>NW_027130520.1:10282500-15638925 GCF_026122565.2 Emydura macquarii macquarii | reverse complement strand
AAAATCTCTAGAAGAGCCTATAATATCAAGTTTTACAAAAAATTCTCTGTAACTTTAATACCTAGACTACTGAATATGTTCAATGAAACCAAGAATGAGCAAACTCTCCCACCTACTCTAACAGGAGCAGTAACTTCAGTTATTCCTAAAGTTGGGAAAGACCTTGTACTATGTGGTAACTAGGTAGGCCGATTATTTTAAACAATTGTGATGCTAAGATTTTACCTAAATCTCTTGCTGTGTGGTTGGACAAAGTTCTCTCATATGTTACACATATATATGAGGTAGGCTTCCTTCATAATAAACATGCCTCAAATAATTTGTGTCAACTGATTGATATTATAGGCTCTTCTAGAGATTTTAAACGACCCTTAGCTGTCATTTCTTTAGATATTGAAAAGTCCTTTGACTGCATAGCCTGGGACTATCTTTTTCATGCATTAGCAAATTTCGATTTGGTAACCAGTTTATTGCTTGGATTAAGCTTTTATATGCTAACCTGACTTCTAGGGTAGTTACCAATGGTATTGTTTCTACCCGATTTCCATTAGAGCGGTACCAGACAACACTCCCTCCCTTTATTTCCTTCTGTTTAGTTTAGCTCTAAAACCTTTATCCATTGCCATCCAAGCAAATCAACATATTCATAGTATCAGGATGGGCCAAACAGATTACAAAATTATGTTCTATGGAGATGATGCGTTTGTATTTGTATCTAAGCTCAAGGATACCATTCTAACCTTCTAACCACTATTAATAAGTTTGGATTCCTCTCAGGATATATCATTAATTTGGCAGTAAATCAGAAAATCTTAGGCATGAACCAATAGGCCCACAAAGCATTTTTTCAGATTGGGACTTACAATGGCAATCCTCTTATATGAAATATTTAGGAATACTGATTTCCAAAAATATTCAGGACAGCCCTAAGATAATATAGAACCAATTACTAACCAATAGCTAATGATTTGGAGTGGTGGAATTTGTTAACCCTCTGTTTGTGGGGTAAAATTAATATACTGAAAATGAATGTCCTTCCTATAATTTTGTATATCCTGAGGTGTCTTCCTATTTCTATTCCTCAAACTTATTTTAAGAAATCCAATGATATTTTGAGAATGTTCCTTTGGGGCGCAGGTAAGAAACCTAGACTGTGTCTGAACAAATTACAACTCCCCCTATTTCTGGGGCAATTTTGTTTTCCCAACTTGGAAAATTATCATATCTCCTTTTTTTAAAGCCAGGCATCTTTGCAGCTCTTAAATATCACCACACCTAGGGTTCACATTGTAAGAGAATTGGTATAACCTCTTCCCCTTTTAGGCATTGTAGGAACAAATTATTATAGATTTGATGGCTCCAGAGCTCCCAAATAATGGCTCTGAGGCAAGCTTAGTCAAACTAGGCTAAAAAAGTTCTGCTTCTATCCATTCTTCCATGCAGAGGTGGTTCTAAGGAGCAATCTTATCCTTAAAATTGGTGGTGAAACCATGATGTGGAGGGATTGGATGGACAGAGAATTATGACTGTCATTACCAATTGCCAATGATAAATTTCAACCATTTGTAGATCTTCAGCAACAATTTAGTTTGCCTTGCTTTGGAGCATAGAAATATATCCAGTCAAAACATTTACTTATGAATATATTTGAACTGGATGCATTGGGAGCTCCAGAAGCTCAGAACTTTTATTATTTTTGGAGAAAACTTCCTGGATTTTGTCAGGCAGTATTATACTTTTACAATTTTTAGTCCCCACCAAATATCAGTGCTTGGTTCAGTGATATAGCTGACCTCACAGCTAATGAACGACTGGCATTCACAGAAAGGGAATGCCCAAAAAATTCAAAGCAAACTGAGCGGACTTTTTAGAGGTCTATGGTTAACGTTGAAGATAGATATTTCACTTCTTCTCATCTTCCTTGATCCTAATCCTCTTTATTTACTTTGTGTATTATTATGACTTTGGTATTTTGGTGTATTTGGAAAAATAAATTCAAAAATATAAATTTAAAGAAAGCTGTATTCCCTGTACCTCTTCTTTCCTGTCTCTCCTCCACCTTGTGCCTGTCTGGTGATTAACAGTAGACATGAATCACCCTCATACATCAAGACAGAGTAAAAATAACCCTTTCCTTTTCATCAAAGAAAGGTCTGTTGGCAAAAATAAGCGAGTCTGATATTTTGCCTCCAGAAGAAGAGAGACTTTAATTGGGTTTTATTAAATTTGTTTTACACAATTACTTTGTTTCTGTATCAAGGTAAATGCTTGTTTTGATTTCTTGTTTTTTCTTGAGTTTGATCAATAAACTTCCAACTTTAGAATGAATGCTTTTGGGTGTTTGCCAAGAAACCAAGTAAACTAGGGTCGCAGCAGGACTCCTTCCTTAACCCACCCTTAGCCCTGAAACTTTATACCACAGTTTTAATGTTGGACAGTGACAGAGTTTATAACACCTTTAACTCTTCCGGCTCTTTGGATCAATACAACAGGCCCCTTTTTCTTGCCCTGGCAGTGCTCTAAACTGAGGATTCCTGAGGCACCGAGGAATCCTTGGCTAACACAGATCTGGAATAAATGGCCCCTCCATGACCACTAAATAGAAATTTGACAGGGTCATGAAAGGATATAACTAGAGTACATTGCACCCTTGCGATTTCTGGCCAGCCTAATGGCCTGGGGGCTAAACTCGTCTCTGGCACCCCTGGAAAGAGGGGAACATAGATAAGGATGAAAGCCATATTAGTCCATCTCCCACCCCCATTTCTCAGATACTCTGAATGGAGCTGTAATGCAGCTGAAGAGAGCTTACAAATATATATGAATACTTCTACCATGGATATAAAAGTTTTCAGAGAGATCCAAATTCCTGCCAAACAGTTTGCATGTCGTTGTAATAGAAACAAAAGGGAAGTGTGACACACAGATCAACTTTTAGTTTTGCCACAATGTTAAATAAAAGATAGGTTGCTTTTTCAGAAGAGGGACCCCTCTTTTCCCTTTCATGCTCCATAAAATAAGAACAAAGCTTCCATTCAAAGTATTTGATTAAAAATATCACTTGAAAAAACAGGTCTGAAAATGAGAACATTGCTATGAATACCATCCAATAAAAGAGCATGGCTAATCTTCTTTACATTATTTTCATTTCACTGCTGAATTATTAAACAGCAATTTTTCTACTGCTTTGAACTTTGAAATAGCATTTTCTGCAATGCTTATGCTCTCTGGTACACTGCATCAATCAAAGCAGACTGCCACAGATTTCAAATAGCTTTTTCGAATAACTTGGTGATTTAACATGCTGCCTGGACCAGACCACATGACAAAGTTGTAAAGTAGTGAGAACATTTCTATTTAAAATAATTGCCCATTATTGGCTTCCTAATAGAGTTCTGGTTAATTTACAATTATTTACATGTGACATATAAGGCAGTTTAAACCAATCCATAACATTCCCCCTTACTCATTTTTACAGGTTTTTGCACTAAGTAAAATACATTTAAATAAAACAGTGTAAATGCAGTAAATGGCAAATCCAGGATTTGCTGAAAAACAAAAGAAAAACAAAAGAAGAGTAAAAGAGGAAAACCTAGAAGGATGGAGCTAGTTATGGAACTGAGCAAGTGCAATTATATTAAATAGCATAAAAACTATATATCTGCTATAAACCACCATGCTTCAGGGCATAAACCAAACACTATCTCAATGGGATTAGGAAGAAACTTCCCTTGCGGGCAAGTACTCCATGATTGTCTACTTGGGGTAGAGAGGCTACACCTTCTTCTATAGATCTAGTATGGCCATTGTTAGTGACAGAATACGGGACTAAATGGAACGTGGTTCTGATCCAGTAGGCATCCAAATAGTACTATATTCCTAGTAGATTCCTGGGTCTGTTTCTGCAAGTGCTTCACACATGCATGTTTATTTGATAGAGATACTAAAGCCAGTTAAGTATAGCGTAATGGATGTAAATATTTGTCAGTAATTTGCATATAGCCATAAACTTCTGCTTATGGTCACCAAATCCAGTCACAAACAGTGGTGGGAGAAGGATGTGGAGCTGCAGGGATAGGTAGAAGGTGGAGGATATCTGGAAATGGTGGCAGACTGGAAGAACTGGATTTGGTGGATGGTTGGTGTGCAGGTGGAAACTGAGAACTGCATGTAGGTGTTTGAGGTGGGATGGTCTCAAGGAAGTGCATGTCTGGTGGATAAGTGGGCATTTCTGGATCTCTGAGGAGGCTAGGGGCTCTCTGAACAGTGTAAGCTGAAAGGTGGAGAGGGTTGTCTGAGCTAAACTGGGGGCAGATTGTCTGAGTAAACTTAGGGTTAAGTGTTGCTGAGGGGTCTGACTAGTTGCAGGGTAAGATGGTGTTCTGGGGGAGCTATGGGTTTCTTAAGCTTGTACTGACACACAGCCTCTACCTCTCCCCACTGCAATCTGCTCTTCCTCCCATTGGCTGCTCCTTCCGTGCTGTGCTCTAGCAAAGGGAGCAGTGAGAGAGGAGACAGAGCACATGTATCGCTTCTCCTACAACAGATGATACTGTAGCCTCTGATGGCTATGAGCAGCAATTGCAGCACTTTCCTGCAGTCCATTAAGGTGCACAAAAGGATTGCCAAATTCGTGACATGTGGCAGTCCCACAGGCTGGGCCAGAAGGCTAACACCTCTGGCAGATCTAGTTCAGTTGCAGAATGTTACAGACTGAATCACTCTTCATTCTGTCAGCATATCTTTTAGAGCTGGGCAATGTGTTTTCGATGAACATTAAAATTTGCTAAAAAAAAAAAAGCATTTTGGGGCAAACAAACTATTTGCAAATTTGATACAAATTTGCTGAATAGTTTTGTTTGGCCAAAATAAAAAGAGTTTTGGGGTGCCATTCACAAAGCCAGAGGGGGAGGTGCTACTTAAGCCTTAGACTGGTGGGCATGGGACTCCCTGGGAGGTGTGGAAAACCCAGGTTCAATTTTCCCCTTCTGCCTGGGGTAGAGAAGGGATTTGAACTTGGGTAGTCTACATTTCTGGAGTATGCCATAGCCACTGGAATATGTTATTTGAGGCATGTTTATTATGAAGGAAGCCTACCTCATATATATGTGTAACATATGAGAGAACTTTGTCCAACCACACAGCAAGAGATTTAGGTAAAATCTTAGCATCACAATTGTTTAAAATAATCGGCCTACCTAGTTACCACATAGTACAAGGTCTTTCCCAACTTTAGGAATAACTGAAGTTACTGCTCCTGTTAGAGTAGGTGGGAGAGTTTGCTCATTCTTGGTTTCATTGAACATATTCAGTAGTCTAGGTATTAAAGTTACAGAGAATTTTTTGTAAAACTCAGTCGGGAGCCCGTCTGTGCTTGGAATCTTTCCAACCTTCATTTCTTTTATACCCTGAGTCAGTTCAGTGATTTCTAGAGGGGCATCAAAAAGTTCCTTCTGAGAGTCAGAGATCTGTGACAGAGACAATTCACTACAAAAGTTATCTAGGGCATCTTTACTGATTCCTTCTTCAGCTAAAGACAGTTTTGAATTAAACTATTGACATTCTTTATTAATATTTGACTGTGTTTTATATAATGTATTGCTAAAATCGTAAATAGCACAATCTTATTTCTGTTAGCCTTTTGCTTAAATCTGTTTGCCAATAGCTTGCCAGCTGTCTTGCCAGATTCCTAGCAGTTTTACTTAAACAGAATAAAGCAAAATCTGCCTTTTGGGACAGATGTTTATTTCATATCTTAGATTGATGAAGGTTCTGAGTTTCATTGTGTCAGAACAGAAGCAGTATCTGTGGTAACCTGTTGCACTACATCCATCAGCTGCATTCCATCAGGCTCAGGCACCATTTTGTTTGTAGAAGGGATGGAGAGACAGATCTTTGTGTTTTGGTGCTTTCAGATTCGGAGAGGAAGATGCAAAGCTAGAAGGCATCTCGGGGGCTTCAGCAGTCAGGTGCAATATTTAGTAGGGTTGGATGGTGTGTTTTAGGAGTTTCTCTATGGATCACTTAAGAGCTCAAGCAACCTACATCCACTTTGGGTGCAGCACTTCCTGGAGTCAAAATACTTCTTTTGATATCTTTGGAACCGTGGTCATGAATGGATGCTTTAGACTGGCAGGTAAGCCATGACACCTGTTACTTGACCCAGGATCACATTCCTGTAAGGGATATTGTCTGGGTTGGTCCTTTTCTCCTTTTCTTCCTTAGGCAGGGCTGAATGGGCCATTTCATCTCACTGTGGCAGTGTAGTTGATTTCAGGATCTGGTGAAAGGATAAAAGGGGGAAAAAGAGAGTAAGAAAGTAACACAAAAGGGAAGGGAGACAGAAGAGGATCTTACATGCCTCTGCAGTGCTTACAGTTAAGTATCCTCATTGATGGCCTGAGGACTGGATGTCATGATAATATGATGACTTTCTGGACTCACAGGTGAAAGTAAAGTTCCTTAAACAAGAGCAAGGCCTGCTTGCCTTCCTCTCATGAAGAAAATCCTTTGGTCTGATCTGCTCCTTCTGTCTCGGGGTTGAGGAATATGTGCTTAGCTGGGATGAGATGTGTCTAATTGAGTTGTCATGATGTTTGACAGTATGCTTTTAAGGATGCCTTAAAGGGGAATAGGTGGGTGGCATAGTTCATCCCTTCATTATTTTGTCCACCAATTAAGTCTAAACTCCCACATTAATTTTGGTATATTAATTTCCAGACCCACACCTTCATGTTTACTAAGCATATTCTTAGCATAGGCTTTTTTTGTTTAGATTAATTCAGTCTTTGGTTTTCTTACCTTTTCCCATCAACATTTTTTGTTATAGATTATTGTGACATCTTATGAACTTTCAAGTATGTTTTACAGGTGAACTCACAATTAGGATAAATTTGTAAGTCCAACTATCACAAAACGCCTTAGCATAGTAGCCGGAACACTACTTACAAAACTTGGATAAAGGGAACAGCATGTTCCAGGCTTTCTGGAAGTACTCAAAACTCTTCAGAAGCATACCTTTGAAAGACACTAGAGGGTCATTTTCTCTCCATTTGGCTCACATTTTTTGCATTCCATTACAACTGCACCAACCAATAAGCAGGCTTATCTGTTTGAACATACAGTTTCCACCAGGCCATTTAAGTGTACAAATAGGGCAACTGGATAATCTGGTGAAGATTAAGGTCCAAAAGACATAAGGAGACTCCGAGAGAAACTCAAGGAATTCAATCTATTTATTTTAACAAAGAGAAGGAGTGACTTGATTACAGTCTATCTATACTTATCTTGGGAACAAATATTTGTTAATGGGCTCTTCAATCTAGTTGACAAAGGATGAGACAGTTGTTGCCCCAAAATGTTTACAATCTGTTTACCAAATACAGGGTGGGTTGAGTCATAAGCTTTGATCAAAACAGAATTTCAGATGATCAAGATCTTAAACCAGAAAAAAAAAACCCAATGTTCATAACAGTACTGTTAAATTAGAACAGTTGTAAAAATAGAATTAATAAATTTTGAGGCCAGAAGGGACCATTGTTGTCTGAACTCCTGTATAACACAGGCATAAATCTTCCACAAAATAACTACTGTGTGAATTAGAATATATCTTTTAGAAAAACATCCAATCTTGATTTAAAAATTGTCAGTGATGGAGAGTCCACCTTTGGCAAATTGTTAGTTACCCTCACTATTAAAAATATGTTTATTTCTCGTTTGATTTTGTCTAGTTTCAACTTCCAAGCACTGGAACTTGTTCTCTTGGCTGTGTTTTCCTATACGTTTGTGAAATATCTAGCATTTCTTCCTTGAACCTCTTGGGTGATACCAAAATACAACTCAGAATCACCAGGATTAAGGATCATTTATGGTTTATAATTTTAAAAGTTCAACATATGCAGTAAATGAAGTTAGGCCTTATTTGATTTAACAATATGTTTATATTAATAAAGACTGATAGAGCTTGTGATGATCCAAATGTATTTGTAATAATCTA
Organism: Emydura macquarii macquarii; assembly: GCF_026122565.2. Classification (NCBI taxonomy): domain Eukaryota; kingdom Metazoa; phylum Chordata; order Testudines; family Chelidae; genus Emydura; species Emydura macquarii. Next base: position 15,630,929 of record NW_027130520.1, on the reverse strand, counting down.
GAATTTTGCTGGCAAATATATACTGACTGTGCAATCCATCCCCAATGCCATTATGAGATTAAATTAGTATATTACTGCAGTTTAAAGGCAAGCATCAAAAGCACTGTTTATCAGACTGAAACAGTCTTATGTGGCAGGTTCTAATTCATCACTCTAGCATTCCACAAATGTCCTGAATCTCACTGCACTGACGTCATTCTCCCTGGATACAGCTCTTTGGCTAACAATGTGGTCCTTTGGTGACTGTTTTTGTCCCCTTGCAAACTCGTTGCTAGAATGATTGACTGGTTCACTTTCAGCCGTCATATTGGTGCAGATGCAAAATAAAGAATACAGCTTGTTTGGAAATTCTTACATGCTAGAGTGGGATTCCCTTAAAAAGTTTCCTTATAAGCTTCCCCATTAGGTAAGATATTATCAATACCAACATTATTCTCCACTTTAAACACAAGGCACCCAGTGTTCAATTCCCAGAAGTTCATTTAGCCCCAAATCCTGCAAAGATCAATGCATGTGTGTAGTGAGTGGGTGTGGCCTACCTCTGAAACTGACAGGGAGAAACAGGCTAGGCCTGTGGGGGCAGAGCCAGAGACTGCCTGTCCACCAGCCCAGAAGCGAGGGGGCAGGACAGGAAGTATAAAAGAGAGGCCCAGGAGCTCAGTTGGCAGTCAGATCCCGGAGGGGAAGGACGTCCCTCCCTGTCCTCCAGAGCTGCCTGTGGCCTGGTACCCGGGTGAGCAGACCAGGTCCTGCATCTGGGTGCCGGCGAATGAGTAGCGTGAGGCCTGGGGCCCAAAGGTACCCCCGGATCTGACCACCCCACCAAAGCTGGTGATCCAGAGAGGCCAAGACTTGGAGGAGTGGCTGGACCCAGGCCCTGGTCTGCTTACCTGGGTACCAGGTCTTGGTCTGCTCGCCCAGGTACCAGGCAGCTCTGGAGGGCGGGGAAGGATGTCCTTCCCCTCCGGGAGTTGGCCGCTGACTGAACTCCTGGGCCTCTCTTTTATACTTCCTGTCCCAACCCCCTCACTTCCAGGTGGGTGGACAGGCAGTCTTTGGGTCTGCTCCCACAGGCGCGGCCTGTTTCTCCCTGTCCATTTCAGAGGTAGGCCATACCCAATCACTACAATGTGGATAAAATTAGCCACAGGCACAAATGTCTGCAAATTTGGACTCATAGAGTACATCGTATTTTAAATTTGACATGGATAGCAGAGCAGAGAAGCTCTATGCAGTTTCCTTTCTTGACACAGATACTTCACCCGTCTTACAATTGTTAAAAAACTGCTTATAAATCACTGTATAACATTTATCCATTAAATACAAATACTTCTTTTCAAAATACAATAGTCAGACTTCAGTGGGAATTCTCACAGTATTAGCCATGTGCTTAACTGCCTGGCTGGAACAAGGCCAGAGCACTCTGCAGCACTTTGGAGAATCGAGGCAAAATAATACGTCGAGCTTGTTACAATCTTTTATGTGATATGCTATACTTAACCATGGTGTGCTAATTATATTCTATTTTTTGTATTATTATAGCACCTAGAAGCTCTAGTCATGGACCAGGAAGGACTGCCTTGTTCTAGAAAAAAAGATCTCTAGTCCAAAAAGCTTGAATCTAAGTACAAGACTAGAGACAACAGATTGATATAAACAGATGAGGGATGTGGGCAGTAACAAAGGACCAATGAGGCAATATTGGTCAGAATGAAAGGCAGTGGTGTAACCACAGTCCTTATTTTTGCAGGCATCAAGTCCTAAAGAATTTAATAGGGAATGAAACCCACAGTGTTCCTTAGGAGTTGAACAGAATTCTATGGAAATTATTCTAAAAAGCCCATAGAATTGATTAGAGAATTATTTATGTTCTCCGCGTGTTTTGCAGCAATCCATAGTAGTCTATATTAGGGTTAGGGGGTCACTTTTTAAAAAATGTATAGAAAAGTTATTATTTTCCTAATAAATTCTACAAAATGTGGAAACGGAGAGAAAAACTCTCTGATAGGTTCGGTTTGGGATACGGGGGGTTAGCGAGAAAGTGATGATTCTGGGGGTTTGCTTAATCAATAAACCCTTTATTTTACAATAAACAATCCTATCCTTATAATAAAACAGTTCTATTTCTATAATAAACAGTTTCACAGCAAGCAATTGCACAGCAAACAGTGATAGCAAAGGGCAGGAGAACTCCGTGCACGAAAGGACAAAATGCGCCACCCAAGACTTTAGCGTTTTGTGATCTCTCCTGGATCAACACATGGCTGCCAGCATGTAACACTAGGGTGCCCAGTTTTGGAGTTCTCCAAAGAAGTTACAAGACAAATACAACAGAAAACAGTTAATCCATAATCACAAACATTATATACAGGTATACCATGCTGGCCAAATTCAGTTGCTGTTTGCTTTAGATACTGCAGACGGGAGAGAGCCACTGTGAGTGATCAGTTCACAGCGAAGCGGGCTGGGGAAGATGCGTCAGCCCGCCGAGCCGACACGACCAGGAGACATGCAGGATGTCGGGTGGATTCAATTCCTCTCTGACTTCTGCCACCTGGGTTTGAACTTTTATAGTTTCCCCTGGTCTGCAGAGGCTAAGTCCCATTGGTTGCTATTCGCTGCATGACCTTCTAAGGTCATGGCTTGGAGTTTAGCCAACCAGGTGCTCCTGATATCCCGGGCAGGTATGAACCAGCCAACCAGGTGATTACAATTATCCTGGGCAGTTGCTGACCACGCACCAGCAGGTGGGGTCACTTCATTTCCTTATAAGGAGACAGGTATATGTGGCTCGTGCTGCTGAGTCAACCCTCCCTAGGCTGCCTCTTTATCCCCGGGGGGGGGGGGGGGGGGGGGGGCAGTGCACATGGCGCTGCAGATGCCACTATGCGTTTTTGTCTCCACACAGAACATTTCCATAAGGGAAATAAAATGCAAATCATTTCCCGCTTAATTCATGTTTTATAGACAGAATTTTAAGCTGACTGTTTTTTTGGGGGAAGCATGAGAAGTTTACCTTTTAAGAAGATATTTATTGAAATACAAATATTTGGACCATGCACAAAGTACTTTTAACAACTCACCTTTTCTTAAAGTGGTACACAAATATGTAAAGAAACATTGCTTGCCTAAGAAAGAAGTATTAAAACTGAGTTTGAAAAGTCTCATGGTTAAAGCAAGAGATTGTGAATCAGGTGGTCTGGGTTTTATTCTCTGCTCTGATACAGACATCTTGCATTATCTTGGATCAGTAATTTAAATTTACTGTGCTTTGCTTTTTTCACATGTACAATAGGGATAATAAGAGTTCCCTCCTTTAGAGGTTGTCATGGGGTGTACACGCCCCACACTGGCCCAGCAACCAAACAGTTAACACAGGCACAAAAGGAATCAAGAAGTAGGTGAAACAATTGTGCAATTTGTATCAGCTCTGAAGAAGCTTGCTGAGCACTGTGAATTTAATGATGTGTTAAATGACACCTTACATGATGTTAGGGTTAGTGTGTGGTCTGCACAGTGAAGCAATATGGAAGCGCCGATTGACAGAGGCCCAGCTCACCTGGCAGAAGGCCATTGAAATTGCAATCTCTATGAAGCTGTCTGCAAAGAAAGTCCAACAGCTCAGTGCATCAACCAGAATGCATAAGGTGTCACAAGAACCTACCCACCAGAGAGTGGGGAGCCGGGAATGTTACTGCTTTGGAAAGCCAGGTCACCATGCATCAGAATGCTGGTGTTAAGACCTAGTGTGTTGACAATGTGTCAGAAAGGAACACATTGAGCGTGCCTGCAAACAAAAGAAAGAAGAGTCAAACAGAACAGGCAAATTGGAGAAAAAGAAGCCTGCTGTCTGGTGGACCAAAAAGGAAAATCTGCACGCAGTAGAGCGGGCTCAGTGACACCCAGTCAGAAGGAGAAGTGCCACTTCATGTCTTATCCATGGCAGTTGACTCACATGAATACTGGGTAACCCTGGAGTTGGAAGGTAAACCTGTACGCATGGAACTGGACACCGGCACGGCAGTTTTGCTGGTCTCAAACATTGTGTATAAGGAGAAGCTAACACATCTCCTGCTTAAGCTGACAAAACTGTTCTGAAGACATACACCGGAGAAGATGTACTCATGTTGGGTGCTGCTGATGTTAAGGTGGAGCTCAGTAGACAGACTGCTAAATTGCCACTGTTTGTGGTGGAAGGCAATTACCCAGCCTTAATGGGAAGGTCCTGGCTTAGGAAGATCCAGCTGAACTGGACAGAAGTGCACAGGATGGCTAAAGAAGAAACAGGGCCGACAGCTGTATTAAAGAAACATGCTGCTGTTTTTGGAGAGGACCTGGGAAGTATGAAGGGAATCACTGCGAAACTGAACATTAAGCCTGACAGCCAACCAAAACGTCTGAGAGCCAGAACTGTGCCATATGCCATCAGGCCAAAAGTTGAAGTGGACCTGGAGCACCTGGTCAAAAATGAAGTCCTAGTACCAGTTACCCACAGCCAATGGGCAACACCAATCATTCCAATATTGAAGAAAAATGGCTCCATTCAGATTTGTGGGGATTTTAAGGTCACTGTTAACTTGATGTTGTGTGTAGAGCAATACCCTCTTCTCTGTATGGATAACCTCTTCGCTGGCTTGGCTGGTGGTGAAAAGTTCAACAAGATTGATCTGAGTCAGGTATATTTACAGATGCACGTCGATGAGAAGTCCCAAGAACTGTTGACTATTGTGACACATAAAGGGCTGTATCAATACTGTTGTTTGCCCTTTAGAATAACGTCTGCTCCAGCTTTGTTCCAGAAGGCTATGGACCAGATTGAGAGTGGTTTGCCAAGAGTCCAGTGCTATCTTGATGACACCATGGTCAATGGCAAGAATGAGGAGTATCACCTTAAGAACTTTGAGGCTGCCCTACAAAGACTGGAAGAGTATGGCCTATGAGTCTGCAAACACAAATGTGAATTCTTTCAGCCGTCTATTGAGTATTTGGGACATATCATAGATGCTAGTGGCTTTTGTAAGGCTCCTGCAAAAGTCGAGGCTATTGTGGAAGCTCCACCTCCTCAAAATGTTAGCCAACTTCACTCTTTTTTAGAGATATTGAACCATTATGGAAAGATTATTACACAGTTAGCAACACTACTAAAACCACTACATGAACTCCTTGGCCATAACAAGGTCTAGAAGTGGACTGAAGCCTGTGATGTTGCATTTAACATGGCTAAACATGTATTGCTAACTTCAGAGGTTCTGATGCATTTTGATCCATCCTTACCTCTAGAGTTGGCCTGCAATGCCTTCCGTTATGGAGTGGGAGTGGTCGTGTCACACATTATGCCTTCGGGGGAGGAGAGACTCATTGCTTTTGTCTCACACACCTTAAGCAAAGCAGAAACTAACTATGCCCAAATCGAACCTGAAGCATCGGAACTCATTTTCGGAATTCGGAAATTTCACCAGTTACTGTTTGGATGGAAGTTCACATTTCTCACTGACCATCAACCTTTAACATCAATTTTTGGACCACACACAGGCATTCCACCTTTGGCTGCTAGTTGTATGCAACAATAGGCATTGTTGATTCTGTACAGACATATGAGATCAAGTATCGGAAATCCATGCTGCACTGCAACTCATGTGGTCTCTCAAGACTCCCTTTACCAGAAAAATGTCAAGATATTGGCCAGAAAGAAATCTTCTACTTTGAACAGGTAGAGAACACCATTCATCACTGCTACTCAAGTAAAGAAGGCAACTCACATTGACCCAGTACTGTCCCAAGTTATGGACCTAGTGATGCATGGAACATCTCTACGGGACTCTCAGGTCTCACCCAACCTTCTTCCCTACATGTCCAAGAGGATAGAGTTATCAGTCCATTCTGGTTGCTTGTTGTGAGGGATACACATCATTATTCCACCATTACTGAGAACACAGATGTTAGAACAGCTACATTCAGGTCACTTTGGAATAGTGCACATGAAAGAAATTGTACAAAGCTACTTCTGGTGGCCTGGCCTGGACAGTGCCATTGAAGAGAAGGCAAGAGCTTGTACTTCATGTCAGAGTGCAAGGAACGTGCCTCAATTGGTGCCCCTACATCCATGGGACTGGCCTGAAAACCCGTGGCAGCGTATTCATGTTGATTTTGCTGGCCCATTTGTAGGAAGCATGTTCCTGGTTATTGTAGACATCCACTCTAAATGACCAGAAGTCTCTGTAATACTGTCCACTACTGCTGAAAGTACTATCCAGAAACTGCGTGAAATCTTTAGTAATTTCAGTCTGCCAGAACAACTTGTGAGTGACAACGGACCGCAGTTTGTCTCTTAGGAGTTTGAAAATGTTATGAAAGCAAATGGGATACATCACATCACTTCAGCCAATCCACCAATGGATTAGCTGAAAGGTTTGTGCAGACCATGAAACAAGCTTTAAGATCTGCAAAGGGATATTCATCCATTCAAAAGCATCTGGACACCTTCTTACCTTCCTACAGAAACACACCTACAGAAACACCTCATGCTACGACCAAAGTGTCCCCGGCCTTTCTAATGATGGGATGATAGCTGCACACTTGCTTTGATCTGTTGAAATCCGCCAAAGCAGGACAAGTTGTGCAACGTCAACAGCAAAACCAAGTCATCATATGTGCACACAGAGTAAAAGACCAAATCTTTAGTCCTGGACAGCCTGTCCTCGCTTGGAACTATGCTTCTGAAGCTAAATGGGTCCCTGCTACAGTCATCACCCAAACAGGATCTGCTTCCTACACAATCCAGACTGCAGATGATCTCACCTGGCAGCGGCATGTAGATCAGTTGTTGCCAGGTCACACATGTCGGAAGGACACATGTCCAGTTGAACTGCCTGACCTCACTATTACAGGTGACATATTATCGAGTCAAGAGTCACCCATTCCTGACTCCCCTTATCTATCTACCTCTGCAGCAGATACAGCTGCCCTCCATGTTTGAGCAGCTATGTCATCCTCACCTGTTCGAGGTATGAGTCTTGATCCCATTATTAGACCCGCATCAATAACACCTTCCAGTATAGGAACACCAGAAGTCCGCCATAATCCACCTAGAGAAAGAAGGCCTCCTCAATGGCTGGATCTTTAGCTAGGGCAAACTCATGGTAAGGGGCAGAACAATCCCAGGGTTTAGCCAGGAAATGAGTCAGTGTACCCTCATTCCTTTGTTTAGTGATTGATCTATTAAATGGGCATTTTCATTAACGGAGGAGGAATATGTTGTGTATTTTGTGCCTTGCTTTATCGCCTAGGTTGCCATAGCAACAGAGCTTAGTTTATTGCCATAGCAATAGAGTTAGACTATTAGGATATAGCGTGCAGTCCTGACTGGTTTTAGTGTAGCTCAATAAAGACTTTTCATGGGTTTGCATCTCTCTGTGTTCCGTGCTGACTTCTCTATGAATACAGGTACTTTCCAAGGATTTAAGAACCACAGGATGGGACAAACAGACAGAAGTGCTTGCAGAGGCCCAAGTGATGATAGGAAGGAGCTCAGGGCACTGTCAGAATTGGCAACCCCTGATCCTGCTTGTCTAACTTGATGGCCCTGAGCTGAAATCCAGTGGAGTGATAGGCTTGGGTTCCCCTACCAACTTCCTGATGGAACTGACATCAGAGAGGATTTTTCAGATTCCTGGGTACAAGGAATAGACAGATTGCCCCACTGAGCTGAGTGAGCTGGGACCATGCCCCATTTGGCCAGGAGGGGCACTGTTGCACTGATACTGACTCACAGGGGGTTGTGATGTTAAATTAATTTATGTCTGTAAAGTGCTTTAAGATCCTTGTACAGGAGGTGCTGTAGAGGGGAAAAATAGTCCAGAAGTGTAAAAGTAATGTCACCTCTAAGACCTTTAGTGAGAAAGATTATATTTGTTTATCATGGCTAATACCTCCCCTCACCCATTTGCCCTCAGAAGAAAGCCACTGTCAATAGTTAACATTACTTTCTAGTCTAAGAAAAAAGAAGTCCATCAATATATGAGTTACAAAACAAACACCACCATTTTACAAAGCAACAAGAAACAACTGGAATACTAAAGTGTCTAACCCTTCATTTACTGAACTGGAACATTGCAAAAATCCTTGCTTATTTCACGGGTTTTTTTTGACCTCTCTCAAAATGATGCCATTTCATCCTCACTTTTCTTGTCACTAGAACTTTCAAACTGTCAAATTTTGATTCTCTCTTTTCCCTGGTGCAATTTTGTAAATTTTGCCATGTGGAGAAAGTATATTTCACTAACAGAACTGGTTTGCACTCTGCAAAAATGAAATTGTGCATCACAGACGAGCAAGGGAGGAAAAGGAAAATTCAAAAGGTAAATACTATGAGCAGAGCCTTTCATGCAGGAGAAATCTTGTGCTGTAATGTATCACTTCACTCAGAGAGCCACATTTTGCTCTAAGAAATGTACATGCTCTTGGAAACATACGTGCGTCTTATAATGGGAACTTTGCCCATGTATGCAATAGCAAATTTTGGCCCAAGTGTAGCAAAGTTGGTCTGGGTTAGTGCATGACTGGGAACTCTCCCAAAAAATCTACAGTGGAATGTGGTTGGTGACTGAATAGTTGACACTTCTCTGAGTCAGTACAGAACCAAAGCCCCATTGTGGGATACAGCAGAATTGTTGCAGATGAGACTAGAACATGGTGAATATTGCAAAACATTTTCAGCAAGTATTGATAGGAACTCCAAAATGAAGTCATCACAGCTCTTTTCCTACATCTTTTAAGTTCACATTCTGCTAATGTGTAGCGAATGAGCTTCCTATGAGAAATGTTAATGGAAAGAGTTAATTTTAAGTGAACATTGAAGAACATTCACAGATCGTGAATGTGGAATTCATAAATGTGAACATTTTGCACCAGAAACCTGATTCTAATGATTTTCCTTCATTTGTCTCTGCACTTTCTTTCATGCAGCTCTTGACACATGAAATGCCCTTTCTGAACTAACCTCTAAGATACTAACTTCCCCTGAGCTCAATGGAAGTTAGGAGCCTAAATACCTTTGAGAATCAAATCCCATAGCTGTACTCAGAGGATGCCTACATTAATCAAGCTCCTATTCAAAATCTGGCCAGAGGACATGTCCACCTTCTAAATTTTGACCCAGTGGCTGGAGCACTCACCTGAGATATTGGAAAGCCAGGTTTAATTTACCCCTCTGCCTGAGGTGGAGAAAGGATTGGAACAGGGGGTTCCCATCTCGCATAAATGAGCTCTAACCACTAAGCTATGGGATATTCTGGTATTGGATTTTCTCAATTTCTCCTTTGGAAGCTATTCCACTTTGGGTAAATACTTGTCATTAGGCCAGAGACAGAAGGATCAAGAGAGCGAGAATGACTGTGTACCATGGTGGTTAGACCGCTCTCCTGAGATGTCTGGGAAAACCTATTCAAGTTGCCTCTTCCCCTCAGGCAAAAGAGGGAGTTGACTCCCACATCCTAGTTGAGTTCTCTAACTAGCTGGCTAAAAGTTAATAGGAGTTAAACAGGCACCTAACTCATTCTTGCTAAAAATGACTTAGGTTATGTCTACACTAGCACCTTTGTCAGTAAAACTTTTGTCAGTCAGGGGTGTGAAAAAACCACAAAGTGTTTTGTGTCATTGGGAGAGGCTCTCCCGCCAACATAGCTACCACCATTTGTTGGGGGTGGTTTAATTATGCGACAGGAAAGCTTTACAAGGAGAAGGGATAAAAATTGTTTACATTGCAGCAAGGGACGTTTAGGTTGGACATTAGGAAAAGCTTCCTAACTGTCAGGGTAGTTAAGCACTGGGATAAATTGCCTGGGGAGGTTATCTGGAATTTCTGTCATTGGAGGTTTTTAAGAGGAAGTTAGACAAACACTTGTCAGGGATGGTCTAGATAATACTTAGTCCAGCCTTGGGTGCAGGAGACTGGACTAGAAGACCTCTCGAGGTCCCATCCAGTTCTACGCATCCATGAGTCTGTCTCTGCCCATGTATAGTTTAGGGATCTTAGGCACCTAACTAAGGTTTTGTGGCTTACAGTTTTGTTCCTGTGATTTCCTACATGCCTAAAAGTTAGGAGTTTTGGTGCAAGCATCACAAAACCTAAGTCCTTTTGTGGATCTGAGCCCTAGTTATTCAAAGGTGTTTAATAGTCACAGACTTGACAGTGAGATGAATAACTAAACATATTGATCCTTATTGGCACTGAGTATGCTTACATAACTCCTTCCAGGTATGTTACAAAGCCGCCTGCCACTTTTCCCCAGGCATTTGGGAAGGCATTAGGATAGCTGAGCTGGGATATGATGAGTTCATCTTACTAAAGAAATCACCAGCAAGCAAAGACCAGTAATGTTTAATTTCAGCCGAAAAGGACTTTTTCCCCAAAAATAGTATGATACAGGGCTTTCTAATGGGAACAGTTTTGCAACTTTCATGGTGTTATAGAGTTCACTACCAAGCTAACATCGTTGTATTACTTAATACTTGTATAGCACTGTACATCTTCAAAATATTGAAAAGTGCTGTGTAAATGCAAACTATTCTTGCAGTAGTGCTGTAAAGAGATTTTTGAAAAAAATTCTTTGCGTAATGTTGATTCAGTAATGGTTTTGTGAGACAGCATATTTATAACTGTGTATTATCAATTTTGTCCATTAGCAAATGTTTTGTTTTAGCTTTTAAATTTGAAATTGTTGTAAAGCTAGTTCAAATTGTTTCACACAGTGCTGGGGACAATGATAAGACTAACTAAGTAATAGTTGCAATAAGTAGAAAGATGTCCATATTACAAAGATCGCTGCCACAATTTACCATTAATTAGCTCCCTTGATGGAAATATTAACAGAATGGGCATGAACCCTGAACTTCTTTCTCATCATCAGGTCAGGGCAGGAAAATGTGTGTGTGTGTGTGGAGGGGGAAGGGTACCTTGATGCTTTCCGCCTTAACAGTGACTAGCCTCTCTTTATTGTGTAACAAATTATAGTGACCCTATTCAGTTATATCCATATTTAGGGCAGACTTTCATGCAGGAGAAAACGTTGTTTATTTCACAAACCATACTTTGTGCCTGTTATGTTCAGCATTCCTTATACTATGATTGACTTCAATGGAAGTTAGAAGCCTAAATACCTTTGAGGATCTGGGCCCTAGCCACACTCACATGAGGCTCATTAGCCACCTGTGAAAAAGAGAAACCCATTTTCCTGTTGCTTCTGATTTTTATACAGACACCCATGCCCTGGGTTTTCATTTGCTAACCTGTTGCACTTGTGCCTGTAGCAGGGCTTGATTAATCTGGCTCTTACACTCACTAGTAGTCTGACAACCCTCTAATTAAGTTTTTAATGAGGAGTAAGGTCTCTCTTTCTCTCTCTGTCCCAGTGACTGTTCAAGTATTTTATACAAAGTATAACAGCTTCAACAGGAGTGAAGAGTCTCACACCAGAATAACCTATAGCCTTTTATGAATCCACATAGGAAAAGAAGACCAAAGTTCAAATTCCTATTCCAGAGAAGGGAATTTAACTTGGGTTTCCCACCTCCCCACATGAAAGCCGTAGTCACTAGGCTCAAAAGCTAGAAGATGCTACTGCTGCTATCTTCTCCTCTGGCCAGTTTATGACTCCAATGCTTTTTTTTTAAAGATGTCCACAACTATTTGATTAATTTGTTTCAAATTTGAGAATAGCTTTGTATCACCCAAACTGCATTTTTGGACAAACTATTCCTGCAGAAAATTTCACCCAGCACAAGAGTGTTTCATTCTTCCAATTTGGCCTTCTTCTATGTGACAGGATTGCAGTAAAATTTTTAATCGCAACCATATGCTCTCCTAGTTCTCTTGGAGGGAAAAAAATCTACCAACCAACCAAAGAAGACGCCCAGGAGAAAATAACCTGTCTTTAAGTATTTAAACTTTACAAGAATTGCTGATAAAATTGGATGACATTGAGACCAAATGTGCAAAATAACAGGAAAGTGTGAATTTTCAAAACTGAGTTCACATTCTTTTTTTCTCTGAGTCATCAATGAAGGAAAAAAATATCTTTCATGTCATAGTCACATGTAACAAGCAATCAGTTCTCTCTGGAATGACTCTAACTCAAAGAAGCCCTTAAGCTAGTGAGATTTGTAGGTATCAGCCAGTTCCATGATACTGAGTTCCAAAATAATGAATTTGAAAGATCACAGGAGTCCTGCTGGGAACAGAATAGGTCTTAGGTAAAGAAGATGGATAATGGAAAAAAATGAGGTAACAGAAAATGAGAATCATAAGTTCCATAGCAAAAGGCTCAGCCAGACATCTGATTATATTCTGAGGGAAGTAGGAAAAAAACTGGAACATAGCAACTCAGAAACCTTTCAATCTCCCATTCCTAGGAATTTCACAAATTAATCATTGACAAGAAGCAGGATCAGGATTGGTCATCTAGTTAGCTGAAGCAAAAGATATTATCATGTGAGACAAAGATCTCTTTGGGATGAAAAGAGAGAGTAGGAAAGAAAACAGAAAATGTGTATAATTGGGGGGGGGGGGAGAAGATCACAAAAGGTTCATATAATCTCTGTATTAGCATCCAAAGTTATTAAAGTTTATCTGAACCAAACCAATGAACCTTCTGAGATATCATCCTTCCTGGTGATTAAAATGAAAACAGTTAAGGCCAAGATTTTCAAAGGGGAGAATTTTGGAAAGAGACACCTTAATAGATCTGATTTTCTGAGGGTGGTTGTAAAGAACTTACTGAATATCAAGCACTTTTAAGATACCTCAGATTGAGTACCCAGAAGCTGAGGCACCCAAAACGACTAGTCACTTTTGAAAATCTTGGTCATAGTTTCCTTTTGGCTAAGCGTCCTTACTTGCTATGAATTAAAAACAAAACAAGGTTGAGTACCAGTTGTTACTTTGGCTAATATACAACAACCGAGACAGATAGTAACATACTTAGCCAATGCTTATTGCAAAATTAGACACCAAAGATTTTGGTGTAGATGTTAGGATCTCAAAAAATATTCCTATATATAGCATTTTAGAGCTAAAATCTGTCCTCCCATGTAACGTTTCATGGGATAGCTCAATTTCAGGAGAAATTGCTGGGGACTTGAAGCCATAAAACCGTCACTGAATAGTACACTTTCTTCATGTAATAAGTAGAAATATGGCCCTCCAACCCCACAAATTTCTTGTGATCCACAGGAAATCTCCGTGGTATTCCTCACACCTCCTTGCTGCTTTCTAAACTACACATTAAGCCGCCCATTAAATTACCCATTATAATGCACACATGTATAATGCATATTGCTATGACATTACACCCATGTGCATTAGAATGTGCATGGGTTAATATTATTTTGCATGGCAAAAACCAGAGGGGATAATGTATCGTAGCACTTTGCTTGTGAAGGGATAGTTCTATTCTAGGATGTTCTGGGACCAGAGAGAGCAAATTAAATCCTGAAGTGGAAGCAATCCATCAATAGCAATTGTGTAGCTCCATACTCTGGACAGACCAGATGCTGCTGGACACACCATCATTTAGTCAGATCAACCATGAACATGCTGCTTGCACCAAAACACTGTAAACAACCAAAGAAATTCAAAAGAGATTTAACATCAAGATATTTCAAAATCATGCTAGTCATAAGACTCTTCAACAACGCCATATTGAGAGGCTCTCTTTTGACCTATCTGACAACATCAATGACATCCAAACACATAGGGGGGAGTTCAAGACCATTAGCCAGAAGACATCTGATGAATTGATTGAATATTCCACTAATCGCCATCAAGATTGGTTTGATGAGAAAAACAAGTAAATCCTAGCATTTATTCATCGGAAGAGAAGCGCATTTTGCACTTGGCAAAATTAACCATCTAACCAGCAAGCAAAGCAAGCAAAGGCCATGCAGATCCATTTTTTCTCTGATCAACATGACACGAGAAGCTTTTTTCAAGCAATGAAAGCCATCTACGTGCCAAGTGCAAATGGAATAACCCCTTTGCAATCCCAGTTTCACTCTTCTTAGGTTTCACTCTTCTTAAGGACAATGTAGATCTTAAGCTACTTTGGAAGGAGTATTTTGAGACTCTATTGAACCATGAAACGGAAGTCTCAGCTGCCACTATTGAGTCCATTCCTCAGAATCCAGTAATAGAACCTCATGCCGACCCCCCCATCTTCTTTGGCATGCCATCACTCAGCAGCAACAAGGCACTAGGCCCAGATGGCATCCCTGTGAGGAGTCTTCAAAGCTGATGGAATAGCACTTATGCAAAAACTTCAACAACTGATTGTTAGATGAAGGTTTCCTTGGGTTAATGAGGAAATTCCACCTGACCTAAAGAATGTCAGTATTGTGACCATTTTTAAGAAAGAAGACAAGTCAATGTCTGGGAATTACCAAAGTATTGCCCTTCTCTCCATTGCTCAGAAGATCCTTGCTCTCATTCTTTTGAACTGTCTCCTCCCTCTTGCCAAAGACGTCCTTCTGGAATCCCAATGAGTTTTCAAACTGTCTCAGGGCATCACCATGATTTTTGTAGCATGACAGATCCAAGAGAAGTTTAGAGAACAACATCAGCCTTTGTTTATGGCATTTGTTGATTTAACTAAGGCCTTTGATTCAATCAATCATGAAGCATTCTGGAAAGTGCTGGCTAGGTTTGGTTGTCCATTGACATTCATTTGTGTTCTCATGATATTTCATGATGGAATGACTGCCACTGTTATCAAAGAAATTGATATGCACCAGCCTTGTCACTTCAAATGGAGTCTCTGACATATTTTAAATCAAATGCACTTCTTTAGATAAAACAAACAACTTTATTAAGTACAGAAAGATTTTAAGTGATTATAAATCAGAGGAAAATAAGTCAGATTTGATCAGGATGAAATAAAAGCAAATCACATTCTAAACTAAGTTTAACACTTTCGGCAACCTTACAAAGTCAGATCATGCTCATCACAGGCTGGCTAATCTCCTTCAGCCAAGCCCTCCCCCTGTAAACAGTCCTTCAGTTGCTTGGTGGTGTTTGCAGATGGAGGTAGAAGAGAGAGAGAGTTTGCAAAATGTTTCTCCTTTTTAAAATGTTCTTTCTTCCCTCTGGGGCCTCGCCCCCCTCCCCCTTTGTCAGGTGACAAACAATGTCCTTGTATGGTTTCATTCATGTCCTGAGTTAATGAGTATCACCTTATCGATGGCCAAGGAAAAGGGGGGTGGCTCACTTGAGAGTCCCTTGATCCTGTGTTGATACCTAAGCCAGTCCTTTTTTCCTGGAAGAGCTGGTGTGTATTATGCATGACTTAGTGAGACACAAACTGCCCCTCTGCTCTTTGAGGGTTTTGCTTGAATTTGCTTCAAGATATGAAAAAAACCTTTGGGAACATTACACAGCGAATCCTCATAACCATAACAATAAGTATGAACAATAATTATGAACAATAAGGTTCAGTATGTCATGAGCTTTCCAAAAACATCTTACATGATATACTTTGCATTAAACAATACACAATTACACTATAAGGGTGATCATGGGGGGTGCAGTTTGTCATAGAAGTCACTTCCATTTACTTCAATTGACTTTGCATCAAGCCCTTAATATTCTAAAGATAGTGCATTGAGACTAGCAGAACTGGACTCTATGTAGTGCTTTACTCCAGGAATAGTCTCTTTGATCTTAATATAGGAAGCAGAATTGGGCCCTCAGTAACCATAAATTGACTGTCTGTGTTCCTGACCACTTTATAGTGCATTAAGGAAGAATAATTAAACTTTAGTTCTTTGCCGCAAAATCAATTATATCAATAGATTACAAATCTTACTCAATCATTTTTCTAATAATACAGATTTCCAACTGCAGGGATAAGTTCTTCCATTCTTTTCTATTTAACATACTGGGCATCAGTATACCTTGTAAATTTCTACACAGAAACCTATTCCTTCACATACAATTGCAGCTATTGGAGGATAATACAATTTGCCAATGTATGCAACATGATGTTCCATATTTAATAACGGCTATTCTTCTGGTTGCATCATATTTCAGATATTCTTATTCCATTTTAGTAAGGGTTAGCTTTCTCAGCTTCGTGTAGGAACTCAGAATTGCCCTGGAACAAAAGTGGTGTAATAGGGAAAAAAAGGCACAGATGTATATTTAAAAATAACAAGTATGAAATAATGGTCACATATAACTCATCTCATATTCAGATTTATTTTTCCTTAAAGGCGGAGGAGTATTCCCTTAAGCAGAGACCATGATAAAACCAGTAGCAGCAAATTCATTATTTCTACTATAGCCATTTGATCTTTGCTGATAAGCCTCATAAGCCTTCAGTTCACAAGCTCCTGAAAAGGCTGGATTTTTTTGAACTTGTGAATTGGATCTCTAACAGCATAATGTCCTTGAAGAAACTGGGGGAATGAAACATGAATGCCTTGTCTTGAATTATTACCAGCTATTTTGGATATTCACAAAATGTAATAGAAATAAGAAAAATGTATTTGCATGTTTTCCAAGATTCCAGGCTGGTGTTATTTATAAAATATATATTTCTCTTGCTGGGGTATTCTAAATGTTTTTCTCAATAAGTTCTAACATTTTGTTCACCCTGGTATGGACAGTGGACAGAAAAGAACACTGTGAAATTTTGAACTGAATTACATCTCAGCAAAGAGCCATTGCAGGCTACCTTGATCAGTTATACATGGGATTTAGAAAAGGAAGCATAGAGAAATAAACGTAGCTATTAATTTTGGGTACCCAATTTGAAACACCCAATGTCCGTCTCAGATTGGGCTGCCAAAGAAAGGTACCAATAACTAGAGAACAGTTTTGAAAATTTAGATCCAAACATCTTCTCAAGTCTCAAATTGCATATCAATGTCCCTAGCCATTTGGAAATAGAGATCAGGGTCCCTGACTCCAGTAGCTCTTCTCAAACAGTTTAGGCTTATCTACAGGGATATGTTAGTACACACCACTGGGTGTAAATTCTAGTGCACACTTGCACGTCAAGCAGTAATAGTTCCCTAATTCCCAGCAGGATCCACATGGCCATTTAATGCACGACATGCTAGTGCACACTAGAATTTACATCCCAGCTTGTGTATACTAACATACCTTGTACACGAGCCTTAGGCCACACTGTCTCTCCTCTGACAAATGGATTTTACATGAGGAATGTTGTGCATTATTACTGTGATTTATTGATTTGTATTGGGGTAACATCTACAGGCCCTAGGACCCAGTTGTGCAAGGTACTGTAGAAACAGAATGAAGATGAAGAGCTTACAATCTAACCACACAAGATAAAGGTGGGGGGAAAAGCCACAGAAAACAAGTAGCGTACAGAATGATGGTTTGCCAACATCATGCTTAACATATTACAAGTTCCACAGTATTTTGGTTGGTTGATATTTTTTGGGATTGAAAAAAAAAAAGGAGGCGGTTCTTTGGTTAATTGTTTGTTTATATTAAATGTGGGAGGGTGAATCAAAGAAGTTAAAAAAGGGGTGTGAAGGAAATGAAGGAAAGAAATATGGAGGGCAGTTGGAGTGACAATGAAGTGAAGAGTCTGTAGAGGAGGGAGCTGGAAACAGCAGCCAGCAGAAGAGAAAGAATATTCAGAGCAAAATCTGTAGAAAGCAGCATGATTATTACCCTAAAAGTTCTGGACCTACAAGATCCTGTACTGGCTTGGGTGTACTAATGAGCCAGTCTCAGGCCATACTTCTATAAGTGGGTAAAAAGCGGCCCACCTTAGGAGATTTACCAGGGTCTACCAGGGCTTCCCCTTTTAAATAATTAAAAAACTCCTTAGACGTGTCTGTCTCGGTTTACCTTTGACAGGACATAGCTACAGCCCTCCGTTCAAAGGACTGACACTCAAACAATACATTATTTGAAAATAAAACATCTCTTTATTCAACATCTAATATAAAGAAATCCTGAATACATATGTGTAAAGCCTTAATACAGTGTTGTATTAGAATATCAGATTTATTACAATATAACAAACAATTCCCTTATACATATGTTTGCACAGTGACATTACAATAACATACTTATTAACACTACTACAAATTAACAACATTCTAACAGGCAATCATAGATTGGGTGCAGTTAGAGATCATTCAAGCGAGGCATCTGGCTTTATTTACAATCATACACATGCATTCCTTATTTTTAAGGAAAAATCATTCTTATTTCTTCCCTTGATTTAATCCCTCTGTATCGTCTTTATGGTCCTTCTGATCTGTCAAAAGCTGTTATGTGCCACCACTGCTTCTGCTGGTGCTGTTGCTGATGTTCTTGTGTGTCTTCTTCTGTCCAGGTTTCCTTCTGCAGTCATGATCACCCACACTTAAGCCTGTCAGCTATCTGCTTTATATATGATTTTTCTGACCTTTTCTGACCCTTTCTGACTGGTTGCTTTCTTAATGTCCATCAACAGCATCTTTCCTCCCAGGCGTGAGATCATTTCTGACCAATCATCTGCCCAGTATGTTAATCAACTGCACCTTGTTTACCTCAAACTCAGACCTCCTTTGGATCCTACTTCCTACTTACTGGTCTCTCCTGCAGAAGAGTGACCTTTATTTCACCCTATCCTACTTTTCTGCTATTGGGCAGATTCTTAAAAGCTCCATTTTGTTTTCCTTTTTTTTCGCATAGCGATGACATCATTGGCCACCATTCTGGATTTCTAACTAAAACTTACTCTAAATTATGATTAATTACTACTTATCAGAAGCCTTAAACTTAAAACTAACTATATTGCTATTCATGCCTACAGATCATGATACTGTCATCACTTTTGTTTTTCTGATCAAAGCAGATAAAATCTTTGCCATTTTTATCCCTCTCTGCCTGATTTTCAGCTGTGTGGATCATTGCTGTCTCTGTTGCTGGTCTCCTTATGTGGAGACCAGCTATAAAAATCTCTTGTATCATGGTGACATCATCAGTATTCATAGGTCCCTGTGTTGGCTGTTTCTTTTCTTTCTCCCATTGGTTTGAGTGCTCCTTTTCCTCAGACTTGCTGCTGTCTGGAGTTTTTCTTCTCCTAGTGTAACCGGTGGGTGGGATAGAGTTCACTTAATTGCCCTTCTCCAGCGCCTAAAAAACCCAACTCCCATAGTAAAGCAGTTGGAGACCCAGAATTCAGTCTAAGGATTTTCAGTAAGGATTGCACAGGATCAACCTCCCCACATTCAAGTCCCAAAAAGAACAAAAGGAATGAACTTACTTAAATACTAACTATATAAATTTTATGATAAAGAAACATAAATAATAATAATAATAATAATAATAATAATAACTTAATTTATATAACATAATAACCTGGCTATTTTATAATCCTCATACAATATCTTCACAGTTACACATAAACATAAATAAAGAAAACAAAATTAATCTAAACAGGTCAGTCCCCACAGAAACACAGTCAGAAGAAACTCAGAGTTCCCAAAAGCTTAGGTCAATTTCACCTGAGTGTCAGGTAGAGTCTTTGATCACCAAATCTATACTGTCTGCTGAATCAAAAATAACATTTTCCCTCCACTTGCTTGTAGACATCTTCAGTTGGAATCCATGCAGACTCTTCCTCTTTTCTGCTGAAATCAGCTAACTGATTAACCAACCACTCAGCAACAATGACCTAGACACAACTCATTCCTACCCAGACCCCACCATAGATCGCTGAAAGAGCTATCTCCCTACTAGATATGTGAGTTACACTAGGACATGTGGCAAGGAGATGAGGTTCTGAATCCGTTCTAGGGCCCTCTGAGTAGAGGGCTCTTCACTGCACCCTTCTAGACCTGGCGATCACTGCAGTCTATTAGTGAACAGATGGAACACTGCCATTGTATCGAAGATAAGTAGATAGTAGGGCCCCGTGCTATAATAAGCTCTGTGGTGTGGACACTTGCTGATCATCTTTGAAGTCAATAGAAGTCAATCCAGGTATAGGGCTCTGTGATGGGGAGGACTAGCCCAAAAAGCCCCCTTCTGGAGGCCTCTGAGTCCTGCCTCACCCACCCCAGGAAAGGAGCATTGGAGTTAACACCTCTGAGTGGCCTAGAGAGACTACGCGGGAAACAGACAGTCAGGGGGAGGCTACAAAGGGCTACCCAATCAGAAGGTTGCAAGGCCCATGCTGGCCATATAAAAGGGAACTACAGAGCTAGACACAGGCAGTTCCTTGCCGAAGACAGAGGAGTGCTGATGGTGCTCCTGGCTGGCCAAAGGGAAATTCCACACCTTAGACAACTCAGTGCTATAAGGGGAGTGAGAAAGAGCTCCTGGCTGTCTGCTGGGCCTGAACATAGAGGATCCTTGAGCTAAGGGTGAAGCACTGATGAAGGCTGGGGCTATAAGGAAGTAGCCCAGGGAACTGAAAGCTGTTTAAAGGGACACGGTGAGTGTGGCTGCTATTCTTAGGATCCCTGGGCTGGGACCCAGAGTAATGAACAGGCCGTGGTCCCCTCCCCCATAGGCCACTGGGGAAGTGACCTACAATTGGACAGCGATAAACCCCCGAAAGGGATCTGAACTCCTTAGAGGTCCACTGGGGCCAGAAGGGCCCAGAGAGGGCAAAACCACTGCCTCCATGAAGGTAGCCCTGGGGGTATGACCCAATACCAGGGCCGGAACTGTTTAAAGACTGCAGACACATCTGACCAGAAGGAGTGCTTGTGAGTGGTAGGTCCCATGCCATTATAGGTTCTTTCCACAAGATCTGACTGAAGGATCAAAAACTAATTATTTACAGACAAAATAAAAGGAAGACAGGAGTTCTGTCCATGGCAACAACAATTGGATCTGTATCTCTGGAGTCATAGCTATTTGCATTGGCTCCTGTTTATTGCATTATGCTCCACTCAGGCTCATTGGCCATTTGCTCCCTTTTCTGCCATCCCACTTTCTTAGAATAGTTTTCCCCACTAATGTAAACTTAGTTCTGTTCCTGTCTATTGTCAAGAAATTAGCTCATCATCCCACTGCTTATCAACAGCCTTCTTTTTGTATATACATCTTCATATCTTAGGTTATTTCTTGAGCTCCTTATTACCTTGTGATTTTCCAACTGCCTTGTTGGTTAGTTATTATTTATGTCCTTTTTAGACACATTTATTTGTTTCATTTCTTTTGCTTAGTACATTTCTAAGGTATCTCCTGCAACAGTTTTCAAAATATGCTAAGGGTTATTGGTTGGTAAAATTCCACTCTCTGAAGCTAGTAGTGTTAAATTGATTAGGGGTATTATTCACAGAGCCGGACCAATGCTATCTCCTTATGCTATAGATAGAGTAAAAGATGGAATAGCTGGTTTTATGGATGATTTTAATCTCCGAGTTGGAGAGAAGAGTGTTGTTCGGGAGGAACAAGAGGATTTTAGTGAGAGCCAAGTTTTAGATTTTAATCTTTTACCGATGGCTTTTACGAATGTTTTATATAGTGACCTTAAGATAATCGATTCTAAATCTAGCTTTTATGACAAATATTTAGATTCTTTTGATGATCCATATGTAATAGAATTTAATAATCTTAATAGTAATAATACCAATTTTAATAATTTACAACATGATTCTATGGAAAATAGAAGAAATATTTTAGGAGATAATTTTAATACAAATTTTATTAATACAGCTAGTTTTAAAGAGAGTAGTTCATTTAAAGAGGGAATATTTTATTTAGAATATCCCGTAGATTGTTTTAATTGCCCATATGTTCACAAATTCTAGCTAGTTTCGGTAAATGGGCGAAGCATATATATAATGTACATAAAAGCACTTCAATAAGAGTTATTTGCAAAAAATGTGGTAAATATTCGCAGTTCCATAACATAGCTTGCCACTACCCCAAGTGCAGGCCCAAGGAGGTGGATAACTCAGAGAAGAAGTATGCCTGCACGGTCTGTGGGTCTGCCTTCTACACTCGCTCGGGGCAGAGTCAACACATCAGACATAGGCATCCTGCGGTGAGGAATGAGGAAAGAAAGGAAGCTAGAGTGGTTGGGAAAACAAGTCGCTCTCGGGTATGGACAGAAGAGGAAATTGAATTATTGATTCAGCTTGAAATAAAATATGCAGGGATTAGAAATATTAATAAGTGTATAGAAAGTGAATTAAAAACAAAAACAAATAAGCAAATATCAGATAAGAGGAGGGACCTGGCCAAGAATAAGGTTAAAAAGGATGAAGATTCTATGGTTTTATGGGAAGAGGACGGGGTGGGAGATATTTTAGAAGATATTCCTCCACGTGAGAAAATTAAACCTTTAAAAGATAAAATTTTAATTGATAGGTTTTTAACAGGAGTTAGGTGTAATGGGGCTCGTATTTTAGAGAAATTGGATTTTATTGAACAGCAATTAAATGCTTCTGCCACTGTCGCAGAAGGTTGGGGATTATTTGAGGAATTATGTAAATTGTTGATGAACTCTCCTCATGAAGATGTAGAGAATTTGGAAAATAATAAAGAAAATAATATACAGAATGATAATGGGAAACAAGGAAGAAGAGTGGGTAAGCCTCCTGATAAATATAATAGAAATAGAAAATATGCTGGGAGAAAAGCTAAATTTAGATTCTATCAAACCCTCTTAGAAAAAGATAAGAAAAGGTTGGCTAGGATCATTATGGGAGAACCTGATAAAGCGACATGTAAGATAGCAGTTAAGGAGATTGAAACCTATTATAAAGAAATTTTGGGTAGAGAAGGACATGGGAATACCAGAGGATGGCCAAAGGTAAAAGAAGTGGTAGATAATGAAATTTTAAATTGGCCTTTATCAATTGATGAAATTAGAGAAGCCTTAAGAGAGATTGAAAATAGTAGTGCTCCTGGACCAGATGGAATTAAGGTTAAGGATTTATGGGATATTTATAATTTAGATAGTAGGATTTTAGTAAGGATTTTTAATATTTGGTTTTTAAATAGACAGATTCCAGAGTGTTTTAAAGGCAATCATACAATCCTAATTCCTAAAGTCAAGGATCCACAAGAGTTGAAGAAAATATCATCTTGGAGGCCATTGACTATTGGTTCAATTTGGATTAGGTTGTATACAAAAATTTTAGCTAAAAGATTATCAAGTGCTGTTAAATTATGCCCCAGACAAAAAGGTTTTATTGCAGCCTCTGGCTGTGAGGAAAATATATCGATTTTAGAAAAGTTAATTAAAGGGGCCAAGAAAAATAAAGACGAAATAGCTGTTGTTTTTATTGATCTTGCTAAGACATTTGATTCGGTTGGCCATGGTCACATTTTAAAGGGATTTGGGATATCAGAGAGTTTTATTGATATTGTAAAGAATTTGTATACAGATTGCTACACTGAAATTAGTGTTGGTGAGGATAAGACAGAACCTATTTTAATTAAGAGTGGAGTTAAGCAAGGTGACCCGCTCTCCCCTATTTTATTTAATATAGCCATGGACCCTCTTTTATATAAATTGGAAGATGAAGGAGATGGTTTTATAGTGCAGGGTAGAAAGATAACTTCATTGGCCTTTGCCGACGATATCGCTATATTAAGTAGGTCCTATAAGGGGATGGTTAAGAATTTAAAAATTCTTAATCAGTTTTGTAAAAATTCAAGTTTAAAAGTAAATGTTAAAAAGACAAAGGGCTTTCATATTTTCCCAAGCATGGGAACATATGTTATCAACCCAAAAGATAAATGGGGATTAGGTGATGAATTAATTGATTATATTCAACCTGGTGAGTCTGAAAGATATCTAGGTGCAAGAATAGATCCATGGGTGGGAGTGGCTAATAATTCCCCTAAGGAAAAATTAATTGATTGGTGTGAAAGTTTATGTAAGGCTCCGTTAAAACCTGCGCAGAAATTGATAATTTTAAAAGTTTACATTTTAACGAGAGTTTTTTATGAATTACTTTTAATCGAGCCACCACTTTATATGTTAAATGAATTAGATGTTTTAGTTAGGAACACTCTTAAAAAGATTTTACATCTTCCCCAGTGTACAACTGACGGGCTATTCTATGCTAGAACTAGAGATGGGGGTTTAGCAGTTACAAAATTTAGTACCCAAATTCCAAACATGTTAATTCGTAAATGGAGGAGACATATTGTCTCCAAAGATGATTGGATAGATTTCTCGTTTTTATATGCTGGGGAAAATTTAGTGGAGAAAATTTTAATATATAGTGCTAAAACGGCTAATCCTAAAACGTGGAGAGATGAAGAGTTTTTAAAATGGAGTAATTTAAGATGTCAGGGAATTGGTATTAAATATTTTAAAAATGATTGTATTAGTAATTCGTTTTTAAAATATCCTTGCTTGGCCAGGTCCTCCTCTCTGATTGCGGCATTGCAAACGAGAGCGAATGTTTTTCCCACCAGGGAAGCTCTAGCAAGAGGACGGAAGATGGAGGAAGGGTTATGTAGATGGTGTGGTAAGGTCAAAGAGACAATTCCTCATATCTCTGGTCAGTGCATAAAAATGAAAGAAGCAAGAATTAAAAGACATAATAGAATAGTTAAAGCACTAATTGATAAAGTAGGAAATAAAGGATGTAAAATTTGGATTGAACCTTACCTTCATAATAAAGAAGGGAAGTTGAGAAAACCCGACCTCATTATTGAAAAGGAAGGAGTGGTAGCCGTTGTGGATGTCACAGTTAGATGGGAAGACAACGCTGACAGTGTGGAGGCAGCCCACATTGAGAAGGAGGCATACTACTCTGAGTTGGAGGAGGAGGTGCTGCAGCTCACTGGTGGGAAGATCATCCACTTCTTTGGATTTGTGGTTGGGGCGAGAGGTAAATGGAGTGAAAGAAATGATGAAATTTTTAAAATTTTAGGTATTGATAAATTTAAAAGTTTTAAAGAAAGTGTGTGCAGACTTGCTATGTATGCTACGACGGATATGTTGGCTCTTTTTAGCGATAAACAGTGAACCCGAACATTCATTTCATGTATCCTGTGGATTTTAGATATATTTTAGATATATTTATTCTCCATATTTTAAATTTTATCAATGGGCTTTAGTTTTCATACTATTGACCTGTTGACTATGTTTAACTGTCCTTTCATGTAATTTAATTTAATTTTAAAATTAATTGAATAATAAATATTACTTATAGGTTAGATCTTGATTTTAGATTATCTTAGCTACTGAATACTAGATTGGACGGCGGACTGGCCGCATAGTAACCAGGAAAGGGCAGGTATTTACGCCTGTACAAATAGCTTCATCTTAACTGCAAAGCAACATCGGACTCTTGCTCCCAGGAAAGCCTTAGAATCTTTCCTGACTTATCTTTAAGTGCTATCAACAATCAGTTTCCAGGTTGTATGATGTAGACAGTGATTTTTTTCTGAGCCACCATAACTGGACAATAAATTCTGTGCAGTTCTACCAAATGTAGTAGACTAAATTAGCTATATATGTGTATTCTCCAGGGCTTTTATGGCCAAAACAACCTGTTTTACAGAAACTTGAAAAGACCTGGTTGGACTAGAAACATTGCAATTGCAAGAAGAGTAAACCAGTGAGGAACTTAAATCTCTGTATGCTGTTTTTGGCATAGTTTTCTGCACATCATCAGATCTTCTATGAATAAAATTGCCTTAATATGGAGATGAAAGATAGATTTAAACTAAACATGATCTCCTGGTAAATAACTTGTATTATTAGAATTATTATATATACCAAAGTACATGTACCCATTTATCACGGAAGAGATAAAATTACTAAGATACTGTATATATTTGATAAAACTAAATTGTGTAACACATTATGAAGCACTGGTGTATGGGCAGAGGGATAAAGAAGAATGCTTCCTTCTTACATGACTGCCCAGGCTTTATATGATGTGAGGCAAATATATAAAATATTAGTAATATTATAGGGATTAATAAATAAGATCTAATAATTTAGGTATGTCAAGGCATAACTTTCCGCCTAGGCCTGAGAAATAATACAGAATCTCTCACATACCTAAGACAGATTGTTTGTAGCACAAGCTAGTTGTAGCAAGACCTGCAAAGTCAAAGTGAAGTTGTTTAAGCTAAAAAAAGGGTATTAATATCCAGTGCATGACCAGAAGAGCTGCTGGCCACTTGAGCAGTCATAGACATATTCATTGCTGGAAAAGCAAAAAACAAGCCCAGTGTCAGGACCTGTAATGTGGGCTGTTTGACATATTGCCTGGAGCCAGGAGAACAGTCAAGGCCATGGTCACACAAAGGTCAAGGTCAGAGTCAGAAGCAGAGGTCACACCAAGAGCCAAAGCTGGAGTCAGCAACTTCAATCAGGGCAAGGAAGCAGGACAAGGCAGGGTAACAGCGGCCAGGCAAGGAAGCAGGGAGTTGTCTCAGAGGTCTGGGGATCAACATGCCTAGCAACTAGTTACTCAAACAAGGGATAGGACAAGAACAGGAAGCTTTACAATCAACAGTCATCTGACTCTGCTGAGTCGCAGGTTTAGCATCTGGAGGTGGGGTTTTAGCAGCAGTTTCCTTATCAGCCTTTGAACCTTGGTGGTGTGGAGGATAAGGATCCTACTCAACAAGCCTGTGTATTTGGGAGTCCAGGATGTCGTGGATGAGGTACTCCTCATAGTCTTGAACTTGAACTGGGGGTGGATGTGGTGTATGCTGCATGGATATGCTGAATGGATTGTCAAGTAAAGGCTTCATGAGGGAGACATGGAAGACTGGGTAGAGCTATAATGCAGATGCCACCAGACTCATCTGCCAAGTATAAGTGAAGGGGCCTGTATAGTGATAATCTAATGTGTGAACTGGTTGGCTGGTCTGTAGATGTTTTGTGAACAGCCACTCTTTGTGGCCTACCTTTACAGGCAGGGCTTCTTTCAGTGTTTGTCAGTGTGACATTTGTCAGTTCATAAACTTAAAGGTCAGAAGGGACTATTATGATCATCTAGTCTGACCTCCTGCATAACGCAGGCCACAGAACATCACCCATCCACTCTTATAATAGACCCCTAACCAATGACTGAGTTACTGATGTCCTCAAATCATAGTTTAAAGACTTCAAGGTACAGAGAATCCACCAGAGAATCCATCTGCAAGTGACCTGTGCCCCATGCTGCAGAGGTAGGTGAAAAACCTTTAGGGTCTCTGCCAATGTGCCCTGGGGGAAAATTCCTTCCCGACCCCAAATATGGTGATCAGCTAAACCCTGAGCATATGCGCAAGACTCATCAGTCAGACACCCAAGAAAGAATTCTCTGCAGTAACTCAGAATCCACCTCATCTAACAGACCCTTGGGCATATTTACCGCTGGTAGTCAAAGATCAGTTAATTGCCAAATTAAGCTGTCCCATCATACCATCCCCTCCATAAACTTATCAAACTCAGTCTTGAAGCCAGCTAGGTTTTTTTCTCCCATGATCCCCTTGGAAGGTTGTTCCAGAACTTCACTCCTCTGATGTTTAGAAACCTTCATCTAATTTCAAGTCTAAACTTCCTGATGGCCAATTTATATCTATTAGTTCTTGTGTCCACATAGGTGCTGAACTTAAATAATTCCTCTCCCTCCCTGGTATTTATCCCTCTGATGTATTTATAGAGCGATCATATCTCCCCTCAGCCTTCTTTTGATTAGGCTAATGTGATAAAATCAGGCTGGAAGGCTACAACAGAGTACTTGAAGGCCTAGAATGTTAAAGGCCCTTTTTCCTGAAGGCAGAGGGAAGGTTACTGCATGTAAATTAGAGGCACCTGGGCCCAATCAAAGGCTACTCCAGGCCTACTAAAATCCCTCCTCTGCTAGAGAGTAGGGGGTAGAGAGACACAAGCTGCCAGAAGGCTTGTGGCAGTAGGGAGAGAGATTTTTCCCCAACGCTGGAGACAGTACTAATCCTCACAGGGGGAAACACAAAGAAAAACCCACCTGGTTGGGGGAAGGGAGGATACCACTCCTCCCCAAGGCTGCATGGCCATGACTACAGGCCCACCGAAGGAGCCAAGGAAAGGTACTTCATTGGGGTCTGGGCGTTTAGACTTATTACACTCCCTGTGGGTAAAAGAGACTTTCTTCAATCCCAAATCAAGGTCCATCCCGAACACTCTAGGACAGAGATGCTGAAGGGAGAGGCAAAAATACTTGTCCAGCATGGGGCAGATTTACCCCAGGCCTGTCCCTCCAGGGGAGGCAGCCCTGGCCCGGCAAGACTGAGGGGGTGCTTTGCCACACTAAACAAGCCAAGCTTTTTGAGTCCCCTCTCATAAGGCAGGTTTTTCGTTCCTTGAATTATCTTAATAGCCCTTCTCTGCACCTGTTCCAGTTTGAATTCATCTTTCTTAAACATGGGAGACCAAAATTGAACACAATATTCCAGATGAGGTCTCACCAGTGGTTTGTATAATGGTACTAACACCTCCCTATCTCTACTGGAAATACATCACCTGATGCATCCTAGGACAGCATTAGCTTTTTTCACAGCCACATCACATTGACAGCTCATAGTCATTCTGTGATCAACCAATATGCCCAGGTCCTTCTCCTCCTCTGTCACTTCCAGCTGATGAATCCCCAGTTTATAACACAAAAATGTGTTATTAGTCCCTAAAGGCATGTCTTTGCACTTTCCACTATTAAATTTCATCCTATTTCTATTACTCCAGTTTGCAAGGTCATCCAGATCTTCTTGTATGATATCCTGGTACTTCTCTGTATTAGCAATACCTCCCAACTTTGTGTCATTCACAAACTTTATTAGCATACTTCCACTTTTTGTGCCAAGGTCCACAATGAAAAGGTTAAATAAGATGGATCCCAAGATCAATCCCTGAGGAACTCCACTAGTACCTCCCTCCAGTCTGACAGTTCACCCTTCAGTATGACCCATTGTAGTCTCCCTTTTAAGCTGTCTTGGCCACTCACAAGAGCTCATTTAGGTTAGCATGGGTTTCATGAATGGTCAGTGTCAGATCAGAGGCAGGAACAACCATTGTGGATGAGACGATTGAATGGTGGAAATGAGGATGAAAATGATACATAGAGTAGAAGAGGCCGGATTGGGTAGCAGCATGTTCTGCGTTATATTTGAATTCAGCCATCAGGAGTAATGTAAACCAGTTGTTATACAGTGATTCAGGAAGCAGCAGAAGTATTGTTTGAGCCCCTGGTTGACCTATTCTGATAGACCAGCCATCTGAGGGTGATGTGCAGTGGATGCCTGGGGCTGGACATCTAGGAGGTGAAACAGATCCTTCCAGAACTGGGATATGAACTGAGAGCCATGGTCTATGGTAAGATGGTCAGGGAGGCTATGGAGGTGGAAGATACGTGGAACTAGAAGGTATGCAGTATTTTCTGTAGTTGGGAGATTGGTGCATGGTAAAAAGGAGCCATTTTGGTGAGTTGGTCCACGACAATCAGTATGGTGTTGCCTTCAGATTGGGGCAGTTCCACTATAAAAGCAAGGGTTATGCAAGACTAGGGCCAGGAAGGGATCTCGAATGGCATCAGGATGTCAAAAGGCCAGCTCCGGGTTTTTTTGTTTGAGCATATGTGTTGCAGGACCTACAAAGAACCATACATTATCTTACATTTATGGCCACCAGAATGAGTGGGCTACACTGCATAAAGTCTTGAATTGCCCAGAATGACCTGCCTAGGGATATCATGATGTATGTACAGCACTTCCAATCTTGGGGACCCACCAGGGACATATAAGCAGCCATTGACACAGAGGAAGTTGTTGACCCAGGAATAGTGGCATAAAGTGGTATTTGATAGATCCACCTTGTATGAGTTTTTAAAAAAGGATTGTTAGGGAGGGCTACTTGAGGAAGTCTGAGGATACGGACCCACAAATGAAATAACGTGGTTCTAATAAGCCAGGTGGTGGTTCTTTGGCATTAGTGTCTGTATAACATTCCCCTTTCTGTGAGAGGGCATCAACTTTGCCATTCTCATTGCTTGGACAATATGTGATTGTAAAATTGAATGTCAAGAAGAATAGGGCCCAATGCAACTGCTGCTTATTCAGCATATTGGCAGACCATATGTATTCTAGATTCTTATGGTCAGTTAAAATGAGCAAGGGGTGTTTGGCCCCCTCACCGTAGTGTTGCCAAGTCTCCATTCCAGACTTAATGGTGAGTAAATCCTTGCCTGCTATTTCATAATTGCATTTGGCAAGGGTGAGTTTTCATGAAAACTAAGCACATGGATATATCTCGTGAAGCGACCTCATTTCTTGGGATAGTACCACCCCGATGGCTACATCAGAGATGCCAGCCTCAGTGACAAAGGGTTGGTCAGGATCAGGGTGGACTAGTACTGGGACAGATGTGGAAGCTATCTTTAGGTATTCAAAGGCCTGGTGGGCCTTCGTCAGTCAGTGAAACCTTGCAGGTTTACAGAGGATAGCAGTTATAGTGGCTGTGACCTTTGAGAAATTTGGAATAAACCTCCTAAAAAAGTTGGCAAACTCTATGAACCTTTGGATGTCTTGGATGCTCTGGGATTCAGCCAGAGGTACTCTGAATTGCAGGTACCCTTAGAGGGTCCATCCATAGTCTGTCTACTGACAGACTGAATCCCAAAAAATCAATGTATGATTGGTCAAATACACATTTTTTCCAGTTTTGCATATAACCTATATCAGTGCAATCATGTGAGAATATCGCAGATATGGGGGTTGTGGGCTTGCTTAACGACTGGAATAGATTAAAATATGATATAGATATGCCACCACAAACTGGTCTAGGATGTCTCCAAATATGTTGTTGATCGGGTGCTGTAAAGTGGCAGGCCCCATGCAGCCACAGAGTTCTATCCTCAGAGAGCTCATTACAGAACTGAGGGTCATAATCAACAGGGATGGGCAAAGTGCTTCAAATCAAATATGAAATCATTCAAACTTTAATAAAAAATAGAGCTGATCTCATATAAACCCTTTGTAGATGGAAGGATGGATAGATAGACATTTTTTCCTCTTTCTTTGCCCCTGGTTTTAGCTTGAACCAGAAGCTGAAATTCTAGAAGGAGACATTGCTAGAATGTCTGTTCTTGTACTATTTCTGGCCTGAAATGGACATAGATAAATCAAAGTTCATGAGGATCTTGTTCTATTGAACTTTCTAGATCTATTTAAAGCTCAAAGAGGAAGAGATAAGCTTTGAATAATCATCCAAATTTCTGCAGCAAAAGTTCCTTCTCAAATAGAGACAATCCAAGATGGTGGCCAAAATCTGATGCATGTTGTTCCCCTGTGACACTTACTTCAGTCAGAAAATCAATATGGATATAGTACAGTTTTTCTGTGGTTTAACTCGTTACCTAAAGGCTGATAGACTGAGGAAGATTTTTTTTCTCCTCTGGACTTATAAATAAGCTACTTTGACTGGTCAATTGTGACTTTCCTTAAACTTTTCTGAAGAAGTAACTTTCCAGCAAGAAGACTAGCTGTCAGAACTTCCATTGTTGCATATGTACAACACTATTTATTCTATTACGTAAGACATAGTGCAAATACGGAAAAATGTAGACCAATTTTGTTCTTGGTGTCACCAGTATAAATCGAAAGTAATTCTACAGCAATGTATTCTGTAGAATTTGTCCTATCATACAAGTGCATTAAGTTATGGCTTCACAGATATAGATTGTTAGGAAGCAAACAGGCACCCCTAAGTTACGATGACAATTAGCTTTATGCAGTCTAAATGATGAGATGTAGTTTGATTTGTATTTACTAGCTTTACCCAGACAGGTTTTGATTAACTAAATCTCCCACTGTATGTTTCTGAAATGTATTTATGATCCTTTAGATTGCATCCTGGAGAGGTACAATACTAATACAATCAATATCTCTGAACTGCTCCTGCCAAATCACTGTTTCCATTCCTAAAAAATCTGTGATCCTAAAGATCAGTGTAAAGGTTGTTGTTCAGTCTGATCTCTCCCAAAACCAGTAAATTCTGGTGGGATTATGTTATCTTTATTTTCCAGCCACTCTAGCTGAAAAAGAACAACAACCTGGAATTTAGGGCTTGAAATGTATGGTTGCATTGAAAAATATAATATTTTCATATTCATAACACTTTTTAGCTTCTTTCCTTCGACTACAAACAGCAATACTGTGAGCTGATTGAACTGTACCATATTTTCAGTGCTTATTCAGATCCTAACTGGTTCATTGATTTTCTTTTTGTACGTTTTCAGCTTAATAAAAAATAGAACCTCTTTTAGTTCATTATTTTTATGTTCAGGCTTTGACAAGAACATATAAAAAGTGGGCTTTATGAATCACTCAATCCCAAATGCAATGTAAAACTAATGAGTACATTAACAATAAGTGGGCATTTAATCTGTCAGAAGCATAGTAGCTGGTTTAGAATTGTGAGGGCTTAGAAAACTGACCTGGCAAGCAAGCTTTCTTTAAAAAAATAAAAACAGCAAAAGCTATTCAAGATCACAAGCCAAATGAGAGTTTATCAATGTTACAGGCTGTTGTTTTCAAAAGGCTTGTCCAGAGTATTGAAAAGCTCTCACTCTTATTCGCTGTCAAAGTCTTGTTTCTTTGTATTCTTGCAGATAATATGAGTGATGCCCATTTACACTAATTGAAAGAA
Organism: Emydura macquarii macquarii; assembly: GCF_026122565.2. Lineage (NCBI taxonomy): Eukaryota > Metazoa > Chordata > Testudines > Chelidae > Emydura > Emydura macquarii. Next base: position 15,598,308 of record NW_027130520.1, on the reverse strand, counting down.
AATAATATTTCCATTGAGACTCACCTTTAGGCTGTAAAATTGAAAAGACACATTCGATTACTACGATGCCCAAAAGTTTTATAGCAAATTATCTGGCATGCAGCTATGAATCTAATACTCCGAAGTGCATATATTCCGAGGGGTTACTGAACCTTCTAGTTCTGTAACATTTTGAGCTGGCAGAGTTCAAAGGAACCAGTCAGCTGGAAGCAGCTGAAAATGGACACAACCAAAGAAAGATGTATGGCTTGATTTAGCTATTTAATAAGGACCCTCTCTTTGTTACATATGTGGTATATGGTGGGGTTTTGTAGTTCTTTTTGTTTTGGTTTGGGTTTTTTTGTTTTTTGTTTTTTGTTTTTGGGTTTTTTTTTAAATTTTATATTGTCCTGAAGAGGAAAAAATCAGTCAGACACCCTAGACAGGCTGCTTATCATTCAGGATCAGTTAGTTGAGGAAAATGTTTTGAGCAGACATTTGTAAGAGGCCTTTGAAGAAGGAAAAGGCAAAACTGAGTAGAAAATTGAGGGTAGGACCTTGTGACATTGCATTGCAAACTTTCTTTTAGCATCAAGGGCTACATCAAACACCACCAAAAAAAAAACTGCATGTTTATTTCTTAAACATCAGTTAAGAATTAGATTCAGTTTGAACAGTTTTAACCAAAGACATAGGCCTGGTCTACACTTACCTTAAAATTCGGCAGCAGTCAATGGGAATTACTCAAGCTACTCTGTGTAGCTTGCATAAATCCTGTCGACTTCTTAACTTCCATGTGCATGGTGCCTTCACTGAGCTATGCCACTTGAGGGGGTGGTTTTAATACGTTGACTTCTGGATTGATTGAGTGGGTCTGTACTGTCCACTCAATCGATCCAGATAGATCAATCTGACGATGGTAAATTTGCCACCGTCAGTGAAGACGTACCCCTAGATGAAAAGTAGTAGAGAGTCAGAAACCCCAACACAAGCCTGCAAGATTTTTGTGCCTAGATCAATGGCTATAGGTTCAAAATTTTAGGTGAACATGAGAGCTAGGAGTTGTAAGATCCAAAACTGACAACATACCTGATTGAGGTAAATGGAGAAATAATGAAGAAGCATACTGGCAGGCTGATACCAGATAAAAGTGGAGGAGATGGAATTGCTGTTGCTGATGACCATGTAATTTCTAAGGCAGAAAATATTTATCCTCTTCACTGGTCTGACAGCTGATGACACTAATGACAAAGTGAACGTAGAAACTCAATTTAAAACTTAAAAAGCTACTGTAGAAATGTAATCTGTAAAAGGTGAATGAGGACTGGAGGAGCAATGGCAACGCATCTCGTTACATATAATCACAGCAGAATCATATGCCTCTGAAAACACTATGGCTTGGGACAGGCTGAGTTGTTGCCTGATCTATTGATTGTATATTGATTATATTACTAATTTAGTTTCCCTAACTAGCACTCTGAAATGTGGTAAGTTTTTGCCTCTAGATCAGACCCTATATTATTAGAATGACTGTTTACTTGGAAGCCCCAGTGTGCACTGTTGCAACTCTCATGCTTAGGAAATTACACAATATTTAAAATAGTTTTATTAATACAGTTAGCAAATTCACAAACATTTTAACTCAGCAAGGCAGGTAGAGGTAATACAGAATGAGCTGAGCATCCACATATTTACACCATCCCTTGCAAAACAATGTGAAGTGTTTGTTATCATCTTCATCATCTTCCCCCTCACCATCATCACCATGGTCATGAATCTGGCACGCAAACCTCAAGGATCATCTGATCTTACCCCCTACCAAGATGCAGACATTTCCCAAGCTCCCAAGAGCTACATCTCTCAAGAGGCACAGGCTGGGATAAACTTTTATAATATGTTATACTGACACCAGTATGCCTAATGCATATTCAGTATGGTTTCAGCCCCTTTTTCTTATTTGCAGTTCCTCACTCTACTAATTGGGGTGCCCTTCTCCCATAGGTTATTAATCCTTTTACCTCATCTTATTAGCATATATGTTAATTAGTTACCATGAGAGAAGGTGGGTGAGGTAACATCTTTTATTGGACCAACTTCTGTTGGTGAGAGAAGACAAGCTTTTGAGCCACACAAAGCTGAAGAAGAGCTTGTCTTCCAATATCTTTTATTGGACCAACAGAAGCTGGTTCAATAAAAGATATTACCCCATTCACCTTGATTGTCTAATATCCTGAGATCAACACAGCTACAACTACACTGTATACAGTTAGTTACCATGGCATTTTTGTGGTCAGACTTCTGTTGATATCCCTAATTTAAAATATCCCAAGCTGATATAAACTAGCATCTCACGGTTACTTGTCAGCAGTTTAGTCATTACAGTAATCTATCTTGTGATATCTTGTGCTTTAGGGTTACTCTTGGTTAGTCACTTATGCTTAAGGATTTCTGGGCCTTGTGACTTAATTAGTTTAGCTAAGCTATTGTTTTACAGGCCTGGAGGCTTGTAGGATCATTCCATTATTGCCTTAACTTATACCTAAGCCTTATTGAACAAATACCTATATCTGTAAGCTACAGAGTAAATTCTTTTACCCTTGGTCGGTGTAGTCAATAGGCAGACCAGACGACAAATCTGGACCACCAGACGCTTTTGAATGGTACCCAAAATCTTTTAATTTATTTATTATCATCATTATTGTAGTTGGTTGTTTTATTATTGTTTTCTCTGGAGTCTGGACTTTGACTATGTCTTGACCAAGAAATGTGGACCTTGATAAAAAATAGTCTACCCCTACCTTAGGTGGTCTGGAGCATCCTTCTTCATAAGATAACCCAGCTTCTTGGTCTCTGGGATAAAGATAGATTGGTCTCTGTGATAGAGTTTTAGGCACTTTTGAGGCACAGTACCTCCTATGTCTCCCTGGTTATTCCACTGGATAAGAAGGTCAGCATGTAGAGGGGATTTTACCATTGCTCTGCCTCTGCCATTGCACTCTTCATCAGCTTGCTTCCCTGAGGACTGGGACAGGAGGTGAAGATTTGCATATATCTAATAAGGCAACGCCAGCCTTTTACTCCTACGTGTCAGTAGATAGGACAGGGCATGCTCCAGCTGAAATCTTTAAATATTACAGGGGTCCAGTGTGAATTGAGGTGACTGTATGTGGTGGAAATACTGTACCGTTAGAGTCTGAAATAATCTGATTTGGCAGAATTCAAAGATATTGATTATATGAAGCAACTGATGCTGGAAACTGCCAAGAAGGAATTGGGATGGATGTAGCTGAGCAAGGACATTGCGCTAACTCATTAATTTTGGTTGTTCTTGTTTGTCTGATACAATTAAAGACTTTGTTGTTAAATTAAAGGTTATGATTTTCTAATGGAAGTTTGGGAGACTTTAACATTATCTGTATTGATCAACATGTTCACCCACTTAACCAGTCACTTAATCAGAACATCAGCACTCATTCACCAACTCATAAACAGCACATTCATGTTTACCCAAAGTCTGCCATGTATATTCAGGTGCATGGACAGCCCTCAGCTTACCTGTGAATACATCCATACATACTCTGTCACTTATGTTCCATGAATACTTACACAAGTAATACAGTACAACATTAAATTGACTTTACCATTAAGGCAGTAACATTTCAAACGCAACCAATTTATGTTACATGTACATGAAAAAAATAAGAAGTAAAAATCCTGAAATAAGCTGTTTTTTTCCTTCAGGGAAGGATATATTTACTTTCCACTGGTTGTGGTCCTTCTCTTGTCTATAAGCAGGGGCCACAGAGAGTGTTGCTAACCAGCAACATTAATAGCCTCCAAGGAAACACATGCAGGTAGGGAGAGAGAAGCACTTGGCAGGGGAAAACTCAGTCAAAGCCCACATAGTGTTTGCGTAGGGATTAGGGAAAGAACACGGGAATATCTTTGACTGATTACTGTTCCTGACTGCATACAGTGGAGGAGTATCGTCAACTGATGGCCCCATTCCTTCTCGAAGGCTCTTTTACAGAGCTATCAAATATCTCCCCATCCCATGCGAGGGGTGGGGAGCCAATATAACTGGAATGATTCCACCTCAAATGCTGTGTAAATGTGGGAATCACTCCCATGTCATTTTAGTCACCATATACACCTTAGTTCACTGGGAAGTTCAAGAAAGGAGCCACACGGCACCTTCAGTCAAGGGGACAACACAATATGTCATTGTTTAAAATGTGGTTCTGGTCTAAAAACTAGCTGTGTAAAGATAGTATTATGGGATTCTGTGTTTTTGTCCCTCAATGATTTTCATATCAACTATGCTCAGCTAACAAGTAAAAAATATCATTTTTTTTCTGACAGCCAATTCTGCAAATTCAGCCTGAGCTCTGAGAGTTAAACTGGATTCTTGACTTCACACTTTATTCTCACTAATATTTCAGAAGGCCAGATTACATCCTGATTTACACCTGCATAACACAATGTCCTTCAAATTATGCTCTCACTGACAGTTCTGTGACTCCATTGCCTTCAATAAGCAGATTAACAGAATAGAATTTAGTTAACCCTTGTTTTGATACACAAGATAAAATGTGCTGGATTCTATTCTATCAGGCTATTTTGGCTCAGCTGTGCTAACAGGAAGCCATAAAAAGTTCAACTTATTTTAATCACTAAAAACAGTAGTTATAACTATTATGACTCTAAACACACCAAAGGAACAGCTCTGTGGAGTGTGGTGGTGCCACTTTTAGGTAATCATTTTAAGAGTTAGAACTACACTTCAAGATGTTTAATAATATAGGACTAATCTTGTTGGTAAGGACTACCAGTAGATTCATAGATTCTTTGTAATAGATTGTTTATATTTTAATGTCATCCTTCTAATCAATTAATGGCTTTTCCCATTATTAAATATTTCAGCTTCACTTCAACATTTAATTTTCTATATTCTCTCTTTATGGCAAGATACCCCAGAATCATTTGTATTATCCTGCAACTAATCCAATGAGGTCAGATTAAGTACCCAGTTACATCTATGTAAACCAGCTAAAGCCATTGACTTCAGTGACTGACAACTGAAGTCAATGTAGTTGCTGTGGATTTATGCTAGTATACCTGAGTGCAGAATTTTGCTTTATATCATTATCACAATGTTTCCATATAACAACAATAGCATGCTTTATCACTCATTATATATAGATTTACATTTCCTCTATGAACTTCACACATATTATCAAATTCAGCCTTGTAAATTCTCATAAAAATTACCAGCCCAGATACAAAATCTCATCACCCACTTTTCACATGATGAAGATAATGAAACATCTATGTGTTTATTCTCCACCAGAAAAATCACTCCTCCTCCTCCCGGGTTGCAAGCTGGTAAGAAGAGGTTTCCAAAGCTGAACTAATTAATCTAAGCATGTTAATTATAGCTTGAGGAATGTCACCATAATAATATGTATGTTAGGGCAAAGAGAATCAAGTGATATCTTTTTTAAAAGATGCTCATGGAAATAGTGCATCTTTTTCACTTAGATCTTCCCTTTGTTCTTTTGGTCTGCATGGTAAAAATAGATAGGACCATATCCTGATGCTCCTTTGCAGTAGGTGCAGTGTCTAGTCAGAGCTCCCCAGCCTGAACAAGCCTTTCGGATGCAGAGCAATAATCTGATCCTGAGGAAAGAAGCTTCACTGGGAAGAAACTATGGTCATGCTAGACAGCCATCCAGCTCCATCCTCTTTTCAGAGATTCCACATCTCTTATGAAATAGTCTTAAAGGATGTGACGGAAGCCTCATCACTTGAGTCAATCAAAACTAGATTGGACAATGCGCTTGAAACTGCAGTCACTCAGAGATAGATTAATAGGACTTTTCTCTCTCTGAGCGCTATGATTTTTCTTTGTAGTGGTCTTATTAGTAGATATCTATATATTTTGTATCTATTTAAATAGCACAGGAGACCTCATTTAAATCTAATACAGAAGAATCCTGCTTATCTGAACTGTGTGGGTGATACAGGGTAATCTGCATAATCGGGAATTGGGATAATCAAGAAACAAGAGACAGAATAAATAGAACAGGGTGATATTGTTCATTTTGAAATGGGGGTTTAGACAGAGGCAGCAAAGATGGTGGGGAGGGTTGATAAGGTTCCTACTATATTTAAAGATCAGCCTATTCAGCTCAAATTTGAACTCTACCTAACTGTGACAAAGTGAATGAACAAACAGAACCGTTCACTGGGGTGAGAGAAGAGTCTGGTCCCACCATACAGATTTCTCTAGTTGCCAGGCTTAAAGCAAAGGGTTTTCAGCTGTGGTTTATTAAGAGGCATCCCTAGAGAGAACAGAAGGTTCATTGGGCAAGAATTCCCTTGAGTAGAATTGCTGAGGGAGGATTTTAACTATTATTTGAACCCTCCTGAGAAAGGATCCTTTTGTATCTGTTTCCCTTGTCATAAAGGAGACCAACAACTGCTCCTTTTGATCCTGATAAAAGGATAACCTTCTCTTTAACTGCACATATATGCGGAGGAGTTAGGATAGTTTATTAGGACTCTTCTGTGGAGGGAAATGACTTGGTTTTTTTGCTTGTCAAAAAAGGGAGCTCTAAAGAACTGTTCCCTGCCTTATGAAAAATGTCTTATTTGTGTAAGGTGCTTTTACGTATGTTTTTCTTTAAAGGTTTAACAAAAATTTATTCCAGGGATATAGTAATGTAATATTTTTTCAAAACCATAAACATGCCTACATATGAAGCCCCAAGTTTTTATTGTAAGCCTGTGTCCGCTTTAATCATCTAAAATCTCATTCTGTTATCTGAACCATTTGTCAAGACAGCATATATAATTGAGCATCAAGCTTAATTGGTGATAAACTTGCTACTATAGTGATGCAAATACATGATAAACAGTCTTCATTTTAAAAAATGATCTTCTGGGGAGTCAGGTGAGCTAGGTTCAATTCCAGGCTCTGCTGCTAAATTCCTCTGTGACCTTGGGCAAGTCACTTGAAATCTCTGTGCCTCAATTGCTGATCTCTAAAATGGGGAAAATAATCTTTCTTATATCTTTCCTTCTCTTTGTCTTGTCTATATGGATGAGAGACAGGAATCATCCTATTATGTGTTTGTGCATATTTGCAAAGCAGGGACTGAATGTATTAATAGAAAGCTAATGATAATACAATTCAGATTTTTTAAAATGTTTAAAATTCCTTCAGTACCATTAGAGTTAAATGGAAAAGGTTGATGACTAAGAAGAAAACAAAGCTTCTCAGTTTACCATGCAATATAGTGTTAGAAGAGAAGCATTGATTTAATTCAAATCATTTAAAAATGTATTACCGATGAGTCCCTTAATATTATGTACGTGCATGGCAAACCTGATCACTGAAAAGAAATGTTTCTTTCATCTAGTTGGTAGTCTGAGGTGTCAAGAGTTCTGCTTTGATGCTGTGCCAAGGTTGGTTGCAATGCACTGGCAAAAAACCGTAAAGCGTTTCAACTCAGCCAGGCATTGGCACAGCACTAAGGAGGACATCTTGAGACTACTAACAGGAAGAATTAAATAAACGTTCTGAATATCTACAGAACTATTAGCAAAGTGCCTGCATAGAATTTGGTTCCACAAGTGCATTGTTCTTTATCTGGCTGTATTCTCTTGCTTCTACAAGAGAGGTAGCCCTTTTTTTTTAATGGCAAATTGTAGATTTCATAGATATAGCAGAATATAAAACTCATTTAAAAAGAGACCGTTCATTAAATAAAATTTCAAAAATAAGCAAGGATATATTTTAGATCTAAAAGTCATAAGGCAACCAATGCTATTGGGTAAATTTAAAATTCTGATATGAAGATGGAAACATGTTGTTCAATTACACCATTGAAGTCCAAGAGTTTAAGAAGATGCAGTAAAGGAGTATTCTAGCCAAGATATTAGAAGCTGTATCATTGTAGAAAAAGGCATTGTAATGCCTAAACTTCCACTTCTAGGCACCCTATTTCACAAGGATATATAGAGAAGTGTAACTGAAGTTATGAAGCCTCTTGACTGTGAAAATAGGTTGAAGAGCTACAGTGTGGAAAAGAATAGGGTTCAGAGGATATTTCTTCTCATATAAAGCACAATCCAAATTCCACTGAAATAAATGGAGACTCCCATTTAATTCAATGGGTTTTGGACCAAGATCCTAAACACCCAAACAGAGATCCCAAACATATAGGCAAGGAGATAGCTGAACCATGCAGCAAGAGAAGAACTCATGGACATTAAATACTCATCTTTATTTTTCCTTGGAGTGCAAAAAAGTTTGGAATTCTCAGCATCTAGATGTCATAGAAGAATCCACTTAGCTTAGTAAAAACTGGCAATTGCTTGGACATCAGTAGTACCTCTGGATTGATATTTCTTTGTGAAAAGAATGGAATTATGCTGTTAAATCTTCTACACTACACCCGTTCCCACTAAAAGCTGGGGGTGGGGGGAGCAGATTTCAGATTCAGGAAATCTTAGTTCCTCCTAGTTTTGGATTATCATTCTATATAGTGGTACTGGAACGTTTGAACAGTAAGTACTCCTTGTCTGCTTATGCCATAAATTGGTGCAGGCTGACATTTGCATACCACATTGTAGGAAGTTTTGCATCTTTATTGCCCAATGCAGCAGTGTGTTATTCCAGAGAGTGCATTTTACTTTGACTGGTAATTGTATCCACCATTTTGAATGCAAGTTACAGCCTCACAGTAGATTCCTGAGCCAGGTGGGCAGAGCATCTTTGCTTAAAACTGAATTCAAATACCTGACATCAGGTATCACACTACACTACAGCAGACTCCATACGCTACATAGTAAAAAGAATTTGGTGAAACAAATTGGTGGCATTGGTGACACACCAGTCTTCCCTGTTCTCTGTCTGTCACACATAACAACTTAGTTTCCTGAGGACCGAATTGCTTTTGAGTAATTAGAGCACTGGGCTCAACATAAGGTGAAATGAAATGACTTGTGATATACGGGAGGTCAGCCTAATGATCTAATGATCCCTCTGATGTAATAGAAGGAGAGAGAGTGTGCAACAGCCAAGCTCAAATCACTTGTGCTATCTGGCAGTTGCTCATTGTTTTTGAAATGTCAGCAAAGGGCAGGACATTTCTTTTTAGAAAACCACAATGGTAAATCTATTATCTTTAACCTGCTGGTCATGGCCAGCACATAATATTTAAACTACATGCTGACCACTCTGTGGACCATCTAATTAACAAGACTGCTAGCTCTGCATTAAAACCAGTTCCTGTAGAGCTAAGCTTTGTAGGAGTTGAAATGTAATGTGCTCTATAACTACATTCCTATGTACATTCTAGTTCCCATGTTCATTTTCATGACACAGTTTATAAAATCGGAAGACAAAATGAATAAACCAGAAGATTAGCCCAATAACAAATGTATCCTTTTAAGTGTTCATTTTCTATTTTAATAAAACATACTCTTTAAACATGAGACCAGAGGCTATACTGGTGTATGTTACCAGCCACATAACTGTAAATGGTCATATTTTAGATGTGAACTAACAGTTTTTAAAAGATATGTCAACACTGAATTTATTGACCCCTGTCCCTAGTGGCATTCTGTCTACCTGTACCTGCTTATTTAATCTGATAAAATATTGATCTGTTTCATGTTCTGTGCCAGACAAATGGGAGCCTTAGATTAAGGTCAAGATTCGGCCTTGGGCTGCATGAATGTGACATAAAAGATGTCATACATGTGTAAGGGCAGAATTTGGCCCTAATCATTTTTATGATAAAGAATTAGCAGTTAATCCTCCTGCTGTAAAAGTGGGGCTAGATATGACATATGAACCCAGATTTAGCCCTGGATTCAAAATTAGCTCAAAGTTTCAGTTTCTTTGGATCTGGACTTTGGTTTTGGCTCAAATTAAGGGTTTTGGTTTCTAACCATGACATGGCTCAAGTTACCATGAAATTTATCTGGATATGCTTCGTGTGTATACACACTACCCATATATACACGTAACCCATATTCTTCCACTGCAGCATTTAGTGGCGTAAATAAGAGAACAAACAATGTGGAAGATACATAGTTTCTTGAGTTTGTTTTAGGGAACTCTGAGTGCCTGCAGTCTAACTGGAGACAGATGGGGTGATTCTGCTGATGAGCCAGATCATACAGAAATTGATTGTGGCAAGTAGTAAGCATGGGATCTTAAGGGAAGGGGGGAGGAGTTTATAAGGAGTGGGAAACAGATAAGAGGATTCAGTGGTGGAGTAGCACAATACAGAAGGGAATGCAGCAAGGATTGTGTTCTAGGGACTTTGCCCTTTTGTTGGATTTAGACCGCAGGATTCCTCACCTCACTGGAGAAAAAGAAGAGGACCTGAACTGCTGAAGACTGTGCAAATTGCAGACTGTCCTTGCAGAGATTCAAAGGGACTTTGAAAGAGACTGTGGGACTATCATTTATCTCCCAGCTTTAAGGACCTGGCATACCTTACACAGGGTTTAAACACCATTCCATAAGGATGGAGAAGGATAAACCTCCCAGAGAAGAGCTCTAGGGAAGTGTGTGTAAGTGCATACATAAATGGATTTTTGCATTCAAACTTATGAGAGTACTAAAACTTAGGCAACCCTCTGCTTCCCAAAAAGTGTTGTCTGTAAACAAGAGTTGTTATTGACACTATTCATAATTGTTTCAAGGCTCATAAGTAAATTGTTATATGTGCATCTAGATTTAGTAAAAGTTTTCCTTTGGAGATTTTGTCATTCCTCTCAGAAATTGAACTCTGTATCATTTTATATATTGTTTTGAAAATGCTAAACTCTGGTCTGTGCCACATCAGAGAAGTAAACTGAGGTCAGGAAAGGGGAAAGAAACATTATATCTTATATTATCATTGTGCTTCACCCAAAATCCTTTTATTAGAACTTTCCCCCAAAACTGTCAGGTGTAATGTTTCTTTCCCTTTTCCTGCACCTCAGCTTATCTCTCTCTTACATATATATCATGGGCCAAATTCATCAGTGTGCTCTGGTTCCTTTATATTGCACCATTGATTCAAAGTAGACATAAATCCAACTAAGTCTGATTTGCAAATACTTTGCATTACTGGAGCAGTGAAAGCAGTCAAAGTGTACCACTGAATCTGGTCCTATATATATAATCTCTTAAAAGGATGAACAACCTCAGGTCTAAAGAATTTTAAAACTGCAACTGTAATCCACATATATTGTCAGGAAGAACTAAACTCATGGCTGACATTGTTCTGTATCATTTAGTCAAATTACTGAATGTGTGAGAGGCTCACTTAGCTCCCTCTTAAACTACTAAATAAAGAATCATGTAAATAAGGCAGGATGATGTCATAGGATGATTTTTTTAGTGCTACAGAAATGCCTAACCAAAGCAGGTCGTATTTAATTTTAAAGTACTGTATACATATCTAGTGTTAAAGTGTTGTCCCATTGACTTGATTTCTATTATACCAAATTATTAATGATGTAGGCACTGTCATGAGCCCAACAGATATTGATGAATGTAACAATTATTTATAGTTATTGTATGCTTTGGCACCCATACACAACAGTGATGGGCACTCTACATTGCTTTGACAGAGAGATTGCATACACTGACTTACACTGCCTTAGAGTGAGAGACTTATTCTGCACTTCAGCTGAACAAAAACTAGCCCAGAGTCAGAAATAAATTCTCAGATAGCATTTCCTGTACATATATGTCAAGCATATACAAAAGGGAAGGCTATGATCTTATATTGATAACTGACATTTTCACAGTGGCTGAATTTTTTGGACAGCCCCTCACTGAGTTCCTCAGTGATTATATTTTCTAGACACTCGGCGCTTGCTGCCTGGGCTTGTTGTGATAGTTTGAGTCCTGTGTTTCATACAGACCCTGTGAGTCTCTCTATGCTCTGCATTACAGTTGTGAGCTCATAAGTGTATGTGTTAGAGTCCTAAAACATTTATTGTCTAAATCCAAAAGGGTTCCAAGTACTAGGTATAGATGGTCACAGAAAATAAGTTACAGTTGGTTGTTTTACTCTATGCTAGGCCTGTCCTTGGACACTATGTACTGTAAAAGGAGAGGAGGAGCTTAAACCATGTGGCTCACTTTGTAAGGCTATAAAATCAAGTTGATCAGCCAGGTTTAACTGTTTGAGACATTTTAGTTCGTTCCATATAGGCTCCTGAGTCTTTCTCTGCTCTGCACTACATGTCTTTGTACTACCTAAAGTAATAAAGAATCCTGTGTCTTCAATGAACTCATATATATATGTATGTATTTTAAAAGCATTCTGTGCTGTAATAAGGCTCAATTTTGCCTCACTTTACATTCATGCAAACCATATCCTTCTAGTATAGAAAAAGGAGACTCAGTAACCACTTTGCTTGTACTTTCTCCTTCTCATAGACCCCATTCAGGGCACTTCTTGGTTCCTGGAATCCATGCGTGGGGAAGGGGACACAGATTGAGGGGGACAGATGAGGAGTAATTGAGTTGGGGCAGGACAAGGTGTGAGGATGGGAGCTATGTAAAAAAATTGAACAAATATTTTATTGCCAAAAAATGCAGTTTTGGTCAATCTGAAATTATAAGCAAATGTGACACGAATTTGCTGAATAGTTTTGGTCCCAAAATGTGTTTTTCAGGACTCAAGTGCCCTTCACAAAAGAGAGACTAGCTGCTAGCACCATCACCACGAGCCCCCTTATAACCATTGGCTTAGGGCACTCCCCTGGGAGGCGGGAGACTCTGATATGATCCTCCCCTCTGCCTGATGTGGAGCAGGGATTGGAACTTGGGCCTCCTACATTACAATAGAGTGGCTTAACTACTGGGATCTCTTATTCTCTGCTGTTGTTGCTGTTCTATTTTGTATAAAATACTTGAATAATCATTGTTTCACAGAGACCTTGACACTCTGTCCTCCCTCTAAAGCCCCTCCCATTGGTTATTTAATAAGGCGCATGAATAGACTTGCTGCTCATCAGATGAGATTTTGTTTAATTGTGTTTTGTCATTCAGTAGGAGTAAAATCAGCAAGATGTTATTGAATCTCCATCTTTGGAGGTTTTTAAGCTGTGGCTTGACAAAGCCCTGGCTGGGATTCTTTAGCTGAGGTTAGTCCTGGTTAGTCCTGCTTTGAGCAGGTGGTTGGACTAGATGACCTTCTGAGGTCCTTTCCAACTCTATGATTCTATGAATGATTCTGACTCCATTTAATGTAATGTTGCCACAGTTTTGAATTTGTTCTGCTCTTCTTTGCTATTAGGAAACAGATTTTAAGCACACTCATACTTCCAATGATTGCCAATAAGCTATTCATTTAAGAAGAGCAGTGAAGCTATGGCTTATGTTGCATCGTATGTCAGGGAAAAAAAAGATATCAGGCCAAAAGAACAGTTGCATCCTGCCACTTCTCTATCTGCCTGCAGAAGGTTATCATGTTGTAAGACACTGTATCCCAAAGCAGCACACTGTAAACCCCATGTTCATCATTTCTGTATGGTCATAATAGTTCATACTAAGCATCCCATATAAGAATCTAATGAAAGATATTTGCTAAAACCCATTATGTTTTCAAAGGACATGTATCATTAGTGTTGTATCAAGTTATAAGATTTTATCGTATAGTTGTTAAAAAGAAAATGCTGTAAATTTAAAAGTTTGTTCTACAAAGGTGGTGGCCCCACGCAGGAGGATGTTAAAGGAATATTATCCTGCAAGAGAGATATAATTGTAATCAAAGGATCTACAATTCAATGACTGTTGCACAAGCACCCTACAGGGAGCTGCTCAACTCAGGTGACTCAGCAAAGCCAACCAGAACATGTCCTGGCTAGTGTCTTCCAAGTACATGGACGTGGATATAAAATAGGGGGCAGTGGGTCCATGTTTTGGCCTTTCTCTTCCCCCCACTTACACTGGAAACAATGAGAGCTGTGAGAGCCAAAGACTTCAACAGGAAACTGGTACCAAGTTCCAAAGAAAAGCTTGTGTATAGAAGAGCTGTAATATCTAGGCAGGTGATAAAACTCCTTAATCTAGATATTGTCTAGTGTTAAAGGTTTAAGATTTAAGATTGTGTGTTTATCTTTGTTTTCTTTGGTACCTATCTCTGATCTCTTATGCACACCACTTTTATACTCACTTAAAATCATCTTTCTGTAGTTAATAAATCTGTTTTTTTTTTAAATAAAACAGTGTGCTTTGGATGACATGTTTGGAAAATCTCAACTCAGTTAACAAAAATGGTGTATATGCTCCCCACATTGGGGTGAGGGGGACAAGGCAATAAATTTGTACTGGTCAAGCTTCTGACCGGGGCAGGACAGGGCAATTTAGGGATCCAAGGCAGGGAGCTGGGGTGAACTGGCTGGTGCCTTTCTCTGTGAGATTCTTGAGTGGCTCTGGGATCATTCATCTAATCTAGCTGGGTGTGGGGCTAAGTGACAACAGAACTTGGATGGGTTTGGTGCTTGTCACTATCAAAGCATTGTGAGGGACAGTCTAGGCTGGAGAGTTAAGAGGGCACAGTGGTACTCTGATCGCCGGTTGTGCCCTGGGGGAACACATCACACATTTCCCCACAACACTGTTAGAGAGTGATTTTTAAAGTTCATTCAAGCAATTCAATTTTTTTCTCTTGCATTGGTTGAAAACAGTCACCAGAATTACTAAACTACAGTGAGTAAGATGGTGCTACATATACCTAAATGTGTAGAAACATGCTATAATCTCATCATACCTAAGCCTTCTTGCTACAACATGTATATTATGCTTTTAATTTGTATAGCATAAAGTGTTACTGCCTAACATGGAGAATTGACAGCATGAAGCTTCTTAACATCACCATCTGATCAGCTGCTGTTCCTTACAGCACTGTTTTGGAGTAGTGAAAAGATGGTGAGGCGAAGAAAACAGTGCGAAAAAAAAGAAGATTTCTTGGAAGCTGGATAAAAAAAACCTGCTATTCTTGTTAACAAGTTTAAAGTGGAGGAAAGTGGATATAGAAACCTAAATGCATTCAAAACAGGTACTTCCTATTTGTTAAACTGTGCTTATGTGTTGTCCCCTTTGTCTATGGAGTTCCAAAATATTCCAAGTAAGGGAAAATAAGAGCAGTTTGGCCATATAACAACATATATAATGTGGCCTCTTATATGGAAGGGAATTAGATTAAAGAGAGTTGGGGGCAATTCTGCCCTCAGATACATATTACACTTTCATTATTCTCATGAAATTTCAGTGGGATACTCATGTTTAACTTGTATGCATCCAAAGGCATAATTCAGTCTCTAAAAAAAAAGAAAAGGAAGAGCAGAGCCTAGGGCAAGGTGTGTGTTTTCACATCTTTTATGTATAGGTTTCTTTGAGAGAGAATTATGGGATATATGCAGCATATCATAAGAAACCAGCTCTCCATCTTAAACCTCATTTCTCAGGCAAAATGAAGACCACATCTGGAAGCTGTGTGCACATGGTCATAATCTGACACGAGGGACCTGCTGCAAACGTCAGGGAGAACAAACACTAATGTGTCTATTTTCCTCCGATCAATACTCCAAAACTTAAAAACTTATGAAAAAAATGTACATGGCAGCCAATGTACCATCCTGTTCTTACGCAGGATTCTTCAGGAATGAATGGTAGAGGGGCTTTCCCAGAACTCATCTATTAAGCAAAACAACATCTATGAGCAAACACACCAGAACAGAAATTGCTTATATAAAATATGAAATGAAATCTGCAGCATTTTGTGGTATGCATATTGGTGAAGTACAAGGAATATCACGCACATGCCTTTAGGCAATGGTAAAACTGTAGACATAATCAGAGAAACCATTCTGGTTCAGAACAGCTTTTCCCTTAATGTCTCATTATGCGTCTGTTCACTGGACTTAATGCAATTAACAATCAAAGACCCAATCCTTCATTTATTGTATGATATATACTCTTTTGAGTCAATGGGAAGGAAGCCTTTAATTTTCCTTGTTGAATAGCACTTGCTGAGTAGCTGTATTTTGGCATCGGACATGACATCGCCTTTCCCTCTTCCATTGTGGAATGGCAGCATTGTGATAGACAAACCAATTCATGAAACATGATTACGAAAACTGTAATTTCTCACTCAACCTTGTATTCAATGAGTTACAGTACATACAAGGCCTTATTTTCCATAATTAATTAACTATATTTAGATTACTAAACACGGGTACATAGGTGTCTAAATGAATTAAATTGAAACTTCAAATCAATTTGGCTGCAAACCAGTGTCTGCAAATTGTGAGCCTAAAAAGGGAGGCCACATTTAATAAAAAACAACTATCCCCATTGTCTCCAGAATCAGCTTGCTTTTTGTCTGAATGACATCTATACATAAAAATTAAAAATAAGAACTACTGGAACTAAATAATGCTGTCAAGTGATCAGTCATACATTCATCAGTGTTTAGACCAAAGGCAAAATTTCACAGTTCAAATAATTAAATTTGTCAATGAGTAAAATATTTATTATTATTATTTATTTGTATTATCATAATGCCTCAGAGCCCCAATCATGGACCTGGACCCCACTGAGATAAACACTGTACAAACTCAGAACAAAACAACAATCACTGCTCCAAAGATCTTACAATCTCAGGCCTGGTGTACACTGCCAGCAAAATTCAGCGGCAGTCGATGGGAGTTACACAAGCTATTCACAGCAGTTTGCATAATTCCTATTGATTTTGTAACTTCCATTTAGTGCGCCATCGCCACTGCACTGACAGGAAATGCGTACCCATTGACGCAGTGCTACGCTTTTTCTGGAGGTGGTTTAAATAGATTGACTTCCGGATCAATTGAGCAGGTCTTCACTTCCACTCAATCAATCCAGATAGAGCGATCTGACGATGGCTAATTTGCTGCCATCAGTTTAGACATACCCTAAACATAAGACAACAGGTTGATATAGAGAGACCAATGGGAAAGTATAAGGAAAAAATGAGACAATATTAGTCAGCATGATAGGGTGGGGTTTTGAAGGAGGATAATGAGTTTTATGGATGTTTACGGGGAGCACCTCTTAAGTGTGAGGAGGGTAGCCTGGGAGGGAGCACAAAATTGTTTGAAAATGTAAGGATTTGGTGTTGGAGGTTGATATCATGAGCCAATCTGGGGCAACTGACCTTTCAGTATTGAATGAGGGATGATAGGGAGGGTACAGATTTAGATGATTTAGATGAGAGAGACAGTGAAGGTATGACGCTGGCAGACCAGGTGCCAGCTCTTGCTAAAGTCCCAGGACTCCCTGAACACTGACAAATGCATAGCAAGAAACCAGTCTTGTTTACCTGTGTGTTAGCATTATCAAAATAGATTTAGGGGTTAAGTTGATAAGAATGTGTTTAGACTTTATAAAATGCTTGTAGGATGCTGTGTGTATTGATCTCACAATCTCTTTAGCCATGGTATAAAGTTATAGAGTGTTTGCACTGTAAACCTCTGTAATTGTGTAACTCACCAAATAGGAAAAGGAGCACTGATTCAGATAAAATGCTTGTCCATGGCCCATTGAAGGCAAATGAAGTATTGTGTACAATGGAAGGACAGAGATTTTGTTGATCATATTCCTAACTCCCTCCAGGAAGGAGAAATCTATGCATAAACACATCCCATCACTTTGGACTCTGGTGTGGTGGGGATAAAAACCTCTCACAAGAGAAACTGAATCAATTTTATGCTGTGTGGATTCTGAGGGGCAAGGACTCCTATTCATCAGCACAGATATCCTCATGTTGCTTGGTATGGGTTAGCTCTGAAAAGACATTCGATTCTGATAGATTACTACATTGTCACCTTTTGAAACCATAAACTGAACTCACTTGTGTGCATAGGTTGCCTTCTTTAACCTGTAAATAACTCTCATTTGTTTTTCCTAATTAATAAACTTTTAGTTAATTACAGGTCTGTCTGCCAGCGTTGTCTTTGTTGTGAGGTATAAGGTACAAATTGATCTGGGGCAAATGACTGGTCTCTTGGGACTGGAAGTAACCTGAATATTTTATGATTTTTATCAATAACCCAGCTTGCCTGAGTGCAAGATAGACAGGAGTGTCTAAGGGGATGGTATGTGACCACATTGCAAGAGCATTGTGGTATTTTGGGAGTTCACATTTGTTCCTTGGTTGGTGGAAACTAATTATAGAACATACCACAATTTTGGGATCTCTGCTCTGATTTTTGACAGTCTGCCCTGAGGTTGGCACTGTGTTGTGGGCTACTCCAGAGAGTGTATCAGAAAGGATGCAGAAAAGAGGGGTGACATGGCCAAATTGACAGGCTAGGAAAAAGATCTTCGCTGTAGTATTCTGAATGGATAAAATTTATATTGCACCAAAAAGTGCCCTATGTGCTTTATAGAACAGGTAAAATGACATGATCCATGAACTGAACAGCTTGCAATCTAATTTTAAATGTGATATAGTGAGTAACAAAACTGGGATGGAGTTAGTGAAAGGTGTTCCAGGCATAGGGATAGCATAGAACGAAGCACAGAAATGAAGTAGAATAAGGAACCCAATACGGCATTGAGGCTGTTACCTGTCAAAGTAGACTGTGTGGGAGAAAGTAATTTAAGACAAAGACAGAGATGTAGGCTAGTCAGAGGGACAGAACAACCAAATTCTCCTTGCAATCCAAAAGATATGCTTATTAGTGCTGGCCAGGAACAGAGAATTAATATTACCTGATTTCAGCACTGAAGCCAGTAAAATTGACTCTGCATCTGAATAGCATCCATAAAAATAGGATTAGCAGGCTATTCATTGTATCACTGCGTCTTGGTTCATGTCCACATTTAATAATGAAAAATAACAGTTTTATTTTACCAAAGAACATGCATTGAGTCCAAGACCGCATTTCAAACAAATCCATCTGAGAAAGCATAAAACTCATACTTTATTGGCTTTCGCTAAGCACATATATAATACCAGGTTTTCCATATTTCATGTTAAATAGTTTTGGCTGCTTCTCTTAGCAACTATTATCAGTGAAAAGATTGTTTTAAAAAAAATTGGCAGACAGTGTGAAAAGTAAAACAAATCATAATTCTGTGATATGGGAATTATTGCAATGCTGACAGAATTAAATTTGTTTCATTAGTAAGGAATCATTGTAAAGGGCAAACTATACAAGGAATGTTTATTGAAATAAACTAATCAAACTACAAATTAGCTTTAGCAACAACTTTCAGTAAATTTTTGCATTTTATAGGTGGTCTGTATAAAAGGATATGAAATGGTTTAAATTAAGATGGCAAGATTTCTGCTTCATGTCCCAATACCTCAGTCAGATCCATACAGGCATATCCCTGCAGTGTTCTTAGGCCATTAAATTCAGTGGGGCTGTACGCAAGCATAAATGCCTGCACAGACTAAAAGCTCTCTTTCTGCAAAAAAATTCTCTAATTCTGCAACAACCTATGCACCTGCTTAACATGAGGTACTGAGAACAGTCCCATTGACTTTGATGGGAGCAGTCTTTGTGTGTAAAGCTTTTGCAAGATCAGAGCCCAAGTTTGTAATAAAGCAGTACAAACAGGGAAAATATGCATAGAATGACAGAATCACAGCTATGAGAGATGGGAAAGACCTATCTGATCATCCAGTTCATCACTCTGTCAGTGTGGAATTGTCCCTTTATACATTTTCTGGGTCTGTCTCCCATCTCGTTTTAATCAGCTCACACAATAAGACTTCCACCATTTCTTTTGGAAGGCTATTCCCCAGTTTATTAAATCTCATTGTCCAAGAATTTCTTCCTATAATTCAGCCTTAATTTCCCCTATTTTAATTTAATCATGTTACTCCTAATTATATTCCAGTTTGGTACCCAAAATACTCTCTTCTTCATCTTTGGGGGCAAATCCTTTTCACCATTGCTAACTCTCAGTATGCTAGCTTGTACATGGCATTAATCATAGAAATATAGAATCATAGAGTTGGAAGGGACCTCAGGAGGTCATCCAGTCCAACCCCCTGCTCAAAGCAGGACTAACCTCAGCTAAATAATCCCAGCAAGGATTTTGTCAAGCCGCAGCTGAAAAACCTCTGAAGATGGAGATTCCACTACCTCTCTAGGTAACCCATTCCAGTCCTTCACCACCCTCCTAGTGAAAAACTTTTTCCTAATGTCCAACCTAGATCTCCCCCACTGCAATTTGAGACCATTGCTTCTTGTTCTGTCATCTGCCACCACTGAGAACAGCCTAGCTCCATCCTCCCTCAGGTAGTTAAAGGCTGCTATCAAATCTCCCCTCATTCTTTTCTTCTGCAGACTAAACAAGCCTAGTTCCCTCAGTCTCTCCTCATAAGTCTTGTGTTCCAGCCCCTAATAATTTTTCTTCCCCTCCGCTGGACTCTCTCCAACTTGTCTACATCCTTTTTGTAATGGGGGGCCCAAAACTGGACACAATACTAAAAATGCGGCCTCACCAATGCCGAACAGAGGGGAATAATCACTTCCCGCGATCTGCTGGCCATGCTCCTATAAATGCAACCCAATATGCTATTAGTCTTCTTGGCAACCAGGGCACACTGCTGACTCATATCCAGCTTCCTGTCCACTGTAACCCCCAGGTCCTTTTCTGCAGAACTGCTGCCTAGCTCATCGGTCCCCAATCTGTAGCTGTGCATGGGATTCTTCCGTCCAAAGTGCAGTACTCTGCACTTGTCCTTGTTGAACCTCATCAGATTTCTTTTGGCCCAATCCTCCACTTTGTTTAGGTCCTTCTGTATCCTATCCCTACCTTCCAGGGTATCTACCACTCCCACTAGCTTAGTGTCATCTGCAAACTTGCAGAGGGTGCAATCTACCGCATCCTCTAGATCATTAATGAAGTTGTTGAACAAAACCGGCCGCAGCACCGACCCCTGGTTCTTCCCCTGTTGCTAGTTTGTTAAGTGGTAAATAACAAACAGGGGCGGGTATAATTATATGCCTCCCCTATCCATTAATATTCATTTTATAACCATTTATATAACCAAATAGGGGTTTTATGGGGCGTTGTAGATATGTGTGTATTTACATATTATTGTAGATAAAAAGTTAGAGTAATAAATTCAGGACTCACTTTGTTGGTCGCAACACAAAGGGGAACAGGCAGATTAGAAGCTGTAACTGACTAAATGCTCCTTATCACTCCACCCGGCTCAATCTCTCTCATCAACTGACCCTGCAACACTGTGATGCAAGTGTGCAGGGCCATTAATAGACTTCTGCTATGAAGGGTAGTGACTTTAGGAAACATGCAGGACATAGTGGAAGGGTTCCCAAACTGTGGGGGAGCAATTGATAGCATGCATATCCCTATCCTAGCACCTGACCACCTTCCAACAGAGTACATAAATCAGAAGGGATACTTCTCAATGGTGTTGCAGGCCTTTGTGGATCACAAGGGATATTTCACCAACATTAATGTGGGATGGTCAGGAAAGGTGCATGACGCACGCATCTTAAGGAACTCTGGTCTGTTCAGTAAAATGCAGGCAGGCATTTTCTTCCCTGACAAAAAAATAAATATTGGGGATATTGAAATGCCAATAGTGATCCTTGGGGATCCTGTGTACCCCTTTCTCCCTTGGCTAATGGAGCCCTAAAACGGGCACCTGGACAACGAGAAGGAGCATTTCAATAACATGCTTAACAAGTGAAGAACGGTGGTGGAATGTGCATTTGGGTGTTTAAAGGCCAGATGGAGCTGTCTACTCATTAGGCTTGACATCAGTAAAAAGAACATCCCATCAGTTATATCTGCATACTGTGTGCTCCATAATTTGTGTGAAACGAAGGGTGAAAATTTCCCCCAGGGTTGGTCCATGGAGGCTGATAGGGTGGCCACAAATTTTGAGCAGCCAGATTCTAGCACTACGCTCAGAGCCAACTGTGGAGCGCTTTGTCGACGGGAAGCATTGAAAAACCGGTTTTGTAATGAACTGCAGTAATGTATGTTTCTGCTGTGCCTTTCTCTTTCCAATCCCACACCTTCACACCAGTGGCCCCCTCCCCTTCTTTCCCCACCCAAGCTATGAATGAATATAGACAGATGTTTTTTAAAGCTGCAAAGTTTTCTCTGTGACCCATTTCAATCGGGGGAAAGGAGGATAAGTAAACATTGTGAAGTGTTACTGTGCAAGCAACTGTGGTTGTGTGCAGTTCTTAAAGGGACCATTGTGTCTTTCTGCTCGCCTCCACTGGTGTGGTGTGCAGCACATATTGCACCCTACTCAGCCTCCTCCTAGAGCACTTGGGGTTGGAGGCTGATAACAAAGTGGTAGGTGGTGGAGCTTTTTGGGTAGACTTCAGAGGGAGTCTTTCCTGCTGCTGCTCTTCCTGGAGCTCTACCAGATGCCTCAGCATGTTGGACTGATCCCTTATAATATACAACATCTCCTGTTGGGTATCACGCTCCTGCCCTTTGCTGATCTTCTGTGTTCCATGTGGAAGAAATAAGGCTTCCCTCCCCAGAAACCTTCTGCGAAGGACTACAGATTATCTACATGAAAAAGTTTCCTTGAGATATCCACAGAGGATTCTCAGAGCATACCTCTGCATATAAATAGTCTGTTCCGGGACTAACCCTCCACTGAAATCTGGCAATATCCAGGAAGCTCATCCCCTCAAAAACACAAACTCTTTTTCACAAGCTGGACTGGGGACATAACCGCAAAAATTAGATTTGCCACACACACTCACCAGATGTACCTTCCCTGGCATGTCGCTGAGTCATACTGTCCTGTGCGTGGCAGGGCTGCTCTGGGGTAACAAACAGGTCCTGCTCTCAGAGAGAATGGATACCCTGCTCGCCTGCACCCTTCTCTCCTCATCCACAGAATCCTCCTCATTCTTTCTGGACTGGGATTCTGCGGCGGTATCGACACTGAGTGAGGGCACAGTGGTGGGGTCACCACCGAGAATTGCATGCAGCTTCTCGTAAAAGTGGCATGTTTTGGGCGGAGAGCCAGAATGACTATTATCTTCCCTAGTTTTCTGATAAGCCTGCCTCAGCTCTTTGGTCTTAATGCAGCACTGCTATGCGTCCCTGTTGTGCCCCTTCTCCAACATGCCGTGAGATATCTTCCCGTAGACATCTACATTTATTTTGCTAGCTGGGAGCTGAGCCAGAACAGACTCTTCGCTGCACAGACCGATGAGATCCAAGACCTCTATTCGACTCCATGCTGGAGCGCATTTGGGCTGTGCAGTTGCCATGACCGGTTCAGCTATAAAGCTCTCTCCACTCTGTCCAAACCAGAAAAGGAAATTCAAAATTTCCTGGGGCTTGAGGGGAGGAGCAATTTCCTGTTTCCACATTACAGCAGAGCACAAATGTCCATAGTGGTCACAACAGTGCATTATGGGATACCTCCCAGAGGCCAATGGTGTCAATTTAAGTTGTGCTCTGCCTACACTGACACAAATGTGACCCATGGAATTCGACTTCAGAACTATGCCACTTGTGCAGGTGGTTTTATTAAGTCAACTTTTACCATGATTTAGATCGGCTGAACTTACGTGCCAGTGGAGACGCATAGTCGACATAAGTGGTGTTGCTTTGATCTCCATTGCCAGTGTAGACCAGGCCAGAGAGATACAAATGCAAAAGGTTGCAATGACCAGAATCAAGAGATTTCTTGGAGAAGGTACTTCAATAACATATGGCCATTCTACTGAGTATTTCTTAGTAATGGAAAAAATCAGTTTCAGAAAGGGTCTGGGGATATTCTTTCGTTCTCTCCACATGGAAGCTTCTTTCTCTTTTTTTCCTCACTTCTCTTGTGCCCAAACACAATTCCACCCAGTTTCTCTCTTTCTTACAGCTGTCATATGGATCGGAGTTCTTGTTTCGGAGTACTGTCTTTATTACATAGTTTTTCCATTCCTAGCACAATGGGGTCCTGATTCTGGATTAGAGTTTCTAAACCTATTATACTAGAAATGAATGATTATAAAAATCCTTAATTGGCAATGAGGTGAGTGATAGAGGCATAAGCAGATACCCTTAACTCTGTGATAATACTAATTATTTTCAATTAATAAACTTGAACCTTGTAATTTCAGCCATTTTATGATCTGAACTATTTTAGTGCTTAATTAAAATGGCAAATATTGCTGCTTTCACCACGTCCATGAGTGACACTGTAGACCATGAAGTTTTGTTGCATATGATAAAACTCAAACATGTCCACCCAAAAGAATCACTGATTGTCTTTGTGAGAAGGAAAAAGTGTCTATGAACCTTGAGTAAAATGGCTTTGTTTAAAATAAAGGAATGTGGGTATTTACCTGAAATTTTGAGTTATTCTTCTATTAAACTTGGATAAAACTGGTGAGAACTTGGCAGCTATTTAGGAAATTTCTGAAATGATCTTTTCGTTAATAAACAATAAAAATGAAAATGGCCACAAAAACTCTTTTTCCTGTGTTGCATTTTAGTTATGTGAAGGAGATGGGAAAACTGATTTTCTAAAGCCTACATTTCTTGATTTAAACAAAAGTAGTATAGTTGGTAAATTACACAATTCACTTACTGGGCAGCAGGTAGCTTTTGTCTGCTGTTATTTGAATTGTTTTGAGGTTGTTTGTCACATGGTCATTTTGGGGACAAAAATAAGATTTGCACTTGTACTGTCATCTGAGAGAAAGAACAACTTACTCCCTGATATTACAGATGTAACTGGGAAACAGGCTCAGGAAAAATATATTTCAACCCAACCTTTTATAGTTAAAGGATATTTACATTATTTTGATATCATATTCAATATAATTTCTTTAACAAAAATCCTTGCTATTGTTGTATAATCTCACATTCAATAATGTGTTATTTCTCTCTTTTTTTCTTTAATCTGTGTTCTAAAGGCCATTGATCCATATGTAAATTGCAGTGAAAGCTTATAAATAATTTTCTTATTGTCAGAGTACAATACGGCTGCTGGAAAAGAGATGGAGTCCATCTATCAAGGATTAACACTTAATAACAGTTTATAAAAAATAAAAGACAGATGTTTCGATTTTTTTAACTACCTAAAAGCAGAACTGGGTAAAAATAAATACATGCATATGGATGTACTCTGTTTAAAGGAGAAATACAAGGGATATTTTATTATCCTTTCACTTTGTGAATTAGTACACAAAATATATAAACTCGTATAGAGAATGTAGCATAACTATTAAAATATGGGAATTGTTTTCTATTTCCTCATAAAAATATTTTGTATTGAAATAAAAGAAGAATGTTGCAAAATACAACTAAGTCCAGTTTACTGAAAAATAAATCAACATATTTTTAATACAGGGATTCTCAAACTGGTGGTCATGACCCATCAGGCGGTCATGAGGCTATTATGGGGCAGGGGTCACGAGCTGTCAATCCCCAAGAATGCCAGTGATGGTGGCATGGCATGGGGAGGTCATCAGTTTTTTTTTGCGGGGAGGGGTCATCACAGCCTGGAATATTTTCAAAGAGGGTCCCAGCAAAAAAAGTTTGAGAACCCCTGTTTTAATACAAGTAAATATGTGGAATAGTGAATACAGCTTTGTCCTCTCTCATCTGTAATGATCATTGGGAGATGCTCAAAAAGTGTAATACTGCAGCCACATGAATCCCACTAAAGACAGTGGAAATTGTGCAGTTAAATTAGTGCTTAATATTATGACTATAGCATATTGTGCCAGACCTTGATCCCCCATGCTACCTGCTTTGCATTGCTATGGCATCACAAAGCCAGCCTAAGTAGACATCTGGGAATTCTCTAACAGTGAAGAATCCCAAAGTAGAATAAAATCATCATAGTCAGTTTCTGCCACCCTCCCCTTCTAACCCGGGCATATTATTATTAATCATTATTAATTATGTTTATTATGGTAGTGTCCAGATACCAGCCAAGAACAGGGTCCCATTTTACTAGCCACTGTGCAAACACAATATTTGAAAGTCCCTGCCATAAAGAGTTTGCAATCTAAAGAATAAAACTGATAAAGGGAAAGGTATGTAAGATACAAACAGAGTGATCGACTTGATGGCATCAATTGTCACATTAGTTCTATGACTTCTCTTTTTTGGGGGGAGTGGGCTTACTTGGGCAGGGATGAGCAAAATAGAAAAACAAAGGAAAGAGGGTATGTTGAAGGGAAGTCCAAGATTGGTATAGGGCAGGGAGAGGAGGAAAGAGGATTGGCAGGTGTGGAGTGAAGCTGAGATGAAGACATTGTCAGAAATGGGGTTAGAGGCAGTTAGAAGAAAGCCATCAGCACAGGAGAGAATGCCCAGTCAAAACTATAGGAAGTAAGGAGTATGTAAGTGGGGAAGAAGGAGTTACCAGCCAGCACAACGCTGCTATGAGGCTTATGTAAGTTGAGGCTGGGGCCAAAACGGCTCCTCATCATCCTTAGGATTTTAGGTAGGTGAGGATGGACAGCAGGGAAGAGTACCATAAAATGTCATGTAAAAGTTCATACTGATTAATCTGGCCCAAAATATTAGGAGCTTATTTTTTAATGCTAAAATAATGACACTACTCATGAAATATATTTACCTAATTGAGTTTTGGACTCTGGAGAAGAAGAGTAAGAGGAGGAATTGTTCAGTCTTCAAAACTGAAAATTGAGAGACTGTAGAGAGGTGAGTAATTTCAGTGCAGGTAAGAAACTGAAATTATTTGCCTTCCCTTTAATAGGTTTGAGGTTTAAATAGAGATTCATATAAATGTATGAGGTACAGGCTGTTTTATTGTTTTGAAATATAACACTGATGAGGCCCGCTGATTGGGGGTGGGAGGCAAGAAGGACAATTCCCAGGGACCCAGTGATTTAAAAGGGACTGGGCAGATGGGAGGGTAGATACGTATCCTCCTCTCCATCACATTGCGGAAGTAAATGCGTGGTTACGCAGGTGGTGTCGAAGAGAGGGCTTTGGATTCTTCGATCATGGGATGTTGTTCCAGGAAGAAGGATTACTAGGAAGAGATGGGATTCACCTAAGAGTATCTTTACAGACAGGCTGGCTAACCTAGTGAGGAGGGCTTTAAACTAGGTTCGATGGGGGACAGGGACCTAAGCCCAGAGGTAAGTGGGGAATTGGGACACCAGGAGGAAGCACAAGGAGGAGAGTGCAACAGAGGAGGCCTCCTGAATTACACTGAGAAAGTAGGGCAGTCGGCCAGTTACTTTAAGTGCCTATAAACAAATGTACGAAGCCTGGGAAACAAGCAGGAGGAATTGGAAGTCCTGGCACAATCAAGAAACTATGATATGTTTGGAATAACTGAAACTTGGTGGGGTAACTCACATGAATGGAGCACTGTCATGGATTGGTATAAACTGTTCAGGAAGGACAGGCAGGGGCAAAAGGGTGGAGGAGTTGCACAGTAAGTAAGAGAGCACTATGATTGCTCTGAGGTTCAGTATGAAACTGCAGATAAGCCAGCTGAGAGTCTCTGGGTTAAGCATAGAAGCAAGAACAATAAAGGTGATGTCGTGGTGGGTGTCTGTTATAGACCACCAGGCCAGGAGGACAAGGTAGATGAGGCTTTCTTCAGTCAACTAGGGAAAGTTTCCAGTTCACAGGCCCTGGTTCTCATGGGGGACTTCAATCACCCTGACATCTGCTGGAAGAGCAATACAGCACAGCACAGATAATCCAGGAAGTTTTTGGAGAGTGTTGTGGACAACTTCCTGGTGCAAGTGCTGGAGCAGCCAACTAGGGGCCATGCTCCTCTTGACCTGCTGCTCACAAACAGGGAATATTTGGTAGGGGAAGTAGAAGTGGGTGGCACCCTAGGCAGCAGTGACCATGAGATGGTCGAGTTCAGGATCCTGACAAAAGGAAGAAAGGAGATATGGACCATGGATATGGACCATGGACTTCAGAAAAGCAGACTTTGACTCCCTCAGGAATCTGATGGGCAGGATCCCCTGGGAGGCTAATATGAGGGGAACAGGAATCCAAGAGAGCTGGCTGTATTTTAAAGAAACCTTATTGAGGGCACAGGTACAAATCATCCCGATGTGCAGAAAGAATAGCAAATATGGTAGGCGTCCAGCTTGGCTTAACAAAGAAGTCTTTGGTGAACTTAAACACAAAAAAGAAGCTTACAAGAATTGGAAACTTGGTCAGATGAGGATTATAAAAATAATGCTCGAACATGCAGGAATGAAATCAGGAAGGCCAAAGTGCAATTGGAGTTGCAGATAGCAAGGGACGTGAAAGGGAACAGGAATGGTTTCTACAGGTATGTTACCAACAAGAAGATTAGGGAAAGTGTGGACCCCTTACAGAATGGGAGAGGATGTGGAGAAAGCTGAGGTACTCAATGCCTTTTTTGCCTCTGTCTTCACAGACAAGGTGAGGTCCCAGACTACTGCACTGGGCAGTACAGAATGGGAAGGAGGTGAACATCCCTCAGTTCTGAAGGAACAGGTTCAGGGCTATTTAGAAAGATTGGACATACACAAGTCCATGGGGTCAGATGCAATGCATTCGAGGCTGCTGAGGGAGTTGGCTGATGTGATTTCAGAGCCATTGGCTATCTTTAAAAACTCGTGGCAATTGGGGGAGGTCCCTGATGATTGGAAAGAGACAAACATAGTGCCAATCTTCAAGAAAGGGAAGACAGAAGAGCCAGGGAACTTCAGACTGGTCAACCTCACCTCAATCCCTGGAAAAATCATTGAGCAGGTCCTCAAGGAATCCATTTTAAGGCACTTGGAAGAGAGGAAGGCGATCAGGAACAGGCAGCATGGATTCACCAAGGGCAAATAATGCCTGGCCAACCTGATTGCCTCCTATGAAGAGGTGACTGGCTCTGTGGATGTGGGGAAAGCAGTGGACGTTATATACCTTGACTTTAGCAAAGCTTTTCATACGGTCTCTCACAGTATTCTTATCAGCAAATTAAAGAAGTATGGGTTGGATGAATGGACTATAAAATGGATAGAGAACTGGCTAGAGCATAGGACTCAACGGGTAGTGATCAATGGCTCCATGTCGAGCTGGCAGCTGGTCACAAGCAGAGTGCCCCAGGGGTCAGTGCTGGGGCCGGTTTTGTTCAACATCTTCATTAATGATCTGGAGGATGGGGTAGATTGTAAGTCTCAGCAAGTTTGCAGATAACACTAAGCTGGAGGGAGTGGTAGATACCCTGGAAGGTAGGGATAGGACACAGAGTGACCTAGACAAATTGGAGGATTGGGCCCAAATAAATCTGATGAGGTTCAACAAGGACAAGTGCAGAGTCCTGCACTTAGGACGGAAGAATCCCATGCACCGCTACAGACAGGGGACCTATGGGCTAGGCAGCAGTTCTGCAGAAAAGGACCTGGGGGTTACAGTGGATAAGAAGCTGGATATGAGTCAGCAGTGTGCCCTGGTTGCCAAGAAGGCTAATAGCATATTGGGTTGCATTTATAGGAGCATTGCCAGCAGATCGCGGGAAGTGATTATTCCCCTCTATTTGGCATTGGTGAGGCCGCATTTGGAGTATTGCGTCCAGTTTTGGCCCCCGCCCCCCTCCGCCCCCCCACCACTACAAAAAGGATGTGGAGAAGTTGGAGAGAGTCCAGTGGAGGGCAACAAAAATAATTAGGGGGCTGGAACACAAGACTTATGAGGAGAGGCTGAGGGAATGAGGCTTGTTTAGTCTGAAGAAGAGAAGAATGAGGGAGGATTTGACAGTAACCTTTAACTACCTGAAAGCGGGTTCCAGGGAGGATGGAGCTAGGCTGTTCTCAGTTTTAGTAGATAACAGAACAAAGAACAACGGTCTCAAGTTGCAATGGGGGAGGTCTAGGTTGGACATTAGGAAAACGTTTTTTCACTAGGAGGGTGGTGAAGGACTGGAATGGGTTACCTAGGGAGGTGGTGGAATCTCCATCTTTAGAGGTTTTTAAGCTGTGGCTTGACAAAGCCCTGGCTGGGATGATTTAGTTGTTGTTAGTCCTTCTTTGAGTAGTGGATTGGACTAGATGACCTCCTGAGGTCCCTTCCAACTCTAATATTCTATGATTCTGTGATTCTCCTCTATACCCCACACCCTGAGGTTTGCACTCTCCACCAATTCCCTGAGCTGAGCTTATTTATTATGTGCCATGCAGGTTCCTGGGCAGTCAGAGGAGGTGGTATCTGATACTCAGCTTCCCGGGTTCATCAGTAATCTCCCTGGGGAGTCAAAGGGACCTGAAACCTCCTCAGCCACCCAGGACCCTGCATGGCACATAATAAATAAGTGAAATCTTCCATTGGAAGCCTACTTGGACCTCATCCATCCCTTTCTAGAGGGGCCATTAACTGTTCTGCCTGGAATGTTGTCGGTGGGCCTAACACTGAATGTAAAATAATAGAAAACCTCTTAACAGTAGCTTGTGCTGCTCAATAAAAAACGGAGTTAAAAAAAGGTATCTGATGCCATTGCACCTTGCTAATAATCTATTCAGACTCCTAGTGTTACTGTAAGTATCGAACCCAAGTTCTTTGCCTGAATCTTAAACACTTGTTAAACAGACATTTACAGACAAAGGAAATTCACTGTGTGCTTCTGAATTACCAAGCATGATATTAATATTAAATTGGTGAGTTGCTGTATAAAAAGAAAGACATGCTAGAGGATTAAAATGCTAAATGTATGTATTCATGTACAGTAACTGCATACTAAAAGCGTTGCTCTGTCATACATTAGAAAGAAAAATTCAAGAGCCATTATAATGTAGGAGAAGTCCAAATGTCAGGTACTCAGGTTGAGTTCCTAGAATTAATTAGAATCTTAACAGAATTGGGGTGTGGGGGAAGGAAACATGTCTCTGCCCACATATATTTACAGTACTTTGCTTCATAAAATATAAAATGAATGCTCTCTCTGTCTTTCAGACTAATCAGAGTTTGAAAGGTTTTCTATTAGAGATGGGAGCTCTAGTCTGGTTAAATTAAGAGCTGATTCAAACCTTCTGCCATCTCTCATACTGATTGAACCAAATTTATTCATGTTCAAAAAGGTTCAGTTAGGAATCCCTGACCACTGTATCCAGGAAAATAGATGAAAAATGAAGGAGAACCTTACTCCATCCCACTAGCCTAATTGTGACTAATGTCTGTTTGTCTGTCTTATCTGTATTATCCATCTAATCAGCCATGTTTATCTCTCACTGTAACTACCATACATATCTATCTGGCATTTACACCACACTCAGTACTGCAGTAGTGAAATGGATTCAAATGTTACAACAGGAAAGCTTAACTCCTGGTTCTGTATCTGATGCCATCTACACCAGAAGAAGATTGTTTTTTCTATCTCTGTTGAGCAAGATTGTTCCTTTATATATAGCAGGCATGGCCAAACCGTGGCTCTTGAGCCACATGTGACTCTTTTACAGTTAAAGGGCAGCTCGTGGAGCCCCCCCAGACTTTCCCGATTCTTCAACTACCAGAAAGGGGTGGGGGGAGCTCAGGATTTGTAGGGAAGAAGGTCTTGGGGCTTTAACCTTGCAGGGGGGGTGCCAGTGCCCCTCCCCTCCACAGGGCTGAATCCCCAAGCCCCAGCGTGTCCCCCCATGGGGCTAAAGTCCCAGGACACCCCTTACCACAGGACAGAAGCTCCTAGCCCCACCACCCCACTGCAGGGCAGAAGCCCTGAGCTCCCCTCTTCCCTCTGTCTGCTAAGTGGAGAATGGGGGGTAAGGGAACTCTGGGAAATACTTGAAGGTTGTGCATGTCTTGCCTATCTCAAACTTCTGAAGATTATTATACGTGGCTTGGAGGGTCAGTAAGTTTGGCCACCCTGATATACAGCCTTGTTTATGGGGAGGCACATAGCTGCACTGCATCAGGAAAGAAATTGTCCTATCAAAGAGGCTTAATTTCTTCCCCATTATCTCGCTGCCCCAAGTGTGTAGTACTCTGCTATTGGCTCTCACCAGTGTCAGTTTATAAACTTCCAACCTCATGCTGTTTTAGTTACACTGACCCACGCACTGGGGGAAGGGGCAAAACCAAGGCTCCAACATTTCCTTATTCCTATCCATTGATTGTCTTCCCACATGCAAGAGGAAAGGAGATGTGCCAGGCATGCAGCCCCTATTTTCCCCCTTCCACCTGCAGCAGACATAAGGAGAGGCCAGGTAGAGGAGTTATTTCTCAACATGAGTAAGGGCCCTACATCAGTATGTATTTATACAGACTCAGTACAGAATGATTACGTCTGTGGCAAGCAGGCCACCGCAGATGCATGCAGTCCTTCATTTCAGATCCTCTGATTACAAATATTGGGTGTCATTTCTGCCTGCACTGATGTGCAGTGCCTTGGAGTCCATGTTTACTTGTCTTCAGCATTAATTAATTTTCTTTTTTCTCTTCTACCTTCACACTAGGTATACAAATGTTCAAAGGCTAAATAATTTCTTGAGTTAACATTGCAAAGAGTTATAAAACCTTGTTTATAACAACATGTATTTTGATTTAATGTGTGAATATGTCTTATGTTGTAGTTATTTGTAGTAAGAACTAGTAATCAGCAAGTATGAGAGGTTAAGAATTTCAAGCCAATTTTTAAAATAAACAAAAATGTTAGAAAATGTTTTATGTGACAGGACTCTTCAATGCATTCCCTTTGAAAAAGTGATGAATGGGTGAATATTTTTAGCTTATTGACATGCTGTTAGAAAAGATGACTGAATTAGAGTTGGATGGGAATTTTTTAACAACTTGTTTTTTGGGTTTTTTTATATATGGAAAATGCTGATTTCTCAAAAACAAAACATTTTGGTGAAATGTTCCAGTTTTGACAAAACTTTCATAGGGAAAGGTTCCTCACATCTAGGATGGAATTTCTGATCAAAACAAAAGAGACACCCCAGAAAAGCCTGATTGTTAGAGCATTTACCTGTGATATGTAAGGTTTAAGTCTCTGATTTGTTAGTCTCCCACATCATCCCACCTTAGTCACTCACCTTAGCTCTCAGATATTCTGGGATGGGTCTCTCTCAATCTCTGTCGCTGGAGATGTTTCACTTTACCTAAAAATTAAATATTCATTATTGCAGGGACTTCAATCTGGGTCTCTCACATGCCAATTAAGGAGTTGCTTCAGGGACTAGTTTGCCCATTATATCTAAATCACTTTAAACTTAGCATGGACCTACTCTGAAAAGTGAGTAGCCCCACCATAAATGACATTGTGGGTTTCAGTGTTTATTGTCTCATAATGATTTCCAGACCATGTCTGCTCAATTCAAAATAAGCATAGGCACAATTTCTGAGTTCTGACCGAACTGCACTCAGCATCAGTGCAACAGAGAGAGGGTGGATGAAAAGGTGGCTTTAAATCTCTTTTGCACCTCCCCAGTTCTGGGGCCAGACAGCCATTAGACCAGTCCATGGTATAAAACCCAAAGGCTGATCTATGTTATTCAGGATGCCTTTTGCCAAGCTAAAAAAAGCATGTGCACTAGGAGCCACAACAGTTGCTCTACAACACATGGGGAACGCCTACAGTGGGGAATCCTCCACTGATCAGATCCAATGGCGTTAGGCTGCTTTGTGCCAGCTAGACTACACCAGTGGATCTATCCCATGTTTTTTCTGATTCTGAGGCTTGTAAATTTATCTTGGTATAAAAAATCAAGCTGGGTTCTGTCAGGCTCATTTACTACCAACAATGAAATTAACCCAATCAGAACTTGACACTTCTGTTCATGATTATTGGGCCAGTATGGACTGCTGCTCTCTTTCCCAGGTGTATTGGATCTGCAATACCAACAGGAAAAATGTATAGTGGTACATATTTGTCACTAAGAGAAGCAGATACAACACTGAATAACAAAGAGTACCAGTTTTTTTTAATAAGATATTGCCATTTTTACTTTCCAGAGTAAACCTACATGGTTCAGTTTTTACTATATCTAAAATGAAGTTTGAAAACAAATAATTTAAAGGGTCTACATTGTATTAAATAGTTTTTAAAAAAAGTAAAGTTTTTAAGTACATTAAACTAAAGTTTCTATAGAATCATAGACGATTAGGGTTGGAAGGGACCTCAGGAGGTCGTCTAGTCCAACCCCCAACTCAAAGCATGACCAACCCCAACTAAATCATCCCAGTCAGAACTTTGTCAAGCTGTACCTTAAAAACTCTAAGGATGGAGATTTGACCACCTCTCTAGATAACCCATTCCAGTGTTTCACCATCCTCCTAGTGAAAATGTTTTTCCTAATATCCAACTTAGATCTTTCCCACTGCAATTTGAGACCATTTATTCTAGTTCTGTTATCTACTACCACAGAGAATAGCCTAGCTTCATCCTCCCTGGAACCACTTTCCAGGTAGTTAAAGGCAGCTATGAAATCCCCCCTCATACTTCTTTTCTGCAGACTAAATAGGCCTAGTTCCATCAGCCTCTCCTCATAAGTCCAGTCTCCTAATCATTCTTGTTGCCTTCCTCTGGGCTCTCTACAATTTATCCACATCCTTTCTGCAGTGAGGGGTCCAAAACTGGACATAATACTCCATATGTGTCCTCAACAGTGCCGAATAGAGGGGAATACTCACTTCCCTTGATCTGAGACCTCAGGCAGGGCGGGGCAGGCAAGCAGTTTATAGTCCCTGGCCTGCAAGCCAGGCAGGGCTGTTGAGGCAGTCAATAGCCCCCATCCCTCCAGCAGGCAGGACTGGCAAAATAGTCTGGAGTCCCCGGCCTTGCAGGCAGGTGGGGCCAGTAGAGCTCGGTATCCTCTGCTAGCCAAGCTCAGAGGATGTCAAGCCCTCCCGGGGTGGTTAGGGAAGGGGGGAGGTGGAAGAAGGCCCACCCAACTCCACTGCATCCCAGCCCAGGCCCTATCAGTGGCAAAGCAGTTTGCCATTGTGTCAGCGGGGATCCAGCCACAACACACTGATGGGTTTAGTACCTGACTCAGCCACTTGCTAGTTGGCTGTCCCTGGGCCACTTCCTCCCACTCTGTCCCCAGGTACCTGTAGGTAGTAGTCTCCCTCCAGGTTGCTGGGGTAGATGGCGAGGGGCAGTCCCACAAGTCCCTCACCGTTGACCAGTGGCAGGTCCGGGAACTCCTCCGGGTCATCAGCGGAGGGCAGCTCCTCTAGCTCCCAGGGTCCCAGGGGTTCCTCCAGTACCCCCCCGGCACAGGCAGCTCCATCGGGTCCCCAACGTCAGGCAGCTCTTCCAGGTCAGGGTTGGCCTCAGGGGGTTTTTCCCAGTCTCAGGTGGCTCTTCCCAGCTACTAGGGCTCGGTGGCCCTACCCACTCGCTAGGGCCTGGTGGCCTTCTCCAGTCACTTGGGACCGGCGGCCCTCTCCAGTCACCAGGGCCCAGCGGCCCTCTCCAGTCACCAGGGCCCAGCGGCCCGAGCAGTCCTTGGAGGCTCAGGTTGGCGGGGCAGTTGCTCCAAACAGCCACAGGGCCTGGGTCAGGCCTAGACCACAGCCTCTGAGAAGACACATCTGCCTACTAAGCTGCTAGGCTGCCTTTTTATAGTTCCCTTTCCTGCCTTGGCTCCACCCCTCTCCTTCCGGGGGGTAATACTTGTAGGGCCTTTTTCTGCCCAGCAGGGGCATCACAACCCTTCTTTGGGCCCAGGCTCCGATGAAGGCCACAGCGCCTTGCTACACATCCTAAATGCAGGACTTTGTCCTTGTTGAACCTCATCAAATTTATTTTGGCCCAGTCCTCCAATTTGTTTAGGTCACTTTATATCCTATCCTTACCCTCCAGTTTATCTACCACTCGCCCCAGATTAGTGTAATCTGCAAATTTGCTGAGGGTGCAATCCATACCATCCTGCAGATCATTAATGAAGATGCTGAACACAACTAGCCCCAGCACTGACCCATGAGGCACTCCACTTGTTACTGGCTGCCAACTAGACATTGAGTCATTGATTACTACCTGTTGAGCCCAATGATCTAGCCAGCTCTCTATCCATTTTATAGTCCATTCTTCCAACAAATACTTCTTTAACTTGCTGATAAGAATACTGATAGAATGCTGATAAAAAGCTTTGCTAAAGTCAAGGTATATCATGCTCACTGCTTTCCCCACATCCATAGAGCTAGTCATTTCATCATAGAAGGCAATCATATTTGTCAGGCATGACTTGTCCTTGGTGAATACATACTGTCTGTTTCTGAGCATCTTCCTCTCTTTCAAGTGTCTTAAAATCGATTCCTTGAGGCCCTTTTCTATGATTTTTCTGGGGATTGAGGTGAGTTTGACCGGTTCCCCAGATCCTCTTTTTTCCCTCATTCAAAAAGATTTATGAAAAAGCTTTTAAAAAGTTTGAGACAGTTGTATGGATTGGGGATGGGAGTTGTGCTTTATAGTTCAAAATAATTTGAATGGATGAAAACTGACAATTTATAACTCAGATTTAGCACCACGGAATTGTATGTCTAATCCATGACACACATCCTAAACTAGTACTGTATGGAAACATCCAACTCTATAATACAGTGAATTATATCCAGTAAGGAGTCCAGTGCAGTTGCATGCACTAATAATGCTATTATTATTGTAATACAGTAAAGAATACAGGCTGTGACTGAACAGTGGCTTTGACTTAGAGAAATTCAGCACACAGGAAGTAGGATATAGCTACTAGAGAAAAGTCTTTTATACAAACAGAATGGATGAAGTGTGTTGGTGGTGTGGAGATTTTCCCTGATCCATACTAAACACAGTTCTGATCTTTGCAATATGGCATTCAGAACTTCTGTGGGCCAGAAGCTATGGAGGCAAATTTCAAATTAATCCAGATTATTTATTTGCATGGCAGGTGTGAGGCATGTAAAATAGTTTATCATCTTATAAACTTTGCAAATGCTACAAATGGTGTGAAATTGGTGCAAAGACAATAATTAAGGAAAATTTGGATATTCTATTTTTGTCTAATTGATGTTCCGAAGCAGCACCTGTCACTAGGGTATCTGAGCAATTCATAAAACTTCAGTTTCAAAACAGATTTAGTGCTAAAAATAGAGGATTGTCTAATAGGTTTTTTTTTTTTTAAGCCTTCTGCTGTGAGTCAGAGTGCTTCAATATACTGCTCTCATTAGTTCTTAAAGGCATACTAAGGGTTAAAGTCACGCCCATGAAAAGGGTCAGGACAAGATCTGTGAAACAATTACATTCTTATTTAAACCCTCAAATTATTGCTTAACTGAGAATTTCATGGTGTATAGGCATTGTGTTGGTCTTCTGCACGACGTCTTTTGAATTTCACCCTGAGCTATCAGTGTCTGATATTACAGTAGAATCCTTTGTATCTGATCTAACTGGGACCGCAGCCAGATCAGATATTCAAATATTCAGATAATCAGGAGAAGGGCAAAGAACTTTCTATCTGTTATTTTAAGATGTGGAGTTGCTTTTAAACTAGCTGACCCTTCCTGGAAAAACATTAAAACATTCCCCCTTCTTATCTTGGGCTATTTTTCCCAGTGACTCTCCTTTTTTATTTTATTAATAATCTCTATTATAGGATCCAATGACAGTACTACATATTTTCACTTAGTAGTCGCACCCATTTTACAAAGCTTAAAAGATGTGACAGTTACAGTAGTGTTGCCATGGAGGTAACATCAATTTCCCATATTCCTGTGTGTGCACTGGTTGTCCAGTTAATATGGAAAGCGGAATAATGGAGCCTCGATAAACAGGGTTTACTTTTTTGCTAAAAGGCTAAGGGAAAAAATATCACCTTAGTTTATCTTAGGTACTTAGATGGCCTCCATTAATATTGTGTCTGATAGCATCACATTATTTAATGTATGTATTTCACAACACCCCTGTGTGATAGGGAAGTGCTATGACCCTCATTTTACAATAAGCCATCTGAGGAACAGAACAGCCAACGACCAGCTTTTTAAAGGCATTTGGGATCTAGATAGTCACCTAGCAGAATTTTCCAAACCACCTGAACAAGCTGGTACCTAACTCCAATTGATTTCAATGGGACTTCAGTGCATAACTCGTTTAGGTGCTTTAGAAAATCCCTCTAAGTACTTATCTGCATCTTTAGGCATCGAAATACTTCTGAAAATCTGGCCCTGCATGACTTGTCGAAGGTCACATAGGAAGTCTATGGAAGAGTAGGGAATTGTACCGAGGGTTCAGTTTAGCACCTGAAACATTGGACTACATTTGTTATGCTAATTAAAAACATTCTGGTAATTTAGTAGACTTGTCACTAATGAAAATAATTTCACTGGACAATGATATTTTGTCTAATGTGTTTACCTATAGGTATTTGGAATCCAGAATACT
Source organism: Emydura macquarii macquarii (assembly GCF_026122565.2). Taxonomy (NCBI): domain Eukaryota; kingdom Metazoa; phylum Chordata; order Testudines; family Chelidae; genus Emydura; species Emydura macquarii. The sequence continues at coordinate 15,559,981 of NW_027130520.1, read as the reverse complement.
GTACAAAAATAATTCCAAGGATTTACTTATTTCCTTTAATTTTTTACTTTTGCACTGATATTTACCAAAGGAAGAGACTACAGACTAAGTAAAACTTCACTATAAATGTCTGGAATCTTTAAAAAGGTGAGTTCCAGAGGGGTAGTCTGTTTTTAGCAAAACAGTGAGAGTTCTGTGGCACTTTAAAGACTAACAAATATATTTGGGCATAAGCTTTCATGGGCAGAAACCCATTTCCTTGGATGTCCTGTGAGAGATTCCAAGATTTTGAAATTTCATTACATCTCAAATAGGAATAAAAGTCAATCTCCAAACTCTTTGCAAAATGAAATATGGTGAAAATATTTAATTTTGACCTTTTCAGAATATTTCATACATTTGTTTCAATAAGGTAAAAAGATTTCATTTCATTTTTACTGTTGTGACTATTGTATTATAAAAATATTTTATATTATAAAATTTAAAAGAATAGTTTAAATGAAATGTTGTTTAGGCTTTATCTAATGTAACATTTTGAGAATTTCCCATGGAAAATTTCATCGCACCAGAACATTTTGATTTCAGCGAATAACCATTTTCTGAGGAAAAAGTGTTCCATCAAAAAACTTACAATCAGCTCTAGTAGGTAGCTGATGGCTGACTTTGTGGGGTAGAAAATCAGTTCTTAGATTTGGACAAGACCAATGCAGCAATGCTAGTATCCACACCTATTATTTTCCCCAGATCTAGTAAGTGATCTTACAAAGAATATGAATGTACAGTTAATTCAGTAAGAAGCAAGGTTTTAAAGTGGGAATATCTGTCAAAATGCAATAGTAGAGAGTGAAGGAAAGCCATCACCTGGTAGAAGAGTATCAACTAACGAAATATACATCAGTATGATTACTGAAAAATGTGTTAGTTTTAAAATCTTAGGAATCACTTTTGCTAAGCTACTTATTCTCCATCAGCCCTGGTAGTATCTGTGTTTGTATTAAGAGGATTTGGGGGAACTGAAGCATGAAGGGGGTCACACGGTATTTATAACATTGAACTAGGGCATTCAGACATAAGTTCTCTCTTGATGTATTGATCCAGGCAATGGAACATTCTAACAAGCCCCTAAAAAAGTAGCTAAGTTTTAGGTCATATTTGTACTGTCAGCAACTGTTACCCGTACCAGTTTTTTTAAAATGGTGCAAACCCTTTTTTAAATATTCACTTGATTCAGGAGGCATGGGTGAGGAGAGAACAAAACCTAGGACTAGAATACAGAATCTATACTCACTTTAAACAAATCTTGGCTTAACCATACTTGGTCAGTCAAACCAGGCATGAAAATGAAGATTGTTGAAAAACAATTCCATCTGAGTTTAAAACTGGATTGGGTAACAGTTCTCAGACTACTTTTTATTATTCAGAATACTTATATAGCATCATAGATGTACAAGGCACTTAAAAATATAAATTCAAAGAATACAGTTACTTCCCTGAGGAAAGCATTTGCCACTGTACATTATCCACAATTCAAAAGAAGATATTGCTCCTGGATTTACACCACTGACATCTTCTGATCATAGGCAAAACGTGTTGCATTCTAATATTCTTATTCCCAGACACTCCCACAGAGAGGTTAATAGCCTGATACTGAGAGATCATGAGTACCCACAGCTTCCCTTTCCTTCAGCAGGAGCTGTGGTTGCTCTCACTATATCTAAAACCCAAACATAACAGGCAGCAGAGAAAATTAAACAAAATTTAGACAAGTTCCTACGAGAGCAGAAGTACCTCTGCAATATATTTTTGGAGAATGACAGAACATATATGCAATTTGTAGCTTCTATAAATAATCTTTACTCATGAAGATAAAGAAAATACTTCCACAAGAGTGTAGGTCATAAGGCAATAGTGTTAATCAAATGGAAGATGAGAAGCTTACTTTTGTCAGCACTGGCAAAAATTGCTGATCTCCCTTCACAACTCTTTATTTTTTGTGTGATTTTGGAACACACACTCAGAGCTGCTGGGCGCACTGTGTTGTATGTACGTTTTGTATGTATCTTTATAAAAATGCAAATGAGAAACATTCAAGTTTATACATCACCCACTTTGACTTACATCTTGGCTGAGAAAAAAAGGAACAAACAGGCAATTAAAAGATGAATTAAAAGAACTTGTTTAATATCACCATATCATGTAATTTATGAAATATAAGGGGGATTGTCACATGACCACCAAGAAATTAGTAAATTCTTGGAATGTGTTAACAGAAAAAATCTGGGTAAACTGCAGCTAAAAGGAATAAAAAATAATCACAGTCTCAAACTTGTTGCACTGAGGAGGAGTACTTTAAATAAACTCAATAAATAAAGAAAATAAAGAAAAACTTTAAATAGGTTAGATATAAAATTTATTGTTTTAATAGTATTACAAAGTTACTGGCTAAAAAAAACACAATAGGTGATGTAAATTTGTATTTAAGTAAAGTACTTGGTACAGTGTTTTACAAAATTGAAATGTGATTGGATATAAATATTTTCATATGGCTAGATAGGAAAACATAACAAATTAATAAAGTATCTGGTTGGGCGACCTTCTATGGGTCATAACATAGATTCTGTTCTTATCTTCATTAATTTTATACAAGAGAGTAAAGAAATTGTTAATGAATTCCATTAAATATGCTGAGTTTGGAAGAGTAGCAAACATCAGTGAGGACAAATAAATAATACAGAGGGACTTGGAGAGGTAACATTTTACTAACAGATACCAAACAGCTGGTATCTGAGAGACCACAGTTTTCCCTTTATGTACAATAGCAACAATCTGGCAATTTAAAGGCATATGTAGGCAAATGTTGACTTATTAATGAAAACTACTGTAGAGATATTAGAAATATGGGCAGATAAAATGAAATTCAGCTTAGCAAAATGCAAGCTAATGTGACTGGGGAAAAATAATCTGAAACACAAAGCAATTCATCTACACTGCAATCAAGAGTGCTCAAAGAGATATTGTGCCTTAGAAATTCCTCCTAAAACACCCTGGTGGGCATGCAGGAGTGTACCCCTCCAGCTTTCTTGGGTAATGTGTGTTTGGTGGGGAATTGGTTCTGCTATTTCCTTGCCCTTTTAGGGCATACTGCACCTCAGCAGTTGTTAGAAGGAAATAGTTTTTGCCCAACTATTATGCAGGAGTGAAAGAAGGAAGGAAGCTTTTTTTCACCCTCCTTTTCACACATTTGGAACAGCTGGACATGATCAAGGTCACATTTTCAACTGGAGAGAAAATCCAGGAAATCAATAAAGCTGAAAAGACCAGAAAGGGTGAAGGTGAACAGCAAATTCCACATGACTTCGCAAGGTAATATGGCAGAAAAAAGTCCAATCAATTTTGGACTGCAAATGCAGAGACAACATTTGTCAGAAGAAGGAGGTAATCATCTTTCTTTATTTGGCTTTTGAATATTGGGCCGAATTTCCACTTTCTGGTACTTTTTGTATTAATTTACAATTGTACAAAGTATATGTAAAATATGATAAGATCAACAGGACAATATTTTATTCAGATTTTGCTTAGGTACAAATAACTAACAAAGGTGCATTGTGGTGGGAGAAAAGGCTGTGTGTATCTTTGGACCACTGTTGCTTATTTCATTGACAAAATAATTGTTTAGTTTTCTAGAGAGAGTGATCTGTGAAATGCTTTGCATTCCATATAATCAAAATTATCACCTAAGTTACTACTGCTGTTTGCTTTAGAGAGGATGAGGCTGAGTTTGCAAGACTGATACTTAGAAAAAGTCATTTGTTGATGAAATTTGATAGTAACATTAATAAGGGAGCCCATAGATGCCATTTACAGTCACTCTTCTGTGTATAAACAGAAAACTTCAGAAGATGTGGGCTCTTTTCTTATCTGGTCCACGAGTGTCATAATATAGTATAGTACAGCGAGGGCAGTTATACAAGAGACTAAAAGTAGATATGGACTTGGTGTCCTAAGTAACTCTGTAGTGATTCATGAATTCACCATTGGGAAATGCACTTGCAGAATTAGTTTCCCAATGTCTAATCTGTCATTCAGGTTGAAAATATTAGAGATGATAACTCTGGCAATCAGGCCTCTCTGAGCTCACTTGGAAGAACTCACTGGCATCCATTCATCTGTTGGTCTTGCAATGAAAAACTAGTGTCAAACTCATCTATTATTTAATAATTCTGTCAAGAGATTCAGAGGGGTTTAGGAGGAAATGGGGACAACTAGGGGAATGAAGTATGCCCAGAGAAAACAATGGGCCTGATTCTCCCTTGTCTTGCATTTTATGTTGTCATTTACACTAGTGCAAAGTGATTGTAAAAATGTTGTCCATTCTGATTTGGTTCTATTCCCACTTTGCAAAGTGTAAATGGCTACAAAGGGAGTAAGGCTGGAGAATCAGTCTTGGTGTAATTAAGTTGGCACATCTCTATTTAATTTATGCTATTCTTAGGTTTTCTTGTTGAACTATTTTCTATTTTCCCTGCAGAGATCCTCTTTCAGCAACTTGAAGACCACCCCTGCTGATCCACTCCCCACACACTACCTCCTTATTCCTTCTCACATTTCCTCATTAGAATAAGCATAATGCCAGCTGAGTGGGAAGATACATTTCCTCCAGAACTGCTGAAACAGCCAAAGTGATTGCTATAGATTAGTAAGAACTATCATCATGATTCATAATTAGTTTGCCTAGACAGCAGAGGTCCAGTGTGACAATCCCCTATGGCCTCTACCAACGGCTTTGTTCCATTCGTGTCTGATGCTAGCAGATGAGCCATCACCAATTCATTGTAACCAGGTTAGCCGAGGGTGACCGGGTAATCTCTTCCAGTTTAGGGGTTGCCAATGACCAGAGCGTATTTTCAGGGTGCACATAATCACTCTGTGTGCTGAGATGGAGCTGTCCATGCGAGCCACGTGTCCAAATAGTGAAGACTGATGATGGCAAATGATGTCTTTGATGCTGGGGAATTGAGTTCTGGAGGCAACTTCATGTTTCTGACAAAATCGAACCAGTTCATGCGTAATAGTTGCCTTTGACAGTGCATGTGGAATGCCTCCAGACGTCAGATATCAACTTTAAATAGAGTCCAGGTTTCGCAGCCATACAGAAGAATGGGCATGACACACGACTGGTGAAGCTGGATTTTGGTGCCATCAGACAGTTTTTGCTGACACCAAGACTTCTGGAAGGATTGCATTGCAGAAGCCACAAGTCCTATCCTCTGCATGATGTTGGGCTGACACCGTCCACTAGAAGACTGCTTGCAGCCCAAGTAAATTAATTCTTCAACATCAACTCTGTTTCCATTTACTGTTATGCAAAACACCCATAGAACATAAATAATTGTATAATAAATTCTATAGGCTTTTTAGAATAATTTCCATAGAATTTTGTTCAATTCCCAAGGAACACTGTAGGTTTCATTCCCTATTAAATACTTTGGGACTTGATACCTACAAACATATTGACAGTGGTTAGACTGCTGCCTTTCATTCTGACCAATATCGCCTCATGGTTCCTTTATTACCAGTTCCCAGATTTTGGATCTTGGTCTTTGCCCAGGATATCTATATGCCAAGTGCTGCAGACTTTTGTTGGAAGCTTGCAAGCCATGACTGAAGGTCTGAGGTGAGTTCGTCTAACAAGGCAACGTTGTTGGCATAGTCCAAGTCCAAAAGACATCCTGCACCTATCTGCATGCCATTGTGTTGCATGACTCATTCTAAGATCCAGTCGATCGCTCAACAGAACAGTGCTGGTGCAAGCATGCATCTTGACGAACAACTGAAGTGGTGCTGAACCATTCAGTATAGCCACTTCCGATCCTTAACCTAGTTCTAGTTCCAATGTGGAGGTTCTTTATGAGGTTGAAGATAAGTGATGGAACTGCTATCCCTTTCAATGCCTTCCACAATGCATTTCAGTCAATAGAGTTGAATGTTGTCTTCAAATCCACATAAGCGACATGGAGTGGCTGATTGAACTCTCTATGCTCCCTTGGACAGTAGTCTTAATGCCAGTATTGCATCTGTTGTTGACCAACCAGATGTGAACCTGGACTGCTTAGGGCGGCATTTGGCTGAAAGCAGTGGCTGAAGTCTGCCCAGCAGCACATGAGAAAATACCTTGGCCAGTACTGACAGAAGAGTTATAGGGCGGTAACTGCTGCTCTCAGCTCATGAACCCTTGCCCTTATAGAAGGCCAGCACTATGGTGGTAAGCACTAAGATGGTAAGAACCTAATTCTGCTTAGGTTCTTACATCTTGCTTATCACCATGGTCTTCGAGAGTTACAAATACACTTTGCAATTAATATGTTGCAAATTATACTTTGCAATTAACGTATCAAGCTCCTATTCAACTACCTTCCATACTGAGTGGCACATTATAATTAACTGATGTGCTACATGCCATTGATAGTGAAGGCAAGGTTGAAGAAACATGTTTTGTGTTTGGACTGGAATGGACTGAGGTCCAAGGTGGTTCCTGTAGGAATGCGTTCCATAATCTGGGGCCAATCCTGTCTTCTGCACAAAAAAGCTTCACTCTTGTAACTGGAGGAATAAAAGCAAGGTGAAGCATTGCTTTAGGTATCTCATTCCATTTAGTGTACTGAAGCTGCAGACAGAAACCTTTAATTTCCTTTGTTTTTCTATAGAAAAATGTGGTGCCAAAAGTTACAGGGCTGTAATCAGTTTAGATATCACTGAATTTCCTTTTCTCTTGCCTTTGGGAGTGATTGGCGGCTCTCCCACCATTGAGTCAGTTTGCTTAAAAGTGCTGTACCTGTTAGAGCAAAGAACCATCCCTGTGATTGATGGACCATTCTGCACAGTGACTTTAGATCCACTGCCTTCACCAGCAGCTGTCTTTTCCAGATTTGCTGTAGTTGCTTACATGTGCAATTGACAGAGGCCTCCTAATGAATTACTGAGGATGGCATTGATATTCTGAGGCAGTCCCTTTATGAGTTGGGTAGGGTGAGTAGGTGGCAGCCTCCTGTTTCTTGTCAGTATGATTCAGCCTGGAGACTGAAATGAAGTGTTAGAGCCAATTCTGACTGTTCAGGAATGGACACAACTGAAGTGAAGCTGAAATGTGTATGGTGAATATAACAGTTCAGATTTAGGTCCATGTTACCCTATAGTGTCACAGGACATATACATCACTGTTTATGTATAGAGCAGGATTGCTGTAGGCTGCACAAAATTTGCATAAAAATGTTTTGTCATCCCTTTTATAGAATGACAAGGCACTTGCCCCTGAGCTAAGCATTAACCTGCAAACCCCAGATTTAGTCCTCTGCATGCTTGACTGCATGCTGAGTTACTACATGACTATAGGAGAAGGGAAAGAGACAATACTTATGCATTTCCACCTAACCTCAGGCTTCCAACCTGATACTCAGGGTTTTGGGGGTTTTCTCAGGCCATCCAGTCTGTTTTCCAAAATCCCAGGATTCTTGACAATTCCACAGCTGTAGGTACCAAAACTGTGGTCACTGTGACTGTTAAAGAGATAATGAATAGAAAAGGAAAATGGATCCTGCCTAGTCAGTCCGCAAAAGCAATATTGAACCCCACAGCCATTTGGATTTATTTAAATAAGTGACATGGTTACAAAGGTATTAAGAAAAATCAAAATTAATAATTTCTTCTTAAGAAATCTTCAACTTGAACCTCTCTCTAGGTCCTCATATCCAGCTATATCCAGATCTTGCGAATTTTTTTCTGAATAACATCTCTAAGATATGGCCTTTCCTATCCATACACACAGCTTAAACTCTCGTCCAACCTCAAAACATCACACATCTTGATTACTGCAACGTTCTCCCTGGCCTTTACAAATGCAATTTTGCCCCACTCTTATCCATTGAGAATGCTGCTGGAAAGATCATGTTTTATAGCCTATCATTTTGGTCCTGTCAATCAGTCCATTGGCTCCTTCCTCTCTATTAGATGAAACCCAAGCTGCTTGTATTGTTATTGAGCTATTGATGCTCATCTCCGATCAGCCCATGATGTCAGTCTCTGTTACCCACTTGTTAAAATTTCAGACAAACTCCTTTGTGCTTTTTCCCATGCTGCCCCTCACTCTTGGGTTGCGCTCTCTATAAATATCCATCTTCAGATCAGTCCTCAAAACTCCCCTTTGCCATGATGCCTACAAAAAACTTTAAAATGGTTACGTTGCTAATGTGCAGACACCATTGCCTATCATGCTGATAAATACTATCTCATTGTTATCTTACAATCCTCCCATCTATCTGTATTCACCTGTTGTCTCTCATCTTATAAGTAGATTGTAAGATCCTTGGGGCAGGAACCAACCGTGGTTCTGTACAGCACCTACCACAGAGGGTACAAGTTCATGATTAGGACTCCTATGCATATAATTTACATACATATAATTATTATTGGTATTAATAATAATACAAATATTAAAAATATCCAGATGTGAGGAGAGAGGGAGATGGCCGTGCATAAAATCTCAGGTTTTACAGTGATCTCTGAGTGGTACCAGGTGTGGACTAGTGCATGCCTTGCAGAATGCTGCAGAGAGATGAGCTAAACAACCAAAATATCACAGAAAACAGTCCTCAGACTCAAAATATAACTTTCATTTTCTAATAACATCCATGTTTTCAGATTGTTCTTGAAGGTCAGAGAATGAAAGGCAACATCCTTAAAGTATAGAAGGTATACAGATAAATCTTGGTAGTTTTCTCTTTTATGTAGGGATAAAGATAGTTTTTTTTTAAATGATGATTCAATACACAAAGACAAATATAAGCCTGTAAAACTAGAAATGTTAGAAATATTAGAAATATTAGAGAGAATAAGTAATATTTAATATACATTTATTAGTTGCATGAAACACTGTGTGTAAAAATTAACTCCAGTTATGACTGTATTGGAGACACTTTGTGATGCACCATAAGCACAAAGTAGCACTAAAGTCAGCGTAACTAACCTCTGGAAGATCACCCCATTCTAGGAAGATCCCCTAGTGGTATGCATGCAGTATAACATCTCCCATGCTGCTATCACACCCTGCAACCAGACCTGGGGGCATAGCCACAGAAAAGGGGAAATGGCCAAGGCATCCTAGTACTTCTCTCAGTGTTTCTCAACTTTTTTGATACCAGGGACCAGCTTCCTATACTATGTCAGAGAAATCTCAGGTACCAGTGCCAGTCCATGGACTTGTCATTGAGAAACATTCTAGCATTCTTTAGCTGTGTAATAATTCATGGGGGGGCTTTGGCAGCCAGAACAAGTTAAGGTCATTTTTAGATGGTATAGTTTATGCCAGAGCGTTGACCAACAGATAGCTAGCCCAGAATTAAGAAGGATTAAAGCCATGCTTTGCACCCCTGAGCTATGAGTATAGTCAAGGTTCAGGGCCACTAGGTGCAAATCAAGCTTTAGGAAAGCCAGAAATATACTATAGGTAAGATCTGTGTTTTATAGTAATGGCTTTGTTTTCTGTGAAAGCTATATTCCAAGCAGTCTGAGCATTAGCAAAATGCCTACTGTACAGCCACAGAGGCTTCAGAGGGAATGAACAGAATAGGGCAATTATTGAGTGATCCATCCCCTGTTATCTAGTCCCATCTTCTGGCAGTGAGAGACTTTGGGTCTACACGGCTGGGGCTGCATAAATCGATGCAGCAGGATTGATTGAGAGGGCTGTGGAGCCCCACTTAATCAATCCCAGAAATGCACTCTGGTCAACGCTGTTAATCCACCCTCCCAAAAGGAGTAAGGCTGCGTCAGCTGGAGGGCATGTCCTGTTGATGCAATGCAGAGGAAATGCCATGATACAACAATATAAGTAAGTCGATGGGAGATACACAAGCTACATTACGTAGCTTGTATATCTCCTGTTGACTGCCGGCAGCAGTGTAGACCATACCTTAGAAACACACAGAGCATAGGATTGCATCCCTAACCATCTTAGTTAATAGCCATCAATTGACCTATCCTCCATGTACTTATCTATTTCTTTTCTGAACCCAGTTATACTTTTGGCCTTTACAATATCCCCTGGCAATGAGTTCCACAGGTTGACTGCCTGTGAATAGCCTTCTTCCTTTTATTTGTTTTAAACCTGCTGCTATTAATTTCATCGGGTGACCACCTGGTTCTTTTGTTATGTGAAGTGGTAAATAACACTTCCTTATTCACTCTCTCCACACCATTCATGATTTTATAAATTTTGATTGTATTCTCCCTTAGTCATCTCTTGTTCAAACTGAACAGTCCTTGTTTTTTTAATCTCCCCTCATAAGGAAGTTTTTTATATACCCCTAATCATTTTTGTTGCCCTTTTCTATATTTTTTCCTATTCTAGTATATCTTTTTTGAGATTGGTGACCAGAACTGCATGCAGTATTCAAGGTAAGGGCATACCATGGATTATATTTATGCTCTGTTTCCTAATGCTTCCTCACTTTCTATCAGCTTTTTTGATCACCATTGCATATTCAGCAGTGATTTCAGAGAACTATCCACAACTGTCCAGGATCTCTTTCTTAAGTGGTGATAATTAATTTAGGTGCCATCATTTTGTATGCATGGTTGGGATTATGTTTTCAAATATGCATTACTTTTTATTTATCAACTGTGTGATATAGCAAGGGCAGAGAACAGTAGGAGAGAGATAGAAGGGAGGTATGTGAGCTCCAGAATGCTAAGGGCTCTGTTCCTGCACACTAGCCAGAGTTATTAGAGGGCAATTAGGAACATCTGAGGCCCGTTAAGGCCCATCCAGGTGCCTGATAAAAACCCTCTGCTCCAGACTGACAGGACACAAGCTGGAGTTACAGGAGTGCAGTGTTGTGTGGAGGAGCAGAGAGGAGTTTTGAGAAAGGGACCAGGAAGGAGGAAGCTTGCTCAAGCAGGACTGAGATACTCCCCAGGCACAGGGGCCTCAGTAAGGAAGCCCAGCGCAGGTGATGAGGAAGTAGGGCATGAGGAGCTGAAAGGGCAGAGAGGGGAAATTGGCCCAGGGGAAAAATATTGCAGCCATGAATACAGTACCAGCAGCACAGCTGCTATTCATAGGGCCCCTGGGCTGGGACCCAGAGTAGCAGGCAGGCCCGGGTGCCCTAGCCCTCTCCCCTTCCCATGGGGCCACGCTGGAGGGACTGTCCCCCCTTTGGGGAGATGGGGTAACTGGTTATACCCTGGTCTACTATGTTAGGCAAAAGCACGAGACCCACTAGGGCGAAGCTGGCCATTTGCCGCACAACGTTGAATGTCAATTGCCATTTTGTTGCTCAGTCACCCAATCTAGTGAGATCTCTTTATAATGCTTTGCATGCAGCTCTGGATTTAACTATCTTGAGTAATTTAGTATTCTCTGAAAATGTTGCCACCTCACTGTTTTTCCCTTTTTACAGATCATTTATGAATATGTTGAAGAGGCCAGGTGCTGGGACTGGATGACAGGGGATCACTTGATGTTTGCCCTGTTCCGTTCATTCCCTTTGAAGCATCTGGCATTGACCACTCTTGGAAGACAGGATACTGGGCTAGATGGACCATTGATCTGATCCAATAAGGCTGTTCTTATGTGAACTGCACAGGTCCCACTAGAGATCCTGGGGGGACCCCACTACTGACCTTTGTCCATTGTGAAAACTAACCATTTATTCTTACCTTCTGTCTCATATCTTTTAACCAATCACTGATCCATGAGAGGACCTTTACTCTTTTCCTCTGACTCCTTATCTTGCTTAAGAGCATTTGGCGAGGGAACTTGTCAAAGGCTTTCTGTAAGTCAGATTACACTATATCCATTGGATCACCCTCATCCACATGTTTGTTGACTTCCTCAAAGAATTCTAAAAGACTGGTGAGAAATGATTTTCCCTTTTCGAAAGCCATGTTGACTCTTCCTGAACAAATCATGTTCATCTACGTGTCTGATAATTCTGTTATTCACTATAGTTTTATCCAATTTGTCTGGCACTGAAGTTAGGTTTACTGACCTGTAATTTCCAAGATTGTCCCTGGATCCTTTTAAAAAAATCAACATTGTATTTGCTATCCTCCGGTCATCTCGTGCAGAGGATGATTTAAGCAAAAGTTTGCCACAGTTAGTAGTTCTGCAATTTCATATTTGAGTTGTTTCAGAACTTTTGGGTGCATACCATCTGGTCTTGGTGATGTATTACTGTTTAATTTATTGATTTGTTCCAAAACCTCCTCTGATGACACCTCAATCTGGAACAGTTTCTCAGATTTGTCATATAAAAAGAAAGGCTCAGATGTGGGAATCTCCCTCAAATCCTCTGCAATGAAGACCAATGCAAAGAATGTATTTTTCTGCAACAGCCTTGTCTTCCTTGAGAGATCCTTTAGAATCTGAGTTGTCCAGTGGCCCCACTGATTATTTGGCAGGCTTCCTGCTTTTAATGTAATTTTTTTTTTGCTGTTAGTTTTTCTGTCATTAGCTAGTTGTTCTTCAAATTCTTTTTGACCTGACTAAATTATACTTTTACACTTGATTTGCCAGGGTTTATATTCCTTTCCATTTATAGCCATTTTGTTCTTGCATCAGTATTGGTGCTTAACTTACATAACTCTTTCTTCCTGGTATTTATCCCTCTGAGCAATCACATCTCCCCTCAGCCTTCTTTTGGTTATGCTAAACATTTAAGATCCTTGAATTTCCTTTCATTAGATAGGTTCTCCATTCCTTTGATCATCCTATTAGTCCATCTCTGCACCTGTTCCTGTTTGAATTCATCTTTCTTAAACAAGGGAGACCAGAATTCCACACGGTGTACTAGATGAGGTCTCACCAGTGCCTTATATAATGACAATAACATTTCACTATCTCTACTGGAAATACCTCACCAGTTGCATCCTAAAACTGCATTAGCCTTTTTTTTACAGCCGCCTCACATTGGTGGCTCATAGTCATCTTTTGAATAATCAATACACCCAATACACCGTCTTTTTTCCTCCTCTGTTGTTTCTGATATTCCCCAGCTTATAGCAAAAATTCTTCTTGTTTGTCCCTACATACATAAATTTGAACTATTAAATTTCATCCCATTTTTATTATTCCAGATTTCAAGATCCTCCTGATCTTCTTGTATGATATTCCTGTCCTCCTCCATATTGGCAATACCTCCAAACTTTGTGTCAGTCACAAATTTTTTTAGCACACTCCCACTTTTTGTGCCAAAGTTGAAAATGAAAATGTTAAATAAGATTTGACTCAAGAGTGATCCCTGAGGAACTCCACTAGTAAACTTTCTCAAGTCTGACAGTTCACCTTTCAGTATGACTGGTTGTAGTTTCCCCTTCAATTAATACTCTCTTTTAATATCAGGCATGAAAATTCACCCATCTTAGTATTTAGACTTCTAGAATTTATATACCAACACTTATCATCAATATTTAGTTGTTGGCCTTATTGTGAAGTAATTGAATGGGACGTTTTTCATTTGATTGTTTCTTTTCAATTCCTACCTGTACTTCATCAACTTCTATCCTCACTTCTTTACTAGGATATAGAAAATCCTGGTTAATAGATCCTCATTGAAGGGATGCCTCTGTTCAAACTATGTGCTCATCCACTGTCAGCTTTCCCCCAGCTCTTTGTTTAAAAACTCTTCTAACACCTTTTAATTTTACATACCAGGAATATGGTCCCATTTTGTTTAAGTGGAGCCCATCTTTCCTGTATAAGCTCCTTCCTTCCTTCCCAAAAGGTTCCCCAGTTCCTAATAAAACTAAAACCCTCCTCCCTACACCATTCTCTTATCCGCACATTGATATTCTGCAGCTCTGCTTGTCTAACTGGTCCTGCGCGTGGAACTGGAAGCATTTTAGAGAATGTTACCCTGAAGATCCTGGACACTAATCTCTTACCTAGCAGCCTAAATTTGGCCTCCCAAACCACTCTTCTGCCTTTCCATATGTCATGGGTACCTAACTGTGCTATCACCACGACTGACTCCTCCCCAGCACTACATATAAGTCTGTCTAGGTGTCTCAAGAGATCTACAGCCTTCACACTCGGCAGACAATTCACCATGCAGTTCTCCTAGTCATCTCAATCCCAAATATCTGTATTTCCAATATTTGACTCCCACATTACTATTACCTGACTCTCCCTAATAAGTGGATTCCCCTCCCCAAGAGGGGTATATTCAGAGCAAAAGGGTACCATGATATCATCTGGAAGGAGAATCCGAACTATGGGAATGTTTCCCTCTGCTCCAGTTTGATGTCCTCCTTCCCCATAAAGAAGTATTGGTTGGATGAATGGACTATAAAATGGATAGAGAACTGGCTAGAGCATAGGGCTCAACGAGTAGTGATCAATGGCTCCATGTCTAGCTGGCAGCTGGTCACAAGCGGAGTGCCCCAGGAGTCGGTGCTGGGGCCGGTTTTGTTCAACATCTTCATTAATGATCTAGAGGATGGGGTAGATTGCACCCTCTGCAAGTTTGCAGATGACACTAAGCTAGGGGGAGTGGTAGATACCCTGGAAGGTAGGGATAGGATACAGAAGGACCTAAACAAATTGGAGGATTGGGCCAAAAGAAATCTGATGAGGTTCAACAAGGACAAGTGTAGAGTCCTGCACTTAGGATAGAAGAATACCATGCACAGCTACAGACTGGGGACCGACGAGCTAGGCAGCAGCTCTGCAGAAAAGGACCTGGGGGTTACAGTGGATATGAGTCAGCAGTGTGCCCTGGTTGCCAAGAAGACTAATAGCATATTGGGCTGCATTAGTACGAGCATTGCCAGCAGATCGCGGGAAGTGATCATTCCCCTCTATTCAGCATTGGTGAGGCTGCATTTGGAGTATTGTGTCCAGTTTTGGGCCCCCCACTACAAAAAGGATGTGGAGAAGTTGGAAAGAGTCCAGCGGAGGGCAACAAAAATGGTTAGGGGGCTGAAGCACAGGATTTGAGGAGAGGCTGAGGGAACTCAGCTTGTTTAGTCTGCAGAAGAGAAGAATGAGGGGAGATTTGATAGCAGCCTTTAACTACCTGAAAGCGGGTTCCAGGGAAGATGGAGCTAAGCTGTTCTCAGTGGTGGCAGATGACAGAACAAGGAGCAACAGTCTCAAATTGCAGTGGGGGAGATCTAAGTTAGACATTAGGAAAAAGTTTTTCACTAGGAGGGTGTTGAAGCACTGGAATGGGTTACCTAGAGAGGTGGTGAAATCATCTTTAGAGGTTTTTCAGCTGCAGCTTGACAAAACCTTGGCTGGGATTATTTAGCTGAGGTTAGTCCTGCTTTGAGCAGGGGGTTGGACTGGATGACCTCCTGAGGTCCCTTCCAACTCTATGATTCTATGATTTTCATCTTCCTCAAAAGCACAGAGGCTGTCAGAATGGGGTGGACTGCTCTGCTGTGTCCCAGAGGTGTACCTATGCACCTCTCTGTTTTCCTTAGCTCATCCAGTTCAGCCATTCTGGCATCAAGAGCCCAAAGTCAGTCTGTGAGGGCCATGAGCTGTTTACACCAAATGCACACGTGACACCTGGCCACCAGACAGGTAATCATATATGCTGCATTCACTGCAATAAGCTGGATAGCCCCCACTCTGCTACTGGACTTCTGACTGCATGATTATTCTCTTGCAGGTGTTGGGGGCATTGGGGTAGGGGGGTTGTTGTTATTGAGCTATGTTTAGATAATGTTTTTTCGGTGTATGTGGCTCTCTAAATTCTCTTGCAACACTTCCCTGTTTGCTGCTCCTGTTTGCTAGCTCCTCTGGTTGCTTAGGAGACAGCTTTCTAGGCCCCGTTTCCCTGAGTAGCCCTGCCCCCTCATCAAGGGACCCAAAAGGGATTAGGGATCAAAGGATGGCAGGCTAGAGCCTCACTAGATGCTCTCAGCCTTCCTAACAGGTCACTACACTCAACACACAGCCCACCAAACAGACTATAAACTTCAATCAAGCAGGCATATGGCAATCAGTAAGCACACCACAACAAGCAAACAGATAACAACTCACCCAAAGGGTCACATAGTCACTTCTCTTTCAGCTGGAGAATTCCCTCACAATCTCCTTTTGCTGTTCCTGTTTGCTAGCTCCAAATGAATTTACAGTAATTGTGAAAGATGACAGAATGACAGCCTTAGAGACTAACCCACCTTTTGTTCTACAGGACCTGGTACAGAAAAGTCAGTAGCAGTGCATGCATTTCCACAATATCCTGCCATTACACATCAATGCTGTTCCATAGGGACCATCTCTAAGTGTGTGAGAGTAGTTCAGTTGTCATGTTCAATGACTCCTTGTCCTCTTTGCTGAGAATGGCAACAAGGCCATGATCCTATCTTTGTGACATGAAAATCTTTGCACTTAGTGGAGTGCACAGGAATTTAAATTTCACAGCTTTTGGAGGGGCATGTTCTGATAGCACCACAGCCCCATGGTTGGAGGAGCTTTCTGCCTCCACCCTGGGGCTGGAGGAATTCTGTGCCACACCAGTTATTTGAGGGGGGGGGGTCTATTCCCATGCTTGCCACCACTTGTGCATGCCCCTGTGTGCACTAGGAATTGAACTAAGACCACTAACTCATTTCACAGAGAACCATGAAAAAACCATTATAATGTAATAGCTTGTTCACTACTGAGCAGATGCACATATGAACTGGTGATCTGAAGGTAAAAATGCTCCAGATCATATTTTCAAATACTTGAGCCAAAAATGTCTTCTCTGACTCTTAGTTTCTTACTTTTCTGAGAAGCCAACAGACACTAACACTTTTTCTGTAACTCCAAGAGTAAACTTTATTTAAAATTAAATGTGGTTTTCAGGAAATAGTCATATAAACTGAAGAGGAAGAGAAGACATTGCACTTCTTGTAATTCTATAACAATGCACTCAGTGCACATGGAATTCTTCAGGGCCTAGGTCTCATTGAACATCACAGGGGAAATATCTATACTGAAGTGTAAGCCCAGAGTTAGTGGAGCTCAAGTCAGCAAACCCTGGGGCAGAGAACCCAGGGCTTCAGTGTTTACACTGACTGTCAAACCTAGTTTAAGAATTTTCTAACCTGGGCTCAAACCCAGCACTCCAGCAGCCATATTGTAGTACGCTGACCTGAGTTCAACCACTCATATCCCAGACTTCCTAGTGCCCTCCCAACATGTGGCCTCTTCAGCCCTTTGTTTGTGGCACAGTGTAGGAACTCTTGACTGGTCACCCCCACACTGTAGGAAGTTTGAACAGCCTGCCAGCACATCCTGCTATGCTGTCATTTTGATCTGTGTGCTCCCAGCCACTCGAGCTAACAACATGGAGGAATGCCATTTGAAGAACGTCTCTTGCTTGCACTTTCACTCTTGTCTCAGGAAATGGACAGAGCTTAAGTGAGATGCTGGTGGACATTTTGATGGAGTTTTCTGACCCACCGACAGAGCTAATGACTGAGCAGAAGGAAGAAGAGGACTCAGACATAACAGATTTAAACTGCTGATGCTGCCCATGTCCACAAGCACAGACTGGTGGGACCACATCATCTTGAAGACCAGCAGCTGAAAGCAGAACTTTCATATGAAGAAAGCTACATTCCCAGAGATTTGTAAGCAGCTTGCCCTGACCCTCCAGCATAAAGACACATGCATGAAGGTAACTGTGCCGGTCCAGAAGTGGGTTGCTATAACAGGCTTGAAGCTGGCTACTCCAGACAGCTATAGGTTTGTTGCCAGTCAGTTTGGTGTTGGAAAGGTGACTGTGGGTAAAATGGTGGCAGAGGTTTCTGAGGCAATCAGGCAGGCGGTTTACCCCAACATGCTGGGCGTAAAAGATATTCCTGAAGTAATTGCTGGCTTTAAGAGAATGAGGTTTCCAAATGGTGTCGGGGCCATTAATGGGATTCATGCCCATAGTTTTCCCTCCTTAAGGAGCACATGAGTACACAAATCATAAAGACTACTATTCCATTGTTATGCAGGCCCTCATGGACCACAGAGACCAATTTATGAATATCAATGTGGGCTGCACAGGAAAAGTTCATGATGCCATGATTTTTGTCCATCAGGAGTCTACTTTCATGGAATGGCTGAGATACTGTTCCCTCCAAGTGATGTTGTGATAAATGGAGTTACTGACCCCACATACCCCCTTTTGCCTTGGCTTATGAAACCGTATCCCGATCTCATGGTCCCTGGTAAAGAAGGTTTTGTTACACTCTCAGCAGGTGTAAAATGGTTGTTGAATGTGTGTTTCGCGGACTGAAATCCTTCTGGTGATGTCTACAGACCCATTTGGATTCCAGTGTGGATCAAAGCTTTGTGCATAATTGTGGCTTGCTGTGCTCTTCATGATCTTTGTTAAGCCAGAGATGAGCCATTTCCCCCTGAATGGGACTATCACAGTGATGGATAGTATTAACGGCATATTTGAACTTCCCTGAGATCTGTTGGAAAACTATTGCAGCAAAACATAATATATCCAATATGTCCTGCAAATTCTTAGCATGTGTAGTGGACTGCTTTTTGATTCAGAAAGTTGAGGAAACAATTAGGGGCTTATCTATTTTGGATCTGGTTTTGACCAATAGGGATGAATTAGTTGTGAATGTGAAGGTGGTTGGGAACTTGGGAGGAAGTGATCATGATCTGATACAATTCAAGATCATATGGAAAGAAGGACATGAGAAAAACAAAACAAGGACACTGGATTTCAGAACAGTGGATTTCAACTGACTCGGAGAAATAGTAGGCAAACTCACATAGAAAGACCAAAAAGTAGTCAAAGGGAGCTTGCAGTTCTTAAAATTCTCCAACAATATATCTAAAATTTTCAGTGCTCACAGGATGTCAGTCATTGGAGGCTTAACATCAAGCTATTCTGACACAGAGGAAAGATAAGAAGAGCAACAGAGGCCAATGTGCCTGGACAAGGAGCATTTTAACCATCTAAAAACCAAAAGCAATACAAACAGGAAATGTCATCAAGGACTAATACATGGGAATAGCATGAGTGTGTAGGGACAAAATCAGGAAAGTCAAGGCAAAGAACAAGTTACAGCTGGCAAGAAAAGTTAGAGACAACAGAAAGGGGTTCTTCAAATATTTTAGACGAAAAAGAAAGATCAAGGATGGTGTGGGTCCACTGTTCAATGGAAAAGGTGAGCTGGTAACAAAAGATAATAGGAAGACAGAGCTGCTTAGCACCTACTTTGCTTCCGTCTTCTCACAAAAAATAACATGTGACCGGAAAACTAGCAAAGTTACCATACACAATAAAGGGAAAGGGATTCAGATCAGGATAAGTAAAGGATGCTTCTGACCAATTTGAATGAATTCAAATCAGTGGGGCCGGATGCTATTCATCTGAGAGTACTGAAGGAATTAGCTGAAGAAAGATTGGAGCCACTAGCAATAAAATTTACACACTCATGAATGACAGGAGAGATCCTGGAAGACTAGAGAAGGGTTAATGTAGTGCCCATCTTTAAAAAGGGGGAAAAGGAGGAGTCGGGGAACTATAGACCAGTCAGCCTGACTTTTATACCTGGGAAGCTATTAGAGCAATTTATAAAACATTCAATTTGCGAATACCTGGAGGATGAAGGAGTAATAACTAGCAGACAGCATGGATTTACTAAGAACAAATTGTGCCAAACCAGCTTGATTTCCTTCCTTGACAGGGTAACTGATTTGGTGGATAGGGGGAATGTGATGGACATTATATACCTGCACTTCAGCATAATATATCTCTACACAGTTCCCCATGACATTCTGATAAGTAAGATGTAGAAATTTGGGTTTAACAGAACTACCATTAAATGGATATATAATTGGTTAAACAACCGCAAACAAAGAGTAACTATTAATGGAATGATATTATATTGGAGGGAGTTCTCAGGTGGGGTTCCACAGTCATCAAGTGGGACTCCGGAGTTGCTTAATATCTTTATTAATGACCTGGGTGTAGGTATAGGGGGCATGCTGATCAAGTTTGCAGATGACACAAAGGTGAGGGGGTTGCCAATACTTTGGAGGATAGAGCTAAAATTCAGAGGGATCTTGATAAATTGGAGAACTGAGTTATAAAAAACACAGAATGGGGGAAACTGGCTTGGCAGCAGTACTGATGAGAAGGATCTAGGAACAGAGGTGGATCACAACCTCAGCATGAGTCAAGAATGCAATGTTGTTGTAAAAAAAGCAAATGCAATTTTAGGTTGCATTAACAGAGGTATAGCATACAAGTCAGGAAAGGTGATAGTACCACTCTACTCAGCATTGCTTAGGCCTAGGCTGGAATACTGTGTCCACTTTTGGTCATCAATGTATAGCAAGGATGTAGAGAAACTGGAGAGGATCCATAGGCGAGTGACAAAGATGATCAAAAGGATAGACTGCAAGCCATATGAGCAAAGGCTGAAGGAACTGGGTATGGTTAGTTTGGAAAAGAGGTGATTAAGGGGGAATGTGATACTGGTCTTCAGGTACTTCAAAGGCTACCATAAAAAAGATGGAAAAAAGTTGTTCTCTTTTGCCACAGGGGGCAGGACAAGAGGCAATGAGTTCAAACTACAGCATAGCAGATTTAGATCACATTTCAGGAAAAACTTCCTCACTACAAGAACAGTAGGACAATGAAACCGACTACCTCAGAAAGTTGTGAAAGCATCTTCAATGCAGGTTTACAAAAGGAGGCTCGGTCTGCCATGGATGCTTTAGACACAAAATGATTGCGAGATCAAGAATCAAACCAAGCTTTGTGTATACCTGGCCATTGTTATTCCTGCTGTCTTGTATGGTGCTGAAACCTGGGTCACATACAGAAGACATCTCAAGGTTCTTGAAAGATGCCATCAATGGTGCCTCCGCAAGATCGTCTGAATCAAGTGGGATGACCAATGCACCAACATCAGTGTTCTGTCCCAAGCCAGAACCTCCAACATTGAAGCTATGTGTGGACTCAGAGCGGCCTGGAAGGCATTAGCTTTAGGACCGTGGGTCTCTGGAAGCAGTGTGGTTGCCCCCACCAAGGGGCGGGGGCGACCGAACAAGAATACAAACAGGGCTTTAACTGAAGAAATATGGCTCATGTATTTAGTCATTAATATTAAATAAAGCACATAAATGTAAATAATACAAACATGAAATCAGAGAAAGATACAAAGGCCTAATATTTTCCTATGCATGCAATCGTTTCTCATAGTACACAATTCTACTATTGGTTATTTTATATTTACAGACAGATAGTTGCTTGCAAACTCTCAGTTATTCTAATGCTTACAGACTGATGGTCATTTGTAAAATCCTAGTTACTCTTTCACAGACAGATAAACAGACAGATGTTCGTTTGTTATCTTAAAGCAAGTGCTACTTTTATACATTACCAAAAGCGCTTCTCTCCTTAAGCCCCTTGGGCCGAGTTGACTCTGATAAGTGTTAGCCATCCCTTGGATGCTGCTGGTTCATAGAAGGGCTCAGTCCAGCTACCAAGGATCCCAGTGGGCTGCAGTCCAAAGTGCAACTGACTTTTGGGGGGTTAAATAACCTTAAACTGATCAAACTGACAAGTTTATTTGTCACTTGTCACAGCTTGCTTGTTACAGTTTACTTGTCAGGTTGCCTTGTCATGTGACATGATCAGTGAGCATTTCTGCTTTGTTATCCTGACTTGCAGGTACTTCCAGGCGCCACTCAGCCAGGTGTGGTCAACCTGGTCAGCTTTTGTTTTTATGTTTGCCCTCTATTTGTGTTGTGCTAGTGCCTGGACAGCCCTTATCAGGTCCTTCCAGCCCTTTTCCCAAGCTACATACTTTACTATTCTATCTTAAAGCACAAAACCCATTAACTATTCTTTTTATATTCTACACTATGGTCATCCACCACCAACTCCATTGGGCTGGTCATGTTCTTCGAATGCCCGAAAGTCACCTCCCAAAGCATGTCATATTTTTACAACCGAGCCATGGCCAACAGTCAAGGGGCGGAAAAATAAGAACCTCAAAGACACCCTCAAAGCCAACATGAAGAAGTGCAATACTGGCATAAACTCATGGGAAACTCAAGCCCTCGATTGACAAAAATGAAAAAGGACTTTGTGGAAAGGATACCTGTATTTTGAGAACCAGCGGAGCAACAGGAAATGAGGAAATAACATGTTGCAGCCCAATCCTCCCAGATCGTCCCCTTTCCTTTGGAAATGTCTGCCCCAACTGTAACAAGGTCTGTGGATCCTGGATAGGTCTCATTTGTCACTTGCAGATCCATCAGCGATAACCAGCTGTTATTTTATTGGAAGACAATTATCATCAAACTCCAAGTGATCACTGACAAGACACAACAAATCCTGCATCTTGTCAGGGATTAGATTAGATGACCCTTGTAGTCCCTTCTAACCCTATGATTCTAAGGACTGCTGAACCATTGTACCCAGTCAGAAAGTGCATCTACCATAGCTGGATCTCAATGCACGCAGGCAGCAGAAGTCAGGGGTGTTTTTGTTCCCACATCATGGACTTGCATGGGGTAATGTAAGAGGGAGAATAGTATCTTTATGGATATTCTTATAGGGTGGTGGGAGTGGATTGCTTGCTTGCGTGGGGTCAGTGTTATTGGGGGGAAGGATGGATTGCTAGACAATGTACTTATGCATGATCTGACTGATTATCAAATGGGGAAGAGGAAGGGTTGACTCACAGAATGAACTGATGTAAGGAACTGATTGAGGTATGGACTGATGTAGATAAATGTATTGAGAAATAGTGAGAAATTGTATTTTATACAAATTCTAAGTTGTCCCTGATCATGTGTTTACTTCTATTATTTGAAATAAATATTATATGATATGATGCATTGATAGCAATAACATTCCATAGTTCATAGAACACCTTCCATTCCAATATTAATAAACACCAAAAGGGAGCCAGAAACTTACAGGCTTCAGGATGGCTTCTGTCTTTTCTGTTTCTGCTGCTGGTTCTACAGTGGGCCATTCCGGGAGAAGGGGGGCATCAAAAAAGCTCCACCAAGAACAGCCCCAGGACGTCATATAGCTGCTCCTGTGGCACTGGCACTAGTGGCACTGGTCCTCTGGGACCAGTTTCATCATCAGAGTCACTTTGCTTATGTTATTTGGCACCTACTGCTGACTCCCATCACTTCCCATGCTGGATTCTGAGGCCAGCAGGTCACCATCCTACCTGACCAGGTCATCATGCGCCACTGGTGGATCCATGTTTGGCACAGTATCCAGCACCTGGTCAAAATCATCATAAAACAGGCATAATATTGGGCATAAAGTTGCCCAAGGTCTGGTTCTGGTCTCTGGTTTTACAGTAGTCAGTCTTGAGCTGCCTAATGCCCTCACTGCACTGGTCAGCAGTCCAGTAAATTTCCAGTGCTACCATCTTCTTCTCTATATGCTTGTTTGGGTGTTTATCCTGGTACTCTTACTAAAATCCATTGTTTTTCTGGCCTCACACAAGAGACTAACCAAAATCTGGCTATGTTTCCCACACCACGAAGCAGTGTGCTTTGTAAAGGCCTTCTGTTCAGTGTCCATTGCAAATGTAGAAGGTTCCTCAAAAGTGTGTTTGCAGCTTGGCAGTCAGAAAAAAAAGGATGGATTAAACACCAAGATACTGTACTGGAATAAGGGGGGTTGCTTCCCTTTCCCTGAAGGCAACTGGCGATTCTTGAGAGAGGGAGAGGGCAAAGAAAGTTGGCCCAAGAGGCTGTGGGATACTTGTGGCAGACTCCCAGTACCCAAGACCAGGGGGCTGTGTCTAGACCACAAAGCAATAGGTCTTTAACCCAGGATCCCAGCCTGACTTGGACTCAAACCCTTTACCCTGGCATGGTCCTCCAACCCAGGGTCTGAGCCTGAGAGATTTGTGTGTAGAAAGAAATGGGATTTAGGCTCAAGCTTGAGTCTGAGCCTATGCTTACAGTGTAGACATACTCATTGAGACTAAAACCATTTCTAGTCCTCATCACTTGTGTCTGTGGATAGAAGTGGTGGTTTTAGATAGTAATGCCTTTTCTCTGCAAACAAATTGAACTCAGGTTTTCATTTTTGGGCAGGTCTCTGACTAAATTCAAAGCAGAAGAGAAAAAGATCTGGTTAAAGTCAAAAAAGAAGTAAAAGAATGAAAAAGCACTTCCTGATCATGACAGTAAAAATAAAAGTAAGCTATTTGATTGTTACTAAAAGATCTATATATTCCAGGTATCTGTGGACTAGTATGCTGTGTCTTAAACACTGATCATATTTGTCAGAAGTACAGATAGAGAAACCCTGTCACTGCTAGCCAAACAAGATAGAGTATGGAAAATCAAGTGCAGAATTTGATAGGTTCATTCTTTTTAAAGTATTCAAAAAATAGATCCACTTAAATGTTTATAGTAAATCCATTTATTGTCCAAAAAATTCTTAAAGAATGAGTTAGGGAAGAGCTTAAAGTGAAGATTAAATTGGTTTCCTGTATGCTATAGTAACACCAGAATATCTACTGAACTGTTCCCTTTCATTGGTATCTGAAGATATCAATGATAATTGTTAGATATCAGTGTGAATATCTGGCAGATGGAGGAATTTACAGAATCATGCCTTCTGAAACACAATTGCTTTTTTACTCCATTTCTCTGGTTCAAATTAAAATAGTTTTCTTCATTAAGGTTGCTTGATTCTTATTTATGGGAGTGAAGTAATTATCTTGCCTAAAAGTATGCTGCTGATTTTCCTAACTTGCAAAAACAATACCTGACTAAAACATATTTGTGCTGAGATATAAGATTCACAGAGGATAATACAAAAAAAAAAAAAAAGAAGACGAAGAAGAATGAATGAATGAATGAATCCACAATGTACTTTTTTGCAAAATATTTACCAGGATGACAGGGTGGTAAAACATGACATCTAAAGTAAAATATGGGAAGATTATCTATGGGAGAATAAAATTAGAGGAGACCTAGGATAAAAGTTTGGAACAAGTTTACATATGTATATTGTGGGCTGATGGATCTGATCAGCCACGCCAGTTCCATTGAGAGTGCCTTTCCTCTGAGCTGTTTATTCTCCAATAAAAACAAAAGGAAATGTAGAACAATAAAAGAAGTAATAGCTCTGTTCCTGGCTGAGTTTGTCAGATCTTCTGTCCTCCAGTAACTAAAAGGTCTGGACTTCCCCAGCCTAGAGGGTCTACAAAGCTCACTTGCCCTCTTGCAGTGAGAAGCTGACTATAGCATATGGCCCTAAAGTTGTAGTTTTCAACTGTATTAACCTAACCTTAGGAAAAAACATTCTCTGTGTTTTTCCAGTCAATTAAATTTGAGTGAAACATCTTGATTTGTAAACAAATTAAAACAACAACAGTAACTCATTAGTAGGGCAGGCAGGAAATGGTTTTCTCCTTGTGAATTTTTTGAGAGCTTGAAAAATGTTCTCACCTCATATTAGGATGGGAAATCAATGTCATGAAAATTTTCATGAACAGAAAATCTGAGGAAAAAAATCATTTGGGTTGAACCAAATGTTTGGGTTGAATGTTGGGTTGAATGTTTGGGTTGAACCAAATGTTTTTTTCTTCAATAATGTTGAATTTTTTTTTAATTATAACATTTATTTAAAAAAATTAAAATTAACTAACATTGAAACAGAGTAACTCTGAACTGAAAATCAAAATGTTTCATTCTGAAATTGTTGAAATGGGGTATTTTGACATTACTGAATATTTTCCCCATTTTTTTCATAATGAACAACTCACAAAAATTAACATATTCCCACAGGAATTTTCAGTTTAAACAAATCAGCATATTATAGTTTAAAATGTTGTATCAAAAAATTCCCAACCTACTCTACTCATTCATGCTATGTAGACTCAGTATTTCAGGAGAATTCACATTAAATTGCAGCAGCCAGCGGAATAAGTGCATTATATCATCAGCAAACATGTTTAATTTCTGAATGCTTCAGTTGGTAATAGATCAAATTTGGCTTTGCACATCTTCTCTTTGGAGCAGGTGTCTGACAGTGAATAATGCTAGTACATTACATTGTGCAATAATGTAAAATGTTCAGCGTATTTTTATGCTTTTGAGGCAACTGCCCATGATATATCTTTTGACACTGATGTTCTAATATAGCTCATTCCTGTCAGATTGTTTTAATCCTATCTGCCTAGGTTGGAAAAGCATTTGAGGGTTGAAAAAAATCATCTTTATGCAGGCTCATGCTGCAATTATTAAGGAGGATGAGGAATTTTAACAATGTGCTGCTGCTGAAGCATTATGTATTAGTCATCATCTTTGATCAATGTTTTAAAGCTTCACTGCTGATAGAAAGGATGGAAAGCAATTATACAGCATTACTGTTGAGATGTTATTCAAAGTCCATCATGTTTTTCTTTTCTTTTTTTCATGATGTAAAGAAGGATATGGTTTATAACACTCTGACACAAGTGATCACATTTTACACTGTGGAAGTTGATTGCCCCTTTTCTTTCGATTAAAAGTTATCAACAAAAATGTCTTTTTCATTCAGTGTACTACATTGGTTGTGTTTATAATTTACATAAAATTGCCTTTTACTTTTAGGCTTTGCCTGAAAGACAATGAACAAACCTGTGGATCTTTATATTCTGCACAGCCATTTATAAGTTTAAATATCTGGAGATATCTTTGCTGTACGGAAGAGATCATTCACTAACTTGAATGACCTTTTATCCTTTCTGAGGCCTA
Source organism: Emydura macquarii macquarii (assembly GCF_026122565.2). Taxonomy (NCBI): domain Eukaryota; kingdom Metazoa; phylum Chordata; order Testudines; family Chelidae; genus Emydura; species Emydura macquarii. Next base: position 15,533,250 of record NW_027130520.1, on the reverse strand, counting down.
AAACCAAAACATAGTTTGGGCTTTAAAAAGACTCTCGCTACCAACTAGTGAGTCAAAAACCCTAAAAGGTTTGATTCTGCTAAGCATAGAAAAATTCAAATGTATGTCTGAGGCTTATCTGAGTTTATCCAAAGTTTTTGGGTCTAATACAAGTTAAAAAACCAACTTTGTAAAGTTAGTCTCACATCAAGAGATCACTAACACTATGTAAGGGGAAACAAAGAAAGATGAATGAATTTATCAGTTTCTGAAACGCCAGTTTCATGTTTGCAGCTGAAACTGGACAAACTTGATTTAAACAAACAAACAAACAAACAAACAGAGACTGTGGAAAAGTATTCTCTGGACTTTAATGTGAACCAAGTTTATCTCCTGAATTGGAAAGACAGGGCCATGGGAACATAAGAAATTTCTGTGTGGCCATTGTGCACAAATGACACATGCTGAACAAGATTGCTGGGCACACCAGGTTATTTGCAGGAAGTGCCAGAAGAAAGGATGTATCACCATGATCTGTCGCACAGTTCATTGACTAGTAACACAGAGTAACAGTGCATCCAAGAAGACACCTATGAAGACTGGACCTAAGAAAGGACGAAGTTGGGAATTCATAAAGTGGAAAAAGATAAGAGATCAAGTGACACAATCAAGACCTAATACTACATGTTCTTGGAAGCCAGAGTAAGAGATGGCATCTGAGTCACACCCTTGATCAAAGGAGTTCCTGCAAGTTTGGAGCTTGATACTGAAGCTGCCATCTCACTGATTTCTGCTACTACCAGACATTGTCACACATTTCTCTGGAAGAAACCTCCACAGTTCTGATGTCTTATACCAGAGAAAAGTTAGTCTCAAAGGGATACTCCAGATGAAAGTTCAACTAGATGGTCAATCAGTCATATTACCTTTATATGTGTTTGGAGAGAAGTATTCACCATTATTTGCCAGGTCTTGCCTTGAGAAGATCAAGGTAAATTGGATTGGGATCAAGACAATCATAAAAGTACCTTGATATCGTCAAGAAATATTGGACAGACACTTCAAATTGTTTGAAAAAGAAGTTGGGCAGATGAGCAAAGCTCACTATTAAGTCTGACAGCCAGCCAAAATATTGCAAGCCCAGAGTTTTGCCTTATGGTTTGAAGCCTCTGGTAGAAGCTCTTTTGGACTGTTAGTGAACATCGGAGTTTTGTCACCAGTTTCAAGTAGTGAGCAGGCAATGCCTATCATACCAGTGATCAAAAAGGATGGCTCTGTCTGAATTTGTGGAGATTTCAAAGTGACACTGAAAGCAGTTTAATATGCAGACTGGTATGCACAAATTGTATTCAAGATTTGTTTTCTACTCTTAGTGAGGGACAGTGTTTCAGTAAATTGGATTTGCTCAGTGGATACCTACAAATGGAGATTGATCTGGCATCTCACAAATTTCTCACAATCAACATGCAAAAAGGCTTATTTTGTTATAATGGATTGCCTTTCAGTATCACATTGACACCTGGCATGTTCCAGAAAGCCACAGATGAGATTTTTAAGGGGCTGAATGGAGTTCAGTGCGATTTGGATGATATCCTTGTTACAGAAAAGGATCAAGAGTATCATCTTCAAAATTTGGACACTGTCTTGCAACATTTGGAAGACCATACACTGAGGGCATGTTGAGACAAATGAGAGTTTTTCAAACTTGCAGCTGTATACTGTGAATATGTAATTGATGCCACAGGCTTATGGAAAACACCAGAGAAAGAGAAGGTGGTTCTTCAACTGTTCCACCACAGAACATGGCACAGTTATGTTCATTCTTAGCACTGCTTAATTATTATTGTAAATGTCTGCCTTATCTGGCAACTGTATTGGCTCCTTTACATGAACTGTTACAAGCAAATAAAATATGAATATGCGCTAAAGAAAGTGAAGGTGCATTTAAGGAAGCAAAGAAACTGTTGACATCAGCCGAAGTTCTTACACACTTTGATGCCTCGCTACCATTGCAATTGGCTTCTGATGCTTTACCATATGAAGTGGCTGCAGTTCTTTCCCACTTTTTTCCTGATGGCATGGAGAAATCAATTGCCTTAACTTCATGAACAACCACTACACTGAAAAGAACTATGCAAAAATAGAGCAAGAAGCTCCCAGTATTATCTTCGGAATTCGGACATTCAATAACTATCTGTATGATAGATATTTTACCTTGCTGACAGATCATCGCCTGTTACTTTCAACTTTCGGACCAAAACATGGAATTCTGTCATTAGTTGCTGCTTGTTTGCAATGATTGACATTGCTACTTTCAACTCATTCCTATTCTATTCAGTTCTGGAAAGGGACTTAGCACGGCAATGCTACTGGGCTGTCATGGCTACCATGCCCAAGCTCTCGTCAACCCAAGAAACTTTGGATGAAATATTCTATCTCAATTTGGTGGATAGGTTACCCATTATTAACACAGACATCAACAAAGAAACTGCTAAGGATGGTGTGCTTTATTTTGTGAAGGGAATTGTACTACACAGTACAGTGTTAGATCAAAAGAAATCCTAATTTACACAGTTTATGTCACATCTACGTGAATTATCTATGAATCATGGTTGCATCTTATGGGGTATGTGACTGAACATTCCAAAATCACTACCATCTCAGATTTTGGAAGCTCTTCACGAAAGTCATTTTAGCATTGTATAGATGAAGGCCATAGCCTGGAATCATGTCTGTTGACTGGGGTTTGACAATGATATGGAGTGGAAGGTGAAGTGCTGTACTATGTGTCATCAAATACAGTATGATCCTGGCCCAGCTCATCTACACTCTTGGTTGTGGTCTCAGGCTCCTTGAACATGTATTCACATGGATTTTTAATGGCCAGAAGTTTTCATGTATTCACATGGATTTTTAATGGCCAGAAGTTTTCAGAATGATTTCTACAATAGCTATCAAGACCACTGGATATCTTCATACCTTGTTTAGCCAATTTGGTTTATTTTTACAGTTAGTGAGTGACAATGGACCTCAATTCTGTTCTGAAGAATTTCAGAGCTTCCTGGGTTCAAATGGAATTCAACACATATGTTCTGCTCCATACCATCCTGCAACAAACAAACTGGCAGGACACTTTGTACAAACACTTAAGCATGCCTTGAAAGCTCACAAGTCTATTTTGAGTCATCAGCAGAAGTTGGACAATTTCTTGCTTGTCTACAAGAACAAACAACATGCTACTACCTAGGAGCTTTTTTCTTTAAGTGGACATTGTGTACCCATTGGGACCAGCTAGGTCTTTGATGTTACCTCATGTGTAGCCAAATCCCAAGCTATGCAAATTGATCAACAGCGTGAGACACATCATTATTCTTTTATGGTAGGAGAGAGTGTGGACCCACAACTATGGTTCTGGGATGAAATGGGTCCCTTGAGAACTTATAAAATTCACAGGATCTGTTTTTGATGGCAAAACTATCCAATGATATTTTGTGGAAATGACATATAGACCATATATAGATCTATTGCATCTTCGACATATGATGATGTTCCAGTAGGACTTTCTGGTCCTCTGATCAAATCTCCTTCCATTACAACTCATAATATTGATGACTTGGTGGAAGACACTTTGTTACTAGATCCAGCTGATTCCTTATCACTGATTGTTTCTGTTCACGAAGATACTGCCGCACTACCATCACCTTGTTGTACCTAGAGAGTACAAAAACAGTTGTATGCTTGAATTTTTAAGTGTTTTAGTTAGTGAGATGCTATTCCAGGACAGAATAATCCCTTGCAATTTTAGAGCCTGTGGTAGTACACCCACACCACTAATCCACCCATTCCTTTTAGTTAGGTTATATAAAGTTGGATATGAATTATATAGTGTTAAACATGTAAACAATAATGTGTATATAAATATTTGGAAAGTTTATTTAAAGTAGTGTAGAAGAACTGTCCTATGCCACACTCCTGTCTGCTGACTTGGGCTCCATCCATAGGCTTGATTCCTGACTCTGACTTTGGCTCTGACCCTCAGCTTGACTCCCAATTCTGGCTCTGATTTCCAGTTCCTGCTGCCTGACTCCTGTTCTGACCACTAGGCCTGACAGCCACTTCTCAGACCACTAATCTGACTGCCTACATCCTAGTCTATGACATTATGCAAAATGTTAGCATGTGATGAAATTAATTTGTAACACATACGATTTTTCACAGAGGAAGCCACATTTCCTAAGACACCAAGCATAGAAGATGTCTGCTTTTAACCATGTATTATTCAAAGGATGTCAATAGCCCCCAGAAGGCCTGTTTCTGTTCTGTACATAATTACAGACATCCTTGAGGCTGATGAGTGTGCTAGTCATCCTTCTTGTTATTTTGATTCTAGTGTGTACAGAGGAAAAGTATTTTCTGTACATTTCTTGTAAATAAACAAGACTGCAAAGAAATACCTGACTATCCTCAATATCACCTCCTTAAAGGAAACAACCAGTGCTTAATTTGTAATGAAAGAGGTGCCAAAGCTCAAGCAATCTGGTGCCAGGGCTCAAACATTTTTTTTACTTTCATAAGTGATGTGACAAAGGTGCCAAGGCTATAAATTGCCAAGTCTAGAGGTGCCAGGGCTCAGCTCCAGCAAGCGCTGGCAGAAATTAAGCACTGGAAACGACTCACAAGACCCTAAATATTGGCTAACTATTCAGGTCAAAAGGGATAACACATGCATTTGTTAATGTGCTGTATAATACAAGTAAATTCTGAGAATGAAACCGTGTTTCTTAATCCAGGATTATATTTTAAAATCAGCAACCATTTTAGTTTGTGCCTTAGAGGAGTGTTCGCATATCTGTGTATAGTCAATTACTCCATGTTCCATTAAATTAAGAAGCACTTTGCTCTGAAGATGAAGCAATAGATATTTCTTGGAGGAATAGTCAATAGATCCCACTTTTGTGAGTTCTGGCCCACAGGCTGAGGTAGCCTGTAGTTGCCACCAGACATGCCATAAAATCAACAAGTTTTCATTCAGTGCAACAGCACCAGAACCAGGGGGGCCAGGATCTCATGCCCCCGCCCACTTTTAAAAATAGCAGTTCCATGCCACCTCACTTTTTAATATGGACATAGTTTGGGAAGACAGGGGTGTCATTGCCCTCCAAACTGCACGCCTCGGACAGGCAGAGCCGGCAGAGGCTCTGCTTCGCGTCAGTGTTGCCTCTCCAAACTGCAAGCCTCGAGGGGGCATGGAATGACACATGGCAGGGGCAGCACTTTGCAGCTGGGCAGCTGATAACGGTGATCAGCTCCCCCACAATGAAGAGCAGCCTCTGCTGGCACCGCTCCTCACCTGCCTGTGGCTTACAGTTTACGGGGGAGGAGCAATGCCATCTCCTACCCCCAAACTACACTGATGTTAAAAAGTGGGGGGCATGTCCCCTTGGGCCTCCTGGTTCCGGCACTGGTGCACCCCCACTTGTACAAAAGTTACCGCACCCTTGATTCAGTGCAGGGCCCAAGCATAATTTTTTCGGGCCCAGTAAAAACTTGTAACACGGGCCACCTCCCACACACAAGGCACAATCCCTCATCCATACATACAATCTCATGAGCCAAGAACATTTTTTTCCTCTGGTAATGGGTGTTGCAGCCTGGGCCAGGCCCTGCAGGGTCTCAAGGCCCTGGTAAAGTGTACCCTTTTTCCCATCCATGTGGGGGCCCTGATTCAGTGGACTCAATTGCTGCCAAAATACTCTCCTCTGCAATTCACAGCTGTTTTATGCCATGTCATTGCTTGAAACAAGTCATGCCAATGTTCACTTGCTGCAGACGGGTCATCTGATTTCCAATAATGATGGCAGCATGGAGTTTTTGTTTTTTTAAAGGTTTCAGGAAGATCCGAGAAATAAAAATGTCATTGCAATGATTTTGGACAAATCACATAGAGCACATAGGATTAGTTTTCAATGATCAAAGTTCTATTTACATTGTCTTCCTTCTTTCTCCACTGACAATGGAATCTAAAGAATGAGGAAAATCTGACAGATTATCTCTGTATGCACTGTTGTTGTAGCCACGTTTGTCCCAGGATATTATAGAGACAAGGTGGGTGAGGAAATATCTTTTATTGGACCAACTTCTGTTGGTGAGCGAGACAAGCTTTTGAGCCTACACAGAGCTCTTCTTCAGGTCTGGGAAACTATTTCAGAGAGTCACTGCTAATGCAAGGTGGAATAGGGTGAAGTGGCCCATTAACAACTCTCATAGGGGGAAAAGAGGAAGAAAAAGAGGTGTGGGGAAGGAAGGGGTAAATGGCTTATTGATTGTTGTAATAAACCATAAATCCAGTATCTCTGTTAAGTCCATGATTTTTAGTATCTAGCAAAGTCATGAATTTAAGTTCCCAGGCTCATCTTTTGAAGGTGGTATGCAGGACATGGTGTGCAGCACAAGGACAGCATGCTACACCATGCCTAGCCATGAGGAGTGTGTGGGTGTGTGTGTGTGTGTGTGCCAGCAGTGTATCTACTTTTCTGTGACCATAATTCTGTTATTTGGCTTCTAACCTGCTGTCAACTCATCTATCTGTTGTGTGTGTTTTCGCCAGCCAACTAAATCAGCTACTTATTTATCTGACTTACTAGTTTATGAGAAGGATATGGGTACACTGCAGGCCCAGGAAGGGGCTGTGAGAAAGTTCTGGTTCACAGGCTGAGATAGCATGGAGTTGCCACCAAGTATCCTAATTAGGCTTACCATGTCCCCTTAGCCCTTCTAGTGTCAGTATGGGTCGCCCCATCACAGGCATATTAACATTTCAGCTTCTTGGGATTATATATTAATTAATCAGTATTCTGGGAAAGCCTTAATTACAAGCAAAGCAAGAAACTGCTCTCACATCTCATACAATCTCTCCAACTCAATGGCTGTACAACCCTCTCTCTCTCTCTCTTTTTCTCTCTTTCTCACTCTCTCTACCAGTGAAGCAAAAGGGAGGGGAACCAGATCTCTGGCAGACCACCACTCAGCAGATCACATTCCAGGATGGCAAGAGAAGTTAATTCATGGCTTTATCCTCAGCTTTAGTGACATGGGGCTACATAAAAAAAAGCCAACCATGTCAGATTGTGAATCATGCCAGATATTTTTATTAATATTTCTGTTTTGCACAAATGTTCTTTAGTTGAAGGACAGGACCCCAATTTGGATATCAAAAGATTTTATGTAAACAAGCTGAACCATGCTGGAGATTAAAAGAAAATTTCATGCTGGTCAGAATCATGCCCAGTGAAAATTGAGATGCTAGAACTGAAATTATTGTGGTTATATATACATTCTCGATAAGAAAGCTAGGTTTGAAGCTGGGTCGTATGGCTTCATGTTGAGCAGGCACAATATCAAGAATGGATGTTTTTCTAAAATATATGCTCTGCAAATTAATTTGGGGAAGTTCTATACAGGAGATCAGACTAGATGGTCATAATGATCCCATTTGGTCCTTGAATCTATGAATTTGGGGTTTCTGGGTCGGCAGGAATAGTGATAATATTGGCAGTAGTGGAACCAATTTATGAATGTGGCCATTGCCAAACATGTTGGCAGGGTTGTGGATATAACTGAGGGTAGAATACCCACAAGGGTGGGGATAGGATAGCATCAAAGAGGATATTGGTATTTGAAGACCAAGCAGAAGAAAGTGTTTTACATACTGCAGTGACAGGCACCTTTAAAATACCTTAGATTATATGTGAATTTTGAAGAGGAATTTGAAAGAGAATACAATCAGTTGGTGCTTGGAGGAAGGAGACTGAAGCTGTTCTGGGTAGCAAGAGAAAAGGCATGTAAAGAATGGAAGGCGGTTACAAAGAGATCACTAAGGAGAGACAATAGTGGAGGAATCAAGCTGAAAAATAGGCAAGGAAGGACACACACTGACTTTACTATTTGCTACTTAATGCCTGTGAAGTATTAATGTAATATCTACTAGAATTAATGTAACACACACCATGTGAAGGAAATTCAAGGCTCAGTTTTCAAACTTGGTGTCTAAACGTAGGCTCTTAAATTTACATTTAGGGATTACTCATTGTTATGTGACTTCCATAAACCAACATTTAGGAATCCAAAATATGTATTAGGACACCTAAATATAGACTGAGGCAAGAATATCTAAAATTTGGACACAATAACTACAGACACTCAACTTATTGAACAGTATGAATTGAATATGACTTGGATTTTGATTGGGTTGTACTTAATGGAAAACAACACGGATTTAGTATTTGAATTAAAAGAATCACTAAGCAACACATTGGCTTAGAGCTTCATACCCTATGTAATTTTCCCCAATCTTTCTTCTTACCTTTTATCGTTGCTTCTTGTTTCTTCTTCTTTCCCTTTATCATGTTTTCCTTTCCCTTTATTATTCTTTCAGCTGCCTTGTGTGCATGCTGGATTCAGGAGAGGATGATGCACCCAAGATCAGTTACTTTGATTCAAGATATAAAAAACGCATTTGAGTCAGGAAAGAAAGTAGGTGTAGTCCTTATTGACACAACTGTCAGTTTTAGCTCTCCTTTCATTCAATATATACACATATGACTTTCCTGAAGTGTAGGCCGAGAAGTATATATATCCTGATGTTGTGTATTGCTGACACTGGGAACGATTTCCATAGATTTTAAGGGAATCTCAGCCAAGACATTGATCATTTACTTCCAGCAACAGAGACTAATTCTTAATGAAACCAAGACAGTGGCAAATACTTTCCATGGAAACAATCATCTTGCCAATAGACCCATCTTGATCCAAGTACAATGGTTTCTTCTATTCCAACCAATTGTCACATACTTGGGAGTGAAACTTGGCCATAACCTGACATAACAGCCTCACCTGGAACACCTGAAAATGAAGATCTTTTCCCATACTGCCTTGATATGAAAACTATTGGGACCTTCCTGAGGAGAAGACCCTTCCATTCTTCGTACATCTCTATTGGCCCTGACGTTTGCTCCAGCTGAATGTCCAGGGACATAGCCACCACACTCAGCTTGTCGACACGGAGCTGAATTAAGCCACTCATATTATTAGTGGCCTCTTGAATTATAGGTCTGCAAGACCTTTGACAAGATGCCATTACTGTTAAGTCTGCGTGAACACCAGTGACAGATGAAACCAAACTATTATATCTAAGGTTGTCTAATGCCCCATTCTCAAAAAAGAAACAACATGTGGCATGAGCTTGAAGGTCTGCCTGTACTCAGTGGAGAAATCTCACACCTACAGACAGGAATGACATGCTGGTTGATTTCTCAATATCCCTTTCCAATGGCAGCACACAAACTCCTGAAGAAGATCACTACTGAGCCTTGGCCATGGTCAGTGCCAATGAGCTGCAAACTACATTCTTATAGAATGGAAGCATCAGTGAAAAAGAGAATCTAATACATTATGTAAAGTCAGGAGACCATCACTGCACCTGCCTCCTTGTCCACAAGATTGTAGATCCTGGACTATACTCAGGCTCTACTTCCTAGCTTGTCCAGAGTTGCTGCAGCTATATGCTGGTTTGGCCTGGATTTCTTTCCACACTTACTTTGGGGCAGCATTGCACACAATAAGTCATGTGATGGAAGAATTCCCAGAGGAAGTTTTACAACATCTCAGCTCCCTTGATATAGAGGCTATCCTCTGTTTATGGAACCTGGACGTTGAACTCTGACATCTGCATATTAGAGAATTGTTCTTTCCAATTATCTTTAAAAAATTATTTCGAAAAATATTAATGTGAAGTCCTACTATAAATTTCAGACTCTAGTAAAGTGTTTAATCAAGCAGAATAATTTGAACTAAGTCTTATACAGTCACGATCTCACAATGATGGATTATAAAGAAGAAACCTCATAGCCATATTCAGACATGGTGGAAGTAGGTGCAATACCATTGATTTTAATGGACTTACACCTGCTTACACCATCTGTATATTGTCTTACATCTGTTGTATTAATATTTTTCTTGTAGTGAATACATTGTGTCAAGCAGATCAAATATAAAGTATACATAATATGCCTTGTTCACATCCCACCTGAATTACAGAGGGATTCCATTTAGATGACAAATAAGTTATTTCCATCCAAAGGTTTAAATTCTGAGCTGCAGCCATATGCACATATCATGACACAAAGCTCTAGAGAATGCGTCAAATCCTGCAATCAACAAGTCTTGAGAACAAAGGACTCTATAATCTCACAACTGGCATATGAAATTGCTTTCATATAATTGAATTAAAGAAAATAAGCTTGATGCTCCTCCAATACTGGTGTAAATCCAGAATAATTCAACTGAAGTCAATGAATTTACAGCAATGTTAAAACAGTGTTAGTGAGAAAATCAGGCCCAATGGGTTTGTAACTGTGGATCACTGTGCAACTGCCTCTTCTGGTTGAGTTAGAGTAACATCCAATCATGCTTTAACAATTTCAAATGATGGAGAATCCACTACATCCCTAGTTAACTTGTTGCAATGGTTAATTACCTTTGCTATTAAAATTTTGCACCTTATTTCTAGTCTGAATTAGTCTAGGTTCAGCTTCCACCCATTGCCTCTTGTTATGTTTTTGTCTGCTAAATTAAAGAGTCCTCTACTATCAGGAATCTCTACCCACAGAAATAATTATAGGCTATGACAGCATCACCTCTTCAACTTCATCTGATAAACTAAATAGATTAAGCTTCTTTAGGTTCTCACTTTAAGGCAGTTTTTCCAGATCTTGAATGATTTGCTTGGCTCTTTTCTGAACTCTTTTTCTCAGCCTCCTTTTTGTAGCGTGGATATCAGAACTGGGCACAGTACTTCCGTAATAGTCTTACTGATGCTGTAGATCAGAGGTTCACAAAAAATTTTGGTGCTCTCTGCCGCCCCCTTCCACTTTGGAGATTCAAGTCCCATGCATGTCCCTCCACACAAGGAAAGGGGGCTGGATAGTGTTAAATACAGCACTTGTGGGGGAGGGAGTGGATAATCTCCACCTGAGCAGTGAGTTCCTCGGCCCCTCCCCTGCAGAAGGAGCTCAGCCACTAGGGTAGAGGAGGAGGGCCGTGTGGGGGTGCATGGGTTTGGTTCTCGGCAAGGGGTCCTTAGTGTGAAAGCAGCTTCTCAGACCCACACAAGTTTATGGGGAAGGTCAGGACTGCTGGGTGAGGGGAATCCAGCACCTGGCTCTTCAGTGCATAGAAAAATGCAACACCTGGGACAGCACCCTGGCTGACCTCCCTCTCCCTGTTAGAGCCCCCAGACTAATCCTGTTGGCAGTAGCAGAATTTCTCTGCCTCCCCATTGGTTCCCATCTCTCCCCCGAGCAGTACTAACACCTCCCCACCCCCATACCCATATCCCAGTCCCCTAGGGCAGCTCACCCTGGCTGGCTATCTCCCCCCATTAAAGCACTCCATCTGCACCATGCTCAGACCTCCACTTCCACAGCAAAGCTCTTCCTTCACCAGCCACCCCTACGTTCACAGCTCCACAGCATATGGTCTCCATCCTAGGGGTGCTCAGGATGATCTCCTCAAGGATGGGGGGAGTGTAGTCCATGGCCCAACCCACAAAAAGAGTCTGAGTTGGTTCTTGGACAAGTAGGGTGAGAGTGCCTGGGGAGAGAGAGGGGACCAGCTTCCTTCCACCCAACCTGCCCCAGGGCATCTGAGCCCTCTTGATAACTTTATCATGCCCCTCCAAGGGGACACACCCCAAAATTTGAAGTCCTATCCTGTAAAGAGTGGTACCAGCATCTCCATACTTCTACTTGATACTCTCCTGGCTTATACATCCAAGGATCATGTTGTCAAAATCTCAGCTAATTAAGCCTGTCAGCAGCCTTGTGAAATAGTTATGTGATATACTACACTATCAGTGCCACTTTGGAGAAAGTCCTTGGTTCTCCCCTGTTTTCTCTTTCTAAATCTTGTCTGTTGGCAAACATATATAGTTTCAACTGCCATCTTTAAGTTAAGTGCTCCCAATTCTATTGCTCCATCTCTAATCTCTCACTGTCCTTCTAATCTTATACCTCTGTCATCTCTTCAACAGCACCTCTCCAATGTAAGCTAGAACGGTGAAAACCAGAGTCCTCATCTTTCTCCCTACATTTTTACTCCTTCTTTTACTCCAATCAGTGATGCCAGCTCAGTCATTCTCTCCGTCCTTCTGGTTTCAGGCTTGCAACCTGAGAATCACTTTTAAATACTTTCTACCATTTTTCCCCCACAATGACACTACCACCAAACCCTGCTGTGATTTTTTTCCCCTTATAACAAATCAAAAATCTATCCCTACCTTTCTGTTTCAGTCACCAAAATCTTTATCCAAGCCCTAATCATCTCACACCTTGACTCTTCCAACTTTCGCCTTTACATTCATTTCTTCAGTCTACCCAGAATGCTGCTTTAAAATCCATTGACTTTGCTCACTGCTCTGGCGAAATCCAGACCCTACTGAGATCACTTTACAGGTTCCCCATCATCTCCTGCAACAAATTCAAGCTCCCTGTGTGACCCTTCTGTGGCTAGGCTAGCCACCTGGAAATGTCAAGGTCAGGGCAGACTGTAAAAGGAGAGCAGATTCTCTCAACACTGATGGGTAACACTGAAGTCAGACTTCCTAACCAGACACAAACAGTGCTTCTGATTCCCCACACTGTTTATCAAGAAGCTAAAACAAAATATACACAGCCCCTTTTACTGCATTTCATTCTCTGGCTCCCAATCAGCCACTAGGTCCAGCAAAGAGACAAGTTGTTTAAAACTCTATGCTCTTTACCAGAAAGGTTCTCCTGACCTCAAAGGCTCAGCCACAGTATCAGATCAATACAAGTTTGGATCTTACCCAAAATACCACACTGCCAGCCAATCCTTTAGTAAATAAAACTAAAAGTTTAATATAAAAAGAAAGAAAGAAACCATAAGAAAAATGTTAATGGATTAAAGCAATCAGATACATACAAATGATTTGAAAGTCCATATACATCAGGTTTCTAGAAGAACTGTGTAGTTTGCAGGCTAGTATAGTCCCTCTGGTATACATCCAGTACTTGGATGGGTCTCAGTCCTTTGATTCACAGCTTCAGTTCAGTTGTAGATGATCTGATCCAGAGGTCGGTTGGTAGCTGAAGCTGAATCCCGATTGAAGAACAAAATGGATATCCTCTGACCCCTGCCATGCTGTTTGTGGAATTTTACAGGAACCAAAATGGAGTTCAGAGTCACATGACCAAGTCCTGGTGACTCATCAGGTATATCTCTGGCTTTTCCCCCTGGGCCCCTTGCATCTGTGAATGCCTCAATGGGCCATTAAGCAGGCTATTGTTCTGCTTCCACCCTGTCTAATGTGTCTCAGACAACACAATTTGAAATACAGATATATCAAATATATCCATAACTTCCATTACACATATAACACATGAACATAAGTATTATCATCTTACTTAGCATATCATAGCCTTTCTAACAGTACCTGACATGGCGTACCCCACATGAACCATCATGATTTTGACATACTGATGTCACACAATATAATAAATGCTCCCCCGCAATCCAGCCAGCGTGATACCCTGTCCTCACCTTCAAAGCACAACAAAACTTGACTCCCTTTCTACCTTTGTGACTAGTTTTTTTGCTTTCTATCTCACCACCTTCACTCTTCATAGACTTATACACTTTAAGGCCAGAAGGAACCATTGTGATCATCTAGTGTGACCTCCTGCACATTGCAGGCCATAGAACCTCACCCATCCACTCCTGAAATAGACCCCTAACCTCTGACTAAATTACTGAAGTCCTCTAATTAAGGTTTAAAGACTTCAAGTTACAGAGAATTCACCATTTAATCTAATTTAAACCCATGCGTCATGCTGCAGAGGAAGGTAAAAAACCAAATATGGCTCACTTAGACCCTGAGCATGTGGGAAAGGCCCACAAGGCAGATACCTGGGAAAAAATTCTCTGTAGTAACTCAGAGGTCTCCTAAAATGTCCTAGTCTCCTAGTTTCTTCCTAAAATGCTAAATGAAACCATACCCTTTGTCTCTCACATACTCCTCCCTGAGCATTTTCCTGTGTAATCTCTTGTCCCTGGAATCCCTTATTGACCTGAACTGCCATGTTCCCCCCTCTCCTCCATAAAATCTGTCAAATAAACTTTTTTTCACAAGGCCTAAAAAGCCTAACACCTCTCCACCCCTCCCCCCGCTCTTAGTACAGTGCATGTGGATGCACAGGTGTGCAGGTGCAGGTGCCTCTGCTTGTGAGTATGAAGGAAGGTGAAAGAAAATTAACATAAAAGAAAGAATATTTACTCTTACAATTCTTGCATCTTCATGAACAGCAATATACCTGTCACACTTGTTCTCCTCTCCCTGTGACCTGATGTTTCTCCACGTCCCTTTTGTCACTTTAGATTGTAAGGTCCTCACGGCAGAAATCTTGCGTGAGTTTCTGCGCTGCATCACTTAGCACCTCATAACTTGGGAGTTCCTACTCCTGCCAAAAAAACTTTTAGAGTTTACTCAACATAAAGGGGCCAAAGCAAGGGTGAGGATCTAAGACCTGTATTTTATTTATCTGTAAAGCACAATGCATATTATTATAGAAAAGGTCATATCTATTTTACAGATTAGTAATCTGAGGCACAGATTTATTCAGAATTATACAGTAAACAGGTAGAATTTTGAACCTATGAATCTGATTGGTGATTCCAAGTTCCTTTCTGTAACTTCACTGCATCTCCTACTGAAGATGTGTAACATAGAGTTTTCCTGTATTAACCCTTATAAAAATAACAACAAATAAGGGGGAAAATGTAGGATGAATAAAAGCCACTGCACTTGAAGCTCTGGCAAATTGATAGGTCATCTCACTCCATTGATTCATTTAGCAACTGAAGAATTAGAATCCTAAATCTGTTTGTTTGTTTGCTTGTTTGCTTGTTTGCTTGTTTAAAAGAAATAATAATGAAGTGGGTAAGCAAAAGCAGATTTTGTCATTTGGGCTTATTGTCAGGAAACAAGCACTCAGAGCTTCATGTCTTGTTGCACAACCTGTTACAGAGTGTTAAAAAGCCTCATATATTTGTTAGGTATCCAATTTTGCCTGTGGCTGTAGATATATGAGCATAATTGTTTGGGGATTCAGCTACAAAAAGCGGAAACCAATTCTTCTTTCCAATGACAGTGTAAGGTAAAGAATCAAAGAAGCATCAGAAGGCATTAACCAGCAAATAATTGAACATATGAAACAAGCAGAAATATTTTGCTCAACAGGATATGTCTTCAGAGCTGTCTAGTTGGGCAATTACACTGATTTCTGCAATATTTGTGATTATGAATGACAGTTGTTAAGTGAGGTGATACCTACTAGTGCTTTGGTGGCTCCTGCTACTGATGCAGAGTGCTGGCGTTTCAGTAACTGTCGCTGATCATCAGCAATTCTGAGCAAGTGCCACAATATGGTGCTGCAAGGCCCTGACTTGCTGAAATTGTCTTTTGGATGAGTCATAAAGTGAAAACCAATTAATAATTATAATAAATAATGTCTGAACTTTTTATTCTTCCTTTTTGGTGCAAGAAAGTCTCTCATTGTCTTTTTTTCTTTTTAAAAAAAGTTGTTTTCATCTCTTCTTACATTAAAAACATTTGGTCCTGACTTCCTTCTTTTTTGCTGGGAGACTCTTTAGAGTAGAGGAGTGGCCAGGTGACGTCATTATGCCCCAGTATGCAGCTTTCCCAGCCTTCAGTTGAGGTTAGAGCATTTGTCTCATTCTCTTGCTCTTGCCATTCTCCTTGCGTTATTTCATAATAAAGGGTATATTTTCCCTGCTGAATTAATTCAGGTGATCAGTAGCTGGGTGTGAGCACTCAGTTTGGCCTAGTTCAGATGTGAGCAGCCACACCACAAGGCTATATTCTAAGTGTTTCCACTCAACTACATCCATACCTGGTGCTGTATCAGAGAGACTACGACTTCTGGATTCATGGCCCCTGGTCCTTAGAATTCCTGTAACTGAGTTACATTATGATTCTTTCCCAGTAACTTGTAGGAGCACTTGTCTGTCACTCTTGGCACATGGGGAATAGCAAGAAAACATTGTAGAACTTAGCTCTCAAGTGGTTTAGCCAGCATTCACAATGCAAAGCTAGCAGGTTACCAGTCCAAGTGTAATCCACACTTAGGTTTTAGCCTGTACCCCTCAAGTGTAAGGGTCAGCTAACTCAAGTGTAAGGGTGAATCTACACAGCCCATGGCATCGAGTCTCTGAGCCCGGGTCAACAGACTTGGGCTTGCAACTTGGCACTAAAAACAACTGTGTAGACATTACGGCTTGTGCAGGAGCTCAGGCTCTGCCATCAACTTCTCTCCCTATATTTCAGACCCTGAATCCAAACATCTGTACAACTAGTTTTAGTGCCATGGCATGAGCCCAAGTCTGTTAACTCGGATGCTGAGACTTGTTGCTGTGGACTGCCACTTGCTGTGGAGACATACTCTGAAGCACCACCACACTCAAGTGAGAGAGTTTTGTGTGGACGGGAGCCAGGTTAAGCAAAACACCTGAGTTAACTGTACAATGAAGACAAACAGAAAAGCAATGACACACTGAAGGGGGACAACTGGTGAGAGAAAGTGGAATAGAAATAACAGAAAGCTGGAAATAAAATGAAGAAAATAGAAAGAAAAGAATAAGTATGATAAACTATTTTTATTATTAATAATATTGTTTATTATCTTCCAAATGGGAAGGACAGAGGAAGGATGAGGCTGACAGTAATAAGATGATGTCTTTCTATTATAGTTATCGTACAGTATTTGGTATTGTAACCACAGATGTTTTCATGGATTCTAAATACTGTCTCTCCTGGATATTATCACAAATTATTTTATCATTCATAAATAGAAATAAAGTTCATGAAGAAATATATTTTGTGTAGATGAAATGATATCATTGTTAACCATGGAGTTAATGTACCTGTTGGATTTTGTGAAACAAAATGGAACTTTTTCTTCATTTGCTACTACTACGGCAATAATGAAAGTTAACATGGATCCTGATCTAAAACACATTGAGTCAATAAAATATTCCCATGAGTTTTAACGGGGTTTGACTCAGGCCTATGAAACACCAAAAATTGTAAAGTATGGGACACTGGGCCAGATTTTTAGGTAAGGTAAACTGGCATATTCCCATAGAAATAATCAGGTCTATAATAAGGTTGACAAGCCTCTTCTGGGATCATTTTCTATTGCACAACGGGCAGTTAGATGCCATCTGCCATTGAAAGCCAGTAAGAGTTGGGCACGTAACTGTCATTTTTTCCTTTGAAAGCCAGCCCTTAAATAGATAAATATATTATACAAACTATGTGTTCATGTGTCTACCTGTTGTAAACCAAGTAGAAAAACAGGATAATATATATAACCTATTTCTTTTAATAATGTTTCTTCCCTTTGGAATATAATGTTTTTTGAAACACCTGGATGTGGGTCATAATAATGGGTATTGTGTTATTTGAATTGTTTATCTTAGCTTTGATAATATTTTTACTATACCTGTTCCCAAAAGTTATATTTTGAAAAAGAAATAGTAATTGCTGATAACCATTTTTTAAACTTTAAACCATAGGTTTAGTTACACTGTAATATAATTAGGTAAAAGGGGAATGGAAAGAAAAACACAGTTGTAACACAGGAGTGTATGTTAGGGGATCCTGATAGTAGTAAATGAAAACAAAAACTGTAATAAATTTATTCTACTGTACATACCCAATGTTATTACTGGAGAAGTAGTTAAGTAGTACTTGATTTAGTAATGATGTTGTAAATGTTAATAAGAAAAAATATTCTCACTAATTGGTGTAATGTTAAATGAGAACTAATTAAATTTATTGTCATGGCCTGATTTTTTTTTTTCTTACTTCTGCTATTTGACTTTCAGCATGTTATAGAAAAGGGATTTTGGTTAGAGTTGATAAGTAAGGAAATTACCAGATGGATTAATATTTTTTTAAAAGTGAAATTAATAACACTAGAAGAAATCAATTAAAAAGAAATTCTATGTCCCGAAAGCACAGATATAACTAATGTTATCTAGAATGTATATATTTTGTGAAAGAATTGTTTGAGAAATAATTTGGCTAGAGATCTTACCATCTTTGTAGAAATTATTTCTGTGACACACTGCACAAAGAAATTGATTTTAAACATAAAATACAACATTATTAGAACCAGATAAGAGGAGAAGCTTCAATAAATAGCTTTCATCGCCCTAAACAGTTAGAGGGCTTTGGGCAGGGGGAAGTGAATTATTTCATTTAAGAGGAAAATATGCAGACAGCTAGTGCCACACTGATAAATTATATCGCAATGTACCATTCCTTTAGGAGCAGATTTGGTACATGAAGGATTTTAATAGAAAAATCATTAAGATTAAGGTTTACATAATCACCAGTTGTAGCATAGCTGTCCTAAAACAAACTCCTAGAGAAAGTTCCTTTTTTTCCCAAAGTAAACCACCTTATTCTAGAGTAACTCTAGAACTCTAGTAGTTCATAGTCCACACTGACAGTTGTCATAGCTACAATAGTTTTGTTCCCCCACTTTTTCTTACAACTCAGATTTTACATTTATAATCCCCACCGAAAACCATTAAGGGCCTCTACTAAATGCCATTGAAGTCAACCCAGTCCATTTACTACAATGGGATTACTCCCATACTTCAAGTTAGGGATATGTTAAAGTATTGTGCTGAATCAGGGCCCAGGAGAACAGGTAACATCATATAAGAATACCTACTACATGTCTACATGAGATTGCAAATATAAGCAAGCAGGAAATGTGGGACATGTAAATTCTTTCCTTCCCCTGCTTCTGATTTTCTTTGTGGTTACAAAGGCCATTGCTGGTTTGAACCAAGAAGGAAAAGGAGTAATTGAAATGAAAGCACAAATCAGAGCAATAAAAGGCAGATAATGTACAAAATTGGGTAGTCAGTAGCAATCTTTATTCGTAAGAAACATGACAGCCAGTTCATCCAAACCAGCAAAATATTTTGGGGCAACAGCAAGTCCTAGTAAGTCTATTTCCTAGGGAGAACCAGATATTGGTAGGTGGAAAACACATCCGGAAAGCACATTCCTGAAGCTCAGACAGACCTTTTTGAGATCTTTGCTATGGATCATTAATACTTTTGTTATATCTTGGGATTTGCCCTTGGTATGAAGTGTCTTGAAATTTCTGACATTCAGTGTTCGGGTCTGTACACAACCCTACTGAATTACAGAAGAAAATGGTCCATACCTGAACTGAGACATGCATTGCCAATCATTTATTATTTTTTCAGCAATACATCTTTACACTAACTTTGTCATTTGATTGCAACAGCTTTACTGAAGGTTGCCTGTGATATCACCAAAGCGATGTGTGAGATCCATGCATCCTGGGTCACATCTGTAGATGGACCAAGGAGGAACAATCTGGTTCTCTGTTATACTTCTAAAGAATCAGAAGATACTAATTCTACAAATATCTGTGAAATTTATCTAAACTGTTAACTGTAGAAATTTAACAATAAGTTCTAATGAAAACAGGTAAAAAGTGTGGTTCCACACAGAAAGCATTACTATGTGGAAATGAGACACTTATCCAAGACCTGTTCCTTATCTATGGTCACATTCATGGCTGATGATGTTACTGATAAAAATAAACTTTTACTGTGTCTTACTCTGGTTGGCACTGCAGAGCCAGTCCAGATATGAGAGAGTGTGTTGGATTTCATTCCTTCTTGTGCAACAATAGAAGTGTCCATAAATTCATTCATGGATACCAAGTCCAAAATGGACCATTATGATCACCTAGTTTGATCTCCTGTACTACCCAGGCCATAGAACTTTCCCAAAATAATTTGTAGACCATACCTTTTAGAAAAACATATAATCTTCATTTAAAATGTGTCAGTGATGGAGAATCCAGCATGACTCTTGCTCAGTTTTTTCCAAAGGTTAATGACCATCACTGTCAAAAAAATTACATCCTTTCCAGTCTGAATCTGTCCAACTTTAGTTTAGACTCATAGAGTTTAAGGTCAGAAGAGACCATCATGATCATCTAGTCTGACCTCCTGTACATTGCTACAGAATCTCACCCACCCAGTCCTGTAATAGACCCCTAACCTCTGACCGAGTTACTGAAGTCCTCAAATCATGATTTAAAGACTTCAAGTTACAGAGAATCCACCATTTACACTAGTGTAAACCTGCAAGTGACCTATACCTCATGCTACAGAGGAAGACCAAAACCGCCAAGATCTATTTTCTATAAACCCATGTTGATTTGCATTAATTAAAAAACCCTCTTTTAATTCTTTATTAATCGAGTCCTAGATCAACTGCTCCATTATTGTACCAAGGATTGATGTCAGGTCAACAGGGCTATAATTCCCTGTGTCATCCCATTTACCCTTTTAAAAACTGGCAAAAGATTAGCTTTCTTCCAGTTTTCTGGAACTTCCCTGGGACTCCAGGAATTACTGAAAATCAACTTTTCTGTGAATATATCAGCCAGCTCTTTTAAAACTCTTGGATGCAAGTTATCTTGAACTGTTGATTTAAAAATGTTCTAATTTTAATAGCTTCTGCTTAACTTCCTCCAGAAATTCTAGTGGAATAAAAAGAGAGTTATCATCACTATATGATGAGACTATATATTTTTTCTTCAAATACAGAACAGAAATATTTATTAAACACTCCTGCATTATTATTGATATTTTACCATTCCAATTTAGTAATGGACCAATACTACTCTCAGGATTCTTTTTATTCCTAATATAGGTTTAAAATTATTTCTTATTGTCCTTAATTATCTGAGCCATATATTTCCTCTTGTTTCCCTTTCCTTCTATTGAGAATTGTTTTAAGGGTTATTTTAAATGCATAAATCTGGATATATTGAGATGTTGATTAGCTAACTTTTGGTCCTGCCTGTGTTTGACCTTGGTGTTATTGTGTTTATACATTGCTATGTAGAATAAGAGTGATGTTTTGTGATTAAATTGAAGGACAGCAGATATAGGAATATGTACTGACAAGAGTAGTTAGGAAAAACTGACAAAAAGTCCTTATAGAGAACATTCAGAGTAAAGGTTCAAGGGTGACCTGGCAAACTTGTACAAATATGCATAATCAGTGATAAACCAATCCAAAAAGAGAATGACAACATGAAAGTACCTTGGACAGCAAAAGTTATAGCAAAATTAAATTCACTCATGTGTAATGTATCAGTTACATAGGATGCTGAATATTCATGAAGTTTCATGGTGATTGGAAGAGAATTAATAAATATGTTATTTGGATATATAATACAATCTGATTGTTTCTATGAGGTAGTTGGATTATCATAGGAGAAATCAACCATGACCCGCCTATGCCCCAGGGAAGGTAGTTGACCAATATTTTTCTGTCTGTCTGTCATTTCTTACTTTAATAGTAATTGTAATTTCAAGGAATGCTTGCAGTTAAAATAAAGTTTGTTTTAATAAACCAGGGTTCTCTCATAGACATAGACTGTAAGGTCAGAAGGGACCAATATGTTCATCTAGTCTGACCTCCTGCACAACGCAGGCCAGAGAACCTCACCCATCTACTCCTATAATAGACCCCTGACCCATGACTGAGTTATTAAAGTCCTCAGATCATGGTTTAAAGACTTTAAGGTACAGAGAATCAACCAGCTAGTGAGCCCTGCCCCATGCTACAGAGGAGGACTAAAAACCCCCGGAGCCTTTGCCAATCTGTACTGGGTAAAAATTCGTTCCTGACCCTAAATATGGCAATCAGTTAAACCCTGAGTATGTGGGCAAGACTCACCAGACAGACACCCAAGAAAGAATTCTCTGAAATAACTCAGAACCCACCCCATCTAACATCCCTTCACAGGCCATTGGCATATCTACCACCAGTAGTCAAAGGTCAGTCAATTGCCAAATTAGGTAGTCCCATCATACCCTCCCCTCCATAAATTTATGAAGCTCATTTTTGAAGCCAGCTAGGTGTTTTCCCCCCACTGTTCTCCTTGGAAGGCTATTCCAGAACTTCACTCCTCTGATGGTTGGAAACCCGCGTCTAATTTCAAGTCTAAACTTTCTGATGGCCAGTTTATATCCATTAGTTCTTGTGTCCACATTGGCACTGAACTTAAATAATTCCTTTCCCTCTCTGGTGTTTATCCCTCTGATGTATTTATAGAGAAATGATCGTATCCTCCCCTCAACCTTCTTTTAGTTAGGCTAAATAAGCCAAGCTCTTTGATTCTCCTCTCATAAGGCAGATTTTCCATGCCTCTGATTATCCTAGTAGCCCTTCTCTTCACTTGTTCCACTTTCAGTTAATCTTTCTTAAACATGGGGGACCAGAACTGCACACAGTATTCCAGATGGGGTCTTATCAGCTCCTTGTATAATGGTACTAACACCTCCCTATCTCTACTGGAAATACCTCGTTTGAGGCATCTAAGGACAGCTTTAGCTTTTTTCACAGCCACATCACATTGGCGACTCATAGTCATCCTGTGATCAACCAATACGCCCAAGTCCTTCTCCTCCTCTGTCACTTCCAACTGATGTGTCCCCAGGTCATAGCAGAAATTCTTATTAGTCCTAAATGCATGACCTCACACTTTCTACTATTAAATTTCATCCTATTTCTATTACTCCAGTTTACAAGGTCACCCAGATCTTCCTGTATGATATTCTAATCCTTCTCTGTATTGGCAATACCTCCCAACTTTGCATCATCCACAAACTTTATTAGCACATTCCCACTTTCTATGCCAAGGTCAGTAATGAAAAGATTAAATAAGATCGGTCCCAAGACTGATCCCTGAGGAATTCCACTAGTAACCTCCCTCCAGCCTGACAGTTCACCTTTTAGTATCAGTACCCCTTTAACCAGTTCCTTATCCACCTTTCAATTTTCATATTAATCCCCATCTTTTCCAGTTTAACTAATAATTCCCTATGTGGAACCGTATCAAATGCCTTACTGAAATCTAGGTAAATTAGGTCCACTGCATTCCCTTTCTCTAGTCTAAAAAGTCTGTTATCTTCTCAGAAAAGACCCAAGTGAGTAACTTTCTTACTCAGCACTTCCCTTATCAATTTTCTATAATTCTTAACTTCTGATTTATAATCATTACTATCAACTTCCCTTTTTTTCTATTTGTTAAATTTTATATCTGCCTTCATTTCCCCTCTAGACCAGTTCAGTTTTTTAAAAAACACTACAGCTTCCTTCCTCAATTGTAGGATTGTGGCTTTTTTGGCATCTAGTAAGGGGTTCTTAAATGATTCCCAATTATCATTCACATTTTTCTTATTAAATTCTTCCTCCCAGGTGATATGGTTCATAATTGTTTTCAGCTTTGTGAAACTGACCTTATTAAAGCACCAAGAATGTATATTACGGGGCTGGACTTTACCCTGCTTGCACATTGTAAAGGTGATCAAGGCATGATCACTTGTACCTAAGCTAACATTAATGTTTAGTTCTGTAATCAGAATCTGTGATTTTATTTGTTAGGACAAGGTTTAATAAAATATTCCCCCATGTTGGCTGCAACATTTCTGGAGTTAGGAAATTGTCATCTATAATGTTTCAAAATCCCAACGATGTTTTCATACTCACAGCATGAAACCTCCAGCATACGTCACTCAAATTGTTCACGAAGTATAATCTGTTACACTTGCACAAACCCATTGAGAGTAGATTGGGGGGGAGTGTCAAAGATGTTCCTGAAGGTACAATATGAAGACAGTAGGTTGTACAGCTTTAATGAAAGGCCTTATTTGACTTGCAAATTAGTAAAATGTTTCTTCTTCATGTATCATAACCAGTAATAGAAACCCTAGCATGACTTCCAGATTGCAGCGTGAGTCTGCAGTACCTTCACTTAGAACAAATGGGGCAGATCCTTAGCTAGTGTAAATTGTCATCTCTCCATTCAAGTCAATCAAGTCATGGTAATTTGCACCAGTTGAGGATTTACCGCAATATCTTTTTATTTGTAAACTAACCACACATGGTCTGGAGTCACTGACAGACACTGAATTTGGAGTATTACAAAGCCATTCTTACTGAAGCTGGTTGAGGATTTGTCAACAAATTTTTTTTTTGTCTGTTGTTGAAAATGCAAATTCATGAAAATTGAAATATTTGGAAGGAATGTATCAGTTTCAAGGAATCTTTTTTTGAGACGGTTTCTCAGAGAACAGTATGAAATTTCTAAGCAAAGAGACCAGCATAGCCATTAAGCCAGTGGTTAGGACACTCACCTGTGTATCCTAACTACAAGTGTAGGATGGATCTCTCTCAATCGCTCCTATTTGAACTGTTCCACTTTGTTTAAATAATTACATATTAATTGGGCTAGTTAGACAGACTGACTCTACAGACCAGTGGTTAGGGAACTCCCATGTATTGTGAGAGACCCTGGCACAAGTCCCACGCAGCTCTAATTCTTACTAGGTGAGTTTTGTAGAGCAAAATGCCACTTCAACACAAAGTGTTCCACATAGATGTCTCTCAGACAATGGACTGACCTTGGTCTTTCAAAGCAAACATCACACCAACAATAGTTCTTTAATTTACACTTCTATAAAAATGTTTTAAAGTGGCCAAATTTTAGACACACTTAAAAGTCTCAGAGAGATTAATTCTGTAAATGACCAACGTTGTTTCCGAAGATTTTCAGGATATTCTGATGAGTAACCATATTAGCATTTTAATACACAGCAGTTAAGCATTGTCACGGTCCCTGCGTAGGCTGCCCTTTCTGGAACCCTTTTTCAGTTCTGAGATTACACCCTTGTCAAGTGGCAAGCCCATACTGCCATTTCCCTTTGTGAGGTTTTTCCTTTGATATAGTTAATCTACTTCCAAGAGGTGGTAGTTAGGTCATGGAAGAATCCTCCTACACAGGGTTTCAGTCGACCTAACAACAGTGTTCAGGGCACAGAAGTTTTCACAGACCTGAGTAATGTAGCTAGGTCAATCTAATTTTTAAGTGTAGTGCAAGCCTACCTCTCATTCTGTGTCAGCCTCCAGCAGCTGAGAATTTCTGTAGAGTGGATCTTTTAAGGGATAAATATCTTTTGATCTCCAGGTTTTTAACCTTGGCAAAACAGCTATGCTACCAGGGTCGGATCCGAAGAATCACTTCTTCATGGCTATAAAAGTGGCTGTTGTGTTTGAGTGTTTGCTAGTATGTTCCTTATTTAGACCTTTAAGCACTTTTGATCTAACTCTATAGCAAGTAACCCACCACACAACACACCAAGGCATGCACAATATTTATATAAAATAATGCAGATATTTCCCAGTTCTCCACAAGCAGCATATACAGTAGTAGTTGGTATGTCAAGCTCAATTTGACCTTCACTAAAATGTAAATAGCTAAAATGAATTCCACAGAACAAGGATATATTGCAAAAGCATATCAAATTTAAATCCATTAATTAAATAATAATTCAAAGCGTATCAGCCAAATTTTCCTGTCAGATCAGCCCATTCTGATCTCTGCAAAGATGGTTACATTGAAATTGGGACATCTTTAGTATAACTCTCTAGTTATTCAGCCCCAAATGTTTATAAGTGGTCTCAAATTTGGGTGCCTCGGTTTCTGGGTGTTCAACTTTAGATACCTAAGGGTTGATTTTAAGTGGTGCTGATCACCCACCCATTCATCATATTGACATCTCCTATAGACTTCAAGGCAGAGATGTCCCTGAACTCAGTGTCAATGGATGCAAAAATGGATGCAGAGCTCCATCAGAACCTGGAAACATCCCTCAATCATGTCCAGGCATCCACTGCCAGAGCTTTCTTGGCACCTAGTGGTAGAACTGCAGCAATGTGACTGGGAAGAAAGAACTCTGTCATCATCTGCAGCCAGAACTATGATCAAGTCTCACCTCTCAGAGAGGGTTCTTTTGGTGCCTGGAGGCAGAGCCATGTCAATGACTTGGTGCCTCAAGGCAGAGCTACATCAATGACTTTCAAGAAAGATCTGTTTCAAAACCGTGGCACACAATAATGCTTCAGTGTCAGAAGGCAGGGTTATGTTGATGCCTCAGTATTTAGTGGTAGAGCCATATCAATGTTTCATAATAGAAGTAAAGGCAGATAGAAAGCAGAATTTTGCCAGTGTCTTTGGGTATGTGTACACAGGAATTAGACACCAGGTCAGCTGACTTGGGCACACAAGGCTCATGCTAAGGGGCTGTAGAATTGCAATGTAGATGTTCAGGTTCAGGCTGGAGACCGAGTTCTGAGACCCTTCCACCTCACAGAGTCCCAAAGCCAGTTTTCATGGCTTTGAATCCCAGTACCCTCCACTATCTTCCTCTACCCCATAAAATGAAGGAGAATGTTCCTTATAACTTTCAGGACAGAAAATCTTGGTTATGGGGATGTGTCAGCCAGATGTAACCCAGAGAGTCCATCCAAGAGCTTTATGGTGAGGTGTGCTGGATGAGAACTCACCCTGATGACAGAGAGGGTTTAACTAGTAATCCTGATAAAAGACAGATGAAGGAAAAAAGAAATCATGAGAGAGAAACTAAAAACAGAACCATAAACAGAAAGAAAAGCAACCTGAGGCTACATGAGACATCAGCTACCAGTACCACAGCACAAAGCACCTCTTTCTAACACTTTCCTTTTAAGATGCTAGAGTTTATAACTGATTTACATGACTCTTGAAGAAAATGTTTACATAGAAACTCTGTGAGAAACTCACCCTCAAGGAGTCTTGTGGCCCCAGTTGTCCTAGTCCCATGGGGCTATCTTGCCCATAATATCTAAGAATCTTTCTAATTTATTTTCTGCTTACATTAATTCAGCAAGGCTGAGTTACACAAATTTAGTGCATTTCTAGAACATAATTTGTTAATAAGCGTATCAAGCTGGAAGCATTAACAATAAAGAACTCTTGAGATATCTTTTCTTTTAATATCAAGGTTTGTAATTTTGCCTCAGAGCAGCACTTCATAAGCAAATTTTCTCCTAATTTACTCTCTGCTAAAATTTAAATAGCCTGAATAATTTTCATTAAGTCTAGCAAATCCATAAAATAAAGTTTAAATTGTTGATAAACTCTCCAGATTGCAAATAGTTAGTTTAGGAATTCCCCAGATATTGACCTCTGAAATGAATGTTTCGCATGCTACCAAAGAAAATTCCATTGTTCCAAAGGTAGTAAATATATTAAAATTATATCTTCATTAAAACAAGGTATCTAACATTGAAGACTGAGAAGATTATCAACTATGGCAACTGCATCTAAACTAGAATCAGTAAGGACAGGGTTTGTACTTAAAAAAACTTTAGCATATTGATACTAATATCTGAGATAAGCCCAGAAATGAAAGGATTTGCTCTGAATTTACACCAGTGTCACAGCAGAATTTAATTCATTATCCCCTCTCCCGTCATGTTGTCTCACTCTTTTCTCCATCCACTGTCTTTTAGACTGAAAATTATTTGGGTAAAGGACTGCCACTTGGGGTTTTGACATCGTTGAGACCTATGGGCACTACTGCAGAGTACATGATAAATAATAATAATGATGATTATAAAGATTAGGGTCTTTTTCAGATGTGCTGGGTGGAGATGGCTAATCTCTTCACCTGATCAGAAAATCCCAGAACAAGACAATTCTAGACAATTGCTTCTGACTAGACATCTGGCTGAGGGAGTGGAGTCAGAGTTTCATGATAACTTCACCTGTATTCCCTACTCCGTGGTCCATTCCAGCAATTCCCAGTCAGATCTCCAGCTTTTCTGTACCCTTTCCAATTCTAATATATCCTTTTTGAGATGGGGCAACCAGAACTTTGTGAACCTACTCTGAATTGGTGTTTTTGACACTGCAACCTTAATGTTGCATAATACAGCTATTTTAGTACATAAATATTATTTCTTTCTCCATTTAATGACCAAGCATAATCCAATTAGCAGCATCAGTGTAGTTTGGGGGGAGGAGGAGGGGAGCATTGCCCCCCACACTGCAAGTTGCAGGTAGGCATTGCATTTTCTCCCTCCCACAGCTCTATTGGCCTGACTGGAGGTCCCCCCACACCGCCCAAAATATAGTAGTCAAACTACACTTTTGGGTGGCAGAGGCAAGATCATTTGTGCACGTAATAGTTCAGTAGTATTTTCCTTCTATGGCACCTTTCCGATTTTAGTTTTTAGCAACAAGTTTACAATGAGAAGGAAAGGGTTTTGTCTTGGGAAAGCTGAAATATCCCAAAATGCTCTTCATTAACCACCAGAACATTTGAAAGGAGGGACTTTTGGCATCACTGAGCTAGGAAACAGTCTAGATTCATCTTAACTTGTCCATGCGATACTTCAAAGAGACACTGCATATCCATAAGCTTCAATGCTCAGCAACATCCCCTTTGTGAACTGCTATGGCTGTACCAAAGGAGGCACTGCAGAAGGCAACTGAGAATCCTGGGGAGCACTGGTGCCATGCAGATCCTAGTTTATGCAATGCCTCCTTTGGTATAGCTGTGTGTGTGTTTTTAATAGCTGTTTTATTAATTAAAAAAAGTATAAACATAAAAGAACAATTCCTTGCCAGATGAAGCCTGAGCCTGGACACTGGTCAGACATTCATGCAGGATAGCACTGGCTAGCTGAGTCTTCAGAAGGGAGCCTTCTTATCTCTTTTTTAGTTGTGAGTCTTCTTTCAAGCCCTGTCGCCGCCATGAAATTCAACTGTTGCTAACAGTAGGTATCAGCCAGCAGTGCATGTGAAAGTATACTGAACACATAAGAACAAACTTCATTTTCAGCAAACAAGGGGTCCTGGATGTGTTGCTTTATTAAGATGTATACAAATGCAGTGAGGTTTCTATTATTATTATTGTACAGAGGTCTAAGTTCTGGTTTAACGACTTAGCTCTCCATTGCCATGCCATCCAATTGCATCCTTTTTGTGCAGTAGAAGAACTGCTTTACAAACGTAGAGATTTATTTGCTCCAGTTCTTCTCATCTGTAAGGAAGAGGAGACATAGAGCTTTGAGCACAAGGGGATTAAAACAGAGAAAATGAATGATGCTGAGAGCCACATTAGTGATAAGGAGGACCCTTGGGCATAAATACTGGTTCTAATAAATAAGCTGTTTTGTTAACAAATCTAAACCGTCTTTTAGCTTGATTTTTATAATATAAATATTTATATGTTAGAATCTAAATAGCTCAACATGGCAGAAGAATTTCCTGATTGTATAATCTAAAGGGTGTTATTGGACTGAAGAGCAATCAGGGCTGTGTGAGACATCAATTGATACAAGAGATTCTTTTTCTTACCTGGGTAGGTATAGGGAGGCTAGTCCAAAACAAGTAGAGAGGCTGCTACAGTGGGCCTATTAATAGTAATGAATATATTTTGTTAGCTCCATCTAGAAGAAGTCTAGAAGTCAGCAAGCATGACTTTTGGTTTAATTTGGATTTTTTAACCATGTTTGCAAATATGCTGTATGAGTATTATTGTTTGGAAAAGAAGTGCAAAATAATTTATTTCTAGAAGAATATTTCAGTGTTATGTCAGGATGAAAACTCACAAGCTTGTCTGACTTGTCCAAGGTCACACATTCAGTAAGGCAGTGAATATTTTTCATTCTTCTTGTTTACCTGGGAAGTACTATTTGCCTATAGTTTATTACTTTTATACTCACAAGCTGTGTTTAATTAATTCATTTAAAATGCATTTTAATACACTCTGCTATTGCTATTATGTTTTATATTTATTGTGTCTGTTTTTGTCTTATTTTTCTTTGCCTAAGATCTTGTGCTTCTCCAAGAAGTCCATTTGATGGATATTGAAATATGTACACAAGATAGATCTGGTTAAGGAGATATGTTTAGATATGTGAGAAGTGGATGAAGTGACTAAGAAAAAAACACCCCCTGAAAAGTATTTATGCATAGCATTCATGTACAAAACAAACACCACCATAAATAGACTGCATTTTCAAATAACCTGAATAATAAATAGAACAATTAAAAATCTATTCAATTTGCAGATGCACAAATTCCACCATTGTTTTTGCCATCTGGTGTACTGCAGAAAAGTGTCTTTCATAAAAGGAAGGTGTTGAAATGTTAACGGTACAATACTTTTGTAGCTATAAGTTGAAATATAATACACTAAAGGGAAACTGATGGAGCAGAGAATGATAGATAAAATATATGCCATCATAGTCTTGCTCTTCATTCATCTCAGTGGTATGTTTGCAGCATCTTTTAGATCCTTCTGAGGTCCAGCTACACATAACACATCTTCAGTCTAACCAAACCAAACATAAGATACTGTATTTTCTGTAGCATCAATAATGTTTCCCTCATACCACTTAAATTAAGTTGAGAGCTCCTTGCAGCAGAGATAGTCCACCTGAAATTTTTGGAAAGCAATGAGCATGTAGTGGATGATGGAATGAATGCCTTGTGCTGGTGAGCTGAATGTGGTGCTGTACACCCTGCCCTTTACCAAAGACTGTACTGCAGCTCCTGTGGCAGCAGAGCTACCCTTGGGCCCTGTGCTAGGGGACTGTATAGCGAGAGCTATACATCATGTTCCTTTTTCCGGGCTCCTTGCTATGTGGTGTTGGGTTGCTATATTGTTAGCAAACTTCCGTGCTGCTGTAGACCCAGATCCTATCACTGATCTGCCCAGTTTTGTAGGATGGGTCATGTAGCCATCATGTAGCACTGGACTGTTGTGCTGGATCCATACTTCACTATATTTGCCCTCCATTTTATCATATTGGTCTAGCTGACACTATGCACTTGCAACGTGTGAGTTTAAGTAAAGATTTATGGAACCAGTTATTGATTGTGTATTCATTACACTGCTATAACTGAGTGGTGTATACGTCTGTTCCATGAAACAGTAATACTTGTGTTACAGGTAAATGTATCTTCTCTATTCCAAACCTGCTTGAAAACTGACTCAAACTCATCTGTTAGTTGGGTTCACATTAGTTTTAGAGCTGAATGGGGGGGAGAAAGAGCAGAGAAGGGCCAGAGAAATAAAAACGTCCAGTGAATATATAGGGTGAGCACTACAAGACTCAATGTTCCAGAGCACTCTCTGGTGTTGAGACCCAGAGTTGCAACACCTCAGTGTCTCTACAATGATCTTTGGCCTACTTCCACTGTTAAGATGCCTTGCTGCAGTGAGATGGCCCTCCAGCTAAGTGTGATGATGGGTGTGTATGTATGTTGCCTTCCTACTCCCTGTTGCTGTTCCTGTTGTTTCTTGTTTTGTTCAGACTGTTGCTGACCTCACTGGTTCATGGTTATTAATTAATTAATTATTATTATTATTACATGTTTTGACGGAACACCTACCTATCCTGCTTCAATTTCCTTATGTTTTGAGATTGCAGTTCTGAGGTGCATCAGAATGTAACACTCAGTAATTAACAAAAATTCACCCCTTCTGTGGTAACCACATCCAAGACAAAGACATCCCAAAGTCTTTGCTCCAGTTTCACTGTGAGCTCAGCCCCTTCTTCCGAAGGGGTCTGTCTGCCCTCCTCTGATTCAAGCACTCTATTACCCATTATTATAAAGGACCACTCACAGCAAGATAGAGAAGTCTACTGAGAGCACTGCAGTCTGGGAACATACTGCTTTGTTTAACTGCATCACAGAGTTTCAAGGAGAGGAATTCTCACTAACTAAAATAGAAAGTAAGGGAGGTGTGGAGCATGGTTCAACCCCATAATACTCTGGTTAACTTAGTTAACAATATCATGACCACTTAACTGCACCCACCCTCTAGCTTTCACCCCATCCCAGGATCCTTTACATCTATTCCCTCAGCCCCTCCTAGGCTCCTTTTTGTTGCTCCCTCCTCTTTACTGAGCAGCCAGAACTGGATGGCCTGTGGAAGACTGAAGCTGGGAGTTGTTGCTCAGGAGGGAGCAAAGAGTAACCCAAAGGAATCTGAGAGGGGTCTAGCCTGCAGCCTGTCACCACTGCTGGGTGTCCCTCCTCCTAAGTCCAACATCCTGCAGGGGTAGCAGGCTGGAGCTAACATAACAGGGCTGACTGGCCCCAGGCCAACTGGCCCTTAAATGGGCAGGCAGCCCTTTTACATTGAACAATAAAGTAACCCCTTTTTCTCTCATCTTTATGCCCACTTCTATGTGGTTTCCTTTGACTCCCCATGACCTAGATCAACATGCCCCAGCTCCCTCCACCCTTCACATATTCCTTAGAAAGCACTTTTTAAAAAAGCCTGGGATAAGGCACTGGTTGTGGGCCACACACACATGGACCAAGACCGTATTTCAAAACTGGCTGAGTCAAATCAGAGGCAACACTTCCTATGAGAGGGATATTGCTCAGTCAGAGAGGAAGATACAGGGTCAGGAGAAAGTCCTGGTGTGCTTTTTGTAGTAGCTTGTTGAAAGGCCTGGTAGACAACACCATCAGCAATAGAAGCATTATGAGGCAAGGCTGAGGGAACTAGGTCTGTTTAGTCTGCAGAAGAGAAGAATGAAGGGGAATTTGATAGCAGCCTTTAACTACCTGAAAGGGGGTCCAGGGATGATGGAGCTAGGCTGTTCTCAGTGGTAGTAGATGACAGAACTAGAAGTAATGGTCTCAGGTTGCAGTGGGGGTGGTCTAGGTTGTATATTACAAAAAACTTTTGTACTAGGAGGGTGGTGAAGCAGTGAAATGGGTTATCTAGGGAGGTGGTGGGATCTTCATCCTTAACGGTTTTTAAGGTGTGGCTTGACAAAGCCCTATGTGGGATGATTTAGTTGGAGCTGGTCCTGCTTTGAGCAGGGGGTTGGACTAGATGACCTCCTGAGGTCCCTTCTCACCCTAATGTTCTATGTTTCTATGATTTTATGATTCATTGACAGGAAGAGGTTTTAGGAAAAGCCAAGCAGAAGGTCCTGAGTTTCAGGAAGGAACTATAGCATCTATGACAAATTTGGTTTAACTTGAATTGACCTTTAGCTGCTGTGTTGAATAAAGAAAACCCCAAAGAAAAGGGCTGCTATTTCTGCTACTGTTGCAAGCTTTATTTTACTTATTGACAGCTTACAAACCCCTTTTCTTTCATGGAGAGAAATATTCATTATGTAAGGCCCTGACTCAGCACAGCTCTGACAATAAACAACAGAAGCAAATTGTGGAACTAACAAAACTTGTACAAATATAATGAACCACTGCTACATAGTGAGAGATACCACACTCACCAGGAAGGTTGGACCTTGCTTCTCAAGCACCAGAAACTCTGATCTCTGCCAAATGAGCTTAAAGGCAAGTCTGTTAGCTTTGAGAAAGTATACTGGTGCTATAATCTCCAGAGCCAGCCACCGGAGAAATGCATAATCTCATGGTCCAGGTCAGTGCACTACACTAAATTTCATCATCTTTTCACATTTCTTCTCATTACTATCCCATTCCTTCTCCTCGTTCTCTTCTTCTTTTTCTTAAAGTATTTGATATGGGTTGCAAGATCTTTAGGGTATGGCACTTACCTTCATTCCTGGGTGCTAAGTGCCTAGCACATTGTTCACACAACAAAAATCAATTACAGACTCTACTAAAGTAGTAATTAAATAATAATACAGGTGATGGTAGCTTTGTGTTAGTACAGGGTTTCATACAGGAGACCCCCTCTCCCAGTTGCCATTACACAGGCATACAATCTCAATTCCAACACAGAAATGGTTGAAGATTTTCTGCTATTGCTCATGCACCATAAGAGAGCACTGATTAGGATGCTTGGTGATGACAAGCTCCATTACTGATATCCACTTATACGGATTGCTTGTCATAGTCTTTATGGAAGTTTAATGACAGCTAAACTATCATGAATAATATGTTTAATCTTAATTTAAAGGATGCTTGATCTCAGCTTTGCCCAAATTGCATTACATTACACTTTATTCATTTGTGTAGCTCTTTTAATACCACAGTGCTGAGAAAGACTCCATATCTTTCAAATAGTGTCCTATCCAACATCAAGCAACATTACTTCTTAGTAGATCATTCTAGCCTGAAGATGGCTAAGAACTGCTTCATTGGTGATATTTTCTTACCTAGCTATGGTTCTTTTTCTTCAGTCATTAAAAACTTTTGCAATGAGTCTCTTTCTAGGATTAAAGGAGTAAATTATTTCCATGTTAGATATTTGTATTGATGAGGAAGACCACTGTTAGTCAAGGCTGGCTATAGGTATGGACAGAGTAGGAAGCAATGTAGGGCATGACATTTTGGAAGAGAGAGGGGATGAAATGCAATTTTGTGTTGCTATTCCAGGGATTAAAGAGATTCCTAACTCACTTATCTGAAGCGTGCGATTGCTCCCTGTGACTCTAAAGTTCTTCTCCTTTATCACTTATCCTTTTAATTCTCACAGGAAGGTGCTCTCCAGAGTTTGGTATTTACCAATATTCATTGTGTGCCAGATCATAAAAACAATTATTTTGAAACATCTGCCTATAGGAAAAAGGGTAGCAAGCCTGAAATAAATAATCTGAGCTCTTTGGTAGTACAAAGTACTGGAGGGTAAGAGTAACCTCTGAAGAACCACATCTTTAGGAGGCTGTGGCCGGGGAAACAGCAATGAAAAGCGTGAGTACTTCTATTTGTGTGTTGTATCCCTTTCTCCCACCCATTTTTTTTTGTCCTGTCAGTTTAGACTCTAAACTCGTCAGGGCAGGAACTTCTCTTAATGTGCATTAGTACAGTGGTTAGGCATTATTATAATATCAGTAAATGATAGTAATTAACAACAGGCTTCTAAGAGAAGATTCCCCTCATTCTTCAGGAATCTGTCACCAGGAGTGAAGGAAGCAGGATCCCAATTGAAAAAAGACCTCTAAAATGAAAAGAGTTTATTTCCCTAATCCTAAAAAAAAAAGATTAAATGCCACAATTTTTAATGAGTGAAAAGAAAAGACTACATCTGGGTAGAAAAATATCATCAGTCAAGCAGTTTTTAGCAATCTGCAGCATAGAGTGATCTACTACGAAAAAGTTTCAGTGAATCCTTATGATAACCTTCTAACGCTATCTCCTCAAGAATGGAGGTGAGGAGAGTAAATATATATAAAGGAATTATCTGGGAAGGAGCAGACAGAGAGAGAGAGATGAAGAAACTGGGAGCAGCAGGAGGAGTGAAATGAAAGATAAAGAAACTGGGGAGTCATATGACAAGAAATGTGATGAATGGAGTAAAATTGGCACGACACCCAGAGAGTCTGTTCTATATTACCTGGTCCCAGTCACATGAAATAGGTTAGGATTAAAAAAATTCTCCTATCACATGGCAATCCAGTGGCAACTAATACAGGAGGGATGTTACGGTAGTTCGGAAGGGAGTAAAAGTCAATGTTAAGATGGAAAGACAAAGGGGTTGGGAAAGAAAATGACTTAAAAATATAAGAATTTGGAGGACAGAAATGTAAAGGAAAAACAAAGTACACACAAAACACTAAAGTTAGTGGATTTTATTTTTTCTTATTATGTTCCTATGATCTGGACCAGATTCTAAGATATTGTAAATTGTTGTAGCTCCATTTACCAGTGTATTTTAGAATGAATCTCAAGGATGTGATGTGTAGTTATGTCTGTTATTTTACATACAGATCACCTTTCTTTCTCCTAATGTCAGGAGACGTGTCATAAAAAATCAAAATCAGAGCACTTTTCTTTCTGTCCCTTCTGGAACACATCCAAAAGTATTTTAGGTGTCAGGGTAGAAAGATCTGTCCTGACTGCTAAAAGGCAAAAGATACAGAAAGTGATGGTATTAGAACAGAGTAATATAATGTAATTAGGGTAATTCTTAGTTCAAGTACTGTAGGAGAAACACAAAACCTATCCTTGATGAATCCTGAACATTGAGGTCTGGTTCAGAAAAGAAATAAACACTTTCACCTTCAGAAATAATAGCCTTTCTCCTTGATTCATACAAAATAACTGTAATGAGAAAAAGGAACAAAGCTTGTAAGATCTAGACATTTCAGTTTAAACAGAGAGGTAGACAACAATTTCCAGGGACAGCATGAATGGGGCAAGACTGATTTACAAAGCATAAACATTAGATCTCAATTAAAATGTATAATAAATTTTGCTCTACTCTGCTTGAAGCAGAGAAGCTCCATATATATTACTGTTTAAATTTAAGAATGCCATCTCTTGCCAACCAAAGTCTGAGTCCCTGATAACTCAGGTGAGATCATTTGGACTATTGAAATATCAAAGGCAAAAAAACACTGGGCTAAATTTCATAAGACCCTTGAAAAAGACCTCATGTAATGTCTCATAACCTTCAAAACTCATGAAGCTTTTCTTTCTGGAATACTGATGTAAAAATCCTTTTCTTGTACTTGCAAGGGTACTTTCATGGTAACTGAAACCCCAATTTGGATTAAATAATGCTTAGAACCTATCTTCAGAACATTTTACAGATTCACAGCACCACTGGAAGATAGGTAAACACTAGTATCACTCCTGTTTTACAGAGGGGAAACTGAGTTAGAGGGGAAAATGAAATCAGAGTGCCAAAGCACCAGTATCAGAGTTGGCATTATGATTCAGTAACTCCTGACTCCAAATCCTATGCTCAAACCAATAGATTATGTGGCTCAGTATATAAAATGGGATCCACCTGATTTATATGGATAGCATGTACACGTGTTCATTTAGGTGGATCAATGGCCATATGCATACTCCTGGCAAAACTCTGTTGCAGGAATACACACACACACACATATGGAACACATCATTTTTACACACGTTTTAGAAAATCTGGTTTTTCTTTTAGATACATATATGCAGATTATATATGTGTGTGTGTGTGTCTTTGTATGTGTAACACACAGACGAACACACCTCCCTTTTATGACATAACAGGTGTACAACACAACTCTTCTATACTCAATCAAATCTGTTAAAGTCAAGGAAGAAGCTCTACAGATCTCCTAGGAGCCATGTGACTTTCTTTTCCGTATGCATTTATTCAGTTCTTTCTTTCCAGAAGTCTTGGATAAATGAAACAGAGTTGGTGACGCCTACTGTGTTCAGATAGCTATGTCTATGTTGATCATAATATTAAGAGGATCTAAGGCTGAATTCAAGATATTAATAAATTAAGGGCTTGATCATGCAAAGAGTTATGGACAGGCGTAAGTTTACTCACATGAATCGTCCCTGTGAAATCCAAAAGGATATTTCCTAGGCAATAGCACTTACATATAATAATAGACAAATGCTTGGATTTTCTTGTATCTTTTTCTATAGCATGTATTCTGGCTACAGAAAATGGTGGGTGGAAGGTATGCTTCCAAAGATGATAGCCCACAGTTAAACAAAGCCTTTTTGAAATTATCACTAGAGGCAACAAATATGATGGTGGTGTTGGGATCCATTGTTTTATTTGTTTGTTTTTAATACAATCATGTTAACATTTTTCTTCTCTGGAAGAGAATTTTTTTCCTATATACAGCAGACATCTTTGCTGTCAGCCTACACAAAAGGAAAGAAAGGTAAGTATGATATGCTCATTATTCAAACTGTTTCTATAGTTGACCAGGGAAGAGAGGTTATGGATCAAGCTCCGTGTACTAATTACTGCCTGTACTTCAAAGATATGCCAGAGCCATCTGGATGAAGTATCTGGTCATCCTGAAGACGCAGCTGTGATAAACTATCCTATCTACAACAAAACTTATGCTGATGACTGTTCCTGAGGTGTTTGCTTTGGACTGATTTAAGAAAATGGAAGTTTAAATGTTATGAGTATCTAATGAGACTCAGTAGCCTACAGTGGAACTGGAAAAAGAATAGATTTTCCTACAAATATTGTAAAGGAGATGGACACCTGGCTTCAAGAAAGTTTTACTTACCTAACTGAAGAACATGAGGAAAGTTAGAGCTCCAAAATAATTGTTATCTCAGCTGAGTGCTAAAATCCACCTTACAGTTCCCAGGTCATAATGAAAACTACAGCTCTTGTACCCAAACACAGAAGTGGTGTCAGTTGGGATGCCAGCATAGAATAAATATGAGTTTAATTGACATAAATTGGTTTTTAAAACTGTTATGTTACCACGCTGAGATAAGCTATTCCTGCTTTTTAAATTAATTACATTGACTTTAAATGGAGGAATTAGGAAGCTCAAGAACATAAAACAACACCAGAAATAAATCAAGCTAGCACAGTGAATGGATCCTCATTTTCAAGTTACATCGAGCCACACTTCATTCCTGGGTTCAGCCTCCAACTACTACCATAATACATATGATTTTAAATTCTTCCTCAAAAGGTTTCACGTCTTCAGGATACCAGAACCACAACTATTCACCAAAGATCTTAAAGCAAAAATCTGTTTAATTTCTGCTGTTGGATAGCCACCATTCTGGTTTGCCACTAAAGAGGACTGCAGTGATCGACAATAACATACAGTCATTTGTGTGGATAATGCCAATTACATAATAACTCAAGATGGCAGCTCCCCACAGGATGGTAGCAAGCAGAGCAGCACAGATGCTGCCCACCTGCTTTAGGGAAATGCAGACAATTTTGATCACTATATGGTGTAAGGGCACCCTAAATGCTCACTGATAGGCTCTGACTAGAACTAATACATTTGCACCATGTGATCCTCTTTCCCCTGGAGATCATGCTGAGGGAAGAAGGAGCAGGGGAATGTTTGTTCAAAACAGACTCATGCCAATTGATTCCCCTAAAAGCTCCCGGCTGGCACAGTTGTAAGTGCCCTGCAAATGCCTTGGCTCCAAAAGACAAATAAGGGTGGATTCTTTTATTTTAACAGAGCCAGGGCCATCTGCTACCCCTCTCTAAGCAGTGTCTGAAAAATGTGTGCAAACAGATATTTATCCTAGATATGTTCCAACATAGAGCCAGCCCTAGACCAAATGGCGCCCCAAGTGAGGAGTGTCTTCAGCACCCCCCATCCATTTCTTAAACTTTTGAATACTTTATTTTTATTGCATTTGTAGCCCATTCCATGACTTTGATGCACGATTTGCATGCATGATTTATCATTGTCATATAAGATGCTAAGTTTGCATGCTAGGATCTGTAAATATGTCATATACAAGCAAATAAAAATGTTTCTTCTAAGCTTATAGAAACTTTTTAATTTTAAGAATAACAGAAATTTACTAACATCAAGAAATTGAACTGTGCACCAACATTAGGTGGACCAGTATTAAATAGTGTTACAGTAGACAGCAGCCTTACAATGTTAACCCTAGTCCTTTAATTCAAAAGGTCGCTTTTCTCACCTTTGCCCTTGCAAACTGCAGCACAGCTTCAGAGAGATCCAAAGACTTGCCATTGGCATTTTCAAGCAATAAAATAGCAAGTGATGTCAGTCTTTTGTTGGCCAGCCTCTAGTTAAATATGTCTTTTATTAGTCACTTCTTACACTCTTCAAGTCTTAAAACACAAGTACACATTCACAATGACACAATAATACACAATATCACAGCTCTCACTTCACTTCAGTTCGTTCTTATATTTCACTGATTGACTGATGACGTCCCCACCCCTTGTATACCCGTGAGGTCA
This sequence comes from Emydura macquarii macquarii, assembly GCF_026122565.2. Lineage (NCBI taxonomy): Eukaryota > Metazoa > Chordata > Testudines > Chelidae > Emydura > Emydura macquarii. The sequence goes on along the minus strand of NW_027130520.1, from coordinate 15,493,590 downwards.
TGGCTGACAACATTCTAGGAGGTTGCAGGAAAACATAGTTTTCATAAAGTCTGCAAGGGTTCCACAAGATTCTACAAAGTTCCAGAACATTCTGGGTAGTTAGTGAAAAATAAATCCACATATGAAATATCTGAAACATTTTACTTCAAACATTCTATTTTCCCTTTTGTCACTAACAACAAAAATAGCACCCTGAGCCCAGCCCCCACCCCCACAAGCCTGGCAACCAAGGCCAGGTCACCTGGGTCACCAGCTCCTAAATCTGGCCCTCTTCCAATATGTTTGTCTGTGTGCATTTCTGGACTATGTCACAGTCATGGAGACAGATGATGAATGACAGGAATTAAATGATAGTACAGACTCTCTATTTACTATGACTTGGGTAGCAATGGAGTCAATTCAATTTCCATATAACCAAGCCTTTTATTTCCTTGTTGGAATTTCCTACGCTGTTGCATGAATTAATTGAATAACACTTATTTCCTGTAAGGATATTTGGAATTTTAACACTTTAGGCATGGTGAATATTAGTCCTGGTCTTTTTGGCTCACATGTAAAGAAACAGGAAAGCCAATGAGATTACTTAAAGCCAGAATCATATCACAGTCAGGCAAGCAAGTAGATTATGAATTGTGGTTAAGAAAGTGTCTAAACAAATGTATTCAACTGGGCTGCAGCACAGCAAGGGCTCAATGCTTCACTGGTTATTCATGTTCCATGTACCATACTCTGCACATGCAAAATGTCAAATCCAGACATGCTTGCCCATCAAACTCCCATTGAAATAAATACTTTTTTTACCTGTGTAACCTGTTATGTTTGGATACTTAGAAGTTACTTGCACTCAGAGAGAAACCAGCACTTCTCCTACTCTAAGACCAGACAGAACTGGCTGAGCTATCCCATAATAGTCTAGCTCTGTTACCTACAGCAACCTAACAGGACACAAAATACCCTCTATTCGGCATTGGTGAGGCCGCATTTAGAATATTGTGTCCAGTTTTGGGCCCCCCACTACAAAAAGGATGTGGACAAGTTGGAGAGAGTGCAGCGGAGGGCAACAAAAATGATTAGGGGGCTGGAGCAAATGCCTTATGAGGAGAGGCTGAGGGAACTGGGCTTGTTTAGTCTGCAAAAGAGAAGAATGAGGGGGGATTTGATAGCGGCCTTTAACTATCTGAAAGGGGGTTCCAGGGAGGATGGGGCTAGGCTGTTCTTGGTGGTGGCAGATGACAGAACAAGGAGCAACGGTCTCAAGTTGCAGTTGGGGAGGTCTAGGTTGGACATTAGGAAAAAGTTTTTTACTAGGAGGGTGGTGAAGCACTGGATTGGGTTACCTAGGGAGGTGGTGGAATCTCCATCCTTAGAGGTTTTTAAGCTGAGGCTTGACAAAGCCCTGGCTGGGATGATATAGCTGAGGTTAGTCCTGCTTTGAGCAGGGGGTTGGACTAGATGACCTCCTGAGGTCCCTTCCAACTCTAATATTCTATGATTCTATGATTCTACACAACATATTCCTCCCCCCTTAATGAAAACGTCCATTTAACAGAACAATAACTAAACAAAGGAATGAGGGTAGATTGTCTCATTTCCTGGCTAAACCCTGTGGATTATTCTGCCCTGTAAATGTGGGTTTGCCCTAGCTAAAGATTCAGCCATTGAGAAGGCCTTCTCTCTCTAGGTGGATTATGACGGACTTCTCATGTTCCTACACTGTAGCGTGTTATTGGTGCGGGTCTAACAATGGGCTCAGGAATCGTAGCTCAAACAGGTGAGGGTGCAGTATCTGCTGCAGAGGAGGGGAGTCAGGAGCAGGTGACTCTTGTCTCAAGGATATCTCACCTGCAATGGTGATGTCAGGCAGTTCAACTTGAGATGTGTCCTTGGGACGTGTGTGACCTGGCAACAACTGACCTACATGTCACCCCCAGGTGAGATCATTTGCAGTCTGGACAGTGTAGGAAACATTCCCTGTCTGAGTGATGACTGTAGCAGGGACCCATTTAGCTCCAGAAGCATAGTTTTGAACTATAACAGGCTGTCCAGGACTAAAGGTTCGGTCTTTTGCTCTGTGTGCACGTCTGATGATTTGGTTGTACTGTTAATGTTGCACAACTTGTTGTGCTTTGGAGGGTTTTAGCAGATCAAAGCAAGTGTGCAGCTGTTGTCCCATCATAAGACAGGCTGGAAATGCTTTGGTTGTAGGATGAGGTGAGTTTCTGTAGGATAGTAAGAAGGTATCCAGGTGCTTTTGAGTGCACATTTTAAACCTTGTTTCATTGTCTGCACAAACATTTCTGCTAATCCATTGTTGGATGGATTATACAGTGCTGAAGTGATGTAAAGTATCCCATTTGCTTTCATAAAATTTTCAAACTCCCGAGAGACGAACTGTGATCCGTTGTCGCTCAGAAGTTGTTCCGACAGACCAAAACAACTAAAGATTTCACATAGTCTATGGATAGTACTTTCAGCAATAGTGAATGTCATTACAGAGATTTCTGGCCATTTGGAGTGGGCATCAACAACAACATGCTTCCTTCAAATGAGCCAGCAAAATCAACATGAATTCGCTGACATGGATTTTCAAGCCAGTCCCATGGGTGTAGGGGCACCAACTGAGATGCGTTCCTCACACTCTGACATGAAGTACAAGTTCTTGCCTTCTCTTCAATGGCACTGTCCAGGACAGGCCACCAAAAGTAGCTTTGTGCAATTTCTTTCATACACACTATTACACAGAGACCTGAATGTAGCTATTCTAACATTTATGATCTCAGTAGTGGTGGAATAATGACGCGCATCCTCCACAACAAGCAACCAGAATGGATTGATAACTCCATCCTCGTGGACATGTAAGGACAAATGTCAGCTGAGACCTGAGAGTCCCATAGAGATGTTCCATACATTACTAGGTCCATAACTTGGGACAGTACTGGGTAAAAGTCAGTTGCCTTCTTTACTTGAGTAGCAGTAATGGGTGTATTCTCTACTTGTTCAAAGTAGAAGATTTCTTTCTGGCCAATATCTTGATGCTTAACTGGTAAAGGCAGTCCTGAGAGACCATCTGTGTTGCAGTGCAGAGTGGATCTCTGGTATTTGATCTCATAAGATCAAAAGAAATCTAATGAGGTTCAACAAAGAAAAGTGCAGAGTCCTCCACTTAGGAAGGAAGAATCCCATGCACAGCTATAGACTGGGGACCGACGAGCTGGGCAGCAGGTCTGCAGAAAAGGACCTGGGGGTAACAGTGGATAAGAAGCTGGATATGAGTCAGCAGTGTGCCCTGGTTGTCAAGAAGGCTAATAGCATATTGGGCTGCATTAGGAGGGGCATTGCCAGCAGGTCATGGGAAGTGATTATTCCGCTCTATTCGGCATTGGTGAGGCCGCATTTAGAATATTGTGTCCAGTTTTGGGCCCCCCACTACAAAAAGGATGTGGACAAGTTGGAGAGAGTGCAGCGGAGGGCAACAAAAATGATTAGGGGGCTGGAGCAAATGCCTTATGAGGAGAGGCTGAGGGAACTGGGCTTGTTTAGTCTGCAAAAGAGAAAAATGAGGGGGGATTTGATAGCGGCCTTTAACTACCTGAAAGGGGGTTCCAGGGAGGATGGGGCTAGGCTGTTCTTGGTGGTGGCAGATGACAGAACAAGGAGCAACGGTCTCAAGTTGCAGTTGGGGAGGTCTAGGTTGGACATTAGGAAAAGGTTTTTCACTAGGAGGGTGGTGAAGCACTGGAATGGGTTATCTAGGGAGGTGGTGGAATCTCCATCCTTAGAGGTTTTTAAGCTGAGGCTTGACAAAGCCCTGGCTGGGATGATATAGCTGAGGTTAGTCCTACTTTGAGCAGGGGATTGGACTAGATGACCTCCTGAGGTCCCTTCCAACTCTAATATTCTATGATTCTATGTGTGTGCGGAAATGCCCACCATTGCATACAACTACCAGCCAATAGTGGAATGCCTGTGCATGGTCTAAAAATCGATGTTAGAGGTCGATGGTTGGTGAGAAGTGTGAACTTCCATCCAAACAGGTACTGGTGACATTTCTGATTTCCAAAAACGATTCTTCGTGCTTCATGTTCAATTTGGGCATAGTTAATTTCTGCCTTGCTTAAGGTGCCTGATGCAAAAACAAAGGGGCTCTCCTCTCCAGAAGGCATAATGTGTGACATGACCGCTCCCACACCACAAGGAGAGGCATTACAGGCCAAGTGTAGATGGGTCAAAATGAGTCAGTACCTCTGAATCTAGCAATGTGCATTTAGTCTTCCAGTCTTTGCTTAGTCTTGCTTTGGCCAAGGGGTTCATGTAGTGGTTTTAGTAGGGTTGCTAACTGTGGAATAAATTTCCCATAATAGTTCATTAGACCTAAAAAAGAGCAAAATTGGCTCATATCTTTCGGAGGTGGAGCTTCCACAATAGCCTTGACTTTTGCTGGAGCCTTACAAAGGCCAGTAGCATCAGTGACATACTCCAAATATTCAACAGAGGGCTGGTAGAATTCACATTTGTCTTTGCGGACTGGTAGGCCATCCTCTTCCAGTCTTTGCAGGGCAGCATCCAAGTAATTAAGATGATCCTCTTCATTCTTGCCAGTGACCAGCATGTCATCAAGATAGCACTGGACTTCTGGCAAACCAATCAAGATCTGGTCCATATCCCTCTGGAACAAAGCTGGAGCAGACGTTATTCTGAAGGGCAAGTAACAGTATTGGGACAGCCCTTTATGCGTCACGATAGTCAACAGCTCTTGGGACTTCTCATGAATGTGCATCTTTAAATATGCCTGACGCAGATTAATCTTGCTGAACTTTTGGCCACTGGCCAAGCAAGGAAAGAGGTCATCGATGTGGGGAAGAGGGTATTGCTCTGCACACAACACCGGGTTAACAATAACCTTAAAATCCCCACAAATCCAGATGGAGCCATCTTTCTTCAAAATGGAATGATTGGTGTTGCCTATTGGCTGTGGTTAACAGGTGCTAGGACTCCATTTTTGATCAGGTGCTCCAGGTCAGCTTCAACTTTTGGCATAATGGCATATGGCACAGTTCTGGCTTTCAGACAGTTTGGCTGGCTGTCAGGCTTAATGTTCAATTTCACAGTGATTCCTTTCATACTTCCCATGTCCTCTTCAAAAACAGCAGCATGTTTCTTTAATACAGCTGCCAGACCTGTTTTTCCCTTAGCAATCATGTGCACTTCTGCCCAATTCAGCCAGATCTTATAAAGCCATGACCTTCCAGTCAAGGCAGGGTAATTGCCTCCTACCACAAACACTGGCAATTGTGCAGTCTTTCGATTAAGCTCCACTTTGACATCAGTAGTGCCCAACATGGATACAGCTTCTCCAGTGTACATCTTCAAAACAATTTTTGTCGGCTTTAGTGGGAGATGTTTTAGCTTCTCCTTATACACAGTGTCTGAGACCAGCAAAACTGCTACGCCGGTGTCCAGCTCCATGAGTACAGGTTTACCTTCCAACAGCACAGTTACCCAGTATTCATGTGAGCCAATTACCATAGACAAGGCATAGAATGGCACTTCTTCTTCTGACTGGGTGTCACTTTGATCATCCTGAGCCTGCTCTACTGTGTGCAGATTTTCCTTTTTGGTCTGCCAGACAGCAGGCTTCTTTTTCTCCTGTTTGCCTGTTCTGTTTTAATCTTCTTTCTTCTGTGTGCAGGCATGCTCAATGTGTCTCTTTTTGCCACATTGTCGACACACTAGGTCTTTACACCAACATTCCGATGCATGGTGACCAGGTTTTCCACAGCGGTAACATTCCCAGCTCCCCACTGTCTTGTTGGTAGGTTCTTGACACCTTATGCTTCTGGTTGATGCACTTAATTGTTGTGCTTCCTTTGCTGCCAGTTCCATGGAAACTACAATTTCAATGGCCTTCTGCAAGGTGAGGTGGACCTCTGTCAATAGGCTCTTTTGTATTGCTTCACTGCGCAGAACACAGACTAACCTATCATGCAGGTGTCATTTAACACATCATTAAATTCTCAGTGCTCAGCAACCTTCTTATAAACTGCTACATATTGGGCAATTGTTTCACTTTCTTCTTGATTCCTTTTGTGGAACCTAAATCTCTCTGCAATTACCAGTGGTTTTGGGAAAAAATGTGCCTCCAGGATTTTCACAATATCACTGTAAGATTTTGTGCCTGGCTCATTAGGTTGCAGTAAACGGCGTAGCAAACTAAATGTTTTAGCTCCCACAACACTTAAGAAAGTTGCCACCTTCTTATCATCTGCAATTCCATTTGCAACAACAAGAAACTCAAAACGCTCAGTGTAAGAGCTCCATTGCTCCACAGTTTCACCAAAATGTCCCAAGGTCCAGTGAGTGTAGCCATTGCTGCCTTTTTTTTTTCTTTCAATGTCTTCTATTCATGTGTTTTGGGGGTCATTCACACACAATAACTAGTAGTTTCCTTCCACTTGCACTGATTCTTTCCTCCCTCTTCCCAATCTGTCTCCTTTACTTTCAGTTTGTGCCGTGAGCAGGGACAACACAGCCACCCAGAACAGTAAAAGGTTTTACTTTTGCTTTTTCGCTGGTGGCAGTACCAGCAAAGGTCTGTTGTCCTCATCGCCACTTTGTTATGTTTGGATACTTGGAAGTTACTTGCACTCAGAGAGAAACCAGTAGATAGGAACACAGGGAGATGTAAACACATACAGACTGGGTTTATTCTCCTACTCTAAGACCAGACAGAACTGGCTGAGCTATCCTATAATAGTCTAGCTCTGTTAGCTACGGCAAGCTAGACAGGTCACAAAATACACAACATAACCAAGTGGTTAATGTGTGTTATGTGTCCTCTTCTGTGTCCAATACAGACAGGGTAATAATGTGTTACAGACCATAGCTATGGAGCCTGGCTATTTAGCTCACACTATAGAACTTACGCATTAAGCATTAGAGTAATTTGTGTATGTTGTATGTAGTTTAGTTCACTTTGGAAAATGAAAAAATTACATAATGATTTAAAAAATTATGTTGATGAAACAGCAATACACCACTAAACTATTGTGGGAAATTTTGTGAAAAACAGAAAACTTTGATGTCAAGTTTTTTTTCTGAAAAACTTTGTTTTTGAAAAAGTCTAGGGTTCTTCTTCTTCTTAATTTTATATATTTTGTGCAAAATTCTTTTGATCATCTTTAGGTTTGCATTTTTGTCAGCGATCTTCTATGTATCACAATATGTTGGATTCTCCTGTAATATTTATTAAGGGTATTTACAATTGCATATGTTATGCCTTTTCTTTGTATCAAACCTGGGAAAAATAGAATTTCTGTTAAAGAAAATATTGGAATCAACTGGAAAAGATGTGAATGCTCACAAATTAGAATATAGCAAAGGCAGCTCAAATCAGTTGTGTTCCACTACTGGAGCTTTTTCAGGTAGACTATAGCAGTAGACTAGGATATGGGAAGCCAAATGTGTTATATTATAATGTTTGCAACTATTTTATCCAAATAATATCATAGAAATTTCAATTACCCTCTAAATCAGTGGTTCTTAACCTTTCCAAACTACTGTACCCCTGAAGCCTGAGTCCCACCCCCATGGGGCTGAGGCATGTAACTTAGTTTCATGGCGCCCCTGTGGCTCCAGGCAATTGCCTTTCTTGCCACCCCCAATACCAGCTCTGCACTTGCGACCCCTCTAAAACTGTCACAACCCCCAGATTAAGAAACACTGCTCTAAATAGTAATTGTGGTAAATGTGGAGAGTAAATTCAATCACTGAACTGTGGAATACAAGGATTTCAGTTCTGCTTTTACTAAAATATTCAAAAGAACCTTAACTATGGAGTTAATGCTGATAATATGTTTCTATAATACACAAAATATTTTTCTACTTGGAAAGAATAGTTTTATGGTTATGGAGAACTATAATTATACTAAACACATGGAATATTAAAGGGAAAGGACATGATTTACAGATACATATTTACAGTAGGGATATTCAGGTAATCTTGACCCAGATTTGACTTTGGGATTACTGTTTTACCCATTGACAGAGTTTAAAGCTGAGCCAGACCTTTATATATATTTATATATATAAATTCTTGGCATTTCAACCATGTGGTTCAATCAGAGATGTGCAGAGCTACATTTGAACCTTGAGTAAACTTTACACTGTTTGTAATCATAAAACTGAAACCTACCTTTTGAATATAACCAGCACAATACAACATAAACCTTACTCTAAAACCCAGTTCTCATGTTCTAATGTTTAAAATGAAACTTAATCCTAAAAAATATATATTTTTCTATTTATACTCTATAAATAGAATTCTTATTAGAAACAGGGGAGGAAATTGCCTCTTCTTAATTTCTACCCAAGTAATTAAGGATCCATTTATCTAAATAACTACTTCTCCATAAAATTCTATCTTGGCAACTGTCCCCACTGTTGCATCCCTGCTCTCCATTTACTTCAATAAGCTTTATTAGAATGATCTGTAGAGAATCAAAGTACCGAATTGTGGCCTCTCTTAAACAAATACAATCTCACTGATGCCAAAATTAAAGTAAATGAGATTGCACAGGGACAAATCGATGTAAAATTGAAATTTTACAAATGTACATACTCTCTCTCTCACTCACTCGCTCACTCACTCTCTCTCACACCCAGAAAGATATTACGGTACAATATCTTATCCCATCAGAACAAAGTGCCACTACACTTAATGTATGATTCAATGAATCCTGTCAGAATAGAAGCAGGATGGAGAGCTATGATGCAGTAGCAGCAGACTGTTTACTTTAAAATCGTTCCAGTATTTTCATATGACCCCATAACCAGAAAATAAGGAAAAAGAACTGTCAGACTGAATCAGGTCAATAATCCCTCTAGACTAGTTCAAGATCATCTCTGACAATGACCAATATCAGATGCTTCAGAGGTATGTGCAAGAAATCCATAATGGATAATTTTGGAATAAATATCCATAAATAAAGTTTCTGCAAACCCTTAATGTTTTGATTATGCCATCGAGTATCCCTTATAAATGCATTATTTAAAATAATATATCAATTTTAATGTGTTGCCTTTTAATGTCATTGCTACCCAATATGTTTAAGTGAGCTTACAGATAACCTAAATTGGATTTTTTTTAACTTTCTTCCAGGCAAAGTATTATGAGAACTGGTTAATAGAGGCTTCCAGATTACGTTCTCTATCCTGCCCATTATTTTATATAACTCTGTCTTGTCCCCTGTCATTTTTCTCCTCTAAATGTTGTAATGTCACAGTAAGATCTGGCCCTAATGCATTCAATGGGAACATTGTGTTCCTATTAACTTCAGTAGGGCCAGATTTCACCTCCATCTTTTTAATCTCCCTTCATATAGAAGTCTTTCCATGCCTCTAATATATTTTGTAGCCTTTCTCTGAATACTCTTTCTGTAATATACTTTTAAAACTGGTAACCAAAAATGAACACACATATTCAGGGTGAGGGTCTAACATCTATGATTATGATGGCATGATATTATCACTTGGGTGCTTTGAAACTTCCCCAAATCACACATGAGCACAGAAATAAAATTCTACCTTGCAATGGCAGAATTATTGAATTTTAATGTCAAGGCACTCCATGCAGATTGGCTCTGATTTATTTGATGTGACAATAACAGAATAACTTATCTTAAGAGTGCAGGGATGATTCAGATAGAATGGGGCTGAGGTCTAAATCACTCCTTGGTTTTTCATTTACGCCTGTCTCTATTTGGAACAGAAATTGGTCAGTATCAGAATTATGTACAGGAATTCTTCGTTGGAGACATTTGTATAATAACCCCAGTTTTGGTTTTGCATGTCCAGCCTGTGTTGCAGACGCTTGTGATTTAATTTCAAGTCTCATGATGTTTGGTCATTTTCTTAAAGCCTCAGCTCCTTGAATTATGTGATTATGTAAAACTCTCATTTCCACTTAAAAATGGGTCTCTTAGCTTGATGGTTGCACAGAAACGCTGGAAAACATGAATACTAAAGCTCAAGGTGCTAGAAGGCAAATATAAAAAAATCCAAATATACTTTTTTAAAAACCTCATGATTTCTAAACCAATCTCTTGACTTTTTGGACCCTGACTGATATTCTCGAATGCTTAAAGTTGACAATACTGCAACTCCAATCTATTTATCCTCTAACTGATATTCCCACAAGAAGTAACAGTGTACAAATGCCAAATGTTACCCAGTAAAGTGTGAAGTTCCTTCTCTTTTTTTAAAAACATGAAAATAAATTAACACAATTATTTCCAGTCTGATTCTCACTCTGAAATGCCGATGGAGCAAATCAAATGTAAGCAAAGGGCAAAAACATCAGCACCGACAGAAAATGGCTTTGGAATGCAATTTTGATCAACATATCTGAATGGTCACTAGAAACAATGATGAGCAATAGACCTGATTCTTCTTCCCTTCCTCATATTATTGAGCACAGCTTCATGTGCGTAGAGTCATTGACTTCAGTGAGAACACTCATAAGTAAATTCTCACCAACCCGAGTAAGAGCTGTGCAATCAGGCCCATTGTTCCTTCTTGCAATATCCTTGCAAAAGTGCTAGATTATTTTTCTAATCATTCTTGTTAGAACCAACTGCTCCCCACACTCAAAATCCCTACATTCTGCTAACCTAATTATATTTTTGAGTGATAAGAAGACAATTAGACTATAGTGTGATCTGGAGGAAAGGATAAATGCATAACAATGGGGAAATCCTGATCCCACTGAAGTCAGTAGAAAAACTCTCATTGACTTTGATAAAATCAGGATTTCCCCTAAAACTTTTTTTTAGTGTAATCACAGCAAGCATTTTCAGATATGTTTCCTCCTGAAATTACATGTTAATGATTCTCAATAAATAAAAACTTGATTTAATAGATTGACTATATCATCATCAGTATCAGACGTGAATATTTACACTGCTCTGTTTGTATATTGTACTCAGTATAATGTGTTGGATTCCTATTGGGAGATAAATGTTCTTGAGTTTATTCCAAATATATTTTAACAAATTGTTCAGGACATCTGTTAGTAATGCAAAATTAATAGGGCTCAAGAGACTGGTGCTGTTAAGTTCTTCGCATTTTAACCTAAAATGATCAGTAGTCACACATTCAGTCTGTTTACAAGAACCTGACATACAGACTTTGCAGCGGCTGTGCCTTCTGATGTGAACTAAGGATTTTCATAGTATGTGATCAAACATCTGTCTGATGACAATCTTTTCTCTGAGCTTTAAAAAGAAAATGTGACGTGTAAGTAAAACTGAAGTTAAGTGTTTTATGTGTTCCAAACAACACACACAAATAAACCTGAGCACAATGCCATTCATCTGACAGACCCATTCTCTGGGCCTAACCATGTACAGTAAATAATGAGCATAAAAGGGTTTCAGTCATGCTGCCAAATGGTCCAAAAATTCAAATTTCATCATACTTCAATTTTTTAAACCATCCAAGAGTCTGAAAAAGAGGCTGGTTGGAAAACTAAAAGTCAGTTTTGGGAAAAATTTTGAGGTATAAAAATTTGCTTTCATTCTACATTGGAATGAAAATGAGACCTTTTGAAATTTTTCATGGACAAACATAAGACATAGAAAAAACAACACGAGCCAATAGCTTGGTGGTTAAAGCACTCTCCTGGAAGGTGAATGAGTCAAGTTTAAGACTCTACTCTGCCTGACTTAGAGCAGGCATTTGAACCTACATCCCATTCCACTGAGTTATAGAGACAGTCTCCGTCTACTGTTTCACTTGGTATAAATAATTAAAAATTAAATTAGGCTAGAGAGAGAGACTGATTCTATTGCACAGTGGTGATGGCGCTCTCTCAGAACCAGGGATTTGAACCTAGGTCTCCAATAACCCAACTGAGTGCCCTAACAACCAGGCTTTCAGCTATTCCAGGTTAGGGTCTCATGTGCCAGAAATTTCATCCTATACTTGAGAAACCTTCCTGATGAATGCTTTGTTAAAAATCAATGTTTCTGTGAACAGTTTCAGTTCTGATTAGTAAGTATTTTCCAACAAAATTGTTTCACTGAAAAATTTCCAACCAGTTCTAACTGAGAGAGAGTAATGAATATGGGAGGAGATACAGACCACAGTGTATCACAGTCTGGTAAATAGCCTTAAGAAAATGCCATATGTGAGACTGAGAAATAGTGATATTTATTATAGGCTGTAATACTATAGGTCAGGCAGAATAGAAACAAACAATGCAAAGATAAAATATCTCTGCTTTCTCAATGGGAGAGGAAAAGTTGAAAAGATAGTGTTTTTTTCTAGAAAGAAAATTGAAATAATGGATGTTGGGAAGTAGCTCATAGAGGGAATAAATTTGGAGGGCTATTGTGTACAGTATGACAGGGATGGAAGATTATTTTACCAGTTTGCTCTGTGACTTGTCGTAATACTAGAGATTTTTCCCCTTCTTCCCCTTCTCTCTCTCTCCTTTATTTTGCAGTAGGACCTGACAGAGAAGCAGAATAGGGGCAAACTTAGCCTCCAGGGCCTCTCTTAAGTGTTCCATTGCAAAGCCATTGTCAGAAAAGTCATCTGGTTGCATATAAAGCTGCCTTGCCAGGACAAGTTCTTATTTCTCCTGGTTGAGGAAGTCAGCAAAGCAAGTGGTGCTATGGGGCATTCAACAAGAAAGGCATGTCAGGATGAAGAAGGGCTCCTCTCTGCAGCCATTTGTTATAGGCATTGGGTGAAAAATATGTTATGATGTTTAAGTACTATATGCCCAGTGAATGGGAGACTCAACTGACAAACTATTTGTGCTTCTTCTCTGATGTCATCTTGAACTGCAAGACAGAGACAGAAAATTAACAAGGTTTTGTTTCTTAGTTTGTAAGGAGAAATTATGCTGGTTTCTTTAGGCAAAAGCTTTACAACATCTTATTTCTCACCATCCAAGCAACACACTGATCTCTGTTAAATGACATATATTCACAAATTTGCTACCTCTACTCATGAATCCCCACAGTGAGCACCAATCGGCTGAGTTTCTTGTGGCAGACCCTCCAGAAGAGTCCACCCAGGAACATAAACTGCAGAATGGCTTTCTTCAGCACTTTTCAAACTCTATTAAAGTCATAGACTCAAGCAAACATAAATATGATAATGCAACCAGCGGCTTTGCAATTATTATTAGGGACCATCCTGCTATACTTATTTCATTATCTCAACTGACATTTTATTCACTCAGCCACAATTACACTGTAGGAAAATTGTTACTGTGCTAACATTAGAGTGGAAAACATGGAACATCACATACTTCCACCTATTAGCAATCAAGAGTTTTGTTCACAAATGTTAAATGCAAAGTCTTCTAATTTCTAAATTGTATAATATACTTAACCTTTGCAACCTTTCACATTTGCATATTGAAAAGAATGAAAAAAAAAGAATAATGAACCATGCCTGGAATTAAGAAGAACATTTTATATACAAATCTATTTTATCTCTCTTTATTCTTTCAGGATTTAGTTTATGGGCCAAATCTTCAGGCAGTATACATTTGTGTAAATACCTTGGCTTCACTGGAAACTTTGTAGGAGCTCCCCACAACATCACAATGAAACTTCAGCCCATCATTTATCCTCACAGGACATGAGTATCTATTTTACACTCTCTGGTTGTGTTATATTATGATTTGTGTTATATTATGATTAACCCATGGGTTACTTCGATGCAAGAGTTGAGCGACATCCCGAGCTCTGGAGAGGCACCAATGGGAAAGAAGATGTGGGGAAAGTTAACTCTAATGGCATTTTTCTCAGTAAATGTGTGGAGCATGATTTGCTTATCAGAAATACCATCTTTAGACATATGGACAAATATAAGACCATTTGGGAATACACGTTCCGAACACTGACATCTTCTTGACTATGTCATCGTCAGAGCTTATGATTGTACTGATGTGCATATTACATGAGCCATGAGAGGTATAGATGACTGCTGAACAGACCACTGTTTAGTCATATCAATCATAAATATCCAGCTTGTACCACAACACTGTAAACAACTGAAAGGAATTCGGAAGAAATTTAACATCAAGGCACTTCAAAATCATGCTAGTCATGAGACTCTTCAACCAAGCCTCTTTGAGAGGTCTCTGACCTACCTGACAACATCAATGACATCCAAACACATTGGGAGGAGTTCAAGACCATTATTCACAAGACGTGCTGAATCAATTGGATATTCCACACACCACCATCAAGATTGGTTTGATGAGAACAATGTGGAAGTCCTAGCACTTATTCATCAGAAGAGAAGTGCATTTTGCACTTGGTAAGGTAAGCCTTCTAATCAGCAAAACCAAGAAACATATTGTTGGCTTAAAGCTGCAGTTCAAAGGAAGCTGCATGACTTCAAGAGACAGTAGTGACAAGTAAAGGCCAGAGATCTAATGAACATGACATAAAAAGCTTTTTTAAGCAAAGAAATTCATCTATGGGTCAAGTTCAAGGAGCATAACCCCTTTGCGATTCCAGGACAGCTCCACCCTTCTTAAGGATAATGAAGCCCTCAAGCAATGTTAGAAGGAGCATTCTGAAACTCTATTGAACTGAATTTGAAGTCTCAACTGCCACAATTGAATCCATTCCTCAGCATCTAGGAATAGACCCCCCCATTCTGAGGAAATTTGGCATGCCATCACTCAGACAAGAAACATCAAGGCACCAGGCCTAGATGGCATCCCTGCGGAGGTCTTCAAAGGTGGTGGAATAGCACTCGTGCCAAAACTTCATCAACTTCTTGTTAGAATTTAGGTTAATGAGGAAATTTCACCTGATCTAAAGAATGACAATATTGTGACCATTTTTAAGAAAGGGGATAAGTCAATGTGTGGGAATTACTGAGGTATTGCCCTCCTCTGAATTGCTGGGAACATCATTGCTCACATCCTTTTCAATCGTGTCCTCCCTCTTGCCAAAGACTTCCTTCCAGAATCCCAATGTAATTTCAGACCATCTCGGGGCACCAGCAACATGATTTTTGTTGCACGACAGATCCAAGAGAAGTGTAGAAAACAATACCAGCCACAGTTTATGGCATTTGTTGACCTAACTAGGGCCTTTGATTCCATCAGTCGAGAAGTGTTTTGGAAAGTGCTGTCTAAGTTTGGTTGTCCACTGAAGTTCATTCATGTTCTCAGGCTACTTAATGATGGAATGACTGCCACCCGTCTTTGGTAATGGGTTAGAGATGTACTCATTCATCATCCATACTAGTGTTAAGCAGGGCTGTGTTACTGCCCCAAGCCTTTTCTCTATCTATCTTGCTGTAATCTAGATTCTTATTTGTGACTGTCTTTCCTCTGGAATTGGGATCACGAATCATATGGATGGAAGGTTTTTCAATCTGCATTGACTTTATTCTAAAACTAAGTTCACCAAGTCTGTTATTACTGACCTTCACTATGCTGATGACTGTGCTATCCTCACACATACCAAGGCTGACTTGTAATCCACCCTAGATCTCTTCTCAGGTGCCTATCATAGCCTAGGACTCTCCTTCAACATTGGGAAAACAAGTTGCTCCACCAGCCTGCTCCAGCACAAGTTGCCCTCCTTCTCCCACGAATTGTCATCAGCTGTGATCATTTCCCTTACTTTGGTAGCCACCTCTCCCAAAGAGCCAATCTTGATGTGGAGATCGAACATAGGATCCATTGGGCCAGTGCATCCTTCAGAAAGTTGCTCCATCATATCTTTATTGGCAGAGATCTGCAGGTGGAAACTGAGATCCTGGTCTACAATGCAGTAATCATCCCCACTCTTCTTTAAGCGTGCGAGACATGGGTGACATATAAAAGCCATCTTAAGCATCTAGAGTGGTGCCAACAGTGCTGCCTTAAGAAAATTCTCTGTATCAGATGGGAAGACTGTCGCACCAATGCCAGTGTTTGCTCTGCAGCTAACAACACCAGTGTTGAGGCTCAGATTATGAAACATCAATTTCGCCTGGCTGGTCATTGTGTATGGATGGTTGATACTCATCTTCCTAAGCAAATCATCTTTTAGTTATAGTAAGAGGACTCACGCGGGATGGAGGAAAGGCTACAAGGACATCCTGAAAGCATACCTTATGAAGGGAGGCACTGACCCCAAGAATTGGGAAGAGCTGGCTGGCTGGCTGCAATGGCGTCACATCATACATCAAGCTTTAGCCTGTTTTGAAAAGATCAAGAGACTGAGAAATGGAAGAGGAGGAAGGAAATTGTATAGCATCCCAGCCAGCGGTTGTGCTCTCTCCACGTAACCACCTGTCACATATGTGGAAAAATCTGTAGAGCATGAATTGGACTCTCAGCCATCTTAAGTCTCATCAGTGACTTTTCCCCTGGCAGACATCATCCTCGAGGGAGAGCCAACAACCCTTCCTGCATCCAGTTTCTTCTGGATAACACTGCCCACCTTGCTTCCACAATTGTGTGTAGCATCAACCACAATCTTCCTCCTGATATATAGCTGAAAGGTCTAGTCTCTATTAAGGCTTTGAGACACACCCTATGATCATGTGAGTGTGTGTTTTCCATTTGTGCACTTTCTTTTGTGTTCAGACCATTGGGTGACTCATTCACAATCCATACAATTCATTACTGTTAAGAACAATTTTTTTTTCAAATTGGATGGCTACATTTTAGCACCAAATTCCTATTTCTGACTAAATGGCCTGATATTCAAAAGAGCTGAATACAGATAAGTCCCAGTGAAGTCAAGATTAGTTACATTTTACATTGTCTCATTCCTTCTCCAGTATGTATACATCACAAAGTTAAATTTATGATCATTAATAATATTTATAACTACACAAACTAAGATAATTATAATAAAATATTATGCCTTGGGGCATAAACTGATGATCAGCAGGAGTCAGGAAAAAAACTTCCCCCCCTCTTGTTATAACACTGAACATTAGAGCAAGTGCATTATAGTGGGTTCTGATTTTAATTGAAGCATGAAATAGAAGCAACTGCTAATGGAAGCATATGACATACTAGGTGGAATAACGGCTTTTATCGGATATTACGTCTTTTATGTTCCCATAAAATCTCACCAATTACATCCTTTATTATGGCACATAATATTGTTATTCTCATGGATACTGAGTTCATTTTTGTTTCATTTTTCCCTCACTGGAAAACATCATTCTTCTCTTTTCAGCAGGTACTTCTGGTAAGCCAAATCTTTCAGTATTTACAAAATAAATTCTTCAGATTAATGCTGCAAATTTGTCTTAAAATGGAGGGAGAGAAGTTGCTGGGGAAGATGGATGAAAGGAAGTCTGTATAAGGTCATAATTTCAAATCCATGAAAAAACTGCATGCTCCAAAGTTAAATTCAAAAGTTATTACATTCATGTTCTTCTTCTTATTACAGACTGAAGAAATGATGAGAGAAAGGACGAGGGAAAAGGGGGGAACTGCAATTAAAACAATATGAAATTTACTACAGACATTGTGACGTAATGAGAAAACAATAAATATACTATACACACCATAGCTCAGATTTTCAATGCCACGTAGGGTCTTTGGATGCCCTCTTCCAAGTGAGGTTTGGGCATTAAAGCTCTCTAGATCAATTTGAAAAATCTGAGCCCATATGTGGAGCTCGGTGAATACTGAAACAATAAATTCATAATTACATAAAAATCTGTGAGTGTTTGTTTGAATTTAGGAACAAATTTGTTTGGGCGGTGCTTGCACTTCACTTTCCACACATATTTGTGTAACCCTTCCACCAGCTGGTATCTGTGGCAACAGGGTCAGGTTCAAATACCCCAGGGTTCCTCTTAAAATTAACAAACTCCACCAGTTTGAGACCCCACCCAGAATTTCTGGGATCACTAAATACCTTTCCTGGGCACTTTTAACAGTCAATACTTCCCCATTCACAAGAACTGAGCCCGTGTAGGAGACAAGGAAAACATAATCAAGGGGTAAAGGGGATATAGCAACAAAACACAGCAACAAAGTATTTATATGAATCATAAATAAAATATTCCCCCACAGTAACTTTGGGTGTAGTCCATTTACTCGGGTCTCCATTTTCTAGCGCGTATGTTCAGTAGCCAGATTATCATATCACTTTCCCTTCTCCATTTTCTAAACCCCACTCATGCTTGATATCTGAGCAACACAAAATATTCAGTGAAGGGGCACCACTAACAGGTAAGACCCTTGTGCAGAGTCCTTGCCATCATAAGTTCATTCTTTGCCACTAAATAGGACCCCATTTCAGTTCTCTCAGTTCAGTTCCACTACTTTACCAATTCTGAGCTTATAAAGAGTGACACGCAAAGTCAGAGGGCATTCTGGATAGAAAGCGTATGCAAATACAGCTGTCTTTGTAGCCATATTCACTCTTATTCACCTTTAAATGGAGGAAAAGGGCTCCTCCCCTCTGGAGCATCTGTCCATCTGGACTTCTGTGTAAAAAGTTTATGCAAATGAATCAGTTCTGTGGCCATTCTTCCTCCTATTGACCAAATGGTGGGAGCAGAGATCTCCTTACCGTATAGAACAGTGGTTCTCAACCAGGGTTATGTGGACACTGGGGGTCCACAGACTATGTCAAAGATATCCAAAGAGGTCTGCAGTTCCATTCAATATGTTTAGGGGTCCGCAATGAAAAAAAGGTTGAAATCCACTGCTCTAGAGCTTTAGACCATTGATTGACTGAATTTTACTCACACAAATGCTCACAGAAAGCACATTTTGAGCATGCACACTCAAATATCCATTCCAAAAGTGATTGGGGAAGTGATGCTTCACCAGTCAGGAAATATGACTTCTGCAACCAGTCATAACTAATCAACAGAACTTGAGAATGGAGTATTGCATACTCATAGTGCACTGTTTGTAATCATTACAAGGAGGAAAAAAAGTTGTCACGTAATTTCAAATAATGAATCAAATTAAGATGATTAGAATTCACTCATGGACAGCAGAAAGAGAGGCTAAATTTATCAAGTTAGTTAAATTACTGAGTTCTGACTTTAACTAGAGATTCACTTTTGCACATTAGTATTGTGGATATGGATGTTCTATCCTTACTACAAAACACGGGCTTTCCTTTATCTATAAAGTATTTGTGTATGTGTACGTAAAAGAATGAACCACAAAGGGATTAAACCATGGGTTTATATTATGAATGGGCGTGAAGTAGAACCTTGGATCTGAACCTAACTGTTTGGATTTGGCACTGAATCCTGTTTGCAGTCTTTTGTTTTATAACCAGAACTGGAAACATAAACAGCTCATAGCTTTGTAAAGGCTCAGATCTCAATCTGGATCTGAAATTTGTGGCTCAGACATGCCACTAGTCTAAAACACAGCAAAGAAAAAAGTCACAGACTCAACATATAAAATACAATCCATGATGTCCATGAGGTTAGCTCATTCCTAATATATCTTTCCTTCTCCAAGTTTATGTATTTTAGGGATGCATGTGTTCTGGAACACTCCATTCAGTGTTCTCTCTCAAAACTGCATACCTCCAGTTGCCCAGGATTTTTAAAGGTCTTGTTTGACAAGCGACGTTGTTGTTTTTTATCCCATATAAATTGTATGATAAGCCTATTTATTCAAGCAAAGAGCAGCGGAGAAACATTGAAAGGTAATTGGTTAATGATATTTAATTCTTGGTCAGATATTCATTTTGGCTATTTCTAGTCTCTACATTAAGCATGGAGGGAGGGAAATTTCTTTTAATATAGAGCCCATATGTACAGAAACAATTTTGGGAACATTAGGATAAATTTTAATGCCTAAATAAGTTATTTCCTTGCATATTTGAAATGGAAAATGCTGAAACTGAGAAGGATCTGGTCTTTGGAATACATTCATTGCTTGTGAAATGCAAAAACCAGAGATCTTTCAAAAAATATCAACTACATTCTACAATGATAGGATTGATGAGGATGGATTCTTCAATAATACAAAATGTCATCAGCACATAAACTAATCTTTCCTGTTTATAGATACACTTTCAATGGTAAGTGGTTCAAGAGAGACATTAAAAAGGAGGGGCAAAAGGGATCACCCTTGTCAGGTCCCTCTTTCTAGTTGGCTGGATAACCATATATTATATTTATATTTGGTATTGATTCAAGAACGTAGAAGGTTTTCATTATTTCGGTCATTCCTGTGCGTTCTCTGAAACTCACCTGATTCTTTCTCCAGAAAGTCTAGTAACCTGAGTATCTCTCTTTCTTCTCTAAAGGTATACTTTATGCATTCATCCCTTAAATTAGCCTTTAGAGTTTCCAAAAGATGTTATCTGAGGTAACAGAGTGCTTCTTTACTTGTACGAAGTTAGAGATGACTGAATCAATTATGGATTAAGACTTTGCATCTTGTAGTAGCAGAGTGTTCTGCCTCCACCAAGAAGATTTATAATCTATGGTAAGCATAATTGGCGCATAATCTGAAATTAATATATCATCAATAGCTGCTTCTAGATATGTGGGAATCAGTTCTGAAGACCCAAGAAAAAAAGTCAATTCTGAAGTAAAGTGAATGTATTAAAGAGAAATATCTGCAGTCATGCTCCCAGGGTTTTCTGAACCCAAAGCAGTGGTAACTTAATGGTGTCAGGAATAAATCAATAGGGACACAGTTCCTCCATCTGATAAATGATTGATAAAAAATAGAGAGCTTTTACTTAAAACTACTTTTTATTAAGTATCAAGCACAGACATGGATATGCTATATCAATAGATTCAGAGCACCCTAAACATAGTTACCCAAAGACTGATATGGTTTTAAGTGATCAGCAGCTGAGCTCCCAGGGGCCCTCCTTCTATCCAGCTAATGGGGAGTTTAGATGTCAGCTCCTCATCCAAAGAAAAGCTCCTTCAGACTGCTCTGAGGTAATTACTTTTATTTAATCTTTTATAGATAAAATTACAAAACACATAACTCATAGCAACCCCTAGTGGGTTACCACAGTAACCTCTACTGGGTCACCAATTCTCTTTACTTCAACAAATTGTTCATTATTTATTATCACAAAGCATTTCGAGTATTTCTAGTTACAACAACAATAAAACTTATATGTCAGGGACACTTAGAACCAAGGTCACTATCCATTTACTCTGTTCCATTCTCATGGTCTATTAACTCTTTTCCCTTCATCCCATTCTGATTATCAAAGCTAAAATTGCAGCAATTTAGCCTTGCCTATCAGAGCCCTGATAATTACTCATAGCTATGTGGTGTTCTGCTTTTAATCAATGGTGGCTAAATACACCCAAAATGGCTGTGATCTAGTTTGGGGTTACACTTGTAGTGTGTCAGTCTCCATATATATATTTTTAAAGTAAGTTCATTCATTAATAATGAGTGCTGACCAATGGTGCTTTGAGAGCCAGGTCTCATGTAATTGGATTTGTCCAGATGTCTATCTAGCGTAATATTGCGATCATCTCCCCATATTACAGGAATGCATTTTTCATTAGAAAGAATGTCTGCAATGTCTTTGAACAATTCAGAATTACCTCCACTTGGATTGTACATACTTTCTAGAATTAACATTTCTGAGCTGAAACATTATTCAAGACCATAACTTTCTTCAGGAACAGACCATAACTGTACATATTGAAAAGTTATACTTTTGTATGGATGCGCCTCTGCTCTTAGAATTCATTGATGTATGATGCTCAACACCTAACCACATTTTCTTGATACTGTTGGCATCTATTTCTGCTAGTTGACTTTCCTGCAATAAAGATACTTGGCACTTTTATGATCTGAGGTGTCTCAGGATTTGAATTCTTTTGGAAGGTTGATTAAGTCTCCTCACTCTACACACTCTAAGAAACACACTCTAAGAAAATTCATGGAAAAGTTTTAAAAGATGTATTAAGATATATAACCTTATTCTAAAGTTACATATTTCACTGCTGATATTGTAAAACCACATCTCTAGGATATGATCTATATTTATACATATTAAATACGGATTAGTTTTAAATGAATTTATGCCTTCAGTTGAGCCTCTCAGGGTATCATGTATGCAGCAAGATATATAGTTAAATATCATGTGTTTTCCAAAGTATATTTGTAACAGAAAACAAACAAAAAATTAACAGACTTAAAACAAATCAATGTGGGCATGTTCAGATCCCTGATGACTTCAGTTCTATCTACTTCCCCCCTCCCCCCTGTATTTCCTAATAATAGTCTAAATATCTCTAAGTGCATCTTTAAGTCAAATATTACCCTGCAAATAGTATTGGATATTCTAGAATATTCAGGAATATTCTAGATATTCTTCTCTACAGAAGATTTTATGTATAGATATATACACATATGCATATGTGTGTACATGTATACAGACTCATCACATGTAAATTTACAATCAATGTGGTAAATCAGCTATAAATTAGTACAAAATCTAAATATGAAAAAATCAACAATATAAAAAAAACATATTCATAGTATGTCAAATGCCCTGCACAAATTGAATAACTAGTGCTATTCCAGGTTTAGGTTACACTTCACTTTACATGTCAGGAGTATTGACTGTTCCAAGGGACTTGTGGTTATCATCAGAGGCAGAGCTTGTGAAGATTCTGTCTAGCAGTGTAAATTTTGACAATTAGTGCAGATAATACTTCAGTCAGTAGATGGTGCTATAATCCTCAGCTTAGTGTTAGACTGTTACTCTATGCATTGCAGTGCTATACAGTTGTTGTTATTGAAATCAACAGGTTACTCTAGCTGGTTCTCTGCTAGGAGCTGAAAGATTATATTAGTGAAGATTACTATCTGTACAAGGATACATAGGAAAATAAACTGATTTTAAAACTTGTTGAAATCTTTTTATTATAATAATCCATTCTGCTATTTTTTATTAAATCTGATCTCAGTCTTCGAAGCATCTGCCAAGCTTCAGAGGGAGTTTTACAAAATCTCTTGGAACCTGCTAAATCCACAGTGAAGGTGGGCAGGTATTTCATGCTGTATCTGCCGTTGGTCTCCCTCAGGATTTGCTTTATGCCATTGAATGCAGCCTCAAGCTTCAAGAAGGCAGTTTATTCTTTAATTTCACTGGTTTCAATAGCAGGCTTTTGTACCTCTTTTTCCAAGTCAGTCATTCAGTATTTTATATGGCATACATCTTTAGAGAAGCCACGAATATCTTTTGAGATGGAATCCAGTCAGTCTGTGAGGAATTCTTTCAGTGCCGCAATATCTTGGGCTAGGTTCTACTGCGACCTAACTGTGGCCCATCATCTGCTTAGGTTATTCGGGCTTAGTCCTTTGGCTGCCTCTCATTTTTTTACTGGAATCCATATTCAACGGTTTGACAAGTATCCAGGAGATGAATTTAAACTTTTTTGGACTGAAACTTATTACCAATTTACTAGGAAAATAATTAGTAAAGATGCACTGATATGTGGTGAGTGAGGAAGTTCAGGACTAGGCAACTGTTGGGATGATACTAAATTACTATGAATCACTGTGGTTGACAGAAGCCTGGTAAAGCTTGGTAAGTCTGAGTGCTAAAGGATTCTGGGAGTGAGGCCTCTTAGCACAAGACAGATGGTATGGAAAACCACTAAGAACTTGCAGTTGGCACTGACATAAGCCAGGAATGTTTAACCAGGCCATGTGTGTGCTGATGTGACAGACCAACAGTCATGGTCAGCCACTGGCCAGTTCACCTAGCATGTACACGTGGGTGTGTGTAATTGTGAATCTGAAATTAACTAACCTGGGTCAACTGACCCTGTAGAACAGCACGACTTCAGGTGCCCGGGTGAATATTTCACAATATGTATATATCAGCCGATCCCTGTTGTCCCTCCCAAAATTAATTAGACAAACAAGTTATAAATAATCATGATATGCTAAATAAGTGCTAGAAGAGCATATTTTGGGGACATGTGACTCCTTTGGGAAAAGGCTATAAGTACTGGGGAATATCACATGAGATGTAGCCACCCCAATTAATATCTGAAGAGGGACTTTAGAACCAGAGGGTCTCAGGGTAGCCAACTCCCTACCACAAAAGACCATAAAACAGATCAAGTACTCAAGAAGAAGAAGAACCAGAGGGCCTCGGGGTGGCCAACACCCTGCTTCGAGGGACTCAGAAAACAGACCACGTACCTGGAGAGACAACAAGAAGAAAAGAAACAGTCTCCACCTAGAATTGGTAGCTATACCTGCTTTGTTTGCTAATCAAGATACTATGTGGGGCCAGCATAGTTAATGAGGATTTATGCTTGGGGAATTGAGACTTATTAAGGAGAGGCATTTTATAACCTTTGCTGTTTGTTTGTGATGCCTGCTTTCCAGTAAGTAGCTTTACACTGAAGCGATTGAATCTGAGTTTTCACTGGTACAGTTATTGAGTACCCAGCTGTGGGTATGTGAATTGATCCCATCCCAACAGCAACCATCTTCCTCACGGGTACGATATGATCCCACACAACTGCTTCTCTCATGTTCATGACGATGCTTGATGATCTGTCATTAAGACCATATTTATTACTACTGCATTTATTGTTAACGTATATTGCTGTCTGTTTGCAGTCTCGGTGAATGCTAATAAACACCCACTGTCTGGAACTCTGACAAATGCAGATATCAAATGCCTCCCTAGAAAGTTTCCTCCATTGCAAAGAAAAATGTGTGGGAGGAAGAATGCGCCAAACAGATGAGCTGCAGATCAGCTGGAAAATTCAATCACTCCTTTTGGGACTACAGCACATCTCTGTATCAGATATTCTGAGCTGGAGAAACTCTTCCTTTTACCATCCACCCAGAATGGAGATACATGTTGTGCATTGTGTCTTGAATATGAATACTGTCAGAAGAACTGAAAGCTGACTGCAAGATGGACAAAAAGTAGAGCTAAACAATATTGTATCAAAATAAGAGAAAATGTTTTATGGCTTCCTCCTGTGTTGTTACTATAACAGTGTCTTCATATCCTTACTGTTGATCTAGAAGAGGAAATAAACAGAACACTAAAAAAATGTGCAGATCTAATGTTTTGGAAACCCCACTCAAAGCATTAGAAATAAAACAAGAGGAACTAGAGTGTTAAGAAATATGGGCAAAAACAATAGCATGAAATTCAATTTGGACAAATGCAAGTTCCAGGGGAAAATAACCCAAAACTAGAGCTGGTCAAAAAAACAGAAAAACAGTTTTGTGGGAAATTTTGAACTCTTTGAGATTGTTTTCATTTCACAGATTTTGAAATAGACCAATTTTCTATTTTTTTTCAGAAGTTTTTGTAACATTTTTTATCAATTTTCAGTCAAAACTTTTATCAAAATCAAGTTCAAAATTGTCATTAGACATTTTCATCTACCACAAACAGTGTTTGGTAAACAAAAATCATGTTTCAAGCATTTTCATAACTTTTTGTTAGCTGCAGATGACCTTAGAGATGTTTCTGTCTCTAAAGGAAACCATTCTGGTTTGTCCATGTACTTCAGTAAGGGTGATGCTTGAGAGCTTGGCTAAACACCAGTGCACGTCTTAGGCCTAGTAGGCCTGAAAAGTCTGAAAAGGGTGTTTGCAGGAAAGAGGGATAAACACTGAAACCTACCCACAAGCAGATACAAGAGGTAGTGTTTAAAGGTTCCCCACCGTATCTATCACCGGTTCCTGTAATTAGTGGATGAATCAGGAAACTATGTAAAGTAAACCAAAATAAATTTATTGTAGGATAAATGAACAATAAGAGGGGTTACTCGGAGGGGTTATGATACAGTGGAGGTATACTCCAGCTTCTCCTCAAAACTCAAGTCCAGATGTAATACTTAAGATTCGTTCTTCTCCCTTCCACAGGGTGTTGGCTTCGTCCTTCCAGAATGAAGAGATGTCCTTGGCTTCAAGAATCCGGTGCTGGAACAGGAGTGTCCTTCTTGAAGGTAAATAGCTGCATCAGCATGGGGGTTGCCCTCAGTATTGTCCCAGGATCCTTCTGTCTTCTTCTGGGTCCTTGTCACAATCCGCACTGTCACTGAGATGGACAGTACGCATGCATGTATATCTGTCTCTGGGATGGACAGCCCGGAGCTGTCTGTTTCGCTTTCATTTATACCATAGTGTTCCTGGGTAGATTTCAGATGTTCCCTCTCTCTGTCTTTCCTGCCCTCTACTGGAAAAGGCAGGAAAGCCCATAAAGAAGACTTCCCAAAATGGAGTCTTCACTGTCCTTTTTAACAAACCAAGATGGTGATGGGCTTGTATTCCTAACTTTAAACCACACTGAGGGGATACAACAGTTAACAATATACCCAACAAGGGGGTTAAAGGGCTAACGAATTTTGGAGCTTGGCAAAAGTTCTTGTGTTCTAAATGCCTGAAAGGCCACTGCCATTTTTAAAACACCTAATGTGATCACCTAATGTTTATGTAGATATGGCCATACAATTAAAAAATTAAAATATAATAAATATTTGTGAGAAACTTGGTCATTGCTCTCCTTTCCCATAATAATTTCTACTTTATAGTTCCAATCTAATAACATCACATTTGGCTGAGTATATGGAGATAAAATGTGCTAAAGAAATACCTAAGGTAACCAATGCTTATACAGTTTAATTGTATGTCTTCTGAAGTGGCCAGATCTCTTAGAGGTTTATGAGTCTACTGCTGCCTTTAAGCTAACAGAAGTAGGTCTTTTTTCTCAAGCAGTGCTCATGCTCAGCTCATGCTTTTAGATCTAGAAGTCCCAGGCTTGATTCCTGATGACCCACACAGAGGTGTCATATTACAAGTGGTGGCCTACATGTGTGATGGAAGCTTGTCCTGATGGACAAATTTAGAGAATAGAAAAGAGGCTGAATCATGTGGAAAAGAAAAGACTTTTTAGAGGGGGGAGGAAGGGGAGTAAAAAGGAAGCTGAAAAATAATTGTGAATAAAGGAATGACTGCATAGAAGAGGGTAGAAATATCTAGATAATCATTTCAGGGTGAGGAGCAGACGAATACTGTATTTGTACTTATACAAAGAACAATGGAATTTATTGACTGCAGTAAGTGCATTTGGTCCTGGAAACAAGGGAACCAGTACCAGTTAGCCTTTTTCATTTCTCTGAGGTACTGTGAGCGATTGGGCAAGCATTGTGTGTGGATCTCACAGTACAATGAGCTGTTTTAACAATTTCCTCTTTATTTGCCATGTGCTCTACCTGGCTTTATATGGAAGTTTGCATTAGGGTGCTCTTTCCTCATTTTCCTATTATATTAACCAAGCCGTGGTGCCCACCTCAGCTGAGCTCTCCTAAGTATTATGGGATTTGCTTGGTTGGGGCTGATGGCTCTGCTGCCCATTTGTTTACTGCAGATGCTTAAATGATCTCCCAGGGCCTGTCTCAGATGAGCTCCACTGACCATAATGGCACTTAGTGTGAAGGGAACTCAGCTGCACATTGCCAAGTGCACTAGTTCAGGCTGAGGTGCATTGGGAGCTGGCCTCATAAGTGGCAGCCTAACACTGCTGCCACTGATATGGCAATATGATCAGGCTGGCAAGTACCTGTCTTCTGAGGACAAGAGGCCAGGCTGTTGAATGTTGTTAGGAATCTGTTGCAAGTAATGTATTGGTCACTACATTTTTTTTTTTTTTGTGCATGGGTATCCTGAATGTGTTGTGTTAGAAATAATCATCTTCTTTCTTTTCTTTTGAAGAACACAGCAAGGACTCAGGTGATCATGTTGCAGCTTCCAGGCAGTTCTATGATGAAAAAAAATGGTCTGAGCCTCAGCTTTGTTATGCAGTCATTGTAAGTTACCGGGATGTAATATACTCAAATCAGTCAGTTCTTTTTCCTTGCAGGAGGAGAATGACTCACCAGATGGGGAAAGAAGCATTTTTGTCCTGGGTTTGTAAAATGCCCAGCACATGGGTCCAGATACATGATTATCACTCCTCAGAACTACCGCTATATATATATTGATATTATTGAATATAAAAAAAATTGAATGCTTCTCAAAAAATGATTTTTTTTTTTTTTTTAAATTTTAGCCTCTATGGGAATGAAAAATAATTTAAAAAAAACAAGTTTTGGGGAGTCATTCAACTAACCTTTTCTTCAGTGACGATTGTTATATTTTAAAATAAACATTTCATTTTTTTATTATGTAAATCTTTCTTAATGAAACTCACCTATCGTACATAACATATTTTATATTCCATGCAAATGATAAATAATGAAGTAATTTTTCAGTCTTTATTCTAACATCTCTTTTTCTTCAGCGGTAGAGGCTGCTGCTGTGTTCAGTTTGAAAATTTCAGGGTTTTTTTATTATGGAGTTCAGTGTTATGAAAAGCTCTCTAATGTCCAGAGGAGCATAATTTTTATTTTGTATTCTGTAGGTATGAAAAATACTGAAAAAGCTTTTGGAGTCATGTACTGAAATTAATATCTTTTTCCTCTAAGAATCTGTAAATAATATGTCCATGCCAACAGGAACCACACTGTCTCCAGCAAGTATCAGAATTACTTTTTTAAAAAGAAACTTCTACTGAGTGGAGTACCATTGAAACATCACCTCATAGTCACTGTCTTTAATAGGCACATAGAAGAACTCCCTTTGACTTCAGTGGACTTTGGAGCAGGACCATACAGAAGCAGTAGCAGCTTTGTTTCCAATATGACCCTATAGATCGAAACAAAGATTTCTTTCCCTATATATATTTCCCCCATTATTTCATATATCCACATTTTGCCTCTGTGACGCTGGCTGGATTATGGGGGCCCTTGAGGTGTATTCAGGAGCTCTGATTACTCCTTTCTACACCAATCTCGCGTTGGGGGTGTCATGCTGACTGGATTGGGGGGGGGGGGGGGCATTTATTATATTATTTAAAATCAATATGTCAAAATCATAGTAATTCATATGAGACATGCCATGCCAGGCAGTGTTGCAAAGGCTATAATGTGCTAAGTAAGATGATAATATTTATATTCATGTGTTATATGCGTAATGGAAGTTATGGATATGTTTGATATATCTGTATTTCAAATTGTGCTGTGTCTGGGCCACACCCCAGACAGGATGGCTACAGCAATAGCCTGCTTAATGGTCCATTAAGAAATTCACAGGTACATTGGGCCCAGGGAGAGAAGCCAGGGATATACCTGATGAGTCACCAGGACTTACTCATGTGACTCTGGACTCCATTTTGGTTCCTGTAAAATTCCACAAGCAGCATGGCACAGACCAAAGGACATAAAAGGCAGCTGCCCAGGGGTCCACTTTGTCTTTAGTCTGTCTTTCAGTCATCACCTACCTCTGGATCAACTCATCTACTGAAGCTGTGAAACAAAGGACTGAGACCCATCCAGGTACTGGATCTATACCAGAGGGACTATACAAGCCTGCAAACTCCACAATTCTTCTAGAAACCTGATATATATGGACTTTCAAATCATTTGTATGTATCTGATTGCTTTAATCCTTTAAGATTTCTCTTAAAGTTTGTTTCTTTCTTTTTATAATAAACTTTTAGTTTTAGTTACTAAAGGATTGGCTGGCAGTGTGGTATTTTGGATAAGATCCAAACTTACATTGATCTGGTACTGTGGCTGACCCTTTGGGGTCAGGAGAAACCTTTTTGGTAAAGAGCATAGAGTTTAAATAACTGGTCTCTTTACTGGACCTCGTGGCTGATTGAGAGCCGGAGACTGAAATGCAGTAAAGGGGGCTGTGTGTATTTGTATATTGGCTTCTTGATAACCCGTGTGGGAAATCAGAAGCAGTTTGTGGCTGGTTGAGAAGTCTGACTTCAGTGTCACCCACCGGTGCTGGGAGAATCTGCTCTCCTTTTACAGCCTGCCCTGACCTTGGCATTTTCAGGTGGCTATGCTAGGCACGGAAGGGTCACAGCCTCCATGTCTATTTTTGTAAGTTCTGTATAATAACTATAAATTAAACCTTTGGACTTCCAAAATCCTGGAATCAATCTTGGATTGATGGATTCCATACTGGTAACAAGCCTCTAGAAATCCTTTATGTTTCAAGTATTAAGATCCTGAACTGGAGGAGCAAAGAGTAATAGAAGTTGGTACAAATAGGGGTGATTATAGTGG
Organism: Emydura macquarii macquarii; assembly: GCF_026122565.2. Classification (NCBI taxonomy): domain Eukaryota; kingdom Metazoa; phylum Chordata; order Testudines; family Chelidae; genus Emydura; species Emydura macquarii. The sequence continues at coordinate 15,463,470 of NW_027130520.1, read as the reverse complement.
AACCGTTAACAGAGTAATCTCCTACTGTAGTGGAAGGTTTTGCAGTTCAGATTCTGGATGAGCACTTGGAGATCCAGGTTACAGGTTACCACAGTGGACAGTTTCCCACCACAGGGAGACTTCTCCACTGATCTTCTTCCTTTAACACTCTTGTAAAGGCAAGCCATTTCTTAGAAATAGCTGGCATGGGGAGCCTTTTAGGCCAATTTGTGCTGCTTATACAACACAAAGTGGCCTTAACATCTGTCACAAAATATTTTTAACCCTTTTATTCCCCAATCCTGCCAAGGTTTCTATATGGACACAGTGATCCATCACTGCAGAGATATTTGAAAATTCAAAGCCTTATTTTTTAATCACACGTTTGTGAATATGAAAATTAGATCTAATCTTACTCACTTGTACATTTTCATGCATAGTTGTTTAAGCAGGTTTCTAGGTTCATTTTAGCATACCACAAAGACATTTAAAAGCCCCTCACTTTTCTTTGTTGTAAGAATTAAGATACAGGACTTTGCTATTCTTGTCTGGTTGGTTATTAAAACGCATGCCTAATACACCTCACTTTCACAACAATATGAATCTTTTCTTGTGTTCTTTTTTCTTTTGGGGGGTTAAGGATGGATACCAATTTTGTGGAATCACTGCAGCAAGCTGCAAATGATGTATGAAATGAAAAATCCCAGTCTAGCGCACAGACAGAATATGGACAGTGCTAGGCAATCTCTGTTATGCTATGCTCGTTGCTATAATATTCAGTTCAAATGCAGGCAAAAAAACCCACATCAATCATAATAGACTATCAAGCCTAGACATCACAGAGAAAAAGAAAATGAGCAGAATAAACCAGAATGCTCAGGACTGATCCAAAGCTCATTGAAATCAATAAAAAAGATTCCTGTTAACTTCAGTGGACTTTCGATCAGGCCCTACGTTATTTTAGTGAGCTTTGTAAAAAGCATATTCATCTGCTTCAGTCTTCTGCCTTTGAATCTTTGAAGTTAGTTTCTTGAAATCATAAAGCCCTAGCCCCATTGCTTCCAATATCCTTAGACAAAACACTTCATGCCCCCCTTCTTACATTTTAAATCTTCAAGCCCTCCTTCTTATATTTTAATATTTACAGCATGTTTACAAAGGGGTTGTTTTGCTGGTACTATGGGAGTAGGGAAGGAAGGAATAAATCTATTTCTAAGGAATAAAAGCCCAGTTCAAAGTCCATTAGTGTTCATAGAGAGACTTTCACTGACTTCCATGTACTTTGGATAAACATTAAAATGTTAAGATTGTCTTGTGATTATAACATGTGAGTGTGATTCAGGAAATGTTGGTGCTAGCCCAGGATTTGTGAACTTGAAATGGCAATAACTCAGCTCATCTATCGAAAGGGAATGCAGTGCGGAAGCTGCATTAATCTACATTCATCAACAGCTGTAAACCAGCTGATGTACAGCTGGAAAGGATTCCTTTTATTTTGTAGTATTAAGATGTAGATGTAATATTGTATTGGCTTCAGGTATTATAAGAAGAAACTGTGATCACTTGGCAGAAGAAATGTTTTCTGCAGTTTGAAAGGCAATTCCCCCCCTCACAGCTTCACAGTGGCGGATTCAGATTGGAATTGTAAACTATTCTGTATTTTCTATCTATTCTATTATATATAATTTTTTATATCACACTCATTACCATAGTATATGAGCACCTTCCAGTAGTGCATAATGCAATGTGACTAACATCTGTCACATATTGTTTGTTCTATCATTCTCTCCCCAGGGTAGAAGCATGTGTAGTCGAGTGTCTTATTTTGGTAGGGTTTTTTTCCAGGGGAAGAGGGGGATAAATACCCTCCCTCCTCACTGGTAGATGAGATCTAATTCATTTGAACAGAGATGCTCAAAAAAAGTAAGTAAATTTTTCAAAATATTTCAAAAGAAACTAAATGTTTTCATTTTATGCAAAATATTCCATGGCATTTTTTGTTTTTTTGATGCAAAAACTTAAAAGCTTTCCAAAATGTTTTTGTTCTTTCAGTGGGTAAAAAAATACTTCCTCTGACTTTTTTTCCCAGTGGAAAAAGTTAATTAAAAAACTACGAGGCAGTGGAGGGGCTTTGAAATAAAGTTGATTTTTTTTCCAGAGACAACTATTTTTGGTCCAAATGGCATTTTCTGTCCAAAAAAAAGTGTTTGATGGAAAATTTTCTACTTGCTTTAGTTGGGAGGTGTAGTGTCATACAGGAATTTTTCTGAACATTTACAACCCATCTGTAAGTCACACTTCACTTCTATGATCAATAAACATTATTAACTCATTTAAAACCAAGTCCTATTCCCCTTATTCACACAAATATGTCTATTATGTAACTAAGGTGAGTATTTGACCTTTACCTGGAAACATGTGTCAAGGTACCTAATTATTTTGCAATAATTCAGGAACAAAGCCTTACCCCAGTACACATCCTGACTATCTGGGCTATGCACTGGGATGACCTGTAGAAGCTTGAACAAATCCTACACTCAGGTTCACAACTGCCTTCAGATGACTTTCTGACCTTGGAGGCCCTCCAATGCTTCTATACTGACAAAAGTGGAATAAGCACAAATCCCATTAATCTGTGGAACTGAGTCCTAGTAGACAGTGGGTTAGGACCAAATGGATCCATTTTGGAAATCCTGCCATTGGAAGAGATTGGAGCAGGAGGGACTGGTCCCAGATGCCCTCTATTGCTAGTGTTTGAATTTAGCACTATACCATATCATGCATCATGAAGCATGATATAAAGCATCTATAATGCACTGCACAGTATTGCAGAATTCAAACACAAGCAACAGCAAACAGTAAGAGGGCAGTATATCTGGCAGGCCAAGATTTGAGGCAACTGGGTCCACCAAAGAATCACATCAAGGAGCATCATTGCATTTTCACCACATTATATGGAAAGAGTAGAGATTAGAAGCAAACTTAGACGTTAAGCTTAGAAGCAAAAACAATAAGGGTGATATCATGGTGGGTGTCTGTTACAGACCACCAGACCAGGAGGATGACGTAGATGAGGCTTTCTTCAGTCAACTAGGGAAAGTTTCCAGTTCACAGGATCTGATTCTCACAGGGGACTTCAATCATCCTGACATCTGCTGGAAGAACAATACAGCAGAGCACAAACAATCCAGGACGTTTTTGGATAGTGTTGCAGACAACTTCTTGGTGCAAGTGCTGGAGCAACCGACTAGGGGCCGTGCTTCTCTTGACCTGCAGCTCACAAACAGGGAAGATTTGGCAGGGGTAGTAGAAGTGGGTGGCACCCTAGGCAGCAGTGACCATGAGATGGTCGAGTTCAGGACCCTGACAAAAGGAAGAAAGGAGAACAGCAGGATATGGACCATGGACTTCAGAAAAGCAGACTTTGACTCCCTCAAGGAGCTGATGGGCAGGATCCCCTGGGAGGCTAATATGAGGGGGAAAGGAATCCAAGAGAGCTGGCTGTATTTTAAAGAAACCTTATTGAGGGCACAGGAACAAACCATCCCGATGTGCAGAAAGAATAGCAAATATGGTAGGTGTCCAGCTTGGCTTAACAAAGAAGTCTTTGGTGAACTTAAACACAAAAAAGAAGCTTACAAGAAGTAGAAGCTTGGTCAGATGACTAGGGAGGAGTAAAGAAATGCTGCTCGAACATGCAGGAATGAAATCAAGAAGGCCAAAGTGCAATTGGAGTTGCAGCTAGCAAGGAACGTGAAGGGGAACAAGAAGGGTTTCTACAGGTATGTTACCAACAAGAGGAAGATTAGGGAAAGTGTGGGCCCCTTACAGAATGGGGGAGGCAACCTAGTGGAAAAAGCTGAGGTACTCAATGCCTTTTTTGCCTCTGTCTTCACAGACAAGATCCACTCCCAGACTACTACACTGGGCGGCATAGAATGGGAAAGAGGTGAACATCCCACAGTGCTGAAAGAACAGGTTCAAGTCTATTTAGAAAGATTAGACATACACAAGTCCATGGGGCCAGATGCAATGCACCCAAGGGTGCTGAGGGAGTTGGCTGATGTGATTTCAGAGCCATTGGCTATTATCTTCGAAAGCTCATGGCAATTGGGGAAGGTCCCTGATGACTGGAAAAAAGCAAATATTGTGCCCATCTTTAAGAAAAGGAGGAAAGAGTATCCAGGGAACTACAGACTGGTCAGCCTCACTGCAATCCCTGGAAAAATCATGGAGCAGGTCCTCAAGCAATCCATTTTAAAGCACATGGAAGATAGGAAGGTGATCAGGAACAGTCAACATGGATTCACCAAGGAAAAGTCATACCTGAACAACCTGATTGTTTTCTTTGAAGAGGAGACTGGCTCTGTGGATGTGGGGAAAGCGGTGGACGTGATACAACTTGACTTTAGCAAAGCTTTTGATACAGTCTCTCACAGTATTCTTATCAGCAAGTTAAAGAAGTATGGGTTGGATGAATGGACTATACAATGGATAGAGAACTGGCTAGAACATAGGGCTCAACGAATAGTGATCAATGGCTCCATGTCTAGCTGGCAGCCGGTCACAAGCAGAGTGCCCCAGGGGTTGGTGCTGGGTCCGGTTTTGTTCAACATCTTCATTAATGATCAGGAGGATGGGGTAGATTGCACCCTCTGCAAGTTTGGAGATGACACTAAGCTAGGGGGAGTGGTAGATACCCTGGAAGGAAGGAATAGGATACAGAAGGACCTAAACAAGTGGAGGATTGAGCCAAAATTAATCTGATGAGGTTCAACAAGGACAAGTGCAGAGTCCTGCACTTTGGACGGGAGAATCCCATGCACAGCTACAGACTGGGGACCGATGAGTTAGGCAGAAGTTCTGCAGAAAAGGACCTGGGGGTTACAGTGGATAAGAAGTTGGATATGAATCAGCAGTGTGCCCTGGTTGCCAAGAAGGCTAATAGCATATTGGGCTATATTAGTAGGAGCATTGCAAGCAGATCACGGGAAGTGATTATTCCCCTCTATTCAGCATTAATGAGGCTGTATTTGGAGTTTTGTGTCCAGTTTTGGGCCCCCCACTACAAAAAGGATGTGGAGAAGTTGGAGAGAGTCCAGTGGAGGGCAACAAAAATGATTGGGGGGCTGGAGCACAAGACTTATGAGGAGAGGCTGAGGGAACAAGGCTTGTTTAATCTGCAGAAGAGAAGAATGAGGGGAGATTATATAGCAGCCTTTAACTACCTGAAAGCGGGTTCCAGGGAGGATGGAGCTAGGCTGTTCTCAGTGGTGGCAGATGACAGAACAAGGAGCAACGGTCTCCAATTGCAGTGGGAGAGGACTAGGTTGGACATTAGGAAAAAGTTTTTCACTAGGAGGGTGGTGAAGCACTGGAATGGGTTACCTAGAGAGGTGGTGTAATCTCCATCTTTAGAGGTTTTTAAACTGTGGCTTGACAAAATCCTCACTGGGATGATTTAGCTGAGATTAGTCCTGCTTTGAGCAGGGGGTTGGACTAGATGACCTCCTGAGGTACCTTCCAACTCTATGATTCTATGATTAGCCTTACCCCTCAAGAATTCGGAAGAGGTGATAGTGGTGTTAGGCATGCATATCATGAGCTACTCCTAGGTGTGGTGAAAGTGAGTGACAATGGTTCAAATGGCTGTGGAAAACTGGATGGATCGTTTTACTCTTTATTTACAGATTTTTTTAATATTTCTTTCTTTAAAATTTTTTCTAAAGAAAGTTGTTATTTTTTTTACTCTGAGTCCTATCAAAACCACTTTCCATTCTTCCTTTTAAAGTTATTTTTGGTTTGAAACTGATTTCTCAACCTCTGTATGGCTGTAATTGATTCAGATTTTTAATCTGATTCTCCTCCAGGCTCTCCTCCAAGGTTTGCAGTATTTCCTCAGAACTTAATTTCTTGATTAATGTTACTTACTAAAACTTTTGAGGTTTGCATTGTTCTCAGTTTTAGTAGGAAATGACAAACAACTACCTCCCAAAATACACTCTGGGACACATACAACACATGCACATACACATACATCCCTGTGTAAGGATTTGGGAAATCTGTCTTTATAACTCTCAAATTCTGGTTGATGTTCTGAAGTTATTATGAAGCTGTTACTATGAAAATTGCTGTAACATGAGATGCCCCTAGTAAGTTCATCCTGCATAAGCTGCACGAGTGTGTCATGTCTCTGCCAGACTAAGGACAATGGTGGGTTGTTAGAACTCAGTGACTGAAGTGGAAACTTCTTGGAACAAAATGTGGCTGCTATCCAAGAAAACAAGTTTCCTCTTACCTGTCTGCAAGGGGCTGGAGATTGCAGAATGGGCAGTTACCAAATACAGAACAAAGAGTTGGTAGGGGGATATATAAAGAGACTCTCACAGCAACGTAAGAGGGCTTGGGTCAAGACATATAGGAAGGCATCAGACTGGATAAAGTCACTGGAACAGAAGGACTCTGGACAGGCTCAGAGGGCTGTGATTCCAGCCCAAAGAATGTCCTGGAGTGGTGAGGAAAGAAAGACAGGGAAATGTGTGTAGGATTTATTGGTTTTCTATAGATCTGTGCAGTTCTTATGTCATTAAGAACAAGAATGTGTTAGGTGTCTGTGCAAAGTATCCAGGTGTAATTTGCTACACCCACCATATTGCCCTTGAAGAGGTATACCTGAAGGCTCATGACTTCAATGGGATTCTGGGCGAGATTGTGTTTATGGGGGAGGGTCTGAAAATTCAACACCGGTTCCAGGGGTGGGTCGGGGACTATATGGTCACAGATCTCAGGATGGGGTACTAGATAGAAGGTGTGCACCCTGACAGAGTGACTAGGTACCCCAATGCAGAGGCAGTGACTTGAATCTGTTCAGACTCCAAAAGCTTAAAACACCTAAAGATTCAGTGGCTGAAATCCCTCAACTATATCTGTGACATCCTGGTGTACCTATTTGGAATTCAGTCAGCTCTAGTGATTTGTTATCAGAGGGTACTCCATGAATCTTGGGTGACTTCCTCTTAGATTTATTTGACTATATTGTGTATGTATTCAGCTTTTCCTAAAAGTAAGCCAGATGAATTAATTACCAAAAACCCTTCTATTAATATGACATAAGTCAAATTAAGCTTTGCTTTGATACCTTAATCAGTTGTCTCTGCACTATATTATGTTGTGGTTTTGATGTAAATGTATGGGTTTGTATAAACAACTGTGTGAAATTAAAAAGAGCACACTAGAACAATTTTTAGCTTTAAAGAACTGGAGAAAACAGTCTCCTTTTTAATTTTTTTTTTTTTCAGTTAAAGGGAGGTGAAGCTGTTTACTGTAAAGTTCGAGATAATGTCAAAAACTGTTGTAGCAAATTGATGTTGACATTAAATGGCCTTCAATGTACAGTGATTTTACTATTATAATTCTCTGATGGCTTACTAAAAATATTAAGTAACCAGCTTTAGATTGAGCCCAAAACCCATTTACATAGCATCTGATCCTGGCATCTGTGTGTTGGTTACTTACAAAGTTTTAAGATCTTGCTGTTTTCCCACTGGGCACTTCATAACCCATATATTTCAGACTTACAGTTAAGTTACACTTCTTCCAGGCTTATGTGTTCCAGGGATACCTTCTGTCTGAATGATCCAATTACAAGAGGCAAACACTGGGTGATCGAGTGATTTGTTTCAAACATGCGCTATAATTCTGGAACAAGCTACTCTTGATATTTAATAAGCTAGCACTCAAATGAAGAACTGCTTGTTTATCACATAACATATATTTTAATTCCTCTAAAATAATAATTTGTGTATTTTAAAATGTATAATGTCACCTTAAAATCTTTTCAGCACATTGTATATACAGAAGCATATCATGTACAATAAAAATGTGGTTCTGCTGTAGGTCACAAACCATCTATTCCATCATAATGGCCATATTTAAGTGTGATTTAGCATTTTTATTTGGTAAATTGAGCTCATTTGATTTGGAAATCACAGATATGCAATAAATGCCATTTTCAGAGTAGAACTACACTCTCAAGTTTAAAAATGTCAAATTACTGAGAGAACTAATTTGAGGTAGGGTAAGTAAATTTTTTTACTGGACCAACTTCTGTTGGTGGAAGGTAAAAGCTTTCAAGCTACACAAAGCTCTCTTCTTCAGTTCTGGAAGGGTAGCTTGAAAGCTTGTACTCTCCACTAGCAGAAGTCAATCCAATAAAAGATATGACCTCACCTACTCTGTGTCTTCCATATCCTTGGGACCAACATGACTGCAACACTACAATCAATTTAGTGGTACATAAAACAATTTAAAATCTTTTGAATGCTTTCATGTACAGCTTTATTATTCATTGGGCTTATAATTATTGTTTACTTTGTATACTAGAAGGGCCCACACTGTGCTAGGTCCTGTTTTCATATTAAAGAAGATACACTATCTGCCCTGGGGTTTGCAGTCTAAGAAGACAAATAACATGAAAAGGCTAGGGGAGAGAAATACAATAAAAAATCTAGATGTACAGTTTTTATGACCCCCAAAGTTATGGAAGCTGCCTGGTGATCAGCACTTCTGAAAAACAGGTCACTTATTTAGATGCCAGATAAGGACTCAGGAACCTAATTTTAGCCACCCACTTTTCAAAAATCTTGGACAATGTGTAAAAATTTGTATATATTGGTTTGATCTCACTGTTTCAGGAAGATAATATACAGTATGCCTTCTAAAATTGTTCAAAATATTTCACACAAAGCTAATTAGTTAATCTGGATCACTGAGGAGTTGGTGTCAATTTTTTCATTGTGGCTATTTTTTTTTTTTGATTTTATACACACTCAGCATGTCATCTAGCCCTGTCTCTGCTATCTAGACTACACCCCTCAAATTCCACTAATTGTGACAGGTTCATCTCTCAGAAGCTGCCATCAATTAATTACTCATGTCCCTTGAAATTTCAGTTTTCCAACAGAAGGCTCAATACTACAACCCTTACTCAAGTTAAGTAGCAATTATTAATTTGAGTATTCACACTCAAGTGCCATTGAAGTCAATGGAATACTTGTGTGACTAACAGCTACCCAGCATGAGTGTAAGAGGTGGAGAACAGAGTCCAGACTGAGCATTCAATTTGTTCTTCAGGTGGTCAGCCAACTGGCAGTTCTGACACAAAGATATCAATCATCAGCTCTGTGTAAGAGCATTAATTTCCCAGCATTATGAATGATGAAAAACACTCATAAATAACAAATAATGAAATCTGGGAAAGAAAGAAAGAAAGAAAGAAAATAAGTCAATGAATCACCTCACATAGCAGCACTAGAAATAACAAGCAGCAATAATAAGAAACAACAAAAGTAGTATTCACGTAGGGCCATAACAGGTCACTCTTACTCATTTTGAATAGTACATTACACTTCAAGTGCCTCCATTGAAATGAATGGGACCACTCCAGGAGTAGGAGTTGAGTCGGGGGGACACAATCTGGCTCCTAATAAAATTAAAACCACAAGCAGATGAAAAGCACAGACACACGGCCTGTTTCCTTTTTTCTTAATGTTTTGGTTAATTGCCTCACTGATCAGGATATGCAGGTGAATGAAAGACAGACATAAGGATGGGTTTAAAAGGCAAGCTGCAACTTTATTAAGTTAACAATGAGGAGGGGTGCTATCTTCCCACCCCTCTCACATACCAGGCATTTAATTAGGTTCAGTGCAGGGTTACAGGGCTCCCACTATATAACCAATAACTCAGGATAGACCTTCAGCAGCCTAACCCTCAGGACTTAGATTATTTGTGAATCCTCTCCTACACAAGAGGGTAGAGGGTACCCAGGAGAACCTCTGTCTGCAAAGATTTCAGGTCTCCCCTTCTTACAGGCAAAGGTCCTCCAGCCATATGCCAAGTCTCATTTACATCTGGCATCTTTACATTTACATTGCCCTTTAGCAGGACACCAGCCACAAGTTGCGATGAACTAACATTCCTATATGACCTCCTAAAGTTAAAATTCTAATTCTTATTCCTTTTAACCTGAACTGGGCCTCCACAATGCTGTGAGGAAGGCAAAAAACCTTCCAGTCCTGTGACAATGTGGCCTGATGGGAAAAAAAATTCCTTCCTGAGCCCCAAAACAGGCAATTGTCAGATACACACCGTCCTGTAAACACAGCTTGATATATACCACAAATACAGGGAGGGAGGGTAGGGACGTAATCATGATAAGATGACTTCTAGATACCTAGGAAGGCTTTATACTGATAGGAGGGGGGGATCATGGAAGCCAATTAGCTCCTCTAATCCCCCCAGCTGGCCAATGGGAGACAGAAAAGCCCCTCCCCCAGGCATGCTCCCTTCTGCAATTTGAGGATAGGCTCTAGCATGTGTGGATGATCTTTCTCATCCTTTACTTTTCCTTCTCCCCTCTCAGGTGTTAGCCATCTCCCTGCCGATCCGACAAGGTAGGTTACACACATGCATGACCCAACATAGCAAGTAAATTTTCCTTTAAATTTATTTTGTAGTAAGGACTTTTAATAAGCACAGAGGAAAGTAAAATCTGAAAAAATTGTTTAATCAAAATATAACAAGAAGACAAAGATCACTTCACTTTTTACCTTGATACAAAGACAGCAAAGCTAGTTAAATAGCAGTTAAGATAGCAACTCAAGAGAAGATGTGCCATGAAAGAGTGGAATCTTTAAACAGCATGGAAATCACAAGCTATTTCAGAAGATTATTGGAAAATAGAGATTCTTATGGGAGTTTCCATAATCTGTGATGTCACCTCCCTATGTAACCCATTTCAGGCCTTCACCACCCTCCTGGTGAAAAAGATTCTCCTAATATACAACCTAAATCTCCCCCACTGCAACTTGAGAACATTGCTCCTAGTTCTGTCATCTACTACCACTGAGAACAGCCTAGCTCTATCCTCCCTGGAACACCCTTTCAGGCACTAAAAGGCTGCTATCAAATCCTCCCTCATTCTTGTCTTCTACAGACTAAACAAGCTTAGTTCCTTCAGCCGCTCTGTATAAAACATGTGCTTCAGCTCCCTTATAATTTTTGTTGCCCTCCGCTGGACTCTTTCTAATTTGTGCACATCCTTTTTGTAGTGTAGGGCCCAGAACTAGACACAGTACTCCAAATGTGGCCTCACCAGTGCTGAATACAGGGGAATAATCATTTCCCTTGGTCTGCTGGCAATGCTCCTACTAATATAGCCCAATATGCTGTTAGGCTTCTTGGCAATAAGGGCACACTGTTGACTCATGTTTAGCTTCTTGTCCACTGTAACCCCAAGGTCCTTTTCTGCAGAACTGCTGTTAAGCCAGTTGGTCCCCAGTCTGTAGCAGTGCATGGGATTCTTCCATCCTAAGTGCAGGACTCTGCACTTATCTTTGTTGAACCTCATTAGATTTCTTTTGGCTCAACCCTCTAATTTGTCTAGGTCACTCTGTATCTTATCTCTACATTCCAGGGTATCTACCACTCCCCCTAGCTTAGTGTCATCTCCAAACTTGCTGAGGGTGCAATCCACACCATATTCCAAATCATTAATGAAGATGTTGAACAAAACTGGCCCCGGCACCGACACCTGGAGCACTTCTCTTCTTACCACCTGCCAACTAGACATGGAGACATTGATCACTACCCGTTGAGTCCAATGATTTAGCCAGCTTTCTACCCATCTTATAGTCCATTCATCCAACCCATACTTCTTTAACTTGCTGATGAGAATACTGTGGGAGACCATCCACTGTGGCAAGAGCTGTCTGCCAGCATCTATTGCTACTGGTAAGCAAAGGGAAATGACCAAATGGGCTAGGTCTCATTTTTATTTCAGCATTGTGACAGTTTGGGGCATTTTGGTTAAAATACAGTGAAGTTTTGAGTTTGGGGCAATAAAATGCTATTGGTCCTGTTGCAAAATGAAGGGAGAAGAGATCTACACCAAATGTTCTTGGCGTCACCCTGACTGTGACCACTGTCAGGCATAGTTGGGTGAAGGGAGCCTGGAGAGGGCTAAAAAAAGGAAGAGAGATTAGTGTAAGAGACTCCTCCTTCCTGCTGGAAATACATGTCTGTGGAGGGTAATGACTCTGTTAAGGGTTCTCTAAACCACTGATCCCTCTCTGAAGAGCAGAGCTGAGGCAGCCACAACACAATGGATGGTGCAGATATGCCACTGTCATAGCCAATATCTCTGAGATAGTGTGTGTTGGGGCTGTAGAGAGCAGCAGCCTACTTAAGGGACTTTGGTGCAGGCCTCCCTACCCAGCAATCAAAGGAGAAATCACATCAGTGGGGACAGGTGGTAGAGCCCTCAGAGCAGCCCAGGCAGACTTGCCAGAATCCTTGGACTCCACCAACCCAGGACAACATATTATGAGTGGGGAAGTTGTGATGGAGGGAAGTGACTAGAATACATTAGCCACTCACATTTGCCAGAGAACTGAGGTTGGGACTATTGTTAAGGCACCCTGGTGGAATGGCAGTCTTACCTAAAGTTAATTTATTAATTGCTGGCTTTCCCAAATGTATTGTGTTGTCCCTCCTTCCTCCCCTAAATAAAGTTCTTAGTGCTTGTGAGTGGAGTCGTATTGCCTACCAAGGATGCCCAGGGTAGTATATATAGTTTCCCTTGTTTCTGGATGAGGACCCAAGCCAGTGATATTGAAATTTTCAGAAAATTGAAATTGACTCCCTTTGTAGCTGACAACACCTGGCAGAATGGTTACATAAGTATAACCCCATCCCTGCAGCAAAGCTATTTTTGGCAACTCTCAATTTTTCTCACAATACCCACCCCAACCAACAATGAGGCACCAGTCCCTTTATTACCAGATGAGTGGCATTTCTCTATATTATTTGCGTAACTCCAGTCTTGTTTAGTATTAGGGAAATTTATTTTTAATAGTAGATAATCTGTTCCAATTATATTAATTAAGTGAACTCCTGTTAAAATGCCAGGTCCATTTTTTTTCAGCAATGGAACATTATGTGGTTTGGAAAGATTTGAGGTCTTTATTTCCAAAAGTGGTGGAATTAGCTGTTAGCACTTCATTCCTCATTTACCTTCCTAGGTCACATGACCTTTTTGTAATCATACCTTTGAATTGCATGGATTTTTAGACTATGTTATTGTGATCAACTATACTCAGAATGTTTTCTTATCAAGGCAAATCATTTCAGAGCTCATAGCCATTGGTTATCAAATCCATTTGTCATCTGACATTTGAGGCCACAATTTTTGTCATCAAAAGTTTAGGTGACATAGATATTTGTCATAAAACCCAGTAGCAAGGTCACATATACTCCAGGGAAACCTGGATCTAAATTATGACGCAAGAATCCATGGCACTATAATGTGGCAAACTGGAAATTCTTTAACCATTTTTGTTCAATTTAAAACTTATTTTTTAAAATTAAATATAAAAATTAATCAGCATAAAGATCTCTGTTTTATGTATTTATTTATATTAAAATCAATCCATTTTATGCTGTACCCACATATTTTACTTTTGTGCTGGAAATGCATAACTAAGCCATAAAAGATGTCAGATGAGAAGCAGGGGGTTTTGGCTTCTGGATGAGCCTGAGGGGTAGTTTGAGATTGTGGGATATATATTAAGGATGGTCAATAACATTGTCAAAACTTTTTTTATATATAAAACTGGAAAAATTTGAATTTTCCCAAAGCAAAAGATGCCTGAAAACAGAAAAATTTCACTTTGAAAATGCCACCAAGATGACTCATAGGAATTGTAGATTGGGTGATTTGGCCCCACTTTCTTCTCTGGGACAGATTCCCTGACCAGACTACATCTCCTGTAGGACTCCCATACCTTGGCAAAAAAGGAGATCATGGTGCAACACGGAAGATGTATCCTGACCTGGTGAGCCAGCATCATAGAATTCAGTGGAGACATGAGACACCTACTATAACTTCACTGCAGCAGCATTTCCATTTTGAAATTTTCAGTATTTAGTATAAAGTTTTCAGTTTTTGGGTTTTTTATTGTAAATTCAAATACATCAGTTAAATGTGTCTGATAAAATCATCAGTAATTGAAAAGATGCAATTTGAATGTACAATCCAGAAAACTGTAGTACGGGAACCTAGCAGTATTTATGCTGCATTCTTCTTTTCTTTTCTTTGTTGATGGGGGCGGGGATTGCTGTAAAGAATAAAACTTAAGCCGGAAGTTTAAAGTTCCAAGGCATTCGTCAGGATATTATACAGGTTAACGTTCACAGACTCTCTCACATGGGTCATGATCCAAGTCTTACTAAAACCAAGGTGAATGCTTTCATTACCTTTAATGGGAATTGAAGGTATCCTGCAAAAAACTGGAAACATTGAAAAAATTGCTAAGCATGAGTACAAAAGAATAGCACAAACATATAGCGATGAACTCAGAAGGGCTAAGTCACAAAATTAGTTTAATCTAATTGGGGATAGCAATAAGAAGAAACTCTATAAATACATTAGGAGCAAGAGAAAGATGAAGAAAAAATGTAGGTCCACTACGTAGCAGGGAAGGACAGTGACAAATAGATAACCCCAAAAAGGTTGAGATGTGTAATGCCTATTTTGCTTTAGTCTTCACAAAAAGCTTAATTGTGACCAGATGCTAAACACATTTAATATTAACAGCAAGCAGGAACACAAGCCAGAAGAGGGAAAGACCAGGTTAAATAATATTTAGATAAGTTAGATGTGTTCAAGATGGCAAGACGTGATGAAATTGACCTTAAGGAACTTAAGGAACTAGCTGAAGCAATTTTGGAAATGTTAGCAAATATTTTTGAGAACTCGCTAAAGATGGGTGAGGTCCAGAGGACTGGGGAGGGAAAACATAGTAACTATGTTTAAGCAGAGGAATGAAGAAGACCCAGGAAATTTAGACCAGTAAGCATAACTTTGATACCTGGAAAGATACTGGAACAAATTATTAAACAATCAATTTGTTGGTACTACAAGGATAATAGGCTGATAAGTAATAGCTAACATGGATTTCTCAAGAACAAATCATGTCAAGCCAACCTAATTTCCTACTTTGACAGGGTTACTGTCTTATTAGATAGGAGGAAAGCAGTACATCTTGATTCTTTTAAGGCTTTTGAAACAGTCCCACATGACATTCCAGATACCAGACATGTATAGACATGACACAAGAATAGATTGCCAAGGCAAGTGGTCTTTGGAGGATTTTAAGAACAGATTAGACAAACACCTATCAGGGATGAACAGGTATACTTGGTCTTGCCTCAGCAGGAGATGTGGTTGGGGGTTGGACTAGAGAACCTCACAAGGTTGCTTCCAACCTGTGACACACTGCACCCCCCATGATCACCCTAATAGTTTAAGTGTGTATTGTTTAATGCAAAGTATGTCATGTAAGATGTTTTTTGAATGCTCGTAACATACTGAACCTTATTGTTATAGTAATACGTTTGTTGTAATGTCATATGTATGGTTATGAGGCTTCGCTATGTAATGTTCCCAAAGGTGTGTTTCATAGTTTGAAGCAGATTCAGGCAAAACCTTACAAGGGCAGAGGGGCAGTTCACGCCTCACTAAGGCATGCAAAAAACAAACCAGCTCTTCCAGGAATCTGACTCAGGTATGGAGGAAGCCATACAAAGACGTTGCTTGTCACATGACCCTGAAGGGCTGTGGGGGTATCCTCAGAGACTGAAGAAGAAACATTTTTAAAAGGGGAGACATTTTGCCACTCTCTCTCTCTTCTACCTCCATCTGCAAATGCCACCAAGTAACTGAAGTGCTGATGACACCAGGAGAGGGCCTGGCTGGAGGCAAACTAGCCAGCTTGTGGTGAGAATCATCTGAATCTGTAAGGTTGCTGAACGTGTTAAGTTTAGTTTAGAATGCGTTTTGCTTCTTGTTTGGTCTTGATCAAATCTGACTTATTTTTCTCTGACTTATAATAACTTAAAATCTTTCTTAATGAATGTATTTGTTTGGTTTATCTAAAGCAGTGCATTTGGTTTAAGGTGTGTTAGAGACTCCATTTGAAGTGACAAGGCTGGTGCATATTAATTTCTTTTATAAACTGACCAACATATAAGCTTGCAGTGTGCAGTGGGCACCACTTAACATTTATTGTAATATGGTAGTTCCTAGGGTTGCATCTGGGACTGGGAATGTTGGCTGGGGTCATGCTATTGCATAATACCATCAACGGCTGATTAGAGGCACTCACTTACTGAGTTGGGAGCAATTACTTGCTGGTGGTTCTGCGTGAGCTGCCGTGGAGTGGGAGTTCACATAGGAAAGCAGAGTAAGATGGGCTCCAGGAGTGGGGAATTGGGGTGACACAGCGATTCACCAGTCCACATTACAGAGGGGAACATCATAGAGCCTATATTACTATGATTCTATGACTGGATCCAGTCAATGTAGACAGAACTCAGTTGCAGAGAATAAAATAGAGTATACAGCCAGGCTAGTTCACAACAGCATCAGTATTGTGTTTGCTTTATGACCTATTATTTGTTACTTAAATAAATAAATTATACTAAAACCTCACTGAATCCTGAAATGCTGCACTCCTGCACAAAAGAAGGAAACTGGAGGACCCAGCTCACAAATTCTGGAACTCAGACCAGTGGTCTTCTAAGATGATCCACAAGGAATTGCATTGTTATTGGCTGTGCAGCTCTGGCCCAGCTTCATGCATTGTATTACCAGGGATTCCTCAGCCAGTGACTGCCCTGGGACTCCTGTTTAATTTCCCAGCACAAAGGGGCCTGTATTAACAATTGGGCCAGGATTTGTGTGGGAAGAGAAAATGGTTCTAGTCCCCCAGATTCCCCCTTCTCCATCTGTAGTTTCCCATACCCACAGGGAACCTTTTACAGGAGTCAGGAAATGAGGAGATGGTAACTCAGAGACACCTGACTTCGTATTCGCTATGGGTACCCCATATGCAGGTTCCAAAGGCCCAGTCTCATTTTCAGTGTTATTCCAGCCAAACTCTGAATGAAACAATGAAATTTTCACCAGAGTAAAGAATGGACTAAAAACAGACAGGAATTTAGGTTTCACGCCATTTATAGGGAAGAGAAATTCAACTATTAGATGGATAAAGTGAATGAATATTAAAACAATTAAGGATTATTTACATACATTCATGGGAAGACATCAACAGGGGAGGGCATTAGACCACTAAAGGACAATAGAGGAAATTTAATGACACAGGAACTTGACACCTGAAATTAACCAACATCCCATCAGGGATCACAAGGGAAATATGTTTCTAATCAACACAGGAAAAACTTTCCTTAGAAAGTGACTGAAACAAATTACAAAGATGAATGTAAGAGACACTTAGGTTTGTATATGGAGAACGAGCAGTCGAGGATTGACATACAGGTGATAAATTAACAAAGTGGAATTATACATATTTAAAAGGAGAGCATGGTGAGTTGGATAGCCTTTTCCTAGCTTTAAAGTATCTGTTTGAATACTTTGGATGAAGATGAAGGGTATTATAATAACAAGCTGGCATTATTAACCAGTCATACAGTTCATTTTTTTAATTGAACATTTACGAGTTAGAAATGTGCCTTATTAGTCTGAACTTGATACATAAGTTTATTTCCAAAGAGTTTCTCATCTAATCAAAAAACAACTAACGTTGAGACAGAATCATCCAGTACTTAATTCAGGCTGTCCACATTTCAATGCTGGAAACATGAGATAGAGGCTATATGATGAGCTATTACCTGATCGTTGGATATCCTCTTTATAAAAATTATTAGAATTGACCAATAATGAATGGAAGACAGTTGAGCTGTTCACCTAGAATTTTCTGTTGATAAAAATCAGTTGAGGATATTGTTATGAATATATAGATTTATTGTTTGAACCTGAAAAGGTAAACACTATATTTGTGGTGCCAGGTTGTAATGATACCTTTGCCAGATTAAACCTATGTTGTATTTTCTCTCAGTGTTTTTCTTTTTAACATATCAGAACTGGATTGGAAGCCAGGGCAAAGGAGAAGTAAGATATCCCCTTCTGATCTCTTCACTGAGCAGATGGATGAGGTGAGCCTCATTTCTAGTCCACCTCTCTCCCCCTACAACTCTCTTCCCCTGCAGTGCACCAGCCAGCACAGCCGCCGTGCAGGGGATGGGATGGTGAGGGGAAGAGTGTTAATTTGCTACTGATATAGACTAGAACTAATTTCACAGATTTAATATGATAATATGATATTACTGTGATAGTTACTATAGCACTTTGCATCCTAGAAGCTTTCTTAAGCAGCCTGAACTAGCATAAGTATTCAATAAAAATATTTCTGTCAAGAGTCAGTTAACTACCAAAAAGCATGATGCTTCAAAACTGAAGGTGCCAAAGTGTCTCACGGGCATACAATTTAAACAGCTGGCTGGACTGTGATTAGTAATGTAGGAGAGTAAAGAGTTAAAAGCTGGACAAATGGCCATACCTAAATTACAGGGAATGGGGTCAAGGCAAGGGCAAACTTTGTTTCTATTACTTGGTATGAATTTTAGTTAGAGTCTGTTATATCTTTTCTTCTCCTCCCTTCCTAGCCATCTGTGCAGGGGATAAGTCTATCGCTATTTCTGTGCAAGGCCTTCTGGTGGGAAAAAAGGATTATATTCCTTCTCCTCCTGGCATGCCTTTACTTCAAAGAATGTTAGTGTAAAATTTATAGGTTTTAAGGTGATGTGCCTGACCTCTGTATGGTAATCCTGTAAACAGCAAACAGGGGCGGGTATAATTATATTCATTATGTAGTTGTTAATATTCATTTTATAGGTGTCAATGTAACCAAATAAGGGTCTATGGGGAGTTGCTGAAAATGTATACATTTCCATACTGTTATGGATAAAAGAATTGTAAAGTAACTCCCTCATTGCTCACTTGCGGTGTCGAGATGGAACGAGCAGACAATAAAGAGTTCCATCTCCCCAATCCACCCCCCGGAACAACCTGTTTGATTATTTCTAACAAGTAATATTTAATATGAATAAGAAGCAGGAAGAATTAAGAAAGTATGGTTGATATTCTTGGAAATGTAAGACTATTGAATTTTAAGCACTTTGAAATAAGGTGCTTTAAAAGTACTCTTCTGGGAATGGTGTGTATTTTTTAAAGTTGTGTTTTGGGAAAAAAAGAATTGAAAACAAAAAGTTACTTTTAAAAATATGTCTTGAACAAAGAGAAAAGGGAACAATGTTGTCAGCTACATACAATAAGAATTCATGAAACAGAAGCATTCACTCATCTGCATATATAGTTTCCATTTCCAAATATATAAATCTATCTATCTAATGTATTTATGTGAATCCCACTAATGCAATATCTAAGCCTTTCACAGTTTTTAATATATCTATCATCACAACACCCCAGTGAAGTAAGGAAGTACACTTACCCTATTTTACAGATGGGAAACTAAGGCACAAGGTCATAGCAAGTCTGTAGCAGAATAGGGACTTGAATTCTGGTTTCTCAAGGGCTAAGCTATTGCCCTAACTACTAGACCATGCTTCCTCTCTAAACATAAGACAAAGCTTTCATTCCAATTTCCTGTGATGATAAATTTGTATTGCAGTAGTGCTGCTAGGCACTGTACAAACACAAGATTTAGAATCTAATTTTAAATCAAAAAGAAGAATTTTATTTCTCACTCTCTCTCTAACAAGAGTAATTCTTAATAGAAAGGCCACAACTAACAGGTTTTGACAGGCTGCCAGAGATATTTGTCCTTGTGTAAACATGAAACACAGAATGTCTGTTTGGAGCTGGTAAATTAGAATTACAACTACAATGTGAAAAATGAAAAGAAGTGTTGTTGGATGAAGTGAAGTGATATGTTGAGAAGACAGACTTCTTAAATTATACACCAGCCTCCTATCACATATCTGACAAAATAAGAACATATCAACAAAGTTATAGCTGAGAATGTCAATGATTTAGAAGTACTACCCTTGGTGAAGTTTGCCAGGTCATCATGAAAATCTATACAGGATCATCCAGGTTCATTTACCACTGAATAGCCATAAAAAAATTTAAAAAAAGATGTGAAAGAACACTGTGGAAACCAAGATAACTGCTAAATATCAAATAATCTGCCCTAGCATCTTCATGGGGAACTATAACAACTTTGCAAGCAAGAAGAAAAGAGACAAAGAAACTATAGGGTGAACAGTAAGGAATGAGAGAGGAGACAGAATAGGGTTTTGATAATAATCATAGATTTAAGAGCATGGGAGGAAAACCACATTCCAACATAAAGAATCAAAGAAAGAAGAGGAGCACTTCAAATGCTGAAATAAGCAAAGTTTGTATTTGCCATATGTCACTGTGTTAACTTGGCTTACTTAAAAGAATGGCATTACTTGTAAATTACAAGAATGGCAGTGACTAGAAATGGTCCCATGCAACAAAATTTGTATTCAGTTCCAGATTTTGAAATCTTCTGCCTCCTAATTATCAGAAGTGTTCAGATTTAAGGTTTCAGTGTTAGTTCATGATACGGAAAGGGCCGAGCTAGAAAATTCAGATCTTGGTACAGACGCTGAGTTCCATCAAAGTTCGTAGACTTGAATTCATTTGGATCCAGGCATATTAGTGAGGCTTTCACAGCTGCTTGACTGTTGAGTAGATAAACAAAAGACTTTTTTCCAGAACTGTCTATCTGGCACCTATCATGAAAGCTAAAATTCACTATAGAAAACACAACCCACATAATTAAACCCTAAACAAGCATTACTCCAACATATATTGTTTCAGTAAAATAGTTCACTGGTCATGTGTGTCATATCATTACAGTTGTGCCTTTGGAAGCAGACAATCTTACCATAATATTCATGATAACGCCAGATCACGATATGCCTTGCACCTTATGAGCTAGCTAATAAAATATTTAATATATACTGTCACACTGGCTGGATTGGGGGGGCAGAGCATTTATTATATTATGTGACATCAGTGTGTCAAAATCATAATAATTCATGTAAGATATGCCATGTCAGGTACTGTTAGAAAGGCTATGATATGCTAAGTAAGATGATAATACTTATGTTCATGTGTTATATGTGTAATGAAAGTTATGGATATATTTGATATATATGTATTTCAAATTGTGCTATCTGAGACACACCCTAAACAGAGTGGCGGCAGGACAATAGCCTGCTTAATAGCCCATTGAGACATCCACAGATGCAAGGGTCCGAGGGGGAGAAGCCAGGGATATACCTGATAAGTTACCAGGACTTGCTCATGTGACTCTGGACTCCATTTGGGTTCCTGTGAAATTCCACAAGCAGCATGAAAAGGACCAGAGGGTATATAAGGCAAAGACTGGAATCCATTTTGTGGTTATTCCTGTTCAGCCTTCAGCACCTATCTACCTCTGGCTCAAGCCATACGCAACTGAAGCTGTGCAACAAAGGACTGAGACCTATCCAATTATTGGATGCATTCCAGAGGGACTATACAAGCCTGCAAACTCCACAATTTTTCTAGAAACTTGATGTATATGGACATTCAAATAATTTGTATGTATCTGATTGCTCTAATCCTTTAACATTTCTCTTATGGCTTGTTTCTTTCTTTATATAATAAACCTTTAGTTTTAGTTACTAAAGGATTGGCTGGCAGAGTGGTATTTTGGGTAAGATCTAAATTTATATTTGATCTGGTACTGTGGCTGACTCTTTGGGGTCAGAGGGAACCTTTTTAGTAAAAAGCATAGAGTTTAAATAACTGGTCTCTTTACTGGACCTAGTGGCTGATTGGGAGCCGGAGACTGGAATGCAGTAAAGGGGGCTGTGTATATTTGTATATTGGCTTCTTGATAACCAGTGTGGTAAATCAAAAGCACAGTTTGTGGCTGGTTGGGAAGTCTGGCTTCAGTGCCACCCACCAGTGCTGGAAGAATCTGCTCTCCTTTTACAGCCTGCCCTGACCTTGGCATTCTCAGGTGCCTGCCCTAGGCATGCTTTCCCTAGGCATGGAAGGGCACATATACTTTTTATTATTATACTTTTTATTATTTATAATCATGTTAATTATGGTAGTGCCTAAGCATCAACCACAAATGAGCCCCATTGAGCCAGACACTAGACAAACACAGAATAGCAAATTGTCCCAGTCCCAAAGAGTTTATAATCTAAATAGAAAGAAAGTCACAGGGTAAGGAAAAGGAATAGAGCACACAAGTCAAAGCAATACCATAAGTGCTCTGGTAATATTAGTTACTTGCAATGACATTTTAAACAACTGTCACTTTGAAAAGATCATATTTTTTATATTTGCAATAAGTAAATTTTGTTTCTGACTTCTAACACTGCTGGCATCAACTGGGAGCTCTTTGTAAGGGTAATCCAGGTGCTTAATTTATTGTCCCCACTAGAATTCTGGTTTTATTTTCACATTGTTAGCTGTGGTCATTCCATATCCAAATTTGCCTTTTCCTGACTCCGGCATTTTTTGTATGTAATATCTACATCTGAAGGTAGACTAATCCAATTTAGTGTCTTGACCTCTTATCAGCTGTTGCACTAGTGTCACGGGTGTTTATATTTCTCCTCCTTTGCTACACTACACAGCCCTCTATGATACAGCCACTGGCTCCTCCACTGCTAAAAAAAAATTGAAAAAACAATTTTTTTGGACTTCTCCAAAATAATTTGCTGATGATGTTTTGCAATATGATGGTAAATGTGACAAAACCAGCTGAGAATAATGCCTTCAGAAAGAAGCCAATATGAATGTAGGTTGCATATAATTCAATACAAAACATACAGGGTATGAAATGGGGTATATTCAGACTTTGTGACTTGAACCACTAAGTTCAGCTGGCAGCCCACAGGGGTGAGAAAGAATTGTGGTACCACACCTAACCACTCAGAGGCACTCAAAAAATGAGTGTCCATTTACAGTGCAGCTGTACTGAGATGGATGCCCTACCTAGGACTTGTTAAAAAGTCTCTCCTCCACAGAAAGGGTGTGTCTTGAGTTGTGGGAGTGAGGTGAGCTACCAGAGTGTTTGAGCAGGCAAGATGCTATCAAGTGCCAGGAGGGCTTTGGAGAAGAAGCAGAACACTGGCAGCAGAGAATCCGACAGGTACAAAGACTGGGGGAGGGAAAACCCTGCCTGAAGAGGGCAAAGGAACTTTCCCAGGCCTGGAGGCCTGAGGGAAGCGACCCCGCCAGAAGGGGAAGTTTGAACTGGACGTTTATCAGAAGTCAAAAGCCTCTCCTGGCAAAGATGGCCAGGAAGGGCCCTTGTCCGAGCAGGGTATGGACATTGGGTCAAGGAGAGTGGGGAAGTAACTCAGAGAAGCTAGCAGCTTTCCTGAAGCCACAGCGTGAGGCTGTTTCTTGTAGGGTCCCTGGGTTGGGGCCTGGAGTCAAGGGTAAGACTGGGTCCCCCTACCCCTCATCAGCCATGTACTGGAGGGGAAAGAGCCCCATCAAAGAGGCAAGGGCCTACGAGAGCCAAAGACAGGACTGGGAGCCAGCAGGGAGCAGCCATGTTAGAGAGGCTGTATTACCCTCACCCACCACTAGAGGGTAGAAGAACACTAAGGGATGAAGTCATTTCCTGACCTACCGCTAGACAAAAGTGCTGGATCCACCGAGGTAGAGGATGAGCTTTGTCACAACATATATGACTGATATGGATGACTGCCAAAAACTGAAGCAAACAAATGCTAGTGGATTTTATGACATACTTTTTTAAAAGTATAAGAAAGTCATTTGTACTTAGCAGTTAAATTACACTTAGAACTCCTCATAAATTACTGCCATTGGAAGTATCTCTATGGGGATTCTTTGTACTGTATACAAGGTTATTTCTACTTTTAAGCAAGGCATTTTAAATACCATTGGGAGTAATATGTATTGCTTAGAAATGACAGTTCTCTAAAACAGAATCTTATTCTCTTGCAATGGCATCATTGTTACACTGTAGCTTAAGTATCACAGATATCAACAGGGTTGCAAGCAATCATTATAGACAAGGTAAAATAGAAAAAAAGATAGTAAGTGGGGTTAAATCTTAAAATGAAAGGATAAAAATCTGATGATTAGACCCATCAGATTTGAACATGTCAATAAGGACAAAGTCTTCTATTTGTTAACTTTGAAGTGGCTGTATAAAAATACTATGACAGCAGGATAGTTAATTAGCTAGTATTTCCATATATCCTTCTGTGGGTGCAAACATTTAACCTGTTTCAATATACACAAGTTTTTGCCCTTGAAGTTGTATACAAAACTCCTCTTGATGTCAGTGAGTGATCGACATGCAGTGTGAAATTCATTCCAGTGCAGAGGGCCAGCACAAGGTCCACACCCTACTGAAGTCATATGTTAAAAGCTGAAGTGGTGATTAAGTGGCTTGTAGGGCTTTACATGGGCTCTCTGCACCAGTGTATATACTTTGCCCACTGAGCACTTAAGGGTTAGGATGTGCAAGCTGGATGGAATATTTATGTTTACAAAGAGAATTATTTAAATGTATTAGGACATAACTGTGTCCTAATATTGTAATGATAGGAATATGAGAGCAGGATCTTTTACCTCAGCACATGTTTGAACTTTGAGAAATAGTTATATCATAGAAAATACATATATTGTACCCCAGGCAATCAAATTATATTTAAAGAATATTAAGTTGGCAAAGTGACTCAAAATCAGAAAACGGTGACATTAAAGTTACCCATACAGCTTTAAATCTCTACCCCATTGATTATACACACTACAATACAGGGTCAGAACCTAAAGAGGTGTACGCTGGCATATCTCCCCTGAAGTCAATCCTGAGCCTTTAATTTTCAATGGTAACACCATGTAAGCTTTTAATGGTATCTTTGCTTAATTAACTTTCACTTGAGATGACTGATCAATTTAAATATTTGGCCATATGGTTGGCTCTCTAGCTTAATTTTAAAAATCAATATAGAAAAAGGTCATGAGTAGATATGGGATAATTTATCATAAAAAGGAACTGTATGTCCCTTTAGAAAAGTAAATTTCCAGATTTTGCTTCCAATATTGGCTATATCAACAGTGTTTAGTCTACTGCTGCTTGATGTTATCTCAGAAAATTTGACACAGTTTGTATTTTCCTCTGAAGATGTGGCTGCAATGTACATATCCTGGTAATTTGTCTGGTGAAATGGGTTGATTTCTCCCAATTTGGAAGACCAAGGGGCTAGATCCACAAAGATACTTAGGCGCCTAAATGTAACATCAGGCACCACTGACCTTCTCAAAAGCACTGTTAAGTGACTGTCTAACCCTGTGGCCTGGTCTACACTGCCACGTTGGGTCGACAGGAGATACACATTCTACAGTACGTAGCTTGCGTATCTCTTGTCGACTTTCTTATGCTCCCTTACCTCGGCATCTTCACTGTGCGAAACCAATGGGAAATGCCTTCCGGTCAATGCAGTGTTATTCTTTTCTGAGGGGCGGAGTTACTGTGTCAAATGGAGAGCACTTCCAGGATCCGTGGACCCGACACAGCGGAATCAGTGTAGACATACCCTATAGGTGTCTAATTCCCTGCCATGCCAGAGGCCTAAGCTTTGACACTGCCCTACAGCTAACGAGCTGCTCAGAGACCTCACTGAAGCCAAAGCCCTAGCAGCTCTGAAGTAGGATTCTCAAGCTAGGTATTCGCCAGCCCATCCCATATTTGGTCCCATAGAGAAAACAGCCTAGGGCAAGTAAATCTTATGTGTATGTAGTGATTAGAGCATTCACCTAGCATGTAGAAGACCCAACTTCAAATTCCTGCTCTGCTTGATTTCAAGGAGAAACTTGAAGTTGGATTTCCTACAACCCACATAAGTTCTATAACCACCAGGTTATTGATTATAATGAGATGGGGTACTGTAAGTGAGGGGGTGTGGCCTCCCTCTGAGACAGACAGGGAGGGACTGCCAGTCAACGTCAGGAAGGCAGAGCCAGAGAACCCATGCCCACCATACTGGAAGCAGAGGGGCAGAGCCCAGACAGGAACAGGAAGTATAAAGGGTGGGACCTACAGCTCAGACAAGGGGCAGCTGCTGAAGGGGAAGGACATCTTCAGCCTGCCGCTGCAGAGAGGTGCTGGAGAGAAGCCCGGTTACCCTGAAGACTCACCTGACCCACCTGAGCTGGTGGATGACACAGACAGCGACAGCTTGATGGGACTATTGCCAGCAGCGTACCCCGGGGAAGCAGATGACAACCCTTGACTGCACGTACACGGGCACAGAGATGAAGGAAGTTGCTCAGGGGTAGCTGACTTAGGTCTGGTTAGGCTTGCACTTGAGCCTTTGTCAGTGGGTTTCAACCAGAGCCCCATTGACCCAGAGACAGAATACTCTGTCACTGGTAGGGCGCTGGGCTGGGATGCAGTGGATCTGGGTGGGCCTGCATCCCTCTGCCCCCTTCCCACACTACCCCTAGGGTGGTCACCACATCCTGGCCTGTGAAGCCTCAGAGGCCCAGAGAATATTTGCCTGCCATGATCTGCCCGAAAGGCCAGGGATATAGACTGCTTGTTTGCCCTGCCGGGGCTATAGACTGCTGGATCACCCTGCCCTGCTTGAGGACTTGGGCTACAGATGGTGAAGAGCTAATCCCCTGGATAACGTTGGCCCACACAGGTGTGACAGAAAGGGGGTGTGGCCTCCCTGCGAGACTACCAGGGAGGGACAGACCACATCCTCTACAGGTACCCTCACTTGGGCCTGTTGGAGCTGTTCCACTTTGAATTAAATATTCATTGAGCCAGCAAGAACAAGAGAACAACTGACTCCACAGACTAGTGTTTAGTGCACTCACTGGGGCTCTGGGACACCCAAGTTCAAGTCTCTATATTCCAACAAATATTTAATTAGTTATACAAAGTGAAACAGCTTCAAGGGGAGACAATGAGAGACAGACCCCAGAATACCTAACTGGCTGGTGCTTTGGGCACTCACTTGAGATGTAGGGGACCACACTTCAAATTCCTGCTCCATATCAAGCAGACCACGGATTTGAAAACAGGTTTTCCACAGCCCAGGTCAGCATCCTAAGCACCAGAATGAGGGTATTCTCAGCGGGAGGGCCATTGACTCTGGATTTTGCTCTTCCTTTGGTATCAATAAACCTGATTTTGTTGATATCTTGGTCATGTTGCAAGTCTTATCCATTTTCTTTGACTCCCTCAAAAGAGGTGGAAGTTTGGGGATAAAGGAACTGAGTAGGAGAAAGGTCTTGTTTTGGAGATTGGAAAGAGTCTTTCATGCTGACATTAGATATATTCCAACTTCTATGTATTTTTAAATAGCAATTTGTATATACCTTGTCTTTCTCACCAGCAGAACCTATAAAGTAAGTGCCCATGGAAACTCTGTTGCCTTGTTCATTTAAGGACTGATTCTAGAAGGTTCTGACTTTAATGGGAGTTATGGGCACCCAGCATTTCTCAAGAGGTTCTCTTACCCTTTCAGGGTTGAGATCTAAAAGAATAAGATGGTATAGTTTCTCTGGAAACTATACCATCTTATTCTTTTAGATCTCAACCCTGAAAGGGTAAGAGAACCTCTTGAGAAATGCTGGGTGCCCATAACTCCCATTAAAGTCAGAACCTTCTAGAATCAGTCCTTAATAAACCTCAATTTCTATTCACCTGTATTGTTTATAGATTTTAAGACCAGAAGGAACTATTTCATCTTCTAGTCCGAGCTTTATAATAGAGGCTATAGAATTTTACACATGTTATCCTTCTACTGATCCCAATAACTTGTGTCTAACTAAAGAATAACTTCCAGAAAGGCATCCGGACTTGATGTGAAGACTTCAAAAGATAGAGAATCCATACTACTTCCTTTGGTAATTTATTCTGTTGATTAATCACTTTCACTATTAAAAATTTGAATCTCATTTGTAATTTGAATGTCTGGTTTTAACTTCCTGTTATTTGTTGTTATGTCTTTCTCCACTAGATTAAAGGGCCCTTTAGCACTTGGTATTTGCCTCCCTTTAAGGTATTTGTACACTATTTTTGTCTTCAGGGACTGACCCTGATGTGTCGTTTAAAACAATGATGCCAATATGAGGAGTAAATCTTGATTGAGGAAAAACCTTCTTGGAAACTTTTTCCACATCATCCCTCAGATGTGCATTCTAGATAAGTATTCTCAGCTCACTCTGTCATTACTAGATATCCTTGATTTCATACACAATATTGGTCATAAAGCATCAGCCAGCTACAACATCAGTTTAAAGCTGGCTAGGTGATGCAACGGTCAAGATAGCTGATATTTATTTTTGTATTGTTTCAGCAATAGCTTTCAATTATTTGTAATCATTGTCCAGTAACTAACCTATATAACCACATGATCTCATTTTTGTATTGTCTTTCGTCCTAATTCTTTCCCGCATCTCTCCTATTGTTTGTCAAATGCACTATTACATCTTGTTTCAAATTAGAATATAAACTCTTGGAGATAGGAACTGCATCTACTTGTGCTTTCGCTTGTCACCTGGTGCAATGTGTTCTATTCAGTGGGTCCTGTACAAACTCCTAACTGGGGCTTTTGGGTGCCACAGCAATACAAATGATTAATAATCAGTCTATTAGAGTCAAAAGACTTTTACAGGTTTTTCTTCTTCAAATTCTTCTATTTAAAATACAGTCAGAATTATCCACTCTAGTTCTAAAGATTCTGACTCTTGCTCATACTGCGTAGAACTTTGTTATTTTTCCTTTGAACAAGGGTGTTAGCATCTGGGTCTCTAATTTATATTGGTATTCTCTATGTATGCAGTGGCACGCCATTATCCTTTGACTAGAGCAAGGAAGGGAACAACAAAAGGGAGTCATATCTCTCTCATTTCTTCATGAGAACCTAATGCCTGCTGCAGCAGCTGGGTTTCTGCAGCAGACTGCACAGTCTGCAGCTGCTGAGAGTGCATAGATTGAGCTAATTTGGTGGCAGTCGACAGGAGATACGCAAGCTATGTAAAATAACTGCAGTAAGTAGGAGTTAGGAAGTCGACGGGAGATACACAAGCAATGTAAAATATTTTTACATTTTACATGTAAAATTGTACATAGGAAATCGATGGGAGATACACAAGCTATGTACAATTTTACATGTAAAATGTAAAAATATTTTACATTGCTTGTGTATCTCCCGTCGACTTCCTAACTCCTACTTACTGCGGTGTCTTCAGTTTGCTGTGCTGAACGGAAATGCGCTTCCATCGATGCAGCATTACTCCACCTAGTGGAGGTGGATTAATAAAGTTGATTTCTGGGTCGATTGAGCGGGTCTCCACTTCCGCTAAGTCTATTCGGATAAATCAATCTGATGGTTGTGAAATTACCACCGTCAGTCTAGACATAAGAAGCTAGCAATTTGGTTACTTTGACTGATCTTAGTGCTCTCTGCCTAAAATCAGGTAGAACAATCACTGTACTCCCCTCCATCACTGATTTGGCAGACCAGGCAGTGTAGTTCTGTAGTTCCTCTCACACTGAATTTCATTAGTTTGTTATGATGTCTGTGGCATAAGATGATATGTGATCATAAGATGGTAGAGTTCAGGATACTGACAAAAGGAAGAAAAGATAACAGCAGGATACGGATCATGGACTTCAGAAAAACAGACTTTGACTCCCTCAGGGAGCTGATGGGCAGGATCCCCTGGGAGGCTAATATGAGGTGGAAAGGCATCCAGGAGAGCTGGCTGTATTTTAAAGAAACCTTATTGAGGGTGCAGGAACAAATCATCATGATATGCAGAAAGAATAACAAATATGGTAGGCGCCCAGCTTGGCTTAACAAAGAAGACTTTGGTGAGCTTAAACACAAAAAAAGAAGTTTACAAGAAGTGGAAGCTTGGTCAGATGACTAAGAAGGATTATAAAAATACTGCTCGAACATGCAGGAAGGAAATCAGGAAGGCCAAAGCACACTTGGAGTTGCAGCTAGCAAGGGACATGAAGGGGAACAAGAAGGTTTCTACAGGTATGTTACCAACAAGAGGAAGATTAGGGAAATTGTGGGCCCCTTACAGAATGGGGGAGGCAACCTAGTGACAGAGGATGTACAGAAAGCTGAGGTACTCAATGCCTTTTTTGCCTCTGTCTTCACAGACAAGGTCAGCTCCCAGACTACTGCACCAGGCAGCACAGAATGAGGAGGAGGTGAACATCCCTCAGTGCTGAAGGAACATCTTCAGGAATATTTAGAAATATTGGACATACACAAGTCCATGGGGCCAGATGCAATGCATCCGAGGATGCTGAGGAAGTTGGCTGATGTGATTTCAGAGCCATTGGCTATTATCTTTGAAAGCTCATGGCAACTGGGGGAGGTCCCTGATGATTGGAAAAAGGTAAATATAGTGCCCATCTTCAAGAAAAGGAAGAAAGAGGATCCAGGGAACTACAGACCGGTCACCCTCACCTCAATCCCTGGAAAAATCATGGAGCAGGTCCTCAAGGAATCCATTTTAAGACACTTCGAAGAGAGGACGGTGATCAGGAAAAGTCAGCATGGATTCACAAAGGGCAAGTCATGCCTGACCAACCTGATTGCCTTCTTTGAAGAGGTGACTGGCTCTGTGGATGTGGAGAAAGTGGTGGATGTGATATACCTTGACTTTAGCAAAGCTTTTGATACAGTCTCTCACAGTATTCTCATCAGCAAGTTAAAGAAGTATGGGTTGGATGAATGGACTATAAGATGGGTAGAAAGCTGGCTAGATCATTGGGCTCAATGGGTAGTGATCAATGGCTCCATGTCTAGCAGGCAGCTGGTAACAAGCGGAGTGCCCCAAGGATCGGTCTTGGGGCCAGTTTTGTTCAACATCTTCATTAATGATCTAGAGGATGGGGTAGATTGCACCCTCTGCAAGTTTGGAGATGACACTACGCTAGGGGGAGTGGTAGATACCCTGGAAGGTAGGGATCGGATACGGAGGGACCTAGACATATTGGAGGATTGGGCTAAAATAAATCTGATGAGGTTCAACAAGGACAAGTGCAGAGTCCTGCACTTAGGACGGAAGAATCCCATGCACAGCTACAGACTGGGGACCGACAGGCTAGGCAGAAGTTCTGCAGAAAAGGACCTGGGGGTTACAGTGGATAAGAAGTTGGATATGAATCAGCAGTGTGCCCTGGTTGCCAAGAAGGCTAATAGCATATGGGGCTGCATTAGTAGAAGGATTGCCAACAGGTTGAGGGAAGTGATTATTTCCCTCTATTCAGCATTGGTGAGACCGCATTTGGAGTGTTGTGTCCAGTTTTGGGCCCCACATTACAAAAAGGATGTGGACAAGTTGGAGAGAGTCCAGCAGAGGGCAACAAAAGTTATTAAGGGGCTGGAGCACAAGAGTTATGAGAAGAGACTAAGGGAACTAGGCTTGTTTAGTTTGCAAAAGAGAAGAATGAGGAGGGATTTGATAGCAGCCTTTAACTACCTGAAAGAGTGTTCCAGGGAGGATGGAGCTAGGCTGTTCTCAATGGTAGTAGATGACAGAACAAGGAGCAATGGTCTCAAGTTGCAGTGGTGGGGGTCTAGGTTGGATATTATGAAAAAGGTTTTCACTAAGAGGGTGGTGAAGCACTGGAATGGGTTATCTAGGGTTTTTAAGCTGCAGCTTGACAAAGCCCTGGCTGGGATGATTTAACTGAAGTTAGTCCTGCTTTGAGCAGGGGGTTGGACTAGATGACATCCTAAGGTCCCTTCCAACTCTAATCTTCTATGATTCTATGATTATGGCATGGGGCAGCATCAGACTAAGCAGTGTGTGTATAAATATAACACTGTTAGCTGTTGTCCAGTTTCACATTAAGGATAGTGTATTACCATTGTACTAGCTTCAAGTAATGTTTGGATACTTTAAATTCAGAAAGCGATACACCAACACCTCTGTGTGGTTGACAATTTTGCTGATTAACAGCCCCTACAGCACTGAATCTTCAAAAAAGAGAAACCTTCTCACAAACATGTATGTCTCTCATCTTTTAATTCTATAATTGTACCTTCCCTTTGTACAGGGAATACTCAATACGCTGAGCTCTCTGAACTTCCCTAATTTACAAACAGTCCCATATATCAAAACTCTTTTACATTGCATCAGATTCCTTTACATTACAGAAGACCAGTCAGTAGAATATTGGTCTAGAAATCCTTCAATCTTCCCAGTAATTTCACTTAACCAGATACAAAGCCTTGTGAGAAAATCAGATTTTATATCAGATCACTAAATTTCTCAAAAACTAACCCCTTGCAATTTCAGGCATTTCTCCTCTCCTTCCCTCCCCCTCCAGTATCAGGAAAGAATTTACATATTGTGGGCTATTTCTGCTCTGATATTTTGATGTAAATCTAGAGTAAAATTCCACTGATGCAAAAGGAGTTACCCCAGATTTACACAGGCAGAACTGAAGGCAGAATTTGTCCTTGTATATTTCCATAATGTAGCATGCTAGCATCTTTGTAGTAGACTTGTTGTTTACAATGGGGAGACAGGCAGATGTTTCACTGATCTTTCCAAATAACATTACCAAAAGCAGTTCAAAATAGGGACAGTGGTAGATTTCTCATATCCCATTTAAATTTCAGTAGCAGCCATGATCATGTCTTATTGCTTAACCAAGGTACAAATACAAAATCTGCAAGATGAAAGTCATTAAATGAACAGCATTTTATACTTCCATGACAAAACGAAAAAAAAATCTTTAAAATGTTCAATGTGTAATATTATACTTGATGAATCTAGACACTCTAATAATCAAATGGGGCACAAACAACCTGAATGCCAGAAAAGAAAGCTCACTTTTCAATTCTCCATTAACCCAAATTTATTGTTTCTATAGTGGCAGAAAACAGATATCCAGCATTAAAAGAGGATTTATTTCTTCCCGTAGTTGGGCTAGTGTTAAGTGTAAGAGTATGTGATTATTAATTTTTACTATATTTTTGAATATGAGTTAAATAAGATATTTTTGTTTGTTGCCATAAACACTGTCTTAATGACCAGTAAATCAAAGTGTTGATTACAGAAGTACTGTTTTATTGATATATGGCTATTACATAGGTTTTATGGCCCTACAACAATTGCAAATGTGGAATTTTCCCACTTTGGACACGATGTATACATGAATTGCACTGTATTAATTAAAGTAAACTACTTAGAACATTATCTATGGATTTGAAAAATTGCATTTTTGAAAATATCCAGGTCTTCCAGTGCCAAGAGTTACATAATAAGTGCCAGTGGAGAAAGAGTCTCTTAAGTAGCAGTTCTGTTAATTGTAGTGTTGGTTTGGTATCCGATTGAACAAATGGACCAAAAATTTCAATAGTTGATTTTCCCTCAACAAATCCTTAAGTAATCTCAAGAACGATGAGAAAATAAAAGTCTGTGTATATGTAAAGTATCCAACACTGTTGAGACAGATTTCACCATACTTTGGCTGATTAAGTACAGAGATTATATGCCTCTAAAGATACTGTAGAGTAGACAGATGAAAATAGATAGGTAGAAGCTATATAATGCAATAGCTTCCTCCAGAATCTTAGAAAGAAACAGAGGGTTGGAGACTGAACATGTTCCAGGACTTGATTTTGCAGAGTGTTCATCACCACCTGCAAGGTGCCCAGTAGTCTCAAATCCTAATGCATGTAGTCCTAACTGATCAAAGTATGTATGCTCACACCTAACTTTAAGCACATGAGTAGTCCCAATGGCTTCAGTTTAAAGTTAGGCACAAATATCTTGCTGAATCATGACCTATAATAAGAGCAAAGGGTGTTCAGCACAGCAGAAGAAGTATTCGTCACCTTGCAGGATTGGACTTTTTGTAAAAGAGAACACAACTTTAACAAAGTGGCACCAGCCAATGTAACTGAAGGAAGACTATGACCTGAGGCTTATAAGGCATGAATTATGGAAGTAAAGTAGGTACTGTGTATTAGGCACCTATTCAAACTACACATGCCACAGTGACAAAGAAGTGGCGGATATGCAAACTGAGCAAAACTTGCAGTAGACTCCATGAGAGTAACAAATGATTTTGAAATTAAACATAAATGGAATGTCAAAGACAATATTTCCTAAATAAAAGAAAAAATGGATGACACATTGCTGGCTTGGTAAATTTTAGTCTGTTTAGAATTTCTGTTATGCTCTTATATTTCAAAATTTTTACCAAAATTTTTAATTTAATATTACAAAAAAGCAATTCACAAATACTTACCTCATGCTTTGGTTTGTCTTGTGGTCTGCAATATAAGAATTAAACTTACTTCCCCTAACCTCCCTTTTTTGTTAATTAAGATGTGTATGGAGCGTACTTCCGAATATTTTTATTTGATACACACTTGCATGGAAATAGTTTTATGAAATCATGTCAGTACCATCATCTAAGGTAGAGTACATTGAAGAGACTAAACATGCATTGGAATATCAGGGGTCCTAATTTTCCAATCATGTTTACATTACTAGTCTTTATGCAAGTAATTCTACTGACTACTTTGGACTCAGTATAAGCATACTACTTCAATAAGACACTACTCCAGTGAGCAAGACTTTGTGGCTTGGCCCATGGTATTCAATAGAAGGAGGTGAATATTTATTTACAGAGTATTATAGATTCCCTGTGTTTCAGGTGAGTGTCTTAACCACTAGAATATGGGATATTCTGCTATGGGACACTCGTTAAAGCCGTCCCACTGTAATTAAGTGTTAATGGGGCCAAAGACAGAAAGAGAATCAGTCTGTAGTCTAGTGGTTAGGGCACTCGCATGAGAGGTGGGAAATACTGTTCAAATCCCTTCTCCTTATCAAGCAGAGGAGGGACTGAACTGAACTGGGGTCTCCCACATCCTAGATGACTGGGCTAAAGGTTAATAGGATACCTTCTCTCCTCAGCTGATTCGTGTATGATTAGATTGGCATCTAAGTAATTCTCACAATTACTAAGCTCACAGACTAAGCTGCCTGACTCCTGCAGAGAGTGGATTGCAAGCAGAGTTAGGTACCTCCTGCAGCCTGGATGTAGGCACTAAACTCTGTGAGAAGGGTGGGGCTTAAAAGACATCCTTCTTGTCAGCATCTCCCATTGGCTAGCTTAGGCAGCTCCACACCTAGCAAGCTGGCTTTGTGGATCCCATTCATAGGCGCCTATCTTTTCCCATTCATTCTATAGGGAACCTAGGTGCCTAGCTCAGGCTTTGTGGGTTCCAGTGATTTTCAAGGCACCTACAACGTAGGTGTTGCAACATCTAGGTCACTTTGTTGATCCACTTCTTACTAAGCAAGCTTATTTTCTCCTGTCCTCATCACATCTCTCACTTTTATCTCTCACTTTTCAATGTCCCACCTCACTTTCAACATCCCATCTCCCCTTTTCTTCCTTTTCCTTTGATCTTATTAACTAACCCTGTCCTGCCACACCACATCCCAGCATCTCTAATATATTTTAAAAGTGAAACTAACATGACATTTGCCAAACTTTACCCTGATCACCTTATTTGCAAGTTACACCCTTTTCATCCTGCCTTGGACAACTCTTTGAAGCAGAGACAGTATTTTCCTGTGTGTTTGCATAGTGGCTGGCACAATGGCATCTTCATCTTGACAAGGTTATTCAGGTACTACCACAATATATTCAATAATTAATCCTAACAGCATGATCTTATTATTGTCACCTTTACTTTTCTATAATTCCATGTATCCTTCCCCCCACAACCACATTCCGTTTATGACTTTTACTTGTGATACATTACATTTAAACTGTGCAACCTCTAGAGCAAGGACCATCCAGGTCTTTACTTGCTCTCGTCAGGTGCTGGCACACTTCAGAGTACTTGAGAGAAGACAAAAGCACCTGAGAAGTTGCTATGCATTTCTGAAATCAGCTGGTGTAGCTTTAAAAAATGCCAACATATGTTGTGTCTAACTGCTGAGTAACAGTGCTAGTATAATAAAATGGAGTAGGTGCAGATTAAACATAACGGCAACCTTCAGACTGAATCATCAATTGAACATTAATGATTGTCCAGTCCCCAAAAAAACATTCTCCAATGGAAAGTTGCACATGTATCACTGCATGTAATGGGCCTATCAGAAGGCTCAGGAAGCCTCCCTGAAGCATCACCCCATGCTAGCCTGATCGATCCTGGATATAGTCAGGGTGCTATGGTACCAGCCACTCTGCAGTTTTGAGCCAGGAAGCCTCAGAAGCCTCGCTCCCTTAGGATTCTGCTGATCCAGTTGTATTCATTTCACCACCTATGGGTTTATCTCTTTATCAAGATTATAAAGGACCTCTTAATAAGGCAAGTAGCATTAATGCGTGGATGTGGGAGCTAGACTGGGACTCAAGAGACATGTGTTCTATTTCTAGCTCTGCCACAGGTGACCTTGGTGTACCTCTGTTACAAAACTTGTTTTCCCAGTCATTGATTCTACAAACTCAGATGGTTTTGAGATAAAAAGAATATTTCTGGTTTCAAGTTCCACAAGAATTAGAGGAAGATCCTCAAGATGTTCCCTAATGTGTGCAGTTCAAAAACATGGTTGAGCTCACTTTACCTTCTACATGTAAGTTATACATTTCCAAAGCGCCTAGTACATTTCTGGGTGCTGTATATACAAGATGGTTGTCAGTGCCTGGTACCTAGGCAGTCATTCCCAGTGGTTAGAGCAAGAGTCAGTAGCCAAAAATTGACAACAAGGGTCAGAGCCAAAGTCAGAAATCAGAGCCAAGGGTCTGGATCAGGTTATGTGGAGTGAATCAAAGCAGGACTAATGCTAGAAACAGACAGATATAGAAGCTGTTACAGTCACAGGCAAATGCTTTGAGCAGCCACTAAGCTTAAAAGTCTGTCTGCTGATTCTGCCAACCAATCAAGCAGTGTAGCCAAATAGGCAGCCTACTGCAGGCCAGCTGCACTGGTTAGGTTGCCTGGAGACTGGCTCTGCTGCAGGGCCTGCTCCCAGCCTGGCTCTGCCACGGGCCTTGATTCCTGACAGCAATTTCTCTATTGTATCACCATTTCATTCTGAATCAACTGCAATTATTGAATGGTGCTGATGGGTAGCTCCATGTAGTGTATTTTAGTAATCTAACATGGAGGACAAAAAGAAATTGATAATATGTCATAAAATGTGCACTGCAGATAAAAGGTTAAAACCTGGTCCAATAA
This sequence comes from Emydura macquarii macquarii, assembly GCF_026122565.2. Taxonomy (NCBI): domain Eukaryota; kingdom Metazoa; phylum Chordata; order Testudines; family Chelidae; genus Emydura; species Emydura macquarii. Next base: position 15,426,270 of record NW_027130520.1, on the reverse strand, counting down.
AGATAGAGAAAACCAGTTCACTGCTGTTTCTTGCACATCTAGGACTAGCTGAAGAGTTTGAAAGCACCACTGGATTGAAAATCTTATTGAAAAACGATTGGCATACTGGAAGGCAGAAACCACTCTTTCTATACTTTTTAATATTTCCCCCTACCTACATTGCTTCCATACTATCTAGACTGAGCTTCAGAATACTTTCTCTCATCTAACTCCTCTTCTGTTAACAGTACTTTTAGTTAAAAAACCCTATTCTAGAGAAAAAGAGTATTTGTATTTGTGTTTTTCTTCTGACATTTTTCAACGTATTTTCAAAACACTGTAAATAATGTTGAAATACTGTTGTCTGTGGCAGACTCTGAGGACAAATCTAGTGAGAAACACACCCATCATCAGACCAGCAAAGAAGCAGATAAAACTACAGCAGCGTTGATGCGTTAATTTGAGTTTAAGAAGCTGCCTTTGTGTTGTTATGGAAAGGAAAAGAAAGCACAATCACCATCTCCTTTTAAGCATGACAAAAAGAATCTTAGTGATTCAGTAACACTTGCTTTTTCTTGGCATTCTGTCCTTGTACTGGATAGCTATTTAGCCTGTTCCATGGCACAGAAGATCTAATGGTTTTTCTCAGGGCCAGCCCTAGACCAAATGGCACCTAGACGAGGAGTGTCTTTGGCACCACCCTCCCTCCCCATTTGATAAACTTTTGAATACTTTACTTTTTATTGCATTTGTAGCCCATTTCATGATTTTGATGCACTCATGCATGATTTATCCCTGTCACATAAGACAACAAATTTGCACGCTAGGATCTGTAAATCTGTATTTATTCATGCCATATATAAGCAAATGAAAATATTCATTTCTTCTCAGCTTATAGAAATGTTTTAATTTTAAAAATAACTAAAATGTACTAACATCAAGAAATTGAACTGTGCACCAACATTGGGTAGACCAGTATTAAATAGTGTTACAGAATGTGACAGTTTTAGAATGTTAACCCTAGTCCTTTAGTTCAAAAGCTGCTTTTCTCCCTTTGCCCTCGCAAACTGAAGAGCAATGTTTGAGAGATTCAAAGCCTGGCCAATGACATTTTCAAGAGGTAAAATAGCAAGCAATGTCAGTCTCTTGTTGGCCATCATTGAACAAAGATATGTTTTAATGAGCCTGAGCTTCGAAAAGCTGCATTCATCATTCATGACTATGACCAGCAGCATGTGCAGAATCCTTAAAGCTATCCATACATGAGGAAAAGCGTCTTTCAGCTCTGCATCATGAATGAATTGGAGAATTTGGAGTAGAAAGTGCTTCCTGTATGGCAAAATGTCACGGATGTTGTCCAATTCGACACAGAGGTCTTTATCATTGACATCTGAACGTTCCCCACGTGTCAGTATCCAATGAAGGTCCATACAATTGTTCAAGAGTGTTTTCCTGTTCACCAACAGCTTATTAAGATCATACAAAAAAACCCAGATCTTTTCTTGGTGTTTCATTTGTTCAAACCTTTCTTCTAAGGACATTCAAGCAATCTCTACAAGCAAGCAAAAAAAAAACCCTCTTGAATTTTTCTTACAAGCTTCTCATCACCTTATCTCTGCTCTCGTAACCAAACTGTCTCTTCTTCCAATGAATATTAGTTTCCTTGAAAACAGGCTCATCTCCTAAGTTTTCCACCATTTCTTTGGCAGCATCTTCAAATCCATTGATAATGGAGGCCACAACAAAATCAAGGCACCTTCTCATCAAAGTAGTAGCGGTTGCAATATCCATCGACTGAGTTTGTAATGCCTTGCTTATAACATTTACTTGGAACAAGATATTGTGCCAGACCACAACTGAGACCAGAAATTTGAAGTCAGTGATCTGGTTTGCCAGGCTTTGACTTCATGGCAGATTCTGGCCTCTGCTTTACTCTATTGAGCCAGTTCCATCAGAGCATCGTAAACCTCAGTCACTTGGTACCTCTCTGGCCTTACACTGTCAGTGCGGCTCTCCCAGCAAGTATCACTTAGTGGCTTCACCATCAGATTTGTAACATTGTCTGTGAGGATCTTCCATCTGAGAGTTGATGCTAAAAACAGGACGTATATCCTTTTGCAGGACCCTGAAAAAAGATATTGAATCAAAAAAAGATGATGCTCCGTCTGACACAACCAGACTGAAAGAATGGCAGCCACAAAGAACAAAGAAAGCTCTCGGATTCAGTGCAAGGATCCTTGTCGGGGCACCACTGTTTCTTCCCTTCACGTTCATGCCATCGTCATAGCCTTGGCCACAGCAGTCCTCAAGCTTTATTTTATTCTCATTCAAAATGTTCATAAACAGTTCTGTTAGGCCTTTTCCAGTAGAGTCATCCACAGACCGGAAACAGATAAAGTGTTCCTTTATTTGGATACAGCCATCCTCATTGTCAACAGATCTTACTGTAAATTACATCTTTTTACTGTGACTAATGTCAGAAGTGTAGTCCATTATTATGGATAAGTACTTCGCTTTGCCAAGCCACATCAATATGTCATCAATATGTCCTTTATTAGTCACCACTTTCATTCTTCAAATCTTAAAACTAAGTACACTTTGGCAATTACACAATAAAACAAGGTTTACAATATTGTAGCTGGGCTTTCTCTTTATTTCAGTTCATTCTTATATCTCACTGACTGACTGGTGATGCCCCTCCCCTTATATACCAGTGAGGGCATGGCTGACAACATTCAAGGAGGTTCAAGGAAAATATAATTCTCAGAAAGTCTGGAAGATTCCACGAGATTCTACAAAGATCCAGAACATTCTAGGAAGTCAGTGAAAAATCAATCCACATATGGAATACCTGAAACATTTTACTTCAAACATTCTATTTTCCCTTTTGTCCCTAACAACAAAAACAGCACCCTGAGCCTGGTGCCCCCCAAGACAGGCACCCCATGCACTCGCCTGGGTTGCCTGCCCCTAAATCCAGCCCTTTTTTTTCCTTAATGCCAAAAAATGTCTATTATTCACTATACTCGTGTATCCATTTACTTGCTTCAGTATGCAATAAAAATAAATTCCAGTCTGAAGTGTTGTATAAAGGAATTGATACTAATAGATTGTCATGATGAAGTCCAAACTTACAAAGTCCAAACTTACAAGTACATTGGACAAAGTTTCAGTGAGGTGTTCCATCTTACTGGTGTGTTAGGCTAAGCAGCTTGTTGTATTTCAAATAACTATAACCTCTTTGGCAAAAATTGTTTATGATTCATGCATTCTCCCATTAAATCAACTGCTGCATTAAAAGGTGTCATGTGTTTACAAACATCTTGCAGACAGGAGGTTAAGGTTATGAGTTGAGCATTGCACATCAATCGCCCTACATTTCTCATTAGATATATATTTAATGCTGCCCATTCATGCTAATGACAATATTTAGACTTGCTCTCAGTTAGGCTCAGAAGTTATAATACAATAGAACATCCTTCATCACTGTTATGTATATAAAAGGTATTCAGTCAAGATGGAAAAGCCTCATTCTGTGCTTAGACTTCAAAACTGACTCACCTAGCCTATATGGCATATCTGTATTGACTTACATCCCTGGTTTCATCCGCTGTAATTATGAAGTATTGAGCATTTATTTTGAACTTATAAAATACTGTGCAATTAAATGAGCTGTCAACAAATTAGTATATGTATTAGAACCAAAGTGATAAGAAGAGCTAACTACCTTTTTAAAAAGAAGAAAAAAGGAGGATAATATGCAAAACAAAACACACTTTGACCACAATATTTTGCAAACAGAACTTATACAACATATAAAGGGCCAGATCTTTAGCTAGTATATTTGGGCATAACTTCATTGACTTCAGTGGTGTTATGTTTATTTACACTAGCTGAAGATATAACCCAGGGTATACATTTCTTTATATCTTTTAAATATTTTTCATCAAGTTGCATCCTACATATGTAAGAAATGAGATGCAGAGAATTCAGGTTAGATTAATAAGAGATTTAAGCACCAAACTAAAGTTTTAAATGTTTAAATCCAATTTCTCTGGCACCACTCACAAAACTGCTCAGCTGTTTCCTAGTCCTGTAGGTGCCTAAACTCACTTGGCACCTAAATTTCCAGTACAAAAGTTCCATAGGCACCTAAGTTTCTGGGCATGCACACTGCTGCCTCACTCTACACATCTGGGCACCTAAGCCCCAGTGCGATATACAAAGCAGAAAACCAGCATACTTGTATCTAGCTCACCTGAGGGACCTGATCTAATAAACGAGCTCAGAGCTCATCTATTAGAGTGGGACCCATTCAAAATCCTGCCGGAGGAAGTGGTGCCACCCACCTTCTAACTTTTAGCCCAGGAACACTCCTTCAGGATGTTGGAGATCCATGTTCAATTCCTCCCTCTGTTTGGTGGGAAGAAAGGATTTGAAAGTGAGTTTTTCATCATGTAGGCAAGTGCTTTAACCCCTGAGTTATGGGATAGTCTGGCAGAGGTGCCCTCAATCTCTTCTGTTGAAGCGGTTTCATTGTATACAAATACTTAACTAGTCATTGAGCCAGAAAGCAAGTGAGAATGAATCTATAGCCTGGAATGTAGAACTCTCCAGTGGGTGACCTAGGATCCAATGTTCCTGCTCCAGTGACTCTTCAATTATTTATACACAGTGGCAATGCTTCTAAACACCTAAGACACCTGATTCCAAGACAGGGTTCCTGATTGTTAATCCCAGATGGAAATAGGTACCTCCCTGCAGCCCCAACTTGGTGCCTAACTCTGTGAGAGGGACACACCTGTCTCCTTAGCATCTCCCCTTGGCTAGCCGAGGCTACTCCTCACACAGCATGCTGGGTTTTTTGATCCAATTCTTAGACACCTGTCTCACCCCATTCATTGTGTAAGGACCCTTGGAGCCAAATGCAGACTTCATGGATCCCCATGATTTTCCAGAGGCGTAAGTTAAGCACTGTTATGCTGAGTCCCTTTGTGAATTTAGACCTTCATGTTCTATATACTCAATATGGGAGTGCTCTAAAAATCACATACACAAGAATCACACATTTGGACAAAATATGCACCTACACTAAAATAAGTCTCTCAGGTATCTTTTCTTCAGGGTAGTAAGGCCTGCCAACTAGGAAGAAAATGGCATAAAAATAAGTTCAATAGCATTTTCTATCCATTATTGCAAAGTAATGTTATACTGAAAAACTGAACTGTGAAATCGTCCTCACATATAATATGTGGAGCTCGTTAATTAACGAATAGCTTGCTACTTAAATTTCATAACACTTTTTTTTTAGAAATAAGGAAAATTTGATGATAACTAGTGCTTTGTACTGAAATATTTATAGAAACCAAATGTTGCCATCTACCCACTCTTTCCTCCTAAAGGTGAGATCAATTTGAAATATTATTTTTATTCTAACAATTCCATATAACAGAGATGGGGAAAAAAAAACAACCAATTTTAGAGCAGCTTTTCAGTCACTGGTAATACTTTGCTTTTGATTATATTGTCTTACCTGGAACTGAGACAATAATATATATTTATTATTATATTTATTATTTTATTATATATCATTATATTATATGTATGTGTGTATATTACATACATACATGCACATACTAAACACTTTCAACATATACACACACACACACAAATAATATGTGGAATTTTGAATTGAGTTTTGAGATCCCTGGCAATTTTAACATGTTCTAATGTTCCATCATATTTCTCAAACAATGTCTATAGTATACTTAAGAGCATGCTACTGGGATAGAAGTAACTGTTTATGTAGCTTTTATATCCTGCACATATGCTGTAGTAGCTACTCAGTAACACATGAGCCTTACCAAAATCCATACCTAGGAACTGCATCTACATCAATATTTGATTTTCAGTCATGAATGTTTTTAGTGTGTTCCTCTACTTTAAAAAGCTTTCCCTAATGAGCAGCATGGCCACATTTGGGAAAAAGGATACTTCAAGCTTTACAATGTTGTCAGGCAGTTAAAGAAGAAGATTCTTTCTTTGGTCCCCTGTAGGGAGGGGGTTTTTTTTCTTTTTTTTCCTTTAAACTTTTTTGTGAAAGGAGCTGTAGTTACAATCCTGGAAAAGCCAGTCTCTTACTTATCCTCAGAGCAAGTCGGGCACAGGAAACGGCAGTGCTGTAAGTTTGCAAACTGTACCCTGCAAATATACCAAACAAGTTCATTTCTTAGGCTATGTTTACACTGGCGGCAGCAAATTCGCTGCTGCCAGATTGATCTTTCATGATCAATTGAGCAGTCAGTGAGACCCGCTCAATTGATGATGGAGTCGACTGAATAAGTCCACCCCCTCAATTAGCATAGCGCTGAGCCAACGGGAACCCGTCGGCTCAGCGCAATGTGAACAACACAATGTGAACAGCACGCAGAAGCAGTCGACGGGAGTTACGCAAACTACTCTGCATGGTTTGCGTAACTCCCGTCGACTGCCGCCGAGTTTCCGGGTAAGTGTGAACAAGCCCTCAGTTGTGTAAATAATGGAAGATTTCATGCCACTCATCTCAGAAGTTTTCCTCTTCTTTCTTGTTCATTATTTGCTCCTGTTTTTGGAATAAAATGTTCCTGGTGACATGGAGTCCAACAGACCTGGTCATTTCTGAATCCACTGACAGCCTCTCATATCCACTGAGAAGTTTATGCTCCCTTGTGAATGTTGCATTTCTGTTCTACCTTTAAATTTAACAGCTATCCCTCCCTTTAAATTCAGACTGGTACAACCTTCAGAAACACTCCTGCTATTTGCATCTGCATATTCAATGGGCTCATCAAACATATGTGCCTGTTTTTCCTCTCACACCACCAGTGTAAATCATTAGTAACACCATAGTGGTCAATGGAAATACACTGATGTAAGTGAGAGAGGAATTATTGCCATTTTTCCCCCTTCATTTTCTGTGCTTCATCAGTCCATCCCTATTTCTCTGAACTTCACAGTCAGACACTCTATGCTCTGTAATGGATTCAGAAATGGTCAAATTTTGTTCTCATTCTAAACCAGAATACAGGGGCTTGGTGTGTGTGAAGGATGAGTGAGGAAAGAATCATTCCTCAGGACACAGTGTCAGCAGAATCAATCCATGGACATTACTTTCAGAGCTTCAATACCACTATATGTATCACTTTCCCACAGAAGAAGGTAGATCCATATAATCTCCAATCTACTAGCTCCACCCCAACCTGTCCTTCCATTATCCTGTCTTGAATATTCTCCCCATCAGTGTGGAAAGAGACAACTCAGAGCTGTGCTTGATGGTACAGTGGAGACAAAACCACATACAGGATCAGTTTCCTGCACCCACTTGCATAGCAGAGCTATATCACTTTAATCATTGGCCGGGCCCTCTGTGACTTTGGCATGAAGGAGGACAAGATTTTCCCTTATTGCAGACTTGAAATTCTTTATTTGATTTATTATCTGTAGATCCACATCTCAGCACAATTTGTGGATTTAATGTCTATAAATCCACATATCCGCACAGTTTGTGGGTTCATTCTGCCAAGAGACTTTACAAACTCTTGATGTACATTTTATTCTTCAAATTCATCATCAATGGAAGCCATTTATGTGACCTGACTTTGGCTCAATCAAACACAGATTCACATGAAACATGTTTTTCTCTTAGACCATGAAATTAGTTGCTATTCCAGTGGTATTAACTATAGCTTAGTTTTAGATTATGTATGCTATGTGCTGCCGTGAATGATGTGAGATGTGTGACTGTGTATGATGCTCTGGCATTAAAGCTAATCTTCAGAGTCTGCACTGGAAATATGGAACAGGTGGCCAATAGCATGTGTGCTGTTCAATGAGGATTTTACCAATTTGTTCTCATTTTTATTCGATAAAGATACCCCATTTACAGTACGATTATTTAGGGGAAACAAGCAATTATCCTTGCCTCATTGGTCTGCTGCCACAACACACTGAATTAGTAGTACATGCGAAAACCAAATTCTAAACACTTTAGGCCAAATTCAGCATTCCTCACTCTACCTTTATTCATACCTATTACACTGCTGTTGAATGGAGTTTTAACTGAGAAAAGAATACAGGATTTGGCCTATCATTGCAATTAATTATTGTTCTTATTTTACTATGCATATTTATTTTGAACTATATAATTTATTGATCCAGAGACGACCCATACCTGCCAATATGGGGAGAGTGAGGGCAACTGGCTTCAGCAGTGTTACAGAGCATGCTCAGGTCCATGTCAGCAGACTCAGTACAAGCCAAGCAGCAACTCGGGGGGGCACGTGACCCCGCATGTCTCCCCCACACATCGCCTCTCTACGTATCCTATGCTCTCGTGATGCTCTCCAGGGGCACTCAGAGTTACCTCATAATCCCCTCCCCATATCGCAAAACAGTTTTGCCTGATGCTTGTTATAGATCAGCTTCTTGAAACTTTGGCCAAAGACAAGTGCTGACTTTCAGAGCTCCAGTGACCTTGCCCTGTGCAGGCAAGTGACAAACAAACATCAACCCCCTACCACCTCTGCCAGTGGCCCCCTCTGTAGTATTCAGCTCCGCTCACTGGACACTTACAGAAATAACCAGGTAAGCTATCTCCAAAGAGACGGTATACTCACAGGCTGATTTGATTCAACTGAGCATCAGCGCCAATATAACAGCACAGCCCTAGGATCTACCTATAGTTAAAACAAATATGTTTCTTTACAAAGATTAAAATTTAGGAAATAGTGATTAAAGATAATAAGAACAGATTGAATGTAAAACAAAAGGTATAACATACTTCTTTGAGTCTAAACTTAAATTTCAACAGGCTAAAATTCTTCTATAAAGCAATTTCTCACCCAGTGTCTCTAGCTCACATGGCAAGGATCCAACTTTCATGAATGCAAAAAGCACTGTCCTTTTTGCTCCCTCAGTAATGGATAAGAAAGGGGTCCTTTTTCCTTCCTCTTATTGTCCAGTAAATCTTTGAACTGACCCTTTTGAAGTGCTCCCCCAGATAAGACTCTTCTCCCCAGTTGCTTGTTCTCTGGTGTGCTCCCCTGTGTTGGCTTCACATCCCCCATCAACCTATTTTTCCTGTTGACTTTACATGCAAATGGGGATTCCTTTGTGTTGGTTTCAATGCTTAATTTACATCAGAGATAGGGATAGGTGAATACCCATACCTTTGTCTGGCAGAAGACTCATTTGTCCACTCTGTCATGGTACAGACTTTAAAAAGTAATGTCACTATATAGACACAAATTTTATATAGTGTCAGTACATACATTTTACAACAATATTAATGACCAATGTGTCATCAGCTTTCATTTGATACCTTGCAAGACACATTTTGGATAATTTCTATGAAAGTAATTTGTTAGGTGTAGTGAGTTTGTCAGGCCTGACAGGAGTTGCTGACACAGAGCAGTGAATCCTTTGCCAACTGGCACTGATAGGCCTCTCTGTCATAGCTCTAAACGTAAAAGGTCCATATTCTCCTGTCCGCCAAGCTCACTTGCATCAACTGAAGTTTTTGAATGGTCTTCCTCTGTGGAATATATTGTAGTAATCTAATTTGTTGGTCACAAAAACAAGATGGCAGATGCAAGACATTCCATGAGGGACAATTCTGTAATAACCTGATCAAAGGGGAAGTTTCTTCCTAATCTTATGTATTTGATGCTTCATTTATGCTTTGAAGCATAAATAACGTCTGAATGTTTGGACCCTTTATAAATATTTGTTATCCTGTATTACGTAGCTATGGATTCTTTATTCTCTATATAACGTTAAAAATCCATTTTTGAACCCTGTTAAGCTCTTGGCCTCAATAATATTATTTAGTGATACTGAGTTCAACAGTTTAATTATGTGTTGTGTAAAAAGGTATTTCCTTTTACTCGTTTATATATATATATTTATCGTTTATATATTTACTCGTTTATATATATATATTTATCCTTGTTTATCCTTGTTTATTTCTTTTGTTTTGCAGCATTGTATACCTTTCTAGTGTGAATCTTACCTCCTTTCTCACTTACTATTTTGAATATCATTTATTGTCAGATATTTTTGTCGGAGGCCATTAGGAAATCAGAACAGAAACTGCTTGCTCACAAACTGAGTTAGCACAGAGCCAGCTGAGTCATCCAAACAGGTCTCACTTGAAAACTTGAAGGTTGGACACTTCATCACCAATTATATCCTGGACAGTGGCAATCTGATTAGCCATCTTATTTAGAGAAAAATAAATATGTTTCAATATCTCAGGATGGTCTTAATTACGAGAATGAAAATTGTGTAGCAGATTTCATATACATGAAAACAGTGGATGATATCATGTCACATTGTAATTTTGGTTTGGTTTCTTAAATAATCATGCCCCTGTCAACTCTAGAATCAAGATAACACATATACACACAGAAAATGATTAACTGATCTATATTTCTAATTTATTTCTAATGTACCTTTTACTCCAGTATCTAGGTGAGTGTAACAGTGCGTGTATCACTGAGTGTCCAACTAAGTCAAATATAGATTCATACTATTGTGGGATACCATTGTCCCTTAATGAATTATGAAAGACAAGACCAAAAGCTTTTTAAGAGATAAAATGAATGAAAGCAGATGGTACCAGCAGCATAATTCTAGCTTAAAAAATCTGCCAAAGAGCTCTAGAGAAGCAGTGGAAATCACTGAGTGCCTCAGAACCACACAGTAAAACATACAGTGGTAGTTCTAGTTTAGGAAATAAACCTCTATTAAGGATAAATTAATTATTTTTGTCTTCAGCAGAGTTATGCCAGGGATGAATATGACCCCTGGAAATGATTTATTAATTATTATTATTATTATTATGTTAGTAAAGATGAAAGATGATTTGCCCTCTCAAACTCCTTTAATTTAATTCTGCATACCTCACCACTCAGAAACTTCCAAAATACTTATCCCAAAAGGTAAGGCAATCAACCCACTAACAAGACTCCAGTCTTAATTTTATCAAAGACTCATATACACAATATGTGCTGTATTTGGTACATTTTTAGGGTGGGAGACCTCTTTCATCAAAAAAGTAGTCTCATCACCACCTCACTGACTAGCCTTATGTTCATGCTGTACCAAATTCTCAGCTAGAGTCAATAGCCCACAAATTAGTCCAATAGTGTCATCCAACTTGGTTTCAGTAAAGTCGCAGGCGTCATCTCTGATCAAATCTAGACTTAACTAATCACCCTCTTTGCATTAAACATTATAAACCAAAGACTAGGAAACTTGTTAAACCTGAAGCAATCTGGGAGCAAATTAATGTGAAACCAGTGTAATCAAGACTAATGATTTCAACTGTGATTTGGGTCTTACTGTAAAGGGGCATTTCAGCAACCAGTCAGGTGTCCAAGCCACTACCAATTATTGGGATGGATTATCAATTTATTCTGCTTATTGCATTTAGCTAGTTAATAGATCTCTGCAGGAAACTTAGAATAATGTAGGCAGTCGGGAGAGTGGGGGTAGATGTTGATCACATGAAGTGGACCTGAATCTACGTTCTCTCTCTCTCTCTCTGATATGCTGGGTTATGCTTCAATGAAAAACAGGAAGTCTGGATATATTTTAGGACTGTTGTTATGAGGAAATGTACTACCAGACTAACAGCTTGAGACTGCTTGCTTAACCATTTTTTTTTAGTGACATGTTTTTGTAACTCCTGCTTCTGCTCAATAATTGGTTTGTTTGGTCAGCTATGTAACACTTTTTGATTGGCATGTCTCTGTAAGTTTAGGGAGGTAGGGGGTCTGGGTCAAGTGGATCATTTTGTGGACACATTGGAAAGAACCAGCCAACCTGAAATCTGCAACTGAATTATCCGAAGACTGCTTCAAACCGGTGGGGTAACTATCAGTTTTGGAGTGCTCTATAACTTATTGTATTTGTATGTACTTGAGACTAGTAAAGCAGAGACTTTAAGCAAAGGCATTTTGTCGAGAATGCTGGAGGCTAAATAAAGTGAAAGGCTCTGAAGTAAAAGCACTTGATTCTGACTTGTCTGTTCTAGCCATATAGCAGACAGAGTTGCTGCGTCTCCCTTGGTTTATGCCCTGATACTGATGCGCAAAGAGTAAAGTTACAGGTTTGAGGAACCTTGGGTAAATCCAAATCTTTTTCTACCTGGTCTCTTCCTGCCCACAGCTGCTAGGAATACAAATTCTTGCTACCAAACACCCTCCAACCTATCTCAACCTCCTCGGTATATAACATTTATGTTCAACCCTCTAAGTCACTGTAAGATAGCCATTAAAGGACTGCAGCTCTCAAAGCTCAGCACCCAAATAGGATCTCCAAGGTATGCCAAAATGTACATTTATTCCCGACTCACAATATTATAATAAAAATACACACCCTAAAAACATTGTAGATAGATAGATTCACCTTCTGTATAGGTAATATGTCATTTTCTTTACTAAGAGTAAGTCAGGCAGTCAAGATATAATTTATCTGCAATATTCTATCATACAAAAATGTCAGCATACTATGGGACCAATTGTTCTGTGCACAGAACTCCCACTGAAGTCAGTGAGATTTCTGAATGTGGCATAATTGCAGATTATTGCTCCCATTGTCCTACTGATGCACAGGGGATTTACATATGTAACTCCTGTAAGTATTATTAATAATAATTAATAATACATTTTATTTTTATGGTGCCTATCTCCCCCAACATTTTAGGACCCATATAAACAAAGACATTAAAACCATAACACATTGAACATTACAACAGATAAAACAGATAAATACTGTCATATAAATAAATAAAGTGAAATTTCTGGGCTGTGCTGAAAACTTTTTTTTTTCATATAAAGTGATTTTCACACCTCTCTTAAAACAAGACATAATAAAAAAAGTGTCGTCTAAGAAAATCCACATTCATCCATGGGAGAACAGAGTTCAAATCCGTGCAGTGAATAATAGCATCAACTATCTACATGTACCATACTCTGTGAACTGTGTCAATCAACGGATTGCTGCTAAAAAATGAAATGTTTATTGTATATTAGTTCTGTCTCAACCCAATGCAAATAGAGAAGTGGATTTTGGAAAGATGTTCTTAACTCTTTTTAAAAAAAAAACACTAGTAGGTTATAATACTGACACCTCCCTAACCGGTTTATGAAACATCATTTTGTTCTTACTGCACTTTTTTTGTCTTATCATTATGCTACTTTTTGTGGATATTTTTCCTCCTGCATATTACCAGTAGCATTGAATGTCAATAAGGCAATATTTGGTACAAACCCAGGCAATCATTTTTTGCTTATTACTTCACCTACAAAACGTAACAATTTCCTGTTATATTTTATTTATCATTTTTTTCAGTGTCTAGGACTGACACTATGCTCTGACATACACTCATAGACCCAAAGTATAATAGACTTTACAGATCAAAACACATGCCTTTAATTCCATCTGGAAACCAGCTGGAAGCCAGTGGAGTGTCTAGACCACAGGTGTAATATTTTCCTTACAGCAGTCAAAGATACTAGACGTCCACATTCTGCACCAGTGGAAGTCTCCAAGTAGTTTCATATGTGGCCCCAAGTAGAGCACATTGGAGTAATCTAATGTGGAGGTGACAAAGGAATGGATAATTGTGATAATGAAACAACAAAAACATCAAAAATAAAGAAAAGGTCACACAATTTTATGACAAGGACAAAATGGCACTCTTTGTCACTGCCACTATGTGGACATCCAGAAACAGTTGAGTACTCAACCGTTTGCAAACATGAGTAATAAAACACAAAACAATGTCCCTTAGTCAAGGTAAGATATATATTACCTCCATCATTTCCTGCAGTTGTTTCTGGTAGCCTATCAGCGAGACATCATTCTTATCTGGGTTCTATTTTGTCTCGGTTTTTATACCATTTCCATCTCCCAGGGTCTCTGAACACGTGGCAGTATCTACAGCACAATGTTGCATCTGAATATCTGTGGACTGAGCCCTATTCAGCTCACTCCCATCCAAACCTCATTACCTACTAAACACTAGGAAAGCCATTTAACTGCATTGTTCAGGTGTCATCTGTCTAATGAGGCACAGCAGCCTACATCACTTCATATCTCCCTAATGGACTCACACATGCATTCAAAGGGACAGGAGATAAAACAGAACCCTGTATCTCCCCTCTGCATGAGAGACTGTGGAAGGCAGACTAGCAACCATCTAACACTACCTTCCAGCTGATCTCAAAGATACCCTCTCTCCCTCTTAGGATCTAGAAGCATGGCAACTAGTTCCTCATGGTCAACGGTATGAAAGACAGCTGGTAACAGAATCATATCCAGCATTAAAACCAAATTGTTTGGGGTCCAGGAAATCTGAAAACTCTACATTTTCCATTAGGGTGGGATTTTCAAAATTGCCTAAGTGACTAGGAATCGATGGGACTTGTACTTCTAAGTCACTTGGTACTTTTGAAAATTCCCAGCCCTTATGTGTTTTTGATGTGTTACCCATAGAGAGTGTTCTTCATCACAAAGAAGTCTAAAACACTTTACAATTTAAAAGCAATTGCTCTACTCACATAGTGAAGCCACCTGTGGGGTGAAATATAGGAGCTGTTTAACAACTCACAGCAATACTACACAACAGAATTTGACAGGATATGCGGAATAGCAAATTTAATTGAAAATGCAGGAAGAATTTTAGTTGTAACGTAATTATCCGAGCTGGAATTTGGTCAAACACCTCTGCTCTGGCAAACACTACCAGGGGTCTTTCTTGATTAGAAGCCGTCAGCAGCTCAGTTCAGTTTCACCTGAAAGCAAATACCAATAGCAGCACAGGATGGAATTCACATTGAGCATTGCAGCACCTAATTTATAGGTACCCAGTCAACTAGTAGAATTCATAACCCTGCATTAGGAACTCAGGGACCTTGTAAAATGCCTGGGCAGAATTAGGTGCTTAAGAATAGGATTTACAAAAGCCAGAATGCTGAGCAGGCAGCTGCCTAAGGTAGTTAACAGAAAAATTTGAGGAGAGGAATGTGGCCTAAATCCTGACCTACCAAGGAACTTAGGTACCTAAGTCCAGGCCAGGGGGAGTCACCTATCTCTGCTCAGGATTCACAGCTACAAACCCTCTCCTGGAGTAAGCAAGATCATACTTTTTAAAGAAAAACCAAGTAGGAGCAGGTGGTGCCACCCTCCCCTTCCCATACCCTTTAGCTCTTTAACCCTTTAGTAGTTAAACGCTTTAATCCTTTAGTAGTTAAACCCTTTAACCCTTTAGTAGTTAAAACACTCATCTAGGATGTAGGAAAGCAAGATTCAAACGCATACATCCCCCACCTGCTGTGGAGATCAGATTTGAACATGGATGTTCTATCTCTCCAGAAAGTGCCCTAACCACTGGGCTATGGGGTAGTCTGAAACCAGCTTCTCTTAAGCTCTCCTGTTGAAGCTGTTCCACTGTATATAAATATTTAAATATTCATTAGACCAACAAGAGAACAAGAATGGCTCTGTAGCCAGATGGTTAGGGAACTCATAGAGGGGGTGAGAGGCCCAAGTTCCTGCACCAATTAATATTTAGATATCCATATGCAGACACAGCTTGAAAAGAACGAAAGGTGGGTTTAGGTGACCTCAGTGCATGCCTCTCAGATTGGGCTCCAAGGGTGAGATAGGTGGTGGAACACTTAGTTTGTGAATCCTACTGGGGCTTAGGTGTGAATGAGCTGCTGGCCAATGTCAGGATTTTGGTGGCTGTGTGCCTTGGGGACTATAACAGCAGAAATATGGGTAGCAGCTGCGCAGGGAGATTATGAATGCCAGTTGTGCCTAAATGTTGGACTTAGGCACTTAAAGTGGCAGTGAAGTGCCTAAGCCCCCTTGTGAGACCCACCCACAGAACTATTTTGATGAATTCATTAATACAAATTCATAGAGAAGAGTGCCTGCCTAAGAATCCATAACTGCTTCCATCCATGTACTGAGCCAGCCCAACTCCATTTAATTTATATGACATCCAAGGACCACAGTACAAAGCAGCATGGTCACAGATAAGCCTCTGATCTTCACTGTCCATTGGCACCCACTAGTAATCATGTGCCTGGGAGGCCAGAAATATAAGGAGCTGTCCATTTCTGATCTCAACACTGTTTAAAAACTCTTGAAAGTATTTAATCACAGTAATTGACTTAATTGTCTTTTCCAAGTCGCTTTTATCCTTGACCTGTACCCAGAGGATCAATAGGCTCTGGCCATGCCAAAACAAAACAAACAAAAAACAAAAAACGCCACCGCTTAGTATGCCAACTATTAAAAGAGATAATAGAATCTAGTCTCACCCAAAGAATACGGAGTAAGGGTTTATTGAAGACATAGTATTAAAAACCAAAACATGTACAGTCAAAAATATAACACCAAGGGTGTTTTGAAACGTACATAAATCAGCTCCTAGATACTCGGTGTAACATTTTCAAAAGAACCTAAGTGACTTAGGAGCCTACGTCCCATTTCCAAAATCAATGGGACTGAGGCTCCTTAATCACTCAGGCAAATATCTGTTCTAAGATTCTGAATGACTGATAATCTTTTCTCCCTCCCTTGGCTGAGGTGTGTGGTCAGGGAGAGCCCAATGCCACCCCTGAAAGATGCACTGTGGAATTTTGTTCCAGACATGTAGAGTATTGGAGCAGAGCTCAGCTGTGTCCTTCGGAAAGCAGAATTCTGTCCTCAGTTTTGAAATGCTTTTTTTGAAAAATGGAATCCAATAAATAGAAAGCAATGTTTTTAAGTAAGTGACATATTAGAATTTTTTTTAAAAACACAGTGAGGATGATGGACTTCATCCATCCACCACTGCCCAATAAAGGGGAATATTGAAACCCTGTCATAAAGTTGAAGGACTTGTTTGATTCTAAGTTAGCACTGCCCTCAGCAGCAGCACAAGGCTAATGCCTTTTGTGAAATCAATTTCTAATCCACTGCTGAGGAGGCTAACAGGCCCATGAAGTTTTCATTTACACTACTCCCCATCCCAGGCCTACTCCACATTTATGGTGTCCCTGTAAGAGAAGATTGCAGACAACAAACACAGACCTTTATGAAAATCTAAGTTTGCCTCCTGTCCAGCAAACATGCCTGTATGTATTTAATGAGGCCAGCTGGTGGCATGTAGCAGCTGTAATTAAATTGACTGTTTCCTTATCTGAGCTACATGCAGCTTTTACAGCCAAGTCGATTAGTTCAGACACCCACACACAAGGCCCATTGCCATTGACTTCAATGGAATAGCACAGATATAAATGAGGACAGAATGACAGGCACATATTGTACACCCGTACACACTCTTATCCATACAAACTCGCTTCCTCATACTTGTGTCACCCACACACTCACATATGGATAAACATGAATACTCATAAAAAAAATCACACATGTATACACATCAACACACCTGCATATTTATACACTGCATGTTGAACACTTTCACATGCTCATAAACATTCCACATACTCGCTCCTATAGACACAAACTTCAAACATACCACGCCCATTACATGCATGCACACACATGCACACATCCAGACACACACACACATCACACATGAATACACACAGAAGCTTCACGTACATATATGCACATTTGTGTACCCTTCAATGCGCAAAAAAAATCCACACCCATTACACACATGAATGCACATAAAAGCTTCCCACATACATAAACACACAAACACACACCCTTGTTAGGTGCCCACTATAACCCTCCCCCTCACATACACACACACAAACAAACACAATACATTGACACTAACATGTGCAGTCAGACACTCAGGCAATGGCTTGGGTTTAGCATGCCGACTCGGCCAACCTGCCTTCTCTACAGCGGGATAATCCCGCACTCCCCCCCCAGCGTATCTCCAACATGGTTTGTTTCATCATTCATTTCAAGCCAAGACTGAGGCAGATGCCAGAAGCTCTTCAAGGAGAAAGGAATGCGACATTTTTCTGTTCTCTAGTGGCAATGCCCCTCACCTGGCTCAGCCCGTTTTACCAATCCTGTCCGGTAAAAGAGCAAATGCTGTAGGACACGCTGCTTTTGTTTATGCCCGGATCTCTCCCCCACCCTCCCGTCACTGGTAAAAATGAAGCAAAATTATCCCTTCTCGCTGACGTTGTGCTGCCCAGAAAGAGGACTCTGCTACAATTGTGGGAAGGAGGCGGAGGACGTCTGGAGGCCGGTAGATGGCGCAAATGCTCTTTCCTTGCAGAGCATTAACCCTTTGGGCTGAGTTACAACGTTGCTTAACATTTATTTGCAAGCAATCCCCCAATGTACATGTTTGTGGTTACTTCAGAAATTAAGACAAGTGTCGGCGTGATCTGTGAACAGGGTGACAACAGAGAGAGGCGATGAAAACGCAGTGCCCATTAAAAGGGAAACGAGCGCAACATTTTGGAAAATGGAAACTGTAGCATTTTTCAAAGGAGCAGATCTGCGTTTGTGTTTGCAAAATCTCTGATCTTTGAAAGATCTGCCTGCAGTTAACGCTGCCGTGCAATGCCGTGCAATGATTAGTCTTTTTAAATCCAGTGCAGCTCCAGTATCAACACATGTTACTGTGGAAGGTATGCGCACCAGTGTAGTTTGGGTGTGTGTTGTGTGTGAGGAGAGATGCTCACAGGTTTAAGCATTACAGACGCCTTTTTACTAATGTGCCACGGATTATTCTGTCCAAGCGACAGCTAGATGGATGTATCCTGCTGCACTAGCGCCTAGATGTTCCTTCAGGCGACTATGAAAATCTCACTAGTGTATTATGTCTTGAGCTGCTTTCCTGGGCAGAATTGATCTTCTCGGGGGGGGGGGGGGGGGAGAAGAACCTCAATAGTAAATACTGTTTGGAGTTGATTCGGGAGATTGTCTGGGCTTTTAAGATGCTCTCCCTGGGTTCCTGGTGGATGCTGTAACAAGCCAGAATTGTGGTGGTTTTTTTGATTGTGGAGGTGTGGGTAACGCGGAGGGGTGGGGGAAGGAAAAGACACAATCGGGAGTAGCTGAGACTTTGTGCCCCTGTTGGAGAGATGGTTGAGTCCTCGTCAAGGTTGCTGTGGTATCCCAGAAACACCATTCACTCTGAGCTGTGACCGCGCACCATCAACAGCAACAACTCCACTGCGCCTGGCCAAGGAATAGGAATTAGGAGCTCTCCCGAATAATATGAAAGGGATCTGCGAAGGGGAAATCCGTGCAAAGGACTCGAAAATAGCAGACTCGGGGGATAGGGGATGTGCTAAATGTGGCCTGCTGGACTTCATCCTGCTGAAGAAAATGGGGATTAAAAGTGGATTTACATTTTGGAACCTCGTCTTTTTATTGATGGTTTCCTATGTGCAAGGTAGGGTAGTGGGATTTTTTTTTGGGGGGGGGGGATTTTGGAGGAGACTTTTTGCTTTCGGTCTGGGCATTCTGAGTTGTCGCCCTTTACAAAGGTTTCACCGGGGTACTTTACAATTTGAACAAATGAATGATAATTAAAGGCGGGGGGGGGGGGAAGGAGGAAGGAGCTGAATCTGAGCTCTCTTCTGAAATAGGAAATGCAATTGCTTGCCCGGCTTGGTGTTCAATGCAGTCACTGAGCTGGGGCTCAATAAATATTCTTGCAGTATGCTCAAACGGATACGTGAGTTGGTTCATACAGCCTCTAACTAGTGAATATTCAAGCACAACCCCACCGGATGACTTCTCTAGGATGGTGGGGGGGAGATTACCTAGGATTCACCCCCCTCCCCGTCAAACAGCTCTTTGCGGGAATATTTGTATCAATACACTGATTAGTTTAACCATTCCATAAGGAAAGTTAGAGCGGTGTACGGTGTGTGTGGGTGTGTGTAGTGTGTCTCAAATACATAAAGGCTTTTTTCACGGTTGTGTGTATGCATGCCCGATTCTTTAGCTGCAGAAGCGCTGTGTTTAAAAAAAATCAAATTTGAGGGTATGATATGCCATTGAGTTCAAAGATCGAGCCCCCTTCCCTTCTCTCTCTGCCTTTTTAATATATATATATATATATATATATATATATATATATATATATATATATGAATGGAAGACAGGAAGAAAGTCTTTAGCTGACAGTATAAGGATCTTCCTTAAGTCTTTGGGTGCAGACAGGTACAGGGAAATGGCATCACAGAATGAAATGTGTCGTTTAAATAGTGTGCACCTTGAATATTAGGCAGACATCACTAAATGGTGAAGTGCTGATCACCACCAAGTGTGTCTTCAATAAAGGCATCGGGAACTCTGTGCATTCTGCTGCCATTCCCCCATAATCTCCCTTTATTTGTGGATAATTATTAGTTTCTGATTAATTTCCTGCTTATCCTTCTT
Source organism: Emydura macquarii macquarii (assembly GCF_026122565.2). Classification (NCBI taxonomy): domain Eukaryota; kingdom Metazoa; phylum Chordata; order Testudines; family Chelidae; genus Emydura; species Emydura macquarii. Next base: position 15,405,867 of record NW_027130520.1, on the reverse strand, counting down.
CCCCTCCTCACACACACACACACGCACACTCACACACATGCACACGCACCCCGAATGTCTAGTAGACATGATCGATCCTCTCCGAGTTTGAAGACTCGTTTGTTGCCTCCCGCGGTTGCTTCCATACCAACTGCGCGGAGGTTTTTCTTGTTAAAGCGGGTGCCTTCCCTAAACTGCTATCTGGCTCTGGCTTTGATGAAACAGTTTATTGTAGAGCGTTGCAGCTGGTTGTTCCCATACAGAAAGCAGCTCCATTTGCATCCCGTTGGAAAAGACAATCCAGGTTTCATAGGGGTGGTGGTGTAGGGTTTACCTCATCGCACGTTATCTTGCTACTCTATCTGATGCTGGGAAGCATGCCCGGAATTTTAATGTACCTTCTAATTACAGGAAGCTTTCCGGTGTTTACGTACCTTGGAGCCAGCTGTTCCCAGATGGTTTGCCCATTTCTGAAACAGGTCTGAGCTTCGGCTCAGAGATCAAGCCCAAACCATGTCAAGTGGGACTTTTTTTGTTTTTGTTTTTTTAAACCGGCTCATTAATAAATTATCTGTGTGACGCGTTCCCATTTGAATGTCATCGATTTGTTGTCTGCAAAAACGGATGGCCCTGAAATATCTAACGTGCCTGATAGAAGACACTGTGTTGGTTAATGGATGACGCTGGCAGCTGCTATTGTCAAACGGTTGCTTTGTGAATAGGAGTCGCGTGGAGGCAGCATCCTACAAAATTCAAGATGCAGGCGGTTGTTCCTATGTGGTGGTGACCATGGATTGCATGGGAAGTTTTCATAGCACCTGTTGAATAACAGCTACAGTTGCCCTTGCGGGGAGGAGGGAAGAAGCACTAGAGATATTTAGGACAAAGATTGGGAAGACGGTGCATAAAACCCTCTGTTGGCAGGGTAAAGGCAGGACTGCGCAAAGTAGCGCCGCTGTGATGCCTGGCATGTACTTCCAGGAAGATGCTGGGGGGGGGGGGGACGTAAAACTGTCAAAATATAGGGCATGATTTTCTCAGGGGCTGAACACCCATAGACTTGTAAACCCTCAGCGCACCTGGGCATCAGAGCGGTTTAAATTAGGTGCCTAAATACGGATTCTCTTGAGATTGCCAGGTTTGAAAGTGTTGGCCTGTGCTCAGTGCAGCATCCCATGTATTATGAGCGTTTATGTTTCGTTCCCTTCACATTTCCCTGAATGAACACCTTTTACTTTGATTTCCGTTTGCATCGTGTCAGCAAGGCTCTGCTGCTCCCGGAGACCTTGGCAGGTTTCCTTGGCAGGCCCTTTGCAAGCACTCCAGCTATTGGAAGAAAGGGGGCACCCAACACCCAGCATCTGCCCACTACGGCTGCCAAGGCCCACGTCATTGTCTCTGCTTCCAAGGACCTTGCCCCTACCACTGCCCGCCGTGCCACTTCCACTGCCTCCACAGTCCCTTATCACCTATTGACACCCGAGCCACCCTATGCTCTCCTAGGCCCCGCCAGCCAGAACCTCTCAATTACCCATCTCTTCATCCCAAGCCTAGCGGTTTCATCACTGTCTCACAGGCTGCTGTATCCCAGGGGTCTCTTTCTGCTTCACTGCTTGCCCTGCTACTGCCTCCTAAAGTCTTGGTCCAAGGCTAGTTCGACTTTCTCGACACCTGATTTCCAAGCCCCAGATTACCCCAGATTTACACGTAGGTCTGTGTCTATTTGCGGGTGTGGGTGTTCCCCCCCCCCCATATTTTTGCATATGCAGATATGCGCACGCATTCACACGTTTCTGGAAATGTCACGTCCTGCCCCTATGCGTTTAGACAGCAATAACGGTGAAGGGTTAGTCTCCAAAATCCCTGTGCCCTTCATGTGCCAGAACTGCTCCAAAAGGCACTGCCAGTGCAAATTGAGTGGAACTGTAGCTTCCCCGGCGAGATTCTCAAATGGCTCACACAATCCCCTTTCAGGAGAAGGCCAAACAATTGGGCCCTTGCCAATTCAGTCCTCCCAGGATTGCAGGGGAGTAGGGAAGCGAAGAAACGGCACCTTTGAAAAGTGCCAGGAGAATGACTTCACAGCCCAGGCTGCCCGGCTGGGAGATACGTTTCTGTTGGAGCTGGTGTGTGGTTTATCCCTCTACGTGCGCACACACCGAAGATGGTTTTTTTTCCCCCTTCCCACGCACCTTTAGGAATAAACGAGAGCGTCATTTAGGCAGGGGAAACAAAACACAAGCTAATCTTTGGAGGAGCAGCGAGTAAATCCTCGCCGCTCAACTCCATCATCTAAAGGGGGAGGAGAGAGGATCACAGGGCATGTCAAACCCATGGCAGCGCGGGTGGTACCAGCAGCCAACTCGGTGGGTTTCTCTGCGGGCTGGAGGCGAAGCCCTGATCCCCAGGCTCTCCGGGAGCGGCTGGTGGGAGAAACACCCCTGTTCTGCTTGCCAAGATAACAGCCCCCGAGGAGCCAAACAAACCAACCAGCCACCAAATGCCTCTTCCACCGAGCTGTCGCCCCCGGCTTTCGGGGTTGGGGACACGCAGCGTTGTCTCCAAGCCGGACTGGGACCAGCGGCACGAGGGTTACTTTGACAAGAGAAAAGAGGGAGGTTTTCCACGGCTTCTTGCGGGGGCCCGTCCTGCTCAGGGGGAGAGGCGGCGGAAGGGGTCTGCAAAATCAGGGTTGTGAAGTTAACACCCCCCCGCCTCCCCTCAGTGGGCACAGGTCCATGGGGCACTGTGCAGGGCGGGGCTCTGTCCCTGCCCAGAGGAACTAGCTGGCCCTTCACCCTTTCCTGGCCGGGGGGGGAGGCTTTGGGCTCCGACAGGGGCACCCGCGGGGGGGGGGGGGGGCTGGCATTATGGGCAGCTCATTGCGTTGTAGAATGGGCAGGAGCAAGCTGCAAGCGCTGGCGCGGAGCTCCCGCACGGTCCCGCTGCAGGCAGGCTCCTGCCGCCCAGCCACCGCCAGGGGAGCAGCCGCCGCACGGGCACGCAGGGGGCTGCGCGTCGTTTCCGCCCGGCGGGCCCTACGGGGCAAAGCCAGCCTGAGCCGCGCCTCGGCAATTGTTCTTGCCCCATTCGCCGCCGTTTGGCTCTTCAGGCTCTAACCGGCTGGGCGCTGGGAAGGGTTTTGCCCGCGGTGGTTTGTTCAGCAGAATAGCCCGCTCTGCCCTCCACGCACAACACACGCTAGTTCGCTCCCAGGGCTCTCGCCTTCCCGGAGCTGGCGAAAAGCGACCAAAGAAGCTAGGGAGGCCAATAAGTGCTGCCTGGCATCTTCAACCTCAGGACGAGCCTCACGACTTTAAAGGACAAGCCCAGTTTAATTCAGGGAAGAATTTGGTGGGTATGTTTAGCCCCGCCTGTTCCCCCTTCTCCAAATCCCTATCCATAAAATAGCAGAAACTGCAGGCCTTGTCTAAATGTTTCACTAATACTTATTGGACATCAGGTACACACAGGTTATGGCTGTGCCAGTGCATGGTGTGGTTAAAGGTTCATCCACCTGTATTTGGGATGGCTAGATTTCATGTCAAAGGTGCTCAGGTCTTGTGTAGATCATAACAAGAAAGGGCAGATAAAATCTTCAGACATCCTTCTTTGTGTGTGTGTGTCTGAGTGCCATATCTGCCCCAAAGAGTTGACAGTCCAAGTATAAGACAAAACACAGATGGATACAAAGAGACCTATTGGGGCAGTTCCCATGGATCCTACAGGATCAGCAGTCTTATTGATTGCCTATCTTAGAAATAAACTGCACATTTTTAACAGCATGTGTAATTAATCAAAGAAACAATTTACTTAGGGATAGGATAGATTCTTCATCACTTGAAGTCTTCAACTCAACACTGGATACTTTTGCTATAGCTCAGAGAAAAGTTATGGGCTTGATGCGAAACTACTTGGAAAGGTTCTCTGGCTTGTGTTATGTAGGAAGTCAGACTTGATGGTCACAAGGCTCCCTTCTGGCCTTAAAATCTATGGTTTATACATATATATAAATAATCATCCCATCCCATCATTTTGATAGCCATAGGCACATTTTAGCACCTGAAGAAGGAAGAAGCCCAAACTCACTGTAGATGTTTGATTTATCCGCTTGAGCATTTACTATTGGATCAACATGTATTTGACATTATTTTGAAATTCAATAGACTACATTTTTAGATTACAGAGGTGTAGCTAGAAATTTGAAATATTCATGCTAACGAACCAATCCATTACCACTATGCTTGTCATAGTGTATTCATCTCCCAATGAAAGTATGCCACTACCTGTAAACTTCCAGAGGGGTAGCCATGTTAGGCTGTGTACAGCAAAAACTTTTGTGGCATAAGCTTTCGTGGGATGCATCTGACGAAGTGGGTTGCAGCCCACAAAAGCTTATGCCCGCAGAAATTTGTTAGTCTTTAAGGTGCTACAGGACTCTCGTTTTTACCTGTAAACTGCTTCACTAACAAAATGACAGTGCAAGTAGTGATATCTAACAGAGTGCTAATAAAAGACCTGGTGAACAGAAAAGCATACCAATTGTTAAAGGAAATGTTGATTTAGGAACACTTTACTTAATCCATTTTCCATTAAATGGTGTTCAGTGGTATGAAAACTTCTAGTTACCTTTTCAACTATAGAGAGATATGTTGATACTATTTTCTGCCTTGAACTATTGTGTGGTGCTGCTGGAGTCTCTTAAACAGGTTGACACATCCTCTTTCAGAGGTAGCTGCATTTCAGTGGTGGGTAAAGTGATGTCTATATGTTCCTTACCTTCCTCATAGCAGTGTTGCGAGGCTTAATTAATGGATGTTTTTAAACATACCTTGAAATCCTCAAACAAAATTAACTACAGAAGTGCAAAATATTATTATTGTCCCTTTTCTTCCCTTCAAGACATTGAGTTAGTACTTCTAGAATGCAACTGGGTTTGTTGACTTTTTTGGGTTATTCAGTACACTGGGTATTCAGAAACTCCAGGTCCTGCTGTAATTTGTTCTCTTGATTACTCTGTATTTTTATTTATAATTTTATACTTGGTTTGATTAAAACAAAAAATCTATTAAAATCTTGACAAAAGTTAAATTTTGCTTATATATAACAGCTTTGATCCAAAGGACCATGGAATTTATGAAGTAGTGTTTAAAATAAGCTTATAGAAAGGCTGACTCTGGTCCACATTAGAGGCAATGTCAGAACTCTTGCTGACCTCCTTAGCAGTAGGAATAGGAACTTGGAGAGCTTAAATTCTCACTGAATCTTGGATTGCAGTCTTCTGAACAGATATTTCTTCTGTGTCTGAAAAATAAATCACAAGAGACACAATATATTTCATAAGACATCACAAATATTCAATAGAAGTGCCCTTTGGAAATCTCACATTACATTACAGACTGTAGCATTGCTGAAGTAAATTGTCTATGGCTCCAGTTGAAGAAAATAAATTATATATTCTGAATACAATTAGAAAATGTTCTGTGTCTTTGTCATACCACTGTGTATGTCAACCCCTTTAAAGGTAGGCCTACTAAATTCAATGCAATGGCAACGGAAAAACAAAATATTTATTTTATGTCAGTAAGATCACAGATTGCCTGTGCTTTTTGGCAGGACATATACTGCACTACTGCCAAGTTACAACCTGATTTCAATACTTTGATTAAAATTTTGGTTATATAATAAAATGTTCTATAACTAGTAATGGGCTGCTGACAGTGGCAAAGATATCAGGATTCATATAGATTTCAGTTCAGAATATTTCCAGCTTCAATTACATTAATGGAATTCATTTTTACTTTGTATCCAATCATAAAACGTGTTATAAATATTTAGGTAAAGTTTGAAAAGTAGAATTAATTAATAAAAACAAAGAACAGAATTAAAAACAAAGGAACAGAAACAATTTTCACATCTGTTTTATTCTTTTCATCTCTTGCTAATATTTTCTTTACGTTTGTTACGACAAGAAAACAGCCTCAGATCCTACAAAACATGCCACCTTCTGTAGTTTCAAAAGTAGGAATAAATTGAAAAACAAATGTTCAAATTCTGATCTTTGGAAGATCTGTGTAGTTAACTGAAAGTAGAAGAAACAAAAGAAAAGGAACAAAAAAGACAGCAGATCTTTGTATATATCCAAGGCACCAAACTCCGTGCTAAATTCAGCCCATTCACTTTTGTGGATTTTCATATGTGCATATTGCTTGGTATGGAGACGGGCCCATAGCTGCACTTCTGTCAAACATGCTTAACCTATTCTTATGCGTACCTATGTAATCATTCTTAAAGATGTCAGTGCAAACCAGGTGTCTTCTTTTAAAAGTCTATTTCACAAGAGGGTTCCTAATCATTTATTTGCTAAACATTACCCTTCTTAGTCAGTCATAGGAATGGTCCTATTGATTTCAGTGAGACGGCTTGCATAGCATGGGAGTTTTAATGAGTATTATAGATGGACTAAATATATTGATATTTACTTGAAATGGCAAGGTCCAAACAATTTCTCTAACGTCTTTGTGACAATGAAATGCAACTTTATATGTACATATTTGTGTGTGTATGTGTACATTGTGATGATATACATTTAATACAGTGGTACAACATGTAATCTTGCACCTTAGATCATCTCACCTGCACTCTCATCAATACTCCATCTCTCCCAGAACTAGTTTTAACTTTTCAAAGATCTTAGCAGCTTTAAATGGAAAGAAAGCAAGGAAAAAAGCAAGCGAGCTAGTAAGAAATCTCTTCACAATAACCTGCTAAAATGTCTCCTTTCTTCCTTCAGAATTATATTAATCTAAGATACATAACAGATCCTGGACTTAAGAAACAAAGGAATAATATCTCATATTCTGTGGACTAGAAAAATGTCTTTGTGCCACTGCAAAGGTGAATTGATTGCTCAGAATGCTTGTCATGGTGATTTTTGAATAAAAGAATGGAAAAGTAAAGCCCATTCCTCCCCTACTATATTATCAGCTATACTCTTGTGCAATATCCCGAGGACACTTCTAGCCAGAGCTCTTGCTTTAAACATCTGTTCCTATCTTCTGTTACTTTCTCCCATTCCCCAAAGGGAATGATCGTCTATGGTATCTTCATTCTCCTCACATGACCCTCACTATTCTTAGCTTGAGAGACTGCCAGCAATGTCACCCCCCTTCCCTTTACTTGAGTCATTGCAGTGCCTTCCTAGGAAAATGAAGCACCACTGACATTTGGGGGGACATGTCTTTTGAAGGCCTTTATGGCTGCTGAAAAGACCCCATTGAATGAGTCTCCATCTACCACATTTGGGCAAAGAGAAAACCTTTCTACCCCAAACTCAACCCTCATCCTCCTCACAGCAGCAGTACGGTCTCCACATTGCAGAAGAACATAAATGTTGTGCTTCAGTGATGTATTTTCAACATTCACATCCTCCCATGTCGGCAAGAAGGCTGCAGAATTCCTACACATAAACAAAGGTGATAGATACAGTGGAATATTTGTTCTCAGCAGAAGGGGGGGAAAAGGGAAAGTTCTGGGGCTCAAGTAAAAGATGATGGATGACAGAATAATGATTTCCATGAGCACCATTACAAAATTACTTTCTCACTGAAATATTCCCCGAACATGGGGTTGCTTTGGGATTTATGTAAAGTGCTCTTATATGTACACTAAGGGAACACTGAGAAGGCAACAACCAACGACATCAACAGTGGTAAACACAGACAGCTAGACTCTAATATTTCCATATTCAGTGACTCCTGCATCCTAGCTTCCTAGGGCTTCCAGGGACGTACTACTAAATTTCGTAGAATTCTCTAATCCTCTCTCATAGCCCACTGAAGTTAGTAGGAACCTTTCCATAGTCTACAATTGGCTCTGGATGAGGCTTAGTGCCTGCATAGAACCTAAACTGTATCCACACGCTTCCACGGATGTCACCAGACCCAAAGCTCTTCGAGCTCCCAACCAGTTCCTGTGAGACATCTAATCTGTGCTCTCTAGTTTCTCTTGAACTGCCAAGCTCTATACCTTGTTTCCTCCTCCCAGTCCAAGGTTTGCCCCTCTGAGGTAGGTCCTGAGGAATTAGGGCCTGATGTGGAATATAGAAAGTCCTCCTTAGCCTATGCACCTTTTATAAAATATTCATACTAGAATCAATTCTCTATTTCTCCCCCTCTCTTCTTCCTTCCCCCAGCTCTACATCCACAAGTCAGACCTACTAAAGTATGCAGCAAATGTTTTGGCCTTTATGGCTCTGCAGGGAGGCAAGGATGGTAACGGGAGCAAGTATCAAGCTTTGAATCTGGGGAAGTATGGCAGGTTCTGGAGAAAGGAATAGCTGATCTGGTCCTTAACTCCATAGGCTTCCATTCTCCTACCTTCCCCTGTCTTTTGTAGTCCCATTGTCATCTGGAGTTTAGATGTTATTCTATTTTTCCTGTCCCCCTAGTGTATGTCAGAAATATTTTTAAAGAAACAAAACACAAACAAACATCCAAACCTAAAGACATTCCCAGACAAATTGTTAAATTGAGTCACAGTTGACAGTGCCTATCAGTAATTCAAGGGTAAAATCCCTTTTTATGAGAAAGCAAACTTCAGAAAGAGAGAAAATTAAGATTTAAAATTCAAAAGAAACCCCAATATTTGTTAGTATGACACAATGGCAATGTGAGAGACATCCTGTGTGCTAGTCTGGAGGTTAATTTTCAAACTACTTTAATAATAAATAAGCAATCTGGGGCCCAATCCTGAAACTCTTATACATGTCAGTAGTCCTGTTTAAAGTCAGTAGGACTGCTTGTGGACCTGAGTATAGGGAGCTATTCACATGAGTAATGTTTGAATTATTGCATCTTTATTAATGTCTTCTTTATAAAACAAGCAAACCTATTCAATTTGTTGTTCTAAAGGGTGCTAGAGACTAATTTAAAAAATAACAAGAAGAGAAAGAATACGCAGAAAACACTGCAAGGTTAGGATTGTGGAGTTTCTGTTGCAGGCACATTCTAGGGCATGGTTTTGCGCTTCACCAAATAGGCAGGCAATGGGTCTTCTAAACCTTGTGGAACTTATGGATCTATAGTTATATTCCATGGGTGACTGGGCCTCCACATGTGACATATGCCCCCTCCAGAGTGCTCCCCTGCTTTCCTTACAATTGGCCTACTCATTGAAACCCATTGATGGCTAATGAGATTACACAGGTATGTATGAAAGTATAATTTAAAAACAGTAGGGTATCATAGGTGTCACTGAGGGCCTAATTTGTCCTGAAGAACCTCTATTACTGTTGTTGCACAAGGCAGAATAGAACCTGCTTGGCTGTCATGGCCCAGGGTGAATTTGTGGGGCTGATAATTAGGAAAAAACATCTTTTACTTGAGCAAATTCAACATGGAAATCAGTGGGGTACAATGAATGTGAAACCCTCATAAAGTGATTTTTTACAGACACACGTTTCAGGGTAGAAGTGCACTTCAGTGTCTCCTGTGAGCTGGCTTTTCCCCATTCTCAGGAGCTTTGCTTTTGAATTATTAAACCCACATACATCACACTGTAGGTGAGTATTCATTGGCCAAACTCCTTTGGATATATTAAGTTGATCTATTTTTTTTCTTTCACTTACTTTCATTGTGGCTTGGTCTACACTTACCTCCGCGATCTGGCGGCAGTCAACAGGAGTTACGCAAAGTACACAAAGAACTTGCGTAACTCCCGTCAACTTCTGTGCTTCTCTTCTGCACACAGTCTTCACTGCACTGTGCCGACAGGAACTGCATTCCCATTGATGCAGCGCTGCGCCACTTGCTGGGGTGGATTAATAACGTCAACTTCTGAATCAACTGAGCGGGTCTTCGCTGACCGCTCAATTGATCCAGATAATTCGATCTGACGCTGCCGTCAGTATAAACATAGCCTGTGTTTGTCTTCACAAACCTTGTATGTACTGTTTCTCATGTACCATAATTTCTTATACCTTTAATTACTAAGATCATTAGGGTAAGGATCCTATTCTTTATCTGGCACACTTGGATGACTGTGCATTCCTTTGGGTGCTATATTAATATTAATTATTCATGATTACCTGTCTCTTACCAATAGTTTCAGTTTGCCCACATTCTCATTTACTACTGAATCCTCATACCTTATATTCTTATTGTTTCTTCTTATGAATTATTGCTGTCTTTTCTGTGTGATGTTGCATTAAGATCAATGATGGAAGCATACCCTTTTATTCAAAACCCATTACTACTTATAGGAAAAAGTTCAATAAAAGAGAAAAAAGGTAACAAGATTTATCATGTAATAACAATCTTTTTAGACCATCTGTTAGTATAGATTGACCTAGGGTCTGCTTCCGCTGAAACCAATCAAAGTTTTGTCATTGACTCCAGTGACAGTAGAATAGATCCCTATATGAACAAAATACGTTTTTCTATAAAAGATAGTTCAGCCTGACAATACTGTTTATACCAGGCAGGGAACTAAATTGATGAAATTGGAAATCTCTAAGGGCACAGTCCTGCAAGGTTCTGAGCTCCTTCTGAGTAATGCAGAGCACACTCAAGCTCACACAGACATCAATATCCTTAATTCAAAGTGGATTAATTGTTTTTAAATCAATGGGAGTTGAGGGCACTCAGCACCACTCAGAACATACTGGGATCTAGCTATTCTATTTCTACTGACTTTCACATACTACAATCCTCACCAGGGTGTCCAACTGGGTCCTAATAGAACAGGAAGTAATAAAATCTGAGACTATTTATCAAGTTTTTTGCACAGTTGTAGAGTGCTGTTCCGTGTGTGGCTGGGGGCAGAAGGGAGGGTATAGGTAAATAAGGGGATTAAATAAAGTAGTTGCAGCACAAGATCTGAAATACTTTTCAAACTTAAAATATTAAACCGGACAAATGGTTTCAAACCAAAAACAACTGAAAAACAATTAATCCATTTCGTATTACCTTCTTGCAAAAAAAAAAAATTATTGTAATCTGGTATAGAAGTTGGCAGAAAAACATGAGAAACCCTGAGAGTTTAAAGTTTCTGGCTGATCTCTAAATCAAAAACATCTGAACAGATTTAAATATTTGGTGTAAACAAATTTGTATCCAGGCTGCTAATATGTGTGCCAGCTTTCGGTCTGACATTTTCTGAAATGATGGAAATGTTACGTTCCTAATACTAAATAATGAACTTCATAGTAGAAGTGTTGACAGACCCGTAATTACCTATATTGTATCTTTGCTGAATGCCTCTTTATCTATTTAACATTTCACAATGGAGTTAAATATATAAATCCTTGAGGGGAAAACAACAACAACAAAACACACCTATGTGTTTAACATTTGCACCCTAATTATAGCATTGCTATGGTCTCATCTGGTCATACCTTTGGAGATACTGCTGAAGAAAAACTATATGCCTTTTGAAATGAAGGGAAGTCTGTTTTGTGGAATTGTAGAAGCTGTCACTGACCTCAAAGGCTTAACTTAACCTCCATTCTTAAAGCACCCTAAACATTCACTGATCCCAAAGGATGGAGAATCAGACACGTTTGCCTCTTTTAATGTATGCATCCAGGAATTATAGTAAAATAAACTTACAGTTTGATATCTCTTTATATCAGTGGTGACTGTAGTAGTGATATCTATAGTTAAGGTAGCCTAACACTTCCCATTATAAGACCCTGATTTCAGTCTCTTATAAAAATGTGCCAAATTTTAATAATTTGGACTGAAATTTTCCCTGCTGGGTTTTTGTCTCAGGATGATATTATTTTTTATTTATATATTGAAAGTTCCATCAAAAATGGCTTAGCCACTTTCCAAGGTTAGATAAAAATATTTTATTTCAGTGGTTTCATTTTGAAGCTGTAAAAATTCCATCTGCATTGAGTATGCTCCATCTTCTCGCAGCTCCTATGTGCTTTCCAAACTGCCCACATGCCATCTCAGACAGACAAGTGTTGGGTGATATCTTTTGTTGGACCAGCTTCTGTTGGTGAAAGAGACAAGCTTTCAAGCTACACAAAGCTCTTCTTCAGGTCTGGGAAAGGTACTCAGAGGATATGTCTACACTGCAGTTAAAAGCCCATAGCTGGCCCATTCTCAGGCTTGCTGTGCTCAGCCTAAGGGACTGTTTAATTGCAGTGTAGACACTTGGGCTTGAGCTACAGCCTGGGCTCTAGGACCCTACAAGGTGGAAGTCAGCTGGCACGGGCCAATGTTGTAATAAGCTGAAAATAGTGTTTTTATTAAAACCATGATTTTCAGTGTTTAACAAAATTATGAATTTAAGCTCCGAGGATTGCCTTTTGAACCTGCTGTGCAGGTTTCCCTTAAAGACAAAAACTGACAGGTCAGATATGGAGTGATCATTTTGTGAAAAGCATTCACCCATGTGCCATCTTCATAGAGTAGCTGAGTTTGCTCCATCCCAAAGCTGCATAGCTAAGCAGAACTTTCCCTGCAATGCTTCTTTTGGCTGCTGACGTTTGCTATGGAACCAGAACTGAGAGCAGGGAGACTTCTATCCTGTGCTGTGAACTCCTGGACTGCTACTGCCCAGACAACCCAGAAGAGAAGGAAGTAGCTTAACTCAAATGCAGAGGAGTGAAGAGGTAGCAGAGACAGGGAGGAGGAGAAGGGAACTCTGAGACAGGAGCCAGTGGAGAGGAAGGAGGCTGGGACAAGGGCTGGAATCCTGTGAGAGAGGAGATTTGGTACAGGATATGGAGTAGGAAGATGGGGATGAGGACAGGCTAGAGGGAACAGGAGTAAAAGAGGTCAGGCTTGTGTGTTACAGGAGTGTAAGGGACTGTACCTACTAGAAAACATTCCCCTCTAGAACCTGGAATTCAACCCAGGATTCCCAAGTCTCAACATTCCTCTGCTGTCAACAAATAGTTGTGAAATCCATTGGCTAGTTCAGTCCCAGTCCTTTTCGGAGTGCCCAATTAGAGATACTTCGGATCGGATTTGTTGAAGTGCTGAAGGATCACAACTGAAAATGAAGTCAGTTAGAGCTATACCCTAAACATATAAAGTGCTGTGAGATGCTAAATACTTTGAAAACTTAGGCCTTGGGCATCTCAGATTTGGCATCCCAAATTGATGGACCTCTTTGATCTTAATCGCTCTGTGCCTCAGTTTTCCATATGTAAAATGGGAATATTACCACCTTATCTTACAGGGATGTTATGTGTCATAAAACATGGATAAATTAATAATTATTTCAGAGCAGAGTCTGCAAGGGTGTTCAAAAAATCATACATGGGTCACACATTGAATGATAGATTTACAGATTTTTAAGGCCAGAAAGGACACCTATTATCATCTAGTTGGACCTACTGCATAACACATGCCATAGAACTTCCCTGAATTAATTCCTGCTTCAAGTCCAAAAGCTGTGGTTGATCTAGAGCATATATTTTGAAAAAAAAACCATTCAGTCTTGATTTTAAAGTTGTCAGTGAGGGAGAATCCAACAGTACCCTTGGTAAGTTGTTAGTTAATTACCCCCATTTTTAAAATTTTGCATATTATCTTTCATATGAATTTATCAGCTTCAACATCCAGTTATTGGATCTTGTTACATCTTTTTCTGTTAGATTGAAGAGTCTTCTATTATCAATTTCTGTTTCCTGTGTAGGTACTTGTAAACATGATCAAATCACCTTTAGCCTTCTCTTTGACAAGCTAAATAGATTGATTTCTTTGATTCTATCACTATGTCATATTTTCCAATCCTTTAATAATTTTTGTGGTGCTTCTCTGAACCCTCTCCAAGTTTTTAACCTTGTTCTTGAATTGTGGACACCAGAACTGGACACTGTCTTTCAGTAGCAGTCACACTAGTGCCAAATAAAAAGGTACTTGATGTTCATGTTTATACATCCACAGCTCTCAGCTCTTTTGATCTCATCTCAGAGGGATCTCATGTTCAGCTAATGTTCAGCCAAGACCCCACTGCCCAAGTATTTTTCAGAGTCACTGCAACTCAGGCTAGAATCACCCATCCTGTAAATATGGCCTGCATTCTTTTTTCCTAGCTGTATGACTTTACATTTGGTCATACTGGAACTCATACTATTTGCTTGAGCCCATCTTACCAAATGATCCAGATCACTTTGAATCAGTGACCTCTTCATATTTCCACTCACCCAATCTTCGGGTCATCTGCAAACTATTGGTGATAATTAGTTTTCTTCAATGTTATTGATAAAAATCTTAAATAACATAGAGTCAAGAACTTATATTTGAGGAACCTACTAAAAACCTACCTGCTCAATGATGATTCTCTATTTACAATTACATTTTGAAACTGCTCAGGTAGTCAGTTTTTAATCTATTTAATGTGTGCCATGTTGATTTTCTGTCATTCTATATTGTTTAATAATATATCATGCAATACCAAGTCAAATGCTTTACAGAAGTCTATTATATCAACACTTACATTTATCAGCCAAATTTGTAATCTCATCAAAAATGATATTAAGTTAGTTTCACAAAATCTATTTTCCATAAACCAATGTTTATTAATAAAACAAAATTTTGAATAGCTACTTACTCAGTGATTGCTGAGTATCCATTTTGTGCATTGAATGGGTCCTGTGGAAAAAAGAGCATGTTGTTAGAATTCATCCATGCAATGGGCTGGAATAAAGTTGCACAGACAATCTTAATTTTAGCATTTCCTAACTTGAGTAGGTCATCTTAACATAGTTCCTTTAACATAGTTTTTTGGTATGTAATTAGAGTTTAAATACTACTGAAATTATACATATCTATTGTATCTATTATACCTTTTCTCCCCAGTACAGTATTTACTTTTGATTAGATTCTGCTACCTGTTTACTTCATTGGGACTAATTGTGGGGTAATGGCCCAATCCACCTCCCAGTGATGTGATGGAGAAAATCCCATTTATGTCAGTAGCAGTTGGATCAGCTCCTAAACTGCTAGTCAGCATCATTAAGAATATAAGAATATCTCTCTCAGATTAGGTATATTAAAAATATTATTTGTTTGCATAGCTTTGAATTTTAAATGCCATTATTAGTGACTTCGCTAATAATGTTGTCTGACTGATATTAAATAACTAAGTTTTTATTAATGGAATCACGTGCAGTTTTCATAATATTTTATATTACATATATTTTATATTATAATTATACTTTAAATTAAAATAAGATTGTGAGCTAGATTTCTTGTGACTGAAGCCAGTACATGTTTTTCAATCATTAGGGTTTCAAAAACAAATACCAACTGTAGAAGAGTAGTTGACAAGCATAAAAGACTCAAGAAAAGTAGAATTGCTTACTGCTGTGTTAAATTAATAACTGAACTATTCTAAATAAGATATCCTGACCTAATTAAAAGAATCATTGATAGAAAAAAACTATGTTAAAAATGTTATTTAGTTTGTGAAGTTATTAATTCAAAAGTTAGGAAATGCCAGATTTATGGTTCTGCACACAAACTTAATTTGGCCCCTTTGCACATTTATCCTATGCACTGTATGAAGTGTGAATCCTGTGGAAAAACTAGTATATCTTCATGTGATTAAACATTGTATCATTATGCATGTACACAAAGGGCAAAATTAAGGCTGAATGGCAACCAAAAGTCTAGCATTTACTAATTTTCCATTGCTTGGCTTTCCAGTCTTGGGGTAAAGAAAAGGCACTTCTCTAGCCCAAAGGCTTTCCCCTTGCTAAATTAAAAAGGTTTCCTAAAAACAATGGAGGTGTTAAAACTTCTCAAAACTAGGTTGTTTATAATAAGGTGCTGTGTTTTGTTTATTAGCAATAGAAATTAAATGTAAAATCTTAAAACCTATCAGAGATCTTTCTACGTTCGGTTCACTGGTCCTTTTTCATCTTTCACTACTTTTTTTTAATCAGCAACATCAATTGTCCCTTTCGACTAAAAAAACCTGCAGATGGGGTCAGGTCCAAAGAAATAAAGAAGAGTATAGAAATGCTAGTGATGCAGAAGAACATTTTTCATGGGGGGGAGGCATAAATTGTTGTGAAATTTCTCTTCTTCAAATAAACCAAAACCACTGCAAGAGGAAAGGAAGCATAGATAAATCTATTGGCTGATCCTGGCTATCAATAATATCCTATTGTCTAGAACATTGTTGCAGGGTCAATTGAAGAAAGATTGAGCCGGGTGAGTGATAAGGAGCGTTTATTCGGTTACAGCCTCTTGTTCCCCTTCATCTCGTGACCAATGAAGTGAGCCTCGAATTAACTACTCTATAACTTTTTATCTAAAATAATATGTAAATACACACACCTGTACAACGCCTCATGAAACCCCTGTTTGGTGACATAAATGGCTATAAAATTAATATTAATGGCTATAGGAGGCATATAATTATACCCGCCCCTGTCTATTATTTACCACTTAACGTGTGTGGCATATGCATTTTCATCGTGAATTTGGCTATATTGACAGCAGGAATGACCATAAATTTCCTTAACGAACTAACTGCAAGGGAAGAACAAGGGGGAGATATCCTGAGCTTTCTGTAATAGGCATGCTGTCTGAGAAAGAAGAGATAACACATTTCTTACCACCTTCTTTGTCCAGATGGTGAGGGGAGGAATAGAAGGAGGGACATGGCCTGCCCATATTATAACCGTATTACCATGGTACCTATTGGTCAGGTAATTTTGCCCTGCTTCAGCGTTTACTTCCCCCCCTCCCTAACTCCAAGGCTAAGAAGCTGCTGTGTGATCAGCGCATGATTATTGCTTGTGTAATACATGGCCTCTTTAGCCCAAGCCAGGAGTCCCACGGAGGACAATTCATGCTAAAGCCTGGGCCCAATTCCCAGCCCTCCAGGAATTTGGCCCAGAATTGACCTCCTTTGTCCCCACGCCCACAAACACGACACTTAATAGGTGTTGAAGTGGATGAGTAGGCGGGAAGCCTGGATTCTGAATTCCACAGATTCTCCAAGAGGTTACATATGTAGTTGTAGTAAAGCACAGGAAGACATTTAAATAACGTAAAAGGTGACTGTAATGCTGCTGCAATAACATAGAATTACATCTTGATCTGTCTCCTGACCTTTTTTAGAATGTGGCTGGAGATTATTTGATCCACCTATGCCAGAAGATGAAGGAAGCAAAAGCAACAATGGAAAAATGTAGAAGACATGCATGAGCCATAAAGAAATCCCCTTGAAAACATTTGATATACCTGCAGCTTAATACTATTAACACAGTATTCATAGCATTTTGTATGTATTCCCTATACTTAGTCAAGCAAATATAGGGATCCAATAAATTTTGTAATATTTTGTTTAGCTGCAAAGCAGAGCTCGTCAAATGCTCTAACACACTATTCATGAACATTTGTTTAAATTCCAAAGAACTATTTGGTTCAGCTATGTGCATACCCTTTGTTATTTGCAATTCAGGAACATTTATGCAAACAGGTTTTTGTTCCCAGCAACATTTGAGAAATGTCTGTTCTTTGAATTAACATCATAGCATTTAAATACTTCAGTAATGGGTACCATAGAATTACCATTGGCACGTGATTTTTTTGAATTGAATATGTTTCATATTGCATACAACAGAAAAAAAGCGTTGTAAAAAGAATAGGCTGTTGTTTTCTATGGTGCATGAAGAGCAGGAAGGTGAAATAAAAGGGTGAGGAAAGAGAGCAGAATCATATGTAATTATCATAATTTACAAACCCAGTTGCCAGGAAGGCAAAAGAACATTAAAGCAATATAATGCATTATTCAAATACTGGCATTAAATGTTGTCTTCTCTGCCATATATATAACAGAAATGAATTATTTGTAGCCTGTGCCCAGGACACTTTGTACAGTAATCCTGTCAAATTCATAAGCTAAAGTGGGCCAGGTTAGTATTTTAATGGGAGACCTCTGAGAAATACCTTGGCAATGTGAGAAATGGTGCTAATTCAATAGGCAACACTCTTCCTTCTGAGTCAGTACTGAACCAGGAGGTGGCATTTGGCAGTTGAAGTTGCCAGCTTTCAGATGAGATGTTGCTGATCACATCTGGTCATAAAAGATGTCATGGCATTTCTCATAAGAATACTGTTATTAACTCTGGTCTCTTGGGCAATTAATTAATTCTGCCGGTCTAAATTCCCTGATCAGTGTACATTGAATAACCTCCACTTCCTCTCCTAATCTGCTGAGTAGGGTTTTGTGCCCTATTAAATAGCATCTTTGTTTCATCCAAGAGGTGACTGATTTTCAATGCTGGGGAAGTGATTCCTATGTAGATTTTGCGTCTCAACTTGTGCAGTGCTTCAGGATAAAAAACACTATGTGAATGCAACACAGTATAGGATGTTTATCATTTAGAGAAATGTTATCAGTGTACTTGGTACTGTACAAAAACAAAAGGAGACTGCCACTTTGCCAAGGTACTTAGGCTCAGATCTTCAAAGATATTTAGTTACCTAATTGCCATTGAAATTGTTGAGAGTTAGGCACCTTAGAGGGTCAGGGCCTTACAGTTTAACTTACACTTAGAAAAAACAGTTCAGACACATATAATACAACACAAGACAGGTTAGAAATGATAAGGATGTCTTAGGACAGATCCATCTTGAAAGGTTTTGTGGAGGTTGTGTGTTTTTTCCATAGGGATTTGAAGGATGAAATGGAGGTCACTTGAGAAGAGGGCTGAATTTTCAAGCACAATGGATAACATAAAAAGTGCAAAGCGGAGAGAAGGGTACAAAGGTTACAAAACATATGATGTATTAATTTCACATATGAAAAGCAACTGAGGGACAAAATGGAAGCTAGACCAGTCATGAGTCCAGACTGCCCCCTCCTGAGGAAAAACTCATAGGAAGTGGGTTGTGCACAGAAACTTGCTGCAAGGATAATTTTGTGGACCCCACCCCAGTGTTATTTCAGGAGAAGATGGTCATTGCTTCTCCCTCCCGTAAGTAGTACCCATCTTGAAATCCAACAGATATTCAGGGAGTCACAGGAGTTCAGGTACATCCAAGAAGAGACCCTGCCATATAAATCACTATGGCCCCATTGCCCTCTCCTATCTTCTGTCACCAGGAGCACAGTTCTATGGAAGGCGTCCATGCTAACTGGAACTCCTGCTAGTCATAGCTTCCTCCAGGGCCACTGTTGGGGGATCTTCTGTGGAAAAGATACTATATTTTCCTGGGGATCTCCTCAGGGCTGGAAGAAAGATCATAAGACCATCCAATCCTTCCCCCAACCCGCCAAATCTCTCCTACCCCCACAGCAGGGTCCAAGAAGAGTGGGTGGCGAAAACTGTGCAGATTAAGCAGCTAATTTTCCCTTCCATGTGGAAGATGCAGATGTTTCCACATGGTAATTCTACCTATGGATTGGCAGAGTATGTACAGACAGCATGGAAACACTGTATTTGTGTGCTTATTCTCACAGAATAATTTAACACTCTGAATGAAAATGGGCATTCTATGTCTCACAGAATGGAAAAAGAAAAACATGCTGCTCTTGTGATCTCACACTCACAGCTAGGTAGGGCAGATCACCTGGATTCCCACTGCATGTCTTTGGTTAGAAATGACTCAGAACTGGCTGGTATTATTTCACTGCAAGGCAGGATGTTTTAAGAGTGGTCAGTTTATGACCAATAGGCATATGCAGCTGTCTCTGTGGGTGGCTTGGGAGCTTCAATTTTGAACACAAGTATTGTGAGGGACTGAGTAGTGATAGCAAATATATATATGTTTTAGGCAACTTAGTAAATAAAATGTTCAGAGCATTAAAGTTTAGGAGAGACTCAGTGTGTAAACATCTAACACTTCAGATGTAGGCTATGTCTACACTGTGAGCGAGAGGTGTGATTCCCCTGCTCCTGTTCACAAACTCACGTTAGCTCTCATCATACTAGCACAAGTGTAAATAGCAGTGCAGCCATGGTAGCATGTGTAGTGGCAGCAAAGACATGACTGAACAGTGCTGAACATGGGTTTCAGTAGACACTGACAGACTTTTGGGGCACATTCAGCTCTGATGTAAGCAGATAAAATTAATATAAACTCAGAGCTGCACCTGCTTACACTCAGGTGAATGTTTTGAAAACTCTAATGAATTTTGCACATCATGAAGGTTCACAAGACAGACAAATTTAAAGTTGTGAGAGAAACAATTAAAAAGAGACTCCTAAAATGCTGGGAGTGTTTGAAGTTGAGGTTCCTACTCCATTCATAATGTCTTTAATCAAAAAAATGCAGATCTACGTTCAAGTTTGGATTTCAAACCCCCTTGAGAGTTCAAGAGAGCTGAGATTTCAGATCTGAGCTTCTTAGTCAGCCTGTCTCCAGTTAAAAGACAATTTAAAAAGAGGATCAGAGCTTTCCAGTAAAACTGGTATATAGCAATAGAATGCAGTACTGTCCCTTTAAGGCCAGAGGAAATCGTTTGAGAGGCCAGTTCCCTAGCTCCTTGTGTCCAGGGAAAATGGATGAAGTCAAAAGAAATAACTCAAGCAGTCACTGGGAGAGACGAAGAGGGTCCCATGGAAGAGTTTTGTCTGGAATAAGGAAGGTATAGGAAAATCCAGACCATGTTCCTTTAAGGGCCTGGGTCCAGGATGCCTGTAGAGTGGATGGGCCAAGGCTCCCCTTCCTTGCAGCCAGTGCAGATAGGTGTTGGGGGTTATTAGACCTCCCTGTGGAGGATGAAGGGTAAGTGGTTGTCAGGGTGAGTGACTAAAAAGGAGGCTCCAAGCCCACACAAAGGAGGGAATTGCTGAGAGCGAGAACTCAGCCAAGACACTACCACCAAAGGGAGGCAGTGAAATATCTGAATCTGAGGGGACAGTAAACAGGCCAGGAGGAGTGGAAACACAGTGCCAAGAAAGAAGGATGAGAGACCCCTAAACTTGAGGGAGGAGCTATGGGCCAGGGAAGCCCATCACTTGAAGCCACAGTCCCAAGAAAAAGACTCTGAATCCTAAACCTGACAGTAAGCAGGACCCTTTTTGGTAGATGAATGCTATTTAATAAGGTAGACCCCATGAGAAGAGGAGTATTATTTCAAAGACGTTGGCTGTGATTTAATTATTTCCAGCAACCTGAGGGGAAACTGAGGTGGGGACTGCAGTGACTTGCTATGACACAAGAGGCATGCCTGGTGACTACTCACCCATCTACAGGCAATGTGCAGAAGGTATTCATCATATACTTTATGGGTATACATCGAAGCTCCACTACTGGTATGCTAGATAGAGCTTAATAAATTTTGTCATCTGAAACATTTTCTGAACCAAAAAAAAAAACCACTTTGTCCTATACTAAAGGCTTTTGGTTTGTCAAAACTTTCTAGTTTTTTTATCAAAAATAATATTTTGAAATTTCAAATGTTCAGATTTTTGTTCTTTCCCCCTTTTTTGCTACTGAATGAATAATATCGGGGTTTTTTTTCACTTTTTCATTTTCCTCTTTTCACTTGAACTTTTCAAAATTACTTCAATTTTGGAAAAGTTATAGAGCAACAGGAAAAAGGAAAAAGTATAGAAAAAAATCACACCCTGGGTATCATTCATTTAAATGGCACTCAGTGGCAAAATAGGAAGATTGACTATAAAAACTCAACTTTTTGAAATTTCCATACACAAATAAAGAAAGAAAAACTGTTATTGAAATACCATTTTTACACTGAAATACCATTTTACATTGAAATAACTTTTTTCTACAAAATTTTTTTTTCTGTTTTTCAACTAACTCCAATGCAATTGCTAACATAAACCATTTCGGAAGACGTTGCATTGCAGTTGCCATTATAATCCCTTGTAGTTCCTTTATAGAGCATCTTTATTCAGGTGCTCTTTCTGAGTCTTTGTTAAGAGCAAATAATTTGCCTTTTAAAAAAAAAAAGTGTGTTCTCCATGATACCATGCTTTCAAGTTACTTCAAAGAAGTCTCCTTTCTAGTGGTGGATGAAACGATTCTTGGACTTCGTCATCTTTTATGATAAAAGTTGTTATATAATGCAAAATATTGTTATTACTAATATCAATTAATCACACTCCTTTATATCTGTCTTTCTGATGCTTTCTTCTCTCCGTGGAGAGGGTTTAACAACGATGGAGAGGGGGTAGAAAGCACAGCCTCTCACCTGCTTAGAACATGAGGACTTGTGGGTAATATTGACTGTAGTTCTGCAAAACACAAGGCATCTATGCACAATGCAAGATGCCCTATGCTAAGCAGTTGTTCAGAGGCCATTTCCTACTATATTATAACAATTTCACAAGAAGTTAAATGTTTAGCCTAAAATGATTGAGTGTCCCTTTTGTGAAAACAAGATTTCCCACTATGCCTATTCACTGTTATTGCTTCCTACCTATCTTTATGGCAAATTAGTGGAATATACTGTAAAAACAGTATGATTTTTAGCATCTCATTTGCATACAAACATCACATTATTTTCAAATTATCCTCTTTATGCTTCTCATTTTCTTTTGATGTTTACTGCAGTCTGTATAAAGACTGCAAATTCCATCTACATTCTCCTGTTAATGTTTTATTACATAATGTAATGCAAATGTTTCGTTTTTACCTTTTCCCGCTAAGGATTACATTGCACAGTGGTAAAAAAAGCTGGCACCCAGTCTACCATCCAGTTTTGCCAGTGTATAGTCCACCTAGAAGTGATATGTAAAGCAAGCAGGAAATATTCAATAGAAATATAGAAGCAAAGCTTTTTGAAAAATGTGCACTTTTTTTTTATCATTCTGACCAACTTTAGTCCTAAAGTGTATCATTATAATGGATCGAATGGGAGAGAATGACTTATTTCAAGACTTCCACTTCCTTGGCCTTGTCTAAAGGGTCAGGCCCATTTAACAGGCTCTCAAGATAGTTGGCAATAGCCTATGTTCTTTCCCTCCATTAGAGAGTGGATAACAGAATCCAGGCCATAGTAAGATCAGGCCTAACAGCAGGCCTTCTTAATGTAACATTTTCATGGCACTCCATTGGTGGTCTCTTTTTCTTTGTTGTGTTGAGTTATTTGGAATTGTTTGGGCTTTGAGGGGCAAGTCAGAGGAGAAAATGAGAGGTGATGCATCCTGTGATGAAGGGCAAAGGAAGAAAGCTAAAATTTCATAGTTACGATGGCCCCAGTGGATTGTATTATATGTGAACTGCACTGAAACATAATGGAAAGTGGCAGCCTTAAGAAGTCAACTGCAGACCCTGATGCTCAACCGGCCTGGAAGAAGTTAAAGCAGCAAGATGCCCACTCTATCTTTCCCTGGTGATATATGCTCCATAAGGCAGCTTACACCAGTGGGGGATCAGGACTAGTGAAGCTCAGCTCCACCCACAGCCTCAGCCCACCTCATGCCCACATGTGCAGCCTGATCCTCTTTGGGGCAGGGACCTTGTCTTCATGTAGGACAGATGTTATCTAAACTATATATCCATTACATACAAAAAAACTGAAAGAAAAGTATGTTAAGATTGCAAAATCAAGAACTCAAATGTTAGTAAATGGCAGAATTAATGATGTCCATGCTTTTAGCAGCCATAATTTATCCACGGTCTACAGATCATGAGCAAACTACAATTTTCAGAGGCCTATAATATGGCCAAATGTGGATGATTATTCATGGGGATGGTAAAAGGTATATGCCTGAAAGCACAGTGACCTCCTCCTCCTTCCTGGCAGATTTCAAATCCTGTCTTGAAAGCAAAGCATGGAGACACTAGAGCTTTTTAGTGAAACACGTGCAAGAATTTTTACCACTGGCAAAAGAGTGTTTTTCCCTAACATCATTCTCAGAAAAGGCTGAACCATTTCAGCTGAAGCTTTAAAAATATATTCAGCCTGAGGCAAACACCTGCCAAGCAACTTCACCCCTTACACTTAAAATTTTGGTAAAGTTATAAGTAAGGCTCTGTGTAAATCACAATTTCATGGCACAGAAATTGTGAAATTAGCCCAATACAGGATGTCTGTTTTCGCCTCCCCACTGTTGGAAAAATCACAGTATTGGACTCATTTGGCTGCTTTGGGGGAGGGGTTAGCTTCCCATCTGGCCAATGGGGAGAGGGATGTGAGGCTGACAATGCAAGGCAACTAGTTGCCCTGGTTTGGCCACACCACACTGGATTCCAGCAGACCCAAGGGAGATACCGCAGCATCAGTTGGCAAAGATCTTAGATCAGGATCCATTGGGTGGAGCATGAGCAGATGTGTGAGGTGGCCCTGCCCCAGCAAGGGATGGGAGGAGAGAAGAGGGCCCTGCCCCGGCAGGGGAACTGGGCTGGGGGGATTCTCACACACCCAGATTCCTCTGCTCATGTTCCAAGTGGGGGATTCTGATGTCAGCAGTTTGCCAGCCACCACTGTGATGTCTCCCTTAGACCTGCTGGGCTGGGGGCTGCCATGGGACAGTCCAGGTTGGGGATCCTAATTGACCCACATTATCAACCCTACAAGCTAGCTGGACAGTAAGCAGCAGCAATGGACGGTGCTGGAGCTGACCATGGACCAAGCCAGCCCCAATCTCTGCCTCAGGCTAGGCTGTGCTGGATGGCCAGTGTCATATGGTGAGACACACACATTCTGGTCTACCCCCCTCCTTCTACAGCTCGCCGGGATAGGACTGGTCTGCCTCTACCTGCCTTCCTGTGGGATAGGACTGGCTCACTACCCTCCTCCCCATCCCCACTCCACCTCCAAACAGTCATAGCCTCAGGAAGGCAGAGGAAGCTGGAATGCCCACTTCTGCCTCCCTGCTATTAGAAAAATCACAGCAGTGTGGGGAAAGGAATTGGAGAGTGTGCATATTCCATTAAATTCAAACACCCAGGATGTTGCCATGAATTAAAAACAAAAACCGATTTATACAGGGCCTTAGTTGTAAGCAACCAAAAACAGGTTCTGAAAATGGGAATGTCAGGCAACCTTAACGGTAGGTGTCATAACCAGCACCACTGGGTTTTCAAAAACAAAGCAGTTTTACATAAATAAATAAAAAAAAATCCAGGCCAAATTAAGAAAATAGGCACCATTTTAAATCTATGTCAAGACCAAATCCTCATGGATTCCCATTACATTCTTGGGAGAGATTTCAGGATGAAGTTTATGCACATCCTTATCCATATCTAATATTTGCATTTTCTTTTGAAAAAGATCTAATGAAATGCATGTACCTAAACCACACTACAGAGAAGAGTTTAACTGGTCTACAGATAGTCCCAAGGGCTGTAACGAGTGACTCATGATGAAATGCTGTAAATTGAAAATAACATCTGTTTGAAATAAAGTCACATTCAGGGTTAAAGTTCTTCTTGAAACCCTTCACTACTTTTTTTACTAAATTAGATCAACCTAACTACATCGCTCAGGGTGGTGAAAAAATTCACATCCTGAACACCATAGAGAAGTTGACCTTACCCCCAGAGTAGATAAATGGAAGAATTTTTCCTGCCTTTTGGAGAGGTGAATTAACTACATCAACACAAAAAACCCTTCCAACAATGTAGGAAGCGTCTACATTGTGGCACTACGGTAGCACAGCGGCAGTGCCACAGCTGTGTTGCTGTAACATAGAAATGGCCTTCAGCATCAGTTCCTGTGCCTACTCTTGATTGGTTTCACAGTGTTCAACCCTGCACGCTAGAGAACCAAAAGCAGTAAGTAGTGCTAAGCCCTCAACATTTCCTAAGCAGCTGTGGCTTCTTCAGAGAAGCATAGAGAAATGCATCCAATATTCCTCAATCAGAGCAAAGCACTCTGTGCTTATTCTGAACAGAGCACTAATGACAAGGGAAAGCTGGTGTGAAAGGGAGAAAGGTATAGTCAGGGCACAGTGCTTAAGTGCAATCCAGGGAATGCAAATGATCTGCAAAGTGTCCATTTTTAGAATTTTCACTTACTCCTATTGCTAATCAGGACTGGTGGCCACTCAAGCGTGTTTAAGAGCTGCACTTAGAAGAAATATATAGTGTCAGCCACTGAGACAGAACTGTGTCAAAGGGTTCTTAGAAACACTGTCTTTCACAGAATTTTTGTTTTCTAGCCACCTCTGCTCATAGCTAACTTTTTTTGGTAACATTTTCAGAGTGCTGTCTCAACGGATAATAGCATAGTCCTCACTAGTTCTTGAGTCTGTTATAGTGTGTTTACATAGCCAGCATGATGAGTTTCATGACTTTAATTGCTTCTCTTTACTTTTAGCTATCTGTCTTGAGATGCTTTAGGCCTGATTCTTATTCACACTAAACCCCCACTATATGCTGCCAGAGTGATGTAAAGGGATCTTAGTCCTGTTTTCTCTTTCACAATTTTAATCCAAATACTTTAAAATGTTAGTTGAGCACCAAGTGTGCTCTGCCCCCTGCAATAACAAGAAAACATAGTTTTCACCCTGAAGACCAGTCAGTCACATGCAATACCATTATGACATAATGCATCCTGTGTTGTTTCTAGCTTGAAGTGTAGAAAATCTCTGGTATAGGTCATTAATGAATAGGTTTGCAAAAATAAAAAGTTTTTCAAAAGTGTTTGAAAGTAATAAGAGAGGTTGTTTGGCATATGGGAAGATGAAGGAACTCCATGCCTAAGAGGCATCCTGGAAAAAAGGTGAAAGCAGGAAAGGGATGCAGGAGTGGCAGATCTGAGGGAGGCTTGGGAGGAGCAGGACACAATAGGAAAGATGTAGACGCTTCATGTTGCTTTACAGAGGCTGTTGCTGCAGAGCAGAAAGGTTAGACACAGCTTGCCTGCTCTTTCTGACTGCTTGTGTTATCACATTAAGAGCAAGGTTGGGAGAGAAAAAGAGGAAAGCACCATCCACTTTCTCACTGAAGAAAAATTTTATAAGGGCTAGGAAGAGGAGGCTTGTCCTTTTAAAGCTGAGGTTTTGCTCATGCTCAGACTCAATTTGTATGCTTTTCCTCATACTCCCTCTGACAGGCTGTGCCTCAGTCTATTAAAAAGAACATGCAACTCTGGGGTAGTGCCACAGGCAAACCTGCCTTACCCAGCTAAACTCCTTCCTATTCTCCATGAGTGCTATGCCCTACCTCTACCTAGCTGCCTACTGCTGGAGGGGAAATTAGTGCTCAGGAACATGTAGCTTGGGAGATGGAGGAAATCTGCCCTTGAGTTGAGGGAGGGAGGTTTGGGGACAGAGAGAGAGAACAGAAAAAAAAAAGGGAAAGTGTATCTTTGGTTTGTCTGGTAGGGAAAAGTCAAACTGGGGCAGGTTGGGGTGAGAAAAGGGGCAGAAAGAAACCATTGTGAAGTATACGAGCAGAAATCTTGACTTTTCAATAGACAATACATTAGTCAACTACAAGTCATGTGCAAAGGCAAAATGGCAGTCAAGGAGAGGGGCCATTGCTCCAAAGTGACTAGCAACTCAGAAAAGAGAATTTAGCATGTGCATGTTTAAGTTAACAGAAGATACAGCAGGTCAAGTTAAATGGGAAAAAACAGCTGGTTTACCATAAGGCCTCATTGACATGTTTCTTCAAGCTTCTTTCCAATCTCTATTTATATAATTTTTTTCCATGCACCTAATCATTTTTGTCACCCTTTTAATTCTGCACGATCCTTTTTGGCACAGCGTGACCAGTACAACATACAGTTTTCTAGATGAGGCCACATGATTGATTTATATAATAGCATTCTATCTTTTCTATATTAGGTACTTATATGGACCCCATTACTATAGTATCTAATTGTCGCATCCTCTTAAATTGGCTGAAATTGTGAAGACCTGACACTGAACTGGACAGCATTTCTCTGTCTGTCTGTAATGCAATAACTTTTGAATGTCACATCTGATCAATTCCAAAATTTCAGGGAATGTGCTAGACATCAATGGTCAGAACTCTACTGTTTTTGAGGAAAATTGGAAAACTGAAGGGGGAAAAATGTGGGACACAAACCCTTGCCAACATTTTAGAACAGCTACAGTCTCAAGGACTTCTGCAGTTCTCTATAGATCAATCAACTGGTTGATGGCACCCATTAAAGCCTTCCAGAATAACAATACTCCTATTTTATCTCTGCCTACCCTCCCAATAAAGTTTAACATGTTGATATCCTCGGTGACTTATCATCCAGACAGAAAGAAAAATACTGGGCTGGGAAGAGACTCTGGAATGAGAGGAAGGGAGAAATGGGGGCATGGCCATAGCTCCTCGCCCGCAGGGGAACCTGGTTTGCGGGGAGGAGAGAAGAAGGGCACACAGTGCCCCTAGCATGGCGTGGGGAGATGGGAATGGGAATAGACAGAACCCTTAGCATGGGTGGCAGACAGAGTTCCAGGCATGGTAGGGAAGAGGAAATGAGGGTCACACAGAGGCTCTGCTATGGGGGGATATTCAGGATCCTGCCATTGGGGAGTGGGAAATGAGACTCACATGGAGACCTCGCCATGGACGGGATAATGAGGGACCCTGGAATGAGTGGGGGAGAGAATGAAGGGGCACACAGAATCCTTGAATATCCTGGTATCGGGGAGGAAGAATGGGGCCATGGAGGAAAACCTGGGGATTAGGGGTACACACAGAATTCCTGCCATGTGGGGGAAATGGGGGACTCTGGAAGGGGGGGGCACAGAGTGCCCTTGGTGGAGGAAGATTGGGGGAACTCAATATGGTGGAAGGGAGCACACAGACCCCTCCTGCCATGGAAGGTAATGGAAGGCATGGGGGAAAATGGGAATGGGGTGCACATAGAACTGCTGAAATGGGGATTCTGGTATAGGAGGAGGTGGGCACACAGAACTCCTGGCAGAAGGAAGACTTGGGAGAGTTACAGGGACTTCCTGGAAAAGACAGCAAGGGGAGAGTGGCAGAGAGTTTGTGGGGCTGGGTAATGTAGGAATTCAAGGAGCTCTTGGTGCATGCAATAAGCCTAGTCTATACAAACTAAACGTGTGCAACCCTCTAGTGTATTTATCTGCACAGCACCACTGTGAGGTAAGGAAATACTATTATTCCTGGTTTACAGACAGGGACCTGAAGCACAGAGACTAAGGGCCAGATTTCTATAAGTATTTAGACACCCTAAGACCCAGGCAGATGCTTAGTGAGTTTTTTTAAAAGCCTGGAAATGCCTAATTCCCTTTGAAATCAATAGGAGTTAGGCCCCCAATGGGAAGAGGCCACCTGGATTGTTAGCCCCTTAATACCTTTACAAATCTGGCCCTAAGTGTCTTGTCGCACGAAATCTGTGGCCAAGTAGGACTTTGCATCAAGATATCCTGAGTTCCAGTTTAGCACTCTGACCATGACATTTATTTTTTTAATATAAGAGTGAAGATAACTAAACATTTTAATAGCAAGGTATGCACAGCCATGGGAACGAGGTCACTCATTATACCATGTACTAAAAGGTATTTTCCAAGACACAATATGGGCCAAGTACTACTTGAATTGTTTAGTTTCACACTCCTTGTGCAGTGTAATATACAAGGATAGGCAATGTGAGTGTTATCTGCATTACGACTATGCAATTGGGCCCTTTGCAAATTACTCTTTTGTAATCCAACTAGGCTGACCAGATTAAGTATAGTAATTAGTCTAAATGTAGTGACACAAACATTTACTTTTAGATGCTAATTTGGGGATTTTGAGAGATAAGACTTCCTTGTAATGATTTTGCAAATGTGTGTCCTTGATAAGTTAACTGCCAATCAATACTCGAAGGTGTTGAAGGGAATGATTTTAAAGTTTCCCAGTCAGTGTGCATATGTATGTGTATCTATATTAGTGCATGGTGCTTTATTACACATGAAGGACCCATTAGCACTAATGAATCAAGTGTATAAATACTTTTATATCTTGATGCTAAGTGTGCATAATGTCTCATTGCATAAGTACTTTCTTCATAATAACTTTTAAAAATATATCTTTTCAGTGATCCCTTCTTAAAACTCTCCTTTGCTGTGATAACTACCATCTTGACAACAGTTAGGCTCCTGTTGTACAGAGACCACTGTCTAACAGGCTGACCGGCATTCGCAAATAAGTTCCCTGTACTCAGCCAATTGTCTGTCTGTATCACCTGTTGTGTCTTGTCTTATACTTAGATTGTAAACTCTTTGGCTAAGGGACCATCTTGTTCTGGGTTCATAAAACACATAGCATAGCAGTGTCTTGGTCCATGACTGGGGCTGCTACTTGCTACTGCAATATAGTAATAAATATTGCTAATTGTAAAATATATACACTCAGTGAAGTCAATGGGCCTGATTCTCCACTGTCTTTCACCTTGTGTAGTCATTTACATTTTCAAAAAGAGTATAAAATGCGATCACATCAGAATCCTGCACTCTTGACAGCATTTTACACCCACTTTGCATAGGTGTAGATGCATGCATGATAACAAAGAATCAGGCCAAAGAAGACAGTTTTGGAGTCTCTGGTCTGGAACCAAACTGGTTTTCTTTAATTCTTTCTCTAGTAAGTTTCAATATAATGAATAGTAATGAATAAAAGTGCATATATCAGTACAGTATGATTAACCAATGTCAAAGTTAAGATGGAGACGTAGTTGCCTTTTCAAATATATATTCAGATTTTATATTTTAGTGTAGCTTCTTTGTTTTTATTTTCATAAGAGGCAGGAAAGGCAGGTTACATGTAGCAGAGGATGAGCAGTGTCTCATCAGAACATTATAGAAGCTTGAAACCCATGTCTTAGGGTTTTGTTTTCAGTTTCATGCTTACTCTCTTGACAAAGTGCCTTCTGATAAGAGTAGAAGAGACTAATACATCCTCAAATACTGAAGAGGTCACTCCGAGAGGTGGCATACAATTCAGAGATACAGACAGGTTATGGTGGCAAGCAAATTCGATAGTTAGAAAGATCCTGAAGTTGGGCATGTGCTGATCATGAGAACCATTACCACGTGAAAAGGCTTAGTTACAATTGTTTTTGCTAAAATGATTATTGTAGGGCAAATCTTCATTCATATATATTTGTTCTCTTTGGGTTATCTTATAGAAACAATATATGGCATTTTTGCATGGATCATGTAGTTACAAAACCAAGATGACAATTTGATTACATCAAACAGAGAGGATTGAGAGTCCTTTTTCCCCCTTCACACCTTGTTTCACATATACCTCTATTGTGCCTATGAAAGTCATCATTCCCCTTCTGTGACACATCTGCATGTTTTTCATGTTGAATATCTGATCAAGCAAAATTTTACTGGAGAAAACTGGACTGAGCGCATTGTGTAATAATTTGTCAGGAAATAACTGTTGAGCTACTGTTTTGGCTAAGTAAAGTGGTGGCAGATTCATCTGTAAAGAAACTACAAATATAATGAAAAATCACTTGATTGTACTTTGGAGTTGGTTGAAATTTTTTGGAATACAAGATTTTTTGTTGAAAAAATCCTTTTCATTTCAAAAATGAAGATTTTAATGAACAATTGTCAGTTATCACCTTTTTTGTGATTTGGGGGCTTTTTTTACTGAAATTATTAAAATCATAATTTTTGTGCATATCTAAAAACATGTTTTCTTACTGAAAATTGGATTTATGGTAAATGAAAAATTTTGAAAAATATCTTGATTAAAAATAGCATAAAATATGTCACAAAAATTAGGAAAGGGATCATTTCATCCTGAATCTTGTGAAATGGAAACAACTTCAGGGTTTTTTGGGGGAATTGTTTTCCCATTTTTGATCATTCTTCCATGCATGTTGGTTTGTGTCCAAGGCACATGTGTTTTGCCATGATAATATTCATATATAGAATATGTGCTCCCTCTGTAATTAAGACACACAGTGTAATTTACATGTACCTCAATTTGTTTCCTGATTTTCCTGAAAAATGTAAAAGTAGATTACATTTTTGATTACATGCTTTAACCGTATATAAACTTATGAAACTTCTAAATATCTGTCTGGCAGAGCATAAAAATGTGAATTTTAATATCAGTATTCAAAGACCTTTTGTTGAGCTGCAGAAAGAAAGAATACACACTATATAATATCTGTAAGATGCATAAAGTGGAAAAATGAGCCACATTTGAACTTCATGCCGGGAACCAATACAACTGTATATGCAAATGATAAGTCATCCCAAAAAAATCTAGCAGTTAATGGAATACAGAAGTTGTAGCAAGGAATATGATAAATCATTTTAGTAGTGGCCAGTTTCTACACTACTTTGCAGTCACTTAGCCAGGTTTAAAGTAGGTGTAAAATGTTTTAACATTCTCTTAGTAGCATTTACATCCACTTTGCAAATGGCTATAAAGGGCAGCGGAGAAGGGAATGGAGAATCAAGTACTAAGGCTTGGTCTACACTTACCCGGTGATTCAGCAGCAGTTGACGGGAGTTACGCAAGCTATGCAGAGTAGTTTGTGTAACGCCCATCGGCTACTGTGCTTCTCTGCTGCTTGCCATCTTCATTGCACTGTGCAGCGCTACGCTACTTGAGGGGGTGGATTAACAATATCAACTTCTGGATCGATTGAGCAGGTCTTTACTGAATGCTCAACTGATCCAGATAAGTCGATCTGACGGCGCCAACTTTGCTGCCGCCAGTGTAGATGTACCCAAAGTGTATGTTTGGTGTGTGTATGTGTTTAATGCTTCAGATAAGTACAGTTGCACATATGCTATTTCTGTTACATAGTTGTTGCAACCACTATAGATTAATTAATACAAAGATGTAGTTAAATTTAATCCAGTGATTAATGAGATACACTGCTCCAGATTTCCCATAGCTGTAGTGGTCAGTAGCAATCATTACTATTGCAGATTATACAATCCACCTAGAGCTAGGTGAATAACTGATTTTTTATTCACTGGCAGTTCTGAGAAATTTTTAAAAAACTGATGAAGTTTGAAACAAAACAAAAAACACTCTTAATTTCAGTTAGTCCAAGAAATTGACAAAAAAAAAAACTACATTTGGGTCGAATGAAACATTTTCCTCAGACTGAAATAAAACATTTCATTTCAGGGTATTTTTAAAATAAAAAAGCAAAAGAAAATAAAGGGCCAGATTCACAAATTGGCCAGAGTAGAAGATGCTAGTGGTGCCTCTCTTATAAAGTTTAGTCCAGTGGTGAGAGCTCTCAGTGATAATGTGGGTCTAGAGAGTCATTCTCACATTTTCTTTTTGGGCCAATGACGATCCAAGAAATCTATACAAAGTGAAACAGCTTCAACAGGATAGTTTGATGATTCACAAACCGGGGTAGGTAGACATTCAGCCATCTAAGTCGTGTGCAGAGCTTAATCTGATAGGTATGCTCAGAGGCTACCAATTGGATTGGGGCCCTCAGGCAACGTCACACAAAACAGCTGAAGAGGTCAGGGAGGAAGAAAGACTTCCCTTACCACTTTTAGCCTAATTGTTAGGGTATTCACCCATGATGTGGGAGAGCCCCCACAATACAAGTTCCCTCTCTCCATTTGATGAAGAAAAGGGTTTTAAACAGGGATCTGCCACCTCTCAAATTAGTGTCAGAGGCTATGTCTACACTGTCCTGCAAGAAGTAACTATATAAGCCTTTGTAGAAACTCTCTCCTATTCCTAAATATTTAGATTAAATGAAACTAATGAAGCTAATTTGGGCAATGTCAAACGTGTTGGCTGGGTGGAACGCCAAGTGAGGCCCAAATCCTGCAGCAAACTGTATGTGGCAACACTCACCTGCAGCTCATTATAGGACTGGGGACTAAATAAGAGCAAGACCTGTTTGGTCCTAGCAACAGGAATAGGGACAATTTCCATTTGCTTTCCAACCTAACAATACAATTCACTTATTTCAAAGATGTGTGGTGAAAACATAACTTGCTAGCATTTAAACAATGTTCCTGACTAACACTGCCCTTGCTTTAACTTCAATACTACCTTAAATAGATACGAAAGGAGGAATCAATCTGAACTTCCCCTTTTTATATGGTTAAATGGGGAATGTTTGAATTGCAGCAGAAACATGGACTAAAAAAATATTGTTGAATAATATTTAGTTAATGTTCTAATAACTGATATCCTTATTACCACAGCTGGCTTGCTTGGTGAATGTTTAAAGGAGATTGCAAATTGTATTTTCTGGTGGGCATTTTTCTTTTCCCCCCACTGCCACTGGTTTGTAAAGCCCCTAAGTGTGAATGCATCATAAGTAATTCACTGGCCATGCATGAAATGGCTACGTGTG
Source organism: Emydura macquarii macquarii (assembly GCF_026122565.2). Taxonomy (NCBI): domain Eukaryota; kingdom Metazoa; phylum Chordata; order Testudines; family Chelidae; genus Emydura; species Emydura macquarii. The sequence goes on along the minus strand of NW_027130520.1, from coordinate 15,371,700 downwards.
AAAAACAGTAACCACTCTGTTTCCTGTAGCTGTGTTCAAGCCAATGCAACTCTTTGTGCTATTAGGGTATTAAAACTTCCCTATTTTGTGCCACAATGTTTACAGAAGAACTTGGCATGCACATGGACCTTCCTTATCATTTATATTGTGGTGACAGTGAGCTGCTTTTATTTACTGTATGCAATTGCTGAAATTAAAACAGCTGGATCTGGGCTTTTCAAAGGAAGAGGAAATGTTCACAATGTTAATGGTAAAATTGTAATCTTTTAGGGCTCCATAAGCACAGGATGCAGATACTTTTGCTGCTGCTAGGTCATTTTAAAAATGGAAAAGGAAATCTCTCCCCCCACCCACATTAGCAGGCTGCTTGTGGCAGGTTTCTGACATTTATTTATTCTTATGAGTTCTCTAATCATTTATCATAAAGTGGCTCAATTTGAAAATCTTTGTATATATTCCTAAGGTTTGCAAAATGAATGAGGACTATGAATGAATGAACAGTGCCAATTACTACACTGTGTATGAATTGCTTCAATTTAGTTTTTTTATTGCTTTATTCTCTTGAAATTATTGCAACATCTCTTTTCAAAATTAATTGTATGTAATATTTTAAGATTGCATATTTGTAACGTGTAGTGTAACAGCATAGAAGCAAACTTAAAAGAAAACCATCCTGTGTCTTCCACCTAATTCAGCTATTGGTCCTAGCACCATTCAGTAAGACCTTAAGTTTGCTTTTAACTGATTTAAATAAAATTTAAATGATGGGATTTTTCCCTTCCATTTTTTAAGGACATTATGAGACAAACTTAAAATGTGCACATTGTTTTGAGATCTTCAGCTGAAATACAAGAACTTAAATTGACCAGAAATAATTTCAGCTATGGAAACTCTGTATTAATTTGTGCTCTTGAGCCTAATCCCACAAAGACTTAAACACATGTTCTGTGAGGTCTAAGTTCCTCTGCAATTGAAGTGAATGGCAAAATTCCCACTGGTCTACTGGCAAAATCAGATTAACAGGATGTAAAATTAAACCTGCATGTAAGTCTTAGAACTTGGGTTAAATTGACCAACACCCTGCAAATACCATATTCATCTTCACTTAGATTGTTTTTATATTTTTTGTACTACTTAACAAACACATCATCAAGCACACTGTTCTGTGATATACATCAAATTGCAGACAGTAGTTAGACACTCATTTGGTAGTTTGTCTTCCTGTTCCCTTCCAGGGGCCTCTTGAAGAAGTTCTGCCATGCCAGGCTAGTTTCAGCATGCTCCTAGATGCTACTCACTCTCTATGTCCTGGTATTTGTGTTGGGTAATATCTTAGATTAGAATTTTAACAAAAGGGTTGGAGTCAATTTCACTTTTGACTTTTTCATAGAATCCAGATAACTTTCTTCCACTCTGCACATCAAATTTAGGAAATGTTTATGTTTTGTTAAAGTGATAGAGTCCAGAATTTGCACAATAAGTTTGAGAAGGATATGAATGAGGATGATTTTTCAGAAATCCATTAAGGATACAGTAGGCTAAATCCTGAATCATAGGCGTAGCTTGATTTCTGTATTTGGACGGGCAGCTCCAGCCAGGTCAAAGGGGCCAGATGTGGAGGGAAAGTTCTGTGCCTGCCAGAGGCTTACAGTGCTGGGACCGCAGTGGGGTCATCACTGGCCCATGGGGCCAGGCACATAAACAAATATTTTTTGGGGTCTTGCACAGGGACCCTGAGGGCCCAGTCTCCATTCTCTTTTGGTTGGTGATGCCAAGACAGGATGAGTGAGTGGAGCTGTGTGTGTTTGTCTACACATGTGATCCTGTGTTTGTGTGTGTTCCTATCTGTGAGGGTATGAGAAATGCGAAGAGTGTGAGAGGGGCTGACCCAGCAACAAGTGTGTCTGAATGCACCTACTCACACACACATTGAAGCCAGTTCCCGTGGCTCGCTGGCTCCCTCTTCCTTCCTGGAGTGCCACGTACTGCTGGGCAGCACATCACCCTGGCTGATAGATCAAATTAATGGGGGAGTCCCAGCTGCTGATGCTGTCTGGAGTGTTGACCTGAACATGGGAGCTGCGGCTGTTCCATCACCAATGGCTATAGCTGCTGCAGCTGGACTTGATGCCGCTGCTTTTCTGGTACCTCCTGGTGCTACTGTGTCTGCCTTCCTGTTGGGGCTACTGCTGCTGCCTCCATTGTATTTCGTGGTGTAAGGAGAAGCTGCATGCCGGGTTCCAGCTTCCCCGCTACACCACACAGAGACATGTGGCAGCGCAGACCCCACCAGGACCACCAAACAGCTGGCACCACAGGCTGCTGGGGGGCAAAAAGGGGGAGGAGAAAGTCAGGAGTTACGGGGGCCGCTGGCAGGGCCATATCCTGGTGGATCAAATTAATTGCACCAATCCTCACCCCCGTGACCATGGTGCCCACCCATAAGGCCAGTTCTGTCAGGGGGGGCCAATGACCCCCCAGCCACATCCATATCTTGATATAATAAATGTTCGAGAGTAGGAATAATCTGAACACATCCAAATATAGATGTATAATTCTGGGATGATTGTCCAAAGGTAAAATTCTAATACCATTTACCATTCGTTGGTATAGCATCCTTCCCACAAACTGCATCTTAGAAGATGCATTAGATGCAGACAAAATTTGTAAACAGATGGAGTCTGAAGCAAAGAGAAATAGGAAGGCTTCTCCAGATTGCAGGGTCTGTAAAGGAAGACCTCTCCCCAACAACAGTGTATTTCCTTGAGGAGACATAAGAAGCTGATGCTAGACCAGGAACAGGAAGGGAAGTAAAGAAGGAATAGGATCCAAGAGATTCTGGGGGGCCAGATACTGGCCCCTAATAAGCATGTTTTATGCCAGCCTGGCAACACAAAGCAGCCTTAAAACTATATTTACTGGTTAAATAGGGGATTTCCCCAACACTGTTATATAGGATCTGATTAAAAAACGCATCCCTGTTCAGTGCAGTAGTTTCAGTATATGCTGAAGTCACATTGAAGACAAAGAAGTCAGTTATTTACATGTTTTCCTGAATCAGGGTCATGGTAAACATCATTTCCAGATACATCACTACCACTAATACCCAAAACAGCCCTATGCAGTGGATAATGCCTCTCAGTTTCATAGATACGGTGGGGAACAAAGGCAAAGAAGTTAAGGGCATTGACCAAGGGCAAAGAGTTTGCATAAATGCTGATAGTTGATCAGGTGCCAAGAAATTAGTCTTCTCTCACACCGCTAGGCAGCGCTCATTGTGCACATTACATACTTAAACAGAAGGAAGAGATCTGTTGGAGAGTAAACCATTTTAAAAGTTAAAGACTGTTTTACACTTTTAGAATCATCTGGACATTTGCAAGCTTAATATGCTCATCCAATTATCTTGATTACAAGGGCAATCACTGTCATTGAATATACATTTTCAGAACATTTAGAATAGATTTTTCCATGACAGCAAAAGGAATACAGGAAAAAACCCTGCCACACATTTCCCTTTTTATAAAGTTTTCCCCCTTTGTTCTAGTCTAGTGCAATACCCTTCTTTGCAAGGTCCAGCTTAGTCACTTGTAAACTTCCAGTGAATGCATCAAGATTGCCAGCATCTTTTAATCTTTTAAATCCCCTCATTCCCAGAAAGCATGTCATCTTTCAATTTTAAACTGTCATACTGTATGCCCTGGCGCATTTTAATTCTCCTAGGGCACTGATCACTACTTAGCATCGACCTACTCATATTCTTTAGCAAACCACAGTGCTTTGTCAGGCACGATATATCTGGGTATCTTTGCTCTCTCTCTGGCCTGATTCTGCTTAAAACACATTTCATTTATTTAAATATGCCTTTGGCACCTCTGGCATCTTTGTGCATTTCAGTGTTGAAAATTAAATAAAATAATCAGTATAAAAGCTAGCCAAATTGGTAGCTGAATAGATAGCTACATTTATATTCAATTTATTGCCTCTCTCTATCAAAATATATTGCTCCCACTACCATATTCAGTCTGCAGAGTGCTTGCTCAGTAAGTGCGCACCACATGAAGGCAGCAGAGCTCAGGATATCAGACCATCAAAGCAAGATAGTTCCATAGGTAAGGGTCCTTTGAGGACACCAGGCTATCTGTCCTGGTAAGATAACACCTAGAAAGCTGTGTTGACATCCTTTACATTGCATTACCTGGTATTTTATCCTCATACTATTCCTTCAGCATTCTAGGCAAACACAATCATTTTAGACCATTTAGGCATGTTTATAAATTTGCTCTATGTAGGATTTTAATAGGTGTTTAAATATACTTGACAAAAGATGTGGACTGGGAATTTTCAAAACCTCTCCACATGGCCTGATTTTGCTCCCAGTATAGTCGATGGGATTAACTTCAGTGGAAATAGTTAGGTCAATACTGAGTGTTGTAGAGAATTTCATTCATGCTATTTAATAATATTTATCACTTGTATATTGAGTCATGTTTGAACAAAGTTTTGTAATCATTAAATGAAGAAATAAGACATGACTTTTTGGGATGTTAATTACTTCAGTAGTATCTACAGTAAGCTACATAAGTGCTGTCCACAAACACAGACAACAAACTCTGACCCTGAAACAGAGTTAATTTTGGTGAAGACTTAATCCTGAAAAGACTGCATATCTATGTCTGTTAAGTGCATCTCAGGAAGGCCAAACAAAATAGACAGGAAATTGACTGGCATTGTATATTAAAACAAAAACAAAAAAAAAACATTATATCAGATTTCTGCAGCAATCTCTTGTTGTAAAAAGACAAAATTAATTATATTATGGAATGGATTTTTCCAGTAGTGAAAAATATCAGTAAACGATGAATACATAATTGCACTTAGTTGTTTTTCCCTTTATCATGTCTTTCACTGATTCCAGTTAAATTTATGGAGTTTAAGGCCAGAAGGAACAATTAGATCATGTAATCTGACCTGCTATATATACCAGACCATCAGATTTCACCCAATTACCGAGGCTAATAACATGCATATTTGACTAAAGTATATTTTTCAAGAAAGGTATCTATTTTTGATTTGAAGACCTCCAGAGACTGAGAATCCACCACTTATGTGGGTTGTTTGTTCCCGTGGTTAATCACTGATAATGGAATACACTGCTGTATTGGCCACTGAAATTGAGCAATGTGTGCTGGGTAATAAGTGAACTGACAATTGTGAAGGAATATGAATTATGAATAGGAATTAGGGGTAATATTAGATATTAGGGGTAAAATTTTCAAAAGTACCTAAGGGCTAATTTTTAAAGGTATTTAGATGCCTAAAGATGCAGAAAAGAGCCCGGGTGCTTGTGAAAATCCCTGTAGGTGCTTTTCTGCATCTTTAGGCACTAAAGTATACCTTTAAAAATTGGTCTCAAAGTGATTTAGGGGCCCAAATTCCACTTTCAAAATTGAGGTAGATATTTAGGAGCCTAAGACACTTTGAAAGTCAGTGGGACTTCAGAGCTCTTAAGTCACTTATGAAAATAGGGTGAAGATTCCTAAATCACTTACACACTCTTGAAAATTTTACCCTAGGTGTCTGAGTTCAGGCCAGAGAGCTAGGAAGCCCTGGATCATAATACCAGCTGTGACACAGATCCATGATTTGTGGCCATATGGTAACATTTTCAAAAGGTCCTAAGTCATTTAGGAGCCTCAATAACTTTTGAAAATGTGATTTAGGAGCTTAAATCTAATAGGAAAGTCAATGACACTTAAGCTTCTAAGTCATTCAATGTTTCTGAAAATTGTAGCTGCTATGTTTGTTTCCCCTATCTGTAAACCTGGGAGGTAGTATTTAATAATATGGAGTGCTATAAAAATTCACCAACTAGTGGATGAGATATTATGATTAAAATCTGTGTTTGAAAGGACAGAAATATTGGCAAGGTTCTCTAATACTGACTGTGACTCTCCTTAAGATTATCTGACCCTGGATTTTCCTCTTCACAATTTCAGAGTCTTAGAATCATAGAGTTTAAAGCCAGAAGGGACCATTAGATCATCTCGTCTGACCTGCTGTGTATCACAGGCCACCAGCACGACCCAGCATCTGCACATGAACTACTACAACTACTAAAGTATTACAAACCACAGGAGATTAGACTATCGTGCCACAAGCAGAGAACAAGAGGGAATGAGAAGCACTAGAGCTGGAGGCCCCCCCACGATGTCAGTGAAATGATTAGCTGAGATATACCCAGATAGTCCTGGCAAGTGATTCGCACTCACATGCTGCAGAGAAAGGTGAAAATCCTCCAACGTCACCACTAATCTGACCTGGGAATTCCTTCCTAACCCCATACATGGAGATCAGTTAGAACATGAACATGTGAGTAAGAACCAGCCAGCCAAACACCAGAGAAAGAATGCTCAGTGCCACCTAAGAACCCTGGTCCTCCCCATCCAATGTTCCATCTCCATCAGTGGCCATCCCTGATGTGTCAAAGGAAGGAAATAAAATAAATAAGCGCTCCCAGAATACATGGGCTGGGGAAATCCCTTCCTGAGCCCCATTGCTCCTAGGATTACACTCATGTGCTCTAAGGACCTGATTTGACTCCTATTGAAGTCAATGGGAGTTTTCCATTGACTTTAGTGGAAGTTGGCTGGGCCATAAGTGAGTTGCCAGAGTAGATGTGGATGAATGGGGGTAAAGGTTGAAGGTGAAAAAGTGCCAGCGAGAAAAGAATGGAAGCATAGAGAGAGACAATAGCTATAGTGAGAGGGACATGATTACAGTTTTGCGACTTTTTCTACTGATTCTTGAACCAATTAAATTGGGATTTCTTGTAGAAAAGGCCCTCATAAAAGTAGTTGTCCCTTGTATTTTGTTGTCATATCTTTTGTTTCTTAGTCGTCTGAGACAGCCTGAGTGATATGGTGCAGCAAACCCTGGCAATAACCATTAGCCCATCTGCACTGGAGGTCCTAAAGTTGCTACCTCTGACGGAGATGTACTGGTGTTAGCAACTGGATGAGGTGACCACTTTGCATCAAGATTAGGCACAGTGGCGATATAGGAAGGAGAAACTTGCACTGCTGCTATTGTGTGGAAAAACAGAGGCTTGCAGTTTCTAGGGCTGTCAATCTAAAATAACATTAAAATACTGCTCTGCCTTTAATTTTCTCCCTCTACTTTTCTTACCCTCTTTTCTCTCATGCCTTTTGCCCTTACTACTTTCCAGATATAGCATGTGTAGGCTGCAACCAACCCACTTGTTCACCATTTGTTTAGGCAAGACCTATCCATAATAGATAGTTATTTTCTAAAGTGCTTCTGCAGCTTTAGAAAGGATGGAACTACCTGGTGTTAGACCAAATACACATTTAAAAAACAACCTTGCAAAAGTCAGAATGTTATGGAGCAGTGTGGAAATGGGAATTCTGTAAACACAGTCACTGTGTGTGCATGACTTTGGCAGGGCAAACTGTCTCCAGAGAGCAAAGAAAAGAGCTGTGGGAACAAGGAAAATCAATTTTTGGCATGGCCCAAAGTGAAGTCTTGAGAAAGGCTTTAAGTGGCAAATCAGCACCTGCAATTTTAGTTAATTTTTTTTTGGAACTGGGGAAGAAAATAAATTAGCAAAAAAATTTTATTATTGCTGTTATTAGCTATTATTATTGCTTTTGATTAGAGAATCATGGAAGGACTTGGATTGTGAATGTGATGCTAACAACAGTATAGAAAAAAATAGAAAGCCATAAGTATTCTATTCCTCCTCTTCTCCCACTGATATCCAGACTCTCTGAAATGCTTCCTCTAGATGCAAATCAGAACAGAACGAATGTGCAGATGCTGAGTCAGTCATTGGACAAGGGTAGGCCACAAGTTCAACACCAGTAGGTTCTGCATCATATTCTTGCTTTCCCTTGTACGGAGTTGGTTATTAATCGTTCTGTCTTTGAACTAAAAAGGTTCTTCACTTTCCAGTAATCCTCAGCTCTCATTTATGTGCCAGTTATTTGTCCTATTAGTTTGCCATATGTGCAGCTACATTGCAAGAAATGAACAAATTACCAGCTAAACTCAATGACATTGCTAATTTCTTCCTACTTAGGGGATGCATCAGTGACCAGCCTCATTAAGTGCAAGTCAGATTCTGCTCCTGTGCAAGTGCTGATTGTAGGCTTAAAAGAGAGATTACTTATGACACACAAATGAGTAGACATGCAATAGCAAGGGAAAGGGGAGGCATAGCTCTATAAGGGTCATATGTGGGATGTGATAGAGTCTGTATGTAGTATCAAAGAAGTCAGGAATGATGGATTCTGGTAGTAAACCTTTTTCACAAGAGGTGTTCCTAATGATGGGGTTGAGGTTTATTTTTTTTCATGCAGCTTGAGTTGGCAAGAGGCTGTATTAGGGAACAGACTCAAACTTTAGACTCTCTCTTATGCTTCCAACGTGTGGGTCCTATTTTTTTCACTTTTAATCAGTGGGAATCACTTTTAGTCTCTAGTGTGTAACACATACAATTGCTTGGCAAAGACATCCCCCAGTCCTATCAGCTACATTAAAAAAAAGTCAAAGCTTTCAGTGGTTGTTGTAGGTGCTTTAGCACCTTTGACAATTAGCCACGATTTAGATGTCTACCTAGGAATCCAAATTTGAAAATTTTGCCCCTCTGTGTTACTAGTAACGTAAGAAGAAGCAAATCTTTGATAGGACTGAAAGTGTGTTAAACTGTTCTTGGCTAACACCTGACAAAACAGAAACAGTTTGTAAGACTGAAAACAAATTTGTTAGATGGCAGGAAAATGGGCACAATGACATTGAGATGTTATGTAAAATATTTTGCTTTAATGTTTAGACAATTGAAAAACAATGAATTGCATCTAATTTTTTGCCATTCCTTTTCCAATATGCTGAAAATATTTTTAATTTTTGCTAATTTTATTTAATTGTTTAAGCTGGATAAAAGAGGACAGGGATTCAAATTTGTGGTGGAAATGGTCTTCAAATTCTGGGTGGATAAATTAAAAGCCAAATAATAAAAGATATGTCATATGCATGGACATTATAATGCCTGGGACATTTCTGTACAAATACATTGTTTTGTATTAAATTCCCCCTTTACAAAAACTTATCAGTGCTACTATTTCTATTCAGTCTTCATTCTGATTCCAGGAGTGAGCTGTGCAAGCATTATATATATAAATAACCTTGACTTCAATTGCATTGCTTGCATAAGTAAACGTATCTGTGTGAGAAAGATCTTCAGTATATGACTCTAGAGACATAGTTTTGGTGACACTTGTGTAAGTCAGGACTAGCTCCATTGATTTCAAATTACTCCATGTTTACATTCAGATTAAACTGAGAGTCTAATTTGCTCCATACAGCCAAATTCAGCCTTGACCAAATGTGCATAATTCCCATTAATTTAGAGGGAAGTTCATCTACTCATGCCAGGAACTTCAAAGATCAAGTTGCTAAGTAGATGATAATGATATGCTGAAGAGTGAAAGAGTGGCATAGTGGAAAAAACAACTAACTGAAGAGTGTAAAAAGATCCTTTTCCTTGCATATTTCTGTTAGTTGTGTTTCCTGCTAAACTTTTTGTTTCTATCCCTTCAGTATGTAACTTGCAAGTTATGCAGTGGTAAGAAGATGTATCACTATTTATGTCAAATTCTCTGAATTAAGCCTGTAAACTCTTGTGGCGTGTAAGCCAAGTGCCATTATGTGGGGATCGTTACAGTTCCCTTTCAAGACATCTTTGTGAGGACGACCACTCCAAAATTACCTGTGTCCCCCATTCCTCAGACTTGGCTTGACTGGATTGCAAACACCAAATAATAATAATTCTTCACTCTGAAGACAACATAAAACAGCAGCAGGATTGGGCCAAGGTCTTTTGGATAACAACCACAAATAACTGTTGTGGTTTTTTTGCAATGAGATGGCAGCTGATCTGATTGTTTCCTTAGCTGTGCTATGTAGGGGCTAATCCGAATCTGTGATAGTGTCTAACAAAAGGGAATTTCTATTCACATATTGCAGGGTGCTCAACATGCAGCTGAAAGGCTGTATATGGTGCACAGTGTTTAAAAAAAAAAAAGCTGCAACTGCTTTCTTCCCTGTAATTAGGGCTAAGGATAAAGCTGATCAGGTTTTTATTGCCCAGGAACCCATAACAAACATTCTTATAAAATATTAAATCCCTTGGGGTAGAGACCACATCTTTGTATATGCCTTTAAAGTACCATGAATCATAGGGTGCTACATAAATAATGATACATGATGCTCATTATGTACATTTCTTTGGTTCTTAAAGCAGCAAAACAATTAATCAGTTTCTTTATCTCTGTAATCTATTCCTATGATCCTTGCTCTCAGATTTATAATAATTTATCCTCCATTCCATAAGTAACATTATCATGTGATTCTGTTGTGATGATATTTGCTCAAATCTCTTGTCAAATATCTTGCTAGTGTCTTTGGTTGTCATGAAACTCTATTCCCAGTCCAGGAAACAACAAAAGAGGATAATACTAAGTACCTAACTGGGTCATCACAATTAAATTGTTTGGAAATAGATAAAAGGAAACTTTAAAGTAGATAGGCTTGTTCCTCCAGGGCTTCCTGGGGACAGGCATCTTTAATCTTTTAAATCAGACACTATGCTGAAACCGTGTCCCAGAAGAATGTTTTAGTTCAAGTAAATAAGTTTGGAGAGCACTGTACTGAAACAAAGACACTCATTCATAAAAGCTAAGACTGAGCAAGTTCTTTTTTCCTCTTATGTTTGCGTGTGCACAATATGCATGCACACCCTTATGTAAACTTCTATTTCGGAGGGCATGTGAACTTTTATCTGGCTATGTTATTTTTGTTTCATTCACAAAATGATGCTGCCCTCTCTTATATATGGCCCTCAACATTCTAGTATTTAATCACTTCACAAGTTTTACTCCTTTGAGGAAACAGAACTAAGGACCAGAAACACTAAGGACTAGATTTTTAAAGATATGTAGGCATTAAAGATACAGACAGACAGACACCTACTGGTACTTTAAGGAGTCCTTTGGTGCCTAAGTCCCTCTGATTAATGAGAGGTCAATGGGAGTTTGCTATGTAGGCTGAAAATCCCTCTACATGTCTATCTGTATCTTTAGGTGCCTACATCTTTTTAAAAAAACAAACCAAAAAGCAACAACCCCCACATGACTTGCTCAAGGTTACCCAGGAAGTTAGTTACAAACCAGGGAATTGAATGTGGATTTTCCACAGCTCAAACTAGTGTTGTAACCATTGGACTACCCTTCCTCCCTGCACACACCATCTGACATCAAGACCCATGAGGACAATGACTCAAACTGGTGAGTTCCCCTCCTATTATGACTGATTTCACATAGTGACTATGAAGGCCACTGCATTGTTCTTGCTAATGCTGTTCTTGTTCTGTGGATACATAAATGCTTTCATTTTCCATTTTGTGGGTTGGACTAGATGACCTCCTGAGGTCCCTTCCAACCCTAATCTTCTATGATTTTTAAGGGGTTTTATTTGACTCTATATAAATAGGATGCTGAAATATCTGATTTTATGTGAATTTTCTCCATGTGAAAAGATGCCAAGTTAAGATTTTAAATTGTGCTTTTATACTTATGCTTTCCCTCACAAGGTGACAGATTGATGTTACTATCTTTCTATATATGCAATAAAAAGAGAAACATGATGAACAGAATACCAAGCTGTGTTACTTCTCAAAGTCATGTGGGTCACAAACACAGTACAAAAGATTAGAACAGGTATATTAGTGTGCAGGCTGTCATGGATAATCCCATTTGCAGTCTACTCTTTTAGGTTTGAGTGAAGAGGACTATTGGCAAGCCATCCCCTTCACCCCCATTTTTAGTGTATGGTTGACAGCAGATACATTCATACAACAATTTCATTACAGTTACCTTGCAAATTTCTTTCAATTAACTGCATTTCATTTTGCAACAAATCATTTTGCAGATGCAATATTAGATTGTCTCTGAGCGGTACAAAAAGTCATTTTACTCTCTCTGTGAAGCAATGCCCCAGGGCTCTAAGGCTTGGTCTACACTGCCACAAACTACGTATTGTAGCTTGTGTATCTCCCATAAACGTACTTATGCTGCCATACCATGGTGTCTCCGCTGCACTGCGTTGATGGGAGACGCCTTCTGGTCGACACAGCCTTATTCCTTTCAGGGGGGTGGACTAATGGCATTGACGAGAGAGTACTTCTAGGATCAACTGAGCGGGTCTCCACGACCCGTTCAGTTGATCCCGTTGCATCGATCCATGCAGCCTCGGCACTGTAGATATACCTTAAAATCAGCCAATACCTCCACTGCAACATGAGGTAGCCCAAAAGATTAATTGTGGATGCATTCCAGTATTCCTTAAAACTAGCATGACTTTAATGGGAACTTGGTAAGTGTTATACCAGATCATAGTAGTGGTCCAGTTAGTCCAGGATCCCATCTCTGACAGCGATCAGATGCTTCAGAGGAAGGTAGAAGAAACCATTCAGTAGGCAGTTATGGAATACTCTACTCTTAGGAAAAATTTCTTCCTAACCTCCTCAGTTAGAGGTTGGCTTATACTCTGAAACATAAGGGTTTATATTCTTTCCATCTCTTTTTAATCATGTAAGGTAACTGGATATTTTCCATATTATATAAAATATGTAAATAGCCTTCATGCTATTGCAACGTTTGCAGAAGTCCTACATACATCTGTAAATAAAAAGGGTGGGGGAAAGGAGTGGGAAGGCATGTTATTCATTAAGTCTTGGAAGCCATATAAAGTTCTGGTATTTAATTATATCAATATTAAAATTTAAGAGACCAAGGATTATGTTGTGCAACAAAATTACATTGCAAGCTCTTTGGAGCAAGGATCATGATAACCTGCATTTGCACAACATCTAGAACATTAGAACCCTACTACTGCCTTTTGGGCATTACAACAATAGAAATAATAATTTATCCCTTGGGAATATAAGATCTTAAAATATCATTCCATAAGCATTGTGTCACAGGGTGTATACACCCCTAAATTGGCCTTGTGAGAAGGAGTTAATGCAGCAACTGCCTGCCAGTTCTGGTTGGCAGCCTCACAGCAGCTGGGAGAATAGAGGAACTGAGAAGGGGAGGGGTGGAGCAGCTGTCAGAGGAGCAAGCAGGCCAGAGAAAGAAAGTCATGCTAGCAAGCTTGTCTACACTCCAGAGGTGGACAGGCTGGAAAAGCGTACAGAACCAAAGGAGATAGGAAGGAGCAGAGGGAGCAGGAGGAGTTATTGAGGCTTGAGTCCACAGGCCTAGTTTAAGGGCCCTGAGTTGGAACCCAGTGGAGTGGGTGGGTCTGGGTTCCCCCGTCGGTCCCTCACAGACTTAAAAACCCAAGAGGTTTCTAGACACCCTGAAGACCAGGAGCAGCTAATTTGGCCAAGTATAAGGTCCAGTGGGACTGCGTCTGAGAATGGGACTACCATGGAGAGTCAGGCAAGATGCAGCTGACTTGTGCAATGCTCCAACTGACCAGAAAGGTCACTGTCACATTAGCACACCCACTCACATATGGTTATGACACTCACTGATTTAGTGTGCAGTGAGACATGCTAACTTGCATGGTACAAACCCACTGTGTACTCAAACATAAGCAAGAGAAAATATAGTGAGTTTACTAGTTACTGGAATTCAATAATTCTCTGTTCCTTCTGTGCAGAGACTACAGGAGACAGTGACTATTAATTAATTATAATGTGTTGGAGGTAGAGTGAGGAATGTGAACCTTAATTAGAAATAGAATGAAAAGGTAAATCATTCACACACTGACTAACAATACTAACTGGAAATGGCATTGGTCTGCCAAGAGGAAAATCAATAAAATACAATATTGCACCATCCATTATAAATAATGAAATGATAGGGAAAATATACAAGTTTCATGCATCCATGAATCTGCTCAGTTTCCACATATGCCTTCCCTGCCTCCTTCAAATCTTCACATGCATCTTAAAAGATGCATTTTATGGGATAACTGTTTTTTTCTGTAGTGCCCACAATGTAAAAGGTGCTTTCCAAATATAAAGGCATGCTCCCTACCAAAAAGAGCTCACAATATAAAAGGCAGACAAACAGAGAGTAGGCGCAAGGATCACAATGTAGCAGTATAGGTGTAAAGTAAAAGCAAGATATTAGGGAAAACTCTGTGTATACTGGTATCTATATTTTAAAATCTGTCTTTTAATACAATCCCTTTTGCCAATTAGTTTAGTACTTATTTGGTATTCCTTTATGTGTAGGTTGACTCTGCCTCCCATACTCATTTTGAGTACTTTACTTCACAAGTAATTTTATTGATTTCAGCGGGACTATTTGTGGAGAAAAGTACTATATGGTGTGAGTAATGGTGACAGAGTCTTGCCTTTAATAAATTTAGTGCCCATGAAAGATGTCAGATGGACACTTCTGAAGTATTTTCTTTTGTCAAGGGTATGGTATGGACATTTGGCAGCGCATCACCAGAAATACATTTTAACAGTGGAGTGGGAGAATGCCATTAGTAATGAAAAGTCAATTGAAAATCCATGGTTATTCAGTCCCCATGTGTCCTCTCCAATGACAGTGCCAGCAAGGGTGCCAATTACTGCCAGTGATGGTGCCTTTTGTGATGCACAGTATTGGAGGCCCTTTTGAAAGCAACCATTTGAACAATTGGTAGGTTTTCTGGCATTTTAAATCACTCCACTCTGAATTTTTACAACTGTACATGGTATTTTAATATAACTCTTTAAGAGGTTGCCTGTCAGCCAAGATAGGGCTATTTACTTTTCTTTACATGTGCTTTCTCTGTCAAAAATCAATGATTCATTGTACTAAGAGCAGCAAACTTATAACCGCCACTAGTGTTAGCTTTATTAATCTACTGCCATACACGCCTCATTAGAGGAGTTGTAACTGTGATATGAGAATTTTTCTTTATGAATCCTTATGATTCCCAAACAGCAGAAACCTAAGATCAAGTCCAATATATCTGCAATAGTGACAGAGTTTGAATTATTTTCATGATAGCAGTAGCATGAGTTGACACAGCCACAAATCACTACTTCCAGTGCAAATAATTACTTGAAAAATTGTAATGCACTGTAAAGAATACATGTAAGATCTCACAAAGAAACCAACTCATAATTCCCTTATAGGTAACTCAGAAAAGTAATTTCTATTAGCAAACTTATAATTTTAATATGAGAAACATACTTTTTTGAAAACATGCTCATCATTATTGAAGTATTAGCTACAGAGGATTGATGGGCATAGGAAGGATGGTGATTAGTGTTCTGTCTAGGCTACATTTATGCTCTGACAAAGATTAAAGTGTAATGTTGCTGCTTCCGGTCCCTCTCAAGATAACCTCTTACTTTTCCCTCAGTAAAGACATTTCTATTTATGCACATGCATCCTAATAAGAAATAATCTGCAATGATAAGGTGAATTTATATGTACTGATCAGCAAATAAGTATTCTCCATTCTTTGTATTGTAACTGGATAGAGGTAATGCTAAGAGAGGTATATTTCAGCAACTCATAATGGTACCAGCATGAGGAGCTTTTCTTATTTTAATGCCTTTGTTACTCTATAAGTTCCTGTTTGCCTCTAAGGCAAAGTAGCATGTGAGTAAATATTCATTCACGCTCCATAATCTTTTCCCCTGCCCAACCCCTGAAATGTGGTATCACAGTCTAAAAGATCAATTCTTTATGTAAAGTTGTCATCTGGTAGGCTTAGAGTTGTTATACAGGGAAAAAGAGATGTACTGTCACTTTACTGGTACAGAATTTTTAAAAAATATTTTTTTTTGGCCACAAAAACATGTCAGTTACACTTTTAGAGGCTACTGTAATTCCATGTCAATCATGCATTGGCTTTATACACTATCAATTAGTTCTCACAGAATTGTTTTCAGACAGGGGTATAATAATAAAAAAATGGAATGTAACACACAACATGATTGTACATTGGCCCTTCTCTCCTCAGTGTGGCAAGACAGTGTGGTTGTATGTCAGTTTTAGGATCCTGCATGGAGATGCAGGATTATTCTGTTGTCTTCTCTGCCAGCTACATCAGGTGGGTGTCATTAGCTTCAACTCTGGTGAAGAAAATGTGGAAAGTGTCTTGGGCGAGTGAAGGGGCTAAGGTAAGATGACAGGGACTTTGCAGGGAAACCTTGAAATTCAGGTTATGGCTGACATTGTTTATCCTGAGTTAAGTATAAAACAAAACACCAAGTGGGGGAGTGAAATTTGGACAGTAATCCAGTGTGTGCTTGTGGGGTACCAAAAGGGGCTGGGGACTGTCTTCTCTGACAGTTAAAAAATACTTGTTCCCCTCCCAAAAGTCACAATTGGAAGAAAAAACAGACTGATAGTAAGAATATTGGCCTGTTGGTCTCACTGGGTGCTGAATTTAAAAGATGGGGATTGTTACAGATTAAAGATACTTTACTCTCTACATCACACAGTCAAATCTCAGGCTAGATCCTATTACTATCCTGCCTGTCACCTTATTTACATACTGTCCCCTGTTTTTTAAACCACCTGTTGGTGTCAGAAAAACCATCATCAAATGTTGCAGCCACAGCTTCTCTTTTTGGCAGTTTTAGCAGGGAAGTGAAGGATTGAGTGGGTAGGGAGTTGATTAAGATTCCTAATTGGGATATTTGTTGTTTGTTTCTTCCACCCCCACACAGAAAATAAAAACTTAAATCAAAAACTGAAAATTTTTTAATATGCCTGAAAAATTAGAATATACTGTACTAGTAAATGCCAGTGTGGAGCCTCAAGGGAGTTAAATCTCATATCCTCATTCTTCTCCACAATCTAGGCTCCCTTACTGCATCTCCCATGATGCAATATGACCTGATTTCTTGCTGAGCCATTGTGGTGCATTACAGGAGCCCCATGGCTGTAGTGCATAATGGGAAAAGTGGTGTATCTGGGGTCTCTGGTCGATAAAGGAGAATGGGGATATGAGGCAGTTGAATTACTACTCCAATTATGTACCCCATTGACATTTCCAAATCAAAACACCTTGATTTTCAGGTGTCTAGTTTTTCAAAGAAATGTCAATTTTCCATGGACAGCAGACTTCATTATTTTAGTGTGCAAAGAAATTCATTCTGTCAAAAAACAACTTTCATGGAAAACTTTCACCCAGTCCTAGGAGCCATCAGTCCAACTAAAGAAAAAGGCAAGCCAATAGGAAAGATGGCTGCCTTTGTTCTATGGATAAAAAGGAGGGCTTCTTTACTTACTGTTTCAATCTTTAGCCTTTCCAGAACACTAAATACACTTTAAGAAAAAATAGATAGTACATTCTGTGATGTTTAACATTCAGCCAAGGAGTATTGAATTAATTTAACCCATTCTTCTCTAGACTTAGAGATAACGTTTAGTGTGGTTGATAAACAACCATGCAGATCTAGACATTCCAATGGTTTTAAGTAGAGCATTTACAGTAAATATTTAAAAAGAGTAGTTATCTATCCTGACTGTCAATTTCCTATAAACACTTTTTTAACAAAGCAAATTGTGCATCACATATTTTATTTTAGAAGAAAGACTTTGTATACCCACACTGCTACTTTGAATTTGAGTACTAGTAGTAAGATAGTCTTACCTCTTTTGACCTGAGCAATTAGCCAAAAATTGGGGGTTTTGCAGGTTATTCAAGTTAGGAGGAGAAACTGATGATAGAGTAAAGACTTTCATAGAATTGTAGAAACTTAGAGCTGGAAGTGACCTCAGAAGTTCATCTAGTCCATCCCCTCTTCTGCAGCAGGACTATGTATAACTAGGCAATCCCTGAAAGATGTCCATCTAACCTGTTCTTTAAAAACCCCAAACAGGGATTCAACAAAATCCCATAGTAACCTGTTCCAGTGCTTAATCAGAGAATCATAGAAATGTAGGGCTAGCAGGGATGTCAAAGAGTCATCAAGTCCAGTTCCCTGTGCTGAGGCTGGACTAAGTAAACCTAGACCATCCCTGACAGGTGTTTGTCCAACATCTTCTTAAAAACCTCCAGTGATAGGCTTCCCAGGGAGGTGTGGAATCCCTGTTCCAGAGATTAACTACCCTTATAGTTAGAAAGATTTTCTTAATATCCCATCTAAATCTACTTTGCTGCAGATTAAGTCCATTACTACTTCTCCTACCTTCAGTGGACATGGGGAACTGATCACAGTCCTCTTTATAAGAGCTCTCAACATATTTGAAGACAGTTATCAAGTCTCCCACTTCTGTCTTCCAGTTTTCAGGACTAAACATGCCCACTTTTTTAAACTTTCCTCATAGGTTAGGTTTTCAAAACCTTTTATCATTTTTGTTGCTGGACCCTCTCAGTTGGGATCCCTCTATGCTGGGATAAGAAAATAAATGGGATAAGAAAATAAGAATAACTTATTCTTAATAAGTTCTACTTATTCTTAATAAGTTCTTAATAAATTCTATTCTAATAAAAATAACTTATTCTTAATAAGAATAAGAATAACTGGGATAAGAAAATAACTGTTTTTAAAACTTTCAAGTCAGTCATGCAACACTTTGCAATCTAAGCTTATGGCCTAGACAAGCTCTCTGAAATACTTGATTAGACAATTGTATTTTATACCAACTGAATCCTTTAAGATTCTCTCCCCTCCATCCCAACTATCCTAAAAGTCCAACAAAGGGCAAGATTTGTCCAACCTACATGCAGGCGTGCAAAGTAGGGGAGTTCTCTTTCCAAGAACTGGGCATAGTTGCAATACTTGTACTCCACTGAGTACAATGACTGCTCTGAGGTATTTGTTTCTGTCCAGATTTGAACAATGTCATGAGTAGCTTAGAACTACTTTAATATGTCAACATTTTTCTAGACTCCACAAATGAAGAGACACGATATAAATAGGAAGGGGATGATCCCCTGATCGCTAAGGCATGGGTTTGTTGGACCAATCTCCTGTTGAAAGTATGATCTTCCCATCATAAGAGCTTGCCTTAAACTCTTTAGAGACAGACATATGTCAATGACAGACTCCATGCTGATAGTAGAGTAGAGCAGTCTAAACCACAGTTGCAATTCCTGACAGAGCATCTCTTCCAATCTACTTATGGTTATACTAAGTCCTGAAATTGGTTAGGAACTGTTAAGGGAAGCAGCTGGTTCAAGGTGGTTGTCATTGGGTGGATGGTCTCAGTCCATTTTGCCCTCATAGATAAAATTCTGCTATAAATGGTATTGACAAAGGCAGCTGGTCTCAAAACACAAGCCTGAAAGTTTATGGCCCAGAATAATGTGACCAGCTGGGAAGATAACTCTTTCACATTTTGTTCTATAAATGTACATCTTCCACTGTCCTCACACTATGAATGCTTCCCCTAAACGCATCTGCACTGAATTATACCATTATCTCAAATATATAAAATTATTTTCTCTTAGATGGTCATTCAGTTGTCTTATTCCACTGAGGTCTTTGATTTCCTGAAACCTCAGTTATCCAAACATTTCCACTGATAATTTCCAAATAGTCAAGGATGTACTGAAGTATTATGTTGAGGTTGTCTGCATGTGAGAAGTGGTGGGGAAAAAAAACTTCAGCAAAGACGTCCTAGTGGTCAGGGCCCTAGCCTAAGACTTGGAAGACTAGGGTTCAATCTGTAGCTCTGCAATAAAGTTTGTGTGACCTTGGGTGAGTTGCTTAGCTTCTTTGTGCCTCAGTTCTTGGTGTGTACAAAAAACTTCCCTACCTTCCTGGGCATTGTGAGGATAACTACATTAAAGACTGTGAAGTGCTTTAAGATCTAAGGATAAAAAGTGCTATAAAACATACTACTACTACTACTTCTACCTCCAGTGTGTGGTTGGCTGACTGTAGAAGACATCTGGCCATTATGTTTCAAGATACCATTCTTGTGTTAGTCTATTGTGCATTTATATATGCATATGCCCCAGTAAAACTACGATGGCACCACATTGTAAAACTATGTGGGGTAGCTGCTGATAGTTTATATTTCACATAACTAGTCTTACAACCCAAAATATAACGGACAAAATTTTCAAAAGCATCCAGTCACTTCTAAATAGAGCTGGACCAAATTTCTTTGATGAACAGTTATTTTGCACCAAAATGCAATTTTCAGGGCTCTGAAACTAACTTGACTTCAGGTCAAATTCAAACAAATGATTAAGACAATTGCAAAAAAGGTTAAAAAATTGTTGATGTTTCATTGCAAAACAGTGTTTAGATTTGAAATTTTTCCAGTTTAAAAAAACGGACACAAAAGAGTAAGTAATGCCAGCAATTATTACTATTATTGTCCAAGATTAGAACACAAGAGCTCCTTAGTGAGCTCTTTCTCAGACTGCTTTTCTAAACTGTGCTGAGTTGTCTTCTTAGATTTCCAGTAGCTACTTCAAAGTTTGTTTTCTTTAGACCTTCCTCTGACACATTCATTATGATATTGTCAAGATTTTCTTGATGGTACTCTAAAAATCTTGTCTCTCTTGCACTTCTGCTGTAATGTTCTAATTCACACATTATTGATGTATTATTTCTGCTTGGCATGCCTTTCCAACCACTACCGTCTTAGCACTTTCCAAATCAAATGTGAAATGCAGCATATACTTTCAAGTCAGTGAAAGTTTCAATAATCAGTCACAAAATTTTGCCTAAAAGTGCAGAACGAGAAGTGTTAGAAAATCTGAACATCTGTTTCAAATATTATGTTTCCTCCACTAACAGAAAAAATATGGCTATTCTATCAAGTGAGCTTTAACAAGAGAAATTATTTTGATGAGTGGTTGCTATGAAAACATTTTATCATAATTTAAAGGTGACTTACAAAGGAAAAATAGGTTTGCTTTCTGTGCTTCTTTATGATATATAACAAAGGGCTAGAAGTTGCCCCACTGCCAAACACAAAACAACAACAAAAATCCTTCTCCCCCATCTTTTCTAGAAATCTATGGAAAGCACCAAAGAACTGCAATGGAAGCTTATTTCAACCCTTTCTCTTATGAAAAATCTCTTTCCCCCTCAGTTGTTTGTTTAGGTTTCAATTCCTTGGTGTGACAAAATGAGAATATTCTGTAATATTGTTACGAATGATAATCCTGGCAGTGACTGACTTGGCTAGGGATTTTTACCCAGAGGGTGCAGAAGGGTTAAAATGCTGCTCTTGGGACAGAACATCAGGTATTTGTGTTCTGTAACTGCCTGGGGTGGCATGAATAGTTATTAAGGACTGACTGAAACTCACCCAATGCAATGGAGGATCTAGAAAGATACTGAGAAACTGGAAGTGAACAATTGACACCGAAGAGCAGGAAACACTAGCTGGTGGAGCATGTTAACTCTTCAGGAGGACATGGCCTGAAAGGCATCAGATGGCTAGAATAAGAGCTGGCCTTTGGAGACACAGAGCTCTCAACTGGACTGACAGAGACAGAGCTGGAAATGGTTTCCATAGTAGCTTGGCTGGCTGATTGCACTGCCTTGGCTAATATGAATTATGTGCTTCTCTGTGATAAGCAAAGGATGCTGTGTTCTGGTGGCCAAAAAAGTCATACTGGGTTTCGAAAAGGCTGCATGGTGTCACTGCAAATGTTTCCTGAGGTGAATTGATCCCTGAAGAGGGTGAAAGTCTCTGAACAGGAGCCTATCTCAGTTGGATTTTCTGAGCAGAGCTCACAATATGAAATAGGAGTGCTGGAGCCAGATGCTCAGTCTCAGGGATGTTGAGGCCATGTGGCTTACCCATAAGGAAAAGTGGGACTCTTTGGGGTCTGGCACAGTGATGAGATTCCTCCAAGAGACTGTTTAAAAAGCTGGGGGATGGCACGGATACTGTGCATCTGGACACTTGGTAACTGAGGTCATAATCCTCCTAGTGCTTTAGTTACTATAGTCTTCCAGGAGAACCCAGGTAGGTAATACCTAAATTTACAATGTTAAAAAAAGGAAACTTGCCTTTAACACTCTTTTTAAACCTCTGGAAAAGTCAGTTTTTGACCATGAAAAGCAAAAATAGTTGTGGTGACTGACTGAATTATAATTTATATAATTATCTGTTCTTTTTTTACATATGCATAATTCATGTTGATGTCTGTAGATATTATCAGCACATAAAGAGAAAATAGACCACAGAGAGAATTTCTGATTTAAATAGGGAAAAAACCTTGCTAGAAAAACACTGATCGCTTCACTAGAATCAATGGTAAGTATCTTTTTAAGCCCCAGCAAGCTAAAAATAAGTAGTCTGTTCCACATCTTTATGTCTATCTCCTTACACCAAGAAGCTAAGGAGGACGGATGCAGAACAGAAGAAAGATATCTAAGGCTGCATGAATGCAATTTTAAGAGTACCCAGATACCTTTAACATTTAAATTTATTATTTAATTATTATTAAAGAAAAATTTAAAGAAATACAGGAACTGAGAGTGGAAAGGTCTGGGTCCATCAATGTTTTATTTCCTGAAGTCCAAGGATAGATGTTCTGACTCCATGTCCAGCTGATTATCATCACATTTTTCCTTTGTTTGAGATTTTCCTCATTTATTCAGCAGCATTCCATCCCCTGGATTATTATTAACAATTATATTGTGTTTTAACCTCTTGGCTACATACAGGGTAGGTAAGTAGATCCATATTAGGCTCCCACTCCTGCAACTACTCATATACATGAACTATAACTGTAAATATGAGAGTGATACCATTAACTTTGATGTATTTCCCAGATGCTTAATGCTATATTTATTAGTAATTGTTTACAAACCAGTACATGATGGCTCAGGTAACTTGACAGGCTGAAATTTCCATGGTGGGTTAGCTTCAAAAGGCCACTCCCTTCATCTTTTCTGTCCCCTACACCAGCCTGTTACTGGTAGAAGAAGCATCTGAGCAAAGTTAGCTGACTTTATTTCTTTCCACACCCTCCCCCCCCCCATGCCTACATTTTCTGACCATTGCCAAAATAATATGGGAAAGGTTTTTCTGATGTTACTTCAAAACTAGCTTCCTCTTATTTCATGCAGGGACATAAGTGGATTCTAAATAGTGTGGGTGGTCATTGTCACAGCATTAGAGTAACACACATAGGTGGCTTTGTAGAGGGCCAGGCCATTCCTACACTGGGGCCATAGGGGGCGGGGGGAAGAAAAGAGCATAAAATATAAACAAAAAGGAAAATGTCTGTCTATCTTACATATTTCTGGGTTCCCCTTCATGCAGTTAGGAAAATGCTGTTATTCCCTTTTTTACAGATGGGGAACTGAGGCACAGAGAGGCTAACTCATTCACTCAAGGTGATACGATGTGTGTGGAAGAGCAGGGACTTGAACCCAGATGTCCCGACTCCTAGGCTTAAGCTGCTGCTTTAGAAGCCAGCAGCTATAGAACGTATATAGCCACTATCTGTCTTCTAGTGATCATAAAGTGATAGTATTTCAGGAAGAGAAGGAAGAGAGAATCCTGCTTTCATATTTTTTATTTTAAATTTTACTTTCTTTTATCCTTAGAGGCCTCATCAGGAAATCCCTCTGAGCAGACTTGATTTAAACCACAGTGGGACCCTTGCATTCAGCCCCATGAAACTGACTCACTTTTCAAGTGATAGTACAAAAATATAACAGTGGCATTTCAGTTTATCACTTTTTCACGTGTTCAGTATATTTGAAGCCTTAATGTCTTTGACCCTGTCATAAGCTAGTAATCTGGCAATGGAGCTTTCTGAACCGTTTCATATCAGACATGGAATTTGTGCTGCAGTAGAATTTCAGTGGTATTTTAAAGATGGTCCATGTGAGCAGCCACAAACTATGACACATTGTTGAGGATTGCAAAATGACTCGTGGAAGCCTTCATGCCTTGAACATCATTGATCAGAACACTGTGACCAGATTTCATACACCAAATAAATAAATAAGCTCCACCTGAAAATGAGAGGGAAACCTAAACACAAGGTTTCAGATACAGCTTTCCCTGTGTTTTTTTTATTCCAAATTCTGCAGCAACAACCAAAACTGTGAAGTGGGGCATAAAGGTTATGTACTATTTTTGCTTCTTCTTCTTGCGTGTGGTGTAGAGTTCCATTTGAGTATTCTTTCAGCAATTGTATGTGGCAGACCTCAACTGTTCCAGTGCATTGTCGGTCAGGAGGTTGAGGAAAACCCATCCTCCTTCGAGGTAGTGGATGGGGCATTCCTCCACAAGATGGTCCACTGTTTGTATTTCTCCGCACTTCCAGGCTGCAGTAGCACAAAGGCTACAGCTGTGTATGCAAGAGTTAAAGCACCCAACACCAGTCCTTAGCCAGTTTAAGCAGGTCCATTCCTTTCGTGGCAGGTTGCAGCTTATGGGTGAGGTGGAGATTGGAGACAGTTGTTGCCGTCTGCCAGGGCATCGTTCCTTCTTCCACCGGCTCATGACCCACTGACTCCAGCTTCGGCCATTCTCTGCCTATATGAAGGCCTGAGCTGCTCCTATGAGAGGCCTGCGGCTCCTGAGGTGTTGAGCCTGCAGAAGCTGGAGGATCCTTTCAAGAAGGGGGTGGAGTAGGCTGTTATCAACTTTGAATGCTGCCTGCCTGGTTGCAGCCAGCCATCTCAGGTGGTGGGGTGGAACACCAGACAAAATGGGTAGTTCGTAAGATGGTGTGGGACATAGGGATCAGCTGATACTGTAAAGGGAAGCATTGAGATGTGTGTCCAGTTCAGGTGTACATGTACTCCTGCCCACAAGTGCCAACGCAGCAAAGCACAGGGTTGTGAAATCCACACCCCACTCATAATTGCACAGCCGCCACAGCAGGTTTCTGGGCTGCCACTTTCGCTACCAGTCCATTAATATGATGGCAGAAAGAAAGGGCTCTGCTATTTTTGCTACGGCTATGCATAGTTACAGGATTCATGATATTAATGTTCACTTTACAAACCACTTCCCCCAAATCACTGATTTCACTCAACCAAGTCTGCTTCTTCCTTTTCAATTGATGGGATGAAGAAAAATAAAGCAACAGCAAGAGTTCTTCTAGATTCATGTAGAGCTTTAAAAAAAAAAAAAAAAAAAAAAAAAAAAAAAAACACAACCCATACTGTATGTTCCACATGTTAGCTGAAGCAAAATTTTAGCGACAGCCAAGACTGAGGGTTCAGGTTAGAAAAAAAGTAGTCTTGCATGCTTAAAACTAGTTTTTGCCATGTCATTGCACTTAACTGTACATCAACATTTTCAATAGGTAGCATATTTAGTGTATAAGAGAAAAACTTGACATGTGGTTGACTGTAGTGATGCACCTAAATCCATGTGTTATGTAGTGTCCAAAATAGGTTATTTTTAGTTAGATGCAGAACAAAACATGTATCTAAGTGCATAACTCTAGCAAGCAAATTTGAGAGTTTGAAATAAATTACTGCACACAAATGACAGCAGAAAGGAAATGGTGAAGTCTTTGGAAAAAGAAGGGAATACAGTGATATGTAAGAATATACCTGTACATTCAGCATGAATGTAACCTGCTGAGGTCATGTGTCTAGTGACTCCAGGCAACATGGAGCAGAAGCAGCTGGGCAGAGATTGTGAACAAAGTAGACAATTTATCCCCTAAGTTATAAATAAATGTTTAACCTGGTTTTAAAACTACAGGCTCTTGT
This sequence comes from Emydura macquarii macquarii, assembly GCF_026122565.2. Taxonomy (NCBI): domain Eukaryota; kingdom Metazoa; phylum Chordata; order Testudines; family Chelidae; genus Emydura; species Emydura macquarii. The sequence goes on along the minus strand of NW_027130520.1, from coordinate 15,345,983 downwards.
CTCAGAATGTTAGACTAAATTTCATGAGATTTGACACTTTTTTGCCATGACAAAAAATATTTCTTTTCCAGAAAATGAGTTTTGGAAAAATTACATTCTAAAATAAAACAAATTTAAATCTTGCTTAAAAATTCAGACATAAGTAGAATCTTACCAGCATTATATCTGACTTTTTAAAATTTAGACTTATTCTTGCTATAAGATAAGGTAGCTTGCTATAAGATAAGGTAGCTTATTCTTGCTATAAGATAAGTCAGCCTTATTATAGGTACATACAACCCTGTAACAGGGTGCACTCCTTCCACTCTGGTGCCTCCTAGTAGCCCATCTGGGGATTAGCTTTCTCTATGGTCTGATGCCATTTCCTGCAGTTACTCAACCCATCATCCCACTCATGCTCTCCACAACCCCTCTTATGCTACCAGAGCTGCAATACATTCCTTTTCACAGCTTAGTCCTCTAGCCAAGTCACATTGATGTTCCCCCGTCTTCTAGAGTATCATCAAAGTTTCCTTCTAAACTGTCTCCAGCAGTCCCAACATAGGCTGCCCCAAGCCTTCCACTTCCCCCATGGCTTGTAGGGAAACCTGAGCTTACCCTGTACACTAAGTTCCAGTCTAGAGACCCTCAGCCCAGCAGCTCACATCTTTACCTTCCTAGCCCTCACTGCTGTTTCCCTGGACTGTTTTCTATATTGTCTATTATAGGCACCTCTTTCTTTTCTCTCCCCCCCCCTCCCCTTGTATCAGGAAGTGTAACTGCAAGCTATCCATGCTCTGCTGCCAGCTCCCTGGCTTTATAGAGGCCTTACCTGTTTCTGCCCAGGTGAGCCTCATCCTCAATTAAGCTTCATTGTGTCCTAGCTCCCCTGCAGGTGCTGAATAGGTGAATTGGCCTCTCGCCTATATTAACCCCTCCAGGGCAAGTGTGAGGTGGGTGCCCCACTGCAAACCCCAATAATATTTAGAGACTCTATGAAATTGACAGTATTGCACCTGCTTAAAGCAAGGCAGAACTTGGCCTTAGTATCACTTAAGTGTTTTAGGTTACAAAATCAATTTAAAACACACTAGTCTTAAAAAAAAAAATCTCACTAGAATTTGACAATAGAGATGTATGTACATGGCCAATTTTAACATATTTTGCAGTCATTGTGCATGAAATAAATTAACTTATTAATATTATGTGAGCTGAGAGCGATCTATATTTTAGTATAAAACACACTGAAAACCTTTCTCAAAGAGAACTCAGATGTTGAAAATAAATTAAAAAATTTAATATTCAGTAAAACCTTCTTTTCAAATGTCATATCTCACCACACAAACTAAATGGCTTAAGGAAGATATATGAGACAGTGTAGAATGAATTAACCTGAGTCTCAGGTTAATTCACTACCCTATTATAAAACACATAGCAAAATGGTTCTCAGAATGGATCTGCAGAGAAACCGTGAACTGTACAACTATAAATGGTAGGTCATTCTTCTTTATTTTATTTAAGCTGAGTTTGGAAACTCAGCCACTGAATACTGGAGAAAAATCTTTTTAATTCTCTGCTTCAAATCAATACATTTAGAAAATATGGCCAAGATTTAAAAAAAATTAGTCTCCCAAATCCATATTTAGCTATTTAAATGAATGACCCGATTTTTCAAAAGTGTTGAGTACTTAGCAGCTCCCATTGAATTTGCAGATAGACTTTCTGTGTCTCAATTTTCCTCTCTATTCCCTCAATAAGAGTTGCTGGATATTGAGCACTTCTGAAAATTAGGCTATTAATTTGAGTGCCTGAATATAAAGTTAGATTCCTTACTTTAGGAACTCATTGTCTTAAAATCTTGGCAAATGTGTGTATGTATGAAGAGAATATCCTGCAATCAACTTGGATGCATCACAGTTAACTTCCTCAAGAACTTCCATTTGCTGTGTTATTTATTATGTGAATGGAGTCAGAGCTTTCTTCTTCTGTCAGTGTAGGATGATACTTACACCATCTTTCTTTCAAGCACCTTAATATGCTCTTATAAACCTATATCTAGTATCACAAGCACAAACCTCCTATGATGTATTTAATTTTATATTCTTTCCTCAGAGAGTGAAAATGAGGTAAAGACACAGAGTCCACACAATGAGTTGGTGACTCCTGGGTCTGAACCCTACTCTAACTACAACCTTTGAATGCTACAGTACATAATCGGAGTAGCACTGTGTTCATGAGATATATGACACATTTCTCCTTTTGTTGTAATTTCCATTATAGTTTTAATGGAAATTGTTACATATCTAATGTGTGTCTAGGGAAGGGAGGGGGTTGTTCTTAAGCAGTTATTGCCAATGATCCAGACACACCCAGGATTTCTATTTAATGGCCCCATCCATCAAAGCATAAAGTATTGGATTTTAAATGCAAATAGGATTGCTAACTTTATAAATATATCTGCGCCCAACTTAGTCCCAAATGATTTCTTTGTATGAGAACATTGAGAGGTGATATGACAATATTGTGACGTCACATAATTCAGTGGGAGATAGTTTGGTGTGAGACAGAATATGGAAACAGAGTTCTGGTCCCATAATTAGAAGTGTAGATATGGTTGGAGATCCCAGCACAGATGCTGCAAACCACACAGCCTTACCTTGGTGAGATCACTGCTAGAACTGTTTGTGTCAGCAATTAAAGCAGCATGAACTAAGCATAGCACAGCTGGTAGAATTGCTTGGGAATTTTCTGATGAAAGTTTTTCATCAGAAAAAGGACAAATAATTTAAATTGAACCTTTTTGCTGGAATATATCAGTTTCAGCGAAAGATTTGGGAAGGTTACTCAGCTCCAGAGTGGAATTGAGAGAAAGACCTGCCCCAGAGTGTTCAGTAAACTGGTGGTTCAGTCACTCATTGAGAACATGAGATATTCAGGTTCAAGTCCTTGTTTTGAATCAGTCAGAGAGAGGACAGAAACCTAGGTTTTACACATTCCAGCAGAGAGCCTTCCTCTCTCTCTCTCTCTCTCTCTCTCTCTCTTTTGCAAAGAATTTCAAAAGGTCTTGGATTCATCATGATGTGTAATATGTTGTCTTGGGGATCCCATGAGGGCCTGGCAGCCAAGGGTTAATGCAGGAACTGCTGGCCAATGCTGATTTGCAGCCTCACAGCAGCTGAGAGAATAAAAGAGCTGAGGAACAAACAGACTAGAGAAAGACAATCCTGCCAGTAAGCAGGTGAGTAACTGCCCTAGAATGGCAAAAAAAACATAAAGGAGGGATGACCAGAACCATAGGCTGTTGAAACCTGCAGAACCAAGGGAGGTAGGAAAGCACAGAGGGTGGTGCAGAATTGCTGAGGCTGATTCTGTGTGCCTGAGTTCAGGGTCCTGAACTAGAACCCAGCCGCATGGGTGGTCCTATGTTTTCCTACCTGCCCCTTAACAGAGACTCAAGAGCCAAAGGTGGTTTTAGACTCCTTGAGAACAGGCACTAGATAATCCCTCCCAAATTTACGGAGAAACCTGTACACCCTAGTGCTCAGAAAAGAAGGGCAGACTGATCAGTCTGCTGATCCAAGCAGACTGCCCAATACCTTGTCAGGCCAAATGAGGGTGCTGATACCTGCCCATACGTGTAAATATTTGAAGTCTCAAACTTTTGCAGGCCAGGAAAATTGTTTCCCACCCACTGCTAACTGTAGGACAGGAACTCCTATATTCTAAGCCAAATATTTCTGGGCCAAATAATTTTAATCCAAAATGTTTGTCGTGTGTGAAAATGGCAATTTAGAATTTAAACTTTTTTGAAAGACTAACTAGCGTGTGTCCTTCCAAGCAAATGTTCTGGTGAAGGGAGAAGGAAAAAAACTATACACAAAAAGATACTTTCTCCCTAAGTATAGAAGAGCAGAATTTGATCTCATGGGAAACCATGGAGGTTGTATAGCAACAAAATCAAGAAATACCTCTACTCTGCTGCTATAACAGAACTCCCGGAACAGCAGGGAAGTTATTTTAAGGAGTGCACCCTTGCTCTTTTAGGCTCCTTAACTTTTTCTGCTTAAGGGAAAAATTGATTTTTTTAAGCAATGCTGGAGAAGCATATATAGCCCTTGCTCTTTTGAGGCAGGGCTAGGTAAACTTGCTTGTTAATTCATTTTTTTTTCTCTTTTTAAGAAAAGAGAACTACTTCTGCTAACTCTGCCCAGTGTCACTGGATAAGGCAGCTGTTAAAAGCTTTTCTGGACAATTGTCTTTTCTGGACAATGAAGTATTTTGCTCATTACAAAAGCTAAGATTTTTTTACCCATGGAAATTAAAACCAAAAAAGGATAAAATGATTGACTTCATGCAGGAAATAGAGGAAATACTCTGTTCATGAGGGAACTGGGAAGGGACTTAAATTCTCATTCATGCTGAGAGGCAAAACCCAACTTTTTCAATCTCCCACTTCTACAGATATGTTCCAAATCCCTTTGTGCAGCAGCAGACAAAATTTGTCATTACTGTTGCTGCTGCTTCCACAGTGGGGTTCTTCATTCTGTAGCTAGGATGTAAAGGAGCCGTACACTAAATATTCAGAATGTGCTGGGGGAGGTTGGACTTTAAGAGTAATTACTTTTTTTTTTAATTGAGATTATGTACCCTGACTGTCTCTAATATTAAATTACCCAAACAAATAACAGACCACAGAGTGTCCAACATTTCCGTAGAGCTGGATGAATGCTATAAAGCAGCTTTTTCAAATATTTATTGAAACTGTGAATGACCTTTATTTTCTGTGAACAGGCTTTTCTTTACATGCTTGTTTGCGAATTGCTGTTTGTATGAATACCAGTACATTCATGCAGACAAGACTTGCGTGTGAACAAGAGTATCCATTATTTGTTGTGTGGTGTTCATTATTCTCATTTTGAAAGTTTTAGTCCCCCCAGTCAGGGAACAGAAACAATATCATGTGACTTAAGTTACCCAGTCACACGCTACAATTGTTGAAAATTCATCTGCTGGTAGGTGTAGATCTGACAGCCTGAGTGCTTTCTAGATCTACAACAGTCATGACCATGTGGTAGGCTGCAGAATATGCAGAACTTCCATAACTCTGCTGGAGTGGAGTGTATGGACTTCAGAGATCTGTACAAGGTTCTCCCTGGTAGGTGGCTACAGAAATAATTATAATGAAGACAGTAGCTGTTGGACTAGATAACATTGGCAGCGAGGTAGGTACCATTCCTTTCTTGTTGCATGTGGTTGCTTCCTTTCACTAGTTTTAAAGCATTTAAATTCTGGGGTTTCAGTTCTGCAGGTACAAAAGGAGGCATATAAATCCACACAATACTACATTGCACTTCTATGGCACCTGCCATTGGATGATCTCAAAGCACTTTACAAACACTGATCAATTCAGCCTTGCAATACACTCAAATAAGAAATAGTATTCTTATTTGAAACAGTAATGTTAAGAAATAAAACAAAATGTAAGAGACCCGTTTTAGCCAAGTAATACAGATGCCTACTCTGTATTACTTGGCTAAATTGCCAGGAACATTTGGCTTTAATGTGGATGAGAGAGGATGTTCTTGCAGTTGAAGCAGAGGAGAGGGGGATGGGCTTCTGTGCTTCTATTTCCTCATCTGCAAGATGAGAATACTACTTCTGTGGCACATAACTAATCCCCAGCTTTACCTTGAGGTAAACATGAGGAGGGAATAATCTCCTCATGTTTACCGCAAGGTAATGTTATGTACTCTCTACATGCCTTGCTATGGTATATGCATCGTATTCTGTAAAATAACATTAAAAAAAAATCAACAGAGGCAGGACTGGGAGAAAAAAGGAAGGGGATTAGTTGTTTACATGAGATGGGAATCAGATTTGGGCATAGGGACTCCTTATTTGAAAGATTGCAAGAGAGGAAAAATAGCATATAACTGTTTAAAAAAGAACCAGTGCTGCAAAGTTATCTCCCTAAAATCCTGATAAATCTGATGTGCAGGCCTTCTGACTTCTCAAATAGACATCACAAATGCCAGACAGCCAGGGCTGAAAACACTACTCTGTTTTAATCCTTTGTTCCATTTGTTTCTACACCTAAGACATAAGTCACTTCTCCATGAGATAGGGAGATAAGTGAAAAGGAAAAAGAAATGGGAGAAGGATCAGATGCACAATGGGCATGTGAGCCTAGCCATTGGAAGGGTTGCAGTTGTATTCTGAAGTAAGCCTGCTTATTAAAAGAAGAAAATATTTAAAACATTTAAAACCTGTAAATAGAAATGGCTTAGAACCAACAATTGTGACTTGTAGGAAATTCCATTATTCTGACACTTTGTTTTATTCCTTGTTTGAATGAAACATGAAATCTTTTCCATGAAAAGAATTTTCAAAACAATTTGTTTTGGGCCAGTCAAAGTTTCATTTTTATTGACTTTGTTTTATATTTTACTTTGTTATATTTTTATTTTATATTACAATTTATTATGTACAATTTTAAAAATGAAAAGTATTCTTGAAACAAAACATAAACTCCATTCTGATAAGGTTTCAATGAAGTGTTTTCACCTTTTTGAATACTTTGTTCTGATATTTTTTTAAAACAAAATGTCATTAATGTAAATGTCCCGGCAGAACGTTTTTATTTCAACAAATAAGCATTATTTTCTCATGGAAAAATATTCTACTGGAAAAATTTTGACCAGATCGCTATATAAATGGAAATCACATGAGCTTGCCTGTACATTTGACATTTAAGGCATAGATTAGGTATAATCTCCATTGCTGAGTTAATTTTAGGTGCCTATATCTACTTGTGATGAGCAAAATGGGTTTAAATGCTTAGCATACTAATGGTGATATAGCAAGAGTGGAAGCTGGTATTAATCTTTATATTTAAGTTGCCAAATACTTTCCATTGTAGAAGATCCTTGTGGTGACTTTTTTTAGACGTTCTTAGGAGGGTGGACTCCTGATGTCAGACAAGTGACTGTTCTTTGTCCCATGATGTTACATTCAGGTTTAGCTGAACTATAAACTACAGGAAATCACCATTTCCTTTCTTGCACTTGCACAGGCACCAACATTTTGGCAGCATGCTAAAATAATAACAAACAAACTTTCTGAGCTATGGCTGGGCCCATGCCACAGCTCTAGCACTATAGACCTAGCTTGACAGGAGTAATCAGACATGGGTGATGCCTTGTTTCAATTGGCTGGAAACGGAATGTCAGTGCTATGCTAAAAGGACAGATGAATGGGTCAGCATGCTAAGAGATGGAATGTGTGTAATAGCTAAAATAAGGAGGAACATGTTATACCTATCCCCCTACACTTGAGTCTAACCAACTCAGCATAGCTTTGTTGTATCCCGAATAAAAATACCTGAGTGACAAAATCTGGAATCAAACTGAATTCGTGGGAAGCTGAGTGGAAAGAGGTCTCCTAGGGAATCCCAACAAGCAGTAGCGCACACGGCATGAGGAATGCTTGGGAGTAGCAATAGTGGGGCTGGGCCAGGCTCCCCCAGTAGGCCCACTTCCCCACTCACACAGACCCAGAAAATGGCCTCAGTTGCCCAGTCATCTATTTGGGTTACCACATGGGGCAGGAACCCCATGCCATTTATAATGTGTAGGGGAAACAAACTGTGATCATGGAGGTCTTCAGACTGAGTTCTAAGGTCTGTGCTATTCAGGAAGCCAGACTAGATGATCACAATGGTCCCATCTGAACTTAGAATCTAAGAACCTCCTATGGGTGAGAGATCTCGGCCTTATTAGGTTTAGCTTAAAGAAGCAGCCAAAGCTTATTCAAACTTTATCTGTAATCTCCAAACCCCTTTGCAACCACTTAAGTGAATAACGTTACTCATGCAAATTTGTAAGACTGGACCATTAGGGTGGAAATCTCATAAGGCTTCTGGTTCTTTCTTCCTTTTAATCAACCTAGAAACATAGCAAGAATAGCCTTTCATATTATATATTGGTACTCTTGTTCCTAGCCAGAGGCAGGAAGTGTAGAGGTATGCAAAAATGGAGAAAAAAGTTGCCAAACATTTTGGATTCTCATAACCTCATAGGTTCATTTCATTATCTAATTGCGATATGTCATTCTGGGGAGATTTCCTCCAGTCCCTGGGTAGCATAGGATCATTGAACATGTCCAGCCCTATGTTGTCTTCCACTCTGTTCCCCAGCACATTTCTATGTTGGGAGTCAAATGGGTGGTGTCCCGCAAGAAAAGCATACCAGAGAAAGTGGAGTAGCCATAGGACTTTGTGCCACAGTTATTCTTGGCTGCAGAGCAGTCTGTGTGGTAAGTTAGAACATTCAAGGATTATATCTGCCCCGCCTTCCCCCCGAAGGAGCAGAATCATCTTCTCGGCTGTATCTTCTGCTGCACTGCTCAGGAAGCACAGAATCTAGATCACAGATGTGGCGGGGCCAGGAGGAGATGTGGGGGAGAAAGAAATGGTGTAGTTGCAGGTCTAGGGAAAGTGTATGGTATACATCTGTTTTTCCAGTCCCTGTCTTTGCTATTACTATTTGTCTTTCTACCTTCCACAATTCTTCTTTTACTTTTTTTTCTTTTTTGTGACTACTTCTCCCATAATTGCACTTAGTGGCTTCAACAGTAATTACTATGTGACCTGTTCTGCACTTTAGAAGCCAGAAATAATTATACACATATTCTGTAATAATACAGTACTAATTACTATGGGCCAAATGTTGCCCTCTAATGCACACATATGATTCCCATTGAATACAACATGAGCCACTGTGGATAAAGACAGAATATGTCCTGTAATTAGCAGGCGACTATCTCTCTACAGATCACTGATCTTCACCTCAACCTCTTGTTACAAATTTTTCAGATTGCCTGCATGTGCATACATACATGCATGTGCGTACGTATATATGTATCTGTGTGTGTATTTATATAATATATGGCATGCAGGTAATGGCTGGCTAAACGTCTTCTAACATTTCATGACTAAGGTTACTGTGATAATATAATATTTTGGGATCATGCACAGTTGTTTATCTGAAACACAATAATGGAGTAAAATGGTTTTACCATGGTCTTTTAAAATGTCTAGTCCTTTGTCTTAAATTTGATCTCAAATTTAAGCCAAAGGTGGGGAGAATATGTATATAAAAGAAAAATATGTAGAGTTGAAAGGCATCTACTTTTATGTACTTATGGCCAGATTCTCAGTGATTTCAGTCAGAATACTCAATGTAAGAGTGGAAGAATCTGACTCTTACACAAGGCCACCATGAAGGGCAATTTGTAATTTATTCATTCAACTATATACGGTATATAGTAAAATATTCATGGAAATATAATTTATATTAATGTTTATATATTATATAATATTTAATCTAGTTAACTTTGGTATTAAAAGATATTTCCATTGCATAACACATTCTAAATGTTGATATGCATTTTGAGATCCATTTTATTTACTGTTTTAAAAGTACACTTGGACATAGTAAAGCAAAGATTTTTTTCTTTATACAGTTTCTTAAGTAAGTATTCTGAACTTTAAGCTTATGCAGCTTTCTCTTCAAAGTAGAATGAGAAGAAAAACGCTAATTTGGCTGCAGTTATGAAAATATTATATTCAAACTTATAAGATTATAACTGAAACTGTTAATTATAAGGGCAGTTTCCTTGCAATTTGTTTTTAGAAATTAAGGCAATTTCTCCCTGGATAGAGCCTGATATCTGCTAGCCTGCAGTAACTCCATGAATTTCTGGGACTCTGCCACTTCAGCAATTGTTTTCTATTTAGAGGAGTTGTTTCCCCGTTAACTGTTCCCACAAAATGCAGATTTCAATCTTCTGTAATCTCCTAGGCCTGCCCCTTTCTCAAGGGTAGCATCTAAAACCAGAAACTTACATCAGAAGATGAACTGGCTGCCTAAATTATGGGGTGGGAGGACAGTTTATTTGCTGGCTGAGTGCAGATTCTTAAAGGAGCCATTGCTGCCAAAGCTATTCTTCCAGAGCAGGATACAGTCCACAGATAGAAAATATATTAGATTGTTTCATTCCCTAAACAACTATTATGGGTAAGGAATCGAATAGCTTGCCTCGTCCCAGCCAGGAGGGGGTGCCAATTTTAATTCTGGCACTGTCTACCATGTCAACTTTTCCCTTGATTTGACCATATTGCTGTGCAGCCACTTCCATAACTTTGAACAGAAGATCACATAATTTTGGCTGGCTGGAGATTTACTGAAGTAGCTCAGCTCATGGAACATGGTTAAATTAAGAAATAGATACTTCATTTGTAGTAAAGTGGGAGCTATGGATAAGAAAAAAAGCAAGCGATGCCATGCCAGATGAATAGATTGTCAGGGTTGGGGTATTTTTTTATTATCCTCTTTACTGATGTTGCTATTTGACATTTATACTGGACGGAGAGAACTGTAAGATTACTTGTCTGAAAATAATAATGAATTCTTCATTTTTTGCTGTGTACCTGAAAACCAGCAGATGGAGCTTTTTACTTATTCTGCTATGTACATTTATTCAAGATATCATCCCAAAGATAGATGCATACTGATTAACTTTTTAATAATTAACTCCTTACATTTCAAGCCACCGTAGTGAACTTTTGTAAGCTGCAAGAGTTTAAAATACAGAGCAGCTAGGATTTTGATGACTTGATGTTTACAACTGTCAAACAATCCTATATAGTAGTTAGCTATTGAATATATATTTTACATATAAATTAGTTTTAATCTAATTGATTTATATAAATGTGATACAGACAACAAGCTTGATCTAAAACCTTACTACGTGGGTAATTAAAAAAAGAAAAGATATTCCTTACGTCATATGGGCAGTCACATTTTAATCCTTTCTCATTTTAACAGGAGTTCTAATTTTAACAGCACTAGTTATGAGTCAAGCTTTGCATATCCAAACCAAAGCTTTACTTCACGCTAAGAACTATATTATAATCCTTGCCTAATAAAGGTATAAATGTTATAAAGGTATATAAAGTATAATGGCACTGCAGTCGATAAAATAAAAGGACTCAAATTGACTTCAATAGGTATTGGATCAGGCCCAAAGTGAACAGCTACAGAAAAGATCCTGAATATTCAGAATAATTCACTGTTGATATATCGCAGACAGCTCACAAGAAGTGAACCAAGTTTTTAATTCTGTACCAAATGTGCCAAATACATGAATGATACAAAAGTTCTTAGATTTATAAATCTCATGAAAATAAATGAAACTTTAAAAACAATCCTGGCAGTGTAATTGCCAGCAAATGAGACTACTCATCTATTCATCCAGTATCATTTCTTAGTTTGTGCTTAGTACCAGTTGATTCAGAGAAGTACAAGAACCCACAACTGTTTGGAATAACCCACCTATGGGGAAGTTTGGTATGAGGTAAAAGGGTTTTATTTCTGTCATATATACAATTATTGCTACCTACTGTAACTAGAAATGTTCACATTATCTGTGTGAATGTCCAGTTGTCTTAAAGCACCACTAAGTTCTTGGACTCGTACCTTGTGGCAATGAATTTCACAGCTTAACCATGAACTGTGGCTCTCAAACATTTCTTTTGACCAATTATAAATGAGCTTCTTTTCAATTCCATTGAATGCCTTCAGAAAAGGAATGCACTGGGTTGTTTTATCAAATGAATGCTTTCAACATCTACATCATATTTACTGCATACCATTTATACTGTTTTTCAACCCAAGTGGCTAGCCAAAATTTGGGGCCCTGAGGGTATTCCAGTTGGAAGCAGGAATTAACGATGGGGTATAGAATTTTCTTTGATACAGCCTTGTTAATTCACAAAGAATGTACAAAGTCCTGTTTCTTCAAATACAGAACCAAAATCAAGGTATCACTTCTTTGCTTACAGCCACAAGCCTTAGCACATTTTATACTTCTAAAAAATGAAACATCTGTCACATAGAATCAGAGGACTGGAAGGGACCTCGAAGTCATCTACTCCAGTGCCCTGCACTTACGGCAGGACCAAGCATTCTCCAACATGATTTGAGATACTTGCAAAGTTTAAAATTCGTACTTTTCCCTGTATCTATTCTTTCAAGCATGTGTTTGAGAAAAGAGATGAGTCTTGCGCTATGCAACATAAGACAGAAGCAGACTCTGGCTCTGGCAGAACAGCGTGCAAAAAGAATTCTGCAACTGAAGAGCCCTACATTGAAAATGCTCAACCCCCAGGCACTTAATCCAGAGCAACTGGTTCTAGCACTCCGCTTGATCTCAAGGGCCACAGCAATTCATTAGGCGAGACAGTTTCCCCAATTAGCCTGGACCTGCACTAGGTAGTTTATAATGTGTGTTTCATTGTGGTTTTTATGGGACCTAATGTAGAATGTAAACTGTTTAAAGTTAGATTTGCCATTTAATAGCCTCAAAGATGACAGCTGTGCTGTACATGCACTGGGATCAAGCAATAAGAATTTTTTGCTGGTTACATTAAACTTTAAAATTTAATTATTTTCTGTAACACAGAAATACATACTGTCACTCATCCAAGAGATCAATCAAACCCTACCTTTGAATCTGTTCAACCCAGTGAATGATGCAGTATCAGGGACTTGCAGGGTAGTGTTTTGTAGGGGTTCCTGAATTTCTCATTCACATAAGAATTTTGCAGAATCCACACTAATCTCCCATGAGCTTCCACCTTTTTCATTGAATGTCACAGCATATTTCCTTATAGATGTGCTAATGAGTAAGAAATATGTATTTAAAGTTAAAAGCACTTTAAAGTTATAGCTGGTAAGTAGGGCTGGCTGGAAAACAATTCTGTTTCACAGAAAATGCTGAGATTTCAAAATCTAGTTTTTGTTCTGATGTGGAAAAACAATAAGACTTTATTTCATTTTTAATGAAAAAAGATGAGAGCAGGTGCATCTGGAATGGTCAATAGCCTGTTAGTTAGGGCACTCAGATGAGATTTGGGAAACCCAGATTCAACACTCTGCTTTTGTGTGATTTGGAGTAGGGAGTTGAACCTCTGTTCCTACATCACAGCCAAGTGTCCTAACTATTGGTCATTATGGGGTCTCTTTATCCCGTCCTCCCCCCCACAAGCACACACCAGTTTTGACAAATGGCATTTTTTATGGAAATATTTGTTTTGAATTTTTTTCAGTGTAATTCCTGCCACACTTTCTGATAAGAGAAATTTGATTCAATACAGTAACCCTAATATTAATGCTGTCCTTCTATCCTATTTTTAACTAAAACATATATAATCCACTTCAGTGTGCAATTTACTATCAAAGATATAAGTTGTTTGAAACTTGCTAAAAAATCTGACTTGGCAAATGGATTTATATGTACAAGATCTGGAGAACAGGAAAGGTAATAGATATTTCTTGGGAGTGGCTTGTTGCAAGACAACGTTTCTAAGTATTGGATTAGATATATGGGTCCAAATAATTCCTGTTTGTGTTAATGCTTTTGAAATGAGGGAGAGTGGAGAAATCACTGTTTTAGTTGCACAACTAAAATTAGTTTGTGGAAAAAACATGAAGAATATCCATCTCCACTGACAGATGAGTTGTAATTAGTTGTAATTAGTAGTAACTAGATTCCCACTCAATGCAGAGCCCCCATGTGCAGATTAGTTATAATTGAGTCAAACAAGACATTGAGATACACAAAGTAAGGCTGCATTATTAGATCTAGGTCAGAGCTGACCTAGGTGCATTGTGACGGGTGAGGAAGTGAAGAATTGGGAGCTTTAGTGAAGGAGAGTCAGAGTAAATGTGTAGGTGGTGAGAAGAGAAGTAATCAGTAATAGGATTATTTTTCTTCTCTACTATTACTGAGGTTCTAAATAAAAGTTGCAGAGATAGAAAAAGATCACAGGGAAGGAAAAAAAAAAGGCAAAAAGCTAGAAGAATAAATGGGTTATTGAGAGAAGCAGAAACCATACTGAATAAATTAGGAACATGATGTGAAGGGAAATATTCTGGGGTAAGTATAAAAAATTGATAAGGAAATCTTGTCTAGAGACTGAATTTAACCTTAGTGAACCAATGTAAGATCAGTTTGCAGAAGTGTTAAAGAAAGCAAAATATATCCCAGAGCCAAGTGGAATTAGTAATAAATTATAGAATAAGAGCACCTGAATTCTTCTTACTTTTTGTAAATGCCTCAAGACAGTGTGGTGGGTAGGAGGGATACTTGAGTATATGAGGTGATGGGGTGGGGAGGGAAGTTACAGCTCACTTCCATGATATAATGACCTGCAATCAAGGGTTTTTAAAGTTCTTTAGTTCCTTCCTTGGTTTGTGTTTACTGAGGTAAAACTGCTCTTTGCATTCCAAGTCAAGCAGATATTGTTGGAGGCCCAGTACAATTTGAGTTGCTTGACTACTGTTTTATAGGCTTAGCAGAGCTTTAGTTGCTTGCTTGGCTATTTTGATTTTTGTAGAATATTTTTTAGTTGGCAAAAAATAAACTTTATAAATGTTAGTTTTTGCACAGCACGGCATATAAGACAAAATACAAGGACTATGCTTGCAGCTGCACATAATAGTAATAGGAACAAGTTATTTTTGAACATTTGGGGGTATACTGTTTAAGGGGCATATTTTTATTTTGTCCCTTATTAGATGCTTTAATTACAATTATTATAATAAAAATAAAATGTAATTAAAAATAAAAACCCAATGTAAATATTTAACATATATAATAATAATAAATTAAAAGTTGTTTATAAAAGGGTATAAGTAGTCACCACTTAAACAAAAGGGGGCACTCCGTCAACACCTGACTCTACAGAAGATGCTGCCGGTTGGACCAAGAATCCACTAACTCCCTGGCGGGGCCCCTAAAGAAAGCTGTTCCTGTATACAGCCTTCTGAGTAACTGCTTAGCTCTCCAGGCTTAGTGAGTATAACATATTGTAATTAATGTTAAGCTTTGTATCTAACTAGTATATTTTTTTAAAAACCTCACATATTAAACCTTATCGATCTGCAAATCGGGTGTACCGTGTCTCACTGGTATCCACACTAATCACAAAGTGTCCAAAATCAACAATTGGTGTCCCTGGGTGGGCTCGATCAGCTGTGAGAGAGACGATTTTTGAGGCGCATGGTGCATGGGGTTTCTCTCACTGCTTGTTAGCAGGGTAGCAACCTGTCTGGGCACTGTTCTCTGTGAAGCTGTATTTGTATTTGGCTTCAGGAGGAGGGCATGATGTCCTCTACAGGAATGTGTTGTGAGTCAGGCAGTCGAGGGGTAGCCACTCCCGTTCTCCTTTCACTAGAACCAGTCTTGGATATGGAAGCTTTTGTGGATAACCTGGGTAAAAACCCATGGTCTGCAGGAGCATTTAAGGGTAAAAGAGCATATGCAGACTTAATGCTCCAGTGGGAACAAGTCACAAAGACAAAACCTGATTGTAATAAAAAAAACCACTTGGCTGCTTTACATGGGCTCGTTTAAGTATCTAAAACCTTACTAAAGAGTTAGGGAAGCTAGCCAAAGAAAACAAGAAGCTGCATAAACAATTTAATAGCATGCCAAGGTCAAGTACAAAAACTAAAATAGATTATGAATCTTCAGTGTCCCACTGCCTTACTCAGGCTAATTTGCTCTCTAACTCTGTGTGTTGCAGAGGGTTACAAAGAGGAAGCTAGACAGTGGGAGGAAAACAGCTCATATCTAGGAAACAAAATGTAAAGACGCGCAAGCTGCAGTACACGTTGTTCTAAAAAAAAAAAAAAAAAAAAAAAAAAAAAAAAAGGGAAACTGAGGGCCAGTCCCATGCAATTTGTCAGTGGCAGTTGTCTCAGTGTACAAATCCATTGGCTGCTGTGCAGGGAATTATTGTTGCCATGCAGGCATACAGAGGTTGTGACAGTGCAGAGAGTAATGGTATGCAGGACTTTGATCTGTCAGTCCTCTGTTATGCAGAGGCTGTGTGAAATAAGAACTAGTCAGATTAGAACGTCCTTCCCCCAAGCTCCTCTCAAGCAGATAGTAAAACAGCGGGCTAAGGAAGATATGCCGCAGGCTACTGCACCCATGGCTCCTATAATTGTAGAGACCAAAGAGGAGACTATTAAGGGGGGGGAAACACTACTCACACTACCACCCAAGTAAATAAAATACTAAGATCTGAGCAAGCGCAGGCACTAAAAAAACAATTTAAAAAACATCACCCCTAAAAATGTAGTTGCCTGGTTTGCACAGTTTACTACAGTGCCTCAGTTAAATTATAGTAATTATGCTTTGCTCTTAAAAGAATGTCTCCCATTAGACACCTTCTTGGGACTTCCCGTAAATATACAAAAAGAAAAAAAAGCACAGAGGGGTACCCTTATAAGGAATATTTTTGATGTAGTAAATCCTGGCAAGCACATTAAGGTACGTTTTCATTTGAAACGGCAAGCCCTAGGGGAATGCCCTAATGCTTGCTTATAATGTAAAAAGACCCTATGGCAAGCTATGGGGCATTTTAAAAAAAAGTCAAGACCTCATAAACACAAACTTTCCAACTCGTTTCATAAAAGGCCTATGTCCACAAGTAAAAGTTGCTTTAAGTACTCTGAATGTAATAGCTATGACGTGGGAGGCACTGCTACAGAGAGTTCAGCAAGCTCATTTACTAGTAAGCCAAGCCATCCCTAATAAGCACAAAGTAAAAGCTACTACCCAGACAGAAAAAAATTGGCTTCTCAGATCATCTTTCAGAATCAAAAAAGCAAAGAAAGGTGATTTAGTCCCTGAGGGAGTTAACAGAGGGCGTGGTGGAGGGCAGGGCCGTAGAAGGTTCAATCCCCTGCACTGAATACTGTAGAATCGAGCTCTCCAATATTCCCCAGAAGCTCTAATTAATGGCAAATCAAATAATCAGCTGGCTAAGCTGATTTGTCCCCCCCCAAAAAAAGTCTCACAGTCTAAAAAAAATGTTAATAAGGGTTAATGATCAACCCCACCTCCTGAGGGGGAAGCCCTGGGAGGCATAGGGGGGCCGGGCATCCCTAAATCCCCTAATATATGTGGCACCTTTTAACATCTAATAAATAAAAACAACCCACTATCTGGGTGGATTTTGAACAGGGGGTGTATATTGCCATTGGGTGAGCAAAGGGATTGAGTATATATTTGACATAAAGTTCTATAATCTGATCCTGCAAAAGAATCTGTGGTTACAAGTGTTCAGAGCCCATTACAGGTTCAGGAACTTTGTGAGTAAATTCCATCCCTACAATAGAACATTCATAGTAAGAAATCTACTACTATTCCCGTGGATAGATGCCCTTCTTTTAAGAAGTATCTAATTCCTATAAGGCAAATTCTTCCTCTTCTCTCAGTTGCATGGAGGACCTTGACACAATACAACCTGTGCAATTCCACTGAACATAGGAAGGGCAAGATGCCATGAATCTCCAACATAGGGGCAGCAGTCTAGTCATTCAGGGAGACTTTTGGGATGAAACCAATATATGGTTGATGTCCAAGGATCCTCTACAAAAGGTCTACCATCTTAATAGTATTCAATAAAATCTAGTTTCAAAGTAGAATATCTCCTGTCTGATCTACAGAGCTGACATTCTACTTCAATATTCTGTTTTTACTAGACCACAACTAGAGAAGAATATTGGTGCTAAAATCTGAGGGGAGAAGCTTGGCCTTAATGAATCGGAATTTGATATATTAATCACTATTCTGAAAACTCAACTTTTTTCACCCATTGTCCCTTTAGCAAATCTCAACTTCCTGTGTGGGATTTATTTCTCCCCAATTTGAGACATTTATTCTGAGAACATGACACTTCACCACATCTTGGAGCATAACTGAATTGTTACTGGAAAAGAAACAAATGGCATTTACAGAAATATTATCCTTCCAAAATACAAAGCTTGTCTCTTGCCTCAAAGAGTAAATGAAAGTTTGGTAATTTTTATAATCAGGATATTACATTTTATCTTTTTTTTTAAATACAATGAATGATTTGAAGTACATCTGGTGAAGAAAGGCGTAACAAGGACCAAAGGCTGAAAGCTGAAGCCAGGCAAATTTAAATTAGAAAAGACATTTTTTAACAGTAATTAACCACAGGAACAAACTACCAAGGGAAGTGGTAGATTCTCCATCTCTTGATGTCTTCAGGTCAAGACTGGATGCCTTTCTGGACGATCTGATTTAGTCAAACACAAGTTATTGAGCTCAATACAGGGGTAACTGGATGAAATTCAGTGGCATGTGTTATACAAGAGGTCGGACTAGATGATCCTTTCTGGCTTTAAAACTTTATTTAAAAAATGTAGGCCTTTATCCTGAAATGACTTATTCTTCTATGAGCAGTCCCAATGACTCCCAGGGGACTACTCACATGAGCATGTTTAAGTATGTGCAGGATTGAAGGCATACTGGTACAGTTCAGTTTTTGAAGGCAAGATATTTTTATTTTACAAGTAAGTCATTTTTCAGCTTCAATCTTTACTTTACTTACTGTATTCATAATTAATTGGCTATTAAAAATACAGAACTGGCCCAGTCCATTTCAATAAATAATTTCCAAAATTAAACAATAATGTCAAAATAATGTAAGAAATGTGACAAGCTTAATGTCACTGAGCTCTCTGAAAAGATATTCACATTAAATTTTTAATTAAAATTCTGTCATTTTAAGCAAGAGTGATAAGACAAAGCAGAGTAATAATTTAAGAAAAGTACTGCTGATGCCTATTGCTGTCAGAGTATTGGCTTGTTACTGCCATCCAGTGATGGAAATATTCAGAAAAATAAAAGAATAATATATTTCTGTTTTAAATCTGAATTATTAAAAAAAAGAGGGGGGAGGGAGTTGAAACACAGGTCTGGATAAGTTGTGGACTAATGAGTCTGACACTGGACCCACAAATCCAATTCAAGAGTGGTAATTTCAAGAGGATTAAATTCTACCCACCTTTGAAGATAAGCATTTGAAATAAAACTTTTACTAGACTCTTTGGGCCTCTACAAGATGGAAAAATGTTGCTATACTCTGCCTTTTTATTTTATAGATGACTGTGTATTGGGCTGCGAGCAGAGTTTCTGCTTCTGTGTTTCTAATATATCTAGGACCCAATTCTACTCATTTTTGTGATGGAATCAAAAAGCCTTCCCTTTCTCCCCCTCCACTGGGATTGATCCAATCACTATGAAGACAATGGGAGTCTTTTCATTATGAAGTCTTGCCGTTAATGTCAACAGATATTTGATCTGGCTCATGGTTAGACCTGACGTTCTCTTTCCTAGTTCTTTCCCCTTGGTCTGTCTTTCTCAGTATCTCATTCATGTGTTCTCTCATTGTATCATTTTAGGGTGGCCAAATGTCTAGTTTGTGAAATTCAGACACTGAGTGTTGGAACCTCCCCTGCCCCCTACTCCGCCTCTCCTCAAAAGGCCCTTCTCCCTGCTTCACCCTTTCCCTGAGGCCATTCCCTGGCCCTGAGGCCTAGCCCCCTGCACCTCTTCCCATCTCCCATCACTCGCTGTGCTCTCCACCTCCCTTCCCCTGCCAGCTGAGCATGGCTCTAGGGGTGGGGGGATGACTGGGGCAGGATGGGGGGAGCCACCAAGGGTACCTCTCTCTGCCAGAGCTGTTCCTGAGTGTTCCTCCAGGCTCCAGCAGTAGCTGCTGCTGCTCTTCCCACCGCCCTGGTGGGAGAGGCCAGTTACTGCTAACTGGACACTGCCAGGTCCCCTTTTACTAGACTTTCTGGTTAAAAAAAAAAAAAAAAAACTGGACACCTGGCAAACCTATTAGTTTTAGTTTTCCCCTGTTCTCTTCAGTCTGGTGTCTCTTGGTGTCTTCTCTTCTCTGGTTCCTTCCTGTTCATTCTTGTAGCCCCAGCTGCTCTGCTATGACAGCAATGATTATTGGTAAAATTATGCTATTTTTGTGAGGGATCTGCCACTGACTATTTGAAAGACATGGTTCAGGTGATCCATATATCTGAAGAGTGAGAGATCTGATACAGATAGAATAGACTTTTCTATACATATATATTTAGAATACACCTTTATTCCCCCGGAAGGCAAAACTTAAACTTTTCAATTATACAGATTTGAAGACAGATTTTAGTTATCTTATTTGGAAACAGGTTTTGTGAAATCAATAGGTGTGAATTATCATTAAAAAACTGCTCGTTCATTGACCATGTCTACTTGCAGCAGACCATACAGCTTAACAAGTTTAAAAAAAAAATAGAGACTTACAGTGTTCCTTAAATTTTCCTATGATATTTAATCAAGAGTTGTTGCAAAATCTATTAAGGAAAGAGAATGCAAAGGAACCTTTGTAAACCCGAATAGGGGTTAATAGTCAACTAGGAAAAATATAAACTGAAAATAACCCAGAAACTGATATTGACTGGGAAGGAAAAATCTGTTTAACAGCACAACTTCAAGAGATCTATCAGTGAGAGTGGAGAGCAAGTTTAGAAACGTGTTGCAATCTTATGAGAGAAACCTAGGAACAAGTAGTGCTACTTTATGAAATCATTCTTCCATAACTAATTAGTCTAACAAGAAAATGAAGATAGAAAGTACACGTACACATACAGAAGCACCTGCAGTGGGTGCCTTAACTGTATTATTTGGAAATCTTTTAAACTGCTTGCTAAAACACTAACGATCATAAAGCAATTGGAAAAGGGAAGGAGAGAAGCAGCAAGAGTCCATCCCTAAAGCAACTTTGTGAGGGAACAATAATCTGGCTGGCGAGCTGCAAGACTCCTAAGAGTGTAAAAGCTATGAAAGGCAGTTAATTGCAGGTTAAAGCAGTAAAGGGATGTTTTCTGAAGGAGTTCAGACCTAAGGCCCAGAATTGCTGAACCTGGAAAGAGAAGAACAGGAGAGAGACTATAGTGGCTATAATAATCCCACAAATCTTGAGGTAACTAAAATAAATTCCATTCCAAGGAAACCTGATGAAGCAAGCTTAGACTAGTGAGTCCACATTGAATATTGTGGGTCTTTCTGTGTTAGTATGTGTGTGGGTTTTTATACATTTTCTCTAATGCATTAATGGACCATCTTATTTTTGCAAACAGAATTCCAGATCTCTAGCATTCTCCTTAATTCTTTTCCTCCGATACTCATTAAAATAACAGACAATAACAACAACAACAAAAGCTGACATATCCTATTGAAAACCAGGGAGATGGTATAGCTTATCTGTATGAATCTTTGTATTTAAAAAAATCTTTCACTGATCCTCATGAACAGTTATTAGATGTGGACTAATATGGGGGAGTTCAAATAATCACTCATATGAATTTGTTTCATCCATACACCTATTGTATACCCTTATGTAGACATTCATGCTAAATATTACTGGCCTGAATGTTTGTGGAGATCAATTTTCATGTGGGTATGTGTGAATATTTATGGAAATTAAATTTTGCGTTCACACTCAAGATTTGCACTCAATGCATTATTATTTGGATAGCTTAAACTATGCCATGCACTTCACGTGTCTAACTGCAGCTATTCAACTTTGCTTAAATAGCAAATGCTCAGTTCTCTTCACACTGGAGCCACAGAGAATTTTTTAAATGTAGAAAAGTTTACACTTTGAAATGATGAATATATTTCAGGAAATTATCTGCTGCTGGATATTGTGAAAAACAGAAAGAGGCTAAATGTGTTGGATACATTACACATCGAGAATTTAGTTACATTGTAGCTGAGTTTTTCAGCCACCTAAGTGATTTGCAAAAATCCAAAGTTAAAATTAATGGCAAGTGGGTATCTAAATCTCCAAACAACTCCTGGAAAGACAAGTCTAAATGTAAATGGATGTGAAGAAGTGCAGAGTTATCCAGCTTGCTTCCCTTTGTGTCCTACTGCTTCTGACACATGCTGAATAAAGCTGGACAATCTTCAAAGGCTGGGTCCCTAAATGATGCCCTTTGGCCCAACTATTCTTCTTCTTCAGGAATTTTTTTCTCATCAGCTCTTTGTTTCTGTAGTTGTCACTCTGTTTCTCTTTATAGCTTCAAAAGATCCCATCTCACTGTGTCTATGGACCTTTAAATTGCTATTGTATTTTTAAAGGACCTTTATTTGATTGCTATGTTTTTTTTCAAATAATATAAGAATTGCCACAGTAGACTCATGTTTCATCTAGTACAGTAGTCTGTCTCTGCCAGTGGCCAGCAACAGATATTTAATGGAAGGTGCAAGAAACTCCATACTCGGCAAATATTGGCTGAACTACCCTTCGTGAAGATTTTATCCTAATCTCTATATAATAGAGACTGTCTTAAACCCTGAAACATGAGGTTTTATATCTTCATGCTCTTCTTTTTTGCATTAACTATTATAACTCTGGCAATTCTTCTTATCTATATCCCTCTTTGATTCTTGATAAGACTCTTTTGCCACATGATGTGCTGGTGTAAGTGGTCATAATTCCATTACATTACTGTAGTTGTGCCTTTTTTTACCGAAGCTGAATCTCACTCTTACTGCTTTCATGTCTTTTTTTTTTTTCCTTCCAGCAACTCTTTTCACTACCAATTCAGGGTGTATGTAGTAAATAAAAATGTGCTGAGCAGCATGGATATCCACAGTGTTCAGTTACCTAAATATTCACTCTGCCAAAATTGCTGCTGGTGCTGACTGTTTTTTCTCCCCTGTAAGCCATATACTCCCTCTGCTCACAATAGTTCAACAGCCCTAAAAAACAGTGAAGTTGGCTACGTTTTGAGGAAGTGGAGCTTCCACAATAGCCTCGACTTTTGCAGGAGCCTTACAAAGGCCAGTAGCATCTATGATATGTCCCAGATATTCAACAGAGGGCTGGAAAAATTCACATTTGTCTTTGCGGATTCGTGGGCTATATACTTCCAGTCTTTGTAGGGAAGCCTCCAAGATCTTAAGATGATCCTTCTCATTCTTGCCAGTGACCAGGATGTTGTCAAGATAGCACTGGAATCCTGGCAAGCTACTCCAGATCTGATACATAGCCCTCTGCAACAAAGCTGGAGCAGACATTATTCCGAAGGGCAAGCGACAGTATCGGTACAGCCCTTTGTGTCACAATAGTCAATGGCTCTTGGGACTTCTCATCGACATGCATCTGTAAATGTGCCTGACTCAGATCAATCTTACTGAATTTTTGGCCACCAGCCAAGCCAGAGAAGAGGTCATCGATACAGGGAAGAGGGTATTGCTCTGCACACAACACCGGGTTAACAGTGACTTTAAAATCCCCACAAATCCAAATGGAGCCATCTTTTTTCAATTCCTGAATGATTGGGATTGCCCATTGGCTGTGGGTAACTGGTACTAGACTCCATTTTTGACCAGGCATTCCAGGTCAGCGTCAACTTTTGGACTGACGGCATATGGCACAGGTCTGTCTTTCAGACAGTTTGGCTGGCTGTCAGGCTTAATGTTCAATTTCACAGTGATTCCATTCATACTTCCCAGGTCCTCTCCAAAAACAACAGGATGTTTCTTTAATACAGCTGTCAGACCCGTTTCTTCTCTAGCCATTTTGTGCACTTCTGCCCAGTTCAGCTAGATAGTCCTAAGCCATAACCTTCCCATTAAGGCTGGGTAATTGCCTTCCACCACAAACAGTGGCAATTTAGCAGTTTGTCGATTAAGCTCCACTTTAACATGAGTAGTGCCCAGCATGGATACAACTTCTCCAGTATACGTCTTCAGAACAATTTTTGTTGGCTTAGCGGGAGACGCTTTAACTTCTCCTTATGCACAGTGTCTGAGACAAGCTAAACTGCTGCGCTGGTGTCCAGTTCCATGCGTACAGGTTTACTTTCCAACAACGGGGCTACCCAGTATTCATGTGTGTCAACTGCCATGGACAGGAGATCAAGTGGCACTTCTTCCGACTGGGTGTCACTTTGATCATCCTGAGTCTGCTCTATGACATGCAGATTTTCCTTTTTGGTCAACCAGACAGCAGGCTTCTTTTTCTCCTGCTTGTCTGTTCTGTTTGACTCTTCTTTCTTTTGTTTGCAGGCACGCTCAATGTGTCCCTTTTTACCACATTGTCGACACTAGGTCTTTACACCAGCATTCAGATGCATGGTCACCCAGCTTTCCAGAGCAGTAACATTCCCGGTTCCCCATTGCCTTGTGGGTAGGTTCTTGTGACACCTTATGCACTCTGGTCGATGCACTGAGCTGTTGGACTTTGTTTGTGGTCAGCTCCATAGAGATTGCAATTTCAATGCCCTTCTGCCAGGTGAGCTGGGCCTCTGTCAATAGGCACTTCTGTATTTCTTCACTGTGCAGACCACACTAACCTTATCACGCAGGGTTTCATTTAATTCATTGAAAAACAACCAGAGTTCTGTGGCACTTTAAAACTAACAAATTTAATTTTAGCAGGCATAAGCTTTCGTGAGGCTCAGCTCACTTCGTCAGATGCAGAGGTAGAAATGAGAAACATAGGATCATCATATACATATACAAGTGCATAGAGAACAATGGGGGAGGTGGATGAAAGCCAGGTACTTCATTGATCGTTCATTAATTCATTTAATCATTACATTCACAGTGCTCAGCAAGCTTCTTCAGAACTGCTAAAAATTGCACTGTTGTTGTTTCACCTTCTTGATTCCTTCTGTGGAACCTAAATCTCTCTGTAATTACCAGTGGTTTTGGAGAAAAATGTGCCTCCAGGATTTTCACAATGTCACTGCAAGATTTTGTCTCTGGCTTATCAGGGTGCACTAAGCTGTGCAATAAATTATAGGACTTAGCTCCTACAACACTTAAGAAAATGGGCACCTTCTTTGCATCTGTAATTTCATTTGCAATAACAAAATGCTAAAAAGGCTCAGTATATGGGACCTTGAAAGTGTAGCCATTGCTGCCCCTCTTTTCATTTCCTTTTTTCTTTGTCTTGTCTTTTCATCTGTGTTGGGGTCGTTCACAAGTAATTGCTGGTGATTTCCATTCACTAGCACTGCTTTTGTTTCTTCCCCGTTCCCATTCTGTCTGCTTCACTTTGGTCAGAACAAAGCAGAGCCTGTTTTAGTTTCAGTGTGAACTGTCAGTGTAAACAGCACAGCCCCCAAAACAGCAAAAAGGTTTTTTTTTTCTCTGACTTTTACTTTTTTGCTGGTGCAGCATAGGTCGATCCCCTCCTCCATCGCCATTTGTTATGTTAAATATTTGGAAAGTACCTGTATTCAGAGAGAAATCAGCAAGGAACACAGAGATGTAAACCCATGAAAAGTCTTTATTGAACCTCACTAAAACCAGCCAGGACTGGCTGAGCTATCCCCTAATAGTCTAACTCTATTGCTGTGGCAACAAGCTGTTGCTAGGCAATAAGGCAAGACACAAAATATACAACACAGATAATCACCATGCCCTCTTAGTGAAGCGCGCGCTCTCTCTCTCTCTCTCTCTCTCTGCCCTAGCCTCACAGGGACAGAGGTCTCCCTTTAGTATGCAGATATATAGAGATTATATACATGTATAAACTTTGCAGTTTTTTCCTTTTTCCGCAGGCTCTCTTTTTATAGTTGGCCAGCCGTCTGTACCATTTCCCAGAACTCCTCAGCAGAATACTGAATACCTCTATTTAAATTGTAAACTCTTCTGGGTAGGGACCGTCTACTGCCCTGTTTTTCTAGAGTGCCTATCACAATATAGCCCCATTCTTGGCTGGTGCCAGAGAACTACCATAATAAATATAATTAATAATATATTTCTACTCTGTTTTCCATCTCTTAGCCACTTTCTAATCTGTGGCAATACTTTTATTTCACACCCTACTTTGCTATTCTACTTATTATCCTTACATAAGAGCATCTTGTGAGGGTTCTTGTCAAAGGTTTTGGAAATTTAAATAGTTCATATATACTGGTTTTCATTTATCTCCTATTTTGTGTATGGTCAAATAATCCTAGTGGATTAGAGAGACATGATTTTCCTTTTCCAAAACTATGTTGGTTTGGTTGTCCCTATCATATTGTGTTAATCCCAGTACTCTATAATTTATTATTTTTAATTATTGTTTCAACCAGTTTTCCTGGAACTGAATAAAACAATACTCTATAACTAAGATCTGCTCTGTAATTCCCAGAAGTGTCCCTACTATTGACTGCTGATTTAATTGTTGATTAAAATTGCTCTAATTCATCTTAAACCTCTTACCAAAAAGACCTCAAAATACTAGCCAACTGATTTTAAGTATGCGATTGTATTTTTTGTTTGAAAAAAGTGTAGGAGCTATGTGAATTCTGCTAGATTCTTCTAAAACTTTCTACTCATGGAAGGGTGACCATGTGTCATTACAATATCATGTAGGAATGAAGAGATCAAAGTGGGAGAAAACAAGATATGGTGATATGTGAAATTGTTCTTATCCATGCCCTGCTCCCCAATCACTCCCTAAACAGTGCAGATATTCCCAAATAATTAAAACATGTTGAACATCCACCTGCTGAGTGATTATTTTATTACACCTAGAAATCCTAATCAAGGGTAAGGGATAAACTTTTCTAGGCACTGTATGATGAATAATGAAGAGCACAGTCCCTTCCCCATAGCTCACAATGAAAATGTAATCATCACCTCCTGTTTTAACCCTCCTGTCCTTAGAACAACAATATTATTGCAAGAGAGGGGAAAATATTTGATCAGATAAATTTATATGAGAGGGGTCTGTCCATTTAAATATTGTTTGAATAGGAACTATTATTTCCTATCTGTGATATTTGTATGGCTCCCATCACAGTGCCTCACAATTTTAATGTTGTCCCACACCCCTGTGAGATAGGAAAATACTACTAATCTCATTTCACAGATGGGGAACTGGGACCCAACAAGACTGTGACTTGGCCTTGGTCACATAGGAAGTCTGTCTTGAATGCTGATCTCCCAAGTCATAGGCTACTTCACCTCTCCTTCTAATTTCTCCCAGTGCTTATATTCAGAACTCCCTCATCCATGTCCTTCCCACTCCTAATTTTATTAGCAGTCTTGTAATCATATTTTCATTGCAGGAGTAACCTTGTGCCTTTTGTACTGTAGAAGGAAAAGTAAATGATAGGGAGAGAAGACTGATATATCTCTTCTATGAAAAGTCTTCTGAACTTTGCAGAAAGAGGTTTTCCCAGTCCTTTCTGTCTCAGTGCTTCCGAATATTGTTAAAAAGTGACTGTTTAAGACATAAGACATGACAGACAGCTTGTTTCTTCAGGATTGTCAGGTACATTATGAGGTTGAAAGCAGAATGAGACTGTCCTCCTGAAGGCAAACTGATTCCAGCCACCCAAAAATGCAATAGTCTCCAGAAATGCCCTGACTGGAGTGTCTTAGACTATAAGGAAATAGAAATTACTAAGAACAAATAAAAGTCAGAGCTCTATAATTCTGGAGATTATTTTATGGCTAGCTATTAATCCTGGAATACTACAGAAAGAGAGAGAGAGTGACAGAGCCTCAGTTGGTGAAACTTGTCATGGCTCCTTAGAAGCCAGTGGAGTTATAGCAATTTATAACAGTTGAGGATCTGCTCCACTGACTGCTCCATTCTGTATTTAGAGATTGCTAACCAATGTATAACACATTGTGGGAGAAGTGATTGGTGAGATGCCTGAGCAAAAACAATAAGCAGCCTTTTTTAAGAGCTATAGGTATTCAACACCTTGGGAGTCTGGCCATCTATATGGACACTTACATTACTGCATGAGGGTTATGAGTGCCTAATTTTACATTCCCATGTTTGAAAAGTTTGATCTGTGCTTTTCTGGTTATATCTCACATGTAATATATCCATCCAATTTTGAATCTGAAAGCAATGTATTGTATAGGTACATGTGTGTTTTCAGGCCAGATCCTCAGCTGGTATAGATGGGCATAGCTTGACCAATGATTAAACCCCTTGGTTTAATGATCTGATCTATGGGCTTTTGGTAAAACGTCTCATATGCACACTATCCCATAATTTATGAATCCAAATAAACAAAATTAGAACTGTCTGAAAAAACCCCAGATTTTTTAAGGATCGCATAATTTGTGAATCTAATAAACAGCATGTATGTGCTCTTTCACTTCCTCTTGATGTCATTAACTGAAATAATCTTCCTGATTCTAGGTCATTCACTGAATTATAATTCTCACAGAGACAGGATTATATTTACCTGTTAAAACTGTTTATTATTTACTATTTATTACTCTGGGGACTGACAAGAATGGCAATTGTAGCTTATGTTTCTGCAACACTATTCCTAGGAAACTTTAAGCATTCTGCACATTGTGTAACTTAGCCAGATGGAATATTTCAGAGTATTTCTTTCCAGATTTCAGTGTCACCTTCACCCTTAGCAGGTAATGTAACTCCAAGAGAAGGTTACTAATTTAAATATACAGACAGTAAATTCAAAACCATGACACACAGCTTAAATGACAGAGCAATAGATGTTGCGGGCAGGGATGGGTTAGCCACAAAAGGGAGCACTCTTTTTTTTGTCTCAAGTAATGATAATTTACAAAAACTGTCATTGTTGACAATAACTTAATGAATCCATATATTCATTCCTTTTCTCCTCAAAAGGATTATTCCCCCTTACTTATATTTAAATAGCCTTCATGGGAAAGTGTAGCATATGGTCATTAAATATAGATGGGCAATAAATGAACATGAGAGAAACTTTTGAAGCAGGAAAATGAAACAATGAGTAATTTAACTATACAGAAGACTTGAGTGCGGAGGAAGGGAGCCATAAGCAAATATCAAAAAAGACAGGAAAAGTACACGAATTAAATGATAATAAAGAGAACATGAATGTTGCTTACCAACATTTTGAAAATGATGTACAGCCTGGTATTTAATTTAAAAAGTCTATAAACCATTTAAAACTTTTAAAAACAATTTTTCCCTTTATGAAGGAATTCCGTTAAAATCCTCTACCTCTTTGCTTAGTGGTGAGTTTTAGTTTAATTTTATTTTACAGTTTTTGTGCACCTTCACAAGCTTTGTTAATATTTTCAAAGGAGAGTTTATATGTTAGTTTTACTTACATAGCTTTGTATGTATAAAGAATCTACACTGATAGCCTCATGTGGACTGGGTGTTTCAGAAAAGTGAGATTCTTAACAAGAATTGAGTGCCCTCACCTCCACAAATTTTCTGATTCCACAGTAAATATTGCTGGATTCAGTGACTTTTTTCCAGGAGAACCAGTTTAATGTGATGTAAAGGCTTTTGTGTTTGTGTATTTTAAAACGCTAGAAAGTTAATGTATTTTAGCTTTAGAAACTGAAACACAAAAGTACAAATTCTGTATCTTGTAAGTTTGTGTTGGGTAGGGGAGGGGATGCTGTAGCCTGTCAGAAATATGAGCTATTTTTCAAAGTAAGAACAAAAGCAATTTCTGATTTCATAAAATCATACATTTGTATTTAAACCGGCTCCTTCCACTATTCTTGCAGTTTACTTGTTGCTGAATCCAGACATATAAGCAGATATTGCCCATAGCAAAGGGTTGCTCTTGAATATTGCATTGTTACCCAGAGGCTCCAGTCTGGATCTGGACCTTTAAAATACAACTTGAATAGTTCATAAAGGGTTATGATGACTTCAGGAGCCCTATTCTGCTGTCCTCTTTGCAACTGAAAAATGCCCATTAGCACTTGGGGGTCTGATCTCTAAGGTGGTTAGCTCAACTCCTATTGATTTCATTGAGTCTTTTAGGCAATTAATACCTTACATAATTGGGCCCATAATTCACCGTTTTGTATTATAACAAGAAGAATAACTCCCCTCCCCCCACACACACATACATTTCTCTTTCTGAAATCTTACACTTGGCCTGGTTTTTCACTAAGCATTCAGTAGGGCTTAAATCCTCTATATTGAACCATATACTGTATTCAGTAACTCAATGGGAGTTCTTTCCTTCTGCAGAAAGGCTGCAAGGATTGTGCCCTGTATTACCTATAGGGAATAAATTACAGACATAAATGGACTTCTGAACAACAAAGGTACATTGTTCCTGTTAATGACCCTTGGATTAAGAAATGAGAGAAGGAATAAATAAAAATCTAGAGACAGAGACAAAGACTTTCAAAAATAGAAGGCTAAAGTTAGACTCATAAACCCCTATTTAGGCATCTGAATAAGTGGCCTGATTCTCAATGGGAGATGCCATATGCTCAGTACTTAAGACTATCTGTCATTCATTTAGATACCTAACTTAAAATTTCTGTTTTTGAAATCTTGGCCAGAATATTTCCCAGTTAATATATTTTAAAAATTTCCCAGGAGGAGAAGTTTCTACTTAATGAAACAAAACTCATTAAAATCTGTCATCAAAATACTTGAACTTTTAAAAGCACACTTTTCATTCAACATCCAAAACACACAAAAGAACTTTGCAAAGGTACTTAGGTGCCTACAACCCAGTGTTAGGCACCTAAATCCCAGTTTTAGGCTCCACTAGAATTCACAAAACTTCCTCTGAACCTGGTAGGCACCTAAACTCACTCAGTTCCTAATTGTTTAGAGTAAGAGTTCCCGTGGTGCCTATGTTTCTGCCTCTGAGCATAGGCAGTGCTGCCTTACTTTGGGTCTGGATTCTTGCCTTGGCCACAGAGAATTCACAAACTGGAGGAAGATAAGTGCTCCTCCTCCTGTTTTGCACGCAGGGCCCAATCCAGTAGGCATGTTCAGAGACCGCCAACTGATTTGGAATTGGGTCCCATTCAAAATCTGGCAGGTGGAGGAGGTGGAGTTGCCCACATTATAACTTTAAACACATTGGTTAGAGCACTTGACTGGAATGTAGGACTCAGAGGTTAAATCCCTCCTCTGTCTGCAGGGGAGGAAAGATTTAAACAAGGGTCTCCCTCTCCCAGGGGAGTGCACTAACCCTTGACATTTGATATTCTGATGTGGGGTCTCTCCCGTTGAAGCTGTTCCACTTTGGAAAAATTATTAGTCATTGGGCCAGAGACAGCAAGAATGTGTCCATAGTCTGATAATTAGGGCATCCACCTACAAGGTGGGACACCCAGGGTCCAGTCCCTTTGCTTTAATGATTGTTTGTTTATACAAAGTAGAATAACTTTGTAACAGTAGAGATGGAGTGAGCCTCACATAAGAACAGGCTGTACATCAGTGGTTAGAGGTGGGAGATTGCTATTCAAATCCTTTCACCTATAAAGCAGTGGGGGGGAACTTGAACCTGTGTTTTCCCACATTTTAGGTAACAATGGTAAACACTGGACTAAGAGATTTTAGGGGGGCATGTTTTTCTCGGAGTTTAAGGTGTGTAACTCATTCATACAAGAAATACCCTTGGGACCTAAGCCCCCTGACACCAAGAGAGGGTATCCAGCTGTGAATTACTAGCAAAGATAGGCACTTCCCTGCAGCCTGGTACTTAGGTACCAAACTAGAGAAGATGGGGGATTATGACACCACTACATCCTCCTCTTCACCCCAGTTTCTTGTCAGTATATCCCATTGGCTAGCTAATGCAGCTCCCTGCTTAGCATGCTGGCTTTTGTTGATTACAGTCTAAACTGCCTATCTCTTCTCACTCATAATATAGGGAGCCTTGGCACCTAACTCAGGCTTTGTGAATTGCAGTGTGGTTCCTGTGAGTTTTCTAGGCACCTAAAAGTTAGGCGCTGCAACAGTCAGCATCACAATGCCTGAATCACTTTGTGAATCTAGCCCTTTTTTATCTTTCCAATGTGCTTTTCAGCACGAGACACCTGGAAATGCAACAGTATTACAGTTCAGTTATCTTTTGGACATGACTCCTTTGACTTATCTCCATTATTCGATTTTTGGAGTTTTTCTGGAGAGGGTTTAGTGGAGGGAGGGGTTTTTTTGGGCGGGGGCCGCGCGGGGGCTGGTTTCTAACACCTTGACCATCTAAGTATATGCATGCAAACAGTTGCACTTTACACAGAGCCCTGTTTGAAGATAGTGGGGCTCAGCAGGCAGATAGAGTGCAGGAGCTGGGTTTAAAAAGTTGATATTTTGCTAACTTAAATTGGCATCCTAGGATATTTATTCTTGTTAAGTTATTCCACCTTTCAGTTAATTTAGCATAATCATCATCATAATATTTAGCCTTTATCACTTTATATTACATTTTCAAAGTGCTTTCCCAACATTATTTAATGTGTTGTTTATATAGCAAACAATTACAGCCTAGCACTCTGGGTTTTTGAGCGGACTGAGCAGTGATTTCCCCTTTCCCCTTCCCCCATAAATCATTCACAATTTGCTGCAGTAATTCAACAAAGTCAACAGATCCTTAACACCAAGGTGGAAAGTGCTAATTTTAAAAGTTGTTATGCTCACTGAGCATTGATTTCAGCCTATTATATCACATTAATAACTTAGTCCAGTGTTTCCCAACCTGTGGCCTAGGGGCCAAAAAGTGGCCTGCGGGGGCTTTCAAAGTGGCCTGCGGCTCCCCTCCCCTGGCTGTAGACCGGTGCAGGCTCCTTGCCGCAGCCAAGGGGATAGGAGATCAGCGCTCCCCTCACCCTGGCTGTAGCAGTGAGCACGCAAAGTGCTCCAACTAGGTCCATAGGTGCTAAAGTCCCTGCTGGAGCCAGAGGGAGGGGAGCACTGATCTCATTCCCCCTGGCTGCAGAAGGGAGCCCCTGCGTAGGAACATAGGTGGAATTCACAGGGTTGTAAAAATTATGTCTGTGTCCCTAGAGCCAAAAAGGTTGGGAACCACTGACTTAGTCATATCCCTCAAATTATAATAAAGTAAAGGAGAGACAGAAAAATTCTGTTTGAAAATTCTGTAATATTCATGCACATTGGATAAGTTATTCATGCTAGTTGTGGATTTCATTTTTGTTTTGCTGCATTGATAGCATAATCACATAGCTCTAATTTATAGATAGTAAATAAGAGAGAGAAGAACATACTATTCCTTGCTGCTATAGAAACTTCTATTGACACACTAGGCACTAATTTAAATGCATTATCCTATCACACTCCACACTGATATAGAAGTTCTGTAACACAAAGAAATATAGACATTCTGTGTGGGCAGGAGGAAGAGAAGGTTATTATTAAGGAAGTTTTTAGGTGGTTGTTAAAGTTCCTCAATAGCCTTTACAAGGATCCTTATGCATACTTATTTGTTTAAAGCTTTTGCTTCTTGGGATTACATAAGCTGTACTAATTGGACCAGATATTGAATTGATGTAAATGGGTGCAGCTCTGTTGAAATCAAATGGGTTGTGTCCATTTTACACCAGCTAAGACTCTAACCTCACTTTCATTATGGTCCTATCATATCCCTTGAAGAGAAGGGATGAGGATTGGTTGTAATGAATGCAAAGAGGATTCTTTAGTCAATATTCTAAAGGCACACACAAACATATCGTGAGCTCCCTGGTGTCTAGTTTGTACAATGAACAGTGTTAACACATATGGTCTGCTTTGCACACATGGTCTGCTGAATTACTCAGGCTATGTCTTCACTTGCCGTTGTCAGATCGACTTATCTGGATCGACTGAATGGTCAGTGAAGACTCGCTCAGTCGATCCAGAAATCAACATATTAAGACCACCTCTTCAAGTGGCACAGCATATTGAAGACGGAGCACAGACCAGAAGCACAGAAGTCGATGAGAGTTACAAGTTTTTTGCATAGTTTGCGTAACTCCGGTTGACTGCCACTGAATCTCCGAGGTAAGTGTAGACAAGCCCTCAGTTAGAGAATGGGTTGCTGATTACAGTGCATGTGGAAGGGGTCATCAGTCCTACATCTTTACAACACCATTATTCATTACCAGGCAAAAAATACCACATAAAATATTTCATCTTTGGGCATATGTAGTTACTTCAGTTGCATGCACCAATGGTTGTGAATCACAGTTTGCATATGCAGAGGCCTAATTTGTGCATATAAAGTAGGTGGCACAAGGACCTATACTTGAAATTCAGCTGTATTCAAATCAGAAACCTTTTATGTTTTGCTTGTTTTGTTTTTTTATTCTGCCAAAACTTCCAGTGAGAGACTTATTTTCTATGACAGTTAATTGTATTTTTCTGGCACCCATGTACCCAAAGTTCACTTCTTCGCACCAAGACATAACTGATCATGCATTTGTGTATGTTGATTAGAGGAATCTTATGCTCAATCCAAGACTACTGGTGTGAAATATGAACCAAAAGTTCATCTTAACATCAGAGAATCAGTACTAACTATACCAAGGGAAGCTGCCATATGTGGTTTTAAAAATATATACCAATGTGGTACTGTAATAACTCTGACAGCATATCCTTTTCTCCATCTGCACCATTGAACACATTTTCAAAAAAACACATAAAGATACTGTGCACATAACAAGAGTTAAAGATCTTGTATGAAAAATCCCCCTCCAAGAACTTTAAAAAGAACTTGTCCTTCAGGCCCCTTTTGGACTGCCACAAGTTCCATTTCCTGTGTATCAGAAGTGTCTGATTCCTGACATTTTGAGATACAAAGACATCCTCTAACTTACTTCCTAAGAGTGTATGCTTGTGTCAGCTGTGTATTCTCTTCATAGAGAAGCAGAACCATCAGCAGGAGCAGACTTTGCTGAGACATTTCCTTTATGTGATGTTACAAGGCCAAATTGTTCCTTGCCACAATGCACAGAGTGGGGGCAATTAGGTTTATTGAAGAAGGTACAAGCCCACGTTGTTTCTGAGGTCGAGCAGTTACAATATAGAAACTGAAAATATTTTCCTTCCATCTTGGATATCTGTATTAAACATTTAGCTTTGAAAAATAGTAAAATGTTTAAGCTTATCCTCTTCATCTTCAGAGAAATTCATGAGTTCCCTGCCTACATTTCTTCCCAGGTGTTCTGCTATCCAAGGTGCTGTTCCTTATTATTCCTTTAAGATTCTATGTACACACCGATGGCAGCGAATTTGCCACTGTCAGATCGATCTACCCAGATGTATTGAGTGGCAGTGAAGACCCGCTCAATCAATCCAGAAGTCGATTCAGTTAAATCACCCCCTCAAAAGGTATAGTGCTGCGTTGACAGGAACGCATTTCCTATCGGCACAGCACAGTGGAGACGGCATGCTAAAGGGAAGTTAGGAAGTCGATAAGAGTTACACAAGCTACTCTGCATAGCTTGTATAACTCCTGTTGACTGCCACTGTGTTTCCCGGTAAGTGTGTACTAAGCCTAAGATTCTTTCCTGGCCACTGTTGGTGTCCTTTTACATGTCTCCTGAGAAGTCTAGAGCAACCTTTCAGTTAATACATGCAAGACTCCTTCTCTACTTAAAATAACTAACAAAATATAACAAAAACCCACACACTTCTGAAACCAAACCTGTTCCATAATGTGTTTTCTTGATAAAGACTATGCAACTTTCTGTATTATGTCTTTGTACTGTCCCAGCTTGTGTCCTTAAATAGTTATCTCACAGGGCCAGAGAGTTAATTATTCATCTGGCACAAACAATAAGGTAGTATGTGTGCAGTTTTAGTTTGAAAGAACAGTAGGATAACATTTTACAAATATAAACCTTGTGATTCAACAATGCCCAAAAACTTGGGTAGGCAACTTTTTTATCTGGAGTTTAAAGAACAAAATACAAATAACTATTGTATACTTATGAATATAAAACCCTCAAATTCCTCATAAATCCTCATATTTCCATTAACCAATGTATCTTATTATTGGACCGATGATTAATACCCAAGATGTAAACAATTCATTCTGAGTAGTCACAAAAAAATGCAGATATACACAGTCTTTCTCTCACGCTCACACAGTTGAGTAAAGTTCATATTGGAAGGTCTTTAGATGTCTGTTCATTTTAGTAATGCAGAATTTCTTACTGCACTTGAGTTTGTTCAAAGGTAATATCTTCCCTCTTGCAGATATTTTGTTATGTTGTATATGATGATTATCCATGGCAAGCCAGCAGTTTTGTTGCTTATATTTTGAGACCTATAGGATGCTGATTAATTTCAGAGATGTTAGTTATCGAAAGCACAGAGCAGTGCTGAAATATGGACAACACACATTCTACAACACATTGCGACAAACCTGAAGCTGGGCAGCAAATCAATTAAAGATGTAAGAGTCACACATGTGTAAAATGATGTGTGTTATTAAAGTGAAAACAAAAGGTGCAGGGCATTGCTGAGGATTAATCACTGGCAGAGAAGAATTGATGGCCTAAGGCAAAGCCTTGGGCTATTAAACACCAATTGGTCATTAATCCTCAGGAAATGCCCTGTGTCAGGGTTGCTACTGCTGTTATAAGATGAAAGAACGATGGATTTTTTTTCTGATGGGTGATGTATTTGCAGTTGTTATGTACAAGGCATTTCTAAAGAACTAAGAATGTTTGAATTCATCTCAATATTCCAATCAGGTGATCATATAAAAATATATATATATATGCCTACTTCCTTTGATGCATACAAATGAAAAGATGTCAGTCTAGCTAAAGATTAAATCTGGTGTTTGCAAACATGATTTTTGAAAGCAGAGCGGAGTAACTGTATTCATAGTTAATCTCACATGTTCTGTTGCATAGCTACATCCAAGCTTCCCGTTAAGGTTACTGTAGATCCCTTATTTTACTTCTCTGGGCTCTACTACTGCTAGGTTTACTTTCTCACCTAGATGTATTCATTAATCTCCTCCACAGTTGACAGAATGTTCTTCTGCTGTAACAGCACTACTTCTACGAGAGTGCATCCTCTCTTGCTTACTCACCTAGTCTTATTTCCTAGGCTGTTTATAAACTGTGTTTTTATTTAAAAAAAAACAACTTTTGTCAGAAAGTCTATGGGAGAGGGTCACCAGTTACTGTTAGAAGACTAATAAAAATGATTCTTCTATGAGGGGACTTTCTGCTATCCCTGGCATGGAAATATATTTTTTTAAGATCTTGTTTTGTCATTCAGTGAGACATTTACAATTCCCTTCCTAAAATGGTCCCAACAGAGCACCGATTCATAACAGGCTGGTTGGAGAGAAGGAACAACTAGTTCTGCCCACTGAGACTGTATCTACACTAGATAATTTAATCCCAAAATCTTCCCGTCACTGATAACATCTGTTTAGTTCCTCTGTCTGCCTCCAAAACCTTCTAGCATTTTTAATCTCTGTTAATTAAAATCACTTTTCAGAAGGTTTAATTAACTTAACGGTTACTGGTCCAGATGTGAAAGATGGCCCATGGTTAGGATCCTATTTGGTATCACTAACACCTGCAGAATTTTCTGTAGCCTTGTTTGACTACCAAGAGTGTTGTGAGAATTTTTTAAAACCTGAAAAGCTTTCTGTGGAAAAGAAGTGAGTTATTTCCTTCACCCTCTCCAAACTAAAAATGGCTGTTGGGATTTTGCTCAAACTTTAAAAAGTGACAACACCCCCTCCATCTCCTGGAAAAAACAAACAAACCAGCAACAGTGGCAAAATTCCCTCTGCCTTTTGGCACCAATGAAGCATGAAAAAATTCAGCTCAAAAGTGAATCTTCTTGGAAAGTTAATACTTCAGGAAGATCTATGCTAGTGCCTCAGTTAGAGGAACTCATGGTACAACATTTATTATTTTAATAATAAGAATGGACATAAAACTTTGTCTGCAGTCAACCTTGATTGCATACTCTTTGTGACAAGAGATGTCTCTTAATACCAGTTAGTACTATGTCTAACTTAATGGGTCCTCAATATTGTTGGTCTTCTGGGCACAGACACAAAACAAAAATGTGTAGTAATAATACTAGCATTAATTGAAATGTTCTTCATTACAAATTTTTTTCATGACCTAATCAATTTTTGTTGAAAAACCTAAAACATTTTGATCTTAAAATGAAAGTTTTTGGTTGTGTGGTTTTTAGCTTTTTCAACAAAACCCCAAGACTTTTAATGAAGGAAAAAAATCCCAATGATCTTTCAATCCTTGTGGCAACCCAATTCCCCGTGTCTGTGGGTTATATATATATATATATATATATATATAATAAGGCCTGGGTGCTCCAGGGCAAGTATTCCTTCCTTTCCCCATCTGACTCTCTGATGAGAGGTATCCTCTGATATCTTAACCAGAGCAAATTTGTCATAAAACAACAATAGTTCACCATGCTTAGTAAAAACATATTAATTTAATTTAAAAAAATCCAATTAAAATAATTGATATAAATTACATATTTGACTGTAAGATTTTCCAGTTCATGTACTTGAAATTTCAGAAGAAAAATCAGCAAAGATTATACT
This sequence comes from Emydura macquarii macquarii, assembly GCF_026122565.2. Lineage (NCBI taxonomy): Eukaryota > Metazoa > Chordata > Testudines > Chelidae > Emydura > Emydura macquarii. The sequence continues at coordinate 15,307,755 of NW_027130520.1, read as the reverse complement.
GCTTGAATGTCTACAGACTTCACCCTCTCTCCTTTAAATTATTTCAATCCTTCTTTGATCTTTGGCAGATAACTGTCAGAGATCCAGCACCTAGTGTCAAGTCCTTCATACTGGTGTCAAATAGGCTTTAGAGTTTGTGGCCCTTTGACATTAAAGGTGTGATTTGGTTTGTTTTTTTGTTGATTATTACACCAGCCAGAAGAAAAAATCCTTATTATTTACATTATGTTTATTCAAGTATCTGTTTAGAGTCAAACATTCCTTTCTGTCCTATGCTAAGACACCTTTTCATTATGTTTCCCAAATACATTCAATTCTGAATTTTTGCTGCTTTGGACAAATAGTCCTGCATGCCTGTCTTCATTAAACCCATATTTGCTAATCTTTCCCTTTATGGGTATGAAATCCTCACCCCAGTGAAGTCAGTGGGAGTTCTGTAGTTGACTTCAGTGGAACAAGGATTTCACCTGGGTTTTGTAGCTGCTGTTTTTACAATTTAGTATTCCAAATACATCTTTGATCTTCCCTGCTTCTTGTTCAAACTGTATTATTAAAGCAAATGGATTCTACATTTTGTGTATACAAAGCTCTTCCTCTGTCACTCCCCCTAGGAGTATCAGAACTAGGCTGGTTCACCTTCAAAGCCATATCTCCAAAGATTCAGGTCTTGAAGTTCTACTAACCATCACCTTTATGGTTATTTAATCTGGGCTGTGTGCTACACTACTGCATCTGACTAGCTGGTTTTTCACCAACATTTTCAAATGACATTAGTACAGTGTTCTTTGTGGTGTTGTAATGCCCAAAGTTCTCAATCAGAGTACTGTACTGGGCACAGTAAAAACCCTAAGTAAAAGTGGCCCCAAGAGTTTACAATCTAATTGAAAACAAAATGCAAAAACTGGAGTTTAACAAAGGTAGTAACGATTGGATCACATAGGTTGCATAGGTTAGCTAACTTGATGGATTGTTTTATTTAAAAAAAATAATCAGCTATCCCAATTACTGTTCAATTTATCCTTAGTTGGCTGATATCTTGAAGGAATCACAAAGGAGGTGGATTCCTGAATAAATGAAGTCATGTATAGTCCCATATCCCAATATATGAATTAATCATATGCAATTGCAAACTAATGTCCGAGTATTACAACTCTAGTAGTGAAAGACCAATAGCAACTTTTGTAACAGTGACATAAATGGTAACTATTTTTACCTGTCCATTACAGCTGTTGCAGCCTGGTGCAAACCTACCTTTTCAAAAAGGTGAAATTTGCCTTCAGTAAAATTTGCCTTTTCTTTTCTAATTTGCAGCAAAATTAGAAGATGTAAACTCTTTTCTGTGTAGAAAAGAGTAACAATAATTATATATATTCCAGAATATTGTTTTGACAAGTAGGCAGTGAGTTTCCAGTACATGACAATTCTTTTTTTTTTTTTAGCCTATATCTCTTTCAGAGAAATTTCAAAGAATCCAAAGCAGGAGCTTTTAGGTTTCTTCTTAGAAACTGAATCTTTTCTGATGGTAATCCCAGTTGTGTGAATGAGACAGCAGTTTTTAAATGGCTTTTTAGGTTGCTTACAAATAAAACAAATCGGAGCTCACGTTGAGGGGTCTCTCTTTTTGTAAAGAGGGAATTTGTGAGTATAAGAAGATTGGGTACAGAAGGTGTAGTCATGGAGAGCTTCCCCCTTTCTCTTTTCATATATATTTTTTATTTCTATTGACAGAAACCCGTTAAAGCAGCATCTTAATTTTCTCTTAAATATCTTATTCAGTCTTCCAAGTCTTTTCTAATCTTGTTGAAGCTCATTTCAAACCACCACCAATATTTTGTTTGATTATGTTTAGCTCATACTTAAGTACTTACTGGAACGTTTTTGGTATTTTGCTTTATATTTATTTTATTTAATTTATTTAATTATTTATTTACTTACTTACTTATTAAATCTCATCTTTGCCATCCTCCCTTGAATTCGGCTAACTCTGATGCTTCAGAGAGAAATACATCCATTTAAGAAAAATCATATGCTACTTTCTCAAATCATTACTTAACTAGCTATTCTGGGTGACTTATTTTTGCAGTAACTTATTCCCTGTCAGCTGTCGGAAATTGTTCCTGGATTCCAAATAACCAGATGTGGTGCTTTTTCTCTGCGTTTTAAATAAAATGTAACTAAATTCGGTATTACATTTACTGTTCTGCCGCTACATACCAATTAGTGTGAAATCTGTAATTACATTTTCTGGCCATTTTAACTTTAATTTAAAAGAGTGCTGCCCTATTAAATTTATGTAATTTCTTAAAAAGTTATTTTTGCTTTTGTTTTTTGTATGGATCTCTTCTACATTCCATTAGTGCTATCATAGGATTGGTCTACACTTAATTTTAGGTCAACCTAGCTATGGAACTCAAGGGTGTTGATTTTTCACATCCCTAAACTCTGTAGGTATGCTGACCTACCCCTTGGTGTAGAAACTGGTAGGCTAATGGAAACATACTTCTGTCAAACTAGCTACCATTGCTCGGGGAGGGGGTGTTCTTACAGTGATGGAAAATACTCTTCTGTCACTGTAGGCTACTTCTACACTACAGCATTGCTCTAGCGTACTTATGGCGCCACAGCTATGCTATTATAGTTCCTGTAGAGTAAACACGGCCTAAGATCCAAACCTAGAAGGACTTCTGTCTTCTTGCCTTCACAACACGAACTTATTCATTAGTGGATATCCTCTGATCTTGAACTTGTTAATTGTTGTAATCTGAATGGTCCAGGTGTTTACGTTGGCATTATAGCAATTGCCTGGGAAAGAATGCAGTGGTTAAGACTGTGAATGGTTTAGTTGAACCCCTGCTTTCATAAACTTCTAAAGCTATTCCTCTAAGCTTTGCTACACGGTGATGTGCAGGAAGCCCCAAAGAGTTGGGCTTTGCAGCATATGAAGCATGTGGAGATTTTCCAGAGTGTCTCCAAGCCCTACTGTGTAGAGGTTGTAGAAGTCCTCTGGTTCTGTTGGAGCCTTCCATGAACCTGGAGGCAGGGGTAGGATTTGCTGTTACATTTTCAAGCAAGATATGGAAGTCTCTTCTTTAAAGGAATAATGTTAATTGTTACTAGCAAAATTTCATGTATTGCCCCAGTAGGAATGATCATGATAGATCTTCAAACATTAGTAATTTATACTTGGGACATTTATATGAAATTGGTTTGTTTGATATAAATGTCCTGACTATAATGGACCTAAATGTTATTTTCATGTAGTTTAATTGTCTGTCTAGAGAACATAATGGTTTAGAACTCAACTAAATTATCAAATTATTTTGCCAGAAGGTTCAAATGCACTGCACTGTTGCATGATTCTTTGGTTTTGGCCATATCCTGCCACTACCTTTCATGCAAAAATGACATGCAAGGAAACAGGGTATGGTTGTTCAAAAGACTTACCATTTTATTAATGAATTTGGCTCTAAGATATGATATTTGGGAACTAATTGGGAGGTGGAGAACTTCGTGCAAATTACAAGCTGATATTTCTAAAATCCACAGAAATATTCCAATCCATGCTAGGAGCTCAGAGTGTCCTGAAAGCAATCTCCCTTACTTCTTTTCGTGGTTCATTGACAGAGCTAAATCTGAGAGTGTTTAAAGAAAGTGAATACAAAGAAAAATCTTCCTGTTTTAATGATAAACAATAACACTGCTTTACATGTTACATTGAAGACTAATGAAGCCCAGAACAAAACCTTTGGCTTCTTTGTTAGCATTGCTGAGTGGGAACAGTGAAAATGAAATAATTAATGGAATTTGCTTTGTGCAACTGCTCTTTTATTACAGGGTATGTGTTCATTCCCTTGCATAGTGGACAATATCTGGATAATCAGAAAATAAGTCTGTATTTATTTTCAGTCTTCTCTTTGATAAGATATTCTTTCTAGGGCTGCCAAGCTATTGAGATGACTGTACTAATCTTCAATTGTATGTACACTGGGTACCTTCCACTTCAGAAGTAGAAGGATTTTTTTGGCCATTAATAAAGCAGCTCTGAGGATTTAGAGCTTTTGAAGTGGGGAGATCATTGTTTAAGGTTGCTATTATTATGCCCAGGGGAGCTGAATGAGATTGAGGCCAGCAACTAAATGATTTCAAATCTTTATCATCTTTCCAAAAATTTAATACCTATCTACCATCTCCCCAAACATATCTAACAGGATTCCCCTGCAGATTTGGCATCAGCAGTGTATGTTACAATCTGTCTAGCCCAGCGGGGATTTGTAATGTTCTGTGTGATGAGATTTCAAATGCCCTGGCTTATTTTTAGTTGGTTCAGTCACCCAGATGTTAGCCACAATAGCTAGATTACACTTCTCTAGTTATATGAGGAAGGAGATAGCTATTTTGGAACAGTGGGTCTCTGATCCAAAAGTCAGTTGAAAAATATATATGGGGAAGAAGTTCTGAAATGCTCTAGGAATGAAGGCTGCTCAGACACCAGGGATGGAAGGCTTGGATCATGCCATTGACTTCTTTGGGGAACAGGATTTCATCCCATGGTGATTGGGGAGGTATTAGAATTGAAACAGAATAGAAACAAATACTACATCCTGAAGGAGTGACTAGAGCCAATATAATTTGACTTTATAGGGGAAGTGGGAATTCTATATTTTCAGGGAAAAATAGGTGAACGTCTTTCTCTGTCAGGCTGTTTTATGATTATGGTGTTTTTAATTAGCAGCTAATTTAAGCTCCCCGGATATCTGTAATGGTAAAAGAAGAAGTAGGTGACATTTTTCAAACTAAAGATTTCTTGTTGTTGAAAAGGGCCTTTCTTCTGAAAATAAATGTATTGAAAAATGGTTTATATTAATAAAAATACATCTCATGATAATTTTATTGTATTTATTTTTGTAGACATCATCAAACTCATTATTGATGTGTTTTGTTTACTGACATCCCAGTTTTCAGTCATTGAAAAAGTCAGTAATGGCTTAAATTTTTTTTAAAAGTTGCCAAAAAAAAAAAAAAAAAAAAAAAAAAGGGGGGGGGGGGGAGGGTCCATTTACACCGCTGAGGAACAGATAAAATCTTTACCATTTTTTCAGAGATTTAACATTTTGGATTATTTTGACTCTTTCTAATTCATAGTAAACTGAGTTCAGAGTAGTGCTTCTCCCGCTGACATTGCCACCGACTCTTGTGGAGGTGGAGTTATTATGCTGACAGGGGAGCATCAGTGCAGTTGTTCTTGTAGTGTATACTAGCCCCTACTTAGAGTGTCACAGTTAAATAGAAGGCAGAATAGATTATTTAGCACAAGTAGTTAACACATATTTCAAGGGACCATTGAAAGTCAAATGGCCCATTAACGTTTATAGGGAGGAAAGGAAGTGTGGTGCGGGAAGGCAGCTGGGGGAGATTGTTTTATTTGTGTCATTTTTCCTAAATTGTTTTGGTAGGATGAAAAAAAAAATCTGTAAAAAAATTCAGAAAAAATCCAAACATTTTATTTCGACATTGTCTAAACAAAATACTGTGATTTGTCAGTTTGAAATGACATTTTGTTTAAAAATTTTCTTTCATTGTATTTTAAAAAAATCAAAAACATTTAAAAAGGTTAAGATCAAAACAAAATATTTTGATTTTTCTCAGAACAAAATGTTTTATCTGATCCAGAATGGGGTTGGGGGGGGGGGGGTGGCCAATAATTATTTTTCAGAATTGTTAGAGAATCAAGAAATCTATTATTCTCACTACTCTAGTTCACAGTCGTCATAGTGAACAAGCTTTGGTAGGCAGGATGAAAGCCCTGCCTTCTCTCTGGCCCCTTTTCAGCATCCTCCTTCCTGGAGTAGAATAGGAGTGAGCAGTTTCTCTGCTTCTCAGAATGCAGGGCTCTTCTTTTCAGAAATGTTGCACAGCCCTGCGAGGAGGGGCAGGGTCTTCTGGGGTACCCTTCCATCTCTATATAGGTGAGGAAAGGCCTGTTGGAACTGGCCCAAAGAAAGGCATCAGCCAGGATACTGGGAGAGGGCTTGGGGGAGACACTGGAATCCTTTTGAGCCTGATTCACTAAAGGTGGCAAAGCTGTTTTCTAATAGAGGGGTTATAGGATACAGAAGGATGCCTTCCAGAGGGGAACCTCTCTCTTTCTGTTGGACATTCAGGGAGTCTACTTCAGATCTGTGAATCAAGTCCTGTATTAGAAGACATCTGTCGATTTGTGGTGAGACATTTGTAATGGAACAAGCAATAGCTAGTTAAGTCTATTGAACCAGAGGGGGGAATTTATCCCTTTAGAAGGCACTTTTGCTCCCAAATGGGGTTCTAGTCAGTTGGGAGAGGATGCTTTACTTCCTAGAATGGGCACATAGGAATTTGTCTATGGAGTCACTGAACTGGTCACAATGTTTTCAGCCAGTGCCAACAAATATTGGAACAGGGTTGGCCTCGTTCATCACTGCTATTCTAGCACAGTAAGAGGGTTTAATTTAGCCCAATATCTACAGGATAATTTAATTGTGATATAGCTTTAAAATGCTTATGAATAATGGTTCATAGTCTGTGAATAATAGATTAGAAATTATATTCCTAAAAACATCTTCTCTTGGATGTATTTTTATTTATTAGAGAAATTCTGTAATACCAACATTTGTGCAATTTCTGATAAGCTTGCAGAGAGGAAACACTCTAACGCCATTTCTTGTCCATGTAACAAAACAATTAAAGAACACTTTTATGTGCTTTGTGGCACAAAGGTGAAATGAAAAGGCAATGTGGCTAATTTAAAGAATCTGGAATTTACTGAAAGTTTTAAGAGCAGACCCATACAATGTTTATTTTTTTACATTTTACAACTATACGATCTGTGACATTTTAGAAATATTTACATTGTTATGCTGGGCATGTCTGCTGCTTTTATAGATCCAAAGGGCTTAGTTTTAAATGTGGAAAAAGGGTGATTGAGGAAAAGGGAAGGAAGAGAAGAAAAAAACCCAAAAAATATATAAATATTGCTTTTGTATGTAAATACAACTTTTATTTGAAATAAAATACAAATTTAATATTGTAAAATTATATTAATATTTAAAATTTAATACATTTTATATTTAAAATACAATATTTATTTGTAAAAAAAAGTATGTGTTTTACTTTTTCCTGTCTTCTTTTGCAAATAGGCAGGCACCATAGTGGAAGTAGAAGATTGCAGGCTTTGTGGAAATCTAACTGTAAGAAGTGGTATTTCAGGAGAGATTTGAAAGAGGGGAGAAAAGTTGTATGAATTACATAAAGGAGGAAGCTATGGAAGCATTGGATATTGTTGAAAAATGTGCAGAATTGCAAGTGGGATGAGGCAATGAAAGCCCTGAAGGAAAATAAAAAATGTAGGACACAAAAGAGAACAAGAGGGAATGGAATCTGATAACTAGACAGGGAGAGAACTGAGTAGAGCCTTTCCAGTAAGTTGAAGTGTGAACTTGATATGAAGAATGAAAGCCAGTAAAAAGACAGGTAGGAAGTAAGGTTTATTTATATGACAGCACAGTGTTCTGGCTGGAATGGGAAGGTAGGAATGGAGGAGAATTAAGGCACAAGTCAGGTCTTTTGTAATAGAAACAGAGAAAATGGGTTGACTTAAAGACATTGCAAGGAATAGAAAGGAATCCAAGAGGACACAAAGACTACATGTCCTGGTGAAAGAGAGGACAACGGAGTTAAAACTAATACAACAACTGGGGAAAAAGAAAAGTTTAGACTGAAATGTAGCTTAGTAAGAAAGATGAAATGTTTATTTTGAGAAAGTAGTGGGTCACCCATGGAGAAAATGGAGATGTGAAAATAGACAGAATGGGACTGATTTCTTTGTCTAAGACAGCTGTCACCATGACGTGTAAGTGCTGAGATCAAATTTCAGGCATATAAAGCTAGATTTCTGGCACGTGTGTAAAAGTGTTAGCTGAAATCCTAGAAGCAAGGGAGAATGCCTAAAGAGCAGGGGGCGGGGGAAGGAGAGGAACAAGCATGGATACATGAACACTACCAACATGGAAGAAAGGAGAAAGAAGAATGATTGCATATGGCACTTATAGAGAATTCAAAGGCACAGGAGGAGACTCAGGAGAACAGCCACACAGAAATTCATTGAGGAAATGATCCTCGTGAGAAAGTATTGGTCCATGTTGTCAAAGGCAGTAGAGAAACCAAAGTCAGAGTGTGGAACAGTGCTGCTTAGCCAGGGCAGGAAGAAGGACAATTGTTTGAGTAAAGAGGGTAGAAGCATGCCTGAAGAGGATCAGAGTCTTGGGAATTTAATTTTGGTTCTGTGAGTAGAGAGATTTCTTAAGCAGCTGGAAGGGGTACAGTGACATAAGGATGCTGTGGCTGAGGGAGGTTTTAAGGATAGGAAAAACAGTGTGTGTGTTTGAAGATGGATGGTAATGAGGCAGAGAAGAGAGAGTGAGATGCTGGAGATAAGAAAGAGGTTGGAGGGATGGGGCTGTGTGTTACAGATGTAAAGAGAGCTTAAATATAAAGACTGGAATAAAGGAAGGGATATATGAGAAGAAAGCAGGGGCATGTGGAGAGCTCATGTGCTACTGCATATGCTCAATTTTGTCTGAAAATAAATGTGGCAATATTCTGAGTACAGTTGCAGCAGTAGAAAGACACAGAGAACATTTTGTGTTAGGGTAACTAACTTATTTAGCAACTGATTAACTGTTTGTTCTTGGAGTTTTTTTGTATTGTAATCAATGTGATTGAATTGACCACATGTTATGGAGCGTGTGTGTGTGTGTGAGAGAGAGAATGTCGGGGGAAAAAACATAATTTTTTGGCTAGGAACAGAGCAGAACTGAAAAAGAAAATAAAAGATAATCTTATAGTGGGCAAAGTTAGAGTAGTCATTGAATTTTCAGGCTGTTGAAGAGTAAAGATGTGAAGTAAGCATATGTTTTCTTATGAGAGGGGAGTGAAAGATGCAAGTGCAGGGGGGAGGGTAGAATTGAAGAAGACTATGACCGTGGAGCCAACAGAATGGAGGACAAAGTTGACAGCACTGCAAAAGTTAAGAGTTTGACAGACTGAATGCTGTGGAAGAAATGAAATGGTTATCTGAGGAAGGATGCATGTAAAAGACAGGTGCTGAATGACAGAGGGGAGAGGGATCTATGCAAAGGTGGTGAGAGAAAGAACAGTGCTTCATGAAGTTCATTTGCCGTATTTTTACAATGTAATTAAATATTATCAGTGAAAATAATATGCAAACTGAAAATTTAGAAGCAGAATAAAATAAACTGAATTGACTAGAAATAAAGGATTATTGTTCTGATTGTATTCATTTTCACATTTCATTCAGTGAACACTTCCCTTTTTTTACCTAAAGCTTTTCAGACTGTATAGTCTGACACCATTATCTTGAAATGAGAATGAAATACTTTTCAACTAGTACTTATGTTTTAAATTATGTGTGAAGCTCTAAGATCTACAGATGAAAAAGACCACAGTATGTAAGTGCTGAATATTATCTCATCACTAATTATGTCTTATGCAAATAGTTTAGATATTTTCAACATTTGATGAGAACCAGTTATTAAATAATCTTGTATAGTATGTTGAATATTTCCAAGTTAGACTATCAGAGTGGAAGATTTCAAATAAAGAAGTATTACAGAATAAATTATCATCTGAATGCAGGGATTAAAGCAGTTGGTGTATAGATTCTGTTGACATGTTCTCATATTAAAGGTCAAAAAAGCAAAACCATTCAAAGTCAAACTTCAGAGGGTTTTTTGATGCTACAAAATTGAATTAATGTCCATTTGGTCACCATTTGTGAAAGATAATATAAAATTATGCCATCCTGCAAAATATGAGTAATTATTATATTTGGATTTGGATGAAGGAAGAATAAAATTGTATATGTTGAAGAAAAAGTAGATTCCTAAAAGATGAAAATATTAACAGAATAAGGGACAGTATTAAAAAATGTTATATTCAGTAGCAACTGTCACTTAATTGGTGACTTTATCACCAATCAGCTGTATCAACTGTCACTTAATGGTACTTTAATTGTTTCTCTTCAATTAAATCATTATTTAAAATACAATAACTTTCATCTCCTGTTTAGATACAGATCATTTTTCATCATATCCTGTGTATCTTTACATTGTATTTAATAAGCAAAATAATTCTAAAGAAATCAGACAAAAGGTATGCTATTTTTAAGCAAGGGGCAGTACATAATGGCAGGGTCTCATGTGCAGATTAGGGACTGAATTATGACTTTGGGCCACACTTCAGTCCTCTCTGGTTCCCAGTCTTGTTCTGGAGGGAGAGTTGAAAATAATCTTTATCAACCTCTTACCAGTGCAATGTATTTCTCTTCCAAGCCAGCTCTGTTGAGTTGGCTGGCAAATTGAGAAGGCAAAGTCAAGGCTCACCTATTTGACTAGGGAGAGAAGTAACTGTTCTTTGCCTACCAGCACTGTAACCAACAATGTGCAGCTTCACAATGTTTGCTAAAATCTGTTATTGTTTTCAACCAAATGTATTCTTACTCTATGTTTTTAGAGCAGGCCCAAAGCAAACAGACAATGCTAGGTGCAGTTCTCCATCATGTTATTCCTTTCTTGTGTTTAAAGGTGAAGCTCCAGTACAGACGGAATGCTAGAAAATCTTAAACTGATGGAGATTTTACAAAACTTGTTACTGGGAAGGTTGTGCTTCTCCCGGATCTTTGGGAATTCCACCAGGGATCCTGTAGCACACAATTAGTGAATAATTCAACTTTATTTTGTGGAGTCTTTTCCATAGAAACTATATCCCAAAAGTTTTTAGAGAGTTAAATTATACAGTCAGAGTTAAATAATAAATAATAACAGATAATTTTCAGTTGAGATTTAAAAATAGATCAAGAACTGAGGAGGCAGAGAGATGCAGGAAGGGATAAATAAAATAGACTCTTCCGACAATGGAAGCTGCTGACAGCAGAAAGGGGTAGGCAAATCTAACATTAAAATGAATCCTCTGAGCTAATTTACAGCAGTTGGTAAAGCTCATACTTTGTGACTCCAAGACCAGGCAAGGTAATCCCAAAATGCCTTCCCAGAGGAGCTTTCCCTATCCTTTGGTGTTGTACACCTTTGGTATGGTGCTATTTGAAGTAAAAGAGTAATAAATGGAGTTATACAAGTGCCAGCTTCTATCCAGCAGTGAGGGAAATAAACATAGATATAGAAGATGGGAAGAAAATGGATCTGTTCTGTTTACTGCTATCCACAGGGAAATGTATTTTAAGGGATAACAACATGATCTTTGTAGAAGATTTCTGTATAATGCTTCAGAGGAAGGGATAGACACACACACATGCTTGTCAACATGCATGCTCTGGGGAAAAATTATTTAATGAGTTCAATCATATGCATGTGAGCTGTGTTTGTCAATACTTAGATTTATAAAAGCCAAAATATGGACAAATCCTATTTGCTGAGTAATATTACCTAAATTGAAAATACACATTACAGTTAATCATACAATATAATATAATTATATAAAGTGTAAATAATAATATAATTATATGAAGATATATAAAGCATCATTTGGATGCTGAAAAGCAGCCCAGAATAAAACACTTAATATGCACCCATGTTGCAAACTGTAGGTGCGCTCCTTTTGCCAGGAGGGCAAATATAATTTGTCAGTTTTTCTGCCTCCTTTCCCCAACCCACTGACATACTCTAAAGGTATGTCTACACTGCAGGTTTGGTGGGGATCGATGCAGCAGGATCAATTGAGTGGGCTGTAAAGACCTGCTCAGTCGATCCCGGAAGTGCTCTCCGGTCGATGCAATTAATCCATCTCCCTGAAAAAGAGTAAGGCTGTATACAGTACATATCTTGCGAATCTCCCATTGACCACCGTCGGCAGTGTAGACCAAGCCTCAGTGTCTTCTGAATGAAGTCACATGCAACTAACTACCTCTTCATCCAAGATTCCACCAAGATTCATATAGACACTGGATGATACCATCTGAATAATAATATAGCACCTGTACAATAACACTAACTGTAGGCGAATCTGCAGTGTTTTCCCCTCTTCAACGCTAATTTTCTGCTGTTTGGCTGCTTCAGAAATTTACCTACAGTCAGGAGTCATGGGCAAACAACTTCTTTAGAAGATTTTGAAAAACAGTCATGTTTCTGTATAATTGCTACAAAATATTGTCTGTGCCTTCCATATTGTTTGTATGGCATTTGACTCTGTTATAGATATCTTTCTACAGTACATGATCATGATATTCTAAGCTTTGTTACTTTTAAGGTAGCACAGGACAATTATATGTCATTGAGAATTTATTTTGGTGATTAATAGATCATGAATGTCATTGGCATATTTTACTGTATGTCTCTGTTAACTTGTTATTAATCAACTCTTCTTTGTTTTTCAGGATTTATTTATACCTGCGGTGGAACTTTAAAAGGTCTTAATGGCACTATAGAAAGTCCTGGCTTCCCATATGGATACCCAAATGGGGCAAACTGTACATGGGTAATAATAGCAGAAGAACGAAATAGAATACAGATCATCTTTCAATCCTTTGCTCTAGAAGAGGAGTATGATTATTTATCATTATATGATGGACATCCTCATCCTGCAAACTTTAGAACAAGGTAAATGGTGAACACTACTGTAGCCTGATTTTATGGTTATTAATTTATTGAATAGGGTAAGAGGTTTGCCAATTGCTCTAATTAAAGGATTATGAGGTTCGTATCCTTAATCAGGCTTCAGGTGAGTTTTATAAGGACCCCGGGTACAACACAGGCAAATTCCAGTGATAACCAATATTTGTATAATTTTATAAATGTATTAAGATAACATCAAATAATAAACAAATGACTGATATAGAGACAATAAAATGAATAATCAAATGGATAATGGATTAATGCAATCTTAAATGTAAAGACTTATTTGATATATATATCTATGATATGCTTTAAACTAGTATACTCACACCCTTCCTGGACTTGGAGTTGGGTGGAATAAGAGCTGCTTCAAAGCTAAGAGCTATAAACTAAGACTAACTTTACAACTTTAAGAATATAAAATATAGAATGAATCTTAACACTAAATAAAACTTCAAGCAGGGATAGCTGACAGTTGACTGCCCCAATGAGCTGGATTTGATCTTTCTTATATCCCCAAGAATATGGGTCCTTCATCCGGGCCCATACTTGGCCTTTCCACTTCCAAACTTTTGGGGTACATATAATCTATTGGCTACTAGGTTTCTACGTATTATTGACGTATCCACATCCCTTTCCAAGCAGACTTTTATCTCACCTTTGTTATTTCTAGCTTATTGTGGGTTCTGTAGTGTTCTTTTAAAGTTTCTTGGGCGTAACCGGGGATAGCCCCTTCCCCTTTTAATGTCTCTTGACTTGTCTAGGGTAAAGGTTATGACCATATATGTCTGATCCTGTTATACATTGATACTTATCTAAGCCAAAGGTTAAATATATATATATACTAACGGTAGCTGTCATCCAGGATGAGGCCTGTGATAGCTGTCATCCAGGATGTGGCCTATAAGGTACTTTTGCATTACAGCTGAATAAAATATATAATTGTATTATTTAATAGCACAATCGTATGAAAATATATATGAAAAATATCTCTAATAATAATGCAAGCAAGCAGGCTAGTTCTATAGGCTACACTACCCTAATGTAATTTTTCTATTGCTATGTTAAATGTATTTAACAAGATCAAAACTGAAGTCTTTGAAGTATGTCTCCACTGTGCATCTTACTCAGACCAGAAATTGTATAGAGTCTATGAGGTGTGCCTCCACATTTGTGTAAAGGAAATAGGTACACCTTTTGTAGCCACGATAGCAAATTTGTTGTGTTAAAAAACAAACAAACAACAACAACAAATATGACACGTAGAGTTTTGCTCCATGTTAAAACTGATATTTATCAGCTTCCTTTACCCCTTGTATCAGCAGGGCTGTGTGCAAAGTTCAGTCAGAAAGTTTGGAACTGCCAGAGATAAGTTCAAGATATATTCCAGTACCATGACCCAGCTGCTTCCAGTACGATAGAGGGGAAGAGTTTCAGAGAGATGGCTGACTTTAAAAAATTTGTTCTATTGCAATGTTGTACCTTGCTGCAGCATTTGTGTGCATTCTCATTCAGACCAAACACCTTTTGCCTTACTCACACGCATAGTTGCATTGATTTGGACCTCTAGGTATAGTAAATATCTTGGTACGGTCAAATATCCTATGGTAAATGCTAATTTTATTTGTTATAATCTTTGTAATATAACACACATCCTTCACAAAGAAAATTCAATACTGTCAGAAAAAGAAAATTAGGTCAGAAGAAATTCTCCATCTCAAATCTTTGTGAGACTGAATGCTCTCTGTCGCTTGAATAATATCCAGAAGGGAATTGGATAGTGCATCATGAATGCTTGACTGTTTGGCCTCTCTTTGAATTCCCACAGCTGTTTTTATACTTCATGTTTCATCACTGCTTGCAGACAATAGAGATGTTTAGCTCCAAACTAGTTTTAAGGCTCTCCCTGAAGCTGAGGAAATCAAGTGCATTGATTGAAGAAGGTATAGGTTTACTTATATGAAGAATAGAGTCAATAAATATTTTTATTTGAAATCTTAATGATTATGTATTAGTCATTTCTACAGTGCCATAAATGAGCATGGTGCTTTACAGAAGAAAAAAGCAGATGTCTACCCTTAGAAGCTTACAGTCTACATTAGTACCACAGGGACATATAAAGATCAAGGAAACTGGATTCGTATAACTGGTAAAACTTTTCCATGTAGACAAGCCGTGAAAGCCAAATCATTCTTTTATCATATATCTGTATTTTTTTCTGCTTCAGTCTTTATCCTAAAGTAACTTCTCTACATTTCCAAACATTGTTCATATGGGCTATGTGGGAAAGTCACCACATGTAAACCAACATTTCAAAATCCCAAACCTTATCCAGCTTTGTATGTTATGCTTCTTTTGCAGACCTAGGCGTGTTCAAAATTTGCAGTCATTAGCACATCTAAGCAATTGTTTCCACATCATTATCTAGCCTTAGCTGGTTTGGATCCACATAGATGCTGAGTAATAACAATAGGAAACTAAGGGAGGTGTCACATTCTAATCAATGTCCCCTTGTAGATCCATTTGTGAAAGGAAAATATGGATGGTAGAGTTTTTAAAAAGCATTTTTTATTGTATGGGCTCCAATATGTTTTGTTATGTTACTATTTTTATGTCAAACTGTAGAGAGTACATATTCAATGTACATGAATAGTTTGACTGTCATGTGACTAAAACCCATTTCATATCTTTCAAGATGATATATTTTTGAGTCCTCTATAAAGAACTGCAGTTGCAGAATGAAGTATTGTTTCTTCTTTTTTGATCCAAAGAGTTAGCCAACATCCAGGGTCTTCAATTTGTTTCCCTTAGAAGGAAAATTGATGATAGAGTCAGATATTTCTTTGATGCAATCCTCTTTATTTACAAAGAATGTACATAAAGGACTGTTTCCTTGAATATAATAGTAATCAAAACAGGAAGCAGTTTTTTGCTTAGGCCTTGTCTATGCTAGAAAGTTTTGTTGACACAAGTTACAGTGATGATCAAAAACGGTGTAATTACAGCACTTGTGCCCGTCCACACAGTACTTGTGTCACCCAAGTGCACCCACACTTGGTGCTTTAGTGTCGACATTGAGAGCAATGCACTGTGGGAAGCTATCCCACTGTACAACTCACCACCTTGTGCCACTAGGAGTTGCAGGAGGACTGAGAGGATCACAGTACATCATGGGTGTAGGCTCAATGTCCCATGATGCATTGATTTCCATCCCACCATTCCATGTGTTTCTGACTGCATTTCATGACATTTTTCAATGGCCCCAACAGAGTTTCCTGAGCACCCTCCATCTCCTTCTGAAAGGATGAATCTTGACTGCTCTCCACTGTGGCTGTCAGTTTTCTGAACACATTGGGGTTAGTTAAGCAGCATATCATGAGCTCCCAATAGGAACAGGAATCTGAGGTGCCTGACCTGCTGTATGCAGTGCAAACACACAATGCTGGATTACTGTTGGCATTCACAGAGCATCTGCACACACTGCACCGCTGCTTTGGGGCACATGAAACAAGAACTGAGTGGTGGGATCACATAATTATGCAGGTGTGGGATGGCGAGCAGTGGCTGCAGAACTTTTAAATCCACAAAGCCACCTTCATGAAACTCTGTGCAGAGCTCGTCTCTGCCCAGTGGTGCAAGGACACCACAATGAGAGTTGCCCTCTTCGTTGCCCTCTTCGTGGAGAAGCATATGGCAATTGCCATGTGGAACCTGGCAAATCCAGACTGCTACTGGTCGGTCGCTAATCAGTTTGGAATCAGGAAGTCCACCATTGGAGCTGTGTTATCACAAGTATGCAGGGCCATTAATTGCATTCTTCTGTGAAAGATATGAATCTGGGAAATGTGTGTATAAAAGTGGGTGGCTTTGCAGCAATGGGATTCCCTAACTGTGGCAGGGCAATAGATGGCATGCATATTCCAATTTTATCCCCACACTGTCTTGCTACGGAGTACATCAATAGAAAGGGGTACTTCTCTATGGTACTGCAAGCACTTGTGCATCACCAATGGCATTTCACTGATATCAATGAGGGGTGGTCAAGGAAGGTGCATGATGCACACATCTTCAGGAACACTGGCCTGTACAGAAAGCTGCAAACAGGGACTTTCTTTCCAGACCAAAAGATCCATCTGGGGGATGTTGAAATGCCCATTGTGATCCTGGGAGACCAGCCTAACTCTTAATGTCATGGCTCATGAAACCTTATATGGGCAACCTGGATAGCAGCAAGGAGCGCTTTAATAACAGGTTGAGCAGGTACCGATTGACAGTTGAATGTGCATATGGCAGATTAAAGTCTTGCTGGTGATGTCTTTGTGACAGGTTAGACTTAAATGAGGACAATATTCCCATGGTTATAGCCACCTTCTGTGTGCCCTATAATATATATGAATGTAAGGGTGAAAAGTTTCCCCCAGGGTGCAGTGCAGAGACAGATCACTTTGCGTCTGAATATGAACAACCAGTTATCAGGGCTATCAGAGGAGCACAAGGGGAGGCATTCAAATCAGCGAGGCCTTAAGGGACTGTTTTGACAATGAGCACCAGTGAGGTGTCTGTGTAAACAGCACTGTGGCATGTGGCATGCTATGACTGCCATCCAGCTTGAGCTGTGTATCAATGAGAGAGCGGGAGAAAGTTTGGTGCCACCATGGTCAGCTGGAAACATGAGATGTGAGCTCTCCATACGGACCAAGTAGAAATGGTATTTCAAAAATTCCCAAGACTTTAAAGGGGGTGGGGTGGATGGCTACTGGGCAGAGGAGTTGAAACTGATAGTCAGAGTGGTCCAGAAGGGCATTGTGGGACACTTCCTGGAGGCCATTTACCATGACATAACCAAACACAGTGTCTACATTGATGCTTTGTCAATACAAGTTGGGTGAAAAAAGCTCTATGCATCTCATTGAAATGGTTTTATTTTGTCAAAAAATCAGGGCAGTTTCATCGTTCGGGGTGTGATTGCTCTGTGTACACCACCACTATTTTGTCAACAAAAGCTTACTGTGGTCGACAGAACTCTCTAGTGAAGGCCAGGCCTCACAGTTCCAAGCCTCTTTCCAGCCAGTAATTTACTCCAAAGCTTCTTTCACACACAAAGCTGCATCAAACAATCCCCAACCCCATGCATTTGCATTCAGACCCCAAGGAAAACCTTTCTGACTGAGTAGCTCATTTCCTACTCCAGCCTTGCATATGGCCTTTCTTTTGAGTGGTGGCTTCTATTGATTTAGCATAAAGGAACTTAATTGTTTTTTACATTTATCCTAAATAAAGGGCCAGCTTCAGTGAGGTTTTGCCCAACCCTCACCATTACAGTATATTTAAAGACTGTGAAATCATTTGACACCAAAAAATAACTTATTTTATACACACACATTCAGTAGTGTTTCATCTGTTTAAATCAGGCTTGCAAATTGACTTATTTAATTATAGGCAGGGCTGGTAGCAGCAGTCATTATTAAGGTTGCCCAGCACCTCCCATTATAAGGCTCCTTGTTTTTTTCCAGTTGCTTATAACTTTGCCAACTTTCATAATTTGGGTTGAAATTATCCATACTGAATATCTGCCTCAAGCTGAATTTTTTGGGGTGGAAAACTTTGGCCAAAATAGTTCAGCCATTTCCAAAAGCAAGACAAAAGTAAAATGCATTGTTTTCGCCATGTTAAAAACTTCTGATGACCCTTGCTCTGCAAATCTCTTGCACTCAATTATTTGAAACCAAGGTATTGAAATTTCACAGGCGAGTAGCCTTTATGTCAAGGATGTGTCTTTTGTCATTCCTGGGAAAATGAATCCAAATTTGGCCAAGTTATAAGCCTATGAAAAATAAGTTTGTACTTGCTCAAGACAGAATTCTTAATTTTAGCATCTAAATTCCCCAAAGAGTCCATCTGCACTGGGCATGCTTCAGCTTGGGACAGTTGCCACTCTGGGCTGCTGCAAGCTGGGTCAGGTCCAGGTCTGGGCCCTGAACTGAGAGCAGGGAGACTTTCTCCTGAGCTCTGTGAACTCCCCCCCTTCCTCCTGCCCACTGATGCCCAGGCAGCATGGAGGAGGAAAATGCCTAATTTGAATGTAGAGGGGACAAAAGTGGTATGGGGAAGTAGATTTAGCTCCCTTGTCCCAGGGGTATAAAAGAAAGGAAAGGAGAATGGGACTGAAAGCTGGTAAGAGGGAGGAAGACTGGAAATTGTTGGATAAGAAGACTGGACTCTGACTGGAAGCCAGGGAGGGACTGGAAGTCAGTAGTTGAGGGGATACTGACATCAGCTGAGGAGCTGGGGGAGTCTGGGATTGGCTGGGCAAGGAGACTGGTACTGATAACCAATGGGGAGGGAGAGATGAGGGGGAAGGGAGGCAGGTCTGATGAGGAGATGAGATGCAGTGGGAGAACTGGGGATGGTTGGAAAAAGAGTATTGGAAAAGAAGTCAGCGGAGGATGCTGAAATTAGATGAGGAGCCGATGGAGAGAGTTTAGGACCTGGAGCCAATGGTGATGGGGAACATGGACAGGGGTGGAGGGTTACTGAAGTCCCAGGCAGGAGAGAAACAGATCAGAGAGTAGTTGGAAGTGGGGAACTGGGAATGATTGGGCAATGAGATAGAGGAAAAGCAGCTGGGGGAAGGAGGAGATCTGGGAATGGTTAGACAAAGAGATCAGGAATATTTGGGAGATTGAAAGTCCAGAAGGGTCAGATTAGGACTTGTTGTGCAAGAGGACTGGAAGTGGATGAAAAACGTGAGTACAGATGAGAAGCAAATAGGGGAGAAGAATGGGATTAGCCCTGGGTGGGGAAGAGAGAAGACTGTGGAAAGGACAGGTTGGGGGAGAATAGGGTAGAAGAGGTCACACTTGGAGAGGAATGCACAGAAGAGTCTGTAACCACTAGATTCATAGATTCTAAGACCAGATGGGGCCATTGTGATAATATAATCTGAGCTCTTGTAAAACATAGGCCATAGAATTTCCTGCAAAATAATTGCTAGAGCATATCTTTTTAGGAAAAACATCTGTAGCCTTTTTATTTAAATTGAATTTAGTGAATTTTTGTATTAAACTACCATAGGTTCAGCTCCTAGTGCTATAGTTTCATGCTAAATGGACTGAAAATCAGATATGGTGTTTTTCTCAAATTTGGAAACTCCAGGAAAACATGAAGACAAAGGATATTGACTAGAGGCAGGATAGTGACTACAGGCACAATCACAAGTATAAAGTCTTTTCTATACTACAAGTTTTATTAAAGCAATAAGTAAAGTTAAAAACCCGTGCATATATAAATCCTACAAAAACCATGGAGTGACTATGGCTGCAGTCATACTCAAATTCCCAAAGATATTCTAGGGTCTGATAGATCTCTCCACAGATGATCAACAATAGAAGGGGTCATTCCTGCTGGGGTCTTCCCTTGGATCTTCCCACTTTTAACCAACTAGGGGACCATTTTTATATTGTTGTTCTGACCATGCCTAGCACTTTATTCATATGCATGAGGGTTTCGACGCTCTTTTCCTTATCTGTACTTCCACACCCCATGAATATTGGGGTGCCCTGTTTTTTGTAGGTTGTTCCTTAGTTCACTTTATTCTCATTAACATCTACTCACAACATGTGATCAAAGCACTTCATTCCATGAAGTTACAATCAGGTGTCTTGTTGTGTTAGATAATACATTGCAGTCCATGGTAGTCTGTTTTTTAATAACATCACTTATTGACCCATCTTTTACAAGTAATTTTGTAACATTATTGGCATAGGATTAATCCTAGGTCACCTACTCATATTGAGCTTTCTTAAGCCTACAGCCCAGCACAGCTAAGCTAAAATCTTACAGGCCTCAGTCTGTAGGTCTTGCATTCTAGCCATGCTTTACTTATATATCTAATATACACTCATCACTCCTAGATACTTATCAAACTTCTACTTCTATAATCCTACAATTTAAATCTTTGTAGCATAAATTGATTATCCATGAAATAGCATATAAATTGATCATAACACCAAGTAACACACCATAGTGATAAATGGATGTTAAAATGAACTAATTGGCTACACATCCAATCTTGATTTAAAAATTTTCAGTGCTGGAGAACACACCATGACCCTTGGTAAATTGTTTCAATGGTTAATCATCCTTACTGTTAAAAATGTACACTTTATTTCCAGTCTGAATTTGTCAAACTTCAATTTACAGCGATTGGATCATGTTATACCTTTCTCCACTAGACTGAAGAGCCCATTATCAAATATTTGTTCTCCATGTTGGTACTTATAGACTGTAATCAAGTCACCCCTTTACCTTCTCCTTGTTAAATCAAATAGATTGAGCTCCTTGACTAGACAACTAGACAACACTACTCTCCTGAGCCTGGAATAAAATTGAAAATTCCTGATCCTCATCATTCCTCTGTGGTTAAACCCATAGGTAAAGTGTCTCGTCCCCCTCTGTTGCTGATCCATGCAGTTAGATGGCAATTTTCTCCTGCTATCTGTTACTTCATTAGCTGCCAGAGGTCTGTGTGGTAGATCTAAAGGTTTCAACCCTGCTGATGACCCATAGGGGTTGTCAATATGATGCCACATGATGGAATTTTTGTTTTATTACTTGATTTTTAGAACATAAGAAATCACACGCAAAAGACTACATTAAAATAACTCAAAGGTTAGAAAATGCCAGAATTAAAGTTGCCTGTACAATCTTAATTTGGCCCCCATAGGCATATGCATTATGATACAACCTTTAATTACATGATAACATAGTATTTTTTGCCTTCCCCAGGTCTTTGGCTCCTTCAACATAAATTCAGATTTCTTTTCTGAGCTTTAAAGGCCTTGCCCATACTTACATCTCTTAACCTATCACTCCCGTCTCAGCCCCATACCTACCCCACTCTTGTCACCATGTTCTCTTCTCTTTTCCCCTTTATGCCTCTTCTATGCACATTAAAAAACAAAATAAAAACCTTGCTTTTCACCACTAACTTCCACCTTTTTTCCATTTCCTTCTTCCCTCGTGCCCTGTCTCAGTCTCTCCTTACAGGATATGTTTGATATATATAAAGTTCCTTTGTCTGTCTTCATATTCTATGTTCTATTCATATTGTAAATTTTTTGGGGTAGGGACAAGTTATTTCATTTAATCTAATGCCATTAAATCTTCTCTCAAAAGCATCTTGCAAGTTATTTTTGTGTGCCCACCCCTGTATTTGCTATGTGCTTGTACTGTAAGTAAAGAGACAGGATTGCAGAAATATATATATTTTGAAAAGGAGGATATTAATACTGAAGATTTTAATTCCCCAGAGTGAAATGCAGAACATTTTTTGGAAGGTTATATAAGGCTATTGGTAGATTAGATCCACCAGCAAAGTCACCATAATTCAACAAAGTTGCCATAATTATTTGAATTTGCCTGCTAAGAAGGCTAGCGGAACCCAAAGAGAATATTAAAAGGAGCAACTTCAACTATTTAAAACTTAATTACTACGCAGCCTTGATAACTTGGAAAGTTTCCTCACTCACTCTTCTGTTTGGATAATGGAAACTTATTGTATCTTCTTTTGGAGCTTGATGTAGACCAGTAGCCAACATAGAGGTGATGGATCTTACAGAACCTTGGAAAGTTTCCTCTACCATCAGAGGCTACTATAGCTCTTGGGGTACTCTCAAATAACATGTTTATTATGGACAAGATGCAGATATTTTTTTCTCTCTCTCTTCACTGCTCCTCTGTCTAAATTGGCAAGCAGAGCAGAAACTGTGAGAGTCGATTAGGAGTAAATTAGGGACTCGGCATTTTGGAAGCACCTTTGAACTGCTGAGCATTGAGTTATTGATTTTTTCCTTTGAACTGATTCATACAGTGCTCTAGCTTTGTCCACTCTTTGCAGGGAAAGAGTGAAGAAAAGAAGGAATAACCTATGGGGATTCAGGGACCAAAGAACAAAACAGTCTGACACTCTTCCCTCACAAACATACAGAAAGTAAAGAAGCACAAAACGCCAGTCATAGATCACTGAAGAGACTAAAAAAATGGAAAATAAAGATCAAAGACCAACACAGACAAAGAGAAAAATGGCATTTTAAAAAAAGCAAGCAAACAGGATGGAAAGTGAGACAAATATATAAAAGAACAGAATGAATGCAAACAAAAGAACCAGGGAACATAAACTGAGAACAAAATACAAATAGAACAAGGATGTAAACAAAATATATATAAAATGCAGAAAATTGTCTGAAGAAATAGAACGTCATGCAAAGGTAAATGCAAAGCAAAGCAGTGTGATAAAAGAAACAAAAACAACTGGAACTAAAATAAATGTAATGGAAAACCATGGCAAACCAACGTTTTTAAAAAAGTATTAACATTATCCAAGAAATTAAACATTAGTTTTCAAGCAAACAAGCCATTTATATAGACAGCTCACTTTTGCAGTTTGGAGACTTTGTTTACTGCTTCAGTGTAATTTCTGCATGAGAGTACTTATGAGTCTGACCATATCCATAAAGCCCAAACAACAATAGTGTGCAACAAATGAGATCTAATCCTGGAAGTATTTTGGTGTGAAGTTGAATTTTGGGATGACAATGAAATTGAAAGGTGATAAATTAAATTGATAAAAGGAAATACTTTTCAGACAACACACAAGTAGTTGGTTAAACTCATTCTCCCTCTATACCACAGAGGCTGAGAGTTTAGTTGGCAGGATTAAAAATTGGATTAGACATTTAGATGGTGCAATGGAGTATACAAACTCCATGCTGGACAAGAAGGGGATAAGGAACTGCTCTAGGCCTAGCCAGCTGTCCACTGCCACACCTGGAAGGCATGCACAGGCTGAAGAAGAAGGTTTAATAGGGGAACAGAAGAGCTCACTTGTGGGCAGACCAAGGAAGGGAACAGACCCTCAGCTCCTGAGGAAAGGGATGAATGAAATTAGAAGCTTCCCAGACAACCACTACCTAAAGAACCCTCCCTGGGAGAAGGGACAGCCAGGTCCTGAAACACCCTGGGAGGGAATCAGTCCCCTCTATCTCTTACTAACTGACTTTGTTTGTGTTAATTTCCCTTGCTTTTTGTTTGACTAGTCTGTAAGGCGAGAGACATTGACATGACCTAGCCAGAGGGTCAAGTCGCAGGAAGAGGCAGACCATCACTGAGGCAGAGCAGCCACTGGCACCAGACCTCAGAAGAGAGAGAACTGTTATCTAGCCGTGATGGGGCACCAATGATGATTTGACCCTTTCTCAACTGGTGGAAGATGTGGACATCCTTTCTACCCTTGGAGAGGGGGGTGGACAGGTTGGCCCAGATGGTTAAACACCTTAGACCTAGAGGTTTGAGTTGGTAAGATGGATAACGTGGATCTAGAGCATCATCTCAAGTGGATAACAGAATCAGCAGCAGTAACAGTCAGCCCAGTGGCAGCAGCAGCAACAACTCCTACAGTAAATGGCTGCCCAGGAGCTACAGCTAGTCTGTGATGTAGGAGCACAACAGTAGGACAGCAGCAAAGGCTGGGCCAAGAGGTAATAGCTCTGATGCAGCCTAAGGGTCTCCCTAAGGCTTTCCCTCCAGGGGCTGTAGGCCTGGGCTCAGTGGCCCTGCCTTTGCCAGTGAAACTTACAACGATGGTCCTGAGGATGACCCTGATAATGTTTGAGTGAGCGTTTACAGCATCCCCGTGGGCCGTCTTGTTGGCACCTTAACTAACAGAATCATCACAGGCTGCATATCAGGGGATAGATGCAATGTCATTCCAAGACTATGTGCACGTGAAAGCAGCCATTTCTGACTACCTTGGCCATTATGGAAGGGCCCTTCTGTCAGAGGTTCCATAGGGAGAAATACGCCCCAGAGAACCTAGCTCCATGTGGTAGCCAAAAATTAAAGATTTATGCTGGAGGTGGTTAAAGATATAAACTTAAACTAGAGTTGAGGTGGCCAAGTTTATTGTGGTGGAACAGTTCACCCACATACTTCTGGCTGGGGGGTAGGAACTAGGTGCTCAAACATTGACCAGAGTCCCTAGCCAATGCTATGTGACTGATGAAAAATTATTTAGCTGTGGAAATATCTCTGAGCACATCACACAAGCAACTGTGTGAGGCCAAGGGGCCCCTTTACTCAAGGGGGAGCCCAACAAGGGGAACCAGCAATCAGATAATGTGATCTCCGATTCACTAGCCTCTAAAGGGGCCCAGCAGGCTGGACTGGCTCCCTTGGGAGATTCCAGCATCTCAGGTCCCAGCCAGGACAAAGGCCCCTAGGACACCCAGAGGTTCATCCACTGGAAAGCCAGGGGTGGGAGTAGACAAACCACGTAGGGGGAAGGGCTATTTCAGACATTAGGCTCAGGGCCAATGGCCATGTGGCCAGCAGTGGGGGCTTAATTTTCATGTGTACTCCTGGGTCTTTGGTATCACAAATGCCCCTGTGTGGAGCATGGCTGTGGGCAGCAGAGAGCCATTCCTGTAAGCAGACCGTGGCTAAAGTAATGATCCCTGTTCAGATAAATGGAACAGAGATGTGATGGGGATGGTGGATTCTGAGTATAGGTAGACCCTGGTCTGGGACAACTTAGTCCCAAACTCTGATGTGCCTGGGAGATTCTTTCTACAGTGTGCCCATAGAGACATTAAACCAAATCCAAGTGCAAATCCATATGCACACATGCAGGTGGCTGTAGAGGAAAACACAAAGTTCTTTATAGTGAGGTCTGGCCTTGATCCTAGCCTACCCCATTATCTTGGGTCATGATTGTGGGTATTTCTCTGAGGTACTGAAATGATTTAAATCAGCCTGAGATGGCGCAACTGATGGGAACCTAGGAAATGATAGCTCAAAACCTGTGACACTGGCAGGTGTAGGTGACAAGTGGAGCCCTTGGGAAGGGGGATCCAGCCAAGGGGAAACTCTTTCAAAAGGGCCACCTAACAACAAAGCAATATCATGCACCCCCTTACAAGAGACTGACATCCTAACTAGAGAGACAATCTTCATAAAGGACCGGAGGGAGAACAAAACCTTGAATTGGGCTTATAACCAACTGTTGATGGTTAATAAGGAAGTGATAGACACACAACGAGCAAAGCCATACCCCTTATTTGAGCTCCAGTGAGAGTGACTGTACCAGCCAGAGAAACACCGACTGACCGGAGAAGTTTGGTTGTAACTCCTCATTCCATGGCTTCAAAGATGTGAACTCATGCTGCTGGCTCACACAGTCCTTCTGAGAAGACCCTGCCAGGATTTTGAATAATTTATTTTGGGCTGGGATTCATGAAAAAGTTAAAGACTTCTGCTGCTCCTGCCCTGAATGCCAACTTGTAGGACCTAATGGAGTGAGAAAAGCCCCTCTAGTCTCACTTCCCATAGTTCCAATTCTGTTTGAGAGGATTGGGATGGACTTCATCAAGCCCTTGGAAAAAAGTACAGCTGGATACAATGCTTAATTTGTAAGGCGTACAGCTGGAGGGAGAGATTTTAGCACATAAACTGGGGGTTGGAGTCCTTCATGGCATTTCACCCACTTTAAGGGGGCATGATTGGTGACAAGCTTAAATGGATATCCCAGGAGGTAATACTGGAGAGAGTCCACAGCTCATTTCACAGTGAGTCTTTCTTTTTTCTGTTATGGAATGTGCCCACTCGTGAGGGAATAATTTGCAGCTCAAATAGAGTACAGGATGTTCCTCTCCATTTATTTCCTAGGACAATACTGCGCCTTGTACCACTTCTGAGGTGTCCATTTGGGAAATGATATCTTGAGGAGCTGGGACTGAACAGGATAGGCTCTTCACACTAGTGGTCTTTCAATTTCCGAAAGGCCTTTTCACAGGCCTTGGACCAGTGAACCTTCTTGGGGCAACTCTTCTTAATTAAGTCTGTCATGGGGGCTATCATCAAAAGTTGACCCAGATTTGTTTCTTCATGGTTGGGATAGGATGTGCTTTGAAGGCCTGGACTTTGTCCATGAGGGAATAGACTTGACCCTTCTCCAAAGTATGTCCCAGGTGGTATCTTATTTCCCAGTCTTACACTTTTTTGGGTTGACAGGCAGCCCAGCCAGCTGACCAAGATATGTCAGTGACTTGCTCTAGATGCTCCGCCCAATCTCGACTGTAAATAACAGTAGGCTGCCAGATATGAGCTATGTGGTTTCTTCCTGGACCCCTTGCATCTGTGACTGTCTTAATGGGCCATTAACCAGGCTATCGTCCTGCTGCCATCCTATCTGGGGTGTGTCTTATACAGCATAGTTTGAAACACAGGTACATCAAATATGTCCATAACTTCCATTACATATATAACACATGAACACAAGTATTGTCACCTTACTCAGCCCGTTACATCCTTTCTAACAGTACCTGACATGGCATATCTTACATGAATTATTATGATTTTGACACACTGATGTTAACCAATATGACAAATGCTCCCCCCTCCCCAATCTAACCAGTGTGACAGTTAAGGCACAGGACTCTGAGTCGTGAATTAATTCCACTCTCAGCTCTCTTATTGATTTTTTTTCCTCTATGACCTTGGGCAAATCATTTGACTTCTCTGTAATTCTACTTTCCCATTAATATGCAAATTAATTTAATACACAAGAAGAAGAGGACTAAAATGGTTAATATTCACTAACAGGTACCTCCTTGTTGCTATTCTTGACTAGCTATGGCAACACAATTAATATTTTAAAAGATATCTTCTATATATGCATTAGAAATTAGCATATTAAAATCTCTATCTTGTATCAAATCTTCTAAATCTCATTCTGCTGTATGCATGTTAGTGCTCATTTGAACAGCATGGGTTTTTTAATAATAATTTTAAATATTTTAATATGTACATTAAAGACTGGTATTTAATTTGCAATGTCTTTTTCATAAATAGGTTTGCTTTGGATAAGAGTTTCATTTTAGAAAACTAGTACCGGCATAATTACAGTTTAGTTAATTTCATGAGGAACAAAACACATAATTTGGAAGAATGATATTACACCTTTAAGGTCTCCATAAAAAAAAATGTGTATGGTTAGTTACTACACAATACTGTCCATTCATGTTTACAATTTGAAGCCACCCATGATGAGTTTCATAAGACATGAGATGGCAGTGGCTAGCTCATCTGTCTTGTTGTGTGTCAAGCCTGCATGGCATAGACAGGTGTTGCTACATCAAAAACAGGACACTTGCAAATGTATTGATACCCTTTAACAGAGCAAAACTTATTGTCTTCATGTTTGTGGTTGGGTAAAATACTAATAGGTGCATTAGATCCAGTCGCTTCTTCTAGATTCCTTCTTTTAGGTAACCTACTGAAAGAGCAGTTGCAATATTTGGGTCTAATATTGGTAAAGATACCATAAATTAGATGTATAGAGAATGTTATTAAACAGAATTTTTTTTTTAAAAAGATCACGTGCCTTGATTAGGATGTCGTGTCACCAATCCCAAATTTCATATAGTACTAAACAGAATTTGCCTAAATGTTTTTACACATTTTCAATTTACAGATGTTTCCTTTATACAGTGGGAGTTATAACATTTAGCCAAAGCATATTTTTGATAAGTTCTGGTAACTTTTCATTTTCAACATCCCTTACAGAGGAATGTCTAGATTGATCAGATCGATCTATCCGGATCGATTCAGCGGAAGTGTAGACCCGCACAATCGATCTGGAAATCGATCTAGTAAAAAAAAAAAAAAAAAAAAGCATAGTGCTGCATTGATGGGTACGCATTTCCCATTGGCACAGCATAGTGGACATGGCATGCTAAGTGGAAGTTACAAAGCTGATGGGAGTTACACAAAGCCACTCTACGTAGCTTATGTAACTCCCGTTGACTGCCGCCAAATTTCCCAGTAAGTTTAGAGCAGGCCTGTGTTTAGCAGTACAAATAATGTCCTTACCCATATGTTGTTCCTTTGCTTCCTTATTATTAATTTCCATTAACTTATGATTTCTTTTCGGCTTTTTTGAACAAATGAGCAATGTCACAAAAGATAAAAATTGTAAATTTTTTTTCATTAGCCACATCATCCATTTCCTCTATTACAGATTTCCTTTTCCTGGCATTCAGAATAACTGACATGTCTTTATATATATAAGTCTACTTTATTCCATATTGACATGCCTAAACCTGAACTAGATGTTTTGTTAAAAAAATACCAAGTTGTGAAGCAGGCTTTTAATCTAACTATGAGGGTGGCCTTGTTTTGATATGTTGCTATTTCAACTATTAACATGGTAAGATACAATACTGAAACATTAGTTTTTGCACATGCCATGGTACCGTTTCAGACACATTCCAGTATGTTGTTAAGCAAAGTCCAAGGTATCTCAGTTAAACCACTAATGGTCCAGATTTTACATCAGGGCATCTTAAAGATATAGAAATGCTCGTAGCTTTTGCTGACGTAGCAAATGTGGGCAGTACAGTAGTTGGTGACTCCTCCAGTATTATCCACTCCATGCATTGACCATTCTATGATAATTAGTTGGTTCATTTCTACATTGGTTGCTACTGTTATATAATACCATCCGACATTGGTGGGGGTGAGGCCTTTAGCTGTACTTTTGCATTCACGGCTATCTCCAAGCAACCCCTCAGGATCAGGATGAACAACATGGTATCTTAAGCAATGTCAGCATTTGTAGAGGGAAGGGATTTTCCCTTAAACAACTTAAACTGATTAGATTCACAGATCTAATCCACATTTTTCTTATTTCCAGTAACACAAATCGCATGCGCAGGTTAACTTATTTTATCAACGGTGTAGTAGGGGCCAAGCCACTTATGACATGGATGATGTTTAGGAACAGCATGTGACAATAGCAAGACCTGGATTCCTAGTTTCCAAACATTTTTCTCTTATTCACTTATCAAAACACATTTTTGCCTTTTGTTTTAACTTTCCCAATTGATTAACTACATACAAGTATACTTGCTAAAGGTATGTTTGCAGTTTTTTCTACTTTACCCCTTCAATATGCACATGACTTGTTTTCCCACAGCATATTTCCTGGCAATCTTATTTCTCTCCCTGCCATTACTTCAAATGGAGAGTGGTATGTTGCACCAGCTGGCGTGGCTCTGAATTTCATTAGGACTAATGAAATAAAGTTATCCTAACCTCTTCCATTCATGGAGACAAATTTCTTCACATAAGTTTAATTGTTGTGTTCATCCTTCCCACCTGAGGATTGCAGGTTATAAGGGATGTTCAACTTTTGTTTTATTTCTCATGCCAACAAACAGTTTTGCAAGAGAGTTTCTGTGAAATGAGTTCCACTTTTGATGGTAAACCCCATCAAGAGACCATCTCCTCTACCAACACACATACTTTGGCTAAAGCTGTGTTGGTTTGCATTGGGGAACTTTCAGTCCATTTTGAGAATGTGTCTACTACCACCAACAGGTACTGGCTTGCTTTTTTTGCACTGGTTACAGTCCCCCAAAATCAATCTCTATATTAGACCATCGTCCTGAATTTCTCTCTGCTCTAAGGGGAGAATTGTTTTTATTACTTGTTGGATTATTTTGTGTACAGATTAAGTGATTGTCACAGTATTCTCTTACATCCTTTCTCATTTGTGACCACAAACGGTGTGATTTTAATCTCTCAATTATTTTGTCTGTTCTCTGGTGTCCTTCTGAAGGTAAATCGTGAACTGAATATATCAGATCTTTCCAGATTTATTCTGGTACTATAAAAATGGTATTTTATTGCCTTTGTATGTGAGCAAACAGCTTTCTGTTGTTTAAAGCCAATTTTGATTCATAAGGTGTTAAGGGCAAATCCTGTGGCAATGCTTTTTTCTCCTGGAGAGGTTTTAATTGCTTTTGGTAACACTACATTCTGCTTTTATAGTGTTGCAAGTTATCCGCTCTCTGACTGCTGACACAGACAGAGTATCTGTAGTATTAAC
Source organism: Emydura macquarii macquarii (assembly GCF_026122565.2). NCBI lineage: Eukaryota > Metazoa > Chordata > Testudines > Chelidae > Emydura > Emydura macquarii. The sequence continues at coordinate 15,277,128 of NW_027130520.1, read as the reverse complement.
TGGAAGAATATTGGTGCCAATGAACAGAGCTATATTACTGTGGCTTTTAACCTTGAGAACAAAGGGAGGAGGGAAGGAAGGAGAGCAATGTAAGAAAGGAAAGATGCATAAGCCAAAGAAGTTTCACTGGAGGATACAAAATTTGTGAGAGTACCAGAAAGGGAGAAATTCTGTGAGGACATTACAGGCCCATGTGGATTTAGATTAGAAGAAGCAAAGTGTCTTGGTGTATAAACCATAGCAAGGATCTTAGCATACTGGGCTGAGTGGAGTGTACCAAAAAAAGAAAGAAAGAAATACTGCTGTTTCTCTTTTAGTAACCTCCAAATGAACAGCTTTGGTAGGGCTAGGTGTGGCCAACACTGAAGCAGAGGTTACAGATATTTTTTCTCAAGACAGTAACTGCCTTTGTGGGTTATTCTGTTTAGCTCCACTGTGCTTCCTTTTTCAGAAGCTGGTACAGGGGAGCAGTGATTGAGGCAAAGTCAGCTATAAAATTTCTGTGTTAGCCGATAAGACCTACAAGGAATTTGGAGATGAACACAAATGAAAAATTAGGGTAACCTTTTGTTCAGATGGTGTCTGTTTTGACATTAGACAAGATAAATTATATAAGGTAACTGAGTTACCAGGTGTGCCTTGGTTAAGTTACACTTTAGACCAGCCTGTTGTAGCTTCAGCACTCCATTTAGCAAGCAGCTTGGAGTGCTACTCCTCAGTATGCATGGCAAGACACAAAGATGCTTTAGAAAAATAACAGTGCATGTTTCACTTGTCCATGGAAGAAAAAAGGGTAATTGTGAAGCCCTTTGTGGCAGACAGGTTTTATGTATACTATTGTTGCAACAAGAAATAGTTATTTTTGTTTTTACTTTAAGTGGCGCATAGAAATATTACATATACAGCTCAAGACAAATGTGGTGCCACATATAAGACAAAACCTTAAAATTTAATGAAAACACTGCATGTTAGAAAACAAAAATTAAACAGAAAATTAATTGATTAGGCAGCTTACCTCTTCTTTCAAACTTTTTAATAAAAATTAAAATCATTAGTTCATTTGACCCTTTAATTGTATTAATTTAATTGACTTAAAGCAGTTTACATTACTTTTCCCTTGTGAGTATTGTTATACAGAAAACAGGACAGGAATTTAGCAGTTGTGCTGGGATTCAACAAAACAATGTTAACATGTTATTGCTTGAAAATCATACTACATGTTTGACGTTTAGATTTTAAAAAGGTTAAAATCATTAATTTTACTGGACATGTTTAAAAACTTTTAATTTTATAATTTTGGTACTTTGTTTTTTTTGTGTTTTTTACTTGCACCTGATTTTTTGACACAGTTTTTACAAATTAAGTATTATTGTGGTTTTCACAATGCTGACTGCCAGACACTAAAGCTTACAATTTGTGCCAAAGGATATATTTTCTCCCCACCTCCTTTAACTCTTCAAAAAACCAGATGTGTAAGCTTTTCTTGAAAAAGAGAGGGATGGGGGGAAAAAGGGGTAGAGAAAAAGAGAAACATTTACTAACAAGATACTCTTATATACTTAAAGTATAAATCAAAACCAGCGAGAGTTCTGTCGCACTTTAAAGACTAACAAATTTAATATTTGCAGGCATAAGCTTTCGAGAGACTTCAGCTCCCTTCTTCAGATGCAGTAATACAGAAAATGGGTAACACAGAGGCATCTTATAGATATCCAGGTGCATTGAGAACAGTGGGGGAGGTGGAGTCCGGTACTTAAGACCTAATGACGACCATTGGGTAGGAGGTGAGAATGGGTGAGCAAAGTAATTTACCTTCAGTAGTGAGATAGCCACTCCAAGTCTCTGTTTAAACCCAGTTTGAATGTGTCAAGTTTGCAGATCATTTCTAACTCAGCAGTTTCTCTTTGAAGTCTGTTTTTGGAGGTTTTTTGGAGAAGTACAGCAACTTTCAGGTCAGAGACAGAATGCCCTGGAGAATTAAAGTGTTCTCCCACAGGTTTATGGATGTTGTTATTTTTTATGTCTGATTTGTGTCGATTTATCCTTGTGCGTAGTGATAGTCCAGTTTGGCCAATGTACATGGCAGAGGGGCATTGCTGGCACATGATGGCATGTATAACATTAGTGGATATGCAGGTGAATGAGCCCCTTATGGTGTGATTGATGTGGTTAGGACCAGTGATGATGTCATTAGAGACGATGTGTGGGCAGGGCTGACAACGGGGTTTGTTGCAGGGATAGGTTCCTGGGTAGGATTTTTTGTAGGGTGTATGTTTGCTGGTGAGTATTTACTTCAGGTTGGGGGGCTGTCTGTAAGCCAGGATGGGACTGCCGCCCACTGCCTGAGCGAGAGATGGATCATCTGTTAGGATAGGTTGTAGATCTTTAATGATGTGCTGGAGAGATTTTAGCTGGGGACTGTAGGTGGTAGCCAGGGGGGTATAAATGTTATCCAAACTAACACAGTTTCTTTGGTATTTAATATAACAAGATAAACCAGTAACAATTTAAGTTATTTAGACACAGTGTTATGTTACATAGGAAAAAAGCTTGAAGTCTTTTTCTCTCTTGCTCTCACACAAAGACAGTTCAGCTATTTTGAAGTGAGTGTAACACAGAACAGAGCTGAAAGTTGATATTACAAAATTGCTATTTCTTAGTTCTTTTAAACACCAAAACAAAAATTAACTATATTATAAAAAATACATAAGCTGGTCTCTTTTAATCAAAAAACAAAATAGCTTTTGCAGCTAATAACTGTTGAATCAAGCTGAACACAAACAAATGCAGACATGATTTTATTAGTTACAATGCTTTTTAGATGAAAAAACAGATGACAAGGTGTTATATTTAAATCCTATAATACAGTTCAGTGGTGATTTTAAGTTAATGTTACTTTTTTAAGGCTGCTTTACTGCCAAGTGCTGGAGTGAGCTATTCACTCAGGTTTTATAACAGTAGAGTAAAAACCCTATTTACTGTTCCTAGCTTCTACCAGAAGGCGTAGGTGGCTATACCAGGTAATCTGGATCAAAATGATACCGTTATTGACAATCACATCAGGGTATTTTAATTTAATAATTATTTAATAACTATTTGAGATTCTAAGATAACAGACTCAGATGGAATTATTTATCAAAGATTATTAATCAGAGATTAATAGAGCACTACACAGAATACAGAAAGAAGACATACCCTTGTAGATGGTGAAGAGAAGGTAGTTTGGTTCCTTGCTCTGTACATGGTGGAATGCTGACAGTGTTCATTACTAAACTCCTGAAACCTCTGTCTTGTATAGGGTGTGAGACAAAGAGCCTCCCTTTGGAGGGAAAATACTTCCCCACAATTAATTTCACTATGTGATCTGTTTTGACATTTTCACTTTACCTAATTATGGAATGTCTTTTTATGGTATCTTTAGGTTACAGATTGATAAACTAAAAAGAATTCTGATCTGGTTGTTAGGACCTCCCGCAGCTGTCCAAAATATCTGTAAAGATCTTCTCAAAGCAAAGTGGATGGAACTCTGTTTAAGTAACTCTGAATAAGGATCAAGCAGAGATGCTATAGTTCTACAGTGTCCATATTGATGCCTACACCAGTATCTCAAACAACCTTATCTAGAAGGTAACTAATGAAGAACAGGGAAAAGTTGGAGACAGATTTGATGTTCCTAGATTATGAATGTCACACAATTTGTATAAGAGCTAAAGGAGTGACCAAGTCGTGAGAAACTTCCATATTAAACATAATGGAACATATGAATACATTCACTTAACAATATAAATTCTGGGAATTATTTTATGCTAAAATAGTGACCCATTGGTTACGAAGGGCCTTCATAAGGGTGATATATCACTATAACTTACCTTTATAAATACTCTGATGTCAAACTTACAAAATCTGAGCCTCTTACCTCTGAAACAAACAGGAACTATCAGGCACACAACTTAAAAACTGGTGTGTTAAGTGCTTTGTACACAATGCACAAGTTAGGGTTACATGTGCAAAGGCATGTGCACACGGGATGTTTTTTATGAAACTCATGCTTGGCAATTCAAAATTTTGGGTTTTCATATTTAATTCCAGGATTCATGCCTTCTGCACAGCATATTAGCCATTTTGTTCAGATATTCACAGCTGGTGAGATATCTCATGAGGAGGCAGGTGTAATGTTAGAGTAGATGGTATTCATCATTTTTAGGGAGTTGTGTCAGGTATTGGGAAACCACATATTATTGTATTTCTTCTAGTCCTCTCTTTACAGAGGGTATTCACACCTGCTCTATATAGTTAGAGAAAACACTTGGGCACAAAAGGAGAAATTAGCATGATTTTAATATGGGCTTCACTATTCACAAAACCTTACGAAGCATATGTATCCTTTTTTGCAAACAGAGCTTTTAGCCGTAGATGTGCGGTGGCTGAGCTCTTAAACCTAACATTCCTATTTTTAGTCTCTCCTCTGCTTGTCTGCTGCTTGTTTGCTGTGGATAAGTATGTCAGAGGGGGTAATATTTGTACCTTTCCAATTGGTTCTGAGACTTCGTAGCATCTTCCTCCTTCACAGGGCTGTTTTCCTTCATTTTCTGTTTTGAATGGTTTCATCTAAAGTGTATTTATCCCCCAAATGCAGCTTTATAAATTTCAATTCTAGGGGATCTGCAGATCTTAGAAACAGCTGGTTTTCTTAGTGATTTTACAATAAAGTAAGTTGTTTGCAAATCAATGGATGTCTCACATACAGGGAAATAAGTTAAAGGGCAAGTTATTCTTGTCTATGGTTTGTAGTTGACACACAGTGCATGCATCTTACAAGTATGATATTTCCCATGTAAGATTATGTCTAGAAATTATGGTGACATAGATTACAAATTTTAAATCGCTTTTAAATTATGTTCAGTCAATGTATTTTTATTGAAATAGATTGTAACGTAAGAAATACATATATTATTCAATATGCGCTTGAACATTACATAAAAATAAATACTTTGCACTTATAGAGTGCCTCGTATTCAGGGATTTCAAAGTGATTTCCACCTATGAATTAAGAAGCAAAACACAGCAAGGCAATTGTCATATTATCTCCATTTTACAGATGGGATAACAGAAAGCCAGAGAAGCTGTAACTTGCTCTAGGTCAAACTAGGAGAGACCTAAAAATAGAACCTATGATTCTTGACTCCCATTCATATGCTTTAACAATAAAACCATTATTTCTCCTTTAAATAAAACACATAACAAACACATTGCATATGTGGTATTCTGATAAATGTTTTCCATATCACTGATGAAAGTCTGAAAGTAAGGATGCTCTGGATAGTGCATTTTTGTTCAGATGTTGGCAGCACCCAAAAAGAGCTAAATATTAGCCAAATGCACAGGAGAATGCAGACCCGACTCCAAAGAGTGCATAGTCTCAATTAAACCCTCGGATCTTTATTACAGATAATCATCCTTCTGATGCACCAGTTTCCCATTTCAAATCAAAGAGGAGATCCAAGGACGGGTTTATTAATTAAATTAATTAAAATACATTGACGGTAATATTGTTTTATGAAGGAAGAGCACCCTTTACATTTTGGGGTGGTATTTTCAAAGTTCTGCTCACTGGACTTTATTTCTTCCCAAAGTAAAATTTTTATTTCAATGGGAACAGAGTCAGGTCAAAACTGAGCGTTTTTGAAAATTTCACCTTTATAAATGATGAGCTGGATTTTCAAAAGTGTATGACTTCCATATAGGTGCTTAAATAGGCGCTAGTAGGTTCTGTGCTCTCTTGAAAACATACATATATAAACATAAAAATATAACCTGGGCAAAGTAATCCAGATGGTACAGTAACCAAGGGAATTGCCTTTCACAGCTATAAGTTTATCTGTTACTAAGATATTCCTTGCCTACTTCTGATGACATTGTAAAACACATACTTGGGTAAAGCTTGAATGGTTTATCAGGTCATCTGAGACTGATTTATTGTTTTAATAATCCACAATTTCCTAGTCATTATTTTTATGTCAAGCATGGAACTCAAATATTTATAAGAAGTGAAAATATGTTTCCAAGTAAAATTGGAATTGTCCTCAAGTGACAGAAAAACCAGAATACAGTTCTAAAGTGGAATATATCATGACATACAAATAGTAATGGATATTTTTTCTAATGAAATAAAATTATTATTTTTCTAATGAAAAAATTATTTTTACTACATATTATGATATCAATATTTCAACAAAGTGACCATTCTATTTACACGATATTTATTGCATCTATATGATCGTGAAAAAGGACAAAGATTAGACTTCCAATCTGTTGATTTCTCCAATCTTCCCTCTTTATTCTAAAATTCTTTATTGTTTATTCTAAAATCGTCTACTTCTATCTCCTTTTCACATAATTTCTTCTAACTATCAAACTGTTCTTGTGCTCCTATTCTACCTGACCACATGCTGTGTCTCTCTCCAACAGAGGCTAATGTATCTTTCATCTTTTATTCCAATATGTTCAATATCCCATAATCAAATTGTTTTACCTTAAATTGTTCCTATCCGTGCATCTTAATTTGGTCACACTCTCAAAATCTTCCATTCATATCTTTTCCTAGTCCCTATCTGTAAATTAGATCTGTACAATTTTTATCTTTTGTCAAAGATTTGCAAAAGTGCTAGCATCACAAGTGCAAAAAAAGCACTTGACTGTACATTTTTACATTTTATAAAATTCTAAACAGGTTTCTGTATGCATCAGAACTGTTGGCATTTGCTATTCTCCTAAAGGAGTCTTTTATCACAGCAAACTCTGATATGCTTTCAACTTTGTATATACTGATCATTGGTGTTACCTTTGATACAACTGATCATTCAGTTTTACTGAACAAATACAAGAGTTATCTTCCATATCTGGTTGTGCAGTAAAGTGACTTTAATCCTACTGTGACTAAGGTTTCCTTGATGATTGTCTACAGAAATTAAATCTGGTGTTTCTATTAGTGTTGTTAGTGGACACCATCTTGTTATTATTTCAAATTGCATAAGGTTATTTATCAACATGTTGTTATATTAGATTTCATTATTATGCTAATTTGAACCAGATTTATACGGCAGTGGCTCATAACACTGATTTATCCAGAGCAAATATGAAAAGTGATTTGACTGCTATCCAGCCATGAAGATGTATTTTCTAACACAGGCTTTCCTGATGTGCTCCAAATAAAGACAACCACAAACTCAATTGCAGTTGCATCAGTCACATTCTTATATTTAGGCTTGCCAGAATTCAATTTTTATTTTTTATCATTTCCACGGATAATATTGGTCTTTATTTTAAAGCATTTTTTTCTATTTTTATCAATTAGAAAATGTTCAAAGTTGCAGGAAATTATGGGGGGAGGGTCAGACAATGGGGGTCAGATATTTAATGATTAGATGTTGAAATTCAGAAAGTTAAAGCATTATAACTGTTGAAACACAAATTGTCAATATCCCATGTCAAAATATATAAAATATATATACTTCAATCAAACTCTAAATGCTCAAGCAGGGTTTTTTTTATTTTGCCTAGTTGTAAATTTTGACTATTATCTATTGAAATGTTTTCCATCAGTTTGTGTGGGTATGGTGAAATCAACATTTACCAATCAAAAATCTAATCCATCCCAGTCTACTTATCTTCTTCTTGCAGTGACTGCACATGTGCATTCCACTCTTGGTGTGCATATGCCCCATGCACAGTAACCAGAAACTTTTCCCTCAGTGGTACCCTTGGGACAGCTCAAGCGCACTCTGCTGTTGCATGCTGCTGGAGCCTGTATAAAGTGCCTAGTCCATCCTAAGCCCACTCAATTCCTTCTTACCGCCCATGACAGTCACTGGAACTACTCTACTTGTTTTTGCAAGGGCTCTCAGTGGACCATATTCTCTCATATTTTATTGTAAATAATTTAGTGTTATTAAGGTTATTAGTGTGTTTTTTGTTTAGCCTCAATCATCAGGCTTCAAGTCCTGTGTTTCCTGCAATAAGGCTATGCCCATGAGTGACCCACGCTTAAGCTGCTAGAAGTGCCTCAAGGAAGCTCATATTGGGAAGCAATGCCAAATTTGCAGGGATGAAGGTCGTCTTGAGACCTTTATCTGAGCCAGGTTGGTCAGACTCAGCACCAAGAGCCTCAGTGTCAGTAAGGAGTGCACCTCCTCCCGTACCTGAGTCCCAACACTGTTCACCAACCCCAGTGCTTAAGAAGCAGATTGCCGAAAGGGGGAGAGCTCTAGCACCAAACTCTTCTAGGCATGGGGATAAGAGTAGAGTGATCTGTAAGTCTAAGCATTCCTCTGCTTCATACCACAGAAGACGGCATTCAATCAACCTCAATGCCTCTGACCTTCAAGAGTGCAAAATTAGCTAGCAGACGAACTGAACAGGTCTTTTTCCAATCACGAGCGGTTTCTGCACCTGTATGGCCAGATGCATTTTCCAGCAGTGAGGGACAAATAGATCTATTTCTGAACAATGCAACAGAAAAAGTCCACCAGTTCTGCTCTCTGCAAGGACACATTGGGGCTCCATCACAGACGCCTTCCTGCTGTCTTGGGTAGTAAAACTTTACTATGCTTTTCCCCCAATCCTATTCCTACAAAGAGTGCTCCTAAAGATCAAACAGGACCGTGCCTGAATTATATTAATAGCCCCAGCATGACTCCCCCAACACTGGTTCTCCACTTCACTGAACCTCTCCGTGGCAACTCCAATCTCATTTCCATTGCACCTGGATTTGATCTCTCTGGACCAGGGTTTGCTGCTCCATATGAACCTGCAATCCCTTCATTTAATGACCTGGAAGCTCCTGGTTAAATCTGAAAGAACAGGCTTGCTCAGAGCAAGTTCATCCAGTCTCACTAAGTAGCAGAAAGACCTCCACCAGCGCCTTCTACTTGTCAAGATGGAAGCAGTTCTCTATCTGGGCTTGTCAAACTGAAGTCTCGCCAATGAATTTGTCCATTCAACAAATATTCAAATATCTGTGCAGCTGAAACAGCAAGTCTTAGCAATTTCTGCTATCAAGGTTCACCTGGGAGTAATATCAGTTTTCCACCCTCACGTGGATAACAGTTCTGTTTTTTTCTAATGACATTATAAATAGATTCTTTAAAGGCCTGGAAAGATTGTACCCTCTATTAAGGAAGCCTGTTTCCCCTTTCGATTTGAATGGGTTTTATCTAAGATTATGGGGCCACCATTTAAGCCTTTAGTAACGTGCTCCTTACTACATCTTCCATGGAAGGTGGTTTTCCTAATTGTTAACACTTCTGCCAGAAGGATCTCCAAGCTGTGTGCCCCTACATCCGATGAACACACACAGTAATCTTAAAGATAAAATGTACTTACACCATCATCCAGTGTTCTGTCTAAGGTAGTTTAAAATTTTCAGAGCAATCAATCAGTTTACTTACCTGTATTTTACTCAGAACTACCCACAAATAGGGACAAGCAATGACTATACACATTGGATGTTAGACAACCTCTGGTATTCTACTTAAACAGAACCAAACTGTTTTGGTGCTCCACCCAAATGTTATGGCTATAGCGGACAGAAAGAAAGGTCTTCCAATCTCCTCACAGAGAATTTTATTTTGGAAAACTTCTTGTATCCACTCTTATTATGATGTGGCAGGCATTTGACCACCAGACAAGCTGCCTGCTCATTCCACAAGATTGCAAGCATCCTCAATGGCCTTCCCAGCACAGATCCCTATCCTGGACTTTCAAAAACGAGCATTCTGGTCATCAGCGCATACTTTCTTCTCCCATCATGCTGTGATGCTCTGTACTCCCATGTTCACCCTTATAGTATAATTGTGTATTGTTTAATGTAAAGTATGTCATATAAGATGTTTTTGGAATGCTCATGACGTACTGAGCATTATTTTTATAGTAATATGTTTGTTGCATTGTCATCTGTATAGTTATGAGGCTTCACTAAGTAATATTCCAAAGAGCGTCATTGTGGCTAGAAACATATCCAGGCAAAACCCTCCAGGAGCAGAGGAGCAGTTCACACCTCATCAAGACTTGTATACGACAAACCTAGCTCATCTTTCCAGGGACAAAGGACTGGACAAACATCAATTGGAGTAAGCATCAACAAAGAACCAATGGGATTCTCGAGTGAGTCACCTCCTTTATCTTGGCCAGCATGGAGCCCCAGTGAGGTAATGCTCACTGACTCAGGACATAAATGAAACTATACGAGGACATTGTTTGTCACTTGACCCTGGAGGGGCGGAGGGACAAAGCCCCAGAGGGAAGAAGGAACATTTTAAAAAGGGGAGACATTTGCCAGGCTCACTCTCTCTTCCACCTCCATCTACAAACACAACCAATCAACTGAAGTGCCGACCAAAGGGGAGAGACTAGCTGAAGGGAAACCAGTCAGCCGGTGGTGAGAAACGCCTAAATTTGTAAGGTTGCTGAAAGTGTTACGCTTAGTTTAGAATGTGTTTTGCTTTTGTTTCCTCTTGACCAAATCTGACTTGCTATCCTTTGATGTATAATCACTTAAAAGCCTCCTGTAGTTAATAAATGTGTTTGTTTTATCTAAAGCAGTGCTTTTGGTTTGAAGTGTGTGGGAGACTTCACTGGGCATAACAAGACTAGTTCATATCAATCTCTTTGTTAAATTGACAAACTTATATGAGCTTACATTGTTCAGTGGGCAGCACTGAACATTGTAAAATGGCAGTTCCTAAAGTGACATCTGGGACTATGGGTATGACTGGGGTCATTCTACTGCATAATCCAAAGAGTAGCTGGCTAGAAGCACTCACTCACTCAGTTAGGTGCAACTTGCTTGCTGGAGGCTGCGCATAAACAGCCCAGGAGTGGGAGTTCTCATGGCAGAGCAGAGTAAAACAGGCCCCAGGAGTGAGGGGTTGGGTTGACACAGCAGTTCACCAGTCCAGATTGTACTAGGGGAATGTCACACATGCCGTCAACCAATAGTCAAGAGATGATGCCAAACTTGGTTGAGCCATACTCAAGTATGTGTGTATATGAACTGCGATCCCGCCATCTATTTCACTGCTTTGGAGCCACCAATGATAGAATGCACATGAGCAATCACTCAAATAAAAAACAGTTACTAACCTTTCATAAATATTCTTCAAGATGTGTTGCACATGTCCATTCCATGACCTGCCATCCTACCCCTCTATATCGGGATTTCCTTGAACTGTTGAACTCAGTTGAACTTAAACTTGAACTTCCTTGCACTCAGCGTTGTCTGGGCCCTTTATACTGGTGCCAGTGATGCGCGACAGCAGAGGTCACTTAAGCCGCTCAATAGATACCACTGAGGGAAAAATTTCCAGTGACTGTTGCACATGTGCAACACATCACGAAGAACAACAGTTACAAATGGGTAGTAACCATTTTTTTCCCTACAAAATTTGCATTCACTTAAAAAAAAATACACAGCTGGATTTTCAAAGCATTCAGCATGGCCAGTATTCTGTTCCAAATTCAAGGGTACAATTCCCACTGACCTCAGTGGGAGCAGCATTAGACGAATGCTGGGTACTTTTGAAAATCCCAATCACAGTGGGAGCTGTCAAAACTGTTCACCACTAAGAAACATTTATATAAATACTTTACAACCATGTATCACTTTTTATTTAGGGATTTCAAAGTGTTTTGCAAACATTAATATAAGACTCTTATAAGATATTATTTTATCATGGCATATCTATTTAAAGGAAACATAAAATGTCTGACATCTCCTTTTGTTTGACTGGTACTATTTAGGTTAGTGGAAACTAGCCCTTAATGTCATTAGCCTGTACACTAATTCACTCACACTCTTTTTTGATTGGTATCTTGTCTGCTTCCAATGATGATAAGTCTCACTTAGCAACTTACTCTACTATCAGATTGTTCTTATATGTTACAGTTTTCCTAATGTTTAATCCAAATTGCTCTGCTGTATCTAAAATCCATTGCATCCTAATCTACTCTTAATGAATTGTCTTTTCTTATACAGAAAATTAAAATGAAGACATTTGTCAGACACACATTTGTGGAAGTTTGTAACTCATGTAGATCTGGTCCAGGAAAAAGTTTGCAGATATGAATATAGTAATCACATTTTAATGTTTGGATAGTGCCTACCCCTATATTTAGGGTTAGATTTAAGTATTTTTATAATTCAAGATGATTTATTCTAGCTTTATTGAGTATAATGGGCTTCCTGGAAAAATTCTTACCTAAAAGTATGCTGATTATATTCCAAACAGAGTATATTATTACCTGAAGCAAATGTATGTCTGTTCCAAAAGGCCAGGACCACAGCACATAATCTAAAAGACCTTTTCATGATGGATTTTTTTCATAACAGTATTTAGTAAAAATGTCAAATCATAAATATGAGGCAATAATATATAATGAAAATGCCGCCTCTGGCAGTGTAACTTTAGGTGCACGCACATAACATTGTGAACCAAGGGTTGTAAATGACTTGTGTTCATTCTGCCGCAACAGCAGATTTGTTTTTCATCAGTACTTTAAAATATCAGATCCCAAACTCTGAATTTTATTGAAGAGCAGTATGATATTATACACTATTATTCATTGAAAAATATATGCAGTGGATTGCATTTTGGGACATATATTTCAGCTGTGGTAAGTCACCTAAGCTTTGTCCAAACCACGCTAATTTATGACGTGATTTGTCATATGACAACCAAAACACAAGCCTGACAGATATGTGCTATTAAACATTTGCCACATTTTACTGTGTAGGTGGCCGTTTGTCAATGGTGAGTGAAATGATTCCTCTGTGTATATCTGCCTAAGAGCATGATCTTCAGTTGTTGAGAGCACATTTAGCTCCCATTGATTTAAATGGGTATTTTGCATGTTTAGAGTTTGATTCTGAGAGGAACTAAGAACCTGTTCCAAAGTCCACAGAAATCAATGGAAATACTCTATTGATTTCAGTGTGCTTTGGATCAGGGTAAAAGACTAAAGGGCTTTGGAATTCTCTGACATGAAGGTGATCTATATGGAAAATGATGGTGACCATTTTTTCTGGTGTATATGATGTATGGCACACAATACTGCCTATTCATTTGACATTTTGGATGGGGAATGTGAATTCTGGCATGGCTGCTTTGATACTAAAACAATTAAGGAGAAAATTTTTAGAGACACAGATGGGAGTTAGGCACCAGACATTTACTGTCTTTCATTGGGATTTAAGTGCCTGTCTTTTGTGCCTTTGAAAATACATTAATTTATAGCCCTATATTCCTGCAGGACATGTCACGAAGCCTCAGCGAGGATTTACACGGCCTAAAACAAGTCATTAAAGCAATGCCTCCCAGCCCCTTCCCACACAGCCCTGTCCTAAGGTCTATCTGCCTCAGAGCTTTAACCATTGCACTGGAAATATTTCCTCCATATTTTCTTCGCTACAATATCCTTGTCCTTCCCTCATTTTTGCTGCGCACAGTTTTGCTTCCATTGTCTTGCCCTTGCCCCACAACTTTTTGTGGCTTCTCCTGCCCCAGCTCTAAGGCATCTCAGAATGGCTAAAGAAATGTTAAGGGCTCTTTGCATCCCTGCGCAGAGCTCAGAAATGAAGCTTTTTATGTGGTGCATCCTCCACTGCAGTAGATTAAGGCTTCCTGTCCGATTGCATTGTATACTCAGGATGTATTTCACAGACAGGGAGGAGAAGCAGTTGCCTGGGAAGGAGACCTTCCTCTAGAAACTCTGGACTCCTGTTCCTCTCCCTCTTTCCTGCAAAGTGAAATGAGGTCTGTGAGAAAAGGCGTTCAGCTACCCAAGACAAGGCACTAGCCATTTTTATGTGGGAAAGAAGAGAGGAAATGGAGTGGAGCTCATACAGTTTTCACCGCAGGAATGGAGGGTTCACAGCCAGTGCTGAGCTGCTGAACTTCTCACAGGCTGGGAGACTTTAGTTCGTGGGTTGCTTCATATGAAAAATGTATGGGCTTCACTCTGTTCCTTGCCCCTACCCCCAGCTGTCTACTCCAGGATTGTGAGGATCTTTAGTGTAAACCCCACAGATCTCAGGCTATCTGCAATTAGCAGTTGCCTTTTGACACACAACCCTGCTGCCCCTCTTTCCTGAGCACTGTAACATGGTTGGCTGAATGGTGACAGTACAATTGGCATTTTGCCTGTGGATGCTCTACACAACTTCAGAACACTTAACATAAGTTAATGTTACTTTAGAAGTCTCCTGGCAACTACAGATGGTGATGAGCTTAGCTGTGGATAGTCCTGCTTTGAGCAGTGGGTTGGACTAGATGACCTCCTGAGGTCCCTTCTAACTCTAATATTCTATGATTCTATGAGGGGAGCATGTCATCTTCCCCTCCACACTGTCTTCCAAATATTATTTTGGCACAGTTAGCTTGCATTTATTCCATACCACCCAACTCAGTAAAAGGGAAGATACAGTCCATACATAGCATAATGTGGGATGTTAAATGCTGAAGGTTTGTATATGCATACCAGATTGTAGTTATCATTATCTTATTTTTCTCATTATAAGGACCAAGCACATCTTTGAGTATTATGAAAGTAAACTCATTAATACATAATGAATTCTGTTCAGTTTTTATGTCTGAGATACCCTCCTATAACCACTACCACTTTATATTGATTTACATAAATGTATTGTGCCATAGTAAGGCATCCAATTTTTTATAAATCTTGCAATATTTCCTTGTATTACAACATTTTAATTAGACATATTTTGAAATTATATATTAAAGTGTGTTGCCTAGAATTGGAAAAATAATTATTTCTGACACTTTTTTGTGCAGAAAAGAAGAAAAAAAAGTTTTAAATTCACAGTTATCAAGTAGAGCATGGTTCAATAGACGTTTCATCTTGATAATGGGCCTGGGTGCTTTAAAAACATAATGTTTTATAAAGAATACAAATGATCACACCAGAGCCTGACAAGTAATTTATAGTTCAGTTCAAAGGAGCTGTTCAATTAAAAATGTTCAGCGTTCACCTATGATCATTATTTTAAAATAATGGATTAATTGACTGAACATTATCATGTTTTGACAGCAAAAAATTACCATTTGATAAAAATAAATTAGTTCATAAATCATTCCTGATTTACTAAAGAATTTTATAATAAAAGGGTTGAACATTTTATTAAAAGCTTCAGGAAGGGTAGAGCTTGATCCTGCTAAGCTTCTATGAATTCCTGATTTCTTCATTTGTATAGGCCAATGCTTAAGACAAACTGCATTCCTTACTTAGTAAAAGGCAATTAGTCAGATATGTTATAAATATAGGACTTATGTCTGATTATTTTAGAAGTTTGTGTTTAGACTAGGTTTGTTTTTCATAGGATTTTCATTTCCCATTTTCTCTCTCCCACCACATACACCAGAAAAGAATGCAATTCACTTTCACTGTGAGAACCTGCAATGAGAAACCAAGCATTAGAAATCAATGGGACTTCACGAGGGTGCTGGGGACCGTGGTAGAGCCTTACACTGGAAGATTTAACCCCTTTGAAATCTGCAAATACAGGAATATCCTCAGAATTGTTCAGATTCAGACTGTGTTGTCTACTGTCATGGAAACAGAATGGTATATCGAGGGGACAAATGGTATGTCCTATGTGTTTGAATTTCATACACTGTCTCTCTTGAAGGTGCAGAAACAGTTTTTTTCACAACTTAGCTTTCCTGCCTAGCTGCTGAAAACCAGTCACTCAAACGTCATTCATAATATCAACATTCAGACACTAAGAACTGTCAATGGCAATCTTTCAATATTTGGAGCCAGTACACTAATTTTTTCCCCTCAAATTAGTATTTGTAGGAATATATGCCTAATGTCCATTGTGTGCCAACTAAAACGTTTTCACAGCGTAGTTTTTTAAAGGGTTTGAGCTGATTATATTTGCTTGAGGTTATGCTTTACCACTTTGTTTCTCAAACTATAAAAATGTTAGAAATAAATTGATGAAAATGATATATTATGCCTCACTTCCAAAGAGAAGGAATTCCATTGCATAAGAATTGGATAAGATCAGTGGTTCAATCTATTGCAGTGTCCTGTCCGTAAGATTGGCCAGACATGCTGCTTCAATGGAAGGTGCAAGAAAAAGCAAGTAAGACATAAGAAAGTTATGGAATAACCTGCCCATAGAGAAGGTTCTTCCTAATTTCCATTAGTTATAGGTTGGCTTATGCTCTGTATCATGAGTTGATATCCTTTCCAAAACTCTTGGTTATATTTTGAATCCTGACCATTGTAACTTTGGAAACTCTCGTTAGCCATAAAAATATCCAATTCTTTTTTAGAATCTTGTAAAACTCTCAGCCTATTATGAGAATGAGTTCAACAGGCTAATTATGCATTGTCGTAAAAAAGTATTCCATCTCATCAGATTTAATTTATCACCTTTAAGTTTCATTGCAAGTCTCTTTACTCTTGTAGTATGAGTGTGAATAGAATATAATTGCAAATACAACAGTTTAGCTTTATATAATAGAGCAATTGGTTCTTTGATTTTGTATAAGTATTGTAGAGAAAATATGTATTGGGTCATTGTAGAGGGTGGTGGCAGGAAGGACTAAAAACTTTTTAGGACCTTGTGTTTTAGAGATTGCTTTTTCATTTTCTAATATGTCCTTATTGCTGTTCCTACATTATACCTTAGAATAGATATAACTGTGAGGGGTGAATGATTGTTGTTCCTGTAAGAGTTCATAAACAAAGGTTACTAGAAACTTTATTGCCAATATAAACGCTTATGTGTTTTCTCCTTTTAAACCTGACATATTTTGAATGTAGGACTTATTGGAACAGTTGGCATGTATTTTGTTTTCTTGGTTGTTGCAATCTTATTCTAAGCATAGAGTGAAGGACTGCAGAATGCAGACCCCAAAATACAAAGATCAAATGTAAGTGGTAGCTTTTTACTGACGATATCAAGGTGAGGTAGAAAATGAACCTCACTGATATTGTTTCTTTAGAAATAGCATTGTGTGGTGTCAGAAAGGAATTTATAAGAAAGAATCTGTTTAATTGGATATATGCAGAGGCTTTCAGAACCCAAAGCAGCACATTTAATCTATTTTTCATTCCACTTGTCACTCCCACTCAGGGAATCACAACTAAATCTACACTAAAAACGTCAGATGCAACCCAGACGAAGTGGGTTGCAGCCCATGAAAGCTTATGCCCACAGAAATTTGTTAGTCTTTAAGGTGCTACAGGACTCTCGTTGTTTTTGCTGTATACAGACTAACATGGCTACTCCTCTGGAACTTTTCACCATGGAAGGCACTAAATCTACAGTGTAAGCTGTTCGTGGCAGGAAATATGTTTTCTACATGTTCTGTAAAGCGCCTAACATACACTTAAGTGCTGTAAAAATAATAAATAATTATATGATCACTGCACCTTTGTCACTACCACCTGCTTGAGATAGAAGTTAAAGTTCATCTAGGCTATATTTATGATGGAAGATATATTTAATTTATTTGTCCTCACAGACTGACTCCAGTAATTTTTTGAAATTGTAAGGGAAAAGGCTCTTTAGCCATCAGATCAGTTTGTTGGTAGACTAGTGAGATACTGTGAGCTTTTGTTCTCGGTCATTCATTAACATTCTCTGAATTGTTCTCACACGTCTACTTGTTATAAATGGCCTGATCCAAATTCAGGAGTAAGGAAAGATAAAGGATGATCCAGTGTTAGAGTATTCACCTGAGATTTAGAAGAACTAAGTTCAGTTCACAGTTCTGCCACAGGTTACAACTTTGTCTCTCTGTGCATCAATTCCACATCAGTTAAACAGGCAAAATCATAGTTTTCTACATCACTCTGGTGTTGAGAATAAACATATTAGATGCCAAGATACAAAGGTAATTGGGACCATATTGGTATGGTATCTAGAGAGATGGAAAGAAACTACTGATCATTAGAGAAATTCAGCATCTGACTATTGAATAGAGTTTTAGATGTACTGGAGGATAAAAACAGTTTTTCTTCTAAGACATCACCTGGAAAGCTTCAAAGGCAGAACTCTATGTAATGAGCAGTGTGGGGCATCCCTGCTGTCTCCCCTCAGGAACTATCATGAGATTTTCCATCTTCTTTATAGGTAAAATTAATGCAATTCTGATTTAGTGGGAGAATATAAAAAGAGGTCTGTGGCAAATGAATCACTTTCTCTGGTGGCGTTTACCCCAGTTCAAATAACAAAAGTAACTGTTGCAACAAACTGCAAGATGTTCAAATTAGAATTGGACCTAACCACCAGTCTCTGAACTTGACCAAAATTTGGTGGTGATTAGACTGTGTGCTCTGGTTTGGTCCTGTTATTGACAGAGCTCACAAGATATGATGTCTAGATTTGGACTTTCCATAGTTCAAGAAGGAAGAAGTAGTGTTGACTCCACTGTCTTTTTTAGTCCTATCTGCATGAAATTATATGTGCTTTTCTGTAAAAGTAGGGATACTACTAGTGCTACAAAATTGCAGCACTGTCTTAGTTTTTTAAAGATGCTTCCTATTCTCTTTGTGGTTAAAAATAAAAACAGAACCAGTGGTGTTAAAGTGTGATATTGAGTGGCATATACAGCGTGATTTTTTTTTTTTTTTTTGGTAAGGATTTGTGAAACACAAATTGTAATCTTGTTTTTTCAGGGATGTTTCTTTATGATAACTTTTTTCCATATCATTTTGTTTTTTAAAGATCAGTTTTAAAGATTAGCATCCATTTCTAGGGTTTTACACAGTTGGGCTATTGGAACCGCAGAATTGCAGCACGTGACCTACATATGTTATTTAGACTTAAAAAAGGCTTGCATTCATGTTGAAATACAGAACATGGGTGAGAGAAAAGGCCATATAACTGAACAGAAGCTGAAGGGACATGCTGGTTGTGCACTGTCAATAAAGAGAGACAACCAAAAGTGTGTTAATGTGGAGATGTATAATTTTGCATTGACAGCAAAATGTTAGGATGTTAAATTGGATACAGTACTTGATCTTTCAAAATGTGTACCCTATTAAATAATCCAATCTCCTGTCTGAT
Source organism: Emydura macquarii macquarii (assembly GCF_026122565.2). NCBI lineage: Eukaryota > Metazoa > Chordata > Testudines > Chelidae > Emydura > Emydura macquarii. The sequence continues at coordinate 15,258,029 of NW_027130520.1, read as the reverse complement.
ATCTCAGTAGTCAGAATAAGAAATGCCATATTCCTGTAGATATCAGGGAGCCAGGCTATACAAAAGTAAACATTTTATAGATATCAGAAGATGAAAATCATTAGATTTAGGCAAGATTATTGAGGAGTTCCTTTATGTTGGGTGCAAATATTAGTTCATAACAATAGTTAGAGTAGAAACCCTGCTGCTCAGAAAAGCTAACCTGTCTTAAAACAGACAGAAAAATACTCCCTCTGTTGAAGTAATCTACAACTTTCTTTAAACCAGGGTTAATGGAGATAATATTTAGCAGGAATTATGATGCAAGACCTTAGTCCATTAAAATTAAAATGAACATTGAATAGAGCTGTAAGTTGAGACTTGTCAAATATTAAAAACTAAAGCTCTTTTTACTCATGAAAGGGATATGACTAACATGGGTTGGAATTTTTTCCATGAAACATTTATTCATTGGAAAAACTTGATTTGTTGAAATCTGAAGTTTTCATTGGAAACATATCTGTTTTAAAAACACTTTTGTTGGGAAAGTTTCTCAGCTCCAGGATGGAGTTTTTGGCCAGCAACCAAGAAAGAATGCCATAATAGCCCAATAGTTAGGACACTTATATGGGGAGTGGGAGACTTACATTTATGTCCCTGCTGTGCATTATTTGGAGCAAGAATTTGCTCACATATCAAGAGAGTGTCCTAGCTATTGGTTGTTTTGGGGGTCTCTCTCTGGGGTTTTTCATGAAAAGAATTGAAAGGTCTATGTTTTATCGTGATATGGAATGAAACCAAATGGCAAAATCTCAGATTTTCTTGGAACAGAATTCTTGCTTTCTGACCAGCCTTAGACATGACTGTATGTACCGATTCCTCTTGCCAATCAATAGGTAAAAAGTCATCACTGTGTGCTCCAATCAGTTGTTCCAACTGTAACCTACTAAACTGAAGTCTCTCTTATTTGTTATACAAGCGCTAAGTGTTATTATTGTTAGTAATCAGCCACTGAATACATTTAAATAAGAGCAAATAATAAAGGTGGTAGGATTAAATAGGGTTTGCTGGAAAAATGTCCCTTGTTATGCAAATTATTTTAGATGTTTGTGTATCTTTGTGGTATCCATTGGCATCCAGGGAGTAACTGCTGGTATTATTTGAAGACTATGAAACTGCATAGGTGTAAAAGAATTTAGTTTAAAGAACTTAGTCCAGGAAGGAAAGATGAAAAGGACATACACTGATTTTACAGGGCTCTCAGTCACAGTCCAAAACATTTTTGTTTGTACAGTGATCATATGAGATATGTAAATCCAGTGAAATAGAATAAATGTGGAATACCAGACTATTGCCTTTTTTGGAGTGTAACCACATTTGAAGGGACCCATGCGGATTCTTCTATTGCTTTGATTGATAACTAGAAATACAGTTACTTCAGGTTCCTTCATTTGGTTCATAGCCTCTTGTTTATTATGCTTACCATTTTCCAGACTCCTTACTTTTCTGCATTCAGTGCCAAATAACCACTATTTTGAAATCAAATTAAAACTTAACTGGGTTGGGCTTTAACACAGTTTTCTCCCTTTCATTTTTAAGGCACAAAGCTACAATAAACCAACAAGTAGAGATTATGCTGTTTTCTGTATCCTGCATTCACTCCTAGAAATGAAAGTTAGAAAAGACTTATTAGGCCATTTACTCCATCATCCTTCCATACTAGTGCAGAATTTTCCCCTATAGCACAGAATTGATCCCTACAGTACATTTTCTATGACCTGATCCAAGGAGCATTGAGGTCAATGGAAAGATTCCCACTGACATCAATTATCTTTAGGTTAGTCCCCTAGTGAAAAATGTCCCAAGTGAAGACTATTTTCTTTTCAAAACTATAGATGGAATGCGTAATAACCAAAATCGTACAAGGCTAGAGAAGAGCTCTGTATTAATATCAAAATAATTTTCAAAAGGATCATCCATTTAGTAAAAATACTGAATGCTTCTTCAGCTCCTTTAGTCTTCTTCTGAGTGAATGATTACCAGCAGCCTGAGGACAGCAAGATAATGCTGTCATCTTATTTACAGTATTATAATCTAATGTCAACAATTTATCTGGCAGCATTTTGCAATGACAAATCAGACTGCTTCCCATCATTTTAGCTTTGTACTTTTGAAGAGATTGCTCTAATTTGATCCTGCAGTTGGAAGTGCATCTTTCCTTAAGGGCTAATGAGTTTAGAGTCAAGTTTTTTAGCTGAATGTTTACTTGACATGCAATTAGATGTTTATTCCCTTAACTATTGTACCTTTTAGAAAACAATTCTTGATGAATCTTCAGATCCAATAATGCAGAGTTACCTGTCATTTCAAGCAGAGCGCACATAATAAAAAATGAGAATTGTATTGCTATTGGACCACTATTTCTTTAGATTCTGAGTCTCCTGTTCCAAAATAGCAAAGCAGCCACAGCCCAACTACCCCTACTGTGGTGTGTGGGTGTGTGTGTTTTGACTCTTCAGTTTGAAGAGAAGAACAGTCACAATCAGTGCATTCTCCCTCCTGTATCAAGAGTTTCTGCAACTGTACCTTCAAAGAAAAAATAATGAAGTAATAATTTTTAATTATTGATGTAAAGCAAAACAATCACTGCTATAAGTTTTCTTATGGATATATTTCTGGAGAATTGCTTTATATATTTTATTCAATAGTGAGAAGAATATTTGAGAACTCCTATAAATGCACACAAAATATTCATCAATAAACCCCCATTTGACTCTCTGTTTAGTAAATTACTGAGAAGCAGACTGGTGGCAAGATAAACTCTTTATTATGAACAAGAACTAGGTACAGCAATGAAGTAACAAAACTGCCAAATACTCTGTGTAGCTGCAGTCTGAAACTGCCCTGTCCTGGGCTTCCTTGTTTCTGCGCCAGCAGGAAATGTCCCAGGAAACCAAAAACAGCATCTAGAGTGTACAGGAAGTGTGACATCACTACACTTCCTGAAGGAATTACCCTACATCATTCAGTGAACAGCCTGAACAGAAGAGGACAGGGTCAAGAAATCCTCCTTATGTCAGCGAGCTGCTCCATAACCACCTCTCCAGTCTCAGGATTGGAGTGACTTCTGCATGCCCCTGACCCAAACATATATAGGAAATAGACAATGGCTCTGTCCTTACAGAAGCACACGGTCCTACACCCATATCACCACTGCAAAGCAACATATAGGGAGTCCAGAGCCAGCTGACTCTCTCAGTGCCCAGGGTGAAGTTGCCTTGTGGTGATTCCTCAAACCAACCTATCCCTATGGCGTGGAACAATATCAGTTCATGTATGAGCAGGGGCCTCTGCAGAATGAACCAATCCGTCTTAATTTTTGTTACCTACAATTCCATAGAATTCATAATCTATTTCTCTGAGCGTATCTCACAGTTGATTCACTGCCAGGTCACATCTGATGTGTTCCCTGGTCTTATGGCTAGAAAATTCCTTTTGGAATTTGGGAACTGATTTTCTATTCTGAGTTCTTTATCTGCCTGTTTTGTTTTTCATTTAGACTGCATCCTGCAATTTATATTTTGTATGTGTCAAAGGTATTTCATAAGAAGTTGGTTGCTTCCCACTGAGGCTTCAACTACTCCAATCTGTTAAGCAGAAAAGAGTGACTTTCACCTCCCTTTTGAATTCCGGTTTTAGTTTTAGCGTGGTAAGTGGCAGATTCCAGGGACACCAGTAGAAGTGTTTTGTTACACTTCTCCCTCAGGCTCTGTGACATGCTGGCTAGATTTTTGGGGGGTAGGTAGAGGCAAATGGAATGTTTTTATTTATTAATGGTTATAAAACATAAGCTTGTAGATTATTTTAAGATAGCTGTACCCTGATGTTGTCTTTGGCCCTGCAAGTAAGCCCAGGCTGGCAGACACCTGCACCTGAGAAAGGCTTCATTGACTATGATGACTATGGGGTTGTAGTCTATAGTTAGCCTATAGAGCTCTAGTTCACTGTGGGTGAGACGGACCATGAAGGGACTACACAGAACTGAGTATGTGGTCAGAATTGGAGTAAGAATAATAATGTTGTTCTGATTGGGCCCAAATGCCTTTTGGAAGGTGCTGAGTAGTGCTGGGTGAATTTATATGAAACTTTTTGTCACTGAAAATGCAGATTTGGGTTACCTGAAACATTTAGTGAATGTGTATGTTGATTTCATGTAATTATTTTAGTCAAAAGAAAAAAAGTAAATATTTCAAATGGAAACACATAATTTCAACATTTTTTAAATGAAACGTTTTGATTTTTTTAATCAAACCAGCTTTTTCTTTAGAAATTAACTTCAATATTATTTTATTTTACTTTATTTTTCAAAGCTCAAAAATGAAACATTTTGTGCTTGATCAATTGAAGCACTTTGTTTGAAACAATTTATTTTCCCCCATCTTTTTTTGATCTCTCAGAAAACTAAAAAATCAGATAATTGCACAGCTTTAGTACTTGCTGCTCTTAGTAGGAGCTAAGGGTGCTGAGTACCATGCAGTATCAGTCCCATTAGGAGTAATATCTCCTCTTGGAACCTAGTAACTCAGACTCTGCTTATCTTTTGAGCAGTGGAGAGAAGAGTCTTCCAGGCTCTCCCTTTCTTTCCCCTGCCTTCCTGTAAAAGACCCATCTCTAGATGACACACAGAGTAAATCAGGAATTAAAACTGGCCTCCTACATGTCTGTATTTCCCTGATCAATGAAATTGGTGATATCCCAAGAGAAGCAAAAACATGTGTAGAATCTAATATCCTGAGTTTCCCAGGGAGAAAAAAAGCTTCTTCTTCACCTAACTACACTTAAATGCTGCTTTATTTTCCAAAGGTTCTCCTCATAATAAAGAAAGCACATTGATAAATGGGGTGAAAAATAAAATTGTCAGAGCTTCTGAAAAGAGATTATTAGGAGCCCTGCTGTTTTTCTGGTTTTATTTATGATTACATATTGTGGAACAGGAAATTACAATGGTAGAAAAACTTGTTTACCTACCCATTTTTAATAGGCAGAGGAACAGTAGACTCCAGTTGCAAAGTATGAATGGTATATGGCAAGCTACCAAAGCATCTGCTAGTCATCATGTAAGGAAATTGTCCCATAGCATATTGTATGAGTCACAAGGTGCTTTTTGTTGTCATGTTAAATCCACCTGATTTGCTCAGTAGCAGTGTAAAACCTAGGGAAAATGGTTTTTTTTAAGACTGCCATGCTTGTTTTCAGTGAAGTGTTACTCACCCCTTACTCTCTGTAGATGTGGGGGAGAAAAGCAACAAAAGGACATACATAATGAAAATGACTAGATGTAATTTTTTTCCCCTCATACTGGTTGAGAAGTGAAAGTCTGATATCACAAAAACACAAACTCCTGTTTCTACTGAAATTGCGTTTCATGGGGCCTCACAGTTTTGTATCCAAATAGCGCCTGAAGTGATTTGTATCTTCTCATTATATAAATCTCTTAATTCCACAAGGTCCAAGTTTGCAGCTATGGTATATCCTTAGGCAAATGATTTTCTCAGGAAGGACTACTATCAGTTCTTTATGCCGTATGATAAAAGATCAGAACAAGTATAAGCTCCTTCCCCAGGGTTTAGTTTATTCCTAGTACTCTCTCTATGGGCTTGAGTGTCCAGAGTTAATTTTATGTTGTATGTTAACTGTTTTATAGCAAAAGATCCAAATGCCCAATAGATGGCTGCACAGTGTACTCAATTCAGATTCTGGTCCACAATACTGACAAGACATCAGTGAGTGGAGAAGTGCACATCTGTTTCACTAAGAATGTATATACCAACTTACATTTTTACGAACTTTTACTGTTCCAGAAATCTCTCAAATGTACAAAACCCAATATTCTTTTATCTAATGATTCCTACAGAGGGCACTGGATAGCTACAAATGAAAGTTTGATGGTACTTTAGGCCTGAAGCAGAAATGATCATGCTTCATTTTTTCTCATTACTGGTTTCAGCCTTCTGTGAACACTGGCTCTTGCCTGTTATGGTTTCTTGCAAAAGGATCCAGTGCTCCTGCTTGCTGCACCTCTCCATATAGTTAGGAGGTTTGAACACTGATGATTCTAACCAATTCCTTATACCATCATCATCATCTTCTGCAAAAGTAGCAAGACCTTATCAAGAAACAGAAGGCAAAATGCTTCAGAAAAATGAAACTACAAAGGGTTGTAAACACAGTGAAGCCCCCTTTGATCCAAATGGAATGTGAGATATGAAATTAATTTTGAGAAGCATGGGCTCAGATAAGCAGTGGATATGGGAATTTTCAGTATATGTAATGTAGAGTGGATGTTGATGTGGGGAGACAAATTATTATTTTACATGGATATCCCACCTCAGGACTCACTTCTGCCATGAAAACTAAAATAAATTGGTTAACTAATGTTGGCTGGGGATGGGACAGATGTAGTTAGCTGTTGTATTTTTTGTTTTGTTTTTAAGATTTTTTTAAAAAGAAATGGAAGCATCAATTTATGAATATAGCTAGCCTGGGTAAATGTGAGATCTTAATGCTGTTTGCTGACCTGACTCCTCCCTGTTTTCTCCTTATTGATTGTTACACTTGCTTGTCATGCCTTCTTTTAAATGAAAGAGCAAGCTCTTTCAGGTAGAGTCTGTGTCTTTCTATGGTTTTGAACAGCACCTAGCACAACAGGGCTGTGATACTAACTGAGGCCTTAATAAAACATACAAATAATAATAATAAATTTTGGATAACTAACATTCAAAGAAAGTTTCACACCAGTTGGTTACTTTTGTTATCAAAAACAGGGTGCGTATTTCAGAATGTAGTAATTACCTCTTGGCTATGCCAAGTACTGTTACTAAGGCTATGTCTAGACTGATGGTGGCAAATTCACTGCCGTCAGATCGATTTATCCAGATTAATTGAGCAGAAGTGGAGACCCGCTCAATTGACCCAGAAATTGTTGCTATTAATCCACCTAAACCAGGTGGAGTAACATTGCATCAACGGGAGCGCATTTCCTGTTGGCGCAGCAAACTGAAGACACCACGGTAAGTAGAAGTTAGGAAGTCAATGGGAGATACACAAGCTACAAAGAGTAGTTTGTGTATCCCTCATCAACTGCCGCTGAATTTGGTGGCAAGTGTAGACATAGGCTAAGTGATCTGTTAAGATGATGTAGTTACACGTTTATTAATCAAAAATCCACATGAAATTACTATGTAACTTTAAAAAAAAAGAGAGATAGCTAATGTGATGTCCAATGTAATTTCAAACCCTAGCAAGCCAATTAAACAAATGAGAAGAAACTGGCAACATGTTTGGAAATTAAATTACTTAATCATCCAGGAATAGTAATTACCTGAAGCGCAGGATTCCCAACAGTATTTAGGTGCATAGCTGCTAAACTCTGTAGGTGCCTAAACTCATTCTGTGCTTAAATGTTTACAGTAAAAGTTTCCTAGGTGCCTAAGGCTATGTCTACACTGCCGATGGCACCACTGGCAGTGCAGGATCAATTTTGCGGGTTTGATTGAGCGACAGTGAGGATTCACTCAATTGAACCCGGAAGCCGACTCTGTAAATCTACCCTGGCAAGAAGTGTAGCACTGTGTTGACAGGAGGGAATTTCGAGTCAGCGCAGTGGAGACGCTGCAGTAAGTAGACGTTAGGAAGTCAATGGGAGATGCAGAAGTTACTGTACGTAGCTTGCGTATCTCCTGTGTATTGTCGCCGAAATCCACGGCCAGTGTAGCCCAGGCCTATGTTTCTACGTCTGAGCATGCACACTGCAGCCCCACACAAGATATCTGGTTGTCTAAGCCCCAGAGAGATAGGCATTTCTTTGCCCAACACACCTGTGGGGCCTGATCTGGTAGATGTGCTCAGACATTGCTTACCAGGTTGATCCCCTATAGGTGAGCTTGCATGAAACGGGTGAGAGCAGCAGCTTCTCATAACTTTTTTAGCCCAGTGATTGGGGTACTCACCTGAGATGTGGGAAACCTTCAATTCAAATCCCACCTCCACCGAAGGGAGAGAAGGCATTTGAACAGGTTCTGTCACCAATCAGGTAAGTGTCCTAAAAACTGGCTATTCTGAGGAGGGGATCCCTCAGTCTCTCCTGTTGAAGCTGTTCTGCTGTGGAGGAAGGATTTGAACTGGGATCTTGAATGTCCAAGGTGAGGTTCCTAAGTACTGGACTAAAAGTTGAGGGAAGTTGTCTTCCACCAACCCATAATCCCAACCTCTTGCCAAAGCAGCATAGGTGCTAAACACCAAGAGAGGATTTGCAGCTGAGAATTCCAAGCAGAGGGAGGTGCCTCTCTGCAGCCCTGATTTAAGGAACTATCTCTGGGAGAAGGACTGGTCTAACACACAGGTATTTAACACCTCCCATTGACTCCTTTAGGAGAGGAGCCACTTAGCATGCTGGTTTTGTGAACTCTATTGTGATGCACGTATCTCTTCTCATTCATTGTATCGGGAGCCTAGGTGCTGAACTTAGGCTTTGAGAATCCTAAAAGTTAGGTACCACAATGCTCAGCATCACCATCCCTAAATTACTTTGAAAATGTAGCCGAAAATGCATTGGGGATGCAATTCTTATTGATTTTTTTTAAAAAAAATCTGCCCATCTAAACATGTATATGTACTCACAAAATTGCAATAGGACAAATGTCCTAATTATGGACTACTACTACAATTATAAACTAGTAATTGAAATCACTAACAGTGGACATAGGAAGCTCCAATTATATCTGCCATTTAATTTTAGAATAAGGAATTATTTTCATTAGGAATATTGACTTGGGTGGTCTACTTTTATATGGTTGGTAAGCATAGTTTGCAATTGTGTGGCACTTATTGATTAGGAAATGTATTTACTGTCTTATGGATATGAATAGATTATAAGTTAACATGCACTAACTGGTTATTCATGTTTTTGATGTAATCATGCATACTACTTCTGTTAGATTCTTAGACCACTCAGAAAGAAATAATTAGAACATATATTAAAGAGCTGACTGTGTAAAGAGTATGCCTGATCTAGAAGCTATTTTTCAGATTGCACTCGTTATGTACACTGTTATGTACATGGCTGAAGAATGATTAGAGCATACTGTTAGCCAGAAATGAGCACATTTGCAAAGTGAGTATTAGGTAAATAACTCCATCATGTAATCACCTACATTTTAAAGGCCAGACCAGACAATGCCACCTTACTTATGATGAGTAGCACCATTATTCTCAGGCAGCTGCATTGATTTCAGTGAAACTATTTGAGGAGTAAGACACTAGTTATCTTAAGTAAGGGGGCAGAATCTGGTCCTAAACTACCATTGCCAAAGGGGAAAAAAGTGATAGATTATTGTGTAATATTACACAATATTTAAACACATGGAGTTTCCATTTTAGATGTCACTTATATCTATGTATGTATTATCAAACTATGTATTGAATTATCCATCCTAAACCCTGAAATTGGTCCAATATTCTTTGGTCCAATAACACCATTTTGCTGCAGTATTAAAACAAGGGAATTAGAGACAAAAAAAATATTTAACTTTGTGACAAACTCATTGTAACTGGTGTATTTGTTCCCATACAGAAGGGGAGACTGGATAACATATAAACTTGTTTTCTTATTTGAACAAAAAATGCATTCTCAGAACCAAAGAAGGAAGCTAATACCATCTGGACAAAGAAGTTTACATTAACTACATTTACTAGGAACATTTACACTTTGCTTTATTTAAAATATACTGAGAAGAATGCTCTAAATCTCACATTTTTATTTTGTTTTTTACATCACTATAGATTCTTCAACCTGCTCATGTCTAAATGGCAGCATTTGTGTGAACGGGGGGTGGGAACATCAGGGACAAGCCTCTAGCCAGTTTACACACACACCCACACACACACACACCCACACACCCACCCCTTTGTTTGGCTGGCTATGGACCTGCTTGGAGACCTAAACTCCTTTTGAGGATTTTTTCTTCTTTTGTCTCCATTCTCTTCCTCTTGCTGAGTGTAGTCACTATAAGGTGAGGCAACGCTAGGGCCTGGTCTACACTGGTGACTTAGGTCAACTTAAAGTCACTTAAGTTGACTTCATTACACCCACATCTACACTGGCACCACTCTTAATTCGAATTAAGGTACCTGTAAAATCGACTTAATAAGACCACATCTGCAAGTGGCGTAGCGCCTAATTCAAATTTGTTAACTCGACTTAGTGTCAGTGTAGATGCAAAGGAACTTAATTTGAATTAATTGACCTCTGGAATGTATCCCACAATGCCCCGTTTTAACCGCTCTGGACAGTCGCTCTGTGCTGCTCAGTGGTCACACTAGAAGGAAAAGTCCCCTCCCCTCAAGCCCTGGGAAGATTTGAATTTTCATTTCCTGTGCAGCCAGTGTGGAGAGAGCTTTGCCACTGACTGTTCTCCACATGGTTACTGCAAAGCCCAAACGTGCTCCAGCATGGAGTCGACCAGAGATCTTAGACCTCATCGGGCTGTGGGGTGAGGAGTCCGTTCTGGCTCAGCTCAGAGCCAGCAAAAGGAATCTGGACATTTATGGGAAGATATCCCAGGGCATGCTGGAGAAGGGACACCAGAGGGACGTTCAGCAGTGCCGCATGAAGATCAAGGAGCTGCACCAGTCATATCAGAAAGCGAGGGAAGCTAACAGCCGTTCTGGCTCCTCGCCCAAAAAATGCAGGTTCTATGATGAGGGGCACGCAATTCTTGGTGGGGATCCCACCATGGTGTCTCCCCACGGCATCGATACTTCTGCTAGGTCACAGTCCATGATCAACGATGAGGACTCCATGGACGAGGAGGAGGAGGAGGCTGAGGAGAGAAGGGTATCCCCATTCTCCCTGAAAGTCAAGACTTATTCCTGACCCCCAAGCAGTCCACCAGCACACAGGACAGCATAGATGATCCCGGGGAAGGCACATCTGGTGAGTTTTCTTTCTTATTAGCATTTCTGTTCTTGTACATTGAATGGGGGGGGGACACAAAGGGGATCTCAGGCATTTCGAAGAATGATCTGGGGGGATACCCAGGGATCACTTTTTTTATGTAATGAGAAATGCTATGTTTATCGTAAGTTGATATCTCATGTAAAATTTAATGTATGTAATCTGTTATCCCTCAAAAAACTTTTCAGGGGAGGGCTGCCTTGTTCCTTCCTCCACGGTAGGATTCTTCACTGCAATGAAGGTAGCCAGCATCAAGGTGGAACGCTGCTGGTACCCCACTGCATCCAGCAAATCTTTGTTTTAAGCATAGTTTCCCCCCCCCCCATGGTATCCGCAGTTCCTCTCTGAATTGGTTTAAAATACAAGCAGAGAGTTCCCCCCGTCCACCCTCCCACCACGCTGTCAGCAGTTCCTCTCTGTAAGGGTTTAAAATACAAGCTGAGAGAGGAAATCCTTTGCTACATTGTATCATTGGATCATTATCTAAATTGTTACATTTGTATTATTTTTTTCACTATGCTAACTGTGGCTACCTTGTTACTTTTTTTTCCATTCCGTAGACACCTTGGCACTGGACCGACCCTTAAGAAATGCTGTGGCCAGACTGTCTCAGATTAGGAAGAGGGGAAAAAAAAAAGCAGATACAACATGTTTGTGGAGCTCATGAACGCTTCAGCAGCCGCAGAGAGAGAGCAAAGAGCATGGAGACTGACCTTATCACAGAACATGGACAGGGAGAGTCAGCAAGAAATGATGGACCACAATGGCAGTACCACGCAGGAAATGCTGAGAATCATGCGGGACCAGGCAGACATACTCCGATGGCTTGTTGAGCTTCAGGAGAAGCGGAGGCAGGAGAGAGTCCCGCTGCAGCCCCTCCATAAATCTCCTCAACCGAGGGCTTTGCCGCCCTCCCCTGCCCCCAAGACGTGTCGGAGGAGATTATCCAGGATGCAGTACATGCTCTCCTTCACCCTGGTGGAGGCGATGAGAAAGCAGTGGCGGCCATGCTGATAGTTGGCCAGCAAGCTACCACCCCCACCTCTTGATACAGTGTATGGACACTCCCCCCTCCCCCCCATTGCCCCATGAATGTTCAGAAATAAAGTTTTGCATCATTTCAACACGTTTCTTTATTAAATCATATCTTGTTTAGGAGGGATTTGGTGGACACAGATATCGTTTGGGGGAGGGGGGTACACCAAAGGCAAAAAACATACAGGAACAGAAATCAGTCCTGCATCTCATTGCAGAACCTGGTTTTCAAAGCTTCCCTAATGCAAAGCGCTCCACGGTTAGCTCTCAGCGTAGTGCTGGCATCTGGCTGCTCATAATTGGCGGCCTGTCTTTCTGCCTCCACAGCCCAACCCTGGGGGAACCTCTCACCCTTCGCTTCACACACATTATGAAGAACACAGCAAGCAGATATCACAGAAAGGAGGTACTTCTCATTCATGTCCAGCCTAGTGAGGAGACTTCTCCATCTACCCTTTAAACACCCAAAGGCACATTCTACAACCATTCTGCAACTGCTTAACCTCTTATTAAAACACTCCTTGTCACTGTCAAGATGACTGGTGTATGGCTTCATTAGCCAAGGGAGGAAGGGGTAATCAGGATCCCCCAGGATCACTGTGGGCATTTCCATACCCCCAATGTTAATTTTTTGGTCAGGGAAGAAAGTGCCCACCTGCATCTTAGAGAACAGCTCCAAGTTACGAAATACACGAGCATCATGCACCTTCCCAGACCACCTCACATAGATGTCCGTGAAATGACCCCTGTGATCCACAAGACCCTGCAGGACCATGGAAAAGTACCCCTTGCACTTTATGTATTCGGTCACTAGGTGTGCAGGCACTAAGATGGGGATGTGCGTCCCACCAGTGCCCCCCCATAGTTTGGGAAGCTCATCGTGGCAAACCCCTCCACTATGTCACTAGCCTTTGTAGCAGAAATCTATTGATGGCCCTGCACACTTGATTCACGGCAGTGCCCGCTGTAGATTTACCGACTTTGAATTGATTCCCAACCGAGCGGTAACAGTGGGGGGTTGCCAGCTTTCAGAGAGCGATGGCGACTCTCTTCTTCACCCTCATAGCTTGTCTCAAGTGAGTGTTCACGCGCTTCAGGGACGGTGCCAGCTCTGAGCACAGTCCGAGGAAAGTTGCTTTCGCATACAAAGTTTTGCAGCCACTGATCATCATCCCACAGCTGCATAACGAGTGATCCCACTAGTCTGTGCTTGTTTACCTGCACCAGAACCTGTGCTCCACAGACTGCAGATGACTCGTTACAGCCTGCAGCAATCAGGAATTGTTCTGCTTGATGGCTTGTAGCAGGGCAGCCTTGGTGGCATTGGTGTTGTCTCTGCTTCGCCTTCTTGCTCTACTTCTAAAATAATCGATAAGCTGCGATGTATTTGTCACGCTCACAATTATAGTGCAGAGTTGAGCCTGCTCCATGTCTCTGCAGCAATGGTGATCGCGGGGAGTAAAAAAACGGCCTGAAAATACTTTTTCTGTTTGTTTGGGAGAGGGCAAAAGGGGGGGGGAAGCAGCGTTGCATCCTGGGACGATGACACTCATCCCAACAGTCACTGTGGCTAGTTGCACCGTGGGATAGCTACCCACATTGCACTGATTTCTAATTCGAATTAAGGATGGTCAGTGTGAATGCAAGAGACCAGCGCAAACAGTGTAGTGTGTACACTCTGCTGCGATTTCTAAAAAATCGCCTGCTGAAAGTCAAATTAAACAAAGTCGACTTCCCACAGCAGTGTAGACATAGCCTAGGCTTGACAAGCCAGTCAATTGACCAGTCAAATAATGTCAATTAATCAGCCATGGTCAAAATCAGATACTTCAGAAAGAGTGGCCTGAAGTAGGTAGTGGCCTACTTTTTCAACTGCATCATGGTACCATCTGTTAGCAAGCCTACTTAAATGTCTTGGTTACCCACTGTACTACATGCTAATGGCACCTGGTGGGGGGCAAAATGGTGAAATATTTGAAAGTTGAATATTTTGATTTGATTGTATGTATGTATGTATGTATTTCTTTAGTTGAATACCAGGCCATCAATACACAAAATAATTTACAAAGAACATTAAATAAGTTAAAATTCATGCTCCCTCCCCTAGGGAGTTGACAATCTAAACTGACTAGACCAAAAAAAAAAAAATTAAAAAACAACACCTTAAAATTAACTCACAAGACAATGGGAGAGGAAAAGAGGATTCACAGTCACTAAACATCCTCTCTCAACACAAATAAAAAAGGTGCACTACCATTAAGTCTCTCCCTTAACAGACAAAATATCACAGCTATTAACCACCTTGCAATGCCTGAGTCACAAAGCAACAACAAAGCAAACAACCTACATTAAATACCCATGTAAATAAACCCCCCAGCCCTTGTCTCTCAACAAAACGTCTCTTCCAAACACCTCCAAATATATCCATCCAAAAGATATCACCAAAAAGATAATGGAAAGCAAGATGCTTGTAGAGTTGGTCTGCTGGCTAGTTTGCATAAGTGCATCTAAAAATTACTTTTTTCTTTTATATGTTTGTTTATATTTCTGTTTAATTTAGTGTCCTTTGTAACTCTTCAGTCTTGAAAAACATGAACATTACAATAAAAATCTAACATTGCTAAAAAAACAAAGATAATTATTCTCTTTTTTAAAGAACTTTGTGTAATTGTTTTTTGCATTTTTCTAAGTTAAAATAACTCAGGTTTTCGTAATTAGGCATAAGTATCTATCTAATGCAAAGTCTTTCAGCATAAAGCCTTACTATTTTTTACCATTGTTACTGTTCCAATAAATTAGCGCCTTAAAATATTTAACCATTTTTGATATATGACAATACTTTAGCAATGTTTGACTGGTCAATCAGCCAATTATTTTTGAAATGGTTAAATGCCCAACCATAAGTAACATTGCCTCATCACATGATTGTTAGTCCTAACATGACTAAAATTAGTGAGTGTGTCCTTCCTATTTTTTATCTGTTCTAACTATGGATCCAGTCAAGGCAGCTGAAGATTAAAGAGAAAGTGGGGGAAAATTGGATTGATTCTTCATCAAATTATAGTCACAGATGAAGCAGTAATCAAGACATCTCTAATTAAATGCCCTTCAGAATACAAAGTAGCTAGTCACCAGAGAACATTAAAAAATTAACGATAGTATCTAGAGTAGATAGCTCTCAACATCGGTATAATTGGTACACTTTGCAGAACTCATGGAGTAATGCCTTAAGGTTTAAAAAAAAAAATCACATTAGTGATACCAACCTATACTTGTTACACAGTACAGCTTGTGAAAAATAGAGAACGTTCAATAACTTCACACTCTGACCTTTAGTATTCTAGACTTTCCATTAGTTTCAAGTTCCTGCTTGTAAGAATGGAATTACTGATAATGATTAAACTCTACATATTGGACATTTTATGAGCAAGAGTATGACTGAATTTCTATATTAGCAGCAGAAAATGTATTCATTATTGAGACATCATGGTATTTGTACTGTTTTGATCAAGACCAAATTGAAAATGCTATGATGTGATGTTTTTCATACATATTTTTCTTTCAGGAAATGAAATCCACACTATCATTAATAATTCACACATATGCTTTCCTTAAAAATATCAGAATACTTTTTTTCTCACTTTTGTAATGGAAAGAATGTGCAGTAGCTACGTCGTTGTTCAGCAATGTACCTGCTCCTGCTATACATGTCTTTATCGATCCAGCAAGATCATCTGTCCACATTATCTGCTGTTTTCTTCTTTAGTGTTTTTGAAGAAAAATAGTTTAAAATAGGTCTAGTCAGAGAAAAAAGAACCTTCACGTACGTCAGATTTAAGAATGGGTGCAAAATATTGATATACTGCTAGAGTTTAAGAACTTTCAGCGCCCATCATTTGCAATGTGTGTTTATGAAGGGGGTGGTATGATGGGCCAGCCCAATTTGACAATTAGCTGATCTTTGACTACTAGCAGTAAATATACCCAATGGCCTGCAATGGGAAGTTAGATGGGTTGGGTTCTAAGTTACTACAGAGAATTCTTTCTTGGATGTCTGGCTGGTGAGTCTTGTCTACTTGCTCAGGGTTTAGCTGATTGGGGTCAGGAAGGATCTTTTCCCCAGGGCAGATTGGCAGAGGCCCTGGGGTTTTTTTCACCTTCTTCTGTAGTATGGGGCATGGGGCACCTGCTGGTGGATTCTCTGTACCTCGAAGTCTTTAAATCATGATTTGAGGACTTCAGTAACTCAGTCATAGGTAAGGGATCTATTACAGGAGTGGGTGGGTGAGGTTCTGTGGCCTGCGTTGAACAGGAGGTCAGACTAGATTATCTTATTGGTGCCTTCTGACCTTAAAGTTTATGAGTCCATGAGTTTAATTATTAAGTTGGGAGTCAGCTTTGTTTTGGATTTCCTGTGCTACATTTTATATTAAATGCATACATTTTTCCAGAAACAAGATGGACACGTCTATTAGGGTGGAAAAAAAAGGAAAATGACCCCCAGTGAAATGGAAAGAAAATAAAAACTATGTTTAAACAAACATTAATACCGGGGCAGCCATAAAACCACAAAAGCAATGAAATTCTAAGCTAAGGCTTAAAGTAAACTATTAACTTACCATGGTTTTCTGATAAAAAAGTCTGAGCCAAGAAAAATTTTACACTTTTACTTTGAGATCAATAATGTCAAGCTTTGTTAGGTCAATGAATTCTAGAGCTGAGCCCTTCCCCTCTTCCCATATAAATGCCTGGCTGGCAGCTTCCAGACAGCTCCTGCGGGATTCTGGTGCATGCACACTGGTTGACCTTATCTGTTGTGGAAGTGAATTCAGAGGAAGGAATTTTTTCAGGTATCTAGGATCCAACTTATAATGCACTTTAAAAGAATCCATTTCCATATCTGAATTGTACCTGCACCTGTAAGAAATAGATAGCTAGTGCAATCTATGGAGTATTTGCATAACTTGCTCCCCCTGTTCCATCCATTAAGTGGTTAGGCTGAAAACACTGCACCAGGGGAGATGCTGAATGTTTTTTCAAGGGCAGCCCCTTGTGGGGAGTAAAACAGTTTTAGGAAGCCACAAGTACATTGATTAACAGGAAAAGTCAATACCAAAGAGAAATTCTACAGTTGTCACATCAAGCACAGATGAAAACAGACACCTTTAGCCCCTGGAGCCACCTATCTGGAGAAAATGGGGGTCCAACAGTAACCTTAGCATTGCTGACTTAATTGATGAATATCGAGAATTTATCTCAACCACGTCCATCAAATTCTCTAACTAATTCCATCAGCTAGCCAACATCACTTTTGTCTTATGTGATTTGAACCTGGGTGAATTTACTATAGTACAAATCCTTGTCTTAACGAGGCACTTGAAAAGCAAAGATGCTGAAACAGCTGGGTCAGAAGAAATGGAGACAATGTCACTGGAATACTGCTCTGGGTACAGCCTGTTGTGTGTGTATATATTTGGATTTGGCAAAAAAAAAAAAAAAAAAAAAAAAACACAACAGCTAGAAAACCCTGCAAGACAGCCTTCTGAGTGGATGAGTAATTACTCAACACTACGGTCTGGTATATCTCTGTGAATTAAAAAACAAAACCATCTGAGAAATTCTTCCCACAAGTGCTAGGCACTACAGTAGACTTAAGAAAAACACCTCTGTGAGGTTAAGATGCATGGTATAAATCATCCTAACATTCCATGTTTAAATGAGCTGTGATCCCTTCCCTTTCTTTGTGTAAAACTCTGCTACATAAAACTCTGTGTACAAAACACCATCAAACATAAGAGCTCAAATAACTATCTATGAAATACATAATGTAAAAAATATTGGGACAGATCCTTGACTGGTGCAAATCTGGTCTGTTTGTGTAGTTTCTACTGTATTAATGTTCCTATTTATGTACAATCTTCATGAGCTGGCCCACCTCACCTGAGCCAGGCGACATAAATGCCAATAAAATGTTGGACAGCCTCCTTATGAGATTTTAGAAAACCAATTTCACAAATAATATAAACTGTACATTATACTCTTTTATATAGATTGCCTGCCTTATGGTGGAATTTGTAGTGAGCAATAAGTTTGAAACTTTCCAGTTGCATTTTTATAGACAATTAACCATGAGTTATGCTTATATTTTTAGGTTAACAGGATTTCATCTTCCTCCACCTGTGACAAGTACAAAGTCTGTATTTTCACTGCGTTTGTCAAGTGACTTTGCAGTTAGTGCCCATGGGTTTAAAGTATACTATGAAGGTAAGAGCACATGATTAACATTCTTCTTAACAACACGATTTGAAAGCTTTACCTCATCCCTACCTATAACAGGGCTCAAATGTGACATTGCGCTAGTTGAACTGAACCAGATACATTTATTATAAAGTTTAAAATATTTGCTTCTAGTGAAAACTTTCAGTTGTATGGCAAGATCTGTCATAAAAAAATCAAAGATTTTAAATAATCCATAATACATTCTTTATCTTGCCTAAAAACTGATTGATTTCCCATATTGTTTTTCAACGTGTATTGTTGTCTGATAGTTGTGGCATTAACATGGTGGAAAAGAGTTTGAGTACACTTTTAATACTTATAATCTTTAGTGTTTCAAAGTTTGTTAATCCAAAACAATACCAAGTATCAAAGGTTTGCTGATGTTAGCTGAATATTTATTTCAGTGCACTATATACAAGTAAACGTATAGTAACTAAAGGCAAGATTCTGGCACCCAAACAAACATTGAGTACTATCACACTCTGCAAAAAGTCAACTTGAAATCAATTATACACAATGAAAAGAAGTTAGATGTGATTTTTCCCCTCCCCATTTGCTTTCAGTACATGAAGAAGGGTAATTGAGGAGATAAGTTTATTCCAGCATCTAAATGTTTGGTGGGCCCATGGAGTTGAGCCAGAGTTTCTGGTTCTTCTGTTATATAGGAGAGCTGATGGCAAAGTTCTGAGCTGCTCTCAGTGCGGCCGCCACCAAGAGTGCTTATGGGGTCTTCCGTGGGTTTAGTATGTATGTAGGCATCAGCTTGAGTAGGTTAACGTGTCGTCTTCCTGAATCGAAGGACTTATGTGTGTTACATAGGTTCAAAGAGAACTCCTATATAATCAACCTCATCTTTAGCTTGTCTTTGAATAGTATGAATACTCTGGCCATGCTGACAGATGATTTGGTCATCACCTTCTACATATTGTTATTGTGCACTCCTATTTCTGCAAAAAATCTGGTTTATTTCCTCATGAATTCTGAGAGTAATAAATCCTCTGAATTTGTGGCCTCTCTTTATTGGTGCTGACACATAGTTGATCTCACCCCTTTTACTTAGGATGTCTATCAGCTAATCAACAGCTATTAAGTATTGGAGCACTCCCATTTTTTTATGCTCTTTGTTCCTGTGGGGGACCACTTTGATTTAATCTCTCGCAGTTTATGCAGATAGGGTGTAGTTTGGGGAAGCAGTGATTAGGCATACGTCTGAAGGCTGATCTTCTGCACATATATCTTACACAGGCATATAGAAGACCTATGACTGATGCCAAGTGAAGTTACTTGTCTTCAGCCATAGACATTGCTAGGCACTGCTTATCTGAATCCTGCCAGATACTATGCAATTCTACTACTAATTCACACAAATAGTTTTTGCTAAATCATATACTTAAACAAGAAAATGAAAAAATCATGTTATTTGTAAGTTTTCCAGACATGTTTTTTAGTTTTCTGGGGGTTTTTTAGAACATGTCTAATTACCTTGTTTATTCTGCAATCTTTTTCTAGTTCACATACAACAGAAGGATAATTTACTGAACTGAAATTGTAGCTATAGTGTAACTAATTATATTTAGGATGGATTACAGACATTTTTTACTCTATTGTCAATTGTAACAGGTGTTTGGTGCTGATTTTGTCCAGCACTATCTTATCTAGAAATGTGTTAAATTATAAATATTCAAAGTATAATATATAATTTCTTCTTTCATATTTGGAAAATGTATGGTAATTTTTTCTGTTGCTTTGATGTTATACTATTGAAAGATTCCAGCCACTTTCAAAGTTATAAATGGTACTTTCTGTGCTTCTGTAAAGAGTCCAGTATGTATTTCAGAATATTTTTTTTAAGTATGGGGGGTATTCTGTATGGTCGGCTGGTTTTTGGTTGTTTTTTGTAAACACTAGTGCTATTTACAAAGACAATGCAGCATAATCAGTTTACAATAGTTTGACTGAAGTAAATTCTTCCAAATAAGTTTTATGGATAGTATTTGTTTTCCTCTCAAAAAATCCAATTCTGAAAACAAATCCAAACAAAAAACCAACAGCAACAACAAAAATCACAACAAAACCCCAAACATTTCTCATCAGGGAAAAAATCATTCTATCCACATAAAACCAGATTATTTGGGCTCTTAGCAGGTAGAGTGCAGGGAGGTTGGGGAGCACAATTTTACCTTCTCCAATAGTAGGTTTTGTCCCTTTTCTTAGGTTGTATAGGGTACTGGAACCACTGGATCTATATAAACCTGGATGCATGTGGCCCATCCTCAGGTATACAAAGGCCCTGATTCTCCACTATTAACATTAATTGGAGCTTGCTATTGACTTCAGTGTGCTATGGATCAAGCCTAAAGTACACAAGGTTGCACAGTAACCCGTGTGTCTGGTCAGCTGGCAGACTCCTCACATAGCTCCTATCTGATGCTTAAGCAGCACTCAAACTTTCAATGGAACTTGGACTCCTCAGTCATGGAGGAACTTTAGAAAATTTCACCCTGTGTCGGTATAACCACTGTTTCTTTTAATGAACAAAGTAAAAGACTTACAGTAAATGACATTTGGGCCCTGCTTCAGCCAAGCATGTAAGCATGAGCTGAAAGTTAAACAAACACATGCTTTGTTGAATCAGGGCTCAAGTGTTCTACTGTTGCATTGGGGTATCCAAAGAATGAGATGAGACCATGTTGTCTAAAAATTCAAACTTGTAATGCAGCCAGGGCCATCGCTCCCCTAGACCTGGTGATAGGCAGCACTATCCCCCACAAGAACACTTATTTTGATTACTATTTCCCTAGCCTGTCTCACAAACCACACTCACCTGCAACCCAGGTAATGGAAGAGGGGATGACTATTGGACTACATTCATTTGATGCCTCACTCCTTGGCATGAGAAACTATATTTATTTAAATGAGATTCCATACCAGTAGAATCTCCAGTACTTCAGTCCTGCTCTCTGTGAACACACACAACCCTGTAATTAAGATTTTTTAAACGGTGTGCCTCTATCTAGGGTTCTAAGTCCATATTTAGACACATGATGTGGCCCAGTTTTCAAAGATGCCGAGCCCCCAGCAGCTCCTATTGACCTTTCACACAGCTGTAGGGTGTTCAGTGCCTCTGAAAATCAGGCGTCTTATTTAGGTGTCTGAATATGCAGTTAAAATCTGAAACCTAAGATTTAAAAAAAGTAGTGGCGCATCACTGAAAACATGAAATAAAGGTAGAGATTGGTAGCTTGCCAGGAAGGGGATCTGAGTATTATTGAATTATATATCTAAATGAATATTTGTTTGGAAGAGTAAGTTGCTGAATGGGTTATGTTAAGCTTTATTCAGCCTTTTTCTCTGTGAATTACAGTTCTCATTCCATTTTTTTAAAAACAAAATGGAGAAGAAAGAATTTACCTCTCATAAACAATGATCAATTCTGCAATAATTTTTCATTGACACATTTCCAAACATATTCTCACACGTATAGATGCATGACGATACGTAAAGCAAGGTTGAGCAATAACTAAACATTTATGGTTCAACTGAGACATGACTAGAAACTCCAGAGTAGCTGACAATCTAACTCAGTGGTTCTCAACCTTTCCCGAATACTGTACCCTCCTCAGGAGTCTGATTTGTCTTGCGTACCCTCAAGTTTCACCTCACTTAAAAACTACTCGCTTATAAAATCAGACATAAAAATACAAGTCTCACAGCACACTATTACTGAAAAATTGCTTACTTTCTCATATTTACCACATAATTATAAAATAAATCAATTGAAATATTGTACTTACATTTCAGTGTATGGTATATAGAGCTGTATAAACAAGTCACTTTCTGTATGAATTTTAGTTTGTACTGACTTCGCTAGTGTTTTTTATGTAGCCTGTTGTAAAACTAGGCAAATATCTGAATTAGTTGATGGAATCCCTGGAAAACATCTGGGTATCCCTAGGGGTACACATACCCCTGGTAGAGAACCTCTGATCTAAGTGAGCTATGAATCTGCTATGGACTTATTTGAGAGTGATCTATAGGTATTGTATTAATTTGTCTGTTCCCTTTTTGAGACTAAACAGAGGAAAGGAATGATGTAGAATAACAAGCACAGCACTGAAGCAAGATTTAGCCAACATATTTCATTGAACAATCCATTTCTATTTGTTTTATTTTGATTTTTAAGAATAATACAAAATATATCAATAGACTACTTAATTTCAGTTAAGTGTGCTATCAGTTAAAACATCACTAATTGGCCCAAAATCATAGAAAAAATAACATCCTGGCCAATAAGCACATCAAACTCCACACTACAGCTGGGTGAACTTCTTCAGATGGATAGTTTATTTGTTGAAAAAATGCAGTTTTACATTAACCAAAACTTTTCACAAATTCGAGTAAAATTAGGCAAATAGTGGCCAAAAATAATAGAAGAAAAATATAAAATATTCAAAAATGTACAAATGTTCATTCTGACTTTGAGTTTAAAATTTAAAAAATTAGCTATCTTTACCTATGTTTAATTATAAATCAGGGGAGAAAATACCTTAAAATTAAATTAAATGTTTTGTTTTGGGTTGAGCAAAACTTTTTATTAAATCTGATTTTTTTTTTCCAGTTTTTCATTTTGACAAAAAAAACCCAAAAACTTCCATTTCAGATCAACCCAAAACAACCATTTTTCTGGGTTTTATCCCCCCCCCCCCTCCAGTTTGGATGCTGAACAAAAAAACCACAATTGCTTGCTCAGCTCTATTTTCCCAACCTCCGATTAGCAGATGGAATTGGTGATGAAACACATTTAGAATCAGAGAATATGCAGCTTGATCACTGATTTTGCTGGAGTGGAAGAATATGAGTTTGTCATCCAGGCACTGAGATGTAGAAGGAAGATGACAATCTGAGTCTAGTGAAAGGACCACTGCTGTTGTATGTTCAGGCTGTCTGTGAACAAGTTGTTTCTCAGTTCTGTCTTTGCCATACTTCCATTGTTCATACACTTGGATAAGATCAATTTTTCCACCATTTGAGAGAGCACATTTTTGTAGGATAGACAAAATAACGAAAAGGAAAGGACTATATATAAAATAATATTCAAATCTGTAAATGAGACAAACTGAAAAGCGTTACTCAAAAGAGGAGGATCCAAAAAAATCTGACAGTTGGCTCACGTAAATTAAGTACAAGAAAGATTGAATCATGAGCATTGCCAACAACAAGTTACCAGGGCTGGATTTACAACTTGCGTGCCCCTAGGCGCATCTTCAGCGCCCCCTGCCTACAGCTGACCTTTGTGTTTTCTGCGTGGGTGGGGGGGTGATGGGAGAGAGAGGAGCTGGCTGGCAGCTCTGTGTGGGCGGGTTGTTTGTGTGTCGGGGGAGCAGGGCTGGGGCAACCACTTTACCCAACTCTGAGCGGGGGAAATATGCTCACCCCTGGGCTCCAGCTTCCGGCCTGGCCAGTGGGCAGGACCTCACACAGAAGAGGAGGAGCAGCGGGTGAGGCCAGAGTTCCAGCATTTGTGTGAGGCCCCCGAATTAGTTGGGGTTCCTGGGCATGGACCCCGTTGGCTCGTGCAGTCATCCGCCACTATTTTGTCACTCCTAGAACACCGGCATTTGCTTAGTGTGCCTAACTAGAAATCTGGTGCTGAAAATTATTGCTCCTTTTTTCATCCTTGAATGCTGGCTTAGTTGCACTGGCTGGTGTGCTGTGGTGGCGGCATCAAGAGTCAATTGTTTCTGTGCCCACCTGCATTGGGAAAGGAGTATGTAAGTCCTTCTTCCTCAACATCTGGTCCCAACATCTGGATAATCATGCAGGTGGGGCGGGGATGGGTAGAGGACAAATTCGTAAACCTTAAATTCTCAGAATGAGCATTTAGTCTAAGCCACAATCTATCCTTCTCAGCCACTTTTATATTAATCTTGCTGAGATTAGTTTATTTTTGGAATAAAACAAAATCCACTTGGATTCATGTTTCTATTTTCTGTTATCTTGTGATACATTATGTAGCTTATTCACTGCGTGCATGCAAGAGAGGGATACACCTGCTAAGAAAGAAATAGAGATAGCAGCTTGTAGCACACAGCAGGGACCTCAGTGAGGCTAGTTACGTTTGAATAGCATGTTCTTTTGCTTTTTCTGGACCATTTTAGAGCTATAAAGCAGGTAAGTAGTCCGGTTATGGTTGCTGTCTTCATTAATGAACATGCACCAAATAGGGTTTTAGGGATAAAAAGTGCAGTATCTGAACAAGGTTGGTAGGGGAGGTCAAGGAAACAGTCAGGCCATTTTCATACACATGTATGGAACCCATTGGTTAATATAGATTACTAAATATTGCATAAATATTCTTATGTAATATATTCATGTAAGAGAGACAAGTAGGAAAGTCCCATTTGTATTTTCTCTATAGGAATTGTTACTCATGGTAAATGCATGCCACACACCATGTTTTGCAGTCTCATTAATCTGGAAACCCTGAAATGGAAAAGGTGCAGAAAAAGGATGTTGAGATAGTATTCTACAGAATTTTAGGGTTTCTGAAGAGAGTTTGTAGACCTTTTATAACACTGTTCTGAGTTCATCAATTGATTTGTTTTGTATTGTAATTTTTCTTGGACACTGAAAATAAAAGAACAATTTTAGTGTATGAATTAGAATTCAAGTTGTAGAAATCTAATAATTATGCTGAAAGATTCTGGAGAGGGAATTGAGAGCCATGGAAAAAAATTCAAGGGTTATCTTAGAATTTCTTGATAATGAGTACTGGGGAAAAAAGCAGACATCTGAATTACCAAAACATGGATTCCAGTTAGTGGCTATCATGCACTTTTTGCAGCATAGTTATGAAGAATCTGTAGCTGATGTCATGAATTACTGCAGGATGTAAATCAAACAATATTGGTATAATTAAAATGTGTCAGGATATCAGTGCTAAATATAATTTTGGCAGTTGGCAGACAAGTAGAATGTGTGAACAAATGGGAATGAACTATTTTTAGGTTGCCTACATATCAGAATTCAGAAATGTAGCTAAAGATGAAATACAAGCCTTGACTACAGCAAGATATATTAGCAAGACCATGCTAACAGCATCACTACTAAAGTTTGTCAAAGGTTAGAGGATTATTACAGGAAGTAAATAATACTGTAAGAACATAGTCTGATAAGTCAAAGGGGTCTCTACATAAGGGTCCACCCAATCACTTGATTATAGGATAGGGCCTGTGGTGATGTCAGCCCAGATGGCGACAAAAAGGGTATACTATTTGTGAGCTGGGAAGTGTTAAAGGCCCCTCCCCCTGGGGGGAGGAGTCACTGGACCCAGGACACAACTGATTGCGTGGGACAAAGAATGAAAAAAGAAGCAGGTGTGGGGGTCATAGGCTCAAACAGAAGGAACCAGAATGGGACACCGAGCAGAGAACCCCAGACAGTATCCACTACTCCCGGAAGGTGTCAAGGGAGCTGGCGGACACTGCCCAGAGGAACTCTGGTCAGATGCATGAGTGGACAGAGGGATGGAAGTAGGCTCCACAGTCGCAGAGCACCCCCCCCGAGCCAACCTCCTTTCTCTGGTCTTGTAGATGTCCATTTTGGCCAAGGCTAGGAGGAGGTTGATGAGGAGGTCCCGTGATTTTGTGGGGCCACAGATGGGATGTGAGTATAAAAACAAGTGTGGGGAGAAATGCAGCCAGAACAGGGGCTGCAGCCTGGCACACTTGAGATGTGTGTGTGTCAGGATCTCTCTCATGCCGCAAAAAGGGCAGGTATCAGTGCAAAGGGTGAATCGTGCCAAGAGCATGCCTGTGCTCACGGCTCCATGAAGGAGCTGCCAACTAATGTACCGGCGGGCCGTGCGGTCAAGGTGGAGTAAAGACTCCGCAGGTGGCAACAGATCTTGCCACTTGGTGTCAGGATGGGACACAAGGGCGAGGAAGTGAAGGCTGTGGAGCATGAGCATGTAGAGCTGGTTCCTTGGCGTGGTCCAAAAGAGGACCAGCTGCAGGTCGTGCAGCCTGCTTAGTGTATGGGGAGAGGGATGCTGGGGGGGCTGGTGGGGCAAGGGCTCGATGGAAAGCGCCAGAGGGCTGGGACTGGGGGGGCGGGGAGCACCCTCTCGCAAAACCCACTCGAGGTAGACCCAAGCAGCGGGGGGTAAGGCTGCCTTCATCTCCTGGAGTACATGCTGGGGGGTTCGAAGGGTGGAGAGCCCCATGCACCGAGCCAGCGCCTGGAGATCCACCCAGTCCCCCTGGTCATAGTGCAAGAGATCTCCGATCTTGGTGATTCCTGCCAGGACCAACCTCCATTGCACCGAGGGGGACTCCACCACCTGCACACAGAGTTGGGGGTTGTGTAGCAGGGGCTTTGCAAGGAGATCCTCCCCCTCGGTGACTGCAAGGGGCCTGAAGCCTGATACCAGCCCCCAGGTCCGGAAGAGGTTTTGGTAGAAGACCGGAATCTCAGAGAGGTCTCTCAGAAGACCTCTCGGATGGAGATAAAAGAACTGCCGGTCATATCGGAGCCCTCAGAGGCGGTGGAGGAAGGTGTGCGCCAGGTGGCTTCATGCCGGACTACATGCACTATAAAGGAGCCTCTGCAGAGCCTGGAGACGGAAAGTGTGAACCTGGCTGTGGATACAGCACAGGTCCTGCCCTCCCTTCTCCAGGGGAAGACTCAGGATCCCTGAAGAGACCCAGTGCAGGCCTGGCCAAAAGAATTCCATAACTGTCTTCTGGAGATGGGCCAGGAAGCTCGGGGTTAGGACCAGGGTGTTGAGCTGGTGCCAGAGCATGGACACGACTAACTGGTTGATCACCAGTGCCCTTCCCCGGAAAGAGAGGCACCGGAGCAATCCTGTCCATCTCCGCAGCCGCGCAGACATCCTGCCCTCCAAATCTTGCTGGTTCTCTGCCACAGAGGGATGGGTGGCAGAAAGGTGAATGCCCATATAGAGCAGAGGACCCACGCTCCACCAGATGGCTTGAAGCGCGGGTGGGAGGGAGCTTATCTGCCACCCGGACCCTACCATCAGGCCAGAGCCCTTGACCCAGTTGACCCAGGTGGAGGAGGCTGCCGAGTAGATGGCCAGGCAAGCCTCCAGCCACGCCAGGTCACCCGCGTCCTGGACCGCGAGGAGCACGTCGTCGACTTACGCTGACAGGACCAGCCTCAGCTCTGGCTCACGGAGCACCAATCCCATCAGCCTCCAGCGGAGGAGACGGAGGAAGGGCTCGATGGCCAGAGTGTACAGCTGGTCCGACAGTGGACAGCCTTGGCGCACTCCTCACCCAAAGCTGACCAGTTTGGTTAGGGTCCAGTTGAGCTTGATCAGGCACTCTGCGGAGGCATACAGCACCCGGAGAAAACCCATGAAGTGGGGCCTGAAGCCAAACACGTGCAGGGTGCCCAGGAGGTAAACATGGTCCATCCTGTCGAACGCCTTCTCCTGGTCCTGGGACAAGAGGGCGAATGACAGGCCATCCCTACACCCAAGCTCCAGAAGGTCCCAGACCAGATAGAGATCATTGAAGATGGTGCGGCCTGGGATGGTGTAGGTCTGGTCGGGATGGACCACGTCCTGCAGCACGGACCCCAGCCGCAGCGAGAGGGCCTTAGCCACAATTTTATAGTCCATGCCGAGGAGTGAGATGGGACGCCAGTTCTGAAGGTCCCTCTTCTTGGGCAGCATGGCTCACCTGCATGAGAGGGGGAGCACTTCGCTGCCCTCGGACTTTGCCCAGATGGTGGCAAGTCCAGGCTAAGAATGTCCCAGAATGCGCGGTAGAACTCTGCGGTCAGCCCGTCCATGCCTTGGGATTTGTTTGTGGGCATGAGGCAGAGGGGCCCCGAAAACCCAGCCAGAGTGAGAGATAGCTCCAGCCAATCCCGGTCACCTGCGCCGACCATGGGAAGTTCATTCCAGAGCACCCTGCAGGCGGTGGCTTCAGTCAGAACTGGGGAGAAGAGGCTAGCGTAGAAGACTCGGGCCCTTCCATGCATCTCCGCCGGATTCATGAGGGAGGCGCCATCCTCCGCCAGAAGGCAGTTGATGTGCTTCCGGGCCCCCCTTCTTTTCTCCAGGGTGTAGAAGAAGCAGGAGCTGCGATCCATCTCCCAAAGGAGACGGATGCAGGATCGAACAAAGGCACCCTGAGCCTGAAGGTATTCCAGGGCCCAGAGCTCCTCCCGCTTCTCTCGGCACATTCCACAGAGGGATGGATCCTCGGGGCCGGTGTGAGTATGGGGAGGCCAAACCAGCTGGGGGTGGTGGTACAGGGACGATGCACTCACCAGCCCTGGTTGGAACACTGGCTCCTCTAGTTGCACGGGGGGCAAGTGCTAAACCAATGGAGGGGAGTGCAGTGTGCGTGGGGTCAACAAAAACAGGGGGGGGTCAATTAAAGGAGGGCCATGAGCACTGCTGGGGCAGGAGCACGGGGGCTGGGGGGCCAGGGCAGGTGGGAAGCAGCAGGAAGGGTGGGTATGGGGCTGAAGCAGGGCTGGGAAGGCTCAGGCCAAACCCCTGAAGCCAGCCTGGGCAGGGAACAAACCAACACAGGGGCTGAGGCGGGGCAAATAAACCGACCAGAAGGAAGGCCAAAGCAATGAGAGTGGAGCAAACAAACAGACAAACAAATCAAGTAACAAACCACAGGGGAAGGCATCAAAGGAAGGAAAGGGGCCAGTTGGCAGGGCAGTATTGGGAAGGGGGAGGCAGAGAAGGGGAAGGGCAGGGGTGCCCCTAAGCATGGGGGGAAAGTGGGGCAGCAGCAGCAGTGGGAGGGAGCAGTTGGCAAGGAAAGGCCCTTCTGCAGGTGGTGGTGATAGCCACAGAGGTGGTGGAGGGGTTACTCACTCACTGGCCACGGGGTAAGCAGGCAGGCAGGCAGGCAGGTAGGCTGACTGGCAGGGTCCCCAAGCACTAGCAGGGCCCACAAATACCGGTGGCGGTGGCAGCGGCAGCAGCCCTCCAAAAGGGAAGACCAGGGCCTAGATGTGAGCCCTAGATTGCTAAAGGCCCTTTTCCCTGCAGGCTGAGGAGAAGTTACTTCAGGTCAATTAAGAGCTGGACCCAATTAAGAGCTACTCCAGGTGTACTTAAACCCTACCTCCCCTATAGGGAAGGGGGAACAAAGGAGAAGCCAGAAGGTTTGTGGTGGCGAGACTCTTCCAAACTAGGAGATAGTGCTTCTCTGTAGCTAGAGAAGCAGAGAGATGCAAAACTCTAGCCCCAGCCTGGAGGAAGGACTGGTGTCTCTGATCCTCCTGGGTTTTACCACTACCTCTACAGCCCCGAGAAGGAGCCATAGAAATGTACCTCCCTGGGTCATACACATGGACTGAGACTACCCACCCTTCCCCTGTGGGGTTGCAGGACACCCCACAGGCATGAAATAAGGCATGCACCAAGTACTCTGTGAGAGAGGTACTGAGGAGAAGAGAGAAAAGACTTGTCCAGGTTGGATCAGATTTACCACAAGCCCTGCTGCCAAAGAAGACTGTTGCCAATAAGTGAGACCAAGGGGGGTTGCTATACCACAGGCCTTAAAATCCATTTTAGAGTATGAGCTATATCCTGAAGGCTATAAATAATTTTTATTTAGATCTTGCTACAACAATAGGCTGGGTGGCTTGGAGGTAATTGAAGTCTATGGAAGTTTTGAGAAAGTGCTTTGTAAAAACTGAATTGATGTGATGCTCATTGCTTAATATTGCTGGATAAGAAGCGGTGGAGTTTTGCTTTCTGTTCAGATAGTAAACAGTAATGAAACTATAACATCTTAAATTATATTTGCAGATAAATCATAGGGTTCCAGAAAGCTCTTCACTGGAGATTCAAACTGTTCAAAACAAAACCCACTTAATGTGCAAGCTCAGCTCCCTCCTCCTTCTGCAGATCAAATTGAAAAATCCAGATTCTTTTTGAGATCTGCTCCCTTTGCATCTGTCAAGGAAGCAGAAAACAAAGGGGTTGGAAATGGTCTGCAAAATAACCATTAGCTTCAATGCAAGGTGAATTTTTATCACCTGTGTTATGCAGGTCAGTCTAGATGATTTAAAGGTGCGTTTTCACTTTAAAAATTATTAATTATGAAAAGAAAATTTCCCTGGTGTAAGTGTGCCAATGTGAGACCCTTATTCTGCCATCCCCAAACTCTTGGTGTAGGGAATTGGAGGATGCTGGTCTGGGGCAAGCAGGAAGAAGCATAGCAAGCTTCAACTCTACTGTATCTATTCACTACTGGCAAAAGGTCCATTAAGGATACTCTGTAGTTCTATACTCCTGTGAAATCACCATGAAGGGGAAATGCATAGGCTCATCTGCAGCTGTATTACTTTGGTACATAAAACAGAATTCACAAAACTATGAAAGTAATATGCAAAGTATAGGAAGTGGGGAAAAATAAATAGTTAAGCAAGAAATCAAGCCATTCTGAATTCTCATACTCTGGCATAAATCTGTTAACTTCACAGCAGTAAATAGAATTACAATTTTTATGCTATTTATAAGTGATACCAGAAATTTGCTGTGCCTTTGACAGTATTACTGATACTGCAGGATCAATTCAGACAAAAGGAGAACATAAAGCCCTCCATTTAAAGGCTCTGAAATAACTAAAATGCTTTTCCCAGTATAAGTATATTAATTACAAAACAATTTTCTAGTTAAAATATACTGGTGCTTACCACCTATGATACATTCATAATAAATCTGTGGCAAAGATTGTTCTAAAGAGATAATTACAATTTCCCAAGTAGAGCCTTGTCTGATAATTTTTGACATTAATTCAAGATAAGACAAAATAATAATGATTGGGAAAATATTTCCTCTCCCAACCCATCCATTTAGGATGAGCATGTATCCCTGAAACCCAGGTTTGCCCTTGTTTACAAGGCCTGCCCTCGTATCCCAAAAACTAAGTGTATTCTCATGGTTATTGTAATCGCTGCAGGCTGGCACCCATGGGAATATTAGAGAGCTGAGCTGGTGAAGCTAAAACAATGGCTCAAGCCTCCACAAAGCCATACTTGTGGCTCGGAGAAATTGAAATACAGCCTTCCTGGTCACCTTTGCAGTGGTTCTTTCCCCACTCTCTCTCAAGCACTCAGAAGACTTTGAAAACATAGAACTATCTTTTATTTGGTGGAAAAGGAGAAAAAACAAACAAACAGAAGCATGATAACGTGTATATATACACAGACAATAAAATGAGCAAAGCTGAATCAGTGCACCGGGACTTAGGTTGGCCAGCCCCATGGTGTCAGATATTCATTGTCTGGCTAGTTGAGGTCCAGAACTGTCAGATAATCCCCAGCCACCTAAAACCCCACTCACAGGTCCAATTAAATTCAGTGTGGGTCAAGAAAAACTATCAGAAGATGGCTGTCATCACCCTGTCTGCTCCTGCCTAGAGAAGTCAGCATCATCAAGGAGCACTCCCGTGTGCAGCTACCTGGTCCAATTCTGTGATATCATCTTGCAAAATTGTCAGATGGGTGATTGGCACCAGATTCTGAGTACCTGGGTTAGTCTAGCCTAGATGTGATGTGCATCTGGTTGGGCCACTTCCTATTGGGGTGATGTTGTCAGCTTTGCACCCTCCATCACTGGTCCAGTTATGCCTCACTGCAAAATCAGCTCTGGGTCACTTACAGTCCAGTCAGACTCTGCATCCTGCTGAGCTAAGCCAGCTGCATTTGCTTTATTGCAGTGTAGACCTATCCATAGCATAGGTCTACTCTGCAATAAAAATCATCAGCGCCAAGTCTCAAAGCCCAGGTCAATTGACTCGGGTTCACGGGGCTAAGACTGCAGTGTAGAAAATCGCAGTGTAGAAATTCGGGCTCGGGCTAGAGCCTGAGCTCTGAAACCCCAGGAAAGGGGGCGTGGGTCTCAGAGGCTGAGCTCCAGGCCAAGCCATAATGTCTACATTACTATTTTTAGCTCCACATGCCCAACTCAATTAACCTGGGCTCTGATATGTGGTGCCACAGACACCACAGGATATGTCTACACAAGCGGTGGCAGTGAGCCTCCCAGCCCAGGTTGACAGGCATTGGCTTGTTGGGTTTGCACTAGTACTCTAAAAATAGCTGGGTAAACTGTGCTTTGAAGTTGCAGCTTGGGCTGGCACTCATACCCTGAAGCCATCCCCTTCCCTAGGCTTCAGAGCCCTTGCTACACTCGAACTGCAACTTCAAATTACTGTCTACCTAGCTGTTCTCCGAGAGCTAGCATGAGCCCTGTAAGCCCAAGTCTGTCAGCCCGGGCTGGAAGGCTTGCTGTTGCAGGCTGTGTAGATATACCTTAAGATGGAGTCTTCTACCATCTGTTATTCCCAAACCAGAGTCCACTACTTGTAAAGTCCACTTACTCCAAGGCATATCTTGCACCGTTCTTATGCCTTTCATGAGTACAGTCACAGTAACAACCTATTATCATTTATACAACGGTGACATAGCCAGACAACAAAACATAGCATGTGGAGCTATAGGTAAGCAACATTATGATTCATGGAAATGAGGCTGGCTAGCTCTGGTTTTCCTGCTATAGAGGGAGAGGAGAGTTCCATCCCTCTAAGATATCTATTTTTAGGGCTTACAATATCACCACATTTCTCTCTCTATTATAATTTTTTATTTATATTGTAATAACACCTGAAGGCCAAATTGGGATCAGAGGATCTTTGCAGTTGACATTATAAATGTACAGTAAGACAGAGTCCCTTCACCAAAGAGCTTACAATCTAATTTAAAAGCGAATACGTGAAAACTTGGGCTAAACCAATAATGAAAGGGGAGCAATTTTATGTTTTCATTTGCAAATATAAAGAATGAATCTGCAGAAAAAAATCCAATGTACACATACATGTTTTTAATGATTGCTTCACTTCAACATTTCTAATTTCTATCATAAACAAAGCTTTGATTTTAATTTAATTGTTGTAGAGATGAGTATTACATTTTCTCTGATGACTCTCCCCAAATTATTAAGCAATAAATAAACCAATAAAAATTATATTTGTTTGATTAAGGGGCCACTTACATGTGCATAATCATATTCCAGACATAAGGATGGAGATGGTAGTTTCATTTGTTTAAGAACCATACCAAAATTTATTATCCTTAAAAGTTAGCAAAACAATCAGCACACTAGCAATTCTTCCTAATTTAAATAAAAATTTAATTACTACAAGAAAAAATGTATTTTTTCCTGTACTGAAAGAGAACTATTTAATTTTCAATCTCGTGTTTAATTCATTTATTTCAGAATAATGTTGTTAAATATGGCGTATTTGTCAACCTATGGTACTGTAATTTATCATTTTGATATGATTCCTACATTGAAATGCAACTGAGACAAGGATTAATTTGAAATCTTAATTATCTGTCAGCGTTATTTTAGTTTTCTTCACATACTAATGTAATCCATTAACAGACACTGTAAAGTCTTAAAAGAAAGGTCTTGCAATATTTCTTACACTACAAGTTTTTTGTGAAGTTTGAATTTGTAAATTACAGGACTGTCATATCATTAAGATAAGCCTAACGTCCTGAGAAACAGAAAATCTTAAGAACCTCTAACTTGAGTCATGTTTTGATACGTCTAGTTAAATAGTAATAACTGCAATCAAAATGCTTTTCTCTAAGAAGTAATATATTCCTCATTTAAAATAATAGAAACTTCATTGCAACTATAACTTGTAAATAGTTGTTCATGCATTTATTAGCTAAACTACAGCTCACTGATATTTTGAGGCCCTGTTCCCAGTAATAAGAATTGGGAATCTTTGGAAATCTGTCAGATTGTTAAAACTAAATCATTCTTAGGCCACAGTCCTGGACGAACCCTTGCACCTTCACAGAGCCCCGTTGACTTCAGTGTGACTCCAGCTTCACTAAAGTAGGTTCAGAACCTTAGTCTTCTATAAATAACACTGAAATACACAAATTTACATGAATAGGTTCAACACCATGGCCAAGATTTTCATAACTGGATTCCTAGAGTTCGGCACCAAATCCATAGTTAGGCACCCAAATAAGTGGCCATATTTTCAAAGGGCTGAGCATCTAGAAATTTCCCTTAACTTCAATAGAAGCTGTTGCATCCTCAGCATATTTGAAAATTAATAAGACCGCTTGTTTAGATCTCTAACTTCAGATACCCAGTTGTGAAAATTATTGACATTATATATAAATTAAATGTGAGGTAATAATGCATAGATAGATCATTTTCCAGTGGGGAAAAATAAGAAAGAAAGATGGGGGAAACACCAAAATATAGAGGATGCAAAGAAAGCAAAAATTTTTATTATGATTCCCTTAGTCAAAACATTGAAAAAAATCTATTTACCAATTTTTTGTTTAATTTTATTTGTTTAATTTTTTTGTGTGGAAAATACTTACTGTTCTTTTTTTTTTTTTTTTTTAACTAGTGCTACTCAAGAGCCAGTGTCCAATGATGTCATTGGAACAAATTTCACTGAATTGTGAATTTATTTAGAGAAGACAGTTGGGATCCTAGGAATGGATGGACAAAAGTAGATGCCCTGTGGAAGGTCTTTGCACCATCCTTAAGAATAGGATGACCAGTAGAGACTAGAAGCAAACATATCCTTAAGTAAAGGCTGGTGTCATGGCTGGAGGAGCCATTCCTCTCCTTAGGTAAATTTGTCTTTCCATTCATTGATTGACTTATAGGGAAGAAAATACTGTTCATTTGTACTGTTGGCACCAGGCCACTAAAATTTAATGGACACTAATTTACATGTTCCATCTAAAAAAATTAATTTACGTAAGCTGCTTATCTGAGATCCACACCATGGATCTAGCAGGAGGAGTTGCCTAAAATATTGATCTAATTTCAAATCCTTTCTTTATATATTTCTACATTTAAAAATAAAATAAAAACCAAGACTCAATTTAAAAAAAATAAATTAGGTTAGTCCTTCAAATGAACCATAGTAAATTGCTGATGAAGTATTTTGAAAAATAGTCTGAAAGAAGTAGAGGTATATAAGTTTCAAAAACTGCTGCTACATTTTAGTTTCCTGAATTGAATGACACTTGATTCATCACAAAGCTCTCAACAAGTTAGTGCAAAATTTTGATGCACATATTACAAATAGAATTAGTTGAATTTTATTTACAAAAAAAAGAGTAATTTTGCATGATTTCATCCTCCGCCCAAAAAATTAGCAGCGCTAAGTGCAATATGATGAGTAGAATGAATAGTGGTGTAAGCTGTCTATTTTTATACATTAGAACTTGAAATATTATTCCAATTTCCCCATGTGCATCTGCCTTTCATATGTGCATTTTGTGCACATGCAACATCTGAACTTTCCTAGCACAAATAATGGCCAAAAAACCCTTTGTGGTTCAAATATGGCAGTATTCAATGAAAGCTACATTTGTATGTTAATTCAGCTGTATTATTATAATATGCAGAGTGTGCTTTGTTGATTGGTTATGTAGTCATTCTCTCAGTGAACCAAAGCAGACATGCTCACAGCGTGAACTGATATTTGTGAATATTTGCAGTGAATTTTGTGCTGATGAGCTGCAGACCAACAATTACTAATTGAGGAAATTTAGAAATAATTTAAAATAGTAAGCATCTAAGCATTTTGGCCCAGATACTTAGAGGTGTTTAGACTCCTAACTCCCAAATGGGAGCTCCTTAATACCTCTGAGAATCCGGGCCTTTGTTACCTTATCGGAGACTATTATGAACAGAATGGGGGGGAGGGGAAAGGTAAATGTTGTCCATTTATATTATCTGAATTATACCTTCAACTCTTGTCAAGAAATAATCCCTGCAAACCTTTTGTGAAGATAATATAGGTCAGATCTTCAGCTGGTGTACATTGATGCAGTTCCATTTGCTTCAGGTGAGCTATGCAAATGAATACCAGCTGTGAATTTGGTCCATAATGTTGAATAATAGGGCAAAAAATGAACAGAGAGCCTTAGTTGCAAGTGTGTGGGTATTTTATAATTCCAAATAACACATAAACCATTATTAAATCAAAAGGAATTAGATTGGTGAAAATACTTTTAAATAATTTGAGTTTCTTTCTCAGTCTTAATCAGAAAAGGTTATTGCTTTGTGTGGCTTAGACAATTCAACATACATGGCTCTGTTTTAGTGGATTCTAATAGCTCTGGGCAATTAGTCATACTTTAAGCTGTGTTATGCTTACTTCTCTGTCTGAGGTTTTCTGACACAACATGGTGATGCAAATTGCATGAGAGTTCACACAGGCAGCTATGGCAATAATGGATTTTATGTTCTCTTATAATAGGCTTCAGAATAATGTATTTGAGTATAAACCCAATTTGCACTAATATGATGCATGCAACCATGTCTGAAATTGTACTGTCAAGAACTTGTGTTTAGCAGTATACCTCTCTTCCGAAGGATGCTAAACACCCTCCATGCTGCGGTTTCCCTCTGCCCTATTCCAAAATGTGATATCTGCAGTGAGTAAGGGGGGAGGGGGGATAAACTTTGTCCAAAAAATAACTCTGATTCTTCCAGACCTAAAATAGAAAATACAATTAACTAGGATACATCATTATGCATATATTATACAGGGTTTATAAAGATGAAAGCAAACACTGGCATCCCAGTAATTTCATTTCTTTTTAAAATAAATTTAGTGTCATGAAAAGGGCCTGGATGGACAGATCTGGAAACTGAAATTTTCTGTCTCAACTGATATTGCATAGGTGGAGGTAATGCAAACATTCCCTACGCTGTTCTGCCAATGTGCCTCTAACCTGAGCAGGAAGGTGCACCTTTCGGGCCTAAGGGAGATTTCCGTCTGTACCATTTAATTCCTAGTCTCTCATCAGAGACCACCAACAAAGAGGCAATGAATGCCATTTCTGGAGGTGTTTCTTTTTTTTCTGATGTAGACACATGTCCATTGAGAAATGTTCTGAGAGATATGATAGCTCTTGGTCACTACGGAATGCGTCTGGGTCAAAATTATTGGCGTAAAGGTGAAAGACTGTGTATCTCATTCCCAACTCCATAAGCCACCCGGTCCCGCTAAATTACTAGTTGTTAGTAAATGGAAATGACAAAGGTAGGATGTGTCCAGGCAAATACTAATGTAAAATGACAATATGCTATGTTATCTTTAATTACAGTAGTAACACTGGTTAATGTTACATATGTCAAGAAATTGCCTATTGGAAACAATAAGAGCATGTTATACTGAGCCTTAAATGTTTCATATGAAGCATATTATACATCTTCCCACTGTTCTGTAGCCTGTCATTGAAAGATTTACATTCTATTGCAAACTGCTATATTGACTAGGTGACATGAGATTCTAACACTATTTACTTTAAGACTTCTCTGAAGGTGTACTTTGTATTAGCTGCTTGTAATTGCATTCTGATCAGAGAGAGATTTGCATTGTTGTGACAAACATTAAAATGTTTAAAAACCTCCATATTTCAGAGCCTTCTTTCACTAATGACATATACTTATTAATTTTAGAATATCTGTTGCCTTGCTAATTGCTTAATTAATAAAATCAAATAGATAATAGAAACCAACAAAACAATCTGCAAATAGTTAATCAAATAAACATACATTATATGGTGGACTGAAGCTTCCTAAGAGTTTGTCTCTGCTGCACCATCAAAAGGAACTAAGACAAGTGGGGTCAACTGTGAGGGAAACTGTATAAACACAGATCAAAAGGACAAGGAATTGGCAGAGAGTGAAGGTGAAGGTTTAGCTAGGAAATAATAGAGTTGAGCAAGTAGATGGAACAAATCGAGAGGTTAAAGGTAGAAACCTCAGCTTCAGCCACTCAAAAGGAGGACAACATGTCGGTAGGAATGAGTGAATTTATCTTTCTTTGAAAAAGCCTGTGGAATCTTATGTGGAGAAGGAAAGATGAGGGGGCATTCAATGCTAACGAAAGGTAGTAAAGGAGCTGCTGAGATTATGATTATGGTCATGAGAAAAAATGGAGAAATTTGTTTCTATTTGGCGAGCAATATAGTTGAACTTGGGAGAACAAGATTGTAGTGGAATCTTGTTACAGAACTTTCCCAGAGGCAATCAGCAAAGGAGTCAAGGAGTAAAAGAAATCAACAAATTGGACTGGAAAAAAATATTGAATCAAGCAGAGGAGAGAACATGGAGGAATGGTCTGAGAACAGCAGAGAAGTCATTGACATCATTGGACTGAAGGTTACAGAGAGGTCAAGTGAACAGATGAGAGTTGGTGTGCAGGAAGGTTATGATGAATGACATGAGGTGGAGGTAGGGTTAGTGAAGACAAAAGCAAGTGGTTAGTCTCAGCCATTTTGACTAGTGGAAGTGTTTCAAGATTCAAGATCAAAGGTGAGGGCAAGGAGGCTGGTGACTGAGGATGAGGCTGAGAGATTGAGATGGGAAAGGGGGGAATCAATTAGAGAGGAAGGTGGGCAAGGAGAAACTGTGAAATGGTAAAAAAACAACTACATGGAGTGGTGCAGAGAAGAGGAGCTAAATTAAATGTTTGTAGGATGAAAGTGGGAAAGACAACATTGCAGCTGTTTACCCTGGAGGTAAGGGATCCTATTTCTTCTTTAATAATGTAGAGTACACAAGTAAACAAAACATAGGAACAGCCATACTGGACAAGTGGTCCATTTAGTCCAGTATCCTGTCTTCCAACATTGGCTATTGCCAAGTGTTTCAGAGGGAATGAACAGAACAGGCAAACATCAAGTGATCCATCCTCTGTCATCCACTCCCATCTTCTGGCAAACAGAGGCTAGGGACACTTAGAGGATGATGGTGTATCCCTGACCATCCTTGCTAATAGCCATTGATGGACATATCCTCCATGAACTTATCTTGGTTTTTTTTGTTTTTGTTTTTGTTTTTAAACTCTTTTGTGGGTTTGGCCTTCACAACATCTCCTAGCAATGAGTTCCGCTGGTTGTCTGTGTGGTGTAGGAAGAAGTACTTCCTGTTGTTTGTTTTAAACCTGCTGTCTGTTAATTTCTTTGGGCACCCCATGGGTTCTTGTGTTATGTGAACATTTCCTTGTTCACTTTCTCCACACTGGTCAAGATTTTATAGACTGCTATCATATCTCCCCTTAGTTGTCTCTTTTTCCAAGTTGAAAAGTCCCAGTCTTTTTAATTTCTCCTCATATGGAAGCTGTTTCAATGCTTCTAATCACTTTTGTTGCCCTTCTCTGTCCTTTTTCCAATTCTAATATATCTTTTCTGAGAGAGGGTGACCGGATCTGCACCACTGCATTCAAGATGTCAGCAAACTCTGGATTTATATAGAGAAATTATGATATTTTCTGTCATTATCCATCACTTTCCTGGTGGTTCCTAATATTCTATTAGCTTTTTCGACTGCCACTACACATTGAGCAGATGTTTTCAGAAAACTATCCATGATGACTCCAAGATATTTCTTGACTAGTAACAGCTAATTTAGAACCCCTCATTTTGTATGTGTAATTGGGATTATGTTTTCCAATGTGCATTACTTTGCATTTATCAACATTGAATATCATCCACCCATTTGTTGCCCAGTCACCCAGTTTAGTGAGTTCCCTTTGTAACTCATCAGTCTGTTTTGGACTTAACTATTTTGAGTAATTTTGTATCACCTGCAAATTTTGCCACCTCACCATTTAGCCATTTTCCCAGATCATTTATAAATATGTTGAACAGCACAGGTCCCAGTACATATCCCTGGGGGGGGACTCCACTATATACTCTCTCCATTGTGAAAACTATCCTTTGTTTCCTATCTTTTAACCAGTTACTGATCAAGGAGAGGGCCTTCCCTCTTATCCCATGACCGCTTATTTTGCCTAAGAGCTTTTGGTCAATGACCTTGTCAAAGGCTTTCTGAAAGTCTAAGTACACTATATCCACTGAATCTTCTTCTTCACATATTTGTTACCCGACCAAAGAATTCTAATAGATTGTTGAGGCATGATTTCCCTTTACAAAAGTCATATTGATTCTTCCCCAACATGTTGTGTTCATCTATGTGTCTGATAATTCTGTTCTTTAGTATAGTTTCAACCAATTGCCAAATTAAGCTTACCAGCCTGTAATTGCCAGGATCACCTCTGGAGTCTTTTTAAAAAATTGGCATCACATTAGCTATTCTCCAGTCATATGGTACAGAAGCTAATTTAAATTATAGGTTACATACCACAGTTAGTTGTGCAATTTTATATTTGAGTTCCTTCAGAACACTTGGGTGAATACCATCTGGTCCTGGTACTTATTACTGTTTAATTTATCAATTTGTTCCAAAATCAACTCTGACACCTCAAACTGGGACAGTTCCTCAGATTTGTCACTTAAAAAGAATTAGTAAGGTGTGGGGATCTCCCTCACATCCTCTGCAGTGAATACTGATGCAGAGAATTCATTTAGTTTCTCCACAATGGCTTTATCTTCTTTGAGTGTTCCTTTAGCACCTCAATCACCCTGTGGCCCCACTGATTGTTTAGTAGGCTTCCTGATTATTTTTTTTTTAAATTGCTGTTAGTTTTTGAGTCTTTGGCTAGTTGCTTTTCAAAATCTTTTTTACTTGCCTAATTACACTTTTACACTTGATTTGCCATAGTTTATGCTCCTTTCTATTTTCCTCAGCAGGATTTAACTTCCAATTTTGAAAGGATGCCCTTTTGCCTCTAATCGCTTCTTTAACTTTGTTGTTTAGCCACGGGGGCACTTTTTTGGTCCTCTTACAATGTTTTTTAATTTGGGATGTATATATAATTTGAGCCTCACTGTACCTTTTAATTTGTTTAACAGCGTCCTCATTTTTGTGTAGTTCCCCTTTCTGAAGTTAAATGCTGCTGTGGTGGGCTTCTTTGGTGTTTCCTCTCCCACCACCACCAAGCTGTTACATTGTATTATATTATGGTCACTATTACCAAGCAGCTATTACCATTACTATTACCAATTCATCTATATTCATCTTTTGGACCAGATTCTGTGCTCCACTTACGACTAAATCAAGAATTACTGCTCCTCTTGTGGGTTCCAGGATTAACTGCATCAAGAAGAAGTCATTTATGGTGTCAAGAAACTTTGTCTTTCCATCCCATCCTGAGATGACATGTACCCAATCAATATGGGGATAGCTGAAATCACCCATTGTTAGTTTTCTATTTTTATAGCCTCTATAATCTACCAGAGCATTTCACAGTCACCATCAGCATCCTGGTCAGGTGTTCAGTAGTATTTTTTCTACTGCTATACTCTTATTATTCAAGCA
This sequence comes from Emydura macquarii macquarii, assembly GCF_026122565.2. NCBI lineage: Eukaryota > Metazoa > Chordata > Testudines > Chelidae > Emydura > Emydura macquarii. The sequence goes on along the minus strand of NW_027130520.1, from coordinate 15,216,429 downwards.
TAGAATTTCTATCCATAGATATTCTTTGGTACAGTTTGGTTCATTTAAGATTTTTTACTATATTTGATTCTATGCTCTCTTTCACATGTAGTGCCATTCCCCTACCAGCATGACCTATTCTACTATTCCTATATATTTTGTATCCTGGTATTACCATGTCTTACTGACTATCATCATATCATTCCACCAAGTTTCTGTGACACCTTATATATCAATATCCTCATTTAATACCAGGCACTCAAGTTCACCCATCTTGCTATTATCACTTCTAGCATTTGTATATAAGCACTCATAAAATTTGTCACTTTTTAGCTGTCTGCATTATGTGGTGTAATTGAATGGGACTGTTTTTCATTTGACTGTTTCTCGTCAGATCCTACCTATACTTTATCATATTCCATCTTGTCCTCCTTACTAGGATATAGAAAATTCCCATTAATAGATCTTCCCCTAAAGGAACTCTCTGTTCAAACCATATGCTCCTCCGTACCTGTTGGCTTTCCCTCAGCACTTAAATTAAAAAGGTCATAGAGCTGTTTTTAAATTTTCAGAGAAGCCTGAAAATGACTAATTTATATCTACTGATTTTGTTATTCCATGCAATCAATTCACTTACCCATCTGTCTCTTAGAGTGCAATCCATAGTGAATTTGTTGTATTTACTTTTTCTTTCTAATTAGCCATATTAATGGGAACATCATTGACACCCACACTATTTTAGAATTGGTTTTGTAAGTTAAGTTGTTGTCATCTTTCTGTCTGGATAAATGTAACTATTACAGAGGCATGCTTCAGAAACTGCTTAAAGAAATCCCCAGCTAAAGTTGGGTAGAATTTTTTTAGGACATTCATCAACTGATTTGATTTCCAAAGAAAGCAACACATACAGGAAGCAAGATTAATTTGCGTAGAGGGCTCATTCACAAATAGTAGAGAATTCAACACAAAAGAGAAACTTTATTTTTAATGGAAATAATATTTCAGTAAATTGAATGCACCAGTCTGAACTTCTCCCCAATGCTCAGATCTTTCTCTGTTGTATGATTGATTATGAAAATTGCTCTCTTTTTATTATTCAGAAACACTAAGATTTTTGCTATATCCAAATGGTATATAACCGTTAGAGGGCAATGATATTGGATAGAGTTCTGAAGCGAAGCACAGATCCTATTTCAAGGTTTGAGCCACAGTGCCCTAGTAGCCATTACATTATATGTGACGGTAAGATACATCTTGAGTTGGCTTTCACATCACATAGGAAATCAGTTCCAGGGAAAATTAAGCACATAGCTTTTCCTAGATTTCATGTCAGACTCCTTTTTGAACTTTAAAAAAAACCAAACCTCGTAGATATATGCCACCCTATCTTTAAGAGAAGAATGCTACCACATCTGGAAGTCTTAATGACATTTCATACCATTGCTTTGGGTCTAAATCTATCTTTTCTGTTTGTGTGTGTGTGTTTCATTAAAATACCATTCTCTAATAGAATGGATGATTTTTGGTACAGGTCTCAACAAGTAAACTCTGAGCTCTCCTGAGGTAATCCTCAGTGAGGAGGGTGATCGAATTTGGACAAATATCTCAAAACTGCAGATTGAAGTTAAATTGTGCATTGTGATATGTTTAGCAAGTATATATTGATAGAATAAATGCAAATCAAAGAAAAAAATTTCCTGTCTGGGAACTTACTGTTTTGTTCAGAATCAGAGCCAAGGCATAGATAATTTTAGAAACTGGAAATTACCCTGACTTTTCTCTTTGCACCACTCTTCTCCATCTTATAAACAAGATAGAGTGTATATTTTATGCAGCAGAATAGGCGCAGATTTACGTTCCAGGGCAACCTAGCAGTATCTAAAAAGTTTCCCCCCATATTATTCCTAATACAGAGAGATTTTTCCACTTAAAAATTAGGAAGAGTTCCCACCTTCCTCTTACCCCCAGCTTTCAAAGAGGGAGTGGAAAATTCCAAACCTCTGGCCATTTTGTTAGCCATTAAAATAAAGAATGCTAAGTAATAAATATTATGACAAAATGCCTTTTACCAGAGGTCCCCGAACATTTTCACAGTATGGATGACATTTAAATGCAAAGATTGCCTCATGGACCATTTGAGGTTGCAGGACTGGGATTACAGTCAGGCAGTAAAACAAGGACCTTGTCTGGAGAAAGAGACACACTTGTTTGAGCACTCTGAGTGAGGAAGTCTGTCCATGATGCCCTGAGGAAAAAGAAGGTATGAGGATGGACTCGATGTCCTTTTCTGGAATTCACTCCTATCCTAATCAAGCAATCATATCCTAATCAAGCAATCATACTTTGTTGGCTGATTTACTCATTTCTCTTACTTGGAGGTACTTTTTCTCCAACATGAAGTGTCCTAACATGATACCTGAACAATGCTCATGGGGGGAGTTGTTCCTAAATCCAGAAAGATTGTGGTGTTGTGTTGAAGCATATCACACAAATGTCATCCCATCTAATATAATTGAAGATATTCTCCTACTCATAAGAAAGTCCAATTTTCTTTTGAAGCATAAGACCTGTGAATCAATTTCAAACTGTCATTTAATTTCATTGGCCTACCTCTTTCTTCATGAATTAGAGAGTAAAGTATGCCCAATTAACCTCTTCTACACTATTTGCTCTTTTACATATTTTTCATTACATTTCCATTCTACAATAAATAGTAGTAATATTTTTGATCTAGTCATCTTAAGATCAACCTTCAGTCATTTTGTCTGTCACAGTACAATTTATCAGGCTAGTTTGTTGTCTTTAAAACACAATAAAATACAATTAGTAGAATACCCTTACAAAAAACAGATGTCATGAAATGCCCATATATACAAAAGTTAAAAAGAAAAAAGAAACCCATACATACCTAGATTTTACATTACGATGTTAAGTGTTTATATACGCTTATGTTGATATCACAGTCTTTATAGTTTTAGACTTATTTCTGAGGTCAAAGTATGGTCTATGTCAGATAAATATTAGGAAAAAAGCCTGACAACAGTACATAATTTTGTATAAGAAAGCTTTCACAAATATGCTAAAGGAGGCCGCAATCTAAATAGGACAAAGGGATGCGAAGAGGGAAGGTGTCTCTACTTTAAATTCATAGGGCCAGATTAAATTCCCTTTACATTTCCATCAAAGAATACTTTTTTTGAAAGTTCATTCCTCCTGGAGCTACATTAGCAATGGCACATCCTATTAATTAAAGCTGTGTCAGCTTAACTCAGATAACCATTGGTATGTTCTCTACGATGTTTTCTGGTCAGCTAGCAATGATGATGCATGTAAATTTAGTTAAATGTTTATTGGTGTGAATGGAGAACCTGTGCCTAATTCTGTTTGAATAATACTGACTTTACCTGTGGCATTTTAAATGACTTATGTTTCTGCTTTTCTGGAGAGCGTTCCTTTACACATTTCTAATGCATCACTGAGGGCTTACTAGAAGGACTTATTTGTTCCCTCCCACTGGCCATAGCAAACAAAAGTTTTAAAAATATTTTATATGCAGTAAAGTGTAATCAACATCTGAAATAAATCAGTTTTGTTTGACCCTATTAATATAGATTTTGCCCATTCTAATAATCTACCACACAGGTTGGTACCGTACCATGATATGCCTACCACACTGGAGCCAAATTTAAATTAATCCTGGTTCCTTGGTGCATTACAAGTAAGATTTGCATTGAAACTAGCAGAGAGACCCAATGACAGAATCTGCTTTAGCTTTAAGGATATCAAATGCTCAAGATAGTGAGCCCATAATCTCTATGGGAGAGTCAAAAGAAGTGGCTGTGGGTATAGCTGGATGAAATTTGGTGGGAAAATAGTTTATTGCTGAAAAAAATGCAGTTTGGGGTTGACTGAAACTATTTGAATTCATGTCAAATTTGCCAAGTAGTTCTGGCTAAAATATTTTCTTCAGAATAGATTCAAGGGGGGTGTGCCCCATCCCCCATCCAGTACTCCAGTGGTTACTGTACTCACCTGGGTGTCTTTCTTCCTCTAAAGCATGGACTTGAAATCAGGTCTTCTCGCTCCCAGCTAAGTGACTTAACCATTAGGCTATATAGACTCTCTCTCTCCCTTGCCCTCCATCCTGAGTGATTATTCAGGAAGGAAAAAACCCAGAAGAAATGAGTTGTGAGGTTTTTTGTTTGTTTGTTTGTTTGTTTTTTGGGGGGGAGGGGGGGTGATGTATGTTGAGATGACTTGGCTCCTCAACATGACTGGGCAACTCTTTCCTTTGCTGAGTAATCTGTGGCACAGTCAAAAGCTCTGTGTCAAGGGAAAAGCCCTGTGTAAGGAAGTTTTAGGCACCAGGATACGTTACTGTTAGAGCTTGTATAACTGCAATGAAATTATGTTCAGCTTCTCAAGCATGTGTTTCTGTTCCTGTTTAACTCTTGCTCCATTCTAAGTGCTACACCAATTGCACATCCCCATTTCGGAATTCTCATCCACCCTAATCAAATGGGGGAAACTGTAGGGTGAAATAGCAAGTTTGAAATGACCACATTACTGTATGAATCTATCTAATGGAGGATAGAGCATGTGGTTATTTGTGGATATGGGGGAAGCAGTTTAATTCCTGAGTGCATCTTGGGGATTTCTCTAGGCATGGGACTCGCTTTGAGCTCCAGCCGGAAGATCTAGTCTATCATGATGACAAACGATTGGAAGGAGATGTTAACTGCTTTGACTGCTTTTTTTCCAGTGACCTTTTTTCGTAAACTGTCACCATATAATGTTCCCCCAAACAGAAAATGTTTACACACTTCAGTAAGCCATCATAACATATTTGCTAGATTTCTGAAACGATTTTAAATCAAAACAATTTTAATTACAGATGGCTTATGCAGCAGTCAACTCCAGGGGTTCACAGATTATAGCAGACTTGACTGTTAGTGGCAAGTGCAGTAGGATGACAGCCTGATACTGATCAAATCAGTGATCTTGACTGTTGAGTCTTGCAAAGTTTGTTTTCCAGATTGATGAACCACTACAACTCCGGTGAGAACTGCTCACACTCTTTTACCTATCACTTTGTAAGTGCTTGTCCTACCTTATCACTCAGATAAAGTTAGCTTGACATTGGGCTACAATAAATGGGAAAGCTTTCAATAGGTCCGTGCATTATATTTGGCTCAAATTTTTAAGAGGCTTATTCAAATACTTGATGTATAGTCCTACAATAAGTACCAGGATTTAAGTTAATTGATTGTTCATGAACAATTATAATATTCTAAATATATACTGTATATGAATTTGCTGGTGTTCAGATTTGTTCTATCATAGCACCATATAAAGTACTGCTATATAACTTATACCTTTTATCACTTTTACAAGCATTTATTTAAGCCATTAGAGTGCTAAAGCTTCCTCCACCTCTATCAGAAATGAATTTATGAACATATCCTTTTTTGAAAAAGAAATCCCTTATTATTGTTCTGACAGGTTAATGATCCCCGAGAGTCAATAATGAGTCAATTAATGACTAAATGAATTGTATTATAAAACAGGAATAATATAGATTTTTAACTATTTATAGATTAATACAATAGAATATGAAACGGACAATTACTATACAATATAAACTGAATTTGAACTGACAGTTAACTGCAAGACACAGAATGATTTTAAACAGACAGTTAACTGCCAGGTACAAACTAATTTTAAAAAGACAACAAACAGTTAACTGCAAGTTACAGACTAATAGAGAGAAATGTAACACAGGCAGCTAGCTGCAGAACACAGACTGGTACGGAGGAAGGAATGTAAAGCTGCAACACAGACTGACAGTTAACTCCTTACCATCTAGGCGAGAAGGACACACAGCATAATAAACGTAAAAACTCGAACTCGGCCGGCTAACAGACGATTCATGCTCGGGGGGGGATGGACACGGGAGCGGGAGAGTCCAGACCAGGTGATCAGGCTGGTAGTTCGGGAAGGCTCTCATCAGGGGCTTGGATAAGACCCCTTTTATGGGCTTCGTGCCAGCACCAGATTGGCCGGGGGATACTTGCAATAGGTTTCGTTTCCTAGTTGATGTAAAGTTTCGTTTCCCATATATGACGTGGGAGCCGAAGGCACAGCCGATCGCATAGGCATACCCTAATAAGGTCAGGTCGTGAGCTGACTGTTAACACCGAATGGGTGGAGGGGGTGAGGGGTGGTCATGGCAGAATTGGTGCAGCGACAATTACATTTGTCCTGTTTTTCACAAAGCTGGAGAATGTCTTCTCTGAACTCGATCAAGCATTCACACCTCCCCTTTAAAGTGGGTATATTTCAGTGCAGACTGTTTATTTGGGAATTTAGTGAATAAATAAGATAACAAGTGAACAATTCAGTGAAATTAAAAGGGGGGGAAATTAAAAACTGATTAAAAAAAAAGAAATACTTTCTCACACAACATGTGATTAACTGCAGAACTCATTGCCATAGGATATCACTGAGGACAAGAAGTTAGCAACATTTCAGAGAAAGAGATTGGACATTTATATGAATAACAAGACTATCCAGAGTTAATACTATCAGATTTTTTAAGAAAGATTAAACTTTATGCTTTGGATCTTAAACCAGTCACCTACTGTGAGGGATTAAGAGGCTTGTTAGACTATCCTAAAATGAATCTGATACCGTATTCTGTTGGAGACAGGATACGGGACTAGAAGGACCTCAGGTATGGCGGTTGGGTTGCCTCTGAAGTGTGTGCTACCCATCATCATGTATCTTAGGCAAAGGGAAGTTTTCAAGATGAACAAGATAACTGTGAGTCATGAGAATGAGCTGTGTTTGAACAACCTGCTTCTTCACATAATTCAGAATATTTCCATTTTTATATAAAACGTGCTGTCCAATACTGGAAGTCTACTGGCTTCCCTTTGGCTTTTCAAATAATTGTTCACATTCAAGAGAGAGACTCATTATTTTATAAGGCCTTTGTTTCAAGACTTCAGCATTTCCCATGCCTTCTGCCCCCTGTGTAAAAACAATAGCTGTTTTTTTCTCCCCTAGGCAGTTTGGGGCCTTTTTTCTCCTCACAACATCTATGACTCAGTAAGAAGACAGATGTATCATGAATGCAAATATTTAACACACAACACTATCTGTAATTATCTCCATTTTCCCATATGCTCAGAATAGGTAATATCTCTGGTAATGGTGTGCTAATCATTAGTCATTAAAATACAGACATTTGCTACATATACCTGTGTGTGGAGCTTATATTGTCTCCACAAAACTAGATAATATATAGCTTATCACACTGTAGCATATAGTATAAATATTGCCATCTGCTCCAGTCAGTCCTGACTCCTTACACCTATTTATGTCATCTTCAATTCTCTCCTCCTTCCCTATCCTACTTTCAGTCTTCTCTCTATATTCCCTGCTTTTCCATCTACCAATTCCCAGCAAAAATAATATACTGAAATGAAGAGGATATGCCAACCTTCACTCTGATCTATTTACTCGTATGTTATATTGCTTTTCCTTGCCCTTTGATCTATAAATAACAAAATCATTAAGAAAGGGAAAGGGTCTGTTTTCCTGTATGTTTGCATGTCACCTAGCACAAGGTGGTCCTGATCTTTTGGTGTACCTATACAATTTAATGGTAAATCCAAGCCAGTGATTAAGTCACATCTAATATAGCAGGATACCCCATGTAGCAGTTCTGACCTGTCTGTGCCTAGGGTAGCCACCTGAAAATGCCACGGTCAGGGCTGGCTGTAAAAGGAGAGCAGATTCTCCAGCACTGGTGGGTGACACTGAAGTCAGACTTCTCAACCAGCCACAAACCGTGCTTCTGATTCCCCACACCAGTTATCAAGAAGCCAAAATACAAATATACACAGCCCCCTTTACTGCATTTCAGTCTTCAGTTCCCAATCAGCCACTACATCCAGTAAAGAGATCAGTTGTTTAAAACTCTATGCTCTTTACCAAAAAGGTTTCTCCTGACCGAAAGGGTCAGCCACAGTACCAGATCAATATAAGTTTAGATCTTACCCAAAATACCACACTGAAAGCCAATCCTTTAGTAAATAAAACTAAAGGTTTATTATAAAAAGAAAGAAACAAACTATAAGAGAAATGTTGAAGGATTAAAGCAATCAGATACATACAAATGATTGGAAAGTCCACATATATCAGGTTTCTAGAAGAATTGTGGAGTTTGCAGGGTTGTATAGTCTCTCTGGTATACATCCAGTACCTGGATGGGTCTCAGTCCTTTGTTTCACAGCTTCAGTTCAGTTGTAGATGAGATGATACAGAGATAGGTAGAGATTAAAGACTGAAAGACAAAATGGATCTTGGGCATCTGCCTTTTATGTCCTGTGGCTTTTGCCATGCTGCTTGTGGAATTTTACAGGAACCAAAATGGAGTCCAGAGTCACATCAGTAAGTCCTGGTGACTCATCAGGTATATCCCTGGCTTCTCTCCCTGGGCCCATTGTACCTGTGCATTTCTTAATGGACCATTAAGCAGGCTATTGCTGTAGCCATCCTGTCTGGGGTGTGTCTCAGACACAGCACAATTTGAAATACAGATATATCAACCATATCCATAACTTCCATTACGCATATAACACGTAAATATAAACACTATCATCTTACTTAGCACATTATAGTCTTTGTAAAAGTACCTGGCATGGCATATCTCATATGAATTACTATGATTTTGACATATTGATATTAAATAAGTGCCCTCCCAGTCCAGCCAGCGTGACAGCAGCATAACTCTCAGACATGGTGGGTAAAGCAATCCCCTTTGCAAGATAGGAGCCTTAATTAGTATATACTTAACTGAAGTAACCGTTTTATATGTCTGAATGATGAATAATAGTGAATGACAGTGAAGGCTAATCTGTTGTGACAGTATTTGCACAGTATGTGCATAATGACCACCAATTAAACTACTGCCAAGTGGGTAAGTGTGAAAATATACATCTAATTTTTTTAATACAGATGAAAGGAAGGAAGGAAGTGAAATACAGAGCAAATAAAATGGTGAAATACACTGTTTGTTCTCTTTTTGATTACAATATTTTTCATGTTTAGCTCCGTTTTGGACATTAATCATAAAGCCAAATTATGCCCTTAGATTTGTCAGCTCAGCTACCCAGTGCAACTGAGGGCAAGGGCAGAATTTGCCCCCTTCATTGGGGAAGATAGGTCATACACTAAATAAAGCAGCTTCTACTGCATACCCCGAAATTAGTACAGCACAGTATTCAGTAGTGTGAGAGACAAGAACTTGCCCTCCCAGTGGTGAAAATCTATTGTCAGTCACTTCACACTGCTAGCAAAAGCAAAAAGACATTCTATAAAGTTAACTGCCATCTTGACAATATTCAAAAGGGCCACCACACTAAGGGCCATATCATGCACTAGATTCCTATGTTCAGCTCCCATTTACATCAGTTAGAATTGTACGGGTGAATCAAGGGCAAGCTATTGACCTAATTACCCCCAACACTTGCACCCTGTATAAAGTCTGCTACAAGGAAGCCTAACATCAGTGTGGTAAATTTAAAATATGAAATAGTGCCTGTATTGTACATAGAAGGTAGAACTAATCCTGGAATGAGCTGTTTATGACATAGGAGGGGGAAAATGAACTAAAACGTATTGCTATTTAAATAATGTTTCACGTTTCCTGAGTGAATGTGTTGCTTTCCTGGGTTTAGAAAATTCCAGGAAAGTAACAGATTATATTTCAGATTATTTTTTTAGCACTTGAACTAATACAGTTTTTGTTTATTCAAAATGTGGAGTGAGCTTAACATTTCTCGTTAAGACTTAAATTAAAAATGTAACATGTGATCTGCAGAACCCAGGAACTAAGGACTATCATTAGCTTCCACTCCAACTGCAAGGTGCATTTGTTTGACCTTATACATGTTGTTAGAGAATTTTTTTTTTAAACCAAAACCAAAACACTACACTCCCACCTAAATAAGACATTTCAGTGCACACACTTCTCCCTTTGAAGAGAGGATGAGAGAATGAACAGCATGTGACAGATGTGTAGTCGCAGTGCTTAATGCACTACTAGAGGTCAGTCTTGTGCTATGGTAGTGAGTATGGCATAATAATTTAGTAAGAACAGAAACACATCTCATAATCTAACTGAACAGATAGAACGATACCAAATGAAATCCACATCCTCTCATGAAAAGAACAGGACCTGCCCCAATCAACCCAGCCCTTCAGGTAAAGCTGGAATAAATAGATAGGCTGTGCAAAGTGCATTGAAGGACACATTCATACTATGCTTGACAAAGATGTTAAAGTGGATGGGTTTGAACCCAAAAGTTCCTGGGGGGGTGGGGGGGGAAGGCTTTCAACTGAGAGTACTCTGCCACAACCCCTGGAAGTACAAATATATGAACAGTGACTCTGTCATCTCATCTCTCAAGTAAGTACATGCAGAGATAGAGGTGTTGTCTAAAGTGGACTCAGAACATAAAGAGTTTTATTGGTCAAAACTGGTACCTTAAGTTGCACTTAAAGCAAACTCAAAGCCATAGTGTTGGCTCAATAGCATAGGTGTAAAGTTTTCCGAGTATGAAAACTACTAAATATGTGCACAGAATTGGAATGCTTGAGTCAAAGTTGAAGTTTCCCGATGGTCATGGAGTAGCCCCCCAGAGATCACACTGCAGTAATCTAGGCTGGAGGTCACAATAACCAAGAAAAAAAAAAAAGACAAAATCTCCTGGGTAAACAAAGATGAGAGTAAAAAACATTCTTTACACCACCTTTAACTCTCATATCTACGCTTAGCTTCAGCTAGCTAACTCACAACCAGGCACAGCTGTAGTCCTGACACTAGGGAAAGCAATTAGCTATGCTCTCTCTCTCTCTCTCTCTCTCTAATAATAATAAAATGGAATAAGGGAGCGCAATAATGGAGCACAACAATGGCACTCCACTTCTGGACGTTTTACTTACTCATGTAGTGTCCTGAACTGTACAGTAAATGAAAGAGGTGAAAAAATACAAAACCCGATAGAGCAAATCTTGGAGAAAGGAGCAATTGCTCTTTGCTGTCCTTTTGTTCCTCAATAAAAGAAGAACAGAGCCCCTTCAGTGTAATCCTGTCTAATGCTGACATGGTCTATAGACATGCTGGCAACATCTTGCCATTACTAGTAACTTTGGTATCTACAGTGGTATCTAAAATGGACAAATGAAGTTGTCTCATGTCTAAAAGGAGATTAACTAACAAAATCATCATGTTCTCTGTGCTGTATATTGGACTGAAAGGGTTCAAGGAATTGGAAGGAATTTAAATAGCTCAAAAATGGATTTACCATATTCCTTTGGTCAGCTTTCCTATAAAAGGAAGATTAGAGACAGTATGATAACTAGGAAGATTTTCTATACTGAGATTTGGTTTTGGGGGACTTATTTTTTCAAATGGAGACATTGACAATCTCCATCAAATTCTCCAATCTCTCTTTCATAATATCTCCACAAGCTTTTTGCCAGCAAAGAAGGGATGGGTCCAAATAGCAGTTTGCATTCTGAAGCTCTGAAGCAACAGCACAATCTAAGCTTCCACAATTTTATCATAGAGAAATTTTGCATTTGTTCCCCCTGAAACATCCCTGGTCACAACTCTAAACCTTCATATTCCCAAAAGGCAGCAACATTTTCATACTTCATGACCATTTGAAGGGTTAAAGTTGTCAAACCGGTACCTGAGTAAGGGTTTTCAAGGGAGGCTGCAAAGGCCACCTATAAACGAATATGCACCAGCTCAAAGAAAAACCTCCTCCTGTGTCTTTCCAGAATTCACTCCCCTACAAATTGCTCAGTTCAAAAGAAAGTTATGCTCCCACTTGAGAGTTCCCACTCACTAGCCAATGAGTATCACCACCATTGGATTAAGGAGATTATTAATCTCATGCATTTTACAGTTCCAGATAGAAGCTACAATGTATCTCTCACTTCCATGGAATTGCATGCATATTTTATCCCTTCATCTCTCCCCTACAGCGGCCACAGTAGTGCGTCATGGATTGTAAGAGAGACACCATAAAGAAAAGTAATTAGCCCAGTCCAAAAGCTTCACAAACATCTTCATCCCCTTTATACAATCCTCGCAGTTGGAAGAAATAAGGATGAGTGCTGGAATAAGAAACTGGATTATTAGGTCTTTCTCATAACTACCCTCCCCAGCTTATTTTTAAAAGAAAAATTTCCCTGCTGCTCTCCTGATGCTGATATCAATTGATTTTGAAGCTTAGTGGTGTTGATGGGACATGCACTTTTAAAGGCTTCATCTCCTTTCTGATGTCTCAACTGATTGAGGAGTAGCCAGTTGCCAAAGAGCCATGTGAAAGTAGTAGTGGCTCAGGGAAGGGAAGAACATGTTTTTGTCAGATGAGTTCCCAGAAGAGTGGCTAATGGCTTGTTCCTACGTCACTCACTCCCCTCTCCAGCATGCCTTAGATCATGAGTTAGGTCACTTAATTATGGCTCTAAAAAAACAGACATTTTGGTGAAATATTTTAAGGCCTATTCTGCTTCAGATAAGACAAACAATTCACAGCTGCAACATGTCTTTAACAGATCACTTCAGGAGAAAAATAAATTAAAGTGTTAGGCAACCTTGACTAAAGATGTTGCCACTAGCTTCACATAAAAATAGGAAGTCCTTGTATAGTATATTACACCAAAATGAAATGTTCACAAGGCATGTGAATCTCCTCTATTTAAGAGACTTCCCTAGATTATTCTGTAAAATAGTGAGGTGACCCTGTAGATGATAAAATGGCAGGATTTTTTTTTCATAAATCAAGACAAGTTACCATAAGCTTAACAGAAAGATTACTATACTGACGTTCATCCAAACTTCAATTCCTGGGGTGCCAAGCCCTCCTTCTCATGGGCACATTTTCCTCCTGTCTTTCTTCACAGCTCTTCCCATGAGTACTTGGGCAAGAGGAGCAAAAAATGAAACTGGACTTTGGCCGCTTTTTGACTGGAGCTGAAGCAGTACTTCTGCCATAAATACTGAGAACAATTTTGCGCTACCTTTTTTAGAAGGTTTTGATTTCAAGGAACTAATATTTTCTTAGAGTGACCACTTAAGTGTGTGTATGTATATTATCTACTAATCTTGTACCTCAGCGAATGGACCATTCAGTCAAATACAGATTAATCACTCAACAGAGGGAGAGAAGACTGGGAATTATCTAAGGGTTCTGATATGTGGCAAAGAGGTAAAACTAACTTCAAACAGAAATATGAGATGAATATTGGAATCATATATTTAATTATGTAGGACACAATGCAGCTGCCTCCAATTTAATGGGGATAAAATAGAAAATCCTATTTGCAGCAGAGACTATATTGGTCTGAGAGACTGAATTACTCTGAAAATAAGATCTCCAATTTGTTCTGTTGAGAGGAGTTCCTTAAAACACATCAATTGTGATTCTAGATTTTTTTTGTTACTGATTTGAGATTAGAATTCAGGTGTGACTGGAAAATGTAATTTGTGGAATAAGAGAAGCAAATGTTTTCCAGGATTTTTAAAACTTGACAAAGTAATGTAAGGACCGCCATAGTCTACCATAAAGGATAAAAGGGACCAAAAGGCCATTTCCCCCACTCTGATACTATAGTTTGTTTGCACTATTGCTCCTGCATTACAGAAAGTATTAAGTACTTGATATATCAAAATCAGTAATAAATGATAATTCAGGAGTCCCATTTGTGTGGAACAAGCTCACATCTTCAGTTGTAATACTTAGCGCTTAATAAGACCTCTGAGTACAGTAGGTACTTAATCTCCTTTTCCCATGTCTTGCTGTCATAGAATATCCCTTGCAGCTTCGATAGTTATGGCTCATGAACCAATGCCTAGGTGAATTTTTGTGTCATGCCTACCTTGGAGCTATAATTTGGCCAATCCAACTAAAGGGTCTCATCAGGACTGGCTATATTATTTTTGGCTTATGTCATACAGGAGATCAGACCAGATGATCAAATGGTCCTTTCTGGCCTTGGAATCTATTAATCTTATCCATGGGACTTGCAGTAATGCTTCCTGAATCATACTGCCGCAGTTGAGATCAGAAGACACAGTTTAACCAAAGTTTCCTAAATACAAAGAAGTTGAAGTTGCTAGTGGAGATCCTTTTTGAAAGATCATGAACACTGAAATTCACTTACTTTCTTGCTCTACAGAAACCTTCTGGACATGATAAAAGCCCTACTTTATTTCTCAAGCACTTAGGAAGATGACAGTTCATAAATGGCAAGACCAGAAATTGAAAGATAATTTTAGTTGGGGAGGAGGTCTTGCGTTGGTATCACTGGATAGAATGCCTTTATTTTTGTGAGAGATTTTTTGGGTTGTTTTAGTTTTTTACAAATTGGAAAATGAGTGAATAATCAAATTATTGATAAATTTAAGATTTTCTGATGGTATGAATAACAATTCTGGGAGATGGTGAAAGTGCTGGAGTGTCAGAGAAATTAGGGGGAAGTGAAAGGAAAGAAATAAAATATAAAGTCAGGAATTAGAATGCAGGTGTCCTTTTATTAACTAAAATTTAAATGGAATAGCTACACTGTCAGAAGGGTCTGGAGGATGAAGATGGCAACTCTTTTCCCCTGTTAGTATCTCCATTACTTCAGAAGCACTTAGTAGATGACATTATTCCTAAATTAAATTTTTTGGGTGTAGAAGAGTCAAGAGAAAAGCTTGGCATACCTACTTAATGAAGACATAGGTAGTCAAACTTCCCAGCCCACATTATTGAAATACTAAACCGAACTGACTGTAGTACTCTGAAATTAGCAATTAAATAGTACATCTGAGATGTACCAGCAATAATTGTAGATCAAGTTATAGGTTTTTTAAAATGAAAGTTTCAACAGCCCTTGTAGCTATAAGAGTGCTTAGAGGGAGGCTCAGCTGCTAGTGAGAACTGAGTGAATAAGAAAACTAGACTAGTGCATGAATTCTGGAAATATATAAATTATCAAATGTATATTTGTAAAACTGTTAACACAGTAGAAGATAATAAATCTTTCCAAAACAAATATTCTTCAGATGAAATATTAAACAGATAAACTCAAAATAAATTGAATTACAGTCAGAAATATAATCAATTTCAGAAACAGCCAAAGAATTCCCAAAGGAACATTTATGTGATTTGAAAAACTTTGATATAATCACATACCAGTGTATGGAATGTATTTAGATGAGAATTCATTAATCATAAAATTCTTCTCTGAATATGCTTCCTGCATAAAATGTGGTCATAGAAAAAGTTTGTCTAACTATGATTCCTATACTGTGTTGTGATTATATCATTGTTTTTCATTTTATGAAATGTTTCTTTGGAATCACTTTTGTCCTTTTGAAATTGATTACATTTTTCACCATTGTTCAATTTAGAGTCTTTTTATTTCCTATGAAGAATGTCTTACCTTGAAAAGATTTATTTTAAGTATTTTGGTTGGCATTGTTTATATATCTAAAAATATATGTACTGATATTTTGAGTTACGTTTTCTTGGTTCACTGCATCAACCTTTATACAGAGTTTATGTTTCTACCACAGCTTTACCTCCTAATATAATTATCAGATTGGCTGTATTTATTTTATTTGGAAGAAAAATAAGAAGTTACATGAACAGCTCAATAACAAATATGCTCATCCTGTTATGTTTCTCCATATGTTGCTAGTATTAAATATTTGAAGACTGGTCAGATACACAAGGACAGAAAATTGAAAGCTACAACTACTGCCAATACCTTAAATTATAGGTGGGGCTGGTAGAGCTGTCTGTTATTAAGGTTACCTGACACTTCGCATTATAAGATCCAGTTTTCAGTGTGTTGTAACTTTGGCAAACTTTAACTGTTTTGACTGAAATTTTTCACCAGGTGTCTACTTCAGGATGAAATATTTAAATTTTTCAGCCAAAAACAACAGCTATCTCTGAGAATGAGCTAGGGAAAAATACATATTTTCTGACCAAAGTTTGATCCTTTTCTTTGAAAAGCTCTAGCAACCCTATAATTAGAAGTATGGATTTGAAATTTGACAGGGTGACATGTTTTTGCCAGGAAAGTGAATTTTGCATTACTGTGAGAATATGTCCAAAGTTGGCCAAGTAATAAGCTTTTGAACAATCATAGATTGCACATGCTCAGTAAAGACATCTTGGATTTTAGTAAAATCTGGCTAAAATCTCTGAAGATTCCATCCTCACTGAGCATGTTCCTTCCTGAATAGCTACTAGCACTGACTAGACTGTGCATCTGATATCACCACAGAGCAACTAAGCATGCTCCATTCCTCCGCAGCTCCTACCTCCTCCTGGACTGCACATGCACCTTCTCCACATAGAGACTAAGTATGTTCCAGCCCAGGGCTACTGGGACAAAGCCAAACTTTCTGTGTAAAGGCTGTTCCCAGCTATTCTGAGCCTGGGAGGGTTTGGACACTGAAGCTTGGAGAAGAGGAGCTTGTCCCTTTCATGACCCCTGGTGGCATACAACCATTGTGGAGAAGAAAGACCTCTGATTTGAATGCAGAGGGGACAAATACCAGAGTAGATTGGGAAAAGGAGTCTGGTGAGACTTGGACTATATGAAGGTGAAAGGGACTTGAACTAGCTGAGCAAGGACTGAGAGCCAGGATAAGAAGAGAGGTTGGGACTGGGAGCCAGGACCCCTGATGAATCAAGAGAGAATAAATTATTCACAGTCATCAGAAGAGGAAGTAATTTGTCTTGTCATGGTTTGCCTTTTTTTATTTTAAAATATTATGTGGGTATAATCTCTCTGGACAAACACATAAAAGTATAGGAAGGCAAGGAAAAGTTACATTACTGCAAATTCATTCATTTAGAAAGCCATACTAATCTTCATCCCCAGGAATCTTGATTTTTTAAGTCATCCAGGGCCTAATATTCTAACTAAATCTCCCTTGCTGCAAATTAGGCCCATTATTTCTTGTCCTGCTTTCAGTGGACACAGAGAACAATCGATCACCATCCTCTTTATAACAGCTGCCAACATCCTTGAAGATTGCCAGGAGGTCCCCACTGAGTATTCTTTTCTCAAGACTAAATATACTAAGTTTTTTAAACCTTTACTCAGAGCTCAGCTTTTCTAAACATTTTATCACTTTTCTTGCTCTCCTCTGGACTGTCTAATTTATCCAAATCTTTCTTAGAGTGTGGCACGTAAAACTGGCCACAACACTCCATCTGAGTCTTCATCAGTGCCAAGTAACTTCCAATTCTTAGATATGCCAGCTCTGTTAACACACCCAGAATGATATTTGCTTCTTTTGCAACTGCATCACATTGTTGGCTCATATTCAGTTTGCGATTCACTATAACCGACAGAACCTTTTCAGGTGTACAACTGCCAGTTACTCCCCATGTTATATTTGTGCATTTGATTTTTCCTTTCTAAGTATAGTACTTTACACTTGTCATTATTGAATTTCATCTATTCATTTCAGAACAATTCTTCATTTTATCAAGGTCCTTTTAAAATCTAAGCCTGACCTTCAAAGTGCTTGAAACCCCTGCAGCTTGATGTTCTCCACAAATTTTATAAGAATTCCCTCTACTCTATTATCCAAGTCATAATGAAAATATTGAATAGTAATGGCACTAGGACAGACCGCTGCAGGTCCCAATTAGATATGTCCTCCCAATTTGACAGCAAACCATTAGAAACAACTCTTTCAGTGCACTTTTCACCAGTCGCACATCCACCTTACTGTAATTTCATCTAGACCATTTCTCTAGTTCCTTTATGAAAATGTCATATGGGATTCTGTTAGAATCTTTATTAAAATCAAGCTATATCTTGTGCCCTGCTTCCCCCATCCACTTGTCCAGATACCCTTTCAAACATGGAAATTGGGTTGGTTTGGTGTGACTTGTTCTTGATGAATCCATGTTAACTTTTATTGCACCAGATGACTGGAGGGTAGCTAATGTAACAGCATTTTTTTAAAAAGGCTCCAGAGATGATCCTGACAATAACAGGCTGCTAAGCATAACTTCAGTACAAGGCAAATTGGTTGAAACTATGGTAAAGAATAGAATTATCAGACACACAGATCAACACGATATGTTCAGGAAAAGTCAGTATGGCTTTCATAAAGGGAAATCAGATGTCACCACTCTATCAGAATTTTTTGAGGGTGTCAACAAGCATGTGGACAAGGTAGTACAATCTATCTAGTATACTTGGACTTTCAGAAACCGCTCAACAACGTAAGGGACCAAAACATAGGTGGTCCGGCCTAACAATCACAGCTGAGCTGGGGTCCATTTGTCAAGGATGGTAGTTGGCAAGTATGGGTTGGAGGAATTGATAGAGCTAGGTTCAATAAGCAAGAATTGGGATTGGAGTCAGGCTAGAGACCAAAGATTAGAGGTAGTACCAGGCTGGATACAAGAGGCCAGGTTACAGTCAGGCTGGGGTTGGAGGCCAGAGATAAGAGGTAGAACAGGGCCAGAGTCAGGAGACAAGAATTCGGGTCAGAGACCAGATATCAGAAGGTGTGATGAGGTAAGGTCTGGAATCACAGAAGGCCAGAAATCTATATGGTTGCCCAGACAGCTTCCTGAGGAACCTTCCAGGGTTAAATAGCGTGCTTAGCCAATCAGGGTACTGTCACTCTGTGTCCCTTGGGCAGAACTTCCTGTGGTGCCTACTTCTCACAGTGCTCCCTGAGAGTAGCTCTGCATGGCTTCCTAGCAGCACTAAAGACCCAGATCTAGTCCATGGATCCTTACAGCTCTTAAGCCATCTAAACAGTCTTGGATAAAAGAAAGATCCTGTCATGGATCAGTAACTGGTTAAAAGACAGGAAACAAAGGGAAGGAATAAATGATCAGTTTTCACAATGGAGAAAGGTAAATAGTTGGGTCTCCCAATGAGCTGTACTGAGATTTGTGCTGTTCAACATATTCATAAGTAATCTGGAAAAGGGGCTGAACAGTGAGGTCACAAAATTTGCAGATGAATTACTCAAAATAGTTAAGTCTAAGCTGATTGTGAAGAGTTACAAAGGGAAATCACTAAATTGGGTCATTGGACAATAAAATGGCAAATGAAATTCTATGGTGATAAGTGCAAAATAATGCACATTGGAAAACATAATCCTAGTTATACATACAAAATAAGAGGGGTCTAAATTAGCTGTTACCACTCAGGAAAGAGATATTTGAGTCATTGTGGATAGTTCTCTGAAAATATCTGAAAGTGTTTTGTGGCAGTCAAAAAAAGCTAACAGAATGTTGAGAATCATTAGTAATTATTCCCCTCTATTCGGCATTAGTGAGGCCGCATTTAGAATATTGTGTCTAGTTTTGGGCCCCCCACTAAAAAAAGGATGTGGACAGTTGGAGAGAGTCCAGCAATTAGGGGGCTGGAGCACAGGACTTATGAGGAGAGGCTGAGGGAACTGGGCTTGTTTAGTCTGCAAAAGAGAAGAGTGAGGGGGGATTTGATAGCGGCCTTTAACTACCTGAAAGGGGGTTCCAGGGAGGATGGGGCTAGGCTGTTCTCGGTGGTGGCAGATGACAGAACAAGGAGCAACGGTCTCAAGTTGTAGGGCGGGAGGTCTAGGTTGGACATTAGGAAAAAGTTTTTTACTAGGAGGGTGGTGAAGCACTGGAATGGGTTACCTAGGGAGGTGGTGGAATCTCCATCCTTAGAGGTTTTTAAGCTGAGGCTTGACAAAGCCCTGGTTGGGATGATATAGCTGAGATTAGTCCTGCTTTGATCAGGGGGTTGGACTAGATGAGCTCCTGAGGTCCCTTCCAACTCTAATATTCTATGATTCTGTGATTAGGAAAGGGATAGATAGAAAGACAGAAAATATCAAAATGCCACCATATAAAACCATGGTATGCCCACATCTTGAATATTGCATGTAATTCTGGTCACCCCATTTAAAAAAAGATTAATTAGAATTGGAAAAATATATATAGAAGTTCAACAAAAATGATTAGGGATATGGAACAGCTTCCATATAAGAAAAGATTAAAAGGGCTGGGACTATTTCATCTTAGAAAAGAGACGAGTAAGTGTGTGTGGGGGATAATAGAGATCTATGAAATCATGAATGGTCTGAGGGAAGTGAATGGGGAAGTTTTATTTACCCCTTAATATAACACAAGAACTAGGGATAATCCAAAAGGCAGCAGATTTAAAAGAAACAAACGGAAGCATTTCTTCACACAATGCACAGTCAACCTGTGGAATTCATTGCCATGAGATGTTTAAAAGGTCTAAAGTATAACTGGATTCAAAAAAGAATTAGATAAATTTATGCTAGGTCCATTAGCAAAGATGGTGAGGGATACAACCCCATGTGTCAGGTGTCCCTAAACCTCCATTTGCCAGAAGCTGGAACTGGCCAACAATGGATGGATCACTTGATAATTGTCCTTTTCCATGATTCACTTTGAAGCATCTGGCACTGTCTACTGTCAGAAGACAGGATACTGAGCTAGATGGATCATTGGTCTGTTCTTATGTACAATTCTATCTCTATTAATGAAGAGGAAGTTCTAGGAGGCTACAAATCCTTTACTTCACTTTTCACCCAGATCCAGCAAAGCACTTAAGCACATGTTTAACTGGGACTATTCATGTACTTAAAGATAAACATTTGCTGAATTGGGGGCAGACAGTCTTTGACCAAAAATTGACCAGCCATAGTCTCTAGCCAATTCCTGATTTACCACCCTATGCAGTCCAATTTTCTGTAAAATATTTAATTATGTTGCAGTTAATGTCCGCCATAATATTCAACTGTTTAATGATAATAGTGGGGACTGAGTATGAATCTTATCACAAAAAGAAAGTGAATAGACCTCCTGGAAGTATAAATATTGATCATTATTAGCAGTTTATTGTGGATTTCAATTGAAGAAAATAGTAATAGGTCTTGATTTTTCTTAATTCGAGTTTTCCATTTTGAATTGATCTGGTTGTTTTTCCAGTTATATTTATGTTAATTTATATCTCTAGTAAACATAGGACGCATTTTATAAGTACAACAGTTAAGTGGATATTAATCATCCCTAAAACGATTGTGTTTTCCTTAGTCTTAATAAACTAGCATAATGTAGTAAATGTAAATGTATGGTGCAGTTTTCTAGAGAATAGGACACATGTCCTTTAATACCAGATTTCAAATTTATGGAATCCCTAGTGACTCAGTTCTTATCACCAACTATTACTTATTCAAAAATGTTTTTTCTTCAGCTATAGCACTGCACTAAATATCAGAAAATATTAGCATCTTACAAAATATCTATCCCCTGTAGATTATTGTAAACTAGCTATGCTATGAAGTGCATTTTCCCAGTGATTTAAATTATTCTGGTAATTCCCCAGGATATCTATCATGTGTCATCTACTAAAGACTCCAAGAATTGGAGGAGAGTGAAAACAATTTTTTCTGGCTCAATTCTAGGTGCTTTTTACTTGGCAGTGAAATATTCATGAAGGATTTAAACTGTCCAGATATCTGTTGAGTAACAAGAGTCGCCAAAATGCATAATCAAAGAGGTTTCTAGGTTAAAACAATTTAGGGCCTGATAAATGGACATTGAAGGTAATGAAAATACTCTTATTGACTTAACTAGGCATGGGATGAGGCCTTGGATCTGCCTCTTACAAAAGGGGTCAGATTAGAAAATCTAATGATCCCTTCTGACCTTAAAATATATGAATTTATAAGGGAGAACAACATAGACGTTTGGTACCAATAACTATGAATTTCAGTATAGTAAGAAGGACGCATAGATGCAGGCTGTCTAGTTATTTAATATGCTCCTATCACTGGATGTCTTTTATAAGATATAATTCAAACAGAGGTTACTGGCTTGACACAGAATGTGGTTCTTTGCCTGTTTGCCACAGGACATGAGACTAAATAATCATAAATGGAGCCTTTCAGCCTTGGAAACAATGTAATTATGGACAAAAGAAATGAACTTTCTGGAAGTCTCTGACGTGTCGGAACCAAGCGGTACCGGGAAAAAGTTCGTTTATAGGATCCGGGAGGTCAAAGTGACAGAGACAAGGCTTATTTCTTTTAATCAAAAACATTTTATTCTAAACAAATGATAGCAAAGGTTAAGGGGAACTCCGTGTGCGAAAGAACAAAATGCGCCACCCAGGACTTTTGCGTTAATGATCTCACCAGATCAACACACGGCTGTCACTTGTGTGACATTAGGGTGCCCGAATATGGAGTTTCCCAAGAAGGTTTACAACACAAATGACAAATAACAGTTAGATTATAATTACAAAGCTTAAGCAATAATACAGCATGTTAGCCAGATTCAGTTCGCCGCCTGCCTTAGATTCTGCAGACGGGGAGAGTCGCCTACCGGGTGATCAGTCCATGGCGAAGCAGGCCGGGGAAAATGCGTCAGCCCACTGAACTAACACACATGAGATGCTGGGTGTTAGGTGATTCCGTTTCCTCTCTCTTTACTGTTGCTTGGCTTCTTGCTTTTATAGTTTTTACCTGCAACAGTTTGCTTATGCCTTGGTGGCCATTGGCTACTATTTGCTGCATAACCTTTTAAGGTTATTTTTGGCTGTCAGCCAGCGAAAGGCTTACACATTGCTGGGCACTCACTGACCATGCACCGGCCAGATGATGTCACCTATGCCTTAGTCATTTCCTTATAGGGTGATATGGTCTACACCTATGCCATCCCCTTATAAGGTAGCATCAAGGTGATATGGCCAAAACCTATGCCATTCCCTTACAAGGCAATACCTAAGTGCAGTTCATGTTGCTGAGTCAACCCTCCCTAGGCCGCTTCTGGGTTGGCAAGAGTGTATGTGGCACGGCAAATGCCATCTTATGTTTCCGTTTCCACAGTCTCCAATACAAACCACCTCTGAGCCCAGAGACAATAATATATTAAATCTCACACAATATATGACTATAACATCATAGAATTTATTGCCACTCCTACATATGTTACAGTGAAGAAAAGGATCATTAGGTACTTTCACAGAGACCTATTGATAATGTTTGAAAGTGATTTTTGAATGGCTTATATACTTTTTAATTTTTAAAAGAAATTCCCAAATGGAGGAAGGCAATAGTTCCTTATTGCAAACTTGCTACATACTCAGTTTGAAGGGTCTTTGTTCTTTGATAGTCATTTTTGAGTCATTGCTGCACAAGAAAAATCTTAGGCCTCTTTACCTGAAAATAAATTGTTTTCATTCTTCCATAATTTGAAAAGGTGTAGAAGATATTTTCTTCTGATATGCCAGTAAAATTCACCTCTGGGCTGAAGCAAAGCATACAAAATTTGAAGCTCCTGGGATGTTTTCTAAGAAAGCTATGAACCTGTGCCAATGGGATTATCATGGAAGTCTGTATGCAACCCTAAAAACTTGCTGTTGAAGGAATTACAGTGTAATACTGCACCAAACTTTAACCCTTAGAGAGCTAGTCAATTTCCAGGTAGGTGACAGGAGCTGGAAATGATTTGGAATTTTGGAGAGGACACATGAGGCAAAGGTTGAAAGAAAAGGGGAGGTAGGCGATATAGGAATGGATTGGCCAGCCTTGCTATATTTGTGTATTTGAGAATCTCAGTTTTGTTTAATTTCCTGTTGCTTGGTGAGCACTGATAGATAGCACAGTACTGAGGATGCAGACATTTTAGGGGACGTTGCAGGTTTTTTCATTTTTCCTCAGATTTTACCTGTGTGGAAGACACATTCCTATATACTGAGTTATAGAAATCAAAAGGTCTAGAAGGTGAAATTCATCTTTTAGCAGAAGACCAAAGTCTTAAAATAGGGTTTATATGGGACATAAATGGTGCATAGCTCTTGTGTTGGCTCTTGGTACAAGGTGAATTTCACCCATAACGAACAGCCTACTGCAAATGTTTATTACTTTCATTATTATATATTAATCTGATTACCTTCTGTCTTTCCTGGTTAAATAGTCACTGCACGAGCAGTTTGGGTGAGATCAACAACCGTAAATTACTTATATTTCACCTTACACAGTAGAGTCACAGGGCAAAGTATAATTATACTTTGCGAAATTATCTGTAGTGAAGCACAGCTAAAAGCAGCAGCATACAGAGCTCTTTGAGCTAGTATTAAATGTCTATGTAGACTATTTCTAATAAGAAATTTATTTGTATAATTAAGGGGCTGAGTTACAGAAAAAGTCTGGTTCCCACTAAAAGGAGATTACAGAACGAATTAGGTAACCAGCTGCTTCAGGTCATAAAATTATGATTGTAGTCAGAAAAGTGACTTATGTGAAAATGGCATTTTGTTACACTATGTATATGTACATCCATATGTAACTACACATTCTTTGTGTATTTCTAAGGCATACTATATCTACTTTAGTGAGCAAAATAAATAGTTTGTACTGAGACTATAGCCTATCTTGCTGACCAATATTGCCTCATTTTTTCCTTGTACTTCCCCATCAGTCTGTCTCACACTTGTCTACAACTTAGACTGTAAACTCTTGGGGCAAAGACTGACTTTTTTTCTGTGTTTGTACAGCACTTCACACACTGAGGCTTTGATCCAGGACTGGGGCTCCTAGGCCCTACAATAATACATATAATGAAAAAGAATTATTAGCATTGCCTTCTTCCTTAGCTGTAGTATAGCAAACTGGATTTTATATTACCTTGTGCATCAACAACATTTCTTCAGCTATATTCTGATTGCAGAATCATTATTATTGATGAGTGCTCTATGATGCAAAGGGCAGAAGGAACACAGCTTGATTTTTTCCACCCAGGTTTCAGGTTCAGATTGCATGGCTCTTAGTTAGGAAAGAAATGTTTGATTTCCATATAAAATGTCTCCGTTTATAAATCAGAGGGAAAATAAATATACTGCCAATGATGCTTCTTTAGATTCACTTTTCAGATTATAAACAAAATGTAATGAATACTAATTCATAGTAAAATAAGATAAAGCCAGTGTGCTGAGCCATATGCATTGCTGATTTTAAAGGTGAACCACAATACTTTAAAGTCATCATAAAGCTTTACAGAAAGTCAGTGTGAAGATTTTAAGCTTGGACTGATGTGCGGAGACCACAGTGCATCTGTAAGGATAAGGAATTTCTGCATTCTGAGTAAGCTGCATCCTTTAAATGATATAATCAGGACTTACAGAATATAAAGAATTAAAGTAATCTAGTCTTGACAAAACAAGGGCAACTCACTAGCAACTACAAATCCTTCATGCTGAGCAACAATCTCAGCCTGCCTGGGTTTCATGTGATGTAGAATTAAGATTTAGTACTAGATCAAAGATCCAAACGCCATTCACAGGCTTTGCTGGACCCAGCATGAAGTAAGGCAAACAGACTGTTATGCAGAGTATTGTAACGGGCCTAACACATCTGTGAAAAATAGTGCACATCTTTTGAGAAAAGAGGAATTAAAATGTTCAGCCAATCAAGTGAACTGTTTATTTCCAAATAGCTAGGCCTGTGCACAAGAAAGTAGACAATAAAATCTCTCTTCGGAGATATTCTCTGTAAAGACAAATATATATTTTAAAACGCTTGTTTCGTGATTATACATTATTCACTTACCACTAAAATGTAGCCAACAAAACATGACCCCCTGCAGCCAGCTCCACAGTTCTGAAGTCAGGGTTGCCCCTGGTGCCCAGTTTTAAGAAGCTATCAAGTCAGTCCTTCACCTATGAGAACCCCATCTGTATTTATTGTGCAGTGTACATTTGGACCATGTTATGTTTGCTTCCAATGAGATCCATCCCATGTCCGATCTCATAGTTTAAACATGGCATCTTAAATTCCTATTTTTAACTCTGAATGGTCCCTCACAATAAGAACAAATCTTTTTTTCTTAAATATATTCTTTTAAGTACTCTTCAAAAAATGAACTGGAAACCTCAATATACACAGTGATAACCAGATTCCAAACATCAAAGACATAGCAGCAGGAGTTAAGAAAGCCTGGGTTTGGGGAGGCAATACTGTGTAATGGATAAAGCCCTATATTAAGATTCCTGAGACGTAGCTTCTCTTCCTAGGTTGCTCATTGACATGCTGCGTGACCTTGGGCAAGTCATTTCAGCTCTCTGTGCACTGGTTTATTCCCATTCTCTGACTGATGTTTTTAGATTATAAGCTTTCCAAGGCAAGAGCTGTCTCTTACAATGGATTTGTACAATACTTAATACAATGGGGAAACAATCTCAGTTGGGGTATCTAGGCACATCTGCAAAATAATTATTTAATAATTACATTAATAAGGCCTGTGGGGCTTGTACACCCCGTTCCCCTTTGGGGTGGGAGGAGGGGTGTTGTGACCCCATGGTCAAATCTGTGTGTTCAGGGTAGTCTGACCTAGTGGCTCAAGTCCACGTGGCTGCCCTAGTGATCTGGGCTGTATGGCCTAGTGGCTGGAGTCAAAAAAGCAGCCCTTTCGGTCAGGGCAGCGGGGCCCAAGGGCCAGAGTCAAAAAGGCAGCACTTTCCATCAGAACAGCGGGGTCCAATGGCCAAAGGCAATAAGGTGGCCCTTTCCGTGAGGGCAATGGGCCCCAATGGCGGAGTAAATAAAGTCATCCACCTTTGTGGGGTACTGTGGCCTACTAGTATGTTGTGGGAGAGGGGTGCCTCTCAAGGTGGTGTGGTGCCTGGAATAGGAAGACTCAGGCCCTCCCTGCTCCTCTGAGCCCCCAGTTTATGGCCCTGGCAGTGATGGGGGTACTTGCTACTGAGTCAGCGCAGATCCTCCCGAAACACACTGACCGATTCCCTGACTCCCCCACTGTAGCAAAGTTTATATCCCCTGGGCTACATCCGACCCCTTTCCCTGGTGGTGAACTCTGTAGCTCTCCCAGCTCTCTGGGGTCATCAGATGCTGCAGCTCCTGGCATTTCTGGTCCTTCTGGGCCTCTTTCGGTCTGTGTGGCATCCACCTGCATTGTGGTGCTATCAGTCTGTGTGGTCTGGGGCTCTGGCAGCTCCAGGGCCAGAGACTGCGAGGTGCATCCCCTCTCCTCATTAGTCCACCCTAACTGAGCTGGGCTGCTCTCTTTTGTATTGAGGCTGTAGGTGGAGCATGCCCAGTAGAGCCAAGGGGGCATGGCCTTCTTGGCACAGAGCATGGGATTAACTAACCCCAGCCAGATCACTGTGGCACTTGTACACCCCGTCACAGGGTCCACCAGATAACTATATCTCTGCTTGTCTATGAAATCCATGAAGATATATTGCTTACATGATTCCACTCTGCTAGTCTGTGTTAAAACAGCCTTTTGTTGTTGGTAATCCCTCTTTCCCCCACTCCTCCTTGTCTGTCTTCTCCTTTAGATTGCAAATTCTTTGGGGCTAGGACTGTTATCACTATAAATATGTATAACACCTGACACAATAAGGCACTGACCTGGCTATAGTTTCCAGGTGCTATTGGAATTGAAATGGTAAATGTTACCAGATATTCCCTGTTACATAATCCAGAGGAATTAAAAACAAAATACAACCACCACCATTAGCTTAGTGAATAAAGGGGAAGTAGTAGACATGATATATTTTGATTTTAGTAAGGCTTTGGATATAGTCCCTACATGACAGTCTCATAAAAAAACTAAGGAAATGTGGTTTAGATTAAATTATTATAAGGTGGATGCCCAACTGGTTGAAAGGCCATAGTCAGGGAGTACTTATCAATTGTTCTCTGTCAAACGGGGAGGACATATCTAATGACTTTGATAATGGAGTGGAGAGTATTCTTATAAAATTTGTGGATGACTCCAAGCTGGGGGAAGCTGCAAGCACTTTGGAGGACAGGATTAGAATTCAAAATGACTTTGACAAACTGTAATCAATAAGATGACTCAATAAGCTGAAATACAATAAAGACAAGTGCAAAATACTTCACTAAGGAAGGAAAAATCATATGCACAACTAGGCTATGTCTACACTGACGGCGGCAAAGTCGCCACCGTCAGATGGACTTATCTGGATCGACGTTATTAATCCACCCCCGCAAGTGGCATAGTGCTGCATTGACGGGAACACTGTTCCTGTTAGTGCAGTGCAGTGAAGATGGCGCACAGAAGAGAAGCACAGCAGTTGACGGGAGTTACGCAACTTCTTTGCATACTTTGCGTAACTCCCGTCGACTGCCGCCAAATCGCGGAGGTAAGCGTAGACCAAGCCCTAAAAAATGGAGAATAACTGGTTTGGTGGTAGTACTACTGAAAAGGATCTGAGGGTTACAGTGGGTCTCAAATTGAATATGAGTCAACAATGTGATTCAGTTGTGAAAAAGGCTAATATTAGCAGAAGTGTTGTATATAAGACACAGGAGGTAATTGTTTCAATCTGCTCAGCACTGGAATATTACTACTCACTTCTCAGCTGGAATATTGTGTCCAATTCTGGGCACCACAAATGAAGAAAGACGTGGACAAATTGGAAAGAGTCCAGAGGAGAACAACAAAATTGGTAAAAGATTTAGGAAACCTGACCATAAGGAAATGTTCCCAGTTTTTGTAATATTTAGTCATGGGAAAAGAAAATTAAGTGGGGGACCTGGTAAAAGTCTTCTACCATGTTAAGGGCTGTTATAATGAGGACAATCGTCAGTTGTTCTCCATGTCAGGACAAGACGTAACTGGGCTAATCTGCATCAAGGGAAATTTAGGTTAGATATTAGCAAAAACTTTCAAACTATAAGGGTATTTAGGATCTGGAACAGGCTTCTAAGGGAAGTTGTGGAATCCCCTTCACTGGATAAGAAGAGGTTGGACAAACGCCTGTCAGGGATGGCCTAGGTTTATTTGGTTTACTTGTCTCTTAGAGAACAGAACTCACAGCCCAGGAGGAGTGAAGGATAGGCTAAGATGACTTTAAACCACCTTTGTGCCATCCTGAATCTGGGCATTGAGGTGGTCTGTGACTAACAATTACAGCTGCTTGTTTCCAGCTGCCAACAGACAGCACTGCTGCCCCACATCTGTGCAGTTCCATGTGCAGCAGCTCCCCTCCCTCTTACTTGTGACACAAGAGTCTCACCACCAAAGACATCCCCTCCGTTGAGTCTGCATGGGGCGCTTCTGCTGTCTTCATTAGTTCCTACTCCAGGGGAACTTACCCATAGTCAGATCAGGGCTTGTAAGGTCCCTTAACCTGGTTTACAGGGGCCGAAGCAACGTTGGGAATCTCACCCCAAGTACATACATTCTTTCACAGTACATATTACAATGACTTCTCAAATTAATGATCTGGAAGATGAGGTAGATTGCACCCTCAGCAAGTTTGCGGATGACACTAAGCTGGAGGGAGTGGTAGATACCCTGCAAGGTAGGGATAGGATACAGAAGGACCTAAACAAACTGGAGGATTGGGCCAAAAGAAATCTGATGAGGTTCAACAAAGAAAAGTGCAGAGTCCTCCACTTAGGAAGGAAGAATCCCATGCACAGCTATAGACTAGCAGAGCTAGACTAGAGCTAGGCAGCAGTTCTGCAGAAAAGGACCTGGGGGTAACAGTGGATAAAAAGCTGGCTGTGAGTCAGCAGTGTGTCCTGGCTGTCAAGAAGGCTAATAGCATATTGGGCTGCATTAGTAGGACATTGCCATCAGGTCAAGGGAAGTGATTAATCCCCTCTATTCGGCATTGGTAAGGCCGTATTTAGAGTATTATGTCCAGTTTTGGGCCCCCCACTACAAAAAGGATGTAGACAAGTTGGAGAGAGTACAGCGGAGGGCAACAAAAATGATTAGGGGGCTGGAGCACAGGACTTATGAGGAGAGGCTGAGGAAACTGGGCTTGTTTAGTCTGCAAAAGAGAAGAATGAGGGGGATTTGATAGCAGCCTTTAACTACCTGAAAGGGGGTTCCAGGGAGGATGGGGCTAGGCTGTTCTCGGTGGTGGCAGATGACATAACAAGGAGCAACGGTCTCAAGTTGCAGTTGGGGAGGTCTAGGTTAGACATTAGGAAAAAGTTTTTCACTAGGAGGGTGGTGAAGCACTGGAATGGGTTACCTAGGTACGTGGTGGAATCTCCATCTTTAGAGGTTTTTAAGCTGAGGCTTGACAAAGCCCTGGCTGGGATGATATAACTGAGGTTAGTCCTGCTTTGAGCAGGGGGTTGGACTAGATGACCTCCTGAGGTCCCTTCCAACTCTAATATTCTATGATTCTATGAATACCGCAGGGATAAAAGGGCTGTGTGGTGGGGTTAAGTTTTCTGGCTACCAATAGAGCAACTCCTTTCTATCTGCCTGCAACCTTTATCTCTCCCATGTCTAGTCATGCTTCAGTCAGAATTTGATCAGTCAGTGACAATAGGCCCATAACACATGACTCTAAGCAAGCCATTGAAAAGGGGGGTGGGTGATGCCATGAACCTGGTTATGGTACATCAGGATGCCACTCCACAAAGCCAATGTGGAGAGAGGAAGGGAGTTCTTGTGGTTAAGACACAGGACTGGGTTTCACAGCATCAGTTTTCCATTCCTAATTCTGCTACAGACCCCTAGTGGAAGTTCAGACTAGTCAGATAACCTTTTTTGCCTCAGTTTCGTCATCTGTAATGGAATTATATTTTCTTCATGTATATATATATATATATGTTATTTATGATTAACAGTGTTAAGCACCACAGAAAGGACTATGAACAAATGAACGACCAGACAGTAATGAGCATGAATTTCAAATTATGACTTTATTACCTGGGCCTTCTGTATTTTCAATCAGTTATTTTTTAATCTTCCTTTTTATAGATGGCTCTTCCTCCTCTTTCCAATTTCTGCAGTATTTATCTCCATTTATCTTTAGTTCATAGCATGTCATGTTTCCCCTCTGTATAAACCTACGTGTAGTACCTGAAATTTCATTATTTTTATTGTTATTTATTAATTCATTTGTATTGTGGCAGCAACTCAAGCCCCATCCAGGATCAGGGCACTAGTTGCGCTAAGGGGTGTGCAATCACATAGAAAGACAGTCCCAGTGCCAAAGAGCTTACAAGACAAGCTGCAACAAGTAGGTGTAACAAACAAGAAGTAGGTGTGGCAGGTGAGGGGGGACAAATGCAACAGTGATGGCTTGGTGTATGTACAACTTCATTATTCTGAGACGTTTAAATTATTTCATTTGTATGCAAAGAAATGACAAAAATAAATATATATCAGCAAAGCCAACTAGCTATCTACCCAGACAGTATCTATTTGCAGTTTCCTAAAGGCACCACAGCAGAAGTGAGTATAGTGACGTTTTAATTGTCTTTTTTTTCATGTATTTGCGTAGAGATTCTTCTGTTTCTATTATTTTACTTATGCTCAGTGTTTTATTGGTATTCAATATCTTCAAACAGTTTAACTGACATACAAAATGACTTATTGGAGAGAGGTGGGGATTGTTCAAAATCCTGGAACACTTGCTGTTTTGATAATTGTTGCACTTTAAAAAGAGCATGCCAACAAGATATGTCAGTGATATTTGAATACTGTATTTATTTCTAAAAAAGCTGAAATCACAGCTTCCCTACATGTCCTGGTGTCTCATACTAGTCCAATTTTTTGCTCTCTTGTGTTGAAAATAAAGTCTTCCCCTTCCTAATGTGGTGATGATCAAAATTATTTAATGCTTGAAATTGACATGCTAGTGTAGAATATATAGTATTGCTTTAATTCTATCAATAGATGAGATTCACATGTTTCTTGCACAGAAGGAAAATACAATTTTATTTATCAAAATAAAACATCAGCAACAAAATCTTACTGTTAAACCTTTCTGATCATTCATATAAAATGCAGCAGTATAATAATGAAGTATATTTGTCTCAGTTAATTAGTTTGCTCTGCCTGCTTCAGTGAGAAAATATATTTCACGGAAAGAAGAGAGAAAATGTGGTCATTCACTGGAAAATAGGTTAGATTTTATGCAATAAAATGAGCTGCATTATCTCAGTTGAACAGTAGAGGGCCGGAGTGAGGTAACTACAGCCAAAGGAATAATGTAATAGTTCTATATAGAAAAGCAGCAATTAAGAGCGCACAAACACACACAATTTAATGAAATAAACTAAATCATATCTGTTGCACTTAAAATCTTATTTTGTCTTAAACTTATTTTTTCTTTCTGCTTCACTCTCCTCCTCACATACTTAGGTACATGAGCATGTACTAGAACATGACATTCTGTTTGACAGGATTGACATGTCCTGCAGGCATCAAAATTATTTATTAGAGTAATGCCCATCTCAAACCCAGAAATCAAGCACACTCAAATTATGAGACAGTTTAGATCCAAAGCCAGTCTGGGTTATTCACATGTACTGTAAACAAATACATAGATTATAGGGTCATGGGCTCTGATCCTGGAATCAGATCCATATGGATAGTTTCTTGAAGTCAAAGGGATATAACATGGGTGGAAAATCCATCCATGAGAATCCGATTGCAGGACTGGGGATCTTATTCTGCAACTGCCGTGCAGAATGTGACAGAATTTGTTTTCATAACGGCTTTACAGCAACAACAAAATTTACAGTTAAAATAAAAACAATATTGCTAAGGAATACATACAAGGAGAACATTGCCTTTGTATGCTATAGATATGAATATTATAATTTTAATGTGCTTTTCTGTTTCCTTTGATTATCCCTTTTGATTGCTCAATTATTTTACAGTATTTTCAAGAAAAAAAAATATATTTGGACAAAAATAAATCCACAGCTGAACCTCTTTCTTAATTTTTTATTTTTTTATTTTTTTGTGCAAATATTAGGCCATTTTGCTGAACCTTTCTGATCTTGAATCCTCATGTTGGAGTGTGTTATGCTATTATGGCCCACACTTTCAAATCAAGTAAGAACTGTTACAATGTATATTAGCCAATTGTGACATTTTTGGATTAGATTTTGGTCTTTAAAAAGAAAGCAAGCAGGAGCACACAGGCACTTTATGTCCCTTATCTCTTATAGATGGGTTCCAAGCCTGGGATTTTGGAATATTTACCTTGTATCCAAGGAGTAGTTAGGGAGATATAAATATTCCAAGAATGCTGTTGTTGAAGGTGGGATTTTAATATATACACATAGAGTATATGGATGTGTAGATGTGGACTTACTTACTATAAGCTTCATTCCAGCTATCCAATAAAAGACAGGCTTCTTTGCTATTTCTTTATTGGACAGGTCAGACTATGGAAGTACAGTGGAATCTCAAAGGTATGAACACCTCGGGAATGGAAGTTGTTTGTAATTCTAAAATGTTCATAACTCCGAACAAAAGATAATGGTGCAGTACCCTGCAGTCAGTGTCTTCCAACTGAGGCTGAGAGAGATCTCTGAAAAGGTGACACCTGGCAGCACTGCTTGGTTTGCAAGCAGCTCTCTGCCCTATTCCTGTTTCTTTCCTTTGGGCTAAACTGGGGAGGCCTGCTCTGTACCCTTGGTACTATCAGCCCCAGCCCTCAGCCACCTATCCTCAGGGCTCGCCCTGCTCTGTGCACTGCCTGCTGCGCTCTAAAGGCAGCATGTGGCAAGGGGTAGGCACCAGCCTGCTACCAGCACCCCTCCCTCCCCTGCCCCTTGCACTCCCAGAGGTGCAGCCATGACCCAGGAGTGCAGCCATGGGCAAAGTCTGGGCCACATAGGTGCACAGGCTGTGGTCCTTTAAAACTCCTCCAGAGTGCAGCCTCTGGCTCCCAATCCAGGCCAGGATTTGGCTGCAACAGCAGCACCTCTCAGCAGTTTGGTCTTTCCCAGGCTCTTGTCCCACCCCCCCGGATTGGGGACTCACTTGGACTGGCGGCAGGGGCTCACAGCAGTGCTTGGGAACCTCAGCTTCTTCACCTTCTACCTGTAAGTGGCTGCCTCTCACATGGCAAATGGAGTTGGGGACAGTAAACCCAGATGTGCTGACCTTTAAGATGCAATACAGGCACAGTATACTACTGTATTTGCTCCCCCTCCTCCCTCCCCCCCCCCCCCTTCCCGGTTGCTCCCTGATTGCTTACTTCCAGTTTCACGTGGTGTTCGATTGACCAGTCAGTTCATAACTCTGGTATTCATATCTTTGAGGCTGTGCTGTACCTCTAACCTTGTATGTGTGCAGAACTGGTGAACCGTATTCTACAGAATCCACACACTTGAGCCATATCTGAGCAGAAAATAAAGTCTAGGTATATAAAAATGTCCTTATTTGTCAGATCCCTCTTGTGACTATTGCAATGACAAATACTGCCCCTGTTGCATTCCATGTTGGTCAGGTATAATAGAATTGAGAGGTATTAGTATTGGTAGGTTGTATGCAGCTCATCATGTCTTACACCCTATCAATACTAAATACCTGAGGAATATGGAATGCAACAAAGGCAACCTCTTGTGATTGTGGCAAGACTTTCACTGAAGTGGAAGATGTTTCATAAGTTGGCATGTTGGCTGGGACATGTCACATCTAGCTGGCATGCTTCAGTAAGGAAAAAAACAGTATAGCATGCCTTTCACTTTACCGAGATCCCACTGACACAAACTGCTGCGCTCCCCTGTCACATTCAGTGAAAGCAATTTTAACATGGTTATATAAAATGGAAAGGAAATCTAAATTACATTCATAACTCATATTAAATTCTAGTTGGATTACTTATTAAATGAAAAATTACTCATCAGAACTGTCACAAGTGAAAAAAATATATATCTATGGATGAGTGAATTCCATTGATTGGTTTATGGACCCCAAGACCTCTAGATAGTATCTGAGTACTGGATTTTACATTTGGATCTCTGAATTAGCAGAAAGATATTTAAAATTGCAAGTGGGAAGATAGCTTCCTGATGACTATGCATCAGCTGGAACTTGTGTGCACTGCTTATTCTAGCAAGTTCAAAGAATATATTGTTCTCATGAAATGTTCCCCTGATATGCCAGTTTCAGACAGCAGTGTGTGAATAACTGGTCAGTTTTTCTACAAAACATATCCAGTTATATCAGGATTTCTACTGGACAGAGATCTCCAACTCCACGCTCAGGCTCTCCAAGTTTCTCAGGCTCTCCAAGCGCATGTGCTATAAGCATGCATATCTGTTTTAATAAGCTTCTTAAAGGACAATAACATGCCAACGCAGTCACACTTTTGATCAGAGGCTTCTGCTGGTGTAGAAATCTATCATATGGTTATTACTGTTGTTGTGCTCAAAGCACTGAGACATTGGATCCAAGGGGAAAAGAAGCAAGTAAGGACAAAACAGGAATTGGGAGGAGCACACTACAAGAATTGTGATCTGCACGTTCAGAAAAAAACAGTGGTCCAAAATCAGTGGCAGAAGTTGGCCTAACTATATTTTATGTAGCAGAACAAAAAAACAATGTTATAGTCAAACCTCTCTAACACCACAAATATGTCTCTTCTTCTTGAGCTTCAGACTCTTGAGAACTCACACTACTCAACCTGTGCAAACACTTTTATTCAACTTTTGAAATCAGAAACAAGACTTCATATAGAAGCATTCTTGCAGTCAGTGCAACATTTCAATATATAGCATGTGAATTGCTCCTCCTTTGGAAGATCCAAATACATCAGGTTTCACTGTTGCATTTCCAAAGTGACACATGAAAAATGAGGCAAATACTTTTGAAATCAGAATGAAATGTTTTATCACAGGGTATTTTATATAGAGATTTCCAGTGAGTGAGCACACAAGCAACAATATAGGTGATATTCATAACTTCTCCCTTTTAAGGAGCCTATAAATATTCTAAGTTACATTAACAGGAGTGTCATATGTAACACATGGGAGGTATTATGAATAATAAAGATAAGCAGCAAGATTTTTTAAAAAGTGGAAGCTTAAAGTCAGGCTGCTAACTCCATATTTAGGCACAGAAGTAAAGGACCTAATTTTCAATACTATCACCAACAGCTCATAGAATCATAGAAACATAGAGCTGGAAGGGAACTTCAGATGTCATCCAGTTTATCTCCTCATGCTGAGGCAGGATACCTAGACCATCCCTGACAGGAGGTCATCTAACTTGTTCTTAATAATCTCCCAGGATGGGATTTCCACAACCTCCAGCACTTAACTTATTTTATAGTTGAAAACTTTTCCTAATATCTAACCTAAATCTCCATTGCTGCAGATTAAGCCTATTACTTCTCGTCCTACCGTCATTGATCATTGTCCTCTTTGCAACAGCTCTCAACATATTTGAAGGCTGTTTTGAAGTCCTACCCTTTAGTCTTCTTTTCTCAAGACTAAATATCATGCTGGCTAGATTGGGGGAGGCATTTATTATGTTGTTTGACATCAATATGTCAAAATCATAGTAATTCATGTGAGATATGCCAGTCAGGTACCGTTAGAAAGGCTATAATGTGCTAAATAAGATGTTGATGTTTATGGTCATATGTTATATGTGTAATGGAAGTTATGGATATGATATATCTGTATTTCAAATTGTGCTGTGTCTGGGCAACACCCCGGACAGGATGCTTGCTTAATGGCCCATTGAGAAATTTACAGATACAAGGAGCCAGGGGGAGAAGCCAGGGATATACCTGATGAGTTACCAGGACTTACTCATGTGACTCTGGACTCCATTTATTCCTGTCAAATTCCAGAAGTGGCATGGCCAAGGCTAAAGGACATAAAAGACAGCAGCACAACATCCATTTTGTCTTTAGTCTGTCTTCAGACTTCCCCTACCTCTGGATCAACTCATCTACAACTGAACTGAAGCTGTGAAACAAAGGACTGAGACACATCCAGGTATTGGATGTATACCAGAGGGACTATACAAGCTTGCAAACTCCACAATTCTACTAGAAACCTGATATATATGGATTTTCAAATCATTTGTATGTATCTGATTGCTTTAATCCTTTAACATTTCTCTTATAGTTTGTTTCTTTCTTTTTATAATAAACCTTTAGTTTTAGTTACTAAAGGATTGGCTGGCAGCATGGTATTTTGGGTAACATCTAAACTTAAATTGATCTGGTACTGTCACTGACCCTTTGGGGTCAAGAGAAACCTTTTTGGTAAAGAGCATAGAGTTTTAAATAACTGATCTCTTTACTGGACCCAGTGGCCGATTGGGAGCCAGAGGCTGAAATGCAGTAAAGGAGGTTGTGCATATTTGTATTTTGGCTTCTTGATAACCAGTGTGGGGAATCAGAAGCATTGTTTGTGGCTGGTTGGGAAGTCTGACTTCAGTGTCACCCACCACTGTTGGGAGAATCTGCTCTCCTTTTACAGCCTGCCCTGACCATGGCATTTTCAGGCGACTACCCTAGGCATGGACGGGTCACACTAAATATGCCCAGTTTTTCTCATCTTTACTCATAGGTCAGGTTTTCTTAATCTTATATAATTTTTGTTGCTCTCCTCTGGACTATCTCCAATTTGTCCATGTCTTTCTTAAAGTGCAGCACCCAATATTGGAAACAGTAGTCCAGCTGATTCCTCACCAGTGTCTACTAGAGCAGAACAGTTACTTCCTGTGTCTTGCATATGTCGCTGCTGATAATACAACCCAGAATGATATTAGCCTTTGCTCATATTCAGTTTGTGATCCACTGTATCCAGATCCTTTTCAGCAGTACTACCACATAGCCAGTTATTCCTCATTTTCTATTTGTGCATTTGATTTTTCCTTCCTAAGTGTAGCATTTGCACTTGTCTTTATTATATTTCATCTTGTTGATTTCAGACCAATTCTCCAGTTAATCAGGGTCCTTTGGAATTCTAATCCCGTCTTCCTAACTGCTTGCAACTGCTCCATCTACAACATTTATAAGTATACTCTCCATTCCATTATCCTGTCATTAATGGAAATATTTAACAGTATTGGACCCAGGACATACCCATATGGGTACAGCCTCCCAATTTGATAGCAAATCAATGAAAACTTCTGTTTCAGTGCAGTTTTTTTAACCTCTTGTTCACCCACCTCATAATAATTTCACCCAGACCACATTTCCCTAGTTTGCTCATGAAACCATCAAGTGGGACAGTTTCAAAAGCTTTACTAAAATTGGGATAAATCATGTTTCCTGCTTCCCCACCATCCAATAAGGCAATAACCTTGTCAAAGAAGGAAATTAGGTTGGTTTGGCATGATTTGTTCTTGACAAATCCCTATTGTTTTTTAGTTATCACCCTATTATCCTCTAGGTACTTTCCAATTAATTGTTTAATTATTTGTTCCAATATCTTTCCAAGTATCAAACTTAGGCCCACTGGGCTATAATTACCTGTGTCTTCTTTGTTCCCCTTTATAAAGATAGATACTATATTTGCCCTTCTCCGGGACATCATCTGTCCTCCATGAGTTCTCAAACATAATGGTTCCAAAGTTTCTTCAGCTAGCTCCTTAAGTACTCTTGGGTGAATTTTGTCAGGCACTCCTGACTTGAGTACCTCTAACTTATCTAAATATTCTTGTTTGTTCTTTCCCTATTCTAGCTTGTATTTCTTCCCCCATTTTGTTAATATTAACTGTTATTAATATTAATATTAAGTCGCTATTAACTTTTTGGGGGAAGATTGAAGCAAAAAGACATTAAATACCTCAGCCTTCTTAATGTTGTCTGTTATTAGCTCTTCTTCACACTAACTAGTGACCTACACTTTTCTTTGTCTTTCTCTTGCTTTGATGTTCTTATAAACACATTTTCTTATTACTTTTTACATCCCTTGGTGGGTGCAAATCATTTTGTGCCTTAACTGATTTTAACCCTACATGCAATTCTTTTGTATTCATCCCTAGCAATTTGTCCATATTTCCATTTTTTGTAGATTCCTTTTTGATTTTCAGGTCACTAAAGAGCTCCTGATGCAGTCATTTTGGCCTCTTACTAGTCTATGGCAGTATGATGTAGTTTGTGATGTACAGCAGTTGGTTTGAATATTTGTAAGAAATTGTTAACATGGCAATGTCAGTGCCATGCATGTAACACATGTAAACAGTTAAAGGATGACACTTGCTACTGATGGCTTTATAATTACTATGAGCCAAATCTGAAAGTCTTTAGTGGGACAAGACTCTCATTTAAATCACTGGGAGCGTTCCTTGAGCAGAGACTGGTTAACAACTGAGTAATGACTGAAACCGTATAAAGGTATAGTAAAAGAAATATTCTAGATGATTATAGGGGGTCAGAGTGTGACTCACTCCTCTATGGGGGTACAATGGGGTCATAGGGGTAAGGAGTCTCCAACCCCTTGCACCACTATGCAGAGGCCAGTCACAAATACACTCCCTGCATTATCCTGAGTCTTAGTGACTCTCAGGACAGTTACTGGACCCCCCTCTCTACCAACCAGAGCAACATTTCAGTTCATAGTTGTTCCTAAAAGTATCATTACAAAAGAGTATATTGAACATTAATTAATTTGAATATTTTATTAATTAGTATTTATAAATAGCTGAATTTCTGTTAAACTCTTTAAAAAAGCAAGCCTATTTTAGCTAAACACAACTCTCAGGGGCATATTTTATCTGCACTCTGCTCAGAACTCCAGTTGACATTAATGGGAGTTCTTCATGCAGAATGAGGATTGGATACGAAATGTAAAATACGCTGAAACATTTAAAAGAGGGTTTTGACCTCAGTATTTTATCATCAAACTAGAGGATGGAGCAAATCATACATAGCTGACTTTCTTCTGGAGTATTTATTCTAAAAAGGATTTTGGTTCTGCCAAAACAATATATATGCTAATTTCTAAATTCTTCTCAGATTTCTTCTTAGTCCCTAAACTAGGTAAGTTCATGGAGGACAGGTCCATCGATGGCTATTAGCCAGGATAGGCAGGGATTGCTCTTTGCCAGAGGCTGGGAATGGCTGACGGGATGGATCACTTGGTGATTACCTGTTCTATTTATTCCCTCTGAAGCACCTGGTATCGGAAAACAGGATATTGGGCTAGATGGACCGTTGTAAGACCCAGTATGGTTGTTCTTATGTTTTGATATTCTTATTTATATATTAGGAAACATCAGTGGAATTGATAGTTAAATATCTCTATCACACAGTCTAAACATTTTCCTATTTCCTATTTGGGTTGGGTCTCTGTCCTGTCCTCAACAGAACTCATGGTCCACATATTCTCTTCTGAGAATTTGCCCGTATATCAAATTACTTTTGTTGCTGAGGTTTGCTTCAGCTATAGAGCTGGTTGATAATCAGAATTTCCATCCAGCAGAAATTCTGATATTTTGAAATTTGTTTTCATCCCAAATTGGGATGAAAAGTCAGTGTATTGAATTTTTTTGAAGAATGGAAAGTTCTGAAAAAATTGATTGATATTTATTATTTAAAACAAAATATTTCAAATATTCCAAAACAAAACATTCCATTGTGGATTGTCAATCCAAATTGAATCCCTTCATTTCAGTTAATTCAACATAAATATGTGTATACGTGAGTTCCCATGCTGCTTCAAGAGAATTATGATTCGGTTGACTCATGCAAAGCAGAGCAAAGAGTGCAGTGCATCATGGGAGATGTAGTCCTGCCAATTCATGGCATGGATGAGAATGGGGTCATGACGTACCCAACTGCAGCATCTATTAAGCACCGCGACAGCTAAGGATGACATAGAGTAGGTCCAGAGAACTCAAAATAAAATATTTAAGTTAATTTCAGAAGTTGAGATGTTCCAGCTCAGATCAATCTAACTAAATATTTTGTTTGGATTTTCTTGGTGGGTATTTTTTCTTAGCAAAATACAAATTTTCCCATAGAAAATTTTTATTTTGTGGAAGCTGCATTTTCTTTCGAAAAAGCATTTCAACAGAAAATTCCAAATCAACTTTATTTAGCTCATATTCTTTTTCACAGAAATACATTCCTGCTACTTTATCAGTTGGTTTGGTGGAAAGTCTCTGCCCCTCCCACACTAAAGTCTTGTAACCCATAAACAGAGCCGGTGGGAAAATGAAAATTTCAAAGTTATTTTCATTTCATGGTGTTCAAAACTGACCCTCTCTCATTTTTAATCCTTTTGAGAATTTTTAAAATATTTTTTTCAAAAATTTTATAACAAATGTTATCAAAATACTTATCAACATTTTTCATTTTCAGGAAATGAAAAAGTTCATTAATAATTTCCATAATGTTTTAAATATCAGCATCAGAAAAAGACGCAGTTTTTAATGAAAAACTAAGGTTTCGTTTGTTGTTTGTTTTTGTTTTTGACAAATGGTTCATTTTTGAACGAGTCATTTTCTATAAGAAAACTACTTGATGGAAAATTTTTCACCAGCTCTACTTGTGATACATCTCAGTACAGAATTAAAATAAATTAGTATCCTGAGGCATATATTTAATTGAGTCTAGTGAAAATTAAGAAAAACAATTTTATGGCATGACGACGATCACTGTGGATCCTAGAATCCTTGAATGTCACTTTTCTGAACTACTGTTCACAGTCATATCAGTAATCTTTCTTTAACTTATGCTTTTGTCTTTTGTTTGACATCTATACATATAAACACATAGCTCTCCAACATAGAACTCCAACATAGCTCTCCAACATAGCTCTCCAACATAGAACTCCAACAGTTCCGTAGAAAACAGTGAGATGAAAAAGCTTGCAGGTACTGCCATAACTAGCTTCCTCCTTTGGCTCAGAATTCACATATCCAGCACCACAACAAGTAACTTCTTACATTTGAAATGCCAATTATTATTTCTGGGTATACAACTATATATCTGCTTTAGTGACTGTCCTAAAGAACAGACTCAGTGGAACATTAAATACTTTTTCTATCTATATATGTATGTATATATGTGTATGTGGTTTGGAATGTTTGCTTTCAGAGCTGATCATACTTCTACAGTGCACTGTGCCTAATAGAGTAGAGAAAGATGGATTAAGTTTGGGTAAACACATTATTACATCTGAATGCAATTTGAATTTACAGTATGTTCAAAGTCTGTGTTCAAGCAATTTTAATTAATGGATTGATTCTAATTATTTGTGCTTGAAGCTCAATACTGTATGTCGAGTGAAAAGTAATTTGTACAAATTTATTTAGTCTTTTTAGTTCTTACCAGATGGAAGATTTTTTTAACAATAAACAATGGATTTTTTGCCAAATTCCATAAAGGTTTACATTTATATTGTGCAAATTAGAAAGAATTGAAGTTCGTGATTCTTCAGGTTTTTTCCCAGTTCTATGATATGTCAACTAATATAACCATTGTTTTGATTATTAATATTTAAATAATCTAGGTGACAGAGACATAGACAATGAATATAACTAAATAATAATAGTATATTTTTCTTGCAAATAAAAAACTGTATCATAAGAAATTTCAAACAGTTAGGTGTGATTTTATAAAATTGTTTTGCAAGTGTTTTTATCAGAGAAATTTGTTTTTCATCATGTCGCAACTTGTATTTCTTTTGTGTGTGTGTTTTTAAATAACCAGTTCATGGAATATTGCTTTGAATGGGGATTTTATTTGTTGCTAGTTGTGTCAAGACGTCAACAACAAAGGGTCATGTATGGCTAGGCTGTCTTAATGTACTCCAATACAAGGAAATGCCACCTGCTTTAGGAGAGAGGGGCATTGTTTAATACAGTTTTATCCCAATTTTAGATATATTGTTATGATAACACCTAGGTGCTATATGCGGGTGGTTTAGAAATGCCTTAGATATGTAGCTTTTAACATAATTGTCAAAATGCAGTAGTAATCTGACCTTTACATGTCTTCCTACTAATTTCTGGGTACAAATGGAGTTGTGGTTTTAATCTACTACTGCATAAATCATTAAATGATTTAGGACTAGATTATCTTTGAGTGCTCCCCTCTTTTTCACAGTTGAGATCAAGGCAGTATTTAAAGCGATTAGAAAAAAGTAGGGGTTCTGTGATAACCCCAGCCAAATAAAATTTTCATGCACTTGATACAGACAATTCACAAGTTATTTTATAAATATATCACAAAATTGCACACAATCTTAGCTCATTAAGCTATTTACACTTCTTTATTGTTGTTGTGTTTAAATGAGGCAACAGGCCTCACACAAATTGTTGAAACAAAATACGTCCTGTGAGTTTGGGGGATACGGGATCTGGGGGGGTTCAATGAATTTTAGTGGAGTCGGGGTCTCTCTGGAGATAGGGATCTGAAGGTGCAGTGATATTCACTAGGGTTGGAGTCTCTGGGCATATGGGGCTGAGGGTGCAGTGACATTCAGTGAGTCTGGGGTATCTCTGGGGCTAGGTTGGGGGTTTATTTGGAAAAAGGTGTAAAATGACTGTGTGGTTGGGGATCTCCCTCAAGAGTTGGGGATGAAATGACAGTGAATTGGGATCTCTCTTGGGGGTTGAAAGTGCAGTGACAATGAGGTTGAAGATATCTCTTTGGTTTCGGGTGTCTCTCTGGTGTTGGGGGTGAAGTGATGGTTGGGGGCTTATGGTTCTCTCTGGGGCAGAGAGAGACCCTGGGGCCCATTTCAAGAGTGCTCCCTCTACTGTCCTGTCTGCACTGCTCCCCACTTCTTTCCTCACTGCTATCTCAGCTCTGAGCCTGTTGCTATAAAGTGCTGGGTGGCTGATT
Source organism: Emydura macquarii macquarii (assembly GCF_026122565.2). Lineage (NCBI taxonomy): Eukaryota > Metazoa > Chordata > Testudines > Chelidae > Emydura > Emydura macquarii. The sequence goes on along the minus strand of NW_027130520.1, from coordinate 15,172,782 downwards.
TTGTACCCCCTGTGACTTCTTTTGGCCACTTCCAACCTTCTAGACTGCACCAGGCCAGATCTCTCCAGACTTACTACATCGGCTGCTCCCCAAGCTTGAATCTGCTCCCTCTAGGATTGGCTGATAGACCAATGCATGGGTGGTGCCTACCCATAGGGGAGTGGGGAGTGGTGCCTTGGGAGCTGTATGTGGTAGTACCACTGGTAGAAACTCTATGCCACTCAGTAATCCCCTCAAGCTTAAAAAAAATGTCCTGTGTCTGTGACACTCCACACACACACACACACACACATTTAACATTGGATCTAGGTAATGGGATAGAAGGGTTTCAAAGTAGGCAGCAGTGATCAAGGGCATAGAAAAAATCTTATGGAGGCAGATTGGAAAATATGGGATTGTTCTAATCAGAACGGAGAAAAAAAGGGAGGACATGATACAAGTAGATAAAATAATGAAAATTATAAAGAAGATACATCAGGAGTGTCAGAATTTTTAGAGTAACTGGACCTTTAACTCCCCTTCTCTGTGCTCAGGTCTCTAGCATTCACCTCTCTCTGGACAGAGACCCAAGTTCCTCTCCTTCTGACCAGGGATGTTTTAGGCTGCAGTCCACTTGCACTTCACTGAGATTATTCTAAGAAGATCTGACAAACTACTCTTTAGTTTCTCTCCAAGGACAATGTCAATGATTTACCAGTGACTCAAACAGTTCTTTCAAAGCAGAGTATATTTATGTAAAGAGAAAAGCCTACAGAGAAAACATCTAAAACAATAAAAGATCTAGACACATATTAAACATACCAAAAGTAGACCATCAACCCCAATGGGGCCTTGGCAAGCTCAAGCCCTTCTAACCTCTCAATAGGGCTGGGTTCCCCTTTGGACTAAAGGTCAGTCAATTTGTTGAAACTGTCTCAGTCCAAGCTTGCCCTTTGTATCTCTACATCTTTGTGTCTTGCCTCTACTCTGGGACTGTCTTGAACAAGGATATGCAAGCTGTCACAGGGGCTGGTGCTTCACAGGAGCTGTTTACAGTCTCAGTCACTTGCCCTAATCATCCCCCACTGTGTTTAGTTCCAGGAGGTGCTGTGGTAACTTCCCTCCCATGGAATAGAATACAATTCCCTAAAGCTTTTGCATGCAGTTACAATATCTGTCAACAAGAGCTTCTGTTCTCCCTCTCACATACAAAAAGAACAAAAGGACATTCAATGAAATTAAAAGGTGGCAGTTTCAAAACTATAAAAGAAAATACTTTTCCACACTACATGTAATTAGAATGTGGAACATCAAGATATCATGAAGCCAAGAATTTAGCAAGTTTCAAAACAGGATTGGACATTTATATGGATTAAAGTATCCAGAACTGTAATAATTAACTCACAAAGATTTTGTAAGGGATATTAAACTCAGGTTTTAGATTTTCAGATGATGTCTATAAACCTAATATGGGAGGCAAGTCTGTTTATGGCAGGCAGATTTGTTTACTACAGGATTTTTGCACCTTCCTCTGAAGAATTCAGTGCTGGCCACAGTCTGAGACAGAAAAATGGACTTGGTAGACTTCAGGGTGTGCTCCTGTGTGGCAGTTTCTATGTTCCTATCAGATAAGGAACTCAAGCCAACAGTCCCTAGATTTAAATTAGTAGTGCATTGCCACTGAGATACCCTCAGCTCTGAAATTTGCTTCTCCGATTATCTGAAACAGCTATGTTTGTTGATCTTTTCTTTTAGGGTTTCACCTAGGGGAAGGGGCTGGGTGGGTGGTGACTAATTATATTCTCCCAGAAAATTGGTAGTAAGCACATATACATTTTAAAATAAATGATGCCTACAGAAAAAGACAAGACTAATGCACTTCGCAGATGAATTACCCTGAAATTACCATGCATTTGTATTTGTTCCAAATAAAAAACACTTGAAGAAGTGACAAATTTATTAGCAATTACACAGTTGTGTCATTATCTAATGCTAGTACAAAATTGTTCGAAGTGCAGGGGTAAGAACACTTGATTCATCATTAGCCACTTTCTCAGTATTAAAAAAGAAATGGTGAAGGCCACGTAAATTTTTAGTAGTGCCATATAATAATGCAACTGGAAAATTGATTACTTCCAGGAAAGAGAAATTTTTTTATGTAAGTCATTAAAATATAATAATAGTTTGTGAGAGCACATTCTATTCTGACAGCAATAATAGGTGAATGATATTCAGGATGAAGGGAGTCATTATAAACAGTGATTATTGCACATATATATCTAGGATTTCACTTTTTTCTTTTTAAAGGGTAAGAGCTTCCCTCTGCCTTGCCCTAACCCTGTTGTTTGCAGAGCCTTTCAGGAAGCATTATAAGCTAGATTTCCAAAAGTGTTCAGTTTGTCAGGCAAGTCCAAACTGAACACAGTATGTACAGTGACCCTGATGTCCAGAAGACCTGTATATGGTTGCAAATTAATTAAAATAACATCCAAAGGAAGTATTAGGATGAGATACCCTACCCCTGCTCAGGCCCCTTTAAACCACATAAAAGAGCTGACATGAGGGGAAAAGGAGGGCTTAAAACCTCACCTCATTTTAAAAGTCCAATAGGATAGGACATACATCCACTGCCTTGGGGTGACAATTCCACAATCTACTAGATTTCACTGTCCATATATTTCCCTCTTATATGCAGCTTACGTTCTCCTTTTCTTAATTGAATCCATTTACTAATTATACTTCTCTGCTCCATATTAAATACTTCCACTCCATCCATGATGTTAACAACATTCTACTCATATATACAAACTCTCATCTTGTTCCCTTGCATATGTTGCTTAGGCAGTTAGGTCTTTTAATTTTTGTTCTTAAATTAATTACTCTAGGTCTCTGTTAATTTTTGTTGCTCTTCTCTGAACTCCCTGTTAATCTGTCAATAATTTTCTGATCATATAGTTTTGAGAATTTAACTCAATATTCCAGATTTACTGGATGGCAGCTGCTAAAACTCATTTTTTTCCCCATTTCTGAGGATAGCGGGTGGGGGCCAGGTGGTGCTGATCAGGGATAAGTTGAGGAGGAGGGCATTTTTTTCATTGTTTTTTGTTTTGAGTTGTTTATTGTAGTGAAAATAGCATGAGTCAGATCTTCAGCTGGTGTAATTTGGCATAGTTTTATTGGAGTCAATAGAGTGATGTTGATTTTACACATGCTGAGTTTCTGGATCATAACATTAGCTTTTTATCCAGTCCTCTCATTCCTCCCCATTTCACCAGGAACGTTCCAAAGTAATTGACAGTGAATGAATGTATTAATGAATTCACACACTAATTCCCACCATACTGGAATGCGTATCATTTAGACCTCCTAATTACTGTATTATCATTTTTTCCAAGGGTTCTCATACCAAATTTCTGTTAACACCAGTAGTGTCAGTTCTTCACAGTTGCCCATCATTCTGCTCCATACTTTTCTCCTTAAAGACAGATTGTAAAAGCAGCAACACATAACCATTCCGAATACATTTGTTTTATATTTCTCTCCCTTATTAGCAGGCTTTCTTTCTCTCTTTTTTAAAAATTTCCCTTTTCAATATTTGCAAATCTTATTCCTCTTATTACTTTTAGCTATCATTATTTTCTGCTGCCTTAATCTTTACCCTAGAGGTCATTAAGTGATTCTGTGTATTATTATTAGATTCCCTTCCCTTATCCATTTCCAGTAAAAGTCACATTTTATCATGAGATTTTTGAGCAATGTCTCTGGAAAACACATTGCCTGCTTCTTGCATTTGTATCTCTTGAGCAACTGTAGTCTGTTGTACCTTAACGATTGTCTTTTTTAATGCTCATGGATTGTAAAAATATAATTTCAGTACACAATATTCACTCCTTTTTATCAATACTTCCACATTTGCTTCCTTCAAATCTAATGTGATTATATACCCGTGTATTATTTCTTACGTGGATCCTATTTTGGGATAAAAAGAGGTGGATAGCTTTTCTAATTTTTGAGGGCCAGAAGGAATCAATAGTCATTAATCATCCAATGCATATCTGTGCTATATATCCCTTAAATAACTTGAAATTCCAATACAGTCCTCAGTACACCACAAACTCAAAGGGCCAAAACAGCACTGGAGAATTATTGTGTTAAATGCTGTACAAATACATAAGAAGACACAGTCCCTGGCCCTAAATGGTCACAATTTACTTTTACAAATTGTTAACACAGTATAGACAGTGATTTATACAAATATGATAATTAGTAAAGACATTTTTTCCCTTACAGAGTTACAGAGTAGTTCCTGTGGCAATCCAGGAGTTCCACCAAAGGGTATCTTGTCTGGTACGAAATTTGATGTTGGTGATAAAATCCGATACAGCTGTGTAACTGGATACATTTTGGATGGGCACCCCCAGCTTACCTGTATAGCTAACTCAGCGAACACAGCATCATGGGATTTCCCAGTTCCTATCTGCAGAGGTAAGAAATGTTAAGATAATCTTTCTTTAAGTATTTAATGAACATTTATAACTTGAAGCAACTTGAAATTTCTGTAAGATAAATCTAACAACTTTTGGATTGTGACTACAGAAAGGCCTTTCTGAATTTTTATCATCAGCACCTCCCAGTTGTTCTTTCAGTTCTGTATTTGAAATCTAGTTCTCCCCCCTTTTACACTAGATGAAAATAACAGAATTCTGAACTAAATACTTAGGGTCAGATTGACAACATGACTGATGTGGCCACATGGGGAAATAACCAGGAGAATCCAGGAGTGGGCTGGGACTCAATGGCATTGCTACTTCCCTAGGTGGATATGAGGTGGGTATGGGTACTGCGCTAGCATGAGGGAAGAAGTAAACCATGCCCTATAAAAAGATTCAGCAACTGGAATTGTGACCACAACCATTTACTTATGAAGGGTGAAGGCTGAACATTACATAGGGGGTTAGTCATAAAATCTCAGTCTAGTTTTTAATATTTGGAAAATTGTCATCAATTGAAAAGTACAGTTTAGAGAATAATTTTCCAATATATATATTCTATAGAAGAATAAATTAGCTCATAACAAAAATAAACAATAGGACAGGATTGCACATTGGGTAAAAATAATTGTTTCATGAGAGAGTTTCCTGAAGAAGCTAATGAACTTATTTATTTATTTATTTTTATCAGTCATTGTTATGCTACACTTACACTGACTAAGAATCAACATTTCTTCAGATCTGCTTCATCAAGTATTTGGTCACACTCTTTTGAAGATATTTGTGCTTCAAGCGCCAATGTTGCACCTAATGAAGTTAATGGGACTTTTACCTTTGACTTCTATAAGAGCAATTTATCACATAACTTATCAATTAGCTACCTCTACTAAATGAAGTTCAAAGTTAGAAAATGAAAAAATATTTACTTTCTGTCACCTTACATGTCTGTTACTTTTACTCATGCAAACGGATCCATTGCTGACATCGGTAAAGTAAACTGGATTTGGCCTTTGTTCTTAGCTACTTTGTTGCAACATGAGAAATATCATGTGTAGATTGCAATCTGGTGGACATACACTGGAGGTCTCATGCTGCCACCAGTAAAATATCATTGGAGCTCCTAACAAATGTGGATGACTTTCTAGCACAAAGTGTATTGCAACCAGCTCAGGGTAATGTTATATTAGACCTCATTCTGGTAGATAAAGATTAATGGATCACAGGGCTAAGAATAGATGACTTCCCAGGTGCAGATGATTATGACTTAATTTAATTTATACCGATACAGAATATAAAGCCAGTCAGTAATCTGTTGCTTTAAAAAGACCCATTCCTAGAGCTATAAAGAATCAGAAGCAAAACTGAATGGGAAGAAAAAAGCTAAAGTCATGCCAACATTTAACATGGTAAACGGGATGACCATGGTAACTATAGACTGGTCAATCATGGAAATCATGAAATGGTGGATATGGGACACAATCATTAAAGAATTCATAGTTATATAATTTCAATTTAATTTTTTATATGGAAAATAGATGTTGTGAGACAAATTTGATATTGTTTTATGATGAGATCACAACTTGGGTTGATAAAGGTAATTTTCTTGACATAATATACTCAGACTTTTTAAAGCATTTGACTCAGTCCCTCATTACATTCTGATAAATAAATTGTCACTATATTAAATCAGTGTAACTCATATTAAATGGATTAAAAACTGGTACCTGATAGATTACCAAAAAAAAAAAAAAGGATTTGTAAGTGGGGAAATGTCATCCAATTGAGTGTTTCTAGTGGTGTCATGATCTCAGTCCAATACTATTAAATATCTTTATCAATGATCTAGAAGAAAATATAAAACCATTACTGCTAAAATTTCCAAATGATATAAAAACTGATGGAGTGATAAATAATGGTGAGGGAAGGTCACTTATAATGGTCAACCTGTATCACTTGGGAAGATGGGCTCATTTGTAGATCAGATTAGAACATTTTCACTGAAGCTGAAATGTTTAGTAGAATCATATCAGTTTCCACAAAACTCTCATCAGGAAGGTTTTTAAGAGAATGAGATAATCTGTAGATAGATGGTTAGGCTACTGGCCTGGTGTGTGAAGATCCAAGTTCAAGCCCCAGATATATCTGATTTGGAATGATTTGTGATTTTAAAAAAATAATAATAAAGCTTCTCTGAGTCAGGCAGAGCCGGGACTTGAACTTGGTGTTCTGACATTCCAGGCCAATACTGTAACCAGCAACCCTGCCCCTCCCCCCCCACACACACCTTAAAACAATTCTATTTTAATTAAAATGTGCAAAAGATTCTATTTTTGTTCAACAAATTTTTAAACCTCAAAAGTTGCCACAAAATGCAACTGTCATCCTCCAGTCAGTTCTACTTATTTGAACAAAATGTGTTTTAACAAATACAAGGTCAAACATCTAGACAAAAAGAATGTAAAAATGTAAAAAAAGAAACTTACAGTATGGGGGCTGTGTTCTGGAATGCAGTGACACCAAAAAAGGTTTAGAGGTTATGATAGATAATCAGTTGAGATCCCTATGCAATGCTGTAGCTAAGACCACAAATGTAATCCTCAAACATATAAGCAGGAGAATAGCAAGTAGGAAGAAGGTGATGGTAGTACCTCTGTATATGTCATTGGTAAGACCATTATTGGAGTTCTGGTGTCCTTACTTCAAAAAATATATTAAAAAATTACAAAAAACAATTCAGAGAAGAACTGCAAGAATGATCTGAGGTCTGGAAAATATGCCTGTCAGTGAGAGACTAAAGAATCTCAATTTATGTAGTTTATCCAAACAAAAAAAGTTGAGGTGATTCGATGATGATCTACAAATACATATATAGAGAAGAGATTTCTGAGAACAGAAAGCTCATTAATATGGGGGGGAGGGAAACAAGATCTAGTGGTTAGAAACTGAAGCTAGACAAATTCAGACTAGAAAAAGTGCACACAGTTTTAACAGTGAAAGTAATTAACCATTGGGACACCTAAGTGTGGAATGTGATTGTTTTTCTGTCACTTTGAGTCTTTAAATCAAGACTATGTGTCTTTCTAAAAGATATCCGATAGCTCAAATAAAAGTCATGAGCTTAATGTAGAGATTATTGGGCAAGGTTCTTTGACCTGGGTTGTGCAGGAGGTCAGATAAAGTGATTATAATGGTTCCTTCTGGTCTTAAAATATATGAATCTGTGTTCCAAAAAACAAATACTTAAGCTTACATTTGCTATAATAGCCTTTGGTACATGTCTTTTAAAAGGATCCTCATCACTTTGTACAATGCTTTAATTATCCAATATATAACTTTGCGGGAGGTTGCTCAGAGTGATTACCCTCTAATGAGCTTCCTGTTGCTTTCCCTCTTCTGGTGGAGACTTTCCTTGATTAAACCCTCATCTTTAAGCGAGTTTCACTGATAAGTGTCTTATCACTCCCCACCAATGGCCTTTATATTAAGAAGGCTTTTGAAAGGAGTATTCTGCAGTGAGTGAGTGTATGTATGTATGTACTGGAAGCCCAAGGAGGAATTCCTTTCAATTCTGGGGAATGTCTGATGAATACGTGGTGATGATCTCTTCCAGATAAATTAACTATTGTTGTTCTCTTTGATTTTGATTAGTTGGAGTGCAGAAAGTCAAAGTACTTTCCACTCCAGCAGTTACTGAATTTCATTGTCTGCTTCACAATTACATTTATACCATAATATAAATAGCTCAAACAAAAACAGAAATAAAACAAACAAAATCCCTGCAGTCATTTTTAGCACACTGGGAATGTGTTAGATAATTTGTAGAATATTTGGATTCCCGGGGACTAGATCCTTGTAGAAAGATATTCTCTGGCTCTTGTCATTCACAACTGGTAAATTCCAAGGATTTATGTTTTTAGGTCATTTCAGTGAATAATCCTCCCACTGGGAGTGCAATCCTGCAATCCACCCCCTGTGGGTGGGCCCTTTCATCCAGGCTGATCTCATTTGATGTCACCAGGGCTCCAATTTGGTACAAAAGTCTAACCATGAGATCCAAAATGCAGTATTGTGGCCTATGTTTTTAGGAATGACATCATTACATATTTTTAAATGCTATATTTTTGTTGCCAAATGTTTTCTGGAGATTCCAACAGGCTCCATCGGATTCCTCTGATTCAGCATTTCTTTTTTTTTCTTTTTTCTTTTTGTTTTGATTGTTTGGTTAGACTCTGTTAGTCTCTTTTGGCTTCTGCTGGTAGCAGAATAGACTCACTGCTTTATTTCAAAATCCAGTTGCCAACAGGAACCGCATAATGATCCACTGAAAATTTTCACCTGCAATTTTCACTAGGCGGTCAGACATTCATTAAAAAAAATGTAATTTTTATTGGATTTGCTAAAAGTCCAAAAATATGTTAATAAAACAATTTGGATTTATTGTGTTGTGAAGTGGTCAATTATACTGTGCACAATCCATGACCAGTTTTTAAATAAAGCCTTCTTCCTTGACATATTAATTTTGATAAGGATGGTTTTAATGGTGAAACATGACTGCAGTTTTATCATATTGCCTTCTATTTCTGAAAAAATGTAGAAATCACAAGCTGCAACATATTGCAGGAAGATAGGAATAATTCACAGAATAATAAATAAGGTCAAAATTATGTATAATATTGTCATTCTATAAAGATTATATTAATTGAACAATTTGATAATCAGGGATAATATTCTGACTTTTAAATTTTAAAAGGTTGTTCTATTCTAGGATAAAAGAAGCAATTATACTATGGAAACCTTTATACTAATGCTGTTATATTTTGTTTAATTTGGAAATGAATTTTAATTGGGGAAAAAAGTGTAAAGAAAATAATTTAATTTTCATTCTCAGAGATTTTACAAAAATGTTTTAACCCAAAGGTGTTGTGTCATTTAAAAAATCTCAGTTTGCACATGCTCAGTATAGATGTGTTCAGAGTTTCTCAGCTGAATTCTAAAGGAGACTGGGATTTTGACAAAGAGCACAGAATGGGTCAGGGAAGACTGGAATGAGCAGCTGTGCGGGAAAAGGTACAGGAACAGGCTGGAAGGTACACAGGAAGGAGGAGTCAGGCTTGGGCAGAACAGGAGAATGGAAAAGATTCCTGAGTCTCACGATTACTCTGCTGTCCGCAAATATCTGTGAAATCTATTGGCAGAGTGCTTGGTCCATCCAGCTTTAGTTCTTGTCCACCTGCAGAATAACAACTTACTACTACTATCTCTGCAGTCACTCTGTTATCTCAAATTGCAGAGGCCTATATGGTCGATCTAAAGGTTCTAACTCTGCTGATGAAACGTAGTAGTCAGTATGATTCCACATCATGGAATTTCTGTTTCTGCAGTTTGCTTCTAGTAATTACACAAAAAATATATTTAGTATGTTAAGTTTACAAAGTGAAATACTCAAAAGTTAGGTGATGTCAGAATTAAGGTTACCCATATTACCCATACCCATAATTCGACCTCTTTGTGCATATGCATTATGATACAGATTTTTGTGATCACATGCTATTTTTTTCCACAGTATCCCTGCCTCATTCAGTGCACTAGCTGGATGGAACATAAGGAATCAGGGCTGTGCAGTTAATGACATGGTCATCTGTAAAATACTACCTCATTTTTTGCAGAGGTTGGAAGGTGTGTAGTGAATGAGGCAAGGGATTGCAGGAAGAGGAAGGATGACCATCCTGGAGAACTAAATTCTATCCTTGCCTCTTCCAGGGTTCTGCTCAGCATTACAAGCCTCAGGGCCAGATTTTCAAAGGTATTTAGGCATATAAAAATGCAAATAGGCACCTAATGGAATTTTCAAAGATACTTAAGAAGATTAGGCATCTAGCTCCCATTGAAATCAATACCTACATTACAGTGAAAATAGGACTTATCTGTCTAAATGACTTAAGGCCTTGCAACACTGAATGGAACAATGTCCAAATATCTTTAAAACTCTGGTTTTAAACTAAACTTTTCACAGGTTGTGTTCCTCATTTTATGAATGCCTAACTTGAAAACCCAGGACCCAGCAATCACAGCTGCAAGTGAAGTCACTGGGATCTGGGTTTTGAACATGTAAATGCTATAAAATACTAACTGGTGGTCTGTCACACTGGAGAAGAGAGTCTAATTTAGATGTAAGGGGAACCATGGAAAGAAATACAAATAATAGGGAATTTTTAGTTACATATATAAACATTCATCGATATTCGAGAAGCATTGGAATATGAACAAGCAAAGAGTCAGTATCCAACTGAAACACACCACTATGGATGCTGGTCCTTTAAAATACTCAAGCATCCAAGAAGCAACAGGGCCTTTATCTCATTCAGGAGAGATGGCTTGTTTATTTATTTATTTAATCTGACATTATGTGGCCACCCAAGACCGTCCAACAGCGAAATTGTAGTATCAATCCTGCCCTATCATCAGATATGGCAATTTGGCTCACAAAAATGACATCGGAGGTTACAGGATGCTCGTTAAATTCCCTCTAGCATCTTAATGGGGAAACAATTCTTCAGTCCTAAGAAGGTGTTCCATAGCTAAGCTCTTTAATGGAGCTGTCAGCCAACTGAGAAAGAGAGGTTATGTGTCCTGCATTTACCTCCCAACATGCAAAAATACTGTGAAGCTGTGGAGACTTCAGGAAGGAGAGTTGTTCCTCCCATTAAAAGCAAAACACTGATGGCTGAGCAAAAGATTCCCTTCTAATCTGTGTAGATATTGTCTTTTTCTCTTTACACACAAAAATAATCTGAAGAGACCATTTGAGCACAGTAGTATCCCAAACAACCATGCTTACTAATAAAGCTGGTTGGGAATTTTCTGGCAGAATATAGAACACAGTGAGCACCAAATTTTAAAGGGATACTAATCTACTCCTATATGCTATGGTAGGAAAATTATTTTGTTATAGAGATTTCTGCAGGTTGCCCTTCTCAGGAAGAGAGGTGGAATGGATCCCACACAGAGGGAATTACAGAAGCATAGAATTAACTCACTGTCATCTAATCTTTCCTAGTAATAAGAACTACTTTGAGGAAGGCTTTTTGTCCTTCAGAAACTACATAACCCTTCCCTGATAGGAGAATCTTAGAATAGAAATACTTAGGCAGCTTAGCAGAAGGTAGTGTACCAGTTATTTTACACACACACACACACACACACACACACACACTGATGTCTTTTGGACATCTTTTAAGATTGCCCAATGATAGGCTACCTAAACAAACATTTCTTTTGCAACCTTTAGAGGCTGACCTAAAGGCAGAATGCACATCACAATAATGGCTGAAGCAGCATGATTACGTCTGAATGTAAAAGACCTGGAAAAACAAGCTCAGGATAGGGATGATTTTCATCGCTTGGTTTTTGCCTTATTCACCTTTGGTGTGGGAAGGACAATGTTGATGATGATTTAAATAGTGATAAGACTGAAGGACAACTTGCCAAAATGTCTGCTGAGGTAATTTTTTAATAATGCTCAGTTTGCACTTGTCAGGTATCCAGATCAACCATTTGGGTGCTAATGTGTCTAGAAGAGCTGTTTGGAAAAGCAGAAAAGATGTTAAATGAGCCATTCAACTTACTTATGGCCTCACTTTTTTCCACGTGCATTTCTTCACCTGCAGTTCAGTTGTAAGAGCAAATCTTGTACATCTGACTGAGTGTCATGGGGTAAGCCCACCCCGTCCTACCAGCGCCCCCGATGGGGAGGTTTGGGAGGTGAAGAGAGAGCTGGGTGTCCCCACAGGCGCAGTCTACCAGACTTCTTCCAGCCTCCCCGCCACATGACTCAAGGCTCTGAGTTGGGATGGCTGCCCCTAGGGCCGGGGTGGTGTGGCCTAGCAGCCAGAGTCAATAGTCACCCTCTGTCAATAGTCAGAGCTATGAGGCCTAGTGGCTGGAATCAATACTGGCCCTTGGATCAGGGCTGGGCGAGTAAATAGTCTGTAGCCTGGCTCTCCTGCAGGGTGGGGCAGGCAAACAATCTGTGCTACAGCAGGGGTTCACACACCTCTGCAGTCTGAAGCTTAGGTAGGGGGGTTGTTGTCACCCCAAGGGGAGTGTCAAGGGAAGTTAGAGGGATGTGGGCCCATCTGATTCCATCACATCCTAGTCCAGGGCCCTGTTCGTGTCCGGGGTGGTCACCACCCTGGCCAACAGGAATTCCACTGACACACTGTGACCTGTCTTGGGCAGGAGATACCACTCACACCATCCCCCTGGGCCACTTCCTACTGTGCCTCCTGACACTGTCTAGAGGGGCTCACTGGGGCTTCAGGATCTCTGGCATTGGTAGCTCCCTGGACATCTTGCTCTGAGCAGTTGGCTGTGGGCAGCGGGTCTCCATTTGGGTCTCTGGTTCCCTCAGCTGGGGCTGAAGTGGCTCCCTGTTTGGGGCTTCCATCAAGTGTTCTTCTCCTCAGTGGTCAGCCTGGAAGAAGCTGGGCTGCTCCCTTTTATACTGAGGCAACAGTTGGAGCATGCCCAGCACAGCCAGGGGGAGGGGGTGAGCAGGACTTGCACCACCCATAGTGTGTGTTTAACTCTTTCCTGCTCAGTGTGGGGTAAGCCCACCCCGTCACACTGAGGTACAAATTTTGTGGGGGCAAGATGTGTTTTAGATTTTTGGATGCTTTGTCATAATTGCATTGATAAATCTGGAAAGGTCATTAAAATAATCTCTCCAAATAGTTCTTAGAATCCTATAATTTTCCTTCCAACATGGTTATACAAAAATTGTGCTTTCTCTCTTATTCTATAAAGGATTTACATCCCCTATACAGGCTTCAAGCTAACTGCATGTGTATAATGCAAAAAAATTCTAACAGGTGTCGAATTTGAATTAGAGCATCCAGCTCAGTATTAAATATTTTGCCATTTTCTGAATTCAGAAGCTGCTGGAGAGGAAAATTATGCTAACTATACATTACTGATATAATCCCACGGGTAAAATAAATCAAATTAATTTTTGAATGATTGGAGTTTATAGGGCAGGTATGAAGGCAGAGAGTAGGGAAAAAAGCATCAGAGATGGTCTAAATTGGGCAGGATACTATGCTTTGCTAGAGGAAGCAAATGTGCTTATGTAAACCAATAATACATTGTGGTTACATAGCACCTGAGGATCTCAAAGCATCTTGAAAACAGAAAATCAATTTAACCTAACAGCACTCCTGGTTGTTGATTACACAGTAATATATGCATTTTATAGAAGGATAAATTAAGACAGATACATAAATGGTTTAGTGGCAGAGTGGTGAATTGAACCTATCTCTTCTGAGTCCCTATTCTAACCATAAGGCCACACTCCATACCTATAGATTGGATTGTAACAGAGCCCTACATGACCATGCAGGAGAGAAAGTGAGAGTAAGAGAAGTAAAATCTATCCTCCTCCCCACTGCTGCATTAACACTATCCTAGCTCTGCCTACCCACAATGTGCTAGCCAGTGGAGCTGAGTTGGCATGGGGATGGAAGCAAGCTGCACCAGCTAAAGGGCCATAGTAAATCACTTTCCTCCAGGAGTGAGTTGGATACAGAGAAGGAACAGAGACTCCAAGGACTACAGTTTGTCCCCAGGCGCAGTTACACGCTACCTCTTCCTCAGGGCTGAAGCTAAATCTCAATCTAGCCCTATATGATTTGAATTTAAACCGATATTAGGTTGTTAAATTAAAAATTAAAAATAAAAGAAAGTGAAAATCACAATTGCAGTACTAAAAATCATGTCTGAAAGGAGGCAATGACTTACATATTTGATCACTGAACCCATTTTTTTCATTTTACTGTTTTACAAATTCCAGTTGAGACATTTTAAAACTAATAACATAACACAATAGTCATGAATGGCTGAGGTTCTCACAGTTGTTAGATTAAGGAACTGAGATGGTACAGTCTACAAATGGTAATGACAGTTCCCCCCCAAATTACACAAGAGAATAGTTTTTGTTTCGTGTTTTAGTTTGATGAAAAAGGGTTTCCGATATATTGAGATAACAGCATGGTGTAAATGGGAAAAAAATAATTTATTTTGTGATTTATATTTATACTGAAAAATTTTAGTTGTCTCTGAAATGCGTAAGTTTTAAACAAGAAAATGGAAATAAACTTGTGCCCCTATGAAATGCACCATCATTCTTTTCTATCATATCCTACCATATTTGCCTTTTCTCATTAGCTCAGTGTCATTATCTCAGCACAATATTTGGTTCTCATTATCAGGGTCATTTCACATAAATGCACAAGCTCTTTATGTGAACAAATATAGCTGATCCTGATGAAGAGAAATAATCTATGTGTGTGTGTGTGTGCTTCTGTCTCTCTCCAAAGAGATATAATGCCCAATCCTGAACTTACTCCAACCAGTTGTACATTGGTGAAATTCCACTGAATTCACTGCAGTTACTGCTCCTATCAGCATAGACATGGGATCACAATCAGGAAACATGGTTTTATAAAATATAAATATTTATTAATATACAGACTTAGACTAAAAAGATATCATTAACAGACCCAGAAATAATAATATGGTTTGTATTTCTTAGCCATGGAAATTTATCTGTTATGTTTAAATATGATTTTAGGGCACTTTCATTGTTTATAATAAGTTGGACTAATGTTCCAGAGTTCCTCTTCTTACTCTTCACTTATAAAGAAAATGTCTATGTAACTAAACTCTCTTCAAGGATATGATTAGCTGAATTTCAATTAACCATTGTGCGCATCTGTCAAAACTCATGCATGCCCCTCATGGAGGGTTTCCACAATTCAGATATATTTGGATATTAGCTGACCTGCTGGAATTTGTATTATCATAGAGCATAGGAGCTCCACTCTTGTACCAGGAACCCATTGTGCTAGGTGCTGTGCAGATACGGAACAAAAAGATCATACCTTCCCAAAGAGCTTACAATCTAAGTATACGACAAGGGACAACAGATAGATACAAACAGACTGATGAGTAAAAGGGCTATTTTCCCCCCAAAATTTACTTTAGGAAATAGCCTAATTCTTATGCACCACATATGTATATATTAAAAATCAGTCCCACTTAAAACAGTCAACTTCATTTTTACAGTTCATATTGGACTTAATAAACATAAGACCCCACCAGATCAAAAATGCTAACCTTCTCTTCAATATCCAAGCACTTAAAGGGATGTTTGAGACTAATTCCAAATGATCAATGACATTTCCCCTTAGATATACTTTGCTTTCGCTAGTACTAGGGCTGTTTGAGCTCTAGCCAGCCTATGAAGCAGTAATCTGAAGAGGTTATATAGTTCTGATTTGTTAACTGGAGATTTAATGTATTTGGGTGAGAATCCTCAACTGATCATCAGAATCCAGATTTCATCCAAGTCATTTTAAAGGAAAGGATTTGGACTGCATATTTCTACTTTGCAGTATGCAAAATTCTATGCCACATGACCAGGAATTTCCAACAATATTGAAATGAGCTTTCTAACAAGAACACCACAGACCTTTTAAGAACTCACTCTGGTCTTCATCTTATAGGCAACTATTGTCATAGTTCCACTGAAGTCAGCAAATGATCTGGCCCAAGGTAAATATGTCTGCAGTCCAGTGTGTTTGCATTGATTAGGACAGCATCTTTCTCAGTGGATAGTGCCTTGAACCAGACCATGCCACTTCTACAAAGGGCATATGGGGAAATAGGCAAGAAATAGAAATTACTCTAAATTATGGATGATATTACCAAATGGGCATAAAATAAATTTTCTTTGCTAATGCTCATAAAGGAAATGCCATTAGATGGGTGCAATTAATAGAGGAGGAACAGAAAGGGAAGAAGAACTTGAAATGGGCCATACTAGACCAAAAATACCTACAAATAACCAAGAGATCAAAACTGGTAAGGAAGATCATGATAGTGACTTTTTATTTTATTTATTTATTTATTTATGTTCATAAGGATATAGGCAGTGAAATAGAAAAGAGAAGCATAGAGGGTTTCTGCTTCGAATCACCAAGCCTGGAATTAAACAAGATAGCAAAAATCTTGGCACTAGCTCTCAAGGTGCTCGGGATACTGAAACCACAGGATGCCGTACTCAGGACTGGAAACAAGGGGCAGTTACAAAAAACTAGGCACAGAGCTTTAGGTCTGTCCTTTTTTAAAGTCTTCTTTAATAATCTGGAATGGGGACTAAATAACACATTAATCATATTTGCAGATGATTTTGAACTACATATTGTTTGCAAACACTATTGTAGCGAGAGATATAACATAGTGAGATTTACACCTGAAAAATAGAAATGAATTCATCTGGGAAAATTAATCTGAAGCAAAGATATTGAATGGGAGTGAGAAACCTGGAGAATTTCAAAGCGGAAAAAGCTCATAGGATGATAGTAGGTAACAATTTAAATGCCACAGCATGGTACTAGGGGGTTTTGTGCTAATACATTGCTAGTATTTCATACATGATATAAAACAATGTTCTGGCCAAGTGTGTATTCACACTTTTTAAAGAGTGGAGTGGTTAGATCTGCAGTCCTGGACCAATTCTAATTTGGAAAAGTACATTATTCTTATAGTACCTAATTATTTCCCAGCAGTTTCAAATGAATGTAGTATTTTATTTCACTTCCTACCCTTCTGTAGGCATATATAATATTTTGTAAAGCACATTGAGATACTTTGAAGTTGAAAGAACCATGGGTAAACCCCAGTTTTATTAATCATTTTATTAAACTGTTCAATCCAAAACACCTTTGCAGTCTCCAGCCTTTCACTAGGTTATTATAATTTCTCCAGATTTTATTAAATCCTGGCCATACAAAAATTTTGAGTTTTTTGCAGTTTGTTCATAAAATTAGGGTTTACCTGTATGTAAGAATTATAAGAATACTACTTAGATTTTAAATAGCACTTTGCAAACACTAAGATTTAAAATAACTAATTAAACTTGGAAGGCAGCAGTAGCAAAAAATATTTCTCTGCAATGAAAATCCTTTAAAGCTTTTGAATTATTACCCTAAGAGCACAGGTGATTGCTGCTGAAGGCAAAAGAAAAATTGCATTGCTGAAGTCCTGCTATGATTAACATTCTTCAAGGCTACATCTTTATTAAAACCAAAGAAAGATAATTGATTCCTCTATGGAAAATGAATCTTGTCTTTCAAGTCTTAATTCATCCCCCCTTTCAAAGTGAAATTTGAACTTTCTGATCAGTATTTGTCAGTTTGAGCCAATTCAGCATGTTGTTGGGTTGTATGGTGGAGATCGTTTCTTTTTTCTGTCTTTAGAATAGTGATACAGTCAGGGGCCTCCAAGTGAATTGTCTATGATTATGTTGGAACAAAGTGTCGGTGAAAAGTAGCTCACTCACAAAAACGGCTCAATGAGCTTATTCAGTGATCTTTCTTAACCTATTTGGGTTCGTTATATTTTGATCCATGAAACTGGCTCATGTATTGGCATTAAAGTCTCTGGATATTTTTTCCAATCCATTGGCTATTAAAAAACAAACAAACAAAATAAAACCACCACAAGTAAAGCTATACTTGGAGATGTTGGCTACAAGCTTCCTATAATATGGGAAAAACATATTTCTACATTGCACTAAACCAAAATATATAGCTAATGGAAATATGCGGTGTTCTTAGTATTGCCTTAGTATTTGAGGGTTAAGTCAACTGCCAAAGCCAAGACCTTCAGCTGCCATTTTATAGATTAGTGATAACAGCCTGGATCCTGTTAGTTTACTCATATATTTAGTTTACGATGGTTATTTTCATCCCTGTTTCATATTTAAACATAACATTTTGTTTTTAAGTCATTTTTCAGATAGTATAATCTCACAGAGGTGTCATTCTTTACTAGTTGTTGAGTTGTTGTTCTGCTATATCAGAAACAATTAATTATTGTGTTCCAGGTAGATGGACAGACTTACATCTTCTTGTGTTGCCTTTGGGATTTAGTGTTAATGGTAAGGCACAGATCACAAAGAAATATTTCCAGAAGCAGTAGACAAATCTGGACAAACTCCCAGAACTCTTTTCTGTTCATTTTGTACAATCTATAAATCTCTTGTATAATATAGTCTGGTCACAAATTCTGTTCCAAGTTCCAATTTTCTACCTATACCGATAAAATGCAAACTACACATATTTAAGGGACCCAAATTCCTGGGTCTCCTGTTTTTATGTGCATGATTGAAAGCACTAAAGAGAGAATATCCAGAGGTTGGGAGGTTCATGTCAAATCTAATGAAACCTCCAAAGGTTTGGCTGCTTATTCCAACCATTTCTGTACATAAAATTAGGCTAAAAGCCTGTTTTTGCAAGATTTTTAGAGCTTCCTGCTTCTGATGAAGCTGGGAATATCATGAAAACAGCTTCCACACTTCACACAACTCTTCAGCACTGTTCTTCAGCATTTCGACCTCCAAACAGTAACAGGAAAAGCTAAGGCTTTCAAATCAAATTTAATACAATTTAAGAAAATTCTATCGAAACATTTGAAAAACCCCCAAAACAAACAACAACGCCTTCCCCCAATTTAGATTTTCTTCAAATGTTGGGTGATGCTTCAAGTTTTTTTTTTAATTTTATCCAAGCTAGTTGACCCACCCTTATTTAAAACACTCAAAATTTGACAAAGCATCAAAGTCATACCCAATAATTTTCAGTGCAGGTGTTATTAATGAAGGATACAAAATTTATGCTTATATCTGCTGTGTCCCTGCAGAGGTCTGTTGATTTCAATAAGGCCCTATGTGGGCACAGAGATCCACTTCCAAAGCATTCACTAGAAGCTAAAATTATACAGCTATTTCACAAAGTCTTTTTAAAAAATCTGAGAAGTGTCTCTAAATTGGCAAAGTTGGATTCTGCATTCATTGTGTCTCCCTGAATCCATATCAAATTTACATATTAAATTACTCAATTTACATATTAAAAAGTGTTTTTCTAGCCACCAGTCCTGTGAACTCAACCAAGGCTATTAAGCCAGGCTACATTTTTTCCTTTTCATTTATCACCAGCAGCAATAAAACTGCTGAAGGTGAAATTACATCTTCATTTACATCTGTCAACCAGTATCTTGAGTGGACTTGCAAAGGTGTAATTGAGGCATCATTTGCAGTATTAGCTAAGCCTCACCTTATGAGGTCTGTGTCCCTTCTCATGGACAACCTTTATGATGGCCTACAAAGCCTCCATTTCCATTCATAATAGGGAACAATGCTTTGTTCCCTTTCCCCTCTGATTTCCATATCTTTGAAGCTCATCTACCTCTATATGAGTCATAGCAGATGCAACTGTTGAAACAGCCATTTTGCATTGTGGTCAGGTACTTAGAGCACTTAAAGGAAGAGGAAAAGAAAAGTTTGGATCAGTCAACAACTTTACAAAGCAGGTAATCACATGCCTGCATATTCCAAGATATTGTAGGTGTGGGCTGTATCTTTAAGGAGAATCCATATTACTGCAGATTAACCCTGACAACTCTACTATAAACGGCTACCTTGTAATTATTTCTCAAAGCTGAATGATGAGATTTCTGATACTTAAATCCTATTATTAAGGAAATATTGTCAAATCATTCCTGTTGTTATGGTTGCCAATACTCTTAAAAATGTCACATATGCTTCTATCTTTCTCCAATAACTTCAGTATAGGGTGAAATTATTTTTCTTTTATGGATTGTGTTTCACAGCACTATGTTATTTAGTATTGTGGGGTTATTTTATTTTTCAGGGAGCTGTACACCTTCTATTTATTTGCTTGCTGTTCTATTTTAGACATTTTATAACTGTCATAAAATGAGATTTAAATTCAACCTATTAAGGTTCACAAAAGAGGTGTACTTTGTTGGTTGTTCCAAAAAATTCAAACTCTAACCATAAAAAGTCTGTGAAACCTTCAGTTATGTTAAAACTTACCATTGTTTTATACTTAGGACACTCCAATGCATGAAAATGTAGATAAATGCCATTTCTGTAATAGAACTTAGTATTTCCTAACGTTGTGCAGTGACTAGACACCAAAGCGATAGGGCCTTAATACAGACCTAAGATAGATATGTTTTAACTTCCATTCTTAGCTACTCTCAGCTAAGGAAAGGATAATTGATTTTTCCAGGTCAGAGCCTACAAGCTTCTTAGAAAGCTATATCCATGCAGGGAACATAAGCTGACAGTTAAAGGTAAGGGAGAGAAAGTACTGCATAGCAGTGACTCTAATGAGCAATATGATCCACTATTCCAGTCAGAAGAAAGTCATGGCAGTGTCCTGCTTTAAAAGGAGTGGAATGTGAATAAAAGCCTGTGGCAAAGCCTCACAATCATGGTTGTTTAGTCCAGTGGTTCCTGACCTGTGAAGAGAGCCCCCTGCAGGAGAAGAGAAGTGGATGGGAATCAACCATTCATATACTGGTTTGGAAGGATTTGACTTTTATCAGTAAATGTTGATAAATGTTGATTTCACTGTACACAGACAAACCAATGAAAAAAAACTTTCATTTGATAATAATATAAATTTACAGATAGACAAAGTAAGAAAAATGCTGCTTTGGAACTTTAATAAATTAGAGTTTGATTTAAGGAATTTGTTCTCTATATTTTGATATGTGATGTTGACAATGTGTGTTTTAATGGTTATAAACTTTAACTGTTTGAATCTAATGTTAACTGTCATTAAATAATTATTACCCCCCATAATTTCCCAAAACTATGAAAATTTAAATAGATAAAAATAGAAAAAATGTTTAAAAATAAACACTAATATTATCCACTGACATTTAAAAAAAAAATCAAATTCTGCCAAACCTACTCTTATACATGTGATATTTCATAGATAAAAATATTTGTTTAGCTTTTTCAATGTTTTCAGCAGTGTTTTTGTTTCCTCCAGTGGTTTCAAGAGGATGCAGATTAATTCACATCCTGTCCTAAAATGTTGTGCCATGCTGGTTTCACATGAAAAGTAGTTGCTTTTAGGTGTTATGCAAAATAATTCCTTTATGTCCTTCCATTAATTCATTCTGGCATTATGATGAGATGTGATTAGTTAGGGCTGGATTATAGGGACTAACCCTTGCCTGGATGTGCAAGGTTTGGGGGCAGTTGTATACATGGAGTCTTTTTCCACTTCCACAATGTCAGCCCTTGCACTTTCCTAAACACAAGGACATATCTCTTCCATAGCCTCAAAGGGGGGCAGAAAAGATACATGTACATGTCCCAGCCCACCTCCTCACCCCTAGACACAGAATATGATGCATGCTACACCATCCTAAAGGATGCCTCCTGGTTCTCCAGCAGTGACAATGTAGCTTGGCATTGCCCCTGCTATATGTGCAAAGATCTTCAGATAATAGATGCTATAGAATGCAAAGCATCAGAAAATGCTAATAGAAATGCAAAGATTCCATAGACAGATATTATTTATGGGGTGTGAATTAACTCACACTTCTGTAACTCCATTTTTGCTGCATGTTGCAGTGAGGTATAGTACCGAATCTACAGATGATGCTCAGTCAGTTTTGCCTGATAGGCTCTGCACAATATGAGTCCAAACAACTGATTGTTTCTTCATGGACTTTTTATGATTTAATCCCCTGGACCTTAGTATATGAAATTGATTGGTATTTAAGTCTAAAGTTTTCAATATACAATTGAAAATAATTTTTCTTATCAAAAAAGAACTAGATAAAACAGGGACGATAGGTCCATCAATGGCTATTAGCCAAATGGGCAAGGATTGCTTTTTTCCAGAAGCTGGGCATGGGTAACAGGATGGATTGCTTGATGATTACCTGTTCTCTTCTTTCCCTCTAAAGCACCTGACGTTGGCCACTGTCATTAGACAGGATACTGGGCTAGATGGACCACTGGTTTGACCCAGCATGGCTGTTGTTATGCTCTAATGGTGGTCCTCTCCTGAAGCATTGCCAATCTCTGACCATTTTGATTATTCTCCTCCATTTTCTCCAATGACACAGGAGAGGGTTCTGAGTTTGCTCACTGTCCTAGGTAGTAAAAGTTTTTGACTTGATAAATTCATAAAATACTTAACATCTATATAATGAGATTTCAGGATTGTCACTCTGTGTGCCACTCTGCAGCCTAGAATATCTGCTAGAGTCAGTGGGAAGTGATGTTAACATGCGAGCATGGCTAAGAGCATTTTTTTATCAGAATATCATCAGGTTCAATCACCACTGGGATTCACAATCTGTAATCATCCAGTTTTTAAATTCTCAGCCATTTTGACTTTAGAAAATTACACCCGTGCCACATACAGCTACAGCAAAGCATGTATCTATGTCATGCCAAGTTTGTTAGACCACTGTAATTTCAGAGGTTACTCAACCAAACACCACATGTATGCTACAGCTAATTTGCATGCAACAATTTCATTGGTTGTATGAAGAGACTAAACAGAATGTGGATCACTTGGCCTAACCGTCACACTCACACCGTCAGACCCTGAACCTTTCCACCTAGGCTGCCAGGCTTCCAAACTTAAAAATAAAAATATGCTTTCTAGCTTATCTTTTTCAGAAACAACTGAAAGATGCTTCTTGACAGATCTTATAACAGTTCCCACCTTCTCATAACACCTTTCCCATTATTTATTTGTTTGTTTGTACTACAGTATACTTAGAAGCCCTACTCACTGACTAGTGCCTCATTCTACTAGGCACTGCACATAAAGATGGTCAATTATGAAAAATTCAGGTGACTTAATTAGGCGCCTAAATTCAGACTGGGCTGCTTAACTTTTTGTGGATGAGTTCAAAATGTTTGGCCTTAATCTCTATTATTCATTACTTCTAAATTTAACAGTTGTCAATGGAAAAATTTAGGACTGAATATTTGTATCATAACAGCAGCTGGAGATCCCTGTCATGATCAGAGCCCCATTGTATTAAGTACTATACCAAAACAGCTGAAGGCACATCCCTTACTGTGAAGAGTTGACTATCTATAAATATTTGTAGAAGGAAAAGCAGTTCTTAGGAATCTGCCCTTGGGTGATCATGGTTACCAGCATTGACATTTATAGGTAGTTGCCTTCAGTAAGTTCTGACCTTCAAACATTTCATCAGTGTAACCCACTGGTCAGTGTGTGTTAGACATCCCCTTCTCTGCACAATTCACAGAAGATGAGAGTCTGTTGAAACTACCATCTGTAGTGTTTAGTTCTTTATCTCAGTCTGTAAAGGCTTGTGTCCTTATCTTTGTAGGTCCCCACCTCAGTACCTGGTCACAACTAAGAAGGTGATCATTATGTCATTATTTAGTTGTACTGTTACAATTGAAGGAAGAGTCCTGTGATCAGTAAAGGGGATTGTTTTAACATTTTATTTTAATGGAATCTATAGCACCTATAATATTAGGCCACCTATGTGCCTGAATGTGAATTTTGCAGCTTCCTCTAGCCACCCACATTAGAAAATGTTGGTGTTATGGTGGTGTTCTACAAACTAATTGGCCTGCAACTTTGTAAGTTTAGCCCCAATGTTACAAAAACTTATGTACATGCTTAACTTTAAGCAAGTGAGTATTCCCAATGAATAAGTCTTTTCAGAGTCAGGGCCTCGGTACATTTGAAATATATATACAAATGAGAAGCTTACCTTTAATATATCTGAGTTTAACAGATGGATCACACATAAACCGTGATTTAAACACAATTTACAAAGGGCTTAAAAAAAACCACTTTATGCGTTACTGTTTTATCTCAGAACAAAATGGATTTTCAATAGCTTGGAGCCTAAACACTGTAATCAGAAAGCATTTTTGCAATCCTTTTCTACATTGTCAAGCATAATTGTTTTCAGGTATAATATTGAATGTTAAATGAGACTCTTCTTATCTGGTAAAGTAGTAAAACAATTTAAATGTTTGAACACAGTTTTTGGAATCACATGAATCAAAGATATACATACAGATTTTTCTCTTTTTATAATCAACATTTTGTGTTTGTGTGTGTGAATATTTGAATAATACACTTAACTAAAGGGAAGACAAACATTTTAATTCAGTTGTGTGTGTGGTGAGAAAAGGTTGTGGTGTACCTTCCTCCCTCTCCATTGTCATAGCTAGCACCATTCATGGTGTCTGTTGTCCCCAGTGGGATTATGGCTGACACATGGGAGCAAAGGATGAAGGCTCCAGGTGCTTTTTTGTGATTCTGTTGTCTTGCATCATAAATGTTTGTCAAAAATACCTTAAAGTATACATGAGCTATTAAGCAGTTATTCAGTAACTAAGGCTAGCTATTTGTATATTAGCTAAAGTCAATTTAAGGGAAAACCATGCCTGTATACTGCAGATACACTGAGGGTGAGAGAAAGGGCTCACAGGAATGCCTTTTCCCTTTCCCTGGTGCATCTGTGCTGAATCCTGAACAGGGATTTCAGCCTAGTGCTCTCTGAGGTGCCAGTGCACAAGAGTCCCAAAAGGCACGTGGTCTGCATCTGGGAATGCTGCCCTGCAAACCTGCTGCCTTCAGCTATAGATGCTAGAAGTGCACATTATTCCATTTTTAGGCCTTGCAACTCCCATTGAAGCAGTGAAATGGTTTGAATCAGGAGTTGACAGGGTTTGACTGATGGGCAGGAAGATTTGTATGCAGGATTGGATGGCACAATGTAGGTAGCTGGGAGACCAGAGAGATGGTGGCTACATGAATCAAGACAGGACGTTTAGCAGTCCTACATGGAAAGAAAAGATCTGAGTTTTAAACCAGGGATAAAATGTAGCCCTATTTGGACACTGCCAGGATGTAAGGGACATTATTGGAGGAGGAATCAAAGATGATCTCAGAATACAGGCCAGCACAATGAGAAAGATGGTCATATCGTGAAGAGTGATAGAGATTGCAGGGCTGGGAAGTGGAGAGGATTTTGGAGATGTATCAGTAATTCCTTTTTGTCCATATTCAGTGCTGTTAGTGAGACTTCTATGAAGAAGTGTCATAGAAGCAGTGTGACTAGAGGGACTGAGTTAAAGAAGCCATGTCAGGAATGCAGAGGTAGATCTGTGAATTGTCATCAAACACTATAAAAGACCAAGGATAATATGTGAAAAAAGGAGGAAGTAATGAAAGGCATCAAACTAGCAGAGAGCTCCAGAGGGATAAGGATCAAGTATAGTCCCTGAGATTTTGCCAGTGAGTAGTCATTAGAGACATTTCTGATAGTGGTTTTAGTGGAGCATGGTGATTGGAAGTTAGCTTGTGGTGGAGAGGTGAAGGATACAACTGGAAAAGGATAACTTGGGTAAATGGTTGCAAAGAACTCTTGTTGAGTTTAAGGTGATGGTAAGAGGCATAATTGGGGTCATTTATTGAACAGGCACATGGGATCAAGACTTTTGAGGGTTGGCCAGACTAGAGAATATTTGCACTTTGAGGGGAAGGAACCAGTGCAAGAGGCTGAGGATGGGGGAGAGGAAAGTCAGCAACTAAGGGTGGGGGAGGTCAAGGAACCAGGTGAAACTTAAAGGTAAGTAACAGGTGGGGGACTTGAGCCAGGGCGTGGGGGAGGAACGAAAGTGTATTACACACAGGTTTGGCTTCTTCCCCCTTCTAATGCCTTGTAAGAAACCTCTACCCTGCTGCTGTGCATGTGCTTCCCAGCTTGAGTAGACATACATGCACCAGCTCCGTTTGAGATAGCATGCTAAGGCAGTGTTACCAGAAGTAGCATGGGTGTAGCTTGGGCTTGCAGTTGAACACAGACCATCCCAGACCCCATGGGCATATATACAGACTGCTAGCCTGCCACTTCCCATACTACCCCTATGCTTTGTGTAATACGGTAGCATATCTGTTTACCTGAGCTTGGAAGCATGATCCCAGACATAGAGTGTACCCTTATTAGTCTAAAACTGGATTCACTTCATCTGTTGTAGCCCTGGTCCCTCCACTGCCACTTCTTTTTTACAATATAGCTACCCCAGGAACAGGCAAACTATACTTTAACACTTCTTTCAGACAAATGTTTTCCAGACTTGAAAGACAGGATTTTAAACAGCCAATTGAGACAATTCCTTAGAAGGTATAAGGAAAGACCTTGCAGTTATGTGATATTTACCCTTCCATCAGACAGGTGCCCCCATCGTACTAAAAGTCTCCATGACAGTTACAAGAACTCTGTTTATGCTTCGATACCAATCTCAACAATATTAACTGACAGACTTATGGTTCACTCCCTTCCAAAATTTGCCCATTTTAGCAGTCTTTTGGCAAAGTAGACTTGCCAAATCCACCCAGGGAGACTCTTGGCTCACGAAGCTATGCTGCTTTACAAGAAATAGGTCTCACTCAACTTCAGCAATATTAGCCAAACCTGATGCTAGCCACCAGATCTTATTTTATGATAGTGAACGAAAGAAAACTGTAGCTGGCCAGGATTGCAGGTTGTAATGGTGGTGCAGCATGTTGCCTCTTTTATGCCAACACATCTGATCTTATAAAACTCCAATTCCCAGTTGTTAAAACTCATATGCTCCATACATTTTTTTGTATCTAGTACACATTGGTAAGGCTATAGGGCCATATGCGTGGGATAACCAGACAAAGCATAGTCACTTATCTGTAGATGACTAAGCAGTCCCTGCATGCTGACTCCATCTGTTATGTAGTATTTATGCATTTGACCTTTAAGGATCCAAATTCCAATTACCTGTGGATTAACTTCATCCTGAGCTCATGTCTAATGTGGCTTCTGTTACAGCAACTGCCATCTTGAATTATGGTGTCCTGTAACCAGCAGGTTAATGACCAAATAGTAATCCCTTACTGTAAATTGGTACCATACTGTAATTACTACGTATTACTTGTATAATGTCAACAGTGTGATTGTGTTTTACAAACATTGGTGATTTTGCCAATTAATAGAGAAGAGCTGCAATGAAAAGAAAGGAGACTTGTTTAAGCAGGCTTCTGAACATAGGTCCTGTAGTTCTTCCTTAACTCTGTAGCTCCCAAACTAACTTAATGCAATCAGTGCTGCTTACTATTACTACATATAGTCCCCTAATTTATGGTGTGGACTAAGCAGTCATGGAACAAACCTTATAAAAGACCTTACATTCTCAACAGGCTGAAAGCAAACAAGGGAGATGAGAGAGAACTAATAAAATGCAAAGTTATGTAATGAGGAAGTTAAGCATGCATCAAATTAGTTTTTTCATTTGTTGAGTATATGCACATTGGTTTTAGTAGACTGAGAGACAGGATATGGGTTTCAAAAAGGCAAATGGAGGCTTGTCATATCAAGTCAAGGAATGTGTTCCAGGTATGTGGGGCAGTGTGGAAGAAAGTGTGTAAATATAAGTTGTAGCTGGATATAAAGGAAACTACGAATATCTAACTAGGGCAGAGAATGTAGCATCAGGGAGTGCAGGTAATAGAAAGAGGTAAGAATAGAGAGGTACTTGGTGGGAGTGAAGTGGAGTAAGACCTTGAAGGTGAGAACAAGGAACTTCAATTTAATACAGGAAGTAATGGGTAATCAAAGAGATTGGAGAAGGGGTTGTACATGGACAGAGAAGCAGGCAGGCAGTCGATGATTTTAGTGGCAGCATTTTGGATGGTGAAATACACTCTAATCATGTATATAACTCCTTTGCAAATCCTCCTGTTCACAGGGAACTGCTTCAGCTACTCACTGAGCAGCACTGCCTAGCTTGTTTTCATGATCTCTTAGTCACAAACACACATAGAGTCTGTTTCTTTTCCACCACATACACCTTTAATCCTCTGTTTCTAAACAGCACAGAACAGGCAGCACCTTCCACACAGTTTCTCTCCTCTAGTCAGCTCACCTTCTGAGCTTCCTTTAGGTTTCTGCGCCTCCTAATTATGTAGCCTCGAAGGGTATGGCTACATTTCAATTAGACACCTGCCACTGGCCCATGCCGGATGACTCGTGCACTTGGGGCTCTGGCCAAGGAGCTGTTCAACTGCAGTGTAGACATTTGGGCTCAGACTGGAGCCTGGGATCTCACCCCCTGAGAGGTGGGAGGGTCCCAAAGCTCAGGCTGCAGCTCAAGCCTGACTATCTACATTGCAATGAAACAGCCCCTTAGCCTGAGCCCAAGTTAACTGGTATAGGCCAGCCATTGGGCTTTTAATTGCAGTGTAGACAGCCCCAATTACTAAGCTAATTGTCTCATTAGCTCAGCGGTTACCACCCAGTGTCAGTACTCCCCACTAGAAGCAGGCTAATTGGCTCCAATTAAGCCTACAACTTTCTCTGTGCTTCAGCAACTTCAATGACCAACGTGCTACAACTAGCATTCTGTCACATTCTTACCTGCCCCTCTCGTGAAAGGAAACAGACCAAGCCCCACCAGGTTACGCTGGAGATATGCTCTCAGAGACTTCATCAGTCATACAAAAATATTGCGCAATGTGTCAGGAATCTGGACCTGCAGCAGAGCAAGTCTCCAGGTGACCTCATGAGCATAACTGGATTGTAGCAGACTCCCTGATTGGCTGCATTGCCTGACCGGTAGAAAGAATCAGCAGACCGGCTCTTAAGCCCAGCAGCAGGAGCTCTTTGGTGGTTTCTCAAAGCTTTTGCCTAGACTTATGATGGTTTCTGTGCCTGTTTGTTCCCAGTGTTGGGAACTGTGCTCTGACCCTTGGATCTGGCCATTGAATCTGGGCTCCGATTGGTGGTAACTGATTCCTGCTCTAACCACTATGTATGACTGCCCACATCACAGTCTCTGACACAGGGGAACCTTGGACTGATTTGTTTTTGAAAACTGGAGGTTTAACTCTGTATCCCCCATACAATGTCCCTGGTGATTCTAATCATGATGACATTTTTTAGCACTTACAGCATGCTGCAGTAGCCTAAATGTTATACAGACATTAATTAAGACTGGCCTTTCAGCCATACTTAGTTGACCATCTGCATTTTTTTCAAAAAGAAGGGGAAAAAAAGTAAGTTTCTGCTTATTTTTCATGTGGAGATAGCTTTGAACATGTATGAAATATTAACTGCTTTACAGATTGCCTGAACTGAAAAGAACAAGCACCACTGCAGCAAAAATATGGAGGAATCTAATAATCTCACTTTTTCTTTGTCTCTCTCTCACGCATACACATACATTCACTCTGTATGTAAAACAGGTCAGTAAAGTTTGGGATGTATCATCTAAAGAATTCTAAGGCCAGACCAGATCAGCCATCCTTCTAATCTGTCTTTGACAGGGTACCAGATATGTCAGAAGTTCATCCCATAATGGATATAACCTTCCTATTCCTAGGCAGCTAGTGGTTGGTGTATACTATTAAGCATTACATTTATTTATAACCCATATCATGTAACTATGGATGTTATTATTCATAATAATGTCTAATAATTGCTTGAATCCAACAAAAGAATCCTGGCCTTAGTGCTATCTTGTGTCAGTGAGTTCTGAGATAAATTATGCCTGCCCAGTCCTAACCTGAGGTTTGAAGAGCTGGATAGAATCTGGAGCTCCACTCTCCTCAGAGCTCCCATCACCCATTCTTCCTTAGCCTCTTCCTTCTCCCCAGCCCAGGGACACTGGCTGTCCCACCCAAATCTCTAGTCTGTGGAGGCCTGAAAGGGAGAGTGTATGGATGTAATGTACTGAGGCAGGAGGTGGGAGAAGGGCTAGAGAATAATATTTAATTGATGGCTGTTGATAAAAATATAGAATTAATAGATTTTGGAAGTGGAGAATATGGAATTAATAGACTTCTGAGGACAGAAAATAATTTTTCCTAGAGAATATCACATTTGTCAGTGATCTGGAGAAAACATAAGACACATATCACCAATTTGTGGGTAAAGTGGCCAGCTGTGAACACTACTGCTCTGTGATTGTGGAATGCCAATCCTTTGACTGGTAGTATTTCAAAACATCATACTGGGCTTGGGAAAGGAGAAATTTCTGTGGATGCAAGCACTTGCATTAGCTACTGAATAAGGGAGTGCTAAAGATAAACTGCTGGTGTCTGAGTTTAACATTTGTCTCAGATACCACCAAAGGTTTCATGTTGCCAAATTAACATTTCAGCTGGTGAGTGAAAAACTAAAGGAAACAACAACAACCAAAAAATGAAGTTAGGCATTTTCCAATTAAAAAACTTTTTGGAAAACTCCTGACCAGAGCTAGTCATCAGTTCTTGCATGGGAAACAAAAGACATAACCAAGATCTTTTGCAGTTTCCAGCTTGCCTAGTGTTCCTTGAATTAGGATTGTTTTCTACCTTTGCATTATATATAATGACATTTGCGTTAGAAATTAATTATGATCTACGTGATGTGTAGTTATGAAATAGCAGCAACCCATACTAACAATTTGTCCCCACTCAAGTGTACATGTAGAAACTATTGGCTTTTATGAAACACATGATATATGTTCCTCCTCTGATATGTTAATTGTATTTTTACTGAAGGGTGGTACTTTTCAAAGACCAAAAATACGTTTTACTAGATAATTCAAAAGGACTGAAATGCACTATTTGATCATCAGCTCCCTCGTATATTTTTATCATGTGTATGGGAAATGTTTCCCTAGCAACTGTAACCACATAAAGGCTCTTAAAATGAACTCCAATCCCACTCTTGTTTCTTATTTTTACTAGTTTGCAACAAACACTAATGTCTGGTTTAAAATGATATAGTAAATGGAAGCATTCATTATTCCAAATGAATAGGAAAGTTTTAAACTGCTTGCATTCCATGGGCCAGATTTTTCATATCCTCTGCTATAGTCCTGTCTTTACACATGTATACATTACTGAAAATGTGGCACTCTGTTTACAATTTTTTCACATTAATTTAAAACTAATAGCACGTCAGTTAAATACAAAAATCAAAACAAGTAAAGAAAAAACAAGAAGGAGCTAATTTCTGCTCTCATTTATCTGGCTATTACTCCACAGTAACTCAATTGAAATCAATGTCATTTATCCAGTTTCACAGCAGTGTAAATGAAATCAGAATCTCACTCTTTTTCTTTTTCAATGTCAGATTAATTACAGAAATTATTCTCAATACAGATCCCTTCCCATGCAGAAATGGGATTTGATATATCATTTACCAGTAACATGAAGAACACTAAATTATTTCCCCTGAATGTTGTACTTCATGGCAGAAATTACAAAATGTCATTTGGAACACTGTTAAATATTGGATAAAACTGCAGGATTGATTGATTGATTTGAATAATGTATTGGTATCTGGCATGCTTTCCAGGTATCGTTTTCCTTTATAACTAGACATTTTCTAAACTGATTTGGACAATTCTAACAGTTATGGTCTCACGGTAGGATGACTAAGTCTCAATGCAAGCAAAAATTCTGGGCACTTCATCTTATGCCATATGACTTCAAAAAAACATTATAGGATGTTTGTTATGAATGAGAATGACCTTCAGTAGATAAAAGAACTAGTGATCTGCATCCTCTTGCAGACGTGCATCCGATAGAATTTTCTACTTCAGGGCAACCTCATGTCAGATGAATGTCCCAGATAACTTCTGTTATTTCCTTTCATTTTGCACTTTAGAGGCAAGACCCCTATGTAGTCCACAGCAAACTGACAGCAAATTCTGGAGCAAGCTCCCTATATACTCTTCTCCAAAATCTGCTGCAGCCTCATGTATTTTTTTATTTAAGGAGGTTGAGTAATAAAATATAACACGGATAACACTATCTGTTCAGTAATCTTTGCATTATTTACTATCATATCAAACAGATTATTTTATGCTGCACTCACACTTTTAGTTTTCAATATGCAATAGCTTTTAATAGAATTCATAAACAAGAAGACTGTGTTAAAAAAGAGTTGAGCTGAAAATGTGTTTCAGAGGAGTGTAGCCAAAAACATTGTTACACTTTCCTTAAGAAATGAAACCTTTTAAAAAACACAGTCTTTAGGAAGTCTGGATATAACAGGTACCCACTGCCATATAGTCCTTCATCCCGCATTACCCTGCCCACTCAACCTTAGTGTTGCTTAGGAAAGTTTGCAAAAAATACTATGTACACAAAGGAGAAAATAAGAACTGTCTAGGATTTTTTTGGCAATAGATCCCTTTGAATAAAGAGTAGGATTTTCTAATCCCCTTGTATTTTGTCACATGACTACAGGGCTGAGTAGAGGTTGTATCTATATATGTATTTACCTCAAGATAGGTATCCAAGGTAGGATATGAGAGATTTCTGGCTTTGGATCCTGGTTGCATTGTGGAGAATTTGGTCTTATTCGAATATGGAAGACTATGTAATAAGATCACTTTCTTCATAACAACATACAGAATGAATATTGATTCCTATGTTTGTTTGAGTGTTAAAGACATAGATTTAGATTTATGAAACATAAGACAACTTTTCTAGACAAAGAACTAAGTATCCTTGCTCTGCAATATTTAATGTTCTTATGGTCTTAAGTAATCCCTTTTCAGCTTTTCATATATCACTAAATTTGTTTGTATAGTTTGTAAATGTAATGGCCAGTTAGATAAAATTATGATTACACCTAAGGTGTAATAGACTTAATTTAATAAGAGCATTACACACCTTTGTGCTCCAAATATATGATCTGACTGAAGAGCCATCAGAAATCTGAAGAAAATATTGGCAAATTATAACAAGGTATGTGTCCATAATCTGTGGAATTCTGCATTGCTTTAATTTTGTATCCCAAACTTTAAAATATAAGACACTTTTAAATTTGTATTACAGGTTAGAAAAAATGCCCATATATTTCAGAGAGTGCAGATTCTGGGATTGTTAAATAATAGTACAGTAGTAAATATACTACACATTTATTCAACTACACCATCATACAAAGTGAGAGACCCCACATTCCTATTTAGATTTTTATTTCCAAAACCGTAAACAAGTATGAGTTTAAGTGTAATAAGGGACAAACTTTGGTTCTATTCCTTTAAATGTTAATCTTCAGGTGGATTTCTATCAGGTGAATTTTCTATCCTTTGTTAAAGAATCTATTTATCAATCTTCATTACTGAACAAATTGTGAATGTTACAGCTGAAGGAAATATTAGAATATAAATGAACAAAATGCAAAGGATAAAGGTTAAAGAATCACCCACTCTTATACAAATTAGTCCTGAAAGCCACAACATTCTTTGAAGAAAGAGTTTGCAAAGAAATTTTGGGAAAGTAAGAGCAGGAGACCATAAAGAGTAATGGCAAAATTTAGAGGTGACATAAAAGTGAAGAATAAAATACAAATTGGTAGGTGCATGTAAATTATATGCTGAGATTTCAGTATTGTTCTCATTGAAGACAATGGGAATCAGAGACAGCAGGCTGTAAGGGGACAGAAAGGTCAGGCTGAGGGGAGAAAGAGCACATTGTTTACACTCTCCTGTTACTACAAACTGGCTGCCATGATGTGTGATTTACATCACCTTATTAACTTGTAACTTACACTGTCATTTATTTAAACAGTTAATTTGGCCTATATAAAATGCCTTGACTTAAACTGATTGATTGTTTCCTAGATTACAGTACTTGCATTTGAACAAATTCCCATTGGGCTCTGAAGCATGCGTACCTGATTGAGATAAATGATGGGAATGATAAGAGAAAGTTCACATTTTGCAGCTGCTAATGTTTAGCTGGAGACAGTATTTTGAAGGGCTGGGTTAACAGGCAACCACAAATACATCATTAAGTCTATCTTTGTAATGGAAATGGAAATGTATTATCTCTTTATTAGCAACATCATCTCCTATTAAAGGAGTTAGGTAAAATAACAAAGAGTTGCAGGGAGACTGAAGAATGTGCCTCGCCTCCCTCCCTCCCCTGACTTTCTGCCTCTCTCAAATCTGCCATCCTGTATATTTGTGTGATAAATCTTTCCCTTGCCTGTTATGTTAACCACTCACGAAAACATCTTGCTGCTATTGTTGTTATTATTAATACTGAAGACATTTTAAGATTTGTAAGGCACAAAACTAGCCAAAGGGTTCACAGTCCTCAGTCAGAGAGAGATCAGTAAACTTACAACTAATGGTTGGAGGGTGAGTGGGGGTGCTTGGTAGCATCTTGAGTTAGACAGTATATATCAGTTACACTCCTCACAGACAGAATGGCAGAAGTGAGTCTTCAGGAGAGACTTAAATATAGAGATAGTAGGGGCCTTGTAATTCTAGCCTGGGAACAGCATACCATGGATCAGGAGCAGCATGACAGCCGGCACAGAGTTATTTATGCAAGATGCTGACAAATGGGCAGACAAGTTTGACACTTGACAGAGCAAAGATGGGGAGGAAAACTACTTGAAATAAGATAAGGCAAGTGAATTTTTAATAAGATAATACTGGAGGAAGGAAAGGAAGTCATGAGGAAGAGGAAAGTTGGCGAGGTAGAAAAAATAAAAATGGGAGGGCTTTCATTCATATTAATAGATTTCAAGGCCAAAAGGGGTCATAGTGATCATCTAGTCTGACCTCCTGTATAACAGGAGGCCATAGAACTTCCCCAACATAATTCCCAGGGCATATATTTTTGAGAAACATCCAATCTTGATTTTAAAATGATCAGTGATGGAGAATCCAGCATGACTCTTCGTAAATTATTCCAATGGTTAATTATGCTTACAGTTAAAAATGTACGCCTTATTTCCTGTCTCAATTTGCTTAACTTTAGCTTCTTACCATTGCATCATGTCAAACATAAAATAATTAAGAAGATCAAATGTATTTTTCTTCGGAGTGAGGGAAAATTCTTTCAGAGCATGTAGTGTACTCTAGCTTACCATCACTGTAGCCCTTTTAAAAATGTATAGTGTATTTGAGATTTTTGCTATAGTATCGTTGAATCTGAGGGTTCACAATACAAAAACTCTTAACCCTTCTATAGTTCATTAAGCCTCATATTTCTGCACTATGCTGTACTTCCTCTGCATGTCACTTTGTAAATGTCTTCTTATACTCCACGTTCTACTAAGTACAATATGTTTAATTTATATGGCAATTAATTTCTACTGCTCTTGAATGACTTTATCCTTCATGTAATCTCTGTATCATCTTGCAGAGAACTTGTTTTCTTTCCATCCTCCATACTTTTACAAGACTTATGCACTAGCTTTTTTCTTCTAAAGCTCTACTGAGGTCAATGGAACTACTTGCATAATTAAGTATATCCAGGATTGAGCCCAAAGTCACTCCAGACAATGTGACAGCCATAATGGCTGTAAAACAAGACTAGAATTTGCAGTACTGAACTCTAAGTAACCAAATGCAGTCTTCCAATGTGATATTATGTATGTGTGTGTCTGTATTTCTCTACAGATAGGAATATAAACTAATTTTATACAGTATACTACTCAGATGGATAAAATAATTCATATGAATAAAGACAGATAAGATTAGATGCCTATATATTAATATGTATGATTGTGACACCAGCAGTTAGATTTCTGAAACTTTTATTTTCACTTTCTCTACAAATATATTCATTTAGCAGTGGGATATATTTGTATTTACCTAAGAATGTACTATTTTTATAATCACATCATAACTCTTGGGTAAATCAATGGGTATAATACTACCTGGAATCGTGACTTTAAAATATGACTTTATGTGGCATGGCATGAAAAATCTGCAACAAAATCATCAAGTTTGTAATCAAACAATTTTGGATCCTTGCTTATAATGCACAACAGTTGTTTAACTTTAGTTCATTAAAGAACCAGATTCAGCTTACTTACATAAGTACTCCCATTGATTTGCAAGGTAAACAAGACTTGGCCCTCTCAATCTAATATTCCTAAAACATTTAGGATGGAATTTTTAAAGTGCTCAGGATTGGCGCAACTGTGCTTTGCTATTTCTTTCCTATTGACTTCAGTGGAAGCAGAATTAGGCCAACCGTGAGTGCTTTTGAAAAATTTTGGTTGGGTCCAGAGCACATTTTGTTTCTGTTGCAGAAACTGTTGACTTCTCTGTACACAACAGACTTTTTTATACCAATAGCATTTCCACTAAGGTAAAACTTATATTAATATGGAATTTCTGGGACAGTCAAAATATTGAATTTACTTTATCTGGGATCTAATATTATTCACCTTATCTGATTCTAATAATGCATTGTACATTGAATTCAACAAGTATCTTTGAAAATAACAAACATTGGCCAATAGCAGCCCCTTGACAATTTATAGAGACTTTTCAACAAAAGAATATATTCGTTCACTTATCCTTTTTCAGGCTTTTATTCTCCATTATTCACTAACAGCAGTTGTCTCCCTATAGCTGCCAACTTCATATCGACATACTGAACATATAAAAAATTATTTGTTCTGCATTTCCAGTAGAATTTAAACATATTCTTGAGTTGATTATGATAAATTACTGTGTAGCTCATTTGGACATTTTTGGTTACATTAAACAGTTTTATAATTATAATAATTAGTTTCCATCTTTACTTTAAAGAACAGCTAAATGTGAACTAATTCTTTAAATTCTTACAGCTAGTACTTTGTCAATATTGTATGGAAAATAACTCCACAACAACAGTGGTTGGCTTCATTTCCTAACCAAGATAAATCTTTACATTCACCCATATGTAGCCTGATTTCAGCTAGGTCCAAGTTCATGTCTAACTTTGAGCACAAAAGTAGTCCCATTAAAGCCACCTTTTAGGTGAAATTACTGAAGCATACAATATCACTGAAAAACAAGACTGAATGGGAGGAAGAAGTGGGTAGAAAGCAGAGCTAGTCGTATTTAGGGGAGGGAGGACACCTAATGAAAAATTCCAATAAAAATGATTTTTTCATTTTTCTTCACTTATTTGTGTTTTTTAAAAAATGAAAACCATAATGTTTTATTTTTTAACAAAACCCTGAGAAATTTTAGACAAAAATAAATAGAATGTTTTTCCATGAAACTATGCATTTTGCCAAAAGCTGGTTTTCATTCAACAACAACACACACAAAAATCAGAAAATTTTCACCATCTCTGTTCGGGAGGTAAAATATGGAAAAAGAGAGTCTATTAGTGAACAGGTGAACAAAATAGAACAATGAAATAGAAGGAAAATACTTGCAAGACATTTTTTAAAGAATTGAAAAAAATAGAGGGAAATTGTGAATCAGAAGTATTATAATGGAGCACCATTTCTCCTACAGTTAAGGTTCAGCAGCACTTACTCTTTAAAGTTTGATTTTTCTAAGTGCTCTAAAATCCCCAGGCTTACTCAAATTGTCTTGATTTTTTCTGTGCCTCCGGGGCTGCTAGGTAGAATTTGTGGTCCAAATTTGTTGTAATTTGAGCAAGGAGTTCCTCAGATAGAGCCCTCCCTTTCCCCCTCCCCTCCGAAGACATTTTCAAAATCAACAGATTTTTATCATTTTTTCTCCCACGCACTATTGGTGCTCAAACTATGGCTCCATTTACCCCCAATTAATCTCTTTCTCTCAATATTTATCCCACATAGTGCATGTCATCCACTGTGTCTTTGGGGAAGCAATGTTGACAAAGTTGTTAAAAGAAGAGTTTAGCTCTGTACAATGGTATCTGCTACAGCTCACAAGAAAGAAAGAATGAAATGTTCAAGTGCAGCAAACCTAAGTACGAGATCTTACATAGGCAGCCCACTGTCACAGTAACTGGATGGCTCAAGGGAACATGCTGTGGCCAGGCATTGTAAGTTCAAACCTGAGTCTTGGCAAAACTCTGAGAATGATCTGTAGACCCACCTCAGTTAAGAGTTGTTTCTTTTTTTACCTTTGAAAAATGTGTTCTGTTAATTTGAACAGCTAATTTTGAAGGGTTCTTACTATTTTCTGAAAGAAAATAAATTTCACGTTCTCCATACAGATATAAAAGAATGATTTCTGGGCATGATACTATCTTTCCAGCCTGTGGAAGAGGGTATTGTAACAGATTGCCAGCACTGATTCATCAATTACCCCAGAATGATAAAGATGGTCATGTCTGTTTCAGTGCAGTGTCCCCCTGAACTTTCCAAACTCACTTCATCTGGGAACACAGCTGCTATTCAAATTTGAGTTCTAACATTGAATGAATTAATTGATTTTTCTATTATGTGGTACCTGCAGTTGTATTATGATGAAGAACTGCTCTCTCACAAACCAGTTTCATGTAGAGTAACAAAATGCATTTCAGGTACCAGACTGAATAAACCATCTATTGTTATTATAATGGGGCATCACAGCCACAACAACAAAAACTTTGCCACAGCACAGATGCTTGGCTAGAAGAGAACTACCAAAGACGCTGTTATTTTGTTTTAATTATTATATAGAAAATATTTGAAATAACCGGTTATACTCTGTCATAACGAGATACTGAAACTTTTGTTTCTCTTATAATATTCTGGTATAGTAATCTTTTCTTTTCAAATTCTGAATTTTCTATTTTAAATCTGGCTGTGAACTGTTCAATTGTAAGTAGACTCAAAGTTTGATAACTTTTGGGAGAAGAGAAAAAGCTGACTGAACAATCACTGCCATTTGACTGACAAAGTCTCTAGTGAAGAGGTCAATTCCTGCTTTTTATGGGTGGGAAGCAGTAATCAGAAATCAATCTGAGGGGCTGAATTTTAAGCTCCCTGCATAGTTAAGCTACTACAGAAATAAAAGTAGGAAGCATTTTGATATCATGAGCTATTTTATATGGAAATAAAAGTGAAGTTTCTTTTGCAATAATATTTGATTAGATAAGGGATTAGAGACAACCAATGAGCAGCAGGAACCATGCTTTCTGATTAGCACATTTTTATTAGGGAAAGTGAGTTGTTGTTTTGAAGTATTATATACCTGAATCTACAGAACTGTAAATTTTAGAATGTTGTTTTTGTGAACATTTGCTTTATTTCAGTTCCTAAAAGTTTACTGTTGCTTTAAATTCCGTATTCCTGTTAATGATCAATTATCATGGGGTTTAATGGCTCAGAGAATTCATAATGAGGCATAAAGTAGGGCCTTTTCCCTCTGCGTCACCATTTTGAATCCAGTCTAGGTTGGTAATAAGGGCTGGCTGTAGTGATCTATGTAAAATGATCTTGACATAGTCTGAATTCTCGGTGCCTGAGTCTCTGTGGCTTGGATTGTGCATAGTTATTGACATTTGTGCAAGGTGGGCATAAAATGTTGCCAAATCAGAATTTTCTACTCTCAAACATTGGTGGCAGTATCTTACTCCCTCTCTGCCCAATTCTCAAGGACTAACCAAGGCCACACAAGGTCTGTTGCAGTGAAGAATCAAGTCTTTCTTGAGCCTTTGGAATAGGTGGTCTGTCTTGAGTGGAATTTTAGTGTTCCATTTACAGCAGCCATTGGTATTATCTATATCCTGCATGAATGTTCACAGTTAAAGATCACCGAGGATGTATCAATGCCAGTTAAAATACATCACAATCCTGCCCCAGGCAGACCATTGTCTAAAATGGATAATGAATGACTCCAAAAGCCATCATGCACTTGGGGCCAGGGTTAACCGTGGGATGGGAATGAAAGAGAATGAAACACAGGGATATGTTTTCTTCTGACCTTTCTCTGGACCCCTTTCCAGGACTAGCACAATTTTTCCATTAGACAGAGTGCAGAAGGCAGCAGGAACCCTAGTCATCACCATTTTTAATGGTAATTTCATAACCCATGAACGGCAAATTGAATAGTCTGGCTCTGGTGCTTTTGTAGTTAAGTGTTTCAGAATCTAAAAATAACAGGTGTCTGCTATTCCAAGTGTGAAAAAAAAAAATATCAGCCAGAGTGCCATTCAGAAGCATATTGTAACATATTGATTTATTCTGATATGGCGCAATTTCACTGGTTTTCCTTCCTTTTTGCTCTGATTCATTTCCATCCATAAATCCCACCCAAACAGCCTTATTTTATCCTCCAGAATTAAATCAAAATCATTGAAACTTGATGGAAGAATAAATTTCATATATATTTTCAACGACTTTTTTCTGTTTCTGGTTCATCTCCCCAAATGACATAAACCTTCTAGATGGAAAGTTGTTGTTTTTTTTAAATAAACTTTAAATTATGGCAATATAACAAAATACCATCTGCTTCTTTAGTATATATTGGCTCACAGCAGTATCTTTCCCATATATAAACCCTTTTCTCAAAGCACATCAGTACTTTCCATCACAGTAGATCTCTCGTAAATCACCACAATTGAAAGAAGGATAGTAAAAATAAATCTAAAAATAATTTTCATATATATCTTCTGGCTAGCTGTAAAATTTTCCTTACCCACACAAACTTCTCCCAAATGACTAATATTTCCTGCAGAAGATCCTTAAAACAAAACAATGTTTTATGAGGTGTGACACTTTATTCAAAGAATGAAGGTTTCAACATAGTTTATTCATGTTCTTTATTTTTGTTAATAAAGAGCAATTAATTGTCAATTAATTAATTGGCTACAACTCAACACAAATACTATTAATAACAAAGGGGAAGGAACACAAGCCAGAATAATGAAAGAATAGGTTCAAGAATATTTAGATAAGTTAGATGTATTGAAGTCAACAGCCCTGATGAACTTCACTCTCGGATACATAAGGAACTAGCTGAAGCAATCTCAGAACCATTGGTGATCATCTTCAATAACTCATGGAGTTCAGGAGATGTCCCCGAAGACTGGAGAAGGGCATACATAAAACCTATCTTTAAAAAGAGAACAAAGAAGACTAGGAGAATTATAGACCAATCAGCCTAACTATGATACCCAGAAAGATGATGAAATAAATTGATTAAACAATACATTTGTAAGCGCCTAGGGGAAAATAAGGTGATAAGTAATAGACATCATGGATTTGTCAAACACAAATAATGAGAAACCAACATTATTTCCTTCTCTGGCGAGGTCCTGGCCTAGTGTATAGGGGGTATCATATGGTGACTAGCGACTTTAAGAGGGAGCAAAGTACAATGCACCTGTCACTGATTATCGGCAGGCCAGTTAGGCTAAATGGAAGATACTTGGGCTGATAAAGAGAAAGATAGCCACTGTGGAAGCTAAGAGAGAGGATCTGTTGCAGAGCTGCTAAAAAGGCTCAGGAAGGTGGTAGTTGGAGAAGCTGTTGGAAAAGCAGCCAGAGAATTCGGTGAACACAAGATCAAGAAGAGGACCCGTGCAACCCCTTGAACTCAAGGGGAGAAATTGAATCAGCAGAGCCTGGGAAAGGCTTGTAGCTATGCCTAACGGAGAGCCTTGAAGCCAGACAGAGCTCAAAGAGGACTATGCTCAGTGGAAGACTGGGGTGGAAAAGACTTTACTTTGGGTTGATTTTACTTTGATTTTATTTTATGTTAATAAATCAGTCCCCAACCAGGGGGTTTGTTATTGGACATAAGCCTCTGGAATATTCCTGGGAACCTGTGAAGGGGAAATTGAGGCAGAGAACTGCAGAGCTATGCTTGTCCAGCAGGAGGCTCTTGAGAGATAGCTGGCCTTTTTACAGGTAGGAAGCAGTAGACATGACAGGCTTATGACATTCCCACATGACATTCTCATAAGCAAACTGG
This sequence comes from Emydura macquarii macquarii, assembly GCF_026122565.2. Taxonomy (NCBI): domain Eukaryota; kingdom Metazoa; phylum Chordata; order Testudines; family Chelidae; genus Emydura; species Emydura macquarii. Next base: position 15,130,749 of record NW_027130520.1, on the reverse strand, counting down.
ACAAATATGGTCTGGATGAAATTACAATAAGGTGGGTTGAAATCTGGATGAAAGACAATTTTCTCAAAGCAGTTATCAATGGTGTGCTGGCAAACTGGGAGGACGTATATAGTGTAGTCTTGGGTCTGGTATTCTTCGACATTTTCATTGAGTTGGAAAATGGAGTGGAAAGTATGCTTATGATATTTGTGAATGGCACCAAGCTGGGAGAGGCTGCAAGCAGTTTGGAGGACAGATTTAGAATTCAGCATGACCTTAACAAATTGGAGAATTGTTCTCAAATCGACAAGATGAAATTCAGCAAAGACAAGTGTAAAATATTATACTTAGGAAGGAAAAATCAAATGCACAACTACAAAATAGGGAATAACTGGTTAGGCAGCAGTAGTGCATAAAAGGATCTGAGGATTATAGTGGATGTGATGCAAATGCAAATGCAAATGCAAAAAAGACAAATTTCATTCTGCAGTGTATCAACAGGACGGTCATATGTAAGACATGGGAGGTAACTGTTCTGCTTTACTCAGCACTGGTAAGGCCTCAGGTGAAATACTGTGTCCAGTTGTGGACACCGCACTTTAAGGAAGGAGCAAACAATTTGGAGAGAGTCCAGGGGAGAGCAACAAAAATGATAAAAGGTTTAGAAAATCTGACCTATGAGGAAAAGTCAAATAAACAGGGCATGTTTAGTTTTGAGAAAAGAAGACAGAGGGAGGCCATGATAGCAGTTTTCAAATATGTTAAGGGCTGTTACGAAGAGGATGGAGATCAGTTGGTTTTCCATGTCCACTGAAGGTAGGACAAAAAGAAATCAGCTTAATCTGCAGCCAGGGAGATTTATGGTGCATATTAGTAAAAATTTTCTCATAGGATCGTTCTAAGAACAAGATAGACAATCACTTGTCTGATATGATCTAGGTTTACTTCATCCTGCCTCTGCACTGAGGGCTGGATTTGACCCAAAGTCCTTGTCAGCCCTACTTTCCTATGGGTATGTCTACACAGCACTTTGGACTGAGTGGGACTGAGTCTCCCGGTCCATTTTGACAGTGCTGGGCCTGAAGTCCACTCCCTGAACAGCAACTTCAAAGCTCTGTCTATACAGCTGTTTTTAGAGCACCAGTGTGAGCTCCACTGGGAAGCTCACCCCTACTCACTCCAAAATGGTGTGATAACATAGCCTATGATTCTATGAAGAAACAAAAATCAGCCTGAATAGAAAACTTACCTCTCACACTCCACTCCCACGTTTCAAGGAATTAGACTGAATCCCCGGATCAGATCCCACTGTATGACTTTAATGTTGGGTCAGAGACAAAACCAGAACTGGCATGTTCTCTAAAGTCTGGCTCAGATACAGACTAAGGTCCTAATCTTGCCAACACCTACACATGTGCTTAACATTCCATTCCATGGGACTACTCACATAAGGGTTGGAATGATTAGAGCCTAAGATAGCAGAAATCAATGAAACATTTGAAAACATTTGAAGCAATATCAACCTGAAAGTGAATTTGACTTCAGTGATTTTCATGGTCCACATTGACAACAATGTAAAAGTAAGATGTAAAGAGTAGAGAGTACCATATGATAGAATTTTATATTTAACTTTTAATATCATACATTAGTGAAACAGATTTATTTTGAGCACTATAACTGTAATTAACACATTTTGGACAAAGCTTTTTGCAAGCAGTAATGTTTATGAACAAAAATACATAAAGTAGTTTTAGGCCATTTTGCAATTTCTTATCCCTTATTTAACAACAAAATCAAAATTTTAAAATTTTTCTTCTTGCCCTGGTAATTCTTACTGGTGTGGATGCATCAGTGTAAAAATATTCCCAACATTTTAAACACATTTACAAGCATGACTGTGGAGATGGTAGGTGGGAGTTTAAGCAGGAGGTGGACCAATGCTAAGGTTTGAGAGGATGCCAGGTGGGCCATTGGACAAGTGTAGGGAGGGAAAATGGGCCATGGCTATAAGAGTTGATACCATATGTAGCAGACATTTTAAATATGTAGAATCTGAATTTTTTTTTTAAATCAGATTTGTTCAAATATAAATATATGAAAATGGGCAGAGTAGGAGACATACCTGTTCCCAATTAGACAAATGTCACATTCCTAGTTTATACTTTAGCATAACATTCTATGCGGTAGAATAGTGCACTAATTGTGAGAACTTCAAAAATACAAAATACAATATTATATAATTTTATATAGTATATTATATATAATACAAAAAAAGGGGAGAGCTGTCAAACCTTGTCTATGTAGATTTTGACTAGAACGGCGTCAAAATGCTTTCCTAGTTTCAATGTCTTTTTGCATAGTATCTGGAAAAACGTTGATCACCCAGCACTCTGTTTTCCTCTCTATTATGCATTGTTCTGCCTACCACACCTTTGGAAGGAAAAGTATATCCTAGAAATGATTTTGGTTTGTCTGATTTATCAATTTTTGATGATTAAAGAAATGTTTTTAATGTGATAGTAGCAAGCATCTTTAAATATCTCCTTTGTGGAAAATGGCAATAAAAGAGTTCTTGTCTGAAGTATAGATTAATAGAGTCTCTTACTTTGGAGAGAATCTTTTTAAGTACCAAAACTATTGCTTTTCAAGTCTCCAGTAAACAGTGCATACATTTAATGTAGTAAATTAAGCATTTGAGCTGCCTTTGTTCAATTTTAAAACAAATGTGATATTTTCTTAAAAACATGGAATCTAAAATCTATGCATTGTGTGCAGTTGCACAGATCCAAACAAGGTTCTTTCCTGCCTATTGCAGATAGAATTTAGTACTGATTATATTCATAATTATATTTCTGTTTCTATAAACCATAAGGAAATTCTGATCAGAATGGAAATATATTAGCGCTGGTTAGAAATAAGAATCTGTTCCATAGGCAATTTGAACATGTGTTTAAAAATAAAGAAACACATTTCAATATGGAATGAAAAACCAAAATTTCCTGTGAAAAGAAAATTTCTGAACAATTTCATTTTCATAGTGTCCAAACTATCAAAGTACAGAGAGCTGGCTGTACTTTAAAGAAACCTTATTGAGGGCACAGGAACAAACCATCCTGATGTGCAGAAAGAATAGCAAATATGGCAGGTGACCAGCTTGGCTTCACAGAGAAATCTTCAGTGAGTTCAAACACAGAAAGGAAGCTTGCAAGAAGTGGAAGCTTGTACAGATGACTAGGGAGGAGTATAAAAATACAGCTCAAGCATGCAGGAATGAAATCAGGAAGGCCAAAGCACAAGTGGAGTTGCAGCTAGCAAGGGATGTGAAGGGTAACAAGAAGAGTTTCTATAGGTACATTAGCAACATGAAGAAGGTCAGGAAAAGCATGGGTCCCTTGATGAATGGGGGAGGCAACCTAGTGACAGATGATGTGGAAAAAGCTGAAGTACTCAGTACATTTTTGCCTCTGTCTTTACAGACAAGGTTAGCTCCCAGACTTTTCCATGGGCAGCACAGTATGGGGAGGAGGTGCGCAGCCCTCAGTGGTGAAAGAACAGGTTCAGGACTATTTAGAAAAGCTGGAGATGCACAAGTCCATGAGGCTGGATGCAATGCATCCAAGGGTGCTAAGGGAGTTGACTGATGTGATTGCAGAGACATTGGCCATTATCTTGGAAAACTCAGGGAGATCAGCGAGATCCCGGATGGCTTGGAAAAAGGCAAATACAGTGCTCATCTTTAAACAAGGGAAGAAGGAGATCCGGGGAACTACAGACCAGTCAGCCTCATCTCAGTCCCTGGAAAAATCATGGAACAGGTCCTCTAGTAATCAATTTAGAAGCACTTGCAGGAGAGGAAGGTGATAAGGAACAGTCAGCATGGATTCACCAAGGGCAAGTCATGCCTGACCAACCTGATTGCCTTCTATGATGAGATGACTGGCTCTGTGGATGTAGGGAAAATGGTTGACGTGATAGCTCTTGACTTTAGCAAAGCTTTTAATATGGTCTCCCACAGCATTCCTGCCAGCAAGTTACAGAAGTATGGGTTGCATGAATGGACTATATGGTGGATAGAAAACTGGCTAGATCATCAGGTTCAATGGATAGTGATCAACTGCTTGATGTTTACTTGGCTTCCAATATCAGAGGCTGATTTTGTTCAAAATCTTCATTAATAATCTGAAGGATGGGGTGGATTGCACTCTCAGCAAATTCACAAATGACACTAAGATGGAGGGAGTGGTAGATATGCTGGAGGGTAGAGATAGGATACAGAGTGACCTAGACAAATTGGAAGATTGGGCCAAAAGAAATCTGATGATGTTCAACAAGGACAATTGCAGAGTTGTGCACTTACGACGGAAGAATCCTGCACACTACTACAGACTGGCTAGGCAGCAATTCTGTGAAAAAGGATTTAGGGTTACAGTGGACAAGAAGCTGGATATGAGTCAAAGTGTGCCCTTGTTGCAGGCTAATGGTATATTTGGCTGCATTAATAGGAACATTGCCAGCAGATCAAGAAAAGTGATTATTCCGCTCTACTTGACTCTAGTAAAGCCACATTTGGAGTATTGTGTCCAGTTTTGGGCCCCACACTACAGGAAGGATTTGGACAAATTGAAGTGAGTCCAGCAGAGGGCAACTAAATTGATTAGGGGGCTGGGCATATGATTTATGAGGAGAGACTGAAGGAACTAGGCTTATTTAGTCTGCAGAAGAGAAGAATGGGGGGTGGAGGTGGGGAGGATTTGATAGCAGCCTTCAACTACCTGACATGGGTTCCAAACAGGATGGAGCTAGGCTGTTCTCAGTGGTGGCAGATGACAGTACAAGAAGCAATGGAAAGCAATGAAAGTTTTAATTTAATGGTAACCCATTTTTCTATTGAGAAAAATTTTGAATACCCCTAATTTTAATGCAATCCTGTACTTTTAACTGAGATTCACCAAAATTTTGAGGATTAAATCCAATCTCTTTCCCTCTTTTCCTTTCTAAAAGACCATGAGACCCTCTCTTTGCATCACTCAAAACAATTTTCTGACAACAGATATAGGCTTTTGTGCTCCTTCATATTTTGGTGTCTTCTGATAGTGTACTGATGATATTCTACTTCTGTCTCCTCCTGATGTCTTTGGGTATGGCCATCTGGTCCTTATGCCACAGGCAGTCCTCAGTAAGAGGCCAGCTGGCCACTCTACTCATCTGGAGTCTATGGAAGTATAGGATTGGTGTTGCTTGTAGGCCAGCTACCATCCCTATTCCTGGAAATGTTTTTCAGAAAAAGTTGCCTACCCACGATTCAACATCATGTCTGAGACATTTATTACCAGCCCCTCTACTGCCATTTATGTTATTATTTGCTGTGATGAACTGCATTATGCGTTCATTATAAGATAATTCTTCCATAATAGGAGATACATAATAGGAGACATCTGAGGTTTACCAGGCCCAATCTGAGCAGCAGAAGAGCTGAAGAATCATTTCCAGCTCTTGCTGCTACTGAATGGGGGTTAAAGATGCAGCCAGTTTCCATGAAGCACTTTCAGAGGATGGATAGGGAAGTGGACACTGTGCCCAAATCCTCTAAAACATAGGTTCAGTAGCTGATCTTTTAACTGTTTGTGGAAGATCCAGATAACGATTAGAGAGTGCTGGCTGATTCCCTCTACTCTGGTACCTGAGTTCACTTTCTGGCTTTATTCGGAGCTTTTTTATATCAAGCTAGCTAAGCTCCAAGTGAACAGTAAATGTAAGCCAACTGAACCCACAGATGCATTGCAATTTCATGCAAATAGGATTCAACAGCCCAAGTTGCAATCACTACTCAAAATTGTTACAGTAAATTTTAGTCTGCTGTAGTCTCCTGAGTACCTCTCTATATAATCTGTGTTGCAATTGTCATTATTAGATCATAAGAACTGAGTCTATTTTTATATACAGCAAACCTAAGTCTTTCATAATGTGTGGAGGTTTCAGCTTCAACCAGGTTAATTTCATTGCTGCCAGAATGTTAACTACAGTTCATAATGACAATCCAACCAATTAATAAAAAATCATTCTGAGTTGGATTTCCTGGAAAAAGTATACAGTAAGCATAAAATCATGAAAATTGGGGTACACATATGAACATGTGTATTGGGTAAATACTATTCAAGTTTGGTAGAATTGCAAATCTATGAAAACTGCCCACAGCTGTGAAAAATCCCAAAAGCAGAATATTGTCACTGCCCTGGTTGTGTACAAAGCCCAGCTGACATTTGAACACTTTATTTTTTTTGCAATGGGGGAAGAGAAATAATTGGGCCCTAAATGCTTTCCCAATTGTATTAACAGAATCATAGAAGATTAGGGTTGGAAGGGACCTCAGGAGATCATCTTGTCCAACCCCTTGCTCAAAACAGGACTAACTCTGACTAAATCAAACCACCCAGGTCTTTGTCAAGCCGGGCCTTAAAAACCTCTAAGGATGGAGATTCCACCACATCACTAGGTAAACCATTCCAGTGCATCACCACCCTCCTAGTGAAAAAACTTTTCCTAATATCCAACCTAGATCTCCCCCACTGCAACTTGAGACTATTGCTCCTTGTACTGTCATCAGCCATGACTGAAAATATCCTAGCTTCATTCTCTTTGGGACCCCTATCAGGTAGTTGATGATTGTTATCAAATCCCTCCCACTCTTCTCTTCTGCAGACTAAAGATGCCTAGTTCCCTCAGCCTCTCCTCATAAGTCACATGCCCCAGCTCCCAAGTCATTTTTGTTGCTCTCTCCTGGACTCTCTCCATTTTGTTCACATTCTTCCTGTATTGGTGGGCCCAAAATTGGACACAGTACTCCAGATGTGGCCTCACCTCTGCCAAATAGAAGAGAATAGTCACTTCCCTCAATCTGCTGGGAATGCTCCTACTAATGCAGCCCAATATGCCATTAGTCTTCTTGGCAACAAGGGCATACTTTGACTCATATCCAGCTTCTGGTCCATTGTAACTCTCACGTCCTTTTCTGCAGAACTGCTGCTTAGCCAGTTGGTCCCTAGTCTATAGCAGTGCATGGGATTCTTTCAACCTGCACTTGTCCTTGTTGAAACTAATCAGATTTCTTTTGGCCCAATCCTCCAGTTTGTCTAGGTCACTCTGTATCCTATCACTACCCTCCAGCGTAGCTATCATTCCCCAGTTTAGTGTCATTTGCTAATTTGCTGAGAGTGCAACCGCCCCCATCATCCAGATCATTAATGAAGATGCTGAACAAAACCAGCCCCAAGACCAATGCCTGGGGCACTCAGCTTGATACTGGCTTTCAACCAGACAATGAGCCATTGATCACTACCCAAAGATCTAGCCAGCTTTCTATCCTCTTTATAGTCCATTCATTCAGCCCACACTTCTTCAACTTGCTGGCAAGAAAATTGTGGGAGACAACATCAAAAGCTTTTCTAAAGTCAAGGTATTGTTCCAGTCAAGTCAATTCTGAGTTTCACAAGAACAAAGTGAGAAGCACATTTCCATATTTAAAGTATTTTCTGTCACTTAAAAAAAGAGGTAAGCTATTAAAAAAAAAAAAAAAAAAAAGCAAAGCACTGCTAGATGGAGACCCTCTAGTCTTATCTCTAGCCAAGTGTGAATTTTTAGAACTAAATTGCAAACTTCTGAAAAAAATGTATTTACAATAAAATTGCTGGTATAACTTTAGCTAGAGCTGTGTGCATGGTGACTCTGTAACATACAGACAATAATGTTTACTTTCACATGCCAAGGAAGTTACTGCTTGCTCTTTTTCTTTACCCTGGACTTTGATTTTTCAATGTGATTGCTGATTCCAAATTTTATTTAGATAACACTGATAGAATGTTAGAACAAAACACTTTTTCTGTCAGAATCTGGATTACAACTAAAGGGTAATAGTCTTGGGAAATATCAAAAAGTATAATCTACATAATTATATCCCATCTCCATTTTATTGCATTTCATCAAATAATCATGAATTATTTCCTAAAAGGAAAACAAAATAGCTTTCATTTAAAAACATCTGAAAATACTTAAAATTGGTTTCATATTACACAGATGTATTTTGTAGGCATAAGTGGTTAGTTGATATTTTAATTTATGCTAAATATCAGGCAACAGGGAAAAGAGCATCACATTGTTCAAGGGCAGGTTTGACTTTGATCTGTTTAATTTATTTATTCTGTTCTCTTTTGATGTCCAACAGAAAATTTTGACACTTTAAGAGTAGATTGACAGGAGAATTAGCAACATCTCTCACAGAAATAAAAAATACTTTAGGTTTCTTTTGGTGGCAGGCCAGTGGAAGGGTGGGTATGCACTACAATTATGTGCTATGGCTTCTAAAGTTTCTTTTAAATATAGTTTTACTTTTTCTTTTTTTTTTTTTTAGTATTATGATTTCTATTGTATTGAGTGGCTTAATTTATTGGCTGCAGCCTAGGAGTGCACATTGTGGCTCAGGGGTATGTGTTACGTAGCTGACCAATTATGGGCTAGCTGTTCCCCAGTCTCATCCCTCACTATAAATTATAGTAGCCTGATGGGTGCTTTGAGTTGCAGCAGCTGACAGTAACTTTGAAAGCTCACTGCAACAGCATGGACCACTTGTGTATGTGCAAGTCCCAGCCAGACCCCCTATGCCTGCAGCGGAGGGGTATCACCTATGAGCCACACTATGCCAATTCTCTGTTATTTCCCCTTCCACTAGGATGATCCTGCTCTGTCATATACGGAGATGCTTTACAACAGTGGTGCACTATAAAATAGCTGCAATGCACTGCAGAGTCTGCCCTTGTATATTTCAAACTAAAAATAGAGTTTATTGGAAATGCTCATGCACACACACTCGGGATATCTGTCTACCCAGTATTTCCAATGTTATTGATATGTACCTTCCTTTGTGTATAGTCCTTTCTGATTTTCAGATGAAAAGCACTTTATAAGACTTAAGTGCAACTATTGTATGTAGAGTTTCAAGAGTAATATTTAAAATGAATACCTATCAAATGCTTAAGAGACAACAGAAGAACACAGGCCTTTAAGATTACTTTGCTAACTTTTTTATAATAAAATACTGTTTCTAAAAATAGGAAGAATAAGAAGTGTGAGACTGGGTGCTGACCTGAGTCCTAAGTACAATGAGCAGATAGTGGCCAACTAATCTCCTGCACACTTCGTAACTGAGATCAGTATTATGAAGGAGTTCATGACTCTTTCAAATACCCTCAGCCTTCCTTGATGGGTTCTGTTTGCTATTGTGGCAGCCATGTCAGAGTTGCCTAGCTATGGTTGCTCACACACAAACTTATTTTACATGTCTTATTTTTTAAACTGGAAAAGGTACCAAACTCTTTCCTCGCTCTATGTATATCTCTTTGAAAGTCCAGATTACATTCAAACTAGATAGAAGTTTGCTGTTGCTCATCATCTTAGTTTTTCTTTTAACTAGGCCAAAGTGAGTTATGCAGTTAATTTTAACTGTTCAGTGTAGTGTAAATACCTAGGTAGATTTGGTGGCATGATGCACTCTGTGTTCCGAATTAAGCACTGATTTACTTCCATGCAATTTCACTTAATTCCTATTGAAGTCAATGAGCTTGCATGAGGTCTAAATTAATGCTAAATTTGACCCTCTCTGATCACTGCTGCTCTTGAAACTTCCAGCTTGATCTTTATTTAGTATCAGAATGAGTATCGATGACACCCACTGATTAAAGCAGAGAACTAAACTGAATAGTAAAAAAAAAGGAAACTAGAGATGACAAATACATTCAGAAAACATTAAAGTAAACAAAAGAAGCAGCTCTGGGCAGGGAGTGAAGATGGTCAATGTGACAGAAATGGCAATCTCCTACAATATCATTGGGAGATATTATTGAATGAAATGTAGCTATCTTTGGAGTCCATTGTATTAAATGCCAAAGTTATGTATTATTGTGGGCCTGGATGGTCAAAGAATTATATCAAACAAACGTGGCAGACAAGAATAAACTTTTGGGACAATATGTGTGAAGGGGATTTCCTGGGAAACATCTTGGGGAAATATCTTACCCTTGCCTCACCTCCAGTTATGTAAAAACCCAGCCCACTGCAGCTACTCCCTGAAGAGAGTGTGACTGCTGATCACCTGTTCTCAGGGTCTCAAAATCAAAGGCCCAAACTAGATCAAGGAGGAACTCACAGATTCATGGGGATGCTTGTTCCGAAGAACCCCTGAGACTGAGCACTTGTCAGAGTCATTGGTGGAGCTGGGGGTGATCTCTGATAAGCTTACTAGCATCCGAGTAGGTTCTTTTGTTCTTGACAATGTGTTTTCTCTGTAATGCTTTTACCTTAAGAATAAATGTGCTTGATTAGAAAGGCTGTGTGATTACTTCTGACTGTGGGTAATTACACTGTTTACTGTCTTTGAGGAGAAATCAAAGCAAGGCCTGCTTAGGCATCCTGTTATGCTGGGGAACTCACAGGATAGCCAGGGAACTGTGCAGGATGGGAAAAACCCCAGTCTGGATGGAGAGAGATGTGAGTCTCCATCCAAGAGAGGTGATGACTGGGGAGCAGGAAGCCTAAAACTGGGTACCCTGCTGGACCACAGGGAATACAGGTACAGTTACTCTGGTCTGTGAAATAAATTTTAAAAAATAATAAACAAAAAGAGCATTTCAGGGCAGGGAGTGATCTGGTCACCACTTAGGGGAATTGGAAAACACAGTTAAGAGTTTCAGCTAATAATTTTCACTAAACATGACTCAACAGTTTATTCCTGTGAGTTAGCCAGGAAAAAACAGACATGATCACTAGTAACCAAAATGATAAGCGGCCAATGCCCGTAGAAAGAAAACAGCTATAATGTGGTGATGCAGAGGTAATAAACAGGTAGTTTCTCTGTAATACAACCCACATACATAATCAAATACATCTTAATTTGAATTCTAAATATGCTCAAAAGCCTTTTGGCGCCAAGTTCCACCTGCCATGTCACTTAGAAAAGTCACCCTTTTGACATATGTTTAAGATCGTAAAAGTATGTCTGCAAATATGGCATCTTGGCAATCTGTACATTTGTCTCATCTATAACTTTTGCATCACATTTGCCAAATTTTTACATCTAACAGGTTTTCCTAACTTCTGACACAGCATGGTTTTGGGTTAAGAGTGGGATTTTTAAATGCTCCTAAGTGAAAATCCCATCTGCCTATGTTTTTTGGACTGAATAAATGGAGTCAAAGAGTCAAACACTGCACAGATAAATATGGTTCGGTGTTTTGAGTAGAGACAGTAACCTGCTGAGTCCCATGGCAACATCACTATTAAAAATCATCTTCTATTTAAGATACAGTAAAGAAGGGAAAACATTAAAAGCATTTTAAATGTAAAGTATTAAGTAAGGCTTTCATTTTAACAATACCTCATTTCCTTTCCCTTCAGATGTAGAGAGCTTTTACAAGGAACCATCTCCCCATCCCTGTTTGACAGCCTTTTAGGTGGTATTAAAGATGATGATAACTGTTTTTGACGGAAAAACGGGACTGGACTGGACTGGAGCTGCTCTTGTTAAAATTAGATTCTGCTTCCTTTAAGACAAACACACACACAAAAGGGAACACACAAGAACAGCAAAAATAGAAATGAAACTTCTATCTCTGATGCTGACTCTCACTCGCAACTTCATTGCTGGAGAAACACAAGCACAGTGCACAATCCTATCAGCCTGACAAATTTATACAAGCATCAGGATGTTTCAGACATTCCTTTTGGCTGTCTTTCGGGTCACAGGCTAATAGCAAAGTTGCAAAGAGACAGTCTTATCTGGTTTGCAGAAGACAAAGAGAAAGAGATAAGAAAGAGAAGAAATAAGGCAGAAAAGGGAAATGACACAGTAGGGAGAGAATGACAGCAGGAACCCAAGGTTCAGGCATTCAGGTTTTAGCTGAAGCTGGTGGAGGTGGTGATGACATCTAAATCCCTCTGTCTGCCCAGCCTGGTCAGGATGCCATTCAGGATCAGGATGGTGAGGGACCAATGGTATCACAGTCCAGGAGACTGTGGCAGTGGCAGCCATGTTTACCCATCTTTGCTATTTTGATCCCCCCACCTCCACCAAAGTCTCTTTTTTTAAGGGGATTCCAGAGGGTAATCCCTCATTATTTTGTCCACCAATTATACCTAATTTCAGACACACCAATTTTGGTTCACTACTTTCTGACCCAATCTCCTCTTGTTTACCAGTCATGATCCTAATACAGACTTTTTTGTTTGGGCTAATTGAATATTTGTGTCTTTAATGTCTTCCATGACATTTATAATCAATTTTATGTAACAGACTGAGTTGGATTTTTGTCACCTTGGCAACTTAGAGTATAGTTCCCCATTTTACATAGGGGGAAACTGAGGCACAGAGAATTAAGTGACTTGGCTGGGGTCACACAGGAAGTCTGTGGCAGAACAGGGAATTGAAGCCCAGCCTACCACAGCCCAGGTTAGTGTCCTTGCCATTGGATCATCCTTCCTCTCTCTTCCTTTCTGCCTCATACATCATTGCTGGATTTGCCCATGCTGCCTGGACATCAACTCATTTTACTTTTGTTTACTGTTTTGTTTATTTTGTTTTATAAATGATAGATAAGAAATTATGCTCTCTGAAAATTATGGTGTCAAGGGAGAATTATATGCAAAGGTCAAGTTGCCCCCAGTCACCTGCATATTATGAATTGTTACAAGAACATTATTAAGGTTGGCAAGTCAAGCACTCAAAAGTTGGGTAATGCCAGAATTAAGACTGCCTGTGCAACCTGAACTCTGTCTGCTCCTTGTCCATATGTATTACGATACAGTCTTTAATTACGTGACCACATACTATTTTTACCACAGGATCCCTTCCTCATTCAATGTCCAGTATGGCGTGCTCAATTAATTAGCAGCTATTCAATACTTTGTTTTATCCTCATTGTTCAATGTGTGGCTCCTGGCCTTATTTACTGCATACTTAATCAAACCATGCTCTGGAGACACAACTGTTAAATTCCTTGTTCTCTTACTTGTATTTATATTTTAATAATCATTTTAGCTTCTGTTAAACAAAACCAGTTATGACTTTTGCTAATTTCTGCTTTGATATATAATCCAATGGGACAAAGTTTCCCCAGTACACCATACCTGCTATTGAATTCCTGGAGTGAGGAAGGGCCTGGTTCTGTGAAGCAATGAGCATCTTCAATTTCCATTGACTTGAATGGGTATTGAGAGTGCTGGTCACCTTGCGAGATTGAATCCTAAATAATATTTTAGCATTAAAACTACATTTTGATCATATAAGCAGTTTAGCAGAACTTTGAAAGAACAAAATTAAGCTTTTATAACTTCTAAAAGTGCCATAATTAATGGGCTCATGGCAGCCATTTGGGATTTTCTCCCTGACAGAAGTGATCTAAGCAGGTGTTTTAAAAGTCTTAAAAGCTTTTGCACTAATGATGTTATACTCTTTCAAAAATAAATGTGTCTTCACCTTGGCATTCACCCGTCAGCAGTATTGACTATTATTCAGGCACCAACTCAGGTTTCATTAATGTTAGCACTTTAATTGACCATAGGAGCGATTCATTTGCTAGTATGTCTCACATTTGGATCATAAAGTTTGAATTACTGTGATAAAATGTGACATTTCCTCATTGAAAGGTATTTCCATTTTTTAAGCATTACAATCTCAACTTATTTTATTAGCTGACAAAAATACTTTTGACAGCATTATGGACAAGGCACAATTCAAAGCAATTTTTCTAATGTGTTAGACAGATATAAGTGTGGTTTATTTAGTGAGGAGCCATGCTGCACCAATTGCTGTGAACCCTTACATGAAGAGCACTTTCTCCCAGGAGTAGGCCTATTGACTTCAATGGGACTGCTTGTGTCAGTAACTCCTCGCCAATGTCAGCATGTTGCATAATCCAGAAGATAGTCATGAGTCAATTATGGACTAGAGTATATCTCTAGGAAAGAAGCACATGTGTAGAGATATTTGAAATATGTGATCTATCGAAAAAGTCCTCTCCATTAAAATAGCTCTGCTGTAAAGATCATGAACATGAAAGTGTCAGAGAGATGGTCCCCAAGGTGTTATGTATGAGCAGCATTGTTCTGGAAAGTGATATGCAATGGTTAGTTTTTCACTATAAAGACAATTGAATAATTTATGCTTCCATATATAATATACTAAATGTTAACTACCAAAATAAAATGATTATGAGACATTTTGCACAGTGATTCTCAAACAGTTGTCGGCCCTTTTCAGACAGAAGGCCTCTGCATGCAACATCAACACTTATACATTAAAAACACAATTTTTAAATGTAACATATACACATTTGTATATTTAAATATAAATATTTTAAATGCTACATGTATAACCCTATTGTTTAAAATAAATTTACCTTTTCTCATCACTTTAAATTAAGACTAAAACACATTTTTATCAAATTATTGTTATAAGCAGAAAAGTTAGATTTTTTAAATAGTTACTCTTTAATACTGTGGAGGATGTGAAGAAACTTTGTCAGTATCACTTTTCACAGCAGACTTAGTGCCCCATTGCCATTCTTACTTCTGCGCTCCTGCTGGCGGTGGCACAGAACTGCAGAAGTAAGGGTGGCAATGCCATACCATGCCATCCTTACTTCTGCATAACATTTGACCTTTGCGCTGTGCGGAGGGGCTAAGGGGAGGCTAAGGCAAATTTTGGGGTGAGGATAGCCCTGCAAGCTCCCACCCAGCACTATCCCTCTGCCTGTGTGTCTGACTGTAAAATTATACATTGTTTGTGTGTGGCCAATCTCAGTGTTCTGATTGCTGTGTGGTTTGTTGTCTCATTCCCACCTATTTAGTCACAAGACAACAAACCTGCATGCAAGATGCTACAATCTCCAGAATCCAATTTCCTTAAAGTGGTGATAATACAAATATATATTTTATTTAGGAACAACAATCACTGCATTATACGTTTACAATACTTTTTGAAGTAAATACACTACACTGTGATGGAAAGGGATGTGTGATTTTCTAAAACGCTATATTTAAATTATATATTTTATAGCAGTTGCTGTCTGTTTCATACATGTATACATGACCCCCATATAATAACCTCATGACCCCCTAACAGGTCCCAACCCTAAATTTGAGAACCCCTGATTTAGCAAGAAGTGGCCCAGGTACTCATGACGTTGTTACCAAAATCTCATTTTTCAACGTAATTTCCTTCAAAGATAAATGCTGCATTATATGTATATCAAACTGTAAATGCTAAGTAGCAAATTTAATGTGCTTGATCCAAAAGCAATTTTTATTGAAGCAGAAGAGAGAACCATAGTATTAATATGGTGTTTTTCATATCATTCTTCAAAACAATGAATGGGAACAATTTTCATCAAAGTCACCCAAAAGAGGATTCTAAATGTTTCTGGTAAAATAATATTTATATATTAGACTAATTTAATTTTCAAAATAAACTAAGCAACACAGTAACTATTTGCTTTGCGTAGAGAGTAACAGAATCTTTACATTGCATATTTAGGACATATTGTAAGTATGATGTATAATAAACCCTTAAAACTATTAAAACTTTTTATAGGAGCAAAGATAGGTTTATTTTAAATATGGTAGTTTCATAGCATTCATTTCTGAGCAGTGATTTAATAACGTTTCATAATTTTTTTCTTCAACCTCCTAATGTGATTTCTGTTTGTTTGTTTTTTTAACAGCTGAAGATGCGTGTGGAGGAACAATGAGAGGATCCAGTGGCATAATCTCCAGTCCCAATTTTCCTAATGAGTATAATAACAATGCAGATTGTACATGGACCATTGTGGCAGAGCCTGGTGATACCATTTCACTCATATTTACTGATTTCCAAATGGAAGAAAAATATGATTACTTGGAAATAGAAGGTTCTGAACCACCAACAATATGGTGAGTAAATTGTTGCTATTTTGAAGCCTTTAAAGATGACAGAGAATACATAGAGATGGTCCTGCAACCTTTACTAGTGTCAACACTATAGCCTTGCTGAAGTAAAGGAGATTACTGCTTGTGCATGTAAATTGATTCACTGATTAGAAATGTAAACCAACCTTCAAATACAGACCATCAAAATGAAAAACCGTGGTATACTGATCCACCTGATTATGTTGTTGGGTAAATTTAATCTTCGTTGCATGCAAATTAAATTACAGTGCCATTGATTATATCACTGGGTGTCTGCATGCAGTAACTCAGGATACGCTGTCTCACTACATAATATGCTGGAAAAGGTGTGTAGCCAATGTTGCATTGCTCCAACACTGACCATCCTGGTTTGTGGGATGTATCACCTTGTACTGAAGAGACCCCACTTATGCCCAGTGGATCTCTGAATGCATCTCTCTTCCCCTCATGCAAAATCAAGTTGTGAAATTTCTGGGTTTTGAACACTTCTCCCTTTGGGTGTTGATAGGGTTGTATATTTACTCCAGGTCCACCACTCAAGTTGGGGCTCTCAGTAGCACTTTGAAGGGGACAGAGTCTTAGGCCCTGGCTGAATGCCTCAGGATGCTTACCCCTTCTGGAGCCATGGGGTGAACAAACAAACAATGTAAGAGCAGGAAAAAAAAAAAAAGGAAAAGGAAATATACAATTAGTCCCAGTTGGGCCACTGGCCTCTCTTCCTTCGAAGGGCCTTGTGGACAGGCTGCAAGCTGACTCAAATACTGCTGGTTCATAGCCGAGGAATACTGCTGTCATGAAGCAGGGCCTTCAGCAGAGCCAGCGCCAGGCAACCTAATGAGCACAGCTGGCCTGTAGTAGGCTGCCTAATTGGCTACCCCACCTGACTGGTTGAAAGTGTCATCA
This sequence comes from Emydura macquarii macquarii, assembly GCF_026122565.2. Lineage (NCBI taxonomy): Eukaryota > Metazoa > Chordata > Testudines > Chelidae > Emydura > Emydura macquarii. Next base: position 15,113,880 of record NW_027130520.1, on the reverse strand, counting down.
GACCGTCTCTTTAGCCTAGCAGCAGCAGCTTAGAAGCTGTTCAAAGTATTTGCCCATGGCTGCAATATCTCCTGCTTGTTCCCAACCTTGCCTCACTCCAGGCAACCTAGTCCTGACACTTGGCTCCGATTGTGACTTTGGCTCTGACATCTGGTTTCTGACTCTGGTTCTGACCCTGGGCTCTGATTCTTGGTTACTGATGCATTCTCTAGCCACTAGGCCTGTTGCCTGCTCTACCAACAACAGCCCCCTTTACCTCAGGAGACTAGGGCCTTCTTTTAGGCAAGAGAGTAGGCTCTGCTCTCTGTCAGACCTCTCCCTGGGAGCTGGGAAGTTCCACACCCTGTTCTCCTCCAGATCTACCTGCTACAGAGCTGAGCTCCCCTCCCACTGCCCCGAATTCGTCATTCATTCTTGATGTGACTTACAGGTATGGGGCCACTGCATCACAGAGCAACTCCTTAACCTCTTCCTACTTGATGTGGAGTTTATGCACCTTGTCACACAAGCATGTTGTTTGTTGATGCAGCAGTTCTGAGAGGTTTCTCTATTAGTGCCTTTGTAGTTCCTCTGTACAGCTGCCTCTGTAGACGCTGGCCTCAGAGGAGTTGCACTGGTATAAAACTAATGTAAAAACAGATGAATTGAGTCACCTTTTTAAGTAGCTGACTCAGTTTGTTGTAATTTAACTAGGAAAAGATTCATGGTTAATTCAACACCATATATAGTTACATGGTAAAGCTGTTCAAGGCAGCAGCATATACTGTAAGAGTATTTGAGTATGAGAAGAACTTTCCTTTATCATAGTGGTTTAAACTCATCCATAGAAGATGATATAATCTTCCACAACACTTAGGCCCCACAATATAGTTTCAAGAAGGCCTTGTGAGATCTTTGTTCACTTGGGTAAATTTCAGCCCTTAGACCAGATCCTTTACCAGTAAAGTGGCATAGCTCTGTTTGAAGTTTGTGGTCCTATAGCAGTTTACTCTGCATAGGATGTAGTCTAATCAGAATAGAAAAAAACAGTCTAGACTATACTATAGTAAAAAAACAAAACCCTCTTTAATTTCGGCATTTGTAGTATTTGAAAAGATCAGCCCTTATTTGTACAAATGATGCCAGAAGTTATATTCCTAGTTATTTAATAATATATAACAAGATAGGAGACAGTACACTATATTTCAGCTTCAGTGAATGATATCTCATAATTCATGCCACCTCTTACGTTAGTTAATTATCTGTATTGAAAAATTACTGATTTGTCATTGATATTTTTTCAAGCTGTCAAATTTTTTAAGCTAGTTCTCAGCTAAATTAATTCTTTTAAAACCAGAATTTATTATCATTATTAAAGAAGTAACACAAATAACATAAAAGCAATGTAAATCAGTTGAACTGCTAAATCTTCACTTGCTTATTCTAAAGCAAATTTTGTGTATTCAGTGTAAAGCTGCAAATAGTTATTTAAGTTTTCTCCAGAACCAAGAAACTTTGATATATTTAAATGATATAATAGGGTTAATTTATATATGGAAATATTTATATTATCTATTACAAAATAAAACATTAAAATGCTAATTTAATAATTGCTAATTTAGAAGAGCAGATTGAAAGAACATTCTTTTCTAAATTTATCATTCATATTCCCTGAATTAGATTGATGTACTCAGTTATGCAAAAGTCTCTCTCCATTTGCTAGGGAAAAATATATTTGAAAATCATAATTAAGAGATTGAATACTTTCTATCCCTTAAGAATAGTGCTCGAGATTCATCTCCACATATCTACATTCAAGATGTGTGCACAAAATTCTTTCTATATAAGTTTAAAGATTGGATCCTCATGTTGTATCTTACTCTGTTAGACAAATGGTACATAACTACATGAAAGTCTATTACATTTTTTAAAAATAGTTCTTGATCCAGACAGTAATGTCTTTCATCTTATTTCTCAGACTATCATCTTATTTATGTACTGATTGCATCTTATTTATGTACTGAATAAACTTAATCCTCCAGTCTATCTGCGTAAATAACATAATGTTTACTACTATTTACTGCTACTTTACTACTACTACGTGGTGGGATACAAGCTAAAATACTGAGCCAAAGATATGTAAGGTATCCTTTCTTTAATAGGAAAGGAAAATGGCTAGAAACTATTCACAAAACACTGTAGCTTTTCATTGTCACCTCATCAATCAAGACAATTTTCATATTTAGAAAAGTAGTTGTTGCTAAGTCTTTCCTATTGACATTCTTGATATACTGTATATCCTTTTCATAAAGTATCAGAGAGAGCAGCTAGATCACTTGTAATCTGTCTCAGCTCTCTTCTGTTTCCTGTCATTTTAAATAGGCTGCTGGCTTAACAGTTGATGACACGCATACAAAGTATTCCTAATACCTACAACACGTGCCTTCATAATTTACCTAATGCAAAGTTTTACAGAGGGAGGAATATCAGGTCCAGAATGTGTGTCATGATGATTTTAATGAAAACAAGGTCATTTTATTTTCGGAATCCAAAATGAATTATGGATCTATCTATCCTGCTAGTCTTTAGAGATTGCCTGAGGAAATGGTGTTCAGATGCAGATCCATATTAAGTTTAAAATAAGGTTCAGATATGAAGCTGTGTCAGACCTTCATCCTTATTTCTGTCCAAAGATTCTGAAAACTCCCACATTGCTTTTCCAGGATTTGGGCCTATATTGGCAGCACTCTGGCAAGATGAGCTGATCAGTTAGCAACTGTAGGTATTCTCATCCATATAAGTGTCTAAGTTTTCTTTGAGACCTACTAAATTCTTGGCCTAAGTGATAGCATGTAGCAGTGAATTATTTTAGGCTAACTACATATAGAATATCCATTTTGAATTTGTTGCCTCTCAAATCAAACTGCCTACTTTCTTGTATTTGGATTATGAAAGAGGGTAAATAGGAGCACCTGACTGAACTTCTTTGATACCGTGCATTATATTATCAACTTCCAGCATATGCTCCCAAATTAATTTTCTCCCTTAATGACAGTGCTAGTCTTTCCAATATGTTCTAAGATAGAACTCTGTCTGTGCACTAATAACTATGGATCTAGAAATCTAACTCTGTACATCCAGTGGATAATACATATCCACTGGATGTCATAAAGAAAGTTTATATTTATTCACTTTGTTATCACTACAGTGATGCTCTTCCTCATCAGTAGTTAAAATACTACTTAATACTGCTTACAAAATAAACTTAAGCCTTATTCAAGGTTGTTTCAGTTTTGTTACCAAGCTAAGTAAATGACACAAAATATGAATGATAACAGAACTGATTCTGGAAATCATCTTTTAATTGAAATGATGTTATGTATCTTTAGCTCTCTTCCTGCTTTTATAGTCTGTAACAAAATAGTCAGTTTTTTAGTGTTTTAGTACCAGCAAATTATTACAGTAAAATATTTGGTTTCTGATTTAGTACAGCATTCTTTTATTAAAATAAGACGAGTAACTTGTTGTGAGTCAGACACATTCTCAACACAAAATAAATATACATGGTGAAAAATATTTCTATATTTTTTAACTTTAATAGATACTATACAAGACATCTAAGGACTAGGTCCTCGGCTGGTGAAAATCAGAATAACTTCATTGATGTTACACTGACTTACACCAGCTATGGATCAGGCCCTAAAATTTATGATACTAAAACTATGGCTAAAATTCAGTAAGCATTACAGAATTTTATTCTCAACATTAGCAGCATAGGCATATTCAAAATATTTATTATGATAAAGTTCTTGACTGAGGCCCTAAATGAACGAAGTCTGACTATTTTAGCCCCCTGGAGAGAAGTGTAATTATAACTAAACCACCATAGATACTGTATAAAAACTTGACACATTACAGCATGTTCATAAAGAACTAGTACAGAATCTGAATTCTCTCTTATCAAAGAGCAATTTGGACTATTTTGCACTTACTCCTTCTAAAGTGAAGAAATAATTCAAATCACTTGTGTCTTACAAATGATTTAATCTCAAAATAATACTGGAAAGTCATTACTTTTACTCTTCTAAAACTGATGTTGCAAGTCAGTATAAAAGGCACATAGCCTACTCTGGTGTGGCAAATCCTACTGGAGCATCTAGGCCAGTTTGCTATGTCTAATAGTGGCCAAATTCTTCAATGATTTTAGGAAGGGAAAACTCCCTATAATCGAATTTAGCCAATGTGTAATGGTGGTTGTGGGTGAGGTACACATTCCTGATACTACAGGCAATCTGTCCTGAAATGTGATCTTGAGGATCTTTCATAACTGAGCTTGCATAGCTTAGATTCTTTTTAATGGTCAGAAAACTATGCAGAACTTAAAAATAAAATAAAATAAAATAAAATAAAAGTAGCCACAGTAATTGATTTAACCTCCTGGCGCACTCAAGTCCACACATCAATTATTGTTGCATAAATTTTCATTAGTTCTAAACAGATCTTTGTGGGAGATGAAACATCTGTTTTATGGAGGATCTCGAGATTTCATTGTTTTGTCTTCACTCTGATTAAGGAATGAGCCCCTTTAACGAAAATGAGAGGGGAAAAAAATAGGTGAATTGAAATGTTTCATTTCAACAAAACGAAAATGTTCTTGTTCAATTTATAATTTTGTTATATATTAATATATAATGTAATAAATAATCAAAGACTGAAAACAAAAAGCCATTTCAAAATGAAAAATCAAAACATTTCAGCCTGAAAATGTCTAAACTGGACATTTCAAATTGTTGGGAGCTCCTTCTTGTTTTTTCACCTAAATGAAAGATTAGTGAAATCAATACCATTTTGAACATTCATGCCATATTTAATATTTTCAATTTAAGAATTTTTCAAAGCAGTTTTTCATAATAAAGAAGTTTGCAGTTGATGGTAGAACATGGAAGCTGAATTTTTAAATATATTTCTCTGCCTAAGGTTTTTCTATAGTTCCTGTGACCATGTAACTAAACACCAGATTCAAATAATATTACTCAGTGATCATAATATATATTGTTCTTTATATGAGAAAAAATGTCTAGCCATTGCTTTCAATAATGGTCATCACACTGGATCATATATCTCTTAAGCATAAGTTGCACTTTGAAAAGCTTCTGAATAACTATCAACAACCTGAGAAAAATGTAATTTTGAAAGGACTATGGTAAGTAAAGGAAAACAACAGATCTAGTTAAAATATACTCTTACTCACAGTAGAAACTATTCCTCTTCAAAGCATTTGCACTCTGAAAGGAGCAAATAAGTTGTATAAAAATTCACATTTTCTTATCCATGTGGGCAATAATACAGTTGAAATTTTTTAACTCAGTCAAAGATACATTGTATCTAAGTCTCCTTATAATTAGTCCCATAAGAAACAACCTCCAAAGGTATTTAAATTATTCTTGCTTGGGCTAAGAAACAACTATATATTTTAAAAAAAAATTTAAATATATATTTGTACAAGGTAGACAGATTATGAAAGAAACATGGATCCTATCAAACATGAACTAAAAAATAGGCATTATTTATAAACCTCTAGTGTCCAGCCCAAAAGTGCCGTTGCAGCTGTATGAGCTTCTTGGCTCTGCTGCTTCAGAGGGGTTCCTTATTTCAGCGGGATTTTCTCCGAGTCAGTTGCATAAAGTTGGGGACATATTGTCTTTGCCTTTCCCACCCTGCTCCTCATCAGGCTGCCAGCTATTGGCTCTTGAGAATGGTGTCACATATGCCCTAAGTAGTTTTGGTGTGTGTATTTATTTATTTGTTTATTTATTTATTATTATCCCTAAGTATTACATAATGGGGATTTTTAAAACAATTTTTAAAGCATGTTTCATAGCATATAAGATTAGTAAGCATAAAAAGAGAAAAGCTACTGTCTAAAATTTATCCCTACAAGTCACCAATAAATCATGACCATGAACCAAAAGTTTTGTTTACCCTTCTTCAGAATTTCTGCATGTTAAATGCTCAGATTCACTCATTCTCCTTTGATTTTATTTTAAATTCCCTCAATGCCTAAGAGTGCTGTCTTCTGGAGGTCACAGACCATGATGTAGTGCACTCCTAACGTTCCTTGTGTTACTCATTCGTACCCTTAGGGATTGCTCCAAGTGCTCCAGCAATCACTGGGATCATCTTTGTTCTAGTTTTCTGTAATTGTTTCACTTTATGGTAGAGTTCTTTATACTCTGTTATCTTCTCTTGATGATGTGGGGTTTTTTTTGGTTTGTTTGTTTGTTTTTTTATGATTCTGATGGCTATGACAATATGAATTAATATGATCTTGTTTATCTTCTTTTCTACAATTACGAAATCCAGCCCATTTGCCTTCACTGTTGAGTCTGTGACAATTGCCAGATCCCATCAAATCTTAGTCTCTTCATTCTCCATAGCTCCTTCCAGGGTTAGAGCATTCATTTCTTCCAGCCTCTCTCTTCCAGTTTAGCCAAAAATCCAACATCGGATCATTTCTTGATTTCCACCATGTGTCCATTTCACTCTTTCGTCAACCATGATCTTCAGTTTTCTTGGGTTGTTTGGATAGTTGTATGATATCGCTGTGGGGTTGCCTGCCTCTATATAACACACACTGCTGGGCAAAGAGCTTGCAATCCAATTAAGTTTTTCAGAAGCCCATTTTATGCCACTCGTAACATTGTTATTGTTATTTTATTTTAGTTATATTGTAGTAGCACCCAGAGGCCCCATTTAGAATTACCCCAATGTGCTGAGTTCTGTGCAAACACACAGTGAGAAACAGGCCATGTCTCAAAGAGTTTACCGCTAAATTAAGACAAGATGAAGTGAACTGGGAGAACAAAACAGTAAAGGGGATATGGGAGGGAGGCCACAGGTAACCATGACAGGAAGTTGTAGTTGTGTATAGTAGCTGCATGCATGGTTTGCAGATTTGAGGGTGGTTATTTTTTTAATCCCTGCTGGCCTCCTGTCCTAGCCATTCTCAGTTCCTAATGCACAATTCAGTTATCATGATAAAAGTGGCTTTGAGGAGACACTTGAAAGATGAGTATATTTATTTGAGTTTTTGTTCATTGTTAACTACCCCATACACATAAATTACGACAACAGGTTGCCATTCATGTCCATGGAGCTAGACTGTTATTTGCTTTGTGCACCAGGCCAGCCTTTTTTCTAAATAGGATGGACTTGTGCACAGCCAGCACACAGAGACACCTGGAACTTATGTGCCTGGGAAAGCTACAGGAGTCTGTATGAAGGGAAATGCTAGTTGAATTTAGTGTGAAGTTTTGACTGCATATAGATAGGCAATAGGGCTTTCAAAATACTAATAACAATGGACAGAAACTTAGTATAACACACACAATTGCTTTTTTAATGCGGAATTCTGGGGTATTAGTGTCAATTTGTGTCACTAGTTCTCACAGAAAGTTTTAAAATCTACTTTTAAGGTTCAGATAAAGGAATTATCAAGAAAATAATTATTATGGAGTAAAACAGTTTTAATATGGAGGTTAAATACCCAACTGAGAGCCATCGATAGTTTACAACCCATGAATGTTTAAAAAATTAAGGCAAAATTGACATTGCTTGATGAAGGAGAAAAATGATTGCCTCTTTAAGAGATGGCACAGTAGTACTTAGATACTATGATGACAGGTGCTGTATAAAAACCTAAGATCGATAGATATCAGCAGAGCTGTAAAATAATGTGTTGTGGCAAAACACTGCTGGAGAGTGCTAAGTAACTGGCAGAAGATTCTAATGGATTGCTAACTGTGAATTTCAAGTGATAAGCCACAATTAGCCAGCTAGACAATATTCACTTGTGCTGGATGCAATAAGGCTTTTGGAAACTAAAGGGATGTATGATGAAAGGCTGAGTGTCAGATCAGATGTGACCAGTGAAGAGGTTGTATGAATTTAAGGTCAGAAAGGTAACCTAGGTATGACAAAGTCTCAATGGAGGTGAATAGAAAACTAAAATAAAGGAGGAAATTCTGGAGATTATCTAAGAGGTCCTTAAAAATGGATTGTGAATGCTACTTTCACAAAGCACTTGAAGACAGGTAAGACAGTTTTGTATTGGGAGGGAAAGGGTGACTAATAGAAGTGGTATGGGCTCTGATTCTGAAAGGTACTAAAAACACATCCCTAGTTTTTGGGACAGACAATCATCATTTTCTGGTATTGGAACCCCATGGCATGCTGTCTCTCTTACTGTATCTCTAATTGTTTCCATTGGAGTGTTTGCATAGGTTGCTAGGTTGCATACCTGTGAAATAGAATTTCTTAAAAACCAAGCCAGGTTGCTAAGGTGCACACATTTTTAGTACCTCCTGCAGGAAAACACCCTTCGATTGGCTGATTTCCCCACTTTCCCACCTTCTGAAAAAGAGCAACCAATTAGGGCTGCTGAAGGAAACGGGGAGTTCTCCCCTCAGAAGCTAATACCATTCTCACAGGAGAAGACGGGGGAGGGAGCAGAACCAACCCATCAGCTCTGTGTGGCTCCACTATCTCCTTTCCCCTCCTTTCCTGAGAGAAAGGGGTCAGTTCCTCTGCTCCTGCCCCTCCACTGTCCCTCGCTACAACACCAAGCCTGGCAAGTAGGAGAGGGGTCCCCACTGCAGCCCGCCTGGGCCTGGGGAAGGGGGTGAAGACCCCAGGAGCTTCAAGAGGAGCAGAAGTGAGGCAGGGGAGGAAGGAGAGGTGTAGAGGTGAGGGTAGAATTGATGGAGGACTGGAGGAAGCAGATTTAATTGCTGAGCAGAGGAACAGCAGATGTGGGGATGATAATAGCCCACAGACACATGCACACGCGTGCGTGTGCACATACACACACACACACACTTTTTTCAGTCCACTTTAAGCACAATTCCATAGTACAGTATTATGGTGAACTTCCTCAGCTAATCCTTCAAAGAATGGTACACACACACATCTCAAACACTTCACGCGTGATAGGCATACTTTCAAATCTGTTATGAGCCCTAGAGTGAAAAACCTTATTCCATAGTTACCTGCAGAGACCTTCGTTTCTCTTTCTCCTTTTAAAGACAATATTAGTGGCAATGCAGAATTTACAGTAAACAGTCTCAGTCCACAGCAAACAGAGCAGTCTATATCTTTAAGGAACAACAGTCTCTCTAAACAATTAACCATGTAAGCCCTCGCATTTTGGAGAAGCCAGCAATTTCTTTCTTCAAAAAACAACATATCCTATGCTTTAAATGCAGTTTCCTTGCAATGAGCCAGCTTTTTGAACTGTCTGCTACCATTTCACTTTTCCTGTGCTCACAGTATTGCAAAGTCTAACACAATGAACACTGTCTAAAGATGCATTAGTGTTTTATTATGATTGTTAGTGTATTCAGTCATTCTTGCCTCTAGCCTAAGGGCTATTTTGCTGTCCATCAAATTTGTGATTTCAGGTCTAGATTTCCAAAGAAACATTGTATGCCTGCAGTGGACTTTATAGGTATACGTTTTTCTGTATCGTTAGAATGGTGCCTATTTACTAAATCCTTCTGGGCATGCACAAGCGGGTTGAAAATTAAATCTTATAAGAATGTTTCCAAGGTTGGAGAGTGCACACATTTTATTTCTTCACTTATTCTACAGAGATTTTGAAAATGGGCTTCAGTGTGCCAGGCTGCTTTACTGTCTTCTGTGTCTGCACCTCTATGACCCCATTAACCTTGCACTAATCTGAGCAGGTCTGAGAGTTGCCCCATCATCACTCATCTGTGCTCTGCTCTGCTGAAACACTCCATAAATAATAGGCTGGACACAATACACTAAAGTTTTATTTATCTATACTAATTAACTATTTAAAAAAGCACAAACATAAGGACAAATAATCCATTGCTAAACAAAAAATGTCTGAAGGTTCTGCCTCAGCTACTGCAAAAAAAAAAAAATACAGGCACAAATCATTTGGGTATGGTAGAGTATCTGAAGCTGTTGCCTCAGGATAGACACTATCAGAATAGCAAAAGTCCCGTGGCATCTTAAAGACTAACACATTTATTTGGGCATAAGCTTTTGTGGGCAGAAACACACTTCGTCGGATACATCTTGGATGTGTCAGACTCTTGCTGTTTTGCTAAAAGCAGGCTAAGATGGCTACCGCTCTGGAACTATCAGAATAGCCTCTCCCAGATGTAAACGCATGATGGTTGCCATCTTGGTTGACACATCGGGGATTGAATCAGGGAACTCCAAATCTAAAAGCATGAGCAGCTGAAGCTAGAGGTAAAAAATCAAGACTCCCCAGCTGAAGATGAGAGAGAGTCATATTCTCTGTGGATGAGACACACAGCGGTATGTATAACACACACTAAGCCGTCGGTTACCAGAACAATTTAAGAGGAAAAAATATCATAGAATTATTACATTACTATGACATTAAGTCATTCCAATTGAATACAATCTCTGCATTTCCATTCTATGGGCAAGTTCACCTGCTTCCTCCCTACTCACCCTTTTGGGAAACTTGTCTACATAGTGCTCCAGAGGCAGTCATCCCTTAGTGGGCCTACATAATTCCTATTTCTGCAGCCTGCAAGAAAACACAAGAGCAAAAGAAAATTGGGGCAACTCCTACTCATTCATGACTTCAGCCTGAATGCATCAGACCACAAAACTAAAAGTAAAGAGGTTTATTATATACAATAAAAATTAAAAAACAAGGACCTTACTAAGTTAATCAAAATATAGGCCTAACCTCCAATGCCCACAGTTACTCAGAGTGGGAGCTGCAGGTCCTGCCTCTGCTATTGTGAGCGTCTGGTTTTGTAGAAAGGCAAATCCCTTGTAATGCATGCACAGATCAACAAGTGGGATGGAACCAGTAACTTGAAAAAAGCATCATGAGTAGTGTAACATAGTGGCAAGCCTGCCTGATATCATCCACTCAATACACTCTGTCTCCCTTTAGTGATTCCTTAACACTGGGGCTCAGCACAGTCTCGTGATATGACAGTTTTTAATAAGCTGCACGTGATTCAGGCTGCATGGGTTATGTGGTCATGTCCTATCTGCCACATCATCATGTGGTGACAGCCAATTCACACAGTAATAAGCTATTGGAATGTGATTATTGTTTCTGCATGTCCTAGATCACACAGGACAAAAGGCAACTGAGCAGCAGACTGCCTGACTCAAATAGGGATACCACAGAGCAAATATGTATATTGCTGTTTGCTCTGCCACAAAACCCCTTCCTTACCAGTTCATACATTATGAACCCACATCTGTTCTCATTTCTACCAATCCTACAAACCTTGCCTGACCCTTTTTCCCCATAATGCACTCAGCCAGTGCTCATCTTCCTTGAATTGTGCCTCTTTTCAGCTGGAGTAGCTGACCTATATATTAACAGAGGACTATTTGGACCTCCCAGGTTGTCCCATTCCAAAAAATCACAGCTTGCTTGGATGCACCTAATTCAGTCTGCACAGTACAGAAAATAGATAGGGTGACACTATCCTTGGGGTCAAGCAACTACCTCTCAATTTGCACATACACATCCTTTTTGGAATCTATGTGCTTGTGCCCACCACCTTTTAAACAGAGGATGTATCTCCTTCTTGTGTGGACATAAAGCCTGACTCAAAGCCCACTGAAGCTAGTGGGAGCCTTTCCATTAACAATAACCTGCAAAAAGCTTTTGAAAATGTGGTCATCTTTTTATAAGCACAAAGCTCACCTGTATTTAAAAGAATATGACCACACACAAAAAAATGAGAACTTGCCGGTCTAAGTTCTTAAAAAAGACATTGGGTTATTAAAGGAAGATCTATTTAAACAGCTTAATGTTTCAGCAAGAAGGAAAATCTAAAACATATTTTAAAATGTTATGCTAGCACTTGATATCTATTTAAAATCTACTTTAAAAACTAAATTAAATTTATTTTACAAATTGAAAAGGCTGACATAAAGTTTTGGCTGCTTGACTTTGTCAGATGATGCAAATATCTGAAATGATAAAAATTGCCACAGGAATGAAATGTAGCTGAAATAGTCCATAGATGTCTTTTCATCTGTACAGATATTATATAACAAATAAGATTTGTTATTAAAGTAGTGGGCTTCTCCTGGATAAATCTATTTATCTCTAGCATATGCTACTGGATTGTTTAATACTAACAAATCCCTAAAGGTAAAAGTAATACCGGGATCACAGAAAAGAATAAAAATTCCACCGAAGACAATGAGAGTTCATTGCATGATGAATTTAACAAAAACAGATAATTAGAGCTGATATCTGCCATACACAGCCAGGAAAAGAATTTTGGCTCTAACATCTGTAAAATGTATTTTCTGGACTTTAAGTGCCCTTCTTTCAGACACCAAGAAACTCTTATTCCTGTATGTTAGGCTAAGTCTACATTTGAAGCTGGAGGTGTTAGTCCGAGCTTTCATAAATATATCCATGCTAGCTCGATGAGAGCTAGTGTGCTGAAAATAATATTGCAGCCCCAGTAGCTTGGACTGTGGTGAGCAGCGGCATTGTCTAGCTGCCCCAAGTACAAACTCTCTTGGACCTTGTGGGCACATACTAGGGGCAGCTAACTTGCCTTTGCCCATGCTCCTGCAGCTACACTACTATTTTTAGTGCGCTATCTTAGTTAACGTTAACGAGGCAAGTGATTATTCCCCTCTATTCGGCACTGGTGAGACCACATTTGGAGTATTGGGCCCCCCAGTTTTGGGCCCGCACTACAGAAAGGATGTGGGAAAATTGGAGAGAGTCCAGAGGAGGGCATCTGAATTGTACTGGGAGGCAGGCCAGTCCTCGCTTACAGACAGCCCCCCAACTTGAAGCAAATACTCACCAGCAACTGCACACCATACAGTAGAAACACTAACCCAGGAATGTATCCTTACAACAAACCCCGTTGCCAACTCTGTCTGCATATCTATTCAAGTGACACCATCACAGGTCCTAACCACATCAGCCACACCATCAGGAGCTCGTTCACCTGCACATCTACTAATGTGATATACTCCATCATGTGCCAACAATGCCCCTCTGCCACGTACATTGGCCAAACCGGACTGTCTCTACACAAAAGAATAAATGGACACAAATCAGATATCAGGAATGGTAATATTCAAAAACCAGTAGAAGAGCACTTCAATCTCCCTGGACACTCAGTAACAGACTTGAAAGTTGCCATACTTCAACAAAAATCTTCAAAAACAAACTCCAGCGTGAAACTGCAGAGCTGGAACTCATATGCAAACTTGACACTATCAGACAGGTCTGAATAGAGACTGGGAGTGGCTAGCCCACTACAAAAAATAATGTTCCCTCTTTTGACATTCACACCTTCTCATCAACTCTTGTGAATGGCCTTATTCACCCTGATTGAATTTACCTCATTAACACTTGCCCTCCTCACTGTGATGTAACTCACCCATTCTTGCATGTGTATATATGCCTACCAAACTGAAGTTTCCACTTTATGCATCTGACGAAGTGGGTTTCTGCCCATGAAAGCTTAAACCCAAATAAATTTGTTAGTCTTTAAGGTGCCACAGGACTCTTGCTATTTTTCTATGATTCTATGATTCTAAGTATGTCTGTGTAATCTGAGAAACACTCGCCACCCCCACCTCTCACCCCCAGCTCCAAGTTTAGACATAGCCTTAGAGATGCGTTTTCTCTTTGCCACTCAAATCTCCATGTTTGTTACTGTGACTTCTTGAAAGTGGATGGTACAAAGTAGAGTGGAAAGTGTAATGATCTTTGTTTATAATTAGAATCCATTTCAAGTACTCAACATTCACATCCAGCTGTGTTCAATTCTTTAAAAGAATCTCACTCTTTCCTGTAAAATATTTCACTTAGGGCCAGATTATTCAAGGTATTTAGTTACCTAACTCCTATTGATTTAAATGGGCATTCCCACTGATTTCAAGTGGAGTTATGTACCTAAACACCTTTAAAAATCTGGTCATTACTCTCTCTAAAATTAGAGCAAGACATAACCATGACAATGCTTGGGGTACACAGGATTAAGTTACCTTGTTTTCCCCGTCACTAACTAATAAGAGGGAGTCCTGCTTGTTCTTAGCTATCTGTCAGCTCCTTGATGCCAGCAGCCTGCTGGCCTCAACGCTAGTTCATACTTTCCCTTGCAAGTTAACAAGAGGTGCATCCCACTCCCTGAGGCCCTTTGAAGTGTTCCCCTGTCATCTGCTTGCATGATTCAATTTAAAATCTGCAGCTTGCTTAGTATCACAGCACTTTGATAGATTTATAGTGAAAATAAGGATAAGTTTATTAACAAAGATTTCAAGTGATAGTGAGTAAGGATATTGGAAACAAAAGGTTACATATAAAACATAATCATAACACACTTCCCAGAGACTAAATGGAACTAACAGGTTAACTTCCTGTCTGAAGAAGTTTATCTCACTTCCTCCCCCACCCCAAAAGTCCTCTGCCCTGTTTTCAACCAACATTGGCAAAGATCCCATTTTCATGAATGTAAATGGACTACCCATTTACTTCTCAGGATAAGGGGATGTCTTCTTTGCCTTCTACGTGTAATCCCCAAAGTTCATTGTCTGTACTGAGAGACAGTATAATCACCTCTCGCTTGTTTTTCTTGTGTGCTGCTGTTCTGTTGACTTCATATCTCTTCAATAACTTCTTATGTAAGTGGGCATCCATTGTATTAGCTTATTAAACTCAATTTACATAGGACAGAGAAGGAGATGAATAAATATGTCATCTGACAGAAAACCTATTTCTTCACCTCTGCAGGTGATTCATATCTTGATATCGAGTCTAAAAACATTTTCAGGATATATAGAAAACTCTTTACATTGTATCATTACATGCATTTTACAATTATATTAATGACCATTGTGACCCTGGATTTTATTTAAGGCTGCAAATAACATTCTTTGGTGAACTAGAGTGTACATAGCAGAATTAGGACATTCCTATAACCCCCTTCTGTGTTGATATTAAGGTGTTCTTGGTCACTGGATCATCTTCCATTAAAAAGATTGAGGGAGGCCTATGGTCATTGCTATGACAAATATGTTCTTTGTTATTTTAGGGTTCAAAAAAGAACTAGATAAATTCCTGGAGGATAAGTCCATCAATGGTTATTAGCCAGGATGGGCAGGGATGCAACTGTAGCCTGATCTATAGATTATGTATTGATTATATTAATTACTTAAAAATTCCCAGGTATCACTTTGAGGGTTGGCAGGTTCTTGTCCCAAGATTATTCAAATTATTATATAATTGGGAACACAGTTGCAACATTGACACTGTAGAAACTCTCCTATATTTACAAATAGTGTATTAATACATTTAGCACATTCACAAACACCCCAACTCAGTGAGGTAGATAAAGGTATGACAAGATGTACATTTGCACATCCACATACTCATATCATCCCTTTCAGAACAATCTGAAATGTTAGTCATCATCTTCTTCATCACCATCACCTTCTTCCTCATCACCAGTGGCCATCATTCTGGCACCTCCTAAGGGCTACATCTCTCTCTCTTACTGTCCCTAGGCTGGGGTGCAACTTTTATAATTTTTATAAATTGTCTGATGCATATTCAGTAGTTTTCACCTTTTTCCTTATTTGTATTTTCTCACCTTACTAATGTTGGAGTGTCCTTCTCTGATAGGTTAGTATATCAATGATCTCAACTTACTATCATATATGTCAATTCGTTGCCATGGTCCTCTTGTGGTTAGGTATCTGTGGAGGTAGCTCATGTACCTGTTATTATGATGTATGTCAATTTGTCGCTATGTCACTCTTTGGGTGGACCCATGTTCTTTTGGTTGGAAATTCCCCTTAAACACTCTATTTTAAGCTCCCCAATACCTGGGGTTTTACGCTGTTTATCTGTGTGAAAGTTCATAGGCCTCAAGCCTTATGCTAACTAGGATAAGTACTGAAGCTACTATGTTAATTATGCTATGTGCTGAAGCTACTATGCTAAGTGCTGAAGATACAGGCCTGTAGGTTCCTTGCATTACTGCTGAACATAATAAAGGCAAGCTAGCACAACACCATGCTCTGAGTGTCCCTAGCCTCTGTTTACCAAAAGTTGTGAGTGGACGATATTTGATGATAATTGCCTGTTCTGTTCATTTCCTCTGAAGCACCTGGCATTGGCCACTGTTGTAAGACAGAATAATGGGCTAGATGGATCAGTGGTCTGATCCAGTATGTCCGTTCTTATATTAAGTATGTCAGTTTTGCTAAGATCTGGCTTAAGGATTTATAAGTTAAGAAAGGCTACATATGCCAGTGAGTGACCATGACATTTTGGTTGCACATATATTAGCAAATTCAATAACCATTTTTCAGCATTGCTACAACTGCATTGTGACTAACAATGGTATGAGCACTTGCATAGACAGTGCTTTTCCACAATTCCATGAAAACGTACTCCAAGTTAGGCAATGAAAATACATATTTAGGCAAACAAGTAAGAGGCCTAATGTCCATGCATCCCAATAGAATCTGTTGTGTTTAGCCACTCTAAAATTCAGGCCTTCTTTATTTAGGCACCTATATTAGAAAAATGGCCTATATGTCTATGTGCATGAATTGTTTTTACATAAATCGCTGGACTCATTCAAGAATTCTTTGCTAAAAATAATAAGAAAGGTCAATAAAGGACATATAAAGTGGAGGTAATGCTTGTTGATCTTTAAAGCACTACTTGGCTGTAAGGATGTAAAGACTAACTTGATTATGGAAATTCCAGCAAAATCAAACAAGATAAATTAGATGGGAAATAGAGAGAGACAAGGTGGGTGAGGTAATATCTTTTATTGGACCAACTTCTTTTGGTGAGAGAGACAAGCTTTTGAACTTACATGGAGCTCTTCTTCAGATCTGGGAAACATAGGCTTGGTCTACACTACAGAGTTAGGTCAACATAAAGCAGCTAATGTTGACCTAACTATGTCAGTGTATACACTACATACTTGCTCCAGCTGATGGTTGTGCGCTACTACACCGACATCTTAACTTCACTTCCATGAGACGTGGAAGGCTTATGTTTATGTAGTTAGGTCCACACAGTGTCTGTGTAAACACTGCGTTCCTTACATTGGCTGTCTTGTCAATTTCCCCCGCTGGGAGCACAGCAGCTGACCAGACTCAGAGCACAGATCTCCGCACCAGAGATGAGAAGCCCCGGATAGCTTCCCCCCGCTCCCAGCCAGGAGCTGTGCAAAGCTGAGAGTAGTGGCTCTCAGCCCCCCATACTGCCCCTCTTCAGTCAGTGAGAAGAGCTCCTGGTGAGGATGCACATAGGTCAATTTAAGATTGTAGTGTATACATGCCCTTAGAGTGTCATAGCAAAATAGGAGATGGAACAGATTGTTTAGCATAAGTAGTTAACACATATTTCAAGGGACCATTTAAGGTGAAGTGGCCCCTTAACACCCCTCTAGTCCTATGGAGTAGCTAGTGGGGGAGCTGCTAGTGGGGAGTTTCCCCACAATAACTTGTGTTGAGTGAGGCACACTTTCTAGAAAGGCATCCAGCCAGCCTTGATTTGTAGATATCAAGACACAGAAATACAACTTCCCTTGGTAGTTTGTTCTAATGGTTAATCACACTCACCGTTAAAAAAAATTGTGCTTTATTTCTATTTTGAATATGTTTGGCCTTTGATTCCAGTAATTGGCTCTTGCTATATCTTTGTCCACTAGATTAAAAAACCTTTTTAGTACCTGTTATTTTCTCACATATGCCATAATCAAGTCACCTTTCAATCTTCTTGATAAACTAAACAGAGTGAGCTCCTCAAATCATTCGCTGTAAGACAATTTTCATTCTTTCACATACTCTTTAACTGGGAGAGCGAGGTAGACATATATAGCCCAGTTTCTGAGATCTCACATTAAAAATGCATTTTACTAGTACAAGACTGCTAAACCATTCTCCCCTTTTTATTTTATACCAGGGAGTAAAGCTCAACCAGCAATCTGCTTGGCTGACAGAAATTCTATTGTGTGCAATCATTGGTGTGTCCTACCAAGTTTAGAATAGGGTGAAGAGCAATTGAAGTGTTGTTGATTAGTTACCTCTTCTTAGCAGATACCATACTTTTGAAACATTCTAGGATTAAGATACCTCCTAAGGTTATGCATCTTCCAGCTTTAGACAGAAGACAATTTTCAACTCTGTATAACTTAATTGTATTGTCTAGGGATCCATTCCCAGAATAGATGCAGCTGTTACATTTCTTTTTTTTTAACGCGATAATTATAATTAAGGGCAACTTGCTTAAAAAGAAGATGGAATTAACAATTTCTTATAGTTCTGAGGCAGTCGTGAGAATAAAAGTAGCGCTCAGCTCCTGCTACAGAGAGATGAGATACTTAGCACAGCAGCAAAGGCCAAGGCTCTGTAGATTTTTTTTTTTTTAATTTCAGCTTTGAATTGCACATGTCTGTATCTGCTGGCAAGAATCCATGCAAGCCTTTTATTGGACTCAAGCTAGCTAGCTGAAAGTGATGTTGGCAATAAATTTCACTAACCATTATACAGAATGATTTATATTAACATGCCCAACGTGAGAAGCATTCCATTTGCTTTTGGTGACTATGGCCCTGGCAATATGGCTTTTAGTGGCACAGAACCCCAATAAATCACATATTTTGCCGATCAGTTCGGGGAAGAAATGACCCAACACACTAGAGCCAAGATTATACAGAACTCCTTGCTTTATGATCCACAGGATCATAGGAGAACTCAAGTAAATGAGAGCCTGTCCCCATTTTCTTGTGCCTTGCCGGATCCAGGGAGACAGGTAGTTATCATAACCTTAAGGCTGGAATAATATTACTTACCCAGCTCCAGGGAGGGAAAGCATCAAGGTGGCTGCTGAATTTCCAGTGCCACACAAGGGTGGTAGCATAGGCCAGTGGATAGCATACTTGACTGGGAGTCAGGAGTCCTGGATGGTATTCTTGGCTCTGCCACTGACCTGCTATGAATTTTGGAGAAGTCACTTCCTCTCTGTGTGCTCTGGATTCCCATCTCATCCATAGTCTTTCTTGTCTATTTAGATTATGAACTGTATGTACTGTTACCATGTATTTGCATAATGCTTAGCATAGTAAGGTGCTGATCTCAGTTAGGAGCTACTGTTCTATAAATAATAATAATACATAAATAGAGCATCTTTAGCCTTATGCCATCCCCTTGACCTTTAGAGCTGAGCTCGTTTGTGGAGCTGTCACTTTAGGATTTTTCCATACCTGACTCTCAGCTGGCTGTGAGGTTAGGAGCCCCATCACACCCTTTCCAAAGTTTGAGGGAACACAATGAACATTCTCAGTGTCATTTCCTCATTTGTGCTGGGCCAGGTGGAGTCACAGATTTTACCCACTGGCAGGCTTGAATTGGCAGGGAGATAACTGGATAACCTAGTAGATCTGTTTTTAATCTCTAACTTCTGCGGTTGGTCAGCCACAGAAAAGGAGCTCTTGTGTTTAAATGGTTGCTTATGAGGGTGAGGCTCCCTTGAGCATGAAGAGTAGACTCTGTGGCTGCAGAGCTGGGTGGCTTGAGAAATCCCTAGGACCTGTCTTACCTGGACAGTAACACCTCACTGAAGCAGAAAATTGAACATCAACCCTGCACCTGTAACGAGTGGAGTGTATTCAATTCTTTTCCTTGTGTTCACTCATGGAATACCTTTAAGATATATTTATGGCAATCAGAGTTATAAATATCTTAAATTTAATGTTCATCTATTTTATGTTTTATAATATGCATTTATTAAAAAAATCCTTCTGGATTATTGACAAAACATGGATGATGGTGAAAAATATTCTGTTTAGAAACAAGTTCAATTCATTGGTATGTATACTGAGATTTCCTTTCCCCTTATAATGTATTTTAAGAGGAAATATTTGGACAAAACCCAGGATTTTTGCATTTTAAGAGTTGTGCTGCTCATTCCCTACCTGAAATAATGCTCTTTGCCATATCACGATTGTTTCCACATGAATATTGAAACACTGTAGCTGTCTCATTCTTTTGTTTCCAAACAATTATACACCTGCTTTGTCTTCTCCATACTGTAGGCTGAGCTAGCTGAAGACCCACATCCAAAATAGGTTTTATATTAACATAATTTATTTTGGGAGTGGGAATAATAACAAAATATTCCATCTAATTTCATTTATCTAATTCCTGGTTTTCTGCTTTTTTTTCACTGCATTTGTCAATCTTCTAGTACCTTACACCTTCTGAAATAGGTCAAGGTATTATAGTTTATCATTATGTTGATGAGTTATCAGAGAAGGCAATTGAAGCAAAGATTTTTATAGGCAGATGCGGTAGGGCCTATACTCGGGTTGGTTAACATTTGAAGAAGGATCCTGGTGGAAAATAATAGTGTGTGATCACCTAATGAAAGACAAGGCAATCTTAATTCTGGCATTTCCAAACTTTTAAGTGATTAAGTTTGCAACCTTAACATTCTGTTAAAATAATCTCTCTCTCACACACACACATGCACATGCATGCACACACACACACACAATTGAAAATTTAGGCCTGGTCTACTCTTAAAAACTTGTAATGATAAAGAGTTTGGACTTGTGTATGAGGCACACAGTCCAGACTATGGGGGTGAGACCTTGCTGTTGATGCATTCCCCCTTCAAAGAGAACTAAGTTAACATGAACTAGGTAACTTTTAGTTCACAGCAGCAGGGTCTACATGTGTGAGTTACAGCACAACACGTTAGAGCGTTCTACAGTCCTCAAACCCATAGTCCAGACTATAAGGCACTGCATATAAGCCCTAAGAGAGCTTCTGTCTTCATAGCTAATGTCATTTGGGAAGTTCCACACTGACAGAATTCCTCCTTTTGTTAACATGTACTATGCCTATGCTGGGGGGATATGATGGCATATCTCTCAATCTGAATATCATTACTACTATGAACCTCTCCATTTAAAGCATGTGCAGGCAAGCAAAACCACTGGCAGAGTATAACTCGGTTATATTCATGCTCAGATACTATAGCAAGGAGCATCATATAAGAATCTAAATAGCTAGATATATAACTACAAAGCATTTTAATTCCAAGACAGATAATTATTGGTTTTTATTGTAAATCTCAAATGCTGTAACTAACATTCTTCAGCCAAGTGGTGCTCAAAAGATTGAAGCTCCCTTTCCTTCCCTTGAAAACATCACTGACATATTAGGAAATAATATTTGACCCATACTGTATAGTAAATCTAAATGATTATTAGTAGGAGTGATCACTTAAAACCTACTCTAGCTAGGAAAACTTTCATAATTTCTAGTCCTTTAATATGAGGAACCAGTATATTCCAGAGACTGAGATAATGATAGCAAATTTTATGTTGGAAATCCATAATATCAATATGTCCTGGGAACTCTTCTCCCTATTATAACATTAAAAATAACGAAAAACATATTAAATACGTACATGAAATTATTTCCTTTTTAGAAAATAGCACCTAGTCTTTTTGATTCATTAGTTATTATTCTTCATGTTGGATGTTATTTGGTTTGATCAATGTTTTTTTGTATTGGAGAGAGTGAGAATTTATATATTAATTTTCTTGGGTGAAAAATTTAAAGTAATTATTAAGCATAAATGTCTTTTTCTTAATATTTTATTCATAACTGTTTTAATTGCATCTATCATTTTTTAAAATTGTAGGTTAAAATTTACTTTCACTATTTTTAGGAAAAATATTCAGTATTATGAAAAACCACAGACTGCTCTAATAATATAATAGTGAAATATGCTGATTACTGATCACACTCTCCCATTATAGCTAGCATTAATTATGCATATTTAAAAATATATTATGAGACTTAGCAATACTCAAGAGGCTCCTATACAATTTTCTTAGCCAATAATTTCTCATGCTATTGCTTTTGTAGACATTTATTCTCCTTTAAATCTTCAACATGAGCTCTGCAAACAGGAAGTAGGATGTCTTCTATTGGAGAAACTAAATTGCAAATGTTTAGTTTGCATACAGTCAGTTCTAAAGCATGGAGAGGTAAAAATGTTCTGACATGGATCACTAGTTTGCAGTCTGATTTATTGTGAACTCATGTATGGTGTCCCTGAATGGTTTACTTATTTTCAAGGGTAACATTTAATTTCCAAAAGAAACCAAGAATATAAGTGGTATAGAGTTGTTGTTTCATTAGTCACATTCATAGATTAAAAAAAGAGTCAAGATACAAAAAACCTAATAATATTTGCATGAAATTTGACATATTTAAAGAACTACTGTGGTATTTAGTGTGTTATGAAAGCTATAAACCACAGTGAAGTATCTATTATAGCCATGCAGGTATATGTAATCCAGTGTTTTTAACACATATTATAAACAACACAGTCCATTCCATCTAAGTTCTTCTACCTCACCCATGATCATGGTAACAAAGCATTTAATAGAATTTCTGATGCTCATTCCTTGTGAAAGAACAGGTTCAGGACTATTTAGAAAAGCTGGGCATGCGCAAGTCTATAGGGCATGATGCAATGCATCTGAGGGTCCTGAGGAAGTTGGCTGATGTGATTGCAAAGCCATTCTCCATAATCTTTGAAAACTCATGGCGACTGGGGGAGATTCCAGGTGATTGGAAAAAGGCTCATCTTCAAAAAAAAGGGAAGGAGTATCAGGGGAACTACAGACCAATCAGCTTCACCTTAGTTCCCAGAAGAATCATGGAGCAAGGTAGCCCTTCATATTTGCATAAAATAGTTTTACAGCAAGCCAATTGATTTTGAACTGGGCCCAATGCAATGCATTAACCACTCAAGAAGCTTCTGAGAATTGAGACATATCCAGATTAGCTCTCTGCAACCCACAACAACCTGGGTGGTTCTAACAGGTTCCTTGATTCCTTTCTCTTATCATGATAGATCATGGAAGTTACAACAGCTCTAAACTTGTAAGCTTTTCAAAGAATGAAACCAAGTTTGTTTGAGAAGACTTAGTGCAGGGGTAGTCAATAAGTGGTCCACAGTTCTGGACTGCCAGAGGCTTTTGACTGGATCACAGGGTGGGCTGGGTCTTGGGGCTTCACTCCCATGGGAGGCTTCAGGACTCAGGACTTCAGCCCCAGAGGAGGCACCACTGGGACTTGGACCTTCAGCTGCATGGAAGGTGCCATGGGACTTGGGGCTTCAGCCCCATGGAAGGCGCCACCAGAGTTCCCATGGGTTTGAAAATATTTACCGGTGCGCTTCTCCAGTGGGCTCCAGATGAATTTAAGCCCTGTGCAGGGTTGACAGCAGGAACCCTACTGCCTGGGACTGACAGCCAAGTAGCCTCTGGAACCACAGTTAAAATCTCTGGGTATGCTAATGTAATTGTCAATGATGATTACACTTGTCAATTTCCTTCGTTCCAAGTCATCACTGCAATACAGACAGTTAAAAAATCTTTCAGAAGTATCTGCTGATTATGATGACCTGTTGGTTCACAATGACATCCACTGGCGGAGCAGAGGACAAGTACTAAGAAGGTTGTGAAAATTTGAATTCATGTGGAAGAATATTTACAAAATATTCCACAGAAAAAGGCAGAAGAGCTGCATGCATTTTTTGAGGGATGCCACAAGCATGAGCATCCTGGCCTTCTTTGCTGATTTAACAGGCCACTTAAATGATTTTAACTTAAAGCTACAGGAGCAAAATTGCAATGTAGTGGATCAACATAGCAGTATCACTTCATTTCAAAACAAACTGCGTCTCTTCAAAAGTGATTTCAAAACTGAAGAAATGCTGCATTTCCTGACGCTGATAAGCTGTTAGGTTATTGCAGACATGAATCATATGACATCATCTCTGGACAGGCTTCTTCAAAATTTCCAGCAGAGATTCCAAGAATTTGTAAGTGTTAAAGATATCTTTCTGTTTCCAGATGTTGAAAAAGCAAAACTACAGCTGGAGTTTACTGATTTACAAGCAGATTAAGTGCTTAAGAGGTGGCACACTGAAACTACAACTGAAACTTTCCGGACAACCCTTGTGCTGAACTCCACATATCTACACTTGAGGAAAGCGGCATTTAACATTTTGACTAGGTTTGGCTCAACATGCGAGTCAGCATTCTCAGCAACGAACAACATTAAATTGCGTAATCTTTCCGTTCTGACTGACAATCATCTATGCAATTGCCTCTGTCGTTTACTTGACTGATCTCACTCCAAACTTCCAGGCCCTTGTCCAACAGAGGACCTGTCACTTTTCCCACTGATGGCAAGTAGTATAATTATTCATGCATATTTTATTTTAAATTTGTATTGCTATATAAAATTACTTTTTCATTAGTGATAGTACAGTTTTAACAGGTATTTCACAGTAAATATTCATGATTCTTTTGCTTAATAGACATGTAGGTGGGTATGTATTTGTTATTGGAAAGACTTGAATCATACAAGATAAAGAGTTCATGTGTACCAAGTGTTATTTTCTATCAAACTCTGATACTTATATTAAATAAAACACAAAAGGCTTGAAAGTTTCACATGTGCTTATCTGTCTATATGCATATTTGCCTATGATAATTTTATTTGACAAAACTCATTCAAAATTTAAAGCAGTTGTCTGAAAGTGTTTTAATGCTAATATTTGCATCTATTTTACATTTTTTCTATGTCTTTCTCAAAGTTTCTATCTTGGAGCTTATTTTTAGGTTATACAGTGATTTCATTTTATTTTTCATTTAATGCACTAAATATATAAGCAATATACCCTGGATATCTTACAGAGCATTATATGTGTTCATTAAACAGGGACATTTGCAGTGTGAAAATGTTTCTCTAGAGTCAGGATCTTGACTATACCTTGACCAAGAAATTTGGACCTTCACCAAAAATAATTGACTATCCCTGACTTAATGTCCACAAAGCCATGTTGACTGGCATTAATTATATTACTATTCTTTAATTCTGTGTCAAATGAATCCTATATCAGCTTTTCCATTATTTTACCAGGATTGATGTCAGGCTAAAAGGCATATAATTATTCAGATTGCCCTGCTTGCTCTTTTTGAAAAATGGCACATCATTAGCATTTTTCCAGTCTTAGGAATTTCTTCATATTCCCAAACTTATTAAAAATGAATATCAGCAGCCTTTTTTAGGACTCTTGGATGCAAGTTTTCTTGGCCTGCTGATTAAAAATATTTATCCCTAGTGGATGATGTTTAACATCCTCCTGCTGCTTTCACCTCACCACTGAACCAGGATGGTTCCAAAAAAATGTTTGCATACTTAATCACAAAGTAACTCCCTTAGGAGAAAAGGGAAAGCCTAAAGTTGTTAGTGTCAGGAATAGATGAAGAGAGACTCTCTCCAGGTCCATGTGGATCCTGCTTGAGGGTTATTTGTGTTTATATCAAATACTTCTCATTTGATGTAAACACAAAAAAAGCAGCCCATCATGGTATTATTTAATTTCAGAAAGGGGAACTACACAAAAATGAAGGTTAGTTAAACAGAAATTAAAAGATACAGTGCCAAAAGTGAAATCTCTGCAAGCTGCATTGAAACTTTTTAAAAACACCATAATAGAGGCTTGATTTAAATGTATGCCCCAAAATAAAAAACATAATAAGAGGAGTAAAAAAGTGCCATCATGGCTAAACAACAAAGTAAAAGAAGTAGTTAAAGGTAAAAAGGCGTCCTTTAAAAATTAGAAGTTGAATCCTATTGAGGAAAACAGAAAGGAGCATAAACTCTTGCAAGTGAATATACTTTGGAAGGCCAAAAACGAATTTGAAGAAAAGACTCAAAAAGTAAAAGCAAAAAAATAAAATAAAAAAATTAAGTGCATCACAAGCAGGAAGTCTGCTAAACAACCACTGGATGATGAAGATTCTAAAGGAGCAATCCAGAAAGATAAGACTTATTGTGCAGAAACTAAATGAATTCTTTCTATTGGTCTTCATGGCTTCATGGTCTTCATGTGAGGGAGTTTTCCACACCTGAGTCATTATTTTTGGGTGACAAATCTGAGGAACTGTCCCAGAATGAGGTGTCATTAGAGGAAGTTCTGGAACAAATTGATAAATTAAACAGTGATAAATCACCAGGATGGCATTCACCAAAGAGTTCAGAAAGCCTTTGACAAGGTCGCTCACCAAAGTAAGCGGTCGTGGGATAAAAGGGAAGATCCTTTCCTTGATCAGTAACTGGTTAAAAGACAGGAAACAAAGAGTAGGAATAAATGGTCAGTTTTCAGAATGGAGAGTGGTAAATGGTGTCCATCAGGGGTCTTTACTGGGACCCATACTGCTCAACATATTCATGAAAGAGCTGGAAAAAGGGATAAACATTGAGATGGCAAAATTTGCAGATGATACAAAACTACTCAAGATAGTTAAGTGCACAGCTGATTGTGAAGAGTTACAAAGGGATCTCACAAAACAGGGTGATTAAGCGACAAAATGGCAGATAAAATTCAATGTTGATAAATGCAAAGTAATGTACATCGGAAAACATAATCCCAACTATACATATAAAATGATGGGGTCTAAATTAGCTATTACCACTCAAGAAAGAGATCTTGAAGTCATTGTGGATAGTTCTCTGAAAACATCCACTCGATATGCAGCAGCAGTAAAAAAAAAAAAAGCTAACAGAAACGTTGGGAATCATTAGGAAAGGGATAGATAATAAGACAGAAAATATCCTATTGCATCTTTATAAATCCATTGTATGGCCATGTCTTGAATACTGCATGCAGATCTGGTCTCCCCAAAGAATATGTCCTCAAAAAAGACATACTGGAATTGGAAAAGGTACAGAAAAGAGCACCTAAAAAGATTAGAGTTATGGAAAAGCTTCCATATGAGTAGAGAGTAATAAAACTGGGACTTTTCAGCTTAAAAAAGAGACAACTAAGAGGGGACAACTAAAAGATCTATAAAATCATGATTGGGGTTGAGAAAGTAAATAAGGAAGTGGCTATTTCCTCCTCATAACACAAAACCTGGGGGTTCATCAAATTAAATCATTGGGCAGCAGGTTTGAAACTAAAAAAAGGAAGTATTTCTTCACACAACGCACAGTCATCCTGTGGAAATCCTTGCTAGGCCAGTGCTATAATGGGGTTCAAAAAAGAACTAGATAACTTCATGGAGGATAGGTCAATCAGTGACTATTAGCCAGGATAGGCAGGGATTGCTGTTTTTCAGAGGCTGGAAATGGCCAACAGGATGGATCACTTCATGATTACCAGTTCTGTTCATTCCCTCTGAAGCACCTGGCATTGACCTTAGTCGGAAGACAGGATACTGCGCTACCATTGGTCTGACTCAGCAGGCCATTCTTATGTTCTTGTGTTCTTCGTCTTGAAACTCTTTCTTGCATCAGTTACAATAAGTGTCAAAGTCCAGCTCAGCAGAGTTCATCACACTGTGACATAAAGTTGAACTATTTTCTCTCTGCTGCTGTTCATTTTTCAAAAGGTATAATCATTTCAGCCCATAAAGTGTTCTCTAATGCTTTTAGCTTTGTGAATGTAGCCCTTTCCAGTTAAACTGATATGACAAACAGCTTTAGTAGAGAAGCCGAAAATTCTTGCAGAAAGAGGGAATTAAGATATGATGGTTACGGCCTGATTCTCTTCTCATGTAACTTTTACATACGTGTGAACTCCATTTATTTTAATGGAGATACACCTAATTTACACTGCTATGAGAGGAGAGTTAGGCTTTCACTGTGTAAGAGAGTTGCTTTATTTGTCCCAACCAGTAATGTCATTTATAGCTAGTGTCAAAACCCTATTTATTCAATGATAAACTACCTAAATTTGAAACAGCCATGCCACAGAGTATGATCTGGGCCTTTGTCTTTCTCTGCAATATGCATATCATCAAGCAGAGTATTAGAATTCAATCAATAATAATAATAGGAAAGCAGGGAGCAATCGAGCCCTTGAAACAGAGGGGTTAATTTTGAGTTGCAGTAGTTACAATGCTGCCTTCATTCTATAGTTTTTTTTCAAAATAGTTAAAACTCTAATATACCATTAATTTTGTTCATTTATCAGGAAAGTGTGATTTATATTGTAAAGTCTCCTTTCACTACAATACAAAATGATTAAATGGCTATGAATGTAATATGATGATGGTTACATCCATTTAATTTACTGTCAGTTTGTGACACCAAAAGTGTTAAAGGAAGTAATTTTGACATACAAACATAATAAGTGCTATGTAATGTCTTCTTTTTTATACAAGCATTGTAACTTTTCACGGCGTTGCTTATTTGCTATATGCTTTTATTAATAGTTTCTTTTCACTCTTGCTGTAACTGTCATAGCCTTTCATTGAAACAAGGGAAAAAATCTGCCATCTGACCATTCTGGAAATGAGTTAAATCATTTTGTAATCATACATTTATCAATAACACTTTTCCAAAGGTGAATATATTGTAAGAGATTCCCACTCTCCAGTCTCTGCTGTCAGTGTGTGAATGGAGGGCACCCCAATCTTCAGACTTCTAAATTTTGATTCTCTGGAAAGTCTCTTGTACCAAGAGACAGTACAGAAACAGAACTTATCCTTTCTCTCTCTCTCTGTCACTTACTATCAGGTCTATGGTCAGATAGAACAGTACTACAAGTTACACAGTGGTTTTCCATCTCAAAACCTCTCCAACACTATTTGCTTCATGGAGAATCATGCATGGTTCTATTTCCTGCCCTCGAATCTCCTAGTGCGATCCCATTAGCTTTAGTGAATATGATGAGTTTATATAAAAGTAGAATGATGCTCAGTACCTTAAACAACAGATCCCTTAATAATGCACTGCAGTTTCAATACTCAGTATTAGATCAAGTCCTTGTGCGAGACTTGCTAGGAACTAAGATATACTGAGTGTCAAACAGTGTTTACATTGTGCTAATCCATTGTTTATTATACACTAATTAAAACAAAAAGTTTGTTGTATTTTGACTATAAATAAAACATTAATGACGTTATTCTTAAAAGACTTTCAGCTGTAAATGCAATCAGTTCAGTATTGGATTATGCTCTCGGTTATGCAAACTAGCTATGGAATTTTCTGAATTGATTCAGTTTCCTGAAGGAGTATTTGAATAGCATGCACTATGACAACATATCACATTTCTTTCACAAGGAAAGCACTTTCGGGTTCCATTCTGGGTTCTGGTGCTTCAGTAGCATACAGCCTTATCACTGATTTTCATTAAGACTTACCGCCGGTCTACACTACAAACTTATGTTCATATAACTCCGTCACTCAGGGTGTGTGGAAAATCCACCCCCTAAGAGATGCAGTTATACTAACTGAACTCCTGGTGTAAACAGTACTATGCGATGGGAAGGCTGCTCCTATTGATATAGCAACCACCTCTTGGGAAGGTGGAGTACCTATGCTGATGGGAGAAGGTCTCCCGTTGGCGCTAGAATCTTTACTAATAAAAACAGCTGTGCAGCTGCACTGGTGCACTGTGGTAACTGTAGTCTCATAGAATCATTGAAGATTAGGATTGGAAGGGACCTTAGGAGGTCATCTAGTCCAACCCCCTGCTCAAAGCAGGACCAACCCCATCTAAATCATCCCAGCTGGAGCTTTGTCAAGCTGGGCCTTAAAAACTCTAAGGATGGAGATTCCACCTCCTCCAGTGGTTCACCACCCTCGTAGTGAAAAAGCTTTTCCTAATAACCAACCTAGACCTCTCCCATTGAAACTTGAGACCATTGCTCCTTTTTCTGTCATCTACCACCACTGAGAACAGCCTAGCTCTATCCTCCCTGGAATTCCCTCTCAAGTAGTTAAAGGCTGCTATCAAATCCCCTGACTCTACTCTTCTGCAGACTAAATAAGCCCAATTCCCTCAACCTCTCCTCATAAGTCATGTGCCCAGCCCCCTACTCAATTTTGTTGCCCTCTGCTGGACTCTCTCCAATTTGCCCATATCCTTCCTGTACTGGGGGACCCAAAACTGGACACAGTACTCCAAATGAGGCCTCACCAGTGCCAAAGAGAGGAGAATAATCTCTTCCCTTGATCTGCTGGCAATATTCTTACTAATGCAGCCCAATATGCCATTAATGTTCTTGGTAACAAGGGCACACTGTTGACTCATATCCAGCTTCTAGTCCACTGCGACAGGTCTTTTTCTACAGAATTGCTGCTTTCCCAATTGGTCCCTTGTTTGTAGCAGTGCATGGGATTCTTCCATCCTAAGTGCAGGACTCTGCACTTGTCCTTGTTGAACCTCATCAGATTTCTTTTGGCCCAATCTTCCAATTTGTCTAAGTAATTCAGTATCCTATTCCTAACCTCCAGCGTATCTATCACTCCCCCACAGCTTAGTGTCATCTGCAAACTTGCTGAGAGTGCAATCCATCCCATCACCCAGATCATTAATGAAGATGTTGAACAAAACCAGCCACAGGACTGACCCCTTGGGCACTCCGCTTAGTGCCAGCTGCCAACTAGACATAGAGCAGTTGAGCCCAGTGATCTAGCCAGCTTTTTATCCATCTTATAGTCCATTCATGCATCCAACCCATACTTCCTTAACTTACTGGCAAGAATACTGTATCAAAAGCTTTATTAAAGTCAAGGTATATCACATCTACCACTTTCCCCATATCCACAGAGACAGTCATCTCATCCTAGAAAGCCATCAGGTTGGTCAGATATGACTTGCCCTTGGTGAATCCATGCTGGCTGTTCCTGATCACCTTCCTCTCCACCAAGTACTTCAGAATGGATTCCCTGAGGACCTTCTCCATGATGTTTCTGGGGACTGAGGTGAGCTGACTGGTCTGTAGTTCCCCAGCTCCTCCTCCTTCCCGTTTTCAAAGATGGGCACTTTTTCCAATCATCTGGGATTTTCCCTGATCACCATGAGTTTTCCAGATAATAGCCAATGGCTCTGCAATCACATCAGCCAACTCCCTCGGCACCCTCAGAGGCATTCCATCTGGCCCTATAGACTTGTGCATGTCCAGCCTTTCTAAATAGTCCTGAAACTGTTCTTTCACTACTGAGAGTTGCTCACCTCCTCCCCATACTGTGCTGCCCAGTGCAGTAGTCTGGGAGCTGACCTCCTCTGTGAAGACAGAGGCAAAAAAAGCATTGAGTACTTCAACTTTTTCCACATCATCTGTCACTAAGTTGCCTCTCCTATTCAGGGCCCTGACCTTCTTTTTGTTGCTAACATACCTGTAGAATCTCTTTTATTTTTCCTTCACATCCTGTGCTAGCTTCAACTCCAAATGTGCTTTGGCCTTCCTGATTTCACTCCTGCATGCTTGAGAAATATTTTTATATTCCTCCCTAATCATATATCCAAGTTTCCACTTCTTGTAAACTTCCTTTTTGTGTTTAAGCTCACCAGAGATTTCTCTGTAAAGCCATGTTGGCTGCCTGCCATATTTGCTACTCTTTCTGCTCATCGGGATGGTTTGTTCCTGCAGCCTCAATAAGGTTTCTTTAAAATACATCCATCTCTCCTGGACTCCTTTCCTTCTTGTATTAGCTTCCCAGAGGATCCTGCCCATCAGTTCCTTGAGGGAGTGAAAATTTGCTTTTCTAACATCCAGGGTCCGTATTCTGTTGCTTTTCTTCCTTCCTTTTTTCAGGATCCTGAACTCAACCATCTCATGGTCACTACTGTCCTTTCTCCTACACATGTAGATCACTTCTGAAAATGAAACTCTTGGCTCTGAAGTTACTTAGTTGCATTTGAAATTTCTATCCTTATTCCTGTCTCTCTCCCTTTGTTACAACAATAGTGAGGTTTCTGTAGCCCCAGAGCTGTTGTAATTTCCATGATTTAACATGATAAGAGAAAGGAACCAAAATCTGCTAGAACCACCCAGGTTGTAGTGGGTTGCAGAGAACTAATCTGCATATGTCTAGACTCTCAGAAGCTTCTTGTGCCCAGAGAGTGGTTAATACATTAATTGGGCCCAGTCCAAAATCAGTTGGCTTGTGGCAAAACTATTTTATGCAAATAAGAAGGGCTATCCTGTTCTTTATTCTGCATTAACCAACAAACAACATTGGTTAGAATTTCCATAATATCCTAATAGCTCATCTCAAATACAGGTTAATATAATAGAACTTGATTTTGCAAAACATTTTTCATGGAAATTTTATTTTAGAAATTATTTGAAGTTGAACACTATGGTCAGGGAAAAGCTTCAGCAGAGCAAACAGAAACAGAGATATAGACAAATGCAAAGAGATATCTGCAATGGGAATATTACATCAATGGAATGGAGGGGCAGGAATTGAATAGTGCTATATGAAAGGAGAAGGAAATGGAGAAAATGGCTGGGTATATGAGACAGGCTTCAGCAAGTTCATGGATGGACATTTTTTAAAACAAGGTGATAAAAGCAGCATAGAAATAGCACAATACTTATTGTTATTCACTACTGGAGGCCTCAGTGTCCATTGATTATGGCACAACTAGTGATCTAGGGTCTGTTTCTAGCTTTGCCATAGACTTATCTGGTCAAAGGCAAGTTACTTCCCTTCTCTTTGCCTCAATTTCCTCCGTTAAATGGTGATGATAATATTTACCAACATGTGCAAAGCACTTTGAGTTTGAATTGAAAGTTTTATAAAAGTGTCAGGTGTTACATAATTATTACTTGTTTATTTAATAAATATTTTACCCTTGTTTTATTTTTGAAAAGGTCATTGCAAGTAAATGTAAGATATTTAAAATGTAAGTCTCTAGTATGATAAATTCAGTGGGAACAGAGGGAGG
Organism: Emydura macquarii macquarii; assembly: GCF_026122565.2. NCBI lineage: Eukaryota > Metazoa > Chordata > Testudines > Chelidae > Emydura > Emydura macquarii. The sequence continues at coordinate 15,081,077 of NW_027130520.1, read as the reverse complement.
CCATACATATGACTTATTTTAGAAGGGAGAGAATGGTGTAGAGGGGGTCCCATAAATTATAGCAGAGGCAAATACAAATGCAAGAAAAAAAAACAGTGAAAATTAACATAGAGGAGCAGTACTATGACTAATCCTTATGGATTTTTGACAGCGATAAATCAAACATAAGTTGGACAGTGAAGGTAACCTTTTCTGACAGTCTCCAACCTCTCTCACCTTGTAAGTCAACAATTTTCAGAGACAGAGAAAGAAGAAAATAGAAGGAATCAATCTCTGGGCTTGTATACATTTAAAATGCTGTAGCGGCACAGCTGCACTACTGCAGAAGTGTCACTGTAGTGCTTCATTGTAGACACTGCTTATGCCAACAGGAGAGCTTCTTCCATCAGCGAAAGTGATCCAACTCTCTGAGAGGCAGTAGCTTCTTCTGTCATCTTAGCACTGGTCTACACCGGGGGATAGGTCAGTATAGCCATGTTTCTCACGGTCATGAATTTTGCAAACCTCTAAGAGAGACATAGCCATAATGAAGTACATCCCTAGTGTACATGGGCCTTTTGGTGAAACTGTCTAGAATTGTGCAAGTTGGTTAGCATGTGCAATGGCTCTTTTTTTAAGAATAGCTATTTCTGTGTGTATATTGGTGATAGAACAAGTGCTTGGAGGCACCAGGTAAACCCACAAGGATCAGTATTCGCTCCAATGTTATTCAATTTATATTGGAAGGACCTACCATACTGTGGGTCTCATAAGTTTGTTTATGCAGACAACATATGCCTCGGCACTCATTCATACTCGTTTGACATTTGAGAGTGTTCTGAAAGGAGATATAGTGGCTATGGCTGATTATTGTCATCAGTGGTGCCTGATACCAAGTGGGAGTAAAACTGTGTCAAGTGTCTTCCACTTACATCATGCACAAGCGGGGAGAGATCTGAATATAGTTATCAGTGGTCAGCAAATAAAGCATAATTCACATCCAATCTCTCTAGGTGTCATGTTGGATAGAACTTTCACATATCATGACCATCTTACAAGGACAGTGACTACGGTCAAAATGTGAAACAATCTGTTAAAAAAACTGGCTGGACCAACACTTCAGCCTTGGCACTCTGATATTCAGTGGCAGAGTACTGCACTCAGTATAGGCTCACTCGTCTCATACAAAAATAACTGAGGAACAACTAAATCCACCATGCATATGATTTTAGGCACACTTTTAAATCTACTCTTTATCATGGTTACCAGTTCTCTGCAATATTGCTCTGCTTAGTATTCACAGAAAGGAAAGCGTACCAAAGCTCATGGCGAAATTGTGATATGCCACATCTACTGTTAATTGAAGACTTGTTTAACCCACCACATGGTCATCTGCCCTCATGGCGCCTTCTGTGGAAAAGTTTAGTGGGTGAGATATTTACAGTAGAGGATGTGTGGTGAGCTTCATGGTCTGCAGAGAAAGAGACAAATAATTCTCATCTCAGACCCCACTCAACATCTTCCTGGGTTTGATTTACCGCAAAGGCAATGGAGTCTTCTTAACTGGTTTTGTAGCAGATGTGGAATTTGTGCTGCAGTGGAATTTCAGTGGCATTTTAGAGACAGCACAAACCATGACACACATTGTTGAGGACTGCATAATGACACAACTTCCTGGAGGTTGTTGTGCCTTGAACATCGTTGATAAGAATGCTGTAGCTTGGCTTGATCGGATTGCATATGCCAAATAATAAATTCCTACTGTAGCCCAGATCTCTGAATATGCAGATTTATCTCCAATTTAACTCAACCTTCTTAAATCTTTCCCTCTCCCTTTCTGGTGGTGATTTTCACAGATGAAGCTTCTGTGTCTTATCTTTAGAGGGATAAAATAACTTGGCTGATTAAGGCCAAACAAGATTCAGAGAGAATAGGCAATATTTTTTAGCAGAAAAAAGAAATTTTTGTAGATAGGTTGGTGTGTGTTTTTATTTGGACTGCTGCATCTAAATATGAGTAATGAAAATAGAATATATGTTCAGGGAAACTTGCAGATTCTATAAGGATTTTTCTAATTAGACTCATGGGGTACATAATTTTGGTATTGAGTGGGAGGAATTGGACTTCTATATCAAATGCCTTTATCTGCAGCAGGAGTTGCATGTCAATTTCCCCTTTTGATGCTCTGAAAATATAATTAAAATAACTCTGTCAACTTGAATATCACAATCCTGTATGAATTTTATTTTTAACTACCATAGTTACATGAAATGCCAAGGATTACTCTAACTGAAATAAGTTAATAAGGAATATATATGGTTGTATTGCTCTTGAATTCACCCAATAGCCCTTGCTGGAAAGTCCATTGTAAGCAATAACAGGGGAGCAAGATCCTTCCACCCTCTACTCTCACAAAAACGTACACAAACGCTCTTTTAAAAATGAATTTCAGTATTTTCTGTCTTTCTGTCCTCAAAATAAACTACTTAAAGCTTGTTTAATCGTACATATAAGCAAAATTAACTAATTTTAAAAAATCAAGATAAAGTTGTCTTTTAAGAAGTCAGAATTGCTACATAAACATCCATGTGACAATGTCCCCAATCCTTTAGTCAGACCCATGTAGACAGACCTGAATGCAATCCAGCTCAATCAGTATGAATCTGTACAGGCTCAGGGGCTGCCCATGCAAAACTTATAGCAGGATGAAGGTCAGTGTGTATGAGGTATTTAAATGAATTTAGGAAGAACTTTGAAATGATAGTTGTTCATAACATCTACATGGAAACTGACTGCTCATCATCATAGTCCTTCAGATGTCATTATATCAATTCTGCATTCATCACTTGTATAATTCTGTACATCCTAGAAACATCTATGATTGTAAAACGGCCAAGGCCAGATTTAGGAGCAGGCAACCCAAGCGACCACCTGGGGTGCTGGGTTTGGGGGATGCTGGACTCAAGGTGCTGTTTTGTTGTTAGCAACAAAAGAGTTAATAGAAAGTTTGAAGTAAAATGTTTTAAAGGTATTCCTTATGTGGATTCATTTTTCACTAACCTCCTAGAATGTTCTGTACCTTTGAACTAAAGGACTAGGTTTAACATTCTAAGGTAATACTACTTAATACTGGTTCACCCAATGTTGGTGCACAATTCAATTTCTTGATGTTAGTATGTTTCAGTTATTCTTAAAATTAAAATATTTACATAAGCTGAGAGAAAACAATTTTTTATTTGCTTATATGTGGTATGAATAAATACAGATTTACAGATCCTAACATGCAAATTTATCATGTTATATGACAGGAATAAGTCATGTATGCAAATCATATATCAAAGTCATAAAACGGGCTACAAATACAATACAAAATAAGGTATTCAAAAGCTTAACAAATGGGGGGGTTGTGGGGGTTGGGAGGGGAGAACGGCACTGAAGACACTTCTTGCCAGAGGCACCATTTGGTCTAGAGTCAGCCCAGAAGATAGCTATCTTATCTCTTACTTTTTATGCTGTTTTCTACTCTAAGTTAAAGAAATAATCAGCAAACCTTTGATATACCAATATTTGGAGTATTACATTATGCTCTGTATTTCTGAGGTTATGAAATAATTCCTACTGTTTGCACTGTAGTGCTTTTCATATTCAAAGCACTTTACTAACTTTCACTAATCACCAATGACATCTTAATTCTCAGTTATACCTTTACTCAATCCATACTGAGCTTTCTCAGTAGACAGTTTTTATATTCCCATAATTTTATTTCAAACATGAACTGTTCCAAGAATTGCAAAAACTTTACAGGGCTTACATATAACTCTGACATTTTTAAAACAAAGCTATTTTTTTTAGCTCTTCAAACACCAGAAAGCATGTTTTTAAAAAGTCTTAATGTGATTTATTGCTATGTCTCTGGCTGAATAACTCAAAATCAATTAATGGCTTTGTATAGACTTTTCAACTCATTTCTGAATTGAGATGAAGTCCAAGAAATTATCCCCAAATGGTGGCTTATTTCAAAATATGATAGGCATCAAAATGAGGTTTTTATAGTTGAGGATCTGTTGGATTCTTAATTTATAATGTTAAATAGTTATATTGCAATTATAACTAAAAGAACAGGAAATTACTTGAAACCATCACTAATGTTAAAATAGCTTTTCTGCCAATCATAATGTTACAATTTAAAGCCAGAAGACTAGAATCAGCTGCATCCAATTTAAACCATGGCAATTTCTTGGCTTCTCAAGAGGCTTTAATCCTAGCTCTGATGGTTTGTAAGATAATGAATCATGAGGACCAAATTGTTGACTTGTGCCTTCTGTAGTCATTTACAAAGTGAGTACAGAGCTGATGTAAAATGCTAACAAATATTAAGTGTAGAGCGTCCAGTAGCTTTGCACTCCTTTTGTGCAGGTCTAACTGAGTGCACATAGTGCAAGACAGTGGAGAATAGGGTGACCAGATGTCCTGATTTTATAGGGACAGTCCTAATATTCAGGGCTTTGTCTTATATAGATGCCCTACTACCCCCAGTCTGCTGTCCCGATTTTTCACACTTGCTATCTGTTCCCCCTAGTGGAGAAGCGGGCCTTATACAAGTTACAGATACACAACAGACTAGCAACCAGTATGTTTTAGCAAACATTCCACATATGCACATCATATAATTTACAAAAGGGTAAGGTAAAGTACATGGGGAATGATGTGGAATGACATTTAGATTTCCCAGAGTTTTACTCCCAATATACTCTGATTCAGATATAACATAAATACAATGGATTCTATTGTCCCTGAGTGAAGGAAATTTTTGCAAACACATTTTTGCAAACACATTCAATAACTCCAATCTATCATATATACTATGCACATCCAAATATTTCTAGGTAGAGCAATTAAAATCTAGATGACTTAAGTCATTTGTTTAAATAATGTCTTTTTAAAAGAGACATGTGACTTGTATAGACAAAAAACAAAATCATAGAATAATAGAATCACAGAATATTAGAGTTGGAAGGGACCTCAGGAGGTCATCTAGTCCAACCCCCTGCTCAAAGCAGGACTAACCTCAGCTATATCATCCCAGCCAGGGCTTTGTCAAGCCTCAGCTTAAAAACCTGTGAGGATGGAGATTCCACCACCTCCCTAGGTAACCCAATCCAGTGCTTCACCACCCTCCTAGTGAAAATTTTTTTCCTAATGTCCAACCTAGACCTCCCGCCCTGCAACTTGAGACTGTTGCTCCTTGTTCTGTCATCTGCCACCACCGAGAACAGCCTAGCCCCATCCTCCCTGGAACTCCCTTTCAGGTAGTTAAAGGCCGCTATCAAATCCCCCCTCATTCTTCTCTTTTGCAGACTAAACAAGCCCAGTTCCCTCAGCCTCTCCTCATAAGTCCTGTGCTCCAGCCCCCTAATCATTTTGGTTGCCCTCCGCTGGACTCTCTCCAACTTGTCCACATCCTTTTTGTAATGGGGGGCCCAAAACTGGACACAATGTTCTAAATGCGGCCTCACCAATGCTGAATAGAGGGGAATAATCACTTCCCGTGACCTGCTGGCAATGCCCCTCCTAATTCAGCCCAATATGCTATTAGCCTTCTTGACAACCAGGGCACACTGCTGACTCATATCCAGCTTTTTATCCACTGTTACCCCCAGGTCCTTTTCTGCAGAACTGCTGCCCAGCTCGTCGGTCCCCAGTCTATAGCTGTGCATGGGATTCTTCCTTCCCAAGTGGAGGACTCTGCACTTTTCTTTGTTGAACCTCATTAGATTTCTTTTGGCCTAATCCTCCAGTTTGTTTAGGTCACTCTGTATCCTATCCCTACCTTGCAGGGTATCTACCACTCCCCCAGCTTAGTGTCATCCACAAACTTGCTGAGGGTGCAATCTACCCCATCCTCCAGATCATTAATAAAGATGTTGAACAAAACCGGCCCCAGGACTGACCCCTGGGGAACTCCGCTTGTGACCAGTTGCCAGCTAGACATGGAGCCATTGATCACTACTCGTTGAGCCCTATGCTGTAGCCAGTTCTCTATCCATTTTATAGTCCATTCATCCAACCCATACTTCTTTAACTTGCTGATAAGAATACTGTGAGAGACCGTATCAAAAGTTTTGCTAAAGTCAAGGTATATAATATCCACCACCTTCCCTACATCCACAGAGCCAGTCACCTCATCATAGAAAGCAATCAGGTTGGTGAAGCATGACTTTCCCTTGGTGAATCCGTGTTGACTGTTCCTGATCACCTTCCTCTCTTCCAAGTGCCTTAAAATGGATTCCTTAAGGACCTGCTCCATGATTTTTCCAGGGATTGAGGTGAGGCTGACCGGTCTGTAGTTCCCTGGATCCTCTTTCCTCCGTTTTTTGAAGATGGGCACTATATTTGCTTTTTTCCAGTCCTCAGGGACCTCCCCCTGTTGCCACGAGCTTTCAAAGATAATAGCCAATGGCTCTAAAATCACCTCAGCCAACTCCCTCAGCACCCTCGGGTGCATTGCATCCGGCCCCATGGACTTGTGTATGTCTAATCCTTCTAAATAGTCTTGGACCCGTTCCTTCAGCACTGCGGGATGTTCGCCTCCTTCCCATTCTGTGCCACCCAGTACAGCAGTCTGGGAGCTGATCTTGTCTGTGAAGACAGAGGCAAAAAAGGCATTGAGTACCTCAGCTTTCTCCACATCCTCCGTCACTAGGTCGCCTCCCTCATTCTGTAAGGGGCCCACACTTTCCCGAATCTTCCTCTTGTTGGCAACATGCCTGTAGAAACCCTTCTTGTTCCCCTTCACGTCCCTTGCTAGCTGCAACTCCAATTGTGCTTTGGCCTTCCTGAATTCATTCCTGCACGTTCGAGCAGTGTTTTTATAATCCTCCCTAGTCATCTGACCAAGCTTCCACTTCTTGTAAGCTTCTTTTTTGCGTTTAAGTTCGCCAAGGACATCTTTGTTAAGCCAAGCTGGAAGCCTACCATATTTGCTATTCTTTCTGCACATCGGGATGGTTTGTTCCTCTGCCCTCAATAAGGTCTCTTTAAAATACAGGCAGCTCCCTTGGGTTCCTTTTCCCCTCATATTAGCCTCCCAGGGAATCCTGCCCATCAGTTCCCTGAGGGAGTCAAAGTCCGCTTTTCTGAAGTCCATGGTCCGTATCCTGCTATTCTCCTTTCTTCCTTTTGTCAGGATCCTGAACTCAACCATCTCATGGTCACTGCTGCCTAGGTTGCCACCCACTTCTACTTCCCCAATTAAATCACTTCTACTTCCCCAACCAAAATATTGAAAATTAAGGCCCTGATCCCGCAAACACTCATGGAGGTATGTTAACTTTATTCACATGAATAGTCCCATTAACTTTCAGTGGTTTTATTAATATGCTTAAGGTTAACCCTGTACATAAGTGTTAAGTTTCCAGCATCAGGAGCTAAAATTATGTTTACAAAACCTTGTATTGGTATAAAATCATTATCACTTCAAAACAAAAGGGCTTTAGTGTTAACAATGAAATATTTAGATTTTCAGTACATTGACAAAGGTATTGTGACTTTTTTTTACATACACATGGCAAAATTTTCAAAAATAAGAGCCTAAAATTATGCTTCTAAATTCATATTTAGGCACTAAAAATGATATTTTCAAAAGTTCCTGAGTGAACATAAAGCCGATTGACTGCAAACAACAAACCCTGATACAGGAGCACAGACTTGAAGAAGTATGTCAGCCTTCTTGATTCATGGAAGCCCAGAATACCACAAGGTGGTGTTGTGACGGTGCTAGGGGTGTTCAAGGTGACTCTGAGTCATGTTGTAAACCCCCTACCTGCAGTGAAAGGAAGATTTGCTTAACTGGATGTCAGTTCCCTGACACTACCAGTCTGTTAGACACTACACGATGTGTTAGACAGCTCGCAGACACTACCTAGACAATCTCCTCAGGCTTTGCATGCCTTTGCTTTGCAGGTTAATAATAGGTGCATCCCCAAGCCTTCTTGAAGTAGCATCTGTAGTATCTGTCCCCAAGCCTTCTTGAAGTAGCATCTGTAGTATCTGTCCTCTGTCACAGGACACTCACAGAAATTAACAGGTAAGCTGTCCTTCAAAGGATCAGTGCATACACTAGGTTGTTTGAGTCAACAAAATGTGTAACATGTGTCTTAAACTCTAAACTTACCTTTAACAGGTTGAAAACCTTTATCATTCCTAAAGCCATCCCCCGTGTTTCCAACCAAGATATCCAGGATCCCCTTTTCATGAATGCAAAAAGCACTGTCCTTTTTGCTTCTTCAGTGAAGGATAAAGGGACGACCCTTTGCCTTCTTACATACTCAAAGTTCATTATTTTGTCCCCAGAGTCAGAATGACCCATCCTCCTACCTCCATGGTTCATTCCCTGGTGTGTTGGCTCCATATTGCCTTCGCATCCTCATGTTGACTCTGTATACAAAATGGTACTTCGATTGTGTTGGTTTATAATGTTTAATCTACATGGCCGACAGAGATAGAGATGAATCAACATCCTTTGTTTGACCTAAAACCATTTGTCAATTCTGCCTTGGACACAGATGATAAAAAACACATTTTCAGTACATATACATGACTCTTTAAATATCATCCACACTTACATCTCACAATGGTTATGAGAACCAGTATGCTATATGTTTTCATTTGATACTCAGTTGAACTTGACTCTCTTTGGATAAACACTACATAACCAATGTGGTGGGTGTAGTGAGTTTGTCAGGCCTGTCAAGAGTTATTGTTATAGAACAGTAAATCCTTTGCCAGTTGACACTGAAGGGTTCTTAGGATCACAGGTGTTGGTAGAACAAGCTATCCGGTTTTCAATTTTGTTGCCTGAATTTGTGGTGGTCTCACATTAAGAACATTAATGAGGCCCTGAATGCTTCTTTCTTAGCGTAGCCAAGCATAATGAGTGTTAAACATCTTAGCAGAAGAATTTTCCATGTAAAATCTGAAATTCTACTAACAATTAGGAAACTAAATAAAGCAAGAGATACAAAATATTAGCACTTTAATAGGGGAGGTGGAAAACAGAAATTCTATTTTGCAAAAAATTTTGAGATTTCAAAATTTCCTTTTGTTCCAATGCAGAACAAAAATGAGACTTTTGGAATTTTTTCATGAAAAAATGAGAGAGTTCCCAGAATAGCTAGTAGTTCAGTGGTTAGGACATTCAACTACTCTGGAGTAGAAATCTGAGCCTAGGTTTTCTACAAATGTCCTAACCACTTAGTTATAGAGGCAGTTTTGCTCTTGGATTCTTTCCTATTGAAGCTGTTTATTCTATATAAAAAATTACATATTATTTGAGCCAGAGAGAGCAAGAGAGACTAACTGTACAGCCTTATGGTTAGCACGCTTGCATAGGATGTAGAGCATCCAGATTTAAGTTCCTGCTGTGCCTTGTTCGGAGCAGCAACTTGAATTTGAGTCTCCTAATCTCCAGGCTCTTTTCTATTGTGTGTGTGTGTGTGTGTTTGTGTTCGTGTTCCAGTTCCAACCTCCTGAAGACAATTTCAGTGAAACTGTCACATTTCTGCAAAATGTTTCAGGTTTTATGAGATCATGTTTTGCTGCTGGGAAGTAAATTAAGAACTTGGAGCACATAATTAAAAAATCTGAATTTACTATTCTAAACCATGATTTAAATTCTGTTTAAAGGTTTTAAAAAATAAATCAGGATATTTATACACCTAGAAATATTTCTTCTTAGGCTGTATCTAAATAAAAAGCAAGGTAACGAATGTCTAGAAAATGATTTTCATCCCTTATCTGTAATCACATAAGAGCTCTCTGAATTTATCTTCAGCTAAAGCAACTTCTTAGTGGATTGGGTAGTTTAGTTTAAATCAGACATATGTTCAACCCAAGAGATTACAGAGATGGGTAGGAATGAAACAACAAACAGTAAAGTACCCAAACTGTTTTGTGTGTGTTTCAATAGATTAATTTACAGATCTCATATTTTGGATTTAATCTAAAATATTCATTGCAGATTTGATTTAAATAAAATCTCTTCTAGAGAGATTTACTCATCCTGAGATTGATCTCCATTAGTCACATGTCTGTAACATGAAAATGCTGCCTGAGCCCTGTGAAGCTTGGTAGAACACATGCTGAATAATAATACAGCTTCTGCAAATTAAAGAATCATGATACAAGCCTTCTTTACTATGCCTGAGATGAACTCATTCTAGCTTTAGTGTGCGTGATTTTCAAGTTATTATAGAGGAAGTTTATTCTTTAATGTTGTTTTCTTATTTAAAAGGTGGCAGTCTTTTTGTTTCTGATCCATTGCTCCTGAACTACATTGGCAAGCTTATAAATCAGCTCACCAACCATACATAATTTATTTCAGTAGGTAACTGACTGTGCAGCATAGAATACAAATATGTTTTGAACAGTGTTTTTGTGCAGTGCATACTTGACCAGGTTTTAAACGTACACAATGTATGCAGCTTTCTTTATTCTCTGTTTCCCTAATCTGCTCTCTAAATAGCTATAACACAAATATACAAACTGTACATACATGGACACTGCCAAACATAAACTACATTTGTAATCCTAAAAAATCAGAGGCTTTAAAAATACTTCATTGGCATATTTTTATAGAGAATTATCCATGCAATTGAAACATCCAAAGATAACTGAAAACACCTACTAGAAAGAAACTTTATCTGATACCATACTACATTTACATCTTGAATCTTTAGTTCAGACAATAATGAATTTTGAAAGAAATGATAGTGTTTTGCTATCTGTCTGACATTATATGACACAGTGTCCTTGCTCTAAAATAATGTCACACAAGTTGACTCACACCTTGGACAGTAAAATATTTCTTCCTTTTCTATCACAAAATTAGTGGACACCCCACGTTGTCCTTCAAGACACATTATTCCAGCTAGTTTATTTTACCGTTGTACTATTGTAATGGGTTGTTATTAGGGACCACTGATCCAATCGCCACACCCAAAGACAGACACTCATTAAGAAGACTGAATGAGTTTTACTCCCTCTCCTAGTCATGCAGAGATACCTTAATGAGGTTCCTTTTGTGTTTTTCACTTCAGTCTCCTAGTCGTGTAGGAATACTTTAATGAGTTTCTTTTGTATTGTGAAGCAGCTACATAACTGACCACAGGGCATCATTAAGCAGGGGAAATTTGTCTGGCTGGCCAAATGAAGGAAACTGGTTTGTGGCTGTGGGGTGGGAAGGGAGGAAGAGGTGCTGCAAAAGAGGACACAGGGCAACACTGACTCATCACCTGAAATCTGGATAGCAGAAGAGTTTAAAAGGGGCAGCACATGTGGTGAAGCCCGCTTTCACGTGGAGCAGGCAGAGCAGCCCCCTCCCCCCCCCCCAGCCTTTAGATGGTAAAATACCAGGTTTGGTCTAGACCTGCCGTGGGCATTGTGCTTGCCATCCTTTTTTAAGGGGGCTGGGAAATAATTTTCCCTACCACAAGATTGGTCTATGAGAAATGGGTTTTTGCGCCTTCTTCACAGCAGGTTCAGGGAGGGCTATGTTGACATGTGGCATTAAGAGAGTTATATGTTATATATGTTATATGTCGCAACTCATTATATAAGTGTGGAGTGGATGTCCACTGCAGGTACTCCACAGTGATGGTATACAGTGACCAGATAAATGGGTTGGTAACTGACTTAAAAAAGCCATGTTAATTAAAGGAATGGGTGGAGTGTGGGGTGGTTGGGTCTTTTATGATTGGTACAGCAGGGAGCCAAGCCCCCTTTCTTAGAGCCCATCTTAACCATCCTATGGGGGGATGGATGGTAAGGTCCCAGCAATGGATTGGCTGGGGGACCTGGAGGAAAAAAAAGAGGGAGGGCTAGCAGAAACCCCCCAGGAAGTTATTGAATGAACATGGGGTTATCTGAACTGTACACTTTTATCTGCCAGGTAGTCCCAAACATCTAATAATTAAGTTGCAGCCTGATTAAAACCATATCAAATGTCTCCTGTTGTCCTTTCAACCCATGTATCAACTCTACCCTTCTTAAATTTATGCCACACACACAGGGAAGCGACTGTATTCTGTACTTTGAATTGTCATACATCTGTGTTTGCTAATCTGGTTGTGATATTGATAGTGATTTTGGCAGATATGGGTAGGGTTTTATCCCTTTTTATGCTCACATTGTGGTATTTACATAATTAATTTATGTCCATTATATGCCTTGTTTTATGTGACCATTCCAGACCAAGCTTCTCACCCATTTCTTTATGAGACACAAAGGCAAACATAGTAGATGAACATCTACTAACATATTTGAGAAATATGTAATATTTGTAAAATATCTACTGACTGCAGTGGAGGTAAATTTAGGCCAATGCTCACTGCTTTTGAACATTAAATCAAAAGTGGGAGAAAAAAGTATCATTACTCAAAATTTACTGAAGCACGGGGGACTAAGGCCTAGGTATTTGGCCTCAATCAAAGGTATTTGTACACAAACACCCACTGATTACAAAGTCACCCAGGAAATACATGGCAGAAGTGAATACTGGTGAAATGTCTGACGTTACTCATGGGTGCAAGTGAACTAGTAAGACATAAGGACATTATTTCAATCAATATTGGTGGTTTTAAAAATAAATTTTAATTAAATTACAAAATATCTAGTACACTTAGTGCTGTACATGAAGTGGTGAAATGAGTTACTTTAGGGGAAGATATGCTATTTTGTTCTTACATTAAGGAAAATGTTCTAGGTTAAAGCTATAGCTCTGCTTGAAGCGGTGCTTGGCACAGAACTAGGATGGACTGCCAATGCATTATGATAATGGTGAACAGCTTTATAATTTGCTGAGAAGATAAATTGACATGAGAAAGGAGTTAGCTATTTGAACAGAATAAGCAATCATTTTCTGCCAGTAGTCATTGCAAATCCTGTCAGTTTGCAAAACTACTTACAGGGAATAATCCCATAGAAATCATAAACTGCAGAGATCAGATTTTGAGAAGGATGAATTTACTTAGAATTCTGATGACATCAGCATGTGTTTAATTAGAATGAATTTACCCATAACTCACAAATGTCAGGGATAAAAGTGTTATAGAAAAATAGACTCGATGGACAGCCCTAAATAGATATTAGCTCTTTTAAAAATGAAACTGTTTTTTTTCCATCAGCATTAGTAAGATGCCATCATCTAAGAGACTGGAGTTTAGTGTCTTCTTTTATTCCCATATTATAGATTTGGAATGTAATTTTCACATATTTTGGATTATTAATCTTTTAAATGATATAGTCAGATAATTTCTAATACATTACACTACTATTCAAGGTGGGCATTAAAAATTCTGGCATCCTATGTTACTCTTTGATTCAAGTGCCCAATCAGGCCAGGTCTGGTAATAGATTAATTCTCAGAGATATGAGTATTACAGTGGTATTGCTTATCTGTATTTAAACTTATGTCAGATTTTTTATAAAGTGGAATTATTGTAAGGTTTTATATTTCACCCATAACAAATTTTATTGGTATAAAATTTTCCCAACAGCCTGTGAATTCTGTGGACATTTTGTTTCTACCAAATTTAAATGAGATTATTTGCTCTTTAATTTGGACATGGCCAGTCCATAATGTGTATTGAGCAATACTGGGGATTTAAAAAAAAGCAATATTTTGTGCTCTTGGGCACCCCCCTTCATCATTAATTACAGTATTATACAGAGAATTAATTGTACTGAAACCGGCATAATATCTCCATTGACCAGAAGTGAAAAGAATATTGTGACAAATTTGTAACCATCTAGTTCACATAATGATTGTTACCAAGTTGTCCATTATGATCAACTTTACAGTGACAGTGGAGGTAGGACTTAGCTCTTCCTGCTCCAAAAACACAGGGAAGCTTATAAAGAGCCTCCTGGGTGCCCTATGACACAGTGTTGAGCAGTTCTAATGGTGAAATTATATGAAAAGGGAAAATAATCTACGGGGGCTGGTAGCATTTCAGAATCACTTTCTACTTGTGGTACAGTATCTTCAATCTTTTCCTTAGTAGACTGGGATTAATTGTCATTTGTTTAAGGAAAGTAATTGGTGCCTTGAACCAGTGGAAAAGAAATTTAGATTTTGATACATGAGCTAATGTCTTTAAGAGGAGCTGTGTAGCAAAAGAGGAAAGATGGTTCAGACACTAGTCTGGGATTCAATTTCCTGTTCTGCCACAGACTTCAAGCATGATTTTGATTCAGTTACTTTTTCTCTCTATGCCTCAGTTCCCTATCTGTAAAATGGAGATAGTAGTCCTTCCCTCCCTTATTTGGGTGTGGTGAGCATAAGTGTTAGGTGCTCAGATACTACTGGTACATATAAGTGTCCCATTAAAACATTACGTATTAAAACTACTTCAAACTCTGCAGCACTAGCTAAGGAAATAGAAAGAGGGACTAAACCCCCAAATTTCTATTCCAGAACAATGTTTGCCATAAGCAAAAAGAAGATCATATGATTTTTTGTATGTGTTAAAAATTGAAGTTTTTGCAACTCTAAGAAATTTTTTAGCAAAAATATGCTGAGGCACCAAGCACATAGTCGAACTGTGTGAGCTATAAACAGAACAAGGACTTGGTTCTAAAAATCCATGTCAGCTGCAGGTGGTGAATAAATAGGATAGGTTGATGTCATTTTCTGTTGTTTAGTTATTAACATTTTGTTAATACAGTATTGTTGACTCTACATGTTATTTTTTTCAATGAACATTAAAAGAGAGGATGACAGATGATTCATTATTTAGTTAACACACATCTTAAGTCAAAGCTATACTCTGAAAAGTAACATAAGATATGAGTTAATAAAGAAACATTTGTTGAAATGATGCAAACTTTTATTTATGAACATTCAAGTCGAGGGGGAGGGAGGGGAGTGTTCATTCACAGTCTCAAGGGGTAGCATGGTTTCTTGCAGGGCAGCTGTCAGCAGGGCTTCTGCTGTTTTCTGCTCGTCTCCACTGCGGTGGAGTGCATCACGTACTGCAATATGGCCATTCTCCACCAAGACCTCTTGGAGGTGGAGGAGGGGAAGGGCAGCAAAGCCATAGGCGGAGGAGCATTATGGAGGGGCTGCAGTGGGATTCTGTCGGCCTCTCCTCTTCCTGAAGCTCCTCAAGCCGCCGGAGCATGTCTGCCTGGTCGCGTATAATTTGCAGCATCTCCTGCGTGGTACTGCGATCATGCTCCATCATTTCTCTGCAACTCTCCCTGTCCATGTCCATATTCCGGGACAAGGTCAGCCGCCACGGTCTGAGTCTGTCTCTGCGGCTGCAGGAGGCATTCATGAGCTCGCCAAACATTTCGTCTCTTGATTTTTTTTTTCCTCTTTCTAATCTGCGATAGCCTTTCCGCAGCATTTCTAGAGGGTTCGGCCAAGGCCAAGGTGTCTACAAAACAAAAAGAAATGAACAAGGTTGCCATTGTTAGAAAATGAAACAACTGCAACAATGTATAAAATACTCCCCTTGCAGTGCACAAGGCAAACCCAGACCCTCATTCTATTCCTAACATCCCAGAAGGGTCAGCAGGCTGTGCCGTTACAGAGATAGTAAGCCAGGGGCACTTTACTGTGCTATAGAGAGGATTAATTATCTTTAAAAATCTCATTTCAAATGTCCGGTATTAGAGAGGTGTCTGGGCAACATGGTTTAATTTGGATGACTGCTTTGTCACGAGGCAGCCACAGGGGATCTGAGGACAGCGCGGGAGGGTGTTGGGGGTTTAATAGTCTCTTCTGAAGCCAAATCAAAATAATTGAAGTGACTTGGTAGGACACTACAATGGGGAATACAGAGGTACAGGGTATCTGCTGTACAGCTCGGGTATTTTAAACATGCGCCGTTTTCCCCAGGTGACCATGAGTGATATCAGTCTCCTGAGGGTAACACATGAGGAAAGGGAAGCTTTGTTGCACACAGCGGGGTACCAGCCTGGCCCTTATGCCACTATGCTGTATTCCGCCAGGATGCCGGCTCCCTTGATTGCAGCGTGGTGCGGCAAAGTATCCTACCGGGGAGAAAGGAACAAGGCTGCCCTCCCCCGAAACCTTGTGCAAAGGATAACAGATTACCTACATGAAAGTTTTCTTCAGATATCAACTGATGATTCTCGGAGCATATCTCTGTATATAAATAATCTGTTCCAGGAGTAACCCCCCAGTAAAGTCCGTTAAATGCCTGAAATCCCCTTCCTGCCCCACCCCTTTTAAAAGGACAGAACTGCTAAAAAGAAAAAAAAAACTCACCAGATGTGCCTTCCCCGGGATCATTATTGCTGTCCTGTGTGCTGCTGGACAGCTCTGGGGTCAGGAATAGGTCCTGACTGTCTGGGAGAACGAACACCCCGCTCTCCTGCACCCTGCTTTCCTCGTCCACGGAGTCCTCATCATTGTCCATGGACTATGATCTAGCGGAGGTATCGATGCTGCGGGGTGGCACCGTGGTGGGGTCACCACCAAGAATTGCATGCAGTTCCTCATAGAAGCGGCATATTTTTGGTGATGAGTCAGAACAGCTGTTAGCTTCCCTGGCTTTCTGATATGACTGCCGCAGATCCTTGATCTTCACGCGGCACTGCTGTGCATCCCTGTTGTGTCCTTTCTCCAGCATGCCCTGGGATATCTTCCCGTAAATGTCCAAATTCCTTTTGCTGGCTCTGAGCTGAGCCATAACGACTCCTCACCCCACAAACTAATGAGATCTAAGACCTCTGGTCGACTCCATGCTGGAGCGCATTTGTGCCTTGTAGTAGCCATGAGGAGTCCAAAAACAAAGCTCTCTCCATGCTGGCTGAACAGGAAATGAAAATTCAAATTATCCCGGGGCATGAGGGGAGGAGCCATTTCCGGGTAGTGTGAGCATGTAACAGCAGAGCACGACTGTCCAGCGCGGTCACAACGGGGCATTGTGGGATACCTCCCGGAGGCCATTAATGTCAAATTACGCTATGCCCTGTCTACACTGATGCAAAATGAACCCAATAAAATTGATTTAGGTGTTATGCCACTTGTGGAAGTGGTTTCATTACGTCAACTTTTGCCGTGGTTTAAGTCGACGGAACTGCTGTACCAGTGTAGATGCATGCTTTCAGAGATCGACGTAAGTGACGTTACGTCAACCTCCATCGCCAGTGTAGACCAGGCCCATATCTTCTATAAAGCACATCCAACCATATGTTAGCTTCCACAGATAAGTGAACAGAACCTAATGGTCAACTCAATCAAACAATGCTGAAAGATCTGATAAAAACCAGCGGGACACTTTACCTCTGCTCAGTGTAAGAAGAGGATTATCAACCAAAGTTATAAACGCAGACTCCATTCTCTGCCCTGACCTGATCTGAGCCTAGACTGTTAAAAGAAAAAGATGTCAAAATGATGAATCCCAAATATGAACTTGGCAATTTAAATTTATTTTGTTAGATATATTACATTGATCTGCACAGCATCTTACGTGAGTTGAGGGGTGTAAGGTGTTGCAGAAAAGTGTTGATATCGTATAAAGAGGCAACATGGTTTTTGTCTTTGCATCAGTTGATAATACTTGTTTTACCTGCTATGGAAGAAATGATTCTGTCACAGTTCTCTGTGCAGTAATACAGTAGTTATATACCATATATTATTTTGATTATACAATATGATAAAGATTGTCCCTGAGGCAAACCATAGGAACTCTTTAGGGGTACCCATAGATTGCCCTTGTGGCGGCAAGAAACTGGCTCAATAAAATTTTAAATATGAAAAATTTTGTTCTGACAATGCTGAAAAACTTCATTTTCATTTTATAGTTTTCATTCATTTTGAATTTGATATTATATCCACAATATTATTTTACTATCATATGTTTATTATTATCTATATGTAAAGCATAATATTTAATGTTTTAATATAATATTAAAACTGAAATGAAATGAAATGAAATGAAGCAAAATGATACAGTTAAAATGAAATGTTTTGACCCTCCTGAATCAAAAAATTTCAGAATTTTCATTTTGTGGGAAGCTTCCAAATTTCAGCTTTTTGTTACAATTTAGAAAGGGGAAAAATGAAATGTTAAAATTTCCCATACAACAAAAATTCCTGTTCCTGACCAGCGCTAGTTGTTCTATTTAACTTACTAAATAAATTTCTTCCAAAGCATCCCATGCAGCTATTTACTAGTTAAGACTTCATGGCTGTTAAAAATAGAATCACATTCACTCTGCCCAGCACAAAGTCTGAATAGTTTCAATACAGATAGTAGAGAGGTATTTGAATTAGAAGAACAGTGTGTAGTGTCTGAATGTAAGGTGGTAACTTTGGCTGGAATAAAATACTGGTCAATAGAGGAAAACCTGTATGTTTAGGAATAAACAGGATATTAACCTCCTGGTCCCCATGTATACATCTCATTGTAATTAATGGGACTTATAAGTATGAATCAAAGTATAATGTAGTGTCAAGAGTGAAGCATGGTCCAGCAGTTAGGGCACTAACCTGAGACTCTAGAGTCTAGAACTAATTTTCTGCTGTTCCATGAACTTCCTGTGTGACCTTGGGTAAGTCACTTATCCTCTCTGTGCCATATATTTAAAGGTATTTAAGTGGCTATTGATGCAGGTAGGCACCTGGTGGTATTTTCAAAAGTGTTTATATGCCTTAGTTCCAAATGAGACCTAAGTGCTTTGAAAATCCCATTAGCAGTATATCTGTATCTCTATAGGCACCTAAATACTTTTAAAAATCCAGTCCTGTGTGCCTCTCTTCCCCATCTGTAAAATGGGGATAATAGCACATCCCTACTGCAGCAGTTGTGTGGATTAATACATTAAAGATTTGACATGTTAAGATAATACAGTACTGAAAGCTGTACATAGTGCCTTGGATGGATAGTATATCTCTTGTGCTGATAGTATACAGAATATGCCTCTTGATTCCATTTGTTAGAGAAACCCAGAGACTTGTCATAGGTTTACCATTCCTGAGTTACATATCATATACATTCAGGAATAAAAAGACATATTCATTGTCTACATGGGTTACACTTATAGTATCTGAATATGAGCATGTTTAGAAAAAAGGTTTTTTTATTCTCTTTAAACTTCAAAAATAAAAGAACACCAGATCTTCTGCACTGATGGTATTTTATGTCCTCTCAATTAATTATTTTTTCCCATTTGTCTTTTATAACTCAGGTTATCTGGAATGAATATACCTCCTCCAATTATCAGCAACAAAAACTGGCTCAGACTTCATTTTGTAACAGACA
This sequence comes from Emydura macquarii macquarii, assembly GCF_026122565.2. Classification (NCBI taxonomy): domain Eukaryota; kingdom Metazoa; phylum Chordata; order Testudines; family Chelidae; genus Emydura; species Emydura macquarii. The sequence goes on along the minus strand of NW_027130520.1, from coordinate 15,061,803 downwards.
GCAACCACCGATACCGAGGATTTAGTGCTCCCTATCAAGGTATATTTAATGAAAATCATTTTTAATTCTGGAATGTTAAAAAGAGGTGGGAGGGGTTGTAAACATAACTATATTTCACATTGAGAGAGAAATGTGCTAATCTAATACAAATGGATAGTTCAAATATGCATAAATGATAATTCCCCTGCTGTGGGAACAACATGATCTTTATTAAATTACAGTATAGGCCAAAGTAAATAGCTGCTGTGAAAACATTTAGCATTTAAGAGGAATCTGGAATTCTCAAAGGTAGTGTTTAGTCGATACTGAAACAACACTTCTATCCTTAAAGTACATCACAGATTGTTCAAAACTATATAATAGTGCATGTTTGTAAAACAGTGTATAAGAATTGCACACTACATGGAAATTTTATCAAGTACAATCCTTTTCTATGTGCACTGTATTTATTATTGAGGGTTTAATTAACCTTGTTGGGATTCTTATCCACTGCTTTTATGAACAAGCATAATTTTGAATAACTAGAGTAAAAGTATCTGAGGCATTAACTTGGGAATCTCACTGTTTGGAACAAGATAATTATAAAGATGAAGTACTAATGAAAATGTAGTTTCTATAATGTTTGGTAATAGTATCTGCTTTTGCACAACCTATTATTGTAAATAATATATTTACCATTTCAACTGGTCTTCAGGGAACAATAAGCCCTGTAATAGATAAATTTTCAATTTATCTATTTAGCGAACTTTCACACTAGATGAGCAAAATGATTTTAGGTGCAGTATCATTTTTACAATTTTTGTGACAATCCTATACACAGTTATGCATGGAGGAAAAGTTACCATGTGCATAAGTGTTTGCAGGATCAAGCCCCTCCTATTTGATTTTTAACTGAACTAGGACAAGGCCATACATGTTCCTGAAATACAGTGTGTTCAGGCAGATAGTTTATTATTGGAAACCTTTTGTAACTTTGTGTGGCTGCCTCAGATACTCAAGAATAGAGAGAGCTGAATCTGACTTACAGTTAGCAAACCAGAATACATGTGCACATTGGACTTCTCCAGGTTATGGATCCCTGGCATGTGTACTCTAACTGAATTTAGGTCAAAGTAATATTCAAAAGAGGAAGAGAAAGTGACAATAAAAATCATTTGACAATTACATTCTTTAGAAAATGCAAGTTTTCTGTAGCTGTATTACAGAAGACAATTTTTGTATAGCATTCTTCATACCAAATATCACCGAAAATCCTTTACTGTAAACTAGCTAGCTCATTGGATTGGTAATAGGATATGATGGAGTCTTTCACAACTTGGTTCCTAGACAGAGTCAGTCCTAGGTTGGTAATGATGAACTATTTGACATTTGTTTTGGTGGCGTATGCAGAATGAGATGAGTTGGTGCTCTCTGTACAGTTTTCAAGTGGACATGTGTCCATATGAAAAAAGTACAATACATCTGACACCCATGTTAGCATTGTTGGTAGAGATGCCAAGAAACGAATGAACAAGGAGAATGAACTTCTCTCTGACTTCTACAGTTGTTCCCACCAGGTTGTGTTTGAGGCACATGGTGAGTGTGCATAGGAATTCTGAACATTCTGTGTTTCTATCATTCCTCTTTATCAACTAAATGAGGCACTTCACTTTCTAGTGCTGAGAGTTCTCAAGCGATAAAGTTCACTTTTAAAGCAAAACAGAAAAACTAAACCTAAAAATTATAAAGTGAGGTTCCCTTAAAAATTCATCAGCTGTTCTCACATAGAGACATCTGAAATGCTGCAGGAGTTCCCCATACTTAAGAGACAGGAAATGCTTTATAAAGGTAGGTGTGGGAAGACAGGCTGTCAGACAGAGGGAGAGAAAACTGACACGTGAAACGGACTAAATAAAATTAAAATGTAAAAGCAATAAGCATGCAAGCATTGTCACAAACAAACCACCATTAATGAGAATGGGGAAAGGCAATAATGTGGAAGGGAAAGGTATAGTTCAGAGACAATGATAGGCTATCAGAAAAGTTTGACCATATAAAACAATCCTTACCATAGAAATCTCATATATTTATTAAAAATAGTTTTTGTGATTGGATTAGATAATGCTCATATTCTAACAACGTATCTGACAGGTAACTGTATTTTAAGGTTTCACCTTTGTGATGGTATGACATTTTAAAATAGATTTTGTAGCAAGTGAAAACATGTAGTTCAAACCACTATCCTGAAGAGCAATGAAATAGAAATATGCATTTTTTGGTGTGGTTTTCCATTCATGTTTTTTCCCCTAATCAACTCTGAAAGCTAGCCATCAATCTGTTCAATATCGTATAACATTGCTGTATTGTTCCTGTAATTGCTAGAGTAACTGCATTGCTAAAACCTCTGCAAAATTCCTAGTTATCACCTTTTTGAAATTATTGCATCCAGAATTGGACACTGTACTTCATCTGAGGCCTCTCAAGTGGCGAGTAACAGGGGACAATTACCTCCCATGTCTTACATACAACACTTCTGTTAACATACCCCAGAATGATATTAGCCTTTTTCACAACTGCATCACATTGTTAACTAATATGTAATTTGTGATCCATTATAAACCCCAAACCCTTTTCAGCAGTACTACTGCCTAGCCAGTTATTCCCTATTTTGTAGTTGTGCATTTGATTTTTCCTTCCTAAGTGAAGTACTTTGTACTTATCTTTATTGAATTTCATCTTGTTGAATCCAGACCAATTCTCTAGTTTGTCAAGGTTGTTTTGAATTCTAATATTGTCCTCCAAAGTGCTTGCAACCCTTTCCAGGTTGGTGTCATCTGCAAATTTTATAAACATGTTTTCCACTTCATTATCCAATTAGTTAATGAAAACATTGAATAGTACTGGGCCCAGGACTGTCCCCTGCTAGAAATGCCCTCCCAGTTTGACAATGAACCATAACTATTCTTTGAACCATCTTTCAAAGAGTTGTGCACTCACCTTATAGTAATTTCATCTAGACTGCATTTCCTTAGTACACTTGTGAGAATGACATATGGGATTGTGTCAAAAGCCTTAATAAAAAAATAAAAATATATCATGTCTACTACTTTCCCCATATCTAATAGGCCAGTAACTCTGTCAAAGAAGAAAATTAGATTGATTTAGCATGATTTTGTTCCTGACAAATCGATGTTGGTTATTCCTTATAACCCTATCATCCTCTAGGTGCTTACAAATGGATTGTTTTAATAATTTATTCCAGTATCTTCCCAAATATTGAAGTTAGACTGACTGGTCTATAATTCCTTGGGTACTTTTTGTTTCTCTTTTAAAAAATAGTTACTATGTTTGCCCTTCTCCAGTCTTCTGGGACCTCACCCATCCTCCAAGAATTCTTGAGGATAATTGATAATAGTTCTGAGATTGCTTCAGCTAGTTCCTTATGTACCTTAGGATGAATTTCATCAGGTCCTGCAGACTCAAATACATCTAATTTACCTAATTTTTTTTAAATTAATCTTTCCCTATTTTGGCTTGCATTTCTTTCCCCATGTTAATATTAATTGTGTTGAGTATCTGATCACCATTAATCATTTTAGTGAAGACTGAAGAGAAATAGGCATTAAACACCTCAGCGTTCTTGATGTCGCCAGTTATTAGCTCTCCTTCCTCGCTTTCCTGAGGACCCACACTTTTCTTCTTTATATTGCTTCTAATGTATTTAAAGAATGTCTTCTTATTTCCTTAATTCCATTTTTAGTCCCTTGCTAGGTGTTAACTCATTTCATGACTTAGCCTGTCTGATTTTTGGCCCTCTGTGCTCACATTGCTCTTTTGTACTCCTCCTTAGTAATTCATCTATGTTTCCATTTTTGTAGCATTCCTTTTTGATTTTCAGGTCACTAAAGATCTCCTGATGGAGCCATATTTACCTCTTACTATTCTTCCTATCTTTCCTTTGCAACAGGATAGTTTAAAGTTGGGCCTTTAATATTATCTCCTTGAGCAACTGCCAGCTCTCCTGAACTCCTTTAATCCCTCAAATTTTCTTCCCATGGGACCTTAGCTACCAGTTTTCTGAGTTTGTTAAAGTCAGCTTTTTTAAAGTCCATCCATTGTCCTTATTCTGCTACTCTCATTCCTTCCTTCCTTTAGAAGCATGAAATCTATCATTTCATGGTCCCTTTCACCCTAATTGCCTTCCACCTTCAGATAAGCAACCAATATTCAACCCCTTTGGTCAGAATCAAGTCTAAAATGACTGTCCCTCTGGTTACTTCATCCAGAAACAAAAAGTTGTCATCAACACATTCAAAGAATTTTTTTCTTTACCATATTACATTTCGAACAGATATCTGGGTAGTTAAAGTCCCTCATTGCTATCAAGTCTTGTGCTGACTCGTTTCTGTTATTTATTCTACACATCTCATCCACCTTGTCCTCCTATGTCAATATTTGAGAGCCACCATTTCCTTTGTCTCTTTCTCTCATCAATCTTTTAATGTTCTAGCAAGATTCTCTATTAGTCCTATATTTATTATAGCATATTGAATTGCTGAAAGCTATTCCTTACCTCCTCCTGTCTCCTCTCCCCCTATATACTGGTGATGATTATTCTTTTACAGTGTTAAAGCTATGCACAAAGCAGTAATCTAATGTTGGCTGAATTCCTAGCCTGATTTGCCTTTAGTTAACATTCTTTGCTAATAGAAACCTAATTTTAAAAATAAAAAGAGGAAATATACCCATTAATTTATCAGAGAGGGATACCGAGCCATATGTAGCCATGTGATTTACATGCATGTAAATATGAAGCAACATGTGGACTGGTTACTCTATTTAGTAGTTGACAGTGACTCATGTGGAATTAAATTGATGTAAAACACAGAGCTTTGGATGTTAATCCTAAATTGCTTGAATCATTTTCTTTTTCACGTTATTTTGTTCTTTGTTTTCCCGTTTCTTTTTGTTCTTTTTTGTCCTCTGGTGCCCCCTAAGTTGGAGCATGAATGAGTACAGCCTTAATATACCACCATACAGAAATTCAAAGTTCCGTCTCAAACCCTAAAACAAAAAATACATGTGGGCTTTATGTGTTTGCTTTTTCTTCATAACTGGCTCAGGGATTTGGCAGTGGGATACAGATACATCTTGGGTCACTATATGGATGTGGCCCAAGGCACAGTGTCTGTACTAAGCAGAGACTGAAAATTGTTACTATCTCATCTGCAATCTTCCTTAAACTAATTGATGATCTTTATCCAGTTTCTGTTTTTTTCTATTGACTACCTCACAGAAACAGCTATCACAGCTGACAGTACTAGAACCCTTGTTGGAGGACTCAGCAAAGATGCCAGGGATTTACTGTGTATGTAGAGTGAACTAACAACTCTTGGGAATCTGACACACTGGGAAGTGTAAAATAGTTGCTGACCATGCTTTAACTTTTCTGGTTCATCAGAAGACTTTAGCTTCCACAATGGTAAATCTGGCATCTTTTTCCAACACTAAGGATTTGCCTACATGTGGACACTCAGAAAAGTTAACACAAATTTAACTAAAGCTGAGATGTTAATGTACTTAAATTAAACCACATTGAACTCATGTGTGGATGCTGTCATTCAGAAGTAGAGTGGCTTTGTGAATGAGAACATCAGCAGAAGAGTTTGATATACTTTAACTTATGCCCATTAACTTCACACCTTAAATTAATATGCCTTAATGATCCTGAATGTTCCCCTTATAGTGAAGCACTAAGGGGAAAAATCCTGACTGGTTCTGCAGTAGCTGGAGGAGGAGGAGGAAGTATTCTCTCCACAGATTGAAAGGCAATAGCAGAACTGTATATCCTACTTCTGTCTCCATGCAGTAACTCTATTCTTCTACTGCATCCCTTTCCATGAAAGTGGGCTTGGTCAGTGGAATTGTATTCTCATGAATCTTCCAGCTCTTCTCCCATCTATGCCCTGACTCAAACCCATCTGTGATCTATGGAAATCAGAGGATGCCTTATCTGAAGCCTTCCTTCTCTCTCACACACACACATTTTCTCTTTCTCTCTCTCTCTTTCACCCACACACCATAACCACATTGGGTTTGCTGTGTCAGGGTCTCCATAGGATGAAGAGAGAGGCAAAATTTGCCACTATATTTTTAAAGAAAAAGTCCTGTCATCCTGTCTCCCCAATGCTACATTATAACATCAGCTCTCTCACTGGGCAAAGGACAATTAAATTGGCTGGAATAACTTCCTGGATACAGAGAGTGTGTTTTTGTGTAAGCATCCTTGAACGACATTACATTATTCAAAAAACCAGTTTAAAAAGTTTAGACAATGACGTGTTGAAGGGATTTAAGTTTCCTTCTTAAGCCTGGTTGTGTCTGGCCTTGACTTTTGCTTATGCAGGTTATGGGGATAAGGACTAAAAGGCCTTTCCTCCCCTTGCACCAAAATCAGGTAAGAGATAGTCCCTGTACAGAGGGGAAAGTAGGCACTGCTTCTGAGGGCCACAAGTTGTTCTAGAGATAGATAGGAAAAGTGTGTTGGTGACAGGGACATGGTCCCACTCTTCCTCCATACTGGTCTATGAATTGGTCAAGAGTAGCAGAGAGAAAAGGCTGCAGTATCATCCAAAGGGTTTGTTAAAAGTTTGTACTCTGCCCGTTAACTGGGAAGCCATGGGACAGATGAGGTACAATCCCTCTACTAATTTCCCCTGAGTGATGTGGCTCAACAGTAGCCACCAATATGGACCTCTGCCTAACTAGCACAATGTGACCCATTATGTTTGAAGTATTCTAATCTGTTGGCAGAGCACAATCTTGCTCAACCACCATGACTTCATTTTTTATTTTATGCAACGTTCTCATTTCAAAACCATGGAGTAACTTTTAGTGACTTTCACTTCAAGTTCGTTCTTTGGTGGACTGCAATAGAGACTCCCTTTCTTGGAATGAAAGGTAATGCTTCTTGATAGATCAGCAAAGTTCACAGAACAAAAGACTCTATCAAAGCTTCCAGGGGAAAAGAAAGATGTAACTGTAACTGTTTTGCAGCATGAATACCAGAAAAGCATTATTTTTTTCTGAGGGGGTAAATTTCTCCCAAGACAAACAGCTATGTCTTGTATTCATGACTTAACGTTTCTTTAAATTTAGCAGATGGTTTTTGATTGGTCATTTGGAAGTGAAGTCTAATGGAATTCTCCTTCCTTCTAACTTTCAATCTGCTGAGTGTTAATGCATCAACCCATCTTTTTATGATTCTCTCCAAAACCTCTCCTTTCTTTTGAACTGGAGTTTATCTAAATGAATCCTCAGAATATTAGGGTTAGCTGTAAAGAAGCACACTTGAGAATCAGGTCTGTAGTGATTTGCCATGTCAGGAATTAAACAGAATCAGTTTTGTTATCTTGGCAGAAAATCCTTACCATTCTTTATTTGTTCAATGTAGAATTATATGGATTTGCCCTACCAGCAGTTCAGTACCATTTACCATGATCCGCTATGACATGAAATGTCTGATTTCTGTTACTCAGTTCCTGCACTAGGTGCAGGGTCAGAAGGGTTGAGACTTTGGGTATGGCTACATGCAATTAAAAACCCACATCTGCCCCATGCCTGCTGTTTTGGGCTAATGGAGCTCGGGCTAAGGGGATACTTAACTGCAGTGTAGATGTTCAGACGTGGTCTGGAGTCCAGGCTTTAGGACCCTGTGAGTTGGGAGAGTCCCATAGTTGGGCTGCAGCCCAAAGCTTGAACATCTACATCACAGTTAAACAGTCCCTTAGCCCAAGCTCCACAAGCTTGAGTCAGCTGGCACAGGCCAGCTGCAGGTGTCTAACTGCAGTGTAGACATGCACTTTAAGCCACCTTTGCACACTTTGTATTCTGGATACATGCAGGCCCCTATAGATCTGGGAAGGAAAGGAAAGCCATAGTGCAGGTCCAATCATGACACTGTCCCCTGCAGTGGGGGAGTAGTGACCTTTTGCCCTTGTGCAGAGAATATTTTCAGTGGGACATTGCTGCCCACCTTAAGGCCCCCTTTATGCTTTCAGAGTGGCATAAAAAGGTTTTGGCCTAACTGAGAATCAGGCCCCAAGTAGTATTTCAGTGCATTAACATTAACTGTTTGGTGTACTGGGCACTTGGCTAGATCTCTGGTGTGCTTGAAAGGTCAGGATAAAGCAGAGCTGAGGTGCACTGTGGCATTCTGCACTGTCCTAGTGGCAAGTTGCTCCAATAGCATAGGAGTTTGGAAACAAGCAGGGGTGGACTGGCCATCTGGCAGTTCTGGCAAATGCCAGAGGGGCCGGTGCATTCAAGGACAGGTGGGCCGCATGGGCGGCCCTTATTAAAGGTGGTGGGGGAAAAGAGCTGCCACCAAAGGTGGGGGGAAGGCTGAGCCTTCTTAAGAGCCGCCACCGCCGAAAGCATGGGCCATGGTGGCCCCGCCTCTTTCCTTGCCTTCTCTGCTGGAAAGGCAGAAGTTTCTATGCTCCATGCAGGTTCTTCTATTTAAAATTTTATCAAAATTGACACATTCATGTGAAAAGTTTGATTTCAACAAAACTGCATTATCTGATGGAAAACTTCCATTGGAAACTTTTTGACCAGCTCTATTCTCAAAAGCCTTCTTTGGGAATTACAGAAGGTCCTGGAAAGTGGAAGCAAGAAACAAGTAGACTTGGTTTTGTGAGAGAAATTTGTAGCAGAAACTAACTTGACTGAGGTGTGCAGCACTGTGACTGAACAGTTTTAACAAGATTCAATTCCTGTCCCATTATCCCTCAACTCCCTTTTTTATGTTGATTCTTTTTCCTACTTTAATAGCTGCTTTTGTAGTGTGAGTGAGATGCTTTAGCGGATTAGCAAAGCAGCCAGGGATGGGGAATGGCAAATTAAAATAATTGAGTGAAGGGGGTTGATTATACTATGCTAGGTATTCAAAACATTTGGCACTTTCCTGGACTGAGATCCAAAATTTCTGGTTCCATTTTGTTTGCCTGGAGATGACATTGACAGCATCCAATTCTCCAATTCTTCATTTCCCTAGTGATAAATATCAGTTTCAGTAGGTCAGTGAGCTAATGTACTACCTTTTTTCCTCTGGAAGCTTGTATTCAAATATTGTCCTAGGTTAGAAGTGAAAATTATTTTAATGGTCTCATTCTAGTCTCCATTTGTGCACATCACAGAACCACCATGCAATTTAATGTTTTCCAGCAAGACAGACACTTTCCGCTTAACAGAATCCCAGGTCCGGAATAGCAATAGTGTTTCAAGTAAAATGGATTGGTAGAACTGTTTTAAGGAAACAGTCTAGGTTAGTCTTGCCAGAATTCAGATTCATATATTTTCACACTCAGGATAGGAAAGACATATATAAAGGCAAAGGTGGTCGAATAGCATTGTATATCAATGATAAGGTAGACTGTAAAGAAATTAAAAGTGATGGAATTGATAAGACAAAGTCTGTCTGGGTAAAAATCACATTGGGGCAGAAAACTACTAGTGTTTCCTCTGTGATAGTGCTTGGGGTGTGCTACAGACCACCAGGATCTGATCTGGACTTGGAAAGAGACCTCTTTAAGGCTTTTAATGAAGTAAATACTACTGGGAACTGTGTGATTATGGGAGACTTTAACTTCCCAGATATAGACTGAAGGACAAGTAATATTAGGGCCCAGATTTTCCTAGATGTGATAGCTGATGGATTCCTTCACCAAACAGTTACTGAAACAACAAGAGGGGATGCTATTTTAGATTTGGTATTGGTGAGTAGTGAGGACTGAAAGAACTAGTTGTAGGGGACAACCTTGGTTCGAGTGAGCATGGCTAATTCAGTTCAAACTAAATGGAAGGATAAACAAAAATAGATCTGTGACTAGGGTCTTTGACTTCAAAAGGGGTAACTTTAAAAAATTAAGGGAATTAGTTGGGGAAGTAGACTGGACTGAAGAACTCATGGATCTAAAGGTGGAAGAGGTTTGGAATTAATTCAAATCAAAGTTGCAGGAACTATTTGAGGCCTGCATGTCAAGGAAGGGGAAAAAATTCATAGGCAAGAGTTGTAGACCAAGATGGATAAGTAAGTATCTCACTAAGTATCTACTAAGAGTGGAAGATGGGAGGGATCAGCAAGGAAAGGTCCCACTTTGATGTCAGAACATGTGGAGATAAAGTGAGAAAGGCCAGAAAGCCAAATAGAGTTGTGCCTTGCAAAGGGAATTAAAACCAATAGCAAAAGGTTATATAGCCATATAAATACGAAGAAAACAAAGAAAGAAGAAGTGGGACCACTAAGCACTGAGAATGGGATGGAGGTTAAGAATAATCTAGGCATGGCCAAATATCTAAACAAATACTTTGCTTCCGTTTTGAATGAGGCTAATGATGAGCTTAGTGAGTGAGATAGTGGTAGGGTGGCTAATGGGAAGGAGGATATAGAGGTAGAAAATTACCACATCTGAGGTAGAAGCCAGACTCGAACAGCTTAATGGGACTAAATCAGGAGGGCAGATAATCTCCATCCAAGAATATTAAAGGAACTAGCACATGAAATTGCAAGCCCATTAGCAAGGATTTTTAATGTATCAGTAAACTGTACCGTATGACTGGAGAATTGCTAACATAGTTCCTATTTTTAAGAAAGGGAAAAAAATGTGATCTGGATAACTACAGGCCTGTTAATTTGACCTCAGTAGTATGCAAGGTCTTGGAAAAAAATTTGAAAGAGAAGTTAGTTAAGGATATCGAGGTTAATGGTAATTAGGATAAAATACAACATGGTTTTACAAAAAGTAGATTGTGCCAGACCCACCTGATCTCCTTTTTTGAGAAGGTAACATATTGTTTAGACAAAGGGAATACAGTGGATCTAATTTACCTAGATTTCAGTAAGGCATTTGATATGGTTCCACATAGGGAATTAATAGTTAAATTGAAAAAAATGGGGATTAATATGAAAATTCACAGGTGGATAAGGAACTGCTTAAAGGAGAGATTACAACAGGTCATACTGAAAAGTGAACTGTCAGGCTGGAGGGAGGTTACTAGTGGAGTTCCTCAGGGACTGGTCTTGGGACCAATTTTATTTAACCTTTTTTACTGACCTTGGCACAAAAAGTGGGAATGTGCTAATAAAGTTCGTGGATGACACAAAGTTGGGAGGTATTGCCAATAGAGAGAAGATTAGGATATCATACAGAAAGATCTGGATGACCTTGTAAACTGGAGTAATAGAAATAGGATGAAGTTTAATAGGTCATGCATTTAGGGACTAATAACAAGAATTTTTGCTATAAACTAGGGACGCATCAGTTGGAAGTGACAGAGGAGGAGAAGGACCTGGGCATATTGGTTGACCACAGGATGACTATGAGCCGCCAATGTGATGTGGCTGTAAAAAAAGCTAATGTGATCCTTGGATGCATCAGATGAGGTATTTCCAGTAGAGATAGGGAGGTGTTAGTACTGTTATACAAGGTGCTGGTGAGACCTCATCTGGAATAATGTGTGCAGTTCTGGTCTCCCATATTTAAGAAAGATGAATTCAAACTGGAACAGGTGAGAGAAGGGCTACTAGGATGATCCGCAGAATGGAAAACCTGCCTTATGAGAGGAAAATCAAGGAGTTGGCTTGTTTAGCCCAACCAAAGGAAGGTTGAGGGTAGATGTGATTGCTCTCTATAAATACATCAGATGGCTAAATACCAGGAAGGGAGAGGTACTTTTTAAGTTCAGCACCAATGTGGGCAGAAGAACTAATGGATATAAACTGGCCATCAGGAAGTTTAGATTTGAAATTAGATGCAGGTTTCTAACCATCAGAGGAGTGAAGTTCTGGAATAGCCTTCCAAGGGGAGCAGTTGGGGCAAAAAACTGAGCTTGATAAATTTATGGAGGGGATGGTATGATGGAACAGTCTAGTTTGGCAATTGACTGATATTTGACTACTAGTGGTAGATATACCAATGGCCTGTGATGGGACAGGTTCTGAGTTATTACAGAGAATTCTTTCTTGGGTGTCTGGCTGTTGAGTCTTGTCCACATTCTCAGCGTTTAGGTGATTGCCATATTTGGGTTCGGGAAGGAATTTTCCCTCTGGGCAAATTGGCAAGACTCTGGGTTTTTTTTGTTTTGCCTTCTTCTGTAGCATGGGACATGGCTCACTTGTTGGTAGATTCTCTGTACCTTAAAGTATTTAAACCATGATTTGAGAACTTTAATAACTCGCTCATAGGTTAGAGGTTTATTACAGAAGTGGGTGGGTAAAGTTCTGTGGCCCGCATTGTGCAGAAGGTCAGACTAGATGAACATATTGTTCCTTTCTGACCTTAGAGTCTATGAGTCTATAAGTCTATGATATTGAATACCAGTTTTCAAGGAATCATGTCTGTCTTGTGTCTTTGACTCCTGTTGTATTTGCTTTCCAATATTGTGAGCCTTTCACCATCTCTCTGGGGGCACTAACATTTGAGAGAACCTGGCACTACCTCATACATTGTAAAAGAGATGTTGACATACTACATTGTCAATGGACCCAGTGGGACATGTCCTGAGCTGATGTAAATCAGTGTAGCTTCATTGATCTCAGTGGAAATATGACAGTTTACACCAGGTGAGGATCAAGTAGCCTGTTTTCACATAAAATGTTATCAGACAGGAGGGATAAATGTTTAATTACAGGTCACAGCCCAAGTTCCAAAAGCATATTTGGACTCTGAATGAGAAAAACTGATCAAAGACCAAGCGGAGAAGACCTTACATTTATCTCCTCTTAACAAGGATCTTCACAAAAGAAAATATTCACAGAGGCATTGAAGCAAAATGCAGCAAAACCAGACTGGCAGACAGAGACTTGTAGGTTTCTTGATACACATAATGTCAGAGTTTGCTCTGATGATCCAAGAACCACAGATTTAACAATATTAATTGATTTTTCTTGATTTCAAGTTTTTTTTTCCCTTAGAGTTATTAAAAAGGTGGAAAGTTTTAGTAAAAATAACAGAATATATTTTTTTCATGCAAATAAATACAACAAACTACAAACAGCAAAATATTGATATAGTAGAGAAGATTATAATATCCCAGATAATGCCCTATATGGCAGAAATCCAACATTAAATGGGAACCACTAAAATTTCCCCTTGTGTTTTCAACAAGGTTGATGGGGCACTCAGACCCCATCACCGGCTGATATTTTGATCTCAGAGGATCCTGCAAAGGCCCTGACTTCCTAGCCACCAATACCTCTTCCTGTCTCAGATTCTGTCACCAGACCACTGCAAGTTTACACTAAGGCTGTATTAACTGTGAAGCAAACTAGTCTTTGATATCAAGTAATTTCTCAGTTTGCCCCTCCCTCATGTTCTAAATAAGGTCCTGGAACAGGGAGATGTAATTCCCTATAGGTGGTACTCCCTCCCTCACCTCCAGAGCAGTGCCCTCCATGCCTGGATCTCTATGGGATAATCCTGAACAATAATACTGTAGACATACCAAGATGTCTAAACTGAAGAAGAGAACATTTCATTATTTTGTTGGTGGTGGTTTTTTCCTTTTCTTTTACTGGAACTGTTTTTTCTCTAAATTAGCATGATCACTAAGACCTAAGGACTCATCAAGTAAACAATTTTAATTTCTTTAGAAATTACTGCCAGTTAGATCACTGCCAGTTTGGCAGAACTAATTGTGACTAGCCTTGCTCTCAAAGTAAATCTCCTTGATCTTTGTTAATATTATGTAATTTAAATATCTAAGGACAAAGATTTTGAGATTAAGACGCAAGTTTAAATTCAGTGTTGCTGTACTCTTCTGTTCATCGTTTCCTGGAGTAGATAATTGTGTGGACAATCCTGCAGAGCATTTCTAAGTCTACTTTTCCACTACCACTACTCTAACAATTAACTTTTACATTCAAGACATCCTTCAATATAAGATATGTTATCCTATCCTAAGATCTGTATTGCATTTTCTCCCTTTAGCATCAGAGACACATTGGGTTTGTATTCTCTCAAATTTCTTTCAATGATTTATTTTCTGTATAATACTTAGGCTCTCATCTATGAATTCATATGCTTCTTACATATATCTGAAGGAGCTATTTATAAATGGGACCCAGTGTACTCGGTAACACAATAGAACCAAATTTCACATCAACAACCTTTTACCTTCCATTACAATGTAAATTTATTTTAATGCTATGAAATATCATTCATGCAATCCCTACAAAAAAAATACAATTGAAAATACTCATCGATGCAAAATTCATTGATTATTTTGACTCTGGTCTGTAAGGCATGATTGACATAAATGAGGCAGTTCACACTTCTTAAAGTCATTGTTTCAGGTTGTGTGAACTTTCCTGCAGACATCATTGCACTGGTTTACACACAGTTCATGTTTTCCAGGTTATCTCTGTGATCATGAGGTCCAAAATATAATTCTTATTAATGAAAGCTTTTATTAATGAAAGCTTTATTAATGAAAGCTGATATTCTAGAGAATCCGCCGCCGAAAGTTTCCCCCCCCGCCGCCGCAAAACCCCGCCGCCGCCAAAAGTCCCCCATCACCCACCCACCCCCGCGAAACCCTGCCGTCAAAAAGGCTCTCTAGAAAAAATACCATACATTGGGATTTGTAAATTGAACCCTTATTTTAGAAAGAGGATATAATTATTTTATCCTCAGTTAGCTGGTGTACATAGATAATGACTCGTCACTGATTTCTTATTAAAAGGCTTTTTTCCATCAATTTTCAGTTCCTCTAGCAAATCAGTTGAATTGATGAACTACAGAATTGATTTGCAAGAGTAGCACTGTCATGGTAAACAGCTCTTGCTGGACTTGAAAAGTGAGTTATTTCTTGAAGAGAAAGAAAGAATGGAAAACACAGGAGCTATACATTATTTGCAGTTACTGCACAAAGGTTTCTAAATGACTGTATCTAAAGAGCAAAGCAATTCGACAATTCGGTATTACACACAGAGGATGCAGCCAAGATTTTTTCCACAACAGCAGGCCAACATTTTCAAAAGTGAATATTGATTGTGTGTGCCTAATATTTTCAGTGCCCAACTGAAAATCAGGTGTCTTTTAAGATGCCTCAGTTAAGCATCCAAAAATTCAGTTATCCTGAATCACTAGTTACTTCTGGAAATCTTGGCCATTACATAATTTTGGACAAATTTCAGTGTGTCTTCTCCCATCACAGCCCAAGATGTTTCTCTGTAAAATACAGAATCCAGCCCAAGAAATTCCCTGTGTTCCACTCCTTTCCTAATATGCTATGGATTAATGTATACTCAGTCAAATGTCTACAAGTTATCTGAAATTATTTGACTAATGGTTCGTTAGAGTTTACTAGCATAGCAGCCCCTGCTGAGCCAGAGCCATTGTGCCTTTGCACAAAAGAGGTCTGCTTTATAGCTTAATAGCCTGTTACCTACTCAATGCTGATGGCATCTATTACATTTGCAGAAATGACCTCTTTTCTTACAATCTTAAATACATTTCACAATAGTTCCTGAATAGCTTCATAATGGCATTGGTCTCCTAGAGAGTTCTCGCCATCTCACTTAGGATTTATCTTTTTATTAAATTTCACCAATTCTTCCACATAACTTAGTAGTGCCTAAAATTTTCCTTGCTAAAAATAATTGATAAATAAGACTGTGTATCATATTGGATCTGAACAGAAATAGCACACATTTGTTTCCTCTTACTAATGGTATCTTTAGTCTCTCAAAAGATGACCCTCACTTATTCATTCTGAAACAAATTCAGCACTAACTAGCTAAGGGCAATATGTTGTCATTCAGTTCTCTAAGAAGTAGACTAGTATTCAACTCTTGCCATATGAAGTGCTTTCCTTTATTAGCATTGTATTCTTATGTGGGCCAGAAAGTGTACTGAGAAATGGAACAATCAATGAAAAGTAAAATTTTATACATATCCTATGCTATGCAAATAATTTGCTCTTAATATATTTGATAATTCTAGATGTGGGAAGATGTGAATAGTATAAGTACATTATTTTCTAAAAAATGTCTATACATTGCTGAATTATTGTTCATTACTTTTGTTGGATTTTTTGGTGGGGGAAAATATTTTAAATAATGGAATTAAATATTGGGGCTTTTTATTCTGTCCTAAGCATCAATCAAATTCAGATATGATATGAATGTAAATTAGCAGAGTACTTTTTCTCTGAAAACCTGTTTAAAGAAAAAGACTTTATGAGAGTTAAGAATATTTGAAGGGGAAAAGATAGGTGATGTAAATTCAAGCAAACAAAATCCCATGGACATCCTTCAGACAATCTTCCTTGTGCTGAGAAAATTAGTTTAGAAAAAATTAATAGGGCCCTGGACATTCCATGGAAGTTTTTGGATTAACATTGTGGGAAATGGTTCATAGAAACCTAGAGACTTACCAACTCCAGGCCTAATATAGTTTATCAGTTAGACTGTAGTAAGAAAGACTAATAGGAAAAATATGCAAATATCTATCAAAATTTTGTATCCCAAAATCAAGAAAAATAAATGCCAATATTAGCCTTCAGGACTAGCCCTAGAGATCAGAACTCTAAAAAAAGATCTATGTTAGTTCATTTCAGCTCCTGAGTTAGGTCTTCAATTCAACATTAGAGGGAAAGAGAAACAAGCAGAGTTTAATTTTGCAAATCTGCAAAGACATGAAAATTGAAACTATAGACACGATCTGACTGGAAATTGTCCTAAAAATTAAGTCATGATATCTTTCTGTTACTTTGTTTGCACTGGGATAGAATTTACAAAGGATTTTTTAGAAAGTATGTCCTGATTTGCGGTTTGTTTGTGAGCCTGTAGTAATCAAAATGTAGGCTATTGTGGCTAGACACATAAATCACATGCTATAAATTTATTTCCTGATTGAATATATGCTATCAGGTTTCTACTGCAAATACTAATAATTACACATTTCCATGAATATTCTGCAATATTATGTTAAAATTGGTTATTTCAGTAAATAGTTCTTCCAATAAACATATGAGCTAGAATGGTCAAGAAAATATTTTGCAGTTCAACTGGCTCTAAACCCAGTTTACTAAACTGTGTAAGAAGCTAAAGAACCCCTAGAAAAATTTGAGTACTCTACCATTAGAACATTGCTTATTTTACAAATCCAGACCATGATCCTGGAATGACAGGTTCATAACTATACTGTGAGTAGTTCTAGTGAAGCAAATGGGTCTACTCGCAATGTATAAAGTTAAACATTTGACAAACCTTTTACTTAGCCACATCACCCTACACCAGGAAGGGGTAGCACACACAAAGTTGAAATTTGCAGTAATAGACATACATTTACTCTTGTAAAACAAAATAGGTATAAACGGATATATAGAATTTTAGGGCATATCTACACCTTTCCCTACATTTGCAATTAGGGGAGTGTGAATAGCAGTATTCATCAGAGTCCTGGATTGTAACTCTCCCATATGATGCTGCAGGTGTAAATGTAAAAGTCCAAAGTTTTAAGTTCGCACTCACAGCGTCCACACAGGGGAGTTACAGTGCAGCACTTTGGTGTGCATTATTATCACATCTCCTTAGCCTGAACTGCAGAACAGAGTATACATGCCCTAAGTGTGATTTGTCACAAACACATTGAAAACTATTAATGGTGTCACCACTGGTTTCTTAAGCCTTCTAAAAACAAAAGCAAGTTATTAATAAATGTGTGGTTCTGGACATACTAATGCTTAGGTAGTGAACAATTTTTTTCAGTAATACCATTTTAATAGCATTGTAGGTATGTGGAAGAAATTGCATGCTTTGTACTGAGGTACTTCCATGTTGTTAATAATAATAATAATATGCAGTAGGAATTGCCATAGTGGAATACACTAATGGTCCACCTATTCCAGCATCCTGTCAATTTCAAAAATATGGTTGCACTTTCTTTGTGAATCGAATTCCATTGGGAGATTTTTTTTCTTTACCCTAGTTGATGGGTTGTGTGTATCCTAAAGCAGAAGACATGATACCTTTTGTAATTTTAGCTTTGCTATTGTAACTTAGTGGACACTATTCTTTTTCATAAAGACGTATCCTTTTGTAAATCCTGCTAAGGCATTTTCCTAAATAATATCCTGCAAGAATGTGTTCTACAAGTTACTTTCTGTTGCACTAAAGCTTTTCCTTTTATTCATTTTACATTTATTGTCCTCTTGTTTTTATTATAGGAAAGAGTAAATCCTTATGATCCTTTGCCCCTTCTCTATGCTGTTCTATATTCCCTTTATAATATTCTCATTTATTTTTCTCCTCCTTAAACTGAACAATCTTAATTTTATTCCTTTAGAATTTAGATCTCCATTCACTGCACTGCCCACCACTTACCACATTTCTGTGATTAGTTTGTCAGTCCTTCCTTGGTTCATCTCAATTTCTATGTTCTATTTAAAATAAAGTAATTAAAATGGGACAATCTAAACTGGTTGCTCTAACTTTCTCCCAGCCTTCCCCATTTTAAGCATAGGGAACCTTTCTCAGGGCAGTAGAGTCTTTTAAACAGCAAGCACAGTAATTGTATTATATTATTTTCTGTATTATTCTGTCCCACCCTAGCATTTTCCCGTGTTTGCTTCTGTATACTGAACAAAACTCTTAGTCTCCCTATATTTTTTTTCCTGAGTGCTTAGTATAATTTCAGAGCTCATCACTGTTTGTTTAATTTAAATTGCAGCTTCTATAGTGCATTTGTCATTGTTCAACTTCATTTGCTATCATATTGCCCAATTACCTAGCTTTTTATTAGGTGCTCTGAACTTTCTCACAATCCTCCCTACTATCTTCTGACTAATGTAAACAATTTGTGTTGTCAGCAAGTTTTACTAATTATCAGTTGCCTTCTAGGTCTTTAATAAATATATTGAACAGCACCAATGTTAGCACTGATCTCATAAGCATGCTCCTATTAACCTCTTTTAGTGATGACACTTGGCCATTTGTTCTGATTTTTTATATTTAACCAGTCTGTAATCCAGGATGTTTTTACCTCTTTATGTCATTCTAAAGTTACAAATGTTCTTTAATAACTACTTGTAAAGGAATTTATCTATAGTCTTTTGAAAGCCTAAATAAATTATGTTCACTGTTTTCCTTTATCCTCAATTTTGTTGAGTGTTTTAAGGTATTGTAATAGATTATGGTGCCATGCTTTACCATTAATTAGAGAAGATGTGTTGGTTGTCTCTATCATTACATTCATCTAGGTGCATTAAAGCTCTGATTCAGCAGTGTCCATTGTTCTTTGAGCACACTTTAGAGGAAGGAGTTGAGGGACCACAGAGACATCAGTTGTAGCTCCTTGATTATGGGACCAGTTCTGTGCTGGCCCTGGCATACTTTAGAGCAGATTCAGGGCTACGGTAAAGAATACTGGCTAGTTGTAGCCTCTGGGGATCGTTATACCATCTAAGAAGAACTGAGTGCTCCCTTTCCAGACATACACCCTATTTTGGACACTGTAGGATGGGTGATGATTGAAATTGGTACACGGGCTTTGCAGTGGCTGGAGACTCTCTCAAAACAGGGAAATCTCCAGCATTTTTTCAGCCTCTTTGTATCCCTAAATTGGCATAACAGTTCTAAATCATATAAGCTAATCAGTCTCTATTGATTTTCTTAAATACTTTACTCAATATTTAAATAAGCATCACAAATCTATAATTCCCAGCATCACCCTTAAACCTGTTTTTAAAATGGGCTACCCTCCAGTCCTGCAATATAGTAGCTGCTTATAATGATAAATTGCATCCTTTTGTAGTGGTGCAGCCTTTTGGGGCTTACATTATTCAGAATGCTGATGAAAAGCACATTTATTGCAATTTAATCAGTCAAGGTTATCAGTCACGGAGCAGGAACTTTCTCTTACTGTGCATGTACAGTATTTAGTTGTATCTGAACTCAGCTGGGTCCTCCAGACATTACTGGAATACAAATACACGATACATTTATTTTTTATACATGATATAAATTTTCCTAATATATGCCACAGACTCTAAGTTGATGTAAAAATAACTTTCCTTCTAAATGAGAATTTTTAAGTGTAAATTATTTCTTTGCATTTGGCTTCCCACAGGCATGAGTCCATCACTTGAGCCTATACTAATGTTCTCTAGTGTGTATCCTTAAGCTTTTACCTGTGCACAGGAAGTCACAAACTACCCTGTTCTAGCTCTTGGGCATCTCCTCAAACCCATGCATGATGATGTGAAAGGGAACCATTGTCTCCCATGATGGTTCATGAGACAGTCCTAATCAATGGTTGTGAATAGGCCTCAACTACTCTAACTGAATGGATTTTGCTTTTATCTACCTTCCCCATTGTTGTTACTTACCCTTGGATATGTATATATATATCTCCAATGTGATTTCTATTCCTTACATCTGATGAAGTGAGTTACAACCCATGAAAGCTTATGCCTGCAGAAATTAAATTTGTTAGTCTTTAAAGTGCTACAGGACTCCCGTTGTTTTTTCTCTCAGAGAGTTTGTAATTCACACAGCACTGCATAATATGTGCCTGCCCCAGGACTGGAATTTAGTGATGGACTTTCCCATAGGGAAGTCTTATGCAAATATTTCTGTCACAGTGTGGACTGGGCCCTTTAAGAGAGAACTGGACTGTGGTGTTAGTGATGGTGTTAGTGATGTTAGAGTGCCCACTAGGGGCCACAGAGCAAGAAGATAAGAGTGTAAGCAGGGAACAAAGTCAACCTTGCATTCATCCCAGCCATAGTATGCTGGGTCTCTGTAATCTCTACATGGTCCAGCCAACCTGTGCCTCATTAACAGCCTAGATGGGGCCTGTAAGGAGTCAAAAGGAAACTGAAACCGTGAGAGGAAGCTGTGACAGAGATAGAAGGCTGCTGCGAGCTGCAGAGAGCAAAAGGCAGGAAGTCTGGGGAGTGAACTAGGGGAGAGGAGGATTCTCTTCTCAGTAAAGGGGAGGATTATATATAAGTAAGTTACATCCAAAATGGGAATGTTTTCAGGACTCTGGACTGGTGGAGTTTATGTAAGGAGCCCTTAAGAAGGTAAACTGAGGCAAGGTGCCTACTGAGTGACCTCTGGCCACAACTGGGGCACTCCAGTGACAGCTGGCCCTGTTAGAATCTCATTTAAATTCTTTCCATGCAGTCTCTCTATCCTGTTTGATTCCCTCCATGCTTTCTTGATGTGAGGAGCCCAAAGCACTTCTGTGGTATTGTTTTCTTTTAACTTGATTGCTTTTACTCAAACAGTTGATTGCCTTTTTTATTCTTACTTGCAAAAGTTTATTCCATTCTCTTAGTTATGCTTGGGGTGTATTTTTAAAGGCTGGAGTTTTTTTGCTTTGTTTTTGTGGATTATTTTTCCTACCCTACACAAGTTTATGCACTCTCTCAGCTGTATTGCTCCAAATTATACCTCTTTGTGTAATGACCTTTGTTCAAAAAATGCTCTACCGATTCACTTAAACTACATACATGTAAAGAGAATTCATTCCTTCTTTTTTTATAACTTAGCTTATTTGACCTGATATATTTAGAATCTATCATTAAGCATCCTCGCTTTTGATTATTTTGGTTTTAATTTCCTAATTTTTTCCTTGAAGAATCTTTTTTCTGCCTATGTCTTAAAAAAATCTAATTTTTTGAAGTTGAGTTATACAGCTCTACCTCTTGGTAGGAGTACCTACTGTGATGATATCACAGCTATATTATATTACCCATAATGAGTTCCAATCCAACTCTTTTGGGTTACTCAGGAGCAATTACAAGCGGCCTCGTTTCTTTTGCATCAAATCAAACAGTTTTGTTTCCAGATTATAATTTTTTTTTTTTTTCTAAATGGTCAAGCAGGTCGGTTATTTTTGTGTAGTGGAAGTCACCCATAATTAGGGCATGTCTACAGGTACAGTGCTGCTGCGGCACAGCTGTATCAGTACAGCTGCATTGCTGCAGTATGTCAGGTGAAGACGCTCTATGCCAATGGAAGAATTCTCCCATCAACATAAAAAAACACACCCCTGCAAGTGGCATAAGCTACGTTGGTGGGAGAAGCTGTCCTGCCGTCATAGTGCTATGCACACTATCACTTAGATTGGTGTAACTTATGTCACTCAGGAGGTGAAATATTCACACCCCTGAGCAACGTAAATTTTGCTGACATAAGTGGTAGTGTACACTTAATCTTTAACTCTGCTAATATTTTCTGTTGCCTCCTGATTCCTCAACTTTCTGGCTTCACCAATGGAACCCTGTGTGCATTCCGGTACATTGCATCTGTAAATATTTCTATCTCTAGCATTTATAAATAATCTGTTTCCAGTGCTAGGTCCAGCTACCAGTGTCTTGTTCTACAACTTGGCTGTCATTTTAGAATTTTCTAAATAATATTTCAGAAAGAAATGAAAAGGATTAAATCCACTTGGGAAATAATGCATGTATTGCTCTTGCAGGGTGTTGCCAGAAATGTATATGAAAAATAAACATAATGTTAAAAAAAATTTGCTGGCTTCCCTCTGCTCTACTGTCACAGGAATCCCACACAGAAAGTGGCTCCTCTTCAGACATTAGCACCCTTTCCTCTTCATCCTGCCCAGTGAGCTGGAGCAACTGCATTTTGCACCCTTCAGGCTCCCTTTTTCCATCATTCCCCACACAGCACAGTGACTTCCGTTTGGGACTCCCTTTCTCTCCCTCTGAACACAACAGATTGGCTGCTGAGCCGTCTCCACTCTTGGCTGTGCTAGGATAAGTGAGATTGAGTTGGTGGCTATATGAAAAGGTTTTGGTGCATGTTTGGGTGAAGAGCTGGTTGAAATGTTTCTATCTAAATGTATTTCAACACATAATTGACATTTTCATTCAAAATTTTAATATTTTCTGTCAAAATATGGAAAATTATCTTTTTTTTTTTTTAAATTGAAACTGTTTATCAAAATTTTCAAAAAAAACAACCCTAAAAATGTATTGGTTTTTCATCAAATTAATGTAAGAAAAGTATTTTCCATTTTTCAAATGGCTCTCTTTGGCTGTGACTAGGTAATAGTGTAATGATCTGGCTGCAAAGGACTGGGGAAAGGGTGGGAAGGAGTGAGAGGCGGGAGGGACTGAGACATATGTCAAGATGTTATGAGATAAACCGCTGAAGTGAAAAAAAGAAATTTGAATATTGTGTTTAGAAACAGCTAAAAAGTGTACTTCAGTTATGACAGAGTCTGAAGCAAAGGTCCATTAATTACTCCAACCCACAGACTATATTATGCCTGTACTCCTTTGCAGTTTGCAGATAGCCCTGATTTACTTAGACATATTCTAAAACATAGGCATTTCATCACACCAAGGTTTGTATTTTTACAGATTACAAGTAAATATTGCTTAGAGAAGCATTTATATAGTATAATTCCTTGTATAAATTGTTTATCTAGGGTAGCATAAATAGAACTCTGGCTTCGTCCTGTCACCTTCTGCATTAACTCAGACCATGCTCCGTTTAATTTTTTGCTGATCTTCTACATGAGTCCATTTTCATGTTGTAAACCGATGTGGTAGAAGAAGAAGGCAGAGGTTTTTGCTTGAAGGTGATTTTTTTGGAGCAAGTTGCTACAGTTTTCTGTGCTCAACCATTGGAGTAAATTGCTTTAAGTAAGTGGTATTTTGCTTCACTGAAAGTTTTCAGATGAGGTGTTCAATAAGTTATAACATTTTTAAAGCACCATATGTCTTATATAAACTAGCATATATCTCAAATCCTAATATAATTTAGTTTTAAATTAGATATCGGTAGTAGCAAATATTGTCTGTTTCTCCACAGGTACCAGCATGGTGCAAATAACATTTATTTATAGTTTTGAAGCTTCAGGTAGCAGTTATGTCATTAATCATGTAAGGGGCTCTTTGCTTTAAAAGCAGCACTATTGAGTTCAAAGCCATCTTGCTAGGGGGAAAAGGATTTTCTGTGTTTTAACCTCTGAATCAATTTAAGTCCTATCACGCCACAAAAAATGACTAGTGCAATCTTTCAAAATTGTTCATAACTGTGGCTCCATCCTGCTGCTTTTTTGCTGGAATAAATGGTAAATTTTGTTGCTAGTTACTTATTTTAATGTATATTGATGTCAGCTTGGTTCAGTAAGTAAGGTCTTTTTACCTCTGCTAAAAATTCATCCTAAGTCCCACGCATAAATCTGTGTTCTTACCCAGTGCTGACAAGGTCTTGCAATACTTCAAGAGGAAGTGCTGCTGCACAGTTTAGAAGTGCTGTGCTTTGGAACAGATACTAACTCAAGGTCTCTTTGGTCCATAGTAAGAATAATACTTAGCACGTACTCTACTTACTGTCCACGTGGAACTTACAGATCCTATTTCTGTGACATTTTTTAGAAAGAGTAGCAGAATACCCAGTCTTTTGCATAACATTCCCTTCACAAATAAAATTGATTTTAATGTGAGTTGTTGAATGCATAATGGCTGTTCCAGTTGCCTACACGGTTACTACGCTAAATTACTTTGCAACCAGATTTGATATATTTTGAATATAAAAAGTTCTATATATAGCCAAATTCCATTCTGTTTCTCTTACTCTGTTTTCTAGTGTGTAAATCTTTTCCCCCCTAAAGCTGTATAAAGAGGCTTTGTGATTTGCCCCATGCAGTATCTGGGAGAACACTTAGATACACATAGAGGGCAGGTTTTCAAAGTCTGGTTGGTAAGAGCACAGCTAGACAATGAATATAGAAACATGGAATGTTATCAGCTGTAAAGGATATCTGGAAGCATTGGAGTCTGAACCAATTATTGTACCAAAGCACTGGCTACAGAGCAAAATATGTTTTTTAACTGGCAAGCTCTGTTAAAAAAATAGGTTTCCCTTAAATCTTAAGATTGTAGTATAAGGCTGCACAGTTCACACTACACCATATTTAATTATTATTACTATTATTATTATGTATTTGCATTTCAATTTCACCCAGCAGCCCCAGTCCAGGCTGCGGCTCCATTGTGCTAGGTGCTGTACAAACACATAATAAGTGATGGTCCCTGCCTTGAAGAGCTTGCAGTCAGATCTGTGCCAAGATGCAGCAAGTGACAGTGAGAAACAGAGGATAGAATGGGATGGGGAGAAAGGGCAAGAGTAACAAAAATAAGTCCATGTGACTTACATAGTTTAACTATTGCACAACTTGACTTTGTCAGATAGTTTAAATATTTTTTTAATTAAATCATCTTTCCTCAACTGATGCTCAATCAAATAGTTATCGGTTGGCTGATTTCTTTTAAGTATTATAGCAGCTGTGATCTTGAGGTGTAATCTGAAAGAGGAGATGGTGTGGAGTAGTACGTGCACCACATTTATTAAAAGCTTTGTATGGTATATAGTGTAACTGGCTATGCAAAATGATTCTTTTATTAAAACTTTTACCTTCTACTGCCTTTCTGTCCTCTTCCTTGTCAGTAGTGAAATAAATACTTTTCAAGTCCTTACTCAAGCAATATTGGAAAGACTGGAACTTAGTTTTCTGACTCTACATTTGAGAAAAGTTTCCCAGCTATCAGAACTGTTGGAGGTAAAACCAGAAAGCTAGCACCACCTCCATAGGCTGTTTTGTACTGCTATCAGCCATTGGTAAGCCACCTTTGTTAGGGTGGTTATCATTGTTCAGTTGCCCCCCAATCATATAGATGTAGTTATATCTTTTGTTCTCGTCATACTGTCTTCAGATGTGTGCCGGCAGACAGTGACAATGAGTGACCTGTTGCTGCCAACCTGGTTGATAACCCAAGAAGAATTGCACTTTAGTTTTTACAAAATATTTTAAATTCAAATATGATGTGTGCAATATTTAGTACAGGTACATCATTTTACGACACAAATGTTCTGATTACTTGCAATTTTTTAAATAAAGTGCTATTGACTCTCTCTCTCTCTCCATGTCAGTTGTCTTTACTGTGGTAAACAGAGGGAAATTTAATCTGATAAATTGATCCGAAAAACACAATTCAAAAGAAAAAGTTAGCATCCAGTGCTACTGTGTGTCCCACAGGTTCTTCCACTTTGACCAAAACTGCCTCCACTGGTGAGTTAGAGGAGCATATTGCGGCTACTACTCGTGCTATTACTGTTGCTAGCACATCTGCTGATGTTACTGTATCCAGTGTTACCGCTGTCACCAACCATAGACTTTCTGAAGAGCAGCGAGTACAAGCTATACATCTCAGAAAATCAGTTCTGGAACCCACCACTTCCAAGGAAATGCTCTCCCTTCATCAAGCAAACATACAAAGTGCAAGAAGAAGACCAAGAAATGCTGAGCAGATAGAAAGAACTAAAGAACTTGCAGTTGTTACTCATAGAGGTATTGGATGTTATTTTACTTGTGCCCATTTAGTTACAAACACAATATTTCACACAAACTAATGGTGAAAAGGTCAGTTACAGAATCAGAAAGTGAAACTGAGTGAAGTGGTGGAAACTGAGAGACAGGGCTTAAATCAGATTAAAACTCAAGAAAGGAAGGTGTGCACTTTTGATTCTAATAGGCAGAGGGATGAAAAGGAACCTGTAAGAAACAGCTGTAGTAACAGAAAAAAATCAGTGTAATTATAGAAAGGCAAAGAGACAGAGAAATGCAGGGCCTAATTATGGTTTCTCTTACTCTGTTTTATATTATTAGATCTCCTGATTTACACTAGTATAAGTGATATCAGATAAAGTTCAGAAAGGGGAGATAAAAATTAAACTAAGTATCAATGTTACATATTTATTTAGGCATGACCAGCTATGACATTAAAAAAAAATACATTACAAGCAGTTGTGGTCTCCAAAAGATATCTACTGTTATCCAGACCTAACAAAAAAAAATCTATAACTGTTATTTGGCTTTTTTTTAAAACATCTGTATGTTGTCTCTCTGCCAAACAAAAGTTAATGAATGAAGCAAAGTGGGCAAATTGGGAATTCAGTGTCAAATGCTAATAGCTTAAAATTGACATCCTCCTGTATCCAAATTATTTAGTCCATGCAGGGAAGCAGTAATAGTGAGGGACTTTTGAAATGTAAACAAAACATTCTATTTTAGTTAAAAGGTAACTGACAGCCTGAAATTATGGTTTTAGAAACAAACATAGTTCAAATTCTTTAATTTAATCTGCATAGAAATTCAAATATAGAGTGAGTGTCACTTATTTTGCTATTTCATGCCAACATCTCAGAAAGTTCATGGTAGGTGCTGATAAACGTTACATTATTTGCATCTGATGAAATTTTTTATATATATGCTACAGCATAGGTTAATGAACATCAAATGTGCTGAAGGGCAATACATTTTATATCAAAAACAATTTGTACATAAGTGATTAAATAGCTCTTATTTTGTTAATTAATTTTCAAGTGAGAAATCTGTTGTGATCCTATCACAAACACACAGGGTCAGATATTCAGCTGGTATATTTTGGTGTAGTTCCATTTGCTTCCATGGAGCTCCAACCTGTATATGCTAGCGGAGGATCTAGCCCTATAGTTTCTGAAAACATTCTGCACTCTGAATCAGAATTTGAAAACTGGAGTGTGAATGTTGGGTACACTTTCCAGATGAAATGATCTAGTAAATTTAAACATTAAACACAGAGAGCCACATTGGACTCTTATTTACACCAGTGTAAATCTAAGATATCTTCATGGATATTCACTAATGTAAGTGTGTAGAATTTGTTCTATAATAGCTATGTGCAAATTTCCTTGAAAACATCTTTGGTTGGAAAAGAAAGTGGGGGGACGAGTCAGGCTTAATCATATAATAAAAGGCTGTTCCAGTCTGTTATAATAATGTACAGAAACACTTATTGTAACACACATTTAGCATAGTATTTTTTAAATGATTGTGAAATCATACATATGCAATCCTTTCTATCTATCACATCACATCTACAGTATGTGATACAATGTCCTTTTTGCTGATTTCCTACTGTCTTCCTCCTTTGAACTGTCCTTTCTGTCAGCATATCTTAAGGAGCATGTAAAATATTGTGTTGTATTATTATATTAACGTACAAAATTTTTTGTTAGGGATAGACAAATGATATTAGAAAAAAGATGAGAAAGGGACTGAAACTCTGGTGAGATATTATCATTATAATTGTTAGAAATAAACAAACAGGTTGTCTCTGGGGCAGATTGGGGAGATGGAACCCTTTATTGCCTGCTCGTTTCACCTCGACACCGCAAGTGAGCAATGAGGGGGTTACTTTACAATTCTTTTATTCATAACAGTATGTAATTATATACATTTCCAGCAACTCACCATAGACTCTTATTTGCTTATATTGACACCTATAAAATGAATATTAACAACTACATAATGAATGCAATTATACCCGTCCCTGTTTGTTGTTTACAGGATTGCCATACAGACGGCAGACACATCACCTTAAAACCTATTAATTTTACACTAACGTTCTTTGAAGTGAAGATATGCTAGGGGGGAAGGAAGATAATGCTTTCTTCCCACCAAAGGCCTTGCGCGGGAGAGGGGGAATAGTTATTTTGTTAGCCTTATCCCCTGCACAGATGGCCAGGAAGGGAAGAAGAGAAGAGAGATAACAGACTCTAACTAGAATCCATACCAATTAGCAGAAACAAGGTTTGCCCGTGCCATGATCCTGCTCCCTGTAACTTAGGCCTGACCTTTGTCCAGCTTTTAACTCTTTACTTTCCTACAATAATTATTGATTAAATATTCATATTAAAATAGTGAAGAAAGGCCTCTGTCTTTATGGAAACCCTATTGTACTGGGAACTGGAAAACACAGATGAAGATAGTCTCTGCTCTCGAGAGCTACTTACAGAACCAAGCCATAATCTAGTTTTATGTGCATGGAAGTTCAAATAGGTCGTCTTCTACTGTGTACTCTTTAAAGGCTGCCATTTTTTGTGATAACTGTTACAATTGAATAATGAATGTAGTTATATTTGCAGAGTACTGTGAGCCCTGGCCTTGCATTACGAAGCACACAGGTGGGCCCTTGTGCCCATGGGGAGCCCCATTGACTTCACTGGAGCTCTGCATACTTCAGGAGCCTGCCTATGTGATTCTCTATGCAGGATCGGGGCCATAGCTTGCAATCTTCCTACAGTTTCAGATTTACTTGAATGAAATGTAATATATGTAGCTATAAATATTGTTTTGTAGTATTTGAAACAAACGTAAACCTCTGAACTTTAAGAGGGTCACCCCCTCATCACCTTTTTGACAAGAACAAAAATATCTTTATGTTAGGGAATCCACTACATTAGTGCAATATATTTAATATGCACCTATGGTGTAATATCTTAACATCCATGAAGTGCCATTTGGCATTTTATTTCCCACAATCTTCTAAGCATGATTTTACTGTATCATACCAAAAAAGTACTATACATGTGTATGCTATTAATGATAGTGGCTGTTCATACATAGTGTACACAGCCATTTTTGGTTGATGGTCAAAGTCATATGTAGTATAATAGGCATGTCAAATTTGTCATAATTAGATAACCTACAATTTTCTTCAGTATGGTTCTACTCATATCAAAGTTCTATTCAAATTCTTGTACAGAAAACAAGGAGATAAACCCTATTACTGCTGGTCATAGGTCACTTAGTAGCTGACTTATGGAAAGTTAAGGGGTTAAGAAGAAACTTCCCTTATGGGCAAGTTGTTCCATAATTGTTCCCTCTGAGGTTTCTTAAACCTTCCACTCAAATATCTGGTATTGGCTACTGATTTGGTGGGCTACTGGTCTGGTCCTGCATGACAAATCCTATATTCCTGTAAAATTCCTTAAAGTCTATAAGCAAATCAAAACTGTGTGGCTCCCCATTAATGTCTCATTATTGTTTGACAGACACCAAACAATTTCAATTCCTCTTCTGTATATGGTAATATTCTCTGTAGCCTTGGCTCTAACTCCAAAAGTTAAGAATTATGTTCCCAAAGCTACAAAATCTAAGTTTAAAATATGATCCTTCCTTAGGAGGCAAAGCATACTTGTTCTCAGAATGTTTTATTTCAGCCTATGATTTTACTCAGCTAAATACTTCAAGTACCTTTCCCTAGGTCTAGCCCACTATAAAGATTGGGATCATAGCCATCTACTATTTAAGCAATAATGATGGACAAGGAGAGCATTTTCCTGGCAATTGATGACCAGTTAGAACTGACTTATTTGACTCTTTCCCTATTTTAGATCATTACCAGCACTTAGTACAGTATGGTGTTTATACAACTCTCACTATTCAAACAATTACGTATGAAACCAGTCCTGCATCACTGAAGTCGATGAGAATTTTGCCATTGATTTCAATGACAGCAGGACCTTTTAAGTGTGCTGTGCTTGCTTTTCAAGTGGCATTAATGCTTAATGATAGGTAGATAGTAAGCGCACTATCCTTAACCTGGGCTTCAACGGCATTGCTCATGTACAGCTTTGCAGGATCAGTGCCTACAATTGTAACAGTAGTTTTTTTAACAAGGACTCAGGTTCAGAAAAGTGTATCTATCGCCCCTCCCATAAACCAAGAATAATAACTCTTGCCATGAATAATCTGCTCTCATTCAGATTGTACATACCTTAAAACAACAAATGTCTAGTGCTAAGTAGATGTTAAGCATAAAACAGTAAATATGTGAACTGATCTACTTTCCTCAGACATGAAAGAAATCAGGAGAAAGTAAACCACCAATTTTCCTTCAATTCTTGTCTTTTAAAGTTATTAAATCCTGGGATACTGGCCATAAATAAATTAATCACATTTGTAAAAGATACTCTCTCACTTCCCCCGCCCCCATTTTCCAACTAATCAATGCCCAGAGAACTCAAAGTGTGCTGGTAGCTTTAGCACTATCTGCTGTTGCTGCAGTTCATGACAACTGATGATGATACATCTATTCTTTACTGTGGGCTTCAGTAGCTGTTGTATAATAGACCAGAAATATGCTCCTACTACAATAGTTTCTGTTGCAATTAGAGAAAATTCATTCAGATTGTATGCATGTTCTTCACATGAATTTCCAATATCAGGTGCATCTCTTGGGGTCCCTCAGTCATTAATCCTCTTCCTTAATTTTTATACATAGTCTTCATCATTTCTATTCTGATGTCCATGTTACACACAGAGAGTGGTGAAGGGTGATTTAAAATCCTTGTGTTTTAGTGGATATTTTCCTCGTGTATCAGTGTTTTCTAAAACTGAATACTTATTTTGGACCTGGAGTTAAATAAGTATCTAGTACCATTGAAGACAATGGAGTATTATCATTGACTTAAGCGGGAACAGAATTGGGGCCACAGTACATGGCTCCTAATTTTAACTTGGAAGAAAGTATACATGGTTCTTATTTCATGGGAATTGGACACTGTCGCAATAACCTAAGTTTTGTCATGTGCACATGTGTATGCTTCTGTTCTTGTGTCTTTTGAGGGATGGAGAGGAATTAACTGTTTCTTTTAGGTAATGCCCCAGAAATAAGAGCTGTCGGGGGAATTTGAATGAGAAGATAGTGGAGGATTGGTGAGCCAGGATGAAGGAAGCATGCCATGCACAGTGTTTTATCAGTGATTAACATTATGAGACCTCATGCTCATTTATATTAATGCCACTTAACACCACCATGGTATTGTAAAGGGGCCTTAAAGTGGGCATAAATTTTATTTACAACCATTTTAAAGACACTTTTTACTGCCAGAGTAGTGTCAAGTGGCCTTAAGATAAAATCCTGTTTCCTACTGAAGTCAGTGGGAATTTTGTCACAGTGTGAGCAATTTATAAGAGCTATCCTCTCTTTGTTCACTTAAACACAGACAAAGGCATAAAATTATTTGAAATAATTTTGATTAAATAATGATGAATGTTAAAAATATACACAGCAGAAATAAAGTAATGAACTTTCTGTTTTGAGAAGTTAAACATTGAACTACATATTTACAGAATTGGCCTCTCTGCACAGACCAGCACAGTATCAAATAGGAAAACTTCACACGCTGTGAGCCGGCCCACAGACTCCAATGGGCCTGCGTGCAATGCATAATCTTAAGCACATGCATAAAACTTCATAGAATGAGAACCTAAATTAGTGACACAAAGGTTGGAATTTAATTTTGTTTATTGAATTTCATCACAAATGGTAGTAACAAGACTTCTTAAGTAATGAGTTTAAACATTTTCAAAAGTGCTTCAGAGACTTAAGCACTTAAGTCCTTTAATTCAATGGGACTTGGACGTCTAATTCTCTTAGGTGCTTTGGAAATTTTTACCCACCAGTTAACAGGCAGAAATGTCTCATGGCTTTTGAAATAGTTTAATTGAATTTTTATCAATAAAAGGTAGGAAAAGAATTTTAAAAATTATTGTATTTAACTTTTGAAAAGTTTTTCTGGTACCCTAAAATTGATCTATTCCCATATCTTCTGTCTCCCTAGCACCTAGAACCCATTCCCCATCTTTATCCTGTTCCCAACTTTCCAGCACTGTCCTGCTTTTCTCCTAATTTCTCAGCATCCTCCTTTCACTTTCACTTTCCATTTGAAAGAAGAATGGATCAAGAAAACTTTAAAACCCTTATAGAAAAGAACAAAAGTATAGAATGCAAATAGAGATAGATGCCTATATACCTTGTATAGAATTTTGTAAGCATCCTTGGAATAATAGAGAATTGCATACCTGTGATGGAATTCTAAAGGCTGTTCTGCACAAGAAATATGCTTTTTTACCTTTTATAGAGTTTATCTGTAAGGGGATGTGAGATCAGAGTATGGGAGGAAAAAAGATTTTGGAAAGAGAAAGGGCGAGAGATGGTATGTCAAAGGCTTTTCAGAGACAGTGCAAAGGAGACAGCAGATGTGTGTATGTGTGCTCACAGAAAGCTGGAGAGGGAATGAAGATGATAATCCAAAGGACAACACTAAAGGAGTGATTAGAGAGGAAGGAGGAGAACCAAAAGAGGACAGACTCACATAATAACAAGTACTAACTAATAATGATTATTGGCTAATCAAACTATTTATTTGACAGTAATTAGTGTAACCAAGGATTCTTCTCTGAGTAAATGAAGCTGTTTATTCCATTTTGGTGTGTGCACACACAGGAATTTGCCTAGCAGTACACACGGGGGTGGCACCTGCACCTCAGATCCATAGCTCCTCCCCTGGCTATATGAGATGGTGCCACCCTGATCTCCTTACAGTTCCTTCTGACAACCCATGGCTGGAGTCAGAGCTCTGTGTGGATCTTAACTTCCCAGTTCCATTATTCCTCTTAGTATCTTGTTCTAGTTATATATATTTAGTTACCACCTTCATGTTAGTGTTAGTTGGATTTAGTTGTTTTTTCCCTGGTGATGCCCTCACCAGGATTTAAACATTTTCTCTCGCATGGGGGAGCGATTTTCAACTATGACCCCCATACATGGTGCTTGCTTTGGCAAAGACAATGTCACATAGTAGTGTTTGATTTACAGATCGTTCACAAAATGAAATTGGGTGGTGAGGGATCTTGGTTTAAAGCAGCATCTTTTTGAGTAGGCCATGTGACCTGCTTTGGCACCAAGGCCTGATTCAGAATAATGGTCGGGTTCAGTGAATGCTGCTGTTTCACTCTCTGGGGCCATCACCTCTCTGAAGAGATGGAGGAGTCACTTTCCATCCAGTGCACAGAAGAAAAGGTTTCATAAGACCAATCAAGATCATACTAGACTTCACTGAGACTCTTCCTCCTCCAGGAAGATTATGGACCAACGTGGCATTACTGCAGGCACACGGGAACAAGCAGGTCCTTCCAACCACTCCCCAGTACCACTTAAAGGTGTGGGAGACCCCATAACATTGACTCCGGTTCTGGCCTTGGGTCATCCATTGAATCCAGTAGATATGATGGTGATACCAGCGCCAACTGTTGCCGTGCCAGAAGCATATTAGCTTGCAGTGGCCCTTTTCTGTCTCTTCTTCCTAAGCTCTCCTTTGGTCCAGGATTTTGCCAGGGTTATGGCATCCTCAGCCACACTGCATGGATGGGCTGTCAGCACCACATTCCAGTGTTCCCTTGCCACAGACTGTGGAAGTGAGGCTGGTGCTGGACTCAACCCAAGGGACCTCTCTGGCCCCAGGAAATGCCTCAATACTGCGATGTTACCGGGTCAGCATGCCCCACCTTCCAGGGCTGACTTCAGCACTGACACTGCTCCTAGCCCTGGTGACCACTGAAGCGTAGTTGGTGCTGTTTCCACCATTCACACCAGTCCATTCCTCCCTATGGGTGATGGAGGAGTCAGACCGGTTGCTTGCACCTTCAGCGTTGGCTCCCTCCTTATCCCCTAAAACCTGAGGCTCCTTGGCATCCAGGTCAGGATCCTCCTCATGCTGTCCATCACCTGACTGATATCTGGGACTGTTCAAAGATCAGTATCGGTACTGAGATCTGCACTTTTCCTGCAGTAGGGACAGGGGTCCTGGCGTGGCGCCTATTGGCCACCAATGCCTTGCCCCCCTGTGCCCAGTGGGTCCCTTGGAAGCTGTGAGATGCTCCTTGGGTACAGAAGTCATTCTCCTCAACTCGCTCTAAAGTGAGATTGGTGGCAAGGACCATTGATCCACCACAGCTTCAGGCACCAGTGAGCCTTCTCCATGCTGGGCCTACTGAGTTGTCCCTCCCACTCCCACCAGTCCAAGAGTGAGATCCAGCCTTGGCACAGTTAACCACGTTTTCTTCCTCCCTGGATGATTCAGCAGTACCTGGTTCTTCTCCTTCAGTCCCTGAGATTTTCAAGGCCAACCAGAATCTTTTGCAGTGTGTGGCTGCTCCCCTGGGTATTCAGGTGGAGTTCTTGAAGCATAAATTATTGGATATCCTGAAGCCATCTGCTCCTGGGAGAGTGGTCCTCCTTATTAATGATGTGCCTGGAGCCTGAAAAGTTCTTTGGAGTACATTGGCTTTGGTACTACCTACTATGAACCACATGGAAAAATGCTACTTTGTTCCAATGCAGGTGTTTGAGAGTTTTTATGCCCATCCAGTGCCAAATTCCCTGGTCACAGCCATGGTGAATGATATTGCCCAGCAGGGCAGATTTAAGTCCACTTCTAAGGACAAGGACTCTGAAAGAATGGACTCAGTGGATAGAAAGATTTACACCTCCTCCTCTGCAAATGCAGATTGTGAACCAGCAGACGTTGTCCAAAGACGATTTTTTAAATTGGACAGCTATGTCTAAGTTTGTGGACCAGCTGCCTGAAACTCCAGTGAGGAATTTTGGGTGTTTATCACCAAAGGCTGTTTGGTGGCCAAGATGTCCTTGCAGTCCATGCAGACACTTCAGTGAGAATTATGGCCTACAGCCCTACACAGTGACCCTGAGAAGGGCTTCCTGCCTGTAGAGTTTGAGCATTGCTCCCAGTGTGCAGCAGGCTCTAGGGGATTTACTCCTTGACAACTGGGAGCTTTTTTTGGACACGTAGGATGAGATTCTGCACTCCTTCAAGGATTCTGGGGCCATTCCTTGCGGGTGTATACAGTGGCAGAGAAAAGGTGCCACTATGGTGGCCAACAACAGCAGCAGCAGCAACATCATGCACAACACACCTTTGGGCAGCTCTTTCCTTGCTGGAGACAGCAGGAATACCCCCAAGAAGAGGCATATGTCTCAGAGTACTTTCTGGTTCCCAAATCCAAAGAAGGGGTAAGACTCATTCTTGACTTTTGCAACCTCAACAAAATATATCAGGTACATGAGATTCTGAATGGTCATCCTGTTGATTTTCCTCCCTGCATTATCTCAGTACGACTGGTTTGCTGCCCTGGACTTTCAGGATGCCTATTTTCATGTGGAAATTTTGCCAACCCACAAAAAAATTCTTCTGGTTTGTCACGGCGGAGCTCCACTTCCACTAAATGGTCCTTCCTTTTGGCCTCTCTTCTGCTCCCAAAGTTTTTACCAAGTGTATGGTTGAAGTAATGACATACCTCAAAAGGAAGGAAATTTATTTCTTCCCATATCTGGATGACTGGTTGCTGAGGGCCAGGTCCAGAGAGGAAGTTCTTTTTCACATAGATACTACACTGCGCTTACTCCACTGTCTAGGTCTCATCCTAAACACTGGAAAGTCAGCTTTACTTCCCTCTCAGAAAATCGAGTTCATTAGGGCCCTAATAGACTCTACACGTTTGAGAGTGTTTTGCTGACTAACTATTTTCAGGTTGTCACCTTTGTCTTGGTCTGCAGCCTCAGCCTTCCATGGCAGTTCACATGTGCCTGAGGCTCTTGGGCCACTTGCACATAGATGGACTAGTTTGCAATATTGCATTTTTCCCTCCTTCAAATGTGGCTCAGGACAGTGTACTCTCTGACTCTTGGACAGATTGATCTGTCTCCCTCTGTTGGTCAGGAAACTGCATTTCAGGGTGTTCCCTTTATTTGACCCCTGTTAGCCAAGTCTGTTGTCACCAATGCTTCTCTAATGGGTTGGGAAGCACGTCTGGGGTTGCTGATTGTTCAGGGTCTGTGGTTGAAACAGGAGGCCTCACTGCATATCAAAGTGCTGGAGCTTTAGGCCATCTACAATACTTGTCACACCTTTCTGAACTGCATCAGGGGCTCAGAGGTTCACATATTTACCGACAATACCACTACATTGTATTATGTGAATAGGCAAGGAGGAGCATATTCCAGGGTGTTTTGCCAAGAGGCGATCAGGTTGTGGCAGTTCTGCATCAAGGAGAATATCATCCTGATGGCCGAACATTTGCCTGGATCCCAAAATTATCTAGCAGACCATCTCAGCAGGTATTTTTTCCTGAGTCATGAGTGTTCCCTGAAGTTAAGTGTCCTGCAGGTCATTTTTGCAACTTGAGGCATTTTGATGAATGCCCTGTTTGCTACAAGAGACAACAGGAAATGCCATCTGTTCTGCTTTCAAGTGAGCCTCAGTCCAGGCTTCCTGACTGTTTCCTTCCATCTCAAGTGGCAATCAGCCCTTTGGTACACTTTTCCTCTGACCCCAATCATTGCATAGGCTACGC
This sequence comes from Emydura macquarii macquarii, assembly GCF_026122565.2. Lineage (NCBI taxonomy): Eukaryota > Metazoa > Chordata > Testudines > Chelidae > Emydura > Emydura macquarii. The sequence goes on along the minus strand of NW_027130520.1, from coordinate 15,024,733 downwards.
TCAAGCTAAAAGTAGATCGAGCCAAGTCCTCATTGCCCTGGTGGGGCTGAGGCAATGTTGGTTCTCTGTCCTTCTCACATTGTCTATTCAGCCTCCCATATCCCTTCCTCTCCATCCTGACCTGCTCTCACAGAATCATGGTCACACTTCTCATCCCAGACTCAACTTCCTGCATCTCACTGAGTGGCTGCTCCATGGTTGAATAAAGAGGAAGAGCGATGTTCAGCAACTGTTCAACTACTACTACAAGTACTACTCAGTAGTAGAAAACCCTCTATTAGGATGGCCTATTTGGCAAATGGAAGCATTTTTCAGTGTGGTCATTGGCCCACAGAGTTCAGCCGACACTGACCCATATCCCAGACATTTTGGAGTATTTACTTCATCTTCAGTGTTTGGGCATTACACTTAGCTCGTTGAGGGTGCATCCAGCAGTGATGTCAGCCTTTCATCCATCCATTCATGGAAGATCAGTGTTTTCCAATGCCATAGTGGCTAAATTCTTGAAAGGAATCGTTCATCTCCATCCACTTGTTCAAGAACCGGTTTCCTTATGGGACCTTAACACCATCTAGGATGTCCTGATGGGACCCTGTTTGAGCCTCTGGCATCCTTCCCTTTTCTCTAATGTCAGAAAACTATATTCCTTGTGGTGATAACATCTGCAAGGAGAGTGTGAGAGTTGTAGTCTTTGATGGCAGAGCCTCCTTACATGCAATTCTCCAAAGACAAAATGACATTGTGTCCATACCCAAAATTTGTGTTAAAGTGGTCTCTCAGATTCACTTAAGCAAGGCAGTATATTTGCCGATGTTTTTTTCCTAAGTCACATTCTTCACTGAAGGAGCAGCATCTTCATATATCAAACTTTGTCTAGCTTTTTATCTGGACAGGACTAAACTTTTTGAGGTCTTGCCTCGTCTGTACACAGACCATATGAAGGAAAGTAGTCTCCTTACAGATGTTCTCTAAGTGGATAACTTCCTGCATCAAGACTGCATATGATACAGCTTCAGCCCAACCCGCTGTATGGGTGTGAGCCCATTCTATGAGAGTGCAGCTTTCCGAAGTGACGTCTCAATATTGGATATTTGCAGGGCTGCCACATTGTCATCAATATATACTTTTACGAACTATTATGGCATTATCACGGTATCCAGAGCAGATGCAAACTTCAGGAAGGCAGTCCTGCAGTCCTTGTTTAAATAGATTCTGAGCCACACCACCTGGGGATAATGCTTGTGAGTCACCTATGTGGAATACATGTCTGCATCTACTCAAAGAAGAATATAGAGTTATTTACTGTAACTGTGATTCTTTGAGATGCGATACAGCCCTGTATTCCACAACCCACCCTTTGTCCCTCCTGCATTCGAGTCCAGTTTCTGGACATTTGGTGTAAAGGAACTGAGGGAGGTCTGGGCTCTGACTCCCTCCCCCTCCCCGCAAACACACCAACCAGAGTAGGCATTTCCTAATCTGCTGCTTGTATGAGCCAGCAACTAAGTATTATGCATCACCCACTCCCAGAGCAAGAAGTAACAGGGAACTGAGTATCAGAGATGTGTGTCTGAAACACAGTGCTTCTTCAAAATATACCTGGGTGGTGTAAATTAACCACTTTCTCAAGACTGTGCCTTTAGGCCTTATTATACACCTGTGACATGCTCTGCTCCTTAACCAGTCAGCCACCCACACACTACATTTCACTGTATCTGTTCTATATTAATTGGGTTCATCAGAGCTAAGCATGCCTCTTTGAATCCCACTTTAGATACTGAATAATGTTCTTAATAGTCACCTTGGAGTCTATTTTCCCCTCTTTTGCATATTATGGCTGTTAGTTCAAATAAGGCTCTATCTACCAGATGGGGAAAACAGGTGAAAAGATTATTTACAAAGTGTAATACTGTTAGGATTCAACTACACTAGCCTTTTCTCTTTTTTTTTTTTTGTCTAGTTGCTAGAGCAAAAGTGGTAACAGTAGCATAAACTGACTTCAGGGAACCGCTGATACTTTAAGCACCTTATCATATACACCTGCTCTGATCAGTTTCTGGATCCTTGTCAAGTGCTCAAAGTATTGCTACTGGTGGTGGAGTTGAAATAGTGGTAATAATGAAAAGGAACAAAAATAATCCTAATGTAGCATAGCTGTAAAGGGCTATATACAATAATAGGAAAAGACCTGAAAGAAATACAAGACAAGATTCTAAAAGTATAACTTAAGTATATATAGGAATATAGTAGTCTCACTTAAAAATCTGTCAGATAAATACATACAGTTATTACATCATGGGCTCAATCCAACTCCAATTAAAGTAAGACCTTCATAGAAATCTATCTACCTAAAGTAAATATGTGATCCCTACCACCATATTATCTAAACACCTCATAACCTTTTTTAATGCACTTATCTTCACAGCACCCCTCTGAGGTAGAGAAGTGTTTTTATCCCCATTTTTACAGAGGGTAAACTGAGGCACCAAGAGACTAACTCCCCAAGGTCATAGAGGAAGTCTGCAGTGAAGCAGGGAATTGAACCTAGGTCTCTTAAGTGCCCTAACCCCTGAGCCATACTTCTGCTCTCAAGTCAATGTGGTTGGATTTGTCCTTATGTGCAATAACTCCTGTGCTTCCTGTATATTTTTGGGGGGAATTCTTTGAATACCTTCAAATACTAAGGTAAAGCTATTTAGATATCTAAGACAATTGGCAAGTTTTAAGGGGGATCACTATACCAAAATCACATGATCATACATTATATGGCTATCCAAAGTAATAAAACAGGTCCCTCTTACCCACAATCTCAAGAACTGCAGAAGCTGTCCTTTTCTGACCTCATCAGTCAAAGAAATGAAGGGAACTAAGTTATTCTGTCTACTTAGCAGACAAGTTTGGGTTGTTAGAGTGGAAGTGCAGTCCCAGTCCTATACTCTTATGCACATGAAAAATCCTTGCTCAAGAAGTCCCATTGACTTTGAGACAGAAGCAGCCACCCAGGTTGTTTAGCCATTGTTACCATTGTTAGCTGCCATTTTTAGCTACAATTGTTAGTTACAATTGTTAGCCATTCTTACCCTGCTAAATTTGCCTTTGTGATAGATGGTCCCTATCTGTGATAGATGATGACCAAAAATCATATGAATATTCAGGTTATTCCAAATTCCAAAGGACCAGTCATTTTCCCCAGGTCAATTGCATTTTAGATCTTTCAGCAAAGACAAAACATGTCCTTCACGGCTAATCTAGGCTAAGCAGCTGGGGATACCTTGCTTATGCTTAGAAATGTGATTAGTTCACATGCACATCTCTTCATGGGGGTAGGGGAGGAATGCAATTAACAAAGTTTTCTTTGCTGTTTCATTTTGGCTGATTTAGTTTCAGTGGGCCTTTTTGGTGGACAGGACCTAAACACCGTCTGTAGGAAGCAAGCATTTTACATAAATAAATTCCTCTTTCCAGTTTGATGACTTACACAATTGCAGAGAATTATAATGCAAACACTTAATATCACCTTATAATGTGCATACGGATGTTACAAGTGAGATTAATACATGCAGCATCCTACACGTGTTTCATAAAGTCTAAACACTAAATTATACACTATTAGAGATAGATAAATATGCTGATAGAGCAACTTGTGTTGGTTCCTGACCCCCCCTTTATTGTGGGAAAGTTAGGTCAACTGTTGTTAGGCAGCCTTAGCGACTGCCATTTTCAAATATCAATTGTGGTTATTTTTAATTGAATTATTCCTGTCTGCATCACTGTCAGCTGTACTCTGCTTACTGTTTCCTTATAGTATATTTATTTTGTTGGCTGTAATTTCTTCAATATATTTCAGTATTCTATGTATTATTTTGTATGTATGCTTCATAGCTGCTGTTTATTTTTTGATATATGATGGCTTTATTTTCTATCTTTAATTCATATTCTATTATCTTGACCATCGGGTTTTGTTGTAACTCAAATATTTTATTTTTAATATATAACTATAATCAGCTAATAATCATCATTTACCATTAACTTAATTATATACTATGGAAAATACACACACACAAAGAAATCTTAATAATTTTCTGTTTCCTTTATTTTAAACATTTTTCCCATATGGATAGAGATTTCACACCTCTATTATGGAGAGTACCAGTAGACTCTGTAAAAGCTTTCAAATCATTCAAAATCTTTTAAACATACCATATGTGGATGTAGGGAAGGCGGTGGATGTGATATACCTTGACTTTAGCAAAGCTTTTGATACTGTCTCTCACAGTATTCTTATCAGCAAGTTAAAGAAGTATGGGTTGGATGAATGGACTATAAAATGGATAGAGAACTGGCTAGAGCATAGGGCTCAACGAGTAGCTACATGTCTAGCTGGCAATCGGTCACAAGCGGAGTGCCCCAGGGGTCGGTCCTGGGGCCGGTTTTGTTCAATATCTTCTTTAATGATCTGGAGGATGGGGTAGATTGCACCCTCAGCAAGTTTGCGGATGACACTAAGCTGGGGGTAGTGGTAGATACCCTGCAAGGTAGGGATAGGATACAGAGTAACCTAAACAAACTGGAGGATTGGGCCAAAAGAAATCTAATGAGGTTCAACAAAGAAAAGTGCAGAGTCCTCCACTTAGGAAGGAAGAATCCCATGCACCGCTATAGACTGGGGACCGACGAGCTGGGCAGCAGCTCTGCAGAAAAGGATCTGGGGGTAACAGTGGATAAAAAGCTGGCTATGAGTCAGCAGTGTGCCCTGGTTGCCAAGAAGGCTAATAGCATATTGGGCTGCATTAGGAGGGGCATTGCCAGCAGGTCACGGGAAGTGATTATTCCCCTCTATTCGGCATTGGTGAGGCCGCATTTAGAATATTGTGTCCAGTTTTGGGCCCCCCACTAAAAAAAGGATGTGGACAGTTGGAGAGAGTCCAGCGATTAGGGGGCTGGAGCACAGGACTTATGAGGAGAGGCTGAGGGAACTGGGCTTGTTTAGTCTGCAAAAGAGAAGAATGAGGGGGATTTGATAGCAGCCTTTAACTACCTGAAAGGGGGTTCCAGGGAGGATGGGGCTAGGCTGTTCTCGGTGGTGGCAGATGACAGAACAAGGAGCAACAGTCTCAAGTTGCAGGGGGGAGGTCTAGGTTGGACATTAGGAAAAAGTTTTTCACTAGGAGGGTGGTGAAGCACTGGAATGGGTTACCTAGGGAGGTGGTGGAATCTCCATCCTTGGAGGTTTTTAAGCTGAGGCTTGACAAAGCCCTGGCTGGGATGATATAGCTGAGGTTAGTCCTGCTTTGAGCAGGGGGTTGGACTAGATGACCTCCTGAGGTCCCTTCCAACTCTAATATTCTATGATTCTATGATTCTATGATATAATCTATATATGTTTCTTCATCACCTTTTGCACAGGACTGTGCCTATATATAAAATTTATACATGTAATTTTTCACTGCTATGTTCTGATACAGATTTGGAGCAATCATTTTTGTATATTTCATAATTATATTGATCTGTATCATAAAATTATTCAGTATGTTAGTTATGACTCTCATCTGAGGCAGTAAACTGTGTACACATCAACAGCTTTTTTTTTTTTTGGAAAAGGTAATAAAGTGGGAATGTTCATAATATACTGTTTTGTTGACAACTTGAGTAGAGCAATAATTTTTACAGCTGCGATTCTGCTCCATGTAAGTCACATTTTTCAACAGAGACTAGAGAACAAAGTGTTTTGTTTTTCTTTCACAGTGACTCATGAGTGTACATTTAATTCAAATAAGAGTCAAAAAAGACATTTAAAATGGCATATTAAATCACATATGGCATATGCCATGCCATTCAGACTTATTCTCTGAAACTTTTCATTGTTAGTTTTAATCTTTGGATATGATAGTGTGTATGCTTAAAAATTGCTCAGTTAAAATATCTGCATCATATTAAAAATTGAACACAAAATAAGTTACATTTTAACATATTTTAACATAACACATATGTCATGTATAGAATTACATCTTTATGTTTTGCTTCATTGAAGCATATAATAATGTACATTGAGTTATCACAGCATTTAACTTTATGGGAGACAGTTTTATTCATAATGGAATAAAATGCAAATGAGAAGGGGTGTAGACTATTTGCCTAAGGGGGAAAAAACCCTATAAAATAGCCTCTAGTCAGCAAAATTATAAGGCATGCAAGGGATTTTTTCCCTTATTCTGTTCATTCAGCATAATTATGTTTTTAATTAATAATTAATGGATGGCACCTTGATTTCAATAACTATATGTTGTTTTTTGCACAGGGGGAACGAAATGGGTATGACTTCTTTTTTATAATTTATTTGTTTGTGCACCACAAAAGCATAGAAATATTCATTTGTGGAACCTAACTTTGTACAGGCAGAAGGAGTTTCTAGACACAGAAATCTTTTTTACTCTATGTCATGACCCAGGTAATTTTCCACATGGGGCATTCACCTAAACGAAGAACAGGAGTAGAAAGTGGATCAGCAGGGAGGAAGAGTACTTTCCCAAGCTTTATGCACAACCCAATTCCAGCCCATTTCAAACACCAAAATGTAATGGCAATAAGGGTATGTCTACACTGCAATTAAACGTCCGTAGGATCCCAGAACATTGGCTCCAGCCCAACTCCAAACATCTACACCTCAGTTAAACAGCCCTGTAACCTGAGCCCTGCAAGCCTGAGTCGGCCGACATGGGGTGTTTAATTGCAGTGTAGATATACCCTTAAAGTAGATTGTTCCCCTCTTCATAGTCTGATTGTCTCTTTTCTTAATGGCATGTTTTGTTAAACAGCAAAATAGTCAACTATTGGGACTTAAATAACCATCAGACTTTACAGTTTAATAGTGAGGGTAATTAACCATTGGAACAATTTACCAAGGATCATGATGAATTCTCCATCACTGATAATTTTAAAATCAAGATTGGATATTTTTCTAAAAGACCTGCTTTAGGAATTACGTTGGCAGAGTCGTATGGCCTGTGTTAAACTGAAGGTCAAACGAGGTGATCACAATGGCCTCTTTTAGGTTTGGAATCTAGGAATCTATGAGAGTTATCTATCACCGTCTTGCAAAAGAATAGTGACAATAGTTCACACTGCCAACTGATATTTTTGACAGGCTGTAAAAAGACTCAGGCAGATCTTCCTCTAATAGTTTACGTGTGGCTCATGATCAAGATATTTTCACAACCATTAGCTTTTTGTTTTATGGCAGCCTCCAAAAACCTATTAGCTCACTGAACCACTCACTGTGAAGGGGTTCATACATGACCCTGCCCATTTGGGCGAGTGATTCCCACACTATGTTCCAGATTACCCCTCTCTTATCTTCTTAGAGCTCTCTCAAAATCCTTCAGCCATTAGTGAGTTGTTACTGTTGAATGTCTATGTATGTTATACTCCTCCTTCTTCCCTCCTTAAGAATCATGATGCCATCTCCCTTAGTGGAGTTACTTCAAAATCCTGGTGTAATGAGAAAATATATTTGGGGTATCATGCCCCAAGATCCACATAGAAAGGGATCACAGCACCTTCTATATTCCCTGACCCCACTGCTGACCTCTCAATTGGTTCTGAGAATTGCTTGGAAAAAGAGAACATGCAACAAACAAGCTGGGTGAACAGTTGGTGAGCTGGGAGTAGGGGGTGAGGGGTATGCACATTGTTTCCTGTTCATTCATGTGACGATTCCTAAGAAAAAGAAAGTTACAGCCTCAAACTTTGTCTAACTACAGCCTCTGCAGCAGAGATCTCCCTGATGGGTGTCCCTATGCAAGCAGGCTAGCAGGAGTCTGTGGTAGCTGGATTTCCATGAAGCTAGAAAGAGATGGTTTGCCAGAGGTGCAGAGCTAGTGAGGAAGTACAGGACCTCCCATTTATCTCCCAGCATGCATTCCATGACCTAGTCTGTGGTCAGCACTTGTAACCCTGCTAAGTATTGATGCTAATCACTTAGGGCTTGTCTACACTTACCTCTGAGATTTGGTGGCAGTCGACCGAAGTTACGCAAGCTACTCAAAGAACTTGCGCAACTCCTGTCGACTTCTCTGCTTCTCTTCTGCATGCCGTCTTCACTGCACTGCGCCGACGGGGACCGCGTTCCCGTCAACATATCGCTACGCCACTTGAGAAGGTGGTCTTAATACGTAAATTTCTGGATTGATTGAGCGGGTCTTCACTGACTGCTCAGTTGATCCAGAGAAATCGATCTGACAGCGGCGAATTTGCCACCCTCAGTGAAGAAATAGCCTTAGAAATTAGTTAAAGTAAACAGTATATCCCACCCTTCTCAGTTTAGTATTATGTATTTACAGTACATCATTTAAGGATTTATTTTTAAAGTTTAATCTTGTGATGCATTCCTCCTTCTCCACTATCTAGGTTGCAGGTGAGTATGGCTTGAGGGGAAGGGAGAATGAAAGTAAAAGTGTTTTGGGTTGTGGATTAGCCTGTATCCTTCCTAAGGGAAAACAAATGGCCTGTATCTCCATTGCCTTTCACCTTGTATACTCATTTCCATCAGGACAAAGCGAGTGTAAAAGGGCATTATCCTAATTTGGTAGCATTTCGCTTACTTTGCAACTGGCTTAAATGATTACACAAGGTGCAGGGCAACAGAGAACCATGCCCAAATACTTGTAATGAATTTTTAGACAATTATAATCTCTCCTGATACTGTATTCCTGATACTACAGGATTGTAGGATCAAACTCTCCCCACGTTTAGAAATGTATAGCGTCTGTTAACTTCACCATCTTAAAGAAGTCAACATTTATCTATTTCAATTGTTTTAAAGGTTGTGGCAAACTACATCTATAGTATATGGGGGCTCAATCAGATTACTGTACCCATACTTGTAATAGTTAAGGTTGCTGTGGAACCTCTTACAGTAGACAGACTCAAAGGACAATTTTGAAATAAGGAATACATACTTCTATCATTTTTTCTGTGATTTTATAAAAAAAATTACAATTTCACATGAAATACTAGAGAGACAAGGTGGATGAGGTAATAGCTTTTATTGGACCAACTTCTGCTGGTGAGAGAGACAAGCTTTCGAGCGTACACAGAGCTCTTCTTCAAGTCTAGAAAACTAACTCAAAGTGTCATTGCTATTGAACAGTATGTTTAGCATAAGTAGTTAACACTGTTCAACACATTTAGTAGTGATACTTTGAGTTAGTTTCCCAGACCTGAAGAAGAGCTTTGTGTACGCTTGAAAGCTTCTCTCTCTCACCAACAAAAGTTGGTCCAATAAAAGTTACCTTGTCAACTTGTTTCTCTAACATTCTGGAACCAACACAGCTACAACAACACTGCATACATAAATACTAGGTTGTCACGTATCACACAACCTATCCTTTTTATAGAATTTTTTATAGTTTTTGAAATTCAGAAATGTTTGAACTTTTAATCAATTTTACATAACAATCTTTTAGAATGTGTAATCGGTATGCCCTATTTCTGGTGTTAAACTTAAGTTCATTATTATTAGTTCCAGGTTCTTTGTTCCCCAGTTTGAAACAAAATTAACTGCTGAGGTAATTTCTTTTGAGAACATTTAGACCTTGATTCTCCATGACCTTCACCTTTTGTTCTCATTTAAACCAGGGCAAAATGAGAGTAAAGTGGGCATAGAATGTAAAGTTTCTGATTGGGTGCATTTTATACGCACTTTGCACTGGTGTCCGTGACTGCACAAGATGCAAGGCAGGGGAGAATCAGGCCCTCAGTCTGTTCGATTACATTATGGTCAGAGTGTAAAGAAATAACTATAGTTAAAGAGACGTTTTCTATTGCTTTTAATAGGATGTCATTTTAAGTGAGATTTGAAATTCTTTTATATTTCTATTGAAAGACTATGATAAAAGAATAACAGAAAGACTGTCCCACAATCCCAGACAATGTTTTCCAGAAATATCTCGTATCATAACGTGAAACTCCCACTCTAGGCCCCATTGTTCAGGATGCGTGCTGTAACCTATGAGTAGACTGGGAACCAGATTGTGGCAATTTGCATCATGGTTTGCCAGTGTTCTGGGAATGGGATCATATCCTGCTCCAACCTAATAACTGGAGCAAGGAATGTCCCCATGGGCAGTTGTGCTAGATGACAAGTTGGCAGGGAGCAGTGAGGGAAGAGAAGTTAAAGGTCTGCTCATTTCCCTCCTCTTTCTGCTCACTGTCTATCCACATGTACTGGGGGCAATTAGTCGCCCCATTGGGTGTGCCTACATTGCAATTAGAAACCCAGAGCTGGCCTGTGGCAGCTGACTTGGGCTAGCAGTTGCGGGGGCTGTTTAATTGTAATGTAGACTTCCAGGCTCAGGCTGCAGCCCGAGCTCTGGGATCCTCCCACCTCATGGCATCCTGGAGCCCGGGCTCCAGCCCAAGCCCAGATGTTTGCACTCCAATTAAACAGCTTCTTAGCCCCACTGCCTCCTCACTGCAGCCAGAGGGAAGGAAGCGCTGATCTCCTGTCCACTTGGCTGCAGCAAGGAGCAGCAATGCGGTCCACCTGAGTACTTAGGCACCAACTGCTTCTGCAGCCAGGGGGGACAGGAGATCAGTGCTCCTCTCCCCTGGCTGTAGCAGGGAGCATGGCAAAGTGCTCCGCGTGGTTCCCTAGGCTTTGGGGTCCCTGCTGGAGCCAGAGGGAGGGGAGCACTGATCTCCCGTCCCCCAGGCTGCAGAAGGCAGTCGCTGCCTAGGGACCCAGGTGGAGCACATGGTTTCCCTGCTGCAGCCAGGGGGACAGGATCCTCCTCACTGAACTCCTTCCCTCTGGCTGCAGTTGGGAGGGAGGGGGGCTGCTGGTGGCCCTTCCAGGTTGTAAAAATTATATTTGTGGCCCTCGAGCCAAAAAGGTTGGGAACCACTGCTCTATGGGAATGTCTACACTACAGTTAGACACCCACAGCTGGCCTGTGCCAGCTGACTCAGGCTCATGGGGCTCCAGGCTAAGAAGCTTCAGCAGAGACCCCAGAGCCTAGGGACCCAGGTGGAGCACTTTGCCGGGCTCCCTGCTACAGCCAGTGGGAGGGGAGCGCTGATCTCCCGTCCCCTTGGCTGCAGCAACAAGCCTACACCAGCAACACACTCCACCTGGGTACTTAGGCAGTGCATCCCTTCTGCAGCCAGCGGGAGGGGAACCGCAGGCCACTCTGAAAGACCCGCAGGCCACTTTTGGCCTGCGGGATACAGGTTGGGAACCACTGCCATACAGGCTGCTATGCCCTCTGTGCTGCTAGCCATTTTACAGGTAGCTGAGGCAGAAAAGTAAAGAGAGGGCCTTATGCTGCTGTGTTCCCTTGCAGGTGTGCAGTACAAGCCACAATCTGATTGAAAATAGGTACTTGTAGTTACTTTAGGTAACTGCAGTATTCAGGATTTTTCCTGTAAATACAGGGAAATATCAAACAGTACTGAAAAGACTGAGTCACTTCTTCTTGTCATAGATAAAACTGGCATGATTTTGCATTATATGTAGCCACCTCTCTTCATGGTAATGGGTCAACACTTGACGATGGTGTTGCATTTTGCTTATCCAGCCTTAAGACTGGAATTTGTCACCTTAAGTCACCCTCATTTTAAACCATGCGAATGAATAGTTTTTTCTGCTAAAATTCTCCATTATTGCTAAGCATCCTCTCTTTTGGGATCTGTTAGATCCAACATGGAAATGAGTACATCTAATATAAAACTTCTTTGGAATGAGAGAGAATCTCATAAACTGGCAATACAAAATGAAAACAAAAATCAAGTAAGCCTCATATCTGGGATTCACACCATGGATCTGATGGTAGAACTTTATGCTAATGTATTCATCCAGATTGTAAATTATACATTTATTTTTTAATGCTTTAATATTTGCTGTTTCTGGAGAAGAGAGGACTGAAAACAGCTCTTAGTATAGTTAATGGGGCCATTGACATGAATACCTGCAAAACACATTGTATTGGGATCACAGCTATCTGTATTTGTTTATACAAATAATATACAAATTATAGTCTTACCTGGGAGACAGGAACACTTAGCTTAAAATGCTGGATTTGACACTGACTCCTTCGGAAGCCTTGGGCATGTCTCTTTTCCTTTTGTCTCATTCCTTATCTGTAAATAGCTATATGGAGTATTTCATGTAATATGTTGAACTAATATTATTCGATGTATGTGGCTATGGGAGATGATCACTGGTTAACCACTGATAACTATTGGTTTTAACATCCAAGGACACTGTAAAGGCCCATTTGATTTCGAGGAGCCACCATGGAAGGTTCGTTCACATTCCAAGAATTGGGTGAGGACCACTGAAAGGGAGGGTTGAGGCCTGCTGGCTAAAAGGAGAGTTTCTGGAATCTCAATGAAGGTGCCAGGACTAGATACTCAAGACACCAAAAACTTGTGTTTAGGAGGCTGAACTACCAGGTAGGTGGCATTTAGACCAAGTTCAGCAGATGTGGGACCCAGCAGCTTCTGGGAAGGAAGTCTGAACTGGGATCTCTTCTAAGACTTTGCTGTGTTTAGAGAGTAAAGATGACACTTCCAGATGACCCGTAAATGTGTTCATTCAAGGATTTATTTACCTGTATGTATGTTAACCACATCAGGAGCAGAACTTTGGTGACTGAGTTTTCTTGCGGTGGCCTTCAAAGAAGACCTACTGTATTTATCAGTGAACACCTTGATTCTGAAGAGAGGGTCTTTGGAATAAGGGAACGGAATGAGGGGAGACACAATATAAAATCTCAGGTCTACTGTAATTGCCAAGCGGGAGGGGGTGAGCGGGGGCGAGTGCCGGTCACTAGATATTATACTGTCTCCACACGTATATAGGGTGCTTTTTACCGTGCTTGACTGACAATAAACCTGGTCTGGTGCCTTCATTATTGAAACGGATCTCTGGTCTTATTGGATAATCCAATTGTGGTTTGGTGTCTCGGTTATCTGCAGAACTGGGACAGCATAAACACTGGGAGAACAGACAACACAATTTAATAGAAAATAATACCCTTTCTATAGCTTTTCTTAAACTATTTTTTAGATTTTAATAGAGAATTATATCCCTGCTAAAGAATGTGATGTTTAAAAACATATTGAAAGTATCTTTTATTCTCTTTTAAATTCTATAAGTATTAATGAATAAACCCCTATTACATTTCTGTAGAACCCTGTTGATTTTATTCCAATAAGATGGAGCTTTGCTATGAAGCCAGAGGGAGGCAATAGGATTGCAGAGCCTATTTCTGCCCTTAGGTTGCAATAATGTACAGCATGTCCACAAACAGGCAAGTGGACTCTTTTTCCTTTTCCCAACCCAGCCAAATTACTCAATTCAGGCAGTGGGGAGATTTCATCTTTAGAGGCTTTGTTTTACTAGCATAAAAATTAATTTGTGTTAATCAGCTTGAGGTAGGGAGAGTACAAAATAAACTTGATATATGATGTTCATGTTTTTTAGTATATTACTCTCTGTATAAAATATGCTTTTTAATCTCTTAGAAATAGCAATCTAATGATAGGATTTGAAGTGGAAGGGGCAATTGGGTAGCCCAGTGCCGCTGTATTTACATTTCTTGCACTTTTGACCTTTGAATGAGAAAGCTTATAGATTACTTGGCCTAAAAATGCTTTGAACTAGAACAAGGTACATAGGAGTCAGTTTGGGGGTGATCTGTTGACCAAAGGAATTAACAAATACACTTTGATCATATTGTCCTTTCTGCATCAGATGTGTTGCTTGACTATTATACTTGAAAGGAAGGGAATGCAATGCTAGGTCCATGATCTCAGTATTCATTTCTCATTAACATAAATGTGTGTTATGTGGAAAGCTCCTTCTATTAATACCAACCCAGACCAGTGTCCTTGAGGACACATGTCCTTCTCCATCTTCTTTGCCATGAGCAATCTCAACTCCTGCCCTCCAGAAAATCACCCCATGTCCTGGGAACTTTGGAAAATGTTGTTTGCGAACTTATCCCCTAGACCATGCACAGCTGAAGCCATTGGGCATGGCCAAGCGCCAGCTGTTAAAAAAAACCTCCTGGACGTCCAGCTCCTACTTGACTCTCTAGATGAATGCCCAAATGGCTGTTTGCCCAGGTGTTCAAAGCTTTTGGCCATAATCTCTGTAATTGAGTTCCCCATCCACCCATCAGTGGAGTATTGTGAGGATAAATATATTTGTTTGTCAGGATCTGAGATAAAAAGATGTGTCATAGAAAGGGTATAGATTCTTTTTTAATATATTATGTTCCCAATCGACACTTCCTCCCAATGTAACAAAATAATGGCTAAATTCTGAAAATAGCTGGAGTCCAGTGTGCTTCACTGAGTTTTGGCAACACTCCTTCTTCACCTCTTCTGCCTGTCTCTTTGGAGTGGAGGGGGAGTCTAGATCTATTTCACAGGTATACACCAATTGGGGATTCCCAGGGCCAAGACCCACCAGCAGAATGAAGCAGAGGACAACCAAGAATTGGGTCAATAATGTTTTAAGGCCTGATCTAGTGAGATACTCTTTGTCTCTGGCAAGGTGAAATGCTCAGCCCCTCACAGGATTAATGGCTAAAGATGTTTTTGGGCACACACTGGTTTCTAAGCTGCTCCCTGCACTATAATTTCTAGATAGTTTTCAACGTGATTTGGAATATATTTAGTATATTTTTAATACGTGTGTGTGTGTGTGTGTGTGTGTGTGTGTGTGTGTGTGTGTGTGTGTGTGTGTGTGTGTGTGTGTGTGTGTGTGTGTGTGTGTGTGTGTGTGTGTACCAGCTTAGAATACATATTTTATAACTTCTGGTTCACAGTTCAATCGCCTTTGTTAGAGGATACAGAGGAAAATACTCTGTTCAGTAAGTCGAAAAAATCCCTTTCAAAGTCAAAATGAAATTACTGTCTTGTTCAGGATACAAATATCTGCAGGAGACCTGTGTGGTTTATCTCTCCAATAGCTTGCAAAGGCCTTAGCATGCTGATGCCTGCTCTTGTGAAAATCCCTGAAGGGGTTGAACAAAGTCTTCAGGCAAGAAACTCTAATAACCATTTGAAATTTTGCATTAAACCTCTCAACCTCTACCCCATTTCCCTCACCAAAACACTCCTTTTGTTCAAATGTAATCTCAGAGAACAGCCATATAGGTACTGCATAAAGAGTAGATACTGTGTTCTGGTGCTAAAGAAAGGAAAAAGAGAAGGGGGGGGGGAAACATTTGCAATGCCACTTTCTCACTCCTATCTGATAATTTGAAAAAAAAGTAAAGAATGGAATGTTTTCCCCAAAAACCTCAGAGACTGAAATTCATTCCTGTAAGTGGGCCCTACAATGTGGAGTACCCCTATTGTACTGTATGTGGATGTGTGGTGAGAGTAGCCGCACCAGAAGGTGCCCATATCCTCTAATGTATTTGTGAGGATGGCTGAAATTCTTGCATTTTTCATGTATGATTATTTTTAAGGAATTCAGCTACTTAGTTTGTTCTTCATGTAACATTTAAGAATCCCCTGGGATACTATTTCTTCTTGTAAAATAAGTTTAATGGTTGCTTAAAAGTTCCTTAGTGATGTATCTCCTATTGTTCATCTACTTTGCTCAGCTTTCCCTGATATATATTTTTAATCTTTGCCTTGTTCAGGCTTCATCTTTAATAGCCTCTTTCAGACAACATGCAACTTTTACTGCCATTTGGACTGTAATTATGATCCATCCACTCTTGAAAATACCCTGCATACAATGTGTCAAATCTCCAGATAAACCTTCTTTTTGGTTTGGTTTGGTTTGGTTTGGTTTAGCTGGTACATTTTTACAGCAGCATGCACTGTTTACTTGGAGAGTATATCACAGATAGTAATCTGACTATTTCAAAGGAAACCATTCTCTCCTGTGCTTTGGTGCTTTCATTCTCTCCTCTCTTCTCCTTTTCTTCCCTTTGATTTTTCTGTTTTGTTTTTTGATTTTTCTTTACTCCCTTCATCTGACCTTCTTTGTTTCAAAGGTGCATGAAGACAACCATGACCTCTCAGAACCGATTGGGGATAGCAAAAAGCCACACAGCCCCAAGAATAAGGGCTTTTCCAGAGCTAATTTGGAAAGAAAGGAAGGTCTCACCAATGACAATAGACCTTGAAAATCACTGTTTTGGAAAGAAAGAGGGGGTCAATTAAGCCAAATTAGAACAGCTGAGTGTATTTTAAGTTTTAAGTGCAATTCACTCAGTTAAACACAGTGCACTAGGTGTGTTTCTATTTTTAAAGCCAATATCATAATTATTGCTGTTGTTATAGCCCCAGTAGATTAGTATGTACACCATAAGGCTATCAGATCTGAACTTAAGTTTTTTTACTTAGGAAAGATCTAAGCATGATTTATCATAGAAAATTAACTCCTTGTATTTTATAGATAAAGGTTGGACCTTCCATGTTGGATTTAGGGTCATAAATGAGTCAAAATTTTGAAGTAGTTAGTTGGAACTCCTGTGGAGCAGGGTTTTTTTATTTTTGTTTTTTTTTAACATATAGACCATTTGGGCATCCACAAATGAAATAAACCATTTCAAATATCCATACATGTTTTAGGAATTGCAGGATTCCTGCTAAAATATCCAAGATTTTAAGATCTATCTGAGAATGTTTTTTGAATTGCAAGATTGTAATTGTATAGTTGTTACTTCAGGTTTTGTTTTTTTTTTCCTTTTAATTAGGTGTGTGAAGCAGGCAACCAACATGATGATGCTTATTGTTTTGGTTGTGCCTTGTTGTAGAGTATGTGCTGGTAGCATAGTAATATGCGCCCCATCCTGCCATTGGAGCTGCATGAATGGACCCTTGTGTCTATGGGGCATCCACTGACTTCAGGATTGGGGCTATGGTTTGGGCATGAATATGCCTTTAGGTATATTGTGAATAACACATGTTTTAAAAAATTAAGATGCTCTGTCAGTAAAAAAAATATAATCAAATTATGGGCATTACACAAATAGATTGTTATTGCAGTAAGTCCAGATAATTTATAGATTCCAAGGCCAGAAGGGGCCTCTGTAATCATCTATATTTCCATGTAATACAGGCCACAACTTCCCAAAAATAATTCCTAGATAATATCTTTTTGAAAAACATCTAATCTTAATTTAAAAATTGCAAGTGATTTAATTACCCTCACCATGAAACATTTGCATTTTATTTATAGGGATTCTTCTTAATAACACACTCAATTTTATACAATTTACTGGTAGATACCATTGCAGAATTCTTGAAAATTTGGTAGAAAAAAATGTTAGTATTAACTGTAGGGAAATTACTATAGGGAATACCATAGTATCAACTCTAGGGAATAAACTATTTTTCAAAGCACTCATTCTGTCATGCATTTTCCAGGTTCCATAGTTATGTGGCAAAGTTTTCCACAACCACTTACAGTGCATGGAAACTATTATCTTTAGCCTTCATTTTTGTTTTGCATCAGAGGCACCGTGAAGGAAAAAAATTACATATATAAACCTTGTTTATTTCCTGTACTTTATACACAATTTTAACTGAGTACTTTTCTTTTGTGTAAAAGATTTTTGTTTTGTTTTGTTTTTTTCTGTTCTGGGTAAATAATGCTGGCTTACAAGAAAGCAGTTATTCTAATTTGCATACTTCCATGATAATAAAGTCTGTCAATTGAAATGAAATCGTTTAGACTGTATTACCTGATACATGTTTTTGTTTGTTTTCTTAACTAGTGAAAAAGGCCATAGATTTTAAATCTAGAGGATTTAAATTGTTTCCAGGCAAAGACAACAGCAACAAGTTTTCTATCTGTGAGTGTACTCCTTTTGTTACATTTTTCTAGTGCAAGAGTGAAGTTTGTGCTGTCTATGTTGTTTGTGTGTGTTTTCAAAATTGTTTATATATTTCGAACAGTATAACTGCCTTAAATATCTTTCTGCAATCTGCATAGTCAATTTTAAAGTGTGGTTCTAGTCTGAAGGGAGGGTCTCTATAAAACTGACATCATGGGGTGCCTGTTTACTGTGTCTCAATGATTTCAGATCAAATTTGCTGAATTTGCAAATAAAAATATCCTCTCTCCATCCCCCAATTACCAATCTTGCAAAACTCAACTTCGAGTACACCCTTAGTTACAGCTGTGCAACCACATATTTTCTTCAAATGATGAATTCAGTGCCACTCCAACAGTATCTTTGTCTTCAGCTGGCTTGCACAAGTATAACCAATTAGAACTTGATAAACTCTTGAAGAAAATAGGTCATTGAGGGTGTGCAGCAACTTGCAGTATCAAGCACTTGATGATACACAAGAGGAGTAAAATTCAACTCACTTTATCTTAGCTATGTTGAATCTACAAGGTTAAAAAGATTGATAGTAGTAAGAACTTATTTCAAGAAATTAGAGTAAGCAGATATGTCTCTGAATAGATCAAGGAGAAGAGCTGTTGAGTAAAAAGGTGCCATTTTTACAGAGTTACTTTACAGAATAGAACCATATTTAAAATATTTAAATAACTGGTTAAATAAATATGGGCTAAATGCATACTATGTGTCCACATTTCATTATTATTCACAGTGGCGGGGGAAGACTTATTGAATTTGTGTGCTTCTTGCATGCACCCTAGGCAGGATATATTTACACTGATAATTTTTGCCTGAGATATCAGTCTTGAGGTCAGTTTCAGGATTTAACATGGCAGTGACTTTCATGAAAAAAATGCTTTTCAATGGACTTTCCGCTTGTAGGTTTTAAATTGTCAGCATGAGAGTCATGCATTTTTTATAAAGGTGTCTTAAAGTGGCAAACCTCTATGGTTTTTACTAAGTATAAGTAATAAAGGAAGCCACGCTTCTATTCAGTTTATCATAGCACTTTACAGAATTGCCAGATTTAATTTATCTACAAAGAGTATCACCTAAACAAGCCTGGAAATAAGTCTGGAAACAGGTCTGAAAACTAAACACGTGTGAAAAATGTGTTGATGCTTTAAACATTTTTTAAAAATCCATGTTATTTTCACACTGATGGCTCCACTGGAGAGTAGGATGGTTGTAAAACATGAAATACCATAAAACAGAGACAAGTCTATTTAACACGAAAATATATGTAAAGTGTAAAATGTAAATATATGTAAACAGCAAAAACAACAAGAGATCTGTGGCACTTTAAAGACTAACAAATTTAATATTTGCAGGCATAAGCTTTCAAGAGACTTCAGCTCCCTTCTTCAGATGCAGTAATACAGAAAATGGGTAACACAGAGGCATCTTATAGATATCCAGGAGCATTGAGAACAGTGGGGGAGGTGGAGTCCGGTACTTAAGACCTAATGACGACCATTGAGTAGGAGGTGAGAATGGGTGAGCAAAGTAATTGACCTTCCCTGGTGAGATAGTCATTCCAAGTCTCTGTTTAAACCCAGTTTGAATGTGTCAAGTTTGCAGATCATTTCTAACTCAGCAGTTTCTCTTTGAAGTCTGTTTTTGGAGTTTTAAACAGAGATTTGGAGTGGCTATCTCACTACGGAAGGTAAATTACTTTGCTCACCCATTCTCACCTCCTACTCAATGGTCCTCATTAGGTCTTAAATACCGGACTCCACTTCCCCCATTGTTCTCAATGCACCTGGATATCTATAAGATGCCTCTGTGTTACCTATTTTCTGTATTACTGCATCTGAAGAAGAGACTTGAAGTCTCTCAAAAGCTTATGTCTGCAAATATTAAATTTGTTAGTCTTTAAAGTGCCACAGATCTCTTGTTGTTTTTGCTGTATGCAGACTAACACTGCTACCCCTCTGGAACTATGTAAACAACAGAAATTGATAATGGAATGTTTGACACAACAGAAGGTGATGCTATAAATCAATAGTTTTCTTATTAAACCAAACACAAATTTAGCATTCTTTATTTCATTCCCACTAATTTATTATCTTTATCTTATATTACTTGATCACAATTTTTTTTCCAGATCAGCTTTAAAATATCAGAATTTGGCTATTAATGCATTAGTGGCTAGCAACTTCAAGCTATGATAGTATGTTTAGTGCAAAATCTTTAAATCACTGAAGTTTTACATAGATGATATTTTGTGTATATTCCATATAAAACTGAAGTATGTAGTACTGCAATTTGTCAGGCAGTCAGAGATGGATGACCCAAATGGGTAGCTAGCTCCTACAAACAATTGATAAACATTTTGGTTGATTTAAACGTGGTCAGCCAGATTCAAAATTTTTAGAAGAGAATGTCAGTTTTATCCTTCAGTTTCATTCTGTATTCACTTAGGCTGTCTGTTTTGTAAATGTATGAGGACAGTATTTCAATAAAAATATATTGTGCCAATGACTGTTAGACAAAACTCCCAGTGAGACTTCAATGGGAGCCCTGTATGCAGAACAATGACAGAATAGAGTCTTTTAAAATGAATGACTGTCACTCTACTGCCTAAAGGTTCAAAAGAGAAGATTACATATACGTACATTACATACATATATTATTTGAAATAATATAAATAAATAGCTACCTTAAATTATTGGTTTGATTATCTAAGCCTCAGGAAACCATTGTCCTGAGACAGTTTTTATGGTTGTTCTCTCTATCTTAAATCTGCTGAATACATCAGACACACAACAAAATAGAAAGCATTTATATAGTGTTTTTCACCTATAAATTTTTTTATAAATTTAGCCTCTGATCCTACAAACACTCATTTAATGCTTACCTTAAGGCACCTGAAACCATTAGGATTCCTGATGTGAGAAGAAATCATACATGTGCATGAGTGTTTGCATAAGAGAGGCTATTATTAATCTCATTATATCCTTGTGATATATATAAGTACCATGCTTACTTTACAAATGGTAAGACTAAGGCCCAAAGTCATAAGGGAATTGGTGTGAGAGTCTGGATTAGATCTCAGGAATTTCTGGCTTCCAGTCCCATGCTCAGACCATGATGGAATGCCTCACTCATGATATTCCTTTGGTTACAGTAAAATGTCCATTAACTGTTGTCAGAGGACTGTTTGGGATATTGGGAAAAGTGGGGAGCACTAAAGTAGTTATATTTTCACAAACAGAAAAGTCAAGTTTTATGTGTGATAGCATCCTACGCCAGCAGTACAAAGGGTCCAAACTCAGCAGATCATCCATGTTTGACCAATCCCTTAAGCACGTTTAGGCATGAACATGAATGGGGGTGGATTTAAGCATGTGCTTAAAATGCTTTGCTGAATTGGGACCAAAATTAGAGTTGTCAGTTTAATACATTGGAGCTAGACTTTATTTTTGTTCTGAAGTTCTAAATGTAGTGGGGGGGAAGGGGGCATTTTAATTGTTTTTATTAATATTTTTTCATTCAGTACAATCTTTCAGAATTTTTTAAAGGAATATAAAATACACCCATGTATCATGTTAAGTTCCATTTCATTGTATTTTATTAAGAATGCAACAGTTTAGGGAAGATGATATAAAGCAGCAACTTTCACGTGGGTGAAAATTTTATTTTAGGTGAAATGTGTAGAATCTAATTATTTTTATGCTGTGAAATCAGTACAGAGTCTGCTCTTTTCATATAAATTCCACAGTATTACCATTTTTGAGAATAATGCAGAGTACAAGAATAAAATATTCTCTTTCAAATACTGAAAGATAAAATGCAATAAAATAGGAAGTGCTGTTTAAAGCTGGATTTTGTCTTGGTCATTTAGTCATAGTAAAATAAATTCTGTATCTACCTATGTATACAGTACAATTATGCTAAAAGTACACTGATTATTTCAAATCAAATTTGGGGATGTCAGAACTGTCATCTGCAGCCAGCCCCAATAAAAGCTTCTGGCCACAATTTTAATAAACTTTTAACTATACAAAATCTTAACTGAATGCCACTCCTGCCCCACCCACAAATATCCTCTTAGCCTTCCTCCTAGGTAGAGAGTACCATGAGAGTTCCTCTGCCGGTGCACAGTGGTACCATTCCATCCCATGTGGACTACCCACTAACTGCCGCCTTAGTTCCCAATCCCTGCCTTGGACTTTGGGACCATACAAGACACACAAAGTACTCCCAAATGGATTCTGATCTAAATTTCTGAATGACAAGTTCTTCCTAGGCTGTCCATATGGACTCCAGTCAATGGCAGTACCACTACTGCCAAACCCATGGATCTTCCAACAGTAGCAAGAACTTAGTTTTCTATGGATAACACACTTTCATCCTACCCATGAGACTCATTAAGCTTCTTAGAGGAAATTGAGAAAAACCTCCATCTCTTCAGCTGATGTGCTGCTGTTGGAAAACTCCTTTCCAATCACAAAAGTGGCAATCCAGCTAGCCTTGAGTATACCATTGTGGATGAACAGGCACTTAGCATTACTTGCTGCCAATATCAGACCATACATGCTGTAGCTCTTTCAGGACAGAGCAGTGGTGCTGGAACACTTTTTATAGTGGGGGTGCTGAAGGAGGAAAACCATGTATTTGGGTTGTTATTACTACTTCAAGCCAGGGGATGTGGCAGCACCCCTAGTTCCAGCACCTGTGGGACAGAGAGGACTGAATAGAATGGCCACAGCCAGCAAAGGCTGAGGTGAGGGCCCCGTTGGTTGGGAAAGTGCCCCAACCACAGAAGAAAAGGTAAGTGATGATCACTTGCTCTCCATCCTCTCCACTTTCTTATATGGCCCTCACCCATCACTATTAAGCTAATTTTACCATCTCTGTGAGCACAAATGCACCGGCCGCCAGACAAGGGAGAGTCCCCCAAACACCCCTATGGAAATTCCTCACATAAGGACATTAGAAAGGCGCTTGCCCTATTCCAGGGTACCTTACTGTCAGGCTTTCTAGGGCTTTTATTCTTTCAGAGGTGGAGTCTGACAGGTTAGACATATAGTTAATTAAAAACAAATTTCTCTCTCTCTCTCTCTCTCTCTCTCTCATACAATAATTTAAAAAATTTAAAAAATTGTGTGAATAATACATTTCTGATTAGCTTAATTATATACAAGCCCTTTCTCTCAAAGGAGTTTTATTATATTATGTTGAAAACTGTCATTCTACTATGCCAAAGCCCACTGACTTATTTAATCAGAAACAAAGAAGGATAAATATATTTTCCTCTTAATATAGATGCCTAGGCTTCATATCACTCAGTTTTGAAAAAATAAAAATAGTTTAATCTTAATCCGAAACATTTCTCAAGTAGCAGCTGACCAGCCTCTTGTGATATAGATTTATTTCCCTGATCATCAACTCTTAATTCAGTGCACAAATAGGATAAACAGAACTCAACTGGGCCAGAAGTATTTTTTGGAATTGAAACCCTTGCAAACAGTAAATCTTGAGAGAAATGATAGAATATGTTTCACTTTTTTATAGTAGAGCAAACTCAGTGTGTAAAATATGCCTAATACAAGATTGCTAAATGCAAACTATTGAAAAAATACACCAATTTGGATATCAATTCTAGACCCTTTATATGTGCATAACTCCCAATGAATTAAAAGTTTGTGTGTATAAATGGCACTGAATCAGTTCTTAATCTGTTTTTATAAGAAAAGATTAATCCAAGATGAAAAGTTCAGATCCAGATAAAGATTTCAAGCCCCAATGATTTGGGAATGTTCAGCTCTCAGGATTTGGTTTGGTTCGTTTTAAGAAATTTGTGAAGGTCAAATTTGGTTCGTATCTCGAAGCTGACCCCATGCCTCTAAATTCTGAGATATTTGGATTCACAGCAGAAATTAAGGCCTATCTGACCCAACTCCATGGAAGTTTTGTCATTGATACCAGGACAGCAGGTCAGACACTAGGGAACAAGGCAAGAGTAACATTAATGAATTATGGTTAGAGGAAAATTTCCCAGAAATTACAGTAAATGTTAAGGAAGAATTCATTAACTTTAAATATTGTTTTTGAAAATGAATAGAAGTAACACATGTATATGGATTCAATAAGATGACAAGCAAATAAACAGTGTTATTTGGTACTTTTTCTATTATCTTAAGACTTCTAAAACTTGTGGTATATAGATATAAAAACATACTGTAAAAGTTGCACTTATCATTGAAAGAAAATAAGTGTATTGGAACTGGAGATTGTGTTCTACCCCAAAATGTATTAACTGTTTGGTGTTTTTGAAGTAACAACATGGTAGACCATGTAAGTTTTTAATATTATTAATTGTACAAAGCATTATATTTTGGGGTTTCCTGAAACCGTGTTGTTTTCTTTTTTTTTTTTTTTTTTACAGTAAACGAAGGAGGTATTAAACAGGCATCCAATTTGTGTCCAGATCCTGGAGAACCAGAAAATGGAAAACGGATAGGCTCAGATTTTAGGTAAAATATTAACCCTTCCATAATATCATTTCTCTAACATTCAAATTGTTGAAAGACCATAAAAATATATACATTTTAAAATATGCTAAGACCATTGGCCAACCCTTTGGGAAGTTCTATTTAAAATTAGATGACACAATATAGTCCACTGTGTTTGTACTTTAGTACTAAGGACAAAGCTCTCTATATTATACTTGAGTGTGATACACATAACTGGTGATTTGCAAAGAATTTAATTGAAGAAGCTAATTTAAAATATTTCTCTCACATAAATATTCATCTGCCTTAATTCTACAAATATTGGGCTTACATGTAGAAATGGAGATTATTGTGGGACACTTGTGAGGAGATGGTAAGAGGAGGATGTGTGTGAGGGAAGGAGACGAAAAGCAGGTCTCTCCAGACTAGTCAGAGTGGTTTACACTGGCTGACGACCTTCAGGATCATTCAAAGTACCATTTTAATGGTCATCAGGCAGGGACAGGGCTAGGCAGGCATGTGCTGATGAGTAGAGAGGCAGGCTACTGTGATGATAGCTCCCCCAACTCAGTGTAGGTGCAAGAGATGGGGATTCTAGAGCAGTTGTCAGTGTTGGGGTTATGCAGGCTACATGGTACATGTCTCCATGTGCACTTACAAGAAGGAAATCCCCTTGTTAGCAGCTGCAGCAGTCCTGACAATAATGGAGACAGAAGATAATTTTAACAACTGAAACTGGATGTAATATTTTTGAGGGGTTGTAACATTTTTTTCCTGTCTCCCTCTCTCCCTGATATGAAATTAAATTTCTCTCCATAATTATCACACCACTATGCACTGGAGCAATCTAAGCATTTTAGGGAGGGCTAGTGAGAAGATTTGGGACACACCAAACCTTACTAACTTGTTTTAATTAAAAACTGCTTGTGTTTCCCTTTCGGCTGTCCTATCTGCATCCTACAGCACTGGAGCTCAGCTGCATATTCCTTTCAGTCTTAACAATTAGCATGCACCAGGGTTAGCCCTGAAAACAAAGTGATGCAGTCTTTGAGAGGAGGGAAGAAAGGGGGGATTCTAATTTAACTAGATGATTTTGAAAATCTCACCCTTAGCTTTCATTTTTTAAAAATGTTACAGGAGGATCACGTGCTTCCCCATAATCCCCTGCAGCTCATCAGTGGAAATAAGCTAACAATCAAAACATAAAAGCCAAGCAAACCAAAATATCTCCGACTTGACTTCCAATTCCCATTTCTGTGAGTTCCACGGTGTCCTATCTTCTCTGTAATTTTTTCAAATTATGAACCCACTAGAACAGAAACCGTCTTTATTTCCCATGTTGGCTAGGTCCAAGCATGTTTTTGGTACTTAACACATAATTAATAATAATAATAATAAGTAGTGCAACTGTAGTGAATTAGTAGATAAAATAAAGCCAGTTGTCAGAAGCAGGTGAGCAGGCTCTCCTAAACCCATTGGGTGCACCGGGTCTACTATGGGGAGACGCATCTTGGCCCTTGCTTTTGAAAGTGTTTTAAGCTAAGGAAGGAAATGGGAAATAGCAAACAGTGCAGATTGTTAGAGCAACAGTGGTGACCAGGGAGGCAGGGAGAGCACTCACCTTATTCCTTGGGATACAGATATTCACCTGATCAGAGACTGGGGCACTGCCAAGCCAGCCTCTGCTCTTCACAGAGGTGGTAAGCCTGAGCCATAGAGCTTGTTATGCATGCTGGAGATCCAGGGAAGCAGTCAAGTCTAGTCAAAAATCATCCCCTAACCAGCAGTAATAGATTCCCCTCAGCTACTCCAAGCCATCACACCAGCAGACTCAGGCATCTTCAACTGATTCCCCCCAAGTCTCTCTGCATATAAGGTCCATCGAAGTCTGAATGTTGGGCTACTAGTGATGATTGTTTGGATTAGTTGGGTGCTTCTAGTGATTGGAGGATGGGGGTGGGCTAGGCAACCATTGTGCCTCT
This sequence comes from Emydura macquarii macquarii, assembly GCF_026122565.2. Lineage (NCBI taxonomy): Eukaryota > Metazoa > Chordata > Testudines > Chelidae > Emydura > Emydura macquarii. The sequence goes on along the minus strand of NW_027130520.1, from coordinate 14,998,408 downwards.
CCTCACTGCTGTATGCCCTGCACATGGCTGTAGCAACCTGCTTGGAAAGAGAAGCACAGGTTGCAGGAAGGAAGAGTTCTGAGGAGTTTCCAGGAAGTCAATCTGTTTGCACATGGCTGGAATGCTAGCTGCAAGCACAGAACTTCTGTAAATAGTTCAATTAATAAGGAGCCAGTTTCGTTTTTAAAAAATGGAGTCCTCTTCTATTATTACCAAACACAAAATAAATGAAATTGGTGGCAATAGTCAGTCTACACAGATCCACAGCAAGGAAGAGAGTGTGAATAAAAGGAAAACAAGACATCAGCAAAAAAAAAGAGCAATCAAGCAGCATGGAGGTACTCAAGCCATCAGAAAAGTTTAATTTGATTGACAAAAAATCTTACACATGCATGGAAGCAGTGAAAACCTGAGAATTGATCTATATCTATCTAATCTATCTATCTAGATATATTTATATATATATATATATATATATATATATAATAGGGGGAAAAGATGAGAAAATTAAGGTAAAAAATAAAGGTAAAGGTGGGGGTTTTTTTTATTATCTCATTGGGACAAGAAGTGAGTGAGACACTGTTACCTGAAATAATTCCCAAAAATAGGAAGTGCTGATAAAGGTATTTGATGAGTAATATGACCCCAGACGGAATGAGACTGCCTAGAGATATTGTTTTTTACCAAAAATGAAGAAATAGATACTTATATTTCAGAATTGAGAAGTGTGGCATCCACATGTAACTTTGAAAACATTTCCATAATCAAAGACAGAATCATTTGTAGGAAATGGGTTTCCAGCTTCCGGGACAGATTGCTGAGAGAAACCAATCTAACCCTAGAGAAATGCCTCTAACAAGGGCAGCTGAAGGGAAAGGATCAAAAACAATAGACACTAGTGCAGAACATGTATACAGACTCAAGCTAAAGAAACCCAGGAAGCAGGACAGAGACTTACTGAGAATGCAAGCAACATGATCCAGTATATATACAAAGCAACATGAAAGGCAGAAAGAAAAATACCCAGCCTATGGGCAATGGTTCAAGAGGGGTGGGAAATACAGCTGCTTTATATCCCCCTGCCATAATTACCCTAGGAAGAAAAATAGCAGTACATACAGAAATGAGGATGCTGAAATTTCCAGTGACGAGGACAATAACTGCAGTGTGACATTAGCAGATCCAAAAGATACTCAATGTGCATGCACAGCAGAAGAAGGCTTCCAGCCATACAACTGCCGTATTTGCAACTATGCTTTTAGATCAACAACCAATTCAATTCGAGATGGATAGTGCAGCCAGCTGCAATGTAATCCCAGCAATACTGAGAAGCAATGCTAGACTGGAGAAATGTGATCAATTGCTAGTGATGTACAATAAAAGCATTCTGAGGCCTGTTGGCAAATTCAGACTGTCAATAAAACGAGATGTTGTCACTTGGAGTTTATATTAGTTGACACAGCAGAGTACTACCCACTGCTAGACAGCTGGGTAGTGCAAACCCTGGATCTGATCACAGTACAACACCAGAACTATCCTCAGCATGAGCGAGGAGAAAGAACAGTCACCATGGACTCCAGCTGGCATTCTAACAGAATATCAGGACATATTTCAAGAAGATGGACACCTACAGAGCAGGCTGAAATTAGATATAGACCCCATTGTGCATGAGACTACCAAAACACAGAATTTCACTAACTCTGTTGAAGCCCTGCGTAAATAATGGCAAGCCTGCGAAGAGGCATCATCATGAAACCTGTTGATACTAGTACAAAGTCATTGAGCTAGATGAGCCATCCAGCTATTTGATAAACTTTGCCATTCCTTTTGGCAAGTACTGCTGGATGCACAGCTGTTTCACTGGAAACTGATCCAGGCACTAGAGGGCTACTAGGCATCAACATTGTAGCAGATGACATTTTTACTGTAGGAGAAAGTGAAGTCAAGTAAAAGGCAATCCAAGAGCATGATTCCAAGCTTCAACAACTCCTAAACAAGTTCCGAGAGCAGAATATTAGACTGAATGCAGACAAAATGAAACTGAGAAAAACTGAAGTCCCATACATTAGACATTTTGATCTCTGATGGACTTCAGCCAGACCCTGAGAAACACAGCTATTAAGGAAAAATCCAGATCAAAAGACGGTAAGAGAATCCAGCAAGTATAGGGATGGCCACCTATCTTTACAGATTGTATGCACCTCTAACAGAAGCATTCAGAAGCCTGTGATCCTTTGAAATAGTTAACATACCAGGATGCAGTGTGGGAATTGTCAGAGACCTAAGAACAGGCCTGAACGATTAAAGAAAACAATAAGTCAGACAGCAATGCAAAAGAACTGCAGAGCAACTAGTACTATGTTGTGATGTCTCCCAAGATGTCCTAGAAGCAGCCCTGATGCAAAGACAGCAGCCCATAGAATTTGCTAGAACAGCCTTTGCAGACACAGAAAGGGGATGTGCTCAGATAGAGAAAGATGACTGTGGAACAGGTGAAGGAGTCTATCAACAGAAAATATACACAAAAATTGGAAGCTGGTTAGAAGATCAGTGTGCTTGAAGGACTATGAGGTGCAGCAGGCCACAATGAGATGGCAGTATCAGCTATGTCCCTAGACCGTGCTATGTATTAGTAACCTCTGGCACCAGCAAGTCAGCAAACACTTGCACTAAAGACATAACAACAACGATTGTTAAAACAAAAGATGTAGCAATCAGTATGAACCTCAGGGGGAAGAACACAGTTTGCAGGACTTTGGAGGAGGCACCAGGAAGTCAGTTTTCATGAACATGGCTGGAATGTTAGATATAGTTGAAGCATCTCTGTAAATAATTTTCTTACTGAAAAGCCAGTTCAGCTTTAGAAACATGGAGTCTTCTCCTGATATCATCCAACACATGATACATAAAACACCTGCTACTGGCTGGCAGGAATGAAAGAGCTAGTGAAGGAAGAAGAGCAGGTGGTGGCTAAAAGTCCCACTCTGCAGGCAGATTATGAAAGGGAAATGGGGGTGGAGTACAAGTGGTAGAGAGGCAAAGTGAGAGAGAGAGAGAAGGGGAAGAGTTAGGTTGAGCCACATTTTTCCTGGCCCCCTAACACATCTTTATCCTGCAAGAAATGTCATTGAAGGACCTCCTCAAAATTTGACAGCAGTGTTTATTTAGGACTAACTAAAAATCAAGGACTCATTGTGCTATTCTTCTCTATGGACCAGATTCTACATTTGGATTTTATCTCCCATGATGCACTACAGCCATGCAATTGCTATGATGCATCACCTCCTCTCATCAAGAGGGGACACCGTGGTGCATGAGGAGAATGATAGCATAAGGCACCCAAACGACAACGCCCATGAGGCACTGCAGCAGTTTTTCAGAATAAATATTTTGGTTTTCAGGGACAAGAAAAGGGGAAAATATATTTCTTTTAGAAGTTAAACAGACAAAAATCATAGAAACATTACAGTAATGTAAAAGCTCTCTGGCCCGCAAAACTTACATTTTGGTCCAAATTTTATCTAATATTTTCCCATATATTGATCACTTTGAAGCTGTAACGCTGTTAATATACTATGTTTTTCAAAATAGGAAAAAAATCACTAAGTATAGTGAATATAAATATACGTATTTTGTGTCTGTTTGACAAACAGCTTTACATGCTTCTTTTTCATTGTTCAGCAGTTCCTAAATACTAACCCACTTCAACAAAAATGTCACCCACCCAATACCATTTAAAAAAAACCAAACAACCTGAAGAAGGATTCCAGGGAGGATGGAGCTAGGCTGATCTCAATGATAGTAGATGACAGAACAAGGAGCAATGGTGTCAAGTTGCAGTGAGGGAGGTCTAATTTAGCTATTCAGAAAAATGTTTTCACTAGGAGGGTGGTGAAGCACTGGAATGGGTTACCTAGGGAGGTGGTGGAATCTCCATCCTTACAGGTTTTTAAGGCACGGCTTGACAAAGCTGTGTCTGGGGTGATTTAATTGGTGCTCTGCTTTGAACAAGGGGTTGGACTGGATGGTCTCCTGAGGTCCCTTCTATCCCTAATCTTCTATGATTCTGTGAAATGCTAAGTTACAGCACTGCTGTTTGTTTTGTTCAGTTTACTTTGACTCATTCTGGGAACACCTTTTATGTTCTTCAGTGATAGCTGAGGGTGCTCATCAGTTTGCAGGGCTGGAACTATGTTAGACTGTAAACTCGAAGGGAAAGGACTGTGCATTATAGAATGGCTAGTGTAAGAGAATTTTATGCTATTATCTTACCCACAGCTTTAATAGAACAAGAATTCTTGTAGTTCGAACAGGAACTCTGACGGTAGGAGAAATAGTAGATCAACCATTTTTATTCAATAGACATCTTTAGGGACAATATAAGAAAAAATAGCTTGTAAAGTATAAAACATTTCCATTATATACTAGGCCCTTTGGAAGAAGTTACTTAGTTGGTATCACATTAATATAAGTGCTCTACTGACTTCCCAAAGTACAGCAAAGTACACTGGCATTTCTGTCACCTCAAAGATATTCTGCCAAGTTGCCGCAGGGCAGACACCTCTCATTTTATCCAGTCATTCAAACAACTCTGGTCTGATTTCTTTAAAGATTGGAACAATCTCGTTTGGCAACTTTTCTCTTGGCAGTTTCTTCTCAGAACAGCTACTGTCTAGTACAACGTCTTGTTGACCAAACATGCTTATTTTAGATTCTGCTTATCTTAGAAAAGCCCCAGACTAGGCCATTTTCTACTATAATGGATTCCCTTAAAGTGAGGCGCCATCAGTCCCATCCCCCCACCACACACACACTGTTATGGTGAAATTAGCTATTTCTTAGTTAAAAGGCTTCATCTTCCTTCAGCTGTATATAAATTATGGTGAGTAGTTTAAGTAACAATAAATCCAGGTCAGATAAAGATAAAACAAAACTTTTTTTTAAAAAAAAGCATTTTAATTAGAAATAACTATATTGCCATTTAAACAGCAAGTAATTCAATTCCTTGTGTTAGCAAACATTCCTTTTTCCCTATAGATGGCAACATCACTTTGTTCCTTGAAGACGCTCATAAACTTCCCTTAACAAGGTGTGTGGGGAGGTGTGACCTGCAAAGAAGGAAAAACCATCTTTTTGAAGCCATTTTTATATACCAAAAAGGCTTGAAAGGGCTGAAGGATGTTTCCTTGCTTATTTTTACCTCATAAATATTAGGAGAATGAAGATTGATTTCCCTTGGAAGATTTGTTAGAGGTCTCAGGAATGTGGATTGTGAGATTTCTCACAGGTTAATTGAAGGAGGAGGACTGTAGAATATTAAATGACTGATGTCTTTTCTCTCAAGCTGATCACTTGTTTAGATTCAAGGAGTCCTAAGAAAAGGTAACCTTCCCCGAAAAAAGAAGAAGATTAACAGGCTGAATAAAAATCCTTTCTTTTCCCAGTTCATCAAGTATCACTACCTTAGTAATATAATCACCCTAACGGATCTCCAGTTGGCAGTCTTCCAAGATAACTGGATTTCCAGAGGGGAAACGTCCTTATTTTAAAAAAAATAAAAAGCAATTCAACAAAACCCCGTCATGTCATCTTATTCATCATAGAGAAGAAAAATAGCACATCCTATTTTTTTATCTTTTAGAGATCACTTTAAACTTGGTGTAAAAAGCAGCCTTGCTTTCCTCTGGGATGGCCTTTCTTCTCACTGCTAGAATGAAGAGTACCCGAAACTTCAATTCTTAGTAATTTTAGCCTTAGTATGAGCAACCTTCCAGTCCCCAACAAGAATTAACTGTGTAGACACTTTAAGTAAAAAATGCAGCATTTTAAGTGAGGTGGAAAGATGTTTGTAGGAGGACGTCTCAGAATCTCCTTTCAATACTGCTTTAACACAGCAACAAAAAAAATCTTTGGTTCTCACCCTGGCCAGTATCCTGTCACCTCTTTCCAGCTCCTTTCAAGTATGTCTATGTGTGTATGTGTTGGAACCAGGGAGAGCATTTTATTCCAGCCATAATAAGTAATATGGCTACTGGCTGCTTTCCCAGCAAACATGTTCTCACATATTCTCAGAAAAGTTGTAAGACAAGCTCTGAGACGAACTGCAGAATTTTACAGCGTCCCATGGGACCTGACACAATGTGCTTACTGTTTTGGATATTCTTTTCTGATGTACAAATCCCCATGGCTGTGTTTGGACGTTTTAAAAGCTTGGTTTCTGACTCTAAATGCCTATTTGAGCATAACTTGGCTTTAAAGGTTGAAATAGAGCCAAGGAGATTCACTGATAGCTACCAACATTTCCTATACTGAAATAGATGTTCTAAATCAGAAATAACTTTTTTTTTTCAGTGCAGACTCCTCTGGAATCTTACTTTTAAGTATCCTAGGCTTGGTCTACACTTACCTCGGCGATTCGGCAACAGTTGACGGGAGTTACACAAAGTACGCAAAGAACTTGCGTAACTCCTGTCGATTTCTGTGCTTCTCTTCTGCACACTGTTCCCATCGACACACTGTTCCCATCGACACAGCGCTACAGCCACTTGAGGAGGTGGTTTTAGTATGTCGACTACTAGATCGACTGAACGGATCTTCACTAACCGCTCAGTCGATCCAGATAAGTCGATCTGATGGTGGCGACTTTGCCGCCGTCAGTGTAGACATAGCCCTAGTTAGTTTTTCTTTACTATCCTCAAACATTATGTGCTTAAACTACCCATCCTTCAACGAAATGTGTGCAAAGTCCACCTGTACACATCACATTGCAGGAACTGTGGTTTAAGATAGGTGATAGGAATAAGCTAGTTATGACTTTCCCCTTGTTAAGGAGATTAGACACAGGTCCTGCTCACTACGGAATTTTTAGCACACAGCATCAAGTCCACATGCATGCTTAGTGCACATTAGGTTAGAGTGCTGAAGATTTACTCCCCAACTTGCCGTGCACTAACTCTCCATATTGACCAGCTTTAAGACACCACTGCGTGGTAATTTTGGTATGTATTAATTTTTTAAAATGTTAATTATGTTCAGCAATTTCTCTCAATCTACTTATATTGTCCCCATTACCATAGTATCTGTGCACTTCACAATATTTTAAGTATATATCCTCACACTACCCTATGAGGTAGGGAAATACTATTATTTAGAGTATATATTTATATACACCCTGTGAGGTAGGGAAATACAGAGGTTGGACTGAGGTACAAAGAGATGAAAAGTTGGATCTTAAAAGCTGTTTAGGTGCCTAAAATGCAGAGAAGTGCCTAATGGGATTTTCAAACGTGCTTAAGTACCTAACTCCCATTGATTTTACCAAGGTGATTTTGAAGATCTTTTAAAAATCTGGCTCTAAATGTCTTGCCCAAAGTCACACAGAAAGTTTGTGCAGAAAGGGAAATTGAACCTGGGTCTGTTGAGTCCTAGGCTTGCACCACAAGCACTAAACCATCCTTCCTCTGAATTCAGCTTTGGCATCCATAAAGCTAATCTCCACTTTCACTAAATTCGTATTTATAAATGTACATTCCTTTCCTTTGATAAGATAGCTTTGAATATATAAACAAATAATTTTCTTAAAGATTTTTCATAAACAACTCTCCTGCATCTTCCCAGAGTGGACTTTCAGATCATAGAATCATAGGGCTGGAAGAGGTCATCTAGTCCAGTTCCCTGCACTCATGGCAGGACTAAGTAATATCTAGACCATCCCTGACAGGTGTTTGTCTAACCTACTCTTAAAAATATCCAATGATGGAGATTCCACAACTTCCTTTGGCAATTTATTCCAGTGATTAACCACCCTGACAGTTAGGAAGTTTTTCCTAAAGTCCAACCTAAACCTCCCTTGCTGCAATTTAAGCCCATTGCTTCTTGTCCTGTCCTCAGATGCCAAGAAGAACAATTTTTCTCCCTCCTTCTTGTAACAACCTTTTATATACTTGAAAGCTGTTATCATGTCCCCTCTCAGTCTTCTCTTCTCCAGGCAAAATAAACCCAGTTCTTTCAGTCTTGCCTCATAGGTCATGTTTTCTAGACCTTTAATCATTGTAGTTGCTCTTCTCTGGACTTTCTCCAATTTGTCCACATCTTTCCTGAAATGTGGTGCCCAGAATTGGACACAATACTCCAGCTGAGGCCTAATCAGCGTGGAGTACAGGAGAAAAATTACTACTCGTGTCTTACTTACAACACTCCTGCTAATACATCCCAGAATCATATTCGCTTTTTTTGCAACAGCATTACACTGTTGACTCATATTTAGCTTGTGGTCCACTATGACCCCCAGATCCCTTTCCGCGGTACTCCTTCCTAGGCAGTCCCCATTTTGTATGTGTGCAACTGATTTTTCCTTCCTAACTGGAGTACTTTGCATTTGTCCTTACTGAATTTCATCCTATTTACCTCAGACCAATTCTCCAGATCATTCTGAATTATAAGCCTATCCTCCAAAGCACTTGCAACCCCTCCCATCTTGGTATTGTCCACAAACTTAATAAGTGTACTCTCTATGCCATTATATGCCATTATGCTTTGATGAAAACATTGAACAGAACTGGATCCAGAACTGATTCCTGTGGAACCCCACTCATTATGCTCTTCCAGCATCACTGTGAACCATTGATAACTATGGTTATGGAATGGTTTTCCAACCAGTTTTGCACCCATCTTATAGTAGCTCCATCTAGGTTTTGTTTCCCTAGTTTGTTTAAGAAAAGGTCATGCGGGACAGTACCAAAAGCCTTACTAAAGTCAAGACGTACCACATCTACCCCCTTCCCCCTTTCCACAAGGCTTGTTGCCCTGTCAAAGAAAACTATCAGGTTGGTTCAACATGCTTTGTTCTTGACAAATCCATGCTGACTGTCACTTATTACCTTATAATCTTCTAGATGTTTGCAAATTGATTGCTTAATTATTTGCTCCATTATCTTTCCTGGAACAGAAGTTAAGATGACAGTTCTGTAATTCTCTGGGTTGTCCTTATTTGTAGATGGGCACTATATTTGTCCTTTTCCAGTCTTCTGAGTCTTTCCTGTCTTCCAAGACTTTTCAAAGATAATCACTAATGGTTCAGATATCTCCTTAGTTAGCTCCTTGAGTATTCTAGGATGTATTTCATTAGGTCCTGGTGACCTGAAGACATCTAACTTGTCTAAGTAATTTTTAACTTGTTCTTTCCCTATTTTAGCTTCTGATCCTGCCTCATTTTCATTGGCATTCACTATGTTAGATGTTCAATTGCCACCAACCTTCTTGGTGAAAACCGAAACAAAGATGTCAGTAAGCACCTCTACCATTTCCGCATTCTCTGTTATTGTTTTTCCCCCCTCATGAAACCCATGAAACCCCATGATACCCATTGCCAAATAAGTCTGAATTCTGGGAGAACCCCAGACCAGTTTGCAGCTATGGAATGTACCTAATTTTTTTGTTGATAGTGCAAGAACTACTACAAGTTTCCTTATTCCGTGTCAGCAATTTACCTGCAGCTAATCTGGTTCCCATTTTGACCAGTCTGTTTAGCCTCTAGCTGTACATGTGTTGTGGGAGATGGAGACTCACTTAAATAACTAATAAAATGAAATCACTGATGTTCCCTCTTCATTGTGACACCAACTCTCTCTTCAGCCAAAATTCAATCACTTAGGCCTTCTCTAGATTAAGAAAAAAGATGTGTTCTTGCACATTGTAATGAAAATTAGATAAAATCCAACTGAAGACAAGGTAGTTTATAGTTTTCACACACTTTAGCAAATGGAGGTAAACTCTTGGCTCCCCTTGATCTCTAAATTGATCAGTTTAGCACAAGTTTTGTCTTCACTAGAGTTTTAGAAGTTCAATATCACCCCTTTAATTCCTAGGGCCACAGGGTAAACTTTTCAAAACACCTACATAAAATTAGGCACCTGAATCCCTATTGAAAAGTGCCTACATCACGGAAGTGATTTTGAAAATGTTACTCTTAATAAACTTTTTGCCTTAGCTTCCCCATCTAATAGATGGAGATAAGTATACTTCACAAGTTTGTTCATTAGTTGGCTACATGAGTAGCCATTACCATGACTAGTATTACCAGAATACTCATAAAATCCCCTAATAGAACCAGACTCCTACATTATTTGAAGAATTTTCCCTTGGAGGGGGAGGATAATGTTTTCAACTATTTCTGGGCTACAGCACAAACAGCCCACTCCTCCTCCAAAAAAAAAGGGGGCCATGACCAAAGAATCCCTATGATCCTCTTTTGATATAAATGAGACATCCGACACTGTGGATGTTCCATGCAATCATCTCACTTGCTCTTCCCAAACTCCTTAGGTAGGTGTTGTGCAGCAGTAAGGGGAGGAGTAATTTTACATTTAACAGAAGAGGGTAATGAAAATTGTATTTTCAGATCTTCAAAAAACGCTAAGGCCAATTTTGAACCCGCCATTTGCATTTGCATTTTGTTAATATCAGCAGAATGTGTCTAAATTATGGTCATGGTAGGGTATGCAGGACCACAGCTGATCAAAAATAAGAATTGAGAATATAGTAAGAAAACCCATCTGAGGATGAACTTCACATAGCTGAAAAAAGCATTGTTATTTGTTCAGAATCTTCACACACCATACTCTCCATCAGGACACCCATTTTTTTTCCAGTTAGACACCTTGGGCCAGATATTGGTTACCTGTTGCCTCTTCAGACAGGCATAACTACAAAACCAGCCTCCTGAGTATTCTGCCAGCATGTGAGAATACTTGGTTGGCTTATAGCTGGTTATCCTGACTCCTCACATCCCAGCATTAGGAGATTTGGACAGGTAAAAGGAACCATAGACAGTTGTGTGTGACTTAGAGCAGCACTGAGATCTTCCATTTTGCATCAGGATTGGAGAATGGAAAGGTAACCTAGTGCCTCCTTTGCTGACCCACTTCTCTCAGTGGTCCTGGGCTGATCCCATTGAAGCTAGTGGGAGTTGCAAGTCCTCAGCACCTCTGAAAACAAGACACTCAAAATGTTTCCAATTCTGTCTGGAGTGCACATAATTAGTGGACATTTCTGAAAATCTGGTTGATACAGTTAAAATAAATACAGCAAATAAAAATTTCATCAAACAAAATACAATTTTTCTCAAAGATTCTTTAAATCATTTAACAATGCAAACACTTGTATCAATAGCAGAACCATTATTTATTTAAAGAGTAAAAATACCCTGCAGTGAATTCATTTCTGTATATATAACACTGCATTTCTGGTAAAGAATGAATTAAAAGAAATTCTTATTTTCTCAGATATATGAGGTTCCAAAATTTGTAGTTAGTTGTTTGAGATTCAAAGGTGTATTCATCTCAGACCTGTACCAAGATCAAGCACAATTCTACTTGGAAGGTACTTACCGTAACATTCCAAAATGCCGTTCTCCAATTCTTTCAAATGTAGAACTTCTCCGACTCTGCCTGCAATCTCCACAGACTGCTACCTGCTGAATAGAAAACACTTGAAAAATAAAGCAAGATGGCTAATAGCATGCCCTATGCAGGGCTGCGAGACAGGTTCACTCAAAACTCCTAAACCACCACACATCAGGGTGGGTTCATGGTTTTATTGTCATATATAACATCAGCCCAATGTCCATGAAAGTCTGAATCTGAGTTAATGCATTTCTCATTGTCTTCCTCCAACTTCCTTTACAAGTACTCTTCCCCACTGTTCTCTGAGGGCTCCTTCATTTGGGGGCTTCCAGACAAGAGCCACAACTCCACCCCCCACCTTTCCAAATGACCTTCACTGTGGGTTAAAAGCACTAGAGCAATTCCCTACTAAAAAGAGGGAATACTTTGTCTCCTGCCTGGCTGTACTGAGCCTAAATAAAAATATTTATGTCTTGAGCATTATTGAGTTATATGTATCAATTAATAATCCATGAACTGAAAAAAAAATGGGGCCACATCTCCCTGATGTGCACTTGTGCAAAATGTATATTAAATGCTATCAAATCAGAAGCTTAGCCGTTTATATCTTATCTATTTACCTAGGCACTAGATACATCTATTTTGCAGCGGTGTAAATAACTCCACAAAAGACTTGGCAGAGGGCAATCAGGACCATTGTATTCCCTCTTTTTACTAACTGGAAAAAACAGAGATGGGCCCAAAACAAAACCCTGTAATCTGAGCTCCTTTGAATTTCTGGAAGATTTGGATTTAGATAAAAATTTCACAACCCAGGCAAATGACTAAGTAAAAATAAAATTAAGCTTGACCTCCACCCTTTATCCAATCTTATATTAGGATGAATATGGGATGATAAAGAGGCCTTTCGCTGGCAAGGGCCTGTACACAGCTCTTTCTCTAGAACCTGTCAATAAACACTCTAAGCATGTATCAGAGAGCACTGCTAGAGAGCAGCACTAGATCATCTTCCTCCAAAAGCTAAAGGCATTCTCATGTGCAATATTCCCATCCCAGGGAGTAAGAGACTGCATTTGGGACCCAAATTCAGGGGTCACATGTGCTTTTAAGAGCTTAAGTAGCATCCATATGGAACTGGTCCCTCAGTGGAATGAATTCAAAGTAGGGGCAATGGAGTGTGCAAACAGTGTTAAATGGATAGCAGAGTGTAACCCACTCATGCACTTTTTAAAGGGTAACAATCTTTTTGAAAAAAAACAAAACAGAGTAATGAATATTTTTAAAATATCTTTTTCACTTAGTGTCTCTTTCAGGTGTTATCTCTCAAAGCTTTATTTTATTTTTTAGTGACTTCACATCTTGAAATGTAAAAAGTAAAATATGTAAATTATTGTTAAAAAAAAAAAAAAAAGGAAAGTAAAATAATTCCCTGCTCTATGCTCTGATAGCTCATAATATTACAAGAGCTAGTTTACTAAGTTGTACTTCAGAGAGACATCCAGAAATTGAGCCACTGGGATGGCATATACAAACCCCACACTGACCAGGAAGGGTTAATGAGCTGCTGTTGGCTCAGTCAGCTTCACTGTAAAAGTGGTCAGGCTTGGGGGATGTTAGTTAAAAAAGAGAGGCAGCTCACATAAGAATGGATTAGGAAGGAGAGCAGATTGGCAGTGCCCATGTGATGTGAGAGGCCATAATGGAACTGACTGAAGACTGTGGTCTGCTAGCCCCTTCCATGTGGGAGAGTAGGCCTAACACAGTGTTAGGCAGTGTTGGTTCTCCCACCTACTCAGCCTACTGGTTTGACCACCTATATCTCTTCCTCTTTATCCCAACCTATTGTATCAGCACTCTGATCAAGTTTTGCCTTCAGCACTCAGCACTTTCATCTCACAGTGTGGATGTTGCATGGCTTGATAAAACGGAGGAACGATGTTCGGAAGCTGTTGTTGAGTGTCGTTTAACAGTAGGAAGCCCTCCACTAGGATGACTTCTTTGGCAAAGTGGAAGAAATTTTAACTGCTATCTCAGGGAACTCAGTCAATGCTAGCCTGCATTCAGGACATTTTGGAGTACTTATTACACCTCCAATCTTCTTGTCTCTCAGTTCATTAAGGAGCTTAGTGTGAGAGCTCTGGGCCCATATCGGTGCACAATATTCCGCTGCAGAGTAGACTAGCTGATGCCACTGTGCGCAGTGTCCTGGGACCAGAACCCCAGGATGTTCCCGCCAGCTGTCCTATGAGGCTCACCCTAGTCTTAATCTTGTCTTGAGGTGTCATTGGAAGGTCAGGCTGCGGTCCAAGGTCACTCCTAGATATTTTGGGGTGGCTTCATTTTAACTAGCTCACTGCAGAATGTTATTTTTTAGCTCAGTTTTGGCGGCGTTTTTGTCTAAGTGGAAGGCAGAGACGAGTGTTTTTTTAGGGATTTGGCCAAAGTTTACACTTTTGGAAATAGTCTGCCATTATTGAGAGGTCATTGGTGAGAGTATGGCTGATGGTCTGAAGATTTGTGCGTTGTACTGCTGGAGCAATTTCGTCTGCGTATATAAATTTCCTAGGTGTTGTGTTTGGCATGTCTACTGTGTAGACGTTAAAGAGTGTAGGGGCTAGAACAGAGCCCTGTGGGAGGCTGGAGTTCAGTATTCTGTGCCTGCTGATTTGACCATCCAGATAGACCCGGAATCAGCGATTGCCTGTCATTACAGCCAGTAAGCAAATAGTTCACTGGTATGGGATTACTCAACAGAGCATCAGTACAAGGCCCTTTCTCCAAACCATGTCATACGCAGAAGAGAGGTCAACAAATGCAGCTCCTGTCTTTAGCCGCTGCTAAAAACCTGTCTCGATGTGTCCACACAAGGCGGCTACCTCGTCACAGCAGCTCCTGTTTGGACAAAACCTGCCTGCTCTTGAGCTAGAGCTTGCATGATAGTACTAGCCATTCTGGAGAGCAGTATTCTTTCCATCAGTTTGAATAATGTGGAGACTAAGAATCCACAAATAAATGGGGCAGTGCAGATAATCTCGGGTACATTAATGTCAGCTCCAACAAACTGGCTCCCTGTTCTGTCCCATATTCACCCTCCAAAACTATGGAGGGACTCCCAAACTTCAATTTCCTCTCCAGCGTAAACCAAAACACCAGAATCCCCCTGCATGATGACCTGAAGAATCCTCCTAGAATAAGATTAAAACCTAGGAACCCCCTTTGGACTCACAGCGGTACTTTAATGGATTTCAATGGTGATAATCAATGGCGTGCAGCCTGGGCTATCTCATCAGTCCCAAATAAGCACCTTATTACTGACCCTACTGAAGAACTGCCAGGCTTTAACCTGTGACGGAAAGAATGGTGCATACTTAAGTGCATAAGAACATCGCATGGAATATATGCCCAGAAACCCTTCCAATGGAAAATTAGAAGTAGCCCGAACTGTGATTGTGAACCAGTGCCTCAAACCATGGAACATATATTCTCCTGCCCTAAGCATTTGTTTAATGGTAGACACACTGACATTCACTGATCTACCCCTGATGCAATGAACTGGATTTCAAACCTGGACATTGACCTATAAACTGATCATTGCAAACCAAACCAATGCGATATGAAGAAGTTCATTAAGGGTTCACTTATCAGCAATCTTGGCATTTCATCGGCCCATCCAAAGGAAGTCAGTTTTCTTGAACTCTTGGATAATGTGATTTCTAAGGAAAGTCATTCATCTGTACCTGCCTATGAAAGAGTTTGTTCCCTTGTGGTGCCTTAATATTGTCCTGACTGCCTTTCCTGAAAGCACCTGGCAAAGTGTTCTCTGTCCCTCTTGTACCAGAAGACAACCTTTCTTGTGGCTATAACAACTGCCAGGAGAGTAGGTGAGCTGCAGGCCTTAATGGCTGAACCCTGCAGTTTTTCAAGGACAAAGTGTCCCTCTGGTCGCATCCAATTTTTTGTGTGGAAAGCAGTTTGACATGTTTACCAGAACCAAATGATTAATTTGGCAGAGTTCTTTCCTAAACCACACTCCAATGTGGATGAACATCAACTTCACAGGTTGGATATGAGATTATGGTTGGTGTTTTACCTGGACAGAACTAAGCTCCTTTGGGCATCACCTCCCCTGTTTGTTTCCTGTGCAGATTGAATGAGGGGTCAGGTGACCTCTGTGTAATCAGTTTCCAGATGGGTAAGTCCAGCATTACATCAGCATATGAAGTAGCTTAGTCCATGCCCTTGCAGAGATTGCAAGTTCATTTGATGAGAGCCCAAGTGACAATGATACCGTTCCTCAGTGATGTTTCAGTATTGGATATATGCAGGACTGCTTGCTTGATCTTCTATACATACTTTTACCAGGCTCTGTGTGATTACCAATGTGTCCAGGTCAGATGCACACTTTGGGAAGGCAGTCCTTTAGTCATTGTTTAAGTAGATTCCAAGCCTCTTCTTGTACTTCTTACAAGTACTATTTGTAAGTCACCTGAATGAAATAGACACCTGCAACCACTTGAAGAAGAACAGGCAGTTACTTATCTGTATTATAACTGTTGTTCATTGAGATTGTATTCCACAACCCACCCTCCATCCCTTTTGCATCTGAGTCTCTATTCTTGATGTTTGGTGCAAAGGAACTGGGGGTGTTTGAGGTGACGCTGTTCCTAAATAGCCAGGGGAGGGGCTAGAGCCAGAGGACGCTGGTGCCACCCTTATGGGTATTGTTAGGCAAAGTTCTCTGGCTTTGATACACTGGCTGCGTGCATGCCTGAATGGAATACATGTCTGTGCTCACAGCTCGAAGAACAACAGTTACAATATAGGTAACTAACTGTCTTTTTCTTATTTTACTAATTCTTAATCAAAACTAGTTTTGACATAATGATGGAGGGTGAGAGAGCCCAACTCCAAGAAATAATCCAGGAATACTAAAACTATTCCAGGAATTCTTAAAACAATGATAGAATTCAAATTGGAGCCCATATTTTTGGAGACCTTATCACTTCTTCGATGACCCTAATTCCACAGTGTACTTCAGAGACTTTGTTCTCTTATTCCATTTGGGGAGTCTTAATTTCCTCAGATATTTCTTAAACAGGGTTGCCTAGGCTTTGAATAAGTGACAACTGAATTGACAACTTGCTAGGAGATCAAGGGTCAGTTCTAATTTGCATACATTTAAATATTTTTAAATCAACAAGAAATGCATCCAATCATATTTACTTGCACCTTCCTTTATGGATAAATAGAAAATCACTGTGTTCTCTAGAAATTCAGACTTGGCAATGATCATGTTTTGCTTTTCTTTGCAGGTAAAGTTACAGATAAATGCAGGTCATGACTGCATTTTAGGACCTTTCAGGCTATACTTTTAAGCCTTTAATCTTTTTTAAATGCTGTGAATCCTGTGTAAATTTTGACATATAGAATGTTTCATTAGTCTCTGAATTCCCAGTGTAGGTAATGGTTCATCAGATTAATTTAATGTTTTATGGCTGTACTGCATGATTCATCTAGTGAATAATCTCCTTTTCTTTTTCCTTTATAATGGTGAATGTTTTAACAAGCTTTTATTTTGTTCCCCAGTTCTGATCACTGTGTAGTGGCTTATTTATTTTTAGATGTAATCTACTTGAATCTTTTAAGCCTTTTAAAGTTGATCTTCCATGTGTACTATTTTTGGGCATATTCATTTTGTTTTCCAGCACTGTATTTCATCATCCACCCCCAATTAACTGCCTTTATCGCCTCTCACACTGCGTGTGATATAATGCAAAACTGGGGTTTTTTTGTACTTCTCCACCCCATTTATACTTAAAAGACCAATATGTGTAAGCAGAAGAGCATTTAATTTCCAATGTCCCTGACTTCTGAAAAAGTATGAACCTGAATGATATGACCTCTGAATGATATGACTTCTGAGATGACCCAAAATCAGTATATGAATGTAGTATCTTCAAAATCATATGAGGTACCTATTCTGAATTATGATCCACATTGTTAGTCATACTTTTGATTTTCCAAGATGGAGTCTCTTGAATTTAGTAACTCATTTCTTTTGAACATGGTCTTTGCCCTTCAAATAAGGGAGTGTGTATGTGTGTAAGGGAAAAAAAATCCTTTGGTAAACTTCTTTTAAAAAATTGTATCTTAGAAATGAAAAGAAATAAGAATAGATGAAGCCTTAATACTGTTGACCAAAAACAGATCCTGAAACTTCTCTCCAAAACGAGGAGGATGGTTGCTGTATGTGGGAGCAACAGGTGGCAGAAAAGAGGGTTGGAAAAAAACAACCTAGGAGCAGAGAGAAAACTGCTAATATTTTTGCTGGCAAATTTGCTGGTGAACACTGGAGCCCAGGACACATGAACTGTCCAATTTGATTATCATTCACCACTGCATAAGGTATCTATGAACACTTTGGAGCAGGAGGTGTCATGTCATACTTCCAAATTTTGCTGTGGATTTTCTTTTTTTAGCTTCACAACCTTCCATCTTTCTTTCTAATGGACTCAATTAGTTGGGCATCTTGAGTTCAAGTTGACTTTTTTTTGCATGTGTTACTGCTTTGAAATTCTTCACATTACTGCTGAAATTATAGCAGCTCATGGTAACAACCCTGACTTTTTCTTCTTTCTGTATTTTCAGTGTAAAATGTGTGTGGGTTTTATCTAACTTTATTGTGTCCTTTTTGTAGGTTAGTTGCAGGAACATGAGAATCCAGTGCTTTAGTTCAAGTGAAAACTCATTAGTCTAAGGATATTTATTTTTTGATTTCTCCATCTTCAGATCACCTGTTCAGGCACTCCATTTCTCTCTATGGGTAGAGGATTGAGACCCTGTCAATGCCAATATGCTATGTTAAATAACTATTCCCATCTACCTCTAATCTTGAGGAAACATTGTTCCTATATTGCCTGGCTGCAGTCTCCCCTTCTCTCATCTTTGTGCCTAGCTATTAGTCTAGATTTGTATAAACTCACTATTTGAGTGCTTTGTCTTTTCACTTCCATGGCTCTGCTAAGATCTTCTTCCTGATCCATCAGTGTGACCACGTCACCCCCTTTCTGAGTCACTAGCTCCTTCTTTTCTATCGCCTAACATGCAAGCTTCTTGTCCTTAACACCAAGGCAGTTACCAGCAGACATCCTTCCTTCGTATTCACTCTTGCATCTCTCTGAATTGCCTACTGCCCCCTCTGCTCACCAACCAACTTTGATCACCTGTTTATCCTCCTCTACCAAAAGCATCTTCATGCTTTCTGCCATGCTACTCCTTATGCATGAAGGCCCTTCCTGAACTAGTCTATTAACCTATTATCCTGCTTTCCTTCAAATCCCTTATCAGAACCGTCTCTGAGCTGCCCATCTAGGTTTATCTCATCATCCATATTATTATTATTTTATGTTTAATTATGGCCCAGAAGCTACCTGAAACTGTGCCTCCAGAGTACCTCAACATGAACAGGTGAAGTGTTGCAGGGATTCTCTGGCACTGGCATCCCCTTTAGTCATTTTCGTGCCACAATAGTCTGTCATTGCACATGGGCTAACCATCCAGCCAGGTCACTGCTCGGTCTATTCCCCTTTCAGGGGTAAAGAAAAGTCTAAAACAGAAAGTCTAATGGCTTTTGAGCCTGGTCCTCAATCTCCATCTGGGGTCTGTGCTACTTGGCCTTTTCTCCTTTTGATGCCTGTACCATTAATCTGGGGAAGGGAAAGGGGAAGAGAAACTGAGCCACCCTCTTCTCTGGATTACAGCCCAGGAATATGTTCAGGTGGCTAAGGACTGCTGCTTTAATCCCTCTGCCATTTTCTCTGGATTGCTTCTACTTTTGCTCAGCTTCTTAACATCTTTCCACATCTCTGGAATCTATGGTTGCTCACCACTTCTTCTTTGCTGGCTATGGTGGTGGTCCTTCAAAACTATTCCCAGCCTTTTTCACAGCAGCTGGGCTGTGGTGAGTAACTATCTTTTGCTTAAGAGTAGTCAGTCTTTCTTTCCTCTGAGCAGCAGTTGCCCCCCTCAGCCATCTTCCTGGAGCTGAGTTGGTTCTTGCCTTATGGCAGTCTATCTTCTTCATCCCTCTCTTTCACTAGGGCTGGGAGTTATTCAGTTTCAAGCAATATCTCCTTCCTTCAAGCAGGAGTTTCCCCTCAGCCCTCTCCCTGGAGCTGGGATTATCCCTCAGGCCTCTTTGCCTTAGGTTAATCAGTCTTCTCCTTCTCGGAGCAGAAGTTCTACCTCCAGCCCTCTTCCTGGAGCTGAGATTTTGCCAGTTCTCTTCAACTGAACACCCTTTCTAATTACCCTCTGGAGGGTTCGACAGGTCAGCTTTTTCTCCCACTGGTATCTGCCTGCTGTGAGGAAAGAGTCAACTTTTTTGCTGGTTTCCTTCTCCCAAATGCTTCCCAGCTGGTTTGGTAAAAGGGGAGCATTGCCCCATCCTCTCTGCAAGACTTTGGTCCCTTAAATGTTCAGTGTCAAGATTCTTTCACCAGGAGCCATTGCTTACCAGGACCCTAATATCTATTGGACCTGTCTGAAACTTTAGAGGGCTATACTTAGTAGTGGGGTGGGTTGACCACTAGGCACTACTGCCCTTTGATGGCAGACTACCACATCACACCAGCCAAACCAGGTCAGGGCCCAGTTGTGTTAGATCCTAAAACAATTAGAAAAGTATCCTAATTTTCTACAAGCTTCACTCCTCTTTCTTCAGTATAATTCTTCTTTAATGATTAGCTCCATCAAGTTTGTACTTTAAATTTCAATAGTTGATTGAAAATGAAAGCGTGAGCTGTGCATTCTCCGTTTGCAGTCACTCCACCCAAATCTGTTGTCTGTCAATTGAACTGAAACAGGCATTCAAGGAATAAAGGATATCACAACAATCAAACAGTTGCATAAATAAGGAATGAAGAATACAGTTCTTATTTTTTTAAGTGCCAGATCCTGCAAGGCACTGAATGCTCTGAACTTCTGTTGCAGTCAATGGGAGTTCAGAGCATTCAGCCCCTTGCAGAATCAGACTTAGATTTATAAAAGCTGAGTCAAACGAGCAGATTGAGTGAGCTCTTCTCCTCTGCTCCAGCTTCCTTGCACTGGGTAAAAGGCTCAGAGCAATGTAAAGAAGACCTAAAAGCTCAATATCTGACAAGGGAGGATTCCTCCAGTGCAGGGACTGTGGAAGACAGCTGTAAAGACCTTGCCTCCCAAGGACCCCGTGACAAGCTCTGGCATGCCAGGGGCAGGGCTGGTGGGACATGCTGGGTGCATGCAGCTGCGGAGATTTCAGGCCACAGTGTGGCTCATCAGGCAGCCTAGGGGAGCTGTCATAAATTAGATGGGGCAGTCTAAATTATACTGGGGGCCATTCCACCCCACCCCACCCACCCAGGATCCTGTATGCCAGATTTAGGTGAGTCATAATCCCAATATTTTGCATACAAGAATATTTTTCAAGGAAAATTTGTTACAAAAACATCTAAGAATGAAGGGGTGATGATTTAAATGTTGTCTGATTTGTAAAATTAGCAAATGTAACTTGCTGGGTTTTTTTTCCAGTATGAAAATTGTAAGGTATCCTATACCATACAATGCTTCACTAATAACAGATACTAACATGAAGAAACTTAAGGATATCAGTGAGCAACTATACAAACATGAGAAAATACTTTGCATTTGTTGCAAAGGCAACAAATATTTTGTGAAACATATGAAAATGGGTTGCTGCTCTACCTTGGTACTGTGGGGTGTAAGGAGGGGGGAGTAAAGAGTTAGCAAAATGTGATGATACAATAGTAATGAATGTATTGAGGTACAATAAAACCTGTGTGAAATAAGATTTATGGTATGTTGGCTAGAATAGTGCAGAGGTGGAAAGTACATAGTGGACTATATGTTTAATAAAATTTCATTGACCAAGAGAGTGCAATTATTTAAGGCTCTGATTAAAGAAGATATTTAAGCATGTATGCATTTCTAAGCAGACAATTATTCTTTTAAATCAATGGGTCTACTCACTTGCTTAAATACCTTGCTGTACTCGGGTTACAATTAAATGTGCCATTGTTGTTGTCATTGTTGCTGTTAAATAGTTATGGTATTCTAGCACTCAAAAGCCCCAATTAGGTTCAGGGTTCCATTGTTGTAGGCACCATGCAGTACATAGAAAGCACTAGTATCTTTCCTGCATAATTTATAATCTAAGAACATGGGTGATTTTTGTTAATCAAGGTTAAGGACATTAATATGAAATATATGATCTTGAGGAATATAAAATTAAGCAAATACTGGACAGCTACCATGGTATATTGTTCTTTATCTAAAAAGATCACTGCACATACTACCAAAGAGAAATGACAACAAAAGTTGGAGTACCATTTGGAAATACACATTTAGTCCATTATGTTGTTTACTTTCTCATCAGTGTGTTGCAAGATCCTTTGGGCATGACCTACTTTTTTGTTCTGTGTTTGTACAGTGAGTAGTACAAAGGGTTCTGATCCATAACAGAGGCTTCTAGATACTTTGATAATACATTTAATGATTTATAATTTGTAATAATGGTGGTATTACCAATACGCAGACTAGAAAATACCACATAAACATGGTATATTTTATTTTCTGTCATATGTGTTTATCTGATAATTTAAATAAAGAGAGAACCTGTCAATATTATGAGACATTTAAAAAAATATATGAACTACTGCCTTCCTGCTTTTCCACTTTTACAGAGTTCTGCTCTGCCCTGGTACCAGATCTTCTGGGAATGTTGTATTCTCCTTGTATTTCTCACATAAAAATTTAAAAACTCATTTTAATCCCAATCATGAAAGCACTTGTATAAGGCTACTCAAACATGTATGTGAATATTCACATTGGATTAGTGGGACTCCTCACATATCTAAACATATTTTGTGATGTGTGTTAAGTTTCATCACAAACTTTTTACCTCTGAAAACATAGATTTATGAGGGGTCACATGGAGGACAGGGGAAGGAGATTGTACTCTTCCAAACTCCTTCCACAAATAAGCTGCACTCATGTGAGTTGCTAACATGTGATGTCACTCATAGCAGATTGTTTCAGATATTCCAAATATGATAGAGCATGATACTTGGCTCTTCCTCGGGGGATTTTCTGTTTGCCCATGGCTTCTGCTAGGCTCTTTGGTATTGTCTGCTCAATTGGGGGCGGGAATAAGTATTATGGAAACACCACCCACCTGTGGAACCAAAATGAAATGTCACTTACAATAAATAATAAATTGTGCTGATCTGTGATTCTCTCACATCTTTCTTATATAAGGAATGGAGTTGTTCACAACGTTGACATTAAAAAGTGTCCTAATTGGATAATGAGTTAGCATCTCACTGAGGTGAATGGGGCAGCTTGCTTTGCTGAGTTATTGTAGCAGGCTCACATGGCTGTCTTTTACATGGGTTACATTTGGTCACATCTTTTACTTCACAAACAGCTAGAGACTTTAAAAAAAAAAAAAAGTTAAATCTGTGATTATAGAGGACAAGATAGTGGTTTCAGAACATTATCTTAGGTCCATGCTGGCTGTTTTTGACTCCTGTTTTCTTTATTTAGTGGAAATAATAAGGGCGGTCTTTATCTTTAAGAGCAAAGACACCATCACAATTTGTTTACAGGTTGTGGCTTTCTTGGTTTCCTAAAAAAAAAAAAATTCTTTTTGAGTTAGCTTCTCATTGTTTGCTTTCTGTTTCCTTCTGTGCTAAGTCTGAAGCACCAAAGGTTACCTCCATATAGAAAAACAGAAAAGCAGTATCCTTTTGAAGCCAATATTAATATCATTTCATGAATAATAGCAGTCAACAGATGCTTCCAAAGTTGCTTTTTTAATTTTCTACTGTTCTCTTCCATTATATTAAGAAATGTCTGCCAGACTAAACAATAAGTGATTTTTGTGTCCACTTTGGAACACTTGTTGCCTAATTGCGGTATTGTTCCCTGCATCTGTGACACCTGATACAATTTTGGTTAGGAAAGAAGAGTAATTATCATCTGTGAAACACACCTAATTATATTCTTTGTCCTGCCTCTGATTTTAGCTTAGGAGCAACAGTACAATTCTCCTGTGATGAAGACTATGTGCTCCAGGGGTCAAAAAGTATCACCTGTCAGAGGATAGCTGAGGTATTTGCTGCGTGGAGTGATCATAGACCTGTGTGTAAAGGTAAAGAAAACTCTTATGCTATAATATAGCTTGCTAGTTTTCGCAATTACTTTCCTGCATGTTTTACATTTGAAATGATGTCACAGTGAAATAATGTCGTATTAATTTTTGTTTTGGGTTTTTTGTTTTTTTTTAACAAATATATCAGTGTCTTCTCTCCTCTTTTCCTTATTTTTTAATAAGCGATCCCTTTTTGTTTAAAAGTGAATATTTTATTACATTTATTTACCAATTTCTTGGATAAAACCTGGCAAATAGAATTGGTTACATCTGTTACCATAATTTCTCCAAATTGGAGACTTCCTACCATAAATGACAATTTCTTCCAGTAGGCTAACTTTAGTAAATAAGTTAAACAGATTACTGTTCAATTACCTTTGTGCTTATTGTGTATGCAATCAGTAGTTTATAATTATCCCATATTTCAAGATTGTACTGCCCTGTGGTTGAAATCCACAGGGAAGATTAACCTTTTGATCAACTCTAATGGAAAAGTTAATCATCAGGATTCTAATTTTTCTGTGTTCAGCAACACATGATTCAAGAATGTACCAAATTTCAGTATTATAGGCCAATGGGAACATGAATGTTAATGTGTCAGTCAGGTTGCCACATGGTATATATTATATTAAATATTATTATTTAATAGCTTGACAAAATTTAGTGATGGTATGAAAAACATTAATGAAAGTTTGAGTCTTGAGTACTTAGTTTTGTCCCTGTATCCATGTCTTGGAAAGCGAGTGAGAGAGCAAGCAAGCAAGCAAGGCCAGGAGGCTGTGCTTCATCCGAAATGGGCTAGGGAACTGACAGATTCAGGTAGAGCAGGTTAACGGAGAAAGGTATAGTGTAGTGTAGATGGGTGTAGCTGAAGAACTGAAGTTAGTATGCATTGTTGAGTTATGATTTTTGACTTTATGTTGAGTACTCATCGAGGATTGTTTAAATTATTTTGTGATTTAAGGACTCTGAGGTCTGTGTGAATTTTAGTTGATATTAAATGAGCCCCAGAAACGGGCGCTGTGAGTTATAACAGAGGCTGTCTGGAGTACATAAGGAACTACGAAATGGGACTTTATAGGGGCCTCTGATGTCACTCTCAGCCATGAGGAGGTGCTCAATAGGCAGCCACAACACTACTGTCACTCTAGCAGAATGTTGGTTGTATATTGTCGTTGCCATTTCTTTTTTCATTTAAAATTTCTATTAGCATGTAGTAAAACATTATTAGCAGTAATGTATAACAGTAAGATGCATGTATGCCATTCAGGAAGTTTGGAAAGGCATTACAAGTAGCTGTGTTTTTTTCAGTCAGATGGCGTTCAACAACTTGCTAAATGATGGTAAACACACTTCCTTGCATTTCTCTGTGCGGTGGGCCTTCAGAAATGTAGCAGTAAATTTCTGAGTAAATTAGTATAAAGGACAAGCAATATCGGGGATTCATCCATTAGAATTTCTACAAATGTAACTACAGTGAAGAATGCATTTTGCAATCAGTTCACAGACATTTGAATAATAATGTAAAATAAAAAGGAAGCTTAATAGCAAACTAAAAAAAAGGTGGAAAAAGTTAATATCCATTGGGAAAGGTAGAGATGCTGATCATCTTTTTGCCTACATATAGGTAAACATTAACTAAATATCTCATAAGACCTAATTAATTCAAGGGTAAAATAAGTAACTAATAACTAAATAGTGTCATTCTCATCCTTGTGCTTGCCTACTTTGTAAAAATAGTACATGGTTTTTGCAGAGCAGATGATGCATATTAAGAAAGTTATCAGTTAATATAGTGACATATGGTGAAAAGACAAATAGACAGATGGTATAGATATAGCAGTTTGTCATACAGCACATGCTTTACAGTGTTCATTAGTTTCATTAAAAGAACCTTTGACACAAATTTATTTTATTCTGTGGATTGATTAGCAGTTTTTGTTAAACTCTTGTATTTAATGAAATCTTCAGATTATAAATTAAGCTTTTCTACACTTTAATAAAATTGGCTGTTTGAAATGCTATACATGAAGTCTAAAGCAAATATTTTAGGGGGATCACTGTTAACACAAATACCACTTGGTAATAGGGGTGCGGTGCAAGCAACTGCAGAAAAACATGCATATCTTTGGTCAATTTCCATTTGTCCACACAAACAAGCATTTGAGCAAACAAAACAGTTAATTGTACATAAATGCCAATTTGTACAAGAAATAATTTTTTTCCTGTGTCACTGAAGGGTTCTGGAGGTGCAGAGGGTATAGTTATTTTTTTTAAAGGGGCGTCTGTTGCTCTCCTTTAAAATTTTAGCTTAAGGTTTATCAGTATCATGTTTGATGTTCTCCCTGGTTATGATCGCATATAACTCTTTTCATTCATTTATGTAAATTATTTTAGGTTTGCAAAACCTATTGAAAGTACACTTTTGAAAAAAATGCTAATTTGAATATTAACATTTAGTTACATTAATGTTCTGGGATTGCTCTGCAAAATTTTAAACTGAAAATTTCCAATTCCATTAGATGCATTTGATTCAACAACATAAATCCTCCTAATTTGTTCTCATGAGGCATACGAATGGCTGAATATAAATTTGCCTGACAAAAGTGAAAGCTTTAGCTCACTTTAGAAGCTATCAAAAATACCAGCTGGAACTAGAATAGGATGATGTTCCTTAAATAAAAGCTGGAATGCATCTAAAGCATTTCTGCAGGAGAAATAAAATGGGGTGTTCTTAGGAGAAAAAAATTGACATATCACTTGTAAAATATACACAAACACATACTGCTGTAGATTATGAACTTTCTTTAACACTTAAGAAAAGGACTAATTTCCAGACTAATGTTTCCTGGTGGAGCTGACTAATTTCTGAACTGGCTGGTCACTATAGACAAAGAGGCAGAATTATGCTGGGAGTCTTGTATCAGCTGGGCCTACCTTGTCCCAGCTGGCAGCAATTCTCTCTGCTTTCTTGGACTACTTTTCTAATGAGTCCCACCATCTTTCCCCAATGTATCTATATAAGTTGGTTGGCAGTGAGGAAATAGTGGAGGAGATCCCTGCTAGATTGCTGAGGATACTTTTAAATGCTTACCAACTAAGAAGATAGGCAAATGCTTTTGAAAAAGAGAAGGAAGGAGTGTGTAGGGCTGGAGCTGGAAGAGAAGCATGCATTATTGTATGTGGAAGAAGGTGGGGTTCATTAAGGTAAGTTGCTCATCCTCCATGCCTCAATACAGTATTGTGGGGGTCTGGGATACTCATCCTCTCAGTGCCATGGATTAAGTTTTATAGAAATTGGAAAGATTTAGAGTTCAGACCAAAGTAGAATTCTGGATGTGAATTCATGCTCTCCAAACATTGGGGAACAGATCTAATTTTTTGACAGCTGAAGTACAGGAAAAATGCAGGCAGTATTTTCTTTTTTAATTTATGAAATTATAAAAATCTGTTCCAACACAGTAAAGTTCTTTGTGTCAGTTTCAGCTTATTATCTTAGCAATTGTTCAGTGTTACACTTTGATGAGTCTCTAAAAGAGCCATTATGATGTGAGTAAACAACCACCTAACTAATGTCTGATTTTTATTTACTGGTGCTTTGTAGATACATTGATTTCTAAATGTTGTCACGTGCCACACACCAAATAGGGTTTGAGTTACGCTGCCTGAAAAAAACAAAACAAAACAATTTTTTCGAGCAGCAGCAGTGTTTCATATTGGCACCAAAAGATGAAAGGAATTAATATTTAGCTACATGATGATAATGTAATATTTCTCTTAAACAAACTAAGGGGGAAAAGTCCCAGTTTAAGCTCTCACTCAGTCATGTACTTGCCTCTTTTGCACAGCAGTTCATGTGATAGATACATAAGTGTACACTTATGTATCTATATACTGCCAGGAGGGTGGCAAATTTAACCCAGTTTCTCTTGTTTGGGCAGAATGAAGCCATAACTTCTGGTACTATGCAGTTTATCATTTTTAAATAAATATACCTTGAAATTATTTAGTGATGAATCCCTAGTAGATTGTAATTCATTTTATATCCCTGTTATAACAAGGCCATGTGATTCTGTGACTTGTTCCGATAATGCAGACTGACCTTCTGACATGTTAAGTAATCAAAGGCCTCTTCCTGCAACCATTATTCATACGAATAGTTCTTACTCATGCAAGTAGTCTGATTAAAGTCAATGAGTCTATTCATGAGATTAAGGAATATGCACCTAAGAAAGATTTGAATGCTATTCTCCTCAGAAAATACTCACAGATGTGTGCTGAAACGGGAACATGGGGATGGCCATATCATTTTAGACGAATCATGTTTCTGACAATAACTTGTTCCAAATGCTTCTCCTAACCTCAGGTTGTTAGTGGTTGTCCTTTGACCTGAGGAATGAGATTTTATATTCCTTATTAAACAAAAATGAAACTGTAAATGTTTTCATTATCCATGTAAAAGACTAATCCCTTTTTGAATCCTTCTAAGCTCTTAGCCTCTCTCATATCTTGTTGCACTGACTTCCAAAGGTTAGTTATGTTATGTTTATAAGCTCCTTCCTTTTATCAGCTTTAAATATGCTACCTTTTTAATTTAGTTGGCTGTCCCTTTTTTTTGTATTATGAGAGTAGATAAACATGAGCTCCAAATGACTTTCTCTGTACTTTTCATTTAATTTTAAATATATCTGTGTCATGGCCCTTTTATGAGTCCTCTCTGTAATCTAAGTAGTCCTAATCTTTTCAATGAGCTTTCCACAGTGTTGCCCAGGTCTTATTCCTGCATGGCTACAGTTTATTTAGCCAGTGATGTGTATGAGTACTTCAAATAACTCCATCCAATGTGCTTTTTAACGATTGTGTTTTAATGTTACCAAACCAGCTAGCTTTGTCAAGTCCCTCTGGTGTTCCTCAGTCTTCTTTAGTCTTGACTAACTCATCTGCAAATTTTGTCATCTCAATGTCCACTCTTTTTTATTTAATTTATCTATGTAAGATTCCAGAAGTATCACCCTGTCTGTGAGCCTACAATGCCTGTAGAGTCAGTGTGAAGCAATGCAAACAGTTACAAGCATGGTTGAGAACTCTTTTTGTTTAGAATTTCACCAAGTTCTATCATCACTGGAATTCTCGGTCTGTTATTGTCCAGCTTTTAAGTTCTCAGCCATATTTTGGCTTTTTTGCACTTTACAAATTATACCAGTACTACAACAAGGGCTTTCATTAGCAAATATATTAAATATTCTATAAATAACACCTGCCCCAGTTCAGAACTTTGGATTTTCCCACTGTTTTTTTTTTCCTCCCTCCATATTGATTCTAACATAGGACAGCACTACTTGTCAGAGACTTGATCAAAGCTTTTTGTAAGTCCAAATAAATAAATAACTGATTTTCCTTTATCCCCTGTCTGTTGACACACTCAAAGATGTCAAACTCTCTTGGTTAGTATGTAGTGGTGGGATGATTACGTCACTCCCTTTGAAAAGGCTAGGGCTGCTGTAGGCATTTCCCTCATGCAGTCTTTGTGTATGTCTACACTGCAATCTAAACCCGAGCTTGAGCCCAGGCTCAAGCCTAACCTCTCTTGCATCTACACTGCAATTGTACTAACCCAGGACTTAGACTCAGGGTCCCAGGACACTGCAGGCCTGGAGGCTCTGAGCTTGAGTTAAGCTGCAACTCAGGGTCTAAGCCCTGTTGCTTTGCAGTGTAGACACAACCCTACTTGACTTGGTCCCAGCAGTCATCTGGAAGTATCCCACAATTCCATGGGACAACTTCCTTAATCCTCTCTATCCCAACAATCCGCAATCCACTCTATTAAAAACAGAAACCAGCCCCTCTACCGTGCTTTTCCAAATGGAAGCAGCTCACGTCAGTATTAAACCATTTTCTTCTGATCATTGATCTACAAGCATACTATCAGAGAGCCTCCAGGGTTTGCAATGGAGGGTGAACCAATCAAGCCTTTTGCAAAGCGAGATGCTTCCTGGTAATATGCTGGTCAAGCGCTAAAGTTTTCTCACAGTGCACCATAGTCCTAGGGCTAGAGCAGCTACATTTTGGTGGGATGGAGCACACTAGGGACTCTGTTGATGGAACATCTCTAACTTGGGCAAGCAGAGACCAAAGAATAGCTGAAAGCTTTTATTTATATATAATTTCCTAGCTGTCTCCTGACTCTTAGAAGGATCATCTTTATTTAAATGCAGATGTTACCTACTTGATTGTTTCCTGTTTAATTTTGCTTACCTAATATAATTTTCTGCATGGCCACGACTGATAACTTTTGGCATTATGACAGGTTTTTTATTGAGTGGGATGAGCCTGAGCAAATTAAAATGTGGAGGTTTTGTTAGAATAGATCAGATCCATGATATAGAGTGACAAAAACAAACACAACTACCAAAATTTCAAAAATCTCAAAGGCTGGAAAGTGACATTTGAACAACATGTTTATTTAGTTGTGATGGACTATAGAAAACTGGCAAAAATAGTTCCCAGTCCTACAAACACTTATGCATATGATTAATTTTAGTTGTATGGAATAGTTCCACTTACTTCAATTGGATTGTTCATAGGGTATATAGTTAGGCACTTAAATGTTTTCAGAGCCTCACTCCGTCATCCATCCTGTACAGGGTACACATCTTCAAAGTGATCGATTGGCATTGTTACTGACAAAATCAGCACATTTAACACAGACAATTCCCTAATTTTAAGTAAATACTGAAATATTTTCCACTTGATAGATTCCTTCTTCACATTTACATTTTAGAGGATGAAACAAATAAACATATTCACAGTTGGTTGATTTGCCTTCTTTTCCCCACACCTATCACCCATTTCTCTGCCTGTTTGTCTCTTAGCCTCTGACAAATGTTTGTGTTTGATCTATCTCCTCTATCAGTCTGATGGCTGGCAGGCAAGCAAATACAAATTGAACAGCTGTGCAACAGATACAATAGTATTTGCACAGAGCTGATCCATTATTATCTGCAGCATGACAAAGGATTGGGGAAATAATTATTTGTGCCTTGGAAACCTAACGACAGCTGCCTTTTTTATTTTTAACAATATTACTTACATTAATCTGAATGTGATAGAAAGTAAATTAGAATTTAAAACTGGAATATCTTGAAAAATGGTATCTATTTCTGTAATTTTCTGAAGAATTCACAAAAAATACTTAATTTTTTTTGCTGTATGTCATCTATCTGTTTCATTAAGCTTGAACACCATGTTCTAGACTTTTTTTTTCTTAATCACAATGAATTAATAGATTCAATGTTACTCACAATGAGAGTCAAAGTTAAATCTTAACTGGATTTTGATTGCTTTGAATGCACAGCTTGGTTTATGATTCTGGATCCTGCCCTTATAAATAGTTTTGTTTACCTCCAGTATACTTTAAAGGAGACCATGATTGCATTAGTTCACCGGACTATTTAAAAATAATTAATATTTGTATATCTCTGCGTCTTTCATTTATGGCTGCTGAGGAAAATGTTTTTATTTATACACATACATACCATTGAGATAAGAATATCTGCTCTCTTTTGATTTCTAATTGATGTAACTATGCGACTGAAATTTTCTCAGAAATGTCAAATTATTGAATAGCAAAAAAAAGTTCCAATGTTTGTCCTCTAAGATGAGTGCTGTAACAATAGGTAGAAACTAATAAGTATTTTTCTGTTAAAAATTTTTTCTACATTAAATATATTTCCCTACTCGCTTATTGTTTGGGACTTTTTGACAGCTTTTCTTGATACCAAATGCCATCTATTCCTTTACTCTGAGAAACTTGTCATTCTGATTCCTTAGATATGAAGGTGCTACATCTCTGAACTCAGATATGGAGGTAATTTTTTTCAGACAGCAGAGAGTGTCTAATTCTTTTCTTCTGTTATCAGTTCAGTGGTTTACTAATACGTGGTCATATTAGACTGAAATATCATGACAGGTCCTAGTGTATAGGAATTGCCCAAGTGGATTATCATTGTTGTTTGTGGTTTCCAAGATTCCAATCAAGACTGGGTCACTAGTGCACAATAGTGCATTCAAACACACAAGAAGGCATTATAAATGCCCCAAAGGTTTTACAATGTGATTTTTAGATGAGATCAGGTGCCATCTAGTTCAGCATATTATCTCCAGCAGTGACCAGTGCCAGTGATTTGAAGTGTAGCCTTTTATCTTATTTAAAGTGAATTTAGTGATGTTGTATTAAACCATCCTGGGTTGGGCTCTGGATGCTACAGTTTCAAGCTCAACAGAGTGAAATTGCCTTTGTTGCTTTTCTCAAATGTGGAGGCTCTAGGAACACATGAATTTCAAGGATAATGACCACAGACATAATCACAAGTACAAAGTCTTATCTGAACTACGAGTTTTATTAAAGCAATAAGTAAAGTTACAATTACCCATGCATACAGAAATCCTGTAAAAACACATGCATTAATTATAAGTGTGATATGCTCACATCCTCAATGGTATTTGAGGAGCCAATGGACCTTTCAATAGACCATGATAGCTAGAAGGATGGGTCCTGCTGTGGTTTCCTGTGGGGTCATCCTTTAAGTCTTCCCACTTTTACCCAAGTGTGGAACCCTCTTTTTTTACTGTAATTCTGACCACACCTAACACTTTATGCATATGCATGATGGTATCAACCCTCTTTTTCTTATCTGTATTTTCACACCCCATGAATATTGGGGTTCCCTGTTTTTCATAGGTAGTTCATAGTTCCTTATTCTTGTTAGCACTTACGCATGACATGTATACTGCATTCAAGACAGATACTCAAAGATGTCACAATGAGGTGTCTCGTGGTCTTTGTCATTGGTTGCAATCCAGTTTTCTGTAACATCACTTATTGGCACATCTTATGCAGTAACCTTGAGACCTTGCTGGCATAGAGTTATTCCTGGTCACCCACTCATGTCAAGCATTCTTAATTCTATGGCCTAGTATATCTAAGCTAAAATCTTACAGGTCTCCGCCTATATGCTTTGCATTTCAGCCATCCTTTACTTATATACCTACTATATACTCATCACTCCTAAATATTTATTAATCATACAACCTTAATCTATTTAGGGTACATTGATTATATGAAGTAGCATATAAATTGAACATAACATGCAATACAAAGATAAATGGATGATAAAATGACTGATCATGATAATTAGCTACAAAAGGAAAGTGCAGGAACCCAAGAACCCTCCCTCTTCCATTTCCTTTTGTGGCAAATAATAAAAATGATATTCTTTGTATGGGTATTTAGGAATCGTTATAAAATGTTACCACTAAATTTTATATTTAAGAAGTTTAAAATAACCTATAGGAAGGTTAAATTCTATAGCTGTTTAGAATAGTTTCAGTTGCACACTGTGACATTTTTATAGAACCATATGTCTATAATCTGTCAAATTCTATATTTTTTTCCCTATAAATTCCATGTTTTTCAATAATGGAATAATTGGCTCATAGGGGACGTTCCTATCCTTGAATTATGAGGGTTTATATATTATTTTTATTATTTCTATGGAATCATGGATATTTTTACGTGTGTGTATCTAAATATTTTCTAAATCTTATTAAGAAATTTCTACCTATATATTTGTATAGACACAGAAGATTTCAGACTGTTCAAAGCATCTCTAAATATGAGGGCATGTTCTAAAGAAAACTGAATTTTTAAAAAGACATTTGGTATGACCAATCAGATTGTAATCACTAGTAATAGAACTACATCTCAAGTCCGCTTGAGTCAAGTATGCTTTAAAGACAGGACCTCTTTCTCCTCAATAGAAAATATACTATATCAGCTATTAAAGAGATTTTATGCTTGATCTTAGTCAAAAGATCATTTAAAGAAACAAGTGACTCTATTAAAAAGAACAAAAACAATGGGTACAGACTATCTATCTATCTTAGGTATTTATATGACTCTCATTACCATACTATCCAAATGCCTCAAAATATTTATTGTATTTATTTTCATAAAAGTCATAGACCGTGTGCACCCCCCACATGCACACAGACACCAAAAAGTATAAACCATGGACACAATGGTGGCCTCTGAAGTAAGTTCTGCATATCATTTTTGTATCAATATATGCCCTTTTTCTACATTGTACTTAATTTAGGAAATAATGTACATTATAAAAATAGATTTAATTTACTACAAAAGTGTGTAGTGTTTGTTATATGGACTGGCTTCATTTCAAATGGATTTTATCCGACTATAAAAAACATTCATTTCAAATAAAACCTGGTTGCTACACAACTTTGTGCACCAATGACAACTATGTATTATAAAAATTGACCACTAAATTGTGAAGACAGAGAAACAATATAATGAAGATGATTTTTCATTTAAAAAAGAAAGACAGAGATTCCAGTTACTAGTATTTCTAATTCATCGAGGGAAGGATTTTGAGTTCTGATTTTTCACCTTCTTTTCTACCAAGGGTTATTGTATATCACTCAGTAGAACATAACTTTATGATCTAAATTTGCAGTAATTTTTGTATAAACCTCATACACTATATTAATTTTGCACAGCTTAAGAGTCACAAAAATGATCCACTTATTCCTAAGGATACTGAATTGCTCTTAGAATCATAGAATATTAGAGTTGGAAGGGACCTCAGGAGGTCATCTAGTCCAACCCCTGCTCAAAGCAGGACTAACCTCAGCTATATCATCCCAACCAGGGCTTTGTCAAGCCTCACCTTAAAAACCTCTAAGGATGGAGATTCCACCACCTCCCTAGGTAACCCATTCCAATGCTTCACCACCCTCCTAGTAAAAAACTTTTTCCTAATGTCCAACTTAGACCTCCCGCCCTGCAACTTGAGACCGTTGCTCCTTGTTCGGTCATCTGCCACCACCGAGAACAGCCTAGCCCCATCCTCCCTGGAACCCCCTTTCAGGTAGTTAAAGGCCGCTATCAAATCCCCCCTCACTCTTCTCTTTTGCAGACTAAACAAGCCTAGTTCCCTCAGCCTCTCCTCATAAGTCCTGTGCTCCAGCCCCCTAATCATTTTGGTTGCCCTCCGCTGGACTCTCTCCAACTTGTCCACATCCTTTTTGTAGTGGGGGGCCCAAAACTGGAAACAATATTCTAAATGCGGCCTCACCAATGCCGAATGTGTGTGACCTGCTGGCAATGCCCCTCCTAATGCAGCCCAATATGCCATTAGCCTTCTTGACAACCAGGGCACACTGCTGACTCATATCCAGCTTTTTATCCACCGTTACCCCCAGGTCCTTTTCTGCAGAGCTGCTGCCCAGCTCGTCGGTCCCCAGTCTATAGCTGTGCATGGGATTCTTCCTTCCTAAGTGGAGGACTCTGCACTTGTCCTTGTTGAACCTCATTAGATTTCTTTTGGCCCAATCCTCCAGTTTGTTTAGGTCACTCTGTATCTTATCCCTACCTTGCAGGGTATCTACCACTCCCCCCAGCTTAGTGTCGTCCGCAAACTTGCTGAGGGTGCAATCTACCCCATCCTCCAGATCATTAATAAAGATGTTGAACAAAACCGGCCCCAGGACCGACCCCTGGGGCACTCCGCTTGTGACCGGTTGCCAGCTAGACATGGAGCCATTGATCACTACTCGTTGAGCCCTATGCTCTAGCCAGTTCTCTATCCATTTTATAGTCCATTCATCCAACCCATACTTCTTTAACTTGCTGATAAGAATACTGTGTGAGACAGTATCAAAAGCTGTATCTTCAGTATTCCTGCCAGATGCTCTGAACACGATGGTGGTATTGACTGTTCTGAAAGGAGCTGATTGTTCACCCTCCTGGGCAGCAATGAAATGTTCCAAAAGCAGTCATGGTGGAAAGGGTGGGTGGGGGTGTGTGTGTGTGTGTGTGTGTGTGGTAGTAAGCTAGGTAATACAGAGAGAAGAGGTAACATTATAAATTTTTTTTTATCTGTAATGAACATAGTTCTTCTTAGGGATAGTATTTTCCCAGCATATCTGTGATTAGATCTGCACCTCCTTATCCTACAGCTGTCAGTTAGGTTGTTCTTGTCAGAGTTTTAACCGGTGTTTGTGGGCCTCAAATGTGCAATTGCTGTAGAATGTCTAACATATTCTCCATAATATCACTCAGCAATATATTTCTATGGAGGTCAGGAATGATAGCATCTTTCTGGTTAAAATGAGTCACTGATGATTATCTTTAACTTGGGTGAAAGAAAGCGGAGCAATAACTGAAAAAGAAAATAGGCTCCATCATGAGAAGTGATTTTTTTTTTTTTAATTTATTTGTTTTTTAATTTAGTTTCAAAAGTGTTAACTTCAGTATTTAAAGGGAGATGTGACTGAGTCCTGCAAACTACCAAGCATTTTTTTTTAGGGTTACTGGCCTAGTGGATGGGGGGAAGCAGTAGACATGATATATTTTGATTTTTAGTAAGGCTTTTAACACAGTCTCACATGACTTTGTCATAAGAAAACTAGGGAAACGGGATATTGATGAAATCACTATGAGGTAGTTGCACAATGGCTTGAAAGACCATACTCAAAGAGTAATTATCTATGGTTTGCTGTCAGACTGGGAGGGTACATTTAGTGGGGTCCTGCAGGGGTCAGTCCTGGGTCCAGTATTATTCAATACTTTCATTAATGGCTTGGATAATTGAGTGGAGAATTGTTTATAAGATTTGCAGATGACAAGCTAGGATGGGTTGCTAGCACTTTGGAGGACAAGACAGGATTAGAATTCAAAACCACCTTGACAAATTTGAGAATTGGACTGGATTCAACAAGATGAAATTCAATAAAAATAAGTGAAAAGTATTTAATTTAGGAAGGAAAAATCAAATCCACAAGTACAAAATAGGGAATAAATGGCTAGGTGGTAGTACTTCTGAAAAGGGTTTGGGGATTATATTAGACCACAAACTGAATATGAATTTAAAAAAAAGTAATATTCTGGGATGTACTAATAGGAGTTGTTGCATGTAAAACATGAGAGGTAACTGTCCCGCCTTACTCTGCATTGGTGAGGCCTCAACTGTGTCCAATTCTGGTCGCCATACTTTAGGAAAGACTTGGACAAATTGGAGAGAGTTCAGAGAAGAGTAACAAAAATGATAAAGGTTTAAAAGACTTGATCTATGAGGAAAGATTTTAATAAGTGGACACGTTTAGTCTTGAGAAAAGAGTGGGGAGGGTTGATAACAGCCTTCAAATATGTTGAGGGCTGCTCTAAAGAGGACAGTGAAGTCATTCTCCATGTCCAGTGAAGGTAGGAGAAGGAATAATGGGCTTACTCTGTGGCAAGGGAGATTAGGTTAATGTGATGGGGTGGACTAGGACTACAGACCTCCTGCTGGAGGACTCAGAGTCCTGTCACACCAGTCCCAGAAAAAGACTAGTAAAGGATCTGCATAGGGAAGCTGCAGGGGACATGGCCAATCAGGGGCAGGCTGCAAGCGGCTAGCCAATCAGAGGATTGCAGGCTAGTATAAAAGGAACTACTGTGCAGACCAAAGGCAATTGCTGCTTGGAGCCTGAAGAGTGTAGGCAGTGCTCCTAGTAGGCTGAAGGACTGCAGCATCATAGACAGCTAAGTTCTGGCAGTGCCCAGAGGAGTGATTAAATTGCTCCTCATTGGCTGCTGGACCTGAACATAGAAGAACCCTGAGGTATGGATGAAGCATTGGTGAAGGCTGGGGCTGCAGGGAAGGCCCAGGAAACTGAAAGAAGCTTAGTTAAAGGGGCATGGCAGTACATGGCCGCAATTCTTAGGGTCCCTGGGATGGCACCTGGAGTAGTGGGCAAGCCTGGTTCCTCCCCAATAAGCCACTGGGAAGTGGCCCACAATTGGACAGTGATTAAACCCCCAGAATGAGAGCTGAATTGTTAAGAGGCCCAGCTGCAGAGCTGAGGTCAGAAGAGACCAGAGTGGGCAAAGAGTCTCCAAAAAGGAAGCCCTGGGGCACAGCCCCATACCAGGGCCAGGAGCTCTTAAAGACTTGACTGGAAAGGGTCTGTTTGAGTTGTGTTCCATACAGATTGTGTGTGACTCGGCCAAAGGGCCGAGTCACTAGAAACCACCAGAGAAACTGTCAGAAGGGCTCACCACAGACTGAAAGAGGTGCAGACACACATTTGAACAAGGGGGTGCTCGCAAGAAAAGGATGCCACCCTGTTATAGTTTAGATATTAGGAAATATTTTCCAACTATGAAGGTATGAATCATAGAATATAAGGGTTGGAAGGGACCTCGGGAGGTCATCTAGTCCAACCCTCTGATCAAAGCAGGACCAACCCCAACTAAATTGTCCAAGCCAGAGCTTTGTCAAGCTGCACCTTAAAAACTTCTAAAGTTGGAGATTCCACCACCTCCTTAGTGAAAAACTAATATCCAACCTAGACCTCCCCCACTGCAACTTGAGACCATTGCTCCTTTTTCTGTCATCTGCCACCACTGGGAACAGCCTAGCTCAATCCTCCCTGGAGCCCCCCTTCAGGTAGTTGAAGGCTGCTTTCAAATTCCCCTTCTGTCCTGAAGACTATATAAGCCTCTCCTCATAAGTCATGTGCTTCAGCTGCCTAAACATTTTTGCTGTCCTCGGCTGGGCTATCTCCAATTTATCCACATACTTTGGGTGGGCCCAAAACTGGACACAGTACTCCAGATGAGGCCTCACCAATAGCGAATAGAGGGATTAGGCTTCCAGGTGAGGTTTCATTGGTGGTTAAAACAAGTTGGACAACCACTTACCTGTGATTGTCTAGGTTTACTTGGTCATGCCTCAGCGCAGCTGGCTGGAACTGATGATGCCTCACAGTCCCTTCCTGCCCTACATTTCTATGATTCCATGATTAATTGACTTCATTGAGAAGTTAAATAGCCTCACATGAAATTATCAGTGAATGAGGTTTGGGTCCTCTAGCCAAACCCCCTGCCATTCAATTTATGATGTGTCCCAGAGCTAAATCCCAACAACTGTCATCTGCAAGGGAGGAGAAACATAGATTTGAAATGGAGATTAATCTATGGAAACTTAAAACCTCTTCTTTGCCAGGCTAAAATGTGCCACCTCTCCCTCCTTGTGCTTGAAGTTTCTTATCCACACTGAACAACATCCATAAGCTGTGACCATATTTATGGACAGTTATTACCTCCAAATTTTAAAAGAAAAAGTACTCTCTGTTGTTCTTATTCCCACCTACCATGCCTCCAGAATGCTGTAAGGAAGATGAGAAAACCCCCCAGACATTGCCTATAGGCAGGAAAAAATCCTTCCTGTTCTCCAAAAGTTATTGGGTTAAAACAGAGAAAGACATTACACCACCAACAGGCAGGGTCAGGGGGCAGGCAGGACAGTTCTCCACAACAATGGCTGCTGAGTGGTCAGGAATGCTTAAATACTGGAGATGAGTGAGTTCACTGGAGCCAATTGATTCATTCTTCATCTCTGAATTGGCCAATGGGTGGCATGGGGAAATGGATCTCTGCTCCATTCTCCTCTGCCTCTGGAATGATCCTTATGCATACTCTGGGAAGAGGAAAGGGAGGAGGCACAGGTGCCAGAAGGTATGGCCCTCTTCCAGCCAAGATTCCAGGGGGGACCCATTTCCCTGTCAGCCTGATAAACACTGAGACTGCACTGACTTTATTGGTTAACTGCCTGCCTCCTGCTGGTAATGGCTGAGAATCTTAAAAGGTTTCTTGTGGATTCTTAGGTATGTCAGTTGCCTTTGATACTATTGATCACAAGGTGTTGCATTCACAGTTCTTGCCCCTGAAAAGATAGGATAGAATCAGAGTTGAACGCTTAATTTCTTTCTTGCTGGAAGGACAGAGAGAGGGAAGGACAGTTGCCTTGATGATTCTCTCATATGAGGTACTACAATGTTCAGCCTTGCAAACTGTTCTTGTCCTCTTCAAAATATATGTGGGACCTTGAAGGAGATAAGGCAGCATGGGCTCAGTTGTCTCCACTATGCAGATGACCCTCAGATCTGTCTGTCTCTATGTAAGAATCAAAATAAATGCAATAGAAGAAAGGAGAATAATAATTTTTAAAATCTGCAGTAAAAAAGAGGAATTGCATTTGTCCTAGCCAAAAAATGAACAGTGAAGTGTATATCCAAACTCTGTGTTAGAGCCTTAATTTACTGATTATTTGTAATTTAAGATTATTTAGAGCCATGATGACAAATTGAAGCTCCAGTGCATAATATGTCGTGAAAAATCTTATTAATGCAAAACCAACAAAATTGCAGTCCCATCAACAAGTAAACATAATGATGCTATTGGCAGTGAAATTGAACTCTTCAAGCATAAGAAGACAATTTTTATTTAAAATCAACGTACCAAAATCATTATCTTCAAGAATTTAAACATGGATGTGACTAGTGCCCTTGACGTTTCCTACTTTTATGCACTGCAAATTTCTAAAGTCAGGAAGGCACAATAAATTGCAGAGAAACTTTTGAAAGTGGCCTGCATTAAAATAGTTTAAATAATGTGTGATGTGCATACTAATGTCTCGAAACCTGAAAAGTATTCCTTTTTTTTAATGAGACTGCTAAATGGTAATTGATTAAATGGTTGGGAACTGTGAGGACAGTAGGAGATTCCTATTTCACACCTCAAATCCTCCATATTTTGTATTCACTTTAAAGCAACAACCACTAAAAGGTCATTGCTGCTGTGTGTTTTTTTTTTTTTTAAATATTGGCAGTGATAAACTTAAAGAAGACTGGAAAGACACAGCTGTAAAATAACTGCACCTGCTGTTTCTAGCATAGTTACAAATTTGTTACACATGAGTAATGTCAAATGATATCATTTTTCAGTAAAAACCTCAGGAAGGTTAAACAGACGTGACATCACAGCATCAAAAAACGAAATTCTGATGGCTGTACTATCATTTTGAGATATATTTCAGTGGAAATTCTTAAAGGAAAGATGACAAAAAGGCTTAATGCCACCATAGAAACATGGGTGTCAAAATAAAAGTAGGATTAAATATTTAAATATTGAAATGTAGGATTTCCCACACTACCTCAAGTTAAGGAATCCTCTTTCCTCATATTTGCATCAGAAGTTTATCTGGGATTTCCTCTAGAGACACTTGCTGATGTGGATAATATTGTACGATAAAACAGTGTAATATTTTTCCTGAAACTGTGCTGGATTATCACTATCACTAGGCAGCACAGGCTAGCAGAGCACTGGATTGAGATTTAGAAGGGCTGAGTTGTATTCCCCACACTGCCACTGGCTTGCTGGGTGAAGTTGGGCAAGTCACTACACCTCCTTGTGCAACAATTTCCCCATTGGTAAAATGGAAATGATGCTTCTCTCCTTTGTAAGTGCTATGAGATCTATTGCTTCAGAGTGCAGTGTAAGAATTAGGTACAGTATGAATAATTATTGTTATACTGCAGAAAACTGGAAGAAAAGACATTAACATTATCAGTAGTAAAAAAAGACTGCTACTATACATTAAATGATGATATAATCATCAGCTAATGAGGTGTTGTAACTCGTGTTGAGTCAGAGGAGTAAAATAGCAGTAATATTTTATTCTTCCAATTAATTTCAGCGTAAGGATAGAACATCTGTGTGTATGTTCTAAGTGATTCTGTGGCCTCCATCATGGTAATATCTGAGTGCCTCTCAAACACTAATGAAATTATCCTTAAAACACAACTGGGAAATAAGGAAGTATAATTATCACCATTTAACATTATATGCAAATGAGGCAGAGAGTTTCAATGGTCACACATGAAGACTGTGTCAGAGATATTAACTGAAATAACTTCTTTCCATACTTTTGAAATATAAAAAAATTAAGACATATTTGTAAGTCAGTGAAATGGGGAAGGAGTCTCAGCATTAAACCCCTGGCTTTGCTTGTGCTCTTTATCTTAAATAGGTAGTTTGTATAACTGAGACACAGAAATAATTTGCTGAGGACCTGACCCTGCATTTTCTTATGTGCACAGGTCTCTTTGCTCATGTAAGTATCCCACTGAGTTCAGTGGGATTAATCACGTGCATAAAAATAAGCTCATGGGTAAGTATTTGCAGGGTCAGGACCTTAGTGAGCAATATCCTGCAATTTACTTCATAGATATAGCAGAAAATATTCAAAATTCTAGATGAAGAATTTTAGCTTTTTTTTCCCCAAAAATCAATTAATTTTCCAAGCATTCCCAAAATGAATTTTCTTACAGATCTTTCTGTAACTCAGTCCCACTTTTGAACTTTTCTTGGACAGTCTGTTCCCCAGTGATAAAATTTAAATGGATTAACTTTAATATTTAGAAGTAGACAGGGCAAAGCACTGGCAAACATATTGTAGGTAAGACCTTTCTTTGGTTGTTGTAGATTTCCTGATCTCTGATTTATGATGACTGTGTCTCGACAGAAGGTAATTTTAACAGACATGATTAAAGAGATCCTCTTGTATAAATTCTCTCCAAACACTAATAATTGGAGGTGATCTAATGCAGTGGTTCTCAGCCTTTTTGGGCTGAGGACCCATTTGTAAATATTTATGACCTGCCGCAATCCCGTAAATAGTCTGGGGGTGGAGGTCCTGAGGTGGTTTCAGGTGGGTCCTACCCAGCATTCAACCCACAGTGGCAGCTCTTGCAGCTCCTGTTCGGTGGAGCTGGCTGGGCTTTGCTCTGTGCTCCAGGTGTTGCAAACTTTGGGTTGCAGTGCCACTCATATTTGACCCTGCCCCTCCCTCTCCCCCCATTGGACCAAATTTGTGTATCAAGTTGGGGTTCCAGTGCCACTCACTCAAATTTGGCTTACCAGGACTCCCGTCGTCATGATGCCTGGGATTACAGAGGTTGAGGTGAGCCCAGCCCGCCCCATGGGATAGGAGCCACAGGAGCTGCCACGCAGTGCCATTATTAGGCATCTTAGTGCCCAGGGCAAGCAAGTATAATTGTGCCCCTACTAGAGCCCTGAAGGGCACTACTTTTTTAAATTCACTCCCATCCTGCCTTGCAGTACCAACTCCCACCTGCTCTTGCATTGTTTGGTGAATTTTTTTTCCCTCTCCCGCTATTATGGCATCTGGGACTGGGACTGCCACAATTGCTGGAGTGGGATAAAAATTCAACAAACAATGAGGGGGCGAACGGGAGTAGGTATTGTGGTGTAGGATGGGAGTGGAATTAAAAAAAATAGTCCTCCCATGCTGCAAACAACATGAACGTGCCGAACAGCAGCCGCTGCCCACTTTGAAGCCAGAGCCGCTGCCAGCAGTAACACAGAAATAAGGGTGACAATACCAAACCCACTGCAGGGCTCTACCCCCTACCATTTTTTTCGTCATTTTTCCACTTCTATTTTTCCACCCCACCTCCCTGAGGCTTTGTGCATGGGTGGCTGCCCCGCTCGCCCTACCCTGGTTACGGACCTGCTACCATGCAACCTTTTGAAACATTCTGGTGACCCATTTTGGGATCCTGACCCATGGGTTGAGAAACCCTGATCTAGTGGGTAGAGCAACAGACTGAACTCAGGAATTTTGGATTACTTTTCCTGGCTTTGCCACTGATTTATAGTCTGACAGTTGTAGGTGTACCTTACCACTATACTTGAATTTCCCCTTCTGTAAAATAAGAATGATCATACTTTACAGGGATATTGTGAAGCTGAAGCAATTAATATTTGTAAAACACTTAGAAATCTTTGGATGTAAGGTTCTGCAGATAGAAATTGTATACTTTCTAATAGTAATATATTTTTACCTATGTTATAAGGCATTTTTGACATAACAATGACCATATCCTAAAGTTAGCAAAAGATAACATAAATATTAATACTCGTATTATAATATATTTGTCTGATTGTACTCTAGAGATTACATTTTCCTATGCATTAAAATCCAGTTCTCTAGCTAGTTGCATTCCTTTAAATATGTGTAATGTACATTAAATTATGCATTTACATAAGTTCTTTTAGGATCCAGGCCTATATAATTATCTGAATACTACTGATTTTTATTTTCTTCTGTATTAGTTAATGATCCTAAACACCTCCCAAACAAACAGTGTCCAATGAACTCAGTGGGACTAATTACACGCTTACAATTTAGACGAGTGACGTCTTACTCAGCTCACCCAGACCTGTGAGCCACTATGTTACTGCTCTGCCTCAGCAAGAGTGAGCTTAGCTCAGCACCAGCAGCAATGTGTCAGATCCC
Organism: Emydura macquarii macquarii; assembly: GCF_026122565.2. Lineage (NCBI taxonomy): Eukaryota > Metazoa > Chordata > Testudines > Chelidae > Emydura > Emydura macquarii. The sequence goes on along the minus strand of NW_027130520.1, from coordinate 14,954,576 downwards.
CAACACACCAGGTTGTATGCCTTTTTGGCAAACACTTTAGGACTTTGCCAGTCCAGATCTTACCGTGCAGGTAACAATCAGAGAGTCTCAATTCCCATGTTCCCAAGAGATGTGTTTCTGCAATGTCCAGTCCCTCTCACTGGACACACACACAACTTAAGTTCACTGCCTCGAAAAAGAGAGTGCACGCATTTGCCTGTTAGGTTAGCTGAAGACTCACACTTCACTTCAGTATAACAACACTGAGATGGCTTTGCAATAAAACAAGAATAAGCATATTAACAAAGAAAATAGGTTGCAGTGATTTCAAATAAGAGTGAAAGATCTGAAGGTTACAAACAAAACATGCTTTCTAGTGACTAAAGCGTAACTTCAGTGAGTTAGTCTTTGGACTGGTCTATGTAGCTTGCGTATCTCCCATCGACATGCTTATGTTCATGTAGCATGGCATCTTCACAGTGCTGCGTCGACGGGAAATGCTCTCTCGTCGACACAGCCTTACTCCTTTCGGGGAGGTGAATTACTGCTGTTGGCTGGAGAGCCCATCTGGGATTGATGAGCGGGTCTCACATGTAGTCAGTTCCCAGATACTTCAACTCCCTTGATTGAAGGATCCATCTTTCTCCAATTTCAGGAGCTATGGCCTGTTTTGTCCCTCAGGTGGTGGATGCCAAAATGGCTTTCTACTTAGGCTTACGTTTCCCAAAGTCCATTGTCTCTGTTTCAAGAGGGAGGAAGGCTTCCTGGCTGGACAGCCTCCATCCCCTGTCATGACTGTTAAGTAGTCATCTACCCCACTTGCTACTTGGATGGCTTTATTTACCTTGTGTGTAAATATACATCCATTGTTTCTGGTCTCCTCTTACTCTGTTTAAATTGGGGACACAATTAAGCAGATGAAACAACCTTCCTTTGTCTGGGGCCACCTGGGCTTATACACTGCTTTCCAAACATATAAACGTATTTCTAGCACACATCTAAGATTCTGTATACACTGCCCCTACATGGATGATTCAATGACCAGCATGTGATCAGTTTGCATATATCTTACATGAAACATTTTAGGTACAGATATGACAACAGAGAGATGGGGGAATGAATGTGTCAGGCCTGATATGAGTTAAGGTGTAGTATGCCCTCTGCCAGTTAGCACTGAGAGGCTCCCTGGGTCACAGCATGTTTGACTTTGCAAGATTGGGACAGTAATGTGCACATCTATGACAACTTTTATTTAATGAGATAAAAGCACTTTACAAATAATATCCTTAATAGTCACCCTTAATATCTTCTTAGTTGTTAGCAAACATTATCTTAGTATTTGCATTATTTTTGGTACTAAAGATACTAAGTAATCCTGAACTCTAGTGTAAAGAGTACAGCATGTTCTGAGGTACTTCTTTCTAACTAAGGTAAAATTAGAATATTTATAAGGGCACCATTTAATTTTTCAGGATCTTATTTTTTTATTAGTTTTTCTCCCTAAAAAGTGCAGAGATTATTATCATCTCCTTTCTCCTGTATTATAATCAATAGCAGCTGTTTCTACCCACTAAAGGCAGAAGACTCTTCAGTACTCCTCTTTCTATAATGCTGAAAGATTTGTCTGTTTATCCAGTATGAATTGGTAAGATTAGGGCATAACACTATTAGCTAGCTCCATCTTCCAAATTACTTACCACTTGGTGAAATGAGTATCCTTGATTGCCTTACTCAAAGATACTTGTCTAAAATGTTGCTGCTAAATAGTCAATTGTGGTATTGGGCCAGAAATCAGAGACAATCTGTACAAAGAAAAAAATTTTAGAATAAAAATAATCATTGTTTATAATTATTTATTTGTGTTATGGTAATGCATAGGAATACTAGTCTTGGATCAGGTCTTCATTGTGCTAGGCACTGTATAGACTGGTAACAAAGAAGTCACTTCTCAAGAGTTTACAATCTGAGAATATTACTTTTACTGGTGGTTTTTTTTTTTGTGTTTGTTTTTTTGCATGGAAGTTACTGTTCTTGTGTGAATACAGGTTTTTCTTCTTAACACGTGTGTAGGTATGATAGATCTGGAGTGAAATCTTTGCCCTAGTGACCTAAATGACAAAACTTCCATTAACTTTAATGGGACCGGGATTTCACCCCAGTCTTAATTTGTACAATTTTCAGGGTGTTTGACTTTTAGATGTGCAATTGAAGTTGTGCAGGCAGAAGCTGGATTTATGAGCTAAATGTTGAGCTGGTAGATCTAAATATAAGCTGAATATCTAGAGTTTGGTTTTTTTTCTACTAACTCATTGTTAAAAGTAATAAAGGTTCTTCAGGACAGCCTACATTTTCATGTACACCTATGCAGTCATACTGTCTTCAGATTATGCTCTCAGTGACACTGTGTAGCCTCATTACCTTGAAGAGGTACAACTTATGGAATCTATATACAGAGCTTAATAAACCATGTGATTGAAAAGAAAGGAATACACACAATTTTCTTACCTGCATTGGCTATGTAGTACTAAGCAGAGTAAACAGGAATAAAAATTACCCCCAACCTATGATACCAAATACACAATACTGAATAGAGCAGCTCAAAATTTTTCAGTTTAAATAAAAACTGGAGAAGTTTGCAATTCTCTTTTTATTTTAAAAAAATACTCCCTCCCCTCACTTTCTGATTAAATCTGCAGTTGAATAAAAAGGCATCATTTTTACATAGTTATTTTAGGGAGTAAGGGCCCTTATGCTTAAAAAGATTTAGGCATTGTCATGCTCTGCATCACAACACCTATCTTTTAGGCGTCTGGAAAAATCACTTTTATTCACAAAGCCTGAATTATGCTACTATACCAGTGGTTGCCAACCTTTTTGGCTTGAGGGCCACAGATACCATTTTTACAGCCCTGAAGGGCCTCCAGTTTCCACCAGCAGGGCCCTCCATCCCCCACGGCAGCCAGATGAAAGGAGTTCAGCGAGTAGGCTGCCTTTCTCCTCACTGATCTCCTGTCTCCCTGGTTGCAGCAGGGAAACCGCACCTGTCCTGTAGTCCCATGCACTCCACCTGGGTCCCTAGGCAGTGGCTCCCTTCTGCAACCGGGGGATGGGTGATCAGTCCTCCCTTCCCTCTGTCTCCAGCAGGGACCCCAGTGTCTAGGGACCCAGATGGAGCGCTTTGCCATGCTCCCTGCTACAGCTGGGAGGGGAGTGGGGAGCGCTGATCACCCATCCCTTTGGTTGCAGCAAAGAGCCTGCACCAGTGTTTTAGCCCCATGGCAACGCACTCCACCTGAGTCCTTAGGCAGTGGCTCCCTTCTGCAGCTAGAAGGAGGGGAGTGGCAGGCCACTTTAGAAGCCCCCACTAGCCACTTTTTGGACCACATGTTGGGAACCACTGAACTATACAATCAATGAAGTGAGATAGGCAACTCAGGGTATGTCTATACTGACGGTGGCAAAGTCGCCGTCGTCAAATCGATCTTTCTAGATCGATTGAGCAGTCAATGTAGACCTGCTCAATCAATCAGGAAATCGATGTTAGTAAACCACCCCCTCCAGTGGCGCAGTGCAGTGAAGACGGCATGCAGAAGGGAAGCACAGCAGTCGATGGGAGTTACACAAGCTACTCTGCGTAGCTTGCGTAAATCCTGTCGACTGCCACTGAATCTCCACGTAAGTGTGGACCAGGGGCTTAAAGTATGATTCACAAAAGCCAGAAGACTCATCAAACTCATCAATGGGAGAAGCTGACCAGAAAAGGGCATGCTAAGCCCAACCCCTCTGTCTGGGATAGGAGCCTAAATTCGGGCTGCAGGGGAGGTGACTGTCTGCTTGCGATTTTCAGCTAGGAACCTGCTTTACAGTTAGGGTGCCTATGCTGTTTTAACAAGAAACTGGGAGGTTGGGAGGAGAACCTCCCTCATAACTTTTTTTAATCCAATGGTTAGGGTACTCAGCTAGGATGTGGGAGACCTCTGGTTCAAGTCTCTCCTCCACCACAGGGGAGAAGGGATTCAAATAGGGATCTGCTAATTTTCAGGTGAGTGCTATGGAAATCTCAGGGGAACCATGGGATTTGGGAGTAGAATTCAGGTTATAATACAGGAGATGAAGGAAAACCCTGTCCCTCAGGCAAAAAATATGGGGAAAATTCTACCAAGAGAACCTCATAGTGTTCTTTTTTTCTTCCACAGATGTTAGCAACCCAGACCTCAGTTTTTACATTTTTTCACTCAGTCTCCCACTAACATCAGTCAGAATTTGTTTTAGTAAAGTTCTCAGATCTTGGTTCCTACTTGGTAACCTATTTAATTTTTAAAAAGTCATTATGTATATGAATGCACTTACTAAAAAGCATTATTCAGTGGTCAAACTGAGGGCAAAATATTAGGTAGTTGCACTGATTACATGTGATCCAAAATAGATGCCAATCACAGTAGATGGTTCAGCTCTTCATAATATGATATCCCTCCCCCTTCTTGCATGATATGATCATCAGTGGAAATAATTAACATTTAATTTGCTATAATTAGCTTTAGACATAACTCTGAATGGAGCAGTTTATACCTCTCTAGAACTATTGTTTCAGACCGTCTGAAGATTGGGGCAGACCTCACTGCACTGCTTTACATCTGGCTCACATTTTGAAACTTTTCTTCACAACCTTAGGGCTGCAGTCTTTCTTCTGGATTGCAAGAAGGCAACATCCTGGAAAAATGACCACTTTACTGAGGCACAGTAAACCAGACCAATTCAACCTCTGGCTTTGTTAGAGGTAAACTAGGAATAAAATCTTTGTTCATTGCCCTATATAGGATGATTATTTAAAGAATCTCTACCCCTAGACTTGTTGATTTGAAATGGTATGCCTAGGTATGACATTTTGGTGAAAAAAATTGCATTATACGGAATTAACAGCCGCATAATAAATGAATTAAAAATTGGCTCCTTGACAGATTTCAAAATGTAGTTGTTAATGAAAAGATAGCCATGAGCAAGATCTCCCAGGAGTGGTTTCTTTGTCCAACTCTGTTTAATATTTTTATCGGTGAACTAGATGATGGTATAAAATCTTTGCTGGTAAAGGTTGCAGATGACATAAAGATTGGTGGGATAGTAAATAATGAGGACAGGTAGTGTTACAGAGAGATCTGAATTGCTTGGTTAATGGTCACAATCCAACAAAATGCAACAAAAGGCAAGTTAATATATCTGGGAAGCAAGTATGCAAGTTATAGCTACAGAATGGGAGACTCTGTCTTGGAAAGCAATGTCCTGGGGAAGGTCATCATAGATAATTGCTGCAACATGAGCTCTTAATGCAATGCTGTCGCAAAAAGGCTAATCAGATCCTTATATTTTTCTCTTTTTTAATACATTTGAAGAAGTAGGGAAATGATCTTACCTTTTATATAAAGTACTGGTAAGACCTCTGTTAGAATATAGCGTGTAGTTTTGGAGGTCTCACTTCAAGAAGAATATGGAAATACTGGGGAGTATTCAAAGGAGAATCTTTAAAAGTATCAAGGGACTGAAAAAATATTTTAGGATATAAGGTCTGATCTACAGTACAAACTTACGTCAGTATAATTATGTTGCTCAATGGTATGGAAAATCCACACCCTGGAGCAACCGTTATACTTACCTAACTCCCACTGTAGACAGTGCTTTGTTGATGGGAGGACTTCTCTTGTCGACATAGCAACTGACTCTCGCAGAGATGGGATACCTATGCCGATGGGAGAAGCTCTCCCATCGGCATAGGTGACGTCTTTACTAAGCGCTATAGTGGTGCAACTACAATGCAGCAACTCTGGATGTATAGACAAGTCCCAAGGCTGAAGGAGCTCAAGTTATTTAGCTTATCAGAGAGAAGATTGGGAAGTGACTTGAGTACCCTGTATAGGTACTTACACATGGGAAAAACTATCTGATGAGGCTGAGGGCATGGGAAGCGATAACCAAGCATAACAAGATACAAGGCTGGAAGTTGAATTTAGGCATATTAAACCCTGAAGTACGATGCAATTTCATAGAAGTGAAAGTATTTAAGCATTGGAGAAGCTTACCAGGGTAAGTTGTGGACTCACCATCAATGGAGTCTATTAAAGACAAGATTAGATCTAGTTTCAAGGAGCAATTATGTAACCTATGAGGGGAACCATTGTGCTGGGTAGTTGTGGTGGTCCCTTTTAATGTTGGAGTCCATATCTATGGGTTCCTTCTTCCTTCATGGCTATGAGGAGAACAGAATTGCTTGCATTATCCCTCAGTATGCTCATTAACACTTGCAGCTCTGCATTAAGATATGATATATCTTAATGAATATAAGCAAATCTCCTATTCCAGCTAGTTGCCTACAAGGATCAGGAAGAACTTTTTCCCCAATGGATAATTGAGTAGATATAATTTTTTTGTTTTTGCTTTTCTCTGAAGCATCAAAGATTGCCCACAGTTGGAGACAGGACACTGGAAGGGGTGGATCAATGCTGTGAGGTGGTATAGAGAATCTCTTCTAGATGCTTGTCAGGGTGTCTTATTCATATATTCAAGGTCACGCTGATTGCCAGATTTGGGGTTGGGAGGGTATCTTTCTCCAGTCAGATTGCCAGAGACCTTGGGGTTTTTTCAACTTCATCTATTGCATGGTGCATGGATAGTCTGATGGGATCATCCCAGAAGATCTCACTTACTCACTTCCCTGCCATTGCAGGGGCTTCAGACATCGGTAGTGCCTTAGTATATGTCTACACTGCAGTTAGACACCCAGGGCTAGCCCGTGCCAGATGACTTGAGCTCACAGGGGTTGTTTACTTGCTCTGTACATATTCAAGCTCATGCTGCTGCCCAAACTCTGGCGCCCTCCCACCTAATGGGGTCCTAGACCCAGTGCTCCACATTTAAACAGACCCTTAGCCCGAGTCAGCTGGCGCAGGTCAACCACAGGTTTTTAATTGACATGTACGCATGCTCCTTGTGCCACATAGTTCAATTTCCTGTGGACTGACATTTTTTGGTCCAACTAAAATCTTTGGGTTTAATGATTTAATTTAGGGATATCTGGATGAAATTTAATGGCCTGTGATATATAGGAGGTCGGACAAGATGATATGCAGTTCCCTTGTGGCCTTCAACTCTATGAAACAGAAACAAATGATTGGCACTTCATATCAAATCTATCACTAGATATGAACTTAACTGCATTACATTGCTTCCAAACCCCTCTTAAAATCATCATGTTTAATTGGTTTTAGGAGCAGTATTGATATCTCCATGTATGGCAGCATGTTGACTAATTATGTAAAGTAGTCTTCAGTAAAGAGAAATTCTTCTTATATACTTCAGACTGGTGAGGATCCTCTCCCCTTTCACTCGATCACAAACATTTTGCACAAAAATACATTTATTTTAAATGTAATAATGAAAGATCATCTTTCTTTGGATAATTTCTTTGAGGATTTATTGGTGAATTTTATGTTTACTTAGTACATAGGTGATTATATCTTTTAGAAACTAATCTCTGGGTTTATAAATAGTATTTTTCTCTTAAATATTTACAAAAATCACTGTTGCATACACAGTGAAACAGATGGCAATAGCAAAAGTTACTTTGGGACATTCCTTTGGAATCGGTTATCTTAATTCTTATAGTATCCCAGAAATCCTTTATAAATAGCAGCAACTGTCAGATGTAAACAGACAAACACAGATTTTAAAAAACAACACTTGATCTTTTATTTGCAACTCAGGATGCATAACTTTATACTTCTAATTTACCTTTTCTTGCTAAAATGTTAAAATTGGTTGTAGCCACCATTTTTTTTTTTGTTTGTTTCTTTCCTAAATAATGACCTTTTATTTGTGTCTGGCTAACTTCACATACAAAAGCTGATTCTTTTTGTGAGTTTTTACCACCTTTTGCTAGTATTTTCAAGGTGTTTGTCATTTGCATCTTTGAATATAGTTTTACAGGTGGGGGATGGAATGAGGAATTTCTGTGCAATCCATCAAAAATAACTTTCGCTAAAGTTAAGTGACCTAAAGAAATTGGGAAAATGTTTATTAAAAATAAAAATGCAAAAGTTTTTAAAAGGCACTTTTTTCTTTCTCTCTGTTTGAACCTTCAAGGAACATTGGAAAAAGGCATAAGCAGCCCAGGAAATAGTTTATTTTGTGGTCTGGTTTTGGACCGTCTCTACTAAAAATCCCCTTGATCAATAAATACTTGGAAGAACACTGATAACAATACAAACCTGGCCATACTCCAACGATAACTTCATTGTAGGGTATCCTGTTACTAACTTCATTAATTGGTCTTTTTCTTCCAGTTACGCAACCAGATTTTCATTTTTTTTCTTCCGTACACTCTTACGAGTGGCCTAATTAATAGCATTTTGAAAACAATTAAGTTGTGTGTATCTGGTAGACTTTATCTACTAATTTATTAATTTTTTTCAAAGCACCGTAACAAGCTGAATCACCTAATTTGCGCGCACAACTGAGGGTTTTTTGCACAAAACAGACAGGCACAGATGTTGTGTTGAACATAAGATTGGATGTCCTCAATTAGTTTCCCCAAATTGAGAGTGACCGGATCTGTTCTTAATTGCGAGGGTCATCCATGCTTTCTGTGTGGGTTTTTTTTTTTTTTGAGTGAAGCAAACATTGGGTCTTCCAGGTTTCTAAGGCCTCAACTGTTTTTATAACATCACTTGAATATCATCACTATAGATATTACCTACTATTACACGTGAACCCATTTTAGCACCATTTTAAGTTAAGGGGAAGTTTTTCTATTGATTTCAGTGTAAGTTGTATCATATGTAACAGAGACTGATGCAAAAAGTTAATTTAACTTCTCACATACTTCATTGTTCAAGTGTTTATTCCACTTTCATTCTATTCTAGGCTGTAGGGCATCATTACACATGCAACATTCTTGTTTTTAATTTATCTAAAATGTATATCTACCTTTTTGACAGTGAAAACTTTTCAGTTTGGAAGATGGTGTTTACTTTGAAAATGATAGGTCTGATCTGCAGCTGCTGTACCTCGACGTACTTTCATTAGCTATATTGATTAATTGAACTAAGAATCTGGCCAGGTATATTATAATACAAGTAAAGGTGTGAAATATTTTTAAAACCTAGATTTTGCTCATTCTGCAATATTTTTGAACTATGACTGTTATCAGGATAGTGTTAGATATCTATCTATCATCATCCCTTTTATGGCTGCTTTTTAGTGCTGTCGAGGTACTGATTGTACAGCTAAACTGCCAGCTAGACCTTTTACCCTTTCTTATACTGTATCCATACGTAGGGCCCATATGCACCACTGAAATCAATGACAAAACTCACATTTGACATCAAAGATGCAGAATTGGGAACCTGGAGTGGAGAAAACTGATTTCCCTTCTATACCCAGAACTGTATACATGCACTGAATTAAAGTTATGGTCCTTCCTTTTTTTGTGTGTGAGAACAGTTTTGCTTATAATTAGGAATGATCTGTTTTCTCTGTGTTTGTGATGCATGTAATATATCAGACTTCGTGCTGTGGGAAACTTTCAGTTAATTTGCTAAAACTGATTATGCAATCACACTAATGTAGTTTGGGCAAACACTTTTAATGACCTGGGAGTACAAAAGCCAAGTCAACTAGGATAGGGAAAGCATATTAAAAAAATATAGAAAATTATGCAGTTTTTGAGACTCTCTTAACTACATACACACACCATCAACCGAATATTTTTATATATCAGAAATATTCAAAGAAAAACAAATTAGCCTGTTTAAGAGCCAACTGACATCAATAGAAATATTCCTCATTGACTTCAATGGGAGCATGGGTCAAGTCTTAATCTTGTGTCTAGAATCATCAATTGTTTACTTTTAACAGCATTTGTTTTTAAATATTAGACATCCATGTCTCTGTCCTCTTGAGAACCTAATATAATAATTGGAACTAGAAGAGCTATCAGGACTAATCTTCAAACACGTGTTTCATCTGCAAAGGAATGGAAATCTAATCCATGTATTTAAATCAATTCCACCAAAGAAGACAAATACATGATGAATAATGAACCAAATTCAAGACAAAACCCTAGTGGACACCAAAGTAAACTAGGAAAGAACTGAGCATAGTATAAATTGCTTAGTGGTGTTCCCATTCGTGGGATTAATAGGCTATAATAAGTACAAAATATAGCAACTCAGATTTTGACTGATGCTATGAGTCTGGCTTATGTGACTGTAATATTGGCTCAGGTGAAGTGGTAACCAATCAAGCTTTCCAAGGTATGTGTGCTGATTTATATATAACCCTTTACCAACCGAGCATAAAATGCTGTCTCAGTATTTTAGAGGCCCCCCTTATGATGAATAATTTTGAGTTCCCTGCAGAACTTTTGCTCTTCTGCTTTGTGCTTTTGGGACATATATGAGTGTATCTCTTCAAAATACAAGTAACTAAACTGATAACTAACTGTATATCTATACTGACAGTGGCAAAGTCGCCGCCTCCTGATCGACCTTTCTGGATCGATTGAGCAGTCAGTGTAGACCCGCTCAATTGATCAGGAAGTTGACTGAGTAAAACCACCATCTCAAGTAGTGTAGCACCACGTTGATGGGAACACAGTTCACGTCGGTGCGCAGAAGGAAAGCACAGTAGTCGACGGGAGTTACGCAAGCTACTCTGCGTAGTTTGTGTAATTCCTGTCAACTGCCGCCGAATCTCCAGGTAAGTGTAGACAAGGGCTAAGATTGCAAAACTAGGAAGGGAGAAGACTTGCCAACTCTCACAAAGAGGGAGAGCAGTGGGGAAGAATATAACTGGTTTAAGACTGAGCTTGGTAAATGCATGGAGGGGATGGTATGAAGAGACTGCCCTACAATGGCATATGGCAGATTTGCAACTGCTAGCAGCAAATATCCAATGGCTGGTGATTGGACACTAGATTGGGAGGGGCCTGAGTTCCTACAGAGAATTCTTTCCCAGATGTCTGGCTGGTGGGTCTAGCCCACATGCTCAGGGTCCAACTGATCACCATATTTGGGGTCAAGAAGGAATTTCCCCCTAAGTCAGATTGGCAGAGACCCTGGGCAATTTTTGTCTTCCTCTGCATCGTGAGAATCATTTGCAGGTTTAAACTAGTGTAAATGGTGGATTCTCTGTAACGTTGAAATCAGAGGTTAGGAATCTATTACAGGAATGGGTGGGTGAGGTTTTGTGGCCTGCAATATTCAGGAACTCAGACGGTCCCTTCTGACCTGAAAGTCTGAGTCTAAGTCTATGAGATCTCCTGAGATGCCTGGCTTCAGCCTTGGTTATTTAGGCTGATTTTGTTCAGAAGAATACCCATAAGTGGTGGACATTCTCCAATCCTTAGCCCCAGGGAGGGTAGTTCTCTCTATAAAGAAGCACTTTTGGAACCCACAAATACTTTGGCTTGGTGTACACTCTGCAGCGACACAGTCATACCAACCTAACTCCTGATGTAGACAGCACTATGTCTTGGGGAGGTGGGGAGTATCTATGCCAACAGGAGAAGTTCTCCCATCAATTTATTGGTGCAGATGCACTGGTGCAGCTCTGTATGTGTAAACAAGCCCTTAGTGGCCCACACCAGATTCTTTACCACCCCTAGCCAAACATACTGATATAAGTTATCATGTCTCTCTAAGCAGGGTTTTGAGTGCTTCTACTTGCATCCAGCCCCTAATCTCTGGTTGTGACCGCAGCAAATGACAGATTACGTCAAGGGAGATATAAATCCATGACTAAAGACCGAGTCAAAGAGGTTAGATATGATGGGAAGAAAAATATATTCAGCTTTGTCATTACAAATTCAGAACTCTAGTATAGCTCCTGCGGCCCAACAGAGCAGACTTACCATTTTATTTGTCTTCTAAGAACAATGATAAAGCACTCATTGGGAGTTATACCCCAGACATAGTGATATCATTATGGAAGTTAGCAGCAACAATGGCAATATCACTCACAGTGATACTTATGGCATTCATCCTACCTTGCTGGACAGCAAGGCTTCTCCAGGAAGGGTCATAAGTAACAAAGGAGAAGGCGTTCTCGGTCCAATTTTAACCAACTAGCCCATCAGCCACCACCTTCTGGCAAGCAACCAATTTGACTTGCATATGGAGGGCAGGATGCTAATTGTGAACTTTCCAACCATAAACCTTGCCATTTCAGAACACGTTGTGTCATTTATGTGGTTCAGCATGCAAGTCTGCACCTTCATCCTCTTCAGGGCTTATTGAAGTTGTTATTTCCCAATAACTGTCAGTTATTGGATGGCATAGTTGTGAATGGATCAGGTACAAATTTGTGAAGGTATTCCTTTTTACCTGTCCTCTACTGATCAGGACCATAGTAACCTATGTGTCACCAAAAGCTTTGGGAGCGCATCTGGGGGCATTGAAAATTCAATATTTGTGGACAGAATAGGACGCTTCCTTTCATATCCATATCATGGAGCTTAGAACCATTTACAACGTGTGCCAGGTTTTTGGGCACAGATCAAGGGCACATATGCTCACCAACAATAGCACCACAATATGATATGTGAGCAAACAAGGATGAGACCACTGCAACCAGCGTTGTCAGGAAGCAATAAAGTTTTGGCAATTTTGCAAGAGGGTATACATCATTCTTGCATCCGCTCACTTCCCAGGTGCTCCGAATCACTTGGCTGATCATCAGGAATTCTTCCCACAGTTATGAGTAGTTTCTCAAGAGCAGAATGTTGAGATCCATCTTCACACAATGGGGCATTCCGATTTTTGACCTTTATGAAACAAAAGACAGCAAGAAGTGCTGTCAATGTTGCTGTCAAGTGGGTCTCTGTCCAGGCTCTTTAACCTACAGCTTCCATATGAATTGGGGATCAGTAGTGAAGTATGTCTCCTCCCTTCCCCCCAATTCAACTCATTCCACATGGTGTTCTCAAACTGGGGATCAGGCCAGACTGATGCTCATTGTGCCAGTTTGGCCAAGAGAATATAGGTTCTCTGGCCTTCTCAGTCTGTTTGACCTCCCCAATTGCTTCCTCTCTATCCCAACCCACTGATACAACATCATGGTCAAAATTGGCATCCAATGCTGAGCACTCTGCACCTCAAGGCATGGGTGCTGCATGGTTAGATGAGGAGGGAGGATGAGTATTCAGAAGCAGTTTAGAAAATTCTACTTAATAGAAGTGGAAAACACTCCACTAAGGCTATGTGTTGGGCCAAGTAGAAATCCTATTCTAGTTTGGTTACTACCCTAGGGAATTCAGCAGAGGCTAGCCTGCATTCAAGACATCTTGGATCCTGTAAGAAAATAACAATGGCAGTACTGGGTGTGGCATTCCCCCCGCTGCAATTTGGACTGGTGTATTGCTGTGTCACCCAATCACTCACTCTTGAAGCATGTCTTGCCCTGCCCTGCTGTGAGAACCCATGCTCCTGGGGTGTCCACATACAGCCACTAGCAAGCAAGCAGGCTGTTCCTAACTGAGTGAATGAGTGCTTCTAGCCAGCCACTCTTTGGATTATACAACAGAATGACCCAAGTTAATAGCCCCCAATCCCAGATGCAACCCTAGAAACCTCCGTCTTACACTGTTTAGTGAAGCTTATGAGTTTGTCAGTTTAACAAAGAAACGCACCAGCGTTGTTATTCCCAGCAAAGTCTTCCACACTCTTCAGATCAAATACATCACTTTAGATAAAACAAACACATTTATTAACTACAGAAGAATTTTAAGTGATTATGAGTAAAAAGGTAACAAGTCAGATTTGGTCAAGATAAAACAAAAATAAAACACATTCTAAACTAAGCTTAATGCTTTCAGCAACCTTACAAATTTAAGCATTTCTCACCACAGGCTAGCTGGTTTCCCTTCAGCAAGGCTCTCCCCTTTGGTCAGCAATGCACTTCAGTTGCTTGTTGGTGTTTGTAGATGGAGGTGGAAGAGAGAGAGCTTTAAAAAAATGTTCCTTCTTCCCTCTGGCACTCCCCTCCCACCCAGGGTCAGGTGATAAACAATGTCCTTGTATGGTTTCATCTATGTCCTGAGTCAGTAAGCCTTGCCTCATCGTGATTGCAAGGGAAGGAAGGTGACATACTCTTGATTCTTTGTTGATGCTTAGGCTAATCCTTTGTTCCTGGAAAGCTGAGCTGGATTTGTCTAATACAAGCCTGGACAAGGTGTGAACTGCCCCTCTCCTCCTGGAGGATTTTGCCTGGATATGTTTTAGGCAATGAGGACACATCTTTGGGAATATTACATAGCGAAGCCTCATAACCATACACATGACATTGCAACAAACATATTATAACTACTCTCAATACATCATGAGCATTCCAAATACATCTTATGTGGCATACTTTGCATTAAACAATGTACAATTATACTATAAGGGTGAACATGGGGGTGCAGTGTGTCACACTGGGTCAGACCAATGGTCCATCTAGTTCATTATTCTGAAGCATCTGGCCACAATCAGAAGACAGACGGAATGAACAGAACAGGTCAATTATTGTGTGGTCTATCCCCTGTTGTCCAGTCCCAGTTTTGGAAGTCAGAGGTTTAGGGACTCCAAAAACATAGGATTGCATCCCTAAGAGGAGCTGTCCAATTCTTTCCATCTGTGAGAGAGGCAGTTTCCTTGTGGAAACTTAATATGGTGTTTTCTGACCACATTTAAGCTCTTGGCAAGATGTCCTCTGTCCTTCCTTTGCCAAAAGACAGCTTTTCTTATCACTGTAACATCTGCAAGGAGAATGGGTGAACTGCAGGCCTTAATGGCAGACCTTGCATATACGCAGTTTTTCAAATACAAAGTTGGCCCTAAGGCCACATCCAAGATTTTTGTTTAAGAGGGTTTCACAGTTTCACCTTAAACAAACAATCTACTTACCGGTATTCTTTCCTAAGCTAAATATGGATGAGCAGTGCTTTCTTACTTTGAATGTGAGATGATGCTTGGCATTTTATCTGGAAAGGACAAAACCATTTTGTTTCACCTTGGTTTTTTGTCTCCTATGCAAATTGGATGAAGGGTCAAACAATCTCCGCACAGACAATTTCTAGCATGATCATTTCCTACATTATGATGGCATATGGGGTAGCTCAGACTGCTGCTCCAGAGAGACTGGTGGCTCATTCAATGAGGGCCTGACCAGCTTTCCTTGCATTTGTCAGTAATGTTTCTATACTGGACATTTGCAGGGCTGCTACTTGGTCTTCTGTTCATAATTTTACAAGACGCTTTGCTGACCACATCTTGGTCATGTACAGACTTTGGAAAAGCAGTTCTGTGGTTGCTGTTTAAGTAGACTCCAAGCCCCACCACCCTCCAATACCACTTGAGAGCTACCTAAGTGGAATGCAATCTACAATCACTTAAAGGGAAAAAAAAAATTATTTGATTACTTACCTGTATTGTTACTGTTCTCCAAGATGTGGGTGCAGATGTGTCTTCCACTCAGATGACTCCATCCCCTCCATCATAGTCTCAACTCTTGACATTCAGTGTGAAGGAACTGAGGGGGTTGGGACAGTGCTGCCCTTAAATAGTCATGGGAGTAGTTACAGGAGCCAAAGGTACTGGTGAACAAAGTTCTCCAGCTTTGAAGTGCTGGGCATGTACACACGTAAGTGAAAAACACATCTGCAAACACATCTCAAAGAACAACAGTTACAGTACAGATAACTGTTTATGAGTTTGTTTTTTTCAGCTGCAAGAAAAATGTATATCCCCAGTATTTACCTCTTTAAACTCTGTTTCAAGAAACTGAAAGTCTATAAATTGTAAGCTCCTCATTTTAAATTTTTGAATAAGCATTTTGACAGTCAGTGGCCCAAAATATGATGCCATACTTCTATATTGCTAGTGTTACCTTGTTCTGCAAAATCAAAGTAGAATTCTAGTTCTTGAATCCTCTTTATTGTCATGGGACAAACATAAAGACATCAGATTCAGTATCACAGAAGAGGACTTTGCATGCTTGACTGGTTACACTGCAATAGTAGACTGAGATTTAGTCTGATTAGTTGGTCTGAACAACTTCAAAATGGTGAAGATACAATGATTCTCTTCATTGTTCGCTAACATGCCATTAGCAACATATACTATTGTATTATCTCTATTTAAATCAACTGGTTTTTAGCACTGTTTCTATAGAATACTATTTTCATTCTATAAGACTTTTCTATACAGGAAGTTACTTTGTAAAATATGACTAGGCTAGAGTGGGAATATTTATACTAGGTGCTAGTCAGTGATTTTTCTATATTTTCAAACCTCTTGACATCTCCTCAGTGTAACTGGGGAACCTGTAAATGTGCCCATTAACTGAGGGGAGAGATGCCAGTCCGTAACAACACCTGTCCTGCTTTTGTAGAAAATAAAAAGGAAGAACTTGGGATCAAGATAGCTCCTAGGACTACTTTGTCACTTTATTTCCAAAGACAATCAATAGTTAGGCACTAGCTCAACATCCCTGAGCACAGATAGCCAGGAGAGGTATTACTTCAGGCTTCTACTAAACAGAGCTGAATCAGAGGGCGACTGTTTCATTTGAGTGAAACCAGAGTTTTGGACTAGTCTGTGCAGAACAACTTAAGCTGCTCTGTTACTAACATTCTTTCAAGTGCATCTTACTGTTTACGCAAACCATAATGTAACCTGTGGATGATTGCCATTTTTAAGTGGAGGAAAAGTAACTTCATGAATATCAGGTATCATAAGAACATAAAAGTTGCCCTATTCAGTAAATACAGCAATAGCTCACCAACCGGTGTTACAATCTCCAATCTTGCTGACCAGTCAAGGTTCTGCTCTGGAGGGGCCTTCTGCTCTACACCTTCCTTCAGTACAGGATAAGGCCCATCTTCGGACTTCAGGGGGCTCTTACTTCACAATCAGACTGGCTCATATTTATATAATATATTATCATTAATACTCGCAGTAGCAGCAAATTTCCTTATTGCAAGCGGGTGGTTGGAAAGGAGGGTAGGGGGAAGGAGACAGCATACCCTGACCACATCCTGTGCATTTGCAGCCTCGACGTTTAACTATTCTTAAACATCACCCGTAACTTGTTACCATGGCGCCTATCATATTCAGGAGTCTGGAACATCTTGTGGTTAAGGTTCTTTAGGCAGTTTTACTATATTTTTCAGACAACCCCAAAAGGTCATGCCATGGGTCATGGCTATTTATCATTTTCTTATGCACTCTGCTCAATTGCTGGCAAAAACTACTAAATGCCCCCTACGCCAGTCATTCCTTTTTCATGATACTCTACTGTTATTTGTAAGCTGCTTTTCATTGTTTTTTTTTTTTTTTTAAAGACCCGATATATTACGTTAATGTTTTGTGATGGACTGAGGCTGTGCCGATCGTGTATCTAACTTCTAAACCCTATAATGGCAATGAATCACTGAAGTACTTAAAAGCATGCCTAATTTTCAGTGTTTGAATAGTTTGACTTCAGTGAGCATAGTGAGCAGTGAGCAAGCTTAATGTTAGGCAGATACTTAAATTCCTTGCTGAAATGGGGAAATGTTCTCATTTACCTCTTTCTCTTAACAAATGTAGTCCCAGTTGCAATTTTTTCTTTTACTGTTTTTTGATGATCCATTTCACACATAATTAATCTCTATGTTAGACAATAAAAAATATTTCTGTTCCTTTCTTAACTTAATCTTCTTTTACTTGTGAGGTGCATTACCCTCTTAAATAGTTGTGTGTCATTGACTTTTTCAACACCTCTGGATATATGTCCCCTCTTAAACTCGTCTTCTATATGGAAATAAACCTACCTTTTCTATTGTTTCCTAATATTTCGAAATACCCTCAGCCATTAATATCCATTTTGCTCTCTCTGTACTTTATCAAATTATTGAATATTCTTCATGAAATGAAGTCTAGTTTAGTCTAGACTCCAGAAATGATCTAGCACTTATATCAAAAGATATCATTGAGGACATTGTACATGTTAATTCCCTACTCTATAAATCTGAGCTCTGTTGCTTTCCTAACTGAAGCTAGATATGGAACTAGTACCTTTCATGGACAGTTTTCCTTGTCAGTGACGTACAGCTTCTGCCCCTTGAGATCAAAATGTGTTTTGCTATTTTCAACCCTATTATTCTTTCTTTATACAGCAAGGCTTAAGACACTTGTGAACTCATGTTACCTCAATTTTTGTTCAGATTTAGCCTCCCACCTTTTTGGTACTGGTAGATCATATCTATATAATGTCATTTGGCATTGGTACTCCTTTTCTTAAGTGCATTAGTTTTCAACTGATATATGACTAGAATCCATTTTAACAGTGAATTTTCTTCTTTATTTACTTCCTCCCTGCAATGATGTAGAAATAAGCACAGAAACTTTATAGCAAGTTAACACCTAGGTGAGATGGCTTGTGAGGTATGACTTGACCTCAGAAGAGTTGTCAAGTGAAGTTTTTCAAAACAAAAACGTGGGATATCTTAGAAATATTAAGAAAACAAGCTGTCTAAATTGTGTGTACTTTTTCTCTGTTACTAAGACTTGACTTGTGTATTAATCATTAAAAAGATAAAAGGAATATACTAACTTTGCATATTTTGCAAGAATATTGTTTTAACTACTACTGCTTTTAAGTGGAAACTATTCTGCTTCCCTTAAAAGTAATCACAGCTGTCAGAATTCTTGCTTTTAGAGATTTATTCAGTGGTTTGTATACTTTTTTTTTTTTTTTTTTTTTTTTTTTTTTTGCAGGTGGGGTGGGATACAATGGATTAATCTGATAGCTCTACATGAGATCAAGCATATCATAGTTAAAAATCTAACACTAATGTTTGTTTTTTTCCTGTCTGACTTCAGTGGGATTTCAGAATCTGACTCACAGCGTTGTAGCCTTTTATGTGGTACTATATCTAAAGCATTCTTAAAATGTAATTGAATAATGCTTCCACTGCTTTATATTTGCATTCTCAAAAAACTAGGACTCCCACTTTGATGATCCATTCTTTTTTCTACTCCGTCTACCCCAAGCCAAGAGTTCTGTGGTGTTCCTACTCTGTGATGATATTATTTATTTTATTATTTGTGGGTCATCAGTGTTTAAAAGGAGCCTTTTAAATGAATACAGTCATGGAAGTTATAGAAAAAAAAAGATATTAGATCATCTACTCCAGAGGTCTTCAATTTTCTTGTTGTGCCACTATATTTTGAACTTGCATAACATATACAGATCCATGCAGCCTATTAAGTTGAGAGAGAATATGTAGGTGTAATTGTGTGTGGCATTGGTTAATTACCAAATACAAGCAATGTTTTCATAAAGTTGTTTTGATTTATAAATCACTAAAAGCAAAATACACCTAACCTTGACAAAAATGTACATAGTACAATATTTATGCAAATTCAGCAGCTTTGAAATGGGTGATGTTGAAGGCTTTAATAGAATTAACAATATTTACCATGACTTCCATGACTTGTGTCAAACTTATCACCTTTCCACAAATCCCTTGGTGAACTCGAGGAAAAAGGAGCTTTGGAAGCAATCATCCAATAATTTCAAGATCATGATTACTTTCTTGTTAACTAGTTCCAGAGGGGTAGCCGTGTTAGTTTGTATACAGCAAAGACAACGAGAGTTCTGTGGTACTTTAAAGACTAACAAATTTAATATTTGTAGACAAGCTTTCGAGAGACTTAGCTCTCTTCTTCAGATGCAGTAATACCTCTGTGTTACCTATTTTCTGTATCTTATAGGTATCCAGGTGCATTGAGAACAATGGGGGAGGAGGAGTCTGGTACTTAAGACCTAATGACGACCATTGGGTAGGAGATGAGAATGGGTGAGCAAAGTAATTTACCTTCGGTAGGGAGAGAGCCATTCCAAGTCTGTTTAAACCCAGTTTGAATGTGTCGAGTTTGCAGATCATTTCTAATTCAGCAGTTTCTCTTTGAAGTCTGTTTTTGGAGTTTTTTTTGGAGAAGTACAGCAACTTTCAGGGACAGAATGCCCTGGGGAATTAGTGTTCTCCCACAGGTTTATGGATGTTGTTATTTTTTATGTCTGATTTGTGTCCATTTATCCTTGTGCGTAGTGATAGTCCAGTTTGGCCAATGTACATGGCAGAGGGGCATTGCTGGCACATGATGGCATATATAACATTAGTGGATATGCAGGTGAATGAGCCCCTTATGGGTTGAGAGTGGAATCCCCGTGGAAATCTTGGAGGTACTCTTTCCCGTGAGTCCAGATGATGAAAATGTCGTCAATGTAGCGTAGGTAAAGAAGAGGTGTTAAGGAACTACTTTTGAGGAAGCGTTGTTCGAGGTCAGCCACAAAAATATTGGCATATTGTGGGGCTATGCAGGTGCCCATAGCTGTGCCACTGATTTGGAGGTATAGACTGGTTCCAAATCTGAAGTAGTTGTGGGTCACGACAAAGTCACAAAGTTCAGCTGTGAGGTGTGACATATGATCATCTGGGAGTGTGGATTTTAATAATTTCCATCCCACTATCAACCTCAGCCTAGACCAATCCACACAAGAAATCCACTTCCTGGACACCACGATAAAAATAAAGGATGGGCACATTAATACAACCCTATACCGAAAACCAACTGACCGCAGTGCATATCTTCATGCCTCCAGTTTCCACCCTGGACACATTACACGATCCATTGTCTACAGCCAAGCCTTAAGATACAACTGGATTTGCTTCAATCCTTCAGACAGAGACAAACACCTACAGGATTTCTATGAAACATTCCTAAAACTACAATACCCACCTGGAGAAGTAAAGAAACAAATTGACAGAGCCAGACGGGTACCCAGAAGTCACCTACTACAGGACAGACCCAACAAAGAAAACAGAACCCCACTGGCCATCACCTACAGTCCCCAGCTAAAATCTCTCCAGCACATCATTAAAGATCTACAACCTATCCTAGCAGATGATCCATCTCTCACTCAGGCAGTGGGCGACAGACCCATCCTGGCTTACAGACAGCCCCCCAACCTGAAGCAAATACTACCAGCAACCATACACCCTACAAAAAATCCCACCGAGGGACCTATCCCTGCAACAAACCCCGTTGTCAGCTCTGCCCACACATCGTCTCTAGTGACATCATCACTGGACCTAACCACATCAATCACACCATAAGGGGCTCATTCACCTGCATATCCACTAATGTTATATATGCCATCATGTGCCAGCAATGCCCCTCTGCCATGTACATTGGCCAAACTGGACTATCACTACGCACAAGGATAAATGGACACAAATCAGACATAAAAAATAACAACATCCATAAACCTGTGGGAGAACACTAATTCCCCAGGGCATTCTGTCCCTGAAAGTTGCTGTACTTCTCCAAAAAAACTCCAAAAACAGACTTCAAAGAGAAACTGCTGAATTAGAAATGATCTGCAAACTCGACACATTCAAACTGGGTTTAAACAGAGACTTGGAATGGCTCTCTCCCTACCAAAGGTAAATTACTTTGCTCACCCATTCTCATCTCCTACCCAATGGTCGTCATTAGGTCTTAAGTACCAGACTCCTCCTCCCCCATTGTTCTCAATGCACCTGGATACCCATAAGATACCTCTGTGTTACCTATTTTCTGTATTACTGCATCTGAAGAAGAGAGCTAAGTCTCTCGAAAGCTTATGTCTGCAAATATTAAATTTGTTAGTCTTTAAAGTGCCACAGAACTCTCATTGTCTTTCTTGTTAACAACATACTTCTTGAGCTTGTTATAAATATCTTCTGCTCTTTCTTTTCTTTAGCAGTAGTGTTTCAAAATATTTTCCTTTGCACAAATATTTCCAAATACCCTGTACACAAATATCCCCAAATGAGCCATGCTGGTCAAATGAGTCAATGATTCAAATTGGAGAGAACAAAGAAATTATACTCATGGTCTTTAGACATTACTTCTAAGATTTAAAGAAGGTTCTTGATGTAGTAAATGTTTTTTGTGTAGATTTTTATGGGAGAACAACAATCAGTGTATTTTGTGAACTTGGAGAGTACATTGAATGAATCTACAAACTTGATCTCTTACTCTGTCAAATTTGCGGAATTACATGCATACTGTAGTTAACCTTGCTACTGGAAATGCAAATTGAAGTTACCACATTGAAAGGTAGTTACCACTCTGAAATGCCACAGGAAATGTAAACCTGAGTTGGATTATCTAAGGCTGGAACAAAGAGTAGGTAATGAATAGCCTATGGACTTCTTTAGTATTTTAGTAAATCTGTGTTTTCATTTATGAATGGCTATTTTTGGTGGGGAAGAAACCTCAGGAAGAGATCTGAATCTTAGAACAAGCTAGTTTTGATTTACTGAATCTACCGCTGTCCAAATTAGCATGCTTTGTCAAAGTGTAAGCAAACTGTATGTCAGATTCACTTATCTTAGTCAAAATTTAAATCAATGAAGTAAAATGGTGTGCCAGACTCCAGCATGAGCAATTAGTTTTTTGGTCCTGCAACTTACTCACTATAATACAATGGGAATCAGCACAGAAACATGACAACAGCCTCACACATAGTTGAGTTGCTTGTCAGATATACTGCTTAACCCAGAAAAAGGCTGAGGAAGAATGTTTTCAGCACAAGTATACAGAATGTCAAAGAAACAACACAGACACAAAGCCTATATCAACTACCTCTGTGAGAATCTTGGCTTGTATCTTGTTGCCCGGTGTGCTTATTCATACTGGACAAAATCCTGGCCTCATGGCAGCCAACTACAAAACTCTGATTGACTTCAACAGGGCCAGGATTTCACCCTCTAAATAGAATAGTACATTTTTCCACAAATGATTCCATTGAGTTCAAAGGATATTTGTGAAGTAAAGTATTAACTCATCATGAATAAGGGTGGCAGAATATCATCCTAAACAGAGAAGAGAAATCTGTTAATGTTTCATATTTTGCTAGAACACTATTTTCACTACTACTACTCTGAGTAGTCCCAACTGTCTGACTTATTTTTAATACATTTACTGAGTAGTTCACATGCCCAGTTATTTAAAAACAGATATAGCTTACTTCACACAGAATTCCTCTTGAAAGTTCTTACTGTTGCAACCATCAATGTAACTCCAGCAAAGATAACATGCATAGAAGTGCTAGCGTGGACAAAGGATAACTAATCCTCAAAAACACTTCAGTAGTAATAATGCTTTTTGTCATTGTTTGGTATATGAACACTTCTCTTTACAGTTATTTATTAAAAGTAATGAAATAATGTATTTATCTTTTTAAACTATGCTGATTTATTTAAAATAAATAGAACAGTTACTTTATATAAATTTGGTGCACACAAATCACAGCTAGTTTCTGTTTTGTGTCTCTTCAAGGGTAATATCATGAATCTGTCTGTATTTTACCGTGTGTCTAGAATAACACAACCCAAATCTAATGATCTTGTATTTTTAATGGGTACATTGTTAAATGGTATTATAATCCTTTACATATTTTTTAATTTATGAGGGAAAATGTTTTATGCATCTGCTGTACATGTTTTATGCATGAATTGTAACATAAACATTTTATTCTTGCAGTAAAGACGTGTGGATCTAATCTTCAGGGACCTAGTGGTACCTTCACATCACCCAATTTTCCATTCCAATATGACAGTAACGCTCAGTGTGTTTGGGTCATCACAGCTATAAATCTCAATAAGGTAAGTTATAACTTGGCACTAGCTTTAAAAAAGCAACAGTACGATAGCATGCACTAAACCTAACATTTATTTTAATATTATTTATTTCTAAAGTGAAATTGGTATTTCTATGAACGTTCTTGGATATGCATGGACAGATATTGAAAGAACAATGATTATCTATCTCTAGAGTATTTTACTTTTTTGTTTTTCAAGCGGATACCATTATGTCTTTGATGTAATTCATAGAAGTAGTTTCCACAAAATTGATACTTAGTAGAATAAAGTTATACTGAAACAATAAGTGTCCATTTTGCTGTGACTTACAGTTGGTGGGGTTGTATGGCATGAATGATGCCACTTTATGGGTGGTTAGGTTGTAGAATCTGTGATGGCATTGCTGGGGTTCTAAGTTTTGGTGAGTTTTATTTAATACGGAGAAGTTCAAAAACTGAATAATATGATTGACTAATTGAACCACTCTACTGAAACACGTATCTTTCCTAGCTGTGGTCTTTAAACCAGAGGTACCAAGAACCTGTGATAGTGTCCAGATAAGTCAAAATAGTTAGGCAGAATTTTTTTCTAAAATGTCAAGCACTGATCACCTGGGCATCAGTGGCTAAATTCTGCTCACATTTACACCATTGCAACCCTGATGAAGAGAATGGATTTGCACTGATGTAATAGAAAAGAAATTGGCTGTGTATCTCAAAGTCACACTCCGTTGAGGTGCACCTTCTTTTGCAATAGCTACTAAAAGGCTGGATTTACCCCTTAAACCACCTCTGTATTACTATCTCTGCCCCATCTCATGGACTCCTCAGAGAGTCCTTTGTGGGTTTGTGGTTCTACAGTGGGGACGGGACAAACCACAGAGGTGGAGGGTAAAGCTAGGGATACATTTGTTGTGCCCCTGCTAAACTGCAGAAAATCTTCAGAAAAATAAGTTTATATAGCCTCAGCTTTTTTTTTATCTGCAGAAACACTTCACACTGCAGAACCTCTGTTTAAAGTGGGTTCCATGGCAGTTGTAGGAATCAAGGGTCCCTTGCAGAATGTTTCTAATGGAACTATGCTGTTAGAGACCTAAGTAAGGGTGTGGCATTCTGGAGCTGAAGTGGAGGCACAGGTCTTCTCCATACATGGCCATGATCTCCAGTGGATCTCCCCCAGGATCCTTGGGTGAAATACTTATTCATTCCTATGAGAGGAAATGCTGATGCAGGAATAATGGGGTTAGGGCAGCGCTATGGTGAAATGGGATCCTACCTTACCCTAAGTTATCTTGGTAGGGCGAGAAGCAACCCGTGTCTCATCGTCCCCAGTATTTCCCAGGTAATACAGGAATAGGTTGGGCATAGGCAGGGAACTATCAGAAGAAGTGGGAAATTATAACTCCAGGAGAGTTCCTTTCCTCTGATCTACCTAGTGATGCTAAACCAGCAGGACCTTGCCTACTGGGTCCCCAGAACATTCTGGGATTGGATTTAAGGCTGCAACCCAATTACTCTCCCTCTTGAGGGACATCACAGTTGCTCATGAGACCCTAGGACTGAACCTGAACACTGGAGACTATGGTGAAGAAGCTTCCAGATCCCCTTGCCTTCATGTCATGGTGCCTTTTCCCTAGTTGCTCCTCTTACCCACTTCAGATCTGTGTGTGCGATAGATTCCCAATAAGTATCTGTGACATTCCCCTCTGCAATCTGGACTGGTATATCGCTGTATCACTCCACTCCCTCACTCCTGGAGCCCATCTTGCACTTTCTGCTGTGTGAACCACCCACTCCTGGGTCAGTTCACTCACAGCCTCCTACAGTGAGGTTGGTTTTTTCTTTTTTTGTGAGTGAGAGCTTTTGGCGAGCCACTCATGGGATTCTGCAATAGAATGACCCCCAGCCAATATCCCCAGTCCCAGATGTGACCTGAAGAACTGCTGTCTTACAGAGTTCAACGCTTCCTGATGAATTCTGCAAGCTCATAGGTTAGTCAATTTATCAATGAAATTAATATACACCAGCTCTGTCACTCTAAATGAGTGTACACACACAAACCACATGCACTGCTTTAGATAAAACAAACAACCCAAGTTTATTAGGAACAGAGAGATGTTAAGGAAGAATGATGCAAGTCAGATTTGATCATGAAGAAAATAAAGCAAATCACTTTCTAAACTAAACTTAACACCTCCGTGGCCTTACAGCCTTTGATGGTTATTCTTACCACAGTCTGACTGGTAGGCCACCCACCAGGCTCCGCAACTGTGGGCAGTTTGTCTAGATGTTGTCTTGTAGGTGGATTACAAGAAAGAGCCCCTGATACGGAAACATACTAAAGACAGAGGCGTTTTGTGTCACCCCCTGGGGTTAGGTGATCGGCCATATCCAGCATGGATACACTTGAGTCAAATGAGTGTTGCCTTATCAGATGCTTAGGCCAGTCTATTGTTCCTGTATGCATGCCTCAGCAAGGTGTGAACTCTCACTCTGTTTTGTGTTTGCCTGGATCTATTCAAGTCGTGTGAGACACACATTTGGGAATATTACATAGCAGAGTTTCATAACTATGCATGTGACATTGCAAGAAGCATACTATCACAACAGTAAAGTTCAGTGTGTCATGAGCATTCCAAAAACACCTTACATGACATACTTTGCATTAGAGAATACACAGTTACACTATAACATTGAATATGAATGATACATAATCACACCATAAGGATGTACATGAGGCGCATT
This sequence comes from Emydura macquarii macquarii, assembly GCF_026122565.2. Classification (NCBI taxonomy): domain Eukaryota; kingdom Metazoa; phylum Chordata; order Testudines; family Chelidae; genus Emydura; species Emydura macquarii. Next base: position 14,928,149 of record NW_027130520.1, on the reverse strand, counting down.
GTGTCACAGTAACATACCTCTAACAGGGTAGTAGCTTTAACTTGAACTGAACTGTTAAAAAGGACACACACACACAATGCCAAATCATATGGAACAAATTTATCTTTCTTAGGAACAGCTAAAAACAGGAAGAAACTTGTTAGCATGTCTAGATCTCTCTCTTTTTTTTTTTTTTTTTTTTTGTGCAAATCCATAATCTTTCCCTACACAGAGACACTGGTTCAAAAGGTCACTAGATGTTGTTCCAAGTATGCTTTAGAACTTCCCCTCTTGGGAACTAGTTACAGCTTCCTGCATAGCTGGTCTAAGGGAAGGATGGTGGCAGTTTGGGGGGATTTGCTGGGCTCCCACAGCTCCCACTTCCTTCCCTTCACTACATCTCTGATTCCCCAGGCCTCTTCCTTCAGGTCCCTTCACATCTCATTCTGTTGTTCTCTCCCCTCTGCGGGGTGCTACCCAGCTGGGTCTCTCACCCTGATGGTTTCTGTGTTCACTGGCTCTTTTGGCCCTGCCAGCGTGTCTGTATGCAGCTCTCTCCTACCTTCCATTCTGCTTTGCTCTTTCTGGCTTCTGGCTGCAGCACCCTCCCACCCCACCTATGGCTCCTCTCCCTGTTTTTCCTTTCTCCAGCATGCAGGGGAAGTGGGACCTGAGCTGGGACTTCCTGGTTGGCTCGGCTGCTTGGTCAATCAGACTGACTTGGGGTGCTGGGTACGTCCCATTGGCCCTGGTCTGGAGCTCTCTGATTGCCCAGAATCCTGATTCCTGTTTGGTCCTTCCCCTTTTCTCTGGTATGGGGAGATGGCCAGCCAGAAACCATCACAAAGTTTTAGTAAGAGGCCAACTTACATGTGACAGCAAAAATAAGGGAAAACTCTCATGAGAGGAACCTTAGTTTTCCTTAATCCCCATCCACCCCCCCCCCCCACACCTTCCTCCAGTTTCCCTGTTTTTCACAGGAATTTACAGTATGATTATTGGATATTTATTTTGAATGTATGTGAATACAAGGCATGTACCCTTTGGTATTTCAGTTTATTCTGTAGCACTATCATTTTTTAATGAATATTGAATTCAGCTAATTTGAATCCACAGCAGATCAATATTTCTTAAAATTAATGAAAATCTGTTCCATGAAACAAAGTTATTTTGTTATCGAATATAATTGGCTTTTCTCTTTATTATGTTGTAGTTCTGTATATTAGCTTTTGTTTGTTTGTTTTAGGGTATCATTTACTTACATGATCAAAATCTAACAGTGAATTTTTACTAAGCATTATAAAATTATACGACTTGGGAAAGTGGGGGAAATGAAAGAGGTAACAATTCATCCTTTAAAAATACAATAAGCTCATTTTCACTTATTTTAATTGGGGAAATATTTAATGTTGCCTTTTTGCATATTTCATCGCACCCATTCTTTTGTTCAAGAGGCTTCTCTTTCCTGTATTAATAGGCTGTGCATCTCTAAAAACAGAATCTGAAATACATTGCCAAGCATGGTTCATTTATCATTGGCGTTGACTCTCGAGCAGTCTTGCCTCACTCATTAACTATGCTGGTGTTGCTTAACGTATTACAGAGATGACACACTTGGCTTTCAAGGAGAGAGAGGTGGCTGTTGACTGTACAAGTAGGATTGCTACAAAGGCATTTTATATCTACTTACATATCTGTCTGTTAATTGTTTAAACTTGCAGCTTTCACAATTATTTTTTTAATTGAATGTTCACATCACGGTAAGCTTTGCAGAGTTGGTCAATACTGATAATTTTCCTACACTATAGCACGTTGAAAAAACTTGGATGGACACAATTTTATGTCAGACTATGTAGTACCACCAAAATTGAAACATTTCATGAAATTCTATAAATTCAGCTGAAATTCTGTTTAGGAGAAAAACGGAGGAAACCAATTGAGACAATATCAAAATGTTTCAACACTTTCAGAACAAAACATTTAGTTTTGTTTTGTTCTTCCCATGTGAAGTGACTTTTCATTTAGAACGTTTTAAAATTTGTCTTAGATAATTGAAAAAAGTTAAAATTGAAACAAAATGTTTTGATTGTGATATATCTACAAAGAAAAACATCTCTACCCAAGAAGGATGCTTAACCACTTGTTTAAATATGTGATGAAACCCATCATATTTAAGTGCATTCATGCACAGGGATGGATTTAAAGCACTTGCTTAAAACCTTTCCTGAATTAAGGTCTTAATTGAGTTTAGGCCCAGATTTTTAAAGAGAGTTACGTTCCTAGTGGGACTTGCAAAAGCATGTAGGTACTGAACTCCCATTGAAATCAGTCAGAGTTAGGCACCTAAACATCTTGAAAAATTTGGTCCATTAGGTACTTAATAGGCTCGGGCCCAGATTTTAAAAGGTATTTAGGCATTGCTCCACTCAGCATTGCAATGCCTAACTGCCATTTACTTTCAATGAGATTTAGGTTCCTAAGTCAATTGGATGTTGCAATGCTGTGTGGAGCAATGCTTAAATACTTTTAAAAACATGGGCCTTGGTGGTGGTGATGGTCAAAATTTACTGTAGATGCATTGAGTGCAATTTTCAAAAGCTCACAATTGAGTCAAACAAAGCTTTTTTACTGGGATATTCAAAAACACTTCTCTTCAGTGAAGACTATTTTCCTACCAGATTTCAACTGTTCTCTCATAGAATCATAGAATATTAGTGTTGGAAGGGACCTCAGGAGGTCATCTAGGCCAACCCCCTGCTCAAAGCAGGACTAACCTCAGCTAAATTATCCCAGCCAGGGCTTTGTCAAGCCGCATCTTAAAAACCTCTAAAGATGGAGATTCCACCACCTCCCTAGGTAACCCATTCCAGTGCTTCACCACCCTCCTAGTGAAAAACTTTTTCCTAATATCCAACCTAGATCTCCCCACTGCAACTTGAGACCATTGCTCCTTGTTCTGTCATCTACTACCATTGAGGACAGCCTAGCTCCGTCCTCCCTGGAACCCCCTTTCAGGTAGTTAAAGGCTGCTATCAAATCTTCCCTCATTCTTCTCTTCTGCAGACTAAACAAGCCTAGTTCCCTCAGTCTCTCCTCATAAGTCTTGTGCTCCAGCCCCCTAATCATTTTTGTTAACCTCTGCTGGACTCTCTCCAACTTCTCCACATCCTTTTTGTAGTGGGGGGCCCAAAACTGGACACAATACTCCAAATGCAGCCTCACCAATGCTGAATAGAGGGGAATAATCACTTCCCTCAGTCTGCTGGCAATGCTCCTACTTATGCAGCCCAATATGCTACTAGCCTTCTTGGAAACCAGGGCACAATGTTAACTCATATCCAGCTTCTTATCCACTGTATCCCCCAGGTTCTTTTCTGCAGAACTGCTGCCTAGCCCATCGGTCTGTAGCTGTGCATGAAATTCTTCCGTCCTAAGTGCAGAACTCTGCACTTGTCCTTATTGAACCTCATCTGATTTCTTGTGGCCCAATCCTCCACTTTGTCTAGGTCACTTTGTATCCAATCCCTACCTTCCAGGATATCTACCACTCCCCCTAGCTTAGTGTTATCTGCAAACTAGCTGAGGGTGCAATCTACCCCATCCTCCAGATCATTAATTAAGATGTTGAACAAAAGAAGCCCCAGGACCGACCTCTGGGGCACTCGCTTGTTACTGGCTGCCAATTAAACTTGTAGCCATTGATCACTACGCATTGAGCCCGATGATTTAGCCAGCTCTCTATCCATTTTATAGTCTATTCATCCAAGTCATACTTCCTTAACTTGCTGGCAAGAATACTTGCTATAGTCAAGGTATATGATATCCACCACTTTCCCCACATCCACCATTAAAGAAGAGCTTGTCTTACTGCCCAACAGCGGTTGGTCGATTAAAAGATATTACCTACTCACCTTGTATCTCTAGCTTCAATTATATCAGTTCTATATCAGCACAACACAGATTGGAACAGAGGTGGTTCCAGTAACCCATCTGCCTCCAGAAGGTATATCGTGCCCCACACTTTCCCCACATGCATAGAGCCAGTCATCTCTTCATAGAAGGCAATCAGGTTGGTGAGGCATGACTTGCCCTTGGTGAATCCATGATGACTGTTCCTGATCATCTTTCTCTCTTCCAAATGCTTTAAAATGGATTCCTTGAGGACCTGTTCCATGATTTTTCCAGGGATTGAGGTGAGGCTGACTGGTCTGTAGTTCCCTGGATCCTCTTTCTTCCCTTTCTTGAAGATGGGCACTATATTTGCCTTTTTCCAATCATCAGAGACCTCCCCCAATTGCCATGAGTTTTCAAAGATACTGGCCAATGGCTCTGAAATCACATCAGCCAACTCCCTCAGCACCCTCGGATGCATTGCATCTGACCCCATGGACTTGTGTATGTCCAATCTTTCTAAATAGAAAGATTGAACCTGTTCCTTCAGCACTGAGGGATGTTCACCTCCTCTCCATTCTGTGCTTCCCAGTGCAGTAGTCTGGGAGCTGACCTTGTCTGTGAAGACAGAGGCAAAAAGGGCATTAAGTACCTCCGCTTTCTCCAAATCCTCTGTCACTAGGCTGCCTCCCCCATTCTGTAAGGGGCCCACATGTTCCCTGACCATCTTCTTGTAGCTAACATACCTGTAGAAACCCTTCTTGTTCCCCTTCACATCCCTTGCTAGCTGCAACTCCAATTGTGATTTGAATTTCCTGATTTCATTCCTGTGTGTTTGAGCAGTATTTTTATAATCCTCCCTAGTGATCTGATCAAGCTTCCACTTCTTGTAAGATGCTTCTTTGTGTTTAAGCTCACCAAAGATGACTTCGTTAAGCAAAGCTGGATGCCCACTATATTTGCTATTCTTTCTGCACATCAGGATGTTTTGTTCCTGTGCTCTCAATAACATTTCTTTAAAATACAGCCAGCTCTCTTGGATTCCTGTTCCCCTCATATTAGCCTCCCAGGGGATCCTGCCCATCAGCTCCCTGAGGGAGTCAAAGTCTGCTTTTCTGAAGTCCATGGCCGTATCCTGCTGTTTTCCTTTCTTCCTTTTGTCAGGATCCTGAACTCGACCATCTCATGGTCACTGCTGCCTAGGTTGCCACCCCTTCTACTTCCCCTACCAAATCTTCCCTGTTTGTGAGCAGCAGGTCAAGAGGAGCATGGCCCCTGGTTGGTTGCTCCAGCACTTGCACCAGGAAGTTGTCCGCAACACTCTCCAAAAACTTACTGGATTTTCCATGCTGTGCTGTATTACTCTTCCAGCAGATGTCAGGGTGATTGAAGTCCCCCATGGGAACCAGGTCCTGTGAACTGGAAACTTTCCCTAGTTGCCTGAAGAAAGCCTCATCTACCTCATCCTCCTGGTCTGGTGGTCTATAACAGACACCACGACATCACCCTTATTGTTCTTGCTTTTAAGCTTAATCCAGAGACTCTCAGTTTATCTCCAGTTTCATACTGGAGCTCAGAGCAATTATAGTGCTCTCTTACATACAGTGCAACTCCTCCACCCTTTCTCCCCTGCCTGTCCTTCCTGAACTGTTTATACCTATCCATGAAAGTGCTCCAGTTGTGTGAGTTACCCCACCAAGTCTCAGTTATTCCAATCATATCATAGTTCCTTGACTGTGCCAGGACTTCCAATTCCTCCTGCTTGTTTCCCAGACTTCTTGCGTTTGTTTATAGGCACTTGAGATAACTGGCTGATTTGCCCTACTTTCTCAGTGCAATTCAGGAGGCCTCCCCTGTTGCACCCTCTTCCTTCTGCTTTCACCTGGTGTTCCACTTCCCTACTTACCTATGGGGTTAGGTCCCCGTCCTCCACTGAACCTAGTTTAAAGCCCTCCTCACTAGGTTAGCCAGCCTGTCTGCAAAAATACTCTTCGCTCTCTTCGTTAGGTGAATCCCGTCTCTTCCTAGTAATCTTTCTTCCTGGAACAACATCCCCTGGTCGAAGAAGCCAAAGCCCTCTGTCTGACACCACCTGCGTAGCCACACATTTACTTCTGCAATGTGACGGTCCCTGCCTGGGCCATTTCCTTCAACAGGGAGGATGGACAACAACACCACTTGTGCCTCCAAGTCCTTTATCCATCTTCCCAGAGTCACATAGTCTGCAGTGATCTGCTCAGCTGTTTTGATATTAGAACTGGTTTAAAAAGAAAAGGTGGATAAATGTTTTATGGTTGAAACAGTATATTCCTCCCTCCTACTAATCTTCATACCCCCAAATCCTGTTTCTTTTGGTCCCGAATGTATAATAAAATCACCTTTAGAAGAGACTAAACCTAGGAAATTTCAACCCAAAAGGTGAAAGATTTCAGTGTCCGAGACTAGCTGCTTTTAATGAAAACTGTTTTGCAGTCTTAACTATAAAAGTCACTGCCATTACTGCTGTAGGCCTACATTCAGCAAAATATGCACATGCTTAACTTTAAACATGTTGTTAATCCTATTCTTGTTAAGCAAAATAATTAAGCAAATGCTTAAGTCTCATTGACTTCAATAGGATTTAATATGCTTAAGAATAAGTAAATGCTTTAGTGTTTTTGGTAAACAGGAATGGGGTTACTCATGCTTAAATTAAGTATGTGTTGAAGTTGGGGTGACCAAATTTTTAATTTGTGAAAACCGGACTCTGAGCCCTGGAACCTCACCCAGCCCCTGCACTGCCTCTTCCCACTAAGGCCCCGTCCCTACTTCACCTCTTTCCTTGAAACCTTGGCCCCCCACTCATCTCCTCAACAAAGTGTTGGATGTTAGTGGAAGAGCTGCGTTCCGGGGCAGGATGAGGTGGACGTTACCTGGGTGACAGGGCAAATAGGAAGTTGAGATGGGAGACTGGGCGACAAGACTGGGCACCAGCTCCACTCCTCAAATGCTGCACACTTCAGGATCCCTCTCCCCTGAGCGCTGGCACCTCTCTTCTCTGGAGCCAGGCAGTTTGAGTGCTTCTCCAGCTACAGCAGCAGCTGCTCTTCATAGTTCCCACCTTCCTGGTAGCACAACAGAATCCAATTGTGGATGGTTACTCCGGTAACCGGACTTTTTGTGTCCAGTTAGTAGTGCTGACCAGACCCTATCAGGTCCCCTTTTCGACCGGCTAATTTATTTATTTATTTTATTTATTTTATATTCGCTGTAAACCACACTACCTCAGACTGGGTTTTAATATTTCAAAATTAAGTAGGGTTGGGATTAATCAATGCTTCGATTGGCGAGGGAGAAACATTTACATGTTGTTAAGTACTACAGAGACAACGCAGGAGATGGTATTGAAGATTGTGCCAAAGTCAAACAAAAGAAGGAAGGAGGAACTATTATCAGTGGAAAGCATAGGTTGTTAAAACTTACATACAGAGTGGTTTCCATTCTGTGGCAAAAAGGAAATTGATTTTTGTTGGGAATATTGTTGAGAGAGCAGTGAATGAGGAGAACAAAAAAGAATGCATTTTAGCACTTTGAGAGAGAAAAATCCAGTGGTTAGTAATATTCATGCTGGCCATTAATTTATTTTGAAAATTCTTTGTTGAAAAGAATACACACCCAGTATCACAATAATGAGAGGGACTGTGGTACATTTCAGAGAGTTGGGAAAGGTACCAAAAGAAAATGACTGTCTGCCTTTACTTAATTATTAATTATTGTGGTAGCATCTAGGGGCCCGGATTAGATACTGTTCATATGCATAATAAAAAGACAGACCCTGCCCAGAAGAGTTTACAATCTAAGCAGTCTCACTCTCTGTCTCTCTCTCTCTCTCTCTCTCTCTCACACACTCTCTCTCACACTCGCTGACACACACACACACGATAATGGGTCAAGGGTGAAGATAGTGTCCTAATATTATCCAGCCCCTTAAAAAAATCCAGAGATAAATGGGGAGGAAATCTGTCTACTTGTCACATAATTAACGTTGTCCACTTATTTCTTTTGGCAGTTTTTATAAGTATAGACTTCTAGCTCATCATGGATATATGTTGGCTACTGAGACACTGAGATTTTTCTATTGATTAATTACAGAATTCTGCAGACACAGCACTGAGTTACAAATATATTTGAAATAGTACATTTAGCAATGGTGGTTTTCTGTTGAGCACTAGTGTGTGGCAGATAATCAATCGTACATTATACATAAATCTAGGATTCTTATGGCACTGCTTATGTCTGCTCTAAGATGACCATTGGAGTTATTTTTAAACTTAGTTGTTGCTTTTTTTTAATTGATACACATTCCCACTATTGTGTCAGAATTTAGGAGTCCTAATCACAAATTAGTCTTAGCTAGCTACAACTTTTTGGACCATTGTTCATTCTGAAATTTCTAAGAAGTGCAGAGTTAAAGACCATGAGGGAACAAATCTGAAGAAGTAGTTGATAGATGAAGAACGGCACAAGTGACTTTCCTGTGCTGGCTTTAGATTGTTACATGCTGGCCTAGGACTATAATTGCAGTCTGTGTGGTTATCAGTGTGACAGGTGCTCAGAAAATCAAAAAGTCAAAAAATGTTGAGGAAACTGCCCCGGAGTGGAGTTATAGGAAAGAGAAAGAGAGTGAGTGAGCCTGGGGCAGTTTTACTATATATACCAGTTTCTGTGTGGCACGTATTGGAAGGTTACGATTATTAAGCTTATCCTGGCACAATCACTGACTTTGTCACCTATCCAATTCTGAATTGCTTTTCCCTGAGACCTACTAATGTTGTCCTGGATGTAACATGTAATAATACTTGTCCCCACAAGAATGCTAAGAGGCTTAATTTATGAATGCTTGTAAAGCTCTTTGAGACCTTCCGATGGAAGATGCCATAGAAATGTGATTAATAATAATAAATAATAAAATAATGTATTTGTTCTGATAATGCCAATATGGCTTTAATAGTTTATATATTTGGCAGTCCATGTCTGACAATAGAAAGTTAGGTCAAGTTTCTTATTAAATCCAACATTATAATTAGACCTAGACCATCATGACCCTGATCAACTGAGCTGTACAGAATGGGTGGATAGAATAACAAGCCTTCTCCACCTTTTGTGTGCCACAAAATAGTGCAGCTCTATGCACAGTTAAGGTAGTAATCAACATGATTAAGGGTGGGGGAATCTGACTCACAGGGAGCATCTTTGCCATGGTATTTAAATACATTTTACAATACTTATTTTGTTTAATAATTGCGTGATATTTTCCTTCCTTATAAAAGACAGAAATAAAAGCAGCAATAGAAAGAGAAGTAAAGGTTCCTTTTTTCCAAGTATCCCTGCCAGATTTGGGATGAGGTATCCAATGTTTATAAAATTTTACATCAGATCCAGCAAAGCATCAAATACTTATTGACCTTTTGACGTTTTAGGGCCTCTTTTGTTTCATCAGTTGTTACTAGATCATTCAAAAATACGGAATATTCTGAGGGAAACTGGATGGCTGTATGAGTTAAAAAGGAATATTGTGTAAATGGTGTAAACAGGTTCAAGTTCATTGACTTCATACTTATACCAGCTTTGAATTTGATTCTAAGGATCTGATTATCTCCTGACTAGCTTCAATTATATTTGCAGTGGAGTTGTAGCCATGTCAATCTCAGGATATTAGAGAGACGAGGTGGGTGAGATGAAAATCTTTTACAGGACCACTTCTGTTGGTGAGAGAGACAAGTTTTTGAGCTATACAATGCTGAATCATAGAATCATGGAATATTAGAATTGGAAGGGACCTTAGGAGGTCATCTAGTCCAGTCTCCTGCTCAAAGCAGGACCAACCCCAGCTAAATCATCCCACCAGAGCTTTGTCAATCCAGGCCTTAAAGACCTCTAAAGATGGAGATTTCACCATCTCTCTAGGTAACCCAGTGCTTCACCACCCTCCTAGTGAAAAAGTTTTTTTCCTAATATCCAACCTTGACCTCCCCCACTGCAAATTTAGACCATTGCTCCTTGTTCTCCTATTTGCCACCACCGAGAACAGCCTAGCTCCATCCTCCCTAGAACCCCCCTTCAGATAGTTGAAGGCCGCTATCAAATTACCCTTCATTCTTCTCTTCTGCAGACTAAACAAGCCTAGTTCCCTCAGCCTCTCCTCATAAGTCACGTGCTCCAGCCCCCTAATCATTTTCGTTGCTCTCTGCTGGACTCTCCAATTTGTCCACATTCTTCCTGTAGTTTGGGGGCCCAAAACTGGGCACTATACTTCAAATGTGGCCTCACCAATGCCAAATGGAGGGAAATAATCATTTCTCTCAATCTGCTGGCAGTGCTCCCACTAATGCAGCCAAATATGTTGTTAGCCTTCTTGGCAATAAGGGCACACTGACTCATATCCAGCTTCTTGTCCACTGTCACTCCAGCTTCTTTTCTGCAGAACTGCTGCTTAGCCAGTCAGTCCCCAGTCTGTAGCAGTGCATGGAATTCTTTTGTCCTCATTGCATGACTGTGCACTTGTCCTTATGGAACCTCATCAGATTTCTTTTGACCCAATCCTCCAATATGTCTAGGTCACTCTGTATCCTATCCCTACTGTTCAGCATATCTACCACTGCCCCCAGTTTCGTGTCATCTGCAAACTTACGGAGGATGAAATCCACTCCATTCTCCAGATCATTAATGAAGAGGTTGAACAAAACCAGCCCCAGGACTGACCCCTGGGGCACTCTGCTTGTTATTGCTGCCAACTAGACATCAAGCCGTTGATTACTACCCATTGAGCCCGATGATCTAGCCAGCTCTCTATCCATTTTATAGTCCATTCATACAAACCATACTTCTTTAACTTGCTGGCAAGAATACTGTGGGAGACCCTATCAAAAGCTTTGCTATAGTCAAGGTATATGATGTCCACCACTTTCCCCACATCCACCATTAAAGAAGAGCTTGTCTTACTGCCCAACAGTGGTTGGTCGATTAAAAAATATTACCTACTCACCTTGTATCTCTAGCTTCAATTATATCAGTTCTGTATCAGCACAACACAGATTGGAACAGAGGTGGTTCCAGTAACCCACCTGCCTCCAGAACTTTTTACTGTATTACAATTGTTCCCATCTCCACATTGTTAATCACATGTGCCATGCAAAAAGGAATTAAAGGCTGTGAGAACAGCACCTAATTTTTTTTGGGCTGCATTGTCATACTACTTCTGGCCTGATCTTTAAGTGTGTTAATATTGGTTTCTAATGAAAAGCAATTTCTTATGAAAATCCTGTTTTAGTAGCAGTGTAAGAGATTATCAAACCTTTGGTAAATACTTATAGCAGGACCAGATATGGCAATCACTTGAATATCAGATTATATGGTTTGAGAGGTAGAGTTGGAAAAATTAAATAAAAATCAATCATGAAGGAAGGACCATGTGGATGGGAGTCAAATATTGATAAGTCCTATTGATCTGGGTGCACAGGGGCAAAGATATAGGCTTCACAAATATCTGGTGCATCGTTGCTGTACAGATTTTTACATTTACATTCTCACCTGGAATCTGCTCTGGGAAGTGTATCTGTTCAATTATGAAAAATATAATTAAAGTCACCCCTAAAAAAATCTGAGATGTCAGATCCATAAATGCTAATCCAGACAAATATGAATATTTGAGATATTTGGGCAGAAGTAATGAATGTAATATACTTGCCCGTGTAGTTGAGGATAATTTTCTTTATTTTTATAAAGGGAACCACTTTATAAATTAGGACATCTATTCCACATGTTTTTGTGTTATAGGATAAAGTGGAAAAATGATTTTTTCAGTTTCATCTAAATTTCAAATGGTCCAGTTCAGTTAAATACATTTTCTAGAGAAGAAATGCAACTAATTAATGCTGCACCACAGGAGGATCACCTTATTTAGGGAAACCTCTGATTATAAAAGCTGGTATAACATCTCTGATGCCATCTTTCTCCTGGCCGGAGGTAAGGACATGGAAAGGGGGCATGCCTAGGTTTTCACTATTATCTGAGAATCTTGAGTTGCCACATTAGATAGTGAACACAAGGTAGAACAGCCATCAGGCTCCTGTCAGTTTTACAACAGGATTGGGCCATTGCATAGCTGACCCAGTACTACAAAGCAGTGTTTGCAACACCATCTCCTGAGTTGTACTGTGTACTCCTCTACTGCAATCAACAATCTGTGTCACTGTCTCCAGGTAATTTGAGGTATTTCAGGCTGAAACAATCTCTAAAATCCATCTATTCTGATTACATGTCTAAAAGATAGATTAATCTATTTCTTGCATATAATACTATATCACTAAAGTCATTATTCCTTGGCTCCCAAGAAGTATCTCAAATAGAAACCATGCTGTATGTATGTGGAGAAGTGTGATATACCAGTACAGCCATCTTCAGTGACTCTTTAATTATGAATAATTTAGACTGCTGATAATATTTTATACAAGTGAAGTACAAATCAAAAGGATTATTTATTTAGGAGGAAAAACCCCCTGCTGTGTGAAGATAAAGAATTGGTATATTTTATTAATATTTATACTATGAGAAAGAAACAAACTCATTTATTAACATATAAGGCAAGATATATATCACCATTAAGTACTGCAAAGTGGCCAAGTAAGGACAATAAAATTTTTATACAGATGTTGGGAGAGAAAGATGAAGACATAAAAAATTATATGAAATATCTTCTCAAATTTTTATATATGTGTATGTTAAATATTAATGGGTTTTCACCTGTACAGTTTGTCCAATATTTTTCTTTTTGATAATTTCAGTCTGTCTAATTGTGCTCACCGTGTGGTAATGTAAAGTCTCAAATCTAAAATCTCTTTGTAAACTTATTTGGATTCTTTTTAATAACTCAAAGTTTCCAAAATTGTTCAGCTTCTCTCAATGGAATGAATGTATTTACAGTTTTTTTTATACACCTCTTTTTCACAAGCATCCTATGGTACAGTAGTGTTATAGTCTTACAACAGAACATTGATATATTGCAGGACACTGTCTGAAAGAGCAGACAACAGTGAGTAGTCACACTTTGTCTTTTTACCCCGACAAGGTGTCTGTGGCATGCAATTCTGATCATGAGTGCAGGATGCCTTTTTGGACACTGTCTCAAAAATCTGATCGAAAATGTCATTAGAGAGTTCCAAAAGACTGTTTGAAATATCATTCCAGAATACACTACCATCTTATATTGTCACAGATATACTACAGCACGGTCTAGTGTACTAAGCAGAGTTCTTGTTTTGTCAGTTAGTGCCTGATTGTGAGCCTGTAACCCACATTGGTTAGCAAGAATAATCCTGTTGAATTCACTGGAACTATGTCAGGTGAACAACTGCTCCCTAGTGTCAGTAAGAACTTCACAATCTGGCCTTGAATCTCATTGTGTCTGTTTCCTTGTCTGTAAAATGGGGAGAATAATACTTGAAATAAATACTTCCTGGGATGTTGTAAGGATTAATTAAAGTTTTCAGAGTGCCTTGAAAGTCAAAATATTGCTGTTTCTTTTATTCTGACATGGGGTGGTGAGATTTGATAAGTTTACATTTAAGTGCATTGTGGTACTAGAATTTGACTAGGATTTAAAAGCTCGAAAAACATGATCTCTCTCTTTACTCTTCCTATGCCAGACTAGCTGCTTGAGTAACAGTTCCTCCCATTCAACAGATGGAGCTGGAGTAACTAAGTTTTGATGCCATTGCATTCGTTAAGTTCTAGCCAGCTCTCAGACTTGAGCTGTTTCATTCTTCACTGAGTGGGGAAGAATTCTCTTGACAGCTGATTAGCTAAAGAGTAAAAAGAGTTAGTTTCTGCCTCAGAAAGACCTAGCCACATTTTTCCATGCAGCACTCTCTGCAGCACCATTTTGAGGCACTGACAGTCATCAGATAATTCCAAATGGCCACATTGCTTAGTGCATGGTAGGTCCAATCTCTAGCCAAGTGTACAGCAGGGCTGACCCCAGCAAGTGTACTAGAGCCAGCCAATGCTTTTGCTGAAAGTCCCTACAGTTACCCTAGTATTGTGTGGCCCAAAGCTGAGCATATCAATCTGATTGCGAAGCAGAGAAAAGTGATAATAAATTGGGCCTATCCTTCCTCCCCAGAGGAGGGCAATTTGTTTTTTTTAACCAACACATTTTTTTGGCAAAAAATGCAGATTGGGTGTCAAAGCATTTTGCTTATTTGTGTAAATTTCACATAATTCTTTTGTTTGAAAAAACTACTAAAAAAAATTCTGAACATGTTGCAATGTTTTCCAAACAAAGCCTTTTGATTTTTTTTTTAAATTTCAAATGACTTCTTGTTTAGAAATTTTATTTTATTTTTAACTATTTTTTAAAGCTCAATCTAAATGAAATATTTTGTTTTGGATCAAAATAAATAGTTCATTTTAAAAATATCAGTTTGGGTGAAATCTTTTTGAATTGTCAGCAAACTAAAAATCCAATATTTATAGTTATAGTTCTGTCCCCACCTGCATACCTGCCAGGAAATGACAACTGTTTTATCCCTAGCCACTGATGTAAAGTAAGGAACATTCTAAGCAGATGGCCATGCATGGTATCTGAGGCAATGAGCAAGAGAGGGACTGGGAGGATTAGATATTGAGAGAACTAAGTTTACCTAGATGAGGATAAAGGATGTGCAACAGCAGGAGAAGGAATAGGTTGCTTCTGATGATCAGTAAGCCATCCTGCAAACCCAATAATAGGTTTGGATATGGGGGTTCTGATCTTTAACAAGGAAAGTATCCCAGCCCTATATATCACTTTTCTTTGAAATTTTCTATAGATGAAACAGAAAGGGACAGTTTTCCTTCTTTGAGGCTGACTTGGTTCATGTAAAGTGGATGGAAATTTAAAAGAAAAAAGTATTCACTAAAAAGCGTGTGCCTTGTTCCAATATTCTGATCAATTATATCTGATAAACCACATAGGAGACATTCACCTACTTGTTTTGAGGAGAGGGGTGTCAATTTCCTGCACTTAGTATCTGTGACATCCACTACTAGCACAGCTTGTATGAATTTAGTTAATGTACATTATAGCAGTTTTTGCTAAAGCGGATTACAGCCATAGTCTCACATCCTAATAAATTAAATTATCATCACTTGAATCTATAGAATTATTATCATCATGAAAGTATTTTTACACTGTTATAAATGTTGATAGACTTTTTATATTGCACTGGCTGGTAACAAAAGGCCATTCCATATGTTCTATTGCTTCCATAAATTGAGGACTAATTGTGTCAACTGCTGCTTCTGATGTAACTGTCGTTCCCGCTGTACTTTAACCTTTTTCAGAAAACTGGTATTTTTATGTTCATCATTTTTGTGGCATAAATTCCAGGCATTGTAAAACATCTACTATGTGCTATTAATATGTATGTGACATAAAAATGAACAAAATAAAATGAAATAAATTATGCACAGACTAGTAGAGTATAACAAAGCACAGTGCATGCAGGGACATTGAGCATAGGACATTACAACTAGCAACACTTTAATATAGATGTGCTTGATTTATGATATGCTTCAAATATCCTGCACGACTTTATATACTGATTTAAATCATTTTATCCCTGGTTTATATTCAGAGAAATTTAACTGGTTTCCGTATTTTAAGAAATATTTTATTGCATTCCTCTGCATTAGACTCTCCAGATATATAGGACACATTGGTACTAAATTAGAAAAACTGCTTCCAGCTCGGTAGCAAGGTTTGGTTATAATCCTGTTTTAGGTAAATCAACTACTAGCTTCTTAATGTACAAGAATAGTTATAATATTAGAAGGAACAATCCTGTTATACTCATATTGATGACTTTATGGAGGCTTGTGAAACTGGATCTGGAATAGTGCAGTAATTTATATTTGTTCCAAAATTTCAAGTGAAGGCTGGATCAGTATTTATTGGTCCTTTTGTCCATTGGAATTGCAATTTACTGTTATGTACCATATTAATGCTAAGAGAGTGCTTACTTAATGTGAAAAGTATTTGAACTAACAGGGAAAATCAAGATTACTGAGAACTTTAAATTTAATGTAATCTTCAGAATAATGGCTGGGTAGATTGAGATATATTAGACTTTTCTTCAGCTGATGGGCTAAAGCCGTCCAGTAATGTTGTTTGAGAAGCATAGTAGATGATTTCTTTGACATAAAGGAAAAATGGCAGGAAGAAATATGTTGTTTGAAAATTTAAACGTGAGTTAATAAATATATGTACGTATTCTTTAATAGCATACAAAGTAATTTTTCAACTACTTTGTATGTTAAATATGCATCTTAACATATATAGTATGCGAGATATCATGTGTCCATTATCCTCTCCCTAAAATCTAGGGATGTTGGCCTGGATTCACAAAAGAATTTAGGCACTGAACCGCCACTTAAGAAGTTGAAATCTCAGCATCAGGCCCCACAGGGATTCACAAACCCCCCTCTCAGATGCCCCCAAACCCCATAGACACCCAAGCTTGCTTGGCACCTAATTTTGTGCAGTTAAAAAAATATAGGCACTATGTTTCTACAACTGTACGTGTAGTGAAACCCTACACTGGGCATCCAGATGCCTAAACCCCAGAGTGATGGATGAACTGAGAGTTCCTTTGTGTAACTCACCTGTGGGGCCCAATCCAATAAATGTGCTCAGACCTCACCTACCAATTGGTCCCTTATAAATGAATTTACACAAAAAGAACAGGGCAAGAAGAACCGCCCACATAACTTTTAGCCAGGGGTTAGGGTAATCACTTGGGATTTGGGAGATGCCTAGTTCAAGTCCCTTTGCCACCTGAGGGAGAGAAGGGATTTGAAGTGGGATCTGCCACTTATTAGGTGAGTTCCCTAGCCACTGGGCAATAGGATATTCTGAGGTGGGCTCCCGCTCAGTCTCTCCTGTTGACGTTGTTGCACTGTAGGTAAATAATTAAAAAAAAAAAATCCTTGACATGAGGTGATTGGATTCTGAGTCAGACACCACCCATGTGGGAGCTCTAACCATGGAGTTACAGAGTCATCCTTATGCATGCATTCATTTGCTCTCGTCCCACCATCCCCAGATTCTTTCATCATTTTTCCACAGTGCAACAGCTTCAGCATTGGACCAGGGAGTGAGTGAGAATTTTCCTAAGCCGAGGGAGGTGCTTTTCTGTAGCCCAGCCTTGGGAACCAAACTCCCAGAGAGAGCCATGTCTTAGCACACACCCCTCAGCTTGGCGTCATCCATTGGCTCTTTAAGATGAGGAGCTGCCTAGAGTGCTGGCTTTTTGTGAATCCCATTCTAAGATGCCTATCTCTCCCCATTCGTTGTATAGAAAACCTAGGTGCTGAACTCAGGCTTTGTGAATGCCAGTGATTTTCTAGGCACGTTTCTTTGGAATGTAGCCTGTTGTTTGAACAATGTTGTCGAATTTAAAGAGCACATTAATAAAGAGAATAGGGAGAGAGAATCTTGCTCATCTTCTCAAGGCGGATGGGCCAAGGAGGTGGTGTTCAGATCTGAGTTAAATCAAGTCTAGGGTTAATATTATCCATTGTCAAAATCTTGTGAGCTGTACTCTATTTTAATTCAAAATGACAAAAATCTCATGGAAGAGGACAACCTTATAGGATCAGGCTTTCTGGCAATTATCAGCCACTTACACACAAGAGCTGAAAAAACAGACCTCTTCCAAATGGATCCAACATGGCGGGGTTCCAAATTTAAAGGAGATATATCTCTAAACACTCAGAAAAAAATCAAACAGAGTTTGGACTCTCAGTCTCTGCTTTGGCTTATGTCTGTTGCCAAACCAGGAGTTTTACATAGCAACATTTTATGCCACTGACGGATTGTCATCACCATATTTTGAGCTCTGTACACTGTGTATTATAAACTTAAAAATGTTCTTTTTATCTGCCTAACATAGGTAAATGACTTGAAAATAGTATTATACAGAATACTAGCTTCAACAATTTTACTAATGGGGATAGACATATTCTTGTTTCTACTTATCACAAGAGACGTTGGAGTATTAATTATCACTATAAAGTTTATATTTGCCCAATATTAGAGAATAGTAAATTTATAAATAGCATACTAGTGTTGTAATTCTGAAATTGGTTGTGTTAATGCAGCCCATTAGCTGAGAGAGGAGGGGGAAAACTGCTTTCATTTTTGTCTCCTATTCTTGCTGTCTCAACATTTATAAATGTCAAAATAATTTAACTGGAAAGTAAAAACATAAAAGAGTAGACTTTAACAAGCATTGTGCAGAATTATTATGTTCAAATGGCAATATAAGAACTACCATCAATTGTCTGTGGGAGGTAGTAGGAGAGGGGGGAAAAAACTACAATCTAACAGCAAGACAAATGCACACAAAACTTAAGTCTCAAATGTCAAGCAATGGGATTTGTCCATCAACAGGACAACCCAATTATTTTTTGTATTACTACTGAAAATGATGTGTCATCTCCTCCTAAAAAAACATTCAACCATGAATTCTCCAGGTAAGCATTAGTCCCAAATTGACACTTTGTCTAACAGACAGTTCGCAAAGCATTTTGTTTGTATTAAAATTTTAAAAACACACACTGCATATGGCAGTCTTCCTTCCAGAAGTGTAAATTAAAATAATTGGGTACTCTTTCATATCTACAAATCAATACAAATCAATCATTAAGCCTCCAGTAGTCATTGTGATAGAGCACACTTCAACAGAGTCCTTCTGCTGAATAGCAATCCTCTATTAGGGAAACAATAAACTGATTATTTTAGTAATGAGTAGGACCACTAGAAATCGGTAAGAGATTTTTCCAGATCCTGTAGAATTCCCCTTTCTCAGATTCTATGGAAATTGTCTCAAAAATTTGTGAGACACTCTAGATCATATTCCCACAAATCCTAAAGGAAATTAGTGAGACATTGCTCAGGAAATTAGTTGAATCTTTGAATGGATGTATTTAAAGATGGCTTTCAAGTTTTCTTATTTAAAAAATAAATCACACAACTCCCTGAGATCTTCCATGCTACTTTCAATATCTCCTGCCCCTACTCAGGTATTTTCCTTTTCCTCCTCTCTTAGACCCTTTCATCCCCTAAAAAGACATTCTCTTTTCCCCTTTCTACTGGACTCACAGGTAAGGACCAAAATAAATGTGAGAAATTAGTACTTTTCTGCTAATGTCATCACCCGTGAATTAGCCTTGACTTAACTAATTAGCCTTTAGTTATCACCTCACTATTCCTTATTTCAGAGTATTTGCTGATTAAGGGGGGTGGCAGTGTCTGTACATATTAGAAAGGTTAATCGTCACAACCACAAACGGCTGGCAATTAAAATTTTAAATTAAACCTTAAATTCTGCACAAAATCCACTCTTTTAGGTCTAGATCTACATTACAAGCTTAGGTGTATTTTTGTATCTACTTCAGGGCACTCCTATGCAACCTAATTACAACACCCTCAGTGTGAATGGTATCCACAGACAGAGGTTATTAGTTGTATTATCCTAGCATCTAGGGGCCCTAGTCAAGGCCCAGGACTTCATTGTGATCAGCACTGTGCAAACAGAACAAAAAGAGAGTCCTTGCCCAAGGAGCTTGCAATCTAAGTGTAAAACGACAAAAGATGGATACAGACAGATGGGGGAGTACAAAGAAATGGTGAGACAATAGTTGTGTAGGTAGGGGGTGGTGTGTTTCTGAACAGATGGAGGCTGGCTTGGAGGAAGTTGAGGACTTCTGGGGTCTTTCTGAGCTATGAGGTAAATTGGGTTGGCAGGGTTCAGTGCTGGGGAAATGAAATCAAATGACAAATAAGGTGAATTGGGGGTAAAGAGTGGGGGTGTGCGTCTGTACTGGTAGGGTAGAGAGAGAGGAAGGGGAGAGGTTGAAACTAGGAGAAGAGATTAAGGGAGTTCCAGGGAGATAAATGATTAGTTCTCCTCCCCACCACTACCTTTTTAATGGAAAATTTCTCAGTTTTTTTTCTGAAAAGAAGGGTAAGAGAGGGGTTAGGGTGTCCCTTTTTTCTTCTAGCCTCCATTATCTCCCATCAAAATGCTTCTCTTTGATATGCCTGACTACTGTGTGTCTTTTTTATTTATTTATTTTTTTACTTTGAATATATTCTCCATATGCAGGGAAAGATATGATGGAAGTGAATAATTCCTACCGGTAGCCCCACCAGTTGTTTTGGGCATCAGCCACTACCGCGTAACTTTTATACGTGGGACCAAATTTAGTGGTGATTTAAACAGCAGTGTAAATTAGTGTTGAGTGCTTATCTGACATTGTATGGGTGCCCAAAAATCAATGTAGTTTACTTTTCCTGCTACTTGTCCCCTTTGGTATGTAACTCACAGAAGGAGGTAAGATAAGGCGAGTGCAGCAGTGGGTTAGTTTATAGTGCACCCTCTTATTGCTTTCCCAGCTATCACTGTTCCACACTTTTGACCTGGAAGTTATACTCATCTTTTGAGCACAGAATCAGTGCAGGTAAACCTACTAGTACTTTCCCATATCCATTCTCTGGTCAATATTCCATAAGATATAGCATACAACCCTGTTTATGGCTGAATATAACGGAATATGGCCCAGAGGCTACTATGGGGGTGCGCCAGCTTTGAATTTGACCCACACATTGAGGATAATTAAGACACATCTTTGTCCTTTGTGTGGGCTTTGACACTTTTTGACATTTTTGTCCTTGGGCTCGTGGGCTTTGACACCTTCCTCTCTGCTTGAATCCAAGTCATTACTCTTGTGAGTAAAGTTTTATAGAAGATTGTTCTGCTGAAGTTATTTTCTCTGGCATCTCTCTGAACTTGCTGGGAAATCGAGCTACCTGTAGGGTTTTGTTTTTGTTTTCTGTTTGCCTGAATGACTCTCTGAAAGGCATGTTGTGTATTTACAATCTGACTCACACTGTTGGCTGTGCTTCCCACATCTCCTCAGAGCGCTGCAAGGGAAATGAAAAAGCTTCATTGTTCTTGCTCCCTGCAGTGTGTCTGGCCAGGTTTTCAGGTCTGAATGGCATTAAAAAATGGCCATGTCTCCTCTCCTTTCTCTTTGAGGTGACTCTACTTCCCAGTGTGACAGCAGTCCCTGTAATTTCTGAGTGCAGGGATTGCTGTCGTATCTGGGTATTGCATGGGGAGCACAAAAAGGGTAAACTCTTAGCCCTGGCACCTGTGTGAGGTTCAGACATCATCTGGTCCTTTGAAGGGTAGTGATTTTATCCTCCTGACATGTTGGATCACTCTTACATGGTGTTTCATACTGAGGAATTGAATCTTTTTTCTTCACTGTTTAAAGCATCCCTCTCACTATTCATCTAGTCTGGATTTGAGTAATCACACTTATCACGCTCTCCAGAGCAAATCTGTGTCCTTTTATCTGTGGAATTCAATAAATTGTCATTTGCTACAAACCATACCAGTAGATTGCACACTGTTCCATGCATTTTGTTAGCAAATTTCTCTTGAAAATAGTGAATTTGACTAATGGATCTTGCTAAAAAAAAAACTTCCAAAGTCCATTAGATTTTTAGATCATTTGAAGTAAATTACTAACAAAGACTAAAACTACATTTCCAAAGGGTACTAGTTGCAATACATCCTCATTCTTGAGATCATAAGCCAGATTAATGGGGACTTTAAATCACCATAGCTTTATTGTGGTCAATGGAGTTATGTCAGTTTATACCTGCTGAAGTTCTGGTGTCATGTTCCTGGTGTGGAAATAGGGGTGTGTGTGTAGGGGGGAAGGGATTTTCTTAGTTCAAATTTTTAGATTTATTGGTCCAAATTGTCTCGGGGAGGGAGGGGGCAATGTAGCTCTTGAATGTGTGATAAAATCAGTGGTGCAAGTGATTATTGTGGCTGATATGTAACTGGAAAATTGAATGAAAATGGGATGGAAGAAAAGAGAGGGGAAAATGACTGTGGGAAGACTGAGAAAGAAAAGGAGTTGGGAGAATGAAGATTGGAAGGAGGCAGCAGGAATAGTGGGCAAGTGATTAGAGCAAAGTTCATAGTCCAAAAAAGTTCAAATTTGGCTGCTTTGTGTGACATCTGGATGCTTCTCTTTCTGCTACATTCACATTCTGTTTCCTCCTATAATTTTTTTCCAGCCAAGAAAAAATTGTTTTTTGTCAGAAATACTCTTAGATTTTTATCTTGTTCTGCTGGCCTTTTGTAGCACCAGCTCTACCATATGTTTTTAGTCTGAGCTCATATTTTTCTATTTACCAGTATAAAGTTATTTGTGAACAAAGTTTATCCATCTCCTTCATAAAGTCCAATGCTTTAATTAGGTTGCCATGAAATCTCCTCTTTTAACAATTTCCTTGATCTTTCCCTATAACGTAACCTCTAGTAATACAATTTATTACCCTTGCTTGCTTTTGTTATTTTTTAATCACTGCTGCTAAATACATTGAAGGCTTCAGGGACTTTTCAACTCACACTCACCAATCTCTTTTCTGGTTTGTATTCTGCAGCACCCTTTCCTTCCAAATATACTCTTTCATATGTATGATTCTTTGCTCCAGCACTTATTATTTACGTTTAATTGCATTCCCTTCCTATTAACCTGGGTAATTAAATGGACTAAGTCTTTCAGATGTAAGTATACCTCTCAATTCTTTGACAGAAAAATAATGAAGAAAAGACAGTCAGAGACAAATGACTAAAACTAAAAAACAAGATAAAATATTAAGAAGAATATTCTGTACATGGAACTAATCCTTGTATCATTAGAATATTTTCATTAAGTATATCATCATTTAGTAATTTAGATGCACTAAAACATGCCACAAGAGTGAGTTATGATACTATGATAGAGAGAATATATTTAAGCCCAAATTAGGTTCATTTGAAGGATATGGATCAAAATATCTGAATGATGAAACGCAGAGGAAGCAATACTCTGAGTATTATGAATCTCACAGTGAATTTGATCCAACAGCTATACTATAAATTTAAGCGTGGTCCAAATGCACTAACAAATACAGAATGAATGAACTTGAGTGCCCTAAGAATGGAATTTGCAAAGGGGCCTAAGAGAATTAGGTGCCCAAATCCCCTTGAAAATCTACGGGGAGTTAATAAGCTCCTTTGAAAATCTCTGCCTAAAGCTCTCAGAAATGGAAGAAATTCCATAGTGAAAAGAAGTGGTGAGTGGCTTCAGTGCCTCCTACTGCTCTTGGGAGTTATAGCAGCTCCATCTGTACAGGGAGATTTTGATGGACCAGTAAAAGGGCCAGTGACCACTTGTTAGTGTAATATTATACTTGTTGCTAACAGCAGCTGAAATTGGTAGGTCTTTCTGCAGGCCTGTACACACTGCACCCCACCCAACCTCCGATGAAGTATCTGGTGGACATGCTGCGATATGTCTTTTAGGAGAAAAGCAAGAAGCTTATTTATGCATGCCCACTAGGAGATGTTTGTCAGGGCCTGAAGACATGCAGATTTTACAGGAACACATCTAGTTAATTAATACTCTGAGACAATCTCATAATTAGCTTTTGAAACTGCTTGCCTAACAAGTTTTTTTCTTGGCATATTATTGTCTACTAACAAGGATAAATAGGGGGAGAGGTTTGGACTCTTTGGGATCTCTTCTTGGACACATATTGTTGGGTCTCCCAATGGCAGCTGGAAGACTGGCCAATCAGAAAGCTGCCACTGTACCATTTGAAAGCCACCCCAACTTCAGTAATTATTGAGGGTTGGCGGTGTTTTGCTATCTTTTTGAGGATATGTGTAAATGCTGAAGACTAAAGTGTAGCTTTTAACTGAGAGCACTTTTGTGTTATACTGTTTCTACCAGTCCATCTATCGGCTGGAGAGCTGTGTCTCCATTTGTTTATTTCCTGACAACATCTTGCACAGAATAAAGTTACCAAGAGCTTTGGGTTGGCAGAACCCTAGGTAACACATCTGCTGCATTGTTGAGGTCTCTTGGCATGGAATTCATGAAGGTAGCCACTTCCTTCTAAGAGTTGAGAAACATGGATGTCATATTAGAATGTACAGAGGAAATTTGGACTCATTAATATCTAGAATGTCTTAGCACCAAGACCCTGTTTGTTACATAGCAAATTGGAACCATTATTTCTGTGACCAGGTTCTTAGATTCTGTGGCAGATTTAAATTTAAAAATAGAGAGTTTTTAATTGAATAAAACATGACGACAATGAATAGTAGAATCAGTACAGTAGCCTCTGTTATTTATTGTAATAATATATTAAATTTATTTTACTTTGTTCCTATATTAATTATCAATGGTTTTTTGTTCATGGTTTTTTATCCTGACATTTCATAACTACATATAGAATTTGTCAGTGAGGAAAATATTAGCTGGATGTTTCTGCTAAAAATATCAACAGTGAAGTGTTGACATTTAAAATATCATCTTTCAGTTTTGACGCAAATGCTCTATTGAGATGAATAGGTCACTTGATTCCTCTGTCTATTGTTTCAAATGTCTGCAGACTCAGGAAGACAACACTATACCATTTACTCTTGATTAATGTTTCTAAGATCATGTTAACAACCCCAAGGACTAGAAAGATATAAATCTAGGCCCAGATCCACTGGGGGCTTAGGTGCCTAACCCCTCCATTGCAATCCACAAAACTCCTGCTCAGCTGCCTCTTAATCATGTTGGTGCCTAACTCACTTGGCACCTAATTATGCAATGTAAAATTCCTTGTTTCTGTGTCTGGGCAGGTGCAGTTTGCCTCATTTGGCTTCTGGACATCTATCTCATACCAAAGCCCCAAAGTGATCCATGAACCAGAAACAGATAGGTATTTGCCTTCCTATTTTGGCTGCAGGGCCCAATCTAGTAGGCATGCTCAATGGCTACCTGCCAGACCAGGTATCCTTCAGAATCTGGCTGGAGGAGAACGTACGGGTTTAACTTTTAGCCCAGTGGTTAAAGCATAAACCTGCAATGTAGGAGACCTAGGTTCAATTCCCCCCTCTGCCCAATGGCAGACAGGATTTGGACAGAAGCCTCCACTCTGCCAAAAGCATTCTTTAAACACTGATATATGGGATATTCTGGTGTGCAGCTCCCTCAGTCTCTTAAATTAAAGCTGTTCCACTGTGCATAAATAATTAGTCAGTGAAGCAGGGGCATTGGACCCTAGTCCCTCAACTCCCAAGTGAGTGAGTCTAACCACCAGACTGCAGAGCCACTCTCATTCACTATTGCCCAATGACCTGAAGTATTTTTCCAAAGTGGAACAGCTTCACCACAAGATTGAAGGATCCTTCACATCAGAATCTCCCATAGCTCAATAGTTAGGACATTCTCCTGAGTGGGGTGAGACCCCTGTTCAAATGTGTTCTCCCACTCAGGCAGCAGGGGGGATTGAACCTTGGTCTCCCACATCCCCTGAGTACCCAACCACTGGGCTAAAAGTTATAAGGTGGGCACTGCCTGCTGATTTGTGAGTAGTGAATCAAGTGTCTAATTCACTCTCACAGGAAATAATTTAGGCATCTAACCACCTGACTCCAGGGGAAAGGTCCTGATTGTGGATCACAAGCAAAGGGAGGCACCTCCCTGCACCCCGGATTTGGCACTTATCACCTTGACAGGGGCGATGTTTTGGACATATCCCTCTTGTCAACATCTCACCATTGGCTAGCTTAGGTAGCTCCCAGCCTAGTATGCTGGCTTTTTTGGATCCCATCCTGAGGCTCCTATGTGTCTCAATGCATTGTAAAGGGATCCCAGGTGCCTAACTCAGGATTTGTGGGTTGCAATATAGTTCTTCTGATTTTTCTAGAATTCTTAAAAGTTAGCTTCTTATTCAGAATGTAACATCCTTTTTCAATAAAGCTCTTAAACATGTTCTTAAGACTCATTGTAGTACTTCAGGTAACTTAAGCATTTTCCTAAATCAGGTCTGAGCTCCAGACTATACTGAAGATATTGGCAAAAAAACCCTTCAAATTCAATAGGACCAGGATTGAGTGTACAATAAATGCTAGAGACAGCTCCAAACTGAACTTTGGTTCCAATTTACCTGAACTTTGGGGTCCAGCTAAAATGAACTCCTGATCCTAACCATCCATGGTTTTTACAATAATGACAAAAAATTCCGATCAACAAGATTATGCAAAACCTAAAACAAAACTACCCCCTGGTTTTCTAATGAATGATGGATTCAATATATCTTTCACTGAAACTATTGTTATATAGTAATCAAATATATTATTAACACAATTATTTTGATAGTGGGATCTGCAATTCTTTGAAAAATTACCTCTGGGTAAAGCTTATCAATCAAACTACAGGCTTTCATCAGGCTCTATTATCTGACATAAATATACATCATCTCTTAACTGGGAAGTAGTCAATCATCCTTAGCACAAAGCAATTAGCCATTCTGAGAGGATATGAGGAATATAAATATAAGCAGAACACATTTTCCTTTTCTTGTCTTGCTTCTCTTCCCCGTGTGAACCAGACAAGCAGAAAATTCTGCTTGATTGACAACAGGAGGGTGGGCTTCAAGTGTTGGCCAGTTTTCTTTAGGTGATCCTGTTTCTAAAGTTTAATAGCTAAAACTTGTGACACAAGCCATCTTGTAGGTCCTATTTCTCTGAAGCTGAGTTATTGCTGACACTCATATATTTGAGCTGGCTCATCCCCTGCTTTGTTAGTCAATATTTTCAGATTTAGCCTCACTTGTACATCATTGATAGAAGGGAATAAGCTCTAGAACAGGTAGCAGGAATGTGAATGTCCTGCAAAGCCTTTCTCCGCCTCATTTCTTTCCCTGCAACCAGACCCCCTCAGGCACAGTCATCACATTCTAACACCACCTTCCACAAGCCTTATCAGCTGCCTCCTCCAATGGCCTGCCAGGAGAAGGGGCTGTGTCTTGTTCTATGGCTGTGTAATATCTACCACTTTTTGGACGCAAATCACATTCGAAATAAATGTTTTTTATTGTTATATGCATTGCAGAAGTGCCTGGGAGCTTGAGTCATGGACCATATATCCATTGTGCTAGATGATGTATAAGCACACAATAAAAAGACAGTTCCTGCCCCAAGGAGCTTACAATCAAAGTAATGAACAGCAAATAATAATAAAGGGAAACATCAAGATATAAATGTATAAATAGAGGTGTATATTTATAACTGTTGCTGAAAATAAGGTTTAAGAAAATCTGTGCACCAAAATCACGGATAAGTCAGTATGTCAGCACAAGAATTCATTTTACATTCCATCATTTATTTAAAAACAATATTAAGATTATTAGTGATTTCTATTGTTCAAAATGAGAAATAGAAAATAAGGATAAATGTTGTCACCTTTACTCATATTGAGTAGTAACTTACTCACAAAGTAGCCTCATTGATTTAAAAGGGGTACTAATCACATGTTGTCATTCAGTGTGAGTAAGGTTGGCAAAATTATAATGAAGTGAGGGAAACAGCCTGATTAGCCCTTATGCAACACTGCAGGGGTGTGTGGCTGCTGAATTGGAGCAACCTGGAATTTAGCTAGAGCTGCTGGGGAGAGTGAAGCAGATATTGCCTCCAGGGACTGAGTGGATGAGGTGTGAATAGGGAATACGCAGCGCCATGGTTTCCCTCTTTCTCTCCCTACACCTCCCACTGGATGTATCTGTTCATGTGTGTGGCATTTGTATGTCTATGTGTGCATACAAATTTATGTACAATTACTCCCTATTGCTAGTGCAACAGAGGGCCTGTGAGAGGAATTGTGCATCCATGTGCTTTCCTGAGGGTGGTGCATTTGCAATTTACTCATAGGTATGCTAAAACGCACAATCTTTTCTTTACAGACTGTGGTTTCCTGAGCAGATGCAAAATTTAAATTCCTGGGTATCGCACTGCATACAATTGATATAGCATTAAAGAAAGTCATATATATAATTTCTATTTTTATAATAGGCACAAAAGAGGCAAGTGTTTACAAGGTATTGAGAGACTGCAGAATTACACAAACACACAATGCAAATGTAACATAAATAACTCCATGGAGAAATAAAAGTAACAAATCCAAACACAATGTTCAGGTTTGTAAGATAAAAGTTAATAGGCTCCTTCGGATTTATTGGGGGAAAATATGGTAAACAAACATATTGACTTAAATGAAAGACAAAACATTTGTTTTTGTTTACTTATGTATTTGCATTTATTAAATTTATTTCCGTGTATGGGCACTGTATTGCCTTTTATGAATTGAGTAATTCATTAATATTTTTGTTTGGAGAAAGCCTTATTTACAGGCTAATCCCTGATATTTTGTAGAATATAAAGTAGTAGATGGCTACTGAGACTCATTAAATGTCTCAGCTTCGATTCCCCAATTATTCAATCTCAAAAGCTCTTATTGTGAGTACAATACAAAGTAATAGAGATTATTGCTCTTATTGCTACAACAAACCATAGCATGAAAAAGTTTTTCATTCTTTTATTCTTCTTATTTTGTAATGGTTTGAAAGTGTTGTCCTGCCATTATTAGAATTTTAAGTGACATTTGCCATTGGGATATGTCAGGACTGTACAGTGACTTTTGTATTCCATATCGCAGGAAAAAAAATTCCACTATGGCTTTTTTTAAGTGAGTGGCTGACTCTGGAAGTAGCCTGTGAGAAAGTTGAACACAAAAGGGTAAATCAGAGAAGTGTGGCTTTTGCAGAGGGTAGGGATTCCAGACCTCTTGAATTGTAGTCCCAATTAGGCACCGACTCTCATTGTGGCTTTTGTGCCATGTTACTTACGCCAAAAATTTCAAATATAGGTGTCTCAAATTAGGCACCATTTTAGGTGTCTCAATTTAGGGCCAAATTAGTCCATACTTAGACAATCTAAACACACTCTCTCTTTCTCTCTTCCGTTTTCTATAAAATGTCATTAAACTGCAAAATTCATGAAACTCCTGAGAACTCCTAAATCAAATCCTATTCTTACCACCAGGATATATTTTCTTCCCCTACTTTCCTCCCATCCCCCCAGAAAAATAGCAGATTGTTTTTCCAATTTTTGGTGTTGTATGTATCCAATAAGATGAATGGCAGGTCATATATCTGCTTTTGAATATTTTGTGTCAAACAGAAATACATGCAACATACCACAAAAAGCATGTGTAAAAATGTTGCATTATTTGACAGAACATAATATCAATTGTGTTCTCTCTTATTCGTATTGTGAAAGGTGGGACTACTGTACTTACCTATTTCAGTTTCAAAGTACTTGGCCTGAGGAAAATGAATGAAGAGTTCCCTTTTAAAAAAGCATGAAGCATGAAGGCCTGGGATTATATTGGTAAAATGTCAAATATTAGGGAATTAAAATATTCCTGAGTGTCCATGTGCTATTTTTAGAGTTAGCATTTGCACTGCAAACTTTACATTAGCAGGTTCATGTATGAGAATACATTTAACTTTTTATCTCCCTGTTGCCTGTATGTCAGAAGTAGCTGAGAAACCCAATCTGTTGATGGAAATGGGCATAATTACATATTGTTAGATGCGGTTTGGAGTTGGAAAGTTTCATCTGGAACATTACTTTTCTTTGTAAAATTTTGTCACCTTTAGGAGATGTCAGTACAAATCTATCAGGTATGCAGAGAGTTAGACTCAATGCAGCATGCAGCCACATCAACCAGTTGGCTGGGACATAATCATCTGAAAACATGCTCCTTGTGGAGACCTGCAGTGCAGTTCTGAGTATAAAACTTAGCCTTCAGGTTTCCAATAAAGTGTTGTTTCTTATTGCTTGTTGAGGGACGTGGAATATTTTCTGAAGTGGGTATGGATACAGGATAAAATTTCAAAAGGCACAAAGGGTTGTTAGATGCTTATCTCCCACTGAAAACCAATGGGAGTTGGATGCCTAACTTCCATTTGTTCCTTTTGAAAATCTTCCCCCAACATTATTAAAGACCAGAGTCTACTTTACTGAGGCAAGACTCCTGTTCAACTCAGTGTAACGTTTACTTGAGTAAACTGTGAGTAACAAGATACGGCCCTAGGCTCTTAGTTCCTTTGCTACTCCTGGATATGTAATTATCAGGAGTGAGTCATAGCATCTCTTTTCATGTCTGGCTGGCAAGTAGACTGTTGCCAAGGAGACTGTTGCCTTTCTTTTAGATGCAGCAGAGGCATTAGTTAGCCTCCAGGGAGGATTACGTAATCTCGCCTAAATTTCAGAAATTAAAAAAAAAAAAAAATCTTTAAGAAATGATGCACACTTTTTTCCTTCAGACCCACCTCTGACCACATGACTTAACAGATCTGGCAATCCCATTAAGAGTGAGTGGGGAAAATTTCCTGTGTTAAATAAAACTGAAAATGTAACTAGACAGGATAGTTTTCAGGCTTTACTAACTACTGAGTGACTGTATGTCATCAAAACTGCACACATATTAAAAATATATAGAATTTTAGAACAGCTCAATAGTTGTAAGCTTTTTTGAAAATGTAGGGATTGATTATTAATGTATCACTAAATATAAAATGGAGTGGATTTGTTCATTTCTGATGCCAAACACACATACATTCCAATTAGTGGATTTACGAAACAAAATTTACCAGTAAACTACTACCACAGTCAACATATTTACTACATAAGAATAGTTACACGAACATTATTCTTGAGGTTAGATATTATAGTCATAAGAGGAGTATGCCAAGCTGTTTGTAACCCCACTTTTTGGCTCTGACTCAAGATCAACCACTATAATGAGTGGAGCTGTTCTACAATGTCTGATAACTTAACTCTCTAAGGCTAGCAATAACGTATTCTCAACTGAAGGTCCCCCCTTTAAATTTCATGGCTGTCTCTCAGAGCATAACTGGCAGGCTTTAGGTGATTTTTTTTCCTTTTCTTTTTCTGGTTAGTTGGTTGACTTAGGCCAGGAGATTTTTAGATGAAGGGCAGGATTCTCTCTCTGAATAAGCCTGGAGCTCTTTTTGTTCGTAATATTCAGTGAATAATGTCTAGCTACTTTGTTACAAGCATTATATATAAAATGAATTACAATAAAATAGCTGTGACCCTGATTTTTCTGCATAAACTTGACTGATATGCATTAAAATGTTAGTCCATTTGGAGAGATCTTCTGAGTAGCTACAGGTTGGAGACTATAGCTAAGAACCCAATCCTGCAAATATTTATGCACATGTTCCTTTTAAACATGTGATTAATCCCATCGATGTCAATTATTCCACTCATGCTGAAATTTAAGCCCATGTGTGTTTTCAGGGGCAGGGACAAAGGTGCTCCCGTGGTGTGTGTCTCAGCAGCCAGCACTTTGAATTACAAATAAAATTTTAAATGTCAATCTAGGTGTTAGTTGATCAAAACTTTTACACTGATAGCACTTTTTTCTGCTGTCAATGGAATGGGGAGCTAAAGTGGGTTAATTATAATTTATGCTTAGTATAAATGAGAATTAGGCCCCATGTATTTGACCAGTGTTTACCTGGTTTCCTCTCCCATGACTTAATCTACAAATGCTGATCTGACTACACTATGGGTAAACTATAGAAGACTAGCACAGCTTCCATTGAGGCTTTTGTTTGCCTTTGACGTTTGTTCTGAGAAATCTTGCAAAAGATACTATTCAGCCAAAGGCCTGAATTAACCTCAGATTAAAGAGTCTTAATGACCTTATTCAGTTAATGCCACTTGTCTTTCTCACTGTCTGAAATGGACAGTTCCATCAGTTATTTAAACAACACTATACTACTTTGACTAAAGTTAAAACACCTCCAACTTCAGTCAGCGAAGAAAATATTCTCAAAGCACATTTGTCAGACACTGTAAATCTACTTAGATGCTCTACATTAAATCCAAATTGACATGGATAATTCGTTAGCAGGTTAGATGGTTGCCTGTGAGCACATTTTGATGCACTTGAGTTTGGAGATATAAAATACTATATTTCATTTTCACTGTAATATAGCTGAAACAGCTGATGGTAGCACTGTTTTTTCCCTCAAGGGATAGGGGCAGCATTGGGTAGTGCTTGCTGACCGTAAGAACTGTCTTTATATTTTTCCATTCATAAAATAAAATGTAATCTAGAAATCAGTGCTGCATTTTTGTTTGACTGCTGGCAGTTGTGGAGAAATTAACAGCATTTTCTAATGTTCACTTCATCCAGTATTTCTGAAAGGGAGGAAATTATGATAGTAGAAATTGAAGTGATTGAGACTTATTAAATGCTAATGTTCCCCAAACTTTTTGCCAATTAATGTAATATATGTAATGTAATATATATGGTTTCCCTTTTAATGCGCTCCTATTTGGACAATAATACAGTACTTTGACACCAATTATCTTCAGTGATAGAACTATTTAAGAAAGCTAGTACATGACAGATGTAGATTTTCTACATATATGTGTGAATATATATATAGAATACGTATACATGTATGATGAGTTCCAGAGGGGTAGCCATGTTAGTCTGTTTTTAGCAAAACAGCAAGAGTCCTGTGGCACCTTAAAGACTAACAAATAAACAACAAATAATAATAAATGTATTTGTTAGTCTTTAAGGTGCCAGAGGACTCTCGCTGTATATACATGTATGTGCGTATAAATAATTATGTGGTATGTTGGTTTTATTAGCACAGATTTGGAATAGCTTCTTCACACAATGGCAAAGTCCGAGATGAGTTGTCCAGGTCTTGCAAAACTGTCGTGAATACAGTCTTAATGCTTAGCTCTTATAGAGCATTTTTCATCAGTAGATCTCAGAGCACTTCAACTTTTTTTATGTATTTATCCTCACAACATCCCTGTGAGATAGGGAAATGCTGTTAGTTGATTATACAGATGGGAAACTGAGGCACAGAGAGGCTAATTGACTTGCTCAGGAATATATGGGATGTAACAGAGAATAGAACCTGCATCTCCCAAATCCTAGACCAGTAGCCTGACCATTTAATTATAGTGCCACATTGTGCACACACCTGATAACATATTAGTTGTATGCCGCATATGTTACTGAAAAGCTATTTTGGAAACATTGTAGGGAAAAAATACTTCTTCCCCTTCCGACACCGCCTGTAAAAGCTGGGTGCCCTAGCTGTCATGAACCAGATGCAGGTGGAGCTGGAATCCAGCTTTGCATCAGTCTGGCAATGTAAAATGCTAAGATGCCAACTTAACTGGGTTCTTTTTAATGGAGAATCCCTGAGTTGATGTTACCATCAGACAAAATCTATCCTGTAGCTGCACCAGGCAAGAACTATATGATTGTCATTTTAGTATTTGTGTTATATTTAACTTATTTTTAAAGATGCATTTTGTTTTTTTTTCCCCTGCTCATGTGGTTACAACAGTGCAACTTCAGGGTTGTTTGGATGCCCTAACTGTGCATGTTTGGATTTCTTTTCATTTTAACCATAACTCTGAAATCTTCTTTGAGTGGCTGCAGACATATATTCCATTCAGGTGTGAGTATACTCAGCATACTGAACCAGAGAACTTTGTCTAGCAGTACCTTAGAGGAGGTGCTCACGATCTGTGGCCTGGAGCCCTCCTCTGGATATTTAAGGGGAGCATCGCCTCAACCCCTCGAGATCCTTCTCCCTGCCTGCAGCTAGAGTTGGAGCATTCTGTGTGGTATTCATCTCATGCTTTTATAGTTCAGTCTTTCTAGGATTTTGTTGTGCATATGTAATGATTGTTAGGTTAGTAATACCTGAGTTTTAGTTATAATTGTTAGTTAGGATAGATAGTTACCCTGATGGGATTACCCCTCCAGGATTTAAACATTGTCTGTAATTTGGAGTGGCTATTCCCAATAGTGACCCCACCCCGCCACCCCCACACAGTTCTTTTTTTACCTGATACAAGGGCACGATAAAGAAAGTTGCTCCATCTTCAAATCGTTTAAGAAAAGAAGGCAAATGACTAGGGACGTGCTCCTCAACCAAAACCTTATGGAGCAGGCCATGAGGCCCACTTTGGCACTCAGTACCTCTGTATTTTGTCTGGCCCTCTCAGACAACTTCAGAACTGGAGTGAGGAGATGTTCCTCAGCCAGACTCTGATGCCTCTCCCAGGAGGCAGGGAGATCTTTCTCTTTTCTCTGGTCCTCTGAGGAAAAGTTCTCACAAAAGAGACCACAGCTGTTCCAAAGATCAGGAAGATTCATCCCCATCATCCAGGAGGAGTGCAGACTGGTATCATGATTCTTCTGGTATGCAGGATGGAGCTGAGCCACCTACTAGCTCTCTGATACTGAGGCAGCATCAGCTAAACACTGCACCACTGACTCTGATACCATCTCTGGGACACCTGTTGAGTCCAGTATCAACACCATCAGCACTGTCTGTTTCCATGCCACCGGTGTTCCAAGCAGCATCAGACTTGCGTTGCTTCTTTGTTCCTGACTCCCCAATTGTTCAGGAGCATTCAGCTGCCGGCACTACTTCTGTGTGGTCCTCAGCACTGCCTGGGTTGATTGCAGATTTGTATCAATTGTCTATATCATCTTCGGCACCAGTTAAGAATCAGAGTGGGCAGCCACGGTTGGCCTCCTTATCTGTATTAAAGGATCTGTTGGCACAGTTACTATCTTCAGTACTGACTGTGGTACAGTCCAAATCCATGGGGTAGGTCCTGATCCTGGTTTTGATGCCACCTTCTGTTTTGGTATTGAGTGGAAGTGTCATGTCCCTGCTAGTCCTCAAGGATTGACTTCTTTATGTACATTGGTACTGATGCAACTGGTATTTTGGGCGTCAGATGAGGCTGGATGTTTACTCACTACACCTGGGATGTCTCTCTCATTGTCTTTGAATGACTTGGGGGGCTGTCAGGATTAAGCTCAGGGGCATCCTCCTTATCTCCTGATTCTCATAGGTTGTCAACACCTCCTATGGATCAAGACTGAGAATGGTTTGTGAAGAACAGTATGTTGAGGACCATCTTAGGAAAATGGAGCATTCTAGCTATCAATCTGTTTGCAACAAAAAAAATGAAGAAAGAGTGCCATTGAATTTATCCTGAGGAGGCCTCAGTCGTGGCTTCTTGATAGATATCTTCCACCTGAGTTGATATCTTTCCCCTGATCCCAATCATTCCGCATCATTCTCAAACTGAAGTTGGATCATGCCGGGCTGATTGTCATTGCACCTCCTTGACTGAGGCTGTAGGCTGTCTGATCTCTTCAGTTTATCATTTTGACTGCCCATATCTCTTCTTCTTTATCCCGACTTACTGATTCAGCACCAGGGCCAGGGCAAACAGCACCTCACAGCATGGATATTACATGGTTCGGTATAGATGAAGAATGACGTTTGGAAGCAGTTCAACAAGTGTTACTTAATAGTAGGAAGCCTTCTACATGGCCAAATAAGTAGCCCTAGTAGAAGTGGTTTTCACTTTGATGACTAGCCCAGGAAATTCATCCGATGCTGGCCTGCATTCAGGTCATTTTGGATTACCTGTTATACCTTCACTCTTCTGGTCTGTCACTCATTTTGTTGAGGGTTCACTTAGCAGTGGACTCGGTGTTTCATTGGCCCATCCAAGGGAAGTCAATTTTCTTGAACTCCATGGTAATGAGATTTCTAAGAAGACTCATTCGTCTCCACATGTGAAAGATCAGGTTCCCTTGTTGGGACCATAATACTATTTTAGCTGCACTTATGGGGCCTCCATTCAAGATCCTGGCAATCTGTTCTCTTTCTCTCCAGTGCCAAAAGATCATCTTTCTTGTAGCTGTAACATCAGCAAGGAGAGAAAGTGAGCTGTAGGGCTTACTGTCAGAGCATCCATATATACAGTGTTTGAAAGACAAAGTGGCCCTACATCCAAATCCATTTTTTTCGGTCAAAAGTGGTTTCATCTTAACCAAATGATTTATTTAGTGGTATTCTGTCTTAAAGTGCCCTCAAATGCAGAAGAACTGTAACTTCACACATTAACATTTTACCTAGAGAGAATTAAGCCTTTTCGGACATCACCCGGTCTTTAGTCTCCTATGTGGATTAAATGAAGGGTCAGGTGATCTTTGCACAGACAATTTCCAGGTGGATAATTTCCTGCATTATGACAGCATACGAAGTAGCACAGAACATATCTCAGTAGAGATTACGGACTCATTTGACAAGAGCAAACAATTTTGATAGCATTCCTCAGTGATGTTTCAATATTGGATGTTTGCAGAGCTGCTTCCTGGTCTTCTATACATATTTTTACTAAGCACTATGCTGTTACTACTACATTTAGGTTAGATGTAGACCTTGGGAAAGTAGTCTTGAAGTCATTGTTTAAATAGACTCTCTGAGCCCCTCTTCCTATGAGTAGTGAGTGTGAATGACTTGAATGAAATACATGTGTGCAAACATTTGAAGAAGGAAAAATTCCATTTATTAATTTCAACTTTTATGATCAGATTCACTATCATGCACTGGCTGCTTTACTCCACTCTAGAATAGCACAAAACAGCCAGAGCATACTGGCCACTGAAGCTAAGTTTTTAAAGCTGCTTGGTTTGGCAGAGTAGTGTATTGTCCTGAAAATTTCCCCTGCCTCTTGCACTTCCCTACATTCCCCTGCATTTGCTCACAAATTCCATATTCTTATTGTCCTTTATATTTCCCTGTGACACATACCAATTTTCCTCCTGCCTCTGTTACCAACTACGCTACCACTCACACACATCAATTTCCTCCTTTTTTCTGCATCTACTCCATTAATCCATGGATGCATGTGTGCACACACACACCACTGTTTCCTGTTCCCTAGAGCATTCTCTCTGGAGTAGATTTAGTATCTTCTGAAAAGAAACAATTAGAGTCAAAGGTAATTTTTTCTAAAGTTTTTCCTTTAAAGTTTCTGTTAAGCAGGGTGTGGTTCATGAAATTGTCTCCTTCAAAAAACACATGGAGAATTGCCTCTTTCAAAATGGTCACCACCTGCAAATGATCAGAAAAGGAATAAAGCCACGGTGTCTCAGGGATGATGGTGGCCCCTATACGTTTAGCAGGTGGAGACACTCAGTCACATTCAGAACAATGGAAGAGAGATGCCCTTTTCAGAACAGCCATCTAACTGAGGGCAGCACTGGCTTTTTTGTTGAGAACAGTGGGAAGACAGCCATTTTGGAAGAGGGCAGTATTTTTGTGGAATCATTTGGAGTCGAACCTTATCTGATAGCTGTGCTGAAGGAAAAATTTTAGTTCTCTGTTTCTCTCAATAACTCCCCAAAAACTTCAATTGTTACCTATACACAAGAGCTCAATCATTTTTAATTATATAGGAAGCTTGAAGCACCTGTATTATTCCCACTTTTAAAAATGTAATTGAAGCAATTGACGGGGAAGGTGTGCTGCATTTTTCATATGTAACAAAGCGGTTGCATTCCTGTTTTAAGTGCATAACTTGCCTGATCATTAAATATGGAGTGACTGGTGCTCCATAATATATAATATTCCTTTTGCATATAGTTAAATATCTGTCATACTGCAGTTTAGAGTACAGAGGCATAACAAAAATTTCACCTTTGGCAGTCATGTTTTACACAAGTTCATAAAAATATGACTTCTAGGCTGGAATAATGTCTTCAATGGTTTCTTTGTACTACCAAAACTTGGCTGTAGGTATGGGGTATGTAAATTATGTCCTCATCTCTTCAGAATTTCCTGGACAAAGCAAAAGTATTCAGTCTAATATGGGCAGGAAACAATTTCACCCACTGTAAGTAATTATGTTGTCTTGTGAAGGTACCACATTGGATATGTGATACAATTGTACAATACTATATCAAAAATACAATAACTGCATAATAATTGAAATGTAGTTACTTCCAGCATGCCAGCAAACTGGTGCCACATAAAAAGAATTTTATTTTAATGGAATATTGCATTAACCAATTTTGCAAGTTAACAACAGGATAGTATCAAATAAAATGTCACTAATTTGTGTAGTTATTACTTATTTGGAGTTTTGTTTTATTTTTGCTCTTTGAAAGTTATCTGTATTGACTCATCTCATAATGAAATTTCTTTACTTTTTAAGAGCATATTAATTTTTTCTACTAGGTTATTCAGATAAATTTTGAAGAATTTGATCTGGAGATTGGCTACGACACACTGACAATTGGTGATGGAGGGGAAGTGGGTGATCCCAAAACTGTGCTGCAAGTGTAAGTCTCTTGTCTTTGCAATTTGTTGATTCAATATGCTTTACAAAATTACTTTAATATAGGTTTGTCTGGTGCTATTGAATGATGCATAGATTGGGCCAAATTATTTTCTAGTATAACCTGAGAGATGAATAAAGCCAATAGAAAAATAATCTTATCACGCTCAACAAATTATTAAAGACTGATATATAGGATAAGGTATTTTATTTTATATTTACTATCTCTAATTTCAAAAGTAGATGGGCATGAGAGCTAAAACAGCATAATGTAGCCCCAGTTCTTCAGACTGATTCTGTTTTGCTCAAAATAATTTTATAAACAATTTTGCTGGGGTTACTATGTTCATCTGCTAGGGCTGGGTGCTCAGATTAAGAATGTGGTTTCAGAAAGGGAAATGGACCGTATAAGTAATTGCCTTTGATAATATCCTTTGAACAGCCCAGCTCGACAGGAAATAAACCAGAGGAATTTGACCTTTATACGTCATTGACTATGACAGGTAGTCCCTGAACACAGGCTAGATTATCTCTGACATTCTCTTGTTAAATAGTGCTGTTACCTAACCCATCCGATATTATGATTTAGGCAGTCATGGGTACTAATGAAGGTAACTTACTAAGGGTCTATTTTAGGGTTTTAGACTGCCACCCATCATCATAGTATCTATGCACTTAAATCTAAGTTAAAATAATCTGTTAGGTCCTGGATTCAGATTTCTCATTTACTTAACCTGCTGATGGTATTTGGCTCTCTTGCAGTGATCAGTCTCAAGAAGCCAAGTACATACAATTATATTGAATTAATAATGTTTAAAAAGACATCAAATATAAAACAATGATTCTGCCCTTAATTTCCATCTGTTTTTAAAAGGGCAGAACAGTGTAAGTAGGCCTTAGTTATCTTTTGTTACTTTGTGTTGCATTGGTCTCTTTTGCTCTAGTCTTTTTCAGTTTTAATAATATTGAGGTAGGTAAAAACTGAGTGTGGTTTTTTTTTCATGAAGTTTCTTTATATGCATTTAATTTAGTATTCCATATTAGTTTCATTTTTCTATGAAAAAAATAAAGAGAATATTTTGTGGCTTATAGAAGTTATCATTTACTCATGAGTAGATCATAAGTGAAACTTTTTAGCCAAAATTATTTTCAGTGAATAACGCAAATGTGCAACACCGATACATATAATACATTTGTTTTGATTTCACAAAATATTGTGGAAAAAATCAAAGCATTTCATTTTAATGATTTTAAAACCAAACTTTTTTGGTTTTTTTCAGTTTGAAATTACTTTTTAGTTCAAAATTTCCCTTCAATTTATTTTATAAATTCAGAAGCATTTGAAAATGGTCAAAATTGAAATGTTTTGATTTTGAGATAAAATATTTCATTTGACCTGAAACTAATTTTTAAAATTATTTTCAAAATTACACATGAACCAAAATATCTATTATTTGCCCAACTCTACTCATAAAAGATTGGCTTTTTGCAAATAGCTGCCTAAATTATGTATAAATGGGAAGGAGGGTTAATATTTTTTATTAATAAATGTATTTTTAATAATCACTTCTCAACGGAAACCTTATATGCCAACTTTCATTCTGATTATCTTCAAAACTGAGTTTTAAACTCGGAATATAGAGTTCATATAATGAATGTACTGGGGAATACAAAACTGTAGCATCTCAATTGGTTATGATGTATCTGTATAAAATGGATCAAACATAAAAGTAGGAGAAAGGAAAATAGACATAATTATTCAAACAAAATAAATCATCTGATAGAAATCAATAAGACCTTCTAGGGCATCTAGTCCGCCCTTTGCCAATCCAAGATTATTCCCTACAGTACATTTTCTAGTCATTTGTTTTAAACTGTTTTTAAACGTCCTGAGCAATAAGCCTTCTATCACATCCCTTAGGAGTCTATAACTAGATCATAGTGTGCAATGTCAGGAAGATCTTGGATTTTTCACCTTATTTTTCCCTTTCTTAAATTCATCTAATTATTCCTAATTATAGAGCCTTGAACTTGCTGTATCTACTTGGCATTTACACCTTTCAAGTACCTGTAGATTTTCATCATGAATAGCAATATTAGCAATATTATCTCTCTCGCCATAAGATAAAACCTCCAGATCCCTAACTGTTATTTGTGGCTCTTCTCTGTACTCCTTCTTGTCTGTCAATATCTAGGATATTACTATGTGGCAAGATGGTGCACTGTAGATTCATAGCCTGCCTTGATGTACAATAACTTACCCTGTAGACTTAAATAAGCACAAAAACTGTGTAGATAAGTCCTCAATATTTCAGATGCAATCACATTTGTATAGTAATATATATCTTCAAAGGATTGTATCTACATTATTATTCTCACCACCTTGGAGAGTTAGATAAGATTATTATTCCTATTTTATATACAGGGAAAATGAGACACAGATGTTAAATGACATTCCCAAGAGCAGATGGCAAGTCACTGGTAGAGCTGAAATTAAAACACACGTATTCCTACTTCAGTTGACCACATTGCCTCTTATGAGAGGAGAGAATTTATTAGGCACTAATTCTTCAGGTTCTAATAACGTTTAAATAAAGTGTTGGTATTATTATCTTTGGCACATAAATTACAGTATCACATACCGACATGGTACAGCAAAATTTAACATTTTGACAAATGTAGTGGACCATTTTGCACTGGTTTGGTTTCATTAAAGGTGGTAATGTTTTATAAGAATGTATTTGATGCGAGGCATATTTTGAAGAATGATGAAATTACAGTATTGAATTTGTCAAGAATATGAATGAACTCTGTATCATTTTCTCTTATCAGTGTATTACTCAAATTGTCATGATATTCTATTAAGTGAGGATTAACATAAAGTGTAACAGGGAAGTTATGGTGAGTAGAGAGCAGAGCAGATAAATTGCAACAAATATTTTCAGTTCAGAGGATGCTGATGACCAGGATATGATTTCCTCAAATTATTTGGCAAGTTCTATGTTTTAAAAAAAAATCATAATTGAAGTTTGAGATGTGTTAGTTTGCTATGACTGGCCCATCTGATATTTTTTCTGTTCCCCAAGTGTCTCAGTATTAGCTGTTTTGTAATAAGGCTTGTAGAAGCCACTAGGTATAAAACCTCTCAGGAAGAACTAACAATGTAAGCCAAGGCAGGAGATAATTAGGGAATTTTAGAAAATGGTAAATCTTTTCTTTTCTGGGCCACATAGGAAGGTTAGGCTACTGTAAAACTTAGAGGCTGGGATAGAATCCACTAAAGTACTTAGGGGCCTGTGTCCCTGTTTTAGCTCCACTGTGACCCACTAAACTTTTGCTGAACTGTGTAGGCATCTGAACTCAGCATCTCTTTTTCAGGGTTAGAATATCCTTGGGCACCTAAATTTTGACCTCTGGGCATATGCACTGCTGCCTCCCTTTAGGCATCTGGAAGCATATCTCCCACCTAAGCCTCAGAGTGATTCATGAAACAGGGAAAGACAGACACTTGGCTATTTAAGTCTTGCACAAGGCTTTGTCCCATAGGCACGCTTTGCGTCTCACTCAAAAACCAGGAGGACCCACCTTATAACTTTTAAGTAATGGTTACAACACCCACCTGAGACAATGAAAGATCCAGGTTCAATTTCCCCTTCCCTGCTAGAGTGTGAGAGAGGATTTGAACAGGTGTCTCCACTTCTCAGGAGAGTGTGTTAATCACAGAGTTAGGGTGTAACTCAACATGGGGTTCCCTCAGTCTCTCTTGTTGAAGTTTTTCCACTGTTAAAAAAAAATATATGAAAAAGTGATTGGAGCAGAGGGACTGGACATGGGGTCATTCTCTCTTTCTCATGTCCAATTTTATTGTTGTTCTTCCAGCAGATGTACATATAAGACTGTGCATGGTCCTACCTGCAAGGGTTGCTATCAAATCCTTGTTTGACTTGTTTACCTGCCACTT
This sequence comes from Emydura macquarii macquarii, assembly GCF_026122565.2. NCBI lineage: Eukaryota > Metazoa > Chordata > Testudines > Chelidae > Emydura > Emydura macquarii. The sequence continues at coordinate 14,886,104 of NW_027130520.1, read as the reverse complement.
TACCAAGGCTAATTAGAAAGATTATCAGTGTCTGAACCCACTAATTATACCAGGCACTGCTAGACACTTATTACTCAAGGTACCTGGGGTCCAGATAATCAATTTGAGCAAATTGTTGTAGTTTAATTGAAGTCAGTAGGAGCTATAATTACACCAGGTGAGGATCTGGCTCCTAATTTTAAAAGTGCCATTCAGGAAAGTGCTAGGAATGAACAAAGTGAACCTTCAGTGTTTTAATTTTGTAGAAGTGGGGTAAACCTTGTGTAACTTTAGGGCCACTTTCACCCGTGTAAGTGCTAGGGTATTTTGTGCACAATTATGGTTTCCAAAAATGTGGAAAAAAATTAAATGTATTAAATAGAAATTGTCCTAATTTCCGTGGTCCTGTATTATAAAAATGTTTTCCACTGAGATAAAATGAATTGTAGGTCTGGAAATTCTCAATGGATGTTGCCAAAATATAGAATCAGGCAGCCACCAGAGACAATTACCAAAATCTAGAGGTGGCCAGTCCACCAATACTAGCTCTAGTGGATGAACATTTTGCTAATCTATTGACTTGGCAGTATATGAAATTGCCAGTCATGGCAAAATATATTCTGTTTGTAGCAGGAAGGAGCTAAAAGATGATAAGAAATACATTAATTATTTATTTTTTGCCATGCAGTTACTTGTTCAGTGCTGGCAATAGTCTTTATAGTAGTGCCATCTGTGAACACAGATGTGGGAAATTGATGTGAATTTCTCCCAGAGAAGAATATTTGAATAGAAGCAGGCTAAGATGATCAGAGATGAATTCTAAAATTAGCTTCAGTGTATATTTTAAATAATCTATTTTGAAGCTCCAGCACAGCTTCAACAATTTACTTGAATAGGAAAATAATTTCTGAGTGCCCTTTTTAACAAGGTAAACAATTCCTAGACCCTGCCCGATCTCCTTCTAATGATCCTGGCTTCATTTTCAAGAAAATAAACTGAGCTAAACTAGTTGCAACCAATCTGTTCTTGTAGACAGACCCTTGCCAACTTTGAAAAAAAAATTGTTCAGTACACGTTCTGTTTAATAATAAAAAAAGGACACATTATAAAATGAAGTGTCTATTATTCTGCCAAATACAGTTTTAATTAGGGCTAGATCCACAAAGGGATTTTGGCACCTAACTACCACTTTAAGGGTGTAGTTCCAAACTTTAGATCTCCCAACTTTAGATCCTGCTTAGGTGCTGCTTACTCCTAAAGGAACCTGAAGTCCCTAGGCACCCAAGTTACTGCCACTAAAGTCCCCTACATACCTAAAACTTGTCAACTGGACAGCTGCCTCAGTCCTGATGCCTGGGTGCCTAGCTCACGTCTTAGTCCATGTGGGATCATCAAACTAGATATCCTTCCTCTCTCCCACAATCTTGGCTGTGGGGGCCCAATCTGGTAGGCAATCTCCGAGGTTGCTTAACATATCAGGCCCTGCAGAAAACTTTGTTGCTGTTGCACTTATAACTTTTATTCCAATGGTTAGAGTACTCACCCTGGATGTGCAAATCCCCACTCTGCCTACTTTGGAGTAGGGATTTGAACACAAATATTCCACCTCTCAGGTGAGTGCCCTAACTATTGGGATATGGAATCACTTGGCATTTTTTCCTTTTGCCCAATGAATTGTTAACCATTGGAACAACTTAATAAGGACTGTGGTCAATTCTCTACTACTGGCAATTTTTAAATCAAGATTGGATGTTTTCTGAAAGATATACTCTGGTTCAAACATAAATTAATTATTTTTTCTCATTGAGAATGATATGAAACAGTTTAATTTAAAATGAGCTAAATAAACTGTTTCCCTTTTTAAAACGGATAGTTACTTCAAGTTTTGTTTCTACTCCTTAGAGATTGTATGGTCTAGTGGGTGAAGCAGTGGAATGGAAGCCAGAATTCTTGGTTTCTATCTCCAGCTCTGCCACTGATTTGCTGTGTGACCTTGGACAAGCCACATAAAATCTCTATGGCTATGTTTTCCCTGTCTGTAAAAAAGTGCAATCAGTATTGTAAGTATTCCTCACAGGAATATTGTGTTTATTAATATTTATAAAGCACTTTGTGATCCTTGGATGGAAGGCTGCATAGTAATGCAGAGTACTTCCTATCATAGACCCTTTTATATCAAGGATGCTAATATATCTAATGAGTTCTGATTTCTGCTCTTGTAACAAAGGTTTTTAAATCTTCATGAGCTGTTTGGATTGTTCCTTTAGGACCCAGTTGTCTAACCGTTACTCAAATAGGGAAGCAGTTACATGAGTAATTTCTCACTAACATGAGTAAGGATTCGGCAGTCAGGCCCTTAATCTTGTTTCTGTTTCAATTCATTTTTCTTCTCTATATTATCACTGCCATGATAGGTTATGATGAGAACAGGAAGATTACAAAGCAGTAAAATTCTGTGATTAAAACAAGAGTTCTTGCTTAAAAATGAAGAGATTCTGTCTTTTTCCTACCTCTTTCAGGTCCGCATGTCAATAGCACAGATGACACAAAATTAATCTGATTTTATAATTTACTCTTGCAAACCACAAACAGTTAAGAACTATTAATTTTCTCATAATCATTTTTGTGCGTCTGAATATAGTGGTTCTCAGAGGGCTTTTATCAAGGCTTCCTTACTTGGATTTTATATCTGTGATACACTCATATTTAAATATAGATGATTTTCTTGTTCAATATTATTTTTTATTTTTTCTAGGTTAACGGGAAGTTTTGTACCAGATTTAATTGTGAGCATGAACAGTCAGATGTGGTTGCACCTTCAAACAGACGAAAGTGTGGGCTCAATTGGCTTCAAGGTTAACTACAAAGGTAACCGTAATCTGCTGTGGTCATGCTTAACAGTACATAAATACAAGCAAACATTATATCAAATGTTTATTTTTCATGATAGGAAATGCTCTCCATTACCTGTTCCATTACTTTGAAAAGAATTCAGAGAAGCAAGAATATGCCAAATACTTTCAGTGTGCAATAATGCTGAAAGCATCCAAATGTCTTAGGCCCTGATTTTGCATGGAGCTGTGTGTAGCAGTTCTGTAACATGTCTGATTGTGTGTTTAGAAGGATTGGGTCCTCAGAACACAACTGAAAAGTTGGTTTATTGTTATTTATTTTATGTTCTATGTTGGAGAAAAATCAAAATAAAATACTTCTGTGATTATTTAAATCCAGGAGCTTAATAAAGGCAAATGTATTTTATTTCCACTTTGGAAATTAACCCTTTCCAAAATGTATTTGATATCTGAAGATGTAAGCACAAAAACATAATTTGAATTATGTTAAATAAATATAAAGATGAGTTTCTAAACTGATCTGTACCATAAAACTCCATGACTATGACAACAGTCAGAACAGATGTCTGGAATAATATGTAGGTTGAGATTGAGGTACATTGGTCAGCTGTGTAAATAAACTTGACTGACAAAGTTCTTGAACTGGTTTGCATGATGAGGATTTGTAGTATATACAATGATACTGTGGCTGCTGTTGTGAGCTTTTTGAAGGATGCATCAATATCTATGTGGTGGTCTTACCAGATGCAGGACTTGCCAAGCCAATTTGCAGCAGCCTCATCAGCTTTGTAGGGGGCCCTCAGACCACCATCAAATCTGGTCAGAGGGCAGTTGTCAGTGCTGTGTGACTTTGTTGGTCCTTGGCCACAACCGCATGTGGGATCATCTTGTTGGCCCCAGGTGATCTATGTGGTATGAGCATCCGTTTCACCCAAAAGCTTAATACAAAAAAGAAAAAATAAAGACAATTGTTATTTTATTTTATTACAGAGGTAATGGTATGTTGATATATCACCATAGCTCCACACGGTGCTTGACACAGATTTTAAAATGACCTGGTTTCTGCCCTGCTGAGCCGATTAACTAAATAAGAGCAACAGAAAATATGGTGGTAACAGACAAAGGAAGGTGGAAAGAAAGGGCAAGTGTCAAAGCAAATAATCGTGGGTCACTGAGTGAGTGACTTTTGTACATTGATATTTGAAAATAAAGATCTAGGTGGGGAGAGGGATGGAGAAGTGAGCACAAGGGGGTCCAGCAGTGCTGGACAGCAATGTGAAAGTAAGTAAGTGTAGAGCAGGGATTTGAAGGAGGACGTGAGGATGCTTGGTGTTCAGGAAGAATGATGTCATCTCAGGTGTAAGAGGCAGGTGTGGGGAGAGAGAGGGACCGTGTGACTGTGAGATTCTGAGGAGAAAAAATAGGGAGTAACTAGACCAAAAGAGTGAATAGACCCCAGAGGGCAAAGTGGGAAGTGACAGGAGATGAGACATAGCCAGGATCAGAAATCTGGCAAGCCTTACAAATCAGGACACATATGAAGTTAATGCAGGAGAACATTGGGAGCAAGAGAAGAGGTGTAAGGGGAGGGTCTGAGCAGTGGGAGAAGATTATTTTGTTGCTGGATGTTGCGTATTTTGAAAAGTAGTGTTGTGAGTGTCACAAATGCTAGAAATATGGAGGTTGCAGTACTTCAGATGAAAGAAAACAATGTCTGTAACAGGAGTTTTGCTAATGGTGATGGAGAGGGAAATATGTGAGAAGTATATACAAAAAGTAAGCAGATTTGGAGAGAACCTGGATCTGAAGAGGAAGTAAAATAAGTCAAATATAACTCCAATACTACAAGCTTAATTGGTTGGTCGGGGGGTGGGGGAGGGAGGAGAGGAGTAGAGGCATAGTCAGCAATGATGGAGCAATTGAGGAGATGAGGATTTAGGAGAAAAGTTTAGAGTTCACTTTTTGTCATTTAAATGTAAGGTATCTATAGGACATATATGAGGAGGCATCAATGTGATAAGAAGAGATGTGGGCCTGGGCATATGTAAGTAGGTCAGAAGTGGAGGAGCAGATTCAAAAGTCTCTGACTAGAGCTGCTTTTGTCTTATTATAGTGTATTCATTAATGCTATTAGAACACTATTAGCATGCATTTTACTTCATAAGTGTTTAACATGAACAAACAATTGAAGGTTTGTTTGGTGGATTAAGCCTCCATGGAGAACACTCCTCTGGTGTTCTTTCCCCTAACAAATCTGGTACCTCATTTTACTTTACTGTCTGTGGGAGGAAACGTGACCTGCCACACATTATATCCCTCTATACATATATGCTCATTTCTCCTAGGCCTATGTGGCTTCTTCCAGTGCTTATGTCTGGTCCTTGGTATTGCTGGGTGGCTGGTCTCCTAGCGGGAGCATATCAAGTCCACTCACTATGGATTGCAACTTCCTTCCAGCCCAAAGAATATTCTTGGTATCAGGACATGTTAAACAACTCGGCCATATAGCACAAGTGGGAACAAATCCAAATACCCACGCGATCTAGCTCTACTGAGCTAGGGCTGAGAGAAGTTCATCAGTCTTTAGCATGTAGTTAGGGAAATGCAAGGCTGCCACATTCTAGGGAACCTTGGCAAATCCTCTGCTAGAGCTTACCAGTTAGGAGTTCTGACGGTCTCTGTGAGCTTAGTGTATCTGCTTAGGAGGAAGAGCAGGAAATTGTTTTCTGTTCCTTCTTGACAGTTTTTTGGCAGGGTGGGCAGGGGGTCAGGTGGATCTGGGAAGGCATCATGGCCTGTGTCCTTAGAATGCATTCTAAGTATTGAGATAAGGGAAGCAGAGCTGAGAGAAATGAGCTGCATATGGATATCTATGTATAATGCTTCTAATAAACCCATCACCATGATATTTAGGGGCCATACTCAAAACCAAGACTAGCATAATTTTAGCTTGTAAAGGACTATACTGATTCTCCAAGTACAGGATCCCCCTTAAGACAGATAATGTAAGAAGGAAGTCCATTCTTCATTAAGTTAGAAGCAAGCTGAGAGGAGAATGTGGACAGGTTTATGAAATGTAGAAATCAAAAAGACAAACAAACACCAAAACCGAAGCTCGTATTCATCATATTTCAGAGGTTGGGGGGGGGGGGGGGAGCGCAGTTTGAGAATACAATAAGCCTTGAATAGTAGGTAAATTTGAAAGTGAATTTGAGGTTTGATTTAAATATTTTGCACAGCCTAAATCCCTGCTTCTATTATTTACCTGATTCACTTTTAGTAAGAAATTCTTTTACGTTATAGAGTGCAGCTCATTTGTGGACAAAAATGGCCTCCATTTTATTCATGTTGTACATTTATTTTTTCACAGAAACAGTAGTTATTCAATAACTAACCTAATGGTATGTGGGTGGGTAGAAGGGGAGCACAAAGGTGACCACTTACATTCTTATCTCTATGTTGTTGTTCTGTGTGTGTATTTGCATACCCCTTAAATAATCTACCTAAACTTATCTTTTTTCCCCTAAATGGTATACTTTACACTTTCTCATCACCATGATATTTGAATACCTCCATGGTATCAGAGTGCCTGTGTGTTTGAAGGGTATTCCATTCAGCTGCAACTTGGAGCTTGATTCTTCTGCAAATTCCCGCTTTTGGGATATGTAGCAGCTGGTGACATTGAATGGTGCAGACTTCTGTTAGCAATGCCTGTTAGAACACTCACATGCCTCCCTTCCCTCCCTCTCCTCAGCTTCTGAGTATATTCTCAGGGAAGGGATGTACAAGTGTCACAGCAGTGTTTGCTGCATCAGTTCCTTCCAACTGCTGACCATGAATGGATGTGAGGCTTCTTCAGATTCCATGTGAGTCCTTGATCATGTTACCTTCACCTCCCAGGACCCTTATCACCTCTGTCACTAAAGCAGATCCTTATCTCAGTAGTATTCCTAATTATTTCCTTGTCGAATCAGGGCTTGCACCCTCATTTAGAGGAAGAGCTAGATCCAACTGTGTATCCAGAGCCTTTCTAAGGAGCATTCTTTTTGAGATGGCCTATTGTAAATACATGCATCCTCCTACCTGTGATATTGTACTGAACTGGACAAATTGGCAGGACTAGCAAGTGCATCTCTGGATGCCTAGGCTATTCTGCCCAAATCCAGGGATTCCATCTCAACCTCTTTCAAGAGCTACCACCTTGCATCTGCATTGCGGCAGGGATATTTTTTGCAGATCAATGATACTCAGTCTCAGACACTTGTGTCTGGGACACTCAGATCCCATGCCAATGCATGCCAAGAGATAAACCCCTTATGATTATTCAAGACCTCTTATATGATGAGGAAGACAAATATGATGCACCTCCACAAATCAAGATTTATCATCGGGTCCAGGAACCCATAGGCAGGTCCTTTCCATATGAAAATGTAGGAGTAGCCTCAGCTCCCTCATCTTCTGAGGAAGGTATCCAATCCAATGAGTCAGTGGAACAATTTTTACTTTAAAATTGCCTTCTATTTCATTGGAGGCAATTCCTCATCTTGTCTTTGACATCCTTGGAAATACTTCTACAAACAAAGTTCCACTGCCGATTCTGGAGGGTCTTTGACAACAAGCAAAATCAATAAGGAATATTCTATCTTCCTGCCAACCAATTCCTAAGAAAGCAAATAAATGTTATCAGATCCTGTATGATGGGTTTTTTTATTTCCACATATATTCTCTCCCTAATTTTCAGATAGTGACTGCAACAATCAAGAACAGGATATTTACATTCTACTTCCATTACATTCTATTTCTTTAGGAAGAAAATTATTTCCTTCATCTTTAGACATCTTTTTTAATTCTGTCTCAATCTTTTTATCATCTGCCTCAACAAAGGCAGATAACAGTACCACTAGCAACATCAACACCGATCTAATGCTTCTTAATAATATAAAAGATGTCACTTGAAATCCAAAATGAGACAAATTTCTAGTCCTTCTATCAGCTTTACTCCATGCTGATAAAGGCTTCAGCTGGAGTATTGTGTCCAGTTCTGGGTGCCACATTTCAGGAAAGATGTGGATGAACTGGAGAAAGTCCAGAGAAGAGTAACAAAAATTATTAAAGGTATAGAAATCATGACCTATGAGGAAAGATTGAAAACATTGGGTTTGTTCATTCTGGAGAGAAGAAGACTGGGGAGGCATAATAGTTTTTAGGTACATAAAAGGAGGAGGGTGAAAAATTGTTCTCCTTAATCTTTGAGGATAGGACACGAAGCAATGGGCTTACATTGCAGCAAGAGAGGTTTAAGTTGGTCATTAGGAAAAACTTTCTAACTTGCAGGGTTAAGCATTGGAACAAATTGGGGAGGTTGTGGAATCTCCACCATTGAAGGTTTTTTAAGAACAAGTTAGACAAACAACTGTTAGGAATGGTTTAGTTATTCTATAGTCCAGCCTTGAGTGTTGGGAACTGGATTAGGTGACCTATTGAGGTCCCTTCCAGTTCTACACTTCTATGATTGTATTATTCTATGAAGTTTCAGAACAGCAGCTCAAACTTGAATTCTGCTTTGCTAACATTTGGAGTCAATTTATGCCATTTTTATGAGTGGTAAAGGTCACCATGGACATCTATACAAGATTTGGACACTATAAAAGATAGTATACCATCCGGTTCAAAACCCTCTCTCTCCCTCCCTACCAGGGACCCCTCTCACAAGTCTGTGTTTAAGAATGGAAATCAATTATTTGCAAAGAGAGGGTACAATAGAGGAGGTTCTGGTAAATCTTAGCTATCAAGGTTTCTACAACTGCTTTTTCCTGCTCACAAAGGAAGTTGGAGATCTTTGTCCATTCCTGGATGTGAGGAATTGAACAGATACATCTGAAAGTTTCGCTTCGAAATGATAACACTAGGATCCATTATCCCCTCCTTCATTCTCCTGTCTAGATTGACTTTGAGAGTAGTAAACCAAAGACACTTACTTTCATATTTTGATAAGACCATCACACAGGAAGCCTTCATTTCCAATACAGGAACCTCCTCTTTAACCTTTCTATTGCACCTCAAATGTTGGCAAAATGCTGATCTGCAGTGGCAGCTTTTCTGAGGAAACAAGGAATTTTGCTTTCTGTTATTTAGACAATTGGCTCCTAAAAGCATTTTCTGAAGATGAACTGAAAGGGGTAACTCAATTTACATGTTCTATGTTCCAAAAGTAGGGCTTTTTGATAAACAGAAATACCTTTTGAGCCTATCACAAAATATTATTTTCATAGGAGCGCTTTTAGACTACAGAATGGCAAGGGCTTATCTTCTGGCAAAGAAATTCCTGAAACTGAAATCTACCATTCAGTCTCTACTTTAGAATCTATCTTAGAGAGTAAGTTTCTTCCTCTCCCTACTGGGTCTTATGGCATCAAATACTTATGTCACACCTAATGCAAGACTAAGAATGTGACCACTTCAACATTGGTTAGGAAGACGGTTCAGATCTTCAGTAGACAACATAAATCTAATTCTTACCATTCCAAAGAAAATCCAGAAAACTCTGTTATGGTGGATGGACCAGGGACATGTATCGAGAGAGGTGACCTTCAGCTTCCCTCTCCTTCCATGATAATTACAAATGACACTTCATAACAGGCTAGGGGGCACATCTCAACAATTTCTTAACAAAAAACCTGTGAAAACAGCAAGAGTATCACCTTCATTTCTTCCTCAGGTGCAAAGATCTTGGTTCAAGTGGCCACAGATAATGTGATGGCATGTACTATGTAACCAAACAGGGAGTAACTCAGTCATCACAGTTTTGCAAAGAGGCAATAAATCATTGGGACTGGTGTATTAATGCATGTTGGTTCTGGACACTTTGTGATTAATGTGGATACCAGTGAGACATGGTACGCCCAATTTGCAGATCAATAAGGTTTAACGTGCAAGGTATTCTATAAATATACTAGTTAGATACAAAGCCTTAAACTAACTACAATATATCACACTCACTAAGCCTGGAGAGCTAAGCAGTCACTCAGAAGGCTGTATACAGGAACGGCTTTCTTCAGGGGCCCTGCCAGGGAGTCAGTGGCCTCTGGTCCAACCAGCAGCACCTCCTGCGGAGTCAGGTGTTGATGGAGCGTCCCCCTTTGTCTAAGCGGTGACTACTTATACCCTTCCATAAACAACCTTCACCTAATTATCTCTCTCATTATCATATATGCTAATTACCTACATTGGGTTTCCACCCTTAACTACATTCCATTCTCACCATGATAATTGGGGTTGTCAAAACAACAACTGGTGATAGGAAGAGCGGAGTAAAAGTATGCTCCTTGGCAATAAAACAATGTACCCCAGATGTTTGAGGATAACTTGTTGTTCCCATCACGTTATCTGTGTGCAGCTGCAAGCATACAGTATCTGTATTTTGTCTTATTTGCCATGCTATGCAGAAACTGAGACATCTATACTGTTATTTAGTCTCTGCCAACTGAAAGATGTCATGCTACAGGGGTCAGAGTAGCCAACCAAGCAATTGAATGCTATGCTAAGCCTGTAGGACAGAGGTTAAGCAACTCAAATTGTACTGGGCCTCCAACAATACACAAGATTTATACGGTAGTTCTGCATGTGGATTATCTCTCAAAGAGTTAGCAGACCAACTAAGCAGAGACTCTTCCCAGATGCACAAATGATCCTTGAAGGAGACTGTGATCTAGAACATTTTTTCCTCTTTATGGTATGCTAAGGAGAGACCTATTTGCCACAAGACTCAACATCAAGTGCCCTAGTTATTGTTCAAGATAATGAGCAGATACTCAGTCTCTAACAGATATATTCCTCTTCAGCTGGGGTACAGAGCTGATGTATGCTTTCCTACCATTCCTTCTAATGTTGAAGGTTGTGAGGATCAGACAAGACTTACCTAAGCTGGGGTGATACTTATAGCCCCAACTTGGCCAAGACAGTAGTAAACCAACTTACTCCTTGTTTCCAAAGGGAATTACAAATGCTTACCAGTATCATAGGAACTCCTGTGACAGCAGCAAAGGAAAGTATACCATTCAGATCCATTTTAGTTGTGTATGACAATGTGGGCAACAGGATTTAGATGTACAATATGTTTTAGTTAATGTCAGACAATCAACATGGAAAAGTTATCATTTAAAATGGAAAAGATTTTTACTATGCCTGTGTGATAACAGTATTGATTCATATGAGAATATTTTCTGTTTCTAAAGAATAAGAGTTTATCAGTTGCATCATTCAAGATACATCTAGTTGCAATAGCAGCTTTTCATATACCAGCAGATGGTAAATTTATATTCTCTCAGGGCTGTCAAGAGTTTTCTGAAAGGTTTGATAAATCTTTATCTCCCTGTGAGAGAGCCTGTTCTCCCATGGAATTTAAATTTTGTGCTAACAAAGCCTATGTCTCCACCCTTCAAAACTTTCTCCTTGTTCTCTATTTTATCTTTCAATTAAAAGCACATTTATGCAATAACTTCAGCCAGGAGGGTCAGTGAGCTTCATGCCTTAATAGCTGACCTTCCATTTACAAGTTTTCATAAAGATAAAATAGTTCTTTATTCTCACCCGAAACTTGTCTAAAGTTGTTTCTGATTTCCATGGCAATCAAACCATTACTCTACTGGAGTCTCTTTTCCCAGACCATATTTACATAAGGCTGAGTAAAAATTACATTGTTTGGATGCAAAAAGAGTTTTAACTTTCCATTTAGATAGGGCCAAAGATTTTATAATTTCACATAGACTGACTGTTTCACATGCAGGGAAACTATAAGGGAAATCCCATTTCCACTGAAATATTATCTAGATGGATCAGGCTGTGTATAGTAGAAAGTTATAAAAATGCCTCATGGTCTCCTCCTGTTCCACATTCCACTAGAAAACAATGGCTGCTTTTATAGCATATTTAAAGCTGTCCCACCCACTGTCTGAGATTTCTAAAAGGCCATGCGGAGTTCAATACATACATTTACTAAGCATTGTGCCTTAGATATTGCAGCTAGATCAGATGGCAATTTGGTAGATCAGTTCTGCAGTTCTTATTTAATTAGGACTCCTTATCCACCATCTTTTTTTCTATATACTAAAACTGTTTCAAGAACAGGAATATGCAGACAGCGCAATGAAGAAATTAAGGTTACTTACTTTTTAATTAGGATTCTTTGAGATGGACTCTGCATGTTCATATTCCCTACTCATCTTCCCCTCTTCTGCAGAATCTCATCTAATCATGATTCTGCATTAGTGATGGAAGGAACTGAGGCAGCAACATCTTCCTCGCCCCTTTTATAGCTCCTCCCTCAGAATGTGCTTGACCACTGAGAGGAGGGGTGGGGAAGGGGCAGGTGAGCGCTAACAGGTACTGATAATAAAAGGCTCAACTGCTTAATGGCACTGATTAGTATATTATCCCAAGAGTGGGAATGTGCAAAGCCAATCTCAAAAAGCTTCAGTTACAAGTAAGTAACCTTCATTTTCAAGGTAATTCTTTTTGTTTTGGTCCATGAGAGGGCTTTTTTATTCATTGGAAATGCCACAAAAAAACCCAACAACAACAAAACAACAAAGAACTAAACAAATCCCAAAATCCACTATGCTCTAGATAAAACATTTTCATGCCAAGTCATTTTTGGATAAAGATGGTAGATCTACAACATAGAGAATCAATTGGGTGAGATTTTGGATGGAAATTGGCTTTGCAGAGTTAAAGGATGCTGTCACTAAAGGCTTGGAACTGGTGCACATCAGGTGGATGATCGACATAATTATCTGAATGGAGCAGAGAATAAAAGTGGAAGCCTTATCTGCACAGATGCAGGGAGTGGAATTTTGGGGAGCTGAATCAGAAAACACTGCATCAAGGTCATGACACATTTTTGACTCCTTAATTTATGAACAAGTCTCTAACAACACAATGGATATAATCAGAAAGTTTCTGTTTTGTATTTGTATTTGTATTTGTAGAGTTTCTGTCTTGTATTTCTTTAGCATTTCTGAAAGAATAGAAAGCAGGGACTTGAAGGTTTCATTTTTTTAAATAGCTGAGTGAGTTACTGGCTCTGAACATTCTACCTGGTTATATTTATCTCTAAGATGCTAGAAGATTACATGTAAAGGAATTTAACCTTTACTGAAAATGTTAAACCAATATATATCACCTGTAACAGAATTTAAGCCAGAAACACAATTCTAAACCAGCTAGACTTGAAAAAAGGTTGAAGTGTAAAGGGAACTGTATTACCCAGCCTATATTCTATCACTACTTAGGAGGAGAAAGCTTTTGGTGTGATAGAGAGGGACTTGAATGTTTTATCCCTGTTTTTACCCAGAATGAAAGTGAAATTTGGCAGGAATACTCATTGTCCTGCTATTCCAGAAGAAAGACTGGAGATAATGAGTGTTGTTAAATTAAGCTCAACTTTCTTCCTAAATGTCAGTGAGTAACTGACATAAAAAGTGTACAGTGCAAGTAGTTCCATAATCATTTAAAGATAGTCAGGGAGGGCTGGGGGAGGTTCTACTTATATGGGTACTTATGTAGCAACCGTAACTGAGCCCCTCACAAAGACAAATCGATTTATCCACACAGCACCATTGAGATGAAGGGAAGTATCAGTATTCCCATTTTATTGTTGAGGAACTGAGTCACAAAGAGATTAAGCAGATTCATACCACTAGAGCCTTGAATTCCAATAAAGCGAGGGAAAGCCTTGTTCCCCTAAATATTTAGTTTCAAAATGAAAATATATTTTAAGTTTTCCAATCTACAAAAAAGTAGATTTTTGATGTCTTTGGTTTTTTTTCCTCCTCTCACTAAAGCTTTCTGTTCAACTCTAAGGAAAAACTTCATATCTTATTTCTAAATCAGCCTTGCTTAAGGGACCTGTTTAACGATGTGGCTGACATTTCTACCCATCAAACAACAGTTCTTTATGCATTTAGAGAATGACTGGATCAGGTGTAGGCAGCTGCTGGTTGATATTATTAAATATCAACTTGAGTGCAAAAAAAAAAAAATCATAATCCAGACAAAAAAGGTTGAGGAGCTTCTGCCCGATGGTTATTTGTAGGAAAGCTGTCACAAGCATGTAAATAAGTTCTTGTTTTGGCAATGTATTTATGTATATACTATGCAAGAAAAGTTAGTTTATTTTATTATTACTTCTGGGATACAGGAGTCTGAAATACTGAAATGATGTTTTTTGACAGTGCATATATCATTTAGAAACTGCATCTGATATGCTACTATATAATTTACACCACTGAAACAGAGCTAGTAAAATTTAAACCCTGGTCTTTTTCATACTCTTACTATTTATTGGAAGAATTAGATTTCTTCCAGCATAGACCAAAGGAAATTTGTGAAAATCAGCTATAATCAACAGTATGGTAATGTTTCACCGAGTCAGCATATCTTCCTCCTATTGATCCTATTGGGAAAGGGTTAAATAGGTTCTGTTGATTCAGTAAGTCGGGTGACTTATTATGACACCTGCATATAAGTTGGTGGGACTAGTTCTCTGAGCAGAGAAGATCTAGGAAGCAACCTTGCTGAGTCTTGAGGAAAGTAGCAGACCACCACTGGTTTGTGTTCCATTATGCTATTTTTGAGATTTCAAAAATATTTTCAAGGAATAGTTTGGATTTATTTACTTGTACAGTCATTTAGATTTAGAAGCAAATGGGAAAAAAAGACTTTTGGGGCATTTTATGAGTATTATTGTCTTATGGTTTTTTTTAAAAGACCCAAGAAGCTTGTACTCATCAAAAATCTCAATTTTTTACCCATTATACCAATTTCTGAAGCATTTAGCTGTAGGCAAAAGCAGGTTGAGCGTACATTTTATGTGCGACAGAGGATATATGTTTTTGTGGACTTAGAAAAAAATTGTAAGCAGAATGTATTTTCTTTGCCAGGTAAGATGTCAAGAAGAATGTTTGTTTTGTTCAAAAAGATTTAAATTAGTGAAATCAATATATTCCAAGGCTCACTACAAAAAAGCTAAAAATGGCCAATTCAGGTGTTTTTCTTCCTTAACAAAACACATTGTCTTTCATCAGGGCTCATGAAGAAAAATTGTCCTTTAGGGAAGCACTTCTAGCTTCCTAAGTAGTGTATCGTAATCTGTTTCCAAACGAAAACAGAGGCTGGAAAGGATAGCAGATCTTCTAGAGTATCAGAAGAAAAGGGACAGGGTTGCAGAATGTGTGGCACAAACATTTTCTGTGAGGAGAAAATGAATTTAAAAAGAAAGAGAGGGAAACCCACTAGCAATGGAATTTTTCAGGCTCTAGTAGAAGGGACAGGGCTTGCAACATTTCCTTTCCCTGTTGTCATTGTTTTAAATCAAATTAGGGTTGGTATTTGCAGTTCCAAGAACTTTACTATTTAGAAATGTCAGAGCAGGCCCTAGAAAACAAAGCTGTGTTTCTGTGTGTTGAGCCAAGGGCATATTTTGCAGCGGGTTGGTGTAGCATCATTCATAGCTGTAGACAACTGTTTTTAATTGGGGGGGTCTAGAGTTGAAAGAAAGAAAGAGAGAGAGAAAGAGAGAAAGCTATAGCTGCTGAATATCACATTAGTGAGTAGTTTTATAGCATAACTAAATTTGTCTATTTTTAATAAAGTGAGATAAACAAATTTCTCTTCCAAACTCAATGTTTTCTTTAATTATTAATGAAATCCCTGATTTTTTTGTGGAAGGCTTAAGCCCACTTCTACGCTCTCCATTCTCCATCCCTCATATGAAATTTCCTCTCCTGATATTGAGTTGATATATCAGTTCTCCTGCATGTTCTCTTTCCCAAAGCCTGTCACATTTCTGTGGGGCTGGTTTTGTTTTTAAAAAGTGGCCTCTGATTTTAGGAGGCACCTAGGGTCTGATTAAGGATCCAGTACCCCTCCTACTGACTTCAATTCCTCTCTGAGCAGTTAGCACATCTGACAATCAAGTCCAATATCTAAAGTTGGACAAGGAAAGAGAAAGAGATCCAAAATTAAAGGCATCTTTTGAAAGTTTGGAGATATGCATAGAATGTGTGAAATGGTAAAGTAGATAAAAGTGCTATATAATATTTAATCGTTATTACAGTCTGTTCCTACTTTGTTGGGGTGCAGTATATCAGGGCACCTATGTTGTTAGGACTGTTGATTGTGGATCATTTGTGATCAATGTGGATACCAGTGAGACATGGACACCCGATTTGCAGATCAATAAGGTTTAATGTGCAAGGTATTCTATAAATATACTAGTTATATACAAAGCCTAAAATTAACTACAATGTATCATACTCACTAATCCTAGAGAGCTAAGCAATCACTCAGAAGGTTGTATAGAGGAATGTCCCACCAGGGAGTCAGTGGATCCTCTGGTCCAACCAGCAGCACCTACCATGGAGTCAGGTGTTGATGGAGCGTCCCCCTTTGTCTAAGCGGTGACTACTTATACCCTTCCATAAACAACCTTCACCTAATTATCTCTCTCATTATCATATATGCTAATTACCTACATTGGGTTTCCACCCTTAACTACATTCCATTCTCACCATGATAATTGGGGTTGTCAAAACAACATCTGGTGATAGGAAGAGCGGAGTAAAAGTATGCCCCTTGACAATAAAACAGAGTGTCCCCAGATGGTCAAGGATAACTTGTTGTTCCCATCACGTTATCTGTGTGCAGCTGCAAGCATACAGGATCTGTATTTTGTCTTATTATGTATCGTGGTATGCAGAAACTGAGACATCTATAAGGTTCTTCAGTAGTCCTATTATCTCTGCCAACTGGAAGATGTCATGCTACGGGGGTCAGACTAGCCAAGCAAGCAACTAAAGATATGCTAGGCCTGTGGGACAGTAGTCAAGCAACTCAAATTGTACTGAGCCTCCATCAAAGACATCCTGCAGTAAACTACTTTAACAATATGGCATTGAATGATGGTAATTACTATTGAATTGGGGCAGTGTTATTCTAAACTGGGAAAATATTAGCTGGGACAAGGTAGTTTAATAATGATTACATGCAGTGATTGCTACATGGCACAGATGGTAGTATTTAAGTGACATCTAGGTAAATCATTCAAGATTATGGAATTGTACATTCTCTTTATGAATTTTTCTTTTGTAAGACAATAGAGCTTCAGATACCTCAGTAAGTGCCAGCCCCTGCTGCTTTTCCTCTCCTTATTTAAAAAAAAAAAAAAAGAAACAATAAAACAATAAAATAATCCGACAATCAGAGAAACAGTAAGAAAAGTTCATTAAGATAATATTAAGATTGCATTCTTAAGTACTCAGAAGTCAAAAATGCAAAAGTTAAAGTGACAAATGTAGCTTGATTTCTAACCTTTATGTATTGTACAATACAATCTTTAGTTACATAAGCAGAAAAACATCCCACAAAAAGCAATTAAAGAAGACTTTGGTTGGCTGCCTATCCTGGCAGAAGTCAGTAGTGCCATCAGGAAAATGAAGGACAATAAGTCAGCCGGTGTTGATGGAATTACCCGCGGAGATTTTCAGAGGAGGAGGAGAACAGCTTACGTGTCAGCTTCATGTCCTCATCCTTAATTTGGATCAAGGAATAAATCCCAGTTGACCCAAGGGATGCCTTGATTGTTATCATTTTTTAAGAAGGGAACAGAGCTGAATGTGGAAACTATTGAGGCATTTCCTTGTTGGCCCTTGCTGGGAGGTCATTGCTCTTATCCTCACCAACTGCCTCCTTCCAAATGTGTAAGAAATTCTTCCAGAATCTCAAAGTGGTTTCAAGCCATTTCAAGGAACTATGGACGTGATGTTTACAGCATGTCAAATTCAGGTGAAGTGTTGTGAGCAAAATCAACCTTTTTACATGGCCATGATTGACCTCTCCAAAGCCTTCAACTCTGTAAACCGTGAAGCCCTATCCAGAAATCCCATCCAGAATTGGCTGCCCAAACAAGTTCATCAGTGTTCTGAGACTTCTCAACGACAACATGTAAGCAATGGTTGTCAGCAATGGGAATCAAACAGAACCATTTGAGGTGAAAACTGGAGTGAAGTCAGGCTGCGTCATCACACCAACACTATTTTCCATCTTTATCTCCACCGTAATGCACCTTGTTTACAGAAAGCTCCCTCCTGGAATTGAAATTGTGTATAGGATGGACAGAAGATTCTTTAACTTCAACAGATTCAAGTCTAAAATGAAGTCTACAACAACATTCCTAATGGCGCTCCAGTGTGCAGATGACAATGCGATTGGTGCTTAATCTGAAATGCATCTCCAAACCATTCTCAATGCATTTTCAGAAGCCTACGAGTGTATTGGCCTAACTTTAAACGTCAGGAAAACTCAAGTTCTTTATCAACCTGCTCCAAATGGAGAAATAAAACCTCCTTCCATTCAAATCAATGGAGAAATGTTGGAAAATATGGATCATTTAGCCTATCTTGGAAGCTGTCTTTCATCAAAGGCAGACGTTGTTATGGAAATACAACACCACTTGAAATGTGCAAGGGCAGCCTTTAGAGGTCTGAGTAAGAGAGTCTTCTTAAATCATGCCATCCTTGCTGAAACGAAGGTCCTGATCTACCATGCCATTATTATCCCAACTCTGCTATAGGGCTTGGAAACCTGAATCACATACAGAAGACATCTCAAGAGCTTGGAAAAGTACCACCAATGGTGCCATTGCAAGATCCTTCAGAAAAGGAAAGAAAAGATTTAGAATAAAAACCTGAAAATTAAAACATGGCCAGTGCTGAAAATAAGCTATACTGAACACATTTTGAGAAAGGAAGGACATTTCCACTAAATCCATAAAAATAAACATTAAACTCCTACTTACCACGATGTCTTCAGTTTGCTGTGCCGACGAAAAATGCGCTCCCATCGATGCAGCGTTACTTCTCCTGGTGGAGGTGGATTAATAGCATCGATTTCTGGGTCGATTGAGCGGGTCTCCACTTCCGCTCAATTGATCCGGATAAATCGATCTAATGGTAGTGAATTTGCCATCGTCAGTCTAGACATAGACTTAAAAACAGAAAATTCACTAAAAAAAGATTAGAAAATAACTCATTTGGTGCCCGTCTTCAGAACAGAACCTGAAGATGAGCTGAAGAATTATAAGCCAATGAACTTCACCTCAATACCAGGGAAAGTGATTGAGAGTGTAATTGAGGGCATGGTATTATAACAACTGGTAAATATAAATGGAGACGGTCAATCTAATTCACCTTCCAAACAGAAGAATTTCCTTGTAAACAGATTTGAAGAATTAACAGAATAGTACATAAGAGACATAGTGAGTTCACAATATTTATTAAGATTTTTTTCAAAATCTTCTGACAAATTCCCTCTCATGGAACTAATGAAGTAGAAAAAATAATCAGAGTTAGTTCCTTTTTTTTCCTATTATGGAACAAAAACTGATTAAGTGATAAGAAACAAAGCATATATATAATATATATTGAATGGAACAATCCTGCATTTGCTGGGGATGGAATATACCATGTAGGTCTTTTCTAAAAGACCTTATAGGTCATTCTTTGGTTCTAATTTGATCTCTGTGAAACAAACAAATTAATAAATGCCTTTTCTTCAGAGTTGAAAAATGCGAATAGTGAATCAGCTTTTTTTATTCAGGTCCTTATGCCACACTCATCACCATGACATCTTAGCTCCATAAAGAGTCTTAAAAGAAACAAACTACCCACACATACACCCCCCCCCACACCAGAGTAACGTCTGTTAAATGGGGTTTCCTCTTTATTCTGTCCCTTATTAGGAAAAAAAATTATTCACGATTTTTATTCGGATAGAAAAATAAGGCGCTTCTTCCCTGTTACTTGCCAAGACAAGGTTGAAGGGCTCTTTGCACTTGAGCTGGAATGTGATACGGTTTCTGTTAGTTCTTAGTTTCTGCAAAAGTTAGTTCCATGCTCTAGGACCAGCCCCCAAGAAAATCTTGTCTTCTGCACATCCAACCTTAATAGAGAATTATGATGTTCCTGCATAGCAGAGCTGGTGAGTGTAGTCAAAAGTCTTGGAGGATTCTCTTTTAGGCATCTTCGTCCTAGGCCATTCTTTCCTTTCAAAGAAAGGACTGGGACTTTACACTTAATATTCTGTTACGACAGATGAGTGAACGCATATTGCTGAGGAGACATGCTATTGTACTCTGCACTAATTAAAACGTTCTCAAGGCTGATACTTTATATCCCAAGTTAATTGGATTGGCATAGTCCCAAACAAATATAGGCATTTTTGTGGAGAGGTCATCAGCCGGGAAGAGATATAGCAAGGAGCCCAGGGAAATCCAGACTGTTCTGACAATTCGTGGGTATGCATTCTCTGTCAATGGGGAATGCGCTGTGGCAGCAAGCACTTCAAAAGATTTTTCTGGGCCTAAAGCATAACTTCCATCTTGCTGGGGTTTACCTCTAACCAGCTCGCCTATATTCAAAGTGGTTTTTGTCAAGACACTGTATGCATGAGGATTTGTGGTGTAAGAAAATGCTGTGAAGGACTGATGAAATTTGTCATCTGTACAATGTTGACCTTTCAATCTGTTTCCCCTAACGGTAGATATTGGATAAGATAGGGGAAATATTTGAGCTTTATGGCACAGGTGGAAGAAATGCAAATTTTCATCACTATGCTCTGTGCGTTTTAAGTAAAAAATAAAACCATTTTAGGGATTTTATTATTTCTATTGAACCCTACATGGTAACATAGGAATTTCCATATTGGATCGGACCAGTGGTCATCCAGTATCCTCTCCCTGACTGGCCAGCAGCAGATACTTCAGAAGACGGTGCAAGAAAATCCTCAGTAGGTAGTATAATTTGTTCCCTATGAAAGTCTCATGCTGAGCACTTGTAGTTAAGAGATTGATTTGAACCCTGAAGCATAATGTTTTATATTCCTTTCATTTATTTTTATTTTTAAAATAGTTATTAAGTACTACAATCCTAGATAATGTTATCTATATCTAAATATATATCTATATATCTATATATCTATATATATATATATATATATATATATATATATATGTCAGATCTCTTTTTGAATCTTGTTAAGCTATTGACCTCAATTAGCTCATGTGGCAGTGCGTTCCACAGTTTAATATTATTTTACAAAAAAGATGGTCCCTTATCAATTTTTTAATTTGCTACTTTAATCATTGAATGTCTGCTTCCGTTCCTCTTGCCTTGTGTTATAAGGCAAGAGGAACAGAAGCTTCCGATCTACTTTCTCCATTCCATGCATTATTTTATATCATTATTTTATTATGTTCCCTCTTATTTGTTTCATTTCTAAGTTAAACAATCCCAATGTTTTCAATCTTTCTTCATGTGAAAGCTTTTCCGTGTCCATACTTTTTATTGTCTTCTCTGAGCCCCCCTCTAATTTTGCAATATTTTTTGAGATAGGATAACTAGCACTTCACTTAATATTCCAAATGAAGCCATGCCATGGCTTTATTGAAAGACATTATAATATTTTCCATACTATTCTCTATCCCATTCCTTATTCATCCTAGAACTTTGCTTACTTTCTTGACTACAAAAAGTAATTGGGCAGAGGTCTAAACTGAGCTACTCATAGTGATGCCCAAGTCTCTTTCCTGAGTTGATATAGTTAATTTAGAACCCTGTAAGTTTCTAATTAATTGAATTTTTCCAAAGCCATGGATGTTTCTTTGTATTGATTAACAGTTAACTTTTGCCATTATGTTGCCCAATCATCTTGCTTGGTTAGTTCCCACTGAAGTTCTTCAAAATTCTCTGTACTTGAAGCTAAATAAACTTGTGTTCTCTGTTAATCTTGCTCACATGGCTCAAATACTTCTTTTTTCCATATTTCATTCATTTCTATTTATTTCAATAGGAGTTAAATATCCTATTTCCTATCCTATATATATCCTTTAAAGTTGCCTTTAAATATCTGTCCCAAAGACCATTTAAAAATCTAAATAAATCATATCAACTATTCTCCTTTTACCCACTACTATATTGACATATTTGAAGTATTATAGTAAGTTGGTGAGACATGATTTTTCTTTGCAGAAACGAAATTTAGACTCTATAATTCTATGATCTTCCAGATAATTTATTACTTTGTTTTTCAGTTATCTTTTCAACCAATACAGATATAAGATTTGTTGTTTGTAATTGCCCTGATCATCCATAGAACCATAGGTGGAACATTTGCAACCCTCCAATTCTTTGCTTTTAAGGATATAGATATAGAGATAGCTAGAAGCTCAGCTTCTTCAGAACTGCTGGATGTATACCGTTGGCTATGGTGACTTACGGCTTTTTTAAATTAAACCATCAATTTGTTCCAACACCTCTTCTGACACCTCAATCTCTGATACTATCTCATCTTTGTTACCAGAAAAGATCATATGTCCCTCGTATTGCCTGGAGATAGGGAGTGTTGTAGCCATTGCCTGAATAAAATGATAGTCTGTCCAAAACTGTGGCAGGATTGTAATATCCTGTATATCAGCATCTAGCCCAAAGATCACACCTAGGGAATAGCCTGCAATGTGGGCTGACTGGAAATAGACTGTTAAATTTCTAGGAAGAGAAGAAATTAATTTGGGCGTTTCTGCATCTTAGTTCTTATTGACATGCGAACTAAATGCCACCAGTGGGATCAGTTGAGAAAAGTTCAAAACCTCCATAGAAAATGTCTCCGTTAACTCCTTTAAAAATCTTTAATCTTTGAGAGTATGTGGATGAGCAGCAACAGCAAAAAGCCGTACATTTGATTTTGCCTGGGTGAACAAGTTAAATGTAAGAATCAAAATAATATTTTATATCATTGGATGACCTTTTTCTTTTCATTTGAGGTTGGGTGAAAAGACAAATGTACCTGCTTTTCCACTTCTGGCCTGGAATGTGACACTTTTTAAAAGTTTATTTTTAAAATTTCTAAATTGGAGCCAAATTTGACCTGAATTGGAGGGTGGGAGGGACAACAGCTGAACATTACGAGAGTATGTAAAATCAACTTAGAAGTTACGAGTTTGATTTTCAGAGGATCGGAGCACTAATTCCAATTGAAGTAAATGGGAACTTTGGATGCACAAGACCTCTGAAAATAAAGATCCATAATATTAGAATATTAGGGAGGTAGAAAAGAAATAGTGAAGTTCAGATGGCTACTGGTGTTTGAATTAATTACTGCCTGTAACCTGTTGTGAAAGAGCAAACTTGATGTAATGTATTTTGGCTAAGTATTCAGGCCATGTGAGAGCTAATAACTGTTCCGACAGATTAATGATCCCCGAGAGTTAATAATGAGTTGGTTAGTAATTAACTGGATTTTATTATAAGACAACAGAAATCATATAGAATTTTAACTATTTATACACATTTAAACAAACAATTAACTACAATGCACAAGCTAATACGATGGAATGTTAAACAGACAGTTAACTGTGAGTCACAGACTGATACGAAGGAATGTTACAGTCAGCTAGCTGAAGAACACGGGCTGATAATTAACTCCTTACCACCCAGATGAGAAAGGGACACAGCATAATAAACGCAAAAACTCGAACTCTGCCAGCTAACAAACGATTCGCACTCAGGGGGGGCAGGGGCAGGGACACGGGAGCGGGAGAGTCCGGACCAGGTGATCAGGCTGGTAGTTCAGGAAGGCTCTCAGCCAGGGGCTTGGATAAGACCCCTTTTATGGACTTCGTGCCAGCACCAGATTGGCCGGGGGATACTTGCAATAGGTTTCGTTTCCTGGTTGCTGTTAAGTTTTGTTTCCCATATATGGTCAGTTAAGTTTTGTTTCCTATATATGACGTGGGAGCCGAAGGCACAGCCGATCACATAGGCATACCCTAATAAGGTCAGGTCGTGGGTTGACTGTTAGCACCGAATGGGTGGGGGGGTGAGGGGCGGTCATGGCAGAATTGGTGCAGCAACAATAACAAGGGGAAGCCCCCAACAGTAGGAGGAAACTATGTTCCTAAGAGAAATATTGTGATTTGTTTCTTTACCTCCAGAGTGTGGGATAGAGTTCATGTTAAAATGAATGAGAATTAGGGAGTGTGCAATTTATATGGAGAAACGTATTCTCGTCTTCCTAGTCTTTGCTAAGCCTATGCCAATGTACCATAGAAAAGTAGATATGTTTAAAAATAGAAATGTGCTCATTAGAGCTAAAATAGCAGTATTTTACCTTGCTAAATTTTGTATAATAGTGTTGGTCTGTCAGTCACATAATTTTTAAATTAATAAAACATGAGTGAAAAATCTCCTGTGGTCTAAAATGACATTGGTTAGGAAAGAAGATGGCCCCATTTCATCCCTTCATTTCCTCAAGAATTTTCACTGGAATTTACTTTTTTCTGCTATTGCTTATTGAGATTTAATATTGATTTATCTTTGTGTTAAATCTCTCTTGTGGTTATATTCTCATAGCTCATGTATAAGGGGTTTTAATATTTATCTTGGGTAATTCTTGATTGAATATTCATATTCTTTAATTGTTGTGTTTGGCTGTATGTTAATTATTTCCATGAAATAATATTTATGATCTCTTATTCCTCACTTCAGTAGAGAGCTAATCAGAGTAATTTGTAATATTTACAGTTTGTTTTGGGGGTGTATTCCTTTACTTTGCAATTTTGTTCAACAAGGGACTATATGTGTTGCTTTATATTCAATAAGACTCCATTAAAACATGTACTATGTCACAGACTGATGACCCATGATATCGAGAAGGAATTTTCCCATGACATAGCACTGCTCAACTGACCCAATGCATCATATGAAGAAAGGTCATTTTTTGCTATGTCCTTAAGCATTGACATTGCTGGAGCCAGGGATACCATGTTTGATAGGTCATTAGTATGACTCTGATCCCATTTTGCAATTCCTATGTATGCTCAACTATAATATTTCAAGATGCAGTCACCTATAGGGAAAATAACAATGCTCCTTTTCAACCCAAGCACATAGATATAATTTGGGGCCTAGGGGATGTTCCAGTTGGGATAGAAATTGGTGATAGTCGTCTATGCATTTTCTTTGATACATTTTGTTTATTAACAAAGAATGTACAAAATTCTGTGTCAAGGAAGCAAATATCTGGGATCTGCTTCTGTTGCTCACAGCACTAAGAACACTCTTTTCAGCCTGCAACCTGACCCAAAAATCTCTCCATAGGTTTCTTCTGATGTCAGACCCTAGCTTTCACCTGCTCCTTCCAGCTGTTAGCCTGTCTCTGAGGGCGTGTGCACGCTACAAAATTATGTCGACCTAACTTTTGTCAGCATGCAGCTGCCGCAGTAATTACATCGCTGATGCGTGTCTATACTTTGCTTCTTGTGTTGGTGATTTACATCCGTACCAGGAGCACTTGTACCAATTGTACTGGCAGTGTGGGGCACTGCGGGATGGCATCTGAAAGCCAGGAACAGTCAATGTAAGCAGCACAGTGTCTACACTGACACTGTGTTGCCTTAACTACATTGACTAAATGACTCTGCATCACAGGTGGAGGTGGAATTATTAAGTCGACATAAAAAAACTGAGAGTCCTGTAGCACTTTAAAGACTAACAAATTTAATTTCTGCAGGCATAAGCTTTCATGGGCTGTAACCCATTTCATCAGATGTAAGGAATAGAAATGAGATCGCAGGTATGTATAGTGTGGCACATACATTGGTGGGAGAAAAATTTTAGTGTAGACACTTACATAGGTTAATTCAAGGCAGCTTATGTCAACCTAACTAACTGTAGTATAGACCAGGCTCAGTCTCTCCCAGTTTTTATCTGTTCTGTCTCTCACACATACACATCTACCCAAAACAATACTCAGCTAGAGCTCCTCTGCTCACAGGCTTTGTCTTAGGTGTGGCTCCTTACCTCTCTGAAAGCTATTTTAAGTGAAGGAGGCATGTTCGAATATCAGTTTCAGTGAGGTTTTAACTCAACGTACAACACAGTTTAAGCCTGTTCATAAGTATATGTATGCATATTTTTGTCATGCTTTCAATAAAAAGATTTTAAAATGTTATGTTTTCCTTTTGAACTGTTTCAAGTTCTGTGTTGCTCTTGCAGAGACTTGTTCTGTTAAGAGCTTTGCTATGATCCAAACGGCTGTTGTAGATTTATCCATCCCATCAAGTTTGCTTTTTAGCCCAACATCAACAGAGATTTTGTAACCATTTCATTAAGTGTTGATATAGCCAATGATATACAACCATAGTATTTTAGAAACAACATTTAACAACATGTTCTTTATTGTTGTAGCTTATGTTAGTTGATGTGACTGTGTTAGAATAAAATAGAAAGATTGTTGCAACTCACATTTATTGAAAATGCTGGGGGGTTGTTTAGTTTTGTTTTTTAACATTCTGGCACAGGTTTATTTGGAGAAATAAAGCTCTTATGGACTATAAAGCTCTAGGTCTGTTCAAATGTATTATTTCTGGAAATACTTTTTATTTTATAGTTTCAAACTCCTCCTTTTGACTAGTTCCCATCTTTAAATATTTATTCCAAAGAGTGATGGTGCCTATAAAAGTTTTCTTGCATTATATTCATGAATATTGTATAGGCTGCTGATATAAACCTTTAACCTTAATTGTCTTAGTATCAGATTTTCAGTAGGATAGCATTCCCATGGATATTTGTTAGTATTTTTTTTTTTTTTTTTGCATCTCAAACATACCATTTTAGTTTCAAACTTACCCATATTTGGATTAGAAGATTTCTACAAAAATAATTTCAATATCTCCTTGTCATTCTTATACACTTGATATGAATGTAAATTTCTACAAGATTTTGGAAATGTGGTATTAATAAAACATATAAATGGAAACTTTTTCTACTTTTTCTCAGCATAGCCATTTAAAAGTTTACATGCTAAAACTAAGTAAATAAAGCTCCTCTTTGTCATATACCTTCTTGAGCCATATTGTTGCCAAACTATGCACAGTTGCACAAGAGCGTGAAGCTGCAAAGAGCTTCTTTCTTATCTGCCAAATGTTTATCCCTGATCAGGTGCCCTGTAAAACTTCAGTCCTTGCACTCTCCGAAGCATAAGGACTGTGGAGCAATTGCCCAAAGTCTCACTAGCCAGCCTAAAGAAGGCAGGGAAGATGGTGGTGGTGGGGGGAGGAACTTGTTGGTTTCCCTGAAAGGGTGACTTGGTAGCTGCACAACCTGGGAGCTTCCAGGCAAGCATAACGGTACCTTGAGTTTCCGCTGGGGCAGTGTGACTGCATTGCGCTGACACAGGACTCTGCCTAAAAGATTCTGCTGAGCCCTTTTACATCTGTTTTATAGATTTAACATTTCTGAGCCTACTATGGATGCTTATAAACTGGCTGGAAAGTGGAATACTTTGTGACAGTGGTTGTATAGATGCCTTAAGTAAGATATTGTAAATCTATTTTCGTCATGATTTTATTGCAAAGTAGTGTCACTGGAATGTGAGTCTATTCTTCAGTAAAGGTCACTGACAGATAAGTGCTGAGGTGAAGCAAAACATTTATAACAGACATTGAGAGAAATGGATAGTGGAGTGGAAGGTCATGTTCAATTAGTGTTGTTACTGTTACACCAAATTGAAAAGAAAAATGAAACTTTTTTTAAAGCTTTTGAATTGCTGTTGGATTCTCTCTTCTCAAATGACTGAATCTGTTGTTGTATGCAGTGGTGTTTTTGTTATATTGGTCACAGGATATTAGAAAGACAAGGTGGATGAGATAATATCTTTTATTGGACCAACTTCTGCTGGTGAGAGAGAGAGGCTTTTGAGCTTTTCCTCAGGTCTGGGAAATGTATTCAGAGTGTCACAGCTAAACGATCACTCTATATCTGATCTCTCAGTCCTTATTCTCAAAGGAAATCTGTGCAGCACCTTGAAAAGATGAGTCTGAGACCTTAAATTCATAATTTTACTATACACTAAAAATCATGGACTAAATAGAGACATTGGATGTATAGTTTATTACAACAATCTATAATCCACTAACAATCCCCCTTCCTGCCCTTTTTTACTCCCCTCCCTTCCTTCCCCCTCCCCCTGTGATTGGAGGGGTTAACTGGCTATTTCACCTTGAATAATCCCTTGAAATATGTGTTAACTACTTGTGTTAACAATCTGTTCCACCTTGTATTTAGCTGTGACAGTGAAGGCAGGTCTCCACTAGAAGTGCTGCATCAGCACAGCTGCTTCTGCACATCTGGTGAAGATGCTATGTGCTGATGGGAGAGTGTCTCTTGCTGTGGACATTGCTTATGTTGCAGTAACTTGCGTCACTCAGAGGGGTGTCTTTTTCACATCCTTGAGCAAAGTAAATTAGATCGACTTAAGCGGTAATATAGACTGCCCTGAGTCCAATCTATGACATTACCTCGTCCACCTGGGGAATCTATTATGGCAGTTTTAGTAGCTTCCAAAGATTTGTTTTGCTGTCTCAAAATTTTTTTAATCATTTTGTTTGCACAAAAGCCATGGAGGAAACAAAAAAGAGAGCCTCTGATGTCACTGGTATCTGTGGCTTCCATAAGTAAATCAGAAGAGTTTTTTTTTCTTTTTTTTAGAAAAAACATTTGTTCAGTATTTGTTATGCATAAAACTCTTATGAGTGATTGTGATCAATTTATACTTGTCTCACTTTGTGAAGGAATTTAGAGAGACAAGGTGAGTAAAGAAAAAATAGTAAGGATTCCAGCAAATATACTGTATTACAGAAATTCAGTTTTAACATAAATCAAGACCTCATATATTATGTAATTTCATGGCCAAGGAAATTTGCCTTGGAATCTGACTCTTGCAGCATAAACCCCAATGTTTCAAGTCCTTATGGTTGCAGTGATCACTTTGAAAATGTGAATTGAGTGTAATCCAGTGCAGTTATAATTCCCTATATGTGTTTCCCCCCACCATCTTCCCTGCCTTGTTTAGGCTGGCTAGTGAGACTTTGGGCAATTGCTTCACACAGTCCTTATGATTTCCCTGCAGCAAGTCTGAAACAATAGCACAGAGTGGGGCCAACTATCCATACATCTCTGTCAGGACCCCATAAGCAATGTGATTCTGTATTGTAGAATTTGACATTTTTCCAAGATGCCACCAAGCTCAATATTTGTGCCAAAGAGTTTCTTTGTTTCACCTAGGTGCCTTCCCCCCACATCTTCCTTTCCTGGGGCACCTCCCTACGGTGCCTATTACTCTCAAGTTTTTCCCTGGAGGGGAAATTTAATTATGATGCATGCTCTGTGCATTGTTGCATGGAGCCAGGCAACAGAGAACTAGGGAGCTAGAACTGGAACCTGTCTTCCAGCTAGGTAGTGGTGGTGCCAGAGTGTAGGCTGGTGTGCTGACATACACAAGGAACAGTGTGACCCGTCTGTGCGTAGGGTAGCCCTCTAAAATGTCAAGAACAATGCAAAAAGGAGAGCAGATCCTCCAAAAACTGACGTTGAAGTTAGATTCACCAACCGCTCACAAACAGTGATCCTGATTCCTCACACTTATGATCAAGGAGTTAAAATCAAGATGTTACACAGCCTCCTTTATTGCATTTCAATTTCTGGCTCCCAATCAGCAACTAGGTCCAGTAAAGAGAGAAGTTATTTAAAACTCTATTCTCTTTACAAAAAAAGTTTTCCTGATCCCCACAGCATCAACTATATTACCAGATCAATGTCAGTTTGGATCTTACCCAAAATACAACACTGTCAGCCAATCCTTTAGTAACTAAAACTAAAGGTGTATTATAAAAGGAAAGAAAGAAACAAGATGAGAGAAGTTAAATGGTCAAAGCAATCAGATACATACAAATGACTCAAAGTCTATTTATATCAGATTATTAGCAGTATTGGGAAGATTGCAGTCTTGTAAAGGTCATCTGATGTACATCCACTACCTATATGAGTCACAATTCTTTGTTTCAAAGCTTCAGTTGTAGAGAGGTAAGAGGCAGGAATGAAGACAAGCTGGAGATGGTGCAGCTGCCTTTTATGTCCTTTTGCCATGTCGCCTGTTTTGAACACAAGCCCATAGCACGTGTGCATGGAAAAGTACTTGGAGTTCCCTGTTCACAGGCATGTCTCTGTATGTCCTGAAGACTCTGAGATGTTGCCCCTGACTTCTTTCCCAAGGCTCATTGTATAGCTGAGGGCCCTTGATTGGCCCTCAATCAGGCTGGACACTGCTGGTGCTAATCTGTTGGGGGTGTCACCCAGTAGCACAGCAAAAGTTTTAGATACAGATATCACACACAGTCATAGTTTACAATACAAAGATGATACACACATAGATGAGTCAGTAAATCATAACTTTTCCAATTATTCCTTACATGGCATATTTTGCTAAATTTGCTGTAATTTTGCAATATTGATATCAATAATATTATAAAAGGTCACCCCTAACCCAGACCGTGTTACAAACAGCACAGAAGTTGAGGCCTGGGAAATCAAGGAGATGAATGACTGAAACTGCTCCCCCTTCTTTTGGGATGCATGGAATGGGGAGGAGGTTCTGAACTGTAACACCTGAACAACAACACAGGAGTCAAGTCCCAGTGAGTGAAGCTGGACTGCCTGGAAAGTGTAGCAAAACAGAACAAAGTAGTGTTTAATCACTATCAAAATTAGACAAATTTTACAACAAAGACTATTTTTAAGATATTCAAAATTGTATGTGTTTATGTGGGCTTCTGAGGACAAAGGGAAATTAAGTGTTTTTTCATAGTAAGAGTATAAATTAATATTGTCATGGTATTTAGGGTTTATTAATATAGAATTTGTTTCCATTGTACTGTCGAGCATGCGTGGGCTGGATATAACTCCACTTTTCCAGGAACAAGAAGAACTGAATATTCAAAATGGAAACTGTTTTTTCTTAGATCTGTAATGCTCAAATCCTAGCTTCCAGGTTGTGCTTAGGGAGTGACACTAATATATTGAGACGATGTATTCATATTGCAAGTCTGACATTTTCTGTCAAAATTACTTAGGATGAACATTAATTTCATATTCATTATTGCATTTCCTAAAATCAGAGACCAGTTTTAGATTATTCTGCCCACCATTTGGCAATTGGGGTGGGAGAACAAACAGTAGTGATTTTTCACTCTTTGTGTTTTTTTTTTTTTTTTTAATTCTTTCACTTTCAATAATAATTATGCAACTTCTATAACTTATTTTAATTAGAACTAACTAAGTTTGAAGAGGACTGTTTTAATGTGAACTTAGGTACCTTTTCGTTTGTACCAGTGGCATCTACATGGAGCAGTTACAACACGATATTTTGGTGTGTGTTGCAATACACATCCCTGTAATCTGAACTGTGGGGCCATGTAGACAAGCCCTAGAAGTCTGCACATTTCTACTCAGTTGTTTGATCAATTCTTACCTCACATAGGGTTCATTGCTATCAATTTTATTCATTTCTGTATAGGTCCTTATCTTCCTCTCATCGTCATAATATCTGATTGGTGATGTAATTCTTTTTTAGGGCCTGATCCAGTGCTTGTTGAAGTCAGTGGGAGTCTTTCTGTTGGCTTCATTTTGAGTTAGATTGAGCCCTTAAAAGGAGTGTGGTCTTTTATTATATTATTTTCTGTTCAGAGTCTCATACTGTGTATTCCACTGTGGTATGATACAAGAACTGTGGTGTTTGACCACTTTCCAAAGTTAAAACAAACAAGTGACTAGCATCTTTCGGTTGAGTTTCCTTTCATTCTTCCACAGAGGAAGAATTGCGTGTGTTTTTGTGTTTTAAGTTGATGTGCTATGATTTGTTGTTTGCACAAAGTTTAAGGATTATAATGTAGGGTAGAGACAGCGCTATATACTCGATAACCTGTCACTAATAGATGCTATTATCTTGATTATATCCTGTAACTGACTTGTAAATTCCTACCAAAAATTATCCCTTTTGTTAATCCTTCAAAAAATCATCTTACCCATGAATAAACCATTCCCAGTAGAAACCCTCTGAGGTAAATTATTGCAGTACTCATCTTGCACGTGGTGAAGCAAATTAGAGTGATCTTCAAAAACAAACAAACAGGGAGGCTGGCCTAAATGTCCAAGCAGTTATGTGATGTTATGGTTCAGAGCTAGCTGCAACTTTGATTCCTCTATAGTCTTACTGAGTGCGCCCTTTTAGGTGGCAGCCCCTGTACCTTTACCTCTGTAAAGCCCTGCTGTTCTTCCAGCCTGGGCCCAGGGCTACAGTACGCAGTGTAGCAGTTGTGATTTTTCTGCAGCTTTGACTGGGTTTGGCCTCCTGCAAGTCTTCCCTTTGGGGATTGTGACTAGTAGTGAATATAATGACCCAAAACCAGACTTTTCAAAACCAAGCATTGTTTAATCTAATAAAAGGTCTACATGCATATCTGTCTTACATAAAGGCTTAGATAAGCCTAGTTTATCCCAGACATCCCCGTCTCTGGGGAATGGGGTTCAGTCGGCTTCCCAGAAGTCGCTACCTCATCCTGCCCTACTATTCAGGGGCTATTCTTTAACCACCCAAAAGTTCTTTGTTTTAGGCCATGTCTACACAAGAGAGCTTATAGCTGCAGAACTGTGCTGATGCAGTTGTGCTGCTGTAAGATCTCTTGTGTAGCTGCTCTATGCCAACGGGAGAGAGCTCTCCTGTGAACATAATTAAAACCACCCCCAATGACCAGCGGTAGCTATGTTGGCAGGAGAAGTTCTCCTGCCAACATAGTGCTGTCCACACTAGAACTTATGTTGGTGTAACTTATGTCACTCAGAGGTGTGTTTTTTCAGACCACAGAGCGACATAAGTTATATTGACATAAGTGGTAGTGTAGACATAGCCTTAGTTTCCCAGTTAAGTCCCCTCTTCCAGACAGTTTAAACACAGCATGGTTGAAGGTGAAACTTCAAAGTGATTGACACATGCATTATGCATTTTTAGTAATGGTAAATTGAGCTACTTTAAACTGTTATCTGCTTTCCTGGGTATTGTGTTAGCTTCTGCTGTAATTAACCCCTTGTCATCATGTGGAAAACAACACAATCACAGTCAGACAAACAGAACAAATAATGTTCATAAAATATTACAAGCAGCTTCCGTGATCTTCATAACATTATTTTTGGTATATACAAGCCAGGAATAAGAAACACTTGTACTATCCACAAAGAATCTGGAGGCATTTTTTTTTGTTGTAGTATAATTTACGTAATTTAAATCAGAAATAGATTTAAGTGGAATGCCTGAAAGGGAATTAATCTAGCAAAAATATGCTTGTAAAGGATGTCCCCAAAATGTTAGATAACTACTCCTAATAGATATGGAATTATAAACTCCACTCTTCTGATATAGTAGTTTCCAAATAAAGATTAAAATAAGAAGGGAAAAATGTAACAAGTGTATTGATTAAAACAATAGTAAAATATATAATATTTTCTTTCATTTTAAGTGTTGGGTTTTGTTTTATGTTCCCCTCCACCATTCCACCACCCGGATTATTTTAAATGTTCTCTTCTCATAATTGGGAGATTCTTTAAATTCAGAGACTCCTTAACTGGGGAAAATGACACACTCACTGTGATGTCCTATAAAGAATATACAGTGCTCTTGCATTGTTATTTATTAGTTTATTTACATACCTATTTTACATATTCTCCTAAATGTACAGGATTCATTACAAACATAGATAAAATGCAATCCCTACTCCAAATGAGCGATAGTCTAAATAAGACCAGACAAACACAGGAAAAGATTTCAGGAGAAGACTTGTATGAGAAGTATTGTTGAAAAAGGAGGAGATATTGCATAAAGAAATGGGTCTTTTAGAGGGATTTGAAGGAAATGAGAGACTGTGCTTGGTATGTAAAGACAGAGAGATTGTTCCGGGTGTAGTGGTCAACATAATGAAAAGCACAAAGTTCACACTGGAGAACAGAGACAAAGTCAACTGAGAGGATTGGAAAGAATGAAGAGTGAGAGGACAAAAAAGGAGATATGAAATCAGATATATTGGTGGATCAAGATTATGCATGATCATGTAGCTGTAGTGAGACTGTAGTGGTATTTTGTGCTGATTCACAGTTGCACAGCACAGAACTTGGAGCTCAGAGGGAGAGGTGGCTATCATGTCTCTGTAACTATTACACCCTCATGGGTCTGTGCTTCTGTGTCTTAACTGCTATTTGTAGTCACACTCCCTACCTGAGATATAATGCAATTTGTGATTGCAATGTATGCAGAAATGACTTTAGGTTGTAATTAGAGATGGGAATTTGCAGTGGGGCATGATGCCACATCCCAGCTCTTCCAGGAACATAGACCACGCTGACATCTTCTTGCTTGTAAATACCAGCATGTACTTTATTTACAGTGTCTCAGTCTTTCCACCAATACATATCAGTGCATTCACACGTTTGCACTGTTTTCCAGCTTTCTAGGCCTGTCTCCTGTCTACTCAGAGAACTCCCATTGTCAGGCTCTAAACTTCTCTCACTCACCTTCTCTCTCACTTCCCCCTTCCTTCTCCAGCACATCCTTCCTTAGCTCCTTTTAAACCACTTGCCCATTAATGGACCGATTAGCTCATTAAGTTCCAGACCCCATGTGCCTCAGTAATCAGGCATATTCCTGACCAGTTAGGCCTTCTCTGGGGTAACCTAACTGGTGCTAATTGTGACCAGAGTGCTGGCTCACTATCCATCTATCAGCACTCTGTCACAGGATGTCATCCCCAGTTGCTCTAACTCTGGTTGAGCTAACATTCTAAAAATAGAGTGTAGCCCTGGCAGTGAAAGTGACAGGTGGGCTAGGTGCCCTGAATATGTATTTGTCCCAGATGCTAGGAACATCTTTGTGGCAATTAGCCCCTCACCACTCATGCTGCCATGGCTACACTCTGTTTTTGTCCCATTAGCTTGATCAGATTTAGAACAGGGTTATGAAGGACTAAATTCATTTTGTCTTGTTGCGTGCTTTGAGTAAAATTTGATTTAAAACTCCTTAATGTGGTTGGATGTCCAGATGATTGGTTCAAAATAAAAAACTATATATATATAAATTAGATGAAGTCAGTTCTGCGCAGGATCTTATGCTGCAGCTATTGCCATATCTAATTTTATGTAAGAAAATGTTTTGTGCAATATTTCATCATTATACAATGAACTAACAGTGTGAATTGCCTTGCTTCCTGTATTGGCCTATCCCCAGCGACTATAAGAGCCTCCTATTTTGGTGCTGAAGAACCTATTTTCAGTACTCAAGGATGACTATCTGTATGTGGCCTTGTTATATCCTAAGTGCATAAGCTAGTTATGTTCAGTGTAATTGTACCTATGTCAGTCCCAGGATATTGGAGAGACAGGGTGGGTGAGATAATATATTTTACGGGACCACCTATGTTAACTACATTAAGAAGTCCAAACAACAACTCTCTGACACTACCTACCATAAAGAACTCAAAGACCTCACACCAAAATTTCCCCAGGAATTTAAGGATATTATCAAATCCTTTCTCAAACAACTCCAAAACACTCTGCAGACTCAGCCCCCCCCCCACCCTCAAACCCACCCTAGGGACCTTCTACATGCTTCCGAAGATTCACAAACAAGGGAACCCAGCAAGACTCATCATATCTGGCTATAGCACTCTTACTGAAGGAATATTGGGACTCCTAGAAACCATCATCAAACCACTGACCACACAAATGGCCAACTTTTTCCCTAAACCCTACAATATTAATATTTTAATATCTTCCCTCAAAACACCATTCTC
Organism: Emydura macquarii macquarii; assembly: GCF_026122565.2. Taxonomy (NCBI): domain Eukaryota; kingdom Metazoa; phylum Chordata; order Testudines; family Chelidae; genus Emydura; species Emydura macquarii. The sequence continues at coordinate 14,850,494 of NW_027130520.1, read as the reverse complement.
ACCATCGTTGATGTCATTTCCCTATAAACCAAAATTCCTCACAATGATGGCATAGCTGCCTGCCCAAAATATTTATAAGAAAGTGGAAAACCCTCAGATATCCACCCCAAACACACCGCCAAACTAATCCATTTTATCCTCACCCATAACAATTTTACATTCAACAAACACTTTGTCCAAACCATGCAAACAGCTGTTGGTACTAGGATTGGTACCAACCTCTTCAGGGACCAATACACCAACCTCTTCAGGGACCACCTTGAAGAAAAATTGCTGGACAGATGCATCACAAAACCAATGATACGCATGAGAAAGATCAATGATATTTTCATCCTCTGGACAGATGGCTTAAACTCCCTCATAGATTTTCCACCACAATTTCAACAACCACCACCCTTCCATTAAACTCTTTCTGGAACACTCCCACACTGGCATCAACTTCCATGATCAGCTTCAGCAATGGGAATCCACAGACAGCAGTATACGAGACACACACAGATCATCATACCTACCTTCATAGATCCAATAACCATGCTAAACATACCAAAAAATCTGTTATCTACAACCCACACTCAGACACCACATAATATGATACAAGGAGAAAGTCTGGGACATAACACACTTATAACTGCCTTCACCAAACAAGGACACTCCACTAGAGAAGTAGATTACAGGCTGCTCAAATATCCCTAAAGAACCTGCTTCAATACAGAAATAAACTCCCTTCTGACCACACACCTCTAGTTGTCACCTAGCACCTCGCACTGGAATCCATATGGGATATCATCAAATAACTACAATCAATACTCAATGGGAACCAACTCCTGAAAGATATCTTTCCTGAACCCCACTTCTGATCTTCAAACAACTCTCCAACCTCTTCAAGCTCATACAAAGAAGCAAAGCAAAGCAAAGCAAGCTCTCCAGAGACAAGAAACACACTGACTCAAAGTGGCACCAGACCCTGCCAGAATAGATGCAAAACCTGCAGACCTATTTCCACTGCTACAATAATCAATAACCCCCACACATTTCAAGATCCAAGGATCCTACTCACGCTTATCTCAACATGTGATACACCTCATCCTGTGCTCTAAATGCTCCAATAACGATTATTTGTGTGAAACCAGACAATCACTACACTCTTATAATTTTCCTGTATGAGTTCATTGAAAAGACAAAAACATCCTTTCACCTGTGGTGAACACTTTTCACAAAGTGATCATTCTATATCTGACACATTGGTCCTCTCCTCAATGGAAACCTGTACAACGCTTTCAAAAGACAAGCCTGGGAGCTTAAATTCATTATTCTGCTAGACCAGTGATTGTCAACCTATTTTCCATTGTGGGCCGCATCTAATATAACCTGTATTACCCCTGAGGATGTCACATGGGCCACAGCTGTGTGCTGATTGGGCTGCAAGCAGCCCATGGGCTACAGGTTGAGAAACACTGTGCTAGATACTAAAAATCAAGAACTAAAAAGAGACACTAGATTTATGGTTTATTACAACAATCTGTATCCTACTAACCCCCACTTTTTGCCCTATCACTGCAGAGGTGTTAACAGGTAACTCTATCTTTACGGTATGTGCTAACTACTTCTGCTAAACAATCTGTTTCACCTTGCATTTTGCTATGGTACTGGGCGTTCCTTTCCCAGACCTGAAGAAGAGCTCTGTGTGGGTTGGAAGCTTGTCTCCCTCACACAAAGAAGTTGGTTCAATAAAATATATTATTACCTCACCCACCTCTAATCAAGGTATATCATAGTAATATTAAGCAAGAGAAAGGATCTTCTCAACCCTGAATTTCTGGGCTACGTATGTTGTTCTTCCATTTGACGATATTATCAAAATACAAATGTTCAGTTGCTGAACAACAAAATCAGTCAACACTTCAAACTGAAACTTTTAACTTTCCCCTATAAACTATGGCTGAATAATAATTAGTAAACAATTAATCAAATTTGGAGAAAACATGAGTGAGCAATTTAAAAAAAATAATTTGCATGTGCGAATCAGGATTTTGTACACACAAATTGGTTTAATGGTGTTCAAGTATCCAATTTGTTCATGAAATTTAAAGGATGCCTTAAAATTTAGCTCTATATCTTCAAATAGATAGAAGGTGAAATTAATAATTCAAATATTATGTATTTAAAAATATTTGTTCTATAAAATCTGCCTATTTTTAACAAGGAAATTAAGGTCAGATATTAACATTTTCAGGATTTTATGTTTTGTAGCTGCTTAATTGCATGTGATAGCATTGCTAGCTTTATAGTGATCCTCTGTTAGAAGTATTCAGTTGTTCATATGCAATTGCTGAAAATGCCAGTCCTACTTTTTGCATTTTATTTTGGATTATGAACTGCTGCCATCTGTTGAGAAAAAAAGGTGTTGTGAATTTCTGGCAACTGTGTTTGAGACAGTATTTTATGAACTATTATAATAGCTTAATTCTATTTTGGGGGTAGGAGGAGAGAAAGTGTTCTTTTCAGTCAGTATGATAGGCCAATACAGAAAATTACAATGATCTGTGGGTAAATCATTAACAGATTGATGAAATAGCACATTCCACAATACAAGATGTAAACCAACTTATAAAGTTATAAATCCAATAAAATATGAATGTCACAAGTTAGATATTTGTAAGGACTTTTTTTTCAGAGAGAGTCTCTCGAACACATGATCTTCTTTAGATGTTTATATGGTTTTGAGAGAGAGAAATAGAAATTGCAGCAATATTTCCCATTGTAAGTATAAATAATCTCTTTTGAGGTGGAAAGTTTTCAACATATGAGAAAAATTTTAACTACTATATTTCATACTAGAATACAGCAAATGATTCCCAGTAATGTATCTCTCAGTGACTTAAAATCTGTATTAAAATAATTTCTTTAAGATTACCCACATAGTCATAATGATTTTGCAAACCAGTTCATACTCATATGGGCAGTACAATACCAAGAGGAATGATAGAAATTTAATGTAAAACATATTTTAAAGATAATTATTTTTCAACTATTAAAGTGTGATGTAGAGTGCAGTCTTTGAACTTAAGTTGCTTCCTGCAACAATTTTGCAAATTAAACGTATGCCCCATCTTTTATTAAAGTTTGTGCTCAATTATGAGGGTCACAAGTCTTTGTGTGAGTGCTGTGGTAACACAGATACTGCTTGCATTTCCAATTAGTTTGTTCATCTATTATCTTGAAGCCAAATTCTTTATTTCTTAAACAGACAAAAGTGCCAGTACAATCGATGGGTGTTTTAACTAAGAAAGATTGCAGGATTTGACCTTTAGATTTGGAAGTCTAGTTAAGATATTCAATAGCACGTTTGTCAGAGTTATTTTATTTTCTGCTTTAGTACTGCATAGGCTGTTATATAATGTTTCTTCTGATTTTAAGACATGCTGTTTATAAAGTCACTTCAAATTAATATTTTGTTTTAAACTTTAAAGAGTCGTCACAAAAACAAAAAACAGGATAACAGAGGCATCTTTTACTGCTACTTTTTTGACAAGAGAAATGGAAACAACTATATTATGCCTAGCAAAAGTCTATCTTATCTATGAAAAAAAATCCCTAGAATTATCATGAGAATCAGGACAGATATTTTACACTTCAATTATTGCCTCATTCAAGACATATTTTGGATACTAATTCCTCTGTTTGCCAGGCTACATATTACTGTACTGTACTGTACTTTTGTCATTATGGGAATCAAGTGCATTGTAAAGACACCATCATAGCATCATTTTTATTGAACTGTGAGGGGCACACAGACCTGGTTCCCCTAGTTCTTCCTAAATCCCTCATATCCTTCCCCTCCTTGGTGGCTTGTACACACAAAGAAGCTTCCAGGTGCCTTTCTGAGTATCTGAGACTATGCCTTTAAGGATATTGGAAGAAATGGAGTGAAATGAAGAAAAATCCTGAAAATTTATATTAACATAATTGCTCATAAACAGGAAATAGAAAGATACAGTGAGGCAGTAGATGGTTATAATGTATTATAACATTTTCATCTCTGTAGCAATCTCTTAACATCCTCATAAAGGACACCTGAAATATTAAGGTCCTCCCCCAGGCTTCTCAAGTGAAGCCATGGAAACAGTATAATACATAATAAATAACATTTGGTATACCAGTATGGTGCATTGTTGCCTATTCAAGCAATGTGATGAAAACATTGAAAGCTGCACATGGAAGACTTCAACCCCTGGGCATAGTTTTGTCAAAGTACAAAATGTTTCTAAAATGAAAACACCAAGAAATAAGAGGAATCAAAAAGCTGCAAGGCACCTTTTAGACAACTTTGTACAAGCTCAATCGCTTGATCTAATGTAGCATATGTACAACACTGTACAGGGTGCCAAGTCAATTAAATCACTAATTGACTGTTTTCAAAAAAGACAGATGGTGGATCAAATTGTATTCACTGGGAACCTTTTTGGGCTTCACACCTCTGGGTATATACTCCAGATTATCCAATGGGGAGTTCAAGAAGGGTTATCAATGTCCTTTTCACAAAGTAGTTCCTTTCATTTTTCCCCTCAGTTGCTTTTGAGTGACCTAAAGCTGAATTTTGGCTGTCTATCATCTTGAAAAGCTTTAGTGGATCGACATAATTCTATAAAAATATGTAAGAGATTGGAACTTTACCAGTTTTGATACATCTTCAACAAGTTATCAAGTAGCACAGTCTTAATTGACTTTCATGTGGCCTTATTGCTTTGACTTTTCCTGGTCTTTTTCCTAGTTTTCCACAGGTTATGTAGGTTCTTTGAGTGCACATTGTAGCAATCTACCAACAGCTATATCTGGGACATTTTTGCTGGGCATATGAACTCTATACTAAAAAAAAGAAATAAAATCTTAGTGTTGTTCATCTACAAATGACTAAGAGGTTAATTGTTCTGTCTGCTTCCATACACATAGTAGTGCCAGAGTATGCACCTCTGATGTGGAGGGCATAGCTTGCTACCTTTTCACTAATTTAAGTGCTACACCTACAGTCCATTCAATGTAGGATTTAGAACAGGTGGCGCATGGGGTGGTCAATAGGAGCATGGATCCTACAGCAGCTCTGCTGTCTGAGGCAAGAAAGCCAGAGCAGCAGAACAGAGGAATCAGCCTTCCACCCCAGGCACATCAATAGCCGTAAGATTGCAGCTTCCATTTCCTGTGAATCCTCACAGGACAGAGTAATAGGAGAGTCAGTACACTTTCCACCTCCTCATTTACCAATCCCTCTATCCTGAGGAGAAAATTAAATAGAAACCTTGGGTGGGGAATTTCAGAGTTTCATCAGTGCACCCATGTTTTGCATTGGCTCTCAAAAGCCCTAAAATGCCACCAGCTGGATGTGTGTTGGAGACAGTTTTAAATAAGTAAACTTTGGGGCTATTAAAAGCCAGTTTTTCTAGAGATACTTGTTAAATTATACGGGTAACCTTTTCCATTCCAGCAAGATGAAACAACTATTAGATTGTTTGTTCTGTTGTAATATTAATAAGAGGTATGCTTTTACCATTTAAAGTTTGGTTATAGATTGCATTATCTGCCACCTGTAAGGGAAAATCCATAAAAATAATGGAATATATCTTTCAATTAGTTTAAATCAATGCTGTGCTATTCCACTTTACCCTCACTGTAGATCTGACCCAATAAACCCAGTATAGATGTTTCTAGTTTTCAGTCTTTGTTTCAGTCAAGGTAAATCTTTTGAGATCTGGTACCTGTGCACTTAGCTATTCACATGTTATAATTTCTGATCTAATCAGGCTCATCTATTTTCAATAATCTGTTCTTTTCCCCATAGCTTTATTACTCATGATACCTATGGGAAGTGTTGTTTACTGAAAATTGAATTTTTTGCTGTATATGGATATAGTTAGTTGTTTCGCTTTAATTTATTTTTCTAAAATACTTCAAACAAAATTAAAACTACCAAATTTACAACATACTTTCTTACTGGTCTTTTATAAATTAAATTTACAACAGGTCCATAATCCATGGCTGTCATTAGAAACCTGATTTAGTAACCAGATTACTTAGTATATTTAAAATAGTATTGTACTTTTCATTCTTTTTATTATTTTGTTCAACCAAATAAAGTTTAGTTTCATTATGCTGAGATAACTCTTTTTAGGCCTCAGCCATTTACCTGAACTACAGAAGACAATAAAAACTAGCTTTAAAGAGTTTCAACTGGAATGAAATGAATGGATTTACATTTTATAGAAAATGTCTATTCTACACACTCACCATTCCTGACTCAAATCTGTAACTGAAGTTTTATGCCAGTGTAACTCCACTAAAATCACTGGCATAAAACTGAAATAGTCCTGTTGTGAATCAGGTCCAGTATGCACACTACATAACTGTACATTTTATACACAACCATCTGAATTTATTCAAGCTTTGAACAAACAATTCTATTTATGATAGGCATATTTTAATATCAGTTCCAGCCAAACATACAAATTTTAAGACAAACTGCATTCATAACATTTTTGCCCCATTAGCTCTCTAATCAATCTCTCCATTGGAATAGTAGTGCTATGGATGGGTCCCTTTCCTCCTCTTACTCTATTTGATAGCTCTGAATAATCCAGTTGATCCAAGGTCCCTTTGCCCTTCATCCCCTTCATAGATTTTTTTTGATGGAACAGAGATACCGTAGATGAGCCCCCTATTAATCCCTACTGAATCTTTTATTGGCATAGAGGGACTCTGGGTGACCATCCCATTAGATCTCAGTTCAGCTCTAGATCTGGCACTTTTTTAGCCGTTGCATCAACAGTCTTTCACCCTATCTCCTTTTCATCCTCTTTCGGTGGAATTGGGGAGGGGAGGAGTCCAGGAAGCCATTGGTAAAAAAGAGAAACTGCTCTTGTGCACTGTGAAGATTTGGCCTAAGAGCTCTGGTTCCAGATCCTCATGTCCTTTCTCTGTCTGGTGCCACTATGCTGATCTCTTTGGCAAAACAGCAAGCTTTACAATGTTGCCATAAAGATAGAGAGCTTGTATTTAGTAGAGACTAACATTTGTAAATTGAGATGAGCATTTTGTGTGTTTACTTTCTTCATTAGGATTTGTTCAGGAGACTTTTGAGCAGCAGAAAAGTGGGGGTAATACCAGCTGGAAAAGGGGAGTTGCCAGAGAGTGCTCTAATTTTATACCTCCCACTTTTGGATCTTCAGGTGCTATAGCTACTCTCACCAGCTACAAACCTCTGCTCCACGAAATTGAATCTCCTCAGGGCACCAATGCGCTCTGAGGCCACAGATAATTTGTACCTCTTTATGCCAAAATATTCACTGCACTGAATTTGGCCCACTGCATGAAATGAACCTTACTACTCTTATGATTTTTGTTCATGTACAGGCCATGGCCATATTTCTGGGCCAAATTCAGAGGTGAGAGTAGAGGCAGTAAAACTGACAAGCTTGCCTTTTCCCCCCCTTATCCGGTGTGCATGCTACACCATCTTATATTTTTTTTTAGGTTTCCTCTAGGCTCCAATACACTTATTTACTGAGTCTTATGTACTTACCTAGACTAGCAACAGCTTCATAACATATACCTTGCACACAACCAGTCACTTTGATTCACTGAGTCTAAGGAAACCTAAATTGATATTGCTCAAATTTCAAGGAGCTGGGAGATAGTTGGATAGTAAAGAGGTGTAATTTAAAGTAGTAAAAGTAGAGAACAGCCTCACTATACTTCTTACATTGTAAGACTTCCTTTCAACTTCTTGGTATGTAAGGACTTGTCTGAATGGAGTAGTAATGCACCCTACAGAGTGTGATTTTTTTTTTTTTTTAAAGCACATTATGTGTTACACATTAATTTGTCCGTATAGACCCTGCTGGTGTGTACTAAATGTTCCTTAGTGTACTTTAACATACTGATGTTTGAAACAGTACTATGGAAAAGTGCGTTAGGGAACTTTTAGTTCATGCTAGCAGGGCCTACGTGGACCAATTAATGCACAACATGTTAGCGCTCTTTAAAATTCACACTCCCGTAGTGTGCATTACCTCACCTGGGAGACAAGCACTAAATTACCCTGGTTTCAACTTATACGTGAACTTACATCCACAGGTAGATATAAGATGGTCCGTGTGAGTCTAAATTAATAGAATAGACTAAATTGCACACATTCTCTGAATTTGAACCTCATTCTTTAGGGATATTTGTTTGAAGCTCAGAGCACTGTATGATTTAGAGCTTTTGACTATTGTCATTTAGACAACGCTCAGCTTTTATTAGCTTTACTATGAATATAATAAATGCAATGGGCTGAACTTGGCATTGCAAAAATGATTTAAAACTGCCTCACAGTTGCCTCTGCAGCAGTCAGGGAGGCCGTTCTACTTTAAAGTTCCAGCACACAAAAGTGGGCTGTTGCTCTCTTCTTTTAACTGCACAACATGCAGGTTTAGCTAATGGAAAAGCTGTCTGCAATGTGGTTTAGCAATCAGGTAAATTACACACAGCCTCTTCTTTCTGTCTGTGGGTGCATAAACTGACTCTCTCAACGCTGAGCATTTCTGAACAGTGGAGACTGAAAAACGACATAGATAGCACAATCTATGTCTGCCACCATTTCCATCTAACCCCCTGGGGAAAGCTCACCATGTTATGCCTTTGTGGAAATAATAAGGATCTCTCTGTAACATACCACTAAATATACATTACAGATACACAACTATGTGGCCTTTGGCAAGTCGCAAAATCTCATTTTCCCTAAACTTAGACATACAATGTTATTGTGATATTGAATACATTGTAAAGAAATTTGAAAGTCTCTTCTAAAAGGTGCTATTTAAACACAAATTGCAATCATTATGATTTTTTAAATGCTAAAGACAGTGTGTAGGGTCCCTAACTGTAGTTGTAACTGTTTTTTCTGATGTACAGTTGGATGGTAGTATTACCATATCTGTAACAAATTGGATATATTTTTATTCATTTTTACTGTTTTTAAAAATATATCCTCTGTTTTATACTATTTTCTATCAGCTAAGGAAGTTCTGCAGGATTCTTGATAGCCTTAAAAACTGGATCATTTAATCAAAGTTTTAGAATGCCTTAGAATTCTCGACAGTGCCTGTGCTCAGATAATTTGGGCATTAGAGCTGTTTGAAGGAGCACATTTTCTATGCTATAGTGAAGTGCATATTACCATGTATTGTATAACATGTTTGTTATCACATGTAATGTCAAGTCTAGCATCCAGCTGAGACAGATTTTCCAGAACTGAATTTTTTTAAAACATCGCTTAGTCTGTCATTCTGAAACAGGACTAATGTAGATCTTTCAGAGACACTTACACAGGTGGAGACACATGGATTTGTCATCAAGTGTATGTAATGGCAAAATGGGAAATATATATTTAATGACGAATATATTGGTCATCTAAAATTTTAGATAGAAAAATGTTTAGTCTATAGCACTTCAGATAATCTAACATCTATAGTGTCAAATATGGATTCTAGGATATAGCCATACATTTGTGTGTATCTTTAACAGAGTGTTTAATACCGTTCAAAATACTTTAAAAATCAAAAATTAAATTTAAAAAATAAATTGCAAATCTTGCTGTGTGCAATTCAAGAAAATGTGTACCCATTAAACATAGTGGTAAAAAACAAACTCTCATATTAAAAATATTGGAAATCATAAACCATTATGACACAAACATTGACATTTGCAACACCAAGCGTACTCTACCCAATAAGGTCCATTTAGACTTGTGAATGTTTGTTATCTAATTGTCAGATAGCTTTCTCTCAGAATTGCACATGTAATCTTTAATGCTTTATTGTTCATTATAAAAAAGGTTGTAAAAAGTTTGCCTTATTATATATCCATGCACAATTCACAAAGTCAAAGATATACTTTAACAGTTCAAGACTACCTGAATATCATCCATCCATCAATGTGATCCATCATCTTAGAGCAAATATACATAAACATACCAAAGAAGCAATCTTTTTCAAGTGCACAAAATAATTTTCTTAATGAAACAAGCTTCACTAGGGAGAAAAGCTACTTTTTGAACATAGACAGGGGTCAGCTTGCACAGATACATGCTGATACATCTTACCAGCACATCTCCAAAGCAGTAGTCTTCTATTGCAAAATCTCAGCTTTTTTTTTTTAGAATAAAAAGTAAGTTTCTAGCTATTATTGTTCTGAAAGAAACCTAAAAAATGTGAACAGAGTATAACTAATGCAGCAATAACTGCCTGTGTCCATTAACAATGACTCTGAGATATGTGAACTACCCTATTCATCTTAGTGAGGTGTTAACTCAGGTACACAGTGATGATAATTAACAAAGTTGATATTTAAATTATTTCACATCTCATGTAAGAAAGAAAAGAGAGGATCACAGTAGACTGTGCAGTTTTGAGAGTGATGTTTTATTTTGGCACTAGTGAGGTGTGTGACATTCAGAAAGAGACACCAGTTCTATTTTCCTTAATCAACAAGGAGGAAACCCCAAAGAGACTTAGCCTGACTTCTAATATCATATGTTTACTTCATTATAAAGCCAAGATTGAATGCTGGCCACTGAGACATTTTCTGTTTAATGATCTATGTGAGGGTTGTTAAGCTTCGTGTAAGGATGGTTTATAAAACATTTGCTTGTGATTTCCATATGTTTTAAACTTTGATGTTTTCCCAGGATGTGGTTCAAGGAATCTGTTTGTTTTATTGCACTCACCAAGCTTAGCTGTAACTTAAAGATTTTTCTGTCATTGTTAAGGGAATATGTGTAATGATTAGGGGGGTGTTGTAACCCCATTGGCCCCAGGATGTTAGAGAGACAAGGTGGATGAAGTAATATCTTTTATTGGACTAGCTACAGCTGATGAAATAGACTAGTTTTCTATAATTCCCTTGGGGTTTTCCTCACCTCCAAGCTCTGCCACAGATTTCCTATGTGGTCTTTGACAACTCACGTATTCTTATTTTGCCTAAAAATATCCATATAGAGGAATTGGGATATTTAATATATTGTAAAGAAATTGGAAATCCTCCTCTGAAAGGTGCTATCATAATTATTTTTAAATATTAAAGATAGCATGTTAGTAAGGTCCTAAGTGACCTGTCATTAGTGATCACATTATATGTGTCATTGTCATAGGTGAAGGTGGCAACAACACTTATATGTAAATTGATTTATACTTTCCATTCTGTAAGATTTCTGTGAGATATTTTGGAGAAACTGTAACAGTTCAGTTGTTTGGAGCAGGCCTTTGAAATCTGATAGGGAGAAAGGCCTCGCACTACAAAATGCCTCATTTTTGTCTCATGAGATTCTGTACCAGTTTGGCTGAGATATAAACTGTTAAAAAATGCCATTTCTCTTTTCTTCTTTGCATTATCAACAACATTTTGGTAGCATAGCAAAGTAATTGAACATGAATGTTCTAATCTGTGGATGGGCCCATGCCAAAGCCGAATCAGCAACACATATGCACTGGGAACCCTATAATCAGACAGCCTGGGAGGTGGGAAGGGAGAGTGGAGTGAGGTTCTCTTTGATAATGCTTATCCCCATGGTCCCATCCTCCCTCTGAAGCACATAGAGAAGGAACTCTGCCCTCCACCTAGGATGAAAGCCAGGTTGGTCTTCTTTAAATTAACCTTGGACCTAACACATTGCCTTGGCATCCCATATCACCACTTCTGGGATAAAAGCCTTTTCCTGCTGCTAACTAATGTAGTTAGTCCTATAGCTTAAACTGTGCTGCAGTGCCGAAGATTCAGTGTCCAGACAATTCCCATTATGCATGTTAGGTAGTTGTTACAGTTGCACGTAATATGATAGATATTGTTCGTACCTTTTTCTTTAATAATGACAACCCCTAATAATAATTATTATTAATAATCAATACTTAATAAACCCTCTAAAACTATATGTAACACTCTTCACTCTGATTTTAGGTTGCAAAGTTAAGCACTTGAAAATTAGGAAATCCCAGAATTTGAGTTGCCTGTGCAAACTTAAATTCAGCTCCCCCTTGTGAATACAAATTATGATACCATCTTTAGTTACATGACCGCATAGTACTTTTTATCAAAGCCCCCCTGCCTCATTCAGTGCATGATATAGATAGTGCTCAGGGGATATCACACTTTCAATATTTTTATCCTGATCATTGAATTATTGGCCCCTGCTTTATTTACTGCACGCTGTTCAAAGCCTGCAATGACTACAGAATTAATTTTTTCCTGTTTTTTTTTTTCTAGCATGCAAATCACCATGCTATCTGAATGCCACACAAACATCAATTAATTAATCTCTGCTGCAAGGGAACAGACTATTATTATCCCCATATTATAGATACGGCAAAAGACACATATCTGAGGCCACACAGTGAATCATTGGGAGAGCCAGCCTGTGGAACTCATTGCCATCAAATGTTCTGAAGGCCAAATGTATAATTGGGTTCAGAAAAGAATTAGATAAGTGCATAAGAAATAGATCCATCAGTGGCTATTAGCCAAGATGGTCAGAGATGCAACCCTATGTTCTGGGTGTCCTTAAAACTCTAACTGGCAGAAGCTGGGATTGGCTACAGGGGATGATTCACTCAAAATTACCATGTTCATTTCAGAGTCAAGATACTGAGCTAAATGAACTATTGATCTGACCCAGAATGACTGTTCTGATGAGCTAGGATTAGACCTCAGCACCTCTTGACTTCTAACCCTGTGCTCATTTTGCCAGACCACACTGCCTTGTTTTCATACGTGCTAAGCTATTTCCATTAACTTCACTTGCAGTTGTGAGTGCTCAGCACTGCTGTATGTAGTGTGCTGTACGCCGGGACTGGAATCTTAGGTTGGGCACCCAGAAAATGAGGCACACACATACTGACCACCTGCCACAGATTTGGTTTAAGGGACATCACACAGGGGAATTGTGGCAGAGGCAGAACAGAGTTGTCCTGCATGGTATCTGTCACAATTCAGGACAACTGCACCTTTATTCCCCCTCCATGGTCTAGCTAGAGCACCACTTTTAGGCTCCTGGCCCATCAGTCATCACTTTCTTGGGCGGAGATCTGTGTCTTTCCCTCCTGACCGGGAATTTTCCATGCTGCCCAGTTCCCTACCTACACTCCGTTATTCTCAGCAAACCAGTCTGCTTAAAGAAGCCATCATCTGCACTTTTCTCTCTCTCCAGAGGCTATAAACAGCATAAATGCTTGTCCCCTTGCACAGCCTGCCCCTGCAGCAATCTCCTTTATCTTAATCTGGTGCAAAATGGCTCTCTGCCCCATTCTCCCCTGTGAGTCTCTTTATAGATTCCTTCTGGGATCACCTGCTGCTTTTATTCTGCCTTTTGATAATTTTCCATTACTCTCAAACAACCCTCTCTTTTGACAGCAAAAGGAAGTGTCTTCTCACAGGTAGAGGAACCCTATTGTTCCAAGGTGTTTTACTCTGAATAACAATAGCTTAGTGCTGATCCTTCACCATTGTCTTTGGCCTGGCAGAGACATGACATAATCCTGCTAACTCATGGGGGGATCAACATACACATAGGCTTTCCATGACACAGTAGTTGCATGGTATAATTTAATAAAGACATCCAAAATTCAGAAGTGGTAGAGAAAGAACCCCTGAATTCAGTACAGTATTCACCATGCTGAACCACAAGCCCATCCTTTCTCTTTTTACAGTCCTCTGTCTTTTTTCTCTATATACCTTCCAACCTCTAGAGCAAATGAGGAGGGAAATCCTACAAACAGCCTCATGCTCTACACAATCCTGATTCAGTCACTGAACACCATGCAACATGTACATTGAATGAGCAGGGATCCTTTGCCTGTGTGTATGGGAGGGGACAGTATGTGATCATATAATTAAAGTCTACATTATAGTGCATATTCACAAGGAGAGATAATTAAGCTTGCATGGACAACATCCATTCCTGTATTTCCTAACGTTTTAGTAAAAGTTTGCTATGTACATACCATTTTTAATGTGATATATTGGTACATAGTATTACTGTCTACTGGTTTTAAACTGATACCCATCACCACAGTATCTGAGCGCCTTCCACATGAAAGGGGACTTTAATAGTGCAGATTTTTATACTTTGCACATTTAATATTAATTGTGATACAGCAATGTTAGTATAACACATACATGCCTGTGGCAGAGAAAGTTCTGCTATTGAAGATATGTCCATTTTGAAAATTGCATCTTTTGACTAAGTTGTAGAAGAAATATACACAATATTAATAAATATTCTTCCCAGGTACAGCAGAATTGGGCTGTGTGCATAGACATATGGAAGCAAAAGTGAAGCACAGTTGGGGAGACAGAGAGGAGACTTGCTAATATTCATTATATTGGAAGAGTTGAAGGAAACACTAACATTTAGAACACATTACTGTCAGTGTGTGTTAAGAGATTTGGCTGGTGTAGTGCATTGTTGATCTGGACACAGTGCTGAAATGACGGCAGACACGTGGATGGATTTCAAGTGGCAGGCTGCAACTTTTATTAAACTTAGCACCCCTCTTTTGAGTTTATCATCCATCACCCATACTCTTCTATATCTTCTATAGGAATTTAAATGGTTCCAGTTCAAGGGTTACAGGGTTCCTGCTATATAACCCATAACTTGGAAGAGGCTCTCTTCAGCCTGCCCTCCAGGACTCAACACACACTGACTCCTGCCTCACCCTCATGCTCCACGAGGGGGACAGGGAGTGCAGATGAGTGGGACATTTGCTCATAAAGGTCACTCTATCCCATAAGCCCAAGGACCATCAGCAAAATTCCAGGTCTCTTACCTCTGGGAACCATCCATTTTATCCTTTTAACTGCACTGGAAACTAGCTGCAAATTGTGATGAATTAACTCAACCATATACCTCAGTTAGGTACTAACCTCGTTGCTGCTTAACCTACTGGGCTCAAAAGTTCTGCAAAGAAGGTGAAAAAGTTTCCTGGGCCTCTGTCAATGGGCACTATGGGAGGAAATATTCTTCTTGATACCCAAAACAGATCCACAGCATCTGCCAGATCAGATTCCCATTCCTAATTGACTGTGGGGCTCCTGGAATGGAGTTGAAAGAAGCTACAGATGGCCGTGCTCCAGATTAAATCACTGGAGCTGGGAGATATAGACCAATCATCTCCCATCCATGCCAGTTGGCCAATGGTTACCAGATAATCAAAAGTGGGAGGAGTTGCCTGATGTCCCTTAGTCAGTGCCTCTCTCCCTCACTGCTGGGACCGTCCCCATTTGCTGCCATTCCCATAAAGTTCCCACATTCGTTGAGGTGGATGGGTGGCATTTGACAATAGAGCAGCTATAAAGCGAGTTGGAAATGGAGCCTAGAACTGGTGGACGTTAGTATCATGGAGCATTCTGGCTGTGGAGTTTAGAATCTCTGCTCTGGAAGATTATAAGAGCTCCTAGAGCTGCATAGTCCCTGTGTAGCTCCTGAATGAAGCTGCAGTCAGTAATACCTATTTGGGATCAGAATAGCTCTAACATTGCTTTTGCAGAGTTTAGGAGCAGAGCCTGGACAAGGTTGGGAAGGAAAGAACTATTTTTTGTAAATATTGGAATTCTTTCCTCTGAAAAGGCTAAATTTGCTATGGACATAGCGTCCTTGTTCTTTTACTGATAACCATAAGAATAACAAGGTTAAAGGCAGATTTTGTTTTTCACTAGCTAATGGTCAATATCATTTCATCATATGTCTATCCCACAGGAATAATGATGATTCAGTAAATACCAACAGCATTGAAACGATCACCAATTTCTGCTCATCTACATTTTAAATGCTTTATGCAAGTTCTGAAGGATATAACTTTTTCCTTGTTATTTGCACTGAAATTATGGAAATATAAATGTGCATTAGATTACCAGTTTTCTAAAGATTTATTATATGGGTTTGCTGTCAAAGTGCTTTTATCAACTGCGGTATTTACTCTGTTATAAAGCAGCAGAAGTACTTTCTCGTGGTTGGAAATGTTTTAAGGTAGTTAGATAAAATTCATTGTGAAATGGAGGTCATAAATTCCTAATTTATGTAACATTAATAATTGTTCCATTGATTTGCTATAGTTAGTTTTTTTTTATTTTTGATTTAGTATTGTATATTTTGAAGTGAAATTATATTATTTTTTAAAATATTTTTTTAATTTTTAAAAACTAGGTTTGTTTAGTCTGCAAAAGAGAAGAATGAGGGGGGATTTGATAGCAGCCTTTAACTACCTGGGAGGATGGAGCTAGGCTGTTCTCAGTGGTAGTGAATGACAGAACAAGGAGCAATGGTCTCAAATTGCAGAGGGGGAGGTCTAGGTTAGATATTAGAAAAAGTTTTTCACGAGGAGGGTCGTGAAGCACTGGAATGGATTACCTAGGGAGTTGGTGGAATCTCCATCTTTAGAGGTTTTTAAACTGCGGCTTGACAAAGCCCTGGCTGGGATGATTTACCCGAGGTTAGTCCTGCTTTGAGCAGGGGGTTGGACTAGATGAACTCCTGAGGTCCCTTCCAACTCTAATATTCTATGATTCTATGATTCTATATTTTGAAGTGAAATTATATTATTTTTTAAAATGTTTGGGTTTTTTTAGTCTGGAAAATGTTGGCTTCCTTCCTGAGCAATTTGTTATTAAAATCAAATGTTATCTAGTAACATAAAATGGTTAACTCCCCTTTATAAAGCTGCTGTTCCCAGGGCTGGATACAGGAAGTAGTTTCTTTCTGCTACTGTACCCAGGAATAATTATTAGAGATATGTTCGTATTTTAACTGTTTCTGTTGGATTAACCTACTTCCCGGGCCTGTTCTCATTGGATATGTAGTGTTCTATGTGGTGACTACTGCATAAACCAGTGGAGGCCTTATATTGCCATTGGTTTGGGACATAATCAGCTAATGTATACTGTTTATCAACAAGCTAATCATCTGAGTTAGTCTCTAGATAAATAATACTTCAGTCTCTAAGCCTGTAAATAGAACCCTTAATGAATACTAAATTCACCTAAATTTACTTTTTATAGAACATTAAAAAAATCAAATTGTGAAATAATGTTATCTGATACTGTTTTTATTTTGTTTTTAATAATTAGTTAAAGTAAACTTTTAAGTGAATATAGTACTACCTGTGAAGTTTCTCTTGCAGTAGACAAAATTTTGCAAAATTATATCTGGCTATTTTATTGGAAGCTGAAGGGTGAAAATATTAGGAAATATGTCCCAACAGTGTGTTCTGTTAGTCTCAAAAAGTCCTCCCAGAAAAGTGGCTTAAATCTAGACTGGACTAAGTTCTACAAGATATGCTGTGGAGCACAGGATTGCTTTTCTGACAGGTAGCTAATGGTAATTATGACAGATAATATGACAACTGGTATTGGAGGACTGGTATTGGAGAATAACCATTTTTATATGTCTATTATTGTAGAATGTAAACACAATGCACTGTAAACACAACAACCATACTGATGGCAAACTTTTTTATTGTTATAAAACATCTTATGTTCTTTCACTTCAGGCGGATAAAATAATGTGACTGTATACAAGCTTTTCTCTCACTCTCAAACTGTTTCAACGAATTTTGTTGGGGGTTGCTCTCTTCAAGAATGCACATGGTTGGATATACAACATGTATACGGAGCATGGTCTGCTAACCTCCCGTTTCGCTGAACTAAATCCTAAATACAGTGTAAGTTTACTGTCTGTGTCACTGTGTAGCTTCCTCTATGCCTCTGGAATCTACACTGATTCTGATGTATTACAAAACCCTGAATCTTGGTCTTGGGTAAGGAATCCTGATAAACAGTCTGCCTTTGCTTCCCGCCTCCATTTCCTTTTTCTATATTACTTGTCAAGGTGAGATATCTTTCCCCTGCCACTGAAACAATGCAAACAGTTCTGTAATTTAAAAAGCAGCATCCATTGCTGAAATTGTCTATTAACTGCCTGAGCAGCTCTCGTGTCATTCATTAAAGGTTTTTGCGATTTCTTTGTTTACTCCGCCAACTAGGGTCCTTTTCTTTTCTTAATATTTCTCTGAAGTATGTTTGTTCTTGTGGGTTTCTCTCTCTCTCTCCCTCCTCTCCCCCCCCCCCCTTGAGGAAGAGAAAATCTCTCTATCTAATCAGGAAGTGGTTTATGCTGCTGCACTTGAACATAACAGCTGTTCCCATGTTATGCTCTTAAACAGCACTACTTAGTCATGGAATCACCCTCAAAGTGACAGCTAAGAAAGGATTTAAGACTTTCCCATGTGGAGAAACGCTTTGGCAGCAGTATCATCACTGTGCAGAGTATAAACTCATGGAGAAGTATATCTCTTTCTGATAGTTATCCTGAAGAAAGGGAGAAACAAAACATGCTGCTGCCTGCTTGCTCTTCTGCCAGTTAGCAATCTCATATAGCACTTACTAGGTTTAGAAAAAATGTAGATTTTAAAAATGGCTTTGACAATCTCCTGAGGCAATGATTAAATCCCACAGATTTGATCCCTTCCTAAAACCAGCAATCCTTAATACTACTTTAGCAAAATCTTTGACTGTTCTTTTTTTTTTAAATTATGCATCATGTAGCCTACTGAGATTGTTAACCTGACAATCCTCTTCTTTAACCTTAGTTCACTATTACCATTCTTTAGTATCCCATGTTGAACAGGATACTATAGACAGCCTAAATCTATATTTTGGGATTAGAAGCTTAGTTAACCTTTTAATTATTCTTTGTTCATTTAGGAATGGTGCTTTAGTTTCTGGTTTCAGCTAGATGTGGAAGTGCAGAAATATCGTGAAATAAGGCCTGGTTTATCCTTACGGGGAAATTCGGCAGCAGTTTTGTGTCTCTGGTATTGTGATCCTCACCCCTGCAGCAATAGAGATATGATTGATCCAGATGCTACTGTCAACATTACTTTTCATAGGGCTTTTATCTTTCAAATATTATTTCAAAAGATAAATTGTGGGTATTTCAGAACATATTTCATGGTCCAGATTTATTACCCTAAATAAAAGATTAAAGATAAATGGATCCTGATCCTGTATGAAAAGTTGTTCAAAGTGGCAGTCAGGTCAGGTAAGCAGTTAACTGTCATTTAGTTTCCTGTAGACCTATCCACAGCTTTCAGCATTTTCTGCAGTACTTTATATAAAGCTAGCTTTAAATATAATATTTAGAGTGTAAATATTAGCATTTAAAGATGGGTCAGCAGAGGATGCTGCAGAAGTTGAAAGCATTCCTTTTTCCTGTATTCGTAACTATCAACATGTCATAGATATATATCCTCCTATGTCAAGTTAAAAACTCTGGGACAAATTTCAAAAGTGATCAGCATCTTTCTTTCTTTCTAGAATAAGAATAGTAATTTTACTTTGTCAACAAGGAACTTCTGACACTATGGACCTCTATTCATGTTATACAACAGGCAGTATATTAGTAATAAGCAAAAAATAGTAGAACTTTGTATTGAATTCTGAACAAATAATGCCATAGAAATCATCATTAGTCCAATATTTCTTTCAAAATCTTATAGTAGTATCTCAGTTTCATACTTTTTGTACTTTGTTTATTACATTGGTAGCTAGTATGCGGAGCTGTAATTTGTCATGATAACATTTAATTTGCCACATGTCAGCCCTGTGAAATGGCACAGCAGTATTAGTTGAACTGTACTTTGTTTGCTTTTTGTTCCTTTTTCCCTCAATTTTATATCAACAGGAAACTTAACTGGTTTGCAGTTGGTGTGATATAATTAATAGAGACTAGTGAACCAAAGGTCTAAGTACTGACCCAAAGGCAAAGATGTAATATTACACATCAGTCCAAATTAAAAAGGTAAATGAACTGCTAAAATTAGCTCTGGAAAATACAGTGAATCAATCTGAACAGCTGAAACAGAATGGTAAAAGGTCTGAATAATAGGACATACCATTAATTATTAAGACAAAGGACATGATGATGAAGAATAAGGATAAAATTGTCAATGCAGGCTACAGTATCAGATATATTACTACTTGCAATGTCATCTCTATTACAGTTTAGGAAACCATTAAAACCATTAAAATGTGATGCATTAGAGGTGAAAATAATACATGGCAGCGAGACAGAATGATGAAATGAGAAACAACTTGTTGCTGTAATTCTATGCCTTGTTAGTTGATGGACATATAAAAAGTCCAGTTACTTGTAGTGTACCTTTTAGACAAACATCCAATCCTAAATTAAAGAATTCAAGGGAAGGAGGATCCACTACATCACTTGCGTTGGGTCCAATGGCTAATTACTCTGTTAAAAAATTGCATCTTATTTTCTGTTTGAATGTGTATAGCTTCAACTTCCAATCATTGGGTCTTTGTCTGCTACATCAAAGAGTCCAATATTATCATGTCTTCATCCCATATGGGTTTTTATAGACTATGATCAAGTAAATGTTTAACTTTCTTTTCAATAAGTTAAATAGATTGATCTTCTGAAGTCTCTCCCTGTAAGGCATGTTTGCCAGTCTTCAGATCATAATTGTGACTCTTCTCTGAAATCACATGTTTTCCAACATCCTTTTTGAAGTGTGGACACCAGACCTGGACATGCTACTTTGAGTAGTGGTTTTGGAATTGCCATGTACAGAAGGAATATAAATTCCCTAGTTTTCCTTGATGTGTTCCCTTCTTTATATGTTCACTTGTCCAAAATCTCTTTCATAGTGTTTTCTCTGCGTTTTGTGTGTTTCTTCCATACAAGAATGGGGTGAAGGAAAACACATTTAGGTGGGGTTATTAATATTGTCTTTTATTAAGGTTGCCTGACACTTTCCATTAGAAGATCCTGTTTTCAGTTGCACATGACTTTGCCAAAGTTTGATCATTTGGGTTGAAATGTTCTATTTCAGGTACCTGCCTCATGATGATTTTTTGAATATTTCAGCCAAAATGGTTCAGCTGTTTCTGAGAACAAGATTTTATGTTTTCCCTGTATCTGATAATTATTACACAAGAAAATATTTGGCACTACAAATACTGGGTTTGCGTGTGTTTATAGGTGTAAATGCTGATGTCTTGTTAAGTTTTTATCTGTCTGTTTTGTTTTAGAATTTTACCTTATACATGTGAACAATGATTGGGCTTTGTTGTTATAATATTTAATTTGCCACATGATAATCCTGTGAAACACAGAGCAATATTCTTTCATTTGTGCTTTAAGGGCTTCTCTGTATTGAAAGTTGAGTCAGATTAAGAGACTGTTAATTTAAAGTGTACTAGCTAAATCTGAATATCTCCATGTAAACATTCTTATTATCATTATTCTGGAATAATTCCATTTGTAGGCAACCCCTAAACTTGTAGGCCCTAAATTGCCCTAATTTTATATCTATAACAGTTTCAACTGATTATGCTAGTTTTGTTGGTGTAATTTATGGCTGAGCTTGGTTTTGATGTTGATGAGGTGCCTTCTTTTCCAGGTACCAGCCTAACAATGCCGTTCCCAAAGCATGTGACACTCGGATAGGAGGGAGGGCATGATTAAGGCAGCCTGCGGATATGCTGATTCAGCGCATCCCCATGCATCCTCCACTGGTAAACTTTTGTGGAGCTATAAGCACAAATTAAAGCTGCTCTTCTTTGGTGGAATTCCCAAAGGATGGCAGCAGTGCAGACACCACTATTCCTCTTCCCCATCTGAATCGCCCCTAGAATCTCTCACTTTCTCTATATGCGGTAAAGGCGTAGCAAACGTAAGTTATATGGGTGTTAGAGTATTTAATGTAAATGTAACTATTATTTTATGTAAGAAATGGATGGAATTCCTGGGCTTTGTTTTCCTGTGTTCTCTCTCTTTGAAGTTTGGAAGGGGTCAAAGGAACACAATTCTAGGTTGACCAGATGTCAAGATTTGATAGGGACAGTCCCGATATTCAGGGATTTTTCTTGTATAAGTGCCTATTACTCCCCATCCCAGTCTCAATTTTTGACTTGCTATCTAGTCAACCTAGCATAGCATGATGTCACAAAAGAGTTTGGTGTTCCCTCACAGCCTCAGCAGTGGGGCAAGCTGTGTGTGTTTGTTGGATTCTGACAGGTTTTAATAAAGTATTCCAGTTTGAAACAGCTCCTAAGTGGGGCATTGTAATGGAATTCAGTAGTGTGTAGGTGAATGTTTTCTTAGTGCAATGAATGTGTGAGGAATCATTATATTGGCTTATTCTGTAACCTTTAGTATTAATTTTGTTTGTTTGTATTATGATAGTGACTAAGGGTCCCAATCATAGAGCAAATATATGATAAGACACTCTGTGCCTCAGAGAGTTTACAATCTATGCAAAAGACAATAGACAACCGATAGATACAAAAAACAGACATGGAGAGTACAAAGTAAGGAGATTAAATTGAGCATAATCACAGCACACAGGTTGCATTGGGTTCATAATGGCTAACAGTAATACTTTGCAGATCTTTAGCACCTTTCATCAAATCTCAGAAAACTTTACAAACATGAAGGGCTAGATGATCTACTCACAGTGAATATACCAAAACTAAACTTACTCACACTGCGTATTATCTCAGTCCAAAAGGAACCCCCACTGAAGGAATAGTCATTCAGAAGGCACAGAACAATTTTCATAGATATCTTTCTCCCTAGAATGATTTTTTGGGCCAATCTCATGCTAATAATTGGTTTCATAAGGGCACTTCTGTAACCTGAGTTTGTATTCACCTTATTTCTTTTTGACAGTGCCTAACAGTAGTCTTTGGTCTGAGTCTTGTGATATTTGGGATTTTTCTTAAAGCTGCAACTGCTGGCATCAGCTCATTAAATGAGAATCTCAGTTCTGATTTAAACAAAACTAGTTTCTAGTCCTTATGTCTGCAGAGAAAAGTTGAATCTTAAAGGATCAAAAGCCAGAAAGCAAATAAAATCCTATCTCCCCCTTGCCCTCTACAGATCAAATATACAATTTTTTTTTAAAGTCTTCCAGATGTTTGTCAATCTCATGATTTTTGGTGGCTGACTCATGATTTTTGAACAGTTAATATTATCACATGATAACATAACATTGTCTTTGGATTTCTGTTTTATGATACATGTGAAATGTATTTTTAAATAAATCAGCTTTTTAAAATCTGTTAAATCTTAGTTGAGGCTGAGAGTACAAATCAACAATTTAGGATAAATATGTCACAGTTTAGTTGCAATTATCTCAGAGCAGAGAATTATAAGGGAATTCAGAGTTAAGGATAAACTTGAAAGAAATCAGGGCATATTAAGGAATGGAAATGCACACATAGTGAGGGCACACATACACTCTTTCTTGTCTCTTTCCTCATGTGAGGAAGGATTCTAAGACAATTTATTTTGTATGCCATATTATTTTGAGTGTCAGTTTTAATAATTTCTCTCTATACTTAAACTTCAGAAATTTTACAATAGCTATATGATGTCTCTTTCTTGTTTTTGGCTTAGAGTACAAACTTCTTTGTGTTCTCTCTACTTGACAGTATGGTTTAGTGTCCACTATTGCAATTACGGCATGTATCATAAAAACTATCACTGAAATCCTGGCCCCATTTAAATCAATGGGAGTTTTGTCATTTACTTCAGTGGAGTCAGGCTTTCAGTTAGTTTGTTTTCCCCCTTCTTTCTAGTGGTCCTCATAAGTGTACAGTGATTTTTGAAACATCTGGGTTTATACTCCAGCTTCTTCGTTCCTTTTACTCATTTTTAAGGCAGTTGTGGTCTCATAATATTTTAGCTTATAGGATTTCAGCTTCTGTTAAACTTTTTGAAAAATAATGATGCTTGCTTTGACAGCAGTTGACATTCCTTGAAATTGTGTCTCTATTTTGGAGTCCCTGAAGTATTTGTTGTTTTATCCTCTTCTTGTAATGTGACTGTAGAAAGTTCTTGCTCTCCTCCATGTCAGGGAGGGCTGTGGTACTGTTTCTGAGAGATCTGGAATGTCTTGGTAGAGATTCATTACTTCCTATCTGTTTTTTTCCCATTACCTCCTTATAATTTTCAGTTGAGCCATGTCTATTTTTGTTGGTGGTGCAGAAACCACTTAATTTGCCTGGGGATGGAGGGATTTAGGTCTTCAGTTAATCTTCCTGTACTAGTTTTAATCTGTAACAGGACGTACCTTTGCTCTTGTCTTCTTGCCCCGCCGAAACTATGCAAACTTCACTCGTTGTGCATTCACCGTGACATTTATTTTTGAGTTTCCTCTACCAATACCATGACAGTCCCCGTGCAACAGTCTATTTATCATATTTAGGGGCATACTTAAATCATGGAGAAATCACACATTTTTTTGTGGGTTGATCATGACATAAATAGCAGATTTTGTGGATGTGTTCATACCATGGCACTTTGACTGCTGTGCTGCTGCTGGCAGCGGTGCTGCCTTCCAAGCTGGGTGCCTGGCCAGCCGTTGCCGCCATTTTCCAGCTGCCCAGCGTTGAAGGCAGCACTGAAGTTGACACTAACACATTAGAGGGGTTTACAGCATGGACAATGTGATGTGTAAGTGTTGAAATTGAAATGACTTTAATATCTTGCTTTTTAAAATTGCTGTGTCCTTTTGTAGTAAATAGAACTGTGTGTTGAAATGTTTCCCATCTGTTGTCTTGAATCTACATTTAATATTTTAGTTGGTTTGGAATGAAGAGACTATATGTTAATCCATATAATCTATAATTATGATGCAGAGAAATGTTCAGATAAGAAAGTGCAATTAGTGTAAATAACATGTTTAAATAGTGTGTTTAATCAGTGGTAAGAATGTGAAATTACACACCATATTTATACTTAGCATAGAGATGAGTTATTTTAACATAGCTGATGATCCTACAAGCTGAATATTTTCAAGGAATGAAGAAGCAATTAATGTTCCTTTCATATTTTATTATATTTATTGAATGAAGAACAGAAAATTACATCTAAATAAAAACTGCCTGATTCTTTCATTTAAACTTTGATTAACCAAAATGTATTTAACTTTCCATATTGTGCAAGATAGTGGAAGCCACCAATGAATCAGACATGTATTAATTACATTTATTTCTATATATATATATATTATATATATATATATATATAATATATATATATAGTATTGTACTATATTGTCTGGCTAGCTTACTCCCTTATTCAGAAATGTATTACTGTTCAGGAGAGCACTTAAGCATGTGCTTAAGTCCCAAACCACATGCCCTGATGCGAGCAGATCTGCAGATAGTGTGAATTGTTATAGCTCTATTTAAATCAGTGGAGCTATGACAGTTTAAAACAGCTGAAGATCTTCCCCCAGTAGGAATGACACCAATAGCATTTTGTAGAAATTAGCTAGGGTTCTGAAGATATTGCCCTCAGAATTTATAGAATATAACAAAGAATAATATCCTAACATTAGAATTTTTAAATCATGCTAATGAATTACCTCTATAGAATTCTGTAAGGTTTTTAAAATGTTATAGAAAGTATAGCAGGATATCATTCTCTATTAAATTCTCTAACGCTGCTCTGTAAAGGGAGAAAATATTTGTTACTGTTAAGAATGTTTAAATAACATCTGCACTAAATTTTCTTTGTAGTTTCAGATCATTGTTCGTTATTGCTGTTATTCTCAACCCCTGTAAATAATCTCTTACCTCCTTTATACGATTATCTCTCAAGTATTTGTGGACTTTTATTCTACTTTTTCTCCAAAATATATTAACTTAGGCCCAAGTCCTGCAAACACGTACATGAGAAGTATCACTGAATTCTGTGTAACTACACGTATGCACAGAGTTCCTCATGTGTATAAGTATTTGCAGAATCTGGGACTAAGTTCCTCCAATTTTTCCTCATAGTTCACATCTTCTAGTGGGGTTTTGGGTTTTTTTTCCCCTCCTAATTTATTGATGTGATTTTATAATGTGCCCAAAACCTGCATTCCTTCTTCCAGCTGGGCCTCACTTGTCCTACAATAAAAGTGCTGTGTCCTGAATGGCCATTGCTTTGTCTTTTTTTTCTTGCATCAGAGGAGCTCACATCCAATTTATCCACCATTACCCCAGATCCTTCTCTGTGTTGTTCCTTGACCTATATTCTCCCATTTTTTACTTACCTTTTATGTCATCATCATTTTACACATTTTTATTATTTTACATTTGTTTAGATTAAGTTCTTTTTCCCTAACATTTATTCTGGGATTATTGTTCCATGTTATACAGATTGCAGTTCATTGTTCAAATCTGAATTAGAAGAGTTTCCTGTTGTAATGGAGGTATAGATTCTGTTATGGAGCAAATTGTCAAGTAAATCAGTTCAAAGACAGAACATGGTGTTGAATAACAAAAAGGAAGAAATGTGGCATATACTATATATATATATATATATACACACACAACATATAAATAGAAAACAATTTTCATGGGTTACTTGGAGTCCATAGCAAGAAAACTCCCCCAGATATAACTGTTTTTCCAAATTCATCAGTTTGTCTTCAGTCATGGTGTTTGGTGATAGTTGTTATCCTTCTATTATTCTCTCTCTGTTAACACTTGCATTTATATGGGCTGTAGCTAACAAGCTCCTGCAGGCACAGTAGACAGTAAATAATATGAATGCAGTGTGGATGTTGTCCCTCTTAGTATGTTCAAAGGAAGTTAAATTTGATTTTCCCCGGATAACCATGGCATATTGCCCTCATTCAACTGAACATTGAATTCATCCCTGTGTGAAATGACCAAGCTCTTGCCCATCAGATTACCCTACCTGGAAACAGATTAGAAACAGATCTGGCCCAACCTGATCCCACATAACAGCAGCTGTGCAGAAAGGTCCCTTCCTGAGCTACACAGCAGGCAGGATGGACTTACGTTACACTTCTACTGTTGCATTTTATTGCTCTGAGCAGTGCCAGTGGGTACTATCCATCAATGGAAAATTTGTTCCATCATACTAAAATTGCTAGCTGCTAAGCTGAGAAATATAGCCATACCTTTGAACGATGTTAGAGAAAATCTTCTTTTCCCATGTCTGTGATCAAGTTGTTAAATGCCCTCTGTGGGCATAAGATTGGCTAAATAAATTACAGTAGTTGTTTTATGTTTGATGGAAGATATATTGTTTGAGCCTCAGTTAAAAAAAAATAATACAACTAAAAAGCACAAAGTGGCAATGTGCTGCTGTTTCTGCTGAAAGACGATTTTCGCCCCCTTAGAAAGATTCTTATGCTTCATCATTGACACTAGTTGAATGAAACTTTCCCCTTCCTTTCATGAAACTATTTGGGAACAGATTTCAAAGTTAGGTGCACACAAATATATGCTTGCAGTTTTGGATGCCTGTCTTTAAAAATCTAAACTTTATTGTGTATATGTCTGAGACATGGCCAGTCTGGTTTGATATCTTGCTGAAATAGTTGTGTAACTAACTGTCTACTATTGCCCGGACATATCATCAAGGTATGTTTTGTACCTGTTGCTTGTGTTATGGTGGATTAAAAGGATGATCCACAAAGAACATATGTTTATGGTTCAGAATTCAAAATTTTATTTTCCTAATCACTGCTTTCCTTGTTTGTTTGTTTTTGCTCTTTAGGATTTTGGGCCTGATGAAAATTTGGTGTATACAGTATGCCTAATTAATGCATGTTATTGCCAAAGTACATGTGCAAAGTGGTCAAATAATTGTACAAACGACTAATTATTAATCTTACTAGTTATTTGCCTGGAGATAGGTGTGCAGGTATGGTAACTGCATGTGCAAATTAGATATGCAGTTGTGCTCTCAGTTTTGTTTGTAATTATATCCATCTAATTTTGAAAATCAAAATCATAGTGTCCTTTTCACTCCAGGATATGCAAAAAAATTTTTAAAGTTGATAAGACAATATATGGGTCAATATTAGGCACAAAAAACTGAAGTACTGCATAAGCCTCTTCATTTTAGGTTCAAGAAAGGATAGGTTACTGAATTACATGTGATTTTTTCTTCTTCGTGCCTATTACCAATCAGTAAAACCAATCTGTTTGGTATTAACAAATGATATATGACTATATCCCCAGTTTTACTAATGGCAACTACCTTTGGGTTATCTTACATATCTCCATTGATTTTAGCCATTGAAACAAAACAAATTCATATTACACTAAACGTTTCTGAAGTTTTATACCTGTATTTGGATATTATTTCTCTGAAACACCATAAGTTCTCTGTATCTGTGCTAAATTCAGGTGATGCAAGTCTGCAGTAAGGGTCTTATGCCTTTCTATTCTGCAGCAACCATTTTGTCTTCTCTCTTATGAGAATCACAATCTCGTCTCTTTTCCTCCAGCAGAAAGAGTAGGACAAGTTGCCACTTTAGGAGCTGAATCAAGTCCCACTCTGTCAAGAGGCATTTGTATAGCAAGTGATCCTCTCCTTTCCCTAAGGCCCAAATGTGTCACCTCCACAATATGCCTGACCTCCATCAGGACGGGGAATAAATGAACCAAGAACATTCCTAAGCTGATTTGACTCCTGCCCAGCAAAGCTACTGTGGTGTTGTACTTGCCGTTAGGTGTATCACTGATAGATTTGAGATCTACAGAATGCTTCAGTTAGGATACATATAACAAAGGGATAATTCTGAAAATATTAAGAGAAGTCCATTATTTTTTCACTTTTATCTGTTTCTCTGTTTTATAAAGAAAAAATTTGATTAATCACATATTGCTCCCTTTGTAGCGCATGAAAAATGACTGCTATAAATAATTATAGATCTGGTCACCAATGGTCAGGTACAATAATGCCAACATTATCAAGAGTTTGGCTGCTATTAAATAGATGCATTTATGACGTGTTTTGGAAAATAAACTCTGAATAGACATTTACTTTGATAGCTGTTACATCACAACAAAATGTTAAATCATAGTCTTAGTCAGTACATTTTTCTTTAAACTAGTATAACTATTTAAGACTCAAATTGAAATGTCACATTGTTTACAGGTTTGATCAAAAACAAACATTAGACAAAATTGAATTGAGTATCATTCTCAAGACTACTGAATTGTAAAGATAGCTTACACAAGTTACTGCTCAGTAATGGAGGTGCAGTCTTATCAAGAAGATGAAGCCTTTAAAGCATAACGTCTTACCTGTTCTTATATGACAGAGTTGAATATTCTTGGATGAATTAATTTAATTCTCTTGAAGCTCAAATAAGCCGTGTGTGACTTGATTGCTGGAGTCCAGTTTTCTCTTGTTACAAAACATTTGCCGTTGTACATTTGGTTCAGTGCAATGGAACTAGTGAGCATTTCAAGCGACTTCAGAAACATTCTGTAGGTCTCTTGCTTCTTTTCTGTCTTCATCAACACATGGATGCTCCCATGATACAGAACAATTTGAAGGACAGTGTTAGTGATTGTCACATAATATTTTGACCACTGATGAATTTCCACCACACCTAGGGCAAGATGCTGCCCTTTGGAGAAAAAAAAGTGCTTAATCTGAAAATGTTGGCATATCTCTGTGTGAGATAATGTCAACAGGATTTCTAACAGCTTATTCCCTTTGATTTTCATGGATCCTCTGGAGTTGTGAAAGAATTTTTAAAAGCAAAAACTGTTGTTTTCTCATCCCAGAGGCCTTAGGTTTCAAAGATCACGCCAAATTCATTTCAGTCAGATTTATTGATTTGTTTATGCTTGGAGGTGCTTCTTTTTCCTTGACATTTTAGTGTCCTATTCTATCCTATTAATCCAACATGTGAGGGGGTGGGGATGGGAGTGGAGAGGGGTAAAGTACGATTAATGAATAATCCAACATGAAAGTGAAGGACAAGTTCCATACAGAACTCATTGAGGAGAAGAGTAGTCTACATCCTATTAGGAATTATAATCTTCTTCATAATAGGAAAAGCTTGAAGAAACATTAGAGAATTTCTTGTGCCAATATATCAGTCACTCAGATTCAGCAATCAGACATCTTTTTTCCCAGGTGTGCAATAATCTCAGTCTACACACTATGGTTAATTTGATTATTGTCCAGCTATTCTGGAAGAACAGGAGTCACTGGATATAGTTTTAATCAGATCACAACTTTATTCTTAAATATCTGGGAATACCTAGCAGATAAAATTGTACAGTGCAGGTAATTCTATATATATTTTTATGTACTCAGGGAACTGCAGTCCACCATCTTCCAGTCTCGTTCTGGTCCCTGCCATCCCACTGCTGGGTCCCCACCACCCTTCCTGCTTGAGGGTTAAGAAGGGGCTATAAAGTGAAAGTTGACTCCCTGCTATATCGGTCATAACATCCCTAAGCTCCACCACTCCTTTCTTCATTCCTCTAAAGCATGATTCCTTTACCAATCCATTTTAACTGATTGCCATATTCATTCCATATGGAGTACCTGGACTAGACATCCACCACAAGGAGTTGTGAGGTCATCTCAATCTATTTAGTATGGTGCATTGGATTATTTTTAAGCACAGAGATTGTACTATATAGAGAACTTTTCAAAATGTGTATATTTTAATATATTATATAGTCAATAAACAAATTCCTGTGTAACACTCATCAGCATTGTCCTCATAAAAGGATATTGCACATTAATAAAGTTCTCTTGATTGTAGATATTAGCATGATCCTGCGAGGTGATAAGATACACATACCTAGCTGAAGTGTGTTACAGTAACATATAACAAAAGTAGAAGTACAAGAATCCTCCAATGTGATTATTATACAACAGTACAAAAACAGATAGGATTAGCTGTGCTTTGTTGGTGTTACTGTAATAGGCTAATTTTGGAAGTGATGAAAGATAGCAATGCAGTTTAAGGAAGTAGCATATTAGATTGTAGTTTGAATTCTAGGCAAGGTAAAAAGGTTAGAAAAGTTAAGCTAGTTATGAGGGAGATGCTTTTGTTTTTCAGTTAATTTGCATAAGAGAGATACTTTTTGGATACAGATGATCACAGAGAAAGTACATGTGCATATAAGATATATAAACACTACCAAGATTAATACATAAAAAAATAATGAAAGAACACAATGATCTTAGTAACTGGAATAAACAAAGGGAAACCAGTATCAATTGAAGATATCACATGCAAAAGATGGAAGTAAGGCTGTTTTGGAGTGTAAATTGTTAACACATTAGATAACTATAGACAGAACACAAAGCACAATTAAAGCCAGTGTAAATGTATTTTAAGGTTTATAACACACATAAATGAAGATTGAGGTGAGGTATTGAAGTTAGAAGTTATTCCCACATGCAAAGGCAGCAGGACTGGAGGGCTTGAGAGTATAAAATATAGGTCAGAGCAAAACAGTTATTTAACAAAGTTGCTGGTTCTTAGTAGCACTTCAAGTTATGAATTGAGTTGAAACAAGACAACAATGAACTTTCACAAAGATAATAATAAGTACAGCTGAGATTTAGTTATGTACTCATCAAACTACAGATTTTAAATATAGGTATTTTAAGCAGAAAGATAGATGATTTAGCAAGCCAAGAGAAGTGAGCCCAGCACTAGATAAAAGTCATAGGAACAAAATGCTGACAGTTACAGGTGAAAGCATGCAGTTGAAATCCGCATCCAATCTTTTTCAGTTACAGTGTTGTCACATTCTACACCAAAGTACACATCTGGCAATTTTCCATTGGCCCTTTTTAATTTTGGGGAAATATTTCCTTCTGGATAAGTCACAGTGTTGTACATTTCTTACTCATCCAGTAGGTACACACTATTGTAGTAGCATTTGAGATTCATATAAGTTCATCTTTCCCAAGATCTTCTTGGGAATTCCTTAATTTCTTCTTATGCTTAAACACAAAAAGGAAGTTTATAAGAAAAGGAAGCTTGGGCAGATGACTAGGGAAGAGTATAAAAATATTGCTCGAACATGCAGGAGTGAAATCAGGAAGGCCTACGTACAATTGGAGTTGCAGCTAGCAAGGAGCGTGAAGGGTAACAAGAAGGGTTTCTACAGGTATATTAGTAACAAGAAGGAGGTCAGGGAAAGTGTGGTTCCCTTACTGAATAGGGGAGGCAACCTAGTGACAGCTGATGTGGTAAAAGCTGAAGTACTCAATGATTTTTTTTGCCTCTGTCTTCACGGACAAGGTCAGCTCCCAGACTACTGCACTGGGCAGCACAGCATGGGGAAGAGGTGAGCAGCCCTCAGTGGTGAAAGAACTGGTTCAGGACTATTTAGAAAAGCTGGATGTGAACAAGTCATGAGGTCGGATGCAATGGATGTGAAGGTGCTGAGGAAGTTGGCTGATGTGATTGCAGAGCCATTGGCCATTACCTGTGAAAACTCATGGTGATTGGGGGAGGTCACAGTTGATTGGAAAAAAGGCAAACATAGTGCTCATCTTTAAAAATAGGAAGAAGAAGAATCTGGGGAACTATAAACCAGTCAGCCTCACCTCAGTCCCCAGAAAAATCATGGAGTAGGTCCTCAAGGAATCCATTTTGAAGCACTTGGAGAAAGGTGATCAGGAACAGTCAGCATGGATTCACCAAGGGCAATTCATGTCTGACCAACCTGATTGCCTTTTATGATGAGATGACTGGCTCTGTGGATGTGTGGAAAGCAGTGGACGTGATATACCTTGGCCTTAGGAAAGATTTTGATATGGTCTCCCACAGTATTCTTGCCAGCAAGTTAAACATGTAAGTATTGGATAAATGGACTATGAGGTGGATAGAAAGCTGGCTAGATCATTGGGGACCATGGGTAGTGATCAACAGTTTGATGCCTAGTTGGCAGCTGGTATCAAGAGGAGTACCCAAGAGGTCAATCCTTGCATTGTTTTTGTTCAACAGCTTTAATGATTCTCTGGAGGATGGAGTAGATTGCACTTTCAGCAAGTTCGCGGATGACACTAAGCTGGGGAGTATGGTAGATACGCTGGAATGTATGGATAGGATACTGAGTGACCTAGACAAATTGGAGGATTGGGCCAAAAGAAATTTGATGAGGTTCAACAAGGACGAGTGCAGAGTCTTGCTCTTAGGACAGAAGAATCCCATGCACTGCTACAGATTGGGGAACAACTTGCTAAGCAGCAGTTCTGCAGAAAAAGACCTGAGGGTTACTATAGACAAGAAGCTGGATATGTGTCAACAGTGTGCCCTGATTACCAAGAAAGCTAACAATATATTGTGCTGTATTAGTAAGAGGATTGCCAGCAGATCGAGGAAAGTGATTATCCCCCTCTATTTGGCACTGGTGAGGCCTCATTTGGAGTTTTGTGTCCAGTTTTGGCCCCCCCTTTCCTCCTCGCTACAGGAAGGATGTAGACATATTGGAGAGTGTCCAGTGGAGGGCAATGGAAATGAGTAAGGTGCTGGGCACATGACTTATAAGGATAGGCTAATGGAACTGGACTTATTTCATCTGCAGAAGAGAAGAGAAGAGCGAGGGGGGATTTATTAGCAGCCTTCAACTACCTGAAGATGGGTGGCAAAGACGATGGAGCTAGGCTGTTCTCAGTGGTGGCAGATGAGAGAACAAGAAGTAATGGTCTCAATTTATAGTGGGGGAGGTCTACGTTTGATATTAGAAAAAACGTTTTCGGTAGGAGGGTAGTGGAGCACTGGAATGGGTTACCAAGGGAGGTGGTGGAATCTCCATCCTTAGAAGTTTTTAAGGCTCTGCTTGACAAAGCCCTGGCTGGCATGGTTTAGTAGTTGGGGTTGGTCCTGCTTTGAGCAAGGGGTTGGACTAGATGATCTCCTGAAGCCCCTTCCAACCCTCATCTTCTATGATTGTTAATTAAAATATACATTTAACAGAACTGTTTACAAGTCTCTTTGCTCTATTTTCTGTTCGTAATTCTTCTTGAACCATTTAACAACAGGATATAGTTTGTTGTAACTTGTTAATTATCTTCTGGAAGCTTAATTTTTTCTTCTTCTTTCTCATAAGGTTATCTCATCTTTCTCTTAAAGCAGGAAGATATCATCCCCAATTTGATTCTAATTGAAGACATATTCCAAGTTTATATAAAATCACATATGTTAAGTCCAAATGGTTGAATATTCTAGTTTATTTTAAGCACTGTCCTAGATACTTCAAAACATCAGCGCTAATTCTAGTAATATTTTCTTCTAGTATAACTTCACTATTGCTACACTTAGTCATTATATAACATTTCTAGATATACTGTTATATCTATTATATATCTATTATATATGTATATATGTATACATTAGCATACACTATAATTTTATACACCAAATCTCTAAGTTTTTTTTAGTAAAAGTATCTCTTCTCATATATATATGATCTTATTCAACTGTACAGAAACTTATTTTAATAAAAAATATTTTGTTTGAACACTTTAAGCCTTTTTGGTAAAAATGTCATAAAATGTGATTTGGGCTTAGAGTTGAATAGTTCCCCGGATGGCTAAAGCGTTGTTTACTTTTCTTCATTTTATGAATTAAGGAATGTTGTGACATTAATTATTAAATTAATATATTCCTTTGCACATTGCTAAGAGGTGCATTAATGGTTGTGATGGAACCATCTAGTTTGCTCAAAGATAAGAAATAAACATTTCCAAAACAACTTTGGAGATGTTGCTTTTAGAGACATTCAGGTTTATAGTCTCATTTTTATGGGACTACAATTCTTCTTGAGAGGACACCGAAAATGAATTATTATCCTTTGTTTATATTTCTGTGTTACTTATTGGGAGATGAACTGAAATATCTGTTCTGATATGAAGTATATTTTGTGACCTCTTGGTGTATTACATATATCTCTGGCTTTATTAGTGTTTTAGTTTACTAGAGGCTAATTCAAAGTGTTCAAAGTGTTAAACAGAAATCTAGACAAAAGGGTTTGGGGGAAGGACAGGTCACTATTCAGAGTCTGGAATGTGAGAAGACATTGAAAGACATTGTTTATTTCTTCCCTCACAACCAATATTCCTCTTGAAGGACATAGGATAACATTTATGTAGTTAGAAGAGTCTGTTAATGCAGGATGCAGAAAAAAAGAATAAAAAATACCATTTAAAGGTTCTCAGATTCAGTTGCAGGTAACTTGGCCTAAAATCAGGCCTTTGTTACATTTGAATACATGATTCAAGTGTGAGTTATTTCACTGTATCATTATCTTATAACCTATGAGTAAAAGAGAGCATCACAACTGCATATTCATGATTCAAAATCAGAACCGTTAGGCACCACAACTGACATAGCATGTGTAGAAAACCTTTTAATTCTGAATCAATCAATAATATTTGAGTAATACAGGATTCTTTTTTTCCCCTTTATTAAATAATATCTTGAGTAATCTCTGAAAATACCATAATCTTATGTCCTTGGAAGAAAGAATCACTTTGCTGAGGGAGACTCTGTATATGATATTTGAAATGATTAAATATAAAGTACTCTTAGGGACTGAATTAATCTTGTGATCTTCAACAACAGTAAATGAAGCAGAAGTTGAATCACCAGTTTCCCCCTGTAAATGGGAATTAATAGATTCCTGGTCCTGGGAGTTAATAGATTCTTGAGACAACTTTATGATAAAAATTTTAAAAATACTTAAGATGGGGGACATGGGTTCATTGTCCAGCAATACCAGAAGAAGGAAAGGAGACACCTGATATGGATTTAATCAGGCCACAACTTTATTATTAGATGTCTGGGACTACCCAGCAAATAAAAGTGCACCATCCAGGTAACTGCATGATAATTCAGCAATTACCTGGGGGCTTCCAGCAGCCCTCCATTTCCCATCCAAGTCCCCCAACCAGCCCATTGCTGGGACATTATCGTCTACCCCCCCTCCGTCATAGGAGGTTTAAGGTGGGCTGTAAGAAAGGGGAGTTGGCTTCCTGTAGTACCAATCATAGCAGCCCCAACCTCCCTCCAACCCAATTCTGTTTCTTTAACCAACATCTCCTTTTTAAGTCCTTTACCAAGCCATTTATCCAGTCACTGGATGCCTTCCCTATGGAGTCCTTGCACTGGTCATCTGCCACAAGGCACCATCAGCAATTAGCTTGGCTGCCTTCCCCTTCCTCCCCCCAACCGCAGTAAGGTTCCCAGACATTTCCCAATGCCCTCTTTTATAGTGGCCAAAAACTTGTCAGCACCCAAGTCTGGCAGGTGAACCCTGCAGTAGCGTACCATGGGTCTCTGGCGCCCGGGGGCAAAGCCTGCATTTGTGATCCCCGACGCCTCACATCCCCCACCCCGCCAGGGCAAGAGGGGTCCCCGGTTCCCACCAGATGGCGCCGCCCCCAGCAACCCCAGGGACAGGGGGGTTTGTACCTGTGGGTGGGGGGGCACGCCTTTTACCTCCTCCCCCTCCCACTTCAGGGACTTTCTGCGGCTCATTGTGGCAGCTAGCCCCCCCCATCCCCACACTTACCTGCTACGCAGTGCCCGCCTCTCTCACGTCAGCCCTGCAGCTCAGCGCTGGCTCAGGCGAGGCAGCCTCACCCCTTGGCCTGGGGGAGGAGGGCCAGGCCGGCCCTTCATGATGCATAGGGGACAGGGGATGCACGAGGCTGAGGGGTGGCTGCCATCCAGCTGCATTTCAGAGCCTCCTGTGCCCCCCGCTCCCTATGCTTCGTGAAGAGCCGGCCCGTCACCCCTATGCAGGCTGGCTCCTAGGGGCCTGCCCCTCCCATTCCCCCTTGGTATGCCACTGGAACCTCATCCTCCCAAAATTATTCTGGTGCCACATACACTGTGGCAGGATTCAAAATTACTGACTATGCTATGGCCCCAAGGAATTTGGACCCCTAAGGACTTCTCACATGTGGGCTTGCTCCCTTTCAAGTCCTCCACACTTCCATTCCCAGGGGATGAGTCATTGTCACCACGCTGACCCCTATCCCTTTTTTGAAGCCGCTTCTGATCTCCTTCCCTCGCCCCACTGCTACCCTTCCCCCAGAAAGCCCAGACAATGTGCCCCCCCACTTAAGGTGCAGTGTTCTCATTCCTCTTTAAGATCTAGCATGTCTATTTTAAGTAGATAAAAGTAATGATTGATTGATATATATTGATATTTTCTAAAATTTTAACAGAGAAGTTAATAAAACAAAGAATTATATTGGAACTGATTTTCCATCTTGTAATACAATTATATATTTGTTATCTGTAATACAGGAATTAGTATGATTTGGAAAGCAGTGAATCTTTCTCATTCTCACTTTTAATAGTCTGTAAGTCTCAAATTCTACCGCTTAGATTACCTACAGACACCTAACTTCTTCTCTCTATGCAAGACAAAAAAAGTCGATAAGGATCCTAGGGAAGCTGGGCCAAAGATAACTAACTATACAGGAAACATTAATTGTATTATTTGTCCCTTCAATGACTTCAGCTTACGCTAAATTAGTACCATTAACTGAATCCCCGTTGTTCAAACTGTGAGCATCTGAAAGGAGCTCATCAGATATAGATGTTTTCCTTGGAGTTTGTTTATTGCCAATCCCAAAATAAAATTGGATACCACTAACAAAGATTTAAAACTAACAAAGAATAATAATTTGTCAATGATTCCTGCTAGAACTAAACCAAATCACAAAATTACATCCAATTTCAGATTCCTAAATCAACCAATGCTATCAAGAACACTCTACAAGAGTGGGGGAGGAGGGGTAAAGAAGAAAGACCTACAAGGAATGCCACTGTAAAGGTTTAAATGGGTGAGGGTATGTTGTATGCTGGTTTTGTTTTGTTTTAATTTTAAAACGTTACTATACGTAACATTTTGCTTAACTTAATCCCAGCTCTCACAATAAAATAAAATACAAATTTAGAGATATAAATATTAAAAATCAATTGGAACAATCATATGCACTGAAGAAAATAATATTTTTTATGTTATACCAACAATATCCCCTAGGAGCTCTCAAAATTGATCAGACAGGTGTTTTTTTTAACTCCTACAGATATTGATAGTGATAGTAAAAAGGAAGCAGCGAAGAATCAATGTTGACCAGCTCACAGTGGCAACCCTGATCGAGATTTCAAACTCCAGAATCCATACAAACTCTTGTAATTTAGGTGAAAAAAAACTTTTTCCAGGTGGACCAAAATACCATCTCAGAAGAGAAACAAATAAGAGAAGATATATTTAAACTGTAGCTGAAGTTATATGAGAAAAACATTTGTTACTGTACAGCATAAGATTTCTGTGGATTTGAAGTAAGTAGCCAAAGGAAAATGACCTGGGAACAATATGAAATTTGTCAGAGTCGTTTGTCAGAGGATAAAAGATATTTTTCACACATAAACCTTGTAGTGATATAAATACTTGGGGTTATATTCCTCTTTGATAAACTAACAGCTTGGCAAAATTCTAAGGCTTCTGGTTAAGTAAGGAATTTATTGTTTGTCTGGTGTTTTTTTTGTGTGTAATTATTTTCTTTCCTCCATTATCATCATCACTGTGGGCGAAGAGAATTTGTACCTGATCTTGTATATTTTCATTGACAACATTTATCGGAGTTGTGTATAGAGGTGAACCTTCACCTTTTATTGCTGATTATTTGAATTTTGAATCAACTCCCACACCCCATTTTTGTGTAAAAATGAAAGTATGTGACCAAATTGCAAGGTGTTTAATTTATTTCATTGCCCTTCCCCTTTATCAAATAGAACAAGATAAATAGTTAGAGTACAAAGCATCTATTTAGGAAATACTTTGTGTTATAATGCAAAGACAAAATTGCTTGTGGTTTATGCTCATTATAGATGCAGCCACCTTACGAGGGGAAAAAAAGAGGCCGTGGAGATCTTTAAAATGGGGAATTTCTAGACCCTACTCTTAGGGATATTTTTTGTTGTTTTTACTTATTTCTTTCTGATAGAACCAACAATCCACTAGGCTCTGAACAAAACCAAAAAAGGTTCCAACCCTGTATTGTTTAGTGTTTAGGCAGAGTCAGAACATAGGGGAAAATTACACAAACACACACACACACAAAATTCTGAAAAGATACACATGCCGGTAGTTCCATGGAGTTCAATGGGAGTACTCATGCAAAATGTTAGACTTAGGCATGTTTGCATGGCAAAAATAGCCAGGTGATGTTGGCAATCCTTATACAGAAG
The DNA here is from genome assembly GCF_026122565.2 of Emydura macquarii macquarii. Lineage (NCBI taxonomy): Eukaryota > Metazoa > Chordata > Testudines > Chelidae > Emydura > Emydura macquarii. The sequence continues at coordinate 14,811,381 of NW_027130520.1, read as the reverse complement.
AAATATTATTATTTTAAATTAAAGATATTTAGACTTTTCCTTCAAATTTTCCCTAACCTTGGCATAATCAGGCAGCTAGTTTCTTAAATATGTCAGAATAGAAGTTGATATTCAGGTCTGGCATGCAATATTAAAGAGCCAACATCATATAAAACATTTCTGCTATTTAGAATAATTTTCAGCATCATATTGCTTACTACAGTTAAAAATGATGATTTAATCCAAATAATGGTTGTTGCTTTAAGTTCATACAGATGTAATGGTGTGTGTGTGTGTGAGAGAGAGAATGACTCCAAATACTCCCTAGTTTTAGCAAATCACCTACTCTGTGTTGGGATCTTGGTTGGGTACTGGAGATGGCAGTGTCACAGATCAATTCAGAGGATCTCTTCCATGCTGATAACTTTGGGAAGAAGATCAAGGCCCATACATACAATTTCCTGAAATATTACATCTAGAACTACTGTGGGATCCAATCTTGCAAATTCTTTAATTATGCTAGTAGTCCTTACTAAGGTGAACAGGTTCAGTGACTTCAGGGGACTAGTTGTATATAGGGAGGAGAGATGGCCTTTTGGTTAAAGCACTAGATGGATTTTTGGTTAAAGCACTAGATGGATTTTTGGTTAAAGCACTAGACTCAGGAGATCATAGAATATTAGAGTTGGAAGGGACGTCAAGAGATCATCAAGTCCAACCCCCTGCTCAGAGCAGGACAAACTAGAGGTACTAGGAATTGAACCCAGAGCCTCATACATGCAAAGCATACACTCAAACCACTGAGCCGCCTGCCAGTGCTGTATGGGTCTTGTGTGACCTTGGACAATTCACTTCATCTAAGTGCCTTGGTTTCCCATGTGTAAAATGGGATACCAGTACTTTTTTTTTTTTTTTTCACCCTATGCTGGTCTAGTCTATTTAAACTGTGTTTGGACATAGATGGTGTCCCAGTTTGTACAATGCCTGGCACACAAGAACCCTGATCTCTGTGGGGATTTCTAGGTACTATTGTAAAACAAATAATACTTCTCATGTGAGCAGGGATTTGCAAGATTGGGTCCATAATGATTAAAACATATTATAACAAACAATTGTGAGGAGGTAAGTAGAGAGGGCTTCCTCTCCTCTTTATTTTTGAACAACAGTTTTTTGTGAAATAATATTTGAATATCAAATCTTGCCATTATTCATGTTCAGCAGTCACAATTTGATAAGGGAATTTTGTGTATGGCAAGTAATTCAGGTTCATGTCCTCGTACTATTAATTTTTATTAATAATAAACAATGTACTATGATATTCATTTGCTAAAAATATGTAATTTTGTTCCAGATGTGAGTGCATAGCTATGGAGAAAATGTTTGATTCCTCTAAAAATAAAATTGATATTTATGTATTGTTTCAACAGAAATTGAAAAGGAAAGCTGTGGGGATCCTGGAACACCATTGTATAGTATCAGAGAAGGAGATGGATTTTCCAACCGGGATGTTTTAAGATTTGAGTGTCAGTTTGGATTTGAACTAATTGGAGAGAAATCCATTGTGTGTCAGGAGAACAACCAGTGGTCTGCAAACATACCAATTTGTATTTGTGAGTACCAAATGTTTGTTTTTTTAAGACAACATATATTACACTGCCCTTGAATAATTGCTTGTGTGATTAATTGTAAAGTTAGTAAATGTAATTATTTTTCTGGCATGCAGATTTTACTCTTGTTTAATGATAGCTTTACAATATACTTATGCCAAATATAAGTTCTATGACCACTTAAAATATTTTTCTGTTTTTCCTTTAGCAGTTATTAAAAGTAGTAGTATTATTGCTTACATATAAAATGTATTATTTCGTACCTCTATATAAAATGTTGTTGTTAACATACTGTATTTTTGTAGGAAGCAGTATATTTTATGTGTATGAGATTTTTATAATAACTATTATAAGTTAATGTATTTCATCAAGTTAGTAGTTGCTGAATTGCAGTCAAAGGCATTTAAATTACTTACAGATGTTTTTCATGTATTATGCATGAATATATTTTAGAATTTAAATGATCATAGAGATGTATATTTCAGTTGTCTATCAATAATATTATGGAGAATAAACTTCACCAATGATATATGCTTGTGGTAACCAAAATATATCTCTCTTAACATTTACATAAAAATATTATGGGCCAAATTCATTAAGAGCATCAGTCCTCACTGTCATCATTGTTAGTTAATTTCATATTGCTTGAATGGCATAGTTAAATGTAAAATATTTTCTTGATAACAGCAAAATAAACCTACCTTTTCTTTGTGGCTAGTTTAATTCTTGTGCTTATGTGTGAGCTATGAATGAGAATGGCAGCATTGACCTTCTGACTCTTAATGTACTCAGTGAGAGGTTAGTTCATCTAAACAGTTCCCTAAAGCGGAAAATAAGTGGTACAAATGATAAAGGACTGTTGAACATGGATAAATCATGAGTTACTGTTTTTGGTTGCCTGGGGTGTTGCTTTCAGCAGGTAGCCTTTAGAGACAAAGGGAGTAAGGAGATACCAAAAAAAGAAAATCAAATTGATAAATTCCCTTTTGGCTTCTTAGCTGGTCCCAAAGACATTGACTTTTTCAGTTGAGATAATAAGCAAATCTAAAAGACATTTTAGGAAGAGATGATCATATGAGACAATTCTCTTGAAAATAGGTTCTGTTCTGTTCTTTAATTTATTTTTCTCTCACTCTTTTGATAGTTCCTTGCCTTTCTAATTTCACTGCACCAATGGGGACTGTTCTTTCACCTGATTACCCAGAGGGATATGGAAATAATTTAAACTGCATCTGGACAATAATCTCAGACCTAGGGAGCCGAATCCATCTTTCTTTTAATGACTTTGATTTGGAATCTCAATTCGACTTCCTTGCAGTTAAAGATGGTGATTCTCCAGATTCTCCCATACTTGGTACTTTCACTGGTGCTGAGGTTCCTTCCCACCTTACCAGTAACAATCATATTTTGCGCCTGGAATTTCAAGCTGACCACTCAATGTCAGGACGTGGATTTAACATCACTTACAACAGTGAGTAATGTTTTTCAATGTGGACTTGTAAAGTACATACAACTAAATGAGTTGCTGTCTTCTTCCTGGCTACTTTGCTTGCATCCTGCTTCCCCTCTCTGTCTATGTTTTGTCTTAGAGTATTTCTAGACTGCAATCACTGTGATTACAGCTTCAGTAGACATACCTGTGCTAGATGTAATATAGTTAACTCCAGTCCTGGAATTGAAGCTGCGTTAGCCCTGTGCTTCAGCATAGGCTCGCCCTGCAAGTAATTAGCTAGGGTTCTGGTTAGACTTGTACAGCCCATGCTGAAACTCACACAGTTGCATGTTCGCTGCTCCAGTACTCAAGATAGCTAGATTAAAGCTAGGTCAGGTAAACCTGCTCAATCTGCAATCACAGCCTGTGATTGTATTCTAGACATACCCTTAGACTGCAAGTCCATCTACCAGCTGGTAATAACAGGCAGGAGACAAACTGAGGCTACAGCCTACTGTGCAAAACATGCTTCTTCTACTATTATCCTTCACTCCCACCCCTCCCTGGCTATCTGTTTCATCCATGTCATGTCTTATCACAAATGTAGAACGTGAGCTCCGTGGTGATGACACTGTCTCCTTATTACTCGGTTTGTACAGCTCCTATTACAATGGGGCCCTGATCCTTGAGGAGCTCCCACCTACCAGAGTTATACAAACAGTAAGTTAGCATAGTTAGGGCTTTTTGCCAGTACTACTGTAATACATCAACAGCAACAATAATTCATAAAAGAATTTTAGTCTATTTCTTATCCTTTGTTGTATTTTGGGCTCTTTCACTATCATATATTTCTTCTACTTTTTAAAGGCCCAATCCTGCAAACACATAGTACTGAAGGTACTGTTTTACTATCTTCAGTAAAGGTTGAGTTCTCACATGTAAGCTGTATTCACATAAATAAAGCCTAAAGCTACTTATGTGAGTAAATGTTCACAGCAGGGTTTCTAAGGCTCCTGTCCTACAAAGACTTGTGTATTTTCTTAACTTTATTCTCTGCAAGTTGTCCTAGATCTTTTGTAGAATTGGTGTCTAAGATTGGGGTATAACCACAGTCATAATGACTACTATTTTTTGTGAAGGTTTTAATTTGCTTGTTTACAACTACTTCTCTGTACTAGGATTACAGCAGAAAAGGGAGACTCAGAGTGATTAGCACAGCATAACTTTTTGTTAATTATATATTTCTCTGGGACAACAGCACGTCATTAAACATTGAGAAAGCTGATGGTTTAATATTTCAAGGTCTTATAAGTATAGCAGTCAGAAAAGGTGTCTATTCATATTGGTCTTTCTGAAAGAGTACTGTCTTTTGCCAACACTGAGCATAAGTAATTAATAACAATGTGAGTTTACTGTCTTTCCGAAGTGGCACTGGTTGTGAATGCTGTCACTAATAAGTTGTGAAAGTATAATTGCACACCATTAAAGTTAAATTAGCTGTGACATATGTCATAGCAAGTTCCTATATAAAACTGCTGCCTTTGCCATTAGGGGTTTTCTATCTCTTTGTATTCCAAATTTTGTTTTGCTTTAACTAAAGTGTATATTACACATCTTATTAAACCTAAATTTAAATGAGATTACTCTATTCCTAGAGATTCATATAATTAAGAGAAAGAAGTTAATTTACAATTTCTAGGTTTGTTCATATAACTATATATTTTCCTTAAAAATACACTTGAAGCATATGAAATAATTGCAAGCTAAAAGCAGAACATTTTTTTTTTTAAACTTGCAGAACTTATAACCAGCCTTAAAAAAAGAAATACAAACAAAACCCACCAACTTTTCTGGGAGGCAGACCTGCCAACTTGCATGCCCCAACAATTTTTCACATTCAATTAATGAATCTTTGAAGTAGGAAAAGGTGCCCTGTGTATATGAATTGTTATTGTTCTGTATAATATACAATATTTGGGGGACGTGGGTTGGCAAAGCAGGTTGTTTGAAGTTACATGGGCTTTCCTGAATTTACTCTAAGTATAAGGTTGGAGGATGGAGGGAAGATGTGCTCTCTGCCAAGAGCTAGAAGAAATCCAATCTGAATTGTAACAGGAACCTTTAATTTATAGAGGATTTTTCCATTTTGTGTTTTGTTTTTCCCAATGAATTAAAACTATTTTGAATCTCTAGACTATGGGCCTGGTTCTCCTCTCAATTTACACCTCTTTTACGCTGGACTTACTCCAGTGATTTCAATGGAATTGCTCCTAATGTGAGTGCAGAATCAGGGACCCTATTTTTAGGCATGTAGATGTGGCATGCACCTGAGACAAATCTCTATCACTAAAACTTAGATATCTATGTTGAAAAAGAAGAAGAAAGAAAGAAAACAAAACATAACAAAACAAAATAGAATGAGAATCTTTGAACGGAAAAAGAAAAAAAACCTGATGGGAAAAGAGAGTGCTTTAATTATGATGTCCCTCAGCACATAGCCATCACTTAAAGTATGAATTGATAATAACTGAACATTTGCTCTTGTATATGAAAACAGTGAGAACATTACCTTGGTAACCTCTATCAAATGCATAATGAAACTGGCATCTATTTTACAATAATATTGTTTAAAATAATAGTGCTTTACTACATTTAGCAATAGCTTTTAAATGTTGTCTATATTTTTAAGATTCTTCCATCGGGGTATGTTTAAAGTAGAATGTGTGTAGTGGTGGGGAAGGGGAAGTATAGAGGCTCTTCAGTTAGCATCATGATTGCAAAAGACAGAAGTGAGAGCAGCTCCATATACCACATCGATTCTTTCTCCACTAATGACTCGTTTTGCAGCCTGATAACTTACTGAGACATCCTTTCCACAAAATGTGGGCATAATAGATTGCTCGGAAGGCCGAATGTGGAGGGTAGGAAGAGAATTCCTCTTAGTTTGAGTGTCTCCTTTCATTTGTAAGCCCTAATGTTAATTACAGAGATCCATTTTTCATGAACACTTCTGCTGTATATAAATCTACTCATTTTCAAAGCCATTGTTTGTCTCCTCTTCCTTTCAATATTATATATATTTTATTTCACAAACAGAAGTACAAAATGTTCATTCTTTGGAGAATGTAGGCTAAACTAATACGTTGCTCAAAGGAGGATTTCATTTATGTGTTACTTGAAGAAAGAAAGGGGGTTCCTTATCCACGTTTGGGAGGAGTTAAAGGGATCTACAATACAAGTACTTAAAACTGATTTCTAAGTAATATTTCTAACTGTCTCTATCGTCTGTGCCGCATTTTGAATTCTGTAAATGTGCGATCTTTGTATACTGATTTTTTTCTCCAATAGCTGTAGTCCAGAATATTTATATTGTTCCACTGAAAAGAAACTTTGTTGTGTCACATCCTTTTGGCCTATGAATTTTTTCAGCCGCCAATTAAAATTTAAAAAAAAAAACAAACAATTAAGCCCATTCTAGCATATGCCTGTATGTAATCCAGTGCATTGGAGTCTGATTCAGAGCCTGTTCAAGTCAGTGACAACACTTCCAATGACTTCAGTGGACTTTGAATCAGGACTATAGGGACTGGAAGTGAGTGGCCAAAGGGATAAAGTAGGATCCACTAAGCATCAAAGTGCTCATCATCAAAAGGACCCTTGGGCCAGATAAACAGAATTCAAGGGAGAACAAAGACCTTACATTTCTCCTCCCCCTTATTATTCGTTTTGATGGTCCCATATTCACAAGGCTATGCTTTGTTTTATTCTCTCTGTTTGTGACTGCTTAAGGAAGAGTTAATGGAGTGACAGAGAAAGGGAGTTAATTTGATATGTTCACTTTTTTACAAAAAATCATGAAAGTGTGTGAATTTTTTATGAAGTGAAAATTAATAGTTTAGCATTGTCCTGATAAAACCCTCCATTCAATTTAAAAGTGGATGTCTCTCCAGACAAGGATGGGGTTTTGGTCTGCAGACTTCACACCTGTGCCAACTGCCACTCTAACACTTGAATTTCACTTTCCTTCTGGTTCACGCATGACTGATCTCTATGGTATAACATCTCTACAGTGGATAATGGATCAATATCTATAATACTTTATCATATTATTTTTTTCCTTTCTCCTCTGCTTCTATTTTAAAGCATTTGGACATAATGAGTGTCCTGATCCCGGAGTACCAATCAATGCACGGCGTTTTGGTGACAATTTTCAATTAGGGAGTTCAATCTCAGTCATTTGTGAAGAGGGATTTATTAAAACACAAGGAAGTGAAACAATAAGTTGTATACTAATGGATGGGAAAGTAATGTGGAGTGGACCTATCCCTAGATGTGGAGGTATGTGAGTTTTTACTTTATTGCTTTTCTATTTAGGGTAATTTATTGTAACTTATTTTAAGTTGCCATAGGGTGATTTTCATACTTCATCCAAAGACTAACACAAATACTATGCATCACTTAAGTCTCACTGACCCTCTGCAAGCAGTGAATTTAATCCATTCGGAATGTTTTCAGATCAATGCAAAAAAAAAAATTACAATGAGTTTTTCTAAGTCAATTTTCTAAGTCAATTTTCTCTAAGATTTATTTGAGGAATTCTTGAGAGTACAACTTAAATTTATTTGTAAAACAAAGCATAACAAATAGGCTAGTATATTGCAAATATGATGATAGTAGCTTATGCAAACTGTCTTTGACTTTTTTTACCTGATAAATTGCTTATTTTTGAAATACTGTTACTTAATTTTCCTTAAGGAATGAATTAGCAATTCATCATATTATTGTTAAAAACAAAGACAAAACTTTTTGAAAGCAGTATTTGATAGTGATAATAGGCATTTGTTGGTGACATTTAAGTTATTTAATATTTTGACTTTAAGTTAGATCTGTTGAAACAGGATGTTTATGTAGAGCCTTAATTTCCATTTAAAAGATGTTCTGAAAGGATTGCATTTTTTCTTTTTGGGGTTAAGACATCAAACCAAGGTTCTGACTACTTGAAACCATTAAAGACTTTGGTAAATTCTATGCTAGTGTATATAATTAGAAATCCACTGAGGTCAATGGAGCTACACCCTTTTACACCAGTGGAGAATTTGGACTCTTATTATTTTGAACTGATAGATGTGTTAATAACATGCCTGGTCACTACATTTTTAGTCAGCTCTCTACATTATGTCTACCTCCATTTGCCTTAAAATCTCAGTTGGATTCTGTACTACTTCATTTTCTGTCCTAAATTTGTGGAGGGGTGTTGCTGTGAGTTGTTAAATATCTGCTAGATTCCACTTCAGAGAGATCTGCATTTTATATGTGGGTGAAATGACTTAAATTCTCTTACTTGTCTCATGTGATTATTGACACTTAATTAGAAAAAGTTTATAAAGTAATTTGAGATGCTCAGATTAAAAAAAAAAAAGCACTGTTGAAATATAAACTATTATTACATGTGGTATCTTGTTCATTTGATGTTGAGATACTTATAGTAAAGAAGCAATAAAACATGGAAGCTGATTATCCTGACACTTATTCTGCAACTATTCCTACATGAAAAATCAAGATAGAAGCTCCAGGATCAGAAGGCCCCCCACTGTGGTGGAACTGCATAGAGGCAACAATTATAGGAGTCATTGCTGAGCTTCTCTTCTTTGTATGCTCCTATAATAAAGTTCTGAAGAAGGCATAACAAAGTTTCTTGCCAATTATCACACAGTAAATGCACTGAGGAGTAACTGAAGAAGACATTCTAGGAACGCCTGTCTCCCGCATCTCTGAGCCTTCACTGTCAGTCTTCAGATGAGATACAATCCAGAGAATGTGATGGTGAACATCTCCCTTTAGACGAGCAGAGCAAATGGACCAAAACAGAACTCATGAAAACACTGTTCGATCTATTGATGGTCATTGACACAATTATCAACTGACTCAGCTATCAACCTTGCCAGGGCTGGGTGGAGAGACCTTACGTTTATTTTGTTCATTTATCTCAGGGGGTATTGCTCAGTTTCCCCAAAGTTCTTTCCTATATGTTGGAATCTGTCCTGTCCCTTTCCTTATTTAAAGAATATATATTTGTCCATTATGGGAAACTACAAGACGTTCTGGGGTTTGATGCTAACAATATTCTGACAACTTCCAGCTCCGCATCTCTGAAACCTAGCACAGACTGTGTCATTACCAAGTTAGCCAATGCATAGGAGAAATAAGTGGCTAGATGGGAAAACAGCTTGTTCAAGTGCAACTAGTATAAGATATGTAACATCACCCCGCAGTGAAGGCTTCCACTCTCCAATTTTCAAGGTGTTGCAGTATCTGGGTTCAAATGGACTTGTTGTTGTTCTTGGGCAACCAAACAGCAACACTATTAAGACTTCCCTTCCTATCTTCATTTGGTCAGAAAATTGTGCCTTTTCTTTTAGCAACAGGCAGCAGTGGTGCAAGTACTTTTCGTGGGTGCAAAGCTTGCTTCAACATGCAGCAGCCCACAGCCTAGATCAGCAAGACCAACAAGTTCATGGCATTCCAGTGCTTCGTGTGCTGTATGTGGACTTCCGATCAGATTCTGGATCTGCTTTGAAGTAGGGGTTTTGATATTTTAAGCCATTTATAAACTTCTACCCACAGTAATATCTCCATTTCACAAAGTTAGCCTCAGTAATGTAACTCCCTCCTGATGAAGGAACTGATTTCGGTTCTCAATAATTTTGAAAATTAGGCTATTTATCTAGGTGTCTAAACTGTGACTTGGGAGCTTGTCTTTAGGCATTTATTTTTAAAAATCTTAAACCAGACCTTCATTATATAAAAAGCCTTCTAACAAATTTTAATGGGATACATATTTTCATACGTTAATGCGAGGCCCTATCATGTAATCTGTAAGTGTTATCTATACACTTTCAAACAATTTTCCCTTGTCTTTTGGCTTTATAAAACCATTTTTCAAGAGGTGCAGGCTAAATACGTCTAGCAATCTGATTTTGTATGTGTGTGGGGTAGCACTTTTTTCCAGTGCCTTAAATTTATTTGTTTTGCTATCATTCTGCAGTGAGTTTACACTTTCCATGATAAAATAGTGTTCAAGCCAGGAATATCACCTGTATACAAGTGGATTATTTGTATTAGTGAAGGGTAAGCATGTGTTTAAGTGCTTTGCTGACTTCAGATCGATTACTGAATCAGGAACTGAGAGCAGGCAGTAGAAGATATTATCAAACCTAAGGCTCTATTCTACTTCTATATCCTGTTTCTTTTCAACATGGAGATAATTTCTCTTCTCTCCTTCCCCTTGTCCTCTTGGGTTTTTATTCACTTGCCCTTCCTGCTTTTTCCCCTGGCCTCTTCTTCCTGTTTCTCTCTTCCCCCTTCTCTGCTATCTCCATTTATCTCTCTTTGTCCCCCAAGTGATAACTTTCTTTCTGAAGAATATGCTTCAATGCAGAATACCATATAGTGTACATACTATAATCAAGGTGGTCTTCTCAGCAGAAGGATAAAGAGGGCTACCCTTATGGAAAACAATATTTTGATGAAGTACTATTTCTTTATTTCTATGTTTCTGACTAATCAGTTTTACATACTATATAACTATTTGTAATATGTACTAACCTAGAAAAGTTTATTAACTTTAACATTGTCAAGGACCATCGTAATTCTTGGATTATGTGGATCACACATAAAGCAATAATGTTGATCTACTTTGTGGTTTATGGAGCTGGATGAAACTGCCAATGAAAATAAAAAGTGGCATATTCAATGGTAAACTAAATTAATCTGGGAACACTTCAAAATGTGTAGCCATACACAAGGCAGATTAATCAAAGGATAATCTTAGGCACTAATTGGAACATATATTTGAATTCTGGATGTTAGGATTGCTATTGATAGGATTAGGATTTGGTTGCAGAATTAGATAGATTTTTTTAAAAGTGAAGATATAGGTTAAAAAGAAAAGAGGAGCTTTATAAAGCAGAATTTTGTAGCCAGTAGTGCAGCTGGAATAATAATATTTTAATTGTCCAGAGTTTTTTTTTTAAATCAGTTTATTATTATTCAATTTTGTGCACTTAACATGCCAAATTCATATCCACGACACTTGCATAAATATCAAATAAGTCACACTCTATCCAGGTGAAGTGTGGCAGGGTTAGGAAGTAAATTCTACTTCTAAATCAGAGCCAGGGAATGGGGCTGCCTTCATGCTCCTTTTCTTCTCCCTTAGCTACCTGTCTGCTATTTCAGTTTATATAATCTAGAATCACAACTAGAGCTCAACCACAGCCATTGTAAAGATGCTTGGGACCACTAGATGTATGTAAACATAGACTCTATGCCCCATCACAATCTTTTCAGCCAGTCTAAAGGGGGTTTATGTGGAGATTCTTTCTGGGTCTTGGACAGTAGGCTGGCACACCTGGGTGGCAGGTATACCTATGATCCTCCTGTATAGCCCATATGCAGGACTTAAGTGGTACAGAGAGGATGTCCTGCCTCTCCATACTGTGGATAAATAGTATCTTGAAAAAATAATCTGATGTTATGAACTACGGAAACTCCATAGAAACACCAATCAGATCTGGTCCCCAAATAATTACCAATTATGAGCACCTGTTAGCATTAGCAAAACAGTGAGAGTCCTCCTGCACCTTAAAGACTAACACATTTATTTGGGCATAAGCTTTCGTGGGCAGAAACCCACTTTGTCGGATGCAACGAAGTGGGTGTCTGTCCATGAAAGCTTATGCCCAAATAAATTGGTTAGTCTTTAAGGTGCCACAGGACTCTCGCTGTTTTGCTAAAAACAGACTAACACGGCTACCCCTCTGGAACTATTAGCATTAGATTTTCCTCATGCCCACACACACATGGTTCCTGGTTTACAGTGTCCTGAGTACTGTTATGTTCATGGCACACACAAATTAAGAAGTTAGAAAAAATCATAATTTTCTCTTGCTGAAAGATTGCAGCAGAACACTATTTTATATTCTGAGCAATAGCAAAGAAGAATGCCGAAAAGAGAGAGACAAAACAAGCTGTTCCCTAAAACAGAGGTACAGCTCAACTCATCTTACTCTAGGCTGTCTGTCTGCAGACTAACTACTTCCTGACACAGAATCATAAAATCATAGAAGATTACGGTTGGAAGGGACCTCAGCAGGTCATCTAGTCTAACCCCCTGCTCAAAGCAGGACCAACCCCAACTAAATCATCCCAGGCAGTGCTTTGTTAAGCCGGGCCTTAAAAACGTCTAAAGATGGAGATTCCACTATCTCTCTTGGTAACCCATTCTAGTGCTTCATCGCCCTCCTAGTGAGAAAGATTTTCCTAATATCCAACCTAGACCTCCCGCACTGCAACCTGAGACCATTGCTCCTTGTTCTCTCATGTGCCACCACTGAGAACAGCCTAACTCCATCCTCTTTGGATCTGCCCTTCAGGTAGTTGAAGGCCACTATCAAATCCCCCATCACTCTACTCTTCTGCAGACTAACTAAGTCTAGTTCCCTCATAAGTCACGTGTTCCAGCCCCCTAATCATTTTCATATCCCTCCACTGGACTATCTCCAATTTATCTACAGCCTTTCTCTAGTGGGGGCCCCAAATTGGACACAATACTCCAAATGTGGCCTCACCAATGCCAAATAGAGGGGAATAATCATTTCCATCAGTCTGTGGCACTGTTCCTACTAATGCAGCCCAATATGCCATTAGCATTCTTGGCAATAAGGGTACTTTATGGACTCATATCCATCTTCTTGTTCACTGTAACCCCCACATCCTTTTCTGCAGAAAGATCACTTAATTTCCCTTAGGCTGCAAACAAGAGCAGGAAAAAAAAAATCTGAAATTTGAAGTGACTATCTACAATTTTAACACAGTTTTCAATACACCACAATTTCCATATACGGAAATAACTTGAAATGAGGTGTGGGAAATGCCTCTTTGATATTTCATGTGGGCTCTCTTTTAACTGAGAGATGTTTGGCTGATGGCAGCCTCTAGTTATGATATACTTCCAATATTTTAATTTTACCTGGCTGATGACAGGCACAGATGTCAGTCAGCCACAAAAGGGGTTTAAAGAAGCAACAATCCCTAAAACTTGATATAAATGAGGATGGAGAAATGACCCCATTGGCGAGATGACTAGAATGTTTTATTTTTAAAAGTTAGGCATTTAAAGATAAGCCTAGTACCTCTCTGTAGCTGTGAATATGAAGGACTCCTGAGCCTGGGAATTCAATACACTGTAGTGGATTTCAAATAAAAAATTGATCCATGCACTGGAGACTCTTCATCAGGAAGAGCTATATGCAAGGGAGAGAGAAAGTAGAATTTTTAAAAATGCATTTATTATTCTCAGCTTTCAAACATGAAGGTAAATTACTTTGAATGTATGTAACCATACTATACTAATACTATACTAAAAACTATGCCACACCATACTAAAAATACTATTAATAGCGATAGGTATTCTCTGGGTGTTTTAGAGCTAATCCTTAGTTTTAAGATTAAAAAAAAAAAGTTTCTTGTAAATCTTTTGAGAAAATGCTGATTTGCAGAAGTGTGACAGTTGAATTCTTAGTGTGGAAATATATTGGCTCAAGATACTACCATCTGGCATTCCTATTATTGTTGATTTATTTTTCAGTTTATCGTCTCCATATGTGTTATGAATATGTATACATGGTAATATGCACTACAATGTAGTAAAAATTAACATTACAGTGTTAACCCTATGATTGCTGATGTCCTTGGAGATTTAAATTCCACTCTGTTTTGTCTGATAAAGTAGAAAGACGAAGGCAGCATAAGGGTTAAGGTCTAAACATAAGGAGTCTGATCTTTAATTTATCACTAAGTATAAGTATTACTGCAATGCAATAAAAACACCATAATTGAAAAGTAAAGGTTAAAAATTATTTAGGCACAGTTCTCAAAATTATGTAATTTTGAAATTAGTACAGAATTTACAAAACATTTTTGCCCATCAAGAAGTCTTTGTTAGACACATCCAGACATTTAATTAAATTACAATATTTTAGGGTTTGTATCCTGCTGCAATTGGAAGTTTTGTTATTGAAGTAAAAAAAAGATAGGGCCCTATGTTCTTCAAAATATAAAATGTCTTTTTGGCTGTAGTTCATCATTTTAGCATGGGAACTTCCAATTTCTTTAGGAACATCGGCATATAAACATATTCATCATGCCCTGTGGCCTCCAATTCTTGTGTTGTAAAGAACAATATGCCCTCTTTGTAGTGAAGAGATTAAGAAAGTGCTGGAATCTTCTAAAAACTATTACAAAACAGATCTATGTAAATTAATGTGTATCATGTCATCTAATCATGAAAAATATATAACTTGTAAGGAGTATGAGTAGAAATAACCACTGCAGAGATAAAAATCTGTGAGTACCCATGGGGAAAGATGGAAACACTGCATTGCTACACATGTGGCAGAATCTCAGGGTTTGTCTACCCTGCAGTGGTGGCAGGCATCGATGCAGCAGCATCGATTGAGCAGGTCTGTGTAGACCCGATCGGAGAGCACTCTCCAGTCGACTCAATTAGTCACCCTCCTGTCATCACCGCTTTCTGCCTTTCAGGGAGGTGATTTCCTGTTGATGCAGCGCCATGAAGACAGCACAGTATGTCAATATAAGTATGTCAACAGGAGATACGCAAGCTACATTTCATTGCTTGCATATCTCCTGTCAACCACCGCGGCCAGTGTAGATCAGCCCGTAGCAGAGAGCCAAGATCTATGAAATGGTGCATCAACACTTTCCAATCCTTTCGCAGTATAAAATGAAGTCCAGCATTCTCCACTTTTGTGGATGGCACTGTCTGCATATATATATTATTGACAGTAATATTTTGACACAATGTGGTGTAGCTATTTTTCTGCTAATGAGTATAATTCTGTCAGGCTTATCTAATTAGGTACTAATATTAACCCCATCATCATATTATGAGAGCTTTCCAATAATTAAAAATAGGAGTAAGAGTAACAATCTATTTATTTCCTTTCAAACCTTTTGGAGAAAAAGTTTAATTAGCTCATAAGTCATTTGTTTTATTGGTGTATGGGTGTAACTAATTACACTGCAGCATTAATGTACTATAAGCTTTCCATAGTAAGTTAGGGTCCTGACCAACTCACAATGTAATCAATGGAAGTATAAGTGTGAGGTTAATTGTTGCTTGATCACCTTCACATCTCTCCCTGCAAAATTTCCCTTACATAGTTAGTTCAGCTGTCATTTATGTAGTACAGCTAGAAGGACTGAAGTATTTCCATTGATTTCATTATAAATTAGATTGAATCCTTAATTTGTCTAGCATAAATGCAGTGGCATTTTGGCTGTGTCTTTACTCCTCCTAAGTCACCTCAAATCATTTCCTTGCTTTGTTTTGGAAGTGCCTATGGAAACATCCTTCTAACAAGCCAGAAGTTTTAGCTATGTGTAGAAAATAACAGCTGGTTTAGTTCCTGTATTTCTCAGTAAATCACACAAGCTTTGGAGCCTATGACAAAACTGTTTGCTATATTTTACTCACTTCTTTTGTTTTTTGCTGAATAAAGTTTTAAGAGAATAAAGTTGTACATATTATATTGGACCAGAAGACCTTTTGTTTATAAATGTGTTCTGGGTCAAACAAGAAAAGTTGTGGATACTGGTTTTGGTGGCAGAAAGCTCACCCTGCACTTTACAAAGTTCATATTTTCAATGTTGGATTAACCTTCTTTTTAAACTCACTACTGTGGAACATAATTGATAGTGGATAGCATAATATATATGTCTATGGTAGACCTCAAGAGCAGGTTCGTCAAACCAGAAAAGAGGATATTTTT
Source organism: Emydura macquarii macquarii (assembly GCF_026122565.2). Lineage (NCBI taxonomy): Eukaryota > Metazoa > Chordata > Testudines > Chelidae > Emydura > Emydura macquarii. The sequence goes on along the minus strand of NW_027130520.1, from coordinate 14,795,509 downwards.
TCTGTGTTGACAATAGTTTGGTAAGAACTCATTCCACATTGCCTGAACATACATGGTGAAATCCTCGCAAGGTCATTTGAACAGCCAGTTTAGGAAAGGTATGTAATGAGGTATAAAGTTTAAGACAAGGGATTCTCTTTCAGAAAACATGATTAGCCCCTGAGGATGCAGATCTTAGGAAACCTTTGAAGTTTGGAAGCTAATTTTCGCTAAATCAAAACCTTAATTAGAAACTAAGCAAGACAGTTGCTGTATAACAGTAAATCTGTCAGTTGTTTATAGTTCTGTTGGCCCCAAAAATAATGCTAATGTTACCAACAAAAAAAATTTCGTTAACTAAATGTTTACTTAAACAAATTGTATTTACCCAAGGACTTTATAAATCCCTTGAATCTGGCTGTTTATGCTATATTTTAACTTTAGTAAAAGTGCAAGCTTCCAATCTTTAGCAATCATAAACTATCCAGGATTAAACACAGATTTCCACAGGGATATTGGAGTATAAGTGTGAGGTTAATTGTTGCTTGATCACCTTCACATCTCTCCCTGCAAAATTTCCCTTACATAGTTAGTTCAGCTGTCATTTATGTAGTACAGCTAGAAGGAGTGCAATATGTTTATTTTGACTTTTAGTAAATATGGCAAATTTGGTGTTTTATTGCTGAAGAGCTTCCTAAAGGCTATATTTGTCCTCTGCCCTGATTGTGCACTGTCACGCAGGTGTACTACACAAGGGGGTGCACAGGGAAGGGATTGAGATTGAAGTGTTCTGAGTCTTCTCCTTTTGCTCTAGGATGACATAATTTACTGTAGTTCTGAAAAATGATACATCTTTCTTCTCCTCTGGCATCGGTGAGCTCTTCTGGCTGATGTGTTTTGGGAGCTTATGTAAACTTGTCTACTTGTTTGTATAAGCCACTGGTCAGCATGTGTGATATGTCTCCCTCTGTGCCTCAGCTATAGAAGATATGAATAAGACTGGTAGAAAATTTTCCTTCAGAACTGTTTTACAACAGCAGATTGGGTTTTTGTCAAAATGAACTTTTCAATGGAAAATTTTAACTTTTTCTTGAAAAATAAATTAAAAAAATTAAGTTTTCATTTTTTCCAATGACAAGTTGACATTTTCTATAAACAAACACAAATATTTACTGATCAGCTCTAGATGTGAGTCTGTTACAGCCATGAGCGACAGAGATTGGCTCTTTAGTTCGTACTGTAAAGATACAAGGAGAACTAACTGCCACATCAGGTGCCTAAAGTGCAATATTTAGGCACCACTGGTATTCACAAAACCAACCCTCAGCTGCCACCTAATCCTGTGGATGACTAAAGTCTCTATATGCATATAAATTCCACTGGCAAATTCTCTAGGCACCTAAATACTTGCCGGTGGGGGTGCACAAAGCCGCCTAAGTCCTGACAGTGCTGAGCGGCTCAGCACCTAACTCAACTGAGCCCCAGTTGGATTCACAAATTAGGCATTGATGTGGACACAGAAGCAAAATGAAGACAGACACATACATAGAATTAAATGTCAGGCTGGAACTTTTATTAACACAGGGTGCTATCTGCCCCTCACCCATACATTCTTATACCAGAAATGTAATTGTCTCCACTCCAGGAGTTACAGGGCTCCTTACCATATAACCCATAACACGGGGTAGACTGCCCCCAGAATTCAGCTCTGTTTGAGTCTCAACACCTGATGTGCAGAAAGAATAGCAAATATGGCTGGTGATCAGCTTGGCTTAACCAAGAAATCTTCGGTGAGCTCAAACACAAGAAAGCTTACAAGAAGTGGAAAGTTGGTCAGATGACTAAGGAGGAGTATAAAAATACTGCTTGAGCATGCAGGAGTGATATCAGGAAGACCAACGCACAATTGGAGTTGCAGATATCAAGGCAAGTGAAGGATAACAAGAAGGGTTTCTACAGGAATGTTAGGAACAAGAAGAAGGTCAGGGAAAGTGTGGGGCTCTCACTGAATGGGGGAGGCAAACTAGTGACAGAAGATGTAGAAAAAACTAAAGTACTCAATGCTTTTTTGCCTCTGTCTTCACAGACAATATTGTTATGCTTATAAAATAAACAGCAGACTCTTATTCAGGTAGACAAAGCAATATGCCACGTTTATTGAGAATACAAAAATTCCAAAAAGCAATTGCTCTCCACCCCCACACACACACTTCTACAAAGATGGAGTATAGTTACCAGCCTCAGTTGCTCGTGTTAGTCCACTGGCCAGGTGGCTAAGAATGAGGGAGGGAGCAGGGGTCTGTCGGTGTGTACTGATGCTCCTGGAGGATGATTGTAGAACCAAACCCAAAGTCTTCATCTTTCTGTCCCCTTTTTATAGGGGTAAGCTCTTATGCCACTGTAGGTTCTGCTTCATCATGCTGCGTCTTGGTGTGGTTATTAATCACCCATGTTCTCCAAGCATGACCATTATTGTTATTTTTCATAGTTCATCTTTTCATCCTTCGAGGTGGATCCCAGGGTCATCAGGGTGGGCAGTCTTCAGCCGTCTGGGTCGTAAATGTTATCTTCACTCCTTTGAACATCGAAGGCTGGTGTATTTTCCCCTTTCTCTGTTCTCACATACACACATCACTCATTCTTCTATTCACAGACTAATTTCTTAACATTTACTTAAAACTTGTAACTGGAAGACACAAATGTTCTTCAGAAACAATAACATTTCTTTTTATCTAAATCATTCACTATTATTACAAAACATCCTCATTTAATATTGAATTGTTCTGTTTCAGAACATTTGCTGATGTTACTTTAAGTAGTGATATTAAAACATGTGTACTTCAACAATAGCAACAGTTTCACAGAATGATATTTGGTAACTTTACAAACAGGATAATCAATGACCAGGTGTTAGTTTTGGACAAACAGATGGTGGTTTCAAACAAACTTATCAATAGTGAACAGATCGCCCTACATACTCAAAATGCAAAGCCTCACAGAGACGGCTGTGGTGGTTTGGCACATACCAAAAGAATAAGGATATTTTGCATAGAATCAAGCTTTTGGCCTACAAAGTCAGCTCCCAGACTACTGCACTGGTCAGCACAGAATGGAGAAGAGGTGAGTAGCCCTCAGTGGTGAAAGAACAGTTTCAGGACTATTTAGAAAAGCTGGATGTGAACAAGTCCATGGAGCCGTATGCAATGCATCCGAGGTGCTGAGGGGGTTGGCTGATGTGATTGCAGAGCCATTGGCCTTTATCTTTGAAAACTTGTGGCGATTGGGGGAGATCCCAGATGACTGGAAAAAGGCAAATAAAGTACCCATCTTTAAAAAAGGGAAGAAGGAGAATCCAGGGAACTACAGACCAGTCAGTGTCACCTCAGTTCCTGGGAAAATCATGGAGCAGGTCCTCAAAGAATCCATTTTGAAGAATTTGGAGGAGAGGATGGTGATCAGGAACAGTCAGTATGGATTCACCAAGGGCAAGTCATGCCTGATCAACTTGATTGACTGGATCTGTGGACATGGGGAAAGCAGTGGACATGATATACTGTGACTTTAACAAAGCTTTTGATGTGGTCTCCCACAGCATTCTTGCCAGCAAGTTAAAGACGTATGAGTTGGATGAATGGACTATAAGCTGGATAGAAAGCTGGCTAGATCATCAGGCTCAATGGATAGTGATCAATGGCTCGATGTTTAGTTGGCAGCTGGTAACAAGCAAAGTGCCCCAGGAGTTAGTGCTGGGGCTGGTTTTATTCAACATCTTCATTAATGATGTGGAGGATGGGATGGATTGCACCCTCAGCAAGTTTGCAGATGAGACTAAGCTGGGGGGCATGGTAGATACCTTGGAGGGCAGGGATAGGATACAGAGTGACATAGACAAATTAGTGGATTGGGCCAATGACAAATTGGGCTGCATTAGTAGGAGCAGTGCCAGCAGATCGAGGGAAGTGATTATTCCCCTCTATTTGGCACTGGCGAGGCCTCATTTAGAGTAGTGTGTCCTATTTTGGGCTCCCTACTACAGAAAGGATGTGGACAAATTCTAGAAAGTCCAATGGAGAGCAATGAAAATTATTAGGGGGCTGGAGGACATGACTTATGAGGAGAGACTGAGGGAACTAGGCTTGTTTAGTCTTCAGAAGAGAAGAATGTGGGGGATTTGATTGCAGCCTTTAACTATCTGAAAGGGGGGTCCAGGAAGCATGGAACTAGGCTGTTCTCAGTGGTAGTAGATGACAGAAGTAGGAGAAATGGTCTCAAGTTGCCATGGGGGAGGTCAAGTTTGGCTATTAAGAAAAACAGTTTCACTAGGAGGGTGGTGAAATAGTGGAATGGGTTACCTAGGGATGTGGTGGACACTCCATCTTCAGAGGTTTTTAAAGTGTGGCTTGACAAAGCCTGGCTGGGATGCTTTAGTTGGGGTTGGTCCTGCTTTGAGCAGAGGGTTGGGTTGATGACCTTCTGAGGTCCCTTCCAATCCTAATCTTCTATGATTCTATGATTCCCTCCTTAAGAATCCTCACCAGCCTCCTTCTACATCTGGAGGTCTGCTGTTGCTGCTGCTGGAAGCTGGTGAGTAGTGGTGGTGCCTCCCTTATACCTAATAGACTGATTTAGCTGGGATATTGGCAACTCAGCAAGTCCCTGCACTGAATCAGGCAGAGCAGAGATTTGAATCTAGGTCTTCAACATCCTGGGTACAAGGCCGGCACCACCTTCGCTACCCCTGCCTTTGTTTTGTTTTATGAGAAAGGGCTGGATTGGGTTAAGCATCCAACTCCAGGAGTGGGTTCATGGCTGCTAATCCTTAGCAGAGATAGGCTTCTACCATAGACTTGGAGTTAGGCACCAAACTTCCTTTGAGGGATGCAGCTTAGACCACATGGCTCTCCTTGGTAGTTCCTGCAGGCTAGTTTACATGACTCTCTGATCAATGTGCTGGCTTTTGTGAATCTTCTTTTTAGGTGCCTAATTCCCCCAGTATGTTGTATAGGGAGCCTGCCACCTAGCTCAGGATTGTGAATTCCACTAGGTAGCAGGGAGCCTAAAAGAGAGGCACTACAAGACATAATTCTTCTTGTGAACCTAGCCCTTATGCTGCTAATCCATGGTGTGGTGCCATCGCACTTGGGGAAGGAAGGACTGCAGTAGCACAAAGGTTACGCTCCGGAGGGGATAAAAGTTGCAATCCAAGTTACTCTAATATGGCTGGGTGGCCTTACATGTCTGTGCAGCTCTGTTAGGGTCAGTGACAATCTACTTCTATATTATTATTCTCCACCTCACCCCCATTTTCTCTGCTTTAAGTCTCATATTCTGACCAAGGGGGGCTTAGATTTAACACCCTTCAAAGGTCATAAAATCACTGTTCAGCAACACAAGACAAAGCCAAGAACTGGATCGAACTGCCCACACTGTATTGCTCCCTGCTCTTTGTAAAGTACTTTGTCCTCTGGTTATCCATTTTAATTTAAAATAATGAAAAAAATAAAATAAACTGGCCGAACCCTGCAGCAAGTGCTGCCAAATCAGTGGCTGGGTTCACAAGGCTACCAAGCTTTTCAGTCAAACACTGTAAGAGAAATTTCATCCCTGGAGTAAGGAACTAAAATAACTTCCTTGAAAATACAGCATTTTAATTAAGAAAAATAAAAATCTCAGCTTGTTACTTTAACGAGAGAGATACGTAGAGATCAGTTGCCTCTTTGACTGTGTTTTCTATAGGGCAAGGCATTCTTTACTTCATTAATAGGTAAAACAGGTGCATAATATATGCTCAGTTTACCATGTTGTATCTGCATTTAATTAATAAACTGTCTTAGCATTAGAGTTGCCATTCTGAAGTGCTGGAATGACATAAATATTTTCTGATCTATTTTTAAAATATTAATTCTGCTAGTGATAGAATTACTACATTTCTAGGATTTTAGAAATTTCACTGAATTAATTTCTATATAGAGAGAATATTAGCCTCCCACAAAATAAATAAAAAAAGCAAGTAAGCAGCTCTGCAGCAGTGATTTTTCTCCCCCAAAGGTATACAGGGGAAGATGATCTCATTTAAGGCCCTTGTGATTCATGGGTTTAATGTTACACACATGTAGCCCTATTGAATCCAATGGGAATAATTGCATGCATAAAGTTAAGCACCTGTATAATGTTTGCAAGACTTAGATCTCATTGATCACCGTCTTCCCAAAGTGCCAATTTCTGCGTCATTGATCCTCCCACCTGGGAGATAACGGCCTCGCTAGCTAGGATGGAGAAATCCTTTCCTTTGCTTCCATTCAGCATCTAACAAAACTGATTGGAACCCTGCTCTATTGCTAAAGGAGTGGTGACGTAGAGGGATCTTCCTCCATTGGTTTCTTACTTTGGCAGCTTTCTCCTCCTACAAATTCCTTCCATCCTTCTTTTTTAATTTTGGTGTCAGGGAAAGACACTTGTTTTTTTGCAGCTCATGTAGTGATAACTGCATCCCAGAATGTTTACAGATCAGGATTGGACAATAAATAAGCAAAGGTTTTGGATTTGTATCAGATGCATAAACTAGCTTAATCTTTGGATTCACAACAACTGGACAGACTTTCTAGGGATATTTCTGGCACATATGCTTCCAGTGATGGTTGGAAAAGATCTGAAAAGCTGCCTTTCCTGTGTGATATTTTGTTCCTTCCTGGGTAAATACCACAATAGCAATCATTTAAGAACCATAAGGATTCACTGTGAGAAATATATGAACATTTTAGATAGGGTAGGGTTTATTTTTCCAAGGAGCATTGCCCATTCATAGCTGCATATCTTCTTTTCTCCTTTTGCTGGCTGACTGTCAGAATGGAACTCTGGGCCAGAAAAGCACTGGCGATTTTGAGTGTAGTCTCTTTATCATTTTTCTCTGACTAGCTAATGAAGCTCATTGCTGTGCTAAGATGTTGGCAATACCCAGATCCTTACATAGGAGGAGAATAGGCACAGCATGCCTAACAGAATGTCTAAAATGGAATTAGCAATGTGAAGTACCACTGCCATAGCATTTCATAGATTTAAAATGGGGGCTGGAAGTAGCTTTCACGTCTGTGGAATCAAATATCACGATGTAATTAAATGGTCTATCAGTCTTTCAGGTTCCTTTTTGCTGGATTGACCCTGATTGCTAATTAATACTACTGTTTTTATATGTAATACTCATGAACATTTGTTTGATAACTACAGTGGACTATAATTTAAACTTTATAATTAATAGCTAGTTTATTGCCATGATTGAAATTTCATCAAGCCATTGTAAAACATTAATTATAAACTATCAGTTTGAATTACGTTGATTCTAATTAAGCTTTTCTTAACCCACATACACTCAATTATATCTGAGAATAATAATACTTATATTTACATCTACAAAATGCTTTACAAACTTTTAGCTACTCCTCATAACATCCCTGTGAAGTTGGTAAGTATCTCCCTTTTACACATGGGGAATTTGTGCCAAGTCAAGTGACTTGCACATGGTTACACAGCAGGTCTGTGTCAGCTGGAATTAATATTCAGAAACCATGCCATGTCCAGATCACATATTTTAAGGACTCAATCCAAGCTTCTCCATATCCTTTTCAAAATCTGTAGTTATAAATTCTAGCTATTCAAACATATTTAAAAATAGTACATTCTGATTTTCTGTCCTTGTCTGTAAGATGACATATTGTATTTATTACATTAAAATGTAATAGTCATTGTCAATGTTACAACGCATATATGATTTTGCTTTTTTTAGGCTCTGAACCGGCATTGAGCTCTGTGTAGGTAGCCCCATGTTCCTCACAAAGTTCATTGTAGGATTGAGGCCTAAGATATTTGAAAAGAAAAAGCCTTAAACATCTTGCTGTAATAATAATAATACATTTAAAAACCATTGTGCGTCTGTTTTAATAATGGTGATGATGTTAATCTACAACCTGTAAATCTCCATTATTATATCCTTTCTATTATTTTATTTTTAGCTCCTTGTGGTGGGCATTTTTCATCTCCCAGTGGAGTAATCCTCTCTCCAGGCTGGCCTGGATACTATAAAGACTCCTTGAATTGTGAGTGGGTGATTGAAGCTGAACCAGGACACTCTATCAAAATTACATTTGAAAGGTCTTGACAAATGTTTTTCTTCTTTGATATATTTTTTCCAGTTTTACTCATAACCAGGAATTTATTTTCTCTGTCATAAAGTTCATTTACAGTTTGATTGGAATAGTTGAGGATTTTGTTTTACTGGGTGGGATTTTCAAAAGCAACAATGTGCCTTCCCAGCATAAAAATTCTGTTGGCTTTTAATGGGAATGGTGCTCTTAAGTTATTGCAGAGCTTTTCAAAATACTTCTTTTTGTTGTTAATTTTAGCCAATTTAAATTTTTCTATGTATCTTAAAAGGTTCAGTTTTTTTTGCTGATAACATGTTGCAACTGTACAGCTATGAATGTGTGACCTTTTCTTTTATAGAGATGTTTTATTAATTTTGTTTTATGTATGTAGCAAAATGCCTCCAGTTATGTTTTAATTGTTTCTAAAATGCTGATCCTGGAATGGGATACACATGAGATTAAGTCTGCTTACATGGGTCCCGTTAAATTGGATCTAAAATAATATTGCTATTGTTTCATACTATTGATATGAAGAAGTTGGACTCTGCCATACTAGAGGTCTGTTTAATAAGGAAAACTTTAAGGAAGCATGAGTGAAGAACTTATAAATTATTTATCAGCAGAACTATTAATATTTTACATAATTATTTCCCTCATCAGAAGAATATATGTCGAAACACAACACTTTTCAAACCAAAGAACCTATTTTATTTGTCTGAGTATTAGCCCAACTTTTAGGTTTTCAATTTCTAATCTTTCCAATCAGGGGTGTGCACGGGAGGAGGGGGGACAAGCAGAAACACACTCTCCCCAATAATCGGCGGGGGTGGAGCACAGAGCTTCTCCAGCCTCCGGGCCCTGGCAGGGAGGGCACACACTCCTCTGGTCCCGGAGCCCTGGCCGAAGCTCACAGCTCCTCTGGCATCTGGGCACAGCAGGACCACAGAATGTGCCCCTCCAGAAGAGCTGGAATTTAAATTCTTGCACATGCCCCTGTCTCCAATCAACATGCAGGATGAAATCTTGACCCCTTTGAACTCAGTGGGGCTGGGATTGCCCCCACTGATATTCAGAAATAAAACTATTAGGTCAGATAATCATGTATCTGTGCCCAGAAGAAACCTCTGTGAATGGATTTCCATGCTCCCACATGCCACACAGCTCAGATTTCTCTGCATTACTGGTTCTCCCATATCCCAGAGATACAGCCCTCTGAGGAAAGTGGAATGCCACATGTTGAGGTGTGGGGAAAGAAGGGCCAGTACCTTACATCCATTGCTTCCACCTCTTCCCCATAAAAGGAAAAGAAGCTGCTGGAAAATTGTTGATCCCTTTTGTTTAAAGTCCATTAAAATAAAGCAAAACTAAGCTTTAATTCACAAAAAATATAGTAAAATATCTACTACATTTTGTCAGTGGGCGCTAGAATCTTTTGGTAAATTATAATTGTAAATAAGCCAATTGGTGAGCTAATAATAAAGGAACATTTGTGGGAACATTTGGAGTTATAAGGCACAAATATTTTGTAAGTGTTTTTTATTATTATTTACATGATACATCTTGGCCATGCAAATAATGTACATGGAGCTGGATTCACAAATGAATTTAGGCACCTCACTGCCACTTCAGCCACCAAAATCCCACAATAAGGCCCTGTTGGGATTCCCAAAAACCTTGCTCAGCTGCCTTCAAACTTTGCAGGCACCTAAAGTTGCATAGCTCGTAATTTTTTGCAGTAAAAATTCCCTAGCTGCCTATGTTTCTGCCTCTGAGCACATGCATTGCAACCCCATGGTAGGTGTCTGGAAGCCTAATCCCCAAAGCCTTGCAAGGGCTGGAGAACATAGGTGTTCCTCTCTTCACTTGCTTGTGGGGCCTGATCCAGTAAATGTGTTCAGAGCTCACCTACCGGATCAGGCCCCTATAAATGAGCTTACATAAAATGGCGAAGGGTGTGGGAAGGGAACAATGACCTCCTTCATAACTTTTAGGTGGTTAATTTTTGGGATTTGTGAGACTCTTCGTTCAAGTCTGCCCTCTGCCTGAGCAGAGAAAGTATTTGAACTTGAACCTGTGAGGTGTGTGCCCTAGTCACTGGACTGTGGGATGTGCTGATGTGGGGCTCCCTCAATCTCTCCGGTTAAAGCTGTTCCATGGTGGATAATTAATTTTAAAAAAGCAGAGCGCAGGGATTGTATCTTGAGTCTTCCACCTCCCACATGACTGCTCTAGCCACGAGGCTAAAAGACATCATATATGTGTGCTCACTTTCTCTCTTTTTCCCAATGAGTATTTAATTAATTTAGCCATAGTGGACAGAGAGACAGAGCAAGCAAGAGAATGGTTCTATTGCCTGCTGGTTAGAGCACTGAAGTGGGAGACCCAGGATGGAGTGCCCCTGGTGCATTTTTAAAAATTATTTATCCACAGTGGAATTAATTCATCAGCAGAAATTGTGAGGGAGCCCCCCACATCAGAATATCCCATAGCCCAGAGGCTAGGACCCTCTCTGAGGGGTGGCAGATCCCAGTTCAAATCCCTTCTCCCACTCAGAGGGAAGAGGGACTTGAAGTGGTTGCCTCCCACATCCCAGGTGAGTACCCTAACCATTGAGCTAAAAGTAGGTGCCTAACACCAAGAGAGGGTTTGCAGCCGAGAATCCCAAGTGGAGGCAGGAGCCTATCTCTGAGAAGGGTGGGGTTTAGCACACTCCTCAACTTGGCATCTTCCATGGATTAGTTTAGACCTAGCATGCTGGTTTTTGTGAATCCCAAAGATTTTTCTAAGCATCTAAACATGTAGGTGTGGTGATGCTGAGCATGCTTTAATTTCTTTGTGAATCTAGCTTGTGGTTAGTATCCTATAATAGCAAGTGATTTGCTTAGTCTGAATAATGTACATAAGAATACTTTATACATGAGGCCATACTGAAACATCTCTATTTTCATTTTTATTTTTGGCAGAACTTTCCATTGTAGTCAATGGAGAATTCTGCTTAAAACTTTAAAGACTAAAATTACTTGCAGTGTCCTAAGAGTGTATTGGAGATGTCATTTGAAGAAGAAAAAAATGAGTACAGGTGTCCATAGATATTGCAAAATCTTATACACTTCCTTAATTTAAACAAGTGAGCAGTCCTCTAACTTCACTGAGACTGCACATGTGCTTAAGTCAAAAACATGAATAGGTGTTTGAAAACTGGGGCTTTAGTAATCATACTAAATTTAATACTAATTAATACTAATTAAAATATAGGAAATAAAATAAAGTTATAATGCTTTTATATGGTACTTACCAAATACAGTCAACCTTATCAATTCTTGTCTGCTGATTTCATTTAATTTAAGTGAGAGGACTTTTAAGATTGGTCTGTTATGACTGATTTACCATTGTGATGCTGTAGATTCTTTAAAAAAAATAAACAAAAAATTGTTGCTGACATTTCTCAGGATTGGGTTTGGTTCAGAAGTTGATTTTAGGAGAAAAATATATAATAGGCATTTTTAATTTATAATGGTGAAAAGAACATTACAGTGCACTCCTCCACCTCCCCCCCACCTGTTTTAATTTAGGTCCAATCTTATGTTCTTTACTCATGTGATTATTCCTTGTTTATGCAAATAAAGGTCATGTTCATTTAAAACAAAGCAATGGCATAATTTGTGTCACTAAGGACTATTCACTAGAGCTGGTCAGGAAATGGTTTTCCTATCCTGAGATTTTTGGAGATTTGGAAAAAATGTCCTGGCAAACCTTGGCAAAGTCAATCTCATAAAATTTTTGTGAATTAATAATCGTCTCCTCCCAGAAAATTTGGATTGGATCAACTGAAACGTTTCATTTTGATTGTGACTTTTCTAAAATTTGTTGTTACCTTTTTAGTATAAATTAACTAAAATTTCAAAAGGAAAAACTTGTTTTGAACTGATTAAAAAGCAAAATAATACCCTCTTTGTTAGGTTGCAGAAGAGGACAAAATGGGTAGTAAAACAAAATATAATTAATGTGGTATCTCAGTGTGAGACAATTATTCTCTTCATAAATTATGGACATCATGTTTTCTCTGCTCGAGTAAGTTCTTAGTGACATCACAGATAGCATAAACAGAGGTTTAAATAAGCCTTCCAGTCTGACCTCCTATTCTCATTCCTTTCCCCTGTGGTATTGGTTGTATCACTCCTTTCAGTGAGGAAACCAAGAAGTCTGCAGCACAGTTTCTTGAGTTAATTTTGTTAAAAATACAGCCATCTTATTTTTTTCCCTATTTTACAACCTTTCCTACAACTTTATATATTTTATCCAAATCTTTGCATTTCACCTTTGTGTTCAGAAAGGGATGCATGTTGCTCAAAACATTCATCAGTGTAAATATTTACAAATTTTAGTTACGTGTATGGTCATTTTCAGAGTTCTTATGGCTTTATGAGAGGGGCAAGATATACATGATTCCATTTATTTTACAGGTCTAAAATATTTAGATCCCTCTAGTTTGTATCTTCTATACAGGAGGCAACTGCTTGGCAATACATATTTCCTTAAGAAATAAGCCAGTTTAACCTTTCAGCTTGTCACTTACACAGTGGTTCCCATTCTCACTCAATGCCATTCTGAATTCACTCTCCTTCCTATAGTTTCTCCTTCCCCAGTGACTTTGAAGATCTATAGGACTCAGTAAATTTGATAGACTTTTAGCTTTACTCCTGAAATGCTGCTGTCTGAAGACATTCTTGCACAAATGCCTTGGAAACAACTAGAATAAAGAGACCTCTGCAGACATAGAAAATCCATTAATTTTCTGGTTGTAGGTCTTCCAGTAGATTTCTTTAGATTTTGTTGTATTCTTATGAATTTCTGGTCTCTGATGGTTCTACTCCTTCTGGTGACAGTGATAGCTGTGACAATGAGATGAGATATGTTGTCTTTTTTGAGTCTGCACCAACACAGACTGACTTGAAACAATAGCAGTGAGAAATGTGAATTGCCACTCTTCATTTTATGGCATTAATCTTGAAGCCTAATTATGACAATTTAAATGTCAGTGCTGTTAATCATCTCACTGCTGATCAGCATACCAAAGTAATTTGACTAATGAGATTACTCAGTGTGGCTGGACATACTACTCAACTCCTGCCTCTTAAAAATAGGGTCACATGTGGTGAATATACATATAGTTTGATGTTTGATTGACTTGATTTGTTTGGGTAACTGAAATGCTTGCTACCTCTGAAAAAATGAGATTAGAAATGGGGGATTGTTTTCTTTGTTTAAATGAGTTGGACTCCCACAGAATGGTTTATGGGATGTTTTGAGTCTTCAATAAAACTAGGCCCAGTAGCAAAGATTAACTATTAGAACACTGGTTAATTCCCTGGAGGTTTAAAGTTTTGGGAAATGTTTTCAAAGAATTAGGAAGGAGCAATTAGAGAGGACACTACCAGGAACACAGAAGGTTTTTGGCTGGCTTGGCTGTTTTTCCTGTCAGTTCCAAAACTCTCTCTAAAACACGAAGGTAACCAGCAAGGGAATGTGAGGGTGTCAGCAGTTAGGATGTGGGTTGAGACGAAAAATTACCAGGAGTGTTACAATATGTGACTGTGACCTCCAAGCACCAGTTTGAAGTAATCCTTTCACTTGCCTGAAACTTTCAAACAAAAACCTCATAGACATTCACATATTCCTAGTCCATCTCACCCAGGAAGCCCTCCCTCTTTCCTCTGGTGAATGCTTATTTCTTCTCATCCCATCGTCTTCCTTTTTCAAACATTCTTCTTCACTTGGATGCCCCTGTTTTAGGGTTTCCTATAACGGCAATCCACCCTCTTATCTTTGCCACATTTTTCCTTTTTCTGGAGGTTCAGCTTTACTCTCATGCGTGTCTGGCCTGATAGTTGCCCTGTGCAGAAGAAGAGAAACCCAGGAAGATGGCTATATAGAGATTTTTTTCCTCTGCCTTATATTTGCTCTATGTGTGGCTAGGGAAAAGGGAACTGGAGATGCCTGCATGAGGTGTGGTTTCCGGTATTAGGGCTTTACAGATCAAAATCAACACCCAAAAGCAAATTAGAAGCTAGTGAGGCCTCTAGAGAGCAGGTGTTTTATATTATAAGCAACCATCTCTGTGCTAGCTCAATATCCTGACTAGCCTTTTAGGGCAGACCTATGCATAAGGTCCCAGGTTCTCCAGGACAGAGTGGGAGCAACTGCCATGCCAGTGACGCCTAAATTCTGCAGCAATAACCTCTGCATTCTCTAGCAATGCTAATTTATTCTATTTCCATGAAATATCTTTCATTCCCACCCTTCACTGCCACACAAACATACAGAGGAACAGCTTTTAGTTGAAAATATTCATTGCTGTAAAATTCCTCAATAGTTTTTTTCAACAATGATTTTTAACCCTCACTCAGTACTCCAGGCAGCTCAGTTCCATTCCTTGGTCCTTGTCTGTGATTATATTTTCCAAGCAGCCTATCATAGGACCTTCTTCTCCCACTGTGGGCCGGGGAGGATGGTAGGAAGCAAGCATGTAGCTTGCTTCATTGAATCATGTCCCTGGCTTCTTGGACTTTGACTTCTGTACATGTTGGAGTGTATTTAAAAGCACAACAGTTATTAAGAGTTACCATTACAAGTAGTTGGGCAGGTATTTCTCCATGCATAGGGAATAACTGGAATCTCAGATACAGTGGTATAGCAATTTTTCTGTTGCTGCAGACCTTTTAATGTCAATCAATATAGAGTGCATTGCAATACACTTGAGAATCCGTAAATTGCAAAGTTCACATTAGAGAGACAGGAATCAACCAGTCAAATGCAGCTTTAAAAAGATGCTTTGGCCACTGATGGCATCTGAGACTCCAAGAGTAATGTGGTATCCAGAAGCACTGCTCTTCCTTGACAAATGTTAGCATATATCCCTCAAGAACAGGAGTAGAGACACTTCTCCTGATCTTGAAGGATATAGAGAGACAAGGAAGAGCAGTGCCAAAGCTTGGAGTCTCAGATGCCATCCACTTGCAATGCTATATGATATATAGTGACGGGGTCAGACTAGATGGCTACCGGAGAGTTCTAGAAGGCCTGTATATCAGCCACGGGATCAGCAAGTCCCTTTTCCTCCGGTAGCTGAGCAGGAGTTACTCCAGGTTAATTAATACACCTGGCCTTGCCTAGGACTTGTCAAAAACCTCCCCTCCAGAGAAAGGGTGTGGCTGGAGTTGTGGGAGTGAGGCAAGCTAGCAGAGTGTGTGAACAGGCAAGATGCTGTCAAGAGCTAGGAGGGTTTAGGAGAGGGAGCAGAATGCTGGCAGGAGAGAACCCTGCAGGGATAAAGACTGGGGGAGGGCAAAACCCTCCCCGGAAAGGGCAAAGGACCTTTCCCAGGCCTAGAAGCCTAAGGGTCGAGACCCTGCCAGAAGGGAAAGATTGAACTGGACATTTGGTTTGGGCACTACCACGCCCAGTGGGGCTGTCAGGGGTCAAGAGCCTTCCAGGGCAAGGAGGCCAGGAAGGGCCCCTGTCTGAGCAGGGTCTAGACATTAAGTCAATGGACGTGGAGAAGTAACCCAGGGAAGCTAGCAGCTTTTCTGAAGCTACAGTGTGAGACTGGTACTTGTAGGGTCTCTGGGTTGGAGCCTGGAGTCAAGGGTGGGACTGGGCTTCCCTACCCCCCACTGATTATTCACTGGAGGGGCAAAAGCCCCAGCAAAGAGGCAAGGGCCTATGAGAACCAGAGACAGTACTGTGAGCCAGCAGGGAGTGGCCATTTTAAGGAGGCCGTATTACCCTCCCCCACCACTACAGGGTGGAAGAACAGTAAAGGGTGAAGCAGTTCCCTGACCTGCTGGAAGTGCTGGACCCACTGAGGTGGAGGAAGAGTTTTGTCACAACACACACACACACGCTTTCCCTTACTTACCATCAGTTCTGTCTTGTCTCAATTAAGCATTAACTGACACACTGTCATCCAAGCCCAAAAGGGATCTATCTAGCAATCTAACCCTTACTTACAGGCTGCAACAATATACATTGAGATTAGGATTTTATGAAAGTAAAAAGCACTTCCATGTTGTTTGTGCCTTATAGAATAAGACTTACACAATAGAAGAAAGCACTGCCATATCCCTTGTGTTCCTTTTCTCAGTAAATTAAATCAAAATTGCTCTAAGATTATGGGAATTCATGCTGTAAACATTATAAAGTATTTCTAGACAAACCCATAGGGTTGATTTCTTTTCCTATGTTGTTAACTAGACTAAAATTTATAGACTTGGTTGGCTAAAGTTGGGTTCCTAATTCCAAATTTAAGGCACCTAAATAAATGTGGCTCTGTTTCAGAAGTTCAGGACACCCCCTAGTCCCATGAAAGTCAAGGAGTGCAGCAGCAGCTCAGCACCTTCTCAAATTAGCTATGTTTATTAGGTACCTACTTATGGTAGTACTCCAATTTTAGGCACCCAGGTTTGAAAATTTAGGCCTTTTGCACAGTATTTTGAACACACTTAAATTGTGTGTTAACAAATTTATATTGTCCATCTCCTTATTAAAAAACAAACCTCAGTTGTATTGTTAATAGTGTTGTACATTGAATGTTACATTGACAAGTGATTCAAATAATCTGGCTGGATAATGTGCAGGGTTTTAAATCTATAGATATCCCCTTTATAAATCAGTTCTTCCTGCTTTACTCATAAAAAAAATCTCTTGTACATATCATATACATTTGTTTGAATTTTCACCTTATAATGACAGTAAAAATGGGGCACAGATTATTTCTGGGAGATTATTGATTGTCTGGAGTTGATGACTCAATTTTAGCCCTTCAAGTCCTCTGAGAGAGGCATGAATCCTTAGTAAAGTATATTCCTAGCACTTTGAATATTATTGTTGAAATAATACTATTCATTTACCTTAGGTTTGTTAATCCTCATTTATTAAGGATACAAATACTGCATATGTGTTACATTTAATTTGAATAAGATTTAAAATCTGAAATGTTGATTGTTTAAATTAATGTAATTCTGTCTAATACAATTATTTTCTATGTATGTGTCTGTATGTGTGTGTGTCTGTATATATATATATATATATATATATATATATTTGTGTATGTGTGTGTTTTTTCTCAATCCTAGATTTCAGACTGAACTCAATTATGATGTTTTGGAAGTTCATGATGGACCAAACCTTCTGTCTCCACTTCTGGGTTCTTATAATGGTACACAGGTCCCGCAGTTTCTGTTCAGTAGCAGCAATTTCATTTACCTTCTCTTTACAACAGACAACAGTCGTTCCAATAATGGATTCAAGATTCACTATGAAAGTAAGTAACATTGTACTGTATTCTTTGATTTCCCCCCTTCCAAAACACATGTACCTGCGGGCACACACAAATACACACAATTTTTTATCCCCTCAGTACTACTCTGAATCACTGCTACCATACATCCAGCTGAAGAGAATTTGGTGGGATTCTGTCCAGAGTCCAATACAGCTTTTCTTAATCAGTCAAAAGAGTTATACTACTGAGCAATATGCAAGACATTCCCTTAGGGTCTGATGCTGCTGCTTTTGTACTCCCACCACTTACTGGTTTAATAAACCGAAGACTGAGGTTGGAGTCAATGGATGATAATTTTATGCCTTGTTATTCTTTTCTTTTTTTTAAGTAGTCCAAAGCATTTTTGTGTTTGCAAAACTATGTAAAATCAGTAACTATCATAACATTGTGTAAATATAGGTCACACTGTTCAAATTTGGTTGGGCACTTATATCTGTGCTTTGGCACCTGAATTAGTGGCTTGATTTTCAGAGGGGCTGAGTACATGCAACCCTAAATAAAGCTAATGTTTAGGTGTTTGGGTTGCTCAGACCCTCTGAAAATCAGGCCATTTATTTATTTAGTGCCTAAATATAGATGTAGGTGTCTAACTTTAGACCCACAAATATAAAATGTTTAGCTATAGCTCATCAAATACATTAATATTATTTTTGTCTCTATATAGCTCAAATGGTTATCACACTGTAGAAAACATCTCTAAAACTTAAAATGTATATACAGAATGAATTCAAAAATACTAATATTTGATCATGTCCTTTACTTTCTATATAACTCTGTGTTGATTGTTAATGGTAAATTAAGTCCTTCTCAGGCCTTGTGTCATATTCTGATGTCACTTTCAGCATGACCTACATATTTCAGACTGTAGTATACAGTAATTGAAATGAAGAATGCCATAATAAAACGTTCTCATTTAAATTATTCAGCAATGGTATTCTCTCTCGGAAACAGTGGTGTGCATCTGTCTAGGGAAACTTGCCAGGTACACAAGGAAGGTGATGAGCTATGTTCCAAGGTGGTAGGAAGGATGGCATTAAAAGAGATTAGCATTAACTCAAATATGCATGATTCATATAGTCTTTTTTTTAATCACTTGGCAAAAATGTTTTTGCAATGAACATCAAGATATTTTGTGTGAACAGCACTTTGTATAGCAGGCTACTATAAAGCTCATTGACCTTGGCAGCATTACATGGGTCATATTTTCACATGAATAAGCTGTTCTTGAATGACTTTTTCAATGTATTTACCTTCTATTTAACATCAAGCATGCAGATCTTCTGCTACCAACTTTTTTTTCTTCCACATCAATGGTTACTGGAACCACTACAAGGGAATAATTCCCACATGATCTGATTGTTTAAGATCCTTTGTGACACTTTTACATTATCCCAGAACAGTAAAGACAGTGTCTTTATGGTACAATGTATAAGTGAGTAATTTCTATTGTTCAGGCTGCTGAAAGTTCCTATAAGCACCATGTGAAGCTTGCTTTCAAAATGTCTGCAGTTGATCTAATAAAATCTTCTAGTAGTTATAAAATGTTTTGTGTTTCCCCTCCCTGGAATTTTTCTTGTACTTGATGGAGAATTGAGAACCTCCCCCATTTTTCTCAGCTCTAACCCACCTTGATGTCTTTTAAGGCCACTGTCCAGTCATCCCTGAAGGACTGGATGGTACTTCATTGAAAACCATCAGTGCCTTTCCTTATTCACTTAGAGGAATAACTGTTCAGTGACACAAGTCACTGTCACTGCTCAGCATTTGAGCACACCATCACTCCAGAATACCCAGCATCAGCTTGCTGGGAAGTGAATTATGAATCTCTGCATGATAAAGCAGAGAAATATTATTTCTTGTTGGAGATAGAAGGAATTAACTGGATGTGTTTAAAGGAAATTGTTAAGGTTGATAGGCCACAAAATTGAACTACCTTGACAGAGGTTCATCTCTGCTAGTCCTTACATTCAGGAGTCCCTCCTTTTTCTTATATTTTATAAAGCACATTCTCTTCTTTGTAGAATTGCCTTCACAGATCTCCACTCTTGGAGTTACACTCTTTGCTATACAAATCTAAGAGTGAGAATCTGTGGAGAGAATATAAGTAGAGAAATTAAGTTATTGGTAAGTAACTTTCGATGACCTAATCACTAAACACGTATGCCCACTATTGTGCAATACTTTTTTGTTTTCTGTGTTTTAAAATGTTCTCCATATCATAGTATTTTACAGTGTTGTGAATGATTGGTTTAAAAAAATAAAAACAGTATAGTAAGAAATTACTCATGGAACTACTGTCAAAATGTATCAGGTTTTTTACTTGATTACTACACCTTTTTAAGGAATATTTTTTTCTATTAATGCCCTGAATAATTTCTTTTGGAAGAAAGTTATTGTTCTCTTGACATTTGATTACACCTACAGTATAAGGTTGAGGACTATAGTACTAAAACCCATATAGTGTTACATATGCAACTATATAAAATACATTATTAATACATAACATCAACCAGACATATAAGAGGGAAAGTACTGCAGGTATTCCCCCAAAGCAATATTGTACTTGGGGAGAAAAAGGGGAGTTATCTGCCAGATTCTTGGTTATGCATTTTTCTCTTGATATAGGTTTTATCATGGAGAACATAGGAACCTGATGAGCCTCAGAGAGGCTATGGCATTACCTCCCATCCTACTCCCTCTTACCTCCAATCCCCAATAACCAAAATACTGAGGCCTTCATTCAGGAAAGCAGTTGCATATGTACTTAAGCCCATCCTTGGTCAGGACAGCACTTAAGCACATAACTTTAATAGCACTTAAACACATGCTTAAAGTCAAGCACATGTTTAAGTGTTGCTGTGAATCAAGGCCTGGGTATTCATATACATTGAATATGCAGAGTAGCTTTCTGATGCTCTTTCTGTTCCCTGTGCACACAAATAAATGGTGTCTCACCTAATCACCACTAAGATTCAGAATTGTGCTTCTGTTCAATTTCTTCAAAGGCTCCCACCATTTCAGCACACATTCTCTTATTTCCTTTGTCCTGGGTGCAGGATATAAAAAAAAATCAATTTTGAGGGGCAAAAGTCTATACTTGCTACAACTGAAATAAAACAGAATAAAAAGTCAATCCAAATTAACCAAATCTGTGATTTTATTTTAAATTGTCTTTTTAATAAGATTTTTATTTTCTAAGATGATGTGTTGGTAATGAAATATTAATTCAAGCTATAACATAACACATTGGAAATGTACACCTTAATATTATATTTTATAAAGAAGAAATACCCTTTCAGTAGTAACTGATCTGTTTACCATACACTATGGGTATCTGATTGGATAGTAGCTGTCTCATCCTCATTCTGTGGGGCTTTTTTCCCATCTTCTCATCAGATTCTTCCTTTTTCAGGTTACATTCTGTAGAGCAGACAGTTTCTGATTGATTTTCATATTCATTAGTAATGGCTCCTTTAAAGCATCCAGCTTTTCCACCATCCTATTAGAATCCAATGCCTTTTTCTGTCTTTGTTTTTCTATACTATTGAAATTATTTTTCTTTTATCTTGGTTGGATAGAGGAGGAAAGTCTTGCCCAACCATTCTCTTTGTCTTGGACTACCCACTTCTCTTTTCTGGTGCTTTAACTTTTCTCTTCTAAGTATACTTATTCCACTAGTGATACTGATTTCATAAGCAACACTGTCTCTCATGTTTTCCCCTCAAAGACCTGGGAGGAGAGTCTTAGTCAGTGGTAGCAACTTGTTCATGAGATTCAGGTATTAAGGTTTTTGTTTTGTTTTGTTTTATTTCAATTATAACATTTTTGGCAGTAAAATGTATCCTTCAGATTATTACAAAAACAAAACAAAACAAACTAAATAAAACAAAAAAACCAAAAGAGATACCAAATCAACCAACCAACCAGCTAAGATTCTGAATATCAAATAAAATCAGAAATTGATGTCTGCTTTCTGCAATAGCTGCCTTTCCGTTTGTAGCTAGATTTCTCTGAAATGTCATTCTCATTCTTACAAATTCTGTTAATGAACTTTCTGTTTTGTTTCTCTAACTGAAATAATTGAGATTTGTTTTTTCCTTTTGTGTTTTTCCGTCCCTGTTCTTTCATACTGTAATTGTGCACGATCTGTCTTTCTTGTTGGGAAACAAACTTAAAAGGTTTGAATTTTGAGACATATCTAAAATTAAGCTGCCTCTTGTTTCTTTCTTCTTAGTCCCCCTTTCTTCTCTTCATTGTTTCTGCAGGTGCTCACCTAACAAGTGAAAGTAAGATGTTAGACTATGCTGTTACACACAAAAACATAGACTAATGATAACTTTGCTAAATATGTGTTATAATGGTGGCTTTTTTTTTTCCAGCACAGTTGAATGCTTTTTAAAAGACTCAACTTTGTTTTTTGTCATATTTACTTTGCATTCCAGGTGTAACAGTTAATACCTATTCTTGTTTGGATCCTGGCATACCAGTTCATGGCCGTCGTTATGGTCATGACTTCTCCATTGGTTCCACCGTATCTTTTGGTTGTGATCCAGGATACAGGCTGAGTCACGAAGAGCCTCTGCTATGTGAAAAAAACCATTGGTGGAGCCACCCACTCCCAACTTGTGATGGTAAGAATGAATTGACTAGGTATAAATATGTATGTGTGACATGTACGTGTTTTTCTGAGACATTAAGAACTCTGAGGCCAACATAAAACACTTAAATTTAAGAACAAAGCCATTTTTTTACATAATATATATTTTTGTATAGAAATATTTAATTGTAGAAGCAGAGCACAACATACAGCTAATTGAAACAGCAGATAATATACGGTATATCTACAATACAGTGTATTGTAGCTCAAGTTGATTGGTAATCAATTAACTTAACATATTTAACATGTTGGTAAAGGCTAGTCTGGAGTAGAGCTGAATGAATAACTGAATTTAAAAAAAAAAATCAGAACTGCCAGTGAACTGAAAAATTCCAGTTTGGGTCTAACAGTATAAAAAATATTCAGAATTTTTTGGAAAATCAAAAAAGTCCACTTTGAGTTGTCTCTGTGCCTCAGGTAGTCACAGCTGAGGATGCCAGATTCAGGACAGATGGCTGAGAAATAGGGCAGGTTCACCCCAAACTGGTGATTATTCTATCATTAGATTATACCAAGCCATTGAAAAAAGAAACTTCTGTTTGACCACACTGGTTATCAAAAAGTTAAACAAAAAGTTTCCTTAGGCATTTTGGCACTTATTCCATCATCCAGACACTAGACTAATGGGGGCTGCAGTTGGGACTAAGGCTGGGAGCAATGCCATGGGAACCAGGAATGGGACCACGGGGTTTGGGGTAAAAATGAAGGGGCCACAGCTGGGGGGCCATGGGCCACAGCTGGGAGGCTGAAGGCTGCTTTGGAGGTCTGGGGGCAGGGTGGAGGGGCTGGGGGCCATGGCTATGGGGCTGGGAATTGAGGCTGGGCGTAAGGGGCTGAGGCCGCGGCCGTTAACCAAGGCTGGGTACCATGGCTAGGGGGCCAGGAGCCAAGGCCATGGCTGCGTGCTGGGGTCGGGGCCAGGGTCACAGCTGGAAGCTAGTCTAGGGCAGAAGCGTGGGGATGGGACCGTCCAGAGCAGAGTTCAGGATAGAGCATCCTCCACATGGAGCTGGCCTGGGCCCTGCCATTCTCCCCCTCTCCCGAATATTCCTCCATGTCCTCTAGGAGGGCACACCCCAGAATTTGTGGACCATTGCACTAGATTCTATGATGAGTGGTAATTGAAAACCAATTTAATCACATATAGAATTCTTCTAATCTCAAGAGATCAGCCACTTAGCCAGGTCAATATATAACTCATATGTTACCCAATAATCACTCTGCTATGAATTCTTTAGTAACTAAAATCTAAAGGTTTATTAATACAGGAAAGACTTAATAATGGTTAATACAAGTACTCTTTCATGTTGATTCTGGACACTTTGTGATCAGTGTGGATACCAGTGAGACACGATACACCCGATTGGCAGATCGATAAGGTTTAATGTGCAAGGTATTCTATAAATACACTAGTTAGATACAAAGCCTAAAATAAACTACAATATATCATACTCACTAAGTCTGGAGAGCTAAGCAGTTACTCAGAAGGCTGTGTACAGGAACGGCTTTCTTCAGGGGCCCCGCCAGGGAGTCAGTGGATCCTCTGGTCCAACCGGCAGTACCTCCTGTGGAGTCAGGTGTTGATGGAGCGACCCCCTTTGTCTAAGTGGTGACTACTTATACCCTTCCATAAACAACCTTCACCTAATTATCTCTCTCTCATTATCATATATGCTAATTACCTACATTGGGTTTCCACCATAACTACATTCCATTCTCACCACGATAATTTGGGGTCATCAAAACAATATCTGGTGATAGGAGGGGCAGAATAAAAGTATGTCCCTTGGCAATAAAACAGCGTACCCCCAGACATTCAAGGATAACTTGTCGTTCCCATCACCATTATCTATGTGCAGCTGCAAGCAATACAGTTTCTGTATTTTGTCTTATTATGTGCCCTGGTATGCAGAAACTGAGACATCTATAAAGTTATTCAGTCTCTGCCAACTGGAAGATATCATGCTACAGGGGTCAGAATAGCCAAGGAAGGAACTGCAGCTATGCTAGGCCTGTAGGACAGTGGTCAAGCAACTCAAATTGTACTGGGCCGCCAACATTTCAGTGTTCATAAATCAGGATCAGAGCAGTGATGGAATAAATTGATGTCTTGTAAAGTCTGTCTAGCAACTTCCAAAAGATTGGAATGTCCTCAGTCCATAGTTCAAATGCTACTTTTAATTGTAAATCTACTGTCCAAATAGTCAGGGTAGGAAAGAGGCAAAAATGAAGGTGTTTCAAGGGTCTTTTATATCCTTTGCCATGTGCCTGATGATTTTCTCTTTCAAACAAAACACACAGCCTCAGCTTGTGGAAAGTGACAGGCACAAAATGGAGTCCAGGGTCCCATGCGCATATGACATATCCTTACATGCTTTGATGACTCACAGGAGGAGCTGTTACCCATATTCTTTCTAAAGCCTCCACAGTGGCAATATCAATGATAACATGGTCATATTTCAATCATACAGTATCACAGTTGTATGAAACATTTCATTTGACCTGTAACATTTTGTTCCTCAGAATTTTTAAAGGCCTAGAATCACAAAACAGGAAGTGGGGGGAGGAGGAGGCAGTGCTGCTGCCCCCCATATAATTTTTAGTTCAGTGGTTACAAAGTGTAACAGCTTCAACAGAAAAGATTGTAAGGGACTTGCTCCAGAGTATCCCAGAATCCACAGGGCAGGATACTTTCTTGGGAGGTGAGAGACACATCAGGTGGAGGGGGGAACTGAACCTGGATCTCCCACATCCTCAGTGAGCCCTTACTCCTCCTGTTTTGTGAATGATTCCAAGGTCCCCTTGTGTAAGAAAAAAAATATAGGCTGAAATTATTTAGTGAATTTGTGTCAAATTCATGAATAGTTTAAAGTTGACCAAAACTGCACATTTCAGTGAATAAATGATTCATCGAATACATTTCAACCAGCTCTACTCTACCTCCACAAAACCCATTTATTCCAGGATACAAATATTTGTGGTTGGGTAATGGGAAATCGCTTAACTCCAGATAAAAACTCAGGTGTTGATACAACTTCAGAGAGAACTGAGATCCAAAATCACTTTGTTTGTGTATGGCTGCTGCAAGACTGCACTTTCACAAATTTCAACATATTGAATTCTTTATTGCTGTGTGCTTGGGCTATCACTAAAACCTGTTCCCCATTCTGATGGCCTGAGCATCCAGCGATACCACCTCAGAGCTGACAACCATGTGTGTATGGATGTGAAGTCAGACAAAAATGACAGGTTTGAATGGCAAATTCAAAGTGATACCCACTACTGCATCTGACATTTTGTAGAAAGGTCTTCTTTTGAAACAGGAACTGCAATGAGCTCCCTGTCAGATGAAAAGATGGTATTCATGTGAAATTTTCACTGTGAATGTTTCTTAGCAATTAACCGTTGCTTCACCTTGGATCGTACATTGGGAAAACCTGATATAGTTTTTATCCCCTCTTCCTTGATTCCACATGAGCATTAGTTTCCTATCTTTACCCCATTAGTAAACATCCTTTATACCAGTATGTGCTGTTAGAAAAAATGTATCTGGGTAGCATTAGGGTCTGTTCAGCAGAAATTCTGTTGCTTATTGTTATGTCATATATATAGTGCAGAAGGCACTACTTTTATTATATAACATTGTCCATAGAGTTAATATCTGATGATATTGGGTTAGGAAATAGAACAATGAGGATTTAAAGGTTAATGGGAATAATAAAAAAGCTGATTGACTCATGAATGCCTTGTTTGTTATGAAGAAAGTTATTACGTTATTCATGATATTTCCTATTGCAAGTATTGGTATATATCTGCTAGGCATCTGACTGGTTTCTTCAGCAAACAATTTAGTTTTGAAGCTGAGACTCATTTGGAGGTGCAATGAAATGTTGATCTTAAAGATTTTCATTGATGGAAGGTTGGGTGAAGAGCCACCTTTCTGAAGCTGGAATTCTGTTGTTGTGGGATACGTTTCATAATAGGGTATTTGAATCACAGTCAGACTCTTTGAATGAAGAGCTGTGGAACCCATTAACTGACAAAACCATAAAGACTATTTTTTTCTAAATAGATCCCATACATAGAAGTAATATTTTCTTATTTTGCCAGGCACTAAATGCTTACCATCTAAAATAATGTTAACATGCTTTCTGTGAAAAATATTCTCTGCTGTGCAATAACCTTACATATTGTGATACATTTCTTTTTCAAGATGCTGAACTAGCATGCAGTTCATCAAATAAATGAGATTTTTCTCCTCTAGAGCACATTGCTAAATGGCAATTGTCCATTGAATAAATATGCTTTAAAGGCAGGATTGAGTATGTTTATTCTAGTAAATTTAATCAATTCATAGATGATTAATTTTAATTTAATTGCTGAATCTTTAACTTTTGTTGAGTGATTATAAATAGGACAAGGTTTATACTGGGCCCCTAAGGAAGCAAACATTTGCCCAGTAGGCTGTCCCTTGCATGAGCTGCAAGGCACGATCCATCTTGATTCTACCCTTGAAGTTAGAAGAATGCAGGACACTATTCCTCCTCATTCAGTATAAAATTCTGATAGCTTTTTAACTGGTGTAACCCATTGGAGAGAAGGAAAGACAGTGGCTTGATTCCAGATACCTTTCTGGGGAGAGAAAATCCTGTAGTAACTTTTCCCATGCAGTGTTTGTAAATATTCAGAGTGTGGAGAGGGGTGAATAGCAGAACATCTCTGCATTGGCTCCTCTTCAAAGTAGAAGAAATCCATTGGTTGGAGCCCTTCCCATTCCCTGGAAGAGAATAAATTATAAAATAATTTATATTTGTTAAGTGCTTAGATATTACAGTGATAGTGACATAGAAAAGCCCATGTGGAAATTAATAATTCCTTGCTCAGTGCAGGGTATGAAGGGCATGCAGTAGATAATATTTGCTGCATATTGAGTGATGAGGGTAAAAAAAAAAAGATACCTAATTCTGTGAGCACCATCCATTTAGTGCTCTGAATGAGGTACAGTCCCTGTTTTATTTATATATTAATATATGATCCTGAAAATACAGTGTGTGTCTTTGAATCATAGAAATGTAGGGCTGGAATGGACCTATAGAGATCATCTAGTCCAGCCCTCCTGCACTAATCCAGGACCAAGTATATCTGAATATCCCTCACAGGTGTTTGTCTAACCTGTTCTTAAAAACCTTTAGTGATGAAGATTCCACAACATCCCTTAGACACCTATTCCAGAGCTT
This sequence comes from Emydura macquarii macquarii, assembly GCF_026122565.2. Classification (NCBI taxonomy): domain Eukaryota; kingdom Metazoa; phylum Chordata; order Testudines; family Chelidae; genus Emydura; species Emydura macquarii. The sequence continues at coordinate 14,768,158 of NW_027130520.1, read as the reverse complement.
AACTATCCTTATAGTTAGAAAGTTTTTCCTAATATCTAACTAAATCTCCCTTGCTGCAGATTAAGCCCATTATTTCTTGCCCTACATTCAGTGGACATGGAGCACCAATATCTTTATAATATCTGAAGACTGTCATTAGGTCTCCTCTTCAATCTTTTTTATTTTTTTAAGATTAAACATCCCTTATTTTTTTAACCTTTCCTTATAGGTCAGGTTTTCTAAACCTTTTGTCATTTTTTAGATTCTCTTCTGGATTCTGGATTTGTAAAGTGTGGTGCATAGAACTGGGGAAAAATACTTCAGCTGAGGTCTCATGAGTGCTCAGTAGAGTGGGACAGTTACCTCCCGTGTCCTACATACAGCACTCCAGAATATTTGCCTTTTTCACAACTCCATCATTTGTTGGTTCATATTCAGTTTGTGATCCACTATAACCCTTAGATCATTTTCAGCAGTACTACTGCCTAACCAGTTACTCCCCATTTTGTAGTTGTGCATTTGATTTTTCCTTACAACATGCACTTGCACTTGTCTTTTATTGAATCTGTCTTGTTGATTCATACCAATTTGTCAAGGTCATTTTGTATTCTAAGCCTTTCCTCCAAAGTGCTAGCTACTCCTCCTAGCTTAGTATCATCCATGAATTTTATAAGCACACTCTACACTCATATTATTCAAGTAAATGAAAATATTGTATAGTAATGGACCCAGGATAGACCCCCACTGGATTCATCTAGATAATTAATAGATATTATGTTTGTTCTTTTGGGACCTCACCTGAAATCCATGAGTTCTCAAAGATAACCACTAACTGTTTCAACTAGTTCTTTAAGAACCCTAGGTTGAATTTTGTCGGGCCCCGCTGACTTGTGTACATCTAAGTTATCTAAATATTCTGTAACCCGTTCTTTCCCTATTCTGCCTTATGTTCCTGCTTTTTTTTCCCCCCTCCATAATAATTGTGTAAGGCATCGGGTCACAATTTACCATTTTTAGTGAAAACTGAAGCAAAAACTTTAGCCTTTTGATGTTTTCCATTATTAGCTCTTCTTTGTGGATAGTAGTGGACCTATATGTTCCTTTGTCTTTTTCTTGCTCCTAATGTATTTATAGAACCTCTTGGGAACTGTTAGTAATTATCTTTGAGAATTCTTAGAGGATGGGTCGCAGTGGAGAAGAGCAAACATAGTACTTTGTTTTTAAATGGGGAACAAAGAGAAGCTAGGGAAGAATAGAACAGACAGCCTAACTTTGATACCTGCAAAGATACAGGAGCAAATTATTAAACAATCAGTCTGTAAGTACCTGAGGTTAATAGGCTTATAAGGAATAGCCAACATGGATTTGTCAAGAACAAATCATGCCACATCTAATTTTCCTTCTTTGACAGTGTTACTTGCCTAGTAATTAGAGGGAAAGATGTAAATGTGATATCTTGATTTGTGATAAGTCTTTTGATATTTTCATAAGTAAACTAGGGAAATGTGATCTAGAAGAAATTACTATAACATGGGTGCAAAACTGGTTGAAAGACCGTACTGAAAGTGTAGTTCTCAATCATCAAACTGGAGGGACGTATCTTGTGGAGTCCCACAAGAGTCTGTCCTAGGTCTAGTACTAGTCAATATTTTCATTAATGACTTGCATAATGAGGTGATTTGTGTTTTGCCATATTACTTTTCCAACAGATGTAGGGCTAGTTAAAGTCTGCCATTACTACCAGGTCATGTGTTTTGGATATATCTGTTTTTTGTTCTACAAATGCCTCATCTGCCTCCTCCTCCTGATTTTGTGGTGTATACTAGATCCCTATTATGACATCTCTCCTGCTTTTCCCGTTTTATCTCTTCCAAAGACTTTCATCTGATCTCCCTCCTTCTGATCCTCAGAACAAGTGTATATATTCTTGATGTATAATGCAACACCTCCTTCCCTGTTTTCTCCAAGCTGTCCTTCCTGAACAAGCTATACCCTCTATAACAATATTCCAGTCATGAGATTTATCCCACCAAGTCTCTGTAATGTCAGTTAAGTTAAAATTAGACATTTTTAATCAGTAGGTCCAGATAACCTGCATGTATGAATTTTTAAATCACTAGCTGAGGAGCTTGCTGGACCATTAATGCTGATATTTTAATAATTCTTGGAGCACTGTGCAAGTTCCAGAAGACTAGAAGAAAGCTAATGTTGTGCCAATTTTTAAACGGGATGACTTAGGTAATTATAGGGCTGTCAGTCTTACATTGATCCTGGGCAAGATAATGGACTGGCTGTTACAGGACTTGATTAATAGAGAATTAAAGGTGGGTAATGTAAATAATACAAATCAGCATGGGTTTCTAGAAAATAGATCCTGTCAAATGACCTTGATTAAAAAACTAGAATAATATAAAATTAACATGGCACACATTAAATGGATTAAAAATTGGCTATCTGATCTCAGAATGTAATTGTAAACCAGGAATTGTCATCAAGTGGAGTTCTTCAAGGGATTGCTTCTTGGCCCTACAGTATTTAACATTTCTGTTAATGACCTGGAAGAAAATATAAAATAATCACTGACAAAATTTGTAGATGACACAAAACTGGGGAAGTGGTAAATAATGAAGAGGACAGTTTCCTGATTCAGAGCAATCTGTGTTGCTTTGTAAATTGAGTGCAAACAAACAATATGTGTTTTAATACAGCTAAATGTAAATGTACATATATAGAAACAAAGAACATAGGCCTTACTTATAGGATGGGGTACTCTATCCTGGGAAACAGTGACTGAAAAAAATGTGATGGTTGTGATGGGTAATCAATTCCGAGTGTGACACTGTGGCAGAAAAAGGTAGTGCAGTCCTGGGATGCATATACTGCGGAATGTCGAGTGGGAGCAGAGAAGTTATTTTACTTCCTTATTTGTCACTGGTATGAGCACTGCTGGAATACTGTGTCCAGTTCTGGTACCCAGAATTCAAGAAAGATGTTGATAAATTGGAGAGGGTTCAGAAAAGAGCCATGAGAATGATTAAAGGATTAGAAAACATGCCTTATAGTGATAGACCCAAAGAGCTCAATCTGTTTATCTTAATAAAGCGAAAGTTAAGGGCAGACTTGATTACAACATGGAGAACAAATATTTAGTAAAGAGCTCTTCAGTCTGGCAGAGTAAAGTATAATACAATCCAATGCCTGAAAGTTGAAGTTAGGCAAATTCAGACTGGAAATAAGCCGTAAATTTTTAACTGAGAATAATTAGCCATTGGAACAATGTATAAAGAATCATAGGACAATTACTGACAATTTATAAATCAAGATTGGATGTTTTCGTAAAAGATAAGTTTTAGGAATTATTTTGGGGAAGTTCTTTGTCGGTCTATTCTGACATCCTATATAACAATCACAATGGTCCCTTTAAGCCTTGAAATCTATAAATAATTTAGCTTGTATACTTCTTCCTGTTTATTCCCCATTCACCTCCTATTGGTGTATAGATGTTGAGCAGATTTCCCCCAGTGTATTCCCTCTTGTTGCTCCTATGACCCTATTTTACTATTTCCTCTCCCCAATTAGAAACCCTCCATCAATGTCACTTTTTATATATACCTACTTGTTGACTTTTGACACATACGTCCTTTGAACCTGGGTTAAACACCTCTTTACTAGGTTGGCAAGTTGGTGTCCAAAAAGGCTCTTCCCCTTCTTGGTCAGGTGGACCCCATCTCTTCCCAGCAATCTTCCATCCCCGAACAGCTACCCATGGTCAAGGAAGCCAAAGTCCTCCTGTTGACACCATCTCTGCCGCCATGCATTCTTCTTCAGGCAGGGTTGCCAATTTTGGTTGGATGTGTTCCTGGAGGTTTCATCACATGATGTAATCATAAATGAAGAATTAATCTTTAATACCTGGAGACTCCAGGAAAATCCTGGAGAGTTGACAACCCTATTTCCAGGATGTGCATGTCCCTACCTTAGAATACCACCTCCTTCCCCCTTGCTCCCAGAATCCTGTAGTCACTGCTGATCTACTGAGGTTCATACCTGGTTGTGAATGAACCGAATGGCATAGTAGTCAGAGAGTCAGATGAGCTTTGGCAACCTTTCTGTAACATCTCAGATGCAGGCTCCAGGCAGGTAGCATACCTCGTGGGATGTCAGATGGTTTCCTTTGTCCCCTTCAGAAGGGAGTCCCTAACCACCACCACCATCCTACTTCTCTTTCTCCTGGGTTTGATGGCCTTGAACCTCTCGGTCTTGAGTGGCAAGTGAATCCTTCTCCTCAGACATTGGCTTTGCTCCACTGCTTCTGTTGCTAGCACAGCATAATGATTTTCAACCCTGATGACTGGGGAACCTGGGTGCAGGGTGGAGCACTGTCTACTGCCTGAGATGGCCAGCAGCCAGTCTCTTCCATACAGAGAAGCTGGTTCTCCTTCCCACACTGGTGCCAGTCTTCTCTGGTTAGCTAGCATCCTCCATTCCGGATGTCTCCAGATGCATCCTCTGAGTCAAGTGCTTGTGCTCCCGGATGTTATACAGATGAACAACCTTCTCCTGCAGTCCTCTTACCTGTTTCATGTGGGACTCCATCAACAGGTACCTCTCACACCACGTGGTTCCTCATGCTGAGCTTTCTTTGGTAGGGACATGCAGGCCACATTCCCAACAAATCAAGACCGTGACTTCTGTTGAAGCCTCCAGAGTCAGGATGCCTATCTAGCCAGGGCCTTCACAGGTCCAGGCAGAGGATGAGCTGGCAGTGGAATTGGTGACTCATTGTTTTCATCCCATTGTGAGTTCTTCCTTATAGAGTAGCTGTAAACTGAAGAAAAAAACCTCACTCCCCTGCCTTCCTCTGCTGGTGAATTTAACTGGGTAACTCCCTTAGTCTCCCAGCTGCCTTCCTCTCACCAGCCACGTCATAGTGCATATTCACAAGGGCAGAGTTAAGTTTGCATGGACGACCTTAATTCTGGCATTCCTAACTTTGCTACCTTAATAACATTCCTGTAACATAAGGGGGTTTTATGTGTGTGATTTTATATATGTGATACACATACAAAATATGACATACACATAAAGATAGTTCTGAAGGGCATATTTTTTTTTTACTTTTTGATTGAATCAGCTTATACCTAATAGTAGTGGTTCTCAAACCTATTTGATCAGGCCCCCCCTTCTTTATGTCTGTATTAGATTATACCCCCTGCCCAGATGCCTGGCCAGCAGCTGTTCCTCTCCAGCCTCCCAGCTCTGAATCTGTGCAGTAATTTTTTTCCCCCTAAAGCTTCTTATACACCCCCGGTGGGGCGTTATCCAGTTTGAGAACCTCTGCCCACTGGCATATATTTCCATACATTTTTCTTAAAGATGGATATTAATTTGAGGCAGGTATTTTCATATCTCCCATATACAGGACCTGATTCTCTAGTCTGCTACAAGTCATATGCTGGTGTAACTCCATTGAATTAGATGAGTTACACCACCATAAAACTGTTGTAAAAGAGTGCAGCATCAGACCCAAGGTCTTTCTCAGGCCATCATCATCAGTCCTCATCACTGGCAACTCAGTAATTTGTGGACTGCTAAATAGATAGTCAGGGCCACTCCAGCGCTATATAGAATCAGATTCTGGATAGCCATTGTGAAAATGCGCACATACAAAAATATGTAAAAAAAAATAATTTACCACTGAATTATGCCTGGCTTCTGTCAGGTCAAATAGCTCCTTTTGTCAAAGTTAGTGGCTGTATCTCTTCTATATCCATACAAACCAGAAAATCCTACACATTCATTTTATTTATTTTATTATATATATTTATTAATATGTAAAGCACACATCTCAAAATACGGTATGGGGGAAGTGATTCAATCTTTTACACCAGCGGCTCTCAACCTTTTTTTCCCCAGTACCAGTTGGATCAGGTCAAGTACCACTAGTCCTGACCCGAGTAGTACTCGAGAAAAAAAAGGGGGGAGCAGTACTCTCCGCCGAATCTTGCCCGCCGTTGCACAAATTTCGGCGGCAGGATTTATACCACATGGACATTGCCTGTACGAACCGACACCCGCCGCCTAAACCCTATAGCGGGAAGGAATATACTCAGGCCACTCTCACTGAACCTTCTCCACGTACTTACCTATGGAACACTTGTAGATGTATGTATCCTCCTGAATTTTCTGGCTATAATCCTTTCTCAATGACTGGCTGATAGGAAAGAGCTTTTCTTCTGAAAAAGGCACTTAGGTTCTCAAGTAGTTTCCTGTGTGGCTATTTTAACAGAATTTGGCCTTATGTTTTAACTGTGTAATATACTAAAAAAAAAATTAAAAACCCTAACAAACAAACAAAATAAACACTCTAGCCCCACTGTCTATTAGCTGTTAGCAAACTAAGGAAATTTTAGCGTTAATATATATTTTTAAAAATCCTACTTATTTTAAATATATTATTGTTTCATCTTGAGAATAATAAAGTTTAAATTGACCAATGTTCATTGACTCTAAACCTCCAAGGGAATTGTTTTAATTTGTCTTTATTTATTGTAAACAACACTGTAGTGGCTGAGATAGCTGAGATATAATTGAAATTTGAGAAAATTCAGAGTTCTTTGCTAAACTGTTCACAGATCTACTTAACATCTGTAAGATTTGTAGTAATAAATAGAGCTTTTAGAACTAAACACCACATTTGGCCCCTAATGTTGCTTAAAATATTGCAGTTTAGCTTTATTCTCCTCTTTCACCATAACAAAAAATGATAATATATGGTAATTTTAATTCAACAGTACAATTAAGAATAAATGTTACTTCATTTGATCTGCATTTATGTTAAAAAATAGAGAACATCACAAAGAAAATTGTTGCAGCCAGAGGGAGGGCATTTAATGTTTATATTGAAAACACACAAATGGCTCAAATTAATTAACAAACATGATTTTGCAGTATAGTGGGGAACACATCAGAGGAATTTAGAAAAGAGATTCAACTTTTTTTGTTGATGGATTACTAAAATAAAATGACATGTTAGAAAGTATATTGCTGATAGTGTGTACTCATGGCATCTGCCCTAGTTGTGGTGGTTGACAGGTTCTCTGATCTATCCTAGGTTTATTCACAAGCAGTCTCATAGACTCATAGACTGTAAGGTCAGATGAGACCAATATGACCATCTAGTCTGACCTCATGCACAACACACACCACAGAACCTCACTCACCCACTCCTGTAATAAACCTCTAACCTATGACTGGGTTATTAAAGTCCTCAAATCCTGGTTCAAAGACTTTAAGGTACAGATAATCCACCAGCAAGTGAGCTGTGTCCTATGCTACAGAGAAAGACGAAAAAACCCCAGAGCTTTTGCCAATCTGCTCTGGGGGAAAGTTCCTTCGCTACTCCAAATATGGCGATCAGTTAAACCCTGAGCATGTGGGCAAGACTCACCAGCCAGATACCCAAGAAAGAATTTTCTGTAATAACTCAGAACCCACCCCATCCAACATCCCTTCACAGGACATTGACATATCTATCACCAGGAGTCAAAGATCAGTCATTTGCCAAACTAGGCTGTCCCATCATACCATCCCCTCCATAAATTTATCAAGCTCAGTTTTGAAGCCAGCTAGGTTTTTTGCCCCCAACTACTCCCCTTTGAAGGCTATTCCAGGACTTCACTCCTCTGATGGTTAGAAAACTGCGTCTAGTAACAGAGCTCTTTCGTCAGGGGTACTCCTGACTCCTCCACTTCTAGAGAAGTTCATAGAGAACTCCCTCCTGAAGCATATCTGCCTCAGTACTTCACTGGCTCCCTTTAGAGTATGTTGCAAGGACAGTGTTTTTTGTCTGATTTGTCCATAAACATTTGAGGCCATTCCACTGCCTTCCCCTTTTCATACATTCTACATTTTCCCTCCCATTTCCTATCCGATTTGTATCTTCTGAGAATGGAGGACATTGGTGTTGAAGTGGTATGACAGATGTGACAGTGGATTTCTTTGGTTATTTGGGAGAAGGCTGCATTTGGTCTAGCTGGTACTTTATAATTGGCTTTTTAAAATATATTTCCCTTTTTTATAAATACTTATACAGCATAAGAAAGCCCTTCAATAAATTGGTTGTTTGGTCAAAGTTAAGCACATGATTAAACGCTTTGCTGGATTGGGGCCTAAATGTATTTTCTTTTTCTTAATTTCATTCTGTTATTCTTCCTTATGTCTCTGTAACCACCCTCAAAAATTCTTCTCTCTCACTGTTGCTTGCAACCATTAATATTAATAACGATTATTATTAATCATTTGTAGATAGTTGTTTCCTTCTCTTACATCTAATTTGGGCAAACTATGCATATTTATTCAACTTATTTGTCATAAGTTGATCCTATTAAGAAAAGATGTTTTTGGGGTTTTTTTGTAGAACAGTGGTGCTTGCCTCTGTTTTTTATTTACTTTTTCTTTCTTGCTGCACTATTAATTGTATACACTTTATATAAATCGTGTATATTTTTTCTTTCCTGCTCCACTTTAAATTATGTAGCACCATACATTATTTTTTCATCTGTAGCTGGTCTCTTCTTTGCTCCCACCTGTCACTTGTGGAATCTTTTATTAATTTACTTCTTTATGTGAAAGTGCTAAGTGCTATAAGTTAAAAGTGTAAACACCAGAATTATTTTCTCTAATACTATGACATTCACTCAGTATGAAGGGCAGTGGTTCTTATTTTCCTCTTCTATACTGCATTGTTTGTGAACAAATATCCTGTATTAAAATACAAATTTGTTCATTCTCTCTACTAAAAATTGCTGTTCCTCTGGTTATGTTTACCTCCACAGAAGGGCAAAATGACCTGTTGTTCCTCACATACAGGCCCACTCTTCACATCTGTCTGTTCTTTGTTGGGTGCATGACCTAAGACATGAGGGCAAACTTGACATATTTGTGACCCATCTGCCTTCTCCACAATCTGGGGTTTGACTTCAGTTACAGCAGAGTAGAACTAGTGTAACAGAAGGGAGAATCTGATTCCAATAACTCACACAACAGAGATCATAGTTTGTAAATTCTCAATTTTAGTTTGAGATTGTAACAAGAAAAATTGAAGACCCAGGGCTTTTGTCCCTAGAGGGATGTTAAACCAGTTCTAGAAGCCTGACCCCACAATTAGACCTAAAAAAAAAAAAAATCAGGAAAAAGAGAGCATCTGAAGAAGAAGGCTACCATATTCTTTTCTCCTTAACAAGTCCTATAACCGGATTCAACAAAGTCGACTATCCGTGCCTAAGAGTGGGTAGGAAGGAAGAGATATATTTGCAGTCCATATCCATTTACCTTTCCGGGGTGAAGTATTAACCACCTAGCTCCCTTGCAAATTTGAAGTAAAACCCATGGTGAAGGGTTTCAGACCTGTCTGATGGTGTATACAGGCATGGCAAACTTGTTAGAAACAGTTTCCATCCCAGATGTGATTGGACCCACCCTTCCTCATAACAGTCATTATGCTGATGAACAAAACTTATGATAATTATAATCATAACAAGCAAGAACAGTATATGAAGTATCCACAACACAACAAGTAAAGCAATAATAAGAACCTTTATATCACTACGAAACAGCTACTTTTCTGGTGAAAACTTTTCTTAATGGCAAAACAAAAAATCCAAATCTTCACAGGGAAAAAATCCTAAAAAAGTTATTTCTTGGATTGTGACAGAATTAATACTGAAGTCTGACATTTTACTTCATAGGTGATTGATTTTTCAGCAGCTATACTGAAAAAAAATGTTAATTTCATCCAGTGACTTCAACTTTCTCTTTACTCCTTTTTTTGTTTGTTTTATTTGTGGGTCTTCATTTTTAACAAAACATTATATCTACCAAAGGCATATGCCCTGATTCAGTTGCTTGTATCACATATATGAAAAGAATAGCCACATCTTATTAGTGCATCATTTGTACACACACAATGAATATCATACCTACAGAGAGAGCACCATTTTTCATAATTTTTCAAATTAGAACATTAAGACTGTACTCATGGTAATTGATTCCTTTTGTGATCTCTCTCTCTCACACACACACACCACACACACAGATTCTTTGAAGAATGTGCAAATACATGGTTTATTTATTATTATTATTTTAATCTCTGTTCTCTGAAAAAGAATGAGACGAGTTATGTCATAGGCCTTTATCTGTTTGCCCTCTTATTAGAACTAGTGCACATTTTATGTTTTGGGATCTGTCAATTTGACTTTGTTGTACTAGAGATCCCTTTGTGCCTTTGTATGCCATCTTCTAGCCTTCATACAGAAATACAGAGTGTCTGCTGGCATGTCACATGTATTTTGTCACCACCTGTATTTTCAAAAGGTTTTCTAGGCACCAATGGTAATATACCTTATTTGTTTGGTAGCTTGAAATTTCTACAAACTCTGCATACTCCCTCTACTATTTTGGTATTCGTTTTTAGCAAGATGTGTGGCACTAATTGCCAGTACTATAAGAGAAGAGGGATTTCCTGCAAAAACAATGACAATTGCAGTATAACACAGGATGTCCAAATAATCCCGTTTTGACACCTGTGCCTTAGTGACCTGGCATTCTATCTTTTAAATGGGCAAAACACCATTCGAACACATGGTTATGGATCTTTGCAGCTATTTGATGATGTGTCTTTGTTACTGTGAGCACTGAGGATACATTTCTTGGCCACCTTGCTGAATTCAATTCCTTGTCTCTAGCATCTGTATGGTAAGATTAAATATATTATATGTTACTGGCATAATGTCAGAATCCTAATATGCAGTAAAATATCCAAGGAGGCCAGAATGTAGTTGTGTACTGTCATAGGGTATATCTGCCTTGTAACATCAACTGCTGACCAATTGTGATGCAGCAGGTGCTCCCTGCCTCAGTTTCCCCACACCCAGGTTTTCTATGTCTCCCAGGAATTCACATAGCTCAGCCCTCTGCTGGGTCATTCTGAGTACAATCCCCTCCTGGAGTACCAAGAACAAACAAAAGGTCCTTCACACCACTTGGGCTTCTCTTCAGCCTACCTGCTCCTGTTAAGTCTTTCTGCTCTGGGGCAGAACCCTGACTCCTAAGCTGCTTCCCTGGAGTCCTTCCAAAGGAGCTTAGCTTGCTCTCTGCAGATCCTTCCAAACTGAGTTTTCTGAACCCTTGTATAAGCCCCAGAGTTTCAGGCTGTTACATGACCTCCATTAGTTTAGCTCCCTCAGGCTGGGAGACAGCTAATTATGGCAGAGGAGGAGCTGATTGAACAAGCTTGATGAGCGTTAGGCTTTTTAACCCTTACAGAGATGTCTGTGCTAGGAGATGTGATTCCCAGCTCAGACAGACAGACGTGTACTAGCTCATCGTGAGCTTAGCCTACTAAAAATAGCAGAGGGTTGGGCGGGCTTGAACTCAGACAGCGCGCCCAAGCTGCTATTTTCAGGGCATGAATGCAAGCTGAGCTAGTGTGAGTCTGTCTGCCTCTGCTGGGAATCACACTTCCTAGTTGCAGGGTAGGCATGCCTTAAGGGCAGGCGCCCTGTTACACCTGATTTTGGTGTTTTATCACGAAGTATGCCTAAAAAGAGAAATGAGAGTGATTTATCCCACAGAGACAAACTAGACTCATACTTTGAATAAAAACTGTCATAAGGGTTGGTCCTCAAGCAGTATATAATGTAAGATAGAAGCTAGACCTTTACAGAGAGGATGATATTTAAACTTATTTTGATGACCTTGGTACAAAATTTGGATATATATACAAATATAAGAAGTTTTTTCTTGCATTTGATTCCCTAGCCCCAAAATTAGGACTGATCAGAAATAATGAATATTTTTTTTCATATTTCACATAGAAATTGCCAGCAAGTTGTCTTTAGTTCTTCAACATTTAATTTTATCAGGATGGTTGAAGATCCAACAATTCCTAGTTTTTTTCTTCCCTCATAGATTGCCCTGAAAAATTCAGTTACAGTTTGAAAATGAATGATTTTTCAATTTTTTACATTCCAAACATTCATGGCAGTTTGGTAGTTTTGGCTTGTGGAGAGAAAACAAAGAGGGAGAGAGGAATAAATGGAAAGTGACACAAGTGTATAGAGGGAGAAATTCTGGCTTTACTATAATGAGTGGAAGTTATTCCATTGATTTCAGTAAAGCCAGGGATTAATCGATAATATATTTATGGATAGTCTATCAAGATGCTAGTTTTCAACCCACACCCACTGGGTTTATGGGGCAAAATCTTGGCCATCACACCACATCATCTCATCAAGTTATCCCTGAATTCACAAATGTAGGTGGTCCAGCTTCCAGGGTTCTGCAACCTTCCTGATTGCCTATATGTGCCTTGACTCTGACTGGCTGGTGACCATATATACTTCCTGCTGCATTTTTGGTCATTTCTGAGCAATAAGCCATTGCCTGCAAGTTGCCGTGTTGACTCTGCTTATTTCTGTCTTCCTATCTGACCCTGCCAGCTGCCTCTCTGTGTCTTCCCCTTGGATTGGTTCTCCTGGCTGTTGGACCTCTTGTGTGAACTGTGAGCACAGATCTAGATTGCCCTTTGACCTGCCTGACCTCTGGGCATTACAGAGAAATGCACAGATTCACTCTGGGTCATACAGGGATGGTAGTGGCCAGGGGAATTTGCATTCCGGTTCCATCTTCAAAACAGGCATTAGAATCTGTACTGAATCCAGTAGTCATCAGTCATAGAGGTGTGTTTGCAAGTTTAAATGAGAAATTTGGTCAATCAGGAAAACCAGTATAATGCTCATGCTTAAAATTGGTTATTTTTGGGGTAGTAGAGAGATGTTTTAGCTAATGGAAACTATAACGTTATTGATTCTTAGTGATTGTGGAATATCAATACAATATTTAAAAAATAAATAAATCTCAACTTTTAACTTTCCAAAGCCACATATGAGATCACAGAATAAATTAACATTACCATAGCCTAATTATTACAAACAAATCTAATGATGGCAAGGTACCTAAAGAGGCTCAGAGTCTGGATGCTTACCCAGACTATCTGAACCTGTAGAGGATTGCACCAGGCCTCATGACATTCTGTCTCCACAGCAGTATAACTTCTCTTTGTCTCTGTTCCTCCTTTGTTTGCCTGCTGTAGCATGTGACACTGTTCAGTGCAGTGGAAGTGTTAAGAGATGATGCAAATGACCTTTAAAATGATATACAGGGTGGATTGGATATAAATACTGCTACTGAGATGTATGTGCCAAATATACCATGGCTGTGGTTTCTTTCACTGCCCCTTGAGTTTTTTACAGGGGTAAAAATAGAGTACTTACTGTGAAATGTAATAAACCTGTTGTTTATAATTACTGCAAGGCTGTAACATATTCTAAACCCGTGTCAAGCTTCTTTTGAATTCTAGTCCTCTCCTCTAACACGCTAGCAGTCCCTCTCAATTCATTGCCATCCACCAATTTTATAAGCATACTCTGTACTCCATTGCCAGTCATTAATGGAAATATTGAATCAGACCCAGAAAAAATTCTTTTTTTACAATAAAAAAGTCCCTGTTATAGTTCACCAAATATGTTAGGAAAAGAGTTGCTGAGAACAAGTCCTGAATCTATATAGACACTATAACATATGGGTACAGACGCAAGCTGATGTTTGCAATTATTTTGGTAGGTTTTTAAAATATACCAGAAGAACTGCCAGTGCTAATTTAAGGAAATTAGTGCAGTCTGACTTTAGCACTGTAAGGTCGAGGCAGGGTTAGAATGGAGTGAAATAAAATGTAGAGACAAAACTCTGCTTGAGAATCCTAAGCCACTGAAAAAAGCATATGATAAACTAGGAGGAATAGTGCTGAACATTTAAACAGATCTAGAGAAAGTTCTAGGTGTGGCCAGAGATTTTGCAGCAGAAGGGAACTGGCATACAGCTTCAAAGGATGGTTGAGGTTCAGAGGAGAGAAACTGTAAGAAGAGGGGCAAGGAGGGGAACCCTTTTGTGAAAGTACTGTTGGAAAAAGTCAGGGGGAAAACTAGAGCAATCAGAGCAGAGCAGGATTTTCAGGGAAGCATTTCAAGTGATTCCCAAGCTGTTTATGGAAACTGCATTTTTACAAGAGATGGGAGTTAGTCCAATACTTGCCTTTGTGAATTGTTCCATGGTAATGTAAAATGTATCAGAAGTGAAATTCCATTATGAGCATGATACAAAGTGACAGGAATGTAATTAGATGTGACTGGTCAGGAGGTTGTGGAAGTATGAAAAATGGTAAAAGCTGTGTCTAGCTGGAGCCTATTTGGCCTTGCTGATTTTTTTTTTTACCCAGGCATCCAAATTGCATCACCAAAATAGAGACTATGCCTAGCAGTTCTAAGTACAGCAGCAGCAGCAAAACAAAACAAAAGCACATCAACAAAACACCTGTTGAAATATCTAAACCTGACACCTGGACACAGTTGAGTACAGGCACATATTGGCTCCAATCTGCCAAATTCCATTGCTTCTATAGAGAACAGTAGACCTCCTCTCAGTCCACCCAAAAAAATCTGGACTTCAATGCTTCTCATTGCAACATCAGCACAAAAAAACTGGATTTGGCATATCATTCCTACGCCATTTTTGATTCCACATTAAAGCCCAGAATTTGCAACATAAATAAACCAACATGTGATACTGAATCCTGTTTTATGTTAAGATTCAGACTAACAGAAATCACTGTTGAAGCCAATGCAGATAATTCTGAAAGGATACTTACTGAGAGTTTGAGTATTTGAGGCTGATAAGAGAGTTTTGTGTTAATTAATTTGGAAAAGCTACTAATGTTAATTAAGAATTGCAATCAACTTTTTGAAGTAATCTATATTGGTTAATGAAATCTAGTAACAAGGAGACAGTTGACTGTTTTTTAAAAGGACATGGGACTAGCAAACAAAATTAACTTTGATTATCAAATATAATAAGCCTGAGGAAAAAATGAAAGCGGTAGATACTTTTAATTTTCAAACTATAAAAATGCACTTGTAAATGTCTTTAAAATATATATATTTGCAGGGTTTTTTAGAGAATCTTGTACATGCTGATAATGAGAAATAACTGTTCATTGTAACAAGCCCAAGCCACATGCTTGGAAAAAATGTATCATGCCTCTTTCCTGTTAAAATGTATGTAATTGGTTCCTTTCTAGAATTATTCTAAACCCTAATATAAGGGTACACTGCAGCTCTGAATAACAAATCTGGGTGTAGGGGAGAAGGAAGAATTTGCAGTTTAGCTGCCCTGGTCACATGATACAAACTTAACTCTCCTGGTTACTAGTCACTGATAATCTTGGTAAAGTTGGTAACTACCCTGGTACTATTCTGAATTGGCAACCACCATTAACTTCTGTGGTAAAAGACACATTTTTGGTATTTAAAGGGAAGAAAGAAAGGAATTCACATCTTCTTTGTATTAGCTGCCATTGATCCTTCATGAGTGAGTGTCATAGTACATTTATCTGAACCTTCCTAGGGTTCAAACTACAGCATAGCAGATTTAGATTAAAATTTAGAAAAAACTTCCTAACTGTAAGAACAGTAGGACAGTGGAACAAACTGTCTAGGGAAGTTCTGGAATCTCCTTCACTGGAGATATTCAAAAAGTGGCTGGATAGCCATCTGTCTTGGAGGTTTTAGACACAACAAATTCTGCACGTTGGCAGCGAGTTAGACTAGATACCCCTTTCAGTCCCTTCTAACCCTGTGGTTTTATGATTCTATGATGTTGGTCTTGGAGTGATCATTACGAATAGGCCCTAGGCCATTTGGTTACCTCTTTATCTAGAGATCTGTCCTTAATTTGATGTAGGCTTGTGACTTACATAAAATCAAGGGGGATTTATCCCTGTATGGTTCTCACCCAGCTTTTGTTGAAATCTAAGAAAAGACATTAAAATCAGTAGAAGTTAAATGCAGCCCTTGTAGAGACAAAAATAAGGGAAGAAAACTGGCAGGCAGGAGCTCTAGGAATAGAAATATGTGCATTCTTTCATCTCACCTGACTTTGACTAGAGTATGTGCTCAAAGGGTCTATAGCCACCTTCTGGTGGAAACTTCAGGAATAGGAATTATGAGACTTTCACGCTTTTCTTTGCTTTGGGCTGTCGTTTCTGTTCCATTAGATCTTCTGCTCCTTTTAAGACTTACACTAATGTGTTTTGCTGCTCACTATTCTGAGAATGTAAATTATTTATTTATAAGGATACATTTTTCATAAGGAATTCTCAGCAAACAATTGGTGTAATTAGCAATTCATTTTGATAATACTTATAAAAGCACCTTAGCAATTAATTAATCATATTTCATTTCTGAGCACTTTGTGTTAATATTAGCTATCATTAGAGATTTGCTGCAGAGGAAATAGAAGAATCACTCATATAGACCATTGTTTAAAAAAAGAGATAATCGATTTATTTGCTTATTTATATATCTAGGTTTCACATAACTTCTTATATTAATATGTCCCTTTATTATTTTTAGCCTTATGTGGAGGAGATGTTAGAGGACCTAGTGGAACAATTTTATCACCTGGTTACCCTGAATTGTATCCAAATTCACTGAATTGTACATGGACTGTGGATGTCACCCATGGAAAAGGTAAAAAAAAAAAAAATGTATTTTTGTTTCATTCTTTGTTTGAGTTTGGTATTTCATGTCCCAAGTTAGCATTCATGAGCTTTGAAATTTACTATAAACATTATTTATTATCATGATTTGTACTGTGGCAGTACCTAGTTGCTCCAGTCATGGACGAGGACCCCGTTGTGAGAGACAGTGTGCAAACACAAACCAAAAAGACGGTTCCTGCCCCAAAGAGTTTACAATCGAAGAGTAAGAGAAAAGAAAACAGGTGGATAGACACAGATAGTCTAGGGAGCACAATCAAACATGAGACAATATTTTCAGCATAGTAAGTAGTGGTAACAACATATCACTTATTTAACTGTTGTCAAGTTTTTTAGGCATTACAGCAGAGGAGAGTTTTAAGCAGAGCTTTGAAGGATGACAGTGAGATGGCTTAGCAGACGTTCATGGGGAGCTATGTCCGAGCATGACAGGCAGCATGAGGAAAAGCATGAAGATGCTTGTTTGAAAATTTAATAATGGGTGATGAAGGCTGACATTGCTGGTCAGTTGGAGGTGACGATAGATGTCTCAGTAGCATATGAGAGTTGATAGAAAGGGTGGGGGATAGACTGGGAAGGGCCTGGAAAGTAAAGACAAGTAGCTTATGTCTGATATGATACAGAAGAGGGAAGCCAGTGGAGGGATGCAAAAAGGGGGATGACATGGTCAAAGCAATGGACTAGTAAAATGATCTTGGTAGCATTTTGTATGGATATCAGTGAGAAAATATTGCATTTGCCAATGCTAAAGAAAAATATTGTTCAGTAATCAAGACACAAGATGGTGAGAGCCTGGGTGAGAGTTTTAACTGTATGGAAGGAAAAGGAAAGGCTGTGTTTTTACCAGTTGTTATACAGAAAGATTATGGGTTTGAGTGACAGGTTATAGGTGATACCCACAGTGATCCAAAAAAAAAAAAAAAAAAAAAAAAAAGGGAGATAGTGGCAAGGGCATGGGGGGACATCAGGAGTTTTGTTATAGCTATGTTTATCCTGAGTTAAGGACTAGATATCCATGAGGAGATGTCAGAGAGACAGGATGAAATTACAGTTTGGAGAGAAGGAGACCATCTGGAGTAGACTGGTAATCTATGAATCATCCTCATAGAGAAATGAATTTGTGTTTGCAGATGAGATTACCCAGAGATAGAGTATAGAGAGAAAAGAGAAAAGGATCTCTGAAATCTACACAGAAATTTGGAGCGGAGGTGAGGAAGATCCTCTGAAGGGCATGCTGAAGGAGCAGTTAGAGACATAGTAGAAAAATCAGGAAATAACTGAGTCACAGAAGCAAAGGAGGGCAAGATTTCAAGAAGAGTGTGGTTGATGATCTCAAAAGCTGAAGACAGGTCAAGAAAGATGAGCATTGAGTATTAGGTCTGAGCTTTGGCCAGGACGAGTTCATTAAAGATTTTGGTGGAAGCCATTTCAGTGAAGTGCAAGGCTGGAAATGAGATTAGGAGCAGATGTTGGAGGGAATTGGAGAATAGGAGCTCGAGATAGCGATTGCTTAATAAGACAGCATGTTCAATGAGTTTAGAAATGAAAGGGAGATGGAGCAGTAGGGGACAAGTCTGTATTTTTTTTTAAATGAGAGAGTCTGAAACATATTTATATTGTGAGGGGAAAGAGGAAAGTGAGAGGTTAAGGAGAAGGGTAAGTAAGGGAGGGGATGACAGTGAGAAAGAGGGAAACCAGTAATGCTCTGGGAGGGGGCTCCTGGATCAAGTGGTGGGATAAGAGGAAGAAGGCAGACAAGAAACTTTCTGAGTCTGGGATAGGGAGGAGGAGAGTGTTGTAGAGTGGGAAGAGGGATCAGAAGGCAAGCAGAGGGGAGGGAGAATGTGATGCTTCTTCAACTTCCTCTTTGAAGAAATTGCTAGGAGAGACCAGTGAAGGCAAGTATATAAGCGGCGTATCTGCCAAATGCCACCTATTGGTGGCACCAAAATGAGACATCACTCACAGTAAATCGTACAAATTTGTGAACCTCCATGTTCTTGCTGAGCAATGAAATACTTAACAATATTGGCATTAAATTATCATCACTGGGCTTCTGAGTTAATGCATCCCTGAAATGAGCATGGCAATTCACGCATCTTGGAGCTATTGTTTCAGATTCTGTGCAGGCTCACAAAGGTGTGTCTTCACTTCATAGCTTGATTGGCTTCGAGGTTATCCTAGCCCATGTGTGACGAACCATGCTGCAAAGTCATATTCAAGTTACTGTGTCCATGATTATATTGCACTCTTGAGAAATCTTGTCTGTCCTGAGCACATGAGGGAATTGTGAGAAAGCATTGGAAGTCTGTCTGCACTTGAGTAGTTTAGCCTGCGTCCTCACTGCAAAGTGAGTGGGTTACCAGCTCAGATGTAAGCAGCACTAGGGCTTTAGCCCAGGACAGGCTAGCTAGCTTGGGTACAAAGCACTATCAAACTCAGGGGAGAGGTTTATGTGTGTGAACAGGAGCTGGATTAGAGGCAATTCTTGAATAATAGTGTGAGTTAACTCTTCAATGGAGTCAGCCCAAAGACATCTCTGTATCAGTTCACGTTTTTGGAAGTTTTCTTTGCATCTGTACTAGGTACAAACCTTTTTTTAATGAAAGATTGGATTCTTGAAGACAATATAATAGCTTTAGAGAGGTGTCAGTACAGTGTGATGAGGGTGGAGTGTATGGTAAGTGTAACTGTCTACGTCCAATCCCTGCTTTCTGTGCAACCCTGAACTAGGAACGTACTGTTTTTAAAAATAAAAGTTGAGATAAATAAAAATAAAATAAAAGTTTGACGTAATCAAATTATTCTAGGAGCTGGAGCTTTAAGAAAAACACTAATTATCATGAGACTCATGATGAAACAGTGATAGTTGGCGACACCACAGATATAAACACATTTTCATTTGTTTCATGCTGCTTTAAGGGAAAATCTTGTTTTATACAAATATACTAAAATCCTTGGAAGGAAAGACCCAATATAAAGTATGAATAATATAATTTGACATTACCATTCTTGAACTATACTACTTAAGGATGCGCAGGGAGTAACTAATGAGCAAAGTTTTGCGTTGTCAGAGGATAGGAACCCCTTACATAGGTTTTTCTTTTTTCTTTTCTTCCTCCCATGCCAAAAACCCATTGATTTTGATGCTTCTGAGGCTCTCATTAGTCATGGGAGAGGAGGAAGATTTGCCTTGTAGAATGTTTCCTGTAGGGCCAATATAAATCATAATCTTGACTATATATAAAATGAGTTTGTTTGTTTATTTTTAAGACTGTAGCTAAGTAACAGTTCTCTAGAAACCTCATTATATACGTTCTGCTACAATATAAAGTGTATTAGGTATGAAGGAGGTCAGTAAGTCTCTTGTATTTGTCTTGTATTTTTAACTAGAGAGAGTATTTTTTCTAATTTAATTTTCTATATTGCTTTTTATGTTTTTTTCTTAGCTTTTGCCAGCTTTCTGATTGGTAGTGTGGCACAGGCCACCTGCATCTCTGGGTCACAGTGCATTACTATAGTTTAAAAATGCACATCCATACGTTACACAAGAAGGAATTTAAGGCTTCAGATTTTCCTTTAATTAACACTTCCTCTTCTTCTTCTTTTGAATGCCATTTGAAAAGCAACAGGCTGGGATTATAATTTAATTTTATGTTTTTATTTTAAATTTTATAATTTAATGTTAAGGTTCTAATATTTCTGCGGTAGCTAGGTGGAGGTCCCTGGTACCACCACTGTAAGCATGAATAGGGCAGTTGTCTGTAATGTGTCACATAGTTTGTACCTCACCATAGTCACTATTGGGTGATTCTTTGATTTTCCATTTGTGGAGGAAATATCCACACCTTCTGTGCATTGTCCATATGTGATTGAGTGCAGTCCACTCCCTGCGGTGAAGGCAGAATCCTGGGACTTCTTTTGTTGGCTCTTCAATCAGGTCTATGTTTGGAGCATCACAGGCGGCCCACAATTCAAGCCAATGAGTGCTGGTGTTCTTTCTATTGGCCTGTAGCATTGATGCATGGTTCCAGAATGGTTTCCTGGATTTAAGTTGGGAGAATGACAGTGAATTGAGATTTTGCGGGATAAGATGAAACCTTCACATGATCTCCCCTGTTATGTGCAAAAGCTCAACAAATGTCATCAAATGGGTGACCGGACAATCTTAAAGAACCTCAAGTCAGAAAAGCAATGGCAATATCATATGTCAGAGCTAAACCTTCCTTCCAATAGGCACATTGTTGCAAATTATGCAACTCAAGTTTGAGGGCCTGTCCAATTCAAAGCAGCCATAAGTTGCTGAAGTTGAGCATGGTGATCACCCCAGTGAAGAAAATCCTTCAAGGGCACTGAACCTAGACTGTTCCCAGCACCACTGCCAGATCTCAGCCAGTGTGCTTTGTATTACCATGAAATTGGTGAGAAAATAAGGTCCAACTGCTGAATTCTATGGGAAACATTTTGGAATTTTTCATCCTAATTTGAACATTTAGGACACATTGCTAGGTTTTATATTTATATAGTTGTTATTTATTAAACATGTTCAATCTTTTTTCCTATAACAAACAAATTATAATTGCCAGCATATAGAACAAATACAAAAATACCATCTAGAAAGTACTGCACTGGATCAAGATATTTATACAATGCTTTCATTCCAGTATTAACCTCCATATTTCTAAGTCATGAATTTTTAGGGCACATGTTAAAATAAAACAAAGTAAACAAAAAAAAAAAAATCAAACAAACAAAAAAGGAAATCAAAGCCAAGAAGGAAAAGGACTGGAAGAGAGCAGATGAGGAGGGAGTAGATGGATTTATCTCCTGCCTTTCATCCAAGTCTCCTGGATGAATCCAAGGACCTGTAGCCAATCTATCCGAAACAGAAATCAAATGTTTCCAGTGCTAGCCAACCATTATGAGTAATCCTTTCTTTCGCAGACAGGTCTGCCCAGTCCATTATACCAACCTGTGTGCTGGAGAGGGGGAGAAAGGGCTCTTACTTTTCAATGTAGCAAAATCTGTCTCACAACGAAACATTACTTGATTTTAAATAGAAAGACAAATGTGTTTCAGTGAATTATTGAAAGCAAATATTCAAATCTGGTAGCTATAAGACAGAAGTAAAGTTTATTAAAAAAACAAAAACCCAACCAACAGGAAAAAAATACAAAATAAATATAATAAACCTACAGACCTGCTGGTTGTACATTTTAAGCAGGTGGAATTAATATATGTGTTTTTGAGAATGCTGGATTAGTTTAATTTTCTGAACCAACATTTTAAATTAAATTCACAGATTTAAGCAATGACTTAATTGCATTCATGTTATCACTGTGTAAATCTTTTTTTTTTTTCTGAACAGGAGTGCAGTTCACCTTTCACACTTTTCATCTGGAAGACCATCATGATTACTTACTAATTACAGAGAACGGCAGTTTCACTCAGCCATTAGCACGCCTGACTGGATCAGAACTTCCTTCAACAATCAACGCCGGTCTCTATGGAAATTTCAGAGCTCAGTTGCGCTTTATTTCAGATTTTTCAATATCATATGAAGGATTTAACATTACTTTCTCTGGTAAGAGATGAGCTATTTGTATAAATTAAAGTAAATTCAACTTTTGTGAAAAGAGAGAGGTCCAAAACTGAAGCTGATTTGAATAAATAGTACTTTGTAAAATGACACAATTGCATTTGTCATACCTTAAGAAATAAAAGTCCTATATCTCTATTGAGGACTATGTAGTACACTTTTTAAGAAAAATAATGACAGTAAGCTGTAAGGTATGTTATTAAGGGTGAAAATAAAAGTGGAGAAAGCCTAATTTCAAGAAGTGATATTTCAAATGAGTCCATTAGGAAATTGGTCATGGTTTTATGCCATACAGTTTGTTTTATGTGTCTGAGACATTTATAGCTCTTATAAGAGAGGTAATGCATGTGTGTTATGTATCTTACAAATGCTATAACATTTATTGATCTAATTTTCAAACTAGAGCTGAATCACCTATTTACTATGTTTAAATTCATTTTTTGTTTGTTTCTAAAGACTAAATTGAGGGTCAGGTGGAAATGTGCACAGAATAACAGTGTGTATGGCAAAAATGGAGTGGATGGAGAGAAAATCCTTGCAGTTCTTGCTACATACAAGCTGATTTTTGGTTTTCTTGTTTGTTTCCAGAATATAATCTTGAACCTTGTGAGGATCCTGGGATTCCACAATTTGGTAACAGAATAGGATTTAATTTTGGAGTGGGTGATACTCTGGCATTCTCTTGTTCGTCTGGATACCGTCTAGAAGGAGCTTTGGAGATTATCTGTCTTGGTGGTGGCCGACGTGTATGGAGTGCACCTCTGCCAAGGTGTGTGGGTACGTGGTCAGCTGCTTTCATTTGCTTGTATGTGTAGTCATTGTCCATGGAGTTGCAGATATAGAGCATGGATAAGCATGGTGACACACCTCTTACTTTTCACAGTACTTTTTACGTTTTCCATGTTTCTTCAGTTTTATTTCTTTAGGTTATTATTATTATTTATTTTATATTTGAACTGGCATACCAACTTCACAGGCAATTCTTGGAGATCTTTCTAGACACTTCCACGTTTAGAAGATGGTTCTTCCTTCACCTAGTCTAGTGATTAGTTTCAGAAATGGACATACAAATGTAGGCCAACATTTTCCAACTTGCATGCCAAACAATAGGCACTTAAATTAATATTTAAGCTTCTAGGTGACATTCACATGAGAGATACAAAGTTAATTGTTGTTAGGGTATCTAGAGCTCATGTTTAGACATTTTTAACATGTTAAATGAATATAAATAAATGAATGAATACCCTGATTTTTAGTTTTACTGAGGATCCCCAATTCCAATGAAGTTGCAGCTATATTATCTCTAACAATAAGGACACTTATTTAAATAGCTAATTTTAGGCATCCAGATTGGAAAACGTTGGCCTCAATAATTAAGATGAAATCCTGTTCCCACTGAAGTCAATGACAAACCTCCTATTAACTTATGGAGCCAGAATTTCATCCCTATATTTTTGATCTTGTAGGAAATAAATGAGTAACTTTATTGTTTGAAGAGGGTTGTGTGTGAAAGCATCTCTGTTGAGGAATGTTTTATATGATTTGTACATAAAGATCAAAGTAGATTTTTTTTCTAAGGGTGTTGTTGACATAAAGAATATTAATTGTCTAAAGTTTTGAATTATTCCAGTATTAACATTTGGTGAATCAAGGCCCTGATTCCACAGATACACTCATACTTACCTTAACATATGTACATAGTCTTGGACTACTCATGTGCATAAAGTTAAGCATAGATGTGTTTTCAGGATCAGGGACTAAGAAAGCAAGTGGTTTAGTAATTGGTTTATGCAGCCACCTTTCTCTTTCCCTCTAGCTGATGCCTTTCTTTGTGGAGTGAATAGCATTGAGTATGTGTGTGGGGGCATGAGAAGGGAATTGGAGCATTGGAGAAACAAGATGAGTGAAGTAATATCTTTTATTTGATGAATTTCTGTTGGTGATACAGACAAGCTTTCAACCTTCCACGAAGCTCTTCCATAAACACAAAAGCTTGTCTATCTCACCAACGGAAGTTGGTTCAATAAAAGATATTACCTCATCCACCTTGTCTCAGGTGAAATTTAAGACTACCTGTGCCTACCTTGTCAGACTATTAAAGGTAGAATAAGTTAGCAGCTATTGCTTAAAGTTTGATCAGGAAAAAAAAAGCAAATTAAATTTCCTGAGGTGGAAAAAATGTGTGTGTGTGTGTGTGTGTGTGTGTGTGTGTGTGTGTGTGTGTGTGTGTGTGTGTGAGAGAGAGAGAGAGAGAGAGAGAGAGAGAGCTGCAAATTAGCTGTGAATTATCTTCTACTCAACCTTTGTGTTTTGTGTGTTTGTGTTTGAACTGTTCTCCTCCCACACAATGTGGGTGTATTTTAAGGAATATTTCCTCTTACAGCTGGCTGATCCCAGGGATGGCATTGTGTTTAAATTGTTTCCCTTCCTTATATTAACATTTCAAAACAAAAAAAGTTCTTCTGAAAAGTAAACCTTTTGGTTTTTCCTATTGTTTACTATATTCATCCCAATTAGAAACCTAGGTTATGGTTACTTCTGTCGAGATGTTTCACAGCCTCGATGGAATATCTCTCATCATCGTGTGTGTATTAGCCACCCTGTGGTAGAATCAATTAGAAAATTCTTTATTTTTTATTTATTGTTTGCATTATCTAATGAACATTCATCAAGAAGAAAGACACTAAATGTATCAAATAGATTATTCCTTGTAAATGATTGTCATTTCCGATAATTAGTAACACATAAAAGATATTTGTTTTTTAAAAATGTGATTTGATTTAATTTGTTTTGATATGATGGTGTGCTTCTCAACTTTCCTTTCTACCCACCATCCTGGCACATTGGTGCCTTTTGCATTCAGATGTCTCACATTTTATCAATTTTACTTCTCTGGTTCAAGAAGAAATGTAATGCCAATATTTTTCCATATGCTCCATTCTTCTTTTTCTTGCCAGATATTCAAGTTTTTAATTTGATCCTGTTCTGTAACTTCTAGTTCCTCAAACCTGGAAATAATATTTTATTGTTTTCTTAGAGAAAGAGATTCATATAAGTGATTGAGAGAAGTGTGTGTGTGTGTGTGTGTGTGTGTGTGTGTGTGTGAGAGAGAGTGAGAGTGAGAGAGAGAGAGATCTCTACTGATCTTTGTGCCGTATTGTGGAAAGCCCAAAAATACATCTGGGAAGTAAGGACTGGAATACTCAACTAGTATAATTAATTATATTATCTATATAATTGGTTCTAATGTGGACAAAGACTATACAAGTTTCCCATGTTGCTGACAAAAACATTTGCATATATTGTATAATTTGCCTATCCTGACGCCTAATAGCAGCAAAGCATATGAGATTCAGGGTGTGCCTACATGGGAGGTGGTGATGGGAGGGCTTAATCTGAAGTTTTTTGATGCACATCAGGTAACTCGCAGCATGCAAGTCACTCCAATAGCATGCACAAGGAATGCC
Organism: Emydura macquarii macquarii; assembly: GCF_026122565.2. NCBI lineage: Eukaryota > Metazoa > Chordata > Testudines > Chelidae > Emydura > Emydura macquarii. The sequence continues at coordinate 14,742,441 of NW_027130520.1, read as the reverse complement.
TGTTCCTTTTTCAGTCTGTACTGCGTGAACACACGACCGCAGTTTTCCCTGAACTGAAAGTGGAGTGTTCTCAGGATGTATCCTGTGGTCCTTTGCTTTGCAGCATGTATCCTGGGAATTGTGAGATGCCAAATGGGTTCCATTTAAAAAAAATACTATGATTCTGTTGTCTCTGCCCCATATTTCCTTTGTGTCAGGCTTGCGCTATTTTTGAATTGCTGTATTCCAGCATGGATCAGACAATGCTACACATTGCTATGGTGATGAACGTGAGGATGCAGAAGTTGGTTGGGCTGTATTACAGCAGTCAAAGCTGGACAAATTCATCATTGGACTTGTTAGTTGCACCACAGAGCAGGTGATGTGGGAGCAGGACAGTGTTTTATGGCAGCAGCTCCTCCAGCATCAGGAGAGCACTCTGAAGTGTTGATAGCTGGATGAGGAAGAGCTAGAGTACTGGTTCCTGGATGAGTGATGCAACATTCGGCATTGTTTATGGGCCGAGAAACAGGAATGGACTGGTGTGAGAGCACCATTCTGCAGGCTTAGGATGACCAGAGGTGGCAAGAAAACTTCAGGGTGTGGAGGGCTAACATTTTTTAGCTCTGTGTGGAACTTACCTCAGAGCTGCAGTAACAGTATACCAATATGTGGTGGCCCATATCTGTGGAAAAACAGGTCACCACTGCCATCTGGCCTGGGAAGAACAATTGTGTGGGGCCATTCTCATACAGGTCTGCTATGCCACAGATTCTCATGCCCCCATGTGTCTCAAACCTGGGTTCTTAGGGGTCTCAATTAATTGATGCTTCCCTGCTCACATTCACCAGTCAAATGAAGAAACCATCAAACGTGAAGGTACTTCAGGGAGGCCTCCCCTGGGCCCTGACTGGAGGGACATCAGGATTTCTTGTTCTTCAGAGCTTTCTATTTAACTGAAAGAAAAGCACAGGAAGTTGTTGTCACAAGCTGCCCCTATGTGGCTTCTGCTTGAATGCTTCACCCAGTGCTTCAGACTCTAACTTGCCTGGTTCCTGGTCACCCAACTAGTGTCTGATCCCTGTCCAGACTAATTCAGCTGGCTTCTGCATGATTCCAGGTAACCTAAACACAGTCCTCTGGAATTAGATTGCTAACCGTTAGACCTGGCTGCTTATGTATCTTCACTGATATTGATAAGGTGCTGTCTAACTGGGTCATAAATCTGAGTAATGTTCAGATTATTGATGGCTTTGCTATATTGGGGTAATTGATGGAACCCATATGCTTATCATTACTTCTCTCCCTCCTCCAAGCACGCACGCACACAAATGTGCGCACACACCAGGACACAGAATTTAATAAACAGAAAGGGATATGTCCCATGGCTGGTTGACATCCACATCAGGTTTACAGATATAAATACAGGGTGGTCTGGAAGGGTCCAGGATGCTAGAATCTTTCAGAATTCAATTCTGTTTATATTAGTGGAGAAAAAGTGGGATCTTCAGTACTTTTGAAAGTTAGTCTCTTTATTCTGTTGTGGGCCTGATTCTGATCCATTTGAAATTTATATGGTGCTATTTGTGGAATAGGCTGGAAGCAGGAGGAGAAAAACAACAACCTTCCCACCCTTAATACTGCATGTTGTGATCTGCACAATATTTGAGAGCAGGGGAGAAAGTCTTAAGGATGGGTGGGAGGCTAAGGTTCAGAGATGTGCTTGGCAGTTTGAGCAGTAGTGCCACAGAAACTTTTCCCAAGTTGTCCCATAGAAAACACTAAAATCCAAGGGACTATTGTCAGTGATGCATATTATTCATGTTTTAAATCTCAAGTCTGAAGGCATGCAACTATTAGCCCATGGAGAGGGGTGTTGGGATAGATACATTTTGAGCACTGGAATATTGCGTATTCCCTCAATGTTATCTCAGTGTTATTTAAATTATTTTCTGAGCTAAATGCAATAATGACCCAAAATGAATGGATTGTAAACAGGTGTGCTTATGAAGTAATAATAACAAAAAAAATTGAACCAGTGAGAAAAAATAATGATATTTTTGCACTTGAAAATAGATTTAACTAAACAATCTACTAACTGACCAATTATAAACAAACCCTTAATTTTGCAACAGTGCAAAAACCTGAAAGTGCAACAGTATAATATGTGCAAACAGAACCAGGTTGTAAGGGCGCAAAAAGTCAGTGGTGGGTATATGCCTTCCCTCTGCCTCTTCTTGCTTGCATGGTTGAGAGCTGTGATTCACAATTGTCAGGGGCCCTAGTGGACTCAAAAGTGGTAGGCTCCTAGGTGCTAGTGTTCTCAGTGTCCAGAAGTTGGTAGTGAGAGGGGAAAGACTGCTGGTTGAACTGTAGGGTTATGGTGGGGAAGCGTAGCTGCTGGTCCCAGTAGTCAATATTGACCAGGGGCTGAAGGACATGTTTGAGTTGCAGGTTATGGGATTATAGGGCCTGCTGGCCTAGCAAAAGCATGCTTTGGAGGAGAGCATTCTGGCTTAGGAAAGCATCCATGACTTGCCTCTGCATCTCCTTGTCTTTTTCCATGCTCATCTTGGTCACTGACATGCTGTCCTTGGCGTCTACCATGATCTCCTGTCAGACCTGCCTTCCTTTCTCCTTCTAGATCCCCATAGACTGCCTCCACCTCTCAGGCAATCTAGTTTTCCACTGGGACTCTGCCATGAGTTCTATAAATATTTTGTTCCAAGTTTTCCATTTTTGCCCTTAGGTTGACCAGCACCTCAGCAGTACATAGAAGCACTGTCCTTGATGGTCTGGTTGTTGCAGGTCTATCACTATAGGACTATGGAGGGTGAAAACATTGTTTATATGTTATATTCCAGATAGGCCATTATAGCATTTTTTTTATACATATATGTGACTTTACCTCTTGAGACTCTTTCAAGTCTTGGGGGTACCCCTGAGATGGTAAATGGTCTGTGTGTGAGGACGATGCTGGGAGCATTGAGATTTCTGTCTGCTGTATATGATGTTTTGCTGTTTAGGAGTTTGGGAGTAATGGAATGGGTTGGAATTGTTCCCGCTTTTTTTCTCCCATTTTGTTTGTGCACTGGAGGTGCTTCTATGGTGTCGGATGGGTTAAGGGGGTGATGGAGGCCATCAGAGGGCTAGTTGGATATCAATCCCATGTACATCTCCTTTAGGCTGTCCTGACTCTTGAATACGTTACACTGAGGCAGGTGGCTGGGTGGCAGGGAACTATCTTATTTAAAAAGGCAAAGGGTAGATCAGAGAGATACACTGTGAAGGTATTCACCAGAATGCTCCTCCCAGAAGTGCTGCAAAAGTGGAAGGGGCTTACAAGCTATATGGGGATTGGGAAACAAAACTGAGCTATTTGTTCCCCTGTAGACACTTAGAGAAAGATCAGAGAAAATTAGATAGAGTTCTGCAATGATTGTCAGCTACAATGCATGTTACAGGGCATTTGTACCTCAGCTGGGAGCAGTATTATTTGTACTGTTACTGGCATATCCATTTATACCTCGTGCAAACTATGAACACTAACCAGATTTCTTTTCCTAGAACAATTGGCTCAATAAACTGTCAAATTTTGCACAAATGAATGCTTTGTCATTTGAATCTGCTAGCTCATATTGTCTACAATGGCTGTAGCCATGGGGCACCTGGAACCAAAGGCAAAATGGCAGCATAGCACAATAATAATAACCTCTAAAATAGGTGGTTATGTGCAAAAATTCCCTCCAGGGGATCTATCTCTTCAATCTTGGCCTGTGTTTCTGGCTGGGACTTGGGCTGAGCTGATTTAGGGTAGAGGTCATGGTCTATTGCAGCAAGGCAGGACTGGAGCTGGCTTTCCATCTGGTTGGTCTCAGGATCCTGAGTCCCAAAAAGATCCTGACTCCTCTCCGGCATCCTCCTGCTCATCCTCTGCTGATGCATCTAGCTACTTGTCCTCAGTGGGGTGGGGGTGATTACAGACAGCAGACTCCAAATTATGTCTAAGATGGGTTGTACTATAAATGTGTAGAATCCTGTCTAGTTCATTAAAAAAAGGTCAGGTCACTTGTCGCCTGTTGAATTGCCTCCTTTGGTCCCTTGTTTCAATGTACTTTCTCCAGAAGTGCTTGTTCTTTATGTGGCACTGCTTGATGTATGGGTCATGACTCCTCACAGACATAAGCTTTTCAATGTCCTCTAGAAGGTCTTTATTCTGGGACTTGCCGCGAGAGCTTCTTGAACCCGGGCTTCTCCCCAGATGGCGAGGCGTTCCAGGGTCTCAGCAAGGTTCAAAGTGGCTGCACAAGGCCTGTTGTGGGGATTCTGGAGGGTTAACATGGTTGTATCGTGAGAATGATAGGATCCAGGAACAAATTGGCAAAATCTGTCCCTGCACAGGCTTTTAAACAGACGAAGGGACCTCTGGTCAACTTGATACCAGAGCAGGGGAGGGCACACAGAACTAAACAGATGGACTAAACAATCAACCTGCAAAGAACTCTGGGATAGCCATTGGCAGCATGCAAAAAATGCATCCACGTGAACAAGAGACCAAAATAATTCAATTCAAATAAAATCTTGTTCACTTTGCAAGAGAACTGCAGCGTTCATAATAAATGTGGACTTAGTGTACACTGATCAATAGCATCGCATCTACACAAACATTTTCAAATTGCATTAACTTGATTTGATCATGTTTAAAACCCCTGTGTAGACAACCCTAAGGCCCCCAGCTTCTAACCACAGCATCTACATTTTCTCATTCTGAATGTCTCACCTTTACTGTCTGATATTACTATTCCTAGTGCTCCTTCACTCTATTTGGATTTTGGTGATCTTCTGTGATGACATGATAGTAAAGAAGTCTCATACCATGTTTTGTTTGTTTGTTTGTTTTTCATATTTGAGAACATATTTGGTGACTGTAGAGAGTGGCTTGTTGTCATGCCTTAGTTACTATTGCTTCCTATTTCTCTTTTGCTAAGCTACTGTTTTGTGTTTAGCCTCAAGTTCTCGGCCCATCTTGTCTTTCATATGGTTATCTTTCTAATATCTTTTCTATTTATTTTTACTTTTTCTGAATACTGAACAATGTGACATTGTAGTTCCTTAAATCAACTTATTTGCATTCAAGGTGCTCATCTTACTGACGGTAAACGTGCATGCACTCAGTTTTTGCTCATTCTGTTCAATCAGGAAGTCCATTCTCTTTGTTACACTAGTGACAATATTCATTGTGGTATGTTTGTTTGTTTGTTTGTTTGTTTTTTGTCACCATGACAAATATTTTGTGGTAGCATTTCTGTTTTATTCTCACATTTAATTTAGTCTGTTTTTGTTCTGAAAGGCTATCGCAAATGAAAAGGATGGTAAGATGATTTACTTATGACTGAAACATATCTGTTTTGTTTGCAGTGTGGTTGTAGTCATGTTGGTCCCAAGATATGAGAGAGGTAAGGTAGTATCTTTAATTGGAGCACCTTCTGTTGGTGTAAGGTACAAGCTTTCACACTACACAGAGCTCTTTTTCAGCTCAGGGAAAAGAAATCAGAGTGTCTGAGCTAAATATAAGTTAGGACAGATTGCTCACTCCATCTCAAGTGACCTCTCACAATATGTGTTACCCCTTATGCTTAATTGTCTGTTCCAAGTTGTATTTTGCTCAGACACTCTGATTTCCTGTACCTTCCACCATTGGAAATTGGCCCAATAAAAGATATTACCTTATATACCTTGTCTCTCTCATATCCATTTTGTGTCATACCAACATGATCATTAGAAATAACGCCTCCCCAACACACATAAAAATGAAACAAGAAAAATATTCAAGGACATTTTTCAGATGATCAATTTGATAACAGGGAATTGTGGAAAAAAGACATTTTAAACAAGTATTTTAATCTTGGAAGAGTGCTCCAAAGAGTAATATTTTATAAAATTACTCAGGAGAATCAAAAAGCTGCAAGAAGACCAATCAAACAAACTTTTAAAATAGAAACTGTCAGTTTGGTCTAGAATTAAGCTTTGTGTGTTTAATTTAAAATAATAATAATAATATAGAATTTAATGTGAATGGAAATGGGGAAATGGACAAAGAAGTGAAAACACCTTCTCAACACGCAGTTGCTGTTAAAACAAACAAAATGTTAGATTGTGTAATGAATGGGATAGAAAATAAAAGGGAAAATTTTATAATGGCATAAGATAAATCTAAGGATGCCCTCATCTGGAATACTGTGCTCAGTCCTGGTTATAGTGTCTCAAAAAAAAATGCAAAAATGGAAGTGGTCCAAAGAGAGTCAACAAAAGTGGTTTCAAGGCATTGTCAGAGGGTACTTTATTCACCAGTGGATGGTGCCCCCTTCTGGTAATGTTAGGGATAAGTTCCACCTGGTTCAACTTCCCCTTTCTTCTCTTCTCCTGTTGCAGCTCTCCTCCTGCTCAGGGAGTTGCAGTATGGCTGCTTTGTGACTCAGCCCTCTAGCCAGGTCACACGGATGTCTCCTTCCAGGGGAATCTTTCGAAGTCCTGCACCAGCAGTGCCACACAGTCCTCATGCCCACAGCTCTGACTAGGTCACTCCTGCAGTGATGCGGGCAGTCTTCTGTTTCACTGCCCCTAGCAATAACACTTTGCACTGGTTGGTAGGGGAAACCAGGCCCGCCCTCTACTGTGGGTTCCAGACCAGGGCCCTGTAGTGAGCAATTAAGGTCTGGGGCTTCACCAGCCCTACTGCTCTCTTCCATGGACTATTTCCTACTGTGCTTCTTTAAGCTTCCCCTCCATCAGCCTTCCTAGTCAAACTCATCTCTCCAAGCCTAGTAGATAAACCCTTCCTTTTGGGTTCCTATTCCTTTTCTCAGGGATTCCTATCTCCCATTCCTTTGCCCTTACTTTTGCCTCCACTTTCGTTGGTGAAAGAGACTTTTGTTGGTGAGATATAGAGAACTCTTCTTCAGGTCTGTGAAAGGTACTCAGAATGTCACAGCTAAATATAAGATCAAACTGATAGTTTAGCATAAGTAATTAGCACATATTCAACGGACCATTCCATTCACTTAAAAAGTATTCACTAGCCAAAATATACTGGGCTGGATTGTCTAGCTATCTGTTCCTGTTTGCACATTCAAGAGAAGGTACAGTACTCCATTTAATTTATCAGATTTTGGGATGGGTGGAATGAAAGACTGAGATTTTCTAATATTAAATGTGCCACTCTGTCTCTTTTTTTAACATATAAACAAGGTAGGTTTATGCTGTCAAAAGCAATTTGGGACTAAACTAAACTCTTAGACTTTACTGGGATGGGAAACTACATCAGAGGAACAAATATTTACTTTGCTTAAATTTTGTGAAATCACTTAAGTTTTACATAGCTAGCATTCACTTACATTAATATTCTGGAGTCTGTTAATATGAAAACTACTAATTAGAACAGCAGTACCTGCAATGCATTGGGCAAGATCTTGGCTGAGCTGTTTTGATACATTAACTAGTTTGTATAAGTCTTTTAGGTCCAATCATGTTGCCACTGAAGTCAATGGGAGTTTTACCATTTAATTCAGTGGCAGAAAAAGTAGTCCCTAACTTTGTGAAACTATTGGATAGAGTACTTTGCATAATCCTTGGAAAGTCTTTAAAATAATTTTCCATTAAAGAGCAAACCCTGCTGACCTTTTCAAGGTGCAATTCCTCAGAACCTAGGGACTTGCATTTTCAAAGAAGTCCAATTGAAATTCAGTAGGATTTGGGCATATAATTTAAACTCTTTGGAAATTGCAGCCTAAATAGATTAATAACCCTGGTCTAATCTGTTTTGTTTGTATTCTTTTACATATTCTCAATCTTCTTTCTTTGAGCACTTGAAATGATTTCACAGACCATTAATATCTCTAAAACTGGAGCCTACTGAATGCAGAATGCATACTTAAAAAATTCCCTAATTTTTAACATTGGGTTAATGAAGGGATACATTCTTTTGTTGACTGGTAAGTGAATATGAAGAAATATTCTATACAAAAGTGGTAATTGACAGTACTCAGCAATGGGAATTACATAGTTTTATGATTCTGTGAGATAAAGGATGTTTTTGATACCAAGCTGTACCTCCTAAGCAGACCAACCAAGGAAGGTGCAGCCTGATGGTATAGTGCTGCTCCACCAGCTCTATATGGGTAGGGAAAATTCTTATGCCAGGGGGAATTCCCCACTGTTCGAGACTTTGAAAAAGAAAATAACCTCTTAGCATTATTTGAACGTATTAATAAAGTAGTGGATAAAGAAGAAGCAGTGATGATTTTATTTAGACTTCTAAAAAACCTCTGACAAGATCTATCAGAAGAGGCTACTAAAGAAGATATGTGGTCATGGTGTGTGGCCTCATCTGGAATACCGTATGAAGTATTGCTCACTGCATCTCCAAATCGATACTGCTGAACCAGAAGGAATTCAGAAAAGGATAATGAAAACGATCAGGGCATAGAAGAGCTCACACAAAAAGAGAGGGTAGATGAATAAGAAGGGACGTGATGAAAGTATATAAAATTATTGGGGCTGCAGTTTTGTCATAGTATTTTTTATCAAAAATCACAGAGCAGTCATAGTAAATTTAGTAAAAGTCATGGATCTGGGGGAAATTGTATGTATACTAAAGGGAATGCCATTTAAAGTGGAGGGAGCAACCCGGTGGGAGCAGTGGGTTGGGTCTGGTCCTGCCCCTCAGGTAAGAGATAGGGGTGGGTTCAGTTGTGGTCCTGAGGCATTTAAGGCCCTGGGCGGACGCTTGGGGAGCAAAGTCACACTGTGCTTAGCGCACAGTTGCAGCTCCTGTCCCTTGTAGGTGGGCAGGGCTCCCCCTCCAGGCCTTGTGACTTGGTGCACAGGATCACAATGCCACTTGGATTTGGTCCAGCTACCTTCCGTCTTGCACCAGGTCACAACCCTTGTAACAAGGAGCCAAAGGAGCTGCTGCTATGGAGTGAGTTTATTAAAATCACAGATACAAAGATAAGTCATGGACAATCAGAAACTGATGTCCATATTATTTTTACCACCATGACAAATCTGCAGCCCTAAAAATAATGAATTATATAGAGAAGGTATACGATAAGCTAGTATTCTCCCTTTCTCATAATGCAAAAACAAGTGGACCTTTAATGAAATTATAAGATGAAAAATGCAAAACCAATACAGGAAATGCTTTTTCACACAGTGCCTATTTAAACTATGGAACTCATTGCCACAATCAGTTGATGAGGCCTAAAACTTATGATTCAACACTTAGGATTGGACATTTATGTGGATATCAAGAATCCCCAGAGTTATCAGAATTGATATCCAAATAAAATAAAGAAATATCAAACTTCATGCTTCAGGTCTTAAGCCAATCTTTAACTACTGGAGTTCAATATGAAGCCTAATGTCAGGAGCAGAAATAGATGATTAAAAAAATTATTTTTTAAAAATGTAAATGATTTTTTATTTAAATTAAATACATTTTTCTTTTTTAAAATAAATCTATTAACATTAAATTTGAAAATTTTATAACCTATTTAAGGCCTAAATTTACTATAATCTGTTGACATAATTTAAATTAAATTAAAATAATAATATTATTCAAGAAATACATCTTTGCTGCCAAAATTTTAAAGAAAATCAAAACTCTGACCTTGAAGTCACTGGTTAAACTCCTAGAACCAGAGTTTACAAAGGTGCTAAACCACCATTGGATCTTCTGAAGGTGCAGACAGAATATTTACTTTATTTTAGTCTCTTCAACTAGTTCAGTTCAATGCCAAGTTCATTCAAAGTTGAAAAACTGACTGGGAGTTGAAAAAGCAAAAAAGTGTGTAGTCCTTTTCCAATCTATGGATAAAAACTAGATTTAAGAGGATGAGATTTACGAGTTCTGAAATCTTGAAGGACATGGTGATGGAAACAATCAGTTCAATTAATTAAATACGTATAATAATTATTTTGTTTTAAAATAAATTAGTTAATTTTAAATGCAGAACATTTTTTGATAAACATTTTTTCTCATGTATACAATATATATAAGGTAGTTTTATTTAACTAATAAAATAATTTTAAAATGCTGCTCTTGTACATTTTAATTGAATTCAAATTTCTGTCCAAATCCAGCTTGATACAATTCATGAGTAATTAAATAAATAAATAAATCTAGTAAATAAGGAGTGAATCATTCACTGTTTTCTAGAATGTAAAAAATAAAAATTTGAATAAATATATGTTGTTATATACTTTCTTTATTTGTATATTGCTTAGTGTATCCTCATTAGCAAAACCAGGTACCAAATTATGAAAATCAGTGAGAATCAACCTTTCTTAAAGAGGCTAACTAAAAAGTACAAACACAAAGCAAGATTAAAACTGATAATTTAAAGCAAGTTTTCTTGCTTGCTGATTAATCATGATTAAAATTGGTAATATAAATGACTTTGAAATTTAAATCAATCCATCCTGACCTACTGTGGGGTTTTTAAACCTTCCTCTGAAGTATCTGATTCCTATCCACTGTTGGAGACAGAATACTGAACCAATTGTACCTCAAATTTGATCCTATCTGGCAATTTGCATTCTTTTGTTCCTTTACACCACTGGAGTAGCCTTCTTCATTAGAAGTATCAGTCCTTAGCAAGAGTTCATCAAGATTTATAATATGTCAGGAAGACTATACTCAGACATTTAGACCTCATAAGAATGGCCGTACTGGATCAGACCAATGGTCCATCTAGCCCAGTATCCTGTCTTTGGATAGCCAGCAATGCCAGGTGCTTCAGAGGGAATGAATAGAACAGGGCAATTGTCAACTGATCCATCTCTGTTGTCCGCTCTCAGCTTCTGGCAATCAGAAGCTAGGGATACCTGGCGCATGGGGTTGCATCCCTGACCATTTTGGCTAATAGTCATTGATCGACCTATCTTCCATGAAATTATCTAATCCTTTTTTGAACCCAGCTATAACTGTGGCCTTCACAACATGCCCTGGCAATGAGTTCCACAGATTGACTATACATTGTGTGAAGAATGGGGGAGACAACCTAGTGACAGATGATGTGGAAAAAGGTGAAGTACTCAATACTTTTTTAAAGTCTGTCTTCACAAAGAAGGTCAGCTCCCAGATTACTGAACTGGGCAGCACAGAATTGGGAGGCAGTGAGCAGCTCTCAGTTCTGAAAGAACAGGTTCAGAACTATTTAGAAAGACTGGACGTGCACAAGTCCATTTACAGCCTCCAGTGATAATGATAATACTCATTGCCTATATAGCACTATTGCTGCATGATGTTAGTGCAAATATAAGTGTTCTATTAATAGTTGCCTGATGTTTCCCACAAAAGAAAAAGATATGTAACAGTTAGCAAAAGTGTGTTTTAACTCTCAATTAACAAAAAAATCTCTCTCAAGTTTTGAAAAAAAAAATAAGGGGAGTGGAAGTTCTTAGATTCTAAGGCCACAAGGAACCATTGTGATCATCACTGACCTGTATAACACAGGCCATAGAATTTTCCCAAAATAATTTCTAGAACATGACTTTTAGAGAAGAAACTAGATTTAAAAATTGCCACTGATGGAAAATCCATCACAACCCTTGGTAAATTGTTCCAGAGGTACATTTTGAGACTTATCAGGTAGCCATCTTTTAATCCATTTAATGTGTGCCATGTTAGTTGGCTATAATTTTTATTTGTCAATCAAAATGTCATGCAGTACTAAGTAAAACAGCTTTTGAAAGTCTATTACAGCAACACTATTACCTTTATCAACCAAACTTGTAAATCTCATTTAAAAAAAAATCAAGTTAGTTTGATAGTATCTAATTTCCGTAAATTGATGTTGATTGGCATTAATTATATTATCACCATTTAATTCTTTCTTATTGGAGTCCTGTATTGGCAGCTCCATTATTTGCCTGGGATTGTTGTCAGACTGATAATTGCCCAGGTCATCCCATTTATCCTTTTAAAATATTGACACAACATTAACTTTCTTCTAGTTTTTTGAAACTTCCTCAGTGCTCCAAGACTTACTGAAAATCAAGATGATCAGCTCAGTAAGCTCCTCAGTTTGCTGTTTTAAAACTCTTGGATGCAAGTTATCTGGACCTGCATGCGGATTTTAAAATGTCTAACTTTAATAGCTGCTGTTTAACATTCTCCTGAGATAGAAGTGCATTGGAAAGAGTGTATTGTCGTAAGATTTAGCTACCTCAGCTGCTTTTTCACGAAATATAGATCAGTAATATTTGGTGAACGCTTCTTCCTTTTCTGCATTGTTATTGATAATTCTGCCATTTCCATCTAATAATGGAATGATGCCATTGTTAGGATCCTTTTTGGTCCTAATTTACATTAAAAAAACCCTCCTTTTTATTGTCCTTAACTCTTCTGGTTATAGATTTCTCCTGGTATCCCTTTCCTTCCCTTATTAATTTTCTAGAATTCCTAGCTTCTGATTTATATTAATTACTATCCGCTTCCTCTGTCTTCTGTTTATAATGTATATATTTTTAATTTTCTTTATAGTTGCCTTCAATTCCTCTCTAAACCAGGTGGTGGTGATGGGTTTTTTTTATTTGTTTGGGTTTTTTTAATTCAATTTGCCCTTCTTCCTCAGCTGTGTGACAGTGGCTTTTTATGCATCTAGTAAAGTGTTCTTAACCAATTCCCAATTATTATTAACATTTTTTTCTGAATAAATTCTTCTTCTCAGCTGATTTGGCTCATAAATATTTTCAGCTTTGTGAAAATGGCCCTTTTATAGCAACAAGATGTGTGTGGACTTTATTCGCTTGCACATATATAAATATGATCAAGTCATGACCACTTGTACTTAAGCCATCATTAATTTTTAGTTGGGTTGTCAATTAATCGCAGTTAATTTTTAATTCATTAATCGCAGACATCTGGGCAGGAAGGGAGGCATCAGCTGTGGAGGGACCTGACAGTGGAGTCAGGTGCAGTAACTGAAGCCACCTATGTGACTGTCACTGAAGATGGCCATCACTAATGTATTAAGGGTCAGATTCCTCAACATTTACTCAGATTAAAAGGTACCTTGCTTTTTTAGCAGTACCATCAATATGAATGGGTCTAATCACAAAGCAAATCACTACTCAGCGTGAGAAAGGATGACAAAATCTGACCATAAATAATTATACATAAATTCCAGCTGTAAATATGTACTTATTTCTTTGGTAGGTTAAGCGGGTGTTTAAACAATGCCTGCTGTATAAACCAGAGAGCATTTCTCCAAGTATTTTGTTTTCCTCTGAATTGCACCATGGATACTGGGTACAATTCCTTCTTCAATTTGTGTAAATGATTTCTAATACAAATTAGCTAATGAAAATGTAAATATTTTTTAAATTAGTCATAAGTAATTTTGATATCTTAGACAGTATGAAAAAACTATTACAATGTAATTCCTGAGTATCCCTGTGTGCCTACGGCTAAATGTTTGCACTGTAACGTCTAATGAATATAAAACATGTTGTACACATGTACTCTAGCACCATAAACATTTTCTTTTTTTGAATGTGTGGTGAAAGTGTGAACATTAACTTTTAAATGGATAATGAGGTTATCTATAGGTACACTAGACAGTGCTTATACTACTTGCTACTGCTTCTACTACTAATAATAATGGAAAGGTATGCCTGATGATCAGGGGGTAAGCTAACCAATGAAGAACAGATGTTAGTGTATCAAGGTCATATACTCACCCAGTCAGGGAGAACTGGCATGCCTCAGTTTCCCCTTTCTTTCAGTGCCTGACTTAATAAATGTCTGACCACAATATTTATGTTGAACAGCCACATACACTGTCCCCTCCTAGGATTTCTTTTATAGCAAACTCAAAGTAACAACCCTTCACCCTTGTGTGAGGGCTTTCCAAGTCCTTTGGCTTTTGTATTGGGCTCCTCAATCTTCTATCACCATTGCCCTTCTCCAAGGGCTTTCCTTTTCGGTTCTCCCCAACTTTGGCTTCATGCTCAACCACCAGCTCTTGCAGCCCAGCTTGGAGAGTCTTCCCTATCACCTCCTGTTCCTTGCAAGTCTCTCTTGATTTGCTAGTCCCTGCCTGAGAGACTGGAAGACTTACATACTATATCCTGTTAGTCACATGCTTTTTCCCAGTCATGTGTCCCATCCCTACAGCTTCCATCCATCCCTCAGGACAATATCTCCCAGACTTCCCAACTTTTAAAGGTCAGTCTCTCTAACGGATGAGCTGGGTTTCAGTTAGGAAGAAGCTTGCCCAATGATCAGGAAAATCTATAAATGTCCACCATAGGGTTCTTGCACCTTCCTCAGACACATCTGGCATTGGCCACTGCTGGACAAATGATACTAGATGGACCCTGATCCAGGATATTAACTAATTTCCTATCCACCTATATAACTTCTGTGCAAAGCTCAAGTGAACAGGCTTTGCACAAAGGATCTGAAAGGGTTGTGGGGTTAAGGTGACCAGATATCAAGTGTGAAAAATCGAGATGGGAATGGGGGCAATATGCGCCCATATAAGAAAAAGCCCTGAATATCAGGACTGTCCCTGTAAAATCGGGACATATGGTCACCCCATGTGGGGTGCTGAGGGAAAAAAAACCTCTGCCTCCAAATCAGTTGTTAAGTGCAGAGCAGCTGTGTAACCACTGCCATTAAATTACTACAATTTATGGGAGCTTTAGTAAAGGCTAGGACTCCTGTATACCTACTATATAGTTGGAGATCCACTAGGCACTCCTGTACTGCCTCCAGCACATCACCAAACATCTCTGAATGGAGTGTCACTGCTTGTCCTGTCCACTCCGTGTGTACGCAGATTGTGGGCAAGAGTGGCTGGATATGTGTCATGTCTGAAAATGGTTCCTTTTGTTAGTTTTAAATGTGATTTCTTTTAAATTAGTGAATATCCCCTTGTTCTTGTATTATGAGAAATGGTAAATGTGAATGCTCAGGTTAATTTCTCTGTACTATTCATTTGTGTTTGCCTCTATTATTCCTCTCTTAACTAAATACTCCTGACATTAATCTCATCTTATTTGGAAGTTTTACTATGTTTCTGAATATTTTTATTGTCCATCTCTGAACCCCTTCTCTGTCCACTATTTTTTTATGAGATAAGTTGACCAGAACTGAATACAGTATTTCAGGTGAGGGCATCCCATCAATTTACATAGTTGCATAAAATATAATCAGCATTTTTTTCCATTCCATTTCTTATGCACCTTAGTATTTTGCGTGTTTTTTTTAAACTACTGTTGCACATTGCACATAGAAAGCTGCCCAAATTTATACCAAGGTCTGTCTTGGGTGATTACAGTTAATTTAAAACCAAGCTATATGTATCGTGATTGGTTTATATGATTCCTTCCAATACACATTACCTTGCATTTGCCAACACTGAATTTTATCTTTCATGATGCTTCCCTCTCACTCAGGCAACATCTGCATGGCATACCTCCTGCAGTGGCATGCAGGGTATGTGTAGCTACATGCTACAATGAATGGCAGGCTGACTCCACTGTGCAGTGTGTAGTTACATTTGTCAGTGAAGGGCTCTGCTAAGGGAGAGGCAGCGAGGAAAGGATCATCA
This sequence comes from Emydura macquarii macquarii, assembly GCF_026122565.2. Taxonomy (NCBI): domain Eukaryota; kingdom Metazoa; phylum Chordata; order Testudines; family Chelidae; genus Emydura; species Emydura macquarii. Next base: position 14,726,839 of record NW_027130520.1, on the reverse strand, counting down.
GTTCCCCACTGCTGGAGCCTTTCCCTGCTGCTGGAGCCTTTCCCCACCACAGGGAGCTACTGGAGCCTTTCCCTGCAAGAAAAAGACTCCTACAGTGGGGAGCTGCTGGTGCTTTTCAGGAGATGGGGTTTCTTTACTGCCTAAGCAGTGCCTTACTATCTACATTACTATTTATACCCAACTTGGGAGGCATGTAGCGTATGTATGCTACATGCCACTGAAAGGAGTGTGCAGTGCAGATTTACTTTCTGCTATGGTTAGTATTTTGTTTGTACTTACATTGGGTCCCAGCCTATTTGTCAGCTAGTGCTAAAATATAATAATACTTTAAATCAATATTGCTAACTATTTTCTTGCTGATAATTTTAGCAGAAACATCTGACTGCTGTGGGATTATTTGCTGATCTTGAGTACGGTACCACCCACAATCTGACTCAGATGCACTTCACAAAGTGTATGTTAACGGTACTATAGAGCTGCACAGCCTTGTGGCGTAGGGAACAATCAGCAACTTTGGTTCAGAATTCATGGAAAGAGAAATTTAGTATAGTGCAAATTCTTTGTCTTACAAAATTGTATTGAGGGATCTGATGTTCTCACACACAGAGTGGTTGAGCATTTACAGGAATCATGGTGCCACAATTTATAGTTACAGCAATGACTGTGGCCAAGTGCAGTGTGCTTATATTATGTTAGTTAGATTCTATTTTTTGTCTTTCCTATTTCTGTCAACTGAGATCCAGAAAATCATCAGGAGCCATTCAGTAGGGTGATTTATTTTCTGCTCTTTATACAAAGGAAATCCAGTCATTTTGATTAGCACAAAATAAAAGCAGAAAATGTCATCATGGTTATCCTCCTTCCTAAAGTAAGGTGAGCATCCAACATCAAATGTAGACCTGCAACAAGTTGGAGCAACTCTCCTGTTTAAATTTATTCTTCAACGTAATAACACCCCTATACAGCTACTGCTTACATCCTTACTGCAAAGAGCTCCAAAACAACCTGGAGAATTGCTGATGGGCTCATAACTCAGATTATACCTATTAAAGAATGCTTCAATCATTATTCAATCCCTTCAGTATTTGTTGTTTTATATTCCTGCCTCATCAGTTCATGAGAATAGTGGGGGAAGGGAAGGGAGCAGGGGGTAGAGAAGGAGATTAAGAGCTTTGGGGAAGCAATTTGTTGTCCACTAAATTTAGATTCTCTTATGCAGGTAGCTATTGACTTAAAGTTTATTACCTCTGTTGCTCAAAGACAAAATCCTTTTAGGAATGCGTCATTTGCTTCCCAATCAAGCTTTTGCTGTGCTGTTTCCTCTTCTGGCCAGGGGATATGATCATCATCTTCACAGAATATGAAATTGCCATTTACGGATCTTATCTTCTCTATGGCTCATACCCTGGAGGTTCCTCTTTGAAGAAAAAAGAGGGTCAAATTTCAGTTCAAAATTGAACATCATACTTTACCATTCTATAATTATCTGTGATAGGCTTTTTTGTCATCTGAATAATGAGAAATCATACAAAATCCTATTAATATTCTTAATGTGAAAAAAATCCTATTTATTTCAGAATTGTTTGCAAATGATTGAATAATCCAAACAAAATGTATTTCATTTCTCAGTTGCAGTGACAATGATGTTTAAGGGGATTACAACTTTTAAATAAAAAATAAACTGTTGTTTAAATTCATCTGTTCTATGAAGAACTGCATAAAATTTTGCACATATACATGAGCAAAGAATGCCCAACTATTATTTGTTACCAGACCAAGTATCTAATGAAACCAGTATTTTCCTTTTCAAGTTTTCTTTCTAAGAAGTTAAAAAAAATCTTTAGCTGATCTTTTAATTTTTGGATGGGTCTGGAAAAACAGTTTATTTTGCTTAGCAGTGTCTCCATTATATACAGAACCAGAATTTGGAGGAAGGATAGCAAGGAAAGATAATGACCTTATCTGTCACTTTCTCAAATATGAACCTATTTTTCTTCAAGCTATGATTTTTAGAATACTTCTTAATAATAATAATAATCATAAAAAACAGGGTAAATTCCTGGCCCCTATCTGTTAATCACATTTTTGCTATTGACTGTAATGGAGCCAGAATTTTGGCCCTAGTATATAAAATCTAAGCAAGATGACTTGATAAAATGGGACATCAAAGCCATCTGAAAATATCTGGGTAGATTTTTAAATCTCGACTCCACTTTCTAACATGGTTTCCCCTCACTGTACCTCTATTGCTCCTCCTTTATCCTTACGCTAGTTGACTGGTCACTTTATTTTCTTCCCCTTCTGTTTGTATTTTTCTTTCTTCTTCTCTTTATCTATTCCTCCTTAATTTTCTGTCTCCCTCTTTTATTTTTCCCTTTGTGTCCTCCATTTCCTTTTAAGTCTTTTCCTAAACACATACATCCCTACAGATTTCATGTTTGTGAATTCTCTTATAGTCACTATCCTAATATAGTTATATTCTCAATTTCTGTGTATCTGGATATCCATCCCATTTTTATTTTACGGTTTAATAGGTTACTGATTTGTTGTGTTCACATTTGCATGACTGGATGCTAATGATACCAGGAGTCTTGTAGGCAGGGTATTTTAATTTGAAACTGTTTCAGAGATGCATTTTAACCAGAACCATTCCACTATGTTTTGGAGTCAGAGTGAAGAATAACTTTGAGTGTATGTGTGTGTATGTATTCCACTGTTGGTGTGCATGATCCCAGTGCATTCAAGCCAGATTCTTGTGGCCAATAGTGTCCATCAGGGCAGTGGCTACATCCTGAGTTTCCTGTGCCTCCAACCCAGGGCATAAAAAAACACCAGCAGGGCCTCCCCATATCACCACTGAGTTCTTTCTCCCCAGCTGTGGCTATGAGTTGGAATTTGCAGTGACTGCTTCTTTGTACACAATGTGCCCTTCTTTCATATGTAAATGGATAGTTAGGTACTTAGTTATATTATCGCTTATTTACAGTTACAGCGCTACAGTGGTGCACCTATTCCATTGTAGCGCTTAGTGAATATGTTCCCTATGCTGATGGAAGAGCTTCTCCCATCAACATAGATACTCCACCTCCCGTAGAGGTGGTAGCTATGTTAACAGGAGAAGCCCTCCCATCAACATATCGCTGTCTACACTGAGAGTTCGGTCAGTATTATCTGCATCGTTTAGGTGTGTGGAAAATCCCCTGAGCAACATAGTTGTGCCGACATAGTTGTGCCTGAGCAACATAGTTGTGCCGACATAAGTTTGTAGTGTAAACCAGGACGCAATGCTAGGACTGTTTATAGAGTGTTCTTTTTTCCCTATATGAGGAAACTGTCATTTTGTTTATTTACCTGGGATACTCTCAGTACCATTTACACTGTCATGACAGAACATAAATCCCCAGGTTTCAAGAACTGACTTTTCTGTGTGGTAGAAAGGTCCTAAAACAATGACCAGTTATAGGTCATTCTCAAAAGCAGTAGAGAGAGAGAGAAGTTCATCAGAAAATGTTCTTGTTAAAGAGGTCTATGCGCCCCGCTTCTGATTATGGCTTGCTTGGGCAGATTTATCTGATTACTCCTCAAAGAGTGCTCCAGATGATACTATGGGTTGAAGTCCCTCATATAAAAGACCTATCATATAATTCTGGGAAATCCTTGGGTGAGAGAGGAAAAACAGCATTAGATTCATAGAAGAGACAGAGATCTGCTCCAGGCTTTCAATTTCCAAGGCCCATAATCCTCTCCTTTGACTGAGCCTAAGAATACCTCAAGAGCTAAGATGGGTTCTTCTTCGAGTGTCCTCTACATATGCAAATGCTAGAAGGTTAAATACTAAGATGGGTAAACTTGAGTGCCTCATATTAAATGAGGATATGGATATACTGGGCATCACAGAATCTTGGTAGAATGAGGATAATGGATAGGACACAGTAATACCAGGGTACAAAATATATCGGAAGGATAGAATAGATTGTACCGGTGAGGGAGTGGCACTATATGTGAAAGAAAACATAGTCAAATGAAATAAAAACCTTTAATGAACCAAACTGTGCCATAGAATTTCACTGGATAGTAATTGCATGCTTGAATAATAAGAATATAACAGTAGGGATATACTATCAACCATCTGACTGGGATGATGAAAGTGACTGTGAAATGCTCAGGGAGATTAGAGAGGCTATAAAAATAAAAAACTCATTAATAATGGGGGATTTCAAACTATCCCCATAGTCACTGGGTACATGTCACCTCAGGATGTGGAGATAAAGTTTCTTGACACCTTAAATGACTGCTTCTTGGAACAGCTAGTCCTGGAACCCACAAGAGGAGATGCAATTCTTGATTTAGTCGTAAATGGAGCAAAGGAAATGGTCCAAGTGGTGAATATAGCTGAACTGCTTGGTAATAGTGACCATAACATGATAAAATTTAACATGATAAAATTTAACATCCCTTAATTTCAGAAAGGGGAACTACACAAAAATAAGGAAGTTAGTTAAACAGAAATTAAAAGATACAGTGCCAAAATTGAAATCCCTACAAGATGTATGGAAATTTTTAAAGACACTGTGATGGGGCGGACTTACCCCGCACTGAAGGAGTTAAGACAATTCTATGGGCGGTGGAAGTCCCGCCGCCCAGACCCTGCTAGGCATGCTCCAACTTCTGCCCTGGCATAAAATGGAGCAGCCCAGCTTATTCTAGGCTGACCACCGAGGAGGGAAGAGGTGTGCAGAAAGCTCCAAGCCAGAAGCCGTTTCAGCCCCTGATGGTGGGAGCCAAGAACCCAGGAGACCTCGTCGGAGACCAGCCACCCTTCATCAGCTGCCCGGAGCCAGATACCCAAGGAGATGCCTTCACTATGGAGCTCCCACTACTCCGATACCAATAGGGCCCTGGGCTGGGACTCAGAGAAGCGGGGAGGGCCTGAGCCTCTCCTACCCTGGGCACCACCCTCTTATAGAGAGCACCCCACTACCCAAATGGACTGCCAGAGCATGCTGCTCTGACCCGAAGGTGACTATTTTCTCTGGCCACTAGGCCGTACCTCCCTGATCTGAGAGCGGTTAGTAGCTCTGACCACTAGGCCGTGGTACTCATCGCGGGAGCCAGCCGATAGGCCTTGGATCTGCAGCATGCAGGAGAGACAGTTCTGTTGACTGTAGTTGCGGGGGGGTGCCCCATTCCCCTCATTACCCCCGCTGGGGCTACGGGGGAGAGCTTACCCTGCGACAACACCATAATAAAGGATCAATTGAAATGTATACCCCAAATTAAAAAAAATATAGTTAAGAAGACCAAAAAAGTGCCACCATGACTAAACAACAAAGTAAAAGAAGCCGTTGGAGGCAAAAAGGCATCCTTTAAAAAGTGGAAGTTAAATCCTATTGAGGAAAATAGAAAGGAGCATAAACTCTGGCAAGTGGAGTGTAAAAATATAATTAGGAAGGCAAAGACTCAAAAAATAACAGCAAAATTTTCTAAGTACATCAGAAGCAGGAAGCCTGCTAAACAACCAGTGGGTCCACTGGACGATAAAGATGCTAAAGGAGCACTCAAGGAAGATAAGGCTATTCCAGAGAAACTAAATTAATTCTTTGCATCAGTTTTCATGGCTGATTATGTGAGGAAGATTCCCAAACCTGAGCCATTTTTTTTAGGTGACAAATCTGAGGAACTGTCCCAGACTGAGGTGTAATTAGAGGAGGTTCTGGAAAAAAATAATAAATTAAACAGTAATAAGTCACCAGGACTAAATGGTATCCACCCAAGAGTTCTGACAGAACTCAAATGTGAAATTGCAGAATGACTAACTGAGGTATGTAACCTATCATTTAAATCAGCTTTTGTACAAGAAGACTGGAGAATAGCTAATGTGATGCCAATTTTTAAAAAAGGCTCCAGAGGTGATCCCGGCAATTACAGGCCAGTAAGCCTAACTTCAGTACCAGGCAAATTCTTTCTAATATCATATCATATGGAAGCTTTTCCATACCCCTAAACATTTTAGTTATCCTTTTCTGTACCTTTTCTAATTCCAATATAACTTTTTAGAGATGGAGGAGCCAGATCTGCATGCATTCTTCAAGATGTGGGTGCACCATGGATTTATAAAGAGGCAATATATTTTCTGTCTTATTATCTATCCCTTCCCTAATGATTCCCAACATTTGGTTAACTTTTATGACTGCTGCTGCCCATCGAGTGGATGTTTTCAGAGACCTATCCACAATGACTCCACAATGTGTGGTAACAACTAAATTAGACCCTATCATATTTTATGTATAGTTGGGGTTATGTTTTCCAATGTGCATTACTTTGCATTTATCAACATTGAATTTCATCTGACATTTTGTTGCCAGGTACTGACTACATCCTCGATACCCATGCAACCTTAGTCAGTCTAGGCATCAAATACACTTACTAATAGAGCCCATCCTCTGAATATTCATTTTCCTTCTCTGAATTGGAGGACAGCAAGGGAGCTTCATCTGCAAGATCACTTGGGTCTGTATATTTTGGCCCTCTCATGGAGTCCAGGGTTGATTTTTATTATCAAGGACACTGTGGTGGGATATGAATCCGCAGTATCCTTCCCCCTTGGCCATGGACTCCTTATACTTATTAACACCCTTGGCCCTATTGAACACCAAGGTGAATCCCTCATGCTAGAAGGATTGCTTCAGTATCACATTCCAGACTCAGGTATCACAAATACACCATGAGATGAGGAATTACAAGTGGAAGAATGTTCTATCCTTGCTCACATTTCTTCCACATCTCAAGATAAAGGTATAATGTCAGAATCCTTTGCATCCAACCCAGGTAACTATACAGTTTTTCAACAGCACATAAGGAGAGTGGCCTCTACTCAACAGATTCCCATCAAGGTGGTCTAAGAAAAATCTTGCAAGTGTCTAGATATTCTCCATACCTCCTTACCAGGTTGTTTCTCTCTTCCTGTAAATGAAGACCTATTAGACTCTGCCAGACTACTGTGGTAACCCCTAGGCTCATTGGTCCAGCTACTAAAAGAGAAACCCACTAATATCAAGTTCCCTATCAAGGGTTTGAACAATTTTTCACCCATCCCACATTAGTCTCATTGGTTATGGCATCACCAAATGAGAGGGCTCGACAGAGGCAACAAAAGCTGACCACTAAAGATAGAGATCCTAAATAATTGAATTTGTTTGTCAGGAAAAACTACAGGGGAAGAAAAAAACAGGAAAAAAAATTACAGTTGCTAACTGCCAGGCCTTGTTGACAAAATATGATTTTATTCATGTGGACTGACTAAATTCACTGATAAAATACCACGGAAAATGAGACAAGTTCAAGTCTATCATTGCTGGGGGTTAGTTTATAACCAGAACATCTCTGCTGGAGGCCCTTGATGCAGAAGACATAGCCTCCAGGACGATGGCTACCTATATAGCAACGCAAAGGTCCTCCCTGGCTCAATTTTTCTGGAATTCCTAATAATGTACAAATCACAGTTTAAGGCATTCCATTCAAGGGTTATAACTTGTTCAGTGCAAAGATTGATGAAGCACTGCACTCACTTAAAGACTTGGGGGCAACACTGAGGTCTTTGGGGATCTATATACCTGCTCCTGAAAGAAAGCCATATAAACAGCCTTATCGGCGGCATTTCTTCTATCAACAATACGACCAGATGAGACCGCTGGGGGCCACAGAACATGGCACAGTGAACTCCTAAGTGTCCTGGAGTAATCTGCCAGCATTTATTCCCATCTGCAGCTAAGCACCATCATTTTCCCTCTAAAAAACAAAAAACACACTTTAACCTGTGCTGAAGTCTGAGTTCATCTTCCATCCTCAAGTCCAGAGGTAAAGAGACTTCCCTCCAAGCCAAGATGTCCATCACTGAAGACCGTGAGAGTGTGCTAACTCTGCTCAAAAAGGTGTCTGCAGACACCCTCACAATTAAAGCTACATTCACCACTCTCCAAGCCACAGAATCTGCTATTGTAACCTCTTTGCAGGGACTATCAGGTAGGATGTCAGAGACCGAGGGCCATATTTCCTCAGAAGAAGATTAAATACAGGGCATGACCACCCAAACTGAGAAACACCTCAGGGATATAAAATTTTTTAACGTTAAACTGGCTGATATGGAAGGCAGATCACACAGAAACAATCTTAGAATTATAGGAATCCCCAAGGGAGCAGAGCAAGGGAAATCTCTAGAATCCATCCCCAGGCTTTAAATATAAATTCTTGATCCACCTGGGGACTGTATATTCAGTACTGAGAGAGCCCACAGGTCTCTCGCCCCAAGACCTGACCTGCAGCTAAATCCAGAGCTTTGATAATCAAATTTCTCAGGTTCAGAACCAAAGAACCCATTCTACACTAGGCAAAGAAAAAAAGAGCTTTTCTGGGGAAATCCCCAATCAAAATATTATAAAATATTTTTTCAAGATTTTGCAAAGAAAGTTATGGAGCAGAGGGTGGCTTTTGTCATTGACTGCAACTGGAGTATATCCAAATAATTGCCATTGGCTGCTGCTAGCTTCAGGGACACAGAGGGAAGGTGACGTGGGCAACCAAAACACCTCGCTTTTTGTCCTGTAATAATGTTAGATGGAATCCTGTGGGTGAGAATGAATGGGTTGTAAAAGTAGGTGAAGAACGTGTACATTTCAGCATCTCTGGGGTTGACAGAATGTGTTATTGGGGCATATTTGGTCACTGCTGAAAGAGGGCAGTGTTAAAGTCACCCAGTCAATCTTAACTGTGCATTTCCTGGTTGTCAAAACTTTGGTTTAGCTCAACTCAACCTTCTATAAGGGGACAATGTACCACCAAGCAACTGAACTGTTGTATAACACTGAATTACCAGTATACTTTTATCATGTCACAGATATGTGTTTCTAGCATGCTAACATCCTTATGCCCATATGGATGGAAATTGAATATGTATTAACATGAATTAATTCATCCAAATCCCCCTATGTTCTTTTTGTCTGATGGAGTAAAATAAGGGGACTACAGTAAAAGGTCTGGGCTATCGTAGCTAAGAGGTACCTATTTCATCCTTACTGTCATGCAAAAGCACCTATTGGGGCAACCCAGACTTGCAGATTGGAACTAAACCTATAGTTTGGAAGAAATGGCTGAGCAGGGATATCATATGTGTTTCCCAATTACTCAATAATGAGGGCTTTGTCCTTTTTCTCTCACTGAAGCAATGTTTTGACCTGTCACCCTTAGTAGAGTGGCAGTACTTACAACTAAGACACTGGCTAATGTATCAAGTTGGTCCAGAAGCCCTAGGACTGCCAGAGGCCCCCAAATAAGTTGGAATCTTAGAAATGCTTCATAAACTTCCCAGGCCAAAGTCCTCTATATGTACTTTGTTAATGAAGAGGAACTCCATTAGTCTGGAGTTCTTTGTGAAACTATGGGGAAAGGATTTATCAAAGCCCTTAAAAGAATCCCAATAGCAGAGCATATTATGTAGTGTTAAAGATTCTTCTGTGGATCTCAGGCTATGTATGATGCAACAAAATATTTTATTCAAAATGCATGGGATACCACAGAAGTTGCACAAGAGAAAGGCCTTCTCTGATTTTGGCTGGTGCTGTAACAAAGAAAAAGGAACCCTGATGTCATGGGACTGACCAATAGTCAAGCAGCTGTGGAAAGAAGTGGACACAAAAGTTAAAATAGTGCTCAGATTCAGCAGTCAAATCTCACCTGAAAATGTCATCAGTAATTTACCTGCTAAACTGGGCTGAACACCACCACAAAAACATTGGTTCTTGAGGACTTCAGTGATCACCAAGCACATATTACAAAAATGGAAAAGTAGCCTTATATTCAGAATAGAACAGTGACATTCGGCTTTTTCTGACTTAATACCCAAAGAAAGAATAGCTTATTACTGTAGAGAGCAATTATATGAATTTGAAGAAATTTGAATCCCCATTTCTAGAAACATTTTGATAAAAATGTTGAGATGGCTCAAAGAATGATCAACCTCCATTACACCTAACCTCCCTGCTTTTTTCCTCCCATGTACTCTCTGTCCGTCCTCTCCCTATTCATGTATGTAGTTTATTTTATTACTGTTACCCCTTCCCTAGCATGTTACATCTATGTAGTATTGTTTGGTTATGTATTGTCTGTCTTACAGACAAATTGTAAAATTGTGTAATTATGTTATTCTGTTGGAGATCCTGTGAGGCGTGATGAATTTGGAAACATATGCAAGCTGTAAGCCATTTACATTTTTGTACTTTTGATTATTTCTTTATGAAAATCAGTTAAACAAACAAACAAAAATGAGATGATTCCACAAAGGAAGTAACATCAGTTTCCTAGAGGAAAATCCTCTGTTTTCACTGGTGTGTCAACTCACTTAACTCCTTCAACTGGCAGGCAGTGGATTTGACTGCTCACTTGAGAGCTTCAGATCTTTCCATACCCTCCTTTTGGGAACCATTTATACCATTTCCATGGTTCTGGAACACCACCATCACAAATCAGCAAGTTCCGGGCATTATAGAGGCGGGATATACCATCCAATTCCAGTCTCTTTCCCACTCTCAAACACCTTCTCCGTTGCTATCCAGGGACCCTTCTTATGAGAGTGATCAATGTCAAGAAATGCAATCTTTTTTCATTTTTGGAGCGTACAAGAAATCCCACTAAGGGGTTTTATTCCCTTTACTTTCTCATTCCCAAAAAGCAGAGGAGAATAGGAACCAAAACTAAACACCTTCATTAGAAAGCTCATGTTTGGGATGGTGTCACTTGCTTCTATGATCCTATCCCTAGGTCTGAATGATGGGTTACTGCTTTCAGTCTCCAGGATGCCTATTTTCACATTGTGATACACCCAGCACATAGAAGGTATCTAAGATTTCTAGAGGGTGGTTGTCATTACCCACAGAAAGTACTACCATTTGACCTGTTGACAACCCCCAGAGATCATGAAGTGTCTTCCAGTAGTGGCAACTTACCTCAGGAAAATGGGAATCCAAGTGTTCTCATATTTAGACAACTGGCTGTTTGGGGAAAATCTCATCAACAAATAACAGATTTCCTGTACCAGATTCTGGTTCCATTTGCCTGACTAGGTCTGAAAATAAAAAAAGACATGCCAGTACTGACCCCAGCACAAAAAAATAGAGTTCATTAAGGTAATTGTGAACTCCGTGATAGCAATGACTTATCTGCCTCCCTTCCTGTCCCCACCCTCAAAAAATCTATGCTTGTTCGTCCCATGCACCAATCTTCTAGCTCAGCCAAGAACAACTGCAACAACATCTCAGACTACTGGGTCATATGGCATCCTGACTCAGCATGCCAGACTTTACCTTCACTGAATGCAAGGGTGATTGAAGTCTATATCCACCAAGCAAACATCATCTGGACATGTTGGTTCATGCTCCACCTTGAGTCCTGTTGACATTAAAGTGATGGATGGACCCATAAATAGCTTGCAAAGGGATTCCATACTTCCTTCCACTTCCATTGAAGGCCCTAGTGATGAATGAATCAATGCTGGGCTAAGAAGCACATCTGGCAACTTGCTAATTCAAGGTTTTGTAGACCCTACAAGAAACAACTCTTCACATAAACATCCTAGAGTTGAGCCATTTACCAGACTTGCACAGTCTTTCTACCAGTCACAAAGGGGCATACCATACAAGTCATGACAGACAATATTACCGCTATATTTACTTGAAGAAGCAGAGCAAAGCAAGATCAACTCCACAATGCCAGGAAGTGGCAAGTCCCTGGAACTTTTGCATATGACACAAAGTCATCTATGATTCATCTTCCAGGAATTCAAAATGTTCTGACGCTTGCTTCTATGGAAAGTTTGACGATAACCATGAGTGGTTCCTAACAGATGATATAATATGATTGATATTCAGTGAGTGGGGTTTCCCCACCGTGGACCCTCTTGCCACCAGGAATTGCCATCACTTCTGTTCCAGAAGGGTCAGACTCAGAGTCCACTTCAGATTCATTTTTGATCCCAGTGCTCTTGGGTCTTCTCTATATGTTTCTCTAATTCCATTAATACTTGTTCCGGCAGGTTAATGATCCCCGAGAGTCAATAATGAGTCAATTAATGACTAAATGAATTGTATTATAAAACAACAGGAATAATATAGATTTTTAACCATTTCTAGACTAATACAATAGAATATGAAACAGACAATTACTATACAATATAAACTGAATTTGAACTGACAGTTTAACTGCAAGACACAGAATGATTTTAAACAGACAGTTAACTGCCAGGTACAAACTAATTTGAAAAGACAACAAACAGTTAACTGCAAGTTACAGACTGATAGGGAGAAATGTAACACAGGCAGCTAGCTGCAGAGGAATGTAAAGTTTCAACACAGACTGACAGTTAACTCCTTACCATCCAGGCGAGAAGGGGACAAGCATAATAAACGTAAAAACTCGAACTCGGCCGGCTAAGAGACGATTCGCGCTCGGGGGGGGCACCAGAGCAGGAGAGTCCGGACCAGGTGATCAGGCTGGTAGTTCGGGAAGGCTCTCAGCCAGGGGCTTGGATAAGACCCCTTTTATGGGCTTCGTGCCAGCACCAGATTGGCCGGGGGATACTTGCAATAGGTTTCGTTTCCTGGTTGCTGTTAAGTTTTGTTTCCCATGGTCAGTTAAGTTTCGTTTTCCATATATGACGTGAGAGCCGAAGGCACAGCCGATCACATAGGCATACCCTAATAAGGTCAGGTCGTGGATTGACTGTTAGCACCGAATGGATGGGGGCGGGGGGGCGAGGGGTGATCATGGCAGAATTGGTGCAGCGACAATACTATCAGTCTTCAAGAAGCTCAAGCAGGAAGAAGCCAAATTGATGATAATCCTGCCTGGCCAAGGCAATTTTGGTATGCTGATCTCCAAATTTTATCTGCACAGCCTATGATAATCTTGCAATTTTCTGCAGTATCTCTTGGAGATCTTACAAAATTAAGTTTATGTATTATTGTGGGCGAGAGATTTTATGGGGGCAGGTGACCACAGCTCTCCAGACACTCACAGTATAGGCAGGGAACTATGCAGCCTGAAAAACTCCAGTAAGGAGGCAGAGAGACAGGGTCCTCTGCTCAAAAGAGGTCACAGTTGAGGAGCCAGCCGCCTAAAAAGTGAGTGCTCTTTCTGGACCATAGAGGGGAAATACAAGTGCAGTTGCCCTGAACTGTGACAAACCTTATCATTGCTTTCAGACATAGTACCTCAAAGTCACAAACAAGTGCTTTATTCCAAGCCACACACTCTGCACCTCACAGCGTTGATATTGAAAGACTGACATAATCTGCAATTGAATTTTTATGGACAACTCATCTCAAACAATCACAGTTACTATAAAGTAAGTAGTATTTTTCTTTCCTAGCTGAAAAGACAGAGGGATTTAAATATGCAGGATGTAATTGCCCAACTTGTAATTTGCTAAAAAATTGGGACAAAACATTCCCTATTCTTAAAAAACAAAATCAACCTTCACTTCCCAAAAATCCTAAAAGATGCACTTTTTACCCTTAAAGTAATGCCACAAACATTTAGAGCTATATTGTGTGTTTACTGTTGGGAGGTGAGCATGCATGCAGCAACATATCTGCCACAAGCAGAATCATTTAGAGAAGGTGTAAACAAGTGGCCATTATCACAATCTACAGTGTGCGTTTCCCCTGAACTGTGATTGCTTGTTTAACTGGTATGGGCATTGCCTAACCCTTTTTACCCTCTAAGGTTTTGAGAACTACTGTGGCTTGGCTTTCACACCTATTCCATGACAGACATCACAAGGACTTAGACCTCATACATATGCCAGGTTTTTTAAAGCTTTTTTCCTCTCTCTGAATAGTAAGGTACAATCTGATCCTTAGTTTACAGGTATCATTAACAATACTGACTTATCCAGACATCTGTTTGGGGTTTTTGTCTGGACTTTTTTAGAGACTAATGTAAAACATCTTTTGTCCAGGAATTTCACTAACTACAGTCTCTGGACTTCTCTTGGCAGTTAGTCTAATAGCTAGATTTCCTCACCTATGCTAATGAATTAGCTAGTTTTCTCTTACACAACAGCAGGTATGGAGGAAGACATGCACACTCTCTCTTTATGTGTGTGGGGAAAATGTAGTTTGCTTTTAATCTAAACTTTGTAAAACATGCCCAGATGCCATACTGATGGATGCTTGCAATTGTAATAAATCATATTATCTTCACTAGGATTTTGCAACTGCGATTTACTCATAAGGTCATTTTAGTATGAATTTGTGGATCATGGCTCCATAGATAAAGTACAGTTGAGTTTTAAGTTTAAGTAGAGATTCAGCTTTTCTGTTATGTGTGAAAAATACAGCATCTTTTCAAAATTACAGCTACTCTTTGGGTAACTAATGCATTTTCTGAGACTGTTAATCTGTTAATTAATCTGTTAATCTGTTGGAGCTAAAATTAAGTAAAAATTAGGTCCTCAAAGAAATTTAGCACCACATGTGAAACCTTGTTTTGTCCTAATGATTTTAATAACAGAATAGCAGACTCTTCAAATTATCTTAAGGTTTAAACTCACTAAAACCTTGTCTTAATCTACTTTGGAGGTTTTTTAAAAGGATCAGTGATGATTTTTGTTGTTGTTATTCATCATAAGTGAAAGTTTCTTCTTCGACAGATGTTGACGAATAACATTCTAGAGAAAACTGAATAAAGAATTGCCCCCTTTCAAAATCATCGCTAACTCCCATAGGTTCTCAATAGAACTAAGGACACAGGCTGCTCTTAGCAAAATGGCCACAGTTTATATTCATCTGCTCCTCCCCACCTTCTGGAAACATAGGGGTCTACTAGCTTCCTTGTCTTCATTTCCATAAGGGCCAGTGGAAGGCAGTGGTCATTTTAAAAGGGGGCATCTTAACTGGCCTCAGTCTCATTAAGGACAATGGAGGTGGTATCCATTTTGAAAGAGAGCAATTCTTCATGAATAACTCAGAAGACGATGACTTTATGCATCAGCCTCAATTGAAGGAGTATAATCAGTTATGACAAATAATTGCAAAGATGACAACTAATCATTAATTTTCTTTTCAAAACTGCCCATTACATCAGATGTATTCAACAATAAGGTCAAGAGGGAGGGGGAAATTAGAGGTTTCACTAGTGTGTGTGCATGTGTCTATAAGGAGGAATGTGGGAGAAATTGGTTTGTTTGCGTGTATACTCACAGGGAATGTAGAATGAAACAAGAAAGATGAATTGGAGAAAAGGGAGTTTGTGGAAGGGATTCTGGAGGACAGAAGGGAGGAGGAAGTGGACCATGAACTCTAGGTGCTTTGTGCTGCTCTGGTGATACTACACAGCTTATCTGGCCATTATGCATTGGTTGCTTTCTGCTATTCCAAGCATTGTGTATTAGTGTATATCTGACTGTAAAAGTTAAAAATAATGAAACAAAATGTTTTAAGGTATATAGCATATGTATCTTAAAATAATTACCAGTATTGCATGGTATCATTCTTTTGGATTTCTTGTTTAGTATGTAAAATAATAAACTAAGAAAATTTCCAGGCATTAAAATCAAAAGAAAAATATGTTAAAATGGAGTTAAAGCTGAGAGTGCATACCAGTGATTTAGGTTAAAAAACATGAAACATGAAAAAATGTACATGAACGATGTAATTATCCCAGAAACAAGCATTATAAAGCCAGAGTTTTTAAGATATGGAATTTCACAGTTAGGACACCCAAATAACCCTAAACTATAGTGACCCAAGGAGGAGATGGGGGGGAATCTAATGTCCTTTAACTATCATTTTAATCTATTCTGGGACCACAAACACTAAAATGTCTTAATTATAATCATATGCCTACTGCATGGTATCACTACAAGTCAGAGGAAAGGCTATTTGGTGCTTTAACTACAAATTTCCATAAATTTGGTTGTTTGGATATTTGGATTTTTTTTTATTTTAACCTCAACTGTCAATTGCCCAGTTTAATGTTTGTGTTTGGAATAATTAAAACATCACTGTAATGTATTTTTTACTAAACTACTGTTATGTACTCTCAACTGTAATCTGTCTTAATGGACGTCTTGTCTTGGAATTATTTTCTTTTTATTGTTTTTATTTCTGTTTTATTCAGTTGGTAATTTCTCAATTTATAACTCTTCTTAATTTACTCCATGAGTAAATTTATACCATCCACCCATTGTGCTTATTTTTATTAAATTAATATTAGATACATTTTGATATGTTTTTCTGTGCAGATTTTCCATTTGACTTCCAAAGTATTATTATTTTCATTTAATTTTTGATTTTGGTAATTTTTGGAAAAAATAAAGACTGAACTTAAAAAACAAACAAACAAAAATAGAGGCTTGTTAAAATATTTTTCATTATTGTCTTTATAATTATTATCAGATTTCAAAATTATTGTATATTAATTAGTATACTTTATTTTATAAATTTATAAATGTGCGGAGTCTACAAGTGAAGAAATTTTCATCATTCACTGTCATGCATTTATTGTATAGCCAGACTCTAGATAACAACAAATGCTAATGTTTTCTTAGATTCCATTAACATCCCATACTTACCATTGTTGAAAATATTTATGTTCTCTATTAAGCTATACCTCAACATTCTGTTTTTACCTGCAGCTGAATGTGGAGCCTCTGCAACAAATAATGAAGGAATTTTGCTGTCTCCCAATTACCCACTCAACTATGAAAACAACCATGAATGCATTTATAGCATTCAAGTACAAGCAGGGAAGGGAATCAATATTTCAGCCAGAACATTTCACTTAGCACAAGGAGATGTTCTTAAGGTAGGTTGTCACTTTTGTAATACATTTATATTATTTCCAAATACGTAATGTTTTCATGCCATTTTGCTGTTCATCTGTATGTAGCATTACAATTTCATGTGAGTTTACATTTATCATTGCTATTACAATAAAATATATTCTATCTAAAACAATTCCTCATCTAAAAAGTAAAGAACAAGGCAACCTTTTGCCTCGTCTACCATCTTTACATATCCATAAACTGATCATATTTCCATGTTTTTATAGCCATAGAAACATTTTAAGACTGAAGCATACTATGGAGTCTTAAATTTGTATATAAGTTTACTACTCCCAGTGTCACACATTAATCTTTTAACAGGGTTGCATGTCTCCTATGATTCATGTTTTTGTATCAAAATTTTCAAAAATGTGTGTTCTTGTCTAGGAAGTAATAATTAATAAGTAATAATTTCCCCCCTGTCCAATTAGATTGAGAGGCTTAATTGTATATGGCTCTTGACTGGCACACAAGGAATGCACTGATAAGGGGTCTAGAATTACACGTATGTAGCACCTTCTGCAAAATGTTGAGTGCCATTAATTCCATCTGAAGTCAATTCCAAGTTATATCAAAGAGTGATTGGAGGTTCCCAGCGTTTTTTAAGGATTGATCCCAATACTCAAATTATTAATTTGATGGAGAGCTATCACCCTAACAACTTCAGTTTTTAAAAAAATTTAAGATAGGTATTTTTTTTAAGAATGGACTGAGAAAATATTTACATTTATACCTCAATACATTGTTTAGTAATTTACATTCCAAGTTGAAAACAGTCTACTACTTCTAATAGGCTAATAGGAAAAAACAAAAATAGTCCTGTGCTTTATGGAAAAACAAAACAAAAAAACAAAACTAAAATAAAACAACATTTAACTCTATCAAATCCAATGCAAATGATCTACTACAAAGGAATACCAAATAATGCAGAAGTTACATTTCCTATTCTGCTCTGCTATTTACAGAGTTACTAATTATGCATCCTTTAATTATCCTGTTACATTACTAATTGATAAGAGACTTAATGCTTACCATTTAACTTCAAAATTATTTTAAAACATTAAATAACTAATTCTTCCAACACTCATGTGAGGTATGTAAGAATTCCATTTTACAAGTGATGGCATTTTACCAGTAGGGAATCTAAGTTGAAGAAAGTAGTGATTTCATAGAATCATAGGGCTGGAAGGGACCTTGAGAGGTCATCTAGTCTAGTCCCATCATCTCATGGCAGTATTAGGTAATATCTAGACCATCCCTGACAGGTGTTTGTCTAACCTGCACTTAGAAATCTCCAGTGATGGAGATTCCATAACCTTCTTAGGCAATTTATTCCAGTGATTAATCACCCTGACAATTAGGAATTTTTTCCTAATGTCCAACCTAAACCTCCCTTGCTGCAGTTTAAGCCCATTACTTCTTGTCCTGTCCTCAGAGGTTAAGAACAATTTTTCTCCCTCCTTCTTGTAACAACCTTTTATGTACTTGAAAACTGTTATCATGTCCCTCTCAGTCTTCTCTTCTCCAGGCAAAATAAACCCAGTTCTTTCAGTCTTGCCTCATAGGTCATGTTTTCTAGACCTTTAATCATTGTAGTTGCTCTTCTCTGGACTTTCTCCAATTTGTCCACATCTTTCCTGAAATGTGGCGCCCAGAATTGGACACAATACTCCAATTGAGGCCTAATCAGTGCAGAGTAGAGCCAAAGAATTACTACTTGTGTCTTACTTACAACACTCCTGCTAATACATCCCAGGATCATGTTTGATTTTTTTGCAACAGCATTACACTGTTGATTCATATTTAGTTTGTGATCCACTATGACCCCTCTGATCCCTTTCTGCAGTACTCTTCCTAGGCAGTCATTTCCCATTTTCTACATGTGCAACTGAGTGTTCCTTCCTAAGTGGAGAACTTTGTATTTGTCCTTATTGAGTTCATCCTATTTACCTCAGACCAATTCTCCAGTTTGTCCAGATCATTCTGAATTATAATCCTATCCTCCAAAGTACTTACAACACCTCTCAGCTTGGTATTGTCTGCAAACTTAATAAGTGTACTCTCTATGCCATTATCTAAATTATTGATGAAAACATTGAACAGAATCAGATCCAGAACTGATCCCTGCAGAACCCCACTCATTATGTCCTTCCAGCATGATTGTGAACCATTGATAACTACTCTCTGGAAACAGTTTTCCAACCAGTTTTGCACCCATCTTATAATAGCTCCATCTAGGTTGTATTTCCCTAGTTTGTTTAAGAGAAGGTCATGTGGGACAGTATCAAAAGCCTTACTAAAGTCAAGATATACCACATCTACCACTTCCCCCCCATCCACAAGGCTTGTTACCCTGTCAAAGAAAGCTATCAGGTTGGTTTGACATGATTTGTTCTTGACAAATCCATGCTGACTGTACTTATAATGTTCTAGATGTTTGCGAATTGATTGCTTAATTATTTGCTCCATTATTTTTCTGGGTACAGAAGTTAAGCTGACTGGTCTGTAATTCCCCAGGTTGTCCTTATTTCCCTTTTTGTGGCACTATATTTGCCCTTTTCCAGTCTTCTAGAATCTCTCCTGTCTTCCAAAATTTTTCAAAGATAATTGCTAATACCTCAGATATCTCCTCAGTCAGCTCCTTGAGTATTCTAGGATGCATTTCATCAGGCCCTGGTGACTTGAAGACATCTGTTGTCTAAGTAATTTTTAACTTGTTCTTTCCCTATTTTAACTTCTGATTCTGCCTCATTTTCACTGGTATTCACTATGTTAGATGTCCAATTGCCCCCAACCTTCTTGGTTTAAACCGAAACAAAGAAGTCATTTAGCACCCCTGCCATTTCCACATTTTCTGTTATTGTTTTCCCCCCCTCATTGAGTAACAGACCTACCCTGTCCTTGGTCTTCCTCATGCTTCTAATGTATTTGTAGAATGTTTTCTTGATACCCTTTATGTCTCTAGCTAGTTTAATCTCGTTTGTGCTTTGGTCTTTCTAATTTTGTCCCTTCATACTTGTGGTATTTGTTTATATTCATCCTTTGTAATTTGACCTAGTTTCCACTTTTTGCAGGACTCTTTTTTGACTTTTAGATCACTTAAGATCTCCTGGTTAAGCCAGGGTGATCTCTTGCCATACTTCCTATCTTTCTTATGCAATGGGATAGTTTGCTCTTGTGCCCTTAATAATGTCTCTTTGAAAAACTGCCAACTGTCTTCAATTGTTTTTTCTGTTAGACATGGGATCTTACCTACCAACTCCCTGAGTTTGCTAAAGTCTGCCTTCTTGAAATCCACTGTCTTTATTTCATTGTTCTCCCTCCCTCCCTCCTAACAATCCTTAGAATGATGAACTCTTGTCATTTTGTGATTGTTTTTGCCCAAGCTGCCTTCCACTTTCAAATTATCTACCAGTTCCTCCTTGTTTGTCAAAATCAAATCTAGAACTGCTTCTCCCCTAGCTTTTTCCACCTTCCACCTTCTGAAATAAAAAATTATCTCCAATACATTCCAAGAACTTGTTGGATAATCTGTTCCCTGTTGTGTTATTTTCCCAACAGATATCTGAATAGTTGAAGTGCCCCATCACCACCAAGTCCTGTGCTTTGGATGATTTTGTCAGTTGTTTAAAAAAAGCCTCATCCACCTCTTCCTGGTTTGGTGGTCTGTAGTAGACCCCTACCATGACATCATCCTCATTTTTACCCCTTTTATCCTTACCCAGAGACTTTCAACAAGTCTGTCCCCTATTTCCATCTTAATCTCAGTCCAAGTGTATACATTTTTAATATATAAGGCAACACTCCCTCCCTTTTTTCCCTGCCCTGTCCCTCATGAGCAAGCTGTACCATTCTATACCAATATTCCATATTGGAATATTCAATATTGGAATACCAATATTGGAATATTCAATCCATATTCAATATTGGAATATTCAGTATTGAAATACCAATATTCCAGTCATTATTCAAGACCCTATAGACACATTGTGTTGGAGATGAGATTTGGACTCAGCAGGTCCTGGCCTGCATCTAGATCACTATCCCAACACCATTGATAGAAGTAAATATACCATTTTTTCTTTGTAGGCTTTTATATAGAAAATTGTGGATGGAATTCCTTATGACCATAAATAAAATGGAACTATCCAAATCTGTTATCTGTAAGTAAAAATGAAAACATTCTATTGAGGTAGCTTTGAGTTTAATTTGGAAGCAACACAACTCTTCTCCCTGCTATATTCATGCCATTTTTATCTGCACACAGGGTATTCAGAGAAGATTTATGATTGCGTTGCCTAGACAAAGACATGGATTTCAATGTTCATAAGCTTTCCTTTTACATTTCTGGACAAAACATTGACTTGGAGTGTTTTTACATATTTAATTTATTTTACATTTAATTAATATGATGCTTTAATTTTCATTTTCAAGGAGAGTGCAAAGTTGGTTACAGGGGAGAAAAAGCACTGCAATATAGCTATAAATATCACTCAAAATTTTTCTCTGAGTTAAATAGGGATAAAAAATAAATAAAAGTATCACCTGGTAATTGGAATTCTTGCATATCAAGTCACCACCTTTGAATTACAATAATAAACTCTAATTTCCTCCTAAATCTTAAACTGTAAATTCTCCTAAATTCTTTGACAGGCAGCAACAGTACCATCATCAATTATTATAAAAGTTTCAATGCTTATGTGAATTGGGGACAGGGCAGAGCTACTACATACTGGGGGATTTTGAGGAAAGATGACATGCAAAGAAGTTATAATTCCTCCCCAAATGACCCAATCCACAGAAGGACTATATTTCATAATCTCTCAGATGGTACTGGGAAAAAGCAAAAGTTGATGTTAGGCAGTTAGTTCTCAGTTTCTCTTGTTAAAGTAGAGTCCTCTTATTGCCTAAAATAAAATACTTACCTTGGACCTACTCTTTTCTAGAAATAAAGATGAGGTGTTCCTAGAGTTTAAAGTTTCATAAAAAGAGGTCTGGAGCAAACTGATAAATTTAAAAAGCAGTAAGTTACCAGGCCCAGATGGTATACATCCTAGAGATCTGAAGGAGTTTAAGAATAAAATGATTGAAGTGTGATTAAAAAAAATATTGTTTTATTTCTCTCTCACTATTTTAAACTTCTTAATCTATCGCCTTGCTGATTTAGCTGAAAATACTTCTCCCTGCTTCAGTTCAGTTGTATTTTGCATGATGCAGAGATATCTTTGTATTATTGACATCCTTAAGAGATGTCTTTGTCTAACTTGTGTGTTCCATGGTGCCTGTTAGGTTTCCCCCAGCTCATTAAATAATCCCCTCAAAACCTTATTAATTTTACATGCTGTCAGTCAGTTCCACTTTGATTAAGGTGAAGTCTTAACCTAAGTCATTATCATACATAAACAAATTACCAAGTGTTTCCTGGAAAAGCTACGTCCAAAAAAGGATGGCAACATAGTCATCTTAAAATTAATTAATCAAACCAAGAATTTGATGGGTCATATATGCACACTTCCTCTTATCTGAAGAACATTTGGATCGCTTACTATAGCAATTGTGTAACTTCACAAGGGGACTTGCAAACACATAATCAGTAGTTCTTTTACATTAGATGAACTCCGTTTATTTTATTTATATGACTTCATTCTTGCTTTCTTACAACAACAATTTCACATAATAGGTAGAATTTTCAAAAGTACCTGAAGATTTGTCAACATGAATATACTCATGAAAATTAAGACAAATTAACTAAAGATGTGAAGTTAATGTACATTTAACAAGCATGTAGATGTTCTCGTTCAAGAGTAAAGTTAAAAAAAAACCTTTAAATAAATAAAAGACATAGTCCCAATCCCAAAGTTTAAACAGTCTAACTGTAGACATTAAGGGTGGAGTGTCGACTCTATGAAAGTCAATAGCAAAACTCCAATTAACTTCCAGTGATTTCCCTGGAAGTGATGAGTGAGAAGAGAAACATATGTGTTGGTGTGGGTAAGGAGTAATTTGAGTTATGACACCAAGATCATTAATCATCTAAGACATGAGGACACCTTGATTGTTTAGATTAGAGCTTTTGTTTGGTTTTGTTTTGTTTACTTCCTCTGAACCATTCATGTGAATTACTTCCTGTGAACCTTATGTAAGTATTGAGTTTTATGGATGTATTTAGGTGTGAAGAGAGCAGTGACTTGGCAGACCAGAATTGGAAGTGCATCCCAAGTATAGTGGTTAGCCTGAAGAAAAAGTCAATATCTTCCATACATGCTAAACAATTTGAAGCAACTAAAATCATCCAGGTTGTGTCCTTTCTGAAGAAGGCATTCTGGTGCCTTCACTAACAAAAAAGAGTGACTTTTTTATCAAAGGTTAACTAATGTGTTAGCTATGCCGCTGTAAAAAAAAAAAAAAAAATGGAGCCAAGTTACTGTAGTTTTATTGTGAGATAAACTAAGTGAGGTCAACCGGAGGCAGACGGCATAATGCTGATCTTGACTACTACAAATGTTTTGTAAAATCCATTTAGGATTTTACGGAGAGATAACTGTGGTGTGTTAGTTATCTTGCTGTAAAAACCAAACAAAAAACTCCCAAGCCTCCACCTTTGCGTCATTGAAGACAAAGCTTCAGAAAGCCATATCCTAATGATGTCTTCTCAGTATACTGAGAGAGCTTCTTTGACTGCTGTCTGTAGATCAGAGTACTGAGTGCAAAAAACCCCCCCAAGAAACCCGGATAAATAAATAGCTTACACCAGTGGGTGGCTATTTCTGGCTATCCCTAAACAATTCCTATGCTAGTGGTTAAGTCCTGTGAGGTTTCTACTGAGAGTATCCTTGTGGCTAGAACATATGTAACATTTTTTGCAGGTGTGGTCTACACTTACAGACTTATGTCAGTATAACTATGTTGCTCAGGGCTGTGAAAAATCCACATCACTGAGTGACGTAGTTATACTGACCGACTGCCCACCTTCCCCCCACCCCCATGTAGACAGCTCTGTCAATGGGAGGGTCTTTCCCATTAACATAGATATTGCCTCTCATGGAGGTGGGGTACCTGTGCTGACGAGAGAAGCTCTCCTGTCGGTATAGGTAGCATTTTCACTAAGCGCTACAGCAATGCAGATGCACCAATGCAGCTGTGCTGCTGCAGCACAGTATGTGTAGACAAGTCTGAAGATAATGGAAGCACTTCTATGTTCTGAGTTGGATTCTTCTAACATTACAGTTCACTTCAGGAGAGCACTGTGTTGTGTTGAAATGAGTGGCTAGGCTCCTGACTGCAGACTTGAATAGTCTCTTACAACATGTGGTAACTGCTTATGCTAAACAATCTGTTCCCCCTGGTATTTAGCTGTGACACTCTGAGAACCTTTCCTAGACCTGAAGAAGAGATCTGTGTTAAGCTCAAAAACTTGTCTCCTTCACCAACAGAAGGTGGTCTTATAAAAGATAGATTACCTCACCCACCTTGAACAGTTAAACAGATTTCGGGGTAGGGGGAGGAGTCTGTCTGTCATATCAGTGGATTTTCTGGGAGAGAGATCCCTTAGAAAATTTTTCTCTAAATGAGTATTTTTCAGGAAGTTCCCACATTTAGCCACATTAGTAGGTATGAGAAACTTAGAACATAGGGAATTCACCAAGATTTACTTTGTCTTGTTCCTAAAATGTTTTGTGGCTCTCTTCAGTTCTGGTTTCACTAGGGCCACAATTGAGGAGATTTTGCAATCGTCTCCCATAAGACTGGATAGAGTGGTATTAGCCAATACATATATGTTAGGCAGAGTATACACTACATTAATAGATATTATATGAATGGTATTAATATAATATACTGTGTGTGTGTGTGTGTGTGTGTGTGTGTTTGTGTGTGTGTGTGTGTGTGTGTGTGTGTGTTGGGAAGTTATGTTAACTGAATATATCATACTCTTCCTACAATTCTGTTTACCCATGTCAAGTATCCCACAACACTTTGCAAGGCTGACGTCAGTTTTGACATTAGAAAACAGGAAGCCTGTCAAAGCCAAGATACAGGAATGGTGTGTCCTGTCACAGGTTGGGATATACCTCTATGTCCAGCTGTTTTGGAATGTGATATTGAAAACAGAGATAAGGAAAACAACAGAACAGGTTGAGAAATTAGTTGGTCAGATTTTAAGTGATATAATAAGTGTTCTTTAACTTCTAACCAGCCATGATATAAATATAAGTGAATATATGGTGTATCTTTGAAGCACACCTTCTGTGTAAGAGCATGCTGTGAGATTAGAATTGCTTCCTGGAAAGAGAGTATGTGTCTCCTTTTTGTATTGTACTGTTTTGTCTTTAGACAATAAATTTGGCTGAGTTTGGTTATTCGGTCTCTTGAACGTTTTTTGTAATAAACCACAAGTAAAGTCAATCAGTTGGCCGTATTATTAATAAATAATGGGTAAAAAGGTATGGTAATGCTTTTTCATTTGTCTTTTGCTTCATTGTGTCTTCTGTGACCGTTTTTGTGTTGAGATTAAAAAAAATTCCTACTGTACTGATGTAGAGACTTAAGAGAGCAGAATCTGAAGGCTTGTGTATATGGGAAAATTAACAGGAATAGATCACCTTGTGGAAACTTATTTCAAAATAGCTATTGCACTTTAAATTCACACCGTACCTAAATCTGAAATAATATTCAAGTGTAGACAAGCCAACATCCAAGAACAGCCAATTTTAAAGTGAAGACTAGAATTTGGGATACATTAGAGTTGCATTCCTCTCAGTGAAAAAGGAAAATGGTGGCAGCATCAAAGCAGTGGCTTTTCTACATTTGAAAGTTATTTTGGATTAAAGTTGGGCATGAATTTAAAGTGCAGTAGCTGTTGCAGAATAGCTCCGCATGTGTACATTCTTTTTCCAGAATAAAAATATCCACACTGGGTAGGGTGACCAGGTAGCAAGTGTGAAAAAAACAGGACAAGGGGTGAGGGTGAAAAGACAAAGCCTCAGTTATCAGGACTGGCCATATAAAATCAGGACATCTGGTCCCCCAGTAACATTGGGAGCTATTCCATAATTGTTATTTTTCACTAACTATTCTGGTTAATTTCCTAGTGTAGACAAGCCCGAAGAAATAGGACTTTAAGAATTGTAATCTCTCCTCAACTTCTGTCTCTTTTCTCCTGGAGTCTGTGATCCCTATTCCTGATTCTGAGTGCTTTCTGAAGTGACAAATGTGTTCAGTCTCTTTCTCAGCCTTGGAAATCAGTCTAGCATGTCATGCTGATCTTTTTCATGACCAGATAAGGAGGCCCTTCATGAATCCAAACACTTGGCTGTGTCCTTCTCAGGATTAGAGGCTGCTTTGATATAACTAGTTCAAATTGACCCTACAAGAGTAGGTTGAAAGGGAAGCCTTTCAGGCACTAAGTGTTCCAGGCACTTAGTTTTCGGTTTTTTGAGTTTGCAAGCTGCAAGGAAAAAATAAATCTGAGCAAGAACACTCAGTGTTGAAACCCTTTCCTGTGAAGCAGAGAAACAAATGGAGCAGAGACACTACAGTGTGAAGGAGCAGCCTTTTTGACACTAATAAATCATTGCTGCTTCTGCTACTTGCCAGGCTAAAAAAGAAGGAGCTGCCATCTATGGTTTCTGAATTGGTCTACTCAGGGTGCAGAATGTGGATTTCAGAACATATAAAAACTTGCTTTCCATTTGTTTCCTTTAATATGTATTTTTCGGTCTCTTTACTGTGATTGATATAGCAACTCTGGCTAATTGTATCATATGTGGTGGGCTGTTAGAAATATAATAAATGCACAACTTCCTCAGCATTGTTTCACACGAATATAGTCTACTTTTCATGTTGTCACATCTTGATTTAATGCTAAAGGAGGTTGTATGGAGACATATGGATGAGACTAGATCACCATAGTTACTGTATGCCAATCAATTTAATATCAGTCTTTACTGACTATAAAACAGATGTTTCCTTCTTTATGTCTGCAGTGAGGACTGAGTGTGTGCACCATACTGATTCCAGAATTCTAGATTTGAGAGTAAACTATTGGAGTGGAAAACCTAGAAAAACAGACACATACAGCTTCACTTTACTCCTTTCCTTTTAAACTCACTAGGCTTTATGACATCAAGTAATGCATTCACATTTCCACAGAAAAGCATTGATAAGCTGTGCATAGTTGTCTTTCCTCTTCTAGGTTGAAGAAGTGTAGTTATATTAAAAGTTCTGTTTTGAAACAATCGTTTTTATATGATTTCCATACAGATAAAAGGTTCACAATTATTAATGCTTCAGCATAACCACACTCCTTTGATTAACTAGGACAATGGTTCTTTGTCATGTGTATTTTACGTATATAAATTCAGCTGAAAGCAGATTCACAGGTGGAAGTAAAACTGAAAGTGCAAGGAGCAGCAAGGGCAAAAGAACACATATTCTATTTCATGGAGGATTTTGAGTTTGCAAAAAATAAAATCTCCCTTTTCCTCTGAAACGAAATTTTAGTGAAATCACCAATTTTGCATAGTGTTTTCATTCTGACAGCTGCATTTTCTGATGGCAAATGGTTCCATCAGAGCTTTTTTCTGACCAGCTCTAGTGAAAGCAAACTGCAAACTGACCTGAAGAGATCAGAACTACAGGGGGTTGCAGACCCTGCAAAAGGTAATTGATAGTTTAGATACAAAATTAGGGAGCATGGTGCATATATGAGCTTGTTGTCTTAATATGATCATATTTTTTGTGTAATCAGCGACTGTAGATGTTGCAGGGAACATATGGTATTGAGTGATTGGGAAGGAATGTGTCTATGAAAGTATCTCTGTTCGAAGAAGTAGTCCACAATATGAAAATTTGGGATAACCAGTAAATGAAGACTAAGGAAGTAGGTTAACAATTTATGACCCTCTGTGTAACACTGCTGCTTCATAGTTTTGAAAACTTCTATCACATTATAACTGTGTAAGTTTGTTGTGCTCCAGTATTAGCAGAGGGCCTGGACATAAGTGAGTTTAAGGAATAGATGTAGATTTATGCATTGAGTGGCATTAACTCCCCTAATCTGTCTGTTCTTTACTTGAGAAATGTGCAGAGTTAAATGGAGGCTTGTCTTGTGGAGACAGTAGTGTCTGAGAAAATGTACTACCTTATGACGGAGAACATCAACAGAATGGGTTACATTTTTATGGTATTGCAAGAGCTTGTGAATCACTGGGGTCATTTCACTGACATGATTGCGGGCTGGTCAGAGAAGGTGCAGGACACATGCATCTTTAGGAACACAGCCCTGTAGAGAAAGTTGCAAGCAGGGACTTTTTTTCCAGACCAGAGGATTATCTTTGGGAATGTGGAAATGCCAATGGTGATCCTGGAAGACCCAACATACCCCTTGCTTCTGTTGCTTATGAAGCTATACACTGGTCAGCTTGACAGCGGCAAGGACCACTTCAACAAAGGCTCAGCAGGTGCAGAATGACTGTTGAATGTGCCTTTGGCCACCTAAAGGGTCGCTGGCAATGTCTTCTCAGGAGGTTAGACTTCAGTGAGGGCAATATCCCCATGGTCATAGATGCCTGCTGTGCACTTCATAAAGTCTGTAAAGCAAAGGGGGAGAAGTTTCCCCAGAGGTAGAGTATGGAAATTGAATTGCTGTCTGCTGATTTTGAGCAGCTATACACTAGGACTATTAGAGGGACTCAATGGGGAGCTATTTGGATGAGGGGGGCTTTGAAGAAGCATTTCAATAATGAGCCACAGTATTGTGTGTTTCTGTAATATGTTGAGCCTGGCATTGTTTTCTTCCATTGTTGTATGAACCTTGTAATGGATTGCTATGTGTGTGCTACTATAACAATGCAAATGCACCTATTGCTACTATCTCTGAATGTTAACAGCTGTCACTATGTGTTCGAGATTCATTCACTTTCCAAAAGTTGATTTTTATTCTACACCCACATAAACGTAGCTATGTCATGCATAGGTAAACTTCATACACTCAGGGAAAACTATCTTTAAAGGGGAAGGGACAGTGAGTTCCCAAATACATATGCCAATGAGACGCTCACAGCTGAGTGTATGTCCAGCTGTCATTGCGCATAATCTCCCATGGTGTGGAGTGCCTGGATACTACTGCGCACACGGACGATACATGGAATGTTGGGGGGGGGGTGGGGAGGACCTGGAAGGCAGTTCTGTATGGACTGCAGGAGGAGGTGAGCACAGATGTGTTCAGCCTGTAGTTCAGTCAGAGAGCTCAGCATATCTGTTTGCTCCCTGAGCAGTGTTATCTGTTCCTGGTACTGCTTCCTTTTCTTGGTATCCCTCCGCATTTTCTCATTGATTGTACCAGAGGATTGCAGCACTTCTTGGAACATGGGTTCCTTAGACCTCTTCTTTCTTCTCCTTATCTGACGGAGCCACTTTTTGCTGGTGTTCATGAGGAGATCCTCAAGGCCATATCTGCAGCTGCTAAAGAAACAATGGGCAGAGGTCCTATTGTCAGTGCACTTACAGCCCATGATCCAAACAAGTCACAAGCACAACTTTTTTACTTTCCCTTGGGAGTCATACAGCACAGTGGCAGCCCCAGCCATGGTGAGTACAGGCCGAGGGGAAGGTGGGTGAGTTGGGACAAATGGGAGGGGGGTTAGCATTGGGTTATCAATACAAGCACATAGGGCTATTGTACTGAATACTGGCACCATTTTCCATAGGTGGTGGTAATTGAAGCTGATATCTCACTCCTGAGGGTAACCAATGCTGCAAAAGAGCAGCTCCTGCATGCGTGTGGTTGCAGACTGGGTCTGTATGCCTTTAGCCTGGTGAAGTAATTGCTGACTGGCATGGCAAAGTATCCTACCGCAGGTGAAGAAACAAGGCAGCTCTCCCAATAAATCTTCAGCAGAGGATTACAGATTACCTCCAAGAAAACTTTCCTAGAGATCTCTGTGGAGGTTTCACGGGACATTGCAGTGTGCATAAACAAACTTTTTGGCAGGGCCCCCTCTTCCTAGCTGTACAGGGGAATGAGAAGTAGATAGCACATGTACCTGTACTGTACTGCTATTTCACTACCTCTTCTAGCCTGATTAAAAAAGCAGTAATGAGCAGATGTGTCCCTGCAGTACTGAAGCAAACTGAGTACTTACCAGAGTTCCCTCCCCAGCATCAGGCTCAGCACAGCTAGACTGATGGGAGTGAATATATTGCTCTGGAGTCAAAAATAGGTCCTGGCTCCCCACGCTACTGTATCACCCTGTTGCCTGTCCCCCATCCTCCTCTGCATCTACTTCTCATCAAGCATGTTGTCCTTGAAGTATCCATGGGACTCCTGGTGGTGGAGATGGGGTAACCACTGAGAACAGCATGCAGTTGAAGTGGCATGTCTGCAACTCTGCAGCAGAGCAACTATTTGCTTCCTTTGCCTTCTGGTATGTCTACCTTAGCTCCTTGACTTTTACACAGCATGGCTGCATGTCCCTGACACAGCCCTTCTCCCCCTTGCCTTGAGCAACCTGGCTGTAGATATCAAAGTTCCTGTGGCTGGAACAGAACTGTAACAACACAATCTATTCCCCCAACAGACCTAGGAGATCCACCACCTTCGGCGTACTCCAGGCAGGAGTGCATTTGCTGCATTGAGCCGGCATGGTCAGCTGGATAGTAGCTATGTTAGCTCTCCATACACAACAAACAGAAAGAGCAATTTCAAAACTTCCCAGGGCTGTAAAAAGGGGAGGGGCACATACCTGTGTACCTGGCTGCAGTGCAGCAGAGTTCAAAACTGTGACCAGAGTGGTCATAATGAGCATTGTGGGACACCTTCTGGAGGCCACTTAGGTTGAAGCAAGCAACATAGTGTCTATACTGACACTGCATTGCCCTAAACATTATGCCTTTCACTAAGGTGGTTTTATTAGGTCGGTGTAGCAGGCAAGTGAGAGTGGTGGGTGGAGCATTGTAATCTGTACACCTCCATGGTTGGATTTATATAAACTGCCTTATGTTGACTTAATTTTGTAGTCTACAAATTCCATAAGACATTAATGTGCCCTCTGAATCAGTTTTTGGAGCACTCTCTCTCTCTCTCTCTTTCTCTCTAAACTAGGGACATTTGAATAGAAATCCAAATTTTTGTGTCTTAAGAATTCTCTACCCTTGAGGTCCTAATCCATTTTTGTACCATAATCATGAAAACATAGAAGCAAATGATTATATATATTGGTAGGTAGGAGTTTGTAAATGCACAAAAAACACATAAGAACCTTATTCTGTCCTCAAATCCACATTTCTATTTGATGTTTGATATGATGTGTTTGACAAGGCAATGCCAGCTTCTGTCTTAGTTGTCAATCTTGTTCTTCCTCTTTCTGAAGGTTTAGATATCCATATCCATATATCATCTCTGTATGGGATGGCAAATTCCCAAAGTAGTTGGTTAAAAGAGGGTAGATGTATTTAAAATAAATAAATAAATAAAGGCAGCTAAGTTATTCCTTTGATAAAATCTTCAGAACTGAAGTCAAATAAGAGCTTAAATTATATTCAGTTGTAGCTCTAACACATCTGGGAGCATTCAGCAGATCAATCCTTCAAAATGATTCACACAGGTAGAATCTTATATCTTTAAGTGGGATACCACATGGATAATTTAACAGTATCAAATCATGAATCATCTCCTTGCATTAGGGGGGATGTTAAGGGAAATATAACATTTTGAAGGCAAATCATGTTTTCAAAACCCTTGTTCCTGCTATGAGTATAGCCTGCACAAATTCTAATTTGGACATTGGTGTATCAAGAAAAGGGCCATTTCTACAGTTAAACTAAGTTAGTGGGCCAATTTTGACACCCCTTAGCCACGAGTAGCTTACTGACTTTGGGATTGGGCTCTTTGGGTGAAATACTGGCTCCGCTGAAGTCAATGGCAAAATTCCCATTGAATTTACTGCAGCCAGAATTTCACCCTTAGTCACGATTCCTGACTTATGATTCTCTTTCATGAGGGAACTTACATTAGGCTGCTCCCATTTTCTTGGCAAGATAAATATGTGGAAAATGATCATTGGGCCTGTGGTAGCAATCGAGTGAATGACTAATGCTATTTTCTTCTTATCCAAGGATATATTTCCATTAGGGCATGTAACCTGGATAAAATATAAGAAAGGAGAAAAGACTGAAAAGGAAAGTGATACAAAAACGTTGAATCTGGGTTTATATGCCAATGTATAGGACTGGGAGATTTACTATAACCCCCAGATTCTTTTCTGTAGTACTCCTTCCTAGGCAGTCATATCCCTACTAGTGTCAGCTTTGGACACTTATGCTCAGCAGTCATACTAAGTAGCGGGAAAGAATTAATGTAGTAAGAAGGATGACAAAATTTGCAACACAGTATATGCTGGGGAGATAAAAAATAAAGGCATAGAATGTTTATCTCATGAAATGGACTTATGGGAGATATTGGCAAACTAGTGAGACCAATATGTATAATTTATTAATAAACTTAATTTTAGTTATTGGGCACACATGCACACACACTTGCATATCAGCAAAATTATGCATTGCTTATACTAGACACTCTGCATTTTAGGAGCGTTGAACACTAAAAAGTTACTTCAATATTTTGATCCAGATTTATCTATGAAAAATTATTGTATCTTCAGCATATATTTTACTAAGGACAGATTTTTTTAAAAGTATGTTAAATGTTTTTTAAAAAGCCAGGGTCTTTGGGGTATATCAATTTTAAGTAGCTTAGTGAGATCAGAAGAAGGACCATCATATACAAGTTGTGTTATCTTTAAGTAAGATGTGATTTAAATGGCTGTAAAGTGTACTGCTAATTCTCCTAGAATGGTTTTCTTTGTTTCAGGTCTGCTTTCAATTACATTTCAAAAGTCATTTATTCTGCTGTTGTGCCTCTGGCCCAGCTTGATTACTAATCTCAGTACAATTTTAAAGAACTTGTAAATAAAGTTAAGCAAGGCATCCACTCTGTCTTTGCTGCATATACTTTAGTGCTACCCTTTTCAGTTAATAAGCATTAGTTTTATTTTTATTTGAATTTAAATTTTTTACCCTGAGAATTGTTCATTGCTTACCATATTTTTTTCCATCTGTGTATCTATTCCCCTCATCACCATAGTTTTTGAGAGTATAGAAATGATGCTGTTTTTATTCTAAGGCTCAATGTTTCTTAACACCTTGTAATTTCTTTATTTCTTTATATTTACACTGTGCAAAATGGCCACAAAGAAAATATAATAGAATGATAGGACTGGAAGGGACCTTGAGAGGTCATCTAGTCCAGTCCCCTGCACTTATGGCAAGACCAAACATTACCTAGACCATCCCTGAGAGGTGTTTGTCTAACCTGCTCTTAAAAATCTCCAATGATGGAGATTCCACAACCTCCCTAAGCAATTTATTCCTGTACTTAACTACTCTTACAAGAAGTTTTGCCCAATGTCCAACCTAAACTGCTCTTGTTGCAATTTTTAGACCACTGCTTCTTGTCCTATCTACAAAGGTTAAGGAGAACAATTTATCTCCCTCCTCCTTGTAACAACTTTTTAAGTACTTGAAAATGGTTATCATATCCCCCTTCAGTGGTCTCTTCTCCAGACTAAACAAACCAGTAAATATATATATATATATATATACGTGTGTGTACACACATACTTTGTGGTTTAAAAGGCCAATTTCACAAAGCTGTAAACATTTCTGAAGGAAATCAGCTTGGAGGAAGAATTTAAACAGAAAAATGTGAATGATAATTGGGAATTGTTTAAGAAGATTTTACTATAGATGCCTAAAAAGCCACAATTAAGTAATAAGGTCATACTAGTTTAAAATATATATATATCTGCGGGTTACTAACACACATCCAAGATTAAAATGCTTAGTCTGGGCACTGGTTACATTCTTCAGCAATTAAAATATCATAATAATGAGTAAAACATTATTACACGCATAGTGTAAAACAACAAAGAAATAGGATAAGGGGCAAACAATGTGTCTTAATTAAAGGGAGAAAGTGGTACCATAGGTACACATGAGCCAACAGTAATTAATGTAGAAAATGGAGTAGGAAAGAGTGAACCTGGAGTTTTTGTTTTTGTGGTTCTTGAATACAAATATTGTACTGATGGACATATTGTTCAGATTTCAACACTGAGGAGCATATAGAACAGAAACTTAATTGGGAGAAACATATGCAGCACATACACAAAACATACCAACTATAAAGATGGATGTCGGGTGGTTAGCTGTCTTGCAATCTCAGTATATTGTAGCCATTTTCTGATGGTGCTTTGAAGGTAGTAACATCTCCATAAGGAGCTATATGTGAACTTGATTTTGAAAGTTGTTGTGAAATGGTGAATCAAGTACTTCAGCACAAATAATCTTGCCTATATTTATTGTATTTCCAAAAGTGTGTTTTGACATCTTATCTCCCGAAATCTCCAGATATCTAAAATTACTGATGCAAGTAATTAATAGATAATGACAGAATAGTATCTCCAAGAGATTGTTTTCCTAAATAGTCTTCTAATATAAAGTGCAGCCTTTATTTACAATTAACTAAAACTTCTTGTTAACCATAGAGGGTTTGGTTTTTTTTAATGTCCCGGTGGGTTGCATTGGCTGAAATTCCACAGTAATGACTTTCTCTTAAGCTCCATGCTAGTGAAATTTTGAAGCTCTACAGGAACAAATATTGGTGGACTAGGGAAACTGATTTGCTATCCGTACTAAAACCCCAATATTATGAAGATTCATGTAAATTCCCCCAACATTTTAATAAAAAAAAAATCAATTTTATTAGTTCATCATCACATACATGCCATCACTTAAATAGAAGAGACTCTTGTTTCATAGAATGCCTTTAATACTTTGAATATTCCAGAATGGTAGACAAAACCGTGAATTAGCTGCTAGTAGTTCAGAGATTACGTAACAGATATGGAATTGTTGTACAGTAATTCACACAGAGCCATTAGCATTAACGTCTGTGAGTTTGTTT
This sequence comes from Emydura macquarii macquarii, assembly GCF_026122565.2. Taxonomy (NCBI): domain Eukaryota; kingdom Metazoa; phylum Chordata; order Testudines; family Chelidae; genus Emydura; species Emydura macquarii. The sequence continues at coordinate 14,691,941 of NW_027130520.1, read as the reverse complement.
TGTTATTGTTTCCTTGTTTCGACTGAGTCAAGGGATGTTGGCTAAGATACTGATGTTATTCCATAATCTCATTGTGAAAGTGCTATTCATCAGAGAGGGGTAGGAGGTACTTCACTTTAACGTGTCATCTATAAGATAGTGTACAGATTCCATTTTTACAAGAGGCTTGTGCAGAAATCTCTGATTAATGCTAAATTGGAGTTATGTATGTAAATCCTCCACACAGATGGAAGAAGTAGCTCATAACATTTCGGTGTCACATTTTAAATTCCTGCTTTAATACAGTGGGTGAGTATGATATTTTTAGTTTGCCTGGTTTTGCTATACATTCCTATTTACAGATGCAAACACTGAATACATTTTCCACTGATAAAATTAGACTTTATTTAGAATTGAGCTTGAATATCTATTTATTCAATAAGCAAGGTTTTGAGTTTCACTGTCCAACAAATCAGAAATAACACAAAGGCCAGAATTTAGTCATGTGCAAATGTAATCATTCTGAAAACTTATTTGTCAAAGATTTTAAGTGTTAAATATAGCAGCTACCATTAATCAAATTACAGTTTAACTTTCTCATGGCTGAATGGAATGCAACGACGTCTAATGTTTAAAAAGAACAAAACTTGCAATGAAATCTGCTCAATGTTATTAAAATAGATTATTTGAAATGTTTGGGTTTTTTATTATTATTTTTTCTATTCCAATAGCAATGTCCAGTATTAAATATGGGGGAAAGCACCTTTTGAAGAAAAATAAATACAAATGTTAGTTTCCAATGTACATATAAATTACTTTGTCCTTCCAACTTAAAGAGGCAGTTATTCTGTTTATTTTATTCTGATTCCTTTTATTTTATTGATATGTGTATCTTTCTTTACTTAGTAAGATTTTACAGAGGTTTGTTCAACATTCAAGGCTGGGGAGACATTACATGTTTGTATTATGCCACTTCCAGGACTGAGGCAGAAGTTGGTACACAAAATAAGTATTTCTTGGTATGTTGTGGCCAACATTACAATATTGAGAATAACATAAGCACAGATGTTTAAAAATATTTTGCTGAAATGACAACCATGACCACTTCTATAGTCATGCAAAAAAGGAACAGACATATTTTAAACTGTGCATATGAAAAATCACCACAATTAAATATGATTCAGGAGAAACAAACAGCATGTGCATAAAGGGCTCTCTAAATTGACTTGCAATGGACTCGGGTACAAGAAGCATCCTGCCACTTAATAAATATGTATGAAATGATGATGTAACTGAAATACGATTTTTTAAAATTGTACAAGTCACTTTTGTTTTACAGATATATGATGGAAAAGACAACACAGCTCACCTGCTGGGTGCATTTACTGGGGCCTCATTGAGAGGACAGACACTAAGTAGTACTTCAAATCATCTGTGGTTGGAATTTAACTCAGATACAGAGGGAACTGATGAAGGTTTTCAGCTTGTTTACACCAGTAAGTATATAGACAAGTAGAATAATGGATTTATATTGCTTAAGGCATGAAACAATCATTGTTGACATGACAGAAGTCCAAAAGATGATAAAACTAGAAGAATATTGCCACCAATTCTCCCCCTCTCAAAGTAATCCATTTTCAACTTTCTGCCCCAATCAAATTTATTATATTGGAACACTAGCTCAGAGGATCTGTCATTTGTGTTATTTGTATTTCGATGGTTGCATTGCCTTCTTTTGCCAAAGGACTATCTTAAGTTTACTTGCTGACTGAAAGGGTCAGGAAAAAAGGATTATTCTTTGCTGTTCATAATGGCTTCACTTCAGGAAAACACTTAAGCACGTGCTTAATTTTAAATACGTACTCAAAGTTCATTGATTTCAGTGGAATTTAAGTATATTCTTATGCACCCTTCCTGAACAGAGGCACTTTCCTAAACTGGGGCCAAATATTGCTGTTTCTTTTCCATTAAACCAGTGATCTCTTATTTTGGATTGCTGTTTTGAATAAATATTCCAGTTTGGAAATTATCCAGTGGAGCTCACTGTCACAAGATATCATAGAGGTAAAGAGCTTAATAGGATTGAAAGAAGGATTAAATATTTACATGAATAAAAAGAATATCTGAAATTACACTAGCTATCCAAAAATAAATATAAAACTTAATGCTTCAGGACATAACCAACCGCTAACTATCTGGAGTTAGTAGAAAACATCCCCCATTGATATGTTATTGTATAAAATTGTCTGTTGATGGTGGTGTGAGCATCTTTCTTTGAAGTATTTAGTACTAGTTACTTTCAGAGATAGGATACTGGATTAGACAAGCAATTGGTCTGATCAGGTATGGCAATTTTAGTGTTGCTATACATGTAATTGAATTTCTGGAATTTTCATAATCAAACTAAAACACATTTCACAGAGTTTGTGGAATAGGCAAATTATGTTGGTTTTGTTTTGCTAAATTTTCCTTAGGGCACATTCCCCGGAAAATACATAAACAAACCATATCATAAATGGCTATGAATTGCCACTATGAATGATAATGAATAATCATTGGGTTAGGGAAAAGCATGAGAATGACTCCAGATCCTGGTGGATTACGGTACTTACTTATGATGAAACCCAATTTCAAGTTCCTGCTCCAAAGACTATTTAATTATTTATGCAAAGTGAAACAGCTTCAACAGAAGAGATTAAGAAAAATTAATCCCAGTAGCTAACATGTTTTTTGTAGCATGGGATGCCCAACTTCAAGTCCCATCTCCTCATCAGTCAGAGAGAGGAATTGAACACTCATCACGTACATCCTAATAGGGTACCTTAACTACCAGGCTAAAGCTTACAAGGGATGTTAGTCTCATTTTCCCTCCCCCTAAAATCTTGTGAATCTAGTCCTCCTTTGCTGTTGTGAAACTATCTGAAGCACAATTTTTGACTTTTTGACTAGTTAAAAAAATCTGTTTGATTTGACCCACATCAAAACTTTTTAAAAATTTTTCGGAAATGTCAACGAAACAAAATATTAATTATTCACCAGCTCTGATCACAAACTTCTCAGTGACTTTCCCTGAAAATGGGAGATGGGACACAAGTCAGTAGTTAGCTATATTGTCAACATCAAGAGTTAGATTCTTAAACTTGGATCTCACAATAGCTTCTTGAAGACTTTCTGGGACCCTGCCCTGCTCTCCACAGCCATAGAGTGACAGTGAAAATCTTGTCCAACAATGGGACTCAGTTCTTCCCTCCTAGCCTTTGGCAGTCAGACGGAACAATGGTCCAACACATAGGTTGTGGCATGAAGGTCTTTATCATCTCTGTGTTCTCAGTGAGCCGTACTTGCTGAAACTCAAGTAGAAAAGACACAGCATTTAACCTACCAAGACATGTTTCTGTTTCCATGGCAATAGATAGCTCAATCCAAATCTGAACAGTTTTGTCTGTAAAGTAAATGAAAATTGTTCATGTTCACAATTAATAAAACACAGCTCAATAACTGAGTGGAAAGTGTGAGTATTCACCAAGTTGTCAACCACTCAGCACAGTTCCACTCTGTGAGACTTTGTGGATATGATGGTGGAGGTGAAGAACGTTTTCTTTGCTTCCTGCTCAGCCATATGTGGGAATGCAAGGATCACATGCACCATATACCTTCGTTACCTATGCACATTATGAGCTAAGTATTATTGTTAAAATTTGCTTGTGCTCCAATAAAATGAGATTTTCAGATGCTCCTAACTTGGTCAAATCAAAAGCAATTTTTGCTGCAACACTCACATGAACTTCTCCCACACGAAGGCTAATTTTTGGCCATATTTCAACTTTCTACCCCCAACTGCTATTTTGTAATAGACAAGTTTGTTTTTATCTCATATCCTACTCCCCACCTTCTCAAAAGTAATCAGCCTGTACATTTCAATCCCCCAGTTCTGAAAGTTATGAGAGCTACTGAAAGCATGATTAGAATGCACTTATGCAGTTAACTATTATGAAAGTGCTTTTTTGTATTCAAATAGTGTGGCTTTGGTAAAGGACAGGGTTTTAATATAAAGCTTGAAAAGAAAAAAACAAACAACTATGCTCTCCAATTTTCCTAATGAGCACCTACACATTTGTTGTCAATTGATAATTGGACAATTAATTTTAGTGTTTAGTATAAAATACGTTATTTTAGAAGCAGATGGAATTTTAGTATACATTTAGAAGAAGATGGTATTTATAGTACATATGACCATTTCATGTCATATAATTCCTCAGCACTAAAAGGAAAAAAAAAGTTTTCATGGTTCTCAACTGAAGGATTGTGAGCTGAAATACATCATAAAGAAAAGGAAAACTCTGACTTTTTCAGAATCTTGATTATTTCAGATAATGAAACTCTGATTATTTCAGTTTTCAAGTAATATGCTCTGCTTTTCAAATCAGGCTATTCTACATACACATTTTTCTGCACTGATAGTGTTACAGTTTATTGTAATTTACCACATATGTGTATTACACTTTGTAACAAGCAATTGCCTACCAAATGTATAGTTCCCTCAAATTTTGTTTGTTTGTTAGATCGGTTCCAGTTAAAAATATTCAAAAGGTTTTGTATTTCACTGGCTAACTGAGCAGTAGGCACAGCAGCAGCAGTAAGAAGAGGGGAACAGCACATTCACTAAAAAAACAGTCACAGAAGATTAGGGTTGGAAAGGACCTCAGGAGGTCATCTAGTCCAACTCTCTGGTCAAAGCAGAACAAACCCCAACTAAACTATCCCAGCCAGGGCTTTGTCAAGCTGAACCTTAAAAAACCTCTAACGATGAAGATTCCACCACCTCCCTAGGTAATTCATTCCAGTGCTTCACCACCCTCCTAGTGAAAAAACTTTTCCTGATACTCAACCTAGACCTCCCCCACTGCAATTTGAGACCATCCCTCCTAGTTCTGTCATCTACTACCACTGAGAACAGCCTAGCTCCATCCTCCCTGGAACGCCCTTTCAGGTAGTTAAAGTTAAAGATCAAATCCCTCCTCATTCTTCTCTTCTTCAGACTAAACAAGCCTAGTTCCCTCAGCCTCTCCTCATGAGTCATATGCCCCAGCCCCCTAATCATTTTTGTTACCCTCCGCTAAACTCTTTCCAATTTGTCCACATCCTTTCTGCAGTGGGAGGCCCAAAAATGGACAAAGTACTCCAAATGAGGCCTTACCAGTACCAAATAGAGGGGAATAATCACTTCCCTCGATCTGCTGGCAATGCTCCAACTAATGCAGCCCAATATGCCATTAGCCTTCTTGGCAATATGGGCACACTGTTGACTCATATCCAGCTTCTTGTCTACTGTAGAACAGTTCTGCAGAACTGCTGCCTAGCCCGTCGGTCCCAATCTGTAGCAGTGCATGGAATTCTTCCTTCCTAAGTGCAGGACTCTGCACTTGTCCTTGTTGAACCTCATCAGATTTCTTTTGGCCCAATCTTCTAATTGTCTAAATCACTGTATCCTATCCCTGCCCTCCAGCATATGTATCACACACCCCCAGCTTAGTGTCATCTGCAAACTTGCTGAGAGTGCAATCCACCCCATCATCTAGATCATTAATGAAGATGTTGATCAAAACCGGTCCCAGGATCGACCCCTGGGGCACTCCACTTGTTACAGGCTGCCAACTAGACATCAAGCCATTGATCGCTACCCATTGAGTCCAACGATCTAGCCAGCTTCCATACTACTTTAACTTGCTGATAAGAATATTGTGGAAGACCGTATCAAAAGCTTTGCTAAAGTCAAGGTATATCATGTCCACTGCTTTCCGCACACCCACAGAGCCAGTCATCTCATCATAGAAGGCAATCAGGTTGGTCAGACATGACCTTTCCTTGGTGAATCCTTGCTGACTACCTTCCTCTCATCCAAGTGCCACAAAATGGAGTCCGTGGGGACCTGCTCCATGATGTTTCCAGGGACTGAGGTGGGGCTGACTGATATGTAGGAACCCAGATCCTCCTTCTTCCCTTTTTTGAACATGGACACTATTTTTGTCTTTTTCCAGTCATCTGGGACCTCCCTCAATCACCACGAGCTTTCAAAAATAATGGCCAATGGATCTACAGTCACATCAGTCAACTCCGTCAGGAGCCTAGGATGCATTGCATCCAGCCCCATGGACTTGTGCATGTCCAGCTTTTCTAATTAGTCCTGAATCTGTTCTTTCATGATTGACGGCTGCTTATCTCCTCCCCATTCTGTGCTGCCCTGTGCAGTAGTCTGGGAGCTGACTTTGTCTGTGAAGACAGAGGCATAAAAACCATTGAGTACTTCAGCTTTTTTCACATCATCTGTCACTAGGTGCCTCCCCCATTCTGTAAGGGACTCACACTTTCCCTGATCTTTATCTTGTTACTAACATACTTGTACAAACCCTTCTTGTCCCTTGTCCTTCATGTCCCTTGCTCCTGCAACTCCAGTTGTGATTTGTCCTTTCTGCTTTCACTCCTGCATGCTCAAGCAGTACTTTTATACTCCTCCCTAGTCATCTGATCAAGCTTTCACTTCTTGTAAGCTTCCTTTTTGTGTTTAAGCTCGCTGAAGACTTCTTTGTTAAGCCAACCTCGTCACCTGCAGTGTTTGCTATTCTTTCGGGACATCGGGATGGTTTGTTCCTGCACCCTGAATAAGGTTTCTTTAAAATACAGACAGCTCTCTTGGACTCCTTTCCCCCTCATATTAGCCTCCCAGGGGATCCTGCCCATCATCTTCCTGAGGGAGAAAAAGTCTGCTTTTCAGAAATCCATGGTTCTCCTTTCTTCCTTTTGTCAGGATCCTGAACTTGACCATCTCATGGTCACTACTGCCCAGGTTACCATACACTTCTACTTCCTCCACCAATTCTTCCCTGTTTGTGAGCAGCAGATCAAGAGGAGCATGGCCCCTAGTAGGTTCCTCCAGCACTTGCACCAGGAAGTTGTCCGCAACGTTCTCCAAAATCTTCCTGGATTGTCTGTGCTCTACTGTAATGCTTTCCCAGCAGATCTCAGGGTGGTTGAAGTGCCACAGGAGAACCAAGTCCTGTGATCTGGATAATTTCACTAGTTGTCTGAAGAAAGCCTCGTCTACCTCATCCTCCTGGTCTGGTGATCTATAACAGATGCCCACCACAATATCACCCTTGTTGCTGTTGCCTCTAAACTTAACCCAGAGACTCTCAACAGGCTTTTGTCCAGTTTCATACTGGAGCTCTGAGCAATCATATTGCATTCTTACATACATTTCACCTCCTCCACCTTTTCTCCCCTGCCTGTCCTTCCTGAACAGTTTATACCCATCCATGACAGTGCTCCAGTTGTGGGAGTTACCCTACCGAGTCTGTTATTCCAGTCACATTATAGTTTTTTGACTGTGACACGACTTTCAATTCCTCCTACTTCAAAAAACATGCAGTTTTTGAAGGCTTTGTCTTAAACACAGTGAAGTTTATAGCCTTTCTTAAGGAAAATCAAAGGTCATGAAGAATTTACAGCCTTTTTATTGTAATTAATTAAGGGTTTGTCTACATGAACATTTAGTTCATTGCAAACTGGAATGTAAGTTACCTTGCAGTAGACTGCGTCTCAATGTGGACCCTGCTGCCACTCACTATAGAACACCACAGTGTGTTTTAATCTACCCTTGTTTCATAGTGGGATAGGTTAAAGCAAGCTACAGAACTTTTACTGCACAGTAGCAGGGTCCATACAGCCATTTAGTGCATGGCATGCTAGTGTGAGGTAGATTTACACTTCAGCTTGCCATGAACTAATTGTTCATATAGACAAGCCCAAAGATTTCCACTGAGAAATTAGGTATGTCTACACTTCAGTCGGACAGGAGTTACAATTGCAGAACATTTTAAAGATGAAAGCTAGCTTCAGTAATAATAGCAGCAAGGCGGAAGGTGCAAAGTCTAGCTTTGCCTGCCAAGAAACCTGGATACATAGTCAAGTTACAGCTTCCTGGGCTGCCATGATTTCACTCTTACCGTTACTTAAACTAGCTTTGATCTTAACTATTCTGTGTATGCTGCAGTCTCACCTCCTGATTGCAGTGTAAATGTAGTTTTAGTGCTTCTATGTGCAATAGTAACTTTTGAAAATGGGATTTAGGCTCCTAAGTCACGTAAGTACTGAAGTCACTGAGTGATTGATACAGATTTCTGTTCTTTAAAACTCACACACACACACAAGGCCCAATCCTAAATTCCTTACTCAGTATCTGATGGAGAAATTCTAGATTGTTCTCATAGAGAATCATAGGATTTTCCTAGGCCCCCTTTGAAAATCCTTTACTTTTCTATCAACCTTAACCCCATTTAAAAAAAAAAATGTCTTGTGAATGAAAAATAAAAATATGCTCTGTTTAGACTGGAAGACAAAAAGTGTTTAATTTCATAAATGTGTGTTATAGTTTTAATTCTGTTACTCCACTCTTTACTCTCATCACAGGTTTTGAGCTTTCACATTGTGAGGATCCTGGTGTGCCACAATTTGGATACAAGATCAGTGACCAAGGCCATTTTGCTGGTAGCACCATCATATATGGATGCAATCCAGGTTACACACTCCATGGAAGTAGCCTTCTAAAGTGTATGACAGAGGAAAGAAGGGCATGGGACTATCCTCTGCCAACCTGTATTGGTAGTAGATACTTTTTAACTTCAATGAAAAATCTACTGTGTTAAAACTGTATATATTTATCCTTTTATGTTTTCTAGAGGATTATTAATTTTGTGTGTGTGTAATCTGGCAAATTTGTCCCAACCTGATAAATATATCACTTCTGGGCACTTAAAAGACGTAACTAGACAGTCAGAAAAGTACATATTAATACAGGAATACATAATGGAAATTTTCAGAGGGGTAGCCATGTTAGTCTGTATACAGCAAAAACAACGAGAGTTCTGTAGCACTTTAATTTCTTCAGGCATAAGCTTTTGTGGGCTTATGCCTGAAGGGTTATGCTTATGCCTTTGGGTTACAGCCCACGAAAGCTTATGCCTGCAGAAATTAAATTTGTTAGACTTTAAAGTGGTACAGAACTCTCGTTATAATGGAAATTGTTTCTAAATGAGCTCCTTGTTGTTTTTAACACTCAAAGATAACTTAGTTTAGCAAATCAAGACAGTAGATACCTCTTCTATTTGCAAAACCAGTAAGTAAATTCCATTAATATGATTATTTATAAAGCACTTTTCATGTGTAAATATTTTTTAAAAATACAGTGCAAATGTCAAATATTAAGACTACTGAAGTACACTTTGGGGCGGGGGAGGAGGGAGATGAGGATGGAGGGACTAGATTGTGGTTTTGCTACCAGTTCTGTGAAAGAGTGTATTGCCTTACAAATAGTGCAGGGAAAAAGAAGCACTCCCCCTTATTTGGGAGTTGGGGGAAAGAGCAGGGAATAGTAATTTGCCACTGGCTGGATGGAAGCCAAGGGCTCCATCAGCTTTTTTTTTCTCTTTGCCCACATGCTTCTGAGAAGGAGCTGATGGATAACAGGCAAAAAGGTTGCACATGCCCCTTCATGCTCAGACTTAAGATCTGTGAAAAACTCATAGGATCATAAAAGTGGGGATCTTGTCTTATTCTGCTTTATGCCTCTGCACAGCCATTCATTCCAAGATCGTCTAGACAAAGATAAGCATACCATTAAAATGAATTAAACATATCTTTCAAATAAGTAATTAGTCAACATAACAAAACAAGCCAAAGGTTTTGTTGGGCCTTAGACTTGCTGGCGCAGAAAGGACTTATTATCCAACATAATCCCTACGTCTAACAACTTGGAGCCATATAGGTTGCCAAGCTGTCTTGCAGTGACACGAGAATGAATACAAACCTCAGGGCAGACTGTTAAGAACCAGGGCAGAAACCCCAAATTATACTTAGTTTTCACCTGCCATTTATTAAATGTAAACCCGTAGGCACTATAACAGCCAACCCACGGAGTCACAGACAATCCTCACCCTGGTCTACACTTACCTGAAGATTCAGTGGCAGTCGACGGGAGTTACGCAAACTACGCAAAGTAGCTTGCATAACTCACGTAGACTGCTGTGCTTCCCTTCTGCATGGTGCCTTCACTGCACTGCTTGAGGGGATGGTTTTACTCAGTCGAATTCCTGATCGATTGAGCGGGTCTATACTGACTGCTCAATCGATCCAGAAAAATCTATCTGGTGGCAGCGACTTTGCTGCCGTCAGTATAGACATGCCCCTCTCCTGCACTCTTATCTATCTTGTCATTTAGTCAAGGTTGCCTTTATGATAGTATAGTTTGCTTATTCATGTTAAATAAAATAAAGACCAAAATGTAGATCTGTAGGATACTTCTAAATAATACTTTATACATCCTATGTCTTCCACTTATTTCCATGTCTTCTGGGCTTTGTATGTTGTCAAGTGTACAGTCAGAGCTTAATGATGTCTTAGTAATAGTACAAACTGAAGAAATTGATTAGAGATGATAAAACCTAGCCAAGCAATGTAGCAGCTAAACTACATAGAAAAGGAAGATCGCTAAGAGTGCTGTGTCCAGCACTAATAATGAAGCAAACATGTTCTAACATACAGATGTGCCTGAATCAAAACAACAAATCCATTCACCTTCAAACTGTGAGTTAGTTGAGATCTGAATCAGGACTTTTTGGCTGTGTCCTACTTTTTCTCAATAACATGCCATACCAAAACCCCGGATTCAAACATGCTTGAATTTAGAGAAAGTCTTGATACTGACTTGAAGTTTGAAGTCATGGGTCATCTACAATAAATATTAAGTTCATTTTGGAATTTAGAACTCTAATAATAATAATAATAAATTTAAAAAGCATCATAGTGAAACATCTAAAAGATGGTCAGTGGCATTTTAATTTGCTATTATAATCAGAAATCAGATTAATAATTTGAATGTTCAGATTTCAATGCAAACAGAATGTTGGGATATATATCAAATATTTTTACCAGATTCATGCAGCCCTGATAGCCAGAAATGAACTAAATATATGTTTGCCGCGGCCATGGACAGCTTTTTTCATACTCTATTACTTATGGTAGAGACAGAAAATCATTCCATTGTCATGATCCTCAGATCTGGAACAGAATTTCTAATACTGTTTCTTGGAGCATATGTAATTTTTAGTTTCTTTTCTTCTGCCAACAAATAAACTTCTACTAATAGTACACTCAGTTTATGTCCCTACTCTACAGTGAGAGTTACAATCTATCCCATTCTCTGACTTGAACTGTCACAAAGGAATATTTTTCAAAAGCTCTTGTAGGGGTTATTAGGTTGGGAAAAAACCTGAAAAGATATGAGAAGCTTGAAGGGACTACCTGTCTCTGAAAATTTGCTTTTACTATGTCGGGAAATCAATCAAGAGTGCCATTTCAATTAAATTTTGTCATAGAGCTCATAGATCATAAGGTAATAAATATCCCATCTAAATATTTTAGGTGATGTTAAATCAAAATTGAACTGCATTTTAACTACACCAAGAGATCTAATCAAAGCATTATTTTGACTTTGGTGTGGCCAAGAGAGAAAATATTAGAGAGATTTAAAAGAAAGGAAAACAAAATAGGGAGATTTCAAAGGCCTGAGGGGCCTTTATAAAAATTAGGTTAACTCAAAAGTGGGCTAGAAGGATTATGAATTATTCAGGTTTGATTAATGATTGGCTGAGGCCAGCTAACAGGGAGTCACTTACCATCTGTTATCCTTTAAGAAATAATATAGCTTTGCTCTGATTATACATCTTTGGTAAGAAGTTTTACAACTTTTCTTTTAAAGCCTAAACTTTTATTTTCTCTGCATATTCTGCCTTTATTTAGTTTCTTTCCCCTTCTGTTACTTAACATTCTCTCCCTTTCTTACACTACTGTTATTTATTTTACTCCTAACACTTGATGGCTGTATCATGTTTTCAGTTGATAAACTAAGTTCCACATTGTTTTCATTGGGGAGTTTTTCATATAAAAAATAAATGGCATGGTATGTTCCATAATGACTATATTGCTTTCAGAATGATCAGAAAAGCATAGGAATTATTAAAAAATACATAAATATCTAAATAAAAGTACACCAGTACCTTATCTTTTCAAAGCATTTTAAGTCCTCCTGTCTTGCATTATAATTTCATAAAGTGTTTTCATTCCTAACATGCTTTATTTATAGTCAGCAATATATAAATATAGTTTTGGAGAATAATGTGTAATGTAATAAAAACTATATGTAATTCAAATTGTGTTTTCATTAGCCGAATGTGGAGGCCGGTTTAAAGGAGAATCATCAGGAAGAATCTTATCTCCTGGTTATCCTTTTCCTTATGACAATAATCTGCGTTGTATGTGGATGATTGAAGTAGATCCAGGAAATATTGTCAGGTACTGTAACTGAGCAGATATGAGCATACATTTGCAATAGGGAAGGGTTCAATCCCTAAAATGTGGATCCAGGCCTATATTTCTAACACTCTAATGTCTGGGTCCATGATTTTGGTTTAAGCCCATCTCCAATTTCAGTGTCACTACTCTTGTGAATGAAGATTTGAAGGGTTAGGTAGTAAAATTATTTCATTAGTTAAAACAGTATGATTAGTTTAGAACCAGTAGCTGTTAAAACACACAATCACATGCATACGCAGAGTATATAGCGATATCGATCACCATAACCAGCCATTGGACACCAGCCAGCATAAGGCAAAGTGAAAAAAGAGAAACAACAAAAGGAAAAGATTGCAGCTCAGTAATTAATTTAAAGCCAAGGGTCTGATCACAGTTTACCATTAGATGCTTGACCTGAAACAACATATGTTGTATTTCCTAAAGAATTATATGGGTACGTTTTAATTTGTGTTGATCATATTTTGACATATATAACATGATGTTATTTTAACATGGTTAAAAAAAGAATAAGGGAAATGTTCTTTTTTAAAAACAAAACTCATTCAGATTATTTGAATAGCCCAAGCAATATATTCATCTGTTGTATGTAAAATCAAATATTGTTAGATACAAAGAAAATTCAAACCATTATCAAAATACTTTCTATGTTTAATGTATGTGCACATATTTACTTTTATGGTTTATAGTATCAAAAGTAGTATAGAGAAATACTTCTGTAAATGCAGATTTACGTGCTATATTGATTTTAATTTTATAATTAGAGATATGTTTCTGAAAAAAAATAACAAAGCTGACAGAAATATCATTGTGTTTTACAGCCTCCAGTTTCTGGCTTTTGATACTGAGGCATCACATGATATACTGCGAGTTTGGGATGGGCCACCTGAAAATGAGATGCTACTTAAGGAAATTAGTGGATCTCTTATTCCAGAAGGCATTCACAGCACACTGAACATAGTAGCTATCCAATTTGACACAGACTTTTATATCAGCAAATCTGGGTTTGCCATCCAGTTTTCAAGTAAGTTAATACTTTTTCTGTTTTAAATAGAATCTTATATAGTTCTCCTTAAGTTCTTGCTCTCATTGAAGTCAATGACATAATTTCCATTGATTACAATAGAAACAGAATAAGACCCCAGATTGTTGTATTATAAAGCTGTATTTTTGTCATGGCTGTGACAGCAGTAATTGTTTACATGGTTTAAAAAAAACATGACTTTTCCTATGTTGGCATGGCTTTCAAGAGAAGCTGAGAGATATCAAGCATACTCATAATTAGATCCAATGGCTTGTCACAAAGACAGTGGAGGTGGGTGTGTCACAGATTCCACCCTTCTTTGATCTATGGGAAAAGGAATTGAAGCTAGCATAACTGCTTTCAGAAATATATGTACAGAGATCCTGTGGAGAGCAATGGTTCTCTCCTGCTTACCTTTTTGCGCTGCTTCATTTACTAGGTTTAACTATCAAGCACTGCGATTGTGGTTTTAAACTGTTACTCAAATGTTACTACATTTTTAAATGGCTAAACTAAAGAAATAATGATAATAATGCTAATGATAATTTTTAAACTAATTTTTCCAAACAATAACTTTTGAAAACTTTACTGAGACAAACAACTAGCTATGAGACCTGATCTCCTTACTAAGGCACAACTATCAGACTTCAAAGAAAGTGTAAGAGTATTTTTCTGATAAGTATTGCAGGATTGGATCCAATATTATCATTTTCTTCAGCAATGTTGACACTATTTATTATGCTTAACTCAGATTATGCATATTTGATAATAATTCCATCACTTTGTTGTAAATCTAAAATTCAATAGTTGTGTTATCCCACCTTTGTTCTCTCCCTCTTATTCTTCAAGTCATATTATGTACTTACATATAACAGTCATATTATGTACTTGCATGTACATACTCACAGACACTTTGGAGCTGAGCAGCTCTGGGAAGGAGGAGGTGAATGTGATGTGTGTAACTGTCAGGGGTTGATTGGAAGAGGCTTATGTGGTGGGAAGCCTATATCACTGCTCAGTCCCAGGCTCTTTCTAGAGCGATGTGGCTTCCCACACAATATCCTGATTGTCCCTCTCCCCCACACAAATGAAACTGATTCTCCCACAGCCCTCAAAATATTGCCCCCTCTCTTTAGCCCACACAGCCCTGCTCAACCACAGCATTCCTTTTCAGCCCTTAATCACACTTTCTTAGTTTGTGTTTGGGGCAATATGTTGTGGAGGGACATGGGAGGAGAACTGTGTGTTGGGTCATTCGGCTAGTCAATGGAGGAGCATGTGGCTAGAGAAAGGGAGCATGAGACTGAACATAGATAATGTAGGAGAGAAGAGAGATAGATCTGACAAGGAGCTGGCATGGGGGGTGGATTATTGGTACTGGCTGGGAAAAAAGATTGAGGCAGAGAACCATGGAGGGGGTTGAGGATGGCAGACTGTGAGAAACCTTGTACATAAGCATTAGCTTAGTCTTTAATTACACAATCACTTAATCTTTTTCCACAGGATACTTACATTATTCGCTTCACCTGCTTTGGGGATGGATGCAAATTATGTAATGAAGGATCCTGTTGTCTGTAGGACCCCTACCTCATTTGTTGTAGAAGGTGAAAGGTGAATATAGTGAATGAGGCAGGTGATTGCAGAAAGAGAACAAAGGGCCTTGTGGCTAGGGAATTGAATGCTGTCCTGGAGAACTGGATTCTATCCCTGTCTCTTACACAGAGTTTCTGTGTTATGTTAAGCCAGTCACTTAAACATAGACTTTCGGAGGTGGCCATTAACTGGGTGTTCCTCATTTTCTGGGTGCTCAACTTGAAACCCTGGGGTTGATTTGCAGAATTGATGAGCACTCATAACTGTAATTGAAGTCAGGGGGAGCTGAGCATGAGTATGTAAAGTGCTATATCATGCAAAGTACTCTGAAGAAATAAAATTCTAGGTGTCTCAGATTGGACACCCAAAGTTAGTGGGTGCTTTTGACCCTAATCTGTCTGTGCCTCATCTCCCCATCTGTACAATGGGGATAATACCACTTCTCACCTCACACGGGTTTTGAGACGCTAAATCAATTAATGTTTGTGAAGCATTTGTATGTGATGAGTGCCATAGAAAAGCCCATGACAAGATTAATAATTCTATCTATCTTCAGTGCAGAGTTTGAGGAGTGTGCAGTAAAAAAAGCTTGGGGCCACACTTTGACCAATGAGGAGAAAAAATATTAAATAGTTGCTCATTAAATTAGCACTATCCAGTCTGTTCACTGAATGATGCACGAGTATGGTAAGGAAAAAAGAGTGTATGATGATGTGGTTAAAGACTGTATCATAATGCATGTACACAAGGTGGCCAAGTCAAGTTTGCACAGGCAACCTTCATTCTGGCATTTTCTAACATTTGGGTACTTCACTTTGCAATCATAATAGTGTTCTTTTAACATAGTTTTTTTGGTGTGATGTAGATAAATGGTCCATTGGATTCAACGTGAAAAGGATAGACTAACAGTCTGTGACTGGTACCCTCTTTGGGCTCAGTCCTGCTCCCATTGAAAATTGATGATTTTCCATTGTATTTAATGGGACAAACATCTAGGTTTCTGTGACTTGAATCTGTTGAGGGCTAGATTATTTTTATAGTAAGGTAAATCACCAAGTCCAGACTGTCATTACCACAGAACAGAAAATCCTGACTCAGTAACTTGTACCTATTTTCATGGTTTGAGGCTAGACATGCCTTATTTCAAGCAGATGGATGTAGTGCAGGAAAGATAAAAAACACTTGGTATGCTTTGTTATGCTTATTTAACCACAAACTAATAACAGTTATCTAAGGAAAGTGTGAACAGAGAATTTGGGACTCTTGAAGACTGAAAGATTTACTCAGACTATATATGTATTTTTTTCTTAAAATTTCTTTCCTTTTCTCAGAGAAAACTTTATTTCCTCTGTTCCTATTCTGTTTATTTTATGTAATAACATCTCCTAAATTTCCTCAAATCATTCTCCTCCAAAGAATTTTAATAACCAACTCTCATAAAAACCAAGTAAATATGACTTTGACATATCCAGTTGTCACTGTATGGAGTCTCAGCAAGTACTTGTCTGTTACTGTTCCGTCTATTCTAATACAAATCAAATCAGGATAAACTTAATATTGTCAAAGTTGTCCTAAAAGAACATATTAAGACATGCAAATGATGAATATAACATATCTATTATGTACCTTAAGTAATTAGCATCAAGACAACTATTCATTATTTTGTGGAACACTTTAAAGCCTACCACAGACATTTATACAGGATCACTGTTATGGTAGTTCTAGCTTAGCATATTGCTGCTGCATTGCTTGGAGAGGGGAAAGAATGGGAAGTCAGCCTTTTTTTAATTGTTCCAGTCACCATGGTATCTGAGTACAATAGAAGCACAGGCCAGACCACAGGTAATTGCTGTGAGGGTTAACAAGAAGGCAAGGGAGATGAGATGTACTGGCATGGTAGCATTTCCTGTGAGGAGGTTACGGATTGATAAGTGCCACCTGTCCTGATTTGTAGATTCCAGGCACATTTTTAACAAAAATTTTGGAGTGGGATTTTTGTTCTGCACATTCTTTTAGAGAGTGTCCTGCATTATTTCTTCCTGTTTAATGCAGACATAATGAAACACATCCCCGCAGTGCTAAATTGCTTCCCAGGTTGATGTTGGTATCCTTATTAAATCATCTTTTTTTGAGTCAGTATCTGGAACTCTGAACTAAAGAGGGGCAAAAATGAGTTTGAGCCTTTGAAACACACAATCTCTGCACATTTTACAAATCTAATGTAAACAAAGAATAAAAATGGCTAAAACATGTCTTAATAATAAGGGTGATGGATGTGATTTTGCCATAGGTATGAAGTCTTCTTTTAAGCCTATGGTGGCCTCTCCATTTTCCTATGCCTTATGTGCACATGACTTTGCACGTCAGATCTTAGAAGTGCAGGCCATAGATATGGCATCCTCTTTTATTTTCCAACACCTTATGGGCAACTTCAATAATAGAACTTCTGGAATCTCTTCATTTTAAACTAAATAACTTTCAAACTCCTGGGGCTCCTTTGAGACCAAGTACAATAAAACTGAGGGAATGAAACTGTGATCAGTGTCCACTGAAACTTAAACAACAGAGGGAGGAAAAAAAGTGTCATAAAAAACAGAGTGGACTGAAAACTGTGTATGTGCAGGCACTTCAGGAAAATGAGTGTTTGAAAAGTCAACAGTGGTACGACAGGTTTTGGGACATCTCGTCTGAGAGGGTCAAAATCCGTGATGTAATTAAAAGCCTGATGTCAGAGGTCTTGAGCCATGAATCTGAGGAAGATGCTTTGTACAGAAAATCCTCTCACAATGATGGGTCCAAATATAGCATACAGACATGAAGGGACTATCAATATCACATTGTCCCTATCATCTGGCTACCATAGGTTACTTTGGGCCTCATTCTGATCTTGAATATCCAAAATGAAAATCAGGAATACTCCCTTCAGGTCACTAGAGCCTGCATGAAGCAGAAATCGGACCCTGGAAGAAAATGAAATAAAAAGAGAAAGAAACAAATATCTGTTTTGCCCCAGACATGAACTATACAATCCAGGGCCAGACAGATTAATTAAAATGAATCAAAAAGCTTTTCTTCAGTTGACATAGCCTGCATTTTTTTTCTTACCACACTAAAAAGTAATTTATAGTGGGGGAGAGAGAGAGAGAGAGAGACATGGTTTTCGAAGTAAAGGCATCATTCAAGGAGTTGGAAGACAGCCTTTCTAAGATTGCTTTAAAAATTATTTGCTTTCCTGACTTCCAGAGCATAATTTCAATCTATCTGTAATATATTGTTTTGTTGTTGGGCTGAGGATCTGATTCAAAGCCCATTAAAGTCAATTCAATTATTTCCATAGATTTTTGTGGACTTTGGATCAGACACTATAATTATAATTAATGTGACAGCAATTCATCTCAGTATAAAGATATTCCTTTCCCCTCTCCACACCAGACCTCAAATCCCCAAATTAAACAACCAAACAACCAAAGGTGAATGGACTAACTTCAGTTGATAGTGAATCTAAAAATTGCACAGGTACAATTACCATGTTGTACTTTCTTTGTGTGTGATATTGTTTGAGTTGATTATAGTTAATGTTTAAAATATATTGAACTAAGACATTGTACCTGTGTCCATGTAATAGTTAACTTAACAATGCCACTTGTATTTTAAATTTTAAAAAATCTAATTCAAATACTTAATTTATACATATATGGAAATATCTTAGATATGTTTATTGCAATCCATATCTGACTTTTAAGAGAGATATTGAAGAGCAAAAATATTAACTATTTTAATCTTCTTACAATAAATAGCTTACAAACTGTTTTGTAAACAGTAGGGAAGCTTTAATAGAGTCCCAGGCTTATCACTGTATCCCTATTTATGATCACATCTGTCCCCCGAGATTTTCTGCTTCTCCGCTCTGCTTGGGCAAGCCCATGTTCTCAAACAGTCCCATCTCGGAAGGTTTCCTGAGATGTAATTTCTGCAACTTTGAGTTGTATTTCTCCATTGGCAGAGACTGCTACTGCTGCTGTCAATCTTCAACAGGTTTCAGAATGGATTCCTGAGATTTAGCTTTTCTCTCTATAACTGGGTTGTTTTCTTTACTTTTTACAGCATTGTTGGTGCAGCAGATGTCACGCCTTAAAGTATAGTCACTCTTTTACTCCTCTTAAGCAGAAACGATAAGACTTTCTTCCTGATATTTGTGCCATAACAGACAATTTTTCTCATTTCTATTCTTTCTGGCCTGATCTAATGATTTCAATAGGCTTTAATTAGGCCATTAGTGTAATTTGGTGTTTGAGGTGTATGTTTCAGAAATTTGAAAGAGATTTTCTGTCAGAAATATTAATTAATGTACAGACTCCTGAGTTTTAGGTCTGTGCTTTTGTTTTGTTAAGAACTCCTTCACCATTGAAAATGTAAACATATGAAGTTGTTCTGTGGATTTATTTCTTCCATCACTCTCTGTCCATCTTTCTCTTTCAAGCTAGCAATCATTTATAAGGGTACAGCTGGTTACATTGGTGCCCATGACAAGTTTTCAATTCCTGTCACAGGTCAGTGATTGGTACTAGCAGCAGCAGTAACTGTTAGCTCTTCCTCACTCTTAGATAAGAAGTATATGACATGTATTTTCTCTATGCAGGTAGATTTTGTGAATCGGTGTTTGGTCGCTTGTTGCCACAGGAACTTCAGGTTATAGTCTTCCTAATTGAGAGCACCTAACAAGTCCCAAAAGAAAAAAAAATGGTTTCCTTGGTCCTATCTTTGCAGAAGCTGTGAATTTTTGAGTATTTATTTTTATTGAAATTTAAAATGAACCCTGAGGCTCAAACTCTGTCCTGACTTAAACCATGTGCAACCCAATTAGACCAAACTGCTCCCAGTTACACCAGTGTAAAACCCAAGTAAATCTATTGATTTCAGCGGAGTTACTCTAGATTTATAACTATACAATTGAGAATAAATTTTGGCTCAGTCATGAAAATGGCATCATAAATCAGGGAAGTGTTTGGTTCCAAATTAGTAATGTGTTGTCCATCAAAACTAAAGTTTAAAATCCATATTTTAATTTCACATTTGTAAAATGCATATTCTTGAATCCTGAAAAAAATCTGCCAGCAGTCTTTCTTTTCAAGCTATGTGGAACACATTGAGATAACAAATCTGGCCTTTAATAATAAAGTGATGAGCCACTGGAGCTTTCTTCATCTACTAATGGAGATCATCCCAGAACCTTATAGTTTTCTATAAAACAAAACAAAATGGAAAGGGCAAAAAATATCTCTCCAAATGCAGAACCCCAGAGTGTTACAGAATGGAAATACTCTTATACTGTATTTCTCTTTATCTTCCTTATTAATCCTTTCTCTTTTGTTAATCCTTTCTGTTTCATAACATTATTTAAAGATGACATCTGATCCAAATGGTTCATAGTAAAAATATTGCAAGAGTAATAAATTGGTGTGATTCAGGCTTTGAAATGTTGGCAGCTAAAATATTTAGATTTAGATTATAGCATGTGTTTTACTTTTCATTTTACAATAGCCAGTAAAAATAGCTTCAGAGATATATGATTTAAACTATTTGAGTGCCACTTTCTCTTCTAGTGCTGAATGAGACATCATTACAGGGGATTCCCATATGGTCTGTCTATAGATACTTTTATAGATACATTCACCATAGTATTTAAATGTCTGAAGTGGTGAGGGAGCTGACCAGCCACAGTAGCATGCAAATAATAAAACAAGTGGTCTGAGTGGACCTACTGTACCTAAAGGGGATCTTGATTGTCTGGCTGAAGAGCAGCACCCATTAGGGAGGAAAGCTGCATGAGGCCAGGGCATGATGCTTTGTTGTCCTCTATCTGCAAAGAAGCTTCTTCCCCAGCTGACTAACGTGTGAGTGCTTCTGATTTAGGCATAGTGTAAATTCAGATTTGGTTCCCAGATTATTTTGATTATCCTACAATCTATTCTTCTGGAATTATGAGAACAGCCAGCTACAGAAAACTCACAGTATATTAGTGAACTACTCAATTAAGGTTGCTGGAAGTTGACTTGGTGCAAACTCTAAGTCTCTCTATAGGAATAAAGTTTCATCTGGATATTATACGGAGGAAATGTGGAAAGTAGATGGACCTCCTGAGGTCCCTTCCAACTCTATGATTCTATGAACTACACTGAAAGTTAGGAAACAATAGGTTCCTTATCAGGCCTTGCCACTGATTTGATGTGTGACCATGGGCAAATCACTTTATTGTTCTGTGCCTCAATTTCCCCTTCTGTAAAATGGGGATGATATTTGCCTTTGTAAAATGCTTTAAGATCTGCAGTTGAAAACTTATATAACACCTGAATATTAGATTTTATTATGTACTGAACCAAATTACCATGCCTAGGGGACTAAAAATAAGCAGAAGGTCTTGTGGTCATCTGCTTAATAGTTTGTTGAGTTCAAAGGGGTCTCACATCTAAAAGATCAACCTTAGCTCCAAACTGCATATATTTTTTGGCATAAACTATTATGTACTATAAAGTTGAGGCCTCTGACATGTCCCTTAGAATGGTGTCCTCTCCACCTTTTAGTCTCCACCAGAAACAGTGTTTATATATTCTGTATGGGAATAAGTCAGGCTTTGACCTCTAATAATACTCCTAGGATTTCCACACAAAAGGTAGGTTTTTCTTTTATCTAGGTTTGGAATCACTAGTAGGGAATTAGTATTATCACAATCTCTAGCAACCAGATTATTGACTAGAACAGGTCCTTCTACTAAGAACTTAAAGAAAATTTGCTATAAATAGCAATACAGTAGAACCTCAAAGATAGGAACACTAGAGTTATGAACTGACTGGTTAACTGAACACCATGTGAAACAGTAAGTAAGCAATCAGACAGCAGTGGAGGAATGGGGGGAAAAAAAGCAAAAACCTGTACTATACTGTGCCTGTATTGCCATCTCAGGCATGCAGAACAGAAGCAGCCTAGGGTCTGCGCTGTTTCCTATAAGCCAAAGGTGCTGCTTCACCCCCCTGGCACCTCACCCCATCGGGAGGGGGAAGCTGTTTTCACCACCACTCCCTGTCAGGAGGGTCAGGCCGAAGACCGAAAAAGAACCTGCCACAGGGAACTACTGATCTGCTGCTGTTGCAGACAAAAGATGACCTGGAGCTGGAGTGGAGGAGCTGTGCTCTGGAGGACTTTTAAAGGGCCACTGATGCGGGCCAAGCTTTGCCCATAGCTGACTCCTGGATCCTGCCAGCACCTCTGGGAGTGCAAGGGGCAGGCGAGGGAGGGGAACTGGCAGCCGACTGGCACCAACCCACTGCCACATGCTGCCTCTGGAACCTAGCGAGCAGTGCACAGAGCAGTGAGCCCTGGAGAGAGGCGACTGAGGGCTGGGGCTTGTAGTGCTGGGGGGGGGGCAGCCCGCCCCAGTTTAGCCCAAAGGCAAGAAATAGTAATAGAGCAGGGAGTGGCTTGCAAACCTTTGCAGAGATCTCGCCCATCCTCAGCTGGAAGACACTGACTGCAAGGTATGTACCATAATGTTTTGTTCAGAGTTACAAACATTTCAGAGTTACGAACAACCTCCATTCCCGAGGTGTTCATATATTTGAGGTTCTACTGTATTGTATAACAATCCGTGGAGTGTAAACTCAAAAAAAGAATTGCTACGTAAACAAAGTCAGAAAAAAGTAATAGTATTTGCCTATTTATTTATTTGTTTGTTTGTTTGTTTGTTTATGGAGGGAGTAAAAGTAGTGGTGAAGGGAAATTTGTTGTTGTTTTTTTCTGTTTGAATTTTTCCTGTACAATAAATTATATCTTTAAAAAATAAACTAAAAATGCTTAGCTGTGAAACAAAACTATATATATAAAAAACACCAACCCACTCAGAAGCATTAACAGCTGGGACCTCTTGAGCTAAATGCATGAGCTTCTACTGCTTGAGCTAAACCACGTGTCTCTTAGCTATGGCTGTAGCAGGCTCATCAAGCTCTAGCCACCATTAGCTGGGGACAGCCCACTCCAGCCAAGCAGGGGTTACATATACATGAGAAATACATACATATGAAGAGGGAATATATCTGTATAAAGGGATTGAAAACATTTTGGTCAGTGATAACTGGAATAAAAAAATGGTGTAAGTGTAAATGAAGACATTATAGACACCAATTTCTCTAAGAGAGAAAAGTGATCTGTTGAAATAAAATAGGCACCAAAACTCTTTGGTGGCACTTTTTGGTGTATGGCAAGTTATGCTGTTTCCCAGACCTAGTAATGGAACTGATCTGCCTGGCTGAGCCTGTTACCTGGGGTTTTGCTGAAACCAAAGCTCTTGGTAACTTTACTCTTTCTGAGGCAGTGGCAGGAAATAAACCAATAGGGACACAACCATCTGGCTGATAGATAGTTGATGCAAGCAGGCAAATAAAAGTACTTTCACTCAAAGCTTCTACTTTATTTTGTCTTCAGCACTTACCACATGTCCACAACAGGGTAAGAAAGCACCCAGAATTAACCCCAGATTAATATTTATCCAAGGTTTTGAGGAGGTCTCCAGTGGATATATGTAGCTTCCAGTGGGTAGCCTTTTGTCTCAGAGGGGAACGTCAGAGGTGTCCAAATGTCCACCAAGCTCAGATTTCTTCCTCTTTTTATACCCAATTTGTTAGTATTACATAGCTTGTTCACCAAAAAAACCAAAAACAAAATAAAACCCTGCTGAGCCGAAGCTAAGTGTAGAATTTTCCAGCCTATCAAGCAGGGAATTTTCCATTAGTCAATCAGCTGTATTTCACATAGCAATAGTTAACTCTTGCCAGACTTCCCATCTTGCAAAACTGCATGGTTTGGAAAAAAAATGTCAGGAGGGCACAGAGGTGAGTTTACTCCTTGTGGTCTCTCACTCCCCTCCTGGTCTGTTAGTTGTGCTAAGACTTCAGAAAGGCCAACTTTTAGCTTCTTTCAGCAATGAGCATAACGATTGATATTCCAGCTGTAGGCAGTAGTTTGGACGTGTTACTGGACTCTGGGGTATCAAATATCTGTTCCTACAAGCCCATTAATTTATTTCAGGCTGGGGTTCAAACACAGTTTTGGAGCTCTGGGTAAAATGTTAAGGGATAAAAAGTGTTCAGTAGTGCATAGTTGCATTTAGAAAGAGAGATGTAATTATGAGCTGTACTGGAAAAGAAAAAGTTCTGAAAATTGTTTAAGAAGACTTAATAAGGGTCGTGCAGTATTTTTGGAGTTAAAATCCATTCTGTTCAAAGCCATCTGTAGGATAATTTGTAAATAAAAAATAATTACTATAGTGTATTAGCCCCATGTCTCTTATCCATCTATTTTCTTTCCTAAATAAAAAACACACACATGGAATAATTAATTAATTAATTAATTAATTAATACCTCCACATGGAACTATGACAACATCAAAGAATCTGTTATCACAATTGAATTATAAAATAAAACACATTAAATGCTTGTGGTTAATATTCAAGAGAATGCACAATAAAATACCTTTGAATACTATAGCAGTTCCTAACTATATACATATTTTAGCTTCAGCAAATGATTTTCAACATGCTTTGTTTTCTAAATTGTGATATCAGATACGTGTTCTCAGGGTTTTTAATACCTGTCAGATAAATCAATCCAAAGGAAAGACACAAATACAAAATTTCATACTGTTATACTGAACTGTATCCAAAATGGGATGCAGTATGAAATAAAGGCCCCAAAATGAAGAAAATATAATACTGCAAGAATTGTAAAATGGGTGGGATTAATTTTTGGATCTGTGTTAACTATTTGCTCTGCACAAAGCTCCTCCCTAGATCTTTGGATTCTTTTAAGAATTGGAGCTGTTGTTCAGGCTTCCTGGAAAATCTGCAGCTGGAACAGGTGTGTCTCACGCTGGTGATCTAGATGTCTATAAAGTTCATTCTTTAAGTGCATCCCTAATTAGTTCCAAATATACATCAGATACGTGTAAGGGTTTAACTTAAAAACACCTGAATCTGTGGTGGCGTGGAGGCAACAAGCTCACCAAAGCCAAAAAACAGCTATCCTTCTCTTTTAACTTCCGTCAGGGCAATGGCTGAGATTAAACTCTTTTATACATTTTTTTCCAGGAAGACTTGAATAACTTCCCTGTGTTCAAGAGAAAATCAAGTGGAAATAAAGCCCTCTCTGTCAGCTCATGTATGCCTGAGGAAACTGTTTAAACTCAAACACATTGCTCAGAAACTCAGTTAATTGTTTGTCTTTCCATTAACAGCAACTTAAAAAAAATAAACAAAATAAAAAAATGAAAACAACTTATTTTAATGAACTTAATCTACCTATTTTCCCTCTTGAATTATTTATTTCTTGCAGAAGAGGATTTCTTCCAAATCTTTTTTCCTTTTGCAAAATTGCCTGTGTCAAAATAAAACACACACACACTTATTGTCTCTCCCCATATCCACCTTCAGTATCTAAGGTCCTGATTTCAGTGGGACTTAAGCACTTGCTTAAAGTGCTGTCCTGAATAGGGATGGATTTAAGTACATGCCTAAGTGATCAGTCAAAGTCTATTTGTCTTCATCCTGTGCCTGGTGTTATTGAAAGTTAGACAGTCAGCAAACTAGTTCTAAGCCTTACAAATACTTGAACATTCCTTCCTGGATACTTAAGAAATAGCATCCCAAAATTATTCAAATCATCAATGCTAGTACTACTACAGTTTTATGGTTAGCAGTTCTTCTTGGAAACACTGGATTTCTCATTTATACCTTAACCTCTGGAAATGGAATTTCTCCTTAAATGGGGGGTGGGGAGAAGGGCAGGGGGTGATGAAAAACAGGGTATATTCATGTCCATTATACTGCGTTTGGAGGCTCCACAGTTACGAAAAGACTGGATTTGAGAAGGAATCATATAAAATGTGTTGCTTCCCTGAAAAAGGAATCTTTAAAAATGGTATTGTGAGATTCAGTGTTTGTCTCATCATAAATTTCCAGCTCTAATCAGCAAATAAACAGAAATTTATGTAATTGCCAGTTCTGCAAACTTACACGGGCTCTAAAACTTGGGAAACACAGCACACATACAATCAGAATTTAGTGAATGATTTTGTTGATAATGCTCCCAAATCTGTTTTGGATCAACAGAAGCTACAGGCAATAAACTTATTTTAATCAGTAATTCAGCAGATATGTCAGATGCAGTCTGAGAATAGAGTGGTCATTTTGCACCATTACTCTTCAGAGAAGAACTGCTTATTAAAGTTGGATTTGGAATAATAAACATCAGTTGAATTTGAGACAGACAATTGAGATTTGACTACATACACGTAAGTAAAGGTGCTTGCTCAAGTTTGAAGCAGCTCAAATTTTTTAAACAACTTGCATTCTGTCTGGATCCTGAATGGTCTTGGTTCAGGACAACGTGAGTGTGAAATATCCCAAATTATGGAAAGACTTAAATAAGGTGCACTGTGTTTGGAAACACACATTGGGTTTAAACAGGTTAAGTTTTGAGAATGTCTTTTTCTGACATGTGCTGTATTCTGGATTGCTTGGAGTTTGAGAAGCTTGGCATTTGAATGTATTAGGTTGTGTCCTGATAATGCATTCCATAAAGTCAAACAGACAAAACAAAAAAACCAAAACACTTTGGAACTTATTCAGTGGTGCTACTTCTGATTTATATCTGTGTAAAAGAAGAGAATCAAGCCCTTTAGTTATATTACAGTTGCCATGCATTCAAAAAACTCAATTTATAAATCACTGTTCACTGCAAATAATCTTGAGACATTTTACAAATTGACTCCATCAGTGGTAGAGCCCATTATTACATCAACAATGCGATGCTGAAAAAAATAGCTTTATTGTATATGAATGGAGCTGTCATCTGCTGGAAGCAACAGTCAAATAACATATTGTCATGGCTTCTGAACTGTTAGAAACCTTTGGACCCCAGGAGTAAGTTATTTCCTTTCTGAGACAGAAATGATTGACATAGACACAGAATAAGATATCACTCATCAACTTTATTTACAAGAATGTAACACCAGTATATGATTATTAGATGACTACATGGAAATGTATTTTATGTTGTGCCTCATGGATTAATAGATTCATAGATTTCAAGGCCAGAAGGGAGCATTGTGATCATCTAGTCTGACCTCCTGTATACAACAAGTTTAAATAAGAAAGTACTTCTTCACACAATGCACAGTCAGCTTGCGGAACTTGTCAGGGGATGTTGTGAAAGCCAAAAGTATAACTGGATTAAAAAAACCCAAGAATTAGATAAATTCATGGAAGATAGGTCCATCAATGGCTATTAGCCAAGATGATCAGGGACACAACCTCATTCTCTAAGTGTCCCTAAACCTCTGACTGCCAGAAAGTAGTACTGGATAATAGAGGATGGATTGCTCAATAAATTGTGCTGTTCTGTTCACTCCATTTGAAGCATCTGGCACCGTCAGAAGATAGGATACTGTGCTAGATGGACCATTGTTCATATCCAGTATGGCCGTATTATGTTCTTGCAACACAGGCCAGAGAACTTCCCTTTTGAACTAGGGCATATCATTAGAAAAATAAAGTTCATTCTTCATTTTAAAATTTCCAGGGATGCAAATCCAACAGGATCCTTGGTAACTTGTTCCAGTGGTTAATTATCCTCACTGTTAAACATTTATGCCTTATATCCAGGCTGAATTTGTCTAGCTTCAACTTCTAGCCTTTGCATCTTGTTATACCTTTGTCTGCTAGATTGAAGGACTCATTATCAAATATATGTTCCTCAGGTACGTATAGACTGTGATCAAGTGATCCTTTGTTAAATTAAATGGATTGAGCTTCATTAGTCTATCAGTATAAAGCATGTTTTCTAATCCTTTGAGCGATTAGATTACGTGCTACATCCTAGCATGTTATCTAATCTTTCTTGTGGATCTTCTTTGAACCCTCTCCAATTTTTCAACACCTTTCTTGTATTGTGGACACCAGAACTGGACACAGTATTCAAATTCACAGTGCCAAATTCAGAGGTAGAATAATCCCTCTATTCCTACTCAAGATTCCCCTGTTTAGGTATCCAAAGATCTCATTAGCCCTTTTGGCCACAGTATTTCACTGGGAGCTCATGTTCAGCTGATTATCCACCATGACCCCCAAATCTTTTTTCAGAATCACTGTTTTGCAATATAGAGCCCCCCATCTTGTAAGTATGTCCTACATTCTTTATTCCTAGATGTGTGTATTTACATATTATTAAAACACATATTGTTCATTTGTGCCCAATTTACCAAGCAATCCAGATTGCTCCGTTTCAATGATCTGGCCTCTTCAGTGTTTAAAACTCTCCCAATTTTTGTGTAATTGACCAACTTTAGCAGTGATTATTTTATGTTCTCTTCCAAGTCATTGATTAAACACATTAACTATTGTATGACCAAGAACCAATCTCTGAGGGATCCCACTAGAAACACTCCCACTTGATAATGATTCCTCCTTGACAATTACATTTTGAGATCTCTCAGTCAGTCAGTTTTTGATCAATTTAATGTGTGTCATGTTAATTTTATATCATTCTTGGTTTTTAATGAAAATATCATGCGGTACCAAATCAAACACCTGCAGAAGTCTATTTTATCAACACTATCACCTCTAGTCTCATAAAATGTACATCAAGTTAGTGTGACAGGACCTATCTTCCATAAATCTATGCTGACTGGCATTTGTCCTTTGTTAATGCAGTCCCCTATCAGCTGCCCCATTGTCTTGCCTGGGATCAAGGTCAGACTGCCAGGCCTATCGTTACCTAAGTAATCCCTGTCACAATTTCAGGGTAATTGCACCTGTATTCTCCCTCCATGGTTCCTGGAAGGCACCCACTTAAGATTTATGGATCCCAGCTGTCACCTCTCTTGGGCAAAGACCTGCTTCTTTCTTCCTTCTGGCCAGGATTTTAAGGATGCACAGCTTCCTGCTTTACACTGTGATCTCCCCATCAAGCCAGTCTGCCTAAATGCCAATTTTGCTCTCTCTGAGGGCTATGAACAGTGTATTTCCAGCCATTACAAGTTATCAGACTGATCTTTCTAAGCAAGCACCTTTATTCTCAAAAGCGTTACAGAGAAAACATGTAGAAACAATAAAAGTTTCTATACTCATACTAAAAGCTTAGCAGATATCACCCATCAGTGTCATGGGGCTCTGGTAGGCCAGTCTTTCCACTTCTTCTGCAATGGATGGGGCCTTTTGACAGAAGGATTGGATTGTCTGTTTGCTGGATCAGAGGGAAGATCCCGAGTCAGTTTAAACTCAGTCTTTTTTATATCAAGCACCCTTTCTTTGTCTGTTGGTTTCTGGAAAAAAAAAATAGTTTGAAGCAATATATGCAACCATCCCCATGAGTTGGTATCTCTTTGTAAGTAACCTGTGAGATTCATCTTAGCTGCTCCCCCTTGGTTTTAGTTCCTGATGGAGCTGTGGCAACCCTTTCCTGGAGTTACACACAGTCCCTGGCCCACAGTGTTATATAAATCATTCATATGCTTAACATAATATGGTCCCCAAAGATATTGCATACCATTGTAATATCTGTCACAATCCTGTTCACCCTTTGTAGCTTTCTTACACTCTTCTGGTATTTCCCTAGAGTTGCAAAACTTACTTAAAATCAACATTAATAGTTTAGCACTCTCCTCAGCCAGGTCCTTTATAACTCTTGGATGCTAGTTATCTGCTGATCTGCTTATTTTAAAATGTCTAACTTTAGTAGCTCCTGTTTAATATCCTCATGAGTTACTACTGAAATATAAAAATTATCATCATCATCATCATCATCATCATGAGAGGAGTACATCACCTGGCTTTTTCCCTAAATACAGAACAGAAATAGTTATTGAATACTTTTACCTTTTCTTCATTATTATGAATAATATTACCACTTCTATCTAGTATATGACCAGTACTTTTCTTAGGATTCTTTTTGTTCTTAATATATGTAACAACACCTCGCCCTTATTTTCCTTAACTCTTCTGGTCATAGATTTTTTCCTTGTGTCCCTTTGCTTCCCTAATTAGTTTTCTACAAGTCCTGACATCTGAATTATATTCATTTCTGTGGATGGAGGATAGAACTTTACCAGAAAGCTCTGTGTTCAAACCTAGTCTAGCTAGTCTCAGACTCTGAATTTCCTTAATTGTTACCATGGTCTAGGGCTATTACTTATCCCCCACAGTTCCCCTGGTCTAAATCTCACTCAAGTCCACCCGTGGGGTGGCATCATTGGCCTAAAACTGATCTCTTTACATATTTAAACTTGTGTCACATCACTGATCGACTTCAGTGGCGTTATTCTTGATTTACATTGGAGTCTCCTGTCTGGTTTGACAATGGTGTAAAACTTGCCTCTGAATCCCCACTGCAGACACACACACACATGCCAAACATAGACATGAGCACAACCCACCCACGTGTACACACACACTGTGCATGTATGCACACACACACATATACACTCTATTAATATTCCTATTGAGCTGTGTAGTTCTGTGATAGCTATTCAGCTGAACAATGGAGAAAGGTCCTTTTCCCACATGAAATCTAGCTTGCACAAAGTACGTATGTTTCATAACCTTATGAGTTACACCACAGGTTGAATAGTTGTGATCAGCAAGGGTCCTTTTGCTGAGCCACAAATTAGTTGCTGCCATGATTAGAATACAATACAAATTGTCCTTATATACAATTCTTAATTGATCATGTCACAAGGAGCTTTACAGTCTATCAACAAGCTTATGATAGGCTGTGGTAGCTCCATTCACTTTGCAGAAAGATTTCTTTTAAGACTGCATTGCAGGTGTGATGGCAAGGTTATAAGGAACTTTATCTTTACTGGAATTTGTGCTTACTCCACAAATTTTCATGGGGAATGATGAAAGTGGTGATTGAGAGAACTGAATAACTAAAAGAAACAGAGTCTATAATACAGCTAGAAGGCAAATAAGACACTTCAAAAGAGAGAATGGTGGAAGGAAGAAAGGAAATAAAGTATAAAAATGAGACAAAAAAGAAAATAAGGAGGCAGAAAGAGAGACAAAAATCTAAGAAAAAGACACCTCTCAAGATAATAAACATGTCAGAAAAAAATACAAACACCATTATTAATAAAAAAAGTGTCAGACACACAAAAGAAAAATAAAACAAAAACAAAATAAATAAAACAAAAATGTTTAATGTGACACTGTTGATTCTAAATTAGTAGCTAACTTCAGGCTGCCAGATAAACTTCCATAGATCTCTGCAAATTGTCAGACTTCCTATATAAGATCATATATGAGATCTGATTTTAAAAGTGGAAATTCTCAAATCCAGAAGTCCAGATTCAATAGCAGTGACTTACATTACTTATAGGCAGAGAAGCTGCTGTCTTTAGTATCCAAACTCTTTGAATTAAAAGAAAAAGGGTTCCTTGTCCAGCAAATTCTTATTTCTTTACCAGTTGGGAATTTAATAGCTGTGAATTCACAAAGTCGAGGAAGGAGGAGCCAAAAGTAAGTTAAAGAATCCAATATAGGGTAAGGATAATGGACATGACAATTTGCAGCTAACTCCCTGAAGCTACAAGATGAGCTATCGAATAAGTCTAAATGATTTAGCATTAACTTGTGCCTGACATACAGTGGCCTGTGTTGGGGTGGTATAGAGCTGCACCATCCCTGTAGGACCTCTAGGAGTGTTTGTGTTAGCCTTTTGCCACGATCCAGTGATGGGACCGAGTGGCTAGGAAGAGAATCAGGTGTGCACCATTCAGCAATATTGAAGCAGTCTCTGTCTTGATCTCCAGAGATCCTTCATAGTTGAAAAGTCAGAGTTGGGCGGTAAAAAGGAATTAATATCAGAAAGGGGAAAAAATCCCTGATCATCCATCCTCTCCAGACACTTCTAAGGAAGGTGACCATGATATAAATCGTGAAGGAATGTCTTAGGGGGATGGTCATGCGTGCATATTTTATCAACATGTTTCTGCAGGTCACATAAAGAAGTGAGGTTTGCAATTTTGAAGGGGTTTATACTTTGTTTCTCATCTTAAATCTCATCATTTAAATCTTAAATCTCATCAAGTACATACCCATCTGGAGGAAGAACAATAAGACATGCCAGTACTCTCACCTAAAATTTTATATTAGCAGCTTTCTCCCACCAGAGTCCCAAACTGTCTGTAAGAATCACTTCAGGTACCGTTAGGATGGAATTAAGAAACTGTGCACAGTCACGAAATTCAACTGTTAAGGGCAGGATATGAAAACATTAGTGTTATATATACAGATACATAATAGGTGGCATTTAAGTAGGCAGAATGTACTTACCCTTTAATGTAGATCAGAGTACACTAGGTGTTTAATGTTAATTAAAGGGATATCTGAGAACGTATGACCTAAGTTTTTATTTCATTTGAAAGAGAGCATCTTCACCAAGGAAAGAGTGCAACCTGTTAAGTGACCAACACCACTTGGTTTAACCTAGTTTTTTTCCAAAAGGTTTCCTTTCAAGTTTTGCCCTTCACTAAACTTTTAAAGCTTCTGAGATATGGTGAAATTGCACCATGAAATGATACGGATACAGCATATTACTGTGATTTGGTAATATGTTTGTAATATCCAATCGCATGCAACGTAATATTCAACAGTAATAATAGTTACCCTATGTGATAATGAAATTTTCTGAGGGGAATAAAAGAGAAAAATGTATTTCAAAATATAAACAGAAGAACTGAATTATCAGTTCTGAGATGTGGA
Organism: Emydura macquarii macquarii; assembly: GCF_026122565.2. Classification (NCBI taxonomy): domain Eukaryota; kingdom Metazoa; phylum Chordata; order Testudines; family Chelidae; genus Emydura; species Emydura macquarii. The sequence continues at coordinate 14,659,115 of NW_027130520.1, read as the reverse complement.
TTTTAAAGCCCACATCCACAGTTAAAAAAAATATCACTTTCTAGGGTCACTTGCACATTCTCTTAATATTTCAGTAATGCTTTTGATCTTTTGGGGAAATGAGATTAATGTGTCCAAAATATAATTAATTTGATTGTTTTTATTTAGAGCGCCTCCCTTCAGACATAGATCAGAAACCCAACCAATCTAGAAGTTTGTAGAACTAATCCTTTTTTGTAATGGGTGACATATAGTGCAAAAGGAAAGACATATTTTTATAATGTTAACTCATATCTCCCAGTAATCCCAGATTTCGTGCTGTGACAGAATGTACCCTTGTATTCATATGCTACTCAGTATTGTGCTAATATTGAGCACAATACTTGATGGGACAAAGTTAGCAGCCATTGGACTGTGGAAGGGGTCCTGACTTAAGATGTTTGGTCAGTAAGACTGCTGAAAACATGTAGTGAGAAAACTTTGCTTTGAATTTCACGTAGTTTGTTAAGTCAGGCATCAGTGGTGTTTTATCTTTACTTTTCTTGTAACCATTTCTGACTTTTATGCCTCATTATTTGTACTCACTTAAAATCTATCTCTTTGTAGTTAATAAACTTGTTATATTGTTTTAGCTAATCCAGTGTGTTTAAAATTGAAGTGTCTGGGAAACTCCATTTGAGGAGGCAAGTTGTGTGCATATTATTTCTGTTAAAGAAATAATAGACTTACTGTAATTTGTATTGTCTGGTATAGGGCTGGACAGCATAGGACATACATTTCTGGGGAAAAATCTAAGACAGGGAAATGTTGGGGTCACCCTGCAGAATAAGCAAGACTGGTGAGAACCTGAGTGTAAGCCAAGTGTGGGTGGCAGGTTACAGTTATGCACAAGCACAGCTGGAATGGTGTTTGTGAGCAGTCCAGGTGGAAGCTACTTCCACAAAGCATTTTAAGGCACCCAGGTTGTAAGGCAGGTGTGGCCGCTGTTCATTAGTCTTGATTGTACCCTGGTATTTCACGTGTAGGTCCCACTTTGATCTTCAACATCCCCTGTCCTAGTTGAAGAAGAACATTTTCTGCATTCAGGGCCACCTGGGGGGAGGAAGGAGAAGAGGAGGAATAGGTAGTCTGTCCAAGGCCCCTCTTTTGAGAGCTCTTCCCCCCACAGAACTGAGTGGTGCTGTGACCCAGCCTAGGGGGTTGCAGCACTGCTCAGCACCACCACAGTCCCAATCAGATTTGTCCCATCTGCCTTTCCATAAATGTAGATGGAGGGGTGGAAGACCAAACCTGAGTGGTGCAGTGACCCCATTTGCTAGGTTGCAATGCAAATCAAATTTGACCCATCCACTGTCCATCTTCATCTATGGTTGGGTGGATGGACCAAACCTGAGTGGGTGCTACATCCTGCTTTAGCCAGTTGAAATGTTGGGATAAGGTGTTTACCCTAGAACCCTTTTTTAAAGATATATAGGCCAAAATGTTCCTTAATCAACCTAAATAAAAGTAGCCTGATTTTCAGAGGCGGTGAACATCTACACCTTCTGTCGACCTTAGATATATTTTGGGGTGCTCATCATCTCTGAAAAGCAGGTCACTAATTTAAATTCTGATCCTGCAAGCATATTTGCAGATGCTTAGATTTATTAAGGTAAGTAGATGCACTGAGGTCAATGGGACTACTCCTACGGGTAAAGTCACATTGTTTATCTCCATATTCCAACAAAGTATAACACAAAGGAACCTCATTCCTGACTGGGAGCCTCTGATCTCTTCTGTAATATAAAAATTAAGTTCTTAAATATGGATTTGGGTGCCAATTTTAGAAGTACGATTGAATATTTTGGCCTTGGTATATAATATACACAGTTTAGGGGAAGATATTCATCAATCTATTTGCACTAGCAAATACAATGATTATATGTGCAATCATAGTAATAGTATGTGGAAATGGTGAGTTAGACATGTTATTTGAGCTCACTTCTGCTTGCATTTACTTTGATTGCATGTTCAATCTGACTAAGGGCAAGCATATTTTTAATAGACCAGTGCATCAACAGTTACTAAAGCCTGGCAGATTATGGTTGCATGATGTGTGTATTAAAAGTGACTTCCAAGTTTGTTACAAAATATTAAACAATGAATATGTTTAAGAAAAGTTGCATTCAGAAAATCTGGAGATGTACTCAAACACAAGTGAATTATGCAACTTGCTCTTCTTGACCCAGCTTTCTCATTCTCCATTCTCCAAAATGGTCCTGTGTTTAGTAGCTCAGATTGTCAAGTCTGCTAGCAAATATAAGACTGCATTGTATGTTTTGAGAGGCTACACAGAATATATTTAAAAAAATGTGTGACATTCAGTAATTAAAACAAATGGAAAATAAAAATCCTAATGTATCAAAGAAGCATTTTAAATGGCCCATAGAATTTTGGTTAATTTCCCAAAAGGGCAAGGAAGCTTTTGCACTGGCAGAACTACTTAAAAGATATGAAAAAATACAGTATAATTAATATGGATTAAAAGTTGACATTTCTTTTGTCTTTGTTAGGCTCTGTAGCCACCGCCTGCCGTGATCCTGGTGTTCCTATGAATGGAACTCGAAATGGGGATGGAAGAGAACCTGGAGACACTGTTGTTTTTCAGTGTGACCCTGGATATGAGCTGCAAGGAGATGAGAGAATAACCTGCATTCAGGTAGAAAATCGGTACTTCTGGCAGCCCAACCCACCAGTCTGTATAGGTATGCAGAATACAAGAGAAAATGGAAATACTTTTCTAATTGTTGACCCATACCAAAGTTATTCAAACAGTAGTATAATTCTACTTTTATGAAAAGTTATTTTATTGGTCTGCCTTCAGAAACATCTGAAACTAGCTTTAAGGAGTACTGTGCATTTGAGAAATAACTTTGTAAAAGGCCTGGTGGAAAATTATCACGTTCTTTCTTCAGTTATCAGCATGGTGGCTCTCAAACACCCTTTTCTCATACTCTTCCTCACAGGTCACATAATCTACAGTTAGATGGCCTGTGACAAAGGGAGCATGAGGGAAAATGGCAAGGACACTAATAGTTTTTACTTGGAACAAAACGTAAAGTATTTGGGAAGTTCCAGGGGACTGGGCTAAAGCTAATGTGCCAATCTTTAGAAAGGATAAATGGAATGACTTGGAACTATAGGTTGGTTAGCCTGATGTTGATACGGGGCAAAACCATGGAAAGACTGAAATGAGACAAAATCAGTAAAGAAGTAAAAGATGTTAAGCACAATTAATATGCCAAACAAACTTGATATGGTTCCTTGATGAGAACACAAGTTTGATTAAGGACATAATATGTTTATATTTCTGTAAGGCATTTGATTCAACCACACTCACCATTCTGATTTTTTTTAAACACCCTACACGAAATTAGCGTAGCCAATATTAAAAGGATTAAAAACTGATTAACTGATATACCAGAAAAAAGTAATTACACAAGGAGAATCATCATCCAATAGGGTGTTTCTAGTGGGGTCCTGCAGAGATCTGTTCGTGGCCGAATGCTATTCAATATCTGTATCAATGGTCTGGAAGCAAATAGAAAATTATTACTACTAAAATTTGGAGAAGACACAAAAAGTGATGGAGTGGTAAATAATGATGAGCACATGTCATTTACCCCAACCAACTTGGATCTCTTGTTAAAATGGACTCATGTGAACAGTATGCACTTCAGTACAGCCAAATGGAAGGTCATAAACCTAGGAGCAAAGAATGTAGGTCACACTTAAATGATGGGGAACTGTATCCTAGAATAGAGTGGCACTAAAAAGGACTTATGGCTCATGGTAGATAACCAAGAACTCCCAGTGTGATACTGTAGTCAAGAGGGTAAATGGGATCCTTGGATGTATAAGCATAGGGATGTAAAATACGGAGGTGGTACTGTCTTTGTATATGAAATTACTAGTGAGACCATTACTAAAATTATGTATCCAATTCTGGTATCCACATTTCAAAAAGTTGAAAAATTGGAAGAGGTTCATAAAATAATACAATAACAGAAAATGTGGAAATGGCAGACATGCTAAATGACTTTTTAGTTTCAGTTTTCACCAAAAAGTTTAGTAGCAATTGGACATCTAACTTAACGAATACCGGTGAAAATGAGGTAGGTTTAAGAGGCTAAAAATAGAGAAAGAACAAGTTAAAATTACTTAGATAAATTAGATGTCTTCAAGTCACCAGGGCCTGATGAAATACATCCTAAAATATCAAGGAGCTGACTGAGGAGATATCTGAGCCATTAGCGATTGTCTTCGAAAGGTCATAGAAGATGGGAGAGATTCCAGAGGACTGGATTAAAAGGGCAAATATAATGTCAATCTATAAAAAGGGGAAAAAAGACAACACAGGGAATTACAGACTAGTCAATTTAACTTCAGTATCTGGAACGATAATGGAGCAAATAATTAAGCAATCAAGTTGCAAACTCCTTGAAGATAATAAGGTAATAAGTAATGGTCAGCATTGATTTGTGAAGAACAAATTATGTCAAACCACCTAATATCTTTCTTTGACAGGGAAACAAGCTTGTGGATGGGAGGAAGTGGCAGATGTGATATATCTTGACTTTAGTAAGGCTTTTGATACTGTCTCGCATGACCTTCTCATAAATGAACTAGGAAAATACAACCTAGATGGAGCTACTATAACTGGTTGGAAATCTATTCCCAGAGAGTAGTAATGGTGGTTCACAGTCAGGGCATATTGAATGGGGTCCTGCAGTGATCGGTCCTGGGTCCAGTTCTGTTCAATATATTCATCAATGATTTAGATAATGGCATAGAGAGAACACTTATAAAGTTTGTGGACGATACCCCAAGCTGTGAAGGGTTGCAAGTACTTTGGAGGATAGGATTAAAACTCAAAATGATCTGGACAAACTGGAGATGTGTTTGGAAGTAAATAGGATGAAATTCAGTAAGGACAAATGCAAAATACTCCACTTAGGAAGGAACAATAAATTGCACGCATACAAAATAGGAAATGACTGCCGAGGCAAGAGGATTGCAGAAAGGGATCTGGGGGTCAGAGCGGATCAGAAGCTAAATATGAGTCAACAGTGTAACACTGTTGCAAAAAAAAGCAAACATCATTCTTGGAGGTATTAGCAGGAGTGTCGTAAGCAAGACATGAGAAGTAATTCTTTCTCTCTACTCTGCACTGACTCAACTGAAGCATTGTGTCCAGTTCTGGGCACCACATTTCAGAAAAGATGGGGACAAATTGGAGAAAGTCCAGAAAAGAGCAACAAAAATGATTAAAAATGAATAAAAAATGACCTCTGAAAAAAAAATTGGTTCGTTTAGTGTGGAGAAGAGAGAATATAGAATATGATAACAGTTTTTTGAAGCACATAAAAGGTTGTTACAAGGAGGAGGCCTTAGCCTTTCAGGATAGGACAAGAAGCAACGGGCTTGAACTGCAGCAAGGGTAGTTTAGGTTGGACATTAGGAAAACTTCCTAACTGAGTAGATAAGCATTGGAATAAATTGCCTAAGGAGGTTGTAGAATCTTCATTATTGAAGGTTTTTAAGAGCAGGTTAGACAAACACCTGTCAAGGATAGTGTAGATAATACCTAGTCCTGCCTTGAGTGCAGAGGACTGGAGTAGAAGACCTTTCAAGGTCCCTGCCAGTCCTACAATTCTATGACTCTATGAAAATTGCTACAAAAATTATTTGATGTCTGGAAAACATGCCTTATAGTAGCATAGGCAGAGTGCGTATCTGGTATAAAGTTATTTATTGGCATTTATTTGAGATTACTTGCATAAAGTTTTCATAGTTTTACAAGTCACGAATAATCAGCCAATTCTAAACCAATGATATTAATCATAATATTATTAATAAAAATCTTTTATACTTCTACACACCCCTATGTATTCTTTCTTTTTTTTCTTCTCCTCTTGGTATAGATGTAAATATATTTGCCCTGGTTTTCTAACCTGTGTAAGTGCAATTGCTAGCCTAATATTTGTGTGCAGTTTCCACACTTGTGTGCACAAACACCTAATCTGGACACACAAGCACAGTAACCATTTATGCATATTAGGATGAGTTACAGTTTTGAAAATCTGACTTTAAATATTTTAACGTTGACTTCTGTTGATTTATACATTATTATGAGCATTTATTAGTGAACGGTTAAAGTGTGGTATCTGGATCTTACCTTGGTGCCCATAAGTATTCTTAATGTTCTCTTTTTAGTCAGAAGCTCTTCAAATCACTTTGAATTGCATTATTACTTTTCTTGTAGTCCTTTCCGTATAGGAAGGGTATTATGTGGGCTATGTTGTGCTCATGCTCAGACATCAGAATTGTCTCATGCTGTAATCTTTTTCCTGGCTTATCTTCATCATGATTTATTGTTTGGTGAGGGCTTACAATTTGCCATACATATGACCTCGTTGATGGGGAAATGAGTGGCAGGGCTAATTCTGGAGGTGCCTGTACCAGTTTTTTGGAGGTTTTTTGGTAGGTGGAGATTTGGTTTTTTATGCCCCAGAAGTTTTCTCTCCTTTCTCCTCCTAATATTAATGCGGAAAATTCTGGTAATGTTCCTACAGTGTGTTGCTCTCATAAAGACTGTTCAGTGACACTGTCTTTGGTGTCCATCCTTTTATTCTGGAAGAATAGGAAGAGATACCAGCATATCAACAGCAACATAAAATTATCACAAACTAAATTTTTGACTCAGTCATTTGGAATCTATAAAGATCTGAACATTAGAAATTCAGATATTGGATTGGATATTTTGTGGGCTCCAGTAATTCCAACATGTCTCAGACTTGAGCATGTAATTGCTGAAGTTATTAGTGCAAAATAAACTCTGGCAAAAACAAGCATTAGTGTACTACGCTGTTTTTTTTCTTTCCCTTGTCTCCCTTCTCCCCCAAACAAAAATAACAATAAAAACTACAGAGTGTATATGTGACAACTGCTTTTCCATAATGATTTAGATTTCCTAATTAATGGGAGCATTAATACAGGAATGTTTTAGTACATGGATAGAAAATCATATTATTTATAAGTTAACACTGCCTTCCAGGTATGCTCTAGCTATGGCTTTGTGCTGTTCTTGGATAAACTGGACTGAAATTATGTGGGAAGTTTCTTGGATTTTGTGGGAATGTTGTGTGACAAACAGTAAATTCTGTGACAGTTTTTTTTAAAATAGGGTTTTTATTGAATTAAATATGAATTAGAATAATGCAATCAGTATAGTAGGCCTTGTAGTTCAGTGGAGAGATTTTTGTATTAACAACAGATGACTATATTGGACAGAGATAGTTAAGGCTTTTGGTGGGGGAGGGGGTTGGGAGAGTGGAAAAAGTTTGGAATTGTGAAATAAACACATTTAATAGATCACTGTTTCTGGAGCTATAAAATATATAAATATGCTGAAGTAAAATGTCACCCTTACATTTCAGACTTCACAACCTATTCAAATGAATGAGGCACAACTCACTTCTCAAATATTTCAGGCCTTCTGCAGATTCAAGAAGGCAGCATTGTATAATTGTATATGTAATTCACATTTTCAAAGGTTTATTTAAAAAAAATGAAGCTCGAGTTCTTTTTTAAGTGAAAGCTTTGATTAGGAATTACAGTTCTCCAGCATGGGCCATGCAATGGGTGGATTCCATGGCAAACATTCCCTGAATTGTGGAATAGATGAAACCCTGGCTATATAATAACACTATGAATACAATATCTACAGAAAAGTAAAACACCAATGAAAATCATGTTAGTGATCTGGGCCTTGAGAACAGTTTCCAGGGAGGTGTTAACTAGTTTTATTTAAATATATTTAAAAAGCAAGTAACTTCTTCAGTCTTTTTAGAGTTATAATTATAAAATGGTTTGTGCTGCTGAAATTGTACAATCTATTTTTAAAACAAAGAAAATTAACAAAGGGAAAACCAAACTGACATTAAAAATCAGATCTTCATAAAGCTAGATAGTTTTGCATTATATATAGTAAGAATTTTCATTAATAAGAAAAGAAAATGTTTTTGAAATGTTCTTTATAAATATTTGATTAATTAATTCAAATTGTTATAGGATGGCCAAACTTCAAACAGTTCTGTTCTTTGTGAAGATCTGTCAGCAATGATTATCCCAGATTAAAAAAAAAAAAAAAAAAATCAAACAAAAAAACCCTATTGAAACAGTCAATTACGATTGCTCTTATCGGTATGTAATGCAAAAAAAAAATCAAATAAAAGGAAAGCCTGAAGGTGCTAAGATAGCACATCCTGTACCAACACAGATTACATGGGTTCTAGACTGATCTTCTGGAGCTGCTGGAAATTAATAACACCATAGACAGAGCTGTGGATTACTTAGTAGGTTATTGCACTGTTCACATTTTTCCTCCATCACCAGATCTATAAGTGGTATTATTAAGGCATTGTGGAAAAGTGAATGTAAATATCATTCTTCCTAGATTATTGGTATTAATTCATACAAGTATAGAGGTGGTGTTCTTGAGTGATATTATACTGAATATTGAGATATGACCTCAGTGGGAAGATAAGGCTTAGTTCTGGGTGCAGGGTGCGTCCCTTCATATCCTTCCTCAATTATGAGTTAAAGATGGTTCTAAACAAAGAGGTGACATAATTGTGAGCAACAGTTTCCACAATGAGTCGGGTAGATGCTTGATTCTGAAACACCTGAGATTTAACTGCCTGCATGAATAAGGAAGGGAACAAAAATAGAGAAAGTCTTCAAATGATGTTAGACCCTATTCCAAGTCAAGGAAATTACTGAGCATTTTACTTGGGAGATGATTTCTAAAGCAACTATTAAAGGTTATTATTACACTAAGTATACATGTCTTAATCTTGGGTTCTAGAGAGTCAGCTGCACTGAGGACAGGTGTGCACTACCATTTAAGTGGACCTAATTTATGTCACTCAGGGGCGTGAAAAAGACACTCCCCTAAATGACGCAAGTTACGGTGACCTAAGTGCTCTCCATACCGGCGCTATGTCAGTGGCAAACACTCTCCCACCAACAGAGCTTCCGCCTCTCATGGAGGTGGAGTAATTATGCCAATGGGAGAGCGCTCTCCTGTTGGCATTCAGTGTCTTCACCAGATGCGCTACAGGATTGTCTTGGCAAAAAGGATCGTGTCTATGGAGTGCTCACCCACCAAACTGATACATTCATTGCTAAAGAATATAAATGAGACAGATATGAGTGTTGACTGAGAAAGAGACTAGAGACAAGAAAATAATAAAGCAAGGGACCAGCTAAATAAAAATAATTCAGTAGTATACATGGCTATGAGAAAGTCACTTATGACTGGATGTCAGTTTGAAACCATAGATTTAAAATATATGCTAATAATGGCTAAATTCTGGGAATTCCACCTGACATAGTTTCCAGAGGCAGATATATTTACGCAGAACCTAATTACAGACACCTTGAGTTTAGCCATTAAAGCAGAATTTCCACATGTAGAAGCTAACAAATAACTTACAATAAATTGAGACCACATCAAGAAACCACAGAACTACAGAGCAGTGAAGGAGAATACAGCCTGGAACATGCACGGATTCAGAGCTGCTGGTTCATCTTCACTTACAGTGGAGAAAAACAAGACTTCTTCTTGTAGTGTCTTCTTTGCATTCCCATTCTTGGGATGTGCTGATGGTTCAAGCCTCCCCATCAGAGACTCTCAAGAATGTTAATGTGTAGAAGTCATCTCAAAAAAGTCTGGTTATATGTGAGTAAACTTCAGTTTTTCTTCGATTAACTTCTTCACATTCCCACTCTTGGAATGTGTGGATGGTGCAAGTTGGACCATTAGTGCATCACAACAGTGTGAACGTGCAGAGGCCATCTGAAAGAACTCCAACTACAGTAAGCAACTTTCATATTGTATGTATTCATATAATTCAAGATTTTTGCACAGATTCTTGTTAGCTTAACATGTTGGAGCTTTATGGATATTTCTGTTACAAGAAACATTTTAAAGAAATCATGTGGGTTTTGTTTGTTTTTCATTGTTACTTCAGAATTATCACTGCATGCAAATCAATGAAATCAAATCTGTGACTGGCAGCATTGCAAACTGCCATCTTGCAAAAACAGAGCAATATCTATGAAGTTCTTTATTGCCCAGGCAAGTCAATTAAATTATTATCGGCACTAATTGGCATTTCCACAAGCTGTTAAATTCTTTACCTTCAGCCCAGTGGCATTCAAGTTGTACATAATACTATCCTGCCTTTGGAAACCACAGAGAAACTACTTTCAGTCTAATCCTGATAACTGAAATATCACAGGGAAGTATAAAGGAAAGCAAACACATCTGTGCTAATGGCTTTCAAATATATTTGATTCATATGGCTAAATGATTGTTACATACAGTTATTATTACCACTGAATTCCAATAATTATATGGTCCTGGCACCCTGGTTAGTTCTTGTTTACCTCCCATTGCTTTAAGACAAAATAGTGATATAAAATGCATTACCACCTACTTTGTACCAATATATAATTTAAAAAATAAAATCCAAGTATCCGTTGCTCTGATATTGAATTCTTAATTTATTTCTCTATTCCTTGTCCTTTTTCTAAAGAAAAAAAATCTATACAAATGAATAAATAATATATTGATTCCAGTATAAAATGTCAGCCCCAGATGAGATTGCTCTTATCCAGTATACAATTACAGTTATATTATTTAAATTCATGATTGACTTGTTGTTCATTTCTCATGTTAGTGACTTTCATTCTATGAATTATTCTGTGTTTGTGTCTGATTGCTCCAAGATAGCAATCTGTTATATATCTACCATTTGCCAGTCAGCTCATACACTGGATAACAGAGGCTTTCTGGAAAACTTAAACTGAACGATTATTTAAACTGAAGTTCAAACTCAGCTTGTGCAGCCAAATCTAAACACCCAAGGATGAGTTTGCTGCTTACTTTGCTTTTTAAGAACTGTGTTAATAATAATAATAAAAAAGGCAGCAGCAGTGATGAAGAGAAGGTATCTTCATCCTTTTTGTCAAAGAAAGCAAGATTTTTCTGCCATCACCTTGGGAAATGACAACTTTCTCACCGTTGTTACCTCGATGACCATATAGTCAATTCCTTAATGGATGGAACAGGTGTGACCACAGTCTAGGGCCCCAATCCTGCATCATTCAAATCCATGCCCTTACTCTCTTACTTGGGAAATGTGGGTTGACCCCCACAGATGTCATGATCAGAGGAAATGTGTGTTCCTTCACCAGGGTCCCGCCTTCATTTCTTCCTTCCCGCGCAGAATGCACATGGGCATTGTGAATGGGTAGGAGCTGGAGTTCAGGAGAGGGAAGCAAGTATCCACCTCCTTATGACACCCACTGGCCACTTCAGGGATTCCAGTGAACTCTCTACCCCCTTTGCATTTAATTGTTCCTGGGTTCACAGCAACAATTCTTGGTGCTGAAAGTTACCCCCACCCCTCCACACACACACATTGCTCTATAAGTGGTGTGGCTGTCAGAGTGGTGTTTCTGGGCTTGCTATCTCCTACTCTGGGCTTGCTATCTCCTACTGGAGTCAGGAAGGAATTTTACCCTCTAAGCAATAATGACAAGGTATCCAGTGAGTTTTTCACCTTCTTCACAGCATCTTGCAATCTTGGTTGGTGGGGTATTAAGAATAAGGATACTAGTTCCCCATGCCTGCAAAATAACAATGGGGAGAGCAATAAATATAAATAATTATTTTCACAACTTGTGGCCAGTGTGTAGAGTCTTCAAGGGCACAGCTTCAGAGGTAGACCTGTGTGTGCGATCCAGGAGGGACTGGTGGATCCAATTAGCTGGAGGCTCAAGGGGAAGTCTTAAGTGTTCTCAGAATTAGCTTCCTCTTGTCCATACCCTCATTCCTCCTCATTATTGTAACTTCCAGATATGCTACCTTAGTGGCTAAGGTATTTACATAATTGTCCTTTAAAAATAAAACCCAAACTTATCTGTGTGCTATTAGTTACATTTTAAATAATTTTAAATTTGGCATACAATAGTTAAATTATAGATTAATTTGTAGATGGACATGATGAGGAAGGTGCTAAATAAGTTGGTGCTGGTGTGAGTATCAGTGACTAAAGATTGTTAGCTGACACACAATAGCCTGCTTACCCACTCTGCTTTATTCATGGTTTTTCAGGATTAAATAGCAAAGTTAATGTCAGACTTCCTGATGTGCCATCCTTTTGTTTAAAGATTCACTTTTATTATACAACACAATATGATTTGGCATAATGAGTGCATCACAGATTAGTAACCTCCCTTATTAACATGTCATGCATATTTGTATAACCAGTTATCTGTATGCCTTATGCACAGTAACATCTATTATCCACATAAAAGTCAAAGCATCAATGATTCTGGTTTGCAAAGTTCGCACACTCATACATCCCCATAACTTCCCCTTACCTCCACCTCCCCCCCCCCCCACACACAGAATTTGTGCCCTGAAGAGCACACACAGAACTTTCTTTGTTCTACTTTAAGTGGATGTACTCACTTCTAGGATGTACTGATATTTTCTTTGTATGCCTGTAAGCCACATTTAGCAGCATAACTTTGTTGTGTGTAGTTTGCATAGCCCTCAGTCCCATCAAACCGGACTGCTGATAAACCCTACCAGATGGAAATGGCCATGTATGTGGTTGCATGCATAGCCTCGGGAAACCCTGTGTCATTTTAAAAAAGCTGTCACTTTGATGAGACTTGGTAATAGAAATCCTGAAGTGGCATGCTTATTGGGTTTTTTTGCATGTCATTATCCAGAATGCTCTTCAAGTTTGGAACCGTTTCAGAAAAGCTCTGATGTTTGTGCCATGGGAACTAACTTAAAGGATGTAATATTCAGTGGCACATTTGACTGTGTGGTAATTAGCAGAATGACTTATCAGAAATGTGAATTGAATTTTTGTTCCTATTAAAGTTTCCTTTGTGAACTCTTGTATTAAATACACAGTGTTTCTCATTTAACTCTTGGAGGATTCTTTCCTTTCAAACCTCAGTGAACAGATTGCTGGTACTTACTTCTTTTTCCCCTCCATTTACAGCACCCTGTGGAGGAAACTTGACAGGCTCGTCAGGTTTTATTCTTTCACCAAACTTCCCTCATCCCTATCCGCATAGTAGAGACTGTGACTGGAGTATCACTGTTAATAACGACTATGTTATATCATTAGCATTTATCAGGTAAGCTGCATTTGACCATATTTTTTTTAGAAATCATGTTTACATCATTACCATTGGTGGCTGCTCAGAGTTCTATAGGGTAAGAGCTGATAATACTTAGTGCACATGAAGTAGCAATCAGGACTATCAATAATTGTTACTGTCGTCAGCAGTCTCTGCAGAGACACCAAGGGCTGAATAAGCATAGAGACTTGAACATGCAGAATGCTCAATCCTGCAAGGTGCTGAGTACTCCTGTGAGGCACAAAGAGTCCTTAAATCCCATTAACTAAACTGGAATGGAGCATTTTACAGGATCAGGCCTACAGAGAGATTCTCTCCATGACAAGTTTGGGAAGGCAGAGTAGTAATTTGCTAGGCTCTCCCTGATCTGAAAGGAAAGACTTTTGTGACCACAGGGCTGTCAATTCAACCCCTTTTAATTGGAGATGTGCACATAAGATTAAAACGAACATTAAAAGTAGTATATGGATCCAGTTTTATTAGCCCACATTGTTACATAAAAATATGGTTCATGTGAATAATTTTGTCCTGGATATTAAATGCAGTTTGTAAAATTGCCAAGCAACTTAGTACAGCACTTTAGAACTCTTTTCATTGTGACACTACATCACAAAATCATAGTGTAGTGGATTGCTGTGTGCCCCCTGCCCTTCTGGGTCCCCAGGGTGGTCTTTTCCCCCCCTTCCAGAACAAAGAACTCACAGCCGTAACTCTTTGCAGTCACTAGTGCTCGTTTATTTACAGTGCATGTATACAATCCCCACTCTCGCACCAGGCCATTTGGCCCCGAGGCTTTGAGGCTGCTCACCATCTCTGGCCAGAAGGCAAACTGATTAGCAGGGCTCCTGCTCTCCTCCCTGGCCATGCCTCCCTCTGGTTTCTCCGTAGCTGGCTTATATATCCTCCCCAGCTAGGGAGACAGCTGTTCTCTCTTTCCTTGCTAGGCAAGGTTCTGGCTCGCTTTAATCAGAGCATTCAGCTGTTGCTTACTCCTTTTTGCAGTGTATGGCCCTGCTGACCTGCTTTGCCCCAATTGGGTTGGGGTGGCAGAGGCACTGAGGGGCTTGTCACCCTCTCCTCTGCCACACATAGCATATAAGATTATTTCACTTTTTATATTTATTTTATTAAACTTTGGAATAAATATATTATTGTATGCTAACATGTCATGTACAGTGTGAGTGCAGTGTTAGTATAAAACCCAAACATCAATAAATCAATCCAAATTCCAAGCATTTAATATTATTTTCTCTTGTGCGGTGACACAAAAGTCCAAGTGGCACCAACTCTGTCATGGTCACAGTGAAGTACAACTCGGAATTTTTTCACCCTATAGAGTAACAGGAAAGATCACTTTCACATATATGGAGCTCAATTCCTGTGTGTGATAAACCTGTTTCTCCAATCAGACTTATGCCCATATTCATGTCCAAGTCCTTGAGAAGGAGACTGAAACAACAAAGGTCATCTACAAGTTATGCAAAAATATCAAGAATTGCCACAGTGTTCTAATGACTGCACATTTGCAAATATTTGGAACAGTCCAAATAGCCATAACTGGAGCTGCCATCAGCCCTCCTGTAAACAGGGAGCTTCCTTCAGTAGAACACATGTGGAAGCATTATATCGTGCCGGATGGCCCCTTGAAAGATGAATCAGGGGAAGAAAAAAATCCAGTAAGCCAGGCCGCAATACCCTGAGGAAAATCCTCAACTCCACATTTAATGTTTAGATTCTACCCTTGCTTGTGTGTGGCAATGAGTCTGGATAATAGTTTTAGTGTCGAAGACACAAGCTGCAGTGCTCCATAAATTAGAGCTGCCAACATTTCACCTTTGCCAGACCAGGAAACATTTGGGGCCCAATCTAGTGAAACCAATAGAAAAACTCCCATTAACATTATGGGAGCTGGACTGGGCCTTTAATGCCTGCATTTCTCCATAAAGGGAATACTTCCAGAGGTCAGGTTTCACCATTTGCTTTCACTAATACCTTGTTCTGATCTCTTTCAAACATGGAGGAACTTCGAAAAAAGTCTAGTTAAAAGAAGTCACCACCCTCAAATACAGAGATGTTCAAAACTCACCCAAGCAGAAGAAAGAGGAAGATAAGATTGAGTATCAGACCATTCCAGCAATGCTGGTTGTAGGCAGACTGCCACTAAACCCCGAGGGTCACCAGAAGGCCATGCACTCTGGAAAGTTCAGTTTCAGGGGATGGCATGTACATAACTCTGCAAGTAACCTTATAATGTATCTTAACACATCCTTCCCAGGTTATAGTGTGATGGGTCCCCTGGAAATTAAAACCACTGCATTTTGCACAACTCTAAAATAAATAATTTAAAACAGTCTCTCTCTCTCTCTCTCTCTCTCTCTCTCTCTCTCTCTCTCTCATATATCATGGTAATATTTTTCTATGAGTTTGAAACTCTGAATTTAGAAATATTTACATCAATGATTAATCTCTAGAAAGATTTCTGCATGGTTTCCAGACTGGGAGGAAAATAAAATGTAATAAAATCATGACTTTATCTTTTATAATCATCTTCACAAATCGTTACTATTGAGTGTGTTCCCCCCCACTTAGAAACAGTGCTGGCAAGCACTCAGTTGAGCTGATTAGAGTTAGGATATCCCACAAAGCATATTCTAGCTAACATTTCTTTCTTTTTTTAATGTTCTGTAGTTTCAGTATAGAACCAAATTATGACTTCCTCTATATCTACGATGGGCCAGACAGCAATAGTCCACTAATTGGGAGTTTTCAAGATAGCAAGTTGCCAGAAAGGATAGAAAGCAGCTCAAACAACATGCACTTGGCTTTTCGGAGTGATGGATCTGTTAGCTTTACTGGTTTCCATCTGGAGTATAAAGGTAAGTACAAAAGGTGTTCTTTTTTTTTTTGGTTGGTTTGGGTATTTTTGATGTTTTCTCATTCGTTTTATATTTTGTGTATCATCACAAACATTAACACAATTTGATGCAAAATGTTTTACTGTATGAATATTGTGATACAGCAGAGTCAGAAGGCAGCAGGAGAGTGATTTGTATTGGGACGCGGGTGGGCACTTGACTGCCTGTGGATAAAAGCCCCTTCCCCAGCCTAAGGGGAGCAGGAGAGTGATAGAAGCGAACTATATAAGCCCCAGGATGATCAGAGCTGTGTTCCCTGTGGACTAAGGAGAGATTACTACAGGTCAATTAAAGCACCTGAGGACAGGGAAGGCCCTGACAAGAACCTGATAAAAAACCCTTGCTCCAGCCAGACAGGGGAGTGAGTGAAGAGAGTTGGTGATAGTGTTGGAGGAGTGTTGGAACTGACTGAAGAACCAGGAAACCAGGAGAAGGGAAATGCTGGGAGGGATGCTTGCCTCACAAACTCCTGTCCCAAGAGTTCAGAGACCTCACCGGGGAAACCCTGCTCAGGCAGGGCAGAGGAACTTCTCAGCCACAGAGGTGTGAGGAGAAAGAACCTCAATGAGATTGAGAGACTCTCCATGCAGAAGGGCCAGGAGAGATCCTGCCCAAGGAGAAGGAGGGCAGGGAGTCCAGGAAGCTAAAGGGGCAGTGTGGGAAGTACACATGGGGAAAGAGTCACAACCTCAAGCACTGGGTACTACTGGAGTGGCCAATGCCAAAAAAGGTGACGCCTTGACCCACCACAAGAGGGAAAAATACGAGACCCATTATAGCAGAGCTGATCATTTGCCACAATATACAGAATTACAGTAAAATGTGCAATTTGAGGTCTGAGTGTAAAAAATGGCTTGTTATTATTTATTTCTCTCAATCTGGGACTGATTATATATACATTTTCACTTAAGGTGTAATCTATCTGCAGCTAGATTTCATTGTAAATGTAAATATTCAGTACACTATTTTTTAAACCCTCATTTTAGGACATTAGTTTACAAAGTACAAAACAAAGTGTTACAATAACAATATTTAATTTGACAGCGCTAATATACATGTGATAGCTTATTCCAACAAAAATGTAATAAGAACTTCTGGCATTATTAGCACGTCAGAGTCCTGTAAGGTATGCTGATGAGATGCAAAAGATGATGAAAGCTTTAAAACTGTTAAGTCTGTTAGGTCAATGATCTAACAACAAAGAAGTCTTGAAATAGACTTACATGATGGTCCATATTAGAACTGTCTGTATTAGGTTTTAACACCATAGACAATAAAGTAGATCTTTGCATATTTATCATAGGCAATATCAGTTTCAAAGGAATGTCGCTTCCTTGTTAGAAGAAATAATGCTCACTGTAAAAAATTACTGAATATTTACTTACCCAATAGACTACAGTGAGTCCAAATGGATATAAATCATACAGCCAATGCATTTTAAGTTCACTGGACCAAATGCTTCCTTCCACTTCTTCAGATAGCTGGAGAGTGAAAAACAGAGTTCCAGTTCTGTGATTTGCATTTCACATTGTCAAATCCAGAGAAGCTCTTTTACTACTCCACAAGGATTCGGTTCCATGAGACCAACTTGACTTACTGGAGGACTGTTCTCCGGGGCATCATATCCCCCTCAGCTGCACAGTGGTTTCCACAATAAATGCATGGTAAATCCAAAAGCATTAATTTTCATCAGTTTCTCCATGTCAAAGCTCTGGTTAAACTCCGTATGCTGGACATTCATCAGGCTGCTGTGTTTGGATCCCATCACTAAATCCATGTGTTTTTAGCTCCCCTTTGGTCTGGATAGGCTTTAGGCACGCTCTCTTTTTCTTTGGGACTCTAAGCTTACTCCTTGGACACAGACTCTTGTCTGGTACCACTTTTGGAAGTGGAATCCTGGAGTCCAGCTGCCCAGACCCCAAGACTGGTGCTGATCCTCTCAAGACACCCAGTAGCTTATGCACAACCTTCCCAGAGCTCCACCATTGTGGGTACTCCTGTTTACAGTTTACCCCTTCAGGGCCATGTGATAGCAGAAATCAATAATGTGCAAAGTTTGCAGAAGAATTTCTACCCATCAGTCTTTACTTTAGAGACATACAGATCCAGAAAACACAGTGAACACCTGTATTCCGTTCCCTGCCTGAATTTCCTCACCACTCTTGAGTGTTCATTGGGATTTGAGTCAGTGTTCTTTCACAGTTCCAAATCCCCTTGATGGACCTCATTCCTTCAGCACAGCAACGGAATGAGAAGTCTTCTCTTTGACCCCTACTGCCAGCTTCCTTCAACTTTGCCTAGTTTGACAGTCAAAAGGTTCCTTCTTGCTCAGGAAGCATGACCCTTTGTCTCCTGAGTCTCTAAGCATCTGAGTTTTTAAATGCTAGGCCTAATGCCTGGTTTCTTTGTTCTCCTTCCAGGGATTTTCCACTTCTCCAATCCCCATCCCTAAAGAGTACCTGGGACAATTGAAGGCATCCTCCTTAGCATACTCAGTGTTCTGCCAAAGCACAGTCCTTAAATATTAATGACTTGTTTTTTGTTTGTTTGTCCTGTAGCTTCTTCCGGATAATGTGTGTGATATGTGACTGGGCTCTTCTCATTCCATGGCTGATTTACTTACAAACTGAGGTTGAAGTTCTATGCTAAGTTCATAATATCAAGAAAAATTAATAAATTGTATGTAGACAGGTCCCCAAACCATCACACCCCATCTCACAGAGATCACCACTCTTGCTCCTGAGCAGGGCATTGAATACTGACAGAGTCAGTCAGGAACACCAAGGCAAACTTGTCGGGGCAGGCAATGATAAAGCAGAGCAGAAGCACAGGCCCTCAAGCAAATCTTCTGAGTTACATGGGTTTTAAGGAACAAAAAGTCTCTTATGAGTTCTTTTTAGGGGACACTGTGTTCCCCAATGGATACAGAACAATTCCTTTTGCGCACTATTGGAAGCTCTGTCTATTGTTCTGATGAAAGAATTAGGCCCATAAAAATTATATGAACTTTGAAAATAAATAGGAGATAAATGCAGATTAAATGTTGATCCTACCATTATTGTCAATTTCATTACAAACAACAACTGTAATATTATTTTTTATTTACCTAACAGAGATATCAAGATCCATTTGGTAGGCACTGTAAAAACACTTAGAATGATGCAGTGCTCACCTCAGAGAGTTTGCATTCCAAATAGACAAGACAGACAAAGGATGGGAGAAAGGAAGTATTGTTAATCCTATTTTACAAATAGGGATCAGAGGCAGAGATATTAAATGACTTGTCCAGTAGCATCACACAGAAAGACTGCGGAAGAGGAAATTTGAATTGAGAATTCCAATCCATTGTCTTAATCGCAAGAGCTCTAAATGTTTAATCTCAGTAAACTCTTGGCCTCATTGATATCTACTTGCCATGAATTCCACAGGTTAATTAATTCATATATTTCAAGCAAGT
The DNA here is from genome assembly GCF_026122565.2 of Emydura macquarii macquarii. Taxonomy (NCBI): domain Eukaryota; kingdom Metazoa; phylum Chordata; order Testudines; family Chelidae; genus Emydura; species Emydura macquarii. The sequence continues at coordinate 14,639,489 of NW_027130520.1, read as the reverse complement.
TTAGAGAAAAGGACCCTTATTCAAAATCAATTCACCTTCTCAATAACCTCAAATTACCTTCTCTTTTCTTTCCATCCATCCACATTTATTTGTATAAGTTTTTCCTCTGACACAGCCCTGACTGTCCGATCTTCAAGCCAAAATCTTGTGTTAGCAACGTCACTGTTGTTGTCATGGGATTGATTGTGAAGTCTTGGATTCCACATTATGACTTCACTGTAGGATAAACTTTCCTTGGTTGGCTGAAAGGATAATATGTCTCATACCTAATTATCTTTTGAGAATTTTGGAAAACAAATAGCAAGTGTGAATTATTGAAAAACTCAGCCCAGAAAGAGAAAGCTGTATGTTAAAAGTTTCCAATCAAAGCAAGGCATGTGGACTCCTGAGTCTTTGAAAGGCTAATTAATTGGTCTGTTCCTTCTCCCAAATAAAGTATGAAAGACCCTCAAAGAGTACAATCTGGACTGTTACACAGCTGTGTCTTCTCAGCTTTCCAACTTTGGGTACCTTTTATATTGCTTCACTGTGAGAGCTACCACTCCTGGCCTGCTCACACCCAGCCTTCAGCATGTAAATTGCCCCCAGCTATACTGCAAGAGTATGTCAGTCAGCCAGCCAGCCTACCATCCTTGAATTATGCTGCAGAGCAACACCAGTAAATTCTCAGTCTCAGACTTCCTCCAGAAATGTGCATCTTGTACCCTCCTGGACAATACAAGCTCATAATAAAGTCTGTCATTTCATTAATAGAAAATGATACGCACAAACCTTGTTGTCTCAAATGGAGTTTCCCAAACACTTCAATCCAAACACAATGGCTAAATAAAAAAAAGTTTATTAACTACAGAAATATAGATTTTAAGTGATTACAAATAATGAGGCTTAAAAGTCAGAACTGATAACAAAGAAATAAAAGGTAAAACACAAACTAATACCTAACTTAACAAGCTAAATGAATTCAAAGCAAAATATCTCTCTCACCACATACTTTTGCATTCTTACCGGTTGGATGTCTTTCAACCAGGACCTCTCCCCCAGTCCAATACTCCTTTCCTTATCCTTCAGATATTGTGGATGTCAGAGGCAGAGAGACAGGGAGGAGAAAAGTGATTTGAGGCCTCTTTTCCTCATTTTTATCTCTTCCTCCTCTTTGAGAATCATCTCCAGCTGGGGTCAGGCAACAGCAAGTCTGTTTGATGGGAACTTCCAGTTGTTCCATTAACAAGATGTACATTTCTTGCTCACACCCTTTTGATTATGTTGACACATGGTTGAGGTGCTGGCCAGCCTTTTGTCTCTGGGAACTGGTTTGAAGCTGTTTTCCCAGACTTGGAACATGTCTTATACAGTAAAACTGTATAACTTTACATACAATGTTGCCACACATATTTTACCAGGACAATAATATTCAGCAGAATATGAATTTTCAAATGATACCACACAAACCATACTTTGTACAAAATTTATCATAGTCTTATAAAAAGGATGAACATAAGGGTACAGACTGTCACACTCCCCTCATTCTGCCTGTGCATGCAGGGAATAAAATCACGTAGGTCATGGGATTTCGAAATCAAGAGGCCTGGGTTCTGTTCCTAGCTTTATCACTAATTTGCTGTGTGACTTGGGAAAAGGCTATTTTCTCTGTGCCTCAGGATTTGCCATTTGTAAAAAATGATGGTGATTGCTCTCCCCATAGAGTGCTTTGAAATCTGCAGCTGCAACTCTAAGTAACAGTAGCATTTATTCATCAGGTTGTGTGGGAAACAATGGGCCTAATTCTACCTCACCCTCCTTCTCTGATGTGGGGACAACTCCCCTTAAAGCCGGTGTTGGGGCCAAAATGACAAGTTTTGCCTATGAATGTATTTCAAATTAACATTTGAAAATTGGGGTATGAGGAAGAGAAGATAATTTATTTCCTCATTAAAAACAACAACCAGGATTATGATAATTTTGTTATTGTCATTGGACCAACTTCTGATATCCTCAGACAGAGTAGTCCCTTTACACTGTGAACTGTCTCATTGTCTTCTGAAATAGGTATTACTCAGCATATTGTAAAGGTACCAGAATCACACCTATAGTGATGTCCAAGAACTGTACATTGATACAAAGACACCATTGTAATGTCTCATATAATTCATTTGTATTAATACTTTCTAGCCTTCAATTTCAGTCCATTGTTTGATTCTTCAAGGATGTGTTACTTAGGTGCTATACATAAATATCCAATACCCAAAGAAAAATATCCAATATCAAAGAGTGAATTGCTGGAGCATGAAAAAAAATAGAAAACATATTAATGACACAGTTGAGTTTGGAGTTGTCATCTTTCTTATTTCTTTTTCATCTTTCTTTTTTTCTTTTTCCCCCTTTTCCCTTACAAATTTCAATGGTGTTTAGGAGTACCTCTTTGGCATGAGTCATTCTGTAGTAAGTACAACAAAGGCACTCTTGGGGCACCATATTAACATAACAGAAACATGACATTTGAAATAGCAAATATAACTAATACATTTAAATTAGCAACAACAAAGAACTGTTGGATAAACTCTTGATACATTATTATTGTTATTTTTCAATCAAATGTTCTTTCTTCATAAAGGCAATTATGATGGATTGTCACTCTTGGGCCTGTGCTTCTGATGTGAGGCCAGATGGGGAACTCCTATAGCTCAAAGTACAGAGCACTGGCACTGGGGTGTTAATCCAGCCCAGTTCTGCATTAGGGCTTGTCTTCACACTCGAGTGGAGTAACGTGAGTGGAGTAACTCAAGCAAACTATTGCAGTGAAGACTAGCTCGATTGCAGTTACTCGAGTAGACTAACTCAAGTGTGGCTGATCAGTCAAGCTCAGGGAGCTTGAGTGAGAGCAGCCATGCTGTGAAACAATGTGCAAACAACACAGTGATTTAATTAGCAGCACAGAGAGATTGGATTAACAGCTGGTGAGTTGTGTTTAACTTCAGCTGCTGCCATATATGCATCCCCACTGCATTACTAGCTCAAGTGTAGTAGCATTTGAGCTTCATCCCTCGTGACCCTCCCACCTCCCCGGGGGGCGCACTGGTCGGAGTTTAAAGCATTACTTAATTAAGATGGACATTTTTGCATGTGGATGGGAATTGGGATTGAGACTACACTCAAGCTAATGCTGCAATGAAGCCAAGCCATTAGAACCTGAGTACCTTAGTTACTAAATACTTTGTGATCACATTTGGTTTGTGAACTAGCCTTCATCAGTGGTTAGTGTCATGTTTATTAGTGCTGCACAAAGAACTTGATTGGCATGACTCCATTGGCATCAGGGACGTTTGGTTCTCCCTGACACCTGTAGTTTCTTGTATTTGTATTTGTTTTTTGTTCTTCCCCTATTCCATCCTTTCTCCTTCAGAATGGAAAAGCAGCTTGGTGGGTTTGCGAAGTGCTCAGAGTACAGTTGCAGTAAGTTCATCATGAAGAGGCATGACTGTAATATCCTGATCTGTGGAGCATATCATGACTGCTTTGTCTTTGAAATTTGCTCATGAATGTCACTGTAAGCTGGATAGAGTGCCTGAAAATTCTCCTCGGTTTTGATATTTATTCCCTTATCTTGGATGCAAAATGTCCTCAAAGGCCTTGAAAGTATCTTTGCCTTCGGCTATCCAATGTAGAGAGTACCACTTTAGCATTGATACTCTACCAGCGCCATCCACGTAAGGATAGATCCCTAAGCTGCATTTCAACTGCCCCAAAGCATCCAATGAGACATGACACATCAGTATTAACACATCACATCCAATAATTGCTATCTTTGGTTTTGTCCCACTGTCCTCACTGGCCCGTTTGTGTGATTACGGAGGGACTCAATATTTGACCAGAGGAAGCAACAGGAATTATTGATCATCCATCATTTAAGTTGTTTTGATAGTTTTGATCAGAATACAGAACACGTGGTTTCTAAGGGTGTAGAATTTGAGAAGTCTGATGTCTCTGAGTTTCTGTCCATTGTCTGAGCTGCTCAGAAACAGACTAACAGAAAGGCATACAAAAATGATTTCTTATATGTTGTGAAAGCCCATGCAGATCCTGTTACTGTGTATTAACTGCTTGACTACCTTTGTCATCTGTTAGAATCTGATTTACAGATATCTTCCTTCCAAGTTAATTCAACAGCTATTTCAGATTTACATGAGTAATATGAAGGTGCTACAAGTTTCAAGTTTTATTTTTTAAATATACTTATTAAGAAGATACAGCTTTATTTTTATAGCAATATCTTTAGTGTTTAGTCAACATGCATGGGAATCTATCACAACTGTATCTTTGGAGAAGAGAAAATTACATAACTGTAATTGTTGTTCACTGAAGATATGTGATGTGACAGACCACCACTCTCTCAGACACCTCCTTTCAGTGTTAAATATTTGTAACTGCAGCTTTTGACATTACATTCTATATATGACAAATAATTCCACCTCATTCTCTCTTTATCTCTCTAATTTTTATATGGCACCATATCTATAGTATCCAGACATCTCCGATAGATGCAAAATATTTCTTTCTTTCTTCTCTTCCCCCTTCAGTAGGGAGGGACTGGACTTTTTCTTTTACAGGGTTATTGTGGAAAATTAAGTTAATTGATATTATGGTTTTATTGCATATTTCTTTGATAGTTTTTGTGGTTTTCCTGTTCTGTTCCAGGAGTGAATTCCAGACTTGTGGGCCTGTCTCAGAGATAGTTCTGACTCATATACACAAGCTTCATAATTTCACTAGTTATAACAGAGAGGGCATGATTAGGATGAGGTGGTCCTGCAGGTAAACTTGAAAATGAGGCCCAATGTCTTAAATTCAACCTACAGATGAGCACTGGGTTGATGTCATTTTTTACTGAAATGCCAGTAAATTGTACCTTCTTTCTGTTCAATTCCCATCAGAAACAGATTTCAGGATATTTGTATTGTATAAGTTTTGCCCTTTATAATCAGTTTTATCCTCTTCTCTCATTTGTTCGTTGATATTACACTGTACTTTCTGAGACATCACAGTTCATCATTCTGGAGGCAATTATGCCACAAACACTGGAATACAGCATCCCAAAATAAATATGTTTGAATGCATACTATGTTTATGTAATCCCCTCTTCCCTTCCGGGGTACTCAGGAGTAGGCAACCCTCACCTGTATGCCAGGGTGCCCGTCAAAGGTAAAGGAGGTCCTGCATATCACAGTGGTGATGTTGGATATGTGGGAATCCTCTATCCACCTCTCTGCTGCAGTCCTTTTACTTATAAGGAAAATTAACCTTGCTGGGCCTGGTACAAACACACTTGCAGGTCTTGGGAGCCTTCAGAAATAAACCTGGGCTAATCTATGCAATGGGTCTAACACAAAAGTACCAGCTATAAAATCGATATTAACATTATACTCTTAAATTACAGTTAACATACCTTTATATAACCACTTAGAAAAAACATGATATAACAGATTGAGGTTAATTAAAACACCACAATCCCTTTAAATCAGGAGGGGACTCTTAAATAAATCAATTAATAAATGCAGTTTACAGTAGTAAATGAAACTTAACCATCATACATTTACACCAGCATCAGTTACCCCATCCTTGAGCGTGTACTCCTCTGAATTTCAAAGCTCTAAACAATTGCTTGTGTGGGCATGCTTGAAGACCTTGAAGCTGGAGACAGCGCTCTGTTACTACAGTAAAATGGTCCAACAAAGGACAGAGGAAGTCAAACTGTGGATCAATCCATGCTCCACAACCGCTCTGAAAATGGGAGTTTTTATAATCAGAGGTCAGTGCCCTTGGATCCTGGTTTGACAATAAGACCACTTTTTCTACAGAAACCACTTAAAGTCTCTTCACTACCCCCTTTCCCTTGAAAGCACTTTCCTAAACAAACAAACAAACAAACAAACACAGAGCTGTGGTTACTCACATTGCTTTCACTGCATCCCACGCTCAGTTGTTTCTGGCCATAGCAACAGTCTTTGCCTTTTTCCAGAGGGGTAGCTGTGTTAGTCTGTTTTCAGCAAACCAATGAGAGTTCTTTGCCTTGGCTCTGATGAACCCCAATAATAAGCCTTCTTGGTTCCCTACTTGGTCAAACACCAGCAGTTTCTCATCAGCACCTATCTAGCAGTAGCTTAGCAGTAGCTCCTGGCTTGGACAAAGCTCCAGAAAGCAATCTCCATCATCCCCTGACTAAGGGACCATTAACACAGTCTCAGCTCCCAAGTCAGAAGAGGGGACCACAGCACTAGGCTAGTTTCCTGCTTGAGCAGAGCTTAGACAAGACTCTCAGCAACTCAGCAGCTACTCTTTTTTTTAACTTTCTTTTTTAAGCCTCCACAAAATGGAGCCCATTGCATACTATCTCTGAATTCAAACTGAGGCAAGGAAGTCTGTATCTTCCTCAAGGTATCATGGGAGTTGTAGGTTCCAAGGCTAGATCGCAGCACCTGGGACCTTCCCGAACGGAACACCCCCAATTAAGTTCAGAGACCCCTCTATTAGGAAGTGCCTACACTAAATGTAACTGTACAGTTGTTTTTGTATCCAACAGTTATTATATTACCGATTTCCATATCGGAAGCATCAACATTGAAGAAAAGGTATAAGTTCTGATAAAATGTTTAGAAAAAGAATGAGGTTTCAACAGGTCTCTTTATCATGTGAAAGGACATTAACACACTAATTAAAAGTTTAAATAATGAAAAAGTCATTCCATGTTTCTTTATTCTGATGCAGATGTACCTTGAACATTATATAATATGAGTATTTTATTTCTTTCCTCTTGCTAATAAATGAGCATGCGAAATTTGTAATTCTCCTAATCTAGTCAGGTATCTTTTACTTGATCATCTAGTTATAGTAATGCTCTTAAGCCAATCTCCCTCATACAAACACAAAACTATACATGTATTGTTTCTTTTGTCATTTTCTGATATAATATACTGTTATTTATTGAATGGAATTAAATTGCAAATATTTTCTTTTTTGCATTTACTTTTCTTCCTGTTGGATATAGTGCTGCTAGTATTTAAAAATGCTGAGCTGCTATTTACTTGGAGTATGTTACCTTCTTGTCGACTCTTTGGCATTAGACAGATGATTATTTATATTCAGAAGGAAGGGAGAAACAACAGAAAGACAATATGCATATGTTAAGATGGCTTTGAATAATTTAAAATGAAAAGTTATGAATACATTAGATAAATATGAAGAATCTTTTCATACCAAGTCCCACAATGAGCAAAATTAATACATTTTAACAAAGAAAATTTTTATAACATGAAAAATGGTAATCTGAAATGCTGATCATTTGTATACATTTGATGTAGTCATAAACTACTTAGTAACTGATTTTTTCAGTTATGAGTTTTCAATCAATATAATTTAAAAAGCAAACAAACACTCATGTTGGCCTAATTGCTCGTGGGACACTATGCATGAGATTTCAGTTCAGGCCTCCAACTTGGCTCCATCATCCCTGGATAGGATTGACAGTCTACCCACAGAAAAAGGTGTTTTTTCTGTAGAGATAATTCTACATGTAGGAAGGAGTTGATGGACATTATAGAGTATTGTGTTCAGTCCACCTAATTTGAAGGGAAGATAAATGAGACACAGAATAAACAATGAATGGAGGAATTTAAAAGGAAGAAATTATGAGGCTCCTATGAACTTTGAGGGGACATAAAAGAACTTCAGGAATAATCTATTTAACATATCCATGTGTACTCAAAATTGCCTTTGTGTTTGCTTTCTTTTTATAGCAAAACTACGTGAATCCTGCTTTGATCCTGGGAATGTAATGAATGGCACAAGACTTGGATTGGATTATAAACTGGGATCAACAGTCACATATTACTGTGATGCAGGTTATGTTCTTCAAGGCTATTCTACACTTACCTGTATTATGGGAGATGATGGAAGACCTGGATGGAACAGAGCTCTTCCCAGCTGTCATGGTAAGACCTGTATTTCCTGCAATTATTTCATGACTTGCAAGTGAAAAACACAAATGTGAAATATAAAAGTATATTATTATTATACAGTGATTTTTATATTTTTATTTATTTTCCTCTTTAGAATATGTACATTTTTCTACATTGTATCATAAGCAATACTGTAAGAAATAGTAAATATAATATCCATTGACAAAAGTTTAGAGATGTAGGGATTTTATTGATTCACTTAGTGGTATTAGATGAATACAGTATCAAATAAATACTACCAAGGATTGTCAATGGTACTATGCAGGGTGGTAAGAGTTGTGCTATTGAAAATGTAAGTCTTCGGCAAATGTTTGGTAAAATAGAATACTATGTATACCCAATGATGTTTGCTTAAATAGAACATCTAATTATATTCTTAATTTTAATACTTAAAAATATTTGTTGCTCTTAGGATACTTAATGCATTGTTGCTAAACTTTTTGTTTATGGTCAGAATATTATATAGCATTATTTAACCTATTTTATGTTAAGTTTCTAGAAAACTTTATCTAAAAAAATTGAAAATACAATACGGGCAGTACTCCTTTGACTGTCATGTGCATATATGTTTGCAGGGTTAGGCCTTAAATAGGAGGCCCATATTACTAGTATAGTGCTAACTGTCCACAACAATTGATGGACACTTCGAGGCAAGCCAGCATAGCTTTATCATGTCTGTCACCATTGGACCCAAAACTTGTTTTTCCTTCTGGTGTTACTTAAACTTTAATTTAATAAATTATGTATATAAAAATGCTAAATTATGAAATTGAGATTGTGGAAAATATAGTTTATATGACATAAATTAAAATGAAATATCCATGATATAAGCTCCCAATGCTGTTAGATTTGTAGTGTGTCATTTTGAATTGTTTTGCTGACATTGTGTTAAATTCAGAACTGATGTAAGGAGCTATGAATACACTGGATTTCAACCCCTTCGCACTAAATCTGAACTTTGCCTAATGACATGTTACCTGAGTTTTGCATATTTTGTAGGAACAAAGGTGCTAAATTGTTATTGGCACCCCAAATGCATATATACCAAATAATATCATATGTTCCCAGTGTTGTCTATTTTTATATCTGTGTGTCATCTTATGAACAAGTGGAACGTTGGGGGGTAGAGTGAGGGGAGAAGAAGAAGATGATGAAATGATATCAAAACAGAAAAGAAGTGATTGCTGACTAAAGAAAGGAGAGATATGAAGTGTAAGGATTTAGGGAAATTATCCATGATTTTCAGGATTACTCATGATAATGTTACAGTATTAAAACACCAGTCTTCACTTTTGCAGCATTGAGATGTTAATGCTATGAAATACTGGCCCTAATAAACTCTGTGGGAAAAATATATTCCATCTTGGGAGACGTAGAGCAGTGTAGAGCAAACAGAAGTTTCTTTCAAGCAAACCCTTTCTTCATTTATAAATAAGACTTGGGATTGTTTTATTTCATGTTTTTAAGTTTAAGAAAGAGAAAGAAAGGAAAAAGATTTTATTTTACATGGATAGATTGGATGGTGCTATAATTGTGGCCATTGGTGCACTATACTCTGGCTAATGGTCTATAACAGCTTCAAAATCTTCCTCATTTCCAGGGGGAGAGTTCACTCAGCATGTCTGTGATGAAGAGAGAGATATTTTTGCTTGGAAAGAAAAAGCTGCAATTTTATTAAAGACAACCTCATAATAGAATGGGCAGTAGACAGTCCTTGCTCATTCTAACCAAACCTAGAGATCTTAAGGTCCTTCAAGCATGAAACTTAGGTTCCATATTACCTTGACTTCCCTGCATAGATTCTGGTCACTATGTTAAGCTCTAATGCTATATGATAAGCTCCTTAGGGGGCTGCTTACCCTCACAATAGTCAATTGTGTCTAAACTCTGGCCCATTGAAGTATGCAGATTTGGCTAGTATATTGGTTTCCTCCCAACTGATAAAGCCTTATCTTATGCATACTACCTTGCTTGTGGTGCAGTATGATCTATTTTACCAACAGACGATTAAGGATTTCTACCTTTAAGTAATTTTATATAACAAAATGAGCAAATGCATGTATTTATTTATTTATGGGGAGTCTGGGAGGAGAAGAGGAGGACAGCACAAGTGGAAGCTTTAAGTTGTCACCAGGGCTGAGCAGAGGAGAATCAGGGAGTTGTGACTGGGTCCCTGTCAGTCCCCATTCTTTGCTTGGCTGAAGTGGAGAACTGGGCTTCCTCAGTTCTGCCAGCTTGATACTCAAAGTTGCATTTGCAAAGCTGACGTTGTTTCAGTACAGATAGATACACAATACATCTGATCACATTTTTTTTTTTAAATAATCTCTAATTATTTCCTTTTCATTGAAACCTTGTATTCAGGTGCTTATAGATTTTTTTTCCTTCTTTTTTTTTTAATGTTTTGCTCAGTGGTTCTGTGCATTAGCTATGACTTGTCTTTGGCTAAAATCCAACTTATTTCCAATGCCCTTGAAACATCTCTAATAAGTGTGGGATATGAACCAAGTCTACAATCTCATTCTATTATGAATGCGTGCAAAGATTATCCACACTAATACACTAAGCCATTTGGCATTTGATGATGGCTGCTAAGAACAGGATATGATTTAAGGATGAAGATGAAACATTCATAAAATGAAGGCTGATTAAATAATGATTTTTGTCAACTCTGCTAAATACAATTTCATCAGTATTATATAATATTGTAACTTTTGCATGGCTAATATCAGTTGTTTAAAAATTAGTTTGTTGTACTCAGCACAGTGGAAAATCTTATTTCCTACTGAGAAGAATACGTCATCATCACTGTCACATGTGAGCACAAAGATTGTCATATTCAATTGGATGAAGTCTATAATTTATGTCTTTGAAATCCTTGACTCCAGACATCAAATGTCTTCAACCCATGGGAGAAGCTAGCAATTTAAAATGCGTTCACACACTGGTTATTTCATGGCTAATCACTTCTTGGGTGAGCTCCTAACCTTCTGTGTACTGTTTTTTTGTTTTGTTTCTCCCTCCCGCCCTCCTCCCCGCCCTTTCTGTATTATGAGGGATATACATATCATATATACCTCATAGAGATTTTGTGAGGTTTATCTATGAAACGCTTTTGGATGGAAGGCTTTATAGAAATACTCAATTATATTTTGCATGGCCTACACTATACCCATAATAACATAAAGTATTACTACTCTCAATATGCTCATAAGGATAGTTTGTAAAAATACCTAGTGAAAAATGAAAATCAACAAACCCTGTTGTGTCAAAATATATCTTGCACCCCGGAATTTGTGTGCCATGGTATACTATGAAGCAGCAGGAACACTCTTAATAAATGATTGCAATAGAGTTTCTATTTTGTCAAATTTTATCCCACTGCTAAAATCGCAATAAAAAAATAAAATGATCCTCAAAACTGGTAGATTATGATAGGGATTCAGGTGGAATATCTTAAAAAAAATAAATAAATAAATAAATAAATAAAAAATCGAAGTGAATCAGAGAGGGGAGGGGAGTTTCTGAATTATAATACCCTAAAATAGAAGATTTAATAGTTGACTGACATCTCCACAGGGGAAAGTTAGGATGAGGAAAAAACAAAAGCAACTTTTACAACCTTGAAGACAAAATAATTTATTAAAATGTAAAGAATTAATGACCTGGGTCTTGGCAGGTATATGTCATATGCCACATTTTGTATATACATATGTGCACATCCACACACAGTACAGATCAGTGATGTCACTCATCCAAGGTCTCAGAGGGAATCACAGCACCAATACTAGAAATCAGGTCTCGTAACTCCTAGTCTCATGGGCCTCACACGCCTGTACACAATTATATAGCATAAGGGTATAGAGACCGCAACCATAAGTCAGGAGATTTGCTTATTTGTTTTTTGGTTTTTGCTCTGACATTGACCCCGGAGTGATCTTGGGTAGATTCCTATCCTTGTGTGTACCTGTTTTTCACTGTCCGTAGTACAGGGAGAATACGTACCATATCTATCTTGTACTGGGATCATGAGGGTTACGTGTGAAACACTTTTGGGTGGAAACCTATACAGAAGTGCTAAATAATAGTATTATTTATTGTATTATATCATAAAACTTTAAATGTGCATGTAAAGAGTTGATAACTTTCTCAGCAATATTGAATTACTCCCTATTTAATTAGAAGCGCTAAATGTGGAACTTTTACTGTGTTTTTACATAGTGCTACTGTGGTACTTACCCACTACCTTTCTTTGAAATAATGACCATATGTATGCAACATATTATTTATATCACTAGATCATTCAAGATATAGCATTTTGTGCCACATTCTGTAAAAGTTCTTGGAAAAAATATTATAATTTTGACCCATATTGCCAATTAAAATACAGAGGATCATTAAGACTGGAGAAATGTCTCTGCTGCAGGCAAATATAAGACAGTAAGAAACAGGCATTATGTTAAAATAACTCTTAGCTCAATTTTTACTTGAGGCTGGTAGTTACAGATCAGACTGAGTTTCTAGGTAAACTAATTATAATCCTCAATAATGCTCAGCTATATTATAATAAACTCCAGATGGAATTTGACACATAGTTTCACCCTTGACAAATGTTGCTTAAGAAAGGAAGAGAATAGAATCGTCATTGAATTTTATATTATCTACAAATTAATGTTTTTGTCAGAGCAATATATAGAAGCTTGTACTTTCTAATTCCCTTCCATTCTAGAATTCAAGAGAAGTACATATATTATTATCTCAAATCTAAAACATCTGTCTTTTTATTATTATTTATTTATACATAAACAATTTAGGGACAGAGTTTCAAAGTCACAAATAGCTGTCAGATACTTAACAATTACTGACTTTCATTTGTCCTTCTGAAATTCATCCCTTTTATAAAAACTTTATTATATTCATACACACACACACATACACACACACACAAACACAAGAATATGATAAGCCATTACATGCCTGTTTTGTAATTGAGAGAATGGACCTAATTCTAATCTCATTTATACCTGTGTAACTGAGATCAGAGTCAGGCATTATTATACATGGTGCAGGTAGAAATGCCTGTAGTTAAAGCTGCCCGACACTTTTCATTCAGACTTTGTTTTTAGTTCCTTATAACTTTGCCACAATGTAACTATTCAGACTGAAATTTTACATACGTTGTGTTTGCCAAAGGTAAAATTTTTTTTTTAAAGTTTCATCTAAACCAGTTCAGTTGTTTCCAAGAACAAAGTTAGGGAAAAATAAACATGCTCAGTAAAGACTTGTCAGAATTTGGCAGTTAAATTATCTGAGTATTCTGTACCCTGATCATACTTCATCCCTGCAGAGCTCCTATGTGATGACTGGATCATGCATGCACTGTTCCTACGGAGTGACTAAGCTTGTGCCAATCCAGGGATGCAGGTGCTGAACAGGACTTTCCCTACAATTATTCCTCCTGAGACCTAAGGCCTGTTGTGACACCACACACAGGAACTGAGGGCAGCGAGACTGTCTCTCCTGTGTCCCTCCTGTATTCTCAATGTTCCAACTGCTAGTGCCCAAGCAGCATGGAGGAGGAGGAAACTGCCACACTGGAGGACAGAACGGAAAGCAAGTTGCAGGAGCCAAAGCACAGCAGTAAGCAGCAGTGAATAGGAACCAGTGTGGGTGGATAGAAACAGCGGGGGGGTAATAGTCACAGGGATGGGATTTGAATATCAGCAGAAGGGGAGCAGGATTTGTGGGGTAGGTGTTGGATAAGAGCAGAGTTGGGGTTGGGGTCAGGGCCCGGGATGGGTGCATAGGTGCAGAGATAGGCTGGGGACCCAGGGACAGAAGATTCTATAACTGCTAGAAAATACTCCCCTCCAGATCCTGGAATTGAACCCAGGAGTTCTAAATTTCTACCTTCCTCTGCTGTCAGCAAGAGCTGTGAAACAATGGGCAAAGTGTGTGTCAAATCCCCCTGTGGTAGCTGGTCCACAATAAGGATGACCACAGTCTAATCCTACCAGTTACTTCATTAGCTCAAGTAGTAGAGGTCTCTGCTGTGGTTCTAAAGGTCAGAACTTTCATGATGGCCTAAATTGAGTATCAGTATGACTCCACATGATGGAATTTCTGGGGGGAGGTTCCAGTGTTTCTTCAAAAATGAGAAAACAATTAAAAATGTACGGTTTATAAAGTCAAGCATTCAAAAGTTAGGAAATGCTAGAATTACAGTTGCCTGTGTAGGCTTAATTTATCTCCCTTTTATATATGCATTAGGATACAGTCTTTATTTATGTTATTGCACACTATTTTCCCCACAGAATCTCTGCATCATTCAAAGCACAGAACAGACTGTGCTCTGAGAGTGAATGAGGCTGTTGTTTGTAAGACCACTAGCTTATTTCTTATAGAAGTTGTAAGGTGTAGTGAATAAAGCACGGGATTGCAGAAGACAGTGGATGGCTTCATGGTTAAGGAAGTTGAATGCCACTCTGAAGAATGGGATTCTGCCCGTGTCACTGAGTTCCTGTGTGAATCTGGTCAATCTTTTCAACCAAAATTATCATAGTTTTCTACTAATTGTGCATTCCTCATTTTCTGGCTGTCAGAAATTCAGAAGAGCTGAGCACTCAGAACAAGTGAATTCAGTTGGACCTATGTATTGAACATATGAAATGTTATTAAAAGTATAGAATAATAGAAACGTAGGACTTGAAGGGATATGGACAGGTCATCTACTCCATCGCCCTGCACTGAGGCAGGATCACATGTACCTAGTCCATCCCTGACAGCTGTTTCAGGTTCTCAAAATGTCAAGTATCTGAAAAGTCGGTTTCAAGAGGCCAGATTTTTAAAGATATTTAGTCACCTAAAGATTCAGATAGGGACCTAGTGCTATTTTAATTTCAATGGGAGTTAGGTGCTTAGTGACTTTTGAAAATTCCACTAGGTGCCTATCTAAATCTTTAGGTGACTAAATACCTTTACAAACATGACCCTGGACTTCTCAGGTGGGGCACCCGAAAGTAGCCGACACCTTCACTGAATGAAGCAGAAGTCCTGTGGAAAAAAACAATATGTGTTCATGTAATTGAAGCCTGCATCTTAATGCATAAATACAAGACGGGCAAATTCTGGTATTTGCTAACTTTTGAGGGCTTGACTTTGCAACATTAACATTATTTTAATGTATTTGTTTCATTGTTAGAATCATAGGATCAGTGAAGTTTATAGTTGGAAGGGACCTCAGAATGTCATCTAGTCCAACCCCCTACTCAAAGCAGGACTAACCTCAGCTAAATCATCCCTGCCAGGGCTTTGTCAAGCCACTGCTTAAAAACCTCTAAAGATGGAGATTCCATCACCTCCCTAGGTAACCCATTCCAGTGCTTCACCATTCTCCTAGTGAAAAAGTTTTTCCTAATATCCAACCTAGATGTCCTGAACTTCAACTTGAAACCATGCTCCTTGTTCTGTCATCTACTACCACTGAGAACAGCCTAGCCCCATCCTCCCTGGAACCCCCTTTCAGGTAGTTAAAGGCCGCTATCAAATCCCCCCTCGTTCTTCTCTTTTGCAGATTAAACAAGCCTAGTTCCCTCAGTCTCTCCTCATAAGTCTTGTGCTCCAGCCCCCTAATAATTTTTGTTGCCCTCCGCTGTACTCTCTCCAACTTGTCCACATCCTTTTTGTAGTGGGGGGCCCAAAACTGGACACAATACTCCAAATGCGGTCTCACCAATGCCAAATAGAGGGGAATAATCACTTGCCTCGATCTGCTAGCAATGCTCGTACTAATGCAGCCCAATATGCTATTAGCCTTCTTGGCAACCAGGGCACACTGGTGAATCGTATCCAGCTTCTTATCCACTGTAACCCCCAGGTCCTTTTCTGCAGAACTGCTGCCTAGCCCATCGGTCCCCAGTCTGTTGTTGTGTATGTGTGAATGTCTGTCTGTCTGTGTATGTTTGATTGATTGGTTGAATCACAGGGTTAAAAGCTCTCTCCATATTTGATGATTTCCTGAAAAATCAGTTCCTGGAAAAAAAAAGTGATTATGTGAGAATCTCAACACTTATTTAATAATAAAATAATAATCATAATCATAAATATTTATTAAAAATCAACCCTGTATGCTGGCAGAAAAAACATTGAAAATGTGATTAGAGTGTACCCTAAAGATTGGAGGGCAGGAAAGAAGTCAAATAAAAAGGAGAGAACTCAAATAATAATTTTTAAAACCTCTTGATTTTAAAGTAAAAAAAAGTTATGATTTTGGGGTCCTGATTCATAATTTCAATAATGCTTTATAATATTTTACTGAAAAGGAGATGCTGTAGGAAATTATTGTAAAGTCCCATTAAGGAAAATGCGATTATAATATAATGGCAAATAAAATATATGAAATAAAAAATACTGATTTGTGACAGCTACGATTTTTATATCAGCTGAGTATCTAAATTTCTAAGATATATAAAGGATCCATTTGATACAACATATTATAAAATAGTACATAGTTTATTTTCTGTTGACATTAATTCTGTCACGATTTTTCTGAAAGCATAATTTAATAAAGAAAATGTAAGAAGAAGAAATAGCTCAGGCTATGTATTAATTTTGATTTTAGTAGCTGTTTTCCCCCCTATCCCCTAGTATAAAAGTGAATCTGAAAATTCAACTTGCATATCAAAGATATAAAGTTCAAGCTGTCTGTCTAGACAGAGAAAGCTGACAAAAGCTGGTAGTTTGACAAAAAATGTCACTAATAAGAAAGAAAAATGTATTATGTAGCCGTTGTCATATTGTGGCTAATGCACAGCTGCTGTAGCGTAGAGTTTAGCTATTGTACTACTTTTAGTTAATTTGGGGATAAAGCACTTACAAAACATGAAATAAATTATGTAATTGATTTAGATATGGACTATTTCATGTTCGGACTGGATTTGTTCATTTGTTTGCCAGCAGCAAATGAAAGGGAATTTCTGTGTAGCATCGTCATTCACATTTTTCAGTGTGCATGTAGACAGAAACAGTCCTTACCACCAGTGTACATGAGGTCTTCCACAGACAGGTATACTCACTCCTCAAACTAGCAGCACTTTGAGTACTGTTTTAACATTACAGTTCCGGGTGTTTCCTGCAGCTTTCGTAGAACAGATGTATTGGTTGCAGAGTAGTGTGCTCCTAGAATGTGAAAAATACTCTGTGAATTCATTGTAGCTTTCCAGATTCTGATGACATTCTAGCCAAAAGATGGGAAGACATAGGAGTATAGATCAGGTTAAGCAGTAGCAGTCAGTAATCATCAGAGCAGGGCTGCTAATTAATATTCTGTTCTCAGCCTAGTAAGATAAACTCAAGACAGTAATTCTCTACCTCTATGCAGAAATCATTCAGCCATTGTCAGTGGGCATCCAGTACTAGTTGGGAATAATGAATAGATCCAATTTATTACACACTTTCAAATCATTAGCAATATTACATAGCATCGTTCTCTCTGGTTTCTTGTTTAGGGCTCATGTGTGGAAAAAAAAATCCCAGACATAAAATGGAGCTAAGGTTGAGTGTACAAATAAGTAGTGTAAAGTTAAAGGGCATTATGAAGATGATGTAATTATCTCCCAAACCATAGATTTAATATGTTTGTATTTCTTTTAATCTAAAGGAAAGGATGTCAAAAGCTGGTTTAAAATGGTGACAGTTTTCACTAGTGATTAACATGACAATAAGGCACCAAGATGATAATAAATAACTACTGAATGTTTAGTTATTACATAAAAACATATTATTTCCTTGATCGCTATGCAAATCTCCTGCTGGCATCCATGCAGTTTTCTGAAATTATATCCTGGATTACCGACCATAACAGAATATGGAATTTGGCCATCTCCTCCAAATACACTTGATGCCCCACTGTCAAAGTGTGGAAATGGACAGTTAAGAAACCCAAATAACCTAAATCTGCCCTGTAGTAACACCATGAAGGGAAAACCAGTATAAAAAAGTCTGTTTTTAAAATCAGTTTACTCTAATCTAGTCCCACAAACAGTAAAATGCCTTAATTGTAAACATATAATTATGCATCATTGCAGAGGAGTGCTGAGGTTGATGGTGCTAAATTTAACTGCATTTATTTTAACTAAACATGTTTCAATTTCTTTAAACTGCAACTATACATTTGTATTTCCTCATTCTGTAATCCCTAGTTTTGAGATAATCCCAATATTGTGTTTTTATATTTAACTTATCTGAATCCTTACTCCATGATATCATAATTTTCTCTGGGAATTTAAATATTATTTTTAATTTAATAGATAGTATCGTCCGTCATATGTCCATCTTGTTATGTAATTTAATGTATCTAAAAATCCTACCAGAGGCTATTTTTTTTTAAGATAAGTGAAATTTCACACAAATTATTCATATTTTTTTAGATCTATGTGGGGAAAAACATTTCCCATTATGATATTACAAGATGATACTTTGGCCTAAAGATGGTAGGAGAAAAAAGTTGGGGAGAGAGAGAAAGAAGAAGTATAAGGAGCTGAGAGACACAAGGAGGAAATGATTAGAGGCAGGGAGAGTTTGAAAATAATTTTGTTTGCTTAGGTTAGCGAGAAGGTAAGTAAGAAGGGACTTAATAGTTGTATACACAATGATAAATGACAGAAAAGTTGAGTGTTTTTTTTTTAATCTAATAAAAGAAGCATTTAAGTTTGTTACTTGTTTCTTTAATGGTAGTCACATAAAACAAAACAGTTGCGTACACTTTGAAGAGTGCATGTTTCTCCATCACTATGCAGATGAACACACAAGATTACACTAAATTTATGTTTAAAGACTGCACATCTTCTTCCTTAATATTACAGTCCATTATCCCCCAGTGCCTGTAATATGTATTCAATTGTCTAATTTAATAAAGTTTATTTTATATTAAAAAAGAGAAAGAAAAATCAAAGTTAAGAGAAGCAGGTTTTTGTTGGTAACCTTCTGGAACTGTTTGAAAGCTGACATCCATAGTGCCTGAGAATGTGCAACTCTAAAATAAACATAGAGCTATCAGACTTAAATAGGGTCTGCATCTGGATGTATATCCACACATACAGTATGTCTTGCAAATGATACAAAACTATATGATTGCTATTACCGAAACCAGCATCAGAAGAAAGCATCTGTTGTTTTGAGTCTTAAAGAAGCTTTTGAGCAAGATGACCTCTTCAGAGTCTCTTCACTGTTCACTTATAGTAGTTACTTGAAAGAGTAGAGACCGTATATGAAATAGAACTGATATACCACCATCTAAAAGTCAATGATTTGCTATTATTTGTGTTAGCTACGGTACATTAACGTTAGCTATGGTACAATTAATGTTAGCTACGGTACATTAACAGCCTATCTAAAGGAAAAGAAAATGAACAACCACTATAGTTGAATGTCCTTCTAGCTCCCTCAAACGTTATGGGCTTTATGGAGTGTGGGCTGCAGACCTTAAGTCTCCCCACTTGGTTTAGTGGAATTTGATTAACAGTTTACACTGGAGGAACAACGTGGTAAAACTATATGGTCTATATTATGCAGGAGTTCAATAGTAAATGATCGTAATGGTCCCTGCTGGCCTTAAAATGTATTAATCTGTAGTTACATTGGTCTCCTCCTCTGAATATGTGGGGGGAAAATAGACTCTGGGGTGGGTATCAAAAAAATCCAAGAATGATGTGCTATTCCTTTCATCCTCCTTAACATCCCACTCACTTTGGTTTTTGCAATCATAATCTATACAATACAATGAGACAGGCCAGAAACAGAAAAACAGAAGTTTGGTAAAGTAAGAGTTTGGATCTGACTCCTCATCCAAAGTTTGCAACTCAGGCTAATTTCTAAATAGTAAATATTATTGTGTGTTCTTTCTTCATCCTCTTTTTAGGTTTCTTTATGGGAGTCAACACATATGCTGTAGTTCAATCAGTATATGTATATGAGAAGATCACTTCAATTGTCCTTGTTTACTGTAACTTTTGTATTTTTATTACTTTAAAAATTCTTCTGATCTTTCTATGCTCTGGCTATGAGTATATCCTCATCTCAGGGGTGTAGTTTAGAGTGAATTATTTCTTTTCGGTGAGTAAAGCAGTGGGTAGCAAATAGAATTTCAACAAATCCTAATATACTTTTACACACAAATACACAATTGATGTTGATAGTTTTGTGCTGAAATAGATTTTAATGGCCAGACAAGCATAGTCTAAGTTTGCATAAAAAGTGCACAGCCAGGGCTTTTATTAGCAAAGGCTTAGGGAGTTATTCTTAAGGTAGCCTTATCTTATTTTATAGTTTATTTGTTTATTTATTTATTTTCAGCTAGCACTTTTGATTGCTGATTCCACACACCAGTTACCAGTTTACTATTAAATATTTCTTGCCAGCTTATTTTTCTTTCCTGTTTTTCAGGAGTTTGTTTCTGGCCTTCCTGCTTTCTGAGAATGGGAATAATTATTTTCATTTGTTTCTAGTGTTAATGTGATGCTATTTATACATTGAAAACTTATAACCTTGTCCTGTCTGAGTCTTCTCTTTTAGACCATTTTGCCTCTCTTCATGTTCTCCAACCCATGGCATTACATTTTGTTGCCTATCTGTGTATTATATCTAGTTACTCTAGCATTTTTAATCAGCAAGGAACAGAACAGCACACAGTATTCCAGGTCTGTGTGTGCCAGGACCTCTTACAGCAACTATTAAAACCTCTCTTTTTTTACATGCATCTCCCCTACATATTTATATCGGAGAAGCACAGATTTGTGTGTATGTGTGTGTGTGTGTTCCTTTTTCATAGTAGTATTACTGCAATCTCATGTTTAGATTGCGACTGAGTATACAGCCACCCTTAGGTCTTTCTTAGAATCCATGCCATTCAGTGTAGCTACTCTCACTTGTATTTGTGCTGTATTTTTTTCCTCCCTCTCTGTATGACCGCATTTATTAGTATTGAATTTCATTTTCTGTGACCCGTTCTTCTTTTCTCCAGGTCATTTACCATTTTGATCTTGTCCTTCTGTGTGCATATTATCAGCAATTGGATTTTTGTTAAATTTACCTCTAACATCTTCCTTTAGACAGAGAATGAACACATTCTGTAAAATGAGTTCCAAAGAATCATGGGATTTTGGAGGGAAAAATCACTTTTGTGACTAGGAGAGTAGGAAAAAATGTATAAAAATAATTTACCCATAGAAAATATGATCTCTGAAATTTTGAAAAGAGCAATGATATCTTAAATCTTGCAAGCTTTTCCAAAATATTTAAAATGAAATATCAGGGAGGAATATATGCCAGTGTTATTTATTTAGGAATATATGAATGGCCATACCTGGTCAGACTAATGGTCCATGTAGCCCAGTATCCTGTCTTCTGACAGTGGCCAATGCCAGGTGCTTCAGAGGGATTCCCTGTCGCCCATTCCCAGCTTCTGGAAAACAGGCTAGTAACACTTCAGACCATGATTTTGCATCCCTGCCCTCCTGACTAATAGCTATTGATGGACCTATCCTCCAAAAACTTAACTAGTTCTTTTTTTAACCCTGTTATATCATTAGCATTCACAACATCCTCTGGCAAAGAGTTCCACAGGTTGACTGTGCATTGTGTGAAAAAATACTTCCTTTTGTTTGTTTTAAACCTTTTTCCTATTAATTTCATTTGGTGACCTTAGTTCTTGTGTTATTAGAATGAGTAAATAACACCTCCTTATTTACTTTCTCCATACCTTTCATGATTGTATAGACCTCTATCATATCCCTCTTTAATAATCTCTTTTCCCAGCTGAATGTCCCAGTCTTATTAATCTCTCCTCATATAGACACTGTTTCATACCCCAAATCATTTTAGTTGCCCTTTTCTGTACCTTTTCCAATTTCAAAATATGTTTTTGAGATGGAGCAACCAGATCTGCATGCAGTATTCAAGATGTAGGTCTACTATGGATTTATAAAGAGGCAATATGATATTTTCTGTCTTATTATCTATCCCTTTCCTAATGATTCCCACCATTTTTTTAGCTTTTTTGACTCCGCTGCACACTGAGTGGATGTTTTTAGAGAACTATCCACAATGACTCCAAGATCTCTTCTTGAGTGGTAACAATGCTAATTTAGGTAATTTTATATGTATAGTTGGGATTATGTTATCCAATGTGCATTACTTTACATTTCTCAACACTGAATTTAATCTGACAGTTTGTTGCCCAGTCATCCAGTCTATTACCCTTTAGTAATAAATCACTTTTTTCCAATCCCATAACTACCAGATTTCTAAAAGGGTTAGACAGGTTATATCCACAGATATCCACCTGTTTCCCCCATGGGCTCTCAACCTGATGCTAGCTAAGTTAATGGGACCACGCTTTGAACCTCTCACATCTTGCTCTGTACTCCACCTCTCCATGAAAATGGCGTTTCTGATTGTGATAAACTTTCAGGACTTGATTTTCAGCCTAGTTTCAGCTTGATTCACATTTATTTTTAGCACTCAATTATTTATGGTTGCCATATATAGTATTTGTGTCTGAAAATCAGATTACTAAACATCTAAATGCTATAAACTGCAATTACAGTTGCTGATGTGAAACTCTACCCTCAGTTATGTAGTTATGGAAACTGTGGTTGTGAAAAGGAGACTGGCTTTTAAAAATCTTTTTTTTTTTAAAGTTTTGAGAATAAATTTAGGATCATGGGAGTTTTTGTTTGTGCTGTATGACTAAATAAATCATTTTTTAAAAAGTCTTTGGAGCCCCTATTTTAACATTTATAAAACATATATATTTAAAGAACTTCAGTGGGCTATTTTATATTAACTGAATCTCCTAAATCCTGTAGTTCCAAAACATAAGAAACAGAGATAAATATCCGCAGTGGTTGCAATTAATAGTAAGAATAGGTACTCTGAATGGCTAACAGTGTCTCAGGGAAGTGAAGTACTGTAATTTGTAAAGAAATCTTGAGAAAAGTGTTTGCATAATTTAGTGCTAATTTATTTAAGTTTTTGCAACTGAATTTGATCGATGATCAACTAAGTTCTTACTGATTGTGACAACATTCCACAAACATATTTTTCACATGCAGAAGGTGATGTTTAACTGCAGAGTTCCTCAAATATATTAGAAATAAACAAAATTTCCTATTCTCCCAATTTTTTCTTCCAATTTTTTTCCTGCAACAAATGCCTTCATGTTGTTGTTGCAATGGAACTTGCATTTTCTATTCACATCTGAGTTCATCTATGCCCATCTTACAGTAGTGAAAGAGTGCAGGATCTTGTTTTGCATATACTTTAGGGAGGAAAGGGAATGCCATGAAAGCTTGATTTTTGCAAGTTATCTAAACTCTTTGTACCTCATTTTCCCATTATATAAGATGGAGACTCTAATGCCTACCTCAGAGGCACGATGGGAAGCTTGATTCATTAATATTAGTAACATGATTTCATATCCTTAGTTTTAAGATGCTATTAAAGAAAAGTTACATGTTTTACTGTTTTTCCAACATTTTGTTCAGCCCCTTCCCCACAAAAACAAACAAAACAAAAACAAAAAACCTACCCAAACAACCAAACAAAAATCCCTATTATCCTCCTGGCATGTGAAAATTGAGTGTGCCTGTGTCTTCAGCCCTAAAACAGTTAATAGTAATTAACCTTATTAATCTGATTCAGATTTCATGTAAATCAGAAATAACTCCATTGAAATCAGTGAAGAAGAAGAAGTAGTGCATTTAAACTCATGTAAAACACTGTGAGATCAAAATCAGGTCCTGTAACTCCACAGGATGACTCACTATATATTTATGGATGCAAAATTTAGAATTAAGAGTTTGGCTGGTGGTAGATTTGACCATCAAAAAGCTATTGATTCACTGCCATGGAAGAATGGGTTTGCCTTTGCCCCAGAGTGGGAATTCTAAAGAAACAAACTTTTGATTCCTGTGTGGTCCCAGTGCCAAAGATCTGGCTTGACGGTCTGAGGAGTAAGTAAGTGTTGGAAACTTTTACATATCAATGATAAGAGTATCTATATGTTACAAGTATAGAAATGAGGATCTCCTGGTTCTGTAATTAGTTACTGATAGGATAAAGCTTCCTGTTTAGTTTTATCTGGTATTGTTTTTTGGTACACATTACTTCTGTTCTTTTGTAATCATGTGCACATGATGTGGTTTTAAGTTTGTTGGAGTGGGGTATTTTACACCTAGGGTGTCAAAAAGGGATAAAAACTTAATTTTATTGCCTTAAAACATGTTACATTAATATCAGAAGCACAAGAGAAAGCCAAGCAATTTTTTCTTTCCTGAAAATGGATAACTAAACTGAATTGTGATGACTATACAGGTAAAGAATCTCTTTAAAAATAACTCATTATATTTTTTTATATTGCCCATTTATTTTTCTTAGTCATTTGCATTGACACCAGTGATCACATCAAAAACAAAAGCACTGGGATCGGGAGCAAAGTTGAAATGTATTGAGGCCTTTTACCCATTCAGTAGTTATGAATCCCAGTAGTTTATACACATTAGCTACTGATTCATGCTGATGTTTCATGGCCGATTATTGTGTAAAATGTACAGTCATGTCATGCAGTTTGGCATCTGTCACAACATGTCATAGAATTCTGTGTGCCATATAACAGTGATCCAGGGCAACCAGTATTCACTGATGTCAGTAACACCAATGGTAAATGGAAGAAATGGATCACACTGTTTTTAGCATAGCACATTCTATAGTCCCCAGCGGGCACTATTTCTGAGAGAATATGGAAAGGCTGAATGTTGATACAACAATCACTGGCTTCCAGAGAAATACAGAATACCAGATCATGTCATTGTTAGTTAGACGCAATTAACACTGGGCGTGAAGGAGGTGGGTAACATGGAGGGATACCAAGTAAAACTGTTGTTGGTTTCATGCTGAAAATCAATCAGCAATTTTCTTTCTTAATGACTTTTTAGTATATCTGTGTATTGGTAAGTGTTTGTTGGGAAGGACAAAGAGAAAGCTCATTAGACTCAAAATATTAGCTTTATTATTATTAGGGAGCTGGCACTTGTCAGCTAAGAAGTTAGTAGGGTAAGTCAGCATCTCAGAACTCTTTATAGCTTTCAAATATCTTTTTGTTTTGTTGTGATTGATCCCAGGAAGTGCGTGAATAAAATTGCCTTTGAGTTTCCATTCTAAAGGATCTTTTCCAGTTGCTTATAACTTTGTTTAAACTTTTTTCCACTGAAAATTGCCAGTTCTAGTTTGTTTCTATATATGGAATGTTTTTTTGTGTGTGGAAAGTTTGCATAAAAATGGCTAAGTAGTTTTGACTATACAAAGAACATGAAGGAGAAAATCCCACACTTTTACTATTATAAACAGATTTATGTGTCCTTTATTGAACAGCTTTGGTAGATATCAAAATGGGAGGGAGTAGATACTAAAAATTTTGTGCAGACTTAGTCTCTAAGCCTAATGTGTCTGTAAGAGGCCTGGAGAAAATCCATTTAATTCAACTGGGTTATTAGGAATTAAAAACATTAATTATGTATGCCTGGAAAATTTTTAATAATAAATTACGTATATAATAATCTTCTTAGACTGATGGTCCCTACATGTATTCCACATGCTATGCATGCACACCATGCACCTGAGGCTGGAGAGTTTTAGTAAGTAGTGTCTGTTGATCTGCATGTGTGCAATAGTTTTCCTGGTTCTCTGAACTGAGAGTATAAAAGACACCTTTCCATTCCTTCCTACTGGCGTACGTTCTGAGTCGGAATCTTCTGTGTCCACATCTTTTTCATCAACTGTGTCATTCTGTATATTGTAAATAGTTTTTAGTATCTTACTCATTTAGACTTAGTACGTTGTAATTAGTCACTCATTTTTTTTCCCTTGCCCTTGGAAAATTCCTGCCAAGAGGCTGATATGCCCAGAATAATGGGGTTCAAGAATTGTTTCCTGCCCCACTCGTTTTCAGTGAGTGATGAATACCAACATTGCCTGTTTTGCTTAGATGAGGCTCACATCTCAGCCAGGTGACGTTGATGTTGATACTGGACACTTAGTGATCAGTAGTGAATGATCAGTGTGGAAACCACTGTACGCCCATTTTGCAGATCAATAAGGTTTAATGTGCAAGATTTTCTATAAATATTGTGATATAGCAAGGGCAGAAGGCAGAAGGAGAGTGCTCGAAAGGAGGTCTGTAAGCCCCAGAATGCTCAGAGCTCTGTTCCCTGCAGACTAACTAAGAGTCATTAGGGGGCAATTCGGAGCAGCTGAGGCCAATTAAGGACCAGCCAGGTACTTCATAAAAACCCTCTGCTCCAAACAGACAGTGCACGAGCTAGAGGAGTAGGAGTGTTGAGTTGTGTGGAGGAGCAGACAGGAGTCTGGAGGAAGGTACTGGGCTCAAGAAGCCAGGAGGACAGAAGGAGGGGGAAATTAGTCCAGGGGAAAAAGACTGCAGCTGTGAACACAGTGCCAGCAGCACATAGCTGCTACTCATAGAGCCCCTGGGCTGGGACCCGGAGCAGTGGGTAGGCCCAGGTCCCTACCCCCTCCTCAGGGGATACGGGGTGACTGGAGACGCCCTGACCCATACAAGAGGCAAGAGTGTGAGACCCACTAGGGTGAAGCCGGCCGTTTGCCACAATATACTAGTTAGATACAAAGCCTACAATTAACTACAATATATCATACTCACTAAATCTGGAGAGCTAAGCAGTTGCTCAGAAGGCTGTATACAGGAATGGCTTTCTTCAGGAGCCCCTCCAGGGAGTCGGTGGATCCTCTGGTCCGACTGGCAGCACCTCTCATGGAATTGATGGAGTGTGCCCCTTTGTCTAAATGGTGACTTTTTATACCTTCCTTTATACAGCTTTCATCTAATTACCTCTTTACTAATTATTACATATTCTATTACCTACATCAGGTTCTCACCCTTAACTACATTCCATTCTCACCATGATAATTGGGATCGTCAAAACAAAATCTGGTGATAGGAAGAGCGGAGAGAAAATATGCCCCTTGGCAGTGAAAAAGTGTACCCCCAGACATTCAAGGATAACTTGTTATTCCCCTCACTGTTATCTATGTGCAACTGCAATCATACATGTTATGTATTTCGTCTTATTATGTGCCATGGTATGCAGAAACTGAGACATCTGCAAGCTTACTCAGTATTGTTATTTGTCTCTGCCAGCCGGAAGATGTCAGGCTGTGGAGGCCAAAATGGTCAGACAAGCTATTTACGTTATGCTAGGCCTCAAAATCGGGTCAAGCAACTCAAATTGCACTGGGCCTCCAACTGTTGGAAGCTAAGACTTACAAAAAATCTGATGGAGGAGATCATAAGACCCCCATCAGATTTGGACTGGGGAGATCCCTTGTAAATCATCCTAGTAGGCAGTGTCCTTCAGAGGACAAGCTGAGGAGTTCAGACTAAGACTTTCAGGTCTAAGAAAAAGACTTCTCATGAGAGTAAGGGGCACTATCAAAAGCATAGAGACAAACCTCCTTCATCCAAGCTTATTCTGAAAAGAAAAGATCTGTCCTTGATCCCTTTAAAGTTGAGAGAGCCCTCGCACATTGGTACTAAAGATTTAGGCCTCAGTAAAAATCCTCAACAAGAGAAAGAGACGCAAGGTTCCAATATCTAAAACGCAGAACCAACTTCCACTGACAGTCCCTTTGACATCCAGCTTGGACTCAGTGCCAAAACCATCCTGACCCCAGAGAAATCTGATATCCACTGTAACCAGGGAAGCACTATCTCTGACAGTTTCTTCAATGGGCTCACTCCACATCCCAGGCTGGTCACTCCACATCCCTATGTGTCCCCAGAAGACATTTTTGCTCTCCACATCCATTCTCACCCCTCCTTTCAGGTCCAACTTTATTCAGCAACGTAGTTACTACAGAGGAAGAGGCTAGTCCAAAGATGCAATGTCACTTTTCTCTCCCACCTGTGAGCCTGAGTACCCAAACATTGGTACCCGTGGTTCTGCCAGTACAAGATTTATCATTTTCTTCCAATGAATCAGAAACTCCACATAAGTCTCTACATTTCCAGACGTAGATGGCACAGAATAGAAGTTTGAGGTGATTGGGATTCCATCCTTAGTTCATATGTGACTTGCCTCAAGACAGGTGGTACCTAGTGTCACGGGGTTCTTCACAGACAGTTGATCCCTCATACTGACACTACTGGTGCCCTAAGAATCCCTATCTTACACATCTGGGATTGGTACATGAGCCTTATTTACAATTTCCTGGTCAACTCCAACTGGTCCTGTCAGACTATTCAGAGGATGACAGTAAACGGGATCCAATGGTTTCAACAGTTCTGGGAGCAATTTTGTCCTTTTCCTTGGTTGAGACGGTAAGTCCATATTCACTGTGTCTACCTGACAATTTCAGACAATATCAGGAATTCCTGCACAGGGTGCCACCCTAGGTTCAGATGTATCTTGAAGAAGTTCAGGAGCTCTAACACAGATTGCTGGACATTTTGCAACCCTTGGGACCCAGTCAAGTGGCCCTTCTGATCAAAGAGGCCATCGTGGATCCAGCATAAAAAATGTGATGCACTCCCACTTCTTGTGCTCCCAACACAAAGCGGGTTATTCCATCCAAGAGTTCTATCCAAGGATTTCTAGTCGCAAACCCTTGTATTGGTGATACAAGCAGCCACCAAAAAATCCAGGCTACCACACCTAAAACTACTCTGTCAGATAAGGGTGCCAAGCAACTTGATTTCCTGGGATAAATTATTGCCTTTTCCACCTCTCTCCATTCAGGATTTCAAATGTCCAGGCTCTTCTAGCTAAATATGATCTCACCAATGATATAAAGATTTTTAGATTTAAAAGACAAGATTCCTCAGGATGAGAGAGCCCAGTCCTTAATTGTTGAGGAAAAATTGCAGTAGATGCTGCAGACATTGCATCCATAGAGAAGGCTATAGCCATTGTTATGAGGAGAGATTCCTGTTACAATCCTCAGGTTTCCCTAGGGAGGTTCAGAGTACCATTCATGATCTGCCCTTCAATAGGGTTAACCTGTTTCATGAAAAGATAGATGAGTATCCCCACTCCCTCAAGGAGCTGAGGACTGTTATTCTCTTTCTGGGCATCTATACCACTACCCCTAAGAGAAAGCATCATGGGCAGAGATGCAGAGTAAAGACCACCTCCTCAACCTTTTTACTACGCATGTCCCCAGGAACCACCACATAAATGACAGAGGGTGTACATGCCTAAACATGCAGCTTCTGTGACATTCACTGTCACACCTCACTCTAACCCTCAACCAAAGAATTTCTTTTGACAGGACAGTCGATATTTGAATCCCTTTACTGATGCTATATCATCACTTCCCTTCCTCAGTTTATTGGAAACTGCCTTACCCAATATGCCTGCAACTGGAGGGCCCTAACAACTGATATATGGTTACTGGAAATTATTCATTTGCAGCTATCTGATCTAGTTTTTATCAACTCCTTCCCACAAATCCCCTTTCCAGTTCCTTTTCAGGGACCAATCTCATGAGGAAATTCTCCATCAAGAAGTGGATTCTCTTGTCCACTGGGGAGCTAATCTATATATGTTTGAAAATTAAAAAGCATTTTTTTCCTAAATTTTCACTAACAACTAACTTACGTGATGGTTGAGCATCGATAGTCAATATGGCCAACAGCCCTTGAGGACAGAACATTTGAACAGGTCTTAAAACCTGTTTGTTCAAATCCAACAAGAGTGGTGGGAGATACTGGTTTCAGTTTAGAAGAGGTGATAATCTGATCAAATTGCCATTTACCATCTGCCATTCCA
This sequence comes from Emydura macquarii macquarii, assembly GCF_026122565.2. NCBI lineage: Eukaryota > Metazoa > Chordata > Testudines > Chelidae > Emydura > Emydura macquarii. The sequence goes on along the minus strand of NW_027130520.1, from coordinate 14,609,620 downwards.
AAGATAAGAGAACTGATCAAAAATCAGAATTTCCATCCCTCAGGAAATTTTGACTAACAGTCAAAATATTGATTGTTTTTTTTTTTTTTTTTTTTTAGAATAATGACAAGTTGTGAGAAGTTTTTATTTGGAAATATTTCAACTAAATGTTTTAACATTCCTGGAAAAAAAGCATTTTAGTTTTGAACTGTCACAGTGAATGTGCTGAGCTGCACTTTGTGTACTCTTGTGATAATTGTCCCCCCAAATGTAACTTAATTGTGAGCTCAACTGTGAAAAGTAAATGAAAGTTCATAAAATGTCACAGTATCCTAAAGGCGTGAAATGGAGCCAGAAAGACTGAATTAATCCAAATGAAAAATTCCAGGATAATGTTAAGGTAAACAAGAGAACAAAGAAAAAAAAGTGTGGGACCTGTAATCAATAATCAAAATTGGGGTGTCCAAAATTAGGCCTAATTAGTGGATAAAATAATGAGAGTTTGGCTCTTTTAGGGTCCTCAGACAGAAACTTTGGGGAGAAATGTGGTGACCACAACACTGGTGGCTGACTGAAAGAAAGGAAGAGAGTGAGCTTCATTACCAGGGCTGCCACCCCCACTATGTCTCATGGGATTCTGGCGCTTCTTCGTCCTAATCCTGATGAGACTAAGGCAGAGAAAGGGAGCCAGATGGCACCGCTTCCTCCACCAGCTCCACCTAAATTCCAAACACCACCTGGGATGTGAGACTTTGTCTCTCCCTCCTTCCTGGCAATGTGTCCTCTGCCTTAATGCTTATTTCATCTCTTTCCCATCTCTCTTCTTTTTTCCTTCTGTCTAATAAGAGTCTGACTCAGCTGCCCAAAACTGTCTTCTTTGAAATGCAGCTGAAAGCAACGCCCTAAACAGCCTGAGCGAAATTCCCAGATTTCTGTAACACAAATGAAAGTGTAACTCCGTTACGGTATGGCTCAGCATGGGACCACAAGTGTTTTGTTGGTTAGTAGGTTTTTTGTTTTGTTTTACTTTCTGCCCTTAGGAGATAGAGGAACATTTTAAATATTATTCCAGAACAACAGACAGGCATACCTTCCCTGAGGTCATTTTAGATAGATTGTAATGAGAGAAATGTACTGTGATCACTAACATGGTTATCATCAAACTGGGCTTTATAAGCATTCAAAATTTGGAATGCTTTATTTCTATCATTTGATCCTGCAGAAAGCTAAAAAAAAATCACATACCAATCATTAACAAGTTTTAGAAGACTTTCTTCCTACCACATTTACCCTTTTCTTTAAGCCTTTATACAGCAATATTCATCTCAAAGTTATCTTCCAGCAACTGATGTATAGATAATTTGTTAATAAGGGGAATTAGAAGGTGAAAATGTGATTATGTTATCCTTTTTAATCTGTTGAGTTTTCCTTTGCATGAAGAATTTTGTTTCTTACATGAGTATAAATATCACTATACTTGCTCTTTTTCAATAGTAAAAAAACCCAGTAACCAAAAATCTAAAAATAAAAAGTCCCAGCCCTCAAAAATAGGATATCTGCAATACTTACAAATAACAAACAAAATTATTTTTATTAATTTATATATTTCAACTTTTATTAGAACAAGAAGTCCACATTTTCTTTAATGTATTGCTAAGTAGAACTTTTTGTTGCATAGAACATACAGAGTAATATAGAAGAAACCTTTCTATTAAAATTGTTTTTGCCACTATGTACTGTCATCAGATATGCACCTGGGGAAGCAATACATTTGAAAACAGAAAGTTATGATATGAAAATTAAGTCAAAGGCATGGAAGACTAAAGCATATAAGTTGATTTAAATTACATAGCAATTCAACAAGTTGTTTTCAATTTAGGCCACAGCTGCATCAGGTGGTGAAAAGGGCAATAACAAAGGAACCCATTCATTAGACTTCTACTGAATTAAAAATGTTGTAGTTTTTAAGGTGCCCATGGAACACAAGGATAATATTAATATATTATCTTCAGATGTATTTGTAATCATAACACATTTACATGAATAAATTAAATTTGGTCATATAGTTTTAATTTAATTTGACATCACTCAAGTAGCTGTCCAATCATTGTATCTCTGTCTTTGACAGAAGAAATGAGGTGATATTGGAAAATGGAACTATTATTCTGGATATAAAGATAAATAACACAGTAAACAATACCTTGACACAGGAATAATATGAACATAGTACATACAGGACACAAAAGTGACATGGAAAAACAAAAACAGGAATACCTACCTTCTCTCTCTCTCTCTCTCTCTAGTGTTTCATTGTACCCATCACGGTAGCCTGCGAGTATCTTACAAAAGTATAATGTTATCAAGAAATGTATCTCCCTTCAGTTTAATCTTTTAAAGTAGGCACTTACACTGGGCTGGGTTTAACCAGTGAGCCATTAGTGAAAAAATCATTATCCTTTTAGGATTCTCCTGAGTCATCTGGTCTTCCTTCTTAGCAGTGTTTATGAAGCGTTGCTATTTATTATTATTATTATTTTATTATATTTGCAGTTGCTTAATCAAATGTATCTGCATGACATAAGGCCATATTGCACCATTCAGTGAGGAATACTGCTTGAAAACGGATGCTACAAATATGGTGCTTAGATTCTATCATTAGAATAAAATAATATTAGATCTCCTACTGAAAGTGCTAGAAATTAGGTAAAAACCAGGTAATACTGAGAACTAAAAAGTATCAGTTTCAAGAGAAAAAAAACCCTCAAGTTAAAAAGTATCAGTTCTTAGGAAGAACTCTACTCTGTTTTGTGCCTGTGTATCTTATTCTGCACAGCTCTTTATCGATGAAGGTTAAGTACATATATTGGGTCAAACATAAAGCATGATAGAAAATCCACAGGCAAAGAGGAGGTGCAACATAGAGGCATTCCATCTTGGGTCTGGCTCCCCAGAAACTGTAGATATTTTATGATAGGAACTGCAGAGGGGCAGAGGATCAGGGTCATGCCCCTGACTTGCCAACGGCGACTATATGTTCCTGTTACTCTGCACAGAGCAGATTATCCATATTTCTTTTAAGCATAGTCTGTTCTTTACTGTGAGTGCAAAAGTGGTCATTGCTCCTCAGTATATGGTCGTACAATAATAGGTCTTATATGTGCATACATTTTAGTGGTGCATTTCCATGAGGAGATAGAATTTAGCTCTTTGTATGGCATTCAGATAAAGGGGGGGAAGCAGGAGTGATTACAACAGGTATTTGACAGGCAAAAATGGTTGAGAATTTAAATTTCATTCCATTTCTATTACTCCAGTTTTGAAGATCATCCAGACCTTCTTGTATGATATTCCATTCCTCCTCCGTATTGGCACTACTTCCCAACTTTGTGTCGTCTGCAAATTTTATTAGAACATTCCAACGTTTTGTGCCAAGGTCATTAATTAAAATGTCAAATAATATTGGTCCCAAGACTGATCCCTAAGGAATTCCACTAGTAACCTTCCTCCAGCCTGACAGTTCAGGATGATTTGTTGTAGTCTCCCCTTTAACCAGTTCCATACCCATCTTTCAATTCTCATATTAGTCTCCATCTTCTCCAAATTAATAATTTCCCATGTGGATCTGTATCAAATGCCTTTCTGAAATGAAGGTAGATTAGATCTAGTGCATTTCCTTTGTCTTATCTGTTTATCTTTTCAAAAAAGGAGATCAGGTTGGTCTGGCATGGTCAACCCTTTTTACTAACGGACTGATATGCATTAAAGTGCAAATCCTGACCTCACTGAAATCGATTGTACTTTTGCCATTTGTTTCTACGAGACAAGGATTTCACCCCCATTTTTATAGTTCTGGAACAGTCTTCCAAAGAGAGCAATAGGAACAAAAATCCGTACAGGTTTCAAGACTGAGCTTGATAAGTTTATGGAGAAGAAGGTATGAAGAGATTGCCTACAATAGTATGTGTCCCATCTGCTATTTGCAAATATCCCCAATGGCTAGAGATGGGATGCTAGATGGGGAGGGCTCTGAGTAACTATAGTGAATTCATTTCCAGATGTCTGGCTGGTGGGTCTTGCCAACATGCTCAGGGTCTAACTGATCACCATATTTGGAGTTGGGAAGGAACTTTCCCTCAGGTCAGATTGGCAGAGATCCTGGGGGAGGGGGAGAATTCGCCTTCCTGTGAAACATAAGTCCTGGGAAACTTGCAGGTTTGAACTGGAGTAAATGGTGGATTCTCTGTAACTTGAAGTCTTTAAATCATGATTGGAGGACTTCACTAATTCAGCCAGAGATTATGGGTCTATTAAAGGAGTGGGTGGGTGAGGTTTTGTGTCTTGCAATGTGCAGGAAGACAGATCAGATAATCACAATCACAATCCCTTCTGGCTTTAAAGACTGTGAATCTATGCATAAACTGCAGTAACAAGGCTAGCACTATTCTAAAGAATTGGTATAGTTAATTTGTTACAGTCTCTTATTCTTTTGTATCATGGGGTGAGAAGGAAAAAACAAAAAAAAGCACACTGCCTCACAATCACTGTGTTCTCGATAGTATCATTGTTTCCTCCTACCTTCTCCAATTCCTTATGTTCTTCATTCCATCCAAGTCATAGCTCATCACTATTTAGACCTTAATCCTTCACAGTTTTATGCAAAGGTGTAGCTTTATATATGTGAATAGCCCCACTACATTTTTACGTCTCGCAAGAAATTGGCTTAAAACTGTAAATTGTTTAGGTAGGGACCTGCCCTTTATTTTATGTTTGTACAGCACCTAGCATAATGGGGCCACATTTTTATTAGGACTTCTGGTTGCTGTTGTAATACTACTACTACTAATATTAATAGCTGAATATAGATATTTTTGTTTAATTTGCCTATAATCATCTTCTGGAGAAGAGAAGACTGAAGGGTGACATGATAACAGTTTTCAAGTACATAAAAAGTTGTTAAAAGGAGGAGGGAGAAAAATTGTTTTCTTTAACCTCTGAGAAGAGGACAAGAAGCAATGGGGTTAAATTACATTAAGGACAGTTTAGGTTGGACATTAGGAAAAAACATCCTAACTGTCAGGGTGGTTAAGCACTGGAATAAATTCCCTAGCAAGGTCATGGAATCTATGTCATTGGAGATTTTTAAGAGCAAGTTAGACAAACACCTGTCAGGAACAGTCTGGTGAATACTTAGTCCTGCCTTGAGTCCTAGGCGACTGGACTAGATGCTCTCTTGAGGTCCTTTCCAGTCCTATGGTCTCTGTCATCTGCTACTAAGTCTCCAATTCAAAAGTACTCTTTTTCTGTTTAAGAGAATCAGTTTTCAGTCACATGTCTGTTAATCAAAGACATTATTTATGGCACCCAGGATGTCTCTATCTGTGAATTTATAGCTTAAATATATTGATATTAGCCAAAATAACCTTTCTCCTTCCTTTTCTTGTTTAAGATATTACAACTATAATTAAGTGTATTATTTTTTTAAACCAGAACTATATTTTACATGCTACACAAAAGTTAAAACTAATGGGTCCAGTTCTGATGTTTTTAATAAGACTGGCTCCCATTAAACTCAATGAACTAACATCTGATCAAGCAATGAACTTGAGTACATATGTAACTTCAAGTATACAAGTAGTCCTGTTCTACTATAGCCTATGTAAATGTTTCAGGATCGTGTTCTATAATAACTGAAGCTAGAACCAATAGTCTAAAAAGGAGCAGACTCTTTTCTAAAGAAGGGAGGTGAGGGGAAGGAATAATCTCAGACAAGGTCAGGTCCCAGATTACTGCATTGGGGAGCACAGCGTGGGGAGGAGGTGAGCAGCCCTCAGTCGTGAAAGAACAGATTCAGGACTACTTAGAAAAGCTGTACATGCACAAGTCCATGGGGCTGGATGCAATGCATTCAAGGGTGATGAGGGAAATGGCTGCTGTGATTGCAGAGCCATTAGCCATTATCTTTGAAAACTCGTGGTGATTGCGGGAGGTCCTGGAAGATTTGGACAAAAGCAAATATAGTGCCCATCTCTTAAAAAGGGAAGAAGGAGGAACTTGGAAAATACAGACCAGTCAGCCTCACCTCCGTCCCCAGTAAAATCATGGAGCAGATCTTCAAGCAATCCATTTTGAAGCACTTAGAGGAAAGGAAGGTGATTGGGAACAGTTAGCATGTATTCACCAAGAGCAAGTCATGCGTGATCAACCTGATTGCCTTCTATGATGAGATGAATGCTTCTGTGGATGTGGAAGTGAACATGATATACCTTGATTTTAGTGAAGCTTCTGATACAGTCTTCGACAGTATTCTTGCCACCAAGTTAAAGAAGTCTGGGTTGGATGAATGGACTGTAAGGTGGATAGAAAGCTGATTTAGATTATTGGGCTCATCAGGTAGTGCCGCAGGGGTTGGTCCTGGGACTGCTTTTGTTCAATATCTTCATTAATGATCTGGAAAATGGGGTGGATTGTACTCTCAGCTAGATTATAGATGACTCTAAGCTGCGGAGAGTGGTAGATACACTGGAGGGTAGGGCTAGAATACAGAGTGACCTAAACAAATTGGTGTATTGGGCCAAAAGAAATCTGATGAGGTTCAGCAAGGACAACTGCAGAGTCCTGCACTTAGGACAGAAGAATCCCATGCACTGCTATAGACTTGGGACCGACTGGCTAAGCAGCAGTTCTTCAGAAAAGGACCTGGGGGATACAGTGGGTAAGAAGCTGGATATGAGTCAATAGTGTGCCCTTTTTGCCAAGAAGGCTAATGGCATATTGGACTGCATTAGTAGGAACATTGCCAGCAGATTGAGGGAAGTGATTATTCCTCTCTATTCAGCCCTTGTGGGGCCACATTTGGGGTATTGTGTCCAGTTTTGGGCACCCCACTACACGAAGGATGTGGACAAATTGGAAAGAGTCCAGCGGAGGGCAACAAAAATGATTAGAGGGCTAGACCACATGATTTATGAAGAAAGTGTGAGGGAACTGGGCTTTTTTAGTCTGTAGAAGAGAAGAGTGAGGGGGGGATTTGATAGCAGCCTTCAACTACCTGAAGGAGGATTCAAGGGAGGATGGAGCTAGTGGTGGCAGATGTCAGAACAAGGAGCAATGATCTCAAGTTCAATGGGGGAGGTCTTGGTTGGATATTAGGAAAAGCTTTTTCACTAGCAGGGTGGTGAAGCATTGGAATGGGTGGCCTAGGGAAGTGGTGGAATCTCCATCCTCAGAGGTTTTTAAGGCCCGCCTTGCCAAAGCACCCTGGCTGGGATGATTTAGTTGGGGTTGGACTAGATGGCTTCCTGAGGTCCCTTCCATCTCTAATTTTCTATGCTTCTATGAAATAGGTAAATATTATTTAACCTGAATAGGACAGCTGTAAAGGGATCCCAGGAAACATACTGATATACTGCTGGCATGCTGTCACTATCCCAGTTAGGGGCAATTTATTAAAAAAATTCACACTGGAAATCATCAAAGTATGAATTATTACAGAGTTCACTGTTAAAGGAAGTATTCTCATTTTGGGACACCATCCTTAAAATTGTATGGGACCTAAGCTAATAATAATTTAAAATAAACTAGTGAGAGCTAAAGTAATAATTTTCCAGGAATGGAAGTGGGTATAGTACATTCATTAGCATTTATTTTGAATTATGAATTTTTGTTCTGCATCTCATATTTAATACTATGATAAAATAACTAAACCCTTTGAGAAGAAAGAGTGGGGGAATAAGGGTTTATTGTTCTTAAATGTCAAAATGCAAAAGAGATTACTATACTTAGACAGCCTACAACAAAAATAATTAACTTTAGTATTTTCCATATTTGGTAAATTCTACATGAATAAGGCAAGTAAACAGAATTTTGCAGAGTCATTATAAGTCTCTTTAAAAGAAAAGATGCACAGATTTGTTCAGTAAGTGTATGCTGCCATTAAACTAGTCTAAAGTGGGTTTTATTTTCTACATGTCTGAGAAGCAGATCCTAGGTAAACCACTTGAAATATATATGTAGGAAGTTTCTTCATAGTGGATTTTTATTGCTTTATATAACTGCTTCTGAAACTCTGTTTGCATAGCATTGGAAGAAGAATTTACCTCTGACTTTAGAAACATGAATTATATTAAATGAAAACTTTTATTGTCAGTTTAAGAAATCTAGATAGTTACTGTAAATATAATTTGATTATCTTGTTATTAATGTACTTAAACATTATTAGCAAGATATATTTGGAGAGAAAGGGCCAGCCTCTCAACTGATGTCAATCAGTGTATTCCATTGCAGTTAATATCAAGTGAAGAAGTCTCAACTTTACTGCTCAATAAATAAATAGAATTGTTCTATACAGTACTTTGATTTTGCATTGTGGGATTATTGGAATAAATGCTCACCAAAGGAATAAATGCTCCAGGAAGGACTGCATAATCTGCCCCTTTATGAGATTGTCAAATATCTGAGAATGAGTAATAGCATTCAGTGGAATGAATAACAGTACACTGCATATACAGAAGATTCTTATCTTAAGAATGTTGATAAGTGATATAGAAACATAATGATTTATCCAGCAAACAGCAGAGTGCCCTCAATACAACTGACATATAAGGGAGTTGAAAGCACTCACCCTCACAGGTGTTGGGTCCATAATACACAAATTAAATCTAGTGTGAACATTAAAATAATTTACTGCAGAGCATTATAACAGCATGTAGCAAATTAAATCAGTGTTAGACACATTTAAGTTGATCGCCCGTTGAATGTTACATAATTCAGTGCTATGCATCTTTATTTTCTAGCACCATGTGGGAGCCGGTCTACAGGATCTGAAGGCACAGTATTATCACCAAATTACCCAAAAAACTACAGTGTTGGACACAACTGCATTTACACTATTGCTGTTTCCAAAGAGTTTGGTGAGTAGAATGAGTCTCATTTTAACTGTTTCTTTCATACTTGTCATTGCATCTGCATTACGTTACTCTTGGGATGGATTTTGTAATTATTTATATGTTGAAAATGTATACGCTGGACTTAAAATAAACTATTGCAAACTGATAGATCTGGTTATACCTTTGACATAAGTAAGTTTCTGTGTCATGTGTTTTGATCTGTAGTTCATAGCTTCATATATATATGGGTCACAATATTTGTAAAAATAACATATTTTTGAAAATAGTAGTGTTTTTTTAATCCACTATAAATGCTGACATATTATATAGAGACGTTATTCTCAAAATAATGGACCAAATTTAGCATTGGTGCAAGTTAGTAGGACTGTTTGACTGTGATTCTCTGATGAACCTCTAGGATGTGCAGCACAGAACTGACAGCACAACGGGGTAGGGGAAGGGCTATGGTATCTTTAAGCCACTATTGCACCCTCCCCATCCTGGGCAGTTTTGCAGCCTCAGGAGTAACATAGGCACTTCTGAGGTCGTGTCTGATTTACAGCAGCCTAACTCTATCTGCTTATCAAGTGCAGCATGACCCAGACTCTCTGCACTACTGTGTCCAGCAGCCCCAGCCTCAACAAGCCCCCTAGGCAAGGGTTTGTGTGGAGGACCACAGTGGGCAGCCTTACACCTATCTTCTACAATTTCTACACCAGAGGAATCCTCTCAGAGCTGGATCCAGGGCTTTTAGAGCCCCTTTATGCCACTCAGTCCTTTGTATCTGATATAAAATGTCTGGGGAGAGAATGAAGATTTCAGCCTTTATCTTTATTGGTGTTGGTCTCATGAAAGTGTCTTATAACCAAAGGGTTAATGTACAGGATGGAAACCTTCTGGTATACCACACTATTGAAAAGAAAGATCAGCAGAAAGATTGGTTGGTAGGTAGATAGATAGATGAAGTGTGATACACAAATTCGATAACTAAGGCTTGGTCTACATGACATACTTCGGTTAAGTATGTTGCTCAGGGGTGTGAAAAATCCCCCCATGTAGACAGTGCTATGTTGACACAAGAGCTGCTCCTGCTGACGTAGCTACTGTCTTTCACAATGGTGGAGTTATTAAGCCAATAGGCAAGATCTCCCTCCTGTTGGCTTAGAGCATATTTCTCCTGACTACCATAAGTGTAAGGATATGATTTCACTGTGTGAAGGATAGAATGAGAATGTGGGCAAAACAAAAGGGAAGATGAATGACAGAATACTGTATCAAGGTTCTAACAAACACAATATTGTGTCCAGTCATTGAATTGGGAACTAGATAGCTCTGACTATTATTTATTTCTGAGTCATTAGGTCAAATCTGGCAAGGCTACTAGTGACCAAAATTACCATGAAATTCTGGTTTGATGTCTAATTAGTAATTAATAGATGTTCCAAATCAAATTCTTTGCAAACAGTTTCTGGCAATCTCAACAGACACCCAAATTTGAAGAGCTACAGAGAAGACTCTGCCTTTCTCCCATTAGTGATGGGTCCTGCTACATCAGGTTTGCGGCAAAACGGCAAAAAACTAGTGTTATTGTTCATTCTTTCCAGATAAATAGAGAGCTTCAGTTTCCATTTATGTCTATCTAGAACTTTTCACAAGTACTGAGGAAGAGGGAGGATGCTTGAAAGAATTATCATGTATGTTGAATGAAATGAGATAGTATAATTCAATATAATGAGAAGATGAAGAGGTGGAAAGAGTTGTAGGATGGATAAATATAATTAATATTCCCACAAGGTATGTACAATCTTGGCTCTACACTTCTGTTATACTGCTCAGACAATAGCAATTCCATCTTAACTTTCTTCTGTCCTATAGTATTGAAAACATGTTGAATCTACCATAACATTCTATTTCTGGAGGCAAGTAGTTGGTTTAAATTTTCAGTAGGAGACAGTTGAATTAAATATGTAAACATTTAAAGCATGTGTTCATATAGAGAAGTGACTAAAATAGAAGATGAGATAATAACAACATCCTTTGATAGTATGTCATTTATTTTGTGGTTGCCTAGATGAAGGGTTGGGGGGGAGGTGTTTAAACACTTTATCAAAACAGTTTCTGTCTGTATTAAGAGAAGAAGAAAATGGGCTAAGAGAAAGGAGAAATGGGTGATATTTGGTTAACTCTAGAGATAAAAGGGGGTTCTCAGAACAACATACAGTGTTGTAACAATTTGTTTCTCCTTACTATTTGGTGGAAAAAAGTCTTTTTGTACCAGTAAAACTGCTATTTTTTGTCCATAATCAGGGGGAGCAGGAGTGTACTAGGGGGGCGTTTTAAGAAAGACTGAAAATAAATTATACAAATAATAATAATTAATTAATAATCAAGTGTAACACACTATTGAGCTTCTAAATAGGAAGCAGTGAAAAACAAGTGTGATTTTTGGCTATCCAAAATGTGATCTGGCATTTAATTATATTCCACATTGAACTGATACATTTACCTGTGCAATGATTATGAGTTGATGTATAAGGTGGTGTTTTCCATTTAATGTTGTTTACCATGGCTACAAAATGCATGGAAATTATTCATCTTAACTCTGAAATGTCATGACTATCTAGGTTGTCTCTCAAACTTAGGTTTATTTAGAATAAACATACTTTTGTGTGTGTTATATTTTGTAGCTCTAGTGGGTACTATTATAGTATAGAAATTATGAACTTTATTAAACACACCGTACTGTAGTCTACAGTCTATGTCTTTATTTATAAGAGAATTCTAATAGCAGAAAAAATAGTACAGTGAGTAGAAAGAAACTAGTGGCTGGAGCACTAATGGTACTTTGGTTCCATTGCAGGGGCTAATGTATGACACACCCTGCTGGAGCCAATGGCTTAATATTTTGAGTGTGGCGAGTTCCCAGCTTGATCACTGGCAATTACATGATCCAGAAATGGCACTTTTGTGTGATATGTGTCTTTATATATAAGTAAAGTTCAGTAATCTGAGTACAGTAGGCATGCTTAAAAAGTTCTCTCTGTATTTAGAGATCTTGCAGCTTTCAGAGTCACTCTAAACAATGTTTATTCAAATTGTTAATCTTCCATCATAACAAAATTTTGTTTCCTGAGCATAAAAAGACCATATTCCCTCCACATGTTACAGCCCCTTTTCACTATCTGAGCCATGCAAAGGGTCCAGAATCTGTCTGCAAATTTGCTGAGGATGGAGGAGCTCTCACATGGTCTGAAGCTACTACAGCTGGCTCCATAGCAACTGCTGCACTCTCTCCCCAGCATAAAGGACATATCAGGAGAAGGGGTAATTTAGTGGTGGGAGAATGTAGCTCTACTTCACCAATTCTTAGGAAACATATCCAGATAGCATAAATTAATGCAGTTGGCAGCAGCTGTGTCCTGAGAATCAGAGAACTGTAACTGATTCTCTGACCTCTGTCTCTAGGCAGATCTTAGCACATAAGAGAATCTGGTCCATTACATTTGGTCATGGTGAAAGCCATAGCATAGAGTCGCATGAACCATTCTGTGTCAACTGATCTCGAATACACTATAACACGATATACATTCAAAACCAATTTTCTAATAGTAGAAGCATCTCTCCCTTTATGCTTTTGTGAATGTATAGATGATTTGCCACAGAATAACGAGTACAAGTGTGAAATCAGTGCTTTGAGCGATGCATTATGTCAGACAATGCACCTTTTGTGTTCTACTATGGTATCTGATTATTTATTGCTTGTTTTCATTCCTTTGTAAATGGCTTTGTCTCATGCTGAATACCAGGTGGGCTTTATACCTTGATGGCTTTACAGCTGTGCTCTGTATGTGGATGCACATGACTTTACTCATCCCATAAATGCTCATTTTACCCACCCACCCCCAGTCTCAGTGCTGTTGACCCAAGAATAGCTGTCTGGGAATCTGGATTGGGTTATACAATCTTTCTTCATGTAGCCCCTGCAAAACCTAGGGTTTAACCTGAATTAGAGCTAATGTTTGAACTCCACTGTACCTGTGTGTTATATTTATGTTGAAGAAACTCCTCTAATATGCAATTAGTTTATGCCTAGGGTTGGGATAGTAGTGCATGAATCAGTATGCAGTAAAGTTGCAATTCTGTTCTCTAAGCCATAGACATTTCTTTTGATTCCATGTAAGGTATTAAGCATGTAACCATATACTCCAAAAACATTTCCAAAAGTCAGCTCTTCATCTGTGCACAACACAAGCTTTTTTTGTCTCCTTGGAAGATACTGCCTTTATCCCACAAGATAGCAACACATGCAGTTGAAGAATCACTCATCTTGTCCATGATATAAACTACAATATAGGGAGTAAGAATGTGTCTAGTACTGTACCTCTGTTTTCAGCTAAGTGATTGATTACTGAAAGACAAAATTTGAACTGGTGGCAACATGTTTTGTGGTACAGTAAGACTGATGTAGAACTAGATTATTATAAAACTTTATTCCTATGTACAGGTGCACAATAGTCTACTCACTTTTTGACCTTGTTATTTGTGGGACTAGAAATGTACCTAATTTGCATCAGAAGGAGGGAGGAAAACGAAAGTTTCATGAATCAAGTGCACTTTGGAAAACAGACAATAGATGCTGTAGCTGTTTTAACATGAATAATTAACAGAAATTTGATTGAAACAAAATTATTTCAACAGTGAAAATACATACAATCCTATAAATGAAACTTACCTGAGATGGAGACGTCACTGGTTAATGTTGTTACATTGACTGAATTCAGTTACTGAAATATTTTCACGAGGAGTCATGATTTGTTGAGGGATGTATGAAATGTTTGGCTTTTGCTTTGCATAGTTTCAACAAAACCAAACCAGGAGTTTGGTTTGGCTGGATTCTCTCCCTCTGAGGTTTACATTAGACTTCTGTGTTTGCAAGAACCTGAAAACTGAGTAGAACCTCATGGAAAAACTTGGAAATCATCTCACTTTCATTAGTGAATCAGTGAGTTTTGTAACCCCCTTCTTGTTTCTCAATAAGCTGTCTATGTACATCAACCTTTACCTTCATCTACCTGCAATACCCCCTCTCTCATTTTCTTATTGCTTAGTGGGGGGATGACCAGCTGACTCCTTCCTGACTTCTTCAGGAGGTGGCTGGCTTGTACACTCATTGCCTTTCTCCAGGAATCAACAACTACTCTGAGTCCCAGGAAAGATCTCAAGGGTGCAATCAGCCTGCATATCCCTGATTCAGTAACATCAGTATCAGGAAAGATCCTCTTTCTCTTGCTGCTGCAGCTGTTATAAAGGCATTTTAGGTCATGATTACAGCCACCTGCACCACTGAACATTTAATGAGAAGATTTTTGGCTGGGATTTTCTAACAGGGTCCTAATACAGTTAGTTGCCCAGTTCCCAATGAATATTAATTTAAATGGGAGTTCCTACCTCTCTTAGAATATAGACTCATAGACTATAAGGTCAGAAGGGACCATTATGGTCATCTAGTTTGACCTCCTGCACAACACAGGCCACAGAACATCAGCCACCCATTCCTGCAATAGATCCCTAATTTAAGACTGAGTTATTGAAGTCCTCAAATAATTATTTAAAGACTTCAAGGTACAGAGAATCCACCAGCAAGTGACCCATGCTCCATGCTACAGAGGAAGGTGAAAAATCCATATGCCAATCTGCCCTGGGAGAAAATTCCTTCCCAATCCCAAATATGGTGATCAGTTAAAACCTGAAAATGTGGGCAAGACTCACCAGCCAGACACCCAGAAAGAATTGTCTGTAATAACTCAGAACCCACCCCATCCAACATTCCTTCACAGGCCATTGGGCATATTTACTGCTAGTAATCTAAGATCAGTCAGTTGCCAAATTAGGCTGTCCCATCATACAATCCCTTCCATAAATTTATCAAGCTCAGTCATGAAGCAAGTAGGTTTCTTGCCCCCACTGCTCCCCTTGGAAGGCTGTTCCAGAACTTCACTCCCTACGATGGTTAGAAAACTTCGTCTAATTTCAAGTCTAAACTTCCTGATAGTGTTTTTATCCGTTTGTTCTTGTGTTCACATGGCGCTGAACTTAAATAATTCCTCTCCCTCCCTGGTATTTATCCCTCTGATGTATTTATAGAGAGCAATCATATCTCCCCTCAGCTTTCTTTTGGATAGACTAAACCAGCCAAGCTCTTTGGGTCTCCTCTCATAAGACAGGTTTTCCATTCCTTCGATAATCCTAGCAGCCCTTCTCTGCACCTGTTCCAGTTTGAATTCATCTTTCTTAAACATGGGAGACCAGAACTGCACACAATATTCCAGATGAAGTCTGACCAATGCCTTATATGACGATACTAACACCTCCCTGTCTCTACTGGAAAAATCTCACTTCATGTATCCTAGGACCACATTATCTTTTTTCATGGCCACATCACATTAGTGGCTCATAATCATTCTGTGATCAAACACTTCACCCAGGTCCTTCTCTTCCTCTGTCACTTCCATCTGATGCATTCCCAGCTTATAGTAGAAATTCTTGTGCCTAAATGCATGATCTTGTGCTTTCCATGATTAAATTTCATCCTATTTCTATTACTCCAGTTTACACGGTCATTCAGACCTTGTTGTATGATATCTTTCTTTGTATTAGCAATACCTCCCAACTTTGTGTCATTCGTAAACTTTACTTGTACATTCCCACTTTTTGTGCCAAGTAATAAAAAGGTTAAATAAGATTAAATATTTTGAAGACCTCAGCCTTTGGAAAGGGTGGATTTGCCCTGCTGGATGCCACAAGACTTGGGATGTGGGAGGGAATATCCTGCTACTTTCTGAAGTAGAAGGAAGTTGCAATCAACTGAATACCATATGGGACTTCTGAAAGTAAAAGGTAGAGCTTCTTTTGCAAAAAGAGATTGGGATGTGGAGCAAGTTGTGGTTGGGTGAATATAGAGACTATATGTGGCATGCTCTAAGGATGGAATTTTTGCCTGTGGTGCACAGTGGGAGGAGCTCCCACATTGACCTGCATCAGCCCAAAATTAACATGCACAAACCTTGGAGAATCTGGAACTTGCATTGTAACCCAAAGCACATTTGCACAGCTTTAAATTTATTGTCCTGTTCATTTTAAGATTACATTTTAGACCTAGGAAAACTGTCTAGATATATTGAAATTTCTGTCGCATGCAATATCCTGTCAGAATTCAAAGTTGTTACTTATTAGTTAATCACACTGATGCCGACATATGAAGGGTTGCAATTACTGTATTAAATAATTTGTTTAAAACATAAAAGTTCTCTATTTTTTAATCTTTCTGATATTTTGGCTGGAAATTTAATATAGTTATTTCCTGAAACTAAATTATATGTTGTTAGAAACAGAATTACAAATACAAAATAAATCGTAGAAATAGAACAGAAATTAAAATAATGTAATTTACTCCTGGTATAAATATGCAGAAGCATATTTATTTAAAGTTGTTTTACATATATCATTGTTATTAAATACTAGTAATGTTAAGTATGTTTGGAGAGCCATTTGATACCTGACATTTGATGTGCTGTGTTTGTTTTTTTAATATATTATTGATTAATTCAGGTTACAACTGGTTTGTTGTTTTTAATAATTTTAGTTGTATGTTTTTTGTCTGTTACCTAAAGTGTTATTTTTCTAAACCAGCGGATATATCACAAGTATCAAAGTGCCCCATCCTATGTTACTATTCTCAGCAACTCATACCATTTTGTTTTCTTGAATTACTATGTAGTTTTCCATGTGTGAAATTCCCTCCGAAAGCTGTTGGTCTGTTATGTTTTTGCCATATACTGTGGAATGCATTAAAATACTATATTATAAGAAAGTCAAAGGATTTTTTTCTTTAATTTAAGTTTCAGCAATATATGTTTCTCTAACATTGGTGTAAATCTGCAAAGCATATTGTGTAAATTGTATCATATTGGTCTACATGAAGGGAATGTGTGGCAGGGTGTGTATACCTGTACAAGACAGAGAGTACGCATACTTGACAATGGACACTGTGTGCTATCAGAAATGTTTCCAAACCATTTGGATGACCTTACCTAACTTACAGTGTGATCAAGAAAAAATTGATGGTTGCCCTTTTTATTGCTTCATTTTAGGGGCTTACTAGCAGTTGCAATGGGAAGAGGGGAAAAATAGGAATTCAGCAGAATGAGAGGGCTGCCTGACACAATGGATTTGTTTTTTATACTATTTACATTTTAATTTATTGATTCACCTGCCCTCAGCCCAAAAATCTACCTCTGCCCACATGACTTCTAACATTCTAAACATCTGAGCTGCTTCTAACAACTACAATTTAAAAAAAAATAAAACACACCTTCCAATAAAATGTTTCCTTTTTAACCCTAAAACTTCTCAGAAAAATAGTTTGGTCCCAATTTATCTGCAAAAAAGACACCTCCAACCTTTACATAAATAGTTTCCTCAGCTTGAAATCTAGAACACTTGTGTTATTAATAGTTCCAGAGGGGTAGCTGTATTAGTCTGTATACAGCAAAAACAACGAGAGTTCTGTGGCACTTTAAAGACTAACAAATTTCAAATATTAAATTTGTTAGTCTTTAAAGTGCCACAGAACTCTCATTGTTTTTGTGTTATTAATGTGTTTGATCAAACGGCTAACCTCTTCAATTCATCAAATTGCACTCAAATGGCATTGTAGAAAAGGGTTACTATGTATTTTTAATTAAGAACATTTGAAGCTTTGTGTTGAAAATTGATTATGCATCACTGTATATATTTGTGTCTAATAGCAGGTATACAATACCCTACATTAATAAAGCAGTCCTCATCATTGAGGATGACAAAGTATCTTGCACAGATTGTATAGGGACCACTCACTGCAAGAACAATTCATGAGAGATACTGGTACTCTCAATTCTCGACATTAACTCGGATTTAGTTTTGAATCCAAATCTCCACCTAAATTTAATATGGATTTGAAAGCCATTTTAGCCCTCTCTGTACAGAACACATATTAAATATTGAGCTGATCTTGTCCTAGGAACACATCTTCCTTTTAAAGTCTGAAAGAGCTGCATGACAGCCCAAAGATTTGGCAGGTAGTAAGACAAAATACATCTTATGATGTAAAGCAAGATGTCCCGATCAGCTTTGTAGAGAGTGGAGGAGTTCTTGAACCATATTGCTGACACGAAATATTTCTGAGTCAGGTACCAAGGAGAATAGCAAGGCATACTTTTTCATTATATTGAGTGTAATCATAACTCTTCTTCTCCCAAAAAGTGTTGAACACATCAGATAGTCTTCCTATAGTATTGGTGCTGTATAATATATGTATATGAGAGACTTTCAATGGAAACATGTACAATTCAGAATGCTGCAAGGACTACTTGTACATTTCCATAACATATAATATGTTCTAATACAGTAAAATTTAATATCATTTAAACCAATATCTATATATAAACAAAAACCAACAATACAATAGTGTATTGAATGTGTAGCAAGTAACAACAGGTCTTTTAACCAGACTATTAGATTGAAAAAGTTTTTGATGGACCGAAAAGAAAAGCTATTTCATGTGCAGTTTTTCAACTTCTCATGGCTAAATTTCTATGGAAAAATCACTGCAGTGTAGCCTTTTTTCGATGTTTCATTATTCTGTCATGCAGAATCACAGCTGCAATATTTCATACCATGACAGGTTTAAGCTAGAAGATAAATGGTTCACAAAAGCACACAGCATGCCACAGGCAGAGTCTTTTGTAAACATAGAAGACTCATCATCTCCGACACTCTCCCACTGATGTTTCAGAATGGTGAAATGCTCACTAATTGTTTAATACTGCAATCCAGCACTGATTACAATTAAAATTAAGAAATTTAATATTTTGTTCTATTTTGCTGACTCACATGATTTAATTTGTATGCTTTGCATTTAACACTTAGGATTATATTTGCATTTTAAAATAATCTAATTATTAGTAAAAATATAAATAAATAAAGTCCATGTGAAATAGCCTAAAAGAATGAATGGGGTTTCTTTTTATTGAAATAGTAAGACACACTGTGCACTGCACAATGTAAAAGTTTAAGCATATATATGGCATGTCAGCAGAAAAAGAAATTGTTTCACTCTCAGTGGCTGATATGGAGCCTATTCTTTAAATCATACCCCTTTTTCCTACTTAGAATCATAATATGCTCATGTATAACTGGGAAATTTTCCAAACTCAATAGGGGTATGACAAGTAAAATACAGTGTTCTTTTTATCCATTATTGTGCTGCCAGGAGCACTGAACTTTGTTTGTAATATTTGTATGGTTGTTGACAACATAGGTAAAAATACAGCATTTTTGCCCAAGTTGGCCACTCATAGCTTTTTAATTTCTAGTAACAGTAGAGAGAGAAATTTGCATCTACTGTTCTGTTCAGGTTCTGAATAATGATAAAAAGCCCATGCTTTGCAAACCCTTAAGTGTATCCACAGAATACTGCAGTTTTCTAAGTCGGTTTGCATGTGAGGTGATTTTCCAAGATTTTGTAGGTAGTCTGATGTGATGTGACACATGGAATTGCTGTGCATAAGGAGATGGGAAAGGAGGAATAAGAGCCCAGCAACAATTTGTTAATGAGAACGGTCTTTTAAAAGATTTATTTTTGCAAACTCTGGAAGATACAGGTATGACTTTTATTCTGTCAGCTGGACCAAACATAGAGCAAACAATGTTACCCGACACATATTTTCCATTTTAGACAGTTCATTGAATTTGGAATTTGCTGTCAGGTTAAAAACCAGGTCATGACAGAGTTACTTCAATAGAGTCTGTTGTACTTTCAAATTTAATTCACACTTTCAAAGGTAATAACATAGGCGTGGATGGCTGATTAAGTGGCAGAACTTCACAAGAAACTATGTCCAATAAGGAGGGAAGGAGAACTAAACTGGTTTTGTTTTTATAATTAGTTGCATTAAAGTATAACATTTATTTTTGCACTGTTGAATAGAGTTGTGTTTTTAAAGAAACCTCTCAGCCAATACTGGTTGAAATTTTTTAAGCAATGCAGGGGATTTAGCTACTCAACTTCTATTAAAATTAATGGAAGATGTCTGGCTGAATCCCCTGCAATGCTTTAAAAATCTCAATCACAGATTGTTTGTGCTACAATGTCCTATCTGATGGGATATTTCTCTGCATTTTCAAGTAAAGTAAGACTCAAAGTATGGAGCTCCCTCAACTTCGGTTGACATTAACAGAGGATGATCTGAAATATTGCTTATTATGCTGACATAGGATAGAGATGATCAAATCCTATTCTTTTTACAAATTAATCTTTTCAAATCAGTGAGACCACTCATATGAATAAGGCAACCAGGATGTAACTCATCTAAAACAATGACCACTCTTTCACAGAGCAGTGTGATACCTTGCAACCTGCATCTAATTATTGTGTGCCCAACTTTTGGTATATTCATCTGAGAAAGAAGGCACACCCACCACTATTGCCAACCCTATGCGTTCAAAAAATAAAAAGTCAGACCCCAAAACCATCAAATTGGTTTTCATTGTCTTCTAGTTTCTGGGACTTTTATAAAACACTTGATATACATTTTCAAGCTTTTTTCCACAACCATGAAGGCTAGAAACTTGCTGAGGGTGGAGGAGTTGTGTGTGTGCTTGCGGGTATTTTGGTTTGTTTTATTTTTCTGAATGAAAACTGAGATTCTCATGTAATGAGATTCTCAGGAGCTGAGACTTTAAGAAAAACACCTAATATCTGATACATTTGGAAGAGTTGGAAATACTGGAATACAGTGAGATGAATCAATTTCATCCAGAGAAATAAAGGAAGTCTACATAAGTGAGCATGTTTAGTGCTTAGAGCAGATAACTAGTATTCAAGATAACTGGGTTCTGTTCCCAGTTCTGCCATTGAGTTGCTATCACCATAAGCCTCTGTTTATTTATATAAAAGTTTACCTACTTCACAGGAGTGTTGTGATAGTTATTTAATGTTTTAAAGTGATTAGCAATCTTCAAGTGACACTGATGAAGAAGTATTAAGTATTATTTATCATTGTCAACAATATCAATATCAACAATATTAATTAGTCCTTATTTTCAGGAGTAGCATCATCAATCTACATAAAATTGAAAGAAAAATCTTGTTAAAACCAGAGTAATTCATATTTTTCATGACTGATGCCATTTCTCTTTCCCAAAGGGAGATCTCCACATATCCACCATCCCCCCCTTTCCTTTGTCTGACTGGTATAGAGGCACTGATTGCAAACACTGAGTCATTTTCCTTAGAAGACAAACATTAGTGTAACAGATTTCATGCTACCTCTGGTACAGCACTAATGGATTCTTTAGGAGGATAATATTGCTTGTAGAAATAGATTTAAGCAATCTTGATATGTTGTTATAGGCTATCTGAATTTTGCCCAATGTTTAGAACTGATACTGTTAATGATTTTTATTTTCTCCTTCATATTTCATAGACTCTAAGGTCAGAAGAGACCAATATGATCATCTAATCTGACCTCCTGCACAACGCAGGCCAGAAAACCTTACCCATCCTGTAATAGACCGCTGACCTGTGACTAAGTTATTAAAGTCCTCAAATCATGGTTTAAAGACTTTAAGGTACAGAGAATCCACCGGAAAGTGAGCCGTGCCAGATGCTACAGAAGAAGGCGAAAACCCCGCAGAGCCTTTGCCAATCTGCTCTGGGGGGAAATTCCTTCCCGATCTCGAATATGGCGATCAGTTAAACCCTGAGCATGTAGGCAAGACTCACCAGCCAGACACCCAAGAAAGAATTGTCTGTAATAACTCAGAACCCGCCGCATTTAACATCCCTTCACAGCCCATTGGCATATCTACCACCAGTAGTCAAAGATCAGTCAATTGCCAAATTAGACTGTCCCACCATACCATCCCCTTCATAAATTTATCAAGCTCAGTTTTGAAGCCAGCTAGGTTTTTTGCCCCCACTGCACCCCTTAGAAGGCTATTCCAGAACTTTACTCCTCCAATGTTTAGAAACCTGCATCAATTTCAAGTCTAAACTTCCTGATGACCAGTTTTTATCCATTAGTTCTTGTGTCCACATGGCGCTGAACTTAAATAATTCCTCTCCCTCCCTGGTATTTATCCCTCTGATGTATTTATAGAGAGCAATCATATCTCCCCTCAATCTTCTTTTGGATAGGCTAAACAAGCCAAGCTCTTTGGGTCTCCTCTCATAAGACAGGTTTTCCATTCCTTGGATCATCCTAGTAGCACTTCTCTGCACCTGTTCCAGTTTGAATTCATCTTTCTTTAATATGGGAGACCAGAACTGCACACAGTATTCCAAATGAGGTCTCACCAGCGCCTTGTATAACAATACTAACACATCCCTATCTTTACTGGAAATACCTCGTCTGATGCATCCAAGGATTGCATTACTTCTTTTCACGGCCACATCACATTGGCGATTCATAGTCATCCTGTGATCAACCAATACGCCCAGGTCCTTCTTCTCCTCTGTCACTTCCAACTGATGAGTCCCCAGCTTAAGCAGAAATTCTTGTTATTCGTCCCTGTAGGAAGGCGCTGTGGCCTTCCTCAGAGCCTGGGCCTGAGGAAGGGTCGCTACGCCCTGGCCAGACAGATCCAAGCCTGCCAAACCAATCTGCTTGGCAACAGAGGGGCGGAGCTAACCCAGGAAAGGAAAGTATAAAAGGTCAGCCTAGGAGCTCACTGTGGAGGAAGCTGTTGCTGGAGGCAGACGTGCCCTCCTGCAGGCTGCAGTCTAAATCTGACCTCAACCGAGCACCCGCTCGGAACAACCACCCAATGGAGCGGAAGCCCCAGAACTTGCCTGGCTGGCCAGACCCTGGTGACTGGAGAGGGCCACCGGGCCCCAGTGACTGGACAGGGCCACCAAGTCCCAGAGACTGGACCGGGCTGCCAAGCCCTAGCACCTGGATCGACCCCCCTAAGGTTCTGCAGGAGGAACTATCCCCCGAGACCTGTGCTGACCTGGAGGAGCTTCCTGATGCCGGGGAACCCAGGAGCCCTATGACCTGGAGGAGCTAACCTCTGCTGAGGAGTTCCCGGACTTGCCACCAACTGACGAGGAGGGTCTGGTAGGCCTGCCGCGGGCCGAGTATCCGAGCGACCCTGAGGAAACGGAGAACTCAGGTATCCGGGACTAGGGGGAGGAAGCGGCCCAGGGACAACCCTAGCAAGTGGCTGAGACAGGGGTGAAACCCCGCCGTCAGCGTGTTGCGGCGGGAGCTCCGCTGACTCAGTAGCAAATGCCCTTGCCACTGATAGGGCCCTGGGCTGGGATGCAGTGGAGACAAGTGGGCCTGCATCCCTCTCCCCCCTTCCCTAACCGCCCCGGGAGGAACGCTATTCTCTGCTGCAACAGACTGCTTCCCTGCCTCCCCCTGCCAGAGGGTCTGAGGCAACAGACTGCTTACCTGCTTTGCCCTTGCTGAGGGTTGGAGACAGTAAACTGCTTTCCTGCCTCACCCACTGGAGGGCTGGGCTAAGACTCTTGGAAAGGCACTGATTATTCCCCCTGTAGGGAGGTGCTGTGGCCTTCCTTAGAGCCTGGGCCCGAGGAAGGGTCGCCACACCCCGGCTGGACCACGCCACCAACTTACGGTCCCTAAATGCATGGCCTTGCACATTCCGCTATTAAATTTCATCCTATTTCTATTACTGCAGTTTACAAGGTCATCCAGATCTTCCTGTATGATATCCCGATCCTTCTATGTATTGGCAATACCTCCCAACTTTGAGTCTTCCACAAACTTTATTAGCACATTCCCACTTTTTGTGGCAAGATTAGTAATAAAAAGATTAAATAAGATTGGTCCCAAGACCAATCCCTGAGGAACTCCATTAGTATCCTCCTTCCAGCCTGACAGTTCACCTTTCAGTATGACCCATTGTAGTCTCCCCTTTAACCAGTTACTTATCCACCTTTCAATTTTCATATAAATCCCCAACTTTTCTAATTTAACTAATAATGAAATCTAGGTAAATTAGATCCACTGCATTCCCTTTGTCTAAAAAGTCTGTTATCTTCTCAAAAAAGGAGATCAGGTTGGTCTGGCATGATCTACCTTTTGTAAAGCCATGTTGTATTTTATCCCAATTACTATTAACCTCAATTTCCTTAACTATTTTCTCTTTCAAAATTTTTTGGAACACTGCATACTACTGAGATCAAACTAACAGGCTTGTAGTTACCTGGATCACATATTTTCCCTTTCTTAAACATAGGAACTATGATAGTAATTCTCCAATCATACAGTACAGCCCCTGAGTTTACAGATTCATTAAAAATAATTGCTAATGGGCTTGCAATTTCACGTGTTAGTTCCTTTAATATTCTTGGATGGAGATTATTCGATCCCCCCCGATTTAGTCCCATTAAGCTGTTCGAGTTTGGCTTTTTCCTCGGATGTGGTAATTTCTATCTCCATATCCTCATTCCCATTAGCCACCCTACCACTATCCCTAAGCTCATCATTCACCTCATTAAAAATGGAGGCAAAGTATCTGTTTAGATATTCGGCCATGCCTAGATTATCCTTAACCTCCACCCCATCCTCAGTGCTTAGTTGTCCCATTTCTTCTTTCTTTATTTTCTTCCTATTTATATGGCTATAGAACCTTTTACTATCAGCTTTGATTCCCTTTGCAAGATCCAACTCTACTTGGCTTTCTGGCCTTTCTCCTTTATCTCTACATGTTCTGACCTCCAAGAGGGAGCTTTCCTTGCTGATCCCCCTGCCCCATCTTCCACTCCTTGTAGGCTTTCTGCTTTCTCTTAATCTCCTGTCTGAGATGCATACTTATCCAGCTTAGTCTTGCCTATGCATTTTTTCACCTTCCTTGGGATGCAGGCTTCATATAATTCCTGCAACTTCTATTACATCCACTAAACTTACGTATATTTGCCTCAGGTCCATTAAATTATTCTTGTTAATATTTGCTTGTATGATGGGAGCACCTAGAACTCCCAATCAGGATTGAGGCCCCATTGTGCTGGTGCTATACAAACAAACAGTAAAAGAACATAGCTTTAATTAAGGTAAGATGCAATTGGCCGTGCTATAGTACAGTTCTTTTGTTTTGTTTACTAATAGCAGGATAAGCAAAGATATTGGAAAGGAAACACTTGTAGCATGAGTAGAAGTCGGTATCACATTTGTTTAGCTCTATTGTCTGCAGGCAGTTTTGGTTTCTAGCAAAGAATTTGAAAATACTTTGAGAAGACTTACCTGGCCAGGCTGGGTCAAGAAAGGGACCCAGATGACATTGACACCTCCAGTAGCATCTGCTGACTATGAAACATCATCTGTGAGGTCAAATTGTGTCCCTACTCTCCTATGTACATTCTTTCTTTCTTTCTTTCTTATCCCTCTCCTTCTGTCTAATAAGTGCCTGGCTCAGCTAGACTGAATATTTTGCAACACTGGTGTGAGCTCGTGACTCCCTGGCTACTGCACTGGGCAGCATAAATATGGGAAGAAGGTGAGCAGCCCTCAGTGGTGAAAGAACAACTTCAGGACTATTTAGAAAAACTGGACATGCACAAGTCCATGGGGCCAGATGCAAAGCATCCCAGGGTGCTGAGGGAGTTGGCTGATGTGATTTCAGTGTAACCCTTCTGCCAGAATCAGCCACAGCAAGGGCCGGGTTCACTATCTAGGGGTTCCTGTCAATGATACAACACCAAACCAACTCGAGCTCCCACCCAGTCACCTAGGAAGTCACACACTATCCCCTGGGTGCCCCCAAAAGGCAATACTTCCCCTCTCACAAGCACAGAGTCTGAGTATAGAAAGTAAACCTTTCAATAAAAGGAAGTAAGTAACACAGCACTGATTTCAGAAAACTGTGCAAACAGAATTCATAAACTCAAAAAAAAAAAAAAAAAAAAAAAACATGAGCAGAAACCAAACCACCCCAGTGTATGTGGGACGTGTCCTTCACCCCTCTCTTCTTGCTTTCCCCCTGCCCTACCAACCATCACAGCTGCACTGTCCACCTCTCCATCGTAGGGCTATACTAGCCCCTCTACTGGCTCCCACCACCTGCCCGTTGTGGGGTTCGACTAGCCCCATCTGCTGGCTCCCTCTGGTCATGTGACTCGACTAGCCCCCTCTGCTGGATATCACTCTCTCAAGGTTCCCCCAATTTCTTCAGTGATTTCAGCTTCCAGAGTTCAGCTTTCAGTGATTTCAGCTCTCAGTTCATGGGGAAACCCTCTGTTGATACGGGAGAATTGTCCCTGCTTTTAACAAAACAAAAGACTCCAAGAGGAATCCCATTAATTTTATCTTTCAACAGTGGGAGGAGACAGTCAATCCTTGCCCGAGGAAGACCCCAACCCCTCTCTCCTGTTCTCACAGGGCTCTAGCATCTGAATGCCTCCTTTGTTGAGTTCTTTGCGGATGAGAGTGAATCTTTCATCAGAACAGGCTAAGCACAGTTCTACTGTCATTTATTCATACAATAGGGGGTCAACATTTCATTACCCCTGCAATTAACATGAAAGTGATTTGTAACCCAATACCAGCCAGACTGACCATTTCCCATCATGCTCAGCACCTAGGTGTGCTTATGCAGATACAGTGCAATCATGCTGAGCGCCTAGTTGTACTCATGCAAATACTGAGCCTATGAAAATATAGTTCCCTCTATTTCAGCTGACTGAGCGGGGAGGGCCACTCAGACCTTGCTTACAGCAATGCCATTGGCCAGTATCTTTGAAAACTTGTGGTGATAAGGGGAGCACTTAGGCAATTGGAAAAAAACAAATATAGTGTCCATCTTTAAAAAAGGGAAGAAGGAGGATCCAGGGAACTACAGACCAGTCAGCCTCACCTCAGTCCCCGGAAATATCATGGAGCAGGTCCTCAAGGAATCTATTTTCAAGCACTTGGAGGAGAGGATGGTGATCAGGAAAAGTCAGCATGGATTCACCAAGGGCAAGTAATGCCTGACCAACCTGTTTGCCTTCTCTAATGAGATGACTGGTTCTGTGGATGTGACAAAAGCAGTGAACATGATATACCTTGAATTTAACAAAGCTTTTGATACAGTCTCCCACAGTACTCTTACCACCAAGTTAAAGAAGTATGAGTTCATTGACTACAAAGTGGATAGAAAGCTGGCTGGATTTTTGGATTCAACAGGTAGTGATCAACAACTCGATGTCTAGTTGGCAGCCAATATCAATCAGAGAGCTTCATGCTTGCTCCTGGGGCCATTTTTGTTCAATATCTTCATTACTGATCTGGAGGATGGGGTATATTGCACCCTCAGCAACTGTGCAGGTGACTAAGAGGTAGATACGCTGGAGGGTAGAGATAGGATACAGACTAACCTAGACAAATTGGTGAATTCGGCCGAAAGAAATATGATGAGGGTCAACAAGGAGAAGTGCAGAGTCCTGCACTTAGGACAGAATAATCCCATGCACTGCTATAGACTGAGGACAGACTGGCTAAGCAGCAGTTCTGCAGAAAAGGACCTGGGGGTTACAGTGCACAGGAAGCTGGATATGAGTCAACAGTGTGTCCTTTTTGCCAACGACTTATTGGGCTGTTCATAGTGGTGGCAGATGACAGAACAAGGAGCAATGGTCTCAAGTTAAAGTGGGGGAAGTCTAGGTTGGATATTAGGAAAAAACTAGGAGATTGGTGAAGTACTGAACTGTGTTACCTAGGGAGGTGGTGGAATCTCTAGACATAGAGGTTTTTAAGGCCTGACTTGACAAAGCCCTGGCTGGGATGATTTAGTTGGGGTTGGTCCTGCTTTGAGTCCCTTCCAACCCTAATCTTCTATGATTCTGTGAATACATTGTGATGTCTTGGTAATGTTGTCTTCTGAACTGGAAGGTCGCTTCTTGATGCTGCTGTATGGATGCTCTCTTCTTCACTGTCTTGCCTGTAGAGACAGGTTGAGCAAAGATGAGACGCTGTGATGAGCATGTTTCATGGAGCTGATCGAGTGAGCAGGGAGTGCTGCTTGTTCAGTTCAGAGAGATTTTATATCTGTCTCTTTTCTCTAATTTAATGGAAGAAGGGAAACACACTTTTCAGGCTTGATTGGATTAAAAATTTAGCAGCTGTTATTATTTGATTTTTCTCAGTAACCTTGTGAATTGGTCTTAGTTACATGTTCAGCTCATGAATATGTAGTCTGTTTATGCAAGTGCAGTGGTTTCTAATTGCTTTTGTTCATCTGGCGTAATCGTCTCAGACCATGGTTTAAGTAATAGTTTTAATTTTTTTTTTCATTTATTCAGACTGAGCTATCCGTTAAATTCCATGAGGGCTTCATAGTAGTTGAAATTCTGCTTAAAATGGGCCCAGACATCCTTATGCCAGATACAAAAAGTCTTCCAGTTCTCAAAATTTATAAATTTAAGAGGCTTTTTAAATTCAAGAGACATCCAAGAAAGCATTTTCTCTTTTTATTAACAGTTTTTGGAAAGGTGGTTCTTATCTTTCTAAGTTTGGTAAGGAAATTTCATAAGCATTGCCAGATAACTTACCAATTCCCCAATTAATATAATTATTCTATATTCAAATGGCTTCTTACATTATTAACCAGTTATCACAAGATCACTTGACTCCATATTGCTACGTACAACATCTTACTATGTACATAACATTAGGAAGTTATTACATTAGATGTTTGCATTTGAATTAGAGCTGTCAACTAGTCACAAGTAAATAAAGCAATTAACCCAAAACAAATTAATTAGATTTTTTTAAAGTCGCGATTAATCGCAGTTTTACTCTCACTGTTAAAAAATAATAGAATACCGATTTAAATGTATTATAAATATTTTTGCAGTTTTTTCTGCATTTTCAAATATATTGATTTCAATTACAACACAGGATATGAAGTCGTCAGTTCTCACTTTATATTATTTTTATTACAAATATTTGCACTGTGAAAAAAAAAATAAAATCAATAATATCGTTCAAGTCACCTCTTACAGGGACTGTAGTGAAATCTCTTCATTGTGAAAGTGCAATTTACAAATGCAGAATTTTTTTTACATAACTTCACTCAAAAACAAAACAATGTAAAGCTGTAGAGTCCACTCAGTCCTACTTCTTGTTCAGCCAATCACTAAGACAAACAAGTTCGTTTACATTGATAGGAAATAATGCTGCCCACTTCTTATTTACAATGTCACCTGAAAGTGAGAACAGGTGTTCGCATAATACTCTTGTAGCTGGTGTTGCAACATATTTACGTGCCAGGTATGCTAAACATTCATATGCCCTTCATGCTTCGAAAACCATTTCAGAGGACATGCTTCCATGATGAATTTAAATTGGTATTCTGTTATAATTAACAGTGCAATTAAAACTGCAATTAATCATGACTATTTTTTTAATCTCGTGATTAATTGTGATTATTTTTAAATCGTTTGATGGCCCTAACTTGAATACAAAATGATTACAAATATACATCTCAAAAGTGTTCCTTATACTCTTCAAGTATCTAAAGAATTACCTTTAAGAGGGAACATGAATTTAGAAGTAAGAAAGATCTTCTACAAAACATTTCCCACTCATAAAGCTTCAGCATACTGCTAAAATAAATTATTTTCAATATTCTATAATTCTTTGTGAGGGATCTGAAAATAAGGTTTTTTTCTTGCAAAGGGCAGTAAAGAAAAGTTCACTTTTATAAAATAGTTTTATAACTTTTGGTAACAGCTGCTATTCTTCACTCCTTTTTGCATCCTTACATTTTTTTGAAGTCAGCACACTTCCTAAAACATAAATATTTTGCAATGTTGGCTGTTTAAGATAAAACTAATTGCCGTCTTCTACCAGATTGATGTGTCCTGGTTTTTGATAAGATAATTCATTATCTGTTTGCCTTTTGACCAAAATGGTCCTTAGAATGAAGATCTGCCATCCATAGCACTTGCAGTTTACAAATAAAACTTCTATTAAATATATTATATTATACAAACCACGCTGCAATAACTAATGCTTATATACACCTTTCAAGACATAACTTAAAGGAAAATAGTATAGAAAATTAAAGCAATATAGAAGTTATAAAGGCTGCATTTTACAGTCTGTATAAGCACTCTTGGTTGTTTTATGGCTGAGGATGTTATCACCTTCATGTTCCTGGATGACAAGAAACGGAAACCTCCTAGATTTTATTTAATTAGCTTCAACATTTTGTTTAATAAAATAAGCAACCACAGACATAAGTGGTGGTGTTATATTATTCAAGCAGCATGGGTATAAAAGTAATTGTAGGTATCTTTAATATTTAGTAAAGGTGCAGACAAGTTTGCAGTGACTTAGCATTATAAGTATAAATTGCAATAATTTTATCAATAGCCATTTTGCATTGGTATTGATGTTTATCCCCTACAAAGCTCAAAGGAATTGATTTTCCTCTCACAATGCCATTAATCAGAAGTAAGTACATTTAAAGCTATGTTAAATCAGCATAAGTAAGAGCAGAATCAGGCTCCGATGCGGTCAGACTTTTAGCGAGGAAGAGAATTTCAAGATGACTACCAAGAAACATAAGACAGATAATTCTAGTGCCATCAAGGGTTTCTGCACTAGAGAAACACATAGGGGATTGAGAGGGAATAATTCCTCTCCCCCAGCCAGTAGACTGGGAGTGAGCGCTATTCAGCAGCTGATGCAGTGATATCATTTCTACCAGGATTCTTTCAGACCTCAGGAGCCAAGCAGGGCAAGTCTGAGTGCATGGATGGGAGAAATTCTTAGGAGCACTTAGGTATTCCCAAAAGTAGGTTGATTTTTTAAAGAATATTTTTGTTAAGAGGTTATGTGAATAATATATTGATGCATTTTTATACATCTTTCTTGTCTAATATTTGGAAGGAAGTAAGCTCTTTGAAATGTGAAGAAAGAACGACAAGCTCATTATAGATAGCTGCTTACTTTTATCACATTTGTTCAGCTGGCTACAGCTGGTTATGTAAATTAGAGGATATTTTTACTCTGCTGAAACTTAGACCTATTAATATTCAGAGCTGAAATTTCACTTACCTATCACTCTGCTTTCAGCTGGTGGGTGTTCAGGAAGACTGGCAAACCAGATATGTTTGAGTTTTATTTGTTCAGGAGGCTTGAGCTTGGACAACAAAAACTCAAGCCACACTCCAGGTGCTATTCCATCTTCAAGGCTTATGAAACTCACACTTAGTACTGGAGAAAAATGTTATCTTATTATTGAAGGAAAGTCTGACCA
Organism: Emydura macquarii macquarii; assembly: GCF_026122565.2. NCBI lineage: Eukaryota > Metazoa > Chordata > Testudines > Chelidae > Emydura > Emydura macquarii. The sequence goes on along the minus strand of NW_027130520.1, from coordinate 14,578,442 downwards.
ATCTCTCTCCTAGTTGTTCTCTATTTCATCGGAGATCTCTTACAGTAAAATTGTTATTGTTATAGTTATTTTATTATATGTTTATATTGGAGTAATGCCTAAAGGCTACAACCAGGTTGAATCCCAATGTGCTATGTGCGCTACAAAAATAAATATAAAAAATGGCTGTTCCTTCCCAGAGAGTTTTCAGTAAATACATAAATAAACCATGTTGTAACAGATGTAACTGATGGATAAGATAAAAAAGCTGAAATGGGGAAGTTTGGGTTGGAAATTATGGAGCTGTAGGTTGTGACTCCACAGTTAACGGTTGTGTTACAGAGGTCCGCTTAACAGGAACTTTAAATCTTTCTTTTGTATGAAAAAAAATCATTGATATGGCAAAAACAAAACGTAGAATATAAACTTTGAGCATATTTGAACATTCCATGATGGTTTAAAGAAAAATGAATTGAAAGAGATAGAATAAGAAGTTTTCACTGGATTGTGTCACTTGTCTTTGTACTCCTTTTGCAAGAAATATAAAACACTCCAGAACTGACCCTTTGACCACCTTCTTGCTCCTCTTGTGCTGATTCCTGGAATATCATATATATTGTCTACTGAACAGTATCATATATATTCGTCTACAGAGCATTTTATAATATTTTAGCTATAAGGAAAATACGTGCACCAAGATGAACTGACAAATTGTGAGAAGGAGGGAAAGAAAGAGACTGTCTGAGATTGACACACTGTGTCCTATCTCTCCAAATACCCCTGTGACTTAGGGGACAGTTCCTGCTTCTGAGAAAGAGAAGACTAGGAGTTCTAGTATCATCCTTTCTAAGTGCTTTTTAAAGTCTCATGCAATTTACTGCCCTTATCATTGACAAAGGCCAAATAACCCATCCCAGAAGACAGTTAAAAAGCTGCTGAACACTCTCCCCCACTAAATTTTAAAATAAGTTCTCACAGATATTGAGAAAGATCACTGCAGCCCCCAGGTCTCTAACATGGTAAGTCCCAAACTTACCCATTGCCCTACGCTTCCTTTTGGAATGACTAAACCAGTTTGGTTTGTCATCTCACATATTATAAACCACTACTCATCCCCCAGAAGCAGGGATAGAATCCAGGATTCCTGATCACCAATATTCTACTGCCCACTAGTACTCCTTGGGAGTGTGTCAAGTCCTATTCCAGTAGCTGGCCTACAAAGAGGTTAGCAGTTACTCCTGAAGCTTAGATAATAAGGAATTAGACTATTAAAACTGCAATGCATGTCAATTATTGGTAGATGGTTAATATATCTTTACCATCATTTTAAACTATGTAACAAAGCAAGAATTATTACATTAACTGCTTTACATAATATAGTTCGTATCAACATTCAATTTAAGTGCTCAAGAAAATGCTCATGTGCATTAGCTACATAACTACTATATTCTGTTTTGCTTTTCAAATTCAAGGTCAGACTTTGTGTTGCTCAGATGCTGACTGTATAATTTGAAGAAGTGTCATGAGGTCATTTCATATCACTTTCTTCTTATATGTGAATCTCCTAGGTTTATAGGAGCAGGGACTGGCAGATTTTATATAAGCAAATCGTAACTCACAGTTGGGGAGTATTTCATTCACTGGTTCAATGCCTGACATGCATGCCAAGTGAGCAGATGCCTATGATGAAGCCAGGATAGGGTGACTACTAAAGGAGATTAAATTATTCAGTGTATATTTGTAATAAAGATTTATGGGAATAGAAACCTTGTTCTTCTACTTGCTATAATATGTTTCTAAGTTTCAGGGGAGGAGGTTCCACTAAAAATGCACAAATTTGACCTAAACGTGAGCCACATTTGAGAGGATAGTAAAAGCCTGTTTAGTAGTGAAATACTGTATACCTTCATTGGCTGATGAACTGTAGAATTTGGCTGTAAAGATACGGCAACAAAATGGAAGTTATTAGGGGAAATTATACAAAATGGCCTTCATGTGACTATTTATTCAATTACATTAACAGGGGACATGGCAGAGAAATAAGACCACATCCCAGCTTCAACCACCTTTTATAGACATTAGATAGATTGATTTATCTCTGTCAATCCAGTGATTTTATAATCAAATCATCTTCAAACTGTCTTTCATCTCTACTTTATCAGCCAATCCAAATTGTTAGTTATGAAAAGTTGATGACATGTAAATGCTGTCATTAGACTTGCTGAAATTAATTTGGTAGCCTGGGTCCAGTTCCCAGCACACAGAAACCACCATTAAATTTGGCATTAATTGGCAACCTGTTACATGTCACAGCTTTAGAAGCTAAACCGAAGACTAAGTGGCAATGGACTCTGAATAAGTCTCTTATTCAGGAGGTGCAGTCTCTCCACATTAGGGTTGATGCACATTGGTAGAGCAGTATAGAGCAGTTGCACTTTCTTTGCCTGAACTGCATCTGCAGGGAGGATATACAGAAGATTATGGTTTCCAGATAGGTCAATCCAGTGCTTTGCAGAAGTATTCTCAATTCTTCCAAGCAGGGTGTTATGGAATAGTGAGAAGCTGAGGATTCCATACTTTTAATTCCCTGATATTCAAAGGAGGGTGAAGTGGATGCACAAGCATCATAGAATCATAGAAGATCACAGATGGAAGGGACCTCAGGAGGTCATCAAGTCTAACCCTCTGTGCAAAGCAGGACCAACCCCAACTAAATCATCCCAGCCAGTGCTTTGTCAAGATGGGCCTTAAAAATCTCTGGGGCTGGAGATTCCACTACCTCCCTAGGTAACCCATTTAAGTGCTTCAGAACCATCCTAATGAAAAAACTTTTCCTAATATCCAACCTAGACCTCCTGCACTGCAACTTGAGACTATTACTCCTTGTTATGTCATCTGCCACCACTGAGAACAGCCTAGCTCCATCCTCCCTGGAACCCCCTTTCAGGTAGTTAAAGGCTGCTATTAAATCCCCCCTCACTCTTCTCTTCTACAGACTAAATAAGCCCAGTTCCTTCAGCCTCTCCTGATAAGTCATGTGGTCCAGCCCCCAATCATATTTTTTGGCCTATACAGGATTCTTTGCAATTTCTCCGCATCCTTTCTGTAGTGGGGAACCCAAAACTGGACACAGTACTCCAAATGTGGCCTTACCAGTGCCAAATAGAGGAGAATAATCACTTCCCTTGATCTGCTGACAATGCTCTTACTAATGCAGTCCAATAAGCTATTAGCCTTCTTGGCAATGAGGGCACACTGCTGACTCGTACCCAGTTTCTTGTCCACTGTAACCCACACATGCTTTTCTGCAGAACTGCTGCTTAAGAAGTTAGTCCCTAGTCTGTAGCAGTGCATGGAATTTTTCTCTCCTAAGTGCAGGACTCTACACTTGTCCTTGTTGAATCTCACCAGATTTCTTTTGTCTAGGTCCAATTTGTCTGGGTCATTCTGTATCCTATCCATGGCCTCCAGCATATTTACCATTCCCCCCAGCTTAGTGTCATCTGCAAGCTTCCTGAGGGTGCATTCCACCCAATCATTCAGATAATTAATGAATATATTGAACAAAACTGGCCCTTGGACCGACCATTGAGACACTCCGCTTGATACTGGCTGCCACCTAGACATGAAGCCATTGATCATTACCCATTGATCCTGATGAGCTAGCCAGCTTTCTCTTCACCTTATAGTCCATTCATCCAACTTGCTGGTAAGAATACCTTGACCTTAGCAAAGCTTTTGATACAGTCTCCCACAGTAAAGTCAAGGTGGCAGATGACAGAACAAGAAGCAATGGTCTCAAGTTGCAGGGGGGGAGGTCTAGGTTGGACATTAGGAAAAAGTTTTTCACTAGGGGGGTGGTGAAGCACTGGAATGGGTTACCTAGGGAGGTGGTGGAATCTCCATCTTTAGAGATTTTTAAGCTGCTGCTTGACAAAGCTCTGGCAGGGATGATTTAGCTGAGGTTAGTCCTCCTTTGAGTAGGGGGTTGGACTCGATGACCTGAGGTCCCTTCTAACTCTAATATTCTATGATTCTATGACTTGTGCATATTCATCTGTCCAAGCTTCCACTTCGTGTAAGCTTCCTTTTTGTGTTTAAACTCACTGAAGAGTTCTCTATTAAGCCAATCTGGTCACCTACCATATTTGCTATTTTTTCTGTACATTGGAATGGTTTGTTCCTGCTCCCTCAATAAAGTTTCTTTAAAATACAGCCAGCTCTCCTGGACTCCTTTCCCCCTCATATTAGCCTTCCAGGGATCCTGCCCATCACTTCCCTGAGGGAGTCAAAGTCTGCTTTTCTGGAGTCCAGGGGCTATATTCTGCTGCTCTCCTTTCTTTCTTTTGTCAGGATCCTGAAAGCAAACATTTCATGGTCACTGCTTCCCAGTTTCCATCCACTTCTACTTCCCATACCAATTCTTCCCTGTTTGTGAGGAGCAGGTTAAGAGGAACACAGCCCCTAGTTGGTTCCTCTAGCACTTGCACTGGGAAGTTGTCCCCAAAACTCTCCAAAAACTTCCTGGATTGTCTGTGCACTGCTGTCTTGCTCTCCCAACAGACGTCAGTGTGATTGAATGGATGTGCATTACCTCTGCATTGCAGCTCCTTGACAGCACTTAGCTAGGGTAAACTTAGGATGGTACACAGAGATACACGTTCAGTAACAGGAGGAATTTAAGAAAATGAAAATGTAGGCTGTATATGCAGAAACATTTCTGACATTGAGCTATATCAGGCTTTGGAGCAGTTTCCCAAGTGGTATGTAGTGGAATAACTATCATTTCAGATCAATCCTACCTGCAAGGCAGATGGACCAGATGATCTAGAACATCTTTTCTTTTCCATCTCCAACTTTAGATTTCTGTGAACTACTGTCATCATGCTTTTATACATTGGTAGAAAGTTATATTGTTTAAGAAAATTCTATTTTTTATTATTTTCAAAAGAAAACACCACCTCTAATCCGCCAGTGTTTCCATCTTATCATCCATACTGTGCCAATTCTTGTTGAGGCTGGCTCCATTTTTAAGTATTTATTTATTTATTTATTTGAGTTCCACAGCAAGAATTAGAACAGGCTGGGAAACAATGAGGTGCTAGCTAGTCAAAACTCTTCTTCTGCCGTAGGCCACTCTCTGTCCAGCCCAATGGGCTGTGTAAACAAGATTAAATTATATGTATGGGGCTAACTGTGTGGCATCTCCAGAGAAGGAGTTACAGAGACCAAATGAAGAGGAAGGTGTGACTTATGGATTTCTGTGTTGGTTTCTGAGTTCAGTAGTCAAAGCAGTTTGTTTGTTTATTTACCTTAATAGCTTTCTTTATATTTGTTTTTACAAAACAGTTAGAGAAACTGCTTATTTTCTTTACAAATGCATCCTTATATGTCACACAAGCATGTATTTAGTGTGGCCTGTTTGCATTTGTAAGATGTCTTTCTCATGATTTCTTGCCTCAGAAGGCCAAAACTCTTACTAGCTTGACATTCTGTTAAATTCCATACACTCACCAAGATCCAATCCTCTGAGGAGTAGCTGTCCTCAAATCCGTTGATTGCAAAGGCAGTGGAGGGTACTGAGTGCCTTGCAGGATTTGATCCCAAATCTCAGACAATAGGGTCCAAGTGTCTGACTGTAGGGATCAACGCTCAGAAGCATAATGCCTAAATGCTTTTAAAAATCTGGGCCTATGTCTTTATTTGGAAGAACACTTCCTAACATAAGTAAGAGGCTAGAGTAGGAATCCATGCCAAAGTATTTACAAAGAACGTTAGTATTTGTTTTCAGTAGTTTGAAGTCTTTTCATGTAAAGTATTACTTTTAGTAATCAGTAAATACAAACACTAAGCCTTAGGGCCAGATCCTTGTTTGTCTCCTTCCCCCTGCTTTTATTTGCCTTTCCAGTGGAACAATGAGCCAGGAGAGTCAGCATAACAAGCCATTTGAAGAAATCTCCAAGTGGCATAGAGCTGACCCTACTGCCATGCTTCTGTCAGTCTCGAGTATAGGAGATTTGTTGGGGAGGAAGGAGGCATGGCTAGAGTGTCATTGCATGTCAGTGCAAGCCACAACCAGCCAAGGTAGATTAGAACAGCCTAAAGCTGCTCTATCGTACGCCAGCAAAGGAACCACTGGGGAGCCAGCCTTAGGATCAGGGAGCTTCAAGTGGCTTTTTTTCAGATATTCCCTCTCAGATATATCTAGTGTTTATTGAGCACCACACAGGATTCATCCCAAAAAGTTAGTAATGATACTCATCTATCACCTTTCCCTGGCATTATGTTCCCTTGGACATGAAGCATTCCTCTTTCCAGTAACCTTGTCTTTGTTGATTAACTGAGATGTTAGTGTTACATACTCAGTGTACATAGATACAATCGTCAAGGATATAGGATTTATCTCAGTGCTTTCCCTGTTGCTGTATTTATTTTATGAATGAAAAAAATCATATTTGTCGTCCTCACGAAACTTGACCTTTGGGTTTCTCTCTAATTGATTATGCAATTCTGACAATGGGGCATGACTAATTATACTGCACCATTATTGTTGAGTCTGTGAACACTGTTTTTTTATGGGATTTTTTGGTTTTGTTGGTTGGTTGTTGGTGGTGGTTGTGTTTAGATTACTTTTCTGGTTCTGTTACTTAGTTGTAATAATTTAAAAATGACTTTCTAATAAAAAATGGGTTAGAGTTAAAATACCTATCTAACTTGGTGCTATTTGCAGGTTTCACAAAAGTATCTACACAATATCAAAACATATGGGGAAAAATGCAGCATTTGCACAAATTTTGCAGCCTCTTTTAAAAACTTGTGTGAATGTTAAGGTTTTTTTGACATGTGACATAGGAAGGTGGAACATGGCTATCTGGATGCACTCTGTCCCTCTCCAGCTGTAGCTTCTCCTGCTCTAACCATTTCTGTTGTTGCGGTGCCTTCAGTCCCAATGAAACATGGTTGCTGCCTATGTCAGCTTCTTTCTGGCCTTCCTACAGGGAGTCAGCACCAAGGTTTCCCCTGCCCCTATGCAAGTGAGCTAGATGTTCCCTGCAAACTTGGACTATCATTCCTCTTCTGGTCATGAGAGTACACCAAAATGTCTGTTCTTCAGTGGTGAGCTGCCTTCCTTTGATTAGCTCAACTAGCTGACCTTTCTTCAGATGTTCATAATTTATTTTCTCTCTATTCACTATTCATTTCCTGAAATGACTAAGGGACATTTTTCAGTGCTTTCCCCTTCTATGGTACTTGTTTTCACTGTTTATGTTAATTCACACTGTCATAGATTCCACACATGTTGCTACCATATATGTCACCGTTTAGCATCTGCACCTGTATTCCCCTTTTGTCCCCCATAGTCCCTCAAGGATACTAACTGTAGGCTCCCTGCTCCTCAGCTGTCCCCTCTCCTGGGCAGAGACCCATGTCTCTCTTCCTTCTGACAAGGGGTTTTCCAGGCTTCACAGTTCCTTAACCTACATTGAGATATTCCCAGCAAACGAGACTGCCTAAACAAGTCAGTGTCTGCACTTAGCTTTCTCTCCAGAGGCTATGAATAGCTGTAATTTCCAGCACTTAAAAGTTGCCACACAACTCTTTCTGAGCAAGCACATTTATTCTTATGGTGAAAGTGTTACAGAGAAAACATATTTAAAACAATAAAATAACCTACACACAAGTTAAAAGATTACCACAGATCACCCCAGCTCCTACCTCAGGCTCAGACAGATGTCAGTTCTTCAAAATCCACACCTGGGTTTTCTCTCTGATTACAAGTTCATAACTGTATTGCTCTTTCCTTTATACAGCTTGAGTATTTCATCTTGGACTCATGAAACATGATCAGCAAACAAAGACCCTCTCCTCAGAGTATAGCTTGAAAAAGCATGAGGGTTTTTTGGGTTGTTTTTTTTTTTTTTTTTGTATAACCAGAGGTGAAGAATTTACACTAAGCTTTCCTTAGGTAATCTGCAGGAAATCCACTTCATGTATTGTCCCCAAGTCCAGTCTTGTATGGCACATTATAATCATTTTATCATCCAGACCTTGCATCACATCTTCCTCCAAAGAGATTACATACAATCCTGGTCCAAAATAATGGATACATTTTGCATTTAGTACAATGGACCCCGGAGATACTTAAACTTAATTCAGAAAGATTTTTCATGGAATTGCCATATCTGTCACAATTCTAACTAAAGAATCCTCAGCCATATTTGTAGCTGTTTCCATCGTTTCACACTGACTTGGCAGATATTCTAGACTTCAGAGTGACAGATTTGTTTTCATTTGTGCATGTGGCCAGTTAGGGATGTATGTTGCAGTGGGGGGCTACTAGTGTTTGGAGATATTGTGTGTGCCTGTTGTGTGAGTGGTTGTGTTGATTTGTGTCTGGGGTGGACGTTGTTCTGGGACATTTGTATTGATTTTGTGGGTGGCAAATAAGGGGTGTGTGCTGCAGTGAGGAGCTATGTGTGTTTCTGATTATTGTGTGTGCGAGTTGTGTTGTGTGGATGATTTTGAAATATGGCCATTGGGTCAAGTAACTGATCATATATGCTGTGTATAGGGCAAATATAGTGCCAATCTATTGAAAAAAAAGGCAATAAGGACAACCTGGGGAATTACAGAGCAATCAGCTCAACTTCAGTAACCGGAAAGAAAATAGAGCAAATAATCAAACAATGAGTTTGCAAACACTTAGAGGATAATACGGTGATCATTCATGACTGTATAGACATAATATGGTGATAACTCAGTCAACATGAAATTGTCAAGAACAAATCATGTTAAACCAACCTAATAGTTTTTTTTAACATAGTAACAAGCCTGGTGCATAAGGGGGAAGTGGTAGATGTGGTATATTTTGACTTTAGTAAGTCTTTTAATAGCGCCTTGCATGACCTTCTCATAAACAAATGGGAAATATAACCTAGATGGAGCTACTATAAGGTGGGTGCATACCTGGTTTGAAAACCATTCCCAGAGAGCAGTTATCAATGATTCACAGTCAAGGCATATCAAGTTTGGTCCCACGGGCGTTGGACCTGGATCTGGTCCTGTTCAACATCTTCATAAATGATTTAGATAATGGCCTAGAGAGTACACTTATAAAGTTTGTGGACGATACCAAGCTGCGAGGGTTTGCAAGTGCTTTGGAGGATAGGATTAAAATTCAAAATGATCTGGACAAATTGGAGAAATGGGCTGAAATAAATAGGATGGAATTCAATAAGGACAAATGCAAAGTACTCCACATAGGCAGGAACAATCAATAGTACACATACCAAATGGGCAATGATTGTCAAGGAAGGACTGCTGTGGAAAGGGATATGGGGGTTATAGTGGATCACAAGCTAAATAAGAGTCAACATTGTAACACTGTTGCAAAAAGAAGCAAACATCCGCCTAATGTCTCTGATGGCTCATTCAACAGCCAAATTCCCTGAACCTAATTTCAGTTGGTTGATCCTAAGGTTTGTGAGCTGTATAGTCCTAGAGAAAAGCAACTGACTTGGCAGGTGTGACACTAAGCACCCCTGTATTCACATTCTACATGCTATTCTAATAATCTTTGTACAAAATATGCCTTCTGAGGTACCATTTGAAAACTAATAACTCACTGATCATTAGTATTCTTCAGTGATATCTGTGTGTAGTGGGTATTTAAAGTTATAGATATATACTAGAATTTTAACTATAGTGTGTTTAAACCAAATATGTCAGGAGAATTTGGTAAACAGGTCTCCGCTAGACAAAGGAAAGTGTTTTCCCCACTTGGGAGTTACTTCCAAAGTACTTTGAAAGACAATGAAAATTTATTTACATACTCTCTAAACAGACCCATCAAGTTAACGGGAAGGGGGGGCGCAAACCGCATACTAAAGAGTGGGGGAGAAGACAGCATGGTGTCATCTACACCCAGCAGGAAAGAAGCTTGGTATGGGTTTTCTTTTTTAGAAGAATCAATTTCAAAGTTTAATGGTTTATAAATGCAGGGGGCTGAACCTCCAGTGATAAGCTTCTGAATTAACTGATTGTACACAACATTCCTATATTATAAAAGGGTAAAGAGTGAGTCTTTTCTGAAAGCTAATGACACACTGGTGATTAATATCACTGAGAAATCTATGTATTAGCACTATATAAGGAATTATGGACACTTGTTGATATTAGACAGGCTCTACAGACAGGAGGGAATGCCACAGTTATCTACCTGTTTCTTATGTACATTAGCATGGTGGAATCAGAAACAATGGAATCCCTATTTATATAGAAATTTTACAGGGGGATGGGAAGCCCACAGGAAGAGAAGAACAGCATGAGGTCATCCTGCCTTTTGAACCAAGGCCATTGAATTTTGGAAGATATAAGCAAGGATAGAAGCCATCTTTGACATCCAATACTAGATAGACACAAGGGAACAGATCTCTTGCAAGCTAAGAAAGATGGGTGGAGGGCAGAGGGCAATGCTGATGTCTCTGGAAACAAAATATAGGTGAAAAACCTGCATAGGCAAAGTCTGTACATTGCTAGATTAAGTTTTAAACTTTTTAGATTTGTGTTTTCACATTTCTTTTGCTTGAAACCCTTTCTATCTTTATTCATTTTACTTGGCATCACTTAAACTCTATCTTATTGTTAATAAATTTGTTTTATTCTTATTGTACAGCAATTGTTGTGTTTAAATGGAAGGGTGTATTTAGTTAATAAGCTGTGATGTGTTTTGTGTCTTTAGAGGATCAAACACATTATATTATTTCTCTGAACTGTTCAGAAGAGGGCTGAATATTGCACAGCACATGGTTTTGATAAAATTCAGAACTGGGACTCTGTGGGAGTCACCTTGCTGGTTGTAACCAAGGCTGGTGGAAGCCAGAATGAGGTTGAAGGACTATGGAGAGGCTGCTGAGATCAAAGCTGCTGAACCAGGACTGTGCAAGCACACAGACACTTCAGGGTGTGACCTGAATGCCAGTAGGCTGGTTGTGAGTGCCCCAGCTGGGACCTACAACAGCAGAACGTTGTGAGGCACCCAGGGTTACAAGGCAAGTGGCCTCACTGGTTTGGATTGCATCCTGATTGCATCCGCAGGTCATGGATGGAGAGGCATTTCATTTTGCTTTCGTATTTGTCCGCTGAAAGTCGTTTTTGTTTATATCAGCTGAAGAAAAGAAAAAAAGGATTCTTCAAATTATTCAAATATGCATTTCATCTAGACCATTTAGTTAGCCAAAGTACGAATTTGTTTCAGATGAATGAACTAATGAGTCATCTGCTCTAAACAAAAGCATTTACTAGCAGGATAATAAGAAATAATAATTACACTCACAAAGCTGCTGTTATGTTAATTATTAGTTTTAAATTAGTTGGGAGGTGAATACCGAAACAATCCGCTTTTTCCAACCTTACTTTTCTGGAAATCTTAAATCCATGCAGTGTGTCAAGATACTTAATCATTAGGATGCCTTAAATTCTGATGTTCCAGCAAAACATATTTGATAACTGTACAAGCTTATGTGCGCCAAGATAAATATTGCTAGATTTTGTTCTCTCAATCGCAAAAATAATCTCATTCTAATTTTGTGATAGTGCCCACCAAATCATGGAGAGGATTACTGCTGTTCAGTAATTCTATATCTATTTATTCATCTTGTACACTAAAGAAATGAATATTGTTTTAACTTATTTCTCTAACTTTTACCAATGTCCTCACCCATTGAGGCTGTGGCGGGATCTTCTGTTGCTGTCCTGCATGATGACTTCAGGGTTCACAAGGAACTGCTCAAGGAGGTGGCATCAAATCTGGGCCTAAAAGTGGAGGAGTTGAAGGAGCCTGTGGATGAGTTGTTTGACATCCTGGTGGCAGCAGCCCCATCCAGGATGGCCCTTCTGGTTCACGAGGGAGTAAATTAGTTGGCAAAGGCTCTGTGTCAGACCCTGGCCTCCCTGCCTCCTATATCTAAGCAGGCAGAAAGAAAATACTATGTACCCACTAAGGGTTTTGAATACCTTTACACTGACCCCTCCCCAGGGCCGTTGGTGGTAAGAGCAGCCAATGAAAGGGGTAGGCAGTGGCAGGCAAATTCCACCCCAAAAATAAAGAGGCTAAAAAGCTGGCCCTTTTTGGAAGAAAGCTTTACTCGACAGCAAACCTGCAATCATACATATCAAACGAACAGGCACTGTTGATATGGCAGTCGTTGAACAAATTTACAGATACCCTGCTGCAGACTTCCAAGCAGGAATTTAAGGTGATATTGGAGGAAGGGAAGGTGGTTACCAGGGCCTCCCTTCAAGCATTCTCAGACATGGCTGATTCAGGGGCAAGAGCTATGGCATCCATGATGTCAATGAGAAGGACTTCATGACTCCAGTCATTGGGCCTCTCGTCAGAGGTCCAACAGTCCATACAGGATCTCCCCTTCACGGATGAATCAGACTCAAGGTTTCACAGTCTAAAAGATTCCTGGGCTACCTTGCGCTCCTTGGGTCTATACATCCCATCATCTGCCAGAAGGCACTTCAGGTCCCAGCAGCAACAGTGGTTTCAGGGCAATCTCAAGGAGACTCCTAAAAAAGAAAAACGGGCTATACAAGACACCAGGGCCAATCCTTGGCCACTGCCCCCCAGTTGGGCTCAAGTTGTAAACACGCTAGGGGCAAACAGATTTTTGAAGGTCCACTTGGGGGTGACCTACCAGTCCTTACCCAGGATCCAGCCTCCCTGTTATTTTTACACTGTCTCACTCCCTTCCTTCTAGCCTTGGCGACTATAACATCAGACCGTTGGGAACTAAACACAGTAGCGTCCGGGTACACCCTTCAGTTTACCTCACTCACACCCCTCCTACCATGTCCCTTTTCAGGGACTCTTCTCATGAGCAACTTCTTACCCAAGAGGTGCAAGCCCTCCTGTGGGTGGGTGCTGTGGAGAGAGTTCCTTGAGAACTAAGGGGAAGAGAGTTTTATTCCCACTACTTTTTGAGCCCAAAGGCAAAAGGTGGCTTGCAGCCCGTCCTGGATCTGCGTGACCTCAACAGATACCTTAAGAAGTTGAAGTTCCATATGGTCTCTCTAGCCTCCATCATTCCCTCCTTGGATCCGGATGACTGGTATGCCGCCCTCAACATGAAGGATGCCTACTTCCATATTTCCATCTTCCAAAGCCATAGGAGGGTTCCTGCGCTTCATGGTCGGGAACTAGCACTACCAGTTCAGAGTGCTCCCCCTTGGTCTATCAACTGTGCCATGTGTGTTTACCAAATGTGTGGCGGTGGTTGCAGTCTACCTCAAATATCAGGGTATATATGTCTGCCTTTACCTAGACAACTGGCTCATCAAGGGTCGATTGAGAATGCAAGTCCAACAAAGCATCAAGGTCATTTGGGCCATCTGCCAAACGTTAGGCTTGTTAATAAACAAATAAAAATAAACAACTTTACCAGTTCAAAGGATAGAGTTCATCGGTGCAGTCCATCCAAACCAGAGCGCTCTTACTGGAAGCTAGATTCCTGGCCATATTGGAGCTCATACCCTGAGTATCTGCCCACCTTCCCACTACAGCAAGAGTGTGCCTCAGACTGCTGGGTCACATGGCAGCCTGCACCTACATGGTCCAGTATGCCAGGTTACACCACAGACCTTTACAAATGTGGCTGGCAATGGTATACTCACCGTCCAGACCCCATCTCCACATGGCCCTCACAATCGCTCTACTAATACTTGCCTCCCTGTCGTGGTGGACAAAACAACATTATGTATTGAGAGGGGTACCTTTTATGACCCTGCGACTGGTTTCAGATACTTTGGATCTGGGGTGGAGGGTCCACCTCAGTATCCTCAAGACCCAGGGCCACTGGGCCAGAATGGAGCTAGTCTATAAATAAAAATCAGAGAACTCAGAGTGATCCAGTAGGCTTGTGAAGCGTTCCTTCCACAGCTGTATGGCAAGGTAGTTCAAGTACTGACCGATGTACTACATCAACAGGCAAGGGGGATCCAGGTCCCCAGTCCTTTGTCAAGAGACCCTATATCTATGGGGCTTCTGCATAGATCACAACATCCACCTGGAGGCTGTGCACCTCCCGGTGGTCAGGAACACATTGGCAGATCATCTCAGCAGTTCCTTTTTCTCTATCTGCTAGTGGTCCCTGTACCTGGAAGGGTGCCAATCAAATTTTTATCTTCCAGAGGTGGGGCACTTCCTGAGTGGACTTCTTTGCACTAGAAGAGACAGGAAATACAATCAATTCTGTTCCTGGCAAGGGCTTGACAACAACTCAATGTCTCATGCCTTTCTTTTATCATGGTCAGGCAACCTCATGTATGCCTTCCCAACAATACTGCTGATACACAAGGTCCCCATGAAGATCAAGAGTGACAAGGCATGGCTCATCCTGATAACCCTGGCCTGGCCACACCAGCAATGATTCGGGATGCTGCTGGATCTGTCAGTGGCCCAGCCTCGGGCATTCCCAATATGATCGCACCTCCTCTTGCAGCTTGAATGTTTTGCCATCTGCTGTACTGTGTGAAGATGTGTGATTCAATGTTGAACTTGAAATACCCTTGAAATACTCTTGAAATACTCCAATCATCAGGGTTTTCTTAAGCTTTGTATTTGCTTTTGGGAGTTAAGTATGCAATGTAATAGTCTCAGTGATACATGAGATTAAAAACTCATCTGTATAGGGATAGGGGAAATAGTGAGGGTCTGTTTAATGAAAAAAAATCAGTGTCTTTATAGGCTGTTTTGTTGTAGCCTCAGTTTTTTGTTTGTTTTTTGTTTGTTTGTTTGTTTGTTTGTTTTAATCGGGGTTTTTCTATCAAAACATTCACAATTTCAAAATTAAGGTAAAAAGAGCCTACATTTCAGTGAATTAGATCAGTTTAATTAAAATTCAGCACTTAAGCCTTCATAATAAGGAGAAAGTTGCATCTAAGTGATAGATAGACCCCCTTCACAATTCAATGACATCTGTGAATCCAGTTTTCATCAAAAATAGAATTGACTGCAACAAGGAAGGAATAGAAGAAGAAGAAATAGAATTGAACTAGCGATTTCTGGAAAATGTGTGCTATGCAAAATTAATAGTGGTAAAAATAAATAAAAAATGTATTTTTGGCATTGAAGAGTTCAAGATTCTGATTACACACAAGGAACAGAACTTTTGAATAAAAATGTACCATCTATGTAGCCAGTTTTCTGCATAGATGGATGAATTTATATTTTCTAGAAACAGGTAATCCAAAGGTGTACTGAAAACAACAAGAATCAGCATTACTCTCTTCAACTGATGAGACACATATCTAATGATGTCATCAGATTTTCCTTAAGGACTACTGCAACAAAAACTATCTAAATAAATAAAAAAATCTCTGGTTCTGGACTTGAAAATTGAATATTAGGGCCCCCCCCCAAAAAAAAAAAAAAAGAAAGAAAAAAAAAGAAAACTTAGTGACCACTTCTATTTCAATTTAAGAATTTGCACACAAGACATTATTTACCTCTGCCATGCAATCTACAGGAAATACAATGAGAACTGAGAGCTTTCTTTCCAAAAATTATACTGGTTTATAAAGAAAATACTATTTCCGCTTCCAAAGGGAGATTCAGGAAGAAGGGTTCTGGGGTGTAATATAGAGACAGGAAGATTCTCAGCTGGTGTAAACTAGCATAGTTCAATTGACTACAATGGAGCTATGCAAATGTGTATTAGCTGAAAATCTTGGCCCAATATATGAGAATGCAATAACTCAACATGTGTGTCCCAGGAAAGAGTTATCTATTTCCGTACCAGAATAGGAGAGTCAATTATGTAAAAATGGACTTTAGTGGAGGAGAGTGAAAAAGTAGTATTAGCTACACAATAGTATTTATAGAGCTTAATGGAGTTTATTTTATCCAGTAATGAATTTCCTGGTATCCAGGAAAAAGGAGATCATAATGTGATCCACCTTCAATCGCCTCAATCCAGATAGAAGCTATGTAGTCAATTTGCCAATAATAAATATTTGATGGAGGGTATCCTATCTTCTTTGTGGTCCTCAAGACATTTATGTTGCTAAGAATTATATTGTAACCTATGCATGTGAACAAATAGGCCTTCAAGATCATTTGGGAAGTTGGCTGGGCTGGCAGTTAAAAACAGCATTTCTTTACTGAACATGTTTGATATCGAAATTAAGACACAATAAACCTGGAATTCCAATATACCATTTTTACCATTAGAACCATACTTTAAAATAAAAAGTTATTCTGAAGATACAACAGCCAAATGTGACGTAGCAAATGAAGAGTCAGAGACTGTGCTACTGAAAATTAGGTGGTCTTCAGTGAATAACAAAGTATTCTAGAGCAGTGGAAGACAGGAGATGTTCCCATGAAAGCTGTTAAAAGAATCTTCAGCTGCAATATGCATGAGACCCCCACAGCCTGTCTTTTTGACAGGGTTGACCCTGTGACTAATTAGAGATTTCTGTATTAAAAGCAGCTTTCTTCTTTTTCACAGGTCTGCTCCTCTGGTTGTAATATTATAAGAACTTAATAAGAATAACATGAATGAATCAGGGATGAAGGCGAGATCATTTTAGTGGGGGAGGAGAAAGTAAATATTGACACATATATATTAGTTAGATAAACCACTTACCCTCTTCAGTCCTGCTTACTTACCTGTAAAATGGAATAATAATGTCTATCTCAAAGACATGCTGTGAAAATTATTTAGATAATACTCAAACAGTGTTTTGTAAACGTAGAGTGATATTATAAGTGTTATATAATATTATACAGAGCAGTCACATGGAATTTGGTAGGAAGTGATTAATCATTCTGTGTAATCACAGATATTCATTTTCAAATGCTGTCAGACCACCATTTGTTTCCTTGTGATTAACAGAACACTGATTTGGCAATTTTTGGAGGATTATAATGTGATTTGAGATTTGCTAGCAAATGAAAGCAGATATTTGGTTACAAGGAAACTACAGAGTGAGTTAGGGAAGGGTAATTTCTATTCTATTTCTAATTAGCATAAAATTTAAAAAATGTTGTGGGGACAGAAATTTTTGAAGTCCCACCATTGTATGTTCTGATTCCTTCAAAATTCCTTCAAAATCCTAATCCTTTTAACAGTTATTTTAGAGCAGTATTGAATGTTTATTGTCCTATTATAGAAGAATTGGACAAAAAGCACTGCTTTTCCTGACTAGGTTCATAAACCTGTTAGTCAGCTAGAGATATTTTTTAAAATATGTTCTAAATAGTGAAGTAAAAGAATTGAGGGCAGAGATGCATTTGAACATCATTTTGGTGATTTTTTTCTCAGTACAAAGAAGGACGAGATAGTAATTTAAAATGAAAACATATTGAAGTTGCTACTGAGAGGTCAGGAACATTTTGCATTTCTGGGGGAAGATCCTCAGCTGGTGTAAATTGTCATATCTTTGTTGACTTCAGTGGAGCAATAACAATACACACCAGCTAGGATCTTCCCTTGGACTGTAACTTGTGTAACAAATTTAATTAATCAGCACAGTATAAAGATAAAACTAAGCATGACCATAAAGGTTTGGCAGAATTTCATTTTTATTTGTTTAATAATTTCAAAGTATAATATTTATGCTTATTTTAAAGCACATGTTAGATGTTTATTTTAGATGTTTATATTCACAGTTCTGCAAAATTATGGGTCATAAGCATTTTTTCTATTTTTATCAATTTAAATATTCAGAGCTGAGGGCTATTATGGCCGGGGAGAGGAGGGTTCAGCCAATTATTTACAGTAAATGCAGAGATTCAAAAATTTAAAGCTTTATAAACTGTTAAAACACAAATTGTTAATTTCACATGTTAAAATATATGAATGTTATTAAATCAGTAAATCTTATCAATTTTTCACTATTGATTCACTAGTCCATTTGTAGCAAACCTGATCCAACAGTCTAAATCACTGGATTTTGATTCTGATAAATTCTCAAGCAGCATTTTTTTTATTTTGTCTGTCTGTAAATTTAGATTATTATTCTTGGAAATATTTTTGTAAATTTGTGTGTGAATGGTGAAATCTACATTTATCAATAAAAAGCCAGCCAAGCCTAATCATAATGGTTCCTTCTGGCCTTGAAATTCATAAATTTATTATAATCAATATTCCCTTTTTGCATCTGAATGAATATCTGTGATTTTTTCCCCTCCAACTATT
Organism: Emydura macquarii macquarii; assembly: GCF_026122565.2. Lineage (NCBI taxonomy): Eukaryota > Metazoa > Chordata > Testudines > Chelidae > Emydura > Emydura macquarii. The sequence goes on along the minus strand of NW_027130520.1, from coordinate 14,560,254 downwards.
AACTCTGCTTTTTTTTTTCCAATATGTACATAGTTTTTATTAGTTATTTGAACAAGGATGGACAAAACATCTAAGCAACAGCAGCAAATTTTATGAAGAAATAGTAAAACATTCAGTGCTTTAGCAAGAAACAAACAGCCCTATTGGCAAGTTACAGACAGAATCCTCTCACACGCAATACCATCACCAATTGTATAAATATCTGTGTGTCTTAATTCTGCCATAGACACCATAAAGTCTCTCTAAGAACATGTGTGGTAGACATACCTGTGTGACAGACATGTAGGATATGTCTACACTACCTTCATGAGAAAATGCATTCATTGCATATATTCAGCTAGATCAAAGCTTAGCTCAGGTATGCCTGCATAAACTGCAGTCACACCTCCTGAATGAAGCTGGATCAAAGCTAGCTGGAGTAGCACTAGCAGCGTAGCCAATGTTGCAAAGTCTAGCTTCTTGACTACAATCCCATCTACATACTTGAGCTGCTGGCCTGGACCGCTGCTCATGCTACATCTATAGCTCTGTTACAACGCAATAGGAAACCCATTTGAAGTTTAGGACTCTGCTTCTTTATACATTCACAAATATCTACTCTCTTCACAATTAAGCCAATTCAATTAAAAGCAGAAGGATCTTCAGTGACTTTTAAAACTTGTGTATAGAGGAAGGGGAATCCTGTTGTAAGATAACCTATTAATTAGCCTATTTAAATAAATGTATTTTTTCATATTATTATAACTTTTGTTTGCATGTTTTTAGTATAAAACCTAGTCCACCAAATCTCCCTCCTGAAGCAACCAAAGACTACAGGAGAATTTTATTCCCACTATGTCTGCAATTCCCTGGGAAATAAAAATCTTTTGAGCATGTAGCACAAGTCATCTCTGCCTTGAACAGCATAACAATATTGTAAATTGAAAAATCCCTGCCTGATATTTCAGTGAGTGAAATGTGTGCATGCAATGATTGCATCTGTATTATTGAAGAATCAGATTAATTTTTAAGATAGCTCTCTAATGTCTGATAGTAAGAATTAAAATATACATATAAATTAAACAGGAAAAATATTCCTGAGTGTGATGTAGCCCCTAACACCCAAAGCCCAGGGATCCAGAGAGAGAAAAACAGCCTGAAGCTGGCTCCCGGGCTTATGTGGAGTTTCCTTCATTCTGCCTCCTTCCTTCAGGACATACTGGGAACCACAGCTGCCCGGAACCCTCCAGCTGTCTCCCTCTCCCTCTTCCCCTGCAAGCGTTCTGTATTTGCGAGCTGGCGAGCCAGGCTGTGCTGGGTCCAGTGGCTCCTAGTGGCGACCAGCAGTTCTGCAGCATCAATTCTTCAGGGAAAAATTAAATTCTGTACAGAATATTAATTCTGCGCAAATTCTGTATTGCACAATGGTTCAGAATTCCCCAAGGAGTAATATGCTATATGGAAATGTACAACTTCACTAAGCAATAAATTCTGCTGGGTGATATTTTGGCATGTAAATCAATAGTGCATTTCTTGGATAGTTGGAGAGACTTGACCTTCAGCCTCATGCCTTTTATTGTACCAGATGCATGCACCAGTTACTAATGCATACTTATTTGTGGCTAATTGATATATGGATTTGTTTTCTTCTGATCGCTTGCCAGCCACTCTAACTGCAGAATCATATGATTTAATGAACACCCTGGTGTGTATTATTACTAGTAGACATATAGTTTTGGAGAAATTTATGTGACATATCCCTCCACTTTGAAAAGTAATTCCTACTAGGACGGTAAGAGAAAATAGGGTTTTCATTAAAAACAGACCAGCTGCCTCTGCAGAACCACTGAACATCTTGACGGGGCTGCAGGGAAAATAGTACTTCCCCTTCCAATTCTTCCTTGAAAAGTGCTAGCAGCAGCACTCCAAAGAGAAACTGTCAGTGCCCCGTAGCAGCACCACAGTGACATGTTGGTTTGCTTCTAAATTAACTTGCTTACAAGACTGAACTAGGATATTATTTCAGTTTTTAAGTGATATTAGTGTTTAAAAGAAGTCCAATATATAGGTGAATAAGGAGTATGTATTAAAGAAGAGAGAAACCTTACATTGATAATCAACCTGGGAGGTTTAAAGAGTGGGCTAAAGGATTTGTTTAGGAAGGCAAACAAAGCCTGCACTATCAGATAAAACAGAATATTTAGTTATTTATTTTTCCCTTTAAACCACCAACATAACTTGCTACAGTGGCAGCTGGAGAAAAAGAGGCATGAGCTGGGATGCCCTTTGCCATGTGACCCCACCACTTGATGCTGTTGATAGGAGGTGGAAGGCTGAGCAACATTCAGGATTCTCTAAATTGTGCCAAGTACTGGTCAAATGCAGAGCATCCCAGCATCAGAGGAGCACAAAAGTTGCTTAAACCCACCATTGCATACCCTTCTCTTGACTTGGGCCATGTCTTCTGTCAATGACCAGTAACAGCTATGGTATTCTAATGACCACACACAACGCCTACAGAGTCATCAGCAAAGTCACAAGTGATAAGATCTCCCATCCCTACATCCACTAACCAAGCTGAAAAAAATTTTAGGCCTGTTTCCTTACCGTGGTGGTGTGATGGTATGCAGAACCCTTGGGGTATTGCCTGGGAGCTGGGATACATACCACTGAGCCTTCTGTCTGACCAGCTTGGGTTTCCTGTCACTCTGTGATGCTATGACAAGCCACAAAGCCCTGGCAGGTATTGCACTTACACAGCCATCCACAGACAGGGCTCACACCCAGCTTAGCTCAATGAATGCTTTTCCAGCCACTCATGAACCAACAACAGAGAAACTCCAGCTGGCTTCTCAGCTCAGGACCACAGAACTGTATCATCTATTTTGGTCAAAAAACCTGACCAGTGGCGATTATTATCCAGTCAGCCCTCCCCTTGAAGTGGAAGGAATGTGCAGTAGCTTTTGTTACTGAGCAATTTGTCTAAACTCTTCACTCAAAGACACATGGTTAAGATAAAACATTAAAAAAGTTTATTAACTACAGAAAAATAGATTTTAAGTGATTATAAGTGGCTAGTGTAAAAAGAAGTTACCAAATGAAATAAACATAAGATGTCTGTCTAAGTTCTACACATTAACAAGCTCTTGAATTAGCAGTGTCTCATCCTTGTTAGCTGGTACAAGCAATTTCTTAAACACAGGCTAGGCAACCTTCCCTGCCTTGGACTCCCCATTCCCCTTTCAAAGTCCTTTTGTCTTCCAGACAACCATTCAGGTGCTCAGTTGAATGTAAGTGAAACCAGGTGATGCTGTCATGCTTCCCCTTTTATAGTCTGTTTCGGCTTGCTAGAATGGTCCATGCATGTGACGTGGCAGCTGCTTTCCATTGGTCAAGCATATGAAGACAATTTCTTTAGAAGTTCAAACTCTGAGAATTAATTTTTTTCCTGTTCAAGCTCAAATTTTCAATTTAATTTAATTTCCAGATATTTTTTCAAACTTCACAATTGACACACACCTTAATCAGGATTGTTTATATGTAAACATCAACTGTGTTTTACTTACATGTGTGGGGGGAAATGTGTCAAAATATTTTTTTTATTACAGTAGATAAGGTATTATTCTTCACACATTTGTAAGTTAGGAATTTATCTCAAACTTCCATTAAAAACATTGTTTACTATAGAGATCATATATGGAATGTTTCAAGTGAAAAAAAAAGATTCTTTTGGAAAGTTTAACAATATATAAACTATGATATTACAACTAACACTGTTTTCTAGCTCTGCAAGGAGAGAAAACATATCAGAAGTCAAGACAGACAAGTGGAAATGATGTTTCTCTAAAAGGGAAATTATCAATAAGAAGTTCGCCATTCTGGCTTCAAGTATAACATTTGCTACCAGCTGAATGTTATGTAATAACTCAATGCAGAACAATTCAGCAGATTATGCTATTAGAACTTTTTCACCATGTTAACTCACAATATATTAGGATGTACAATATTGGACCTGTAGCCCACAGTACACTAGTTTTCCTTCTTCATTGAAGAAGGGCTTGATAACAAACCAGGGGAAGAAAAAAGAGGAAAATATTGTATTCACTCTATGACCTCCTTACTTCTATGCTGAGAATGTTTATTTCATTTTAAATTTGGGAACAAGCATACAGCATTCTTACTCATGCAAAAAAAAAATGGTACTAAAGTTTGGGAAAAGAAGGTGGGTATGGAAATAATGTGGATTTCAGAGGGTGATGCTCAGAGACATCTATGGGTAGACTAAGGAGGCACACACATGAGACAGAGTCAGTTCTGAGGTGAATTCATTACTGAAGTAAGCAGGCAATTAACAATTGACTATACAAGACTGAATCTGACCAGCAAATCATTCAACTGCACTTACTTCTGTCCTGTCAAGCCTATAGAAGAAGACATTGCACGTCAAGAAGATGTATCCAACAAGTACTTTTCCTTTGGAAGATTTTGCTATGTGAAGTGGACTGTACCTAGTATTGATAGAAGAATAAGAATTCCTCTTTGTGCCTCCCTTCTTACCTAAGCTTAAAAAATGTTGTTACCCAGCTCCAAAAGTCTGACATATTCAGAGGGGGCTGCAGAAATATAATGAAATTTATTTGAACGCAAGAATTTCTGTATTCCTTAACCAACTTAAATACAGACCTTGCATTTTCCTCTGAAGCCTTGCTCTTTAATATTCTTTATTATTTGCATGACAGTGGAATCTAGGTGAACCGATCAGATTACAGCTCCACTGAGCTCAGCAGTGTGCAAACACAGTGGGTGATAGAAACTGTTTGGGGCATGGACTAATTGGAATTAAGACACAGCTCAGCACTCTGGTGTAACAAACAAACAGAAGACCGATTGGGAATGAAGATGACAGTAAAAACCATTGCTAGCCACCTACCTTGCCATTTTCATTTGAGTTGTGGTCATTCTGAGCTCTTCTGGAAGTCACAATTTGGCACATCAGTCTCTAAGAATTCACTGTCTCCTGTGCTTACAAGTTTTACATTTGAGGTTGACAGCTCTGTTGTTCTGGAGGAACATTACAGTTGTTGGTTCTGAAGTCGAGAACTAACCCTTGAATTTGACTGTATTCAAACGGGAACCATTGGAGCGAGGGGCCTACATTGTTCAGCAAATGGGATGCTGTGTTCTTGCCTGGTAGGGACATTTTAAAACTGATGGTTTCATTTGTAGGTATACAGTGCGCCATACTAATCAGGCCTGGAGTTGTCCTATTTGTTAGGAGTCAATAGTTTCTGTGGGAATGAGGCTGTTAAATACTTAGCTAAAGTTTACAATGAAAGCTTTGAAACATTGTTAAAGTTAATGATATAATTGGTTTATGATTCATTTAAAGTCCAATTTACCACATACTTTTTTTTATTGAGCAATGTGCAAAAAACTGTGTATATGTAATTTTAAAATGTCCTTCAGCAAAATCTTTCCTTGCTAATGGTAAAATAGGCTTGATTTTTCACTAATTGTTTTTTTTCCCCTAAAGTATTGTTTCATCGTAAATTTAAACAGATTATTTATAACAGAAAACAGTACGTTTAGAGTAGTTTAGATAGGTATCTATGATTATGGATACCTTTTTTCATGAACTGATCTTAAATACTGAACCATTTGATACAAAGACTTACAGAGACTTTGCCAATAGCCCTTTGCACACCTCAGCAATTACTACTGAATCTCTCATGGCTAATGCATATGTATAGTTACTTAGGTTATGTCTACACTACAGCAGCAACAGTGGCAGAGCAGCACTCCCATCGACTTAATAACTCCTGCCACCATGAGAGGCAGTAGCCATGTCGGCGGGAGAAGCTCTCCCACCAACATTGCGCTGTCCACACCAGCACTTAGTCGGTATAACTTACATCACTCAGGTGTGTGGATTATTCAGAGCCCTGATCAATGTAAGTTATATCTAAGTAATTTGTTGTGTAGACATAGTCTGAATAGTTTACTAGTTATGCCAAGCCTGTAAATTGCATAAGAAAAATTGAAAGTCAATGTACAAAGTAATACATCTCCATGGTTATATTATGATTATCATTTATTTCCTTCTGGAATAGCTCTTACTTGGAGAGGTACATACATTAAGCAAAACAGATATTATCTAGGCCCTATTGAAGTTGATGGGAATTTTGCCATTGAGTTTGATAGTCAGAATTTCCTCTTATGTGTTGTAATAATCACAGAAGTTATATTATTTTTAAAATCAGATTTGTAAGTGAAAGAATGGCTAACATATTTCCATATGATTTTTTAAACCATCCTTGAAACAAACTTCCAGATTCCTTCTTTATCAGTTATATGGATTTATGCCCATAGCTGAGGTGCAACAATTGTTAAGACTAAATTAATCTCCCTTGTAATACCATAGATCTCAATACTGTTACACGAGCAATGAATTTGGCCCTTAAGTTTAGATTGTGCAATTTATACTGATCTTGGTGAGTACTTACACGAACAACACTGACATCCATGGGACAATTTGTGTGAGTGTTCAACGTGAGTAAGAATTGTATAATTTAACCCTTAATGTGACCATCCTTTGACATAATGTATATGTACAAAGGAGGCTCAGAAACAATTAAAACAGGGTTTAATATATCACTGCAGACTGTGCTGAATGGTGACTGATATGAATTCAAATGAATCGGTTCACTCTCCCTTAGTTTATTTTTTGTCACATATATGAAGCAGTTATTCAAAGTGTCTCTGCAGCTCTAATCAGTGATACTGCAATAAACATAAATTATACCCAATTCGTGCATATCTTTTCACACTGCATTATCAATTATGCTTACATCATCCGTGCAGTTTATAAGGGTTTAGTTTTATGGAGTGGGTTAATGCTTTGTTGAGAGAGAAATGATTGGAATTAGAATAAGGGTATTCTTTTGTTGTCTAATATTATTTAAACATATGTATATTTTCTGTTAATTCTTTGAACTAGAATGGGAAAAGAGCAAAAGCAAAAGAAAATGTTGTACTCTACTCTATCCCTAACCTAGTCGTCCAGCCAAATAATAGCACTTTGTTGAAAATATCCAGCCAAACTGTTTCTTTCTGCTGTTTTTCCCAGGATTTCCTTCCATCGGCTATATATCTTTATCTTAAACTCACTCCAAACTCATTACAATCATTCAGATACTACAGTGATGAGGTTCACATAGGTACCTAGACAGATAGATACATAGGCAGATATGCAGTGTAGTTATAGCCATGTCAGTCCCAGGATATTAGAGACACAAAGTGGGTGAAGTAATATCTTTTATTGGACCAACTTCTGTTGGTGAGCGAGACATAGAATGACAGACAGACAGATAGACAGACCTGTTCTCTTCCAAGTGATTGTGCACATATCCATTCCACTGTAGATATATGTACTCCCAGTGTGCTTCACTTGTGGATTTGTGGAAGCAGTCCTGGTGGGGCACAGCATATGATGAGCCTGTTTTCATGCTGCAAGCTGAAGGCACAAAGGGTTGAGGTGCTCTGCATCCCTCTCAGTTCCTTCTCATCTCTCATGGCAAAAGTCAGGGCTCCCTGTTTCTCTTTAGAGAATCAGTTCTTTTCTCTTCTGAGAGAAAACTTAAGATATTTGTGTATAGTTAGTTAGTTGTTTAGTACTTAGTATTTAGCATTAGTAGCAGTATCCTCCCCTTAAGGGAAATTTATTCTGTGCTGTTTTATTTTTACTTGCATTAGATATGCAGAAATTCTCTGAATTCAAGCAGTGCAACACTTGTCAAGTGGCTAGGCCTGCTAATGATAGATATTAAAATTGTCTGTTTTGTCTGGAAGAAGGGCACTCCAACGCTAAGTGCTCTATTTGTTAATCTTTTCCGCCCCAAACAAAAAAACAGAGAATTTCATCTGAGAAAGCATATTCTTGAACAGGTGCCTCAGGACTCAGCTGCTGACAAGTCTGACAATTCTTCAACCAAGAGAGCTCCTCCTAGTTTCTCTGGCTTGGCCAATGCATTATTGGTAAATGGAAATTCAAGAACTTTCCATCCAGCCATCAATAATCCTTCTTCTAGTAGAAGATCTCCTCATTCATCCCAATCATTCATCCCAATCCTCACCCACTGCATTTGACAGTATGGCTCATCAGTGGTTCAACCCGATTGAAATTCTGCTCCCAGAAAGTCCAGGCTGTTTTATTATCTAACAGAAAGCATTCTACAAAAAGTATTTACCTCACCAAGTGGAAGAGGTTTTTGGTTTGGGCATCATTGTGGCAGTTATCTCCTTCCAGATCTCATATTCAGGACATCCTGCAATATTTTCTCCATCTCAAAGTCAGCCTTTTTGAAAGTTCTGTCAAGGTATACTTGGCCTCTGTATCTGCTATGCAGCCTCTGATTCAAGGTTCCTTGGTGTCTCTCACCCAAATATGGGCAGATTTATGAAAGGTCGTATCAGAACTTACCCTCCAGTCAAATATCTGATTTCCCCTTTAATATCAATGCAGTCATATCCTGTTTGATACATCCACCATTTGAGCTGCTTGCAACTGCTTCTTGGCCTGTTTGTGTTACAAGACTGCTGCCTTAGTGGCAATAACATCTTCTAGGAAAGTATCAAAATTCCAAACCCTGGTAGTTGATCTTCTTTACATCATATTTCGTAAAGATAAAGTATAACTAAGACCTCACCCTAAATAGTATCAGATTTTCATCGAAATCAAACAATACATCTAAGTGTATTTTTTCTCAAGCCTCACTTTCACAAAGATGAGCAGAAACTGTATAGTGTGAAAGGCTTTATCTTTCTATAGTGACAAAACTAAGTATTTTATATCTTCACCCAGACTCTTTGTGACCTTTGCTGAAAAAGTTAAAGGACAACGGATCTCTTACTGGATTATGACATGTATTCAAACTTGCTATGAAATTGCAATTTAGAATGTCTACCTAGGATAACATTAATTCAACCACAGCACAGATTTCATCGATGGCATTCCTGAGTAACATAACACCTACCTGATCTTCAGTGCATGCATTCACAAAGCACCATGCCATCCAAACCTGCAAACTTTATGCATATTTTGGAAAATCTGTCATTTAGTCTGTTTTCCACTAGACTCTGATACCCCAGCACCATCAATAAACTACTGGGGAATCACTTAGGATGGAATTAATATGTGCACAATCCCTTGCAGAAGAATAAAATGGTTAGATACCTATAAAGTAACTGTTTTTCTTCTTTGAGTGTGCTCTCCATATTACCCCTCTTGGGTAGAACCTCGGTTACATGTAAGTAACCTGGATTTCTTCTTTGGTGCATATTCCAAGAGTAGAAATATACAGAATCCATCTCAAAGAATCTCTGTTACAAGTCAGTAAATTTAATTTCTTTGAGATGTGTGGTGCACATGTCCAACCCACACCCTTCCTCCTAACTGCAGTGCAAAGGAAATGAGAAGAAGGTGGGACAGCTCTGCCCTTTATGCCATTGGCTCACAGAAGGAGGACACAGGCAGGGCACATACTACGCCTCACCCCTAGTGCTACCAAAAGTCCCCAATTGAAGTACACTGGGCGCACACACACCCCTAGTAGAATGTATATGTGCACAACACACCTCAAAGAACAGCAGTTACTGTACTGGCAAGTAACAGGGATTTTTGTAAGAATATTTGATTGGATTCAAAAACTCTTCCCACGCTTGGTCTTGGCTGATTGGTTTTTGATATTGGACTAGTGGGCTCTCCCACTGATCCTTAGCTAATATCAGTATGTTTGTCTGTCTGCCTGGAACTGTCTTCCTAACAAAAAAAGGTAACCTGTTACATTTGAAAGAAACTCCAGTGTTTGAGGCAGTAGATTAGGCAATTTGGTAATTATTTTGTAAATTCCCAGCTGAAGACCTTTAACCCTGAATTGTTAAACTCATGGAAAGATGGGGAACTTAAATAAAATTGGGTTTCTTTGACTTTATTTTCCCCTTTTTATTTCTTTGTTACACATACAAGAGAGAGAATAAAAACAAATCAAATAATTAAAGCACAAGAACGACTTGGGGTTTATGAGTATACAAGCACAAGGGAATTATTGCATTTTTTTCTGATTTTATTCCAGATTGAAATAATCTTTAGTGGATATTAATTTACTAGATAAATTGAATCTTAAATGAAAGAGACATATTTTCAATACCATAGAACAGTGTTTGTTTTTATTACATGCTTCCTCTCAACATGCACACGTGCATACACACAAGAGCTGCATCCTGGGTGGAAATAAGTAAAAATAACATAAGGGTTATTGGGAAGTAGCTTTTAGTATTTCCTTTAGGTCTTTGTAAACACAATACATTTTCTCTGTGTTATTCTGTCCCTAAGCCATTATATAAATTTTTCCCCGTTCCTATTAAATCTGTGATTTTTATATTATATTATATTATATTTTATATTATATCTAAAGTGAATTTCAGTTTATTTTTTGAAAAACGTACATACAACATTCAAAAGCTGTGGTATAAAATATATCCTCTGTAAATATGTATTTCAACATGACAATAACCTTGTATTGAGTATCCAATATCTCCTGTATAAGTAATATATATCAATCAAATAAGCTGCAGCTCTGCTGAGAACTTCAAGAGTGACTCAAATTCCTTCCTCCCTCTGTCTGGGCCTCACAACATGGTACCATTTGGATTCTCAAATATTTATATTTTAAAATAAATCACGGTAGCTCCTCCCTTTCTGAGGTTTGATCAGCTATTGGATGCAGGCATCTAGTTATCTAGCCTGTCAGTGAGCCTCAGGTTTATTAAACCATCCTAATCAGAGGATTTCTTTTTCTATAACAAAGCTGATGTCTGGTCACATCTGGGTAGTCCTGGAAGTCCTTAATCTGCTGCTACTGGTTGTTGTTCAGGGAGACTGGTATGGCTTTTCAATCCTACAGAGACATGGGAGAAGTGAAACATATTTCCTTTTGAGGAATAGGCATCAGCTTAACATTTAGTTCCCACTAATGGGATGCCACCATGTCTCCAAATGAGAGGAACTTTCTAACTGGCACTGGTAACAATACCTTAAGGTCAACTGGATTGTCAGTACCCAAACAGGGGTACCGGCATAGAAGAAAAGTAGAATAGCTACAGAGAGATACCAAGAACTCCCTCTTTTTTTCAGCTACCAAGCTTCCCTTCTTGTAATACAGTTGTTGCCTGCTCAGCTATTTCAGTAATGCATCAGTGTTCTCATTGAGCCTGCCCTTACATTTTATAATAGTGGCATTCTGTCAGAAGGTTTTAAACAACCTCACTTTGTGATGCTTCTGTGATACTTTCCATCTTAAATCTGTTTACATCAGATATAATTTTAAATTAATTTAATTTTTGTTACCAGCTCAGAGAGACCTATTTCTATGATTTATTTTAAAATATAAATATTTGAGAATCCAAATAGCTATGGCTATGGTTTGCTAAGGATTTTCTTTGCCTTGACAAAAACATTTAATTAATCACATTTTCTTTGGTATTATCCTCTGAAGCATGCAGGTTCTTAAGGCAAAGCTAAAGGCAACAAGGATCCTGCAATACTTAATGAAGTGTTGAAAAGAAGTATCACCTCTATTTGAACTGATCTCAGTATACAGTGTAGTCGCTCTTGTAAATATTTTACAATAGTCAATTAAAACGGATTTATATTAAAGTAATTCATGCGTTGTATTGGTGACAATTTCCCAGTTGGTTTGCTCTCAGCAGCAGTTATATGTAAGTTCATTGCTGTCAGAGAATGCTTATGAAATCTGTGCAGCTAAGATAGAATCCTGCCATCCCTCCCTCCCATCCCATGGAATTGCCATGGAAGTCATGGGGAATTTTGTACTTGAATCAATAGGGGCTCTTGATCTACAACAAAAACTAAGATCTGAGAAAAGTACCAAAGTTAGTGAGTTACATAACAGAAGCCATTTGTTCTATTATCTTTGCTAGCTGCTTTACAAATACAAAGATAGCGTACAGTAGGGACAGCTAACAACTCTTCTTTTATTAATAGGCAAGTTATATTCTCTGTCCCTTGTAGAGAGAAAACCTGCTCAGACAGGCATGATCTAACCTACTGATAAAAGATAAAAGATACTTTTAAACTACTGTAGACTAGTTCAATTTTTGAGCAGACCAAAGTTTTGTATGTACTCTTCATCCTTCCCCCATGCCTTTTTTCTGTATTTTGAAAAGTCGTTTGTGTTCTTTTTCTTGAATTTAAGAAACTCCAGAATTGTGATTCTGTTACAATCCATAATTATTTTAAGTGCCTTTAGTTCTTTTGAATGGCGCACTTTTGAAAATCTTGAGCACTGAAACTGTTTATTCAGAGTACCTGCATAACACAAGCAGTGGCAGTGTAGGCTGCCTTACACGATTCTACTTGTGTTCCTCTGCATTTTTGCTTGTGTGCAAGATTGACTTACCTAAAGAAATGAAACAGTGATTTGAACTCCGTATTCATTAGGTCTTTGGTCTTTGTGATGGTGTTTACAGACACCACACAGAGATTAAGGGAGTGAAACAACAGTACTGGACCAAGTAGGCCCTGCCCCTCAGCAGCTGTGGCGTATGCTCCAAAAGGAGGAGCTGCTCAGAAGGATACAGTGACAGTCAAGCAGGGGGCAGAGTGAAGGAGAGTCTGTTTAAGGGAGGAAGCCAGTTTGCAGCTTTTAGAAACAAAGTCAGGGTGTGGACTGTGGGTAACACCCAGCCAGGAGGGAAAGGACTTTTTTTTTTCCTTCCCCAACTCCGTCCTGAGGGAGAATAACTGGACATTAGGAATAGAGCAGGGAAATGCTCAGTGGATTATCTGTGCTTCTGGGAATGATTGGAAACTCCTGCTAGGGAGAAGGCTGGCTGTAATCACACCCCAAACCAAAGAGGGTGTGGCAAGGCAGGAAGCAGCCAGGGGAGGCTGGTCAAGTGGCTGACACATTTCATGCCCTTCCTCTTTGGGCCCTGGGCTGGGACCCAGCAGAAAGGGAGGGCCCAGTCCCTCTACTCTCCTTCCCCCCCCCCTTAGTTCATCCATCCGGGAGAACTCCAGAGCAATGTGGAATTAGTGGGCCACTGCCTGCCCACTGAGCCTGTTGGCCTCTGAATGAAAATCCTGCTCTACAGTCTTTTTAACCTTTCTCTACAAGTTGTTAGGAAGGGTGACAGTTCTGTCGTATGGAGGCTGTCTCTAAGAACAGACTAAGACCAACAAATAATTGTATTTCCTGTCTGTATTTCTAGTGCAACAGTCAACATGGCATCTATGGCTATGTGTACACTGCATACCACAGGCAGCAGCATGTAGGGTATGTGTAGCTACACACTACAGTGAAAAGCAGGGTGTGTCCACATGGCAGTGTGTAGCTACACACATTAGTGAAAGGTTCTGGCAGTGGGGAGGTAGCAGGGCATGCTGCTGGAGGGAGTTGCCAGAGGCTTTCCCCCTGCTGCCTCCCTCCTGCAAGTGCCTTTCCATTGCTGGAGTCTTTTCCTGCAGCATAGGGTAGGCAGCAGGACACTACACTGCTAAAAATTGCAGTGTACATGGAGGAGACACTGCTTGGGCATGTACATAGCCTAACGATTCAGCATCTTTACTCACTGAAGTCATGGTTCACTGTCTACACTGCTATTTATACCTGCATGAAGGTGGCGTGCAGTGTCTATAGTCTACACTGTGCCATGAGGAGTATGCAGTGTAGATGTATCCTAAGTCCTGCAGGGACTTCTAAACACTGCATCTACACTAGAGCTGGAGGAGTTAACTGATAGATCTAGCATACTAACAATACAAGTGTACAAGTGTAGTTATGATGGCACAAGTGGTGGGAGGGGCTAGCGGCTCCGAGTATGATCCCATCCGAGATCACAGGTATGTACACAGGGTAGGTTGCCCTTCCTGCTGCTTGTGCCATCATCGCTACATTTCATTTTTTAGTGCAATAGCTCGACCATAGCTAACATGGGTATGTCTCCTTGAACTCAAATTTATACTTTCCAGTTCTAGTGTAGCAGTACCCACTGGTGCAGAGATAGCCTCCTTTAAATTAAGGAATTAAATAATCTCCTGACATCATTTTTATTATTATGAATATTATTTTATTATTTTATTGTATTTCTTGTGTGCGTGTGTGCACGTGCTTTGGAATGTAGACACCAAGAAGGGTTGGTTTCCTTGCATGTTGTTGTTTCTCCATTCTCCATTACAAAATCAGAAGATGGACTAGATTTAAGGTGAAGTTGTGAAGGAAAATAAAGCATTCCAAAGTAAATGAAACTTCCTTTAGAGAAAAGAAATAAAGCAACCCAAGAAGAGGTCACAAAAAAATTATAGTATAAAAAGAAAGATATTGCATTAAACATCTGGCAAAAAAGAAGCTATTTCTTTCAGCTGCATGATAATTTTTTCTCTCACTATTAAAATGTTTATACAAATGAATTCATAATCTCTTTAGACACACTTTTTTAACTATTCAGGATTAGACATTTTGACATCCATTTAAGTTTGTTATGATTTTAAAATGCCATCACTGTATATTGGTCAGAAAAATCAACCAATAAGTGCCTGTCCTCTTCAATAAAAGAGAAAAATATTACATTAACATATTTTCTTTTTCCTCTCTTTCTGTTTCCCTGATTTGTTTTATGTAATCAATTTCTCTTGCTTTCTCTTGTTCCCATTCACCAGTGGTGTTTGGTCAGTTTGTATTTTTCCAGACATCACTTCATGATGTGGTTGAGGTGTATGATGGCCCGACACAGCAGTCATCTTTATTATCCTCCCTCTCAGGATCCCATTCAGGTATTTTTAATGGAACTGTCATGCATCAATTATTTACTTAAAAGTGATTTAGACTGCTAACGTGGCAAAAGATGAAACTTCTGTCATCTTTTCTTGGAAACAAATTGCATTGAAAATATAATATGAACATTTTGAAAAGAAACCTAACCAATCAGTAGTGATTCAAAATAGTTTGGGCTGATAAAAAGAATGAAGACTAAATTTAGTCTGCAGTTCTCTTGGATTTGTCTGCTAATATTTAACTAATACAGTTACTGTTTTGGTTTATTCAGTTTGTATTTTCTGTCACTAGGGTTTTTTTTTTTTTAATGTACTATAAACATTTGGGGTTAAAATACTTATAAGTGATAGCAGAGAACATATACTAAATTATGATTAGAGTGGATTATGTGCATGTCAATAGAGTTTTAAAGTTTTAGAGTTTTGATTTTAAATCAGAAGGAATACCGCTAATGTGAGAATCAGAATCAAACTCTAATACCCACAGAAATGTAAGACTAACTATGTTAGACTAATAATAAAGTTTATAGTAATGTCTGATAAATTAATTCAAGCAGAGTATATTTTGTGGTTATTGAGGCTTAGTTACTGAAAATTGTTTATGATAATTCAGTGTTTGTTTTGTCTGAGTAGGCGAATCCCTTCCACTGAGCTCAGGTAATCAAATCACAATTAGATTTACTTCAGTGGGTCCAGTAACAGCTAAAGGATTTCACTTTGTATACCAAGGTAAGTGACACAATTGCCAGGAAAAATTCTTCAGTTAATTTTATGTATTAATCCCCCCATATTTTCTTTATAAATGAATTATACTAACATTTTAAGTTTTATTTTGACAATTGTATTTGATAAAACAGAGAAATCAGTAAGGATGAGTAGCCCTAGAATGTAGTGCAAAATACTAAACTGCTGTAGATGTATAATTTCCCTCCATTTTTATGTTTAAAAAAAATCCTTTTACTTGTTATTAGCATTCTCAATAATACATGATTATAAGAATTCTTAAAAAATAAAATCAGATACTTGAGAAGAAAGGTTTCCAAATTTGAGAAATCAGTTATCAAAACCTCGTATTTCTATTTTTGTTAATCTGACTAACTAATTTTCAATCCAGCCTGCTGCTCAAATTGTTTTATCCTTCCATTTAAATATGAATAACTGGAAATTATATTACCCTTAGCTGAATCAGTCAGTTTGCCATTATTAAGATGTTTCATTTGATTTACATTATTCATCTTTTTAAAGATTAGACACTGAAATGATTACATGTCAACACTTGTTCCTGTAGTTTATTCTTTCAGATAATTTGAATCGCAATCTGACTAGCAGAATGCATATTTATAAACCTGTAGCCACTAAATGCAAATATCTAACCAACAAAGCAATACTGTTTTGAAACTGTGTGTTTGCTGAATATTTCCTAATAAAGTATACAATTTCAGTGCCATTTTAGGAAACTCTCAGAATAAATACTATAATGTGCTTGTAAACTTGGCAAAAATATCAATTTTTATACTAATCCAAATAGTAATTTAATTTAGATTAAAAAGTATGGAATCCTTATTTTGAAGATTCATTTGGGGATTATGCAAATATTCTTAACTGACAACACAACTGAATGTTTTTCAAGTCATTTTAGACATCTGCATTTGAAAATCTCTGTTTCTCTAACCAAGATAAAATTAAGAATCCACAATTGTTTTCATGTATGCAGCTGTTCCAAGAACAAGTGCAACACAGTGCAGTTCTGTGCCTGAACCAAGATTTGGAAAAAGGATTGGAAATGAATTTGCAGTTGGTTCATTGGTTCTTTTTGAGTGTAATCCAGGATACATCCTCTATGGATCAATAGCAATTAGATGTGATACAGTACCGAATGCTTTGGCACAGTGGAATGATTCCCTCCCTACATGTGTCGGTGAGTAAAGGCTACATTTCTATATGGGTCTAATTATTGCCTACAATGAAGGTTGTTATTTCAAGTCATAAGCCACTTCTTTTCTCCCATTTTTACCATCTCACTGCTTATTTTTGTTCTGATTTTCTGACTTGCACTCACACCAGACCCACCCACTGCCCTGAACATCGAGGTATGCCAGAAGGGCTCTCATTCAGCAATGTAATAAATTAACTCAGTATTAACTTAGCCTAAATGAGGTCATGAATCCTTCACTTTTCATCTTCCCTTTCTGTCCCAACCTTGCTTTGACATTTCAGTAAGTACATGACAGTACATATCCTGCAGCTATAAATTATATATCAGCTTCTTTAGGTTTACATCAATGACAGTTTATGGCTGCTCATTAATCAAGACTCAGAAGCTGCCCTGACTTCCTGCAAGTCTAAAACGTTCTCACACTTGGGAACGCTGACAAGATATTGTATGCTGTTGCCAGAAGAACTACTTTATTAAGGAGTTAGAAGTAGATAAACCAATGTTCTGTAGTAGGTCAGAAATAATGTATTTTTTTCCGGATTAAAAAGTACATTTGGTCTCACACTAGATATGTTATAGCAGATTCTCAGCAGTACGACTCCATTGACATCCATGGACCTATGCACATTTGCAGTAATTAAGGATCTGACCCATTGGACCAAATGCAGCATGGCAAATTGCAACTTTTTTTTTAAAGATTATGTATTTACTTTGATTTTAATATAGAATAAACTCAAACGGTGACAATGTTTTTTTTGGTCACTGATTGCAATATTCTATTGCTGTATTAATGAATGTACCATTTAGGTATGTGAAAGACAGTACTGTCTGATTTTAAGCAACTTGAACTGAGAAAGAGTTACAGGTCAAAAGTATCAATTACTCCTCATATCACTGTACCAGTAAAGGTCATAAAGTATGGATGAGTTGAAAATTGCATTGAACTAAATCAGTTTAATAATTGAAGTGCTAGACATGACCATATTAAATTGCCTTAACTCTCTAGTGAATGCTTCAGTTTCCTTACAGATATCAGACATCAATCATGCTGTCTGCTCCTGCTTTTGCCAGTAATTATTTAAACATTTTAAGTGACACTGACCTTTAGTTTATCCATGTAGTGTCCGACAGATTCTATCAATTATGTTCAGTACAAAATATAGCTAGTGAATTCATTACTGAGATAAATTGTATTCTTCTACATATTCTCTAAATCCTTATATTTGTATCTAATGAAATCAGCTCAAGGACCTGAAAATGTTATACTGGAATGATGTATTGGCTTCTAATGGTAGTGATAAAACATCTCGTCAATCTTTTCTTCAAGCTATTAAAATACCAGCAGAATACCTGTATCTAGATTAAGCTGTAACATTTTTTTATTTGCTCTTGTTAGACATCTAGTGACCTGAACAATGTTTTCATTTATGTTGAGCATCAAGAACCAACAGTTTACACTATTGAATTCCTGTGACTTACTTATTTTATTATTTAATTTATCTTGGGCCTGGGTAGTAAGTGTGCTATCTTGCAAACACATGAATATCTTTACTAACATAAATAACTCCATGGACTGCAATGAGATTACTCACATAAGCAAATGTGATACACTGGGAGTTGGAATGGAAGCCCTTCAGAATGAGAATTAAATTAGTAACTGAGGCAACAAAGTAGTAGCATTGATCAAAATCTCATTTTTATGTCAAGCGCTTCCCCCTTTTATATTTATATCACAAATAACTGTTTAAAGTTCATTATTAACATTCAAACTGATTTCAATTTGTTAAAATTCAAATTAACATGTCTGAGGGATATGAACATGATTTGTCAGGTAGGGAGCTACCCTGTTTAAAATGTTCTTTTATTCTTTTCAAGTAATTTAAAAATAAGATTTGAAGTATAAGGAAGAGTTTTATTTTCCTGAGGCCAACATGAATTTCAAAGTATAGTATCACTTTACAAGAGTTTGCAGCTCTAGTATGCTTATCATTGTGTAAGCTTTTATTACATCTTTTCCTAGTTCTGAAGTAGTGCTGTGTGAAACTTCTTTTCTTGCCTCATGCATTTCCTTCCAGTGCCTTGTGGTGGAATTTTAACTAAGCGCAAAGGGACCATTTTGTCTCCTGGTTACCCTGAGCCTTATGACAACAATCTGAATTGTGTGTGGAAGATCACAGTGCCAGAAGGAGCTGGAATTCAAGTAAGAATATATATAATTTACTTGTTATCCTCGTAGGTTTGAAGCTGATCGTTGCAAAGATGACAACATGAAAAGATAATTTATTCATAAACATTTTACCAAGCAATTAAGAATCGTCACAATGGAATTTGTTACACAATTATTTTTAAATATAGGAGTTGGAGGAATCTGAAAAGATTCTACACCCTTTTCCCAAAATAACTCAGTGCTGGAGATATTTATGATTAGCAATATATTATTTCAGTAAGTCAAAATGATTAATTGCAGACTGTAGAAATCGAAGTTGTGTTTTACAAATTTAACTCAATCTGCTTGTCATGAACAAAAATTAACGAGATTACTTTTTCAAGAGCATTATGCAGATTTTCCTAAAAAAGTCTGTCTGGGGAAAAATAAATAAAGATATAGTTATAAACTTACTACAATATGGGCCTGATCTAAAGCCCATTGAAATTAGTGACAGATTCTAATTTACTTAATTAATACATTCTGAATCCTGCTGTGTGTGAGGGACAAAGTAGGATGGTGTTTGGGTGGATGAGTCATATTTTTCTCACTTATTAGAATTCTTTGAAAGAGCTGGCAAAATCATGAATAAAGGAGAATTTGTGAATATAATCTACTAAAACTTTCAAGCAGTTTTTGATAAAATCCTGACAAGAGTCTGCTGAGAAAATGTAGTGACTAAGGCCTAAATTTGTTAAGTCTAATCTTTGATGGATATTGATATGTGGAGATAGATTTATAGGAGAATGAAGACCTAATTCTGAGTGTGAAAAGAGGTTAATAGTGAAATGCCTCCATGATCAATACTAAAAACTAAAACCAGCGTTATTCAGTGTATATATTGTGACAGGGCCAGACTGCACGGCTATGAAAGAGTGCTGGAGGGCATGTATATTAGCCCCAGGCTCCATAAAGCCCTCTTCCCTGGGTAACCCAGCTGGGGCTAATTTAAGACAGTTGGGCCAATTAGGCCACCTGGGGCCTATCAAAGAAGCTGCCCTAGCAGATAAAAGCCTCCACTTCAGGCAGGCCAGGAAGGCTGAAGGGAGTTAACAGCCAGAGGAGAGGAGGCACGGAGCGAAGTGAAGCGAAGTAAAGCAGAGCGGAGAAGAGCTGCCCTGCCCTGCTGCAGCGACAGCCACGGGGCTTGGGGCTATCACCCGCTGCGGCTACCACACTGAGGTGGAGAAGGCTCCAGTCGGGGAAGGCGGAACAACCCCTCACGCCAGTACCAGGGAGCAGGCTACAGGCCGGGGGGCCATGGACAGGCGACCCAGGGAAGGTAGTCAGTCTCAGGGACTGAGCAGGGTGAGACCACTCCTCACAGGGTCCCTGGGTCGGGGGCCTGGGGCAGAGGGCTGGACCGGGTCCCCCCTCCCCCCTGCACTCCCCTCCCAGCCGCACCACTGGCGTAGCCGGCGAAGCGCAGGATCCACAGAGCGGAGCAGGCGTACCCCGCCACAATATTAATTACCTTGTATGAGAAGGTAAAATAGTGAACTGGGAAAATTTATTGATACCATATTACATTAGGTTACTCAAGACATAAATAGTTATAAGGAACTACAGAAAAACAATAATTAGGGAAAAACATAGAAAATGAACTTCACCTTAGATAGGGCAAGGTAAAGCATGTGCAAAGGAACACTTTAAAATGATCAGTGTTGGGTTCTAAATTGTTGTTAACTGTGCAGAAATTATTGTGGATAGCTCAGTACTAATGTCTTTTCAATGCTCATAGATTGTCAAAAAAGGTAGTAAGGTCTTTTACTGGATAAAGAAAGGGTTAGAAAAAAATGGATTATATGAATTGATACATCCTGATCTTAAATATTGATTCAGTTTTGTTTTACATCGTGTAAGAAATACATAGTGAAAACTGAAAAACTCTAAAGCATAATATTAAATATAATCAAAAGTATAGATTAGGTCTATACATGGTGAGAATTATGACTAGAAGTAAAATTTTCAAAAGCACTTAAGTCTCATTTCCAAAAGTGGATCAGGCATATACACACCTAAGTCCCTTTTGAAAAATGATACTGAGGCTCCTAAATCATTTAGGCACCTTGAAAATGTTATCCTAGGCTATTTAGGGGAAAGAAGGTGGATAAGAAGAGAAGATAAAGTTATGTTTATAAATTAATGAATAGTATAGAAAAAACCCAATATGGGCATAAATATTCTGTCCTATAATTCAGTAACAAAGAACACAAATTAGATGTAAAAGCAACATGTTTAATATATACAAGAGAAAGTTAAAAAGAAAGTATATAATTAAGGAGGCAATTCTCTTTTCAAGATTTTAAAAAAGAAATAAGCTATTGTATGAATAAGAATAGAATCACCAGTGTACTAGCTAATTATTGGATCTCCAACTGCTTGAGGAGGAAAAAAATCTGTTCATACTTAGAAGAACATGGAAATCCACCATACAATTTTTACTGAGTCATTTTTCAGAGTGGAGCTTAATATTAAATTAACATATGTATTAATAGAAGGGTGAATTCAGGTTTCTTTTGTTGCTGCATAAAATCTCCGACTTGTTTAAAATAAGAAGAAAATTTCCCCAAATCTGTGTAGTTTTTCTTTTATTCACATTAACAAAAAACTAAGCAGAATACATAGTCAACATATATACATCTGTACAAAGTTTGGGTTAGAATTTTAAAGGTATTTAGGTGGCTTAAAGATGTATATAGGCCCCTGATGAGATTTTCAAAACCATTAATTTCAGTGGGAGTTAGGCTTCTAGGTGCTTTATCCTGGTTATTGCAGGAACAAAGACAAGAATCTGGTTTAACTAGGACACAACTTTATTAAGTAACACATATGTGAGCTATCCATCAATACTCATCAAGTACATGGCATTCTTTTATTGTAATCTTTCCACCTGTCTGTTGTCAGCCCCCCACCTTGATAAAGTGGTAGCACAACCACTGCTGGTACCCCGGCTATCCTCCCTTGTCTGAGGGTTAAGAAGGGTGGATGAACAGGTTGTTGTCACCTTACTGTACTAGACATTAGGAGCCTCACCACCATTCTTCACCTTCTTTACAAGATGTCATCTCAATTCTGGTGTATCAGGGAACCAGACAACCTATTAAACAATTACCTGCACTGGTCACCTGCCACCAGGAGGCATCAGCAGTTTGCTTAGTGCCATCTCTCTTATACAAATTGGGTATAAAAAATGTCTTCTCATGAATTTCCCAACCAACTCTAGGGATGTACCACTTAAAAGATGCCAATGATTTTCTTTCCCCTGCTGTC
Organism: Emydura macquarii macquarii; assembly: GCF_026122565.2. Taxonomy (NCBI): domain Eukaryota; kingdom Metazoa; phylum Chordata; order Testudines; family Chelidae; genus Emydura; species Emydura macquarii. Next base: position 14,538,009 of record NW_027130520.1, on the reverse strand, counting down.
CCACACTTTTTGAGGCCATGGTGGGTATTTGTAAATCCCATTAGGAACCTGACTACATCTTTATATGCCGGAATACCTTCATAAATTTGGTGCTTTTTTCCATCTTCCCCCTCAGTGTCTCCAAATATCATCCATCGAGGTATATCCTGTCCTCAGTTAGCACACAAGGCTCTATGGATCATTTTAGAGGCAACATATTATCCTAACTACTGGTCACAGAAGTTATGAGTCAGAATCAGAGTTTTGAAAAAACAAATAAGAATTTTTTTTTGCTTATTTCAGGTGCTGGGGTTTTCTATTTCTAATGTAAAGCATAGCTTTACACAACTTTTGCATTATTGAAAATGACAACATGTAACTACAGGATTGCTACTGGCATAAATAAACATAGATTATAATTTACAGTTTTTTCCTTTAAGTTAAACCATACTCTCTGCCTTCCATTTTCATTCGTAGGTCCAGGTCGTAAGTTTTGCCACGGAACACAACTGGGACTCCTTGGACTTTTATGATGGTGCTGACAACAATGCTCCAAGGCTTGGAAGTTATTCAGGTGAGTGTGGAAAGTGTATACTAAGTAAATTACACATGCAGCTTTTTAGTATAAACACACAGCTCTTTCTAGTTCTTTTCTGTGTTTCTTCTGACGGTGATGGTTCACACTTGTTATAGCATTTGTTCCAGCCAACAGAATCTTGAGTCGTAATGCTGAAAAATTTAAAGACTTAAAAAAAAAAAAAGAACATTCTGAGTGTAATTTAGATGTGTCAAATTATACGCAACATTCTCCTGGATGTGATCACCTACTGCTCTAATGATTCAATGGTGTCATACATATAGAAACATAATGGTCTTAGGTTCCAAAAAAACACTTCTGTATCTCTTGGCTAAAAGACAATTTATGTGACCTATCCTGTTTTTTAAAAATGTTACTGCTTGTTTAGTCCCCAGTCCTGAAACTGGGTTTATTAGGGCACAGATCTAACCTTCTCCATTAGATGAAATTAAAACAAACAATACAGTTTAAAATAAAGGATTGCCAATAAATATCCGCTATTTCCCTAACCTTCAGCCAACCCTGTAATCAAAAGAGAACTCTGAACAGCTGTCACAATGCACAAAATTAAAGAGCACAAAAGTCCAGAACCAAAAGAAATGTTTCTCTCTGTGTTTCTTGGCAGAAAAATGTGTATATGAGATGTATTTATTTATCTTTTTTTTTTAAATCTCCATTATTTCTTAAAGTAAAGTAGGGCTTTATCATCTCTAGACTATCCACACCCTTTTTGCACTTTCTTCCTTTCCATCCCTTACTTTTTTGCTAAATATCATCAGAAACTACTCCATATGGCTGTTACCCTGTCCTTCAAAATCCTTCACAAGACCTGTGTGTGCTTTGATGTTGACAAGTAATAAGATGGCTAACAATGGAGATGTGTTAAGAATGTCTTGTTATATTTAATTGCAGCTGTTCAAATCATTGTGATTATGGTGTTTTTCACCTTTCTTTTGTCACTCCTAATAAATAACCATCCTTCTCCTAATAAAAGTGTGTGAGTGGGAAACCTACAGATGAGACCATATGGCTCTAGTAATTGCAGCTCTTGCCTCCAAGCTTGTGATACATTAAGCATGTTACCAAATCTCTAAAAGAGACAATACCACAACACCCACAATGATGTCCTTTAGTTGAAGCTGGTTACAGCACATGCGGTGAATTTCTGTGCATTTTTTTTTCTTTACATTTTTCTGGAAGAATCTCATATAACTACTTACAGATATCTCTGGATTTCAGCATTTAAGCATTGTCATAATAGAATAATATTTTCCTTCTCTTTTCAGGCACTACAATTCCTCCACTGCTCAACAGCACATCTAACAACTTATACCTAAACTTTCAGTCTGACATTAGTGTTTCAGCTGCTGGATTTCATCTTGAATATACAGGTAATGTCCATACAATAGATTAAGTCAAATAGTTTGTAGACTGTTGTTATTTTTCAGAAATACATATATGCTATGAAGGGGTAAAATTCAACACAATGAGCCAATCCTTTGAAGTCACTGGCAACCTTTGATTCCAGTAGGAGCAATATCAGTCCTGCAGTCTTTGTTGTGGAATGTCTAATTCATTTTTTGCTTCCCTTATGCTTTCTCGTGTGTTAATGCTTTTCTGATTACACCATAGTGAGAAGTAAATGGACTATAAAATGGATAGAGAACTGGCTAGAGCATAGGACTCAACGAGTAGAGATCAATGGCTCCATGTCTAGCTGGCAGCCAGTCACAAGAGGAGTGCCCCAAGGGTCGGTGCTGTGGCCGGTTTTGTTCAACATCTTCATTAATGATCTAGAGGATGGGTTAGATTGCACCCTCAGCAAGTTTGCAGATGACACTAAGCTAGGGTGAGTGATAGATACCCTGGAGGGTAGGGATAGGATACAGTAGGACCTAAACAAACTGGAGGATTGGGCCAAAAGAAATCTGATGAGGTTCAACAAGGACAAGTGAAGAGTCCTGCACTTTGGACGGAAGAATCCCATACACAGCTACAGACTGGGGACTGATGAGCTAAGCAGCAATTCTGCAGAAAAGGACCTGGGGTTACAGTGGATAAGAAGCTGGTTATGAGTCAGCAGTATGCCCTGGTTGCCAAGAAGGCTAATAGCATATTGAGCTGCATTAGTAGGAGCATTGCCAGCAGGTCGCGGAAAGTGATTATTCCCCTCTATTCGGCATTGGTGAGGCCACATTTGGAGTATTGTGTACAGTTTTGGGCCCTCCACTACAAAAAGGATGTAGACAAATTGGAGAGAGTCCAGCGGAGGGCAACAAAAATGATTAGGGGGCTGGAGCACAAGACTTATGAGGAGAGGCTGAGGGAACTAGGCTTGTTTAGTGTGCAGAAGAGAAGAATGAGGGGAGATTTGATAGCAGCCTTTAACTACCTGAAAGGAGGGTCCAGGGAGGATGGAGCTAGGCTGTTCTCAGTGGTGGCAGATGACAGAACAGGAAGCAATGGTCTCAAATTGCAGTGGGGGAGATCTAGGTTGGACATTAGGAAAAGTTTTTCAGTAGGAGGGTGGTAAAGCACTGGAATGGGTTACCTAATGAGATGGTGGAATCTCCCTCGCTGTGATTATTTAGCTGAAGTTAGTCCTGCTTTGAGCAGGGGGTTGGACTAGATGACCTCCTGAGGTCCCTTCCAACTCTATGATTCTATAAATGCAGATACATTATTTTTGTACATAACACCTGCACAAAATTTTCAGTCCATAACCCAAGGCAAAAGAGACAAAGAAAGATTTTAAAGTACTTTTATGCATTTTGTTATTACAGTAATTATAATAACCTTGTTTTATTGCATTTGCAGATTAAGAAAACTTTACTTAGAAATTGCCAATCATTTTAAATATTTTTTGCAATGCATTATTTGATATAGTGAAAAAGTATTTAATTTTGTAGATCTGAAAAGAGACCATTCATTTATGAAATAATCTAGCCAAAGCACTCAAATCTGTTGTGATTCCACAACTAGTCAGTGAAAGAAATAAATGCTGTAATTACCTAATCAAATACACAACATTCATTTAAAATAAGTTTGAGTTTTCCACATGGAAGAGAGGATTCAGCAGCAGCCCCATAGTCCATCTTTTCTTCCTGAATTGGCTCAGAGTTGCTTGATCACTGCCAGTAATTGATTAATTTGTCATTAATATAAATATTCTATACTTACATGGCTTTTTATATTAGTAATTAGTTCCATAAAGATATTAGATTCCATGTTGTCATATAAAAGCATTTTTCCACTTACATGGCAATGATATTAGGATCTTTGCATTTAGCTAGTGTATTTGCAAGTATGCATTTTACAAAGGAGTCTGCCAATTCAATATTTAAGAAATGAGCAAAAAGTTTCCAAGTACACACATTTTTCCCAGAGCCTTTTTTTACTGACATTTTTAGAGTAATTATAAAATGTATTTCATCTAAGATATTTCTAGAGTTCTTTGTGTGGGTTTACTTAAACATTTTCTTGGAATGGAGAAAAAGTTCACTTTACTCTGGTATTTATTGCTCTGTTGACACAACCCTACATTCCTAAAACATAAATGTCTTATGTGGTTTGTTTTCCTGAGATAAGGATTACATTTGTATTTTATAAATACCAGTTTGGAGGTGTCCTGGTCTAAAAAAGAAACTCTTTGAAGTTTGTCTCAGAGTCGTTAGAGTTAACATTTATTTGTTATAGCAATTTAACTTCTATTAAATATTTTGTAGAAAGCACAATTTTAATATAATATATATTGTTTAAACATAGCAGAAAAGAAAATAGTAAAAGTTAAAATAGTTAAAGCAAGGTAAAGTTTAAAATACAGCTGTTCTCAGTTGGTCCGTTAAATGATACTACCTCACCCACCAGGTCTCTCTAATATCCTGGGACCAACGTGGCTACAACTATACTGCATGATAAATATAAAGGCATAGAAAAGTTTAATGACCAAAACAAACAAACAAAAATAATAGTATTAATATAAGTTTTGCATCAATATTGAGGATCCATAATGCTCCAGTACATCTTTTAATTAGATGTTTTGTATGATAACTTTTCTCTTGAAGATATGCAGTTTAATAATTAAGTCAGCAGCCATATATTATACAATCAGCAGCATAGACATATATACTTGCAATTCTAGAGAGAAATAAATTACAAAGGTAGCTTAGGTATGACTTTATATGGCCTTTATTCAGTAATTTCCACTGTTATTTTTAATTTACACTCTACATTTGAAATTCTCGACTTTTTTTAAAGTCAGTGGTGCTGGGATTTCACCCTGTATTGTGTAAGTATAGTATACCATATACCTTACATGTAAATGACTTCCGTGGAAAATGTATAGTCTATACAGAGGAATACACAATATTACAAGATGCTATATATTTGTATCTAAGATGTCAAAAACATTTATATTATATAATTTGAGAAAGAATTAAGGTTGCACATGTAACTTTAACTTTTGCATTTTCTGACTTATGAATGTTATGCCATATCACCTTGACATTATTTGAACATAGTTTTCTCTTTGAAATTTGATAAAAGATTTTAAGTTATGTAATGTAAATGACTCTAGGTTGACGAGGACCTAACCCATTGTGTTTGTGAAGTTATGATGCCTTGAAAAATAATTTAATGAAATTAAACTGAGATGTGTGTTTCAATCACTTAAGGCATGCATGGAATTATTCAATACACAATGGTTTTATGCAACATCTCATTTTGTTTATCTTTCAAAGAAATTTCCCCTTTGTGTTTAGGCAATTGTCCTTTTTGCTGCTTTGGAGGGAGGAATAATTTGCCAGGGATTTTAAATGAGAGGTTTATACTGCGGAGTTTTAATTGATAGAGCTTTTTGTTTGCTTTCCAAGTTTGTGTTAAAGCATGGGATATATTATCTTTTTATTTAGTTAGCAGGCACTTATGTAAATTCTGTGCATGATTTGAGCAAGCAGAAAGTTTTAGTAAGTTCAGTAATTAATATCAATTCCTCTTAGTTTTCCCATCATATACTACACCCAGAGTAAGGGAGTCTGTGTAAGGAACACAAGTGGGCTTAAGTTAACAGTTTATTTACAAACTGTCTTTTTATTAAGTGAAATAACACACAGCAGCTTCTCTTCCTTCATGGTTTAGGGTATCTGTTAACTGTGGCGTTGTATTACTGCCGAATTTTCAAAAGGAAAAAAATGCATGTTAGCCATATTAACAATGCAGATATACCAGTAAAATGAAGGTTAAAAACTGCTCCTCAGCTCAGCAGTCTGAAAGTTCAAATGGTTACAAATAGTTTTCACCACACAAAATGTGCTGGATAAGTATTATTTGAATTTTAATTGGCATTTCTGAATCTACTATGTGTTATTCTTCAAATAAGCATTTGTGAAACTAACTACATAGACCTTTTACGAGACTGCAAACAAGTTTTCTGCTTACTTTAAGCTTGGTTTAACAATGAACAGGAAAACTTTCATTTTTAATATTTAAACAAAATGTTTAATTTTTAAATATGGGAGTTATTTTTATAGTTACTAAACCAGTATTAAAATTATTTCTAGAGATTTGTATCCCACAAGGAACTTGGCTGCTACACATCAGTTAGTAGGCAATATTTCAGATTAGTACAAAACGCCTAGATTTGACAAGATGTTATTATAATAATAATATTTTCTTTTAATGGTTCATTAATATAATATCAGTGTTTCTAACAGTTGAAGTTCTATTATTGGTGTATTTAAATGGTATCGAATACCAGGAATCAATTCATACAGACATATACATATTTTTATCAGTAATTCTTACAAATGTTTTTTAGCGGACTGACAGCTTGTGTGTGTGTGTGTGTGTGTATGTGTTAATATAGCTTATTGAAGCTTTTGTATATAAAAGAATATATTGACCAAACTTAATTGATGCAATGTCATCTTCATGGGGTAGACGGATATTTATCAGAAGAAAACAGGTTGAATCACTTTTCCACGATGCTAGGGAGGTGGCGTATCCATCATGTTTAGATGTTATCATATCTTCTTTGAGTGGGGAGCATTGTGTGACATGAAAAGATTTCCTGTACTCTGGAATTAAAACTGGAGTGGCAAAACAATAGTAAAGGGTTGTATTGGAGGAAAGATGGACCAGATGACCTAACAGTGGAGGTCTTTTTGTCCCATGGAATCATCAGTAGTGGACCTAGTGAACTAATTGATCTTTTCTGTCTCAGAATCATCTGTAATTTTGATAATTTAGTAACAAAAACTCAGACCCAACTAATAAGAAGGATTGTGTTTGTAATTATGACTTATTAATATATCAGAATAGTAAATAAAGTTGTGAAATAAAGAGCCATTTCTTAAGTTTCATTATTGCATTTAAGTCTTTTTAAAGTCTATCATAGTGTCACTCTGTCCAGAGTGGCTCACAAGCGAGAATACCAACCTCAGGGCAAACTGTTAAGAAGCGGAGCACAAATCCTGAATTGGCTGTGAGTTCTATACTTAGATTTCACCAACCAAGTAACAAGTGTAAACTCCTCAGGCACTATAAGAGGTCATTTGTCTGCAGGTCATGTATTGCCTAAGCTAATAGTGACTAGAAGTAGTGTTAGATGGCCTATTTTGGTTATATCCAGTTCCTAATGATCAGATGTCCACATCACAAAACAGCCATCATAGTTATTACTCTTGGTAGTCTCAGTAAAGAGAACAAGGTCTCAAATAGGCATTTGAAGTGGTTTGTCCAAGTTAGATTTGAGGTATGTTTGTGTAGTGAGAAGCCTGCACAGTTCTTGTCTTGTGTTTTACCTGTTGCATGGATAAACAGTCTTCAGGCTCCAGTGGTATTAATCTGGTCATCTTTTTCTAGCAATATAAGTGCATTTAAAAACGTATATGCTACAGCTTGCTTTTTTAGGAGAAGATTTAGTGACTCAATTATATGTTAAAAATCATCATCTTAATTCCTAAATAGCTGACATTTAAAGTGGATTTTTGTGTTTTTATTTTGGTGTTAACAATAAAAATTACCTAAAACCGATGCTATTGCAATATTAGGCTGATGAACTTTCTTAATGATATGCAAAACATGTCTCATAAAGGACCTAATTTATGTGACATATTTTGTATGCCACTAAGAACTTTTATCAGTTTTCAACTTTAATATACTATATACATGCATTTTTTAAAGTGAAAAATAAAATTTTCTCAGAAATTTCCAGACGTAGCACTTCCAGATGAAGGAATCCGTAACTTTAATATGTTTTCAGAGATGCCAATGACCCCAATATTTTGACAAGGGAATTCCACAAAATTTCTCCCTTTAGCATATATGCCAGGAGAATGTGTTTATGGGCCCTGATCCAGCAAAGAACTTAAGTGTATGCCTACTTTTAAGCCTGTTAGCAGTCAGTAGAATTACTCATACTTAATGTTAAGCACATGCTTGACTACTTTGCTGGATTGATGCCATGTAAAAGGTCTGCAAGGTCATTTCTTTTCCCCTTTTAACAGTGTAAAGACGTATCAGTTCTTGCCAAATGTACTTTCTATTACATTTATACTGGAAATGTCTATACTGAAAGTATAATATGGTGTTAAGTGTATCTCCTCTTATTTGTCTCCTCTCTAAACAATCCCAATCTTTTCAGTCCCTCATAGGAAAGTTGTTCCATGTCTAATCATTCAAAAGCACCCATCTTAAAACTCCATCTATTTCTGCTATATCTTGTCGTAGATAGCATGGGAATATTCATTACCGTGGTGCTGTATTACTTTCTGAAGTATCTGGATATTAAGGGAAAATGTTTAACATGAGACAATGCCTTCTGTTTAGTTAAGGCTTGCTTAAATATGACATGTCACAAAAGACTGCATGGTTCAATAAAAATTACCTAATGCTGATCTAGGGGAGTGTGGAAGAAAGGTCCTCCTTCCTGAGGGTTTTTTTTTGTTTTTTTTTTTTAACATCTCTCATTCTGTGCAGTCTGGTTTATTTCAAAAGCAAGACACTCCTATTTTCAGAAGTATTTTTTTATGAGCCACAAGAATAAGTCATTTCTGAAAGCTGTATACAAACTGATTGGCAGAATTTTAACAATGGGCTCCTGGCGGCACCGGAGAGCCTCCTCCAGCACATCACTAGCAGATGCCAATGTGCAGCATGAGCCAAAACAGTTTATAACTGAAAACAGATGAACTTTACATTGAAATTGCTAAACTTTTCAACTCTTCACAGCTATAGGTTTGGACTCTTGCCCCGAACCACAGACCCCTAATAATGGAATTAAAATTGGAGACAGATATATGGTTGGAGATGTTGTATCTTTCCACTGTGATCAGGGATATTCCCTTCAGGTAGGACGATTTTAGTTTCAAAATCTGTCTTTTACTTCTTTAATATTTTTATGTCCAAGCTCTTCTGTATCAAATCCACTCTGAAAATGTCAGCATACTGGAATAGATTATGGTTTTTCAGGACTGATAAATTTCTCTGTGCCAAATATAAGATCTAACACTATTCAACTGTCCTCCAAAAAGTGTTGATCTTCATTTCCTCTGCAATAACGATGGTAGGTGGTGGTTATTAATTGCTATTGATGACGTGACCTTGGTGTGCATAGCTCTTAACAAATGTAGTATGTCATGGTCTCAGCATTAGCTGATAATCTAAGTTAAATAAATAAATAGATAAATAATAACATTAAATCATGATGAGTAGGAGGAAAAGGAAAAGCATTTAGAGAGGGGAAAAAACAGTAAACAAACAATGAAAAGGAAATTCTGCTCTTTGGAGATCACTCTTTTCCAGGAAAGCAGATTTTATATATTTATTTTCAGATATTTCCTGTTCGTTACATTTTCTATTATTTTTACTCAAAGGATTGTTTCAAAAATTGGAGGTTTTTTCAAAACAAGCTATTCTGCAGTACTAAAAAAAGACAGTCTGAAGGCAATTTAGTGAGCATGAATTAAAATTAGTTTTGTAAGGAAGAACTTGTATATTTCAGTCTCCTCAGATGTGCATCCAACAGGAAGCTGTCTGCCCACATCAAAGGTTTGGATTTTTTTCTAAGACTTCTTTCAGTTAAAGCAGAGAACCAAATGCAAAACCTAGCACTATGTGGATTTGTGACATTCTCTGAATGACTATGGGTCCAACTGATAGATTATTCTCTTCTATAAATACATTATTTTCTCATTTGTGACTCTTAGTTAATAGTCTTCATTTTATTTAGTGGTGGTGTAGCTGTGCTGGTCCCAGAATATTAGTCAAGGTAGGTGAGGTAATATCTTTTATTGGGCCAACTTCTGCTTGTCTATGCTTGAAAGCTTATCTCTCTCACCAACAGAAGTTGGTCCAATAAAAATTACCTCATCCCCTTGTGTCTTCATTTTATTTAACATTCAGAGCGTAAAAGTGAGAGAACACAATAGAATGTAAATTATCTACAGAAAGTATTTCGCTACCTTCTTAGCTAGTGACATGCATCATGAAGTGAAAACTATGTCAAACACAAGCTTTCTGGTTGTGATGTAAAAACACATGAGCAGTTATTAACTAGTTTTGACACCTTCTGAACAAAATAAAGACCCACGTCTTTGCCATTCCTTTCCTCAATAACATCAGTCTAGCCTTCAGTGCTCCCCTGCTGCATAAAATGTACACAAATAATTCTGTCATTAGACACAGTCTCTGTGCATTAGAGGAAGCACAAATCATTTGTGGCAAGCACAAATCATTCCAACACCTGCTTCACACATTTCTGTTAGGACACAGATGCCCTGGCGATTGGTGGATTACCAAAAGAAACTAGATATGGAGGAAATGTTGTGGCTCCTACTGCAAAATACTGCAATCTATATTGTAAACCAAGAGATAATCATTAATAATAGTGCATCTCTTGATCATACAAATGGCAACGAAGCTTTTTCACCCTGTCATCATCTCAACCAAATTTTATTTATTCTTCAGTTAGAGCCAAAGCCTGTCCCAAGCACCAGTGCTGAATCCAAACACTATACTGGGAATCTCTATACGGGGAAAGGAGTCAAGAATCCTTCTTCAGAAGGGTGTTGAGCTTAAAACATTTCTAGCATGTACTGTGTAAGGAGTCTCCCTGGGGCTGGGTACAGAGGATGGATATAACTCTGTGGCTACATCTACACTTGGAGCTAGGGATGTGATTCCCAGCCCATGTAGACATACCCACCCTAGCTCATACGGACCTAGCATGCTAAAAATATCAGTGTAGCCAGTGTAGCATGGGCAGCGGCTCAGGCTAGCTTCCAGAATATGTAAGTATAGGGTCTGGGTGGTATGTACTTGGGCGGCTAGACCAAGCCACTGCCTGTGCTGCCCTGGCTACACTGCTATTTTTAGTGTACCACCTTGAGCAGAGCTAGCACAGGTACATCTATGTGAGCTGGGAATCACACTGCCAGCTCCAAGTCTAAACCGAACCCAAGCTTCTCCCTCAACATTTAACTTTCCTTTTTTAGGGCAGAGAGTCCTCTACACCCTTAATGGTACAGCAGCACAGTTACTAAGGTCTCTCTTTTCCAATAAAGAAAATATTAGGGATCCTGTTCTATACTGAACAGCCAGAGTGAGTTATATGGATTGACTAGTATACCTAACTTGACACCATGTGGGTATATGGTTTAAATTTTTTCTGTATTTGCAGCTCATGAAGATTTAGAAACCCCAACCACAGTCAAATCTGTAAATCTTAAATAGCAGAATCTGGTTCACTCTCTGGCTTTGATTATATAAATGGCTGCTGTGGAGTTCCTTGCTCCCTTTGCTTAGCAACAGGAGGTAGCATGAATGACAGCAATAGAAAGTATGTATGTTCAGGAGGGCAGAGCTTTGGCAATAGGAATGTTTGTTTCCCTTCCTTGCCATTATATCCCTTCCTCATCCTCACTCAGTTCTGCAAGCTGCTATTTGAGTTTGGGACCTCTGTCCTCATTCTCCCCACAAGCCATGGCTCCATCTGAAGGCAGTGATCTCCCTACATTTCAAGATTAGTTGATGGGGCCTCTGCCTTTCCTAATGTTTTGCTTGCAGTTTCGACTTTGACTTTCTGGAGGTCTCAGTTTATTCCTCATGTTGCCTAGAAAAGGAAGGCAGCATGAGGAGGTTTGAAGGGGCCACCATTGAGAAGCAACCTGACAATTATTTCTGTGTATAATTTCTTTTATTTCATACAAAATTACTGGAGTGTTAACAGATGAATCATCCTTTATATGTGAAATAAACCAAATGGAATAATTAACAGCATAGACCATACAAACACAAACACAAACAAATCCCATTGGATTGTTTTGCTGTCACATATGGTCTGACATTGTCCCTTTGGTTTTGTGTCAGTGCTGCTGCAGGCAGTAGGACTAAAAAGGAAATGCTTCTTTTTTTCTTCTAGGAGAGAAGATGAATAGGCAGCAGACTAATTAATAAATTGTCCTAAATTTTTGTGTGTGCTTTACAAATACTCAGTTTCTGCAGATTCTTTCAACTGAAATACAGCTTTAACAATAAAAGCAGCTCATTTAAAATCAAGGTTGCACAAATAGTTCTAACAAGATCATCCTGAAATATACACACTATGATTTTCCATCAGAGCCCAGATGCATTTCTCTCCTAAAGTTCTTTTAACTTTCTGTTTGTACCCCATCCCAGACCTTCATGATTACCTGAGAGATGCTAAGCCAGATGGTGACTCCTGGTGTGTCTTGGAACCATCTTGATTTGGATTGTCTTGATATACCAAAGGGATCACTTTATGGCACTTATTGTAAAGGGACACTGCTTTTTACAGAGAACAGTATTGTAACTCTAATGTCTTAATTTCTGGACACTTAAACCAACTTGTTTTTTGTCGGGAGTGGCTCAATCCTTTAAAATACATCTTTCTTGACCTAAATGTAAAAGCTCATAACTTCTAAATATCTTTGCCAAATCTGCTATAGCATCAGTATTGTAATATACACATAATTAAACAATACTGAATTGCTTTAGTTGTGTTTGGAGCTTGAGTTTCTAAACTTTACAGTACGGTTCAGCTCTTCAAAACATTATTGCTAGTATCACAGAATTCAAGCTTGTATTTTTAGTAGCACCAATAAAATTACAAACCATGGGCCTGAAAGGGGTGGATACTCACACAACTAAGGATTACAAGATCCTATAAACTAAAGTACAAACTGCAAAATAAGAATACAGTTACACTTTTTATAAGCTCTTCCTTTTTATTCATATTGATACTATTAAGCGTTATCACTGTATGTTATTTTTGTTGTGACTGTAAATATGTAGTATACTGTGTGATTGTAAAACGCATTAATATATGTCTTGTCTTGTCATTGTAGGGACATTCACATATTACCTGTATGCCTGGACCAGTGAGAAGATGGAATTACCCTATTCCAATATGTTTAGGTATGTTCATTGTATATAAAATTTGCTTTTTCAGTTTGCCAAAATGAAAATTATGCAAGACCCAGAAATAAAGCATTCTCAGTCAAGGGGGTTTGATTACGGAATAAGTATCCAAAGGAGATCAGACCAATCTGTGTTCTGTCAGAGTGCACTGCAAAACTCTCTTTTCTGGTAAAGCTTTCCCACAATAATCAAATAGATGGAAGAAAGAAGGAAATATGTCCCAAACAGAGCCCCCAGTACCAGGGAAGGGAGAAGAGCAGAAGACTTATCAAGTCCTCCAGGGACCTCTCAGGGCAGAACTAATGTACCTAAGAATCTCTTAGATACTATACTGGTGAGTTCTATCGAAAACTGTAAGAGAGAGAGAAAGATAATTACATTTCTTAGTTATGGTTTTTCTAACATAAGGTATGTCCACTCTGTGATGATAAATGAGAATTACAGTAGTCATCGTTATGCATATACATATAGGTTTCACACTAGGGAGTCTGAACAACCACGGTATTGCACACCTATTGCATGGCACCCATTGGTAAAAACTGAAGAGGAGTATATCTTTCTCTTTAAAACTAACATTGCATTTTAATACATTAGCTTGAGAACAATAGTTTAAAAGGTATCTTAAAGGGATATGGCTAAAGTTAACAGGACAAAATTTAAGTTAGCTTTAAAAGTAGCATTTATCCTACTTGTTATCTTGATCTGTTAAAATGTATTTATTTTGCAAATCTAGCAACTTAAGACTCAGTCAGTAGGTCCAAGTGTAGCCTTTACAGTGTTTGTCTGTAAATGATTTATAGAAATAGTGTTGAACATTAGACAGACAAGAAAGAAAGAAAGAGAGAACAATCCTCTGAAAGTGTGATTTGCTTAAAATTGAAAAGAGCCTAAATAGTATGCCTTGGTTTTATCTCACTCTAACTACCATCTACAAGTATTTCCATCATTTTGCAGCACAATGTGGTGGTGCTATGTCTGACTTCAGTGGAGTGATTCTTAGCCCTGGGTTTCCTGGAAACTATCCCAGCAGTTTAGATTGCACATGGACAATAAAACTGCCTATTGGCTTTGGTATGTATCTTTGCAAGAATTATCCTGTCTCCTGTGTATATGGCTTTAAAATACTTAACAACAATTTTAAATATTTGAAATATTGATATTGTCTCACAGATTTCTATTAGTAGATTTAAAATACATTTTAAAGATTAGCAATGTCATAAAACTGAAAATCAGGTTATAGAGGACCTGTGCATAAAGAAAACAATGGTAAAATTCCCACAACTACAGAAAGTCACTTGATTGTATCTGCTTTTAAATATATAACTAGTTTATTATTTTTAAAGTTTACCCCATCTTTATAGTCATTTTATATGTATAGTATGTATATTATTTTATGCATGTTGAACACAGAATATGAAATAAATAAATCTAGAAACAAAACAGTAGGAAATAAAAAATACTGAAAAAAGTTTAGCACTAAATTAATTCTCCAGCACACTTTCTGCACTTATCTTCAGGATTGCAAAGCCCACTTACTGTGACACATATACCATCTCTGTGGCCAGGAATCTTTTATTTCTAAGGATGGATCTGCAAAAATGGATGTTAAATGAATGCCAGTTAATTATCCAGTGAACTATAGATGCCTGGTCAGAGAAGGGAATTCTTCTCCCTTCCCTCTCAGACTTATAAGTAGCAGGGCACTTATTTTTTAATCTTCTTCCTTCTCCCCTCCCTAACACTGGTCAAAGCATAACCTCTGTCGAGTTCTCTTTTAAATAGAAGTTCTGGGCAGCAGATTCAGTGGTATCATAGACTAGTAGTGCTTAACCAGGGGCACATGTACGCAGAAGTCTTCCAGGGGGTACATCAACTCAGCTAGATATTTGCCTAGTTTTACAACAGGCTACATAAAAAGCGCTAGCGAAGTCAGTAAAAACTTAAATTTCATACGGACAATGACTTGTTTATATTGCTCTAAATACTAGACACAGAAATGTAAATATAAAATTTATATTCCAATTGATTTATTTTGTAATTATATGGTAAAAATGAGAAAGTAAGCTATTTTCAGGAATAGTATGCTGTGACTCATGTATTTTTATGTCTGATTTTGTAAGCATGTAGTTTTTAAGTGAAGTTCAACTTGGAGGTGTATGCAAGACAAATCAGACTCCTGAAAGGGATACAATAGTCTGGAAAGGTTGAGAGTCACTATTATCAGAATGTCCCATATAATTCAGTAGAAATGAAGCCCAGAGGGCTCTGTGGAAAATAAATATATCTTTAGAAATTGCTCTTAAACACTAAACAAATTTACTCATGAAGTGTCATCCGTCCAGAGAGATACTGCCTTGATAGTCAATTGGTTTTGACACTCACCTGGGATGTAGGAGACCCAGCTTCAAGTCCCTACTCCAATGAATATGTATTTATACAAAAGGTGTGTGAGAGAGACCCACACGATATCCAGGATATTCACATGGGATGCATGAGCGTGGCAGAGCAGGGACTTAAACCTAGATCTCCTACACCTTAGGTGCATGCCCTAAATTCCAGGCTATTCTGGGCTCTCTCTCTCCAAAACTCTGTTTCTTATTTTTTTTTTTAATATATAAAAAACTTCAGAAGTTTTCAGTTTTGTCCTGATGCTGTATGGGAGAAGTTTTGAAATCTTGAAATGTTTTGTGGGACAGGAAAATTATTTCCCATCCAGTTGTATATATTCAAAAATATTAAATCCAGTGTAATGTTTACTGAACAAAACACATCTTTGGGTCACAGGCATACGTTACTTACTGGTACATGATAGAAGTATCCAAATGAAATAATTTTAAAACCATTTTTTCCAGAAAACACCAGAAAACAATGCCTGCCATCCATATTATTCATTGACTGTTGCTCTCCCTTTACTGTGATTTCATATTAATGAGTTAAGAGCGATTTCACCTTTAAAAATACATTTGGTATGTTGTATAAAAATGGTTTCTAATTAATATATGTACAGATTTTTCACACAGACACACACAAATAAGAACATCATTAAGGTTGCAATGTCAAGCATTCAAAAGTTAGGAAATGACTGAACTAAGGATGCCAGTCTTTAAATTACATGATCACATACTATTTTTCTAAGCACCCCTGCCATTCAACAGGATTTAAGTACCTGGTTAAGTACTTTTTATATAGGGGTACTTTCCTGAATTGGAATTTTTGGTTATAGACCTTTTTCAACTTTCAAATAATTTTTACCTTATTCACTGTTCGTGTGATAAATCATTAAAAACAATGAGGGACTTAATTTACAGTATTATTAATTAAATGTGAATATCCAGTCATGGCTGATTTGCAATTTGTTTAAATAGATTTTTCATTTGATTTTTTGTTATTCTTTCTGAGATGTTTGGCTTGATTATACTAAAAATATAATTGTTATGCCATTGTGTGCCTAATTCAGGAGAAGTTAATAAACATATGGGTCAGTTCATGGAGGGTGTCCAAAACATAAAGGTCCATTGAAGAAAATATGAAGATACTTGTAGCACAATCAAACAAACAAGAGGTTTAGTCATAATGGAAAGGTGGCAGAATTTCAGATGAGAGTGGAAGTAGAGGGGATGGGCATGGTTTTTAAAAGGTCTTGAAGGAGAGTGCAGAAAGTTTGAACTTGATATAGTGGAAGATAGCACCAATGGAGTAATTAAAAGAGAGAGGGGGCATTGTGACTTGAGTGACAGGCAAGGAAGGTGATTTCAGAGTTGCCATTTGCATGGATTGGAAGGTGAGCATGGCATGTGAGTGGAGAAAGACTAGAGGTGAGAAAACGGCACTTATCAAACAATCATCCATGATTATGAGACATTTGAACACAAGTTTTAGCTTTGTGAACTGAAATAAATGGTTAACTCTAGAAATGTTACAGAACAAGAAAGGGGCAAGATTCGGACACACCCTATTTGTATGGAGTGAGAGAAAAGGAGTTTATGAGCCTGAATGATTGGATGGATGGTGTTATTGCCAATAGGAACAGAGAATGGGGGACATGGATGTTGTTTCAGAGGGAAAAAAACAAAGGTTTCAGTTTTAGTCATGTTAACCCTAAGTTGGAAGGATGGCAGAACCAAAAAGAGGAGAGTACCAAATTATAATGGAAGAAGTCTATATGTGGTTATGACCCTTTTGTCAAAGAAAACAGAGCATAGGAACAGAAGCAGAAGAAGTAATGTTAATTAAATCAAGTAATGTTAATTAAATCATGTACTAAACTTGTATAGAATATAAATGTTACATGACTCAGAAAACTATTCATTAAGTTTGCACTGTATCCTGAAGGAAGTCTCTAGAGGTTGGAGTGACAAATACCATTTAAATATTAAAATGTAGATAGTTACAAAATTATTAATGATTCTTCAATAATTATATTGACATTACATGTCTTAAATGAACATTATATTAAATCACGATGACTGTCTTTGCCAGAACCATCAAAGGGGCTCAATTATCTTTGTAATGAAAGCACTGCATTATCATTCAAGAGTGGCATTAAATCACTTCAGACAAAATAGAAATGTTGTTTTATTGAACCTTATTCAGAACAATATAAAAATGGAAAATGTTTAATGGGTCCAGTATCCTCTATTTTGGCTGAGCAGTTCCTCCTCCTGCTGTCCCCTAATAATTGTAACCAATCATCTGGATGGGATAGATAATCTGCAACTCATCCCGTAAACTCCTTTGTTCCTTATTGAATCAAAGAAGCAGAAATATCTTGTTATTCACAAGTGCACAGTGTGTGGGGAATTAAGTATAAGAACTGCATTTCTAATTTCTAATATGAAGTGCTGAAAAATGTAACCCATGATGTTAGAGTACACCCTTTTTTGAAAGACTAAAATAAATTATATATATGTTATTGATTGATTTGTACATAGTGTCCCCTTTCAAAAAAATCAAAGCACTCTGAAGTATATTAAGTAGAGACTATTTTATCTACCATTGAAATTGATATTTCTCTTGGGTGGAACACAGGAAACAAAGAATGTTGCATTAAATTGATATTAAAGATACAACTGAGGTTGGTGGACTGTAATTATCAAAAGTGGAATTTGGCAAAGATATTAGGAATAAAACCCTTACTTTTCAGAAACATACCATGGAATCTTTGATGATCTCAAAAGTTGGGGCTTTTGTTTGTATCTCTGTGGACAAACAGTACCTTCAAAATCAACATTCTTTCTATTGCTGGGTATGTGGTTTAGTAACTAATAAGAGGAAAGATTGTTTTTTATTGAGTAACCAACATAACATCCTGCAGTATAATTGTAATTGTTTAATACCTCCCAGACATGATTTTCTAATGTCCATCAATATATAATATGCATAATTGATTTTTATTCATTTGATACCAAATGCTTTTGTTTGCCCATATTGTTTTTCAGGTGTGCATTTGCAATTCGTAAATTTCTCAACTGAAACAATACATGATTACTTAGAAGTAAGAAGTGGATCTACAGAAACTAGTACTGTTATTGGGAGACTTAGTGGTCCTCAGTTACCCTCTTCTCTGTTTAGTACAACTCATGAAACCAGCTTATATTTTCACAGTGACTACTCACAGAACAAACAAGGGTTTCATATCATATTCCAGGGTGAGTGAGTTGATTTATTTATGTGAACAAGTTGGTTGTTACAGGCTGTTTTTTCACTGTTAGAAAATAAACAAACTAGGGTAATACAATCTAGATGGTGCTAGTATAATGTGGGTGCATTACTGATTGGAGAGTAGTTATCAGTGGTTCACAGTCAAGTTGGAATGGCATATTGAATGGAGTCCCACAGGGATCAGTCCTGGGTCCGGTTCTGTTCAATATTTTCATCAATGATTTAGATAATGGCATAGAGAGTATACTTATAAAGTTTGCAGATACCAATCTGGAAGGAGTTGCAAATGCTTTGGAGGATAGGATTAAAATTCAAAATGATCTGGACAAACTTGAAAAATGGTCTGAAGTAAATAGGATGAAATTCAATAAGGACAAATGCAAAGTACTCCACTTAGGAAGGAACAATCAGTTGCACACATACAATGTGGAAAATGACTCCCTAGGAAAATACTTTAGAAACAAAGCTGGGGGTCATAGTGCACCACAAGCTAAATATGAGTCTACAGTATAACATTGTAGCAAAGAAAGCAAACATCGTTCTGGGATGTATTATCAGGAGTATTGTAAGCAAGAAGTAATTCTTCAACTCTACTCCATGCTGATTAGGCCTCAAGTGGAGTATTGTGTCTGTTCTGGTTGCCACATTTCAGGAAAGATGTGAACAAATTGGAGAAAGCTCAGAGAAGAGCAACAGAAATGGTTAAAGGACTAGAAAACATGACCTATGAGAAAATATTGAAAAACTGTGTTTGTTTTTCAAGAGAAGACTGAGAGGGGACATGATAACAGTTTTCAAGTACATTAAAGGTTGTTACAAGGAGGAAAGAGAAAAATTGCTTTCCTTAAGTTCTGAGAATAGGACAAGAATTTATGAGTTTAAATTGCAACAAGGTGGTTTAGATTGGACATTAGGAAAAACTTCCTAAATGTCAGGGTAGTTAAGCACTGAAATAAATTGCCAGTGAGGTTGTGGAATCTCCATCACTGGAGATTTTTAAGAGTTGGTTAAACACCTGTCAGGGGTGGTCTAAAATAGATAATGATTGGTCCTGCCATAAGTGCAGGGGACTGGACTAGATGACCTCGCAAGCTCCTTTCCAGTCTTACGATTCTATGATTCTATGAAATATGAAGGCTTATTCTGGATAAGATTTGTGCATGATTCAAAAACAAAGTGTTATGCACAATTTAATGAAGGTGGTACTACAGTAGGATGCAGGGGCTACTTAACAATTCAAAGCAAATAATAGTTTAGGACAAAAACGAAGATGAGTTCTGTATCCAGTTTAAAGTGCAGTGGGGATGTATGGAGGCAAATAATTACCTGTATTGGAAGTGGCCATACATTGTAGATAACATTTCTACTCTTTTGAAAATAAGGCGCAGGATATTTAACAGTACAGTGGACCTTAATACCATTGTCTCAGATGAAGGACAGAAGACACAGTGTGTTGTTTAATTAGGCCACTACCTTACGTCTAAATGCTAGGGGGTACATGGTGAATTAAAGTGTGAAATACAGGTAATTTTATAATCATTTACATATAGATGGGAGGCTGCCCTCCCCTTTTACCCATTTTTGTCCCCAGCCAACCTTGCCATCCCCCATCGAATGAGGTTTGAGGGGAGTAAGAAAGGAGGCTCCCTGTCATACCAATAACTCCCACTGTTTCCATTTCTTTAAAGCGAACCTCCTTTAAATCTTTTACCAATCTGTTTTATCTGACCACTATATCTCTTCCCTATGGAGTACCGGCTTGTGTACTGTCACGTGCTTGTGTAATGAGTTGCAACACCATTGTCTAGTCCTCATTTCATGACTTCCCCAAACTTGCTATGGAAAAGGTGAAAAACCACACCTTCCTTAGCCAATCTGGCAATGCAGGAAAAAATTCCTTTCTAACCCTCCAAGAAAGGAGCATGAGAACATAAGAATAGCCATTCTGGGTCTGATCATTGGTCTGTCTAGCCCAGTATCCTGTCTTCCAACAATAGCTGGTGACAGATACTTCTGTGGGAATAAACAGAACAGGGCAATTTATTGAGAGATACATCACCTGTCATCAAGACCCATCATTTAGCAGTCAGAGGTTTAGGGACACCCAGAGCATGGGGTTACTCCCCTCACCATCTTGGCTAGTGGCCATTGATGGACCTATCGTCCATAAACTTATCTAATTCTTTTTTTAACCCAGTTATGCATGTGGACTTCACAACATCCCCTGCCAATAAGTTCCACAAGCTCTTTTTGGAGCTGAACAATCCCAGACTTTTTAATCTCTCTCCTCATATGGAAGCTGTTTAATACCCCTAATAATTTTTGTTACCCTTCTCTGTGCTTTTTCCCCATTCTAATATATCTTTTTGAGATGGGCTGACCAGAAATGCACACAGTATTCAGGAGGTGGGTGCACAATTTGCATGACTAGTGTAATGCCCACAGGTGATCATGACAAAACCTGGTGTTTAACTGCTTACATGGGTGGAGGGTGGGTGCTGTTCCATCTGTTTCAAATAAAAGAGGGCTTTTCCTGAAGTGCCATTGACCTGAATAGTCACACACTTCTTCCAGTCACAGGGGGGGAGGAAGGTAGGTCAGCTTCCCCACACTGACTTGGTCCGAAGCTGCTGAACTCGCTGGCTATCTATCTTTCAAAGGGGCTATACATCTGTTCCTACAAGCCAGAAAATAGCCTCCACTGCATAATGTGCAGTGAGGTCATTCTGTGGCATTGGTTTGATATAGACTAAAAGGGAACAATGCCATGCCGTGAATCACCAGTTCCACTTTCTGCAGCAGCCTTTGATTTCTTTGGAAAACTCCTGTACAAGTTTTAACCAGGCCAGCCCTGTAGAACTTGTGAAGACTGATTAAAAAGGTAGTCTTTGGTGACGTAGCCACAGGCTCTTTCCAAAGGTTTTGGATCAGCACTCTTGTTCAAAGAAAAAGGCCTAAATATTTAAAAACAAAAACAATTTTCATGGTATAACTTATGTGAGATGAAAATTTATGACATGATCTGGCCACTCTCTTAATTGGAAAAGAACCATACTAAACTGAATACCTCATGTTATTATAGAAACCACCCTGCAGTGTAGCTGCTAGAAAATGTTAGACTGGAATCACACCCCATAACCCAAATCTTGAAGTCTCTTCTCACATGTTCCCAACTACATGTTTAGGCAAATTCTCATTGGCTTCTTTGGGAATCTGGATATGGTGCATTATGAACAAAATAATATGCCATTTGCCAAGGAGTACTTTGAGATCTATGCACCACAAAAGCATGATAAAATGCTATATAAGGGTAGATTATTATTATTAATTTATTAATCAGAGCTACACCTATTAAGTGTATGTTGGAAGAGACATTGCATGTGTAATGAAGGATTCTGAAAAGTTACTCTTATCTTTAAACATTTGAGAGAGATCCTGATACTCATCAATATAGGGGTCCAATTAATGGTCTCCAAATTATCCAGATTCTGTGGAGCACCTCTAGCCTCAACAATTCTACAAAGAAGGCAGAGACAGTCTGGGTATTTAATGTCTTCTTGAAAAAGGCTATCTGAAATTGTGAAATAGGTCTATACTTTCTTACACTTTTAGTAAATCTGTGATGTTAAAACTTAGTGTTGGGACTTTTTATACTTCTACTTTTTCTGGGGAAAAAAAGAGTAGAGATGAAAAAAGAGAAGCAGTCTTAATGTCAGCTGTTCTCCTTCAGTATATAAAATGCATTGGGCAGCAGTTAGTAATCATCTAGAGCCAGGAATGGCCTGACTTTGCATAGGTGCATGGGGAGAGGGCTCAAGGAGCATATTCTCTCTCCCTCTCTTCTCCTCCTGAACATGAGCTGGACAAAATTGCAGTTCTTGTGCTTTCCAAAGTGCAAGGATATCTCCCATTAGTGCATTGGCAGGAGCAAGACATTCCAAAATATGCAAACCCAGGTATACCCATGCTCTTTTGCACATACAAGAAAAAGGGAGAGGTCACTGAACACCTCCAGGGATATAGCAGTGCTTCTTGTATGAATCTATGAGCTTCAGATGGTGTTGTGTGGTTACTTCCCACAGCCCTGGCTGTGGTATAGCGCCACATTTCCCTCATGAAGATCAGATGGTCTTTGATTATCACTGTGTCATAAAGTGCAACAAAATGACAGGTATCATGAGGAAAAGTATATACTATAAGGCTTTGTATTCTTCTTCCTTTGGTGGAATTTGAGAGAAGAGCAAGGACTTTCCTTTTGTCTCCCAAAATGTAAAACTTCTAATATTAAAGCATTAAAATACAGATCAGAACTTTCTACATTCTAGGACTATGTTTTAAAATTGTTATTATTTATTTCAGCTTATCAGTTGCAAAGCTGTCCTGACCCCCGGCCATTCCGTAATGGTTTTGTGATTGGAAATGACTTTACTGTAGGACAAACAATTTCATTTGAGTGTTTTCCTGGGTACACCTTAATTGGAAATTCAGCTCTGACTTGTCTACATGGAGTCAGTCGTAATTGGAACCATCCTCTCCCCAGGTGTGAAGGTATGTATTGTGTAAAAGATGTACCATCCCATAGTCATCTTCTCTCTACTTCATCAAATCAGACCTCCCTTACTGTTTAATAGTTTGTTATTGTCTTTCTATAGGCTGATGTGAAAAGCCTTACTTATTTATTCCTACTGCCACAGAAGCTACTGCAGATTTCACTTTCAGCTCAGTTTGTAGAGTCCTGTGGTTTTAGAGCATAAAGCAGTCTCAGAGAAGAGCTGTTTAGAAATGAGTTGTTTTGTCAAAGTCAAAGCATTTCATGGAGATACATCGGTTTTCACAACATTTTGTTGTAGATAGTCCATAATTAGGTGACTAGATTACTGGGCTGAGATTTGGGAGACCTATGGTAAAATCCTTGCTCTGCCTGATTTGGAGTGATTTGAATTGTATATAGATGTCTAATGATCTTCTTTACAGGCACTGCCTGGTATCTTTTGTATTTATGATAGGAAGGGATGCAGATTTGTGGTCAACCTAATTGTTAGTGGTCATGATCTAATGTGCTATATAACTAGGGATTGACAAGTTGGTTCAATGCACAAAGGGAATTTCATATGTTCATTATTGTGAAATCACTTGAAGTAGTATCTTTGTTAAAGAAGTTAACATTTTGCTATGTCATGCTTTTTTTTTTTTAAGATTATTAGGTATTTTCGACCTGCATTTGTTTTTATTTGACATGAAAGTTCTGTTCTCCAAAGCATGAACATCAAATTGGTGGTTTTTTCTTTTCTTTTGTTTTTCCTGTTTGTTTCACTGGTGAGGAGAACTCTATTTTTTACATTTTAAACAATATTTGATTTAATACATTTGTTTTAACATGCTATAAATGTGTGACTTGTCAAATAATGTCTGCCTCCTTGAGGCAAACAACCTGAACCTGATCTCGCTACACACTTATTTTTTTTTTTATCATTTTTGCTTTCTTGCCTAATTCACTAAAATTTCTTTGTGATTCTGATTTTCTAAGATACTTATTCTGACAAAGCCCTTCTGAATTCCAGTTGTTGTTCTTCATCCTAGAATAGTTAAGACATTGTCCCAAATCCTTTGCTTGCTC
Organism: Emydura macquarii macquarii; assembly: GCF_026122565.2. Lineage (NCBI taxonomy): Eukaryota > Metazoa > Chordata > Testudines > Chelidae > Emydura > Emydura macquarii. The sequence goes on along the minus strand of NW_027130520.1, from coordinate 14,513,737 downwards.
ATGTGGACACATTAAAACTAAAAGCAGCAGAAATTCAATGTCTCCACTGTGTGGCTTGCTTAGGTTGTGAAGAATCTAGACATAGAATCTCTGTATGCCCCTACATGCCAAGAAGAATGCAGAAAGTCTCCACACTGCATCACTCAGGACAATGTGGGCACATGCAGGGCATAGCAAGTGAAATCATACGTATAGCAAATCCCCTTCGGACAATAGTGTTACACTCCTCCATAACCTGCTGCAGCTGGTCACATCTAATTTGAAGGCCCTTAAGCATGTTTTGGGGCTAATGATTCTTTGCCTCAGTCCCACTATTCTTCAGGAAATTTACTCTGAATAAAGCGTATTTATGTGGCTTTGCTCCGTTTCCTAGGATTTGGCCTGGTTATTACTTCTTTGGATTCTATGCCGTGATCCTTCAATGATGTGTATAGAGAAATACGGAAAAATTAGGGAGCAAAAATATGAGGGAAAAATCATGGGGTCAGCAATCTGGCTTAAACATAATTATGTAATGGATATATATAGCTAAGAACTTTAGAGCCAGAGGTGCACTGGATGAGGGATAGAGGGGGCACACTTCAGCAGGAAACTGTAGGAAGAATTCTTCCTTACTTAGCCAGAACCACTCTTGGAGAATGCAAAATTGCTTTCCTTCTTGTACCACTTTTCAGGTTTTCTACCTTTTTTTCTTCCTCCTCATGCTCACCAAGCCAATTCCACCTACCCATCATCACTCCCCTATCCATTTTGGACACAAATATGGGAGCAGTTCCCACACTCCCTATCTAACTTGTCCCTAGCCTCTACATAGGGCCACAAAGAAGAAGGAGGTCATTGCACTATCCTCATCTTGTGCATCCACATGTGATCAGGTAGAATTTAGCCTGCATCTAAATAGAGATTCAGAAGCCAGTCCTCAAGCCTTCTCTTAGTCAGAACTACTATGTTTTTTTCTGGGAGATTCAACTGAGAAGGGACTTCAGGATTGGGACTCTTGGTGTTTGCAAAACCTCACTAGCTTCTCTGTTTCCAATATACAGCTTAAATAATTTAGTTTTGCATAACACAATTAAACTATGCACATGCTGAATGTATTTACAAATAAAGATTTCACAGCATCTAAATAGAATGGAAAATTTCACATCATCTAAAAAGAATGCAAAATTTATTGAGTGCTCCTGCAGTGAAAATAAATGTCCTTTTTTGTTGTTTTTTGTTTTTAAGCTCTCTGTGGAGGAAATATAACTGCAATGAATGGCACCATATATTCTCCTGGATATCCTGATGAGTATCCAAACTTTCAGGACTGCTTTTGGCTTGTTCGAGTACCACCTGGTCATGGAATCTACATCAATTTTACTGTTCTTCAAACAGAGCCAATATATGATTTCATAACTGTATGGTAAGTAGTCACAATTATTAATTTATTCTACATGTGACAATGTAACAAATCAGAGATTAAAAGTAACATTTTTTATTATATGTCACATATTTCTGCTTAATGTCTGCATTCTGTTTAGTGACAAGGAATGGTTTGCAAGATCAGACCAATGATAAAATGGGCATATTATATTTTTTTCATGAAGTACCTAAATAGGAATAAACTTCATGAATGGAAGAAGTGCAGTGGATGCTATACTTTTCCCATTGAAGTCAATGTCAGAACTCCTACTGGCATCAATGGAGTTTGCAACTTCACTTGTTTGGAGTCAAGTTATAAAGCATTACATATAAAGAGGGCTCCCACTGACTAGATAGCCCATTACAGAGACATTGTGGATGAGGTAATATCTTTTATTGGACCCAGCTTCTGCTGGTGAGAGATTCAAGCTTTCAACCTTACACAGAGCTCTTCTTCAGGCCTGGGAAATGTACTGAGTATCACAGCTAATTATAAGGTGGAACAGATTGTTAAACATAAAGAGTTAATGCATATGTCAACAGACCATTCAAGATGAAGTGTCCAGTTAACACCTTTACAGTCATAGGGGAGAAAGAAGAAGGAAAAAAAATTGGGGTGGAGGGTTAGTGGGTTATAAATTGTTCTCATAAGCCATCAATCCAGTGCTGCTTTTCAGTCCATGATTTTTAGTGTCTAGCAAAGTTATGAATTGAAAGTGTTGTGCAGGTTTCCTTTGAGGATGAGGACTAATAGGTCAGATATAGAATGATCACTTTGTGAAAAGTGTTCATGAACATGTGATATGCTGGTTTTACCTTTTATCATCTTTCTGTGTGAGTTAATTTGAGAGTGTAGTGATTGTCTCATTTTGCCCAAATAGCTGTTGTTGGGGCATTTAGTGCACTGGATGAGGTATATCACATGTCACTATTATTTAAACCATTGGAGTAGAGAATGATATTTTATGTTAAGCACCTCCTTTTTATTTAAGAACTTTGAAGGAAATATTATAAGAAAAACATGTGAAATTGTTCATACTCCATAATTAATTATATGTCTTTATCTTTAAACACTTTATTTTTAGTAAAGACCATTGTTACCCAACATTTAAAACAGTGGAGAAAACAAGAAACTACTTTAAAGACTAGGAAGCTGTTTACATTAATGATTAATTGAGCCAATGAGACACAGCCACTAATATAAACTTGTGACATCTTGTATAATATGAAGTTGATTAAGAATCTTGCAACATACTAAGAGCCACAGATTTTAAATGTCCTATATTTTTATGCCCATACCTAGGTGCAAATGATAGCACTCTAACATCTAATTCTGACCACAAATTTAGTCATTAGATGTTGAAATACTGTTAACTGAAGCTCCTTTAAAAATGTGGCCCTCAAAATAATAAACATCAGTAAAATCTACATGCATAATAGGTTATATGTAGTGTTAGGGTGAATTCCTGGTTCCACTGATGTCAATAGGAGTTTTGCCTTTGACTGCAGTGAGGCTAGTTTTTCTCTCTTGCCACAGAGGGCAGGACAAGAGGCAAATGGTTCAAACTACAGCATAGCATTTTTTGATTAAATCTCAGGAAAGCTTCCTAACTGTAAGAACAGTAGGGCAATGGAACAGACTGTCTAGAGAAGCTCCTTCACTTGAGGTTTTCAAAAAGAGGCTGGACACCCATCTGTCTTGGATGGTTTAGACACAACAAATTCTGCATCTTGGTAGAGGGTTAGACTAGTTGACCCTTGTGGTCCCTTCTAACTGTATGGTTCTGTGATTCTATGAATGAACAGAAAATGTTCAGTTCCTCTTTTTTAATACTGCTAGAAATTGTTGGGAGGGGAACAGCAGTATGGCCCATGGACCTACTGTCCATATTTGTCACCTTGGATATATAAAAATGAGCGTGGTTCAAAGCAAAATTAGGAGGTATCACCCAACCCCCTCCGCCCCCTCCAAATTAAGCATACCGCAATCTGCAGGGAGAAAATAGAGCATTCATTCCAACAGGTAATAAATTGAGAAACTTATACTCAGAAATTCTAAAGCACCCCAAATCATCTTCTGTCGTGGCATTTTCAACCTCACCATTCAAGTTGCACATTTCCTTCTCAAAGGAGCATTCAGCCTTAATATTCCTGTTTTATTTAATTAATGCAAGGAATACATCTAAACCTTTCCAATATTTTTTTAGAAAACTTAAATATAGGCCCATTTTAGGATAGACAAAAATATTGCATTATACATAGAAAAAAAACAACCTATCTAGCATCATTCCTCAGCATTGCACATTTACCAAAAATTAATGATGAAACCTACCCTTATTACTTTTGTTTTGATTATTTTCTTTCTCTTAGGGATGGGCCAGACCAAAGTTCTCCTCAGATTGGCCAGTTCAGTGGCAACACTGCATTGGAATCCGTCTACAGCACTTCAAATCAGATTCTGATCAAGTTCCGCAGTGACTTCACAACAAGTGGTTTCTTTGTGCTCAGTTATCATGGTAAGTTCAACACACTTATTTATATTGATGATTGTATAGTCAAAGCTTAAATAAAAATATTTTAACCACTGTTACTAAAATAAACTTTGTCCTTTTGACCAATTATTGTAATTTTTGTTAATCACTAAATGTTAACCACTATTAATAGACAAGCAAAGAAGATGAACCATGAACACATTGTCAATACAAGCAATTTAAAAAAAAGAACCAGTGAATCTTCCAAAAACTAATATCCAAGTCAGACAGGTCTTAGACATAAATAGCATCTTTTCATGACTTACACTACTTTTATCCATCTTGTTCATGTGAGAAAAATCAATGGAGACCTGTTCCTGTATTTATTTAGAGGGTGCCAAATCCTTTGCATATTTTTTATTTGAAATTTAAGGGAATATGTTTTTTATAGCAATATTTCTGATTTTTTATGGAAATTACAAAAGCTTACTTCTCCCCCAAAATTGCCTCTGTAGAGCTCTGCTCTAGGGAGTGCACTTAGCACCAGGAACCCCTAAGATCTTCTATAAATCATCAAGGGATGAGGGTCATTCATACAGACCCTAAGTTTTGTGTCTGGTTTCTAAGGAACATTAATTTCCTATCACTATAAACAACAGATCTCCGAGACATGCACTTCTATTTCTTTTTCCTTGTCAGAGTTTCTATTTTGTAGATCAATTTTACTTATAATTCATTAATCAGTGTTAATACTGGTATTGTAGTTAGGAGCCAGATTCTTCACCCAGATCCAAGCCATGAGTCTTGATACTCTGTTAAATGGATGATAAAATCCTCATATAAATTGCAATAGATTCTTTTGTAATTGAGAAAAGCACCTTCCTGTATACCAAGACTTGTACACTAAAATGGAGATCATCTGCATTTCGTATGGCAAAGAGTTCCACAGCCAGTCACCCTTCACCTGACTGTATCTCTAGCAAGCTCTGTTATGGATACTGATAATTACATTGTGGATTGTAGTATTTTAGAAGTGGCATTTTGTGTGTTCAGATTATTACGGTCTATGACACCGAGAACCAGTACACTGAATTGGTTCCATTGTTGAATGGGTGTAGGGTGCAGATTACCTATGGGATTTATTTCATTTATCTATTAAAATATGGGCTTCTGAAATTGGGACTATCATTAGAGTTGCATGGCTTCCACTTCTGAACCAGAAAAAAAGCATTGCAGTAGTCAGCTATAAAGTAACAAATTCATGGAGCACTATGTTCAGGACTTCTCTGTAAGGAGCAGGCACAGTTTTCTTACAAGTTAGAGGTGGGGAAAAAAACCCTGGTGTCCAGGCAAAGTGCAGAATTGAGTGTGGGTACCAGACTGTAACTCCCTGACAATGAATAGTCAGATATCCTCATCAGAAGAGCAGTCATGGATTCTACAAGACCTTCTGAATATGTCTCTTGGTCTATCAAAATCACTTCCCTCTGATTTTGTTTGCATTTGAATCATGTATTATTATTTATCCAAGTGCTTATTTCTACTAGGCATTGAGGTAGCTGTTTGACAAATGGTTGTCTGCCTCTGATAAGAATGATACGTGTCACTGTGTATCAGAAGCATATTGCTGACATCTGGCTTGTAGCTTTTAAATGTTTCCTAGCGACATAATATAGATGCTGAACAAGCTGGTTCATGCTACCTATCATTGGCATGAAACAACCAAAGCTACACAAATAAATTCGGCAACTCCTCTGTATCCTCAGGCTTACAATTTTGCAGTCAATTTTTATTCCTCGCATTCTCTCCCTGAATGAATGCTGTCTTTAGGTCCTGCAGGTTTTTTACACTTCTCTAGTATACAATATTTAAAAAATCTGATGTTAGTTCTCCGTTCCCACATATAGAGCCCTTACCCAACCCCTACTCACTCTCACCTTGACTATGTCAGCCTCCTCATCTCTGACCTCCACACCTCTATTAATTCCATCCAGGATATTTTACCAAATATTCATCTATTTTGTCTGTTGCTCTGATAATCTTCTGCTTCTGTTCAAATCCTTTCACTGGCTTCCAACTCACCTTCCTTTTTACATTTAAGTTTCTTGTGACCAAGTTGGAAGACCTGGTGCAAATTAATTCAAACCTGCCTCTCCGCTTTTATCTCCTTTCATCTATTTCTCTACCCTATCGTCCTATAAATACATTTTCCTTTACCAATGTAATATATTAAATTATTTGTAAAATGGAGGGGAAATGTTTAAATTGCACATGCCCATGTCTAGTTGTAAAGTGACTTTTGGGGGCTTACTCTTGCTGCCTCTGCTTATTTCTCTTACTGTTCATCTGGACCATACCTCTCAAATTATGAGGCCTAAATATGTGGTGCAATGTGTGACAATGATCCAAATTGAGGGACCCAAAATATTTTTCATATAACAAACTTAAAATACTGTGGGGCTGGTATATTCAGGTAAATAACTCTTTTTGTATCTTCGGGTTCATGATTTTTTTATCTGCTGTAAATAATTTGCAATGATAAAAGAGTAGGGGATATCAAATTGGTTTGGAATATAGCCATTTTGGGACTAATATGAGTTGTCTCTCTGATGAGAGACATTTGAGAGGTATGATCTGGAGTCATTGTTAAAGGTATTTGATCGCAGTGGGCCAATCCTGCTCCTATTAAAGGACCAAATTATGGCTCAATGAGCACACTGCATGAGGACAATGTGGCATATTACACTCCTGATCCAGCTACATGTACCACAGGTAGCAGCATAGGAGGTGAAGCAGGATTCAAAGAGTGTCTAGAGCCCCCCCTTACACAGGTGGACAAGAAGTATCAGAATGGGGTGGGAACAAGCTGGAACATTGCCTCTGCTCTCAGCACTTAAAGAGCATAGCTGCATTGTCATACTCTGTTAGGAGCAGGAGCAATATCAATATTTTTAGAATATTTGTTGTTATTTATATGTCTACTGTTGTTATTATTAGTATGTATTATAGTAGCATCCAACCTGACAAAAGTTCCGTTTTATTAACTGCTGTTCAAACATATAGTACAAAATAATTCAGGCAAGATCTTCATCTGGTATAAACTTCAGTGACTTTAATGGAGCTAAGCTTGTTTACATCAGCTGAGAAGCTAACCTATAGGTTTTTGGTCTGTGTGAATGCAAGAATGGAGCTAAGGCACTTTTCCAAATCTTGGTGGTTTTGGAGAGTCACTGGTTCATGGCATAGATAGTCAAACTGAGACAGAAGCCTTGTTGCAGAGCTCCTTTTTGGAAGCCTTTTTTCATATTTTCTGACTGCTTCATTTTTGCAATCCTGACAGTCGCTTTGTATCAAACTGAGATTCTGTGTCATGCACATTGTAAGAAAGAGTACACTTGCAACCTAGATAAAGAGGAGCAATACAGGAGTGGAAAAGCTGAAGTAACTAATGTGTATTTACTTATCCTTTGTACCTACTCTATAAACTTCCACATGCTCACTGCATTTCCTTTATAAGGAATCCCCATGATCTCTGACAAGTCTACAACCTGAACTTTCACAAAGCTTGACAACTTCTCAACAGGAACCATTTGTATACAAACATCAGGATATTTCAAAGTCACAATCAAGTGAATAGGATCTTGGGGCTGAGACAAAAAGGAAAGCAGGATATTGGGCCTTTTAGAGTATTTTAGTATGACATAATAAACCAATTATTACTGGACACAGCTGAGAGGGAATGTGCAAAGGAAACATTTGTGACTCCATGATCATGGGACTGGTTTTCCACTGTTGCTTTTCCTACTATTTCTTTAGAGCAGGCTCAGGGTTGCTGTATATTATACTAACCTGTAATGGCCCCCAGGGATCATTACACTGTCTTGAGATTGCCATAGCAATCCACCAAAGCTACCAAAGAATGTGGGGCCATTTAGTGTGGGGCAAGATCCCTCATCAACCCACCGCTTATTATGGGTTAGGTGCAATAAGTTTTAGATATTCAAAGCACTCGTTTGAATTCTAACATCTAGTAACATGTCGTTTGGAGTAAAGGAAAGAGTTTGAAGGCATGATTGTCCACTGCTTCATACTTTCTGTAATCATTTACACCTGTGCAAACGGATTGTGAATAGAATGAAACAGAATGATAGTGTGTTGCACTGTTTTACATTTGCATAGATGTAAATGATTACACAATGTGCTAAACTACAGTGAATCAGACCTTTGGAACTGTACTTTTGATGACACTGAACCTAAAAGCCTAAGGCTTGACTCTGCAGTCTTAATATAAACAAAACTGCCACTAAATTTGATTTTGCCTGTGTAAGAAACTGAATAATTGATCCCTGGAAAAAAAAAACTAATTGATATGTTATTTTTGCTACAGTTTTTATCAGGACCTCATCAGGGCACATGGTTTGAGTGGATTATCATCCTCTGTTTTGGAACTGTTACCATTCTTTCCAGTAGGAGAAAGGGTTGGCTTGAAAGTGGTGCCGGTATTATTATCCCCATGTGTTAAAAAACCATAAGTGAGGCCACAAAAGAATGAGGAGTTTTTGTTTGTTTGTTGTGCTTTTTTCAGTTATGAGATTTATAAAAAGTAATATACTTTATGGCTTTGGATTAACTGTACAGATGAAAAAAACCCTTCTCTCGATGCAGGAAGCATCTACACTATGGTGCTACAGTGGCACAGCTGCAGCACCTTAGCTGTGTTGCTGTATCTGCTGTAGTGTAGACATAACCCAAGTCATATTTGAAAGTAGGAATTATGCTCCAAAGTCTCTTAAATTGTTTTTAAAAATTTCCCCCTGGTCAAGTACCGATGACTAAAACTACTGTTAACCTACTGTGGGAAGAACCAATCCATTCCAGTAGCGATGTAATAATTATATTTTATTGTATATAGGCTCTTATGCCACCCTTAATATAGTAGCATCTGAGTGACTTCCAGTACTGCATTATGTGTCAAACATCTGTCAAATTTTATTCATTCTCTCTCTCTCTCTCTCTCTCATCCTCTTCCAGGGGACAACTGTGTGTGTAGTGTAGGGTTTTGTTTTGTTTTAAATGTACATGTTGCTATGTGTTCGGTAGAAAAGACAAGATCAAAGAAGTGTCTTGCACTTGGAGCAGAAGATGGTGAGGTTTGTGATGGTCTTTAATTTCTGTGGGAGATCTTTCTACAATCTAGGACTAGCCCTTAGGAAGCTCTGTCATGTACACCAATGAGCTCTCTTACCTTTCGGTAGAAAGTTCCATTGTACCTGAAGGACAGTGTTATTAAGCTTGATCTTAGAATCAGAGAAGATTAGGATTGGCAGGGACATCAACAGGTCATCTAGTCCAACCACCTGCTCAAAGCAAAACCAACCCCAGCTAAATCATCCCATCTAGGGATTTGTCAAGCCAGCCCTTAAAAACCTCTAAGGATGGAGATTGCACCATCTTCCTAGCTAACCCAGTCCAGTGCTTCACCAGCCTCTTAGTGAAAAAGTTTTTCCTAATATCCAACCTAGACCTCCCCCACTTTAACTTGAGACTATTGCTCCTTGTTCTGTTATCTGCCACCACTGAGAAGAGCCTAGCTCCATCCTTCCTGGAACCCCCTTTCAGGTACTTGTAGGCTGCTATCAGATTCCCTCTCACTCTTCTCTTCTGCAGACTAAATTTAGCCAGTTCCATCAGACTCTCATAAGTCATGTACCCCAACCCCGTAATCATTTTCATTGCCCTCCACTGGACTATCTCCAATTTGTCCACATCTCTCCTATAGTGGGGGGCCCAAAACTGGACATACTACTCCAGATGAGGCCTCACCCAGTGCTGAATAGAGGGGAATAATTACTTCCCTTGATATGCTGGTAGTGTTCCTACTAATGCAGCCCAATAGCTTCATCCTGAAGCTTTAAGGGATCTTTTAGGTATGCTAGGCCCAGGTCCTTGAGTACTTTGAAGATAAATACCAAGATCTTGAACTTGAATCAATATTCTGTAGCCACTGTAGAGAGTGGAATATAGTTAGTATGTGCTTGTGATAGCCAGTGTTAATGACGAGATGAACTGCAGCATTCAGTACTAGTCAGAGTTTCCTAAAGGCTGATAGCTTCATGTCTAGGTATATTGTTTTTTCTGCACTTCAGACAGGAGATGATAAAGCCATGTATAACTGTTGCCTAGGTCATTTTGTGCCAGGATGGGACAGTGTCTCCAAACCAACTGGAGATTATAGATAGCATCACTGATGATGCTATGTCAGACCTTACCATCAACAAGGAGTCCAAGAACATTCCTGAACAATGGACTGAAATGACCATTGTGGGTGTTCACCTTCAACAAAGGAGACTTTACCATTGCTGAAAACTTTTTCTACTTCTTTTTTCTTCCCACCAGCATCACTTCTTCTTGCTCTGGTTCAGCTTCAGCTAGCTATTCTTCATCCATGAGCTAATCTTGGCCAGACACTGGGCTTTCTTGATGGTAGTGATGTGGTTGTCCATGGTGAAGGATAGGCAGAGCTGTGTGTCATTGGCATATTGCTTCCACTTGAGTCCATGTCATCAGACCAGTTTACCTAGTGACTTTATGTTAATATTGAATAGGACCAAAGAGAGAACTGATCCTTGTTGTAAACAGGGTAAAGGAAGCTTCCAAGCATTATTCAAAATACATATAATGGATGAAATCCTGGCTCCCTTGAACTCAGTGGCAAAACTGCCATTGATGTCAGTGTAGCCAAGATTTCACTCAGTGTTCTTAAGTGCTTTTGTATCTGCTAATGCTGGCATTATACCTAAGAACGTTGCTGATCCTGGGATACTGCTGTCCTGTCTGAGACATGTCAGCAATCTAGAGAAATGCACTAAAATGGTCTAAGTCCTTCCTGGAAGGATGCATCCAAAGAGTAATGATGGGAAACTGCACCTCTGCCATTAGACCCTTTGCCCCCTTACATGTAGTCTCACAACTATCAATTCTCTGTGTGGCCATATTCGATATCTATGTATATGCATTCATTTTCTGGGAAATTTCACATCTGAAGAGCCTGCTTCATAATGGTTATTCTATCTTTGAGTGGAAGAATTTTTGGTAATGGGCCTTCATTTCAGATGGTCTCAAGACAGGAAGAGTTTGGGGGTCAAAATACATTGATCTAAGCCTACTATGATCCAGTGAAACTTTTGTGCTTTTTAGACAAGATTAGTGCCTTGCAGATAATTTCCAAGTAACTATGGTCTTCCCAGAATATGTGTGAGCAGGACTTTTGCCATTAAGAATAATCTGAAATCTTTAATATGAGAGACTCTTTCTTCATATTCGCTTTCTTAACATTCAAAACTCCATATATATTTTTTCTTTTAGATTTCATTGAACCTTTCAAAGTAAAGCTATAAATATTGTTTATTGTTATCCTGTGAAATAGAGCAACATATTAATCACAATTCCTTCTATGTTTTATAGCCTATCAGCTTCGAGTGTGTCAGCCTCCACCAACTATACCAAATGCTGAAATTTTAACTGAGGATGATGAATTTGAAATAGGTAATGTCTGTAAAAGCATCAGCACTAACTTATTTCAAGACGAGATCACAAATATATTTACAATTTAAAGCAAAATATTTAAGAAGCTTTTCTTTCTTCTTGTACTTGCTGAGTCCTAGTTGAGTCTCAGGCAATGCAATTGAGGGACACAAGAACTTCTTTCCTTTTTCTGAATGTATTTATTTGCAAGGTTCAAATAAACTCATAAAATCTTAAAATGAATTGTAATTTTAAGCATCTTTTAAAATAGTTTAGTTTTAAGGCCTGCAAGCCACTTTTAAGAAAAATAACTGTCAAATGCTGTGTTTATTATGTATAGACTATTGTGTATATATAAAAATAACTGCAACTTTTAAAATTAGATTTAATATTAATATTTTTGGTATCGGTGCATTTTTTAAAATAAAATTGAAAAAAGTGCTTGAACTAAATTTCCATAAGTTAAGAGGAAATAAGTAGCATGGAGGAAACAGGACAGCCCAATTGAGCAAGATATCCTGACCCTAAAAGATGTGGCTATAATTTGCCCCAAGTCTCCAATCCTGCCAGAGAACCATATCGGTGGACTGATACAAGTATGCAGAGCTGCATTTGACTTTATTGTGGCTCGGTGTTGGGGCAGAGGTCTAATCAAGTGGTTCTCTTTGTATTACTGGGATTGAGCACTGACTTTCAAAATGTTTTTGCCTAATATTATAAATATAAATAAATATGATTATTGTATTTACTTTCATTTATAGTAACCTCATGGAAATTACAGACGGAAATCTATTTTCTTTATCTTCATTTCCACTCTCTTCTGTCAGCTGGACATGAACATAGTTGTTGGGCTGCATAGGTGTTTGTTTGGTTTTTACTATGAGTTTAATTGATATATATATAAAAGTTTGTGAACCAACAAATACAAAAGTTTCTGTTTTGAGTCTGCCCATTTTGCCTGAATAAGGGCTGCAGGAATGGGTCCCTTGACATTATCCTTTTAATTAGTACCGTGATGACTACACAATAAGTTATAGAGCATTAAAACCCTACGTGTGGTTTGCTTAGAAAGGTAACAAAAATCAGAGACAGTGAAATAAACATGCTAACACCAATGTTGGAAACAGTGATATGCAGCATAATGCTTATTTACCACAGCATTTCCTTTGCTTAGTCAAAGCTTTTTATGTCACTGGTCATTTAGCACATTGTATGTGGTAGCAAGTGTACTTTGTTAATCAATACTGTTGTCAAAGCTAAAAATTCCTGTTAATTACTGTTTAACAGTGCTCTTCTTTTTATTAAATAGGGGACATAATAAGGTACCAGTGTCATCCAGGCTTTACATTGGTTGGTAATGAGATTCTAACATGTAGATTAGGAGAAAGACTTCAGATGGATGGAATGCCACCTTCTTGTCAAGGTTTTCTATTCTTATTCTTATTATTTACTGCTTTTATATTGTACCTGCTGAATGGTGTTTGCAGAACTCAGCTTTGCTTTTAATTCACATATGGGATCATACTTAAAATCTTTCCACCCCTGACTCTGTATTGCAAGTGTTCCTACTGCTTAGTATAGTGAATACCTAGAGAATACTAAAATGAGGTTAGTATTAATGATCTATGGCATTTAATGAGTTTTTAGTGCTACCACTACACAGTGCAAATTCTCAATTACATCATGTGAGGGTTAACTGCTAATTTCACAATTCCTGGAATTGGGAAGTTGGGAGTCTAAATCAAATTAACACTAATATTATTTTATCTAAATATTTTTAAAAGTATGTAATAATACGGAAAATTATTAATGAAATAAATACGCTGATGAAGATAAATAATACAAAATACCACAGTGGGAATGAAATTTCATTGTTTTAAGTTAAAATTTTAAAATTTTCATTGTTTTTAATCATGTAAGGAATTTGTTTTTCATTTGATTTTGTTTTAAAGCGAGTTGGAGGGCATTTGGTCTTGTTCTTTTGCTGCAGTGCATGAATATCATGGAGAGAGATATAATCACTTGATTATTAAGGTTAAAGCTAGTTTATATACCTAACAACCATTAACTTATCCTAAATAAAACCAATCTTTCTTACCTTTGACATATATAACATTATTCTAAGGTACTTTGGTGACATTTGAAGGTAATTTGAGATAGCTTTTGTGAGATTTAAAAGGTTATGAGAATGAGGAGTTTTTTGCCTTTTGTATAGTTTCGGTTTTTTTCGTTGTGGGGCAGAGAGGGTTGCATGAGAAGGAGTTAGCTCATCAAATATCAATACGTAGAAACTCCACTGCACCTTTTCTGGATTGAAGACTGGTGTCTTTGAGTAGTTTTGAATGATTACTAATTTAGGGTCAAATAGTGGCTGGTCCTTATGTGGGGGGGATAAGTTTCCAGAAAGCACAAAGATGTGCATGATATGAGAAGATGAATAAAAAAGAATAGGTAAATCCCAAAGAGCCTTCTCTTTACACTCTCATGGCTTGCAAAAGGACAAGACACAGTTGAAGTGCTTGCACACTGTGAAAAATTTCCATTGATTTAAATTGGCCATGAGTGAACCATGTGTAATAGGGAGCTTCCTAGAGAATAGTGCAATCTGTGCACATGACTGTTCTGGAAGAAACAATTCCTTTTCAAGTTCCATAAGATGGTTCAAAAATCCTATAGATATTTTTCTATTAAATTCTATAGGACTTTTCTATAAGGAGTGGATTACTGGCCTCTACACCATCTTAAGCATTGACCTTCTCCTCAGACTGCATGAGGTGGAGATGTACCCCAGCATGGCTATTCTGCCCTCTGCGTCATTGTAAAACCCCAACAAAGGGCTTATGTGGGGCCCTACAGTAGGGTAATTTCAACTCCTAAAGTCTCTCTCTTTAATTTAAGAAAGTTGGGTAAATATAATGTGGTTTATTACTCACCAGTGCTTTAAGAAATGTGTTTAGCGTCCCACACAAACAAACAAATATTTATATGGCAGCTTAAAAATAAAAAAAAGCAAAAAAAAACCTGGCATCAGAAAATGGTGATTTACGGAAATGAGTTGGAAATATTTCGGGGCCTGATCCTGCAAGTTGCGGAACAGCTCCTGCATTGTTCCTCTTCCTTTATTCACTTCAGTGGGAGTGGAGGGACCTCATTATCTAGCAGGATGTGTGAAGCATCTTTCCAGTTCAGGCACATAAAGAATTTATTTACATTTGCATTAAATGGGGGATGTTACCATCTGGTTTTGCTTTAAAGTTTGCATTCTAACTCAGAAACAGATTTATATAATCTCTCTCCTTCCCATCAGATGTTTTGTTGCACAAGAAGCAATTTGAGTTAATTGACATTTTTAGAAAACACTCCCAATCAAAGTGTTGTTTTTTTTTTTAATAGTGGCAAGTTATGAATTGTGAATGAATCCACTGTTGCTAAATGTTAATGCTTTAATATGTGAAAGCTTCTTTGGTAATTCCAAAAGAGTTTCAGACTAACACACAATTTAGTTGTTAGAAATGTGATTGTTTGTATAATAAATGTTTACAACTCAATGATGACTATAGTATTCGTATTGCAGTTGTGAATTGAAAAATTACTGACATACTTTTTTTTTCTTTTTTTACATTTCTAATTTAAAATAATAAGGGGCCATTCCTGTTCTTGAAAGGCTCATGTCCTAACATTTTTATACACATAAAGAAATAAGAATCAATCTAATTTCCAAACATTGTGCCCTGTTCTGGAAAATGTTGAGTATCCTTCACTCCTCTGAACTTCAATAGGAAATGCAGATGCTCAAACTGGGCATGCTTTCTGAAATAGACATTAATTTATGTGCCTACTGATAAATGTGGATTTGGCGCCTAATCTGAGGCACCCTCTAAAAGTGTCTTACCAAAGTCACACAGTCTTTGGAAGATCTGAGGTAAAAACCTAGGACTCTTGACTTCATTACCCTGATTAACAAATACTCTCTTAAATATAAATGCTAAATACTTTTGCTACCCTCTATTTTAGTCCACTTCCTGTTTTCAGTCTAAAGCAGACTCAGATAAACATAATCTCACCCATTATCAGTCTCAGAAAACACAAAAATCCAGAAGACTAAAAAAAAAAAAATGTAGAAAGCTTCTTCAGGCTGGCTTCCTAGAACAGATAACTTTCTTCTATGATTTCTATTTTGGTGTGGAAGTTGTAAGATATATATCCCTTAGTCTCAGCTCTATAGGCAACTTCATATTTCTGATCAATTATCAAATTTATTAAAGAACCTAAAGGCAGTATAGATGAGATATAGTAACTCCTATGGCATGCAAAGATTATTTGCTATACTACTCTGTTTTATTTATATACTATCATCATGTAATTATGCAGGATATAATACACTAGGTATGAGTCACTCTGAAGGAATAAACTCAGCTTCTATCAAAAACTGTTGCTGGGTCATGTTAGTTTCATGTAAAATATATTGATTCAGAGCCACACAATAGCTATATTCAAAGAAGAACATATGGTTTGTTATTAGACACTATGGTGCTCATTTTCACCTTGTACAGACTTTTTTAGCCAGTGCAATGTAAGTACAAAACACTACTATTCTGATTTGGTTTCATTTTACATTCATTTTTCATTCACTTAGCACTAATATAAATGAATATACAAGGTGCAGGGCAGTGGAGAACTAAGCCCAAGGTTTAGTATTTTTAAAAAGCTGTGTGGGTCATTTGAATATGTATTAATTTCAGTGAAAATATTGTAGTTTGCAATAAATATATAGGTATCAGTAAAATGCACCATAGGGAGGAAATGTAGGGGGGAAAATCATAGAGTTAACGTAAAAATTGATTAAGAGCTTCAGATTTGGTTACCAAAATAATAATATATGTTAATATTTTTGTTTTAAATGTTTGTTTTGTTTTAAAGTTTTTTATTGTAGTACTTCAGAGTTTCCTCCACATGGATTCATTGTCAGACAGGTAGACAGCTAAACAGTGCGTTGCTGGGCTTCTGATTACGGTTTTAGGTTTTTTGGGAAAAAATGGTTTGCACTTCTGTTTGGTGATTTGAATTGAAACAGATTATTAGTTGTGTTGGTTTGGGGATAGTAGAGAGACAAGGTGGGTGAGGTAATATCTTTTATTGGACCAATATCTGTTGGTGAGAGAGATAAGCTTTCCGGCTTTCACAGAGCTCTTCTTCAGGTCTAGGAAACTAACTCAAAGTGTCACTCTAAATACAAGGTTTGAACAGATTGTTTAGAACAAATAGTTAATAGATATTTCAAGGGACTTTTCAAGGTGAATTGGCCTACTAACACCCCTCCAGTCATAGGGATGAAAGGGGAGGGCAGCTGGGGTGGGGTTGCTAGGGGTTGCAGATTGTGTTAATGAGCCATAACTCCAGTGTCTCTATTCATTCCATTTTTTTTAATGTCTAGCAAAGTTATGAATTTAAGCTCCCAGGCTTGTCTTTTGAAAGTGTTGTGCAGGTTTCTTTGAGGATGAGGACTGATAGATCATGTATAGCGTGATTACTTTATGAAAAGTGTTCATCCATGGATGATATGGTGCTTTTGTATTTTATCATTTTCCTGTATGAGTTCATTCAAGAGTGTAGTGATTGTCTGGTTCCACCCACATAGTTGCTATTTGAGCATTTAGTACACTGGATGAGGTACACCACAGGTTGTGATAGGCATGTGTAGGATCCATAGATCTTAAAATGTGTGTTGTAGGGAGTGTTGATCATTGTAGCAATGGAGATTAGCCTGTAAGTTTTGCATCTGTTGTTCCGGCAGGCACTGCTGCTGCTTTGAGTTCTTGTGTCTGGGTCTCTGGAGAGCTTGCTTTGGATGATAAGCTTAGAGAGGTGGGGGGTTGTTTGAAGGTCAGAAGAAGGGGATGAGGAAAGATTTATTTAAGGATGAGTATGGGTTGTAGTTGGTTGGTGGTATCCCAAACGAGTTCCAGTGTGGGGTAGTAGGTGACAACTAGGGGTGTGCAGTTGGAGGGAGGTTTATTTCTGTGTTGAAGCAGGCTCTCTTGGGGTATTTGGGTAGCCAGTCCATGATGCGATCTACTTCTCTTTTGGAGTGTTCTTGTTTGGTGAAGGCAGTTTTGAGTTTTGAGAATGTTAAGCTGTACATCCTGGATTTTTTTCTCAGAGTATTTTCTGTGGCATATGAGTTCCTGGCTGTAGATAACAGATTTCTTGGTGAGTTTGGGGTGGTTACTGGATCTGTGAAGATAAGTGTGGTGATTCATGCATTTCTTGTATATAGTGGTCTGTAAGGTTCCTTTCTTGAAACAGATTGTAATGTCAAGGAAGTTAATGCTGGTGTAGGAGTGTTCCAGAGAGCGTTTAATGCTGATTGTTGAAGCTGTGGTGAAAATCTATGAGAGAGTTTGTCATCTGTCTAGACGATGAAAACTATCTTCAGTGTATCTCAGGTATCATTGATTTCATGGTGCATTTGTCCAGAAATTTTTCTTCATGTTGTTTCATGAAGAGGTTGGTGTATTGGGGAGCCATTCTAGTACCATGGCTGTTCCCATGGTTTGCATAAAGTGTTTGTTGTTGAATCTAAAATTGTTATGGGTGAGGATGAAATGGATGAGTTTTGCAATGTGTTTGAGGTGGATATCTGAGTGTTGTTCTCCATTGCACTGTAAATATTTGAAACAGGCAGCTATGTTGCCATTGTGAAGGATGTTGGTGTATAGGGAGGTGACATCCCTGGTGGCAAGGATGGTGTTCTGAGGGATGTTGTTGATGTTGCAGAGTTTGTGGAGGAAGTTGTCTGTGTCCTGGAGGAAGCTGTCCCTGTTTGTGGTGAGTGGTTTGAGGATGGTTTCTATGAGTCCCGGTATTCCGGTAAGAGTGTGCTGTTGCCAGATATGACCTGAAGAAGATCTCTGTGTATATTAGTTGAGAATTTTTTCCTCTGATATGTATCAATTGGAGTAGTATTTCCCAATATTTGCCCCTCCTCTTCTTAGATCAATAAATGTACACTGGCCTCCACTCACTTATACATACGCATATCATCTTCCTCTGCTTCAGTGAGGTATTTCTCATCCTCAGCCCACCCTTCTCTTCTTCCTTTCTTCTTCTCAGCTGTTGCCTAATGGGTAAAACATAGGGCTGAGACCTGGAGGCCCAAATTCTATTCCTGACTCTGCCACTGACTTGTGAGACCCTAAGTAAAAGTCTTAAGCCACAATTTTCAAATGTGACTACCAAAGGTTTAAATTCATATATGGTCACCTAAATAAGTAGCCTCATTTTCAGTTATGCTAAGCATCCACAGCTCCCATTTACTTCACCGAGAACTGTGGGTGCTCACCGGGTCTCTTTTATGTTGTTGCCTTAGTATGAATTTAAGTGACAAATTTTAAACATTCTTTTAATAGCTCTCAGATGTGTGTGAGCTGTAGGTCATTGACTCTTACGCTATGAAGAAGAAAGAGGCAGAAGAACATTTTTTTAAAACCCTCTGGTACATTTAAATATAGGGGGAAAATACATAAATTCACTGACAGAAAAATGGTTAATTCAGAGTTATGGTTGCCTGGATGTTAAGGCAAAAGTATAGTAACTTTCTTCTTTTCCTTGGCTGACTTCATGAACAGAGCTGTCAGCAGTGGAGAACTTGAGGCTTTCAGGCTGCATTTCTTTAATTTTTTTTCTGCAGTTGACTGGCATTCATTCATCCAGGAAAGGACCTGTCTTTGAGTTAGAAGGGAGGAATATTCAGGGTCATTTGAATTTGAAAGTTTACCACACTGGAATCAAATGTACTCGTGTACACATCTCATAAGAAGATAAAAGATATGACTTAAGGGTATAGATGATTATGTGTGTACAATGAATCCATCTCAGGGCATCTATATCAGTGATATATTTATTAGAAACAGAAGAATAATGTGGTATTTGGACAGTGATTTTAAGTCATACTTATAGCAGATAGAGACAATGAGAAATCTAGGAGTTATAAAAATGGACAAGGTTAAATTGTAATATTAGAGACCAAATATCAGAAACAATGCATATTGCCATCCTGTATATATGAGTGGTAGATGCTCACCAAAACAAACATTTTAATTTAATTAAATTAATTTAAAATTAATAACTATATACTTCTAATAAACTAATAGAGTGATTTGTTGCTATTTACAGACTGATCATCAGAAAGCACAATTGATTCCGTAAAGCTTGGTTCTTATGAGAGTTTATCTCCCATCATCATTATTATTATTATTATTTAAGAAAAGGAATAAAATCTTTAGTTTACTGTCTGAACAATCCAGTGAGGCTCACTTAATGTGCAGTCTGAAAGAACAAAGGCCTTCCAGCTAATGTAAGGAGAATAAAAGCCATTAGTCAGTGATTTCTCAGCCTTAGTATGTTTATTTTCCGTGGCATAATTTATTGTAGGAAATGCTGGCTAACTCAAACTTTGTCTGCTATCCCTTAATTAAGTGTATGCTATTGTTCCATATTTATAGAAGTAAAGTGAGTAATATAGCTCTTTAGAACATAGAAAATTTACTTTAGTCATACAAAATCATATCTATAGTGGTAATTAGAGTTTTTAAAATAATCTGTATGTTTCATAGTGCTCTGCCCAGCCAATGAAATGCGTCTGGATTCAACAGGAGTCATATTGAGCCCAGGATACCCTGAAAGCTACCCAAACCTCCAAATGTGCGCTTGGACCATTACTGTGGAAAAGGGTTATAATATCAGCATGTACTTTGAATTCTTCCAGACAGAAAAGGAATTTGATATACTTGAGGTGTTTGATGGTAACTACAGGATATATAACTTTGGATGCTTTTATATTTGTGCCTTGAAATCCCCACTCACCCCCACCAGATACACATATAATAGAAATACTCTTTTTTTTGTCTAAATAAGCCATTATATGAGTGTGTTAGGCTAAGTAGTGCTAATGGATTGCATCGCTTTAGCAGACTGTATTGTATTACTAATCAGTTTGACTGTATGTGTATATAAAATATTTAATTATAATGTTTAATTATATATTATGATCCATTCTATAATATGTAGCATGTGCTTAATGTAAATTTCACTGTTGAATCTATTTCATTTGCCATTACTCAAGGAACATTTTGTACATCTCTAATTTAAATCTTTATATTTTCATTTTTTCCCCTCCTTTATCAAGGACCAAATAGTCATAGCCCATTGCTTATTTCCCTAAGTGGGGACTACTCATCCTCTCTAAATATATCCAGTAATGGCCATGAAGCATTTCTTCGGTGGTCAGCAGATCATGGCACCAACAAAAAAGGCTTCAGGATAAGATATATAGGTATGTAAATCAAATGTGTCCTTTTATATTTGCTTAAAACTTCAAATTTGGAATGTATTTACGTATGTAAAAGGATAAACTGAGCTACTTTATGAGACACTAAGCTTCTAAAACTGAAAAGGAAATCAGATCTGTTTTATATTTGAACCAGATAATTCTGATTCAATATCTTTTAAAAAATATATGTCTTATTTAGAATAGTAGGACAAATACTCAACATAAAGAGTTAATTTTAAAATTTCTGCTCCTCAGAACAGAAAACTAGTAGAAATTTAGGAACAAGTTCTACGTTAGTTTCATACAACTCCATTTAATTGCCAACCAAGTGCTGCATGATGCTTTAAAATGTGCTCTGGGGAAAGTGAACAACTATGGGCATGCCTATATATGATGGGCAGACCCCAAATATGGTGAATATTGCTACCACTTTATGATAAGTATGAACTTGGGTGACCCCCCCCCCCCCCCCCGCCCCCCAGTATGGCCACTAGTCCTGGCCACTCCTTTGCTACAGTAAGGAAGGCAACAAATTGAATAAAGATTAAATGAAAGAATGGTAGGTTACCAAATCAACCTCTGCCACCAGGCCATTGATGGAGGGTTCTGTCCATGCTTTGTGACATCCTGATGAGATGTTGCAACATAAGCCCTTTCAGAGACAGGAACTGAACATTTCTGAATATCAGTGAATGCCTGCTTCTCACAGGCAAGGATTCTCGTAAGAGTTTCATTTTGTATTATCAATAACTTACACTGATCTGTTCTAGAAAATCCTTGGGTAACCAAAGACACTGAATAGATTGAATTAAAAGTAGTGGGAGCAGCACTTATATAACAGTATATATATATATATAAACTTCAAAAGTGGAAGAAAGTGGTAGGGTATGGAATAAACTTGGAAAATTTTTGTTTACTGTTCAGTTATTTTTCTTCTCTCAATTTTAAGATAATTCAAAAATAGGAGGAAAATAATTAGGCCTGGGATGAAAGTATGTGAAATAGAGTGTCTACTCATTGCTAATTGTAGGAGAGCAGACTTCTCAGAGATAAAAATGCATGTATAGCACACTCAAATGGGATTCGCTGTTGCACAGATATAAAATATTACATTGTATTTATTTTCTCTTGATGTAATCTCCTGTAATTTGGAGAGAGGGCCCCAAAACTCTGTTTGTAAGGAGTGTTTAAGGGGGATGCTTGCACTCTTATTGGAAAGAATGGCATGTAGACTGCATGGGAGGAAGGGAGTCACTCATCTCTGGGTCACCAACTAGAACAAGAAATGGCCCGCAGTGCAGGAACCACCAAAATGCTACCTGTGAAAAGGGGAACTGTCCTGTTTCCATGCTGCTTCTAAGAACGTGGGTAGGGTGATTATCAGCAGAGAAAGGGAAACTAAGAAGGCAGGAGTGAGAGGTAGGTGCTTTACATGCTGCCACTCGCTTTATTAGAGAGGGGTGACAAGACTCCACCACAATGCCCTTTCACAATGGGAGATATCGCTTCACCTTGGGAAAGTACCCACTCTGATAAACATCTATGGAAAGGGAGCAGGATGATATGGTGTACTAGGCAACACTCCTCAACTATCCTAGATAGAGTGAAGGGATATTCTCTGTGATTGCTGCAGAGCATGAAGGCAGGAGGCAAAGGGCCTCTAATACCCCTCGCTTTTTCCTTAAGTTGGGAGATGCCCATCTTATCAGCCTATCTTGACTCCTCTTTGACCCCCAGAGGGTGACAAATTAGATGGACCAATACAAAACAAGCTATGAATGGCTGCCACAGTGGGGACCGCAGCTGTACCACTGAGGCAGCCCCAGCAAAAGCTCTCTGGTCTCCTACCATTTTGGAATTGAGGCAGGGTGGATCCCTACTCATGTTCCTTATAAACTCAGAGACTTTAAGGTCAGAAGGGACTATCATGATCATTTAGTCTGAGCTCCTGAATATTGCAGGCTACCAAACCTCACCAACCAACTCCTTTAATAGACCCCATACCTCTGGCTGAGTTACTGAAGTCCTCAAATCAACATTTAAAGACTTCAAGTTACAAAGAATCCATCATATATACTAGTTTAAACCTGCAACTGACCATGGTACAGAGGAAGGCAAAAGTCCACAGGGTGTCTGCCAGTTTCGTGCGGGAGAAAATTCCTTCCCAACACAAAAATGGCAAACAGTTAGACCCTGAGCATGTAGGCAAGACCCACCAGCTAGACACCTGGGAAAGAATTATCTCTAGTACCTTAGGGACATCCCTATCTACTGTCCCATCACCAGACGTTGGAGATATTTGCTGCTAGTAGTCTCAGCTTGCTACATGCCATTGTAGGCAGTCTCATCATACCATCCCCTCCATAAATTATCAAGCTCAGTCTTGAAGCCAGTTAAGTTTTTTGTCCCTGCTGCTCCCCTTGGAAGGTTGTTCCAGAACTGATCTCCTCTGATGGTTAGAAACCTTCATCTAACATCAAGCTAAACTTGTTGATGGCTGGTTTATCTCTCTTTGTTCTCATGTCCACACTGGTGCTTAACTTAACTAATTCCTCTCCCTCCCTAGTATTTATCCCTCAGATGTAATTATAGAGAGCAATCATATCTCTCCCCTCAGCTTTCTTTTGGTTAGGCTAAACAAGCCAAGCTCTTTGAGTCTCTTTTCAGAAGATAAAACAAGCAAATTAAAAACCTGTAAGAATGATATATAACTTCTACTGGAAGTTAACAGCTTAAATACCTTTGAGAATCTGGGCCAAAAATCCAATCAGAGTATTAAAACCTTATTTCTAAAATTGTCTCCTCCCCCACCCCTTATAAAGATATGTAGATATGTTTTTCCTATCTTGAACATTTTGCAAATGTTCTCTAAGATTTCTGGCTTTTAGGGAAATTCAAAGGGAACAAAATGCAGCTGCAAAGTAATTGATGCAGGTTCACTGGGGCACTCAAAAGTACAGTTAAGATTGTGATATTGTAATTTTTAATAATTCACTTTCAGTTCATAAATTGTTGATTTTTGTAGAAAGAATTTTTGTTGTGAACAGAAAAAACATGATAATCTGAAAAAGCAAATCTTTGGCCGAGACACTTGTTGGTTTTGATTTATTATGGGCATTTTTCATAGTAGTAAATATGAATGCAATTTCATTTCTTTAAGTTTTCATGGAACAAAAATACTTTGTTGTATATTTTTCAACCGAGAAGTTGTTATAATAACAGTTGTACTCATGAGACTTGACTTCACATTTGCCATTTCGGAGTCAAATCTTGAAGTCCTTATTAGGCCTTGTTCTGCCACCTTTACTTTCTGGATAATGTACCACTGAGTGTAGATAAGGATCAGATAGAATCAGAATAATAATCTCTTCTCTCAGTCCTTACACAGGCAACATTTCAAAAAATTCAGGTAGTGTTAGTGTAGAAACTAAATCAGAGCCTCAGATTTGGCTACCAAACATTTACAGAGGGAGAAAAAATATTTTGTTTTGTTTTTCCCAAAGCTCTTTATTGTAGTACTCCAGAGTCTCCTCCACATGGATTCATTGTCAGTCAGACAGGTGGACAGCTCAACAGTATGGTTCGCTGGGCTTGTGATCGAGGATTTAGGCTTGTTGGGAAAAGTACCGCTGTATGCAGGAAATCTCCATATGGATATCATGCATGGGATGCACCAGTCCCAGCTTGTCAAGGTAAGTATCTTTAATCGCGGATTAAGTAACACATTATATCATTATTTTCTCCTCTTCTGATTTAGGCCATCAGTCTTTGTCACTTAAAAAAAATAAAATAAAAATGTTTAATTTTCATTCATGGGAACCAAAATCTTCCTGCCAATACAGCCCTACAAATACAACTAATAAATCATATATTGTAACACAATCTGCCAGGGTTAGCAACTATTGACTGTATGAGTTTGGAAGTCACTAAGTATCACATTTTTTTAAGTTGTGAACAAAAATGCCGTAGACAAAATGTAATCTCACCTGAATCTTCACTTAAAATTGAAGCCAAACATTTTTATTTTTATTTTTTGGGGGGGAGGGCAGGATGTTCAGAAAAGTTCCCTTAATTTATATTGTTTATCTGTTAGTTTATTTTTCATTGCTACATTTCTCAGTGTTATATGCTTACACTGGGATTGATATTAGAAGTGCCAAATAACTATTTCATGTTTATTCACACTTATTCATGATTCACCAACGATAAAGAACCAGAAAGTACTGGGACTCATGAGATTTCCAGTGAAAAGTAAACAGGAAAATTTTTCTTTTCTTTTTTGTAAAACTATCTGACAATTTTCATGTCTATATTAGTATTTTGAGCTGCAAATTGATTTTTAAATTTAGCACTTGGGACAGAGCTCTTCGGATTGATTATATATTTAGGATCTCTTGTTTTGAATTAACATGTCAAGGTACAGTATGATTCCTTAGCAATGAAATGGAAATGACTATGTAGTTAACAATTTGATTTACAACATATATTTTCTTAAGAAAAATGCTATTGTGTTAGTAACATGTATTCTACTATATAGCAAATTATTAGGAGTATTCGTAAAACATTGCAGATGTTTACTATTTTTCATTTTATTTAAAAGCAAGGAATTTATATTTTTCTGTTGTATAAACTCAGACAAAAAGATAATTCTATTTTACTATTCATGCAAGGTTCTCAGACCTTATTAACCACACAAATACAGAAGCAGTAGACATTCATTATGGATATGCCAACCCAGTACTTTAGCTGCTTAAATGAATTCAGACAGTATGTTCCTGCTGACCCGTGGAGAGACGTGAAATTTAAGTTTGTTCAATGGTAATTTCCCAATAAAATATTAAAAGCTTGAATGTTCTCCAAACTTTCAAGTGCTCAGAAATGAAGTGCAGGTGTTACATGTGCTGTTACATTCTTTTAAACTTCCTGAATGTCAGGGGATAAATGTAGGAGGAGCTAGTCATGATAGCTAGTCATAGATCTTGATCAGACTTTTAACTACATATTTCAAATAAGTAACTTTGTGTTAAGAAAACAGTTAAATCTACTAAATGAAAATACTAATTTATTTTAATAACTATATGTTTTAAATAGTTAACAGAAGTAGTTGCATAACTGGTAAATAGTTGTAAAGAACTTATTTTAAAAAGAATATTTATTAATTGCTTGATATTCATTCATTGCAATGGTTGATGTATTCTAAAATATAATAAGATTTTTATGTTAATTAAAAGTCAATTAATTATAAATAAGCATTTAATGAAGGTTAACTGTGATTCAAGTTATGGACTTGATTTGCCATTTGGTTATACCTGCTTCCCACAGTTCCTTGTTTGTAGAAGGTGATTGCAGCAGTGTTATGTGCCAGCAACTCACACTCCACCAGAGAACTTAGATCCTGCCCATGCAGCCCTAAAATAGTTGCTGCTGCTTAGGCTGTGGCCAGAGAATCCAGAAGATGAACTGATTTACTCCATTTCCCAGACATCACCACATGCTCTTACTTAGGGATGAACCCTTGCTGGTGTAAAGCTGAACCCATTTACTCTGCTGAATTTGTAACTTCTTGCACCAGTGGCCCATATATAACAAATACAGTCAATAAACTTCTCTAATGTTCTTTAATAACAACTTGGAGCAAGATTATGAATTGCACATTGTTCCATGGAATAGAGCATTACCCTAATGGTAGCTCTCTGCCTACTGGATCATGCTTTTCATAGCTCCATGGCACACAGAAGGAGTACAGACAGTCCTGCTACCTTATTAAGGGTCTGTAGCATGTGTCCACCTCCATGGGCAGCCAGCGGAAGTGGCTGATAAGGTCATGGCCCTATCTCTTGCCTTACGTTCTCTTCCATTTATAGGGTGTCTATCTGAACTAGTCTTACTCAGTTCTTGAACTCATCTGAATTTAGGAACTGCAGTGAAGAGCAGTAACTGCACAAGAAGAGAAAGTGGATTGGGAGCCCTTCTATAAAGAGCCCTTCTTGCACACCGGGGTAGGAGCCAGAACACATTCTCATTCATGACATACTGTCCTGTCTAAGGCTATGCAGCTCTTGCAACTTCATTGTACGCTGCTATACACCTCCTATTCTATATTAATCTTAATCATCTCTTCATTGGAGATTGTCATTCAAGTCAAATGGTGACAAATTATAACAACTTGTTTGTGTAAACATCTACTGGGAATCAGGATTATGCCGCCAAACACATCATTACTTATGACACGAGTGAATCCAAATCTCCAGAACTTTTCCACAATTCTTCAATGTGGTTCTTCTGTGTTATCCTCTTCTATAGTTACCAACACTCTGCTACTACTCAGACATTTTTACTCTCCACAAAATCTATGCACAACAGATGATTTAAATCTATGTCTTCTCTAGACTCTCCTTCATTTCTGCAGATGTTCAATAGGTGAGACAATAGTTTAGAATTTTGTTCTTGTGACTAATTAAATAAGTCCCATTAGGCTTTTCAGTCCTGCTTTAGTGATGAATTTGAAACACCATGATACTAGGTAAAGGGGGCTATCGTTCTCACTTGACTGTGAAAAAATTCCCCAGGTTCCAGTGTTCTAAATAGATAATACCACCCTATTTTTAAGATCACTTTCTACTGTGGCACTTTGCTGTGGAATCAAGACACGCAATTGTTAACATTAGAATACATATTTTTTCTTTATTTTTGTACTGTATTTATAGATTTAAATATGTCCACTTGATAGAAAAGACCTAGTGTAACAGCAGTGGATTACAAAATAAGCCCTACCTCAGACTGAAGAGTGTAGCAATTAACTGAATCCCTGGTTTGACGCTAATACAAAATCATCCATCCTCTGGGCTGAAGAGGAGCAGATGAATCCTGTCCTCAGACATTAAGATTGTTATAAATTTCAGGCAAATAAATGTTGTTCATTTGTAAAGTACACTGCAGATATTATAATATAAGATCATTGTCTGACTCCCTTGCCCGATTTTTAATTACACAAAACCTCTGCACCCTACCTAAGTCAGTAAAGGTTCTTACAATTTACTAAAACCCATAATGCTAATAAAGCTTTGAAAGAGCAAACAGGACTACAGTGGCATAAATTTTGCAATAAATTATTAACTTGCTTCTGATATGAAATATGGGTGTTTACAAAAAATCATAGATCCTTAACTTCTTCAAAGAGTTTTTTTAATATAGTTTTTTTCACTCAGTTATTGACTACATTTCTTGAGTATAGCACTTCATACCAACATTACTTGATGCTTGGCTTTATTTATTTATTTAGCTTTTCGTCTCATTGATAAATGTTGCTTTGCATGGACCTCTCCGCAAATCAATATTATTGTTAATTTGTACAACTTCTTGTGCTAGTGTCGGGCACGATGCGTAGGGGCTGAAATCTAGAGAAAATGTGATGCACAAACAAAGCAAATGACATAAAAGAATATCTAGTGGAACCCCCTAATGTTTCAATATTATAAATTGTCATGTCTGCAGTGACTGGTATGCCAGAGATGCCTAAAAAATGAAGAAAGAATTAGCAGAATTTATTGACCTTAGTGTTAAAATTACATTATCCATTGTACTATGCTTCAGCAATGCATATTTTTCTAAGATAAATAGCATATTTGACAGGCAAAATACTGAAAAACCTTTATACTCGTATGAAGAAATATCTGGTGTACAGCAGAGTATAACAAATATTAATGTCTATTTCAAGAATTCTTTGCCTATAATGTTGTTTATTTTATGAGAATTGAATCCTATTTTTACAGAATAAGAAAAAACCTAACATTTGGGTAATTCCTGTCTTGTATAAAGTGCAATACGTTTATTGCAGATCACATAACTGCACATAAGCAGTTGGGCAGATTGTCTGATTGCATCCCAGATTCCTAAGAAATGTCTGATAATATTGGCAGTGATTAGCAAAATAATTTACAGGAGATTTATTTTTCTTTAAAATTAACATGAATTTAGTGATCATGATAGTAAAAGACTAAGGTCCGGGTTCACAAAGGCACTGGAACATATTTATTAACTTTAAGCATGTGAGTAATCCTACTTCAGTTACAGGCGCAACTCACATCCTTAACTATTTTGCTGGATCAGGACCCAGGAGTATTGGTTTCGGTCAAAATATGGGAAAGCCCATTGAAAGCTTCCTTTACACAGCTTTTCCAGTGCAGATGTTCATAAATATGATAGTGCAGAAAATAATGTTTTAGTCTTAGTTCTACCTTGCAACTAATGGTTCCAGCAGAAAGGTGAACCACATAATATCTGCTTAAGTGCCAAGAGTTATAAATAAAAGAGGAATATAAATACAATCTTTTCATTACCTTAAATTTATGAGCAAATTTTCCATTCCCAAGATAGGGCTGGGCCTATTGTACTTTTGAGGTTATATGTATTTCTGTTTTAGTTGTCTCACCACTTTTCAGATCAAATTGTATTTAAGATGCTGAGCTAACGGCCTAGATGTTAGCATTGGTCCAGTGTGTAGTCCATGTTAAAATGCAGTCCCTTCTGCTGTTCTCTGTTTGTTCTTCATAGGAAAGCTACATGTTCAAGACGGAGCCCCATGTACATGACAAAAGCACAGGTCACGTTAGTGAGGTTTGCATTCTTAAGAAAAGTTCACAACATTGTGGCCAGATAGAGATGGAGGAAAGCAATTTTGCTCACTTCTGCTTTTTGGTGATCTAAAAGCAACTAGGAATCTAACCTGACCTCAACTTACATAGCAGAACAATCTTAGTGAGGGGCAGAAATAGCCTCCAACAACTTTTGGTCTTTCCCCTGACCCTTTTTGATCACCTCAGTCTTTTTAAGATGAAATCTCAAGTCAACTTGCTCTTTTCCATAAACCAGAACAAAAATGGAAGATTAGATACTGGTTAATAGTTAATAGCAAATGCCAAACAAATGCTTCTTTAAAACAACTATTACCAAGCCTTCCTTAAGGAAGGTTTTTACAGTCTACATCAGCAAAGGGCTTACTGCTGCCACACTGGACTTCACTCACTAGAAATGTAAGGATTGGATTTATCTTGTGCTGATTGGTCTCAGATGCACCAATGATGGGGGCTACCTAGGTACCCACATAGTGCTTTTTCCTTTTTTGTTTAATTGTAAAATAGGTCAAAAGAAGCTTGTCCATTTTTGTAAGAGGGCCAAGATTCAAGGATGAAAAGTATTCTAAAAATTATTAAGTATAACACAATTTTGTATTCACATGTTATGTTGTAAATAGAGACAGAGAGCCTCCTCTTACACTGGTGTAAATAAGGAGTAGCTCCAATAAAAACAGTGGAGTTACACTGGTGTAAATGCATGGATGAAATTGAGAAGGGAGCCAAATCCAGAATGCTATTTATATAACAATATGAAGCATGTCTTCTTAATTTTTAAAAAATACATTAATAAAACAAAGTTTAATTATCATAATGAGTTAAAGTGGTATTATGAATCAATTAATTGGTTATATATAGGATGGATCATAATGAAAAGGATTCTTTATGATTGAAATTGATTTCCATTTCCTATGAAGAAAGGAAAGCAATGGGGCTGTCACATTTATTTTAGTTTCTTCTATTTGTCTAACAAAATTACTTTACAAAGCTAGTCTGTCTCATATAAGGCCCTCTCTCTCCTTCCCTCCCCCCCCAAAAAAAAATGGTGAAGCAGCAAGGCTGTTCATAATACAAACTGTACACCAGCAACTGTTTACAAAGAGTGGAAGGATGGTCTACTGGTTAGGGCATTGACCAAGGACTCAGAAGACCTATGCTCAATTCCTTGCTCTGCCACAGACTTCCTGTATTACCTTGGGCAAATCATTCTCTGTGCCTCATTTCCCCATCAGTAAAATGAGGATAATAGTACTTCCCTAAGTCACAGAAGTGTTGTGAAGATAAATACACTAAAGATTTTGAGTATCTCAGAACCAAGGGTGATCACGGCCACATGTTACGTAAATAGATATATAGTAATATGGTGCAACTGGAAACTAAGTTTGACTTCACTACCAAGGAAATTTTATCTATAGTGTCAAGGCCTACCTGAATGTTTCTTAGAGGTTTATTCTCAGGTATGTAAGGGTGGCCTGGCTTAGAGACAGGTCATTGTCATATGGGAGATTTAGTTTCTACTTTTTTCTTTCATTTCCCCTTCCAAAATCATAAAAGATGAGGGTTGGAAGGGACCTCAGTAAGTTATCTAGTCCAACCCCCTGCTCAAAGCAGTACCAACCCCAAATAAATCATCCCAGCCAGTGTTATGTCAAGCTGCATCTTAAAAACCTCTAAAGATGGAGATTCCACCACCACCCTACATAACTCATTCCAGTGCTTCACCACCCTCCTAGTGAAAAAGTTTTTCCTAATATCCAAACTAGACCTCCCATACTGCAACATTGCTCCTTGTTCTGTCACCTGCCAGAACTAAGAACAGGCTAGCTCCATCCTCTTTGGAATCCCCCCTAACTCTTCTATTCTGCAGACTAAATTAGCCCAGTTCCCTTAGCCTCTTCTCAGAAGTCGTGCTCGAGCCCCCTAATCATTTTTGTTGCCCTCTGCTGGACTCTTTCCAATTTGTCCACATCCTTCCTGGACACAGTACTTCAAATGTGGCCTCACCAGTGCCAAATAAAGGGGAATAGTC
Organism: Emydura macquarii macquarii; assembly: GCF_026122565.2. Classification (NCBI taxonomy): domain Eukaryota; kingdom Metazoa; phylum Chordata; order Testudines; family Chelidae; genus Emydura; species Emydura macquarii. The sequence continues at coordinate 14,482,345 of NW_027130520.1, read as the reverse complement.
ACTTCCCTTGATCTGCTGGCAGTACGCCTGCTAATGCAACCCAATATGCCATTAGCCTTCTTGGCAACAAGGGCACACTGTTGACTCATATCCAACTTCTTGTCCACTGTAACCCCAACGTACTTTTATGCAGAAGTGCTGCTTAGCCAGTCAGTCCCCAGTCTTTAGCAGTGCATGGGATTCTTCTGTCCTAAGTGCGGTACTCTGCATTTGTCCTTGTTGAACTTCCATCAGATTTCTTTTGGCCCAATACTCCAATTTATCAAGGTCACTCTATATCACATCCCTACATTCCAGTGTCTCTACCACCCCCATCCCCCATTGTAGTGTAATCTGCAAACTTGTTGAGGATGCAATCCACTCCATCCTCTAGATCATTAATGAAGTTGTTGAACAAAACTGGCCCCAGGACCAATCCCTGGGGCACTCCGCTTGATACTGGCTACCAACTAGACATCAAGCCATTGATCACTGTCCATTGAGCTCGATGATCTAACCAGCTTTCTATCCACCTTATAGTCCATTCACCCAACCCACACTTCCGTAACTTGATGGCAAGAATGTTGTATGAGACCATATTAAAAGTTTTGCTAATGTCAAGGTATGTCACATCAATTGCTTTCCTCCATCAACAGAACCAGTCATCTCATCATAGAAGATAGTCAGGTTTGTCAGGCATGACTTCCCCTTGCTGATTGTTCCTGATCACCTTCATTTCCTCCAAGTGCTTCAAAATGGATTCCTTGGAGGTCTGGTCCATGATTTTTCTGGGGACTGAGGTGAGGCTGACTAGTCTGTAGTTCCCAGATCCTCCTCCTTCCCTTTTTTAAAGACGGGCACTATATTTGTCTTTTTCCAGTCATGCAGGAGCTTTCCCAATCACCATGAGTTTTCAAAGATACTGGCCAATGGCTCTGCAATCACATCAGCCAACTCCCTCAGCATCCTCAGATGCATTGTATCCGGCCCTATTGACTTGTTCATGTCCAGTTTTTCTAAATAGATGTGAACCTGTTCTTTCACCACTGAGCTCACCTCCTCCCCATACCGTGCTGCTCAGGGCAGTAGTTTGGGAGCTGACCTTGTCTGTAAGGACAGAGACAAAAAAAAATCAGCTTTTTCAGCTTTTTCCACACCATCTGTCACTAGGTGGCCAGTAGCCCTGCAATCACATCAGCCAACTCCCTGAGCACCCTTGTTTGAGTATCTGCATGCAAAGAAGTGTTTTATTACATTGATTCCTCCATCTTGTTAAGATCAGCATTTACAAAGTCTGTAGTTTGTGATGAGATTTGTTTGTTTGTTCATATTTCTTATTCACTGATTCTCAAAGTACAGTAAGCCATAATGGGTTTTCCAGTCATTGCTGAAAATTATTGAGGTTTTATTGTAGCATATTTGTTTGTAATAATAAGAAACCAACAAATGTAAGGAAATGTTAATCTCTGAGAGTAAAATCAAGTATTTTGAGCTTTTTAACCTACTTTTAAACCGTCACATCTGAGAAGTCAGTTACTCCAGGAAGAGCACTACTGTTTCTAAAATAGTGACATCATGGTATTGATCAGCACTGATTAACAAAGGATCTCCATCACTCTAAGAAGTTCCACTTTTATGGCCAGATTTTGCCAGCTAACTACTGTCCTCAAATGGGGAGTGAAAATGAAGGTGAACTGCTCCTGGAGCAACTCTGGAAGCAATTATGCATCAGGAAGCACAAAGCCTTGCAAAGCACCCAGCAGCACATCAACCCTTTTCTCTAAATGCTGCACTGGCTCTCAGTTTTGTTCTGCTGCCAATTCAAGACCCTGGTATAGCTCTTCAGAACCACCAATAGATCATGACCCATCTTCACCAGACAGCCTCTCTATCTATGATCTGTCAATGCAGTTATTCCCCTCTGAGACAATACAGCTAACAAATCCCGGGACAAAGCACACGTGAGCCAGAGATAAACAATTCTTAGTGAAGAGGGGTTGATTGTTGAATGAGCCTTCAGAAGAGACTAGACTAAGCTAAAGTTTCACCAATTTTAGAGCAAGCTACACTACCTACTATTTTTACTAAAGCATTCCACCGTAGCTACTGTTAATTAAAATAAACAAAAAAACCTAGCAGCATTTCCTGGAGCTCAAAAAGGGTAAAAAGAGACTAATGTTCATTTTTGACATTATCATGCAGATTTTATTTATCTCATTGAATGCTTGGATGCTATGGTAATAAGCACTTTAGAAAACTTCAGGTATTCCTATTAGAAAATTATTCTACAGGAATGTCACATTCATCAAAATGGCAATGTAAAGTGAGCAGCATTATTTAGATAGAGTGAAACATCTACCATTTCAAATTTGTGACCAATTTCAATAAGTACAGTTCTATCAGTAATTTTGTGTGTTAGATTGCTGGGGTTATTTCAAGGGGAAACTACTACATCAGCATCAGGTTTGTGTGTGACACTTTATTAAAACACAGAAAGATAGGAATTAGCATCTTGAGACTCAAAGATGGTTCTTGTAATCTGTGATTTTTCTTATGGACAAAGATTTCCATTTTTACACATAAAAGATTTATGTTCACTGAATGCTTGACAAGTGATACACCAGATTTGACTTTCATGGGTCTCATATTGCATGTGAGTCTTCATTTACTCATAATATTAGTCCTGTCACTAATTTACACTGTTTTCTGTTGAAAGACAACATGCATGGATAGTATACAAGGTTTCTAAATAAATGTGGAATCTAAAGAAAATATTTTCTTTAGAAAATAGTGCTTTAATAAGAAAATACACACATTACATAAAAATATTTCTTAGTTTAATGTTTTATTTTTAAAGTTATGAAATAACACATTAAAATGTGAAAAAAAAATCTCAGAACCTCACAGTTTAGAGCTACAAGTGTACATCTTTACTCTGGATGGCTATGGTTGAGTAATTTCTGCTATTCTTTCTCTCTTTCCAGTATAAATGCTTTTTCTCTCCTCTCCTTTTCTGCTTCCAAATCCTCACTCATCAAATCTCCCTGATTCTTTATTTTGTTCTCTAGTTTTGCTCCTCTCTGTCCCCACTATCTTTTTACTTTAAGGTTCAACATTTAATATAAACCACTTATGTCTGTGGTCTACTCCTATTAACAGAATTGATAAAAGATACAGGATTTTTTTTATGACTGATCTCATCTAGTGCATACATTGAAAAGACTAAATATGCCAGTTAAGGAAATGGTGCTTGCTCAACAAACTGAGGGAGTCTTTCACCTTTAAAACACTATTGTACAAAGGAGAAAACAGGGATAGTTAAAGAGTTCACTCAAGGAGATTGGTGGTGACTGTAATTAGTTTGGCATTTGTTCCCCATGCAGCAAATGTGAGTTACAAAGCCAGGAATGGATCTGATGGTTTTTGAAATATTCAACCCAGATTATACCATTTTGACTGCTCATACTTTTATTTAGTTTATATATATAATATTTTCATCCAATAAAGATGATCTTATGACTCATTTATGATCTTTGAAATGATCAAATAGACTCTAAAACATAGGGATTATAGGAAGGCAGTATACATCATGCGATAAACTATAAACAACTTGTGAAGCCAGACAAATACTATATGAAAGCTGCACATTATATAAAGAAATCTGAAATGCCAAATAGGGTTGCCAGTTTTGGTTGGATGTATTCTTGGAGGTTCCATCACATGACATAATCTTCAATTAAAGATTAATGATTAATTCCTGGAGGATTGGCAACCCTAATGCCAAATGGGAAAAAGGACTAATAAAAGTATATTAACACCTCAATTCAAACTCCCTGCCACACAGAGGGTGCTGCTGAAGTGAAGAAGAGATTCCAAATTGGTTTCTTACCAAAAGAACTGCAGTGTATGTAATCTGTTCTTGCCCTCTCCCCCACCCAACTGCTTTTTAAAAATAACAATACTTGGCACTTATACAACACTTTTCATCTGCTGATTTTAAAGTAACTTACAAAAGGTGAGAAAGAATTGTTATTCTCATTTTACAAGTAGAGAAACTGAAATCTAGAAAATTTACTGTAAGAGTCTTGCTCAATGTCACACAGCACATCAGTAGAAGAGCCAGAAAAAGAACCAGTTCTCTAGAGTCTCTCTACAGTGCCGCCAGCAGTTGACGGCAAATACGCAAGCTATGTAATGTAGTTTGTGTATCTCCCATCGATGTACTTACGTTAACATAGCATGATGTCTTCATGGCACTCCGTCGATGGGAGACACCCTCCATTCAGCACAGTCTTACTCCTATCAAGGAGGTGGATTACCAGCATCGACCAGAGAGGCCATCTGGGGTTGATTGAGCGGGTCTACACAACCTGCTCAATCGATCCTGCTGCATCGATCGCCACAGAGCCCACAGTGTAGACATACCCTTGGACTAGAATCCTGTTCATAGGACCATACTGATCCTGTTTTTCTTCTATTCTCTAATGCATTATCATTCATCATTCTATGCAATCTGAAAGGATAACTAGACGGTTACAGAACTATAACTTTCATTTACTCCATAATCCCAGATACCTTTAAAAGGACAGATAAATGAATCATAAACCTCCCAAGATTTAGTTTCTTTTGAAAATTTAGAACCCACAAAGTCTGTGTGGGCTTAAAATATAAAGTAATAAATTACTAATCCTTCTTTACAAGTATATCAGTATTGTGGTATGATACATAAAGCATTTGAGACAAGATATGACTAATCAGAGAGGTAAATAAAATGTTGTTTGTGTTTCTTTTAATTCAGCTATATCTTGTGGAATTCCTAAAGCTCCATTAAATGGTGGAATCTTAACTACAGATTACTTAGTTGGCACCCACGTTACTTACTTTTGCAATGATGGGTATAGACTATCATCCAAGGAGCTTACTACAGCAGTCTGCCAGCCAGATGGTACATGGAGCAATCATAATAAAACACCTCGTTGTGTAGGTAAGTAGCATTGAACATTCTCTCTGATTAAGAACTTTCCTGTATTTTGTTTTCATTAATCAAAGGAGCTGTGTTTCAAATTATTTAAGAGTTCTGCTTTTGGCTAATTAATACAGTGAGACATTTGAGTACATTTAAAACTTGTTTTGATCATATACAATATATATATCTATAGATACATAGATAGATATATATATATATATTGTAACCTCCTGTGACAGTTTGAAAATAAATACATTATTTAGAATATATTAAAGTTAATAACTCAGGTTGCAATCCTTGGCCTTCCTGCCTTAGCAGCTGGCAGGAGTCTCCTGGCCAAGTCAGAATCTAAGGCCACAGAGTCATAAGCTGATCTAGACTTTCCTGATCACTCTCTGATTGATCCTCAGGGACAGTTGCATAGCTCTCTCCTTACTCTCCTCCCGTCCTAATGACCCCACACCATCTAGATTCCAGAGGATGGCACTGAGGAGAAAATGCATATGCAATTCCCCAGGGAAAAGTGGGTACTTCTCTGACTATAAATTAGCTATGAAAATCCAAATGGGCAACAATGCTGAAGCAGAAATGACATTGTAGGAAAGGTCAAATGTCCATCCAGATGTGGATTATTCCCCCATCTTATGGAGTTTGGGAAAGAGGGGAAAGTATGGGTTTCAATGGAGACACACACAGGTATCCAGCAAAGTAATGTAAGGTCCTTTCCTGGTATCTCTTTCTCCCTTACACTAGCAGTGTAGGAGGGAAAAAACAGAGCAACAGCAAGGAAAGGCTTCTTGTGAGTCTTGGGACGCTCATGTGCAAAACCCTGCGGAACATGGAGTAACTATGTTGTTCCCTCACCAGACTGGGTGGTGGTGGAAGGTGGTAGGGGACTCTCATTTATTCTGCGAAGAAAGAACATAGGATTCAGAGGATTCCTTTCCCCGAGAAAGATCCAATGTGCTTATGACCACATACATAAGGATTACAGCTCAGCCTTCGGCAGGTTCTGAAATCAGACACAGATTCCAAATCAGAAGTTATGATTAAAATTTAACGCTGAATTCATATGAACAAATATTTTCTATTTCATAAGCTAGTTAACTTGTACTTTCTGAGCCACAAATACTTGTCTCATGGGTTTTTTTGTTGTTGTTTTTAAGTTGTTACATGTCCAAGTATCAATTCCTTTACACTGGAACATGGGAGATGGCGAATAGTGAATGGCTCACATTATGAGTACAAAACAAAAGTTGTTTTCAGCTGTGATCCAGGCTATTATGGTTTGGGACCAGCATCCATTGAGTGTCTTGCTAATGGAACATGGAGTTGGAGAAATGAGAGGCCTTACTGCCAAAGTGAGTATACATTGTGTATAAACTTTCCTTGTAGATTCACATAGAAAATATTCCCCTTCAGTTTACTAGAATAGCAGAACCCATCCTAAACTATAATTCCCTAGATAGGCCCGAGTCCTTGTAACGTAATATCCATTATTGTTAATGAAAGTCAAGATGATTAAATTTATAATAACAGGGCTGTGCACACCAAAATGCCCTCTTGAGGTGTGTCTGTCCGGAGCAAATATACACAGAGTGGGATGAACAGGACACAAGGTTTCTCTCTCCCCTACCGTGGACACTCTATGCAAGGATCAGAAACAATAGCCTTCCATCCTTAGGGAACTATAGAGACTGTTCTCTCCTAGAGCCAACAGTAGTAAAAGCCACTGCAAAAGGATCAAGAAAGCTGACTAGGTGCACTAGGAGAATGGTACAGCTTTCACATTCCCCCTGCACAGCAGAGAAGTAGGGAGAGATTTTTCTTTAAGAGCTTCCTTGGGGTGGTGAGGATCTACATCATCTCCAACACAAGCTGGTATCCTAATGGCAGAGAGAAAAGTAATGAATATGAAGCATAATGGTGTTACCCTAAATTTGACTCAGTTTACTAAGTACATCAATAGACCAGACACAGGCCTTGTCGCTATCAATAGGTAATAAAAGATAGCCCACTCTAGGGGATTTACAAGGGTTTACTAGGGTTTTCCTTTAGATCATTGAAAAACTCCCCAGAACTGACTGCCTCAGTTTACCCTTGGAAGGACACAAATACAGCCTTCCAATCAAAGGATTGACATCCAGGCAACAATTTTATTCCAAAACAAAGTATTCTTTATTTCTTATCAGTCTTAATACAAATGAATTTTAAAATCTACATGCAATACAAGGCAACATGTAGCATGTCATATAATACAATACAAAGCAATATAAATCATAGAACCCAGTGCAGTGCAGCATGCCTCATATGATAACGTATACAAGTACAATGTAACAATGACACAACACTATACACTAATAACACTATATGCACTATACTCTATTTATTATACGTTATATGTATCAGCCTTGAATGGTGTCATTCCACCTGTGGTGATCAGTCACAGGTGGAGTGGAAGAGGCAGGTCCTTGATACTAAGTTGAAGCAGACTTAATCATCCAACTTTATTAGCTCACACATACATTCATTCCCCATAGTAATAAAATCAGGCTTGCTTCTTAAGATTCTTCTGTTCACTCTGACTCATCTCAAGAGGTCCTTCTGATCAGTCTCTTCAATTTTAGCTCTTTTAAGAATACTATATTCCTACTGCTGCTCTTTCTTCCTCTACTGCTCTCTCCACCTTCTCTGTCTCCACTCTGCTGGCTCTGCTCCTTTCTGTACCTCTTCTGTACCTGCTCTCCTCTCTGCCGCACCACACACACTGTATTCTAAGTCTGCCAGCTCACCTCCTTATAGACAGATCCTTTCCAATTGGTTGCTTTTTCAATGGTACCCATTCTGCCAACCAGTTCTTAATGTGCTAATGATCATTCATGCTGGACCTGATTGAGAACTGATTGTTCTACCTGAATGACCCCTTCCTTCAGGTATTTTGGAGTGACCTTTGTCTCTAGACTCTTCCAGATCATTCTAAAACCACCATTTTGATCTCCTCAGGTAAAATATTTGTGGCCGCCGTTTTGGATTTTGAGCTGTGACTGCTTAAAACTTTCATTATTTACAACTTATTATAACCTTTTAGACTAAAATAACTACATTTTCATGTTCACCTAATCACTATGATTCATGGTTACCATCTTAATTATGCTAATTAGACATGCCAAAATTAGGATGTTTCTCCCCTGCCCCAGCTGGGTGACAGGGAGCTGTTTGTGGTGCTGATTCCTTACACAGTTCAGGGCAGCCTAAAAATCTCCTGTAGCTATGGAGTCAGGTACTTTTAAACAAAGAAGCTAAAATATTTAACCTTGTGTGGCTAAATATAGTCACTTATGAGAATTAGGCCACATTTATGTAGGTGTTTTATGCACCCATGTTAGAAACGTTTGGCCTAATATCATTATCTGGGGGCTACACAACCAATATATCATAGAATCATAGAAGATTAGGGTTGAAAGGGACTTCAGGAGGTCATCTAGTCCCACCCCTGTTCAAAGTAGGAACAACCCCAACTAAATCATCCGAACCAGGGCTTTGTCAAGCCACACCTTAAAAACCTCTAAGGATGGAGATTCCACCATCTCTCTAGGTAACACATTCCAGTTCTTCACCACCCTCCTAGCGAAAGTATTTCCTAAGAACCTCCCCCACAGAAACTTGAGACCATTGCTCCTAGTTCTGTCATCTACTACCACTGAGAACAGCCTAGCTCCATCCTCCCTGGAATCCCCTTTCAGGTAGTTAAAGGCTGCTATCAAATCTCCCCTCATTCTTCTATTCTGCAGACTAAACAAGCCTAGTTCCCTCAGCCTCTCCTCATAAGTTATGTGCTCCAGTCCCCTAATAATTTTTGTTGCCCTCTGCTGGACTCTTTCCAATTTGTCCACATCCTTTCTGTAGTGGGGGGCCCAAAACTGGACACAATACTCCAAATGTGGCCTCACCAGTGACGAATAAAGGGGAATAATCTCTTCCATCGATCTGCTGGCAATGCTCCTACCGATGCATATATGATTGTATATGATTGCTTTCTCCTTCTAAAGCACCAAATATCTAACATTCTACTGGAAAGAGGGTCAAAATTAGTGTTTATGGTGCATGCACATATTAAATGTAACAAAATGTACAGATAAGCTGACATGTATTTTAAATACAGTATTTATAGTAATCCCTGTTTAAGAGAGAACACAGCTATAACTAGTAATAGATAAAGAACTCCAAAACACAGTGTAAGATATTTAACTATTTTGAAAATAAAAAATAATTAAAGTTTTTTTTCAATTTTCTCTTTTTCATCTTCTTGGAAATTCCAGACTTAATTTGGAGGGGGTTTTTCTCCTTCCCAAATGGGAGTTCTGATAAAATTATTTAGGCCTGTCTGTGCTGAAATATTGTATATAAATCCTGCTTTGACTCTTCCAAAGAGAAAGTAGTAATTCATCACCACTTTGAAGTGCTGTCTATGGCAAAATCCCAGCCTTCTATATTTTGCTAAGTCCTCATTCATCTAACTGTACATCTAAAGTTTCTCGGAGGTAGCACTGAAATTAATTTTCCTAATGGTATCATTTCTATTTATTTCATTTTTAAGAGAAAACATTGTCTTCTTGTAAAACAGAAAATGCTTTGAATTGTGACTAAAATAATGGGTTCACAGAACATAATAATTCATTCAGTGTTAAGACTGTATTTTTTAAATATGCTATATAGTGACCTACAAGATACAAATTAAATAAAATAATATCTGTCCAACAAAACTCAAACATACTGTTTTACAAGCACAAAGGGAGCATAGAAACATTTGTATTTCATTCACAAAAACTAGATAATTAGATATTAATGAATTTTGTTGATTAAAATATTCCAAGTTTTTTAAAAATAGTTTTACAGTGATAGTTTAAAATATTTTTCAGATGTTGAGCGTGAGTCCTCATTGCATATTCTTTATTTTACACACAGATTTTTGTATCTTTTTTTCTCACAGATCAGAATAGAATACTCTCAAGTGTTTATTTTAACCAGTTGAAAATATCTATTAAATGTTTTTAGTGCTCAATACAACATGTATATTTTTTTCCTTAAAGTTATTTCTTGTGGAGAACTTCCTATTCCTCCCAATGGGAATAAGATTGGAACTCAAATCACATATGGATCTACAGCGATATTTACTTGTGATTCAGGATCCATGCTAGTTGGCTCTGCTGTAAGGGAATGTCTCTCTTCTGGACTCTGGAGTGGAACTGAGACCAGATGCTTAGGTATGTAAGCTGAAACATTTGCCTGTCTGCCCTCTTTTACAAACTTTCTTTAGCTGGCATTAGCAAATGGTAGGTCAACTAAAGGTTTCTTCTTCCATGCACAGAACCCTTATGATTGATCACTCCTAATTTTCTTAACAATAGGTATCTCTGAGGGGAAATCTATTATCCAATTAGTGTTTATTGACTCTATCCATCCTTTACAAGAGTCTCAAATTTAAACTAGAGGGCCTAAATATAGGCACTTACATTCCTATTAATGGACCTAATGTATGCCTCTTTCAAAAATCTATTCCCCAATACCCCACTCTCTGAGCAGAGTTGAGATGCTTTTTGAGCGTCCCTTCTATGCTAGTGGAATAATTTCAAAGATCCATTTTAGTGGATTATGATTCTGCATGTTTTGTTCTTGGTTATTTTGTTGACTTTATTACAGAGACATCAGTTCAGGACTGCATGCAATTAACATTTTCTTTTCAACTGAGGTCAAAGTGGTGATAGTGTTTTGAGTTTTGAATGTAGCATTACAGTCCTATTCTCATTTATTATTCTTGAGGTAATAAGTGAGGGATATTAAATATCCATAAAGTGGGATTTTCAAAAATATCCAAGCTAGCCTCCTGCAGTAAAAATGCAGTACATTTAAGGTCTGATCCAACATACTAGTTGGAGGATTTCTTGTGTACAGTTTGATGATATATTTGTATACTACTTTTCCTTTAAGATAGCTGTTTCTGTAGCTCAACTTTTCTTTCAGTGCCAGTCTTCAGCAAAGACACCTCTAGGTTTCAGTTGATTCATGGATGAGCAAAACAGTTACCTGTTAACCCATAAATCTTTAGTAGGCATTTTTTGCTGACACACAGTGGAGTGGAATGTGCTATTTTTATTTGTGTTTCCCTTTCAGTTTACCATGCAACCCATTTGACAGAGAAGAAAGAGGATACTGTTATTTGATAAATATTTGTTTCTCTTTAAGTTAAAAGATATAATGAGGCAGAATATTTAAAACCTAAAAGCCATACATAACCATATCATGTATAGATTCAAAATCAACTGAACTTTTCTTCTATAATTACCTGCTTGTTTGTTAAGGACACAGCTTTTATCGATTTTGAGAAATGCTAATGTTTTTTATTATCAGAGAATCATTAGTCTCAAAAATGCTAACTTCCTAGAAACGCTTAGCTGTTACTTTTTGCAGAGCATCTTGAACAGATTTTTTAAACTGATTTCAGCAAAACAACTTCTTGCCAAGTGAGGTAGTAAGTAATTCAAGGCCCACATTTATTTAACTTTTTCTTTATTTTTTCTGTAGAAACAGGAAATGACAAATAATGACCATGAAAATATTAACAGGTTATACAGCCTATAATGAAAACTTGAAAGGAATAGCCTGAGGTGATCAGTCTTATACGAAATATGCAGTGATACTTTTCCCCTGAGTTGTATTTGTTACTGTTAAGTGCCAACACTTTAATACCCAGTAGTAATAATTTATTAACAAGGGGTATGAAAAGAACAGAATCAAAACAGTATAGCATCATCTAAAAAAGGTAATGACTGAGTTACAGTATATTCTCAAATGTATATTTTCAAAATTTTACTTACACGAATGGCAGACTGGGCGCAGTGTTACTGTAAAATTTGACATACGTAACAGAAGCTGGTTATAGGAGAAATATATAAAATGGAGACAAGTAACACTTACTCAACTTCATTGTTCTCAGAGTAGTGCCCCTGCTGGCTGCTTTTTATTGCATCTGTTGGGGAAAGAAATGGTTTTTCCAAAATCAGTGATAGGTTAGTTCCCCAGCATGTTTCTATATTTGCTTCCCCAGAAAGTAATTTGGTGTTGAAGATGGATTGATTGATGGATTGATGGGACTGTGGTGCGGAGAATTGATTGAAAGACAAAGATTTGATTAATTAAGGTGGAAAAGATAGTAAGTGGGAAAAAATGGGAAATGGGAAATGTTTTGGGAATAATCAGCCGCACAATACCTCTGTTCCATGTGGAAACAAGCAACAATGCAGAGCTAGCCCTTGAAACCCTCTTAAAGGGTTAGATTGTACTGAGACAATACTTAACACGAAATACTCAAAAAATGCCTCTGCGGTAGTCGGCACCGAGATGGTGTCTTGTTGCAATGCTTAAGAAGTTGATGGTGGCTCTTCCAAAACCAGACTTGATAGTGCCCCTTGCGACACTTGAGATGACTGTATTGACTTAGGCACCAATTTGGAAGAGAAGTAGTTAGGTTTCAAGTGCACTCTACTCAACTCTTTCTCAACCCACTTACCCGATGTAGAAGTTGAAGACCTTCCCCTGGCCAGTGCCAGTATGGAAGCTTTGTATATATTCCTTGGTATGGAAGAGGGAGAACGGTGCTGCGATTCTGCTAATTCTGACTGAAGTTGCAGCACTCAGCACCAAGTCAGACTGCGAGAGCTCCAATAGTGGCCTAACCACTGCCTCCATCAGCAGGAATTTCAGCCTGTTCTCCCTATCCTTCTTCATCCTAGGCTTTAATTTTCTGTAAATCTGTCACGAGTCCTTCATATGTGCCTCTCCCAAGCACTTCAGGCAGTTATTGTGCAGGTCACTAACTAGCATAGACCTGGAGCAAGAAGCACACAACCTGACACCCAGTGATCAGGGTATACTTCAGAACCATGAATTGAAAAACTCCAAACAAGGAAAAAACAAGTCTGAAAAAACATTTTTTAGCAGAACTAAAACTTCCTAACTATCCGAAGAACTATCTCTTCGGAACTATCTCTATCTGCACACACACTATGTTAAACAAACATTGAGGAAGAACTGTTCTGGTACAGGACAGCATTCCGACAACTGTTGTGGGTGGTAAGATGGAGCTGGGGGCGGGAGGAGTCTAGCAGCAACTCTGCCATTTATTCCTGTATGCAGCATCGCATGGCAGCAAGGGGAACTTGAGCCACCGAACAGGTACTGCTGAGGGAAAAAGTTTCTGATGGCCATGCACTGGGTGCATAGACAACAGTGAAATGGACATGTGTAATCACTCGAAGAAGTAATGTAATTTTTCATTGTGAATGAAGGGCTTGTCTACACTAAAAGCACTACAGCGGTCCAGCTGCACCAATGCAGTACATCTGGTGAAGACGCTCTATGCTGAAGGGAGAGAGCTCTCCCATCAGCATAATAAAACAACCTCTGCAAGAGATGGTAGCTATGTCAGTGGGAGGAGCTCTCCCACCAACATAACACTGCTCACATGACCACTTATGTCAGTGTAACTTATGTTGCTCTGGGGGGGCGATATTCACAACTCTGGGTGACATAAATTATGCTGACATAAACTAGTGTAGACATAGCCTTAGACTAATTTATGCTGGAATGAGTCTGGAAAGAAGCCTTTCCTTTTTTTTTTTTTTTCCTTTCAGTTCAGAGGGTTAGCCCATTTTCTTTCCATTCAACTGGTTTTTACTTTATATAGTATCTCTGCAAGAGAGTGGATCTGAATTTTATACCATAATGGTGAAGTAGCGACATTAGTCAATAGAATTACACTAGTATACAAGAGGCACAAGACCAGAATCTGGCCCAGTATCTCAAATTGTTTTCACTTTGGAAATAATCCACACTTTCTCCAATTAAGGTCCTTACATAAAAGGTTGAAGGTTTGGTGAAATCTTGTTGAAACTGCTGGGTGTAATATTCACCATTCATTCAGGATAAATGTAAATCACAGTTAATCTTCTTCTTTTGGAGTAAGAAAGCTGAAACAATAATAGCCATCACCCCAAACACCAGGGTATGTGAGACCTTTCAGGAGTGGATTGAGGGGTTTCACAGTGCTTTGAATGCAAATGTGAAGAACTGGGTATTGTTTTGGTAGAACTGTGTGTAAGTATGAGCAGAAGCAGCCAAAAAAACCTCAGGAGCAGACAAAAAAGATAGCATGGAGAGCAACAAGCTACATCAATTTGATTCTTAATGTGTTTAAACTTAAAAACAATTATCAAACCTAGTACAGTAGTACTAAAATGTGCAAACCAGCACATATGTCTTGTGGAGGATCTGGAGAGGGGAGGGAAGAGTCATTAAAATCAATACAGTGCTTTTTGCACAGATAAGAATGAAGGGGTGGAGCAAGAATAAAGTTTGCACAGTACATTTCATAGTAAACCCAGCTACAGAATGAATGCCATATTTGAAACTTTTTATTGAAAAATCAGGGTTAAAGAATTTTAGAAGATGAAGAAAAATGGCCTAGAATGAATTACAATGTTAAGCAAAATATCTAATCAGAGATTCACAGATTTCTGATGAGTACTTCTTAAGACAAAGAATTTATAAACTCCCTATCCTAGAAACCAAAAAAATAAGAATGAGAGGTACTAATAATACGTGAACAGCACAAAAACTACCTAATTTGCCCTAAACTCAAACCTTAGCAATGAAGAAGGAGTGTGATCAGGAAGTGTCAGAATCTTTTTAAACATCCATTGAGAATGCTTTTTTCTACAGTATGAAGGCTGCTCTGTGAAATGTACATGCAAGATTACATGAATTTAGAATTTTGTATTAAATAACAAAAAGGTGCATAATCTTATTTTAACTGTCAATACTGTGTAATGTCAGAACATCACTGAAGGAAATTTACGTTTATTGGGGAATAATGCTACATTATCATTCTACAAATGGGTTAATCAACTGTCCCATCACAATGACCTCAGATGAGGAAAAAAGGATCCTCTGTACCAAAAGTTTGTTTTGCCCGCCTCTACACAGGGCATGTCTTCCAGTCATAGATAATTTCCTTATACCTTTCTAAGAGCATCTTCTGGCTTCAGCTACTTTTCAGACTTTCTTAAAGAGATGGATGGTGATGCACCTGCCTTACTTATTTCACATTCAAACCCAACTCTCTCTTGGATAGTTATAAGATAACAATCATAGGAAATACTGAGAATGTCTATGAGGCAGAGAGCACTTCAGTTCAATTAGACCTTTGCTCAATCAATCTACCTTTCAGGCAACAAATCCCAACTTAATATTCAGCCTGAACGAGACAAAAGCATGGTGACTGCACATCCATGGACTCCCTGGCCTTGCTCTTTTTTTCTGGAAAGATTTCCTAGGAATTAAGGAAAAGGGCCAGAGGTGTTTCATGGACATATCATAATGAATATCTCTCCCAATCCATACTCCTAAGACATCGTCCTGAACAGTATCACTTATTGGCCAAGATGGTCTTCTCCCAGGTCTCCTCCTGGCCAGCCTGAGAAACTTGGGAGCTACCACACAAGCGACCAAATAGCGGGAGGTTGAGATCTTCAGTACTTCTTAAATTCATGGCTATGACAGCAAGGTTGTCTTCAGGATTACTTGACAGGACTGGGCACCCCTGAAGAGGACCCATCCTCTCTGCCATGGCGGAAAGTCTAGTTACTGGTCTGGTAAGAGTAAGGGGAACCAGTGAGAAAAGTCTTCAGGCTTCTGGCCAGCAGATACGGATGAAATATGTAACACAATCTAAGAAAAAGATATTGATAGGGGTGGGAATTCCAAACTGGAGTTCCTTGATAAACCAAATTTATTTTGTCCAGGCTGGGATACTTTGCCTTAAGTTGAGATCATGGGGAAAATGTTATGTTTTGCAAAACATGTAAGAGTGATCACACAAAGTTTGGTGGGTCACACACTTTTCTGGATCATTAATACTTCTGGGGACAGCTCCTCTGTAGTCACTGACAGAAACCCTCTGGCAATGGATGGCAGGTTACTCTTTTTAATAACAATAATAAAAACAGCCTTCATTTATTCTACCAAGTATTCTGCAAGTCAGTGATTCAACCTCCGGTACTGCAGTAACCTGCTTCCTGGACAGGTGGTCTCTCTTTACCATGCAAGGAAAAACCTGCTATGATGGCATTGCTCCCCCCATTGCCTGGCTCCTGACATCAGTCTCTAGCATCAGCTGGATCAGCTCCACCATGGTCAGAAGAATGGGAAACCTCCTTGTTGGATTCGGAGGTGGGTTGACACATATCTCAACCCAGAAGCAGGACTTGTTGATCTCCGCACAGATCCTGTCTTCCCACTTACCACCATGACCCTTCAGTGGGATTTCCCATAGAAATGAGGCCAAGACAGTGAGGCCGTGTCCCATATCAGTGGACGTTTTGGAACTCTTGAGGTTTTCACCCAACTTCCAGTTCATTCCCACATCGTGTGTACTCAGTGCCCTTGTCTAAGGGCTGGGCCTATGCACTGAGCACCTCCATCCCCAGAGTCTGATTTCAGCCATCAGGAGGAGGTCTCAGAGCCAGAGCAACAGATGGTAGAGGAGATTCTACTGCCTTCAGTTTTGGCTTCCTCTTTGTCCTTACCACATGAGGCCATTTTGTCTGGCACAACTTCACCTCCCCATGATGATTTTAAAGTTTTTCTGGAGTTGCTAAAGAGAGTGGCTGCAGACTTAGGCGTACAGGTCGAAGAGGTCAGGGAATCTTCACATCACCTGGTTGACATATTATCACTGGTGGGTCCCACCAGGGTAGCTCTACCAATTAGCAAAGTGAAACCAGAGTCTATAAAGGCTCTATGGCAGAGTCCATCTTCACTGCCTTCCACCACAAAAAGAGCAGAAAGGAAATATTATCTGCCCTCCCAAGGTTTTGAGTATCTTTATAGTCACCCACCTCTGAGTTAATTAGCCGTGATAATGGCTAATGAGAGACCATTAAAGGCACCAGGCTGCCACTCTTAAATCAAAGGATGCTAAAAGGCTGGACTTGTCTGGCAGAAATATTTATTCAACTGCGGGTTCCAGCTGAGTATTGCTAACCAATAGGCTCCACTGAGGCAATTTTAATTTATGGGTTTCCATGGAAAAGTTCAGAATGCTCCTTCTGGAGAATGCTAGACAGGACTTCTCTGGCCTGATCAGTAAGGGCAGACTAGTCATGAGAACATCATTGCAGGTGGGGCTAGATGCAGGAGATGCAGCAGCTACAATCATGGATTCCACGGAGGCCAAGCCTAGATCATCCGGGTTGCAGTCTTCTGGTCTTCCCTATGAAGAACAAAGTGCTATCCAGGATTTGTCATTTGAGGGTTCTTCTGTGTTCTCAGACTAGAAGGACAGCAATCTGTATGGATTTAAAAACTCTAGAGTCACCCTGAATTCCATAGGTCTGTACACATCAGCCTCAGTCAAAAGGCACTATTGACCACAACAGATGCACAGATTTTCCACTCTTCCATCTTGGCAGCACCTATCAAAAAAGAGGTCTAGCGGTTATAGGCATAGGCCCCCCGGTTCTCCTTCATTGTGCTTCAGCTCTAGCTCTAGGCCCCTCAAGACACCTGCAAACTTCAAAGCAACAATGTTTGTGACCTAGTCTAGGCTGACATGCCAATCTCCATATTTCCAGACCCGAACCCCCAGATTACTTTGTCTCAGATTACTTTGGACTAATGGGTCTTGAGCACTGTGAAATTAAGATATACTTGCCAGTTTGCTTCTACCCTTTCTTCCCCCCATCCCTTTCCATCCGTCTTCAGGGAACACTCTCATGAGAAACTCCTTTTCCAGGAAGTTCAGTCGCTCCTTTGCTTGGGAGCAAATAGGGAGGTTACATATAGTCTCAGAGGGAAAAGATTTTATTTCCAATATTTCTTAATTCCAAAAGTGAGGGGGGATTTTAAATCTGCATCACCTCAAGAAAATCTTAAAAAGGATAAAGTTTTGCATGGTCACCCTAGCTTCTGTTATCCCTTCCATAGGTCCCGAGGACTGGTTCTCAGGAGTAAGGCTCTGCTGGAAGCCAGCAGATCAGTTCTTAAACTCAGCAGCAGCAGTAGTTCTCTGGCTGTTCAATGCACTTGCCTCCCTGTCTCTCTTCCTCCCTGCCTCCCTCATCTCTCACCAAACTCTGCTCCTGCTATGCTCCTCCACAGCTCCAGCCCAGGTCCTGCCCTGCATTCAGCCTTGTTTCCATTCTGTCTCAACCTTCAACCTGCCTTAGAATCACCCCTGCTCCTGCCTTCCCTGACTCCTGGTAATCCAGTTCCAACCCTTGGCTCTGATACCTGACACTGACTCTGTTTTCACCCTTGGCTCTGGCGTTCAAACTCTGACTTCATTTCTGACCCTTGGCCCTGCTTCCTGGTTCTGGCCTTATCTCAATCCCTGGCTCTGGCATTTGGACTGTGACCTCTAGGCCTGACTCCTGCTCCGACCACTAGGCATGACTGCCTGCAACCCAGTCTCCTGACATTGGTAAGCCGCCCTCGACTTAAAAGATGCCTACTTCCACGTGGCAATCAATCAAGGTCACAGGAATTACCTCTGATTTCTGGTACATCAAAATCCTTATAGTTCACTGTACTACATTTGGCCTATCAGCAGCTCCAAGTGTTTTTACAAAGATCATGGCAGTATTAGCTGATTTCCTTCCAAGATCAGGAGTGCAAGTTTACCCCGAATGAAATGACTGGCTTGTCAATGGGCATTTCAGATGGCAAGTGCGAGTTCGAGCAGTGTTATCCTGATCCAGTCAACATTCAATGCTCTGGGACTGTTGATCAGTACAGAAATATCTCTCTTCTCCCCAGTCCAGAGGATAGAGTTTATAAGGGCTTTACTGGACTCATCTCAAGAAAGGGCCTTTCTTCTGGACTCCAGGGGACCATTTGAGAAATTGTTGTAGGTTTGAAGGTTCATCCGGTCATAATAGCACAAAATTGTTTGAGGGTTCTAGGTCATATAGTCTCTTGCACCTACATGGTTCAATATGCCAGACTGTGACTCAGAACTCTTCAGGGTTGGTTGGCATCTCTTTACTCGCCAAGCAACTCTCAGTTGGACTCTGTGGTAAGAGTGCCCTTCCATGTCTTCACCTCCCTATATTGGTGGACAAATCCAGCCAAGGTATGCGTAGGCTTTCCATTTTCCCACCTGCAACCGACTCTCACGCTAGTGACATGCTTCAGCACTGGGATGGGGAGCCTGCCTGAGTTCTCTACAAACACTGAATCTATCTATGGTCCTCAGAGGACTTAGCTTTATACATCAATGTCTGGGAACTGAAAGCTGGCAGGTATTTCTATTGCAGATCGGGGAGGCAGCCTATTCGTCCTCACAAAGAACACTGCAACGATGTTTTACTTCAACAAGCAGACAGGAATCCACTCTTGTCCACTCTGTTAAGAAGCAACTCTATCTGGGAGCTCTGTATTGCCAACTCAGTAGATCTAGAAGCATCTTACCTGCAGGGCATGCAGAATGACCTAGCAGATCACTTCATGATGGGTGGGGGGGGTCTCAGGAGTGGGAGCAACCACTCTTCAGCCTCCCGCGCCCCTGTCTGTCATGAAGGGCTGGCCTGGTGCCCCGCACTTACCCACTGCTGCAGCCCCACAGCCCAGCACCGGCTCGGATGGGCTCATGATGCGCAGGAGCTTGGGGGCTCTGGAGGGGCTGGTGCCCCCTCCCCCCCCACCACTACTTCCCCTCTTGGTACGCCACTGAGTTTCAGCAAGAAAGAATTGAGGAGGGCTGGTGTGGCTCGGGCCTTTATACCTCCATGTAGTTGTGTGTGGCACCAGTGGGAGCTTAAGCTGCCTAACAGTTACTGCTAAGGGAAAAAGTTTTCAATAACCATGTGCTTGACTCACAAACACGAAGAGTGGAATGAACGTGTGACATATCTCAAAGAACAACAGTTATGGAACAGATTAGTAACTGTTTTTTTTTTTAATAGCAAAAAAGTTATTGTGCATATGCAACTTCTATTTTACTAAACAAAATAATTTGGTTTTTTTTTCCCAGACCAAAAACTCAGTCCAAATTGTAGGATAAACATTCTAAAAACTTTCCATTAAAAAAAAAAAAAAAAAGAGGGATTCTGGAGTACAAAAGAAATATCAGCTTCTATACTGAATTTTACTTTTATATCTTTAAAATGTCTAGATAGATTTGTTTCAAACATTTTTAATGAAAGACGAAAGAATCACAGCTTGTCTGGCATAACAAAAGGTTAGGATGGAAATGCTGAAAGGCCATTAAGAGCAGAAGTGGTCCTAAAAATGTGTGTGATGTAAAAATGTGTGTGAGAGAGAGAGGAAAATGAACTGATGGGTATGTTCACATTCTTGGCAATATCAGATGGGGCCATTGGGATTTTTTCATCAGTCACCTTAACAAAAAAATGACAAAAGAAAAAGAAATCTGGTAATAATCATTAAAAGAGCTTGAGTATCAAGGGAATCAAACATAAAAGACTAGAGTAGAAGACCAGTAAAAATTATTCTTGCAAATTTGCCCATGTTTAGAAGTAGTATTATTTTCTTTTAAAAACCTGCTTCTTCATCTCTTTTTTGCCTGTGTAATGAGGCAGCCATTCTCAAGGATGTACAGACAAAGAAATTGGTTTCCTTGACTATGGGAACTTCTGTAACTGAAAGCTCTCAGAACAGCCCCTCCTTTTCTGATTTTTTTCCTTTCAATTTGGCAGCCCTATACATTAGATTGAAATATAGAGACTCAAAACCAAGGAGTTCATTCTGGCTTTTGCTATATGGATTTGTTTTGTTTTTTTCTCTCCATTTATTTTGTGAGGGAGGCCAAATCTATGGTTGCATGGAAATAAAAAGGGGAAATAAATAAAATAAAAAAACACCTTCTGGAATACGCTAGTGAGTGTTTGCCTTTGATAGGGCTGAGATGGATGTGAGGGAGATTATTCACCTGCATAAATGTGTGTAGATTTCAGTGATGGTCACAAAGGTTCTTTTATCAGAATATGCAGGAACTATGTACATCAGTGCTGACAGGACATTTTCTATAGTATCCACATTTAAAAACAAGAATATAGATACCATCAGTATGTAGTTTACCATCAGTACCTACTTGACAGATGGTGTTTTGAGAATGAATAAATTGAGGCTGAATGCTAAAAGTCTCCAACTAGTCAGCTCTTAGTCAGGCAAAATTTCTGCTGAAGGCAAAGTAAAAAATGAGTAAAAACTAGTTAAAAGCTTCAGGATTTAGCCCCTAATGCTTTTTGATTTATTTTTAGATTATCGAATGAAAGCTGTCTTGTAAGTGTCACATATTATGTTATTAGATTTTATTGATGGTTTTTTAAGCCCCTATGATAGTTGGTTGCCTTTGGATTTTAGAATAGTAGAACTGTCTTCGTACCATTTTGGGACCTTTGAGTCTCTCAGAGATAGGGTGAGAGCCATTTTGGAGTTAGGAGGAACTAGTCTGGCAGGATCTGCAAAAATTTTAAGACATTTAAAACTTTTCTCAAACTTTGTTCAGATGCCATTGCTCGATTGGGATAGATTTAAAATAAATTTTCTCGTTACAGTCACATAAATTCCCTGTGACGTGTGTGTACAGTTCCTGAGGCTGCACCCAGATCCTAATGTGGTTTATTTAATTGCTTCAGTGCTGTTTTCTCAGGAGGGTGATAAAGCCAGGTCTTCCTTCTGTTGAATTCTTTTGCTCTCTTTTCTGTCCTCCGTATGCTGCTCTTAGTTGTGCAGGCTCCTTATTTCATCTTGAAGAGAGTTAAACCATTCAAAAGTAGGACACAGGATAAAACTTAATAAGCTAAGAGAATGGGGATGCTCCCTCCCCTCTAAGAAGAGTGTACTATTTATACTAATACCTGTTTTAGTAGTAATTATTTTAAAATTTAATATTAAATATTGGTTAACAGCTTTGTTTTCTCTGTGGGGAGGGTAGGTTCCCATTCTTTTAAACTCAAGGTTTTTGTTCTAGTTTTGTGTTTGTTCATTTGATGTTGTTGTTTTTCCTTTCATGCACTTCTGCATGGTTTACTCTCCCTCAGCGTGGTTAGACTGTAGCTACCCCACATGCCTAAGAAATGCCTTTTCTGTAGATGAACTTGATAGATGTTAAAATGAAATTGACTGAAGCTAGAGCGTAAAATGTTAAAGCAAAAACAGTTCAACCATTTCCAAAAGGAAAATGAAGTTACAAAACATTATTTTGTTCCTGTTAAAAAATCCTTACAGCCACTGCATTGGAAAGCTCCATCTTCCCATTGTTTGGAATTAGACATTAGAATGTGACAAGGAGTTTACTGTGGTTTCAGGGATGTGCCTTTTCTATTCCCATGAAAATTCACTCAAATTTTGTCAAATTCTGAGCCTTTGAAAAATCGCACCTCACACATGCTCAGTAGACACTTAGTAGAATTTGTCAGCTAAATTATCTAAAGATTCTCTTGAAGCTGTTTTTAATGATTAGAAATCAAATGTATAAATATAAGGAAATTCAGGCATAAAAGAAAACAGTGAACCAATGAAAGAAAAGAAAGAGGAGAGAGAAAAATAGATGAAAGGAAGAAGACAGGTGGGATTTTGCATCTCCAATACCTGTCAATTAAAACTAGAGATGGTGAAAATTTTTGGATCAAATGTTTTTCCACTGGAAAATGCTGTTTTGTCAAAATCAAAACTTTCTGTGGGAATTTGTTGAGTAAGACAAAATTTCATTTAGAAAATGAAAAAAACAAGTTTCAGTAAGGTTAAGATGGAATGTTTCAACCTTATTAAAATAAAATGTTTCAATCTTTTGTATCAAAATGATTTTCAGTTTATAAATTTATTATATTTTAAATTATGAAATAATAACAGAAAACGTTGAAATCAGAAGAATAAATTTTGATTTTATCAAAACTTAAATTTTGATTGAACCAAACCATTTTTTTTTCAGAATTTGCATTCCACGGGAAATATTGAATATTTTTGGGTTTTTTATATACAATTTTGAGTTAACTAGAAATTAAGAGTTTTGACTGACTCTAATTAAAATATTAGTTAGATCCACCAACCATTTCTTGTGGGTGTCAAGTACACACATTTGCCCAAATACACTGAAGTTAATGGACTTACTCCAGGGAAGAATTTAGCCCTTTTTGTTGTTGTTGTTGCTGAAAGGTGTAGATGCCTCACTATGAAATTTTGGAATGCAAATTTGATAGTATAAATACCACTTGAGATCTTTCTTTCTTTGATTTACATTTCTAATTTTTAGGCATGATCTCTATCTGAAAGAAATATCTGGTTGTTTGTTTTCATCTGTTTACAAATTATTATTTTAATAAAATCAATTAAAGAAATTGAGAGATTCAACCGTTTTAAAAATATTCATTTTACATGTAAAGAAGTAGACTATTTTTAATTAAGAGTGATGTTTTAAATATTATTATATGTATTTTAATCATAATATTTTTTGTTTTTATTACTGTAATTTGAAAATTGCAGCGGGCCACTGTGGTGTTCCAGATCTCATAGTTAATGGTCAAGTAATTGGAGAAAATTATGGGTATAGAGATACAGTGGTATACCAATGCAACCCTGGTTTTCGCTTGATTGGTTCTTCTGTACGAATATGCCAACAAGATCACAATTGGTCTGGTCAGCTTCCATCCTGTGTGCGTAAGTAAGCGTGGCAAAATAAATTTTTTTTGTGCAATATGTGTACTGCTTACATTAGCTGATTGGATAGGCACCTAAGTTCCATTTTTAAAGGTGATTTAGGACCAGATTTTTGAAAGGTAAGGCACCTATAGAATATAGGCACTTAATTCCTATTGAAATCAATGGGAATTAGGCACCTAGGAGCTTTTGAAAATTCCACTTGATGTTTAACTGCATCTTTAGGCACCTAAGTACCTTTGAAAATCTGGCCCCTCAGAAACTGGCTCACTGAATGTCAGAGGGGCTAAGGAGCATAGATGCCTATGTCACCTTTGAAAATGCTTTTGGAGATCTTACCTGAAAGCTGCTATATGTATTTACTATTGATCAGTATAAAGAGTTAAGTTAGATCTCAGATTATACGGTCAGCATTGAAGACTGAAATGTTCACATCCACAGAATGCTTGTTTCGTTTTCATTAAGATTTTATTACTGATCAATAGTGTGTTATGAAAATGAGTTTTCATGTATGTTAACTGGGTTGACATGTCACATAATTTAATGCCAGAAGAGAAAAAAATATTTGTCACCCCTATAAATAGATTCTTTTTAGTAAACTTGGGTTATAGTGAAAAAGGGGGGGATGCAAAAAATTGGTACTCTATTTATTTATTTATTTATTTATTTATTAAGAATGGTCCCTTCTGAGACTGCTTGTCCCTTTCACAAGGGTATATATGAAAATTAATTGTGGAAATAATACTTTATTACTTTAGTTTAACACACGCTCATTTCATTGTACTGTTCCTATTTTTAATCATTCAGCAGTGGATTAATGCCATGATCTTTTTGTTTAATTTAAGATAGAAATAAGTATTGGCCATTAGGGAACAAGTTTTTTTTTTTTAATAATCTTTAAAGCAAGAATGAGACACAGTTCAATAGGAATTTCCAAATCACTGGGTTAACATCAACAGTAGAACTGAAAAATAATTGCTCCTGGGTCATTGCTAACAGCAAAGAAGGTGAACATAGTTTCTTTCTCTGCAACCAATTATGGAAGCTGTTTTGTTGAACACAGTGGAATTGTGCAGTACAATACTTCAGAAAAAGGGCAAGGAGCTTGACTAAAGGATTGTAGCGATGAAAGACATGCCATTAAACACTGCAATTCTCCATAACATTACAATAGATTTTTAGAAGTGTCAGTACTGTAAATCTATAACTTAATAGAAGTAGACAAAATATTGATTTCTTTTTTATTTCTCTATCAGTTATATGGTTAATGGCATTCATAATTTTATTAATGTATTTCTATAGTCACAGCATGTTTTGATTTAATGATCATGACCATTTCATATTAGAAATGCACTATGCTAAATGCTTGGGCACCATGGACAGATCTTTTATTATTAGCCTTTTGTACATTCTTAACTGAATAATGCCATTCCGAAAAAAATAAGGAGAATTTTAAGCTACAGTTGTTAGTTTTGTCCTCTCTAGCATGTTTACTATGTAAGGGCCTGATCTGACGAAGTGCTGAGCACCTTCTGAAAGATACGAAGCTCCTTCAGTTCCCATTAAGATCAAAGAATTTCACATCTTTAAATACCTCGAGAGGCATTCAGTACCTCACATGATCTGACCTTCAGAATTCTATTAAGTAATCATCTCTATTACATGGTACCATGAAAAGTGATAACCGCATACTCCTCTCTCTTGTTTTTTTTCTGATGTTAGCTGTTAGCTGTGGTCATCCTGGTAGTCCAATTTATGGAAGAACAAGTGGAAATGGTTTCAACTTCAATGATGTTGTGACATTCACTTGTAATACTGGGTATGTCATGCAAGGGCCAACAAAAGCACAGTGTCAGGCTAATAGGCAATGGAGCCATCCACCACCGATATGTAAAGGTATGAATACAAATGCTTAAAGATTTAGAGGTTACTCTGAACATGACAAAAGACATAGAAACTAAACGGACACTGTCAAAGCAAAGCATATATGTTTAAAAATCATCATGGAAATTACTAATAGAAAATTAGCTTATTTAAACAGAACACATTTTCTACATCTAATTTTACTTTTTCACCACTTACACGATTGGTTTACTGTTTGCCTTTCACTCAGAATGAACAATGAAACTAATCTGGGCAGTTTCATTTTAGTTTCTAGTCTTCTTATTTTCTGGTTCTCATTCATTGGCAAAATGCAGGTCTTCACTGAAATTAAAATAAAAATAGAAATATGAAAACATTTCTATTCATATAAAAACCTTTTTAAAAATAAAATCTAAATTTGAGATCTTACACTCATTAACAATGTCCTTTTAAAGCCTATTTCATGTTTTTTCACTGTATTGACTTTTCTGGAAGTGACTTTTTTTAAACACAAGTTTCATTGTAGCAGGGTTTAGTACCTTTTCCTTTTTACAAATGAAAGTACACATTGTACCAAAATGCCCATACAGGACACCCAATTTAGGCATCCAAATCCATACTTAGGCACCTAAATAAAAGTCGTCTGTTTGTAAGACATACTTCCATTGACTTAATTGGAGACAGTGGGCATGCAACACATCTGAAAACTAGGCCTCGTTTAAATAGGGGATAAATATAGATGGAAGAGTCCACATTGGGCGCGTAGATTAGAAGTTTGCCCTGTGTAAATAACTTTGCTTATCTCAGTACATAGTAAGATTCTTGGAAGCAAATAAAATGTTGCATTGAGAGTAAATGATTGCCACCTTCACTTTTGGATTTTATATGGATAGAGAAAAAATAAAGCAGTATTTTAAAACAAAATAATTCTGATGCTGCACAGTATGCATATGAATGAAATTGTCATCCTTTAGATCCAATATGAAGATATTATAAATCTTAAATTGGGGACTAGGGAATGTCTCAGTAAGTTATGTACAATTGAATAGCAATTGTTTTTATCAGACCATAAAAGCAAAGTCATATTAGCTTCCATTATGTCAATATACCACTGAAATTTTAAGAGTTATTTGTATTTGGTTTTATTTTTTCATTTTCAATTAAATATAAATACTCTATTTTGGCCTATAAAACACAGAAGATTATAGGCTAGCTCATCTTTCTTGGAGCAGTCCTTTTGCTACTGATCACAGCCTTTAAAGCAGAGGCTTTTGAGTTGAATATGTTAATACACAAGAGTTGGAGGGGTACATAAATAGGTTTTGAAGATTTAAAAATTGTCTCCCCTTAGAAAATACATATTTCTCCATAAATTCTGGATGCATCTAAGCAGAAGTAGCATCAAAGAGCCATCCTGCAGCTGAGTCAGCATCGTGTGGACTTCCTGAAATTCCCTATAAGCTTTGGGTTTTAGGATGATACAGAATGCTAAATCATACAGTGTGCTTATATTCATTTTATTAATACGTTTTTCTTTCACTTAGATTTTATGATTCATCCCTCTGCCTTGAGCC
Source organism: Emydura macquarii macquarii (assembly GCF_026122565.2). Lineage (NCBI taxonomy): Eukaryota > Metazoa > Chordata > Testudines > Chelidae > Emydura > Emydura macquarii. Next base: position 14,455,228 of record NW_027130520.1, on the reverse strand, counting down.
TAGTAGAAAACTATTTACAGAATTTTATTTTCAAATATTTTATTTGTAGTTAAGACATTATTATTCTTTTTCATTCACAATAGGAAACTCTTATTGTGTACTAAGAATGCCACATATATTTGGTCTTCAACCCAATAACAATAAATTATCTTGGTGCACTGGTATTTACACAATAATGTACCATACTCCCTATTATGTTATTGCCTTAGGGGTCAGAGCCTCAAAAATGAATCAATCACACTAGTTTATGAAAACTTTACACACAGCCATGATATCTTAAATTGTTCATAGAGTAAAACAGATTACAAGAGAGCTAAGTTTGTCCATCAGATCATCGATACCGGTCTTTTTAAGGTTCAGCAACTCCAGTTTTGACTTTGAAGATCATGACATTTGCACCAATTAAAAATAAAATTAATCCATATACCTATTTAAAATGAGTACTCAAATACCTGCAAGTTTGCAAGTTGTCCAAATGTCCAGTGCACATTATAACATTCTTGCAAGTGCAGTACCCATTCTAGAAGGTCCTGATTTCAGTGATAATAAAATGATAGCAGTGGCCAAGGTGGACTTTGATAACGACCAGATCTTTTTGCTGTAAATGTTCAGCATTTAAGAGTTATCAAGAACTAATATACCTTTCGTTTTATTTAAAATGAATACTTTCATAGTTTCTATGTTCACATACAATTACTATGAAACACTTGTTCTCAAAATAGAAGATAGAAATTGAGCCAAGAAATTCCCTCCAGGCCACAAATAATACTCTGCCCCCTGAAGCTACCAACTTAAATACAATGCCTGGGTGAATATATAAGTCTTGCCTTTAAGGTTAATAAAATCAGGCCAGAAGAAGAAATGGCTTCTAGATGTCTTATCTTCCCAGTGAAAATGCTTGACTTCCGGTCAGCACATATCAGTATTTAAGGCCTATTTTTATCCCAGCAAATTCCATCTCTTGTGATGGTATGTAAAATATCCCTAAAACAGCCAGCATGCAAAATACATAAATTTGTGTAAGTAAGAATCAGTGCCTTGAGTTGCACCTGGAAATAGATTACTAGCATTTTCAGTACACTTACAGAGTATTCCAGAGACACAGGTATGATACAGTGAAATATACAGTTAAGTAGGTGGGCAATACCATTCTGCATGGGCTGTAGAATACAAATTACCTTCAGTGGTAGCTTCATGTAGATTGCATTGTAATGATCTGTCCTGGAAGTGACGAGCATAGAGAACTATGATGAGTTCTGCATCAAAAAGAAAGTTCACAACCCCCTAACCAGATGCAGATAAAGAAAATGACTTTTAGCAACTTCTTCAAAGTAGGAATCTAGGAGCAGCTGAGGACTCAAAAGAACCAACCAGGTTGTTCACATCATTAACTATAGCTCCCCTCAGTGAAAGGAGGAGATAGATAGACATCTATCTATCGATCGATTGTCTCCCCTACGATAGCCAATGGAAGATGCCATCCAGAGCGGTGCATGCTAAGCCGTGCCCCTCTCATACATATAGGCACCTAAATCCAGGCTGCAGAGAGACACCTAGCTCTGCTAATGATTCTCAGCTGTGAACCCTCTCCTGGTGCTGTTTTAGCAAGGAGCTGAGCAGGAAGTGGTGTCCCCTTTATCATGTTTATCCCAATGACAAGAGTGTTCACCTGGATGTGAAAGACCCAGGTTCAATTACTTGTCTTCCCCTATACCAAGGAGAAAAAGGGGATTTGAAGAGGGGTCTCCCACCTTCAAGGAGAGTGCTCTAACCACTGAGTTATGGGATAATCTGATGTGGGGCTCCCTGAATCTCTCCTGTTGAAGCTATTCCAATGTGGATAAATAGTGAAAGAGTGATTGAGGCAGGAGGACTGGACCCTGTGCCATCCATCTCCCAAGTGGGTGTTTTAACCAATAGATTACAAGAGTCATTCTCACACTCTCTCCTTGTCTATGGTCCAATGACTATTTAAATATTTATCCACAGTGGAACAGTCATTGGGCAAGAGAGCGAGAATGACTCTGCTTTAGCCACTGGGCTAAAAGTTACAAAGTGGGCAGGATCTCCTTCTCCTCCTCCTCCAGCCGGATTTTGGATGGGGCCCAATCTCTTACTCAGTTTTGGAGCATGCCTATCAGATTAGGCCTTGAATATGACTTATTAGACCAAATGCCTCCTCTTCCCCTTGTTTGTGAAGCACACTGGGGCTTAAGTGGGAGATAAGCATCCAGGCACTTAGCGTGAGGAAGCATTGCACCTGCCCAGAGGTTTATGTATAGTTGCCTAAGGAACTTTTACCCTGAAAATTTAGGCACCAAGTGAATTTAGGTGCCTTCCATGGTTCGGTGGGAGAGTTGCACATCAAAATGGTCCCAAAACTAGGACTTAGGTATCTAATGGACTTAGTTGTTTAACTCCTTTTGTGCATCCAGCGCTCAGTAAGTAAAGCTATTACATATTTATTTATAAAAGAATATATTATACATGTGTAATCTAATTATGGGTTTCAAGTTTATCACTTTTTTTTAGTGGTCAACTGTTCTGATCCTGGAATCCCTGCAAATTCCATACGAGAAAGTAAAATAGAACATGGAAATTTCACCTATGGAACAGTGGTGTTTTATGACTGCAATCCTGGACATTTTTTATTTGGATCTTCAGTTTTAGTCTGTCAACCAAATGGTCACTGGGATAAGCCACTACCCGAATGTATTAGTAAGTAGATAATGTGTATTTTTCTCTAAGTTAAAAAGAATTGGGCCATATATTTTATAATTACATTTTTACATTGATTTTGCTATATACAGTATATTCCATCTCTCCTATCTCTCTCCCTGTAGGCACTCTGTGAAGATGGTGATGGGTAAAAGATAGACAAAGAGATCCTATATACATAGGTTTTAAAACGTGAAATAACCATATAAGGCCTCAAAGGCACAAATGTAGTCCATGTCTGTTATACATGTTGGATGAAAGTTACCTGTTATCTGTGCAGAGGCTACTCAAAAAGACTGCACTTCTTTGGGCATCTCACAGAAGAATGATCCTTGGGAGTGCTCTGCATCAGTAGGAGGGGTGTTTGGGAGCAGGAGTGTATTCAGTAGGTGTGCAGCTATAGGGGTGCACTGACTTCATGGTATCTTCATAACAGGACATAATGACACTGCACTTCTAAAGCTGTAGTGGCAGCCTCATAGGAGCTACAAGGTTTTCAACAGCAAACCTTGAGGAATACAGTCAGATTCCTTCTCCCCATCCTTTTTTTTTTTTCTAGGTTTCTTTACAAAGACTTGTTTTGGGACCAACCTTTCTCTCTTGTGTGACAGAACTGTCTCCAGAAAATCTCAAAATGGGATCAGATTGAGAGAAAAAACAAGGTTAAAAGTTCTTAATCCAGTCATTTTGGCAACATTGCTGGAACAGTATAAACAAATTCTGCATTTATTATTTATCCTTTAGGTGAGATTTTTCTGTTGCCATTTTCTCACAACAATTCTCAGATTTCAATTCTTCTGGTTTTTTAAGTGATCTTCATTCCCAGAGTCTTCTTTATCTTTGTTAGTTATTTTACAACTGTCATTTATTAAACTGGGATTAAGATTTGGCATTCCCATGAGCAATTTAAGCAGAAAAACATTATGGGAATGGTGGAGTTGTCAAAAACATCCCTTAGAAATCCAGAAATATCACAGTTAAGGTTATGTAAAGGAAAAGCAAACATCTGAAAGCATGAAAATGAGCAGTTAAGGTACTGACATAACCTTAGCTCTGCCTCCATTGTGATGCCCTGAGGGAAAAGAAACCAAAAAAGACTCTGAAAGAACCTTATCCGCACATAATAAGCAGTTTCATCTCATCAGTAACTACATAATTAAAATACCTTACTCTTAATCATGTTCCAATTTGACCTTCTTTATAGCCATACATAATCTACAGAAGAGGATTCATTTTATAGCTGCTTGATTAAAAATGTAGCATACTAATGGCAATCTTTTCCCAGTTTTCATTAAGGGAATTAACTTGCACAGTACTGAGCATTCTTATCCAGAAAGTAGATAAGCACATGCTTAATTTTCACATACAAGTCAAGGGACACAAGTTAAGCACATGCTTAAATGATTTGCTGGATTGAGGCCAGAATGCTCGTCACTTTGCAGAAAACACATGCCAGTATTATACAAATGTAATTAAACACAGTCCTAGTGTATCTATCAATGCAAAACTCGAAGACTGAGATAATTAATTTATAACACTAAAGTAAAGAGAGCAAAGGTTAGTGAATGATGAATCTTCACATTAGCATCAGTCATGTATGGTATGTATTCAACCAATTCTCTGATGAATAATTTCAATAGTAAGAACCTTGCTGTCTTCTTTAAATCTAATATGTCCATGGCCATAGACTGAAGACCTTTCTTAAAGCCCTTATTGAAGAAGATGATGAAGGGAAGATGGGAGGTTGGAAGTGGCAGTTCACTAAATCAGTACAGTGGCTATTCTGTTATCAAGATATTTGCAGCTATAAGCCCTGTTCTTTATGAAGCACTTAGAAAAATGTCTTTGATCTGACATTAACAAATCCCACAAAGTAGGGATAATGGAACAAAGAAGGGGAGTTGCAAGGCTAGAATTGCTATAGGGACAGAATTTTGGTGCTTTGGGTGCTTTATCACTATACACTTTCATACGTGCAAATGTTTGGTCTCCTTCAAAGTTCAACCTTCGCTCTGAATTCTCTGGGTTTTTAGAATGGTTGCTTTTTAATAACTACATACTCTTGTCAGGAGTTTTACTTTTAAGTCACTGATAAGAACCCTAAAATTTAAAAAAGTTTTTTCACTGTTAGATATCAGAACAATTAAACCTTGCTTGAAAATGTGCCCCATTTCAAAATCCAACAGGTTTTGTATTTCTTTTCAGCACTGCAGGGCAGACATTTATTTCCTTGACATACATAGTCCATGTGTCTAATGTTCTACATATTAGTGCAGAAGACCTTTTTTCTCTTTGCTTTATTCTTATGAAATAATGCCTGTTGGGCTAAACAGAATAACTTTCCTGTTATTTTTATAAAACTTTCCAGTAGATATTAGATAGCTGAAACTATTTCAATGGCCTTACCAGGATTTAAAATACAGTACCCTGTAAAATACTATTTTTGACCAATTTCTACAAATTCTTCTTACAAGACTTTGTCTTGTGTGTTTGTGTTTAGGTTTTTTTAAGAGACAAGTTAAAAAAAAAAACAAATAATGAGCATTACTTATTATGGAATCTTCCCCTTGCTGTCTTCAGTGTAATTACGAAAAGCAGCTTACACCTCCTTTTTTTCACTGTTGCAGTTAGAGTTTGCTACCAGTGTTGTATATGAAGTTGAACATTTGTCAGGTACCACTGTCTGCAGTCCGTGCAAATAAGCACACACCTTAAAGGTGCAAGGCTAAAAGCTTCTGATTCACACTTAGTAAAATGATAATTCAGCCTAAAAGGAAAACTGCTTATGTGTAAATTGGCTTTTCTAAGGGCCTGATCCAAAGTTCCCAGGGAGACACATTGCTTAAAAAAAAATAGGGTGGAGAGAGGAGACAGAAAAGGTGGAACTGTCAAAGTATGGTCCCATCTTTTCAATTTCCCGCGCAGTGAGAGTTCACAGAGGAATTGTTTCTATCTTAGACATAATTGCTTCAGAAGCTCCCCCTGCGACTCTGCATTGCCCCTAACACAGTCCATAGCCTTAAAGGCAAAATATTTGGGCCCAATTCCGGATCCCCATAAACACATCAGGAAATGAGGAGATAGCACAGAAGCTCAAAGGAGAGGTTTTTGCCTTAATTCTAGCCCCTAGAAAGAGCTGCATGGGCGGTATCATGAGCAATGATTTAAGGGTCAATGAACGTGGGTCACATTTATATGCATTATACTCTGTGACCTAGCAGTGACACCTACATACAGTCTCCCTCTGCACCCAAAGTAAAATAGTAATATAATATAAAACTATATATATGGCGATAGAGCAAGGGCAGAGGGCAGTAGGAGAGTGTTCCATTTGTAAACCAGGAAGTGGGTGGATGCAAGCCCACCCACTGCTAATGGCCCCTCCCCCAGCCTAAGGGGAGGAGTCACTGGACCCGGGATACAACTAATGTCAGGGGACAACTAATGAAAAAAGCAGGGAGGGGCGTGTGGGTCACAGGGTCAAACAAAGGAAACCGGAATGGGACACCAAGCAGAGAACCCCGGACAGTGCCCACTGCTCCCAGAAGGTGTCAAGGGAGCCAGCGGACACTGCCCAGAGGAACTCTGTCCAGACGCATGAACACACAAGGGAACGGAAGTAGGCCCCACAGTCGCAGAGTGCCCCTCCCAGCCAACCTTCTCTCCTTCGTCTTGTAGATAGCCAGTTTGGCCAGGGCTAGGAGGAGGTTGACGAGGAGGTCCCGCGACTTTGTGGGGCCACAGATAGGGTGTGCATAAACAAACAGGTGCCAGGAGAAGTGCAGCCACAACCTCATCAAGAGGTTCTGGAGGAGCCGGAACAGGAGCTGCAGCCCGGTGCACTGAAGATAGATATGCGCCAGGGTCTCCCTCACGCCGCAGTAGGGGCAGGTGTCAGGGCGAGGGGTGAACCGCACCAAGTACACGCCCGTGCTCACGGCTCCATGAAGGAGCCGCCAACTAACGTCCCCGGTGGGCCGTGGGGTCAGGGTGAAATACAGACTGGCCCACCGGGGGTCCTCGCCCTCCGCGGGCGGTAACCAGTCCCACCACTTGGTGTCAGTGCGGGACATGAGGGCACGGAATTGAAGGGTATGGAGCACGAGCGTGTAAAGATGGGGAGGGGAGAGAGGCTGGGGAGGCTCGTGGGGCCGGGGCCCAATGGAGAGCACCGGAGGGCTGGGACTGAGGGAGACTGAGGGCTGGGACTGGGGGGGGGGGCAGGGACCACCCACTCGCAAGACCTGCTTGAGGTAAACCCGAGCAGCAGGGGACAAGGCTGCCTTCACCTCCTGGAGTACACACCAGGGGGTTCGAAAGGTGGAGAGCCCATGTGCCGAGCCAGCGCCTGGGGATCCACCCAGTCCACTCGGTGGTAGTCCAGGAGATCTTGGTGACTTCTGCCAGGACCAACCTCCGGAGCACCGAGAAGGTCTCCGCCACCTGCACACAGAGTTGGGGGTTGTGTAGCAGGGGCTTCGCGAGGAGATCCTCCCCCTCAGTGACGCAAGGGGCCTGGAGACCGTAAGCAGCCTCCAGGCCTGGAGGAGGTCCTGGTAGAAACCGGCAGCTCGGAGAGGTCTCGCGGAAGACCTCTCGGATAGAGATAAAGGAGCTGCTAGTCATATTGGAGCCCCTAGAGGCGGCGGAGGAAGGTGTGCGCCAAGAGGCTCCACGCCGGACCACCTGCACCATAAAGGAGTCTCTGCAGGGCCTGGAGGCGGAAGGTATGGACCTGGCTGCGGAGGCAGCACAGACCCTGCCCTCCTTCATCCAGGGGGAGACTCGGAATCCTTGCAGAGACCCAGTGCAGTCCTGGCCAAAAGAACTCCAGAACAGTCATCTGGAGGTGGGCCAGGAAACCTGGGGGTGGGACCAGGTTTTTGAGCCGGTGCCAGAGCATGGACAGGACCATCTCTGCAGCTGCTCAGACACCCTGCCCTCCAAATTGTGCCAGTTCTCCGCTGGAGAGGGATGGATGGTGGAAAGGTAAACACCCAGATAGAGCAGCGGACCCGCGCTCCACGAGATGGCTTGAAGTGCGGTTGGGAGGGCGCTCGCCCGCCACCCAGCCTCTACCATCAGGCCAGAACTCTTGACCCAGTTGACCCGGGTAGAGGAGGCTGCCGAGTAGACAGCCTGGCAGGCCTCCAACTGCACCAGGTCACCCAGGTCCTGGACCGCGAGGAGTACGTTGTCGGCGTATGCTGATAGGACCAACCTCAGCTCTGGCTCACGGAGCACCAACTCCGTCAACCTCTGGCGGAGGAGACAGAGGAAGGGCTCGATGGCCAGAGTGTACAGCTGGCTCGACAGCACACAGCCTTGACGCACCCCTCGCCCGAAGCTCACCGGTTCGGTCAGGGTCCAGTTGAGCTTCACCAGACACTCCGCGGAGGCATACAGCACCTGGAGAAAGCCCACAAAACGGGGCCCGAAGCCGAATGCCCGCGGGGTGCCCAGGAGATACCTGTGGTCCATCCGGTCGAACGCCTTCTCCTGGTCCAGGGACAGGAGGGTGAATGACAGACCATCCCTACACCCGAGCTCCAAGAGGTCCTGGACCCAATAAAGATTATCAAAGATGGTACGGCCCGGGACAGTGTAGGTCTGGTCGGCCTGCAGCATGGACCCCAGCCTCAGCGAGATGGCCTTGGCTATGATTTTATAGTCCGTGCTGAGGAGTGAGATGGGACGCCAATTCCGAAGGTAACGGAGGTCCACCTTCTTAGGCAGTAAGGTGAGCACGGCCCGCCTGCATGAAAGGGGGAGCGCTCCACTGCCTTCGGACTCAACCCAGACGACGGCAAGGTCCGGGCCAAGGATGTCCCAGAACACGCGGTAGAACTCCACGGTCAGCCCGTCTATGCCCGGAGATTTATTACTGGGCATGAGGCGGACGGCTGCCGAGAACTCGGCCAGAGTGAGAGGTAGCTCCAGCCGGTCCCGGTTGCCCGCGCTGACTGGGGAGTTCAGTCCAGAGTACCCTGCAGGCGGCGATTTCGGTCAGATTCGGGAAGAAAAAGTCATCGTAGAAGGCCCTGGCCCTTCCACGCATCTCCACCAGATCCGTGAGGGGGGCGCCATCGGCCGCTAAGAGGCAGGTGATGTGCTTCCGTTTCTCCAGGGCATAGAAGAAGCGGGACCCGTGATCCATCTCCCGAAAGAGATGGATGCGGGATCGAACAAAGGCGCCCCAAGCCCAAAGGTCTTTGAGGGCCCGGAGCTCCTCCCGCTTCTCCCGGCACGCTCCGCAGAGGGATGGATCCTCAGGGCTGGCGGCCAGACGCCTCTCCAGCTCTAAGACATCCCACTCCAGCTGCTCTATCCCCGCATCTCGTCTCTGACTGGACCCCCAAGTGTAGTCACGGCAGAAGAGTCAGGCGTACACCTTCCCCACGTCCCACCAGCACCGCGCCAAGGGAAAGGCATGCCTCTGCTCCCGCCAGGCCAGCCAGAACTCCTGGAAGGACACCACGAAGCCCACGTTCTCCAGCAGGCTGTTATTAAAATGCCAGTAGGCCAGCCCCAGCATCTCGCAGTGAGAGAGGCTGTCACAGTCACCAGATTGTGGTCCGAGAAGGGGGCCGGCCGAACACTGAAGGAGTGAGTCCATGAAAGATGGTGACGAGAAATATAGATGCGGTCGAACTGGGAGTGGCGCGACCGATCTACCCCCACCCGGACAAAGGTAAAGGTGACGATGTCATCCGGGTGGTGGTCGCGCCAGACATCCACCAGGAAGTGATTGTCTACAATCTCTCGGAGGATGTCCGCGGCGGCCAAGCACTGCTCGGTCCCCGTGCGGTCCCGTTCCTCGAGGGTGGTGTTGAAATCCCCACCCAGGGCCAGGCACTCATGAGGATCCAAGGCGCCGAGGAAGGCGGAGGCCTGCTGAAAAAAAACGCACCCTCTCTGGGCCCGATGTCGGGGTATAGGCATTGACAAGATTCAATGCCAGCCCCTCCATGCAGACCCGGAGGTGCAACAGGCGACCCGGCATGACCTCGGCGACCCCCAGCACCTCGGGCTGTAGATCGGGGGAGAACAGGGTGGCCACCCCGCCCGCGTGGGCGGAGAGGTGACTAAAGAACACCCTGTCCCCCCACTCCAGCCGCCAACTAGCCTCGGCGGCTGGATCCGTATGGGTCTCCTGCAGGAACACCACAGAGTACCCTCCCTCCCGCAGGAAGAAGAGAAATTGGTTCCTGCAGAGACCCATCCTACAGCCCCTGGCGTTTAAGGTTGCAAAGATTGTCGGGGTCATGGGGAGGGCCGGGGAGGATCCTCACTGGCAGGAATGCTGGCACCCCCCGTCAGGCCCTGCAGCAATCCATGACCGACCCCGAAGGCCAGAAGGGAGTCACAGAAGCTGAAGGCCCATCAGTAGGAGGCAGCGTCCTGCCTCTCAGTCCCTTTCCACTCCTTCAGGATAGCCCTCACGGCCCGGAGGACGAGATGGAAATCCCCCCAGCACTGCAGGGCAAGCTGCACCCTATTCCTGGCCCCGCGACAATTAGCCAGGAAAGTCCGCCGCTCGCCCCGCAGCGTCTTGGGGGCTGGGGTAGGAGACCCAGATCCGTCTTCCGGCCAGGACCCCGCAGTGGCCCGTGGCCAACAGAGACAGACAGACAAGGGGCAGATCCCCAATGCGGTGCCGATGTCATGGGCGCTGTGCTGCCCGCCTCGATCCCTGGCACAAGGAGCGGCGGAAGAGGGAAGACAGCAGCCCCAGATGGAAGGGGGAACTCAAATACCACCTCTCGGGAGTTGGCAGATGTTAGGGGGAAAGACACAACCCCAAGGGTGGTAACAATATGAGAGGTGGGCAGAGGAGGGACAGGAGCAGGATCGGGGGCGGGAATGGGGTCAGGGACAGGGACAGAGGCAGGGATGGGGTTGGGATCAGGGGCCAGAGTAGCAGAGCTACTGGCGTGCAGTTCCGCTTGACCCACCGCAGGGGTCAGGGGCATGGGGTCAGGAGGGGGGCCTTCACTGACACTGGGCCCAGGCACCAAGATGGACACGGCACCCGCAGCCCCCATGAGAGATGGGGCAGCTCGGGTCAGGGCCCTCAGGAGGGTTGAGGGACAGCTGCCCTACCTCAGACACCCCAGGGCCCAGCTGCTCGGCGCTAGCCGTCGCCTCAGGAGGCCCGGCAGCCGCAGATGTAATGCCGGCGGCAGCTGTGCAGATGGGGGCATCGGGTGGTGACTCAAGGATGGGGACAGCTGTCTGGGGAAGAAGAGAGGGAGGAAGGAGAGGGGCCGGCACAAGACTGCCCAGATCGAGGCACGGTGATAAAGGGTCATCCTCCCCCTGGGTGACCAGGGTCAGACCCTGGGACTCGATCTCCGCAAAGATGGAGTCATAATCCCCGTCTGCTTCCCTGGGTGCCACCCTGCTGAAAACTGGGGTGACAAGCACCTCGGCGACGATGGGGGGGTGAAGGTGACGAAATGGCTGGGGCAGCTCCCTCAGGGAGGGAGGCGAAGAAGGCCTCCTAGAGGGGGACGGAGCTACTCCTCCACACTGCTGCAATGTCCCCCTCAACCGGCATGACCTGCAGGACGTCATCAGGGGGTGCAGCAGAAGGCTCAGCGGTGGTGGCCCTCTTCTGAGACTTCCACGGGGCTTCCTCCCCCTCCGAGTGGGTGTGGAGGTGCTGAGCCTTCTTCCGCTTGCTGCGCTTCCCCCCAACGAGCACCCAGCCCTCCAAGGTGGTAACGGAGGGTGGGCCTGCAGGATTGGGGCCAGGTGGCAAGGGCAATGGTATTAGGGGCTGAAGGGGAGGGACAGGGCAGCAAGGGGACGGGGAACCTCCCCCTGGGACAAGCCCTCTCCTCCACAGGCCCTGTCCCAGAACTCACTGTGGGAGTGACGGGGTCCGGCCACTCACCGGGGCGCAACGGGGGGGCCACCCTCACGTCCCGAGCGGAGATGTGCACAGGAGTAGGAGGAGGGGCGGCCACAGGGGCTGGGTGACTATGGCTGATGGCGATGGCAGGGCCGGTGCCCACCAGGACCTCGGGTGACCCAGGTGCTCCTCTGTGCCAAGCCAAGGGGCAGTCCCTCCGGACGTGCCCTGTCACCTGGCAGAGGAAGCACCGGGCCTCCCTCGAGGAATAGTGAATTCGGTAGTGGGCCCCCTGATGGGGCACCAAAAAGGACCCCTCGAGGGTCTCCCCGTCACGCGCCACTGCCGGTGGCACCTGAAGCTGAACCTGCCGGTGGAAGGACAGAACATGACGGAGGATGGGGTCCTTGCAGCTCAGTGGGAGAGGGCTGAGAATGGAGAGTGGTTTCCCCAGGATGGAGAGGAAAGGAAGCAGGGCAGCATTAGTGAGGAAAGGCAGGATGGCGGTAAGGACCACCCGTACGCCCAGGTCCTCCAGGAGCTCTAGGGGGACGTAAACGCCCCCCAATGCCAGGCCCTTCTCAACCGCCTCCTGTGCGGCAGCCTCCGATGCCAGAAAGAAGACGACCTTGCTGTACATCTTGGAGGCCGCCGCAATGGCCGAGGACCCCACCACCCGTGCCAACACCCGCACGTATGTCTCAACGTGGGGTGAGGCGGGCACCAGGAGGCAATGGATGCCATGCCTTCTTGTCAGGGTGGGGAAGGGGCCCCGGCCGCTGGAGATGGAACTGGAGGAGGCAGTGGGGGCAGATGACGAGGCGGTGGCCAGACGGGTGGCAGCTACCTGGGCATACGCTCTGGGGAGGGAAGCAGAAGCACCCCCAGAGCTGGTGAAAGGGACAACCGGGGACGGGGGGGCTGCAGCCGATGGTGGGGCCGCGGCAGGGAGGGTGGCTTGCCCCCCAAGGGGCAGTGCCCTTCGTGCAGGGCCCTTGCCCTTTTTCACATCCAGGCCCTTCCTGCCAGTTGAGGGAGCTTGGGCAGCAGTGGTGGAGGTCCCCCCTACGCCGGCCGCTGCCAGTACCTCAGTAAGGGCAGCGGTGGCAGGAGGAGCGGTGGTCGAGGCCGTAGCCATGGGGGTGGGCAGGGGAGCGGGCGGGGGGGGAAAGGACAGAGGCCACCACAGGGGCTGCCTGATCCATCGGAGGGGAGAGGGCGGGAGTACGCACCTGGAAGGGACGGGGGGGGAAAGGGGCGGGTCAAGAACGAGCACCCCTCCCTGCTAGGCTGCAAGCAGGGTGGAGTTCCAGGGGCAAACACTGGAAGGAGGAGGTGGTCTGGGAAGGGGGGGACAGAATGGCTAACCACTCCTCCCCGCTAGGCTGCAGGCTGGGGAGGAAGGCACCGCAAGAGGGGGGGGGAACAAGTACAGGGTGGGAACATGGGAGGTGCCGGCTCCTCCGGCTGCACTAGGAAGGGGGGGGCACAATCTCATCGGGGGTGCAGTGTGGGGGTCAAAATGAAAAGGAACTGGGGTCCTGGGGGCTCACAAGCACTTTGGAGCACCCGGGCGCACTGAGGGTGGGAGCAGATCGGGGCATGGGCGGGGAAGGTCAGGCACGGAACAAGAGTGGGGCAGGGAGGAGCACAAGGCTCCAAGGAATGGGGCAAGAACAGACAAAAAATGCTGAAGGGCGGGGCCGGGCAGGGCAAACCAGCAAACACTCAGGGCTGGGCGGGGCAAAAACAAACGAACAAGGAGACCCAGGGCAAAAACTGAATAGTAAGGGGCGGGTGGGGCAGACTGCAAGGGGAAGGAAAAATGCTTGGGGAGGGGTAAGCCAATCTGGAAAGACCGGAGGGCAAAACAGAGGGCAAGGGGAGCCCTCCGGCCAGACAAGGGAAGGAAGGCCAGGGAGGGAGAGGAAGCGCATGTGCCTAGGTGGGCTTGGGTGGTGGGAAACAAGTCCCTGCTGCTGCAGTGGTCCCAGATGGCCCAGGGGATGAGCGGTTCAGCTGAGGGTGAGGAGGTGAAGCTGATGGTGGCTGGGGGAAGCGGAGGGGGCGACGGCGGTGGTGGTGGGGCAAAGTGGAGAGCGGATGGACTGGGGGGAGAGTTCCACGCTGCCCCCCACAGAAACAACAGTACCTGTCCCCCGCACCACAAGAGCAGAGGTGGTTCAGTCACTCAGTCCAACAAAGAAAGCAGCCCCTCCTGAGCGCTCCTGCAGCAGCAGCAGCAGCAGCTGCAAAGATGGTTGTCAGTCTCCTCCTCACAGGCAGCACCAGACAAAAGCAGCAGCAGCAGGGTCCCAAGCGATAGCAGCAGCAGCCAGCCCAGGAAGGCCTTGTCACCGGTAGGGGGTGGTGGGGGTGGTGGTGGTGGTGGCGGCGGCGGCAGCGGCAGCGGCAACAGCAGCGGCGGCGGGAGCCACTCACCTACTCCCCCCCAGCAGGCTGGGAGGGGGCAGGTCGGCCGGCAAGGCCCCAAAGCAAGAGCAACGGCAGCAGCCCCAGGAGCTCCACTGACCAGCAGTCTCCTCCACAGTAGCCTGAGGAGAGTGTGGACAGGAGAGACGTGAGCCCCAGCCTGCTCACGGTTCTGTTCCCGGCAGATTAGCCAGAGCCATTAGAGGGCAGTTAGGACCAGCTGAGGCCAATTAAGGCCCAGCCAGGTGCCTGATAAAAACCCTCTGCTCCAGACAGACAGTGTGTGAGCTGGAGGAGTGCAGAGTTGTGTGGAGGAGTAGAGAGGAGTGCAGTGTTGTGTGAGAGCAGAGAGGGGTTCTGAGAAAGGTACTGGGCCCAGGAGGGGGAAACTTGCCCCGGCAGGACTGAAATACTCCCCCAGGCACAGGGGCCTGGGTAAAGAAGCCCAGTCCAGGGAACAAAGAAGCAGGGCCTGAGGGGCTAGAAGGACATCGGGGGGAAATTAGCCCAGGGGAAGGACTGCAGCTGTGAATATGGTGCTAGCAGCACAAAGTTGTTGCTCACAGGCCCCCTGGGCTGGGACCTGGAGAAGTGGGTGGGCCCGGGTTCCTATCCCATTCCCTGGGGAGATGGGGTAACTATGATGCCCTGTCCCACTACGAGAGGCAAAAGCGCAAGACCCACTACAGGGAAGCTGGCTGTCTGCCACAATATATATATATATATATATATATATATTATAGTGTGTGTGTGTGTGTGTGTGTACATACATAAAAACTAGATGCCTGTGCCTTAGGGCTGATTACAGCAGAAATGTTAGGAGCACATTATCATTATTTTTGGAAAATCCATCTTTAGAGGTTTTTAAGCTGAGGTTTTTAAGATGCAGCTTGACAAAGCCCTGGCTGGGATGATTTAGCTGAGGTTAGTCCTGCTTTGAGCAGGGGGTTGGAGTAGATGACCTCCTGAGGTCTCTTCCAATTTTAATCTACGATTCTATGATCTGTCAGAATTTGGTTCTTGATATATTTTTGTATCTAATAAATTGACATTTAAGAATCCAGCTTCTTCACAGGATGCATGTATAAAATATGGCAATTCTAATGGTAAATGTAAGTTTGATCGGTGATTATAATATTTTTTTATCTCCAATAATTATGTATTGTAGTGATTGACTGTGGCCATCCTGGCATTCCTCCTAACGCGATCCTGTCTGGAGAGAAGTATACATTTGGGTCTACTGTTCGTTATTCCTGCACAGGAAGACGATCACTATTAGGCCAATCATCTCGCACATGTCAATTAAATGGACATTGGAGTGGATCTCTGCCTCATTGCTCAGGTACCACTTTTGAAATATGTGAATGTGCTCTTGGAAACATTTTAAACTTCCATACATATTGGTGGGAGCCTATTTGCTTTTGTAATTAATTAGAAAACAAATGTTAATTAAAAATACACTGTTTGTAGAAGTGCTGTAAAAATAAGTACAATTATTTTTATAAGAAAATCCAGTGAGAAAACTGAACTTTGTTAATAATATTGAATATGAAAGGAAATTACATGCTCAGTGGGATGGGACAAGTGACTAGATGGCTTTGAACATACATATTTTTATGATATGTACATTGCTTGGTTTCCAGAGGGAGAGTTCCTGCACCTCAAGATTTATTTCCTCAAGCTAATGTTTTCAGTTTTATATAACTTGCAAAATAATTGGTGATTTGATCTCACAGCCCTCAAGTTAGGTCTAAAATATGTAATGCGTCTGCCCTTTTAGTAAAATCCCAAGTGCTCTAATTCATTTCAAGCATAGGATATTGTTGTTTTGGTTTTGCATAGTAACTAGTGAATCATCTTGAATGAAAATGGGCCCAAACCACAAAAAATGAGAGCCTCATTTTGAACATATTAAAGTTGAGGAGTGTTCCAGTCCAGGTTTTGGTTTGATCCAGTACAGCTAGAGAGGCCAACTGAGAAATACAGATTTGAGACATACACAGAATTAAGAGCCCTTTAGACATAGAAGAATCATAGAATATTAGAGTTTGAAGGGACCTCAGGAGCTCATCTAGTTCAACCTGCTCAAAGCTGGACAAACCTCAGCTAAATCATCTCAGCCAGGGCTTTGTCAAAAACCTCTGAAGATGGAGATTCCACCACCTCCCTAGGTAACCCATTCCAATGCTTTACCACCCTCCTAGTAAAAAACTTTTTTCCTAACATCCAACCTAGACCTCCCCCACTGCAGCTTGAGACCATCGCTCCTTGTTCTGTCTCTTGTTCTTGTTCTACTATCACTGACAACAGCCTCCCTGGAACCCCCTTTGAGGTAGTTAAAGGCTGCTATCAAATCCCACCTCATTCTTCTCTTTTGCAGACTAAATCATGGGATTGTAGTTCAAGCTCATTTCTATTCTTGGCTAAGATTTACCTCTCAATAAATATATTTTTGTTTTTTCTCCATGGCAACATCATGCTCCCATCACATAGGTTACAGCAATCAATAGTTTTTTCTTGGAGCATTTTCAGATCTATATTTCTTTGATTATAAGAACTCAGCTATTTTCATGTTCAGGAACTAGGAAGAAGCTGTGGGCTATATTCTCTCCTTAGTTCTGCCCATACAGAAAGTGATGTGCAAGTCTGACATCCTAGACTCTGCTCCCATCCTAATCTCAGGCCAAATTTTAGTTCCTTCACAATAGCCTTTGGCTTTTTAATAATCTTTCTGTTTTCCCACCTTTTATTTCTCTGGTATATTTAGACTTGAAATTCTTCAGTTCATTCTTCATTTCTATTAATGTACATATATACAGCACCTAGCACAATAGGACCCTGATTTCAACTGGGATCTCTAGTATTACTATAATAGAAATAATAAATAATTATAATTAAAATAATAATTTTAAATGAAGATCTTGCTATTAAGTTCCAAAAGGGGGCCTGACCACAAAGAAAATGAACATGTCATGTCTGAAGTCAGATTGTTTGCTTGCTCATTTTGCCTGAATTGGCATAATAGTCAAATAACTATTACTTGCAGTGAGTCAGAGTTTGCTCAGGAACTAAGCCCATTCTTAGACTTCCAGCAGATAAATGTGGGTAAGATCACCTGCTGATGTTGTTATCCTGCTCCATAAATTCCTCTTCTTCCATAAATCTTCCATTATCGATATAAAATGTGATTGTTCACTTTTAATACTTTTTCACTTAATTTCACACAGGGCATATTCTCATTGAAATCAGTAGGAGTTTTGCCATAGACTTCAATGGGAGCAGGTTTAGGTTCCTATTTCATATGATGAATAGAGCTGCGCACTATGTGAAAAACAGCACGGAGTTTGATTCCATTTATAAATGTGAAATTCACCAAACCTAGTTTTAAAACCAAAATTGCATACAAACCATTCATTTCAAGGAAAACCAGTATTGTGTATATATATTTTGTGGAAACCTAGGATTATTTATGGGTGGTTGCTCCCAGTTTTGGAAAATTCTGGTGAAACTCAAGTCTCAACAGAATTTCTCTTTGAGTTTTTGGATTCAAACAAAACTCCAAATTTAAAAATACTCAAAGAACAGGGTGCAAACCCATGCAAAATTAAACTGTAAAAAATACTCAGATAAATTTTAGTGAACATAAAACAGTAGTTTTTTTACAGCTCTGTTGATATTACATTTAATAATTGAGATAAGTACTTCAAAATAGTATAAATAAATAAATACATACAATTTAAAAAAATAAATTAAGCTGTTCTTTCTGTCTCTCTCTCTCTTGCATACACACACACATAGACACACACGCTGTGAGGAAGCTCACAGGTCAAATCAGTGTCTACAGAAAAAAATGAGTTTTATAAGATAAACCTTTATGTAGTTCTACATTTGCACAAGTTCAAATGTGGGTTGCAGTGAACAAAATTCAGATTTGGTATAAAGTGAGTACGACTTTAGTGCTGTCACTCACTTATATCAGATCTGAAAATAAAACACCACTAGCTTTGGCAACCTGAAATTATGTGGAGGCATTATTTTTCACTAATATTTTCTATAACTTTAATACCATGTTTCATAAAATAAATTAAAAAAACTTGGACCTGGTGCCTAGGTTGTTTCATGGAGCGTATTAGAAATCCATATAAAAAGAGGCAAAAAGTGAGAGGGAGTTCACAGCCCTTCTTACATGTAGGCAGGAATTCAAATTTAAAATGCAATACCAGTGAGTATAGGAGGCCCTAGCTTTGTCATGTGCTTCCTGACACAGTCTGCTGTTTTGCGATTTTCATTTTAAATTATGCTTCAGATCCAGAGCTAGAAGGAGTTGAAGTGTCCCACTGACATCAGCTGATGTTTTGACACACCTCTCAGGAATCACATACATGACATCTGGAGAGAAGAGTCATAATGGAACTCACAGCAATTCACGATTACTGTCACATGCTGCATAGTCACTGCCATGCATTTAAATAAGTTGTCTGGCTCTGCATGCCTTCAATAAAAATGGAAAGCCAAATTCTCTTCTGGTCTAGTTCTGGTGCAACTCTACTGACATCAATGGAGTTATGCCAGCAGAAAATTTGGTCCACATGTGGAGGCAGAAAGTACCTGCATGTAGACTGAGAAAATCAATGTTGAATCTCTGCAATTAGGAGGTCAAAATAATTATTATCTACATAATATTGTTGAAGCCATTACCACAGTCATTTTGTGATAACAATAGTCACTAATACATAGTCTTTTTGCTAGTCTGTTATAAGATTCCATCAAGCTAGATGGTGATTAATCTCCCCTAGATAGTCAAAGTAATCATTCTTTGGGCAGGTCTACACTACTGCTTAAGTCGATATAATTTACGGTGCTCAGAGGTGTGAAAAAGACACTCCCTCCTGAACGACGCAAGTTACAGTGACCTAAGCGCTGTCCACACAGGCACTATGTCAGTGGAAGACACTCTCCCGCTGACATAGCTTCTGCCTGTTGTGGAGTAATTATGCCAGTGGGAGAGTGCTCTCTCGTCGGCATACAGTGTCTTCACCAGATGCGATGTATCACTTCTAGTGTAGATATTACCCTAGACAATTTTTTAACAAATAGATGTATATTAGTAACAAATACGTGGTAGATCAGAGCACACGATGGGATTAATTTATGAGGAAAAACATGACATACTTCTGCTACAATAAAAGTAGTAGAAGTTGTAGTGCTAGGAACTGTTTGAGAATGTGGATCATTATGTTAGGCACTGTACAAACACAGAGTAGTAAACACTCCCTATTCTGAATGTTTTGGAATCTAAATAGACAAGATGGACAAAAAGTAGGGGATGTATCCAAAGTAATAACCCAAACCACTTTCACTAAGGCACATTTTAATTTAATACGTAAAATATAGTGGCCAAAATTCTGAAACTTGATATCTAAGGTTATCTTGATTATCTTCTATAATGGCTTGGGTTTTAGAAGTCTGGAGTGTTCAGAAACTCCATTGACTTGACTATATTTTGGTTTGGGGAGTTGTGTATATTTACCAGCTTTGAAAATCTGGCTGTTCAAATACTCTAGTGATTGGGGTCACGGGAATCTAAATTAATAAATTTAGGTGCCCTAGAAAGACTTTGATACCTAAGTTTAGGGACTCAAATGTGGACATTTTGGCCATCATATCTACAATTAACTTGTTCATGCATAAGAATGAGGAAATTTTCTAATGTTAGTAAGCACTAGTGAATTAGAGTAGATGGAGTCTTGTGCATTCTTTCACACATATGCAGTAAGCGCGCACTCTAATAATGATACTACACTATCATGTTGGAAGTTTTTCAAAAACGGGGGGTCAGTTTAATGCTGCTTAACTTCACTAACATCATTTTACTTTTCTCTGAACCAAATTCTACCTCTTTTTGCGACTCTGTGTTAGGGGTAAAAGAGAACCTGTACCCCTAAAATAAAAGTGTAACTACAGAATCCCAGCCTGCTGGAGATGAACGACTGTTAACAGATGCCTGATTCTGCTGCTTTTTCATGAGTTTTGTGACAGGCCAAGGAAGATAAACATGGCATGTAAAATACTGATAGGTTAAGCCCACAGATCAGTCCCCTAGATGATAAAAAGTTATTTATTCCCTGGACTAAAATGAGTAGAACCAATAATAATAATAATTAATCATAATAATAATTAATAATAAACACAATAAATTGCTCTTATACTCTTTTGGAGAAATTGCTCTTTCTCCATAAATCACAAAACAAAGTATACAAATGCTTCCCTTCTAACTCTCTGACTACTCAACTCAAAAGACGTTTCTGCTGGTAAAGAGAGGAAGTAGATAAAAGTACTTCTGCTAGTGCTGGTCTGAATTTTTCACCCTTCTGTGCTGATGGGACTGGTTGGTAAGGGCTACCCCTCTGTCAGTAACCCCCCACTTTGGTTGCCCTACTTATTCCTAACCTCCACTGAGGTAAAAATGTGAGTGCACTGTTTTTTACCTGTTTCCCACAGATAACAGCATGCCCTTGTGACTCTGGTATTTAAATTCAGATAAATAACTACATGAGAGAGAGAACACATTATTTACCCCATTTATGCACACATTTTAGTACCAGCATGTATTTACCCAATTTTCTCTCATATAAAGGCATAATTTGAGGCTTTCTTGTAAGTGCATTTTACACTAATAGTAAAATTATTTACTCTGGATTTATACCAGTGTAAATGAGTGAAAAATTTGGCTCAATAATTCCTGCAGAAATATTATGAGTCACCGTTAGATACTTGATAGTGTAGGATACTATATATTTTTTTATTTGTAAAATGTCACAAAATCCATGTGCTCAAGGTCTTTGGGCCAATACCTCAGTTGCTGTAAACCAGCATAGGTCCACTGAATTTGCTGAAGAATTGAATGCCAATTTATACCAGCGGAGGCTCTGACCCGTTATTACATTTTTGTGTTAAATTTGATTACCTGTGTAGTCAACTGTGCTTTTGTCCAAAAATAATTCAAAGACATTTATCATAAAAGACAGCAGCCAGGATTTTCAAAAAATAGAAACTTGTAATTATGGTCCTCAATCCATATTTAGACCCTTGAATAAGTGATCTGATTTTCAAAAATGCTGAGAATCCCAGTGATTCTCACTGGTTACACTGGAAACTACTGGGTGCTCTTCCCCCACCTCCAATCAAGACACTTATTTAGGATCCTAAATATGGATTTTAAACTTATTTCTGAAAAACTTGGCCACTAATTGTTTGCAAAACATTTATTTTGATCTGTGTATATTAGAAATGGCAAAACTTTTTTCCACCATCTACTTTGTAAAACATAAATAGCGTGTCAGCTGAAATGAGATTTTATTCAGGACACTGTCTTTCAGCTGGCAGTAGCTTAAAAACCATGACAAATAGTTGGTGTTGAGAAACATGCTGACTAAAGCTCAAGTGCAATGGCAGAAATGTTGCAAATCTAATGATAACATTAAAACGTGAAGTATGCACTGTAGTGCCATTAGGAAATACGTGTTACAAAGAACTTGATTGAACAGGAAATTCATCTGTAAATCAGTGACCTTGGAACATTTCAGAATAAGTATTTTGAATGAAGAACCATGTTTTTTTAATGGTTTCTCACGCCACACTGTTGAACTAAGCCCTAATACAAAATCATTAGCCATTTAGCTAAGGTATGTCTTAATGTAACATGAGGTGTTATAAACTGAGGGGACAAGCACTTTGTAGCTTGCAAAGGCTGAGCTTATTGCACACGCCAGGACCTCTCTGCATCTCTCCAGTCTCCCCCCACAAGCTCCCCATGTGCCATCCCCCTCTATTTCAGGAACTCCCTGCAAGTCCCCTTCAGTCTCTTCCCTGCCAGTGGTTCTATGTGCCCCCCATTTACCTGACACAGAGTCCCTCATTCTCCCCACATGCCATTGGCTCTATATGCACTTCTATTCCCATTTTATTTCATACCTCCCATTCGCCCTCACCTCTACATCAGGTGCTTTGTGTGATCCCCTTCTTCTCATGCTGTTTCCAAATCCCCCCACCAGGGGTTCTGTGTGCCTCATCATTACCCCATCCCTCCATTCAGAGGTTCCTACATTCTCCTGCAATGGAGGATCACTGTGTTTGCCTCCATTCCCCTCTTTCCCCCCATGTTCTCCATTCTCTCTCCTCCATACCAGGGTCCATCAATTTCCCTCCTTGACAGGGTGTGTGTGGGGCTCTCCTTACCCTATTCGAAGGTCCCCTATTCCCCCCCCATGACAGGGGTTCTCTGTGTCTCTCATTCCACTTGCTCCCATAGCGTGATCCTCTATCTTTCCCCCATTGTTCTTTGTGACCATCATCTCATAACCCCCATTCCCGTTCCCCCCCATACCAGGTAATCACTTGCGGCAGAAATGGCACAATTCAATAAGCATGGAAAAAGTCCCCCAGTTTCCCCATACTGGGGGCTTTGTGCCTCCATTCCTCCTCTATCCATTCCAGGGTTCCCCATTCTCCCCATGGCGGCGTTTCTGTGTGAATCTTCGTTATCGTCTCCTCTCCCCATTTCCCACTGCCCTCTACCCGAATGCTAGGGGCTCTCTCTGCCCCCATTTCCTATTTGCTATCTTCTCGCCTAGGCTAGGACCTCTGTGTGCCCTTCTTGCCCACTGACCACATACCAGTATTTCCCTAGCCTCCCCCATGTCGGGGGCTGTGGGCATGACCCCCTTTCCCCTTATGCCCCCAAATCTGCCCTTCCATTATTCTTCTTTATGTCTGGGTGTGAACAGGTTAAACTTTACTGGAAGAATGAGCAGAGGTATTGTTATACTGGAAAGAGTTAATTGATGCCCTTAACCAGTTGTTTGATTCATAGAGGAAGATGCAGAGATGTTTGATGTTGTTCTTGGGCTAATAAAGTGGCAGGGACACCATTTGTCCCCCATTTTCCCTCTTTTGGTTTTTCTGATTTTCCTCCAAATCAATAGAATTCTGGCCAGTGATGCCTAGAATATTCCTGGAAATTTTGGAATTGATTGGATGCAGCATTCAAAAGTTATCACATTACATATATGTATACATACAAACATGGAAAAGCCATCCAGCTGAATGTAAAGCCTCTAAATTAGCCAAATTGGCCAATTACCTGAGAATGTGATCACTTCTGTATGCTTTTTTACTCTTCACTTAAATCTTGGTTGCAAAGGTATCTTAATAGCTACCAAATCATTTGAGAAGACAAGTTAAGGGCATGGACCCAGACTTTTAAAGGTATTTAGGCTTTGCTGCACTTAGTGTTTCAAATGCCTAACTGATTTAGGAGGCAAATTTAATTTTCAAAAGGGAAACAATGGGAAGCCAGGCCGAAATACCTTTAAAAATCTGGGCTTTGTAGTTTGTCAGTAGCAGTAAAATACTCCTATAGTGCTGATAGAGTAGTGTAGTGTATCATATATTATACTCATGCTAAAATTTTTGTATTATAAATTCTAGGTGACGCTGCTGGTTCTTGTGGGGATCCAGGAATCCCAGGTCATGGTTCTAGAGAAGACAGTGATTTTAAAATTAAAAGTACTGTACGTTTCAGCTGTGAGATTGGTTATATCATTCATGGGTCAGAAGAAAGAACATGTTTGGGAAATGGAACCTGGACAGGAAGACAACCAGAGTGTAAAGGTAAATACATTATATGTATATATTTTTAAAGTGAGTGTAATGTGAATGAAAGGGGCCAGAGTGAAATCCCTGGAGCCTAAACTGCTTGATTTAGTCACAGGACAGACAGAGTATAGGCAGTGGAAGAGTAATCTTCTCCGTATCTGCTTACTAGTGCAGTTATATTTTCTCTTGGAGGGATGACATCTAGCACTGAGACAATGGCTCACTTTCCTTGCTTTTTGAATCATGCCTTTTCTGCTGAAAATGCTGACCAGAATGCCAATTTTATATCATAGTTCTTGTGATGCAGATACTTGTCCAGTGGGTACTGCCTTGAGATCACAAATCTTTTCACACACAGGCTGAAACAGCTAAAAGATAGTAATGGCTTTTGGTCACCTGGGTACAGTTCGAATCAGTAACTAGAGATGATAGATTCTCAGCATTTCAAGACAGCCATTACTCTCTCTCCCCTCCTCCTTCCACCAGTTTTCACCAACTACATTTTATTTCCTAGGGGAAAAAATACGTAAGCACTATAGACCTCATTTTTTTAATATTGTTTTTTCCTTTGATAAATGCTTTCCTGGTTGCTTCATCCTTAGTTCCAGCTATTGTAAATATGAATTCCAGAGGAAGGAGAGATTATATTATTTTTATAATTTCATTTTAATACATATAATTTGTCAAATTATTAGTTTACAAATTTTGGCTAATGATTAATATATGTTACTTATTATCAGTTTTCACCAGAAAATGCAAAACCCAAACTAAGTTATTTAAAATGAATCACTCTAGAATTGTGGACCTAACCAAACAAGACCTAACCAGATATTTATGGGGAATCATTTATGGTACTTCAATCATCTTGATTTCACAAATAGGAAGTAATTCCCAACAGACCCTTTCTGAGAGAAGTTTCCTAAATAGCAGAAGAAAATTTAAGAGCCTCTTTATTAGTATTATCCACTTTATTATTACGTTTTGTTCTATCTATAAGAGATGATCATCTCATTTTAAAAGAGACAGCTTAATTCACAAACCTGCTTTTAATATCTTTTCTGATGATCAGTTCCCACTCTGATACTTCCTGTATGGAAGTAATAAATAAATAAACTAACGAAGAAACGAATAAATAAATAAATAACTGTGTTGGGGGACAAGATCACCCAAATGAAGCTTTTGTCCTTTGTATTTTGATCTTCTGTACTATCAAACTGAATTGCCATCATATTATTTTACATTTCAAGATATCTAAAACACTTCACTGTTCATTTAACTTAGAAATTTTCTTGGAGCTATGTATATGGCATAAAGATTGATGTTGTCTTAGCTCTGTTTGTTTATATTGTATTACATTATATTATATTGCTACATTAAATAACTACATTAAAAGAATGGTATTTAGGTTGCAAAGCCATGCACTTGACAGTTAGGAAATTCTAGATTTATACTTGCTTGCGCACTGTTAATTCTTCCTTTTTGGCCTCCATCCTGTGCATATGTGTAGCAAAGAGGCATGGCCTCCCTCAGAGATTGACAGCGAGGGAGGGCCAGATGCTCCCTGGTGGATGGAACCTGGAAAGCCATGCCCACCATGCCAGAAGCAGAAGGGCAGGACAGAGACAGGAAGTACAAAAGGCGGGCCCTGCAGCTCAGCTGGGGTGGAGCTGCTGAGGAGGGCTGATGGATCTCGCTGGCTCCAAGAGCCAGACAAGCTGCTGGGGCTGCAGCCTGAGGACTGGCCTGAGCCGCCGTCCGGCTAGGAGCCAGAGGAGCTGCTGAGATTGCCGCTTGCAACTGTACCCCAGGGAGACAAAGGACAACCCTGAGTTGCACATACACTACAAAGGGGATGTAGGAAATAGCCCAAGAGTAGTTGTAGGGGCAACTGTAAATCTGGCATTTTCTAGCTTTCATGTATTTGATTTTGCGACCTAAATAACTTTATTTTATCATTGGGTTTTTAAGTATAATTTCCTAGGTATTTTTTTCCCAAGGAAAAAGGTAAAAATAAATTATGTTACATACAATTGTAATAAACCACCCCCATCACACAATGTCAACAGGATTTGAAAGCTAAACCTTCAGCTTTGCCAAAGACTTCTATCCCTTAAACATGCTAGCAGCAGGAGCATTAGTTGGACTGGGTCCTTAGTCATTATCATCTGTGAAAGTTTGGATATTTTCTATTTTACTTATACATTTAACATTTTATTTTATAGCTGTGCAATGTGGTAATCCAGGAACAACTGCTAATGGGAAAGTATTTCGTATAGATGGCACTACATTCTCTAATTCAGTAATTTATTCCTGTATGGAAGGATACACTCTTTCTGGATCTTCTGTAAGACAATGTACTGCCAATGGAACCTGGTCTGGATCCTTGCCAAATTGCACAAGTAAGATTAATCTTCAGTGAATAGTCTTCATGGTTTACCATAACTATGACTTATTATATTGTTTTAGTGTTTTGAATTAAATTCTTCACTTCTATAAATACAATAATATAGAATGTATGTATTAACTGCCAACAAGCAATATATTTAGCTTTACTTTCCCTCACAACACTTCAGAAACACTTGATAATTTATATAACAATGTACATCCAGTGATTTTATGAACCATGAAAATATTATATAAGAGCAATATGAAGAATGAAATGTTTGAAGAAAGACATAAGATAAAATATACTGACTCAGGCTATGTGTACACTGACGGCAGCAAATTCACTGCCGTCAGATCGATTTATCCGGTTCGACTGAGCAGCAGTGACAACCTGCTCAATCAATCCAGAAGTCAATCTAATAAAACCACCTCCCCAAAAAGTGTAGCACTGCTTTGATGGGTACGCATTTCCCATCGACGCAGCGCCGTAGACACGGCACACTAAATGAAAGTTATGAAGTTGATGGGAGTTACATAAGCTACTGTGTGTAACTTGCGTAACTCCTGTCGACTGCCGCCAAATTTCGCCGGCAGTGTAGACCAGGCCTAATACTACATTTTAAGGCACTTGTATATTCATATATTCTGCTTACTTAAACTTTCCTCTAATGGTAAAAAGTTCTTCCCTTGTGTTCATATTTTGTGGTGTTAATGTCTGGTTTTGTGTGATGCATCTGGTCATATGATAACACGCTGGTCGCTTGCTGGGCATGTTTTGTTTGTGAAATAGAAATAAAATACAATCGCTGTTTGCTTTGCCATGAAAAAAATCACTTTCACTTACAAATGTGTAAGCCTTTTTTATCCTTGTTTATACAGTTCAGAGTTTTTACAAAAGAAAAAGCAAGCTGTGGAATTGTGGTTTTTCTTTCTTATAACTCTATAATTGTTTTAGGTGCTATTTTTGTTATAAGAATTCTAAGTGCTTGCAGAATATGTTTGCTGTCTGTGTTTTGAATTTTTGTTTGACATTTGAAAACTTCTGTAACTTCTTACAGTATGTTTCCTGCTTAGTGACTGCAATCTATAACTTTTCAAGTGTTTCAGATGTAGTGTTCAAGTGTGTTTGTCTGATCTTTGAAGATTATATATACAATATCTGCGACATCACTTTGGTTTAATGGAATTATCAAGTTATTATTAACTGACCACAGTTTCAGAAAAGAAACTGCAGCATTTGACATTTTTTTGCAAGACAATACGTGATTGCATGAATAGCTTGTTTGCTTTACCTGTATTTTTGGCATATTGTTTTAGTACTGTAGGTTCAGATAACGAAACAAAGCATGTTTCAGATTGTTTGGTTTAACTTCAGTTCTCACAGGCCTGTGCTTGTCCTTTTCAGCACTTTCTCATTCTCCCTGTCTCTCACACACAGAGAATCCTCTCCTCTGGAAGTCATGACTGATTGGTTAACTTCACCAATAAGACCTCAAAGCAACTGAAACTGATTTTCGGCATCTATTTGTAAGCCCTAGAACTGCATTACAGCTCCATTCTTTCTGCCTCTGTGAGCAGTTCTGTCTAGCTCTGCTCTGAGGAAAGACCACAGACCCTTGAGTTCAGCAGCTGTCCTCCCCTTCTCTTTTTCCTGTTTCTCCTTTCTCAGACTATCCTCCCTACAACAACAGTAAAACTTTGCTACTGCTGCATTCAAAACAATTCTTCAAACAGGGATTTGATTTTTCCTGCCAAAATTGAGTTTGACCAGGGAGGGTCTCTTACTTTGTGAGTAGATGGGTCTCACCCAAAGGTGTCTGTCTATTAGTGAGGCAAGTGCTCAGTTTACCCATGGTCTGAAGAGAGGGAGGATTTTCTTTCCAGCCACACTGTCTGTAGAGGATCCACCTTGCAGCTATGAATCTGCTAAGACATCAAGTTATCCCTTCCTGGCATATCAGTCAGTGCCAACACAGCTATGCCATTTATGGCTGTGGAAACACTTAATGCCTTGGGAAATCTCCTAGGGAGGGGTTCATCTGACCATCTTGTTTTTCACTTTCTTTTCCCCAAACTTATTCCAGCCCCTATGGGGAAACTGAAGTGGCCATTGCTGCAATCCTCATTGTGTACAAGGTCAGTTCCATTACATGGGTCCCTCAACCTGGGTAGATCTAGCCAGCCATTCCAGAGAGACTCTGCTGTGTGCAAGCAGAGACAGTCCCTCTCCATCCTCCAGCCCTCCAAAGATGCCAGTGAACCCCTGTGATCTCCTCTTTCTTGGGTTCTCTGCAAAGGAAGAGTCTTTATAGCAAAGCCATATGTCAGAATCCTGTCCAGAGCCTTCCTTGACAAGAAGAAGAATATTTCTGTTCTGTCTCTCAGTGGTCAGTCTGGGTGATGTTAACTCATCATTTCAGTCTGTCAGTTATTGATACTAGAACAATTTTCCAAAGTGCAGATGGAGCTAAAAACAATTCTATTAGAAGGAATACGTATAAAGGGCACTTTTCAATTCCTTTTCTTGAGTCTCTGGAAAACTTTGTTGATGCTGAGAGCCCCTCTAATCAGATATCCTTTAGCAAAATCTGCCACAGACAATGCAGTGTGCCTGGAACTGAATATTTCCATTTTGTTCTGTCCCCAGTTTGACTTAGTGGAGCTATGCCATTTTACAGCATCTGAGACTCAGTATCTGTATCTCACTTTCAAAGGAGCTCTGCAATCAGTAGTATCTTGCAATGTCACCTCCTGCCACTAGTTTATTCACCCCAACTCAGTCCTGCATGGGAAAATTTATGGATTACTGGATCCCATACAAAGAGCTACAAAAATTCCTTAAGACACTCCTTTTTGTAGAATGCTGCTTGTGACATAGCAATACTTTATTCTCCATCTCTCTCTTCCTGCATTAAATAGCTAAAAGACTTATCTGGCTGCTGTACTGGAAGCAGGCTCCCTCCCATCATACTATTTGGGATGGTTAACCACTTAATAAAGACCTAAGCACAGTGGTTAATGAACCAACTAAGTTCAGCACGCTCAGTGACCTTACGAAGGCACAGTCCTTGAGAATCTATAGTTATCCTTCCCTGCTGCTCTTTTGTTTCCTCTCCTTTTCCTTGTAGCTCCATTCGGGAAAGACATGAGGAGCAATTATCATGGTTATTGGTACATATCAGTAACTGTTAACCTCTATCTATGGGACACCAGGGCCCTTTTCCATAGTCAGCAACCTGGGAGGGTCCTGCACCAAAGTGTATGGGTGTGTTTTGGCCCACTCTGAGAGCTATGCCTCTGCTGATGGAAATGAGGGATATGAGCCACCAAAGGATCATGGTTATCTGATGAAACTTTGGACCTCTAAATCCCGGTCAAAGGTAGGGTCTTCAGGACTTCCTCACCAACATGAATTGCTCTGTCATTCCTATATATTATGTACCCTGGTATTACTGGGTCCCATTGATTATCAGCATTCCGCCAAGTTTCTGTGATGCCTATTATATCCTCATTTAATACCAGAGACTCAAGTTCACCCATATTATTATTTAGACATCTAATTAATGTATGCATTATTGTAACATTCTAAATAATGTATATATGCAAACACTTATAAAATGTGTCACTTTTTAGCTGACTGCCATTATATGATGTAATTGAATGGGACTCTTTTTCATTTGACTGTTTCTCTTCAGTTCCTACCTGTACTTTATTAACTTCCATCCACTTCTCCTTACTGGGATATAGCAAATTCCCATTAGTAGACCCTTCCCTAAGGGATGTCTCTGTCTGAACCATGTGCTCTTCTGCACCTGTTAGCTTTCCCCCAACCCTTAGATTAAAAAATCCTCTACAATCTTTTTAATTTTACATGCCAGCAATCTGGTTCTGTTTTGGTTTAGGTGGAATCCATCCTTCCTGTATAGGCTCCTCCTTTGCCAAAAGGTTCCCCAGTTCCTATGTCTTTGTTACCTACATGTACCACGACCACTGGTTCCTTCCCAGCACTGCACATTAGCCTGTATAAATGTCACATTACCCTGCCTAGATGTCTCAAAAGATCCACAACCTTTGCACCTGGCAGGTAATTCATGTGGTTGTCTTGGTCATCGCAAACCCAGTTATCTATATTTCTAATAATTAGTATTACTTGCCTTTTCTTAATAACTGGGATTTCCTCCCCCAAAGAGGTATCCTCAGTGCGAGAGGATACCATGACATCATCTGGAAAGAGGATTCCAACTATGGGATCGTTTCTCTCCTTGCCAGTTTGATGTTCTCCTTCCAAGACTTTCATCCTTCTCAAGAGAACAGACGCTGTCAGACTGGAAGTACTTTACTGTGTCCATCTTCCGACCAACTGTTTTTTATGTTCTTCTCTCCCTGTTCCCTAATTTGTAGCTGGTTGGGGGAGAGAGTTGTTTGTTTTTGGGCGGCTTTTATTTTTTGTGAAAGAGATACTTAACAGGCTGCTCTCATTCTTTCAGCTTCTATTTCCCCCTTTCGCTATGGTAAATTGGCATTCTCCTTTAGTGTTTATTTGCAGAGTTCTGGATCAGGAAAACATATTTTCCAATTTCCATGAAACAGGAGGGATGGATACTGTTCCTCAGTGTGTTGCAGGTCCCTTAATGTCGAGGTCAACCTTTTGGGTTTTTCCCCTCTCATTGTAATCATTAGGTACCCCCTTCTTAATTTGGGGATTTTTTCTATAATCTTTAAGGAGATCCAGATGAGTAACTGTTACACTGCATGGTCTTTGGGGAAGCATATCTGCTTTTCTTCATCTGCCAACTCCTTTTTAGTGTCCTTGTTTTCCATCTGCCATTTTCTATTCCTGAAATTTAACTAATTAAAATAATTCAGTCCATTTTTTTGCACTTTTGAACAGGTGTACTAATTTTTCTTCTAAAATGTAGCTGCTGTACATATCCACATATTGTGTTAGGTAGATGAATTAGATGATATAGATGTTTACCTAGTCTGGCTGAAGATAAACATTTGCTATATTTTTGCAATAAATCATTAATTTGACCATATAATTTTTCTCCTCACAGATACACAGTCACATTAATGATTTACCATCTGTTCTTCAACTTCTTCCTTGTAGTAATCAGTTGTGGAGATCCAGGTGTGCCAGCCAATGGCTTGAGATATGGTGATGATTATGTTGTTGGACAAAATGTTACCTATATGTGCCAACCAGGCTATACAATGGAATTGAACAGCTCCATAATTCGCACTTGTACCAGCAACGGCACATGGAGTGGAACAATCCCAATTTGTAAAGGTATAGCAATGATTTTGGTTATCAGAACATTTCTTCTTCTGTGACATTTGTACCTATTGTGTACTGTTACACGTAATCAAAGTAAGTAAACATCTGTTGTTATGACCAAAAACGAAACATGTCTGGACACATTAATATTCACTTTGTCTCTGGGTAAATTGAGTTGGGGGCTTTAAAAACTGTTGTCTTACCATTTGTGTCATTTAATTTGTTTCATAAATGAAAAAATTTAGTAGTGTTGTGCTGGAAGGCTTTTTGGGGCTCCCAAGAGCCTCTTGCTAAGTTTCTAATACCAAACTTAAGGGTCAGTTCAGGTGACTTCCCTTCTTTAAATGGAGTTCACCGTTTTTCTGCATGAAGTTAAATTTACCGGAGATGATGCATGTTCACAAAAGATACTGCTGAAGTGCATGGTATTGGACTTTGTAATTTGTCTTGATTTCACTAAATAATTTTTTCCATCAGAGTATAGCACTAGACCATCTCGTCCTTCCCTCCAGGATCTTTGGCCAATCCCTCCTTTGTTCAGGGTACACAAGTTGAACACACTCCAGTAGTATTAACATACTCCCTATGTTTTTCAGCAGCAAAGTCTAAATATTCCCAGAAAATTTGCTAATGTTTGCCATCTGCTGATGCCTCCTTCCAATGTGATTTGAAAAAACAAAAGAATAAATCCCTGATCCCTCACCCTTGTTCTCTACCAGCACATGCATTCCTGATTTACGGGTATTACAAGGAAGTTCTTGTTGTAACCCCTGGCTAAAAAATTGGCAGTTATAATATATATACAATTTAAAAAGCTATTCTATTGATGTAATCAAAACTGCTATTCTCAAAGTAACCTACAATCTCTTCCTTGCTAAATTTAAGGGCATCTTCTCCAGGTTCATTCTCCTTGATATTTCTGTTACCTTTGACATAGTGAGTTTCCACCTCCATCTCAAGGCCATTTCCTCCCTAGCCATGTGGGAACTCTTCCTTCTCTTCCTCTTTCTCCTATCTAGCCAATTGCAGCTAAAACCAGGCATTGACATCAGTGGTTGTGATTCTTTTTCCTACCCACTGTTCTAGAGATATCTCTAGGAATATTCGATACCCTTTTCTCCCTCTATACTTCCTCCTGGATGGGTTCATTCTCTCATATGTCTTCAAAATGAAGACACTCCATGTCCATCCCTATTCTTTTCCCTTTACAGGCATACATTTCTGTCTGCCCTAGTGAGCCTGGTCACTTTCTCCCATGTCAGTGATGTCGGATTTTTTTCAGTTAGTCTCCTAATGCTTTGAATACTGTTCATTCTCAAGTTCTCCAAACTTTTTGCTGTTCAAGTCCCTTCTAAAAATGCTTTTCTTCTGTTTGCTTTTCATTATTAACCATCATCAAATACTTCCGCTTGTGCATACAAAACTGATTACACAAGGAATTATCCTTTCTCTCTCCTCTCATGTTTGCCTATAGCATTTATGTACTACCTATCATCATAGTATCCAGGCACTGTAATCAGAGTCATTATATATTAAATCAGATGTGCATGTAACTATAATTCCATTTTTGGTATATTGTTCCTTTAAATGAAAGTTGTCATATCAATATGCTAGGGAACACAGTAGTGAGGTAATGCAAGATGGATTCTTTTACATATTCTGCTTTTATGTTGCCTCTCTTCCCTTTTTCCATCACCTGTTGTGTTTATCTTAAAGCGAGATTTTGCTGTGGGCTCGCTCAGGCACTCTGGAGAGGTCTGAGGGGGGTTTGCAATTTTTAACTGGAGCCCCAAGCAGAAATTTTGGCTGGATCAAAATCAGAGGCACCAGTCTGAACCACACTCTTACTCTGTTTCTGGCCAGTTCTGTTACTGACCATGCAGAAGGAATCTAGGTTCCTCACTTTAATCTATCCTATTTGGCTGCTGTTACTCAAGGGGCACTAACTGAGATTAGGGGGTATACAACACAGTTTGATTCTGGCATGCCGCTGCCCAGGAATACAAGGAAAAGGTTCAACTTTCAGATGAGAGCCTTTGGGGAAGGAACACTGTATTTTCTGTCTGTCAGTTACTATACACACTTAAGACACTATACAAATATTAAATAATAATCATATCTGAAATCTCTGATGTGAATCAGAAATTCCCTTTTTTTATTCCATGCAAATTTCTGTTCAATGTCAAAAGTAATATTCACTTGTAAATTAATATTATTGTTTATTTTGAATGTGTAATCAAAAGGAATGTATAATATGTAATAATTTATTTGGAATATATAATAGCTGTTTGTTACTGTTAAGAGGATTTAGAGAAAATAATTAGAAAATCAACTGCTCAGAGTATACATACATTATTATCCACCTGCCACTGAAATACTAGATATACATGATTCTCTCACGTTGTCCCTGCAAGAGAAGGACGTGTGTTCATTCACAGATAAATGTCAGTCAGGCGTTGTATTTTTCAGCAAAACATTTTGTATTTGTAATACCAGTTTCAGCTGAACCACCCCTAGCAGAGTCCACTTCAGATATACATTATTAATGATTCAGTCTCTGCTGCTGTTTTTGATAGAGCCTTGACAGTGTTCACTTTTATTCCTTTATTCATTCATTCTGAGGCTGCTGTCATTTACTTATTCTTTCCGGACCCTGCTTCCCACATATTGCTAACAGACATTCTGCAGCCCAGGATCTTCCACAACTCAGATATGTATGCGCTATTTGCCTCCTATTTGCAGTTTTTGGAGGTGTTTCAAAGCTGAAGCACAGCCTGTGCTAACCACACCTCCTCCTGCTTGCTGCCAGATGTTCTGCTTCTGCTGCAGCAAATAAGTGTTGGTTCACATGCTCCTGTCCTTTTCTTTTAGATTTGTCATTTTTAGCCATTTTTCAGGCAGTTATAGCATTTTCATTTGTTTTCAAGTCTTCTGACCTCCTCCTGGTCTGGGATCTGAGCAGCACAGTGGTCACCAACCACCCAGAGCCTTCACAGCAGCATCTCCCTGACAAGCTCCCCCACCCCCTTCCAGACATGGTAGAACAGCTATGGAAGCAAACAGTGCTCTGAGTTTGAAGCATCTTTCTCAGGCACACCAAAAATTAAAAAATGCCCAACCTGCACCCAGCCACCCGACCATATCTCTGCTAGGACATGAATGGGGCTCTCCCCCAAATTAGCCATGATTCCACCACAGAAAAAACCCCAGACAGGAGAAACAGAATAGAACCGGGGGGAGGGGAGGCGCAAGCATCTGAGGACAAGGAGAACATCCTCCAGCTGACCCAGAAGGTAAGTCCTGGGTCATAAAGGAGCATAAAGAAGACACCCTTTCTGGGCTATCGGTTCCCCTCACCTCCACAGTGGAGAGAAACAGGGCTCCTACATAGCTCCTCTTCCATCCATGATCCAGAGGATTCTCGTGATACTCTGGGATACGTTCTGCAAAACCCAGAGACTCTGGGTCCCCAAAAAGCAAATGTTTCCTTCTTAAGGCAGAAGTTACTATTGTTAATAAACAAGTGGGGGTGAAAATCAGGGGTTAAATCCCTTCTCCTTTGCCTTCTCCCTCTGACGGAGTGTTTGCCGGGGTTTATCTCCTTCACCTGCTATGTCTGCACGATGAGCTAGGGGTGTGATTCATCTGCATGTGTACACATACTCAAGCTAACATGAGTATAAACAGCAGTGTAGCTCAGCAGCACGGGTAGCAGCAGCAGAGGCACAGCTGAGCCCTGCTGTGAACCAACCCACTTGAAATCAGTGGGTATGTACTCAGCACGCTTCCGCCGTGCCTTCACTAATGCTACCCATGCTATTACAGCTACATTGCTGTTGTACTCGCACATGCTCAATGAAAGCTAGCACAAGTATGTGTGCACACTAGCCGGGAAATCACCCCCCTGGCTCATCGTGTAGATGGAAAGCTCTGCAATATGCTCATTGCCCCTCCCCACTGAGGCAACATGAAGCCTGTCCTCCTGTGCAGCCCTGCCTCAGCCTGCAGTCTAATGGAAATAGTGCCTGTCTGGTTTTCAGCCAAGGACCCCCACTCTGCCAGGGAAAGGGGATCATATTTGAGGCAGCAGCGGAATGGGAATTTTACCTTCTGATCATCAGCCATAAGCCCTTGCTCTGCCACAGAAAGGGGCGCTCTCTCCACCCTTCCCTGCTCCATAGCTGATTCTACATTAAAGCCTAGCACTTCAGGAAGTCTTTGACCAGTTCAGAGGCACTTGAGGATTCCACAATCCGTGGACCTACATCTTCATGGGATTACAGAGGGGTAAATGGGAAATCCCCTCACCATGTTCAAAGTGATCCCGATTTCCTGAGTAAAGATCCAAGTGATACTAGGTTGTTCCTGCAGCACTTACTTATGTGCTAGCTAGGCTGGGGAGCAGGCAGGCAGCCTTTCAGGCTCCCTGGGACAGCTAACAACTGTTTTCACAATTGAGGTATGTGTACCACTACCCCTCATCTGTTGTATGACCCCAGACCAGGATGAACAGTGTACTACCTCCCTCTTGTAAACAGCCAGGAGAAAAACAAAAAACCCAACAAAATCTATACAACTTTTTGAAGATGGACAGCAAGGAACTTATTAAAATTAATAAAATATCTTCTTCTTCGAGTACTTCCATTTTAGGTTTGTGTGATCCCTGTGCACTGTTGCTGGAAATTTTTTCCCTCAGTGATACACGTCGGATCCACTTTAGCGCCATCTGGTGTCCCATGCTTATGGTGTGGTATAAGGGTCCGGCCGACCCCGCAGCCTCTTAGTTCCTTCTTGCCACCCATGACAGTCACTGGAACTGCTTCGGTAGCTACATTCAAATGTTTCCCATTTATCACTCCATCCCTTCCTTTTTTCTTCTTTAATGTAGTTATTTCTCAGTTTGGACTTTAGTTAGTAATTGTAAATAGTTAATTGGACTCTCACTGCATTAGTGGAGCTTCCTCCACTACCAGAGCTGGACATGCTTCAGTTTCCAGGCTTCAGGTCTCGTGCATTCTGCAGCAAGGCCATGCCTTTTGAGTGACCTGCACTCCAGTTGTCTAAAGTGCTTGAATAAGACTCATATCAGGGATCACTGTCAGATCTGCCACTAGTTCAAGCTGTGTATGAAGAAAGGAGGCCAGGTTAAAGTTTATTCCTGATTTTATTTATTTAGTGTTTGCATATTCACCAAGCCAAGCAATAACATTTTTAGTGGCCAAATGGAGCTCTTGGAGCCCACCACTGAATTTAGTTAGTGGGCACTGTTTCATCTGCACCGTAGCTGCAGCTTGGATTGTTTTGAAGATTCCGAGAGTGCTGATTGGCTGCACAAAGGCATTGTCCAATCCAGAATCACTTAAGAAGCGCCAACTAAGGAGGTAGCAGGTCGAAACTGATTGAGCGAGCAGTAGGGTCGGTGACAAGGAGATGGTTGATGTTAAGCGCCAGTCTTCCTGCCACAAACACTCCTTTGTCACATCATGGCATGGCAGCCTTGACCAAAGTGGTTGTCATGAAGAAAGACATGTAGCTGGTGGACTAAAAAGGTGGTTGAACAAGACCAAGGGTGGGTTCACACATACCTTATTGAGCAGCTTGCCCGTTGCAATCTCCCTTCTGATGTAAGGGAGAGCAATGTAGCTCAGAACTGGAAGCCATGAAAGATTAGTGGATTGGAGAGTTCTTGTGATGATGCGTATTGTTGAGTTGTGTTGCATGTCAGCAGGTTTGGTGTGTGCCTACCGACTCCTTACTGGTGCACAGTGTTCTGCTATTGAGTACGAAATGGCAAGGGTTGAGCTCTCCATGAAGAACCTGGAAGTTTGATGAGAAGGTTGTTGTGAGACTTGACCTTCACTGCTATCTTGCTCAGGTGACTTTTGTATGTCCGTGTTCAGTGGAGGGTCATGCCTAAGTAAATTGGGTATGCTTCATGCTTCAGCCTCTGGCTTTTCATTACAATGTTTAGTTCCTTCTTAGCATTGGCACTGTGGAGGTGCAATATGCTTGAGACAGTCTTGCTGGTGCTAGGCTGAAGGTGCCATGTCTTGCAGTAGTCAGCTAGCTTTGCAGCGTTGTCACTCAGGGTCTTCTCCAGCTCAGAGAAAATCGGAACTTTATTCTGCAGTAGATGAACTTCCGTGACTTGGTTGGTGGCAGATCATTGCTGTATAGATTGAACAAGGTTCTACATCTGTGGGCGGGGAAGGGCTCCCTCTATTCAGGATGCTATTTGCTTGTGGGAGTTTTGCATAAAACCCTTGATCCACCTGGAAGCATCTCACCTGCTGTGAGTCCAGAATGAGCTGATCACCTCAGCAGATCTTTCTCCACTCACCACAAGTGGTCCTTCTGTCCTGACATAGCAAAGGTCATTTTCCAGCAGTGGGGAACTCTCCTTGTAGACCTGTTCATGATCAGTCAGAACAGAAAATGTCACCAGTTTTGCTCTCTATTCAGTCAAAGCCCAGGCTCACTCACAGATGCCTTCTTATTCTCTTACACGAAGCACCTGTTCTATGCCATTCCTCCCAGTTCCACTCATGCCCAAAGTTCTTCTGAAGGGCAAGTGGGACAGAGTGAGGGTTATTCTTATAGCCCCATCCTGGGCATGTCAGCACTGGGTACACACACTGCTAGACCTGTCAGTTGTAACTCTGGTACCACTCCCTTCTCTCCCAGACCTGATCTTTCAGGACCATGGTCAAATGCTCCACTCAAACTTCAACCTTCTCCACCTGATAGCATGGGGTTCATAGGTCTGAAGAGGAGTCAAGGGCTTAGAGTATCCAAGCCATCCCTTACTAGATGGATCAAACTAGGTGTTAAGACACACAAGCCATCCAACATACGGATCCTAAAGGAATCAACGTACATTCTTCAAGATCCTTTGCAACATCATGGGCTGAAAGAGCATGTGCTTTCACGGCAGAGATTTGCAGAGCAGTCACATATCTGTAAATTAACACATCTATCAGACAGTATAAGGTAGTCTTTCTGTTTCCTCAGACGCCTCCTTTGGCAGGAGAATGCTGCAGACAGTGGTCCTGACATAACTTTGCCATTCGAGCAGTTCAAAAAGATTTATTTTTCCTATTTCTTATGTTCACTTTTCTGTCTCTCCCTACTCCTATTCACTGCTTGCTACTTCCCCTGCGTATCAGAATTGTGGGGGATGCTGGGCTGCAGAATGGAAAATTTCTTACCCAATAATTTCCTTTCTGCTATCAGGATCTTCCAGTTTTACCCACCTTGGATGGCTTTAGAGCCAAGGCTCAGCATTCTGTTTGGATAGTTACCACAGAGGCAGTGGTCTCCTGTACATAGTTAATGAGTTGGCACTGAAGTTATTGTTACAAATCATTTTCTAAGAGCTGTTACAGAGTTCTGAAATGAATCCTCTAACAGCAAGCAGGTAAAGGGGGCATAGCGGCTCGCACAGGCTGTGCTGCAGTTTTGAACTGCCTCTGGAAATGGCAGATGTGAGGGGAATAGCCCATACATACCAGAATTTTGGGAGACACTGCTAACAAAAAGGAAATTATCAGGTAAAATTTTGTTTGTTTGTTCCCTTGCTCTTTAGTTAGGAAGCTGAAACATTAAGTCCCTTTTATAGTGACTAATAATAAAGTTGCTTGCTAAATGGACTATCTCCAGTTGGTGCAGGGTAAGAATGTTGGTGATTATCCCAAACCCCAACGTCTTACTGATGTTACTGCTTGAAGAGATGAAAGAAGAGAAATGAAAAGGGTAAAAGCTATTGTGATCCCTTTTAACCCGAACGGCTAGCCAAAAATTTGGGGTTTAGTAGGTGGTTCCAGTTAGGAGGAGAAATTGGTAATAGAGATTTCTTTGATGCAGTTTTGTTTATTACAAAGAATGTGTACAAAGTTCTGTCTCTGAATGCAGAAGGAATGAAATAGAAGGAAACAGCTTATTTTACTCAGAGCACCAAGAACATTTTCCAGCCTGTACACCAACCCAAAAATCTCTCCCCAGTTTTATTCCATGGTCAGACACCATATTTTAAGCTGCTCCTTCAGGCTCTCTCTCTTTTCCATTTTGTTGAATGTTTTGCCTTGCGATGAGTGCACGTGCACGCGTGTACACACACACACACACACACACACACACACACACACACACACACACACACACACACACACACACACACACACACACACACACACACACACACACACACACACCCCCATCTCCCTACCTAAAACAATACTCTGCAAAAGTTCCTGGACAGTCCACACACTCCTTTTATCTTAGAAGGGGGCTCATTTTTACAGTTATGTTAAGTAAAGGGTGAGTTCATATGCACTCAACTCATAACAACATCTCACCCAGCTCATAACCACTGTGATGAAGGTGGCAAATATCATAATTTTGGAAACCATGCTATCATATTTTCTCCCCCAGTTTGAGAACTAGACAGGCATGGAAAGCCCCAAGTACCCAGTCTCTAAAAATAGTAACCCAATGAAAAAGGGAATCCTAAAGTCACCCCAAATCTTTGGTCTCCTGCTTGGCTGAAAGATGATTATAATAATGATACTTTGCACTTCCAGTCAAAGCATTTAACAAGCATTAATGAATAAAGCCTCAGGAACCTGTGTGAAGTAGGGAAAAGGGATAATCCCATTATATAGAATTATACTAATGGCAAACCTGATGCACAGAAAGGCCCGGTGGCTTCCACAGATCACATAATAAGGATCTCGTGCTTCTGACCAATATTCCCTTTAATTTTTTTTCTGCATGCAGAATGACAGGCTGACTAAGTGTAAGTTTAAAGCTTTTGAGTGCAGACCCTTCATCTCCCGCATTCACATGGTCTCTCAACTCTCCTGTCCTCATTTGTTTTCATTCACTGCCTCCCAGTCTCCCCATTTACTCCCAGTGTCTCCTTTAAATTCACTCTAACTACTCTCATTTCCTCTCTTTCTCTTCTCTCAGTTCTTTCCCACTGGTGTGCTTCTCATTCACTATTTCCCATTTATTCATGCCCTCTCACTCATTCATTTGTCTCTTCTTTTCTCTCTCTCTCATTGGCTCTCTCTCCTTCCAATTTGCTTTTCCCATTCTCTATCCCTTTCCCTTTTCATTCACATTCTCCATCATCACACCCCTTTCTCCCTCTCTCTCTCTCTCTCTCTCTCCTATTCATCCCTCAAAATCAGTAATGGATCCAGTCATCACTTGCCCCCCAACTCAAAATCAAATAGCACCATCACCTCTCAATCACTTCTTTGTGTAACCATGTCTGCTGCTACTGTTTCTGCTATCCTCCTGAGCACCATCACACCGGAGGTATACGGGAGGAACCTGCATTCTTCACTCCTCCTCAGACCTAAAGTGAGGGTGGCCTTCAAAATCTCCCCTTGCCATCCTCAGGCCTGGGAAGGGGAAGTCAAATTGAAATTTTTACTTCCCACTCCTGCGTGTCAGGAGCAGCAGCACTAGCAACCTCAGGAGGAGAGGGAATACCAGAACTCCCTCCCCTCACTCAGAAGTTAGATGCCTCCTGGTAAAGAATTACCCATGAGGCAGACACTGCTCATTGTGTGGTACCTACCAAGAGAATGTGCAGCCACACACGTGCCTTTGAGGGAGCCTTGCTCCTGAATCTCATTCATGTGTTTTAATAACCAAACTATCCCTAAATCAGCTAACAGAACGAAAGTATTGGATTGTGACCATGTGTAAGTGAACATAATTATGGTCCAGGATGCCTAACAGTCAACAAAAATCATTTTGTCATAAATTCTATTAGTATTTTACCAAATATTGTGTATTGTATAGACTGTACAGTGATTACCTGTGTTATCTTCCCAGCTGGCATGATGGCAGCATTCAACTTTGTATACTAAATCTTGGTAACCAACAACAACTGGGAACAACCAAGAAATGGAGGCAACCAGAAATATTAGCTCCAGTGATGTTGCAAAAATACAGTCAGGAAGATAATGTCACCACTGTATTGTCCTCCAAAAAGATTAAATGAGCACATATGGTTCTTCTAGTAAATGTGTACACCAGGGATATTTTCAGCAGCTGTACCTAATCACTTTAAATGTTATTGCAGCTGTTACCTGCCCAACTCCTCCTCAGATCTCTAATGGAAGGTTGGAAGGAACAAATTTTGACTGGGGATTTAGTATAAGCTATGTCTGCTCCCCAGGCTATGAACTATCCTTTCCTGCTGTTTTGACCTGTGTTGGGAATGGCACTTGGAGTGGTGAGGTACCTCAGTGCTTACGTAAGTATTTGTTTGATGCTTATATTTTATTCTAATTATTTTTCCTTTAGAGTGTTCAGTTCTTTTTAATCCCTGGTTTATTTACTTTAATATTTCATTGTGACAAATGTGTGTTCCACCTACATTTATCTAACATTAATTCCTATCCATAAGCTAGTACTTGTTCTTTACAATTAGTTTAATATCTTTGGATGGGTGCAAGTAAGGACCATCTTTACATCTTGAGGCAATTCTTTCGTTAGCACGTACCAAGCCTCAAAAATATACATGAAAGCAACACAAAGTCTAAAACAAGCTAACTTCAGCAAAGCAAATCAGATTTATGGTGAAACTGCTCTCCTCATCTTAGATTCAGCTACATTCTTTTATTCACTCATTAATCAGGCAAAACTCCCACTGATGTCAAAAGGAGTTTTGCTTGCCAGCAGTGCTGACTAGGTCCCAGGGTTTAGTCAAATAACCTATTGTTTCAAGCAGTAATTTTTATTATAAGATTGCTGACAAATGGATTTTTACATGGTTACAGATTTCATTACAGAAACAAATAAATATCTGTTCCTTACACTGGGGTTCTTCCATCAATTATTTTTAATTGAACATTTTAAAAGTGAATGTGATACTTCTGAAAGGTGCTCAACTGACTGGACGGGAGAATGGAACTCTCTTTTTATTTACGGAGCAGGTACGGCATCAACATTGGTACTGCAACATTAGTATTGCAAACTGCACAATACTATCTAATTGATGTGCCATGATCTTGACCTGGAGGGTCAAGGTGAATAAATAATTCAGTCTTCATGTCTATTAAATTCTTGCCCTCTTCTGAGACTGACAGTTAAGTGTTAGGTGTTTCAAGCTGAGATAGTGGCCTTCCACTGGGTCCCTTTCTCTTCTATTCTCCAAGCCCTAGAATTCCTTCCATCCTATATATATATATATGTTCCTAAATATGTGCATCAACAATTGTTTAGTGCGGCTTAGCTAACGTATAGAGATTGTGACTTACAAAGTTTCTGGAAGAAACGACAAAAACGTTATCAGCTTCCTTGATCAAGATCTATGCCTATCATTTGTTGTTCTGGTTCATAAGCTGGGGCTCCTGTAGGATCCACTGCTTGGATAGCAATGGTTGCCAAAAATGTTTTTTTATCATTTGATCTTGGCTAGGATGCTGTGTCCTTTCCTCTTGGACGTGAATATCACTGCACTTATCTATGTCTTCATCACCTTGAGACTGGCCTACTGCATTGTATCCTACATGGGGCTACACCTCCCCATGTAGACAGTGCTACATAAACTTCAAATCTGACACTATAGCCCAAAGAGCTAATGAGAAATAGGGGACTCTCAAGTTGGAGCAGAGAGATTATTTTAACTCTATATTTGGCACTGGTTCAACTGCTGCTGGAATACTATGTCTAGTTCTGGCACTCACAATGCAAGAGGGATTTTGATAAATTGGAGAAGGTTCATGGAAGAGCCAAGAGATTAGAAAGATTAGAAAACATTCCTTATAATGATTAACTCAAAAAGCTTAATCTATTTACCTTAATAAAGAGAAGGCTAAGGGAGGACTTGATTACTGTCTATAACTACATAAGGAAGAAATATTTAGTAATGGGCTCTTCGGTGTAGCAGAGAAAGCTATAACATGATCCAGTGGTTGGAAGTTGAAGCTAGACAAATTCAGACTGGAAATAAGGTATACTTTTTTAACAGTGAGAGTAATTAACCTTTGGAACAATTTACCAAGCGTTGTAGTGAATTCTCTATCACTGATAATTTTCAAATGAAGATTGGATATTTTTCTAAAAAGATGCTCTAAGAATTATTTTGGGAAAGTTCTATGTCCTATGTTACACAGAAGGTCAGACTAGATGATCCCAGAGGTGCCCTTTAGCTTTTGAATCTATGAACCTTTAAACTATTTGGAAACTACAGGCAGTGAAGAATGCAGCTGCCAAGTAACTAGCTGTGTTTCATGCAGACAGTATGTTACCCCAGTGTTGTATGTGTGCACTGCCTACCAATTAACTTGCAGTTGAATTTCATTGGAAGCCAGTGCTTAAATTAATAGCCATCTGGCTTAGATGAGAGGGAGCTGGTGACAAAACATTCTGAATGGGCTATGTATGGGCATTATTTGACTTGTTATCCCACAAATCTTGTCAGTGGCATACCGTGGGTCTCCAGCACCCAGGGGAAAAGCTTGCATTTGCACCCCCCACTGCCTCACGTGTGCCTCCCCACACTGGGCAGGAGGGGTCCCAGTGCTGCCCCCCAGCTGCCCCAGGAAAGGGGGTGGTCTGTACCTGCAGGAGAGGGGCATGAGGCCTGGGGTGGGGTGCAAATCCAGGCTTGGCTCTGCCAGCCCCCTTTCCCCATATTTACCCACTGCTTGGTGCCCGCCTCTGCTACTCCAGCCCCACAGTCTGGTGCTGGCTCAGACGGGGGTGGCCTCACCACCTGACCCAGGGGGAGGGGATTGGCCGGTCCTTCACGATGCGTCAGGGGGGGACGGAAGCACGGGAGTGGGAGCAGCCGCTCCTCAGCCTCCTGTGCCCCCCGCCCTTCATGATGGGTTGACCCATTGCCCCCCACAGGCTGGTGCCCAGGGGACTGGTCCCCCCCGACTCCTGTCTCAGTACACCACTGGATCCTGTATTTGATGGCATTTTTTTTACAAAACCATACTTTATTTTTAAAGGCTGCTAGAAATATTTCAAAACTGTATTTCTTAAGCAAAATTGACTTCACATTTCCTTCCATTCTGAAGGCTCACTAGTATGAGAAATAAAGCATGAAAGGGGTCATCTGTGTTTGAGTCTCTAAAGAAATCCAGATTGAATTATGGCATCAATTATGCTTATCACACAGAATTTATTTGAGGCATGCTGTAAGACTTATCTGTGTTACAGGTGCATGGCTTGAATAGGGTTTTTGATCAGGGAGAGTAGTAGTTTATTTGACTGGGCCTGGAAATTTTTTGTTGTGGTCTTTGACCTAGTAATCTTCTGATTGTGTATATAATTAATGGCACAGATTTTAGAGCCCAGCACCAATTGTATTTATAAACCTGAAAATAAGTAAACGAACAGCAAATCGGAACATAGACTAGGAAGACCAAGGAAGAAATGGCAGCCATTT
Source organism: Emydura macquarii macquarii (assembly GCF_026122565.2). Taxonomy (NCBI): domain Eukaryota; kingdom Metazoa; phylum Chordata; order Testudines; family Chelidae; genus Emydura; species Emydura macquarii. The sequence continues at coordinate 14,410,483 of NW_027130520.1, read as the reverse complement.
TACTGTTGTTTTTTAATTTCTTGGAATGCCCAACACTATTTTAAAAGAAATATTATTTATACCAAATTTGTTTAAACATCAGCTTGATAAAACAGACAACCCCTAATTGTTAATGATCAATTTCACAGGTTCTCAGGTGTCTTTGGAAAATAAAATCACTTGAATTGACACTGGTAAAAGGAGGAATCCCAGAACCCTCAATCTGCTACAAATGTAGGGTTCATTATAAAACTAAAAGTAGATAAAAATAAGGCTCTTGTGAATTATTATGTATAGTTTCCTTAGTTACTCATGTGAAAGAGAGTTAGTAGGCTCCAACAATAGGATGTTGCTGGGGAAAGGCTTGTGAAAAAATTCAAATGAATGATGGAGTTTCCACAGAAACTCTTTCTGTGAAAAATTATCTAGCGCCCAAGAATGACAATTCCTTGTGAGGGAATTAAAGGTTTCTCCACTGAGAATTTGGAACTTCAGTCATGAAATAACCACTCAGAAGAAATGTATACCTCACTGTGCAAAATAATGTAGACAGGACAGGGAAATCTAAACAAATCTATGCAGATCTCTACAAACTATAATCCCAATTTGGCAGATGTTTACTAGAGGACATAGAGTTTACACCAGAAAGTAGTCATATTGAAGTGAATTGGACTAATCAGTGCAACAGGCACTATGTTCAACTGTTGGGTGTTTGCAGGCTTAGACCCCTGGTAAGCCTTACTAAGCTTTCTCTTAGTAACTGTATTGCATTAGGTCCTATGCTGCCAGTACCATGATCTAGTATGAATTTCCAAATGGTCATTGATTAAGACCCCTGTCTTGCAAATAAATCTCTGTATGTAGATTCTGTATGTAGATGCAACCAGTGAGGTTATATCAGAGAATGTGGAGATGGGAGCATAGAATATATCATAGCTGATCAGATCACTGGTCTATGAAAGACAATACGAGCTTCTGACAATGGCCAATACTTAGTACTGCAGGGAGAAGCTAAAAACTCACCCAGAATGCATCAAGCCAGTTGTTCAATGCTGTGCTATGAATAGAAGAAAACCCTTGCTGGTGATAAGCTCAAAGCTTTAAAAGACTCTGATTAGGAATATATTCTTATCAACAGAAATATATTCTATTTAATAAATGTCTATTAATGTTTGATTTTCAGATTGCTGTTCAAACTGTTTTCCATGTTTAATGTACTTATTTTTATTGTAGTTCTAGATAGCCACACTAACTTTCCAGTGATGTCACTCCATACCCAAGTTTTCAGTTTTAGTTGAATATGATGACGTACAAAGCTACCACTCCCAAAATATCTTTCTCTCCTTGAACAATTCTTTTGCTCGCTCCAAGAGCATGGAAGATCCTAAAAGTAGTGGAAGTTCTGAGGTTGTAGCATAATCTGCAGTTGTTCTCTGCAGGACATCTTGTATGATGATGTAGTATAGGATTTGGGTGTAGCGTTGAGCTGTGGATGTGGAGGGTTTTGTAGCAGGTAAATCCACCAGACACACAGTGCACCCCCAAGCGATTCCTTCTGCCTCTCTCATAGGGATTCTAAGCAGCCGCCAAAGCTAGTTCAACCTTAAGACAGCAGTCAGTTCTGGCAAAGATTGGCTATGTGACGTCTCCATGACATTGGGGCAGATTTCATTCATTCCTCGCTCCCACAAAACACCCATTTATTTGGCTGTGTATAAGAATCAGACATGAGATTTGGAGTAACTGTTCGGCTGAGCTCAGGTACTTTAACATTAGTCTTATTTTAATCTATTTTAGTAAATGCTGAACGCTTTCTATATGTCACATAATTTTCCATAGCAAAGTTTTGTGGTGACCCTGGAGTACCTGCTGAAGGGAAAAGAGAAGGCAAGAGCTTCATCTACCAGTCAGAAGTCTCTTTCAGCTGCAATCCTCCATTTGTTTTGGTTGGATCCACTACTAGGATATGCCAAGCAGATGGAAGTTGGAGTGGTTCATCTCCTCGATGTATAGGTAAGATGAGATCTATGTTACTGAGCTCTATTGGATGTTCTCTTAGGTTCTCCTACTCCTGGTCCTGTTGGTTTGTGTTTGAGAACTTTGATTTATTGTGTTGTGTTATTCTACACTATCTGTGAAAACTGGCCATTTTAATCATGATGCTTCTAATGAACCTGTTCTCCACATGGCTAAATTAAGTATATTTGCTGACACAGATGTTTTTTCACTAAAAATTACTTTATGTTGTGTTGGTTTTATTTTTTTAGAGCCCACCCGTACAGCATGTGAAAACCCCGGAATCCCAAGGCATGGATCACAAAATAATACATTTGGCTATCAGGTAGGCCATGTTAAGTTGTTTTTATAATTCACAATAGTTCCGGGTTTCTCAGACTATGATCCAGAAACCACTGGTGATTAAAGAGCACTTGCTTATGGTCTGTTTAGAGCGAGATGCTCATATGATGTTGGTGCTCCTTATTTCCAGCATTAAAATCAGCTTAAAACCTCTTGAATACTTTTCCATTACTAGATTGTATGCAAACAATTACTGTAGTTGCCAAACAGATGTTATGTGATCATAAAGGGGAGGGAATGTATTACACGTACTCTGGAATTGAAAGGCAGGTAGTCTATGGGATAATCCCTGTATTAAAATTAAAATTACACAAAAAAATTTGGAAGCTCTAGTCATATACTCCATTTGACACACTGTGATTTGGATACTGCAATGCTAATGTGAACATTCATTTTGACAGCAGAAATCATTTTCTTAATACAAAAAATAAAAGCAATATCCCAGTTATACATCTGTCTTTGTTTTGCTTATATTGAGGAAATACTAATATAGAATTCAAACCTGAAATTGAAGATGTTACTGAGTTTTTAAGCAGGCAATATTGTCATTGATTTCAGTGGGATATTTCCTGGGTAACGATGGAGTAAACTGAATAAGGATGTCAGGATTTGGCCCATATCTTGCTAAGAGTATGATAAATCAATTATAGTCAAGTCAGATTTTCCTCTCGCTCACAGCAAAGTATATCAGGAGATATACCACTGTAAAATGAGTGTAAGTGAACAGAGAATCAGTGTCCTCATTCTCAAAATAATACAATACATAGACAATTAATCCATGCTTTTGAGAACAACAAAATTCTACATTAGAAAGTGCTTATTATAATGCATAGGCACTGAGTCATTGCAATTGCCATTTTCTGTAATTTTGTTGTCAAATTCCCTAGGGTCATTCTCTGACATGTTAAACATTTCTCTTATATTCTGACAGGGCTGTGTGATCCCTCCAGTTTTTTGTTTGTTGGTTGGTTTTTTGTTGGTTTTTCCCCATGGTGAATGCAGGCATCATTAGCATCCAGCACACAACTCTTCAAATAAACAGGCAAAATGTCAACCGATAAATAATTTCTAAAACAAATGTAACTATTGGCAGGATTTACAACTTTGATCCCCACAGTTCTAAGGTTAGTGCCTTGCAGATTAATAGAGCAATGCTGTAAAGTGTAAATTCACTTCAGCAGCAATTATTTTGTATGTTGTATGGCTTTATATACTACTTCACTTAACCAGCAGCTTATCCTCAAGCTCCCATATAAAGGATTTTGTTTAGGAACCAAATGTGCAAACATCAGTTTCTGTCACTATAGGTGTAATTGTACAGTTAGCGCAGTGCAGTATATTGGTGTCACCGTCACAGCTGGTCGGGGAGCAGTGATTAGTACTGTCCCTCTTTCCCTGTAGGAATTGCAGCAGTCCTTCTTCTGCTTAATGGGAAGGGTCAGAAGCTAGCCCCTTTCTTTGATACCTAATGGGGAAGCAAAAAACAAGATAGTATCCCCATGGCCCCCCTCCCTCTTCCCATAGAGGCTGGGTAAAGAAGAATCCAAAGCTAAATCCAAAAAGTAACAGACCAGATCTTGGCAGAAAGACAATTGAAACCTAGCACCATTGTAACCCTTCCGCGCCTAGGGCAGCCACCTGAAAATGCCAAGGTCAGGGCAGGCTGTAAAAGAAGAGCAGATTCTCCCAGCACTGGTGGGTGACACTGAAGTCAGGCTTCCCAACCAGCCACAAGCAGTGCTTCTGATTTCCCACATTGGTTATCAAGAAGCCCACAATACAAATACACACAGCCCCCTTTACTGCATTTCAGTCTCTGGCTCCCAATCAGCCACTAAGTCCAGTAAAGAGACCAGTTATTTAAACTCTATGCTCTTTACTAAAAAGGTTCCTCCTGACCCCAAAGGGTTAGCCACAGTACCAGATCAATATAAGTTTGGATCTTACCCAAAATACCACACTGCCAGCCAATCCTTTAGTAACTAAAACTAAAGGTTTATTATAAAAAGAAAGAAACAAACTATAAGAGAAATGTTAAAGGATTTAAGCAATTAGATACATACAAATGATTTGAAAGTCCATATACATCAGGTTTCTAGAAAAATTGTGGAGTTTGCAGGCTTGTATAATCCCTCTGGTGTACATCCAGTACCTGAATGGGCCTCAGTCCTTTTTTTCACAGCTTCAGTTGCAGATGACTTGGTCCAGAGGTAGATAGGTTGCTGAAAGCTGAACAGGATTGAAGACAAAATGATTCCCAAGGCTTCTGCCTTATATATCCTCTGGCCCCTGCCATGCTGCTTGTGGAATTTTACAGGAACCAAAATGGAGTCCAGAGTCACATGGGCAAGTCCTGGTGACTCATCAGGTATACCTCTGGCTTTCCCCCTGGGCCCTTTGCATCTGTGAATATCTCAGTGGGCCATTAAGCAGGCTATTGTTCTGGCGCCACCGTGTCTAGGGTGTGTCTCAGATAGCACAATTTGAAATACAGATATATCAAATAAATCCATGACTTCCCTTACATATATAACACATGAACATAAGTATTATCATCTTACTTAGCATACCATAGCCTTTCTAACAGTAACTGACATGGCATATCTTACATGAATTATTATGATTTTGACATACTGATGTCAAACAATATCATAAATGTTCCCCCCCACCACCCCTCCAATCCAGTCAGCGTGACAACCATATCTAGTAGTATGTAAGAAGATTTTATGGAGAATTAGTGAGAGAAGATAGGCAAAGTAATATATTTTATTGGACCAATCTCTGTTGGTGAGAGAGACAAGCTTTCAAGCTACACAGAGCTCTTCTTCACCCACTTTGTCTCTCTAATATCCCAGGACTAAGATGCTACCACAACACTGCACACATTTATGGAGGATTTGGCAGAGCAGTCTGAAGTTCTAGCAAGTGAATAATGAAGAGGTTTTGCCAGATAATATTCTGATTCTAGACTAGTATATGCTCATCACAATTTGTACATATACAGTGTCAGCAGTTAACACTTCATTGTGCAGCTTATGATTAAGATCTCACAGACATGGAGAAGTTCAGGTCTGGGGCTGACACTAAAAACCCCAACCTAGTATCCCCTCCACACTCTAGTTGTTGGGTATCAGATTACACAGGCTGAACGAAGCATGGCCTCTTGACAATACTAATCTCGGTACGGTTTGCCACAGTGCAGATTTCTTCCTGGCTATCCACTTCCCTTCCTGGCCAGTCCTCTCCTGTCACCAGAACTCCAAGCTCAGGCTCTTTTGAGCTGGCTACATAAGGAATCATCCAGCCCTGTCCTCCCCACCTTGATGAATGGAAGTGGTCTCCAAACTTTTCATTTTATACTCTGTGCCTACAAAAAAGTTGCTACCTGCCTGCTTTCCTCCAAATATAGGGGCTTTGCACAGTGTGGGTCTCTTTTAAATAACAGTACACATGCTGCAACCACATCACAATATAATAATGTTAGTTGGAGTTTTCCAGAGAAAAGTTTTATCAGGAACTGTCCCGTGCATATTAAGTTAAGCAGATGTTCATCAAAAATGCTAGCTCAGCCCTACTTCCGATACCAGCCACTGAATGTAAATAAATACTATCATCTAATATAATTGGGATGTGTACATGCATTTTGGATGTTTTATCATTCATTCCAATATTTTGTTATGTAGCCAATCTATCCTGAACACAATATTATATCAAGCAGATATTACAAAGACAAAATATCTTTGTCTCAATATATAGCAGCTTCATCTATAAGCTTGAAAAATAAACTGCTTCTTTGAAATGAATTGTGGGTTTGAAATATTCAGTCAGAGATCTCACTAGTAACATAGGAAATTGTTTATAGCACGTTGACCATAAGCCATTTACAGCAAACCATACTGCTGAACTGAAACAGGGATTTATTTTGAACAATCTGTCTTGCATGCAAGGCTCTGTAGTTCAGTTCTTTTTCCAATTTAGGTTTTTGTGGAAATTCAGCAAGTTTCCTGCATGTTAAAGCTTGAAGGGAGCCAAAGTGCAAACTGTATTTAGAAAGAAAAATAGCCACATTACACCTGTGCTAGCCTTGTATTAGTTTTTGGCTTTGTTTTATGATGCTTCATTTGATACTCAGTATGAAGATAAGGAAAAACCTATAAATGTTCTTCTGTGAATTTAATGCTTATAAAAACTATAATATTGAGAGCACTGGAATATAAAACTCTGTTTATTTCAAGATAGGGGTTGTGTAGTATGGTCAGCCATGTTCAAATCCCCACAGTCTGCCCCCCAATCCTGATTTGGAGCAGAGAAAGAATAGTTCATTCTCACTCTGATTAGCCTTTAATTTCCAACCAGGATGCAAATTGTGTAAGATTATGTGATTTGGACACACACATGCACAGGGAACTAAGATTACAAATTTATTTCATAGGCCAACAATCCCTGTTCCTTTTAATAGCAACAACTTTTGTACATATAGAGCTGGACTGGATTAATAAAAGCGATGTTGCGGTGAAAGTCTCCATGTCACATTACCAAAACCCTGAGCCTCCCAGTTTTACTGAAAGATCCTTTATGACCATGTAGGTTTACAGCTAAGATTAAGTAAGGGTGCTGAGAGGTGCATTTCATTTCACTTCCAAAAGATTGGCCAAATGTTAGTTCAGCAAAAGAACTGCCACAGCAGAGACACTGGGGAATGCGCACCAGACATCCCTCATATCCAAGCATCCTTGGCTTCCAAAAATATAACCTTTTAATCCTTTTGTTTGTTAAAATAAATACAGAGACCTTACTAAATAACAAACATTTAGTATGAAAAGATTGTTTTAAATCCCTTTGTGTGAATAATGACTCTAAAGATGCACTTTCTTACTCAATAGACCTTCTTCCTGAAAGTCATATCTACTAGTTAGTTATGAAAATAATTTTACCACATTTTATTTCTATTCAACAAAGAGAGGATAGGGTGAGATGGATTCTGCTCTCATTTGCACATGATTGTGTAGAATTGTTAACTCTGTTCTAAGTGGTGAATCTTAATTTCTGGTGCAGATAAGCGAGCAAAAAGAATAGAGCTTGACTCTCTACTTGCAGGGGTGGCTGATAGAGAAAACATTTTTACTTTTAAAGTGAGGAACCATGTGTTTTTACACAGGTCATTATGGGACCCCATCGCCAGCCGATGAGTGGAAACTGGACATTTCATTCAGCTGGTCTGGCCACCTCCAAGTGGCAAGCAAAGATTGCAGTGTGAGCTGAGACTGTAATATGAGCAAGACACATGCTAGATTTCATGTTCTGTAGCCAGTTTAGAGTGAATGGTCTTCCACTGGAAGTTCCTTGTGTTAAGTCCTCCCTACCACATATTGTAAAATAAGGATTATCAGAAGGAATGATGTGAGACCACATTGTCAAGAAACCTAACAACCTTTAATGCAGCCATTCCCCATATACAGCAGTACCTGCTTTATCTGTCTCCCCTAGAGTGGAAACCCACCACCCCACTCACCAAAAGAATACTTTGTTTTAATTCCTATGCCCCAGCATTTCATTCCAGCTACACCAACCTACAACCCAGTTTATTGGGAAAGGAAAACCCATTACTCTATCTTGGTCTAATCTGGCAAATGGAGGACCAAGAAAAAGAAGAGTAAAATCTCACTTTAAAAAAATAGTTCTTTCTTTTCCAGCACTCATAAAATTCAGATTAAACTTTCAGCAAATCTTAGGTCAGTTTTTACTTAATCTGAACTGGTTTTACTATGCCTAGCCATAATGTCTGCTACTGTTAGTGAAGTGAGTACATTTACTGCAATCTCAGATAGAAGTTTGTGTCTTTCAATAACAACTGTGCACATTGCTCAACCATTTTGAAAATGTATTCACAGTACCTTTAATATTAATGCCCCCTCTTCTAAGTCAAGCATCACCCCTCTGCAGAATGATAGCAGATGTCCAGGACTTTGCAGTTTGACTTCCCAGTAGGGAACAAATCAGTGATGCAGAGTCTGGGTATAAACTTAGCACCTTAGTGCAATTTAAAATAGAAAAGGAGAACAGTGCAGAAATATTTTCATGAGTGGTTACTGTATCAGGATATAAAAATGTGAGTTCTTTTAGCATTTGTAGTGGCAAAAATGTTTATGGAACTTTTGTGAATGATACAAACAGAAATTTTGCTTAATATTTATATTAGCAGTTTGAGCATTTCAATTTCATACAGTTGAATCAGGGATTTGTGTCATATGAGGGCTGATGCCCCTAGATGGTGGGCAGGACGCTGCTACAGGATGAAGAAATTGTGGGATGGATGATTGGGCTGGTGGATATGGAAGCCAGTACTTTTGGGTAGAGGTCATTGCTATGCTTCAAAGCAGGGGGATTTCCACAGCCCCTTCAATCTTCAATTCCTTTGCATTTGAGCCAGTCGCTGCCCAGAAGGGGAGCTGATGTCTGAGGAACTGATTTGGAACTGAGTGATGGGCAGGAGATGCAGTGTTGGGATACAAGCAGCAGCCACAATATGAGGAGTGAGTTTCCTCTGACAGAGTTCTTCAAGCTCTTGGAGACCCAGGATTTTTGTTGCATTCAAACTGAATGAGTATGACACTTCAAGCACTCCCTAATGACCCACTTCCTGTTAGCACATCTCTGGTTACAGCAGGACTACATGGTACAGAACTTGTAAATGTTTTAGATCTACTTTCTCAAGGGTATTGGCTTTTTACTCCTCTCTAGAGACTCATTCCTAGGAAAATGGTTGTCTTATGGATAGTGGTCCAATAAAAAAGTGCTAAATAATTAACTATAGAATTTGCTAGTTTTAAAGATCACTTGATCAGATTGTCAATGTATTTATTTGTAAGCGCTATTAGAGAATGTATGAAAGGCAGTTGGGCACACAAAACTGTTGAACTCTGAAAGGCAAATTTTCAAAGTAGGTAGCACATATAATCATGGAAATGTAGGACTGGAAGGGACCTTGTTAGATCATCTAGGCCATCACTGAGGCAGAACTAAATATTATCTAGACCAGTGTTTCTCAATTATATTTCACCGCGGCACCGTTACGCGGCTATGCGATACCCTCCGCCGACAAGTCTAGGAAATCTTCCCCTTTTCGGCGGCACGGTGTAGGCTGGTTTTGGCGGCGCGATCAGCTGTTCGGCGGCACCATCTGCTGTTCGGCGACGCACTCACGGCTTTTCGGCAGTGCACTCACAGCTGTTTCGCGGTGCGCTGCCAGCTGTTCGGAGGCGCACAATTTGTGTTCATTTCGGCAGAATCCGAACCCTTCAACCCGAACCCTTCAACTCAGCCCGTGGAACCCAACACTATTTGAGAAACACTGATCTAGACCATCCCTAACATGTGTTTGTCTAACCTGTTCTTAAAAACTTCAGTGACGGAGATTCCACAACCTCCCTAGGTAATTTTTTCCAGTGCAACTACCCTTACAGTTAGAAAATTTTTCTTAATGTCTAACCTAAATCTCCCTTGCAGCAATTTAAGCCCATTACTTCTTGTGCTGTCCTTAGTGGATAAGGAGAACAATTTATCACCCTCCTCTTTATAACAACCTTTTATGTACTTGAAGACTTTTATCATGTTCCTCCTCTTTTCTCTTCTGCAGACTAAACAAACCCAGTTTTTTTCAGTCTTTCCTCGCAGGACATGTGTTCTAGACCTTTAATCATTTTTGTGGATCTGCTCTGGATTTTCTCCAAATCGTCTCCATCTTTCCTGAAATGTGGCACCTACTAATGGACACAGTACTTCAGCTGAGGCCTTATCAGCGTGGAGTAGAGTGGAAGAATTACTTCTTGTGCCTTGCTTACAACACTCCTGCTAATACATCCCAGAATGATATTCACTTTTTTTGCCATGTTTTTTTTTTTACATTGCTGACTCATATTTAGTTTCTGATTCACTGTAACCTCAGATCCTTTTTTGCAGGTTTCCTTCCTATTAACCATTTCCCATTTTGCATTTGTGCAGTTGATTATTCCTTTATAAGAGTCCAGATTGAATTTCATCCTGTTTATTTCAGACCATTTCTCCAGTTCATCAAAATCATTTTGAATTCTCATTCTGTCCTCCAAAGCACTTAGACCCTTCCCATCTTAGTATCATCCTCAGACTTTATAAGTGTACTCTCTATGCCATTATCCAAATCACTTATGAAGATATTGAATTGGACTGGCCCCTACTCAATATGCCCTTCCAGCTTGACTGTGAACCACTGATAACTACTCTCTGAGTACAGTTTTCCAACCAGATGTGCACCCATCTTATAATAGGTTCATCTAGGCTGTATTTCCCTAGTTAGCCTCTGAGAATGTCATGTGAGACAGTATCGAAAGCCTTAGTAAAGTCAAGATATTTCATATCTACCCTTTACCTCTTATCCACAAGTCTTATCCTGTCAAAGGAGGATGTTAAGTTGGTTTGACTTGATTTGTTCTTGACAAATCCATATTGACTGTTACTTGTCAACTTATTATCTTCTAGATGCTTACAAATGGATTGTTTATTTGCTCAATTATCTTTCCGAGTACTGAACTTAAATCGACTAATCTATAATTTTCTGGGTTGTCCTTCTTCCTTTATGGACAGGCCCTATAGTTGCCTTTTTCTAGTCCTCTGGGCTCTCTCCTGTCTTCCACAAATTTTGTGATAATTGCTAATGGCTCCGAGATCTCTTCAGCTAGTTCCTTAAGTATTCTATAATGTATTTCACCAGACCCTGGTGACTTGAAGACATCTAACACGTCTAAGTAATTCTTAACTTGTTCTTGCCATGGTTTAGCCTCAGATCCTCCGCCATTTACACTAACATAAATTTACACTATGTTAGTCATCTGATCATTTCTAGGCTTTTCGATGAAAACTGGGGGAAAAAAGTCATTTAATACTTTGGCCAGTGCTGTATTTTCTTTTATTGTCTTTCCTTTGTCATTGAATAATGGGTTTACCCTGTCCTTGGTCTTCCTCTTGCTTCTAATGTATTTGCAAAATGTTTTCTTGTTACCCTTTATGTCCCTAGCTAGTTTAATCTCATTTTTTGCCTTGGGCTTTCTAATTTTGTCACTACATGCTTGTGTAGGGTTTTTTTTTATATAGTCATCCTTTGTAATTTGAACTAGTTTTCACTATTTGTATAACTGTTTTTTTATTTTCATTATAAGAATGTTGATTGACGATTAGTATAGTGGTTAGAATGGATAGAATTACTGAATTTTTACAGGATGTGCCATTGACTCTTGATCTTGAACAAGGTCAATATTTCAAATTGAATCCTTAAGTATCCTATGTAACTCCCATTGGTTTTTATGGAAGCTAATGGAATTGCCACTACTCAGCAGCTCAAAAATCAAGCCACTTTGTTTAGGTGCAGAATATGGGTAAAGGTAAAGGGAGAAGACATGATGTATCCAGCTCTTTCCTTCATTCAGAAAAAAGTTATTTTTCCTCTTTAAAAGGATATTCCTGAAAAAAAGTGGAGAATAAGTAGGTTCCTATGTCATTTGCAGTCAAATGAATCAAATGTGTTTAACACAGTGGTATTGATGTGGTGGTTGGAACAGGAGCAAAAGGATGTTTGCTTCAAAGACAGAATGCCAAAATATTGTTTGATTGACAGATACAAAATAAATAGAACAGGTGTACACAGAGATCTTAGTTCAAAACTGTTAATTCCCAGAAATGGAGGGCTGATGTTCACTAATCCGTTATAAGACTAACACATATTGCCAGGCAATATAGTTTAGGTGATTGGATTCAATGCTACTTTATCAGATAAAAGAGCATTAGTATTGTGATTCAGTGTAACTTCAATAACTGTTAGTGTTTTCCTAGCATACATTTCATTATAAAAATCTGATTTGCTGCATGTGATCTCAAACTGATCTCTTTAAAGTAATTATATAGTCCAGTGGACATTGTAAAGGGAAAAGGGTATGGATTTTAATTCACATGCAGCTACTATGCATAGTTCATGGGTTATTACTAAATTTCACTATGATGAGAATACTGAGCTGAAATGGAATAGTGCTATCAAGTTTCATATATTTGTTTACAGCAGTGAAGAGCTCTATTTCACCAGATTCAGTTGTTATAAAAGATGTGTATATTTTACTTTTATTTTACTTTTAGGGATCAAGAACTTTATTTTGTAAAATGTAAATACATTGTGCTATGGAAGGTTAGTACAAACTCTACAACCTCTCCTTCAAACACTCATCAGAAGATACACAGATGTTTAAACTCTTGTGTATATGAGTTAACAATTCTCAGTGTATAATAAATGGCCCTAAAATTAGCCTATCCAAAGTGATGATACTGCATGTAATTTAGACACTATTTATGATTCACTTGCAAAGAATTCTTTCCTTTTCTTTCTTTTTTCAAAGTATCCATTCCCAGCATAATAAAATGGTGAGCTCAGAGGAGTTGAGTGTAGATTTTCATGTACTCACGTTCTGTTCTCTATTAAACATATTGATTGTCATTCTCTTCTTGTAGTGAGAAAGTAAAGTTAAACCATAGAGCTTAAAAATACAAAGAAATGCTAGACTCATGGAAGCTTGAGTTGGCAAGAAGTAGAGCTGGTCAGAGAAAGTCCAGTGAAACATTTTTCATCAGAATTTGCTGATTCATCACAACTGAAAAATTTTACAAAGATGCTTCAATTTCAGAGAAGTTCTAGTGAAACTCACTGGCAGTAATGTTTCAAAACCTGGCTGATTTCCTGCCAGAACACCCAGCCAGCCCTCTGACATCCTGACAAGGAGGTGAGAACCTGAAAGGTGTGGCTCTCAGGTTCATGAGTCCTTGGCAGTCCGGGCTCCCAGGTTCCCAGCTCTTCAACAGCCAGAGCTCTCAGGACTTCCAGCATCTTTGGCTCCAGGGCAGCCCACCAAGACTGTCCCACAGCAGGGGCTCCATTCCCTGACATTTTGAATGTTTTGGGTTTTGTTCCAAATCAGAACAAAACTTAGTTTTAAAATACGTTCTTGAAAGGATCTCACAACTCAGCTTGTCCATCCTGCAATATGGGTTGGAGTTTTCTCTGATGATTATGGAACAATTGATATATCCTTGTGATAACATCATTGTACTTTCAATATTTCAATAGGTGGGAAATGTTGTTCAATTTCAGTGTAAAAAAGGACATCTTCTCCAAGGATCTACAACCCGCACTTGCCTCCCTGATCTTACATGGAGTGGGATTCAGCCAGAATGTATACGTAAGTAACAGATAGAGGGGTTAAATATTTTTTTGTTAGTCTTGTATGAAATAGTTTCCCATGATGGGTTTCTTAGGTTAACGTAAATATAATTTATTGGTGAAAAGTAGTGAATAATAAAAATATAAGCTCTGGTTTTCCTATTTCTCTAACAGCTTGTAGAACTGTGGAAGCTTAAAATCACATGAATGTGGATAAATTGGGTAAAGTCATTAATATTGATAAATATTAAATCTGGGTCTGGGTGAAACACATTGGGTCAGATTTTATGGTCCTGTTAGACCACTTTGCACTGGATAAGCACCACAAAATAGCCTTAAACTGGCCAGTGACTGCTAGTTTTGAATTCCCCTGCATAAAGGAAAAGAGAAAGGAAGATCAGGGCAGGTGGGGGTAAAGGAGGAGGAGTGGGAAGGGACAGAGGACATGGTAAAATTCTGTGCAGCCCTAAATTGCACTGGGGACAGGGAACCCTGAATGAGGAAGTAGCCCCTCTGCACTCCATCCAAGAGGAACAAGGACACTAGGTTTAGTCTGAGATTTTAAAGCATGTGCTCCATTATTACTAATAATGAATTGGTTGACTGCTTGCCTAGTACCTCGAGCTGATACTTTGAAAAAAAGCAGTGTAGTAATTTCTTAAGATAACAGTAACTAGTCATATCTGAACCAGAGAGGAAGTTCTTAGGAAGCTGTTTCACTCCTAGGCCACTACACATTTTAAAAGAGGTTCTGGGTAATTTCTACCCTTGATAATTACAGTCTGTTTTACCCAGAATTCCTCCTTGTAATTTCAGGGTGACACATTCTTCTTCTTTGAGTGAATTCATATGTCCATTCCATTTCAGGGCTGTGTGCAGCCAGTGCTTAGCTTCGACTATAACGGTTGTTTGGGCATTCTACTGCAAATATTTCCCTCTTTCTTAGTATTTCTGTTTTATATAATTATTTGTTAATCGCTGATAGTCTTAATGTAATTTTCTACTTGTAGTTCTTCTACTTGTGCGTTTTTTCCCCTTGTCTACTCAGTGTACAGTTCAGTTTGTGCCTGTTCTGGGTGCCAATGCCTGGTACCGGAACATGCTTCGGTTTCTGGGCTTCAAACCTTGCGATGACTGCAATAAGCCAATTCTAGTAATTGATCTGCACTCCAGGTGTCTTCAGTGCTTAGGTGAAGTTCACTTCAGGGACAGGTGCCAAATCTGTAGGGAATTTAATCCCAGAATTAAAAGGGGGAGGTCAGAGTAATGTGCTTTCTTATAGAGGCAACCCTGTGCCTGCACTTGGAGCCTTCCCATTCAGGGCAGGCACTGAGATCCTCTACGTCTGTTAGAAGCAGTACTCCTGGTATGGCAGAGTCTCCTCTGGCACCAAAGAAAAATCACTGGGAGACTGTATCAAGGAACCCATTGTCCAGGAGATCAAGGTGCCCAGCAATGGAGATCAGCAACTAAGGAGGGTAATGTGTACTCGGTGCCAAGGAACTTCCCATGTAGATTGCACCTTGGAGGAGGAGGGTTGTCAATTTTGACACAAGTGCCTGTGTCGTTGAGACTGACCTCTAAGGGAAGATTAGAAGTTTAGAAATGCCATCATCTTTGGCATCTTCCTGTGCCATCAATGCCTGAGGCATATGCCACAGCATGCAATCTGTTGAGTCTGCTGGTGCCAACTCTGCTGGCAGTTCAAGAGACATTTCACCAGTACTAACAGGTGCTCATATGGATTTGCCAGCTACTGGAGTTCAGCACCTGCTACTATGAGTACTTCTGAACACTCTGGTACCTTCTCGTATGGTGCCGCCAAGAGGCAAGGCAGCAATTATTTTGTCAAAGCAGTCCTCTCTGGACCTCATCACCGCTACCCTGAAGCAAGAAGCACCACACCTCCCTGGTCAGATGACTTGGGTTCATCATCTGAGTTGGAAGTTGGATCTTATGTGTTGCAGCTATGTCACATAAACCATCACTCGCCTATCCTATTCCACTATCCTATCCTATTCTATTATCTTATCCTATTCCACTATCCTATCTCCTATCCTATTCCACCATCCAGTGGAAACTGCATTGGTTGGCTAATAGGGAACCACAGTCAGGAAGAAATGAGCTTCTGGTGCCACATCAATGACCATATTGATATCTATGAGGGTTTCCTCCTGCCTCCAGATCCTCTCCACATCCTATCCCCTCTACATCCTCCAGCAGATATCACAAATCAGTGCAGCAGGAGTTGCAAGAAGTTGCTTCTGATACTGAACATGGAGAATCTGCCTCAGTGAATCCCCCTTTGGAGGAATGGAGAGAAGCTCCACCTCAGCAAGCTATGAGGCCTGTTTCTCATCGCCTGAGGTGGTAGTATCTGGTGGTTCCTCCCCTCCCCTCTGTAATTACATGGCTCAGCAGGACATCTTAAATAGGTTGTCTTCCTCCCTATATATTCAGGTGGAAGTAGTTCAGGAGTGCTCACACAGATTGGTTGATATCTTGGGATCTGTGGGACCTTCTCAAGTGATGTCTCATAAATTAGACTGTTCTGGAGCCCACAGAAATATTGTGGCAAATGACATCTTCCCTGAGTGAATGTATTATGCCCCCTTGCAGGTAGTTGAACATTTTTACACCCACCTCCAGGGTCTTTGGTGGCCTTGGCTGTTAATGAAAGAGAATGCCAGGGTCAGCAGGCATCTACCTCAAAATCAAAAGATGCAAAAAAGTTTGATGTTTTGGGCAGGAAAGTTGATTTGACAGCTCGACAGCAGCTCCAGATTTCTAATCAGTTATCATTGCTGGGATGTTATGACTTCTTCCTTTGGGACAATGTTTTAAAATTTACAGACAAGTTGGCAGAAGAGGTGAAACAAGAGTTTCCTGCTGTAGTGGATAAGGGAAAAATATTGGCCAACATCTTGCCATAGGGTTCACTGGGTGCTGCAGTTTCTGCTTCCAGAGCCATGGCATCTGCCATTACAATGAATAGATGTTCATGGCACCAGTTATTGGTTCTTCCTCAGGAGGTCCAACAAACCATTCAGGATCTCCCTTTTGACAGACCAATGTTTTTTTTTCCCGACAGACTGATGACAAGCAGTTTGCTGTTTGCCATCCTCTCCTATCCCAGTTTTCTCCCAACAGGCTGTCCTGCTTCCTAAGTGCTTGGATCCATATCACTACAGACAAGCAATTGGAATATACCTTTAAATTTATGTCTAGCCCCTTTTCTGTCCCACTTCCCCATCCTTTTTCAGGGACTGCTCTCACAAAGAACTCCTTTGGGAGATACAATCTTTTCTCCTTTGGATTCCATAGTGGAAGTTCCTTCTTTACGCAGAGGGAAGGGATTGTATTCTCATTTCTTCTGAATTCTAAAAGAAAAAAGGTCTCAGACCCATACTAACTGAACAAATACATAAAGAAAATAGTTTCACATCGTCATTCTGGCTTCCATTATCCCCTCCTGGATCCTGGCCACTTGTACACTGCCATCAACTTAGAGGATGCATTTTTCCATGTGGCAATACATCAAAACAATAGGAAATTCCTCAGATTTATGGTCAACCAATCCCACTATCAATTTGCAATACTGCTATTTGGTCTGTCCACAGCCTCACATATTTTTTACTAAATGAATGGCAGGGATGGTTGCATTCCGGAGGAAATCAGGAGTGCAAGTGTTTGTGTACGTGGACCACTGGCTGGTGAAAAGACTATCCAAGAACCAGGTGAAATCCAGTATGGCCAAGATCCAATTCATCTTTGGCACATTGGGATTAATGACCAATAAGGGAAAAGAAGTCCTTTCACCTGTTCAGAGAAAAAAGTTCATAGGCGTAGTCTTGGATTCAATGGAAGGCAGAGTGTTCCTTCCACAAACTAGGTTCCAGAAAATGTTGGACATTTCATTAGACCTAAAGACCCATTCCATCATGAATGCACAGAATTGCCTCAGGCTTCTGGGGCACATGGCCTCATGTATTTATGTGGTCTGGCATGTCAGCCTGCATCTCAGAGTGCTACAGATTGGCTGAGTTTGGTGTACTCCCTGATGCATCATCCACAGGACATGGTGATTTGGGTATCCACAGAAGTGTTATCCTCTTAGGAGAGGTGGATAGTCTTATCCAATGTACATGTAGGAGTTTCTTTTGTGACCCCACAATTTGCTTCAACTCTGGTTATAGATATTTCTGCTCTGGATTGGGGAGCCCACTTGGGAACTTTGCAGACTCAAATCTCTAGTCTGGCCAGGATTTGGCTCTCCATATAAATGTAAGAGTTGAGAGCCATTTGTCTAGCTTTTCACACTTTCCTCGCCCAAATCAAGAGAGGAATTCACTAGTTTTTATGGACCACTGAGCATGGTCTAGGTGAACAGACAGGGAGAGGTCAGATTGCCACTTCTATGCCAGGAAGCAATACTCCTTTGGGAGTTTTGCATAACCAACTCAATCCACCTCAAAAACTCCATTTCCAGGTGTCCAGAACAGTCTTGCAGACTGATTGAACAGATCATTCAACGATCACCACAAGTGGTCACTCCATCAGGAACATTTTCCAAGTCTGGGGTATTCCCCACATTAGACCGATTTGCAACCTGACAAAATAGGAAAAGTCATCAGTTTTGTTCACACGCAGGTCACAGTCCAAGGTCTCTGACAGATGCTTTCCTGTTGTCCTGGAAAAACAATCTAATGTATTAATAACTTCCGGTTCCACTCCTACCCAAGGTGTTGTTAAAAATTAAATACGACCATGCTCACATAATATTCCTGTCACTGGTATGGCCTTGCCAGTACTGGTTTTCCATGCTACTGACCCTCTCTACCAGGGCTTCATTGACATGGCTACCAGACCTGGACCTAATCTCACAAAACCACAGTTGCCTCATTCATCTCTACCCAGAGGCCCTTCACCTTATAGCCTGGATGCTCCGTGATTGATTAACACCTTAGTAGAAGACCTGTTAAAGGGATGTGCAAAATGCCCTCTTGAATAGCAGAAACCCTTTTAGTAGGTACTTACCTCTTGAAATTGAAAAGGTTATCTCTCTGGTCTCAACAAAAAGTGTTTCTCCAGTCCAAGTTCCAAAATAACACATGCTATATTTGAAGTTTCCATCACAGTGTACCTAGCAGATACCTCTGCTTTCCACCCTTTGATTGGTAATTGCTTACTTTTCTCCAGTTTCATGTCACTCCGTTTTTTGAAGGGTCTGGACTGGTTATCTCCCCAAGTAAATGACTCAGTTTTCCCTTGGGACTTAACCCTGGTGTTAGCAACATTACTGGCTCCACCCTTTGAATCACTTGTTACCAATTTGTTCCTTCATCTGTCAGTGACGTTAGCCTTTTTGGTAGAAATCACTTTTGCAAAGCAGGTAGGAGAATTGAGAGCCCTGGTATCTGCCCCGCTGTGTACAGTCTTTTAAGTGGACAAGATATACCTCCACCCTGATCGAAAATTTTTCACCATAGTGATTCCTTACTTCCACATCAATCAGGCAATACACCTATTAACTTTCTTCTCTGTGCCTCATGCTCATAAGAATGACAAGGGATTCTATGCATTGGCTGTTAGACTGTTAGCATTTAACTTGGATAGGACTGAACTGTTTCAGTCTTCCTCCCAACTGTGGGAGAGCGTATCGAAAGCTTTGCGAAATTCAAAGTATATCACATCCACCACTTTGCTCACATCCACAGAGCCAGTCATCTCATCATAGAAGGCAATCAAGTTGATCAGGCATGACTTGCTCTTTTTGAATCTATGCTGATTGTTCCTGATCATCTTCCTTTCTGTGGAGACTGAATCGCATAGTGGCATCTGCAGCACCACATGCACTGCCCCTCCCCACGTGGATAAAGAGGCAGCCTAGGGAGGGTTGACTCAGCAGCACGAGCCGCATGTACCTGTCTCCTTATAAGGAAATGAAGTGACCCCACCTGCTGGTGCGTGGTCAGCAACTGCCCAGGATAATTGTAATCACCTGGTTTGCTGGTTCATACCTGCCCGGGAAATCAGGAGCACCTGGTTGGCTAAACTCCAAGCCATGACCTTAGAAGGTCATGCAGCAAATAGCAACCAATGGGGCTTAGCCTCTGCTGACCGTGGGAAACTATAAAAGTTCAAACCCAGGTAGCAGAAGGCAGAGAGGAATTGAATCTACCCGGCACCCTGTGTATCTCTTGGTCGTGTCGGCTCGGCGGGCTGTCGCATTTTCTCTAGCCCGCTTCACTGTGAACTGATCACTCATAGTGGCTCTCTCCCGTCTGCAATATCTAAAGCAAACGGCAACTGAATCTGGCCAGCATGGTATACCTGTATATAATGTTTGTGAGTATGGATTAACTGTTTTCTGTTGTGTTTGTCTTGTAACTTCTTTGGGGAACTCCAAAACCGGGCACCCTAGTGTCACATGCTGGCAGCCACGCGTTGATCCAGGAGAGATCACAAAACGCTAAAGTCTTGGGTGGTGCATTTTGTCCTTTCGCACCCGGAGTTCTCCTGCCCTTTGCTATCCCTGTTTGCTGTGCAATTGCTTGCTGTGAAACTGTTTATTATAGAAATAGAACTGTTTTATTATAAGGATAGGATTGTTTATTGTAAAATAAAGGGTTTATTGATTAAGCAAACCCCCAGAATCATCACTGTCTCGCTTAACCCCCGTATCCCAAACCGAACCTATCAGAGAGTTTTTCTCTCTGTTTCCACACTTTCATCCAAATACTTCATAATGGATTCCTTAGGGACCTGCTCAATGATTTTTCTGCAGACTGAAATGAGACTGACTGGTCTGTAGTGCCCTGGATCCTCCTCCTTCCCTTTTTTGAAGATGGCCACTATATTTGCCTTTTTCCAATTGTCCAGGACCACCCCCAATCTCCATGAGTTTTCAAAGATGGGGGCTCTGGTCGTGAGTGGCTCTGCCCTTTATACCATTGTGCAGCAGCGCTAGGCAGCACAAGGTGCATGTGCTTCACAGATAGATACCACTGAGGGAAAATCTCCTATGGTAGTGCGCTGGACATGCAAACACCTGAAGTGGAATGGACATGTGCAAAAGAACTGCAGTTACAGAACAAGTGGTAACCATTTTGTTTTCATTTCCTGTTCTAAACTCTTATTTAGTGTTGCTATGTGATGTTAAGCAATTCTTGCAATTTGTGTAATGGGTGGGGCACGTGTTACTGGTATTTGAGGTGATCAGTCGGTATCTATGGTGCTTGGGCCTGCAAGAAAAACTGCAAAGGTTGGCTCTCAAACTTGATGGGCTGTCACTGAGGAGTAAAGGTCTGCCTCATGGAACTGCTTACAGAATTAGACCTGTAGTTTATAAAACTGTAACGTGCTTAGTGAGCTCTCAGGTGAGAAAGGACATATAAATAAAAGTTGTTGCTAATGCTTTTAATTAATTTCATGTCAAAATGTTTGGAGTTGTTTTTTCTGAAATATTTTTACTATCTCAACTAAAAAGTAACGTGTGTGTGTGTGTGTGTGTGTGTTTTTTTTTGTAGCTCATAGCTGTAAACAACCAGAAACTCCAGTTCATTCTAATGTGGCTGGAATGGATCTTCCTTCACTTGGTTATACATTGATTTATACCTGTCAGGCAGGCTTCTTCCTGGCAGGAGGATCAGAACACAGAGTCTGTAGATCTGATGGCACATGGACTGGAAAAGTTCCAATTTGTGAAGGTAACCCCTTTTGCTCCTCCATCCCTCCCTCTGCCTTTCAAATATCAAACTTTTAATTTTTCCTTACTTGGTATTTAGTAACACTATATCATATAAATATGTGCCTTTAAAATATGTATATTATTTTGTCATTTTCTATATTTCATATTATGGGTAAAAGCACCTACTGTTCAAAAGCACCTACTGTTCTTCACTTAGCACATACATCCTAGTGATTTTCATTAAGGCTTCGGCCCCTAAGTCATTTTTGAAAATGGGATTCAGACTCCTGAGTCACTTGGGCTATTTTGAAAATTGTACCCTATATCCACATATAAGAAATATTCATTGTTTAATAGTCTTGTGTACATGTTATCTCAATTAGAACTCCAGAAATGCAAGCCTAGAGGTCCAGTCTCACTCCAGCCTATATTACCATAATTTCATGCTTTCCAAAACCACAGAACTCACTGATATGCAGAGCTGATGTTGGGTTTTCTGGGGTTATGGAACTTACTGCACAGGAAAAACTTTGGGAGCATGTGCTTTCCATATATGAAGAAAAAAGACGATCTGTTGAGAAGTGAACATGAAAATTTAGTTTACATTTAAATTCAGAGTTTAAATGCACGGTATGAAGAACAATTGAATTTGAAGACCTAGCTCTCAATTTCTGTGGTATTTGTATCAAAGTAATGTATAATATAATATAGGCAAAATAGAAAAGATTGCTGTACAATAATGAAATCTGTTCATCCTATCTTGCCTCCTTATACCAAGAGGGGTTAATATAGGAAACAGTTCCACCAGCTGGCCAGATCCAACCAGATTTCATCCCTTTTATGGTATGCAGATGGGGTCTTCCCTCTGACTGAGCAATGTAGCACTTCATGGAAATGACGTGACTGGGGATGCATCATGGAAGATGAAGTCTGGCCAGGGAGCCTGACCATAGGGGAAAATGATAAAATTAGGCATCCAAACTACAGTTCTCACGAGACAATATGCCATCACAGGGAAATGTAGTTTAATGTTGAACAGACTAAAAACTAAATGTTTTTGGGTCAGTTCCACACCCTGAAATTAAACATTTCATTTGGGAATATTTAAATGTTTTGTTTTGATCAAAAATGCCAAAATAAAATGTTTTGCCATTTCAAAATCAAAATGTTCTAAACCTTTTGTTACATGACAATCTTTGATGTTTCAATCTTTTTGTCTTGAATTGGGATTAAAACAGTGTTGAAATATCACAATTTCTCACAGGATGGAAATTCCAATTTCCATATCTTAATAGGAAATATTGTGAAGATACTCCAAATAAAAGTGTGGAGTTAAACATCATCTCTATCTGAAAAAACCTCATGATAACTTCAGCATGGTCCTCTTCCAGTGGCTCTATTATTTTATTTCAGGATATTACCTGTTTGAACTGATGGAATGGAATACCTCTACCCATATTTGGAATATCTTGATACTTTACTTTGTAATTAAAGGATCCTTTATGGTGATAGGAATTTGTTTCAAGACATTTCTTGTGCTGCTTTCAAAATAATCAGTAGTTGCTGAAAGGTGATTTACTGACACCCTATTTGACCAAAACCATTGCTGTTGTCCTGCCTCCAGTTAGGGGGAATGGGATTCTGTATCCTCCCAGCTCCTTTTATCTATGATTTATACAAAGTAAGGTAGTGGGGACAGAGTACCTGCACTTAAAAAATCAGGACTGCACCCCTTGTTTACAGAGCAAACCAGAATTTATGCTCCTAAACAATAAACCACTCCTTGACAGGGTTTGTAAGAGAGAGGAATTAAAAACTTCACTATCCTTTAAAAGGCAGGAGATGAAACACTGACAGTTTATCTTCTGGCTTCTTTGCTTTCCCCTGGAACATTTGATTGATCTTTTTTTTTTTTTCCTTCACATCTTGGCATTTGTAAAACAAATTAATGAGTCAGCAGGTGGTTTAAACTAAGGCTTTCACTTTTCACTGTTTAGTATTACAGGAAGATGAAAAGAAGGAGCAATGTCTTCAAAATTGTTAACTCTTATTATAAGAGTGAAACATAGCATACACTGAGGGACCTTTCAAGGAGTCTGATAGACCCTATATAGAATTTTGAATTTTATTATGCAAATACACCTTGTTTGTCTACTAAAGTTCTATGAACATTCTCTGATATACATATGTCTTTTCCCCTTTGGTGATTTTTCATATAAATTTATATCCCAGCCCCTGTAAAGTGGTTCTGGGTGGTAAGGAATTAAGAGTAGAATTTTTTTAATGCCTATGTGATTTAGGCATACAGATCTCACTGAATGTCTTCAAATGGTTACTGGTTGTCCATCTTTTTGTTGCTCTCTCCAATAGCTGGATCCAAAATATTGGTGAAAGACCCTAGACCAGCTTTGGGAACACCGAGTCCTAAACTAAGTGGTGAGTAACTTGATTTTATTCCAAGGGCATAATACTCCATTGCCCAGTATCTTATACTGTCACTTACATAAGTGAAGTGGTTGTAAAATGATACCAAATCAGAATAGCACTCTTTCAGACTCACTCGGCACTGGTATAAATGACTGCACAGTTGAAGGACAGTGGCTTAATCTAACATTTGGCAAGTAAATATTGATCCTTAAATTGATTTATGCTAAACAAAGTTCTTCAGTAACCATACTCCAGTCTCTCAAGAGTGCTAACTCTGACCTCTGTGCATCTGCAAAGTCTCACTGACTTCAGTGGTCAGACAGGTTGATGTACACTAGCTCACACACAGAATCAGGACTATTAACTGCAAAGTATTTTGTGTCATTTGTGTCCCTTTATTTGAAATAAATCAGTACAAATCTAATACAGAAAACTAATTATCCCCAGAACTGTTCTTTATCTGCTTTTGTATTTTACCCTATTAAAATATTGTTTTTTACATTCAGAACAAACAAAAAACCTGTGTGATTTCTCTTTCCATGTAACCAGTCCCTCTGTCCTGCTGTCTCACTCTGTACTGAAATACACATTTGTATTCTATTTGCAGACTTTAGCAGTGATAAAAGCTATTATGCTATAATAAGAAATTTGTTCCTTTATATCACTTATATCCATATGTGCATGTCCGTACATTTACCAGTATAGTAGCTGATAAGCATAGTAAGACATAAGGACCTTTGTTAGATAAGTGGCATATTTGTTAACATCGGACATAAATACATTTTAAAGCTTAACAGAGCTCTCTTTTATCTCAAGCATCCATTGGAAAAGTGTGATATTATGTCCAGAAAGGTAGTTAACTTTACTGGACTCTAAGGAAGAGCTGAGCAGCTCTTCAGGATTAGCTTCACAAAGGAATTGACAAGGGACAGGAATGAACCAACTTGTGCTGGTTTGCTTAGAAGGTGGAGTTTAACAAAAATAAAACAAAACAAAAAATCCCAAAGCTCCTACTCCCTTCTTACTAAAGATGTCTTGGCAGCTAGCTTGGAGGGAATAGGTGAGCTGGTGTTCTTGGTATGCAAAGTATCTCAACTAGAACTGGCTGAAATTTGACTAACATGGATTAGAATTTCATAACGTAGATACAGCCAAACTGAGGCTGATCTGGAGTACCTAGGTGATTGGAGTTAAAAATATTTCTCACCTTTCTCCCTTTACTTCAAAATACATACTACAATATTGACTTTAAACATCCCCATATTCATGAGCACAATACCTCCAAATCACAGTAGTTTGCTCTGTAGGCCCCATTTTACAAACATGTTGTTATGTGAAAATACTCAAATTAGAAATACTGGGTCCACTTTGCAAATTATATCTGGTTGTTTTAACTTTAGAATCTAAGTCCCTGATCCTGGAAATATTTATTCACTTTGGTGTAATTACTTTTCTGAGTAAAGGATTTATGTCTAAATTTGTGTACATGCACAAAGGTCCAATTGAGGAAATCACTCAATTCAAACACCTAAAAGAGCAGGAATTTGTACACCTGAATCAGCACTGAGGTTCTTAAAATGGTTATTGTGGTACCTAAAGACAGATTTACATGTGTCTCTTTAGGCAACAAAGTCTAAACTATTGGGTCTATTGGGACATTTACATTAATATCAAGATTGCAAATTAAGATTTAGTACAGTAGAACCTCAGAGTTACGAACAACTCGGGAATGGATGTTGTTCATAACTATGAAATTTCGTAGCTTTGAACAAAATGTTATGGTTGTTCTTTCAAAAGTTTACAACTGAACACTGACTTAATACAGCTTTGAAACTTTACTGTGCAGAAGAAAAATGCTGCTTTTAGCCATCTTAATTTAAATGAAACAAACACAGAAACAATTTCCTTATCTTATCAAATCTTTTCTTAAACTTCCTCTTTATTTTTTGAATAATTTATGTTTAAAAGGGGCTGAGGTGTACAGTGTATGCCTTTTTGGTGTGTGTCTGCTGCCTGATTGTGTACTTCCGGTTCCTAATGAGGTGTGTGGTTGACTGGTCAGTTTGTAACTCTGGTATTCATAACTCTGAGGTTCTCCTGTATTTAAATATACAATATGAAGTCTAATAGTGTTATCACTACTCTTCAGTTTCACATATTATGTTCATTTTTGATTTATCTATATCTCTGGTCTAAGCTTTGACATGTCTAAGCATTCCTGTAAGGGATGTCAGCCACATGGCAGATGTTTTGCCATATCTCTCAGGGTCTTTTCATACATTAAAACAAAAGTTATTTACAGTTTATAATTTCTATAATTATTATGTTTATTTTGTTTACATAAATAAGTCATTTGGGGGGAAAAAACACCTCCATGAATGGATACTTTTCGGAAGAAGGAATGATAGTTGGCAGGAACAGCTGCAATATTATGATATCTTTTTTTGTATCACAGTTCTGCTTCTCCTGATGCTTAGGAATTAGCTGGTAGTGAGGTGATAATTTGTTATGGGGAAAATACCCTATTAGAATTTCACTTATGAAAAATGCAATGACTACTTCTGCAGGGGCAAAGAAAGGAGAGGAAATTCATACACTTCAATGAATCCTGGCAATCTGACTAGATTTGCTGAGTCTTAATGTCCTTATTAAAAGTCTCAGGTTATATGATAGGCAAATGCTTAACTAATTGTTAAAACAATTAAATAATTCTGTTTAATTGTGTCTGAATGTTTGCGTGGGTTATATTTTGATTATACAGCTGTATATATTTAATAGGGTGCTCAAATATGTTCACTTGTCTTTCATTTAATTTGATTGCTTTATTTTATGGGAAAATTCAAAAATAAATGAAAATTATAATGCAATGAACAAGCTACTTAAGGCTTAGATTAAAATTTTAAGCACAGCCCTGAGCAATGCGTGTCACATAAGTTTCACCATCCCAAGAGTAAACCCAGCAGCCTTTGTAATTAAGAAGGGTACCTCTGAATCACAGCTCCTTCCCTGCTTCCTCCTTATTCCTGGGGGTGTGGGGAGAGTAATTTGCAGCTGTGCTATATCAGCTTTAAATTTACTGTCTTCTCTTCCCCAACTCCCCCCATTCCAGGCTCAGCTACTAGGGTCAGTATGTTATGGGGTGGAGCCATTGCTTTGCCCATTTCTTGCCCCTCCCTGCCCAGCTGCTCCAGAGAGTGAGTAAGTCAGCATGAGTTGGCCCACTTATCCTCTGCAGCCGGATCCAAGGTAACCCGTGTAGGAGGATAAGGCTTTTTTTACTCTCTTCTGTGGGCACATAGCTCTGAATTAATACCTCAGATGTTATCCCAACATCAGGAGAAAGGAATGCTATCACATATATATCCTGGTTTTTTTGCTCTTATCTTTCTTTGTTTTTCCTTCTCACCCCATCCTTACCCCATGAAATGCCCAACACAAGATCATGAGATCAGTATACATATGCTATTTTCAAGTGTGTTCTATATAATACTGCTTTTTGTAGTAACAAGATATATAAAAATCATTCTCTTCCACAGCCCTATTAATTGTTATCACAGTTGCATACAGTGAATCTACAATACTTCAGTTGTGTACCCTTACACCTTACCTAGTAATTTAAGTAGGACTACTTGCACGACTAAGTGCCTATCAGTGTGAGTAAGGATTGCACAATTAATTCCTTAGTGCATTTTTCCAATTTGGTTATGTATGTAAGTTTATTTTCCATCTTAAAGGTACATTTGGCAATTTTTTAAGGGATTCTGAGTACATTAGAAATGTGTCACCCCTTTGCCCAAGTAATTTCACCAAAGTTTCCAAGTTGTTTCCATTAGGAGAAAATAATTGTATGTGTCTGTTATTTCTTTGATGCAGTCCTGTTTATTTTACAAAGCATGTACGCAAACTCCTGTTTCCCTAAACACAGCAAGACCAAGTATCAACGGGCAGTTTCCTTGCTCACAATTCCAAGCTTGCCTTTTCCAGCCAGTCCGTCGTCCCAAGGATCCCTATCTCTGCTCCAACAAATGAGTGATTTTCTGGCTTTTTCATTGCTTTCTGTCTTTGACATCCAGACAGACAAACACAGATGTAATCAGTCAGTTACCAAGCCCCTGCATTCATAATTAGTATCTAGGGAAACCGCTCTTATTCTCGCTGAGTTAGTTCTTGCTCTGGCCTTCCCAAAAGGTCCAGTACCTTGGCCAGTGGCTTCTATTGTTTCATCTATCTTACTCCATAAAAGATCTTACTTCCTTTTTCCATTTTGCATGCCTATCAACTTCAACAGGGTCTATGATTACCTATATATCAAAAGTGTGCTTGCTGGCAGCCATTAACACCTTCTGGCATAAAAAAAGAATTAAGTTTCCATTTGATAAATAAGGAAATTACACATCTGGCTACCGTTAGAGACAGCAGCAACCGTTCTTTGATATTTACTAAAGGATTTAATTTATCTACTAATTACACTGTTATATATGTGGGTGTGTATTGTCAGAGGGGCAAATCTTTGTCATCATTACTATGAAAAGACATTTGTATATAGTTATATTTTTGTAGTTTGTGGCAAGAAAAATTACCTGGGGCTGCTGCTGATTACTGGCAACTCCAACATTCATGATATTAGCTACAGATCAGATTTATGTAGAGGCTTTGGTTTCCAGTAAAATCTATTTATGTTGAATGACTGTCTGATATTATGCCAAATTTCTTCCCTATCTTCTGACCATGAGATATGTAACTCAGCTTCCCATTTACCTTCTGTCTCCGGTTCGGTGGGTACAGTACTCCAATGGAACTTTGCTTATTTTTCGACGCATAGCTTCATATGTATCTTAAGTATCTTGGAGTATGAGGCAGTATTTCCTGCTGGATAGAGCACTGGACTGGGAATCAAGAGGCCTGGGTTCTATTCCCAGCTCTGCTACTGGCCTGCAAGGTGACCTTGGCAAGTCATTTCACCTGTTCGTGCCTCCCTTTACCTATTTTTAAAGTGGAGATAATGACACTGAATTCCTTTGTAAAGCACTTTGAGAACAACTAATGAAAGGAAGCACTGTATAAGAGATGGATAATATTATTGCATCCACATGTTTTTCATATTAGTCTCCCTTAAACTTTGTGTGTCCAATCTGAGGCTGAATATTGAATCTGATAAATCTGAGTTGGTGAGTGTCTTAAGTCATCATAAAGTACCACAGGTTATAAAGAATAAAGGATATCTTTACCATAGTAAGCTTTAAGAAATGGGATTCAGAGCACCAAATGAAGCTGCTAAATCATTTTCTGTGCTTGAGTGTTATGTTGGTATGTAAATATCTTCAGTGAAAGTGAGCCATTTTACAGTTGGATACAAATCAAAGGCTCTTTAGTATTTTGTGCATAGAACATGACTTCTTTTTTACTCTTGATAAAATTTACATTGGTTTTGTTCCATGCCTAATTTGTAATCAAAGAGGTGCCGGGTTTGAAGCAACTAGGTGCTCGAGCTCAAGCAATGTTTTTACATTAATAACTGATGCAGCAAGCCCAATAGTTCCGGGGCTATGGACTGCCAAGCCAAGAGGAGCCGCGCTCAGCCCTGGCAAGTCCTGGCACAAATTGAGCACTGGTTTTGTTAAAGCATCTAATGATGATAAAACAAATCTTCTTAAGTAACTTCCTCATTAACAATAAGAGTTTGGTTCCTACATCCAGGTTTGTAATTTCAATGTGACCTAATAACACGAGATATTGTTACCAGAGTACAATATCATTTGAATATGATCTCTATGTATGCTGGAATGGAGAATCTTGTTACTGAGTGGAAACTGGTCTTTTGGATACAGCCATTAAGTTAGAGACTTTGTGCAGTTAACTTTATATTACAACATGTGTCCATTATTAGGTCAAGTGGAGGTTTAGATGTGAATGGATTCTTAAGTATCGTCATTACTGTATATAACCCACATGCATTTTTACTTTTTAGGTGATTAGCCAGTTTTAGTGCTTACTGTGAGAGGATTTTGACTAATAATCATAGCCAGTGGCTCAAGTGACATTTTAAATCAGAGGGAAGAGAGAGGAAAATGCTAATATTTTATCAAGCATTTAGTTGGAGACCTGTGACTTTGTATATTTTAATTATTGCAATCAATATTAATATGTATTTCATATCTCTACAGTTCCTGATGATGTGTTTGCCCAAAATTATATATGGAAAGGATCTTACAATTATAAAGGCAAGAAACAGCCCATGACTTTGACAGTTACCAATTTCAATGCATCATCGGGGAGAGTAAATGCCACACTTACTAATAGCAACATGGAGCTGCTCCTTTCAGGTATTCTATCAGAAAAACTAATTTTAATTTACTATTTTCACCTCTGATCCTCATAATTTTGTGCACAATATTTACATTTTTACAGTAAAATGCTACCAAAAATACCTTGCAATCTAAGTTACAACAGAATATTGACTTATAATACAATTCTTCTTTGAGTGATATCCATTCCACTTTGGGTGTGTTTGCGCCCAGTGCCCAAGGGTCAAAGATTTTTTCCCTTAGCGGCACCTTCAGGGTGGCACATGTGCTCTGTGATACCTTGTGCTGCTGTTAATGGCATAAAGGGCAGAGCTGACACTCAACCCCACTTAATTCCTTCTTACTGCCCATAATCAATTGTCAGAGCATGTTAGCTTGCTTTGCAAGTTCTCCCTTTCAGGGAGTTTGTTTCTTGTATATAGTTAGTGCACTCATCAATAGTTAGACCTGTAGAGAAGGTTTTATTTGTTATTTTACTTAGGGTGCTTAGATTGTTAGTTCCCACTTGTTCTGGGTGCCAACTCCCAGGACTGGGACATGCCTTGATCTTCAAGGTTTAAGTCTTGCACGTTCTGCAAGAAGTCTGTTCTGCAAAGTGACCATCATTCCAGGTATCTAAAATGCCTTCCATGAGAGTCACATCAGGGACTGTTGTCAAATCCATAGAGACTTCAAGCCCTGGACTAAGGGTAGGGAGGTGAGACTCTATCACTTGTGCCCACCGTCTGAGCCTTCCCACTTGGAGAAGACACTGAGTACTTCTATTTCCATTAGAAGTGAATCTTGAAACATCGTGGAGGCTCAGTGCTGTTTCCTTCCCCAGTACCAAGGAAGAGACAGAGACGGCATACGTCAAAGTAGTCAACCTCCTCCAAAAGATCAAAGTCCCCTTCTACCAGGTCCCTTCTCAGGTTTGCATAGATCTGTTTGCTACTCACCAAAACAAGGAGTTTCAACTGTTTTGTACAAGGGCAGGTCACAGTCAGGAGTCTTTGAGGAACATTTTCCTATTATCTTGGAGTGACAATCTCATGTATGCCTATCCTCCTATTCCACTCATTCCCATTGAGATTGACCAAGTTCAAGCAGGGTCAGGCCCACATAGTCCTCATAGCACTTGCCTGGCATTGCCAGTATTGGTTCCCAAGTCTGCAGAGTCTCTCCACCAGGGCGCCTTTGATACTACTTCACACCTACATCACAAACCATCTGCTTTCCTTCTTACCACCTAGATGCTCCCTCATTAATGCCTCAAGAGACAAAGTGTTTGTGGAGTGTATGAAACATCGTCCTGAACAGCAGGAAAGCCTTCTGCTAGATGCACTTACCTGCTGAAGTGGAAGCAATTTTCCTTATGGTCACAGCAGAGACGTGTTTCACCAGTCTGGGCCTCTGTCCGACATATTTTGATTTCTTGTTCCATTTGAAAGAACAAGGGCTATCTGTTAGTTCCATCTGTATTCACCTGGCAGCTATCTCTGTTTTCCACCCTCCAATCACGGCCACTCAATGTTCTCAAAGCCAGTGTCAATTAGGTTTTTAAAGGATCTGGACAGATTATATTCCCAAATGGAATGCTGATATGTGTAGAAACTACTTGAGATCTTGCACAGAAGGCAAGATCTCAAGCAGCTTCTGCAGCATTTTTAGCTCAAGTGTCAATAGCAGACATATTGAGGGCTGCAACTTGGGTCATCAGATACACATCTATACAATTCATTACGCCATATATCAGCATTACAGAGATGATGCCAAGGTCAGACGAGTAGTCCTTCAGTTGTTGTTCAGGTACTCTCCAAAACCCACCTCTGGTATGTCTCCTGTAGCGGAATGGACATGTGGAGTCACTCAAAGAAGAAAAAATGGTAACTAACCTGTCTGTCTGGTAAGAAGAAATGAAGGAGGGGTGGGCGCAGCAGCTCCCTTTATCATGCAATAGCACGAGGCATCAGAAGGTACATATGTCATCCTGACAGGTACTGTTCAGAGGAAAAATTTCTGCCTTTGCAATGTATACTGACTTGGGGAAAAAAACAAATTATCCTTATTCTTAATCATGAGAAATTTCACAAACTGCCACATCCCCCTAAAATATGTGTGTAATGGCTACCCAACAGTATGGTAAGACTGATGTGTGTTCCCATAGCAATACAGAGATATTGTAATAAAAACCTGTGTGTTTAAGCTTTAGAAACATTAAGTATTCTCACTTATTTTCAAAATTGTGAGTATTCTGACTGTGGTCATGAGTAGAACGGTTAGAGTAATGATAGATTACACAAAGAACTCTTCACATCTGGGATGAATGTCAAGTGGTTTATTTTTTCTTTACAAACTAATAGCAAAACTGGCCTGACCCAGGTATAAAAGTACCTGATTTTTTTAAAATTAGGCATAAAGTTGCATGTGCAGAAAGGGGAACACAATTGCATGCCTAGTTTGTAATTACTGAGACACCTTCTCTGCATGTATTGTCATAATAAGCTTGAAAAATTCAGCCTCCTGCAGGTTTGTCCTGATCTTCCCTCATTTGTACATAAACAAGATTTTTCAAGTCCCTTATTTCTTTTTTTTAGTTCATTTTTATCTGTTTAGATCTTGATATGCGCCCCACACACATATACTGTACTATCTGAATACCTCATCCCCAGTGAAGTAAAGTACTATCCCCATTTTACGGATGGGGAACCGAGATACTGGGAATGTTAAATAACTTTCTCAAGATCAGACATGAAGTGTGGGGCTGAGTCGGTTTTGAATCTAGAGCTCCTGAGTCCATGTCTAGCACTCCAGCCATTAGACCTTTCTTTTTTTAGATCCCCTATATTCTAGTTTCTCCCATATCCAGTTCCCCACAAATTGCTTTATTCTACCCATGTTTCTGGTTATCCTCAGCTCCTTCACTTTCTTTTGGTACTATCCTTTTCCCCTCTGTTCTTCCCAGAGTCTTTTATCGTCCTCCCTTCTTCTCCTGCATTACATTCTCCCATTCCATTTCATGGAGATTTGCCCCTCATCTTCCCCCCATAGCTTTCTTTACTTCCCCAGGTCTCCAATTCTTTCTCTGTCCTTTGCCCCTCCACAGCACATGATTTTAGTATACATCTCCCCCACAAAGGCAGAGCTGAGGCATCTTGCTAACTCTCTGCTGGGGCTATCCTTGAGCAGTGCAAGAATAGAGACACTACATAAGGAGTTAGAGAATAACCTAAAGGGCAGGTACAGCTGGAGAAAAGTGCCACAATTGAATTATCTATTATATTGGATCAGTTTAAGCACTGTCTTGTCCCTCAGGGACTCAATTGCCAGCTACCAATGAAGCTCATCAGCCTTTCAGCAAGGAGCACCTGCTAATCCAACAGTGTAAATTAGCAAAGAACAGCAGTGGTTGTCTCTGTGGAGAATCCCCCCCCCCCCCTCACACACACACACACACTCTCTCTCTCCCCCCCTCCCCCCCCCCCCCCCCCAAGTCCTTGGTAGAGCCGTGTGTGCTCCCTACATCTCATCAGAGTTTTCCAGAAAAATAGTCCAAAGAATTTATTAGGGAAGATAATGTATTCATACTGCTCAAATCTGTCAGTTTAATTTCAGCTTTTAATGTATTCCTGATTGCAGTCATTATTTGGCACTGAGAGGAGAGATCTGGCAACATTTGGGCTTGTGCTACCTTCATATTAATTATAATTCTATGCTGATAATATTTTGTGTTAATTATCAAAGTGAAATGCTGACCCAGTGAAAATTAATTAGCAATAACCCTATGAATACAATCTGAAACGCTCTATCAACTTCCAGTAAACTTTATTTAATACTTTGCCAGTTTGTATATATGTGTGCATATGTTACACACACAGCGTGCCCTAAACCTCTCTCAGTTTCTCCTAATAGGTTTGGGATTGCCATGCAGATTTGGGCTGTCTTTAACATGGCTTATGTGGTCTGTCTTTCTTTAAAGGTGCCTGTCTTTCTCAGGTTATCAGCTAGACAGGCCTGTCATCTGTGCACCTCTCATCGTCGTCCTCCAGGCAAATGTTTTCTATCCTACGTCTCCTCTCACACACAGGGGCTGGCTGATTTTGGGAATGTCATTGCAGTGAAACACCCCATCAGGCACATTTCTGTGCTAACAACTGAAAAGGAGGCAGAAGTCTCTGACACAGGGTGTGTGTGTGTGTGGTGTGTGTGTGTGTGTGTGTGTGTGTGTGTCAGGAGTGGGGAGGGGAGTCCTGTAGGCCCAGCATAGAGTTCACGGTGCTCCGCTTTCTTAATATCCTACTCCTACCTCTTGGAGTATCAGTAGCACCCCAAACCTATACAGTCCAGTGATATCCACCTCCCTCTTACCATGCATCCCAGAACTCCCCATGCAGCCCCATGTGGCACCTTCATACTTCCCATCCTTTTCTCCTCTGCCACCCAAGCCTTCTCCTCACTCCACACAGTAACAGTAGCCCTGTCCCAAGCATTTCCAACATTCTTGCCATCTCCACCCCAAGGCATACAATGGAGCATGAGGCGCCTTTCTCAGAAAGTCCAGTAGACACCTCCCTTCACCCTCACCCAGGTAACTCAGTTTAATCAGCTGAAAATCCCATTAGCTCTCCTTCCTAGAGAGCCATCCCCTTCCCCAGTAACCCAGCGCTTTCCTACACACACATACACACATTCCCATTCTACCCACTTGAACAGCAGGGGGAATATAGTAGCCCCACAGAGGTTGCCCCTCTCCCCATGCTCCTACCTGCAGTCTAAGTAGCCAACACGAGGGAATAAAACCGCACAGTTCCACAAGCCAAGCCACAATATAGCCCACAACTAAGAATTTCAAGAAGGAAATTTAGGGTTCCTGTATCAGCCAGGGGTGTTGCCTACCAAATACACATGTTCCAAAGTCCAAAGGAAATACTATATATATCTTCAGACATCTAAATGGAGCTTCTGTGGCTCTACATATGTCCAGCTGGACATACACCTGAATCTGGCAGCATGGTTTGCTCAATAGAAGGGTGATAAATAGAAGCGATGGAGCAGAAATGAATGTTGCTTAGAGCAGTGTAATTTTCCTTTATAAAATGCTCAGGTTTTCTCAGGGAACATGCTACCTAGAGTGGCTGCTCCTGGCTTGTGCTTCCTAATCTCCAGGAGAGGCCCAAATATACATTGTTAACTCAGAGGACCTCGTGTTGGAGAGAAAATATGGTGTAGGTGTTCCTTCCTTCCATACTTACTATTTAGCCCGTTTTTGCATGTTTGGTGCACCCTTGCTTCCCAGTGCAGGGGAGAGAGGTGCATAAGTCCTATAATGATCAGGTTACTTAGAGTTAAACTTCTGAACAATAATTTTAAATATGCCTTTTGTTCACTTATCAAGGTTTTGCTTTGTCTTCCATACATGACACTTTTTTCCCTTTTTAAAACATTGAAGATAGATTTTTAACAGTCAGTGTCTGAACTTCTTTAATATAGGTGGTTTGAGTGCATATTATATAACTAATGTAATCTGATATAAGATGTAAAGGGTATGCCTTTTGGGTCCTCAGTATTTTGAGTGTCTTGGGAAGTTTCTCCTTTGGATAATTTTGTTTTCTAAAAAAAAGCTGAAGAATTCAAAGAGAGCCATATCTGGGTCAGGTTTTCAGAGTTGCTGAGCACAACCATCTTCCATTGGTTTCAATTGGAGTTGTGGGTGCTCAGCACCTCTGAAAATTAGGCTATATTAATGTGTAAGGTATAGAAGTTTCAATGTTGCTGGTATTTTTCAGATATCGTTGAATAGCTACTTATTTAACATAGTTAAGAAGGATAAAAGAAAAGTCACATGCAGAATGACAAATGGGAACACTACCAGCCAAATATTTTAGTTTGACACCAGTATTCAATGTACATAATCATGTTTCGCACACTGCTTCTGTGGTGTCTGTGCTTCATTGTCATCTTTGTAAAGGTAGATTAGATCAGTAAGTATATTGTTAGATTTTATTTTCATCCTAGCTGTTTACTACAAATAAAATATAATCAGGGTTCTGACCATCTCTTCTACAGGTATGAAAATTATCAATTCTGTCTCCAGTGTAAAACAGATCACACCGAAATCTTTCCATTAGATGAAGTCACTGTTTTGTAGAGGACAATGATTCCATTTTTCAGCAGCTGTTGAGCTGTTCAAAATTAGTTTTTGTTCCATTTTGGAACAAAAACCAAACTTTATCACAGGATTTGTGAAAACAGAAGTGTAAATGTGTCTTTGTCATTCCGTAACCTGGGATGTAGGAGACAGCCCATCTTCAAGGGTCTGCTCTGCCTGATTCAGAGCATTTTTTTTCATACTAGATCCACTCAAATCAGGCAGAGCAGGGGAGTCTCCTGCATTCCAGGCTAGTACACTAAGCACATAGCTATGAAATCTCTCACCCTTCTTTGGACAAAAAAACCTTCTTGCAAAAATTTTATGAAACTGGTACATCTCGGCGAAACATTTCAGGTTCAACAAAACAGCATATTACTCCAAAACAGAATTTGGGTGAAAAAATATTCTGATCAGATCCACTGTTTTGTCCTCTTTAAGGAGTCTTTAAAAATGCAATTATCTGCCACCTTCACTAGCAAAAAAGCACCTATTTTTTATATTCTACAGGGGTATATAAAAGCCAGGAAACTCGCCTGATGCTCCATATATATCTTATTAAAGCACCATCTCATACTTCTGTGAGCAAGATGAAAGAGGAAAAATGGGCTATGGATGGTTTTGTGAGTATATTTCTGCTAAAGAGAGAGAGTGTTTTTAATACAAAATGTCTCTGCATTAGGCAAGAAAAATGTGGGTATTACTAAACAGTGATGTTCAACTTTGTAGGCATTACTCTTTGATAAAGTGGTAAACACTGAAAAGGAAGCATTACTCTTATTTCTATTTTGACATTATTGCAGTATGTTGAGTGGTTTTCTCATTCTTAGAGTGTAGTATCATAGGAAGATGCTTTTATCAGGCTAAGATCAATGTTTCCACTTTAATTCTTTGTAATCTCTCTCTGCAGTGGGCACAATTACATTGCTCAGTTCATGTCTAGAAGCAAAATACCACACCTGCGAGTAATAATTCTTGGTAGTGATGTGGCAGAAGTTGAGGAACTGATTGGCTGTTTTGGTGACATTTCTAGAAGTATTGACTTTCAAATGACTATGATTTTCAAAAGGGTCTAAGGTCTTGTCTAAACACAAAAGTTGAACTGCTTTAACTATACTGGTATAGTAATGGTATATTCCCAATAGTATGGATGCAGTTAGACTGGTATAAGAAGACAGTATCTCTTCACGTTATTGTTTATTTATCTATCTATATATCTATCGTTAAATTGTTCATTTGTACTGTGAACACTCTTTGACTATTCTTAATGCACAAGAGCAAAATGACTGACAAATATACCTTATGTTGTATTCCTGAGGCTAGTAATTTCCCTTGTTCATGCTAGATATGCTCAGATATATATATATGTGTGTGTGTGTGTGTGTGTGTGTGTGTGTGTGTGTGTGTGTGTTGCAGCCCCTTTTCCAGCTACTCCTGACCCTTTTTCTTAGGTTCTGGCTGCACTTTTCCCTGCACCTCCTGATTCTCACCTCATCCGTGGCCTCACAAAGTCACGAGACCTCCTTGTCAATGTCCTCCTGGTGTTGGCAAAGGTGGTCATCCACCAAACCAGGAGGAGGATGCTAGATGGAAAGGTGCTCTGTGACTGTGAGGCCTATTTCCACTCCTCCTTTTGATCACGCATCTGGGCAGAGTTCCTATGAGCCACGTCCGCTGGCTCTTTAGATACCTTCAAGGAGCACTGGGGTGCTATCCAGGGTTGTATGCTCCGTGTCCCCCTCTGGTTCCTTGATTTTGACCCTGTAACCCTCACTCCTGTTCCTGATTCATCATTTGTTGTCCCCGGACTTTATTTGAACTCTGGATCTAGTGGCTGCACCCCTTAGGCTGGGAGAGGGTCCTTCCGCTACAGGCAGGCTTGTGACTACCTGCTTCCAGACTTCAATAGGTATAGATAATAATGTTTCAGTCTGATCAGCACTAATTAACAACCAAAAGAGGATTTTTGGCAGTTGAATTTAGGGAATTTTGTATCCATCCTTATCTACCTTTGAAACAGTGGCTTTCACTATCTTAAGTTTTGCATTCCTGGAAACATCTGCCTTTTAGGTGTTGCAGCGATTTTCCCAAAAATATCAAAACACTGGTAGTCTTTATGAGACTTTTAGAGATGTCGATTTCAGGAGTTATCTAGAATCAACTTGAAATCTTGTCAATTAAAAAAAAATTGTATCCAGTAGTAACACACTTGGCCCTGAGTCTTCCTGCAAGTTTCAGGATTTTACAATTACGTTTTACTAATTTTGAAAAGGGGTGTGTCTCCTACTTTGCTGTGAAACAACCCATCACAAACAGGAGGAGCAGATGGACTATATACAAAGTGCGTCAAATGTACAAAGTGAGCAAACTGAAAGTGAGAACTTTTTTCCTTTAATCGCTTTCAGTCAGGGTATGTCTACACTGATGGTGACAAATTCACTGCCATCAGATAAATTTATCTGGATTGATTGAGCGGAAGTGAAGACCCCTCAATCGATCTGGAAGTCGATCTAATAAAACCACTTCCAAAAAAAGCATAGCACTGTGTTGACGGGTACGCATTTTCCATTAACACAGCGTAGTGGAGGCGACACGCAGAATGGAGGTTACTAAGTTGACGGGAGTTATGCAAGTTACTCTACATAGCTTGCGTATCTCCCATTGACTGCCACTGAATTTGAAGGTAAGTGTAGACCAGGCCTAAGAGTAGTCTTAGTTGTTACAAATACCAGCAGTAGGTTAAAAAGAATTCCAAAAGTAGTGTGGCTTTTGAGGTTGACAGTGTCCCTTCAGTGCCTCTGACTTTCCCCCATACTCAGCATAGACCTATCCCTGCACAACTAGGGCATTTGTTGGGGAATACTGACAGGCAGTTGAGTGGTTTAGGCATTTCAATTCCAAACTGATAATAATCACCTTGCACATTTCTAACCAGGTTTTCCCAATTTAATTCTGAGATTCTGTGTATTTGCTGTTTGCAGGTTTCTGCTGAACCTGATGGAGCCACGTATGTTTTTCAAGGATTTATCCAGGGTAAAGATTATGGACAATTTGGACTTCAAAGATTAGGTACTCAGTTAATTTTAATGTCACACCAGTTCAGTTTTATTTCATACTGTTTTTTATTATGCATTTTTTTAATTGAATGTATGCATGTCAAGGACTATTCTGAAGCTATATTTCAGCATTGCTGTGTGTGTCCAGTGAGGTTAGTATCCTAAAATCATTTCTAAAGCTATGTTAAAAACGGTGTTTTTTTCCAAGGGAAAGTTAAATTGGGAGGTATGGTTACTCCGTTGTGGCAACCTGTTCATTTTGGTTGTTTTATTATATCTTTCTCTAAGAATATGACGGAATAGGTATTATGTTCTATATAGTGATCATCATATAAATAGTAAGTATTACAGAATATGTGTATATGTACGTCAGTGCTATATATGAATACAACTTTTAAAAGGAATATTCACTAGAACAGTGAATCTATTAAATAGTATTGGCCAAATACTGAAGTCCTTTTTACCATTTTTACAAAGGTAACATTTCTATCAAAGTCAATGGGAGGTTTTTTTCCCCCAAAGAGAAAATTGGATGGATTAGTTGATTTGCCTGTAGATTCAATTGTACAACAAACTACTTTTTTCCTTTTTCCAGTATAAAGTTTTTCTAATAAAAATCTTATTGATTTTTGCATGTTTAAGCGAATGAAATAAGAAAAATATTAACTAAAAAGAAAATATTAAACTATAAATTATCTGATCCTGTCTTTTGAAGACTGTAATATATCTCCTAACACAAAAGCTTGAATATTCTTACTGTTTCTCAGGCAGTGGGGTTCCATTTAGACCAATCTGACAGATTTATAAGAGGAATTAATTTCTTTTAGGACTATAACCCCTACTTAAATAGCCTGATCCTCTTCAGATATGATAATTTTATCTGGAGGCAAAAACACATTCTTCTGGTTTCTGGGGACAATGTATTTCTCACTATTATTGTCCATATAAAAACAAGAAAATTCTTTAACTTCTCAGTTATGGTGGGAGGGTTTATTATTGTGTTATAGGTTAGACAGTCCAATTTTCTCTCTTCACTGCCCGAAGTCATGCTAAAAAGCAATGCTTGGGGACTGAATTTGACTCCCATTGCATTTGTAAATTTGTGTACTTTAAATGGAATGTTTATAGAATATCTTTCTGATAAAACAATTCCTGGAGGGAAAGCCAAGTAATTTGATTTCCCTCAATCATCTGTATATTTGGCGATATTTGATCAAAGAGGAAAATCAACAATACCTTGACAAGCTGTTTTCGGAGGATTCTTCTAAAAACTCAATGTTGCCTCTCTTCCCTTGGTTTTCAGAGGTTTGTATTCCAGCAATATATTATTTGCTGGAACTCTCTGAAGAGTTTTTTTTTTTTTTTAAATCTATTCCATAAAAAAATGGATTCCATCTCCTGAAAACAATACCAACATTATTGATTTAGGGATATAAGTATTTCAGTATAAGATTAATTAACAGAATCACTATTGAACTCTACATTCTTCAAAAACAGCTTTATAGTGACTGATAAGAAATTATTTTAAAATTATACCTCTTTATTTAGTATAAAAGATTCTTGTAACAATTTCACCCAAAGAGACATGAAATGTATGTAAAATTTTTTTGAGCCCTCTAGTCTTTCAGGAAAAATTCCTATTTCAAACCAAATTTCCTATCCATTTCATGGCTATTATTCATAAATCATTTTCTTTCAGATGTTGAATTCTTTACTTATTCTCTTTCCAGCCAAGAAAATATATCACATTTTTCTGTAATTAATCTATTGGTTGAGGGATCTAATCATATTTAGCAGCTGTATGTTGCTTAGCAACTTCAAAATACTGAGCAAACATTAATTAATTAATCTAACTGATTCTTAAAATCTCTAGTTTGAAGCCTATAAATCACTTACTAAACTGAGGTACTAATCCCTTTTTTATTCATGGGAAAAGGGATATGAACATAGCATCATGGGGAATCCAACAGTTCAGTTCCCTTATTTCTGTTCTGTGTAGGAGAACCATGTTCTTACTTTTCTATCAATATTTTGCTCTCTACTCTGCCTTCTCCTACCTCTTCAATTTTGATATATAAACAAATGTGTACAATGAAGTCAACAGGATGAATTTCCATTTTGCCTCTTTGGGTGACTTAGCCTTCCTCCATGTTATTGCTATTCCTTTGATAAACTCTGCTGTTATCTTTTTTTCTTCTATTGTGCTTTCTTTCTATCAGTTCAAGTACCAGATTTTCCACAACCTACCAAATAAATTGTATTTGAATACTGATATTGAATAACTAGTTCCACGCCATTTATGGCTTTATAGGTTAACACCAAAATCTTGAATTCCACCTGTAAATGTATGAGAAGCAAGGTCCCAGAGCACTGGTGTAATATGCTCCTTATATAAAACATTCTGCACTAAATTTAGTCTCCAAGTGGCCTCAGTGTGTTGCGACATGTAGTGTGCATAACAGCAATCTACGTTCAAGGTGAGAACAGCATGAATCATTCTGGGGAGATCCTTACATCACAAAGAAAAAAGTTGAGTTCTGCTCACCAGATGCAGATAGAATATAGTATTCTCCAGGAGCTATTTAGGTAGTATTTGTTACTGTAGGTTCCCACACAAAACAAAACATGATGATTTTAATTCCTACACAAGTACGTACTTTCAATAATATTGTGAAGATTTGGAAGTGATAATCATGAGAGATAATAGACAGATGTCATGTTTTTGTCTTTTTAGGTCTTAACATGTCTGAAGGTTCAAATTCTGCTAATCAACCACATGGTACAAATAGTAGTTCTGTGGCCATCGCTATCCTTGTGCCTTTCTTTGCCCTTATATTTGCAGGTTTTGGGTTTTACCTATATAAACAAAGGTAAGTGTAAATTACCTATATAGAGTCTTTGTATTGTCATGTATTTGAAGATTTTAGTGGCTTAAACTTTATTATGTTAGACAAGGTATATTAAGAGCTGCACTGAGAACTCCTTTGCAAAATATCTGAATAGAAAATACACTCTATCCTCATTTTAGGTCTGTCATAATGTTTGTTAAGTGCTGTATCTTCACTAGCAGCTATTTAAGATGTTGTTATAAATTATTCTCTTTAGGAGAGGAGCAAGGGTAGTCTACATTTTTGGCATCTGGGGAATAATTTGATAAACAGGGTTGGTGTGTACTTATTGCAGGCTGCCTACATTTTGTTTTGATATACATAGTATTGTGAATCATATTTCTTGTGTAATTTACCTTAAGGCTCACACATTTTATTAGCTTGCAAGTATATGTAATACCCCTATGTCAGGGAGAGGTTTTATTATGGAAAGTGGTTCCACATTAGAAATTACTAATTCATCTGTAATTATCTTACAATAGTACCACATCTGTTCAGAGTTTCACTCTTATCCTCGATTCACTGAGGTGTCTTTATGTCTCTGAAATTGTTCCTCAGTTTTATTTGTAAATCTTGTTTTCTCACAGTCTTAAAAAATCTTGCACTATGGTAATGAGAGCCACTAAGTGGTGGAATACATTACCAGCATTTTTCTGGTGGCCTCCTATTGTAACACAGGACATGATTAAAAAAATTACAGGACATGATTAAAAAAATTGTAGTATACACAGAACCTAAACGTGTCTTGAAAGCTGGACTCTAAGGCCTTGAACTACCCAGCTGTAACTTGGTTACCGGCACACTGCAGCTTTTAATGATGTTTGTTTCCCTGACTCCTTTATACTTGTGATATAGATGAGCCATAAATTTCTGAAGAATTTAAGCTTTCATTTACATTTCTAATCCATCTAGTCATTAAGAAATCCTTCTAGATTTAACCAGTTTTATATTGTTTTACTGAGTTTGCAAACAGCAAGAGAGAAACAATAACCCTAAGAGAATCCTCTCATTCATTTGAATGTGGTGTTATTTCTGAGAAAATAATGTCAACTGTGTCCGCTGCACATTTTAGTAGAAATATCTGTTTTTTCTGGCATTGTGGTCCAGGTTTTATGTTATTACCATTTTTTCTCTAGTATGATTCCTGGCTCTATTACATATTTGCTACTTTAAAATGAACATTACTCAGAAGCATTATTTGAACAAATATGGTAGTTCTTGACATCAAAACAAAGCTTCCAAGGTTCAATATTTAGCTCCTACATTCATAATTGAAATTTGTCCATTTTATTGAGGTTCTTATACCACACTGATCACCGCAGAAAATTGCAGTTGTAAATATTCCTTGTTTTTTTGTTCTTCAACAGGACTGCACCGAAAACACAGTATGCGGGATGCTCTGTTCATGAAAATAACAATGGGCAAGCTGCTTTTGAAAACCCCATGTATGACACAAATGCAAAGTCTGTAGAAGGAAAAGCTGTACGATTTGACCCCAACTTGAACACTGTCTGCACAATGGTATAATGTGGTAATGCTTTGTCTTCAGAAGTCTGGAAATTGAAACACAACACAGTGCACATATAGTTCAGTGATAAAAAATTAAAGCACACTTTTCAGGACTTACTGGGTCACCTTTTCCTGAGGATGATAAACAAGAGTGGTTTTTTTTCATAAACTGGAACAGAATTGTCCTTCATGTTTACCATGGAGAGTTTTACAGAAAATGTGCTGCACTCCACGAGTGCTTATTCACAGTTTATTTGCTTTTTTAAAAAAGGAGATTATTCTAAAACATAAAACATATTTGCATATATTGGAGGAGCATCCATTATCAGTACTTCTGTGCTTTATAAACTATAATAGAGAGACTGGGTTAAAAAAACGAAATAGGGTAGAAAATAAGAGCTATACTTACAGGATACAATAGGTCACGGACTTCTCTTTAACAGTCATGAGCTACATCATTCTGATAAGTTTGAACTCGGTACCCTCCTTTCAGTTATACATCCCTGTTTAGTAAATCTTTGTTTTTCTCATATCTGTGAATTTTCTAACATAATGACATAGTGTTTAATAGGCTTAAACCATCACATACAACTTATTATTTTTACACTGCAGAAGGAAAATTATGTCAAATTTTCAGCTATCATTTCATTATTTAATTCCCTGTTTTATGTCTTGCTTCCTTTTCACATTCCACATTTCCTTCCTCAGTTCCCATTAGCAACACATGCAGCTGGTAACAGGGATAGTTCTGCATCTACATATTTCTTTGTTGTGGACGTTTGCCACTAAACACCAATTTTAAAATGAATGATGTTAGGGTGCACCATCTGAATTGAGTTTTGTCCTGTAACACTGTTCCTTACTGTTGAAGATCACTTAGAAGACTGAACTTTTTACACTGTTTTTTCAGACATTGGAAATTTAACTTTTTTAAGTTTTCAGTTTAGAAAATTACAGTTTACAGTAACACTAGAAATCAAGTTGGTATATGAAGAACATAAAGATCTACATTTCAGTCCCTACCACTGTTTTCTACACTGTCTCACATTATCAGTATTATTTTACTACTACTGCATTGTGTTCAAATGTTCACACAGGGCATGATTCAAAACCATTGAAGTTAATAGGATGACACCCATTGACTTCAAATGGATTTTGGATCAGGCTCACAAGCCTTGCCTAATCAGAATTTGAAAATGCTTTGTTTTGGTATACAAGTTAATACCGTGAGGAAAACAAACCCTAACAATAATTGTTTAAAACTGAATACATTGCAGCAATTCAATGGAAAGATGCTGTTTTTAAAAATAAAGCCATGATTTTATTAGGAATAATCCATCATATGATTCAAATATCACC
Source organism: Emydura macquarii macquarii (assembly GCF_026122565.2). NCBI lineage: Eukaryota > Metazoa > Chordata > Testudines > Chelidae > Emydura > Emydura macquarii. The sequence goes on along the minus strand of NW_027130520.1, from coordinate 14,365,552 downwards.
ATCCTAAAAAGGCAGGTTTTAAACATTGCAGAACCTTTTCATTCTCAAACAAAGGAATGTAATCTTTAGTTTTACAGTTATTGCATAACAGAATTATCCAGTGGCAACCCCAGTAATTTAGTTTTTGCAGGTCATTGTCTTCCTTTTATAGCATGAAATAATTTTAGACTCACAAATGCTGTATGTTAGCTAATGTGAATTATCTGTCACTGTCCCTTTCAGGCATTTAATAATTCTGTGAAAAATCTGAACTTTTTATTACCGTAATAGAGAGTGCCTACCAAAAATCATTGTACCCCGGATTGCTGCTTGGATTTCTATACTATTTGATGAATTTCTTACAAACCATTTGACAACACTTTGTTTTGAAAATTCATACAATTCCGTCTAAAACTGTATTCTACTGAAAGGATGCTGTTTTATATTTTATACCATCTGTTATTTATTCTTGTTTATTCAAATAACTGCAATAACTATGATTCATTCATTAATGTTAAGATTAGTACATTTGAGATCTGTTTAAAAATATTTCTTCTGTAACTGGCTACTCCTCTTATATTAATGCATACTCTTTTGTAAAGAAGTATATTTTTATGAAAAAAAAGGATTTGTAAAAGTATGATGTAAATTTTCAGTGCAATGTAAACAAAATAAAAATGGATAATTGCTTTTTTAACAATGTGTGCTCTTTACAAGTTGAGATTTAGAGCCAATGCCAGGTGCAGAGTCTAGAAGATAACCAAATCAGTCAAACAAATTCAGTATTTTTGTGAGTCTCCAAATACACCGTTGTTTTTCAATCTTCTCTGCACTTGCAAATAAATCAGCAAGATTTAGATTACTTTCACAAATAGGAAATAACTAAACCTGCAACCTTCTTTTTATTTATTAAAATTATTTTTTTCATTTTACTCCAAGTTGCAGATTAATAAAAAGGTACATACTTGACATTTTGTTCTGTAAAACATATAGAAAAATTTACTTTTACCATCATTCTCTTTCTTTAAAAAAACAAAAGGAAAAGGAAGGAAGATTAAATTTAGTACTTATGAAAACTGTCGGAAAAATTAATCTGTGTATTGAAATCTGTTACTTTTTTCAAGAACAGTGGCCAGACTTGCATAGCACAGGCAATGAAAATGCATACTCTACTTCTTCACATTTTTGTAACTGAATAGAGGTGTTTGGATGCAAAAATGGGGGCTCCCTCATCTTTTAATTAAATTGAATTAGGAGGGTTATTTGGGGGAAAGACTGGGGAAAATGACAAATATTGTGCTGTAATATGACATCTGTTCCTTAGGGACACTTTCCACTTGAAAATATGGCACATATATAAATTTTATTCTGAAATGGTGTTCATGGAGTATAACGTGAAGAATATCTATCTACTATAGCTTCTGGAGAATCAGGCAGTATAAATAAACTTAAAGGGCCTGCTCCCTGCCCACACTGAAATCAAAGAGGATTTTATCATTGAATGCACTAGAAGCAGAGCAAAAAGTGACTGTAAAAATGGCATTGTGAGGTTCACTTTTTCATGTCTCTCAATGGACTTCTAAAGAAAATTGGCTCATTTTGAAAAGTAAAAACGTTATACCTGACAGCAAACCTTTCAGAGTCAACCTGGAATCTGAAGTCAAACTGTTCCTTTTCTGATTTGTAATAAAATAAAGACATTCTTAACAATTCTGTTAATGATGCAGGAACCAAACTAGAATCCATTTGGCACTTTCCAAGTGCTGTACTGACTCCATTGTAGCAATGAGTGAAATATCCATAATGGATCAAATACTTTCTGTTGTAACTTCCCTATTTTCCAGTTTGTAGTAAGTTTGTGGAATCAACTTGACATTTTAGGAAGTGTGCCTTTTTATGTAATGCAATATCATTTGAAAATATTTTGGTACTACAGTGTCTGAAATGTATGATGATTTTCACATTGATTTTTGGAATTTCAAGTTGGGTTGGTTGATTGTGATTGGTTAAATAAATCACATTCTACTCACTGTGCTTTCCTGATGTTCTCAGGAGGATTAGCGAAAACTATTTTGACTCATTTTCTAAAGGGGAGTGGCTACATTTTTTTTAAGAAGGCACACTAGAAAGTGAAAGATTATGTTGGCAAAGAGGGTCTTGCAGTCTAGCAAGGTCTTTAGAAAGTTGCGCTAACAATTATTGAAACAGAGGCCTTGTCTGCACACAAAAGTTGTATAGGTTTATCTAAAGTTGGCTTTTAAATTGATCTAGTAAAGCCAGTGAAAACACTGATTAGTTTACAACTGACTTATAAACTCACTTCCCTTGCACTGACCTGTCCAAAATTCTTGATTTTCACATTTTTCCTAAACTAAATTCCGTCTTTGAGCATGTCCCATTCCTTTGAACTGTAGAGGACAAGTAACTCACATGGCAGGACCAACAGTAGAGCTAAAAAGATGCCTGTTACAGGAGATGTTCATGTCAATTTCCTCCAGCCTTTAAAGGCACCCAGGACTTACTTGCATTGCCAGGTTCAAGATATTGACCACTGGCTTAAGAGCAGTAGCGTGGGACTACATCTTCTACAGAACAAATGGATCTCCTGTGTATGTAAGGCACATTTACATTCCTCCAAGCCCCAATCACGCTGCGTGAGTTTAGCGAAAAGGTGACAGAAGCAGGCATATGCCTCTTTTTGGTACCTGATGTGAACACTGCTTGCAGCTGCTGCTATCTTGATGCCTCAGCTCAGTCCTCAACCATGGTTGGACCTCAGTGTGGAGGATCTTGGATACTTCTACATCACATGTCAATCCCAAAGTGGATCCTGTAAACTGACTCGCTAAATGAATTGGCCAAAATTGTAGCAAAATATTTGTCATCAGTTTGCCTACTCCTGCACTGTGATATAAGGGTAGGTGAATGGAAAGTAAAATTTTAGCTTCACTCCTGGCACAAGTAGAGCCTTATGCCAGCATGGATTCAGTTGCAGCATTCAGGTCTTATCTTATTAATACAACAAGCGGCGATGTCTAGGAATTTACCCAAGATTACAGATCTGTTGAATGGATAATGCCATTTTTTAGTCAATTTTTGCCCATAACCTTCTTATTAAAAAAATACATCTGTTCAACAGCTATGAAAAGCACAACAGAAACAGCAGTGGATATTGTACTTCACTATTTTATGGACCGTATATTAGCAGAAGAAATTTTGTCTCAAGATTTCTTCCCTAGATTAGTAAATATGCACATTTGATCACTTACCAGAACATTTCCAGCCTGTGTCAAGAGAATTCATACTATGGATATGACTTCAAGAAGTAACATCAAGCAAAAATAAGCCCAGGAAACAAGCAGCTGTGTAGTCTTCTCGGGGGACATTTACAGCACTATTCTTAGTTTTACATTATTTTGAGCTTCAAAAATGTATTGGGAACCTTCGGAAAAAAAATAGACAGTCTCTGGTCTGAAATGTATGCAACTAAACGTTGACGTGATGCAACATGGCACAACCAACAATAAGAGGAAGGGAGCGGATAGACCAAGGTGATATAATAGTGAGTCCATTAATGAGGTATATGACAATGATTAAGAACTAACCCATTTAATATTATTTGATTTTTGCACCTTTTCCAGGCCCTCTCTAAATTAATTAATAATATTCAAGAGGCAGACTTAATAGGGGGAAGCACAGCCTAGTAACTGGAGAACGGATTAAGGTTCATTATCTCCTCGGTTCTGTGCCCATGTTATATAGTGATGTGACCCCCAGCTGTCATTGTTTAAACAAACAATGATGTATGACTTCTGGCTTTTTCTGCTAAGTGCTATTAGCTCATCCTCTCAACCAATCCCTCACTCTTTTTTGTCCATCTGTTGCCTCCTGTTTGTCAGATAGATTGTGAGCTCTCTGGTTCAGCGACTGGGTTCTTTGTCACATGGCTGTGCAGTGCTTAGCACAATAAGGACCAGACTCTGGCTACCATAATACAGATAATAAATAGTAATAACGTGGACAAGTCACTTAGGGTCTGATTGTCAGAGGTGCTGACTGCTGAGCAACTAGAGTAGTGTATGCTCAGAACCTCTAAGTCTCCACAGCTGCAAAAAACCCCACCTATCTCATAGGGTGATGTGAAACTTAACCAACAATTTCAAAGGGCTTTGCTGATATTATGTAATTAACAGGCTATATATAATAGTAAATTATTAATATTATGTTTATTTAGTTTTTCACCTCTCAACTGTTTAAATGACTGGGCAAAAGTATCTAAGTGTCTTGGGTTAATGTTCAAGTCTTCTGATTCCATGGAGTCCTCTAGCTCAGTGAATCAACACAGAGTAACAGCAGTTTAATAAATGAACCACTGAGACAGGAAATAAAAACTAAAATGCCCAAAATGGGCTTTTTCCTCTACCCAGACTGTCTCCTTTGGCCTAGCCAATATGGACTCATTCATACAGTTGCTCTCTGAGTAAAGGTTGAAAATGGTAACGATCCTATTGTGGCTGCAGTACTGGTTAGCCAGGAAGTGAAGTGGCCATAGAGGAAAGTTCTGCAGGCCCAGGCCCTGCAAAGATCAGAGCTTCAGCTTGAACAAATGAAACCACTGAATCTCAGTCCATGTGCACAGGACCCAGAAAGTCATGTTGGTTACTGTAAAGCTGCCTCTTTGCCCCCTGTTGTAAAGGAGGCTGTCCCTAGCAACTGCCAAAGACTGCCTGAGTGGGAAGCCTTTTTAATGTATATCCAGCATTTGGGTTTCCTTGCCAGGAAAGCCTGCTTTGGTGAATGAATAATCTAAGGATTTATCCTGGTGAAAAAAGTCTTGGAGGGCATAGAGACAGTGGGGCAAATTGATGAACTATCATCCAGTGTCAATAAAACAGTTATATTAACTGGGAAGTTTGTAACCCCCCCCCCCCCCAAATGCATTCAAAAACAATTCTGTATTGGTTTAGGTGAAAAAACTTTAACTAGCAAATTGAAAGAACTAGCAAGCGTCTCATTCAGCATGAGCCTGTATGCAATTTTCACACATCAGCATCTATGTGGAGTGGTCAGTACATACAAATTCACTGCATTCACTACATGCTGGTGGGACTTCTGGTCAAATGACCTTGGGCAAATATGGCAGTGTACACTACTGAGTTTGCTAAGTGCACCTATGGTGACTGGTTTTCTATTGTAGCCAAGAGAGAAGAGTGCTGCTTTGATGGCTTCGCATGGTGAGATGATGGTTATGAAAGATTCTTCTCTTTATATGTGCAGTTTATTTAGTGAGGGAGACATAGTTACCACCATTACAATACAAGATACTCTCATTAGAAGAAAACGTACTTTGAAATTATAAAAATACAGTATAAACATTTGGGGTGCACTTATACCCCACACACTGTTTGAGAAAGAAGAAAATGTTTTCCATGCTATTTTAATTTTTTCCCGGCTGAATTGTGTATATGTGCTTAGGTGAAAATGTCCTAACACAGCATAATTGGAGGGCCACTGATTCATGAGGAATCACAATATGTATGCTCATGAAGTATTCCGTTCCCACACAAAGGTGGATGAGGTTAAGTGGCATTATCTTTGGCCAAGCAGTCATAAAAAACACACAGAGGCTCCAGACAGATGTGGCTTTCTTGTAAAACTTTCAGAGCACCTCAGCCTGCACTCGTCACCTCTTTTTGGCCTGAGTCTTCAATAGGCCATTTGTTACTTAGATCTTATTTGCAGTACAACGTTGCCTGATCCAAAAAGAGTTTTGAAGATTAGATCTTAGGGAGAAGACGTCAGGTAGCATGGTTGTATCAACCAGCATGAGTTGGCTACAGCTTCTTTTAATGAAGTGTTGTAAAGTGTTATTTCCCCACTATTTTATAGCTTTCCCTGGGATTGATCTTCTTTATTAGAAGACCTGAGTTAATAATTTGTACATGAGAGAAACCACTAATGAATTGTAATACAAGTGTTTTGCATATTATGAACTTAAAAGTAAGAAGTTACAAGTAAAAAAAAATTGAGCTAACTGAATTTTCAGTCCATTCACTTAAAATGATGTACATTTTTTAAATGAATTTTTACATGAAAAATGTTATGTTGTACATTATGTCAGTGACACTGTATTGCATGGCTCAATTACTGTGCAACTTTCTAGAGAACTGACATACAAATTAGTTCTAAAATGTACAGGCAAAGAGAAAGGGGAGGGAAAATAGCTTCAAAGTAACTTCTTATATGTTGTTTGTGTTACAGCTACCCTAATAATATTGTAGGTGTCTGCAAACCCCGATCATAAACTAGGCCCCTACTGTATTAGATAGTATAAATTAACTTTAGTTCAGCTGAAAGCTGAGGTGATGGAAAGAGCTGGGCAACTGTTTCTGAACAAAACGTTTTTCAAGTCTCCTGAAACATTTCACAAATGTGTATTGACTTCACGGAATGGTTTCATTTGACAATTAAAAAAAATACCCTAAAAATAAAATATTTAATTTTTGATATTTTTAAAATGAAATGTTTCAAACCTTTTTAATTAAAAAATGACTTTTCATTAAAAAATTTCCTTCAATGTTATTAGTTTTACATTTAAAATAGTTCAAAATGAAGTTTTCTTTATTTTTTTTACTTTTCAGTCTGCTGCCTGTCACTCTGACTGCAGAGAGAGCAGGAAAGCAGCTGGCTGGCTTGATGCATGGAGTTTGCCCGTCAATGAAGGAATGGAGATGTCAATCCTGGCCTGTAGCATAAACACCAGCCTTCTGATTTATGCAAACTTTGCAATGGTCTGTGGGGAACAGAGAACAAGGGATAAAAAAATCTATGGACAAGATAAAATTGGGATTGTAGGGGATTAGGCAGTGCTGAGTGATGTAAATTGTGCCTCCCTCATCCACATACACATTGCCTTTAGAGGAACAAAGCAGAGTGAGTAAAGCATCTTAAAGTACTTAAGGGAGCTGGCCTGTAGAAACAACAAACTGCTTGGATCCTCTTGACCATTATCAGTGCATATGGTCTGAGCAGCCCAATCTAGGCTGTGTGAGGCTGAGTAAGGGGCCCAGAAGAACCTCCTCACTGCCAAGAAGATAAGTAAGACCAGAAGAAAGAAAATGAGAGGGTAGAAGAGGAAAAGAGACTGAGGGAGGAACACCAGAGAAAGAAACTTGGCAACAAATCCTGGGAACAAGCCATGGGTATTCACTATGGGAACACGTGCTGCAATGACAGCTGGAGGGAGAAGCAAATAGAGAGAAAGAAATCCAGTGAAACCAAGATTGAGGGATGAAGGATAAACTAAGAGGAAGAAAAAAAAAACAGAGGAGGAAATTAAAAAAAAATGGAAATGAGTTAAAAGAAGGAAAATGAAAGAAGGGAAGGAACTAATGAAATGAAAGAAAAGAAACACAAGTATATGCTACATCTGTATATTTAGTTTTCAGCTGTACCTTGAAGTAGAGCGCTATAATGAGGGCATGCAGAGAGGAGTGTGTCAGCATATTGAGGCGCCTGAGTTACAGAGCAGACTAAAATCTTACTATTATAGTCCTTCTTTTGCCCTCAGAATTGCAGGGTTTTTTACTACTGGGAGAGGAGGAGGCACTGCAGCGCCCAGGCTCTTGAGAGTGTGATGGCTAACTGGTCCAACGTCATGTTCTAGCAACCACTCGACAGGATGATCTGAATGGATTTTTTTTCACATTCACACCATCTATTCCCTTTTCTGATCTGCTCTTCTAAGGTCACGTCTCCTTTAGCTGTTGTAGCAGATGTAAAATTGCCTGTGGCTCTGGGCTGAAATCAACCTCAATGGCAAGCTGGTTTTGCACAGTGAATATCATTTTGTTTTGACTCTCCCTTGATTTACGTGAAACGTTTTCAGTTCTGAAAGTCTAAGCTGCTTGGCACAGTTGCTATATGATCCTATGAATTGAATGTTCTTTTTCTGTAACAAGGCTGTTATTTCATCAGGCTTATTGTTACTGTACAGTTTTTTGAGCCTTTTCCTGCTGCAATTAAGAATATTTTCACTTCTGTTCCAGGTTGTATGTTTTTCTGTTTATTTAAAGAAAACCAAGAGTAAAATTCACAGCAATTGGCTTGGATTAAAAAAAAAAAGTCTATTGGACAGTAGTTAAGTCATTTCTTCAAGAAATGGGCCCCAGTACCACATTTATTGTTCCAAATTGCAGTACACTTACCACCCATTGATTCATAATTGTAGTGAGACATTTTGCAGAGAACTGCAAAGTGTAAATGTTTCTGGTAATGAATTTAATCTATGACGTGTAAGAACACACTGTACTCGGTATTAAAAGATTACAAAGCTGAAGGATGAATTTTAAGTGTTATTATGTTCACTGAGGATGAGGAATAGTTGTCCATAAAAGAGTATTTTTATTACACAGAGAAGAATATATCAGACTTAAAAATATAGACATTGTAAAGGTCATCATTACAAAATAGCATAAAAATTGTTACAGTGAATTAAAAAATATAGAAACTTTTTTTTTCTCCAGAATATATGAAAAACGTTATTAATACTTTAACTTTGTGCTGGGATTCATGAATGGCACAGACTGAAAGCTGGAGCCTTGATACAGCTCAATACTTTTGGGAGATACACAAAGGAATTTTATAGACCTGGTGAACTGAAGGGGCTAAGGCAAAACCCAGAGGAACAACACACATTGCAGGAGAGTTATCAAAGAGTGAGTAAAGGTGCAGAGCATAAGTAAAAACAGAGTACAGTGAAACCTGTACCCAAGACCTTTCTTATTCAGCTGCTTCCTGTCCTAAAGAAAACCCCAAGTATCTCCAAAACTGTTGGATACTATTTCTTGCTCAACCTCTGACAAAAGCCTACCTCTGTTAAGCAACCAGTTTCTAGTGGCCTATTCAGTGGTTGTTTAAGACAAATCCCTTTGTAATCTAATTGAGACTAAATAGGCTTGGAAAGTTTAGATTTGTATCAGTAAATGTCCATAAATATCACTTTCACCATGCTATACCAGTTTATTGCCTCCGACCCCCAGGCGGGGCAAGGCAGGTAGGCAGTCTATGGCAGCAGAGGATAGCACTTTCTCCCGGGGTGGTTAGGGAAGGGGGAAGGAGACACAGGCCAACCCGTCTCCACTGCGTCCCAGCCCAGGGCCCTATCAGTAGCAAAGCCTTTGCCACCGAGTCAGCGGGGCTCCTGCCGCAACACGCTGATGAGGGTTTCACCCGACTCAGCCACTTGCTATGGCTGTCCCTGGGCCACTTCCTCCCCCAGGTCCCCAGGTACCTGAATGGTTTCCATCTCCCCTGGATCGCTGGGGTACTTGGCAAGCAGCAGGCCCACCAGTCCCTCCTCATCAATTGGCAGCAAGTCCGGGAACTCCTCTGTGGAGGGCAGCTCCTCCAAGTCACAGGGCTCCCGGGGTTCCCCGGCGTCAAGCAGTTCCTCCAGGTCACACGGGTTCCTCGGCATCAGGGAGCTCCTCCAGGTCAGCGCCGGCCTCAGAGGGTTCTCACCACCCAGGGGCCTCGGGACGCTCGGTCCAGCTGCTAGGGCTCAGCGGCCTGGTCCAGTCACTGGGGCCTGGTAGCCCTATCCAGTCACCTGGACCTGGCAAGCCGGGCAGGTTTTGGAGGCTCCGTGGATTCCAATTGGCTGCTCGGTTGGGGTCAGGCCTAGGCTGCAGCCTGCGGGAAGGCACGTCTGCCTCCAGCAGCAGTTCCCCCTTACTGAGCTGCTCTGCCGGCCTTTTGTACTTCCCCTCCCTGTGTTGGCTCTGCCCCCATTGCCGGACAGTTTGGTCTGTTGGGCCTGGTTCTGCCCAGTAGGCGAGTTGCGACCCTTCCTCGGGCCCATTCCACTTAGTTATGTTCCTCATGTGAGGTCATTAAGGAGTGAATGGCAAATACAGATGATGTAAAGTGATATGAGCAAGAGCAAGGAGCATAGAGCAGCTTACAACAGAGGTACGTGCTTGATTAATAACCATAATTTTGTATTTTTGTTATGCTTTTAGCCAATGTGAGAATAACTATTTACGGTTAGAAACCCTTAAGGCTGTACTGAGCATGCTTCCATGAGTTGGAGGTGTGGGGCAGGAATGTTTCCAAGATTGAGCCTGATTAGTTGTCTATGTGAAACTGCACTTGATTAAAAAAGCTCCTTTTTCACTTCTGATCTGTTTTAGGTTTCCATATACTATATTGGCAAGGAGGATAAATCGCAAACAACAACCAGGACATTATAAAAACTATATTAGTAAGTGAAAATATTTTATTTTCTTATTGTTATTGCAAAGAAAAATGGCTGTATATGGGCAAATGAAAGAGTATGATGCAGAGCAGGAGGACTGGATTCAGTACTCAGAGAGACTGTCTCAGTACTTCATTGCAAATGATATAGAGCATGATAACAAGAAACATGCCATTTTATTGAGCATTTGTGGACCCAAACCAAATAGTTTAATTATAAGTTTGGTGGCACCAGAAGAGCCCAGAGCTAAATCCTTTGATAAGCTGATTAAACCTATCATGCACCTTCATAACCCCATGCCATCAGTGAGTGTGCAGTATTTTAAATTTAACAGTTTCTTCTGCCAACCTGGACTGTCCATGGCAGTTTTTGCAACAGAACTGCATCATTTATCAGAGCACCATAATTCTGGAGCTACATTAAACGCAATATTGCATGATAGACTTGTCTGTGGTATTAACAATGAAAGAATTCAGACTCTGTTGGCAGAGTTCACCTTTAGATTTTTTGTTTAAAAGAGCTGGAAATACCACAAGGCATGGTAGTACCTGCACAGAAGGCTTTGGCTTTACAGGGAAGCACTAAGCAATATGTAGATAGCTAAATAGTCACAAGCACCAACTTGTCTTGCAGTCCAAACAAAGCACATTAATCTTTAAATAAACAGCAGTATCACCTTAAGAACACACAAAATTGTTTTAGATATTGGGAGAAACATACCTCCTTTCCATACAAGGATATGGAGCACTGGGTTTGCTGGAAGTGAGGTCATCTTGAAAAAATGTGCCATAAGAAATGGACACATGGAAGGGAAGAGGTGGGGCACAAGAAAGAGGTTCACCATAGTGCAGAAGAGGAAAAGGAGCCAGAAGCCAAGGACTCAGTGTAAAGTGACCATGTTTAATGTTATCAGCAAAAACCAACAGGAAAAGACTGCAAGTGGATGTTATAATTAATGAACAAAGGATAACCATGGAGACTGATACAGGAGCTTTTCCTACTATAATCAGTGAGGTTACTTATCACCTGTTTTGGCCAACGGACAACACACACAGCAATAGGGAATGGTTAAAATGGTTTAAACTTTGATTTATGTGTTCCCAATTAATAGTTTAAGAATAAAGAATAAAACTAACTGAATTATTTAATGTTTGAGCCTCCAGAGTGTTATAGATAATTTAATTTAGAACTGTGAATGACACAATGGGTGATAAAATATAAAATAGTTAAGTAAACAGGCATTACAATATAACCATATATTGCAAGGATACTCACATGCTAAAGTGAAAAGATGCATTCAGGGCTGATTAGTCCCTGAATGATGAGAATGGGTATAATTTTTTCTCTAATCATACCCTGATGATGGAAGGGAATGCCTATCTAAAATCAGTGTACTATCCTTTTTATAATCAAACTCCTCTTAATACATTGGCATTAAATTCACCTTTTTTAACCATAATTAAATATTTTCTACTGTCTCACTAATATTAAGAGCTGCATAAATGCCATAGCAATAACGATCAATATAGATAGCATTTTCCAAAACATTAATATTTTATATAAAACACCCATAAAAGCCACTTAGGACCAAAACATGTTTACACTATGATCCAGGGTTATGCCTTAACTTATCTCCAATTTGCCTTTCAATTGTTTCACTTCACTTCACTCATATGTTACCAGGACTCGCTTGACTATTGAGAAGTCTATTTTTGGGAAATACATTCCTTGGCCTACTTACATTTCAGCACATTTTGATTTAGACACAAGTGTTGTGAGTTAAGCATGCATGCGGGTGTAAGTTCCCCTCTGGCTGCCATCTCAGCTTCTGCAGCTAGCTGAATCGGCAGACCTTGTTAGCACTGCTCGTGAATAGCCACAGACTCGGTAAAATGGTGCCTTCAATGGTGAAGGCACTTGGCCAGGTTTATTGTCAAGAAAGCACAGTGCTAGCACCCCATAGGAGTAACAGATACATTAGGGTATGTATGCTCATTACAATGGATTAGCTCTGTTAACGACAGGAGTTTCTGTTATCCCCTAGGCCAAACAAAGATAACACTGCTGGGACCCCCTTTCTTATACACTTATACAAACATTTTCAAATTGCATCTCTGACATCAGCTACTGCTCCATACCTTGCCTCCAAATAAAGCACAGCATCTTCATCAATCATCCTGTCTCCATTAGCTTAAGGTTGGGGTGTCTCTGTACTTTCCCTCATGACTCTGTTCATGCACTACTGTATTTTGGGGAGAGCTTGTACTACCTCTCTGTGTTGTATTTCTGTTCAGGGAACACTTATACTGTCTCCCAGGACTGTGTTTTTGCAGTTACCATGTATCGGGAGAATTGTGGAATGCTATTGCTTTAACAATACTGTATTGATGCCAATTTTCTGTACCAGTCAGTGAACTTGTAAGCAGGCAAGTAGTTGCTGTTTCCTAAAGCCAGACTTTGGTTCAGGCCTCAGCGCTTGCACTAAGCCCAATGGTTCAAAGATTTTCTCTTACTACTATAACAAGCACGTATCATCTCTATAGCCTACATCGGACATTAACCATACACTAAGTGTAGAGGCACTCATTGAAAAACTTTCAGCGCTGTTCAGCGAGGGTCTCGGTATTCTGAAAGGGGTCACTAATAGAATTTCTGTGGATCCAGATGCTAAAACATGTCTGTTTAAGATGAGACCAATACCATGCACCGTAAGGTGGACCAAGAACTTGGCTGGTTACAGGCAGCTGGTATTATTGAGCCTATCCACTTCTCAGACTGGACTGCTTCTCTTGTTCCAATGTCGAAATCAGATGGTGGAGTGAGGATATGTAAGGTCTGCAAGGTTCATAGTCAACTGTGTGATCAAGTTTTATACGTATCCCCTTCCCAGGACTGAGGACCTGTACACTACTTTATCTGCGGGGAGGGTGGGAAAACTGTCACAAAAATCAATTTAAGTAATGCCTACCTCCAAATCCCTCTGGACAATAGCTCTAAACTTTATGTAATGATCAATACTCCTAAAGGGTTGATTTGTTACAACCGCCTCCCATTTTTTTAGTGTCAGCAGCTACAGGGCAATGGGCAATTTATTCCAAGGTATGCCACATGTCTGTGTATACCTTGATGATATCCTGATTGAAGGGGAATCTGAGTCAGAACACTTACAAAACTTGGATCAGGTACTGCAAAAATTAGCTGACGCAGGTATACATCTAAAGAGGGAGAAGTGTATTTTTCATGCTGCTGAAGTCATTCACCTGGGACACAAAAATTAATGCAACTGCCTTACATCCAGGAGAGAAGAAGGTATGGGCCATTAACTAGGCACCAGCACTAACGTCAGTGTCTGAAATGAAATCCTTCCTAGGCCTGTTAAATTATTATGGTGAATTTTTAACCCAACTTGCATCCATAGTGAATCCATTACACAAACTAATACAGAAAGGGGTAAAATTCCAGTGAGGTCAAAAACAAAGATAGCTTTTGCAGAAGCAAAGAATTGCTAATGTCACCAAACCTTTTAGTTCATTATGATAGCCAGAAAGACAGTACTGTTTTGTGATGCCTAATCACATGGGGTGGGAGTGATACTAGCTCACTGAATGTCCGATGGGTCTGAGTGTCCCATCAGTTAGACATCAAGGTTATTAGCTTCAGTAGAAAAAAAAATTCCAACCAGAACAAGAAGGGTTAGCAGTGGTTTTTGGGGTAAAGATCTACACTTACCTATAAGGCATTTTGTTTTATATATATATTCACACGCACACACTCTTAAAAGTCTGTTTGTTGAGTGCAAACTGGTACCCTCCTATGCATCTGCCAGCTTTCAGAGATGATCTCTTACCTTATTAGCTTATGACTATAAGTTTAATTATAAACCTAGAAAAATTTTGGATAATGCAGATGCTCAGAGTAAATTTTGTTTACTGCATAGCCTGCCAAAAGTATTTCAGCATACAGTACACTTCACTAATTGACTCAACACAGATAAAAGAGAGAGAGAGAGAGAGAGAGAGAGAGAGAGAGACCCTTGAGTGCTTACAGAGAATGATTACAGATGCTGGACAGAGAGGGTAAGCACTGAACTACAACCTTGTTATTCCCAAAGGGAGTATTTAAGTATCCAGCAGGGGTGCTTATTATTCCCTAATAATTCCTAATTATTCCTGAGTGAGCATAACGTTGTTACATGAAGCCCATCCTGGCATTGTATGCATGAAGAGGCTCGCATGTAGTTATGTGTGGTGAATGGGAATGGAGCGGGAGATTGAAACTTTTGTGCAATAGTATGTGGTTTGCCAGTCCAGCCTCCATACACCACTGAACGTTCTTTTGCACTCATGGGAGTGGCCTTAGCAATCCTGCGTGTGTCTTCATGTAGACTATGCTGGTCCATTTGTGGGGAATATTTTTTAAATCATAACTGTTGTTCATTCGAAAGGGATTGAAGCTCACACAATAGCCTCTTTTACAGCTGAATCTACACTTAATAAACTTTGATTTACATTTTCCATTTTTGGATTGCCTGAGACAGTAGTGAGTGACAATGGTACCCAGTTCACTGCAGCTGTAGCAAGACTTTATGGGGAAAAAACCCACCATCAAACACATTATAAATATGCCATGCCATCCTTCTTCAAATGGCCTTAGCAGAGAAGGCCATACAACAGGAAATGAAGAAGATGGTATATGGTAGTATAGAAACCAAGATGGCCAGTCTTCTTTTCCAGTCTCAGGTGACACCACAAGCAACAACAGGAAAATAACCTGCAGAACTCTTAATGGGAAGAAAACTAAGAACCCATCTGGACTCTCTAACCTGGATTAATCTGCTAAGGTGAGGAAAAGGACAACACAAAAGTTATACTATGATGTGTGAGCATAACCAAGAACATTAAATGTAGGCAATGCAGTATATGCTCTTAAATTTTGCAATGGCCCTTACTGGTTATCAGGTTGCATCATAGCTCTCGGAGGGTCTTGGGTGATGGAGTTATCAGACGGGATTCACATTTGTAGACTTTGCAGTCAGGTTTATCTGCAGTACCATGAAGCATTACCTGTACTGAGTTCTCATTCAGATATTGAGATACCAGGTCATACGGAGTCCTTTGACTATCCAATTGCTACATCCAAAAATAGTGAGAGTGCTGAAGACTTGGTACCAACCACTGCAACAGACTTAGAAGTTAATCTTGCAGAGACAGTTGTATTATCAGAAAGCCCTTCTGCACCTGCTACTGATCAAGGACCACAGGTGCTTTCACTGCAGCACTCCAGAAATCTCCCAGAGACAGACTAGACTTGTAGTTGTAAATACCTATGCTAGACAGAGCAGGTTAATCCCTTTTAATTGCTTGAGGATTATAGCAATCCAACCCAACTTCTTAGTTAGAATGTTTAGTTTTGCTGTCACGATGTTAATGTTTTAAATTTACTATTACTAATAATTTGAAGGGGGAAGACTATAATGTTTTTGTTATGCTTATTGCCATCTGGTGGCCAGTGTGAGCCTAGTTATTAGCTGTTAGAAGTCCTACGGCTGTACTGAGCATGCTCCAAAAAGGGTTGGGTAGGTGTGTGTGTGTGTGTGTGTGTCTGTGAAAGTTTCCAAAATGGAGGCTGATTAGTTGTCTAAGTGAATCTGAACCAGAATAAAATGTCCTTTTACATGTCTGATCTAATCTAATCATGTCTCCATATACTAAAATAAAATCCAGAAACAATATCGGTAGCCACTCCTAGTGAGACCTACCATAGTAGCTAGAGCCGGGAAAACAGTAACTCCATTTCATGAAGGCTTTTAAGACTTAGACATTTTGTTTCATCCCAGTTTGGAATGAAAACCAAAATTTCAAAATTCTTCACAAAATGGAATGACTGCGTTCCACCTCACTCCCCAGGAAGCCCTGGCTCTGGGACAGTCCACCTAGCTGGGTGCCCTGGAGCCAAGGACCCTGGGGCTCCTGGGAGCCCTGGCTGCTGAGAAGCTGCACACTCCGAGTAATCTGGATAGACTAGATGGCTGCACATCATGCCTTCAGCTAGGTCCAGGTCCTCAGGGACTTGGTCTGCAGTTCATCCTGACCACCACCATGGGCCTCTGTGGCAGCTCTTCAAGGAGCAGGCTCTCTACTTCTATCCTCCCCAGTCATGGAACCCAGTGGAGAGAAGGTTGTGCCCCAGAGAGGTAGAGTGGGGTTACTGATGGGAAAGGAGAGGAAGAAGGAGAAACCAGGAGCTACCAGGGGTGGGAAATCAGGAGACAGGAAATACAGGAGGAGAAGAGGGGGTAGGGGCAGAGGAACTGTAAGAGTGAAGGGGTGATAGAAAATATGGGGAAAAGAAAGGTGAGATTAGAAGTTGCTTGGGGGAAAGCTGGGAGATAATGGAGGAGCAGAAACTAATGTGAGAACAGAAGGGGTCAACCCAGATGACAGGCATTAATGGGAGACAGGATGGAGACATGAACTAATGCGGCTGATGCAAGCCAATAGCAACCCTTTCCATCCCAGGTTCCTTCCTGAATCCCACTCAAGGTCCCCTAGTTACTCCTACTTCTCCACAATCTGATTCTAGCTCACCCCAAAGCCTCCTCCCTCTTCTGAAGGAATAGTTGCCTGCTTCCAGTGATCAGGGAAACCTGTAATCCAGCCTCCATCTGCTGCCTTTCACCAGCAGTAACTCCACAATGTTTGCAAAACTGATGTTTATGGTCATATGCAAATAAAATGTCACCTGGAACTGCATAAATTTTATCAGCTATGAAAACTGGTGACCTTTGTGTTTTACCATAATTGATCTATTTCTAAGGCTATTTTCTCAGTGTGTGAATCAAATAAACCAGTTTTTCCTCACTTTTTCTGATTTAGTGGTACTTACTGCCACCAACTTCCAAACCCTGCTAATGGAAACTGTCAAGAGAAAAATACATCTGAAAAGAGAAATGCCTTCTGAAGTATTTCCACTACCTGGAAAAACAATCACCTTCACATTCAAGTGATCTAGGGTATGTAGCTATTTTGTTTATCTTAGAGCATGAGGGTCCTTATGAGTCTTGAGAGATAGCAAGAGAAAGAAAGAAAACAAAGGAAACCATAGAACCCCTCTCTGATTCCATGAGCAAACGTTAATTTTCCCTTCTATTTTAACTTCATGACCATAGTATATCTACTCATCTATCAAGGTAGTTACACTGCGTTCAGCACTGTGGTATCTGAGTGCCTTACACTTGAATCCAAACACATGATCTATACATAGTCCTAGCTAGATGGTTTTTTCATCCAAAAACTGTATGTGGCATGTCTTGCATAAATAATTCCAGGTTAATATAAGGTTTGTGGAGCTTTTGCAGTTAGGTAGAAAGCGTGTGTGCGGGGGGGGGCGGGGAGGTATAAACCCCTCACTGGACAGAAGGGGGTTAAGAAGCAACTCTAGGTTCAAGAGTACCCACCCCTCCACCCATGATGAGCATGCTTGGGTTGGAGGTGGAGCATAAAAGCCCACCAGACAGCTCAGTCAGGACTGGCAGGCCAGGGAGAAGTAAATGGTCTGGGAGCTCTAGGGCCAGACATTACTTAATTCCTCCACCTAACCAGGGAATGGGGGCGGGAGCCAGAGCTCCAGGAGACTGGGACCAGGACCAGAAGCCTGGAAGGCAGTGCTGCCCACAGACAGATGGCAACAGGCTGAAATGCAGAGCAAGGTAGGAAATGACCTAGGGAAGCTGCCTTGAAACTGATGCAAGGCACCGCTAACTGAGCAAAGCTGAGGTCAGTCTCCATGGGTCCTGGGACAGAATCTGGTGGAGTGGGAGGGCCTGGGTTCCCCAACCCCACATTTGAACTGTGCCCGCTAGGCTAAGCTGCTGCCCATAAAATGTACCCTCTAGATGGAGCTGCTGCTCGTGAACTGTATCTACTAGGCAGAGTTGGCACAGAATATGACCCATAGGGAGTAACTGCTGCCTTGGGCTCTAACCACTAGGCAGGAGATGCTGCCTCCCACCCACAACTAGTGGAGAATGTGGGTAGCATGACCCAGGTCTGTGGAGAGACTGAGAAAGAAAGAAAAGAGCGTACACAAAAGAAATGAGAAAGATAAAGGAAGGTACCAGCAGAAGGAGTGCTGTGGAGATGGAAAAGCTGTTAACGTGACTGGCAGGTGTCATGGCAGCAGTTACAGCAGTTGCAGTTGTTTCAGCAGATGGCAAAAGCAGGTGATTAAGCAACAATAGCTTATCTGAGACTTGGCCACTCAGCAACAAGAACAGCAACAACACCTAATTCAACAAGTAGCTGCCCTCTTCCAATAGTAGGGGCCAAATCCTATTGTCAGCCTGGCTGAAGACTTCTGCCATGGGAGTGGCTTTCTGTTCTGTGGCCCCTCGGGCCAGAGGTGCCATGCCTGAGGAGTCCAAAGGCTACTGGGGACAACATGCCCCGAGGAATCCAGTCTTCAACCAATGAATCAGCAATGGCATAGGCATGATCATGCATATTGGGTTCCCAGCAGCCGAAAACACCAAAGCTTTATCTGGCCTGAAGGAGGACATTCCCCAGTTCCTGCTGCCGGAAGAGAAAGAGGGTGCTTCCCAGCTGGCCCCTATTTTTTGTGTGGACAGCTGGCCATTTCTGGTGAGACTGCTCCTTCATGGACTTTTCTTATGAACAAGCCTGGATGATTATCATCCAGGCCAGGAAGAAAGGGTCTGTCAAACAAACTATTCTGGTGTGAGTCAACAGAGTGGCTGTGATGGCGCTGATTGACTCAGGATACAGGTCCAAGAACAGCTAGTCAAGGCAGAAAATGATTTAGTTACTGTTTACCTCAAGTGTGTCCATGCAGTTGTGCATCCATATCCTGTGAGGAAAGTACAACACAGAATAAGGGGGCACACTAGGAGATTACAGGTTGAGGTCTCCCCTACACCAGTGTACCCAGTGATTTGGGGGTAGAATTGGAGTAGTTAAAGGAGGTCTTAAAAGGCTGGGGTGATGGCCCCTTCTGAGAAGAAGGCAATCCCCAGGAGGAGGATCTGAAGCCCATAGAGATGGAAAACCTGACTCAAGTAAGGACCAACGAGGACTACAGAGAGGGACCCCTCGTCACAGAAGCCACTGGTGCGGGAGCAGAAGTCCCCTTACCCCTGAGAGTGTTCCCAAAAGGAAGACCCAATGCTGAGCTGGACCTATGAACAGTTCATCAGTGTGAATGGGGAAGTAGTTAACCCTTGCTTAGGGAAACTATGACCCCCATTTTGAGCTAAGGGAGAAGAGGGTATATTGGGTAACCAATGACGTCCAGATGGACAATACCACAAGCCCAGCTCCTGGTCCCCAATCAGTTCTGGCAGTGGCTATTACAGCTGGCCCATACAATAAATTGGCATGAGAAGACCTTAGATTGGGGACCCTCAGGTTCTACTGGGTGGGGATGAATGCTGTAGTCAAAGACTACTGCCTCGAGTGTCAACTAAGAGGGACCCAGAAACCCCCGAAAGCCAAACTTGTCCTCCTACCATTGGTCAGGAGCCCATTTGAGAGGATTGGAATGGATCTGGTAGGATCCCTGGAGAAGACGACAACCAGTATCAATACATCCTGGTAAAAGTGGATGATGCCATCAGGTATCCTGAACCCATACCCCTCTGATCAACCACCCGCCTATATTGAGCTTGAGCTGTTGAAGCTGTTTGCATGCAGCTAAACAGATCCTAACACCAGGGAACTAACATGATGTCCCAGGTAACAAAAGAACTGTGTGCCCTTTAAAGATCAAGGCTTTGAAGACATCCATCTACTACCCTGAAATGGACAGACTGGTGGAGCACTTCAGCAAAACCCTGAAGGAGATGCTGTGAAAATTCATAGCTGAGGACCCACGACACTGGGACCGATTACTCCCACCCCATATTCAACAGCCAGGAGGTACCGCTAGCCTCGACAAGGTTCTCCCCATTTGAACTCCTGTATGAACATCAACCCTAGAGAGTGCTGGATCCCCTCTAGATACCTCGGAGGAGCAACCACTGCTGAAATCTAGCATGGTCCGGTATATGATTCTCCTGTGGGAAGACTTGGTGAAGATAGGGGCATTTGCCTGGAATAACTTGCTGAAAGCCCAGTAGGAAAAAGAACATGCCTACAACAAAGTCATCTAAATAAGAGAGTTCATGCCCAAGGAGTCCTGCTGCTACTCCTGCCGTTGGAGTCAAAACTGATGAAATGGTGGTAAAAGTGTTTGAAGTTGTAAGGAAGGTGGGGGCCATTAACTATGAGATACACCAGTCCAGGAGATGTAAGGAAACACAAATCTAGTATGTCAACATGCTCAAAGCCTGGTGGGAAAAAGAGGGCCTCTTAATAGAGTCAGACCCAGTAAAACTGGAGCTGGGTTCCCAGGAAACCCCCAACCCTGACCTCTGACCTATACAGATGACTGGAGAACTCCTGTTAGATCAAGAACGCCAGCTATGACAGCTGATAGAAGCCTTCCATGAGCATGACCCTGGCGTGACCCTATAGACACTGAACCAGGGAAGACAGTTTGCGAGAACACAAGTCTCCTGCCATTAAAGATGAAGGAAGGAGTCCAGCAGGAGCTGCAGATGATGTTGGAGATCGGGGCAATCAAAGAGTGCTGGAGCCCCATTGTGTTGGTGCTGAAAGCCGATGGATCGAATGCTTTTTTATTGACTTTTGGAAGGTAAACACCATTTCCAAATTCGATGCTTAGCTGATGCCCTAGGTTGATGAGCTGCTTGATAGACTAAGGGCTGCCAAGTTATTTCAACTCTGGATTTCACTAAGAATTATTAGCAGATCCCTTTGACTGCTGAGTCCTGGGAAAAGACTGCCTTCTCTACTTTGTGAGGTCTCTACCAGTTCACAATGATGCCCTTCAGCTTGCACAGGACCGTGGCTACTTTTTAGTGCTTGATGGACCGGATACTCTGTCCGCATGGGTCATATGCCATGGCATACATTGACAACATTGTCATCTACAGCTAGAGTTAGGAAGATCACTTGAGGCACATATCATCTGTCTTACAAACACTTCAGGAGATGGGGCTAACAGCCAATCCAGCCAAATGCTGATGAGCCAGGTGAGAGGTGACCTATATGGGCTACCGAGTGGGAGGCGGGTGGTTGAGATCACTCATTGACAAAATGCAACGTGCCATACCCATGACAAAATGCCAGGTGCACCACTTCCTCAGTCTTGCTGAGTACTTACGATACTTCATACCCAACGTTGCTATCATCATGACACCCTTGACAGATCTGGTAAAGAACACCTGCCTCCAGAAGTTCCGTGGTCTGTAGCCTGCGAGAGGTCCTTACGGGAGCTAAAGAAGCAGCTGAGCCAAGAACTCATGCTCACCCATCCTCACTTTACCAAAAAGTTTACACTCCAAACAGAGACTTCCAAGCTGGGTCTGGAGGCAATGCTATCTCAAAACATTGATGGAGAGGAACACCGCATAGTGTACCTCATCAAGAAGTTTTTCCCATGAGAAACCTCCTACTTAGCCATAGAGAAGGAGGCCCTCGCAATGAAATGGGTCCCTGAGTCCATTAGTGTTTATTTGTTTTTTCTAGTGTCAATGTAGTAGTAGCATGGCATGAAAAATGTAGTAGTTATAGTGTATGGAAAATCCTGAAGTCCTTACTCTGCCAAAACTCCCACTGATATCAAAGGGGAGATTTGCCTGCACAAAGCCTGAGAAAGGACTTGACAATTTGATCTTATGTTTACATACCACTCTTCACCTATGCATGCATCTCTTATTTAATACATATTAATACCAACCTGCAAGAAATCTGGAATATCACAAAAATGAGTTATTATGCGCAGCTCACAAAAAAAAAAAAACAATGGACCTTTTGTCTAAACCAGGCATGTATTAGCATTTATCTGCTATAGTAAAACTCAATTGCCTTAAGCAGAAGGGTCTTGCTTGAATTGACTTTACTGCTTATTATGTGCGAGACAGCAGAACACAATACTGTATATATATATATGATATAAGTGTAAGATAAACAAAGATTTGTTTATCTCCACCACCTCAGAGGAATTTTAAAGTCACTTCAGTTGTAGCCTGTGCTATTATTGGAGATAATTACCTGAAGAATGACAACTGCATAGATGCTGGAGCTAAGCGTGAAGGGGGTACGGCAGCACCCTCTGACTTCAGGCAGTTTCCATTATATACAGGCTTTACAGCCTGGTTCAAGGGCTCTCAGCACCCCCACTATAAAAATTGTTCCAGCCCCCCTGGACGGCTGATGAGACATTTAAATCAGAAGATATCATTCATCACAATCAATTACTGCATATTGAATTTGAAGCAAAATAGACACTGCTAAACTACCGCTTGCAGGCAGTATTGATTGTAAACGTCTAAAGAGTTTAGAAGAGGTAAAATATTTGGCAGGGATGTCACTATTTCCTGATTCTTGTTTGAGTTATATTGTGGCTATATGAGAGTGCCCCTGACAGAGAGTAGGTCACTGAAAAGAGGCTCTCATTTAAAAATTGTGAACAGTGACAGTCATGGCATTGTCTTGGTTTACCTCTAATCATCTTTCTCTCTAATTCCATGAGCAGACCACATACAACGCTGAAAAGCAGACACATAGAGTATTGTAACAGTTAGGATTGCCTGTCTTCTCCCAGTTCATGGATTGCTCTGTGGCTAAGGCAGGAGATGGGCATCTGAATGCCTAGAGTGAGACAGCGGTACACATGCTCAGTGGCAGAAACGTAGGCATGTACAGGATTAGGTGGCAGCTGAGACACAGGGTTTTGTGGATTGGAGTGAATCCTAAAATTGGATCTTTATGCATCTGGGCCTAGCTTCTATTAGAATCAAAGTGAATTGAGGGTGCTGACAACCTTCAGCACCTTATAGGGCTGGGTCACTCTTTGCTGACTCAACCTGTTTTTCTGGCCCATCTCATTTCTCACTGTCTGCAGTAGATCATACAGAGCTCTAGTTCCTTTCCCACTCATGGGGAATACCATCACCACCAGCATTACTGTGTAAAAAAGTAGTTTGCATTAACTAAGTGTGTGTGGATTTGTGTATATGAGCTCTGGTTGCCAAAACAAAGGCATCATGGCACTAGGCTGGGAAGCAATAGTTCACCTTCGTTTGGCTCTTATTGCTCAATTCTAGCCACCGTATTGCCTGAAAGGCACATACATACTGGAGGAAATTCAGAGAAAAGCAACAACAGTGATTAAGTGGCTGGAGGAATGGATTTAGGAGGAAAGATTAAAAGAGATTAAGTGACAGTGAAGGTGTGGACCTGAGAGTTTATGTTTGTGGAGTATGAACAGCATAGAGAGAGAGGAATTGTTGTATGCATGGGTTATACAGGAGCTCAAATAAAGACTGGGAATATATAGGCTGGAAACTCAAGAAAGCTTCCTAATAGTGAGCTGTATATACTGGTGTTGAAATGCTTTTCTTGGGGATCCTTAAAACTAGATTGCATTGAAAATTACCATAGGGAAAAAGACTTAATTGGCAGAGAGATGGACTGGGTGATCTAGTAAATCTTGTTCATCTCTACTGCTGAGGCACTGTGTAAATTAATTCAGACTGTCTTATCAAAACAGTGACTTTACAAAATAGGGAATAGAACGAACTTTTAGCTTCCCTTTGTATTTGAGATATTTTGGCAAATAAATGTGATTTCTCGATTTATGTACATTTACAGCAGACAACTCAGCATCTTTCAAGTGATTTATCAAGGGAAAATAAATGTCTTGCAAACAGCTGGTGGCTTTGCTGGTCAAATGGTTTGACCCACAGGCAGAGATGTAGCTAAACAATTTCAGAATTTAAAGATACCATCAAGGGAATCTTTGCTAGCTCTGAAAATGCTATAAAGAAACTTATTATTGAAGCCTAACTGCGTGTTCTTCTCTTTACAAGGGATAAGATAATTAAAGTCTTTTATTGTAAAGGTTTTTAAACATTTGGGAAACAAGTAAAAATATTCAGTCGGGGAGCATAAAACAAGGCATTTAAGGTTCACTTTGAAAGACATATATAATATTCCTCCCCTAGTATTATATCAATTAGGTAAATCAGAGAGTAACATGTTTCTAAGCATTTTTCTTTGGTATCATAAAAGGCTACTTATTTCCAGCAGAAAGTGTTTCCCAGGGGACATTTGAGATTTTATTGTGTGCTGTTCCTTACATATCAGAAAGTTAATGATATCATATAACGCAAAGTAGGCTGCATCAAAAGAACCTTTGCAAATTCTTTTTCCAAACTGGTGGACTGAGAGTAAAAAAAAGCCTATATTGTTGTTGAAAATAGACGACTTTAAAGCTCATTTGATAAAATTCTGATTTGATTTACATCCTTGTAAATTTGGAGTAATTCTATTGCAGTTCATATAGTGGCTCCAGATTGACACTGGAATAACTCAAAACAGGGTTTGGTCTGTTATTTTTAAATGATAGCTTCAAAGTTTTAATTTAGGTTTTAATTCTTTTGTCCCCTTTTTAATATTAAAATGATTACATGTATTGGGACCAAATCTGTGTGCTGGTGGCACGACAAAGCAAAAAGGGGATTTTGAATGTTTCTTTTTATTCTATGCTCTTCATCTCACAAGCTCTGCACTATGCTGCAACTTTTGTAGTATCTAAAAGGGCAGTTGTAGTGGTAAGAGATCCTTCAGAAAATCTCTGTATTTACTTAAAGAAAGCTATGGACTGATCTACATAAGTGCACATTATTGATTTCCAATGCATGCCTAATTGCAAAGTAGTTATCAAAAAACATAAAGTTATCAGGTAATGTTAGAAAGTCAAAGAGTCCAAATCTGATTTTATATCCCTAGAGTTCCAGGGAAGAACTTGAGCTTTGACTTCCTCCATTTCTGCTTTCTACAACAGTTTCTGCTAGCGGTCACTTGACACACATCTGTAGTTCCTACTCTCCTATTTCATGATTGTACTGAAGATTGTACCTTCTTGGATGATTCTTCACAGGTTCATCAGTGATTACTGGGCTCAACAATGGGAAAATCAGGATTACAAAGAGCTATTAGGAATGAAGGAGTCTACTGAGAAATACTAAAGAAGGAAATGGATGAGAGCTGAAGAAGGGTTGGATGGATGAAACCTGATAAATGTAGTTATATTTTTGACCATATATAAATAAGCACACACACACGTGCTTCTTTCTCACCAATACACCAACATCTGCCAAAGGCTCATATCCTCAAAGGCTTTTAGGTGCCTAGCTCCCTTTGATTTCAATGAGCATTTGATGCCTAAATACCTTTGACGACCTGGGACAAGCTTCTTAATGAAAGACCACAGGGCTAGGTCCATAAAATGATTTATGCACCTAATTGCCACTTTAGGCACCTAAATCTAACATTTAGGCACCAGTGAGATCCACAAAAATAGTTTCAACCAGGTGAAGGAGATATTTTAACTAAACTAATCATAATAGATGAAAGATAGGAGGAATTAGGATGATATTTGTTAATGGTGTAGAGTGCTGGACACATTAAGGGTCAAATCCCTGTTCCATTGACATAAACAAAAAGTTTAAGCACTGTATATCTGCAGTGTAGATGGGGTCTTGAAAGTTCATCAGAAAACCCTCGTGTAAATTAAGGGCCAAATTTTTGCCAATCTTATTCTTTTTGAGTAGTACTGTATTCCATAAATAGTCTAAAAAATTTGAGTAGGTCTGCTCAAAGTATAAAATAATAATCAGTATGAGTAAGGGTATAGAAATCTGACCCTCTATATAGGTTATACACAATATCTATGTAGCATCTAGGGCTTTACAGTGTCAAGCTAATGCAATTAAAATAAAAGTTCTCTCTAGGAAAAAAAGTAATGCCCTATTTGCTTTACACACAGACAGGTCTATTAAGTTTACTAGCTAGTACATGTTTTGTAAAAACATTCAAGATTTGCTTAAAAGAAAATCATTTGAAATTGCAGCAAAATGGCCAGCAATTAGCCTCATGGTACTCTGTGAACTAATGTCACCCACTCTCAGATCCCTATTATTCTCTACTAAAACGTAATGAATAAATCAATGAATACCAATTAAATTACTTATTAAACTCCTAAAACCACTCAGAATCCCCATTTAAGAATTAAAAACTTAGTATAATAAGTAAATGACTCCTAAATGATCACAATACAGGTGTAATTAGTTAATTAAGCTTAACATAAAAATGATCCAAATATAATATTACTAAGTAGGGAAAAAGATAAATTCAAAGACAAGTCATTTTGAAAGACAACCAAATCATAAAACTGGCAAAATGAAATATAATATTATGAACTAAAGTTTCCTTGTCATAAGCTATTGGAGAGGAAATTGAATGAGAAATAGCAGTTTATTGCCTCAAATAATATATAAGCTTACAGAAGAACAATAAAATGTATCAACCACAAGATCCTCAGCCCAATTGGACAAAACTTGGGACCAATCCTGTAATCTCTCCACGTTCACAACCCCAACTGACTTCTAATAGGATTCCTCTGTGGGTTATTTGTGGGATTGGGCCCTATAGCCTGTCCTACAACCACAGGATATACTCGACCTATGCTTCTACAATGGCATAAAAATCGAAGTCAACATTCTATGTAAGATCACAGTCTGACAAATATTTGTTTATAATGGATTTGCTATTATTAAGTGTTTAATTCAAATCAGACAAATGGACAACATTCGTTTCCTGAAGCTGGGCTCCTACTTGCTAGAGTGTGGATACCTCTTTGGGTTCTGCAAAACTGGCTCTCCCTTAGTGAAGCTTTCGTTTTACACTACTGTAACTCAATTCAGCTTGATTCTGATGTCACACTTATTTGACACTGGTGTAAGTGCTTTGAATTCAGTGAAGTTATTTCTGATTTACATGGGTGTGAGAGGAGAACCTGCACTTAAAATCAGTAGACAGTCTGAGGCATTGTTCACGTACACAGAAAAGAGCTGTGTTAGATATTGCCATTAAAAATGTAACTGTGATCATTGAGTTACTGTTTATGTCATTTTTAATAATGACTGTAAAATTCCATTACTAAAAGAAAGGGCTAAAATTCTCTGTCTGTGAGGATAAGAGATAAAAGACCTCAGATGCTTCCACAATGTCAATATTCTCTTCAGACTCCTAATGCAGAATGTAGCCATAAATAGCAGATGGTATTCCAAGGTCTGAGCATATATGCAGTAAAGCCTTTTCTAATACAATACATCACTGGGAAATTTCACTAACGTATCACTCAGCACATGTCAAGGTCTTCAAGAATGTTCTGTATAATTGCAAACTTACAAGAGTAATGCAAAACTAAAGCACACAGCTGGACATGAATATTGTAAACCAGTAAATTCCACATTTCTGCCAATTTGAAAAATGATCATTATAAAGAGGAGAGATTTTTTACATGGAATTCCTACTGGGTGGCTGAAATATTTAGTGGTTTCTGTGCAGAGGCATACAAAGCCTCGTATCTGTGCCTGTTAAAATAACTGGAAATCTTTCTAGTGACTTTGATGGGAATTGGATCTGGCCCACTATGTTTAGGTGCTTTAAAAGATGAAGGCTTCTGTTAGGAAATTTTGATGCTGAAGTTCCTCTTTAATTATGAAATAGAAATTAAATTCCACTCCAAACAAGTTAAGTATTTTAATAAGACTACTATAATTGAATATGCAATTATCAAATGACAGAATAATTCATTTTATATAGAATTGGTCCCCTTGCCAACACATTTCCAAACATTCAAATGTACTTAGCTTCAGCAAGGCATGTGACAGTCAAAGCAAACCTTGTATTCACCAAATTCGCTAGTCCTGGCACAGAATTTGACTAGAAAAATTGAAAAACTGAACTGAAGGAAGCTAAAAACGTGGCAAGCAAAGGAGTGGATTTGAGATGCTTCCAAACTTAAACGTTTTATTTACAATGTAAAGAGCTTTTTAGACTTTCCATGGAAAAATAATACCACTATCTCTCAATGGCAAGCCTAGAAGCAAAGCCACAATAATTACATTGCAGAGCTGAGAATTGTAATGGTTCTGAAAGTAGGTGAAAAGATGTAACTTTTAGGCATGCCAAAAAAAAAAAAAAAAAAAAAGCATAGCAGTCAAGGGGATAAATAGGCATATATATAAGAGCAAGTATGTTTATTTTTATCTTCACAGTACAAGGGCCCCAGACTCTGTAACTGTACCAAAAGCATGTACCCACTAAAGCTGAGGAAACAATTAGTTGGTTTTTTTTGCTTTCGTCAGTTTTGAACCAAAAGTGATTTTTTTTTTTCTGTTTTCCTTGTCAAAATGAAAACATAAACAAAATTCATTTGGAGTAATTCAAATGGACATTTTAAACTCTTTTTTTTTTTTTCCAAAACTGGTCATTTCAAAATGAAATGTCAATGATTTATTTTAAAAATGTTGAAACAAACTGGTTCAACTTTAAAAAAAATATCCTCATTTGTTATTTGGCTGAACTATTCGACAAGTTAGACCTGGATTCACAAATTGTTTTGGTCACCCCAAAAACATTTTTGCCCTGCTCTACGCTTCACTTATTGCTCTGAGTACTCAAGGTACTTGATGTAGAATAGATATTATTCACACCTTTTATTTGGCTCACCTTTTCCCACTTATATTAGTCAATATTTCTTTTGTGATATTGAGGGCAACTAACTTTTTCCTTGGCACTGAAAAGCCACTACGCAGTGCCTGGTATGTGTGGGGGAGAGGGGGCGAGAGGAATGTGTCACTTTCCCACTTGGAGACTAAGCATAACCTCCAGTGACCTGAGGAGAAGAGAACCAAGGCTATGCCAAGACATACAAGGCAAAGTGACTGGGGTGATAGGAAAGAGGGAAAAGGGAGAGTGAAGGAGAGAAAGAGAGATTTATTTAGATGGAGAAATAGCTCTGAATATTTTGGGTCGCTGGTCTTGGAGGACACAGACTACTTTCCAACAAACCTCCAACCTAATGAAACAGCTGGGATAGAACTGATTGTAACTAGCTAGGAAGTGTGTTGTATATATCCTTCAAAATGACAGGCTGATATAGAAAATTAAGCATTTCATATGCAATATATCTTGTTCCCCGAGATATTCCAAATCATTAAAACTATATATTGGCGTATTTCAATATTTGAAATCCATGAACTTGAAGAGACAGATGGCTAAGTGCTCGACAGATGGAATAAAATGATGAATAGCTATAGACAAGGTTACTAATAATACATTTGTCCACTGCATTAGTGCAATCTGCTTCTCCCTAGAATCCGACCTAAACTGTAGCGCAAACTTATAAAAAGGAATATGTTTTATCACTCATATTTAATCTGATACAATAGTTGTGATCATAACACATCATTACTCATAATTTTGGGTATTTTTTATATGCTGCATATAGTTTTGCATGTATTAATGTGTCTCATGCAACATCTATCATTTAAAAATACATCTTCTCTATATGTCTTATTGGATTTGTTCTGATGTTTCAGCCATATTTCTAGCCATTCCAATGCCCTTAAGTGTGTAGCATACATCTAATAAGGAAAGAAAATCCATATGGCCTCATAGTTGCATATTGCACATTTCCTGCAAAATCAGAACAAATAACTGCTTAAATCACTTTTTTCCCCTGAATTTACATGTCAGATGCAATAACTGAGAAGGACAAAAACTACAGCAAAAAGTCTTGTTATATAATTAGTCTTTCAAATATTTATCTGTTGGTTGTTTTTCTCTGCTTTGCTCTCTTAAGTGTCAAGTGGAGAAGATAGAAAAGACATTTTAGCTGACAGAGTATTATTAGTGAAGCAGATCTTTGGATCAAAACAAGTGAGAAGATTAACATAGGAATATAGGGACAAATGGCTTATCAATGATCCATCTGTTCCAGTTTCCTTTCTCTGACACAGGCTAGTGTCTGGTGCTTCACAGAAAGGTGAAAGACAATCTAGTATTGCAGTTGAGAGAATATCAATTATTTAAATGGTATCATTTTAATATTTACAGTATTATAGTATTATTGCCCATCCCATTTGTTAGGCATCAGGCATCGTAACATTTTGTTTGTTTCTTTTTTTTTTTTGAACTGCTGCCACACATTGAACTGAGAAGTTTTATGGTTTCCACTGTCACCCATGGTTTTTTCCAGATTTGTTGCCATTGAATTAGTTCAGATTATAGTTTCTAATGTACTTTATCTTGCAATTGTCAACACTGAATTTCACCTGTCATTGTGCTGCCCATTCAACTAGCTTTGTTAGGTCCCTCTGAAGTGTCTCAAATTTTTTTCTAGTTTTGACTAACCTAAATAATTTTATATGCAGATCATTGATAAATATATTGAATATTGGTCCTACAATGGAATCTTGGGACTCACGATTTTAAACATATTGCATTGTTGAAAATTAACCATTTAGTCCTACTGTTTTTCTTTCTGTTATGCAGTTTCAAATCCATTACTGTACTTTCCCTCTCATACCATGATTTTATGTCCTTGATAGCTTCTTGTGGAGGAATTTGTCAAAAGCTGTTAGAAAATTCAGCTAAATTGTGGCACTAGCTCACAGTTTTGTTGACATGCTTAAAAAAATTATAGTAGATTAGAGAGGCACAATTTTCTTCACACACTATACTGATTTCTCTTTATCATACCATGTTCATGTAGGTTTTCTAATCATAATTGCAGTCAGTTGACCTGGTAAAGCACAGTGGTGCTTTTTTAAAGAAAGAGATATCTGCTACTCTTCTAGTACAAGAGCAGATTTTAATGAGATATCATTGGTTATTGTTAGCAGATTAGTCACTTCATTCCAACACAGCTCTTGTATGTTATACCCTCTATTCCTGCTGACTGGTTACGCATGATTTTTGAATGCCTAGGGTTGGCAATATTGCCTTTTAAACTTATAACATTTAGAAGGCAGACAGGAAGGTCAAGATAGGAAAAACGTTGCTGTGGCTAATTTAGTTAGGGATTAGGGAGTTAGGATTAGAGCTGGTAAAAGGAAGTTTAATAGATATGTAGGTGGTGGTTAGGCCAGGTTTGTGTTGTGTCTGTGGGTTAGCACAGAGTGTCTGGAAGAAGCAATCCAATCTCATAAGATCATATACCATGAGTCAAATCCTCCTCCCTCAAATCCAGAGATTGGCTAAACAAATCATGAGATTATTTTTAAAATATTATATTCTGTTTTTGATGTCTTTTAAATTTTGAACTCCCCTGCATTTCCCCAGTGTGCGTGTGTGTGGTGATTTCTGTCTCCCAAATGTTTTGAGTAAGGTGACTTTGGCCCCTACTACAGGAGCTCTGACCGCCACAATTATCTGTCCCTTGCCCTGCAGTTAATCCTGTCCTCCAGCTCCCCAATCAGTTCTGTCCCCACCCAGTCCTCCCAGCAGTTCAACACTCCTCAGTTCAGCCCCCAACCTCATTTCCTACAAATACCTTCAGTTCACCTAAGAAGGAGATATCAGTGAGCTAGGGACATAGGCCCAGATCCTCTAAGGTATTTAGGTTCTTAACTTCCTTTTAAATAATTTCATTGATTTCAATGGAAGTTAGCCTAAGTATCTTTGAAGATCTGGACTCTAGGGGTTGTGACTGTGCCCGGCATGTGCATGGGAGTGAGTGCACTTCATGTAACTTTAGTGTGGCCATATGCTGCTAGTATGCCATAAACATCTTGCTATTAAAATGTTTGTGTTTATCCTTCTTGCTCATTGGGGAAGCCTCATCAGATACATGGCATGTATTTGTGAGGCTCCAGAGATCTCATCAGTGCCATACCAATGTACACCCCATCTAAAATAGTAGACAACTCTGATTTCCAAAGTTTCTTAAAATCCAGTGAATATTTGTGTTTGGTTTGATGGAACAGGTGCAATGACACACTTACTCAGGTACTTATCTGTATTTATGCTCACACATGAACCCCATACACATTCTGAGCATCCACATATGCTGTGTGGGACACGTGTACAAACTGTATACATGAATATACCTGTATCCCCACTGCTGCTTTTTGGTACACACATTTGGTGTTAGCATTTCAGCAATAGAATCCCAGGGTTCTGTGCGTCACAGGAGACACTTTGGAACCACTTTGCAGTATGTTGTGGTACTGTCTGCTACCTTCACTCATTTGTCAATGGCAATTTCCACTTACCCCTTTCTCTTGCCCAATTTGGTGGAAGACATGGAGCAATGTGAACACATTCATCCAACAAGAAGCAGGAGCATGTTTCTCCTTCTGCTTTCTCTTATGGGATGAATATGTGTACATTGCAGTACATGAAGGTGAGAATCTTGGCTGAATGCACACAGACTGGGAGAGTGACTGATCCATTTTTGCCCCATGACACAGATACGCAGGATATTGGCAGTGGTGGAATTGTATGTCCATAGGTGGATTTCCCACTTCTGGACAAGGAGAATCAGCACGGTGTCATGGGATCACATTGTCCTGGAAATGTGGGATGATGACCAGTGGCTGCAAAATTTCAGAATGAGAAAGCAGACATTCTCGAAGCTCTGTGAGGAGCTGGTCGCACCCCTACAGTGTCAAAGAACTTGGTTCCATAGCCCCATCTTGGTGCAGAAGAAGGTGGCTATTGCCCTCAGGAAGCTGGTGATACTGGATAGCTACCAATCAGTCACATATTACTTTGCTGTGGAAGTCCACTGTCCGGCTATCAAAAACTCATCTACCCATAGGTGGTCACCATCACCAAAGTTCTGGAAATTATAGCTGGCTTCCAGAGAATGCAGTTTCCAAACTGCATGAGTCTATTGATGGCACCCACATTCCCATACTTTACCCACAAAAAGGAGTGAGTGAGTACATCAGTTGAAAAAATACTATTCACTCATTCTTCAGGGCTTACTGGATCACAAAGGCAGGGCCATGAACACCAGCGTCAGACACACGGGACAAGTTCATGATGCCAGGATGCTGAGGAGACCAGGACTGTACTTGAAGAGGAAGCAAGAGACTTTATTTACGAGAAATGACATTGTTCTGTATGCTGTCTCCATGCCCAGGGTTATTCTGGTTATTCTGCATACTGTGGCAGGCAGCCGGCTCCCCCCTAGCGGGTCTCACGCTCTGGTGGCTTGTAGTGGGTCAGGGCGTCTTCAGTCACCCCGTCTTCCCCGAGGAGGGGGTAGGGACCCAGGCCCACCCACTCCTCCGGGTCCCAGCCCAGGGGCCCTATGAGAAGCAGCTATGTGCTGCTGGCACTGTGCTCCCAACTGCACTTCTCTTCCCCTGGACTAGTTTTCCCCCTCCTTCTGGCTTCTTGAGCCTGGTACCTTCCTCCACAGAATCTCTGCTCACTGGTCTGTTCCTCCTCGCAACTCAGCACTCCAACACACAGCACAGCACTTCTACTCCTCCCAGCTCATGCCCTGTCTGTTTGGGGCGGAGGGTTTTTATGGAGCACCTGGCTGGTTCCTAATTGCCCCCAGCTGCTCCTAACTGCCCCCTAACGACCCTCAGCTAAACTGCAGGGAACAGAGCCCGGAGCATTCTGAGGCTTATATATCTGCCTTCAATCACTTTCCTACAGCCTTCTGCCTTCGCTATATCACATATCCCCCCCCCTGCTCAACACCACGGGGTTGGGCTACTTGGGACGCGAGGCAGTGCTGTCGCGACAGTGCGTCAGCGTTGCCATGTTGGCTTCCGGCCCTATGCTGCACCCGGAAGTGAAAAGGCTGTAGGGATTTTTTTCTTTGTTAGTATGCATCCATCTGAGTGGGGCGTGGTCTGTCACCAGGGTAAACCTCCTCCCGAGTAAATAATATCGGAGCGTTTCCATAGCCCATTTAACCGCCAGGCACTCCTTCTCGACGACCGCGTACTTCTGTTCCCTGGGAAGGAGTTTCCTGCTGAGATACATAAGTGGGTGCTCCTCGTCGCCTATGACTTGCGAAAGGACAGCTCCCAGTCCTGTCTCTGAGGCATTCGTTTGTAGAATGAACTTCCTGTCAAAATCTGGGGCTATGAGCACCGGTTGATGACAAAGAACTGTCCTCAAATCCCTAAATGCGCTTTCCGCCGCCTCGGTCCACTTCACCATATCCGGGCCCCGAGCTTTTATCAGGTCCGTCAGAGGTCCGGCTCTAGTGGCAAAGTGCGGGATAAATCTCCGATAGTACCCAACAATCCTTAAAAATGCCCTAACCTGTTTCTTACGGACCGGTCGGGGCCAGGCTTGGATGGCTTCTATCTTGTTACACTGGGGCTTTACCAGGCCTCTTCCCACTACATATCCCAGGTACTTGGCCTCGGCCAGCCCTATCGCGCACTTGGCCGGGTTTGCAGTGAGGCCAGCTTTTCGGAGAGTGTCAAGTACCGCCTCTACTTTCCCCAGGTGCGTCTCCCAGTCGGGACTATGGATAATCACATCATCCAGGTAGGCGGCAGCATACTTGGTGTGGGGTCTCAGCAGTTTGTCCATCAGCCGCTGGAATGTTGCGGGGGCCCCATGGAGACCGAAGGGGAGGACGGTGTACTGAAATAGGCCATCGGGCGTGGAGAAGGCAGTCTTTTCTTTGGCATCCTTGGCAAGGGGGATTTGCCAGTAGCCCTTGGTCAGGTCCAGGGTGGTCAGGTATCGAGCCTTGCCCAACTGGTCCACTAGCTCATCTATGCGCGGGATCGGGTAGGCGTCAAATTTAGAAATCTCATTCAACTTCCTGAAATCATTACAGAACCTCAGTGTGCCATCGGGTTTGGGAACTAGAACGATCGGGCTGGACCACTGGCTGTGGGACTCCTCAATAACCCCAAGTTCCAGCATCCTCCTCACTTCTGTCCGAATTTCTTCTCTCTTGGCCTCGGGTATCCGGTACGGCTTTATCGTTACCCGCACCTCCGGGTTGGTGACGATGTGATGTTCGACCGCCATCGTCCGTCCGGGCTGTTTAGAGAATATGTCTTGGTTTCGTTGGATCATGTCAACAACCTCCGTCCTTTGCTCTGGGGTTAGCTCGGGAGATATCCCCACCTCCTTCTGGGGGACGTCTGTCTGGGGGGGTGTCTCTTGGGCGACCAGGTACACCTCTCGGTCTCGCCAGGGTTTCAGCAGGTTGACGTGGTACAGTTGCACCGGCTTGCGGCGGTCCGGTTGCCTCACCTTGTAGTTTACCTCTCCGACAGCTTCCACCACCTCATACGGGCCTTGCCAACTGGCCAGGAGCTTGCTTTCTGCTGTCGGCACCAGCACCATCACCCGCTCTCCTGGCTGAAACCTCCGTGCCTTTGCCCGTTGGTTGTAGTAGGTCCGCTGGGCCTCCTGGGCTTTCTCTAGGTGTTCTCGCACTATGGGGGTCACCTGGGCTATCCGCTTCCGCATCTGGGTCACGTGCTCAATGACGTTCTTTCCCAAGTTGAGCTGTTCCTCCCAGTCCTCTTTGGCTATATCTAAGATTCCCCGCGGATGGCGGCCATACAATAACTCGAAGGGAGAAAACCCCGTGGACGCCTGGGGGACTTCCCGTATCGCGAACATCAGGTAGGGCAGTAGGGCATCCCAATCCTTCCCATCCTGGGCCACCACTTTCCGTATCATACTCTTAAGGGTACGATTAAACCTCTCAACCAGGCCGTCTGTTTGCGGATGATACACTGAGGTCCGCAGGGCCTGGATGTGGAGCAGGGTACATAAATCTCTCATTAATTTGGACATGAAAGGGGTCCCTTGGTCTGTTAGGATTTCCTTAGGGATGCCCACCCTGGCGAAGACCTGGAGCAGTTCTTTCGCGATGGCCTTGGATGTGGGGTTTCTTAGTGGAATGGCTTCGGGGTATCGGGTGGCGTAATCCAAGATGACAAGCACGTTTCGGTAGCCCCGTGCTGATCGTTCTAGTGGCCCTACCAGGTCCATTGCTATCCTTTCAAATGGAACTTCAATGATGGGTAGGGGCACTAATGGGGCCCTCAAGTGGGGTCGGGGGCTGTGCAGCTGGCACTCTGGGCAGGAGGCACAGTAGCGTTGGACCTCTGCCCGTATCCCTGGCCAGTAAAATCTCCTCAAGATTCGGTCCAGGGTCTTGTCCACTCCTAGGTGTCCCCCGAATAAATGACTATGGGCCAACTCTAGAATGGCTTTCACATGCTTCCGGGGCACCAAGGGTTGCTCTACTTCCTCCCCGCGTATCGGGGCCACACGATATAGCAGGTCACGCTTCAGGACGTAGTAGGGTCCCGGGCCCTTGGTCTTCCCCTCCACAGGAACGCCATCAATCTCTGCTACCTCCTCCCTCACATTCAGGTATAACGGGTCCTGGGCTTGGTCCTGCCCAAAATTTCCCCGTAGGGGTCCTAACTGACCTGCCTCTAGGGGCTCAACCGCACTTTCATCCCTGGAGTTGCTCCTACTAGTGCTGGGGACCGCCTCCGGTCCTCACTAACTTGAGTGGCCTCCTGGTTACCTGAATGGGTTCGCCTACCAACCAGCGCAGCTTTCTGGTTCCCTGCCAATATACGGGTTCCTAATCTTTTGTCTGCCCTCCTTTCCCTCTTGGACTTCCGGTGTCTTCCGGGGGGTGAAAATAGCTCCTGGGCAAATTCAGCAAACACAGGGGAAGCACTGGTTGCCTGTATCTCAGTCTCAGCCCGGGGTTTGCTGATGGCCTCAGCCTCTACAGGGGGGAGTAGATTCTCGAATCCAGGAAAATCCCTACCAATCAATACTGGGTAGGGAAGCCTAGGGACAACCCCTGCTGTCACCTGGATGGTTTTCCCCTGGATCTCGACCTGTACTGGGATCGAGGGGTAGAAATTTACCGTCCCATGCACACAGGTTACCCCCGTGTGTTTGGCCCGGGTCAGCTGGTCTCGTCCCACCAATTTTCCAGAGACCAAGGTGACCGCACTCCCAGAATCTACCAGGGCCGTGGTCACAATGCCATTCATCTTCACTGGCCTCACATATCCATGGGGGGCCATCGCAACCCCTACCAAGCCGATGAGACCACAGCATTCCCCGTGACCTCCCAGGTTGCACTGCATGGGCTCCTCCCGGTTGGGGCACTGGGCAGCTAGGTGACCCAGCTCCCCGCATTCATAGCATCGGTACTTTAGGCTAGCGGCCCCCCTCGGCCTTGGGCTATTTGGTCGGGTCCCCCAACCCTCACCCCCCGAGCTTCCAGGTCCCCTCTTGTCCTTGGGCTGTTCCCCAGAGTCCTGGTGCCTGGTCCCGGTTCCCCTGGGGCTCCCAATAGTCCAGGGAACGGGCTTGGGGGTCGGCCTCCGTGCTCACCATGTCTTCTCCAGGGGGGTCGGGGACAGTTCACGGGCCGCCAGCTGCCTCTCCACCAAGGCGACCAACTCGTCGTAGGTAGAGGAGTCATTCTGTCCAACCCAGGCTCGGAGGCCCAATGGTAACCCCCACGTATATCGGTCCATCACCAGGAGCTCCAACATTCTCTCAGTGCTGACGGCCTCTGGACGCAGCCACTTCCGGGTCAGGTGGATTAGGTCAAACAGCTGTGACCGTGGGACTCTGTCCTCCCTGTACCTCCACTCATGAAACCTCTGAGCTCGTACTGCTACTGTCACTCCGGACCTGGCCAGGATTTCGGCTTTCAGCTGGGGGTAGTCTGCAGCAGCTTCTGCCGCCATATCATAATATGCCTTCTGGGCCTCTCCTCCCAGGAAAGGGGCAAGGATACTGGCCCATTGATCTCGGGGCCAGGCCTCCCGTAGGGCTGTTCTTTCAAACGCCAGGAGGTATGCCTCTACATCATCCTCCCGGGTCATTTTTTGGAGGTAGTGGCTGGCCCGTACAGTCTGTGCCCCATCTTGGCTGCCGCCCTGCCCCACCAGGGCTCTCAACTGGCCTACCACCTCCTGGAGTAGGGCTCGGTCCTGGGCAGCCTGGTTCATCAGTAGGCGGTTGGTCTCTTGCTGTAATCGTACAGCTTCCTGCTGGGCAGCTGCCTGGACCCGGGTGGCTTCCTGCTGGGCAGCTGTGGCTTGCACCAGGGCCTTGACCACCTCCTCCATCTTGGGAGTGGGGTGAGTTAGGACTGCCCTGGTTTAAGTCCACTGCGTGATAATCCCACTCCTGACACCACGTGTGGCAGGCAGCCGACTCCCCCCAGTGGGTCTCACGCTCTGGTGGCTTGTAGTGGGTCAGGGCGTCTTCAGTCACCCCGTCTTCCCCGAGGAGGGGGTAGGGACCCGGGCCCACCCACTCCTCCGGGTCCCAGCCCAGGGGCCCTATGAGAAGCAGCTATATGCTGCTGGCACTGTGCTCCCAACTGCACTTTCTTCCCCTGGGCTAGTTTTCCCCCTCCTTCTGGCTTCTTGAGCCTGGTACCTTCCTCCACAGAATCTCTGCTCACTGGTCTGTTCCTCCTCGCAACTCAGCACTCCAACACACAGCACAGCACTTCTACTCCTCCCAGCTCGTGCCCTGTCTGTTTGGGGCAGAGGGTTTTTATGGAGCACCTGGCTGGTTCCTTATTGCCCCCAGCTGCTCCTAACTGCCCCCTAACAACCCTCAGCTAAACTGCAGGGAACAGAGCCCGGAGCATTCTGAGGCTTATATATCTGCCTTCAATCACTTTCCTACAGCCTTCTGCCTTCGCTATATCACAATACCCAATAGTAATCTGGCTAATGAAACTCTACCCTGACATTGATGACCATGAAAAATGGGAATTCAACTTCAAACTAAGCAACTGCAGGATGGTAGTGAAGTGCACCTTTGACAGCTGAAGGCTCACTGGTGATGCCAATGCACCCGGTTGGATGTCACCCACATTATTGCAGTGTGCTGTGTGCTTCATAACATTAGTGAGACTAAAAGCGAATACTTCAGGTCAGAGTGGGCAAAGGACAGGACTAGCTTGTAAAGGCTTTACAAACAGCCTAATTCAGTGAATGTTCATAGTAGTGCTGGATCACTGCAGAACATGGAAATATGAGATGCAATTTGTGTCTATAACCTGGAACAGTCGGAGTGCAGGGGATGACCTCAGCCTGGTCCAAAACAGAGCACTACAATACATCCAGCTTCTTTAAAAACACTAGAGGTAACATTCCAACACACCTGTGTTTCAACATACTGGTTAGTTTCCCCATCACGACCCCACCAACGGTTACTAGCTGATCATTTAGGTAATGACTAATTAAGGGTAATTGGGGTAGGGTACCTCTGTAGGTATGCCGCCTTTTGGTTTGTGATTGTTTTGCGAAGCCAGTTAAATTGCACTTATTGTTCTTTCCTTTTCTGTTAATGTTCACAACTGTTAGCCAGACCACAATTTGGGGGGGGGACAACTCAGGGTATGTCTATACCACAATGTAAATCCAGGATTAGTGGGATTTGAGTTAGCTGACCTGTGTTAGAGAACTCTGGTCTTCAGCATCTGCATTGATTCTTATCCCTACATTAAGAATTTTCTGATGCAGACTTGAACCTAGGGCTTTGGCATCCATACTGCAACATGCAGACCCAAGTCAAACCCACCATAGCCCAGACTCCTTAGCAGCCACCGGAAATGTGGCTGTTCTAGACCTTTATCTGTGGTTCACTATGGGAAAATTTTACTGCCCTCCCTGCATGTCACGTGAAGTTTGAACAACCTGCCAATCCAATATGGAGGAGACCCCTTTTCAGAATGTTTTCTTGCTTGTGCTTTTGCTCCCGTGTCAAGAAATGGGCAGAGCTTCTGTGAGGCAGTGTCTTCTGACCCATCAAAGACACCTGACAGAGCTTCAGGTGGAGCAAGAGGAGGAAGCAGAGAAGGAAGAATATCATGGCATGGCAGACTTGCACTGGCTGATGCTGCTTAGTACAGCTGCTGATGCCCCTATGTAGACCAGTGCTTCTGGCACAGGGTCACAAGCACAGACTGGTGGGATCACATTGTCATGCAGCCCCAGGATGACCAGCTGTGGGTCCAGAACTTCATGAAGAAAGCTATATTTCTGGAGTGTTGTAAGCAGCTTGCCCTGACTATCCAGCAGAAAAAACACACACGAGGCCACTCTTGCCAGTCCATAGGCAAGGTTGCTATAACTGTCTAGAAGATGACTACCCCAGACTTCTACAGATCTGTTGCCAACCAGGTTAGTGTTGGAAAGTGGATTGTGGAATACTTTTTCTGGACTTTCAGGACATGAGTTCAGTGGGGCTATGTCTACACTGCAGAGCAATAGGGCTTGAACCCTGAGTCACGGCTTAATATGGACTTGGACCCTCCACCTCTGGAGGATCTTAGGACACTAGGTCCAAGCCTGAGAGATTTGTGTGTAGATGGAAAGGGGTTTGGACTTAAACTTAAACTTGAGTCTG
The DNA here is from genome assembly GCF_026122565.2 of Emydura macquarii macquarii. Classification (NCBI taxonomy): domain Eukaryota; kingdom Metazoa; phylum Chordata; order Testudines; family Chelidae; genus Emydura; species Emydura macquarii. The sequence continues at coordinate 14,324,959 of NW_027130520.1, read as the reverse complement.
AGCCTTGGCTCACATTGCAGTGTAGACATACCCTCTGTGCTTCTAGGGCCTTGAAAAAAGTTGATGAGGGAGTTGAAATGGTCTTTTACAACTGGTTTCTGATGACTGTGATTGTATGAGGGGATAAGGGCACTTTCTGGCTGTTAAACATGAGTTACCCCAGGGTTCAAAGTGATCATAGTTTAAGGGGATGCGGTTTGAGGAGGGGCTATTTTAGGTGGCATAGTTACTTCACTTTGTTTTTCCTATTCTCTATGTTGTCAGACCCATAGGTAACTTTAAAGCCCTTTTTCTTTTTCCGTTATTTTCATGCAGACTGCACTTTCCACATGTCTCTGGCTTACTGTTGTAGTCACATATACCTGGATGCATGGGAGGGCTATGGTGGGAGGGGCTTTGGGAGGACAGAGAAGATCCTCAGTTTTCTGCCCTGAAGAGTTATGTGACTTAAGGAACTGATTGGTGGGGTCCAAAGCTGAAAAGGGGCCAAAAAAATTTACCCTTTCATCACAGCCCAAATGAAGGACCCACACATAAATAACAAAAATAACATTTATTGAAACTAGTAAATGCAGCATAACTGTGAATATTTTTAAAGCAACTGTGAAAGAAAGCAGAATGGATCAGAGTCCCCCAAAAACATGAAAACTTTAATGCCTAGGACCCCGAGTCTTTAACCTTGCTCTCTCCCTCTCCTAGAAAAGGGGGGACCCCTCTCCTGAACAAGGATAATGGCTGTGGAAAACAGTCAGGGGGAGGGACAAATGGGGGCATCTGCTGTGTGGGTTTGGGGAGCCGAAGACATGCCTTCAGGCACAGTCTCAAGCTCATTGTTCATCTCCTGCATGGTCAAGGGATCCCCCTGGGATAGGATTTGGGTGCCGTTCAAGATATTGAGCATGGAGTCCTGCATTCTCCCCCTGTCACTGGGGGAGACTGGATCCTCTGCCTGAGCACCATCTTGGCATTCAGATGCAGGAGAAGGAGAAAGTGAAGGATGAGGAACAGGTTCCAGTTCCCAGACACTGGCAGTAGCTATTGTGGCAAGTGAGAGGCAAATCCTTTCCACTGACAGTTGTATCAGGAATTGCAACAGGGCATGTTCCCAGTCCCTTTGTGCAAGCTCCTGTTCCCTGCTGCAGGAAATGGATCGTTATTGACTCCTGCCTCTGGAAAAAATGTTTCTCCTACTGGACAGCCCATTCTGGCCTTTCCCTTGTACATTCAACCTGCTCCTGGCCCTTTGGTCGATGCCTGTGAGCAGGTCCTCAAGTGTCCTTCTCCATTCACCCCTACTATCCCTGGGCTGCTGTTTCTGGCTCCCAGGCAGAATGGGTTCACCCTCCAAACCTGAAAACTGAAGGTCTTCTCTGTCCCCTTCACGCCCCAATCTTCTGGCCAAGGCAATTACAAGAACAGCATTATATTTCTCTCTCCTTTTAAAGTGGATAAAACATCCCCCTGCATAATTCTTGAAGTCCACACTATGGATATTTTGGCAGCCTTTCAGAAATGCCATTGTTTAATTATTTTTACTACTCAGACAACTTTTTCAGCCCCCAGGGAAGGAGCCCCTGCTAAAAATGGTAGGTAGCATGAAATAGTAGTTTTAAAAAAATGTAATATCTTTATGTATGTGAGTAAGCCAGTAGGTGTATTTATTTCAGAGGCTATGCTAATGGTTCCCAATATCTTATATTAAGGCTGGCCATCAACTGGAGAACATAGAGTTTTGCAAGTGCCATACTGGAAAAGGGAGGGGGCTTTCCAGTCCTGTGGTGGGGATCCGGCAATCTATGCAAAGAACATGGCCATTATCTTTAGATGAGGATCTGCAAGACTACAAGAAGGTCCTGGAGAAATGATCAAAAATTGAATATAAGAACAATATAGACTTAGATGATACAGTTTTGTACACAGTACCTAAAAACGTAAGAATGGCCATACTGAGTCGGAACAATGATTCATCTAGCCCAGAATCCTGTCTTCTAGCAGTGGCCACTGCCGGATGCTTCAGAGAAAATGTACAGGACAGGGCAATATAGAGTAATCCAGCCCCTGTCATCCAGTCCCATCTTCTGGCAGTTGGAGGTTTAGGGACACCCAGAACACAGGGACACAATGCTCCATTTAGGAGCTATTTTGAAGTAATGCCTCTGTGTAGGCAGCTCCAAATTACATTGGCTATTTCATTCTCATATTGCACTGCAGATATACCTAATTTGCCATCCACTATTATGCTTATTGTCTCTCAGCATTACAACTTCCCAGGTTATAACCCTCTTCCTGAATGTATTTTGAATTATTTTCCTCAGCTTTCATTTTCAAAGCTGAATCTCATTTTGTTATTTGCAGGCCATGGTTTTAATCAATGGGATGAGGTCCTTGGCATTATTTTTCAGCTCTGTTCTCACTGGTGTACTCAACTTTTCATGTCAGATTTGTTCATAGATTTTTAAGGCCAGAAGGAACCATTGTAATATCCTAGTCTGCCCTGTATAACACAGGCCGTAGAATTTCCCTGCATTAATTCCTGCTTCAGATCAAATAGCTGTGAATTAGATCATATCTTTTAGAAAAACATTCAACCTTGATTTAAAAAGTGCCACTGATGGAGATTCCACCAGAACCTTTGAAAATGTGTGCTTTATTTTCAGTCTGAATTTGTCTAGCTTCAGCTTCCAGCAATTGGATCTTGTAACACCTTTTTTTTTTCTGCTAGATCAAAGAGACCTTTATTATCAAATTTTTGTTCCCCCTCTATGTACTTCTGAACTGTAATCAAGTCTCCCTTAACCTTGTATTCATCTGGCTGCATCTACAAGGGCAGTTTTGAGTAAATCTCTCACCATTGTATGACACACTAGTATTAGCAATGATGGAAGCAATAATTCATTGTTTTGCACTGTTCCTAATGCAACGGTGGTAAATTTGCCAATAATTGTATACAAGGCCTTTGGGCTATTGTGAGGTAGAGGTGATGTACCAATGGAACAGGAAGGACTTTTTTTTATTTTGATTCAGCAACATAGCCAGCTTTCAGGTTGCACTGTCCTGCAGGAAGAGGTGTTTGGCCATTGTTCTCTAACAATATTGGACTCAGCAACAGCTGCAGCTGTGGTAGCTTAGATACAAAACAGAGAGGCATTAGAACTGAAATTTGTCTTTATGATGCAGAAACCTTCATATTTTACACATGAAACTTCCATAAATCTCATTTAATTGATGCTCAAAGAAAAAAAAAATCTCTTTTCTGTTTTCTCTCTGAGTAGCATCAGCAAAGCAATTAAATCTGATTTTGAAAAGGTAACTTCTTTAAGATGAGAAAATATTAACATTGTCTATTGCTTTTTTAAGTGTGGCACATTTCTTTTATTAATTTAGCTAGCAGGTTGGGCCGTGTGAGATATTGTCTCACTATTTTCTGGCTTGGGAAGAGAAGATTTAATTATTTTTACAATCATCATATTTCTTAGAGAATTTTCATATTGAATTGCAGTTGTTAACGAACATCTTCCAAAGAATTATTGTTCTGTTTAGCGTTTCTTAAAAGGATGAAAAAACCACACAACTAAAACTGAGAAGAAGCAATGAGCATCCATTCTGGACAATTGTCAGCCAATGGATTCCTGAGGCTTTGATGATTTCCCAAAGTTTATAAATAACTTTTCAGCACACAAAGTGTTGCAAGCAACTTAGAGTAATTCTATATTAGACCTCATTCTGATGGGTAAAGACAAATTGATCACTGAATTAAATATTGATAGTTGCCTAAATGCAAGTTATCACAAACTAATTTCATTTCCTCTGTGCAAAAAATATATAGTCCCAAATAATACAATGTACTATTGCTAATTTGTATTCATTGCTCGGATCTACTTCATTATTCCATTTATTATATCTATATATTAGTTATTTTTCATTAAGCGGGAATTTTTTAACTAAAGATATCATTGCAGAATTGTGAGTTTTGGGTATCTAATAAAGTACTCTTAAACAATTGGCTAGATCATCAGGTTCAATGGGTAGTGATCAATGGCTCGATGTCTAGTTGGCAGCTGGTAACAAGTGGAGTGCCCCAGGGGTCAGTGCTGGGGCCAGTTTTGTTCAGTATCTTCATTAATGATCTGGAGGATAGGGTGGATTGCACCCTCAGCAAGTTTGCAGATGACACGAAGCTCGGGGGAGTGTAGGTACCTTGGAGGGTAGAGATAGGATACAGAGTGACCTAGACAAACTGGAGGATTGGGCCAAAAGAAATCTGATGAGGTTCAACAAGGACAAGTGTAGAGTCCTGCACTTAGGATGGAAGAATCCCATGCACTGCTACAGACTGGGGACTGATGGGCTAGGCAGCAGTTTTGCAGAAAAGGATCTGGGAGTTACAGTGTATAAGAAGCTGGATATGAGTCAGCAGTATTGCCTAGAAGGCTAATGGCATATTGGGCTGTATTAGTAGGACCATTGTTAGCAGATCGAGGGAAGTGATTATTCCCCTCTATTCGGCATTGGTGAGGCCACATTTGGAGTATTTTGTCTAGTTTGGGCCCCCCAGTATGGAAAGTATTTGGACAAATTGGAAAGAGTCCAGTGGATGGTAACAAAATTTATCAGGGGGCTGGAGCACATGAACTATGAAGAGGGGTTGAGGGGACTAGGCTTGTCTAGTCTGCAAAAGAGAAGAATGAGGGGGGATTTGGTAGCAGCATTTAACTACCTGACAGGGTGTTCCAGGGAAGATAGAGCTAGGCTATTTTCAGTGGTAGTAGATGAGAGAACAAAAAGCAATGATCTCAAATTGCAGTGGGGGAGGTCTAGGCTGGATATTATGAAAACGTTTTTCACTAGGAGGGTGGTGAAACACTGGAATGGGTTACCTAAGGAATCTCCATCCTTAGAAATTTTTAATGTGCAGCTTGACAAAGCCCTGGCTGGGATGATTTAGTTGGTGTTGGTCCTGCTTTGAGCAGGGGGTTGGACTAAACCTCTTGAGGTCCCCTTCCAGCCCTAATCTTCTATGATTCTATGTAATTTGTCTGTTCTTCTATTTGGAATGAAGCAGGATATTATACTCATACCTTACTGTGATAATGAAATATTTTTCTATTCCATCAGTAACTACAGAGGATGTTAAACAGCAGCCATTAAAGTTAAACATTTTAAAATCTAGAAAACTGGATAACTTGTCCCCAAGACTATTAAAAGAATTGGCCATGGGGCTTTCTAAACCCTTTAAGGTGATTTTTAACAAATTTTGGAACACAGAGGAAGCTGCATAGGTTTGTGGGGGGAAGCTAATATTGTGTTAATATTCAAAAGTGTAAGTGAGATGGCCCTGGTAACTATGATTGGAGAATCATAGGCCTTACCAAACAATCTTGGTATTTTTTGTATGAGATTACAAGTTTGGTTGATAAAGGTAACTGTGGGTTGATATAGGTTGATTTCTGTAAAGCATTTGACTTAGTCCCTCATGATATTCTGATAAAAATAGAATTATAGTAAATAAAATGTAGTCCATGTTAATAGATTAAAAACTGGTTAACTGATAGATGTCAAAAAGTCATTGTAAATGGGAACTCATCATCCAGTGGAGATATTTAAAATGGGGTCCTCTAAGGATCTGTTCTTGGCCCAATGCCATTCAATATCTTTATCAATGATCTGTAAGAAAATATAAAATAAGTTTTGGTAAAATCTGCAGAAAATTTGCACAAAAATTGGAGGAGTGGTAAATAATGATGAGTACAGGTCAGTTATACCAACTAAACAGTCAGTTGGACTAATTTAAACTACATGCATTTTAATGCAGCCAAATGCAAGAGAACACATAGAGGAACAAAGAACGTAGGTTACATGTATAAGATGGAGGCTTGTAGCCAAGAAAGCAATGACTCTGAAAAGGAAATAGGGGGTCATGATACATAACCAGTACAACATTACTGGAATACCGTGTCCAGTAATGATGTCCACACTTCAAAAAAGATTTTGACAGATTGGAAAGGGCTTACAAACGAGCTATAAGAATGATCTAAGGTCTGGAAAACATGCCTTATAGTGAGAATCTAAGAAAGCTCAATCTTTTTGGTTTGTTGAAGAAAAGATTATGAGGTGACCTGATCATGGGTTTACAAGTACCTACATAGAAATGGCTTTCTGATCATAGATGGTTCATTAATCTAGCAGGGAAAAAAAAAGCATCATGAGATCCAGTTGTTAGAATCTTCATCTGTACAAGTTTGCGTATGACACTAAGCTGTGGGGAGTGGTAGATACCCTGGAAGGTAGGGATAGGATACAGGAGGACCTAAACAAACTGGAGGATTGGGCCAAAAGAAATCTAATGAGGTTCAACAAAGAAAAGTGCAGAGTCCTCCACTTAGGAAGGAAGCTATAGCCATGCACAGCTATAGTTCTGCAGAAAAGGACCTGGGCGTAACAGTGGATAAAAAGCTGGATATGAGTCAGCAGTGTGCCCTGGTTGTCAAGGCTAATAGCATATTGGGCTGCATTAGTAGGAACATTGCCAGCAGGTCGTGGGAAGTGATTATTCCCCTCTATTCGGCATTGGTAATGCCGCATTTAGAGTATTGTGTCCAGTTTTCGGCCCCCCACTACAAAAAGGATATAGACAAGTTGGAGAGAGTCCAGCGGAGGGCAACAAAAATGATTAGGGGGCTGGAGCACAGGACTTATGAGGAGAGGCTAAGGAAACTGGGCTTGTTTAGTCTGCAAAAGAGAAGAATGTGGGGGGATTTGATAGCAGCCTTTAACTACCTGAAAGGGGGTTCCAGGGAGGATAGGGCTAGGCTGTTCTCAGTGGTGGCAGATGACAGAACAATGAGCAACGGTCTCAAGTTGCAGTTGGGGAGGTCTAGGTTGGACATTAGGAAAAAGATTTTCACTAGGAGGGTGGTGAAGCACTGGAATGGGTTACCTAGGGAGGTGATGGAATCTCCATCTTTAGAGGTTTTTAAGCTGAGGCTTGACAAAGCCCTGGCTGGGATGATATAGCTGAGATTAGTCCTGCTTTGAGCAGGGGGTTGGACTAGATGACCTCCTGAGGTCCCTTCCAACTCTAATATTCTATGATTCTATGATTCTATGAAATTCAGACTAGAAAAAAAGGCTCAGTTTTTTAACAGTCAGGGTAATTAACCATTGGAACAACTTACTTAGGGAAATGGAGAATTCTGCGTTACTGATACTCTTTAAGCCAAGACTGGATGTCTTTTTAGAAGATATATTATAGGTCAAACCAAAATTATTGGCTAAATTCAGAAGTTATTGGGAGAAGGTTTTTGGTATATGTAATGCAGGAGTTCAGTCCAGATGATTGTAATGGTTCCTGCTGGCCTTAAAAGCTATGAATTTATGAATTTCTGTATTGCCCTTTATTTATCTCTAAACTCAACAAGACAATTGCAGAAATAATAAAGGGTATTCGAAAGAATGATCAGTTGCATGACTCATTCAAAGTTTTGGGTTCTCTCTCCTGTTACATGTCTCACAGACATTTTAGTTACTATCTTCCCCTCTAAATATACAGTCTTTCTACCATTGTCTCTGTTCAGCCTCTCACTTTAAAAGCTTTTCTTCTCAGCTTCTCAATTAGAATGTTTATTTTTAAATAAGAACTGCTGTTTGGGACTTCACATTCTGTGCTATATTCTATTCATCTCTTAGACTCTCTAGCGCTTTTTGAAACACCTGAAAAGTTTAAACATCATGTTCACTTGGTGCCAAATCTTCATCAGACGTACTCTGTAGAGATTTGACCAGTACTAATTGAAGTAAATGAAAAAGACTCCCATTGACTTCAGTTGGTGTTGAATCAGGCCCAAATTACGGAGGAACTCAGACTAATTAAAACCAGTGCTTTAATTTCAAGTGCATGCAAGGTGAAGGGGTGGGATCTCTCAATTCTTCACAGGTGGTTTACACCACCTGTACACTGCACAGAATAGCTTTGTAAAGGCTCTTGATACAGTTATATTCAGTGGCTCTTTGGTGGCAGGTTGGGATTTTAGAAGATTCATCACTACTTAGATTCTCATGTTCTTCTGGAGGGAAGGCACAACTGTCACTGAGACTACTCCAGGCCTAAAGCTGCACTGGTGGCTGTGGAGCTGCTCTGTTTCCACTTTGTGACCTGCGGGTAAGCAACATTTTGTCTCTTGCCCTGGAGAAGTCCCCAGTGTCCAGCCTGACATATTTGTGCTTGGCATTGTTGGTGTAATTTGGCTGCTAATGGAGCAAAGGTTATTATCATGTACCTCAGGTTCACTCATAGCCAGGATAATGGATGCTTGCAGAGTGGTAAGTCAGAAGGCAAATATAACTAGGTAGAGGAAGGAAATGTTCTTCAAGCCAGGGGAATGAAATAGGAGATCAAAAGGGAGATCATAGTAATTAGGAGGTGTTTATGACATGATTAAGACAAGGCAATGCTGAAGCCCTAGTGGAAGGGGCTGTTTGCTTGAGGTGCCATATAGTTTGTAATTCAGTTTTTTTCTTAGAATTATTGACGATATTATTGTTTTCAAAATAAAACTGAGAGAAAGAAGACCGTATTGCCCTGGCTTTTGAAATGTTGCTCTATTAGAAAACACAACAAGATGTATAATCATAAATATGAAGATCCAGTGGCAAGTAGAGGTGGAATGAACTCCCACTGTTCCTATTCATGTTTGATATCTACACAGTAGGGGATTTATGCTAGCAGTAAGAAGCCACTTCAAATGCACAGTTCAGCTGGAACATCTGCTGTATTATACTAATAATAGCTTTAGCTTTCCCACTGAAAATTAGTCTCTATCTTTTTACAATTTTACCAGGAAACTGGTATTTCATGATGTGTCAAAACACAATGTAATGACATAATTCAGTGAAATGAAATACTAGTTTCCTACTGGAAATTGTAAAAGATGCACATCTGTTCCTAGTTGAAAAAACTACAGTTATTATTTCACTAAGTACCTTCCAAACAGACATTGAAAATAAAGCTATCATGGCCTATTGGTGACAACCCTTTATGTTTTAGGATAAAATCAGTGAAGTTACTTTCCTAGAACCCACATTCTAGAAGTTTGCTTTCTTAGAAATTAGAATCTTTGGGTAACCAAAACCTGCCCTTAGTTGCTCTCGTGTAACTTCACTGACCACCATCATTCTGTTCTCAAGAAAATAATTGTGTTCTGTGGAGACGCACAAGGAATCTCTTTTAATCAAGACAAATTTTGAAGTAAAACATTTTATATTGGGTTATCTTTAACCGCTGGAAACTGTCCTTATTCACAGTCCTTAGGAATTTTCTATGTCCCTATCATGCTGTACTCCTGCAAGCAATGCACTTTGCAGAAGAAGATGCCTTGTCCCAAGCCTTTTAACGAAGAATCCTGAGCAAGATAGGTTCCAAACACTCTCCTTTCATTACTATTCTGGTCTGCTGGAAAGCTAGTCTCAGAGACAGCAAAAACTCATCCAGATAGATTCACCTTAGGTTTAGTCAAGATAAAGTAAAAATATTTTACATTTTCTGAGACAGCTTCTTTCATCTTGACCCTCTTGGTCTAGGTCTAACAGAATCCTGGCTTCCGGTCTCTTCCCCCACAATCCCCTTCATAGCCTTGTTCATGGGAATAAGTAGGCCTTGCAGAAAGGATTTCCAGAGGAGTGTGAGGAACCTAAATTCTCCCAAATAGACTGTGGAAGCACTGGACTGGCTGTTACTACAAGGCCCTGGGCCATACAGACCAAGGCCACTGTATTCTCCTCAATGAAAAAGAGAAAATGAACACATTATGGAAAGAATGACATAAGGTACAACCCCTCACCCCCCAAAACAGCAAACATTTAATTTTTATCTTAATATTTTAAACCTTTTGGGTAATTATTGCTATAAATGTTATTAGTGGTCATAAAATTATCCTGGCTTCTGTGATTGTGTACAATCCAGGTTGTTAACAAAATACCCATGTAAAAAAAAAACCTTTTTTTTTTTCTAAATTTACTGTCCTTACTGTTTCACTAGGTGCCCTTTGTTTTCTTTACATCTAATCACTGGTATTTCCATAGCACCCATTTCTAGAGTGCTTCAGCATTGAACAGGTAGAGAGATAGATCGGGCTACTGTGTAACTGAATACTTCAATTAAGTGCTCCTAATTCTCCTCTTCTTCAGGGTAATAATCATAGAATCCAACCTTGCTCCCACTGGAATCAATGGGTCAAATTTTGTCCTCAGTTGCATTGGTGAAAATGTGTAATTTATGGCGATATTCCAGATTTACACTGGAGAACCAAATTAGGCCCAATGGGAGTATTGCCACAGACTTCAATGACAGTAGTTTCATCACCTTCCTATTTGCAGTCTGTCATTTTCTGGGAGATGGCAAATGTGGTAACTTAAATGAAAATATAACAAGAGACTGTAACACAGAAACAAGGACTTGATTTATACAATGAAAATACAATAATGTTTTCATATCTGCTGTTCGTTAACAATGCTCATTTGCAGGGCGATTAACTCTGAAGACTGGATAGTTATGCACTAGAAGCATATTATACTGAATGCAATAGTGGCCAAGGCCAATGTAATTGAACTGAAAGCATCCAGATAGGATGGATTGGCTAAGAATACTGTCATGTATTTCTCAGCTGGTCTCATTCCTCTCTAAGTTCTGGAAAGAGGAGATAGACTGTTTTCAGTAAGGTGGAGATTCTTTTGGAAACTGCTGAGCAAACTGGAGAAGTAAGTTAGCCAGACAGTTTTAAATCAGCAGGTCCAAATAACTAACATCCCAGAATTTTAAAAGAGCTTACCAAGGAGCTTACTGGACCATGAATGTTGATTTTCAATAATTCTTAGAATATCGGGAAAGTTCTAGAAGACTGGAAGGAACCTAATGTTGTGCCAATATTTTAAAAATGTAAACTGAATGATCTGCTAATTATAGGCCTCTCAGCTTGACTTTTCTCCTGGGCCAAATAATGATATGGGATTCAAATAGTATTAAAAGAGGGTAATATAATGCCAATCAACAAGGGTTTATGGAAAATAGATCCTGTCAAACTATCTTAATATCTTTTTTTTGACCAGCTCACAAGTTTAGCTGATAAAAGTAATAGTATTGATTCAATATATTTAGATTTCTGTAGGCTTCTTTCTTGTTTGATGGGTTATTTATTTACAGGGGTATACACAATATACATGTTTGCTGCTACATTATAACAGGATACAGATAAGTGAAAACAATGCAAGTAACATCCCATTAGTTTTCTTGACTTTTAAACATCAAATACACTGTTATACATGTAACAATCATTTTGATCCACACTAATACACAAGTGGATTGGCCTGGCTACGCATTTGTAAGCATTCAGTGAGGCCTGGAGCTTTGGCATGAGCTGGCACCTGGTCAACCAGATCACAGCTATGAACCTGGCCCCCTGAGAAGTCTATCTTTGTGGGTGAACACTCAGGTGGAATAAGTCTGTTGTAACAGCTCCTACGCCATCCCCCATTCGGTCCACCAAATAGATGGCTTATCTACAAGAAAGGGAGTATTGCTGCAGTGTTTCTGCATCACGATGATTTCTAGCTAGTAGAATGACAGTTATTGGGCTATTGGTACTGAATCTAATCAGAAGAGCCTTGAGGCTCCTCTATATTCCTCTGGAGACTGGACCAGCATCTGACTAGCTCCAGGCAATAGTATAAGAGGGGGCATAAAGATGACTTAACACAACCTGTTCCCCAGACACCCACAGTTGCCCTGAGCACAATTTGGATCCTGATCTGGATCATTGCAGTTAGTACTGGAAGACACATTAGTAGAAATATATTGACAAGGAGAGAGCTGAAGACTTGTGAAACCAGAATAAAAGAACTATATATGTAATTTGGCTAAGAGATTGCAAAAGATGGACTCTATAATCGTGTGTAAATATCTGATGCATGCAACCACCCACAATGGAGAGAAATATTCTAGTGTGATACAAAAGGAGTAATGAGATAAATTAGAAAAGGAAAAAATTAGTCTAAGTATCAATAAGAGCTATTAGATTGTGGGATAGATGCTAAGGATATGTCTCCACTGCAACTAAACACCCACATCTAGCCTGTGGCAACTGACTTGGGCTCAAGGGATGTTTAATGAAGTGTAGATATTCAGGCTGTAACCAGAGCTCTGGGACCTGCCCACCTCACAGGGTCCTAGAGCCCAGGGTCCAGCCCAAGCCCTAAACTTTTACACCACAATTAAACAGACCCTTAACATGAGCTCCAGAAGTCTGAATCCGCTGGCATGGGTCAACCATGTTTTTTTAATCCAGTGAAGACATACCCTAAGTGGAAGTGGTGAAAGCTCCATCATTTGTGATTTACAGTTTGAGTGGGCAAACCACTAGAAAATAGGTCATAGGGAACAATTAATTCTACATTGGTAGAAAACAAACTGGATGACTTTTTCCTCTCTAATTTCTATTATGAATTTATAGTTTTATACCCCAAAAGGAATGTCACTGCCCCCAACAAGCAGCTGTTTTACTGTTGGCTGAGGTGTAACAAGTACATCGCTCTTCAAGGAAGGGATTTGGAATACACAATAAGGGTCAGAATGGACCTCCTAAATGTCCCTGGGGTCCAGTCACTACCTTAATGTTGCAAAAAGCTATTTTAGCCATAGGCCAAAAACTAGGGTTCAACAAATCCAGATATAGCAGATGCTCAGGTGTATCTGGAACGAGTAACTATGAACTATTAAAGTGTATAAGTCACAGAAGAATACTCAGGAAAGATAATATTATGTAATGCTCAAAGATAATGTTATGTTTTAAACATTAAATGAGAATGAAGAATGTAGCAGAATGAAGAATGGATGTTAATGACAGCACGACATTTGGGAATAAATTCCATAGTAGTTCAGTACTGCTTCTGAAGTGAAAGATCCATCCATCACAGACAACTCAAGTGATTCACTTCAGATAATAAAAACACTTAGTTCTTATTTAACATATTTTAAAGCACTTTTGGCATTAGTGGTTAGGCCTGTGTGCCTCACATGGCCTCACAACTCCCTGGTTCCCACACATACACCTATAAGACCAGATAGAATGCCATTTCAGATCACTCTTGCAGAAACTGAATGTTTCACTTTCCTTCCCCTCTCCACAGTTGGCTTTTGCTCCTGGCTTCCTGTTCCACATCATCACAGGCTGTAAAGCCTCACAGGCAGGTAAGGAAGGGAGGAGGCAGGAGATGGCTAAAATGAGAAGTATGATGGTTAGTGTAGGCAGAGATTTTGTCTCAGTTGTCTATACTACCAAAAACAATGTTGAGGTAAAGGTGTGCAGAAAAGCTTTGGAAGGGGTTTCAAATTCAGAAAACAATAGTTTGATTATTTGAATAATTAAAGAGTGGTGTCAGTATCAGAACATTTTGTGATGCTTAAAACAGTAATTAGTTTTAGAATAGAAGCATTATTTAGGTAAGAATTAGTAATAGAAAATCCAGTAGTGGAAGTTGGAAATGGCAGTTGGGAAGGTAAATCCCATAGGAATATATTGTCTTTCATAGACTTGCATTGGAATGATGCAACCAACTACTTCCTGTGGGGAATGATTCAGTAAGGCCCATAGAAATACACTGCAGCCCATTGACTTATATGGGACTTCCAGACAGGAAGTACATGCAGTACATGTGACTGGTATATTGAAAGCTGATTGGTCGCAAAGTCACATTGGCTGAGCTTGGGTGACCAAATTGTATATAAAGCCCCAGTCAGCAGGCTAAGCTTTGTAGAGAACTGAACTCATGGGTAGAGAGTTGATCACCTAAAGAAGAAGAGCTGAAATCACAGGCTGAAAAGAACCTGCAGCAAAGTAGCTCCACGGCAGAAGAAAGATCTTCGCAACATCTAAGCAGTGGTGAGCATCATTGAGGCAAAGATGCGCCTTTGGCTTTGGACAACCGGGCTAACTGAGTCCCCACTTTGTGTCCAAGCCAAGGTAATCCTTCCGTTAGAAATTTGCACAGGTGCCTCTAGGCTTACAGGCAACTGGGCTAACTGAGTCCATTTTCTTTTGGTTTCCATCATTAGGAAATTAAGAAACTTGATCATAGTCCAGTATCAATTCATATGTAAATATAATTGACTTATCTGATCTTGACTTATCTGATCTTTAAGATAAAGGACATCATTAGTTTTAAGGCAATGGTACAAAAAACAATGCATCAGTATTTCCATCACTTCTTTCATTTTTAGCTACGTATCCTCATATGAGTAATAATGGTGTTGAATGTGATTGGAGAGCTACTTAGACATGCATGAGATTACTGTTGAACCATTTGCACTGTTATTTTTAAGCCTGAGTTAGTCTTGTCATTCCTGTTTGATCTCTCCTTGAGACCATTCATCTTTTCATTATGGTTTGTTGATATGAGACTCTTATTGCACTTCTTTCTACCTCCTTTGGTGACAGATATTTTCCCTCTCTCAACTGTTAACCTTCTAGTCCAGTGTTAAAAGCAAAAGGAGAATGTGCCTTGGTCATTAACTTGATCGTGAGTGGTAGTACACTTTTTCTTTAGATACTCACCACCCATTTGGGACTGACCTGTGACAATTTAGGCACAGCCCATATGAAGGGGAAGTGTAGTCCTATCCTGCCCCAGAAGAGTCAAACAAGGCAGAATACCCCAGGAGATAGTTAGCCTTTCAGAGGTACCAGGCACAATGTAGTGATGCATTTAAAAAAAACTCCTATATGGGGTAAAGTTGGCTGATGTGCAGGGTGAACAGAGCCATAGTCCCGACTTCTCCTCACTCCTCCCTGTTTCAAGGTGCTGTACACCCACAGGAGAGTACAGAAGGAGCAGTCTCTGCACTCACAGGAAATGTTATGATGCTTCCTCCATATGCAGGGCATGTAGTGGGGATGATGAAGGAGGTTTCTTATAACCTTCCACCCGTCCACTCGCTGCACACCCTTGTGAGGGTCCTTTAGAAAAGAAAAAAATTCTGAATAGATCTAATTCTTTATAGAAAATGGGAATAACTACCTCCAGTAATTTTGAAGGGATTCACTCATCAGGGCGACGCCTCCTGCTGGCCCTCTTGGGAATTAGTTCTCTCAGCTGGCATGCCCTTTCCTGGTGGTGTCTCTCCAATACTCTTCTCCACTTGCAGTTCTGCCTCACTCCAGGAATTGCAGCATCCTTTTCATGACTCAGTATTCTCTTTGTGGCTCTGCACTCCAGCTGTGCCAACAACCATGTTTCCCTCCTCCAGAGAGGAGGTATCTCAGTCTTATAGTCCATCCACTTCCTCAGTGGCGAGTATGGTGGGGAGGGAGGAGACTCAGGCCCACCCAATGCAGTCCAGGGACCCTGTGGATGCAGCCTCTTGCTTCACCTCTTTAACTTTCATCTCTGCTGTTTCAGTTTCCTGGGCTACTTTCCTATGGCCCCAACACCTTCTTCACCCTCTCCTCAGGGCCGTGAGCCAGCTAGTCTCAGCATCCAGCAGGGAACTCCCTCTTGCTCCCCTGGTCCCTGCTAGTAGCTGCTTTGTCCAAGATATCTCTCCTATTCCCTTAGCCTTTCAAGGACACAGTCCTCATTCCCTGAGCACCTAGTAGTCACTGACTCTTGTCTGCCCTGCAGTTCCCTTTTATGTGAACCTGCTGGGCCCTGATTGGTTGTTCTGTGCTGCCTCCCTCCAATTGGTTGCTTCCTGTTCAGCTTCCTAGCTGCTAGGAGGACTCACCTCCACTGCTCCTCTCTGGAACAGGGTGTGGCAGGCTCATGAGACCTCCATTAACCCCTTCCTCTTTGGTGTGGGGGAACACTCTGTCACAGCAATGATTAGCAATACTCTGAAATTTCTGCACATCTGTTTAATCAAAGGCAGATGTTTTATCTACAATGTTATTTTCATAATGGGAAATGGTGTCAATAGAAAGCTATTAACAAACTAATAGGAAACATAAGAGTTGAGTAATATGTGCTTCTGTGATGCTGACTAATTATTCCTATAGGTTATTATTATTTAAATCCTACTGTGATAAACCATGAAATATGATACATGTAATAGTATCATATAATCATTCTACCTACACTTTACTGTTCTTTTGCCATCTCTATATAACTGTGATATAGATGAAGAAGATAAAGATATAGACAAACATAACTATATGACATATCTAATGCACCATATCTAATTGCTGCATTCAGCTGAATGCCAAATAATTATAAATGTTATTCAGCCAAAGTCAAATTAGAAGATGAATTAATCATTACAAGTATCATGTGCTGAATGTCCCCAGAAAACAATACAAAGAACAGTTTAGCACTTCTTTTTCAAACAATTATGTTGAAAAAGTTTCCAGTTGCCATAAATCACTAGTTCCAATTGAATGTGTCGCAGCAGCGTATAATGTTCTAGTGTTGCCACTTTCCTAAGTTCACTGGAGACTGGGTACTACCCATAAAGGTAAAGCAAGTCCACTCTTTACCATTTAGAAATAGGCTGGTTCCATAGCAAAGAGTAACTTAATGGTCTCAGCACTGCATGCATGCCCAGACATCTGTGGCTGCCACTTTCAAAGTCCCAAAGGCCTTAACTCTGACATCTTCTGTTATTGGTAGCCGCTTCCTTGCTACGGACAACAAGCTCCTGACTGCCAATTCCCTTTGCTCTGCCTCTATTAGGCTTCCCTCTCTCCCCATGCCACTGCCCTCCCTTCTATGGTAGGTGATATTCCCATTGCAAGGACTCAAGTCAGCAGTCTTTACTGGGCCACAAGCTATTTTCAAATCAAAGGGCTTGTCTACAGGGGAACGTGCCAATTAGGTATAAACCTTTGAGAGGACACTCTTTTATTTCAGTTTGAGTGGTTTATTTTGGTTGAATTTAAACTGATTCTCAATTGATTTAAGCATAAGCAAAACAAACCTACTTTAAACTGAAATAAGAGCTTCTATACACCTTTTGCATCAGTTTTACTAAATTGGTTTAAAATCCCACCTGAAGTTAAACTGGTGCAATTTGCCATGTAGACAAACTCTTAGGTCCTACTTGTGAGCAGAAGAGCACAATGCATTCTAGGATGCCTTTGATCGAGGAAGTCATAAGATGTGAGAGATATGGATGGAAAAATGGCAGGGCCTAATGAGAAGGTGGTAAACCTGAGACACAAAGACATGATACTGAAGGAGAGGAAAAGGATAGAAAAGAACATAATGGCAATTATAGTCATTTGAATCTGGAGTAGGAAACATACAGTGATTATGCTACTATTCTGTAGCCTAGTGGGGAAAATTACTCCCTTTCCCCCACTGTACAATTCAGTCAGGCCCAATGAAGTTATTCATACTGGGTACAGGGTGGTGAGGAGATAGCAGAATTTTTTTGGGGGGAAAAGCCACAACAGCACAGTAAAATATAAGGTTAAAAGGATTTCATTTCATCTTTATCTTTCACAACTGTTTAACTTTTTGGTCTTGAGACAGATATTTGGGGCCAAATCATGGTCCCACTGAAGTCACTGAGTTTGACTATTGATCTCAATACAATCAGGATCTACCCCTTGACCTGTAAGATACTGTATAAAAAAAATCAGATGCGCACCTGTGGAGTGTAAAAGAAAAACTGGCTCATTCTGTAACACACTGGTCAAAACACAATTGTTAATTACACATATGAAAGAAAGCATCTGTAGTTATAACCTGTAAATGGATATAAGAGGAGTCAATCATCAGGAATGTTGAATTGACCAGATCAGACCGGTCCTTGGTTTTGAGGTCAGACTAAAGGGTGTATGTCTGTGTGTGGCCCATCACAGTGGCTACGGTTTGAATGGCATCCTAGTAAGACAGTAGCTTTATAAAGTAAGTTAAAAGAAAGTTCTCTGCTGACTCTAAGCACAGTAGGAGATTTACTTAGCTTTTGTCAGCTAGAAGGTAATGTTCTGTATATCACACATTACGTTTGGCATCCTTTATTCTCAGATGAGAAGCACAATAGCAATAATTTTATACAGTTATTTTTAAATGAACATAACACAATGGTGAAACATGTACTGTATGTTTTAATTTCCTCCCACCTACTGATTTGACATTAATGGAGAACTAGCAATTCAATTACTGGCAAACTTATCCAACGTGCATTCCCTAAATAGACACACCCAGGGGGTTTCTTGCGGTGCTAACGTCACCTTCCTTTCTGCTAGCAAAATTATCTTTCCAGACAAAACATAAATTCCATCCACAATATCTCTCTGCTCATTTACAGCAGACTTTCAGTAAATCATCATTTGAATCCCTTATGAGATATAATACTATCACTGGCTAAGATAATGAAACACAACGTTCTGCTCAAAATATGAACAATACTTTAATTTGTCTTGCGAATGTCTTTTACTGTTCAATATGCAAGAAAAGGACACTCCCTGGATTGACATTGCAATGATGGGGGAGCACTTTGAAGTGTCCAAAAGGTTTTAGATGATTAAAAATGAAGTGTGTTTAAATGAAAATGAGAAAAACAGTAGAAAGATCATTTTACTATTCTTTGCTGCTGTTTGTTTCTGTCTCTCTTCATTTACTGAACGGGTCAAAGTAATAGAGCAGGTTTTTTGCATTTGTTGCTTGATCTTCCTTGCTTACTGTCTCCACAAATAACCGGTAAAGGAGAACAACTATAACCGTCCCTAGAGGTTGTTCTTTATTAATTTCTTAAAAGCACATAGGGCCAGATCTTCAAAAGAGCTCAGCACTCAACATCTCCCATTTACGCACCTACATGTAAAAAAAATCTCAGCACTCTCCAGCCACCATTATTGTCAATCCGAGCTGCTGGGGACTGAGCACTGTGGAAAATCCGGCCCCTAGACTATTTTGTACAGCAACTCTATGTTTGTGTACAGATTTTAAATTCTTTGTCCCCATCTACTCAGGAGTCATCCTTAAACAAATAATCTCAGAGAATTAAGGAAATCGTTTTGTAGATCTTGGTCCTGATGCTGTAATCCTTTCTCACCTGATTATTGCTTATTCATGTGAGCAGGCACATTGACTTCACTTGGTTCACTCCCACCTCAGTAAGGATTATTCTTCTGAGAAACAGTTCCAGGACTAGGTCCTGAGGCTATTACACAAACAGTTATGTAATCTGCTAATAACATGCTTCCAGTTGTTGACTGTCTACACAGCACTGGCAAAGCGCTCAAGAAGGGTATGATTTGTGAAGAACTCTAATGTGTTGTGCTCTAACAGCCTATGATGGGGCACACTCACCCTGGGAGCCCCTCCTTGCCTCTGGATGCAATCTCCCTCATCTTGAGGGCCTTCTGCTGACTGCCTGCCTCTGGCTCCAGGCCTTCTGTGGCTCAGCCCTCTGGCCAAGTCACAAAGTTCAAACACCTTCCACGGTATCATAAACAAGGCCAAACAAATCTAAATAATTCTTCTCTCCATTTGGGCTACTGAACTTTTCCCTTTCTACTTGCAAACCCTATTCAAGGTTTCCCATGTCTGAGCCTCCCCTGCAGTGTACTTCCTTCCTTCAAACAATAGCTCTGGGCTCCTCTCTACCAGAGAGAGACCTGTTTCCCCTGTAGTCTCCCCACAACTGAGCATAAGTTTCAGAAAGACATCTAGGATATGTCTGAGACCCTTCACCCCACACAAGGCCTCAAAGCCCAGGGTCCAATCTGAGCCTGAATGTCTACACTGCAATTTTATAGCCCTGTAGCCCGAGCCCTGAAAGCCTAAATCTGCTGACTATGACTATTCCCTGGATCTTTTATTGCAGTGTAGCCCATATCCCTCTTGATTTAAGGTGGAGAATTTACTGCATCCCTAGCTAATCTGCTTCAATGGTTAATTAACTTCACTGTCAAAAATGCGCATCTTGTTTACAGTTTGAATTTTGCTAACTTCCACTTCCAGACACTGGACCTCGTTGGGCCTTTTTTTTTTTTTTTGCTAGATTAAAGAGCCTTTTAGTATCAGAACTTTTTTTCCCCTTTCAAACACTTTACAAACCATGTAGACTGTATGGTACAATCAAACAGAAAACAAAAGGGATAGTTTTACTTTCAGGACAACTGATCAGCATGTATTAGAGATTTCCTAGCAGGATATCTTGATGCATTAGACTGAAAGGCAGGCTAAGTGTAATGAACAAAGGCTTTGTCCTCCAAATTCCATTACAACTGCAAATTCATCCTTTCAGTTCACTTTAATAGCCAGAGTCATGCTAATCTTTCTTTTGTTGAATATAGTATTAAACTATTTAAGGTTCATTGTACATAAAAGAGATACCTTTATGTGATTATCTTAGCGCACACCAGTTTTTCATTGAAAACTGAACATTACTTACAGAAGATTTTCTGTAAAGGTTTCCATGGAAATTCTTTTGAAACATTCCAGAAAATGTTGCCTTTTTCTTTTTGTCTTTTTTTTTTTTTTTACCTTGAATGTCTTCAACCAATTTAGCTTAAAAGCATTTCACCAAATTGCATATTTATGCTTGATGTAAATTACCATGAGTTTATAATTTATGTGCTATAAATATATAACCTTTACCTTTTTTATATTACGCATACTGTACATTAAAAGGTGGAAAATACATTATGTGGTTGTTATCAAAATTTATAGACTATAGAACTCAGGAAGCTTTCAAAAAAGGGTATTAGTGCTCATAAATTATACTTGAAGTAAAATGTCACTGTATATTTGGACAGTCTCATCTAAATAAATCACTGCATGCCGGAAATGAGCTCACACTGTGTGGATTAAAGTGATTGCTAGTATTCATGTGATACAATTTGCACTTTTTTCTTGAACTGTTGCTGTGTGTTTTCCCCAGAACATCTCTGCAGTACCTTGTAAAAAACACCTAAAGTAACAGATGTATGTTTTTGAAGATTTGACTGAGCTTTTCCTACTGCAATTTCAAGCAGAACCTTTTCATTTATGTGTATATATATTAGGTATGCTTTATTGACTCCAACCCTCTGCTCTACTCTACTCAGATACTTCTATTAAATGTCATGGTGGTTTTGTGAGAGTGCGAAGTGCAGGATTGGATCCTAAATTGTGCAAATGCACTAAATTCTTCTTTCAGCACATCTTGACTGTGTTATTTGACATTGCTCTCACATGCATATCTCCTAGTAATGTCAATCACAAACCAGCACCTGTAAAGGGAGCAGAATAGCAAATCTCTTATCTATGGTGTTGACTGAAGGAGAGAATTTGCCCAGCAATGCGATTTATGAAAAATAGTACTTTTGAATTACTATGTTTCCTGTGTTACATGTAAATTACTAAATAAGGGCCCTATTGGGCCCTCAGTAATGCTTATGCAGATTCCAAAGTCAGTGGGCCAATTCTGTTAATTTCTATTGGCATAAGGCTCAGTCCTATTTTTATGGATGTTTATGGCAAAATGTTCATTGACATCCGTGGGAGAAGTATGAAGCTATGGATCTGGAGTAACTCTACTGACATCAATATACTTCTGAATTAACTTGATTGATTTTAGTGAAATTTTTCCAGATTCAGAGCTTCATACTGCTCTTATAGAAGCCAAAGGAAGTTTTGCCATTAAGTTCCACAGCAACAGAATAACTGTTTAAACCTAATTCTGCATTGGGTGGGTATCCTTTTCAAGATATATATGTACTACTAGCTCTTCATTCCACTAGCAATCATGGTAGTTAAAAACAGAGGGCCCGATTCGGATCTACAGCTGGTATAGACCAAAGTAATTCCCTTCATTTCAATGGAATTATTTTAATGTAAGTGCGAGGAGAATGAGTCCCAGAAAGATAGATATGTACATAGTGTTCTGCATTCTTATTTCCTTCTTTGACAATTAATACAAAGGTAAATGAAATGGAAACAGAAACAGCTAATAGCAGTATACAACTACAGCTAATAGCAGTACATGTATTGCAGTGCTATTTGGCATGCATTTGGTGCTTTACTAATATGAAGATTCAGGAGAAAGTAAATGAAGAATAAATAATGTGTTCTTTAAATCTTTCTTTTAAAAATATTCTTTACAAATAATTCTAGTAATTTCAATGTGTTAGAGCTGGAAAAATGTGTAATATATATAATATAAAAACTCAAATACAAGGTCAAAGAAGGGTGGATCATTCTTGAAATATGTTTGTTTTTGAACGGGAAGAACAAAACGTCTTAAGTTGTAATTAAAAAAACTGCTCAGCTCTTTTTTCAAAATAAAGTCATTATTTAAGGGCAAGAACAGACTGATGGTTATTTAGCTCCATTAGCCCCCACTTCGACTCCCTTGCAAAAATACTGCTTTGTAGCTGTGTGTTACAAGTTGTGCATACAGCTAGTCTGTGCAAAAACATACTGGATTATTGTTACTCTGTCCTTTCTTTACCTCCTTCATTCCCTAGATGTTTGGTTAACCAATCTGCTGCATCCTGTCTTTTACTGCGACCCCCATTCTTAATATTGTTAATAATATTAATATTTAGTTAATTAATATTAGCAGCTGGGAAGCTCTTGCTCGCTCCAGCACAGCTCCTCCCCCCAACACGTTTAACCATTTTATTTTTAGAACGTTTAAGCGGATTCTTAATTAAATGAAGTTTTACATCCCTAATCTGTATACGTACATGACAGAGGCCTGACAGGAGGGTCAGCACTCTGATTTTTGTAGCTCCAGTTAGTTTCACCAGTGACCACCGACTGACCAATCTGCTAATCAGAAGATGAGGTTGTGGAGGTAACCTGATAAAGCCAGGAGGGAAATGTTGCAAAGGGGAAGGACAGGTCTAGCTTAGCTCAGGCCAGGCTGAAAGAGCCCAAGACAGGGAAATCTCTTTCTTCTTTAGGACCCTGGTAAAGAGGGACTGAAGGATGTAAGGATTAAAAACTGATGTTGCACTGTATTGGTGTTGGTAGAAGGGTTTGGATTAAAACAGAGTGACTACTAAAAGAAAGTGGATCTGAACAGTTACTGAGGCATCAGAGGATGGGGATCAAGCATTGTCTCATAACAGTACAATTTATAAATTTTGAGATAGGGAAATATATATATATATATATGTATTTATTATTTTGACTAGATCTGTGTATCTCTTGTGTTATTTTAGTAAAGTAATGGTGTTTAGAATTCTTTGCAAAGCTTATATGGGTGTCTGTTTGGTTCACTATCATGTACCCCTGAAGAGTTAACCTGTAAACCCAGAATGCCCACACCATTGGTGTTCTGGGAGATACTGTGCTTAAGCGTGGGGGGCTCTGAGGGGTCAGCACTTGTCCTGGTGACCAAGGGCATTTGGACTGCACAGTCCAATTGCTGTGGATGTGTAGCTGACTCACCACCCATGTCTAGGAAACATGCCAGAGAGGTAGGGTGACCGGATTATGGGGACAGTCCTGATATTTGGGGCTTTGTCTTACACAGGTGTCTATTATCCCCCACTCCCATTCCGATTTTTCACACTTGCTATCTGGTCACTCTACAGAGAGGCCAAAGCAAGAGACAATGCTGGGGCCCACTCAGATCAAGGAAAACTTAAAGTGCACAGTTACAATGGATTGGAACCCAGGACAACAGCACAGTGAATGTCTAGCCAGAGGGAGTTTGACCAGAGCCTGGGGCATGCACAAGGAGGGGCAAGCGGGGGCATGGGCCCCCCCAGTAATCATTGGGGATACAGAACTCCTCTGGCCAAGCCAAGGGAAGACCAAGCTCTTCCCGAAGTGGAGGGGAGAAGAAAGCGCTCCTGTCGGGGCTGAGGGAAGAGCGAGCTCCTGCCAGGGCGGAGGGGCACAGAACATGCCCCTCAAAAAGGGGTCAGATTTCAATTCCTCTGCCCTGGGCAATGTGCATGTGATAGTGCACTTTAAAAATAAGCTCATGTCCTAATACTATAACTTGCACATTTTGGAAATTAAAATGTTAAATGATGCATTAGTTAACAAGGATTCAAAACAATCTCTGTTGTGGAAAACGAAGTGCTATTTAAAATACTGTGTCCATATTACAACACAGCAAACTGTAAAATGATTGTGGCTGACCCCAAAATGTGTGAATGTATAGCAGAAAAAATAGAAATGGCTCTCAGAGAGGATTGCGCATCTCACAATACATATGCAGACCAATCATTATGCTGAGTTAATGTTTCAGGACAAATAAACTTATGGTAATAGTTGACACCACAAAGTTGATATGTAGAATTTAATTTTTCTGAAAAGGTGGCCAAATTGTCCATTGTTTGCAGGTATGTTCATATTGATTCTTTCACATTTCCATTACAATTTTTAGGATGATATTTCCATTGTAGCATAACAACAAACTGTAATAGTGAGAATTATTTTAAAAACCTAGTCATTTTTGTTTCTTAATACAGTAAAACCATTTGACAGAGGCAAACATCTAGAAGAGGAACAACTTGTCAAGGCATTGAAAATGTGCCTGCAAGGTAGAACTCCTCCTCTTTCATATATTTGGAAAAGTTCTCATTCAATTGAAGATAGTCCATGAATGAATAAGGCAGGCCCCGTTGTTTTCAGTAGAGATTTATGGAACATTACTATAGCAATCAAACTAGGGATTTTTATAGTAAGCTTAAAATGCAACTTCCATTTAAACTCCTTTTATCCTTTGCTAAAATCTACCACACTCAAATACTCCTAACTTTAAAACCATTGAACTAATTTTCTTCAAACTTAGTTTGCTTGAGAGATCTCAGTGAGACATAAAAAATCAAATCAAGTCTAAACACTGACTTCTATGCTTTACTTTAACTTATTGTATGACTGAAATGTGCAGGATTCCAGCTTATTATATCGATAGTCTGGGAGTGACTGCTTTAATTGATGTTGCAGAATAGTTTGCACTGTGGCTTCATGTTCTTAAATATTCATACATTAGAGAAGCTATCATTTTACATGCTATAATTTTCCATGGCTAATATTGATCAAACATGGGTCAATATTTAAGTGAGAAGTGAGTGAATATAAGTCACTTTTACTGATGCTAAAAAAAAAATCTTGTACCTTTATTGTTTTTCAAAAAGGCTATAGTGTATAGCTAGTACAGCAAAGGATTACAAATTTCTATTTGGCATACAAATAGTCCTCCATGCAGAGCACTGCAAGACCTTATTCCACAGGAAATTGATTTTGATTTGAAAGAGAAATGTGTAATTGACTATCATATACTGAGCATAAACTTTTTTTTTGCTATGTTTGTCATTGTAAATGGTCTAATAAGGAAGGATGTGGTATACACATGAAGGTAGTCTAGTTTTGCACTGAACTGGATAATCTATAGAATGGTTCAGATCTTGCCAAAGGTTAATCCAGATCCAGTGAGAGATGTAGTAGTTTGCCCACCACCACCCAGGCACCCAAAATGCCTCTTAGCCTGGAAGAATAATCACAGGGCTCAGAGGATGAACACTTGCAATGAATAATTTATTTGAGAAGTTTAGTTCATATGCTGTTTCTGAATTATTTGTGTTTAGATTTCTAAGGCAGAAGCATTAAAGGACAGAGTTAAGGTTGAAAGGTTAACTTTAACTCTGCATTTTATGACTCCTGAGTGCTTGATTTCTCAGCTTTACCGCTGCATTTTTAATTCCTTTTTGCATGATTCATTGTAATGAAAGTAAAGAATGTTTGTACCGCCTGTTGGTAAGATGTAGAATGCAAGTGACTCTTACTAAAGCAAATTAGAGATTGGCACAAATTAACCATAAAGAAAATCATGTTCCATTTCATTTTATCTACATGTTAACACATTGTTAGGAATGATTGGGGGGGGGGGTGCTAATAATTATTGCACTACTCTTAGTTTAAAAATATTTCAAGTTAAATTGGTTTAAAAGATTTTGTTTGATGTTTTAAATTATATTTAGGCTATGTTTAATGAATGTTTTAATATTAATATTAATGATCATAAAATGTAAAGAATTTGAAAAAAGAGGATCTTAAATGTAAAAAGTATTCAGCTAAATTCCATTATAATGTGAATTCTCATCTTGGTATTATGATTAAGGTTTAATATTATGGTTAATCATTTCTGAATTTTTAAAACAGAATAGATTAATTCTTGTGTTAAGGAAAACATGCTTATTGATGGACATGTCAATAGAACTAGACTGGACCCTGATATATTTACAAACAAGCCTGAAGAGTGGATTTGTTTGATTTTGGGCTGAATTTGTTTTTAATTATAATAATAATAATAATAATAATTAATAATAAACTTAAGAAGAGAGTGTTTCTGGCAGAGATTCTTCATTAAGAATTCCAGGAAAGACTTACAATGACTGTTCAGATATTTGAGAACTCATTCAGTTTTTATAATAATCTTCATCTCTCGGGTCATGGTGTCTGTATTGCTATTGTGAACTGAATTTTAATCATTTTGCTCTCAGAAGCAACTTAACTAAATATTCTTCCTTCCTCACTAAACTTACTGTCTCTTTTCTTGGCAGCCCTGGAAATCTGAAGTTTCTTCTGGCCTGATCCTTCAAACATGTATGCACATGTTTAATAGTGAATAGTAGGCTTAGTTGGGTCTATTCATATGTATAAAGATATACACATGCTCTTGTGTATGCAGGATTAGGACTTTATTCAGCCTCTCCTTCAGTCCTGTTTTCCCTGGAATTTTCGTCCCTTTCAAGACCCCTTTTGTGGAAGCTACCTGAGGCCAGCTCATTCCCTCCTTCTCTTCATTGAAAAAAGAAGGTATGAGATAATAATAAATAGCTGTTGACCACTCTTTATCTCTTGTTGACAGATTGCCAGAGAAAACAAATTTCCAAACATCACTTTCTTGCTACTTTTCGTGATCCTCACTTTAACTTAAAATTGCTGCTTCTTCAGCCACAGACAATTCTTTAAATTATATAAAGAAATATTGGCCTGGATCCACAAAGGGACTTAGGTGTTGCAGTGCTCAGTAGTGTAACCTGTAAAGTTCCTGGAAAATCATTGGAATCCAGACACCTAGGTTCCCTGTCCAATGCATGGGAAAAGAGATGTGCTTGAGAATGGAATCCACAAAAGTCAGCTTGTCAGCCAAGGGGCTGCCTGAACTAGACAGTGGGAGAAGCCAATGAAAGAGGTGTGTCCTCAGCCCTCTCAGAGTTTGGTGCCTAAGTCTGGACTGGAGGAAGGTGCCTATCTCTGGCTCAGATCCACATCCAGGAAAGCTCTCCTGTAGTCAGCTGCCTACATCATTCTTGCAGGAAATGCAGTGGCACACACCTACTTCTATGCAAAATGTCTGGGGGAGGTAAGCAAAGAAGAAGCAGGAGGAATCTTCTGTTATAACCTTTAGCCCACTGGTTAGAGTGTTCATGCTGATGTGAGAGAGAGGGGTTCAGTTCCCCTTTCTGACTGATGATGTACAGGTTAAGTGCCCTGACTATGGGATATTCTTGTGTGGGAACCTCTCAGTCTCTCCTGTTGAAGCCTTTCTATTTTGTATAAACACTTACATATTCACTGAGCTAGAGAGAATGTGAGTGCTTCTATAACCCAGTGATTACGGCACTCCCCTGAGAAGTAGGAGACCTGAATTCAAATCTCTCTTCTCATCAGACAGGGAAGAGTTGCACTGGGGTCTCCCACATCCCAGTTGAGTATCCTAAACACTAGGTTATGAAGGAGGCTGCTGTCACCTCTCCCATTTTGTGTGGTGTTAGGTGTGTTCAGCGCTCAGAGGATGCTCAGAGTTAGGTGTGCTCAGATGGGGCCCCATAGGTGAGCTAGGTGTTGCCTTGCCTATCTTCACCTGGTTTGAGGCTCACACTGGGGCATATGCAGGAGACAGGCAGCCATGCAGATGCACAGAGACAAAAATGAAGACATCCAGGAGACTTTTACAGTGGAAATTTAGGGAGGGAGGGGTTTTGGATCACACTAGCACCTAAATCCCTTTGAGATCTGGGCCATTGTGTGCAGTTGTTGAAGAGCAGTGAGAATAGTTTACTACTTTGGAGGCTTGTGATATTTTGGGGTTCCACGCAGACCATGACCCTGCCTGCCCTGCAACTCTGGGTGCCTTCAGTGCTATGCTTCTGTGACTCACAGCCCTGACACCAACAGCCAGCTTTACAAGCCTTCCACAGTCCAGTTACTTTTTGCAGAGTGACCCCCAACACCTTCCCAATCCTGACTTTTCCCCAAACCGTCTGCAATGTGACAATCTGCTGGAGTTCCCAGAATTGTCAGTTACTGCGTTACCACTCTCAGCCTCAGCAAGTGAGAGATTTGCTACTACTAAGCTGTGTGACAATTCCTTGACATAGAAGCTTGTCTGCCTTGCTAGCAAACTCTTCAGGATTCTGCCAGTCCAAATCATGGCTGAGTTCCCCAGAGATGTCTCCTTGCAGTATTTAGCCCTCTTTTGGAACATTGGTGAAGTTATTAAGTTCGTTGAACCTTTAAAGAGACAATACATTACAGCTCATTAATTTAATTGGGGTTTGAGAAACACTCTTATTTCAATCACAGAACTCAGTTGTTTTTTAGTAAAAGTAAAATAAGTTTATTAAACTCAAACTCATAGGCTTAAGTGATACCATGTATGAGGAGTAAAAATAGAAAGAGCTGCACAAAATAAATGTAAAATTATGCTTCTAAGACAAAAGCTTAATTTCAGCAGTTAGTCTTTGTCTACAAAGGTTTCTTACCAAGATTTCTCACCTAGAAGGACCCAACATTCTGTGATTTGAAGAACTCTGGCCCCTTGAATCCTCCCAATGGAATGGAGACTGAAATTGAGGCTGTTTATAGGGCTATGCTGATTGGTTACCTGTAGATCCTCCAGTGAGGAGGGAGTTAAAGGCATCTTGTGCCACCACATCCTACCATCCAGGAGGACTTTCTGCTAGCAGTGGCTCTGTGCCCTAGGTTATAACAGTAAAAGCCAGCATAATGCAGGGCTCTGTACTTGACATAAGGTTAATGCTGCTCATAGCTTGGAGTAGATTAGATCAGTTTCAGTTTGGGTGAGAAACTACAAATTTCCCAGATAGCCTAAAGAAATCAGTTTTCTGTCCTCCACATTTAACTGTTTTGGTTTTTTTCCTGAACAGTTCAATATTCTGGTAGTGTATTTGAAAACCTAAACTAATAACATAGTGAAATAAATGTACAAAAATTATTTCACATGTTCAAGATCATATCCAGCTATATATATTTTTGTATTTATGAAGGAAATACAAATGTATTCCATCTTACCCAAAGTCAATGACTTATCAAACATTGATTTATTCTTTTTTGTTAATCTTTCATTCAAATCAGAATAACATTCTTGTAAATGAGATGTGTCTGGTCCTTCAGTCCTATTCCTCAGCTGGAGTAGAACACTGGCATAGTTCCATTGACTTCAGTACAGCTACGATGATTTACAGCCACTGAGCATCTGTCTCACTAGCTATTTGTTTTTCACCTCTTCTTGGCTTCTGTCAGTGTGATCAGAACTAAGAGTGTAGAATTTTATTTTCATTAAATATTATTGTAGACAAATCAAAATGTCAGTGCTATTGTCTGCTTTTAAACTGTGCGGGAAAGAGAAAATACCTGAATATAACTTCTGTTTTTGCCAGTTTGATTTGCTTTCCAAAATTATTTAATTTTGTCTGACACCAGTTTGTTTCCTCTTCCCAAATTAAAGGATGAGCCAGCTACAAGTCCCTGGAAAGTCCTGTGATCTTTAGCTGTGGAATTATATGGCATGGGGGGGAGACCCCCCAGTTCTTATACCTCTTTGTACAAATAGAAAGAAAGGAAAGATCTTCTCTGTGTTAGTGAAGGTTAGGATATTAGAAAAGTCCTCTTTATTAGCAAGTATATTTGAGAACATATAAATAACTTAATTATGTTCTGCACGGGTAGATGTGCTAGTGACTTATACCTTTTTTTTTCCAGAATGAAAACTAGGAGAAGGCCTGGGGAGTGGGTTGAGTTGGTGCGAAGGTGCTGAAAGTCTGTACTCATGAGAGTGGGGCCAAAAGTGAGGTGGGGCCAACATTTCCCTAGCTCACAAGTGGGTTGTGAGTATAAATTAATTCATTTTATAAGGGATTCAGCTACCATGGCAATGGGAGTAAGATATGTAACTAAAATCAACAGGTGCTTTCTCATCTTTATAATGTATTTTGAGACCTACTGATGTAAAGAGATATAAATACTACATGTTATTTACCATCACTTAATATCACTACATAAGGCTGCATCATTACAACTGCCCTTCTGAGTTTTCATTGCTATGTGTGAGGGCTGAGGGGTTAAGAGAATCCATTGTTTTGGTGGCTGTTATGCAGCTCTTGCCACTGTGAATGTCTTCAGATTTCAACAGCTTAATTCCATTTTGCAGATGCCAGGGTTTGGCATAGAGAAATTAAATGATTTGCCCAAGGTCATCCAGTGAATCTGTGGCAGAGCTGGAACTAGAAACCATATATTCTAATAATTTTATATCCTATCCACTGCAGTGGAGTGCACCTTAGGCAGGGTACTGCTCTCACTGGGAGGTATAAATGCAGGCTTTGTTAGGTCTAGCCCTATATTCCCAAATCTCTGATTTGGTACAACAATCTGATCTCTTCATCACATTGATTTCAGGTTTCGATTCCCTGCATCTCTGTATATGAAAATGAAAAGCTTGTTCTCCTGCACTGCGGTTTCCTCTACAACTTATAGCACTATCACACATATACTGCATTTATACTAGGCAACATATAAAATGTATAAAAATATTCAAGAGGGGAAATAAATTAGTTTTAGTGTATAACAGCATTCATATTGGTCCATATTTTATTTGACCAACACAGAAACTGAAGAGCACAGTGGGGAAAGCTGTAATTGACCTCCTACCAAATAAAAGATATGATGTGTCCTACTGCATTCATAATCTTTTTCTTCAAAACAATTTATTTTTGCTGTGGCTAATGGGATCTGAAATACTCCATGATGGTACAAAAAATATCTTTTCTTGATTCTCCAGTAAGGTAAAAAATCCAATGTTCATGGGAACTTTAAATGTCTTAATGAAATCCTAGTACGAATATTTTAAAAGTTTCAGTTGGAAAGAAAAAAAGAAATGACCACCGAAATCTGCACATCAACAGTTTCTCAAGGTTCTTTCAAAAAGGTGAAATTATGCCCTTTCAGTCTTGACGTGCATGGGTGTCTGGGTAAGCAGAGCCAACTAATGTGTGAGTAACTCAACATCCAGGGATTGTCAGGGCTTCAAAGGATAAGTATGGGTTTTTAGCTTCTAATGATTTGTGTGCAAAAGGGGCAATGTAAACTTTTGGCAGTTCCCTCCAAAATTTCTAGTCAGGACCAGCAACCATTTTGTGACAGTGTCATGACATATCGGCTCCTGCTGCAATGTCATTCCTGTTTGTGGAGGCAGGAATGGAGAATACGCTATTTGGTGTCTCAAGCAGTCTCGGTCTTGTGTTTGGCGGCAAAGGGTCTTGGTGAGTGGTATGTCTTGTACTAGGCCCAATACTATTCAACATTTTCATCAATAATCCCAGAAGTAAATATAAAATCACTGTTGGTTTAAAATTTGCAGATGACACAAATATTAGCAGAGTTGTAAATAGTGAAGACGACAGGGCAATCATACTGAGTGATCTGTATTGCTTTCTAACCTGGGCACATTCAAACAAAATGCTTTTTAATACAGCAAAATGCAAAGTCATACATCTAGGAACAAAGAAGGCAGGCCATACCTACAGAATGGAAGGCTGTATCCTGGGAACCAGTAGGTGTGAAAAGATTTAGGGATCGCTGTGGACAAGCAACTGCACATAGGTTCCCAATGTGATGCTGTGGCAAAAAGCCAATGTGAACCTTCTGTATATATGAACAGGGGAGTAGTGAGGAGAAGAAGGAGGTGATTTTGCCTCTGTTAGACAACCTCTAGGAATCTTTTAATAAAAAGCTTTCACATTATTAAATGCCTTTTAAAATGTACTTATGTATTTTTAAAAATAAAATGCATGTGATGCTTTCTCCCGGGCATCAGAATGGGAGGGAGGGCTGAGAACGGTGCTGGTGTGGGGGAAGGGAAAACCACATTTACATGGCATAGCCATTCCTTGTCTTCCAATCCCACATGATGACATGTTTGTTTTTTTCAGCTAATACTAAAGGTGATAAAGGGTGAGGAGATGGAAAGAAAGATTGAATGGTGTCACTCTATGCTTGCAGACGTGATGTCCCTTCCTAACACTCACTAACATCAAAATCTTAGGCTATGCACAGGGCATTTCTTGATTTTAACTATTACAGCATTCTTCTCTTTCTGTCTTCTGCATTCCTCCCATTCTGCTCCTCTACCCAATATATAACTGCCAAAATGATCTGCCTTGCGCCACTTGCCAACACCCACATTCCTGGGGGGGGGGGAGGACCCTCACTTTTTGTAGCCCTTAGAGCTAGCTTAGCATTTTACTTTACTCAGCAATAACACGAGGAACCTACAGGCCTGTATACTGTAAGACATTAGCTTAAGCAGTTAGCATAAGGATTTTAAGATGATGCACTTTGGCCCAACAGTAACTCTGAGTTTTGGGGAACTGGGTATAATGTGTTTAAGCAGGGGTTTACAGAGGATGATAATAGGTAACCACAGGAACATTTAGAACTGATACTAGGTTTGGATATTTTACAATAAAATGTTGGCAGATGCTTAATCACGAATATGTCTTGGCAATAAATTGACGTATATTGACTAATTTGTGCTCTTAAAAGCGGTGAAAACTTTTCTTTTCCCTCAGCTTTTCTTCATTGTACATACCGGAGTGCCTGACCATACATTGAACTTAATAAGCGTGATTCTGTTGTGGCTAATTCTGGGACTAGAACCCCAAACCCCACAGCTCTTTAAATTAATAATTAATTGGAAATCAGTAATAATCAATAACCACTAAAGAATCAGGTAACACTTTCACACACCTTGGCTGTATCCCTTTTTCCAGTGGGGAATAAAGTGCCTGGAAAACAGAATATTTCCCCCCAATGAAATGAAACATTATTAAAAAAATTCCCTCCCAACAATTTTTTTAAAGTATGTTGTTGCAAAATGAAAAATGTAATGAAAAGTTCAAAGGAAGCAAAACATTGTTTCTTTCTGAACTTTGTTTTATGAAAGATACTTTCTTTTTTTGGCTCACTGTAGTTTTAAGATATAAAATTAACTGATTAAAAAGATCACAAAACAAAGAGACAAACAAAGAATAGCGAAGAAGTAACATAGGTAAAAATGTTACATCTTAATTATTGTTTTTGTAACTTTTCTCTCCCCCACCTTCCTGTTTCTTTTGGTTTTTGTTGTCACCTGCTGTGTTTATACATTCACTTTAGACTAAGAATTTTATGGAGCCAGAACCTGTCATTTTTATTGATCTACAAAGAGCACACACACCTATGGCTCTGTATAAATAACTATAACAAATGGTAGTCCACTTTACCCCATCCAGAGTATATAGCATTTGTCAACAGTTCAGGCCAGCTGGGGATTGGATATGTGGGCACAGACCCATGAAATTTCACAACAGCTTTTGCAATAAATGTAACAGGTAAGATCCTCAGCAGGGGAAAATCAGTGCAGCTCAACTGAAGTCAACAGAATAACATCAATTTATGCCAGTTGTGGATCTGGTTGAATATTTGAAAAGTCACAACAGCCAGGGGAGGCCAGGCTGGATAAAAAAGGTCAGTGTAGCAGCAATTTCACTTTTCTGCTCTAATGTAACTATAATGATTCCTTTATAAGGTTACATCTTACATTCAGCAGGCAACACTGCAGATTATCAACTATTTGCGCCTTGTGGCTCATTTTTCTCCTGGCACTCTCCATGCCAAGTGATCAATTAGTTAGTCTAATTTTATGCTGAAATATCCTTTAGCCCCATACTTTTAAGTAGAACTCCAGAATATGGTTCAAGAGGTTTAAACAGATCCTTATTAAATATTCCAGTACAAAATTGATATACTGGTGGTGGACATGCTTGTTATATCCAAGTGGAAGAATAGGGGGCTATGTCCTTAACTATGTAATAACAGCTAAGATTATTACTAGTGAGAGGCTTTTTAAAAAGTGTAATTTATTTTTCACTGTTTATTAGAGATGGCCAGAGAAACTGTGATGAAATCATTCTCCACTGGAATATACAGTTCCACCAAAATTGAAATGCTTTCTGAAACTGGATTGATTTAGCTGGAATTCATGGTAGGGGGCATGCAAAGGACTCAGAAAAATAGTCCTAACCATATTGAAACAAATTGTTTTGACATTTTTAGAGTGAAACATTTCGATTTTTTATTTTGAATCCTTTTTTTAAAAAAAATACTGTACTATATAATAAAAAAGTCAAAATTGAAATGTGATGTTTTTTGATTTTTCTGGAATTAAATATTTTGATTAATCAAAAACTGTTTTGTTTTACAGAATTTTCCTCTGTGGCAAAATTTGAATTTTTTGTGTTCCTTCTAATTGCTAACAGAATTTTTGGCTTCCACATAGCTCTACTGTTTTATGTTATTTATTTACTTTTTTCATTGATTTTCACTTCAGACTATTTCACTTTTGTTTTTAATCCAGTTTCGCTTTCTGGTTCTCATGCACTAGCACAGTAGTTCAGTTCAGTTACTGCAGTAACTGTCATGAAACTTTTTTCCCCTCTTTGTTTAAAATTGTATCCATTTTAATATTTAAAAAGAAAAAAATGCAAACTTTTGTATTGCTGTTTGATCTTTTTTGGAGGGTGGAGAGGTGTCAAACTTTGACCTTCTACTTTTTAACTAACATCAGTACTCTTAAGAAAAAAATAGTGCTTCATTAGAGAGCAGATAAGTAGGCTTTTTACTTACCATTAAAATTCAACCAGTGACCAGAGGATTTATTGAGACTTCAATAGTTCCATTACCAACACACCCAACGAAGCAAATTAGAAACCTTTCAGAAATGTGTTTTTACCATGAGTGATTCAGCAGGTCTCCTGTGTACAATAAACATTTTCTAATTAATATAACGAATACATTCTTTAGAACAAAGCAGTCAGAAAAGAAGGTTTAAGTAGAAGGACAGAGTACCCGGACTGGATATCAGCATAATGGTGTAAGAGACATAAAGGCTGTGCGGAAGATGCCAGTGCAACTGTTTAATGAGTCTGCCAAGGAACCAGATGCTGCTGCAGGGAAAATATCTTTCTCAGCTGGCATTTAGGTCAGTGTTTGCCATCTGAAGACAAAAATGACTGAGAATTATATTGTGGTTGCGTAAATGGCACCCCTCCACCACTCTATAGTCATCTTTATTGAGCATCTTTGAAAATCTGCTTGAAATGCTTGTGACAAAAGTATTTTGTGTAAATAGTCACGCAATGCTTATTTAGTGCTACTTTAGATGAATGGTAACATGGAAGAAAGTCAAACTCTATTTTATCCCTAAAAAGAACTGCCTACTCCTGTTATACTTTGTATCTCTTTGCATACACTTTGAGAATGGATGAGGATATTAGTAATATTCTTCTTCTGAAACTGTATATATGAGGAGATTTAAGGGGGTATGGATGGGACTGGGATTTAGAGGACACTCTGCCCTCACACTTCAAAGTCTGAAAGGACACACCAAGTAGTTCTGTGTAAAATAACTATCACACTGACTGGATTGGGGAGGGGGGGTATTTATTATATTTCTAACATCATAATTCATGTTAGATATGCCATGTCAGGTTCCATTAGAAAGTTTATAATGTGTTAAATAAGATTATAATGTTTATGTTCATGTGTTATGGGTGTAATGAAGGTATGGCTATCTGTATTTTATCTATATTTCATCTTGTACTGTGTTTCTGGGCAACACCCCAGACAGGATGGCTGCAGCACTAGCCTGCTTAATGGCCCATTAAGGAAATTCACAGGTACAATTGGCCCAGGGGGAGAAGCCAGGGATATACCTGATAAGTCACCAGTCACTCATGTGACCCTGGACTCTATCTTATTCCTGTAAATTTCCACAAGCAGCATGGAAAAGACCAAAGGACATAAAAGCCAGCTGCAGCACATCCATTTTGTCTTCTGTCTTCAGTCTCCAGCCTACCTCTGAATTAACTCATCTACAACTGAACTGAAGCTGTGAAACAAAGGACTGAGACCCATCCAGGTACTGGATGTATACCAGAGGGACTATACAAGCCTGCAAACTCCATAATTCTATTAGAAACCTGATATATATGGACTTGCAAATCAAGTGTATGTGTCTGATTGCTTTAATCCTTTAACATTTCTCTTATAGATTGTTTCTTTCTTTTTATAATAAACCTTTAGTTTTATTTACTAAAGGATTGGTTGGCAGCATGGTATTTTCAGTAAGATCCAAACTTATATTGATCTGGTACTGTGGCTGACCCTTTGAAGTCAGGAGAAACCTTTTCATAAAGAGCATAGAGTTTTAAATAACTGATCTCTTTACTGGACCTAGTGGCCTATTGGGAACCAGAGACTGAAATGCAGTAAAGGGGGCTGTGTATATTTTTATTTGGGCTTCTTGATAACCAGTGTGGGGAATCAGAAGCATGGTTTGTGCCTGGTTGGGAAGTCTGACTTCAGTGTCACCCACCAGTGCTGGGAGAATCTGCTCTCTTTTTACAGCCTGCCCTGACCTTGGTATTTTCAGGTGGCTACCCTAGGCACCGACAGGTCACAATAACAATGGCAAAATTGGGTTTAAAAAAAAAAGTAATATGGCCAGAGTATCACAAACACATCTCAGATTTTAGCTGAAATCTAAAAGGCAAGTATTTGCCCCTTGGCTTCTCACGCACAGAAAAATCCTCAAACCACTGTCATGGGTTGTGCTTTCATTTACATCGTCTTTATTCCAGTGTAATTTTATTGATTTCAGCAGAGGCAGTTCTATTTGAAAGTGCTCTAAGTGAGAGGAGAATGAGGATGAAGGCATTGTTTAAAGAAAGAACGTTACAAATCCTGTATAGGCATTTTCATTGCTAATTACAATGAGGTTATTTAAACTGAAATAATTTTCCACTCCCCACCATTGTTAGAAGCCAATTATAATATCCTTCTGCTTATGCGCAAGGACTGAAAAGTGAAACTGACAATAAACAGAAGGCAAAATGGATCAGCCTAGTTTTACTGTCCAAACTAAAGTGCAAAAATTAAACAAACAATATACATGGTCCAAAACAAACTCTTTTCGCACACAACTAAGGGATTTTTAGAAGTAAAAGATGCAATTTACGAATGAAATAAAAACAATGAGAGTCCTGTAGCAACTAACAAATTTCTGCAGATATAAGCTTTCGTGGGCTGCCACTCACTTCGTCAGATGCATGAAATGGAAATCACAGATAGGAGGTGTGTATATGGGGAGGGCAAGTGCCATTCAACAAGAACACTAACCCAGGAACCTATCCCTGCAACAAACCCCTTTGCCAACTCTGCTCGCACATCGACTCTAGTGACACCATCACAGGCCCTAACCACATCAGCCACGCCATCAGGAGCTTATTCACCTGCACATCTACTAATGTAATATATGCCATCATGCGCCAGCAATGCCTCTCTGCCGTGTACATTGACCAAATCGTACTGTCACTATGCAAAAGAATAAATGGACACAAATCAGACATAAAAAATAGTAACATCCATAAACCAGTCGGAGAGCACTTCAATCTCCCAGGACACTCTGTAGCTGACGAACGTTGCGATACTTCTACAAAAAGCTTCAAAAACAGACTTCAGCGAGAAACTGCAGAGCTGGAACTCATATGCAAACTTGACACAATCAAATTGGGTCTGAATACGGACTTGGAATGGTTATCTAATTACAAGAAGTAATTGTCACTGTTCACACATTCTCACCTTCTAATCAACAGTTGTGAATAGGACTCATCTACTCTAACTGAATTGACTTTGTTAGCACTTGCCCTCCCCATTGTTGTTTCTTACCCTTGAATGTATATATATACCTCCTATCTGTGATTTCCATTTCATGCATCTGATGAAGTGGGCTGCAGCCTGCAAAAGCTTATGCCCGCAGGAATTTGTTAGTTTTTAAGGTGCTACAGAACTCTCGTTGGTTTTGCTGTATACAGACTAACATGGCTACCCCTCTGGAACTTATCACAAATGAAAGTGTGTTTTTCAATAAAGAAGAGCCCCGACCTGAGCTCTGGCCTTAACTCAATGTGTGCGGGTAGCCATACGTGTAGAGGTGACTTTGCTCCTTTGGGCTCTCCGAGGCCTGTGGCTGCTGTGGATCAGTCCACTGCAGTCTGTTTAACAATTCTGGCAGCCTACAGCCTCAGTGGGCCACTTCATAAACTGGGGATTGCCATAACATCTGTGCTGGGAGAAATGGGGAAAGTGTAGCAATTGCTATGGCATTTCTGCACCATTCAAGGATCCTCCTATGTTTGAGTGAGTTGCCTGTGGCTTGCTGAGCTGACTTTTGAGTTGTTGTTTTTTTTTTTCCCCCACCAGTGGAATGGCTCTCGTAATACATGTGAGAGTCTGGTCCCCTGAACAGCAAATACTCAAATTGAATTCTTCTGTGTTAAACTTCACAGGGTAGTTTCTTTTGCCTTTTGTATAACCTATATTCAGCATGATTTCACTATCTGAGAGAGAATCCACAAAATAACACAGTGTGTTATAATTCTTCCCGGCAAAGCTCCCATTGACTTCCAGATGAGTTTTGCACGAATAAACAAGACATATTGTCCTCTAACCGGTTCAAGAAAGCTAGTGGTCTCCCTTATCGTTTATTTTGTTTTGCTTATATTTCATGCTCTTCTGGCCAAAAATAAACAAATATGTCAAGAACTTAGGTTATGAAGAAGGGACATTAACTTCCACAGGGACTAACCATATCTTCATTCCCAGCTGTTTTACAAACTACTCCAGCTGATAAAACTTGCCATTCTTTTTGTTCACTCTGATTTTGGAGTGTTAGCTCTCCAAAGCAAGAATTCTGCTCTTTTGAGTCTTGTAAAGTACTGTGCACTTACTGCGCTGTAAAAATAATAAATCGTAATGCTTTCTTTCTTAAAATAATTACAAATGTTGGTGAGGTCTTTGTGACAGTATTAGAAGATTTTCAAATAATTTAAATGATTACATGGCATGCCTGGTATCATAGGTATCAAAGGATTTCAAGGATAAACTGGCTTAATCTTAGATCAACCAGCCATCATGGTTTAATGAACTTTAAATTGTTTCATTCAACCTGTGTTTTGCTTGTGTGATGAAGAGGGTACAGCACTTAGAAACTTGGCAAAGGGCATGCAGTGACTTGGGAGGGCATTCATCAAATTGCAACACAGAGTGCCTGATAAAATATGTGGGAGACTGAGAAATTCCCAAATGAGAAGATCGCTATAAAGAAAAAAATTCACTAGGTTGTTGGACCAGCCTCTTTAGAACACAACAATTCTATATTCTTTTAGCTACAGATCATAGATTTCCAAAGCAAACTCATTGATTACAGTATAACAGGAAGAAAAGAATTTTGAGATCAATTTAACAACTGAAGAATTGAAAACAGTTATCAATCCAATATGTCCAAAAAACCTCCCAAATATCTCTCCTCTAGTCTGTTTCAGTGATTCAGTTACTTGCTGTTTGAATATGCTGTGAAAATTCTCTTTAGAAAACTATTTTTACAATGATGAGTGTTTACATTATTATAGATGAAATATAAATCATATTAATTTTAATTAATAATGATAAATGTCCCTGTTTGCATGAAACAGAAGTGCATAATCAAAGAGAATTAAAGTACTATGAATTAATTAGTTCACAAAATTGGGAAATGGCGGGGATGCCAAACAGATGCAAGTAAATGGATGGCTGAATGAATAGTACATTATCAATTTGTATGGTGGCTATTCTCCAATAGGCACAAGTGTCTCTTTCAGTTGCACAGGGAATAACTGGAAAAAGTAAACTAAGTAACTCATTAATGCTTTATTTCATTTTATTTTAGAAGGAAAAAATCTGGAATTGAATCCAACTTAATTTACAGAAAGTCATTGTAGAATTCAGTCTTAGACTTTTAAGGTCATATCGACTTATAGCTGAAAGAATAATTCAAAATAAATCATTTATTGGTCAAATTTACTCTCTTTTTCTGTTTTAAAGCTGATGGCAAAATTATCAAATTTGTTATTTTTGTTACTTATGAAATGTTTATCCTATGTGATTGTCTCATGAGAAATTTGTTGCTATTCAGGCTTTGAAATTCATGAGATGCAATTCCCAAGGTATTTTTTCTGTTCTCTGAGGAGCTGACTTTGTAACAAATGATTTCAGTGATCACTTTGATTATTTTAATCAAACTATATCATTCCAAATTTTCTCTCTGCACTTACAGAACATTCAAGCTTAAACTTCATTTTTCTTGAATACTCATGCCAATAAAGGTTGGCTGTACCTAAGAAGACATCATTTTCACCAACAGCAATATTTTTCTCCTTTCATTGATAGTCTACTTATACTTTTGTTTTATGCTTCTTTCATTTATTACAAATACTCAGAACCTTTTTCCTCACCCCTGTGTTGTATGGTGTCTGTTGTGCCTAGCACAGTGAAACCATCGTTACTGGGACATCTAGATGCTATCCTACTGCAAACAATAAATAATAACAATTTCATAAAATGCTAGATAGCACATCTCATTGCTTAATCTTTAAAGCACCACTGGAGACAGTTGAATATTTACATATATGTTTGTAACAAAACTGGAACAACAATTTATTTTATTTATTATTTATTCAGCATGTTTATTATGGCAGTGTCTAAGGACCAACCAAGAATGGGGTCCCATTGTGCTTCGTACTGTACAAAGAGTAGCAGACAGTTTCTGCCCTGATGAGTTTACAATCCAAATAGACAAGACAGACAGACAGTGGGAGAAAGTGTATAACACCAAAGCAGGGTGAACAATGTGATGATGGCACATATCATGTTGGTTCTGCAATTTTTTGGTGTGGGGTGGGAATTGATTAGAAAGGAATAAGCTAACTGGAAGGAAGTGTGAGGGGTAAGAGGACACTGAAGGAAAGGGTGATGAGGGGAAGAGGGAAAGGCATGGTCAGAGAGACAGGTGTGGAATGACGTGAGGTGAAGAGACTGTGAGGGAAGGGAGGAGAAGAAGGCTGGAGCAAACTCCCAATCAGCACAGGGCAGAGAAAATCCGGTCAAAGCTGTAGTAAGTTATCTGTATGTCTGAAAGTCCCTGCTTTGACTGCTTCTGCTCCTACTGGCTGGAATCTCTGGCTGTTCCAGGTTCCTCCCTGCAGTTTGTTTCCCCAAGGACACATGGTGGCACCTCCTAGGTCATTGTGCCCCAGGGTGGGGGGAAAATGTTTTCCCTGCACACATCTGGGTTAGGGAATGTGTGTGTGTGTAGGGAGAGGTGACCTTGCTGGACTTCATTAGACTGTTCCCCAGTTCCCCCCTTACAGTACAGCAGACTCTGCTTTGTCTGCTTCTGCAGTTGCACTTCAGTGATTTGAGGGTGGGTTTCAGCAATTATTCAATTATATTGGACAATTCCACTTAATTTTCTTTAGTTTTTTAATAGAATGATATCGAGGGTCAGATTAATTCCTGGTGTAACTCCAAGGACCTCACTGAAGTTTCAGGTTTGACCACTAGTGTGGAAATCTGGAAGGTTGTCATCCACACAGCCATTTCTCTCCCTCCTATTGCATTTAAAGCCTTCTGTCCGAGGATCATCGGACCCTTCATACTAAGATAGCAATTTAGTCACTTTTTGGTTTAAGGATGTCCAAGCTACCAATTACAATATGAGTTTACATAACAGTTCTGATGGACGCAGAGAGATTAAATCACTAATAAATGCAGTCTGAGAAATAAAAGCTCTCTCTCTTGTCACACAGATTTAAAGCTTTCTTCTACAAACCATGACTTTATTTATTTAGTTGAACAGGGTGGAATAAAAGCAAAGCAATTTTTTTATCATTACTACAGAAGAACGTTTGAAGGTTAAGAGAATGTATTTGCCTTAACTTAGAATTTATGCGTGTTTAAACATATATAAAAATAGAAGTTACATAGTAAGCACTAATTTCTGCTACTGTATGTAATTTACACTTCTTAATATCTAAGATTAAAAAGTCATTCTGAGGAACTGTTCTATTTTTATAGTTACAAGACTAATCTGAATACTGTCATTTTACTAGTCTATACATTTAATTTAATGTATAATAAAAATGCAGTAAGAATGGGCTAACAGTTTGGGTCCTCTGGAAATGGAGCAGCCAAAGACTCACTTTGACTATTACTTTGCTGTAGATGACATCAGTCACCAGTTCAGTTTTAAAGGCATCACACAGTAGCAATCAAATATTTCTAGTAGCATCCTTTTTTATATTTTTGAGTCACTTAGACAACTATGTATTAATATGAATACTTGGATTATCTAAACTGCTTGCTGCTAATCTAACTAAAGACCACTTTGTTGATTATCTGTGAAAGAAATAAAATAGTTAAAAGAATTATCTACCTGTTTTATTTAAATTGTCTGTATACCCTACACTGAAAATCATTTGTCACTATAAAAACCCAGAATGATGCAAACCAATGAAATGTTATAATATCTACAAAATAAAAAATATATTGTGGACTATTTTATCCCAAGATTATGCTTATAAATAAGGTCCTATTAACAGGCTTATGTTTCATTCAGGCCTGAGGCTTTGATTTGCTGCAAATTTATGGATTTAGAAAGCAGAAATGATGAGTCATAGGGCTCAGAACAGGATATAAACTGAGCCCCACTTGTCTAAATAGCATGTTTATCACCTAGATACAGAGCAAGAGTAAAAACTTTGAAATGGAAGCACAAAATCCTTCCTGCTATCCATGTATCTAGTGAGCACTATTTGATTGATAATCTAGGATGGGTCTTGTGTTTAAGAACAGAGGACACTATATGTTTTCATTCTTTTGGGAAGGAAATGCTTTACTTTGATCAACAGTCACCCTTCCATCTGATTAATAAGTATCCTTCTGAGCTGGGAACATAGTGTGCACCTTGGTAAAGAAAGGAAACATGGAGGGAAGAGAGATATTTATGATGGGGAGATATCACCAGAGGGAAAATAAAAATTACAATTATATAATCTTTTAATACAAAATGTTGAGGGAAATGTATTGTAAATACTAGTCATGACACCCAAGGCCTAAACAATATATAAAAAGTGGCTGCATGAAATGAAGTGACGGTAGTGGACAGCAGCATGTAAACTTATGAGTAAAAAAAATTAGTCTCATAAATGAGTGCAATAACATTAAAATCATCCTTCAATTAAGAGAAGATAATGTTAGGGTTAAATGAACTGTATTATTCAATTATGATGCAATACTGGAAGTAGCCAGTGGCTGATAACATAGGAAAGATATTTAAAAACACAAACAGTAGTTAAGCAATCAGCTCCCATTTGAATCTTTAAAAATCTCTCCAACATTTCCTGCAAGGATTACATTTAGGAAAGGGCAGCTTAAAAGAAAAAGGGGGAGAAAGACAACTGTTAGCATCAGAACCACTCCAGCCTATCAGTGTAAAATCACCATCCACTGTCTCCTTTTAAAGACTGGAACAGAACCCTGTACCGTGAAAGACCCCATTTGTTCTATTAATTTTGGCCTGGTACAAGCACAGACATCACTTGTGTTATGCTGTAAGTGCCTTGTCAATACTGGAAAAATGTCATCATCCCTGGCACAAGGGAGACGCATTGAGAGTTGAGCATGTTGACATTCTCTCCAGTTTGGCTCTCAATTAATATCTTGTAATTCACATATTATGGAAGTAATGATGCACCTGGAGATGTTCAGGTATCATGGTGATGAGCTCAGTACAAAAACCTAAATAGAAAAAAAGAGATACTGTCCAAGCAGCAGCAGGTACCAGTGAATTGAAAGCCCAGGGAACTGTATGTGTTCTCAAAATGTTGGGAAGATAAATGGATTTTTTTTGGATAAGTTTTCACATTCCTTTGGAATCAGTACATGTTTTTACACTCTGACTGTTCATCTGTGCATCACTACACTTTCCCTTGGGCCCTACCAGCAGTCAGACTGACCTTAGAAATGAGGATTCACATTGTAAGTCTAGGCTTCAATGTGAATGAACACATTCCTTCCTATATCAGGTATGCCTTGACAACTTTAAGGTGATATTTAGGCACAGCCCAGAGTTGAGGAAGTGCAGAAGAAGTGCCACAGAGAGGGTACTGACAGTTATTCTGCCTCCAGAAGGCACTTTTCTTCATGGTACTCCCAAACATTCAGCCCCCGTGCAACTACTCTTACACAGCTTGCCTTGTAAGGTACCACTTACTTCCCCAGGATGGCTGGCTAGCTCAGCTAAGCCGTGCATAGAGACTGCAGAGGCAAGAGTCTATCTCCACCTCACCCTTTTGGAGTGCATAAACCTCCAGAGGTGTAAGAAAGAGAATAGACCTTGTGCTTCCCAGATCAGGGATTGCAGTCATGCTTGGCCTTACTTCAGGCCAGGCAAAGAGGTCAGGAGAGAGGAAGCTCCATACTCCCTCCCACTACAGCATATCCATGTAAACTCCAGGGAGAACCTAGCCTCGGAAGGTTAAATTAATAAAGCAATATATGGTACATTGTATTGGCCATACTAGTTTAGTTAGGGCTCAATCTGGCATGGTGTTGAGCACCCTCAGCTATCAGTGGAGTCACAGGAGCACTCATCAGCTTGAGGGACTGAGCTTTTGTAAAACACGTTGTTACCCTAAAACTCTGGGACCCACAAGGCCTTACGCTGGCTTTGGTATATTAATAATATCGCTTCCCAACCTTATTTCTATAAGCGGGTAATTACTGTGGTCTGCCCTAGGGCATTTACAAGAGTTTACCAGAATTTC
The DNA here is from genome assembly GCF_026122565.2 of Emydura macquarii macquarii. Lineage (NCBI taxonomy): Eukaryota > Metazoa > Chordata > Testudines > Chelidae > Emydura > Emydura macquarii. The sequence continues at coordinate 14,279,972 of NW_027130520.1, read as the reverse complement.
CCATTTATAATCACTGTGAAAGTCCCCAGACCTGACCGCCTCGGTTTACCCTTGAGAGGACACAGATACAACCCTCTGCTCAAAGGATTGACACAGACTGTAAATTCTTTGAAAATGTCTGTTTATTAATTAATTCTATACAATCGGTTTTTAAATTGAAAATCAGTATCATAAAACATATAGAAATAAGCCGCTTAGGACAGTACAGAACACTAAGGTATGCAGTCTAAAATTGCAATACAGCATTCACAATGTTATGAATACTTAATTGCGGTGCAGCATAACATTTATACAAAGTAATAGTATATAACATATGGAAATCCTGCCTATATATGTACAAATCCATAACACACTGCAATATCAAGAGCTTATTACAATGTGGCTAGTAATACACATGCACACAGTAACATTACAATAATATTCTTAACAATATTACTACTACTACTATAAGCCAGCTAACATTCTATGAGTGTTGATCAGGCAGTCATAGAATGGGTGGGGTGATTACTCAAGCTGCAGGCATCCAGCTTTATTTACATTCATTCCCATACATTACTTATTATTAAGGAAAGATCACACTTACTCCTCCTGGATTTAATCCCCCTGCCTCGTCTAAAGGTCTTTCTGTTCTGTCCATGTTGGTCTGTGGGAGTTGCTGCTGCATCATTGCTTCTTCTGCTGCTCTGGCTTCCCATGTCTTCTGCTGCAGTCACGATCATCCAGACCCAAGTCTGTCAGCTCTTTGCCTTATATACAGTTTTTCTGACCTTTACAGATCCTTGCTGATTTGTTGCTTTCTTAATGTCAATCAACACCTCATTCCCACTCAGGGGTGAGAGCATGTAGAGCCAATCAATTGCCCAATATGCTAATCAAACTCAGACCTTCCCCCACTCTTCCTCCATAGTGATTTAACCAATCAGCTATCTAGTATGCTAATGAGCTTCATTTGTTTACTCCAAACCTGACTCCACCTTGCTCCACTTTCTCCCTTATGGACCCCTCTCTTCAGGTATCAGGAGTGAACTTTATTTTACCCCATCCTGCCTTCCTGCTATTGGTCAGCTTCTCAATATCTCCATTTTGTTTCTTCTCCCTCTCTACCTGATGACTTCATGAGCCACCGTTCTGATTTCTACCTAAAACTTACTCTAAACTATTATTAATTACATTTATCAGAAACCTTAAACTTAAAACTAACTATATTACCATTCATAGCTAATCATTATAATATGATCACCTCTTTTGTTCTTCTGATTAAAGCCGATAAAATCTTAACCAATTTTGCCCCTCTCTGCCTGCATTTTCAGCTGTATGGCTGTATGGTTGAATGCTGTCTCTGGTGCTGATCATCTTAGATGAACTAGAGCAGCTTTAAAAATCTCTTGTATAAATGTGACAACCATAAATGAGATTTGACATTTATGAGATTAATTTATTGTCAGGACTATATTTTGTAATATTTTATTATTATTATTACACCTCACTCATATATAACTTTTAATCCATATATCTCAAAGTGCATAATGAAGGAAGTAGGTAGCATTATCCGCATTTTACATATAAGGAAACTGAGGCACAAAGAGGCAAAGTTACTTGTCCAAGGTCACCCAGTGTGCCAGTGACAAAGCTGGGAATAGAACCGAGGTCTCCTGAGTCCCAATCCAGTACTATATCCAGTGAACAACACTGTCTCCTGGTTTAAATTTAAAGGGCCATATTATAATTGTTGATTAGATAAACAGGAGTACTCTGTAATTAATTCTAGTGTACAGTGAAGATATAAATATATAATACACTGTTTTAAAAAAGTAATTATAAAAGTCATAATACCCTGTACTTCTTTAGTATCTTTCAGCCAATTATCTCAATGTGCTTTATAAGCATTAGTTAAATATTCAAATTAATTAACATTCCTGAGAGGCTGATAAGAGCAAGAGCTCATTTACCCATCACTGATCAGTACTCAGTTTGGGGATGGATGGTAAGATAACAACACTGCAAAAAATATAGGAAAGAAAATGAAATGGAATACTGGATCCATCTGAACCTGCAAAGAGAAATTAGGTCCTGCTCCAGTAGATGTCAATAGCAAAGCTCCCATGGACTTTGTTAGTACAGGATCAGGGACTTAATGAGTAGAGCTGGTCAAAATATCCAAAAGTTGTTATGCAAAACATTTCAGATTTGTTTTGGTTCAGAAATGTTTGATGCTGAACCATTATTCAATTAGATCGGGGTTTTGACCATTGAAAAAAATGTTGTCAAAAATCTAAACAAGTCATGAAATTCTTCAAAAATGAAAATATCAACACTGGCAATTTTTTGAGAAAAAAAATAATTGTAAGCCATTTTAAGAAAATAATTTTTTGCTACAGAACCCAAGTTCTGATAGTATACACAAATAGTAATCCTCAAATTTGATTTTTTTTTCTCCTTTCTCTTTGTCTCTGACCCCTTGATCCTCTTCCACACTCTCTTTCTCCCACCAGGTCCCTCCATCTCCATATCCTGTTGTTCCTCTCTTTTCCAAAGTCTCTCTCTCTCTGCCTTTATTCCTTCTTTCTTTACCCAGCCTTGTGCTATAATGACATTTTACTCCCTTCCAGCCCCCATAATAGAGTTTACACACCCCATACTGAGCATAGACAGAAGGGAGAGGAGATACTTTCCTGCTTATAGACAATCAGGTTGACCATGCCCCTGAACAGCTGCCAGAACTGCCAGTTATGAAGACATGCACCCACAGCTGTGACAATAAAGCAAACAAGCCCAGCTATAAAGGGGGGAGAACAGAGTAGGAAAGAGGTAGAAAGGCCTGGGATAGCAGGGGTGAGCAATGGCCCAATGCCAGGCCGCTTCTGAGAAACTGATAGGGAGACAAAAGGAGACTGCAGGCCTCAAAGTTTATGGGCTAATAGACTTGTTTTAAGTTAAGAGGTTTTAGCCTGGTCTAATGAATTGAAGGGGACCTGTTAAGAGACAGTTGAGGCCCCTAGCAATAGCAATTGATACCTCTCCATGAGGGGAAACCCTCCAATATTGTATAGTATAAATAGACTATAAAATGGCATCATGGGACTGAAGTTCTTGAACAGCCTTTAAAGGGGAGCTGTGAGGGTAGAGTGGGGGAGAGCAGGAAAATGGGCCTGCAGATCTCTCTCCCTGTGGGGCACTGCCACTGCTGCCACCAATGTGGGTGTGTGCAAAGATAAGTATGGGGAGGGGTGTGACGGGCTCTGCCCTGGAGCCCTGCCTTTGGCTGTCTGGACCCTGTGTGGCTGGAATCTCCGCGGTTCCCTTCTTGTGTCTAGCACGGAGCGGCTGGGTCAGCGTAGCTGCTGTGTATGTCAGTGGGGTGAGCTACTCCTCCAAGGGCCCGGCCAGCGCCCTCCCCACAGGCCGGAGCAGTGCTAGGGCCAGAAGGGTCTGTTTTAAGGATTTTGTTTCAGGGATTTTGACAGTTTGGTTAGATTTAGACTGCTGATTCCCTCACCTCACTGGAGAAGAAGACAACTAGAATTGCTGCAGGCATTTTAAATTGCAGACTCAAAAGGAGTTTGAAGGCAATTGTGGGACTATCATTTGTTCCCCAGACTTTAAGAAGCTGATATACGCTACAGAGGGAAATTTGGGGAAAACGTCTGAAAGTATTGTCTTTCAAAGAAATGTTACATACAATATTTATAATTATTTCAAGGGTTATAAGTAAATTGTTTTATATATATATATATAACACAAATAGAGAGAGGGAGTTAGTAAATGTTTTCACTGAGAGATTTTGTTTCATTCTTCTATCAGAGATTTAACCTTATATATTAAAGTCTTGAAAACACTAAACTCTGGTCTGCACCACAGCACAGAGTTAAAGTGAGGCTCAGGAAGGCGAAAACAATACTATGCCTGCCTTTAGAATATTGCCTTCCCCTAACCTGTTCCACAAGCACAATTATGGTAATTTTGCATACAAAGTAGATGCTAAATGTGTGTAAATTTATATGTACCATTCCCCAACTCATAAGTTTGAAAATATGTGTATATATGCATTTCTAATGTATATCTGTTTTCTTTCTCCATTTAAGCATCCTAATATTCTATCGCAGTATAAACAAATGCTTTAAGAGGAATCAAAAATACCTGGGCCAGATCTTCAGTGGGTATAAACTGTCATAGCTTCTTTGATTTGAGTGGAGTTACACCATTTCAGACCTTCTAAGGATCTGTCTCACTGCGTACTTCAGATACAAGCTGAGGCAAGAACTCTCTTCAGTCTGTAAATTGAGTGTCTGTACTCTCTTTCTATGCTGCAATATACCGGAGAGAGATTTAAACTCCAGGTCATAAAAAGAAGACAAAACCCATAGTCCATTACATTTCCATCTCAAGAATTCATTTGCACTTTAAAACTATAAAAATAGTTTTAAAGTGTTGAGAAAAATCTGTACAGTTGTGAAAGGATCATAAGTATCAAAAGTTAACTTCCCTATCCACATGTACTGATACACACAACACGCCCACCCATACATGCTGGCATTACCCCAAGGTATGAGTAGAGGGTAGTGTGGAGTTGTACTGTCTCAGGCAGACATGATCTCTACCCTTTCTTGTTGCTTGCTCAAAATAGGGGGAAGTGCAGGAACTTGTGCAGATTTTGCACCATCCATTAGGCTGACATAGCCTGCTGAAGGGCAGAACAGCGAGAGAAGGTCTGATTAGAAATGGGCAGAAATTTTTGGCTGCATCTCTTTTTGGCAAATAATACAGATTCAGCATCACCAGAACATTCTGTGAATTTGTGTCCATTTGGCCAAATTCTTCATGTTTCCAAAAAAGAAATCAAAACATTTGATTTCAATGTTATCATAATGAATGTTTAGATTTTTCAATTTGAAATTTTTTGTTTTGAAATTTCCTTCAGTTTTATTTAGCCTCCCCACCATCCTCATCACCCCCAAAAGGGAACTTTAAAAACCTGCTCAAGATCTAAACAATTTTCTTCAACTTTTTAGTTCATCAATATTTAATTTTTTTTTTGTTTCAGGTTGACCTGAAATGAATTTATCTTTTCAGACCTGCCAGTGAACCAAAAAATCAATTATTTGCACAGCTCTAAATACAATCTCTCTGTCTTGTGAGAGAATCTCCATACAGCTTATAATTGTAGTATCTAATGACTTCAACAGGAGCTGTTAGGTGCTCCACACTTATGAAAACCAGCCCATTTACACAGGTGACCATATACAGATTTAGGAGTCTAAAATTAGGCTTTTTTTTTTTTTTTTTAATGTTGTCCTAGGAGCTCATCAGGCTTCTTAGAGCCATAAAGCATTGTCCTCTTTATTCTTGGAGTCTCATAGGTTCCAGAAGCACTTCTGGTTTTCACTTTTTCTTGGTGGTGTATGGTGATATGGTTGTATATGACTGATAGATAGGACAGACAGACATATTTTTCACACTCCAGTGAGAAATTGTATCTTTTCCTCTGTCTCCTTGCTGTAAGATTTTTTTCACTTAACCAATAAGTTGCCATGCATTAGAATGGCTGCAAATTGTGCTTAGTACCAATTTATCAAACACAGTCTTATGATTTGATAAGCCTCAGTTTCACAGAGATATTCTTTTCCCACTACAGCATGTAGCACCTGGTGCCTCTTGGCAATAACTTCCTGCTGATATACAGCCCTGACCCCTGAAAAGTGAATTGCCCCCGGAGTGGAAGGTTAGCTCTGTGGGAGCTTTTCACTTCACAGCCATCAACATCACATATTTTTCATCTGCTGCTTCTAAGGCATTCAAACCCAAAGAAAAGTTTGATCAAGCTGGTTCCTTGAAGCTGTAATTTTTTAAAAATCTGGTTAGCATGTTTGACAGCCAATGGCAAAATGCAGGTGTGTCTGACTATCAGAGGAAAGAACACTTGGAATAAGGGACATTATATGTTGTCTCTTTGGGCTCAATTCACTGAAACAAGCTGACAAAAAATGTAATCAAGGTTTCATATATTTCACGTGCTTTATATTTATGAAGAATATCCATCATACCAGTGAGTCATGTGATGGGAAGAGAGAAGTAGGATTGGAAACATGCATACAAAATTACCATGCAGAATTCAAGAGTGCATTCCTACGGGGATTTTTGTGAAAAATTATGTCCCAGCTACACAGACAAATATAGTTGTCATTGCCCTAGAGAGAAATTACATAGCATCAGTGAAGAATTTGCAGAAACAGAGCTCTCTTACCAAAGAGGAATATTAAAATACTACTCAGAATGTATGCAGCCAGTATGTTTATCAGTATTCCCATGCTAGATGATGTGCCGATAGTATTAGACAACAGGATCATATTGTCCATGAAGTTGAAATAATTGATGCCACTGCTTTAACCAAAAATCACCTCTTAGAAGCCAGGGTACATGGATTTAAGGAATTTCAAGTGTGGGGAGGGCTGAAATGCACCATGGAGCCTGGAGGGCAGGGGTAATGTCACAAGGGGCCCCTGGAACTTCAAAGAGTAGTGCAGAAGAATCAGGAATGGCATTAAGAGAATCAGAGAGGCGAAGAGAAAACAGCTGAGAAGTTTGGGGAACATGGAAAAGAGCCAAGGAAACATGGAACTAAAGCCAACTCTGAGGTCCAGAGTCGAATTTCAAGGTAAGACTTTTGCAATCTCTGCCAAATAGTTTTCTAAGGATAAATTGCAGATTATTTTATCTGATGTATTTATGAATGGCATGGTCCAATAATTTGGTTTTGCTCTTATGTACCATAAATTGAACTAGTGCCATGGAAATCCTGGCTGTAAATCTGATTAAAAGAATAGAACTTCATAGAAAACTGGATGCTGCCACGAAGCTGAATTTTCTGGGAAAAAATGAATGAACAGGCCATCTACCTTTTTGTGGGTGGGCATGGCATGATGTGGTTGGAGTGGGGTGGGGAGGTCCTTGAGTTTGGGGTGCAGTCCTTCATTGTGCCCTAGGAAGAGAAAATTGTCCCCAAAGGGATAGGGAGATGCAAGTCCAGTCTTGCCATGCACCCCAACACCGTTCTGCAGAGCTGCCTGGCCCTAAAGTGAGGAGCATGCTGCATCATTCATTTGTGATTCCTGGAGCTCTGGGTAGGATTGCAGCTCTGAGGGAGCAATCTTCCCCACTCAGCTGTGTCCCTAACATTGTGCTCTCTGAACTCACCCCTATCCAAGCTCATGGCTAAGTGACACAATGTTGCAAAGCACCAGTCAGCATTTGGTTGACAGGAAATGCATTTAGCATGCACACTAAAACTGCAATCCTAATATCATTCCTCACCCCAGTTGCCATATAAAACAGGATAGACTAACAGACCTGACATCCAGGAATTGGGCTGTCATAGGCTGAAGTCTAATTAATTAGCCAGTATTTTCCAACTGGTATTGAAAGCAAAGTGTCCCCGCGGGAACAGAGAGAAGACTCTGAAACTGTGTAGTTCAGATTAGGGAGCTTTTGTGGACCAGCAACTACTTTGTCTACTGAATTGGGATGGGGGTTTAGAACAGAAAACTGCAAAAGCTACAATAATGTAGTTTTTAATTAATTAAGAGTGGATTTGGCAGTTCTTATCCACTTCATAAGAATGCATTAGTGATAAAATATAGAGACAAGGAGAGCAAAATAACCTTGTCCTTAAGCTGCATAAGATGCATTAGTGTGCTGTACCTCCAAGCCAATACATGGGTTTCCTATAAGAAAGAACATTAACCACTTTCAGAAAAGAAACCCCACATGTATTTCTGACTAGAATAGCTGCAGTGTAGGGCAGGTCCAAAAATAATGTACCTCAGAGTTTGAATCTTGCCTTTTTTCTCACATATTGATGGTGACAAAATTTAAAACAGGTCTCCAGAGACATGCATGTTCTGCAGCACAAGTTGAACAGTTCATCTTACATGAGAGGAAACTGAAATATCGTTAACATGAAGAAAACATTGCTCCTAGGTGTGAACATCAATTCCACATAGGGTCCTGAGCCTACATTAAATGCAGATTGCCCCTTTTATCACTTGTCATATTATTTAGAATTTTGGAATCAGATGAAAATAAAACATTGCTCCTTTCTTGATTTCCTAGTAAAGTAAGAAAAGAATTATGTAAGACCAGAAATTCCATTCTTACCGAGTAATTAATAGAATACCTTACCTATAGATTGGTGAAGAAGTAATATCTAGAAATCAAACCATTAGGTGGTGAATTATGAAGGGATTAGTATTATCATTAGTCAGATCAGTAAGAAACAATGGGTCAGATTTTCTCATCTAGCCAATCAGTGCTTGACACAGGCCTATGAGAGGGAAGGGACAAAGTAAAAGTACTTTTGTCAATTCTGGTAGGGAACTTGTAGAGGCTGCTCTAATTTACACCAGGCTACAGATGGCTCCGGGGATAATTCTAGAAGTAAAAGATAGCTGGAGAGCAGATGCAACCTGATACTGCCTCTTAGACAAGGAGAATTGCCAGGCAGACTGTTAAACCAGTTTTCTGTCTGGTTTGTGCCACCACTGCAGACAAAGCAGCCAAAAGGGGCCAGAGTTAAATTAGAGTTAACTGTCAGAATGACACTGTTTTTTACCAGGTGGTAGAAATAAGATCATGCCCTTTGGCATTCTTAAATTCCTGTGGTCTTTTCCATTCCTAAAGGGGATCTGAGCTGTTTTTAGATGTGAAGGTAGAGAAATGAATTTATAAAAGTTTATAAAAACTGTTAAGAATTGTGCAAGCATTAGAGCAGTGATGAATTTAGATAAATTCAATTTTGGATTAAATTTGACAATTGCAAATATTCACTTTCAAATTAGATCCGCCCCTTCCCCCCAATCATCTAGTTGAATAACTTGCCTTAGTGTGTCCACTAATCTGAAATTTAGGGAAATCCAAATTTTGTGCAGATGATATTTGGATAAGAAAAAAAATAAGGAAAATGAAATTTTTAATGTAGTATAATTTTATCCAAAGCAATATTCTGCCTCTTGCTGGCATCTTGTAGACAAATTCAAACAATCTGATATGCAAACATTGTGTCTTCGTTACTAGATTGTTTCTAGTTTTTCATGTGTACTGCAAAATAAAAATGTAGAATATACAAAAAAGAATCCTAGGTACTGCACAGGAAAAATCATGGTGCATCTGACATCACAAAAATTATCAACTTATTGTAACCATTTTAGTAGTCCTTGTTATACCATCAAACTAAACAGTGAAATGTCCTCATGTTTCAGGAGAAGTCATAAACTCTGGAACATCTCCTTTGATATTTTCCCTACCTATATAAACTTGAACATTGCTTGTTCACTAGTACTGTACACAGAGATAAATGACCTCGCAAACTTTGAGAATGTATCTCACATCAATGCAGATTGTAGATGAGTTCAGAATCACAGGGTCAGCCTTATGGAGGTACTGTAAAAAACTTTTAAGGACTTGTTTATATAGTTAGGTTCAGTGCTTATACTTTACCACTTATTTGTCTATTGGGAATATATAGATTCATAGATAATAAAGCCAGAAGGGTCCACTGTAATCATCTATTCTGAGCTCTTGTATAACACAAACTATAGAACTTCTCGAAATTAATTTCTATTTGAACTAGAACATATGTCTTAAAAAAACCCATCCAGTCTGTTTTAAAAATTGCCAGTGATGGAGAGTCCACCACAATCTTTGCTAAATTGTTCCCTTGGTTAATTACCATCACTATTAAAAATGTCGTAACTGATTTCTAATCTGAAATTATCTAGCTTCAGCTTCCACCCTTAATTTCTTGTTACACTTTTGTCTGATAGATTGAAGAACTCTTTATTATAAAAAAATGGTTCCCTTGTAGATTGTAATCAAGTCCCCTTTCACTTTCTCTTTGTTGAGCTAAACAGATTGAGTGGGTCTATCACTTTTAGACATGTTTTCCAATCCTTTAATAATTCTTGAGGTTCTTCTCTGAAAATTCTCCAGTTTATTAACATCCTTCTTACATTGTGATACCAGAATAGGACACTATATTCTAGTGGTGATCACACCAATGCCAAATACTGAGGTAATGTAACCTCCCTACTCCTACTCAAGACTCCCCTGCTTACACATCGAAAGATCACATTAGTGCTTTTGACCACAGTGTTGCACTGGGACTCATCTTCAGCTGATTGCCCCTCATCACCCAAAGTCTTTTTCAGAGTCACTGCTTCCTAGGATACGGCCTTCCATCCTGTACATTTATCCTGAAATGTCTGAAGTTAATACTGATTGAGATATTATTATGTATAGTTGAAAAATCATCCATATTTGACTACTATAAGCCTCTAAAAATGTCCATTTCCACATGTTCAGTAGAGCTTATGAAAGGCTTGCTGCTAAAATCTTTGAACAGGTCATATGCCTTGACCAAATTCAAGTCTTACAAAGCTTTCTACATGCCAAACTCAGTTGTAAGTTCCTGCCTCATGGAGTTCCTAACATGCCAGTCACACTGTGTGTGCTCCAAGGCACGGAGCTAGACACCCAGATGAGGTAAAGGAATGCTGTAGTAGTAGCTGTTGCTAGCCTAGTGGAAAGGATTAGTGAGTGCTAGGAGCTAGCCATGAGTTCCAATCTCATCTCTTCCACTGATTGGTGTTTCAAACCCCATGCATGTCATGGCCCTTATTACTGAGCAAGCCCCATTTCTTCAGAGGCAGCAAAGTGTTATTCTTTACATTTTCAGATAGTTCAATGGAGAGATTGTACAAGGTCACTGTTGGGCAGAGCCAGGAATAGAACCCAAGAGCCCACGTTCTGTTCTGTACTTCTCAGAACGTGCAGCATACATGGCGGGTGGGAGAGGAAGAGCACAGTGTTTTCCAATTTACTTCTGTGGCAGTAGACAACTCAGTCTGGATCCAAGCTAGGATTCACTAAGCAATCAACCACTAAGATTAGTTGCACTGTGTCAGACCTTCCAGTTGCTATGGTAGAGAGAAAAACCTTCCGCAGAGAAACAATGCACATAACAATATCTATATATTACATGGAGTCAGCAGGGGATCTCAGCCACTATTGCTCTAATCCTAATTGCTCGTCATCTGGCACAAGTCATCTCTAAAACATGGTAACCAGCTTGTGAAGCCAAAAGCTGGTGGAGACAGTGGAAGACTTGATTTCAGGCCTCTCATCACAGTTGACTGAGTTATCCCAGGCATGGATTTGATGCTTGAATGGCAGTGGAGGCTGGACTGATGGATATTGCCCTTCCCACAAGAATTATCCTCCAGTTGTAGACATGGAGGCATGGAAGCTAGATCTCCTTCAACATAAAGGATAGGTGGAAGAGTATTCTCCATAAGAGGTCACAGTTCTGGAACAAGCTCCCCTTCAGTTTAGGTCAGGGACATATACAATTTTGGTTGTACTCCCTGGTTTGTTTTTTTTTTTTAATAATCCAAAGGAAAAATCAAAATAAATAATCTTATCCAAGCTTTATCAGCAATTTAAGTAAGTGTCACTGTAGTGGAGACTATGACCAGTTCAGATAGAACTACTGCATTAGTGTGGGACAAACTTTACGTTAATACTTACCTTATCTTCTCCCCATCCTGGGACTTATGCACCAAGTGGGTTCTGATGTAAATTTAGGCTAGGAGACTAGCTGCATTTAAAGTGAGATGCAAAAACCACAGATTTAAGCTTTTCCTGATTTGCTTTAGCACCATGATAAATCATATATCCAGATGGAAAAAATTGTGTTAACAGTGGTCCTACAGCGTCCTCCAGCCAGGTCTTGGCTATTCAGACAAAGTTGTGGGCCCCATTCTTTATCAAATTCTGGACGGTACTAACTTTCTTAGCTACTGACCTTGCAATCAACAGCACTGATAAAGAGCCAGATTCTTATTCACTGAAGTTTTGGAGTTTAGCGATTGCAACAACCTCCTTGCTCTAAAATATTTTTTTTTTGTGACTCTGGTGAGCAGGGACCTCAATGAAAGAGACTTTAAAAGTTTCCAAAATTCTTTTAATAATGGATTAGCAATAATAAAAGAACTTTTAAGGGCTACATTTTCAATCTGGCCTTCCTTTATATTAATACAGTTTTCCATGAGCAAACGATTGTATATGCATTTTGAGCATGATCAACCTGAGCAAACTGATTGTGCAATTCAGCTTCCTTTCTATACTGTGTTCCAGTTTACATAAAGTGCTTTAGATAAACCATCTATAATTGCTATTTGTATATATAGACTAACATCACAGGATTTGTTTCTCTGTTGCCTTGTGAACTGGGGACACAGGAGCTCTTAAAGCAACAGAGTTTCACAGTAACAGTGAACTAACAGAGCATCGTTATCATTGTGATTTTATGACGACATATGTCTAGTCATATTTGATGATTGTATTGTTAACCTTTTATTTTTGCCATTTATATATTTATTTTTATAATGGAAAAAATGAGTTTAGGGTTTTTTGTTTGGGCTTCCATACTGGCACTCTTAGGATCAGGATATTTTCTAAATGCAAGAACAAGCCAAATGGTATTGATTTTTGGGATGTGTGCCAGGAGCGAGTGGGAAAATCTTGCTGTGCAGATTTAAGGAGGTTTATGCAGCATCCACTGTGACCTTGGCAGACCAGGTGCCAGCTCATGCCAATGCCTCAGACCAATTCACTTGTGTATTAGAATAGATCAAAGTGATGGTTAAATGTATAAGTGTATTTGGTGTTCAAACTTCATGAAAATGAATGGGACGTTACTTGCATTGTTTTCACTTATTTGTATTTCGTAATAATGCAGTAACAAACATTTACATTGTGTATACCCTTGTAACTAAATAATCCATCAAATGAGAAAGAAAGCCTTGTATAATGCAAATGAAGAACTTTAACAGAAAAGTGCTACTTTCAAAGCAAGGGATCATTATATGTGATGATCAGAGGCCAAACATTCTAAATGCATTCCTCACTCTCCATCTTCAAAGGAGGAGCCCACATGGGTTGGGTAGTGACCTGTTATTTTGTTTTCTGTGAGAAGCTTTAAGTATCAATTCAAGAAAGATTGTTAGGATTCTAACATGGTAACATAATTAAAAGAGAAGACGTAGATACCCAGAGTTACTCTGGGTAGCACTGAGATACTTTTGGGAAACTGGCAGATTACTACATCTCTGCTACCATTTGGAATTATAGACTGTGACTAACCTGTACATATATTTTAGCTGCTTTAACATCTCAATAATGTTCATTTCCTTTTCTTAGCTAATAAACCTTTAGTTAGGTTACTATAGAATTGGCTACCAGCATAATCTTTGGAGTAAGTTGAAGGGTATCAGTTGATCTGGAGTGACTGGTCTATTGGGATCGGAAGCAACCTGGATGTAGTGTGTTTCTTGGTGTACATGACCTTTTATCACAAAGTCCAGTTTGTCTGGGTGGCAAGATAGACTGGAAAGTCTGAGGGGACTGTCTGCAACTGTATGGTAAGACTGGAATAGCGACCCAGGAGTTCACATTTGTTACTGGCTTGATGAAATCTAAGTATAAAACACACCACCGGTTTGGGGGGTCTGCTCTATTTTCTGACAGTCTGCCTTGACGTAGGTTCTCACAGTCGTGAGATGTGCTAAACAGCATGACACTCACCTTCTTCAGTCAACCATCCTTCCTTCCTCCTTTTGGAATGAAAAACTGAAGCATGTTACGCTAAAGTAAAAAATACATTATCCTCTGTGTCCTTTCTCCTGTTTCCTCATGGTCCCAGACCCTTTACTGTGGGCTGGATCACACTGACCGCGCAATTCGGTAGCAGTCAACAGGAGTTATGCAAACTACACAGAGTAGTTGAGACATCGACTGCTCAGCTTCCCCTCTGCAAGCTGTTCACACTGCGCTGAGCTGACGGGAACAGTGTTCTGGACTTACTCAGTCAATTTCCTGATCGATTGAGCGAGTCTCACTGACCGCTCAATCAATCCTGAATGATCAATCCGGTGGCGACGATTTTGCCGCCATCAGTGTAAAGGTAGCCTGTGTGTTCTGCTATTCTCCTGCAGAAACTGTTCTTAAATTTGTTTTTAATCTCCATTGTTATAAATCCTAACTTATTTCTTCTGCTCCCCTTGTTTTGTTTTGGGAACCATTCATCTCCCAGCACTGCCAAGATCAGGCACCAAAAATTTATGAATGCTTTAAAATAATGAGATTTTTAAAAATAATAAATTTGGGGCTCTTTTTTATTTGACATCAGGTTTCTGAGTCTTTATGGATGTTTGGTTCATGTTTTTAGACTTCTCTCTGCAACCCCAAGTCTAGAAACATACTTTAAAAAATGCAAGATTCTCCAGCAATCTGATTCTTTCAGGAGCTAGGGCTTTTAGAAGCACACCAAATATTGCAAGACTGACACTAAAATAATGGGATTTGCTAACACTGTAATCCGGCAACCTGTGGGCAAGAGAAAGTTGTGGTGGTGCAGGAGGAGAAAAAGTGAACAATTTTAAATTGCCTCTCCCCTCAGGAGCCTATCTACCATATTATCTCTTTAACTTACTTTGTAGCATAAAAGTGAAATTTAGAAGCTGCTCTTCTTTCTATTCCTGTTGATAAAAGAACTCTGCTTGGCAGATGTGGCTACTGCATCTTCAGTCACAAAAATCAGCCAACAAAGATGAAGTGCTTTAAAGTTTTCACCTAAAATTAGATTAATTGAAACGGTATTTATTTGTCTCAGCCTTGGTTGATTTTTTTTAAGTGAAAAATTTTGCTGTCTCCCCCAATACATACTAGTAAAAACAGTGACAAATATTATTGTGAAATATTTGTTTATAGTTATGTGTTAGCTGTTTTTGAAATATTCAAGATGGGACTATCCATATTTCAAGGAGCTCTTAATCTATGGATAGACAGAGATAAATATGAACTTTAAGGGAAGAGGAAAAGCAATGGGCAATTTCAGCCCAATCTGGTGACAGAAACAAGGACATATACAAAAGACAAGAAGAATAATGAAGGACACACTGAGATACAAAAAATTATAGAATTAATATACAAGCAAGTCTTGTGTCCATTAAGATTTTTTTCCTATACACAAAGCCAAGAAGTATATTTTCAATATGAAATTATATCTTAAATAAGGGGAGGGGGGGAATGCTCCAACAAAAAGAGAGAGCATGATGTCTCCTGTATAAACTAGCTGCTGAAATTCTGAAAATAAAATGGTTGGTCTCTGCAAACAATCAATATTTACAGAAATCAAAAGGTTCAGAACATAAAAATTACAGGCATCACAGTTCTGTGTTTACATACTTCACAAGCCCTGGAGTAATATGGTGAAGCACTGGTCACTTTTTTTGTGGTGTTCAGTTCTGGACCAACTTCTGAATATTCAACGAAAGGTAACCATTTGGTTCAGTAATTGGTATGCAAGTCTTAGAGTCTGTCAGTTTTTCCTTGGCGTGGGTAGCTCAGACTATTATTCCATTTTTTCAAGGACAGAAAGCTCTTCCCCATATCAATCTACAGCAGTGAACAACAGAACAGAAAACAATGACTTTTAGGTTGCTTATTTTTTGATCCAGCCTTATTAAAACATACATAAATGATAGGATTAAATGTTATCCCATTACCTTGGAACAATGCATATTGTTTGATAGTGTTTTCCTCCTCTCTATTTTTTAAGAGTAATTTTAGGGTATGAAAAAAAATCCAGTTGAATGACAACTTCTCCATCATGGGTTTGATATAGTACTACACATTTTGTTTAATTTGCATGGGATGTAATACAATCTCTACGTGATCTGGGCAGCAAATGATCTGGGAGCGAAGTCTGAGATACAGATGGATGTAATACTCATGTGACCAAATGCTGAAGTCCAACATCTTCCTATCTTTTTTCAGAAATACATGTATCAGTTAGAATTGCAATTATTCTCTTGCAGTCTATAGTAGGCTGAAGTACTTTTTATAGTTTGTTCAAACGATCTGAAAATGTCATCTGCATTTTGTGAAAAAAATCTGACTAAAATGCAGATAGAAAGGAAGAGGGAGTGATTCAACTCCAAGTAAAAACTTAATTTGCCTGGAAGACCTCTCCAAATAAAATGATGTTCTTGATAGGCAATATTATTTCAATTAAAATGTGCAATTTCCTGATTTATATAAGGTTAAATATAGAGTTACTGAATGCTGTAAAAACAGGATGGGGCAACTGTCATCATCAGGAACTTTGGCAATATGCCTCTCTGTGAACTAAACTAATTTTATGCTGCATGAAGCTTTTGGTATTTATCTATCAATCAGTAATTCTCTCTTTTTGTCTGTCTGCATGTTTATCTGTCATATTTCCAAGGCAGCTATCACACTGATAACCAAGTGCTCAGGCAGCCTTAGGTTACTATTCTGTCTGTTTTATGTTTCTTTTGATTTGATATCTTACAAATTCTCTTTTCTCTATTTTTGTCTGTCTTTCAGGTTTATCAATGAAGCTTCTCTTTGAACTGCTAAAATACCTGTATGCTACAGTTTTCCAGAGTGATTTATTCCCGGTGTTTGTGTTAGTGGAATGAGGGAGTTTCATACCCAAAAGGCAGCTCCACCCTGTCTATTTAATTTCCTCAAGATAGAATACAGATCAGGTACTTATTCTATCAAGAATTCCTCTCATCTGTCTCAGCTGGATGTTTCTTCTTTACTGGACATGTTCAATGTTTTAATCCTTAACACACCTTTATGTGAAGTAGACTAAAGATTCATCTATGCAGACAAAGAAACCTAGGAACATCTGTGTTATAACAAATAACAAGAAATGACTTTTTCTTAAAATCCAAGTGTGACAGAGTGCTGAGAATCAACAGTTGAGCCAGTACTCTGATCACTGAACACCCCTTTAATGGACCTGACTGTGCCTAATTAGAATGGTCTGGGGAGGACTAAAGAGCTAATTAGTCCATTAACATAGAAGGTGGCATAGGAAGGAAGTGCTAAGAGGGAGAGAGGCAGGCTAGTAGAACCAGAACCAAGAATGATATCTGGGTGGAGAGATCTCTTTCCTTTCCTGGGCAGAGGAGAAATTGAAACTATATATTGATGTGGTGTATGGCTTAATAAGGTGGTGGGAAGAGCAATTGCACCCTGTATACAAACTCAATCTGTTTTTATTACCACACTGTATTTCTCTCATGGGAATTCATATATTGTAATGTCATGAAGTCATGAAGCTGCCAAGTTATAATTGTCCACAAGTTATAATTGTCCACAAGTTATAATTGTCCACAAGTTATAATTGTCCACATCTGAAATGTTTCCTCTGGGTGGGCCTATGAGCTGCAGAGAGGAATTCTAGCAATGTCATTTCAGCTGCTAATTGCTTCAGAAACTACTCCCCTTCCAGCACTCATTGTAGTGTAGATACTGGAGTGTCTGGAGTGTCTTTCCTCTGCCTTAAATTTTCTGCAACCTGATCATCTTCCTTGAAAGCACCAAGAAGTCTGTGGTTACATCTGCCAATGTTATGGGAAGGGGAAGAAAACTGCCATGAGATGAGGTGTTTCATCACCGTGGGAGGATGAAGCCTGTTTCAAAGTCTAGAAAAGGGATCTCTTGGAATCCTTTATATCTGGCATCAGGGTGTAGCTACCCTGGGCATAGATTTAGTTACAGTCCCATTGTCCTTGGATGCCTTTGATGTCTCCACAGGGTCTGTGTTCTCTAAGATGAGGAAGTTAATTTTTGGCAGGGCTTGCCTCCTTCTGCCAGCTGCAGAACAGTCCACATTGGTGCTGGTGTTAAAGCAGTGTGCCATGAGGACAGAGAATTTCTTACTATTTGAAAAAGAGCAGACTCTATTCAATTGAATTAAAAAAAAAATAGTGTGTTTCAGTTACCAGGAATTTGATATAAGTCTCAGGGAACTGATGACCTGAGGTTATTCTTCCTTGAACTGTACAAAAATCTATTCCAGATTTGAAGTACTGGACAATTCAGGTTAGGGATGCCTCCTAGTTATTTCAGCTTTTTTCTTATTCTCACATAGGATTGTGGAAACTGGTGGGTACAAGGCTAAAGATGGAATCTGATAGCTAGATGGCCTTCATCATTATAGCGTGTGGCTCTTCTTTCTGATGGGTTAGAACTCAACATTTATTTTATATGGAAAGGTTTCTCCCTTAAATGGGTATTCTGCCTGGCCAAACATTCATCAGGTAGCTTTGCCCTTGTGTCTGAGAACTTTGGTGTGTCTCCTTCCACTCCTCTCAGGCAAGTGAGAATGCTATATAATCCCTGAAAGTGCCGGAAATTGCTGGAGGCAAGCTCATCATGAGAGTCTGCTCTAAGCATAGAGAGACAAGCACTCCTTGGGTGTTTGATCATGAGAAAAGTGACTGGAGGAGTAACACTCTTCAAGTGACAAATAGAGCATCTGCGCATGCAGAGACCCCCATGCAAAAGAAGCAAAGTGGCAGTCTGGGATGTCCATAATATTATAGTGGCTCCTGCTCCTAAGTGGCGAGAATGTCCACAAACAGTCCTGTAGCAGCAGCTGATACAGCAAGATGTCCAGAAAGATGCCTGAAGGAGTGAAGCTGTGTTAGTCTTATAGGTCTGAGTTTCCATAGCTCATCATTCATTGGGTAAGTAACTGGACAAGGTATCCAGTTTGATCATGAAGCAATCTACAGACCCAGACTATTCCTATTCCACATGAAGAATATGCATGAGGTGAGAAGAAACAACAGAAGATGAAGCTTTGTGGTCAGTACATGAGGGCAAGTGGGAAAGTTGGACTTCTCCATGTAATTAGTCAGTGAAAAGAACTGCAAAGGTTTTTTTGGGGTGTGTGAGATTTAGTTCCATCCGCTTGATGTCATCTGATGGGAAAGGTGGTAAATTATGTGTGAAAAATAATGTGGCTTTCTTCCCTGATAAAGCCCTCTTCCCTTAGCTTACACTTAGCATTAATATACTGCTGTAGCTTCAGCTTGTCTGCTTCCTTTTCTTCATTCATCTCACCACTCAGGTTTTCAAAGGGCATTATTTTATCTGATAGATTGTGTACCCTGGAGAACAATATGTGAATTATGCACAATTCCTGAGGCTAGTTAAAGGGCACCACATGATCTGTCAAAGATTCATAAATCTATCTTTAAAATGCAAGATTTTTAAGATGATTCTGATGGTGTGAAGTTTTGTGTTCTGACATGCCTGTATGAAGTCAAAAAGAGGATAATGAGAGGAGATGAGAGGATATTTGTTTCTACCTGTGAGGGAACAAGAAGAAATGAATTAATGTGATGTGCTACCCTTGCAAAAGTATAAAACATTTAGCTGCAGGCAAAAGAAAACAGTCAAGTATGTAATAACTTTTTAAACAGCCTGTGTTTTAGAAAAGTGCCTGCTTAGCTGGCTGAGATGAGAGCAGTTGTGGAATGTATTTTACATAGCTAAGGCATGGAAATTTGTTTTCTGGTGGTGATGAATTTGTACAATAATTTTATCCTTAATTGTCCTATTTCTGTACCGTACATATTGTAGTAATGGGTGAAGAGGTTTTTTCATATTATATAGGTATTTCAGATTATTAGATATCATAGCATGTAGACCTATACTGTAAATAGAGCAAAACCTCAGTTAATTGTAACTCTCTGTTCTTCAAAGATCAGTTATATCTCCTAGGGTTTACTATAGTCTTCACTAAGATGTGAGGAGAAGATTGTTGTGCAAGTGAAGTTGCTTGCAGAGAAGTACAGAGTTGTGCACAAGTGAGGATGCAGATTGGTCCCTCCAATTATTCAAAGGTTTCAGGTTTCTCTAATGACCTTCAAATAATCATAGTTCTACTGTAATGTCATTGTGGTATAATGTCAATTTCGTCATCTGATGCTCTACCTTTTAAACATGAACACACACACACAATAAAGTGCACTAGTTCTTTTTTCCTGAGTGATAACAGTAGTAAAATACCATCTGGTGCTAATATCCACTCTAACTAATAAAGTACTGTAGTACCAAGATAGACCTATTAGAGTGAATGCATTGACAGTACAAACAGACCAACACTCTCCTGACATAATGTAATTTCCATACTAGAAAAACATGTCTGTGTGTTGTTTTAGAAATTAAATGATCCATGAATGTTCCAGATTTAAAGTTCACTAGGGAATCTGGATGCAATTTTTAATGCCAAATTCTGCTTTCAGTATCTCTGGTGTAAATCTGGAATAACTGTCCAGATTACAGTAACTCAACAGTTAATCTTAATCTAAACCGCTATCAACATTTTAAATTTGATCATAAGAGAGGCAGTGTGTTCTAGTGTGGCCTGGTCTATAGTGACCAGATAGCAAGTGTGAAAAATCGGGATGGGGGTAGGAAGTAATAGGCACCTATATAAGAAAAAGCCCCAAATGTCAGTACTGTCCCTATAGAACTGGAACATCTGGTCACCCTGTCTATTGGACTGGGGAAACAAGAGACTTCATTCTCTTTCTGGCTCTGCCACTGATTTGCTCTGTGATTTCACTTCTTTGTGTCTTTTCCCCCCTCTCACTCTTCGTATTATCTAGTGAATCTGTAGGCTCTTCAGGGCAGATTGTCTCTTACTATGTGTTTGGATAACATACTGAGGTCCTAATGGTATTCAAGTTAATCTTGCCTTAACAAGTTTATAAGAGTTGTATTAAATTTGCATATGTTAGATGATTTTGTTGTATGTTCCCTACAGTCAGGAAACCATTTCCAGCAAAGCAGCACATACCACAGAATTAAAAGAATGAGATCAATTAAAAATCACTGAATAAAGGCTTTACAAATATGTAGTTGCTGCTTGATATTTTAATTAGGCTGAGTCATAGAGAGAACTACCTCCAGATTAGCTATCCATAAATGTCTCTGTTCTAATCTGTAATTGTTGGGTTATTCTCTCCTGCCAGCATAGGAGGACAGAAACAAATACAAAGGCAACTCTGTTTTTGGGTGCATGCATTTGTCTCCCATTGACTGCATCGTGTGTCTTGCATGCATGAATCTGTACAAATTGTAGGGCAGAAATTTGTGGCCATATGGACTCCATCTTGGATTTTAGACTCCATTTTGAAAATCCTGCATGGGTCTGCTTGTCCTTTTTCACTTGAGGCGGGAAGGTTTTGGTAGGAAAACTTGTAATCTGCCCAGAGGCAGCCAACTATATAAGGGCAGAGCAGACTCAGCTCTGGGCTGTCCATCCGAGAAACAGATGTACTCGTACTTGCTGTGAAACAATGATCAAGATTTACTTGCTTCTGCTGTGAAATTCTCTGATCCTGATGTCACAATTCCCAGCTCCTGCATTCCTGTGTTTCTATTGTTCTTGTTGTTCCAATGTGTGTCTCATCCGGTGATCCCCAGTGTGTGTTCCTCCTTGGTGATGTACATACATTAATTCTATTGTTCCAGGGGTTGTTTTCACTGGTAGTGGGCCTACGCTTTAAGCCTCACAACCCTGGACCCCTGAACAATTTCATTTATACAGTGTTTTCATTTTATATTTATATTTATAAATTGTTTTAATTGTTTTACTCTTACACACTGATATGTGTAGTTATGGGAGGGTGGGATTTGTGAGGAAGAGGAGTCCTTTAAAACATAATCTTCCCGATTAACCCTAAGTGTGGGGGTTAACAAAACAGTTTGGTTCTAAGAGGGTTGTCTTTTTCCCCTTAGAGGGTAGGTATCTCAGTTTGATTAATTCTGTAGCTGTACTTTCATTGTATCTTTCTCACAATGTGACTCCAGGTAGAACCATATACAGTGCACATCTGAAGAGTGTAGTGACTGCATTCAACTTACAGGAATGTGCATCTTGGAGTCTGCAAAGTGCTTAGCAAATCACTGTTTTAAGGTGAAAGAAAGCCACAAAATTCTGCAAGACATCTAGTAAAAGCTGTCAGCATCTCACACAACATACCTTTTTTCAGCTCTTGGGAAAACAGTAAACTCTATTTCAAGTATGGTAATTTTTAGGAAGACGTATTTAACAGTATTGTCAACCCTAAGAGTTCACAAAACAAAAGGGTTAACCCTCCTTATTCCACCCCCCCCCCAACCCCATGAGTTTGGCTTGAAAACACTAAGTGTTTTTAAAGAAGTTTGCTTTTTTTTAATTTGTCTTCCAGTTCCTGCTAAAGTTAATGGGAAAGCTTTCATTGATTTCAATAGTGGAAGATCAGGTCAGTAGTTCTTTGAACTGTCTCCCTGACACTGAGGGCCAGCTCTAACACCGATGTTACAAATAACAGACAGCTCTAAATTGTGTCACAGATGTAGGGTCCTTAATGGACCCAATGCCACTGTAGGATTGATGTTTTAAAGCGGTCACTAAAGCAGAGATTCAGAATTGTAAAAGAGTGTTCCTTTACATCGACAATTCTTTGCTGGGCATTTGTTGCCAGGTGATGGCCCTGTTATGTAGAGAATCTGGCCATATGTTTGTATAACATTATGAAATTCTCTGATGGTTTATGTGTAAGTGAAAAGTTAGAATATTACTATTGCATATGCAGTGTTTGAGAATGGGTTAGAAGGAGAGTTGACCAGGAAACCAAATTTCAGTTCCATAAAAAATTTAAGGTTTTGGAAAAAATTTCATCCCTAATTGAGTCCAAAAGCCTAATACTTTAAATCCCACAATATTTTGTTTCTATGGTAAATAATGACGATGACAGGCCACTGAGACCCAGTGATTTGTATAGTTTGGTAAGCTGGGTGCAGGCAAACAATATGCACTATCTTGTGGTTAAATGTAAATGTATACATCTTGGAACAAAGAATGTAGGCCATACTTACACAATGGGGAACTCTGTCCTAGAAAGGAGTACCTCTGAAAAAGATTTGAGTGTGGTTGTGAATAATTTGTTGAACAGGAGCTCCAATTACAATGCTGTGGCCAAAAGGGATAATGCAATCCTTGGATGCATGAACAGGGGAATCTTGGGTAGGAGTAGACAGATTATTTTACCTCTATATTTGGCACTACATTACTCTATATTTGGCACTACATTACTCTGTATTTGGCTGCTAGAATACTACGTCCAATTCTGGCGTCTACAATTCAAAAGGATGTTGACAATTTGGAGAGGGTTCAAAGAAGAGCCACAAGAAGGATTAAAAGGTTTAGAGTAATAGACTCAAGGAGCTCAATCTACTTAGTTTATCAAAGAGAAGGTTAAGGGGTGACTTGATTACAGTCTATAAATTTGTAGATGGGGAACAAATATTTAACAATGAGTTCTTCAATCTAGCAGAGAAAGGTATAACACAATCCAATGACTGGAAGTTGAAGCTAGACAAATTCAGACTGGAAATTGTGTAAATTTTTAACAGTGAGAGTAATTAACCATTGGAACAATTTACAGTGGTCCTAGTGGATTCAATCTCTGACAATTTTTAAATCAAGATTTAATGTTTTTCTAATAGATAAACACCGAGGAATTATTTTGGGAAAGTTCTATGATCTGTGTTATATAGGAAGTCAGAGTAGATGTTCACAATGGTTCCTTCTGGCTTTGGAATCTATCAGTCTATGAAACAGTGTTTCCAGAATAAAAAATGCTCCCCAGAAAAAGAGTCTGGTCAGTTTTACCACTTCTATTCAGAGGTGGGCAGCAGTGAAATTGCCAAGTGTTATGTTATTTTCAGTTTGCAGTTACCTGGGCTCTCAGATTCCCTGGGACAGAGTTTCAGAGATTCTAAGGTCAGAAGGGACCACTATGTTTGTCTAGTCTGACCAGTATAACACAGGCCAGAGGACTTCCCCAAAATAATTCCAAGAGCATATCTTTTAGGAAACACCCAATTGTGATTTTAAAATTGTCATGATGGAGAATCCACCTCAACCCTGGTAAATTGTTCCAATAGTTACTTGCTGTTACCCTTTAAAATGTATGCCTTATTTCCAGTCTGAATTTGTCTAGCTTCAACTTCCAGCCATTGGATTATGTTATACGTTTATCTGCTAGGTTGAATAGCCCACTATTAAAAACTTGTTCCCAGTGTAGATGCTTAAAGACTGTAATCAAGTTACCCCTTAATCTTCTCTTTGTCAAGCTAAATATATAGAACTCTGAGTCTACCACTATAAGGAACATTTTCTAATCTTTTCATTCTTCTCATGACTCTTATCTGAACCTTCTTGAATTTATCAATACCCTTCTTGAATTGTGTTCAGTTCTGGAGTGCACAATATTCCATTTATGGTTGCACCAATGCCCAATACAGAGGTAAAATAATATCTCTATTCCTGTTCGAGATTCCTGTTTGTGCATCCCAGGATCACATTGGCCCTTTTGACCACAGTGTCAAATTGGGGACTCTTGTTCACCTGATTATCGCCACAATCCCCAAATCTTTTTCAGAGTCATTGCTTCCCAGGATAGAGTCCCCCTCCTGTAAATATGACCTATATCCTTTGTTCCGAAATGTACACTTTTACAGTTCACCATATTAAAATGAATATTGTTTGCTTGTGCTCAGTTTTCCAGTTGATCCAGATCACTTTGACTCAATTACCTGTCCTTTTCATTATTTACCACTCTCCCAATGTTTGTGTCCTTTGCAAACTTGAATGATGATTTTATGTTTACTTCCTGGTAATTGATAAAAATGTAATGATCTGTGAAGAACCACATTGCAAACAGACCTGCTCAGTAACAATTCCCTGTTTACAATTACATTTGAGACCAAATAGTTAGCCAATTTTTAATCCATTTAATGTGAATCATGTTCATTTCATTCTGTTCTAGTTTTTTTTTAAGTGAAATATATGCATGTTACCTAGTCAAACACCTTAAAAAAATCTTAGTATATTATGTCAACGCTATTACCTTTATCAGCCAAACTCGTAATCTCATAAAAAAAAAAAGGATATCAAGTAGTTAGATAGGATCTATTTTCCATAAACCCATGTTGATATGCATTAATTACATTACCTTCCATTAGTTCCATACTAACTGAATCCCATATCAGCTTCTCCAATACCTTGCTTGTGATTAGTGGTAGGCCTATGTCATCCCATTTACCCTTTTTAAAAAATGGCACAATATTAGCTTTCTTCCAGCCTTCTGGAAGTTCTCCGGTGCTCCAAGACTTGTTGAAAATTAACATTAAGAATCCAGCAAGCTCCTCAGCCATCTCTTTTAAAACTCTTGTAGGCAAGTTATTAGGGCATGCTGATTTTAAAATGTTCAATGTTAGTTATTTCTCTTTAACATCCTCCAGAGATACCAGTGAAATGGAAAGAGGGTTATCATCATCATATGATGGGAAGATATAATCCTTTTTTTCCACAATATACAAAATATTTATTTATTGAATATTTTTTCCTTTTCTGCATTATTATTGATAATTCTACCATTTCCATCTAGTGATATACTGATACCATTGTCAGGCTTCTTTTTGTTCCTTAACATATTTTTTAAAACTCCTTATTGTCCTTAACTCTGCTGGTTAGAAATTTCTCCTTGTGTCCTTTGGCTTCCCTGATCTATTTATACAATTCCTAACTTCTAATTTATATTTACTACCATGACAGCCTGCCTGCTTTTCTTATGGGGGTTCTGGAAGCCTGACAATCACTAGGTCCTGAACAGACCACCTGAAAGGCTGACAGGAAACCTGGAGCCTGGATGTCCACTCCTAGGACAAGCTCTCAAGCTCTCATTTCAGAAATCTGCCAAAGAGATGAGCTGGTGAACTGGCAAGTTTCAGATGGAAACCCAACCAGGCAGGCAAGGTTTCCATTGGAGGTCTGTGTGTGATCTGTCTGAAGTTCAACAAAATGGCTTGTTTCTATAGAATATTTTTATTTTGAAAAGTCAGCAAATTCCAACAAAAAATGTTTCATCATAATTTTCCCTATCAGCTGTACTTAGAAGTCAAATCAAACATTTATGGCATGTAGGGTAGTCGTACATTCTACTAATAAAACTTTGGTCTTATATTTTTCATATATAATCATCTCATAGTATTTTGAAAATATAAGTAAATTAAGCATCACAAAACTTGGGTGAGGTTCTAGCAAAGAAACAGTCTATCTAGTTTTACAGATAGGTAAATTAAGTGATATAGAAGTAAAGGGGTAAAACAGTTAGTTAGTATCTTTGCTGGGAATAGAATCCATGAACACTGGCTCCCAGTCTCTTAATTTAACTGTTACTACTGTCCCTCATATTTAAGAGCTGAAAGAAGCAAGTTCTTCTTTCTAGATCTATGTACTCTGTCAGGAAAACATGATGCTACGAAAAACCAGACCCACTCTTAATAAACTGTAGAAAAAAATCTGCTTGCAGCTGTGGATTGTAGTATTTCACTCTGAACATATTCCTACTCACGTCTGATTCATGCTGGGATCAGAACAATTAATTCCCTACATTAGTTTTTTTGTTGTTGTTTTTTTTATTAGGTGGATCTTTTCTGCTTAAAAAAGAAAATCCTCCCAATGGGATAAGGAAATTATTCAAACAATTGTCCTTTAGCTTAAATATTTTGACAATTTGTTGTAAGTATTCAGATCCCTAAATGCTCAATTAAATACTGGTTGGTATAATTGTACACATTATCTCCTGTTTCTCAAGAGCTAAACAATAGAAAATTACTGCTCAGGGCCAGTGAGGAAAAAATCACTCCAAAAGTGTCTGAAAATAAAATTAGATCATTCTCTTCATGGTAATTTGCAGAGAATATTCTGGTATGTAGAACAGCAAGAGTTACAGCCATATTGAACTCTAAGAAATGCAATGATTGATTCGTTTTCTAAATGAGGCTTTTTAGAACACTTAGGTTGATTACACTGGCTGGGAAACATTGTCCACTTCTTGTCATTTTTTTGATGCCAGAAACACGTGGATGAAATTGGCATTCTTCTTATCATTTAGAACAAAAAGT
This sequence comes from Emydura macquarii macquarii, assembly GCF_026122565.2. Classification (NCBI taxonomy): domain Eukaryota; kingdom Metazoa; phylum Chordata; order Testudines; family Chelidae; genus Emydura; species Emydura macquarii. Next base: position 14,253,068 of record NW_027130520.1, on the reverse strand, counting down.
CATGTAAAAGAGAGACATAAATGGAAAAAATAGATTAATGCAGTTCTTAAAGTAGCTGAGGTAAGTTTCTGAAAATTAATGTTTTCTGATATGAGAGCTTCATTTTAAAGTTTTTGAGACCAAGCATTTTCAAGAGATAGAGTGGCAAGAGTCAACTCTTTTATAGCTAAAGAAAATAAACTAAGGGTGGGTTGAATGGAAAAGTTTGGAATTTCAATTATCTTTGAAAAAAGGTGATCGTCTTATGTGCCCTATGTTCCTTGCACACCCAAATGTCTCATTGAGGACAACAGGATGGGGTTTTAGTTTACAGGCTGCTCAAGGCCCAATGTGAAAGACTCAGTATGGCCTAATTGGTCTAGGGTAGAAAATTCTTATAGAGTCCTCATAACATGCTATGATGCAGAGATGTGTCTTCCACTTGCCTCTCATCCATTCATAAGGTATCTCAGATGCAGACTTCTTTGTTCCTTAACCACAGTAGACTGCAAAGATTGTAAATCTATCTGCAAGTAGGCAGAACCATTCCATTCTAAATACCTACTTTCACACCTTCATAACTTTCTCTGAAATTTTTCTTTTAGGCTGAAATTTCCTGAGTGTATAGTCTAGTCTTGTAAGACTTTTTGTTTTGTTTTGTTTTAAATGTATGAACACAGGTAGTTGATATTTGAGTTACACAAGCATAAGTGATACACAGGCAATTTTATTAAACATAAGGCTAATTTTGGTACGTAGATAACTCAACAATTTCTAATTTCTAAACCTCAGTCCTGCAATGAACTTTTTTCCTTCACGAGGACAAGAGCCTTTGTCATGGCTGAAGAAATTTGGTTCACAAATAAAAAATTATGTGACTGTGGATGAGATCCTTGCTGTTGACAATGCTTTATTTTTGGATATGAATTAAGTGTAGATTTCTAGTCCATGTTGAGTATGTATCTTTCTGGAGAGATACACTTAGTGAGATTTTTAAAGATTGTTTTTTCATTTGAAATGGGAGAGGATTGCATTTTTACTTTGTAATCCCTTATTTTAACTTTCTTCTAACTATTGGTTTCCTTAGTCTCATGCAGACTTCTCTATGCTACCCTCTCCACTTCAGTATTTCCTTGTGAGAGTTAATCCTTTCCTGTTGTACCTTAGCACTGCTTCCTCCTGCCTATAAAGCGTCCCCTTTAAAGCCCAATGGGAATTTATTAAAGAATCATAGAAATGTAGGACTCAAGAGGATAGCTAAATCCATCCACCCCGCACTGAGGCAGGATGAAGCATACCTAGACCATCTCTTACAGTTGTTTATCTAACATATTCTTAGAAATGTCCAGTGTTCTACAAACTCCTAGATAACCTATTCCAGTACTTCAATATCCTTAGAGTTAGAATTTTATTTCCTAGTATCTAACCTAAATTTCTCCTGTTACAGCTTAAGCCAATTACTTCTTGTCCTATCTTGACAAGGAGAACAAATTGATCACTGTCCTCTTTATAGTAACCCTTAACATATTTGAAGACTGTTATCAGATCCAATCTCAGTCTTCTTTTTTCAAGGCTAGACATGCCCAGTTTTTTTTAACCTTTCCTTTTCTGTCAAATTTCTAAACTTTTTATAATTTTTGTTGCTCTCCTCTGTTTGTCGACATCTTTCTTAAAGTGTGGTGCCCAAAACTGAACACAGTTCTCCAGCTGAGTTGTCACCAGTGCCTAGTAGTGTGGGACAATTACCTCCCATGTCTGACAGACAACACCCCTGTTAATGCATCCCAGAATGGTATTTGACTTTTTTTTGCAATTGCATCACTTTCTTGACATATATTCAATTTGTGATCTACTATAACCCCCAGATCCTTTTCAGCTGTACTACTCCCTAGCCTTATTCCCCATTTTATAGTTGTGCATTTTATTTATTCCTTCATAAGTATAGTACTTTATACTTGTCTTTACTAAATTTCATTTTGTTAACGTGAGACCAATTCTCCATTTGCCATGGTTGTTTTGAATTCTAATCCTGTCCTCCAAAGTGCTAGCAAATGCTCCCAGGTTGGTGTCATTCACAACTTTTATAAACATATTCTCGAACCCATTATCCAAGTTGCTAATGAAAATATTGACTAGTACCGGACTTAGAACAGATCACCCTGCTGCCCCCCCCCCACATATGCCCTCCCAGTTTGACAGTGAACAATTGATAACTACACTTTGAGTATGATATTTCAACCAGTTTTGCACCCAACTTATAATAATTTCATCTAGACCACATTTCCCTAGTTTGCTTATGAAAACATGAGCCTGTGTCAAAAGCCTTACTAAAATCAAGAGAAATAATGTCTACTGCTTCCCCCACTAGTCCACTAGGTCAGTAATCCTGTTAAAGACGGAAGTTAAGTTGTTCTGGCATGATCTGTTCTTCACAATGAATATTACCCTATTATCCTCTAGGTGGTTATAGATTGTTGTTTAATTTGTTCCTGTATTTTTCCAGGTATTGGAGTTAGGCTGATTGATCTATAATTCCTCAGGTCATCTTTGTTTCCCTTTTTAAAGATAAGACCTTGCCCTTCTCCAGTCTTTTGGGATCTCACCTGTTCTCCGTGAGTTCTCTAAGATAATCGCTAATGGTTCTGCAATTGCTTCATCTAGTTCTTTAAGTATCCTAGGGTGAATTTTGTCTGGCCCTGTTGTCTTGAATACATCTAATATATCTACATTTTATTTTACCTGCTCTTTCCCTATTTTGGTTTGTGTTCCCCCTTCCCTTGTTGTTAATATTAGTTGTGTCAATCATCTGGTCACAATTAATCTTTTTAGTGAAGACTGAAGCACAATAGGCATTGAAAACCTCAGCCTTCTTTGATGTCATCCTGTGTCCTTCTCCTATCCTGCCTTCAAAGCTATTGTCTTTCGTATATAGAGTAAAAAATTTTCGGCTATCCAATGTTGTCCATTCTTCCCCCTCCTAGTCTGTCTTCTCCCTCACCATTAAGACCAAAGACTCAGTCTATCTCTAATTGTTGCTCTGTTCAATTCCCCCTTCCAAATTACTACATTTTGTTCTCTTGGCATTCCTCTCTTCTCTGATTTTCATCTTGAGCACTCAGTGCTGTTCTGCAGACTGCTTATGTGCTCTTTTCTCTCTGTATGGATAAAACTTTAATGTATTGTCCAGTAGTGAACTGGGATTATGGCATGGAGCTGGCATTTCTCAGTCTGCTGCTGTATCATGAAAGTGTGCATCTGGACATTTTTATCTCAGATCCATGGCAATCATACTGAGATTTAAATGACATGTAGGGTCCCGTTATTTTTTGTTATTGTCTGTTCCTGTGAAGACTTCTTCTCTTCCATGTTTCCTACATTTAAATATAGGCATCAGGACATCAATTTTGTAAGACATTTCATACCTCGTCATAAATGGTGAATTAAGCACATAAGATATTCATACATGCCATTGAAATTGAATGGGATAATTTCTTGATTAGTCAACTGTTCTTTCATTGATAACTGATGTAGTGCCATGTAATCCTTTTTACTATTAGATCCTTAACCCTTCCATGCTACATGAAAAGATGACTGAGGCTACAGGTCAGCCTTCGTCCACTAGCTCTGTGGCCTGAAGCTCTAGAGGGTAAGGAGCTATGTGCTGCCATCTGTTGGTAAACAAGGGGAGGATTGCCCACTGAGCTGTTTCATCTGCATAAGTTATTCACCAAGAACTTCAGATGGCAAATGATGTAGAGGGAAAAGAGCTCTCTGCGCCCATCAATTGCTGAACAGTGGGAAGTACGACTATCGAGAGAGCTACACTTGTATAATCTTTCTACCCAGAATTCCTCCAGAGCAGTGGCAGATTAACACATAGGCCCATGGGGCCCATGGTCAGAGGCCCTGGCCAATTTGGAGGCCCCCAGAAATATCTCATGAAGCTAGGACAGAATGATTTAGTTGCTGCACCCTCTGCTCAGCTGGCCATGCTTGGGGCAAGGCTTCTTGGACAAACAGGTGGGGGATCAGCCAGTGAACGTGGCTGGAAGAAGCAGCAGCAACTGCCACCTCTTCCTCTCCTGCTTGTTATTTTCTTTGCTGTTGCCCAGGGCTTCTCACTGCTACTAGTGATGGGCTCTCCCTGCATCCTCCTGTGCCTGGTGGCAAAGGAAGACAGGGAGCACCACCTCCTGCTGCATCTCCTTCAGCTCCAAGATGCACAGAAATGCCCACTTTGCCACCCTGAGCCTGAGCTGAGCTGTGAGGACACAGGCTGGAACCTGTAGCACATCAGCAACTGGGAAAACATAGATGGTAAGATGCTCCCCACAGCCAGAGAAACGGGGGAAATCCCCGCTACCTCCACCCACAGGGGCAGAACTCAGGGAAATTCAACCCCCACGAGCACATGGGGAGCCAAGGGGGGGGGGTACTCTGCTGTCCTGCTCAAGGGGAGAAACATGGAAACCCCCAAACCTCCTCCCCCAAGCACACACCATGGGTACCCCCATCACCTCTTCCTTGCCTCTCAATGTTCAGTCACCCCCTCACCCAGTATGGACTGATGTGGCACATTTACATTGGTCCACAGCTTCCAGACCCAGATCACTCAACTATGAATTTCACAAAGAAAATGTGATCCATCCAAATGTATTTAACAAAGATGATCAGAGGAATCAACTGTTGTCATGGACTAATGGTTATCTGTTGCTTTGTGATTGCCAAAGCCAAGTGTGGTTGGGGGATAAAACATAAAGGACAAACCCAGATAGTTATAGAAGTGGGAGAAATTTATCTTGTGAGGACTTACATTTCCAGTGACTTTCTTCCCTCCATTATGCCAATGATGGGGCATCGAAGTGACGAATATTCTCTCCCTGCAGTATTATTGGAAACACTATATTATCAGTGGCTTAGCAATGACCAAACATTCTGTTGTGTGCTCTGGCTAATCAGAAGCTGGCCTATTCTTAAAAGTGTGATTTAATGTATAGGTATAGACTAGTTTCTGATTAGCTAAAATATTTAGTCCTAAAACTTAATTGGTAAAATGTCAACTTTCTCATGGTGTGACATGAATTGCCTTTGGCAGAATGCCAAAAGACTTACTTTGGCATACATCAGATCTTTCAACATTTTTTCATAGCTAATGTGATCAATTGCAAACTTTATATTAAACCAGTTCTCACCATTGGCTGAAACTTAATGTTCTCAGTAATAGAATATTTTTTCCTCAGATTCAGAGATTTTAAGGCCAGAAGAATCAATATATAACCATAGAGTTTAAAGCCAGAAAGAACCACTAGATTATCTAGTCTGACGTCCTGTGTATCACAGGAGCCACACACTAAACCTAACAACTGAAATGAGACTAAGTAAATGAGACTCACAGGAAACTAGATTATTATGTGCCACAGACAGAGAATGCTTTAGGCCCCTGCAATAGCAGGGGAATGATTAAATGAGATATACCCAGATAATCCTGGCAAGTGTCCCACACCACACACTGCAGAGGAAGGTGCAAAACCCCCAAGGTCACTGCCAATCTGACCTGGGGGAAAATTCCTTCCTGGCCCTACATCTGGCAATCAGTTAGGCCCTGAGCATGTGAGCAAGAACCTGCCAGCCAAACACCTCAGAGAGAGAATACTGTGCCAACTCAGAGCCCTGGCCCATTCTGCCTAGTGTCCCATCTCCACTTGTGGTCATCTAATGCTTCAGAGGAAAGAGATAAAAACACTGCCAGAATACACCGGAGGAAAAAATCCCTTTCTGACCACAGCTGGTGGCCAGCAGAAACCCTGAAGCATGAGCTTTAGGAACATAGGATATAAACCAGAAGGGAGCCCCATGACTGTTGCATGATCAATCCCATGATACAGTTGCACTCATAAATTTGTTCAGCTGTCTCATAAAACTAATTAAGTTGTTTGCCCCCCACAGCTACTATTGGGAAACTGTTCCAGAACCTCACCCCTCTAATGGTTAGAAACCATCTTCTAATTTCCAGCCTGAATTTGTTCATGGTTAATTTATATATGTTTGTGCTTGTGCTAACATTATCCTTTAGCTTAAATAACTCTTCACCCTCCCCACCCCCGTTATTTCCCCACCTAATGTATTTATAGCATGAAATCATATCCCCTCTCAGCTTTCTTTTTGTGAGACTAAACAAGCCAAACTCTTCATACCTCCTTTCATAATGTAGGCCATCCATTCCCCTGATTATCCTCATAGCTCTTCTCTGCACCTGTTCCAGTTTAAATTAATCTTTCTTGAACATAGTTACCAGAATTGTATACAATATTCCAAATACAGTCTGTACAATGGCATTAATGCTTATTTATCTCTACTGATAATGCCTCCCATAATACATCCTAGGATTGCATTTGTCTTTTTCACAGCCACATTACATTGGTAGCTCATAGCCATGATCATCTAGTCTGAGGGCTGATTCACACTTACCCAGAAATTCGGCAGCAGTCGACGGGAGTTACGCAAACTACACAGAGTAGTAGTTGACTGCTCAGCTTCCCTTCTGCGCGCTGTTCACATTGCGCTGAGCTGTTCCCGTCGACTCAGCGCTATGCTACTTGAGGGGGTGGACTTGTTCAGTCGACTCCCTCATCGATTCAGCGGGTCTCGCTGACCGCTCAATCGATCATGAAAGTTTGATCTGGTGGCGGTGAATTTGCCACCGCCAGTGTAAACATAGCCTGACTTACTGCTTAATGCAGGGTGTCCAGTTTGAGCCAGTAATTCCTGCATTGAATCAAAACACTTGCAGTTGAATTATAACATATCTTTTAGACAGACACCCAGTCTCGATTTGGACTCCAAGTGATGGAAAGTTTTCTACATACCTGGGTAAGCTGTTCCAATGTAACACTCACTGCTAAAAAATTGCAGCTGTTTTCCTGTTTGAATGTTCCCAATTTCTAGTAACTGGATCTTGTTACACCTTTGTCTGCTAAATTAAATAACCCTGAATTTTAAAATACATTCTCTCTGTTGAGGCACTTTTAAACCATGATCAATTTAACCTTCCTTTTTGATAAGCTAAGTAGAATGAGTTCCTTAAGTCTCTCATTGGAAAGTGTTATTTAGACCTCCAATCATTCCTGTAGCAGTTTTCTGAACCATCTCCAAGTTTTCACTGTTTTATTTTATACTGTGAACAACAGAATTGGATACAACATTCCTATACTGGTCTCATCAGTGCCACTTACCAAGTTTATAACATTGCCTTCCACTACATGGTAATCTCCAGTTAAAAATCCATGGGTTGTGTTAGCCTTTTTCACCTCACCATCACAATAAGAGCTAGTGTTCTCATGAAGATGTGTACACAACAGGACAGGAGTCACTCTCTCCAAAAACAATGGTAATACAGTTTGTGCTTTACCTGCTTCTCTCTCTGATGCCAGGATTGGAGAGACAGCAGGGATGAGACTGAAGGACTACAGAGAGCTGCCTTTGAGTTCTGATTCCCTCTCTGTTCCCTACAAACACTATTTCCTGTCCAGCTTGCCAGAGATGTAAGAGCAAGGCTTTTCTTAGCCTGGTTCAAAGAGAAGAGTTTACTAGCAAACCCAGGCAGGCTTGCTTCAGCCAGGGGAAATCAAAATAAAGAGAAAATAGAGAGAGTCATAACTTGGAGTCTCTGGCAAGAAATACAGTCCTCTAATGTGAGTAAGGTGCTTCCTAGTTGTTGTGCCCCCTGGTCCAGCCTTGATCTGGAAACCTACTGGCTCTATTGCATCCATGGACTGGATCCATTTCAGCCTTCTGTCTTGGAGCTCCTAAGCTAATTCTCCTTTCCTGCTTTATGTAGCCTCCTTCAACAGCCAAGGTGGAGGTTTACTCTAGCTGGCAAGTTGAACAGCAGCTCAGGTAAGCCCCCTTACCAGCCTGATATAATGTCGCGGTATATAAACCTCATTACATTGATATATGAGAGTTATTTACCCATGCTAGAATTGTGATATATCAGATTCCATGGTGTTGACAGTGACCTTTTTAATGGTGCTCACTATATTTCTCATTATGAATTCAAAAGGAAAAAAAATACAGCCTTTCCAAAAGAAAAACAAGTGGAGCTGCAGCTGATTTTTAAGTTACTTTTTTCTCTTTCCAAAATACAGAACAGATTTTATTATACCTTATAATTCATTTATATATTTGACTTTCACAGACTGAAGGGAATAAAGTCAGATGTGGGCAGCGCAAATACAACATAATATACCATATGTATAAATTCTGATTTTTCAGTGACATTTCTTATTCAGAAAAGCTAGTTACAAAGTGCCTATGATTTATTTGTTTATATTCAGAATTATTGAATAATTTAATGGGGACTGAATGCTTATTCTTATCTAATGTACGCCTTTGGTTACAAAATTTATTCTGTTAATGACAGTGGTAAAAAGCTTCAATAAAGGACCATTCCTCATAGCCATATAAATCAGAGATTGAAAAAAATTTTAGATCATTTACTCCATCCCTTGCCAATGCAGGATTGTTGCATACTGAATGTGCTCAAGAGCTTTGTATAGTCCTTTTTTAGTGAGTCAAATACTTTGTTATCTATCACTCCTTTTTGGAGATATACTAGGTTGGCTCATAATTATGAAATTTTTCCAGTCCATTCAGTCTAAATTTTCTTTTTCTTAATTTTGTCCCATTACTCCTAGTTATAGCTCTATGAAGCACTATAAATGCTCTCTGTCTCTCTCTCGCCATTGTTCACATTCTTCAAATTTTGGTACACAGCCATCACATGGCCCCCATTGCTCTCACATTCATCAGTGGATAAAAGTACAAGGAATGAAATACAAGAGTTACTGTAGGCATGTATTTCAGCCCTTCAAGAATGGGTGAAAGCCAGAATAAACCATTTCTAAACTACTTTTTAAGATATTGAAAATCACAGCATATTGTACCCCCAAGGGATTTTAAATTATCCTGAAATTTCAGGTATCTTTTCGGTGATGACAAATACAATCAAACATGCCCAAAAGATTCCTAGATTACAGTGAAAACAATGTTGTGATCCAGCAACAGGAAAGTCCAAACAGAGAAGAAGCTTTTATGTTGCATAGAGAGGATCTGATTAAGAATATGGGAATAAAAAGGGAGCTGGATGCAAAGTATCCAAAGTTATTTGGATATACCATAGCAAGGCATGGCTTTTACAGGTCACAGACTGAGAAAGTTATTAATGGAGCTGCACTGGATTTGGGATGATAAGTACTTGGAAAAAAAATTGGGCTTTTTTTTTTTTTTTTTTTGGTAGATAAACATTGAGGTACAGATCCTCAAAATTATTTAGGCATCTAAGTATACCATTTAAGTACCACTGACATTGCAAAAACTGTTGCCTAACTGCATAGGTGCCCCAGTCCCCTATATGACAATGTTTCTGCCACTCAGAATTCACAAAGTCACCAAAGCACTGATGGCATCCCACAGATAATGAGAAACTCACAGCCCTAGCTCAAGCCAAAGCCCTGGAGGCCCCAAAATGGGATTATCAAACTAGGTGGGAGAACCTAGTTTGCCATCCTGCGGTGTGATTTGTTTTTCCAGGCCCTACACCTTGCAGTTCCAACCACAAGAGATCAGGGACATCTGCAGTGAAGCCTTGTGCCTCTACACCACCTCTAGCAATCTCCTTTCCAAACTCCTTGGTATCTTGACTTCAGTGGAGCATGCTATGACGGACAACCCCTGGCTCTCACTTCCACCACGAACTCCCTTAAAAAAGGAGAGTCCGCCCAATGTGTGGCAACCTGCATGAAATTTGGAGGGAGGAGCACAGGTTGCAGAAAGGAAGCGTTTGCAGGAGGCACCAGGAAGTCAGTACACATGGCTGGAATGCTAGCTGCAGCTGCAGCACCTATGTAAATAATTCTCTTAATAAAAAGCCAGTTTGTTTTTGCAAGCATGGGGTCCTCAAATGCTATTACTTAGCATGTGATATATGAAACACAGTGAATGGGAGCTATGAGAAAAGTAATTGAGGTCCAGGCTATATTACCTTTCCAAAGTAATCTCCACAAGGTCCGTGGGGAGTAGGGGTGCTGGAACAATTTGTATAGTGGGGGTGCTGAGAGCCATTGAACCAAACTGTAAGCCCTGTTTATGATGAAAACCATTTCAAGCCAGGGGGTGTGGCTATGAGGAAGGATTAGAAAAACTAAGCAACAACTAACTGATGACAGTCTACAAAGATTGACACCAAGCAAGGTAATGGGAGTGATAGGATGAAATTAAGACAGGGAAAATTTGGGGTTAATATGTGGAAAAAATATCTTCCTAACACTAGTAGTGAGATTTACTACAATGTGGAATAGACTCCCACAGGAAATGGCAGAAATCCCATCTTTTGGGATAGTAAAATAAGATTGGTTAAAACACTAGAGAACATACTACAGGGGAAAATCCATTAATATTGGGGTAAGGGTACATAGCAGGCAACCTAATAAGTCTTCTCTCTGTCTCACTTCTATATTCTGTGATGTCAAACTGTATTTTTCATGTTTTCTTATAAGTCTTTTTCCACACAGTTTCTTATGTCTGTAACTACTTCTATCTTTCTGGGTTTCATCATTTCTGATTTGGATATCACTATGATTTACTACGTTTGGTAGGCGGATTTATATGTCAAGTTGCCATTAAAATCTTATGATGCACGATATTAAGGAGTCAGAACATTAGTCTTACTATCTTTATACTATACCTTCAATGAGCATAAAATGAGGACAAGGTCTTGTAGTAAAAGGTGTTTCAAGGCTTTTAAAAACTTAATCTTTAACAAAATGTACGTCTTTCTAACAGTCTAATCTCTTCTCAACTGTTCTCAATTAGTCTGGTTAATTGGAAAATCTGAGGATTTTTAGCACTGCATAAAATCAGATCATCTTAGATGTAAAACCTTCTGGTTTTAGCCAGGTTTTACAAAATTCAGATTATTTTCATAAGTGCTAGAACTAGGGGTACTGGGGGTGTTGCCACAGCCTGTGGTTTGAAGTGGTTTCCATCTTATACAGCACCCCCACTATATAAACTGTTCCAGCACCCCGGATCATTTTTGAGTTTTTATTCATAAGAACTATAATTTCAGTGTTAAAATTCAGATATACCCTCCCCTTCCCCATCCTGGGCTTTTCCCACAATATGGGTAGGAATGATAATTCTTTGGTGCTCTCTGTAGTCTTTTGGAAGCAAGTCAGATTTCCTGAATAGAGCAGAGTTACAATAAATAATGAGTAAAATAATGTGAAGAGTTGAGATGAGTGAGCAACTCACTCTTTATTCAGTTCCAGGGGGGTAGCCGTTTTAGTCTCTATACAGCAGAAACAATGAGAGTCCTGTAGCACTCTAAAAACTAACAAATTTGATTTCTGCAGGCGTAAGCTTTTGTCAGATGCAAGACATAGAAATCAGATAGGGGGTATATATATATATATATATATACATCCAAAGGTAAGGAACAACAATGGGGAGGGTAGGTATTAGCAAAGTCCATTCAGTGAGAATGTGTGAACAGTGACAATTACTTCTTGTAATGAGATAACCATTCCAAGTCCCTATTCAGACCCAGTTTGATTGTGTCAAGTTTGCATCTGAGTTCCAGCTCTGCAGTTTCTTGCTGAAGTCTGTTTTTGAAGCTTTTTGTAGAAGTATGGCAACTTTCAAGTCAGCTACAGAGTGTCCTGGGAGACTGAAGTGCTCTCCGACTGGTTTATGGATGTTACCATTTTTTATGTCTGATTTGTGTCCATTTATTCTTTTGCATAGTGACAGTCCGGTTTGGCCAATGTACATGGCAGAGAGGCATTGCTGGCACATGATGGCATATATTACATTAGTAGATGTGCAGGTGAATGAGCGCCTTATGGTGTGGCTGATATGGTTAGGACACAAGAAGTAATTGTCACTGTTCACACATTCTCACCTTCTAATCAATGGGTGTGAATAGGCCTCATCTAATCTATCTGAATGGACTTTGCTAACACCTACCCTCCCCATTGTTGTTCCTTACTCTTGGATATATATATAGATATACCCCCTATCTGATTTCTATTTCTTGCATCTGACGAAGTGGGTTGCAGCCCACGAAAGCTTATGCCTGTAGAAATTCAATTTGTTGGTCTTTAAAGTGCTACAGGACTCTCGTTTTTTCTTTATTCAGTGAAGTTAATTCTCTTTCTATTAGCGAATTACCCACAAACAGCTTGTTATTCAAATAAATTGTCCATATTGTTTGATTAATCTCTTTTCTAGCATGTGGGTTGCTCACAAAGTGTTCAGTGCTTTTGTTATTTATGATTTGCTATTCATGCTGTATAAAAGGTTATCTTTGTCACATGGTATTGTAAGAGAGAGAGACACAACAGGAGATAAACAAGCCTTTGGAATTTTAGGATATTAAAAATCTTTCTGTTTCTAATTCTATATCAGAAAACATTTGAAAATTTGTATGAACCTTTGACTTAGAAATATTTCAGTAACTTCCTTCTGCTTTATCCACTGAGGTAAAAGTTATAAGGTAGTCATTGGCACTACCATGGCTGGGTGATTTTGAATGGGAACTAATTTGGTACATGTGCTCAGAGGACACCTACCGCTATGCAAGAAGGTGGGCAAATTCCTTGACTGAGGCAGAGACTTAGCTTCCTAGGGAAATTTTACCTGGAAAATGTAAATATTGAGTAAATTTTGGTGCCTACGGAGTGCAGTGTGTGTTTTGTGGATCACAGTGGAACATAAAACTAGGATTTAGGGCTTATCTACACTCAAAACACTGCAGTGGCTCAGCTGTAGTGCTTCAGTGAAGACACTACCTACACTGGCAGGAGAGCTTCTCCCATTGGTCTGGATACCCCACCACCCCAGGAGGCAGTAGTTAGGTCAATAGGAAAATTCTCCATCAAGCTAGCATTGACTAGACTTGAGTGTAGGGTGGTTTAACTGCATCGCTCGGGGCGTGGACTTTTCCCACCCCTACGTAACATAGTTATACCAACCTAATTTCCTGTTCCAGACTAGGCCTTAGGTACCTAAGCATCTTTGTGAATTCTATCCAGTGTGCTTTGGCTGTACTAGACTTTTTAAAATGTGTAAACACATGCTAATATCAGACCCAGAAAGTCTTAGAGGTGACAATACTGAGAGGTGATATAACATTTAATGAGATCCTCCATGCTACAAGGAGATCCATGGAGGCATAAGTGTCTGCCCATACAGATCCCAATTCAGGAATGGTATCTAAATTTGTTTATCCTTGTACCACAGATTCTTCCTATTTAACACATACCAGTTATTTCATGCTTTTTTATTCTATTTGCAATAACTAATTTGTCACACCCTTCTAATGTGACCTCTGATTTTTTTATTCATACTGTCATGTTGCCTTCCCCCCCCCCCCCTCCCCAATTCTGTAACTTTTAAAAAGAAAAGAAAATAAATTCTTAAATGTTAAGAATGTCTCTGGGACAAGAGAGGTTTCCTCATATCTCTTGTGAATAATAATAAAGAAAATTAAAAATTACAAGAGCTAGTAGCATGTAAAGCTTTCAGGGAAACTGCAGTTTTCGGTGAATATATGCCTAATTACAATATTACATAAGTGAAACACTCATTAAAATATGATTCTTGAGTGGACCGAGTTGAATTACTGAAGGAATGAAATAACATGATGGAAAAATTTGAAACAACATTATAGAAACCAATCATGAAATGCAAACTAATACAACAGCTGTAATAAGGGCTATGTACTTTAACATCATATATTTAATAAGCAGTTATCGGAACAACTCCAATGTAGATCAGACAAATAAATAGTGTCTTTCAAAGTGAGTTCTTGGTACCTTGTTACACTGATCCACAAGTTGTCTTCAAAGACTCAGTAAATAAACCCTAATAAAGCTGTCAGGTTGGTCAACAAGTGACCAACTAAAAATAATGTTGCCTGGGGTGAACTGCATTTAAGGAAAATTTTATTGCAAAGCATCGAACAGTACAAATTGATGATGTTCTTTGGTGCATTAATAATCTTTTTTCTAGGAACATAAGATTTTTCCATACACTGAAATTTTTGGCCCAAAAACTTCTTTTTCCAGTGAAACACCTGGCAATTTCCTTTGACATTATACCAGAACGTGTATCTGATTGGACTACATTTAAAAATTAAATATAGTTTCCTGTAATTTGTTTATCCTTGTCAATCATATTTCTAGAAAGCCCTTCTCTATTTTCCTTTCCCCCATTTTTTATTTCTCTTGTTGTCTTGATTACTATATAAGACAATCACTTGTACTCTCAGCAGTTCTGTTTTTCTTTAATAAAATGTTAGTAACTAAAACAAGTTTCTGAATTTTTGATTCATCTGATTGGTACAGATAGGGAATTAGGCAGTTTTCAGGTGTCTAAATAACTAAAATCTAACAAAAAATTCAAATATTTTGATGAATCTTCAGTTTTCATGAGGCTTTATGGCAAAAACTCAATCAATCAATGTTCTCTGAAGATTGCAGACTACCTTTCTGCCTAATGACAGAGGAGGTGGAAAACATTACACACATATTTAGTCCCTTCATTGCTGAAGGGTAGAATTCTGTGAACAATGGATAAAATAAATTCATCCCAGTGCAGAGGGACTACATGATTCTATTAATCTCTTAAAATACATTTGAGCCTCTAATTTGGGTTTAAGTAGTGCACAGGAACTCATGACAAATAAGAACTTATACCTCAGTAACTGTGGGAAGGAATCATCACATAAGAGGAGTTTATAAGATGTATACATGCTTTACTGAGTAAGAGTGATCCTGTGAGATGATGAGAACCCTCTACAAGGTACTGAGCAACCACAAGTGCTACTCATTGTGATGGGGGTCAAGGGCACTAAACATCACTTATGGAGGTGCTCAGCCCTAACCAATGGGCTCATGAACTCTACCTAGGTAGTTGCATTATGGCCACGCCCTCGCTTGCCCCTCTGCATTTTTTTAAATTTACAATGTACATTTCTTGTGTCTCATAGAAGCTAGACTGTGAACTCCTTGGGTCAGGTAATTTGCCCTGAATTGTTTTGGTGAAGCAGCTAACACATTTTGGGGCACTTGAAAAATAGACAAACAATTACAATTCATAATAAATTATGGCCCCATGCTCCCTTTTCTGGGTTATTCCCATTAATGGTTGTGGCAGTACTACAGAATGGAATAACCTGAGTTTCTCTCGAAAGAACTTTTCCATCCAAGCTGAAGGATGTCTATCCAGGTCTGGTTGAGGTTCCTAAAACCATGTATCCCCTACATCCATATGGATTGTGGGGAATGTACCAAAAGCACAGACCATATTGGTCTCTTTTACTGCGCCCCCTACCCCACAACCTTAGACATTTTTCTGCTTTATTATCTCTTTCATACCCATTAATGAGAATCAAACACAGGACCTATTTATAGCACAATGCTGAATCTTGATCATGACAGAGATATAGCTAGAGTGCCTTTAAAAATCTCTGGCTTGTGGATGATTAATAGGAAATACCTATTTTTTGTTCATTAGTTTCAGAAGTAACTAGGTACTTTATCAAAAATATTATAAATTTATTTAAAAAAAACCTAAACTAAACATGGTAGTTCACAAAAATGTAAAACATACTCTCCTGAGGCTTCTATTTTCTTGATAGTGGGCAGGATACAGGAGAACTGAGGACAGGAAAAAAACACTGAGAAAAATACTGCATTCTGAATGCTAATTTTAGGTACATTTTCCTACATTTTTCCCAGATAAATGTACCTTTGATTTAAATTATTTGTCTTTATTTTGTTACCAGAAAGTGTCTAGGTATTTCAAATGAAGCAGCTAATCTATGCTCACTTTCCATGAGAGATGCTGTGACTATGATTTCTGTCCTCCTTTCTGCTGCTACAACCCAGAACTCTCAGCTCAGACTACCATGACCACTATGCAGCTTAATCTCAACCATTCGTAACACTAGACTTCTTCTATCTCATAGTACTGTGGACTGATCTGAGAATATTAAAATAGATGGACACACAGGGCTAGATTCACAAGAGGGATGTAGGCTTTTCAACTATGAACATTTAAATATCTAACTTTTATGTGTCCTGCCACCTAGTGGAATTCACAACCCTGAGTGAGGACCCCAGGTTCCCCATATAGTGCATGGGGAGATTTACATACCCAAAAAAGGGATTCATAAAAACCAGCATGCTGATGCAGAAATGCCTAGGAGAGCCAATAAAAAATGCCAAACACAGGGTTGTGACCTAATCCCGGCATCTCACAGGGTGTTAGACAGATAACTCCGGGCCAGAGGTAGGTGGCTACCTTTGTTCAGAATTCACAGCCATGAATCCTATTCTGGAGGCTAGTGCCTAAGTCAGGTCAACCTCTTCTCAAGAAAAACTGAGGAAGAAAAGCGGATGTTCTTGTATCCAATAGCCTGGCAGTTGGTGCACTCACCCTGGGTGTGAGAGACCTATATTCAAATCATTCCTCTTCCTGATTCAGAGGAAGACAAACCTAGGTCTCTCACATCCAAGATGGGTGCTTTAAGTGTTTCTTACTTTCTTTTTGGCCCAATGACTATTTAAATTTTTCATACAAAGTGCAACATCTTCAAGAGGAGAGAAGGAAAGAGTCCAGTATTCCTTCCTATACCACAGTGGTTAGGGCACTTACCTTTGGAGATATGAAAGAAGAAGATACTTACCCTGTGTAGTAATGATGTATCTTCGAGATGCGTGTCCATATGGGTGCTCCATTGCAGGTGTATCTGCGTCCCTGCACTGCTGATTGCGGTTGGTTTGGTTGAGCACTGGGAGCCGGAAGGCCTTCTCCTTGAAAATATGCCCTTCTTCTTTGGGGCTCATAACTTTGCTGTGTTGGAAACTGGGATGAGTAAGGTCTTTGCTGTTACTGAGGGCTAAACCATTTCTTTTGCCCTGGTGTGCAGATCCCCAGAGATCAGAGAGTTGCCCTAGAGCCTTTTAAGAAGTGGAGAGAGATGTCAGTCTTCTCTACAAAGAGGTTCACACCTTCTAAGGGAAGATCTTCCATGGTGGTCTACATCCCCTTTGGGAATCCCAAGAGGTGCAGCCAGGATGCTCACCTCATTATCACAGCCATGTTGGCCATGACATCTTTGGCCACCAACTGCCCCTCTTGCACGATGACCTTAAAGATGGCCTTGAGATGCCTCTGGCAGTTTTTCAATAAAATCATTTAACCTGCTGTAGTTAATGTCATCATATTTTGCCAAAAGCACTTGGTAATTGGTGATTCTGAACTGCAGAGTGGCTGAGGAGTATGCCTTTCTACCAAAAAGGTCTAGGTATTTCCAATCTCTGTCATATTGTGTGGCCCTGAAGTGATGTTGCTGGCCATGAGCGTTTACTACATCCACCACGATGGAGTTGGGTGGCAGTGGGTGAAGGGGAACTCTGAGTTCTTAGGCGGGATATAGTACTTCTTGTCTCCTCACTTTTAAGTTGGGGCTACCAAAGCTGAGTTTACCATACCAAGTTGGCTGGGTCTAAAATGGCCTTGCTGATAGAGAAGGTGATTTTCGAGGTAACTGATGCATGCAGGATATCTATTAACTGATGATGTTTATCCTTCACTTCCTTTAAGAGTATGTGGAAGGTGTCCACTATCCTTTTTGCTAGTTCCTGGAATACCCGGAAGTCATCCACCAAGGATGTGATTGCCACATTGATGGAAGAGGAAGATATGACCTTGTATGGCATCTTCTTCTATCTCCCCTTCCTTCTCTTCCACCTCCTGCTCTGAGGCCCATGATGCTGTGGTCAAGGGTACATGTGTTGGGGGTTCCTGAGCAACACTCGATGCCCCTAAGGCAGGTAGTTGTGTGCTGCGCCGGGGTCCCAGTATGGCCATCTTGGTGGCATAGGGCCTGGTGGACATGCCCATGGGTAACCATACAAGGATGGTGATGATGCCATCTGGCGGTACATTCCTGGACCCTGTTGATAGTGGGTCTCATATGGAGCCTGGAAGGAATATACAGACACCTGATTCAGCTCACTCTCTGATCCCTAGCTCGATAATGGCCGGTCAGAATACAGTAAGGGGAATTATCCCTTGGTTAGCTGTGGCATGATTTTGTAACCTCATTACTGAGTTGCGGAGAGACGGGGTCCTCTAAAACCATTTGGTCATCGGCTTGATGGAACTCTGCTCGTACTGACCCCCAGATGTCACTGCCAGTGCCGGTGGAGATAAGAACCTCATCCATGCCAACCTCTCTGGTGTGGACTGGGCCAATGTTGCTGGTGGTACCGATACAGATTCGTGTTTCAAGAGAGTCTGAGGGCATTTTCCCTTATCTTTATGTACCACGGCTTCGGTGCCCATGCCCAAAGGGTCCATGGGCTTATCAGCAGTACCAGCTGGTTGGTCAGAGGCATGGGTACTGGATGATCTCGGTGTCAGTGGTGCTGAGGATACCAAGAAAGATGGAGATCATTTTCACTTATCCCTGGGCTCTCTGAGGGGCCTTCCCACTCTTTTTTTTGATTTGTGAGAGAAGTCCCCTGACCATCATTCTGATCCACTAGCCTTCAAAGTTGAAGGTTTCTGGGAAGACTCACACCCGCCAGAGGGCTGTGGTTGGAGAGCCGCCTCCATGAAGATAATTTTCTGGTGGAGCAATCTGTCCCTGAGGGATCTCACTCTCAGCTGTTGGCTCAGCTGTTGTGCTTGTCCGTGACTGGGATTGTCTCGCTACAAGTAAGCCACTTCTTGAAGCCTGGAGATTCTGGCATAATCTTGTCCAGGATCAACACAAGAACAAAGTCCTTTCTTTTCTTTTCTAGGCATGGCCAAATGAAAATTCAAATAAGGCAAATTAAGAGGTTTGCAAAGCAAAAGATTAACAATTGAAAGTGAGTTAACAATCCACTACCGGACGGCTAAATTTTCCATCTTTAGCCAGGAGTGGTTGAGATGGAACTGAGGATGGTTAGCTTGCCTGCGCTGCCTCACCTCATGGAGCTGCATGAGGGGAGACAGCACATGTGCAGGCCCAATGGACACTGCTACCAAAGTTCTCAGATCAGCAGCGTAAGGATGCAGACACACCTTCAGCAGAGGTCCCATAGGAATACTACTCGAAGAAGAACGTAGGTTCAAGTACCTGTTCTGGATCACTTGAGTATTAGCTCAATGGGAAATATGATCTTCTTCTCTAAGCATGCCCACCAGATGGGGTGCCACAGGTGAGATAGGGGGACATCCACAATGTGAATACCACTTAGTTATGAGTTAGGTGGTTTGAGCATGACAGGGGCAGAAATGTGGGTGCCATGATGACATTGCTGGTGGAAGCTTAGATGCATAGGGAGTTTTAGTGCCTACAGAGTTAGGCAGCAACTGAGAGGTGGTTTTGTGAATGCCAGTGGTGTGGTGCCTAAATGTTGGTCTTAGGCATGCTTAAAGGGTCTGTTCGTCTTTTGAATCTAGTCCACAGGATCTGATACTCCATAACTGAAACCAATGGTAGTTTTGTCATTGATTTCAAAGGGGGACAGGAGTGACCACACAGAGAAGGTCTGTTTCTGGCAAATGTATACGTATACAGGGCCAGATACTCGGCAGGTATAAAATTGGCATTCAGTGACTTCAGTAGAAATATACAGATTTTAATCAATTAAAGGTCTGGCTCATCAGCTTTAACTGGGAAATACTGGAGTATTCCTTTATGCTTTTTTACAATTATTAGCTGATTTCTGTTTGCTAGGTTTAGCTATATAGGGACTGTTCCAATAGGCCTTCTGCCTGACAAAAGAGATCAGGACCATGTTATTTTTTTATCATATAACTCTGAATTCCAACTACATATAGTAATTGGATTTGCATGTTAGATTTCTTTTATTGGAGCTTATGCCTTAGGTAGAAATAACACATTTAAAAAACTGACTAATATTTTACACGATGTCCTATATTTGCTTTGAAAATGATAAGGTGGATGAGGTAATATATTTTATTGGACCAACTTCTGTTGGTGAAAGAGACAAGCCTTCAAGCTCAATAGTGCTCTTCTTCAGGTCTGTAAAACTTACTCAGAGTGTCACAGTTAAATACAAGGTGAAATAGATTGTTAAGCATAAGCAGTTAACACATGTTGCAACAAATCATCCAATAGCAAGTTGGTAATTTGTGTAGTCATAGGACAAAGGAGAGGTAGTGGATTACAGATTGTTAAAATAAAATTTTATTGAAAGCTTTTCTCTTTCACCAACAACAGTTGGTCCAATAAAAGGTATTACCTCTCACAACTACTCTCTCTCATATTCTGGACCAATAAGGTTACAACAACTCTGCAAATTATAATTGCTTTGGCTTCAAGTAACATATCCAGGTGAATCACAGCAGTGGCTGTACTTCTGGATTTGTAACTATTTTTTAAAATTTTGTTTTAATTATATGTTTATATTGACTAGGAGGTCATGAGAGGTTTATATATATATATGAACTGATTGTTGAGCAAATGGCACACAGTCAGGGGTCTTATTTAAGTGTGGGGGTCCTGCTTTGTGCTGACCATTGTCACATATAAAAATGACATGTGGGAGAGGGAAGACAGGAGGGACTCTGCCCAACCTGAATTGCTGCTGAACCACTGGCTCACAGAAGGGGGGATATCACACATGGGGACGGTGGCTATTAGGGCAACTGTTTTTTTCAAAGATCTGAGCATCTTGACTGCTTTAAGAATAATATGAATGTATATGACATTCCTTTGCTGAGCCAGTGTTCCTTGCTTTCCTGATGTTGTCTCTGAAGAGGTTAAACTAATAATCCTGGAATGTCCACAGTCTCAGTAGAACTCTGAGGGAGTATACATTAGCAACTGGGGGGCTTGGGAGGTTGAGACACTGATTTCAGGGTCTAGGGTGGCTGGATCCCAAGAAAGGGATCTGAGGTCTGAGTGTGGGAGTGTGCCCTTGGATCACAAAGCTAGAAACAGTGTCTAGACTTTATTCAGACCAAGCTGGCATGGAAGTAAGTGGGATCTGATGACTAGGTCCATTCACAACAGACTGGTGATCATGGGTTACAGCGTCAGTCTGAAACACTCAGCACCTCTGAAAACCAGGCCACTAGTATTTAGGGGTGGGATTAACAATGAGGCTTAGGTGCCTAACTGCCACATCAGGCCCTTACGTCCAGCATTTACATACTCAAAACCCTAGCTCAGCTGCCATCTTACCCAGTGGGCACCAAGAGTTCCTAGGCACGTAATTTTTACTGGTAAAGTCCCTCCAGGTGCCTAAATGTCTGCTGCTGGACATGCACTCTGCTATCTCACGTCTGACACCACCGATGGCTTGATACCTAACTCAAGCCTAAACCCTAGTGGAATTCACAGACTAGGTGTTCCTCTGCCTGTCTTTCCTTCACGGCCTGATTCCTTCCCAATACCCACAGATTAAGGCTGGCTCTAATTAACTGAGATTTTATTAGTAAAGTTGTCATGAAAATTTATCAGCCCCTAGGAGATATACTTTCCCAAACGTATAATGACAACATTCCATGATGATGATGAAAAAAAAAGCCATTTTATTTCCTTTTTTTTTTTTTTTAAAGTACCCCTCAATATGAGTGGGCAAGGAGAATTTTAAAATATTACCATACTGATTTCTGATATTCAGTAGACCCCTCATTTTACAAACTCCAAATTAAAAAAAAAAAAGCCCCTAACCAAAAACCTCTTTTTAATCTGATTTGCCTTTATGTTCCAAGCCAGAGAGAACATTCTTCATTGTAACACCTTGACTGCCAGTTTTTAATTTTAGATTCCAGATGTAAGTGTAGATTTTAATAGCATTAAACTCTATTACACATTAAATAAATAAACTGCACTCAAGATTAATTGCAGCAGAACTGAATTAACAATATTGTACTGAATCCTTCATGACATTTCATTTGAATAGCTTTTCAGTTGGCTGTGCATATTGCTGTTTCATTCAAACCAAAGTCTTTCGTGTACACTGCAAATCATCTTTGGCCAAATTCTAATTTAACTTGGTTTTCTGCAGTGCGACTACTAATATATTTAGGGAGGGAAGATTTGCAGGATCAAGACCCTCAATAGAGTCCAGCCTATGACTATGTGGCCTATTGTATTCACCTTTAAAATTAGGTGACGTACTTAGTAACTGATATGGAAGTTCAGCTCTAGGGTTAAATAATGATGATTTTCAAATGCCTGTATCTTGGTAAGCATCAAAACTAGAAGCTTACTCTTTGGAATGCTAGTCATGAACCTTATTCTCTCAAACTCTAAAATATATGATAAAATTGATTGTGCTATTTCAATGTGTTTTAAGGTCAAAAAACATTATTTTGTATTTTATCCTGAAATGAATGTGAATAACATATCTCATTTTTCAACAAAACAAAACAAATAAAAATCCCATAAGAAAGCAAAACTCCAAATCCACTAAATAAATGAGTGTGTATTCAACAAACAGTAAACTCGGTGGTTTTGATTATACAACAACCCCTGTTCCTGATGGAAGATTAAGTGTGATTCAGAAAATGTTGCAACATTGCACCTGCACATCTTAGACACCAACAATTGGCAGCTTCTGCTAAACTATTACAGTGCAAAATGTCATGTTTCCTTCCCAATACCCATTTATTAAGATTGGTCCTAACTAATAGTGTTTTTAATAGTTAAATAACACACGAGGCAAAAGATATGAATCTCTTTATATCTGAAGGTATGATTCTGATCCCACATGAATTTTACACTGGGATAAGTCTATTGACTTCAGTGGAGTTACTTCTAATTTACTCCTGTATTTTTCTCAGGAAGGAATTTTTGCTCCCAGTGTATTCTGGGAGTTTTTTGTTTTGTTTTGTTTTTAAATCTCCTTCCTCTGATGCATCTGGGGTGGCCGGGGCTGGAGATGGGACATTGGACGGGGGGACTAGGACTCTGAAGTGGCACCAGACTCTTTCGGGCACTTGGCTGGCTCTTACCCTCCACTGAAAAGTCACGCTGATGGGTCAATTTCTGCGGCAGCTGGTCAAAGAGTCTCAAAGAGCCGCAAAGAGCAAAGAGCCGCATGCAATGAGCTGATTGCGGCTCACGAGCTGCATTTATATAAGCAAAGAGCTGCATGCGGCTCGTGACCCGTGGGTTGGCCACCCCTGGTCTAAATAATTGCCTTATGTGGGATTGGGAAGAAATTTCCCCCTAGGTTAGATTGGCAGATTGGGTTTTTGCCTTTGCCTTCCTCTGCAGCCTGTGAGTGCAGGTCACTTGCTAGGATTATCTGGGTATATCTCACTTAATATTTTGCTGCCGTTGTGGGGGGCTTTGGTCCCTCCTATTCTCTGCCTGTGGCACATAATAGTCTAATCATTTGTGTGTTGTAATACTTCAATCTAATTTTGGTTGTTGGATTTAATGAGTTGATGGCCTGTGATGTGCAGGTCAGACTAGATGATCTGGTGGTTCCTTCTGGCCTTAAACTCTATGACTCAGCTGTGGCATCATCATCAGGCCCATTGTGAATACGTCCTTGCAGTATTTATGGCTCAAAGGGAAAATCATAGATGGTTCAAATTCTGGTCTCAGTTCACTTGTACAGGCAAATCAATGGAGTTGCACTTGTGTAACTGAAGGCTCCCATATCCTCAGTACTGTATGACATCTGTAGTACAGAATGGTGAGACCCAAGAATGCGGTTTTAATGGCTGCGTGCATTGAGCTGATCTACTCTATTGCATTCAATAGACTGATAGATAAATAGCAGTGCTTAAGTACAAAGTGTTAAATCAATATTAATTAAGCCTCTACTTGCCTGTGACATATAGAGAGGTATTAAGTTCTCCATTTGAGAAACTGAGGCAGAGAGAGCGAGAGAAAGTGACTTGGTTATACAGGCAGTCAGTGTCAGAACACTAGGAGAAGGTCTAAGGAGCAGAGCTGGCATTGTCTTTGGGATACCCAGACCTGAAACCGCCAGGTCCATTCAGAGTAGATGACACAAGACCAACCCCTGCAGGTTCAGGATTATGTGCTATAGTTGGTTGTCTAGCTACTACATAAAGCCTTATGGGGTGCCACTGGCTCTGCTGTGTCTATTAGTAGAAGCAGCACTGGTGGCAGTCTTTTCCCACAATCAGCTCATCTATGGGCGTACACCTTATGACACTAAACAGTCCGTATTCACAACCTATACACAATTGTAATAATCTTTGTACAAATTATGCCTTGTGAGGGATCATCTGAAAACTAATAACTCACTGATCATTAATATTCTTTCATGATGTGTGTATATGACAGGTATTAAAAGCTATGAATGTCTGCTGGAATTATAATTAAAGTGTGTGTGAGCCAGTATGTCAGGGGGAGTTGTTAAGCAGGTCTATCCTAAGCAAATAAATTTATGTTTACCACTTATATGTAAAATGAGGTAAACAAGTTCATCAAGGTAGCAGGGGGAGGAGATGGCAGGGAACAAAAGAATTTGCATTTCAACAAATACAAGTGGGGGGGGTAAAAAGAGCATGGAGCTTCCTTCATCATCAGACTTCATGTCACCATCCTCACTGCTTGGATACACTTCACTTTGAGAAGTAACCTTCAGAAGAATCCATTTAGAATGTTAACTGGTCTATACAGACAGGAGGCTGCACCTCCAGTGATAAGCAGTTGAATCAACTCATTATATACAATATTACTGTACTATCAGAGTGTACAGAGTGCGGTCTTTTCTGAAAACTAATGATACACTGGCGATTAATATCATTGTGAAATATATGCATCAACACTCTGTAAGGAATTATGGATACTCTCTGACATCAGGCTGTACAGTCTGCCCAGACAGGAGGGAATGTCACAGCTATCCACTTGTCTCCTACGTTAATTAAGCATGGTAAAATCAAAACAATAGAATCCATATTTACATATAGGGGGATGGGAAGCCCACAGGAAGGGGAGAACGGCATGAGGTCACCCTGCCTCTTGAAACAAATTCATTCAACTTTGAAGGATAAAAGCCATCTTTCGCATCCATCACTAGACAGACGTAAGAGAACACAGACTTTGTAAGCCGAGAAAGATGGCCCTTCAGCCAAGGGGTGATGAGGTCTCTGGAACTGAATATAGGTAAGAAACCTGGCTAGGCATAGATCTTTCACCTAAGATGACAAGGGAAGCCAGCACCTTGTACTTTTCTGGAAGGTCCTGACTGAGGGAAATTTAGCTATGGCTGTGAAGAAAAATGACTGGTGAGAGAAATCACCTTGAATAAAGCTCATATCTTGCTTGTAACCCTTTCTAACTTTATTCATTTTACTTAACATCACTTAACCTATGTCCTATTGTTAACAAATTTGTTTTATTTTACCATAAACCAACTCAGTACAGTGTTTAAAGGAAATGGTGTATTCACCCCTAGTTGAGTTAATAAACTGTGATGTATTTTTGTGTGTCTTTAAAAGAACAAACAAAATTATTTCTCTGAACTGTCCAGGAGAGGACTAGGTATTGTGTGTGTGGACTGGGTGTGTGTGGAGGTCACCCTGTAGGTAGTAACCAAGGTTGGTGGAAGCAAGAGTGGGGCTGTAGACAGGTTGCTGGGGTCAGAACTGCTGAACCAGGGCTGTCTAGCCCACAGACATTCAGGGTGTGATCTGCATGCTGATAGGCTGGTTGTGAGCAGCCCACGTTGAGAACCTCAAGAGCAAAGCATTGTAAGGCACCTAAGGTTGCAGGGCAGGTTGTGGCAGAACCCCTATCTGGTCTGGATTGCATCCCATAATGTGACACACCTCCTGTCTCTTGAAAACGGGGGGGCACAGTCTTATCTGGTGTCCATTCCAAAGACGGCAGTACTGACCACCCAATCTCCACTAAACCTTGAGAAGGAGTCCACAAAGCTCCAGGATGGGGGAGATCTGGGGGAAATCAACCCATCACCAAACAGAAAAGAAAGGTAAAGTTGAGGGAAGGTGCTAGGTTCAGGACTGGGGAAGAAAGGGATCAAGGCATATGTGTAAGTTTATGGAACAGAGGTGATTGTTCTTAAGTTTATGTAGAACTGGAAACTAGAGCTGGTAGGAAATTTTCCATTGGAAAAGCATTTCTTCAGGAAATCAAAATGATAGCTGCCTGCCTGGAAAGCTCTTGTCCATTTCCCTTTACTAGCAGACAGAAAATGAAACTGACAAAAGCCTCTCAGAATGGGTGTAAAAGATCAGTTAGTTCCCTGGCTCTCTACCTCACTCCCAGATCTGGCATCCAGAGGGGAAGTGTTATGTTAAATCCTTGGAAATTACTTGTATTCAGAGAGAAATCAGCATGGAACACAGAGTTGTAAACCCAGGGAAAGTCTACAAGTGAAACCAGCCAGAACTGACTGAGCTATCCCCTAATATTCTGACTCTGTTGCTATGGCAATATGCTAGGCTCTGTTGCTATAGCAACCAAGGCAGCTAGGCAGGATACAAAATACACAACAGGAAGAGAGCAATGGTGCTCAGTCTGTTCAATTTCCATGGCTGGGGGAAAAGCTGGGAATTGGGAGACAAAGAGTCAGGGTGCTTACACTCAGTAGTCCTTCTGAAAAGCATTTTGAAGTTGATAAGAGGTTTCCTGGAAGGCATCTCCAAAGCTTAAAAACTCTTGCACTTCTCCTGAAATAGAATTTTTCTTGAAATCCCTTCCCATGAAAAATTTTGCATTTTTGACTTTTCATCCTGGTTTGGGATGAAATTCTTTTAAAAAATACAAAGAATTTTGTGGGATGGAATTTTCATTTTCTGGCCAGCTCTACTTGAAGCTATATTTGATTTTAGTTGAATTCTGGGTTCACCTTTCACATAGTCCTATTCAGGAGTTCTAATTTTCAGATTCCCCTCAACCCGAACCGTTAGACTACTTTTCCTTCCTCCTGTAATCCTCTCCTGTACTCTGAAGTTTTACTATGTCCTGCGCAGTCGTAGATATTGGTCTGTGTAATATGTACATAGAACTACAGAATCATATTTTACATAGGAAAAAAGCAAATTTTCATATATGAAAAGGAATAGATCACTGTTATGCATTTTTGTTTGGCTGCTGGGTGATAATTCACCATATTTGTGATCTGTTGCTCTGATTCCTGTACAGTTGACTTAATGCATTGGTGTCATTGTCTGCCACTGGCAAGCCTCAGATAAAATGTCTGACTGAACTCTTGACCTGCATATTTTTTGACATCACAGCTGTTCTTAACAGGATAACAGACTTAACATGCTCAATGTAAGCCTATGTAAAATCAGTCAAACGTACCCCATCTCCCCGGTCAGGTAATCCTTTTTGGCACAAAAAAAATCAACTAATATTTCCATCCAAAGATTCACAGGATATACATGTGACAGTGAAGTCTCAGAGAAGGGACCTTCTGAAGAATGCAAGAGAGATTTTGAATTCTCATACAGATTGACCATCAAAATGCACATTTCCTTGGCAAAAAATCCCCAACAAAATGGAATAAAGAACTTGTGGGTAGGCATAATGCCAGTCTAAACGTGGACATGAATATAAACAGCCAAGAGTTAAGTTATGAGTTTTGCATCGGTTTGCTGATGGTAGGAGGCCTTGCCAGGAAAGCCCAACTGGCAGGCCATCACGAAGTTACTGCCTTTATTAAGGACAATATGCTAGTACTAATCAAGCTCTTGTCCTACATTGTATTCATTTTAAAAAATGCTGATGGTGGTACATATGGAGATTTTGGCCCTGTCAAAATAAACTTATTTGTATGTTGTATCCTGGAGAAACAAATTATTAATCTTCACTCTATTCTGTCTCACTTGGCCAAACATATTTTGACCATATTTCTGTTTTTCTGTTAAAAAGAAAGAAAGAAAGAAAGAAAGAAAGAAAGAAAGAAAGAAAGAAAGAAAAAAAATTTTCTTACCAAAATTAAAAAGAAGAGTTCAGACTGAGTAACAATCAAATCTCGAGTAGAAACATCGGGTCTAAATTTCTGCTTTCATTGCTATCAATTCTACACCCATGTAACTCCACTTACTCTAAACTGAGTTACTCCTGATTTATAAAATGTTAACAATTTTGGCAGTATTACACCCAAAGATTTCTCCTTAATTGACATTTTGGAAGGTGTATTATTTCTGTCCCCAAGAAGCAGGGCCTACATGGAGATTAAGGCCTCGATTCTGCAACTGACTGCTGCGGATTGGGGCCTATAACAATAACAATCCATAACACGGATTTTACTGGAGGGTAACTAATCTTCCTGAAGGCTGGATTCCAAGAAGTGACTAGCTTTCTTAACTCCCACTGATTTAAATGAGAGTTATGAATGCTCAGCACCTTTTAAGATTAGATCTGTGGTAGCACCTAGAGGCTTCTTCCAGGCTGGAACCTCATTGCTTTAGCTAAGTCACAATACATAAACCGATGACAATCCCTATCCTATCCCAAAGAGCTTACACTCTAAAAGGCAAGACATAGCAGATGGATGAAACACATGAGTAGCTGAAGGGCAGGAGCAGGAAGAAGGATGGTATAACAGAAATAATAGGATGTTTTAGCATATATGTGTGTGCAATTTGTAGCCACTCAATCACAGTAATTACCACTTGCCACCTGCCTAGCCATTTTCAAATGACTGTTTTCTACATGCATTATGGCAGAGATGAGTGTTCAAGAGTGACTTGAAGGAGAAAATAGGGGTGACTTTATAGATTTTGACTGAGGTTTTGTCTTGCATGGGAGAACACCATGAAGGTGCTTGTGGAAAAAGTGGATGATCACATCTAGCATTCCTGGCAGAGAAAAAATAGAGGTCACCTTGCAATGAAATAATAGGGTAGAGAGGAAGAAGAGGGCAAAACTGTGGAGGGTTTTGAAAGTTAGGAGAGAATTTTTACCAGGAAGATGCTCTTAGCAGCCACAATATTGAATGAATTTCAGGAGGATTTATAGTGGAGATAAAGCATATGAAGGTTAAATGTGGGCTTGGGTAAAATATGTTCTTTACAGTGTGAATGAGGGTAATGGGCTCTTTAAGCTTTTTGTTCCATATGTAGTAAACCCCTCAGTCTTTTTCACTGATGTTTCTTGAAACAGAAATTGCTACTTTTTACGTATATTTTGACTAGCTTTCAAAACAAATGAGAAAAATGTATCTAAGATATACATCAATATCACAAACATACAGGACCTAACATACCCAAATAGAGATGTGCATAGACTAGCCTCATTTATCTCACTGCTGCACTATCGAAAACTACAGTGGGTATAAGGATAGATGATGATTGTTTGTAATGAACTCAGAATAGTGTAAAATTTTTAAATGCTCACACATTTAGCAGACTGCCAACCACTGTATAAATTTCATATGAGGTAGTTCATGTAACCCAGACTAGTGAAACATCAAGGTAATTCTGCTGATCCTGAAAATATTTACCCTTGTGGTAGCTGAATGACAAACAAAATAGTGTCAAAAATGAACTATCAAGAGGGGGAAAAAGACAATTATTTATATCTAGATCAACAAAATATTCTAAATTAACATAATTAATCAGTTTCCCACTTTTTATTTATTATTTACATAAAATATTGTATTTGAGTCTACTGATAATCACATCTAGAGCATACAAAAGATCCTAAATTCCAGTTCTAAGACAGATAGGTTCCAGTAAAAAATCCTACCAAAATAAGTTTATTTGTTTCTGACCTTCCTTAATCTTGTGATTATCTAACCCCAGAGTTACTTTAAAGCATTTTATTGGACTCCAAAGTAGGCTTTTCTGTGCTACTCATAAATAATTACTTTGAGTCCAAGAAACCAGTTTGCCAGGTAAAGAATGGTCATTTCTGGCATTTAAATCTTCCACTGAAAACATAAATCTGTATTTTCTGGATTGTATGTCACAGTATAAATCTCAAAGCAAAATTATTTTCCGCTTTCCTATGAGTGATGGTGTTTCCCATTGAGTTTGACAGATGAGCTACAGTCACTTATTTTGGGTCCTGAGATGAGACCAAAGACCAATTTTGGACCCGCAGTCCCTTCCACAAGTGCCACATATGAAGAAAATTGTAAATGAATGCCTGGTGCTTTTAGGTTTAGACTTCACATGTCTCTACTTGATTGTAGAACCCCACAAGCTCTCTATATTTTTCAGTCCGAGATGCTGCCATTGGATAATGTTATTGACTAATTGTTACCAGAGGTCAAGGTCAACATTGCAAGACTGGAAATTTCCCTTGAGAGTGTCTTTGTACTATTTTCTTGGTCTATCCCTAAAATGAATACTAATATGCAATTCTCTGTAAAGGAGAGTCTTCGGTATTCTACTGTGAGACATATTGACCACATGACCTCACCATCTCAGTTGTGCTTTCTCTCTCTATAAAAGCTTCAATGCCTGTGATGTTGCAGCACTCAAGGAACTCAGTGTTTGGAACCAAATCTTACCTCTTAATTCCCATTATCCTATATAGACATTGTAGGTGGAATTGACCCAACTGTTTTATGTGGTGTTGATAAGTAATCCACTTACTGCAATTGTAGATAAAGTGTATGCAGTCTAGCACTGTGTTTGTTCCAGAAATGATGCTGAAGATTTCTGAAGGCATTGCTGGCTACACCAATATGTCATGTAATACAGTCACTTATTGCATCTGGTGAAAAGACAGTTGGTAGCACAACTGGTCAATGACTTTGAGTGGTATGTTGTTGATGGACACAACTAGTTGCAGTACTTCCCAATCAAAGCTGGACCATGTCTTCTATCTGCTGTATGCTTATCATTTTTGATCTTCTTTAGGCATATAGGGAAGTGGAGGACAAGAAATTCATAGATTCTAAGGCCAGAAGGGACCATTATGATCATCTAGTCTGATCTTCATTTTAATACAAGCCATAGAATTTCCCCAAATGATTCCTAGCACATATCTTTTAGAAAAACATCCAATCTTTATTTAAAAATGGTAAGTGATGGAGAATCCATGATGACCCTTGCTAAATAGTTCCAATGGTTTATTACTATCACTGTTAAAAATGGATGCTTTATTTCCATCCTGAATTTTTCTAGCTTCAACTTTCTGCAGTTGGATTGTGTTATACCTTTCTCTGCTAGATTGAAGATATTTTTCCCCAGGTAGGTACTTAGAGACTATAATTAAGTAACCCTTTAACCTTCTTTTTGTTAAGCTAAATAGATTGAGCTCCTTGACCTATCATTATAAGGTATGTTTTCTAATCCTTTAATCATTCTCATGGCTCTTCTCTGAACCCCCTCCAATTTTATCAACATCCTTCTTCAAACAGATCTCCTTTCTTTCATTAACACTAAAGGAATCCTGTTTTGATACAACGTGGCACAAATGCAACAAGATTGCAGCTGATGTTTTTAGGATTTATATGGCTTAAATTTCTTTTCTTTTCTCTGTTGGCATATAGCAGCAGACATAATGGACTTTTTGGCAATGATCTAACTTATTAGCTATTTTAATCAAACTCCCAGCCCAGTGCCATTGATGATAAAGCATGCCCCATCTATGGGCTTTGGAGGGATGAAGAAAAGGATTAAATCCCCTTTTTTATGTAGATTTATTTGGTTTGTTGGGGTGGAGGACAATGATGGAAAGGAATTGGCTGGCCTTTTTCCCAGTGAAAGCATTTCTGAGCCCTAGCTACAAGAAATATTTTTTTCTGTCCACTTATCCACTCATTGGTACTTTGCTTTTGGTATTATGGCAGCAGAGTTAAGTTAATATACTGACTGGCATGGGGAATAAGGTCTCTGTCAGAATGCTCTGAGCTTCCTAATATATTCTAAGTTGTGGCTAGTAGCTATCCGGGATTGGAAAGAATTTCACCTATGCAGGAAATTAGCTCTGTGGCTGGAGTGATTTCACATTCCCTGGCATCCAGTAGGTACAGCTAGTGAGTAGTCAGGGAGGCATTGTTTGTAGCCTTTGTCTGGGGTATTGTTTAGTGGTTTTCTTTATACACTTAGGGCTCATAGTTTATCCAAAGCCAGAGCTCCAAGGCCAAGAGCAACTGGGTCAAGGAATACAGAATGCTAGTGATAGCCTAAAAACTGATCTAATGCACAGCCATGTGTTTATATTGCCAAGTGACTTGTACTCTGATTTTCTTAATCCAACTCCATCAGGACCATATCTAATATTCCAATCCTCAGAGCGTCAGAAAGCCATAAATAAAAATAAAACAAACAACAACAAAAAAAACAAACCCTAGAAAAATGTTTCCTTCTTTTTCCCAAGTGTGTAAATATCCCACCCCTAAATTATATACATACATATACAGCTCTTTTCAGAAAGTGTTTATTACACTGTAGTAATTACACTATTTTACCCAGCATCTCAGGAATTAGGTGAATGTCTTTGCTCCATTTTTAAAGCTAGGAAGTGGAGGATCAGAGAGATTAAGCAATATTGGTCACACAGCAGTCAGTGTCAATTTAGAATTCAGGTTTCCTGATTTTCAGTCCTTATCTAATCTGCAATGACTCACAGAAAAGTCACTTAGGTTCCAATTCTGCACCACTGTAATCAATACAAATTTTAACATTGACTTTAATGGCAGTATCATTAGACTATTTGGGATGGATTCTCCAGTCAGTTCCCAGCCAGTGTGCACCATTCAGGAGGGACAAAGGGTTGGAAATTGGCCACGGTTGGCGAGAGAATTCCCTCATTGGAGGAAAATTCCCTGCTGGTGCAGATAGATCAGCTCCAGGACCTGTGCCATTAATCCCACCCCATTCCTAGCATAGAGGGCATGTTAGGAATAGGCAGAGGCCATTGTAGATCTCCACACTACCAACACAGTCCTTCAGTGCTTTAATGTTTATCAGGCTCATGGCTGGTTCAGACACTCACAGGGTGCTTTGCTCAGCACAGAAGAGAATTCAGTTCTTTAATATTTACTGCCCTATCTGAAAAAATTGGGGTTATCTGCTCCCTTGGTAAAAAAATAGCATCTGTGCCTTAATGGAATCCATCATATATCAATTTCATTTAATCCAATACACTCTAGTGAGCCAACCAAAGTCTGTAATTCACCATCCATTTATCAATGGCATCCATTTGCCATTACATGGTAAATATTCCTCACTTTAGATCAAGAATTTATAAGTAAATGACTCCAACTAAAGTGACTCTTTGTCATAACCTTGAAGTAAGGATTATAAATAGACTACAGTTTAGAATAACAAATGTCATGACCTGGAAATTTTCAAGCTCTTTTGGGTGATATTATTATGGATAATCATTTAAAACACTATGATAAAAAAGCCTCTAATTTCTAAGCCCTAATTCTCAGTTAATCCACTCCTGTGTTTGGGGTAGAGAGGGAATGATAGGACAAAGGTAAAATGTAAGCTATCTCCATGCATTTTGTGGTCTGGGACCATGTGACAGTGAGCCATGGTGAAAATTAGAGCAACCTCTGTGTTGTTCTAATTTATGCTCTGTTGCTCATGGAATAGCTCAATGGAATAGGCCTGACCATGGTCCCAACAACCTCACCTCCTTCTATGCTTGGAGATGAGAACAGAGCTGGTGTAGAGCCCTTATGCCAACTCTACATGAGCCAAGCAAGCATTCCTTGTGCAAGAAGCGTTCTCAGCTGGCAGTTACTGCCCATTTTACGGTTCCTTTATACAGCCAGAGCACTGTAAAGATGCCTTGATGTAAATGGGAATCAGGCCTGAGATCTCCACATCATCTTCTTTAAAATATTTACAATTAAGAAATTTTTGGAAGCTAAAAGTTTGAATCCTCTTTTCCTGTCAGCAATATGTTAAATGGAAATTCAACAGACCACTCACTCTGTGTCTGTAATATTCAAAGCTGTGAAATCAAGTTATGAATATAAATGTATGAGAATGGAAAAGAAAAGCCAACATATCTGTAAAATAGGAACAACTTCAATGGAATTCAATTTGGTCATTCTCTCAGGAAATTTCATACATTCAATATTTAACTCAAATATCCTATTTCATAATAGTTTTGTTTATGGAGGAAGACAGGGAGACTTAGTATCTAGAGCACTGTATTAGGACTCAATGGATTTGGGACCTATTCCCAGCTGTCACTGGCCTGCTGGTGTCCTTGCATAAGTCACTTGTCCTCTCTGCGCCTCAGTGTCAGCCTTTATAAAACCGGGATAATAATATAGACCTCATTTTAAAGTGCTTTCAGGTAGATGGATGAAAAGCGCTGTAAAAGAGGTAGGTATTTATTATTAATTATTATTATTATTGAGCTGCATGACCTCATATTATGTTACTTACATCTGAAATAAGTACATCTCTTATACATGCTGACTCTTCAGTGTAAGAAAATAATTTGCTTTCTTCACCTATTGCCTGAATGCTAGGCTGTCAATAATTCTAAGAGTGTTGCTGTAGCCTTGTTGATCCCAGTATATTAGAGGGACAAGGTGGGTGAGGTAATATCTTTTATTGGAACTTCTCTTGATGAAAGAGAAAAGCTTTCCAGGTACACAGAGTTCTTCAGGGTTGGGAAAGGCATTCAGAATGTCACAAACTAAATACAAGGTTTAACAGATTGTTTAGTATGGGTAGTTAACACACATTCTAAGGGACCATCCAAGATGAAGTGTCCCATTAACATCTCTGCACTCATTAAGATACCACAGAATATGCTCTGAGGAGAAAATCTGGGGTACACACCTTAACAAACTTAAAACCACATTCACAAAACAAAGACACTGTACCAGAGAAGTAGATCACATCATAGAACAGGCCACCAAAATACATAGCGAGAACCTACTTCAATATAAAAAAAAAAAAAAGCCCTTCGACTGCACACCCTTAGTTGTCATCTACCACTCCACACTGGAACCCCTACCGGATATCATTAAATGATTACAATCCATACTCAATGGGAACACAGTCCTGAAAGAAATCTTCCCCAAACTGCCTTTTTCTGGCCTTCAAAGAAATCCTTAACTTCACAAGGCTCATCATCAGAAGCAAGCTCCCCACAGACCAGGACACACTAACTAAAGTGGCACTAGATCCTGCCATAACGACATATGAGAAACCTGCAGACATATCCCCACTGCTATGATAATCAATAACCCATCCAACATACCTTTTGAGATCCATGGGTCCTACACATGCCCATCACAACATGTGGTGTAACTGATCCTGTGCACTAAATGTTCCAATAACAAACTAAGTGGATGAAACCAGACAATCACTACACTCTTGAATGAACTCACACAGAAAAATGTTAAAAGATAAAAACACTATATCACCCATCGGTGAGCATTTTTCACAAAACAATCACTCCATATTTGACCTCTCAGTCCTTGTCCTCGAAGGAAACCTGCACAACACCTTCAAAAGACAAGCCTGGGAATTTAAATGCATAACTTTGCTAGATGCTGAAAATCATGGTATTAATAAAGACACTAGATTTATGGCTTATTTCAACAATCTGCAACCCACTAACTCCCATTTTTTTGTCCTATGACTTTACTGCTATTAACAGGACACGTCCCCTTGAATGTTCTCTTAAAAGATGTGAAAGACAAAGTAGGAGAGGTAATATATTTTATTGGACCAACTGCTTTTGGTGAGATAGACAAGTTTTCAAACTACACAAAGCTTTTCTTCAAGTCTCTCTCACCAACAGTAGTTGATCCAATAAAAGATATTATACCCATCTTGTCTCTCTGACATCCTAGGACTGACATAGCTACAACAACACTGCATTCAACAATCTTAGGATATGTGTTAACTACTTATGCTAAATAATCTGTTCCATCTTGTATTTAGCTGTGATGGTCAGAGTACCTGTCCCAGACCTGAAGAAGAGCACTATGTAGCATGAAAGCTAGTCTTTATCAACAACAGAAGATGGTCCAATCAAAGATATTATCAAACCTACCCTGTCTATAATAATTATTAGAAGAAAATATGGTTATTTGGAGAAAATAGCGGAGGATTAAAAGAACATATCTCAATTTTAAAATCAACTGTGCTTTAGCTAGTATAGAAGGGACTTCAAAACCTCCAACATTTATGTGGATATTTTGCTAACTGTAGCACAAAAACCTTTTGAGTAAATGGAAAGAGATTGCACCAATCAATACCACATCACGGTTTAACCTTGTGTGTGTGACCTATAGATATGAAAGTGGCAGGTGAAAAGAATAAATTATTCAGTACATTCCTAGGCCTGATTATTTTTTTGAATTATAGGTGGGATGATATAACAATTGTCATTTTATCTATCACAATGTCCTTTTATAAAAGAAATTTTCTTATTTTTCCCTCTGATCTTTAACATTAGCTATTTGTAATCTACTTAGCTGGTCACTTAGATGGCCCCTTTCACCATAGTAGCTGATCTTCTAACTCCCTGTGTTTTAAATACTAATTTGAAATGAGTGATACTAGTACTTCATTCTGAGCCACATGCAATGCTAGCTATGATATGAATTTCTTTAGGTGCCATTATTTCTGTGATCAGACAATTTAAATAATCTAAGCCCTGGTTTACGCTTACCTGGAGATTCGGTGGCACTCAATGAGAGTTACGCAAACTACGCAGAGTAGCTTGCATAACTCACGTCAACTGCTGTGCTTCCCTTCTGTGTGGTGTCTTCATGCGCTGTGCCGATGGGAACAGCATTCCTGTTAACACAGCGCTATGCTACTTGAGGGGGTGGTTTTACTCAGTCAACTTCCTGATCGATTGAGCAGGTCTACACTGGCCACTCAATCGATCCAGAAAGATCGATCTGGCGGCGGTGACTTTGCCGCGTCAGTGTAGACATGCCCTAATATAAACAAAAAATTTAAAACACTTCCAAATTATCACACCAGCATTAGACTTTCCTAAGATATCCATTTAACAAAGACAAACAACAGGTTTACAAGGGGTATTAGGTATAACGTACTATATCCCTTTGCTCAGATAATTCTCTAAAAAGATTAGCTGAATAACATGACTATAAAGTGGTCTCATATTTGCCCCTTCTTTTTTGAACAAATACGAAGGAAATAATTAGATTAGTATTTCCTCTGGCAGCAAACCAGTCCTAATGGGAATATGTCTGATCACCTTATGGCTTATAAAATAATCTATCACAAGGCATGACATTATTGTTGTTATTATTTTTAAGTGTATATGGAAGTTGTCTGTGTGGTTGACTTGGAGTATTAAGTTTTTTAAAAAAATTTAATCACAAAATGGGGAAAATATTGGCAAAGGCAGTGCAAGTTTCTTGCCATCAATACACTTCAAGCTTGACTGAAGCTATAGCTCTTGGGATATGAGTGAAGTTCAATTTCTCTGATCATCAGTCGTTGGTCTTCTTTCACACACTGCCAATAAGGGTGACAATGAATGTAAATTGTGGAGATGTTTTAGTGATGCAGCAAACAGCTATCCACTGGGAACTGGATGATGACCAACAAACTCAATTCACATAGGTCACCTGTTAGCAACAACTTTTAGATATCACTCAGAGTCTGAATTGGAAACAAATAGTAATAATATTGTTTTAAACTCCTCCCACAGATCAATCTCTGCTTACAAAATAGTTTAGTCAATTTGAGACATGAAAATGAGACACTGCTCACAGCAGGTTGTACAGACATTCAAAATACAATGAAATGTGCACTGCTAGAGTTCTATGAGATTCTTGGCCTTTTGTCCCTCTTAGTGTGAATAAAACCCATGATAGGGAATCTTGGACTTGGGTTTCCACTGGAACACCTCAGATGTTCTGCTAAGATCCTTGGGCCTGGTTCTTTTTTGACTTGGATAAAAAGAAAGTGGTGGCATTTCTTTGCTGCCCACTCACTTCTGGTGCCAAAATGCCACTTATAATATATTGTGGAGGTCATATTATCATTGTTCTGTTCCTCCTACATGGTTTGATAAGCAGTGAAATAGTTAAGGTTGACATTTATCATCAGTGGGCATCTGAGTTAACACCATACTGAGATGAATGGGGTAGTTGTCTCCTCTCAGAGTTATCATTTCAGACTGAGGCAGATTGTTGTAATGGTTTCACTTGGTTCATATTGTTATGGTTTTCTTAGCAATCATGACAGCTAAGGACTTACATTTGGCAAAAAATGAAAACTTGGATTCTAGGGCACAAAATAGGAGCTTGGGAGAGGTGCTGGAACATCATATCACTTCACTTTGATACCTGGTTCTCTGAACCTTGACTAAGTTTGAGAAAACATAACTTCATGCACTATTATATTCTTGCATATATTGAAGTCAATGGGAGTTTTGTCATTAATTTTCATATGGCCAGGAATTCACCCAGAGACACTTTTTAAGGACACAAGCACTAAAGTTTCTTTTTTATTAGATTACTGGGCAAGAAAACATATTTAATGCTTTCTTACACAGTTTTCAACCTGGAATATACGACTTCTGCCAACAGCAATATATTACTGTTTTTCAGTGAAAAATAAGACCTTAACTGATCATAAATTACATGCCTATCCATCCTAACATAGGAACAGCAGAGACAGCATAATGCAATAAATATCCAAATAAAAACCAAATCTCACACACACAAAAGGGAATTCTCCATGTCAGTTTCAGCTTCTTTCGACCATTAAATCCATGATTGTGCATCGTTGTAATGCACATACTGCTGGAGAGTCAAAGTATAGCAGTTATATAGTAACAACAACAGTAAATACTTTTGCAAAAGTTAAAAAAGGATACAAATACATATTCATAGAGACACTACATCCTTAGACTTCTATTATGTTATATAGTAATGACATGATACTATTGGTTTCACTGTTTCTTTTCATATATCATTTCAAGGGTCATTTTAAGGGAGAAACTGTCAGTGAAGGGCTTGTTATTGTCTCCATTTGCGATTGATGGCTCAATATAAATATGCCAGGATCGCGGTTCCAATCAACAAGACAAAAAATACATCAGGGAACTCGTTATCCTCGATGGACATTTTCCTACTTGTGAACATCCATATGATGTTCACTTGATTTGAACTTGTAACATAATAAAATGAGGACTATTAATTATGATGTGATATTGGTACCTTAGCCTTTTTCAGAAATATACACACATACACACACACAATTATTAGTAAAATGTGTCCTATCTTAACTGTTTAATTTACACTTGAATTGTCAGAATTCACTCAGCAAGAGCTAGTTAGGACAGATGATATAAATCAAGACACACATATTTAAGCACAAGGAAAAATACCCAGCCAATGTATTTAATTTTGGGGGGGGGGGGTTCTATAGATACTGTTATAATTGCTCTGTCTAGTGAACACTTGCAGAACTGCAGACTATTTTGCGTTAAAAAAAATCTCAGATATATGAACAGATTAACTTAGAAATTCAAAAGATGTATTAAATTTTCCATCCATCCTCCTGCAAATATCAGATTGTTCCCTATATAGTAAGTTATCTAATATTTTGTTCAGTCTAATTCCAAAATACTGGGACTTGTAACAATTTCCTTGAGAGGCTATTCCACAGTCAAACATAACTCATTTCAGGAGGATTTCATTCAATTTTTACCAGTTATATCTACATTAACCACAATACATAATTCCTTTCTCTTGCTTTGATGTGAGCACTCTTCAAATATTTGTAGATTAGTTCTTTGTCATTGTTTAGTCTCTCCACACCTATTTCCTTCTTCCATACAAATCAATCCTTTTATTCCCTTTATTACATCTTCCAATTTTCCATTCAAAATTTTGCACCTCCAGCTGATATGGGGAAAGACATTATGCACACAAATGTTAGCATTTAGCTATCTAGCTACCTAAACTGTGGCTCAGTTAATTATTTAGCTTCTGCTAAACTGAATGCATTTTAAAAATAAATCAAATTCCAAGTGTGGCCACATTAGAGCCTTATAGAGGGATCATTCTCTCACTGCTCTGTGACATGATGTCTTTGAGATGGTGGGCCAAAAGTGCAGTAAACAAATCACCCTGCAAAGCCATGTCTAATTTCTTGCCGGCTCTCATCCTAAAGTCTCTTCGCATAAGGACTTCACAGGTTACTCTCTCTCATTGAACAGATGCTATCTGGATTATTTCTTCACAAATACACTAGACTTGTATTTTTCCAACCTGTAATATTTCTTTGTTCTCACTGGCCTCTGCAACTGCTCCCAATGTAGTAATAAATGCAAATATGAACATACTGTTTCCTTCCTGATTTGGATGAGTTAAGA
Organism: Emydura macquarii macquarii; assembly: GCF_026122565.2. NCBI lineage: Eukaryota > Metazoa > Chordata > Testudines > Chelidae > Emydura > Emydura macquarii. Next base: position 14,212,783 of record NW_027130520.1, on the reverse strand, counting down.
AGATGTTAAGACTGTTTCTAAGACTATATGGGCAATAAAATAAAGTAAAATAAAAAAAAAAATCGCAAACCCCACCATGACCACAGCCAATGTATTTACATATTAAAAAAACAATAACAAAACAAATAATCTCCAAACAACCAATCAACCAATAACAAAAAGAACACCTATGTTAAAAGAACATTACTGAGTTTTCACAGTGTGCACACAGAAATTAGGAAATGCCAATATTGACGTTGCCTATGCAATTTGGTCCTCTCCGACATATGCATTATGATGCAGTCTTCAGTTATATGATCACATTATTTTTCCACAGGACCCCTCTCTCATTCAGTGCATAGGATGGATGGAGATCACTTAGATTCATAAATTACAGGGCCAGAAAGACCTTTGTGATTATCTAGTCTGATCTCTCCTATAACACAGGCCATAGAACATTCTCAAAATAATTACTAGAGCACATCTTAATTTAAAAATTGTCCGTGATGGTATCCACCATGATCCTTGGTAAATTGTCCCAATGGTTAATTACTCTCACCATTAAATATTTATGCCTTATTTCAAGTCTTAATTTGTCTAACTTCAACTTCCAGTCATTGGATTGTGTTATACCATTCTCTGCTAGACTGAAGAGCCCATTATTAAATAATTGTTCCGCACGTAAGATACTTATAGATACAGTTATCGAATCACCCCTTAACCTCTCTTAGTTAAGCCAAATAGATTGAGTTCTTTGAATCTATCACTAGGAGATATGTTTTCTAATTCTTTAATAATTCTTGTGGCTCTTTTCTGAACCCTCTCCAATTTCTCCTTCATGAATTGCAGGCACCAGAAAATGACAGAGTATTCCAGCAGTAATCACACTATTGCCAAATACACAGACAAAAAAAATCTCTTTACTCCAACTCAAAATTCCTGTTTATGCATCTGAGGATCGCATTAGTTCTTTTGACCACAATGTTACACTAGGAGCTCATGTTCAGCTGATTCTCCACCATGACTCCTATATCTTACTCAGAGTCACTGCTTCCCAGGATAGAGACCTCTATTCTGGAAGTATGGTCTACATTCTTTGTCCTAGATGTATCTGTAACCCCTCCCCCTTTTCCTGGGTTACTTGGGGGCAGGCAACACTCACCTCTGTACCCAGAATCCTGATGTGTTGACAGTAAAGGAGATCCTGACTATCCCAGTGGTGATCAACTCCTTGGCTGCAGTCCTTTTACTTGTAAAGGAAATTAATCTTGGTCATGCCTCCACCTGGCTGGGCCCTGTACAAACTCAATGGCATGCCTTGGGATCCTCCAGGAATAGACCTGAGCTAATCTATGTAATGGGTCTAAATTACCAATTATAAACAATATACACCCAATATACACTTAGAGTTAACACACCTTTACTTAGCAACCTAAGAAAACATGATAAAATAGACTGAGATTAATTAGAATGTCACAACCAATTTAAATCAGCGGGGGGCACTTCAATAAATCAATTAATAAATACAGTTTACAGCAGTAAATGAAACTTAAACTTGCATTACACTGTCCCCATTTTACCTGGCCCGGAGAGTGCACACCTCTGAATGTCAGAGTTCTGAACACTTGCATGGGCACACTTGCAGATCTTGAAGCTGGGGACAGCACTCTGCTGGTCCAGTAAAACAGTCCAGCCCAGGCAACAAGGGGCAGAACAATTATAACTTGGGATCATTCCAAGCTGCACAACCCATTTGAAAATGGGAGTTGTTTTAACCACAGGTCAGTATACCTGGATCCTGGTTAGACAATAAGATCACCCTTTGTCTCTTCTCAGACTCAGGCAACCTCTTAGAATCTCTTCTCTATCCCCTTTCCCTTGCAAGCACTTTCCCTAGCAAGGAAGGTGGTGGTTACTCATGCTACCTGGTCTACCTCAGTCGCTTCTGTGCACAACAACAGTCTCTGCCCTAGCTGCAGTGAAGCCATCGACAGACTCTGAGACTGCCTGCTTGGTCAAAGCCCCTGAAGACCCCCAGCAGCAGCTTTTGTCTTTCTAGCAGCAGCTTAGCAGCAGCTCCTGGCTTGGACAGAGCTCCACAAAGCATTCTCAGCTCTCCTGACCAGGATCTCTGCTCCTCTCTAAGATGGAGCCCACTACACACTCTCCCTGCATCCCCTGGAAGTGGAAGTCTCTCTCTCTTTCCCAAGGCAGGTTGTAGTATCCAAGGCTGGATTGCAGCACTCAAGATCTTCCCTACTGAAACACTCTCAATTAAGTTCAGAGGCCCCTCTAGTAGAGGGTGCCTGCATATACATTTACATTTAGCTCAGCTGTATTACAATATTTGGTTTGCCACGTGATTCAGATCACTCTATTTAAATGACCTGTCTTCTTCATTATTTACCGCTGCCCAATTTTTGTATCATCTGCACATTTTATCATGTTTTCTTCTAGGTCATTGATAAAAATGTTGGGCCAAGAACAGATCCCTGCATAACCCACTAGAAAACACATCCACTTGGTGGTGATTCCCCATTTATACATATGTTTTGAGACCTATCAGTTACCTTGTTTTTAATACATTTAATGTGTGCCATGTTAATTTTATATTGGTTTAGTTTTTTAAACTTAATGAGCAGCTATTCAATATTTTCTTTTATCCTAATTCTTCAATATGTGGCCCAGGTCTTATCTGTGTGTTATTCAAACCCTGCTCTGAAGTCAGAATTATTAATTTCCTCATGGGCTTTTCTTACAAGACCCTTCTTGGGTGGTGGAATCCCATTCCAGCAGGCTAGACTCTGCTAGACCCAGTGGCTCACTTCTCCTGAGGACCCTAGTTGCTTAAGCATGCTTTCCCTGACACCACTCCACCATGGATACTCTGAATTACAGTTTAACTCTTCAGGGCAGGGACCATATGGCAGGTAAAGTAAGGTACACAGGCTTTGCAAGGAACTTCTTAAACACACACACATACCACAAGGAAGCTACAGATGTAGCAAAAACAAACACCTGAATGCAAGTCCCTCAGGTCTGGTCTCCCCCTACTTTGTGAGTCTTGGTGTTTTTTCCAATGCCTCAAGGGAAGCAACATCTCTCCAGCCTCCATTCCTGCTAAATTATCTGGTTCTGGTGATGAAGCTTACTAAGCTTGCCTTTTTCAAAATCAGTCTGTGACTGACACCCTTTCTATGTTCCTGACCTGCCACTGGGATTTTCCATGCGGTAACCCCATGCCTGATCCCTGACAGAGAGTTGTTAAAAGTCAATTATTCTGCCTGTAGCAACCCCATTGTTCTACCAGAGTAGAGCTAGTCAGTGTTGATGGTTCTGTTTCAGTTTCCCGGATGGTCTGTTTTCTGCTCCAAAATGGAAGTTCAAATCCACAATGACTGTTACAGATACTAGGTTCGTAAACCCACAAGGGATTCATAATTAAATACAGACATATTCCACACCCTGTCACAGCATTAGATCTGTATGCTTCCCAAACGTTAATGAATTTATTTTCACAACATATTGTGAGATAAGGTATTATCCCCAAAGTACAGCTGAGGAATTAAGCTAATTCATTCCTCAGGTTTCTCATCCTAGTTCCATTCTCCTTGACCATCTTTGTTGAGTCCCCCCTCTTCCCCAGATCCTGGTCCCAATCTTCTTGCTCAGACAGTCCTATTTACCCTGATATTCCCTGTTACGTGTTGGTTAAACCTGGTTGAATTGGGTAGGTGCCTTTCATTCAGGATAAATGGAAAAAGCAACTGAGCTCCTTTATGGAATAGTCAGCTGAAACAACAGGGGCCTTTGCTGAAAACAAAGCCACATGGAGGGCTGGAGTAGGAGTTAGCTATGTGATCCAATAGGGGGTTCCACTACGAACTGATAAACTCGGGTGTGGTGGATTGATTGGATTGGAGCAGTCTGAATGTGTGTGTGAGAAAGGGAAGCAATGAGAAACACCACAGTAACAGAGAGGGAACAGGAAGCCAAGGGGAAAGCAGAACAAGCACTGGGAGTGAGGCTTGAGAGAGAGCTTTTAGGGCATAGTGCTGACTGTAAGGTGCTTGGAACAATCTTCTGTTGTTTGAGGTCCTCCAAGTTCAGGGAAATAAAACTTTTTACCCTCTTTGTAAATAAACAGGATGGATCACAGAAACAACTGGATCTATCTATTTCTTTTCATCAATTTTTCTTCCTAACCAAAACAACTCTCAGGATCACAAATTTTGGCTAATCCCTCATGTCAAAAAGGTTAACCCCCCCAATCTAGCTATCTGCCTTCCTACCTCCAGGAGTCTGCAGTTCCCCAGCCCTATTTGTTCCCAGTTCTATTCTTATTTCCCAAGCATCTTGCCCAATTTCAATATCCTCACTGCCTTCTATCCCCAGTCTTTTTGCACAGCCAGTCCCACTTCTCCGGTATCACCTTGGCTTTTCGTAATAGCAGAGCCCTGCCCGACACTTTTCCCAGCCACAGTGGTTCCTAGCGCACTCTCTTGATCCAGCCAGTCACAGTTTCTTCACCAGCTCCTCATCCAATAAAGTCACTCTTTCACCCACTGATTCCCAATTCTTCCCCACCATTTTCTTCCCCAGCTCTCATTCCCAGTCTCTGTCTCCTGCTCCCAGTTTCTCTCCCCCTAAAATCCTTGTACCAATCTACTCTCCCTGCCCATTCCCCTGGGTCCAACTCTTGTTCCCTCTGCATTCAAGTCAGGTGAATTCCTCCTCCACACTTCCTGAGTGCTAGCAAGAGGATCACTGAGCACACAGGAGAGACAGGCTCCTTCTGAGTCCCATAGCCCAAGGCTGGAGCATGCTCAGTCACTGTGTAGGGATGGCATATGTGCAATCTGATCAGCATTACGAGCTGTGAGAGGCTTGAGCATGTCCGGTGAGGATGAAATCTTCAGAGATGTTTAGAAGCTAAAATGTAATAAGTCTCTACTGAGCATTTGTGAACTGAGATTTTTCACAGGATGATAACGGCCAAATTTGGGTGGATTTTCACAGGAACAGCAAATGGCGCATCCCTGGTACAAAGGCCGCACCCCTGCTAAATTTCAAGTCCTGGCTCCTCAGCCTGGGACACTAGAGTTTTAAAAGAAAAAGGTCACCAGAATTTTTTTAACTTTGCAAAAAACCATATTTTTCCTCAGCCCCAGTCTTGGAAATGGCTGAACCGTTTTGGCTGATTTTTTCCAAATGCATTCCACTTGAGCTAGACGCCTTGTACTGAAAATTTCAGGTCAAATGGGTTACATTTTGCAAAGCTATAACAAACTGAAAACAGGGTCTTATGAAAGGGCATTATCAGAGAATCTCAATAAACAGGTGTTGCTGCCATCATCTCCAATGATAAGAGCATGCAGCAAAAAAGTGCCTCACTACGGCATGACTATACAATAGACCATTCAGCAAATACAATTCCTTACAGCCAGACTATACATATAAGTATTCATTAGGCTACCTCCCATAAAATAAAGTAGATAAAAGCATGCTTTGTTCCAGCATTGTAAAAATAGATATAAAATATGGGCATCTTAAAAGATTTGATCAGAATAACCTTGCAAAGTGTTGCTCAATGCAATGGTTCAAACTTGTGAAAACCGCCATCAGACCACATGGCCCTGTATCCACTCTAATTTCTTTTCCATCTCCAAGAGCTCAATATCACCTATATAATGTTGTTATAATCATTATTTCTAAATTATTATTTATTTATATTGTTTTGGTCAAGAGGGCCCAGTTAGGGTTCCCTGGGGATAGGTGCTGTACACATATGCAATAAAGAAACACCTTCCCTGTTCTAAATTTTACAAGAGACAAGAAATGGATTAAACAAACAAACATGGAGAGGGCAAGGTAACATTGAAACGTTCAGGATTAACATGGTGATTGCAATAATATTATCTTCACTGAAAATCAGGTGATTTGTTACCACAATCCTTGATTAAGGGCAGAACTTCTCCCTTCTCTGTCATTTTTGGAGATATAGCTTCTTCCTTACAAAAACAGCATTGAGGAAAAAAGTCAAAATGGCTTCTGATGACTTCCTGAGTGCATGGGCTATGCATAGCCAGTTAGGATCCTTATTAAACCAGTAAAAGGTAAACACTTGCCATGACACAGTAGAGACACTTCCTTGGAGTGTTCATTCTAATTATAGGAAACAGAGTAGCCAATCTGCTGCTTTCAGTGGGAGTTGAAGGTGCTCAACACTTTGCAGGAACACCTTGCAGGATAGAGTCCTTAGTGAGATGGCATAGGTCATGTTTAACAAATTGGGCCAAGACTTGTTCCCCATATTCCTGGAAATATTCCACTAACTCATCTGGGACAAAGCACAGGAATAATAAGATGAGCTGGTTTTGGCCCACTCTGTTCTTTTTTGTTTGCCTCAACTTAGTTTTTCCAGTGTTGTTGTTTGTCTTGAATTCTGTGAAGCATTTGCCATGATTTGGATTTCTAATAAAAATTTCACATGCTACCTTCACTCAATTCTAAATCCTGACATGTGCTGTCACTTCCACGAGCTTAAAATTATTAACTAGATAGTCATATTTTCCTGTGAAGGAATTTTAACATAAAATGGTAGAAGTATTTAGGATGACTCATAACACAGCAATGAACACTTTTAAGATATTTCACTGTCCTAAACAAAGGATTTGATTTCTAAGTAATCTAGAATAACCGTGCCTCCTTCACAGTAGATCACAATTTGCAGTAGGTAACAATAATAATCCCTTCCCTCTTCAAAACATATATTTCAGCATTGACTAACCCTTTGCCCTTAATTTTACTAGGATTTTGTCTAACAGTTTGTCCTTCTCATGGCCTTTTTTACTAGAGCTGGTATCACAATTAATAATTTATTCAGAGAACTGATTCCGCTTCACACGTTCTCAAAGTGTCAATGAAAGTTGTGGGTTTTATCAATTTCCTCACATTTAACAATTATTATTCATAACATTATTTGTATTACCATGGTGCCTCTGAGTCCCAGTCATGGACCAAGATACCATATGCTAGGTGCTGTACAAACACAGAATAAAAATATGGTGCCTCCCTGTAAAGCATACAATCTAAATAGACAACACAAATATGTGGTGGGAGAAGGGGTATGACACATAAGCAGAGGGAATAGTGTGATAATCGTAAATGTCATGTGAGTTCCATGATTTTTCCTCCCTTTTTTGGGTAGGTGGGTTTAGTTAGGAGGGATCAGCTAAAAGGAAGGGGAAAAGGCATTGAGGAGGGTGTGGGGACAGGGAAGTGAAGAAGAGGGTAAGAGGAATGATGCTGAGGTGAAGCAACTATGAAGGAGGAGAAGGGTTGGCTCAAAGAGCCCAGTTACAACAGGGCAAAGGAAGTCCAGTCAAGTCACTATTCCCTTTAACGTAAACGGATTTCAGCCTATGTATTGCTGGGGAAGTGTTTGCTTCAGCAATATATTCTAGCATTCCATATTTATGGTTCGATATTTGCATTATTCAATGGGTCAAATTAGTCATGTGGCGTTATTTCTGTTTCCTGACCTAGGCTTTATAAATAAAAGATATGCCTGAACAGACCTTTGGAACTTTGACTGTATCAAGGAGTGGGTGGTGGAACACTTTAATATGATAGCGAGATAGCAGGAGCTAAAACAACCTAGTTCATTTAAAAAGGGAACATTATGCTATGAATGCAGCAGAGCATCCATTTTTAGATCCAATAGATACTGACACACTTTTCAATCACAGTTTAATCTTTCTGTTTGTATCTCTTGATATAATAAAAGGTATATAGCTATTGGAAGAAACAAGATCTCTGCTGGTTATTAGAAGAGCTAGGTGTGTGTTCTGACTTAAGTACATTTCACTTAGGAGAGTATATTAAGAATTTTTTTTTTATTCTTCTAGTGTAGAAAACATAAATCTTGAACTATTTCCGTATTTTCAGTAGTTATAAGACAACTGCATGACTGGCAGTTTTTCTTAAGTTCAGCAGACAGACCTTGCCTATACAGAAATACTGTAAAGACGCAAACCAGGAAATGGAAAAAGGAAAAGTAACAAAGAGTTATACAACAAAAAGGAAAGAGGAGGAGTTTGGAGAGAGGTGAGGAGTCAAAGAAATGGACTATGTGGGCTTACATATTTCTATAGGAAAAAAGAAAAAATGTAATAATAAAAATGAAAAGTTAACATGAAATTAGCAAAAAATCAACATGCCAAATCCTGCCATCTTTACTAATATTTCACTCATGCATTCTCCGACTGGGAAGGATTATAACTTTGCAAGATGCCCTGACGAAGGGCAAAGCTGCACTGCTCCAGAGGATTACTCCCCTGCTTTGAGTGGAGCAGGAGTAAATCAGCTCACTTCTTTGCATGAAGCAGCACAATCCCTATTGTGTCCCTACAGTCCTTTATTCTAGCTGGGATATGGACAGGAGGAGCCAGATTTCCTCCCACTCTCTACCCTCTTACTCATTGAGGGGAGTATTGAGCAGCTGTTCCATGGTCAAGAAAAGAGGTAAAGATAGCTGAGGAATAGCTGTAACCGGCCACACTATTGCATGGGTGTTTTCCAGCGTTTGCAAAGCATGTGTTTTTAAATTAAAAATAATGTTTAAACAGTAACACTACATACAGATACCAAACGGAGAAGTTACATCAGCATCTCAAGGCATCATGAGCACAGACACATTTAAATCACAATAACCAGACTGTCTAAAAGTCAGCAGAAAATTCTGAAAGGAGAAAATAAAAAATGAACCAGGCACAGATCTAGTCATGTGAGTTTACTACCTGGGTCTTCCCCCAGAGCCTCATATCTTGTTACAGAACCTACTGTAAAGGGCAAAAAGGCTCGTATATCTGCTGAGGAGTTAATTTTGCCTACAGCTATAGATATGTGCAAGAATTGTTTGGGGATTCAGTTGTGAAATACTTAAAAACAATTCCTCTTCTAACAACACTGTAAGGAGCAGAAACAATTAAATGTTGAGAGACATAAAAGAGCAAATAATTGAATGCATGAAATAGGAGGAAGTGTTTGCACTACAGTGAGATGATGCTATCGTGCAGAGATGTTAGGTTGGAAATTTGTGATGGTTTATAAAAGATACTTTTGGGATCATTTGAAGAATGGCAGTCATGAAAGGGGTTGATCCTGAGAAGTGCTGACGCATCTTGGCGCCTACTCCTATAAATGAGGGTAGAGGGCAACCAGCCCCTCCTAGGATGAGACCCTTCTATGACAGCCATTTAACAAAAGTCACCATTGCAAAAATGTCTCTCATAGATCATTCCCCAGCCTGATATCTCAGTGCTGTAGCTTCATCTTGTAAATATTTCCCCTTATTGCATGTATTCGATTATGTCTTGTTTCATATCAATTGGAGTAAAGAATGGTCCACTGCTTCCCAAGGCTTAGTATTTCAATGGCAGCTGGAGCAGGACCATATTTTGCTCTCTCTATAGCCTTATGGCACAATCATGAGTCTCAAACAATGGAGGAGGAGTGCATTAGGGACCCGTGAGCAGTATAGTATTTGACTACAAAATCCACACTGTAGACAAGCCATTCAAGTTAACATATTTGAATCTCATATTTATTAAAATAGTTCCAATAGAATTACAGTAAACATTTACATAAAGTAAATAGCCAGATCTTCAGCTGGTATAGCACCATTGAAGTCAAAAGAGTTAGGCTGATTTACACCCATTGAGGATTTGGTGCAAATTTTTTAGTATCAGCCTTAACATTTCTGCCTGCTAAATAGGGAACTATAAATATGATCTTGCAGCCACTCTGTGTGTGCAATTTCCATAGAAGCCAATGGACATTAAAGGCACAGAATAGCAACATCACCAGGCCCATTAGTATAACAAGACAGCTACTAAAGTTACTTTCTTTTATGAGTTAATTGTACATTGATAATTTAAGGAAGGTCATTTTACAAAGGCGAATGGACAAATTACTCTTTCCTATTTCCCCTGCAATGTGCTTGCTGCAGGTAAAATTGAAAACTGACATAGCAGCAGATATTAATAAAATTAAAACAATTCTTCAAGTATTTGTTAGAATAGAAGTAAGTGATTGATGTACACCATTCTTATGTTTAATATTGCTATAATTACCTTGGGTCTGATTCAAAGCCTATTAAAGGCAAGGGGAGTCATTCCACTGGCTTCAAATGGACTTTGTATCAGGCCATATGTTTAAAAAAATGCGGGCCAAAATTTTTAAGCCTAGGTACCTGAAATTAGGCTCCTAATTAAAAGTGGCCAGATTTGCAAAGGAGCTGAGCATTGGCAGCAGCCGCTGAGTGGTTAAATCAGACAACTTTTCATTAGGTGACTAACTTTAGGAATCCAGGTTTAAGAACTGGGGCCATACATTAAACAAAAATCTTATAGTAATTCTAAACAGTGTGAAGTAAATATGTCAGTGTATCTTATCTTTCCTGCACCTTCAAACATGTACAAATGTTTCAATTACTATTCAGGCTTTTGAGGCTCATCCCCTCAAAAGGACATGTTTCAGAGGGAAATACAGTGAGAGATAGCACGTTTATACCATGAGAAAGATATAAAAGTTATATCTTTTAACGTATGTTTCACTTAATATGAGATCACTATATGTGGCAGTATTCCAATAACAAAACATGGGGACCTTACTTCATTATATATTTCTGATGATGGGCCTGACTGTGTGATTAGCAGCCAGCATGGATTTACCAAGAACAAATCATGCCAAACAAGATTGATTTCCTTCATTGACAGGGTAACTGATTTGGTGGATAGGGGGAATGCAGTGGACATAATATACCTGGACTTCAGCAAGGCTTTTGACACAGTCTCACATGACATTCTGATAAGTAAACTGGAGAAATGAGGTCTCAACAGAACTACCATTAAATGGATATCAGTTGGTTAAACAACCACAAACGAAGAGTAACTGTTAATGGAATTATGTCAGATTGGAGGGATCTGTTTTGGGTCCTGTTTTGTTTAAGATCTTTATTCATGATCTGGATGTAGGAACAGAGAGCATACTGATGAAGTTTGCAGATAACCCAAAGCTAGATGGGATTGCCAATACTTTGGAGGACCGAGATAAAATTCAGAGGGATCTTGATAAGCTGGAGAATTGGGCTATAGACGACAAAATGAAATTCAACAAAGACAAATGTAAGGGGCTCCACTTAGGGAAGAAAAAACAAGTACACAAATACAGAATGGGGGATAATTGGGTTGGCAGCAGCACTTCTGAGAAGGATCTGAGACTTGTAGTGGATCACAACTTTAACATGAGTCAGCAAAGTGATGCTGTTGCAAAAAAAGCAAATGCAATTTTAGGTTGCATTAACAGAAGCATAGCATGCAAGTCACGGGAGGTGATAGTACTGCTTTACTAAGCACTGGTGAGGCCTCAGTTGGAGTACTGTATCAAATTTTGGTCATCAATGTATAGAAAGGATGTAAAGAAATTGGAAAAGATCCAGAGGTGAGAGACAAAAGATGATCAAAGGGATGGAATGCAAGTCATGTGAGCAAAGGCAGAACGAACTGGGTATGTTTAGTTTGGAAAACAGGAGATTAAGGGGGATATAATAGCATTCTTCAAATACTTGAAAGGTTACCATAGAAAATATGGAGAAAAGTTGTTCGCTTTTGCCACAGAGGGCAGGACAAGAGGCAATGGGTTCAAACTACAGCATAGCAGATTTAGATTAAATCTCAAGAAAACCTTTCTAACTGTAAGAACAGTAGGACAATGAAACAAACTGCCTCAGGAGGTTGTGGAAGCTCCTTCATTGGAGGTTTTCAAACAGAGGTTAGATAGCCATCTGTCTTGGATGGGTTAGACAAAACAAATCCTGCATCTTGTCAGGTGGTTAGACGTAGATGACCCTTCTGGTTCCTTCTAACCCTGTGATTTTATGATTCTATTAACAGAAAATAATCATGAGGTGATTCTGTAACTCACTAAGGACAGATCCAGGAAGGAGACACAATTCTTCTAGACACAGAAGAGTGTGTACTCTATGGCATGCTCTGGAATAGTGCATCTGATCCCCAGTCTTTAGCTAGTTAGCTCTGTGGGGTGCACCCTATAGGGATAGGCTCCTTCCTGCCTCTTCCTATTCTGTTTAGAGTGATTTTTACCTCCTCCACTCCTGAACTCAAGAAGGGAGAAGTTCTTTTATTCCCATGAATGCAGTCTGTGATCTAAGTCCACAAAGGTACACTCACATCGAGTGGAATCCTCAGACCTGACTTAAATACCCAAGGTGCCCATACAATGCTTGGGGAGAGATAGGCACCTAAGAATGGGATTCACAGAAGACAACAAATGGAGCAGGGAACGGCCTAAACTCAGTAGGACATTACTGAGGAAGAGGGTGGGGCTTAGCCCCTCCTCCCCTTACACAGGGAGTAAGGTGTCTTTCTCCACTCAGGATTCACAGCTATGAAACCTCTCCCAGATGTGGGGGAGATTCCATTATACCCTGTGGTTAGGGCATTTACCTGGGATGTCAGAGACCTAAAATTGAATTCCTGCTCTAAGTGATTTGGAGCAGGGACTTGAACCCAGGTGTCCCACCTCCCACATGAGTACCCTAATCACCAAGTTTTAGGATATTCTGACATGGGACTTCACAATCTTTCCTGCTGAAGGTTTTCCACTCTGTATAAAATAGTTAAATGTTCATTTGAGCAGGGAATGGAACCTGAGTCTCCTAAGTGAGTGTATTAGCCACAGGGTTATAGATTCATTCTCACTCTTGCTCTGGCCCCATGATTATTTCAGTATTTTATACAAAGTGGAACAGGAGATACCTACCTCAGATAACATGGTGATATGCCATGGGGTATAGACTAATGGTTAGGGAACAGAACTTGGAGGTGAGAGACCTGGATTCAAGTCCCTGCTCCAACTCAGGCAGATGAGGGACTTGAACTGGGGTCTCCTACACTTTCAGTGAGTGTGTTAAACACTGTGGTATAAGGGGCACCCCACCATCCTAATTTTGTGTAGGGCTTGACCTGGTATATGTGTTGTAAGGTGACCTTCTTCCATGCCTACTTGATTGGGCCCCCAAAGGCTAGGTACTCAGGGAATGCCTAGTTTATTAATCTCACCAGTGTTTAGGTGTAAACTAGGCCCCAGACAGCAGGATTTAGGCAGTTATATTCTTCCCACGAACAGGAAATTAGGGCACTTAGGGAATTTAGGTGCCTGCAGAGTTAGGTATCAGCTGAGTCCGCGTTCTGAGGATCAACATTTTGGGTTTAGGCACTGAACATGTTGGGTAGGCACCTATTTCCCTTTGTGGATCTACCTCGGATTTAACAGCAAAACATATGACAGATCCTTATCTGGTGTAATCTGGCATATCTCCCCTGTAGTCTATGGAGCCACATTGATTGACACCAGCTGTCTATATTCCATTTCAGTATATAATGGTCCTTAAATATGCAAACCATTCTTTGAAGAATCTTTCAGGGTTAGGTCCTTCAGTATGCACAAGACCAGCTACTGTGTTATTTTTAAACTGTTCATGAAAATCTTATTCTGCAAATCATCTAACAGTCTTTTGAGCCATATTGTCCATCAGGATAATGATTTGGCAACTTGAAAATTCAGTCCTTGAAATTTTGAATTGCTTGTTTAATCTCTTTCTACTAGATACACTTGGAACATATTGTACTTCATCAGATCCTTAATTTAATGATTCAAGTGTTAATGGAATTACTTGTTAAAGCTGCTGAAGGCCAACATCAAAAGGGAATCCAATTAGAGCAGATGGAGATGTCAACTTGCTTACTTAAAGCCTGATCCAAAGCATGCTGAAGCCAATGGAAATACTCCCATTGATCTCAAGAGGCTTTGGATGAGACCCTTAAGCCTTATGGCTTCAAAAAGACGTCTTTCATCAAAGTACACATATAATGTATATTCACTGACCAACTGGATGTCTTCACTCAGATTACTATCACACCAAAAGTATCAGAAAAATGCCAAGGTAATCTTTCACAGCGAGAAAAAATAATCATCACCACTGAATCCATATTAGCCATTGCACGCAACAACAAAAGGCACAATACCACTGTTCTATTTTACTCTGTTTCTAATAGTGACGTTAGGTATTCTTCAGATTCTGACTTTCTGAATCGGGCCAGCTTTCTGATGATGGATCATACTATTTTTTTCCTCTCTAGACTAATACCTTGGAACCAAGTACTTTGCACATCCAACTTCTCAGTAGAGCTTTTGTGAAAGAAGTGAAAATGCACTCATGAAAATGTTTTCATTAATATACTTAAAAGGGAAAGAAGGGGACTCAGTGAACCAAAGGAACACCAAAGGAACATTCTGACCCCAACTGAATGAGTAATTTTGTTCAACTGTGTTGTCCGAATACCAAAAAGTAAAAATGAAAATAGAAGATTATAATCACTTCCTATTCATCTGTATATATTGACCTCCGGTTAGGCCTAATCTTCTGTACTCTGCTTTCCTTTTTTGTAGTCTCCGAGAAGTATGGCATGACATACTTTTAGAATTGGAATTTATACACATCCCCATCACTGTCCAGTATCTGAACTTCACACGTATTAAGGAATTAATTCCGCAATATCTCTCTGAGATGAGGATGCTGCGTTATTCCCATTTCATAGATGGGTAATTAAGACACACAGAATTTGTGACCTCTTCAAGGTCACCCAATTAGTTAGTAATGGAGCCAAGAAATGAAGCCTGCTCTTTGTTGTTCTAGTCCAGTACTTGATCCCCAAAACCATCCATTATTTTAACTGCTACTTGCTTTGCTTTCCTCTCTGGTACTTCTTTAGTCCCTACCTTCTTCTATCTTCATATACAATTCATGCAATGAACCTTGCGCACACGGGTCTTCCAAATTCTGTTTGGAAAAAAAAGATTTTGCCTAATATTTATTGTTTCCACAGCACTAAAACGTCCTCCGGGTTTCGTTTGTTTTGCTTTTGCTTTCATATTTTTGCAAATGCATGTAGTTTAATTGGATCAATTTTATTCATTCACTTCATGCCCCTTCATAAATGTAAAAGCTTCAATATTCTTTATACTCCTCCATCACTGTAATTGATTTCTTCTATGTTTTTTTCTGCCTGCATCTGCAGCATTTTCCTTAACAAAAGTCTCAGCCCCACTCTCTTTTGCAGATACAATAAATAAAGTTTAATGTAGCAATCAGCTTTGTGCTAGGTTGGTTCACAAAGAAACTTCTATTTCTTTTCCATCTTTAAAATATCCAGATAATAAAATGGTTACTCTTGCAACCTCTCATGAAATTAAACTATTCATTTTATTTATTGTTTAAAGGTTTTAGCTGCTATATCGTTAGTACATTTATTGTAAAACCTCACTGTATCAAGGAACATATATGAATCTTGTCCTCTATAATGTAGAATAAAGTGACAAACAAAGCTGTGTGATAAGTCTCAACTCTAGCAAAATAAAACCCCAACATCTGTAGCCTCTCCACCAAGGTGTGGTTTATGCCTTCTCCCTTTTCTCTCCTTGATACTTGCTGTCACCAATATTTGGAGCCATTTCTACCATCTCCTTGAGTGGGCCAGTCTGGGCTCTTTTCTGGTGGTTGATGCCTCACTCACAGTGATGCTTTACTCTGCCATATACACATGGGTGCTGTCCTTTGAGGTAAACAATGACAATACTAATAGTTGGCAAGTAGTTGTAAAGCCCAGTACACAGGTGACAATAGGGTAAATAAAACAAACATCAGCAAAGGAAGGATACTTTAATGAAACCATAATAGCAGAGGAGGGAACATAAAATAGCATAGGAACAGGAAAATAAAATCTGGGGAAGAAAAGGATTATGGTTAACTAATAATTAATAAACATGTATTAATAAACCAATTCTTCTCCTCCTAGCACTCACAAACTCCTACAACCCCCACTCCCTCCCTAGCACAATTCCAAGGCGGATTGTATGGCTGAGAATGCAGGTCCTGAGATGAACTGTTACAGCACTGTCATGTGGGCCAGCGTAAACAAAAGTCACCTTACTTTTTCATCACTCTTTGATGAGGCAGGGCCTCTCCTATTTCCTACCAATCTTGCTGGTTCCCTAGCCTGCAATCCTCTGAGGGTCTCATCTGGCTTCTGATAGCTGGTGCCAGGTCAGATCACTCTCTCTCTTCCAGGATGCGGGTCATTGTAGTGCTGAAGTTGCCTGATCCATGCAACAAAAGTTTCAGAGAGCAGTGTAAAACTCTCTTCAGTGGGAATGGACACCATCTCTCCTGGTTTCCAGACTCCAATTTTTTAATTTTTTTTTTTTTTTGAAGTCAGAATGTCCCATTCCCAGGTAATTTTCTAGGGATTGTCATCCCCATCTTGTCATTGGTCCATTGGACTGCTAATCCAGATCATGCAGAAAGGTCCCTACTGACTAGGGTTTCTAGTTTCTTCTATTCCATCCTGGGCTGCAAGTATGCTGAGAATGGGTTCCGAGGGCTTTCACAGTCACCTTAATTGTAACCCTTTTAGTAGGTTCCCCTGTTTGCTCAGATTGAAGTTCCAGCAATGTGGATATCCTAAGTGGGATTACACACACACAAAATAAATATATATATATAGGTTAGGGAAAAGTGGCCAAAATTTTCAAAATTAGGTCCCTAATGTAAATTCCTAAATCTGTAATTAGACACATCAATAAATGGCCTGATTTCCTAAAATTCTAAGAACTCAACTTCTCCCATTGCTGTCATGGGAACTCAACAGTTTTGAAATCAGGAGTGAAATCCTGGCCTGGAGATGTAAGGTCCCACAATGCAGATGTGAAATGCATTGCACAGAACAATGGCAGTGCTGTGGAAGCTAATCCTGCACCCAGCCCTCTGACTGGCAGGGGAAAATCAAATAGGAGAAACTGGTCTTCCCACCCCTGTACAGTTCTGTGTGGGTAGAGGGATGGAAAGAAATCCTGCCCCAGCTCTCTTGGGAAGAAGGGACAAACAAGGTGGCGGGTGCTGCTGCAGGCAGGCAGCAGGCTACGAGCCAGCACTGGGCTGGAGAACTGGTCCAGGGAGCAGCCTGAGCATGTGGGCCCTGATGATCCTGCACCATGTTTTAAGAATCACCAAAGAAAGGAGACCTGTGATTCGTGATGGATGGAGTGAATGGAGCTGTGTGGGGCAGAAGCTTGGAGCCCTTTGTGTCCTGTGAAGTTGTGTGGCACAGGAATGTGTGTTGCTGGGCTGCTAGAGTGAGAGCAGGGGCAGGACTACTGGAACCCACAGCTTAGGGGCCAACTAGGAGACCAAGACTCATTACGGAAGTCCAGACCAGCACTGGGAATACAGAGGCAGACACCACATACTGAAGAGACCTGGACTTGGTACTCCAAGCTTGCAGTATAGGGAGAGTATGGCTGTGGCAACGTCTGAATCAGTAAATTGCTGATCCTGGTGATTCTTGCTGATAAAGCTGAGTATTTTTACCGATAATAGTGCCGGAGTGATTCTTGGGTGAGTTCTTGGGTCAGGAAGTGATAGAGGTTTGGGTCACTGGGGCAGATGGAGCGGTCAGAAGAGGAAAGTGGGTGGGAAATCTCAATATCAGTGACAGTGGGGGACAGGAAGAGTGATAGGGGAAGAGTGACAGTAGGGGACAGGAAGAGTGATAGGGGAAGAGTGACAGTGGGGCACAGGAAGAGTGATAGGGGAAGGGGAATATCATATCACAACTTATTCTCTTTGAATAATAATAATAATAATAATTAATATTCTCTTTGAAAATGTCAGCAGACTCTGCATTGAAATGGAGGAGGGACTAGCGGTGCGGGATGGGTTTTAGGAGGAGATTATGTATTTGGGATTGTAGATGTGGCAATCAATAAGAAAGGAGTGGTTCTTGACTACAAAGACTGCAAAAATGAAGGATAGAATACATTTATGGTGGAGGAAGTCCATGTCAACACAGCACTTTTTCCAGAGGTGCTCCACAATGTAAGTACAGGAATGGAGGAAGCAGGTGTGAGTGATAAACCAGAATTGGGATTGGTGGACTAATCAAGGAGATAAAGGCAAGGAGATAGGCGATCACAGGGTCAGACAGGACATCAACATAAACGCAGAAGTTACCATCGATGAGGGTGGGATTGAGAGAAAGAGGAAAAGCCAGGAGTCAAAGACAGAGCCTATCTTGGAGTCCTCCCAAGTTGTAGGCAAAGCTAGGTCTGTTACCCATACTCTATTGGAAACAATGGCATAGAAGACAAATGCCAATTCAAACATGATTCAGATATTCCTAGGAAAAACGATTCCCTGACACCAGATTAAAACAGCCAATACTGAAAAACAAAAACAAAAAAAACTAGCTGCAAGCTGTAATGAGAGCCAGATGCAGGTTTTATATATCTTCATTCAGATGAATTTATATAAAATTAAAGAACATGTCTGACCCAGACATTTGGGTGTCCCAAGTCTGGGACTCTCTGCTACCATTTACTTCATATCACAACTGCTGAGCTTTAACTCCAGTGACTAAAATAATGCATACATTTTTAAAAAGCATCATAGAAAGCTACAAAATCAGAAATATTCTGAAATATTGCCATACTGAGAAAGTTCAAAGAAAAGAAAGAGAAATGGCTATTTTTGTTGTACAGTTTAATGAAAAGATTGCTCATGAAAATTCATTAAAAATTTTGTTTGCCCGGACAATTCACCATTCAAGTTTTTTTGTTTGTTTGTTTTTTTACCTCGTTAACTTTCCAAACACATTATTGAGCAAAATGGGTGCAACTTTCTTTTAAAGTAACATAAAATTCCATGAATGTGACTAGCATGTGCTTTGAGAGAGTGTGTTTGTCAGGGTTTTTTTTGTGTAAAAAGTCACCAATCTTCTCCATTTAAAGATATTATCTCACTCACTATTCCCACTCTCCCTTTTGTGTGTTTCTCTTTTTATTTTCCTAACAAAAGTCTCATGGAGTTAATTGTATGCAGATAATATAGGCAAAAAGGAAAAGTAATGAACAAGAAAAATGAAGACTCAATTTTTTAAAGTTTTGTGTGTCTTGATTTTTCACAAGTAAAATCAACACACACACACATACACACACCCTCTTTACTGATCTTCCAGTTTTAGGACAAAAGTGATTGAATCATCAATATTAAATGACACTTCCAGTATAGATCACATTTGTATTGGTGAGTTGGGGCAAACATGAGATTAATATTATTACATATTGATTTATATTCTACCATTCCAAATAGAGGAATAAATTACAAGTATGTAAAGGGATTACTTCATACAACCATTGACAAGCAGCTGCCATTGGAGTGGAACGCAGCAGCCATTCTAAGGGTTTAACAAGATTACACACCAGTTTAAAGGCATGAAATGAAGAAGTATACATTATCCAATTAAAGTAACAGGGGAATTTAGGTAGAAGGAATGTAATTATGTAATTTATGAAAATCAAATAGAGGTATGGGGAGAAAATCATTTTGTTCACAATGACTAGTGAGAAGCTAACAAGCATAAATTAACGTGGAGCTTTCTTTAATAACATAGCAACAGCTACCCCAAAGATGAATAAAATTGTGGCAAAGATGACAAGTATCAATTCAAACTGATACGGGAGTCCCTAGCAATCATGTTTCCCATCCCTTATATCCATCCTTCCTCAAAGGTAATCCTTCATCTTGTTTTTTTCCCCTCATTTGAAGAATATATTGTAAAATGACAAGTGCCAGGAAAAATGGCCAGCATAAAACAAAACAGTCTGTTAAAACTCATCATATGAAATGGAATGAATTGTAGTTCTCATTTCATACAGAAAATAAGCTATTCTGGGAACACTGTAAAAAGGAGAGGGCCAAGTTATGCCTGATTCATGTTTATTATTTCTTAAGGAATTTGTCCCATGTTGCTCAGTGATAAGTTTTGTGAAATGTGGGGAATGAATAAATGAGACTTTAAAAAAATGAATACCAGACTAAACATTTGGTAGACCTATTGTTTTCCTTTCAAATTAAGGTGAATAGGGGTTTGGCTCATTTAGCAGGAAGAGACTAAATTCCTTGAATACAATATAAGTAAATCACTGAAGATCAGTTCCATCCTAATATGTGGCTTATACTGATGTCAATAGGAAAAGAGTGTGTATGTATCTGAAAACAGAATTAGTCCTCAAGGGCAAGACTCTACTGACTACAATGAGGATGCATGGGTAGCAAGGGCAAAATTTAGCCCTAGGCTCTGATTCTTCAATGGGATCTCCTAGTGTGGACTCCTGTAATCCCATGGAGTTCCAATGAAGTCTGTTCCAGCTTCACAGAGTCTGCAATTGTGTATCATACTGCAAGAATGGACCCTGAGTGTGTATATTACTCTTACCTTGGGATTGTAACAATAAAGGGATCATTTGAAGTTCTGTAACTGATAAATCACACAATAAACCTTTGCAAAATTGACATTTTGCAAAAAACATTCAGTGAAAAAATAGCCTCTTACAGTACAAAGGAAAAGGGTTTGATGCATCATAAACATTGTGAACTACCACCTTTCTCCCTCCATGTTAACACAGGGATTCTACAGAAATATTGATAAAAGATTTTTATCTTTATTTTAGGACTTCATCTACTGTGGTTTAGATAGCTCAGTGGGTTGGCAATAACTACAGAATCTCTCAGCTATAAGACACCAGTTCAAATTCATTCATTTTCACCGATGACCAAAATTTGCCATCTCATGGCTGTTTGGCAGCTGATGTGTAGTGAGTTTTGGTTGTCTTGCTTAATTTCGTAATGGGCTGGAGCCCCTGTTGCAGTATCAACAAAGAGATCATATTATGAATAGACATTGAGATTAAAGGCTTGTCTACATAAACATTTAGTTCACAGCAAGCTGGGTTTTGAATTTAGTCACACAAGCCTGCAGCAGACCAATTGATCATGTGAATCCTGCTGATGTGCATTAACAGTTCACTAATTTGCTGTGATCTAGTCCTGTTTCAAAGAGGAACATGGTAGGCTAGTTTAGGGTAGAGTCATATCCCAGCTTTCAGTGACCTAAATGTTTTGTAGACAAGCCCTAAATTACCTTCTCCCCTTTCAGGAAATGCTTTAAGCATAACAGCAGGACAGAGGACTTGTCTATACGCACACTTAGGCTACAGCTACACTGACGGCGGCAAAGTCGCCTCAGTCAGATCAATTTCTCTGGATCGACTGAGCGGTCAGTGAAGACCCGCTCAGTCGATCCAGAAATCGATGTACTAAGACCACCTTCACAAGTGGCGTAGCGCTGCGTTGACGGGAACACAGTGAAGCCGGCGTACAGAAGAGAAGCAGAGAAGTCGACGGGAGTTACGCAAGTTTTTTGCGTAGCTTACGTAACTCCCGTCGATGGCCGCTGAATCTCGGAGGTAAGTGTAGACAGGGTCGTAGTGTGTGGCAGACTGGCGTGTAAATCTACCTCTCATTAGCCTGCTGTGTCCTAAGTGTCTGCATGATGGCTCTGTGTCAGCATCATCACACATAATTCTGAGGCACCGAGAAAGTCACTGTGATTCACAAATCCAGAGTTAGGCTCCTAGGCTCCCTATATAATGAATAGAGGGAGTTAGGTCCCTCAGAATAGAATACAAAGGCAGCATGCTAGATGGATGATTGCCTAAGCTTGTCAGTGAAAGATGTCAAAGGGGAAGAGGCGTTCTAAGCCCCACCTGTCTCAGGGAGTCCAGTACCTAAGTCTGGGCAGCAGGGATGTGCCTCCCTCTGTTTGGGATTCTCACCTGCAAACCCTCTTTTGGCATTACATGTCCATACAATTTTTGAAAGAAGCTGGTGGGGAGAAGGCCCAGTTGTTAGGGAACTCATGAGGGATGCAGGAGAGCCCCATTCAGGTCTCCCTGTTGTTGAATAATTAAGAAAGTCATTGGAACAGGAGCCTAGATCTCACACCTCCTAGTTGATCACTTTAACCATCAGGCTACAGTCATTCTTATGCTTGTGTGTTCTCTCTTGCTGGCCCAATGATGCTATGTACTTACACACAGTGGAACAACTTCAGCAGGAGAGACTGAGGCATATCTACACCTGAATGTTCTCTAGCCCAATGGCTAGGGCACTATCCTGAGATTGGTAGATACCTGTTTAAATCCCTTCTCCCCTCACACAGAGGGGAGGACTTGAAGGTGAAGGTGCCCATATCCCAGTTATATAACCTAACCACTGGACTAAAATTTACAGGGGAGGTCCTTCTTCTCTCTCCCTTTTGTGCAAGCTCGCTTATAGGGGCCTGATCTGGTAGGTGAGCTCTGAACACACTCATCAGACTGGGCACTGCAGGCAAGTTAGTTAGGAATGCCTATCTTCCCCTTCTTCAAACATTACACTGGGGCTTAGGCACCTGGCTGCCTAGAATGGGGCATAAGTGTGCATATGCAGGGGCAAAACCATAGGCACTTAGGGAACTTTTACTGCACAAATTTAGGCACTGAGTGAGTTTAGGCACCCACAAGACAAGGGGGCAGCAGAGCCGGTGTTTTGTGGGGCCTGATTCTGCGATTTAGGAGCCTATAATAGCAGTTTGGCACCTAAGCAGTTTGACTTCTGGCTCCTCCTCTTTTTCTCAATCTCACACCCCCATCGATGGTAACTTCTGTGTTTATGTCCATGTCCTGTCTGACCCTGTGATCTCCTGTCTCCTTGCCTTTATCTCCTTGTTTGACCTTCCGTTGTGAATCATGTCTCTGGCTTAACCTTTGCGAATCTAGCCCTTTATTTTTCACAAAGTCTGACAACACGGAAAGTTAAAATGTCACAATACTGACTGCAGCAATATCAAAGTGAATGATTTAAAATGAACTCCTTACTGTAGTATACTGCTTTGAAAATAATCTGATATTTGGCAACTGGATAAGATACATGTGAATGCAAATTACAATGAGCATGGAAAATATTTAATCAGTTTTTACTAGCCTGCTACTATTACAAATAGTGTCATACAGCTTTCTGGTCAGACAGATTAGTGTATAGTCATTTTCTTGATTATACCAATTGCTCAGATGGGGCTCAATCTAGCCAAAAATATTTTGAGCTGTCTGTGTTGTGAAAGCCCCAGAATGCCTCTGATTCTGGATTCAAGGCAGGTCAACCCATTCAGCAGAAAGTTAAGCTCTCTGAGGCATTCCACTCCCTCCCTGAAAACAAATAAAAATCAAATGTACTCTACCACCACTGGGGCTGCAAATTGTGGAGCCATCTCGGAGGTCATCTCAGAAAAATTAACTGTGCGTCCTATACACCACAGCTCCTAATGGCTGGCATCCCAGTGACCCCAGTGCCTATTCTCCACTTGTAGGGGCATTCAATAGAACATGAGCACTTCCTTCTGTTCCCCGACCTGCATCATAGGGCCAGAAGCTTTGTGATGTGGAAAATTCCTCCGACTGCTGCAGATGTAGCTGTTGCAGCATGAGGGTGGGGAAAGGGAACCTATATTTAGAGACTTGAGAGCCATCTTAGCTCAACAAACAAACCAAACATTCTGATGTCAGCAGGTCTCTGCTCATTCTAAGGAAGGAGGCTATTTCCTTGGGGTTGGCAGGCTGATGAGAGGGCACTTTGGGTTAACTGGGGCACCTGTCCAGAGTGGTGAGCAATAAGGGAATGTTTGGGTGAACCAGTAAGCAAAATCTGAATTAACTGCCAGTTTTATCGTCTTAAACGTGTGTGTGTGTATTGCTGTTTATCTTTTCTATTGTGATTGTAAACACTTTGGGGGCAAAGACTATCTCCTATTATGAGATTATACAGCACCTAGCAAACGGAGCTTGAATCCCCTAGCCACTAACAAAATTCACTTGAATTCAGCCTCTAGCCACTAACAAAATATAAACAACAACTACTCTTCTACCTCTTACCACACAGCAAGTATGAATTATTCTAGCTGTATACTTAAGTAGAATTGGCATAGTTTTTTGTTTATTTTTTTTTCTTGCTGGTGAACAGATATGCCAGTGAGAATGATGACCAATTTTTCCATAGCAGGGTATTTTGTTAATTTTCTCAATGAGCTACAAGGAGGGGGCTCTCCACAGCCTCTCTTTCGGCTGCAGAAAATGACCTTGGCTCAGCTCATTCCTCCTGTAGAAAAACCTAAGCGGAGGTCTCTGTAGGAGGAAATCTCTGCCAGGATCACATATAGAGATTCCCCCCACATCATCTCATCATGAGAGAGGTGGATCCCCAGAAATGTATGTGGATCCCAGGGGATCTGTAGGAGGCCAGGACCACCATATGCATCGTTACCTGGTCTGGCCCTCAACAGTCTCATAGCTTCTCTTGTAGTGCTATTCTTTAGTGCTGCAGTTCTTTGGCTTCCCTCATGCTGTTTTGGTAATTAGGACTTCTAACGGGGAGCTATGCAGAAAAGATAATATCTCCTGGCTATTATGTTTTTCATGTGATCTATGTGGAGCTAGAAGGGGATCTATGTGCATCTTCACATCCTTTCCTCTGGTCTGCTCATTCCCCACCCTCTACAAATCTTTGTTTCATACTTGGCTGCTATCCTCCATATTTCACATGAGTAAGATTCAGATACTGTCCACTTGACAGAACCAATTAGTAATTGACTGTTCTTTGGAAAATATTATTACTATAATTAGCAACATGGATCATTGCAGGTAAAGTATTTCTCATGTTAAATAACAGGCAATTGCCAATAGACATACATTAAAAGAGACTGGGTGAAAATTCATTTTGCCACACAACCAGGTAACATATATATCATTATAAAAACTTCCTTACTGCAATGTTTAGTATGAAGTTGGATGCAGCTTCTGACTGCAGTGGAGGATATATTTTTTATTGTCTAATATATTTTTCCTCTCATTATGTACAGCTCTTTACATAAACATCATATATTTTTTCAAGTTGAACTTGCTATCCATTTTGATTTTTTTTATTATTCACAAAGAATTTTTACCTATTCTTCATTATGTTTTACACACCTAAGTTTAGAATTTGTTCTTTCTTTCCTATGCACATTAGAATAATTTTTTCAGAACCTTTATCTACTGATTAAAACAGCGGACCAGGAATAAGATCTTTGTTCTGTTCCTGGCTCTACCACTCACAGACTTGGTGTGTGACCTCGGACCACAGCCTGGGATTTTCAAAATAGACTTAGGGGAGCTAGGCACCCAGTTGCAACTGCAAGTCAATTGTGATTTTGGTGGCTAACTATGGCTCCATTGAAAATTTCAGCCTTAACCACTGGATTGAGTAAGCATCACAGAGGGCAGAATTCAACCCAGCTATAGTTTTTCAGTATGTGCTATAGCACGATTAACTAAATTGTGCAATAATGATAAAGTTTTTAAAATGTGGTTGATTCAATGTTTAACAGTATTCTTTGCAGTGATAAAAGGTGATGGCCTGTCTTAAGGTCTTTAAAAGTCATGTGAAGAGTGAGGCCTTTCACTTCCTCATTTACTTTCACCCCATGGCCTCTCTCTTTTTGCATGACCAATTGCTACCCCTCAAAAATGTGTTCTTTCTGGGCCAATTCCTTGCCTGTATTATAATTGCTTAAAAATGTAATGGACCATTAAAATGATGCATAAATCTTTGTGAAGATAACCAATGTGTAAAGGGAAATTTAAAAATCAGTTTGAGAGTAAAAGAGGTTTAATTTTTCTGATAAGGCTTTTTGATAATATCCATTTGAAGACAGTAAACACAATAGCATTACATACAGAGTTAATAATATTCAATTTCTCAAGAAATAGGGAAGCCCCAGTTTCAGTTATTAAATTTTATGAGGAAAATATCTAGGCCCACACTTTGACTTATATCTTCTCCTTTTTCTGTTCACAGAAAAATTAATTCTAAATTAATCTAATAAATTCTCTTTTTCTTTTTTTTAAAGAGAAAAAAATGTAAATCAACAGCAGTTGCTTTCGATGTCATGAACAGCACCAGCGTAGCAAAGACTATGTAAATGATATGGGAAATAATACATTTGGCAGAGAAAATGATGTTTCAAATATTCTGGCTTTCAATGGATCTTATAGACAGTAATACATTTTTTATTAAAATTATTAATTTTGTTTGGAATGGATGGTTTATAGTATCAGTAATGTGTTACAGAGCTTTTCACTTCAAGAACACTGATCAGATATGGTCATGGTTGGTAGTCACTGACAGCTGGAATCACTTGAGTGCTGTTATGTGAAATGAGTTAATGTTATATATATGTATTTCATTCTGGACAGGTATCCACCATCACCATTTGCACTCAATTGATATGAAAGATAAGACAGATACAGGGAAAATATAGTCATATCCATTGTGATGGTCTTCTGGTGTAGGATTGAAGCACATCAAAAGTTGTTGACTAATATATGCTGTCTAGCATATATACATATCATATTAATACATGTTATCCACACCATATATATATATATATAACACTATGAATTAACCACAAATAACATTAAGCATAACTATTATGGTAGATATAGTTTAAATTGTCCTCTGATTTTTATGCAACCCTGCTCACTTATGCTAAGTATCCCATAACCCCTTGAATTCACTAAAGTAAGTTTTGGCTTAAGCAAATAGGGAAGCTGTCCAGACCAGGACAAATGAATGCTTTACCATAGCAACAGGAAGAGAGTTGGTAACAAACCTAGGATGCACCTCCATGTCCTTTGGTACTTGGAATGCATGTGCTCAGAACAAAGAGATATGGTGTTATGACAGGTTGGTCTTGATCTGGAAGCCCCCTGCTGGAGGCCTCA
Source organism: Emydura macquarii macquarii (assembly GCF_026122565.2). Taxonomy (NCBI): domain Eukaryota; kingdom Metazoa; phylum Chordata; order Testudines; family Chelidae; genus Emydura; species Emydura macquarii. Next base: position 14,185,969 of record NW_027130520.1, on the reverse strand, counting down.
TGGTTCTGCCCTACCTGCCATAAAAAAGAGCAGAGGAGAAGTCCTCCACACAGCTTAGAGTGGCTGAAGGGGAAGCAGCCAATCATAGGGCTGCTGGAGTGGCAAATCAGCTGCTAGAGCGGCCATATAAAAAAGGAGCAGCAGAGACAGAGTAGTCAGTTGCTGCCTGGAGCTGGAAGAGAGAAGATGGGGTTCCTGAATGGATGGAAGAGCAGCAGGAGCACAGACAGCTCAGTGAGGGCAGGACTGAGCCCAGGGAGGATGGCCAAAGACCAGGGAAGCTAAGAAGGAGCTCCTGGCTGGCTGTGGGAATTGATCAAAGACTGAAACTAGATCCTAGCTGGACCTAGTAAGAGTACTGTGATGAGCCCTGTTGGTTGGGTTAAAGACTGAGCCTAGAGAGGAATGTCGAAAAGGACACACCAAGTGAAGACACCATTTTGTGACCTACTGGACTGTTATAAAAGACAGTGTTTCCAAGGAGGAAGCCCTTGGATACAGCCCTATACCAGGGCCAGGTGAAGATAAAGACAGTATACCCTGGAAGGGGTTTGTTTTATTTCACCTCAGAAAGTGTGGCTTGGCTGGAGGGCTGAGTGACTGAAGACCCACAGAAGAAACCATCAACCTTGGGGGAGAAGGAGTGCTTGCAAGAGGCAGAAGCTGATCCTTTTACACTATCCATTACAGGGGACGTTGTGCTGCCTGAAAAACAGTAAAAAGCTGATTAGCTTCAGATGACCTCCATAGTACCTTTCACATGTAATAGATTGGACACAAAAGATAGCTTTAGGGCTGTAACTTTGGGAGCACACTTTCTGCATAAGGTGCATGTAAAATTGTTGCATGAAACTGCTTCCCGGAGCCTGGTATCATATAGAACTTTTTCCTGTACTGCATTATTATTGTTCCAGAGGGGTAGCCATGGACAGATCCAATAAAGACAACAACAGAACACCACTGGCCATTACCTACAGCCCCCAGCTAAAATCTCTCCAACACATCATTAGGGATCTACAACCTATCCTAGCAGATGATCCCTCACTCGCTCAAGCCATAGAAGGCAGGCCTGTCCTTGCTTACAGACAGCCCCCCCAACCTGAAGTAAATACTCACCAGCAACCGTACACCATTCAACAAGAACACTAACCCAGGAACCTATCCTTGCAACAAACCCCATTGCCAACTCTGCCCGCATATCGACTCTAGTGACACCATCACAGGCCCTAACCACATCAGCCACACCATCAGGAGCTCATTCACCTGATTGTAATATATGCTATCATGTAATATATGCTATCATGTGCCAGCAATGCCCCTCTGCCATGTACGTTAGCCAAACCGGACTGTCACTACGCAAACGAAGATATAGACACAAATCAGACATAAAAAATGGTAACATCCATAAACCAGTAGGAGAGCACTTCAATCTCCTGGGACAATGTGTAGCTGACTTGAAAATTGCCATACTTCTACAAAAAAACTTGAAAAACAGATTTCAGCGAGAAACTGCAGAGCTGGAACTCATATGCAAACTTGACACAATCAGACTGGGTCTGAATACGGACTTGGAATGGTTATCTCATTACAAGAAGTAATTGTCACTGTTCACACATTTTCACCTTCTGATCAATGGTTGTGAATAGGCCTCATCTACTCTAACTGAATTGACTTTGTTAGCACTTGCCCTCCCCATTGTTATGTTTCTCACCCTTGGATGTATATATATACCTCTATCTGTGATTTTCACTTCATGCATCTGACCAAGTGGGTTGCAGCCCACGAAAGCGTATGCCCGCAGAAATTTGTTAGTCTTTAAGGTACTACAGGATTCTCGTTGGTTTTGCTATATTATCACTATTGGCTTATAGCGATAAACCTGACTGACATTGGTAATTCAGTCTCTTGAGTATATTTTATACAAGCAATTGACTACATAATTTATCAATAAAGGTGAAGATGATATTTATGCTACTGCTGTCTGTCCTGTATTTAAAGCTGAGCTAATACAATGAACAAGTATTGCTGAACATATGTTCATTTCTATATTACTCCTTTTTATTGGTTCTCCCCAATCAATGACAGGAGCTATATTTTGTTCCCCAGAATGTTTTTGAAAAATGAAAGTCTCCAGAATCCCCATGAGCATGTGTATTCACCTAAAGGTGTGTGTCTGGAGAGTTTACTCGGCAATCTTGAAATCTTTTTGAATTTCCTTGCTCCAAATAGAAAAGTTTCAATCACCCAATCAGAGATTATAATGTGACCTATTACAAACAAAATAAAGAATAATGAACTTCAAAAGAGATAAAGACATAGTCAAAGACTAACTGAAATGCAGTCAAAGTACTCTAAACACATCAAATAATGACCAATTCATAAAGCACTACCACCTGTTTGCAGAAAACTCATGGTCTGAGAAAAGGGTTAAGTTTGTAGAATAAAATGTTTGCTTTGAATAATTTCCTCAGCTGCAATGGTACAATAGTGTGGATGAATAGTGAATTTCCTTTTTTAATTTTGTCAATATAGTATTATTTTGAAGAGCATATTCATTCTACTTTTGTAAAAATAAATAATGTGACATTCTTCTTTTAAAACTTATTATTGTGATTTGTAGCAAAAATATCCTTAGTTGTGTTTTTATTGTATATATAATGAAACAGAAGGTCCTCCTTTGTAAGTGTTATTTTCATTTACTTTATTTTAGCAAATTAAATGTCCTAGTGTTTTCTATTTTTGTTGATTTCTTTATTTTAAGCATGTCTCATTTTGCTTTTAAGGGAATTCAAGACTACAATTCAATTATAACCAGGTCTTAGAAGTGCTCAATTTGTGGACCATGTAGGATGATGGGAAGCCAAAATGTAATCATGCTGAACAGATGAGACAATATCGACAGCATATTAAAAATAATCCTGAAAAGCAGGAGACCTTTTGGTCAGTATAGCATTCATTGTACCAGATTTGCTTGACAGTAAATGACCAAATAACAGAAGGAAAAGTCCAGATTTACCATGCAGAGTGCAAGGGATTTAAATAAACAACTCTCCCAGGACAATATATTTAAATCATGAGCTACAACTAGACTTCAGAAGGTAAAAATGTGAATAACAAAGGATAGAACAGCAGAGCCTTGGCAGACGATGAGTGGCCAGTAGCAAAGAAGAGAAAAGATGAGGAGGAATACAGGATGGGGGGAAATATATATATGACATCTAACAGGGGAGGCAAACCTTACAAGAATAACATGCCTGTGATGCCACTCGAGGGCTATGAGACAATTAGACTGTAAGAGGATAGCTGCTGCTATTAATAAAACAGCATCAAAACTACAATTTAAATTGCCAAAGGATCTGAAAAAAACCCCAAAATGCTTACAAAGGAACTGGTACTTAGTGCTTCTCCTTCCTAAAGCAGACTTGTCTTCTGCCAAAAAAAAAAAAAAAGCATTCACCCTTTGTGGAAGACAAAAATTGTAAGCAGCAGCTCATCTCCTCTAATGTATTAGAGTTGAACTCATGTCAAAATGGATTGTCAAAAGCAGATCAAGGGAGACTTTGAGAGAAAATGTGATATTGCCTGACTGCTACAGATGAACTAGAGACAGGATAATACTAACCAAAGCAACAGTAAAACAGAGGCAAATGTATTGGCAGCGTATATAAAAGCAGAGAAAGGCTCAGGAAAATGATGCTCTGCTGTGCTGCCAGAGAATAGGCACCATACATAGAACTTAAGAAGATGGAGCAATTTCAAAAAAGCTACTCATTAATATAGACCAGGGGAAGCATGAAATCTCGGAAAGTGAGCTAATACATGAGGATCAGCATGTATGGATGTCAATAACCGATTTAAAAACAATTTCAGATATCATATGGAAAGCTTAAGCTATGCCCAGAGCATGACAAGATTTTAGCATAGTAACTATGAGAACAAACTGGGAAAATAATGTGGTTATTAGGGGAAATGTTCCCTAGTAGGTGAGGGCACAAATTGGTCCAAAGCTTAATTGGTCGGCATTGAGATTAGAGAGAAACGAGGATCAGCATGTCAAATTCAAGCACCCATGAATCTAAATCAACCCATCTCCTTTTGCTTCAGCCCTGCAACCAAAAATGGAAGTGGCTGTAGTGAACTCCCAATTCTGATAAACCTGAACAAACAGAATCTCTTGTCAGATTTCTTTATCATTTGAAAGTAATGTTCCAGAGTGTTTTTCTTTTTGTCCTGGTAGGTGTTTTAGTCTCTTCCTTCCTTCTCTGTTCTGCCTCCTCTACAAAAACTTCCTCTCTCACCATGTATGGTACATTCACATTGCAGGCAAGGTTGTGAATGGCATCTTGGGTACACGTACCCACGGTAGCTGTATTCTAGCTAGCTCAGTAAAATTAGAAGTGAGGATTCTGTGGCACAGGCTTCAGTGCCAGCTCCACAAGCGAGTACCCAAGGGGATTAGGCAGGCTTGTGCAGACTACACTGAAGCCTTCACTACCACATTTTCACTTCTATTTTTAGGGAGCTAGCTACAGTACACCTATCATGGGTACATCTACCTAAGATGCTATTCACAACCCTGCCTGCATTATAGACATACCTTTACAGTGAAGGCAGTAAAGAGACACTGCAAGCTACTTCTACATCCCCCATTGCCAAGAAAAACTAGGATGGGGGGAATATATAGGAAGGCAGAAGAGAAGCTAGGTTGGCCAAGATTTAAAAAATGGTTAGTGATTTTGGGTGCCCAGCTGGAGATGCCTTAAAGGGCCTGATTTTTCAGAAAGTGGTGAATGCCTATCTTCTGAAAATCAAGCCCCTGAAAGGCTTCACAAGTTTGGGTACCCAAAAATTGAGGTATGTAGAATCACTAGTTACTTTTGAAAAAATCTTGTCCTATAGTGCCTCTAGGATGTGTTTCCCATGACCGAAGGGAAGCTCATACTTAGTGGTGCTGCTTCTGTGTCCTCGAAGACTCCTTCCTTTCAGTGGAAGCCGGGCTTCCAAACCTGTCTCCACATCCTTTCTATAAAAAGCCTAACCTTTCCAGCCCCTCTGACAAAGTTGAAGAATTCACAAATATAAAAAAATTATGTTGAGGAAAGACCATGAAAAATAAGTTGATATTCGGCAATTAATTTATTGAGTAAACTTCTTTTCTGTGTTTATGTACATATTTCTCTCTCAAGGGTGACCCACCAAATATAGTGTGTTCTGACTGTCTTCCTAGAATATAAGGAATCGTAAGGTTTTCTGATATCTGAGCTGATACAAACCACAATACAAGATTATAAGGTCGGCTGAACAAGAGAGAATCTTTATAAACACAAACCATACAAGGTGGCAAGGTGATAAACCCAGGCCTCACAGATTATGTCTACACTGTAATTAAACACCTCTGCTTTGTCCGTTAGCTGACTTAGGCTTGCAGGGCTCAAGCTACCAGGTTGTTTAACTGCAGTGTAGACGTTTGGGTTTGGGCTAGAGCCCTAGTTCCAGGACCCTTCCCCCTTATGGGTCCTAGAACCTGGACTCCATCCCAAGCTTGAAAATCTACATGTCAACTAAACAGCTCTGTAGCCTGAGCCCTGTGAGCCTGAGTCAGATGATACAGGCCGACCATGGGTTTTTAATTGTAGTGTAGATATATCCCCAGTCAGAACAGGAAGCCCTGCCTTCTCCCTCCCCTCCCCTAAACATTCAATTCTCCTGTTCTCCCAAAACAAAGCAGTGTGATATGTCAGTTATTTGATCAACCTGCGTCAGCTGATGACCGACAACTCATTATCCTTCTATCTGATCTGCTTTCTACTGCTGCTAATCACCATCAGTAGCAGACACACCTTATATCTAGACTGACAATGCACCTGCAGATGACCAACAATATGAAATCCAGGTGTTTGTTTATCCTTTGGCTGTTGCTGATCAAATGAAGACTCATTTGATATTCGGCTTGACACTGTGCCTGTAGAGCCATCACAATAGCAAGTTGAAATCTAGGCAGCTAGTAGAGGTGACCAATGTGCATTGCTAATTGAACTTTAATGCCAAGAATGCAGTACATGTTAAATGTACTGCCCTTCACATAAAGTATAACAAAATGCTTTATAGTGCCAGTTAGAATAGACATGTAATGTTTTGCTGACCAATTATATTGATGTTCATAAAAGTATAAAAAGAAAAATGACAGGGAACAGGAATAAGGCAAAAGTGAGCTCACTTAAAAAAGGCAAATTACAATTCTGAAGCGAGACACACACAAAGTGAAAGATACTCTCAAACCGCAGTTCGTGAAGTTGATGGCAATTCCACTCATAAATATATTCATTCTTAAATACATCATGCACTTCCAAGACAAAGATCATGATGACTAAAACATAAAAGTTGAGAGGCCAACAACATTTATAAAATGCATTTTGGCTAGACCTATGCAAAAATATTAGTATCAACTTTGAGAACATTGTTATGCAAGAAAAAAGGATGTTTTTGCAAATTTGGGGAAGAATTAATAAGCTTTTTTCTGGAGCAAAATATTTTATTTCTGGTGGGAATCCAAAGCAACATTTGGACATTTTAAATGAATGGATGTCTCTTGGATCCCTACCTATGTCTTTGGAGCAGATGAATCCACAGTCATCTAATGAGGTGTCCTGCGATTTCCTCCCATCTATTGATCTTCCTGTCATCAGTTTGTGCTAGAACTCTAAACTTGTTAAGATCACCTTTTGGTCTGACTTAGACGCAGTGCAAATCCATTAAGTAATATGCAGGGGGGATGTAATTCACAATAATATTTTGCTCTTAAATTGTAAACTAATTGTGAAGGGAAGTTTTCCTTGTAAAAACACCTTAAGAGATATGTAAACATATGGTATTGTATACATTAAATAAAATAATAAAAAATAACAGGTTCCGAAAGCCTTTACAGCTTCCCTAACCTCTTTTTAATGATATCGTATAAGTTGCTGGGAGTTGCAGTGTCATTCCATCAGAGGGTGACCAACAGCAGAAGAGGGATCTCAGTAGTTTGCAAACTATTTGATACCTCCCGAGGTGAGACTGGGGTAAGCACCCATCTCTATAGAAGAATAATATGTTTTTGGCTTTGGTTTTGAACCTGAGTTTACTAAATCACACACCAGGAACTGGTAGTGGCAAAGAGAGGTGATAGGAGGAAAACTTGCAAAGAAAATCATTATTTTATACTGAAGTAGATCTGCACACTCTTTTCCTGTGTTCTTAATACATCATTTGTCCTCAAAGTTTCACCGAATGCTAATGCCTATCTAATCTGTGATAGAAAAAATCTGTCTATCACTCTGAATATCATGAGACTGCCAAGTATTAGCTGTGGCATCCAACTGAGCAATAGAGAGCTGACCAGCTTCAACCTGAAAATAACAAAACAATCCAGTAAAGATTATTATTATATAGAATGGGTGCTGTAGCTTGTAAAAACAATTAAATCAATACCCTAGATCATAAATTCTTTGCCTGGACAGTGCAACCCAGATTGGGCAGCAATATATAAAGTAGTATTGTCTCATTATGAAGATACATAACTAGAGGAAGTTACATTGTTTTAGTTTGTCCGGCACACAGGTAGGGTGAAATTCACCATTCTCTGCTCAAATGCCAAGTAGCTGAGATTTGGTTACAGAATTCAAATTATAGAGGTATTATAGTGGCAGGGAAACAGGATGAAATTTTCTCTTGCACACCATGCTGTAATACCTCCTGTGGGACAAATTAACAGCTGCTGCTGTCTTTCTCAATGTAGAGGCTTTGGGCCACTGGCTCTGCATAGTCATGGATTATATGGCCCTATTCTTTTCCCCCATGCAGAGCTGATTCATGTAGAAAATATAGAGGGCCTCCTTTCTAGCAGTCAGATCTGTACAAATTCTACCCTTTATTGTTTTATAGTAAGTAGTACTATTATCAACTCAGTAATTAAAAAAACCAAAACAAAACAGCGAAGTTATAGAGCCAGTGTGCTTTTGTGAATCTCTATAATTTGTTTGCAAGCATTATTGCTGTGAATTTCAGAGTGAGAGTAGTAGAAAGTCTGTAATTCAGCTGTATTGTCTACCATTGCATCTGAGGTCCCATATCGTGGGACATGATGTTCCTATGCATGTCATGGCTGAGAGTTCTGAAGTGGGTCCACACAAAGCAATGTGGAGAAGGGATAAATGGCTGTGCTGAGGGCATGACTGGTGTGCCCATGGAATCTGTAGTGGTGAAAATGAACTATAAAGGGAGCATTAGGAAGTTTCTGCTGTTCCTCCCACTCAACCAGCAGTAGCAAGACACAGACAAGCTGAAAAGGTGCTTGGGGCTTATTTGTTTGGTGTGAAGTAGTCTACCTCTGGATAATTTCAGGTTTTCCTCACTAGTCTAGGATTGGGCCGGTAGTGGGTATATTTTTAATAAATTATATTGGTATAAAAGCAAATTTCATTCTACAAACCTCAGTCATGCTTGTTCAGCATGGTTAGAGAAAACATTCTCATTCCAGGAAACCCAGGAAAACTATGCAACAATAAGTGCTTCAAATTTAGTTAAGCAACTGTGCATAAACTAAACAGCATTTTCAATACACTGCTGTAGAGTAGTAAGATAATAATGTCCAGCCAGTTAATTGAGGAAGTCATCTCACTCTATTAGGCTTCTATTTATTACTGGGTATTATGGGATTAAACTATATTTACTTTGTGTTCTGACTGTAATGGCTCATAGTCCAGCCCAAATCAGAATCTGTTGACTTGGTAATAAAACTTGCAGTAAACCCAACAGCAACAAGCACTAAAGTGTGACCTCCATGTGAGAGTGCTATTACAAAATGGGGTGGCTATGGTGCAGCCCACATATGAATTTTGGGAAAGACAAATTATATCTAACTACAATCTTGCCCTGGAATTCATCTTCAGAGGAGACATGAAGATTTGTAACTTAAAAAACATCAGTGATGGCATGAGCAATCAAGCCTTCATATATCCCTATCACATTAACCGCAACTTACTCTAAACATCTTCAATAGCTGCTACTAGGTAATAAGGATCAGTGGTGTTGGTGGTAATGGTACTGAACTACTATTAGCAGCAGTAGCCCCAGAAAAAATGATTCACAAGATCACATGCAACTATCTTTAAAACAAATGCATATTTGCAAAATTAACTGTATAGGAAATATTTCTGTATTACACTATAATTGTTTATATGATTAGTTTGGAAATCATTAATACTGCATAAAACAGTGGGGACCATATTTTTAAAACTCAAATGTATATGTGAGTCATCTGTGCCTAGGGTAGACCATCTGAAAATGCCAAGTTCAGGGCAGGCTGAAAAAGGAGAGCAGATTCTCCCAGCACTGGTGGGTGACACTGAAGTCAGACTTCCCAACCAGCCACAAACAATGCCTCTGATTTACCACACTGGTTATCAAGAAGCTAAAACAAAATATACACATCACCTTTACTGCATTTCAGTCTCTGGCTCCCAATCAGCCACTAAGTCCAGTAAAGAGATAAGTTATTTAAACCTATATGCTCTTTACGAAAAAGGTTCTCCTGACCCCAAAGGGTCAGCCACATTACCAGATCAATATAAGTTCAGATCTTACCCAAAATAACATGCTGCCAGCCAATCCTTTAGTAACTAAAACTAAAGGTTTATTATAAAAGGAAAGAAACAAACTATAAGAAAAATGTTAAATGATTAAAGCAATCACATACACACAAATGATTGGAAAGTCCATATATATCATGTTTCCAGTAAAATTGTGGAGTGTGCAGGCTTCTATAGTCCCTCTGGTGTACATCCAGTACCTGGATGGGTCTCAGTCCTTTGTTTCACAGCTTCAGATATAGATGAGTTGATCTAGAGATAGGTGAAGACTGACTACTGACTGAAGACAAAATGGATATGGTGCAGCTGCTTTTTATGTTTCTTGGCCTTTTCCATGCTGCTTGTGGAAATTTACAGAAATAAGATGGAGTCCAGGGTCACATGAGTAAGTCCTGGTGACTTCTCCCCCTGGGTCCATTGTACCTTTGAGTTTCCTTAATGGGCCATTAAGCAGGCTAATGCTGCAGCGATCCTGTCTGGGGTGTTACCCAAAAATGCAGCACAAGCTGAAATACAGATACATCAAACATATCCATAACTTCCAACACAAATATGACACATACACATAAACAATATCATCATCCTTAGCAAACTATAACCTTTCTAATGGTACCTGACATGGTATGTCTCCTATGAATTATCGTAATTTTGAAATATTGATGTTAAATAGTATCATAAATGGTCCCCCTAATCCAGCCGGCATCACAATATAATTAGTCAGACACCTGGTAGATCTTAGATTTGACTCTGTACTGTAAGAGTGAGTCTGATTTTTCTTTGTTCATCTGAATTCAAACCCAAAATTTGTCTAGTGCCCATCTCTTGTTTAAAACATGTACCATAATAACCATTTTAGGGCTTTGCCTTAACTCAGAAGTTCTCTGGGACCAAATTCTCTGCTGATATGCAATTGTCTTCAGTGGAGTTATACCAGAAGAAAATTTGGTTCTCAGACTCAATTCCTTGGTTTCATCTTTCTCTCAAGGATGGATAGTGGCTATGAGGGAGTATGCTCAGTCCTGGCTGGGGCATCTTGCATTGCTTTCTAGATGTCGACAATGCACCATAAAAGCAGCATCAATGGGTTCCAGAAGGCCCCAGCCAAATGGTAACAAATGCAGTTTTTGAAAGGGGGCAAATGGAGAGGAACACAAATATAATATTTCCCCCAAATTAACACCTTCCTAATAAAAATATCTATTATCTCTAGGGTATAATGAGTTATTTCCACCTTTGTTTTTAAACTACAAAAATGGTGTTGGGAGGCATTGTGAGCTAGTGCACCAGCTTTCCACTTCCTCAGACCTAGAATTCACATCTTGAAGCTAGTCACGAGTAAAAATTAGATAGTCATTAGACAACAATACACCACAATCTGGCGTAATTAAAAATAACGGATTAACAGAGGAGTTGTAAGTCAAGACAGAGGTTCTGAGGAAGATAAAACAATGAACCCTGCATGCCTCGTTGGAGGCTTTTGTTTATTTACAAAGATGATGGCTTGGTATAAGATTCTTTTAAAGACAGAAACAGAGGCAAAAGGCTTTTTTAATATGGCACCTTGTCAGGCACTGCTTGACTTTATCCAGTGATATCAGTTTCTTGTTTCATAAGTATTGACATCTTGTTTCAGCAAAGTGCATGCTTAACATTAGGCATGGGAGTAATCACGTTTCAGTGCTTTGCTTAATACACATGCTTACGTCTCTGACTTCAACATATAAAGCTAAATATGTGTTTAAGTGCTTTGCTGAATTGGGGCCTTAATTCACATTTTTAATAAAACTCAACAACTGAAAGAGCAATTAGGTCTAAAACACTATACATCACCTTAAATAAGCTTGGATAAATGGTGTGATAAAACTGTAAAATCCTTATCAGATTATCATGAAGTATTTGAATAACTTGAGCAGGGATCTAATCTGATTATTTTTGCATTGACTCTTCTAATTTCCTCAGACAAGAAAGTATAGTTCATCTAGGACACTGCTTATTGTATTTGAGCAAATGCATTAATTCTGATTTTCTAACAAACATATTAATCACAAATCCTGTACTTTGCAAACAGATGAGCACTACAATGGCATACATTTGGTCAAATAAATATTAAGCAGAGCCATAGGAGTTGATTACAGAATTCAACATTAATTTAGAAGCAACTCCCTGTATGACTAAGAGATTTGTATAAGACTGAGGGGCAGCCACTGAACTGGCCTGGTCATAGCTTCTTTTAAACAAAAAAACAAACAAACAAACAAACAAGAATGATGCAGTTGCCATTGTGATCATTATATTACATAGGTTTAACTCTTGACAAGGAGTGGTGCATAAACTGTACTGCCCAAGCTGTAGCCTCAGGAGATCCTAACATCCAGACACCCTTTGAGACAAAATTCCTCCCCTGCTCCATCCTTGCTCCAGGGGTAGTAACTTGCTGCTGCCTATATTGCCATCAAATTATGATGCAATCTGTCCCTTCACAGCTATACTGGCTAGTAGACAGGGTAGAGGCAATGCTCCGTCTATCCCTTATCTCTGCCTGCCCACCTGCTCCTGGGAGGGTGTAAGTGTCACATAGCACATGCATGCACTGGTGTGGTAGGGTAGCCTATGGAGCTGCCCCTGTGTGGGTAAACAGTTAAGACAAAATCTAGTTCACAGCAAATCAGCAGCCACTTATGTAAGGTGATTGCAAACTGATTACAGAGAGAAATATGCACATTTTAAAGTAAAATCTGTGATTATACTGTGGATGCAGTTATCTGAATCATGCTACCATGTTATTTGATTTAGAAACCATTCCATTTGGCATGACCTACCCCAACTACCTAGGTCCTACAATGGTTTCACATGAATGCGTGTGATACATTTTCAAGCACCACAATGCTGAATGTGGGGGAAAATCCTTACACCTTTTGTAACTACTTATACACTTGCCACATCCTGATAGTGTAAGTATAGCTCATCTACATCTATAATTTATTATAATTAGTAGAGCATCCTTTTCTTCAGTGCATAATCTTGCCAGCCTTTTTGTTTTTCATGAAACATTCATGCTCATTAATCATAGATTAATTTTCCCTTCAGAAAAGTCTTTATTTTCACGTAAGCTCCCCTATTCCTGCTTGATATCTGGAATTATGCTGCAAGGGAATACAGGACAAAGCTGAAAACACTCTTTTCTTAAGTTTTCAGGCTGAAATTGGGAGAATCCTTAGCTCTAACCATCATTGTAATGGCTCTTATCATAACTTGATTAAGTGAATTTACACTGCTGTGAAAATGGTTTTGGTTAGGGAGGTATCATTATTCCAGCTGGTCCCTTCAAGCTGACTTACACTTTGAGTTCTGAGATTCTGTCTATGCTGAGTACTTTAATGATCCAGTTTGTTCACATTATGATATTGCAACGTCCTTATACTCCCTTCCAGTTTTGCAGTTCTCATTACTAGAACTGGTTGAACAATGAATAATGTATTTGTTTTAAAATTCAATATATTTGTCTACACTTTTTTGCACTATTTGACCAGCCCTACTCATTACCCAAAAAAATCACCTCCTAGCATTGTCAGCATATTTAAAAAAATAACATTTAACCTAGCACTCTCAGTAGTTTGGAATTATAATGTATATGTCTCTGCCTGTATTTAGAGTGAATTTTAGTCAGAAGATCGTGGAAGGAACAATGAGTATTATGTCTGTAGCCCTGAGCAGAAACCTTTATTATTCAATATATAACAATTTTATGTTACATGTTTGATCAGTGTATTTCTACTTTTATAAATGCAGAAATATAGCTTCATCTGTCATTCATGATTTTCCTGAGACTTGTTAACAGGGGTAGAAGTTTACTGCAGCTGACTTACAATACATCTTTTATGTATACCTAGTTGTGCATTTTAAACTTTTCATAAAGTGAAAAATCATTAATCAAAATCAGATCCCAATTGTATTTAAGTTCCACTGGGTGGAGGGAGGGGGAAATAAGGGGAAGGTAGCAGACAGGATGGCTACATATAGAAGAGTCACTACAAAGTTAATATTTACCAAACACAATCATACAGTTACCATAGATGTCTCCATTTTTAAGTATTGGGGAAAACTGTAATATGGCACACCAGTCCATAATAACTTCACAAATGTTGATTTTCATAGCAATCACTGCATCTCAAAGTAGCTAATTTAAATATTTAAGCTATATTACTTAGGCCTGCTCTAACTAAAAAGTTAGGTCAGCCCAACTATATCGCTCAGGAGTGTGAAAAATCCGCACCCTTAAGTGACATAGTTGAACTGACCTAACCCCCACCCAGGGTAGACACTGCTAGTTCAATGGAAGAATTCTTTCATGGACCTAGCTACTGCCTTCTGGGGAGACAGATTACCTATGCCAACAAGAGAACCCCTCGTGTTGTTATAAAAAAGTGTTTACACTGAAGTATTTCAAGTGTGAACAAGCCCTTCTATTTTCAGTGTCGTTTAGACTTTTATCCTAGAATGCCTTTTAAAGATGAAAAGGTCTCAGTTCCCTGCCTGCTGCCAAACTTTATTTTCTCCAGAGGCTGGAAAAATACTGATGAATACAAGGCAGTTGATATAAAAAAAGATAGCAGTCAGAAACCTAATCATGCTAATTCATAGTGGATTTTTGAATAAATAATGTGAAGTGGTAAGAAATTTTAAAAAGGGAAGACAAATGGTGTGGAGCTATCTATCTATTCTTATACTGTGCTCATCACTGTTGTATCTGACCACCTTCTAGTAGTGCATTAAGCAATATGACTACACATCCCTCTTGTGCTGTTTGCTTCTAAACTAAATTCATGGTGGTTTCTTCCTCCCAAGATCCAAGTCCAAGATGTGACTCAGCAAGGACCATGCCACATTTAGTGTAATAACTCTTTTAAAACTATAGATGGCTGCAGGCCAGTAGTTTAATAAGCCCTGCTTTCTCTTTCACATGACCAAGAAAACAAGCTTGAGGACTGATGTTTCTTTATACAACTGCAAAAGAAGAAATCACCTATAAGTCTCATCTTTTCAGATCAGGAGTGAATGGGCTCCTGTGAAGAACAGAACAATATAACAATGTGCTGAGTCTTTTCATTGTGTTACAAAGACCAAGTGAAAATATTACTATAGAACTTGGACAAATACTTCTCACTGCTTTAGTCAGAAACTGTGTAGTAGACCACATCTTGTAGCTTTTTGTTGTAACCCTTCTGACTGGTATCAATGGTGGTATGAAGGGCTGGGTTCAGTTTGGATAGAGCATCCCCCTTCAAAGATAAATAAAACTTTAGCTTTGGCCCCTGCCCACAGATGTGCACATCTCTAACTCTGGGAAATAAATCTTCCGTTGTCACTCTGCAGGCAATTTCCCTGAGTTGTATGCACTCCTGGCTCTTTGGGAACATGGAACACAGGAATCATTTTCTTTGGTGAAAGAGGGGACTGCATTAAAAAAAAGAAAAAAACAACCTCATGTAAATATATATTCATGAGAAACAGAGCAACCCAAAATTAACACAAGTCAAACCCTGCCCCCTTGCCTGCATCTTGGAAAATAAATGTCCTGCTGATGAAGGTCCAATAAAGAAACACACATACTAAAAACCCCAGTCACAAGTCAAGTCAGTCTCCCTAGTAGCCAAGCATCCAGGGGCGACTCTCCTCTGTCAGTCTACTCCCCTTCTGACAGAATTGTTCCACCAGGTCCTGCTTGAACAATTACTTGATCCTGATAAGTGATTTTGCTCTGTTTCCATTGGTTATGTGGGCCACAGTATTGTGCAGTTAGTTCATTATTGCCATCTCTGCTAGTCGGGCATTTCCATGGAGTCAGCTCTGATTCTGCTGCCACTGCTGCTGGAATCCAAAGCAGAAGAGGACCCTTGGACAGAGTCTCTGGTTCCCGGGATACAGCTTCTAATATCTGAGGAATAAATCCCTTCCCTTCTATTTTAGTGAGTCAAATAGGGACATTTATCTTAACTTAAATAAAAATTTCTTTCTTCTATCAGTTAAGTCCACAGGTCTATTAGAGTGTGTTTTGCAGCACTTGGAGACAGACTCCTGACATATCAATAAAGGTCTGGAAGTGCATACATGAAGACCCAGTCAATTTGAGATACTTCCAGATCTGCTTTCTTGAGCTAATTCCTTTAAAAAACTTTAAATTAACAAGTTATTAGATACACAAAGTTCATATAAACACTTACTATTGCAGGACAACTTCAGATTTTACCCCATCTACTGGAAGGAGAAAGTGACCATTTAAGCCTCCCTGTATACTACACCCTTTGTGCCAGATGGATTGGCACTGTAGGCTTTCCCTGTTAGAAGAAAAAAAAATTTGGTGTAAATGAAGATAACTTTTCCTATTTTTTGCAGGGAAGGCCCAGAGATCCACTGCAATAGGATGTCCACTACCAGTGTGTCACCGTGGAGAGAAACATAGGATGAAAGATGAAAAATATTTGTGATATCAATTACTGAGTAAGCACCATATGTAGATCTCTCCCTCCAATGTAAGGGACTGATGAGGCCTGCTTATTTAATATGTAACACTTAGTGAAGGCATGGAGACACGACTGAGGGCTACCATACATCTCTCTTCATATGATCCTAAAAGCCAAGAGACTTCCATGCTCTGACTAAATTTGAATATTCAAGGGGAAAAGCAACTTCTACATTAGTAAGCTTCTGAAATGTACCAATTTAGCCATCTAATAACTGAAGCTTTGTCAGCCTTTTAAAAAATTAATAATGAGTGTTAGATCAACGGAGCTGGAGATATTCTGAATTGGGTACTGCATTCAATTTTGATTTGTAGAGCTCTCCTGACATCAAGAGTATGCCAGGGGGGTGTGCACATTTTTTTAATTTGAGAATGTTTTGCATGTGAGCAAAAGAGGATGGAAGGAAAAACACCCAGTTATAAGACATAGAATATTTTCTGGAATAAAAACTATGTTAACAACTTTCATTCATGAGAAGTGAAGTATTGCTGGTCCCCAATAAGACTTTAACTCCAAAAGCACTCTTGCCAAAAAAGTGATTATAACCAAGATGACAACTTTTAAAGAAAGAAAAATCTAAGGGTACTTCTGACCAAAGGAACAAAAAATATTTTTGTCTGGGAAGTTAGTTCCAAAGAGTGAGTTGAGTTGAGCCGCTCTAATACATCCTATATCTGAATAAGACAATCCTGCTCCTGGCTGCTGTCTCTAATGAGCTGGAAATGGCTATCACTTGAATTTTAGAGGCTGGGGTTTTAGGGTCATAATAAGTATTTTCTATAATAATTCACCCCTCCCCACATCCCACTGCCCTTCAAAAAATTGCTTTTCCTTTGTCTTGGTTGGCTCTATCCATGCTAATGACTTAGCACTCACTATGCTTTATGTCTAGACCAGGCCCTTGAAGATGCTCTGTTTGTGGAATACCTTCTCAAGGCTAAAGTTGTTTTTATGAGTACCTCTCAAATGTCATCTAAAATGAATTTAATCTCCCTGGGCTTGTGAGGAATTTTGTCCTTGAAAGCAGATCCTTCTTACAAAGGAAGTGAAAAAGAGTGTTGGTCACCATCTGAATTAAAATTGTTATGGAGAACATTGTTAAAAGAAACAGTCATACTTTTGACCATGGCAGAAAGTAGCTAGGACCTATACATTTCTTCATGTAGAATAAGACTAAGGTACCTTTGCTGGATCCTGGATATAAATAGATCCATTAATGGGCAGGTAACCCAGGGCTCAACACTCTACTTGAAGTTCTTGGAATGAAGACTCCCCTCTCCTGGATCTATTTTTTGTTTTGTTTTGCTGCTTAGCCAACTGCTATTAAGTTATTACCTAGTTATGAGTAGTGCTGGAAAATAGACTTTTTACCCTGACTCTTTTCTTCTTTTTTCTTTGCCCACAAACAGGGAAGACCGGATGATCATAGGATAGTTGAAGAAGTGGCACCTCTTTTCTAATTGATAAAAAATACTGCCAAAGTGTTATTCCATTACTAATTCATCCTGGCTGATCAGCACTACAGGTATAGCTCTTTTAGGACATACTGTATTGCTCTGAGTTTAATACAACTGATACCGTATCTTCTCTTCCAATTAATCCTGGGTGAAAAAGTGTTCTCTGAATGAGCTTCCCTACTCTTGAAGCTGTCATTGATTTTCTCCACCAATCCACTTCAAATCTGACATAGTGTGACTCTCTGGATATCCCTTTGCAACAGTATAAGGTAGGTGAGGGATGATGGGTCCTGTGGGCTCAGGACATTAGGAAAGTTTGGAGATAACCAGTGTGGAACCTCACTTACAACAGTATTTTGATGCAAAACATCATCATTCCGATCCAAGACATCAGAGCCCTGGTAGATAGAGCTGAGGAATGAATATTGTGCCTGTGGCAACCAGCTGCTGAGTACTGTCCCCTGATGAAAAATAACTTCTGATGAAAAATTACTCCTTTGCATGGACACAGCAGAACTCAATTGAATGTCATCCTGTTATTCTGTATATTTAGTCATCTAGGCTCCAGTTCTGCAGTCTGATCCATCTAGGCAAAACCCTATGTCTACCTGGGGTCCACTGAAGTCCGTGGGACTACATATAGGTATAGGAATTGTCTTGTACAGATAAGATTGCAGGATCAAAGACATGCAATAGGGGAGAAAAAAGAGAAAAATACATAAGGAGAGCTGGAATTGAAAAGCATCCTCCTTCTTGTCAAGACTTTTTAAAAATAATGGTACATTGTAAAAATAACAAACAAACTGCATCTCTCTCAAGCCTTTATTTAATTTGCACTCTACCCATTTAGTGACAAATAATATTAATGGTGAATGATCCAACAGCGTTTTCCACCAATATTTAATATAAAGTTCTAATACATTTGTCAAACCATTAGCCTTATCTCTGAGTGCTCTCCATCCATCAGTCATGTTTTGTGATGTAGGGTTCTGTCAGCTCTTTATAATTTAAATGAGAACCAAATCAAGTTCTTAATTTCTCTTTATTCCCTTTATTTTCCAAGATGTTATGTTAAATACTGACATTTTTCTCTTTCCTTATATCTGAATACAATACCCGGCACAACAATTAAAAAAAATCTTAGGGTTTAATAAATTAGAAAAATAGTCAGAGGGAACAATAAACTGTTTGTCATTTTACAGTACTGCAATGACCAATGCAAAGATGTTCTTTGACTCTCTCAAAGCAGTCTATGGACCATCTAAACCTGGCACAGCTCCCATGAAGTCAGCAGGTGGCATAACTCTCATCAAAGACTAGAAGGGAATCATACAGAGATGGGCTGAACACTTCAGTAGTCTACTCAATAAACCATCCACAGTTGATTGACGTGTCTTTGATCAATTACTCAAGAAACCCATCAAAGAGGATCTCAATCTCCCTCCATCAGCTGAAGAGGTTATGAAAGTCATCAAACAATTAAACTCCAGCAAAGCACCTGAAAAGGATGGTATTACAGCAGAACTGTACAAAGTGGCAGGCCCAAAGGCTATCGATGTGTTTCACAACATTCACGACATCATGAGTAGTATTTGAGCGGAAGAACAAATGCCACAAGACTTCAAAGATGCTACTATCAAAAACAAAGGCAATAAATCTGACTGTGGAAACTACAGAGGCATTTCTCTTCTCTATAGAGCAATAAAAATACTAGCTCACATTCTACTGAATAGACTCATTGCAAACATATCGAAGGAAAATCTGTGAAAAGCGCAGTGTGGTTTCAGAGCAAATAGTAGTATTACCGACATGATTTTTGTCATAAGGTAGGTCCAGGAAAAATGCATAGAGCAGAACATGGACCTGTATGCAGTTTTCATCAACTTGGCCAAAACTTTTGATGCAGTCAACAGAGAGGGTCTATGGGCTATTCTACATAAACTGCGCTGTCTAAGAAGGTTCATACAAATCATCTGTCTGTTCCATGACCACATGACAGTGCAAGTGCTCCCTAATGGTGACTGTTCTGATGTATTTGAAATCTCGAATACAGTGAAGCAAGGCTGCAGACCTGCTCCAGTGCTGTTCAATCTGTTCTTTGCCTGTGTCCTCAGCCATGCCATAAGGGACTTGGATCTGGGGATATACATATGCTACTGACTTGATGGCTCCCTCTTTGATCATTGAAGACTCAGCGCTAAGTCAAGGATACTGGAGAGACTTCTCGTTGAGGCACTTTTTGCAGATGACTGCAACTTAATGACCCATAAACATGACTAACTTCAGGTCATTGGTGACAGGTTTTATGAAAAGTTCCAGAGGGGTAGCCATGTTAGTCTGTATACAGCAAAAACAATGAGAGTCCTGGGCATTCATGCCCACAGAAATTTGTTAGTCTTTAAGGTGCTACAGGACTCTCATGGGTTTTCTGAAGCATTTCAACTCTTTGGCCTCACCATCAGTCTCAGTAAAACAGAGGTCATGTTCCAACCAGCACCTCATGCCAATGCTCCAGAACCAGCAAACTTCATCCAAGGCTTATGGCTAAAAAAATGTGGAACAGTTCAAGTATCTGAGCTGCAGCATCTCGAGTGACAGTTCCCCGAATAAGAAAATTGCCTCCAGAATCAGCAAAGCTAGCCAGATTCTTGGCCAATTCTAAACAAAAGTTCTTAACCAACACAACATCCATCTCTCCACCAAATTGAAGTCTACAATGCAGTAGTTTTAGCACCTCTCCTGTATGGATCTGAGGCATGGACTCTTTATATATGTCACATTAAACAACTTGAGCAATTTTACATGCACTCCCTCTGTTCAATAATAAGCGTTCACTGGCAGGACAAAGTGACCAATATTAAGGTCTTTGAGAAAGCGAACACAACCAGCAGCAAGGGAATGCTACTGAGAGCACAACTTAGGTGGATTGAACATGTCATCAGAATGGAAGATCACTGTCTCCCAAAAAAATCTTGTTTGGGCTGCTGAGACAGGCAAAAGAAAGAAGAGTCATGCATATAAGTGCTTCAAAGATAACCTGAAGAGTAGTCTGTACTGGGCTGACATCAATTTTAAAGAACTTGGCAAATGGCTCAGAACAGGACTCACTGGCAGTCTCTGACAAGATCAGCATGTAACGAGTTTGAGCGGGATCAACGAAATCGTCTCCAGGCTGCATGTGAAAGGTACCACAGAGCTGCAACATCAAACATCACAGATATGGACTTCCCATGCCCTCTGTGCAGCCAACTCTGTGCATCAGGGTTTGTACTTCGGAGTCATATGCGTAGTCATAGATGAGAATTGTGACAATATCATCATCAGCGTCAGCGATGGACTACAAACACAACAATGACCAAATAACAAAGGGTAAGATTAACAGGTGCTCTAATACCATGGTGACGGACACATCATAAAAACCTTAATAGAACAGGGGGAAAAATCAGATTTTCCTTCTATATAAAAGGTATAGCATGAATTGTCATTTGCATTAGCAACTAACACGAGTTTACTTATTAGCCTCAAGAGCCTCTTATGATATATAAAATCAACATGGAATGAGACAATTTGCTCTAGAGCTGACTCTTATCAAGCAGCATTCTGACAAGAAAGAAGCACAACCTATTTTGAGGTCTCATCTAGTAATCTGGAAAAATTGATAACTTCTCATTTCAGAAATGTTCTGTCCATTAAAAAGAAGCTAACCAATTTTCCTAATCACAAAAGAGTAATTGAACAGCTACTTTGAGAAATCTCACAAATTGTCTCAGTGGTTTGCATGAGAAATATCACAATTATTCAGATGTTTGTTGTATTTTTTAAAAAACATTCCTTCACACAGGTAGGGCTTGCCTTTTTTTAATTAAAAATTGTAAAAGGATTGGATTTTGAATACATCTGCTTAAAGTACTGATTTCCTTATCAGACTCCAGCTTTAATTTTCTTAAAACATTCTCAAAATTAATAAAAAAGGCATTATGGCTAGTGGTCTAAAACTCAGGTTTGAGGAATCAGTTTCATATCTTAGCAGGATTGTCATAGCCGTGTGTGTCCACTTATCTGTTTCCCACTGTTAGAAAGAGAGAAACTTGTAATAAAATCAGTATAGAAGCACAGTAAAACCAAATTACAATTTCAAAAATTGCCCATCCTGAACAGTACAGAGTGCATTTCCAATAGCCCACTGCTGAATAAATTGATCCAAATATGGGACAAATATGCCCCACACAACAGTCCCCTCTACAACCACCTGCTCAACAAGCCTCAGTGTGGCAACACACACAAAAGCCTTGCCATGTGGGAGGCATCTCTCACATTTTTAAACCGTCACCTTCCCCAAAGATAGAACATAGTCTGGAGGCAAAATCTGCAACTCATGGCCATGGGCTAAGCCTTCAGAATCCACAATAAACAGAGATTTGTCCACCTTGCCTGACCATGCCAGCCCAGATAGCAGACAAAAGCATTTCAAAATAAAATAAATACTGAAGTTAAACCCACAACAACAGCAACAAAACCAAAACCCCATTTCCCCAACAGAAAAAACACAGAACAACAAAGCATTCTCACTCTCATTCCCACAATCCTCAGAGGGAGAGAAGGGTACACAGTCCATAGTACATAGCTCAGGACACCAGACCAGGCAACAGGACAGCCACATTAAATCTAAGATATGTAACAAGAATCAATATCAATAACAAACATTCAGGAGTTCTAGAAAGTGGAGCAATATCTAATTCCTTTCTCCTGTTTACTTCTATTTTCCTTCCCAGTTTAGCAGAAGACAGGCTAGACGGAAGCTGTATATTCAGTATTTGCTGTCTCTCATCTATCCCTGTCTCTTCCTTCATATCCTGTTCCTTTTCTCTTGTTTGTTTACCTGACTGAGCTGCTCTCTGAACCAAGAGAAATGTTCAAAATGGATGACAGACCATTTATAGAATGAGCTCCTCAGCATGCATTAAAACAATTCTAACACTGAGAGCAGCTAATCCAGGCTAACTGGGGAGAATCAGGATGCCTACCTGAAGATATATTTCTTAATGGCCACATTTAATGTCATATGTGGTATAGTTTGTCCTGTTTGTTATTTTTATCCACTCTCACCTGCACTCTGCGATCCCTTATCTTTTGTAACAAAATAACAGATGAGCTGACTCAACAATGTCTGGATCCAGCGCCATACAATAGCAAAATTAAACCCCAATTCTACAAAGATGCACGCTTGTACTTAGCTTTCAACATTATGAGTAATCGCACTGAAATCAATGGGACTACTCACACACTCAAAGTTATGTGTATGCCTAAGCATTTGCCAGACCTGGAGGTTCTCATTTAGGTTGGGATTTCTAGAGGGAGCCCTGAGAGTGGTCCTGGTGGGAAATCTGATCTGGCACTTGGACAAAGTAGGTGGAAATCTTGTGAGAACACCAGTTTTTGCAACATTTCAGTCAGTTGCGTTTTTCCTTCTTCCCCCCCATCTATCACTCAGTCTGTCTTCTTGTTCCCTGCTACCTTTGCTTTCTCCTGAGCTGTTGGCTCACAGGATTTCCATCTCCCTAGCCACTGTTTCCTCCTTTCTGCCATCTCTTTAGGACATCTGAAGTAGGTCAGGCAGCCATTTCTTTAAAAAAAAAAAAAAAAAAAAAAAGGGGGGGGGGGCGGGTAAGGGGAGGTTGGGAAGATTGTACCATAACTGACCCAACCCTTCTACAAACGCACATGTGGCATTAGGGAATGGTAGAGTCCATTGCCTGATCCTACACTGCCCAGTGGAATTACAAGTACCAGAACCCTTGCCATAGTTCTGGATACAAATTTTGGGTTCAGGGAAAGGTCTTAAACACACACACACCCTTCATATTACCACTTGCCTTGTATTCAGCATGAGATATGGATATGGCATTGTTCTCTGCCATCCTTCACTATCTCTCACAAAAGGAGAGACAACAGGCAAAACTAATGAAAATAATTAGAGTTTGAGGGAAAGAGCTGCCTTAAATATCACAGAAAATCCCAATTTGCAGTAGTAAATTGATGTTAGATAATTAGCTTGTGCTTTCTCAAATACATTTTTAAATAAGATTTCCATAAACCGTATTGCAGAACAGCTTGAACAATCTACCAAAAATCTAGGGAAGCTTTTTATGAAGTGGTTCTGCAGATTTTACTCTATCTAATTTTACAGAAATTTACATGCCTCTTCTCTACAAAGTCAGAAATTATTATTCGGTTTAATGTCTTTCTAAACAATCTTTCATGAAATTATCTAATTGATCTCACAATCACTGAGCTAATGCAAAGGGCCCAACGAATACTTTGGAAATGAGGTTGTGAATGTGACATTTGCATATTGCACTTATGGTATCAAACTCCTCCAAGGAGTGTACCAAAGTTACGTGACATTTTGGGGGGCAGTGGTTTACATTAGCAAGTGTAGGCTAAATCTCATCTTGGCCAACACAGGGTGGATGAATTCTGCCAAACAGATCATCAGAAAAAAGAATCTTGCTGACTATGTGAGGATATGCTGTTTTTCTGAGAAGGAATAAAATGCGAATATAAGAGCTGCATACTGAGCGTAGTCCATCTTACCCACTATCCTGTCACCAATGGTAGCTCACACCAGAGTTTCAAGGAGAATATACAGAATAGGACAATTTGGACTGATCCACCTCTGTCTTCCACTCCTATCTTTTGGTAGTCAGAGGTTTAGGATCACCCCAAGGGATGGGGTTGTATCCCTGATCATCTTTACTAATAGCCATTGATAGACCTCTCCTCTATGAACTTTTCTAGTTCTTTTCTGAACCCAGATACATTTTTGGCCATCACAACATCCCATGGCAATGAGTTCCACAGGTTAATTGTGCATTGTGTGAAAAAGTACTTCCTCTAGTTTGTATAAACCTGCCACCTTTTAGTTTTGTTGTGAGCCCCTGATTTTTATGTTGTGTGAAAGGGTAAATAATACATCTGTATTATTCATTATTTCCATACCATTCATGGTTTTAAAGACTGTATTATATCCCCTCATAGTCATCTCCTTTCCTAAGATGAACAGCCCTGATCTTTTTACTCTTTCTATGGAAGCTGTTGCATATCTTTGATCATCTTTGTGCCTTTCTCTGAACCTTTTATAGTTCCAGTAGAATCTCTCTGAGATGGAGCGACCACAGTTGGACAGTATTTCAGGTGTGGAAGCACCATGGATTTATATGATGACTTATGATATTTTGTCTTACTTTGTATCCTTTTTCTAATAGTGCCTAATATACTGTTAGCTTTTTTGACTGCTGCTACTTATTGAACAGATGTTTTTAGAGAACTATCCATAGTGACTCCAAGATCTTTCTTTGGATGTTAATAACTAGTTTAGGACCTACTGTGTGTGTGTAAATAATTTGGGATTTTTTTTCCAGTGAACATTACTTTGCACTTATAAACATTTAACTTCATCTGCCATTTTGTTGCCCCATCAGCCAGTTTTGTGAGATCCCTCTAACTCCTTGCAGTTCTGTTTTGGACTTAGCTATCTTGAATAATTTTGAATCCCCTTCAAACTTTGCCACTTCACTGTTCACCCCCTTTTCCAGATCATTAATGAATATGTTGAACAGCACAGGTCCCAATACAGATTCTTGGGAGACCCCACTGTTCACCTCTCTCCATTGTGAAAGTGACCACTTATTTCTACCCTTTGATTCCGATCTTTCAATTAGTCTGATTCATGAGATGACCTTCCCTCCTATGGCTATTTAATTTTCAAAAAAGTCTTTAGTGGGGGACCTTTTTCAAAGGCTTTCTGAAAATGTAAGTGTACTATATTGACTGCATCACCTTTTCTCTACATGGTTGTTGAGTCCCTCCAATAATTTTAATAGATTTGGAAAGGGAAGCCATGCCTCACCAAAGCCATGTCATCTCTTCCCCAACATATCATGTTTATCTATGTGTCTAATAATTTTGTTCTTTACTATAGCTTCAACCAATTTGCCTGGAATGAACATTAGTCTCACTGACCTATAATTGCCAAGATCACCTCAGAGCCTTTTTGGAAAAAAAAATCATGCCACATTAGCTACCTTCCTGCCTTCAAGTACAGAAGCTGATTTTGGTTAT
This sequence comes from Emydura macquarii macquarii, assembly GCF_026122565.2. Classification (NCBI taxonomy): domain Eukaryota; kingdom Metazoa; phylum Chordata; order Testudines; family Chelidae; genus Emydura; species Emydura macquarii. The sequence continues at coordinate 14,160,241 of NW_027130520.1, read as the reverse complement.
AGGTTACATACCAGTTAGTAGTTTTGCAATTTCATATATGAGTTCTTTCAGAACTCTTGGGTGAACATCATCAGGTCCTGGTGACTAATTACTGTTTAGTTTACCAGTTTGTTCCTAAACCACCTCTACTGTCACATTTTGTTACTGGATTGACAAAATCTAATTATAGAACATATATCTAGTCTGGGATATCTGCTTGGCTTTTGACTGTCTACCTTGAGGTTGGCACTTTTGGTTGTGAGTCACTCCAGACAGCATAACAATCAGCTTCTTCACAAAAGAGCATACAGATTGCTTCAGTTCAGAGGATACCTGTTGGTGGTGATGAATTCTATTGATGAATTCTATGAAATCATGAGTGAAAAAAGTTTCCCCCTCCATTGAATACTACCAATGCACAGGGCAAAAATTTCTTGTATATTAATACAAATAAATGCTTGCTCTCAATTCCCAATTTTCTCACATGTTCGGAAGGTGATTAGCTAAGTATGCTGTAATCAATAGTGGAGGTGGCTTACCTTCTGTGCCTGCAATGGATCTTGCTACATCTGATTTCTGTAGCGAAAAATATGGAATTTTATTTTGGAATTTTGCTGAAGACATCTTTTTGGCCAAGTCATATTCGCATTTGAGCTGCATCACCTGAAGAAAGGTGGGAACACAGATCTAGATTTAAGCACACTTTAAGGATATAGAAGAATCCAAAGTATCATTGCTTCTGCACTTCGTCTCATGCTCTTTTCCTCTAATCATTCATGCACACAACTAACATCATGTTTCCAACTTCATCAGGCATGGATCTGATCGCCACTACTTGGCCATTTTTTTCCAATTATTAATTAGTTTACATTTATGCAATACCTTTTATTCAAGAATCTAAAAATGCTGCTATGAATTTATTTATAATTTTTAAAATCATCATGATTACTGTATGGATTTTAATTTTCCAGTGGAAATAATTTCAAACACTAAAGGTTGAAGTCTCTGTTTATTCACTGAGCAGATGTAGTTCAAACATCTTCACTGTAACCTTCCCCAGTGTGCTCCATCAGTGTTCTTCAAACCTGCCCCTAACGCTGTGAAGTGAGAAGGCAGCTGAATTTACCATAATACTTTGTTTTTTTCTGTTTGTTTGTTTGTTTTGCTAAAAATAATGGCAATTAATATTCATTATAGTAATTTGTGATATAATCACCTAGCCACTGGAAACTGTACTGAGACCACAAACTCCATTCCCATGTTATAGTACATATTGCAGCTGTAATTAACTCAAGCATAAAAAGTATCTGAAAAAAATTCAAGTTCAACAGTATGCCCAGTTACAAATCTCCATATCAGACAAATAAAGTTTTGAATTATTGTAACAATTTTCTCCACTTCTTCTTCCAACCTGTAAAGATATAATACTTGTGCAAAGACCCTAAATGTTATTTGCAACTCAAACCTAAATCTATGGTACTTATATGGCCCACGTTATAGTGCCACACACTCTTTAATGTATCTATCTTAACAACACTCCTGTGAGATAGGAAACTACTATTATCCCATTTTACAGATAGGGAACTGAGGCACAGAGGGGCTAAGTGACTTGTTCAAAGTCACACAAGAAGTCTGTAACAGAGCAGGAAATTGAACCCAAATCTGAGTCCTACATCAGCATTCTAACCACTGAACAATCATTCCTCTCACTTAACTGTTAGGTGTATTTCTAAACTAGATAGTAAGGTTCACTGACTCTGCATCAGAATGTTCATGTTTTATATGTATTTTTTCATCATTCTATTGGATAAAATTAGATTCTAGATTAGAAAAAAATATCATTTCCCATAGGAAATAAAAGACATTTTCAAACAAAGTTTTAATAACTGACTAAACAGCTTTTCAAGCAAGGTAATATATGCCGTCATAGGTAGTGAATGAATTCCTCAGATTTCTAAGAATTATCTCAATCTCCATGGACATATCTTAAGATCAAAATAATTGTTTTAGTCCCCAATCCTGCAAACACTTAGATACATGCTTAACTTTAAAAATATTATTTTAATGGGATCAGTTTTATATATATGTATATATCAGTTTCTGCCAGGTGCCAATGGCAGCAACGAGGGCCCCATTCAATCTGTTTAGGGGATCCTTTTAAAAAAGAAAGAAAACTATGGGTTGATCCCCCATCTAGAGCTCTGCTCCTACTTCTGGCTCTGGAAAATTAAAATATAACCTCCAATTATCTTTGCAGATGTTCACCTCCACACACTTGCAAGCACTCAGGAGTCCCTTCGAAACAGAGAACACAAGTATTTTTTTTTATTTGGGGGGGAGACATACAAAAGAAACACGAAAGCCTCTGTATGTGGTTTCTCAATCAGTACATAGGAGTCTGATCAATCAACCGCTCCCAAATGCAAAGAGTTCAGTTTTTGGAGGTCCAGAGTGCTGTCTGCCCACAAACCTCCCTCACCACATTTTAGTCTCAGTGGTAGTCCAGGGGAGTTCAGAGGTGGTTGTCTTCTGCCAATCTGTTCCACTCCAGTAAGAACTGCTCCAGCAGATCCTGTTCCAATGCATGGCTACATGGAGAATTCTGTGATTTCAGTTTGTCCTTCACTAGCCAAGTGGGCTGGGGCACTATGAAGTCATCTCAGCATGGGTGCCATCACCCCCAGAATGGTCAGGCCTTACTGTGAAGTCAGCTGTGCTTCTGCTGGTCTGCCTGGACCAGTCCTATAGATTCCTCCACACATGATGCAGAATCTCCAGGTGGAGACCAGAACAGGACCCTTGGACAGAATCCTTGCTCCCTGGATATTGCTCCTTGACCCGAGGACTAGAGCCCTTCCCTCTCGTTTTCATTGCTAAGCCCAAGCTTTGTTGTCAATAATGGTCTTTGTTTGGGTAAACTCATGATGACCTCTAACCCAGGACATGTCCTGCACAATTCCTATGCCTTCATGAGTTCAGTAGTGATAATCTAAAATCACCTTTATAAATCATAAAATAAATTTTCAATTAAAACAACAAAACTCAATAAGTGGACTTATGGGTAATCAACATTATTTATCATTCATGTAAATGAAGTTGGCCATAGATTATTTTTCCTTTTCACCCCTGCAGAGGAAAGCTCCATTCTTCTAGTCCCTAGCCATGGATCACATATCATTAAAGTTAAGCACATAAAAGTTAGCCGAGCTGGGGCCTTAGGTTTGTTCATTTTTCATTTCAGAAGTATCCTGACCTTCTAGAAGAGTGTTTCTCAACCTTTTAAGTAGGAAGTACCCCCTACTTCAGAAAATTGTAATAAGTACCCAACAGCCAATTTTCCACTCTGATAAATACAATCTTTTCCCCCTTTACCGCTGGATGACTGTATTTCTTTTAAAGCAGGAGAGTTCTGCAATGCTGTGTGGCTGTGGCAGATCACAAAACCCCTTGCTGTTTCTCCCCTCCTTCCTCCTCCCCTTCCTCAACATAGGAGCAAAGGTCAACGCCAGCCCTGATGGCGGGGTCACGTGGTGTTCTCTCTCACACTTGTGAAGTATGAGCAGGCACAAGCAGCCCACCAGAGTGGATAGCAGCGCTCCTCATGGCCGTCCCTAGGGGGATGTGGGCCTGGGGCAAATAACACTGTGTGGGCTGCCTGCCTCCCAGCTGGGACCAGGAGAGAAGCAGGTGGCTCCCACTTGGCTTTCCCAGAAGTCGGTGGCTGCCGCTTATCTCCCTTCACTGGGTTTTTTGCTGTGTACCCCCTGCCTGTGTCTCATGTACCCCCAGGGGTACGCGTACCACAAGTTGAGAAACTATGTTCTAGAAAATATGTTAGAATAACAGACACCTGACTGAAATCATATAGTAAAAGAACCGGTAAGTACCTATATGATCCAAAAAGAGTCAGGCAATGTTTTAATTTAGAAAAAAAGATTTATAACTGGAGATGGGTCAAAACTTTCTTGAATCTGAACCTCTTTCGATTTGCATGTTGGAATTAGGAATGGAATCTTCTGATCTAAACCAGTTAACCTGGTTTGGATTCCTGGTAAAGTGTAAACCTTTAAGGGACCCATTTTTAATTTCTGCTTTAGAAAGTAAAAAACAGAAGTTTTCATATTCTGATTAATTGGACCAATTCTCAAGTTTGTAAAAAACTACAAAAACTTGAAACAAAGTATTTTTTTCCTAAATATTTCACACATGTACTTGCACACAACATTATAAACCTGATCTTGTATTGCTTACTCAGGCAAAACTTGCATTGACTTCAAATAAGGAACTGAGAAACTGTTGCTAAAAACGATATATACTTGCCATCTCATCCAAAGAGATCATCACATTTCCTTGAACTAGTGCAGCTCTAAAGGAAAGTTACTGCACCTAAAATTAATCGTTTATAAGAAGAAATGTGACAGGCACCACACTGGAACCAGCAGACCTGGGATCTGTTCTAGTCTCTGCCATTGATCTGCTGTCTGACCTTGCCCCCTCATATATCCTCTCTATGACTCTGTTTTCCCTCCCCACTTTTGTCCATCTGATGTCTCTAGATTGTAAAAAATTCATGGCAGGGAATGGTTTTTGTTAGTTTGTTTTTTGGTGGGGACAGAATCTTGAAAATCTGAAAACAAGCAGGGAAGTAGAAAAATCCTGGTGTAATTTCAAAGAGGTTAGCAGAACATGAGTATAAGTCATGACCCTTTTCAGTTACAGCATTTTCTGCCCTTTGCTGGGAATAATCTTTCTCACCACACTTGTTCTCAAAGCTCCTCCGGGTTTCCAGAGTGAGCCACTGCAATATTTCCAGTTATTTTTGTGGGAAGAAAGACAAAAGAAGTGCAAACCTCTGTGACAGAAGCTGAAGCTTCAAATTATATTAAAGATTTTGTTGACCCTCCCTCAACACTAGTTAAAAGTAGGCTCTGTCAGTTATTCTTGGGATGGCTCCCATTTAGAACACACATTCTTCACTATTTATGCCATCAGGTCCTAACATCAACTGCATGTCCCCTTCCTTCCTGGCTGATAAGGCATACTAATATAATGATGTGCTATGCGCAAGCTTCTTGTGTAGCTCTTCAAGACACCAACATCCTGACTTGTAGACCCACAAATATTGTTTCAATTTATTTGCTTCCATTTAATAAACTTTTATTAAGGAAGAAATCTAAGAATTACCTTATAATTACTGTGCATATATAGATATACCATCTCCCTTCAAAATATTGCAACTAACAATCCACAGCAGTATTATTCAAACATTTTCAACATTAAGTTAATTAATATTATAATAATTTGTTATTTGTTTGATAATGCCTAGAGGTCTTGGACAGAATCAGGGCCCGAATGTGCTGAGTGCTCTACAAGTACATAGGGTAAAACCCTGACCCTACTGAATAGCCAGTTAGGGTTTTGCCATTGACTTCACTGGGGATAGGATTTCATTTGAACCTTCCTTGCCTTCCAAACCTTCCTTGCCTTCAGTGGAGCCAGGATATCTCTCATAGTATGACATAGATAAATATCTTAGTCTAATTGCAGCAAGACAAACCTTGGAAGTATGAAACAAAAACAAAGGAAAGGGAGAATAATGGTAATGAAAATAAGATCATATTGGTATAGAAGTTAGCGAGGTACTTCTGTGTGGTTCCTCGTAGTTCCAAATAATTGCATATCTATTTTTTTTTTTTAAAGATAATGGAATTTATCCCTCAACTAATGCAGAGTCAACCCACTGGAGGCTAATTAAAGTCAGTTTAGGCCAATGTGTAATATCATGCTGACCAGTAATTTAAGATGGATGTTACACAGGACAGGACTCTGTCCACCCTGAAGTATGGCACTGCCCAAAGCTAGTTGAAAGCTGCAGAGATGTTTGAAATTTAGTAGTTTGTGTTTCACAGGATTCAAAATGGATCCACTTTTTATTTATAAAAATGATTTTTATTGAAAATGTTATTGAAAACAATAATTGAACCTGTTAACATTTTTCTTTTTTTTTTTTCTTTTTTTTTTTTAAACTGGAGTTTTGATAAGTGAAAAATTTCTAGAATCATTCCAATATTTGCCAAGGGGAAAAGAGTCAAGATTATTTTAAAACAGTTTTCAATTAAATTTTTGGTTTAAAAAAAAATGCATTTTTCAACATTGCCCCCGCCCCAAACAGAAACAAAAAACCCCACACTTGTAATTTGAAAAATTTCACCCAGCACTACCAATGCAAGTAAGAACAAAAGGATGATAGAGCTTAGAGAGTACAGTGACAGGGAGCCAATTTAATTTTTTTTAAATTATGTAGACTGAATTGCTTAAAGCAATAACTTTGTTTTTGGCTATGCATCTTATGTATAATATTGGTATTCCTTAACCTAAAAAAAAAAAAAAAAAAAAAAAAACTTTTACAGAACTTCATTCCTCTATCACTTAATATATATCACAGGTAAGGGAGTAATCTTTGGGGAATGAATTTTCCATTAATACAATATAACAAATGCTGTTGCCACAGTTCTTAGGAAAGGAAAATCATTTAAAGCTGCTTTTAAAAGTTCCACACATACCGACCGGTTATATTTTCTTGACAGGTAACTTTTGCATTATTTTGAGTAACCCACCAAATTTTTCATGACAGTGAAGGACTAATTGAAAGAAATAGAAGTAACCATGTTCTCAGATGTTATGCTAAAAGCATGACATGATCTGAGTGAGCAATATATAACCTGTTTTTCATGACCATTTTAACAGAAGATCACCAAACAGTTGTGCAAGTAGGTGTATCTTTTTTTTTTTTTTTTTGGCACTTTTCATGTAATGCAGCTTGTGTTTTCCTGGAGACACCTCAGTAGACAAATTCATCCCTGATTCATCCTTTGAACCTAATGGAGTTGTGCCCACTTACACCTGCTGAGCTGTATTTGGTTCTGAATCTTTAAATTCCATAGCCTGTAAACTATTCCATGGATATGAAATAATTTTAATGTCCCCTCCCCTTTGAATCATAGTGTTTTGCGTGTAAAATTATAGGTGACTACATGCTATTTTTTATATGCAGATATTCTCATCTCTACTGTATGTTTTACATTTACTCCTGATAGCTTTAAGTATCAAAAGGGAATCACATTGAAATGAACCCATTCTGACAATGCACACAAATGTAAGTTTATGATAGAATATCTAATAACTGAAAGTTTTAACCATAATAATCCTAATAACCAGGGCTTGTGATTTCCAAAATATGACACTTCAGATAAAGCACAGATTTGTAGATTACTGATAACTAGCTATCATGTTGTTAAAGGCTCCGTGATATTGAAAATAATCTGTATCTTCAAGGGGTGAAAGTGTTTTCAGTTTTATACAAATCTTCATTGTGCAATTATGTTTGAAATGGACAGTCAGTGTCTCTCTAATGGGTAAGATATATAACACTAAAATGCTTTTCATTTGATTTCTCTTGTGAGTGTCAGTGGAATACGAATGCACAATTCAGTAAGTTCCGTCATGGTCAATGGAAATTTTGTGAGATATCTACTGTATCTGTAGACGTGGCAGTCTAACAGATGTTTCTTTCATGTCATGCTTCACTTCCTGAATGGCAGTTAATTTATGTTCCTATCTGCTGCTGCTGCCAACTATACGCCTGGTCCTTGGAAAGTGTTGAGTGCCCTCAACTCATGCTGACCTCACAGGAATAGCTAAGCATTTTCCAGGATCGTATGTTATCTCATGAGAAAGTAGGTCAAGCATATCTGTATACTTAATCTGTCCAAATGTTATCATCAACTGAGTATCCAGTTTCTCATGCCCGAAGTATACATCTAGGTCTAAATAACTTCTCTGCCTCTCATGCTGAAATGTTCCTCTTTTTTCTCTCCAGTACCATATGTGAAGCATATTGTGAAGCATGAATACTGACATTAACCAGTGCCCACAAAGATAGGCTAAACACATAGAGAAGCATCATGCTGTGGATGGAGTAAGTGACAGTTCCCTGTATGGCAGTGGTTAGATCACACCTACTATACACATAGTTCTGCTCCCTTTCAATAACAGAAGGCCATTGACAAGTTAACAGCAGCTCAGAGCAGGACTAGAAAAATGTTTAAACAGGGAAGGAAATTATGGTAATCGATTAAAGGAACAATATATGCACATCTTAAGTAAAATGATGCCTTAGTGGGAATCTGTTAAATGGACTACAAATATTTGAAGATAAGGGGTATTTAAACACCAAGAATGGAGAAGGATTATTTTATTATTATCTAAGGAGGTATAACATGGGCTAATGGGATGAAAATGAGGAAATGAAAATTTAGGCTGAATATCAAGAAGTATTTCATAATAGTCTGATTATAGAACAGTCTCTCTAGAGGAGCGGTGGAGACTATTCTACTGAATAATTTTTAAAAGAGCTGGTCAAAACACAAGGTGCTGAAAATGCACATTCTCTACTTATCTATATGTCAGGATACCTGTGGCCAAAATATCTTGACACCTTTGGGGCCTTCATCATTATTATGGAAGTGTTTGCTTGAAAATTCGTAAGCAACATTTTTATATTGTACATTATTGAGCAACAGTATAAATAGGTTACAGGCAGGTAGCATTCTAATGGAAAGGAAAGACTGTAGTTTATTATGACTTATAGTGTAGTTAAACTTTCAAGTCCAAGCATGTGTGGAAGAAACATTTTTCAGGTTGGAAGACATTCCTTCACAAAGATATGCATACATACTTTAGTTCTAACAGATACTAAATCTTAATCTTGGAGAGTGATTTATTTAATAAACTTGGCAGAAGACAGTATTTTCCACAAGCGTGATAGTCCACAGTCAGACTGTACTTTATTTAATTCATTTCAGTTCATTTTTGTCTCCAAGCTCCTCTCCCCATCCACTCCAATAATAACTTGAAATAAATTTGCAGCTATTATGCTGCAGACGACCTACTGTAGGTCTATAGAAACAAACCCATGTTAGTTATTAAAGAATGGCTCTTTATTGTAAGACATGCAGAGATTAACTTCCTGCTGACAAAAACTTAACTAAGAAGTTACAAGTTGGGCTAAACCTTGTTATGTGTTGAGCTGAAACCTCAATAAAATTGGAGATGGGAATGTGCCCCTCACTTAAATTGGCTGTGATAGAGTTAAGGGGCCATCCCTAAAATAAGGCCTAATAGAACCCGCCCAGGAATTTTGGATTTGCAAGGGCGGAAAGGCTTTTTGGTTAGTATTGTTTTGTGGAAAGTGTATATTTCTGGGGAAGGAGAACACAGAAAAGAAGAGAGGGACACAGACAAACAAAAAGTAAGCCAAGCAATAGTCAGTGTGCACAGTGTGACCCTGGAAAAAGCTAAGGAGAGCTTTTGGGTCAGTTGCCTCAAGAGGCTTGGGGCTGTAAGCTAAGAAACTGCTCCTTTTATTGTTGGTTCCTCCTGTGTTCAGAGGAACAAAGAAATAATATTGCATCAAAGAAAAGACCAGCCTCCAATTTCTGCTTTCAACTGGAACATCCCAAAGGTCCTGAAATTTGACTAGCCCTTGGTTAAAAAAAATTGCAATGCTATGTTCTATACAGATGGACATACTGATTATGCTAAAAAATTAATGTTCTTTAAGCAAAGCCAAGATTAGGCTCTCCTTTGGTTCACATAGCACATGAATCAAATGTCTGATTTCCCCCTGAATATATCAAGTATCAACAATATTCAGATTAATATTGTAAATGTTGCTCGTATTCAGAGCAGAAAGAGATATTTAATTTGGGATTGGGATGGGGTCTGTTGCTGATTCACAAGCAGACTCAGAGAGTGAACTGATTGGTGGCCCAGCAGCACTGCCACAGTAGGAAGGTATATCTCCCTGGAATACAGGATAGCAATTTACCAATAATGCATATTGATCAGCCACATCAAAACCCTAACATTGGTTCCAATGCAGGGGAATTCTGTACTGTGGCTGTGATAGGATTTGCCTCTGAATAACTTGTACTTTTCCAACCAACTTATTAAAAACAGTCACACAGACAAAAAATACATGAAAATTGAAAGTCTGAAAAAAGTTGTAAAGGTTTAACAAAAAAAACCCCCAAAAATATTACCTACATAACAAGTTTTGAGGATTGTCACTCTGTCTGTCCATTACTCGGAAACCTGGAATATCTGTTGAACCACTGTTAAGTGATGGAAACAGGAATTGGCATGGTTGAGAGCTCTTTTTCTTTAGAATATCACTTGGGATTCTTTCTGTTACCATTCAATTTTTAAATTCTCAGGCATTTTGGCTCTTCCTTCCCTCCCTTCAATAACTTCATTTTGACAGCAGTCCTGCAAAAGTTTCCGCAGATATGGGTACACAGTATTGGTAAGACCAATACTGGAATACTGCTTATGGTTCTGGTGCTCATTCTTTTTAAAAATGTGTTGAACAGTTAGAAGGGGTACAAAAAAGAGCCACAAAAGTTATTTAGAACACTTTTGAGCAGAATTTGCTAATTTGTCAAAAATTAAATGTTTCTCAGAGATGGTTTCATTTCAACTAAATTCCAATGGACCATAGGTAAAGTCTGATGGAACTCTGACTGTCAGGAAAATTTCTATTGGAAACCTGCTGGTGTCCTGCCAGATCACTCAGCCAGCTCTTCAGCAGTTTGCTTGCCAGACTGATTTGGAGTAAGGGATCCCAGGGCTTCCACAGTTCGTGACTCTGGCACAGCCCAGCAGGCAGACTACCCCAACCCAGGGCTCCATTCCATTTTTCCAGAAAATATGAATTTTTGGGTTTCCATTCTGAATCAGAACAAACCATATTTCAAATAATTGAAATCCTCTTCAATCTGAACTCTTTCCCCTCACAACTCTAGTAACCACCTTTGTAGGGAGAAAACATTGGTAATAAAAGGCTCTTTAATCTATCAGAGAAAGACAGAAGAATCAACAGCAGGAAGCTGAAGCCAGACAAATGCAAATTAGAAATACGGTAAAATAATTGTAACAGTGAGGTTGATAAACCACTAGCATAAGCTACCATGTGAAGTGGTGGATTCTCCATCTCTTGAGGTCTTTGAATAAAGACCCGATGTCTTTCTGGAAGATATCCTTTAGTCAAATGCAAGTTAATGGCTTCAGTACAGGGGTAACTGGGTAAATTATAAAGTAGATCAGAATAGTTGACCTAATGATCCTTTTTGGCCTTGAAAATCTATGAATTTGTTAATCAGGTACTGAGACTTATTTCCCCCATGGAGTCTTATTGACTCTGTGTGGCCTTGTGCAGGACAGGAGCCCATATAATACCAGCCATGTGTTTAACTCAAAACCCCATTACAATGTTACAGAAGAGTTCTCATGTTTTTTCCCCCCTGTAGCTGAAACACGGTCATGATACAATATACATAGTTTATTTGTGGCATAAGTTCTGTTCTCAGACCTGCACAGTGGATCTCATTTCCAATATTTTGTTCTCCCAATGAAATCACTGTGAGATCTAAGCATAGATGGAAAGCAGAGAAGGAGAACTGAGGTCTGAAAACTGAGCTGCAGCAGCACAGGAGCCAGCAAACAAAGCTTAAAACAGGGGAGTTTGAGTGGGCTTTAGGGGCAGTTGGTGAGTTGTGTGTCTTTGTTTTGTTTTGTTTTTTTCCCCTTCAGTCTGCAGGAGCTGGTACTAGGAGGTGTACTGAGATCAACTGATCCTAATTAGGGGGCGGGGCTTCCCTAATCAGGGGCCCTATAAAGGCAGCCACTCAATCAGGCAGGGGCACGGAAGCCAGCAAACAGAGCTGAAAACAGGGGAGTTTGGAGAGGGAGTGTGTGATGGTCTGGTATTGTTGGGGTGCTTGTTGGGGGTTCTTTTGGAGGGGATTTTTATTTTTGTGTTTCTCACTGACAGGAAGTAGGGGAAAAGGCTATGACAGATACAGAGGCACTGTTAGTCACTCAAGCAGTGGAAGAGACAATGAAGATGATTGGATGTGGAAGCTGTGGGATGTACATGATTCTGGAGGGGATACCTTCGTTTGTATGAAGTGCCGCCTCATAGAGCTGATGGAAGACAAAATTCAAGGGTGGAGATGCAGGTGGAAACTCTGGTTGAGTTTAGAAGAGGGTTTGAGCAGATGATGGAGCAAGGGAATGAGGAGGCTGAAGGGAAAAACCCAGACCTGCAGATCGAAACAGGACCAATGAACTCTGAGGGGAGAATGCTGGATGAGGAAAGTGACCAGTGGAAGCATGTGACTGCAAGGACCTGGCAGAGGAAAAAAGACAGGCTAGTGAAGGAGAAATAGAGCTCCAAAACAGGTTTGCAGAGTTGGAAAAGGAAGAAGGGGCACAGCAGGTGGTTGCTGAAAGTGGGAGGGCAAGGAAGAAGAGAAGAGCAGCTAGTCCTGTACAAAGGATGGATGAGCCAATGGAGATAGCACCAAATAAGAGCCCCAGGAGAATACAGGAACAATGAAGAGGATTGCAAAGTAGAATAGTAGAAGAGATGCCTTGCAGCCAAAAAGAACAGGGGATAGGCTGAAGAATCACACTGTTACCAGGAAAAGGCAGGTCTATGGAATCAGAGACTCTCTGATGAGATGGACAGACAGGCCTGTAACTAGAGCTGATCCAGAGAACATAGGGCAAAGTGACATAGGCATTAGGCTGACTGAAAATGTCATGTTTAGATAAATCCTACTGTCAAATAGTTGTGAAAAGCCAGAATGGTGATTTATATTAATCATTATAAATATTTGTATGGCACCAACAGTACTCCAGGCACATAATAGTTAAGTATGAAATGAAGAAGACTAGGTCCTTAACCTGAAAGAATTTACAATCCTAATAGGCAACACAGAAAAGATTACTATTCCACATAAAGACCTCTTCTGCCATCCTACTGAATATGAGTAAGTATGTGGAACTTCTTTATAAGTCAATTGAAACCTGCTTTTTTTGAGTATTTACTTACTTAATATGTTTTTTTAGCCAATGTTTACCTTTTCTTCTCTTAACAAAATGGCAGCCACCACAAGAGAAACCCGAGAATTGTACAAAACTTTATTGGTAGATATAGGCCACAATCCTATAAAATACGTAGACAGCTGAGTTACATTCAATGGGCTGTGCAAATGCGCATAACAAGCTTCTAAGATCAATCAGTTCTTGCAGGATAGGGACCAAAATATTCAGAACAATAACAGTAACATTCATAAAAAAAATCTGTATTATATATAAATTTTGGAAGCTGCAGCTCAGCAGAGGTGTGCAATTGAAGGAAAGTTTCAGATTACAGTAAGCATATTGGACCCAAGTAAAGAAGTCAGCAGATCTGTTTGGCCCCCAACGAAAAGAGTGTAGTACAAGATAATAACAAAGACTGGGAAAAGTTTTAAGCAGGTAAGGAGATTGGAGTGAGGAACCTGTGAAAAGACTGAAATTAGATGAACGCGGATTTAGTCTTAATCAATCTAAACCTAAACGAAGATTCCTCATCAGTTTGGGGTGTGAACAAATGGTTGGCCCAGATCTTATTTTGTCCAAACCCAAACAGTATCTGAAGTAGAGTAAGACCCTTAATAAGGAACTAGGGAAAATGTATAGATGTTAGTATTAAAGTAGAATTAAAATAACATTATCCATTTCAAGTTTAGGTTGAACCATTTTGAATAGTGGGTGTGTCACCCCAGCTTTGCATATCCTGGTCTTTTAGATTTAGAGTATTTTTTTTTTTAATTTAATGAATGTTCTTGCCTCCTCAAGTCCTGGTCTTCCAGCATTTGAGTTTGAGCATTTAAACACTAATGATTAGGAAGGGTACAAATACAACATGGCAGTGATATGTGGTCACATCGTTAATTTTGCATTATTGTTTCTCAGCCCCTTTCTGATGAATATTCTTTATCACTTTTTGCATTTCAGTTTCAAGCAAAATTTCTTAACACGGAAGTTACCCTCTTTCCTTTATATGAACACAGTATAGCAGCAGTGAGATACCTAGTTTTAAAGTTCTGCTCATGATTAGTAATTATTTTACAGTTTTAATCTGAGTAAAGAGAAACACTCCATGGTATAATCTGGGCACAGGATCAGGTTTAAATAATGATACTGATGTTTCTTTTGGGGGCTACATATTAACACTCTAATGTTACCTCATAATATAAGACCCTGGTGTTACAGTCACATGATTTTAAAAGTAATCATTTTTGCATTGGTTATGGAAGTAGCAAGCCATTAAAAATATAAAGCCACTAATCTTTTAGCATCAAAAGCACATTGTAAAGTGCGTGAAAAACAATAATCCCTACAGACATTTGAAATATCTGAATTGTAACTTTTATTTTAACAAAAAAAGCTATTTGAAAGAAAAATTTAGGATGTAACATGATGACTGATTATTCCTTGTATTCTCACGGCATACAAAAATGCCATGCCCATCACAGTACCCAGGTACATGTACTAATATGATAGCCTTTCCCATAATATAATACCTCAAAGACTGGAAAAGAAGGCACCAAAGAAAGGGAAAAAGAAGGATCAGGAGGATTAGATGAGATCACAGAATTACAAATATAATGGAAGAAAGGAAAGCAGCAAATACTTTACCAAAATCCAAATATACTGTATTTTATACAGCCTCAAAAATCTATTTAGGAAATTAGGGCTTAATCCTGGAAACCCTTTACTTCCATCAGGAATCCTTACTCAAATCAGTGTTCCCAATGAAACTGCTCACCTGAACTGTTTGCAGGATCAGCCATGTAATTTTATTGTGAAGGCACCAGATGGCACGATTACAGATAAATGAGACTTTTCAGAAACAGTTCAGTATGTTTGGCTTCATCCCCTGACCTGCTGTGTTTTATAAATTCTTCTTATAAACCTATTCTGCGTATAAACCAACTGTTTTATAAATTCTGCTTATCTGAATATATAAACCGTTATCTTTTTGTAAAATGCTGGGTTTTAGTTTAGATCATGGTCTTTTATGAAGGTGTTGTTTATACACCAGTTAATTTTAAACAGCAGCAGAAGCCCATCTGGATCAAGAGCTCAGAGGCTACCATCGAGGAAAAATGCAGCCAGGTTACTTAGAAATTGTCTTCTGGTGCAGCAGTACATGTAACACACAGAGAACTGTATGGGCATTTAAGGAACTCAAAATCTTTTACATTCACCAGGCAGCTACTGCTTGTAAATAGCTAAGTAAGCCTCTGCATAACCAAAATATAAGCACACTGCACTACATAAGCTAAACACGAGGGATCAAATTGTCTAACATTGTTCATTACACACATTACACAGAAAGACCACCAATGCTTGGTCTCCGAGCACACATGGATCTTAAATTGGTCCAACTGGTACTGACAGTGGGAAACACCACGATTCTGAACTTTCTAAATTGGACTTATTTCTATGTTCAACAGGCTTACAGGACTTTTGGACTAAAACAGATCTCCTGGTTTCTGATCGTCTAAATGGTCTCTTTGCCTTAAAGTTCTTTAGAACATTACAGTGAACCAGAACAACAAGACAGTGGATCCTTTGTGAATGAAAATTAGTGACAGATGAGGTGGATAGCCCTGAGAGCTTAAATGAATTTTTCACCTCAGTATTTAAAAAAAGCAGCAGATGGTAGCTTCCTAGAGACTGCACATTTCTTGAGGGAAATGAAATGTTACAACATTCTACCATTGCACTGGAGCAGATAATTAGGCAATTAGAACTATTAAGAGCTGACAAAGAACAAGGTTTTGATCAGCTTTCTACTTAAGCTCCATTGGGGTAGCAGCTGTGATGATCCAGGTAGAGACTAGTGAGCACATACGGTACTTGCAGACTAACTGACTTACTGAGTGTATGAACACCCCCGGGTTGTGTTGGCTAGGCATAGTTATCTTGCCCCTTCAGCAACAATGACTGGTTTTGTCTTAATGCTCAGGGAAAAGCTAATTTCCTCTCATATCATCTCCCCATGATCCTCATTCCACACAGTTCTAGCTCAGAGTAATTCCAAATAGTCACACTTTCTCATCCAGCAACCTCTCCCTTTTGGAGGCTTATTAATTTCCCCAGGGTCTCCGGAAGACAGGAACATTTATGTAGTTACTGGGAGAGAGAATTTCCCTGAAGGCAAATGTGTCCCAGAAAATGATGGAAGGTCCTGATTCTGAACTCTGGAATAGTTCCACTGATATCAATTGAATTACAGCAGCATAAAACAGATTTCATGAAAGTGAAGATTTATGAAATCTCACTAAGCATCAGACAGCACTAAGGAACCACCCAAAATTTAAGAGATGATTTTGAGAAATAAGGTCCTTGCAAACTACCTTAATTATGGGGAAGATGCTGGGGGAAAACCAGATAATTTAAGATTGCACAACAGTATTTCAGTCAAAGATAATAGGTTCAAAGGGAGCAGGTAGGTATTCGGAAATAAAACCTTAACAGAGACCTAAATATATGCATTTGAAGGGGATGAGGGAAGAACAACAAGAGGGATAAAAATGGGACAATCTGATAGACATCTAATATGTCTACACACAAATGCAAGGAGTATGGGGAACAGGAACTAACTGGAAGTATTAGTACATACACTACATTATGATTTAATTGGCACCATAGAAACTTAGTGGGATAAATCTCATGACTGGAATATTGGTAGAGGGGTACAACTTGTTCAGGAAGGATGAGAGGGAAGGGAGATAAATGTTGTTGTGCTGAGGTGCAGAAGGAAGTCAGAGGCAGACCAGTTGAAAGTCTTGGGGTAAAGATAAAAGATGGAAGAAAACAAAGACCCGGGTGACATCATGGCAAGCAATCTTCTATAGACCCCACCAAATCCAGAGAAGAAGGTGGGTGTGGCATTTCTAGAACAAACAGAAATATCCAAAAAAACACAAGACCTAATAAGTTTAGACTTGATTCTGACTAATAAGGATGAATTGGTTGCAAATCTAAAGGTGGAAGTTAATTCAGATGAAAGTAATCATGAAATGATAGATTTCATGATTCTAAGGAACGGAATGAATGAGAGCAGTAGAGTAAGGAAAATAGACTTAAACAAAGCAGACGTTAAACTCAGAGAGCTAGTAGGTAAAGACTCATGGCAAGAAAAATTAAGGGAAAAAGGAATTCAAGAGAGCTTGCAATTTTTCAAGGAGACAATATTAAAGGCAAAACATCAAACTCTCCCACAAAGAAAGATATATAAGAAAAGTAGTAAGAGGTCAATATGGCTGCATCTTTAATGACCTGAAAAATCATAAAAGGAATCATAAAAGAAGTGAAAAGCTGGACGAACTGCAGTGTAGGAGTACAGAAGAATATCAAACATGTAGGGACAAAATCAGGAAAACAAAGGCACAAAATGAGTTACACCTAGTAAGGCATATAAAAAGCAATAAGAGGAGGTTCTTTACATACATTAGGAGCAAGAGAAAGACAAAGAAAAGTGTAGGTCCTCTACCTAGTGGTGGAGGAGCACTAATAATTTCTGACAGCAAGAAGACTGACTTGTTTAATACCTATTTTGCTTCAGTCTTCACTAAAAAGGTTATTTGTGACCAGACACTTGCCACCACCAACATTAAAAACAAGAAGAAAGGAACACAAGCCAAAATAGGGAAACAATAGGTTAAAGAATATTTAGATAAGTTAGATGAATTCAAATTGTCATGGCCTCATGAAATTCATCCTAGGGTACTTAAGGAACTAGCTGAACAATCTCTGAATTGTTAGCAATCATCTTTGAGAATTTATGGAGGATAGATGAGGTTTCAAAGGACTGGAGAAGGGCAAACATAGTTACTATCTTTAAAAAGAGGAACAAGGAGGACCTGGGGAATTAACTTCAATATCTGGAAATATACTGGTATACATTATTAATCAATCTATTTGTAAGCACCTAGAGCAGTGGTTCCCAACCTGTGGCCTGGGAGCCAAAAATGGCCCATGGTGTCTTTCAAAGTGGCCCGCTGCTTCCCTCCTGCTGGCTGCAAAAGGGAGCTGCTACCTAAGGACTCAGGCAGAGTGCGTTGCCACGGGGCTACAAGGCCAGTGCAGGCTCCTTGCTACTGCCAAGGGGATGGGAGATCAGTGCTTCCCTCCCCTTGGCTGTTGCAGGGAGCATGGCAAAGTGCTCCTCCTGGGTCCATAGGTGCTGGCGTCAGAAGGAGGGGAGCACTGATTTCCCATCCCCCTGGCTGCAGAAGGGAGCCACTGCCTAAGGACCCAGTTGGAGTGCACAGGGCTACAGGATGTGTGCAGTTTCTTTGCTGCAGCCAGGGGGATGGGAGATCAGCAAGGAGGGTGCCTCCAACAGCAGACAGAACCTACCATGCTTGAGAAGGAACAGGACTCTAAAAATGAGTACCTTATGATTTGGCCTGCACTTAGCAGGCCACCCACCGTGACTCAGCTGCCAGGCCATGTGCTTCAGTATGTAGTGGCAGTCACTAGTGTTTTATCTGTGTGTGTGTGTGACATACTGTGAGTAAAACATAGGTGTAAAATAGTGAATGTAAAATTGAGCACAGTAGCATCAAAATGTTTACTTTAAATATGTAGTGATTTGTAGTCCTTAATGGTGTAAACGTCAATACATTTTTTATGAGTTGATAGACTGGTAGCCCTTCAGGGTTGTAAAAATGATATTTGTGGCCCTTGAGCCAAAAAGATTGGGAACCATTGACCTAGAGGATAATAGGGTGATAAGTAGCCAACATGGATTTATCAAGAACAAATAATGGGAAACCAACCTAATTCCCTTCATTGACAGGATTATTTGCTAGTGGCTGGGGGGTGGGGATGAAGCAGTAGATATGATATATCTTGATTTTAATAAGGCTTTTGACAGTCGTACATGACAGTCTCAAAAACAAATTAGGGAAACGTTTTTTAGATGAAATTATTATAAATTGGGTGCAAAACTAGTTGAATGACTATACTCAAAGAATAGTTATCAAAGTTTCTCTGTAATACTGGGAGGATCTCTCTAGTAAGGTTCCACAGGTCTTCTAGCACACCTGGACTTGTGTTAATACTTGATAGTTGTAGGATTTAGGTTCCCTTTTCCACACTTAACACAGGATATGAGGCTACCTTGGGAAAAGAATTCTACTTTATGCCACATACCTCTACAAATTGAAAGAATGTAATATTGAACACTGAAAATGGCACATGTGATGTGAAAAGTGTTAGAACTAAACAGGTTACTATGCTTTATGCTAGTATAATCAAGGTAAAGAAGGTTTTGTGGGGTTTTTTAATTGGTGCTAAACAAACAAATGTTTGTCTATTATATGGAGAGTGATACATAAAGCTTTTGATATGATACAATCATGGTGAAATGCTTTTTGAGCTGGTGTAGGAGAGGTAATGAAATTTGAAACAGTGTAATCAAGGTAAAAAGAATGTCAAGCTTGTGGAAATGAAGAAATGTTACTGATAATGTAAGCTGAATGTTGGAATTATTAGTTTTATAGAAAGTCATGTACTTAAAGTTTTACTGAAATGAAAGTAACTAAATATACTGTAAACAATGAACTGTAGATTTTTGTGTTGAGTATCAAGTTAAATACTCTTTGAATTGAAAGAGAAGGAATTATGTTTCTCTCCATTCTTAACTGTATAAATATGAGTCATTTGAATCATTATGTAAAAGGAATCTGATTCTATTTTATAGACCTTGGTTCAGAAAGGTTCACCACTGACATTAGGGACATCAGACTTCTCTTTACTTTTTTGCTTATATTCATTATAGAACAAGGAAAACACACACACATACAGACACACACTCCTGAGATTTACTTGATGTCACCTGTGGTCCTGAGTTTTCCTCCTTCTCCCACACCACTGATGACAATTTTGTAGAGTTGGTGACAGAGAGATTTGCAATGAGTCACTATCTTGAATCCACTTCTATTGCTCTGCTGTACCTCATCCAAGTCTCCATTTTCTCTCACCTTCATTATTGCAACTCCATTATCCAGATCTCCTCAAGTCTTAGGTCTCCTGACTCCAGTATGTCTAGAAAATGCAGGCAGCAGCATTCTCCCTCTTGAGCATTTTCTCTCTCTGTCACGCACACACAGTCTTACCCTTATTCTTTCCTCACCACTATTGCATGTCACTCTTACTCACCCCCCACTTCTTCTTCTTCTCCTTTATTCTGCTTTTCCTGGTGAGGGTTGTGGCAGCAGCATGGAGAGTAAAGAGTACCAGACCTCCCTTTCTTCTGCAACAGGATCCAGCTCCTCCTCGGGGATTCCAAGGTGTTCCCAGGCTAACTGTCTTGGGTTGATCTTAGGGCCTCCTCCCAGTGGGACATTCCCAGTACAGTTCCAAAGGAAGCCTACCAGGGGCATCCTTATCAGGTGCCCAAACAACCTCAGCTGATTCCTCTCTCCCCAGAGGAGCAGAGGCTCTACTCTGAGGCTCTCTCAAATAGCTGAACCCCTCACCCTATATCAGAAAGTCGGCCCAGCCTCCAGATAAACCTCATTCCACCCCTTGTGCCCATTTGGTCATTACCCAAAGTTCTTGACCATAGGTAAGAATGAGGATGTAGATTGACCTATAAACTGAGAGCTTCATCTGAAAACTCAGCACCCACTTCACAATCATGAATTGGTACAGCACTGCCACCAATCTCACGCTCCCACTTTCCATCACTTGTGAACAAGACCCCTAGATACTTAAACTCTTCCATTAAGGGCAGCTGTTTCCCCTTCACCTGGAGAAAACAATCCACTTTCTTACGGGAAAGAACTCTGACATCCAATTTGGAGGTGCTGATGTGCATCCCAGTCACTTCACACTCAGCAGCAAAGCATTTGAGTGTGAATTGAAGATCACAGTCTGAAGAAGCAAGAAGGATAAAACTATCTGCAAACAGCAAAGATGCCACCTCTGAGTCTCCATACTGGATACATTCCCCACCTTGGCTGCACCTTGATATCCTATCCATGAAGATCACAAACCTGAGTGGGGACAGGACGCACCCTTGCCTCAGTCCAACGCCCACCTTGAATGAACTCAGCTCAATGCAAAGAATTGATCATAATTCTCACCACAGGAATAGAGGGGCTGCATAGCATGAAGCAGCGGCATCAGCACCTCATAATCCCACAGCACTTCCTACAGGACATCTCGGGGAACATAGTCATAAGCCTTCTCCAGGTCTAAAAAAAAAAAGTAGACCAGATTAGCAAACTCCCAGGACCCCTTAAGTATCTGTGAGATAGCAAAGAGCTGGTCTGATGTTCCACATCTGGGAAAGAAACTGCATTTTTCCTCCTGAATCCAAGGTTCAACTAATGGGCGTTCTCTCCTCCAATACCCTGGCATGGGCTTTGCCAGGGAGACTGAGAAGTGTGATTCCCTCTGTAGTTGGAACACACCCTCTGTTTGCCAATCTCAAATTACTGCACCCTCCTTCCATACAACATTGAAGAGGTATGTTAACCATGACACCCCAGCTTTGTCCAGTGCTTTCAATGTCTCTGGCCAAATCTCGTCCACCCTGCTGCCTTGCAACTGCGAAGGCAATTTACCGCTGTAGCAACCTCATCAATAGAAATAGATCCGATCCCAACAGGGGTTTCCAGCATTGCATCTTGAAAGAAGGACACATTCACCAGGTTCAGGAGTTCCTCAAAGTGCTCCTTCCACCTCTCAACAATTTTCTCAGTTATGGTCAGTGTTTCACCACCCTTGCTGAGAACAGCCTGGGCAACATCCAGCTGATCCCTTGACGACAAATGATTTCCCAGAACAGCTTTGAGGTTGTCTGGTAGTCATTCTCCATGGTCTTTCCAAACTCCTCCCAAGCCCATGTTTTTACTTCAATGACCACCACAGCCACAGCCCTCCTAGCCATTTGGTACCTCTCCATCGTATCAGGAATCCTATTCATAAGCATTTCTTTGGAAGATCTCTTTCTTTACCTTCAGAGCTTCCCTCACCTCTGTGTCCACCAACGGGTCCTAGGATTGCCACCAACCAGCTTCGGGCCACAGCTTTTCATGGCTGCCTCAACGATTGAGGTTCTAAGCATGATCCACTTGGGTTCAATGTCCAAGACACCTGGAATGCAGGAGAAGTTCTTCCAGAAGTCAAAATTGAAGTCTTTCTTTACAGGGTCCTCCACCAGATGTTCCCAAGTGACCCGAACTGATTGTTTTGGCCTCCCAAGTCTACCCATCCATTAGATCCAATTCATCATCAAGTAGTAATTGGTTGATAGCTCTTCTCCTCTCTTCACCCGGGTGTCCAGAACATACAGTCTTAGATCCGATGAAACAACTATGAAGTCAATCGATCTTCAGCCCAACATACTCTGGTACCAGGTACATTTCTGAGCAACCTTGTGTTCGAAGATGGTGTTCATTATGGACAATCCATGACTGGCACAGAAGCCTGTTAACAACTCACATTTTGGGTTCAGATGAGGGAGGCTGTTCCTCCCAATCACTCCCCTCCAGGTATCTCCATTGTTCCCCATATGGGCTCTGAAGTTCCCCAGTAGAATGACAGAGTTGGTAGATGGCACTCTATCGAGCACTAATCCCATATCTCCAAAAAAGCCAAGTATTCTGAACTGCTGTAATGTGCGTAAAAACACACAGTAGTCAGGGTTTTCCTCTCTGAAACCCAAAATCTCACTGAGTTGACCCACCATTTTAAAATTTAGCTTGCAAGCCATTTGGAGAAGGGAAGGACCGTGTCTTTGTATGCTTCTTTTAGATGCTTCTTTTAAAAAATAAATTGTAAGAGGCAAAAAGTTAGTTTTAGGGGAGTTTTCTAGAAGTCTACTTTAGTCCTTAAGTTTGATAAGGACTAAAAAGTAGTTTATGCATTAAGCATATCATGCCTACAACCTGAGGTGACACTTCATTTGATGATAGGAGTCAATGTTTGCCAGCACGTTTCCATTATAACAACAAGCAACAGAATAATTCTCCTGCCACTTTATCTTTTCTGTTTACATTTTTAAAAGAATGCTGTCAGTTAATGGATATTTGTTTGCTTTAACTATACATTTTCTTGCTTTTGGGTGATTTAAAATAAAGCACTTAACACTATTTTAAAACATTTTGCTAGCTTAATGGAGTCTCATGCTGTACCCACAAAAGAGCTTTTTACACAAATGTAGGAGATAAAGCTGCAGAATCTTCAGGAGTTCTAACCATATGTTCCAGGATTAGTTTTTTTTTAAAATGCATTTCCACAAATTATTTATAGAAAACAAAATGAAATGTCATCAAGGACAGATTCATTTTTAATACAATGCTATTTTACTATTAGCATAAAGAAATAGCACTTTGCTGAGTAATGGATTAACGCAATTGTACTCACTGCACTTTTTATTTTATTTTTAGAAAAAGGCAACCATTATATGTCATTTTTCATCTAATATGTTTATGTAATCAACCCTTTTCTGGTGAATTGTTGGATCATGTCCCTACACTCTTCAACAAAAGTGGCCAATAAACTTCTACCAAGAAAATTTCAAAACAGAACTTAAATTATGTCTTTCAGTGCTATCAGACACTAGATGCAGGATTTACATAAGGCACATCATAAAGGCTGAATACTAATATGGTCTGCAAATGTTTCCATTCCTTGCTTTTGAAAAACAGGTAATACTTTCATACATACAGCATGAAAGTGTTTCTTCCCCAACCCCCATATACACTCCCAAATAGTCACAATACATTAATTGGTTTGATTATCATAATCTGACCTTATTTAGTGGTTCCTAACATTTCACACTGAGAATCTCTAGCGAACATTGATGCAATAAAATGAAATGTATTTACTGTAGACTTTATTTGGATAGTGTATAGCAAATTAACTCTGTTTATATTGGTATGCATGTCTTTTCCGTGACTGAGAACTCATACAAAGCTCGGGAAACTGACTTTTGGTAGTAAACCATGCAAAGCTTAGGAAACAGACTTTTGGCCTCACAGGGCCAGGTGAGAAAGCATGAGGTATGGGGGTGTGCGGACAGAGTGGGGCACTCAGGGCTGCTGGGGGGGTCACTGATTGGGGTTCAGAAGGGCTGGGTGGGGGTACAGATTAGGGAGAAAGAGAGAGAGAGAGAGAGAGGCAGGCTCCTTTCAAAAGCACGTCGGTGCTTTGCTTCCATTGATTTCAATGGAAGTTGAATGCAGTAAGCCAGTGGCACCAACCGGCCAGGGCGTCGCGACCCTTCTTTGGGCCGAATAAGGCCACAGAGTCTCCCTTCAGGGGGAATAATCAGTGCCCATTCACAAGTCTTTAACCCCGGCCCCCAGTGGGGTGAGCTAACAAGCGGTCTGGTGCCCCTGGCTTTCCCACAGGCAGGGCTGTTAAAGCAGTCTATTGCCTCCGGCCCACAGGCAGGGCAAGGCAGGTAAGCACAGGATCCTCTGTTTGCAGCTGTAGAGGATAGCACTCCCTCCCGGGATGGTTAGCAAAGGGGGGGAGGAGGATGCAGGACCACCCATCTCCACTGCATCCCAACCCAGGGTCCTAGCAGTGGCAGAGCCCTTTGCCACTGAATCAGCGGGGCTCCAGCCGCAAGACGCTGATGGAGCTTAGCCCCTGACTCAGCCGCTGGCTAGCCGGCTGACCCTGGGCCACTTCCTCCCTCTGGTCCCCGGGTACCTGGGTGCTCAGTTTCCCTCTGGGTCGCTGGGGTACACGGCAAGCAGCAGGCCGTCCAGTCCCTCTTTGTCGACCAGCGGCTGGTCCGGGAACTCCTCAGCGGAGGGCAGCTCCTCCAGGTCAGAGGGTACCAGTGGTTCCTCTGGTCCACAGGGTTCACTCAGCTCCTAGGGTCCCCCAACGTCAGGCAAGTCCTCCAGGTCAGAGCCATTCTCAGGGGGCATTTCCCACCCCGGAGTTTCAGGTGGCTTGTTTCAGCTACCAGGGCTTGTAGCCAGGTCCAATCACTAGGACCCGGTGGTCCTATCCAGTCACCAGGGCCCAGCTATCCAGGCAGGTTTTGGATGCTCTGCTCGGTGGGACAGCTGCTCCAAACAGCTGCTTGGTTGGGGTGGGGTGGGGTCGGGTCAGGCCTAGGCCCCAGTCTGCGGGAAGACACGTCTGCCTCCGGCTTCCCCCTTACTGAGTTGCTAGGCCAGCCTTTTGTACTTCCCTTTCCGCTTTGACTCCGCCCCCCTGTTGCTAGGCAGTTTGGCCTGTAGGGCCCAGTTCTGCCCAGCAGGGGCGTCGCAACCCTTCCTCGGGCACAGGCTCCGAGGAAGGCCACAGAGCCTTCCTACAGATGCCTAGGTTCTTTGTCAATCTCATGGAAAGTCAAAGGGACTTATGCTCCTATGGGCCTATGTGACAGATAGGTAACTTCCATTTTAAAAGTGACACTACCTAATCAAACCTTTTAACTACTTCACTACGGATCACTGTATCAGAAGCCTCCAGAAAAAATGCTTGTTCACTTTTGCTTGGTAACCCTAAGTGGTGGATTCTCTTTAGGAAGTTTATAGGATCTAGCAGGTTATTGCAAGATTTTGTGGGCATTCTATGCAATTTCATATATGCTTCTGAGGCATTCTAGACTTGCTGCAGCAAGTCTAAGCTTGTCACACTTTTTAAATGTTTGAGATATATCAAAAAGTTCAAGCATACTGCAGCAACGTATATAGCTTATCTAATAAGTACGCATACACCCCTAACTATAGTATTTGAGTACATTAATAAATGTATCTACAAAACAGTCCTGTGATGTAGGGGATGTTAATATACCTGTTTTACAGAGCATGAATTTAGACAGAGAGAAATTAAGTGACTTGCCCAACTGTGGCAGAGCCAGGAATTGAAGCCAGATCTCTTACATCCTAGTCCAACACTATAACTCAATATCATCTATCCTGCCATCAGCTAGAATATAGAAGTAGAAGTGACTTGAGACTGGTGCACAAGGCTAGGATTTACATTACAAGTGGGACTGTACTGAACTTGTTTTGCTCAGACTCAGTAAAGTAGTTCCAGTTAGAAATACTTACTACATTCTTATCTTCCTATTCTGATAAATATATGTACAACATATTGCTCATGGAACGTCCTATGTACATCATAGAACCTTTTATGTACATCAAGCAATAATATTTTTATGAATTGGCCAGAACATGAAGGAAGAAACTGAACTCAATGCAGTGCCAATTTCTTAAGTGCTGAACTTTCTGAATCTAGTCTAGAGCTCTCTATCCTAATCATTCAGCTAATAGCTACTAATATCCACCCCAGTACTCCATATTTATAATATTATACTTGACTGTGACAGAACTACTAAATAAGAGATCAACAAAATAACCAAGAAATTACTTAAAACAATTCCAATTATTACAACCCAAAATTTGTGCAAACACACATACACTTTTTTAGATTGTAAACTCTTCAGGGGATGGATAGTGTGTTCCTACATATTTTACTCCTAGGGGAATTCTGTGCCACTGTGCATGCGCAGAATTCATGTCCCTCACAGATGTTTCCCCCCCACAGAAAATACATTCTGCTGGGAAGGAGTTGCAATTACACCTTTCACTGACCAGGGGCTGCTGTGGCACCAGAAGAGAAGGCAGCTAGCTTAGACAGCTGCAGAGATGGAGGGGAAGAGGCTGCCTTGCCCACAGGGCCAGATAAGGATGAATGGGATCGGGGGTGGAGGGGATGGACAGAGCAGGGATCTCAGGGCTGCTGGGTCACAGACTGGGATTCAGAAGGGCTAGTGGGAGAGACAGACTGGGGCCGGGCAACTGGAGCTAGGGAGGTGACAGCATTGAGCAAGGGTGTAGCAAGGGAGAATGGCCTCTCTCTGATGCTGACAGGGAGGAATCACTCCCTGCCCTCTGGTGGGAAGAGCCAGGCTGGGCCTGTACTTGTGCCAGAAGTGGAAGGGCAGAATAGGAAATACAAGAGTCAGGGCCTCCAGCTCAACTGAGGGAGAACCAGGGAAGGTGTTGGATGCTGCTGCCTTGCTGCTGGCCTCTGAACCAGAAGCTGAATTGTATCAACTCCTGCCACTGGGCAAATACCCTGAGAAGCTGCTGGAACTCCTGGCTGTTGAGTACCCCAAGGAGCCTGAGGACCCATGAGTGACTAAGCCTTACAAACAGGTCGGGGCAGAACTAGCCCAGGGAACCAGACATTAGTCCAGTTGTGTTGCTGAAACTGCGGTCGGCAATTTTTGGCGGGATTCCTGCTGACCCAGTGGCGGGATTCCCCGCCACTGTTAGGGCCCTGGGCTGGGACCTCATGAAGTAGGGTGGGCCTGAGTTCACCTACCTCCTGCTGACAACCCCAGCCCTAGGGTAGCAGTCTACCCACCTTAGGCCACATGGCCTGCATTCGTTTGCTGTCTGTCCTAGCCAGAGACCTGGGCCATAAACTGCTGGTTCTCTACCCCGTCAAGACAGCTTGAGCTTAACTGTTTGCTGTTTGTCCCAGCCAGGGAGCTGGGCCACAGACTGCATTTGCTTTGCCCCAGCCAGGGAGCTGGGCCACAGACTGCTTCTGCTCTGCCCCAGCCAGGAAGCTGGGACACAGACTGTTTTCGCTTTGCCCCGCCCAGAGGGCTTGAGCCTGACTGTTTGCTATTGCTCTGCCCCCTCCAGAGGGCTGACCCTGACTGTGCTAATCCCCTGTTGATTGATTCTAAACCACTAGAGTGGCCTCCCTCTGACTCTTACAGGGAAGAACCACACTAAGCTACTACACTTGGAAGAGAATGCAGACATGACCCCAACATGGAGACAAGGGGCCAAGGCTATTGCAAAGAACCCCCCACCACATGACTGTCTCTGACCGTGGAGGTCAATAAGTTGATTAAATGGCTGGCGGGGAGCTAGCAGTAACAGCAGGCGAGTCAGCTACAAGAGCAACTCGTGCAGCAACTGGAGGTCGTTTAGAAGGACATGCAGGTGATGGGTGTCATTGAGAGGTCCCAAATTGAGTGGTGCAGTCCCATTGTATCGATGCCAAAACCTGATGGGACGCTGCACTTTTGCATTGAGGTCTAGAGCAGTGGTTCTCAACCTTTCCAGACTACTGTACCCTTTTCAGGAGTCTGATTTGCCTTGCGTACACTGAAGGTTCACCTCACTTAAAAACTAATTGCTTACAAAATCAGCCATAAAAGTATAAAAGTGTCACAGCACACTGCTACTGAGAAATTGCTTCCTTTCACATTTTTACCATATGATTATAAAATAAATCAATTGGAATAGAAACATTGTGCTTGCATTTCAGTGTATAGTATATAGAGCAGTATAAACAAGTCATTGTTTGAAACTTTAGTTTGTACTGACTGCTAATGCTTTTTATGTAGCCTGTTGCAGTATCTAGATGAGTTGATGTACCTCCTGGAAGACCTCTGCATACTCCCAGGGGTACATGTACCCTTGGTTGAGAACCAATGGTCTAGAGGGTTAACGCTATCTCTAAATTCAATGTGTACCCAGTGACCTGGATAGAGAACCTTGGGGAGGCTTGCTTCATCACCACTTCATAAAGGGATACTGGCAATCCCCCTCAACCCAGGCTTGAGGGAGAAGACCTCTTTTGCCATGCCAACTGGACTCTACCAGTTTACCCGGATGCCCTTCAATCTTCCTGGGACCCCTGCAACCTTCCAGAGGCTGATGGACCACCTCCTGCAGCTCCATGGTTCCTATGCTGCAGCATACTTAGATAACATAGTTATATACAGTTGGCACTGGGAAGACCATCTCAATCAGATGGCAGCCATCCCATGTTCCCTGTGGACTGAGGGCCTAAATGTCAACCCAAAGAAGTGTCAGATCGGGTGGCAGGAGATGACCAACCTTGGATACACTGTGGGCTGAGGACAAGAATATCCATTCATATGAAAGGTCCAGGCCTTGAAAGACTGTCCACCACCCACAACAAAGCAATAAGTGTGCTAGTTCCTGGGGCTAGTTGTTTATTACTGTTGGTTTGTTCCCCAGTTTGCCTCCATTGCAGCTGCCCTGACTGAATCCCTAACCAAAGACGGCCTGCAGAATGTACACTGGATGGCTGAGTGTGAGGAGGACTTCCAGACCCTCAAGCCCAGACTCACCTGTGGATTCATTGTCCAGATGGATGCTGCAGAGGTGGATTTGGGGCTGTCTTCTCCCAAGATATCAGCACCTCATCCTGTATACCAGCTGGAAGCTGTTCCCCTGTGGGAGGAATTATTTGGTCATTGAGCAAGAGGCCCTTGTAGTTAAATGGGTGATGGACACTCTCTGGTATTATCTCCTAGGTAACCCCTTTGTGATCATGACTGACCATGCTCCTCTGAAATGGCTAAATATGATGAAGTAAACAAACATCCAATTAATGCGCAGGTACCTTACCATCCAGCTGTACCCATTTGCCCTCCAACACGGAGCAGGTAAGGACAATGCGAACACAAACTTTCTATCATGCCTGGAAGACCAGGAGTCAACCTGCTCTGGGGACTGGGAGCTAGACTGGAGGGGGAGGTGTAGTGAAGCAGAGTGGCCTCCTTCTGACACTGCCAAGGAAGAACAATTCCCTGCCACCTGGTGGGCGAAGCCAGGTCAGGCCCACCCCTTGTGCCAAGCCAGGTCAGGCCCACCTCTTGTGCTGGAAGTGGAGGGGCAGAACAGGAAGTATAAGAAAAAGGGCCTTCAGTTCAGTTAAGGGAGAGCCGGGGAAGGAGTCAGATGCTGCTGATCCCTGAACGAGGGAACAAGCTATATCAATCCCTGCCTCTGAGGAGCTGCCACCAGGCAAATACCCTGAGAAGCTGCTGCAACTGCCAGCTGTTGAGTATCCCAAGGAGCCTGAGGACCCATAAGCAATGATGCCCTACAGACAGGTAATAGCCCAGGGAAACCAGACATTTATTTGGTTGTTGCTGAAACTATGGTTGGTATGTTTCGGCAGGATCCCTGCCAACCCAGTGGCCACTGTAGGGACCTTGGGTTGGTAACTGGTGCAGTAGGGAGGGCATGGGTCTCCCTACCTCCTAGGTCTCCCTACCTCCCAACTCCAGCCCTAGGGTGGCAGCCTACCCACCTTAGGCCAAATGGCCTGCATTTGTTTGCTGTCTGCCCAAGCCAGGGGGCTGGACCACAGACTGCATCTATTCAGCCTGGCCCGGAGGGCTTGAGCCTAAGTGTTAGCTATTTCTCTGTCCTGTCCAGAGACTGTGCTAATCTCCTGACTGTGCTAATCTCCTGTTGATTGGCTGTCAGTCACTAGGTGGTCCAGTGATGCAGAGTGGCCTCCCTCTGATGCTAACAGAGCAGGGGGTAGAGAGGCACATGGTGAGAGGATTCAGGGACACAGGGACAGGAGCAGAGGTGCCTGACTGAATGGGAGTGGCTAGGGACCAGCCAGGGTCTGCCTGGAGGAGGCTCCCAAACTCCCTAACTTCCCTTCCCCCAGAAAAAAAATCCCTATGCCATACTTCTCCCACTCAGACCCAACAACCCTTCAAGTTCACACTCAGGCTCCTTCCCAGAAATTACTTCCCTCTCCCTTAGCTCCTACATTACTCCTGACTCCCCCTGCACTGCACTGCTTCTGAGGGATGGGAGAAATACATTTATGTATTCTAGTTTGAACAAATTATTATTCAAAGTCCTTTATTAATATGCCTAGTAAGGAATCTGTTTGTCCAATAACATTTCCTGAATGTTCATCTGTATTGTTACAGATACACTTGCTGACAGGTATTTTGAAAAAAATTACTAAAATAATTGAAACTGGAGTGATTATATTGTGTGATTTTGATAAATAAAATAGGCAGAATTTTAAAATATTGTGTGCAGAATTTTTAATATTTTTGGTGCAGAATTCCCACAGGAATAATATTTGTATAACACCTAGCACACAGGGCTCTGACCAAAGTACTGGCTTTTAGACATTACCACAATCACAAAATCTCTTTCATGAGCTCTTTTTCTCCCCATTTGTGCCATTCCCTGACTTTCCACCTCTCCATGTGTCATGAAGCATTTGCTTGTCCTGTTATCTTTATAACTAAGATTTTGTAATCTTTTCCCATCAAGGATATTGATTTTATATCTGTAAAGCACTTTAAACATAACACATATGTTAAAAATCATTATTAGTTGATACATTACAATCGCAAGTACAGGCTCAACCAGGATGGAGTCCCATTATGTCAAGCACTGTACAAACACACAACGAAAGAGAATCCCTGCTCCAAAGCGCCTCCCCCCTATAAGACAAGATATAATGGGGTGAGACACACAAAAGCAGGGTTTATGGGGCTGTGAGGTCACAAAAGTAGCTGAATTTTTAGAACAGATTCTCTGCTTGTACAATTCTTAGCCAATCATTAGCCAGCAATCAAACCCATGAGTGGCATAACTGGTATTACACAGCATTCAATAGAAACATCTTTTTGCTCCAGGGGCTTAATAGAAATATATGGAAGTTTCATCAATTAGTCTCCCCCCCATCACACAAAACATAAATACTATTAAGTAATTTCTTTTTAACATAATGCTTTAATTAATTTGAGAAATTCTGCTTCTGAGTAAACCTTACATTTTATGACGTATTTTATTGAGAACAATAGTCAGTTAATTTACTCTAGACAGAAATGAATGCGGACACAATCAATACAAATCCAACTGTTTGGTTAGCATGCTTATACTAAATTTGGAAAGAAAAATGTAGCTTTCCAAATAGTTTGTGACTGGAAAACTGAAATACATCTTAAATCATCAGGAGGTTTGATCCAGAGTCCATTAAGTCAATGGAAAGACTTCCATTGATTTCAAAGGGTTTTGAATTGGGCCCCAAGTTGTTTTAAATTCTTTCTAGTGTGTCACTCCCTCCCCCTTCCAGGGCTGACAGTAGAAAAATGTTTCCTTCCAAAGTAAAAAGTATGACTGAATCCACTCACAGTGGAGATCTCCTGAGCAAGAATGTACACAGAGTCAGGTTTCGAAGTGTGCTTTAATGGAAACCAGTAGGAAGAATTCTTCCTAATCCAGTTAAATAGTAACTTTTAAGGGAAAGTTGGAGGACTGGATACACCTCCTAGAATAACATCACCCAATCTCTCATCTGCTTGATATCACTGCTCTACTACTTTTGTAGTTGAAGGACTCTGGAGCTTATGCTACACAGTGAACCATGTGATTAGCATATGCCCAGTCACATGAGCTTCTCTCCCTGATTTCTTGCAAGTATTGACTATCTTTCAGGAGTACAAAAGCTGCCTTAGTAGATCTTTATTTAACATTCCCCACCTCTCCTCTTCCTTGCCAATTCTGGCTTCCTTTGTTCTGTCTTTGAGTAGCTTTCCATTGTCTCCTTTTACCCCTCTGAAGGGAGATGGGTAAAATAAAATGAGTTTTGCAAGTATGCAGTTGCTTTTTTAGCAAACTATGGTGACCAAAGTAGCATTGTTAGAAGTTCAGTACCTTCTTTTTGTATCTGTTGTAGGAGGACAATGACAAAACCTTGCTAGCCCCAGGCAGATACATATACAGAGAGAGAGATTTATGATACAGCATTCATAGAATCATAGAATCATAGAATATTAGAGTTGGAAGGGACCTCAGGAGGTCATCTAGTCCAACCCTCTGCTCAAAGCAGGACTAACCTCAGCTATATCATCCCAGCCAGGGCTTTGTCAAGCCTCAGCTTAAAAACCTCTAAGGATGGAGATTCCATCACCTCCCTAGGTAACCTATTCCAGTGCTTCACCACCCTCCTAGTAAAAAACTTTTTCCTAATGTCCAACCTAGACCTCCCGCCCTGCAACTTGAGACCGTTGCTCCTTGTTCTGTCATCTGCCACCACCAAGAACAGCCTAGCTCCATCCTACCTGGAACCCCCTTTCAGGTAGTTAAAGGCCGCTATCAAATTCCCCCTCACTCTTCTCTTTTGCAGACTAAACAAGCCCAGTTCCCTCAGCCTCTCCTCATAAGTCCTGTGCGCCAGCCCCCTAATCATTTTTGTTGCCCTCCTCTGGACTCTCCCCAACTTGTCCACATCCTTTTTGTAGTGGGGTCCCAAAACTGGACACAATACTCTAAATGCGGCTTCACCAATGCCGAATAGAGGGGAATAATCACTTCCCGCGACCTGCTGGCAATGCCCCTCCTAATGCAGCCCAATATGCCATTAGCCTTCTTGACAACCAGGGCACACTGCTGACTCATATCCAGCTTTTTATCCACCGTTACCCCCAGGTCCCTTTCTGCAGAACTGCTGTCTAGCTTGTCGGTCCCCAGTCTGTAGCTGTGCATGGGATTCTTCCTTCCTAAGTGGAGGACTCTGCACTTATCTTTGTTGAACCTCATTAGATTTCTTTTGGCCCAATACTCCAGTTTGTTTAGGACCCTCTGTATTCTATCCCTACCTTCTAGGGTATCTACCACTCCCCCCAGCTTAGTGTCGTCTGCAAACTTGCTGAGGGTGCAATCTACCCCATCTTCCAGATCATTAATGAAGATGTTGAACAAAACTGGCCCCAGGACTGACCCCTGGGGAACTCCGCTTGTGACCGGCTGCCAGCTAGACATGGAGCCATTGATCACTACTCGTTGAGCCCTATGCTCTAGCCAGTTCTCTATCCATTTTATAGTCCATTCATCCAACCCATACTTCTTTAACTTGCTGATAAGAATACTGTGAGAGACAGTATCAAAAGCTTTGCTAAAGTCAAGGTATATCACATCCACCGCCTTCCCTACATCCACAGAGCCAGTCACCTCATCATAGAAAGCAATCAGGTTGGTCAGGCATGACTTTCCTTGGTGAATCTGTGTTGACTGTTCCTGATCACCTTCCTCTCTTCCAAGTGCCTTAAAATGGATTCCTTAAGGACCTGCTCCATGATTTTTCCAGGGATTGAGGTGAGGCTGACCGGTCTGTAGTTCCCTGGATCCTCTTTCCTCCGTTTTTTGAAGATGGGCACTATATTTGCTTTTTTCCAGTCGTCAGGGACCTCCCCCTGTTGCCACGAGCTTTCAAAGATAATTCATTCGTAGTAACATTTCATAACTCCATAATATCAACCAGAACTCATATGTTGTAAGATTGTCACAATTCTACTTAAGCCAAAAACACCAACACCACCACACCATGAGTGTACACTGTTTTCTCAAAAGACATAAGGCCAAGAGCCCTGGCTCCCTGAGTCGTGATGAAATTAGACTCAACTTTTTTTTTTAAACTATGTTTCTAATTCTCTTGGTAGAGAAGAAATGCAGGAAAAATGTAAGCCAATGTGGTGATGCTTGCCTGAGTCTGCAGACAGCCACCAGTGGAGGAAGGACCACCCAGGGAGAAAGCTGCTTGGAATACTGTGTCCAGTTCTGGTGCTCACAATTCAAAAAGGCTGTTGATAAATTGGAGAGGGTTTAGAGAAGAGCCACAAGAATGATTAAAGGATTAGGACAGAATTCTTCTGATAACCATACCAATGCTTCGGTTCGCTGAATTACAGTGCACAGAGTGTAAAATGTTTCACAGCCCTGAGCAATGTAATTAAACCAATCTAACTGCAGTGTAGACCAGCCCTTAGAAAACATGCCTTATAGTGATAGACTCAGAGAGCTCAAATCTACTTATCTTAACAAAGATAAGGTTAAGGAATGACTTTATTACAGTCTACAAGTATCTAGATGTGGAACAAATATTTACTAATGGGCTCCACATCTAGCAAAAAAGGATATAACATGATCCAATGCTTGGAAATTGAAGCTAGACTAATCCAGACTGGAAATTAAATCAATATTTATATCAGTGAGAGTAATTAACCATTGGAATAGTTTACCAATGATCATGGTGGATTCTCTATCACTGACAATTTTTAACTCAAGAGTGGATGTTTTTCTAAAATATATAATCTCTGAATTATTTTAAGGAAGTTGTATGGCCTGTGTTATACAGGAGGTCAGACTAGATGATCATAATAGTCTCTTCTGACTTTGGGATCTATGAACACACACTCAGCACAGATCACCCCTTACTATTAATGAGGAGGGTGTGAAGCCACTTTTACTTCAGTGGTGGCCAAGGAGATGGAGTACATTAGGTAATGGTGTTCTTAGGATCTCAGACTGTCTTACTCAGGCCTGCAAAAAGGAAGCTTGGGAATTCCAAGTTGAGGTTCCATTTTACAAAAAACACACCAAAACAATCCTCCAAACATTCAAAAGTATACAATAGCTCAGTAAGTGATCCAAACTTACCAGTGCCCTGCTAGCAACAGCTTGAGACTAACCAGAAATTCAGAGACAGTCACCTCATTAATACCCCATTAAATAGCTTATTCATATTCTTGTTTCCTTTATGTGGACATTGAATAAGTTTGCCTCTGAGTTCCTAGTTGTTTTTAAGATGGAGATGTATTATGCACACATGCACACAGCACTGAACCTCTACATAAATATTAAGGGATCCACATGAATCTAGATGCTATTAAGTGCTAGGATAATAATTTCAATACATTTTGTGCAAGGAGATTACAATCTAAGAAAGGAGAAGAATATTTTTTAAAAAAAATCAATGTATTTTCAGAAGTTGATTAATCAAGATAAAAATGTTTATTTAAGGATCCTCAAGAATGCACCTAGTAATTTTCAGATAACTCACATCTGATAATACAACTATAACTGCAAAGCTTTTTTCCCATGATGCAGGAAACTGGGTGAAGCTTATTATTTATATGATGGAAGCAGCTAAAAACTCTAGTCAATGAGCAGAGCACCACACCATGCAGACAGGCCTAAAATGGCAGTCTGTCCCAATTTACATGAGACACAGGATGCAACAGGTGGACAAAACAGACAAATGGAGTAGGGGTGGATTGGAAGGAAGTAGCAAAGTGAAGAGAGGTTAGCAGATATCACAGTTCATTATTTGTCTAACCTGTGCCTGAAGGGGAACCGGTTCCAGACTTTGTACAAAATAATACTTCTAAGAGGTTTCAGCCCAGGAGACACCCTCCTCCTTCTCTCCCACTGAATCTCTCTGTTCTCACTAGAGATGCAGTTCTTCTCTTTCTCTAATTTATATTATGCTAACTTTGTTTGGGAGGTGGAGCAGTGGCCTGTGAACCTCTTTCACTCCACAAGTCTTTGGGGGCAGCTAGCTGGCTCTCTTTCCTGTCCTCTAGGATAGCTACTTTTACTATTTCATTGCTCTCAAGTCTTTTATAAGGGGATGGGTGCAGGCAAAACAGAGTTATTCCACATTTATTTCCCTGCTTCCAAGGAGCAGGAAAAATTCATTCTCCTTCTTCCAGTCAAGCTCTACAGCCGCAGAACTGTTGTATTAATTTCAGTGGAATAAGTGGGCCGAGACTCAAAGATGTTAATATAATTCTGTTACTGTACAACACTAAACGTTTTAAAAAACTGTTTGGTATATAGAGATCTTGGCCTGCTTAATACCCTGGCAACATATTGGTAAAAGAAATCTGTACCCTTTAATAAAAGATAGAAAAAAGGAAAAATAGTTAAAACATTTGAAATATAAAATATTAAATATGGTTTACATTTTAACAATATTTCTTGTTCCCTGTCCATTTAGCTGAGAAATTTCAGAAGAAAAACATCCTTATTTTAAAAGATTTTTAGATGGCATATGAGCCATTAACAACTGCAGTTTTTAATGAACAAAGTTGAGACCAGTTAATGTTTGATTCTGTCTTTTAATTGGGAAAAGACAGATACACACACACACACAAGAGGAGAGAGTAAAGAACAGTGCAAAGATAGAAAATCCAGTTTTTATCTCTGGTGTTGGCTTTTACTTTCAATCTCCCTACTGGGAAACACACATGGGTATGGCACACTGTCCTATTAGTCACTCCAAGACCTGTTAGACTTCTACAAGCATTGGTCTGTTTAGGGCATTCCTTTTAGTTGCCTCTTTGGTCACAGGCTCACAGCAGTGCTGCAAAATACAGCTACCCAAGACCAAGACTATGCTAAATTTTTCTTGAATAGAAGGTAAAAGGAGAGGGATAGGAAAGAAATAAGGCGGAGAAGGAAACAGACACACGAGGGAAGAGTCAAAGCCTCACATTCAATATGGTATTTGGGTTTAACCAAAACCAGTGGAGATGGTAATTTCATCTGGGTCTCCTCTCTGGCCTGGTCAGGTCATCTCTCAGGATCAGGACAAAAGTCCAGCAATATTACTGTGGATCCTGGGATATAGGAGACAGTAGGGTGCCATGATAGTAAAACTAATTTCTTCCTGTTCACCTGTCTCCCAGTCAGTGTGACAATCAGTGTCCAAACACCTTAAGGGAGAGAATAGAAAAGCTTAACTCCCCTCGCCCAAATAAGCAATTAAACCAACTGATTGCATATGTCATTTTATTACAAAAAATATATCAAGTAAGGTCTTTTATGAAAGTTTGTAATGTTCTGAACTTAAATTCCTATCATAATCCACATATGTATATATATAGAAAACGACGCCTAAACTTCAGCTCTATTTCACAGCAGGGCAGGGAGGAAGTAGTAAGACAGGGAGGGGTACTTCCAAAGCCAGTTGTTTACACAAAACTAACTTCCAACCCATGTATTGTCCAGACCAAGAAAAGACAATGGTGGATCATTACAGGTAATGGAGAGACATCCAGATAACTGGGAATTTCCCCATTTTGAATATCTGTAGTAACTAAAGGAAAAAAAAAAATGAACACACACCTGAAAACCCTTTTATAACTGAAAGAGGTTTGAAGTGAAATCCATCCAGAAACTGAGGGATAGCATTTAAGCAGGAAGCTGACTGAATACTGGATCCCACCTATAATTTGAACAGTTTCCCAATGTAACCCCCAATGCAAATATAATTTGTATTAGAAAGGGGATTTTATCCAATATATAGAAGTGTAAAGCCTGAAGTTGTGTGTTGATGTTTATTCTTTATAACTTGAATATATTTGTTCCCTGTTACTATTTAATCTTTCAATCTGTTTCTTTTATTAAATAAACCTTTGGTGCAAACAGTGGAGTGTGTGCGACAAAGTGGGCTGATAACTGGGGGTGGATTTCACCCCTTTAGGGTTGATAAAACAGAAGAGACAAGTCCAAGTGTCTGGTAGTTAAAAACACGGGAAGGACAGACTCAGGGAGAGACTCAGGACTGGAGGTTCAGGGGAGACTCAGGGGAGGCTGTGTCACCCTGCAAGGAGTAGCTAGGCTAGTGAAAATGAAAGCCAGGATGAGACCTTGTCTTGCGGGCAGGCTTGTGTGTCAGGCATCTAAGATATACCAGCACAGCATTAAGGCACCACATTATTACAGGACAAGCAGTGACAGAACACCTTTCTGGTGTAGGTGATTCCCAAAACCTCACAGCCAGTAATTGTTTATTTTTCCCCAGAAAGACTTTTTGATGATATTAAGAGGAAATGATGGGTGAAACAGCCCATCCCTCTGTTATTTTGTCATTATTTAGGCTAAATTTATGAGACAGCAATATTGGTCCAGTCAGAGAAATGTGGGACCAAAAATTGTTTGCCAGGCACGAGCTTAATGCAGTCCTTGAATTATGTCATCAGGCCTTTGTCTCCCTTTTTTGCCTCTGACCCCATAAAAATTTGGTATAGAATATTATGACATTCTATGAACTTGTACTTAATTTTCACAATTAGGGTACATTTATAGACCCAATTATTAGAACAGAATCCAAATCCGTTCTTTTATTTATGGAACTGAGAAGCCTCAAGTTTATACCATCCATCTATGACATTCCCCTTTGCAATCTGGACTGGTGTATAACTGTCACCCCAATCCCTCACTCTTGGGGCCCGTTTTGCACTTGCCCCCACTATGTGAATTCCCTGCTCCTGCAACAGCCCACACCCAGCCTCCTGCAAGCAAGCAGTCCTTACCTTAGTAAGTGAGTGCTTCTGGATAGCCACTCATGGGATTATGCAATAGAATGACCCAGTAAACACCCCTAGTCCTAGATGTAACTCTAGGAACTGCTCTCTTGCAATGTTCAGTGCTGCCCACTGAACCTCGTAAGTTCATATTAGTTTGTCAATTTATCATATAAATCAATATTCACCAGCTCTGTCACTCTAAATGAAGTCTCTACACATGCCCAAACCACATGCACGGCTTTAGGTAAAACAAACAAATAATTTTATTAAGTACAGAAAGATTTTAAGTGATCATAAGCCAGAAGAATATAAATCAGATTTGAACAAAAGTAAATAAAAGGCAAATTGCATTCTAAACTCAGCTTAATACTTTCAGTAACTTTCCAGTCTTAGATAATGCTCACCACAGGCTGTCTGACTCCTTCAGCCAGGCCCTCCCCCTGTGGACAGTCTTTCAGTTGCTTGATGTTGCTGTAGATGGATTGCAAGAAAGAGCTCCAGGAAGCCAAAATCTCTCCCCTTTTAATATGCCCCCCTCCCCCCACTTCAGGTTAGGTAACAAAAGTATCCTTGCATGTTTTTCTCCAAGTCCTGTCTGGAGTGATTAGCATCCCCTTATCAGATGCTTAGGTCAGTTCTTTGTCCCTGGAAGAACTGGGCTGTTTTATGCATGCCTAAGTGAGGCGTGAATTGCCTCTCTGTTTTTAGTGTTTGCCTGGATCTGCTTCAAGCTATGTGAGACACATATTTGGGAATATTACACAACAGAAGTTCACAAACATACATATAACATTGCAAGAAACATACTACCATAACAATAATGTGCAGTATGTCATGAGCATTCCAAAAACACCTTACATAACATACTTTGCATTAAACAATACACCGTTACACTATAAGAGTGAACATGAATGATACACTGTGATACCCTTGACTCATCCAACAATATTATAAATCTATCCAGCTATACACTTAACCCAGCAGAAGAGTCCATCTTATCTCGAGGACTCTCTTTTTGCCCCTACCACCCCCACACACGATACAATTCTGTTGTGACCTGGAATCCTACTTTCACCATCTCCAACTCAAAGAATATTTCCACAACACCACTGAACAACACACTAACCCACAGATACCTTCCTACCAACGCTACAAGAAGAAAAATTCTGCATGGACTCCTTCTGACGGTCAAAACAACAGATTAGATTTTTACATAGAGTGCTTCCGCCGAAGTGCACAAGCTGAGATTGTCGACAAGCAACACCGCTTGCCCTATAACCTCAGCCATGCACAATGCAATGCCATCCGCAGCCTCAATAACAACTCTGACATTATAATCAAGAGGCAGACAAAGGAGGTGCTGTTGTCATCATGAATAGATCTGATTATGAACAGGAGGCTTCCAGACAACTCTCCAACACCACATTCTACAAGCCACTACTGTCCGATCCCACTGAGGAATACCAAAAGAAACTACAACATTTACTTAAGAAACTCCCTACAGAAACACAGGAACAAATCTACACTGACACACCCCCTGAGCCCCGACCAGGGTTATTCTATCTGCTACCCAAGATCCACAAACTTGGGAATGCTGGACGCTCCCTTATCTCAAGCATTGGCACTCTCACAGCAGGACTGTCTGGGTATATGGACTCTCTCCTCAGGCCCTATGCCACCAGCACTCCCAGCTATCTTCCTGATACCACTGACTTCCTGAAAAACTACAATCCATCGGTGATCTCCCAGCAACATCCATAAACCAGTCGGAGAGCACTTCAATCTCCCAGGACACTCTGTAAATGACTTGAAAGTTGCCATACTTTTACAAAAAAGCTTCAAAAACAGACTTCAAAGAGAAACTGCTGAGCTTGAACTGATCTGCAAACTTGACATTATCAAACTGGGTTTAAAGAGAGATTTGGAATGGCTATCTCATTACAAGAAGTAATTCTCACCTCCTAATCAATGGTTGTGAATAGGACTCAACTACTTCCCCATTGTTGTTCCTTAAACTTGGATGTATATATATACCTGCCATTTGATTTCCATTTCTTGCATCTGACGAAGTGGGTTGCAGCCCACGAAAGCTTATGCCTACAAAAATTAAATTTGTTAGTCTTTAAAGTGCTACAGGACTCTCGTTGTTTTTACTGTATACAGACTAACACGGCTACCCCTCTGGAACTTTTCATGAATGATACACAATCATACCAAAAAGGATGTACATGTGGTGCAGTGTGTCACACCATCACCTTGAGAAATCCTTACAAAGGACAAGGGTACAAACAGAGGCAGTATCAGATAAAGGATACTTGGTCTTAATGCTGCA
The DNA here is from genome assembly GCF_026122565.2 of Emydura macquarii macquarii. Taxonomy (NCBI): domain Eukaryota; kingdom Metazoa; phylum Chordata; order Testudines; family Chelidae; genus Emydura; species Emydura macquarii. The sequence continues at coordinate 14,119,058 of NW_027130520.1, read as the reverse complement.
GAATTGGGGGCAATTGAAGATTCTCTGAGATATACTGGAAAGTGTACCTCTGCCAACCTTCCTTCTGCTCAACAGACAAAAGATGAGAAAACAGGCCAGCAAGGAAATCTTAGGAATGAAAGGAATGAGCCAACAGTCCCTCAGAAACATTGGGCAGGGACAACCATGGCCTCTTACAGGGGAATTGCATAGGGAGGTTGATTTGGAAGGATTACATATATCTCTAACAGAAAGATAACTGAAAGAAATTCCATAGCACCAATATTTAATGGACCTTCTTCTGAAGTCCCACTGGTGTCACACTGACTGCATTGGAGTTAATCCTGCTTTACAGTGCTGTAAGTGAGATCATAGTCAGACCCAGTGCTTAAAGCAAGCATTTAAGACCCAGTTGAGCATGAAAGAATAAATTTGAGAGACATCCAAAACATCAGTTATGCAAGTGCAAAACAGCAACAGTTAACAAGCTCACTGAAGCAAAAATAAATCAGAACTTAACATCTCTTCCTCTTCTTTAAGCTGTTGGCTTGTGCAATATACAATACTAACTGTCCATTCACTTCATTTTTTTCAGTCTGTTTATCTTGTTTCACTTGCAGGGACTATTCTGTGTAACAAGGCCTTAGAAAAAGATTATCTTGCTTTTAGCTTTTTAAAATAATTGCAGAGACAGCTTTGAGATGGTTAAACCCTTATTCCATTTTATCAAGTAAGATATGTGGATTCTAGTGGGTCTTCAGAAAGGTTTTTTTTCTTGCCTACTGTTACTAAACCAAACATCCAGACTCCTTGAAAAAGCTTTTACTTCATTATACTCCTCAGTGACAATAATTTTTAGTGGTTCTGTTATTCCTTTCAGTCCCTATTTCTCTGTACATCTTGTTACAAAAGTTGAAGTCTCAACAAATAAGTTAAAACATTCACTTTACAGCCAACATTTAGCATGGAACATTTATAACTGTTAAACTGCACAAACCCTATGCCCTGCAATCAGATTAGGAATTCTGGAAAATAGACCTGATTATTAACATCTTGACAGGGAAAACATTTGCCCACAGGCCCTTGTCAGTGGCCTTACCAGTTTCCAATTAATACTGAATCAGACAGAGTCCCCCAGGAGCTATAACACTTGACTTTCATTCTTAGTTCATGTTTATTTAAAAACTAATCTCCCCCTTGTAAAACAAGAAGCACTGCTTGTATTGCTACCTATCTAGGCCTTAGCCTCTCTCTTCCTGGCTAGATTTTGCCTGGCTCCTGACCTATCTCAAATATGTCGTCCCTTTAATTTCCTTCATTACACTGTTTTCCTAGAGAGACTTGTAGATAAGCCTTGCTCAAAAGTGAGAATTGCCAGTTACCCAAAAAGAACCTTGGACCCCAGGCTCAGGAGCACAACAAGCAATGTATACTTAGTATGACTGGAGTAGGAGCAAGCAATGGCTAATGTTGCTATAACTTCTAGCAGTTTGAGAAAACCAAACATTAGTAGAGCTTTAATTTCACTAAGAGCGAAATTGTGCACCTTAACTACTGTCCATGATGTGGTTAGTAAAGGGGTCACATCCCAGAGGGAGCTCAGAGATTGTGCCTCAGACACTGCAATTGTGAGTGGTCCTTTCACAAAGGAACTTCATGCACGCATTCCAGTTCTTTTGTACAACATAATGGCCCTTTGAGCCTGACTCAAAGGCACCCTTACACAAGAGGGGATTCTATCTTCAGAAGCAGTGACTCTGAAAAAAGACTTGGGGCTCATAGTGGATGATCAGCTGAACATGAAAGCCCAGTGCAATGCTGTGGCTAACTGGGCTAATATGACTCTTGGATATATAAACTGGGCAATCTTGAGTAGAAGTAGTGAAGTTATATTACCTCTCTATTTAGCACTGGTGCAACTACTGCTGGAATGCTGTGTCCAGTTCTGATGTCCACAATTCAAGAAGGATATTCATAAATGGGAGAGGGTTCAGAGAAGAGCCACAAGAATGATTTAAAATATTGCTTTAAACCTAACCAAGATAAGATTAAGGGGTGACTTTATTACCTACATGGGGAACAAATATTTGATAATGGTCTATTTAATGTAGCCGAGAAAAATATAGGAAGTCAATGGCTTGAAGTTGAAGCTAGACAAATTCAGACTTGAAATAAGGCATAATTTTATCAGTGAGAGTAATTAACCATTGGAACAGTTTATCACAAAGTGTAGTGGATTCTCCATCACTGACAATTTTTCAATCAAGGTTGGATGTTTTCCTAAAAGATATGCTCTAGGAATTGTTTTGGAGAACTTCTATGGCCTGTTTTACACAGGACGTTGATCACAATGATTCCTTCTGGCCTTCAAATCTATGAATCATGAATGAGGATATGACAAAACCCTACTTCTAGTGAAGCAGAATGACATTTCTCTGAGTGCACTGCAAAGAAAAAAAACAAGTTCTTTCAGTATCAGATATTTCAAGACTACTTCTAGTTCTATTCAATTTGTAAGTTAGTGAGTAAACCTCATTTCATATATTTTCAAGTTTAAAAGAATGCCAGTAATTGATCAGGAACATTCTCAGTAGAAGTTTGAGTAGCAGGAATTTAGTGTGCTAATCTAGTATATGGGCTCTCCAACGGTTTCATATCACAGATTATCTCTCAGTAGAGAAATTATCATATTGTATATCTCCCCTTTCATTCATGAACGCCCACTACCTCCTCCTGCATTGTCAACAGAAAATAACAAATAAGTAACTGTATGTGTTTACTATTTTTAAAAGTTTCTTTTAATGCTATGTATGAGCTAGAGACAAAGGAGATACAACATATTGTGGCCATACAGCTTTCAACAGTACAGCTGGGTGAAATTTTTTGTCTGAAGCTTTTTTCACCAAAAAAAAAATGTAGATTTAGGTCAACCAAAACATTTCACAAGGCTTTGTAGAATTCACAGAGGTGTTTTGTTGTATAAAAGAAATCACCAAAACTAACAAACAAAAATGCAATTTGAAAAATATTACAACCTTCCCCACCCCCCAACAAAACATAGGCAGTTCTATTTGAAGTGACTGTTTCAAAATTAACTTAAGTAGTTAGTTTAAGATTTATTTAATTTAATTATTTATGTTAGTTTATGACAATGTATATTGAATGGTAAAAGGATGATTGAGTTGTGTTGATTCAATGTCAATGATTTATAACATGGAACAACAAATGAAAACCAAATTATGGAAGAGGAGGGTAAATGATAGATGACATAGGAGGATAAACTAATGTCTAAGAATCAAATGACCAAAGACCCAGGTGAAGAACGCTGGACCAGAGATTGAGATGGTCATCATGACATGGAGACCGTTCCTGTATCCCAGAACTCAATAATGTGGACACCTGACTCTGTTTTATTGTCTGTCATATATATATGATCAGAAACTATAAATGACAATGACTGTTGGAAGATTTATAAAAGCAAAAAACTGATTAAGCCTAAATTGGTTGGACTCAGGCCTCAGGTTCAACACTTCACAGGCCAGTGAACCAGGAAAATATTATTCTCACACTTTTGCAACAGAAGACCAGCAAGTGATCTGATAACCCCTAGTCGTTTGTGAATGACATTCTGAAAACAATGCAGTGACATCTGGAATATATAAGGGGGGAAAGAAACATTTTTTTGAACATTAAGCAAACAATTTAATGCTTCATGAGTGTCTTAAAAATGTTTAATGAAGGGCTGACTCTAATAACTGATGAAAATATATAGCCTGATCCTAGCTTTGATTACACAGCACAGTTTGGGGACTGAAATTTACTATTAATTTAGACCCTTACCACACAACTCTCTGTTTGTGGGTGTCCCTCAACACTGTGATAGAACCCCACTGAAGTTATGGTAATTTCTGGCAGGATTTGGGCCTTAGGTGAAAGAATCGACTCTACAGTGTAGATTTAGATGATCAAAAAAGAGTAATCATCTTCTGAACTTCATCTGTGAACCAGTGCATATGTGTCAAGATTCAGGGGGTGTATATGGAAAAAATTATGCTCTGTGAAAGGCAAATATGAAGAACTTACCCAACAAAGTAACCCCTTCAGCGGAATGACATTAACAGCCCAGTGGACATAGTTCCATATTTTAGAATCAGTACTGAGTCTACTACAGTTCTTGCATCTGTTTATATTTCATGACTAGTCGTGGTACCAGAAGTCACTTTCTGGAATTAGTGACTTGAAGTTGCATTAGCTCATGATGCTATTACCACATTATTTAATAGAATATTTTTATTTGTTCTTACCAAATGCCTCATGAGTTTTTATCAAGCATGCAGAATTAATACATAAACACAGAAAGTAATATGGATAAGACATATATATTATGCCCTTTACTATTTTTGCTTCCATAGTAAAACAAATATATTTGCTATGAGAAGTGTTTTATTCAGACGGACGACTCAAGACACTTCTGGTAGTGTTTTTCAGAAAGGAAACATTTCTTTTCTAAAGTGTCGCTGTACTGATCTTGGCTAAATTTCACAGATATAAGATATTCTTTGTTAGTGTTTTCAGAAACCATAAAGCTGATATATACTTGACTTGAATATGCCTCTTAATATACTGGCAAGGCCCAGCTGCATGTGTATGAAGTGCATATACCCATTTTTGTGGCAGACTTCATGTACATGCAATCAAGGACAATGCAGAGATGCAAATGCTTAGTTAGCAACTTATTCACATTATTCCATCTTGCTTTTCGAATCAAATGCTCAACACACACCTTAACCTTTTCAAAAATAGAGCTCTAGTGCTAAAATCATTTTTATCTTATGTAATTTTTCACCTGACATTAAGTTTTAGTTACATAGCTTTAGAATTTATAGAAAGTTACCATCTACAGCTGAGTATAGTCTGCTATGGGACAAAGAAATGGATTTATATGTTTATATAGTCAATGTCTTTCAGCACTGAAAATGTTGCCTGCAGCTCAGTAAGACAAGTAATTATTTTTCAACTTTAATATATTGAACATGCTGGCATCTGTTTACAATGGTTCATTGTCTTTCATTTTGGTTTTTTGCAGGTTCAGTGAAGCTGAATGGCTCATTGAAGAGAACTGGTCTGATATGCTGTATGAAGCAACTGGAGTTCCTTCCTTTATAAATGCCTTACACAGCTTTTGTAAGTAGCTGGCCTTGCAAGACATTATATTCTAGATAGTGGCTCCTTTTTCTTATATATAATTTTTATATGCTTATTTTTTTCCAGTTTTACCAAACAATATTTAAACCATAAATCTAAAGTCTGTTCTCACATTTAGTTTAGAATGGTTACAGATTGTAATGATCCCCCCTTGGTGTTTGGTAGGGAAGTATGGCCTAGTGTTCCAGGCCACAGCCGGTGAATGGCCAGAGGGTTCTGGGGAGGGGATTACCTGTGTCCAGGATCCACCAGTGGGAAAGTGGGGGAGATACTTCCCTTTCTCTGATCATTACTTAGGTGGGTCCCCCCTTTGCTCAGGGAGGAGTCTTTTGGGTCAGCTGTACCATAGACTCTAGGCCTGTCTCTATTCTATTCTGCTCTGCTCTGCTCTGCTCTGCGCTATGTGGCTGGAGCCGTGGGCTGCAGGTCTGCTTTCTTCCAGCTCTGGCACCCAAATGAGCTGTTTCTGTCTTTTAAATGCTCCACCAAATGGAGCATTTGCTGCAGATGTGGCAGGAAGGGGCTGGCTGGGCCCAAAATAATCCGTTCCCTTGTTGCCCAGTATGGGGTTTGTACACCCCAAAACACAGATGCAATATAATAAGTACACATTAATAACTGACATGGAGTACACATTCTGGTATAACTGGTGGAGTTTTGTGTGATTGTATGTATTGCCTGGAACAGGAAAGATTTTCAAAGAACTGACTGATCAATTGTGGGTTACCAACAAAGTATACTTCAAAAAAAAGTTTTGTTTCAGATAACTTGTTATAACTACATATTTACACATTATCTGACACTGCACTTTAATAAATAACACACAGCAATTTACTAAATTATGTTGAAACATGTCAGAAGAAGAGAGTTGTGTATTGGGTTTCTGAAAGAGTTTCATCCATTGAAATGCAGAACATTCCTTTTGAAAACCGTTCCTCCAAAAACAATCAATAGTGTTGAGTAAAGAGCCTGGGAAGGTGGATTCAAATGTGTGGGTGTTACAGAATTGAGCAGCCACATTACTAAACTACTTCCAGCATCCATTTATAAAAGCAAGTCTACATGTAGGATAAACACATGCTTGTCAAATGGTGGTAAATGTAGTTTATAACCCAGTACCTTTCCTCTGTATTACTAATTACAACCAAATGCTTTTAATAATCTAATCTGCTTTCTGTATCTTCTTCTGAATATTTTACAAACCGTTTTCTATTTCCTCACACAAATTCCAGCTCGTTTAACAATATTAGATTTAATTCTGTGATAGAAGTGCAGATGTTTATCCAGGTTCTTCTTTTATTAGGATGATCCTGGAGGTAACTGCAATTTATCCAACTCACTATAATGGCCCACTTTTGAAAAATATGGTGTTGTTCCCTTAAGCAAGTTATCGGGTAACAGCTGTCTAGCTTCCACTGCTGGCACGCTTACCTAATGAAGCAACTAATATTTCTAGCCCCAGACTTAATTTTCAGACAGTTTGCATTTTTCTCCTTCTGATCTAATGCTCTTACCCCCAGTCCCTTATGGTTTAATATCCCTGAAACTACTAACAGATCTCTTTGCCCATTCATTTCATGAGTTGATTTACTAATGAGACAGCTCTTATCTTTATATTGCAATTTCAAATTCCCTTATTAGTTTTAAGAAGAAAGTTATCTTTGCTGATTTGACTTGAAAGTTTATAGACACTGTCATATGAACAATGGTACAAATGTAGCATCCATTTGCAGTTCCTTGTGAAGATGTTAAGATTCTTTCATCTTTGCTTTAGAAAAGTTTCAAAGATTGAGGCAATTGACTAACAAAGTATACAATAGGAAACGGGGATTCACCAGAGTGACTGGAAGCAGAAACTGGCCTGTAAAATGTATTATGCACTCAACAAAAATAGCTTATATTGCAGGCAGTTCCAGTGTAAGTATTATTTTGGTTGCTTGTCCACTGTTACCTTATTCTTATTAAACATAGTTCTCATCCCTGTTTCCCATGCACTCAGAGGCCTGCAACCCTGACAGCAAGACCCTTGATGGAGGAGGACCCCTTAGCCCATGACCTTCTGATAGAGAATCAGAAGTGGGGTAGTATCAAACACTCTCCCTTCCGGCTATCTTCCAGAAAGACATGTGGTCCACCCTGGCCCAATCTGCTTCCCCAAGTCTAAAGCCTCATGGGCTGTAGTAACAGAGAATTTAGTAAAAACAGAAAAAAATGAGTTTAAAACAAAAATAACATTCTGCATAGAATATTTGGCCTGAAACATTGCAAAAGCTAGGAAGATACCAGTTAGGTTGGTAGAATGCAAAAGGTAAATCTTAAATCTCTCTCCTCAGCTTGTTCCTTTCTCCCTGACCCTTTTCATTGCGCAATGTGTGTTCCTGAGACCCTGCCTATGAGCTCCCGGTAGAAGTTAGTGCCTTGTGATACAGGTGTCTCTCCTCTGTCATTCTGCCTCTCCTTCTGTCTCAGAGAACTGTTATACTTCTCAGGTTTCTTTCATCACCAGGCTTAATATTACAGTAGAACCTCAAAGATATGAACACCTTGGGAATGGAGGTTGTTCGTAACTCTGAACAAAATGTTATAGTACATACCCTGCAGTCAGTGTCTTCCAGCTGAGGCTGGGAGAGATCTCTGCAAAGGTGGCAATTGACAGCACTGCCCGGTTTGCAAGCAGCTCCCTGCCCTATTCCTGTTTCTTGCCTTTGGGCTGAACTGGGGGGAGGGGCCTGCCCTGCACCCTTGGCACTACAAGCCCCAGTCCTCATCTGCCTCTCCCCAGGGCTCACCCTGCTCAGTGCACTACATGCCACGCTCCAGAGACAGCACGTGGCAAGTGGTTGGTGCCAGCCGGCTGCCAGCACCCCTCCCTTCCCTGCCCCTTGCACTCCCAGAGGTGCTGGCAGGATCCAGGAGTGCAGCCATGGGCAAAGCTTGTGCCGCATAGTGCACAGGCTGTGGCTCTTTAAAACTCCTCCAGAGCACAGCCTCTGGTTCCCACTCCAGCTCCTGGCCAGGCTTTGGCTGCAGCATCAGCGTCTTGTTCTGTTCAATATCTTCATCAATGATTTAAATAATGACATAGAGAGTACACTTATAAAGTTTGCAGACAATACCAAGCTAGGAGGGATTGCAAGTGCTTTGGAGCATTGGATAAAAATTCAAAATGACCTGGACAAACTGGAGGAATGGTCTGAAGTAAATAGGATGAAATTCAATAAGGATAAATGCCCAGTACTCCACTTAGGAAGGAACAATCAGTTGTACACACACAAAACTGGAAATGACTGCCTAGGAAGGAGTACTGCAGAAAGGGATCTGGGATCATGGTGAACCACAAGCTAAATATGAGTCAACAGTGTAACAATGTAGCAAAAAAAGCAAACACCATTTTGGGATATATTAGCAGGAGTGTTGTAAGCAAAACAAAAGAAGTAATTCTTCCACTCTACTCCATTCTGATTAGGCTTCAACTGGAGTATTGTGTCCAGTTCGGGGTGCCACATTTCAAGAAAGATGTGGACAAATTTGGAGAAAGTCCAGAGAAGAACAATAAAATTGATTAAGCATGAAGATTGAAGATGAAGATGAACGTGAAGATTGAAAAAAATGGGTGCATTTAGTCTGGAGAAAGAAAGACTGAGAGGGGACATGATAACAGTTTTCAAGTACATAAGAGGTTGTTACAAGGAGGAGGGAGAAAAATTGTTCTTGTTAACCTCTGAGGATAGGACAAGAAGTAATGGGTTTAAATTGCAGTAAGGGCAGTTGAGGTTGGACATTATGAAAAAATTCCTTACTGTGAAGGTAGTTAATTTCTGAAATAATTTGCATAGAGAGGTTGTGGAATCTCCATCAATGGAAATTTTTAAGAGTAGTTCGACAGACACTTGTCAGGGATGGTCTATAATGCTTGGTCCTGCCTTGAGTGCAGGGGACTGGAACAGAGGCCCTCTCGAGGTCTCTTAAACTGCTACAATTCTGTTATCTGCATCCAAAGTCTTTAGTCCCATCCCCCATAAGTTACCTTACTGCTCATGTAAGTCCAAAGTTTCTTAGGGAAACAGGTTCCAATTGGTGATTTTGTTCCATCCTATTAACTGTGTTTTTGAAAATTAATAATCCTGCATGGAGATGTGAGCCTGAAACGATTTCCTTGTGTGCCTTGCAGCTAAGTTTAAAGAGGCAGGGGGTCTCTATAGCCTTACACTTCTCTCAATGTTAGTTCTAGCCTGTCTTAAATTTGAATTAATCAGCAGGTTGAAATTGATTGTCACATCAGCACAGACTCGACTAGAAGTAAGTGGAAAACAGTTGTGGTAACTTCAGTGAACAAATATAAGTAACAATGCAAAATATGAACAATGAATAAAACAGTTGAATCATACAAATGAATAAGATCCAGTCAATTAAGCACTCACAAAACCAGTAAAAACACAGCAGCAAGAGCTTCTTCAAAACATTCTCATCCTCCTGGGAACACAATCTTAGTGCATTTCACTAGTGTTATCGAAGGTTTATCTTTGGAATCATATCAGTTAAAAATATGCAGAAGGCCAGTAGCCAGACAATGGATCTCATATGTGCAAACGCACAAGGAACAACTTTAGGGTTGAACCAAACTCTTGGTTTAAGTGGTTAAAAGGGTGTGAAAAGAAGGTCATTTTAATTTTCCTATATATCATGGAAATTTGTTGTTGAAAGAAAGCATGGAAGGTGATTAAAGTAGGGGAAGGAGGAAGGACAGTACAGTGGTTAGAGCACTATCATGGGACTTTGGACACCTGAGTCCAGTTCCTTGTTCTTTCACAGATTTTGTATGTGACCATGCACAAGTCACTGAAGGTATGTCTGCACAGCAACTAGATATCCGCGACTGGCCAGTGCCAATCCACTCAAGCTCACAGAGTTTGGGCTGTGGGCAGTTTCATTGCTGTGTAGACTTCCGGAGTCAGGTTGGAGCCCAGGATCTAGGACCTCCAGCTTGAGCAATGAAACAGTCCCGCAGCCCAAGCCTTATGAGCTCAAGTCAGCTGGCATGGGCCAGCCAGGAATTTTTCTTTGCTGTGTAGTCAAACACTAAGGCCCAGATTCGCAGAGGCACCTATCTTCCACTGTAATAAATGGGAGTTAAGTGCCTAAATATCTTTAAGCAACTGGGCCTCAGTTTCCCATCTGTAAAATGGGGATGATAGCATTTCTCAACCTCCTAGAGATACATCTATTAAAGACTGTGAAGTGCTCAGATGGTGATGGTGATGGTGATGCTAAATACCTAAAATAGAAAGTGATGGTGTGACATGTGTTTGTTTAGGTTAAGAAAACAGATGATGAGGGGGTTTTAAGGATTCAAACAAGCGTACAAAACTAATACTATAACAGAATAGAGTATTTTTAAGATAGGAGGAAGCATATACTGTATAAATACACGGACTCTGAAATTTATTTTGATTGGGCTATGTTGATGGGACAAGATTGCAGCCCCTTTTTTGGCATTTCTTTGCTAGGGAACAGCTGGAAGTTTGTTCAGTGAGGCAGTGAGCTGCAGGCAGAATTGCCCTCACTACATCAGTCAACATTATCATCGTTGTCCCTAGAATATACCTGCTGGGACCTGGGGATCACACACTGGATCTTACATTTTTTCCCCCTAATGCTAAAGGATGTGCTGAGAAGACCAGAGAGCATAGATAACCAAATATCACTATCTCTATGGCTGTACTCTAAGTGACCCCAGAGATGTGAATCTAATGTTCCTACTATTACTCACTCCTTGGTGTGTCAATTAGTTTTTTTCTTTTTTGCCTAAGAAGGGTCAGGATCAAGACAAATCTAACCTTTGCTATGGCTAGTTTGACAAGTAATTCTCACCTGCTAGGATTGGCTACATGGGTTGTATGTTGTGTAATGATCTATGGTGTTTTAGCAACTGAACGGAAAGCATCAGAGATAGAAGGTGCATTTTCCCCTCTTCTGCTATTCTTTTCTCATTCTCCTTTTCTGTGCATTTTGTCTACCATGGAACAGGACTGGAGTTCAAAAGAATCAGAGAGCTACTACACTACTGATCCACACTGCAAAGGAATTTGACCATTGACTTTAACTAGGAGAAGAGTTAGGCTAACATTCAGCACTTTGGCAAATCTTATCCTGATTGTCATCTAAGAGAACTTCAGGCAAGGGGTTTTTCCCTTTAAAATAATCTATTCAAAGGTGTGTATGGGTGCGGGTGGAGAGGATAAGGGATTGTAATACAGTGAAGACTTACCTGACATTGAGTTTTAACTGTTTTTCCTTTTTTTATTTATGCTGTGTATTTAGTAAGTGTTGAGAATAAGATCTGTCTGATGATGTGCTACAGGCAAAACCAAGTCACTTGCATCGAAGTCCCAAATATAAGTGACTGGTAATGTTGTGGCAAATAGGGTAATTTAAAAGTTATAACCAATAAGAAACTCCCTAAGGTCCACATATGTCCTCTTTGGGCATCTATAGCTGGAATCCTGGCCCCAGTTTTGCTATTGACAGCCATGGGGTCAGGATTTCACTACTGGTATGCTATCCATACAATGTGGCTGGATACACCTCAAAAAAAGAGACACGGTTGAGTGAGGTGGAGGCAAGGCAGAGACATTCTTCATCTTGTGCAATTGCTGGTCATCAAAGGCCAACAAAAGGAGATGTAACAGTAGGTCCCAAAAGCTTACTTCCCCAATACCTCTGCATCTGTTCTGCCTGCCTGAGGACTCCAGCATTTGCTGCTCGGACATTACCCCTCCACACTTCTCATTCGCTGCATCACAGCTCTCCTTTTTAACAGCACAGAAAAGTCCAAAACACACAATTAATCCACTGTAAAGATAAATAGTATGAGGGGTCTCTCTCTCAACACCAGTCAAGGTGAGCCAGTTGAGCTATGAGTTAATTTTGCTGGCCATACTGTGTAATGTTATAAGTCTGGCCCATAGTTTTGACTGGGTCCCAAAAGCAGAATTAAATGTTCATACATCTGAGGAATGGAACATCTTACCCCAGAACATTTTCTGTTTGCATACAAGAGCAAGAGTATCTTGCAAATTATCACAGTGTAGTTCTGAATCAAGCTAAGGAAATAGTATGCACCTCTGTTTGATAATCGAGATTCCAGAAGATTTGTTTTTAGTTTGAAAATAATTTTTGTGGTCAAACCACTGATTTTATGCTGACCTATGTCATGGAAAAAGTCCCCAGCTCATATGCAAAAGAACAGTCATTTGATGCAATCAGAGAAATTTCAGAAGGCAGAACTTGAAGTTTGACAGTGAGAGGGCTAAACAGAGAAGAATTGTTTCTACACTATTGTCCTAGTGAACTTTACCATCTCCTGTAAATAGATGCCTGCTGCCAGGAAGAAGCAGCTGGTTGCTGAAGATCCAATTTAAAGACATTGAATATGAGCTGAAAATCAAACTGACCACCAGACCCCAGCTGGCTTGTGCTTGCCAGTCTTGTCCAAGAGAGAGAATCATTAGTTAAGGTCCATGTGTGATTAAGAGCTTGTTGAGCAAGTCTGTGTAATGGTAATCTATAGTCTATTAAGAGACTGATATGATTTCTCTGCCAACAAAGAGGCTTTGAAATCACTGCAAGACAGAACCATCTGCTGCACTTATACAAAAAAGTCTAACTTTCTAACTTGCAAAATCAGATTGACTGCTTGTACTTACATTGCAAAACACATACTTGTGCTTAAGTGTCATTCTTATATTAGCCTTTTGATATACCTCTGTCTACTGATCTGAAAAGAGATGTGAACTAAGTGGAACAAGCAATTCCACTTTCATCTGTGTATATACAATGAGATTTGTAACAGTTACCTTTTTCTTAATTGTGAAAAGCATTGCTATACAAGGAGCTAGATCCTCAGCCCAAGTTAAATCTCCTGAGTACCAATCCAGGGGTGAAATCCTGGCCCCACTGACATCATGAGGTTTTTCTAATGGCTTCAGTAGGACAGATTTTGCTCTAGGAGTCAAAGGGGATTTAAAGTTTCCCCCAAGGGTCTGCTGGAAAATCCTTTACTATAGAGGAATCCCCAGTGGCATAATTTTAGCTGTATACCACCTGCTCCCCCAAATTCTGCTATGTTGAGGGTATTTGGGGATTATACCAGGTGGCATAAATTAAATTATACCAGCCCAGTGAATGCACTAATTTGCATTGAGAGCTATTTCACAGGCCAGCCCCAGGATTGGGCAAGGCAGAAAGGAGACTGTGAGCTTCTGTAAATGAGAAATTTGCACATATTGTAAACTGACAATTAAATTATGGCACTAGGCTGCATAGACTCTCTTATTTGTGTTTAAGCAGGATTTATTTCAGTTTAGTTTAAATCAGGAGCTGGTTTAAAATACACTGCAATAAGCTACTTTTAATCCAAAATAACTGTTCCCACACAGTTTTGCACCAGTTTGACTGAATTTAAAAATAAAAAAGCAGATCTAAGTCAAACAAGTGCAATTTTGTCATGTTAAGAAAGCCTTGTCAACCTTTGCCTCTCAACATTCAGCTTTGAACTCTCCATCCTCCACACCCACACTAACAAATTCAGATTTCCACTAATTGTCTATACCCTTCCCAACTCTACCCTTCTCTATTTACCCACTCCTCATGTCCCACCAGTAATACCCACCTTGACCCCTTGTCTAATCCTTGACATCACTGGAGCTACACCAGTTAAGAATCTGACCCAATGTGTTTTGGACTCTGTAAAGCATTATTTCAAAGAGACTAAGAGTCACGTCTCTGAATAATAGCTTTGTTAATCTGTGTTTCGCTGTCAGGCTTTAATTTGCTGACTCATTTATTTTCAGTCAATGGAGGGGTGCAGTATATAGGTGCACTTAAGTGTATGATAACGAAGAGATGTACTAAATTACTTTCTGGTGTGATAATCCAAATACCCAGCAGTGACCTATTTATAGGGCATCAGCGTGGCAGGGGCAAAGAAGTGAGATAAACTGGAGGAGGTGGGAAGGGTGAAATGACAAAATCCCCCCCCAGCCTCAGTTGTCAGTTACCAGCCAATCAGTAATAACATTGTCAGGAATGACAAGTGATGGCTGATGAAGGGTGGAATTTTCAAAACCACTCAGCATTGGCCCAACACTGCTCCCATTGAAGTCAATAGGAGTAGAGATGGGAAACAAATGGTTCTTATCCCATGAACATTTTCAAGATATCAAAAAATATTCCTGTCCTGAATCAAGATGAAAATTTGAAATCTTGAAAGTTTTCATGAACAGTAATTAAATAAAACATGGTTCAGGTCAATCAAAACTTCATTTCAATTTAGACTTTTTTTTCTATTTTTAATCTTTTTTTTAATGTCAATGTACTGAAATTTTTAAACAAAATGTCATTTCGATTCAAACCCTGAAACTCTTTGTTTTGGAAATGATTAAATGGAATGCTGACAACTTAAAAAAAAAAAAATTTTTTTTTTCAAGTTGAGAGATTTATCAAAAATGACCCTATTTCACAGTTTTGGTTTCAGCATTTTCTTAGGGAAAAAATTCTCTATGAACTCTAAATGGGAGTTTTACCACTGACTTCAATGGAAGCAGAATTAGTTCAATGAATGCTTTAGCAAATGCCATACAAACAAAAACTTCACTCAAAATATTCTTTTTCAGCAGCTCATCTATGTGTGATTCTTTGATTGCTTTGTAACATTCCAACACAGGTAGCCAGGGGACTATGGGATATATGGGGACTCTCTCACCTTCACCTTAATTTACATTTACAATATCAGAAGTAAAGTGGTAATACCTTCAATAGGGAATTATAGTGAGACTGTATACTCATTGCAGAATTTAAAGGTAGTTGAACACTTCAAGGGAAGACAATGGCAACAAAATATTTATCATGAACCTCTGCATAGAAAATTTATGTTCAGTCACACATAGTAAATGAATTATTATTATGATCACAATTTTGAACACAGGTCTCTGAGAGCAAGTGGTGGTGCTGGTGGTGTTTTATGTTTGTTTTATTTTGTTTTTTAAAACACACACACACACACACACACACACACACACACACAGAGTGTGTCTCTCTCTCTCTCTTCCCTGCACTTGTACAGATATTGAGAACGATTACCAGCACTGCTGCCCTATTACATCCCTAACAGAATAAGGTGACCTGCACAGCAGAACCTCATTAATTTTGTGAGAACTAAGTCAATTTCCAACTTCTCAGAAGAAAGTGACTTCACTTTTAGAAGAATAACAAGGATATTCTGATGCATTTACTTAGATGTAAGCTCTTTGAGGCAGGAACCATCTTTTTCTTCTGTGGATAACATTTAGCATAATCCTATCAGATCCTGGTCCATGACTTGGGCTCTTAGGAGCTACTGCAATAAAATAAAATAAAATAAAATAGCTTTAAATCTGAGAGAGCATTCACTATATCAGCTCTATAAGGGCTCCTAGTTTTTCCACCACTGGTAGTGACCACACTTTGTTTCTTCCAGTCCTTATTTAACTGCAAGTGTCATTTAATTATGGCCACTCTAAGAATTTATCAAGATACAAACATTTAAAATAATTTACTATTATAAACATTGAAACACACATTGCTACTGTAAATCATCTCTGGACACTGGTGCAGCAGATGTCTGAAACCCAGACAAGCTTTAACGTCTTTTTCTCCAAGCCATTAAACAATAGTTAATTAAAAAACAACAATAAACTATTTACAAAACAACTACCATAATTAAAGGGTTTCATTAATAACACAACTTCAGCAATTGTGACACAATGGGTGGTTTACTTCCATTGCTTAGTCCAGTAGTCAGTTAATGGGATAATGCCTTATACATTTGGACTGAGGTAGGTTTTCAGATACTATGATGAGGAATGCCATTGAAATGTCTATGACAATATAAATGCTGACTAATCTAGCATTTGTCTGGCCTGGTGAATAGTTGACCATATGAGAATTCCCTGCAGCTCAATGCTAAGTTGCAACAATCTTCGGAAGAAGTTCCTTCAAATCTTGCCTCAAAACTCAACACATCTGGTTAGCTCATTAAAGCAGACTCCACCACTGTGCCAATTAAAAAAAAAAAAAAGGGGGGGGGGGGAACCCATCAAACAATATTTGTAAATTAAAAAATAGGTAGTATAAATAATCCCAGGATCATGTATATACCTTGTCCTTCCTTTACCTGCTTCATATGATAACAATTTCCCTGTTATTTGTAAGTTAGGCCGCAATTATGAAATCAAATCTACACAGGCAGAGCGATATTCTCATGTGGAGTTGATGAAATTGCAGAATCAGGAGCTCCCAATATCAGTAAACCAAGGACTGTAAAGTGTGATGCACATCTTTGACTCCCAATAAATAATGACTATTATTCATAAAATGATTGTTACAATTAATATTTTAGTATGAGATGCATTGATTTAACCCATAGAATCTCTTTGTAGTGGTTCCAATGAACCTTTTCTTACCTGTTATTTGTTTAAGAGAATAATTAATTTACAAATGATGATTTTTTTCAAGCTGAAGTTTGTACGTGATAAGTGCTTGATGGCAATGTCTATAATGCACGACTGCTACAGGAAGGCATAGAGGAGTTGTTGCTGAATACTTTTTTTTGTAGATTTGTCTTTGTGTATCGCTTGCTCACAATATGGTGAGCATATAAATCAAGGAACGAGAAGAATGGTTTTGTGTAATATGGAGCTGCTTGGGGAGAAAAAGAAAAGGAATAATGAGATGCAATTAGGAAATGGAAAACTTTGTCTAAATATAAGGAAAGTTCCTCCAAGTGAGATCTATTAGAGTGTGGAACAGCCTCCCAAAGGAAGTAATAAAATACAATTGCTTGGGACCTTTACAGTTAGAGACTGAACAAAGCACTAGAAAATATAGTAGAGGATAGTCCTTCCCTGGCAGGGAAATGTAGTAGATGACCTAATTTCCATGAATCTGAATTAACCCGCATTTGTTAAATAAATATTTTCCCAATATTTTGTTGCATTGCCTAATTTTATGTGTGATCATGAACTAAAAGACACTATCATAATCTGTATGCACAGGCCTAGCAAAAGTAAACATAGAAAAGAGTCAGTTAGCTTGTTCACAGAAATTTCTAGCTATCTTGGATTTAAATATCAACATTAATG
Source organism: Emydura macquarii macquarii (assembly GCF_026122565.2). Lineage (NCBI taxonomy): Eukaryota > Metazoa > Chordata > Testudines > Chelidae > Emydura > Emydura macquarii. The sequence goes on along the minus strand of NW_027130520.1, from coordinate 14,101,695 downwards.
TTTCATAGCCATACATGATATTTCTTTAGAATGTATACTTCTATTGCTAAGACAGATCAGCGCTTGGTTTCTATTCCTGATTAGCCTGATTTAAGAAATTGTAGCCAGATCCCCCCAACTTTTCTGTCTCTTCTGTAGATTTGATATAGCCAGCCTGGCATATGGTAGTCAAGTGCATCTTTTGTTCATTGATGTCCTTAGTCTAGTACACTATTGGCTATTCTTTGTAATTGAAATTGTTCAAATTGGTCATTATGAATTTTCATTTGCTAATATTTTAATCAACAATAATTTTTGCAGTTTATATCAGAGTTGACCTTTGATCTTACTTAGTATCCCAATTTTCCTTATAAGTCCTAATATCATTCAAAAATGACCTTTTCCACTTGCACACTATCAATTCCCCCAAAAGTTTAAGAAATATTTTTGGCATTTCTTTGTAAAGCTTTTAAGGAGCAACTTTTCCAAAGGCTTTTGTTCCTTATTTTAAAAACTTTTAAATCCTTTTTTATTGTTTTAATTTGGACACTGGCTACCAGAAGAAATCCTAAAAAAAAAAAAAAAAGGCCATTGGTCGGTATCAGCACAGGTTCAACAAGCCTTGAGTTGCTCTGATATCTTTGAAATGTACCATTAAGTTTATCATTAATAATATAAATAAACAGTATATCCAGGCTGGAAATGAGACACACGTTTTAAAAAGTCAGGATGATTAACCATTGGAACAATTTATTTAAGGATCTGATAGATTCTTAGGCTTAGTCTACACTTACCTCCACGATTCGGCGGCAGTTGACAGGAGTTAAGCAAAGTACGCAAAGAACATGCGTAACTCCCGTCGACTTCTGAGTTTCTCTTCTGCGCGCCGTCTTCACTGCACTGTGCTGACGGGAACCATGCTCCCGTCGACGCAGTGCTATGCCACTTGCGGGGGTGGATTAATAACATCGACTTCTGGATTGACTGAGCAGGTCTTCACTGACCGCTCAGTTGATCCAGATAAGTCGATCTGACGGCGGCGACTTTGCCACCATCAGTTTAGACATAGTCTTAGTTACTAATCTTTAAGTCAAGTCTGAATGACTTTTTAAAAGATATTCCTTAGCTTAAACAGAACAGGCTTGATGAAGAAATTATTGAGTGAGATTCTTTAGTCTGTGTTATGCATAAGATCAGTCTTGATGATAATAATATTCTTTTTAAGCCTTAAAATCTATTATTTTAAAATAATAATTCAACAACCTGCCCAGAAAATATTAAATTGCCCCCATGAAAAACCATGTAAAAATCTGAATGCTTATCATGACTTTATTCAAACTATCCAGACATTGTGAACATATGTCCATCATCCAGGTCACTCAACTATCCCATCTCAGTTCCAATATAAATTTCACCTCCCCCTACACACAAGTCTTTCAACCCTCCATACATAGCCTCCGTCTTCTAAACAGACCAAGCTTCCTGGTGATCTTCTTCTAAACCTTAATGAACTTCTTGTTTTGAGTTCACTTCTAGGAATCAATGAAAGTTCAATAGGGGAGTGGGCTGGAATTATTTCCAAGCCAGTTTACTTATCTCTAGTTTTCAGTAACAGTCCAGCATGTAAATTTCTGTCCTCTGACTGCCTATTAAGTCCCCAAATTCTGGTTCACTACTGCTCTCATCCATAAAAACACAACAATAGCTGCCTCAGCTTTTTCTGCCTCTCAGTCATCATTATTCTTAGCTTAATAATAAAAATTTTAAATGTTAGACATTTCAATAATAATATTTAATTTACTAATATAGTGTAATAGTAATATGAGAATACATCCTGGCTCAGTAATAATTGTTATCCTGGACTAATAAACACCTTTGGCCTTGGAGTCTATTGGCCTAGAATATGGTTATTACCTCATAAACAAGAAGCACCCTCAAATTAACATAATAAACTGTGTCACTTGTGATAAGTAGGTTGTTAAAACCCGTGGACTAATGTCTAAGTAAAATGAAGCATGAATACTTTTAATTTTTTTCCGTGGTTTTCCCTATGGTTTTTTTATATTTCTAAAGAGGGAATCTGTAAATGAACAACCAATTTATTGGAGCACTGCTAATTTGCATATCTCATTTTAAGCTTTGCTAATTGCCATTGAAAATGCCCAGCTTGTTTATTAGTCATTTCTTATTTTCCTGTGGAATCAATTTGCATGTGCCTATTCCCTTTGAAAAGAAAAGCTACAATCACATAAAAATTCTCAGTCATGAAAACAACATTTACATAGTTATCCCCTGGGGTTATACAGAATTCCTTTAGTTATTTACTTCTTTAAATGACCAGCAATAGTAATGCAAATATCACTCTATCCAAACTGCTGATGTAGTTATTTTTATTTTTTTAAAAGAACAATAAAGTGCTAAATGTAATGCTGCTGCTTGTACAGAATTGCCTACCATATGTATAAAAAGTGCTGTGAAAAATACATAAATTATTATTCTCTTGTAAAGTTGCTGATTCAATGTGACAATGTTCCCTCCAAGTCAACTTTGAACAAATGTAATAGCAATGCGCTAGGGAGAGCTCCAGTGTTTGATTTGGAACAATTCAAGTGAATGGGAGCAGGCTCAAGCCCATAGTGTAGAAGGTAGTGTCTTTCAGCAAAGGTGTAGAACGGAGGTCTTCCTGATCACTTGAGGCCATTGAAGATGTCACCGTGCTTCTACACAGAGATGTTCTGGATAGATTCCAGTTTGGGAACTACATTCTACTTATTGAAGTTCCTCCTGAAGTTTACTTTGGATATGATATTGATCACTTCCAGCCTTGAACTATAGCGCAGTATTGTTGTGTAGTGTTAAACACTCTTAAAGAGTTGTGACTGCTTAAATTGGTAATTTTCAACTTCAAATGTCTGTTTGTTGACTTTTTTTAAAGAACATAATTCGTAGGGAAATGGAGGGCTGGCAAGAGTGTGCATCCTTATGCTGCTTTTAAGGATTTTTTACACTACATGCTATAGGTGAAATGCACTACTGTTAAGAGGGCTGACATGAGGCTTATGCAGCACTGAAGTCCTACTAATGTCTTCAAAGAGTGCTTAACTGGCAGTTAAGTGGCACACAGGTTTTGTGCTGGGTTCTGAAAAGGGATGAACCACACTTTTAGAGTGACTGTAGCACAAAAATAGAAATGCGTACTTAGTATTAATGGCTAACAGCACTAGTCAGCTTTTGACTTACTGGTGCACATTAAAATCAACAAGCATGCATTTAATAAGCATGCTGATAGGAACCAGCTGGGCTTAGCTAACTGAAGCTTCTTAGTTATCTATATGAAGACTTCTTTCTCCCTAGTTCCTTTTCCAATTAAAAAGCCTGTTAAATTAAGTTTTAAAATCCCATACATTTATGTACTATTCAGGCTGCACAATTAATCACTCAGATATGAAAAAATGTGAAATGTAAGGCTCAAACATTTAACCCCACATGAGTGCAGTATAAAACAAACATTATATATACAATGAGAAACATGTGGCAATTCCTGACTTTTGAGTTCTTAACTATGCAGCCTTACTGTTGCATTGACAAATGTGTGGGGTTTTTTTTTACACTTAATAAATGTAAGATATTTGGGTGCCATTAAAAACTTAGTATTAGCCACTATGCTGTGATTGTGATATGAACGTCTTCCTTTCTTGAAGTGCAGGAGGTATGGAGATATCTGGAGTGGTAACTTGTCTTTTTATTGGAATTTTCTGTTTACAACTTCAAAGCTTAATTCAAATAAAATACAATCTAGAAATCCAGAAAAAGCAATACATTTTCACTGGTCAACTCGCTACAACAAGATGCATACTACACACAAACTGTATCCCTTGAAATGTCATGTGTACGTATTTTTTGCACAAGATCTTAAAGGTTCACAACTATGGTTAATATTGTTCAAATATTTGTAGGCATGGCATTTTACCATAAAAGATAATTAGTCTTGTTCACCATCTTTCAGGTCTATGCTTCAATATAATTTCATTAACCGTACAACAATAATGAATTTTGAAAAAAAACTATTCCTTTCTCTTTCATGATAAATTAAAATAGATAATTAGAGAACCCATCTAGCAGCAAAAATAACAAGAGTCCTGTAGCACTTTAAAGACTAACAAATTTAATTTTTGCAGGCATAAGCTTTCGTGGCTGTAACTCACTTTGTCAGGACTCTTGTTGCTTTTGTTGTATACAAAGTAACCCGCCTACCCCTCTGGAATTTTTCACCATGTAGCAGTGAATCAGCGCTACAGCCACAGGAAGGGAAAGAAAGAAATCTTTATAGCACATGCAGTTGTAGAACCAGTAACAGAGACAACTAAATTCAACTTTGTTCTATTATCAAAAGCCTAGCTATGAATCTGCATATTCCCTTACTCAAACAAGCAATAGTTTACAAGGCATAATAGATGGCATGTCAGAAATACTCATTGCAAATACAGATATATATTAGTATTGTTATTCTAGCCCATTCACTCACAATTCTCTTTCCTTCAGAGTGAATGATTTCACAATAACTTCAGTGAGAAAACAGGACTGGGTTTAATGGATATGAGCTAGTTTCCCACATGCACCCATTGCAGTCACTGGGAGCACTCTGTGCAGGGGATGCAGGACTAGCCTCATTTATAGGAATCTGGTCAACTAAAATGTTTTTAGAATTACACTAAAAACATATTTGTTTAAGCACTATGGACATAAATACTATTGGACCTGCACTTGTTTATTATGGGAGCCTTATTAAACCTTCTTGATTCAACCTGAGCAGCCAAGTACCACCCCAGAAGCCACTGCACTTCACAGGTGGGCAAAGAAATACCTTTTTTTCTGGATACGCTGTGCATATTTGAAAACTGCTTTGGGATCCATTGCAATGTGGTAACTTTTGCTATGACTGGTGTTTAAAGTTGATATTTACATTTTTAATTAAGTGATTTAAATAGGCTGGAATATTTTATTTTTAATTCAACTTTATATGCCACATACAGTCTGTTCTCCACATGCCTGTATTGTGAAATATACAATTCTGATTAACAGCTAACAAAACATATGTGTAGGGTGAGGGCTGAGTTGTTTGGATGAATTGTTTTTTTAAAGATAGTTATGAGACCAGTTTCTTTTCTTTAGGTTTCTTTTCTGTAGGTATATTATATCTTTTTCCTCCACACTCTGCAGTTTGGTTCTGAGATACTGTTTGGAAGCAGTTTTTCTTTTCATTAACTTCAAAATTACTATGCCATGTTATTAATTAAGCTAACCTTTGTTAGTGATGTTAATTAAGCACTAGTGGGGACATAGCTCAGATATTACCCACAGAGGGAAAGCAGTTCCCTTAATGGCTTCATAATTTAATAGTTTGATCTTGATCTTGATTTGAATTTAGTTGGGTCTAACGAGAGGCAGCTGTAGTGTAGAGGCTATGTGACATGTTTGTGAGTGCTTGATGCTATTTCAAATCTTCATGTGTTGATCTGTGTAGAAGACTTCTGTGACTAGCATATAATGAAAAATCAATAAGAAAATTACCCTCCTCCCTCCACCCTGAAAAGCTTTACAAGTAGCTGTAATTTTATTTGTCTGAGCCTCTTGAGCTCGTCAGAAAGAGTTTGCATTTCAGACAAGTTTCAGTCATGTGTTAAAACTCCAAGGGGAGGCTTTCAAAGGCTCAAAATGCCGGTTAAGCACTCAGCTTCCATGGAAAGTCAAGTAACCGCTGCAATGCATTATCAATTGTGTCCTGTTTATTACTTACCCAGCACACTTTTAAAAAATGTTCAGCCTAATTACATATGGACCACAATATATATATAGATATATGTCTGTATGTGTGTGTGTGAGATGTAATGTACATATTATGTACAATGATATTAAATTCTCCTTTATGCAGATACTTATCATACAGTGGCATTTTAAATTTTTATATATATTTTATTTTTATTTTATATATATATATAAATTTAAGTATCTGTATAAAGAAAAATCCAATATCGTTGTACATAATATATACATTATATCACATAGATCTTGGGTAAGATACAAACCATTGACAAAGTGTGAGGTGAGGCTGTAATGAGATGGTGCAGCATGGTCTGGTGCATAGAAAATGGGAGGCCTTGAAAACTGGGCTATATTTCCAGCTTTGCCAGTGACCTACTTTGTAGCCTTGGGCAAGTCACTTCCCCTTTCTGTGCCTCTGTCTTCCCGCCCTTTTGTTTAGATGGTTAGCTTTTTAGGGCAAGGACTCTCTCCTTACTATGTATCTGTACAGCACCTAGCACCTAGCACAGGGATTCTCAAAATGGACGTTGGCACCTCTCAAAGGAGTCAGGAGATTATTATGGGCAGGTTGCGAGCTGTTAGCCCCCGTGCACGCCGAGGCTCCAGCTGTCAGCCTGAGCCCTTCAGAGTTGGGTGGCTGGAGATCAGTGGCTACTGGCTGGGTGCTCAGCTCTCATGGCAGCGCCACTGGCAGCAGTCACGCAGAAGTAAAGGTAGCATGGCATGGGGGGAGGTCATCACTTTTTGTGAAGATGTTGTCATAGCCCAATCCTCGTTAAGTTTGGTAGGCATTGTTATAATTGAAATAATAAATACTGTATAAGGAGTTATGACCTCAGTGCTACATCTGTCCCTTTCTGAGATCTTTAGTATTAACTGTGAAACCCTCAGCTTCTTCTTACCTTGTGCTGATTTAATTTGAGAGCTTTCAGTAGTTTCACAGTTAGATAGGTGCATTGAACTGTTTATTTGATGAACAAAAAACGCAAACTACACTAGTTTGCATAGCCTAAGTTATTGCTGACTCCATTCACTTTCTTTCCTGTCCCTCTAAATCAGGGGTGTCAAACTCGCTGATGGTGACGGGCTGAATTCACATAAACTGCACTTCACAGGGGCCATGCAATACCCTCCGCTGAAAAATTCGGGCCATCTTCCCCTTTTCGGCGGTGCGGCATCACCCCTTTTCGGCGGCAGTTTCGCGGGGAACCCTCTTGCCAGACTGAATGCATTGCTGCTTTAAGGGATTTCTAGGAGCAATACCTTCCGCTGAAAAATTCAGGGCATCTTCCGCTTTTCGGCGGCTGGGTTCTGCGGAGGAAGGTATTGCCGCTTTAAGACTCTCTTAAAGTGGCAATGCCCTCCGCCGACAAATCTCTTAAAGTGGTAATGCCGTATGCAGAGAAATGTCTTTTGGCGGCAGCACAACTCACTTAAACTGGTTCAGCCCGCGGGCCGTATGTTTGACACCCCTGCTCTAAAGAGTTCCCCTGCCAGTGAAAAAGAAGCATTCAGGATTAAAAAAAATATATGAATATGGGATTCACTGTATGTTCTAATAGATCTTTTCCATCTATAATTTCCCTGATCCTATGAACTCTTTAAGTCCTGATCTGAAATAAGATATTAAAAACAGTCTCTAATCTTCTGATTATATTAACCACAATATGGTGTTTCAGGAATAATGTTTTAATATCCTTCTGCACTAACTGCTCAATAAACAGGGGTGGTCACAACTCACCACAGCAAATGCCTACGTATCAGCCCCAAAAATTGCAACTATTGAGACGAACTGATGCAAATACATATAGTTATTACTATCCTTTGTTGAATAGAAGGTCAGACCAATTCATGTGTTTATCAGAGGCCTCTAATAGCTGAGTTACTGTAGCTGTTCCTTTATCTTTATCTTTTAAGTATTTTGAGAGATGAAGGTCATGAACGCTATAGCAGATGCTGCATGGACATGACTGGCTGATGCCTACATTATTTGTCTGAAAGCAGTCATGGATCATTACATTATTCTGGAGAGTTTAAAGGTTGAAGTCATCCCAGTGCTTTTAAAATTCCTTTACACTGATTTTCAGTTCCACACAAATACTTATTACAAGTTACACTGCTTATAATAAGCAAATTAAAAGTGTCTTAGAAGGGGCATAAATTGTTTACTCTCAATGCTTGACAAATCATGATGTTAATATTTTGCATCCAGAAACATGCACACTAAGGGAGTATAAAGAGAAATTGCTATATTGATGAACACAATTAACACTCAGTGATGCTTAAATTAAGTAATTTGTATGATTTTTTTAAAAAAATCTGTAAAGTGTACATATTTTTATGGTTAATTTAACTTATTTTATTAGTGGAAGTCAAATAGGCTTATTTTTCATGCTTACAATGTCCTGTTTGATAAAATTCCTCTAGTGATGATGAGATAATTGGTTTGCATAGAATATAGTTTTATAATTATAAATTAAAAAGATATATGTTTATGTAGTCAGACTTATTTTAATAAGCTACTGAGATGACTACCCATAACTTGTGTATGCATTCAAAAACTTCACAGCAAGTATTTTATATATTCCTATGTAAAATATATTTGGATTTAAATCCAATAGCGTAACTCCTCCTGCATCCCCCACCACCTATCTTGGGCTCTGGGCAGCCTTAACTGTCACTCTCAGATCTGAGAGCTAATTCTCTAGGTTTGCATTTAGCTTCTCTAACCATGATATCAAGTTGGTCCATTTCAGATCCATTGCTGATTAGCATCACACACATGTTGTCCTGGAGGAGTTGGAGGACAGCAACAAATGTTGGTGGGCATCCAAATTAAAGGAGAATTTTCCACAGAGCCTCTTCTTTGATGGAGTCGAATGTTTTAATGAAGTTGATGAAGGCCATATACACTTTTCCTGAAGTTTCTGGGCGGTGACGATCATGTAGATGGGACTTCAAGATGGTCTGAATCCACATTGCAATTCTGGGAGGATTTCTTCAGCAAAGAGGAGCAGCCAGTTGAGGAAAATTCTGGCAAGAATCTTTCTGGAGATGGACAACAGGGTGATTCCACAATCCAATTTGTCTCTTTTCTTGAAGCTTGTATCCCTAAAATCAGCTGGGATTCCTTCTAAATCTTGAGGATTAAGGCATGAAACTGGTGAGCCAGTTCTTCTCCCCCTTTTTGAAGACTTTGTTGAGGATTCCATCATGTCCAGTTGCCCTATTATTTTTCATCTGTTTGATAGCTTTTTGTACCCTGCGGGAATGTTGGTGTGGTTCTGAAGTCATCCTTGATAGGATGTCCAGGAATTAAGTCAAAGATGCTTTCTTCAGCACTGAAGTCACGATTCAGGAGGTCTTTGACGTGTTCCTTCCATCATGTATTGATTGACTTGTTGTCCCTCAGAAGGTTAGCTCCATCTCTGGATCTAAGGTGGGGAGGAGAGGTAGCCCTTGGGTATTGGGTCTACAGAGGGCTTTAGTGGTGATGAATAATCTGTGCATTTCCTGGGTGTCGGTGAGTTGTTGGATCTCCTTTGCTTTGTTCTCTCAGAACTTGTTCATTTTGCGGCTTTTCCTTTGAACCTTAGCTTAAGTTGATGGTTGATGTGTTGCTTCTGCTTTTGATGTCATTCTGCCAAGCACAGAAGGCTTTACATTTATGGTTGATCAGGTCTTAGATTTCCTGATCATTCTCGTCAAACCAGTTTTGGTGCTTCTTGGTTGAGAAGCACAACATTCCCTCACGTGCTGAACGGGCAGCTGATTTGAGTGCTTTCCAGTGATCTTCAGGGCTCTCCATGTCGCTTTTTGATATTCCTAGTCAAGACAGAAGTCAAGCAAGGCCATGACATTGCTCCAATCCTTTTCCTTGCTGTCATCCTCCTTCTCATTGCTGACAAGCTCCCTTCTGGACTTGACATCCAACACAGAATGGACAGCAAGCTTTTCAGCCTCAATCACCTTTGATTCAAGACAAAGACTATTACTAAATCAGCCACTGAATTTCAATATGCAGATGACTTTGCCCTGTGCACCCACTCAGAAGAAGATCTTCACAAAATAACTGACACTTTCTCTGAAGCCTACAACCAACTTGGCCTCGCACTTAACACCAAGAAAACTAAAATACTCCACAAACATGCTCCAAATCACCAGGATCCTGTTCCCTTAATTCAGAGCAATAAAGAGACCCTGGAGAATGTTGATCACTTCCTTTATCTCAGCAACTATCTGTCACAGAAAGCTGACGTTGACGAGGAAATTCACCACCGCCTTTAATACACTAGTGCAGCTTTTGAACACTTGAGAAAATGTGTTTTCAAAGATTGTGAGATCAAAAATCAAAACAAGCTTCTTGTGTATCAGGCCGCTGTAATTCCTACTTTCTTGTACAGTGCCAAAACCTGGGCCATGTAGAGTTGACACCTGAAGTTTATTGAAAGATACCATCAACGGTGCCTCCGAAAGATCATCCAAATCAAGTGGGCTGACCAGTGCACCAACATCAGTGTTCTATCCCAAGCCAAAACTTCCAGCATTGAAGCTATGGTAATCCACCACCATCTCCACTGGGCTGGTCATATTTTTCGAATGCCAGAAATTCGATGCCCAAAGCAGGTCATGTTCTCACGACTGAGCCATGGCCAACTGTCAAGGGACAGGCTTCAAAGACACCTTCAGAGCCAACATAAAAAGTGCAATATTGACATAAACTTATGGGAAACCCAAATCCTTGATCGACCAAAATGGAAAAGGATTTTGTGGCAAGTATGTCAATATTTTGAGATCCAACAAAGATAACAAGAAATAGAGAAATGGGAAAGGAGGCAAGAACATGCTGCAGCCTGATTTATCAATCCAGATCCTCCCCTTCCATTGGAAAATGTCTGCCCCAACTATGAGAAGGTCTGTGGATCCCGGAGAGGTCTCATTAGTCACCTACAGATCCACAAGTGATAGCTAGCTATCATTTTACTGGAACACAATCATCCTCGAAATCTGAGGGATCATCGACGACCAGGTTGGTATTTAACTTCCTTACCTATGGCACCATCTTTATTTTTCCTTCAAATCCGTTAATCATTCATTACTCATATTCTTGCTTCTTCAGCAAAGGAAGCAAGGGGTTCTAAAAGACAACAATCTCCTTCAGTATACAATCTCGATTCATCCCCAGAAAACCGCCTATCCTATGCACTGAATGAAGCAGGGGTCCTGTAGCAAGAATAATATGTGATTATGTAATTAAAGACTGTATAATAATTCACAAGTAAGAGGGGGCTGAATTAAGGTTGCACAAGCATTCTGGCATTTCCTAACTTTTGAGTGCTTGACTTTGCAACTTTTTGTCATATAATTTTTTAATGTAAATTTTATTTATTATTATCATGACCCTTCATATTCATTTCTTTTGTAATAATCCCTTACCACAGACCACCCCAACTGTTCACTCAGGCTCTTAGGCCAAGCTCTTGCAGAGAAATTAATTATTTAAGCTGCCTCAATCTATGAGTGCCCAGTTTGAGACATCTCAGAGAATTTGATTTACAGAACAGGGATGCTCAGCACTTTCTGAAAAATCAGGTTCCTGTAAGTTCTCTCATATTGGGCAACCAAATCAGTGGTCAGTCTTGAAAATCTTGGTCTTATTTATTTGCTCTTGAGCATTTTTTGTGATGGTCCCTCTCCTGTGAAACTCACTTCTCCCCAAGCCTCTGGTCAAAAATAACCTGCATTTGTTAACCTCAGAGCACAGCACAGGAACTTTCTTTTTCTGGGGGCTTTAGGGCCTGGAGATATTGCTGGAGGGGGGATACTTAGGTAAAATGGTTTCTTCCTCCTTTTAATCTCTTATCCTTTGCTATAAGGTCCATACAGGGTGGATATTGCTGTTAATTTAGTTTGATGTCAAAGTGTGTCTTTATTATTGGCCTACAACCGAAGACAGGCACTTTTTTGTCCATTCTAATAAATCTAAATAAACCAGTAAAATGAATATGTTTAACACAGGGTGCTTGCATTGAATTTGAGCAGCTAATACTAATAAAAGCACAAATGGATGCAAAGTGAAGCACTCAAGTCCAAATGTCATTGTTATTTTTGCTTTCAGAGAAGGAAATTTCAGTCATACATTAAGGAAAGAGGGTATTTTGATTTTAAGTGCTTTTTTATGTTAGGGAGGAAGATGGTGGAGAGTATGAATTTTTTTTCTGCATCAAGTATGACTTTTTGCAACTTCATCAACCTTCTCCTCCCTTTAAATATTACCTGAGGAGGCCATTTTTCACTACATGGAACAAATTCCACCCTAGGCAGAGGCAAAGCCAGACTCTAAACTTAAATACATAAAAACATCTTACAGAAATAGGAATTACCTCCTCCACAGGACTTGCCATATGCTAGAAGGTCACCTACAGATTTACTAAATAAGTTTTCTGCTCCTCAACAACAAATGATGTCTTTAGAAAAATTCATCTTCACTCCCACAGACTGTCAATTATATTAGAAAACAATATAGATTGTATAGCAACTCTGAAGTAATTAAACATTTCAACCATTACTTTTTAAAATGTTTTCAATCAAAATAACTGATGAAAGCAATGAAGGCTTGAATGGGTGGGTAATAACCGTAGGGTCTTTCCTTTTCCGTACAATATGTGTGGCTCAAAACTAAGGAAGACCATCTTTCTTTTTTTCTGCTCCCAGCACTAGCTTATGGTAAACTGAAATCATTTTTAAAAAAGAACCCAGAAAATTAACAACAAAGGCTGTTCAACATTCCAAACTGTAGCACAATATACAAGTACACACACATCACATACACACTGAGAAAACTTATTCTGAAACTGTTTTGGATTACTGTATGCATGTTATAGGGACTACCCTTTAAGACTGCCTGGACATTTCAATGAAATGTAAAATGTGCCTATCTGTTTCTTGAGTAGCAGGGAGTATCTGACACCAACACCTCATGATCTGTACTGGAATCCAGTTCATTGAATTGGATCCTAGTTACTACACAGAAGACTTGTACGAGTAATCCTTTTGGTTCAGAGGAACATGGATTGAAACCCATTTGTCCCCTTCCCAGATAGGTTCCCTAACTACCTGGCTATGGAACCTTTCTCACTCTCTCTGGCCCAATGGGTATTTAATTATTTATACAAGGTGGAACAGCTTTAGTCGGAGAGATTGAGAGCTCCCCACTCCAGAATAGCCCACTGGCTAGGGCAATTATCAAGATGTGAGAGATCCAAACTGAAATCCTTGCTCTGATTCATGCAGAATGGGGACTTGAATCCAGCTTGTCCACATTACAGTGAGTACTCTTGCTACAGGATATAAAGGGCAGCAGAGACTCCTCTTCTGGTGTTTTTGTGACTGGTGCCTAAATCCCTCATGCATCTAATTAGAAAATGTATATTTATTTCTTTTTGGGGTGATACAATATGGCTAATTTATGTTGAATCCATGAATAGTTTCAGTAGACCTGAATTGGCATTTCAGTGAATGCACTATTTATTCATGTTTTTTTGCCCATTTCTACTGCAGAAATCCCTTCTCTGCACATCTAGTATTGTCTCATTTGAGAGGAGCTCAGGCCTCCAAGCCAACAGATTTAACTGTGAGTTAATCTAGAGGCACATAGACTGGAGATAATCAGGGGTCCTCATTTGTGAAATTTACCGTGTCATTGGCCTAAACACGGGTCCATATGTTCTCACAGGTATTTAATTGTAAAAGCGTTTTAAACTGGATGGAACAAAAATAATTTTTACATATATTGATTATATTGAGCCCAATCCTCAGCTGGTAAAAAACGTAGCTATGCTTCAACTGAGATATGATGAATTACAAATCAGTGGCGTGCTGGGGGGGGGAGGGGGCATGCCCACAGGTGCTGGCCTGGGGGGAGTGCCAGCTGGGCCCTCCTTGGAGGAGTCACCACCCCCATCGCAGAGGGCCATGGGCCGGGCTTTGACATCCCTGCCTGCTGGTGAGGGCTACTGCTGCGGGGGAAGCAAGTGTCCACCTCGTCCCTCTGCCCCCACACTGGGCACAGGGGTGCCATTTAGGTATGGGGGGAGGGAGGTCTTTTGTCTCACCCTGATTTTCCTAACAGCCACATTGCTTGCTTATCTTCTCCCCTCCCTCACTTTGCTCGGTCAATAAGAACACAGAGGTGTGGCAGAGCCAATAGCAGAGCTGGGATCCTCTGCAGCACATTTTCAATCTTGAAACAAACAGGCTCAGCTGGTGGAAGCAAGGCAAGCTCTCCGCAGACTCTGTGCTTTGCGTAGTCTGAAGATGCTGCAGATTTCACCATGATCTGCCCCTCACCTTCACATGCTGACATGTTAAAAAGGCAGGAGCAAGCTCCTTGTGACCCCTATAGACACAAGGCTGCTCAGGCGGGCGGGGGAGCTGTTGCCACACGCACATTCAGGGGATGATTATCCTCACAGACAGCCCAAATCTGGAAATTTAATGACACCAGGGAGCCACAGGGACCCCAGTCGCACAGGGGCTAGATCTCCCAGCCCAAGGGCAGAGCTCTGGGGCAGAACCTGTCATGCCCCGATCCGCTTCTGGGTGGCCCAGGGGCATCTGTCCCTGTCATTCCCACTCCCAGCTCCACCCGCTGTCGCCACAGTGGGGGGGCCAGTGGGGGAAAGCGGGAAACGGGCCTGCAGGCCCCCCCCATGGGGCACTGCTGCTGTTGCTGCTGACGGCGGGGGACGCAAATGCAAGCATTAATCCCCAGGCGCCAGACACGCATGATATGTCACTGTACACAAGTTGAGGATCTGGTCCATTCTAGGTATAATATAAAATGTTTAGGGCCAGATTGTTGCTGATGCTTTGCATGGGGCACACAGACAAGGTGTGGAGCACATAAAGAGGATGCAAAGAAATCTCCTTATACTATCCTCCATTTGAAGGCAAGCACTCAAGTGTGTTCCCTCCATGTGCCTTTAGGGAACACATCTCACATACAGGGTATGGAGCTAGTGTCATGGCCACCACACTCAGATCCAGCCCTAGATCAAACAGTGTCACAGGCAAGGAGTGTCTTCGACCCTCCCCCACCCATTTGTTAAACTTTTGAATACCTTATTTTTATTGCATTTGTTGTAAATGCATTTGCCCATTTGCCATTCACCATGGGTAAATGCATTTGCCTGTTTGCCCATTCTGATGCAACATTTGCATGCATGATTTATCACTGTTATATAAGATAAAATTTGCACAGTAGGATCTGTAAATCTGTATTTATTCGAGCCATATATAAGCAAATATACTTATGAGGGTATGGCTGACAACATTCTAGGAGGTTCAAGGGAAATGTAATTTATCAGAAAGTCTGGAAGATTCCATGAGATTCTACAAAGGTCCAGAACATTCTAGAAGGTTAACAAAAAATGAATTCACATACAGAATACCTGAAACATTTTACTTCATATATTCTATTTTCCCTTTTGTCGCTAACAAGAAAAACAGCACTCCGAGCCCAGTTGCCTCCCTAACCCAGTACCCCAAGTGGTTGCATGGGTCACCTGCTCCTAAATCCGTCCCTGAACACACTTCTCTTGACTGGCTACAACACTGGATGGATGAACAGGTCAAAGTGAGCTATGTTCTAAATGTGGTTTGGAGGAACCATTGCTAGCGTAAATAAAATTCTTCAGTCTCCAAAGCCATCTAGGGACAGAGCTGGACAGCATATGTTTTCTGTCCAATATTCAATTACATTGCCAATATTCAATTAAATACACAAAATGTATCACAGAATTATCAAATGTTCTCCTTCATTTTGTCAACTTTAAAAAGAACTTTGCTTATCAGGATTACTCTCCACATTATTTTTAACTGGTCAGCCTCTGAAATTTTCCTAAAAGGCCTCTATGCAGTAAGCATACACAAAATTCATACATAATAAACATTTGTGTTACAAATGGAATGCCATGGAGGTGGTTGTTTTCTTTATGCCTTTATCAATTTAGGCAGTATTACTAACACATGCTCAAAGGCACAATATCAAAATACAACTGCTAGAAACTCTCATAAAAGCATTTCCCCTTCCTATTATAGGTATGACATTTTAAAAAAAAAATACAATGCTCAGTATAGGTCCTAGGGACCCTCGGTGCAAGCAACCCAACTGGCTGTTAACACTAATATTATTTCTACTGATTTAATGTTTACAGGGTGCTCCTTTGGAATATACATACTAGGAAGAAATTTTCTTTATTTACATTTGTATAGGACAAATATATATTTTCCCCCATTGCTTGCAAAGTTTCCACTTCTTTCACCTCTCCACTTTCTAACATTTTAATTAGAATAAATAAAAATCCTTTTAGTTCCAGTATTGAAAAAGGAAGTTTTGTGAGCCACTATTATATGTATAATAACTATTACAGAGATAGTCGTGGTTTCAAGTTTCCTAAATGGTTAACATCATTTATAGCTTATAAGTGTATCCACCACCTGGATCTGGTATTGGCCTTATTTTTGTTCTTAGTTCCTGTCTACCTCACTGTAAAAAAAACCAAAAAACATCCTTTGAAATTTTTGATAATGGGATAAATGGGATCTCCTGCAAGTATTTCAGCAGCTGAGCCATGAGTCCTTTTCCTGTTTTTTTATGGGTGATTTGTTGTAACATGGAATTGGTCCACAGAGATGTTGCTCAAGAAGAAGACAGTGGAACAGCCTGTGTTCAGGCACAGTGAGTATTTGGGAAGAACAGGAAGGTCCAGGCCCAAGACAAGCTGGATGGACACATTTGATGTCAGTGTGCCAGTGGGAGTGGTGCCTACTAACATGGTATCTCAAGTCACTGCTCCTAAGGGACCTAGTAAATTGAGAAGTGCTGATATTCCTGCATGTACTCTGGGACTGCCAGTGGGCTGATGACACACACCCTTCTGGGAGAATGTTCCTTTTTTTGTTAAACTAACTAAAATGTTAATGTTACACACACTCAGATACTGTACCAAACTATTGCATCTTACCTGAAAAAAGAAAAAGATGCAATGTAATGATGACAAAATGAACTCATCAACCCTATGTCACGTAAGAGGTTTTTTGTTTGACCATAAACAATTTTTTTTCCATCTGGGGTTCTCACTGCAGCCACACCCCTGCTCTCTGATTGGCTCCACTTCACATGTTTCTTGGGGAGTTGTGAAGTCCAAAGAAGCTGCATGTTGTACTAACTTCAAAGCACACCTCAGCATGCGCTCTTATGCTGGGTACTCTGGCTGGAATACTAATACCAGAAAAATTCCCATTCTCTGTCAGAAACAGAGAAACCAAGGTTACCACTTCCAATGATGATGAGAGGAAGTAGAGGAGGGAGGAGACAAACGTAAATGGCATTAAAATGAAATAGATTCAGTTTGGCTGTGTTAGCTGTAACTCAAAGTCCCTATTCTGCATCTATTTTAGTCAGTAGGCAGTTTGGCTTGTGTTAGCTTAGTGGCCTACTTTACAGAGTAAAGATTAGTGTCTTAGTACAATTAGGAAGGACTATTGTAATAATGGGAATTAAGGCAAATCACAATTTTTTAACCAAACTGAGTATTAGGGAATATATCTGCCCATGGCAGTACCTAAGGTTCCATCATTAGAAGTGTTCAGAAACAGAATGAATGAAAGATTAGTGTAGTCAAGGAAAATCCTGTGTTTTGCGGGGGCTTGGATTAGATCTGAGAAGTCCTCTTGTAAAACTAGCTAAGTGTGATTCCATGTGACTGTCAGGAGGGTAAAGCTGAATGGGATAGTGGATTTTACTATTGAAGACATGAGGAGTTTGGGCCTATATAAGGAATGAAAAAGAGGACCAGTCATTTGGGCGAGAACTGAGCCAAAGCAATCTGGATAGAAGAGTGCAGTGTTTTTAGCTGAAGCTAATGCTGAGGAGCTATGAGGGGTGACCCAAGGGAAGAAACTGCATTGCAACTTTTTGGCCCAGAAGGTTGACAGGTTAAAAAAAAAGTCAGCTTGTGCCCAGTGACAAATTACTATGCCAACTCAAGCTGCCTGACTCCCAAGACATCGTAAGCATCAAACAAGCCTAGATATACCCAAAAAAACCTATTTGTCCTCCTTCCTCCCAATTCACAGAACCTATGGAAATCAAAGAACCATAAAGATTGTAGCCCCAGCTGAGCTGATCCAAATGAAACTGTAGAGACAACAATCAGACACTTTGATCAATTTAGCTCTTCCAAAGAAGCTTTAAAAGAAAAGATTGCCAGTTTGAGGAGGCTGTACCAGAGTCACTGAAATATGGGACTATTTGCCATCAGCCAAAAAAAAAAGAAAAAAGAAATGGAGTTTTCTAAGCCATAGCAACCTAGACTAACAGGAACACTACTAGGAAGTTCATAACAAATTAGTGCTGGGTTTTCTGAATAGATTGCAATGGAGAAAGGGAACTTGTACACTATAGAAATCGTGCTGCTGATCAGAAGTGCCCTTATGGGAGCCATTGTGCTGAAGTCTGTGCCAAATCTGGTGCTACAGTCTGGTCTAAACACAAGCAAGATGCAGTTCCTGGCTTAGCTTCTTGTCCCATGACTACTCTTTTTGGTATGCTAGATAAAATAAGCTGGGATCAATCCACCAATTATCACAGTCCCATTAGTTGCTTTCTACTTGAAGTATTCCGTCTTCTGGCAGCCTCTCTGTTATCTTACAGTGAATAGTTTGGCCTACAAACCTTTCCCTAAATGAAACTGAAGGCAAATTAAGTGAAAAGTAACCCACTCACAAACATTTTCACTAGAAACAACTCCATTAAAATATCCAGGAGCCACCACTTCAGTAATTTGCATCTGCAAGGGACTGAACATAATGTTCAGTTTCCTCTTTTCTTCCATAAGTAGTACCAACAGTTTGTTTTCTTGGAGGCACTTCAGGGATGTGTCCTATACAGTTCTCATATACAATGCTACCCTGTTTTTCAGCATGCTGTGTGTTGGTTATCTGGTGAGAGATTCTGCCTATGTTCATCAAGTGTAGGAGTCTTTAGAATTGCTGAAAAGAATATTTGTGGAAACAAATGTTAACAGAGTTTTGGAAAATATTTGTGGGAAGCAGAATTAATATAATTCTCCATTACTATTTGTCCGTCTAGTCAATGAACAGAAATATACCATGTGACTTAAGTGACCAATCATATTACTTGAATTTCAAATTCTTAATGTTCATAAAGTGCTTATGAATGAAATACAAAGACTTATTCACTGAAATCTGATTAATAATATATGTGAAAAAAACAGTATTCTTTATGAACTCAGAGAGCTGAAAAAAGGAAAAGTTAATCTAATGTTAGTGATTAATAGCCAAGAAACCAAACAGATTAAATACTGACCAGCAGATTTGAACATCCCTGGCCAGTTTTTGGCTTTTAAATTACAAAAATAAAAAATCATGATTTGTTCCAATCAGTTTCATTCTCTGTTGTGGTGTGTTTGTTCTGTTACTGCTTCAATATGTAATGCAGGGGGCGTACTTTAGAGACATTAAAAAGTGCAGAACTTTAAAATGAAACATAGTAATAGTTCCTTTGGAGCTCTTGCTGTATATCATGACAATATGCACAATATGCACTCTTAGAAGATTCTTAGTCACCAAATCATTTTCTTGATACATGATTATGGCTACTCAAAATAATCCAAAAGATTGTCTGTTGTCTGTTCAATTTCTAACATACACAATGAAAATTAGTATTTTCCTATTAATCACTTTTGTAATATTCCTTAAACAACTTTTATTTCAAATGCCAAAATCAGTTTCTCCATTTGATCAGTAGTCTGGAAAAAATGTTTTAAAAAATAATGTTATAGATTTTAAAAATATGTGAATTTTACGGTACTTTAACAACTACCAATGCCCTTTAAAAAATTTCTACACTGAAATCTTTGTACCAGAGAGACTTTAAAGTCAGTTTTTATAGCTCTCGGATGAACTGCCTAAAAAACGCAACCACCCTAGAAAAAAGAAAACCAAAAAAAGCCTCAAAATGATTTTTAACTTGAGCTATGTGAATTGTGCTGCTGCAACAACAATAATTATTCTCTATCCCAATTAGGCAAACTAATTAACAGAGCTAAAGTAGTGATTCCTTAATGAAGCTAATTAATACAATGTCTTATGCTCACTCACACAAATTCATGTCTAGATACTCTTATTAATATAACACATGTAATTGTTATCTTATAATATCAATATTAGCAATTTGTTAATTTGGGTGGGATTAGCACTTTGCAAAGCACTGCATTAAGGGAAATGATTAATTTTCAAAATAAGGCATGTAGTTCTTTTTCTCCTCTCTGGATGAGATTTCTCTCTTTGTTATGTGCCAAGAGTCACCCAGATCTTGCACTGTTTCCTTCTCCTCCACCCTCCCTCACTCTAGCAGTGGCCACAAAACTTCCATGCCATTTTCTCAGAGCATTCGGATCAATGGGTCCATGTGATTATGTATCCTGTGGCTCTGATTCTATCACAACTTCTTCTGCCATGCACAAAAGGATAGAAGGCCATCTTGCAGCACTCACCGTGCAGCGCCCTGCCATATGTGGGGCACAGTCCTGCCCAAAAATAAGGTGAATTTCACCATAAGAGAAATGAGTTGTTTTAACTTCCAGTCTTGTAAATTTCCATATCCAACTGAAACTGCAGGCAGCCAGAATGTAATCACCTGAAGTGGAACTTGCCACTGCACTGAATTGATGGCTGTACTTTTACAAGTGGGTTTGTAAATGTGTCATGTCTAGAACTGGGAAAAAAATTTCAATCAAAACTTTTCAGAAAAATATGCAAATTCTAAGACAACGAAGACTTAAAATTAAAAAAAATAAAGCATTTATATTTTTTAAACAAAACATTTTAATATTTTAAATAACTTTTTCTTTTGATATTTTCCTTTAATGTTATTTAAAAATGTAGAGAACAAAACAAGAACAGCTCAAAATCTAAATGAAATGTTTCATTTTGGGTTGAGTGAAATGTTTCAGTCAATATGATTTTTTTTTCCAATTTTTCAGAATGTCCAGCAAACTGAAAAAATCTGTTATTCACCCTGCTATAGTTATAGCCTTAGGTGACTGATACCTTCAGGACTGGTGTCTGCTAACATCCTACAGGAATACTGGATTTGGTGTTGAATTGGAGAAAAGAACATAGCATCATTTTTTGAAGCACATTGGATTTTCCATAGCTGTCTCCCATTAGAGTATTAACCAATCAAACCTCTACTTAGTTTTGAGAGCTCCAATGGGATCTACCAGCTGGAAATGGTAGGAGCACAGCTTTCTCTTCCACAAACAAATCTTATACTTAAAGTATCAGCTCATGTACTTATCCAAGCAGCATTATTTGTCGGTGCTTAACTCTAAAACTTGGTGATCTGGCTTTCTTCATGAAAAATGCATAATTGACACATTTATTTTTCTTCTACAAAGATGAAATATAAATCACATTAGCTAGTCATTGTACTTCTAATAATAATGAATGAAACTGTTAAGTAGCATTTGTTAATTAAGGAAAAATTAAAAGTTACTTTTACGTTATCAGATAAACAAAATATTAATTCACTTCTAAATTCTGCCTGTGAAATTCATTAAACCTCACAAAGAGAAGCCAAGAGAAATTTTAATCTTTTAAGAGGATCCCATAACTTCTTCTTCAAAATGCCTTTTCTGGCTTTTTCAGGCTAACATTCTCATAATGGTTTCATAAAGCAGATGTGCTCCAATGGAATCCAGTCTGCTTCCTCCTGCTGCTGCTGCATCTTTTACTGTTCCTGCTGGCCAAGAATGAAATTATTCCTTTGCACACTCCAGGGCAATCAGTTTGCACATGCTATATGAAAAAATCTCATTGCCTTCTTATCAAAGCCACTGCAAAATCAGTCTTTTTAAGGCTGTGAATGTCAGTAGAGAGAGCTTGCACATTTTATTATTGCAAACTGTTATAAAGCTCGAAAGTTTGTCTCTCTCACCAATAGAAGTTGATCTGATAAAAGATATTACCTCACGCACCTTGTTTCCCTAATAGGTTGCGAAAAACATGGCTTCAGCAACACTGCATATTACAAACCTATATATGTAATACTTAATGTGACAGTGAAGCGTTGGTATAGATCTGGTCTCTTTAGCAGCTAACGTTCATTTGCCCCAAGCATCCTGCCCAGCACAAAGATATGCTGTTAATTGATAGCTCACCTAAAATATTAATAATTCTTGAAGACATGAGGTCAGGTTGTCCTTTGTGTCTGAGGAAGGGGAAGCACCAAGGATCCTTGACTTCTCTACACCTCAAGGAAAGACTAGGGCCTGTGACAGTCCTTGTGTTTGAAGGATTTTTCCCTTTGTTCATAATTAGGGGCACAAACCATTCCAATAGAGGAAATTGTCCTTAAGTCCTTTTTCCTGTAAAATATCCATTATCAGGCAAAGGGTGCAATGGAGCATGAACCCATATATCCATGAGTTTCTCTTCGGACAAATACTGCAGCTACTGATTTTGGATGCCCAAATTTAGACACCATATTTAGACCTTATTTCCATAAAATGCTGAGTATCCACTGCCTCCAGGTGGGTGGGAAGTACCCAGACTCCTTTAAGGTGTCAAGTTCAGCCTCTCAACATTGAAACAATCTAAATCATTAGTCACATCTGAAAATCTTGGCCTCTGTGCAAATAAAAGACTACCAACTATCCAAAGTAAAAATATAGTGAAAATTGCTAGAAATTATCTACTTCATGCTAAGCTCTACATTTTAAAATGTGAACAGTTACACTATATATTGAATTAACTGATCTTTGTCAGCATACAGTATCCATACAAATTACTTTGCAAATATTATATATTTATTTTAATTGAATCTGTTAATAAATTATGAAAACACCAAAGAGTGAATGAAACTTACATACCACTAATTATTTTTCACACAAGCAAAACTCAAATGACCAAACAGATGTTTATCAGATATCTTAGAAAGAAAGCTGTGCTTAGAGCTGAAACTTGGATGGGAAGTTTCAGCCTACAGTATATTTTTAGAACTGAGTTCTAAACACACTAATGAAAGTGATCATACAACTTCTCTTATACAGTCCCAACCACAAAAAATGTAATCTTATTGCTAAGGTTGGAAGAATTCTTTTAAATGTATTAACACTGTAAAAAGAAGTAAAAAGATGAGGTGATTCCATCATAACGTATACAGTTTTTATATGTCACCCCTGCCAATAGCTGCAATGACACATACACACAAGAGTTTAAAAATTTATCTTACAACCTTAACATTGATCTTTTCCAAACTGTGATATAACAAAATCTTTACACAAAGTGTTACATTAGCATTATTCAGCACACTATACCAACCTTATTTTAATGGTTATATATTGTATAGGTCATATATAGAACTCATATGTGTAGAAAGTGGTATAGATTCAAATACAACAAGTGGCTCCCCATAGATTCATAGAGTTTAAAGTCAGTAGGGACTATTCATCTATGTAATCTGACCTTCCATATATTACAGGCCATTGAATTTTCCTGTATTGAGCACAAAAACTTGTTTTTGACTAAAGTGTAACTTCCAGAATGGCATCGAGTCTTGATATAAAGATATCAAGAAATGGAAAATGGACCACTTCACTTGATGGTTTGTTCCACTGTTTAATCACCCACACTGTTAAAATATTTTTCCTTATTTCTCCTTTGAGTTTGTCTGGCTTCAGCTTTCACTCGTCCTTGTTCTGCCTTTCTCCACTATGTTACATTCTCCACTCTAGAGCATCTATCTTTAAAAAGGATAACAAAGAGGACCTGGGGAATTATACACTGGTTAGCCTAACTACAATACTGGAAAGGTTCTGGAACAAATTATTTAACAATTAATTTGTAAGCATCTAGAGGATAATCGGATAATAAATAATAGCCAGTGTGGATTTGCCAAGAGCAAATCATGTCAAACCAACCTAATTCCTTTCTTTGATAGGGTTACTGAAGTAGTGGATCATGGGGATAGGAAGCAGTAGACATGAAACATCTTGATTTTAGCAAAGCTTTTGACACATTCCAACCTAACATTCTCATAAGCAAAGTAGGGAAACATGGTTACATGAAATTACTATAAAGTGGGTGCACAAAGGATGGAAAAAACACGCTCAAAGTTGTCAGTGGTTCACTGTCAAACTGGAAGGATGTATCTAGTGGGATCCCACAGGGGTCTGTCCTGGGTCTGGCACTAGTCAACATTTTCATTAATAACTAAAATAATGGAGTGAAAAGTATGCTTCTAAAATTTGGAACTGACACCAAGTTAGAGGGGTTGCAAGCACTTTGGAGGAAAGAATAAGAATGCAAAAGGACCCTGATAAATTGGAAAATAGATCTGAAACCAAAAAGCTGAAGTTCAGGAAAGACAAGTGCAATAATTAGGAAGGAAACAATCAAATTCACAACTAAAAATGGAGAATAACTAGCTAAACAGTAGTACTATTGAAAAGGATTTGGGTGTTTTAGTAGATCACAAACTGAATATAAGTCAACAATATGATGATGTTGCAATATCATTCTGTGATGAATTATGGTGATCAATTGTTTTCTGCGTCAACAGAAGGTAGGGCAAGAAGTCATCTGCAGCAAGGGAGATTTATGTTAGATATTAGGAAAAGTTTTCTATCTAGAAGGATAGTGAAGTACTTGAATAGGCTTCCAACTGAGATTGTGGACACCAGAACTGTATGCAGTAGTCCAGTATCCGTCATATCGCCTCATTACTCCTACTCTCTATTCGCCTGTTTATACATCCAAGCATCACATTAGCCATTTTTGCTGTAGCTCACACTGGGAGCTCAAGTTGAGTTGCTTGTCCTTTATGATTCCTAAATCCATTTCAGTCACTGCTTTTCTGGATACAGTTTCCCATTCTGTAGGTATGGCCTGCATTTCTTGTCCCTAGATGTACATAACCACCTATTACTGTAGTTAAATGCACCTGAATAGGTGGTTCCTGTTGGATACAGAGATCTGCCTGTCCAAAGCCATGCTGACGTCTGTGATGGGGTGTTCACCCCACATCACCCATGAAGAGGCTAATTATCCTGGTAGACTGCATCTGGGGAAGACTGAGGCTTGACTGACAAGCACTAATTGAAGATTGAACCCATCTGGGCAGGAGCAGAGGAAGTGTTGTATAAGGAAGTGAGAGTAGAAGGTACTGCAGTGTGAAGGTGTGCAGTCACTTTCTGGACCAAGTGAAGAGAGAAGGAAGAAAGCCAGGGGAAGGAAGCAGGAGCTCTGGATTCTGAGGGAAAGGGTTTACCCAGAAGGGTAGTGGAGAAGGCCTGCAGAGGGCAGAGTAGGAAAAGGCCCAGGGAAATGGCAGCAATGACTGACATGGTGCAGACCATGGCTGCTGACAATAGGGTCCCTGCACTGGAACCCAGAGTAAAGGAGAGGTCCAGGTTCCCCTACCAACCACTGGGAAAGTGGCACAAACTTGGCAGGAGATCAGAGGTCTACCTGAGATTGTAGATAGACTGTTTGTCCCATAGGACTTTGATGCCCTGGAACGGAAGGACTATTCAGTGATGCTGAGTTACAAAGAGGGAGCACTGCAAGTGCTGGAGACTGAGGAAGGTCACTGTGTGAGCAATTCATCAGAAATGGGGGCATCAGACCTGAGTGGAGCTAATACCCAGAGCCAGCCACAAGGAGGAGACCAGTGGTAAATGAACACTATGACAACTTTATTAGGGGTCCAACCATGCAGAGTAACTTGCAGGATGGAGGTCATAATTTGTACAACTTTGATTTAATGGAAGCAATCTGCAAAATCTGGCCTTTTTATGTATTTATTTAGGTGGCTAAATATATATATATATATATATTTAGCAATGGCAAAAGTGAGAGACATAGCCTTGACAAGTCCCTTGATACATTTCAAATTCCTTTTCTAATCCATGGAGGAACTGGATCTTTTCAGAGTCACCAAAAGTTTTTAACATGGGCACAAGTTTTCCCTAGTCTCATTCTTGAAGATAGTTAAACTATTTTTGCTGAAATTTTCCAGGAAAAAAAAAAGAAAGCAGCATGAGGCAGACATCCCATGTAGAAAATTTCAGCCCAAACAATTTATACCTAGCAATGTTATAGGCAACTAAGAACAGATTCTTGTAATGGAAAATGTCAAGAAACTTTAATAATAAGTGTTACCAGTTCTGTCTATAATGACAAAAAGTAGGGAACTTTACGAACTTGATTGAAAATGCTGTCCTAGTATAGCAGTCTTAACAACTAAATCATAAAATATAAAAGTTGGTTGTACACAGATAAAATCTTTATAGTTACAGATGTGTTCCCATATCACACATCAACAATAAAGTTAAAGACTTCCACCTATAACAATTACTAGCTATGACAGGAATGATCTTCAAATAGCAGTGATATAAAATATTAACTCTGTAGTTATTCAACTGTGTAGGAAAGGTACCTAGTTAAAATTCTTACTGGGTCCCTGCTCATTATCATCAAATATATGATTAACTGGAAATGCCACTAACATTAATGCATTGTATAACATCCCACATTTGAATTGCTGACAAAAGTGTCTCAATTAACATTTTATCAATCATTTGGTTCTCTTAACTCTAAAACTTCAATATGATTCTAAAAGCATGCATATAATATTAAAAATAAAAAATCCTGTAATATTTGGGTGCAATAGTTTCTTGACAAGGATATTCTACAGAAGCAATAATCAGTACCACCCTTTCACAGAATTTGTAAACTCACAACCATTTCACTATTTAGCAGGCACACAATAATAATTTACATCTTTTTGTGAATGTTAAGAAAAATTAAATTTTAAGATAAATATTGTGGTCTTTTGGTAGAACAGTATGCTCAACAATATTGTCATTCAAAATAATTGTACATATTATCAGCACACTACAGTACCTCTGCTTATGTGTATTTTGTTTAATGATCTAATTTATTTGAAACCTTGGCAGTTATTTAATTGACAATAATATTTCTAATAAAGATGTGTGAGCCACAGGAACATAAATTAAGCCCATTTTATCAAATTTTAAGCACTGTTTCCCTCAATCACAATTTGAGATGGAAAAATAAGCATTCTTTTGGCGCATTTGGTTTACTTGAGCACTTACTGCAGTTAAACTGCATCTATCTGTTGTTACAAAAAACGATGGACCCTCACCTCAATCCAGATTCATATCTGAGTTTGAATTCCCAGAGTTCTGGATGTTCATGCCTGAGGATTGTTTGGGCTCCTTTCTAGTTACCAAGCATTACATTTTTCTAATAGATTACATAACACATGGCAAGAGAACCAAGAGGCACACTGCAACTCTTCGTTTAGTCTAAGCCTATGGCTACTCTTATGGGAACCGTGTGGAGTACATCCATTGCATGCCTCCAAGCACAGGTATAAATAGCAGTTTAAACAGTGAGGCACTGCTCAGGTGAGTAGAATAAGATCCTTAGGATATGTACCTACACGGCTCTCTTCATGCCTAAGCAGTGCCTCCTCTGTCTACACTGCTAATTTTAGCAATGTAGTGTCATACTTTCTTTTGCATTTGGGAGCCTTTCCCCACACTTGAGAAAGGCTCCAGCAGAGGGGAGGCATCAGGGAAAGGCTCTGGCAGCGCCCCAGTCCAGGAGCCTTTCCCCACTGCAGGGAAAGATTCCAGAACCAGGAAAAGGGCAGGGCACCTGCCCAGAGCCTTTCTGTGCTGCCTTCCCCCGCCAAAGCCTTTCACCGACACATATAGCTACACAATGCAGTGGACACAGCCTGCTTTTCACTGTGGCGTGTGGCTACGTACCCTACATACTGCTACCAGTGTGGACAAGCCCAAAGCAGAGTTTCTCAACCAGTGGGTTGTAACTCCTGGGGAAGGGTTATAAGGCATTGACTATATTATTCTAAAGCAAAGAAAATCTTACTCTCCCGTTCACAACATATCCTGACCATTCAAGTCAAGTATTCTGTGTCAACTTCTTGAAACACACATGTAAAATTATATAGGCTAATTGTTACTGATACATTTAAAAAAAAATTATAGCAAATGTAAGAGGGTCATGAACACTTTTGACTTTCAATAAGAAAAAAGATAAGGTGGTCCTAGGATGCATCAAGTGAAGTATTTCCAGTAGAGATAGGGAGGTGTTAGTACTGCTATTCAAGGCACTGGTGAGACCTCATCTGGAATATTGTATGCAGTTCTGGTTTCCCATGTTTAAGAAAGATGAATTCAAATTGGAACAGGTTCAGAGAAGGGCTACTAGGATGATCTGAGGAATGGAAAACTTGCTTTATAAGAGGAGACTCAAAGAGCTTGGCTTGTTTAACCTAACCAAAAGAAAGATGGAGGGAAATATGATTGCTCCCTCTAAATACATCAGAGGGATAAATACAAGGGAGGGAGAGAAATTATTTAAGTTCATCACCAATGTGGACACAAGAACTAATGGATATAAAGTAGCCAACGGGAAGTTTTGACTTGAAAGTAGATGAAGGTTTCTAACCATCAGAGGTGTGAAGTTCTAGAACAGCCTTCCAGGGGGGCAGTGGGGGCAAGACACCTAGCTGGCTTAAAGACTGAGCTTGATAAGGGGAGATGGTATGATGGGACAGCCTAATTTGGAAATTAACTGATCTTTGACTACTAGTGGTAAATATGTCCAATTGACTGTGACGGGATATTGGATAGGGTGGGTTCTGAGTTACTACAGAGAATTCTCTCCTGGTGTTTGGCTGGTGAGACTTTTGCCCACATGCTCAGGTTTTAGCTGATCATCATATTAGGGGTCAGAAAGGAATTTTTCCCCAGTGCAGATTGGCAGAGGCCCGGGAGGTGGGGTTTTACCTTTCTCTACAGCATGGGGCATGGGTCACTTGCTGGTGGATTCTCTGTACCTTGAAGTCTTTAAACCATGATTTGAGGACTTCAGTAACTCAGTCTTAGGTTAAGGGTCTATTACAGGAGGGGGTGGGTGAGGTTCTGTGGCCTGCGTTGTGCAGAAGATCAGACTAGATGATTATAATGGTCCCTTTTCACCTTAAAGTCTATGAGTCACCAACCTGAAGAGTTTGAGAAATATTGCTCTAAGGCATAGGAGTCAGGACCATCCTGTCTTTTACATATTTTTAAATGGGAGGGAGTTATGACATGATCCCTGGCTAGATGATAGAGTGGTCCCAGTATGGAAAGTATTGAGTAGTGATTGCATCATTACACATACAGAGATGCTTTTACATCTATTTTGCACACGTGCATTTGCATGTTTTCATGATTTCTCTTTGAAGGCCTGATCCAAAGCCCATTGAAATAAAAGGAAACACTCCCTTTGACTTCAATAGGTTTTGGATCAGGCTGTTAATAAGAACAGCTAATCTGAAAACAGCATAGTGAGTAATATATATATATATATATATATCATCACCCACCCTTCACCTTTGCTCTTGTTGACAAATTAAGAAGCACCTTTTTTAACTGCTGCTTAGGAAGAAAGTTTCATTGATTTGAGTGGAACATCATCACATATTACATCATGCATGGCACATTTGGTGGCAGCAGTGGTTTTAATATACACCAAGTAATTAATAAATTTACAGAAAAAAAGAAGTAGCTTATGTCCTTGCACAGTGGTATTCACACCATTAGCCAATGTAAGCTTGTTTTGTTAAACATTTCAGAGAAGTTAATTAGCATATCTCTTACCTTTCTCAAAATTTATCTTTCCTCACTAGCCAACACACAAGAAAGTAGAAAAGAAAGATATAGCTAAATACATAGATAAACAAAAGGTTTATCCTTGAAGAATATATATATTTTCCCACCATAAAGATGTTTCAGCAGTATTTGTTTTGTTTGTGACAATGCCACATATTTTCCTGTCATTGGCAATCACTTGTTTTAGCTTGATCCTGCCATGTGCAATGAGAACTACCATGCTACTGTTTCCACTACAGCAACCTACAAAGTTACCACCAAAGGATAGTAGCTTATCTCTTTGAGGAGCTTCACGTAAACCTAGCTGGCAGATGTTGCAGTAAAATTCACTGAATCAGCATGACCTCTGACTGCCCTGGCCACATCCACTCTCCATTCAGCACCACTATGCTGGTTATCTAGAGTCCCTAGTCAGAAATAGATTGGAGTGAGTCAAGTGATCAGCAATCACTCTGGACAAAAGACACAGTTTGAAGTCCTGCAAGACGCAACAAGGAAACACTGCTGGAATAACTACAAAGATAAGAGAAGAACCAGGAGAAGATACAGTTTGGGAAAAAATCTGTTATTGATTTTGACTAATAAACATTATAAGTTGGCAAATCAGTTGTGTCATTATTTGTAATGGCTAAAGTGTGAATAGCAACATCAGTTCAGTTGGGAGATAAAGAAAGAATAAGAGCAGAGTAGAGACCCTGAGGTCTGTTAGGAGGAAGGTCATCAAAACTTGGTGAGAATGGTTTCATTGAAGTGCAGATAACAGAAGCCAGACTGGAAGAGATCTGGAATATAGCTGGAGAAGAAACAGAGGTAGTGGTTGTAGACAGCACATTCAATGAGTTTGGTGGTGAAGGAAAAAAATGAAATACAAGTGGAGGTTAATGTATTTTTTTTTTTTTTTGTATGGGGAATACCTGAACAGACTTGTTTTGTGAAGAGAAACAACCAAGTGGTTTGTGGGAGTGGACGGGAGAAAGAAGATGATGATGAGGTTACAAAAAAGTACAAATTTATTAAAATTTACATTTATGAGGAGCTGAAAAATTGGGTAAAGTTTTCAACAGGAAAAATTAGTTCATTTTTATGTTGAATGTCAAAAGTTTTGCCCGACTTTCCTCCTGACACACATTTTACTATTTGTGGTTGCTGCTGCCTTGCACACACAATGTTAGCTTCACATTACTTTGAACACTTATAATTATAGCCAGGCAGTAATTAGTATGTATTATTCAGTTCAAAAATCAGGAGCACAAAGTATATGGATGGGTAGTAATTTCATATTAGGAAATAAAATGGTTTCTCTTGAATTTCTAATTTCAAGAATGAAAGTATAAGTAAGGAGCTATTTTAATTTTCAAATCAAAATGTAAAGCATGTCTGTAGCAAGGCGTTGTGGCCTTCCTCGGAGCCTGGGCCCGAGGAAGGGTTGTGAAGTCCCTGCTGGACAGAACGGGGCCCTAGAGGCCAAACTGCCTGGAAACAGAGGGATGGAGCCAAGGCAGGAAGGGGAACTATAGAAGGCCAGTCTAGCAGCTCAGTAGTGAGGAAGCTGCTGCAGGAGGTGGATGTATCTTCCTGGAGACCCAGGCCGCTGTTTGGAGCAACTGCCCTACTGAGTGGAGCATCCAAAACCTGTCCGGATTGCTGGGCCCGAGTGATTGGAGAGGGCCACCGAGCCCTAGTGATTGGGTGTAACCACCAGGCCCTAGTATCTGGAATGAGCCACCTGAGACTTCTGGGTGAGAAATACCCCCTGAGGCTGGCCCTGACCTGGAAGAGCTACCTGATGCTGGGGACCCCCAGGAGCTGACTGAACCCTGTAGACCGGAGGAACCCCTGTGACCTGGAGGAGCCCCTGTGACCTGGAGGAGCTGCCCTCCACTAACATTGCAGAGGAGTTTCCGGAACTGCTGCCAGTTGATGGGGAGGGATTTGTGGGTCTGCTGCTTGCAGTGTACCCCAGCAACCCAGAGGGAGACTACTGCCTGCAGGTATATGAGGACAGGGTGGGAGGAAGTGGCCCAGGGACAGCTGACTAGCAAGTGGCTGAGACAGGGGCTAAACCCCATCAGTGTGTTACGGTTGGATCCCTGCTGACTCAGTGGCAACAGCTTTGCCACTGATAGGGCCCTGGGATGGGATGCAGAGGAGTCAGGTGGGCCTGCGTCCCCCTTCCCTAGCCATCCCGGGAGTGCTTGACACCCTCTGAGTTTGGGAGACAGAGGGTACCGAGATCTACCTGCCCCGCCTGCCTGCAAAGCCTGGGGCTCCAGACTATTTTACTAGCTCCACCTGTGGGAAGACTGGGGGCTATTGACTGCCCAATCAGCCCTGCCCGACTTCTGGGCCAGGGACTGTAAACTGCTTGCCTGCCCTGCCCTGCCTATTGGCCGGGGGCACTAGACTGCTGTACTAGCCCCACCTGTGGGAAGGCCGGGGGCTATAGACTTCTTGCCTGCCCCGCCCTGCCTGAGGGCCAGGGGCACCAGACCTCTGCACTAGCCTGCCTGTTGGAAGGCCGGGGCTACAGACTCCAAATCAGTCCTGCCCTACGGGAGTCCCGGAGTGCTACAAACTAGGAAGGAAGCCCTCCCTGCTGGGGGTCTGGCCTAAGACTTGTCAACGGGCACTGTTTGTTCCCCTAAAGGAAGGTACTGTGGCCTTCCTCGGAGCCTGGGGCCTGAGGAAGGGTCGTGACGCTCCAGCCAGACCATGCCACCGGCTTACAATGTCTTTGGAAAGGGGCTCCATATCCACAGGCAATTTTGAATGCACATTGCAAAATGGCTGTAGGCACATATTTTGGTGTGAATATATATACTAACTCAGCAGAAAGAAATATATTCTGTTTGTAATCAAAGTGTTGAGTGATTTTATTAATCCTAAATGAGTCAGAAGGTTGAACCAGCTTTTGTTACTCTTGATAAAGGACATGGAATTCTGTATTCATAACTTCACTTTGAGCACCAAATTTCTCCTTGTCAAATTATATAGGCCTATAACATCTAAAGATCCATATCACTACAGCTGCAGTCAGATATTTACAAAAGATATGGGAGCTATGTGTTTGATTCCCTCATACGCTTACATGAAAACAAAAACAACAAAAATCCTCCCAGTTTTATTCTTTTGTTCCCAGTTAAATTATTGTCCAGATCAGTTGACATTCCTGGTGCTTCAAAACCTTGCCCACCCTATCATAGTTCTGATGCTACATGGAGTTGTTCTGCTAGTCTTCCCAAGATGGAACATTACATTTAGTGAGAATTAATTGGGAACATAGAATTACCATAATATACTGAAGATCCATTAGCTGTACCCCTGCCTTGGCTTTCCAAAAACTCCTCTCCATGGTGCTGTACACAACACCATAGAGACCTCTATAGCCTTTTCATGACAAAACCTCAACCTCACAACCTTTCTAGTGGAATGATCCTTCTGCTCTTCAAGCTTTGCATGTTGGTACCATCCTAGATAAGCATTATAAAGTGGAAGTTTTGGGGTCTCCACCCTGTTTACACCATCCCTCAGCTCACTATGAGTCCTGACCAATAGTGTCATAACAAGTACCTCCCATGTCCTCCATCTCAACTGCCCTGACAGAGGAATGTGTAGTTCTGATATGCTGAGCCACTCTTGGGGACCTATAGCTATACAGTAGGCATAACATACTGAAAATATCAAGTAAGAGTTCTACAGTCATACCCTATGTTGGTAGATACTTGATCCCACAAATACTCCCATTGATTACACATCAGAGTTAGTGCTTACTGTATGAGCAAGAGTTGTACTATCTGCTTTGTCATGTCTTGTGCTCAGACTGTGAGTGGTGTCAAGACCGGGTTGTGGCAGCCATACCTAATGGTCAGAGCTGGAGTCCACATTCAGGAGTCAAGAGTCAGCTGGGTCAGGATACCAGGAGATCAGAAACTGGAGACAAACTGGAGCTCAGAACCACAAGTCAGAGGTCAGGAGCCAAACCAGCTCAGGATGCCGGGAAGTCAAGCCGCAGCCACAAGTCCAGAGCAGGGTGGATCCCAGTTGTTCAGACAGTTTCCTGTTCCTGTTGCTGGCTTAAGGAGGGCCAGCAGACCAATTGGCTGCTCTGGGACTCTGCCAAAAGGATGTCAGTGGCAGAGCCTCAAACTAAGGCTGGGCCAGCTGTTGTCAGTAGTGGAGTGCCAAGTGGAGTGCCAAGTGGCGGGACCATGGCTGCTCCTATGAACTCTATAGACAGAGGTTCAAGGCCCATAGGTCATGACAAGTGCTACATAAAAAGAATGAGCATCTACTAGTTTTGTCTGATACTCAGACTCACAATGCATCTCAAATGGGCAACATTTCTGGGGATTCTCTCCCTTCAGGTACAGTCTAAT
The DNA here is from genome assembly GCF_026122565.2 of Emydura macquarii macquarii. Taxonomy (NCBI): domain Eukaryota; kingdom Metazoa; phylum Chordata; order Testudines; family Chelidae; genus Emydura; species Emydura macquarii. Next base: position 14,067,716 of record NW_027130520.1, on the reverse strand, counting down.
AACTTTAAACTCTTCTGAAGCTCAAAATCTTATTTATACATAAAAACAGGATGCCTGCCAGGCAGTTTGTTTCAGGCTCCACTTACACTGCTTCAGACACCACAGGTCCGCATTACCTTAATTTCATACATTCTTTAATTCTATACATGTGCCCTCCACTTTATTTCTAATTTAAGAGTGTGAAGCTAATGTGAACTTTACAGATTGCACGGCCCAAATCTGACTTTTAAAGATATATTATAGGAAAATACAATGGTAGTGAGGGTCATTCCTCATAAGTAGACTAGAGCTTTGATATGCAAGTGTATTGTTGGTAGTTATTTGATGTTGTTTACATATCTCTTGTTAGAGATTAGCAGTGTAGATAAATTGCTTTCCTGTCTGTCACTGTTCCGTTGATTAAGAGTTCAAAAGGAACATATGAACATTTAGATGGAACTTTCAATGTAACAATACTATTGTTTGTATTTCTTTTTGAAGTTTTAGTAAATATCTGTAAATGGTTGTAAATGGCCAATTACCTTGTGCTAATGTAACTAGTTACTAGTGTGCACAGGACATAGGAGATGATATTTCAGAGTTCCAAGTAATCATCTATTAATTGTTTAAGGAGGCACCTGCTGTCAAGAAAATATTGGTCAGCCTACATGGATCTGTAAAAGACTCTAGTGGAGTGATCCTTTTTATCTCAAATCTGTCCAAGCTTGGCAGAGAAAGTTTGGATCATGAGATTAAGATCCCAGCACCAGCCTGGAATCACCCTGCTAATTCTCATGGGAGAATTGAACACACTCTGTACATGGACTATTTATTCTTCATTTTTTTGGACTGGATTTCTAATAAAGAAGCTCTAAACAAGGACTCCAAGCTGTTTGGGTAATTTCAGAGACTTTGCAATTTAAGAACTTTGCAATTCAGTTATCATCTCTACTATGAAATAGACCTAAGAGTTTTATTTTCATCTGTGTATGTTTACTGACCTTTTAACAATTACACTCTTTGATTTTTTTAAAATAAATATTTGCATAGTTAATAAGCATTGGCTTTAAGTGTGTATTTAGGTAAGATCTGAACTGTTGGCCTGTTTGGTAATGTGTCCGATCATTTGGGATCCTTTGGGATTGGTTGAACTTTTTTACATATGATGGATAGTGATTTTCAGTAATCCCCATCATATTTGACTTGGCTGTCTGGGTACTAGCCAAAGGGCTGGATAATTTTAAGGGAACTGTGTTTTGTCTACTTAATGACCAGTGAGGTCATCAGAACCTGTCTGTTGCTGGCTTGGTATATCTTAGGGAAGAAAAAACACCAGTATTAAGGGCTTTTCCTGCCCCATTCTTTGCAGTTTGCCCTGTTTAAGTTATCTCAGCATGGCTCCCCTGGAGGCCAACATCACAGAGTGAAAAGTTAATGTATTTGGCAGTTTACTTTGAGAAACTGGATTCTCCAGTTTTCATTTGAGCATAAATAATGTATTATTTTAACAATAACAACAACTAAAACAGATGGAAGATAAGCCTGCTTTAAAAAAAAATTAACATACTTCCCCTATAATTATAATTTATTAATGTTGTTACACCAATTGATGAGAAGAGGAAGAAAATAACAGTGGGTGTTTCCAAGCCAAGCAGCTGCATATCCAGAGATTAGTACTTCAGAATTATCAGAGATCTACAGACACCAGATCACCTGGTCCCATAAAGTTACAGAAATATACAGACCCAGCACAAGTCTGCAACCAGCCAATGAACCCAAGTTCTTGACTAGCCGCCTCAGGTCTGGGCAGGTTGGTCTCCTCAGACACACAGATCTGAGGAGAGAAGTTCTGCAGAAAAACTGCAGTGTTGGCAGTGGGGGGAAAAGGAAACGGGACCCAAGGGGTAGGTGACTGCTTATAAGACTAAGACGAACATCTGTTTTCTTGGCTTGTGTTCACAGCAATTTCTATTTTTATGTCTGCTATGAATTTAGTGTATCCTTCTTCTAGATGATTCTTCTTTTGTGAAGTATGGCAAATTAACAGGGCACAACTTAATATTAAAACTTGATTCCAAGAATGAGCTCCATAGGTGAACTGTAAATTTCAACCTTGAAGCTATGAGTGTTTTAGGCAATGCCTAAGTGTCTATTCTGCAACTGGGAGGTATGATTCCCAACTCAAGTAGAAATACACATGCTAGCTCTGCTCCAGCTAGCATGCTAAAAATAGCAGTGTGGCTGCTGAAGCATGGAGGCAGCTCAGGCTGGATGCCCAAGTATAGCCTTGGATAGCTAGCCCAAGCTGTCCCCTGTGCTTCTGTGACCACAACTGATATTTTTAGGATTCTCTCTCAAGCAAAGCTAACAAGTGTGTGTATCTGAATTACACTCCCATCTGCAGTGTAGCCATACTCTAAAATCAGAAATAAAAGGGAAAATAAAAGAAAACAAAAGAGAAAGCGAGATTTCAAGAAAGGTAGATTTTGTGGATTTAAGTTAATACAATTTACAAATGAGGGTTTCTCTCCATTCCCCTTATTCCATCTGCTTCCCCAGATTTTGGTCTTCACTGGAGATGTACCAGAATATGGATTTGACAGATCAATTTATAAACACATGACAGGTTTTTAATCTGCAATATTTTTTAGTAGTCTCTAGAGCACCTGTAGCATGATCCAAAGCCCACTGAAATCAATGGAAAACCTCCCATTGACTTCAGTGGAACAGACCTATATTTCTTTTGACTATAAGTGAAATTCAGTTAGCCAGTATAATAAAAATATACTAGGATTCCTTGCTGGGTTTGCTTTTTTACTTCACAGTAACTGTGATTAATAGATTTGCATTTAAGGCCAAAAGGGACTTGTGACACAGTATACAAACCCTGTGCTAGCATGGAAGAGGTGAAGGAACAACTTTTGGCTAGGCCACTGCACCTCTGCACTTGCAAATCATGTGGGGAATGGAAGAGTTAAAAGGAGGGCTGTCTACTCAGATGAGGACAACACTGGGAAGGGAATGGGCTGTTGAACAACCCAGCTCCCAGAGAGAGGTCTGACAACCAACAGATCCCCTACCTTTGCAGAAAGGAGAACCAAGATTCCCTTGGCTAAAACAGGATAAGACACTGAGACCAATACTGGAGACCCAGTAAACTCTAGGTGGACAGTGATACTGCCAAGGTTCCTCTAAAGTAAGAGAGACCAATATCCTCATGGAAGCTGCCCACAATTTTTCTTTCTTTATGCCTTTATTTAACCTCACTTGGTGCCTATGTACTGCCTTTTTCCTTTGAGATGCGTATTCTTAGATGGACAGAAACAGCCAGAAGGCCTCGGCCAGAGGGTTGAGCACCAGCCCCACTAAACTGTTATGCCCCACAGCATCCATGGTGGTGGGGCAATTAGAAATGCATGATTGTGCTCCCCACATTGCTTCTGAAGGGACTGCTCTGCCAAGTTCAGATTTGTGACAGGACTATTAGCTCATCTAGTCTGACCTCCTCTATATTGCAGATCATTACATTTCACCAAGTTACCCCTAGAATGAGGCCAATAAATTGTGTTTGGTTAAAGTATAACTTCCAGAAAGTCATGCAGTCTTGATCTGAAGACCTCAAGAGATGGAGAATTCACCACTTCCCTTGGTAGTTTGTTCCAACTATTAATCACCCTCAAAAAAAAAATCTTAAAAAACCTTAAAAAAATCTAATTTCAATTTGTCTGGCTTCATCACCCATCTATTCATTTGTCCTATTTATGCCTTTCTCCGCTAGATTAAAGAGCTCTTTAGTATCAGTACTTTTTTCCCCATTAAGGTACCTATTAACACCACTTCTCAATCTTCTTTTTGATAGGCTAAACAGATCGAGCTCTTTAAGTCTCTCTGTAATATGTTTTCTCCAACCTTCAAGTTTATGGTTGTTTTCTTTACACCTCCAGTTTTTAACATCTTTTAAAAAAATGCTGACATCAGAACTGCATGTGCAGTCATTCAATATCAATGCTACGTGAAGAGGTAAAATTGCCTCTCTGCTCCCCTTTTTATATTTCTGAGGATCATATTAGATCTTTTGCCCACAGTATTGCAGTAGGAGCTCATGTTGAGTTGTTTGCCCAGTGTGATCCCTAAATCCTTTTCTGAGTCATTGCTTTTCAGGATTCAATCCTCCTAGTAGGATGTAAAAATTAGTTTAATAAAGAATCCGTTTAAATGTTCTAAAAGTAGAACATTGAAGTGGTTAAATGTGGGAGGGGGCATGCTGGGCTCAGCTCCTCACTGCCAAGCAAGAGCTGCCTGGGGGGGGATGCAGAGCCGTAGCTGGACAGCTCTCACTCCTAGGGAGCTGAGCCAGGCCCAGCTGCGGCTTCACCCCTCAGCTCTGCACTTCTGGGGGGCACTGAGCTGGGCTCCCGGCGAACAAGAGCAGCTGGCTGCTCTTGCTTGTGGGGAGTTGAGCCCAGCTCCGGCTCTCCCCTCTCCTCCCCTCTCCCCACCCAGGCTAGACTCCCTGCCTCCCGTGAGTGAGAGCTGCCCAGCTGCTCTCACCGGTGGGGAGCTGAGCCCAGCTGCCACCCCCAGTTTAAATGGTAATCAGCTGTTTAAAACATGTTTAAAACATTTAAACAGCTGATTACCGTTTAAACATTGAGGCTTTTACATCCCTCGTCTGTCGGTATGACCTGCATTACTCGTTCTTAGATGTATAACTTCTTATTCAGTTGTATCAAAACACATTTTGTTTGAATGGGCTCAGTTTACCAAGTGATCAACATTTTTCTGTATGACTGCCCTGTCCTCATCACCATTTATCACCTTGCCAATTGTTGTCATCCACAAAGATTTATTGGCAGTGGACTCGATTCCCAAATGGACTTCGGTGCCTAATTGCCACTTTAACCACCTAAACCTCAAGATCAGACACCAGGGGTTTTCACAAAACCTCCATTCAACTGCCACCAAACCTTGTAGGCGCCGAGACTCATTCAGCACCTAAGTTTTTGCATTAAAAGTTCTGTCAGTGCCTATGTTTCTGCCTCTGGGTATGTGTGCTGCTCCTCCACTAAAGGTATCCAGACACCGAAGGCCCAGTATGATTCATGAATCATGTTCCTTTGCCTTGTGGAGCCCAATTTGGTAAGCAAGTGAGATTGAGGAGGAGGACGTCCCTCATAGCTCCCTAACAGTGGTTAGGGTACTCACTGGGAATGTGAGATATCCCCATTTCAAGTCCCTCCTCTGCCTGAGGAGGAAAAAGAATTTGAACAGGGATCTGCTACTTCTCTGAAAGGGAATGAAATCGATTTTCAAAATATTGAGACCGGAAGTCCTGAATTTCAGACAGCTCTGCTTCTAACAGCTTACATCAATTTTGAAAATGGGGCCCAGGCTCCTAACTCACTTAGGTGCTTTAGAAAAATGTACCCCAGGGTTATATCTAGCTAAGAGCCAGACATCTCTGACTATGATCCATGAAAGCAATTAAACTAGTTTAATTTTATTTCAATGAAGCAGTCCAGCCATAATTACTGCATACCATCTGTTTGTTCTGCTCTATGTCCTGCTTGCTATATGTTTTATATTATAAGCTCTTAGGACAGACTTCCTGTTATTTAGCAGAGATCTCCACTGTAAAAATCATACACACTAAAAGTAAAATAAGTATTTAAAGTGCTCTTACAATCCCAGGGAGAAAAAATGCTGAGAGAAGTTGCTCCTACTGCTTTATGATTGTTTTATCCAGGGACGTGCCAGTTTCTTCTTCTGTCTTGCTGTCACCATCCCTCTCCCCCTCCAAAAAAAGTTCAAACAGCCCCAAGCTTTAAGTAATGCTTAAACATTGCAGTTGGAAATATGTACCTCACTCCTCTTCTGACTCCTGTGCTGGGATGTCAAAGGAAATAGATGGGACCATGAGACAGTTCTCATGAAATAGCTCATCTTTTATGCATACAGAATTGAAAAGACTGAAGACAGTGTGATCAGGCTGTTCAGACTCCAGCTGGCAGTGTCTGGGAATACAAAATGAATGCCTAGGTATCTTTAGTAGCATCTGTCATCATCTGGGAAAGGCAGAGCAGTATAGAATTACAGGAAGAAGCATACCTTGAAAACCACTGCTAGTTTTGGCTGCAAGATGTTGCTGTGGTCCTGATTTGTTGTTTTCTCTAAGGAATATCTATGGACACATGGTAGCTTATCAGATGCTTAAAGTATGGGGTGTCTACTTGACAATTGGATTTTTGTATGTCACGTTCCTAAAATATCTTAAGAGCTAGGAGCTAGAGAGATTAATCTGAGAACAGGATTACCATGAGCACAGTAAGAGGAGGTAGAATAGTCTTTATTAAGCTATAAAGAGGTAGTATTTTATGTTCCATAAATACCAATTATTTCTTGCAGTTTTATGAACTTTTCTGTCAAGTGAAGTGGATAAAACATAACATTTACATATGCAGATTTCTGAGGTCTACGGAAACATGAGAGGCAAAAAATATCTCTTCTCAAACAAGAATCATGGATCACACATCTTAGATTCTGACCTCCTTGTCTGGGTAAAACTCCCGTTGTCATTAATAAGAACTCTGCACAGATAAAAACAGCAGAGTATTGGAGTTAAAATCCACAGTGAAGGCTTGGGAGGAGCAGTATGATAAAAAGGAGGAAACCAAACCAAACCTGTTTTGTTCTGACTCTTATGTAAATAGGTTTTGATTACATCAGATATCAGCAGTGCAGTACTGGGAAAAGATAAAATAAGTTTCCTGCAAACAGTGAAGCATTTGCAATGTTCTCCATTCTTCCCACCTAAATGAGTTGTCAGCTGCCAATGTCTTATAGTAATGCTCCAAAACAATTTGTGAACCTATACAGTTCCATCTAAACGGATAGGTGTAAAGAGGCCATACCTATGTAGTCATTGACAGATGAAATCATAATCAGTTGTATCCCAAACGCTGACTTTCCTGAGGTCACATTGTGACAGTCTGTATCCCTATGTTCACCCTTTCTACAAGACTATGATGGATTTTGTACAAAGTATGCCTTTTTGGTAACATTTGAGAGCTCAATTTGCTGATCATTGTCATCCTAGTAAAATACGAGTGGCAATACTGTATGTAAAGATATAAGGTTTTACTGAGACATATTGCAAGCCTGCAAAAGCATGCACAAACCAGTTCCTCAGGGACAAAAGACAAACTGATACCTCAGCTAGGTTTCAACAAAATCAAATGACTGTTTAAGGAGGCATTTTCTGGAAGGAAAAAGGATGTGAGTGAGAACGCAAAGCAACAGCTGGATATTCCTATCCCCATAGTCTTCTTGTTTCCTGAATCCCAGTTGGAGATGATTTTCAAAGGAAAAAGAATACTATAAGAAAAGGAGAACAGACACCCCAAAACACTTCTCCCTTTCTCTCTGCTTATGGCATCAACAACACCTGAAGAACAAGGAGGTACTGGGGGAGGGGTCCTGGCTGAAAGGAATCCAGCCAGTAAGCATGTGGTGGGAGAAACCTTTGCTTTGAATTAATTTAGCTTAAGTTCGATATTAATTGTGTTTTACCTTTTATTTCTTTATAACCAATTCTGACTTATGCCTCATTACTTGTAATCACTTAAAATCTTTCCATAGTTAATAAACTTTTTTTATTTTTTTAATGAAACCAGTGTATGTTTGTATTGAAGTATTTGGGAAACTCCATTTGAAATAAGATTTATGCACATTATTTTCTATTAATGAATTTAAGAACTTTATGTGAGCTTGTATTGTTCATGAGGGTGCTGGGCAATACAAGATGCACATTTCTGGGAGAAAGTCTGGGTCTGGGAGTTTGCTGGTGTAACCCTGCAATGTAATTTATGAGTGGGTGGCTATAACCCTCATACAATATAGCTGGGAGTGATTTACATGCCGAAAGCTGTGTGAGTAGGCCATGAGAGGTTGCTCTCACAGTGAAGCAGTGAGAAAGGCACCCCATGTTGGAGAACTGAGGGAACACAGCTGTCCATCTGTCCAGATTGTACCCTGGGTAATATCACACACACACACGTCTATAATTAGTGTGATTTAGGGATGAGGCTTAACTATGAATGGAAGAAGCTTCATAATGTACAAAACTAGCAGGAGTTATATTTTAAGTCATTTTCCTCTTCTCTTGCCTCATGAAAATTATGAGTATTGAAATTATTTTCTACTGGGATACAGTGCAACACCTCATTTTCATAAATCCTAGGGAATATTCATACAGCTCTGCATTTATAGTATACTCCACAAATTAACACCTAAAAGAACAATATATAATGCTAATTAAATAATATTATTTGTATGGTAATCTTAATAAAAGCACCATAAAAGCCTCTAATACAAGCAAAATATATGTCATATGACACATATAAATGAATTGCCTTCAGCAATTTCAATCTCCCATGTCACATAGCCTTAGTATATAAGGTGTGTTCACAAAGGCTATTATGCTGCTTAATGACAAGAACAAGAAGCAGCTTACTCCAGTCTAGAGCTAGAAAAAGAACAAGTTTTTTTCTGTCAGATTCTCTCCTTAACAAGGTGTTGGGTGAAATATCTGTATTGTGATAATGACCTTCAGTGATAGGTCACAAACCATAATTCTCAATGAAATAATTTTGGAGCCAGTAAGGAGTTTTTCCTCTGTGCAAAACAAATCTAAATCTCAACCCGTAGCCTCTTTTGTGGATAAAGCCAGTTCAGTTTTAAATAACAGATACAGTGATGCCATTCATAATCATAAAAGGAAAATCAACAAATTGTTACAGGTACATTTCATTATATTAGTGTGTGATGTTACATAGCTGGACCAAAAAAATAAAATTACTGGCAACATTTGTGACAATTTTCTCTTCCAATTAAAAACAGAAAAGCTACCTTTCAAAATCAACTCTTTACAGGATAGAGTCTCCCCATCCTATAAGTATGCCCTACATTCTTTGTTCCTATTTATATACATTTAGCCATATTAAAATGAATATTGTCTGCTTGTGACCAGCTTACCAAATGATTGAGATCACTCTGTATCAGTGACTTGTCCTCTTCATTATTGATCACTCTCCCAATTTTGGTGTCATCTTTATCCACGTGGATTTCATATTTTCTTCCAAGTCACTAATGAAAATATTAGATAGCATAGGGCGAAGAACTATTCCCTGTAGTAGCCCAATAGAAAAACACCCATTCAGTGGTGATTCCCCATTTATAATTATATTTTGAGACCTATTAGTTAGACAGCATTTAATCCATTTAACGTGTGCCATGTTAATTTCATATCTTTCTATTTTTTTAATCAAAATGTCATGCGATACCAAGTAAAATATCTTACAGAACTATATTATGTCAAAATCATTATCATTATAAACCAAACTGCCATGATTTCATCTGAACTCCTGCAAAACACAGGTCATAGGATTTATCTGAATTAATTCCAGCTTCATGTCCAATACTTGCAGCTGAACTGAAGCATGGCTTTTAGAAAAACATCAGGGATAAAGGATTCACCACAACCCTTGATAAATTGTTCCAACCATTAATTACCTTCACTGTTAATTTTTTTTTTTGCCTTATTTTTAATTTGACATTGTCTAGTTTCAACTTCTAACCATTGGATCTTGCTAGATCTTTATCTGCTACACTGAAGAGCCCTTTTACCAAATTTTTGTTCTCCCAGTAGGTACTTGCAGACTATGCTGAAGACACCCTTAACTTTCTTTTGACTCTTCTCTGAACCTTCACCAATATATTTTTCCTTCTATATTCGTGTTGACTAATATAAATATATATCATTTTAATAATATGTATTATCCACACATGCATTAAGCATTAATAACATTAAGTACAAAGAGTGTAACAGATATACAGCCTAAACTGGTCTATCCCATAATCCTGTTCACTCATGCTAAGTATCTGATAACACCTTTCTTTTGCTGAAGTAAGCATTTGGCATAAGCAGATAGGAAACTTTTAAAAATCAAGATACATTTGTTCTATGTCTTGGTACAAACTGGGGAGGTACCTTCATGGACCAGTACCTGGAATTTTAGTATCCAAAACAAAAATAAGAAAGGAACAGAACTATAAGTTAGGGAAATGGGACAAACTGATGGGTTGGATTTTAGTGACGTGTAAAGAGATATATTACTTGTAAAATCATATAATAATAGCACCTGTAACTATCACTTCTGCATAAGGTGAATGTAATATTTCCACACAGCACAGCTCCTCGAAGACTGGTATCACATGGAATTTTTTTTCTTGTACCATATTAATAAATCTGACTGACATTGGTTATTTGATATCTTCAGCAAACTTAATAACTGACTATACAATTTATCAAGACTAGAATAGGTTATGATATTACAGGGAAATCCATTCTTTCCTCCCTTTTAATAGAATAATTGAGCATGTGTATGTTTTTGTTTATTTTATATTTAATTCTATATTGTAAAACCTTTTCTTACAGAATTGGTCAAAACGTAATTAAAATCTGAAATTTATTGATAAGAGATTTTTTAAATTTGTGAGTGATGCTATTTTCAGTCAACATTCTTGATATTTCTGAAAGGTTTAGTTTTGTAATATTAAAATGGAAAATCTTGTTCTAACATAAGTATTCATATCCAAAAAAGCTAATTTTTATAATCATTATAACTAGATGCAAACACAGCCGTTTTGTGAACATTTCAGGAAAGGCTGGATGTTGGAAATGGCCCAGAGTAAAATTGCAATGATTTTTTCCCCTTCCATGGACAGTAGTCTAATGTTTAATTTGTGGTTTTTGCTCTAATTAAAATTATTTGTATGTGATAGATTTAGGTGTGAAAGAACCAAAGAAAGGATTAGCATAACAGTGCTTGCTATTCACAGTACCATCTCCAGTTCCCCATCAGTTTCTGTAATAATAAGCATAATTTGGCTCAATACATTACCTGGACATTCATCTATAATTGTCAAAAAAAGTGCCAAATTTCGAAGAAAAAAAATTAAATTAATTGATATTTTTAATTTATTGCATTTACCATTTTTAAAGAGGAAGGTTTTTAAAAGTTAACTCTTAGCATCCAAACAACATCTAAAATGTAACTCTCAATTTAAACATGTCAAACATAATCTTAAATGGGATGGTTTATTTTTGAAAGATAACCAAACGCAATTCTAGACTGGTGACAGCATTTAACCTTTAACCATGTGTGCAAAAATACAAATAAGAAACTGTTGGATATTTTTATGCAGAAATCTATCAGTTATACTTAGTGCACATTTACAGCTTCTTTGCTATCTGTTTAGATAATGTATGCCTAGAGAACATTAGTTTAAGACCATTGCCTACAGGCAACGGTCCCAGACAATGATGAGTTTACAATGACATTCTTCAATAAATTATTGAAGCCATTTATTTGCAAGAAGTTCCATCATGTCAACTCCAAAGCACTGGTAGCATATACTTCCTTATATTTAATTAGCCCTATTCCACATCCTATCATATCTAAGCCTCTCTCAAGAAAACTTTTACTTTACCAGAAGTTTATTTTGTCTTGTGATAAAATAAAGCAGGGAATTTGTGTGCAAGACAAGGTTTACAGCTCCATAATCTCTCTCAAGTCACTGAGAGTTAAGTATGGCATCTTTCAATTTTGCCTACGTTAAAAGACAATTTAAGAGTTTTGCTGCTTCTTACAGGAAAAGCCATAAACATTAGGTAAATGTCCATCTTATAGTTCTGGGAAGCTGTGCTTGTCAATCAAGATAATTACATTTAGTTTCCCAGTACGTCCCTTGTGATGGAGGAATTCAAGGTTTGGTTTTGTGACACCACTGTAGTTCTCAGTATGCAAATGGTTGTCAGCTGTACACACAAATCCTGAGACTATTAATTTAAATTAGTATGATATGATCATTAAGGGAAACTGCATTTCTAGTGCTTAGAGAAGTGGAGTGGGAGTTAAGAGTCATGGGTTCCATTCACACCTCTGCAGCAGCCTTGCTGTATGACATTGAGCAAGTCATTCAACCTTTCTGGGTCTGTTTACTTTAGAGTTTCTTAACTTAATTGATTGCCAGTCAACTTGAGTTAAAACACACTACCATAGAGAAATGCTTTGTGACAGTATTGCCTGTATCTAATATGGGGAACAAAAATAACCTGATAGTGGTGATGTGTGGCAGAAAAGCACTTTGAGCTCCTCAGATGTAAAGTGCTGTAGAAGTACAAATCATCATAGGTACTGCATATACTGTAAGTGATCTGTAACCATACACAGATTCACAAATGGGATTAGACTAGATCTAGTCAGGAATTTTCTGATGAAACAGGGTTCTGTAGATCCCAAAATGTTTTGCAGAAATGTGCCCAGTTCTATGAGCCATAGGTAGGTTTCAGGTGAAGTCACTTGATGGGCTTCTGGAGAGCTTGGCTTTTTGAACAAGGACTCCAAGGCAGACTCCATTGTCCTACAAGTTGTCACCAATGCCCATGAACATTTCTTTGAAAATCCATCCACAGATCTTGGAATGTGGCAAAACACAAAATTGGATAATCCTCAAGGTTCCAATCTAATTCCCATTCAAATTCACAGAAAAAAAACCCAGCATTAATTTCAGTGAGATTTGGATTGTGCCATTGGTGCAGAAAAAGATGGTAAAAACATAAATACATTTTACTACATAGTTCCTTTTCTTTCACATAAAACTAAACTAGTATCACTGAGTAGTGTACCATAATTTAACTTGGGCACTCCGTACATATTGGCAACATCATGCTATATCATGAACAGCATTGACTCAACAATCTGAACCGCTAAGGAGCTTCTATTATCTAAGCTTCCCTATGGTACTGGCCACTAATTGCTGAATTCTGCCAAAGAGCTCAAAGCATATCACACTTCAACTTCTGATCACTATTTGTTTTTATTCCAGAAAAAAAACCAAAACCCTACTGCAAATATTTTAGTATTAGAAGAAACTTTAATGATGAATGAAAAAGAGCATAGTGAATGAGCAAATACTGGGACATGCAAAACAGTGGCATAAATCACAATGAGAATCAGTAAATATTTAGACAATACGGGTCATAAAAGATGAAATCTGAAGATTTCTCTTTTCTCTGTGACATGTAAGTAATATTAGGGGTACACTGTCAGTCAAGGGTCCACGTGACCGGAAGGCCCGCCTTACCCACCTCTGTTACCGGAATTTCCGCCTCAATCTGGCTCCCGACTTCCGGCCCCGCCCCGCCAAGACCATGCCCCTTGACCTTTAGGCCATGCCCCCTGACCTTTAGGCCCCGCCCCATCACCCCAAGGCCCCACCCCACCTGGTCACCTGACATCCGGTCCCTCCTCGGGTTATGACGTCCTGGTCAAGATGGACCAATGGGAGAGGTTATCCTCCGAGAGCGGGATTGGCCCCAGAGGGGCACCTGACCGGAAGCGGGCGGTGTGCTACACATCGGGGTTTGGGTCATTTGGTGGTTCCTCTACGGGGTCATCTTCTACGTCAGGCTGCAAGGGAGCAGGTGGGGACCCACCTAGAGAGCCGGTTTCCACCTCCCCGTTCTCAGACGCTCCAGTTTGAAAATCTTCGCTAGGGGCATTTCTTTTTTTTTTTTTTTCTTCTCATCACCTTTATAGCCTTTTTAAAAATTTTTGCAATAACCCTGGACCGTAACTTTTTGGCAGCCGTCCGTCTATCCCTCAAATGGTGTCCCCCTTTTTGGTTACACTTTAACAGTCGGGTACCACTTATCGTGACTACCTGTGCGGCTTCAGAACCACCCTCTGGAAAACTGAAATATTTTTCAGTGTATTTGTTAAGAGCTTTTGCATTATTTACAGGGTTTCTGGAAAATACAGCGCCCATCAGCTCTCTGAACGAAGTGTGATATTCGCCCATTTCCTCTCTCATTGAAGTCAATTGCGCTCTGTATGAAGCGTCACGGGCGTCCGAGTATGCTCTGAATGAAGCGGCACGGGCGTCCGAGTGCGCTCTGAATGAAGCATCATATTTTCCCCATAGTTCTTTAGAATAATTAAGAACTGCATCAGACATATCGAGGCGGGGGCCTGGTTTGCAATATTTCTCCAACACCCCAGCCTCGTAGGAGCTTTCAGCCCTTGGTTTTTGATTCACAACCCCTAGAGCAAGTGCTCCGGGTTTGTGAATGCGTGTGTTTTCGCTCACAGCTGTCTCAGGGCTTGGTGTGGTGTCGTCCGCTGAGAAACTGGAGGTGTGGTGGTGTTTTTTACCAGAGTCCTTTGGCTTGACATATCTGAGCTCGGGACTTTCCTGTTGCTTCATTTGTGCACCTTTGCTGTTTTGAGCCGACTTTGGAGAAAATTTCTGGTTCTTTGGAACTTCAGCTACAACAGCGTCAGGAAAGCAGGCCTTGCCTAATTAGGAAAACAAAATGTTCCAATTTAGCATCAAATATAACATTTTATTAGAAAATGTAACTGTACCATACCAGCTACATAAAATGTAAATTACATAAAATGTAAATATATATATATATTGTAGCGGGGGTGGCTAGTCTAGCCCTCTCTTGGGTACGGTGCCCTCTTCGGCCACGACCATGGCGCACCGTGGGGAGGGGGAGCAGGGGGGGCCCGGTCCCGCCCTCTGCCCCAGGCCCCGACCCAGGGACCCTGTGTGGAGTAGCCTTCAAACGTCCGTGACTTACTCCTTCCCTGGGTCGCCTCTCCTTGGCCCCACTGCTTGCCGTCTGCTTCCCAGAACTGGGTGGGGAGGGGTTCTCCCTCAGGCCTGTGCCTTGGGTCCCCGGCCGCAGCCAGACAGGTACCCCCCGATCGTCTCTAGTACCTTTGGGGCCTTACTATGTGGCAGTGGTTGCTCCAAATCCTGTAGCCGCGCCGCTCCTCTCCGCTCCGCTCTACTCCCTCTCCTAACTCCCTTCCAGCTGCCCCTGTCTGCCTGACAGGGAGGCTTTTAACTACTGGGAGCAAGCTCCTTGATTGGCCTCAGCTGGCCTAATTGGCCCAACTGCCTCAGAGTAGCCCCAGCTGGATCACCCAGGGAACAGGGATTTGCTCATTTTGGGGCTAATATAGACCCCCTCTACTACCCTCCTGTAGCCATCAGGTCTAACCCTGTCACAATATATATATATATATATATCTTTTTCTTTTTCTTTTTCTTTTAAGGCCTAAATTTTTTTCAGGTTTTGACCGTACTATAAAGAAAAAAAGAAAAAAATTATTATAAAATAGTTTAACCTTTCATACTATTACAGTTAACATGGCTTTTACCCTAGGTTCCCCAAAACCAAAATATGCAATAAATCCCCTCCAACCATAACTATCTTTTTAAACATATGCTCAGAGTAAAAATCCTCCAAAATACTTTTTGCACATCTTTATCTCTAAACCCACAACAACTCAAAATACTTTTTAAAATACCTTAAAAAAAAAAAAAAATCCACAAGTATCTCTACCCCCACCCTGTGGTAAGACTAATTCCTGCAAGCAGCTTTAACCCCCAAAATACTTTTTTTTTTTCAAGAACAAAATAAAACCAACTTTTTAAAACACATTACCCCTTAAGGTAGCTCAGTGGTAAAACACATGCTTTGCATGCATGAGATCCTGGATTCAATCTCCAGTTTGTCCTGCTCTGAGCACGGGGGGGTGGGCTACATAATCTCCTGAGGTCCCTTCCAATTCTATGTGTTCACACTAAAAACCCTCCCAAATTCTTTTCAAAAAACACACTGCTTAACTTAGCTCACAAAATAAACCAACTTTTTAAAACACAATGCCATGTGATCAGACTAAACATCCTCCAGTCAAGAAACATAAATAAACCAGCTTTTTTTTAAACATCTCAAACTTAATAAACCAACTTTTTAAAAAAAAAAAAAACACCACCACAATACCACGTGCTTAGAGTAAAAATCCTCCAGTCAAGACCTACTCCTCAAGAAACATAAAATCAACCAGCTTTTTAAAAATAAAGCACAATTTACCTTCTACCACAGGATACAAGCAAGCTGGAACATTTGTATCTGCATCTTTTAAATGAAAGACAGGCATAATTTGAGTTAGTATGATACCCTGCAAACTATTAAACCCTCCCCACCAATTATATAGTTAAAATAGAGGGCTTTACCTCCCTCTGATGAAAGGGTGCTTGAAGGGGTGGATTCCATAATCAATAGATCACACTGCAATAAAAACACCTATCATTCTTAGTAAGAATAGCATGAACAACAAAAAAAAAGCAACATTATATAATATATGTTAGAATAATCAAACATGCTACCTTTATTGCCTGCTCTTTCCACCTCCACGCCTGGGGGGGGGGGTTTGCAAGGAAAAGCGGGTGGAGTTACTTTACACGACTTATCCATAACAGTATGTAAATGTACACATTACCATTAGCACCCCAGAGACCCTTATTTGGTTACAAAACACCTATAAAATGAATATTGATAACTACAAATACATACAATTATACCCTCCCACTGTTTATTTTTTAAAGGATTACCATTCACCTATAAATTTTCCACTGACATTGTTTTTAAAAACAAGACCTTCCAGTGGTGGGAAAAGATAACAAACTTGAAGGACGATTTACAATAACGCTTCCTGTTATTTAGGCATGGTTACTTGTCCAGCAGTTTCAATAGGGGGAACTTGCACAGGAATGCCATAACCTATCCGCTTCAGAGGTTATCTGGAGAAATAACAAACTCTAAGGAAGATTCACAAAAACAAAGCTTCCTGTTATCTAGGCATGGCTACTTGTCCAGCCGTTTACATAGTGTCTGTTAGGAAAATTATTTTAGGCTGGGTTTTTTTAATCATTCTGAGTCTTTCAAAGTCCAGTTAGCAAGGTGATTTAGTCACTATATTCCTTTTTTTTTTTTGTAACATGCACGGCTGGGGTAATTTTTAATTTTCTTGTAGGGGTCTTCTTAAAGTATTAAACAATAATGGCCATACATAAAAGACCTCCCCCCCTTAATGTTACTGTCTAACTGCAGGACCCAGCAAATAGCAATGAATGGCTTGGGTGGGTTTTTTTTTTTAAATTAAAATGGTTGTACCACAGTCATAGCTTTTAAAATGTTATTACAACAAATGTTTTTCAAAATATAAAAGGTATGTGATTTTTTATTTTGGTTGTTGTTAATATACTATTTTTAAATCTGTCATGACCCACCAATTCCTGAGGCTTTTATTTTAAAATGTTCACTATCATATGGGTGGGAGGTAAATCAGACCCGTGCCTCAAACATTCCTGGTTTCTTTGATTTTTTTTCCCTCCCCACAGGCTTCTACTACAAACATTACAGTTTTTCGCTGTCAATAGACAAAGACACAATAGCTGGTTCTCACAAAAACCTTTTTTTATTAATTTTTTAAAAAACATGCTGCCACTTTGAAACATTTATTATGTACATATAAGGCCCACAAAGGTCATCTTACAGAAACACAGATAGTCACAAACCCCTTTTCAATACTTTTATTTACAGCTAGCAAGCCTGCTATTGTGTATAGAGCCCGTCACCATTCTCTAACTTAATCCTTTTGGATTTATTACAAAAAGCCTGCCTCCTAAGTAAGACTCTGTAACTTTTTGTGCAGACCAAACAATTCATATAATGCTCTAAACAGGCATCCTCCGGTTTGGTCATTTCTTTAAGAACACCACATGGGTCTTGACCAAATTGTACAGCCTTTACCAACTCCACCCCCTTATCTAAATGTTCTGTGAAGACAGCGTGCAGAAGGGAAGCACAGCAGTAGCCGGGAGTTATGCAAGCTATACAGAGTAACTTGTGTAACTCCCATTGACTACTGCCGAATTTCCAGGTAAGTGTAGACCAGGGCACAGTTTGCTTTCATACTACATGGTAATATATTTGGTTAAGATATAAGTAGCAAATAGGCATTTTATCTCCTCCATCCACAAATAAAGACTATCTGTCAATGAATAAAGGAAAGATAGATTTGTTGGTCACTTATGTCTGCCCCGAAGCTAGTTTGTTATAGTAGAGTAAGATAGGTTTAAGTAATATAAGTTATGTGACATGAGTGTACATTCCTCAGGCAGTCTGTTTGCAAGCAATCTATGACAGACAATAGTGCCATCAGATTAAACTGGAGATGACAGAGTCCATAAAACAAATTGTGCAGTTGCCTGAAGACATGGACTACCAGACAAAGGGCTATAACATTGAATGTAAACGTAGGGTATTATGCACTGTGTTCTTTTGGGTGAGATATAGTCACATACAGAAAGTTCTACATGTTGTTCTGCAAGAGACAAAAAAAACCCTTCTCTTTCTTGAGGCAGAATGGAAGTTCCTATGCTCAGGAAAGGGAACAAGAAAAGTATATCAAGATATTCCCATTTAGTGCACCAACAGTAATTCCGAGCTTGTCATCAGACCACATACGATACTGAATGTGGCTTTCATTTAAGGAAGACTATGACCAAAAGTGACTAGTGATTTAGATTGCCTGACATGAGACATATTTAAGGAGCTTGATTTTCAGCGGGTGGTTTGCACAACCTTGCTGCATTTAGGAATGGAAAGGAGGAGGGAAGAGCCAAGTCTTATCATTGACCCATTCCAGTGTGGGGAGTTCAAATTAGGATTTGGCTGGTTGAGTCATGAAAGCCCTGCATGGGATTTATGGAAAAAACTTTGCAGATCCATGTTTGGTCTAACTAGAGCCTTAAGTATTGCCTACTGTAAGCCAGCCACCAGTGAAAACCATGTTTAAACAGACAGTGAAATGATGAATTAGACACGATGAAGAAGACATGCCATAATCCTAAAAAACAAACAAACGCATGTTACAATACAAAACATGATCACAGGCAGCTTGAAATTTTATAATAGTGCTGCAAGAGGTATATTATAATTTAATTAATTTGTATATATGGCTGCTATTGGTAAGTCTTAGGATGTTAAGGAATCCCTATCTATGACCCCTGAAATCTTACTTCACTGTATCTTATCTTGTTGCCTTTCACAGTTAAATATAGCGGCCACCTGGTGTACATACTTTGTTCTGGAGACCTTTGTTTACACCAGCTACAAACTTACAGCTGCCTAACTGGTGCCTGTGACATAAATACACACATCAGTTACTTTAATATGAACTGGCAAAGAAGAATTCTGGAAAGCCAGTGACTGCAGTCTAAGATTTCCTGTAACATACTGCAATCTATTACTCTGCTATCTAATATATAGTCAGTGATGGCTTTAAGGTTTATATGTGTGCTCTATATATATATATTGAGAATTACATCTAATGTTCACAGCTGAGTAGAGAGTTCAACCCGCAATCCTATGCTTTTGTGGCTGATCCCTTATTCCTTTACTTTCTAGAAGTTTGTATTCCTTTTCTTCTGCATGTATAGTTATCTCTAGATTCTTCTTCAGTTGTTTACTGATCCATCCATTGGAAAGTAGAAAAATTCTCAATATCTGGATGGCACTCAAGAAAAACAAGATATAAACTATGTACTACTCAATACAGATAATGTGGACTGTTCATATACGATTCATGTTCATATACACAGTGCAGCATATAAAGTTATACCGCTTTGATTGATAAAAATATCTGACTGGCTGAGAGAGGATCTTGGGTTTAGAAACATTAACTGACTTTTTAGACAGTTAATGGTTTGGATCCCAGAAAATGAAAAGAAAAAAAGTTGACCTGCAACAAGTACAAACTGATATTGGGGATGTGCATCCTTAATTACTGTGAATTTCTGAAATTGAAGCACTGCTCAGTGATAGGGAGATGTGTGTGGGAGCAGGAGAAGGGGAGAATGAGTTGAGTGAGGACAATTAAACTTATAGTTGGAGAGGGAGGCAATCTTGGGAGGAATTGGTGGCTTTGTTATGAAAGCTGTGTTAGAGGGGAAAGAGAAGCATTTATTTGTGGGGGCTTTGCTAGATAAAGGGGGGATGGCTATTTTGGAGAGGATTCCCTGGGAAATTGATGTGTGTGTGAGCAGGGTACCTCTTTCCTTAAGGAATGGCTTGATTTTGCTTGGGTGTGTGGGAGGGGGCTTTAATTGATTGATGCATCTTTTGCTGAGAGAGGGGTTGTGTTGAAAGAGAAACTGATTGCTTTATTTTGTTTAGGAGACCATCCAAAAGTAATTATTCCCTAATGCCTTCACTATGATGGCATTGACATCCTACAAAAATCTCACATGAGATAGAAGGTCTGGATTTACTATAGTACAATGAATTTAATTAGATTTCTTTTAAAAGTTCATACATTTACATATTTTATAGGTACCTCTCTCACAATACCATATACTCATTTTATAAATCAATTGATAGTGCTTTACTTTTACTGCTATAGATTTTCTTTTTTATTTGGTTTTGGCAAAAGTTAGCAAAGATTTCAGGTTCATTATCTTTATACCGTCTATTTTTCACGTGGGCTATTTCTTGAATATTCAACCAGTGGAGTGTAGTTTCTAGTCTATTTATCACCTTACACATTCTAGGTGTTTTTCCTCTATTCTTATCAGGAGTTTAATCTACTTCATTACCTACGAGACAGTTTGTTACTATATATGCAATTTCTCCTTCTGTCATGAAATGGGTGGTCAGACCATCAATGTCGATTCCCTATTTTAAAGCCTCTTGTGTATTTTTTAGCTATCATATGTTCAGCCCTGTAGTCATTTCTTCAATGTCATACCCTTTGGTCCCTCATTGTGGATCTGAGTCAGAGTAAACATTACAATCACTGTCCATGAAAGCACTAGGGAAACATTTCAGGAAGCATTTTGCTGACAGCAAAAATTTCATTCCAACATACTGCAGCACTGTAAACAGCATCCTTTAATGTGTGATAAGTGACAGGCAAATCTGATGAGAGCAAATCACATAGGAAACATTGCTGATTTCTCTTTTTCCATAAGACAACAATGTCCTGCTCTATGAGCTGTTTTTTCTGACAGAAATCTCAGGGTAGGACAACTCTCCCCTAATAAAATTGTTTTATTGGGCAGGCTATTCTCTTTTCATCCTTTTTGAAATAGGAGTACTGATCATTGGTTCAAAGCAGTTAGTAAACAGGACAGCTGTCTTCTGTTTGTTGAGTCTGTTTACATTTCAGGAAGATGGCTCATAAATCAACACACTTCAAGCTACATAGATTTACATACCACCAAGTGCTAAGTGATAATTTTGCAGCTTCCCATGGCATTTCACCAAATTAAAAATAAGATACTGCTTTTCACTTGTTTATACCAGTTGATAAAGTGTGACAATATCAATCAGAAGTTTAATCAGGTCATCTGAATCTTTTCCAAGTTTGTCCATATTGAAACTAGTTAAGCACATAAAGCTTTTGCTCCTTTTTTCTAAGGAAGACAAAAGAATGAGAAGCAAAACACTCACTGGGTAGCTGTGTAATTTTCTCCCTTTTTATGCCTCTTTCCACTAAGAAAATTGGAGGAATACATTATGCTTCTGTAACCCACTGGGCAGTGAGTGTTACTTGCCCTCTTTTGTGCCCAATCCACAGAGGATGTGAGTCTGTTACTAGGCCCAGCTACAAAACCTGTCTCTAATTCAAACTATAGCTGTTTATAAGTTTAGCACTAGATATCCCTGGTTCAATTCTCTGTATCAGTCAAGATGGTAGTGAACAGACTTCCATAGAAGAATTTGCAAATCTAAAAGAGTCATTACACTCCCAATCCTTACATATTTTAGGAGCAACATATATGCTTGTGGGCTATAATGAAGGGGAAAAATTTATAAAGATTTAGTAGCCCTATCAAGAGCTACTCAACATCACATCTAAAATAGTAACAATAAGAACAAATGGTGAGACATACATAACCTGTGAAGATGGATCTCAAAATGCCTAGAAGAATAATGCCTAGAAGCAGGGAAAAATCCACTGAGATTAAAAAAGTTAGACTGTAATAGATTCTAATGGAGCTTTCAGGATAGGCTACATCTCCTAAATTTTATTGTGAGAATTTTTACTCTAGACTATAAGAACAAAGAAAAAGAGTTCTCAAAATAGAATGGTTCTTCCACATCTAATTCCATTAGACATTCCCGAGATTGCTTGAAGACAGTCTTCATTCCACAGATAATCTGAAATATCAATTTGTACTGCCGAAATTTTGAGCTAGACATTTTGATTTTGAACATTGTATTCGTAGTCCACATTGCTCCCAGAGCAACAGGGAGGTGGATACTCAAAAAAAAAAAAAAAAAAAAAAAAAAAATAGCTGTCTGTAAAAATCAGTGGACCCATATAAAACATTCTTGGCATGTTGTTTAATGCTGCTTTTGCTTATCTCCAGCAGAACTTCTGATGGGAAGACAACTAATGACATCTTTATCTGGGGCACCACTACATCTTAAACCTCAATGGCCTAACCCAAATTGTTTTTTGAAAATGGGATGCTGAAATGAAATTTTGGTATCAACAAAACTCAAATGTTTGGCACATTTGAACTGAGATGATGGAATGAAGTATGGAACTTGTTTGGAACTTGGCAGAAACTCCCAGATCCTACCTAACAGAGATTCCAAAAGGACTTCTCCAGAGGAATCGGATTTATCTTCAATGTTTCCCAACACAAAGAAGGGAGGATCAGGGACCTGCAGGCACTCTGTAAGGAAGTGAGCTCACATACATAGGGAACGCCATGCACAAACTCAACAGAATTGAGAACATAGTCTGGAAGACTTATCGACTCTGCCAAAGACTTGATCTTTAGAATACTATTCAGGACTATTTAAATGCAACATAGTTATGTAAATAGTTTTAAAGAATGTGAAGTTTATTTTAAATTGCTATGTATATGCAGCAGTTTCTAATTTAAATTTTAATCTTTTATTATAAAGAAAGGAGGATGAGGCATGGTTACAGAATTCTTGATCCTCCACAGTACCAGAGAGGACCAGGATGCATTGCTGAGGGGAGCTTAGTAAACATAGGAACTTCTTTTTTTAGGGAGTTCTGTGGTTGCTGCTTCAAGCATGGTTCTTTGTGTTTATGACCTCTCACTACAGATTACATTGGCTTCTGCCAGCCAAGCCTAGGAAACAAAGATACAGGCAGTGAAAAGTCTTCCTAAGGGTGGGATAATAGTGTGGATGGACCATAGGTGTAGTACACTGCCCCAAAAGCAGATGGCGTTCATCAGGGAGGAGGTATGGCCAGAGTCAAAGAGGGAGCACCACTTCATAAGAAAAGATAATATATAGATAAAAATAAGACAGAGCATTTTTGAGCATACCTCCAGGCAGTCTTTTTGAAAGGTGGTATTTAGGAGTCCTGTAACAGGGTGGCACTCACCTCTCATGAGCATCCCCTGGTTGAGTGTGTGGATGCCTGCAGTTTCCTCTGCTCATGGTGCCCTGCTGGCTGCTCAGCTTGTCAGATGGGTCTTTGGAGACTAAGTTCTCTAGTCAGGTTACACTCTGTCCATGTGCAAAAACTAAACAAAACCCTTCTGGGGTATATGATTCAACCAGGTCTAGCTCAATGCCCTCAGTAATGTCCTGCAGCCCTCCCCGGGCTCAATCCTTTAACAGTTCAACCAGCCCCATCACAGTACCCCTCTGTTGGCAATGCCGCTGTAGCCCTCCCCTGGCTCAATCCTTAATCTGACCAACAGGGCCTATTGCAGTACTCTAGCTGGCCAGCTTACGTGCAAAGGTTTCTGCTCTGGGGTAGTGCAGCATCCCCTGGGCTTCCTCATTGGAGATTCTTCACCAATCCTTTAGTCCTCTGACTCCAACCCTCCAGCTAGGTCAGTCTTTGTTCAGCTCCCTTCCAGAGGGGTAACAGCTTCAGGCACAGTCCCTTCCCTGGGCCTGTCTAAACTCCCTTTTCTCAAATGTAGCCACTTTCCCAATGGCTGTTGGGAGGGCACCCTGGGCCTGCCCACTGCTCCAGGCACCAACCCAGAGACCCCTCTAAGTAGCAGCCACATGCCTTATCCCTTTAACTATTACTTCTCTTCGTTTCCCTGGGCCACTTCCCTGTAGTCCATCTTATTTGAATCCTGGCAGACACCCAGATTCTATTCCCTCACTTACCCAATCCCTGCCAGTAATTGGTTTATCCAGCCCTTTTAGCTCCTGCAGCCAGCCCAGAGTCCCCCTTGCTCCTCTGGTCCATGCCAGTAGACTGAACTCATTCAGACCCTGCAGCTCCTTTTATATGAGCCTGCTAGGCCCTGATTGGGTGGTCCCTGCAGCCTCTTTCTGATTGGCTGCCTCCCTATGCAGCTTGGAGGAGCCTCTCCACTGCCCTTTTCTGGGGTGGGATGTGGCAGGACCTTGAGGCCTCCAGCAGGGGGACTCAGGGCCCAATCTATCCCATCACAAGCCCCAAATGAAGTTTAAATTGGTCCTCCCAGAGATGAGTCCCCTGATCTTTTACAGGCAGGTTGTCAGTACAGAAGCTGAGTCCAATCAAAAGCCTGCTTTAAATGGGAACAAACAGTGTAATGTAGCTGAACAGAGAGGCCAGTAAATCAGGAAATAACTCAGTGACTTTGGCTGAGTTTTTGACAAATGGAGGAAAGCTCTCAGAAGATGGAAAGCACTGCATTGTGTATGAAGTTGCCTTTCCATAATTATCTTCAGTACTGAACTTCCTAGCCATGGGCCAAAAAGCAGTCCTATGTCTAAATGGCACAATTTGGTGCTAACTTGTTTTTATTCATTATGTTTATTACAGTGGTGCCCATTGGGCAGCCAAGAAGAGAGACCAATTTTGCTAGACACTGTACAAACATAGAATAATAGACAGTCCCTGCCAGGAAGAGTTTACAGTCTGAATAGACAAGATAGGGGTAGGGATAAGAAATAGAAAACAAGCAGAATGCACAAATGTGTTGGCAGCAGTCATAACGTTAGTTCCACAATTGTTTAGCTTTGTTTTATTATTTAAATTCTTCCAGTGGGGTTAGGTTAAAAGGGGCTTACACAGATTGAAAGATAGGTAAAGGGGATTGAAGCAAACAGCCAGTTAGCACAGTGGAGAGACCATACAGAGTGAAAACTACAGAAGGCAATTCAAGGACACCTGTGTCCAAAGACTTCTGCTTGGACTGGTTTCAGCATCTGATGAGCTGGCTTCAGTCTCTGGCTGGTTTATCCCTAAAGTTCCTTCCCCCAATCCCACAGCATTGAGTGGAGTGGAGATGCCACGTTAGTTCTAGTCCCTCCAGAAGCGAACTCCACTGCATAGTTACCTCCATTTGCCATTCGAGGAGTGCCTTGTCCTGGTGTCCTCTATCACATCTCTAGTTCCATCCACTCCTAGTGTCTGTAAACTGATGCAGCCACACAGCACTCTCTGCTTGGCAAATCTAGACCACTGTAACTGGTATCCCCTCTGCTTCTGGTGTCTGGTATTTTTTCAAAGGAAGCAATGGAATTAATGGTGTATTTAAATAAGCTGTCCAATCCCTAAAGTTTTGTTATGAATGAATACAATTCCATTACAGGGCAATGACAGACCTGACACTTCTTTGAGACTAGTTTAAGCCCTTGTCTTAAGCCTTGGAGAGCTTCAGTACCACTGGACTCAGATACTTGACAGAAATTGCTCAATATTCCTATAGGATAGGACAAAAAGGCTACAGACAGAAAAGAGTGTCCAGATGATTGTGTTTACTCAATCAGCCCTCAAGATTGAGAGCTTATTCAAAAAGTAATTGCAAAACTTGCTGCAAACATCCACTGAAGGAACCAATCAATTGTTAATGAGTTGTTTTGGGTTTAGGAGCCTGTCTGTGGAATTGAAAAGTGTCACAGGATGGCTTCTTCCTGGAGATAATTCTCAGTAAACCTTATCTTAAAACTTAAGCATTACCATATGCAGTCATAGACCATTTTCATGCTTTATTAGATAAATTAATTTATAGAGTGCATCGACCCCAGGGGCTTGGGTGACCTGTAATAAACACCTCAAATAATGTACCAATATGATAAAAGCCTTAAGAAAAAAATGGGACACATGAGGGGGCCTGGGTTGATGTTGTAGACTCTCATAATCAACTAGAATTTTGTTTTGGAAAATGAAAGCTAGGGGTGATTTATATCCAGGTCCAAATTTATCCAGACCTCAAAGATCAGAGATGGGAAGAGGTGGTTTGAGATTAAAATGATTCTATCACACCAAAGTCTTATATTTTGCTAGATACAAATCTAACAATGGGGTTAAGATATTTTTTTCCTTTAAGGGCAGAGAAAGAGAACAGAAAAGTAGTTCCAGTTTTGATCTGTCTAAAAGTAATTAGAAAAGCACAAAACTAAAAACCAAAAAACTAAGAGGCTAACAACCTGGAGGAGAAAAAAAGATTTCTCCATATGACAACTAAGAGTGCTCATATAATAACTATTATTTAAAAAATGATAATTTTCCAGATTGTTTTTAAAAGTAGAGAGAAATGTACTAGGATGGAGTCTAAATCCAATGCAGCCCATGAAAAATAAAAAAGTCCACAGAGCCAGAACCAGTTAGCTCAGAGATGTTTCTCTTCTTTTTCAGTATTCTAAAGCTATCTGTGTCCCAACTCGAGCAGACCTACTCTTACTAACTCTCACTGAGCTAGCGCCCTAAAAATAGTAGTGTCGCTGCACTTGCATGGGCAGCAGGAAGAAGCAGCATGGGCTAGCTGAATTTAGCACAAACCTGCCCAGCACCCATGGGTGCTGCCATTTGCCACTGACTGGCTACACTACTATCTTTAGTGCACTAGCTCAATGATAGCTAGTGCGAGTATGTCTGCTCAAGCTGGGACTCACACAGCCTTAGAATGCTGAAAACGAGGAATCACACCCCCAGCTCCAAGTGCAGCCATAACCTCGGAGTTGAGCATAGCACAGACACAGCATGGAACAGGATTCACTAGTGCCTGGTTAGGAACCAGATTTTTCAGACCACATCTTTCTTTTTTTCTCTCTTCCAAATGAGAACTTTATTAGGGACTTGCAGTACCAAATGGAGCTGCACTGCACAGTGGCCAACCGATGATTTTATCACTGACTTATAATATTTGGTGTTTTTCTAAAAGCCTCAACTCTGGAGATCTATGACTATATGAATATCTCAGTCTTCACTTAAAAAAAAAAAAAGATTCTATTCCTTCTGATAATTGACTAACAAAACAAATTAAACAAAAAAGCTACAGTTGGTTAGTTATGTGACTACAGGACCAAGTGGCATATAATAGGATATACCAAATTTATGCTAGGGTAAACTGATAGGTGATGCTGTTTGAAAGCAGACTATGGAAGAGCCAGAGTTTTAATGCCTATAAACCCTTCTTTTCCTGTAAAGCTGCTTGAAGTAAGTTGTATTGAGTTCACTCCAGTTATAAAAAAAATACACTGAGTTTGCAAAATCTAGTGCTTTTGCATTTTCCTTGTAACTGATCTGTTGCAAAACAATTTGTGAGTATAGGATTTATAAGCCTGTTGCTGATATCTGATGTGTGATAAAGTTTGGTGAGCTCAGCATGAATTTTCAAACATAATATTTTGTAGCAAGATAAAAAATAATCTTGCTTTTATAGCTGTTTTGAAGACTCCTTGTCTGATGGTGTTCAATGCTCTAGACTGTTGGGTTTGTTGAATAGTAGGCTTTTATGCATAAATATGAACTGAAATGAGTTTAAAAGTATTTTTCTACTCCCAAGTCATTAAAAGAATTTATGCATTGACTTGAATGTTATATATCAGGTCTGAAGGGGAAACAAATATTTGCAGTTCCAGAGTTGCAGGA
This sequence comes from Emydura macquarii macquarii, assembly GCF_026122565.2. Taxonomy (NCBI): domain Eukaryota; kingdom Metazoa; phylum Chordata; order Testudines; family Chelidae; genus Emydura; species Emydura macquarii. The sequence goes on along the minus strand of NW_027130520.1, from coordinate 14,039,931 downwards.
TTCTCTGTTTATTAGTAGCATCCTCACCCAGAGCAGAAGACAATGATTAATGCAGGAACCATCCCAGCTCCTAGGTTTCACAGACAGAGATCCACTTTCCTACCCCAATCCCTCCCTGCGCTAACAAACTGGCTAGTCTTAGGGAAGGCAGGGAAGTCTTCTCAAAACTGTCTGGGTTGGATGGCATTAGCCTTTAGCAACCAGAAAGAGGCCTTTTTAGCTAGGAAGAAGATTTGTGGAAATTCAGGCATGCGAAGTGTTACTGACTAACTTCTGGGGGCCAAAGATGAGCATTTTCCACAGCAGCAGTCATTTGTATGGCCAGAGATATCAGGGCAGGAAAACTCTAGGAGTGAGGCTTCCAGCACAGTCACACTTCTTCCATCCTGCAGATTGTCAATCATGGAAATGAGAATCTGCTAGCTCTCGGGCAAATGGGAGAGTGGAATAGAGATAGACTGATCAGAAAAGGGACAATGCTGCACTCCATCCCTCAGAAGCCTGCATAAATTGGGCAGATGAGATAAGGGAGCAAGGGATAGAGGGAAGAGGATCTCTGCTGCATAAGTAAGGTCTAGTGTTCTATGTATGGTAGTATATGGCAGCCTTGTACATATCTTACAACAGACACACATAAAAACAGCTCATACGTTACCAGGAACTTCAGCTCTGTCTTATGTCTGATGTTCAGATCACAGCTTTTGTCTAATATTAGCCAAGATGATGCATACAATGAATGTAACATGGCTACTTTGTGAAGATAAATATTAGAATTGTAGCAACAGGATGAGTAGAGAATCCTTCTCATACAGTGGTGTTCCATCACATATGGTATATGACCTTGGGTACCCAAAGACAAACCTCCTTCCCTACATCCCCATTTGGCTCTTGGTTGAGTCATTTGCTTCCAAGTTCCTCAGCTGATCCATGCCGAGAAGTGAATCTTTTGACATTTCAATGATGTGAGGAACGCAGACATATTTTCTTGTCATTTGTATGAGACATCTGGAAGCCGGACTTTTCTTGTCACTAGCTGTCAGAAATGTAGGGTGTACAGGGATCTATCTTTCAGGGAATCTCTGTTAGCTGGGTTGGAGTACGACTAATCTTTATTTTGTGGCTTTCCCCATTAGCAGATACATGCAGGCATGCAGCTTTTTAAGGAGATGGGTGTGCAAAATGGCAAGATAAAGACAGCACATAGAGAATATAGGTTCTGTGTTTGGTGTAAGTAGGGCAGAAACCCAGATTTCTCATCATTTGGTTCTGTATGGAGAGTAAATGTAATGCCTTTCGTTTTCTGCAAGTGGCCATGCATTTAGTGCTTATGAAAAGTTCTGATAGCCATTGAGAATAAGCTATATTTATTCATGAAGCAGATATGGCATAGGCAATCTTCCCCTGTCTGTCTGGCACTGTCCTGGCAGAGTGCCTCAGCTGTGACCAGGCAGGACCATCTATGTGCATACTTTTATCTCCTTGACCATTTAGATTTTAACCTCTGAGATCTGCCTCTCTGAGGAGACCTGCCTCTCAGAACCAACTGTGGAAATGGATTTGTGCTATTGCAGGCATGGAGCTCTGATCTGAGCCATCCCGTCCCTCATAAAGCTCAGTGTTCAGAGACTCTCTCATTGGATTATCATCACAACCAGTTTTAGAAATAGGCTGAGGCCATGAAATAATTATTTTTCCTTGGTCTCTACCCCTTCACACATGCTGACCAAAACACTAAGCAGAGGAATGACCACAGTATTCTAGAAGGACCATGAAGGTCATATTTTGTGTGCCCTCATTCTTCAGGTTTCTCCCTGCTTCTCTTGCTGAAGAAGAGCCTTGTCTCTATTTAGGTACCAACATTGAAATATATATATATACTTCAAAGCATAAGTGTGCATATAAGATGGGGTTGAGTGCAGCGAGGTTCTTAGCCCCCTAATGACTATGGGTGCATTCTGGTGAAGTTTAGATGATAGTCTCTGAATTATAAAATTCAGAGTAGTCAGCAGAATTAATGGCAATTTTGTGTTCAAAATCCCATCCCAACAAGCTGTAGGACAACTATCTAAAACATTTCTTACTTAGTGACTTAGTCCACTTATGGACATCTGAACAAGAGAATGCAAGTACCTATTTCGAGCACACAAGTTTAGCAATATTGTCCTTAATTTTTCAGCCTCACTTTCTCCATTTCCACATTATGAATACCTGAATGTTTCAGTCAATTAGGCTACTGGCTAAGACCCGAAGAAGGTATTACAAACAGTCAAATATACCCCCTTCCCTCAAGGACATGTCCTTACACGCGTCACAGGTATAAATGTGGCATAGGAAATGCTATGCTGGCTGTCTATCACCAGAAGATTCCCCTATGCTGGGGCAATTCTCCAATGGTCAGCTACACCAATTTAAGGTATTTACTTTTCTTTATGTATCAGTGTACTCAAGGATCAGGGCTATAATATTGTGAATTTTTGATTTGTTAGTTATTAGAAAAACATGAATTAAAAAATAAAAGTGTGACCCCCCACCTTCCAGCAGTTGTGGACTTTTGTTCTTATAACACCATCAGGAAGCCTCCCTTTCCCCACTTTTCTGTGTTTTCTATCAATTGTTCCAGTAGGACAGAATCTGAGAAAAAAGTCCACAAAGGTCACTTTTCTTTAGTTCCATGCTGTCATGCAGACAATACAATATGTATTAGCAGCCATTAAAGCAGCACCAAATAGCGCCAGGGCAGCAGGGAGAGGGAGAAAGACTGGCTGTTGAGAAAAGTTATGAAAACATTTTAATTGAAAGAGCTGGAGTTGGGCTTTTCATCTTATTTTATTTTGCTGCCCTAGGCAGCTATCTGTTTTGATCTGGCCCTGGGGATGAACTTAAAAGAGATTTTTCACCAAAAAAGAAGTATAGTGTAACCTTGCAGTTGCCTTTTGGTTAGGAGGCATCTAGAATTTGGAAGAAAATGTTGATAGCTTCCAAATGTCCAGTTTCTAATTAATCAGTCCTGCTGCTTCCTGCTTCAGCTAGGAGTCAAGCTATCAAATAAACAAAGAGAAAATACGTCAAAAAGGTTTTACCAAAATATATACAAAAGTCAAAGTGTATTAAAATTGGAAAAATGTCTTCAAACATTATAGCTCCAGTATAGTCATCGCATTGTAGGTGTGTCTAAAGGTGGGACTTAACGGACTGGTTGGGCCAGACAGTTGCCAACCACTGGAGGTTGTGGCTTTAGTTGTATCTAATGGGATCAAATAAAATCCAGGGAGGAAAAGAGTCACATAAGCTGCTAATCTATTAAACAAGTCCCTGAATTTCATATAAATTAAAGTTGCTTCATTTAATAATGTTTAAGCCATGGGAAGGCATTCATTAGACAAAGATAATGGTTAAAAAAGCATTATTTCCTTCCCAGGGGTTCAGTGTCAGCTTATTGGCAATTTTGAGTAAAACTACTGCTAACTAGCATTTCTTTAGCTGAACTCCATTATGGTGTGTTTGGTCTGTGGCAGAAACAAATTTGAGGGGAAATAAAATAAAATAAAGCACCATGCTGTTTAACGGCTTTCTAAAGAATGTTGCAATGTTTCAAAATTAATATAAAACTAAGATTACTAGAATTATTATTTTAATCTTCTTTAGTCATCGGGGGTATTGGAGGGCTCCCTTATACCATTCAGCAAACTGATCTGTACATCTTGTGGTCAATAAAATTAAGCACTTGGGGAAAAGTTTGAGCTGATCATTGTTTTTCCAATGGAAACCATTTACTTTCTCTTCCTACAACAAGCATTCAAGAGGAAATCTAGCTATCCTGGGTTCGTCAACCCATTTGTCAGTCCAAAAACTCCTGTTTTCTTCAAAGCTGATTCTTATACAAAGAGCATCTCTGCTGGATTAATTTTGTGAGGCCTCTGTTCTTTCAAATTTCACCCACTTCAATCCACTACTTGTGCCCTGATGACTACCAAGAATTAGTAAGGCAGCCTGATGTAATTAACTGATTTTGTTTATTTTTTAAAAGATTGACTATTTGGATCCATCAAGTTGTGTAATAAATAATCTATGTTTCTTTGTGATCATATTTGTTACCCTTGTCCTCCGTCTCCCGGCACTGTACAAATACCTGTTGTAGTGTCATGGCTCTGAAGAGCTAGTTTCAGACAAGAGGAATGAGGGGGCAAACAAGATGTTATCTGTTACAATCTCTTGTTGCATCATGTTTCAGATTAATTCAGTAGTTCAGAAGCAGCATCTTCCAACACTTTGTGTTAGTATACTAGCAAAATGGGGCCCTGATCCTAATTAGAGCCAGTAGGCACTGCCACAAGGAAATTAATTAATGAATTCATTAACAACAATTAAACGAATAAGACTTTGATCCTGCCCAATGAAATCAATAGGAGTTTGACATTGGCTTCAATAGGTGTTGGATCATATTCTAAGAGTGAATTTGGCACACTATTCCACTAGCTTGGTTATCCGCTTTCTGAAAGTGGCTAATGACTGATGTTTTAGAAGGCCATCTCCTATGTGACCACTGTTTTTGCAATACTGTATGAAAAGGAAGGGGAAAGATAGAGGAAAGTTTTTCTCTTCATCCTTCCAAATAGACTCAAAAACTCTAAGGCCAGAGGGGACCAATATGATAATCTAGTCTGACCTCCTGCACAATGCAGGCCACAGAATCTCATTCATCCACTCCTGTAATAGACCCCTGACCTATGACTGAATTACTAAAGTCCTTAAATCATGGTTTAAAGACTTTAAGTTACAGAAAATCCACCAGCAAGAATCCCCTCCTCCCCCCAGAGCATTTGCCAATCTGCCCTGAGGGAAAATTCCTTCCCAACCCCAAATATGGCAATCAGTTAAACCCTGAGCACATGAGCAAGACTCACCAGCCAGACACCCAAGAAAGAATTATCTGTAATAACTCAGAACCCACTCCATCTGATATCCCTTCACAGGCCATTGGCATATCTACCACCAGTAGTCAAAGATCAGTCAATTGCCAAACTAGGCTGTTCCATCATACCTTCTCCTCCATAAATGTATCAAGCTCAGTTTTGAAGCCAGATAGGTTTTTTGCCCTCACTGCTCCCCTTGGAAGGCTATTGCAGAACTTCACTCCTCTGATGGTTAGAAAGCTGCATCTAATTTCATGTCTAAACTTCCTGATGGCTAGTTGAGATCCATTTATTCTTGTGTCACATTGGCGCTGAACTTAAATAATTTCTCTCCCTCCCTGGTATTTATCCCTCTGACGTATTTATAGACAGCAAATATATCTCCCCTAAACCTTCTTTTGGTTAGGCAAAACAAACCAAGCTCTTTGAGTCTCCTCTCATTAGGCAGGTTTTCCATTCCACAGATCATCCTAGTAGCCCTTCTCTGCACCTGTTCCAGTTTGAATTCATCTTTCTTAAACATGGGGGACCAGAACTGCACACAGTATTCCAGATGAGACTCTTCAGCACTGATTAGACCTCCTCAGGGTCGCTGAACGGTGTCGGCGGGCCTCGTGAAGGTCATCGAAGAGCTCGCCCCCCAGAGCCATCTGTTCGGGCGGGTCCTCCTGAGTCGCGGCATGCAGCACCCAGGTAAACTCCTGACAGTCTCAGCCAAGGATGACGGGATATGGGAACCTTGAGGCAATGCCGACTGTCATTTCTTGGGTCAATTCATTGACTGTGAGGGACACTCGTACACTTGGTACGTGCGCACATCCCTGTGGATGCAATGCAGTCAGATCAGGTCCCTGGTTGGATGAGCCACCCAAGTGTGCCAGCTCTCCCGCACCAAGGTCTGTCTGCAACTCGAATTGAGGAGTACAGATAGTTGCTTCCCATCAAGGAGTATGGGAATGGTTGTGAGGGGGCCACAGAGGGACTGGCTTTGATTCTCCCCCGTGCATACATGGCCGAAGGATCAATCCATCTCGGGACACTGCCGCTGGAGGTGTCCAAAACAGCCACACATAAAACAGGGCCTGAGTTCAACCAACTCCCGCTTTACTTCCTATTCCCATGGCTGGACTTTGCGGTCTCCCGATGGGATGGCCTTCCTCCATCCGTCATGGTTCACCTGGGTGCCCTGTGGCTTTGGGGTTGTGTGGTCCCCCCCGCTGCGCCACAGTCTGTTGTGACTGGACGTTGAGACCAGGGTGGCAAGGGGACCAAGGGTTTCCCCACCCACTGAGGAGGACATCTGGACGGTGGTGGCAGTGCCTGCAGCGATGGGCTTTTCAGTGGCCAGGCAGTCCTCCATCAGGCCCATAGCTGCCTTCAAACTGACTGGTTGGTCGGAGGGCAGTATGTATGCCCTCCCTTGGGGTGGGAGAATGTGTATAAATTGTTCCACAATTTCCTGTTGCGCCACCTTGGTGGAGGAGCTCAGATTGGAGACATCGCCAACAGGTATCCTTCAACTCCTGGACCATGGCCCGGGGTCAGGCTCCTGGCAGATAGGTCTTCCTCTGGAACCGATGATGGAAGGTGTCCTTGGTGATATCTAGGATGTCCCGAATAGCAGCTTTTATGAGTTTATAGTCGCAGGCCTCCTCGTTAGAGAGGCCGTGGTATGCCATCTAGGCTGGCCCTGTTAGGTACTTTACAAGCTCAGAGTAAGAGATGTTGGTTCTGAAGAGTTTATATTCTAAATACAGAAGAGAAGCCAAGGGTGAAATAAGAAACACAGAAAAAGGAAGAAATGACTTGCCCAAGGTCACTCGGCAGGTCACTGTGAAAGTCAGAAAAAGAACCCAGGTTTGCCTCCCAGACCACTGCCCTAGTAACTGGAGCACACTGAAAGGATTAGGGATTGCCTTGGATTTAAAGTTATATATCACATGTAGAGCTGGTCAGGAATTTTTCAACAAAATGTTTTGTTCTCAGAAAATGCTGATTTGTCAAAACCAAAACTTTCTTTGAAAAATGTATTAGGTCTGATGAAACTTTCATCAGGAAGGTTTCTGAGGTCCACGATGGTCTTTCAGGTGAATATCTTATCCCAGCAAAGTAATTTAGGCACTCTTCTATGTGGGAGATGTGGGAGACCCAAGTTCAAATTCTTTCTTTTCATCAGACAGAGGAAGAGAGTTGGTGAGTGCCCTAACCATAGGTCTGTTGTGGGACAGAGTCTTCTTTGTATATACAAAGTCTAGATTTTGTTCCAATATGGAACAAAACATACATCAGTTTTTCACAAAAAGGAATCTTTGTTTTCTGAGAGACCTAATCACAAATTCAGTTTGTCTTTTTTCCTTCAGGAAATTAAACACATTCAAAGCATTAATTTCTCTTCTGTCAATGGAATCTGGACAACTTCCCTCTTGGGACTGCAATAATAATTTAACTCACAGAGGTAAAACAAATAAAAACATGCATCCATATGGGCTGTGTGCATTATGTCTCATTTGTGGGGTTTTTCCTCATAATTGACATCATTTCCAGAAAAACCAAGGTTAAGAAGGGACTCTCACAGATGAAGTCTGTGCATGAAAGAGAGGTGTTCGGAATGACAATTTATTTCACTGCCCACAAGAGAGGAAAGGACTTGCTGTATTGAGGGATACTAGGTATCTTGTCTTCAACACAGTCTCAAAACAGAAGTGAATCCCAACGTTGTTTGTGGAAAGGACTGCTATGTTGGAATGAAGGTTTTGGCACAGCTCCTAAACTGGTGTAAATTGTTGTCACTTTGCTGATTTAAATAAAGTTGACTTCAGTTGGATAACGCTGATTTGTACCAATAGAACATCTGGCCCTTCATCTTTAAAAAGGCACTTGATTTCAATCCATTTATTTGTATGTGTCTCTGTTTGGTGTTGCTGTGGGTTTTCTGGGAAATGTTTAGAGGCCCATCAATATCTGGGCTGCGAGCATATATAACATTAAAGTGAACTCCAGAGACAAATTCACCCTACATAAAATTATCAGTAACACTCTGCTCCTTCCACTATTTTCCTTGGAACAGTTTAGCATTTTGAACGAACACAGCTGGCTATTAAGAGTCAAAGGAAGGGATGCAATGTCTAAGATGAAAATGGCATCCATCACCTTGAATTTCACCTGGAAGGTATTGGCTGTGCAGTGTGCAAAATACAAGTGTTATTTGCATTTGCCAAACTACCTTTTTCAAGACAGTCACATCCCCATTTTACAGTTGATGACTCTCTTGGGACTAATTCGGAAGGCAATTCAAGAGGTGATTAAGGTATGGATGATGAGAAAGTCTGTATCAGAAAGGAAAAGGCAGAATTTATACAAACTTGCATGTTTCTGGTCCTCATTGCTATCTGGACTTCCATGAGCAGGAGCGAGCAGGTAAATTCCATGGTTGGAAGATACCCTCAGCTGTGGGAACTCTCCTATTTTTGTAGTCCCTCAAAGTGCTTGCTTATGCCAAATAGGTACCCCTTCCTTTTAAAATTAATTAGACTTAAATCAACTGGCTTTTATCCACTTCCTGTGGACTGAACTCTGGGTTTGCAAGGAACTGGTTCTGCCTGGTTATTAATTAACTAATTAATTAATAAGCAAATAATTTAAAACAAGTGTCAGTTACAAAGTTTATAAAAAGTGTTACTATAAGAATATTAATACATGAATTAACCGAATATAGTTAAAGCCTTCATACAATAGTGGATAGAATTCTAACTATAACCAGTACTTTGGCAGCAATCAACAGTAATGTCTTTTATACAATCCTGAGTCAGCAAAAGGTTTATGGTCTTCAATTTATTCTGAAAACAAAACACAATGGGTACTAGAGTTCTCAGCAAATATATTAGACCTTGACAATTGTTTGAATTTGTATGTGTTTGTGCTAGCTAAGTTCAAATGTCTAAAAACCTATCAGTTAAATTTGGTTTGGAAAATCTATAACAAGATATCTTGGCCTTCCAGCATCAGGACTCAGCTATACCTCTGTCGATCCTCTGGTTCACAGCCTCCCCTATTGTTAGGGTAGTTTGAGCCTCCATTACCCTCTAAATGGTAGAGTCCTTCTATGTTTATGCCACCGGACAAACCACAAATGCCTCCCTTCTGGAGTGTAGAAAGTCCCAAAGAAACAAAACACAGTCTTTCCTATTTTCATTGCAAGTTTAAATCTTCATCCCTCAGTGCAGGACTCACAAGACATCTTCTACTGCACTAAGCCACTTATTCCTTTCCAGGATTCCTTACTCTTCTGTCTCTTCAAGCCTCCTTCTCCCGGGCCAAGTGCCTGATTTCTTTCCCATTGAAGAACTGACCTTGTTTTTTTTTTTAATGCTTCCCCCTTCTTAGAAAGCCTTGTCATCAGTCACATGCTCCTTCTGGCATCAAAGGAGCCAAGACTCATCAGCCAGAGAGCTGGGCCATGCCTGCCCTTAAAGAGACCTCATATTCTATTTACACACATACCTTATGATGTGCCTGTTACTTTACACACAAAAATTTCACTAAGTACATACATTTAGTAATTCTGAAAGTAATAACTGTGGAAATTAACTGTTTCTATTTATTCATATCAGAGACTAGGAACAGTAGCAGTAAAACCTTCCCACATTTCCACACCAAAAAGCCTCCTCCTTGTTCTCAGGGTTCTTTAGTACTTCTAGGCCTTCACCACTAGGCCTATTTAGTGCATTGGCTCTCTAAATCCTTGCATACTCTATTGAAAGTGATGATAGCAATTAATACCAGCTATGAATTAGATTTTCTACTAAAAACTGGATGGAGCACACCCATTTAGTTTGCACTGACCACTGTCAGGGAGTGTCAATTTCTGTTTACTCAGGTTGTACAAAACTTTTGTATATTGCACAGGTATGATGTAGCTATTTGTCTTATTTGTTGCATTCTGCCACAGACCAGAATAATGAAACCTTGTACAATAGGGTACCCAGCTTTGTGTTTTAAATAGTATATGTCTTACTTCATGGACTGGCTTCCTCTGGCCATCCTGTGTTATTCACTTGTATAGTCTGGTGATGATTGAAAGATGCAGAGGCCATATTCTCAAACCATAAATTACAATTAGGGCTCTTTGACCATTATGGTTTCCTGATCCACATTTTCCTCCTACTGATACTCATTCTATAATCTGCTTTCCTGCAGGAATTTCTTATATTAGTGTCTGCAGTTTCTGAGGACAGACCCTTTCAGTCTTCTGCTAATGCTGCTGACATTTTTTGGGATATTCATGAGCCTTACACTCAGTGTAATATTGGAAACATGCACAATACTGATGGTAAATATTAGAGATGAGTCTAAACAGTGAAGAAATGAAATTGAGTTTATAGCTGAAATCCTGGTCCCATTGAAGTCAGTTGCAAAACTCCACTGAGTTCAACAGGGCCAAGACTTTGCCCTGTATGTTTGACAGTTTTTAATATCTTGCAAAAGATAAAGATACTTTTGTTTGTGATGGATATTGAACAATGATTTGAAGGATACCTGCATTGATATTTTCAGAACAGTACAGGGGATATACCCACATACTTTCCAACTTTCTTTATGGAAAAGGAAATTTTAAAGTTTACTCATGATTAATCTAACTTTTTTTCTGGTCTTTTTTCAACAAAATACGGATTTGAAGCATGGACCTAAATGGTCTTTGGGAGGGAGAACTATTATTCCTTACCCCAGTAAATTGTTTGGATAGATGGTATGATTATGTTAATTTTAAAACCCAGGGATATGAGATTCAGCAGTGATTTCACTACTCCCTGAAGAATTGAATACAGCTCAGGTGAGATGTGAAATGGGGTGGGGTTTTTTTCCATCTCAGTCTACTATCCAGTTTGCTAAAATTTGTAGTTCCTGAGACAGAGCCCATTGCTGGAAATAACAGGGATCTTAGAGATGATCTTTGATATGCATTGGCAAACCTGCCTGCCTGTACTATGCTCCCTTTTCAAATACTATCCTCTCTCATTTGGACAAGCACCAAAATATTCAGCCTAACAAAACAAAAGTAAACAATGGCAATGATAGAGAGGCTAACTGGCAAATTTTAGGGAAGGTAGCCATGTATTCCATTTGCCTATGCTGCCTGTCTACTTCCCAGATTTTAAGTTAATGAGAAGTAGGTTGTACTGTTCTGTACCTGTGCTGTACTGTACTGTGCTGGGAGAAGGACGTTTTCTTTAAGTCTGTGAAATGAAGCAAATTCTGCAGATTAATATTTAATGACAAAATAATTAAAGAAAGTAGCTGACACACACTCAAATGTTTCATGTTTCATGGTTTGCCAGGGGCAATGGACATTATGAATTGGCAGAGCATCACAAACGCTTTCAGAGCCAGCACAATTTTCTAAGTACTGGTATGTTTGTACCTTAAGCATTCATACTATTGCTTACACCATTGCTTCTAGTCCTAGTAACCAATGTAATCCTAGATCAATTATGAGAAAGGAGAAAAAAATCCCCGATTTTCTTAAGAGTCATTCAACAGCATCATGACCCACACCCAACAATCACAGACCCCAGCACTACCATTAACAGGTAAACCCTGCCCTACCCCTCATTTGAACGCTTGACTTTATTGCAGGAGAAGTGGAGGATGATGGGTATCTGCCTGAACTAGAGAAGAGGTATGTCCTCTGTACCTGTTATTATAGCACACCTTCCTGGGCTATGACTTAGCCAGTCTGCCTCTTTCAACATGATTTCTCTTCACTTTCATTTTCATGATTATTTGCTTTTCAGTGGAAGTGAGAAAAATCTGCTGAAAGGATTTTTAGAGCAGAAAACAATGTTTCAGATTTGCAATCAGACCTTCTCAAATTACAGATAACAGTAATGATAGTAACGCCAAAGTCAATTATGATAAGATTTAAACTATTCAATAACACAAATCAATTGAAGAAAGACATAAAGTATAATATATTGGCTGAAGGAGCACAATACTAATCTTTTATTTATACATGTTTCAACCAACTTTAAAATATTTCAGCATTTAGTTTGTATAAAATATTTCTCTACAATATACACAAATACCTTTACAAATTCTTCACCTGGATTTAATTAGCTGATTTTAAATGTGTCAGTAATTAATAATAAGTTACTCTTATATAGTACCTTTCATCCAGAGATTTCAAAGCACATTACAAAAGAAGTATAATTATTTCCACTATCATTAATAGTAGAAAACACTTATTAATAAGTGACAGTTTAGATGTTAATTAATGGATGAGCGCTTCTCAGTAAATTCAGCTTTATTCTTGCATTCATGAATCTTTTTGTGTTTATTTGAAAAACATGCATTGTATTCTCTGTGTGAAATTCTAGTTCTGTAACTAAGATCTTTATATAAAATTAATTGCACATGTTTTACATGAGAGCAGGTCAGAAATTTTCTGTCAGAATGATTTTATGACAGAACATAAAATGTTTCCACAAAATCAAAATTTTCTGCAGGAAAATATCAATTTTATTAAAAGTTTTCAATTTTCCATCTGGGAAATTGAAATGAAATGTTTCATTTTGGGTTAATTTAACCCAAATTTGAATGTTTATTTTTTGTAATTGATTCAAACTTTTCATTTTGAATTGATTCATTGAAATGTTAAACTGCATTTGCTTTTGGCACTTTGCCTTATGGGAATTGTAGTTCTGTCACTGGATCCTTGGAGGACTGCATCTCCCAGCAATGTGATGATTTCTCTCTGAGCAAGATGTGTGGTGCATCATGGGAGTCACACGACTGTGGATGCATGATGACCTACTCCAGCCAAAGATCCTGGACCATCAGAGAGAATCAGGGCAAAAATTAGAACTTTTATGAGGCAGTGTGGCATAGGAAAATTCTGTTTAATATTGAAATGACTCAAAATGAAGGTCATTTCAACAAAGAAAATTTTGATTTAGGAAATGTCAAAATTAAACATTTTGACAGTTCAGAATCAATTTTGGGGTATGTATGGGGATTTTCAACTTTTTTGTCTCCATATTGAGATGAAAATAGTTGTTGAAATGTCAGGATTTTACTCAGCTCTATTATTCATGCAGCTGACCATTCATTCTGTATATTCAAATAGCTGTAAGAAGAGATTAATTAGAGAGGAAGGATGTTTTTTTGGTTAAAACAGAGGATTGGTTAAAACTCAGTAGATCTGAACAGAATTCCCCACCCAGCCACAGATTTTCTGTCTGAAGTTGGGCAAGTCACTTAAGCTCTCTGTGCCTCAGGTCCCATCTGTAAAATAGGCAGAATTATACTTTTTTCCACAGTTTTCCCATCTTGTCTATTTAGACTGTAATCTCTTCAGGGCAGAGACTACTTTTTATTATGTAACTGAAATCACATAGTACTTTAGAGACCAGATTTTATTAAGGGTTGTTAAGTGCTACCATAATAACAATGATCATAATAAATCAAACTTGTAACTTGCATTTTCTTCAATGTGAATTGAGAATAGCTCCACACCACCTATTCAGGTCTTTGGCTAATCATCCGAATAAATCTTCCTACTCTATGACCCTGGGGAAAGAAATTACATTTGAGCAATCAGAAGAAATGTTGGGTATACTAGACTCATTTTACATTTGTGTAAGAATTGAAGAGAACCAGTAGAAAATAATGTCAGATCTCTTAAAGAATTTGGGAGTAGTTCAGAGAAAATCTGGAAAGTATGAAGATAGGCTCATTTTATCTTCTAGTGGGAATCCTCTTTAATAAATGCAGGATTACTAGAATGTAATTTGTGATCATATTAACATGATTACAGCACTAAGAATCCCAGTGGAGTCCCTGGAAATATTATTAGGGATGTCAGTAAAACTTATTAGTTATGGCCAAATTCCTGCTAACTCCCAGATGGGGGAGAAACAAACCAAAACTAATTACTACGGTGGTGCAGATGTAGGAAGGTGTCTGCAGTAGAAAAAGGTTGTATAAAACAGCCATCAAGGCAAACATGATTATTTCTTTCAATATATTATTATGCTATATCACTGGAAAAAAATATCCATGGTACAACAGTAAGGAATGTTGATGGGTTACAGCATTTATAAAAATGTATCAAGACACAGCACCTACAGAGTATGTTCAATGTGAAATAATCCTTAAAGACAGTCGAATGAGACTTCTAGAATTTATTCTACATTTTGAATTGTGTACCTGTAACTCGAAGAGAGGCAGATTTTTTGGCAATTCAAGAGTTCTACAGAACTAATGATTTGAGGGGTTGTAAGCGAGATCTGGTTTTCTTCCATACATTTATTAGACTTGTCAAAAATTCTAAATATTCTACAAAATATTATATATAGTTTTTCAATAAAAAGCCAAAAATAAAAACAAAAGACTTCAGTTTTCAAACACCATTTTTTTAAAATTAGCAGTGTTCAGCTTTCAAAAACCACCTCTCCCATATTTTTAAACCAAAACCAGAAAATTTACAAAAGTATTTACTTACAAAATTTGTTTCTCCCATTTCTGTTTTTATATAGAAAAAATAGAAAATTTTGACCAGAATGAAAGATTTCATTGTGTTTAAAAAAAATCCATTGAAAAAATATTTCAGTGAGAAAATTTTGACAAGTTCTAATGTTCATAGAATAGCAGCCATGTTATATGGAAATCATCTCTGTAATTTTTTATTTGGGCTTTATTTTTTTTTTTTCAATTCTCACTCTCTAATTCTATTTCTAAACAAATGTTTTTCTAATTAGCCTCAATCTTACCTCAGGCTGCAATTTCTAGATGAGGTATTAATTTTGCATTGTTCAAATCATACTTTTTGCTTTTCTGAAAAAAAACAAAACAAAAAACAAAGAAGGACATATGAGTGAAGGAGCCTTATTGTATCCTGTATCAATATATGGATATCTTCCCAGTATGACCTGAGCTCATGGGCATTTCAATCAAATGTGGAGAAATGAATGTGCCAGTCATTATGTAATGTGAGTAACAATTACACATAGGGCTAAATTCACAAGGAGGAATTTAGGTGTCCAAGTCCTATATTTTAGGCATTGCTGACAATCACAAAACCACTGTTTAGCTCTGACCTATAGAAGAGTATTTGGGGATGAGTCTCTCAATCTCACCTATTGAAACTGTTCTAGTTTGTATGAAATATTTAAGTAGTCATTGGCCAAAGTGAGGATGACTTTATAGCCCAGTGGTTAGGGCCCTCATCTCACAAGTAGAAGAGGTGGATTCAGCTCCCAGACCTGGCTTAGGTAGTTCAGTTCTAGGGGAAGATTTGTGGTTGTGAATCCTAAGTGAAAGGAGGTGCTTCCCTCTGGCCAGGATTTAAGGTATAGTTACTCAGCAATTAAACACCTCTGAGGGATGAGGGTCCCAAAGCCTGGACTCCAGCCTGAGCATCAACATCTACACAGCAATTTTTAGCCTTGTAGCCCAGCTCCCACAGGCCCAAGTCAGCTGATCTGGGCCAGCCATGGCCATGTCATTGGACTTTTATTTCAATGTAGATGTACCCTTAGGCTATGTTTACACTGATGGCGGCAAATTCGCTGCCTTCAGATCAACTTATCTGGATTGACTGAGCAGTCAGTGAAGACCCGCTCAGTCGATCCAGAAATCGACATATATTAAGACCACCTCCTCAAGTGGCGCAGTACATTGAAGACGGAGCGCAGAATAGAAGCACAGAAGTCGACGGGAGTTACACAACTTTTTGGCAAGTTACACCGAATCTCCAAGGTAAGTGTAGACAAGCTCTTAGACACCTAACTCCCTTCAAAAGGCAATTGCTTATGCCACACCCCTTTCCTTGGCATTTGCTATTAGATAGTTTAGGCTGCTCTCCACTCAGAGTGCTGGCCTCTATGAATCCCTTTTTTAGGTGCCTAACTCGGAGTTGTGAATTCCATTAGGCTGCAAAGTGTATAAACATTAGCTTATTATGCAATACTTAAGTCTCATTTGTCTAGCCCATAGTGTTCCTCTCATGCCTGTGTATCTGTCTGAGTATTGTATGGAACTAATTATTTCTATAACTAGTATATACAAAAGAAGTAGCAGCTTGGGACAGGCACTGCAAATTACTGTACTTTTGCACTGCACCCAGCATAGTTGGGCCCAATATTGATCAGGAAGTCTTGATGCTATTGCAATACCAGTCAATAATAGTTCATATTTAGGACTGCTTGGCTTTGTTTTTTTCCTCAGCACAGGAATTAAACTAGGCCATGCTTCAGTTATTTTATTTATGGACATTTCTGTGGCATTTGCTAGTGCATCTAAGTACCTCACAATACTCTTCTGAAGTAGGTCAATATTAAAATAACTATTTTACTGATTTGGAACTGAGTCACAGAGGTAAAATGACTTGCCCAGAGGCCTCACAGGAAGTCTGTAGAACAGCTGGAAATGGGGAAATGAACCCATAGGATCTGACAACTGTGGCTAAACTACAAAATCATTTTTCCTTCCACAGCAGAACTAAAAGCAAAAGGCATAGGATAGATCCAGGACTCTGAGTCTCTTGGAGCTGATTCTCCTGTTTAAAATTTGACTCCATTAAAGTGAATTACTTATAATACACACTGGTGTGAGTGGAGAATCAAATCCCTAGATTTAGGGTTTGGTCTTCATTCTAATTTGTTTTAACCCTTCCTTCAGCATCGATAAGTGGTCTCAGTCTCTCAGTGGGCTTTTGCCCAGGGCTGGATCGAAAGCTGGAAGATAGTCCACTGCATTCTTGAATTTCAGTTAAGTTTTGTGCACTGTCTTAGTTGTGTGGAGAATAATACTTGGCATAATTTCTGCAGGCATAAACTTTCGTGGGCTGTAACCCACTTCGTCAGATGTTGGCATAATGTTGCCTTGTTTTAAAATCCTTGAAAATCCTTGAAAGCATAATAAGGAAATTACATACTGTACCCTTTTCAGGATAACTTCAGCTCCTTAGGTTCTTTCTCTGATACTCCCTATCTCTGTCTTGTGATTCTTGCCAGGTCATTTCTTTTGCAGTGTTCAGTTCTGCTTAAACCCCTAACTCCCAAAGGCTGCTTCTAGCTAATTGTATTTATTTTTGTGTGTTTTATCTCCTCACATTATTATATATCGTGCAGAGGTGCATTATAGACTCTCTATCACAAGAATACAAAAGTAATCAGAAGATTTGGAGCAGAATATTGATCTTATGACTGCCAGAGACAAAAATGTCATTGAGAGATACAGCAGAAAATTTATTAACACTTTTATTTGCCACAGCCTGTATCATGATCAGTGGAACTGAAGTCAGAGGGCCCATTTTCCCTGGAGGGACTGTAACTGGGAGAACAAGAAACTGATTTAGGCTGGAAGCAACTCAACCACATGAACTGAGCAGTCCACCGGGTTGAATAAAGTTCTGCCTGTTGAACTTAGCCTGCAATCAGCATTTTTCTGTGAATGGTGGCATGGTCTGAGAAGATATAAACCTAGCCCAGCTGGATGGAAGGAGGGAGCTTGAGCTAGCCATAGACCTAGCCATGAAGGAGGACAACAAGAGCAGGAACATAAAGCTATTATTTTTACCTCATTGGGGAACAAGGCAGAGAGATCTGCACCATTCTAAAGTGCACCACTGCCTCAAGCACCATAGCAGTCCTAGTAACCTGGAGAACTACTGCTCTGAGAAGCAGAAAGAATCTGTGGACTGACACAGGTTTTTCACTAGAGACAGCTCCAAAGGGGAGTGCATAGACTCCTGTGTTTCTGCTTTATACACATTGGCTGCTACATGAAATTTTGGGGACTTGACAGATTCCTTATTTCAAGACAGGATAGCACAGGGGATCACCATTTGCAGGAGCAGCTGCTCTCTGAAGGAGATCTGACATTAGACAGATGCTTAGACATTGGTCATGCAGCTGAAGCCTCAAGAATGGGTAAAGGAGAAGTGCCTCACACTAGGATAGAGTTGTAGAGAATATGGCAAGTAAAATCATTTAACAGGGTATATGAGACAGCAGAGGAAGATTCCAGAACGATTCAGTCAGACTTCTACAAGAGTGGGAGGGCACATCAGACAGTGGTGATGACATCATGAGTCTCTTCTTGAGTCCTAGCAACAGGTAGCAACAGGGGATAATACTAACCTCCGTGCATGTAACAATATTAATAAGGAAATGCCCTATGCAATTTGTGATTTCTTGAGGTGAATTGGACTTACACACACCTGTTACAAAAAGCAGGCAAAACCTAATAATGTATAACGAGAGTATAATACAACCTGTAGGAAAGTGTGATCTCACAGTAACTAACCCCTCAAAATGATGATACCAACTGAAGTTTGTGGTCGTGCATGGTAAGCATCACAGACACCTTGTAAGGAATACAGCTATACAAGCCATGGATTTGATCACAGTGCAGTGTCAAAATGTTAGTCCAGCAATTCAAGAAGAAATTGGGGTTCCCATTGGACAATTGAGACAACTAAAAAAAAAAAAAAAAAAAAGCATATGGGATGTTTCCAACGGCAATAGATGCCTTGAAGTAAAGCTGCAACTGTAAGTAGAGCCCACAGTAGAACCTGTAGAACCTGTTTCAATAAATGAAAATTCCAGTGGGACTATGTAATGCATAATGCAAGGAGCTTGAAAGTCTGCAGAGAAGGGGTATCTAGCAGGAGAAACTAAATGTATTCATTACATCAGTATTCATGGCTGAGGATGTGAGGGAGATTCCCAAACCTGAACCATTCTTTTTAGGTGACAAATCTGAGGAACTGTCGCAGGTTGAGGTGTCATTAGAGGAAGTTTTGGAACAAACTGATATATTAAACAGTAATAAGTCACCAGGATCTGATGGTATCCACCCAAGAGTTCTGAAGGAACTAAAATGTGAAATTTCAGAATTACTAACTATGGTATGTAACCTATCATTTAAATCAGTCTCTATACCAGATGACTGGAGAATAGCTAATGTGAAGCCAATTTTTTAAAAAGGTTCCAGAGCCAATCCCAGCAACTATACAGGACAATAAGTGTAACATCAGTACCAGGCAAATTGGTTGAAATTATAGTAAAGAACAGAATTATGAGACACATAGATGAACAGGATTTGTTGGGGAAGAGTTAACATGATTTTTGTAAAGGGAAATCATGCCTCACCAATCTACTAGAATTCTTTGAGGGGCTCAACAAGCATGTGGACAAGGGTGATCCAGTGCATATAGTATACTTAGATTTTCAGAAAGCCTTTGAGAAGGTCCCTCACCAAAGGCTCCTAAGCAGAGTAAGCAGTCATGGGATAAGAGGGAAGGTCTTGTCCTGGATCAGTAATCAGTTAAAAGATAGAAACAAAGGATAGGAATAAATGGTCAGTTTTACAATGGAGATAAACAAATAGCGAGGTCCCTCAAGGATTTTTAATGGGACCAGTACTCTTCAATATATTCATAAATGATCTGGAAAAAACCGTAAACAGTAAGGTGGCACAATTTGCAGATGATATAATACTATTCAAGATAGTTAAGTCCAAAGCAGACTGCAAAGCTCTGCAATGAGATGTCACAAAACTGGGTTACTGGGCAACAAAATGGCAGATGAAATTCAGTGCTGATAAATGCAAAGTAATGTGCATTAGAAAACAATATCAACTATACATAAACTTCAAAAACCATATATAAACTTCAAAAACAGACTTCAGCGAGAAACTACAGAGCTGGAACTCATATGCAAACTTGACACAATCAAACTGGGTCTGAATAGGGACTTGGAATGGTTATCTCATTACAAGAAGTAATTGTCGCTGTTCACACATTCTCACCTTCTAATCAATGGTTGTGAATAGGCCTCATCTACTCTAACTGAATGGACTTTGCTAACACCTACCCTCTCCATTGTAGTTCCTTACCCTTGGATGTATATATATACCCTCTATCTGATTTCTATTTCATGCATCTGACGAAGTGGGTTGCAGTCCACAAAAGCTTATGCCTGCAGAAATTTGTTAGTCTTTAAAGTGCTACAGGACTCTCGTTGTTTTAACTATACATAGAAAATGATGGGGTCTAAATTAGCTTTTACAACTCAAGAAAGAGATCTTGGAGTCACTGTGGATAGTTCCCAGAAAACATCTGTTCAATCATAGAATCATAGAATATTAGGGTTGGAAGAGACTCAGGATATCCAATGTGCAGCTGCAATCAAAAAAGCTAACAACATCTGGTAGCCCCATGTCAAAAATATATCTTGGAATTGGAAAAAGTACAGAAAAGGGCAACTAAAATGATTAGGGGTGTGGAGAATCTTCCGTATGAGGAGAGATTAATAAGACTGGGATTTTTCATGTTGGAAAAGAGATGACTAGAAGGGGATAAGATAGAGGTCTATAAAATCATAACTGGTGTGGAGAAAATAAAAAAGGAAGTGTTATTTGTTTCTTCTAATAACACAAAAGTAGTGGTCACAAAATAAAATTAATAGGCAGCAGGTTTAAAACGAACAAAAAGGAAATATTTTTTCACACAAGACAGTCCACCCATGGAACTCCTTGCCAGAGGATATTGTGAAAGCCAAGACTATAATGGTGTTCAAAAAAGAACCAGATAAGTTCATGGAGGATAGGTCCCTCAATGGCTATTAGCCAGGATAGGCCAGGTTTGCTTTTTGCCAGAGGCTGGGAATGGCCAATGGGATGGATTGCTTGTTGATTACTTGTTCTATTCATTCCCTCTGAATCACCTGGCATTGGCCACTGTCAGAAGACAGAATACTGGGCTAGATGGACCATTGGTCTGACCTAGTATGGCCATTCTTATGTTCTTATCATAGCACCTTCAGGGGCTGGGGAAGCAGCATGTTATTGGCAAAGAAACAATCACACAAATTAGGCATCTGCGGAGACCCACAGCTACTGAATCAGGCATTGAAAAGATATCACTATCCATTGCACACAATTGATAACTTGCCAGATCTTTCCTGTCTGTGATGTGAGAAATATAAGCTTGGATAAAGAGTCCACAATGATGACAGTTTGCAATACCATTTTGTCACTACAGATGGTTGTGTATGCTGATGGGCGTAAGTCCAGTAGCAAAGATGTCCAGAGAAAACTCACCCAAGCACTGGAAGGACTGCCTGGCATGAAAATAATTGCAGATGATATCCTCACTATAGGTGAAAGGAGCAATGATACAGAAGCTGAACAAGACCATGACAGGAAACGACAAGCTTTTCTACAGTGAAGCAAGGACAGGAACATAAAACAACCAGAAAAAATGCAACTCAAACAGCGTGAAGTGGTATACATTGGGCACCTGCTTACAATAGAGGAACTGAAACAGATCCCAACAATATCAAGGCAGTATGAGACATACCAGCTCCAGTGGATATGAAAGGGATACAATACTTCATAGGAATGATACATTTTCTGTCCAAATTTTGGCCACACCTGGCTGCACTAGCAGAATCCATATGTCAGCTCACAAAGCATGACATTAAGTCGGACTGGGCAGGTTTCCAACAGCAAGCATTTGAAACGTTGAAACAAATGATAATACATACCTTTGTTCGAGCAAGGAGTGTCCACTGACACTCCATTGTGATGCACCAGATAAAGGATTGGGTATACCTCTTTTGCAGAAGCAGCTGGTTGCTGATGCCAGCAGAATCCTCATAGAAACTGAACAGGGCTACTCCCAAATACAGAGAGAGGAAGAGCTTCTGACCATGGTATTTGGATAGGAGCAATTCCATCAGCATACCAGTGGCCACCCAATAATATGAAAACAGAGCACAAAACCCTAGAGACAAGCATGGCAAAGCCCCTTCTTAGTGAATGTTGATGTGCCTCCAGCACTACCAGGTAGAGATATAATATTATCCAGGGTAACTAGAAGTTTTAGCGGACAACCTGAGTAAAGCGAAATACTCAACATCAGTGATTTGGGGGATTGGCTCAGGACATTGAGTCCATTAACATGCTGCACTGTCTCCCAGTTTTAACAGCAAAGCTAATGCAAATCAAAGCCTTTATAGCAAAGGACATCCAACTATAGGCAGTCAAGAGAGCAATACTACAAAATAGGAATAAGAAGGCTGGTCCTATTCTCACTCTGTATAGCAAAGAAAAAAAAAAAAAAAGCAATCTTAAATCTGGGACCCTCAATCAATTATCCCTACTGTAGATCACTGGGGAAAAAACCTATTAATAGAACATCTTATAACAAACTTGATGAGAACAGTGGCAGACAAATTCACAAAAAAATGAATAAAAGTAATAGTATACTTTGCACAGGAAAAAATACAATAGAAATATGGAAATCATTGAGCTGCTTTGATTTAGACACAGTAATCCTATACTTATAGCAGGATTGTGCAACTGGAAGTCAGGAAGCCTCATCCAGTCTGCCAAATCATTTTGTATGACCTGCCTAGAGGCAGCTGGTGAAAATATTCTTTTGTGGGGCTGAGCAGGGGTGGAGCCATGATGAAACCTGAGTGGGTCATGGCCTACTCAATTAGCACCCTGGGCCACCCAAATCTGAGCATCAGGCATAATGTTTAAAATGAGAGCGGTCATGGGGTACAGATAATAAGAATGATTTTTTAAAGTATATTAGGAACAAAAAGAATTCTAACAAGGGGACTGGTCCATTACTATATGGAAATGGTAGAATTATAAATAACAATGCAGAAAAGGCAGGAGTGTTCAATAAATATTTCTTTCTCTATTTAGCAAAAAAAAAAAAAAAAAACCACAGCAGGTGCTGCCATCATATCATATGATAATGACACTTTGTTTATTCCACTAGTATTTTGGGACGATTTTAAACATCAGGTACTAAAATTAGACATTTTAAAATTAACAGAGCCTGATAATTTGCACCCAAGAGTTTTAAAAGAGCTGGTTGATGAGCTCATTGGACTGTTAATGTTAATTTTTTGGATAAGTCTTGGAACACCAGGGAAGCTCCAGAAGACTGGAAGAAAATTAACGTTGTGCTAATATTTTAACAGTGTAAATCATAGGAGTAATTAAATGTCTGTCGGTCTGACATTGATCCCAGGCAAAATAATGGAAAGGCTGATATGGGGGTCAATTAATAAATAATTAAACAAGGGTAATATAATTAAAGTCAATCAACATGAGTTTATGAAAACAAAAACCAAAAAAGATCGTGTCAGACTGGTATCTTCTTCTTTTACACACACACACAAACACGCATACACACACACATTATCCCTGCAACAAACCCTGTTGCCAACTCTGCCCGCACATCGACTCTAGTGACACCATCACAGGTCCTAACCACATCAGCCACACCATAAGGCGCTCATTCACCTGCACATCTACTAATGTAATATATGCCATCATGTGCCAGCAATGCCTCTCTGCCATGTACATTGGCCAAACTGGACTGTCACTACACAAAAGAATAAATGGACACAAATCAGACATAAAAATGGTAACATCCATAAACCAGTCGGAGAGCACTTCAATCTCCCAGGACACTCTGTAGCTGACTTGAAAGTTGCAATACTTCTACAAAAAGCTTCAAAAACAGACTTCAGCGAGAAACTGCAGAGCTGGAACTCATATGCAAACTTGACACAATCAAACTGGGTCTGAATAGGGACTTGTAATGGTTATCTCATTACAAGAAGTAATTGTCACTGTTCACACATTCTCACCTTCTAATCAAGGGTTGTGGATAGGCCTCATCTACCCTAACTGAACTGACTTTGCTAGCACTTACTCTCCCCATTGTTATGTTTCTCACCCTTGGATGTATATATACCTCCTATCTGTGGTTTCCATTTCATACATCTGATGAAGTGGGTTGCAGCCCATGAAAGCTTATGCCAGAGGAAATTTTGTTAGCCTTTAAGGTGCTACAGAACTCTCGTTGTTTTGACATATATATATATGACATTGCAAGTGTGACTGATAAACACTATAGTGTTGATGTAATATACTTAGACTTTTATAAGGCGTTTCACTTGATATCAGATAATATTTGGATGAAAAACTAGTCATAATCATAGAGTTTAAGACCAGAAGGAACCACCAGCTCATCCTGTCTAACCACCTATATGTAACAGACCACCAACATCATTCAGCACCCACATACTAAATCCAACAGCAATATAAAATTAACATGGCACACATTAAATGGATGAAAAACTTGCTAACTGATAGGTCTAAAAATGAAATTGTAAATAGGGAATCATTGCTGAATAAATGTGTTTCTACTTGGATCCTGCAGGGACTGGTTCTTGACCTGGCGCTATTTACCAATCTTATCAGTGACCTGGAAGAAAACATAAAATAATCACTGATAAACTTTAGCAATGGCACAAGATTTGGGGAGGAGGTAAATATTGAAGAAGACAGACCAATGATAGAGTGGCCTGGATTGCATGGTAAGCTGGGCACAAGCAAACAGTATGTGTTTTAATATGGCTAAATGTAAATATATACATATAGGAACAAAAGGTGATATCCACAAAAGGATTTAGGCATTGCAACACTGAGTGTCATGGAGCCTAACCTTTATGTGCCTAGAAAAAATTCACAGAAATAACTCTGTGCTCCACAAAGCCTGAATTAGCTAGCTCGGCTTCTTATACAATGAGAGATAGATGCCTCAGACTGTGATCCACAAAGACAGCATGCTATCTGGGGAGCTGCCTAAGCTAGACGATGGAGACTGCCAACCAAAGAGATGTGTACAAACCTCTGTCCCTCTCTTGGAGCTTGGTGCTGAAGACTGGGCAGCAGGGAGGTATCTATTTCTGCTCGAGATCCAGGAGCAGATGTGGGTTTGGCTGCCTTAGTAGCATACAGGGCCATCCCAAAAAACAGCAGCAAGGTGCAATAGGTGGCCTCAGATAGGCCTATCTTTCCTGGTTAGTGTTTTGCTCTGGTGTTTAGGCATGAGATAGTACCCCAGACACCTAGACTGAGGCAGCATTGCACATGCTCAGAGGCAGAAATATAGGCACCAGGAGAAATTTCACTGCAAATAACTTACGTGTTGAGTGACTTTTAGAACTTACTGAATGGGGGACTCTATCCTGGAAGTAGTGACTGAAAAAGAATTAGAGGTTGTGGTAGATAATCAGCTGAATGTGAGCTTCTAGAGTGATGCTGTGGATAAAAGACCTAATGCAATCTTGGGATTCATAACTAGTGGAATCTTGAGAAGGAGTAGAAAGGTTATTTTACTTCTGTATCTGGCACTAGTGTGACCGTTGCTGGAATACTGTGTCCAGTTCTGGTGTCCACAATTCAAGAAGGATGTTGACAAGGAGTTGGTTCAGAGAAGAGACATGAGAATAGAGCCAGCCCTGGACTAAATGGTGCCCCAGATGAGAAGAGTCTTCAGCACCCCCACTCCATTTCTTAAACTTCTGAACACCTTATTTTTTGTTTCATTTGCAGCCCATTTCACTACTTTGATGCACAATTTGCATGCATGATTTATCCCTGTCATATAAGAGATAAAATGTGCACAGTAGGATCTGTAAATCTGTATTTATTTGTGCAATATATAAACAAATACAAAAATCCACATACAGAATACTTGAAACATTTTACTTTGAACATTCAATTTTCCCTTTTGTCACTAACATAAAAAACAGCACCCTGAGGCTGGTGCCCCCCAAAGCCAGCACTCTAGGCAATCGCCTGGGTTGCCAGCCCCTAAATCCAGCCCTGTATGAGAATGATTAAAGGATTAGAATGCATGCCTTATAGTGAAATTCAAGTAGCACCATTTATATAACAAAGAGAAGGTTAAGGGGTGACTTATTACAGTTTATAAGTACATATATGGAAACAAATATTTGAAAATGGGTCTTTCAGTATTTCTGACTAAAGTATAAGATGATCCAATGGCTGGAAGCTGAAGCTAGAGAAATTCAGATGGGAAATAAGACATACATTTTTAACGTGGGTAATTATTCATTGGAACAATTTCCTAAGGGTCATGGTGAACTCTCCATCACTGAAAATTTTTAAATCAAGATTGAATATTTATTTAAAAGGTATTCTATAGGAATTATTTTGGGGGAAGTTCTATGGCCTGTTATAGAGGAAGGATATTGGATTGGCCAAAACAAATCTGATGAGATTCAACAAGGACAAGTGCAGAGTCCTGCAGTTAGGACAGAAGAATCCCATGCACTGCTACAGATTGGGGACTGACTGGCTAGGCAGCAGTTCTGCAGAAAAGGACGTAGAGGTTACAGTGGACAAAAAGCTAGATGTGAGTCAACAGTGCCCTGGTTGCCAAGAAGGCTAATGGCATATTGGGCTGCATTAGTAGGAGCATTGCCAGAAGAGCTAGGGAAGTGATTAATCCCTCTACTTGGCACTGGTGAGGCCACATTTGGAGTATTGTGTCCCGTTTTGGGCCCCCCACTACAGAAGGATGTGGACGAATTGGAGAGAGTCCAGAGGAGGGCAACAAAATGATTAGGGGAGCATGTGACTTAAGAGAAGAGAAGAGAAGAGAAGAGAAGAGAAGAGAAGAGAAGAGAAGAGAAGAGAAGGGGGATTTGATAGCAGCTTTTAACTACCTGAAAGCAGGTTCCAGGGGGGATGGAGCTAGGCTGTTCTCAGTGGTAGTAAATGACAGAACTAGGAGCAATGGTCTCAAGTTGCAGTGGGGGAGGTCTAGGTTGGATATTAGGAAAAACTTTTTCCACTATGAGGGTGCTGAAGCACTGGAATGGGTTACCTGTGGAGGTGGTGCAATCTCCATCCTTAGAGGTTTTTAAGGCTCAGCTTGACAAAGTTCTATAGGGATGATTTAGTTGGGATTGGTCCTGCTTTGAGCAGGGTGTTGAACTAGATGATCTCCTGAGGTCCCTTTTAACCCTACCTTCTATGATTCTAAGTCAGACTAGATGGTCACAATGGTGCCTTCTGGCCTTGCAATCTATGAAAAACAGACATAGCAGTTAAGTGACTCACCCAGGTTCCAATAAATTAGTTGTAGATCCATGGATAGGTTCCAGGTATTTTAAACCTCAGTGCACTAGATTTATGAAGTTGAGGTTCAAACACTAATCTTACCTCTGTCCATCATCTCCCAGCCTAACCTACATTTATAAGCTGAAGACATATTGGGAAGAGGTTTGTTACCTGATATCCGGGTGTTTAATAATTTGAATGAGGTTATAGCTTGCCAATTGATCTGATCAGAAGATAATGAGGATCTTGTCCCAGAATCAGGCTCTAGAAGAGTTTTATAGGGACCTTCGGGGTGCACAACAGGAATGCTCACACTGATAGCCAAATTTGTATAATTTTATAAGCTTTTATTAAGATAACATAAAATGACAGACAAATGTCTGATTAAAAGAAAATGAATAATCAAATGGATATTGGATAGGATTACAGTCTTATTCTAAAGACACGTGATATATATATATTTATACAGTATGCTTTGGATTAATATATTCACACCCTTCCCTGATCACCTGGTTAAGAGAGATCTCCGGTTTCTCAACTCTTGAGTAGGGGGGTGGGGAACTAGGCAATGCTTGAGAGCTAAGAGCTATACAGCTAAGACTAACATTATAAATAATACTAAGTATAAACAAAGAACAAAAGATCTTAACATGCCAACTAAAAAGTTTCAAGAAGGAGTAGCTGATGATGACCCCAATTAATATGGTTTGCCCCTTCTTATACCCTGAACAATATGGGTCCTCATTCTAAGTCCAAACTTGGATTCTTCACCCCCAAATTATTAGGGTATACTTATTCTATAGGCTGGCAGGTTCATGCATATTAATGACATATCCATATCCTTTCCAGATGGTACCAGATGGTTCGCTTGTCTCACCTTTGTTATTTCTGGCCCTTTTGTGGGTTTTGTGGTGTATCTGTGAAGTTTACTCGGGGCATAATCTGAGACAACCCCCACTCCTCCCCGGTCTTGATGTCTCCTGACTTATCTTGGGTAAATATTATAACCATATATGTCTTATCCTGTAACTCATCATTACTTATCTGGGCCAAAGGTCCCGAACATATGTATGCTAACTGCCTTAGCTGTCATATAGGATGTGGACTGTAAGGTACCTTGCATTACAGCTCTAATACTTTAATATGAATCTATGACTATTATAATAAAACAACAATACTTAAATCTATAAAGAAAGGTATATATGTGCAAGCAAGCAGGCTAATCCTATAGGCTACAGGTCAGAGTGCATTAAGGGATACTTTTCTCCTTGGGATATATGGCTTACACTGGAAAGGTGCCCCAAACTAATTTTCAGAGAGTGCATAGGTGACTGCTGATGGTCAGGTAGGCCCAGATCCTGAAAAGGTATTTAATCACCTAGCTCCCTATTTGCCTGCTGCCAGAGCCCACACAAAGTTGGTAGAGCAACGGGAGATGTACTAGTTATTGAATGTGACTGACCTGTACACAAGGGGTTGATAAGGTGAAACCAAGATACCTCTGATCAGAGGGGCACTTCTATCTCTACTTCATATCCAGGGCAGAATTAATAAGCTATTCCTAATTCAGTGAGCCAGAGGGGCTCAGTTAGCTGCTTCCTGCTGGATTCCAACACTAGCTATAAAGGTGGATTAACAGAAAAACCCTGGTGCAGCATCTTTAACATAATAAAAAAAAATCATACCATCTGATAAAGAGATGCATTAATGGATCTGATTAACACATCAGTCATAACATCATTGTCTTCTCAAAAATTCATTACACAATATCTTAATTTAAAAACCTATAATTAACTTAGAAAAAAGCCCCACTTTCTCTAGTTATGTGAAATAATGGATCTCTTTCTGTGATATTTGCTAGGCAATGCTGTAAAAAATAATCTCATTTGTAATATGGCCTATTCTGGTTTGGTTTGTGAGCATGATAATGGTCATATACAGTCAACCTTTTCAGGATATCCATCAAATTAAGTGAGAAGTAAATTACAACAAGCTCTATCGCGTTCAATTAATGTGATTTATCTTTTGATTTCCATCAAACTATTGGAATTCAAACAATTAATGCAGAAAGAGGATATATATCAATGTTAAATGTAAATATAAATGTGTGCTTCCATTTTGTATACCATTAACTCGATTAATTTATTGAAAGTAAAAACATCTAAGTGTTGAGGAAGTATTTTATGATTTTAGCCAGGCATAAAACTTAATTTTGGAAGAATGAGAAATTAATTTGAAAAAGGGAAGCAAATAGAATTTGCAAGTTGAAATCAAAGGGTCTTCAGGAATTATAGTTTTTCCATTTATTGCTGGCATTTTTCATTGTTTCTTGTTCATTATGAAGTGTGACAATAACAATGTTGAAATAAAAGTTTCCATCCAAGTAATATGTATTACTTTCATTTTTTTTTAAATTTGTCTAAAATGGTTTCATATTTATCATGAAAAAATCACAGCTAGCTTTAATTCTAGAACACAGCATTAGAGCAAAAATTGATTCGGGTTATCCTGATTGGATTTTAAGGTACCTTAAAATAATTGACAAAGGATAAGAGGACTGATCCTTCAACTCTAATTTATACTAGCAGTCCAAGTGAAATTGATAGGGCTTATTAATAAGAATATTTTCATGAAGCCTTAGATCAAGCCTTAGTAGCATAATTATACCACATGCCACAAAGGGCATCCAGTAATTTATAAAGGCCAAATCTTATAGACTTAATAAGAAAAATGCCCATTATTTTATAATAAAAACATAGACATAGTTAGATATAGAAGAATATGTATATATAAAAGATCAAATCCTTATCTGATGTTAATAAATGTAGTTCTATTGGAATAAATTACTAGCAATAAATATTTATATTACAATAGTGCCCAAAAGTCTCAATTGGAATCAGAGTCCCATTGTGGTAGGCACTATACAAACATAAAATAGAGACAATTTGCACCCAGGGGGGTTAAAATCTGAAGATAGTGCATCTTTTGTCCGGGTCTGTATTTAGAGTCCTTTATTCATACTAATGAGCAGTTACTTAGATGAATAGTCTTATTCATTTAAATGGTATTACTAATGTGAATAAGTGATCACAAGAAAATAACAGTTATGTTATCTAGCCCTTATACTTTTTCTTTTTTTTTTTACATTTATTGAAAGCTTGCTATTCTCAAAATCATCTGAGCACAGCAAAGATGCCAGCCTCTCAGTCACATTCAAATCAATCAGGTCACATAGATCTTGGAACGATGGCAGTGAATTATGAAGTATAATGACTGGGCGGGAGAAAGTAGTAAAAAACACATATTCTAATTTAAAAATACAATAATAAATACTGGCAAAACTGATTAATTTATGATGTCATATTAATCCCTGCAAAATCCTGCCTTTTAAAGATGGTAGTTTAAAAGGATTATGAAAACATGTTAAATTCCTGAGTAATGTGCTATGTCAGCACTCAATTTACCTATTTAGAGGATATAGATACTATTGGAGAATTGAGCCAGCTAGATATGTAATTTGCACCCATCTCATTTGTAGAGGAGTCAGACATAGTATGTGTTCGCAAAAAGAAGCTATGGCAGCATGTGCAAAGAGTGGAGTTTGCAGTTTTCTTTAGCTCCAGGCTACTTTTGTGATAATAACCTGCTTAGAGATATTCAGATATGAATTTAATCTGCTCTTCAATAAAACATATTGTGTAAGTTTATGGTCATATTTCAAGATAGTTTTGTATTACACATATTTAGAGAATACTTCAGGGATAACTAAGATGCATCAAAAAGCTTTATCTAATGTGTTTACTAGACTCAAAGGTACATTCTTAGTAGTGTTATTGAAAGAAGCACAGCAATATAACTGAAATAAGGAAATAAGTACAGTGAAAAGAGACCACAAAGGAAACCTAAGTCAACATCAGAAGCAGTACTTTTAAATTATATTAAAATGGAAATGTACAAACATATGGTGTATTGCCACAGTTTTCATTTTAGGCCATAAGCCTAACCAGATGAGAACAATATGTTGAACATATATCTGAACAGAGATCCACATTGATAGAATATTACTTCACAGTTAGATGACCGCAAACTACCAAGAAATTATTTCAAATAGCCAGAGAGGGAGAGAAAGACATGATCTTACCCTGAGGGTTGTTGGAAAGAGAGAAAAGTGATACTTTTCTCTGACAAAAAACAACAATGTATACTGGGACAAAAACAGCATTTACAACCTCATAATCTGCTGATGCACAAAATCCCTTCTCTTCATCCAGTGATTTGTAACCAACATCCTGTCAAAGTGAGAAGGGTGGGGATTAGGGAGTCAATCTCAACTGGAAATTTCTATTTGTTATATTTTTTTCCTGACAGTTTTGATTAAATAAATCTCTACTCTCCATAGTGTGACAGGATCAGACTAGATGGCTACTGAAGAGTGCTACTATTTGAATTCTGGCTGGGGGTGGGTGGGCACAAACTTCCCCACTGTTAAAAGCCCCTCCCCCAGCCTTAAGGGGAGGAGCCACTGGGCCCAGGACTCAACTGATTTCGGGGGACAACTAATGAAAAAACAGGTGTGAGAGTTAAAGGGTCAAATGGAGGGAACCTGAAGGGGACACCGAGCAGAGAACCCCAGACAGCGCCCACTGCTCCCAAAAGGTGTCTAGGGAGCCAGCGGACGCTGCCCAGAGGAACTCTGCCTGGATGCGTGAATGGATGGAGGAACGGAAATAGGACCCACAGTCGCAGAGCACCCCTTCAGCCAACCTCCTCTCCCTGGTGTTATAGATGGCCACTTTGGCCAGTGCTAGGAGCAGGTTGATGAGGAGGTCCCGCGACTTTGTGCGGCTGCAGATGGGTTGTTCGTAGATGAATAGGTGCAGGGAAAAGTGCAGCCAGAACCTCTGGAGGAGCCAGAACAGGGGTTGCAGCCTGGCATACTCGAGGTAGATGTGCGCCAGGGTCTCCCTCATGCCACAGAAGGGGCAGGTGTCAGGGCAAGCGGTGAACCACACCAAATACATACCCGTGCTCACAGCTCCATGAAGGAGCCACCAACTGATGTTCCCAGCAGGCCACGGGGTCAGGGTGGAATAGAGACTGGCCCACCGGGGGTCCTCGCCCTCCACAGGTGGTATCATGTCCTGCCATTTAGTGTCTGGGTAGGACACGAGGGCAAGGAAATGAAGGGTGTGGAGCACGAGCATGTACAGATAGTCCCTGGGCACTGTTCGGAAATGGACTGGCTGCAAGTCTAGCAGGTGGCTCAGTGCACGGGGAGACGGCTGCTGGGGGGAGGAGGGAGGACGCGAGGCCGGAGATCAATGAAAAGCTTTGGAGGGCTAGGATTGAGGGTGGGGTGGGGAGTGCCCTCTTGCAGGACCCGCTCAAGGTAACCCGAGCAGTGGGAGGCAAGGCTGCCTTCACCTCCTGGAGTATGTGATGGGGGGTTCAAAGTATGGAGAGCCTCAGGTGCTGAGCCAGCTGGTGATGCCTGCCAGGACCATCCTCCATTGCACCAAGGGGGTTTCTGCCACCTGCACATGGAGTTGGGGGTTGTGTAGCAGGGGCTCTGTGAGGAGATCCTCCCCCTCGGTGACCACAACAGACCTGGAGGCTGAGACCAGCCTCCAGGTCCAGAGGAGGTCCTGGTAGAAGACCGGCAGCTTGGAGAAGTCTCATGGAAGACCTCTCGGATGGAGATAAAAGAGCTGCCGGTCATATCAGAGCCCTCGGAAGCAGCAGAAGAAGGTGTGCATCAACGTACTCCACGCCAGATTACCTTCACTGTAAAGGAGTCTCTGCAGGGCCTGGAGGTGGATGATGTGCACCTGGCTGTGAAGACAGCAGAGGATCTGCCCTCCTTCCTCCTGGGGGAGACTGAGGATCCCTGCAGAGACCCAGTGCAGTCCTGGCCAAAAGAACTCCAGGTGGGACCAGGGTGTTGAGCCAGTGCCAGAGAATGGATAGAACTAGCTGGTTCAGCACCAGTGCCCTTCCCTGAAGTGAAAGGCACAGGAGCAGTCCTGTCCACCTCCGTAGCCACTCAGATATCCTGCTCTCTAAATCGTGCCAGTTCTGTGCCAGGGAGGGATGGGTGGCAGAAAGGCTGCAAGGACCCATGCTCCACCAGATGGCTTGAAGCACAGAGGGGAGGGAGATCATCCACCACCCGGCCCCTACCATCAGGCCAGAGCTTTTGACCCAGTTGAGCTGGGTGAAGAAGGCCACCGAGTAGATGGCCAGGCAGGCCTCCAACTGCACCAGGTCACCCGGGTCCTGGACCACGAGGAGTACGTTGTCAGCGTTCGCTAACAGGTCCAGCCTCAACTCTGGCTCATGGAGGAGGAGAAGGAGGATGGGATCAATGGCCAGAGTGTTTAGTTGAGCCTAACCAGGCACTCTGTGGTGGTATACAGCACCTGGAGAAAGTCCACAAAATGGGTCCCGTAGCCAAACACCTGCAGGGTGCCTAGGAGATACCCTTGGGGTCCCGGACCAAAGAAACATTGTTGAAGATGGTATAGTCTGGGACAGTGTAGGTCTGGTCAGGATGGACCACGTCCTTCAGCACGGACCCCAGACTCAATGAGATGGCGTTGGCTATGATTTTATAGTCTGTGCTGAGGAGCAAGACGGGATCAATTCCAAAGGTTACGGAGGTCCCCCTTCTTGGGCAGCAAAGTGAGCACTGCCCGCCAGCATGAGAGGGGGAGCACTCCGCTGCCTTCAGACTTGGCCCAGACAATGGCAAGGTCCAGACCGAGGATCTCCCAAAACACACGGTAGAGCTCCACGGTCAGCCCGTCCATGCCTGGAGATTTATTGGTGGGCATGAGATGGAGAACTTCCGAGAACTCAACTAGAATGAGAGGTAGGCCCAAATCCTGGGCAGGGCCTTGATTGGCTCCAGGCCACAGCTGTGGGCAGGGAGAATTCGGGTTAGGGTCATTGGGAGGTTCTGGGCCTTCTTGCGCTTGCTGTGCTTCCCCTCAACAAGCACCCAGCCCTCCAAGGTGTTGGCAGAGGGCTGGCCAGCGGGGGGCAGGGCCAGGTGGCAAAGGCAATGGTGTCGGGTGTTGAGGGGGCAGGGGTGGGGCAGCAAGGGGACGAGAAACCTCTCCTTGGGGTAAGCCCTCTCCCAGACCCGAGGCCAACCTGGCTGCTCTCTCATCCATGGGCCCAGCCCCAGAACTCTCTGTGGCAGCAAAGGGGCCTGTCTGCTTGTCTGGGAGCGATGGGGGGGCTGCCCCTGTGTCCCAAGTGGTGGTGGAGGCGGGCACAGGAGAAGGAGAAGGGGCGGCCACACGGGCCGAGTGCTCAGAGTCGCCAGTGGTGGCAGGGCCGGAGCCCACTGGGACCTTGGGGGGCCCAGGTGCTCCTTCATGCCAGGACAGAGGGCAGTCCCTCCAGACATGCCCCATTGCCTGGCTAAGGAAGCACTGGGCCTCCCCCGAGGAATAGTGGATCTAATACTGGGCCCCTTGGTGGGGCACCAGGAAAGACCCTTGAGGCCCTCCCCATCATGTGCTACTGTCAGCAGCAGCTGGATCTGTACCTGCTGGTGGAAGGACAAAACATGAAGGAGGGCGGGGTTCTTGCAGCCCAGCAGGAGAGGGCTGATGACAGAAATAGGTTTTCCCAGGGTGGAGAGGAAGGGGAGCAGGGCAGTGTTAGGGAGGAAGGGCAGGACAGAGCTAAGGACCACCCATACACCCAGGTCCTCCAGGGGCTCTAGGGGGACATAGATGCTCCCCACTGCCAGACCCTTCTCTATCACCTCCTGAGCAGCGTCCTCTGATGCTAGAAAGAAGATGACCTTGCCACATATCTTGGATGCCGCCGTGA
The DNA here is from genome assembly GCF_026122565.2 of Emydura macquarii macquarii. Lineage (NCBI taxonomy): Eukaryota > Metazoa > Chordata > Testudines > Chelidae > Emydura > Emydura macquarii. Next base: position 14,005,204 of record NW_027130520.1, on the reverse strand, counting down.
TGACTGAGGGCCCCACCACCTGTGCCAACACCTGTACGTAGGTCTCCAGGTAGGGTGAGGCATCCACCAGGAGGAAACAGACTCCATGCCTCCTGCTCAGGGTGAGGAAGGGGCCCCAGCCACTAGAGATGTTATTTGAGGAAGTGGCGGGGGCAGATGATGGGGCAGTGGCTGGAGGGGTGGCGTCTACCAGAGCATACGCTCTGGCGGTTGAGGCAGGAGCACCCTCTGAGCTAGTGGAGGGGATGGTAGGGGAAGGAGGGGCTGTGGCCGATGGCAAGCGCGGACAGTAGCCCCCACCCCGGGAAGCTTTGCCTTCCAGGCAGGGCTCTTGTCCTTCTTTTTCCCCTCGCCCTTTCTGCTGGCCAAGGAAGTTGTAGCAGCAGAGGTGGAGGTCCCTCCCATGCCTGTCGCTGCCGGTGCCCTAGTGGAGGTAGTGGGGTCATTAGATCCGGCAGCCGCATCATCCATAGTAGTAGCCGCAGGAACGGGTGGGGGAACAGGCTGAGGATGGGGGATGGGGTCAACTGGGGGAGGAGTTCCCCCCACTGTCTCCCCAACCATTTGAGAAGGCGGACAGGACCAAGCACTGGAAGGGGTGGGAAACAGCTGACCCATCTTTCCCACTGGGACACAGGTACAGGAGGAGAGTACTTACAGGAAGGGGTCACAGGGACAAGCACTGGAGAAAAGGGGGGGACAGGGAAGGAGGGAGAGTGATGGGATGGCTGACCTCTCCTCTCCTCTAGGCTGCAGGCAGGGGAGGAGGGCACTGATAAGGAAGGGTCACAAGTGCCTGGTTTGGGATACGGGGTTGCCGGCTCCTCCAGCTGCACTGGGTGGGTGGGGTTACAAAGGCATCAGGGGGTGCAGTGAGCAGGGAAACAACAAAAAACAACAGGGGGCTGCGGGGGCTCACGGGCACTTGGGGAGCGTGGGTGCACAGAGCAGGTAGGATGGGGCAGGAACGAGCAGCAAAGAGGGGTGGAGGGACAGATGCACCACAAGCCGTGGATGAGGTAGGAAAGAACAAGGGAATCACAGGGGTTAGGGCGGGGTAGGGAAACCAACTGCTCAGGCTCTGTTCTCCATTCCCAGGAAGGCCAGAAAGGCAGGAAAGAAGGGCCGCTAAGGCTTAGCTGCACAGATTCTCTCCCAGGGCCAGAAGGTTGCCTTCATGGGCAGGCAGATATGGGCAGCACATAGAGGGACTGTCCAGGGAGAAAAAGGATCCGTGGCTGATCCCAGGCCTGACCCCACTGAATGAGCGAGGGGAAATGAGAGGCTCACTTGAGCTCAGACCACTTAGTCCTGTGAGGGAGAGTTTTGGGCAAGACCAAGTAGAGGATCCGAGGTACGATAATGCCAGGAGGGAGGTTGTGGTAATAGATGGGGTGCCCATGGAAGGGAAAGCCCGGGGATCGGGGCCCTACTTCATAATCAAAAGGAATCTATTGTACCAGGTCACACAAACACAGGGACAGGAGGTGCAGCAGCTCCTGGTCCCACAAAAGCATCAGAAGAGTGTTGAGCCTTGCCCACAGTCACCTCTTTGGGGGATACCTAGGAGTGGAGAAAATCCTGGCACGGGTCCTATGGAGGTTCTTCTGGTTTGAAGTACATGAGGAAGTCCAGCGCTATTGTGCCTCTTGCCCTGAATGCCAGCTGCACAGCCCCTGTCCACACATATGGGATCCTCTGGTTCCTCTGCCAATTATTGAGGTCCCATTTGAGCAGATAGCTATGGACCTAGTGGGGCCTCTGTAGAAGACGGCCCAAGGCCACCAACACATACATGTCCTGGACTATGCCACTCAATATCTGAAGGCCATTCCCCTTTGGAACACTGCCTCTAAGACAATAGCAACAGAGCTAGTAAAGATATTTGCCAGAGTAGGGCTACCTAAGGAGATCCTGACAGATCAAGGGACCCCTTTCATGTCAAAGCTAATGAAAGACTTATGTGTCCTGCTTCACATACGGGCCCTTCTGTTACCACCCACAGACTGATGGCTTGGTGGAGATGTTCAACAGGACCCTCAAGGATCTGATAAGAAAAGTAGTAAATCTGGATAGGAAAGACTGGGATACCCTGTTGCCTTACCTCATGTTCGACATCCGGGATGTTCCTCAGGCCTCCACTGGGTTTCCCCCCTTTGAGTTATTATATGGGTGAAACCCCTCGGGCATGTTAGACATCACCAGGCTGATTTGGGAGGAAGAACCAAACCCAGGGAGAAACATAATTGACCACATACTACAGATGAGAGACTGAATAACCCGAGTCACTCCCATTGTATGAGATGCACAGGAGGCCAAGCAGACCTACTATAACCACCAAGTGAAGGTTCAACAGTTCCAGCCTGGAGACCGAATAATGGTACTGGTACCCATGACTGAGAGCAAGCTCTTGGCCCAATGGCAGGGGCCTTACGAAGTAGTCAAACCCATGGGAGAGGTAAATTATAAGGTGTGACAAGCAGGTCACCCGAAACAAGAACATCTCTACCACATCAACCTCCTGAAGCCTTGGCAGGCCCAAGAGGCAAGTGTAGTCACCCTAGAGACTGTCTCCAGAAAACAACTCACACAAGCAGGTGAAGATATCCCCCAACCTAACGCCGGACCAAAAGGTCAAGGTGGCCAAGATGGTCAATTGGAATCGAGATGTGTTCTCAACAAAGCTGGGCCAAACAACAAAGGCCTATCACCACATCATCATGAACCCTAGGGCCAAGGTAACAATAAGTCGTTACAGAGTCCCAGAGGCAAAAATATGGGAAAGATGGAAGCAGCACTGAATACCCTGAAGCAAGCGGGCCTTACAGCAAATCCAGTCAAGTGTGCCATAGGACTATCAGAAGCTAAAATACCTCGGGTACATCATGGGAAGAGGAGTAGTGACTCAAATGAATAAGCTGGAGGCCATCCAAAATTGGCCCAGATCGAATCAGAAGAAACAGGTAGAGCATTCCTTGGCATAGTGGGGGATTACCGATGATTCATCCCCCACTTCGCCACCAGAGCAAGTCCTCTGACAGACCTGGTAATTATGTGGAATGCCATCTTTTCTGTAACGGATAGGAGAAACCTAGGTTCTATTACTGACACTGTGTAATTGAACCATAGATTTTTAAAAAGAGCAGCCCACTGCAGTCCATGTGCGGGTCTGCCAAAAAAACATGGGGGGGAATCTGGTTTTCTATCTTGTGGTCATAGAATAGTCAACTTCTCTATGCTTCAATTTACCGATTATAAAATGGGTATAATATTTACCTAACTTTTAATGATCCTATGAAGCTTTGTTAAAGCTTCTAAAGAACTTTGAGATCCTCAATAAAAAGTGCTATTAAAGTATATTTTATAATAGTTACAACATTAGCAGTAATAAATATTCTGAGAATGTATACCTATTTCAAGTGGATTTTAAACATTTATTTTTGACATTGTCAACACCATGGAAAGCACAATCTTATTATGTTCATGATACATATATACCAACTATTTAGATCATTTTTGTGGAATCTGTTTCATTTGAATAGGCAATCTGCAGATTGACAGCAAACAAAAACTATTTTAATGACATCCTCCATCTTTTAGCTTCCATATGACAGTGCTCTAATAAGTCACTTCTTACTCACCACTCTCCCAAAGTAGTAAACTAATGTCAATATCATGAACACACTTTTCAGACATATGCATGGAATTCTGCATTAGTAACCAAAGAAAAGTTTATATACTGTTCATTGTAAGTTGTGTCCTACATAATATAGTATTACAAGCAGTAACTGTTTGGGAAGACTATCTGGAAATGGGAAGAAATGGATGGTATGGCCTGACATGTAAGAACAAACCCTAATAAGTTCAAGATGGCAAAAAAATATTTTAAGTGAAGGGGAAAAATTTCAAAAGTGCTTAAGCAACTTTAAACTTTAACTTCCATTTTCAAAAGTGATTTTTTGTAAAGGTATTTAAACATCTAAGGATGTAAATAGGTACCAGTAGCATTTTTTAAATTACCTAAACACCTAACTCACAATTAAAAATCTGGCCCTAATTTTTTTTTATTGGATTTAGGAGCCTAAGTTACATACGTGCTTTTGAAACATTTACCCAAGTTCTGGTAAAATACAACTGTTTCCCAGAATGTTTTAGAGAATCATTTGATCAGCATGTATCCTGGTATTCTTATCTCAGTTATATAGCTCCATAAATGTAGCCAAACAACCTCCATTATGCAGTTTTGTTCTTGATTTGGAGTGAGTCAAACGGCATTTCCATTGCTGATGGATCCAGGATTTGCTTATCAACATTTGGATGCTTATTTGATGACATTGGTTGTGCCTTAGCATGTAACAGGCCAGGCCACAAGAAGGTCTGGAGTGAGTGTTTTAAGCAAGTCTTTGACTGCTAATAATTGGTATAATTTGTTAATTTTGTCAGCATTCCAAAATCCCTCACATAGCCCTTCATATATAACCTAGGACAAGAGTATTTCCTCCCTCCTGCCTCCTTAGGAGTTGCCAAGTGTGTTTCAGATTCCTTCACATCAAATTTGATTATAGCACAGCTCCATCTACAGAATCAACAATGAACCAACACCAGTGGCATAAGAGTCAGTGCCAGTGCAGCTCTGTCACACAAAGGACAGTTTTTGAGAGGAGTGATTTGTACTAAACCCAATGCTTCCATTATTTTCTGTAGTTTATCACTGGCCTCAACACTTTATTCTTATTATAACAGAAGCTTGAAATTTGGAGACGAGAGAGCTTTGTTGGTAATTAATTATTTCTGCTGCACTTCACCTGGATCTTTCCCATTATTCTCATTTCCCTTTAATATGATGCTCGTGGAGAGGAATTATTACTGTAACCAGCTGATCTCAGCTTGGGCTTGTCAGTAGTCTTTCAGTCTCTTGTCCCCAGATCCTGTATGAGATCCCCTGCTCCAGGGCAATCTCTGTTCCTGGCAGGAGTTCAGCTCACTGTCAAGGGGTCCTTTCTCAGTCCAGTTAATTCTAGTCCCTGGCAGTGCTTGCTAGGTCCCACCACAGATTACTGGTTGGGAACAGCCCTCCAGGGAACTTGCCCGAATCAGGCTTATTGTATCAGTCTGTCCCAAAAGAGGGGGAGAGGAGAGAAAAGGAAAGAGTAGCCACTGCTTTGGGCTGGGCTGAACTAGGCCTCCTATGTTATCAGAGCTCACTAGCAGTCCCTACCAGCTTCTCCTATTGAGAAAACTCTGCCCCTCCCCAGCAAGTTTCACCCTTTTTAAGCTCCACTTCTGCAGGGGGGCAATTTCTGCAGGTGAGCCTAATTGGTGCAGGAAGGTTCGTTAGCCTTTCTATCAGTGGGAAGGGGACGTGTCCCACCAAAGTTCCCCAAAAATCAAATGTTCTCTGCAAGAACAGGGTTTTGAACCTTTATTTCTTCTCTGAAATAAAAGAGCAAGAAATAAATATAATTTGTCAGTTTTTCCTACTTCCCAAGGTTGTTTAGCAATTCCCAAAGATGTTACTCTCATTCTTGCTAAGCTCTTCCCTAGGTAAATGTGAGCTCCAGAATTGTCCTCAAAGAAGCAAGTCACAGCAAGGAGAATTCATTTAATTTTCCACTGTCCCTCCAGTGAGTCACAAAAGGGTTAGTAAATAACTGTCATTTTCCCACAAAGCCAAAGTTTGTCAGCAATTGAAAATATTAGCTAATATTTATTAATGAAATATTTCTTGCTTTGGAAATTTACAGGACCAAATCCCCACTAAAATCAATGAGATATTTCTCTAAATAAGGACCTACATATCAATCATGAACCCACTGAAATCAAAGAGACTTTTGCCAGTAAGACCCAAGAAATGATCAAATGAGTGCAATTGTAAAATTACTGTATAGAAATGGAAACTTAATTAACTGGCAAAGAATACTGAAAAACTCCAAACTAGCTAGTTTACCTCATGAGCTTTCATTTATTAATAAAAAGCACTTAGTTAAATATTTTTCACATAAAATGATCACAATGTCTCATTGTATAATGGCATTTCAATATCTGGGTTTCTTGTAGGATTGAGACTACAAATCATTAAATGCTAAAAGCTTTAAAAAATAGAAACAGCTTTCCCAAAGCAGCTTCAAGGAGAGTTTCAGAATGTCATCAAATTGCACTTCTTTGGAAAACATGCTGTTAAGCAATAATAAATTAATTGTTCCAACCAGGCAGAAAACTGCAGGAGACAGCATGTCACACTTAAATTTTAACTCCAAAATTCATTCATTCGTTCATTCAATTTCTTTTACACTTTAATCAGACCAATGGGGGTTCATCAGGGCACAAAGTGCAAAGGTTTCATTGGAATATCATAACAAGATTTGGTAAATTACCCCCACTACCAATGTAGGAGGATAAAACCAGTTTGACCTCATTTGATCTGGGGAATGAGAGGGTGATTATTTTTCTTAACTGACCTATGGATGGAGCTGGGAAGGTTCTGCTTCACTCACACTGACATTTTGTCTCTACTTGTGAGAAACAGTCTTTAATTTCCCAGTACTAAATTTACTGGGGAGCAGTAAATGTGAAAAAATGGACATAAAAAAAGGCAAGATCTCCGTTAGGGACTGATTCAACTCCATCTGAAGTTAGTGAGAGTTTGTTTATTTAAAAAGGGAGATGAATCAGCTTCAAATGGTTGGAAAAACCTGAACTCTGGACTCCTAGCAGCAAAGGGATACCTGCTTGAGATATAGTGACCCAAACACATAGAAAATTGTATATTCTAAAATGATGATGCTTTTTAAAATTAGCTTATCAGATTGGCTGTAGAGAGGTAATGAGAAACTTTTACACATTTCTCCAGGAAGAGGAGAGGGAGATTTACCCAGATAATTAGTGGGATAGTTGTTATTCTCATTAAAAAAAAAGAGCCAGGGTGTTATTCTTGGCCTCTGTGACATGAGGTGAGGATGGATGCCATCTCCTGAGTGAGCAGTCAGGATGTGACTCGGTTTCGATAAGGTCACCAAGGTAAGCTTTGTGTAACAAAGTTTTCAATAGAATGAACAAATTCTGTTAAATAGTTTATGCTAATATGGATTTGATATGCTCCAGTTTTAAGTCTCCTTTGCTGTATGGTCTTGGCCTTGGAACAATGTTAATAAATGATAGTACTATTGTATTTTGGGATGTATTGTCTCAGAGCATTTGTCAAAATAGTGAGAACATTGTTGACTTTACTAGTAAAACAAACAAAATAGCATTTGAAATGGCTCCCAGACCATTTGAACCAGAAACCCTTGCCTCATTCAACACAATCCAGGGAAACAACACTAAAGAATGTTCCTTAGATATTCAGGCTTCATCACAAGAATGGGGTTGAAAGGACATGATCACAAGTCTTACAGGAGGGAAGTCTGTGACACACATATTGTACTCATATCCATTTACCCATTCTGAAGTCAAACTCCACTGTTTTTCAGTACACAGTGTCATTTTGCTAATTCACACTTCTTTTGCTCTGCACACCCAATAATTTGCACACAATCAGCTGCTTCCTATTGTTTATCAGCAAAGATTTAATAGTAGAGGGTTTTAAAAAGAATTAGATATTAATATGGGTAATTAGAACATTCATTCTTATTTTAGACAGCATTATTTTTAATATATATAATCCCTCTTGCTTGAGGTCAGATGCCAACCTCAAACTCAAGAAGGTTAGGAAGACACTAACAAGGTTGTCCATATTATTCCTTATTACCCAGAATGGACTTTCTTGCATCCAAAGTGACTAGTTCTGGCCATAGTAAAAGACAGACTACTGGACTAGCTAGATCTCTGGCAGAATAGAGCATTGCCTATGTCCCTATGCATTAGTGAGCTTTCATATTACATCTTGGTTATCTGTACTGTGCTACTATACTCACTAATCTTCAATATTTAAGAAGCTTGCAAAGGACCATTCAGTCTTTAGTCTAAATTAGTGAGGTTATAAATTAAATTTACATTGGACTTGTACTTGAAAGGGACCTTGAAGAGCACATTTCTCACTCTGTGCCAGAGGTTTTGTATTAATTTATATGACTACTCTAACATGTTATCAGCTTCATCTTAACTGTAAAATCTACCTAAATAAAGCCTGTCAAGATTTATTATTGTGCACAGGCTCATTCCTTAGATATGCCTCTAGTTCAAAAATCAAGGAATGGTAAGGGATAGAGTCAGTCAAACCTATGTGATCATATCTGACTGGTTTGTCAAAAGACAATGTTGAACTCCCCATTTGTGACTTCAACACAAGTCACAGAGAAGCAATTTCAGCCACATGAGTACTAAACCCGAAGTTTGAAACAAATTAAGTACAGAATTTCCTGTACATTTTTAACCATAACTGTGTAACTGATTTATATGTGTAGTTTGTGGTTACCTATGCTGATTGCACATAATTAACATTTTGAGCATGCAGTTACCTGATTTGCCTGTGCAAGTAGGATAACTGACCTTGTAGATTAGACATGCAATAGCCTGCGTCCTCTGTAATAAAATGAAATACAACTAAATACAATCAGACTGCTAAAATCCAGTTAATCCTTGATAATCCTTTACACTTGCAGGAAACTGCACCAGCTCAATCTAATTAATGTGCCTTATAAAATAGACACAATTATCATGCCATATATTCTACACATAGACTTGCAAAGACAGGATTAAAAGCCTTGTCCAAAAACATGGCCTTATTGAAGTCAATGGCAAAACTCCTATTGACTTCAATGGGATCAGAATTTCACTCCAGCCTCTACCATTTCAACTAACGGAGAGCTCATGTAGCTTGCAGTAGCAGCAGGTTCCTTATCCTCTCTATGGGCCAGTGAGTAGAAGGGAAATTCACATGCAAAGCCCGCACGTTGTATCATAGGCTAAAGATTCCCTCTCTTCTTCAAATCTCTGCTCAGTACACAGTTCTTCCATTAAGCCTTTCTAGAATGATCTCTACAGATTCTCCTACTATCTTGAGATCCTTACAGCACATCATGTACTATTTTGCACTGAATTAATTGGCCTGTGTCTGACCTAGAATTATGATTACCTTGGGGAAGAGACTAATTTGTTTATAAAGCACTCAGCACATTGTTGATGCTTAATAATAAATAACAGCACATAATGGATAATATTAATAGTTCATAGCACTGTGGCTGATTGTAAATTTATGTGGAAAGCTCCCACTTAACTGCATGTGGATGTCACCACTTGGAGATGCACCCTCAGATGGTTGCTTTATGTACCATATGTCCTGTGGTATCCATTTTTTGTACTATTATCATTTTGGGGTGTGAATGCTCCATCTATGACTTCTGTACTTGTCTCTGAATCAAAAAGAGTAAAATCTTTGCTCCACTGACATTAATCAGAGTTTTACCATTGATTTCAATGGGACCAGGATTTTACTCTGCATGTTTGCAAAGTGTGGTGGAATGAAAGGCACTATAAAAGTGCAAACCACTCTTGATGATAATAGAATAATAAATAAGGATGTGACTAACTCATCTTGTTTGGATTTCCTGTATATCATATGCTGTTATCCCTCATTATAATTTGTCATTGCTATTTGTCAGCTAAGAAAATATGCATCTAGACAATCACCTCACAATCCTATGTTACCTCATCATGATACTTTCATAACTCACGTAAACAGTGAGATTTACCACAATAAAAAATGTGAGATATAGGAGTATGGAAGACCACTTAAGACTTCTAAGGACCCTGCTTTATTTCTTGATGGGCATTTCTTACCCTTCTTTGAGATAAAGATCTTCATTTTTATTTAAATGTATAATTTAAGTGAGTATTTTGATCTTCAGGAGGACAGACTAATGGAAATAAATTTATCATTCTACTTTATCACCAAATTTAAAATACTTTCACACTATTTTAATTGTGCAGTTTACTTGAAGGAAATTCACAAAAAGAGTTTAGGTATGTGTGTTTCAGATCATTTGTATTTTACAGATTATGTAAATATTGTACATCAAATCCTGGGGTGCACCTGAACTGCACATAGTGCAAACTGAGGAGAGGTGAGTATATGAAGGTGGCTTAAAGCTCACCTTTGTATTGCTCTCATACTGGTGATGCTCTGAGCTGGCCAGTTCCCCTTCAAAGTGTTTGGATAGCCTGAGGGCTTTTTTAACTAATGCTGAGCTACAACATCCACTAGGGTCACACACACTCTTCATGATTGGCATGGGACAGCTGTATGCATGCTATGCTCCCTTTGCTCCAGTCAGACCTTTTACCTTTTACACCTGCAAAGTAATGGAACAATGAGTGCAATAAGAATCATCCTATATCATCTCTTTGCCACTACACTGGAGCAATCCTTCCCTGGGTTGATTAAGCATAGTTCTTTATATACATTTGTAGATAACATATATTTTACCTGGGATTTTGCTGAACCCAAAACTCTTGGTGACTTTACTCTTTGCGAGGTGGTGACAGGAAATAAATTAATAGGGTCATGGCCTTCTGGCTCATAGATAGTTGATGCAAGCAGGCAAACTAAAGTGCTTTCACTCAAAGCTTCTAATTTATTTAGTCTCCAGCACTTACACACGTCTGCAACAGGTTAGTAGAGTGCCCGAAAAGTAACCCCAGATTTATATTTACCCAGGGTCTTGAGGAGGTCTCGAGTGGATAACTGCAGACATCCAGTGGCTGGCCTTCTGTCTGCAGAGGAACTTGAGAGATGTTCAAGTATCCATCAAGCTCAGATTTCTTCCTCTTTTTATACCCTATTTGTTATTATATAGCTTGTTCATCAAAAAAAAAAAAAAAAAAAAAAAACTCACTGAGCAGAAGCTAAGTTAAGTGTGGAGTATTCCAGCCTGTCAGATTGGGAATTTTCTATCAGTTAACCAACTGTATAGCAATAGTTAACTATTGCAGCCTTCCCATGTTGCAAAACTGCATGCTTCAGAAAAACAACTAAAGTCAGGAGGGCATGGGGCCCTGTTTACTCCTCGTGATCACTCACTTCCTCCTCACCTCTTGGTCTGTTAGTTGTGTGAAGGTTTCATAAAGGCCTCCTTTTAGCTGCTTTCAGCAATAAGCATAACAATTTGCATTCCAGCTGCTGGCAGCGGCAGCAGCAGCCTCTCCACCTGCAAGCCAGCTAAGCGAAGGAGCAGCCCATCCCCTCTCCAGCCCCGAGTTGGCAGGGCACAGCAGCAGCCGCCCCCTCAGTGAAAAAAAATTGCAATGTGGCCTCCCACACAAAAAGGTTGCCACCTCTGGTCTATATATATATATATGATGATAGTGTCTATAGATTTTGTTCTTTTGTTATTCTATATAACATTTCTGAATGATTTAAATGACTTGCTGGGAGATTTTTATTCTGACAGAACTGGTCTTTTAATTCTTGTCAAATTTATATAATGTTTCATTTTTAGTATTCAATTCTGTTTACTAACAAAATCATTAGACCGTGATACTCATTCTTGGAATAATGTTCAACAAATTTAAATAGTTACTACTGTATTGTGATATAGAAAGAATGTGAACAAATTGGAGAGAGTCCAAAGGAGGGCAACAAAAATGATTAGGGGGCTGAAGCACATGACTTATAAGAGAAATTGAGGGAACTCGGCTTGTTTAGCCTGCAGAAGAGAAGAATGAGAGGGGAGTTGATAGTAGCCTTTAACTATCTGAAAGGGGTTTCCATGGAGGATGTTCTCAGTGGTAGTAGATGACAGAACTAAGAGCAGTGGTCTCAAGTTGCAGTGGGAGAGGCTAGGTTGAATATTAGAAAAAACTTTTTTACTAGGAGGGTGGGGAAGCACTGGAATGAGTTACCTAAGGAGATGGTGGAATCTCCATCCTTAGAGGTTTTTAAGGTGGGGCTTGAAAAAGCCCTGGCTGGGACGATTTAGTTGGGGTTGGTCCTGCTTTGGACTAGATGATCTCCTGAAGTCCCTTCCAACCCTAATATTCTATGATTCGTCTTACGTAGCTGCACAGGTGAGCAAGATGGCCCTTATTCTCTTTCTCTGTGTGCAAGTGGGAAGGAAAGCAGACTCTGTTAGTGTGACAGCTGCCCACTTGACTGAAACACCAGGGATTGACCCAGAGACCTCCAAGCTAAAAGCGAAGCTACTAAAGATCTTTAGATGAGGGCTGTAACAACTCATATCCTCTGTGGACTACCACAGACAGGGACCTGAAGCACACCAATGAGCTGCATAAAGAGTGGATGGAGCCTTGGCTCAGTCCCCCAGAATGCACTGGACAGCATAGCCGAGCTGCCATGAGGGATGAAGTAATCTGCTACTGGTATGAGATAATGGCAGGTTACTTCTCTTATTGTGGAGGAAAGGGAGGAACCAAGGAAAGTAACAGTGACTCTGAGTCACAACTCCAGCCACGGACAATTCTTAGAGTGGCTCAGCTATATGCCCGTCCTCACCCAGAATTAAATGTAAAGTCTTAATCTTTCCCTGAATTAGTCATTAATGAAACCAGCTAAATCCCAAATGGTATTCAACACATCCCTTTGACATTAATAAACACTACCATGAGCAGAAGAATTAGATGCAGGAGGGTACGGAAGGAAACAAACAGAGCTGATAGTGAGAAGTAGAATGTTAAAAGTGATGGACCAAATAGGTTGAAGAGAAAGGTACTGTCTCTAAACGTGAAGGCTATCATGATCATTCGTTTATCTCTTATATAGTGAATATAGACACTGAAAGGGAATATATTTCTATACAAATAATTTCACTTATTTTATAGAATATTTCATTTTGTTGTCCGCTAATTAAATTCTGTCACTGAACCAAATATGATTGATTGTTACCTACAGCTGTTCTCCCTAAATCTGTCTACAAATAGCTGCTCCAGTATAGTAAGCATTCTGACACTTTCTAAAACACAGCAACAGAAACAGACAACCGTTGAAAATTTAATCTTAACAAGACTTTAATTGAACTCATGGGAATACCATTTTTAATTAGAAAGAGAATGCCAGACTCAGAGTATCTTGTTTAGAAAAGTTCACCAAGTAACATCTGATTAAAAGACATAAGGTGGACAGCTTTATTTTCCCTCTAGGAAAGCTGATCGCTTTAGAACTGATTATTTCCTTCATGATATACATTTAGTTATCAAAGTGACAGGTTTGTCAGATCTTACAGGCATGTGGCATACTTTTATTTTTCCCTTACATATTTTCTTCATTTTAAAAAGTTTACTTCCTCCTACTCTTTAAGAATGAGAGCATAGGCAGCTAAACCATCCAAGGATTTTATTAAGTATCAAGACTTAACTTAAAAATAATCAGCTTGATGTGTACCATTGATTTATTTTCTAATCAAATAAAAGTGGATTTTTCAAATTAAATTCAAACTCAAAATACTGGTAGAGAACCAACGTAGGATCAGATTTTGACCAGGTGCCAACACAGGGCCAGAAACTGGTACACATACTCACACTGAAATCAATGGGACTGTTTGAAACGTATGAGAAACATACTAATCAGTGTAAGTAAGGACTCCTGAATCTGGATATTCCTGAATCTGGATATTTATCTGAAGCTCTTAGCTCTTCAGATCACTCACCTAAATATGAGCAGCTAGAGTTAGGACCCAAAGAGCATCTGAGCAGCAGTTCAAATTATATCTGTTAATATCAATTGCCTTTTCTACTGCTGTGTTGCCACTCTTTCTTTTTAAAGTGATGTGCACTGATTACTTTTGTGCAGAATATGAGCACTGACATCCAGACAAGTAGAAAAAGGGTTCAGTATAAAGAGAAAAAGGGTCTCATTCAAAACTGCATTGAAGTCTCAAGAGCTCATGACTGTACCAATAGATTAACATGACCTTAAAATCCAGGCTAATGGATACAAATACATTGTAGCTGCCATTTTCTTCAGAACAAATGCACCAATCCAGACCTAAGCAATAGGGACCAATTCACCTTTCCATTAAATATCTAAAATAAATGGGAATGCTAGAAGTATTCTTATTGCAGCCGCAGACCTCACTAGAAATGAGATAATATGGTCTTGAGACACTCCTCAATAATGTGAAGTCCAATACAGCATGCACAGAGACCTCTGTTACTGTTCTAAGCAGAAATTTGAACAATTACTGAAAACATTGAGAGAACGCCAGTTAAGATCAGCAAGCTACTAAATAATAAAATAGAGATACTTGACTTGTTTGAACGGAGGGAAGTGATTTAACTGTTTTATTCTTTATCCCTTTATTCCCTTTTCTCTTCTGCACTCAGCTTTTAGGGTTTTGATTCAATAATTTGTGTAACGTGCTTTCAGGGCTTTGACTTCAGAAGAAGTGCAAAATATTTTAAAAACTAAAATAGGGATACAAAAAATATGATTAGATCATACAACCAAATGACACAATAGCACTTTTAGTAAAATGGATCAAAAACTAGTTGTAACTAAGCATATCAGGACACCTAATGTGTGTTGAAAAAAGCCTACAGAATTACCAAGCTACATTATATACAAGACAATCCATCCTATTTACAGTTTAACATATATGGGATAAAGTGGTGATTCTAACTGAAGCATTGCTTCTGTTTTTCTGATAGTTATTTTATTGACATGATATTTGAGTGTGGTTTGTGAAGGTACCTTAAGAATTACACACAGTTTCTGAGAACCTCAGTTTGTGTAGATCAGTTACTTCAATAGAGCTGAAGATCTGTACTAAAGTTTGTGTGTGTTTGTATGCATGTGTACACCCACATGTCTGTGTATATATATTTTTGCATAAAATTAAAGTTAGGACAATTCACTTTTTTAACAAGATGCAGATTTGTGAATTTCAGCATAGCAGAACGCCATTTTCATCAGCTATTTCTACAAAAGCTTTTTATTTATAAGAATAAAAAATTGTGCACTGGAGAAAAAGACAAAATACTTCAATTCCCTCTTTGCTGAATCCCTTGATTTTGATTTGGATCTAAAGCTAGACTGAAAACCACTCTAGAAAACATACTATTGAAAAGTAAGAGGAATTAATTCAACTATGAAGCAAAATTCAGTACTGATTTTCACCACATGGGAGGTGGTGGTATCTCCAATCTTAGAGGTTTTTAAGGCCTGGCTTCACAAAGCCCTGGCTGGGATGATTTAGTTGGGGTTGGCCCTGCTTTGAGCAGGGGGTTGGACTAGATGATCTCCTGAGGTCCCTGCCAACCTTAATATTCTATGATTTTAAAACCCTTTGGAGTCATCTCAGAATTTGCCCCAGTGAAACTTTTCCTAACTGATTCTTGCGCTGGATTTTCCAGCCACTGAGACCAGTGTAAATCAGGTGTGACTCCACTGAGGTCAATGAAGTTACATAGATGTGTTATGGGGCTGGGTTTACCGGTGGTGCTGCCTAGTGGTTAGGTCACTGGCTTTCAGCTCTTTCCTGTCTCCAGCCTCCCTTGCCACTAGCACTGTGAAGTTCTCTCTTCCAATATGTAGTAATTTGGCCCGCTAGCCAAGTCACTGGGTGAGTCCGCCCCTTTCCAGGGTCCAAGAAAATACATATGTCCAATGTCCCCACAAAAGTTTTGAGTCTTCAGCACACCTCCATGCCCTGGCTGCATGCCCTTCCCGCAGGGCTTAACATGTCTTTAGCCCACTTATTTCTGGAAGGAAAGGGGAAGAATTTGTTCCCGCTTCACGGGAGGGTGGTTCATAGGGGAACCCAGGTCCTCTCACTCCACTAGGCTTCAGCAATATCAAGCACCCTGTAGTACTGAGGATATCAACCTGGGCTACTTTTTACCACTTACTTTCCCACTCTCTAGGGCATGGTCACGGTCTCACAAACAATCCACATGAAGGGATCCTTAACCCTAAGGAGAAACCAGTGCCTCCTCTGGGACCTGGGGCAGCTGCCGCTTGCTGACCCCCTTTCCTGCAACAAGGGCTCCTATTGAACCCTTTGTCAGATGCTCTCAGGATAGGTCTGTCCCCCTATCCTATCTTCTATTTCCTGCCTTACTAAGATGTCTGACTTTTATGAACTCCACCTCCTCCTCCAGCCAGAGCAAGCTTTGCTGGTGCAGTGGGGCAAGGCCACTTGGTCCCAAAACTGCCCCTTTACTCCTTCTCTCTGAGTGTGGGAATTATATACTGCATCACTTGGTGTAAATACTATGTAAGAGGAGAGTTTGGCCATATGTATCTACATAAACCAATGTTCTACTTAATCTGGAATAATTGTTTGAGAGCAGGGATATTGGAAAACAATAAAACAAAACAAAATTCACCAAAAGCAAATTAACATTGCCTTGGGGTGCTGTATTAATAGTTTTTAAATCCAGAAAGGATCATTAGGTCATCTAATCTGACCCCTATAATACAAGCCATACAGTTCCATCAAATTACTTCTGCAGATTGTGACATCTAGGTACAGTCCATACTAAGGGATTTATCTCCCTCTCCGCACCCTTCAAGAAGCAAGGGGAGCATGCCTACTACTATTGTAAACTCTTCCTGGCAGGGATGGTCTCTTACTCTGTTTCTACAATGCCCATTTGTTTAGTGACTAATACAAAGAGCTCTGATATCAGTAGGGCCTTTAGGTCTTAATGTAAAAACATATGATAAATACACCCTGTCATAGGTTACAGCTTGCTTCCCCTGCTCTTCCTGTCGTGCTCTGAAGGCTGGTGCTGAGGAGGAAGGGCTACAGATGCTCAGCACTTCTATGGACTAGAGTTTGGGAGCTGCTGCCCTGAGAATCCAGAATCTCACTGTGAGTTCATTGATTTGTTCCTGTAGCACCACATTGTTGTAACTGCGCTCCTGCAGTTTTAACATTCCATGCTGCCCAAGGTTTAGCTTCTCAAAGAGAAAGCAGCTCACCTGTTCCCTGTCACATCCATCCACCCACATGTAAAATATCCCAAAATTTCAAAATTCATTGATATTTGGGTTAAAAAAAATGAACAAGAGCTGCTATCATTCTTGCAGCAACTGCGACAAATGTGCAGCCTGCCTATGATTATAAAGCATACATCCACAAAAGCAGCACTGTAGGCCTACATATGTATGTCACTGTATGAAGTGGAAAAGGGAATCCATAATACTTAAAACACCAGCTGTTTTGTAGTTCAGAGATTTTTAAAGCCAGAGGGACTATTATTTTAATCTAGTCTCTCCTCCAACATAATACAGGCCATAGAGTTCACCCATTGATTCCTATATTCAGCCCAACAACAATTTACAGATACAAAATTAGCTATTTTTCCCCCTGAGACATTCTTTCCTCTGAAACACTCTGTTTTTTGGTCTTGTGACCTGTTCTGTTCTATCTTCTCTATATTTAAAACTTTGTGTCAATCAGATTAGAAATCTGGATTTCTGGGCCAGTTATCACCACCAGTTACAGTGAATTACCCTCTTTATTTTTTCCCCCTCTGCTTTTAACATGTTTCATAATCTCCTCTGATTCTCTCCTACTGTCAATGAAGTTACTGCCTTGGCTGTCTTCATTAATCAAATTATTTGGCATGTATAGATAACAACTTTATCAATGAGAATTTTTCTATAGTCTTCTGGGTCAGTTTTCCCCCACAAGAGAAAAGCATGCAAAATAACTGAATCTAAAAATAGAAGATGGGTGCAGTACACAGACTCTTTCATGTATTTTATATAAGGGTCCAATTTCAACATGACTAATATTAGAGCTGTGAGAAACATTTCATCACACAATTAAACACACTCACTGTGGATCCTAGTTCAGAGTATCTATCAAAATGCAGTGATTTTTGCCACATTTTTTATACCTCAGGAATTTCAAAGCTGAGCACTAACTGATTTTCATTTCTGGATATCAACTGTGACTAGTTTTTCCATCAAGGGTCAACTAGTATTACAGTTCTTGGTTCCTTAAAAAATAAAAGACAACTGTACTCCTTATTACTCACTATTGCTTTGTGCTACTGTCCCTACATCCAGTTGTTAACCAGTAAGTCTTTTATCTGTGTCATTTCATCCTCTTACTTGATGTCCCTTTTTAGCTCAGTGAAGTGGTTTTGACTAAAGGGGGGAAGCAGAGCAAATTCAGTCCGTTCATGGGAGCAACAGGGGAGAAGCAGCCTCCCAGCCCAGACTTTAGTAGCAGTAAACATCCCACTGCCTAGACCCCAGAGACCAGTGAGTGGCCCATTACCCCATATCATATATCTGGAAGAAGCTGAGCTGCACAGGACTTCCTGGGGATAGAGCCATCCCTCAAAAGCAGCAGGGACTTTCCCAGGAATAACCAAGAACAGCAAAACAGGGAAGATAGAGATTCCCTGTGGTCCCCTGCCCTTCCTGACATTCTAAGCCTCTGGGAACCAATGATTTAATTTGAACTGTGAATATTTTCTTTTTGATCTCTGTGCCCCAAGCCAGTGCTTTAGAGCATAGGATCGTCATTTCTTTTGGAAACAAAATATCTGAAGAAGACAAACAGATTATCCAACCTGCCTATCAGGAATCACTGTCTTTTTTGCAAGGATTAAATATATTTAATGTGGTATTAATTACAGATGAGCTGAAGTATGGACAGACCTCTCTCCTCACCGAAAGGAGTTCCTCACCTGTAGGAATCTTCATACTTAAAAATCTTACCTAGAACTATTGTCTCAAATTCGGAACTTGTGGGAATTATGTCCTAGCATAAACCAGTTCAGGCTATTGGATATTTGCAGAGAGGGCAGAATTATATTTCTAGAGGTGATGGAAGCTATCTCCAGTTAGAAGTAGGTCACCTAGGACAAATAGCTTATCGTAACAATGGGTCTGCCACACCCCTGCCCTTGGAATTACATACAGCGGTATTAGCTGTGTCTAGACTCTCTGCTTTGCCTATTTAAAGTACTGCATCTCTCTCTCTCTCTCTCTCTCTCTCTCTCTCTCTCTCGGTAGCAGTTTCTCTGACATTATGTCTGGCTGTTGAGAGAAGAAGTTGGCAGTAGTCTACATTAAAATAAAGCAAGTTCCCAGATTTCTTCTGCATAAATGAAGCAAAACATTTTAATACATAAATTCAGCTCTCATTATGGCAGCATGTTTCATAGCCAGGCACTGCATAACTATATTGAAATTGTTTTATAATGAAGGCTGATAATAACAGGACAGAGTTGAAAGTTAAGGGACAATATACTTCTACTAAAGAGATACGCAATTATAACTAAAAGGCTGATAAGGATGGAATAAGTACTATAATGATAATACATAAAATTGCACCAAGATAATACAAAAGATTATTTCAGTTATTTAAGAGGCAGTTCCATATACACTCCTCACTGTTACACAGAATAAGAAATGCTTTGTGCTTGAATATTCTAGTGCCTTTTCTTTGAGGATCTCACAAGGCCTTACAAAGAGGGGTAAGTATTAATGCCCCATTTTACTAAAGAACAAATTCAAGTGCATAATAAAGTCAGCATTTACCTCAAGAACTCTTACCACCATCTTAAACCACTAGGAACTGATTCAAAGCCCAATGAAGTCAGTCTGAACGACTGTAAGTAAAACAATAAAAGACATATTGTTCTGTCCCAGTTTACTGAAGACCTCTTCAAATCATGGTATTTTTAAATGGAGATTTGAATGTGTGGTGCATGAACTATCAGCTGTATGTTTCATGCTTGAATTATAAGATCGACCGTGTAAGACAATGAATGCTTTTAATTCCCACTGAGCTCAGCTGGGGTTGAGAACATGTCATACTTCACACAAACCCTCAGCACCCTGAAGGATTGAGCCAAACACAAGTAATTACACAACTCTGACTAGCCCCCTGCAGTTCTATACCATCATTCTGCAGATTGAATGTAATTATTCTCTGTATTACAATAGAACATATGGGGCCCAGACCCAAGACCCCTTATGCTAGGTATTGTGCTAATATATAATAAGACAATAATAGACATGTCGGAGAGAAGTTGGAAAGGAAAAGAGAGAATCAGAGTAGCGAAGTAACTTGTCCAATGTCACGCAGCAAGACAGTGGTAGAGTTTGGGCTGGCATTTAATTCTTCTGAGCCAGAATACAGTGCCCTATCTGCTAGACCACACAACTTCTCTGTTTAAGTTCTAGGAAGTGTTATATGTGACGTTTTCTGGTGTGGTTATTCCAAATATTTCTTTAGATATCAGAAAAGGATATTCCCAAGACATTGCATTATCTACATGTGTGCTCTGATTGTTTGATAGAGATATTAGTAAATATTAATCCTTTTAGTTCTTTTCTTTCTGTATATTTGATTCATTTATTTATGTTGAATTCTAAGGCCCAGAATACCAGTCCTTATCTGACAAGTAACCCTATTCAGGGAATTCTATGAGTTAAGACTGTATCTAATAACCATGGCATCTCTATGTCTATAAAACTCCAGATATTCTTGAGAACCATTCATATGTGAGTGTATATATTTGTAAAGCCTCAAAAGCTTGTAATATATAAAAATACTTACATACGCATAATAAACCTGGGGAACTGATAAAGGATGATTGTTACAGCAGATAAGTAAAATGATTATGGGGGAAGAAAGATCCACTGAAAGATATTATCTTGAAGAATTGTTAGTCCTCTCAGCTACAAATAATTATCCATTCATACAGAAATCTGGTAAATTGAGAATGTATAGAAATGACATCAGAACATATGTTTCTTTTGGCAAAGAGGTTTTGGGTGTTTTTTTGTTTAAAAACCTTATATATTGACCTTATATTGGTGTTGGAACTTAGTTGGTAATGAAAACTGCTATTTTCTTTCAGTTGCAGTGCAGATACATAGAGCCTTCTTTTTATCTTACATCAAAAGGTGGTCATGTATCTATTCTTTCTGTATTCTGTGTAGTGCTGTACTGATTTATAATCTTTGATTAAATAATTCCAATTGAGCCTGTTATTTGACAATCTTGAGTCATCATTAACTCAGACACACAACAGAGATTCCCATGAAAACAGAAGAAAACAGAAGAAAAAATGTTTATATCATGGAGACAATTTGCTCAGCTAGGGTAAATCATCTTGTCCTTTAGAGCAGCAAACAATCATAGCTCAACTATCCCATATTCAACAGGTTGCAAATATCAGACATTATCCAAAATCAGATGGGGGCTTTTAGTCAGTGAGTCAGTCAGCTGTAAGTATCAAAACTGAAATCTGTCCCCAAAAAACTATGCATAGCTGAGTTCCATAGTTAGTTCTACAAGATCAGTGGGTAATTTGGTTTTCAATGGTCTGTGTTTCTACATTAAAAAAAATGGAAGTAATTTAGAATGCACAGACTGACCAATAAAAACAAACTCAGTTTTTTAGCATTAGAATTGTTTTCAAATAGCTCAGGTCAGTTGAGGCACAGATGTGGCTAAGAACATTAAAAACTCAAATCTTGCGTTCACTTTTGAGAATGATCTGACCTGGAATTTTGGTTCATCCCATTAGAGATAGGAACCAAATGTAAAATTTGACTTTGGCTGGGCTTGGTTTCTAAACATCCACAAAGAAGCAAGCATGGTTATATCCAGGATTTTGGTTCATGCTCACCTCTACTAAGGAATGTATTGTCTGATCTCATAAAATCCAAGTATGATAAAATCCGTATGAACAAATAATAGAACCCTAAATATAACATTGAGTTACTTATTCATTTGAACATCTATCCCTTAGCTGATCATCTACTCTACTTGCTGAAACATGATGATTGTTGTTTTTGCTGAGAAATATATTAGGAACACATGTTCCGTGCCCTGATGAGTATGCAATCTAAAAAGACAGAGCACAGAAGAAGAGAGAAGGAAAGTGATGACGAGAAGAGTGACCAAATTACTTCGAAGCTTTTCAGAGTAGGGACCATCTCTGTTGTAAATTTGTGCAATGCCTCCATTGTGGGGCTGAGGCTTTCTAGGTGCTACCATAACATACACAATCTCAATAGCTACATGAGACAAAGGGGGTAATATCCTTTATTGGACCAACTTCTGTTGGTAAGAGACAAGCTTTCAAGCTTACAGAGCTTCATACCTGATGATGAGCTCTGTGTAAACTCTAAAGCTTGTGTCTCTCGCCAACTGAAGTTGGTCCAATAAAGGAAATTACCTCACCCACCTTGTCTCGCTAACATCCTGAGACCAACATGGATGCAGCAACTCTGCATACAATCAATAGCTACATGTTTATAACTATTTAGTAGTTTTATATGTATACATTATTCTCAATTTCCCCCCTCCACCTAACTCCTGTTAGTGGGCCAGTTGCTTTTAAAAATGCTAGATTATGAACATCATAATAATCTCTGTAGATTTATATCCATTTTCATTAATGACGACAGTATCCAGGCTCCCGGTTACCCATAGGTGACAGGCCATGAACCAAAATCCTGGATGCAAGAGTCTCTTTTATGAAAATATATTCCTATCCATTTTCTGCTGCTCCTCCCTTTGAAACAGATGCTTTGCTTCAAAGGACATTGAAGTAATAAGTATTTCTTAAGAGTAATAAAAAATAAGAGCTGAAGACTTTTTTATTTTTAAAAAACAAACCCCCAGTTAAACGCACTGGGGGGACAAGGTGGAACAACTTCAGCAACATCAAGGAAGAAAAATCAAATGTTCAGGAGTTAGGAAGTTTCTAAAATAAAAGTTGATCCCTCCTTAACTAGGCCATGCTGCACCTACAGTATATTGTAGTTGGGTTTCCTTGCTAAATGTAAAAACTCCTCAGAACTCAGACTGCTAGTGTAACCTACTGGGGAGTGTATGTTACAGGTTCCCCTCCATCCCCAGAGGATATGCGTTTGTTACAGCCACAGCTAAGGAACTTTAGCAACTACACAGTCATGCTTTTATCCTGAAGTCCTTGGTTCAATTTCTGATGTGTTAGCCAAGATAGCAGCCTTTACACTAGATAAAAACAAAGAAGCAGACACCTCATCCCTATAGAGTTGAAATATCAAATAAAAAAGACTTTAGCATTTGCTTGTATCTTTGAGGTCAGATTTGACACCTCCCTCCCTCTTTGTCAGTCACAAAATTTTCTGTTTGAATCTGAAGATTCTTTTTGAACTGCAACTTGCTATCTACCTTTTAAGGGCTGGTTAGTTCTAGTACTTGGTTAATTAGTATTATACCAGGCATAGAGATCTCTTCCTCAGATTGTTAAGGCAATGGTGTTGCCTCACTACATTCTTCAGTCCGCTCATTTTCTGTGCTTCTTTTTTTCCTATTGAAGAAATATGTCATTCCGTTGGTATCCTTCAAATTTTGCCCTCTTCATTGTACTAGAGGATGGTAACCAATTCCCATTTGGACTATAATGATCCTTTTTGTTATGATAATTAGTCTAATGATTCAAGCCTTTTTTATTTATGTCTGTCTTTTATTTTACCTTATGTTTACCGTCACTGAGGATGGACTCATCATCAAATATAAAATCTCTATTCTCATGCACAGGCATTCATGTAGACTCATACATCTAACTTTAAGGAATTCTACACTGAATAACACAATATTGCTGATAAAAATATTTTACTCTTTCTACTTTGGACTTTCATATTATCTGTGACTCTTTTATTCAGTTCACATGAACATGTCATACTCCTTCTTTTAATTTTCTAAGGAACATGCAGGGTATGCATTGGATAGGAGAAGGAATTATGGCTTGCCAAGTCTCATAAAAAAAATATAGAAGGGAAAGGCTCTAGCTTCTCCTACCCTCCCCGCCACAATCTACATATTACTTATTTAATCTATTTTGTTAAAGAAATCTTACTTTAAAAATATTTAATTCAGTGTAACCTGCTCCCTAGCAATTTAAACTTAGCTGATCACTTTAAATCTCACTGACAGTACCAACATTATACATTAGTAACTGCCTGATAGATTATTGTTTATATTTCAGCAGCAGCTAGATGCCTAGTCAGGCTCAGAGACTCATTTTGCAAGGTGATGACCGAATACATATGGAAAAATAGTCCTTTTTCTGAAGTGCTTACTGTGACATGACGAGTTATCCTTGATCTAGAACCTGATTAAGCCATGTGGAAATGAGTTAGGCTCCAGCCAATTCACAAGCCAGGATGTGGTCTGGTGACTCTCAGAGCAGCTATATAAGCCACACAGGAGAAACAGCTCAGTCTGCTCAGTGTTATGTCATGGCTTGGAACTCTTCTCTGCCTTATAGTAGTGAGACTCCTCAGGGTATCAGTCTGCTCCAGTCCTGTTCTTACTCCTGTCTTGTCCTTAGTCCTAATCCATCCCTGCTTTTGCTCCAGCATAGCTCCAAGCCCTACTCTTGCCTTGTTCCAGCCCTGCTCGTCTCCTGACTCCAGGTATGACCACTAGGTATGACCATCCTTGCTTCGGTTTCTGACACTTACATTCTAAGTCAATAGTCAGGCACCACATTAGTACATCTACCAGCACAGATCTGATATTAAGATCTAGGCCAAAGTCTCCAATCCTTCAAAAACTTACATTCATGAGTAATTTTACATACAGAAGCACAGTCCTCCTGAGTTCATTGGGGCTATGGACATGCACAATTAATCGGATTCATTATGTATCTGTAGGATGGGGGCCTAACAAGACAAGTAACTTATGACTGACACTAATTAGAGGTCTACAGTCAAAGACATTTTTTTCCACATTTGCATTTTAAAATTATTTAGGAAAATAGAAAAAAAGTATCAACTATCCCCACTACCTCATATCTTTTCCACTGATAAACTGTGCTTAAACAGTTGGTCAATGTACTTTTTATATGAACTAAAATAAATATTTGTTCTTCTGGTTTTTTTAACCTTTTAAAAGTAAAATATAAATTCTTTTAAAAATTCTTTTAAAAGTAAAAGTACTTTTAAAATAATTTCTTCTAAAAGTAAATTCTTTTAAAAGTAAAATGCAAATGCCTACTTAAGTACACAATCCAAATAGAATATGAATGTAACATAATACAAAGGCTGACTGGGGATGAGAGCAATTGTACGCAGTCTTGTGTAGCTGTTTTGGTCCCAGGATATTAGTGAGACAAGCTGGGTGAGGCAGTATCTTTCATTCAGCCAATTTGTATTGGAGAGAGAGAGGGAGAAGCTTTTAAGTGTACACAGAGCTCTTTTTCAGTCAAGAGTTGTGTGTAAGCTCAAAAGCTAGTCGCTCACCAACACAGGTTTGGCCCACATTGTCTCTCTAATAAAAACAGTTATCCTTCATGATATGACTTTCATTTAGTGTGTTAGTGTGGGGGGTGAGAAATGAAACATTTCTGCTAATTAATCTTACTTCAGCAAATTCAACTTCAATGCTTTTTCATCTATTCAGCAGTCTATGCAATAATTCCTTTTATGTCTGTAACTCCTCACATAAAATATTTCTGAGTGCTTCTTTAGATTTTTAGAAAGTGACCCTTAAAGATTGCCAAGATCCTCTCTGACCTTCAGGCACTAAGACTTCAGCTTCCCTTCTTAAATCTTCCATGTCAGAGATTTTTCTAGGTGAAGGACCCTGTAAAAGTAATGCAGGTCTCTTCTGTTTAGCACTAAGATCAGATGTTAAGAGCCTGCATAATGATGCATAGTAATTTCTGCTGTCTGCTGCTGGAAGGTGAATCTTATAACCTCAGGAGGAAGGCCTTTGAGCTAACGGTAGGGACAGAAGTCTTATAGCAAAAGCCCTAAGAACAGCCAACCTTGAGGTGAAATCTTAGGCTGAAGTTCTGGGGTTTTTCACTGTAATTTTAGTTGGCAATAAAGGAAAGGGGTATATTTATGCTATATTGTGTCCATGTGTGTGTGTGTGTGTACTGTGTAAAGAACAGGGTGTGAATCAAGGATTTGAATCTTATGCTGTCTGGAATAGAGATCTTTCTCTGGACTAGGCTCTTTTGCAATGTACTATGTTATTTTAAAAACAAAATAGTTTTATCTTCCCTGCAATTTGAACAAGAGTGATTATGCTAACATGCTATGTGGTTGAATATCATATTTAAAACACTGAATAAGCACAAACACTAAAACTAGAAAAACAAGAAAACATATTAACTTCCCAGTTACACTGACTCTACTATTACATAATAAACTTCCCATCTATGTAACTTGCACCTCAATATCACATGCCAAAATTTGGTTCCAAAGCACATTATTCAAATGCAGATTGTCCTCACTTGATCAGAGTAACACAATTTTCATTTTGCCAGAATGAAAATACCATATTTTTAATATTTGTAAAGTTCAATAACATAAGTATGTGTACTAGCAAAGTAGTTTAATTTGTTTCTGTGAGGTAGAAGAGAGTATATCTATTTTATCAAAAAGAAAAGACAGAATATGGCCAATGCTTGGTGGTAAATATTTGCCACAGAAATCATAACTGATGGCAGTAGTACTGAATTAAAATTATATGAAAATGAGACTAACATTGAACTTGAAAGGAACTTTTCAAGGAACAATTCTGTAATGGCAAGTAGAAGGCCTATGGCTTCAATTCAGAAAGTCATCCCTATTCAGGACAGTACTTAAGCAGATGTTCCACTTAGCTTTAATGAAGTTAATAGGACTTAAACATGTGCTTAGGTGCTTTCTTGAACTGGGGAGTAGGTCACCTTAGACGTTTTTTCCATTTCTGATTTCTATGATTCTGTGAAAACAGCACTTTAGAATACATATCAGGTGTTAACAAGAATAAATTATGTAAAGGAGTCTAAAGTAAGACCATTTAAAATAATATCATAAGAATGGTTCCTATAGAACCAAAGATAATGTACACAGGAAAAAATGCAACATTCATATAATTTAATGCTTTATTTATGCTTTCTATTAATTGCATATATCTTACATAAATCGATGCCAGACATTCACTCCAAAATTAAATGAGATCAATATTCTGCAGAATTATGGCCATGAAAGAAATAACACCAACCAGAAAATATGTCTAATATTTTTTATAATTTTTTAATGGAATCCTTAATCAACAACAGCTTCTAAAATGCAAGGATATTAGACTCTGGGAGGTATTAGTCCCTTCAACAGATGTTTATTGACCACAGTTGGGTACATTGTCTCTGGTATTTGAGATGGGCTGCTAGTTTTTATATGCTGTCAGCAGGTTCTGTGAATATTCAATACATGGATTTTTTTCCTCCCTTTAAGAAAAGATGAATCACCTAGATCTGGATTTAAGAGCTGGAAACTAATTTAAACATGCAACTTTTTCACCAAGTCATTGCTATAGGCAAGAAGAGGGCACATCTTTGTCCTAGTGACAATGAGAAATTCAATAAGAATGTTCTTAAGGCTCTGTGTTGTTTATCATGCTTTGCATGAGTTTTGGCTGCAATGAGATATTAGCATTCACTGCAAGTTATTTTTCTTGAAAAAGGATTATTATAAAATCATTAAAAATGATCCAATTCTCATGGATAATTAGATGATTGCACTTTTAGAACAACTGATCATGTGTGCCCTATTAACTCCTTATATTTGCAAGGAACATGATGTAAAATCTACACATAATAGCTGAATTTGCATGTGGATTCCATATTTGCAACATTTGTTCATTGCATATTTGTTCTGCCTATCTTAAACACAGAACCACCTCAATTTTTTTCTAGTTGTATGAAAAATTAAACAGAGGAGAAAAAGTTTTGCTATAAAGCTGTCTGGGTGGAGTTATAACAGTTCACAGCCACGAGCTCTGCAAATATTTTATATGCAAGTGGGAGACTCAAGAAACCCAAGAGACACAGCTTCTGGATCCTCCAATGGCAGCTGGAAGATCAGGCCAATCAGAAAGCCATCACTGTTTCCACTCAAAAGGTGCCCCAGACTTCGGTTATTATTAACGGTTGAGGATTAGGGTGTTTTTCCTAACCTGTTTGTGGATGTGTGTAAGTACTTAAACCTAAGTAAAAGTATAGATTTAAAGTAAGAACATGCTCATGTTGTGCTTGAGCCTAAGTAAAGTATAGCTTTGTAGTGCGAGCACTTTTGTGTTATACTGTTTCTATTAGTCCATCTATCGGCTGGACAGCCATGTCTCCATTTGGTTTATTTCCTGACACCACCTCGTACAAAGAAAAGTTATCATGAGCTTTGGGTTGGCAGAACCCCAGGTAACACCATGAAGTGAAAAGTAAAACAGTACAGGCCAGGAGCACCAAAAATTTGCAATAACACATTTAGGGCTTCATTGTGCCTTATATGGGGGGAAGAGCAGAGCTGAACCAACCCATGGACAATACTGGGTGATGTTATGCAGAGATATTTTACTTCCTGTTACACTCCTTTATGGTCTGTTGCTGCAACCACCAACAGAGTTGGACAGAAATAATAAATAATAATAATTGAAATCAAACCCTGAAAATTGTCACCCTAGGTCATTATATACCTGGTCAGAAAAAACACTAAGAAAAAAGTGCAATTGAAAAATCAAGTTTTGGAAAAAGTTGGACTGCTTTAGATGGTTGGATTAATGAAATTTGAAGCTCAAGGCTAATGTTTTTCGGAGACCTCCTTTTCATGAACACAGTATTAAAGAAAGCAAAAAACATACCCAACAAGTCATGTGTATTACTAAATAAATATTAAAAGAAAATTGAAGACAGGTTATATGCTGCCTGGGTAAACATAAAATGTTAGGAGTCAAATGAAATGCTGCATGTTTAAACTTGCATCTTGCAAGCTTTAAGTGCCACAAATTCAGTTACTGTATCCTCAAACAGTGTGCAAAGTAAATCCCATTCAACTGACATGACAGCAAGAGCATTAAGCTGTTTTTCCCATAACTGACCGAAGATTATTTTTATTAAGGCAGGTTTAGAGAATGATTGCTCATCACAGTTGCCAACAGGTACAGTCAAACAGTCTCAATGCAATGAAAATATTTGGGTAGATAGTACGCAGATCTTTGTCATGAAAAAATGTGATGATTCCAGTAGCAGTCTTATCCTGCATGTCAATAGCTTATAAATGCTGAAAATTGATACATTTTGGTAAAAAACCCAGGCTACAGATCATTTGAGTAAGCACTGAGCAACACCTGAGTGCATGTTTTCATCCATTCATCGCTTTGTACTTGATCAAGAAATGTAAGGAGGCCAAACCTTGCGCATACTTCAGCATAACATTCACTTTTTCAGTTCTTGAACTTAACTTGTTGAGGATAACATTAAAAATACAACCTCAGATATCCCTCTTCCTCAAAGTATTGTGTCACTTTTGCCATCTGGAAGTTTTTGCCTTCAATATATTTGTATTTTTCATGGTAGGAGTCATCAACATCACCTCCAATTTTTTGTATGCCCCTCAAAATCATTAAATTGAGACCATAAGATTGTGACAAACTTTTGCAAGGAAGTCAACAAATTAACAGCCATGACAAGATCCAGACCTGGATTTTGAGCTTTACACTAGTTTTTTCAAACTTTTCTAGTATCACATCCCATAAGACACTAATCAATGCAGTTTCCAGTTGACACATTTTCCTGTACAATGATTATGCATCTCTTTTAATTTCATCATTTTTCTTTGCATTGTCCAGGGTTTCTTTCAAGCAACAAAGTACTTCACTACAACTGTTTTACAAGATTTATCATGACAGGATTATCTCATATGTGACAGGGCTTTGGGGAAAGGGAAAGTTCCATATTCACTCTTGGAAAGATTGTTGCAGAAGTGGCTATTGCCTGGGTGATGCTGGGGTAAAAAGCTGTTTCTAAACAAAAATGAAAAAGTGTATGGCTTCTATCACTGTGCCTCAGGGGTCACAGCTGAAGGTTGCAGATTCAGGACACATTTATGAGAAGTAGGACAGACCCACCCCAAACTGATGGTTATTCTATCCTTAGATGTTACCAAGCCAGTAACAAAAATAAACTTCTGTCTCATAACACTGGTTAACAAGAAGTCAAAATGCAGTCTCATTAGGCATTCCAGCCCTTGGCTCACCAGCCAGACACTAGACTTTATGAAGAATGATTATTGAAATCCAATTTCATCACACAAGGAGTTCTTCTGATCTCAAAGATATACCATATACCCCAGGTCATAATCACGCTGCTGCCATCCTTTAGTAATTAAAATCTAAAGGTTTACTTATAAGAGAAAAGAAGAAGAGAGTTAAAATGGTTAATAGATCATAAACATACAACCATTGCAAAGCTCTTATATCAGGTTTGTAGCAGTAGTGAAATAAACTGCTAGCCTGTAAAGTCTCTGGTAACTCCCAAAAGATTGGAAGGGCTGCAGTCCATAGATTAGAATGCTCCTTTAGTGTAACTCCATAGTCCAGAGAATCAGAACAGGAAAAAAGCAAGATGGAGATGTTTCCAGGGTGTTTTATCCTCTCTGCCAAGTGCTTGGAATTTCACTATCCCAAAACAAAGCTCACATCACACTTTGTGAGAAATTACATGCAGAAGATGGAGTCCAGAGTCACATGAGCAAGTCACATGCCCTTACATGGCTTACTGACTCACAGGGGCAGCCATTACCCATATTCTGAATGGGGTGTCCACAGAAAGGCTCACCGAGTGGGACGAGCTTCTTCTATGGCCCACTGGGAGAGTTAATCGCCTTTAATGGGCCATCAACACCAAGTTGTCTGGCTTCACTGTAGATTTTACATGGGGGGTTTTAGCCCAGGAACAAACACACTTGGGATACAGATATATATAGCCACTATTCATAACTTTAAATCCATGTATCATCACTGTATCTGAACAGGATAATCTTTAGCAAATCATACTTTTCCATTAACATCCTACATGATATACTTTGTACAAGTTTTGTTGCAATTCTCTAACAGTGGCAATATCAGTGATATACATGGTCATATTTCAATCATATAGAATCATAGCTTCCCTGCAAGAATCAAAGCTGCAGTTCCAACTAAGTTCAGAGAATGAGCTGTGCATGGCACGTACACAGCTAGTAGTTTAGTCCTTTGATCTGAACTTGAAGACCATCATACTTTCCAGACATGTTACTGCATTATCGAATGACACCTCTGAAGTTTTCAATGGACAGATCATTTGTGTTCAATAAAAACCTCATGGACTCAAAGGACAATTTGCCCGTGTGGCTTTCAGTAGGTATAAACCCAATTAAACACTCATATACAGCACCATGTAAGCAATATTGTAAGATGAGAGATACAGGATCAATATGAGTGATATCAGGGGTTGAATTTACCATCAAAGAGTAGTATTATATCTGTTTGACTTGAGTTATCATGAATTCCAAATCCTTACAATCTATCAGCTCAACAAACTCTTCACAGATTGTTTTTGATGAGTAGGAGGGATGACCTTTCCCTTTGTTTCCATAGCATTTAATATGCTTAATTAGAAATGGGACAAATTTGGTGACGACTTCAAGAAGACCCAGATGATTTCTGCTGTGATGAGAGTTCTTCCTTTCCTCTAAATGCTATACCATGTTCGGTAAGAAGAATAACAACTCTCATAATACACTTTAAAAACTGCCTTGCAGTAAGCAGTTTGTGTTAGAAGCATCTGTACCATCTCCCTGTCAATGTGATTCTTGCTTTGCAAACCTGCCAGCCATGCAACCATGGTATTGCAATGTTCCACATTGTTGTAATCAGAACAAGTCTTCTCTTTCTTCAGTTGGAAAAGCCTAGGGTTACAAAGGTGCTAAGATTCTTAGGCAATGGAAAGAATTTGCCCATGAAACACAATACTGCTCCTATGGGTTTAAAATACATCAACAAATGCCTCTGGTAATACACTCCACTTGGTAGCTTTTGTTCAAAAAGAGGAGGTGAGAGATATCATTTCTGACATTTGTAGTGCTACTCGGATTTATACATTTGTCATTGCAATTCTGAAAACAGAGTGGACATTTATTGATACAGTAGGTGCAAAATTCCTCCATTATCAAGAAGGCCAATGAAGCTGGATCTTGTTCAAACCTAACAGCAGCATTAAGCCTCTTTATCACTACTATTCTCTCTGCCTTCTCTAGAGACAAGTGAACTGTATTTTTCATCATAATTTTTGTCCTGGATTTCAGGAACACTTGCCTTTTTTTCTGCCCTCTCCGGAGGGAATAAATTCATATCAATAATTTCACTTGGGCTATAATTTTCTGAGAGAGATGATCCAGCATTTTTGGAAGATGATTCTGAAGAAGTACTAGCAGAGAAACAGTAAGTTTGAGAAATTTGCTTACAGTTTTATCTCCTACATAGCATTCCTTTTTGTTGCTCCACTTGAAAATTGTCAACTGGTCAGCTCACTGAAGCAAAATTAAAACACTAAGTAACTACTGTGCAGCGGTGTTATTAGCAGCTGGTGACTGGCAATTAGCAATGAGAATTGCAACCTCTCATCAGCTACCGAAAGTCCAAAAAAAAAAAATTTTTAATTGTGAAAGCTTAAAAAACTAGAACAAAAGTCAGCATCAGCAGGAGGTATGATTTTTTTTTGTTTTTGGTTCTTTTCTTTTTTGTGTTAGCATGAATATGATCAAAATCTCCCCTGTACATAGTATACATTTCAAGGATTGGAGCCCCCTGCCCCGAGGAAAGCAGAGGCTCAGGGCCTGCACGTCCTCTACCACCCCCTTAATTCAGCATCCCCTCCAGCACAGCTCTTGTCCCTGCCGAAGGAACTTTTAGCATCTGCAGGCAGAATATGGCTCTTTGTTCAAATAAGAGATAAAATAAATCCCATGCTGTCTGTTATTTTCATTTATAGCAATAATAGTAGATTTACATTCATTAGTGCGTAGAAGCTCCAACCCAGATTGGGGCTCCATTGTACAATATTTAGTATATGTACATATATGTAATGGGTGGTACCTGTCCCAAAGAGTTTACAATCTAAATAGATGAAACAAAGTTTGTTAAGAGATACTGAAAAGTGCAGTGACTTTGTGCACAGTGAGTGGGGATAAGCAGGGAACAGAATGGAGTTCAAGTATCCTGTCTGCTACACCATGCCTCTTACTCCTCTTTTAAATTGGTAGTCATAGTGGCAAAACCATACTTTTTTCCATTCAAGTGCAAAGGATCCACACTTCAGTTAAATGAAACAGAGATCCACCCTTGCATCAGGGGAGGGTGTGTGTGAAGGTGTAGTGACAGACATCAAAAGTAGATCAAAATAGAAACATTTCAGAGAGAAGAGGCAACTCTTTATTCATTGTCTTCAAGTTGACTGGGGTAATTGTCTATTTCTAACCCTCACTCCCCAAATGCTTTTTCCTGAATGCCCAGTTTTCCACAGAGACAGTCAGAGGAGTTTAAAATAACTTCACTTGGATTGGTTGCCAATGGCTTGACAGAAATTAGATGTGATCCTGATGTCTTCACTAGTGTTGATAGACCACAAAATAACTAACACATGGAAAGTTTATCAGGTGACTAGAGAAAAATGCTACCTAGAAAGAAAATAAATGTGCTAGGAAATTTCAGCAAATGAAAAAATTTAAAGTGGGTTGATCTTGATTAGAGCACAGTGAAACAGTGTAATATATTTTTATCAGATAAGATCAGAGGAAAAATGGTGTCAGTCTGTACTTCATACAAAATGGATTAAGTTTGCTTATCAGTCTTTATACAGTAATTTGAAGAATCTGTTAATTGGTTAACCATTAAAAAACCATGAACTGGATGCTGTTGAAGCTCTAGGCATTACATCTTTGGACATGGAAGTTACGCACATAATTTTTTCTGAAAACAGAGTATTCTATCTATTTTCAAAGAGAAAATAAAGGTAGACTTCCTTTCTTTTCAGGAACTTTTAATAGATTTTTATCAGTCTGCCCAAGACCAGAACATTCCAGATGGTAGAACTAATCCAAAAACAGTTTAAAATATTCTATCCAGAAGTTATCCATTGTGAGAGGGGAGAAAAAAAACTGTATGAGAAAGATATACTTAGTATTGTTTAGCATCTGTTATCTTTTTAACCAACATTTGTTTTCCACAGTCAGTGTGCATGTGTGAGCGCATGTGTGTGTGCATACACATAAACACATAGTGTGTACACACACACTATGTATATCTATTTGTGAAGTACTTTGGGTATCCTTAGGTAATGAAAAGTGACATACCTATATGACAGTATGTCATTCATATTTATTATTAATAAAAGTGGCAGTAAATAAAGGGTATTTCCTAGAAAATACTAGCTCAGCATTCCCATTTTTTTAAACTGCCAAAAAAATTTTTTTAAGATCTCATGGAGGTAGGTTGACCAGATGTCCTGATTTTATAGGGACAGTCCTAATATTTGGGGCTTTGTCTTGTATAGGTTCCTATTACACTCACCCCATCCTGATTTTTCACACTTGCTATCTGGTCACCCTACATGGAGAGCAGCATTGTACCGAAGGAGGGTTCTTGCATTTGGCTTCTGCTTTGTCTTAGAGTTACTTCTATGGTTCTGCAACCTCTCATTCATATCCTAAGATCTCTAGTAGTAAGAATACTCATCTGTTTAGATAACTTCATTGTAGCATAGCCAGAGGGCTCCTAAGATGGCATAGCTCAGCAACTGTATACTTGTAAGAGGCTATTGTAAATAATTACACACACACACACTTTTTCTTAAGAAAGACTTTCTGTGATTCAGTAGAGATGGTGCAGTTCTGATCTTAGTTACTGCCATGTCCACCACAGCAACCCTGACAACTACACGTATAGAGCCCATATCTGCAAGGTGTGTCACTTCACTGAAGCAGTATAACAGAGATCCTTTTACTCTATGTGCCTTGTACAGGGAAGAGTTCATATTCAGTACTTCACATATTCATCACTGCAATAATCTTTTAATGATTATTTTCACTTGTGTGTATTTTGTAAAGATAACCATATATTTGATAAATATAAGGCAATTCTTCAGTCTTTACTCATGTGAGCAACCTTTTAGAGAGCAATCACAAAAGAATTACACATCTAAAGAAGGATCATCAGATTATGCCTTGTTGATGAATCATTCTGAAGCTGTGGAACCGAATCAAAGTTACTGAATATGATGTTTGCAATACACAAAGGATCCTTTTAAAGAACAGCTTTGGTATTTTCTTTGAAGTAAATAGCCAATAGGATAACAATTATTTGGATCCATCAGACAAGTGTCTCTTTGAAATCAGATATGTTCACAGTTCCTTTAAACTTAATTATAAATTATTTTAATTCAAATTGTGAGTTTTTTTTCAGTAAAATGATTTATTATAGTACTAGCACACATCCTTCTCTACAGTATAACAATTTTCTAGTTCATTGATGCCATTTGAAAATGACCTAAGAGCCTGGTTCAGTTATGAGATCATCTTATTAGTGATTTATTGTTATGGTTGTATACTGTTTCAAATAGTTAATACAATTTCCCCTTTTATCAGTTCTGTTAAACACTTTGATATTTGTGCAGTTTATCATTTGTTTTGAAACCTACAATTGGTATTGTTTAGACATAATTTAATAGAGGATTTATTATTAATTACTAGTGGCTGGATTTTAATATGTAGTACCCCTCCCTTAATCCTTGAATACAATAGTTGTATTTAACAGCAGCTCCAAATCTGGTTGCCGTCAAAGGTAAATACTTTGAACCCTACTGATGCAAGAACATAGGATTTTATTTGTCTGGTGGCTGTGTGGAATGCATTTTGCAGAAGGCCTGGAGGGAGGGGGATCAACCCTAAAGATAAATGAAACCATGCTGGGTTCAAAACATCTGCTACAAGTGCCAGCTCTGGAAGTTTGAACAGTTAATATTTTGAACATTCACCCCTCAAGGAAATACATTAATAAATTAAAAAAAACCTTGCTGCTTTGAGTATTCTTTCAAATAAGTGATGCATTTTATATTAATTAATATTTCATTAAGACTGAGAGCAAAGTGTATTAAACGTGATGTCTGAGTCACATATGATCAGGCGGCTCTTACACATACAGGCATATGACAGAAGGTTCAGATGTGAGTCTAGAAAGGCTGCAGAATGGGTTTTCTTTATGTATCGCTTTGAGAAACAATTTCATATAGGACAAAATTTACAAAATATGTTTTTTTAAAGAAGGAGATGAGCTAGTCCTACTGGAGGGCGGGCTGGAGAAGGGGATGGAAAGGGGAGGTTGATCTATCTCTGCTTTGTATTCCCCCACTAGTCAGGTCTTACATCTCAACCATCATCCTTATAGAGGATTGGATGTAACTCCCTTCACAGATCACAAACATCATACTTTAATTGGTTTGTGGGATCAGTCTCTGTTGAATAATTCATAGATTATAAGGCCAGAAGGAACTACTGTGATCAGCTAGTTTGACCTTCTTTATAAAATAGGACAATTAATTATTTCCCATTTGAACTACAGTATATCTTTTAGAAAAATACCTAATCTTGATTTTAAAAGTGCCAGTGATGGAAAATCCCTCTCAAACTTTGGTAAACTCAATGGTTAATTATGCTCACAGTTAAAAAAACATCCAGAGTGCAACATGAAGACATTTATTTCCCTTGAAGCTTGAATGTGCTTTCTGTGTAGCACCTTCACTTCAGCCAGTCCAAACAACAAAGCATACAGACTAGGATTCATGCCATAACTCCTGCATGATACACAATAATTTAAATGCAAATAGCAGAGAGAGAAAAAGTTCATCCAGACTCTACATGTCCTAAAAAAACCCCCATAGAGGTTTGAAAAAAATGTTAGTGATATTTGTTTGATTTTCAAGTTGAAAGTAATCCAACACACAAAAAGTTTGGTATCGTCAATATCTAACCATAGGATATTAAGCTAGTCAGCAAGAACGGTAACTACCAAAGTTCAAAACCTCTCATTTTTTAGATATTAGACCTTCAAGTGCAGAATCCTTGTATAGGATCCTGAAATCCAATGTACAGTGGAACAGCCTGAGGACTAACCTGAAAGTACATAACTGATTAAATTAATCTAAAGAGCCTTTTACACTATAAATCTAATAAAGTCCATGATGCCACTGGTGAATTAACCTCATTTAAAGAGTCAGACAAGTTCTCATAGGAATAGTTATCTGAAAGG
Organism: Emydura macquarii macquarii; assembly: GCF_026122565.2. Taxonomy (NCBI): domain Eukaryota; kingdom Metazoa; phylum Chordata; order Testudines; family Chelidae; genus Emydura; species Emydura macquarii. The sequence goes on along the minus strand of NW_027130520.1, from coordinate 13,968,170 downwards.
GCATACTGCCCTCCGTCCGTTAGATCTTGCCTGTAAGTAAAGTATATGCAGGAAAGATAAAATGAGAGGTTCTATGTCTGGTGTTAAAAATGAATGTATCGGTTTAATAAATTTGAGTTACTCAGTAGGTACTAAGTTAAATAAAACCTTATTAATCAGAACATTTTTTCTGTAGAGGAGGTCAATGTTCTACCAGCAGGGTCAGATGTGATCTAGTGGTTTGAGCATGGGATCAAGAACCAGGAAATCTGGGATTCCCTCCCCCCCAACCCATCTCTCTCACTGAGTCGTTAGGGTATGTCTACTCTGCAGCTGAGAGCATGTTTGAGCTTGAGCTAGTGTATGAAAAATGGCAGCGTTGCCAGGGTAGCCTAGGTAGGAGCTCGGGCTAGCTGCCTGAGAACAAACTAGCCTGCCCCACACAAGTACATACTCAGGCAAGAGGAATAGGGGGATAGAAATCAATAGACCAAAATTGGTGCTTTGGAAATTTGGCCTAATTTGTGGAGAAAATAACAAAAGGATGGACCATTCCATCCATCATCCTTTGGGGCCCTTAAAAAACGAGGCTTAGGGAACAAAATAAAAGGAAATTTTAGCATCACTCTGGCTGCAGCAGAAGGATTGTTGCTGTGACACCAGACATAGATACTCCACTGGGGACAATTGACCATTATTGCTGCACCCATGAGGACCCCAGCCTGGTACAAGTGAAATTCGGTTCTGTAGCCCTGTCCCTCATATGTCCCTTTCAGTCCCCAGCTATCTTCCTCCTGACCCCCTTCTCCAAGCTTTCCACCTGTTCCTGACATCAAATTCACTGTACAGCAAGATAAGGAGGCCCATCCAGGTCTGCTTGGCCTGAGAAGGGATAGTGAAAGAGAAGAACTTAACCCGACCAGCCAGATGAGTCCTTTTGCCAGGGAGGACATTTGGGGTCCAGAGGAATAGCCATTGAGACCAACTTGTGAGCCTAAAGCATCAATCCATTACTTACCAGCTATCCTGTACTCTGAGAACTTCAACCAAAGCCATGTTTCCCCCATCTTTACTCTCCTATCTCTCCTCTTTCTTCTGTGTCTGTCTGTTTTGCTGAAAGCAGGAAAGTGACTATCATTCCCAACTCAGAACTGAACAAAACTTCCTTCTCCACCAAGAAGGGCTGTTCGACAGAATAAGAGACTCTTAAACAATAGTCACTCTTTAAAAAGAGACTAAGAGGTTTTGATTAAGTTTTGTTTTGCATCATCATTGAATTTCAGTTTCAATGTTTTTTGCCTTGTTTTGATTTTTTTCCTTCTGTGTTTTAGTCAACATATTTCTAACCTTTGACATTAATTTTCTAGCATGTTTACCTTGATGCTAAACAGGCAAAGTTTTCTGTATACCAACCCAAACTTTAACATTGTTTAATGGTGGAGAGTGACACCCACATGTTAACACCTTTGACGCTTTGCACCTGTATATTCCTCTAAATTAATAGAACACGCCCCAGCCCTCTCTCATGCAAAAGGCTCTGTGTGCCTCCAAATCCCTTCTCTGCCATATGCCAGGGACTGTCTTCCTGATCTCCTCTCTTCTTATATCAGAGTTCTCCATTCTCCCCGCTCATGCGAAGGACTGTGGTTGTGCCCCCATTGCCCACATTTCCTCCCATCCCCCACCATTCTTATTTTATTTATTTCTGTCTGAGAGATAAATCATGCAAGGTATCAACATTTTAAACTGTATTAGGAGGATGGGAAGAGCTGAGATGGGGTATTGTTATAGAGCAGGGTGTTAATGGATGCCAACCACTTTGGTCTATAGACAGTTACAGAGCTAGCTGAAGCTGCTGGGTCTGCTAACTGATTCAAGAGGATTCATGTATCTCTCATTTTCCTTTTTCCTTTTTCCATTTTTTATCAAAATCACTAGGGTTCTGTCCATTGATGCCTAGAACGTTCCCTGACATTTTGGAGCTGATTGAATGCAACATTCAAACTGTATCACATTACATCTAAACACACAAACAGAGAAATGCCATCAAGATGAGTGAAGAAACGAGCTTTGCTCTGTCAAAAATCATAACTTTAAAAATAAGAGTTGGTAGGTTTTGATTTGCCATTTGGTTTGAGGCTTTCACGTGGTTTTGCTGCAACCAGAAGGGTTAGAAACTTTGTTTTAAAGTAAGCTGTGATTCACATGACTCGAGGAATTCTAATCAATATCATGGAACTTGTGATAAACTATGAGATTTTACTACACTAATAGTGAGGAGAAACAATCCAGAGTGCTTGACAGGACCCTGGATGGCCAGGAGTAGACCACAGAGCTGCAGACAGTGTGATAAAGTATTGTATTTGAACATTACATAACTCTAATTAATCTCATACAACTTCTTCTGCTTTCATGCAAAGAATACCACAAGCAGGATGTAAGTACTGGGCTTGAAGTGCTTCTATTTGTGGATTGGGAAGAAAGCTAAAGAAAAGCTTGGATAAGTTCCAGTGTGTTGCAGAAAAGGACCCCAGCTCCCCGACATTTTCAGAAACCTAAAATCTTTTGAGTCTTATCTATCATCACATTCTCCTCCCAGCCTTAAATCTAGTTCATTCTAACTTTGTAAGAATGCATACATTTCCCAAATGGGAGCTAAACATGTATGAAGTATCCCTGACAGGTATGTCATACTCTATCACAGTTTTAATTAATTACCTATCAAAGAATTTTATTTGCTAGATCCCCTAGTTATCAAAGACTTCCTTGAAAAGCACCTATTATTTTGCAGTGACATGCAAAGTATCCAATAGTGAAAGAGGTTACACACAAAATAATACACTTGCATTAACAGGCAGCTCAATGAAGGATTAGAAAATGTCCAATTGCTAATGTGTTTTAAATTACATACTCTTATTGTACTCGCTAATATGAGGAAAATTGGTATACTCCCAATAATACTCAAGCAAAAAGAGATAATTTAACCTCATAGTGGGTAGCTATCCAGGGCAAATTAATAAAAGAATCAAAAGGAATCTTAATATGTTACTCAGAAAAAAGAAAAGGGTTCATTTTGTAGCACAGCAGAAGCACAAGACCCTGATGTAGATGATCCTGGGAAAAGTCTGTCCATTTTACAAGCCAAATGGAGTTTCTACAGTATTATTGTCTTAGCTATTGCTTAAGCCACTTCTCATCTGTGAAAGATACATGGCTTTCTTTATTCGGACAGTCTGAGATGATGGAATTACTCCCACAGGAACTAAGGAACATCACAAACCTTATGACCTTCTATTCCAAGTGCAAGTCAGACATCTTTGATCTTGCTGCCTCATATGTAAACACTTTGCAAAGTACACATGGCAAAAAAAATCTCCCAAAACAAACCTCTACCAAAACAAAACCCTACACTGCACACAGAATTTTCTTACTGGAGAGAGGATGAGAGAGAGTGAACCAATCTCATATGATAGATGTTATTCATATCCCTTAAACATACTACTACTACTAAACATGATGGTCAGACACTATGGTGATGAAGAAGCTATAAGAACGTATACAGAAAAGAATAGAGCAAAAACACTTTGTTCTGCAACATTTTTCAGAACCAATTCATTTGTTTCCCTGGCATTTTTCTGTTTTCTTCCCTTCCTTTCTCTGAAATAGTTTCTCAATGGTTCCTAGTTCCTCTTGCAGCCTCCTTCCTTGCTGGTGCTGTTATCTACTTCCCTGAACTCTCCCTCCACTTCTGCATTGTCACCCCACAAGAAACATAATGGTCTTGTAAAATCTTGATACCTGCTTAGAATGGACATCAAGAACAATGGAATATTGGCTTTGAGCGGCCAGTGATATTACTGTATGCAGTGTTGTTTTAGCCCTGTTGATCCCAAAATATTAGTGAGACAAGATGGATGAGGTAATATCTTTTATTGGACCACTTTTTGTTGGTGAGAGTACTGGCATTATATTAATTTTAATGACTGAGATTTGCCTATGCATAGAAGGAAGCTTTTCCAGTTTGCTGCCAGACAGTGCTTTGTTCATCAAATATTTGAAAGTTTCCATTCCCTGGAGATATAGACACCTGACTTGGTCACACCCTTCCTTAATTCAGAAACAAATACAGTTCCACCCATTTGATTCTTTCAATAGAAATTCCGACCTTAACTGTTTTTCTGAGTCACAGGACAGCATCTCGTGGGTCTATCTCCCCTCTAAACTCTTACTCTTCCCCAGGAAATTACATTCATAACCAAGAATCATTAACACTGGAAAATACTAATGAATGGGTCAAAACAGAAACAGTGTCCAGTGTGAAGAGCCCCAAAAGACCCCGTAAAAGTGAAATTGACTGCCCTCTGCCAAAACTCTTGTGAAGGACTCTAAACATTTGTGTTACAATACTGTCTTCAGGCCCCAATGAGATAAGACCTCCAGGTAAACATGTTTTAAGAGACAGTCCCTGCCACAAAAGCTTACAAATTAAATGGACAAGAAAAAAAGATACAACATACAAAAAACGAAGATTGTGAACAGTGATATAACTGATTAAGAGACTCCTGCACAAGCACACAGGAAGCCTATGGCAGAGAAGGCAATCAAAGCCAGATTTTCTGAGTCCAATCCAGGGACTTAATCTCAAAACCATTCTCCTCCCGTAATACAATATGGAAAGTGGAACCAGGAAAAAGAAGTATAAGGAAGTTACTTGCTGGGAAAGATATTGCAAATTGTTCTTGTAAATAAATGAAATATCCAAATAAATCAGAGCTATGAATTTCTGTTAATACATCCACAGAGCAGCAATTTGATTAGCTGAGACTGAAAAAAAAATATACAACCAGACAAATTCCCATCATTGGAGTAGGGCAATCTGTAGGTTGGAACTATAGCCTTAAGAACCCAATTCCTGTTAGTGCTGCGGGACAAAAGTAAAGTATTCATCCTGTAATGCTTTACGTATTAAGACTATATAGGGATGGCTAAGTGGCAGCTCAGCATAGTTATGTTTGAGGCTTTCCACCCAATAAGAAGTGTTGGCTCTGCTTGTGTGTGTCCTGAGTTTAGGGTGTCACACTGGCTGGATTGGAGGGGAAGAGGGGGCATTTATTATGTTGTTTAACATCAATATGTCAAAATCATAGTAATTCATGTAAGATATGCCATGTCAGGTACTGTTAGAAAGGCTATAATGTGCTAAGTAAGATGATGATGTTTATGTTTATGTGTTATATGTGTAATGGAAGTTATGGATATGTTTGATATATCTGTATTTCAAATTGTGCTGTGTCTGGGTCACACCCCAGACAGGATGGCTGCAGAACAAAAGCCTGCTTGATGGCCTATTAAGAAATTCACGAGTACAAGGGAGCCCAGGGGGAGAAGCCAGGGATATACTGAGTCACCAGGACTTAGTCCTGTGACTCTGGACTCCATTTTGATTCCTGTAAAATTCCACAAGCAGCGTGACAAAAGCCAGACGACATAAAAGGCAGATGCCTGGGATCCATTTTGTCTTCAGTCTGTCTTTCAGTCATCACCTACCTCTGGATTAACTCATCTACTGAAGCTGTGAAACAAAGGACTGAAACCCATCCAAGTACTGGATGTACACCAGAGGGACTATAGAAGCCTGCAAACTCCACAAATTCTTCTAGAAACCTGATATATATGGACTTTAAAATCATTTGTATGTATCTGATTGCTTTAATCCTTTAACATTTCTCTTATAGTTTGTCTCTTTCTTTTTATAATAAACCTTTAGTTTTAGTTACTAAAGGATTGGCTGGCAGCTTGGTATTTTCAGTAAGATCTAAACTTATATTGATCTGGTACTGTGGCTGAGCCTTTGGGGTCAGGAGAAACCATTTTGGTAAAGAGCATAGAGTTTAAATAACTGGTCTCTTTACTGGACCTAGTGGCAGTTTGGGAGCTGGAGACTGAAATGCAGTAAAGAGGGCTGTGTGTATTTGTATATTGGCTTCTTGATAACCGGTGTGGGGAATCAGAAGCAGTTTGTGGCTGGTTGGGAAGTCTGACTTCAGTGTCACCCACCAGTGTTGGGAGAATCTGCTTTCCTTTTGCAGCCTGCCCTTACCTTGGCATTTTCAGGTGGCTACCCTGGGCACATAAGAGTCACATAGGGGATGGGAAAGATCCTCATACTTATATATGCACATCTTATATAGAAAGACAGAGCCACGAAGCAGTGGCACCATTCCAGTCCAAGAGGAGAAACGTCTCTTGGACTTGGTTTGTGTGCTTTTAAGACAGTGCCCTGCAAAAGTGAAGGAAGTGCTACATTTTCTCCATCTAAGTGTAAGTGCAAAATGATGGCTCAGTTAGAAGAGAGGCCTGAATCATCACCTTATCTACACAAAAGGTTAGAAAAAGGGGCTACTAGGAGAGGCTACCTACTCCCTTATCATCATGGAAGAGATGACAAACACCAAAAAGTACTTAAAAACTATTATGCCTACCAAAGCCACTTCTTCAACCCCACAAGCTCCCAAAGCACACTTGCTGTCTTTAATACCTGATCCATTAACAAGGAATGTCTAATGATACACAATGTCTTGCTTAATGTGATGAATGTGAGATTGCATTCAAGTCCTCACCTCTTTCCACATGCCTTAGCTATCATTGTTTTGAAAAATGACTCTGGACATGGCTGTCAAAACTAAATCTGAATTTAAATTCTGGGGGTGAATTCCTGACCCTATTCAAATCAAAGGCAAAACTCATATTGACTTGATTCAGGCCAGGAATTCACCTCCTGTTTTCCACTCAGATATGCAATCACTAAAGACAACACTTCCCTCGAGCTATTTCTGCTCTCTACTTTTACCACCAAGTAACTTGAAACTCACTCACTGAAATAAACTTTTCCTACTGCAATACACATGTGTAGGATGGTACAGTTAAAGTTGCTATGGGGAAACCATTCAGAATGTCTTTTTTATGTCATTAGAATCACAACCTTTAACTTTGTCCCAAAACCTATTTCTGCATTTAATTGTAATGCCTTTGAGCATTGCTAAGCAACACTTAGCAGATCCTGTTTTTAGAAACTTCCACTTATCCTACAGCTACTCTTTAATATTCATCATGTAAATTGTAATGACGTTCTTCAATAGAATTCAAATAGTATGCTGTTAATGACCTTTATTGACATTTTTATGTCAGTAGCAATCTTATGTGCATCAAGTTCAATCATATATGCATAAAGCAACTTTGTAAAATGTTGCAGTTTAAAGCAATGTGAATTTGTCAGTTGTAACTCCACTAATTTCAACCCAACTCTAATGCAGTGGCAATTCGATGTTGCTACAACTGCTGCTGGCAGAGCTAAGCAGTATAAAAAATATTGAGACAGATGCACAAGTAATCAGTTATTTCATTTTATTGATGCATTCTTGATTATCCCTTAATGAGGCAGCATTTCAGAAGAGGGAGTACTTCTCTGTAATGAATGTTTCTTCAGTTGCCAGATTTGTTTGGCTTATACACCTGTTTCCTTACATGACCTGCTATGGTTAATTACTACAAGGAGGTATACAGGGAAACCAAAATCTTTGGAGTACTAGTGGCTCTAAGATCGTACTCCATTTCTCAGAGTGAGAAAAGAGTCTCTGGTTAATTATTAAGTGCCATATTGTGATTTGACTAGCAGTACGGTTGAATGTGCAAAAAGGACGTCAAAATCAGGCAATAAATTATAAATATACCATTAGTGGAATTTCTTTATGGCCATGAAGAATAAAATCTGCATTAATTAGAACACTAGAAAACTTGCATGAGGGCACTATATAGGTTTATATATAAGGGCAATGTGATGAGGAGGAAAGGAGAGAGATTGCTAAATGAAAGTTTCTCCACATAATTCAGATGTATACAAGCCATTCAGATAGGCCCTTTCCTTTATTTACTACCACTATATGGACTCCTCGTGACACTAAACTGATTTCCTGTTTGGAAAAGCATATGTGAAGTGATGATTTCATTCAACTCCCATTGGGTCTGTTCATGCAAAGGGCAGTGGAGTAAGCACCTTGCTAAATTAGTCTCTAATATAGTATATAGCTAGTGGCCATGAGACTGTTTTCCTGTATGTTTGCATAGTTCTAAACACACTCTCAGTGCTCAATAAATATAATCATTAGTAATAATTAATCATTACCTGAGACCTGCTATAATTCTCTGGTATCCAGGCAGCAACAGACTGTTGGGTTAAAATGTAGCTTTCTACAGGCACAACTAGCAACCTAACCTCAGAAATTATACTTTAAACTTAGCACAATGATTTCTGTGGATAGTCTGTTACTGTAGGTGACTTATAGCATACATTATAGAATAAACAGGTCTTTGATTATAATTCCTTAAGGCAAAACTATTTTCAACAAATAGAAGCAAACAAACAAGAAAACAAAATTTGCGGGTTGTGCAACAGAAAACTGAGCCAGACCTCTGTCACCTGAGCTCTAATTAAGGGAGAATTGGAGCTGGCTGAGTAAGCCTGCGCTTAGTGGGTCAATAGGGAGCAGTTACTGGGCTCCTTAGCCAGGGACTACAAAAGACTCACAAGAAGGCTGTGTGGGGGAGCCAGAAAGGGAGAAGCTCCAGAGAGGGGGAGGGGTGAGCTCTCCTCAGTTGGTGGCTGGGACTGTGAGGCCCCTGAGGCTGTCAAGCTGGACTGTTTGTAAATGGAAGGTGATGGGCAAGCAACCTGTAAATAAATCACACTGTTGGGAGCATGAAGCTGAGGTCTCTGAGTGGTATGTGGGCACAGAGTACATAAGCAATGAGAAAGCCCTGCATGAACCCACAACAGGAATATATATATATATATATACATACATACATATATACACACACACACACTACGCTATGTAGTATATTTAGGCAGTATATAGTGTAAAGTTGGGAAGGCAGTGTTGCCTAGTGGATAGAGCATGGGACCGGAACTCAGGAGACATAGGTTATATTCCCAGCTCTTCCATTGGCCTGAGTGGTGACCATATGTATGTCATTTCATCACTCAGTGCCTCAGTTTCCCCATTTGTTAAATGGGGATAATGATGTCCTTTGTGAGCCTGATCTATCCTAGAAAATTAAGTTAGCAGCACTATGTCACTCAAGAGTGTGAAAATCCACATCCCTGAGCAGCATAGTTAAGATGACTTAAGTCCCTTTGTAGACAGTACTAGGTTGACCTAGCTATTCCTTCTTGGGGAGGTGGATTACCTCTTGGAGAGGAGAATCTGGGAGAAGTATCTATACTGAAGCGCTACAGTGGTGCAGCTGTACCACTATAAGGTTTTAAGTGTAGACAAGCCAATAAAGTCCTCTTAGATTTACTGATAAAAAGCACTGTATAAGAGTTATGTATTATTATTACTTGTGGAGAGACAGAAGCCTGATAAAAGCCCATTGAAGTCAAAGGAAAGATTTCCATTGATTCCAAAGACCTGGATCAGACTCAGAAAGAGAAGTTATCGAGGTGTTGGTCATGCTCTATAGCTAAAGATGAAATAAAGCAATGGTCCACTTATCTGGAAGTTTACCACATTGACTTCAATAGGAGTGGTATTTATTCAATTTCCAGAATCATTTTGTCCCAGAGCTTTTTAGGAGGCCTTAATTTTAATCTTGGGGGGGGAGGGGGGGGGGGGATCCAGAGTAAATTCTTGGAGTGAAAGTTGTGTGATTTGTTTAGGCTAAGAGAACAATATTCTTTATTTTATTATTCCAGAGTTTCAAAGAAAATACAGTAGCTTAGAAATGACAGACAGAAATGAACTATTTTTCTAATATGACACACTGCAGCCTCATGTACACCCTTATGGTGTAATTGTGTGTCATTCATGATCACCCTTAGAGTGTAATTGTGTATTGTTTAATGCAAAGTAAGATGTTTTTGGAATGCTCATGACATACTGAACCTTATTTTTATAGTACTATGTTTGTTGCAATGTCATATGTATGGTTATGAAGCTTTGCTATGTTATATTCCCAAAGGCGTGTTTCATAGCTTGAAGCATATTCAGGCAAAACCCTTGAAGAGCAGAGGGGCAGTTAGCACCTCACTAAGGCTTGCATAAAACAAACGAGCTCTTCCAGGAACAATGGACTAGCCTAAGTATCGATAAGGGGATACTCACTGACTCAGGTAGGGAGGAAGCCGAACGAGGACATGTTTGTCACCTGACCCTGAAAGGCGGTCCAAGGCCTCAGAGCCGGGGGAGAAGGAACATGATAAAATGGGAGACATTTTGCTATTCTCTCTCTCTTTTCCACTTCCATCTACAAACACCACCAAGAAACTGAAATGCTGATCACAGGGGGAGGGCCTGGATAGTGGCAAACCAGCCAGCCTGTGGTGAGAATCATCTGAATATGTAAGCTTGCAGAAAGCGTTAAGTTTAGTTTAGCTTTTCTTTATCTTGATCAAATCTGATTTGTTTTCCTCTGACTTATAATCACTTAAAATCTTCCTCTACTTAATACATTTATTTGTTTGTTTTATCTAAAGCAGTGCATTTGGTCTAAGGTGTGTTAGAGACTCCATTTGAAGTGACAAGACTGGTGCATATCAATTTCTTTGATAAATTGATGAACATATGAGCTTGCAGTATATGAAGTGGGCGGCACTGAACATTGTAAGATTGCAACTCCTAGGGTTGCATCTGGGACTGGGGGTGTTAGCTGGGGTCGTACCATTGTATAACCCTATGAGTGGCTGGCTAGAGTCACGCACTCACTGAGTTGGGAGCAACTTTCTTGCTGGAGGCTGTATGTGATCTGCCCAGGAGTGGGAGTTCACACAGCAAGGAAGAGTGAGATGGGCTCCAAGACACAGCAATTCACCAATCCAGATTGCAGAGGGGAACGTCGAATCCAAGTTTTCAAAAAAAATGTCTAGACTTTTTGACCATCTCTCCCTTACAAAGGGAACAATTCCCAAATCCATCAATTCAAACATGTTCAGAAATCCATATGATAGTTTTAAATAAAAGAAAATATTAATGTTTGTCATTAAAAATACCTAGTCCTTATATAGTGCTTTCCTTCAGTGGCTCTGTAAGTGCTTTAAAAGGGAGCTAAATATCATTACACAAACAGCCAGGGCCAACACAAGGTGGGAGAAAGGGAATACTTTACCGGGGCCTAGAGGCCCTCAGGGGCCTGGACCAGGCTGCAACCCACATTACTATGAGGAAAAAAAATGTCATGGCTCATGAGATTGTATGTATGGGATGAGGTATTGTGGTATGTCTGCGGGAGCGGGCCCATGTTACAAGTTTGTACTGGGCCCAAAAAAATTATGCGTAGGCCCTGCAGACAGCAAACTGACTTTCCCAAGGTCACCCAGTAAGACCATTTTCACAATCAGGACCAGAACCCAGGTCTCCTGAGTCCCAATCCAGTGATCTATCCATTAAGCAACACTGCTGCTAGTGGCCACTGACTGGATTGCCATCATTGAAGCCATTCATAAACGATTTACATCTCATTACACTCTCTAAGTGAATAAATCTAAGTGCTGAACAAACTAGGCAAGCCGTGTATAAAACTGCAAGCTGTTAACATAGGGAGCTTTGCAGCTCCTTAGGAGTGCGACCTCTGCAGTTAGTGTGTTTATTGTGTTAGTGGCAATTAAGGGTGTTAAGGATGGCGGTGCAGTGGGAGAACTGGTTCCCTGAGGAGTGAGAGTTTTCATTTTCATATGAATTTAATAGTATGTACATGTGTACATAATAGTGTTTGTACATGAATTTAATAGTAGAGTTGATATTAGAATAATGTATGTAACCTTATCTCACTTTTTTTAGGGAAGTGTATAGTGGTTTGATTTGTTTTAATTTGCACCTGGCTGTCTTTGGGTTCATCTACATTTCAGTTGGGTGGTACGATTCTCAGCTCACACAGATGTACCTTGGCTAGCTCTGCTCAAGCGAACATCCCAAAATAGCAGTGTGTCCATGGGAGCATGGGTGGCTGCTCAGGCTAGCTGCCCAAGTACTATGCTGCGGACATGCTGCTATTTTTAGGTTCTAACTTGAGCAGAGCTAGTGCTGGTATCTCTACATGAGCTGGGAATTGCAGCTCCCAACTCAAGTGTAGAAGTACCCTTAATGTTAACAGTGTTTTGGGTCAGAGACAGACAGACATGCATACTCTCTTTCTGTACATCTACAATACTTACTTCATGGGTCCTGGTGTCCTTATGCTGTGCTTTCCTGTTCATATTGTGATCATTTTGCTGCACTGTGGTCAACCGATGAGGAGCTGTTTTTTCTGCTACTGTAATGCTACATGTGTCAGATGACCTTAAAAAATTACTAAAGACAAAGCTAAAGAAATGGTATTTCCGAATGACACAATAATAGATACACAACTGTTGGGGTGGGTAACGCCATCTGCACAGCACTCATAAGTACTGTCTTGGATCAGGGTTAGCTGCACCTCTGTCCCCTCTTCTGGTCTCTGTCAGCACCCCATCCAGGGCTTACTCCATGAGAAATGTTGGGTTTCTCCCACTCTCAGACCAGGCCCAGGGCTACAGTACCCTATCTAGTGACCTTGCTTACCCAGCAGGTCCAAATGAATAGAGTACCTGCACTTCTGAGGACACGTGACCAGTGGTGAATACAGTGATCTGAAATTGCCTTCTTGAAAACAAAGGATTGCTTAAGTTTAAAAGCAGGAATATAGCAAAGCAAAAGAGAAAAAGGATTTTAAAAACAAACAAGATAGGAATGCATATAGATTACCTAAAGGCTTAAGGAGACAGTTTACCTAAGACACCAAAACCCCTGGAGTCTGTGAACAATCTACTCTTCAACCTCTGCTTTAGTCTCCCCCTTAATCATCCAAACTTCTCCTCAACACAGTGTCTGTGTCTTTAAACCCTCCAGAGTCCTCTGATCCTCCCCTCCAGGACTGAGTCCCTACTACTGAAAATGGGTTTGATAGGTCCAGAAAGAGGAGCAAAATGGAGCTTCAAAGTGAATATCTCCATGTGTTTGCAGAGAGCTGAGACTATCAGGAGCCTTTCTCCATTCTGGGGTGCATTTCCTGAGAAATATTTGAGGGAATTAATACAATATATGCATACAAAACCCATTCAAGATACAGTGCACATTACAGGCAACTCCAAATCCATCAACAATTATATCCCACTCATATAGAACATTATATCCCACTCATATAGAATACTGTACACTGGCTCATTAGCAATTCAATTGGCATTAGCTGGACACTCCTATCTCCTAGGACATCCTTTGTTATGTGCACCTTCATGTAATTTGTTTTGTTATTCTTTTTTTACATGGCTGCTAGACGGCACTTTCACAATAATTCCCTCCACTGCAGGAATTACTGGCTGAAATTCTATAGCCTTAGTTAAACAGGAGATATCATAATGGTCCCTTCTTGCCTTTAAATATAGGAATTGACACAAATCTATTAATCTATTATTCCACTACCGCAGAGTTTGCAAATGTCCTTTTTTTAAAAAAATACTCTAAATTTTAAATACCAAAATGCTGTTAAGTAAAGCTATCGATTACACTACTAACACATTTTAATAGCCTTCTTGTCACATTTCGTCCCATAAATGGCTACATTTAGTGAATGAATGAGTGACTTTCCCATATATAGTCAATAAATACTTTGGGATCTTACTGGGTAAACAGTGCTATAGGCAAAACTAAGAAAACAATCTTTTTTCAAAATAAATACTCTATTATTTTACTATTTAAGACATTTAAGCCCTGGGGGGACATCCTAGTTCTACTGAAGTCCAAGACTCCCACTGACTTCAGAGGGCATAGGATTTCATCCCTGATATAGAAACAGAGTTCTGAACATCACAGTATTTTGATGTGCACTTTTTCTAGTGAATATCCCGTAAAGGACACCAGACATCTCCCCTCCACCCCCAAAAAGCCTTTGCTGCTGCATATGGTTAGAGTTTGCTGCAGTGAAAAATGGATGCATAAACAATAACAGCAGTAAGATGCTTTCAAAAAGCCCTGAAGTAAATTAGTCTGTTGTTGGCAGTAGCTGAAAATTTCTATTTTAGCAAGGCTCTCCAATTAATGATCCACAGAAGTAACAGGCCAACTAGAAAAGCAGCAGCTTTCCACATCATCCTGATGATTTAACCTCTAAAAGCAGCTGCAACTGACTGCAGAACCCTTTCTACCCCTCCCCCCTTCCGCCCCACTAATCCACTTACAAGGCATGCCTCCTGAGTACATGAACTGTAGCTCCATCTATAGCAACAATACTCAAAATTTCAGACCATCATCTGGCAGCAGCAGGAAAGAGTGACATATTTTTACACATGCCAAAAATTCAGAGTGAAACCAATTGAGTACAAATACCTAACAGAAGTCTAGCTATTGGTATGTTTGTTTTTAAGTCCAAATGTCCCTGCATTTAAAAAAACCAAAACATTTTCTTCACCTTGACACTATTTTAAAGCTTACACACTCATGCTAAAGTTCTAAAAGCTAGATTGTAGTTTTTAGCCAAAGCCCTGTGTAGACACAATCTCTCCCTAAATTTCCTGGTTGTCTGGGGAAGAGCCCATATTATGTCATTCCCTTGGGGAGATTTGAGTGCTCAGGTGTGCACAGATGCAATTATCCCTACTTTTCCCACAGCAATGAGGTCACAATCATGCCTGACCCTTGTGCGTAGTGATGGGGGTATACACACAAGCCTGAGCATCTGCACAAGAGCGAGGAATAATCTGGCCCCGAAGTGTTTAAGGACAGGCATCTAAATAGAAGTCAGAAAATGTATAAAGAACCAGATGTCGAAATTAAGGATCTGTGTGTAGACTGAACAACACTAAAAAATTATATGGATTTTTAAATTCTAAAGGCTACAAGAATTTTGAAGTATATTTTAAAAGATGTATTTAGTTTATTAAACTTCCCATGGCAATGGGATTTACCTTGTCAAATTCTGTTCATGTTAGTGAGTCATCTAGCTAAATGCTATGAAGAATTAAAAAAATTAATCCAATATGCCACTTTAGTACTCTCATTTCTATGTTTAATTCAGAATGTTAAAAATGAAAACTGTAATATTAACGTTTATGACTAGTAGCACTTGATATGTAATTCTTACATTTGCTTTTCAGAGGCTCATAAAGCTCACAGGTTTTGTTGTTAATCCATAGGCCCTTTTCATTAATGCAAAATTAGTTCATAAGACTGTCACTGCACATGCATTAGAAGGGAAGTATAAACTACAGAGTACCACTGCTAAGTTGATTAAAAAGGATTAAGTCTCATGTGCAGAAAAGTTTATCAGAAAGCGATTGTCATTTTTAATGATTTCTGCTTTTTTTTAAAGCTAATTCCAATTGCTGTTTTTAGCTCTCTGATCCAGACCTGTGATCTCTCTCTCTAAGAGGCTGAGACTACAAAGATTAGGTCAGACAGCCAACAGCCTCTAAATATGAAAGGATAGGGAGATGATAAACAGTAATTGTAACAGATTTCATTTTCCTTTTTGAAATAAAGGAAACTTCACATCTAACTCTACATGTATCAGGACACTAGATTCCAACATTTCTTAGCACTGTGAATATACTATTCAGGTGTTGAATGATCTCCAACTGGTTTTAGATGGGGTCTGAAGGCTATTTTGGTCATGCTGGACCTTTTAGCAGACTTTGATATGGTTGTCTAACAGTTATTTTCTTTTCATAATGTGCAATAATGCGCCAATACCAAGTTCTTGATCCAAAGCCCATGTGAAGGTAAATGGGACTCTTTCCATTGACTTCAGTGGATTTTGGATTAGACCTTAAGGAAACTGAAAGGCAGCAACTTTCTAGGATTATTCTCTGTCTCATGAGGTTCAACATATACAGTGCTGCTCAAATATGTAGCTATTAGTGACTTTGTAAAGAATTTAGCAGCAACTGGTTTTCTGTTCATCTGGGGGAGAAACCACTAACAAAAGAGCAAAACTGACAGCACATAGATAACTGTAAATAAACTGAAAATATTTCTCGCCAATTTCTGTTTTGTACTCTTAATGTAAAGGAAGTAGGAACAACTTGAAAACTGAATTCCATTTGAAAATGTTAATGGTGTTAATCCTTAGTTCATACCATTAATTCATATCCATTAGCAAACTTTTTAATTAATCAATTTAAATCATCTAAATTTACTGTATCCCTGGTTTTGTTAGTTGTGAGACCTAATCCTTAGTGCTAATTGTTGTGGTTGTGTATCACCCTTCTACTCCCAAGCTATTCATTATATTTGGTCAGAGAGTACTCAGACCTCTAATTTTTACTGCCATGTCACATTTGAGCCTGTCTGTCAAACACCAATTTGTGAAACACCAATTAAGTAGGCCAGAATTTTATTTTCCTACAGCACAATGAACACGTTTCTCTGTGTAGCACTTGAAACAAAATTCTATTTACAAAGTTATTTCTTAATGTGTGACCAAAAGGAAATGTGTCAATTTGACTATTATTAGTATTTGAAAAATCAGACACAAGGATTGCACACATGAAGCCTCCGATAGAGTTTTTCTTGAAAATAGTGTTTTTGCTTTCATTAAAAAAAAAAAAAGCACAACCTTAACTATATACTTGTGACTGATGCCTCCATGTTGCATGCCACCCCAAAAACTTAATGGGTAGCCAAGATGTATGATACTACTTATCTGAAGAAGAGATAATCAAGGGGGTCAACATTTTTTATTTCAGCTCAAGACAACTGGAAGTTCTAAACCAGCACTGTAATGATGTCTAATGAAAACTTATAAGAATATAAGAATGGCCATACTGGGTCAGACCAACGATCCATCTAGCCCACTATCCTGTCTTCTGAGAGTGGCCAATGCCTGGTGCTTCAGAGGGAATGAATAGAACAAGTAATCACCAAGTTATCCATCCTGTCGCCCATTCCCAGCCTCTGGCAAATAACAATCCCTGCCCATCTGGCTAACAGCCATTGATGGACTTATCCTCCAGGAATTTACCAAGTTTTTTTTTTACCCTGTTAGAGTCTTGGCCTTCACAACATTTTTTGGTAAGGCATTCCACAGGTTGACTGCATGTTGTGTGAAGAAATACTTGCTTTTGTTCATTTTTAACCTGCTGCCTATTAATTTCATTTGGCCTCTAGTTTTTGTGTTATGAGAAGGAGTAAATAACACTTCCTTATTTATTTTCTCCACACCAGTCATGATTTTATAGACCTTTATCATATCCCCCATTAGTCATCTCTTTTTCAAAATGAAAAGTCCCAGACTTATTAATCTCTCCTCATATGGAAGCTTTTCCATATTCTTAATAATTTTAGTTGACCTTTTCTGTACCTTTTCCAATTCCGATTTTTTTTTTTGAGATGGGGTGACCAGATCTGCATACACTAATCAAGCTGTGGGCAAACCATGGATTTATAAAGAGGCAATATGTTATTTTCTGACTTCTTAACAATCCTTTTTCTACTGATTTGTAACATTCTGTTGTGGTTTTTTTTTTTTTTTTTTTGATTGCCACTGCACATTAAATGGATGTTTTCAGATAAATATGCACAATGACGCTAAGATCTCTTTCTTGAGTGGTAACAGCTAATTTAGACCCCTTCTTTTCTATGTATAGTTGGGATTATGTTTTCCAATGTGCATTTGTGGCAGAGTAGAGGGTGAGAAGCCCATCTGTGCCTTTGCCACCCCCAAACCAGCTGCCTGGGCTGGGGTAAAATGGTCCAGCAAGGCCCCAGACAGCAGAGAGGAAAGCAACAACTGAATGTGATGATTAGAGCATGCCAGAGCTGTGCCTAATGAGGCAAGAGGGCACAAACTAGCTAAGGAGAAACCAAGGGAGGCGTGGCCAGGGAAGAGGGCAGGAGCCCTGCTACTCAGTTTGCCTCCTGGTCAAGGGAGGAGGAGCAGCCCAAACCTCGGGGCCAAGTGGGCCTGGTTTGGTAGTGGGGTTTGCATCTGTACACTGTAAATAAATGAGCATGGGTGATTGTACTGGGTGAAGCCTGCAAGTCCTTTTCTTCTGGAGGGGGAGAGACCACCCAGAGGACCCAGAAGGGCAGGGGGGCCCTGGCAATCCACTATAGAATTACTTTGCATTTATCAACATTGAATTTCAGCTGCCATTTTGTTGCCCAGTCACCCAGTTTTGTGAGATCCCCTTGTAACTCTTCACAGTCTGCTTTGGACTTAACTATCTTGAGTAGTTTTGTATCATCTGCAAATTGTGCCACCACAGTGTTTGCCCCTTTTTCCAGATCATTATTGAATATGTTGAATAGTACTAGTCTCAGTACGGGTCCCTTTGGACACCACTATTTCACTCTCTCCATTCCGAAAACTAACCATTCATTCCTACCCTTTGTTTCCTATCTTTTAACCAGTTCCTGATTCAGGGGAGGACCTTCCCTCTTATCCCATGTCTGCTTACTTTGCTTAAGAGTCTTTTGTGAGAAACCTTGTCAGAGGCTTTAGGAAAATCTAAATACATTATTTCCACTGGATCACCCTTGTCCACATGCTTGTTGACCTCCCTCAACAAATCGTGTTCATCTATGTGTCTGATAATTCTGTTCTTTACTATAGTTTCAGCCAATTTCCCTGGTACTGAAGTTAGTCTTACAGACCTATAATTGCCAGGATTGCCTTTGGATGCTTTTTTTGAAAATTGGCATCGCATTAGCTATCCTTCACTCATTATTCACTATACATTATGAAGAGATGGGTAACTAATAAACTTGTTTTACAGATATTTTTACACACTTGCATTGTAAACACTAAGTGCTTAGAAGTATTGGACCAAATTCTGGCCTCACTAGGAATTTATCTGGGGGTATGTTCCAGGACTCTTATCTGGAGTTAATATTAATCATTTTGCCATCCACACATAACAGCCTGACCTGTTTGGAGACTTTTTTAAGTCAGGACTACCTGACCTGTTTGTGGGTGAGAGTTAGGGCCCAGGCTCTGGTTTAACTCAGGCTGGGAACTGCTTGCATTTCAATGGAGACACAGGCTAAGTGCTGATAATCCTCCAATGACCTTCCCACAAAACTCCCCTAAGGACAGAAAATTTCGCCAAACGATAAACAATTGACATAATTAACTGGGAAAGAATCCTGAAGTGTCTCTGCAAAAAGAACCATGATCTACTCCCTCAGACACACACGGAGAAGTGCACAAACGGTAAGAACACAGTACTGTGCTATCCCTGGCCCCTTTGCTATATCACTAGCATTAGCTAGAGTGGACCTAGAATGTGTCTGTCTGCCCAAGCTGGGAATCATGTTTCTACCTGCAGCGTAGATGTACCCTATGCTTATAAAGCTAATGGATGGCACCTGGCTGGGAGAAGTTGCAAGCACTTGGAGGACAGGATTAGAAGTCAAAGGACCTTAAAAAATAGGAGAATTTGTCTGAAATCAAGATGAAATTCAATAAAGACAAGTGCAAAGTACTACACTTTGGAAGAAAAATTCAAATGCATAAATACAAATTGGGCAACAACTGTCTAGGTAGTAGTACTGCATAAAAGAATCTGAGGGTTACAAACTGGATATAAGCCAACAGTGTGATGCAGTTGCAAAAAGGGTAAATATTATTTTAGGGTGTATTAACAAAAGTTTTATATGTAAGACATAAAAGGTAATTGTTCCAGTCTACTCAGCTCTGGGGAGACCTCCGCTGGAGTACTATGTCTAGATTTTTGGGCCTACACTTTAAGAAGGATGTGACAACACTGGAGAGAGTCCAGAAGTGCACAACAAAGTGATCAAAGGTGTAGAAAACCTGAACTATAAGGAAAGGTTAAAGAAACTAGACATGTTTAGTATGGAGAAAAAAAAGACTGAGGTGAACCTGATGAAAGTCTTCAAAGATGTTGAGGATGGCGATCAATTGTTCTCCATGGCCACTGAACATAGGACAAAAAGTAATTGCTGTAATCAGCCTCAAGGAAGATTTAGATTAGATATTAGGAAAAACTAACTATAAAGGATAGTTAAGTACTGGAATAAATTATCATAGGAGGATATGAAATCTCAATCACTGGAGGTTTTTATGAACAGGTTAGATTAACACTTGCCAGTGATGGTCTAGGTTTACTTGGTCCTGCCCCAGAATAGGAGGCTACACTAGATGACCTCTCGAGGTCCTTTCCAACTCTACATTTCTAAGATTCGCTGTGCTTTCTGCCCTCTCATTTAGAAATAAATGGAAAATAATGGTCTCTTCATATACACGAAACAGCATATGCAAGGATAGAAGCATAGCAACTTTGGGAAAGAAGAGACTAAATTGCTTTAATCTATATTCAGGTTTTAAGCCTGGTCGAGGAGGGATCAGGAAGTCAACATGGAAAGGTCACTGCTTCAATTCAGAACAAAGCACTGTTTAGGAGATTCCCAATAGGATTCTGCTAGGCATGCAGGAATTGCATGGGAATTCTTCTACAGTGACTGCAGCCATACAGCAGTGTTCAAGATTATCTCCATTATCAGGAGAAAAATGCAGATTCATTCTTTGAAGCCTGAATGAGCTGCCACTTTAAGGTTTGTTTTACTTCTTGTGGATATAATTGTTTCCAGTTACCATGCATCAGTTACCATTGATTTCAGTGGGAGCCAAGATTTCACCTAAATTTGAGAACAACTATTCAAGGCTGAAATAAAAAATGTAGGACATTTTATGTGTACAAAAATCTAAAGGCTGAGTGAATGGTTCTATATACTAACCTTAAGCAGCCCCAGCCAGTTGAATGGACTCATTTTGTAAACAATAATTCAGGTTAATGTAGTAGCTTATTCATCTCTAACAACTAAAACAGTCACTAAAATTTGACTCTGATATTACACTAGACTTCAGGGGCAGATAATGCTTCTGAAGAACTCTAGACACAATATTGAAGCATTTAATAGATCATTTTGGATGGATTTCAACAGAAATCTCTTTTTAAATTTTTTTAAAATAAAAGTGCCCAGAAAATATAGAATAATTAGCTTATCATCATTCTTAGGAAAGATTTTAGAAATTTGTTATTGAACGGATCAGTTTTGGGCCACATTATGAAACCAAAACCCTGATTACAGAAAGTCAATATGCTTTCCAAAAATCTTGCAGGAATTCTTTAGAAAAAGGTAGAGTTTAAATAAACTATAATTAAACTATTTAGGTTTTCCTGGGGATTGAAACTAAAATTAACCCAGTGTGGCATATTGCAATGCTGCAATTTCCAAAACAAAATGAACAATCTTATAAACACTGAAGGCTGAAAATGCCAGTGTTAGGATGTATTTATGCTGAAATCATAAAGTGTTAGCTAATGTCCTGGAAACATTCCACATGGGGGATTGCTTTTTTCCTACAATACCTAAAATTCTCTTGTAGTTTCAATTGAATAAGACACACTGTGCCCTGACCTATTGTACTGGTTTGCTTTTCCGTAACTTTCACTTCCCGTCTTTAATACAGATATATTTCCAGGGTTAGTGAAGTGATACCTTTACTATTATTTTTATTTGAATTTGTGATAATCCCAGATATTATCACTGCTGCATTGCATATATTCTAGGAAGCTGATTTAATCTATGACAATGGATGGTAATAGCTGTTGTTTCAGCAAGACCCTGTGGAATAAGTTTAATGGGGATGCAGTTTGCTAGTATCAGATAGGTTAATGTTTATCTTTTCCTACATAATCATTAGGCCTTCATTAAGGAGAGAAGAATTCAGAAGACCTCAGTTAGGGTGACAGTATACATAAGGTGGCAAGACAAATAATTCCACATTATGGAATTTAGAAGAGCCAATGAATATTTTTCTTCTATTTTCTCTCTAAAAGAGAAATAGGAAGGTCCAAGGAAATTTCACAGAGAATTACTACACTTAATGCAATTTTAAGGAAGAGAAATTGACTATTACAATGTCAGAAAATATTGAATTACTTTTATAAAGTACTGTGATGTTTCTACGGTAATGATTTAAAATTCTACATCTAAGGAGAATGATACCGAAATGCTTTGGATCACTAATGGACAATACTGTAGCAATATTTTTAAACAAGGGTTGAAATTGAAAGTGCATTTTTAAATCTGTCTCTGTGCTTATGTCATAAAAGATGGTCTCTTTCTATCATAAATATATATAACTTAAAGTAGATTCTTTCAGAACTTTAGGTGGCCATGCACCCCCCTTAAAAATTGGCTTGAAGCTTTAATGAGATCTACTAAAGAAGCCAAGTTTCAAGAAAAGTAGTTCAGTAATTTTCAGCACAGAGGATGATAGAAGCTTCTTTACTCAACAGGTGACATTTTCAAGTGAACCATGATTCATTTTCCTTTGAGAAAACAATGCTGTTTAAATTATTTTATTTTTAATTAGTGTTTGCTTGTTTTATATCATATGAAGTCTCCTCCTGCACGCCAACATATTCAGGTTCATTTTTCCTTGCTGCTTTAAAATATCCTCTTTTATCTTCCCTAAGTCCTTTTTTCCAGATTTTCCTCATCGTCATGGATTATATATTCTATGATGATGATAGAACTGGAAGCTGAACTGTACAGTGTGCATATGTAGTGGAAAGTCTGCAGTACCTAGAATTATCCAACAGTACCTCTTTTGTTCTTAACATTTCATTCTTTATTTCTCTGTCTAACTGCCTAATGCCGGGGTGGCCTTTTTTAGTTGCAAATGGTGTTTTCCCTGTAGGTAACACATTATCAATGAAGTGTCAACATGAGTACCCTCATTACCTTGACTTTCACTCACATATGCTACTCAACTGCTAGACTGATTATCAGTATTAAAAGAAATGTGTACCATACTGTTACAGTAATGTTGATTTTCTTTTGTAGTGGATGCAAATGAGAACAAAACATGCATCTTTTTCCATGTATCAAGCTACATGTTCTATTTTTAACTCAGTTTTCTTTGATATATAGCTCATCTTTCCCATGTAATTTCTAATACATTCTCTTGTTATATTCCTGGCATGTACTTCAGACTTTACAGTTGCTGTATGTCAGTACTTCATCTCTGTTTTCCCGGAAATTAGATTATTTTCACATGACTATCAGTACAATATGTATTCACAATGACTTGGAGTACACATCCTGTAGAACACACACTCAAAACCTCCTACAGATATTTTTTGAGAGCTATGCATATTTGAACAAAGAGTGGGAGTTGGCTCTGAAAATTTACTCTGTAATCTTCCCACAAATATTCTATCATTTGCCTTTAACAGAGTAAACTTTTTTCGCCAAAATGTATATTTTCTGAAAACACCCTTGAAAATAGCAAAGCAAAAATTAACAAAATATTGCAAGATATTGATTAAGAGACAGTTGTTTTCCACTGCTTTGTTTATGAATAGGTAAGTGCAAGAAAAAAGAGAAAGTAAGGGCTCTGAGAACAAGACCTTTTTAGCTTCCCCCCTTTTTGTTTTCCTTTCTCCAGTCTCCATTTATCACAAGCTTTATCTACCCTTAACATTTCCCAGCAAAACAGAAAAGTGGTGGTAGGGAGAATCTTTCATTTATGTTCAAGAACAAAATGGAATAGATTGGATTTACTTTTGTGATACATTCTTTAGATTTTGTGTTTAATGCCTAAACTCTATTCCTTTTGCCCCATCAAGATCTGTTCCTCCTTTGGTGAAAAAATAAAGAAAGTTTACAGTTTTTCTTCTCCCCTGCACCCCAATCCCATTCTTTCCAGCTTGAACATTAACTGATCTCACCAATAGATGGCACTGCTGGAAGCTATTTCTTAACCTAATATGCGCATCTGTTTTCAGAAGGACCACTGGGAGTACAATTATATACTCTGCACTATTGTTTATTAAACATTGTAAAAAAGTTTTCATCATCAGACAGTATGAACATGGGGTTGCATCTACTCAAACAGCCTAAGGCAGTAAAATGTTTAGTGAGTATTTGGTATGCAAGAGGCTGCATGGGTTGGAACTGTGGATATTTTCTAGATTGCTGAGGGCAGTGAAGTATTCAGAGCCAGCCCTCTTTGCGAGATTCATTCATTCATTATTGCCCTTATATAATACACCAAAAATTAGGGCAGGTAATACTTTGCAGGCCTCTTAATGTAACAGTAAGAAAAACAAAAGCAGGGAAAGTTTAGCTTTTATAGTTATAGACAACTTCTAGCTTTAATACCTAATTTGTCATTAGGCTCAAAGAGTATTTGCAGTGTCTCTAATCAATATAGCTATCTTTCAAAGGGCAGATATTGCCCTCTCTCCCTTTTGTGGAAGCATACAAAGGCCCCAAAAGCCCGAATCTACAGTTGTTCCATTACCTGGGAAGAGACAGGCCTGGAGGAAGTCTAGCTGTGCACACATCCAATGCAGGGGGTAGCTGGAAGGAATGGCTCTTCAAGTCGCAATAGTCAAAAAACATCTGTAAAAGGTGAGCCATGGCCATTCCTACAGCCCAGAGACTGAGGCTCAGAATGATTGAATACTTGATACATAGTATTGTAGGGGGAAGAGAGCTCTACATTTGCTCCTCACATAAAGTCCAATTTATATATATATATATATATATATATATATATATATATATATATATATACATACACATACATACACATATACATACAGAAATGCATACTTACACATAAGTATTTACACAGAAATTACATCACTGTGGTGTGTTTTGACAACCACAGGCAATATCTACCTGCTCTTCACTCACTGAACCCACTAATTACCATTGCAGGGTGGAATTTGATCCTCAAGATTTTCAAGTTTGGCCTCTTCAAACTCTGCGTACATCAAATCCTGCACTTCACAGAAACTAATTGTGCACAACACGCACTCTTTTTGCATCTGCAGCTTCTGCCTCCTATCTTTGAAAAATGTGTCTTTTCCCTTGGTGTTATCCAAAAGTCCTATTAGTAATATTAAATACCTTTTCCATTTAAGGTAACAGTCAGTTATGGTGAACCTCACACAGCCCTATGATGAAAAACTGTCCCTCTCTGGTATTGATAAAAAGCAAAAATGGGTGCTTAAATTCCTCTTGGAAAAGTTATGCTCTTGTGGAGGATAGCAGAACATGTCAGGCCACATCCTTCCCATTGAGAGCCTCTGCAGAAGGAGAGGGGTGTGTGTATACATCATGTCAGGCTGTACTGCAGGCTCTACAGACAAGACGTGCCACCTTGTATATACTCGGTTCCAAGCAATGCTGGTTTCTGACATCTCCAAACAAGACATGTCACATCAAACCCCATCAATCAACCATGTCACTTTGGGTTGCAAAGTCATACAAGATAGCATACAGAAAAAAGTTTAAAAAATCAGAGAAAACCAACTTTGTAAAATGTCCACATATTTTTGCTTATGAAAGAAATGAGGGTCTGGACAGGTTGATCCAACAGCTGCATGGATCCAAAACTAAAATCTTTACAAAATAAGAAAGGAGGACACCATTCCTGTGAAAAGAAAATAGAAGTGCTGGTTATTTCATGCAAATACTTGAGGAAAACAGTATTATGAGCAATCACAGGACAAGTGGAATGCCAGACTTAGAGGTAAAAGTTATGTTGCTAATGGCTTCTAACTGTCCCTCCCTGAGGACAGTTAAAACTGGTTCAGAAACCTAAAAGGGAAGGGAGAAGAGGCCCCTTCACATTACATTAGTAACTTTTCATTGTATTGGAAAGTTTCCGTAATATCAGTATCGTTTCATAATATCATACAGCGGCATTTTCCCCTAACATGATAGACAAGTTTATTTGCATTAGCACCTTTCATATCACATTAGGAAAAATAAATACTAAAATAATAGGAAAGAAAACTGGAAATATGCCAGAGAACTTTTACAACGTAGAATATAGTAACATTTTTCTTGAATAGCTCACTCGACATTTTCCATGGATCCTGCACGGATATTCAGAATAGCCAGAATTATATATTGCATTTGCTGTTATATGTGTTGTGGTTTATATGTATAATCAAGAGATTGGGAAGGGACAAATCTTCATGCTTCTGGGTTTAAACCAATCTCTTAATGAGTACTAGGAGGAAACTTTCCCTGAGGACAGGTTATCCCATAACTGCCTACTCTAGGGTTTCTTGCATCTTCCTCTTAAGCATCTGGTGCTGGCTGCTGTCAGGCAGGATTTCGATGCACCACTAGTCTGATCCTAGTCTATGGCAATTTCTAGGCTCTGTGAATATTTGTTAATCATGTGCATTCAGAAAGATCTTATGCTTAGGACTCAAATGATATAAAATGGAAGAATCTCAAAATATGCTGAAGTATTAAAACTTTATTTAGGTAGTTATCTAGTAAATATGAGCATCAGGTTTTAGGAAGAATGGGTCTTGGAGCTTCCATCCCCTGTTATAACAAAGTTTATTTTACATCTGTAAAAACAGCACTTCTACAAAGCAGAGAGCTAAGGATCACTTCATGAAAGAGATCCTCTGACACGGAACACTTCTTGTCCTAATTTCTCAACCAACTATTTGCATTTCATTTCGTTACTGATATTTGTACTTGTGAGCATAATACAGTAATTATCCAACATCTGGATATTTTTACTGTATCTTCCATTGTTTGCTTTGCTCCCTTTAGGACACAAATGCTTGCAGCTGAAGCTGAGGCTGAGCAGTCATGGCAAAAGCCGAATCAATGGAGTTACACCACTGATGATTTTGGCCTGATGTCTCTAACGACTTAAAAGTGATTCACAACCTAGGCTTACTAAACCACCACTTTAGTGGCATTGTTGTGTGCCTGTCTTTGTATGAAGCAGCAGAGCTAGTTGGTAAATAACTATTTCCTCACAAAATATTTTTTCAAAAGTTTTCATAGAAAATTTTCCTTCCTTGTTGGGGGAGAGGTATGGGGGGAGGAAGTGAAAAAATAGATACATCAAGAACTTTTTGGTTCATTTCATTTTATTTTTTAAAAAGGTGATTCAGTCAAAATACTTTTTTTCAAATAAAAATTGTTGACCATCTCTGTTAATGGCATACATGCTCTTCCTTGCTTCTTGACTCCCTTTCTTCAAACTTTATTCCAGAGGTATAGATAAAATGAAAATTGGCTTAATGTACCCAGAATTTAAACAAAAGTTTGAGGGGGGTTTAGGAGGAACAACCAATCACAACCTTAAATTTTTGTATGAAACTTCATTTTCTAGTTGTCACTGAAGCAAAACTATTAAAATTTTGCAAAAATACATCCAGTATGTTTTCCTAGGATTAAAATGATGAAGTACTGGAAATTTCATGAGAAAACCTGTTTAAACATTTTTGGCCTAATTTCCAAACCAAAAAGATCTAGAAAAACATCTAAAATGTAAATATTTTTTTATTTTAGCCTTATAAAGTTTGTTACTAGTACTTTATTCTCCTCATCTATATTGGGAACCTGCATCTAAATGGGCAAAAAAGTATGGAGCAACATGCTTGCAGTATTGGGGAAATCATTTAATATAGGAGAAGGTTATCTAACATTCCCTAGGTCTTGATCTAGCTAATAGTTCTTTATTTCATTTAATAGTGTCTTGTAGTACTTCTGCAAGTCAGGATCTAAAGATACTACTCAACCCAGAAGACCTGAAAATGTGTGACAAGTCATCAAAATGTGGAACACCTGAATTTTGTGGCATCGTAACAGGTTAATGATGAGGGCATTGACCCATTGCAGATTGCAGAATTGTGTCCATCCTCTTCCTTCTTACCAATACAAATGCCAAGTGGTGTGTTTGGGGGTGGAATTTGAAACAGTCTAGGGACTTCTTCTATGTGACTCTGTACACTCACTTCATCAATTTGAGTTTTATTTTTGGACCTGGTGGGCTGAGGTCTGTCTGATGCACAATGAAACATTCCCTTTCCAATAGCATTAACAATTTCTGCACATTCTTTTACAGAAGATGAATAAGGCTACATAACACTGCACAATATATTTCCCCCCATACTGTACTTCTCCAGTGGAATGTTCACTTGCAGAGAAAAATTACCTTGGGAGTGGGGAGAAGAGGAGCCGAACGAGTTCCTTTGCCCTCAAATCATAGATTAGAATTTTCTAGTAGCTGATGCAACACTGCAAATAGATGCTGCCATCTTCACGTTCCTTCATCTGACTATATTTTACTTTTGGCAAAATGTGTGCAATCTGAATCTTCTGAGTACTTAGTGATTTGGTGAAAAACAGTGCTGCTTTCAATACAGATAGAGAACTCATCAATAACAAGACTACCGCTTATATGGTGTTATTGGCAAGGAGCTCTCAAGTTAATTGATTAATAAGGGAAGTGAATTTTGAAAACTTGTGCATTTTCTAGTTGAAGGGTGACCTGAAGATCAAAGGCAAATTACACTTGCTTCATTATATATTATTCAGATGAATTTTATCCACATAATCTGCAGGATTTATGTATAACAGAAAATGTATATAAAACATTCGGAATAAAATCTTGAAGAAATAGGACCAGATCCTCAGCTAATACAGCTCCCTGGACTTCAATTGAACTACTCTAATTTACACTAGCTGAAGATCTAGCCCAGTAACTTCAATGGAACTGCACTAGACTACACTAATATACACTAGCTGATGATCTGGACCCATGTCATTAACCAATGCATTTTTATGGGGAAAATTTTCAAAAGCAGCTATGTGATAGGCACTCTCTGGCTTTTAATGGGACTTAAGCTGCACTTAGATGCTTTTGAAAAGTTTACAGTATATATCCAAAGCAATTTTTTTTTCTTTGTGCTATTTGCACCGAAGTTTCAAATGCATTTCCTTTAATTTTGAACAGGACAATGGAGTAATTTAGTTCTCTCTCTGCATAACAAGAGTCAAGAAGTCAAAGTTTAAAAGTGTGTTGCAGTAATGGACATCATAACTACTTATAAAAAAATCTTTCAAGACAGGCTAACAAATCAAGGATTATTAGTGTTTAATGTGGTACCAGGGGAGTGAGATTTCAAGAAAGCAAGCATAAAACAGCAAGAAAATGTGGAGAAGGAAACTGATTAGGCCTGATCCAATTAATGAAGAACAAGAAAAAAATTAGGGTGATTATTTTTAAGTCAGTGGACTACTCGTGTTGAAAGTTAAGCACATGCTTAATTGCTTTCCTGTATGAGGGCCACATTGCTCAGTTCTTCGAAGGACTGAGCCATAAATTACATTAATCCAACACAAGATCCCTCTGTGGCATGAAGTATTTTTAATTCAAGATTTTTCAAAAGTAAAATCCAACCTGTGCAATGGAACACTTTACTGGTTCATACTTTCAAAGAGAACACACAAAAAAAGTAATTGATACAGTAGAAATAGATATTATTTTCCCCAAGATAAAACAAACCCATCAATAATTTTCAAGTGGAACAGAGAATTATGTATTTAAAATAAATCTTTCATTAAAAATGAGAGCTTCCTTTCTAAAATAATAATGAGGTATAGCTGGAAACAGGATTGTCACTGATATTAATCTTTTCATTAACTCAGTTAGCATGAATTCATAATCTAGATGACATTCTAAGTCAAGCTCACATTGCTTCTGAAATAATCAGTTTGTTCTACATGGAAACACTATTTACACTTGTTATGTTAAAATGAATCATATTAGGAGAATCTGACTTCAGTTGGTAGTTAATTGAGTCCAAGGATACATATTTGGTAGTAGTTTTACAAATGAGTTCCCTGTTTGCATTCAGCTCTGATTCACAGCTCCTAGCAACATCAAGTCTTTGTTAATAGATCTGTATCTACAGAAGCCAGTGGAATATATTACTTGATTAGAAATAGAGAACTCTGAACTACTAATACACTTGGCCAATTGTGCCATGTACATAGGGATGTGGAAAGGGAAGATACTTCCCTTTCCCTCATAATCAGCTGATGAGTTGAATTCTATATTTAATTGCTCTGCTTTAGCATGTAAAATTACAAGTGTTGTCATTAATCATAAAGTTATCCACCTCCTTTTAAAATCCAGCCACCTTTTCTGAAGTGAATTTCTGACGTGAATATACACTGTAACATATACACCTGCCATTAGCTGGGGTCTATATAGTTGGGTTGCTTTGCTGGCTGTAAGTCACAAGCCTGAAATCTTTCATAAAGAGGGGACGATACGGTCTATTTACAAGGCACATCAATTACATTATTTTTATGTAACTTGAAAAGTTAGTTCTAACACCCAGTGTTATTTAAGGCAGATCAAAAGCTCATGGAAGTCAATGGAAAGACTCCCATTCATTCCAAGGAGTTCTGAGTCTGGGATTTACAGAGCAGAATCCACACCTGTTTGAGAAAACAGTATATCTTTACTTCCCTCTAACGGAAAAAATAGTCCTAATAATCAGCTTTTTCAGTACCTGATTGTCTTAACTGCTGCATCACATTGGACAGATAAGATCATGTAGATATTTTCGAGTTAAGTCTCTTTCCTTACAGAAGGACCTGCATGTTCAAAGCTCATTACCATACATCATATGTTTGGACTTTTTTTTTTTGCCAACATGCAATACTTAAAATTAAAAATTCTGCCATTATGGAGAATTACTGCACTGTACTTGTAGTATTTCTGGACCAGCTTGACAGACTAAAGAAAACCTTCTGAACTTTTGGATGCTTCTCTGCACAAAACAGATTCTCCAAACCTTTTGCAGTTTGTGCATTCCTAATTGCATACCTAATGTCAGGAAACACTCTGATATTAGCATATCTGTGGGCAAATTACATCTAAGATGCTTTTATGTCTGATAAACATTTGCTACAAGACTAAAAAAAACCCACACAAACTTTCAATTTATTTCATCCTCTGCTTATTTGCTAAAAGTATCAGATATGGTTCCCAATGTAAGTGGTATCGTTTGGAATCAGAACTTCTGGAAAAAAAAATTGTATTCTATTTGTTAAATATAATGTGATGTAGTTTGAGGCTATCACATCAGATTAGATTATGTCACTTCATTTTATAGCAGGATTTGTAAGATTATTATGCTGTGATGCACCAGCTCTTAGCAGTAAAAATTAAAACCCACTTATTTTAGACTGGAGATCCAACACCATTTTAGTCTGAAATTACAAACTGCAAAATTAATTGCAGAAGGTAAAAGCAGAAGTAATGTTAACATTCTCCTGTTTCTGAACTGGCAAGTACGCTGATATAACAGAGATATTTTAGATAGTTTAAAAAACTCTACTATCTTTCTACAGACTATTCTTCAAATGATTACAACCACCATTTTTTTCAAGTGTGATTTCAAAACCTAGACCAAAAATCAATATACATGTACAGGAACTTTCTTTCTCCTACAGCTCCATTTCTAGTACACAATACCAACGATCTAGTGCCAAAAGTTTTAAAAATGGATCACTAAAGTTAGTCAAAAATTAATATTCAGGCCATTAAATAAATGGACGGATTTTCAAAAAATGTTTCCTCCCCCCTCCCTGACTTCTCTGGGGGTTTATTAATTGTTAATCTTCATATTAAGGGAGTTCCAGAAGTCAGGCAGCATCTTGACAAAGCTCAGAAGGTATCTATCATAGGGAAAAGTAACGTTTGTATAGCAAGTTGTCAGGCTATTTTATATTGTAGTGAGGGACACAGAAGCCCCCAAATAATGCATAGATCAGCTGTGTATTGGACCCATAGATGTTAAGGATTGTTGGCCTATCCTGAAAGTTGTGGAAGGATAGGGGTACTGAGTTCTATTACATTCCTGACTCTCTCCCTCATCCTGGGAAGTTCTCAATTGGAATACAGTCCCTTAGGTACCATACCTAGTTATCTTAAGTTAGAGCAACCTGTTCTAACATTCCTCAAGACCAGAGTAGGGGAGCTTGAGACTCAGGCAACCCTGGTGGCAGCCCCTTTCCCAGCACCAAGTGTTTGTTGGGACATGAGAGAATCTGGCCTAAGATCATTAACTATGCGTTGCATTGTAGTCACATTGGTGCCAACTGGCAAATACTTTATTGTTCTTTAACAACAACCCTTTCTAGGCCTTAAAAACTCACTGCACATAGCACACCACTTTAATAGTATTTATCTATAAAGACTATTATGCAAGATCTGTGCTAAAACCCTATGTTGAACTGATCCTTGTATCCTTGGCATTCCAAGAAAACATCACAAGTCCAAGATGCAAGGTTAGACAGTACAAAAATCAATTAAAAGCACAATGGAGCAGTCACATTATGTTTCCAAGAGAAGAAAAACCTGGAACTCATACAAATTTGTAGTTTTACTTTAATGAAGTCAATGTGATGCTATATATTTTTAAAGGTATTTCATGATAAACTACAAGCTCCTCTTTTTTTCTGTTTACACTGGAAGGGTAACTTCACTGATGTAAAACTGGTGTAAAAATCAAAATCATGGTCAATAAATGGGACCATTTTCTAGTTAATATGCTATGTATTCATGAACCTATTTCCAACTAAGCTGATTTTAAAAATAATGAATTGCTTGTTTGAATTTCCTAAGAATTTACATTTTCCTGTATTTCACGTAACTCAAACAATGGATGAGACTGAGCTCAATGCCACCAATATAAATCCAGAATAACTGAAAATAGACTGTAGACTGTTTGCATCAACTGACTTTAACAGAGTTACTCTGGATTCATATTGGTGTACTTAGGAGGCCTATTGTAGGATTTGTCTACACTACAAGCTAGGGGTGAGATTCTCCTGTTTGTGTACACATACTTGTGAGACCTCTTATCTAGCTAATGTGAGTTGTGTACCTGGCATGGCTCAGCCATGCCTCCACTGCCGCTATCCAGTCTACTGAGGCTACACTGCTATTAATATTTGTGATAGATCGATGAGCGAACACAACCATGGGTACATGTGCAGGGGATTCACACCCCTGGCTCATAGTGTATAATTAGCTATAGATGACATAACTTTATTTCTAGGAATTAATGACTGCCTGGAGAATCCTCTTCGCTGCCTTTTAGCTCAATCTTAGGAGAGAGTTTTAAAGCTATTGATATATCAAAGCATTTTTGTACTGTAACGATATCTTTCCCAAATAGTTTTTTTCTTTGAAAATAACAGTGTCCAAAGTTTTAATTTTTCCTGTTATTTCATTCTATAATGCCTTAGACTTCAATCAAAAGATTCACATCTAAAGAATGTATTGTGGCTTCGAAGTTTAGGATTAAATGTGAAAGATGCAACCCAGTGGCTCAGAAAAAATTCTGCAATTACAACAAAATGAAGGCCATTCAATACTACTCATAATCAACTGACAATAGCAATTCTCATCTATTATACTTGACATAGAAACATGAAAGTTACTTGAAGTGTAAGATTATTTATTGACTAAATAATTGTAAGTGTTGGCCGTAATCCTCAAAGATTGTGTGTGCCCTCAGCTGACCTACTAACCTCACTAGGCATTAAAGGTGCTTAGGATGGGGAATTCAGGAGGACAGATATTTCAGAACATATCATAAAATGAGAATTTCAAGAAAGACAATTATGAGATTAAAGTGAACATTTGAATGTGATTTATATATGATTTAATAGAATTTGTGTTACTTTTTCCATAAAATGTAACCTAATATGATATTTGCTTTCCTCTAAATTATTTTTTAATTAGAAGAGGCGATGTAATGCTCATTTTATTAGGAAGTAATTTATTTTATGAACTTAGAATTTAAATAGGTAATAAGTTTCTGATTAAAATGATTAAAATTGAAAAGTAGATATCAAAGCGCACTTTATTTCTATATACCTTGAGTACATTTATGACACATCTGCTAAAATAAATCACTAAATACAATGGGAGTTTGAGTACATGAACAATGTAGGATTGGGCCCACAAGTTAAAATCCACTTTCTTCATCTTTTTCATATTGTATATTAGTGCTCTCATAATCATTTGGGTTTGAAGTGCTTCCTGGGTCTAGTCCATTTCTATGTATTATGATTTGATTTTTCATTCCTGATAGATTGCTATTAACTCTAAAATCATGTAGCTACTAAATAAAGGGTTCACAACTTGTTTTAACAGGTACTACATCTTCTAATACAATAGATGAATTGTTCTGGACATACTCTACCCTTCTATTCAAGATCAGATCAGCCACTTCTTCTTCCATCCAATTTATGTTCATCCTCTCTCATAACACTAGAATAGAAGGATATTCAATAAAATGAAAGGTGTCAAATTTAAAAATGATTACAAGGAATTTTTTTTCACACCATGCACAAGCAGTCAGTGGAACTCATCGGCATAAGATATTGAGGTTTAGCAGAATTCAGATAAAGGACTGCATATATATATTAACAATATTCAGAGTTATAAAAGTAAGGGCATGTCTACACTACAAAATGAAGCTGACTTAAATGAAGTCGATATCCAGCCACCTCAATGATTAAGCCAGTCGGGCATATCCACACCACACTCATTGTGTCAGTGGAGTGCATCCTCACCAGCAGTGCTTTCATCGATGCAGAAATCAGTCCACCATGGGTAGCTATCCCACAAGAAACTCACTAATCATCACACTTAACTTTTCCTCAAAGGAAACCTGCACAATGCCTTCAAAAGACCAGTTTGGGAGCTTAAATTAGTAACTGTTAGACACTAAAAGTTAAGGACTCAATAAAGACACTGGATTTATGTCTCACTACAACAATCTAAAACTCACCAACCCTCCTCTGTCCAATGACTAAAGAGGTGTTAACAGACCACTTAACCTTGAATGGTCTCTTGTGTATTAACTGCTTCTAAACAATCTGTTCCCCCTTGTATTTAGCTATGACACTCTGAGTACCTTTTCAAGACCTGAAGAAGAGCTCTGTGACTCAAAAGATTTTCTCTTTGACCAATAGTAGTCAGCCCAACAAGAGATTACTTCACCAACCTTGTCTCTAGTATCAGGGGACCAATATGGCTACAACACTGCAAATAAGACAGAGTGATTGATACACCTTAGAGTTTATTATGATGTTAAAATTACAATAACTGTAATGTTTGACAGAAGATCCACTGATAACTGTATGATTACTGCATTAACTGATCTTAAGGAATAAATTGTTGTAAACAAAAGAAGAAGAATCAAGATCTTTCGCCTACACTATGCTGCATATGTAGGCTTGGCAGAATTTGTTGGGGGTGTTTTTTGTTAATAATTTTGATGGATGTCAATTTTCATTTTTAAACATTTGTCTATTTGTATAGAATTACATTTTTGCTGTTGTGGGAAATTACGGGGCCAGACAATGGGGAGGATCAGATAATTATTTGACAGTAGATGCTGAGATTAAAAAAGTTGAAGCTTTATAACTGTTGAAACATGAATGATGATGTCCAAATATTCAAAGAAAATATACTTAAAATCAAACTAAGTTCTCAAGCAGCATTCTTCTTACTTTACTATTTGGATGTTGATTAACAAAGGATCCATTTTTTCCACAGGTTTGTGTGTGTACAGTAAAATCAATGTTTACTAATAATAATCTAATCCTTCCAAGCCTATATATATCCTATGAGCACAGACCACCACAAGCACATTTTAGGAAAGAGCAAATATAAACTTTACCTAACAAAGATAAAAACACTAAAACAGCTTTATATTATGTTTTAATGCTCAGTTTTGATTTCATTTCTTATTTTTGACAATCAAAAAATAAAACCACCACATTTAAATGCCCCTCCCAAGACACAAAACAGGTCTTTCTGTGCATAATGAAACAATCTGAAGAATGAAGAGCATGATTTTTTTTCTGAAACTGGATATTGCAGTGGGCTAGTAAAGTGCAGTTTGACAGCTACAAGTGCCATAGACCAGGAGGATGTGCCAATGGGGTTGAACCAGAGATCCCTTACAATTCAAATATTATTGAGTCTGATTCTGTAATCACTTGCACCAGTGTAGATTACATTGGGAGTAACTCCAGTTCTGATTTTCCACTGCCCTACATCTTTTATAGCCATCTACATCAGGGCAGAGTATTACACAATTAGAATGATTGTGATTTGCACCCCCTTTTGCACTGGTGTAAAAGATTCCATGAGGTTCAGGGCAATGAGAACTTTGACCTTCAGTGTCTCTCTAAAAATATTTAAGCACTTATAAGTTATATACTTTCTGTTGAATAATCTCACATTTTAATGTGACAAAAAACTAGTTATGTATTTAATTTAGATGAAAAGTTGCAGTTTAGACATAAATCAAGAGCTACAGGTTAGGGGTAGAATTTAACTACAGGCCTTCCATCTGAGCAGCTATGCTGTTTATGGAATCAACTATGATATGTATTTGTGAAACCTTTACCATAAAAAGAAACTGAAAGCATTATATTCACAGGATACACACAGAGAAGTTAGATAAAAGCCATCAAATACTTTTGCTGAAAGGTTGCAACTTTAGTCTTAGAATCCAGAATAATAGTAACTCAAAACAGAGACAGACAAAGCAGGCTGCTCCTTAAGGTGGACAGCTACAAATCAGGCTATCTTATTTTAAGCTGGTTCTTTCCAGACTGACTGCTTATATGCTTCCATACAGAGCCCCCTAATCTTCAAGCATGACCAGGTACCCTTCCCTACCCCCTCACCCCATCACATAGACACACTCATAAAATGGTAGCTTACAATACCAACAAAGTCCTCAATATACCACAAGAAGAAGGGAGAAAATGTGAAAGTGAGTATAGTTCAAGTCCTTCCCCACCCCCTTAAATATAAATGAAAGATAGGAAAATTCTTTTTGTTATCCTGCTGTTATGGATCACTAGAGCTAGACACTTTGAATAGGTAGGAATTTAAAGTAGGTAATTTTCTAAACTTCAGATTAGGGTTTGTGTTCACAAGCTTTCCCATTTTTACAGGGGCATTCACTCAGACTGAAGAAAGAAAAACATTGTTAAAACCAAACTGGCAAGAGGGTAGTGAACTTTTTTTCTCCGCTACATGTTAGAAACAATAGAGACTTTTGCAATGTTATAAAATAACTTTTCAAGGTCCTATGTGTTCCTGTATTCAAACACATTAAATTTACTTGAAATAAATGTAACAGCAATACTAAGAAGAAAAAAAAATTAGAATTCAAGAAGACTCTGGCTTAGAAGTGATAATGTTGGTTGTCAGTATCAAGTTGCCCTAACACTGTGTCACAGTCTGGCTCATGAATCAGTGATGATCCCTCAAGATGACACCCCTTAAAGAGGAATTCTGTGGATGTAACAGATGAGGCCAATAGCTTCTATAGATAGTAAATAGGAATTTATAGCAATTACTCTAACGAAGATACAATTTAATAGAGAAGGATAGCCTTCAGGTAGGATATTTTTTGTATATCCAATAGATTTCATTAGCTTAGGACAGTCAAAAACACTATAGAGGTGTTATTTTTTATTAAATGCATTAGGAACTTTCTATACAGGAATATCATAGAATCATTGAAGATTAGAGTTAGAAGAGACCTCGGGAGGTCATCTAGTTCAACCCCCGAAAACACCTTAACTCAAAGGCAAACACCCACCTTTTATAACAGTTTGAGCTAAGTAGTAGATTCAGAATAAGTTCCTAATTAAATTATTGTCTTCCCAAGCATTATATTGCTTCTTTTACTTCAGCTCTGGTTCCCAGCTTTGAAAGGAAAGTGCCAGAATAAGTTTTCTGCTTACTCCCACACAATACCTTCTCCCCGCTAGGTCCACTTTTCCCATAGGGTAACCCTCTAATTCCTGCTCTCTGAATACTATAGCCATTTTTTTCTTTCCTCTACAGCCTAAGCACAGCACTACTATAAAGAAAGAAATTGAATCTGACCCTCCCAATCTTCATTACCATCATATGATCTCTCTCAAGTGAGAGTGGAGACCAGGGTTCTAGTCTGATTGGCTCTCTTTCCACAAGGTGTGTTGGGGGTAATAAAGTCATAATAAGGCTGTGTTAGAGAGGAAGAGTAATCCAGTGGTTGGGACAGCATGCTAGAACTCAGGAGACCAGAGTTCACTTCCTAGCACAGCTACAGACTTCCATTGTAACAATGACCAAGTCACTTAGTATTTCCTCATTTCAAAAAAGGTGTTTAGGGCAATTTACCATTCATGATTGTGAGATACTGCATTGATGAGGGCCATACAAATACCTCTGATAGATCGAAGTAATCAGTTCTTGACCTGAGAGCCTACTACCTGCTGTCACTCAAACAAATCAAAAGCCTACTGCTCTGTATCTTCTGCAGTGTTTACAGCTGAACAAAGTGGGCATACAATGCTTCCATTTTGATTTGGCAGCATTATATATTTACTTTGCACATGTTTCAAAGACTAACCAAGGCACAGCTATAGGACAGTAGGAACTCAGGTCCCAAGTCCTTAAAGGGACCTTGCCCCAATTCCCCTGGCTCATCATTATGAATATATTTTTGTACCCCAAATAATCCTTATTTTAAAACAAGCAGTTAAGGTAGTGCTTCTCTTATGGCACTGGACAGATCTGAACACCAAGTTGCTGTAGGAAAATGGAATTTTGTAAACAAATTGTTTCTAATCCTTTTGAAACTAGGACAAATAGAAGTCTCACACTTACAGGAATGAAATTTCCATGAACCTTTTTATTGCTCTGATCCTTTGTGCAAGTGGGGTGATGTTATTACAGAGCTAGTGCACTCTCATAGCTTCCTGTGCAACCCAAGCTTTGCCTCAGTAGCTCTCAAAGAAACCGGCTCAGCTGTTAACTATCAAATCCTTCTACCCAAAGGCAAGAGTCATGGATTTATGCATTTGAATGAACATGAAGACCATGGCATCAGAAAAGTCCCATGACAGCTGTAACAATATTCTTTCTTCACAGTTCTGGCAGATGGGTGCCCCCTCTTGCCTCATCTCTCTCCAGAAAGGGAGATCCACACCCACAGTTGATCGCTTGTCCCATTGCTTAACTGTTGCAATGCAGCAGTTACATTTCCCCCCAAACATTATGTTTTTCCCGATGCAGCTGTTTCTTCTTGTTCTCTTTATTTGTTACTTATTTACTTCTTCAAATGTATATTTTCTGAATACCTACAAGATGTGTGCATATACTGTTCATAAGAGGTGTCAGACTAATAGCTCTCAAGATTGAAATACTCTCTCACAAAACAGCTATAGCCTGGCAGTCACTGTGCAAGTTTCATCTTAGCTGTGGGCTTCAGCTCTGACCGAAAATTTGTCACTCTGTTGCCTGATCTATAGATTATGTGTCAATTACTTAGAATTAAGAGTTATAACACTGAAGGTTGACAGGTTCTTGTTCCAAGATGAGGCTCAGTATTAAAGTGACTATATAGTTGGGAACCCCAGTGTGAATAGTTGCAACACTCACACTATAGGAACCCTTCTATATTTACAACAATTTATTAATACATTTAGTAAAGTCACTAACACTCTAATTCAGTAAGGTAGGGAGAGATAATACAGAATATATACCTGAAGATACATATACTCACACCATTCCTTGCAGAACAACCTGAAATATTAGCCATCATCTTCCTTATCATCATCATCTTCCTCATCACCACCAGTGGCCATCACCAACAGTGGCACTTCCCAAGGGCTATATCTATCTCTTCTGCTCCACACAGGCTGGGATACAGCTTTTATAATATGTTACTCTGATACCACTTTGTCTAATGTATATTCAGTAGGGGTCTTTCCCCTCTTCCTTATTTGCATTTCCTCATCCTACTAATGTTGGAGTGCACTTCAATTGGTTAGTATATTAATGAGCTCAACTTATTATCAAAAGTGTCAATGCCATGGCTCACTTGAGGTCAGATATCTGCAGATGTTAGCTCATGTTCCTGTGGTTGGCTGAAGTCATTATGGTCAAAATTGCCATTCACACTATTTCTAATTCCCCAAAACTTAGGAGTGACCATTACATCATTTATCTGTCTCAAAATTCATAGGCCTCAAGCCTTATGCAAACTGCTGAAGCCAATGTCTTACAGAACACAGGCCTGTAGGTTCCTTGTATTCCTGCTGAACATAATAACGGCAGAATATAACAAAGGGAAGGCAATGAATATAATAAAGACAAGCTAGCCCTATGGGCTGCAACCCAGATCACCAGGACCACACACCAACAGGAAAAATCTGTTCCACACTCAGCAGTGTGCATGGAACTGCCCCAGGACAGACTGCCTGAGACAGTCCCAATCTCTTTTTGGATAATGTTGCTACACAACAAATGCCACAATCTAGCCCTCAGTTACTCCAAGAGGAGAAAACTGGGTGCTCAACAAGGGCAGCGCATGAACCCCACCATTCAGGGAGGCCAGTTAATGGCCACGCCCCTTCCTCTCCCTCCCTTACCAGCCCCATCCCAGCCAAGCCCAAGCTGCCAACCCAGCTGGCTGCTCCAAGTGGCCCAACCCCCAGCCCATCAGCCCGCCTGAGCCACCACACCAGCCCGCCATGTGTTCTGGCCTGCCAGCCAGCCCAAGCTGCTGGCTCCAGCCCTACACAACCCAAGCATTCGGCAACCCCAATCCTGGAGCACTAGCCGAGCTTGATGCTGGCTCTCAAGATTGCTTTTCTAAGCAATAGCCCTCCCAGGCTACAAGATACCCGGAGTACTGCATTTGATTTTCAAGTCCAGTATCTCATGGACTTCATACTCACCATGTCCTTGGATCTGCACCAGTGGGACAGTGTTTGTGACTAGTGAGGAAAGGAATTGTCAGTGTAGGGTTTCAGGAAGCATAAGTGGAACAATGGGTACATTTTGATGAAGCTGGGTAATTGAAGCTTCATGGTCATTGGGCTGATTACCTGGCTACTGATGGAATATGGTCTAAGGTATCAGCAATCCAGTTTATGACAAGGCTGGCTGGTGCAGAGGTGTTCGGCTGAGAGCCAAACTTTTTGCATGATGGTGAATGCCAGCCTTCCAGGCCCTGGTTGTTAGCTTACCACTTGAAATCTTCCTTGGCCTTGTCCAGATGTGCCTTCAGTTCTTCTTTGGCCTCATGGATCTGGTGCATCCAGTTGGTGGCTGCAATATTGGTGGCGGTGACAGGTCTGACCAGGTGGAAACAGGGTGGAAGCCACAGTTTGCACAGAACAGAGTCTGGCTGGTAGACATGTGATTAGTATTATTGTAAACAAACTCTGTTTTGGATAGGAGGCTCAACCAGTTGTCTTGGTGGAAATTCATCAAGGAGTTCAAATATTGTTCTTGCACTTGATTTGCTTGCTTGGACTGACTGTGAGTTTATGGGGAGGGTCCTACCAAATTCAAGGTCCATTTTGGTCAGTTTCAGATGTTTATATCTGAAATTTCAGTGTTGTAACCGTGGTGGTCCAGACCCAAAAGGGGACTGTGGGAAGGGCCAAGGGGGGGGGGGGAGAAAAGGCTATTTTAGGGGGCGTAATGGGGTCTACTTACCACATACAGGGCAGGTAGGGATTAACCCTACACTCTGGATGGAGGAAGTCCTGCCCCTCTACCCTTTCTGTTCATGCTCCAACTGGCGTGCTAGTATAAAAGGAAGCAGCTCAGCTCACTTGGACTGGATGCCGAGGAGGAAGGACTAGTGGTGGTGGCTCCAACCAAGGAGCCAGAGGAGCCCGCAGACACCTCACAGAGGCTGGATTCACAGACTGCTACACCCACCGAGGAATCCAGAGACCCTAATGATGACTAGGCCAAGGATTCAGGGTAGGAAGTGGCCTAGTGGGAGGGTTACCTGTGAAGAGTCAGCACGTTTCAGCTGGATCTCCGCAGACTCGGTGGCACTCACTTGTCACTGACAGGGCTCTGGGTCAGGACCTGGTGGAGTAGGTTGGGGCTCGGTCCCTATATCTCAGCCATCACCCACCCCTAGATGGTGTCCCATTCCACTCTGGCCATTAGGCAACGCTACCCCGAAGACAGGGGGTCACTCTATTAACTCTGGCCATTAGGCCGTGCTGCCCCGAGGGCTACAGCTGCTCTATTGACTCTGGCTGTTAGGCCACACTGCCCTGAGCTCTGGGGATGTCCTATTGATCCTGGCCATTAGGCCGCGCTGCCCCAAAGGCAGGGGTTGCTGTACTGACACCATCCATTAGGCCACACTACACCGAAAGCAGGAGCTGCTATATTGACTCTGGTTGCTAGAGGAGAAGGACAGCCTTACAAGCTTGATTGCGGGGGTCTGAGCACCCCCACTGTTCCCCAAGATGTGACAGGGTGTACTTACACTGCATCAGGAGGTCATGGGATTGCCATCCTTGGTTCTGTGCTGCTGCTGGCAGGGGTGCTGCCTTCAGAGCTGGCCAGCTGGAAGGCAACAGCTGCCAGTCGGGCACCAAGCTCTAAAGCCAGTGCCACCACCACCAGCAGCAGCACAGAAGTGGGGGTCACAGGGTATGGGAGGGTGGGTTACCATACATCCAGGTTTTCCCAGCAGTCTCCTGCCGGGTCAGGGGCTGACAAATGGAGCCGCAGAATCCCTCCCCAGTCAGGGGCTGACAGCTGAGGTCACAGCCTCTCTGCACAGGAAATGGGGGGTGACAGCTCAAGCCACAGCCTCCCGCTCGGGTCAGGAGCCTCTCCAGCCAGCAGTCACAGAGCTTCTTGCAGTCATGAGAGGTTCCCAGAGGTGGGTTTAACCTAGATTTGAGAGCCACCCCTGTAGGGGAAGAGGAAGTCCCGTCCCTACCCAGCCCAGGCTGAGATTAGCAGCTGGAGCCCAGCCAATGGTACAATAGCCAGATTTTATGGGGAAGATCAGATTTCACAGTCTGAGATGTGTTTTTCACAGCTGTGAATTTGGTAGGGCCCTATTTATGGGTGATAGGTAGTGGATATGTAAGTGCAGACCCCAAGCAATAGTAGGATTTTGTGCCAAAACTGCAACACAGAATGCAGACTCCAATCAGTAGTGACTTGTTCCTGGAGTCCATGGAGACAGATCACATGAGTCATCAGGAGCTAAACTGTTACTTTTGTGGAGAGCAGCTGTGCAGTGGGGATAAAGCGGGTCATTTTTGTCAATTGGTTGACCACAGTGAGATCTACAGTGCGCCTGTTAGACACGGGAAGCTTGACCATAAAGTAAAGAGTAATAGTTGCCCAGATTCTGGTCAGGGTCTCAGAAGGCATTAAGGTGCCAAAGGGTTTTGAGCTCGGCATCTTGGTGTCAGCGCATGTCATACAGGGATCAACATAAGAATGGATCGTTGTGCATTTTGGGACCACCAGGAGTGGGCGGCCAAACAGAGGGTTGTGAGGCAACCCAGATGGCCAGCAAATGGCAAGTTGTGGCAGGGTTGTAGTACCTCTTATTGAGAGGATCATAGGGGAACATACAAGTAGCCCTTGACATACTGAAAGTTATATTTCCAAATGCTTGCTGCCTCCAGTTTCTTTGAAGGGGACTCCTTCCTGACAGCTGAGCAGATCAGTGACATGAAGTCTTGGGGAGCTGTGTTATCCAGGAAGTTCTGGGGCTTAAGAATGCTTGGGAATTTAGCATGGGGGGCCTTTTGGCTGGAAAGATAGTCCCTTTTTTGGGACAAGGCAGTAGGGGTCTTGTTCTGGGCCCCCAAGTGGAATATGATAGTAGAATGTAAGCATGTGAAGAACAGGGACCAGCAAAGCTGTCTCTCATTCAACACTTTGGCTCTATGTTTTTAAGATCTGTGTAAATCTGTACTGTGTAATGAGCACACACCAGCTAGTGCTGCCACTCTTTGATGGCTACTTTGATGGCTAGAATCTCCTTATCATAATTCTGGTCAGTTGGAGTGAGCTTCTGTGAACAGTGGGTGCAAGGAAGGAGGTGCTGTTGGGGACCAAATCTTTGGGAGAGTATGGCCCCAAATGCCATATTGGAGTCATCAGTCTAGACGACAAAGGATTGTGCCAGGACAGGATGGGCCAAGATTGGGGCACTGGTAAAGGTCATTTTGACCCAGTCAAAATCTTGTTGGGCCTCTGGAGACCAGGTGAAGGTGGTGTTTTTGCAGAGAAGTGCTGTCATGCAATTTGGCTTGAAAAACCAGAGCTGATGTGCCTATAAAAGTTATCAAACCCAAGCAAGCATTGTAGCTCCTTGATGTTTCGGCAACACAGGATCAGGTCTG
Organism: Emydura macquarii macquarii; assembly: GCF_026122565.2. Classification (NCBI taxonomy): domain Eukaryota; kingdom Metazoa; phylum Chordata; order Testudines; family Chelidae; genus Emydura; species Emydura macquarii. The sequence continues at coordinate 13,924,077 of NW_027130520.1, read as the reverse complement.
TACCTTCTCCACTTTCATGGGTACCATTCAGGCACCCTTGGGAGACAGGTTATAGCCCAAGAACACTTTGGAGTGCTGGTTGAATCTGCACTTTTCTAGATTCCTATACAGATTGTGTTGGCAAAACCCTTCCAGGACCAACTGGATGTGCTGGTTGTGTTTTTTGGGATCCTCCGAAAAGATGAGGATATCATCTAGGTAGACTACCATGTATTGGTCTAGAACAGGGGGCCCCAAACTATGGTCTGCGGGCCACATACAGCCTGCTGACACATTTTGACAGATCTGCTTCCCCCTCCTACCCCTGCCCCTTCCCTTTGCCCCTCTCCCATGTGGGGCCAGCTCACCGCTCCCGGCCTCAAGCAGTGACCCCTTCCAGCCCCACCTGTCTCCCATGTGGGCCTAGCAGCACCTTGGCTGGAGCCGCACCACTTCTGGCCCCAAGCAGTGCCATGAGGCAGCCACTCCCCCCTCTTGGCCTCACCTCTTCTCCCTGCCACTGTCCCACGTGATGTGGACCCAGCCGCTCCAGCCCACAATAAGAGCAAGACTGAGTGGTATGGCCCTCACAGCTGAAAGTTTGGGGACCCCTGGTCTAGGATGTTATGGAAAACCTTGTTCATAAAGTGCTGGAATGTTGCAGGAGCATTTGTGAGGTCAAACAGCATTACTAGCTATTATAGTAGCCAAACAGGTTTGAAAAGCTATCTTCTGCTAATCCCTGGCTCAGACCCAAACCAGATTGTAGGCCTCCTGCAGGTCAAGTTTTGTGAATAGCTGGGCCAGTCATACACAGTACAGTAGTTCTGGGATGAGTGAAAGGGGCTACTGATTCCTGATGGTAACCTTATTGAGGGCCTGCTAGTCCACATATACGTAAAAGATTCTTTTTAATTAAAGTAACCAGGGTCTTGGGGAGGAGAGGTAGATGGTCAGATGAAACACTTGGCCAGAGTCTTCTGGAGATAAGAATGAAGGGCAGACAGCTGATGTCCAAATATTACTTAGATACGGCAACATGGCATCTTAGACCCTGATTGCAGCTTGATTGACCAGTCATAATCTTGGTGTGGTGTAAAGTGTCAGCATTTTTTCTTGAAGACATCACTAGAGACGCTGTCCTTGGGGGCCAATGCCAAAGTCAATTCTGGTGGTGGTCCCACTTGACAAATGTCCAGGGCCCAAATAGTGATCTTGGTTCTATGGTTCACCAGGTGGTGTACATAGACAGGCTTGCTAGCAGAAATCGGAGCAGAAGCTGGTGCTCACACCAAAGGATGTGCAGATCATGAGCCCAAAGCCACAAAATTCAGAGAATTGAGAAATATGGTGAATGGATTATTCCAAACTGAAAGAGTTCCTGATGTTCCTGAATAGCAACTTCCAGAGGCACTGTTTCCTGTTTCATTGGCCTTGATGACAGGCATGAGCCATTTATAGTTTCCAGTTGGTCAAGGACCATCTTTGGTTGTACCAGAATACTCAGGACTTGCGCCATATTGGTACCTATGAAGTTGTCAGCTGGCCCAAAATCCACCAGGCCCACTGTGGGGGAATTCGGCAAGGCTGCCCTGGAACAGGAAGGCAGACCTGGACTTCAATGTATGGGTAGTACATGCCTGGGGCATGCATCAGGGAGAAGTAGGGAGGTGTTATCTTGGGGCTTGCGTAGGTCAGCACTCTCTACTAGGCCTGGATGTAGTCATTTCCCAAACTGGGTCATGCAATAACTTGGAGTGGGCAGTTGGCATGAGTGTGGCATTATCCTCCACAGCAGAAACACAGTCTGTTATGATGACAGGGCTCTTTTTCATCAGGGGTCACATGGCCATAGGCAGTATCAAGATGTCTGGGTTTGGGGTCTGGATCAGCGTCTCTAGTGATGTCTGATATCAAGGGCCTGGACCCGTTCTTTTCCTCACATCTCTTGCAGAGCCTATTATCAGTGCATATGACAAAACAAAGTTGTCTAGGTTGTTCTGAGACTCCACATGAGCTAGCTCATTCTTAATCTCACATAGTCCCTTCCAAAATTGGAAGAGCTGGGTCACATCATTCCACTCAGTGTCAGAAACTAGTTGCCAAAAGTGGGAGGTGTAGGAGGAAGCCAGTCACTATCCCTGCTGGAGTTTGTTCAGGGCCAACTCGACTGAGCCATGCATGGTGAAGATCATGCAATATGGCAGAAAACACCTGGTGGAAGGCATCTCAGTCAGATAGTGTTGGGTTTGCTTGTTTGAGCAGGAGTGAGGTCCAGCCAATGTATACTCCATCAGGAAGCTAGCACTGAGTCCTACTTTTGCTTGATCAGTGGGGTAGAATTGGGGATGGAGCAGAAATAACAGGTAGTATTGGTTAATAATCCCCCTGAATTATTGGTGGTCCCCATTAAAACATTCTGTGAGAAGGACTGGTGCCCTGCATCTGGGTACATGGTTTCAGTGTTCTCTGTTAGTGCAGTGTTCTCCCGCTACAGGGCTACCTATTCTCATAGTATCTGGCTATCTGTGTCAGTTGGGTCCACAGTGCCTTGTTTTCATCATCTTGGTTCTCTGTTGCAAGCTGTGATACTTGGGTTCAAAGTGTGGTGAGCTTACCTGGGAGTTGTCAACATTTTCAGCTGTCTCCAGTATCAACTGGGACATGCTAGGGAGGCAGTGGTCCGCTGACTACATACTTCCCTAGGATAGACTTTCACCACAGGTTAGGGGTGATCTGCAAACTCTCAGGATCCTGACAACAGCAGTCAGGACCAAAGATCAGAACAGGATCAAACCTGAGGTTGAGAGTAGCAGGGGAGTTCATAGTCAAGGTTCAGACCAGGTTGATACCAGCCGTCAGAGTATGAGGCAGGTTTCAGAGTCTGAGTCAGAAGGCAAGGTTCAAATCAAGCCTAGGTCAAAGCCAGGAATAGCCATGACAGCTACAGGAGATCAACACTGTTGCCTGGGCACTTCCTGGAATGCCCCTTGGGTCTATATAGGGTGAGGAGACAAACAAGAGTTCCTGAGGCAAGACTTCCCATGGTCTGTGTCTGCAGCAGGTTGTGGATAGCAGAGCATGAGCTGTCAACAGCTGCCACTGGGTGGCAGCATGGAGGTGTCTTCTGCCTGGCAGCTCACCAGGCCCAGATTTGAGACCAGCTGGTCTTACCTGAAATGTTATAGTATGATAATGAGAATTTTCTATACTCTGAACAGAAGGGGTAAAATTATAGGGATGTGAAATAACTTGTTTCCGAATAAAGGTTTCCAAAGAGAACAGAATGAGAGTAATGGAAAATTCCAACTAACTGTCCATATAAAAATCAGAGAGATGAACTGGAAGGAATATACTGTTATATGGTATCAAGTTGACATGGCTAGAAACAAGAAATTTCAAGTATGCTATACTGGAAAAACAGAAATATACTGAAGGATAAACTCCCATTGGATTCCTGTGATAGGTTATCTACTGTGGGTAGGTGAGCTATTTTTCCTTTAAGACCTTCCTCTGAAGGCGTTTCCCCCAAGCTCTCGTACCAACAAAATATACCTTTTACCTTTCATAATTAATACTTAAATATAAGAAAGAGACAAGGTCTCTCAGGCCTACTGAAAACAGACAAACTGCATTACTTAACATAGATGGCAGGCATCCTCAGAACTTATTCCAGTAAAAGGAAGCCTTTAAATTTGCACCAAGACACCAGCAGTGATTTAAGTGAGGAGAACATTTACAAAACCTAGAGACAAATATAGCTTATTCCCTGTAAGAAAGCGACATCAAATATTTATAGTTTACTTCTTGGATACACATAAGATGAAGAGACAACTTTAACTGAGCAAACATGCTCCTAGGCCCCCTTGGCAAATGTACTACCAAAATTCATCAGCATTTCTATCTTTTGAATATGTATAATGGAAAATAATAGAAAAGACAATAGTGCATTTTCTAGTTCAGTTAAAAATTCATTAATGTTTAGGGAAAGATGATGAAAATGGTAATTCCCAAATGGTAAAAGGAGGTCTTCAACTTCTGTTGTTTTTCTTTTCAATCTCTCTCTCATTACTGTGGTACCATAGCAAGAGGCTAACTTAAAAAAAGTCTTTATGATGTTTTATTATAATGTTCTTATTCACATTCTTGTAAGTTTGTTCCTTATATCTAATATGCCAAGATTCATCTAAATGAATTGCATTTTGCTTTGTTTGTACTTTCTTAAGTTGTAAAATGTTTAAGATTTGTTCCACAAGCTCCAGAGCCAAAGTTCCTTTGATCCAAAATATAAATCTCTTTATTAATGAGTAAATGGGAGTAACTGTCAATGCATCCAAGAAGCTATACTAATTTACACTAGCTGAGGAACTGACCCAATGATCCCACCAAATGGATATACATAATTTTTATGTTTAAAATACTTCTGTTAACTCTTTTGTACACAGTGAGCGACTGAACACAGGCAGACCATGGATTTTTTTCTTCTTACTCGTTATCATCACAATTATATTCTTAATTGAATGTTTACTGATTTATTAAAAATAGCAAGCATATGTAAAAACACACATACATCTGTACTTGAAAATAACAGTAAAAACACTGTGATCAAAGAACACACTAACGTGCATTTTATGGTACTTTCCCTGTAAAAATAGTAATGTATCCTATTTTCCATCAGTATTCTGGACACAAATATGTGCTGGGGATGAGAGACTATTAGGTATAAAAAGTGCCACCAAGAACTGTAAAGAGAAATGCTTTTTCTTTGTTCTTCAGTCCATCTCATGAAACACACACACCCTGAAGAATGCCAGTTATTCTATTTCATTGCATGCTTTCATAAAATTGCTGGCTTACTGTTGGGAAGAAATTTTGGCAACATTGACAAGTCATAAAAACAAGTGCTCATAGGGCATATAATTTCCGACTCTTCCGCTTTAAAGAAACCCATTCTTTTTGGGTTTGAATCTTTGGAACAAAAATTCAGGAAAGTTGTAAAAACTAGTCAAATATGGCAAAAAGTCATAATCAACCTCAATCTTACACACAAACCCTCTGGAAAAAAAAAATGTTGGCGTATGATTTAGCTCTCAAATGTTAGTGGAATAAATTATTTTGAAATTTCTGCTTTAAAATATGCCACATTGACAAACTTGTCTGATAAACCCAAACCTAGAGCTACAAATAATTCAATAAAGTAAGGAACTATTCCTGTTAAGGCCTTCTGACAATTACTCAGGTTGGGTTTTTTTCAGGCAGTAGTCCTGATTCTCCAATCTCTATGCTTCTTTTACACTACTGTAACTTCAGTAACTTCAATAGCTAATTTAGACCTGGGAAAGTCAGTCAGAACTGGATACAAAGTTTTTATACCATGCTAATCTCTATGGTTTTGCAGCACCCCTTCATGATATCTGAGCTGCTATGAAAGTGTAAAATTTCTATGAAGATTCTATTTGAGAGAGAAGCAGTAGATTCAAGAGCAGAAGCAGATGAATTTCCACAAAAGTTTCAGTCACCCATATTACCCAGCACACCAAAAATATTCCTAGATAATTCGGTCACCTGCAAAATGATATAAAATGTGACCTGTGACTAACCTAACAATAAGGCACCCATGGAAGATAGATACATCAATGGTTTCTACAAGAACTGTCTGGAGTTCTACTTGATATTTTTGCCATTTATATTTATGTTTTTACACTAAAATATCCCTGGACTGTATAAAGGTAAGAACCCCCTAAACTTTGCATCATATACATTAGGAGTTACTGACCTTTTTCACACCAACCTCCTGTTACCACAGTAGAAAGTTTGGGGACTCTCCTTCCATCTAACCATAGAGAAAAAGAGGGTGGTTTGATCCCAGGAAACTTTAATGCAACCCTCATCCTCTCCCCAAGTGAGAACTCCTGAATATATAGGCTCCTAAATCTATTAAATAAAGATCTAAAAATAGCAACTAAAACACTTGGCAGTTTTCTGGTAGTTTAAGACAAAACTGAATTACTTCCCTTCTCATCTACTCAGTGTAATATTTAAAAGTGAATTCACTCTACCAGGAAAAATAGATAGTTTTACTCAATGATGAAAGAGCATATGACCATATGGAATGGGCAGTTTTTAAAATATGATTTTTGAATCTGTTGCATGCAATACTGTATGACTCACCACAACATTAGAGTCAAACTCTACACATTATTTTCACTAGCCAATGATGGCAGGCAAGGCTGCACCCTAATTTTTATTAGTCAAATTTAGTGCAAGAACTCAAGCTCAAGAAATGAAAATAGGGGCATACAAAAGCAAAATTAACTTGTAGTTCACAAGATCTGAATCTTTCTCACAAGAAATGGAACGAATCATAACACAATTTTCTCCCTTGTCTGATTTTAAGATTAGATTTACCAAATCCATTATTTTGTCTTTTGGAAGGACACTTAGGAGGGAACTGGGCAAAAAAGGTGGATTTAAGCCACCTTTATGCTTTCCTGATCCTTACACTAGTCTGGGACCTAAGATGAGAATGCCCATGGAAATATCACTTGCAGAACTAAGTGCAAAACTCAGTTCTTCGTGTTAGCTTTCCCTCAATAAGTTCTTCTCTCTCTCTCTCTCTCTCTCTCTCTCTCTCTCTCACACACACACACACACACACACACCCCCTTATTAACTAATGAAACTTTCTCTTTCAGACTGTGAAGAAAGAGAAAGAACGAAAGAAAGACTGCTCTTTTAAAATATGGCGATTTGGACAAATTTGATAGATAAAATAGCATTTGTATCAGAAGCAATGCTGCAAGTCCCATGTAACCAGCCCCAACCCCAGAAGAGAGAATTCAGGGATCCATGTGGCCCTTCTCCCATTCAGGCCACCAACAAAGACAAAAAAGAGAAAAATCCAAAACACACAATATTAAAAGAGTAACTAACATGAGGCTTGCCAGACATCACTCTGCCTTTCTGTTGCCTCCCTTTCTTCTGATCCTAGCCTTATCTACTCAGATTGCTAATTCTTCAGAGAAGAGACCATCAGTAATATGTTTGTACATCAGTTAGTACAAAGGGGGATCCCTGATCTCTGTTGTGGACTCTAATCACTGCTGTAATATAAATAAAACAATAATAATAACAACAGATGTTTTTTCCTTTAGCCTAGCAATTGTTTTTAATAAAATAAATTCCTTCTGGAACTATTTGATTCTGTGACATATGATGCAACTTTTCTATAGCATTCACTATGAAGATTGGGGGGGATGCATGCTGTGTGAAAAACCTATTTTCAAGTTAATTTCTTTTCTTCAATAAAACAGTTGGGCTTCAAGTACTTTATGCACAGTTTAAGAAAACTACACAAGAACAGACAATTGTCAAGATATATGTAAGTGGAACACATTGCACATTACTTAATGTTAGCAATACCTTTTGTTCAAAAAGTCAAGTTGATTGTTGTTCTAGACATATTAGTGACCAGTCTATCCTCCCATTCCTACAAACATAAAATGAATAATGTAAAGAAATTTCCGAATGATGTACATGTTCATCTAAACAGTATCTTTATTCAACAATCTTTCCTGTCCTGTTTCTTCTACGCAATGAGTGTGGTAGACAGAGACAGACAGAAACTGTGTATTATACAAAAACATCTGCAATAGGAGTGAAAGCAATATATTTTAGCTTTTTCCCATGTGTTTAGGTCATGTGCACTAAATAGATTTCTTACGTAGTAAGTTGACTGCAGACTTAAACTAAAATATTGAAGATTCAACTTATGTAAATCAAAGATGGTTTTTCCTAGCCTCTTCCTAGCTCTTTCCTAGCTTCATTGTATGTTTTGCAGCAGAAAACAATTTCTCCTTTGTCCACTTGTTTTCCTTCTAAAAGCATGAATTGCTTTTTGAATTTATTTCTAAAAGCAGAAGAGCTTGTGTTATCTCCCAGTCACTAAAATAATTCTTCTGCATCTGGTGGTCATCCTGCTCAAACACTACAGCAACCAGACTGTCTTTAAGTAATACAGGCTTTAATGGCCTTCGCCAGGAGTTGTTTCAAGCTGCCTGCTCCCAAGTCTGTCGGCTCCTGTCATGACTGGATAGTCAAAGTGCTCACTGAAGTGGAAAAGGAGAGAACAGGACACAGATGGTTAAGAAGAAACCCACTGAAGTCAAAAATCTCATCAGTGCTCAAGGCAACAAAGTAGTGTATTCCTTGACATATTTGTAGCAATGTCTAATTTTGGAATTCACCCAACTCTGGCCTGACTTGCAATAACCATACGCTTACAGAACATATAAATTGCATTTTATATATATATATATATATATATAATGTTAATGTGTTAATGCAACACTAGTGTTGAGACTGTATACCTAAGAAGGCCGGGAAATTCATTTAAGTTTCCTCACAGCAAAATTCTTTCTACCTCCTTGTGCATGTATATTATAATCATATAACATCTAGTAATGTATTACACCATTCAGCAAATTCCATGTGAAAATCAGTGCTAAATGCAACAAGAAGTCAAGCATCCAGAAATCAGGAAACGCAGAGCTTATCTCTACAGCTTTGTGTGTATGCCTTAATATTGTGTCTCTTTATAACAATGTAGTAGCATCATCAAGAACAACCATAGTTAAGGTTCCATAAGCATTTCCCTACAGACTACTTGTTTTCCAACACTCACTTCTCTCCAGGATGTGTTTGTTGCCTCTTTGCCTGCTTCTTTCCATCAGTGACTGATTAGCAGAGACATTAGGGTGGAGGCATAGGCAAAACAAGAACAGGAAAGGACAGTTTCTTCAGAAATCTTTGTAAAATAAGGGGAAAATATATTATGCTAAAGTAGAAAGCAAAAGAGATATTTTTTATTATTTGTATTACTTTAATGACCAGGGGCCCTAGTCATAGACCAAGATCCCATTGTGCTACGTGCTGTACCAAAACAGAACAAAAAGAAAATGAAGTGGGAAAAGTGTTCTTCCTTGGCAGGAGAGAGGCCTATATCTTTGGGAGATGCCTCAGAAGCAATCTCAGGACACCCGCAGGGGAAAAACAATAGGAGTCATTAGACTGAAAGCACTGTGCACAGCCGAAAAAAGCACTGATACCTTTACCATTCAAAGCCGCTGCCCTGATGTACACAGCACTAATTCCATGCACTTAGTGTGCAGCCAATCTTTCCTTGTCTTTCTTACCTCCCCATCTTCTGAGGACTTGCACTGTCTCTGGGTCCTGCAGTCATATGATTTCCAATAGGGGTGGAAGGCACAGGCTCTGAGGGAGCGGTTTGCCAGAACTGGTTGTTACCACTGCCCCCGGGCCCAGCTCAGACCTTCAATATTCTAGTAGGAAACATGAGAAGCAAACAAAAATTATTCTTGAAGGCATGGCCCAAGGTTGTAATCTAACCTCCCTCCTTGACACACAGTCAAGCTTTTTTGGCAAAGGGATTGCAGATCAGGCCACCAACAACTGAAAAACAGAAATGTCTTCAGTCTTTGACCATTGTCATCCAGGTACTTGTTGGTACTTGCCCCAATAGAGGGCTGGTCTCTAGTCCCAAGGCCATCAATTTTGACTAGAGCTGGAATTTTTCAATGAAACTCTTTTTCATTGAAAATTCCAGTTCATCAGAACCAAAACCGTTTGTTGAAAGGGGTTGGGTTTGATGAATTTCCTGACTTCAAAAACTGTTGAAAAGCTTGACACTGTTGAAGTAGGATGTATCAACATTTTTAAAACAAAGTTTCAATTTGTTCCAGAATAATTTTGTTTCAAAATGTAAGTTAATTATACTAAAAGAGTTTAAGAAAAAAGATCAGAATTGAAAAAAACATTTAGATTGACCCAAATCTTTTTTTTTTTTTATTTCACTTTGCCAGTTCAATAATTCTTTTGAGATTTCTACTATTCATTCTTATTCAGGATGGGATTTTTTTCTCAAAAGCTTAAATTCTTGTGGAATACGGAAACCATTTCTTGCCCAGCCGAGATCTAACCTCTTGCTTAGCATAGGCCAAAGAACCTAACCCAATAATTTCTGCATCAAGGCCATAACCAATGTTTGAATTATAGCATATCTCTTAGAAAGACATCCAGTCTTGACATAAAGAATGAAAATGATGGAGAATTCACCATGTCCTCAAGTAAGTTTTTTTAATGGTTAATTCATTTACTTTGACTCTAAAATATGCTCTTTATATGTAGTCTGAATTTGTCCAGGTTCTGCTTCCACCCATCAAATCTCATTGTGCCTTTTTCCATTAGATTAAAGAGATATCTACTATCAGAAATCTCTTCCCCATGTAGGTACACGTAGAGCATGATAAAGTCACCTTATAACTTTCTGTTGGTTAAATGAATAAATGAGCATCTTCATGTAAAAGCCTATAGGTCAATAAACCTCATTTGGTTATTGAGTTCCCAAAGAAGATTGTTAAATATCACACATAATACAATACTTAATACTTAATATTCCAGAGTTAGTGCTTACTGAGATAAAGATATGTTTGTCATTCCTGTCCACTCCTCGTGAAATTCCAGGCTAGCTCAGAAGGATTGTCAATGGAAATATATCTGGGACAAGGAACAGACCATAAAGCATTTTAAGATGTGAGAATGATGAGCAATATACAAGTGAAATTTTATTTAATTATTTATTCACATTAAAAAAAAAATCTTAATGCCAAGAAAGCTTATAATTCCCTGGGAAAAAAATAATACTCATGGCAACCAACTTTCATAATTTTTTTATTATTTGATCTGCAAAGGAAGTGGGGATTAAAAATAAATTGAACTGAACTAATATTGTAGTTTAAATACCTCAGCTTTGCCTTGGGGGCCTTGAGATCTCACTAATGCTTAATTACACTACATAGGAAACTGAAGGAGCCTTCTAAGGTGATAAAGACCAGACCAATCCATTATTATCTTTGTATTATTTATACTGCAGTAATGTCTAGAGACCCAATCAGGGATTAGGCCCAATAGTGCTTGGCAAAGTACAGACGACTAACACAAAGATGGTCCCTGCCTAACAGCTCACAGTCTTTGATTATGACAAGACAACAGATGGCTGAAGAGACTAATGACAGGTGGGGTAGAGTGGGGCACAAAGTAACAGCAAATACAGTTTACTTTGCATAAGGAAGTAGCCTCTGTGGTCAAAGTAGACACATATGGTTTTCAGCATACCAAAAGCCAGATGACTCTAGACATCACAGCAGAGGTAGGTTAAGAAGTTGTTGGTTTTTTTTAAAAAAGGTCTGGGCTAAGAACTGTACAAAATCTTTCTATGATTCTACAGTTTTCTCACACTCAAGCTGGCTGTAACACTGGGAGATTTGGGAATAGCAATTAGCCTTATACATCTTTAACCAATCATTTGCTAATTGGATATATTGAACAACTTACTGAAATTATCTATATTTGAAGTTGGCAGTCAAGATTTAGGGGCAAATTTTGCTCTGTATTTCAAGAGTTGTTCCCAACACAATACAAAAATATACCAGCATTTTGTGGAATTTTGTAGATGGCATGACTAGTAAAAAACAAATATTTTTTCCCCATAGTTCCAAGTTTCTTTTAGCTCTTTGTTAGGCTTTTCATATGAGACAATATATAGTAAAGAAGACAGAATTTTGATTTTAAATAATTTTAATAAAAATGATTGTGAGAACATAAAATAATCTCATTTCCCCTGGGTCCCAGCAAAGCAAAATCAATGAGAACTTTCATTTTATCAAGGGAGCAGTATAGTATATTGATCGAGTCTATAGGAAGCAGTGTAAGAGCACTGACCAACTCCATAAGGGAGCAGAGAACAGCACCAATCAGCTCTAACAGAAACTGCCCATATTTCCTGAATTCTTATAGCCTCATTCTCCTGTTCATTAGATCAGCATAAAACTGATGTAAAAATCTGCACTTTCCTTTCACACTTTGAATAACTTTATTATTATTTCAATTCATTTAATTTCCTTTAGAAGTTCTTCTAGGAGAAGTTTCTTGAGAATTCATTCTAGAAGAAAGTGATAAAAGCTCACCACAAGTTAGACAGGGGATGCTGGAATAATGCCTCCTTAATGAAAGATTGTTATTTAAGGTTCTGTTTAATGATGACAAAACCTCAAAAGGTTGCATAGGATAAATATTAAACAATTCAGGTGCTTATTTGAACCCCTCGGGTCTCCCCTACTGCATTAGAAAACTTATTAAAACAGATTCTCCTGAGTTTTCTGGTACTTCTTAGCTCTGGCTGGCACAGGAATACCATGAAAACAGCCCTAATCATGGTAAAAATCAATTTTACTCACAGATGTGACTGCAACAACGGCTGCATGCCCAAAAAAAAACATGAGACCAGAGAACAGTCCCTTTCTCATGTGGCTCAGGTGTGACCACATATGGCATATTTTGCTCAGTTCTGGGAAGCATATAGAAAGTTGTAGAAAGTTGACAAACTTGTGGGTATTCAGCTACGTGTAACAAAAATGGTCCGAGTGTACTGGGACTGACCCAGTGTACCCACTGGGAGGAGGAAGCTGTTTTCATTACCACCCCCATTCAGGAGGGGGACAAGCTTGCAAGTTCAGTCAGAGCTCAGGAAAGAAGCTGCCACAGGGAGCTGCTGAGCTGCTGCTGTGCAGCCAAAACCTGCCCTGGAAATAGAGTGGGAGCCAGAGTTTGAGGCTTCTAGCTGCTGCCTGCATGCTGTGCTCTGGACCGATATGGCACAAGCTTTGCCCATGGCTGCACTCCTGGATCCTGCCAGCACCTCTGGGAGTGCAAGGGGCAGGGAAAGGAGGGGTTCTGGCAACGGGCTGCCTCTGGAACTCCGGGAGCAGTGCATAGAGCAGAGTAAGCCCTGACTAGGGCGTCTGAGGGCTGGAGCTTGTAACTCCAAAGATGCATGGCCAGCCCCTCCTCATACAGCCCAAAGGCAAGAAACAGGAATAGGGCCTGGAGCTGCTTGCAAAAGCAGTGCTGCCATGTGCCACTTTGCAAAGATCTCTCCCAGGCCTCAGCTGGAAGACACTGACTGCAGGGCATTGTACCATAATGTTTTGTTCACAGTTCTGGACAGCACCAGGAAGTACAGTGCAGAGATGTGTAAAAATGGAAAGATAATGGAGTAATAACTGGTACCAGATTTATATGTACTCATTCAAACCTTAAAAATGCATCTAGGGCTATGCTAACTTCTGACTTGTGCCCACGATCACAGTAGCTTTGCATGCAAACAAAACATGCCTACTGCACATGTTCAGTTTTGAAAGTCAGGCCCACCTATCTATCTTAGAGTTTCATATAGCCCCAATTACTGTAGTGCTTAAGTATTTTACAGTTAAATTAAATATTTGTGGACTTCAAGGAGTTTTGCTCTTTTCCTTTCCCTGATTATAAGAGATAATGCAGGGTTTTTATTTTGTTTTGTTTTTTAAAGTTATCTGGTTATGGAGGCAAAGATCTATCAACAAGAGGGACTCACAGTGTGACCAAAAGGTGCTTAAATTTTAAGTGAATCCAAGTTCCTTTGTTAGGTCATTTCCTAGTCAGATCCCCTTGGTTGAAAACACTATATCTAGCTCTAGTATGTTTTATCTTGCTTTTTATGAGCTGTATTATTCCACAAGATTGCAGCTGACTTGACAGGTCATGCATGGATGGAAGCTCCTTCATAGATGCAGCTGGGTCATAATTCACTGATGGCCTTAAAGCTCAGGACCAAGGCCTGAAACTCACCCAGAAGCAAGCTGGAACCAAGTGGAAAGAAGGGTTCAATATGCTTACAATAGCCCATCCTGATGAGCAGCCAGGTGGGTCACATTCTTCACAAGCCAAAATCCCCACACTGCTTCTGAGAACAACTGCAGAGACAAGAATTACAGCAAAGCTATACGGAGATGAAAAGTCTGATCATTGTGCCCAGATCCTCACCAAAAGAGGATGCGGGTGGAGCGTTTCCTAGCAAGATGAATGTGTCAATAAGTGTTAATTAATTCTTTTTAAAAGATTCAAATCTTACTATGATAATCACAAGGATTATTATGCAGTAAAAAGTAACACAGAGAGCATAATATACAAAGTATGGCATATAGGACCATAATAAAAACAACATAGACCTTTTTCTTCTGTAAAGACTGTGAAATGCTATGTAACTTTCATATGAATCTGCTAGAAAAATAAAATGTTGAGCCTATGCATAGTCAGTTAAAATATCAAATCTACATCTCAGCAACATCAGGAATGTCTTCTAATAATTATCAAAAACCATTTATATACTTACATTCAAAATCAAATAATCTTCAATGTAGATGATAAAATAATCATCTGAAGCATTTAGTGCTTCATGTTTTATTAACTGTTTTTTTAAACTAAGATTTCAAATAATTTAAACACAGTTTTACTGGGAGGATGAAGGAGAGAACATGTCAACTTTCAGCCTATCGCTAATTTGAAACAGCAAAGTCACAAACCTCTTCAAACCAGGGTGTGTGAAGGAAATGCATAAAAAAGCCTTTAGCTATAGCTGTCTTTTGTGGTACCACTGAAATACCTTCAATCACTGTAAGATGCTGCCATCTACTGGATAATATTTAATTAATCAAACCAATCAGTGATTTGCACAAATGGAAATGCATATTGTTTGAGACAAAAACATGTGATTTGATGATAGTTCAGAAGACAACTCCATTGCTCTTTGAGAGCTACAGCTAAACCTGCAGATCTTTCAGAGTAAGGGAAGTGATTTCTGATTTAGGAAGGTAAAACAAGAAAACAAAACCACAAATCTTCTCTCATTCTTTTCACCAGAGATCATAATTTAAAATGAAACATCTGACATTTTTGCTGGGAAATGATTTCATGCAGGTTAAAATCTAATTTTGTTTAGATTGAAGGATACATATCTACATGTTATAAGGGTAATTGAATCTCCATAATTTATTGTTGAATTTACTCCATAATTTACTGTTTAACATAAATAATGACAGTCAATATCTTGCAAAAATCATTTAAAACCACATGTTTTCTGAAGAATGTTCAATTGCAGATACACACACAATTTTATGTGGGTGTAGGTGTATACTACATTTCCACTGACATAAGCAGAGTATCAAGTTGGGTTCACTTGCAAATACAGGGTTCATTTATGTCTCTTAAAAGCCCAAAGTGGACTGTGAAGGGACAGAAAGTACAGTGGACGGAGACATATTTTATCTTTTAAAGTGCTGTGACAAAGATGCTGGATTTTTTAAGCATACAAGTAGAAGCAGCCTCTGCCCCGGATCAGCCCAGATATAAAAGCCTGGTCCACTTTTTGGGCCCACCAATCCCTCTACTTGGTAGAACCTGTGGTGAAATAATGGCTTCTCCCTTCTCTTTTTATAGTACAATGGTACAGGCCAGTCATATTTTGTTCCATATAATTAAAATCTGTCTTAAATTGTTTTAAATAAGTTAAGGCCCCAATCCTGTAAACTCAGACATGCACATGCAAGGAGCTACCTTCATGTATGAAGTCATTGCACTGAGGCCCAAATAATCACTTATTGTAATTTTAGGATTGGATGTTATGTGACTCCAGCTGGGTACTGCACTGGAAAAACCTAGCACTGGATGTAATGCAGGTAAAATTAGAAAAGCAATACATACATAATTACATTAATATATAAATGTGTACAATTAATCTATTTGGAAAGGTTTTGTGTTAAGGTCACATTAGGCTGGATGATAAGTATAACAACCCACTACAGTGTCAATTAGTTACCTATTAAATGCAAATTAGTATTTTAGCAATTAAAAAACTCTCCCACAAAATACAATTTGACAAATCTGACACAAAATAATAAAAACAAGAATTACGTTTTCAGTGAAATGTACATCATGTAAAACCTATGCAAAACAGGACATGCCTGGAGTGTATAATAGGAGAAGTTGTGCCTAGGTTTTGAAGAATGGATGTGAGCCTCACCATGGAAAAATCCATTTGCTAGTGTTTTATAGTCTTTTAGTGTAGATACATGTAGTATAATGTACCAATCCTGCAGCTGCTCTATTTGTGGGAGTTCCTACACATTACGTAGCTGTGGTATCAAGGCATTTTTATTTTAAAAATAATCTAGGTTTCTAAATTATGGCTAGTTGGTTAAAAAAACAACAACCCTGTAACCAAGTTTATATATTTTAAATGATGTCTTAAACTATGCCTGGGGTGGACAAGATTTTATTTTGCTGTCTTAAACTAGATGGGGCAAATAAAAATGCAATATATGGATTAAAATACTGTTGTCTATTTGTAGATAAAGTGTTTTAACTGTTATCGTAATTAGCATTTTTATTAAATTAAATAAAAAAGAAAAGAGAACTTGATGACTCAGGGAACCAGGAACAGGAAATATGACCTGAAACACTCCATACTAAAATCAATAGAAAACCCTCATAGAAATTAGTAGAATTTGGTTTGGGCCCACATTGCTTTCACTTCTTTAGAGCTAAGTGAAATGCTTTAGGACAAATATATTGTAACTTTTTGGGCTAGACTCAGAAGTAAACAGATTCAATTCTCTAGGCTGCCTGATTTGGAGAAGAATTTGAATTTAGGGCTCCTCCATTGTAGGTAAGTGACCTAACCACGGTATTACAGAGTACTACAGAGTATTCTAGAGTATTCAGAGTATTCAGAGTATTCTAGTATTCTAGGGTGGGGTCACCACACTATAAAGTCATTATCACTGTCATGCTCTCTCTCTTTGGCTCAATGAATATTTAAATATGTATGTAAAATGGAACAGCTTTGACTAGAGTTTAAGAGCAAGGTATCCCAGAATAATCTTTACCCAAAGGTTAGGGAACTCACCAGTCAAGACCCAACTTCAAATCGCTGTTCCAAATCATGCAAAAATTGGAGACTTGAACCATGCCTCCCACACATCAAACATGGGGCTATGAGGTGTGGTGGATGTGGTTTTGTGAATAGTGTTTCAAAATTATCTTTTTATTCCTCTTTTTAGGCATTTAAAAAAATTAATATCAATGTTTAGTTTTGAATTGAATAAAGTATTTAATTTGATCTGAAATGACATTTTGTGTGTGTTTTAGTTTCACTCAAAAAACAACACAAAACAAAAACACAGAAACAAAACAAAAAAAAATTAAGGCCAACCCAAAATAATTCCCACTCCTCACCCCCTAGTTTTTCAGTTTGTAAAATGATATATATATATATATATATATATATATATTGCATAGCTCTAGCCAATTGTGCAAATTCAGTAGAAATTGGTAATTGCCCAAAGTCCACTTCATCTATTCTAAGAGGTATTGCAGAATGTTAAATCTTTATATATGGGGTTTTTTTTCTGGGGGGAGGGGTTGCTCTAAATTAAGCTATGTATAATTGAAAGACAGATCTTAAGAAGTTTGTGTGCACTTAAATTTCTACTGACGTGAATAATACTAGACAGTCATGTCTATGTCTGGAGGAATGATTTTCTTCAAACTTCAGGTAGTAATTTCAGTTCAAGACAATAAGACAATAAGAAAGGAAAAGCAATAATTTACTTGAGCAAATTATATGTAACAAAACCTATTGCAATTTAGACAATTCTAAATTAGGAATTTTAGCCTTAATCTTCTCCGTGTCTCCTTTTCCACATACACAATGAGAATACCGGTACCTGCCACACAGGGTGTTGTAAGGCTTAATTCATGTAAGTTAAGCATTTTGAGATGACCTGTGCAAAAGATTATATAAATATTAAGTATTATCTTATTATATTAAACCACAGACTTGATAAGGATAACTTCACCATGAACTGGAAGACTGCCAGAACAGATAGCTATACCAAAGGAAAGCTCAAAAACTCATAACAGTAACAACTGATAACTGTTGAAAAAAAAAAGAATTGTATTTTCTATGATATCTTTATAATAAAATTCTTATCTGTCTAGATTGTCCTTCAGTTTCTTTTTACCCTAGACTGCTCCAGAAGTTTTATGTACTAATCAAAAGCTCTTGATCTGCAGATAACAAAAGTAGCTTCAGTCAACTGGGGACAGAATGGCAAGATCCACAGTATTTTTTACTATGAATGTAATTTGCTTTCTTTTTTAACTTGCCTGAGGAGTTTTTTACAAAAGACAGAAAAGTTAAAACTGGCAAAAATTTTGGGCCATTATTTTTTTTTTTTTTTGGCAGAGGGAGGGAGGGAGAGAAAGGGCATGGAGGGCAAACAACTCTTGATTTTTGGTTTGAGAATTGATGTTAGTTTGACTAAATTGTTTACGACAAAATAATCTGAAAGAGTTGAAATGTTTAGTTTCAACATTTTCAAAAGGAAACATTTTGATTGTTTAATTTGAAAAGACTCTATTTAAAAGTTTAATTAATTTTATTTAAAAAATAAAAACCTTAAAAATGCATGAAGTCAAAACATTTTGTTTGACCCAAAAATTATTTTTTTCTGAATTGCTGTCCTGTTTCAGGAGAACCAAAAATGGAATTTTTCAGTTTCCTCCTCAAGCAGCTGGGTCCCCAGACAGTCAAGTAGTTTGGGAGCCCCAGGTCTGTGACAGTTCACAGGGCAGGCAACTGGGACCCTGGGGGTCCGTAAGCTTACCAGTGGGCAAGCAGGGACCCTGATGTCCTGCCTGCCCACCAGTTGGCTTGCAAGAAAGTAGTTAAAAGTTTCATTGGAAGCAGCATGTTCCTGTTGAACACTTCAGTTCTGTTGAATCTGCATTTTTTGATGGAACACTGTTCTGTCAAAAAGTTCTGAACCTGCACTAATTCACATACAAGACTTATTCTAGGAATAACCAGTGGAAAACAGTTGTAGTTTGAGACAAGAAGAGGAACAAAAGGAAAAGGGGGTTGAAAAGTCCCTCTATCAACAGGAGGTAGGGTTCAAAGATCTTAAGGGCAGAAAAGACCATTAGATCATCCAGGCTCACTTCCTGTCTGTATCATAAGCCATAGAATTTCATCCAGTTACTCCTGTAACTTGTTCAAGGACTTGTTTAAAAACTGAAAGTACCAAATTAAAGTATCAGAAGGTATAAGAAAGTGAGAAAGTGATGTCTTTAAGCTATATACAGGATGCAGTGACCAACCCAAAAACTCTGTTATTCTCTTCTGAGAAATTTGAAATAGTTAAATACAAGATGGTGGGAGGATCTGGGGAAGCAAGCAAACAGAGAAGCAGCTGAGAAACCTGGTGAGGAGGTATAGAGAGTTTTCAAAGTGCATGTTTAAAATGTATACACATGGGGAAAAGGGAATGGAAACCATGGAAAGTCTATTGACCTCCACTAGCAATCAGGTTCTAGGCTTTCCAGATCAGATACAATGTGTATATCCAGCTATCTTAATATCTATAGATGCCTTTGAAGGTGTCTGTGTACTTTGAAGAAATGTGGTTTCCTTATTGCTAACACTAACTGACATTGGTCACTGGGAGAGACTGATAAGATTTGCTAGAGGGAAAAAAGTACTGTTATAACAAGATAATAGTATTCTATTGTTACCACACTTGAGTCCTCTTACCTAGATTTGACAGAAGGTGCTTGACATAGTATGTAGAGTTGAGAACAGAAGATATGGATACGGATGTACTACTACCACCAGCAAAAAAATGAGACTGATAAATTGTATGTAAATCAAGAATTCTGCACTGATTGTAACAAGTTCTGCTGGCGTCAGTGGTACTGGCCTCTGTATCATGTTACTGGGGTATCAAGCTTTTTCATTCCGACCAAGATCATGTGACTGAGCGCAAGAAAATAAAGGCCAGTTCTCTGCGCTTTTATGTTTCAGACCCTTATTACACCAGTAGTCTGATTATGTCTTACATAAACAATTTTATTTTGAAGTACAGTGACTCACTTTAATGACAGTCAGACTGAAACAGCCAGTTTTATTTAGGAAACAGAATGTAATAAATCCTTTTGAACTGAAGTGTGTGATACCCTAATATGCTGCATACATTTACAATTCCCAGACTCACAGAGGAGGCATGTCAGGCATGTCAGTCTGTACCCTCCCTTTTAGCAGTTTTCTGTTGCTTCTCTTACTGGTCTTTCCCAGATTCCATCAATGTCACATGTACTACCTTAAGGGAACCCCATGACCCCCACCCCCCCACACACACACACACTTGATCAGGGATTAAAGGAAACAAAGTGACTCCATTCAAATTGACTTGGGTATGAACTTAATAGAAGCCACCCCTCCATTACCAGTCAACTCAGTTACCCCTGCAGACTGTGTACCAGCTGATGGCAAAGAACTAGTCCGCTGGGTCTAGTCTGGGAAGAATCTGGTATGATCTAGCTATTTGTCCCACTGCAAATATAACCTGTTCTGGTCTCACTAGCAGATGAGCATCCCATCTAAGCCTAATGAGGTTATTGTGGCTGTGATTGCTTTAATACACTGAATATACACAAATTAGCTGGGCCAGATAATATACATCCCAGGTTGTCAGTTAATCATTTTACTGTTCAATCTGCAAGTATTTCTGAAATGGTATATAGAACTGGGGAGGCCCAGAGGATGGGACCAAAGCAAAAACTGTATTCACTTAAAACAAAAAAAAAAGTAAAATAATGAATAGCATCTTTAGCAATAGGAGTCATGTAAATCTAGAATTAATCTTTCATAAAATAGAACAAACATTGAGTGATTCAAAAATATTCAGTGATGTCCATTCATCCTCTACTTTCATAATTTCATTATGAGAATTATATCTAGCTCAACTTCTTCTTTCTAAACCATGATGCTTATGCCTCAGTTTCAATTTCCTGTAAATTAATACAACATTTTTTATAGAGTCTAATGAAATTTTGTATAAATCTTTAGTTAGTTTAAAAACATCTAAGACTGAAAATTGGCTAAAGGACTATAGGCAAAGGGTAATGATAAATAGCAGTGTATCAAAGTGGAGGAAATTGTCCTTGGGGCATCACGGGGACAGGTGTTAGGGTATTCTTATTTAACATCTTCATTAATGATCTGGAAGAGGAAGATAAACAAAACATTAATTTAATGAACAGATTATCCTAAACTGGGAGGGGTAGTAAATACCAGAGAGACTTAAGGACAGATGAAAAATATTAGCAGGAAACAACAAAATGAGCTGCAAACAAATCTAGCTGCAAGATCTGGAGAAAAAAAAAAATCAGAAACACAAGTATTTATTGGGATCAAAACCCCTCAGAGAGCAATAGTGTCAGTAAGTGGCCTAGGGGTTATTAAATACAGTAAATTAGACAGGAGGTTCCTGTCACATGATCTGCAGTGGCACACAAACATAAGTGGTTTAGGCAGTCTTAGGGCAGACTGTCAAAAAGCAGGGCAGAAATTCCAAACTGGTTTATGTTGTGTAATTAGATTTTATCAAACCAATAACGAGTGTGAACTCCTAAAACATTATAACAGCCTTACCATGGAATCACAGGCAGTCCAGTCTATCATGCCACCCAGGGAAGCTGGACTACATGATAGATGCTCACTTTATACCAAAAATCATAACAATATTTAGGTTATTCCCAGATCCAAAGGACTAGTCACTTACACCAGGTCAATTGTACTCAGATCTCAAACCAAAGACAACACCTATAACCAATCCTGTAATAAACTAACTAAAGATTTATTAACTAAGAAAAGAAATGAGAGTGATTTACAAGGATAAAACAGGAAACATACATACACCCAAGTGAGTTACAGTCTTACATTTAAAAAGGTCATATAAGCTTCAAAGTCCTTTCAGACTGACCCATGCCAAGCAGCATGGGGATCTCTTGCTTATGTTTAGGAATCTTTGCCCCTCAGAGTCCGGACAGAATAAAGAGACCCAGTTTCTCCTTGTCAGGGATTTCACCCAAGAATCCAAGCAGATGAGATGAATTCATGTACAGGCCTCCTCTTTCTGGAGGGAGAGAAGAATTCAATCAACAAGCTCTCAGTCCTTTGATGCTACACAATGCCTCATTTGCCTTCAACTGGCCATTTTGCATGCAGGACGAGCACTTTACCTTAATTAATGCTTCTTTTCCTGTTTGATGAGTTACAGAGGTTTCCAGTGCGAACACTCAACATATCTTTATGCCAGGGGACACACATATTATAAGAAGGATTGCAGCCTCATACAAGCATTCCATAAAGTCTAAACACTAAACACATTCATATAACACTAATGTCTATTTTAACTATGCTAACCCATAGGTAAGCCAGACTGATTTCCAGCTGTGCCTTTGTCAGTGTTCGGCGAGGCCTTGGCGTGAGCTGGCACCTGGTCTGCCAGCATCACAGTTCAACACGGTAGAACAGCAAAATGTCAAGCCATTTTTCAGATCCATTTGCTTCATGTGACTGACCAGGCTGATGATAATATTTCTCTGCGGTCTGTCAGTGAAACCACATATACCATAAAATAATGATATAGAAGCTGGGTGGAATGACCTAATTAGAGATTAAAATAACTGAAGACACTTCCTGGTCTGCTCATGTGGCAGTGTATCTGTGCAGGTTGCAGATACAATCAGGCAGAGTGTATCTAGTTCAAAAGAGAATTACAAACACCTTCTATAAGCATTTGAAGTGTGTGAACATGACGAGGGAATAGGAATTATTTGTGGGGCCAGGGGTTACAAGTGGAAGCAATGAGAAAAGATTAAGCAAATTTTGCACTAACAGTTTTAAAAAATGCATTACAACATAGAATAATTTACCAGTGCAAACTGTGGAAACTCCAGTGTTAATTTTTTTTTTAAAGTGAACTTGTCAAAGCACAGTAGCCTATTACTCTGGTGAACAATCCTGCTCTGATTGAAGGACATTTAATTCCCATATGTCTGTCTGCTTAGAAAAGGATGTCTGGATTTATTTCACTGGCTCCATAGAATTGTCTTAAAAGTTTGGGAAACTGGTCACATCCCAGAAAATTGAAGAAGGAGTTGTAACTTCCCTATTTTCAACAAAAAGAAATTGCTCTAATTATAGAATCTGAGATTCATAGATTCCAAGGCCAGAAAGAATAATTGTGATCATCTAGCCTAAAATCCTGTATAGCACATGATATAGAACTACCACAAAATAATTACTAGAGCATATATATTTTTTTTTAAAATCCAACCTTGATTTAAAAATTGTCAATCATGGAGAATCCACCATAGCCATTGGTAAAGTGTTCCCGTGATTAATTCCTCTAACCATGAAAATTTTACACCTTTATTTCCAGTCTGAATTTACCTAGCTTCAACTTCCTGTCTTTGGATTTTGTTATACCTTTTCCTGCTAGACTGAAGAATGTATTAATAAATGTATGTTCTTCATGTAGGTGCCTATAGGGGAATAATGGTGCTGTCAATCCCAGGGAAGATTCATACTTCCGTGAACTGACTGAAATGCTGTCTCAATCCAAAAGTCAGAGACATCCAGTATGGTGTCCATACAGGTTGATTTACAATCCATGCTATATATGTTCTGAGGAGCATTACTGAGAAACTACTAGAGTGACAAAAGCAAGTTTACATCATTGAACTTTCCAGCCACTTTTGACTAAAGAGCATTGATCAGCATTATGGTTACTGCTACGCCAGTATGGGATGACAGAAGACTTTTTCTGCCTAGTAGAGGAACTATACCTGGTACATTTACTGTGTGAGGGTCAATGGTTATATGACAGACTGTTTTTAGTAGAATCAGAGTACACCAGGGATGCATTCTTTCACCTACATTATTTAAAGTTCTAATAGCTTATCTGATGACAAAGCTGTCTGAGGCCAAAGTAGGTGTGAAATTTAAAGATTCTTCTTTACAGCATTTTGAGTATGTGAATGATATTGCCTTACTTAGAGAGACTACAGACAAATTAGAACAATGGTACTCTACGGGACTTAAGATCAATGGTGATAAAAAACAAAGTTGTGCATGCCTCCGATAAATTGGAAGTGAATGACTTGCCAACACTTCATGTAGATGGCAATGATATTGAACGCATGAATGATTTTATCTATCTGGGTAGTCAATTGACAGCAGGAGATTCTATAACCAAAGAAATCACAGATTGGCTTTGCATCAATAGCTTTTCAGCATTTACAAAGTTATGAGTATTCAATGAGGTAGTGATAACTACTCTGCTGTGTGGAGCAAAAAGGTGGTTGTCAGACCTAAATCTTCCCATGCTGATTCTTGTCAAAGGAAGACTTGCAAAAGACCATTCAAGATGGAAATCCTTCTAAACACGACCCCAACTACATCATAGCCTTGTGTTCTGCTGCAGCAGCAAATATCTATGAATGTATGAAATTGGAGTGAGGAATATTGTTCTCATAGTCCTATGGATGACTGCTCTTGCTGACAGTCAGTTAAATTTCCTACAGGGAATAAGCAATATATTTTCATGTGATAATGTGGATTTTTGGATTGTAAATTAATGGATGAAATGTGTTTTATCACTGCCAACCCTTCTTTGGCCTTTCCAGTTGGCTCACATGTATTAGTGGATTTATCCTTACAACAAACCTGAGAGGTTGGGAAATAGTAGCCAAGTTTTACATGTGGGACATCGAGGCACAGAGCAATTAAGTGATTTGCCCAAGGAAGAATGTGTGCAGCAGACATCTTTGGCAGAACCACGAACAGGCTCCAGATTTGCTGAGTCTTTAACCACAAGGCTATTCTTCCTCCTGAGGGCCTAATTCTCATTTACACTAAGGTAACATTGCTCTCACAGTTTAAAGAAGCCTTAAATTTAAACTCACTTTAAGTTCCCTTTACACTACCAGAGGTTTTATTAAGGGCTTTTAGGTCCTGTTTCTGCAAATGGATCCACATAGGCAGGTGCTTGACACTGAATAGAACCTCACTGAAGTTAATGGGACTTCCCAGGGGTGCAGAAGCCTGCTGGAGTGGAGCCAAATTACAGGATAGGGCCCCATGAGGAATGCATCTCTTTCTCCTTGCTACCTAAATCTGCCAGGTCAAATAGAAGCTTTCAGTGGCTACAAAACAGAAGTCAGCCCATCTTTTACTAACTGATATACAAGCTCAGGAAAACTAGCTTCCTATTACTTAGGAACATGATTGCACAGTTCAGCAACATCATTAGATTCTTGAAAACTTCCTTTCCCTGTAAAAGGCAATTATTAACTATTATTGGTAAGCTAGGCTTCCTCAACCTCAAAGAACAAGTCAGCAAAAGGAGTTAGGATTAGAGGTTCCATTGACTATTATACAGTACATTATTTCATAAATTATAATTTACCACCCTGGAGGACAGGCATGAGAGCTGACTGGTTTATCTTCTAAACAGATATAAAGGAATTATTGTTTTTGTCTCATGTTCAATATAAAACAAGGAAAATCAATTGGCAGTTTTTAAAAAAGGATGGGGGTGGGGAGAAATAGGGAAATTGATTGAATTAATTTGCCACTGATGCAATATAAACAAGGACAACAATGAGGAGGGCACTGTTCTTTTTAGTACCACTCTGCTTTGATTGCTGCTGAGAATTGCTGGTACACTGAGGAACAACATACCTGTTGAGCATCTGGATTTACCCAAGTACTTCCTATCATTCTATTTACGCTAATGGAGAAGAGATGAAAGAACAGTGTCACAGCAGGTACAGTGGAGCGGAGGACCAACAGCAAAAGGGTTCAGTATGTGAAAATCAGGTTTAACTGTATCCTAGGGAGGTTTCATAGCTCTATGAGTTCCAGTAGTTAACAATACTGTTCCAGTAATTAACAATACTGTTTTATTTTAAACTAGTATTACTTTTATTTTTTTAATATTAAATTGTTCTGTCTCTATACATAATGTGCCGCAATAGTCTCTAAAAAATTCAGAATCATCCAGTCAAATTTGCAAATTAACAAGGCTCCTATGCTCAAGATAAGTGAAAAATGAATGGGATTTGAACTTTACAAATGTATAACCTTGACCTTACCTTTTAATCAGGGTCTACAGATACTCTTTCCAATTTCTATAAGTGGAGTGTCTAATCTTGTCTATGCATTTGGGATATCTACACATTTTATCTTTCTTTGCATTAAAATACTTCTGAGTTCTTTTAACTTATACCAAAGGTTTATTATTAGACTAAAGATAGTGTTGGAATACCAGGTCTCTTTTAAGCTTCTCTTTAGTATTAATAAGAAGGAAATACATACAGTATGAACTGAGAATGAATCAGACTATTCTCTTTAGTCCCTTGTGCCTGACAACTCTTTTGGATTTTAGTTTTCCCCATGTCCTGCCTAACTATAGCCAGCATCCTGGCAGTACTTCTCAGAGATGGGGTACATCAAATATAGAAGAAAGGAATATTACTAACGTTTGTTATTAGTTAAGTACTAACAACATTTTGAACACTGTACAAGTGATAGAGGAAGACAAAAGTCACTGCTCCAAGAGTTGAAAAAACATGGGTATGTTTGACAATGCCACAGACAGGTACTTTTGTCTCTGCAGTGACTAAATCCTGGTTTTTATTTTTAACTATTTGTATAATAGTAACATCTAGAGATCCCACCTATGATCAAGCTCATAGTAAAATACAGCCTCTGATTTAAAAGAACGTATAATCTGAATAGACAATAGGCCAAGTGGTGAGAAGGGGAAGAGGCATAAGGCCTGCCTAGGTATGTGTACACAGCAACTAGACACCTGCGGCTGGCCCATGCTAGCTGACTCAGGCACACGTGGCTTGGGCTGCGGAGCTGTTTCATTGATGTGTACAATTCTGGGATCGGGCTGGAGCCAGGGATCTAGGATCCTGCAAGGTGGGAAACTCCCACTGCCTCTCTCTACTTATGTATTTAATGCAAATATATATGGTCATCTGTTGGAAATGTGTGAAAAGTCTCTGTCGTATTTTAGACATGAAGTCATTCTGTGCAGTGAAGACAGTGATATTCCATAATTATAACTCTTAGAATATTTACTGTTCTATACTCTATAATTTTCTAACACACACACACACACACACACACACACAATCAAGCTCCATATTTCTTGATAAAGAAGTTTTTCATTTTCTTCCAGTGTAATATATAATCTTTTAAAAATGGTTAGGGATTTGGTAGATACGCACAACTTTGTGGCTTCAGTGAACACCTCAGACAAATCATTCAGCCACCAGGGTAATCTGGGGTTATTTGGAAAGCTATTAATCCTCTCACACAGAAGTCTGTGTAACTAGGTGCAGCCAGTCAATAAATGGGAAGATGATTTCATGAACAATTTCAGGGTTGTTTCCATCTTGCAGGGTTGAAAGTGGACCTGTTTACAGGATTTTTTGTCATTAAAATTTTCTTATTTTTTAACCAACATTTTTGTTGAAATCAAATTGAAAAATTATTTTAACTTACTGAAAACCCTATTTTCAGGAATAAAACATATTTATTAGTAAACTAAAAAAATCTATACAATTTTGATGAAGCATTTGACAAAACACTCTCAGAAAAGGAAAATTGGAATGTCAGTGATGTTTTGTGAAAAGTATTCCTCCAAAAAAAAAGGTTATTTTTCCAAACCCCCACCTTCCTCCAAACTTGTGTATGAGAAAGATTTCAACCAGCTGTATCATTTGGTAAGTTGATTCAACAGAAACAAAAGAGAGCAACAGTCAGTAAGGTCTATTAAGCAGGATACTTATAGGAGGATTTATAATAAGTACAAACAATATAACAATCAAAGGAGTAACCATGTAAACTGAAGTGCTTTCCCATCCTGAGGATTTTTACTAGTGCTCGAAACCTGTGGAGCCCTTCTATTTACCACCAATTATCTCCCCACAGACCTTGTGTTGAGCAACCATCTCAACTGGAAGGTAAAATGAAGCTGGAGTTAATCCTTTTTGTACTAGGTACCACATAGTGACACTTACCCTGTTATAAGCCTCCCCGTATTTTACAGTCAGACAGTCAGACAAGTGTAATCTCACTTAGACACAGTTTTCAAGTGACATATATTCTGTACCAATTCTAATTTATTTTAGATTATTAGGGTTTGGAGTGACACACACTATGACAAAATGTGTTTGCTTAAAAGGAATAGCAGATGAGAGTTCTTGCTTGCTGATTTTTCCATCATCTGCAAGAAGACAAGAAGAAACAAGAAGAAAAGGTTTGGATAAATGTAATTGGATGAAAAGCAACTGGAAGTGGAATATAATTAAATGAAGAGGACATAATGAAAAATCTCATAATTTTATTCTTCTGAAGATGTGTCCAACAAAATCAACAGTTTTGCAACTGACTTTATTGGAGCAAACAAAGGAAACAACGTAGAACTTCACTGAGGATTAAAGTTATAAATCTAAACCATGAGAAATCTTGTTGTGTCTCAGAGGGGAGACAGGAAGGAGTATATTTTCACCACCGTATGTGTTATGTGTTCAAATCCCCACACACTACACAGAGTATATGGGACAGCTCCTTGACTGTTGTGAATCCATGAAGATCTACTGATCTCACTGGAACAACCTCTGGCTCGTTTTATGCCTCTGAATATACAAACTAGGTGGAATATAAAATTATACATGATAATTTCTGTAAATCTAAAAGATACAGATATTAAAAACTAATAATGGCACAATAGGATTATGTTGTGCTGAATTTTGGTAATTCTAGTACTTATATTCTGTATATTTGTATTGAGCATCCTTATGCACTTACATATTTGTGCTACCATTTTTATGAGAGCTCCCTCTGTATCCCACCTTTTCCTTTCTTCCCTCCCTCAAATTAATTCCTTCTATGAAGTGCACTAATTCTAACCTATGCCATAAAAAATGCTGTCACCTTCTTAACTAAACATTTTTTTAAGTTGGGCTTTAAGCAAAGCCATCTTCTAGGTTATCCATTGCATTATGGCATGTTAAAACTTGCATGCTTTAAGTCCATGTTTAGGCACAGTATAAGTGCCCTGATTTTCAGAAGTAGGGAATACCTATGCCAGTGTAAAAAATGGCATTGGGAATGCTTAGTATCTTTGGAAATCAGAGCATATATTGAGGTACGTAACTGGGATTTAGTCACCTACCTTCAGACAAATAAGTTTAGCTATGTTGGCTTTCATGTCTGAGTTATGCTGCCTGTCTCATTAGTTTGTAAGCTCTTTGGAAAATGATTGTGTTTTCCTGAGTGGCATATGCGATGACACAACCAGAGTCAGTGCTTAACAAACAGCATCCAGGAACAAACAACATAGGCTAAATTTACAAGACGGGGAACTCTATTCTTTCACAACTTTCAGTGTCATATCAATATTGTTGAAGTGTTTCAGTGTGACTGTCCTTTGAATTTCATATTTTATATTGTAGCATTGCATTAATTTTAATATATTATAAAAATTAAAGTGTTTTATGATTGTTGAAATGAAGTGGTTTTTCCTTTCCCCATTAAAAATGCCACTGACATAGAGATGTTCCTGTGAAATGTTTAGATTTTGAAAAAAATGCATTTTTTGATGGAAAATGTTAATGTTAGCTATGGAAGGCATCCCAAGGAGACAGGAAGCTCCTGAGGAAAGGACCTCGTAAGACAGCTGGTCAAGTGAGCCAGAGCAGGGAGGCTAGAGGGTGCCTTCAGGAGAGGATTTCATTGTGCCTCTATGAAATTTTCATTGAGATCTCTCAGGAGAATTCAAGCGATATCCCTATGAACATAACAAACTGCTTCACACGGCCCCCCTGCCTAATTCTAGAGGGGAATGAGAAGCACATAGCAATTCTACCTCTCTTTATTGAACCACAAACTCTTGTAGCGTGAGTAAATTAATGAGAAGTTAAAAGCTGTGTCCTGTTCATTAGGGGGTGCCATTCCTGAAATGGAAAATTTATTTACATAACCAAGGTTCCTCCTCCTGCATCAGGTTCACCTATGCTCACCTGCGAGTTCTGACTACACCACAGTGGAGTCAAAAACAGGTCCTGGCTAGCAGCACATCTGGATCCCCTGTCACCTGTCCCTATACTCCTCCCCCTCTTCTTCATCCATCTCATCCTCCTTGCTGTTCATGGTAGCGGCCCGTGTGTTGGAGTTCAGAGTTGTGACCACAGTTATCAGTGCTGGGCATTGTGGGACAACTTCTGGATACTGTTAGGATTGACAAAGGTAACATAGTGTTTACACTTACTCTGCGTTGACCTCCGTATGGTGACCATAGCTCAATGACTCTCAGGAAGTAGGTGTTACTATGTTGGTGTAATGGGGCATTTATATCAGCAGGAGACAAATTTAAGTGTAGGCACCTTGGCAACTAGGTTGATAAAAGGTGGCTACGTCAACCACACTTTGTAGTGTAGACCAGGCCTGAGTCATATGTCTTTATGGAGAGAGGGGAAAGCAACAAAGAGTACTCAGAATATTTTTGAGAGTGATGGTGAAGTCAAGAACTTCTGTCATACAAACAAGAAAAAAAGTAATCTTGGAATTTTAAAGATTACTGAAACTGGGATTATTTATCCATACTGATCAAATGCCTTTGTTTGAGAGGATGCAGAGAAATGAGATTAGATCCATGTTGCAAAACCAGACCAAATCAAAAGCAATCACCTTGATTGTGTACTATGTACCTTTCCCCATACTCTTTCTTTCTCTTTGATTTCTTTTAGATAGTATGTTCCATGGGGCAGATCCAGGATGCCTTCTCTTCTGTAGATCATGAAATTATTCCCTGCTAGTGAGCCACCAAGAATTATCCTGTCTGTCCTCTTTTGCTTGAGTAAGTTTATTAGGAAGTGATAAGCAGCTGTGGAAACTGAGACGATGTGGTGAGTAGGTATGAGCATCAGAATATTTTAAAAAATAGTAGAAAACAGAAAAGTTTTTTAAAAAACCCTGAAAATAAGAAAAGGTGTAAAAATAATAGATAGAAACATAGTATATAAATACCTATATTTAATCTGTGAATAAATATTAGTGAATAGCAGGGCTACTAGATGCTACAGTAATTCATTTGGCATTTGTATTAATCATCACAATGCAAATGTATGTGTGTTAGTTAATAGCCATTGTTTGAGATACTCAAGGGAAAGATTTCCATTTCCAAAGCCCAATCAGAGGCACAAGTATGCATTTTTCAGAAGTACTGAGAACCTGCAGCTGCCATTAAATTGTGGGCACTCAGTACCAATGAAAAACAGGTGCCTTTATTTAGGTGCCTAAATAAAGATTTAGATTCATAGCATTACAACTTTGAAAATTTTGGCCTAAATTTCAAAAAGACACAGTCTAATAATAAAAAATTGTGAAAAAGGCATAGACAGGGAAGGAAAAAGTATATTTTGTATATTTACATACAGAAGAAGGGAAACAGAGTGAAAATATATATATATATATATATATATATATTCACACATACACACACATTTTCTTCCACTTTTTGGTCTGTTTGGTGTTTACACTGCAAGCTCTTTAGCCTAAGGGACCTGTTTTCTCCTACATCTGTAGAGCAACTGGTCTAATTTTCAGTACTATATTGATAATATTTACATTACTTTTTTGTGTTCAGAAAACTTCATGGAGTTTAGTCTCTGTTAGTCCGCTAGCCCTGTAATCCAAACAGACCCCAAATTCTCACTTTTCATAAAAATCTGTTTTTTTGCATTGTAATAAAAATGAATAGTGAAGGAATGAAGGAAATTGATTAGAGTGTTGGGCTTATCCTCTATTTGACTGAAGAGTGCTACCAGATCTTGAACTTCTCCCTGAACAACTACTAGAATGGACAAGTAGTAGGCATTCTCTTGAGATTTTCTGGATACACACAGTATGGTACAGATCTTTAGCTTGACAGAAAGGAGTTAATTCACTCAAAAACATGACGTGGTCCTGTAAATTGTTACCAGCTGTCACCCATCCAATTCCACACTCTTTGAGTGATGTATGTGGAAGGAAATGACCTTGGTCATATTAAAAGGATGAATTAATTTAGCAAAGTAAAACTGATCCTTTCAAAATAAAGATATGTTCCCTACTACAAGGATCATATACTCTGCCATAACTTGGCAAAATGTTAATCAGATACAGAAAAACCTTTCTTGCACTGTTATAGCTAGACACCCTAGTGAATAAGGAATTGGCTTCTTTGAAGAATATAGGAATTAAATAACCCAAGCATGGAAACATAAAATATAATCACAATTAGCAGTACAGTATGTACGAGGTATATCTGACTGATGAAAGCAATTTACTCTTTCAACAAGTCATACTAAAATACCCATGAATCAACTGTTTTACATCAACTATCAAAGGTTATTTCTGAGTGAACAAATTTTCTCATGAAAGAACGATTAGTAAAATCTTGTTAAGCCTTAGAAAAGGTAAGATTAAGTACATTTCCCATCAGTACCCCCCATCAAAGATAATGGAAATGGGAGTTAGTGGAGAGAAGTTATTTTAAAAGCTCTCTTTATAATACCTAGAGGCCTGATCCTTCATTCCATCTCAGTGGGAGTGTGTCCTAAGCATGGACTGCATGACTGGACCCTCTCTAATTGCACTGCTGCTTGAATCCTTCCCCCTGCCCCACCTAAACTCTGATATGACACTTACTGTGGCCTGTAATATAACTCAAACCAATTTAAATATATATGAACTGTCTATTTCTATATCAATACAAAATAAAGCTCTGTAGTAATTCCAGATCTGATAATTTCCCAACAAATAATATATTTATTGCAATTGATTTATTTTATAATCATATGGTAAAAATGAGAAAGGAAGCAATTTCTCAGTAACAGTGTGCTGTGGCACTTTTATATTTTTATGGCTGATTTTGTAAGCAAGTAGTTTTTAAGTGAGGTGAACCTTGGGGATATGCAAGGCAAACCAGACGCCTGAAAGGGGTACAGTAGTCTGAAAAGGTTGAAAACCACTGTGCTATGCTCCATAAAAAGGTGTAGAAATTTTTTTCCCCATTGATGCAAGGGTGAAGAACTGTGACTCCCCGAAGAGAGAGTCTGCTCCTTTCCAGGCAAGCTGGTTAAAAAAAAGTCCATAGATAAACTACTCCTAATCCTAAGCAGGACTTCCTGGACGCCTGCCTTCTGCAGCTGTCTCTTTAGGAATCTTTAGGAGAACCTCCTAGGCTTCCTGCTCTGGTGGGTTCTCTGGACATTTTCCCATGCTACGTGGCAATAACTTCTGCAGGCATGATTTCAGTAAACAGGCTAGCAGCATAAGGGCCTGGGAAACTTCGGAATGCCAGAAGCAGCTGTGTTCACTCTGCCTAGTTACCCTCAAAAGTGAGATATCAGCCAATACCACTGATGCCTGTGGAAAATGATGCCAGTATTCAGTGCCATTCTCTTATAGTCAGTTTCATGTAACCACACAATCTGCTCTTCATTTCCTTCACCCCGGCAGGTCATATTCATCATTGCTTGAGCTGAGAATGGCACTGGTGATTAGGAACTCCAAAGCAGAAGGGTCCATAAGCTTGTCTTGTTTAACACGTTAGGGGAGCAAGGGAAGGAGGGGGGAATTCTGAATCTAAAGTTTTGCTCTCTATTCCTACTATACTGACAATGGTCCCTTTGTGCATTTTATCTGTAGCTGTAGTCATTGTGGCCTTGAGGGGGACTTCCTCCACACCAGTGTAATGACAGAAAAGAAATGATATGGAAGATGATCCATGTTATGCAAGATCCTTCAACCCAGTGCTCCATTAGATCTTGAACAGAGGGCCAATACTGCAGACTGTATGGAGAAGGAAATAGGAGAAAAGTGCAGGAAAAGGACTGGGAGATGCACCAGAACATAATGGGGAATCTCTGACAGCAAACTCAGATGCTGCAGACTTTTATGGGCCTTCAGATTCAACAATTCTAGATTCAACTACCATTGCAGTCTGTGGAGAACTGCATCAAAATGCCTCCCTATACCCCATCTCCCTTGCCAGCATTCCTCATGACCTTAGGGCAGGCACACCTACCACTCTACACCAGGGGAAAGCATGGACAACTGCAGCATCACCTACTCTGATCTGTGAGAGCCACAGTTGATATATGTGTAGCTACAATGTCCATCAATGTTTCTTCCACTGGTTTATTTATTAAAGTTCTTATTTTTTTAAAGTTACAATGTATTTACTTTTAAATTCTTCAGATTATATTTGGAGCCATTTTTGTTAGTGAACAGAAGGCTTTTGTTTTGAAAGTTATTCATCTTGATTAGTTTACAAAACATGATGTATAATGACTGCTGGCAGTGAAAATAGTGGTCTTGTACACTCACAACCTATTGAATCAGAGTCAAACACTGTAGCTCTCATAAATGTTCAGCAACCTCACCTCCCCCAACATTACTAAGTCATTGATATATGCTCAGATGTACAGCAAGCACCGCACAATTGCTAACAGGCCCTGAGATGGGAGGTACTGGGCCCTTTGAGGCCATCCTGCTGGAGGCCTTGTAGTCCTACCACACCCTGCCCCAGAAAAGGAGCAGCGAAGGTGAGTTCTGCAGGCCTGTCTGGAATGGTTGCAGAGTAACAGCCCTAAGTGCAGCAGGCTCAGTTAAAGGTAGCTGCAGGGCCTGAGCAGGTCAGTTGCTGGCTGGGACAAGAAGGGTGAAGGAGGACTATTAGGCTGTGAAATTCCACAGGTAAAGAAACTGGGGAAAAAATCCTGCTCAAGCAGGGATAGGACTATGAAGCTTTCCAGGACAGGGAGAGAGAACCCTGACTAACAGGGGACAGAGACTGAGAGACTCTCCAGGCAAAGAGGCCAGGGAAATAGCCTGCTCAAACAGGGAGTGGACAGAGAACCCAAGAAGGTGATGGGAGAGAGAAGCAGCAGCATAGGGAATGCATCAGCAACAACTATGAAAGAAAGCAGCATGTGGCTGCTATTTGTAGGGTCTCTGGGCTGGGGCCCAGAGTCGTGGGCAGGCCCGAGTCTCCCCACCAGCAACTGGAGTAGTGACCTAAGCCCCAAGAAGGGGATAAGACTCAGTACTAAAAGCCTGCCTGCTTATCCTTTGTCTTTACAAAGTTATTTACCAAGTGGTCAGGAGAAACAGGTCTCTATAAAGGAAACACATTTACAACATTTTCTGTTAATGCATATAGCAAAGAAACTTAATGGCATTAAAAAAGGAAAATTGAACTTTCTACCAGATTCCATTAATGCTCCTATTCATTCAAAATTAGCTCATTAAAAGTTAAAAATTTACCCACTAAACAGATTATTAGAGTTTTCAAGAAGATGCTTAACTTTGCATTAGAAAGGAAATGGAGAGAGATGATAAGATGAGGACTGAGCACAAAGGGCCTTAAAAGTGAAGACAAACAGTTTAGAAGTTAAACTCTACCTGCCACAGTGACCATCAACCCATCTCCTCATCGCTCTCATACCCACTCTCAATCCTCTCCTTTACTCTGCTCTAGTTTTCCCCATTTAAGAAAAAAAAAGAAAAAAAAACACACCCTTGAGCCCAATTACTGTCCCACCTACCTCTCATCTCTATGCTCATTGAACGTGCAATTTACAGCCACTGTCTACAGTCCTCTTCTCCAGTTCCATCCTAGACTCTCTCCAATTTGACTTCTGCCCTTTGAGTTCCTCTTCATCAGCTCTTGCTAAAGTCTATAATGATCTCATGCTAGAAAAAGCTCAGAACCAGTATGGCATCCTCGTCCTCCCTGAAGTATTACTTGCCTTTGACACTCTTGACTATGGTGTTCTTGAAAACTTGGCTTCCATGGCTCTGTTCTCTCCTGGATCTTCTCCTATCTCTCTACCTTCTCCTTCAGAGGATCCTCCTCCTTTGCTCTCCGACTTTTTGTTGCAGTTCCACAGGGCTCTGTCCTTGGTACCCCTCTCTTCTCTCTCTGCATGTTGTCTCTGGGTAATCCTATCTGCAAATCCAAATTCAACTACCATCTCTATGCTGATGACTCATATTTACCTCTCTACTCCTCTCAGACCCATCTCTTTCTGTTCAAACTGAAATCCTCTCTCTGACATCTGCTCATGAATGCTAGCCATCAGCTCAAGATAAACATGGATAAAACAGAGCTCCTAATCCCACTCCTCCAAAAAAACAACCTTCCCCCATACCTCCTTTCTTAAACACCATGGACAACACCACCATCCTGCCTATAACCTGATCATCATTTTCAATGTAGACCTCTCTCTAGGTCCTCACATCCAGACTAAGTTTAAATCTTGCAGATTCTTTCTGCATAATGTCTATAATATATGAAGTTAAGGCTCAGGTTTTCTGTATGTGAAAGATGAGGGGATCTCTTCAGGATTAGCTAGGGGATAGATGTCCAGAACACAGTACCTGTATAAGAGTAGGGGATTTCAATCAGGCTACTTTAGAGGATTAAGAAACCTAAGGTGAGTTTCTGGCTGTGCTTTTAAGGCACGGCACAGAACTCACCCCAAGGAAAGGGGGCTAGAATGGCTTAGACAGCCTTGGTGCCTTGTCTAAGTTACAGCCGCCTCCCTGAGCTACAGCATTCTCTTCAGCACTAAGTGCTGTGGCTCTGTGCCTGGCATACCCCTCCAGTTATGTTCACAACAATATCCTGCATGAAGAGAACTTAGATAAATACAAATATTTGTGCTGGAAGGATGCAATGTTACATTACTTAGCAGAATTCAGAACAATAACATTCAAGAACCCTGAAGCAGGGAGAGAAAAAACAGCTGCTCCCTTAGGCTGCCAGGCACAACTCACCCCATCTTCTTCCAGGCTTACTGTGATCCTATCCTTTTTTAGATCCCCCTAGCCTGCAAACAGAACCAGAAATGCCCCCCTGCTCTTAAAGGAAAATGCCCACTAAACCAGGGCTCATGAAGGGGTTCTTGGGAGGCAGCCTTCCAACTTTCCTCTGGGCTTGTGCTGGCTATGGGAATCCTATCCCAGCCAGAAGTGAGGTTTTAAGCCCCCTTCATAACCTTCAAGACCATTTAGCTTTGGGGCCTGTAGGCTGGAGCTACTGAGAATGTCACCGTAGCAACTATGGAGTAATGGGAGGAAGTATTACAATCAACATAAAACCTTTTAAAGATTCAGTCAAGCTGGTCTGGATATGAACACTGTATATAGACTGAAAAGTTTACTGAAAGGGCACTGAAGGACTTAGTCCAGTTCTTTCCAGAGATGTGTCCACATCACAAAAGCTATTATCTCAGTGATAGAAAGCTAGGAACCTTAATGGCATACTCAGTGGAGCAAGGACTGAAGTGGCATGGAGAAGTGGTTCCCTTGGCTCAAGGTGGACGCAGATTGGGAAGTCCAGGTAAGGAGCTTGTATTGAAGCTATGTGTGCTGTACTTCTGTGGCTAGAAGAGTACATTTTGTGAGAAACCTGGGGAATAGTTTGGCACCTTTTAAAAGTACAATATTCGCTCAAATTGAAACTAGTGGGGCTACTTAGGTTATGATTAATTTTCAAGTTTGGGGCCTAAGTGAGAGCAGAATTTGCTCCCTATGGATAAATACCTTTCTAAATGAATTGAGTTTGTTACCACTTGGGAATCCCCCTTTAAAAAAAAAATTATCTCCCCCTACACATTCTTCATTAGTCTTTCCATATGACTGATGAATTACTTCACCATTCCAGCTGTGAACTTACATTCTTATGTTATTACTAGAGCAGGTTAACCTTTTCAACTAAATGAATTGACAAAAAATGCTGTTTTTCAATGTGGAAACGTTCCAGTGATGTATCAGTTTCCAAATTCATTAGATAGACACCACAGCCTGATGGTTAGGGTACTAGTCAGGGATATGGGAGTCCCTGCTCTGATTCAGAGTGATCTGGGAAGAAATCACTTCTCTGAATCAAGTAGAGCAGGGCTTGAAGGTGGGTCTCCCACATCCCTGGCCACATACACAGAATCAAAAAGCTCATGTGTCAATTAAAAAAAAAAAAGTTAACATTTTGGCACCTTCATGAAGATGTTTGAAAAGTGTTTTTTGTTCCCATGTGGAAACCACAGAAGTTTCTGTGAAATGAAATAGTCATCTTTCATTCAGCTTGAGTAATTACCTCTATTTCTATGCAGCTCCGATTTCTATTTCTCCAGTTTCACTTTTTTTTTTTTTAGTGCTCAGGTAGCCTGCTCTGCACTCCCTCACTTGTAGCTTTTTGTAGTAGCAAAGCCTTCCTATATACTTTCCTTAATGAATATATAATCATGGGTATAAAAACCTAAGGAAAATATATCTATGAATATCAATGGAATAAACTGTACTACTTAAATACAAAGCCATGAATATAAAAATGATGCAGTATTGCTTTTCTTACAAGAAAGTTATTTATCTCCCTAAGATTTCCATAAATTAGGAGAAAAATTGTTTGTATTAAAACTGATTAATATTTACTTTGCAGAAGTTCCCCAAAGCTCCCAGAAACAGGACCACATCATGTTATGTGCTATGCAAATATATATGAAGCTGCATTCTCTGCCCCAAAGAGTTTAGTCTATAGATTGATCTTGCAAACTATTCTCCATGCATGAAACTTCATATTTTTTGTTAGTCCTCTCCAGCTCAGTGGGACCCCACACTTGCATAAGGTTATGCAAATATGTTTGCAGGAATGTGTTGTAGAGCCAGGATGCTGCAAAGGCAGAGGCACATGCTTAGCTTTATTCACTATGAGTAGTCCCACTAACATCACTTGTTCATGAAGTTATACATGTGGCTAAATCTTTCCAGGATTGGGGCCTAAGAATGGGAATCTACTTTGTGGAAAAAAAAGTATCTTTTTTTACTGTGATTTTTTTTTTCTTTCCTGTGGAATACTCGACAAAACAATAGTCTTTTCAGTACACACTTTAACTGATCTATTGTTAAATCTCTAGATTCTGTTTCAGGAAGTTTTGCTTGAGTGAAGAATGAATCTGAACAGCTCTTGGAAAACAGCTGCACAGTACAGATATAATACTCCTATTCTACAATGTATCAATTTCACAGTGCTAACAAAGGTAAAAGTACCATTTTCCTCTATTTAAAAACTAATTAATGTCCCCTCAAAAAAATGACATTAAACAGTTAAGGTTGTTTACAGTTTCTGTGGATAGGTGTTCCCTTGGGAAACAAGGAAACATCTAGTTAAATCTTTTTTAAACATGCCTTATCTCCACACTGCACATATTACCACTTTGTCTTACCATTTCCACCTTCTGAAATAAGTCCAGCACACCTCCAATATGTACAATACAATACAATATTACCAGCCTCAAGAGATCAAGTATCAGACCCCCTAAGAATCATGAGATTTTAAAAAACCTTCCAATCATGTTTTTTTAGTCTGTCTTGTGACTTTTTAACTTCTCTTTATTTCTCTTATAGTGTGTGTGTGAGACAATTTCAGGTTGAAAAGTTAACCTTTAATGCACACAAAATGCCTCTCACTGGCTGCTCAGATGGAGATTCCAATTACCCTCTCCTCACTTTAAGATAGTAATAGGTAATGGGTAGCAATTTTCCTATATTGATCCTCTCTCTTCCTAGCTGATCTCCTTTGATAGAAGCAGCCTGGATGGTAAATAGTTTGAGAAGCACAGATCCAATAAATGCATCATGATTCAGACTTGCACATAGAACTTATATTACTTTGTAGGTTTGATGAGTTATAGATATACACATTAAAGAACTTTAAACTTATCTCAATCATACGAGGAATACAACACAGTAAAAAGACTGGGACTGGTATTGTCGTTTGCAAAAAGCAACACTTCCATGATCCCTTGATTGCTATACACACTTCGCTGCCTGAGACAGGGCATCACAGTACCTCACCCAACCCTCACCCAAACACACTCTTCCCCTGCCTCACCCTGTTCTGGACTCCCACTCCTCCACCTGCATTCGACTGGATCAATTTCCCCACCACCCTACCACCTGTTTCCCTCGTTCTCCCCACCCACCTTTTACAGTGTTTCTGCACCACCACCACACTGTGTCTATATCCTGTCTAGCCATCTGAACCATAAAATGGCAGACACTTTGCCTGTGGACACAGCTTCAATCTCATTGAAGACAGTGAGATGAGGTAGCCAATTTTATTAAAGGAAAAGAAATGGTGGCTACCTTGCTGGCTTCAGCCCTATTGACAGTAATAGGAGATGGTGGCTATCTTGACTAAGGGAAACTTTGTGAGTTGGAAGTTTTCATGAGACGGGTTATTTTGTTTTTTTTAAAAAACAACCTCAAAAAGGCCTCGGCTAGAATTGCAATAATAATGTGAGATATGGCAAAATTGACAATAACATGAGTCATTCACCACACTCAATTGCAAGATCTTAATTCCGACCTCAGCAACATTATTGTACGTCTGTAAGATGTTAGTGCACTGGTGAGCTGTAAGATATTTTATTTCCCATAGGGAAATATGAAATCTGAGTTGAAATTGTATGATAGTTCCATACATAATGGGTTGATTATCCCCTTAAGCTTGTGCAAGGTGGATTTAAAAATATACCATTCTGGTAGCATTTCACACCTATTTTGCATAATTGTCAATGGCTGCACAAAATGCAAGGCAGTAGAGAATCAGACCTATTGTATTTGAACTTGCTCCTACTGAAGACAATGGCAAAATATTCACAGGCAGAGCAGGCTTAAACCTACAAATTCAACTGAAATCAAGGGAAGCAGAATTAGGTCCTAAACTATCTAGAACATCAGTTTTGCTTAGACAGTTTTTTCCTTTAAATATAGGCGTATTTTCAAGGAGATTTAACTACATGGAAAGTTTGGCAAAGTATTTTTCACCACTTTTGTAGTTAAACCAATTTTCTTCATACTTTGAAGAAAAAATATCCTTACCTTCAGAGTAAATCAGCAATTTAAACCAAACCATTTTTCCAGGCCAACATTAGAGGAGTGCTAATAAAGCATTATACTGGAAGGTAGTTGAAGCATAATTTAAAGACCACCACCTATCTTTCCATAATAAAATAAATAAGGATTATTCCAGATTTTTTTTATCTAGATAAAAAATAGAAATACAAAGAGATTCCAGTTCCATAAGGACAAAGTAGACTAGGAGAATAAAAGAGAGAATTTTCGTGTTACTGATTGCTCACTTTTTCTATTATTCAGAAAAAGAAAACAGAAAACAACTCATCATTGAGGGAAATGAATTCACTCCTCTCTACCTGCTTGGAAATTTGAAAAAAAACACCTGTAGATTTGCATTAGGCAGAATATGTTCATATAAATCAGCCAGAGGAGCTAGATGCTCTTTTTTATGTTTTAAGAAAACCCAAAGGATGAACTATGTCAAGACCTAGACAAAATACTCTGACAAGCAGTCCAAATGCAAGTGATCTACTAATAAAATGGCATTTAAGGGAAATTATGCTGGTAAAATTTGGAGGCAAATAGTAATATTTTTATATTAATGGTACTTACATTGTCCCTATCTCTGCAGTATATGAGCACCTTACCATTTTTTAAAATTCTGATTATCCTTTCAACATCCCTGTGAGGCAAGGAAATACACCTGGAACACTAAGGTACAGAAGGATTAAGTAAATGACCCAAGATTACACATGAAGTCTGCGACAGGACAGGGAACTAAACCCAGCTCACCTGTATCCCTGGCTAGTTCCCCTTCTCACTGAGACATCCTTTCTCTATTATAAGCTTTCCCTTATGATAAATACCAAAAAAAAAAAAAAAAAACCAAAACCCCACAGCTGAGCGCCTGGGCTGTTCCTTTCCCACAAGTTATGAGAAATGCTTTTTTCAATGGGAGTTATTCATACTCTGCAAAGGAGAAGTCAGGCATCAGTATAACAAGAATAATATTATCCTACTCTGAAAGAGAAATTGGAAATCCATAAAATGTCTCATCACAAGAGATATCTGGGACACATTTACAATGGCTGATATAAGGCAATGTGTGGTCATTCTGACAGTAATACAAAGCATGGCCTGATTTACACTTCACACTTTGATAAGGTTCTAAGTTAATGAGTGATAGATCCAAAGCCCATTGGAATGATTGCCATTGACTAGAATGGGCTTTGGATCAGGACTACTTGCATGATATAGCACTGCTACATTTAATGGTGTTGTGTTGGCATAAAAATGAAGTAATGTGGTAGTGAATTAGGCCCCTGGAATTTAAATTTGTGGTTCCAAGTATGGAAAGGCATATAAGGCACTTGTAATTTAGAAATAATTGTTAGTTTCATTTTATATTTTACAGAAAACCATACTAAATTATTTTTTCATTTTTAGTCAAAATAAAAAGAATGTAATAATAATGCTTATCATCTTTCAACTTCAAAGAAAGTCAAAAACATCATCTAATTCTATAACACACCTGATAAGTATGCATGCAGGTTTGTTATCCTTGGATTTAAAATGGAGAAACTAAGGGATAGACGGTAGGTGCCAGAGATTTAG
Organism: Emydura macquarii macquarii; assembly: GCF_026122565.2. Lineage (NCBI taxonomy): Eukaryota > Metazoa > Chordata > Testudines > Chelidae > Emydura > Emydura macquarii. Next base: position 13,881,698 of record NW_027130520.1, on the reverse strand, counting down.
AGCACAGTGATAGAGTCAGGATAAGGTCTCAGGGGTCATTAACTTCTATTCCCATGCTCAGATGAGTAGATCATCTCTCTTTATTGATGTAATATTTACTTAAGAGCATGAATATTAGTTCTAAGAGAAATGAGCCAGATTACATTTTGAGGGTTGCTTATTTTTAAATCCATGCTTTGTATTTAGAATTCTAGGAATCCATTGCAATATATCAGAGAGGAAATCCCTAAACAGATGCTGTGTGTCAAATCAACTGGAAACATGTTAGCATTTCAGAAACACCTACAGGCAGCTAATAAACCAAGCATTTAAACTCCAGCAAAAAACCCCACATCTCTTTTAGAATATGAAAGGGACACTCCACTGCCAGACTTACTGTTTGTGTAAATTTGAAATACTGTTAATTAGTTAGAATTAAAGTATTTTGATTAGAAAATATTTCTGCTACATTAGAGGTTTTCTCCATCTTTGAAATTCAAATTCTATGGGAGTTGCATACCTGATTGCTCTCAAAAGGCAGGCACTGTACTGTATATGTCACTTTTAAAATTGTATTACCTTCACTTGAAGTGTTTCCCAGAAAAAGTCTGGTAGAAACAGAAGTGTTCAGTGTATCCACAGAAAACAAAGGGTATTTTCAAATCAGAATATGTGTGGTGCTTGTGTTTCTGAAATAAACATGGTATGGACCTGGAAGCCCTCCTGAGGACCTCTCACGTGAACTATGTTAAGCATGAGCGTAGTTATTTGTGGAACTAGAGCCTCAGCCTGCTCTTGTGTTTCTACCAGCCTTTTTGTATATTAGAACAGCTTTTTTCAGTCTGTGGACAAATGTTTTAAGCAAGACTGTTTTTATATACATAGACTCCAAATGGACACATTTCAAATGAAAAAATAAATAAATAAGGCTTTGAATGTCATGATGATACATTCTTTGACCCTACAAAACTAAGACACACCCACACTGCAGGTGTCAGGACAACCAGTACCAGAAATTGGGTTTAGTTCCTATCACTCCTTTTTATCTTAATCTTAAAGCTTGTCTACATGGGGAAATAACCCAGAATAAATCCATCCATGGACACACTGAGTGCCTTTTTGCAGCTCAGGTTAATCCACTTCCAAAGTGGATTACCTGGATAGTAGCTATTGCTTTTTAAATTGACACCCTTATTTCTCAACAGTTTCCCCGTGTAGATAAGCCTTAAGTAAAGGGACAACCAAAATGATGAGTATGTCCATCTTGTTACAGCGACAGAGAGCTAAACAGATGAAATACAGGAGACCACGTGAACTGATCAGACTTCTGAATGCCTACATGGAAAGTACTGAAGTTGCCATAAGAGCCTAATTTTGTGGAATTTTTGGGATTTTTAGTCCAAGTGCAGACATAAAGTCAGAGAGTAATAGTTATATATATATATATATTCCAGATTTCCAAGTGATCTCAGAGCACTGGGAGATGAACTCTTTTGGAAATCTGGCTGTAAGTGTTACAATGGGCACTGCTGAGCACTTTAGGAAATCTGGTCCTTGTGTAGTTGCCTAGATGGGAGCTGGAGGCTTTTGAAAATTTGGCTTACTCTTAGAATGCATTAAAACTAGCAACAAGGGGGTAAAAATGCTCTATGATCTCTCATCTTAATTGATTCCAAGGCCACAAGGGACCACTGTGATCAACTAGTCTTACCTCCTGTATAACATAGGCCATAAAACTTCCCCAAAATAATTCCTAGATCAGAGATTTTAGAAAAACAGCCAATCTTTATTTAAAAAACGTCAGTGATGGAGAATGCACAATGACCTATGGTAAGTTTTTCCAATGGTCAATTACTCTGTTAAATATGTATATCTTATTTCCAGTCTGAATTTTTCTAGTCCTCAGGGCCACTCTATCGTTGTGTTGAAAACCTGAAATCAGAGTTTTCCCATAGACTTCAACAGAGCTAGGGTTTCACCCATGGACTCTCATACTGGAGTGGGTGAATCACTTTAGCTAAAATAAGAACCACCCTCACCAACCCTCATTTCACCTATGTTTGGAAATGAACACAAATGACACCTTTGAGTTGATCTACTGTTTGAAAAAACATTTTTCGTTTTCTGAAATGCACCAAAAAAGGTAGTTTGTTCACTTTTTTAGGCAAATCTTGCTGGATGTAATCAGATGTTCCAGAAACCTTATGAGAAAACTTGCTGTTTCAGCTGCTTGGGTAATTCAGATACATTTGGGGAAAGAATCCAAACATTTGGATATTTATCTGAACCAGTTCTGAACTGTGTCTTTTGAGGTTCTCATTTCATTAAATAAAAATTTGTTTTTCTTATAAGAAAGTCAACTATGCAATGTGGAAATTGCCAGCTATATGATTCTTTCTTCTGTACCAGTAAACATGACTATAGTACTGATTAATTTCATTACCATTCATAGCTCAATCCCTGTGCATTATTATCCTCCTGAGCTGAATACAGAAATAGCACTATTAATAAAAGAGAAAAATCAATAAAATGTTGCTTATGCTACACAGCACAGTAAAAATCCTTTTAGGAATATTTCCAGGACCATATTCTCAGGAAAGAATGTTTAGAATATAATTGACTATGACCACAAGTGAGTGCCATAAATATAGTTCAACACCTTCATTGTTACTGATATTTTTTTAATGCAGTGGCTTGCATACTTTTTTCATTCACGGACTCCTAACAAATTTCAAAGAGGTGCAGACCCCTTTGGAAATCTTTCATAGTCTGCAGACTCCCAAGGTCCATGGAGTACAGGTTGAAAACCCCTGGCTTAATGTATTTTTTCCTTTTGTTTTTGGTGCTTATATTTAAGTCTCACTTGTGTTTTAGGAAATACTCTAGTCAAGCTCTGGGATTCAGCACTATAAAGGCTCAATCCTGCAAAGTGCTGAAGAATTCTTGGAAGTGCTCAGTGCTCTCAGCTCTCACTGAGGACCCTGCAGCTGGAGCAATATAAGTTACAGCAGTTAGTGTCACACACCTACACCCTGCCTTGGAAGAATTTATGTTACTCTTAGCAGATATCTACAAATTATTATTAAAGACATGGTCACTGACTGAAAAAAAAATATACATGCTTTGTTTGCTCAGCATGCTCCAGACAGAACAGAGTTCAAGAGGTATCCGTTAGATCAGCTACAATTTACAAAAAAATTTCAGCACAGGTGGCTTCACCTGCAATTAGGGCTACAAGAGTTAAGAAGCATAGATTCATATTGCTGATAGGAGCCATTTATTTAGCAACAGGTGTCAGATACTTGCTATTTTTCAGGCCATCTTAATACAGTGACAATAGTTAATTGCTGCAGATGTTATGGTTCTTTCATTTACACTACTTTAGAGTGCTCTTGCTGTGTAATTTAAGACCTCTGCAAATATATATTATGCCTACTTGAGAGCTATGTATTATGCCCACCCTTTATACTGCCAGAACAGTGTAACGTGGCCTTTTTGTAAATGAGAATCAGGCCCTATAAATTCTAACCATTAAATGTAGATGTAATAAACACATATTAATGCAATGACACATTGATGTTAGTCACTGAGAAAGGAATCCTCTTATGATCTACACATTTAAACTTAGCTATTTCAGAGTGAGATTCTACACGGCAAACAACAAGGTTACACCTACAAAGAGAATTGCTTGAATTCATTTGATATAGGTTTCTATAATGAAGTAGAAGGATAGTTCTGAAACAGTGGTCTGTGGACCATGAGCGGTCCATATAATACATGGTGATGATCTGGAGAGCTGACTTATCACATGGTGCTTGCTCTGCTTGCTACAACTGCTATATCACATGACAAGGCAGCTAAAAATGCATTAAATATTTTTTCTAATATTACTTTTTCCATAGAAGAAATTGCTGTAGTTGCCACCAGGATGACAAACAAGAGGGAAGGTGGTCTGTAAGACAGTCTCCATTAAAAGTCTGGGAGAACTCTCAAAAACAAAGTTATTTAGCTTCCAAAAACAAAAAAACCCCCAAACTTTTAATATTTTTTTCCTTGAAAAAGACACTTCTGGTTTTATGACAAACAGGATTTGAAAAATATATTCTAAAAATTATAAGAATGGTAGAAACAACAATAAATTCAGTGGAACGGTAAACTTTCTCTAACCATGGTGTACTCACTCATGATAAAACTAATGATAAAACCATTTACGAAGTAGGTGACAAACTTGTCTTTTGTGATTACAATAAAAGATGTAAGATAAATCTGAATGGAAGACAGAATGAGCACAAGTGATGGAGATGTATGCTATTAATTCCATATACTTAACCTTTCACTTTTAAGTTTGTTCACTGTGTTGGTTCCTAAGAAACCATGGACCTCCTCTTTTTCCTCTCTTTTTTTTGGGGGGGGTAGGGAGGTGTACAGGTGGCTGATAAGTCATTAAGAGGATATTTTCATGCATTTCAATTCCTTAGTGTAGGCAGGTATCTCTGAACCTAAGTTCCTCTGCGTGACTAACTGCGGTTCTTTTCACACTAGATGAAGGCAAAGGGTAATGTAAAGCTCTGCCCACTCTTGTAAATGTGTAGTTCTCTTAAGATCATAAGGGCTTACCTAATTTTATTTTCACTGCTATTATTTAGAGTGATGTTTTCAGCTTCTAATTTCAGTTTTGTACAGCCACTTTAGCATGCACAGAGGCTTGTAGGTCTCTTTTATGTGATCAAGCAGCTGTGCAAGTATGCTCCCAACTGCCTGACAAATACATGCAAATTCAGGCTTTAGTATGCACAAAGGGAGCACACATCTAGTTTTGTGAATCTAGTTATTTCCATGCACTAAACATGGGATGCAATAAATAAATAAATATTAGAGGTCAACTTCAGATTTGATCCTTAAAATCCTATATTTCAGTCTTTCCTTGCAATGACCCAGTCATATATAGAGTAAAGGATTGAGGGGCTGCAGAAGGCAAGGGAGCAGTGAGGCTGCAGTGAATGAAAGGACAGGAAGGGGTATGGATGAGGGTTTTGGGGGATAAGAGAACACAGGGAGTGAAGCGTAATGGTGGTTTGTAGGGGAATAGGAGCGAAACCATGGGAAAGGTGAGGAATACAGAAATAAGATAGGTTACTGCAGCACTCTAGGGAGGAAATCTGCTTGGGATTTTTTGTCAAAACATTTTTTGACTAATGAATATTTGGGGTCCTTCTGAGATAACATCCAAAACTTACAATTCAAAGACTAAGCAACATTATGCTTCATTTACTGTCTAAAAGTGATGAAAATACTGCTACCTACATTTCCTATAACGAGGGTGGAGACACACAGAGGGTGTCCTTAGAGGGCCATAGCAGAGACAATAAAGACAAATAGGTGGAGTTGGCATAGGGAAAAATCTATAGTTTAGTAAAACAACAGAGATGGCTACATCTGACCCAGCCTCTTTACAAATACCACCCCAAAGGGAATTCAATTTCCAGGACCCTGAGGGATAGCCATTCTGGATAAGCATATTCCAGCAGTTCTGTCAGGATTCCTGTTTAGAGCAGCAATCAGAGGAGAAAGAAGTTAACATCCTGCTCAATACAGTGGCACCGCAGCAGAGAACATTATCCTTCCCAGAAACCTCACAGCTGCTGTGATTAAACAATTTGATACAGTTAAATAAAAATTACATAAGCATGTCATTCCAGTCACAATGTGTTTTTTGAGCAGGCACTATATCATTTAGTCAAGCAAGAGAAGGGTGAGTTAGCAAATGCTTTCAGAACAGCCCTGTATAACCTAATCCAGCATTGTGACTATGAGGAGATGAATGAAGAACTTATTAGAGACAGGTGTGCAGAAGGACTGAGGGACAGCCAATTATCAGAAAGACTCCAAAATCATGTTGTATTCACACTAGAGACAGTCAAGAACAAGTCCTTCAAAGTCAATACATAAAGAAGCAACACACTCATCTCAGAATAAATTTGAGGAGAATCCCATAGACATGGGGAGGAAAATATCTCAAGATGTTGAGAAACAATACCCACCCAGATCAGTACAGGCACAAAAGGATCTAGAGAGGGCCACACTAACATGAAGTAAAGAAAGGGAATACAATGAGAGCATGAAAGTGTGCCCATGCTGTGGCAAATCACCTCCCAGCAATTAGCTTTTTCCAGGAAGGGTCATCACATGCAGGTAGAAGCTGTCTTTCAGATGATCCAAAAGGCATTGAGATGTCATCTCTGGTGGCTTCAGGATATGTACACAAAAAACCACCATAGATTACTATGATTACCTTGGGAAAATATAATAGACACAGATGTAGAGGTAGCAGTTATTTCAGAACAACTGTATAGGAGGATGAAAGCACCAACACTTCAAGACCCAAAAATGATATTGAAAACCCCAGGAGAGTCCAAATTAAATATGCAAAAGAAGATTTTGGCCACTCTAAAATTTGGAGAGAGGACTACATTCCAAGAGGTCTACATTATAGATGGCCTGTGCACTGCTCTACTTGGCTGTCCAGCAATCTGAAAGTTATTCCAAGGTCTGACGAAATTGAAGGGAGAATATCCCATTAAACCTATACCAAATATAAACATATTTGCTTTCTGTCAACAACCTCCCTCCCTTAACTACCCAGGGTGAAAGCAGAGATCAGTCTCATGGAGCAGATGGTTGTCATTTCCAGACTAGACACCCCAACTGAAGGGTGATCAGGCATGGCAGAAAACCACTGCTTTAAACAACTGTCAGTTTTAGTGCTCCCAAAACCAAATGACAAGGTGTAAACCTTACCAAGCTCAATGAGAATATCTGTACAGACACATACTCATGTGGGGAACACATCCTTGGACAACTTAATGAAGGAAAAGTCTTTTCAAAATGGGATGCCCAGTATGGGTTTTGGCAGATACTACTTGCTTCACAACTCTCAGTCAAAAGGAAGTATTTATTCAACATTGCACAGTCAACCTGTGGAACTCATTGCCAGGAGATGTTGTGAAGATCAAAAGTATAACGGGGTTCAAAAAGGAATTAGATAAGTTCATGGAGGATAAGCCTACCAATTATTATTAGCCAAGATGGACAGGATGCAACCCCATGCTCTGGGTGGTACCAGTAGCATATGCTTCACAAGCACTTACTAATACAGAGCAGTGCTAAGCACAAAGAATGAGAAGACCTAGCCACTACTTGGGCGTGTGAATGTTTCAGAGACTTTTCTAGTGGGCATAAAATTTCCTGTGGAAACTGATCACAGAATCACTGGTTGCTTTTCAAGGCCCAAAAACCCTAGATGAGTTACCATCGGTAGTAAGGACCTGCATCTTTGGTCCTTACCTGCCAGCTTAACCCTCTCCCCTGCAGTCCAGCAAGCATGGCTGGGCTCCAGTTGAGCTGCTTGATTAGCTAAACCACCCGGTTGGCCAAGGGGGATCAGAAGATCTGTTCTTAAGAACAGCAGCAGAGCACTGGCTGTTCAAAGCATTTGCCCATGACTGTGGTAGCTCCTGCCCTGCTTGTTCCCAGTCTTGATCCCAACTTGTTCCAGGCCTGCCTTGACTCACTTCAGATAACCTGGTTCTGACCTGGGGCTCTGATTCATGATGTATGACTCCAACTCGGATCCTTGGCTCTGGCCTCTGGCGCTGATCTTAAGCACTGATTTCTGGCGACTGACCCCTGCTTCCACCACTAGGAGTGACTGCACATGTCCTGATCCCTGACTGTTACCACCCGAGGTACAATGCTTTTGAATGAAAGGAATGAGATTTCAGTTTTGATTATTCCTAGGTATATAAGCAAACTTACCACATCTGATACATTTTCCGGGGCCCCAGACACACCATAGCAAGAGTGTAAAGAGGAGGAACTGCTCATGGAAGGTTCCATAGCTCCAGTACTTACTACTTTACCAGTCACAGAAAAATGCCTGCAAGAACTGAAAAAGCAGCAAGAGGAAGATGAATTACTGAGTTAAGTCATGACTCACTTCAAATAAGGCTAGACAAAACAGACAATGTCAAAAAACTCTAAATCCATACTGGGAGGTTTCCAGGAATTTTACCAGAAACCAAAGTCTGTTGTTGCAAGGATCCAGACTGGTCATCCCTGTATCAGTGCAGAAGGAAATCCTTGACAGACATGCATGAGGGACGGAAAGGCATTACAAAATGCAGGGAGAGAGCTAAACAGTCTTAAACAGTGGCCTGGGCTGAGCAAGCCACTACAACAGAGTTGAGAAATGTGAACTTTGTACTTGCATGAGAACCAACCCACCAGAATCATTACTATCATCTGTTCTACCAGAAAGTCAATGGCTAAGAGTAAGCAGTGATCTTTTCAATTTTGATGATTGATCATTTCTCATGATTAGTAGAGCCTTATGGGTTCAAAATCAGGGATCCAGGGGGACACTGAGTAGAGAACCCCAGACAGCACCCTTTGCCCCTTGAAGGCATCTAGGGAGCTTATGGACATTGCCCAGAGGAACTCTGCCTGGAGATATGACTTAATGGAGGATCTAAGTAGACACCACAGTTGCAAAACATCTAGCTTCTTTCTCCTGGTATGGTGAACTACCACCGTGGCCAGCACCAGGAGGAAGTTGTTGAGGAGGTCTTGTGACTTTGTGGGGACACAGATAGGGTGTGTATAAATAAGGAGATGCAGGGAAAAGTGTAGTCAGAATTTGAGAAGGATGTTCTGGAAGAGTTGGAAGAGGAGCTGCAAGCTGGTGCACTCAATGTAAATATGCACCAGGGTCTCCCTCTGGATACAGAAGCAACAGGTGTTGGGGGAGGTCATGAGCCATACCTGGTACACACTTATGCTTACATCTTAATGAAGCTACCAACTAATATCTTCGTCAGGCAGTAGGATCAGGTTGGAATATGGACTGGTCCATTGGAGTTCCTTGCCCTCCTTGCAGGTTAGGAGTTCCCGCCACTTGGTGTTGGGGCAGGACAGGAGGGTGAGGAAATGAAGGGTGTGGAGCATGAGCACATACAACTGTTTCCTGGGTGCAGTTCAGAGTTGGACAAGCTGCACATCACACATCTGGCTCAGATGGTGCTAGGATGATGGTAAGGTCCAGAGGTCCATGGGTGAGGGTTGCACCCTCTTGCAGAACTCGCTCAAGGAAAGTGTGAGAGGTGGTTGGTAGGTCTTTCCTCACCTCCTGGAGTATGTGATGGGAAACACAAGGGATTGACAGCCCCATGTGCTGACTGAGTGCCATGGGTTCCACCCAGTCCCACCAATCAATGTCCAGAAGGTCTCTGATCTTGGTGGCACCAGCCAGAACCAGCCTCCAATGCACTGAAGGGGACTCCACCACCTGCACACCAAGATTGGGGCTGTGTAACAGGGGCCCTGCAATGAGATCCTTGCCCTTGATGGCTGCCACAGCCTTAGTCACCGAGACTAGCTTCCAGGTCCTGGAGGAGGTTCTGGTAAAAGACTGGCAGCTCAAAAGGGTCTCTCAAGAAATCCCTCAGGTTTGGTGGCTGCTGCAGCTGTGCTGTAAGAAGAGCAGGGAGCTTGGCCAAAGAAGCAAAGACTATGGTACCAACAGGTCTCTAAGGGGTGGAAGGCTGCATACTGAGTTCTGGCCCTCCCTGCCAGACAGAGCTCCTTTTGACCCCAGCCCTTCATCATGGCCCCATCCACTTCTCCTGCACCGTGGGAGAGTGAGATGGACAGGGAGGTGGGTGATCAGGTGCTGTCTCTGCTAGGCAGTCTCCTCCTGACCCCAGTCCTGCCTTAACTACTGAGTTATGGGGTTTTCTAGGGCAGATCTCTTAATCTTTCCTGTTGAAGCTTTTCCACTGTGTACAAATGACATAGTCATTGGGCAAGAGAGAATGACTCTATAGCCCAGTGATTAGAATTCTCACCCAGGCTGTAGGTAATCCAGGTTCTTCTACTCCTGCTCTAATACATATATAATTTATGTATATTGGAACAGCTTCAACAGGAGAGATTGAGAGACTGGTCCCAGAATAACCACATCAGGCAGAAATAAGTAACTGAACCTGTGTCTCCCGTATCCTGGGTGAGTTCTAACAACTGGGCTAAAAGTTATAAAGGGAGGCATGTTTCTTGAAAAACAGCTGACTAGGCTAAGGCACCAAACTCCAGCAGAAGTTTCATGGTTGTTAATTCAAGTGGAGACAGGAGTGTAACTCACTTTGAGGGGTGGAGGCTTAAGCTAAAGCTGAGCATTTCCCTATTGGCTATTTTAGATAGAATCATAGAATCATAGAATATTAGAGTTGGAAGGGACCTCAGGAGGTCATCTAATCCAACCCCCTGCTCAAAGCAGGACTAACCTCTGCTATATCATCCCAACCAGGGCTTTGTCAAGCCACAGCTTAAAAACCTCTAAGGATGGAGATTCCACCACCTCCCTAGGTAACCCATTCCAGTGCTTCACCACCCTCCTAGTAAAAAACTTTTTCCTAATGTCCAACCTAGACCTCCCTCCCTGCAACTTGAGACCGTTGCTCCTTGTTCTGTCATCTGCCACCACCGAGAACAGCCTAGCCCCATCCTCCCTAGAACCCCCTTTCAGGTAGTTAAAGGCCGCTATCAAATCCCCCCTCACTCTTCTCTTTTGCAGACTAAACAAGCCCAGTGCCCTCAGCCTCTCCTCATAAGTCCTGTGCTCCAGCCCCCTAATCATTTTTGTTGCCCTCCGCTGGACTCTCTCCAACTTGTCCACATCCTTTTTGTATTGGGGGGCCCAAAACTGGACACAATATTCTAAATGCGGCCTCACCAATGCCGAATAGAGGGGAATAATCACTTCCCGTGACCTGCTAGCAATGCCCCTCCTAATGCAGCCCAATATGCCATTGGCCTTCTTGCCAACCAGGGCACACTGCTGACTCATATCCAGCTTTTTATCCACTGTTACCCCCAGGTCCTTTTCTGCAGAGCTGCTGCCCAGCTCGTCGGTCCCCAGTCTATAGCTGTGCATGGGATTCTTTCTTCCTAAGTGGAGGACTCTGCACTTGTGCTTGTTGAACCTCATTAGATTTCTTTTGGCCCAATCCTCCAGTTTGTTTTGGTCACTCTGTATCTACCACTCCCCCCAGCTTAGTGTCGTCCGCAAACTTGCTGAGGGTGCAATCTACCCCATCCTCCAGATCATTAATAAAGATGTTGAACAAAACCGGCCCCAGGACCGACCCCTGGGGAACTCCGCTTGTGACCGGTTGCCAGCTAGACATGGAGCCATTGATCACTACTCGTTGAGCCCTATGCTCTAGCCAGTTCACTATCCATTTTATAGTCCATTCATCCAACCCATACTTCTTTAACTTGCTGATAAGAATACTGTGAGAAACCGTATCAAAAGCTTTGCTAAAGTCAAGGTATATCACATCCACCACCTTCCCCACATCCACAGAGCCAGTCACCTCTTCATAGAAAGCAATCAGGTTGGTCAGGCATGACTTTCCCTTGGTGAATCCGTGTTGACTGTTCCTGATCACCTTCCTCTCTTCCAAGTGCCTTAAAATGGATTCCTTAAGGACCTGCTCCATGATCTTTCCAGGGATTGAGGTGAGGCTGACCGGTCTGTAGTTCCCCGGATCCTCTTTCCTCCCTTTTTTGAAGATGGGCACTATATTTGCTTTTTTCCAGTCCTCAGGGACCTCCCCCTGTTGCCACGAGCTTTCAAAGATAATAGCCAATGGCTCTGAAATCACCTCAGCCAACTCCCTCAGCACCCTTGGGTGCATTGCATCCGGCCCCATGGACTTGTGAATGTCTAATCCTTCTAAATAGTCTTGAACCTGTTCCTTCAGCACTGCGGGATGTTTGCCTCCTTCCCATTCTGTGCCACCCAGTACAGCAGTCTGGGAGCTGATCTTGTCTGTGAAGACAGAGGCAAAAAAGGCATTGAGTACCTCAGCTTTCTCCACATCCTCCGTCACTAGGTCGCCTCCCTCTTTCTTTAAGGGGCCTACACTTTCCCGAATCTTCCTCTTGTTGGCAACATGCCTGTAGAAACCCTTTTTGTTCCCCTTCACGTCCCTTGCTAGCTGCAACTCCAATTGTGCTTTGGCCTTCCTCATTTCATTCCTGCACGTTCGAGCAGTGTTTATATAATCCTCCCTAGTCATCTGACCAAGCTTCCACTTCTTGTAAGCTTCTGAGCACTCTGCTCAGCATGCTGGCTTTTTTAGTCCCATTTTTAGGCACCTGAGTTTCTCCAAGCATTGCATAGAAAGCCTAGGTGCCTAAGTTAGGGATGTGGATTACAATGGATGGCAAGGCACCTAAACATTAGGTGCAGCAATGCTTAGCACTGTAATGACTAAGTCCTTTTTTGGATCTAGCCCAATGAGACTACACAGGCAGACAGATCTGCTCATGTGAATCAGATTACGGGAGATTGCCCCTTGTTAAAATAACTGTGATTTTTTTTTATGTTTTCTAGTTGCACATGGTTGACCAGGAAGCCTTTACTGACAAAATATGAAATTCATGTGTTCACAACAGAAGTAAAAGTGTTTGATTACTGTGCAAAATAACTCCAATTTATATTCGATTTCACTGACATTTAACAACTGTTGTATCATTTTAAAGATTTTCCAGTCATTTGAAGAATTATGAAGGAAGTTTGTTTATATTTTGGTAAATCAAGAAGTAGTTTTCACTCAAAAGAATTCTGTTTGCCTCACAAGGTATAATTAGCAAACTTCAGTGACTATAATGGAATTTTCTTCTCTAATAAACCTGACAATTACAGCTGCTGCCTTATCTCTCAATGTGAAGCATTTTATATGTCTCCAAATGTATTCTAAAGGAAAAATACAACATTTTAAATTAATTTTTAAAAACTATCTATAGATGTGTGCATATTGAGTGTAATACTTAGAATTTCTATTTTGTTTTACCTGTTCAAACATCTTTTCAAACCTTAATTAATTAATCATAATAAAATTGTAATAATGCATAATAGAGATTTGTAACAGGTCATTTGCTGAACATTTGACTATTAATCTCTGTATTCTTATTGAGCTAGAACCTTCAAATTTCATTCACTCATTTTGTTATGGGCCACTGCACACAGAGAAAATTAAATTTCACCTTTCCATCAGATGTCACCAAAAGGCCATCAACCATTTTTCTCTAATCACAGCTGTTCAAGTAATTTTACATGTTAAAAAGAAGTTTAGGCACCCTGTACCTCAGGAGCCTTGGAACTTAATTGGGAGTTTTACCGCTGGGAAGATCCTGGGAGACCACAACTTCCATGATGCCTTGGGGAAAAAGGAGAGAGACTCTTCCCCTTCCAGAGAGTCAAAAAAAACCAAAAACCAAAACATATGTGGGACTCCATTTTGGTGCTGGGGTGGAGTGAAGTTGAGGCTGGACCTGTTGGCTGGCTGGGTCTTGAAGCTGCTGCTGAGAGTTTGCTAGAGTTTTGATCAAGGAGCTTTGGAGGTTGGTGGCATTGCCCAAGCCAGGGCAGGGACTGAGCCTGGAGCTGACTGAAGTGGGCCTGCAGTGTAAGTGTCCCCCCCCTCCCCTTGTTGTTTGGGGTAGGGCTTGTAAAGGAAGGGGCACAGCAGAGAGACTTTGACTAGGCCTGAGAAGAGGCAGAGAGATAGTCCCTTCAAGAAGGGCCAGGACTGCTGACATTTGGTTGGGACAACCCCAAATCTTCAGCTTGACTCCTTGGCTGAACTGATACTCTGAACCAACAGAGTGCTGTCTCCTTCTTCAGATCTTCAAGCGCGCCCACGCAAGCAAGGGGTTAGGGCTTTGAACTCTAGGGGAGTGTACACTCCAGAGGTGGGGTAAATAGTGGCAGTATAGATGCCAGCAAGACAAGTTTAATTTATGACTGTATACTATCTTTATTAATTGATTTATTAAACTGCCTCTGTGGATTTAAAATGGTGGTGATGTTTAATTTCAGTCTGTTATGCCATTTTTCTTTAATTTGTTAAGTAAAGGTGTGTTTAATTTAAGTATATTGGATGTTTAGTTTGCATAATTAATTATATTGGATGTTTAGTTTGCATAATTGCAATTGTTGAGTTAGACCTATGTCACAGATTATTATTATTAGATTAGGTTTAGTTCTGGAAGCTCCCAAGACCCGCTATTGAGTGTGTGCAGGGGCCAGCCAGGTGGAGGCACCGCCAATTTTAAATTCCTTTAGAAGTAAAGGGACTGCAACAGACGGGTGGACAGAGGATTCCCACCTATCCTACATCATCACTGGGATACTCATGATCTCCTTTGTTGTTAACAACCTTAGGCGCCCTTGCACAGCAGTGAGTGTTGCCTGCTCCCAAGTAACCCAGAAAAAGAAGGAGGTTACAGAGTATCAGTTTACAAAAGCAAAATACATTTGTCCTCTATGCTGATTGTTATGTATGTTGGTCTCTAATTTATAGAAATAAAAATCTGTTATATTTATTGGGTTTTAGCCAAAAAGTTTGCACCAAACATGTTTATTTGGTAGGTGATTAGATATATTTAAAAAACACTAATTTCAGTGATATGTTATTTAAGAAATAATGCATATCCTCATGAATTATGTATTGCAACCGGGGGGTGTTTGATCTGTGTTGATGGAATGTTAGTGGCAAACCAGAGGAATGAGATATATGACTTCATTCCCTTTGCTTCCCCGACTTTTAAAGAGGCATATGTAATTGCATGTTCATGTGATATTAATATAATCTGCCTACCACTTCTACAATATTTTCCATTGTGGTGAAGCTATTTAATTCAATTTTTTCTATCGATTCTATCCTATCTAGCCTTACTAGAAGGTTGGAAATCTGCACATATAGGTAAAATTTACCTCTGTGCAGAAGTGAACGTCATGTGTTTTTGAATAAGGGGATTGAGGAAGATAATATCATTACTTATATTAAACACAGGTCTCTCTCTAGTTAAATGATTAATATTGTCACAACACTGAAAGTTGGATCTTGCTGCAGATGTGTAAATTTGCTGCATGCAATAGCCACATCTAACATACATGTGAACTGTTATTAATTAGTACTATCTAGGCTCTACTGTTACCTGTTCAAAAGAAGGGAGTAACTTTCATACAGAGTATTCAAATGTGATGAAAGCGTGACCATCTCTAGAAGTGAGAGAACTTTAGTCTCCCTGTTACTTCCATCACTGATTAACTATGATGTTTGTTGTTGTTTATTAAATAAAGTGAACATTTGATTCTACTATGACAGAGCAATAGTTTTTCATTTGAAGCAGGATTATGTATCCTATTCAGGATGAATAAGACTGAAACCACCAAAACATTTCATATAGGCCACTGTCAAGGACAAATGAGAGATGATTTTGATCTTTTCCAACCTGGGCTGAAATCAAATAGAAATAATTATGAGTCTGGTCTAACACCACTGTAGTTTAGGAGAGACAAACTTCAGTGAATTTCGGATCTGTGAGAACTGGCAAGTTCAATGGCTCTGTGATCCTTTGCATCCATTGATGGCCATAGCACTTGAAGCTTTCACAATGAATAAAGAGAAATAGGCAGATTTCACTTGCAAGTAAACACTCAATATATTCCCTATTTTAGTTCCACCCTTTCGTAGCGTACAGAGATACAGAAATATTTATAAGCCCATACAGAAGCGTTTGGGAGATTTTGGTTATGAACGTTTCACAGGAAAAGTGAAGCATTCTACAAAAGTTAATTCTAAACATTACTGTGGCAGACAGTCCCGCCCCCCTTCACCCTACCTCCTCAGTACCATATTTAAAGCATGTGCCACCGTTCTGTCAACTTCACATTTTCCCTTCACAACAGGAAAAAAAAAAAACATTTGATAGGAAAAGGTAAATTTATGGAAAATACTTAAAATACTACACCAAAAGATAAGAGATTTTTTTCATGCTCAAAAACCAAGTTTTGCCAGACTTTTTTTCAAAATCTTCTTGCCTAGTGCTACCTGAAATAATCTACATCACCATCAAAATGAAAATCACATTCAGGCATCCAAAAA
The DNA here is from genome assembly GCF_026122565.2 of Emydura macquarii macquarii. Classification (NCBI taxonomy): domain Eukaryota; kingdom Metazoa; phylum Chordata; order Testudines; family Chelidae; genus Emydura; species Emydura macquarii. Next base: position 13,865,706 of record NW_027130520.1, on the reverse strand, counting down.
TAAATACTGTCTCTTCTGCCAACCTGATGTTAAAGTTTATTTGTATATTTTTTAAAGCATAAATAAACTACAGTGTCTGATGGGGAAAGGAAATAGAATAACTTGAGCAATAACTATAGCAGGAACTTTCTAAACAATGCCTTAAGTTTATGCTATATACATTATTATTTATTTGTATTATGGTAGCAAATTGCGATACAATGCACAAACATAGGGTAAGAGAATGTTCCTGCCCTGGAAAATACACAATCTAAATAGATAAGACAAATGGTGGGAGGGGACACAGAAATGAGGAAGTGAAACCCAAGATCACATAAACTAAGAAAAGAACCCAGGTTTCCTGATCTAACGCCTTATCTACTAGATGACACTGCCTCCCCCATATCTCATGTCCCTGTAGGATGCATGACAGTAATAGCATATCTGGGCAATTAAGGAAGCTGCATTATAAATTGTAATTCATAGACATATATGAGTATTTTGGGGATAGTTGGATGGGAGCAAAGGAAGCTACAGCACTGAAATTGGGAACTGGCTGGAGATGAGAGTGTTCGTCTACAGTAATGTATGTGTCACAGGTCACAATGTGTATGTATATGTATGAGATCTGCCATGCTGAGAACATTCATATTATTAATCTTCTTTCCTTCTCTGGTTTTAAATGGCTGAATAGAGTCTAAGAGCACTTTGGAAATGACACCTCAGTTTGAGGTAGTATGCAATATACGCGGCTGTCAAGCACCATCAACCACATATTCCCCAGCAACATTGTGATGTAGTTCTGAAACAGCAATTAATGAAAGCCTTAGGGAAGAGAGAAAATGCGGCAAGTTAAAATCCAACAAACCTACTCCCATCAGCCTGACCTATGGAATGTGTCACTTCCCTGGGGAGGGTGAGGTCTTCCCCATCCATTCATTCTGCTTTGGTATAGGACTTATCAAGAGAAAGTCCATGCTCTGATGCCTGAGACTCTCCGTTAACAAGCAAATTACATTCTGGACAGCCATGCCAGAAGGAAGATGAAATAAAGTGTTTTAACTTATTTAAAGTGTTTAGCATGAAGATAAAGCTGAAATAAATATCTATAACGCAATACTACAATACTATTTGAAATCAAATTGGAGTTAAAGAGAAAATCGGCACCAACGTGCATCTGTCAACAAGCTTTTCTTTGCTATGTTAATATTATAAAATAATTGCATTGGCTTGCCAAGAACAGTACCTTCTTAAAAGGAAATGATTATGTGAGAGTAATTCAGAAAAACACCTATTTTGAGTATTGGTGGCATTGGTAGAGATAACACATATCTTACTCACTTATAATTAATCTCTCTTCTCCACTCTGTTGTATGCTAAAAGACTAAGAAGGTCAATATGTCTCAGTTTCCTCATTTCTTGTTTTATGCTGCTCTCTAAAAATATTCCCAAATTATTTTTTAAATACATATTTGCATATAGAATGCGTTACTTGGCAAGAAGACAGAAATGAAATAGTGGTTTATTGTATATTGATAAAGTCTTGTAGAAAATAACCATCTGTTGTTGGAATTAATGTTTACCATAGTTCATTCCATTAATACACTTCAGAAGGAACTTGTGTGGTCCTTTTGCATATTGTTACAGAATTCCAGGTATGACCCAATCCTGCAGTCCCTGCACAGGGAGAATGAATATCGATTGAAATGTCTGTGTAGGTTTTGTCTGTACAAGAGTTGCAGAATTGGGAACTTCCATATTTATGGAACTTGCCAATACATGTCTTTTTTATTAATGGAAGAATGAACCTCCATGTATTTTTGTTTGATTTTAGACAAATTTTAAAAATATTTAATTTCCTCTGCCTCTTCTAGTGTTTAACTTGAGTGTGTGTGTGTGTGTGCATGCACGCTCATGAGTCTCTTTTTGTCCTAGCCAAAACCTGGTCTCAGTGAAGCATATGGCAAGACATCCAGAGATTTAAGAGGTGGCAGCATTTGGCTGCATACAGACTGTTACAACCCCTCCATATCATGGACTAGATTTGGGTCAAGACAGCCCAGAATGGAGGGTGGTATGGAGCTGCACAGAATAGAGTTCTATGAGAGATTGTGCTTCCCAGTCCCTCCATGAGCTTCCTATTCTGAAGATTGCTCTGTCCTCTATATAATGCTGCTTTTCATGTGGGATGGGTCCCTGTGTCTTGCAGATACAGAGGTAACTGTATAGTTTTCGTTTATAAAGCTGGAAAGTGTCTCAGTACCACAGAATTGTCACCGTAAGTGTCAAAAAATCACAAGTCAGGCCCTCTGAAAATCATGAGATTTATATTAGGGTTTCTTTTTATTCTCTTTTGTTCACAACCATGAATTATGCTCGATCCTCACATTCCTGAGCTGCAAGTAGAAGAAAAAACACTAAATATTGTGGGGCTTGAAATTGATGCCACCATTGCATGTGTTACATGATTGTGTGTGTGAAGATTGAATCATTGCTAAGAAATGCCTCCTTCCTACACCAGGAACCAATCGTATAGACTCTTGTGGAGAGTCCTACTAATGGCACTAGCACTTCCTGGTGCAAGGTCAGAGTCTAAGGTTCCATGGCCTTAGAACCAATTCTAAGGTGACCAATTCATTGTTGCCCTGTAGTCCCTTTATGCCACCTGCAGAATTCCCCCACCTCAGGGGTGGGCCCCAGGACTATGGTAAATATCTACACTGTCTTTGTAGGAGACCTGGGCACAAAGGACAGGACATGCACAGTCTGGAGGAGGTGGGTAGGCAGGACATTCGAACACTCCAGCTGTTCTGGACCCCTGAAAAACACCACTGCAGTTACTGAAGTCAAGGTACAAATTGGTTGCCGTAGTCTAGGTTACACCAGCTTCCAGGCTGCTGTAGAGCAGGAGAGGTGGCAACTGTCTCTACACTGGTAGAAACCTGCCACTATTAGTTTAAGTCAACTATGCTTGTTCAATATGCAATGTTATAATGCTGATAACTCGGCCAAATCAAATCCAAATTTCCACAAAACAAGGAAATGCACCGGTTCTTAGTGGGAATTCTGTGCCAGCTATTATTTTTCTTCTCCTAGTAATGTTAGTGTTAGTGTTGATCTGTTAAAACAAGACAAAAAAGATGCAATTTTTTTCCTATAATGAGTAAAGTGATTTTTTTCCTTTCTCCTTTCACTCAAAAAATGGGCTGAATCATTTTTGCTTGCCCTTTCCTCAGAAGTTCATCTCTATTCACAGTCCAAGTATGGAAGATTTCAGACCAAAACTGGTAAGTTTCAGAAAATTCTGAACAATAGAAAACAAGGAATTAGAATTGAAACGTAAATAACTATAACTAGAGCAGGTCTTGCCAAGTAATATTGTACACTAATGTAATATTGCATAAAGATAGATGTTGACATGCATAACTGAGGTAGGACTTATTTCCTCATATGATGACTTATATTGTAAGTAATGCACATACAGCCGGCTGAATTTCATTGTTCAGGTTTAATAACAACGCTGAGATTTTTACAGCTTTAGCTTTTAAATTTTCTAAATGAAAACTGAATTATAATTAGTAACTAATGATTCCCAGTAATAGAGGAAATGAAGTTTGAAGCACTGATTTCAGTCACAGACACTGAAGATCTTAAATTATTTATGTGATTTTCATAAGATGTGTCTATTCATCCAAAAAGCTTATTCTTTGTTTGTAATTACCTTTCTGTAGCTTTCCTATTAAGATACCAAACCTTTCTCCAAGTCAGGGGACAGCAGAAAATTCATGCCTTAGGGATTAAAATGACTTCACAGCTACTCTTTGGAGAGAACATGTTCTCTCCAGTATCTCATAAGCCTTTAAAACTTATTGGAAAAGGTTTTAGGAAATCTCAAAATATGAGACTTATGTACAATATTGCAAATTTTCATGTATATCTGTATCATTGAGATGGAACATAGACAGGTTTTTCACTGGGCACTTTGCCAGTTAATCAGAAAATCTGCCCAGTTATTTTCATATTAAACACTTTCATTGCCAGATACAAACGTTCTCATTTAAATCTCAGTCCCAGGTAAAATGTCTCTTCTACCACTCTTTAAAACACAGTTATAAACATCTAATGCTGCATCATGGAACATGTTGAAAGCAGAGATAGTTTTTAGGGGCAATTCCATTTCTCCTTCAGTTTCTTGATACCCGTTTTGCAATATTTGCATGAAAATACAGTTTCTGTTTTTAAAAGTTCATCTCCTCTTTAAAAGTTCATCGCACTTCCTAAAATAATAATCCTCTGTTTGTGATCTGACAGTTGGTTACAAGGGAAATTAATATGAGCCAGCTCCTAAAAGTGGTTAAGTGTGCTGATTAAAGTAGCTCAAGATAAGAGGGGAGGAATAGAACAATTTTGGTGGCTATCAGCACAGGGCTTCATGATGTGCAGTTATTTGGTATTGAATTATTGTGTGGTGATGAGATACAGTGAGGGGAAGAGAATGGCAATTAATAAAACAAGAGTTTTGGTCCCCAAGTTTGCCCATTGGCAAGCCAAACAACAGTATACGAATATGTCTGCAGTGCACTGAGCTTCATAGTGCCACCACATTCCTAGTGCTTCCCACCCTGTTTCCAGCAGCATGGAATATTTTATTAGAAAGGAGAATCTGTATGGATTCAAAATTAGAGATGGGGGAGCATGTTTCTGGAGACTCTTCCCTGAAAAGGTTTGAAATAGCCAAGGCCTTTTCCTGCATTTCAGAAAATTAAGACCTTTTAAAAGAGCTTTTGAGAAAAGTATATGTATTATTAACCCTTTAATAATACATATACTTTTCTCAAAAGCTCTTTTCCTTCATGGAGGGGAGGGGAGAGGGAGGGGGTGGAAAGTGATTGTAATGAGAATGGTATGAGAAACTTAGCTATGTTCATTGAGAAGAGACTCCTTCCTTTTTTCCTCCTGAAGGAGAGAGGAAACCACTGGAGAGAAAGATCTCCTTTTAGTGGAGAGGAGAACAGAGAACTGAGGCATCTTCTTCCCCTGTCAGGTGCTTTTTCTGTTTCTCACACTGGCCAGAAAACAGGGAGCCCTAAAATCTCCCCTAGAAGGATCAGTTTTCCATAGTGCTGGGCACCGTACAAAGGTGCAGCAGACCGTCCTTGCCCTGAAGAATTACCAGTCTAGAATAATGACAAGACAAACAAGTGGATGAAACAAACGAACAAGTGGTGTAGGTGCGCATGATATAACAATAAAATGAGCATGTTTTTGCTTAGACTAGCTGTGCCCACAAAGTCATTTGCTAGCTGGCTTGACATAATCCATGGTCAGCGATCAGCAGGCACCGCAGCAGAAGGGATCTTAAGAAGGATTTTCAGGAGGATAAAATAGTGGCTTCATTTTTCTTTTCAAGCACTTCAATGTCATCCAGGAGGGACAGCTTGAGAGAAAACACTGAGCTGCTTATGCAAGAAACAGACCAGTGGCCAGTACTAGGGCTACTAGGACCCAGGCATTCCCCCCCTCCCCACACACACATCCATCCCCACCCACCATGTGGCCTTACAGGAAAACTGCAGAGAGCAGCCAGCCTGAGACTCCAGCCAGGAAGCTAAAAAACAGCCAAAGCAGGGACTTTCGACCTCTGGACAATGCAGGCCAAACTGCAGAATGTTCTCACTTTTTTTGCCCCTGACTGATTGGCTGTTTATTCCTTTTACTCCCTCCTCACAGTCTCTTCATCTGAGCTTCACTCCACACCTGTCCTTCTTACCCTACCCATTCTCCCTCACATCCCTTGTCATAGCTGATCCACTTCTAACTAAATCCACCCAAAAAAGCTCAACCAACCAACCACCAACTGCAAAAAGAAAAAAAAAAAAGCACCCTAAAACACCTAACAAACATTTTCCACTATCACATTGTTCACTCTACTTGTGTGTTACACCCCTTTTGCAACCCAAAGCATGTCTTGTCTATGTAATTGTTTCCTTCTACTGCTCCCGCTGTCTGTAGCCATCTGTTGTCTCTTGTCTTGTACTGAGAATGTAAGCTCTTTGGGACAGATGGAACCAGTCTTTTTGTTCTGTGTTTGTACAGCACATCACACAATGGAGTTGATTTGGGATCCTAGGCACTCATAGTTTTTAAGGTCACAGTAATGCAAATAAAAATAAGTAACCACCACCACCGCCAACAGAAAGTGATGTCATCATTGGCAGAGTATAGGAGATGGCTGACTATGCCATAAAGCAATAGCTAATTTTAATGTGAAAATATTATTCTTTATTATTTTTGTATTAGATATATGCAGAAACATCAGGTTTCACACTTTTAAATGCAAAGATGATTTTTGCTTAAAATTGGTTCCACTTTCATCCATTTTTAACTCAGGCCCATTTCTTTAGCATGAACTAGACTATTAGCCCTTTTCTGCTAAAAAGAATTATATAAATTAATGAAACTGTGTGTGGAATTGGGTTTGATTTTGCATTTGTGAATTTAGAACGTTTTCAGCTTTTCTTACAAAATATCACATATTCCCAGTTCCCACTATGTCAAAACAAAGAATGTAGGATTTTAAGTGGGAACTAAGGAACAGATCTAGGACCTAAATCACTGTTGTGTCACACCTTTTTTACATTGGCATATTTCTTTCAATTTCAATAGTTCTTCACAGAATTAATGCAATCGTGAATGAGGCCCTTAGTTTTTTCTTTAACTTCTGCAATAAAAGAAGAAGAACAATCATGATATAGACAGGCAGATATTTTTCCTGCCCCACCCCGAGAGGTTCTGCTCACTGCCCCACTACTATTGGTTAGGAGAATTGTCACTTTGTATTATCTCACCTGCTGATTGGTAGAGGCAGAGAAGGGGGTGGCCTGGGTGGGCTCAAAAGAATGCTAGCTCCTGGAGAAGGAGATCTTTCTGCTCAGCATTGCAGGTAAGTGCTCTACCAGTGGTTGGGCATCCACACCTCCGATACAAAACCTGGGGGGTAGATAGGTGCACACCTCAATGGTGCCCCTACTCCAGGGATGGAGAAGCTGTCATCTCCTGCCACATCCCTGAGACTGGAGGAGTTCTGTGCCCCCACTGATTATTGGGGGGACCTGTGCCCCTGCTTGCTCCCCTTGTGCATGCCCCTGTCTTTAATCTTAAGTCTTTGACTATCTAAACAGATTAAAATTAATTACTTTTTGGCAGGATCCTTCAGCACAAATGCCTCAGAGACAAAAATGCTTCCCTTTGGATAAGAGGGCTAATTCCACTCCTCTAGGAGGTCTTTTTGGACTCTCTCTCCCCCTCTCTCCTACTTCCTCCTTCCATGTAATACTGATTGATTGTGAGCTAGAACCCCTTCACTGCAGTCCCTTTTGTTTATAAGAGGGGGCTCTCAGCAGGGCAGACTCCACAGGCCCCTTTAACTTAGGAATTCACCCTCATGGTCCAGAATAGCTAGTGTGGGTGCAAAGAAAAACCTTACACCCAATTCAGTGTGGGCAGTAAGGATATACTCAGTTGTTTGTATTTCAACTGACTGAAGTACAATTGAGTGCATCAGTATAGACAAGGCAATAGATGAAAGCCTGCCCCATATGTTCTCCATCATACAAGGCACTGCTGTGTGTTTTAACCTAGTCCAATAAGAAACAAGAATTTGAAAGGAAGAATGAGATTAGAAAACATTTTAACATTCAGTAGTAGCATGTCAGATTTAACAAGCTGTCTGTCAGCTTTCCTATACATCTTTGTTTTTAATTAGACAAGTAAATTGTGAAATGTAATGCTTGCAAAATTACATGCTGCCAGAATAGTTGAGAAAGAAGTGATACAAAGAAACATATTGCAAAACTGTATAAATGAAGGGTCAGATTCTCAACAAGCATAAATCAATTGAAAACAACAAATTTATGTTAGTTAGTGTCACCAGCTAAGGAGTCTAAGGATTGATGTACACTACAGACTTATGTCAGTATAACTACGTCGCTCGGGGGTGTGGAAAATCTACACCCCTGAGTGACACAATCATATCAGCTAAACTCCCATCGGCATAGGTTGCATTTTCACTACACATTTCTGTGCTGCAGCTGCACTGCTGCAGTGTTGTAGGAGTAGACAAGCCCCAAGAAAGGTAACTCCTTCCTGCTCCTCAGGCAACACACATGCAGAGCAATAGCAATGGTTTGTAACGTTACAAAGACAATTTGTACAGTTGTGTTCCAAACCAGGCAGGCCCACCCGGTTTTTGTTCCAGGCTACAAGATGTACACCAAATGAGAAATGATTCCCTCTAAAAGAACTTCCTTGCTATCTACGTGCGCCATAGTTGTAACAGCATGTACAGTCAGCAACACTGCCTTATTTGCAATCTGTTGTTGGTAGTCTCATTGCTGATGTTGACAATATTGTCACAATTCTAATCTTTGGCTACACATATGAATTTGAAGTGCGAACCCTGATGCACAGTCAGCCACACTGCATGCATGGGAAGAGCGTATCTATGATGTTCGATGATACAGCTTTGTGGCATCTTTCATGTGCATCCTGGAGACAGTTTCGTTGATCCTACTCAAACATGTTGCATGCTGATCTTGTCAGAGGTTGCCAGTGAGTCCTGCTCTGAGCCATTTGCTTCAGTTCTTTGGGATTGATGCAGTCCACTGGAGATTGCTCTTCAGGTTAACTTTGAAGCTCTTTTGCCCTGCCTCAGCTCCCAATATAAGATCTGTCATGGGAGACGGTGGTCTTCCATTCTGATGACATGTCCAGTCCACCTAAGTTGTGCTTTCAATAGCATTTCCTTAGTGCTGGTTGTGTTTGCCCGCTCAAGGACCTTAATATTGGTCACTCTATCCTGCCAGTGAATGCTCATTATTGAGCAGAGGGAGTAGTCTAGTGAGACATCAGTACCCCAGTGGGAAACCAGTATCTCACTGCCTCCTTGCTGTCTTCGGAAGTATCATTTGCATCCTTCTTTCTTGTTTTTCCTCTTTAAATTTTTCATGTTACTGTCTGATTGTGAAGTCATAAATTTCATGGATGTAAACACAGAAAACTTGCTTCTTTAGGCTCTTGACTAAATATGAGATCATGTGTCAGTATACTATGCCTATCAATAGCGAGTTCACAGAACTTAACAGATTTATTTAGTACTTGCTGTTACAGTCGAGGCAAAGGCCTACTTTGTTCATTGAAACGTATATATCTTAGAGTTTCCTCTCTCAGTTAAAAAGCTGTGTGAAATTTGCCACATTAAAAGCAAAAAAAAAAAAAAAAAATCCTTAATATTTCTATTTGCAGTTCTCTAAGCTTCTGTGAAAAAATGTATTTTCCTGTTATGTCGCCAAAAATGTAAACTGCCTTGTTCATGAAAATTCAGTGTTTATTTCCATGTTACATTTCCAAATTGAGCTGGGTTGCCTAGGTTTTATTGCATTATTGTCAGACCATAGAGTCAAAGGATGGAAGGTAGGTGATATAGCTCCAAAAATGCAAAAGTTGAAATACTCCTGCCACAACATCAAAGACACTGACAAGGGTAGCAGGCTATTGGTCCTTCCACTGCCAGACAACAATAGGTAGGGGAAAAAAGAGTTTGAGAGAAGGTTCTGCCAAATGTCTGTTATGGGGTGGTAGATTGTTTGGGAATGGATTACTAGGGATTGTCATTGGTTTTGATAGGTCAGATAAACAACTCTTGGCTCTATCAACCTCTGACAGAGTAATGCACAATGGATAGCGTGCTTCCTTTCTGAGCCACAGCATCCTTTTTCCATCACATTTATAGATTTCAGTGAGGGTTCTCTAATGAGTTCAGGCCTTCAAAAAGCCAAGAGTGAGGCCTACGGATCATTACTAGTCTATTCCACTTTTACTTGAAGTGACACATTTTTTCCTAAAAGATATGCTCTAGGAATTATTTGAGGGATGTTTTATGGTCTGTGCTATACAGGAGGTGATCACAATGGTCCGTTTTGACCATGGAATCTATGAAGATCATGGCACAGAATTTGCCAACCCCAAAAGTTCAAATATAGCGAGTCAATCCCTGAACAATCATGAGATTGGCTTTAAATCATTAAGTTTTTAGTTGTTTTGTATTTTAAAGATGAGTACATACTGAGGTGTTTTTTTATTTGCTTTCTGGCTCGGAACTTTAGGGCACACTGAATTCTCATTTTCAAGCTTTTCTCTGCAACCATGAAGACTAAGAATTTTCATCTTAAAAAAAAAAAAAAAAAAAAGAGCAAGCTGAGATTTTCCTGCAATAGCTTGATTTCAGCACCTGGGCCGTTATGGGAGAAAAAACATATTATAAAATTTGAGATTCATGATCTTGTCACAAGAGGTGTCAACACAGCATGTTGTATAATAGCACCATTCCTCATTCAGTGGAAAAATTTTCCTCAGAAATTGCAAAAAGAAGCCATAGCTGGGAGGTGAAAAGTGTTATCTGATATTGCAACTTTGTCTTCACAGAAATTCCTTACTTTCATGTATTTGTTGAACAGGATGTTAGACCACTGGCTGACAATTCAGCTTGATAATTTTATAATTAATCTTATTAAATATTAATCAGATGTTTGAGCATGCAACGTACTAAGCATCATTGTCTGTGTTATTGCTTATATTACTCTTATCACAAAGAAGGCCCCGATCAGCATTGAACTAGATACTATGCAGGCACATAGCAAGAGACAAATAAATAGGGAAAGTACCTATCATACAGCCAAAGGGCCAGATCCTGCAACTGGATCCTTGCAGACAGATCCCTGCATCTCTGTGGTGCACCACTAAAGTCAATGATGCTCCATTTGGGCTGAAGTCATCTGCTTGAATGGATGCAATTGCAGAATCTATCCCAAGCCAAAGAGGGTGATGGGTTAATAGTCCTGTTGTTGTTACTCAAGCTGTTGTTGATTTATGGAATAGTTCTAAGATACCTTATCTATCCCTGTTGCTCAGGATACTGTGGAGAGAATCCTTCCATAAGCATGAAGAGGAAATTAAGTGACAAAGAGAAAAAATGTTTGTTTTTCAGAATTTTAGGGGTCATTTCAGGGTCTTCCATCAACCATGGATTGTATCCCTTAATCAAGTACCAGTTTCATATTTTAATTAAAATATTCCTATATCTCTTTTTATGATATGCTTGAACTTCTTTGTAAATTCATAAAGACAAGCTTTTCAATTAATCTAGCCTATTTGGAATAAGTCAATTTTAATTTATATAGAACAGATCATTGATAAAGAGATTCTCCTCTACATATCTTTCAGTTTCGCTATAATCCCATAGTGTAGTTTTTGTAATTATAACTTAATTAAGTATTCCCACAAGAATTGCTGCATATAAAGATGCCATTCAAGCTATTGTCATCCATTTAACAATCCTAATGTTTTGGGGGTCATCTGACCCCAATGCACACAAAAATGAAAATAATTTTTTTGCCAAATCTGTGCCTCTTCATACATTACATATTGTCAAACTAAGATGAGGTCAATCGTTCCACATTGCTTTGATCATCCTACCTGATGTGGCTTTTGTAATGCAAATAAAGTCACTAAAAGAGTAATGGGGTCAGTTAGACCCTTCAATATTAGTCAATGGGGAAAATGAAAGTAGTATACTTCCCAGGTCTTTGGGGTTCTTTGGGTCCCAAAATACATATAAAAATTTAAATAAAAGATAGGCTATTCTTCACGATATGCTCTGCCTCTTCTTTCTTTAGGTATTTTCAAACAATGAAGAGGACAAGCTGTTAACACTGGTTTTATCTGCATACCTGTTGTGGATTTCATGTAGCAAAAAAGTGTCTCTCAAAAGATATTAGGATTAGTTAAATCTCAAATTAATTATGCAGGTATTCCAAGATCAGATTGTGTTTATTTTGAGGAAGCACCTATGATATGATTATATGTATGTTTCAGCATTGTTTTTATTGTCATAGTTTCAGTGGCTTTTTGTTTAAAAAAAAAAAAATGCATCAAGAGAGTCTTGAGGGTCTGTGACACCCCAGACAACGTTTGCCGCATGTATCATCACAACTGTCCACCAAACTGAGTTTCTTTGAAGATAACACTGTCAAATGGATTTTCTGGGAAGCCTACACTTATTAGGAAGAGTTTCTGGGGATGTCACAACTGTCAGATGCATTTTATGGCAAGCCCACACTTGATAGAGGCTGTAGCTGGGGCAAAGAATTGCTGGGGCAAAGACTACTGTCGCACTGCACATGCACATAGTATGTCTGAATGGTTATATTGTTTGGATTTTGTTGAATTGGACACGGCCTAATAAATCTTTGAGTAAGAGACAGATGTTTCTCAGGGACCTGGGTACAGAAATGGTGAAACCACTGGTGCAGGAAAGGAACATTGCAACCTTCCCTCAGGCTACTAAGGAAGCAGCACCAGGTGTGCTGGATAGTGCTGTGGCCAAAGAAACAGGGAAGACGTTACATTTATTCCAGAGAACAAAAGAGAAAAATACATAAAAAAAATGTGAAGTGTAAAAACTTTGTATTTTCAGAACATATGTCACCTATTTGCTCCATTTGTTCAAAGTTATAGGCCATTTACTGCCACTTAGCAAAAATATAAAAGGCACAAATGCAGCAATCTCTTTTCATTGACTATATATGGGGATCAGTTAGACTCTGACTCCTATATAATGTGTTGGGCTTTTTTTTTTTTTTTTTATATAAAGGTGTTTGATCCTGGGGTCAGTTAGACCCCAACACAAGTTCTGTGTATCATGCTTTTGAATCTATTAACTTGTTCATAATTTGTTAGCTCACTGGTTACAATGAAGTCAGTTTTAAATGCAACCCAGGTGGTTCTTTTTCAATTTTGACATACTAGGGGTCTCTAAGACCCTAATATGAAAATAGTTGGTGATTTTTGGTCCAATATGAGGGTTAAAACCAATACTTAGCGTGACATTATTTTTGCACCACTCATGCAAGGCCTAGGGGAAAGACTTGACCAGATAATTCATCCAATATTTCTTGCAATGTGGATGGATGAACTAGATTACAGGAATGTGAATAACCATGTTGTTTGGATCTGGACTGGTAAGGTATATCTATAATTGGAATTGGATGTGTGATTCCAAGTTTGAAGATACATTCTCATACTAGCTCTGATTGAACTAGCATGCTAAAAATAGAGTTTAGCTTGGCAGCACAAGGTGTGGGATGGGCTAGTAGCCCCATGTATGTTCTTGGGGTCTCAAATGAGTTCTTGGGGAAGTTACTCATCTTGACACTTGTGTTGCTGCAGCCATCCTCTAGTCATCAGGATAGCTTCTGTATCTCTTTGAGCTGACAGTTACACCCACAGAGCCAAGTATAGGCATAACACTAGAAGTCTAAGAATAAAGGTAATATATGTAGACCCACAGAACATTAATATCATCAACCAGATTGGTAATCCAACTACCCTTTCCTGGATACAGGGAAAATGGTTTTTGAATTATGCAAGACTGAATAAAATGCATTTTTACCCCATTACTGCCATACTTCCCACTGTTCTTCGACTCACATTGAAGAGTCTAACAATTAAACTTTGAAATGTGGCATTCACCTAGTTTTTTAGTTAATTATTTTGTCCAATGTCATGTTTGAATAAAAAAAAAAAAAAAAACTTCATGTACTATAAAGTTGCTGTCAACTGAAAAAAAAAAAAAGTAATTTCTGAACATGCTAAGGTTAGGTTTTTTTGTTTGTTTTTATTGCAGAGCTCAGTGAAACTTCATCCCCCTTTATGACATCACAATGCACATTCTCATAACCATGGCATATCCACGGCATCTATAGGGGGCAATTTACATGAGAGATATGTAAATGCCTCATTAATAGATACACACAAAAGCAAAATTCTCCAGAAACAAAAAACAAAAGCCAGCATCAAGGACAAGAGAAAATCATGAACATGGAGAGAATGGATTCCATTTATTTAAGGTCTCCCCACAGAATTTGCTATGGAACATTCTTTAGCATTAAAAAAAATTAAGCTTCAGCATTTTTCAGTTGGCAGATGTAGCCAATGTATGAGATTAATGGTCCTTCTAGTCCCATATCCAGTCTCGGACAGTTGCCAGTGCCAGCTGCTTCAGAGAAAGGTGAAAGAAACCCTGCAAAAGATGGCTATAGTCTAAATTTGCTTCCTAGCAATCTCATTGAATGTTTCCTTCTGCTATTTTGAGAAAGGGTTAATAATCATGCCCAATCTATCTTCTCTATGCCTTTCATTATTCTGTATATCTTTATCATATCCCCTCTTGTTTAGTCTTGTCTCAGATAAACAATCACAATTTTTCCAATCTTCTTACATATGGAACTTCTTAGCATCTCATTCAAATGCTTTTTGCTTTTTCTTTATTTTTTGCTTGAACAGGTAGAAATTTTAGATAAATAGTGGATGAGGGACAGAGAAGCAATTCAAATGCATGCCCAAAATGCTGCCAGATGAACAGATATAAACAACCTCAGCAGTTAAGGAAAAGCTTCATTCACAGTCTTCCTTTCAAAGAGTGGAATAAAAACTCCAAACTGGCTGTTTGTGAACAACAAATCAAATGGGAGACAGAATGAAAGAAAAGTGAAAGAATTGAGATTCACAATCTCTCTCTCCATAATGAATCTTCAGATTCCTCTTGGATGCATTGCTGCTCTTACTGTAATAAAAACAAATGGCTTCCTTATGGAAGGAATGTAAGTCTGCTGTTATCTGATCATTAACTTTATTCTACTTTTTTTCCCCACAGGTATACCACAATGTCTATTTCTTTTTGAACTCACAGTCTCATGGCTCTTAATCAGCCAATTTGTGTTTTGTCACACAAATTTGACGAAAGAAAAATCAATTGTCTTACTAAGATCCTTGATGCCCCATCTTGTAATTTATGATTACTGTCTAAAATGACTAGATGTCTGTCCCAGAGGAGAAAATGGCTGAATCAATGCAAAAAGTCTGTAACATTTGTTTACGCAATGGATTCTCAATTCCTTTAAACTAGAATTTAATGTAGCACAATGTAAATATGTCATCTCCAACTCACCAGTAACATATAGCAGACCCAAATGTTGCAATTCCTCCATCTCACACAGTTCCTTGATCTGGCAACTTTTTACCTGACTGCTTCTTTTTCTTTTAGGAACTTCTTGAAAAGGTTAATCATTCTTTGACGCTGTCTTAGTGCCAATCTTTTATAGTGAAACGAAAAAAGAAAGTGCTGGTGTCTACAGTGTTTGGAGATAGGATTGCCTTGTAGTTGAGCAGTGAATGGTGACAATGTGACTATCTCCAGGAATAGAGCTTTTAGACAATTTGACAGCAAAGGCAACATTTCTGAATGCCAGTTTCTCCACTTCAATGCAGGTGTTCTGCACTCCACTACTGACTGCTATGCTTCAAGGATAGACCATTATGAAAAAAGGCAACCCTCTAAGTTACTGGAGTTTGACAGTGTTTGTGAAGATTTCTCAACAGGAAGAGTAGTTTGTTTATGCAGTTTCAACAGTCTGCAATTGTTTATTACTCTATCATTGACAATTTGGAGTCAGAAATGATGTCATGCTGCAATCCAGACTTTAGATAAAGACAGACTGCCAGCATACTGTGGGGCTGTAATGCAAGATCAGTTGTTCAAGAAAAGATATGTTCAGTTTGGCAGGTGTCTTGTACCTGTCATTTGGGTTTACCATCATACTAAAGACATTCTTTTGAATGAGGTACTTATCTATAGGTCTCCACCATTCTAGACGGCATATTTCTCAGGCACTTTACCCTAAGCTGTCACTTTTGTCAGCCCAAGAACTGGGAGCCAGTCCCAGGGACACTTTGCTGCACACGTAATAATGTGATGTATATACAGGAAGTTGTGAAAATGCAGATACAGGAGTAAAACTGTAAATCAGAACATGCTAATTTATTGATTTCCTCTCCCTACCAGTCTTTCTTGGCGGGCTTTCCTACCTATCCTCAACATCAACAATGGATATTCTCTCTTTTTTCTCATTAATCATCTATGACATCCAGTTGGCAATCATACACATGAAAATCTCTTCTGAAGCCTTCTGGGGTGAGCTATTTGAGAAAATAATTCTGAATTATAGCCCCGAAATGTCTACATATGCTGTTCCAATCCCTGACTGTACTTTAATAGTCTATGGTCGGAATCTTTCTGGCAAAAAATATTTTTCCATCCAAAAATGCTGATTCATCAACAGATGGATCCAGCATAGTTATGTCCACAGCATGGACACAGAAGTTGGGGGTGGTGGAGGGAACAAACAGACAGAAACCCATAAAATAGTCTCTAGATGGTTGCAACATAACTTCATTTCTTAGAATGCAGAACCATAACAAAAACAGAAACAAAAACTAAACACACAGAGAAAGATACCAGGCTGCTATTCAAGGCAGAGACCCAGTTCAACCCAACTTGCTCCAGACTGGCTCTTTGTAGACTGCCATAGGGGATTCAGAGCACATGGCTACCTCAGAGCCTCTTAGCCTGCAAGCAGGACCAGGCAATCCCTTAAAAATTACAAACTATCACCTTAAATTGTAATACATTTTCTAATACACCACAAGTGGGAACATATCAATTTTCTGCCAGCTTGCACACTCATCTCCTCAGACTCCCACCTCCTTGACAGCTATTGGGATGCCCTGGGCATCTAGGATCTGGGCTGCCATGAGATTCCAGAAGCCAGCTAGTTAAACTTATAAATGAATATGAATTCCACTATCATTAACAGAGGCCTCTTTACAATGGATGTTCCTTGATTTACACCACAAATGCATTCTTGATAGGCTTCAAACACTTACATGTTATACCAAAAGGGAATCATAATGTCCCCAAAAAAACATGCGTAAGTTCTGAGGAACAATGCTCCAAGGTCTTACAGAATGCTAAAGCAGGATGTGTCCCATGCATTTATAAACACAATTACAGCACTAGAATCCCAGGACACTAAGATGTTTAAATGACAGCAAACTAGACAGCAAGTTATTAAGCTATCACTTTTGCTCTCATTTGTTAGTCTCTGTGTGTTAGCCCTCAGATAGCTGTTGCTTTCAGATATAAAACTATTGCTTTCAGCCTACAAGCTCCTGCTGGGCTGACAAGGAGAATGCCTCCTGGGGAGGCAGCCAAAACATTACATTTCTTTTCTCCTGAAACCAAGTTTGTTTTTCCCCCCGCAATCTTTCCAACCAGCGAAAAGTTTTGATTTTTACCTTTTGTCCAGGATGAAAGCTTTTTTCCAGAATTTTGAAAATTTTTGCTAGAAGGAAAGACTGTTTTCTAAACAACTCTGGATCTAAAGGATATAGCACAGAAGTAGGAATAAAGAGCTCCAGTTTTCTAGCTCTGACACTGACTCATTGCATGACCATGGTGGAGCCAATATCTTAAGTTCTCTATCTGCACAGTGGATATCATTGCAGGGTTTTTCTATTGACCCACCCATTGCATTTGTTTACAATTAATATTTAAAGCACAAGTACATACAGATTCCCCTGAACCAGGAGATTAGAAAACAAGCCAGACTCTTGAAATCCAGACTCTGACCAATACTAGCCATCATTACACTTCCCCCATCAAAAGCCGGACAAAAGAGAGACGAGTTGTGTAACGTGTCCTGGAAGTCAACCGATTTCATATCTATCGGAAGAAAAAATTCCAAACCTGAGGCCCTAAGTGTTCATGTCTTGCTAATATCCACAAACTCTCTCTTTTGTATTTGAATTATGAGCGATCTAATGAGGTTTTGATCGGGGCCTCTTAAATGATGTTGAACAAAAACCAAAAGTGATCCATTTCAGTGTTACTAATTTACCTTGTTTATGTGCATCATTGTGCTATAGGAATACCTTATCTAGGTTTTGATATACTACACCCATGTTAAATTAATTTAGATCAATGCATGGTTTTCAAATCTCACAAATCATGTACATAAAAGAATTCTAAATCAAATGCAAAGGTAAACATGGAACAAAAATGTAAAAGCTGCTGCTATATCCACCCATTCTATTATAAGCTCTTTGAAGAGTAATGTTGCTTTCATCAAGTAGCTCTCTCAATTAACTGTACCCTGGTATAAAACTAGCTGACTAATGGAGATGCACTGAACATGTTTGGTCTTTAAGTGTGTATTTTGCATGACTGTTGAGGGATGCTTACATCAATGTGAGTCCTGTCCTCAGCAGGTGTAAATACGTTCCATTGACATCAGTGAAGCAACAGTCCAGCTGAGGATCCCACTCTCTAATTTTATGTAGCTTCTTCTAAACCAGTGGGCATTGGGAATTTGTATATTATTGGAGAGATTGTTTTTACCAAAACACCATCACAATATTGCAAATGCAGAGTGGTTAATGTTGTGGCAAAGTTTCCATCTGCAACTAAAGATGCATTTTATGGATTATGGCAGGCAACTGAAAAAGATTAGATATGCTCCTGAGTTTTGTAAAAGGTTCCCAAGCATAACTTTTCCCAACTCAAATTTCAAGCCAGCTTCAATGAGAGATTTCTAAGCTTGAGCCGGTTTCTGGTGTTACATTCCACAATATTGCAAGGTTTGGGGTTTGCATAGTATTCAATATACTACCAGGTGAAAATCAGCTGTTCCAACTAATTTTTGCTTCATTTGAAATCAAAACTCAAAGTGAAACTTGGGAGGTGGCTGTTAAAATTTCAAAGATGTTCACACAACCTCCTTCAGCAGGACACAACAAGGTTTTGTGAAGGTCTAGTATTTCCTACCCTTGTGTGCGTGAGAACTGGGGAGGGGCCGGACAACCTGAGTGTGTACCTAGTGTCTTGATGGATATGTACTGTCAGTGGGCACTTTGAAGTGCAATGGCTACTTTTCTATATTTTTTAGTGCAGTGTAGGCTGGCAACTCAGCCCAGCAGGGGCGTTACGGCCCTTCCTCGGGCCCAGGCTCTGAGGAAGGCCTCAGCACCCTGCTCTAAGGGGAAAAAAAAAGCTAGCAGGTTATGAGTCTGTAGCTCCCCGCCCCCCCCCCCCGCAGGGCAGGGAAAGTAGTCTGTAGCCTCTGGTCCCCACACCCCCCAAGACAGGACAGGGCGGGCAACGTTCAGAATCCTCTGGCAGGCAGGTTCAGAGGAGCCAAGCACTCCCAGGGTGGCTAGGGAAGGCAGGAGGGGGACACAGGTCCTCCCAACTCCACTGCATTCAAGCCCAGGACACTATCAGTGGCAAAAGGGTTCTGCCACTGGATTAGGAGGGCTCCAGCCACAACACACTGACACTGGTGCAACCACAAGCTCAGCCAAACTATAGTCAGCTTTCCCTGGCGTACTTCCTTCCACCCTGAACCTGGATACCTGAAGCCAGGGGTCTTCCTCTGGTTCACTGGGGTAGACGGTAAGCAGGAGTCCCACTAGTACCTCACTGTCAGCCAGCAGCAGGTCTGGGAACTCTTCAAGGTAGTCAGCAGATGGCAGCTCCTCCAGGTCATAGGGTCCCAGTGGGTCCTCCAGCACACAGGGTTTCAGCAGCTTTGGGGGGTCCCCAGCAACAGGTAGATCCTCTAGATCAGAGCCAGCCTTGGGAGGTTTCTCCCAGTCAGCTGCCTCTGGTAGCTCTTCCCAGGCACTAGGGCCCAATAGCCCTGGCAGTCACTGGAGAGCTTGCTCTGCAAAGCCATGAGGCCTAGGTCAGGCCCAGAATGCAACCTCAGGAACAGCCATTCCTTCTCAGTCAGCAGCTTCCCCCTGACTGAGCTGCTAGGCTGGCCTTTTATACCTCCCCTTCCTGGCCTGGCCCTGCCCCTCTGCTCCCGGGGTCTGTGGCCTGCAGTGTACTGATCTGCCCAGCAGGGGTGTCGTGGCCCTTCCTTGGGCCCAGGCTCCAAGGAAGGCCACAACGCCTTGCTACATGAAGGTATGTCTCCTGAAGCTGGAAATTATATCTCCAGCTCAAAATGTTCATATATCTGCTGAGGCTAAACTATGATCTTAAAAAAAAAAAAAAAAAAAAAGAGTCATGGAGACTGGCTACAAAACAACATTTCTCCTTTTTTCTTCCTCTTTTTTCTTTGCTAATAGAATTTACCAAAGTTCACCATTTTCTTTCACTCAGTATGTGAAGGTTAGCATAGTTTTATAGGGATTTTCATGGGGAAAAAAATCTAGCTGTAAACCTAACTGTCCCATTTGATTTTCTGCCATTTAAAGAATGGCAAGTGACTGATACTGTAAATCACTTAGTAGAGTTTTCCACCCATGACTTGCAGAGTGTACAGGTTTTGTCCTTAAACAATCTAATTTTCAGTGTCCATTCATAGAATGTCAGACAGCCAATAAAGTTTTCAGCAGAATTTTATTTTGGCCTATTCTTCCATGGCTTCTTTAATTTATAGTTTTTGCTAAAGGATTGTGGAAGGTATCAAACAAAGTTTTGTACAGTTTTGACTTTTGAGGAGAGAACATTTTTTTGTTTGTTTGTTTTTTTCATGGTTTACTTATTTGAACTGGTATAATGTCAAATGAATAACAGAGAAAGTTCGGAGGACTTGCCCATTGTTCTGCCGAAAATTAATTTGTTTTATTCTAATGCACAGGATTCCCAGTGATCCTTATTTTGTATTTGAGTATAGTGAAGTCAGTAGCTCCTTAATTTTGAATAGTGGAAAAAGACTCATAAACTCTAAGGTCAGTAAGGACCAAATATGATCATCAAGTCTGACCTCCTGCACAACGCAGGCCACAGAACGTCACCCATCCACTCCTGTAATAGACCCCTGACCTATGACTGAGTTATTAAAGTCCTCAAATCATATTTTAAAGACTTTAAGGTACAGAGAATCTACCAGCAAGTGAGTCGTGCCCCATGCTACAGAGGAAGGTAAAAGACAGTAAGAAAGATAGTGTTTGAAACTACTTAAAAATAATAAAGAGGGGCACTGCAGTTTCTGATAGTTGTTGGAATATCTATTTTGTGCTTTATGGCATACATATCCAGCTACTTCTCTGGATCCTCACTTCATCCAAAAGAAAGCTATATATGGTAGAAAAAAAATCACGTAAAGTTATTTTTTGCTTAACTGACATGAAAAAAAAAAAAAAGAAGCTGTGAAACAGATGTTTCACAAGTATTACATTTATATTTTTAAATCTTTTCAGAAGTCTCACAGTGGCATGTCATTCCAATCAAATAGACTTCAGGTCACAGATGCAGATTTAACGTGGAAAGTGATTACATTGATTGAAGCCATAATTCATGCAGTGCATACCTAAAATGAAAGGTGCACTTACATAATTTTGAAGATAAAGGTAGTTATGCCTACCTAAAAGTCAATGTGGAAGATATATTCATGACAGAATTTAAGTGTTCTAAAATTTCAGAACATTAAGAAGAATAAGCAGCTCATACCAAAGTTGACATGTCAAATACAGATACTTTGACATACTTGGTCTAAAAACCCTAGGAATGAAATGGAAAGAATTGATAGTCTAAAAAACATCTGCTGGTTATTCCTTAAGATGTCTAAAATAGTGCTTTCCCCCTCACCGATTTGCAATACCCCATTAAACTCAGATCTCATTGAACCTCACTAGTTAAGTAAAATTGGTCAGTACTTTGATGACAGGCTCCAAAAGCAAAGAAAATTATGTCAGTTAACCAAGTATCCTGGTGTCAATATGCCTGTGATGACATCCCTCATCCCATGTGCCAACTACCATCTGTCTCCTTAGGAAACACTGAGTCAGATCCTCAACTATCATACTCTGGCATAACTCTACTGAAGTAAGCTGTGTTGCTTTACACCACCTCAGGATCTAGCCCTATATTTGCAACACTGGTCTTCATCCAGCACTTTTTACTCCTGATCATTTAAATAGTTATCCAAACTGATTGTAGATAACAAGTAGCATGATAAGCAGGGGGTGAGGGTGGAAAGTGTTTTTCCTTGCAAAACTCTGGCAGCAGCTCTACTGTCTTCCCTCTACATACATTTCCTCATACTAATGATGGTGGTGGTTTTGTTGCTGTTGTTTTTAGGAGCTTTTTATTTTATTTATTTATTTTTGTTGTTATCTATATATATTTTAGGTTACAAATGGAGCTGAGCAAAATATTTTGAACAAAACAAGTTCCCACTGAATAATGCAGATTTGGTTTAACTGAAACATTTCACTAACTTGTGTTGAATTTGCCAAATTGTTTTGGTCAAAATCCTCCCCCAAAATTCCAAAGAAATCAGAATGTTACATTTTGACACACTTGAAACATTTTGACTTTCCAAACAACTTTTCAGTTTGAATTTTATTTAAAAAAAAAAAATTAAAACAAAACTAATTTTGTTCCTGGTCAAATGAAATATTTTGTTAGAGCTTAAATTAATTTCAATTTGACCATCACACCAATAAAAGGTTATTCACACAGTTCTTACAAATTCTTCTAGACTTTGGTGTTGGCTACAGATCACATGCACATCAATGGCACAATACAAATAAATACTAATAATAAATTCTTCACTCTGCCCTCTAAATCATTACTAAATAAATGGCAGACCCCATCAAGGGAGCTCACAGAACTGGTTTCTTCTAAATGAGAAAATAGTGGTCTTGACCATTTGATCATAAGACATAATGGGATTTTTTGGTCTTGTTATCTATCTCTTTCCTAATGGCTTCTATCATTTTGTTAGCTTTTTTGACTGCTGCGGCACACTGAGCAGATGTTTTCAGAGAACTATCCAAAATGACACTAAGATCTCTTTCTTGAGTGGTAACAGCTAATTTAGACCCCATCATTTTATATGTTTAGTTGGGATTATGTTTTCCAATGTGCATTATTTTGGATTTATTGACATTGAATTTTATCTGCCATTGTGTTGCCCCGTCACCCAGTTTTGTGAGATCCCTTTGTAACTTTTCACAGTCTGCTTTGGTCTTAACTATCTTGAATAATTTTGTATTGTCTGCAAATTTTGCCACCTCACTGTTTACCCCTTTTCCCAGATCACTTATGAATATATTGAAGATACTGTTCCCAGTACAGCCCCCTGGGGGCACCATAATTTCTCTCCATTCTGAAAACTGACCACTTATTCCTATCCTTTGTTTCCTATCTTTTAACTAGTTATTGATCCAGTAGGAGACCATGACTGCTTACTTTGCATAACAGCCTTTGGGGAGGGGTCTTGTCAAAGGTTTTCTGAAAGTCCAAGTACACTATATCCACTGGATCACCCTTTTCTTTGAGGAAGACAACATGTCCAGGTACACTATATCCACTGGATCACCCTTGTCTTTGAGGAAGACAACATGTCCAGGTACACTATATCCACTGGATCACCCTTGTCTTTGAGGGGATCCTCAAAGAACTCAAACAGATTTGTGAGCCATGATTTCCCTATACAAAAGCCATGTTCACTCTTCCGCAACTAATCATGTTCATCTATGTGTCTGATAATTCTTTTCTTTACAATAGTTTCAACCAGTTTGCCTAGTACTGAAGTTAGGCTTACTGGCCTGTAATTACCTGGATCGCCTCTGGAGCCTTTTTTTAAAATTTGGCAGTGTATAGATTAGTTTTTCTGATAAGAACAATGTACATTATTGTAGTCGATTATTTCTCCAGATGTATCAACCTTGATATACTTACACATTCATTGGCACAGATCATCCAGAAATAAAAGTCAATATTTTCTAGACGTGATGTTCCTGACCTCCTCATATCAGATAATGGGCCTAAATTTACTTCTGAAATATTCCTACTGTTTATACAGAACTTTGATTCCGGACATTGTACTAGTCATCCAAATTACTCCCAGAGCACCAGGTAGGTGGAGAAACTAGTGCAGACTTTTAAAAGACTTCTGCAAATATTAGTGGATCCATATAAGGCACTCATGGCATATCAGTCTACACCACTTGTATCTGAATTATCTCCATCAGGATTTTTGATGGGAAGAATACTTAGGTTGTCTTTATCTTTAGCAACAATACAGCTTAAATCTAAAGGAATTTTTAAAAAGGAATGCAGAACGCTGAAATAAAATTTTGGCAGCAACAAAATTTCAGTGTTGGTCACAGAACTGAAGCACTACCTGAACTAAGAAAAGGGGGGAGGGGGAGTTTGACTGAAAACCTCCAGATGTCTAGAACTGTTCTGAACTCAGCAGAAACTCCCAGATCCTATCTACTGGAGACTCCAAGAGGACTTCTTCAGAGGAATCGTGTTCATCTTCAGTATTTTAGTATTCCTCTCTGTCAGGAAGTGATCCCCCTCTACAGAGGACTCTGCATGCAAACTCAACAGAAGTGAGAACATGGTCTGAAAGGCTGATCAGATACCTCAAAGATTTGATCTTTAGAATACTGTTCTAGACTCTTTAAACGGAATTGATAAGGGAACATAGTAAACAGTGTAAATAGTTTTAAAGAATTTGAAGTTTATTTTGAATTGTTGTATATATACATATTGATTTATAGTTCAAGTTTTAATCTTGTATTATAAAGAAAGAGAGATGTGGAGTGGTCCTCTGCAGAGCAGACCAAGATATGTTGCAGGGGGGACTTAATAAAGAGAGGGACTTCCCGGTCAGGAAGTTCTCTAGTTATTGCTAAACACATGGCTCTTTTTGTTTATCTCTTCACACTATATAACATACTACTCAAAATTAATAATAGTGGCAGAAACTAACTTGAGTTAGGAAGTAGTCTGAATCACTTTGCACTGAAGGTTCTGATCCCTTTCCTCCAGAGATAGAACATCTTGAAACTGCAGAGTGTTTTCGTGGGGATCTAGTTTGGACAAGAATGTTGTATAGTAGACTTCTACTATGGAATACACAAGTCGATATACTAGATCAAAACAGTGGTCCATCTCATCTGGTATCCTGTGTCTGACAGTGGACAGTACAAATGCTTCAGAGGAAGGTTCAAGAAACTCCATAACTGACAGTTAAGAAATAAACTGTTCACAGGCTAAATTTCTGCTTAATCCAGGCAGTTGAAAGTTTGCTTCTGTGCTGAAACATACCCCTCATTTTTCTATTATCTTACATAATGTAACTGTGGAGTTCTCATTATCTACATAAAACAACAGTTTTAAAAAATCCTTTTATGATTAATTGGATGGAGAATGTTGTTATCCCACTGAGTTTCAGGACCTGTAAGATATTTACATTATGTGTGCGTTTAACTTTGTCTTGCCTGTATTAATTTCAGTATCATTATACAGCAATTATATTTGTTGTGATTCTTATGTAGATAATGTTCTGTGCAAAGTTTGCCTATATTCTGATTTTTTTAAATTAAACATTTTTAAAGTATCATGGCCCCCTATACAGTGAAATTCTTCCATTAATCATAAAGGAGTCTATATTTCTTGATAGAAAAATTATGTGATCAGTAGGAGGTACTGCTAAGTAGAGAACAGATTTTGGGTATAGTATATAAATGTATAGGCCTCAACCTTGCAAACTTTTCACACAGGCTTCATTTTGAAGTCAATGGGATTACTCAGTTCCCGAAATTAAGCACATGAGTTAATCTTTGCAACACTAGGGAAGTAGTAGCTAAATAAAATATTTTCTCCCATCCAACAGAATGCATACAGGCATTATTTAGCGTCTAATTTTGCACCAGTACACTTCGACATTTAACCCTATGACATAGTAGGCTTGGCTTTTTCAAATGGTCTTTGAGCAACAGTGAAAATAACACTGAGGGCCAGCATTCTATCTGAAAACAGTCACTAGAAGCAGCCACTGAGTTACCAGTACAACTTTGTTCAACTTCTTGTTTTAGGTCTGTTTCTAGTAGAGAACCTAGGTTATCTTTAGGTCTTTTCTTCAGGGGAAAGGGGGAAGAAGTAAGGCAGGTTGTCACTTCAAACAGGCTTCACTATAATTTATGTGAAGTGTTACATGAAGAATTCCTGATTAGTTTAAGGGAAGAGGAGTGTGATGGGATGCACCTGGCCCTTCAAGGTCCCCTGCTGCAGACCCCATAGTCCTATCACACTCTGCCCCAGGAAAGGAGCAGTGAGAGTGTGTCCTCCAGGCCTGCCTGGAGAGGCTGCATAGAAGCAGCCAATCAGAGCCCAACAGGATGAGATAAAAGGAGTTTCAGGGGCAAAGCAGCTTATTTCCTGGCTGGGACTAGAGGGGAATGGGAGGGTGCTCTCCCCTGGCCAAAGGAACTTGATGGGCTGCATTTACAGGACCTGCGAGAGAGAGAGAGAGAGAGAGACCTGAGTACTGTCACCCTAAGGTAATGGGTGAAAGAAAAGGGACCAGGTAGGAAGAAGCCTAGGGAAAACAGCAGCAACCAATCAACAGAAGTAGGACATAGATTCTGTTTATAGGGTCCCAGGTTGAGACCTGGAGTAGTGGTTGCACCTGGGCTTCTCAAAAGGGAAAGAGGTCTAATCCCCAAGAGATGGTGGGGATGGAAGACAGGGCAAGGCTCCTTTAGAAGCCCAAGCAAAAGTCTGGATTGAAATGGCCAAGAAATGGGATTGAAGACCCTGGTCAGGGCTGACCATTTGAACTCTTTGCTACCCTTGAAGGGGTTCTTCCATTTTGGCATGTGATTTGGCTGGAGGGCTGAACCACTGAAGACCTGCCTAATGAGCCTGACAACAGGTTGTTCCAGAGAAGCCTAGCTATTCGGAGGCAATAAAGAGGTGAGTGACCTTTGTGATAAGGAACTATTATCCCCAACATATTTTTGGCTATGTGTTTCAAGACTTGGGACCTTATTATTTTCTCACTTACGTTTATTTTGTATTACTGTAACTCCACTGATGTCAATGAAATTAATACCGACTTACATTGACGTAAATAACCTTGCATTAATTCTATTCCTTTTTTTAATTATTACTTTATACCTGAATTGTTAAGTCTTTTATCATTACTAATTGCATTCTTATTGATAACTATAGCCTATGACAGTATGTTGGACAGACTATTAATAAAGAGCTTTGGTAGGAGACTTTTTATACTAACTACCTCTTCACTCCATTTGAGAAAGGAATTTTGAAGGCTTTCATGAAATCTTCAGCAGCTAACTCCAGGAATCTGGGAGCTGTGTTTAATGTTTCTCAGCTGAAGAATCACAAGCTGAATCAAGATTAGATTATTATGATTTGTTCAAGAGGAAGATTGATTCCAAGTGAACTTACATCCAGGATATAGTCTACTATTACTCAATTACTCATACTGTACATACCTCAGCTAAGCTTTATTTAGGCTGTCACCTATATATGTCACCGATATTTAGTGGTAACACTATCGTAGAACTCTGTTCGTAGTATTTACAGATTACGCATTTTCTAACACTACATGCAGTTTAAGTAGTTTATTCTAAAGGTACCTAATGTTTTTATCTGTATATTTTATTCAGAATCAAATTCAAGAGTCTTTTTACAGTGTCAAGCTTCCAGTGGCCTTATTTTATCTTGCATGGCTTGTCCCAATCCAGACTATGGTTCCCCATGTTCACACAGTCCATCTTTTTATCTGCTCCTAAAGCCTGCATAATGTCTCATGGGCTTCCTTCATTTTCCGTTGTGATTTATTCATAAGGAATATTTTTCAAGAGCACACTTGCAATTGGTTTTATCTGAGCAGTTTCAGATCTGCCCTCACAAAACATCTCCCATTTCCTTCAGCTCTGAAGTGCATTGTTTTGTCTGAACTAATTGCTTTTACTCACATGCTTTACAAGTTTTATGGATGTTCTTTTTAACTGTTTAGCAGTTTGTGAATTTGTTTATGAAAGGCGTTGTAGAATACAATGATTGATTACTTTTACAGTTCCTGGAAGCTTCTGGGAAGCAATCCAACAACAGATGAGAAGGACCCTGCTTTTAAAGCTCCCTAGCTGTTGACAGCCTTAGCAAAATTGTACAGATGCAAAATTGCAACTTGGCCATTTTCCGGGAGACTCTCTAGTTTTCCTTCACAGACCAGTGAAGCTATTGGAAAATATTGAAGACTATACAGCTTTTTGTGTATTGCAAGTAGAATGTACATGGTAGCCATAATATTTTACTCCTTTAATAACTTTCAGGTCTAAGTGTGACTCGCTGTACCCCATGGGCACCCTTATGGTGTGATTTGTATATCATTCATGTTCACCCTTACAACGTAACTGTGTACTGTCTGATGCAAAGTATGCCATGTAAGGTGTTTTTGGAATGCTCATGTCACACTGAACATTATTGTTATGATAGCATGTTTCCTGCAATGTCATACAAATGTACAGATATGAAACTCTACTGTGTCATATCCCCAAATGTGTGTCTCACATGGTTTGAACTGATGCTGACGAACACAAAGCTGTGTTTCCATGCCCCATGGAGGCATGCATACAGGAATAATGGATTGGCCTAAGCACCTTGGCTCAAGTGGAATAAATCATGCCCATTTGATCACCTGACTCCAGGGGTTGTTGGGGAAACTTGTTAAAAGCTGAGGCGTCTTTGTCTCTAGGGTCTCCCTTGGAATTTACCTTCTAAGCAACACCAAAGACTGAGAATCTACCCATGGGTAGGGTCGTAGGTCTATACTGACAGCGGCAAAGTCGCTGCTGTCAGATTGATCTTTCTGGATCGATTGAGTGGTCAGTGTAAACCTACTCATCGATCAGGAAGTTGACACTGGTAAACCACCCCCTCAAGTGACGCAGTGCAGTGAAGACAGCGTGCAGAAGGGAAGCATAGCAGTCAATGGGAGTTACGCAAACTACTCTGCGTAGTTTGCGTAACTCACATCGACTGCTGCCAAATCTCCAGATAAGTGTGGACCAGGGCTGGATTCACTTAAAATCTTGCTGTAGTCAATAAACTTATTTGTTTGTTTTATTTAAAATAGTGCATGTGGATTGAGTGTATGGAGAGACCTCACTTAGAGTGACAGAGTTGGTGTATATCAATTTCTTTGATAAATTGACGGACAAGTGTAAATAAGATTACAGGGTGCAGTTTGCAGCACTGAACCCTGGAAGATGACAGTTCCCGGGGTTGCATCTGGGACAGGGGGTGTTTTCTGGGGATCTATCCCCTGAGTGGCTGGCCGGAGTGCTCCTTCACTAGATGAGGGACTGATTACACGCAGGAGGTTGGGCATGGGCCAACCCAGGAATGAGTAGTTCATACAGCAAAGTGGTGTAAATGGGGGCCCAAGAGTGAAGAATTGGGGTGACACAGCTACACACCAGTCTGGATTTGAACGGGGGAACGTCACAAAATGCTATTAGAATCATTGCCTTATGCTCTTTAAAATCCCTTAATATTCTTCTGCTTTGATGACAGTGACTAGACAGGTGGAAAGGAAGATTGCACCAATCTAGTTAATGCAAAAAGCATGTTCAGATTACTATTACCTTGTCCTTCCTCCTTCGCCTCATGCACATTTCTTCCACTTATTGTCTTGTCATTAGTCAATATAAAAAAACATTTTAGGGCATGTATTACCTTTTTAGTACATATTTGTACATTACTAACACAACATACCTGATCTGATTAGTATCTCTAGCCTAGGTACTATTCTAATATAAATAATCCAGGGATTACAATCCTGGATCAGGGACCTTTTGTGTTGCACACTGTACAAACACTTAAAGCTATTATTTACATAGCAATTTGATGAGTTGTAAGTCACTCTTAGAGCTAGGGTAAAATCAACACCGTTTGAAGATTGTCAGTGGAAAATTAGAGACTCCTTTGAATCACCAGGTAGTTAGGACTGTCATCTGAGATGGTGGAGATCCAGGATCAATATGTGGTCTAGAGCAGGGGAGTGAACTTGTGTTGCCTCCATCTCAGGTGAATATCATAACAACCAGAGGCTGTTGGCTCTTCAGGGGATGGAGGAGCTCCCAAATCCTCTTTTCCAGACCCTAAAAGGCTGGTTTTGATGAACATGCATTTTCTGACAAAAAAAGGTTTCATGGAAAATTTTCCAAACAAATCTAGTCACTTTGTCCTGATTGTGCAATGTGTACTGACCTGTATGGGGATTTTCTTCTGAGGTCTTCTACAATGGATGGTGTTTAGCTTGTCTTTGTCTAAGCCCCTGTGGTTGATGTTTGGTTCCCTCACTATACTTTACACCACATCCTTTTCCACATGACTGAACATTTTTCTTCTTGTGGGATATGGGGTTCTTGGCCTCCAACTCAATAAGAAAAACCTGATTTTCAACCTTAGAGGTTAATGCCCTGTTATTAGCTTCCACTCTTCACAGCATGTCTCATGGAATTCTGCATACACTTGGGCCTCTTTCACACTGTCTTGCACTGGTGTAGCTGTTCTAGGAAGAGTGGGTGTAAAATACTGATATTCCACCTTGTAAATACAAGGCAGTAGAAAAATCTGGCCCAACTCCTTTGGGCTCACAACATTTTTACACCTCTATCCTCCAAATTGCTGAGGCCGCTAGCCCAATCCAATGAAACACTTAATGTGTCTAACTTTAAGCACATGAGCAGCCCCACTGACAGTGCTCAACTGAAAGCACATTATTACTTAGCTTGGTCGGTCTACAGTGTTCAGCATTTAGCAGGTTTGAGTCCTTAGAATACTGGCTTCCTCTGTCACTTTACACAATCTCAACACTGCTATTCCTAGAGGCTTCTCTGAAGAGGATCTCTTCTCTGCTTATTACTCCTAAAATAATAGATTTCAGCTGTGGAGAAAGGTTACCTCTATACCATTTAGCCCAAGAAAGGGCTTTGGGATACAGTTTGTATGAATGATATAATTAATGAAGCTTCATTTTTGTCTCCCTATTCAGTGCAAGCTGGTATATATGGAGGGGTCTTATGTCTGCCATGTGGAGATGCATCTTTTTTCCTGTAAGTCTTGTCCATTTATGGAATGGATCTCAGTGTCATGCTTCCCTTGGGATCAGGGAGATTCTTATGAAAAATATTGCACTGAAGTTGCTCGTGATGGAAGTGGAGTTACCCCCTTTGCACACCTGGAGTGAAAATTTGGCCCATCAAACTAATTGCAAAATTCCATTGACTTCAGTGAGCTGGGAATTCATGCCTTCTTTCTTAATCTGAGGGCTAGAATGAAACATGAGTAGAAGGGGGTGGGAGTAGACATCCAAACAGCAACATGACTCCCTGCAGGGCCATGTTGGTAGAGGTAAAGGGAGGCTGGAACAGCTCAGTGGATGATAGGGTGCTTTGCAGGAATGGCAAATAATACATGCTGTCCAACAAGAAATGTGCTAATAACTTTCAGTTTGCTGGCAATTTTGGAGGAAAAAATTAGTTCGACCTGGAACTTAATGCTTTGTTTGGATTGAGCATTAATGTTTTTGTTTCTTTTAAAACACAAAGTTGTTTCCAACTGAAAAAATCAAAGTATTTTGACTTTTGAATCCCCCATAAATAATTCAGCAAAACAGACATGAATTCATGAAATGGTTTGGTGTCACCAAGTCCAGCAGCAGCAGGGGCTCCTGGCTGAGAGCTCCATGCCCAGAGCCCCAGTGGCAGTCCAGTTCCTGACACAGACTGGGGAGCTGAGAGCCTGGGCTGGGAGCTGAGAACTCAGGCGGCAGCTGTGTACCCACCAAGGAGCTCCACACAGAAACTGAGAGCTTGGGTTCTCATCCCCCTCACTGACCCTCTTAAGTCGGTGGAAATGCTTCTGGTGAGGATGCTTACTACCAACAGAAGGAGGTTAGTGTGGACATGAAAACTGCAGTAAATACTGCAGTAGCTGTAAGTCAACCCAACATACGTTGGTTTAAGTCTGTAGTGTAGACATGACCTCAGTCTGCAAAATAACCATCCAGTAAG
The DNA here is from genome assembly GCF_026122565.2 of Emydura macquarii macquarii. NCBI lineage: Eukaryota > Metazoa > Chordata > Testudines > Chelidae > Emydura > Emydura macquarii. The sequence goes on along the minus strand of NW_027130520.1, from coordinate 13,833,909 downwards.
AGTGAATATAGTAATAAGCTGCCTTGTTCCCCATTCTATTACAGGGCTAGCAATACTTTCCAACTCTTCCCTTAAACAGCAAGAGATATGACACCATAGGGGTTTATAGCTAGAGATCAAATTTCTGTCATCTCTCCTGGTAATTGCTCAGTATTACCTACTGTGATAGTCATTTTTTTTTATTGTTACAATTGTTTTGAGAGTTCTGCCTTCACTGTGAGTTGATGTATCAGAACTATGGGCAGATGAAAGGTTCCACTTAAGTAATTTATACTGCATACCACATTTTCACTCTCATTTCTGGCTGATAGATTAGTAGATGATTGCACGGACTTTTAGTCCTTTAAAGACATTTTTAGTGCTAAAAGATTAATGTTAATTTTATATAACAAGATTAATGTACAGTAAAATTGTAGGTGATATCTTAAATTTTCTCTCATGTTCTTATTTTTTCCCCTTCTGTGAACCAAGACACTCTAAAAATGTTTACCTGGCTATGTGAAAACTTTCCAAAAGTGATGCTGGAGAAGCACCTCACCAACTGCACAAGATATGGTGGTTTGTTTCAGGTATAAATGAAAAATGTGGGAGCAAATAATTGTCCATCCAATTACAGAATTGCCCATCTCTGATGCCCTTGCACCTTTTTCTGAAAGTTCTGGGACTGACTCCTGCAGTTCTGCCAATGCCATTCAAAAGTCATGAGTCAAAGTCCTCTCCCCCTCCCCTCCACTCCACATACACACACACAATCATGATACTGACTTTAAAAAATCTTATGGCTTTTTCAAAAATACACAGCTTTTAGTTTGCCTCCTGGTTTTTAAGCCTTTATCAGCCCACCCATCCCATCACCAACATGCATGGTAGCCTTTCAGGTTCTAAATTCAATCAAACACAAAGGGAAAAATAAGAGCCTCACACTGGCTATTTTAAAGATGGGGAGCAGAGGGACTTCATTTACCCTTCCCTAACCTCAGGAGTTAAGAAGCTGCAATTCTATCCTTCCCCTTCTTTATGGCTATCATCTACATCCCCTCAGTCTCCCTCCAGCTCCTGACATGCCCCATTCCTCTTAGTCTCTCCCTATCCCACACGTTCCCCTGGGCCCTCTGTCTCCTTCCCTGTGCCTGACATGCTCTCTTGTACACACTCTACTACTGCCCCTTCTCCTCAATGTACACTTCATCTCCCATTCTACCTACTTAACTTCTGTTCTGCTCCTCGGTGTCGTATCTGACCATAGAGAGGCAGCCATTTTCTGATGGCAGCCTTCCTCCATATCCGTGCAAAATAGTGGGACTTGGTGGCCTTTGGAGCTAACGGGCTGTTTTAAATAAGAAAAGCAAAACAAAAAAAAAATGCCACAAGTTTGAAGATGGGAATCATGTCATGTGAAACTTAAACCAAGTGAAATAAGCGGAGTTCCCCAGAGGTCGGTCCTGGGGCCGGTTTTGTTCAACATCTTCATTAATAATCTGGAGGATGGGGTAGATTGCACCCTCAGCAAGTTTGCGGATGACACTAAGCTGGGGGGAGTGGTAGATACCCTGGAAGGTAGGGATAGGATACAGAAGGACCTAAACAAACTGGAGGATTGGGCCAAAAGAAATCTGATGAGGTTCAACAGGACAAGTGCAGAGTCCTGCACTTAGGATGGAAGAATCCCATGCACAGCTACAGACTGGGGACCATCGAGCTAGGCAGCAGTTCCGCAGAAAAGTATCTGGAGGTTACATTGGATAAGAAGTTGGATATGAGTCAGCAGTGTGCCCTGGTTGCCAAGACGGCTAATAGCATATTGGGCTGCATTAGTAGGAACATTACCAGCAGATCAAGGGAAGTGATTATTCCCCTCAATTTGGCATTGGTGAGGCCACATTTGAAGTACTGTGTCCAGTTTTGGGCCCCCCACTACAACAAGGATGTGGAGAAGTTGGAGAGAGTCCAGCGGAGGACAACAAAAATGATTAGGGGGCTGGAGCACAGGACTTATGAGGAGAGGCTGAGGGAACTGGGCTTGTTTAGTCTGCAAAAGAGAAGAATGAGGGGGGATTTGATAGTGGCCTTTAACTACCTGAAAGGGGGTTCCAGGGAGGATGGGGCTAGGCTGTTCTCAGTGGTAGTAGATGACAGAACAAGGAGCAACGGTCTCAAGTTGCAGTGGGGGAGGTCTAGGTTGGACATTAGGAAAAAGTTTTTCACTAGGAGGGTGGTGAAGCACTGGAATGGGTTACCTAGAGAGGTGGTGGAATCTCCATCTTTAGAGGTTTTTAAGCTGAGGCTTGACAAAGCCCTGGCTGGGATGATATAGCTGAGGTTAGTCCTGCTTTGAGCAGGGGGTTGGACTAGATGACCTCCCGAGGTCCCTAACAACTCTAATATTCTATGATTCTATTACTTTTCTTGTGATAATTGTGTGAATTGGCAATATTTCAAAAGTGAAGTAGATGGATATCTAACCTGATCTGACATGGCAATTTCTATGTTCTGTGTACATTATAGTTTAAAATTCAGGGAAATGGATGCACCCCCTACAATGCATAGAATTATTAGTAAGCTAAAAACTGGAGCTAGCTGGATAAACAATTTTAATACCCATATGTGTTTTGCTGATCTGGAAACATTATCAGATGGAAGAGGATACATTAACTGTGGTCATCTACATAGCATAGAGTTGTTAGATTTCTTATCAGTTTCAGCTTTGGCTGCTGTCTGATGGATGAAAGTGACAGATTTTAAACAAGGTGCATGAGGTAATAAATTTTAAAACCCTTTTAGAGATTGGAAATGCTCAGTTCTCAACTTGTTCATTGCATAGTATTTTATCTGCAGATATTGAAAACTGGTATGGGGTACCCAGTAGTATTCTTGAATATTTTGAATCAGATATAGAGATAGGAATTGATTTCTGTCAAACTGAGGAAACCTATGGGCACAGTACTCAATATTAAACCACTGGGATAGTGTGTTCTTTATAAATCAGCAGGATGAGGTTCTATAGCCATAACTTAGTCATTTTTAAAGATGGGAAAGGCAGGTCTTTTTCTAAGGAAGTCGTAAGAATTGCCTGATTTATGAGGTCTCTTTCAGCCAGATGGACTGGTTAGCAATCATACTTGATAGCTGGGGAGAGATATAGCAGCTCAAGGAATTAAATAATTTTAATACTGTGGAACTGATCCATACCATTGACACATCAATTGGCCCACAACAAATATCTGATGTAATTAGAATAGAATATAGTTAACTTTGCATAAATACTTCAGAAACTGATGTAAGATGCATATCCATTTATTAAAATGTAGAGTCAAAGATTATTTTTTTTAAACAAAAAGACTGGCTTTTTGTGAAAGTTGTCTGTGTTTTAAATCAGCTTTGATTTTATATCAATACATTACTGGAAACACTGGTAACATTCCTTTCATTGCAAAAATATGGATTTTATTGTACATATCTATTAGGTAGAAAGCCAAGACTAAATTTCATATCAGCATGAAAAATGGACAGTGAAGGTAGCCATAATTTGGCTGCCAAAAACTGATGAATACAAAGGAGAAGCCAAAGCTGCCTGTAGTACACAAGCCCCACAGGGGATACTTGTTTGTGACAGGAATTTAGGACCAGGTTTTTAAAGATATTTAAGCCTAAATACATAGGCACCCAGTGGCATTTTCAAGAGCACCTAACACCCTTTAAAATCAAACCTTTAAAAATCTGACCTCTAGTCAATGCCCAGGCCCCATCTACCTACCAAATGGCTTATACAGAGTAGTGCTGGGAGGAGAGCATTTTATACCTCTAGGTCTGTCTGCCCAGGTCTTGCATCACCTTACTAGACAATGCCTCATCAGATGTGATTAGTGCCTGAATTATTTATGCTTTCACCAGTACCTGTCGAGGCATTGTCTGTAAATGGTTTCTACAGGCATAGAGTCACCAAGCCAACCCTACAAATCTGCTCCATTTCCCATTCCTCCCCCACTTGCAGCATAGTTCAGGATTGTAAAGCTGTAATAGAACCCATAATGTTGGACAACCAATCTAAAATAGCAGACAACTCTAAGCATCCATGACCACTGTAACTCTATAGCAGCTTGTTCCTTCATCCTGGGTTTGGAACTTCCACTGCAGGGAAGTAGGGCTGATGCTGCTCTGCCTTGCATATTTCAACACAAATCTCACAGCCAGGTTTAAAACCATGAACATCAGTTGAATCAAAATGCAATGCCTGAGAATGGAATAGAAAAAGGGACGGCAGGAAGGCTACTGCAAGGAATGCTTGTGTCCCATCCTGTACTGTAAGAGCTCAACTTAAGCAATTTTAAGTTGTTTCAAATGTAAAAAACCCCCACAATACCAATAAAAGTAGTGACAATTCTTTAAAAGCCATTATATGCTCAGGCACAGGTAATTTTTTATCGACTCGGTCAATCACTGTTTGTTTTACATTTTTATTAATGCACAAGTAAGGCTTCATAAACACACAAAAGGAATCTATTAAGTTCCATTATGCAGCATGTTGCATTAATCAGCATCATGGCATTCAAGCTAAGCTGAATGTGACATAAAAAGTGTTAAAAGATATATTTTTTGTAAATATTGCATGAGACTTAACTAAGCAACTTCCACTATCTCAAATATCTAAATCAGTGCTGACTGCTTTAAAATCTACTCCCAAAACTGCTATGAAACAGAGATGGAAACCATCCAGGCTAGAATTTTCTACAAAGGATTACATTCTGCCTCCCTTTGGCTATCTGTCTTTTAAAACAGACTGCCCTTTGGGGCAGAAAATGTGTGTTCCTCTGTATTTGAAAAGATATGCAAGGAGCTACTACTAGCTAATTAGTTAGAAAAAGGAGGTTGTCAGGGCACAAGTTAAAGGGATGGAAAATCATAACATAAGATAACAATCAGCTGAAGAGAGAACAGCAGAATGTACACTACTGTCATGGGTGAATCTTCATAGAAAGAAGTAACCAGCTGCTGTTTACAGAAGAAAGGCACTAAGTGATGTTCTTTAATGAAGGTTTCATATTTCCAACATCATTTATCAGATTCTCTTCCTAAGTGTTTCTCAAAACTTCAAGTTTAATTAAGTATCTTACTGTCTATGATCAGTATTATCTCTGTTCTGAAGTTAATCTATTCTACAGTAATGTTTATAGAGACAGAAGATGCTACAGGAAAAAAAATCAAGACATGCAAAATACAAGAAAATAAATATTATGTTACTTTATCTATCTTATACTTATGGGATCTGAAAAAGCTTTACAAAAATACAGTAGATATATAGACATTTTAAAAATGAAAGACAATCACCTCTGGCCAGCAACGGCAGGCAGCCAGCCCACTGAACAAAAGCTAGGGACGAGGAGGAAGAAAATTATTGGTCAAGGAGACTGAAGCAATCCTCTGTTACTGAAAGGGACATGCAGGCCCGCTGACAGGAGGGACAAGGGGGGCAAATATCCAGGGCTCCGGCAATTTAAAAGGGCCCGGGTAGATGGGAGGATAGATACACATCATCCTCTCCTCCATACACAACCCTTCCTTCCTCCTGCTTTCTGACCTTCCCCTGAGCCAAGCTTATTTATTATGCACCATGCAGGTTCCCAGCAAGGCTAAGGAGGCAGTATCTGCTACTCAGCTTCCTAGGTTCATCACTAATCTCTCTGGGGAGTCTAAGGGACCCAGGAAGCTGAGTAGAAGCTATCACTTCCTCAGCTGCCTGGAAACCTGCATGGCACATAATAAATCAGCAAAAACTTCTAGTGGAAGCCCACTCAGACCTCAGCCATCCCTTTTTAGGGGGGCCATTGGCTGTTCTGCTCTGGAGCCTGGAATTGCTATCGGTGGGCCTGGGGACATAGGATCTTTAGTGATCACAAGACAAGAGAGAAGCTCCATTTTTAAAGAGGTCTCATCCAAAAGCACCAGACAGTAAACTGAATGGAACTGAAGTGACCCTGTTGAGATTCTGTGTGGCTCCACTGAGCCTCACACCACTAAACTGTGTGGTTGGAAAGGTCAGGTTCAGTATCAGCACTCTCTGAGGCAGCCCCCAATAGTTTCTGTGGCACTGCAGAAGAAATAAAGATGCCCTGGGTGGAATGCATGCAGAAGGTGATGGCAGTAACATGCTCTCCGGTCTATGAGGGTGAGTCTGTTTTGGCAGACACAGCATTGCCAGCACAGGGAGGTGTCATTTTAGCAATGGAATGCACCTATGAAATATTTCTGGTGGATGTTAGTCGGGCATATAAAAACCTCCTCTGTTCAGATCCTATGATTCCCACCACTGACAAGTATTCATGTATTTCCCATCTGCTTTACTGTGTGCCCCTCATTTTCTTTGTGTTGCTCATCTTCTTATCCAGCTTAACCATACAGGCAACTCTGTCAGGCTGAGTGCACATTGTCCAAAGCTAACAAGTGAAGCTTATCGAGAGTCACCTTCTTTTTTGTGCCTTTGATCACAAAATTGAACCTGTGATCCCTTTGTCTTTTATCAAAACAAAGTTTCAAGTACTTTGAAGTACAGCATCCTCAACAGTATCAGCTTTCACCAATCACATATGGCCATAACCATTATCTCATTGCTTCTTTGTGCATGGTGCAGGGAAAGAACTGCTTAAATGAGACAAATAGGAAAATATTGCTAGATTTATAGCAAAACCATAAAAAAGAATGATAGTCTGCTGAGACTAGAAAATACTGCAATACTCCAAAGGATGCCTTTCTTGAATGTGGCTTTTAAGAAGAATAGGTTGGCTGATACTATGGATATAGTATCAGAGGGGTAGCCGTGTTAGTCTGTATTTGTTAGTCTTTAAGGTGCTATAGGATTCTCATTGTTTATGGATATAGTATAACACACATAAAACTGAAGTTGGATAATTATTGTAAGCTTTAATCAGAGCAATGAAAAGGCTGAAGTTTTTCTTTTTGTTTGTTTTTTTAATATGTTGCTTCATTATATACAGTTTTCCCTTTTTCAGGGCCTGAGTGTTCAGATTGCATCCTCTAGCTGCATGTATTAATTTGAAAGGGAGTGGAGATAGCGCAGTACTTCTAAGTGGCTGATCAACACCTTGCAAGATTGGCCAATACCTAATCCTGCTGTTATCTCCTTTACATTTCAGGCAAAACATTTTAAAAATCCTGGATGCAGAAGAGGGAGATGCATCAGACATGCCTGCTAGTATTTGGTTACAAACAAGTAAGGCAGATGCAGTGTTTTAGCACATAAAATAGGGAATATCAGTTCAGAACCAAGACTATGCAATCTGATAACAGTACTAAAAAAAAATCACTGATTGGCAATCTGTGACATGCTAAGTGAACAGCAGGGAAGGAAACAATGCATGCCTTTTAGAGAAAATTTATTGTGCAGAGCAAGACCTTACAGCAGAGCAGGAGCAGAGGCATAAATGTCAGAGCTATTTGAAGCAGAGACCATTAGTTAGGGCTACTGTCAAGTCCAAAAAAATAATAGTGCTAAGAGAGTCAATGAAAATAAAGAGCTGAAAAAAGCACGTACAATATATACTCTCACAACTATGTTATGCATAGTTGAAACAGAAGTACTGCTATAAACCATATACTCTAGTCAGAAATCTTGTCATCTAGTTATTAAGATAGTATTTTGATGAGTTTTAAAATGGTTAAATAATAAAAATAGCAGTAGTAAAATGAGAGAAGGTTGTGGGGGGTTTTGTTTTATTAGAATGTGCTGTAGAGTATGTCTAAATATTGGCAAAATTTGGAAAGGGATGGAATGCATGTAGACACTTTATAGGTTACATGTATCCATTTGTATAATCCTTGGACTGAGGGAACTGAGTTTTCATTGGGATTAAAAAGTATGCTTTCACACTCAAATATTCCCCCCAAGAAGCTTTATCTGCTGTCTATGCTTAATGTTGTTGATTGTTGTGCAACTTTTTAAAGATATAGTTAATATTAAAAATAATTTTGCTATATTCAAGTTAACATTTATCGAGCCACTCTCTTATTACCTTTTGCCTCTTTCTGACAGATCAGTTTTTAATTATGAGCTAAATTCTACCTTTCACTATGCATAACCAATCCATATGGATTTCAGTGGGATTCTGTGCAGGTCTCTGAATGCTAAATTTTATTAAGGAAGCATGAGATTATTAAGCATAAGATTACTAGATGAAAATATTTACAACTAAAGTGAAATTTTCCTCTCCGATTTCCACTGTAATGAGGCAGCTCTGCCTCAGTTTCCCAATCTAAAATTGGGGTATTACCCACCTCATAGAAATACAATGAGGACTAACTAATGTTTGTAAAGTGCTTTCATGTGCTAAATTCAAGATATTATTCCAATCAGCCCAACCAGAACATCTAAAGAAGTGTGAAAATAATCATCTTCACAAACAGTACTACAAACATACCAAAGAGAAAACTATAGATCGGTTTGTGCCAGTCTGGTTGTACCAAGTCTATTAGGGTCTCATAAAATCATAGATATGTAGGTCTAGAAGGGACCTTGAGGAATCATCGGGTCCAGCCCCTGCACTGAGGCAGGACCAAATAAACCTAGATCATCCCTGACACATGCTTGTCTCACATATTTTTTTCAAAACCTCCAGTGAAAACCTATTCCAAAGCTTAAGTGCTTTTATAATTAGAAAGTTTTTCCCCCTAATATCTAGACTAAGTCTCCCTGGCTGCAGATTAAGCCTATTACTTCTTGTTCTACCTTCAGTGGACATGGCACCATTAATCACCATCCTCTTTAGAACAGCCCTAAATATGCCCAGTTTTATTAACCTTTCCTCAGAAGTTAGGTTTTCTAAACCTTTTATCATTTTTGTTGCTCTCTCTCCAATTTGTCCACATCTTTCTTAAAGTGCAATATCCAGAACTTCAGAGAATACTCCAGGTGAGGCCTCACCAGTTCCAAGTAGAGTGAGACAGATACCTCACATGTCTTACATATGACATTCCTGTTAATACACCCCAGAATGATACCAGGCTTTTTTGCAACTGAATCACATTCTCATATTCAATTTGTTATCCACTATAGCCCCCAGATCTTTTTCAGCAGTACTACCACCTAGACAGTTATTCCCCATTTTGTGTAGTTGTGCATTATAGTTCACACTTGTCTTTATTGAATTTCATCGTGTTGCTTTCATGAGCCAAGGAAAGGAAGAAGTGAGAGCAGCAGAATAAGGACAATAGACTTCAAAAAAGCAGATTTTAACAAACTCAGAGCACTGGTAGGTAAGGTCCCATGGGAATAAAATCTAAGGGATAAAGGAGTTCAGTAGAGCTAATAGTTTCTCAAGGAAGCAATATAGATGACACAACTGCAAACTGATGCGAAGGAAAGATACAAAGAATAGTAAGGGCCAGTATCCCCTTGCTGGCTGAGCTGTTGGAGCCAAGGCACTGCCCACTCCCTATCCTTCACACTCACCTGCTCTAAATTGGGGTGGCCATGTATGGAGAAGCAGGAGTAATGTGTGTGCAGCACTAACTTCATCCTGTGTATCCAAACTATGGAAGCTTGCATGTCACATCAAGTTTTCCCCTCATTATACCTGAGTAGGTATATAATATGACTCGATCCTAATTTTCAGTTCATTGCAAGATTTTCTATAGCGCCCATCACAGTAGTATTCACAAGCTGAATGAATTTCAGGGAGTCTCTGGTTATAGGAGGCTCTGTGTGGGTTGAAGATGTTTGTTTGCCAAAACACTTGCTCCTATTATTAGGAGATGACAGTCCCTGCTGCAAATTGCTTAGCCTAATAAAGAAGATATAACCAGACAAAATAAATGGGTTTAGGTGGAGGAAGTAGCACAACAAAAATGATAGGATGCATGCAATTCACTTGTTAAAATCATTTCTTTCCCTTAGATTTTGAAGGTAGCTTTCTCACTGACACTGTCTGCACCTACACTTTCAAACAAAATCTTTCTATATGCTATTTACCCAATACTGTAAGCTCACTAGAGCAGGGATGTTCATTATGAATCTCTAGCACTGCTCAGTTAATAACAATAATAGTTTGAAAATGAATTTAATTTTATATCCATTTGGTAATGTCTATAAATATTCAGTTATGAGGAATTTGTGGACTTTTTGGGTTTGAGAGAAATGTAAAGAACCTCATGAGGTCATCTAGTCCAACCCTCTGCTCAAAGCAGGACTAACCCCAACTAAATCATCCCAGAAAATGCCTTGTCAAGCCAGGCCTTAAAAACCACTAAAGATGGAGATTCCACCACCTTCCTAGGTAATCCATTCTAGTGCTTCAGCATCCTCCTCCTGAAAAAGCTTTTCCTAATATCCAATCTAAACCTCCCCCACTGCAACTTGAGACAATTGATCCTTGTTAAGTCATCTGCCACCACTGAAAAGAGCCTAGTTCCATCCACCCTCGAACTTCAGGTAATTAAAGGCCACAATCAAATCCCCCCTCACTCTTCTCTTCTGCAGATTAAACAAGTCCAGTTCCATCAGCCTCTCCTCATAAGTCATGTGCTCCAGCCCCCTAATCATTTTTGTTGCCCTCCGCTGGACTCTCTCCAATTTATCCACATCTTCCTGTAGTTGGGGGCCCAAAACTGGACACAATATTCCAAATGTGGCCTCACCAGTGCTGAATAGAGGGAAATAATCACTTCCCTCAATCTGCTGGCAATGCACTCCAACTAATGCAGCCCAATATGCTGTTAACCTTCTTGGCAAGAAGGTTATACAGTTGATTCATACCCAGTTTCTTGTCCACTGTAACCCCCAGGTCCTTTTCTGCAGAACTGCTGCCTAGCTAGTCGGTCCCCAGTCTGTAGCAGTGTATGGGATTCTTCCATCCTAAGTGCAGGGCTCTGCACTTGTCCTTGTTGAACCTCATCAGATTTATTTTGGCCCAATCCCCCAATTTGTCTAAGTCACTCTGTATCCTATCCCTACCCTCCAGTGTATCTAGCACCGACTCCAGCTTAGTATCATCTGGAAACTTACTGAGGGTGCAATCCATCCTATCTTCCAAATAATTAATGAATATATTGAACAGAACCAGGCCTGGAACCAATCCCTGGAGTACTCCACTTGATACCAGTTGGCAACTAGATATTGAGCCTTTGATCACTACCTGTTGAGCTCAATGATCTAGCCAGCTTTCTATGCACCTTATAGTCCATTCATCCAACTCATACTTTGGTAACTTGCTGGCAAGAATACTGTGGAAGATGGTATCAAAAGCTTTGCTAAAGTCAAGGTATATCATGTCTGGCTTTCTCTACATGCACAGAGCTAGTCATCTCATCATAGAAGGCAATCAGGTTGGTCAGGCATCAATTGCCCTTGGTGAATCCATGCTGACTTCCTGATCACCTTCCTCTATTCCAAGTGCTTCAAAATGGATTCCTTGAGGACCTGCTCCAGGGACTTTTTCCAAGGATTGAGGTGATGCTGACTGGTTCGTAGTTCCCCAGATCCTCTTTCTTTCCTTTTTTAAAGATGAACACTATATTTGCCTTTTCCCAATCATTTGAGACCTCCCCGATCATCATGAGTTTTCAAAGATAATAGCCAATACCTCTCCAATCACATCAGCCAACTCCCTCAGGATACAGGTAAATCTTTGTATCACCTATTGTTGTCACTATCTGTGATACTTTGATGAGAATTAGTGGAACGACTTATCAGTTTCAGAAAGCAGATTGGATGCCTCAAGTGATCAATAACAAAATTCAGAACCTTCCACTGCTAGATCACTTGTTCAAATATACCAACAGTGACCCATAAGATGGTTGTTTGGTTGCCTAGAGGGATCAGTTAAAAAGTCAGCATTTATCAGAGAGTGGGTTTGGATATATGGCCACTGGATGGCATTTATGGACGAAGGACTGTTTTCTTGGGAAGGACTTCATCAGAACAGGGAGGGAAATAGACTTCTAGGATGGAAATTGGCACAAATGATTAAGAGAGCTTTAAACTAGGAATTTGGGATGCCAGGGTGATCTCCATTCTTGATTTTAACATTGAGAGGGAGAAAATGAAATAGGAAAGAATATAGCAGTTGGTAGAAGAATGAACATGAAGAGGAAGGGTGGTGTAGATATCAGTCTAATGGGTTATACTGGCAGTAGAATGACTGTGGTGAATCGTGTATGGAATGTGAAAGAAGCCAAACAGCAAAAATTAAGATGTTTGTACACCAGTGTGAGGAGCCTGGGTAACAAAATGGAGGAACTAGAGCTCCTGATGCTGGAAGTGAAACCAGACATTATAGGGATAACAGAAACATGGTGGAATAGTAGTCATGACTGTGTACAGGTATTGATAGTTATGTGCTGCTTAAAAAGACAGAAATAAAGGCAAAGGTGGTTGAGTAGCACTGTGTATCAATGATGAAGTAGACTGTAAAGAAATTAGAAGTGATGCAATGGATAAGATTGAGTCTGTCTGGGCAAAAATCACATTGGAGAAGAAAACTGCTAGACTTTCCTTTGGGATAGTGCTTGGGGTGTACTACAGACCACCAGGATCTGATTTGGATATGGATAGAGACCTCCTTAATTTTTTTAATAAAGTAAATACTACTGGGAACTGTGTCATGGGAGATTTTAATTTCCCAGATATAGTATGGCAAATTAGTGCTAGTAATAATAATAGGGTTCAGATTTTCCTGGATGTGATAGCTGACAGATTCCTTCTTCAAATAATTGCTGAACCAATAAGAGGAGATGCCATTTTAGATTTGGTATTGGTGAGTAGTGAGGACCTCATAGAAGAACTGGTTGTTGGGGACAGCCTTAGTTTGACTGACCATGAGCTAATTCAGTTCAAACTAAATAGAAGGATAAATAAAAATAGATCTGTGACTAAGGTCTTTGATTTCAAATGGGCTAACTTTAAAAAATTAAGGGAATTAGTTAGGGAAGTGGACTGGACTGAAGAACTCATGGATCTAAAGGCGAAGGAGGTTTGGAATTACTTCAATTCAAAGTTGCAGGAACTATCAGAAGCCTGCATCCCAAGGAAGGAGAAAAAAATCATAGACAAGGGTTGTAGACCAAGCTGGATGAGCAAGTATCTCAGACAGGTGATTAAGAGAAAGCAGAAAGTCTACAAGGAGTGAAAGATGGGAAAAGATACAAGGAAAGATATTTCTTGGAGGTCAGAACATATAGAAAAAAGTGAGAAATGCCAAAAGCTAAGTGGAGTTGGACCTTGCAAAGGGAATTAAAACCAATTGTAAAAGGTTCTATAGCCATATAAACAGTAAGAAAACAAAGAAAGCACTGAGGATGGGGTGGAGGTTAAGGATAAACTAGGCATGGCCCAATATCTAAACAAATACTTTGCCTCAGTTTTTAATGAGACTAACGAAGAGCTTAGAGATAGTAGCAGGGGGGCTAATGGTTTTGAAGATATGGAGGTAGAAATTACCACATCTGAGGTAGAAGCCCAACTTGAACTGCTTAATGGGACTAAATCGGGCAGCCTGGATAATCTCCATCCAAGGATATTAAAGGAACTGGCACATTAAATTGCAAGCCCATTAGCAAGGATTTTTAATGAATCTGTAAACTCAGGGGTTGTACCATCTGAATGGAGAATTACTAACATAATTCCTATTTTTAAGAAAGGAAAAAAAATGGATCCAGATAATTACAGGCCTGTTAGTTTGACCTCAATAGTATTCAAGGTGTTGGAAAATTTTTTGAAAGAGAAAGTAGTTAAGGGCATCAAGGTTAACAGTGATTGGGACAAAATACAACATGGCTTTACAAAAGGTAGATCATGCCAGATCAACCTGATCTCCTTCTTTGAGAAGATAACAGATTTTTTAGACAAAGGGAATGCAGTGGATCTAATTTACCTAGATTTCAGTAACACATTTGATACAATTCCACATGGAGAATTATTATCTGAATTGGAAAAGATGAGGATTGATATGAAAATTGGAAGATGGATAAGGAACTGGTTAAAGGAGAGACTACAACGAGTCATACTGAAAGGTGAATTGTCAGGCTGGTGTGAGGATACTAGCGGAGTTCCTCAGGGATCGGTTTGGGGACCGATCTTATTTAACCTTTTTATTACTGACCTTAGCACAAAAAGTGGGAGTGTGCTAATAAAGTTTGCAGATGATACAAAGTTGGGAGTTATTGCTAATACAGAGAAAGAAAGGGATATCATACTACAAGATCTGGATGACACTGTAAACTGGAGTAATAGAAATAGGATGAAATTTAATAGTGGAAAGTGCAAGGTCATGCATTTAGGGACTAATAACAAGAATTTCTGCTTTAAACTGGGAATGCATCACTTAGGAGTGACAGAGGAGGAGAAGGACCTTGGCATATGGGTTGATCACAGAATAATTATACAAGGCGATGATGAGACCTCATCTGGAATATTGTGTGCAGTTCTGGTCTCCCATGTTTAAGAAAGATGAATTCAAACTGGAACAGGTGCAGAGAAGGGCTACTAGGATGATCCGAGTAATGGAAAACCTGTTTTGTGAGAGGAGACTCAAAGAGCTTGGCTTGTTTAGCCTAACCAAAAGAAGACTGAGGGCAGATATGATTACTCTCTATAAATACGAGATAATTATTTAAGTTCAGCACCAATGTGGACACAAGAACAAATGGATATAAACTGGCCATCAGGAAGTTTAGACTTGAAATTAGACAAAGGTTTCTAACCATCAGAAGAGTGAAGTTCCAAGGGCAGCAGCGGGGGCAAGAAACCTAGCTGGCTTCAAGATTGAGCTTGATAAATTTATAGAAGGGGAGATATGATGAGCCAGTCGGAAATTGACTGATCTTAGATTACTAGCAGTAAATATGCCCAATGGCCTGTGAAGGGATGTTAGATGGGGTGGGTTCTGAGTTACTACAGAGAATTCTTTCTGGGTGTCTGCCTGGTGAGTCTTCCCACATGCTCAGGATTTAACTGATCACCATATTTGAGGTCGGAAAGGAATTTTCCCCTAGGGCAGATTGGCATAGGCCCTGGGGTTTTTTCACCTTTCTCTGTAGCATGGGGCATGGGTCACTTGCTGATGGATTCTCTGTACCTTGGAGTCTTTAAATCATTATTTGAGGTCTTCAGTAACTCAGTCTTAGGTTAGTGGTCTATTACAGGAATGGATGGGTGACGTTTTGAGGCCTGCGTTCTGCAGGAGGTCAGACTAGATTATCATAATGGTCCTTCTGACCTTATAGTCTATGACTATAAGTTTTGTATAATTATAGGGGGAAAGATTTCACTCTCTATCAACCATTAACAAATGTTGACATAGTAGCCACAGCTCGATAGGAAATTAATTCGGTAGTCTGTATCTAGTCCTTGTGAACAGATGCCAACATCATAGAAAATACAGCCACAGCAAGAACCAATTTTGCAATCTTGCTGGCAGCATGAGCAGAGAAGCTAAGGACTGAGCACCCAGTCAAGCAAGTTGCAAAGAATTACCTGACAGCTGCTCAGTGTCCTTACAGGAGCAGGGCCTGAATGAGTATCTTTAAAGGTGGGTCTTTAGTCCATTTCAGGATTAAGGCACATGAACAGATGTGACATTACCCAGGGTACATTCTGGACTGTTGGACAGCTGTGTTCCCTACGCTGTGCAACCTGAGGTGCATTTTACACTGCTTCACTGTGAGAGCTCCCACTTCTGGCCTGCTCACACAGCCTGTAGCATGTAAATCATTTTTAGCTGAGTTATATGAGTGCTTTTAGCTAGCCATTCCTGAAATATATTGCATACTGACACTGGGAAATTTCCAGTTCCACACTTGTCCCCAGAATTGTGAGTCTTGTACTGCCCAGCTTTTTCCTTCAAGACAGTACAAGCTCATAGAAAGTCCATCATTTTATTAATAGAAAATGATATACGCAAATTTTGTTATCCCAAATGAAATTTCCCAAACACTTTAATCCAAACACACACTGGTTTAGATAAAACAAAAGAACATGTGTATTCACTACAGAAAGATAGATTTTAAGTGATTACAAGTAATGAGACATAAGTCAGAACTGGTTACAAAGACAAAAAGGGTAAAAAACAAACTAACAAGCTAACTGAACATAAAGCAAAAGGGTCTTTCTCACCACATGTTCTTTTGCAGTCTTACAGGCTGGATGTCATTCACCCTTCTCCCAGACCAACCCTTCTTTCCTTGTCCTTCAGATGTTGTGGATGTCATGGGCAGAGAGAAAGGGAAGAGAGAGATGATTTGGGGCCTCTGTCCCTCATTTTTATATCTTTTCCTTCACTTTGAGAATCATCTCTAGCTGGGGTTCAGGACACAGCCAGTCAGTTTGCATGAGAACAACCCAGCTGTTCCATGGCCAAGATGTACATTTCTCACTCACACCCTTCTTCCTGCCAAAGAAGAGCCACTTAATCAGGTGATAATTTATTTGATTGTGCTGACACCTTGCTGAGCTGCTGGCTAGCCTTTTGTCTCTGGGGACCTGGTTTGAAACTGTTTCCCTAGACTGGGAACATGTATTATACAGTAGAATATTATAGCTTTACTTACAATGTTGCCACACATATTTTACTACGACAATAATGCTCAACAGATTATGAACTTTCAAATGATACCTCACAAGGCATATTTAGTACAAAATTTAGCATAGTCTCTTAAAAAGGATGATCATAAGTGTACAGACTGTCACAACAGCAGAGTATAAGGAAGTCTACTCACACTACCACTAATTAGGTTATACTACTTACGTTTTTAAGGGTCCAATTTAATTTGCACTGAAGTCAATATAATTTTTTTCCACTGTGTTCAGTGTGAGATAGCAGGAGCCCTGTTCCACGGTTGATTTTTGCCAGGTGTGCTTCAGTGCAGTAGTAGATTTACACTACAGTTATTCCCATTGGTAAAGGCTGCTGCCTCAGACCTATATCAAATAGGACTGGAATGAATTATTAGTATTATAGTAGCACCTACAGTCCTCAATTGAGATTCAGATCCCATAATGATCTGAATCATAGAGATTCAGATCCCACTATACAAACAGATAGGAAGACACAGTCCTGGTCCCAAAGAGCTTACATGCTAAATAGACAAGACTGAGAGCGGGATTGGAAATGGAGGAACACAGGTGAAGTGACTTGCCAAAGGTGACACAGCAGGTTACTGGCAGAACTAAGAATAGAGCCCAGATGTCCCAAGTCCCAGTCAAGTGATTTATCTGATGGACAACCACTTAAACAACAGTGTAAAAAAAAATCTGCCAGTTAAACTGTATTGTTATTATTAAAAATCACGAGCAAGGCCCAGACAGAAATAAGCAAGAGAAAGGGATTGGATTAAAGCCCGCAATGATCATCTTTGTTTAAGTATTATTGTTTTCAAAATCTGTTCAAGAGAAAGAGGAGACAGAGGCTGGTTAGTGCTGTTCCCAGTTTATGGAATTATTATGCTGGCAAATTTGTTTTCTTTTAATTAAATGATTGCATATTACAGCTAAAAATGAAAAGCAATTACAAATTGATTAACATATCATTAATGGCCTAAGGGAATTCACTTTTGTTTGGACTGATATTATTAAGAGCAAATCTATTTCCCTAAAATGCTTGCTTTACTGAGCATAGGAAGTGGAAAAAATTACCTGTAATTAGACACTCAAGGACAGAGTCAGCTATTATACTGATCTGCAAAGCAAATCTAGTGGAATATGCAGTGATATCAGTCCAGTGACACAGGTTCAATGTTGCTAGGAGCTTTGATATCAGCCAGAAATATGCTGAGAAAATTAATTATAGAAAATCATTACTGAAGGCAAAGTCACTGATCTTCATTACCCATCATCCAAAAAAGGACTCACTTAATTTGATAAATTTTACTATTAATATGGAAATATAGATGTATGTTTGCATAATAATCATATATTTTACCAGAAACTGTCAGTTTCTTGAAAAATATCAGTTACAATCTTGAAACACAGTGAATTAGGGAAATTACAATTATCTAAATTAAGTTAATTTGCAGTGAACAGAAAATACAGGGTTTTTTTTTATCTAGTTTGTTTATTATCAACACACATGCTACATAAATATTGACTTCAGTCAGGGGAGTTTCCTGTTTGGTTTTCCTCCTCTTTAAGATTTTATGTTTCATACCAATTGTCATATTGTAATAGATCTGTTTCTTAGGAATTCATGGCTGTTATATCATTACACTGTAGGGCCATTTGGAACTTCACAGCAACAGTGAAAATGAAATGTAGTTCCTCCTACAAAAGGACATGCCCCTAGCACCTAAGCTGAATGCAAGAATGCCCAAGGTCCAGCATTTCAAAAGTACTTGGGTTCCTAACTCCCATGATCTTAGCAGTATCAGGCCTATGACACACACTTAAGCAGTTCTAACTTAGTAGAATCAAATCATATCATATCTAATCCTTATGTGGCCATGCTCCCTGTATAAAAATTCCCTTACAACTTCCACCCCTGGGCTGTTGAGAATACAAGGCTGCTAACAAGATGCTTTTCTAACAGGATAAGGTATGGTAGAGAAGTGAGTGAAGCCATGACTTCTCATACGCCATATCAAGCCAATTAAAACTGTTTCAGTTGGCTTGGTATGGCGTATGAGAAGTCATGGCTAACTAGGCTCTTCTCCTTAAAGGGGTTGGTTCACTTCCATGCATTTTATTCTACTTCTGAAGCAAGATACCACTGTGCTACCTCTGGGCTGGCACAGCTTCACAATGCCTCCAACTCAAAGTTGTGAGTACAAGGTATGAATTGAGTTCCTAGCACAGTCAAACACGTCCACACTACTTTAGCAGATTTCTCCTCAGAACAGAATGCTTTAAACTGGGAGTATTTTTGGTTACTATCACAATCTATTGATTGGGTGTGATTTTTCAGCAGTTAAAGGGCACATGCAGTGTTTAGGTGTCTTGTAGGTCTTGTTTACTATCAATTACCCAGGCTAAGGATAATTTTCTGAATAAGACAGAGCAAAGCGAGGAGAAGCCACATGACATTCTATCCATCTTTGGTAAATGGTATGTTAACGTCTTCACACCATTTCTGTGTATATACACACAGAGAACAGATAGAGGGTTTCTTGTACTAACAATATGAAGCTAATCACTAGGAATGGTTGGAGACGTGCAACTGTATTTTAAAGAAAGTTTCCAGTAGGAAGATGAGCGCTTACATATAATAAAGATACAAGGAACTCATGACTAATAGCTAAGGGCCTGATGGACTCTTTTTTCAGTTAAGTTATACCTTACTGTGGACTAGATTGCAGGCCACAAGCCAGAGTTAAGAGGCAATGCATAGTTATTTTCTCTTAGGGGAGCACGCAGGCCAGATTTTTATCTCTTTGGCTCCTCTACCAAATTCACCACTCTACTCCAAATCACAGTGCCACTACAGTTTCAACAAAATGGTCAAGAAAAACTTAACACTAGCAAAACAATGTACTTTTCTCTAATCATACTTTCAAAAATGGTGGAGGAGTTTTGTTTTTGCTGAAACTTTCCAAATAAAATCAGCCCCAGGTAGACACCAGATAAGGAAAACTTCAGCCAGAACAATTAAAAAAAAAGGCAGAGTTATGAGCAACTAAAGATTAGTATCTTATAATGGAAAAGTGTTAGGTAGCCTTAACTAGAGGTGTCACTGTCAGTACCACTTTGTATTCACTCATACATATGTATACTATTAGATTTATAATTTTACTCATAAGGTTATTCACAAATATGCATGTTTACATGCTCAGACTAAAAGTCAGTGCTGCAATGCTTAAAAAAAAAGAGATAGATGAAGGAAAATGTAGGTCCTCTATTCAGCAGGGAAGGAGAGCTAATAACTGATGACATCAAGAAACCTGAGGTGTTTAATGACTGTTTTGCTTCAGTGTTCATTTAAAAGGTTAACGGTGACCAGGTACTCAATATAAGTAATATTAAAAACTAGGAGGAAGGAAGGCAAGCCAAAATAGGGAAAGATCAGGTTAAAGAATATTTAGATAAGTGAGTTGTATTCAAGTCAGCAAGGCCTGATGAAATTGGTGCCAGGGTACTGAAGGAACTAGCTGAAGCAGTCTTGGAAGCACTAGTAATTATTTTCTGAGAACTTATGAAATATAGGTGAGGTCCCAGAGTACTGGAAAAGGGCAAACACAGTACCTATCTTTAAAAAACAGGAAGTGTACCCCAAAGAATTATAGACCAGTCAGCCTAAAAACTTCAATACCTGCAAAGATACCGGAATAAATTTTTAAACAACCAATTAGTAAGCACCTAGAGGATAATAGGATTATGAGGAATAGCCAGCATGAGTTTGCAAAGAAAAAATCATGTCAAACCAACCCAATTTCCTTCTTTGATAGTGTTATTGGCCTATTGGATGTGGGGAAAAGCAGTAGACATGATTAGTTTTATTTTAGTGAGGCTTTTGACATGAGAAACTAGAGAAATGCAGTTGAGATGAAATTACTATAAGGTGGTTGCACAACTGATTGAAAGACTGCACTCACAGGGCAATTATCAAAGATGTGCTATCAAACTCAGGGAGCACATCTAATAGGATCCTACAGCAGTCAGTCCTACAATGTTTTCATTAATGAGTTGGATAATGAAATGGAGAATATGATTATAAAATATGCAGCTCACATCAGCTGGGAAGGTTTGCAAACATTTTGGAGATCAGGATTAAAATTCAAAGGATTTTGACAAATTGGAGAATTGGTCTGAATTCAGCAAGATGAAATTCAATATACACACATGCATACTATTACACTTAGGAAGGAAAATCAAATGCACAACTACAAAATGGTGAGTTACTGTCCAGGTGGTAGTATTACTGAAGAGGATCTGGGAGTTACAGTGGATGACAAATTGGAAAATGAGATAACAATGTAATGCAATTGCAGAAAAAGGCTAATATCATTCTGTGCTATAATAAGAGAAGTGCCATATGCGGTACAGAGAATAATACTTAAACTACTAGAAACTATATGGTACAAAAAAGAATATTCTGGATAATACTATTTCTATAACTTAACACGATAATACTTGAGACTATTAATCTAACAACAATATACTTAACACTCTATATAAACCATAAACACCTATACTTAAACATCTATCATCCAGCAAGCGTTAGCTAGGAGGTTTGCTGGATGGGTATAGGGAGAATCTCACTCAGACCACAAGCATCCAACTTTATTGACATTCAGACTCAGATGACCTATACTTACACAACCTTTAAAACATCTCTCTGTTCATCAGGGAAGGTCCTTCTGCTCAGACACAGAGCGGGGAGTCAGTTAGCCCAGTTGCCTGTAAGCCCAGAGGCACCTGTGTAGCTTCCTAATGGAAGGATTACCTTGGCTTGGACACAGATCAGGGACGCAGTTAGCCTGGTTCTCTAGAGCCTAAGGAACACCTTTGCTTCAATGATGCTCACCGCTGTTCAGATGGTTTTTCAAGACATCGTGAAGGTCTTGTCACGGAACTGCAGGTTCTTTCCAGCTTGTGATTTAGGCTCTTTTTTTTTTTGTGATTTCAGGTGATCAGTGCTCTACAAACTGCCTGCTGACAGTTGGCTACATATATAGCTAGCGGTTTCAGATAAGGGAGGAGTGACGTTAGGAGTCAAAATGGATATGGGAGGGGCTAGGAGTGAGGAGGGACTCCCCCTTCCAACTGCCATTCTTAACTGATACTAGCTGGATTTTTCTTATTATTAAACCTAATCTAAAAATCCTATTCTTAAACTAATCACTATTCTAAATGTTACAAAATGTCCTGATACTGATACCACACTTTTTAATTACCCAAATATTCAATCCATCAATCTCAGAATTTTGAAACCCCTTTTTAGGTTTTTCTGCAAACCTCTACTTTGACATTCCTTTTGGCCATTTAGACAACTAAAGCAAAAATCTCTGGCTAGAATGTCTATGCTGTCAGGACTATGTTGGGATCCATGGATCAATGCAGAGGGATCGATTGATCAGGCAGTGGAGACCCGCACAATCGATCCTGGAAGTGCTCTCCGGCCGACACAGTAAATCCACCCCGCTGAAAAGAGTAACACTGCGTTGACCAGAGGGCATCTCCCATCAACGCAGCGCAGTGGAGACACTGCAGTAAGGGAACGGGAGATACGTATGTTTCAATACATAGCTTGTGTATCTCCTGTCGATGACGTCTTTAGTGTAGACCAGGCTTAAGTGACAAGACCAGAGTGAAACTAAGTTCTTGGGGAACCAAGTAGAAAAAGTCTTGGGGGAACCCCAACATAGTGGTGCCATGACTTGGATCTGCCCATCTGGAGCAGGTAATGTATACATCCCTCAGTGTAAAGGTTGAAACCTAACATTAGGGGAAATGGCTCTGGAAGGATTTAAGGATTTAAATATGAGGAAGTTAGTACCACACTGGAAAAGTAGGTTAAATCTAAGGGCGGAAGCTATGTACTTCCTAGACAAGTATTAGGAGGAGACTGGGATCAGGTCAAAAAGGGACCAGGGTATGGTATTAAATAATAATAATTTTAAAAAGGCTTGGAAGAGCAGGGCAAAGAACCATTAAATGCCATATATAAACAAATTCTTGATAGAGCACAGAAAAGGTCTGTTAAATGCCATTGAAATTTTCAAAAACTAGGACCCATTGGTGACCATGGAAAAAATAGTATTTAGATGCTTTTATCTTAAAGCAAAGAAAACCCAGATCTAGGAAGCAGTTTTACAGAATTATTTCTGGTGGCTAAAACTTTACAAATGCAATGTGCCATCTTGAGGGATGAATGCAAAAAGCATAAAGAACAAATCAAAATTGTAGATGAGAAAACAAACTAAATGGAAAAGAAAACTGAAAGGTCAGGTAGAACACAATGTCTGTTACCTATTTGTATAAATCTGAAATAAAAAGCAGCTGTCCTTCAGGGACTGTATTTAGTGAGTACAGATTTGCAGGCAAAGTGTATTAATTTTTTTTAAAAGAGCAAAAAAATATAAAAAAATAAGATTAGTGCCGCCAAAAAAGAGTCATCTAACAATGTGTTACTCTGGGAAATAAAATTCTGGTCCCAGAATTTAGTAGCTACAAAGGACTTTGGAAGTGTCTTATTAAACAAAAAAACCCAGAAATTAATATTTAAAAAAAAGTATGGGCCATTAAAAGAAGCTTCTCCACAAATTAACACTGCAGAGCTTGGAAGGGATTAAATACTTGGGGAAGTGGAAGTAGTAAAGTGTTAAAGAGAACATTAAGGTATTTAAAACAAAACAGTGTTTGGTTTGGTAATGAAACCCAGTTATAACAGTATAACTTAATGCAGTCATGACTATTAAAGTACCTAGTGATCAAACAAATTATGCAAATGAGAAACATGTAGTGGCAGCTACCACTGCTATTCTTCCTCGCCTGCTCCCAGAAGCCTTGACAGCCATTTTGAAGGAAATGGGTCCTTCCCAGTAACTGTGTCTGTAAATGATCAGTTGTGCTGGCTCTACAGATACAAAAACAATCTAATTTAAATTGCTTAATTATAGACAATTTAGTTAAAATTACTGAAGGAAATAGGAATTTCTGTATGGATTAACTCCTTCTGAATCCACTAGGAGGGATGTAACCTGGACACAGAAAATGAATTGTAGTACTAAGTAAAATAAATAAATAAAATAACAGTTAAAACTGCCTGTCAAAAAAGTTAAATATAACAAAGTAAGCTTACTAAAATCTCAAGTAGTTAAAATACAAAATAAATCAAATATGGAAGTAAAAGTGCTAGTGAACCAAAATATTGTTAA
This sequence comes from Emydura macquarii macquarii, assembly GCF_026122565.2. Lineage (NCBI taxonomy): Eukaryota > Metazoa > Chordata > Testudines > Chelidae > Emydura > Emydura macquarii. The sequence continues at coordinate 13,810,101 of NW_027130520.1, read as the reverse complement.
AATTATTATTGAAACCCAGGCCAAAAAAGTTATCTTGCCTGTTTAAAAAAATATTCAAAACTGAAATATAAAAAGAAAAATTGCAATTTAAAAATGCAAGTAATTTCAAAATGTCATCTGCTCGTAACTAGCAATTTACAAAAGAAAACCTTTAGTAGTGTAAAACCATTTTAGATATAATAATAAAAAAGGTCAAAGGCTTAGATGGCAAGGCAAAGCCAAACAAGTTTAAAATACTTATTTCGTCTCTCATAATACACTGTTTACAGCATAGCAAGGGACTGCAAATAATAATAATAGAAAAAAACTATTTAAAGAAAAGTAAAACCTATGTGTAAAATAAATAAGCTTTTAAAAATTCTACTAAAAATCCATTCAATGTTTTCATTCAAGGTTGCAAAGCTAACACAGACAATCTTTGGGTGATTGCCAACATCCTCTAGCAATCTTAACTATGTTTCTTAACTCTTTGAGTGTGCTTTTACAAAGTTTAGCTTTGTTTTAAATTAAATTACAAATATTAAACATAAATTTGTATTTAAAAATAAAAACTAAAAATAAAGTCAACCGAAACCAAAATAGTGAAAAGGAGACCCTACATTCCTTTTTCAGTAATAAAGCAACAGCTAAAAAAGCTGAAAATAAATATTATAGAAAATAAAAAGTACAAGTTAAATTATAAAAATTGTGCATTACAATCAAACTTGTAGTACATACAGTAAAAAAAAAAAAAAAAAGGAAACACAATATTCTACTTAATTAAAATCCTACAAGGGCACAAAAAAAAAAAAAAGAAAGAAACAAAGAAAGAAAAAAAAAAAGCCACAATAAGTTCTTTTCTTTTTCAAATGCCTGTGTTCTTTAAAAGCAAAAACCAAAAAATCAGTAAATACAAAAAACTAAGCCCAGCCGCCAAGATCCTATTCAAAAGTTCCATCTAAATTCTATTTTCTTTTAACAAATTATTAATTATAAATTATAAAGCTACTTTAAATGTTGCAGAGGCCATTCAAAACCATAATAGAACCTCCAATCATTAAAATCCTATCCATAATTTCTGTTTAAAGGTAATGTAAAATATTACCAAAAAAAAAAAAAAAAAAGGAAAAAACTATATAATAAAAATGTATAAATAAATAAGTAAATTAAATTAAATGTCCTAAACTAAAAACAAATGTATTCACTCCTGTACAAGGCAGAGCCTGATAGTGCTGAGAGTATCAGATGCTGGTTTTCTGAATGATAATGATTGGTTTCCATTTTTTACTGTTCTCCAAATATCTAGAGGTTTCAGTGTCATATTTATCCACCCGGAACATCGCATGGGCTTCTTTTCCTAAATAGGATTTTAAGACTTAATGTTAATAAGCTAAGTGTTAGACCAGTAAAGTATTTGGCCCAATAGACAGACCCAATATGTTCCCAGAGGTTTAAAACGCTCAAATAAGCACTCAGTATTATAAAATATATTAATGAATCCCCAAACCAGATCCAATTCATTCATGATTCTGGCCTTTCTGAGGCAAGTTAAAATTGAATGGCCCACAAAAATATATGAATCCTCTAGAGTGAAATGACTGTCACTCATTCCCAGGAATTTGGTCTCATCACTACATGTTCTGTTTGGTCAGTGAAGTTTTAAAAGCATCCCATTTGTTGCCAATATTCCACACTAAATCTCTGTGTGCAGAATGAGTGGAGGTAAAGTCGGATTGCTTAAGAGTTTTTCCTCAGTGAGTCTGAATAACTCTGTTAAATCTAACTTTAAAATCTAAAGCTGAAATTTCTAAATTGAATGCTACTTCTGGCCTTTCTGCAACAGCTACTGAATGCCAATATCAAGCCTCCAGTGACTTAGACAATGTCACACTTAAAAAAAGTTTCTTCTGCTTTAATTGATATTTGTGGTTCTATTTAAATGTAGGAAACATTATTCAAATCAATAAAATCCATTTGTGACTGAATGCACCCCTGTATTCACACCCTATATATTATCATAAAAATCTTTGTGCAAAATATGCATTCTGAGATATCATATGAAAAATAATATGTCACAGGATCTGGGGTGTCAAGTCTGGGGAGGAGGTAAACCTGTTCCTCAAAGACAAAGGACAAGCTAATGCCTTTAGCCAGATGTCATCAAAGCTGTTTGGCAATAATCTGTCAAGTTGTTACACTTATGAAATAAACAGCAGGATCTTATTCAGGGGACAAGGCAGTATGCAGCATTTATTATGAATACAGAAAATATTTCAAAAAGCAATTACCTAAAACACTCTCTCTCTCTCTCTCTCTCTCTCTCTCTCACACACACACACACACACACACACTCTCTCTCTCTCTCTCTCTCTCTCACTTCTGCAGGAGGGACATAATTACCAACCTCTGTGTTGCTCGAGCTGAATCACTGGCCTGGTGAGGATGGAGCCAGGCTCTGTCGGTCACGACACGATGCTCCTTGGGGTTTGTAGAACGAGCCCAAAGTCCAGGTTTCTTCACCCCATTTTTATACTTATTCATCCCCATTCGGGTCTATGGATTTTGTTATGTCAGATAGTCTCCTTGTTTGATGTGTAATCATCAATTAAGTTTGATATCGCAAGTATGAAAGCTTTCTCATTATTATTTTATTTCTGTTTCACACTTTGTCTTGTTCCTGTCCTTGGGTGTTAACTCCCCTGTTTTCCGGGGTTAACTTGATCTTCGGCCATCTGGGTTGTAAAAGTTCTTTAAAAAAAAGCATCTTCTCTCTTTCCTGCCCTTGGAGGCTGAGAACCATTACCTCAGCAATTACTTCCTCCCCGCCTTATCTCAGCAGACTCAAACTGCATTCATTCCTCATTCATACTTACTAAATATTATTACATTCTTACCCCATCACATTGGTACATTATCTTATACTTACTTACTAACATAATAAAATCATTATACCTACACCAATTCTCTTAATACAAATTTTACTAAAAGGAAATAAAATAAATCTTATTTGCCCTCTCATTACCCAATGATTTACACATCAACCACATTCCTGATGTGCATTGGGCAATTTACTTCACTTGTAAATTATCAAAATTAGATTTCAGGATGTTCCCAAACATTCATACGTAGATCTTCACAAACAGGGCCCCAATGTGTCATAAATGTTAAATCACAAAATGTTTTGGCCGGATGTTCCCCACTCATATGTTCAAGCAATCAATTATCATAGTGGAGCCTGGGGTGGCATGAACCAACAATCAATGTGCCCGGAACATCCCTATCTATAATGCCTAGTTTTGTTCTTTGTCAGTGTGAGGATTAACCCTAAAGCTTCAACTATGTATCCACGGTCCGGGCCTGCTTTGGTTCAGGCCTACATCACAGTGCTTGGGCCTACAAAGTGGCCATTCTTTGGCAACAGAGTGGAGCAGGAACAGATTGAAATGCATTTTCCTCAGGGTTACCCCCTAGATAAAGTTCCTTTCCATTTAGAGGACAGAGAATCATAGAATATTAGAGTTGGAAGGGACATCAGGAGGTCATCTAGTACCACCCCCTGCTCAAAGCGGGACTAACATCAGCTACATAATCCCAGAGAGGCTTTTGTCAAGCCGCATCTTAAAAACCTCTAAAGATGGAGATTCCACCACCTCCCTAGGTAACCCATTCCAGTGCTTCACCATCCTCCTAGTGAAAAACTTTTTCCTAATGTCCAACCTAGACCTCCCCCACTGCAACTTGAGACCGTTGCTCCTTGTTCTGTCATCTGCCACCACTGAGAACAGCCTAGCTCCATCCTCCCTGGCACCCCCTTTCAGGTACTTAAAGGCTGCTATCAAATCTCCCCTCATTCTTCTCTTCTGCAAACTAAACAAGCCTAGTTCCTTCAGCCTCTCCTCATAAGTCTTGTGCTCCAGCCCCCTAATCATTTTTGTTGCCCTCCGCTGGACTCTCTCCAACTTCTCCACATCCTTGTTGTAGTGTGGGGACCAAAACTGGATACAATACTCCAAATGCGGCCTGACCAATGCCAAATAGAGGGGAATAATCACTTCCCTTGATCTGCGGGTAATGTTCCTACTAATGCAGCCCAATATGCTATTAGCTTCTTGGCAACCAAGGCATACTGCTGACTCATATCCAACTTCTTATCCAATGTAACCTGCAGATACTTTTCTGCAGAACTGCTGCCTAGCTCGATGGTCCCCAGTCTGTAGCTGTGCATGGGATTCTTCCGTCCTAAGTGCAGGACTCTGCACTTGTCCTGTTGAACCTCATCAGATTTCTTTTGGCCCAATCCTCCAATATGTCTAGGTCACTCTATATCCTATCCCTACCTTCCAGGGTATCTACCACTCCCCCTAGTTTAGTGTTATCTGCAAACTTGCTGAGAGTGCAATCTACTCCATCCTCCAGATCATTAATGAAGATATTGAACAAAACCGACCCCAGGTCCGACCCTTGGGGCACTCCACTGGTTACTGGCTGACAGCTAGACATAGAGCCATTGATCACTACCCGTTGAGCCCGATGATCTAGCCAGCTCTCTATCTATTTTATAGTGCATTCATCCAACCCATACTTCTTTAACTTGCTGATAAAAATACTGTGGGAGACTGTATCAAAAGCTTTGCTAAAGTCATGATATACCACATCCACAAAGCCAGTCACCCATTCATAGAAGGCAATCAGGTCTGGCATGACTTGCCATTGGTGAATCCATGTTGACTGTTCCTGATCACCTTCCTCTCTTCCAAATGCCTTAAAATGGATTTCTTGAGGACCTGCTCCATGATTTTTCCAGGGATTGAGGTGAGACTGACCGGTCTGTAGTTCCCAGGATCTTGTTTCTTCCCTTTCTTGAAGATGGGCACTATGTCTGCTTTTTCCCAATCATCTGGAACCTCCCCTGATCACCATGAGTTTTCAGAGATAATGGTCAATACCTCTGCAATCACATCAGCCAACTTCCTCAGCACCCTCGAATGCATTGCTGGCCCCATGGACTTTTGCATGTCCAATCTTTCTAGGTAGTCCTGAACCTGTTCCTTCAGGACTAAGGGATTTTCACCTCCTCCCCATTCTGTGCTGCCCAGTGCAGTAGTCTGAGAGCTGACCTTGTCTGTGAAGATAGAGGCAAAAAAAGCATTGAGTACCTCAGCTTTCTCCACATCCTCTGTCACTAGGTTTCCTCCCCCATTCTGTAAGGGGTCCACACTTTCCCTAATCTTCCTCTTGTTAGTAACATACCTGTAGAAACCCTTATTGTTCCCCTTCATATTCCTTGCTGGCTGCAACTCCAATTGTGCTTTGGCCTTCCTCATTTCATTCCTGCATTTTCGAGCAGTATTTTTATAATCCTACCTAGTCATCTGACCAAGCTTCCACTTCCTGTAAGCTTCTTTTTTGTGTTTAAGCTCACCAAAGACTTCTTTGTTAAGCCAAGCTGGGCGCCTACCATATGTGCCATTCTTTTTGCACTTGGGAATGGTTTCTTCCTGTGCCCTCAATAAGGTTTCTTTAAAATACAGCCAGCTCTCTTTGATTCCTTTCCCCCTCATCTTAGCCTCCCAAGGGATCCTGCCCATCAGCTTCTTGAGGGAGTCAGAGTCTCATTGTGGAAGAAGTTCCATGTTGTTGCTTGCTAAAACACAGATCGCAGGGTGACTGGACTATAAAAGTGAGGGGCAAATACACCCCAATTTCTCTCCCTTTCACTTAAAAAGACAAAGGAACCAGCCTTTGGACTTTGGGAGGGATCCTGACATGAAAAAATTGATCAGCAATGTTGCTAGGAACTTGTGGTAAGGATTTTTCCTTGAACCAAGTCAAGTTTGTTAAACTTCAGCTACTAGAAAGCATTTATCTTTATTTCTCTTGTAACCATTTGACTTTAATACCTTATACTTTACTCACTTAAAATATCTTTTTAGTTAAATAAACTTGTTTTATTCTTTAATCAAAATGAATCCACTGTTGTGTTTAAACTGAACTGTTAAGAAGCAAATTATTGAGTATTAAACATTTACAATAGCAACTGACTTCTAATATCTGAACTGTCCCGGGGGGGGGGGGGGGGGGGGGGGGGGGGGCTGGACAGGGCAGAACAACATTTTTGGGAGAATTCAGGACTGAGAGTGTGTTGGGGTCACCCTGAAAATGGTAATTAAGGCAGGTGGAAGCCAGAATGTGACTGCAATGTTGCTGACAGGCTGCAGCTATACACATTCAGAGTGTGATTTGCATACTGTTTGACTGTTTGTGAAGGCCCCAGGTTGGGAGTTACAGCAGCAAAGGACTGTGAGGCACCCAACATTTCATGGCAGGCAGTAACATAAACCCTCATTAGCCTGGATTGCACCCTAGGAATGTGACACCTTTGAAATTGAATAAAATGTAAGTATGACTACTATGTAAGCACATGCTGATAGGGTGAATAATAGGTAGAGTTGCACAACTTTGAAAAATAACAAAATTCCTAAGACACACACCACTGGAATGATCTCAACCCTTCTGTGGTAACTTAACCATATTTATTCATGCCTTTGTCATATCGGCTCTTGGTTGCTGATGCAGTTGGCTAGGACATAATGTGACAATTTATTAATGTAGTAGTTTTTTTGCAGCTGTGCTACTCAAACTGTCTTCCATTTTATTGTGCAGCAAAGACACAAAAGACAGCATTTTCCCTGTCCTGAGATATCTACAATATATGTATAACCCCGTTGGTAATTGAATTAAATGGCTAATTCAACCTCAGTAACAGTTTCTTAATATTATCATTAAAATAATGTTTGCACATATTTGAACACACAAAGTTTGCATTTAATAACAGAATTTCCCCCATCCTTAGCAAGCTAAGTTGGTGCATTATGAATTAAAAACAAGATTATAACTGCAGATATTTTGCTGAAACATTTTACTATTTTTCTTTGTATAAATTTGGACATGACGTTTGAAAAATATAATTGGGTAATTTCTACAATTTTTAAAATTATTTTCAACTTTTAATGGCTCAGTACAACATGCCATGTCCATAGATTCACAGGGAGATCATTTGAGTGGCCTGTACCAATCTCTCTAGTTTTCTGAGGTACTTTTTTCTGATTAAGAGAAAAAAACAATACCACTTTCTCTATTCCTATGGTTATGTCTACAATAAAAAACTAAAGGTATGGTTCCCCTGCTCATGTACACATATTTGTGCTAGGTCTCATTGAGTCAGTCGGAGTACAAAGAGCAACGTAGCCACATTAAGCACAGGTAGCCACACTAGGGGCATGGCTGAGCTGTGCTGAGTACATATCCACCACTACCAGTGCTATTGCGAGTTGCTGCTCTTTATATTCACACTGTACAATTTGCCCTTTCCTTCTATCTAGCTATTATTAATAATTATTTGCATTACAGTATCATGTAGAAGCCCCAAAGCGAAACTGGGGCCCTATTGTGCTAAGCATTGTACAAATGGACAGTGAAAGATAATCGCTGCTCCACAGAGCTAACACTCTCCATAGGCAAGACAAACAAAAAGTGGAAGAAAAGAGGTATTGTCCCCATTTTACAGATGAGAAATGGAGGCACCGAGATATATTAATCTATTTGTTCTAATAGATACTTGAGAACCTATCCACTACACAATGTTAACTGGAAACCATTAAATTAGTTAAACGTACCCAACGGACAGGGCAGACTTTACAAATTGCTGGGTCTGGAAAGATAACATCCCAAGTCTTTTACTGTATATATCACGAGTGGCCAAACTGGCTCTTGAGCCAGATGTGGCTCTTTTACAGTTAAAGTACAGCTCACAGAGCTCCCTGTCCTCCCCTATTCTCTGCCTACCAGACTGGGATGGGTCACTCGAAACTTCAGCCCTGCATCAGGGTGGGGGGGCTAGAGGATTCTGCCCAGTGGGGCAGGGAGAGGGCTCTTTGCGAGTCAGTAAGTTTGGCCACCCATGATATATTTGAACAAACTACACCTGAAATCCAATAAACTGAATAAATATATTGAGAAAAAATATTTATAGACTGTGGTGCATGGAGCTGTACAATAGCTTTCTTTTGGTATTAGCTGATTTATAATGATATGGTAAGAGTAACTGGGGACAGTTTGAATATTCACACAACAATCATATCATATTGTCAACCATTGTAGTTACAAAATAAGCCCAGTCACCTCCTGGACCACTTTATTTGTAGATTATAACCCTGGTCAAGACCCTTCGTTCTGTCTTGTTTCTGTTTTGTCTTTTCATTTGGCAATCTGTTTGGGGTAGAGACATCCCCTTTTTGGGCTTGTATAGTGCCTAGCACACTGAGTGCTACTGTGAATCAAAAATTGTAGTAGTGCAGTACACCTTTCTAGGAACCTGACTGCAGTTGTAGCTGCCATTTTTACGAGGCAAAGTTAATGTTTAAAAGAAAACAAACACTTTGCCCTCTTACATGGCTACTTTCATTATGTTTTTTCTTATGCATTGTTTATTCAGTTTCAAGTAAGTCCTTGAAACTGTAAGAGTCACTCTTAGGAGCAGTGCTTCATAGCTATGCATGGTCTTACCCCTGGTGCGTGGGAGAATGTCACTACCTTCATTTTTCTCTGAGGGGGAGACATTATAAAACTCACTTTCATTATGTCCAGTGATAGATTGCAGCACCTCAGAGAATCTGTGATTATCAATTGTAAAGAGTGCCCCAATTAGTTAAAATGTGTGTTCTCAACAAATCTGCAGAGGCTGAACTCTGCAAGAAGTTCCAAGCTGTTCTTGGCAGTGGGAAATCTATTGAAAGAACTGAAAATGTAAATGATAGTAAGCATCACTGCACTATTGATGGTTGTGAAGATTTTCTCCATACTTATGCCAGACCAAAGCAGCTGAGAATTTCCCAGATTATACTCTGTGGGTTAATAGTAATATAATAGTTATTATTATTTATTGGTATTGCACTAGCATCTAGGAGCCCCAGGCACAGACCAGGACCCTATTTGCTAGGTGCTGTACAGTGAATAAAAAGGTGGTCCAAAGAGCAGCACTTTCGTAATGTAGATCCTTCACAAAGCTTTACATTCACTGGACATTTACTGAACCTGTTTTATTATATTAATATGTTGGCCAATATCCATCAATAGTACTCATTAATCAGTCAGAGGGTACAGAGCTAGGGATCAATTCCAGATACAGTCAGAAGTTATTTATTTATTTATTTACTTGGAAATATATGAAAATATCTAGACTTGGTGGAGAAAAAGAAATATTGTAAATAATTCAAGCAAAAGTCAACTATTATTTATGGGGCAGATTCTCCCTGACCCTTATGTAGGGGTTGATTGGGAGAAAAGCATAAGAACATCTCCTCCCCTAGAGCAGCCCATATAAGGGTTAGAAACAAAAAGAGGATGGACAGATTATTAATTATAACTTCTGGTCTTGGACTGCAATGGCTGCTCTGTCCCTGTTTCCCCACAATGAATGAGAACAGGAAATAGCTGGAGTCCTAGCTCTAGCCCTCCTGAGTATCAGCTAGAAATTGGATAGCCTAATGGGGAATAAGATAAAGCTCAGAAAGGGGAAACCACTGAGGTAGAATGCCTCCTAGTGCTCCCTCTGGAGTGGTGTGGTCCCTACACAGGGCTGTGCCAGAATGGCATAATGTAGCTCTGAGATGGGGATATGAACCTCACTCTTCTACATCTTCTACATCCTGGGTGAGTGTGCTAACCAGTGAGCTAAAAGTTACAAGGCTCCTGCTATTTTTTGTGAAAAAGGGCTTATATGTCTAATTCTATGAGATGGATCATGGCTGTGATGCCCAAGATGGAGGCACCTAACTCCCTTTATCTGGGAAGCTTATGCCACACCTCTGTCCTCAGAACTTCCTACTGGCTATCTCCATGCTCAGATTGCTGGCTTTTGTACATCTGTTCTTCGGGGCCTAACTCTCCCCATGCATTGTATAGGGAGCCCAGGTACCTAACCCAGGGCTGTGGATTTCATTAGGTGACAGGGCAGCTAAAGTTAGACTCAGCTTTGCAATATCTAAGTCCCCTCTGTGGGTCTAGCCCATTCTATTCTCAATTTCACCTGGGTAACTCTCTCTGGATAGAGTGGGGAGACACTTGCACAGCTGCTGCCCATGCTGTATATGTGGTGAAATGGGGAAATTGATTCTCCAGGGCTGTTGATTTGATGGCATTCACAGGCAAGAAAATTCATATAAAGACAGTATCAAAGCAAATGACCTTCTAATTAAATTGTAAAGGGTAATTTATACCTTAATTTGCTGGTGATGATTGTGTTCGATGCCAATAGTGATGAACAAACCCCTATTAGATAAATGTAATGCCTGTACACAACCTTATCATGTTGTATAAATAATATATGGATAATACTAATATATGCATTGTAAATCACACTTTTAAAAGTTGTAAGCAATCAATCTCTGTCAGAGCAATGGGTTGTTACAGGCTTAAGACTTCAGATATAATGTTATTAAAAGCAAAGGAAAAACACTGTTCTTAATATGAGTAGGCCAGAAGAAGTAAGGTTTGTATTAGATTGTTGAAAGGAAGCCAGAACATTTTATTGTTCACATGTTAATTTCATCAAGATTGGTGGACAACCACAACAATTGCATGGCAATCTGTATTTTCAGAACATATCATCCTATTTTGGCAAATAGCAGGGTGAGAACCTCTTCAGTATTGCTCCTGCTGTCATGCTGAATGGTTTGGCTAGAGGACTGACCCAGTTAGCCAATAGAGTTGATGAGAATGTGACAGCAGTAGCCAAGTTGTATCCCCAGAGAAGAGAAGATAATTTTTATATAGTACCTTCCATATTTAAGATGTCCCCATGTGATTAATTAGACATTGGTTCTAAAGTTACTAAGTTTTGTAGGCAATCAGGGAATAATAATTAAAGAATTTAAGATAATTAGTTTAAACTATCAAGCCTAAAGGGTCAGTTTCTGGCACCCTTATTCACCATGAGTATTGCTTCACTCCTTAAGTAGACTCATAAACCTAGATAGTAGCTGATGGGATTTCAGCATTTTCAAAAATTATTCCACTTATTTTCATGAAATGTCATGAAATAACACAGAAAAATAAAAGTAATATAAAAATTAACAAAAAACACAACACACATAAAATAAATTTCTAAACCATTCATTTTGAATTTCTTTAAAAAAATTCTGAATTTTTTTTTTTATTTTTTTTATTCTGTGCCCCCGTATCAATTAATCAAAATTGATACAGATTTTACAAAAACAAAAACAACCCCAAAAACCAGTTTAGTCAAAAGGGCATGTTCTGATGGAAAAGCTGATTTGACAAAAATATTCCAACCAGCTCTAATGCTCAGTGCTCTTCGGTGTTATTAGAGTGGGAAAACAAACTTCAGAAGGCAATTGAATTGATTGAATGGGATGGGATATAGCCAACAGACAATCACTGGGGGGAGGGGAAATATCCTAATGCCGAACATAGCAGCATCTGTTGCATGTATCTATTTGGCTACCACAGGTAGGAAGTGGAGGAACAGTAAAAGTGCATAGTAGCTGAGAGTGGAGAAGAGAGAGATGAGAATGCCTTAACCAAGCTTCCCTAAATTCCAGAGAAGTTTAGTTTGGTTTGCTATGAAGGCTAATATGACAATGTGAAGTCACTTTAGGAATAACGGAGGGCCTTCAGTTTTCTTGATAATCTTGGAATCAATCATTCAAATATAATAGCCTACGCACAACTCATTAGAACGTTATGCAATTACTATATTGTTATGTACTCTTCCGGAATGACCAATTTCGGTAACCTGGAGAACTGATTACGATACTGATGAAATTATCATACATTAATCAAAATATTTTAAAATGCTAATAAAAAAAGTTCCACAGAGAAATTAATCGGGCGTTAAGTAACCTGATTTAGGATTGAATATGGTCAAACTTGGCTTCAGTGGGATATGAGGAGTGTCAGCATCTCATGGGATCAAGTTCTAGAGTAATACGACAGGCAAGAGGAGCACCCAGAGCTCTCAACGCCTTTAGGAGAATTCAGCACACTCCCCCACCACTAGACATATGGCCAGACTAATGGCAGCACCAAATGTGACCTTCATTGTTGTAACCCTTCTTCCAAGTGTCAATGGCAGAAACAAGGTTTCAGTTCCGTCTGTCTCTAAAATAAATAAAACTATAGCTAAAGTCCTCAACCCAGAACCATGTTCCTACTTCTGGCTCTGGGATATTTAAATAAAACCTCCCTGGTCACCTTTACAGGTGGTTCTTATAAGGGAAAACTCACAGATGGCATACTGCTGTTTTAATGTAAACAACTGAGCCAGTCACATTTTAGCTCTTCCTATTTTTCCCATGATTGAAAATGGTTCCTTATTCTTTGTAATGCATGATGACAACACAGAGAATATATACACATCTCTCGGTACCTTGACCTCTTTACAAAACTGAAAAGCCTGAACCAAATTTGACTAAACATTTGAGGGGACTAACCTTGACTGTTGCTATGTGCTATATTTTTGATGGCAGCTCTAATTATTCCTGAGATACAGGCATCTGGAAATTGTCATTTTGCATTGTGTACAAAAATAAGCCTTTCTATACTTCCACTACCAACACAGCATGATAAACATTACAGTTGTGTTGCATTTCCACTTCATACAGACCTGAATCTGTATTTGATTTCAGGTAGGGTTAAGAATATCTGTTAGCTGTATCCTTATAAATCATTCTTACTTAATAACACGAAAAGGAAGTGTGACTCAATGAAAAGGTAGTAAAAGAGTAAAGTCAGACAGCATGAATACAGAAACCAAGTTAAAATACAGAGAACACAAAGTTCAGAAAACTCAATATATATTTAGAGACAGACAATTATTGTAGGTCTTAGGCTTAATATTATCTCATTATTAAGTGTGACTGATTGGAAGCATATAGTGGAGATGTATTGCGTTAGGTATATGTGGAGTTTGTGATTGCTTTCAATATTGTTTGTGTTTATGGTTGTCTCAGCTAGGGATGTAAAAATTAGTTTAATTAAAAATCCCTTCTAAAAATAGAACATTTAAATGGTTAAACGCTGTGGGGGAGGCGTGCTGCGCTCGGCTTCTTACTGCCAAGTGAGAGCTGCCTAGCTGCAGCTCTCCCCTGCCATGGTAGCTGGGCAGCTCTCACTCATGAGGAGCTGAGCTGAACCCAGCTGCAGCTACCCCCCTGGGCTGGGCTCCACACCTCCCCACAAGCAAGAGTTGCCCAGCTGCTCTTGCTTGTGAGGAACCAAGCCTAACTGCGGCTACCCCCCTTGCACTGGACTCTGCGCTTCCCTGCCAGCAAGAGCTGCCCCACTGCTCTTGCTGGTGGGAAGCCAGCCCAGCTGCAACTACCCCTCCAGCACTGGGCTCTGTGCCTCCTCCCCCACTCACAGGAAGTGGAGCCCAGCTTCTCCTCCCCCCATGCACAGGGAGACAAGCCCAGCTGCGACTACCCTCCCCCCCCCACGCTGGGTTCCATGCTTCTGCACCGGCAAGAGCTGCCCAGCTGCTCTCGCTGGCAGAGAACCAGCCCAGCTGCCACTCCCTTCTCCTCCAGTTTAAATGGTAATCAGCTGTTTAAAACGTTTAAACAGCTGATTACCGTTTAAACAGTTAAACTTTTACATCCCTATTCTCAGCTAGGTTAAATGTCATAAAGCTTTAAAGATATACATTCAAAATGTATTTGATTTTAATAGTAGTCTTTATTTGTGGGTGGGTTGGTTAGTTTGAATGTCAGAGAGCTAAGGAAGATATAGATTCAAAATGTAGATTACACAAATAAACAACATATTTTTCTTATTTCTGAGTGTATTCATTATTGATAAACTCTGCAAACTAAAGGGAAATTTGTACTGTGTACCTGACATAATACACAGGCACTACAAGATATTCTGGCACAAATGATTTATCTATATAAGCTTCATATACTATTTTTATTAGAATTTCTCTCTCATCCTCTCCAAATTCTTTTACATTTTCTTTATATTTGTTTCACACTTTGCCCCTTAGTCACCCATGCAGTATTACTTAGGTTTCCTATGCATATACCTTGGTGGTTCCACTATATACGGCGGGTCCATGATACACAAACATACATGCACCTCAAACACACATATATTAGGGAGTGCTGATCATCAACCCCGACAGGATCTTGGAGAGTCTATAGTTTTAGGTAAAATATAATGTATCTGCTAAGAATGCTTATAGAAATAATGATGGGAGTTATTGAAGATGAAACTACATGATGAAGAACCATCAAAATATATGTATTAAAATTAATTCTTAAGACCTATAGTAAAAACTAAGTGCTAAGGGCTTACAGTGAGGCCTAATAGCAGTTGGCATGAGATAGCATGAGTACTATGTGACTGACCAAAAGAATGGAATGAGACATGCTTGATATAAGGCTATAAAATTTATCAGCATGTATCTTCTGATAGTTTAGCAATGCATATTGTGATAAACAGGTAAACCACAAACAAACAGATGGTAGCTTCTTAGGGCATTTTACAATTAGAACTAACTGCATTAATGTATCAAAACTTTTGGGAATGGGACTGACGTCATATATGGGAAATGAAACTTAACTGACCATCGGAAACGAAACTTAACAGCAACCAGGAAATGAAACCTATTGCTAGTATCCCCCGGCCAATTTGGTGCTGGCACAAAGCCCATAAAAGGGGTCTCATCCGAGTCCCTGGCTGAGAGCCTTCCCAAACTATCAGCCTGATCACCTGGTCCGGACTCTCCCGCTCCTGTGTCCCCCCCTGAGCGCGAATCGTTTGTTAGCCGGCCGAGTTCGAGTTTTTTGCTGTGTCCCTTTCTAGTCTGGTTGGTAAGGAGTTAATTATCAGCCAGTGTTCTTTAGCTAGCTGACTGTAACATTCCTTCGTATCAGTCTGACTCGCAGTTAACTGTCTGTTGTCTCTTTAAAATCAGTCTGTGCCTTGCAGTTATCTGTCTGTTTAGCATTCCATCGTATTAGCTTGTGTATTGTAGTTAATTGTTTGTTTAAATGTGTATAAATAGTTAAAATCCTATATTATTTCTGTTGTCTTATAATAAAATCCAGTTAATTACTAACTGACTCATTATTAACTCTCGGGGATCATTAACCTGTCAGAACAATAAGAAGCTGTTCTTGCTGTTTAGTAAGGAATGTATCCATTAATAAATCCTTGCATTTGGCCTTATGCTCATTAGATCCATCTTACAACTGATTATGCTGACATCTGAAAATGGAAGTTGTAAGGAAACTCAGAGTGAAAGAAATTATTATTAAGCAACACATTGTAACTACTGGGTGTGAAGGATATACTCCAAATAATGCTCTTGCCATGATCCACTGGAAAGTAACATAACATTACAAGAATTTTCATATTCTAAGCTCCACTCACGTTTTGTCCTATTAAAGATACTCCCACTCTGTTTTTAAAAATCAAATAATAAATCTCCAATCATTTGAAATTCAACCCAAATATTTATTTATATTCTCCCTATTAATTAATAACATCTATGGTCTAAAACTCACAGCTCTTCATAGGTCCTTGCAAATCACAGTTATATTATTAGCAGAAGAAAATGTGTGAACAGTATTGTAGCAGAGGCAATATATTTTTCCAAATCTGAACATACCTTCCTCTGTCTTTTGAGGCCACCTGTGTTGAAAGAGAGGTACAGTGCTCTAACAATGTTCCCAGTATTCAAAGAGGTTCAGGAGCACTTGATACAGTTTCAAAATAGGGTATTTTTCCACAACAGTGACCATTAGCTGGAGTGTGAAGTGCCTATATAGAGGAAAAAAAATATAGATAGTACAGTTCATAATCATTTGTGCTATAAACCTTGTCATCACAGAAATTTGCACTGGTTCAGTTGAACTGCTTTAGTTTAACTGGTTGCAGAAAAATAGGTGAATATACCTGTTTCATTTTAAGAGTTTTAAGGTCATTGAAGGTTAATTGTTCAGATTCTTTAGGACTCTTCCAACTCTTACTATGGGCTGTGTGTTTGGGGCACAATTTAGCACTAAAATACTTTCAGAATCAACTAGTCAAATACCTCTATAGAAAATAAAGTAAGGGTGCAGAGAGCAGTCAATAATCTCACCATTTTTATAATCCTGCATACTTCTAAAGCAATATTCATGCCTTCTACTTTAATCTCTACTAATTGTGTCAGCAATACTTCCAGAAGTCTGAAAAGGGAAGAAAAAGTACCCTTAGAATAGCCTTCAACTAACCTTGCCGTACTCCCTCCCAGCATAATGGAGTCCTGGATCATGGGGAATTGAATGGCGGGAGCTTTACTGGCTTCTAGGGAATTATTCAAACATGTCACAGTTAGTGCTATTTTCTTTGCACTTCCTATTGGGGTCTTTTCACCCCATTTGATCCCTTGTGCATCTCACAGTGATGTTAGCATATAGCCTTAAATTCTTCAATCAAGCATTGTTGTTGTGCACGGACTTTCAGCATGAAAATAGGTCTAAGCTCCTCTATGAATCAGCACTGTGACTAGTCTTTTTTTAAGGGGTTTATTTCTCTCTTGGCTAATGTAACCCTTTTGCCCGACAGAGCCGGCAGCAGCAAAGGGCCGGGTTCTATATCTAGGGGTTCCTGTAAATAATACAACACCAAACTGGCTCGAGCCCCCACCCAGTAACCTGGGAAATCACACATTATCCCCTGGGTACCCCAAAAGGCAATATTTCCCCTCTCGCAAGCACAGAGTGTGAGTGTAGAAAGTAAACCTTTTCATAAAAGGAAGGAACTAACACAGCACTTATTTCACATAGCAGTGAAAACAGAATTTATTAACACAATGAGCTGAACCCACCACACCCCAGAGTGCATGAGGAATGTCCTTTGCCTCTCCCTTCTCACTTTCCCTGGCCCCACTGGCTGTCATAGTTGCAGTGTCCACCTCTTGGTTGGAGGGCTCAGACAGGCCCCTTATGCTGGTTCCTGCCGGATGCAGGCTTGATCAATCCTCTCTCTTGCTGCCTCCTGCCACTTTCGGGCCTCATCGAGTCCTTGCTGCTGGCTCCCGCCATCTGCTGACACCGCCCGCTCTGGCTCCCACCGTCTGCTGGGCCTCACCAGGTCCCCTCTGCTGGCTCCTGGAAGTCTCTCAAGGTTTCCCACTTCCTTTAGTGATTTCAGCTCTCAATGAGTTTCAGTTGTCATCTCTCATTCATTGGAAAACCTTCTACTGACATAGGAGCAATTTCCCTGCTTTTCAACAAAACAAAAGACTCCAAAAAGAATCATTACTTCTACCTTTTAACAGTGGGAGGAGATAGCCAATCCATGCCTGAGGGTAGCCCTTTGCCAGAGCTAGTGCAATCTCAGCAGAAGACTTCTCGACCCCTCCCTGCTGCTCTTACAATGCTGGAACATCCATCCACAATGTTTGTTGAGCTCTATTTAGATAATAGCAAATTTTTCATCAGAGCAGGCTAGACACAGTTCTGCTGCCATTTGTTCATACAATCGAAGAACAACATTTATTCCCCCTGCAGTTAACACAATACCAGACATATTGACCATTTCCCATCATGCTCAGCACCTAGTGTGCTTATGCAACATGCTGAATATTTAATTGCAAATTACGTATTAATTATTTGAAAATTGCAAATAATGAGTACTCATGCAAATACAAAGCCCATGCGAATAAAGTGCCCTCCCTTCAGCTGCTGAGTAGGGGGAGTGTCACTCAGACCTTGCTTACACTGTTCTGTCATGTTTTCAACAAGCGTTTCTTGCTTCCTTGGGCTATTTTTATGTTCACCTTATTAATACTCCTTTGTTCCTCCCTAAATAAAAAAGGCTAGTTGTAATGAGACTTACTTAAGAGCTGTTGACACCTAATACCCATGTTTTAGGTAATATCTCCAAAAATAATGGGTGCCGAGAAACTCAAGAATAAAGACTACTTGCTATTAATGATATATTTCATTGTCTCATCATGAAATATCTTCAAGTCAAATGGCTCTCAGAAAATGACTAATTAGGTCTCTTTCCCAGAAGAGATTCTATGAATGCATTTAAATGATTTGTACTCTGCCCTACTGCTTTGATTTGCAGGAGGGTTTCCCGCCTAAAACCATGTTCTGTTCTAGAGCTGTGCAAAAAGATATGCACGTAAATCTAAGCTGGACAGATTTGGCAAAAAGGCAAATACACAAACAACAACAAAATAAAAACAGAGCTGTGTGATTCATATGTAAGAAACCCTAACACACAAAATTAGAAAAGTCTCAGTGTTTGTTAACAAAGCTGAAATTTATGCAATGTTGTTAGGTTCGTGATACAGAGAGCCACCCTACAAAATGGGGCAGAAAGCTAAAAAGACCGAACACCGGATACAGTCTTGGTGAATAAAACTTTGATTAATGTTATTGATTACAATGTAAACTCACTCACTCCACATTCACACCACAAATATACTGCACCAGAATCCAAAGATACGATGAAGTCCTGTAGGCCAGTCGGGGTCCGATCCAGTCTTAAGGCATGGGGAGCCGGCACTACTTGTCTTTCCAAAGTCGGAGCTCTGGCTTGATGTTAGACTCCAAAGTACAGATGTTTTAGTCCATCCTTTATAGCCCATTCCATAGCATCATCCATCCTGCTGTTGTGTTCACTTTTTAAGGCCTTTCTTTCTCACCTTTCCCATTTTGTTGTTATGCTTGCCTTTTAAAACCTTGGCCCTTTACCCACAATTTCCAGGAAAAAATCCCGGGCAGGCCACCATCACCTTTCATCAGCTGTTGTTTTCACACAATGGAATATCTTGGGCTGGCCTTTAACTCCAGCTTCTTAATTTATCACTTTTGAATATACGCACACACTCCTGTCAAATTCACCTCATGCATACTGGGCCTCAATGGCCCATATATATGTTTTAGGTACAAGTAACCATATTTATTATGGATCCCAACAGTCCCCCCCTTTGATACATTATCCACATTAATTATTGTATGATCCTACACTGCAGTGCGTATTTCAACTTTATATATTACACTTTCCAAAGCTCTTTGGTGTTTCCTTATCTGACAATATAAGTACAACATAATCATGGTTAGTAATATAATTAATGCAAATAGTACAATAATGGGGGTAACCTTAGATTTCGGAAGGCAGTAGCACTTGAGGACCATCCTTTAAAGATATCATACCAATGATGGACTGTCAATTTTTCTCCTTCCTTTCCCAGTTTTAGTTTTTGACCATTGTGCAATAGAATATTTATCTTACCCAACTGGGAAGATTTAGATACCTCTTTTGCATATTATAATATCCATTCATTCAAATCAATCACCTTTTCCCATTGTTCCCAATGTAATCCCAAATCAGTGGACCAATTTATATCTTTAGGATCCCAAATGATCTTATCCTTCAGGAACATGGGACTTCGATATATAATACCTCAAATAATAACTTGTGTTACATTATATTTACATGACTCAATTGTCCCTTTTATGTTATGTTTTCCCACAATACATATAGATCAGTATATAATATACATCCATTGCCTAAATCAAATACTCTTGTATCATTAGAGGTTAAGTATTGCATAGTGTATTGTCCACTTGAATGATTCAGGTGACACCCCTCTAAAGACCAAGACAATTGTGGACATACCCACTGATTTTACCCCCATTCTCACAACGTTTAGATAATTCTACCAATTTAAAATTCTCATTTTCCTGAATTAAATGTGTTCCACTTACTTCGATTTGCCACAACTCTCCATTAATAATTTTTGGTAATACCCACACCATTGCTGTCGTTTTCTGTGTTCCTGTGTTGTGTAATAACATTCTATCCTTCCTCTTTCCCCTTAAGTTATGTTGATACCATCTGAATTTAAGATGTTTTTTCCATATGTTGGGGTCCTGTAACCCTTCAAAAGGCCATTCTCGGTTACTTAAAAGATTTACCATTCTTTCTATATATTGTAATCCATATGCTTGCATTTGTACATACTGTATTACTAATGTAATTTTATTATCTATTTCAAATACGCCAGATAAACTCGTATTTAAGGACATTTGTAAGGCTTGGGCCTTCTTCAATTGGAGATTCACATTTCTAGTTCCTTGTTCGGCTAAAGTACCAAAATTTTGTGTCACATGTGTTTGTATGGCTCCTAAAATTTCACCTAAGACTGATAATTTCCCATTTAGCATTTCTATTTCAAAAGAATTTAAAATCCCAGTCCCAGCACCAATACTACCCATTATATATTCTCCTATCCCTCTCTTAATTCCTTTCGCTCCATCTCCCCATTGTTGTTGCCACTCTAGTAGTATTGGTAAGGCATACGGTGTACATTCCAGATGCTGTACACTTCCATTCGACCGCTGACCTTCCATGATCCTAAGTGTGATTTTATTTACAGGTGTCTGATTTATGAATAGAAAGTGCCGGCCATAGCCTCAATAATACATTTCCCCCTCATTTTTCCTGAAACAACTCAATTTCACCATCGTAGAAGTATTTGCCTGTATACCATATTCCCATATCTTTAGAGCTCCTGACACATTCCATTGTACATTATTATTTGTCAATTCTTGTTCACGAGCTACACCTAAAATGGTCACATTGAATCCCAAACTCCAAAAGGTACAGTCTAGAGTACTTATTTCCACATTGCTTTCATTATAGGTAAATTTAAACATCAATTGAATTTCTCCTCTTAAGACATATATATATATATATATATCCATTGTTTCTCCAAGTTTTTTGGTTTCAGGTATTCCCATATCAAGTGGGGTGTCTGTAATACAATAGGAGCTGTACCTGTAGTCAAGGCAAAAGTTTCCACAGCCCACACAGCAGCCAAGCATTCTCTCTCACAGACTCCAAATTGTTGTTCCGTGGGGGTTAATCGTCTAGACTCATATGCTACGGTATCAACTTCCCCTCATCATTCTTGTGTATTAACACAGCTGCGAGCCCTTGTTGGGTGGCTGCCAATTTTAGTACAAATGGTTTATCTATTTCAGGGAACTTCAGCGCTGGAGCAAACACTAAGGCTTGCTTTAAAACATAGAAAGTTTTTTTCTCATTCGATCCCCAAGTGCCACTCTGCTTTCTTTTTCAATAAATGCCAGAGTCCATTTATAATGGCAAAATTCCATATATGTTTTCTCAAATAATTAAACCGTCCCAGCATTACCCTCAATGAGTGGGGGTCCTCTGGCCTCGGCAAATTTAACAATGATTTTATCTTTTGCTGGTCTACTTGGATTCTTTGTTCCCCTAGGGTCACTCCTAAATAATTTCTTTGTCTGTACGAGTTGAGCTTTTTCTCTCTTAATCTTAAAACCATGCTTAATTAATTATAAGGTCCTTCTCGAGGCTAGTCTGGCTTTCTTTTCCCCTGATTTGGATCTTCCAAATAATTTCCATACCATATATCCCCATCCCACCTCCCACTAAGGTCCCAATCCACATCTCCTTCATTTTGGCATACAGCTGCTACTTGTAATCCCCTCAATTTCAACTGTTTCTTTTATGCTGAGATACTTTTCTAACAGCAGCTGTGAGAGGTGATTTTAGCTTCCTCCTTTTTTTTCCCTAGTCAATTCTCAAATCAATTCTTTCATTCCTACTACCTAGTTTTCCAATTTCTCCTTTTCTACCTTCCTGTCTCCTTCAATCCCTCTCTTTTCCAGTCCCTTATTCTGTTTTTCTAATTGTTCCAACTGAGTTTGCATTACTTGTGCTTGCCTCAATTCCATCTTCAAATCTTCCTGACAGATTTTAGATTTCCCTTGCAAAGCTTGTAACTCTGCACACACCTTCTTTGTAGCCTGCCACAACCATACTACGGCTGCTTGCTTCTGACTGGCATTAGGCTTGTATAATTGTACATATTTTTCAAACATCTCTTCCAATGTATCCATCATTAACCCAGAGTCCACTGCCCCCTCATTCCATGGACAAGTCCTAAATGCAATGATTGCCTTCTCTAACAGAAGTTTTAGCTTACTGGGGCATTTCCCCTACATATTTCCCCTTTTTGAACATTATTTCCAACAACCACATGCAGTGTCTCCCCACATATTCTTGTTACACTCAACCAGGAGTCACCGTGTAGACTCCTCAATACTGTGAGACCCCCCTCTCACAAAATCCCAAACTTCCCCTTTTCCTGAATTAAACGTGTTGTACTTATTTTGATTTGCCTGCATTCTCCATCATCTGTTAGTCTGGTATGGGATGGGGGAGAAGTCTAAAAGGACCGAACACTGGACACAGTGTTGGTGAATAATACTTTGATTAATGTTATTGATTACAATGTAAACTCACTCACTCCACATTCACACCACAAATATACTGCACCAGAATCCAAAGATACGATGAAGTCTCAGTGGCCAGTGGGGGTCCAATTCTGTCTTAAGGCATGGGGAGCCGGCACTACATGTTTCTTCAAAGTCAGGGCTCTGGTTTGATGTTAGACTCCAAAGTACAGATGTTTTAGTCCAACCTTTATAACCCATTCCATCGCGTCATCCATCCTGCTGTTGTGTTTGCCTTTTAAGGCCTTTCTTTCTCATCTTTCCCATCTTGTTGTTATGCTCGCCTTTTAAGGCCTTGGCCCTTCACCCACAATTTCCAGCAAAAAATCCTGGGCAAGCTGCCATCACTTTTCACCAGTTGTTTTGGATATATGCATGAAAAGATCTGGCCAGGTCGCCATCACCTTTCATCAGCTGTTGTTTTCGCACAACGGAATGTCTTTGGCAGGCCCTTAACTCCAGCTTCTCAATTTATCACTTTTGAATATACGCACACACTCCAGTCAAGTTCACCTCATGCATACTGGTCCTCAATGGCCCATATATATATTTTAGGTATAAGTAACCATATTTCTTATGGATCCCAACAGTGTCATGAAAGATCTGAAAAAAGATTGAGTTTTACTTTTACCAGCTCATTTTACCCAATAAGAACCATTTTCTTAATGTGTGTCTGCTCCACACCACACACATTCTGATGTCCTGGATCCCTTACCATAGAACTCTTTGGAGTGCTGCTTTACTTTGAAACGCTCCTCATACTTGTCTGGAGTATTTTTCTGGGTGTGACTGGTGGCTGTTTCCCCAGTCTTGAATCTTTGCAACTGTCAGGCATGGCAGCTCCTCAGACATGACCTAATTCAAGGAAAAAATCTTCAAAAGGCTGAGGTAAGAAGGAAAGGAGTAACTGAGCATTCCCTATCAATGCTGTAAGGCTTATGTGTCATTGATTCTCCTAAGCTCATTACAGGGATCAGGAGCAGAATGGGAGAATGCCTCAATATCTTTTCTTGGACTGGAAAGATAAAGTGTCCACACTAGAAAGTCACCTAAGATGAAAGAGCAGTTGGCTGGCACCCCATGAATTTCTCTGGCTGGACAAAGAGGTTCAGATCAGAACAGAACAGGGAGTGGAGTGGGGTGGAAAGATTTTCAGGTTGCTTCCAGCAACATAAGATTTGAAAAGTATGGGATGCCTATGAGCAAACTGCTGTGTGACAGCATTTTCTGCCCAACCTGCTTCAGCAATGAAGTTCCCTACTGAGAGCTGAAAATCACTGAGAGCTGACAATCACTATGAGCTGGGACCAACCAGCTGAGGTCACAGTAGAGAAGCAGGTGGCAGTAGAAGGTGATGGTGTGTATTGATGATGGCTGGCAGGGCAGCCAGCAGAGCAAGGAGTGGCTGACAGGGTGGCCATTAGATAGAAGCAGCTGGCAGAGCAGCCGAACAGTAGAGTGAGCAAAGGGCCTTCTTTCCCCCCGCATCGCCCTCAAACCCAGGTACAAGGTGAACTCTGCAGCTGCACCTCTGAACTTTGAGTCTGCACTGACTGAAGACAGCAACTGTGAGTGGGGTACTGTGAGGGGAGGGGCACATTAAAGGAACTTCTGGTTGCTAGACTCAAGAACCTGAGGCAAATGGAAACTGCCCAATGTACTCTGAGGTGGGTGTTTTGCTCATGGTTTTATGCTTGTGAATCCTTCTTGTGGAGTTTTCCCATGTTCATGCCAAGTAACTTTTCCCCTTTTATTAAAAGTATACACTCAGTCTCTGTGCTTGTGAAAGGGGAAGTATTGTCAGTAGAAGAGCCCAAGAGGTGATATGTAATTGTCCCAGGTTACCGGGTGGGAGCTCAAGCTGGTTTTGTGTTGTACTGTCACAAAGGAAGCCCTTGATATTGAACCTGACCCTTGCTGCTGCCAATTCTGCCTGTCAGAAGGGCTACACTTATTAAAAAAGGAGAGACACAGGTTAGAGCAGTGTTTCTCAATTAAATTTAACCACGGAACCCTTTTGAACTCCATAAATAATTGCGGAACCCCCCAAACTCTTAACAGTCTTCAAATGTCGAAATAAGCAAAGGTCAGCATTTCTTACTTAAATTACATTTACACTGGATACCCTCCGCCGGAAAATCTGAGACATCTTCCCTTTTTCGGCGGCGCGGAGAACGGCTGCTCGCAGAACCCTAAGTGTTCGGGGTTCCGCGGAACACCAATTGAGAAACACTGGGTTAGATAATGGTCAAATAGTAGATCCCTGTAATAAGGACACCCTTCTGCTGTATCCTAAGAACCTCATTACTGCTGGTGGAAGTCAGTCAGTCCAGGATGAGCTGCAAGAGTTCTTCCAGGCTGCTATAACACAGCCGGTGAAATAGTGTAGGAAAAGCAAGAAAAACAGTGGGGGAGAGAGAAGGAAAGACAAATTAGACAGGAGGAAACACAAATATAGCCAGACAACACCACAACTGACATAGAAAGGTGCCTCACTGCAATAAAAGGAGAGGCAACAATTTATTTTTCTTTTTTTATACTTACAAATCTAAGACATGAGGGCAAGATTGCAGTCCAGTGTCTAGAGTAGGGAACTAGGGCCCAGAATTGTTAGTGTGAAATCATGGCCTCATCAATTTGCCCATGAGTCTATTCCCAGCTGGGACCTTGGTCCCATACTACACTACTCAGGGCTGATCTACACTGCTGGTGGCTGTTGACAGGAGATACACAAGCTATGTAATGTAGCTTGCATATCTCCTTTTGATGTACTTACATTGAAGTAACGTGGCATCTTCACAGCACTTTGTCAACTGGAGATGCCCTCCCGTCCACACCGCCTTCTGCCTTTCAGGGAGGTCGACTAATTGAGTCGACTGGAGAGCACTCTCCCATCGACTGAGCGATCTACACAGACCCGTTCAATTCATGCCACTGAATTGATGCTTGCCACTACAGCAGTGTATACATACCCTCAGTTTTGCACCAATGTAACTTTATTGATGCTTTTCATTATCCATAAGTAAGTCTCCTGTAGTGCAAGGATATTAATCTTCTGTTCACAAAGTCGCATCATCAGATAATTCCATTTTGCAGGAGTGAGGTCTTCTATGGTCAGGTGGTATACATGTAGGTAGGAATCTATGCTTCTGTTTCAATGTTTGCCTTGAAAAGGACCATTTAACTTGAGATCATAGATTGAGTTTCTTTTTAGGCAGCGAGGTCATCAATCGGCATTGAGTTGCCCCATTGATGGCACTAGTTATCCTAAAGCACTTAACAGGGAGAAGTGTGTAAAGGTTGCCTCTTCCTCTCCTTCCTCTAGTAAACCACTGTCATCTAAGATCTTCTCAGGAGGGATAGCTTTGATTCAGTCCATGTCACTGGAAGCCACAGTCTGGACGTCAAACTGCTATACGAAAGAAGACGACTTCACTGATGTTGCTGATGTTACATCAGGTTAAAACTAGAGTAAGGAATCAGGCTTTTACTTTTTCTGATGCTCAGTTTCCCTGTCTGTAAAATAGTGATAATGTTCTTAGGGGAGGGTGAATTCAGCAAGTGAATTCAGGTCTAGTGATCACTTTACAAAACAAAAGACTCCTAATGGAGCCTTAATTATCTCTAACTTTGAACAGTGGGGAGGGAGTGGTTAAACCATGCCTAGGACACTTAGGCAGAGCCACACGCACCTGTTCCCATCCCCTCTACCTTTACAGTGGTCTGACATCTGAGCCCCTTGCTTAGCGAGTTCAGTTCAGTTGAGGGTCAAGTATAGATACTAAAGACTGTCTCCATTATCTATCTCATCCTTATGTAGAGAGACAAGGTGGATAAGGTAATATCTTTTATTGGATCAACTTCTGTTGGTGAGAGAGACAAGTTTTTGAGCCACAAAGGCTGCTTTTCTTCTAAGGAAGCAGCAAGACTTTGAGGAATGAAACCATGAGATTTTGCCCCTTCCTCAAGATATTTCAGTTCCAGTGACACTATTCCATTTCAAAACATTGACACCTGTTTCAAAACACGGAATATGCTCCTCTTATTATAATGGGTAGAGTTTGTCACTGTTACCTCTACATCACTAGTGCAGGATGCTTTTGATACAAAAAAAAAGAAATCAACATTTATCTATGTTTACATATTCATGTATTTCTAAGCCCTAATCATCATAGCAGGTATGCATCAGACTTTATACAGATACAGTAATTAAGACTTTCATTAAGTTTGTCCGTAATACATGCTGCTCTTCATCTCTCTACTGCACACACACATATATCCCTAAATACATATCTGTTATCAATCCTGACATATACTTCCTGAGCTTAAACAAATAATGCAATGATAAATTACAACAAGCAAGACAGATAACAGAAAATGAGGAGAAAGAAAAAACTGCTCTAGGGAAAGCATTAATTAAAAAGAAGGTTATTTATAAGGATTCTAATCAATCATTTCATTTCACATTAGAAATATAACTCATGAATACAGCTTTCTAAACCATTTCCTGTGTTTCCTTAAAGCAGAAGAGAATCCACTTTCCTTAAAAATATATTTTTTCCTTTGTTTCTCCCCATCGCCTTATTGATCTATAGAAAAGAAGCTTGCTTTAACAACACTTTGCAGAAATCTATGAGAAAGACAAAGGTCAATAGAGCAGATGCCAGTAATCTCTTCAAATGCAGCTTGTAGAGTCAACATCATTTTCTACGTTCTAGATAATAGTAGCTTAGATTATCACTGGATAAATATTATCAAATCCCTAAATTAGCTTTCTTGGATATTTATAAAACAACACATATACACAGAGGCAATGTTAGCATCTAAAATAAGATCAGAACATCTTGCATAAAGGGAACCCATTACATGAACTCCTAAAAACAAATCCACTGGCTGATGAGTAATTCAGGGAGTAAACATAAAATAGCTTTCTTAGAATTTATAATCTAGACTTTATTTTACTCTTGTAGCTGAACTATCATAATTTGGTGCTAACATTTTAAAACAAGTGGATTCACTGCTTTTAGCAAAAAATAGCTGAATCTAGAAAGAGTCATAATATTCCCAAATAAGAATCTAACAAACCTCTGGAAAGCTGAAAAAGCCAGAACTCTATTTTAATGATTTGGGCCCTGAATTATCAGCTGCCACAGAAAAGGTAATACAGCTTGGACTGAAGTATATTTTGCATACTTCTTACATGGGATTTGAGGGAGTATTGTGGGGGATGACACCTTTACTTTCAGCCACACTGCAAAGCTTCCCCCTCCAGCTTCTTGCTTACACATGGATCTTCAGATCAGCAGAGAGCTCTCCTGCACATGGCGACAAAAGGGAATGAGTCAGTAGTGATCATCTCGTGCCAGATACATGAGTCTGCCTGAGCAGGAGTACTGATCGAAACATTTTCAGGCTGTTGGTCTGATTGCCAATGCTTCAGGTCCAGTTTAGGAGAAATAACAAGCTATTTACATGTGCTGGAGTTTTCGGTGACAAAATGAATCTTGAAATTTTGTTTAATTTAGACACAGTTTAAATAACATAACATAAGAATGGCCATGCTGGGTCAGACCAATAGTCTATCCAGCCCAGTATTCTATCTTCCGACAGTGGCCCATGCCAGATGCTTCAAAGGGAATGAACAGAACAGGGCAATCATCAAGTGTTCCCTCCTCTGTTGCCCAGTCCCAGCATCCTGCAGTCAGAGGCTTGGGGTTGCATCCCTGACCATCTTGATGGACCTATCTTCCATGGCTAAGTCCCACTTTCCCTTTCCAAACTTTCCTGAAATCAGTCTCACAGTCTTTATTGGAACAATTGGTATATTCAAATTCCACATACTTCAGCACTTTCCAGGTGTTGCATTAATTTTTTTAGCATCTTTTTATCCCACAAATGTCCCCAAATATGATGTAATTACATAAATTGGCCAGAGTCAAACTAGACGTGACATTTTTACCCCCCTCTTCTCATGCAGGCTCCCACTCCTGTGAGAGTCACATGGAAGTAGTTTCAGGGATTCTCAAACTTTTTTTTCTGGGACCCCCTTTGAAAATATTTCAGGTTGTGATGACCCCCCCCCCACCCAAAAAAAAAAAAAAAAAGTTATGACCCTCTCATGCCATGCCATCCTTACTTCTGCGCTGCTGCTGGGGGCGGTGCTACCTCCAGAACACCTGATCAGCAGCCGCTTCTCTCTGGCCACTCATCTCTGCAGGGTTCTGGCTGGGGCTGACAGCTCATGACCCCCCCCATAATAACTTTGCAAGCCCTTGAGGGGTCCCGACCCCCAGTTTGAGAACCCCTGAGTTAGGTGATAGGAGAGAGGAAGAGAAAGAGGACTGGGGCCGGAAATGGAAAAATGATCTGTTGAGGCTGGGATGGATTGGAGATAGGAAGCCCACACACGCATGAATATGCCTCCCAACAGCTTCAGTGTTTGTGCAATCTGAACTAAAATCTTCAAATCTGCCTGTCAGTGATTTCATGGAATACAAACATTTCTCAAAGTTGTCTCTCTGCTCCCTCCCAACAGAAATGCTAACCTATGTTAGTGCTGCACAGGTATCATTCATGCTGAGAAGCAGATTGGAGCCTTGTTCTCTCCCCAGCACACAGAGGCCCTTTCATCTTAGTCAATCCAGCAATATTTTTCATTCCCACCTTATGTTTTTGTTTGAGTCCAGCTGTTTAATCCTCAGCGATAGAGACTTCTGGCTTGGACTTCAAAGTGCAGCTGTAACTATACTTTGGATTAGCTTCTCCTGCCCAAACCTGCCCAATTTTGTAGGGAGAGAGGGGAAATGATTTAATTGAAAGTCTGTCCATTGCAATTAGTTTGTAAATGAGTAAAAACAGGGGTGGGGGGGTTAGGTTATTAAATATTGGCATACCTACTATATGTGCCTATGGCACAACTGTCACAGAATTGTGGCATTGGAAGGATAGCAGAGGCTAGAGGCAGAGGCAAATCAATATTGTCAGTGATTTATGATTTTGTTATTATTATTATTATTTTAAAACTTAGGTGCCTGGGGCTGGTCAAAAATGCCAGACACATGTGGCACTGAGTGGACGATGCTTGAAGAGAGCCTAGAGACAAATGCTGATCCTGTGCAATGCTGAGCCTGTAGCTGTGTCCTGCTTTAAAATCTCAGGGCGTTGCAGAGCCAAATATATTAAAAACAACATGAGCTGTTTTTATATGGATACAAAAACATATCAGTAGCACAGCTGTCACTGGCAGTTTCAAGGAGAGTTTGCCCACAAATCCTCAAGCCTTGAATCTTTCAGAGATTGATAATTTAACTAGGGTTTAGTTCCACACACTAGATTTTTTTCCCAAGGGAATAATAAAAATATTAATATCACTACAACAGAGATGAAAGAATCTTTCTGTGATAACTGTAGGCCTGAGTCCTCTCAGTCACCTTCTTTTGGACTCCTCCTTTTCCATCTTAACACCAACTACTGTTAGGTAGTTGCTCCTCTCTCTCCAAATCTCTCACCAGTAGCATGATACTCCTTCATCATATTTAGCAATACATGAAGCCATTGCTAGAAATCATAAGGCATCATGGACTCAGAGATATCCCAATGCATGGCTAAGACTGGCACTTGGATAAAGACAAGTTGGATGAAGCCACATATGGGCTAGATAGAGGTTATGGTGGCAGGAAGAACAAAATACTTTGGGGGTGGGGAAGGAAGGGGAAATTATCCTCCAGTGAGGGATTCTGACTTCAAATGGTCATTATGGTTTGTAGCCTTAACATCCTTCTGGATTCCTCACTGCTTCTTGATATTCAAATAACTAGTTCTGCTAAAAATATCTGCTTCCTGCGATGACTTTCCATGAAGTGCCACCCCATCCTGTCAGATATTGAACTGACCTTGGTATCCAGTGCTTTTGCAACCTCTAGGTTGTTCGCTGCAGTATGCACTGTACCTTGAAATGAAAATTGTAACCCTGGAAACTATGTCACTTCTTTTGGACTGCAATAACTCATCTTCTTAGCCATATAGTTCTCGGAGAACACTTAACCCCAAGACTCCGCTCACTGGATTGGCTCCTCCTTGAATTCTACATAAAATTCAAGGGTTTGGTCCTAATCTGAAAGCCCTGAAGGGATTGGCTCATGCTAAAACCCCATTTTTCCCTAGGACAAAGTACTTTCACAAGGGCAATCTCCATCATCCATCCATGAGTCCAATAACCTCCTTTGAAAATCTTACAAGTGTCTAGAATAGTACAAATTTTGCCATTTTCAGCACAAAATATAAAATCTTTTTCTTCAACTTAGTTTTGCCAAAATGTCAATACAAAAATAATAATAATAATCAATTAAAATAATACATTTTATTCAGGAGAAGGAGAGAAATAACCAGGGGCTGAAATCAGGCTGGATTTTATAAGCATGAAAAATGCTCAGACACCACAATAACGTGCGTCACATTATTGAATAGAAAGATATATTGATCCTAAATGCCTTACTCAGGAAAATTCCCATTGATTTCAATAAGAGTTTTGCCTCTGTATTGTAACTCTTTTGGAAGCACAGACCATGGTTTTTTCTGTGTTTGCACAGCACCTAACACAATGGGTCATGGCACTGATGGGGTTTGCTATATATTACTGTAGTACTACTACAGATAATAATAATTGGGATCACAAGATTGGGCCCTTTGCTATTGACAGTGCTTACTTATTTCACCAAAGTGAGAGTAGGGAAGCAACATAAAAAACTCTAAGCTGTGGCCCAAGGTAGCCTTCTCTTCTATCCTATTTGGTTCTTATTCTACACCTATCACCATATCACAGGTTGTGATCTTTCACCAGTTGAACTTGTATTGATTACATCTGTGAAAGATTGGGGCTATATTTAGCAAATGATAATACAAGCTATAGAAAAAAGACATTGAAGTCAAGGGCAAAATAAGATGGAAAGCTCAGAATACATGGAACTAGGGAACATATCATATAATCATAAGAATGAGAAATGGAGAAGAAATAATAAAAGCTTATCTATTCCAATCCTCCTGTATAAATGAGTCTGCATGTGTATGGTGTATATTGTTAAGAATCTACATTTTGCCATCTGATTTTATCTTGAATTGATACTAGTCCTCATTCTAAGGACATCTGGGATATGTGATCTCAGTCTTGAACAGTTCATTATTAAGGATTTTATTTTTTGTGGACTGGAACCCCACTGCTTATAGACATCTGCAGTAACAAAATTGATTAATATTTTTAGTCGTTCTCGCAGAAGACAATGACATAGCTTTTCCACAGCTGAACGAGTACTCCAGGGATCTCTATGTTCAAAGGTAGCAATGTGAAATGTGTAATATGGGTACAGACAAATAAATTGTGTGCCAGAAGGGACTGTTTTGTCATTTTAAGTGAGAACAAAAATGATGATACTCAGAGAGCTCTTATTTCTTTTTTTAAAAAACAAAACACCTACAATAATCTACAGTATTGTGCACCCATAGTCTAAACATCTGTTTCAATCTCTGTGCCCTGCCCACAGACTCATGAGTGCATTCCTGTGTGGGGGCTACCATTTTGGCCAAGACACTGGGGACTGACCTCCAGAGCTAAAAGTGTGACCTCTTGCACAAAGTGATCTGCAGCTGTGGTGGGGTGGGGGAAAATACCTGAGCCTGGGGTGTTATCTGACCCAGGCTCTACTCTGGGAGAGGTTGCTGCCACATCCCTGAAGGTTGAATCACTACAGGCACTGTGGGAAAGGTAAATCAATGCAGCTGAGTTCTTGTCCCATGCCTGAGTGATGGCTCACTGCAGTTGGAGGGGCAGCTGAGCGAGTTGCCATGGTTTGGATACTGGTTTGCCTCACGTTGTGGTCCTGGTCCAGATGTGGTGCTCTGCATAGTATGAATTTGCCAAGGAAAACATCACCACCTCAGTTCACACCTCCATGTCCACATGGTGCCTTTCTCTTGATGATGTTAGATGTCTACTAGTAACTGCAACCCATTGCCTTAGTCTTTCCTAAGTCAAAAGCAGCCCCTGAAATATAGAATCATAGAGTTGGAAGGAACTCAGGAGGTCATCTAGTCCAACCCCCTTCTCAGAGCAGGACTAACCTCAGATAAATAATCCCAGCGAGGGTTTTATCAAGCTGCATCTTAAAAACCTCTAAAGATGGAGATTCTACCACCTCCCTAGGTAACCCATTCCAGTGCTTCACCACCCTTCTAGTGAAAAACTTTTTCCTAATGTCCAACCTAGATCTCCCCCCCTGCAACTTGAGACCGTTGCTTCTTGTTCTGTCATCTGCCACCACTGAGAACAGCCTAGCTCCATCCTCCCTGGAACCCCCTTTCAGGTACTTAAAGGCTGCTATCAAATCTCCCCTCATTCTTTTCTTCTGCAGACTAAACAAGCCTAGTTCCTTCAGCCTCTCCTCATAAGTCTTGTGCTCTAGCCCCCTAATCATTTTTGTTGCCCTCCGCTGGACTCTCTCTAACTTCTCCACATCCTTTTTGTAGTGGGGGGACCAAAACTGGATACAATACTCCAAATGTGGCCTCACCAATGCCGAATAGAGGGGAATGATCACTTCTCGTGATCTGCTGGCAATGCTCCTACTAATGCAGTCCAATATGCTATTAGCCTTCTTGGCAACCAGGGCACACTGCTGACTCATATCCAGCTTCTTATCCACTGTAAGCCCCAGGTCCTTTTCTGCAGAACTACTGCCTAGCTCATCGGTCCCCAGTCTGTAGCTGTGCATGGGATTCTTCCGTCCTAAGTGCGGGACTCTGCACTTGTCCTTGTTGAACCTCATCAGATTTCTTTTCTATCCATCACCAAGTCCTAGCAGCAGCTTCTCAGAGGCATGCCAGAGAAACATTGCCTCCAGAAAAAGAGGGAGCTGTCAGTCTTGGTTATTAAAGAAAGTATGATCCAGACCCTTAGCATGGAACAGTAAGACCACATCAGCTTGGGTCTTGCCAGGAAATGAATTTCCCAAGCCTAGATTATTTTCTCCCACAATTCCCAGAGTAGACCACATAGTGCACAGCAAATGCAAGACTACAGTACACAGAGATTTGTGGCATTGTGCATCCTGGGACAAGCTTTATGGCTTGTCATGACCAGATCCAGTGGCAGTGCAGATACGGGATATGACAGCGGCCATGCTGATACTGGCAGTGTGGACATGCTGTAGCAAGTTAGACTACCGTGTATTGACTAACTTGTGATTGCTTATCCTGTAATTAGTATGCAGTGAAGACATACTCTAAGTTGTGATGGTGGAAGATGCAACAGGGAACTTGCCATTGCATCCACAGCCCTGATAGCTGCATTCACAGTGTGGCAGCTGCCTCAGAGAGCAGCAGCTGCTTCTATCTCTGTCCAGAGAGCACTGAAGATATTAAGATGAGCTGGACTTAGCATTTCTACGCAGGCATATGAAGCAGGGTTTTTTTTTTTCAAGCCTCAGATGTAGTTGATCTTCCTCCTCTTCTCTGATTACCCCACTATGCACAGGGTCAGATGATTTCTTTGGACACACCCCAACTATTGAAATTTAAAAGTATGTGTAGATAGGCAAGGGCAGGGGAAGGTTAGAAGACAGAAGGGGATGGAAGGTTCTTTTGCTCTCTCCCAGCTTCCTACTGCTGACATGGAGACAAGTTGACGGTTCTGCTCAAACACACCTGTTTGCATTTATTAACACTGATTCACATTGATTTATAATTTCCCAGCCTATTTTCACAGGGCTTTTATATCCATATGCACTGCAGACAAAGGAAAGGCAAGGTGAGGTTGAGATTCTGCCCTTGGGCACAAAGAAAAGTACTCTCCTTCATATACAAATAAGACACACATTGTTCTGGAGTTGGGGGGGGGGGAGGGTTGGCAAGCTTTGCCTTTGCAGTAGAACTGTAAATCACATATTACAAAATCATAACAATTTGAGGACTGTCCTACTTCACTGTAAAAGAAAAAGTTACTTACATCTAATTCTTACATTCTAACCTATACATCTCACTGGATTACTACTCTTGGAACTATGCTTCTAGAAAATTACCAGCAGGGAACTACCACAGGTTCCTAGTTCTGAGACACTGAGGCATTTTACACAACCCTCAGTTGCTGCCCCTGCATTCCAGTCACCTGACACACAGCATTTGTCTTTTCATTAACAGTGTAGTAGGTTACCTATTTAATTGCTGGCTTTGGTACTAAATACTAAGCTTTCAAGAGAACACTCAATAGCTATAGATCTGTCCAAAACACCCTGAAAGAGCACCGGAAACATCACTAACCTCAGATCATCAAGCATTGAACGATTTCCTGATATAGCAGGCTGACACAATAAAACAGAATTCTTTTTCTCAGCGGGCAACAGATAGATTGCTTTGCTGAAAGGCAGCCACCTCGGGGATGAAAAAGGAAATTTTGGTCTAATGCCAGAAGGTTAAAAAGTTCAAATCTGAATCCAACACAAAATTTGAGGCTGTTCAGATTCATGATTTTGGTCTAGCCCATTATAAAACTAAGGGCTATTTCTAAAAATCAGATCTGCATCCAAGAATGCTTGGATCCAGGCTTTTGTTTCAAATCCAACTCTTCCCAATCCACCAGAACAAATCCCTAAGCTTATGAAAAATGCCATGAGTTCTTTAATATCTCTGCAGAGAGGACAGAGATTGGGTTTTTAAGGTGTCATGAAAGAATTGACAGAGTGAACTGTGGATTAATCATATTTTCTCCCCAGAAAGAAAAACGTTACCCTGTTTCCCAAGAGCCTCAGGATCAAGTTTTGATAGGGATGGGTTATTCCACACTGTTTTAGATCATTAAGCCAACCCTTTGGTTTAGCCCAGAACACCTAAAGAGCTGACCTTGCTCGCTGGCTAGTCAAATTATGCAAAATACCATGCAAAAAGAAGAGAATTAAAAGAAATAGCACAAGATTCAGCTACACTGATGATGTTTAGAGTAATATTTACCCTTATCTTTTGAGAAATGCTAATTAATGCTGTGAGATAGAAATCAAAACACTCCAGGGAAGAGATCAGATGGACATATTCCCAGTTCAGTTTAAAGTTTGTTAGATATATCAAAGTAATGTCCCAGAATTAGAAGTTAAACTGCACTGTTCTGGCCAGTATCTAATGTATCTGTGTCTATTACTACAAGGAATTTCCATTCATGTATTGGGTTTATTATAACCCCATGACTTAGGTCAATTATTAAACTCCCTGGTGTTTTTAGCTATGTAACTGTCTAAATTGTTCAACAATATCACTTTTTTAATTGGTTAAAAATGTAACACTTTTGAATTCATCCATTTGTGGTACTATAACCCTAAGAATTCCTTCTGGGTTGTAACACAGATTTTTGTTTGAAGTCTAAAGTTATTCAGCTACCATTGGATAAGCTCTGAATGGTAGTGATAGAGGTTTCTGACGATTTATGTTGATATGTTTATTATCTTTAAAATCCCATTGTACTTGTTTGAAGAAAAGTATTGAAATGGTAAACAGGACTATTCCTTGTAGATAATTAGCAAAGTCATGTTAAATTGACCAGAGTCTTTGAAATGTAGACTTGTATTGTTAGAGAATCAAAAGTAGATACTACTTGTATTTGTCTGTGTTTACCTATATCTTGTTAGGTTTTAGAAGTTTATCAATGGGACCTAATTTTCTTGCAGATCACAAACTTCTGTTCCTATCTACAATGTTTCATTACTATATTCTATTGATTCTGAAATCAAAAAAGGATAACATGTAGATGGAACTGCAGCCCACCCCACCATTGTCCTCCCCAGACCCACACTCCCACCCCCATGCATGGACTCACTTGCTCCCCTTGGCAAATGCCTCCCAGGGACCCTACCCCCATGCTGGATAGCATCCCCCTCTCCCTACATACCCCCCTGCAACCCTCAAGCCCCACACTTCCAGCCCCTCTTACGGGGCCACAGCTCATCATGCTGCTGCCACCCCCTGATCCCAGACCTTCCCACTGCATACCATCCCTGGATGTTGTATTACTGTGCCTTTTAAACCCTGACCATTGCTTTTTTGTTTTTTGCTTAAACATTTTCTCTAATAAAACGTTTATTGTCTTCATTCTTTTTGAAATTGTGACTCCACATTGTTAAATTTCATGTTAACTGCTCGAATGGCGTTGTGTATTGTCTGAGGAAGGACCCACTGAATAGAGATCAAACTGTCTGAGGAAGGACCCACTGAATAGAGATCAAACTGTCTGCTCGCTTTCATCAAAACCCACTTGATGGAATTACCTGTAAGCACCTGACTTGCTTCAGCTATAAAGAAAGTCAGGTCTGATCCTGCTTTATCTCAGAGCTGCTTAAACATCTAGCAAGGGACATGAAGGGTAACAAGAAGGGTTTCTACACGTATGTTATCAACAAGAAGAAAGTCAAGGAAAGAGTGGGCCCCTTATTAAATGGGGGAGGCAACTTAGTTGATATGGAAAAAAATGAAGTACTCAGTACTTTTTTTGCCTTTGTTTTCACAGACAGGTCAACTCTCAAACTACTGCATTGGGCAGCATGGAATGGGGAAAAGGTGAGCAGACCTCAGTGATGAAAGAACAAGTTCAAGACTATTTAGAAAAGCTGGAGATGCTGTCCATGGGGCCAGATGCAATATACCCGAAGGTGCTGAGGGAGTTGGCTGATGTGATTGCAGAGCTATTGGCATTTGTCTTTGAAGATTCATGGCAATCGGGGGAGGTCCCGGAAAAATGGAAAAAGGCAAATATAGTGCCCATCTTTATAAAACAAAAGATGGAGGATCTGGGGAACTACAGACCGGTCAGCCTCACCTCAGTCCCTGTAAAAATCATGGAGCAGATCCTCAGGAAATCCATTTTGAAGTACTTGGAGGAAAGGAAACGGATCAGGAACAGTCAGCATGGATTCACCAAGGGCAAGTCATGTCTGACCAACCTGATTGCCTTCTATGATGAGATGACAGGTTCTGTGCAAATGGAAAAAGCATTGGGTGTGATATATCTTGACTTTAGCTAAGCCTTAATGTGGTCTTCCACAGTTTTCTTGCCACCAAATTAAAGAAGTATGGGTTGGAAGAATGGACTATAAGGTGGATAGAAAGAGGCTGGATCATTGAGCTCATTGGATAGTGATCAACGACTTGACGTCTAGTCGGCAGCTGGTATCAAGTGGAGTGCATTGGTCCAGGGGCCAGTTTTGTTCAACATATTCATTAATGATCTGGAAGATGGGGTGGACTGCACCTTCAGCAAGTTTGCACTTGCTGGGGTGGATTGGTAGATACTTTGGAGGGTAATGATAGGATACAGAGTGACCTAGACAAAATGGAGGATTGGGCCAAAAGAAATCTGATGAGGTTCAATAAGGACAAGTGCAGAATCCCGCACTTAGGACGGAAGAATCCCATGCACTGCTACAGACTGGGGACTGACTGGCTAAACAGCAGTTCTACAGAAAAGGACCTGGGGTTAAAGTGGACAAGAAGCTGGATATGAGTCAACAGTGTTCCCTTCTTGCCAAGAAGGCTAACGGCATATTGGGCTACCTTAATAGGAACATTGCCAGCAGTTTGAGGGAAGTGATTATTCCCCTTTATTTGGCAATGGTGAGGCCATATCTGGAGCATTGTGTCCAGTTTTGAGCCCTCTCCCCCAACTACAGAAAGGATGTGGATTAATTGTGGATGATTACAATGGAGGGCAACAGAAATTATTAGGGGCCTGGGACAAATTACTTGAGAGGAGAGGCTAAGGCAACCAGGTTTATTTAATCTGCAGAAGAGAAGAGTGAGGAGGGATTTGATAGCAGCCTTCAACTACCTGAAGGGCGGTTCCAGAGAGGATGGAGCTAGACTCCTTCTCAGTGGTGTCAAATGACAGAACAAGAGATCAGTGGTTTCAAGTTGCAGTGGAGGAGGTCTAGGCTGGATATTAGGAAAAGTTTTTTCACTAGTTGGGTGATGAA
The DNA here is from genome assembly GCF_026122565.2 of Emydura macquarii macquarii. Classification (NCBI taxonomy): domain Eukaryota; kingdom Metazoa; phylum Chordata; order Testudines; family Chelidae; genus Emydura; species Emydura macquarii. The sequence continues at coordinate 13,771,754 of NW_027130520.1, read as the reverse complement.
GCACTGGAATTGGTTACCTAGAGAGATGGTGGAATCTCCATCCTTGGATGTTTTTAAGACCCGGCTTGACAAGGACTGGGATGATTTAATTGGGGTTTTTCCTGCTTTGAGCAGAGGGTTGGACTAGATGACCTCTGGAATTATCCTGCAAGTTCTTGTTGAATTGTTGTGGAAGAATTTGAACAAACTCCATGCATGGACTGCCTATTTGACCTATTGAACTGATTCTAGAAAGACTTTTACAAATCAACAGCCTCACCATCTCTGCTATGGAACTGACCTAAGAATGTTACTCATATCTGTATGTATAATCATCTTTAACCCCAGTAACTCTCTTCTCTTTTTAAATACATCTTAGATTAGTTAAGAAGAATGCACTTTAAGCATGTTTTTGGTTGAGATCTGAACTATAGATTGACCTATTGGTTTATGTATCCGATATCTTGGGATTGGTAGAACTTTATATATGGTGAATAAGGTTTTAAATAATCTTCACTATATAGACTTGGCTGTTTGGGTGGGATCCAAATGCTGGATTGCTTAAAGAGAACTGTGTTTTAGCTTCTTGGTAACCAGTAAGGTAAGGTATTACAGAAGTTGTTTGGTTACTGACTTGGTGAATCTAATTATAAAAAGTGGAAACTAAGTAAAATTAAATGTGAATAATGAAAACACCACATGTATGTAGGGACACAATTCAAAAGGCCCAGGCACAAAATGAAATTAAACTAGCTAGAGACACAAAAGGATAACAAGAAAACATTCACAGTCATGCTGGAAGGGCATATAAAGTGGGGCCCTGCAGGGATCAGTTGTAGTCTGGTTTTATTCAATACCTTCAATGATTTAGATAATTGTATAGAGAGTACACTTATAAAGTTTGTGGACATTAGCAAGCTGAGAGGGGTTGGAAGTGCTTTGAAGGGTAGAATTAAAATTCCAAGTGACCTGGACACACTGGAGAAATGGTCTGAAGTAAATAGGATGAAATACAATAAGGACAAATGCAAATTACTCCATTTAGGAAGGAACAATCAACTGTACACATACAAAATGGGAAATGACTGCATAGGAAGGAGTACTGCAGACATGGATCTGGGGGGTTATAATGGATCATAAGCTAAATATGAGTGAACAGTGTAACTGTTGCAAAAAAAAGGAAACATCTTTCTGGGATGTATTAGGAGTGTTGTAAGTACAACACAAGAAATAATTCTTTCGCTCTACTCTGTGCTGATTAGGTCTCAGTTGGCGTATCGTGCCCAGTTCTGAGTGTCACATCAGGAAAGATGTGGCTAAATTGCAGAAAGTTCAGAAAAGAGCAACACAAATTATTAAAGGTCTAAAAATCACAAAGCAGTAGGGAAAAGAGGAAAAAACTGGGGTTGTTATTCTGGAGAAGAGAAGACTTGGGGGGGGGGGGGACATAACAGTTTTCAAGTACATAAAAACTTGTTATAAGGAAGATGGAGGAAAAATTGTTTTCATTAATGTCTGAGGATAGGATAACAGGAAATGGGCTTAAATTGCAGCAAGGGTGATTTATGTTGGATATTAGAAAAAAATCCTAACTGTCAGAGTTGTTAAGCACGGGAATAAATTGCCTAGGGAGGTTGTGGAATCTCTATCATTTGGAATTTTTAAGACTAGGTTGGACAGACATCTGTCAAGGATAGTCTAGATAATGTTTGGTCCTGCCTCGAGTGGAGGGGACTGGCCTAGATGACCTCTTGAAGTCCTTTTCATTCTTACGATTCCATGCTTCAGCTACTCAAACTCTGACACATCCTATTGATTTCAATGTAGCAGTGCCAATTTACAGCAGCAAAGAAGTTGGCCCTATGTTTCTCTGTATTGTTTAAGCAGTTCTACAGAAGCCTTCTTCAATAACCAACCATTGATATAATTCTATTCTTTATTATTGTCCTTAACTTGACCTTTCAAATTTACATACATATAACAAAGAACAAACAATGGCAGAACTTTCCATGGGATACCAGTTAATGTGAATGCAGCATGCATTCATTCAAGGTGCTTTTAAGTCTATTTGGACTAAAAAAAACCTACTGAAAATAAAATTGTGCTATAGAAGTATTTATGAATGTATTACTGGCTTGTCCCCAGCAATGCCTGAAATTCTACATCTGAAAACAAATATAAGGTAAGACAAATCCCATGTGGGAGGAAATGCATCTTAGTTTTCAATTGATCACAATTTTAGTGAAGATTAGCCTTTTTAGTGCTATCTTACTTTTTATGGACTAGTATTAGTAGCACACATTATGGCTAAGACTGTGGAAAATACTAATTCTAGTAACTGTATAAGTGTTAACATCTGTCTCTTTCTTCCACTGATTTTTAATTTAAGTAAGGGAAAAAACTGACAGATCCATGCCTAGTTGTTCCGTGATAAGCTGCAATGGACTTTGATCTTCACAATCTGTATAAATCAAGGTCAGTGCACGTTTTACTGGCAATGGAGTCAGTTTCCCCCTGAGTTAGTGGTACAAGATACTGTGTTTCTTGTGAAGCAGTCTTTACAGGAAGTTCTGAACCATGTGTAGTCACTCAAAAGGTGTTCAAGGACACTTCTGCATGAATAAAAACATTAAACTTTCTCAGGAGCCAGCCTAAAACTGTGGAATAAACTTTGTACTTTAAGATGCATTTCTCTGACTTTGCCTCTCTAACTTATAGCAATCTCTATATATTCCAAGATAAAACTCCACAGCACACCCTTTTTCTCCTGAAGGGAGAATGAGAGAACAAACATGTGAAAGATGTTAGCCATGCTGTTTAATGCATTAACGTGCTCAGCTATTACAGTGATGAGGACAATACAAGAACCTACATAGACTAGAGAAGAACACTAGTGCATGAGGTACATTCTAGTCTGCATAATTACATTGTGATAGTGCATCTCTCTTAAATGCCTGTACACAAAAACTTTAACTGATTATATTTTTTATAAAATTTATATTAATGGAATTAAGTAGTTTTTAAGCAGCTTGATTTTGAGCCATGGTATACTGAAACACCACTTTACCCAGGATCCTAGATGTAGTGAAAAACAAAATAAGAATTGCAGAATTATGAGCTCTTGTCCAGGTTAAGGAAGTATAAGCACAAGATGTGTGAATGGGTAAGGAACTACTTTTGTATTTTTGTAAGTCAAAGGACCATGGATCATAAGTTATGACAAGGAAGACAACAAGCCCTAATAGCCAAGGAGGCACTGAAGATTGTCCATGTGAGGATAGGCAGCTAAATACAATGGGTTCAGATCATCTTGTTAGAGTCCTCATTTTCTGTTATTCCCTTATTCCCTATTGCTTATTTGAGGAAAAACACAGATTCATGGACATAACTAAAACACAATATTCTAAAAGGAGAACTCCAAAGTGGACCAAGAGTCAGACTGACATAATCTAATAAGGATTGGACAATGTAATCGAGGTGAAAAATCTGTGATTACCTGATTGAGTCAGAAGGTTACAAAGGGAAATCTGGTGGGACAATACCAGACTGAATTTCACCCATAAAAAACTAGATAAACAAGAAATGAACTGTGCTTCTCTTGAGGTCACCATGATAACAGCTCGATGGCTGATGTTTCTACTTTTCCTAACAAGGAAAGTAGAGACAAAGACATCTCAGGTTAGCCAGCTGACCTGAGAACAATGCCCACTAGCATGATGGTACCAGAGCCAGAAGACATTGCCTGGTTCCCCAAACTGCAGTTCTTAACAGACTCTGAAGCGCCACAGACAACCAAGCTATAGAACAAATACTTTTTTCTTGTTCTAGCCATTTTAGGTTGTGTGTCTGTATGTCTATTAATAGTAACAACACAAATATTTTCTTTAGTAGTCTAAGATGGATAAGGAGTTTTATTTTCTGGCCTGAACTATTTTTTAGTGTTAAACAACTGCTGTGCTAGTTTTTTTTCCACAGGAGTGTCTGAAGTGATGCTTTAATGTAATTTAACTAAATAATTGTAATGTTCTAATTTGCTCAATGATTACTTGGCCAAATTCAGACTTGGAATGAATGAAAGTCAATGGAGTTGCACCACCTCACATTAACTCTGAATTTGGCCCAACGTATTTATTAACTTTTGAATTAATAAACAAATGCAAACACAAATCAAACATTTCTCTTAACCCTAATTTAAACTTGCCTATAAAAATAATCTATTAGCCAAGATCCAGTTTCAGAATTTTGATGCATTCATTGAAAAGCTGAGAAAACCTGAAACTTTCAACTGTATCCTGATTGCCACAAAAAATTAATAAAACCTATGGGTGATTTTTAGGTGTATAGTAGGTTTTACAGTCAGCCAAAAGAGCTGGGCAATTTAGAACTGGAAATATTCAGCTGGGAAATGGGGTGTGATAGTGCAATGTGTTTTACAATCAGATTTTTTGCAATCAGATTCAATATTACACTTTTTTGGCCATTTGATATTTTTGTTGCTACTTCCCCCCCTCCCCCCATGTCATTTCTACTGAGTTCAGTGGCTAATCATAAGAAACAATAAAACCAGTATCTTCAGGAAATAGTACACATACTTAATATCTACAGTGTGCCAGATATTTTACCTTAGATGGCATTAGGTTCAACAGTTCTATACTGGCATGCAAGATGGTTGAGAGTATGTGTCTATGACATCTTTTTTGCACTATAGTATTTGCTGTGTATAAGCCCTTGCTATTTCTTGTTTTTTTCCTCCCTCACAGTATGATTATGGCACATAACATTTACCCTCCTATCTTTTCTCTTTTATTACAACATCTGGACAAGAAAAGTCACTATACTTAAGGATGATTTGGCTTTTTCCACAGTCAACCCCATTAGGGGACTTTAAATGCCTCAACCATTTCCAATTGCATTAGGTTGAAGCTTGATAAATGAGCTGTCAGCTTAAATGTGCCTTGTTTTCAAAAAACTTGGACTTTAAAATCAATAAGCCATTTTAAAAAATATGGAGTGGCAAACACATAATTGGCAATTCCAGTTTAGTTTCATTTTTGAAAAGTCCGACCTAGAATAATCATCATTTATTTATTTATATATATATATATTACTTTAGCAATTTACTAACCTACAGTGAGCCCTTTGCTTTTTGAAAAGGAAAACAATTTTGAAATGTAAAAAATACTAAAATATTTTAAAAAGCATATTGCATAAAAGTTATGGTTGATAACTGTACTTAACTCTGTTAATTGTCCATTCACCTGATTCAGGTTTAACAGCGCTACTACTCATTAAAATCTCAATATAAAATAAATATATGTTTATGTGTGGCAGCAGTCCATCCAGGTGAAGATTGAACATTCTTACATTCAGTATCTTACAGTGTCAAAACACAGCACTGTCCAGAAATCTGAGATCAAAAGGAAAAACAGGAATACATCAAAGGTGCTAAGGAGTCCTCATCTCACAAACTCTTGACTTTCTGCATTTGATCTTAGAGGATGAGCATTTTCTGAGGAGAACCATCACACTACATTTAAAGAGATTTCATTACACTTTCATCATATGTGAAGAAATTCACACATCTGGAAGATTTATATAAATGCAAAAGTTTCTATAAAGCCATCCACAAGCAACTTTTTTTCTTGAGTAGTTCAAATTACTCCTTCCATCGTACATTGATATTTGTCAACACTGAATTCCATTTGCCAAAGCTTTGTTAAGTCCTTCTGTTCCCTACAGTTTTCTCTCATCTTGAGTCACTTAAATAATTTTTAGCAAAACTGCGAGGACCTGTGGCACCTTAAAGACTAACAAGAATTCCAAGGAAGTGGGTTTCTGCCCACCAAAGCTTATGCCCAAATAAGTGTGTTTGTCTTTAAGGTGCCACAGGACTTCCCCTGTTTTGCTAAAAACAGACTAACATGGCTACCCCTCTGGAACTAAATAATTTTGTATCCTCTCCAAATTTGCATCTTGCTATTCACCATTTTTCTGGATCACTGATAAATTTATAAACACCAGTTCTTATGGCATCCTACTACTAATCCTTGCCTTGTTGGAAACAGGTTATTTGTGGGTTGGATATAAGGAGAATGTATTCACTCATTGGTGCTCTATAGAATCTGTAATGGAATAAGACAAAACAAAATAAATTACTTCCCTGAGAGTAGAATGGAGACAGAAGTAGAACCAAGACTGAGTTCAAATAAAGTACAAATTTGATTGAAGCAGCTGCATGATTTTTACTTTGTTCATAGTCTTACCCTTCCAAATGGAGTGAAGGATTTGACAAGGCAAAAAGTGAGTCATAAACTGTCCTAATAAGGAGAACTGACAGATAATGAGATACCTTGGAAGCAGGACGATGTAGCTGTTAAAGCTCCATTTAAAATGGCAACTGTAAAATTAAAATAGGTCAAAGCATTACACTACCAGATTTAATTTTTTTTTAAAGTGCCAAAATTGGAGTCAATTTGACCTATTGCATAAATAATTCAACTACAGAAGTGTGAATTCAACTAATTAAATCAAATGTAATATATCTAAAGACATCTTTGAAGGCAGTAACTATTTGGGAAGACTAAATGGTACTTTTTGGGTTAAAATAAATATTTATTCAGTTGTTTACTTATATAGCACCCAGATTATAAGGAACTTTTCAAACAAATTAGGAAATAAAATCCCAATCCCAAGGAATTTACAATCTAAGGCTCTGAGATTATAATTTGCTTCACGAATCCATACAAAGCCTGAGTGAAGTAAGTGATCTGCCCATATGGAACAACTTGCAGATCAGAGCCTAAACAGATACTATGCTTTCCTTCCTCTATCCTTCATCTGCAATAAAAAGCAAAGCAACTGAGCAGTGACAATTAGCACAAACATTAGTAGTTCCAGGATGTTTTTTTTTTCCCTTCTTATTTTTGTTTTGACTTTCTAACATTGATTTTGTTAGCACTTCAATGAGCAGAGGACTAGGCTCATAGGCCTTATAGAGGGAAGAAAGTTTATTTGCCTAGTAACTGTAGTTCCTTGTGGAGATTGACAGTATTTCAATACTCTTGCCGACAGCACATTTGCTCCCGGAGAGTGGGGATAGATGCTGTCAATACTTGAAGTGTGTTTTAATGAATGTCTTGAAGGACATGAGAGTAAAGGCATGACAGACTGGTCAAAGTCTGCCTTTAAAGTCACATAGAATAACACAGATGAAGTCAAAGAGATAAGAGAAATTAAGAATATTATAACTGTCATATTTCTAAAATTTTGCTTTAAAGCATGGATTAATTTCTACCTAGATTTTACTTGCTGCCATATAAAATCATCATAATTTAGGAAGCTCTAAAGTTGTATTTTCTCTCCCCAAGTTAATGTTTTGCTGCTTTTTTAAATGTAGCTAACATCTACAAAGCCACAATATGGACTGAAGTGGTTAGCTCAAATATGTACCACATAAATATGCAGTTTTTGTTAGAAAGTAAATGACAACTCTATTGTATGATTTGGGAATGAAATATGAGCATTGCATCCAGCCTCTCTCATAAGAGAGCATTTTGGGATTTCTCTGAACCTTCTACTCTCCAGTGGCTGGAGAAAAAAATCATTGATATATTATGTGTGCTTCATAGTAGAGGATACTATTCTTGGGAGAGTTAATCTTCAATACAGCAGTCGGTAAAAGCTGAGCTGTGTCGTTTAGGCAATAGAAGAGCCTCACAGTGTGCCTACCTGGAGTTTTCTAGACAGCAGAAGATGTGAAAGAAAGATGTGAAGTCCTTCAAAATGATCTGCACCATCTCATGATTCTTGCATCTCTTCATGTATTCTGTATCTGAAATAGATTGTTTGAGTCACATTTAAGTGTAAATTCCTCATATCTGGGATCATGAGTTATATTTAGTTGGCAAAGAGAAGTATTAATTGGACCAGAAAGCATGAATGAGGACTCTATAGCCTAGTGGTTAATGCACTCACCTGAGAGAGCCCATATTCCAGTCCTGGCTCCAATGAATATTTAATTTTATGCAACGTGAAAGAGATTCAGCAAGACAGAGAGTCCCATCCCAGAATACTTAATAGCTTAGTGGTTAGGGCATTTATGTCGGAGACCAGGAATCAAGTCCCTGCTCTGTATCAGGAACAGTGGGGATTTGAACCAAAGTATCTCAGACTCTGGGTGAATGCACTAACTACCTTTTCCTCTGCTGTGTTTTGGGAAGGCCAAGGCTGGTAGGTATGCTCTTAGACAACCACGTAGCATGCCTATTGGATCTGGCCCAGCAGGCAAGACAGGTGGGGGAACACTTAATTGTGAATCCCTGGGGGGCCTGGATCTGAGTTAAGTCCTGACGCTGATGAACAGCTGAGCAACTAAGTAGACATGCACAAAAACTGAAATTTAAGTAGGTATGGGACATTGCTAATGAAAACTTAGGTGTATACAGAATTAGGCAGCAGCTGAGCAGTGGTTTGTGACTATCAGTGAGGCCTATATGTTGGACTCAGGCACCTGAAGTGGCAGTTGGGCACTTTATAGATTAGCTATGTGGAGACATCAAGGAAAATTAATCCATATTAACGAAAGGTGTGAATTTGAAGAGGATTAAACAAACTACATTAAACCCCTGTGTGTACACTCTCATTCCTAAGTAAAGTGGCCTTAATTTGGTTTAGCTTAATTCACTTTGAAGCAAAGGTCACTTTAATCCTGAATAACAGCATCCCCACAAGGATTTAATATGGTTTAATACTCCACTTCACATTCACACCTTTAGTTAATTCAGCCCTAACTCCACCTTGTGAATCTAGCTCTGAGTTTCTCTGGGCCTCAGTTCATCATATGTAAACTGATTAAGTCGAGTACATTCCTAACTCACCAGGATGTGGAGAGGATAAATTGATAAGGGAGGCACTCACATACTGTATTGGATGTGTTCCAAAGATTGTTGAAGTTGAAGTCAAAGGGAGCCTTGAAAATGCCGATGGATAAATAGCTGTGCAAACATTTCAATGTGCACCTATACTTCCACAGGTCATGTTCACAATGATATTTGTAAAATGTACATAAAAGTGTGCATGCATTTTTTAAAAAGAATTGTTTTACAAATCAAGGAATGGAAGTAGGTACAAAACAGGAATTATTTCAAGTCTCAGGCATTTTTCCTGTAGTATTTTTGTATGGTTAGAATGTTTCTAAGAGGAAATGTGTACATTTTTTCATTCTTGCCAAATTTAAAAAAAGGGTGAAGGGCTTTGCTCAAATGTTTGAAACAAAAAATATTCCATTTTGGCATAGACCGAACCTGGGAAAATATGGGCACAGACAGTTTTTTCCTATCAGTCTGTACAATTAATGGTTCAATGGAGTCCGGATCCTGACTTTATCCCCTGGATTTTATCATTCTACTAATAATAATGAATAATGTGTGAAAGCAACAAGACATAACAACTGTATATGTAGCAGTCATTACAAAGTACTTGTTGAAGAAAGAAGAGTTTCTTCGGACCTGTATTACCATTTTAACTAGAAAAAATTAAAGAATACTCCTATCTATTTTCATCTCAATATAGTTCTGCAAAAGCAGTGACTAGTACTCGCTGTATTCTCATATGCAGCGCTGCACTTTTGCTCTGAATCTGAAAATCCAAGATTATATATATAAAAATGCTAATCAAAGGTTTAGTTGTCATATATGGCTTCTGTCATCTCTGTTCAATTGTTTATAATCTCTTTTCAGCAATTAAGGGCTGCTCCTGAGGGAATAGTGACTTGATTGTTTTGTTCAAAATGTGGATCAAGTAATGTTGCCAAGATTAATCTTTTCCCCCCAACATTTTAATTATTCATGGCTGTTGACAGTCTGAAAGTTCTGTCTGCCAGCAAATAAGACACACATTTGTCCTTTTGATTTTCTAATTAGATTTTATATTGATTTTACTATGATGTGTAGATATTGTACCTGATTTCTGGCAGTACCCAAATTAAACATGGTTCAGCTGTAATGTCTTTCTAAGTAACTATCACAGTCGGTCAAATATGCTTCATTAACTCAAATGTGGTTAAGAGTATTTGAAATTTTAGGATGAAAAGAAGCCAGTAAAGTCATTTAGGTACAATATATTTTGTATTAGCAATTGTCTTAGGATGGTCCAGTGATTAAAGCAAAGAAATTGAAGTCTCACTGGTTTATTTGCTACTTATACTTGCTCTGTGAATTTAAGGAAGCCTTCCCCCCCATAGATTTTTCAGATCAGATGGCCAAGAAGCCACAATTCCAGAACTGCAAAAGTGGACAACTTTGGTTAAGAACCAAGCCTTTGCTTAAGAGTGGTTGTGAAGGCAGCAATTAGACACAAAAAAACAAAGAAAAAAGAGGAATTAGACAGTGTGACATTTCCCTGGGGGCTGCCCAGGATTATGAGGCACCTCGTTACCACCTGCCTTTACAAGACTTGCAAAAATAAGTCTGTACATACCAGGGTCAACTCCCTGACTTCACCAGGCAACAAAAGCACTCCCTTTTTCAGCCTATGCAGACGCCATTGTCCCTCGGCGAGAGGCACACTTCTATCCCCGAGTCCTCTGAGCATCCTCTCAGAGTGTCCAGCCCCTGTTCTACTCACAGATCTGCTACTCCCAAAGGAACAGTACACTCAGTTTACCAGTTTAACCTCAGGATCACTTTTCTGTTCAACACATAGCATTTAGATTTATTTATAGTGAAAAAATAAGTAAAAGTTTATTAACAAAGAACAGATACTCAAGAAGAATCAAGTAGAATTCATGCAAACATGGTTATTATAGCAGGGCATCACCGTGCCTGCCCTGCTTCCACTTCTGCTGCACTCATAAAATCACTCAGAGACCCTGGTGTTCAGTAATCACTGGTGCAGTTCTATTTACAGGTTGTGCTCCAACCACCTTTTCACCATACATGACTTGCATTTTAGCAGTTGCTCCCATGGTGGGGGAGCTATCATTCTGCTTCCCCTTCCTGGCTTTCTTCCTCTCAGCTCTTTATGCAGCCCCAGGCCAATTGCATTGGCAGCTGTCTCCCATTCTCTTATTCGGTGCAGGTTTTCTCCACGCAGCTCCAATTTAACTTCATACATTGGAGCTGGCATGTCAGAGGGCTGACTTAAGAGTTCCTGCCCAAAACCCTGTCATACACCTCCCTCCCCTTCTCTATCTGTCAGATTTACCTGTATGAGTCCTCTTGTCCCCCTACCAGGGACCTATGGGGAGTCTCCCCTCACCAGTCCAGAGACTCATGGGGTCTTCTTTGTGAGGTTCATCCATTCCCTACCTGCAGAAACTACATTGTGTGTGGGGGGGTGGATGCCTCCATAGCTCCACCACCATCCACAGCTCTGCACCCCCAGGTGGGCTCCCCTTCACTTCTGGAGGGAGTTCATGGTTGGGCCCTCCTTTTCCCTGAACACCCAAGGTTTCAGGGTCCCCCAACCCATCAAGCAGGGCCTAGGTCTGGTCTCCCAAGGAGCCCCTTGCAGGGTATTCCGCTGGGCCTTTCACCTCCACAACGGGTCCTTGTGAGGAAGGAGGTACAGGGGAGATATCCACCCATCCTTTCCTACTCGGGCTCTGTTGTCTAGGGCTTTCTGGTTCAGGGATCTCTACCCCCTTGCTCAAGGAATCTCCCCCTTTTCCTACCATAGGCTTCCTCCCCTGACCACTTTTCTCTTTGGGGAAGAGGTCCCAGTCGGTACCCACCATCACTGGATAAAGCAGGCCCTTTACTACCTCAACCCATTTCCAGCAAAACCTGCCCCAGACCTCGAGGGGCACCTGGGCCCTAAAGGCACTGGGAGTGCATCCTCATGGATGCACTCCTAGTTTATTTTGGCACTGGGAATCATCCATTATGGCTTCATCAACCCCTCCTTCTGAGAAAGCAGGCTGAGGCCATGTCCACTATGCCTCACTGGGGTCTCCTCCCCACCATCACAGGAATGGTGAACAGTTTCCATCCCTTCTGCTACACTCCAGTGTGGGCCCACCTACAAAATTCTGCAAAGTCACACTCCATGTCTGAGCCGTCACCTTTTTTATGTCCCGGTTGCCCACACTGCCAGCAGAACAGTGGTCTGGTTCCACTAGGGAATCCTCGGTTGTTCTCTTTTTTTCCTCCAGATGCTTCCTGGTCAGGGGTTCTCTGGATTTTCTCCCATTTTCCTCCTCTTTATTTGGGCTTTCTTCCTTCCTGAGGAAGTCAGCCTTCACATACTCCTCTGTCAGTTTTACCATGGCCTCTACCATATTCAGTTGGTGCAATCTCACCCATAACCTTATGCTTTCAGGGATGCCGTGTAACAACAGTTCTAGGATGAGTGCGTCCTATCTCCCCCATGGTCTGGGCAACAGGCCTCAGTCACTGAGTGGCCCCGTCCATTAATTTTGGGTGAATGCCTGGGGCTGTAAACCCCCCCCCCCTTCTACTTCGCTGTCCAGAATCTCTGTGATACTTCTCAATGGACAGCCCCATCCAATCCAGGATGGCCACCTTTACCACTTCATAACTTCTGGCTTGTTCTTCACTCAGGGCCACATAGGCTGCTTGGGCTTCAAAGGCCAGGAAGGAAGCTAGCTGCAGGGCCCAGGTTGCCCTATCCCATCCAGCCCCCACGGCTACCCACTCAAAGGTGCCTAGGAATTCATCAGGGTCATCTGCAGGACCCATCTTACATAGTCCCAAGCCTGGTGCCTGTATGCCACCCCCTCCTCCATAAAAGCTGCTGTTGTATGGTGGTCTGCTCTTGTATAAAGTCCTACAGGCTCTTCTGCTGCTCAGCTTGTCAGCTAAGCAAGGCCTGCCTCTCCAGCTTGTGGGACTGCTGGAAACTTTTGCATAGCTTTTTGTACCTCCCCCTGCTATTTCACCAACCATTTCAGGGTTTTCTCTATCTCCATGCTGCTAAAAAACACTCTTCCTCTGGCTCACAGTCCCAGACAAGCCTACATATGTAGCAGGGCATTGCCCTGCCTGCCCTGCTTTCACTTTTGTTACTCTCACAAAGTTACTCAGAAACCCTGTGGTTCAGTAACCACAGGTGCAGTTTTATTTACAGGCTGTGCTCACCTTTTCACCATACACCACTTGCCTTTCCAAATGCACAGTATGAAGTGGAGAACTATCTCTACCTCCTGCTCCTGGCTTCCTCCTTCTCATCTCTTTATGCAGCCCTGGGATAATTGGGCAGGCAGCTGTCTCCCATTCTGTTATTAGGTGCAGGTTTTCTCAGCCAGCTCCAATTTACCTCCCTAAATTAGAGCTGGAATAACAAAGGGCTGACTTAGCAGTTCTTGCCCAGCACCCTGTCACAGTTACACATACAGTAAAATCATAGAATGCTTTCTAGTGCCTAAACTTAACTAACAAGACATTTCCCTGTCTTATAAATGTTGTCACCTAAAGTTTTTCTCCCACTGTTAAACAGCCAGACTGGCTGTGATCCTCCATGCATAAGACAAGCCAGCGGGAAGCTTTGGCTTTGGCACAGGATGCTTGAGTATACCTTTGCCCTTCCCCCCCATCTATTGCCTTTCCTTGTAAGCAGGGTCCTACTTCTGCTGCTTGTTTTTTCCTGCAAAGAATCTCCCCTGGACACTTTGCAATCTCTTTATTAGGATTTTGTTCAGACTGTAAATAGACATTCCTTATGAAGCATACAATACTCAATTTTAATATAGCCAGACAGGTATGTAAGTGTCACCTGCTGAAAGAAACTTATTTATCACCTTCTGGTGACAAGCATCAACTCAAAGACATTAAGAGCTAAACTTTCAGTATATACACACAACTCCTTACATATTATCCATACATATTTTTCACAATGATTATAAGGATGACTAGGACACAACCTTTCAGTAGAGACTTTGCATGACATTGCATGACACTCTTTGATGAACTATCATGCAGAGACCAGACCCAAGGGATTCCTATAACCCTTTAAACCACTGTGCCCTCTGCCAGTTGGCCCCGAGAGGTCCCTGAGTCACACATTGATATCAATGTAAATTGGAAGTTAAGATGTTTAAAAAATTGATAAGGGAAGCTAAAGACATCAAGGAAAAATTCCATGACTGGCAGGGCTAAGGAGAATAAGCAGGCATTTTTTAATACATAAGGAATAACAAACAACAAAAATCCTAAAAACAGTATAGAACCAGTACTAGGTGAGTCTTAATAATCATAGAACCATAGAATATTAGGGTTGGAAGGGACCTCAGGAGGTCATCTAGTCCAACCTCCTGCTCAAAGCAGGACTAAGCCAGGCCATTAGAAACCTCTAAGGATGGAGATACCACCACCTCCTTAGGTAACCCATTTCAGTGCTTCACCGCTCTTCTAGTGAAAAAGCTTTTCCTAATGTCCAATCCAAAGCAACTTGAGACCATTGCTCCTTGTTCTACCATCTGCTACCACTAAGAACAGCCTAGTTCCATCCTCTTTGGAATGCCTCTTCAGGTGGTTGAAGGCCATTATCAAATCTACCCTCACTCTTTTGCAGATTAAACAAACCTAGTTCCCTCAGCCTCCTAATTATGTCATGTGCCCCAGCCCCCTAATCATTTTTGTAGCCCTCCACTGGACTCTCTCCAATTTGTCCACATCTTCATACTGGACACAGTACTGGATACAGTACTCCAAATGTGGCCTCACCAGTGCCAAATAGAGGTGAATAATCACTTCCCTTGATCTGCAAGCAATGCTCCTACTAATGCAGTCCAAGATGCAGTTAGCATTCTTGGCAATAAGGGCACACTGTTGACTTATATCCAGCTTCTTGTCCACTGTAAACATCAAGTCCTTTTCTGCAGAACTACAGCCTAGCCAGTTGATCCCAGTGTCTAGTAGTGCATGGGATTATTTTGTCATAAGTGCAGCATTGTCCTCATTGAATCTCATCAGATTTCTTTTGGCCCTATCCTCAAATTTGTCTAGGTCACTCTACAGATACTCTGGAGGATGGGGATTGGATGTATCTGCCATTCCCCCAGCTTAATGTTATCTGCAACCTTGCTGAGGGTGCAATCCACTACATGCTCTAGATCATTAAGGGGTCAGAAAAGGAACAAATGTTCAATAGTTATATTTGTTTTACATTTAGAAAAAAGCAGAATGATATAGTCATATCACATGAGGATTTTAACTTATCTGTGCCTCAGTTTCCCTGTCTCTTAATAAAATCAAAGAGTTATGAGGCTTAAATCTCTAGTGTTTTAAAAATGCTTTTAGAATTGTGGATAGAAGTTGAAAAAAATACAAATGAATAAGATCACCACAAAATACAAGCACAGTGATACAACTCCATCGTATCCACTGAATACAGCTCCATATGACACTGGTGTAAATAAGAGCTGAACTTGGTCATGTATACATATAGATGTCCTTGCCAGTTAATTCGTCTTATAATTATGTATTTTCTGTTTAATGAAATACAGTATTGTTTTAATTTCTTCATTGCCTACTCCTTCCTTAAATTCATGTTTCCGCGATACTAGATCAGATAATCTTAAACCATCTAACTTCTTATGACCTGCAAAATGTGGACTGTCTATATCTATTTCCAAAGTGCTACTTACCATGGTATCTGGGTACTTCTAAAGGAATAGGAACACAGACTCAGCATGAAGCATCTTGTAATCCACACTTGGTGACACTGGATCTGGACTGGTAAACAACCATCGTTATTTAACCTACTATTTGTGGGAAGGGGTCCCATGATGCTATAGTCTGATGACCTAACAAGTTGAGCTCTGCACGGTGTGTCTCACATACAGCAATGCAGCTTTTTAAAAATTGGTTTCAAGAAAGCATGGGGGTGGGAGAACTCTTTTTCTTTGGGTTGGGAACCTTTTCTCATTTTCATTGTAACCATCAATAAAACATATGTGTCACTGGGAGGCGGGAGCTGACAGGCTGTCCTGATGGTGAAGGATGACAAGGTTGAGACCAGAAAAATACTGGAATGGACACATCCAGATCTTTGGGTGCATTGTGGTGTTTCTAGTAATCAGTACAAGCATATTTTATACTAATGAAAACAGTAACAGGCACAATAGAAGTGTTTTTCCTGTTGAAAGTGCTTTATACTAAATGGTCTTAGGTTCAGAAATTCTGGATGCCCAGACAGTGCTTAGAAAAAAGGTTGTAATATTATCTTATAAATGAGTAAAAGGGTATGTTTTTCACCCTGTTCTCAAAAGTGGCTGAATATTGACAAAATATTGACAAAGCTATAAACAGGTAAAAATAATGTCTGAGAATGGAAGTGTTTATGCAACTTTGACTATAGGTATTCCTATATGGTGATGCTTTTATGCAGTATATTCGTGTGTGTATATTTAAACACACACACACACACACACACACAAACACATAACTCATGTCTGGTGGGCAGTGTCAAGTGACAAATTATAGAAACTGAATTGAGATCACCGAGTATTTCATACATTCCTGTTCTGGATCAGAACGTACTACTGCAATGTGCATACCAGAGAATTTATCTCCTGAGTAATTCAAGCCCCAGGATCATGATTTCAGCATAATGTGGTTGATAACAGAACTTTTGGCAATGAATTATAAGTCTGAAAATATGAAGACAATTTATTTAGGCTTGGTCTACACTTACCCCGACGATTCGGCGGCAGTCGACGGGAGTTACACAAACTACACAGAAAACTTGCGTAACTCCCGTCGACTGCTGTGCTTTTCTTCTGCAGGCTGTCTTCACTGCACTGCGACGATGGGAACTGTGTTCCCGTCGACACAGCACTATGCCACTTGCAAGGGTGGATTAATAGCGTCGACTTCTGGATCGATTAAGCAGGTCTTCACTGGCCGCTCAGTCGATCCAGATAAGTTGATCTGACGGCGGCGACTTTGCCACCGTCAGTGTAGACATAGCCTCAGTGTTGTATTTAGGTCTGCATTGTCCTATTATTTACAGTTTCTTATAAAACAAGCCTCTGGGTATACTTTTTCCTTTCTGAATGCTATGCTTTTCTTTATGAAGCTTATCAGCACCATTAAGGCTGATATTATGGTCCCTACATCAACAGCATGTTGCCACAAACTGTTCATAACTATTCTGGGTGCCCATCAGATGGAAGAACTAATGAGCAAACACTAATGAATTAGGTAACATAAATGTATTCTTTAAGTTATTAGGTATGGTAGCCGCAGAAAGATGGGCATTGACATTCTTGTAATTGGCATTAGGCAAAATGTTTGTAATGAACAATTTTGTATTGTTAACATTTGCTTGTTTTCAATTTCAGGAAAGTTTTATGACACTGGAGCAATTTTACAAAATGTTAACAGTTTCAACAAAATGTTGTGGAAAATAGTTTTATTTTATCATTTGAGGGTTTACAAAGAATCAAAAACTTATGGGAGTGGATGTGCTGGGCATTACCACCACCTCTTCAACTGACCAGGCTTAGTAAGGTGTTGCACTTATAAAAGTACTTTAGAAACATAATTGAATACCTCAGTATCATTACCCTCATTTCCAAGGCGCTCAAAAGTTACATACTATGTTTCAGGTTGCATGGAAAGCTTGAGGGAGAGGGGGCTCAGAACAGAGACAGTTCCATGCCTAATCTATTAGGTCACAGTGCCTTCCAGGCATGTCTCTTAACATCTCTGGGGATATACCTACACTGAAGTTGATTTAATTTGAGTCGTCTTTCACCCATCGAATTTACAAAGTCAGAGGCGCATGATCACGCCACGTGCATTGCGTCGGGGGTTTGTGTCCACACCAGCCACATTTGCATTGATAATCAAAGCAGTGCACTGTGGGTAGCTATTCCACCGTGAAACTACCCTCAGTGCCTTTTGGGAAAGTTGTCATCCTCCCATGATGCAACGTGCTTTCTCTCCCCACCCTCTTGTCCAAAACAAACAGACGAACATTTTTTCACCCCATTTTCCAAACCCATCTTTGCCATGTACACGCCATTCCCAGAAAGGCATGGAACCTGCGTAGCTGTGCACTATCATTGTGAGCACCACAAACACCTCATGACTTATCCTGCAGTGTTTTCAGGAGTGAGACAGGAGCCGCAGCACTGAAAATTGCAATGTTACTGAAGCCGCCCTGCTACAAGCCATAGAACGAAACAATTCCTGTTTGCTGCATGCTGTCATGCGTCATCTTCAGTTGGTGGAGTGCTGGTTCTGCTCCCGGGAAACAAGCACAGATTAATGGAATCGCATCTTTATGAAGGTGTGGGATGATGATCAGTGGCTGCAGAACTTTCATATGTGAAAGGCCACTTTCATTGAACTTTGCGCAGAGCTGTCCCCAGACCTGAAGCACATGACTACTCGCTTGCGGCCTGCTCTGACAGTGGAGAAACGAGTGGCCATTGCTCTGTGGAAGCTAGCAACCTGAGACTGCTTCCGGTCAGTTGGGAATCAATTCGGAGTCGGTAAATCCACAGTGGGATCTGCTGTGATGCAAGTATGCAGGGCCATCAATAGACTTCTGTTAAGAAGGCTGGTGACTTTGGGAAACATGCAGGACATAGTGGATGGGTTCCCAAACTGTGGCGGGGGTGACTGATGGAATGCATAGCACTATCTTAGCACCGGACCACCTTGCCACAGAGTACATAAACCGAAAGGGATACTTTTCAATGGTGTTGCAGGGCCTTGGGGATCACAGTGGACATTTCACTGACATCAGTGTGGGGTGGTCTGGAAAGGTGCATGATGCGCGCACCTTTAGGAACTCAGGTCTGTTCAAAAAGATGCAGGTGGGCACTTTCTTCCCTGACCAAAAAATAAATATTGGCAATGTTGAAATGCCAATAGTGATCCTGGGGGATCCTTCTTACCCTTTGTGAGAAGGAGTGTTTCAATAATTGGTTCAGCAAGTGCAGAATGGTGGTGGAATGTTCATTTGGCCACTTAAAGGCAAGATGGTGCAATTTGCTCACTAGCGTAGACCTCAGTGAATGCAATATCTCAACTGTTATCATTGCCTGCTGTGTGGTCCATAATGTGTGTGAAACAAAGGGGGAAAAGTTCCTGCAGGGTTGGGTCATGGAGGCTGATAGGCTGGCTGCAAATTTTGAGCAGCCAGATACCAGTGCTATGCTGATAGCAAACCGTGGAGCGCTGCACCTCAGGGAAGCACTGAAAACCCATTTTTGCAATGAACTGCAGTAATGTATATCTGTCAGAGCTGTGTCTTCCCTTCCGATCCCCCACCCTCACACCATCGTTCCCCTCCCCTTCTTTCCCTGCTGACAATCCCTGAGCTTTCGATGAATAAAGAGTAATGTTTTTTAAAGCAGAAAAGTTTTATTGGTGATCTGTTACAATGGGGGGCAAGGATAATAATTTAACATTCTCATAAGGCTGCTTGGGCATCCAGAGCAAAGTGTGACTGTGCAAACAGCAAAGTACACACATTCCCAGTTCTTAAAGGGGCCGTCACCTCTTTCTGCTCCCCTCCACTGATGTGGATGGAGCACGTACTGCACCCTGCTCAAACTCCTCCTACAGTGCTTGCGGGTGGGGGCTGGGAAACAGCTTGTTGGTTGAGCATTTTGCAGGGGCTGCAGAAGGAGTCTGTCCTGCCTGCTCTTCTTGGAGCTCTACCATATGCCTCAGCATGTCTGACTGATCCCTCAGAATATGCAACAACTCCTGTTGCATTGCACGCTCCTGCTTCTGGGCTGATTTTCTGTTTTCCATATCCATGTTCAGTTTTTCTGACAATGACATTCTCCAAGCTCTAAGCTCTGTGTCAGCAGCCATGGAGGCGTTCATTAGTTCTTTGAACATGTCATCCCAAGGGTTTTTTTTTCACCTTCTAATCTGGGAAAGGCAGGGGTGAAGGCCGAGGTCTCCGCTGTAAGGAAAGCAAAGCACAAAGTTTCCGTTGTTAGCTGGGCCTGTGGACGAAAAGAAATGTTACAATGTAAAAAGAACTCCCCTTCATATTCACAAGGCAAAACCAGACTCGCATACCAATCTGTACCTATTGCACAGGTTGGAGTGGCATTGCAGAGATGGTAAATAAGGGGCCTTTGCATCCACTATAGGAAAGTCTCCATAGCACTAAACTCCCCAATCCACAATTAACCAAGGACCACTGGGCTCCCCTTTACCATCCCAAAGACCAGTCTGAGAGGAGGTGGTCCAAAGGGATTGGAGGAGGGTGTGGGTCAAGTGTCACTGGAGAAAAAATAGGGGCACCCGTTCCTGGATGTCTAACACCCAGGCCAACAATGTCTTGTCTAGGAATTGTCTGTTTTGGGGCCCAGGATACCGTCCGTGGCAGGGGAATAACACGTAGTTACTATATTGTTCGGGTACTGTAAACTTGCACCATCTTCCTTAGGTGACAATTTGTGATATCAGTCTCCTGAGGGTAACACAGGCAGTAAGAGAAGATTTGCTGCAAGCAACTGGGTACAGGCCTGGCCCTTATGCTGCTATACTATGTTCCGCAATGATGCCTGCTCATTTAATAGCAGAGTGGTGGGAAAAATTATCCTACTGTGTCGAAAGAAATAAGACTGCCCTCCCCAGAAACCATCTGCAAAGGATTGCAGAAAGTTTCCTGGAGATATCCTGGGAAGATTCTTGGAGCATTCCTGTGCACATAAAGTGTCTGTTCTGGGGATAACCCTCTGCATAAGTGGACCAACACCCAGGAACTCCATCCCCACAAAAAAACAAACTCCTTTTTTCCAAGAAATCAGAAGGTGGACTGGGGCTATAGCCACAGAAATGTGATTTGCTATACACACTCACCAGATGTGCCTTCCTTGGTATCGGTCATGCTCTCCTGTGTCTGGCTGGGCTGCTCTGGGGTAACAAACAGGTCCTGGTTCTCAGGAAGAATGGATATCCCGCTCTTCTGCCCCCTGTTCACCTCCTCCTCCTCCTCCTCCTCCTTCTCTTCCTCATTCCTCTGGACTGGGATTCTGTGGAGGTATCTATGCTGTGTGGTGATACAGTGGTGGGGTCACTGCCAAGAATTGCATGCAGCTCCTCATGAAAGCGGCATGTCTTTGCTGACAAGCCAGCATGACTATTTGCCTCCTTAGTTTTCTGATATACTTGCCTCAGCTCTTTGATTTTAACGTGGCTCTGCTGCGAGTCCCTGTTGTGGCCCTTCTCCACCATATCATGCAATATCTTTTCGTACATATCGAAATTTCTTTTGCTGGCTCGGAGCTGAGCCAGAACAGATTCTTCACCCCACAAGCTGATGATATACAAGACCTCAGGTAGAGTCCATGCTGGAGCGTGTCTGGAGCATGCAAGTTGCCATGAGCAGTTCAGCTACAATTTCTCCATGCTGACCAAATAGAACATGGAAATTCAAACTTTCCCAGGGCTTCAGGGGAGGGGCTGTTTCCTGTCCACGTGGCCATAGTGCAGCAGAGTGCGAATGTCCAGAGCGGTCACAATGCAGCATTAGGGGATACCTCCTGGAGGCCAATGACGTTGATTTATGTTGCGCTCTGTCTACACTGATGCTTGTTTGACCCATGCAATTCAACTTCAGCACTATGCCACTTGAGGAGGTGGTTTTATTAAGTCAAAATTTACCACGATTTAGGTCTGCGGAACTGACATGCCAGTGGAGATGCATACTTTTTTTTAATCGACGTAAGCCACATTCTGTCAACCTATATTGTCAGTTTAGACCAGGCCTGGGTCTCAGTGTCCCATATATATGGGAGGAGACATTTTTTTTTTACCCTATGCATATTACCTGGAAGTAAGTAGCAGTATTCTTACTTTGCAGATGGGAAAACAGAGGCAGGCGTGTGTGTGGTGGGAGGGGCATCAGGGGATGATTTCTTCTGTGCAGTAATTTACCGATAACCTAGTTGCTTCAGGCCTTTTGCATGCACTAAATTACCAGAGTCCTAGATGCTTTTGGTCTGGGTCAGAAAAAATTGAAAGGCCTTTGAGATGAGAATCAGGGTTGGTAGAGGGTGCAGAAGAATAGCAATGCCTGACTGATCTGCAACTCTTCTGAATTTAAGGATTAAATTCTTCTCTCCATTTTTTTTCCTACTTCTGTTTTTCTCCTTAAAATTCAGTCTTTTTTCTTCTTAAATGCTTCTTTTAAACTTCTGAATTACGTTGAAACATTTGAAGTGACTTTTTCTTTTTAAAACATGGATTCACTGGGCTCGTTGAGGTCAGAGCTTTTTTATCTCAGGCATTGTATCACTACTGTATTGCCACTGTCATGTGGATCATATTTCCAAAGAAGAAAAAGTGAAGGGGAAATTCAAATGTTCTTTCATTCATAAACCTGTAAAAAATAAAGAAGACTCTGAAGCGACAGCCCTCTGGGTGTCCAGACTTCATTATCTGAACCTCCAATCTATAGCCGTAATAGTACTTCTTGGATCCCATTTCAAAGAGTCAGTTCAGGCAGGGGAGAGTATAAATAAGCTAATTCATAACACTTGGGAGCATTTAACTCATTGGAGATTAGAACTGATACAAACTATAATAAAATACATTGAAAATGGATCCTGGAGTAGACTTGATGGAGGAAACATGTGCGATACTCTGCAAAAAAAAAAAAAAAAAAAAATCCAATCATATTACAGCCCTAGGAGCTGTTTCAGAAGCAATTATAAAAGGAAATCAACACATTGCACAGGAAAACAAACACTAATGAATCATAAATGACAAGTCCAGAAAGAACCATTTGAGTTACATATTCTGACTGTCAGTATTTTGCAGACATATTCATTACTGTTTTGTCTAACCTGTTTGGAAATATGGGCAGTCCTGCTTGTCCCACCTTCATTTGGTAATCTATTCCACTGTTTAGTTGCTTTCACTATCAATCACATTGTTTTACTATATAGCCCAGACTTTTACTTCTCTAGTTTTGGGCCATTGCTCTTTGTCTTATCCTTTTCTGAGGCTACCAATAGTTACTTAATTTCATTTTTATTATGTTCTCAGAATGTACATGTCATGGTGGTGATCATGACTTCACTGAGGCCTGGTCTATACTGCCGTGCTGGGTCCACATGAGATATGCTAGTTACATACATATTTATGACTACGCAGCACAGCGTCTTCACACTGCTACCTGAGTTCCACCTTTCAGGAAAGTGGATTAATTCAGAGCATTCGCCTATTGACTGAATGGGTCTACAAAGACCCTCTCAATCTATACCGCTGCATCAATGCCTGCCGCGGTGGAAGTGTAGACATATCCTGAGGCCTGGTCTACACTGCCACACTGAGATGCACTACTTGAGATGCACTAGTTAGGTAATGTATCTAGGGTATCTCACATCGATGTACTTACATCTACGCTGACCCGCTCAATTTATGCCACTGCATTGATGCCTGCTGCCACAGCAGAGTTGACATGACCTGAGTTTAGTGCAAGTTTCACTCCATCAGTCTCTTTGTATTTCCTACACTCCAAACCTTACATCACTTTTGAAATCTTTCATTTTATTTTCACTGTATTTTCTATATCCTTCCAAAACTGTGAGAAACCAACTCTGCACATGATGTGTGGTTCCATCAAAGCTATATAGCATAGCACTAATCTCTCTCTACACTGTAAGACAGCTTTGGTCGTTTTTCATAATAGCGTCAAGTTAAAAGGCCATATTTTGTTTGTTATATTAGTCCTAGATCTTTGTAAGTCACAGCTATTGTGTTCTGCATTTTGTGTCTGCGTTGCTTAATTCCTCTCCCTGTAGGCTAGAGATCAGCTGGAGCTGCACCATCCGAGGGGGAACTCGGAATGGAATTTGCCTCATATATACACATCTGAGTCTGAGCTTCTTGGTGCATAAGCCACGTAGCATTTTATAGTGAGCCTCCCAGCCAAGGTCTATAGACTCAGGCTATTAGGGCTTGCATTAGTGCTCAAAAATAGCTGCATATACAACACTTTGAAGTTTCAGCTCAAAATGTTGTTCAGTTTCTGAAGTGTAGGGAGGGGACAACGTCATTTGCTAGTCTAACTCATCTAGATTATTCATTCCAGCATTCACTTATATTTATTTATTCTTATTACTTGCTTTGAAAACAGATAAGTAACTATGTGGATGACAACAGAAATATTTAAGGTGTGCGCGTGATATTGGACAAGAAAAGTGAGCAGCATTCTACAAGTGAAAATGTTGTAACCTCTGTATATTGTTTGTACATATACACTGGAATACTCAGAAAATATCTAGGTCTAGCATGAAGAGATGTGAGGTACTTGAAACAAAATGCAAATTTACTTGAAATTCAAGTGATCTTTTTTTCATTTCATTATAAACTTGAAAATGGGCTTATTTTGGTTGAAAATTTTGTAAAATAAATGGATTTTTTGAGCAAATTCAGGCCCATTTTCAAGTGAAATGGATCTTTTATTAACAATTGCCTTTTTTTAAAACAAACCAGCCATAAATATGATCCAATAGCTTACTACATAATCTGAACATTATTGTTTCCATTTTTTTTTCATATTTCATATTTAAAAATTATTAGATTTTGAAAAGTGGAAAAAGAAAAATGTATGCATTTACATCCCGTGTCTGCTATGTATCCATCTAAAGCCATTCCCTCCACCATGAAGAAGCTGTCAACACCTGTACATTTTTATTGAGTTGACTGATTTACCTGAAGTAACAAATGCACCAGTTGCTTTTCCCCCACCCTCCCAACTCCTTAGTCTAAAAACAAAGGCAAAGGATGAAGGTTCTGTACTTATATATGAATTTGGTATTGAAGAAGTTGGCTATTTGATTTTAGACATGTGTACAGTCAGATTTTAATTTACAAGACAAACTGAAAAATGTTGTGCTTAAGCAGTTCCTGAAACAGATTTACTATTCATATTGTGATGTATTTATGCCTTTAATTCAAAGCTCTGTTATCAATAGTTATAGCATGTCTCTTGTACAAGTGTCTGAGAAGCTCTTTGCCCTTTATTTTATTTTTTTAATTACTTTGCTGATAATTGTGGGTTGGCTCTCTGTGCTGCACACCAGTAATGATTCTTTTTGTTATGGTGATAGAAAGCTTAAAAGAAAAGGCAATTTAAAGTTATTAAGAGAGAAGACAATTAAAAGTTATTAGTTGTTTTTAGCTATAATGAGATAATCATGAGTCATTTTTAATAGTACTATGATAATTCCGTTCATGTTACCTCATGACAAACTGATATACCTCTTAAACAACGAATGTTTAACATTTGAATAGGTTTATCTGAATTCTGCATTGTAGCATGGTACAGTGGTGCTGCTAGAGTTAAAGGTCCCACAACACATTTTTTAGCCATAGTGTTTCTTGGCTTAAGAACTACTGAACATTTGAAATTGCACTGAACATAAACTTGTCACTCATGGTAAGCCTGGATTTTTATAAGCTGTTTTGATTTTTAGGTATTTAGTAGTCATGGTTGAAAATTATCCATCAAAAATGGATGAAAAGATTGGGTTTTTCCACCAAAGGAAATTTTGTGAAAAGTGTTTCATTTCAATGAAAAGTGTTGCCTTTTTGGCAAAAACAAACAAAAGTGACAACTGAAAAGCTTTTCTTTGTCAGCCAAAAACAGAAAAATAATTAGCTAAAGCCCCAAAATTTTGATTTGGAAATACCATTGTGTTACCTCGTAAGAGTTGTAGTTCTGGTGCTTCATACCGTCATTTTATTCATAGATTCCAAGGCTAGAAGGGACCATTGTGATCATCTCCTGTATAACGTAGGCTATAGAACTTCACCAAAATAATTTATAGAGTGTATCTTTTATAAAAACATCCAATCTTTATCATAGGCATGCGTTCAGGGTGTGCTGGGTGTGCCTAATGCTGGGGTTTCAAACATACCGCCCGGCTGGCGAACCTTTTGTATCTGGCCCGCAAACCAAGCTGATGCTGGAGGGTAGAGCTGCCGCTGAAAGAGTAGAGAGCACACAATTTCTTGACGGACGGCTAGACACAGTGAACTGCCGCTGAAAAAGAAGGAGCTGCGAGATTTTGCAGCGGATGGGATCTGCCACCGAAATACCCTTTATCGCGACATTTCTCGGTGGAGACTAGGACGTGGCGAGAATTCCACCAGTGGGTAATTCAAATGTGGCCTGCCGGTGGAATTGAGTTTGACACTCCTAATGAAAATTCCCTGGGTGCACACCCTAATGAAATGTGCTGCACATGCCTATGATCTTCATTTTAAAGTGGGCCTGTTTCCCCACTGAACTATATCTCTGAACTACATACATGAAGGGAATAATTTAATCAGAAAAATGTGAATGATAATTGGAAATTTTTTAAGAACACTTTACTTGCTGCCCAAAAAGCCACAATCCCAGAATTTAGGAAGAAGGACATATTGGTTAAAACAAAAATCAACCTGATTTAGAAGGGAAGTGAAGGAAGCTTAAAAAAATATAACTAAAGGGAAGAAAGGGACAATGATGCTAAAAAAATATAAATCAGAAACTAGGGACTGTAGAAGATTGATGAGGGAAGCAAAGGGACACAAGAAGACATCTATAGCCAGCAGTGTTAAGGACAATTAGGCAATTTTTTTTAAGTTTACTAGGACAAAAATAATCTTAACAATGATACCGTTCCATTAGTAAATGGATATGATAGAATTGACAATAATACTGCAGAAGAGACAGTTTTCTGTTCTGTATTTGGGGGAAAAAACAAATGATGTAGTCATATCATATGATGATGATAACACTCTTTTCATTCCACTAGTATCTCAGGGGGATATTAAACAGCATCTATTAATGTCAGACACCTTTAAATCAGCAGATCCAGATAATTTCAAACCAAGAACTTTACAAGAGTAAAGCTGGCTGAACAGCTTGCTGGCCCCTTAATGTTGATTTTCAATAAAGCCAGCTCTACAATTACCTGAAAATTCGGCGGCAGTCAACAGTAGTTACGCATGCTATGCAGAATAGCTTGCGTTACTCCCGTCGAGTTCTTACCTTCCGTTGTGTGCAGTGTCTTCAGTGTGCTGTGCCGACAGGAAATGCGTTCCTGTCGACACAGTGCTACGCCTCTTGAGAGAGTGGTTTTAGTGCGTCAATTTCCAAATATATTGAGCGGGTTCTTCACTGATCGCTCAATAGATCCAGAAAGATCAATCTGACGGCAGCGAATCTGCTGCCATCAGTGTGTACATAGCCTAAGTCTTGGAGCACTGTGGAAGTTCCAGAAGACTGGAAGAAAGCTAGTGTTATGCCAATATTTTAAAAGTGTTAATGGGATGACATGGGTAATTATAGGCCAGTCAGTGAGATATCAATGCTGGGCATGATAATACAGTGGGTGATACAGGACTCAGTTAATAAAGAGTTAAAGGAAGATAACATAATTAATGCCAACCAACAGAGGTATAATGAAAATAGATCTTGTCAAACTAACTGAA
This sequence comes from Emydura macquarii macquarii, assembly GCF_026122565.2. Lineage (NCBI taxonomy): Eukaryota > Metazoa > Chordata > Testudines > Chelidae > Emydura > Emydura macquarii. The sequence goes on along the minus strand of NW_027130520.1, from coordinate 13,744,347 downwards.
TATCTTTGTTATGAGATTATAAATTTGGTAGATAAAGGTGACAGTGTTGATTTAATATACTTACATTTCTGTAAGGCATTTGGCTTGGTACTGCACAACATTTTGATTAAAAAATTAGGCCGATATAAATGAACATGGCCCATATTAAATTAATTAAAAGCTGGCTAACTGACAGGCAATTGTCATTGTAAATGAGGAATTGTCATAGTTTATGTGTTTCTAGTGAGGTCCCACAGGAATTGGTTCTCAGCCTTTCACTATTTAATATTTAATATCAATGACCTGAAAGATAATATAAAATCATGATTGATAAAGTTGATAAACTTTTCAGATGACACAAAAATAGGGGGAATGGCAAATAATGAATAGACTAGGCTACTGATACTGTATTGTTTGGTAAACTGGGTGCCGGCAAACATTGTGTTTTAATATGACTAAATGTAAATGTATGTGTAAAACTGCCTGTAGTGACTCAAGAGTATGAGTACCAACCTCAGGGCAGACTGTTAGAAAGCAGGGCACTAACTCCAAATTGGTTGTGAGTTCTATACTTAGATGTCACCAACCAAGTATCACGTGTAAACTCCTCTGGCACTATAACAGCGTAAACATGGAGTCACAGACAGTCCTCTTGGGTACTCTGATCTATCTTGTCACCCAGGTGAGCCTAACTTTGTGATAGATGGTCCCTTACACCAAGAATCAAAGTAATATTCAATTTCCTCCCAGTCTCAAAGGACCAGTCACTTACCCCAGATCAACTGCATCTTAGTTCTTACACCAAAGACAACACTTGTAGCCAAACCAATCATAAATATATGAAGATTTATTAAATAGGACACTCCCTTTCACCTAAGATGACAAAGGAACCAACCTTTGGATTTGGGAGGGATCCTGACATGAAAACTTGGTCAGCAATGTTTCTGGGAACATGTGATAAGGATTTTACCTTAAACCAAGTCTAGGTTAAGTTTTAGTTACTAGAATGTGTTTTATTTTTATTACTTCTGGAGCTATTTCTGACTTTAATCCCTTATTCTTATTCTTATCCTTATTCTTATTCACTTAAAATCTCTTTGTATTTAAATAAACTTGTTTTATTCTTTAATCAAAACTAATTCAGTGTGGTGTTTAAACTGAACTGTTTGGGTAACTCCAGTTAAAAAGCAAACTCTTAACTATTGACCCCTTACAAGGGCAACTCACCTCTAATATCTGATATCTGCCCAGGAGAGGATTGAGCAGTGCAGAATACATGTCGTGGGGAAAATTCAGGATTGAGAGTAAGTTGGAGTCACCCTGCAAGTAATAACGAAGGCTGGTGGAAACCAGAGTGTGGCCGGTGCGTTGATGTCAGGCTGCTGGGGTCAGAGTTGCCTGACTAGTTTGAGAGATATACACTAAATAGTCTTATTGGCAAAAATAGCAGAAAGGCCAGTAAGTGCATAGTAATGGGAAGTGTACACACTCCCTCCGCATTGGTGTAACATTGTCCTTCCAGGTCCGAGCTGAGACACGTCAGAGGGATTTTATAGGGAAGCTTGTTCAATGATTGCATATGGTGATTTTCGATTAGCAGGAACAAGGAGTTCCTAGTCCTGTCAATCTGCCACCTTTCACAAGCACTAAAGTCAGTTAAAAGAACAAATTAAATATGTTCCTGGACTTCCATGCTGGAATCCATGTGCAGTTGAATTAACTTTCAAATAAAATGAAAAGACAGAGGTTTCTGGAGATATATTTTCTCTTTCAAAAGATTTATTGCCTTGCATGTTTAGTATCCAATATGAAAGGAATTATAAACGATTAAAATACATCAGATTGTGATTTTTTTTATTGTGAGAAGTTAAACCATCATTTTGGCATTTTAATGCTTTATAATTCATTTCTTTGCTGGTTGTTAAAGAAGGGTTATGAGCATCTTGGAAGAAGATTTATTCAGTTGTTTTACCAGAAGGTACATATTAATTGTGTTAAACACATCTTTTATAAGAGTGGCTCTGAGAAATAGATAGAAGATAATAGTGCAAAGACATAAAGATCAGGTAGATCAAGGAATTGATGACTTGACTGATTCTTTCCTTCTTAAGCCATGAATTTGCATCTAGCCCAGAGGTTTCTAGAACATGAAGAATAACTTCATTCTGTAGTAACTGTCTGACAGCTTATGACAACTGAGCTGATGGTTAATTTGATTTTATTATATAAGCTACATCACTGTGCTATATATGTACATGCACATATTAAGGGCACCTAAAGAAGGCAACCATTCTGAAGCTGTATTTTAGCACCCCTAAGAATTTTGACTAAGAAAATTATTTTGTGCTGAAAATTGCTATATTTGTTCTGAAAGCAAAGGGGAAATGTTTCTGCAAAGTTTGAGTAAAACTGGTCATACTACTTGTGAGTTATAGGTTATTAAAAATTACCGATTGGAAATATTGACCTTTGCCTAATATTAATTAATCTCTGTGTAGTTTCAAACCTTTGACGTGGTTAAATTACCTTGAAATTAATGTGTGAGCTGCATTTGAAGAAAAGAGATACAAAATTTAGCAAAGTTTAAACAGGTTTTTTATGACTATTTAGGGGTCTACTCTTGTTCCTATTCACTGAAGGCCCAATCCAATTGAACAGCTATACTGAAAGAAGGACAGGAGACATTACATATGGTTTTAATCAGATCACAACTTAATTATTAGGTGTCTAGAACTACCCATCAAATAAAAGTGTATAGTGCAGGTAACCCCTGTTCTTTTAATAACTTCCTGGGTGACTTCTCCTAGTCCCTCCCCTTTTTTCATACAAGTTCCCCAGCCAACCCATTTGCTGGGCCTTATTATCCACCCCCCTCATAGAAGGGTTAAGATGGGCTATAAGAAAGGGTGGTTGGCTTCCTAACATATCATTCATAGAAACCCCCAATCTCTCCCATTCTATTCCTTTAACCAACACCTCCTTTTTAATTCCCTTACCAAGCCATTTATCTGGTCACTATATACCTTCCCTATGGATTACCTGCACTGAACATCTACCCCACTTATATAAGAGTTACAACATATAGGCTACCTTCCTTTCATGCCATGCATGAACAAGCCATCCCTGAACTCACTGTGGGGAAGGCAAAAAAAAAAAAAAAACCCAACTCCACCTAGGCCAATCTGGGAGTAAAGGAAAAATTTCTTCACAGCCTCCTCCTAAAACGGGGTGGCTAGCACAATGCCCACAAGCAGGTCTAGACCAAACCTGCTCACAACCTAAAGGGGAGGGAGGCTTTGTGTGCAATGGGGCTTCACCACATGGGCTGCCCCTTTTAAACCCTTCCACCCATCTGGATTTCAGGGGATGAGTCAGTGTCACCCCTTGTCCTCTTTTGCAGCAGTTTGACCTCTCTCCCTCGATCCTCCCTTGCCCCTCCCCCCACAATAAAGCACTGTTCCCTTCAATCAGCCAGCCAGACAAATATCTCCCCTTCTTAAAGGTGCGGTTCAGTCATTGTCCAGCTATACCAGCCAACCACCCTTTTCTTTCCATCTAGGTCCCCCATCCAACCCATTGCTGAGACCTTACCATTCACCACCCCCCTTTTATCCGATTACTGTATTCCTTCCCTATGGAGTACCTGTACTGGACATCCACTACAAGGAGGTGCACCTTGGCTGCCTCCTCCCCACACCCAGTCAGGTTCCTAGACATCTCCCAGTGCCCTCTTTTATATCATCCAAAAACATGTCAACACCTAAGTCTGACAAGTGAACCCCATCCTCCCAAAATAACTCTGGTGCCCAAAATACTATGCCAGGATGCGAAATTACCACCCCTTCTATGGTCCTAAGGAATTTGACTACCTCCATGTTCACATACCTCCTTGCCTTGTGCACCCTGAGGGGCCTTGCAGACCCTGCGTTGAAGAATGTCTGACCACACAATTTTAACTCCTGGAAAACGTTCAAGGATCAGCCTCCAGTCCCTCCTTGTTCTAAGCATTAGTTGGATCCCTTTACACATTCACAAATTGTTTCCCCCAGATGTACCACAATTATATCTGGTGGCCATTGATGGACTCCCATGGCATACAGCAGTGGCACCAGCTGATCCCATACTGTGCCCCTCTTTCCATGCCAACTCAGTATTGCTTGACTACCAAACCCCAGCTGTGAACCCTCAGACAACTCGGATGCACACCTATGTGCCCAAAAGACAATACTGTGCCCACAGATACACACCATCTGCATGGCCAGTCGTACAACATATGAAATGAGATTACAACATATTAATGCTGATTTACCACTTGCGGTCTCACATATGTTTAGTATGCTTCCAAATGCCAATGCCCATTTGCCTGAATTGCCTCTGTTCCCATACCTAGCTGTGCTGCTGCTGTTGCTGCCCCAATTCTGAATGAATGGGAACCAAATTCATGGGAAGGCATCCCCAACCTCATCAGTTCTTGTCTCAACACTGTAATGAATTGATATGTTTTGAGATGAGTCCTGTCACCGTGCATAAAAAGGGGCCCTTCCCACCCAGCTGTATTGCCATGTAGGCCCTCAAAGCCTGCATGGGGCAAAACTAGGCTCACCACCTTCTCTAGAATGACAGATTCATCCTGGCCTACTTGATCTGCCTTTGACCTTTGCAAGTATAATATCACTGAATGCTCATGCCATTGGACATCATGAAGTTCCAAAGCTCTTCCCACAGAGTCCCTACTGGACCTAGGTACTAGCTCGCTGATCCTCAAAGCACCAAAAAATTGTATCAAGAATGCTGTCTTGAACCAGGCCACCTCCTGTCCACTATGACATATGGCACCAAGGGTCTGCATGAGATCCCATAGCCGGTAAACTGTGATGGTATAACATGAATCCTCCCAGAGGCCACTGGTATGCAACCACCTCACCAAAAACCTTCAAACTAAAAAAGCTCTGCCAGGATCTGGATCCCATTTAGCCTACTGACAAATGTAATGTCAGAAAGCTACTTCGAAATTATTGAGGATACCAGCTGATGGGTTGCCAATGACAGCAAGTATTGCAGTACTCTGTGCTCTGTAATGGCCATATTGTTTACTGGCCTTCTCAATCCTGAAATTGCATTAAATCATTAAAACTTCTCTCATAGCTCTGCCAGGTGGCAGCGCAACTGATCTTTGCACCACCCTGCCAACCTTCCTACGCCAAGGCTCAATAGCGCCAGCGGCATCTGTTCATATTCTTAGCTGGCTCCTGGTGCCAGATCAGGAAATCTGTGCATCTGAAAATGAGACAAGGTGTCTTCTAAGCCATTATGAACCCCAGAAGGGTGATGAAATAATTTATATTTCCTGCAGTCTAACTGGAGGTCAGGCCTCGGGGGAAAAAATAACAAATTCTCCACAGACAATTGCTCGAATGGCCCTGGCACTCTACCCTCAGTTTATTACTGCAGAATCGTTTTATCAATAAATCCAAACCATGCCCTAACTTTAATTATTATTATGTTGAACGTAAAGGGGATTAGAACTCCCCATTAAATCCTGCCTACAAATTCACCTCATCAGCATCCTTAACTCCTCCAGCTTAACTGGAAATGGCACCCTTGCCTATTGCACTACTTTCAGGTTGCCCTCTGTCCCCGCTTGTGTTCAGTCCCTTATGCCCCATTTCTGCCAAGCTAAACCGGCAAGTGGCATTTGCTCTACTCTGCATTTGTTTCCCCCTTGGGACCTACCCTCACAATTCTGGCATGTATGTACTGTATGAGCCCTAAAATATATTTCACAAGCAAGACTGAATTTACAGATGCCTTGAAAACAACTCCATATCTGCCTAGCATATACTGTTATGCGATTCAGGACTCTGCTGGGCTTGCTATGCAGAAAGTTTCCCAGTGTTCTCCACTTCACCACCTCAGCTGAGGGCTCTCACACCAGCACAGAGAGTCTACCCCACCCGCATGTCACCAGAACTCGTGCCCTTCCTCCATCATCACCCCGGCAACATACCTGGCCCGTGGGTGTCCCAAGCTGTTGCAACAACTGCAAGTTAGCCTGTGGCAACCATGGAATATATTATGAGCCTCCTTACATGGGTGTGCCCCTCAGGTGAGCTGATACAGTGCATTTATTAAAATGTATTCCATGAAAAGACACTAACCAAAAAGATATTTAAAATATTTAAAAACCCTATTTACTTTAGATGTGTCCTTCAGCAAGGCTTACTTTTAGTTTATTAGGCTTTCAGGTCACTCCAACTGACCACACTTGCTGCTGACACTAGATATGTGTCAGCATTACAGCTATCAATGTATTTTCTTTCCTGCTGGAGCAGTGCATCTAGCTAAATACTATATTAATGCTTTGAAGGGGACAAATAAAAGCGTGGGATTTTGGATTTACAGTGTACTTAATACTCCTGACATTACTTTTCCACTGGTGTAACTCCCCTGACTTCTGTGGAGTTACTCCTAATTTGCACCAGCATAAACCAGAGGAGAATCAGTGCATTGTGTCAGAGTTACACTAATTACAGTGTCAAATTAACATTGTAATTAGTGATCTGCTCTCCACGAGACAGGGTACATTTCCCTTTGTGGAGTTAACTCTGGGGGGCTGACAAGCTAACATCAACTAAAGTGATTTGGAAACCCGATGGTGTGTCAGAGCAAGGCAATGATGCTTCCTGTATCCAGAATAAAATCAAGGACAAAACAAGAAAATTACAAGGAGTGATGAAAGTACCATAAATTAAAAGAAAAAAAGCAACTGCTAGGATTGATAAAAAAAAAGTTGGCCATAATAATGTATATTTCTTCTATTTTCTTTCCTCTTCGGCTGTCCATCACAAACAATGATGATTGCAAAGAGCAGCTAGCACTTTCCCGCATGCTGATGAGATGCAAGTCCAGCTCTTGAACAGAAATATCGGCCACATTGAGGGCAGGAGATGTCTCTCTGTTGGTTTCGAGCCATGTTGTGTCTTAACTGATGTTGATGGTAATAAGTTACTAATTGTTTTTCTTCTACCTTTTCAATGGCCTCAAATACAACATTTCTCCACTGTACATAGTTTTCTGCCAGGGTCTTCCATGTGTCCACATCGATGCCCACTGTCTTGAGATGTCTCTTACGGACGTCTTTGTAGCATAGCTTCTGCCAACCATAGCTCATTTACCTTCGTTCAGTTCACCATAAAAAAGGATTTTCGGAAGTTGGTGTTCTGGCATACGGGTGACATGTCCTGACCACCTGAGCTGTGAGGAAGTAACACAGGGCATTTCAGCTCTTGTTAATACTTCAGTGTCAGGAATTTGGTCTTGCCACTTGATGTTCATGAACTGCTGTATCTTAGTATCTTAGTATCTTAGTTGGAGGCTCATCAGATTTTTCAGATGTCTTCTATATAATGTCAGTGTCTCCACAGAGTAGAGCATAGGTGGTATCACCATTGCTCTGTAGACCTTGAACTTAATAACCAGTTTGATCCCATGCGGAGACCAAAGTCGCTTTTTGATGTCTGCCAAAAACCCTGGATGAGGCTTGAAGACATGAAGTTATGTCAGCATCTGCAGAACTGTCATTTGTCACTGTACTATCCAGATAAGTGAAGGAGTTAACAGTCTCGAGAGCTTCACCATTGATGACAATATCTGGTCTAACATTGTTACCACTTTGTCTGTTGGCTGGTTGGAACAGTAATTTGGTCTTACTTGTGTTGATCTTCAACCCAAACTTGTGTGATGCATCAGCAAAACATGTTGTGATTTCCTGCATATCTTTTTGAGTGTGAGTAACCAAGGCCGAGTCATCTGCAAAAAGAAGCTCCCTAACACACTCTTCTCTCACCCTGTTGTTAGCACGTTACCTGGCCAGATTGATAGTGTGCCATCACTTTTCCTACGTACGTAGACACCAGTGCTGAGATTTGCATTCATGCTTGAGAACACTGCTGCAAGGAATAAAGTGAAGAGGGTTGGAGCAAGCACACACCCTTGCTTCACCCCATGGTTTATGGGGAAGACTTTGGTCACAATTCCTGCCACTGATACTCTGCTGGTCATATTATCATGAAACTGCCTGCTGATATTAACAAAGTGCTCAGGTTATTAGAACTTTCCAGAGTGTTCCTTTCAACTGTATTGAAAGCTTTTGAGAAATGGACAAAAAACACATATAGGTCTTTGTGCTTCTCTACACATTTCTCTTGTAGTTGTTTAAGGGAGAATATCATGTCATTTGTTGACTTTCTTGCTCTGAAACCACACTGATTTTCAGATAGCACTTGTTCTGATATTATCTTGAAATCTATTTAGTAGTATCTTGGCAAGGAATTTTTGTGCTACTAATAGAAGAGAGATACCACAATGGTTTCCACAATCCTTTGCACTTGTATATAGTGACATTTATTATATCTTTGAAGTCCTGGGAAAATTCTCCTATCTCTCAACCCATGTTGTATAAAGTGACTGGCTGGGACTTCAATTCTTGTCCTCCATACCTATACACATCAGAAGGAATCCCGTCTTGTCCTGGTGTCTTACTACCCCATGTGCTCTTGGTAGCCTTCTCCAGTTCATCCATACTAATTGGACAGTTGAGGTCATATTGGGTAGGTAGTTGGTTCAGAGCTTCTGTTACATTGGGATCCACATTTCCTGCTTGTTTCAGCAAGGTGGCAAAATACTCTTTCCATCTGTTGGTGATGTCTTGCTTATCCATCAGTAGTTGGTTTCCATTTCCGCTCTTTATTGGGCTTTATTTTCTTTCCAATGCTCCCATGTATAGCTTGTCAGAACATGCTAGGTATGTGGTGATGGTGATAAAGAGAGAAACACTCATACCCTATAGCCTTATGTAGAGCACTGCGCTGAGATGTGGGAGACAAGATCTCTCTGAATCTGGCAGGGGAGGAATTTGAAACCATGTTTTCCCCATCCCAGGACAGGGCCCTAACTGCTAAGCTGCATTGACACACGCAGCAGTTCCTGAATCAAACAGCTCAGGTTTTGGTCAGAAAAGGGACATTTCAACACAACTCTATTTTCTCAAAACATCTTGGAAACGTTTTGCTTTCATACTAATGCAGAACAAAAAACAGATTTTGAAACCCCAAATGTTGCTGAGAAATGGAATTGTTCTCCCTTGACTCTTAAGAACAACATGTGAGTGTGACAAATCAGGATCCAGACACCCTCAGGGAAGAACAAGGGGTTTGGACCCCACAGAATAAACAATTGAATTATATGCAATGTTATTGTACTATAAAAATGTGTCAAATAAGGTCTTTTGTGAAAGCTTGTAATGTTCTAAATATAATGGTCATTAGATGTAGATAGACTGTGGTTATGAAGTTATGTATTTGTGGAGATAGAAAACTGCACCCGTAATTTGTGGCACAGTCAGGCAGGAAGGGGTTACCTCCTCAACCAGATGAGACTAGCTCCAAACACCTAGCATTTGAACAACCCAGGAAAAGACAAATGATCGGCCATTAGAGTTAATGGGAAGATATTCAGACAATACAGCTAGAATTTCCCCACACTGAATAACCATAAGTCACTGAGAGAGAGGAAAATATATATAAAAAAAAGGAAAAAGCCCTTTTAAGTAGGATGCTTGAAACTGAGGTACCAGTCACTTGGTTGGTGCTTTCTGTGAAACACTAGATTCCCTGTATAGCAGGGGGTACACTGGGAAACTGTCCAAGGATAATAGGTAACTTGTATTAGAAAAGGGATTTTAGCTAATTTGAAAGTTGATGTCATCCTGCAAGGAGTAACAACAACTGTTGGAAACCAGAGTGAGACCTTGTGCTTGTTAGTAGGTTACTGATGTCAGGGATCTATAGCAAAACCACACAGCATAAAGGCACCCTAGGTTACCCAGCATGTGGTGAAAGAATTTCTTACTGGTCTGAGTTATTCCCAAAACCTCACAGTGTGGGACATTTTACAAGTAGTAGCAAAGAAACTGGAGAGGCTAATTTGTTGGCTGAAATACTCTATATATTTCCAAAATTTCTTTTCAAAGTATACAATGTTAATTAAACATGTCAGACAGAGCTGGGAACAAAACCTTCTTTCCACACAGCAACTCCAGTATAGGCAGCAGTGGTGTAAGTTTTCTCCACTGCGTTGCCATCGGGCCCTAGTGAATACCTTTGATTGCACAGACTCTTTGCCCAACATCAGGGTGTTAACAAGGCATTGATAAAGAAGAATCACACAAAATATGCACAATCATGCTTCCTTAGATTCTCTCGTATTTTTCTTAAATCTTTTACACACATGTACAAAGAAATTCCTTCAAGAGATTTATTTTCCATCTTTCACAATCCTCCTGATCACTGATATCTCAAAGAGAAGACATCATATTTGTATAAATGTCCCACACATCATTGGACAATTGTCCTTGATAACACAGGAGATCCCACCCAGCCTTATTTTCTATGATATCATGATCTTCCAGCAGAAGACATCAACGTGTGTCAATATTTTCTGTGTCTAGTCACATAGAATTTGGAAGCCAAGTGGCTGCAGGATGGCTGCTTTATAATATACTTCATTTTCAAGCCCCCTCTAACTGTGCCAGTAGTTATCAAAAGACTGTATTAAATTGGAAAAAGCTGCATACTGAAATAAAAAAGAATTCTAATACAGTAGGTGCACTTAGAAAGCTCATTCCCATTTTAGAAGTATTACCAGTTCCACCAATAGTCTTCATTGCAAGTATAAGGAATATTGCTAGAATCAGTAATACTTCTAAAACTGTAATGAGCAGAAGTCTACTCATTGCACATCCAAAGAACATAAACGTACTACTGCACCACAGGAAGGAACAGCGTGGTGTGTTTACCATGACTGCACAAACCTACCTCACTCATTCCATACATACACACGAATGGAATATAACTGAGGATAAATCTTCATATTCATATTTATCTATCAATAAATGACCTGCTAGAGCTTTCCAGAGTATGAGATAGTGAACATTTCCATTTATATGCAAAGTGAGAAATATAAAAGTTCCTTTAAGAGTGTATATGTGCACAATGTACCCCTTCAGTCACTGTTATGTACCACTAATAAAAAAACACACTAACTTGTTACAGAAGAAAAATCCAAATGATTTTTAAAACCTACATACTACTGTTTATTGCACAGAAATGGCTCATATCAATCTGAAAATCCCTCTGAATGTTACAGTAATGTAATACGTCACAAAAGCATTATGTTTCAATTCATATTTCTTTCATTAACCGAGCTGTTCAGACTTTAAACCTACAATTACAAGAAAGTTTCACATTTGTACTCAGATAAAGAGATGTAGACTTAGTCTTCAAATATACTTTTGAGTGGATGCTGATTATATAATGTCCCTTGATATATTATTATAAAAATAAAAAAGACAGATGAATTCGCTTTTTGTATCTATATTATGTTACAAAATACTCCAGATGAAAACAAATGGAAATAATGGTTTGTACCCATCGCGATTGCTCATATCCACAAGTCCCACAAACATATTTAAGTAAATCCACACAAATCCAATTTTAATAAATGTCTTGTTGAAAACTGCTGCACTATCCAATTGATCATACTCTTCATAAAACCCCCACAAAAATGCCATATCATTTAATTACTCCAAAAACACCCAAAGATGTTCTCAAATGAAGGTTGAACAGTATAGGTGCATCATCACAAATGTGTTTTAAACCAGAACCGTTTGTCATACCATCTTTGATGTGAACTGTATCCCAAAAAACTTTGCAGAGTTAAAGAATGCTATCCTGGGGTTGAGTTTTGGTAGTGATTCTGTGTGTAAGGTTATGACAAGTCTGATTTGGATACCCTCCTACTTTAAATTTTTTTTTCTAAAAGTCATTCTTGTAATGTGGTATTACTTATGGTTACTGTAGTCTTGAGCCTAAAGAGTTTTTTTCCCTAAGTTTAAAATAAATGAGACTTGTTTTATTGATAATATTTAAGATAATACATATTTCATGTGATTATTCTCATCCTCTTTGTACACAGCTCAGATCACTACAGTCTAGAAACACTACAGTGTTTTTATAGATGAGCTCTCATTGAGACCTAAATAGGACCAGTTGTATTTACCTTTATTTTTATAGTGTTCATAAAGATCATGAACCAGAATCTCTAGGCTCACTATTACTACACAGTAAACAGGAAAGCCAACAGAGATTATAAAGGCCAGGGACAGACTACCTTATGCTGCAATTCAGGATAATGCCACATACAAACACTGCTGAAACACTCTACGGTGAAATCCACGCTCCAGTGAAATGGAAGTTTTAAAATTCTCAAATATTTTAATAATGTGAATCTAATTGATTTTATGCATGAGTTCTCATTGAGACCTACCTAATAAGAATATTATGACATTTTCATGAGTTCTCATTGAGACCTACCTAATAAGAATATTATGACATTTTCATCCCAGGTATGAGTGAACATAATGTGAAAAAAGATTGCAGAAATGGGGTCTTAGTGTTTACCATTAGCCAAAAAGCAGTTATTTCATGACCACAACTCAGTTGCTTCTCTGCAGAGTTTGTATATCTGTTAAGTGTGCAAATAATTCATTCATGATCTGTATAAACTACATTGGTTTACCCACAGAGTTTACTACATCCAAGAACTTACAGGTATGCAGTAGATAGTAGTACTTTCACTTATCGCTTTGAAACTTAAATATAAATGCCCAGGGTTTCTAAGATTTTGTTTTGGAGTGAGGATTTTAAACTATATTTTTCTATTGATGTTTTCTGAGGTGTACAAAGAACTATGTCTACAACTCTAACTCTAGGCTAACAGAATGTTTGTGTCTAGTAACAAATAACAGCAAAAAGAGAAGGGTTATGGAGGACAGGGAAAGAGAAAATCTTGATTCAGAAAAGACATGGAAATGGATGGTGTCAATGGCATGGAGAGAAACGGCTCAAGAAAGCTTTTCCAAAGATCAGGGACTATAGAGCTTTCAAGACAACAAAGATGATAGTGCATTATTTCCACATTTTATAGAGAATCTGAGACTAACATGTCTCACACCAGTTTTGCATAGCTTTGACTCTCCTGAAGTCAATGGAGTCACTCCTGATTTAAACTAGTGTGATTAAAAGGAGAATCAGTCCCTGTATTAATTATCTTCCTTACCTTTACAATATTGTGAAAATAAATTATTAAAATATTATTGAAAGTGAAATTAGTTGTTGTCTAGTCCACTTCCTAATGGACATGGGTTCACGTAAAAAACCAGAGTTGGCGCAAAGTAGCATGCTTTTTGGAAGCCTTAGTGGACAGGTGAATGGGCATGGAGACTGAATCACCTTCTAACTCTGAGAGCTGGTCCCTGCAGCTCAGAGGGGGCACATTTATGGTTTGCAAAGGTTTGTGCCAATTCTGCCTCTGCTGTATATTTTCTGATATTAGATATGGTACTGGATTAAATTCCAGGACTGTCCAGCCAGCACCTTTCTTTAGTACTAACGTCACTATTTAAATTTTAAAATGAGCTACTAGAAATTTTTTACAATGTCCTATACCAAACCCTCGTATTCTTCTGCAAGTCAAGAAATATGCCTGAAGAAATTACACCAAAGAAACAAATTGCCTACAAATTCTTTAGATAAAAGAACAAATTAGCATGTTAATCTTCAGAGTTATTACAAGTACTCATCATATTTCTAAGTCCCTTAGTGAGTACAAAGTTCATTAATGTTCTATGAATCTTCATTCTCTTGGTAATAAATGACTTGTAAGAACCACTGATGATTACTAAAAATTGTAATGTATAATGTACTATCCAACACAACATACGCAGAATGAAAAGAAAAAAACACCAGTCAATTATGACTAATATATAGTAGTGTTTGCTACTAGCCGAAGCTATCTATTGATTGATTGATTTATTTCCTAACATTTCTAGGAATCACGTACTATGAGAAAGTCTATATTTAAGGTTATGGACATTATAATATCTTGATTTTCTGCGCTCAGAAATTTCTCCAAAAAAAATCGCCTTTGAAGTGGAGATGTTTGATTCTTCATTTGATCCTAAAGATGAGTGTTTGTCTAAAGTTTTTACAAAGTTTGGGGCTATTTTTTGGAATTGCAAGAGATTAAAAATAAGGGTTTTTTTGCTCACTAAGAATCCAAAACTTCTTGTGGGGTTAAAAGAAATAAAAATCTAAAGTGATTGATAAATCACTTTGAGCATACTCAATGGGCATCTGTTAAGATTTTTGCAAAGTTCAGTGAAACTCCACCTACTTTATCACATGGCAGACATTATTTTTATCTAACCTATACAGGGACCTGACAACAAAAATATGAGGAAATACAATACAAAAATAAGAGGAAATACAAAACCGCTCCCAGGCACTTGTTCCACTGTCTTATGCTATGAACTAACTCTAAATGTTAGGATCTATGAAAAATGGTGTTGGGGAACTTAACAGGTGGATTAGGGTGAGGGATCTTTGTTCTGGACGCATCTATCAACAGCTTACAGTCCACGACAGAAAAGGTGTGTTTCCAAAACAAAGATATCAATTTATTAAGGTGACAACACAATAAACGCACGGGGGTCAATACAATGGGGTTGAACCCCAGACCCAATACCTTTAACTCAACCCCGGGACAACCCCCAAACAGTCTCTGCTGTTTAGCTCACGGTCTGCTCTTTGTCTCCAGGCGTTGTTAGCCTCCTGCCAGATGGTATCCGTCTGCTTCTATTCCACGTCCTGCTGTCGTCTACTTCTCGTCCCCAATAGCTTCTGCTTCTCATCCACGTCCTCGTCGAGCCTACCCACACTACAACCAAGATGTTCTCTCACCACCCACCACACTGTCACTGGAACGGACAGCAACTGGGTGCTCTGAACTTATATAGCCTTGGGCCAATGTCAAAGACCCAATCCTAGGGCTGGAATTTCCCGTCCTGGGAGGGTGTGCACATGGTACTACCCTTTGTTCCCGGCACTCTTTAGTGGTGCACCCGGCACCATGACCTACTTAGAGGTGGCTTTCCCGCCTTTACTGGTGTTGTCAAGCAGATTAAAAGACCTGGCACTGTGCCAAGGATCTGCTGGTGACAGTGACCGCAGCTGGAGACAGAAACTCCATTTTGTTTAGCCTGAGGTTCAAGCAACCTGACTTCAACTATACCTTATATAACTATATACATTAATATTCTAATAAGGTCCTTTACCTTACAATGGGGTATAAAATAATACTAAAAATATTGTAATAGATTAGATAAATCAAGTCACTTGGAAAATGGTGTTCAGTCTGGTCATCACATCCTAAAAAGAGATATAGCAGAACTGGCTCACAGGCAGGTAATGGATATGATTAGAGGGATAGAAAGATGTCCATAGGAGAAGAGAATGACAGAGTTAGGACCTTTTGGCGATGAATAAGAGGGAAGATGGTACAGGTACATTGTGACAGATGTGAGATCTTGGAAGCATAGAAACTCAAATTCTATTTTACTAAGATGTGCCAGATGCCATGAGAATATGGAGTATTCACAGACTAGTGTATCAATAAGCATTTTATCTGTCTTTCTCTTCCTCGATCATTGAATGGGTTTTCTGTGGCATCTGGAATCATTTGGGGTAGACGGGACTAATGCAAAGTCCAGTGCTGGTTATAAATGAACCCAGCCCTTTGCATGTTCACCCCCTGAAGAAAGGCGCATTGACTGGTTTTACCCATTTCAGGAGACCTGGGTAAAAAGGCCCCAAACTATGTAAAAAGTCAGCCTATTCTGACTTAAGAGAGTCACTCTAGGACACAGAACTGAAACACTTGCATATAGACTTACCAGGATCCCATGAGAATAATGGATAATACCTGGTAATCTTAGCATGCATGTGGACTGTTTATTGTTGTATTCTGTTTCTCTGTAACGTTTTTGTCTTAAATAAATGTAATCAGCTTTATTACACATCAGTGTTCCCATTTTTCTTCAGGACTGAAGAACCAGTTGCCTTCCATCTGTAAGAGTAAGCCTCTTTAAAAAAAAAAATCAGCACAGACAAATGGCTAAAAATACAGATAGTAAGGATGCAGTTTCCTTAGCAACAAAAATCCTGAGGCATCTTTCAAAGCACTTATACCTGTTGATAATGGAAAAAACCTGTTGCACTAATGGGGGTCCCTCGCACCTTTTAGTAGCACTATTTCTTTAATTCAGAACATACTTATTTAAGAGAAAGAAATATTTTATTAAATAAAAGGCCACAGGCTCCTAGCAACTTACCTCCCTCAGCACCACATGGAGGGATCAGGAAGCTTATGAAATGCTGCAGATCCCCCTGGAAGAAAGACTTAGCAGAGGCAGGAGCAGCAACAGGGACATGCTTCACAGCACTAGGAATCCCGCCGATAAAAGCAGGACAAATCTGTATAAGTTTGGGGTTTTTTAGGGGAGAGAAAGTTAATAGTTGAGGGGAAAAGACTGCAGAGGGGCTGTGGATCTTAGGTTAGAGGGAGCAAAGAAAAATTAAGGAGGTAAAATTATTGAATTATTTAAAGATAACAGAGGATTAAATGGAAGGCAGAGAATTAATATAGGAAAAAGTTGAAAACAGCTGAAGAACATGGAATGGATTGAGAAGGGGTTAAAATAATGAAAGATGAAAGAGAATTAGATATAATCTTATGATACTTCTGTCCTATACCCTTTTGGTCTGTAATTTGTCTAGCTGGATTGTTTTCTCTTTGGGACAGGTCTCATTTATTTTGAGCACCTCAGACAGTTTTCCAGAGGGGTAGCCGTGTTAGTCTGTATACAGCAAAAACAACGAAAACTTATGCCTGCTGAAATTAAATGTGTTAGTCTTTAAAGTGCTACAGAACTCTCGTTGTTCAGACAGTTTTGTGCACTGTGACCCCAATTCAGCAAGGTACTTAAACATGCACTTAGCTGTAAATGCATGCTGAAGTCTACCCCTACACAGGAAAATGCATGATTAATTTTAAGAAACCTGATCCCATCATATGAAGCATCTAATATTTTTTTTAAAATAGTTCAGGAAATGAAAGAGTTAAAAGGAGAAGCAAAAATATGCTTTAGAAGCTGGCAACAATTCCCATCATCTAGGTTAGTTTGTGACCTATTATGAATATATTTCAAAGTCACTTCCAATCCTGCTGTGCTATAGAAAGCTAAACGTTATGTTTTGCTATATATATATACTCCTTCTCACAGACATTTCCAAGACAGATTTTTAACATGCAATATCTAGAGTCTAACTTTGTCCTCAGAAGTTCCCTGTTTCTTTGAACGTGAAATGGCATTTTCCTGTGGCACTCTATGCACTCTAACTCTATGCAGTTAAATTGTGAATTGCAGTTAAATAAACTGGAGGCTTGGATTACAAGAGTAAGAACCTCATCAGAGAGGAAGAGGCATAGTCTCCTAGCCAGCTCAAGGTAATGAGAGCATTCTTCACCACTGTTACTATTTTTGTTATCTGCAGTAGAGAAGAGTCTCCAATAGACTCTAGGGGTGTGCTAAGTTGATGGTCAGAGACTGTGAGCTCTAAGTCAATGGTGGAGTCAATTCTTTTTCCTTCTCACTATCAATTCTGTCTTACCTGGATTGAAGCTGAGTCAATTGATTATTATCCATCTACATTTTAAAAAACAAACTAACAAAAAACATCCAAAGACGTTGTGGTGGCTCAGAATCAATCAGTTGATGAGGAGATAAATATCTGCATATAACATACTAATAATGTTCAAGGCCATGGTGTGTCACTCTTTCTTTGAATGGTCTCATGACAACGTGTAGAAGGACTGAACTGTAGGACTCCTCTGAAGAGTCTTGGTGAGGAGGAGCAGATGTCCAAGATGATTTTGATAGGAGCTCCTTAACCAGTGAGTCATCAGGGGAAAATCAGAGGCAAATGAGAGAAAATAAAATTTGAATGGATAGTCTTCAGGAAGACACAGTTAAGAGGACATTTATGTTAATTCAGAACATAGATCTTCTGAAAATGTTAAACTCATAATGATTAAGATCATAATTACAGGATGGCATCAGATTAGCTGTCTCTAGAAGTCAGGAATATAACAGGGAAAGTGGTAGTTATTGCATTTGTTATTGTTTCCCCTTTACTTGTATTTAAATTAAAGCTTTAGACATTTAGTTGTTTCAAATTTTAAAATATGTGACTTGTGTGGGACTTGACACAGTGATGGAGGGTGACCAGCTGTAACTGAGTTGGTGGCATTTAGAAAGCAGAGTGGCTGGGCAAAGCAGGAATATGCTGATACCTTAGCTGGGAATGGGGCCGAGAAGTGGTGAGGTGGCAGAAGTGCAACAATAACGGCATAGAGACTGACTGAGTCTGCTGCAGAATGGCCCTGAACTCAATAGGGTTTGAGATGGGGGCAGGAGCAGCAGGATTTCTGAGTTCAGGTTGGGGTAGGGCAGAAACTGAAGCAGAATGGCCTGAGGGTGGTGATAATAGCAATAGCACAGAAGCTGAGGCTAGCTGTGGTTTGATTGGTAGCAGGAACAGCAAAGCACTGTGAGGATGGTGCAGCAGAAGTAAAATTCATAAGCTCTTAGGGATGTGGCTCATACAACACCAGCAGTATCATTAGTGCAGTAGGAGCTTAGGTGGTAGTAAAGGTAGTGTGGAGTTCAGTAGGGAGTCCCCCAGCAATAGAGTAGCTGTGGTGATTTTGAGGTCTGCAAAAGCCAAAGAGGCTGTAACCGGTGTAGACAAATACAGTGAAACTTCAAGAGAAAGATTTGTCCATTGTTGGAGCAGGAGCTCAAGATCAGGAATAAACAGGGAATACACTTGTGAGATTCACTGACTGCAATAAGGGCACAGGTGGTTTTTCTGGATTGTGATTGTAGAAATGAGCACCTTTCTTATTTCTGGGTTATGGCCTACCCTTGGGTGAGTGGTGAGTAATATTTGGTTGCCTCCATCTGGGTGGGTGGCTGGGGAAAATGAAAGGAAAATATGGTTGACTTGTCTTAACATCTGTTAAAGTTAAAACTGTAGAAATTTGTTGGGATTGGACAGTCCAATAATTTGTTTGGACAGCAGTTTGTTACTGACTAATTACCAGCAGAATAGCTACACTATAAATTATTAGGACTGAGTTACCGGTTTGAATTCAGTGTAATATCTTCTGGACCTTTCTTACACTGAGAGACAGAACTATTCTCAGGAAGAACTGGTTGGTCTAAGACCATGACTTTTGCCATCCTGGATGTTAATGTTTCTTGTCTTCTCTTAAGAAGACTTCACTGCCATCTTAAATGGTATTACATGAATTTGTAATTCATTTGGTGTTATCTATAATGGGTGGTGTGCAAGAAATGTAGACTGGAACACTTATTCAAATCTGTTACCCATTGACTGCAACTTAATCATTCACCTTATGCAAAACAAGCCATGATTAGTTTTAATCAGAATTCTAAAATGGTTGCGTTTAAACATGTGATGTTTGAATGAAAAAAATTATTTTGTGAAATAATCAAATTTCAGAATTACTGACATGTTTATGGATCAGATGAGGATTTTCTTCTACTTACTTCCTCAATTCAAGCTGGTTATTCATCTAGTTAATACCTCAGATATGGCTCTCAAGATGTTGGAATGGCTATTTCTTTCCAAATCAATTTTCTACTGTACTCAAAGAATAATTGGGAATGTTGAAATGTTTGACCACTCAGCTACTGTATGATCTTTATCCTTTTATATATTATTGTTACTCTGTGTCTGTCTCCTCTAGGGGTCAGCTGATTTGTATCTATTTTTTCTGAATTGTTCTCTGACATATTAACATTCATCAAAATCTTTAATTATGGGGCAATTTGGATCTTCATATGGAGATTTATCTGCTCAGCAATTATTAGAGCTATTTGTCATGGGCTTGAGCGCAGTTAAGAGAATCAGAGGTCACACTTCAAGATGAATCTGCACATTTTCCTGGTATCCTGATTATGTCCCTTGCCCAGCTGGTTCCATACATTTTATTGGCTGTGTTGCCTAAATCAATTCTCCAACTAACTCCCTCACCACTAGAAGGATAGAGAAATTGAGTAGATTGCACCTCTGCAATCCCCTCCTCCCTACATTTCCTGGCAGCCTTCCATACCAGGGACACACAACCTAGGTTCTGCAACTGGAAGAGAATCAAATCCATTGGACTTGATTATTTTTACTGGCTGTTCCTGTTCCAACTCTAATTTTCTGTAGGCATTTCATATTTACTGATTTTTTTCTTTGTTGTTAATAAATCTGTTGCAGAAAACAACTGTATATCTGTTCAACTGTCATCCTAAACTTCTAAATTATCATTCTTTTTGTCTCAATCATTTTGGCATGTAATTTCGTAGGCTCTGTCAGCTATTCAGGTTTAAATGAGATTGCTTCAGAAAGATATAATCATAGAATCATAGAGTTGGAAGGGACCTCAGGAGGTCATCTAGTCCAACCCCCTGCTCAAAGCAGGACTAACATCAGCTAAATCATCCCAGCGAGGTTTTTGTCAAGCTGCAGCTTAAAAACCTTTAAAGATGGAGATTCCACCACCTCTCTAGGTAACCCATTCCAGTGCTTCACCACCCTCCTAGTGAAAAACTTTTTCCTAATGTCCAACCTAGATCTCCCCCACTGCAATTTGAGACTTTGTTCTGTCATCTGCCACCACTGAGAACAGCCTAGCTCCATCCTCCCTGGAATCCCCTTTCAGGTAGTTAAAGGCTGCTATCAAATCTCCCCTCATTCTTCTCTTCTGCAGACTAAACAAGCCTAGTTCCCTCAGCCTCTCCTCAAAAGTCTTGTGCTCCAGCCCCCTAATCATTTTTGTTGCCCTCCGCTAGACTCTCTCCAACTTGTCCAGATCCTTTTTGTAGTGGGGAGCCCAAAACTGAACACAATACTCCAAATGCGGCCTGACCAATGCCGAATAGAGGGGAATAATCACTTCCCGCGATTTGCTGGCAATGTTCCTACTAATGCAGCCCAATATGCTACTAGCCTTCCTGGCAACCAGGGCACACTGCTGACTCATATCCAGCTTCTTATCCACTGTAAGCCCCAGGTCCTTTTCTGCAGAATTGCTGCCTAGCTCATCAGTCCCCAGTCTGTAGCCGTGCATGGGATTCTTCCGTCCTAAGTGCGGGACTCTGCACTTGTCCTTGTTGAACCTCATCAGATTTCTTTTGGCCCAATCCTCCAGTTTGTTTAGGTCCTTCTGTATCCTATCCCTACCTTCCAAGGTATCTACCACTCCCCCTAGCTTAGTGTCATCTGCAAACTTGCTGAGGGTGCAATCTACCCCATCCTCTAGATCATTAATGAAGATGTTGAACAAAACCGGCCCCAGCACCGACCCCTGGGGCACTCCGCTTGTGACCGGTTGCCAGCTAGACATGGAGCCATTGAACACTACTCGTTGAGCCCTGTGCTCTAGCCAGTTCTCTATCCATTTTATAGTTCATTCATCCAACCCATACTTCTTTAACTTGCTGATAAGAATACTGTGAGAGACTGTATCAAAAGCTTTGCTAAAGTCAAGGTATATCACCTCCACCACTTTCCCCACATCCACAGAGCCAGTCACCTCTTCATAGAAAGCAATCAGGTTGGTCAGGCATAACTCTCCCTTGGTGAATCCATGTTGACTGTTCCTGATCATCTTCCTCTCTTCCAAGTGCCTTAAAATGGATTCCTTGAGTACCTGCTCCATGATTTTTCCAGGGATTGAGGTGAGTATGACCGGTCTGTAGTTCCCTGGATCCTCTTTCCTCCCTTTCTTGAAGATGGGCACTATATTTGCTTTTTTCTAGTCATCAGGGACCTCCCCCAGTTGCCAGGAGCTTTCCAGGGTAATAGCCAATGACTCTGAAATCACATCAGCCAACTCCCTCAGCACCCTCGGGTGCATTGCATCTGGCCCCATGGACTTGTGTATGTCCAATCTTTCTAAATAGTCTTGGACTATTCAGCCTTCCTCACTGTGGGATGTTCACCTCCTTCCCATTCTGTGCCGCCCAGTGCAGTAGTCTGGGAGCTGACCTTGTCTGTGAAGACAGAGGCAAAAAAGGCATTGAGTACCTCAGCTTCTCCACATCCTCTGTCACTAGGTTTCCTTCCCCATTCTGTAAGGGGCCCACACTTTCCCTAATCTTCCTCTTGTTGGTAACATACCTGTAGAAACCCTTCTTGTTCCCCTTCACGTCCCTTGCTAGCTGCAACTCCAGTTGTGCTTTGGCCTTCCTGATTTCATTCCTGCATGTTCGAGCAGCATTTTTATACTCCTCCCTAGTCATCTGACCAAGCTTCCAGTTTTCGTAAGCTTCAGTTGCAAGCTTGTAAGCTTGTAAGATGCAGTAGTCAGCTATCTATTATTTCAGGCAAGATGGTGAATGTAAAGACAAGTGAGGCAAGGGACAAAGGATGAGCCTGTAAGGTGCTTGACTTGGATTCAGGGGATTGTGGCTCATTCCTTGGGCTCTATTGCAGATTCCTGTGAAATGGGGAAGAAATGGGTCCAGATTCTCAAAGGCATTTAGGCACCAAAATATCTTTAAGGTTATGGGCCTTATTCTTCTGTGCTTCAGTTCCTCCCCTTTAAAATAGGGATAATGGGACTTTCTTTATCCAGCTTGTCTTAGACTGTGGACTCTGGGCCAGGGACCATCTCTGAGGATATGGTCACACTGCAAAAACAGACCCATGACAGTGAGTCTCATAGCCCAGGTTAACTGATATGGGCTCATAGGTATGCTTCAGCCCAAGCCTTAACGTCTACACTAATATTTTAGCCCTGAAGTGTGAATCCTATGAGCCTGACTCAATTGACCTGGCCTCTGAGACCCGCTGCTATGGGTCTTATATTACACTCTTACTCTGTGTTTGTACAGTGCACAGCACAGTGGTGCCCTGATCTCAGCTGGGGTCTCTAAATGCTATTCTGATGCAAATTATCATATCTACTGTCACTCCTTATTCCCCTGTGATATGGTCCAGCCCTGATCATTTTAAAAGGGAAGAGGTGATATGAAGCTAAATGGCATTTGATGAGACTGCATGGTCTTATGAGACAAGAAAATCTCATGTTAAATTACTGAGATGCTCTCTAGAAGGGAGAGGCAGCATATATTTGTTACTTCTTGCCTCTTTTTTTAAGATCTTTAAATCTAGGCAAATCAACTGAAAATCTTTTGTAACTACAGTGCTTGCACTGGATATTTACAATAAGTCCTGCTGAAGTTTTTCAATAAGCTTTCATGAATGTTTGTTTTTACTCTGTGTCTGCATATAACTTTGTCTAAAGAAGTTTCTACTGCTCTAGTCAGGGCGGAAAAAGGAGTTTAAGAAGAAATGCAGCAAGCTCTGCAATTTGTAATGTCTGCTTTATGCTTGCAGTAATCCAACTGTGAGTTTGGCCTGCCACTAAGACTGACTCCTTTTGGGCCAGATCCATCACCATTACTCTCTGCCATCCTTGATTTCAATGGGACTGTTTGTGAAATAAGATACTACAGTAGAACTTGAGAGTTACAAACACCTCAGGAACGGAGGTTGTTCATGACTCTGAAACGTTCATAACTCTGAACAAAACATTATGGTTGTTCTTTCTAAAGTTTATAACTGAACATTGACTTACTACAGCTTTCAAACTTTACTATGCAGAAGAAAAATCCTGCTTTCCCTTTAGCAGTTTACATTTAACACAGTGCTGTACTGTATTTGTCTTTTTGTTGAGTTTCTACTGCTGCCTGAGTGCGTACATCCAGTTCCAAACGAGGTGTGTGGTTGACTAGTCAGTTCGTATCTCTGGTGTTTGTAACTCTCAGGTTCTACTGTACTCCGCATGAGTACTAAAGCAGAATAGTCTCCCCTTTTGTTGAGTTTCAGAGACAATGTTCCATTTCCTCAACACCTTTCTGAACTATAAACAGTATAAGATATACAGCAAGGTCCTCACAGTCTCCTTACTCTTCCTTTGTATTATCTACAATACATAATATGATCCCCCAGTTTTGAGTCTCTGCTTTCTGTTAGGGGTGGCTTTCTTTTACATTAACAGTGAAGAAATTCTTCTATTTTGGAGGTATTGAAATAGTCTACACTGGAAATGTCCAGGAAGCTGCTTGTGATATTAGACTCATAGACCCATAGACTTTAAGGTCAGAAGGGACCATTATGACATCTAGTCTGACCTCCTGCACAATGCAGGCCACAGAACCTCACACCCCCATTCCTGTAATAGACCCCTAACCTATGACTGAGTTACTGAAGTCCTCAAATCATGGTTTAAAGAATTCAAGGTACAGAGAATTCACCAACAAGTGACCAGCAAGTGACGCAGGCCCCGTGCTGCAGAAGGCGAAAAAATCTCACATCCTCTGCCAATCTGCCCTGGGGGAAAATTCCTTCCTGTCTGCAAATATGACAATCAACTAAACCATGAGCATGTGGGCAAGACTCATCAGCCAAACACCCAGAAAGTACTCTCCGTAGTAACTCAGAACCCACCCCATCTAACATCCCATCACTGGTCACTGGGCATATTTACTGCTAGTAGTCAAAGATCAGTTAATTACCAAATTAGGCTGTCCCATTATACCTCCCCTTCTATAAACTTATCAAGCTCACTCTTGAAGTCAGCTAGGTTTTTTCCCGCTGCTCCCCTTGGAAAGTTATTCCAGAACTTCAGTTCCTCTGATGGTTAAAACCTTCATTTAGTTTCAAGCCTGAACTTCCTGATGGCTAGTTTATATCCATTAGTTCTTGTGTCCACATTAACACTTAACTTAAATACCTCCTCTCCCACCCTGGTATTTATCTCTATGATGTATTTATAGAGAGCAATCATAGCTCCTCTCAGCCTTCTTTTGGTTAGGTTAAACAAGCCAAGCTCTTTGAGTCTCTCCTCATAAGGCAGATTTTCCATTCCTCAGATCATCCTGCCCTTCTTTGCAGCTGTTCCAGTTTGAATGAATGTTTCTTAAACATGGGAGACCAGAATTGCACACAGTATGCCAGATGAGGTCTCACCAGCGCCTTCTATAACGGTACTAACACATCCCTATCTCTACTGGAAATGCCTCGCCTGATGCATCCTACGATGCCATTAGCTTTTTTAATGGACACATCATATTGGTGGTTCATAGTCATCCTCTGATCAACCAATAGACCCAGGTCCTTCTCCTCCTCTGTCAGGCATAGAATTGTACAAAATGGCAAGCAGGTAATGGAAGTAAAGCTCAGCAGTTCTATCTTCCACATAGGGTGGGTGCCAACTCCTTGTTTTGATGTGGGGTTCCCACATTGAAAGAGAATTTCAAGTGTGAAAATGGAAGTGTTAAACAGACATATTCTGCAGAAATCTATATAAGAAATATGGTGTTGGTCTACAACTGGAACAACCTACACAACCTTTTTCAGACCTTCCACAATATAGACTTCCTGCCCACCAAAAATATACATTACCTTATTTATTTTTTTTACAATTTAATTAGCATCCTGCAGCATGTTACATTTGAGAATTCCCTGAAAGCTGATCAAATTTGCCTCTGTGGTAAAAATTTCTGGAAGACAGAACAGGGTCTGCTTATGGTAGAGCCTAATATATTTGGAAATAGCGAAGATTTAAAAAGCTCTCTTTCTCTTTGTATACCAAACTGAAGTCAGTATAACTAATCTCCTTCAACCTGAAAACAGCCTACTTTAGTATATATGCCATGTGGAATAATTTCAAAGGAGATCCAGACATGACCATTAGAATTAGGTATATAAAGTCTGGTACACAGTAGAATTACCAGTTTTCCTGAACCCAACAGGAAAGTACCAAGTAAGATGTTAATTCTAGAGAATTAGGTTAGATCAGTTAACTTTAATTGTAGCTGTTTGGACTCACTTTTTTTTCCCCAAAAAGTCTCCTACTTAGGGAAAAATTCTAGGTTTTTTTAGTAAGATTTAGTAATTTTAAAAAATAATTATAATTATCTGCAGTTATATCGTACTTTTCATCTGTGGTTCTCAATGCGCAGGACACAATTATTATCACAACTTTACAGATGGGGAAACTGAGGCAGAGAGCAGTTAAGTGATTTGATAGTGTCAGTGTCAGGATTTTGAATAGAACCCAGGTCTTCTGATCACAGTTCCTGGCCTAGGCCCTTTTGTCACCTTCTTCATATGAATTATACTGTATAAAATATAGCAGGCTAGAGCAATTTACAGATATTTAAGGGAATATGATATATCATCACCACCAGAGCTATCCAGAGTGAAATTCATTAATATTCTAAATGCCCTTTCAATGACATATCTGATGATGCTGAGGGATTCATTATCATGTAATTCTGCCAGAGTTTGAAAATCTTGAATTGGTGTCAGAACCCACTGCTTAAAAGAATCTCTAAACTGACACTGGAAAATATATACAGGTAAGAAAATGTAAAATTGTAAAAGTAAAAAAAGGACATGAGCCAATGGGGGGAAAAACCTAATAACTATTCTCCCTGAATATTGCCTGTTTCAAGCAATTGGTGTGTTGCTTATTGCTTGATGGATAATAAATGAATTGTGACAGAATATGGGAATTTAGATTACAACACCGATGATTCTGTATTTGGTGTCAGATGGAACTTGCATATTGATAGGACAATATGCTTGTAGAATTCTAAAAGTCATTTAATTATTAGCTGAGACACAAACATTGCTGCAGTTGACCAGGAAAAACTGAAAATTAGCTATGTCACAATGTTTGTGCTTTGTTTGCAGATATCTTTTAAAAACAAATACACTTTTTAATTCTGTTAAGAGTGGCACTGGGAGCTGTTCATGACAGAAAAGAGGCAAGAAAGTAGAATTCTGTGTTGGACCGTCCTCATTCTTTCTTAATCTTGGAATCACATTATAATGTTTTATAAAAGAGGGAGAAATTGAGGTAAATGAAGTAATTACAGCTGTTGGATTTGCTTCTGAACTTGAAGAAGGGAATAAAAACCTGACACAAATGTATAGACCCTAGTTTATTAACTCAAGTTCAATTTAAGTCTTTGAACTTAAACTTTGCAATTTTCAGCCACTTCCTAATTCTCTTTTTTTCCTCTTTGTTTATTTTATTTTCTCTTTTGAAATAAAGGGAGTAAAGGGGATGTATATAAACAAGAATAGAAAAGAAAACTTCAAAACAAAACTAACAAGTTTCAAACAGTAAGGAATACTTCTGTGTTTGAGAATGAACAGACAGAAACACAGATATTAGAATTAAAAGGTAGAGAGCTAAATAAATCCATATTATATTTAGATGCCTCACAGTGGCTTAGTTATGTGTGAAATTTTGTATCAGTAGTTTTTAGAATTAAATAGGTCAATTGCTTTACATGTTTTGCCTTTGAATAAAATATATTTCTATTTCAAGAACAGAACAATTCTGGGGACTTCTTATGACAATAGGTCACCTATGTTTTTAGCTGGTTGGCAGATAGAATTCCCACTCCGCTCTGAAGACAATTTACGTACACTGGGCTAGATTTACAAAGGGACTAAGATTTGACAGCCTTGACTGTTGCAACGTCTAATGTTTAGGTGCCCTGCTACCTAGTGGAGTTCACAACCCTGAGTTAGGCACCCTATACAATGCATAGGGAGAGTTAGAGTACGTCTAGACTGCATTAAGAGATCCATGGCATGCTGAGGTCATCGGACTTGCACTGAAGGGCTAAAAGATTGCAATCTAGATGTTCTGGCTCAGGCTGGAGCCCAGGCCCGAGGCCCCCAGGGTCTCTGAATCCAAAAGTCTACCCTACAATTTTATAGCCCTGCAGCCAGAACCCTGCAAATGCAAGTCAGCTGACCTGGGCTAGATTAAGCTTTGCCACAGGTCTTTTATTTCAAGCATAACATATAAGCATAGGCCTCAGATGCCTGCAAATGGAATTCACAAAAGCCTGCAGCCTAAGATGAGAGCTGCCTCACCTAGCTAACAAGATGCTGAGGTAAGAGGTCCAAACCCTCAAAGGCAAATAGGAGCCTGAGGCCTGGTCTACACTACAAAATTAGGTCAACATTAGCTGCTTTCTATCACCCTAGTTGCGCATTTCTCCACACTTAAATGTGTCTTCCACCAATGTAACTGCGCCATTATGCTGACACAGTGACACCACCTCCCCTAATGGGATTGTGCAGAAGTGGATGCAGCATGAATGCACTACGTTACTTATGTCGACCCTAACAGTCCTCTAGCAGCTGTCCCACAGTACCATATACTGACCAATTTAGTCACAATTGTGAGTTCCACTGCCCAGGAGTCACAGAGACAAGAAGCCAGATCCCATGCTCTTAAAAATCCCATGAAGTTTTTAAATGCCTTTTGCTAGTTGTCCAGCTTGGTGAGCACACCTCTAGCTACTTTCTATTGTGCACAGCTGCCCAGCTCACCATGCCAGCTACAAGCTTCAGATGCACTCTGGCCTGCAATAGACAGGGGGTACTGGATTTCCAGGGCCTGTGCGGAGAATGGGCTGTGCAGGCACAGCTCCAAACCAACCATAGAAATATCAGCATCTACAAGCAGAGTGTTCAGTGGGATGCAAGAAAATGGGTAAGACAGGGCCCAGCAGCAGTGCCATGTGAGAGCCAAGGAGCTGCGACAGACATACCAAAAAGCCAAGGAAGCCAACAATCTATCCGATGCTGAGCCACTGCTCTTACAAAAAGCTGCATGCATCTCTCTGCAGAGATCCTACCATCATTTCCCACAGCACTGTGGATATTTCTTCAGAGCCTAAGTCACAGGCCCCTGCTCTGAACAGTGAGGAGGAGGAGGACGTAGTGGACAAGGAAGAGGAGAAAGAGTATGGGAGAAAGGCAACCAGGAAACTCAACTGTGCAGTGAGACAGGACCTGGTTTTGACTCCACTTCAGCCCAGCCAGTCCCACCGGTCGAGCATGTGTGAGCCCATTGCAGGTGAAGGAATCTTGGGTAAGTCTGATAGATTTTCAATTACAGGGATTGCACTCCCAAATTAGCAGGATACATATTTGATTTTTCATTAATTTACTCATGCCCGGAAAGGTAGTGCTACTACCAAGACAGGTAGTTGCTATTTGCTTTTCCTTCCCATCTAGGGATAGGAGAGGGGTAGGGAAGCATGTGGAGCACTTTGTTTATGTGCACAGCAATGTCCCCTGAATCATCCTCAGAGATCTTGATGAGACGTTCATGAGGTTACTCTGCAATCCTCTGCCAAATGTTTCTAGGGAGGGCTGCCTTATTTCTTTTACTGCCGTAGGACACTTTTCCACACCAGTCAACGATAACTTCAGCCGGCACCATTGCAGTACACAGGCTGGCAGCATTTGGGCCTGGAAGGCTTTGGGACAGCAGCAGCAGTTGTGCTTTTTTCTGCCTTTATTACCCTCAGCAGTGAGATGCCAACTAAAATCACCACCACCCGTTGAAATGCCATTGTTATATTAGAAAAGAAAGACTTTCAGGATCTTATTCAGAGGACAAGGCAATCCGCTATGTTTATTGTAAATACAAAAGACCTTAAAAAGCTATTGCATTTATGCACGCACCCAACACACTCATACACACACTCACACCCCAAGGGTTCTGCAGCTGGCAGAATATAGTTACCAGCCTATGCGCTGCTCAAGCCAACCTAGTGACCAACTAGGCTGAGCACGAGGGGGCGGAACTGGGCCTCTGTTGGTCGCAATCCAATGCTTCTCGAAGTTTGCAGAATGAAACCCAAAGTTTCCATATTCTCACCACATCTTTTATAGTCACTGGCTTCCATGTAAGGGTATGGTCCTTGCTGTGTCATGCTGCTTCCAGGTTCAGTTTGGTTGTTAATCACCAGTTAATTGCAAACATGACTATTCTTTTATTTCTGTACTTTGTCCATTCCCAGAGTGGATTCTTCTGAACTTTAGGGTTATTTATCTGCACTTTAGGGTCATTGATATGCATTCTTCGGCCTTCAGGGTCAAAATGGCAGTCGCCATCTTCACTCCCCTTTCTGTTGTCAGAGCAGTTTAGGCTGGCATCTTTTTATGTCCTGCACATACATTCCTTACTCACACACACAAAGAGAATCATCAAGACATTTTTAAGTTCAGTAGCACAAGTTTCAGGAGTTCAATAGCACAAGTTTCAGGAAATAGCTTACTTCAAGAAACTAATAAGATGGAGTTCAACTTATGCCACACTAAACAGTACTATATCATTATAAAGGAAAAATCTATATCTACCTCTGCTTCACGTATACAATAAAACAAGGAATCTACATCTAATTCATCTGCACATCTCCTGGGGATGGCTCACACCATTGCACTATACTACTAGAATGATGCAACCGAGCAATACCCTACTCATTTCCCCAACACCGACGGGGTATACGCACCATGGCTGATGCCATGTGCACAAACATGGCACTGTGCACAAGCAATCCCAAGCAGAGTTGAGAAGGTAGTGCTTAAAACTTTTGGGGTGCAAGAGGAGTGTGTTCAGCATCTTAAGTTTTGCTTTCCATAGTGAATATGCAAACAGTGTACCTCTGTGTGTTTTATCTGTAGCTGCTGCCATTGCATCCTTCACAGTCTCCCACTCCACACCAACAGAACACCTGAGCCAGATAAGGAGGAGAAAGAAGAGGACTTGGTAGGACATGTTCAGTGAGATTCTGCAAGCCAATGCTGCATTGGACCAAGAGCACAGGGCTTGGAGGATGAACATTGTGGACAGCCTAAAGAAGGAAAGAGTGGAGAGGAGAAAGGCCCAGGCACCCCAGCAGGAAAAGAAGAGGAACATGCATCAGGACATAATGTGATGTCTCAGGAGCAAACACAGATGATGAAAACTTTGGGGGACCTGCAGGTTCATCAATCCTAGGCTTCCTCTCTTTGCAACCCATTGAGAACTCAATATCATGACCACCTTATATCTCCCTCCTTCAACATTCCATATGGCATCAGGAGTCATTGCAGTACCCCTTCTTTTCCACATTAAAGACAATCACCACTTCATATACACTAACCTGGGAAAACCATGGTTTTAGTATGTGTAGCTGAAATGAACATGAATTTTCTCTTCTATTAATTTATTAAGTTTTCAATGTATTTTTTGTAAAATTGCATGGGAATTTTTTTCACTGATTTTTTTTTTTTTTGGAATATATTCATCTTTATAAATTCACAATGTGTTCTGCCGAGTGCTCAACAGTTCTGAAAGCAACCAATTATATGTTACTGCACAGCGTAACAGAACTCATAGGATCATTCACAAACAAAATTAATAGGTGCATTGACAATGTTATATTCCCAAATGTACAGCAATCACCATATGATGCCTACCAGGCTATAAAAGAACAGGTCCAGATAGAGCACCCTACAACAACACACATTACTCTGGATCACTGCTAAAATGGTGTCTTAAAGCCTCCCTGAGCCATATAGCTTCATCTTGAGCTCTTTTAATAGCACTAGTATTTAGCTGTTCAAATTCAGCAGACAGCTGCTCCACCTCTGTCCTCCATCTCATCAGAATCTTTTCCCCCTTTGCTTCACAGATATTATGCAGAACACAGCAGGCATCTATAACCACTGGGATATTTTTCTCAGTAAGGTCCAATCTTGTGCATAAACAATGCCTGCATCCCTTCAATGGACCAAAAGCACATTCAACTGTCATTCTGCACCTACTGAACTGGTAGCTGAATCATTCCTTGGTGCTATCAGGGTGACCGGTGTTTGACTTCATGAGCCACTGAGCAAGGGATAGGCTGGGTCCCCCAGGATCACTTTTGGCCTTTCAGCATTGCCAATGGTAATCCACCATTTGAGAAAGAAAGGTTCTACTTGTAGCTTTCTGAACAGTCCTGTGTTCTTAAAGGTGAGACCATCGCGCAGCTTCCCTAACCAGCCCACACTGATGTAAGTGAAGTGTCCCCAGTGATTCACCAATGTTTGCATAACCATAAAAAAGTAGCCCTTTCTGTTGATGTACTCAGTGGCAAGGTGTTCTGGTGCCATAATAGGGATATGCACGCTGTCTATCACACCAATGCAGTTTTGGAACCTCATTGCTCCAAATCCAGCCACAATAACCTGCACATTGCTAAGAATCACTGTTCTGCATAGCAGGAGGCAATTAATGGCCATGCAACTTTCATCACAACAGCCCCTGCGGTGGATTTTCAGCTATAAATTGAATCCGAGCTGACCAGTAGCAATTTGGCTTTGCAAGTTTCCACAGTAAAATCACCACCCACTAAGTGCAGCTCTCATTTTGATGTCCCTGCACGGAGATTTGGGGCAAGTTCAGTGCACAGATTCAGGAATGTGGTCTTGCACATCCAAAAGTTCTTCAGCCACTGCTCATCATCCCAAATTTGCATTACTATGCCATCCCACCAGTCAGTGTTTGTCTCTCAGGCCCAGAAGCCGTGATTCACCATCTGCAGCTGCTCCACAAACACCACTAACAACCTTGAATTTGTTCTCAATATCTCACACAGCAATCTATTCTCCAAGGAATCATCATATTCCCCATTCATTCGGTTTTTGTGGCTCTGCAAATGCTCCAGGATAGTCGCCTGCACTTGCAAGATGCATGACAATTGTGCAGACCATCTTTGCCAAAAGAATCACTGCTGCCTTCATTAAATCTAGGGTGCAGTTAATGAGTCACACTTTAGTCAGAACTCACCAGGAATCAATGAACGGCTACCTATAGGGTTTTAACACCAGCTAATAGGCTGGCTCAAATAAAACTTT
Organism: Emydura macquarii macquarii; assembly: GCF_026122565.2. NCBI lineage: Eukaryota > Metazoa > Chordata > Testudines > Chelidae > Emydura > Emydura macquarii. The sequence continues at coordinate 13,711,561 of NW_027130520.1, read as the reverse complement.
CAGCCCTTCTATTATAGGCCCAATGGCTATTCCACAACAGTGTTAAACGTATCTGCTTTACATTTTTAAGGTGAGTTCAAATCCTAGGGGGCTGCATTTTCATTATGAATTCTTAACATTTTTCTTCTCTAATTATCAAATCAATAAATATATTTCCAAGGCTTCATCCTAAAATACTCTCTATCGACCAAAACATATTTAAGTAATATATTTTAGCTCAGTTCAACAGAATTATGAAGTTTAAATTTTGTATGCAGATGGACCTCAGTTTGAACCAGAGAACATACTTTTGAACTTTATAGTCCACAAGTACAACACTTTACTACTTTTTTCAGTCCTTCTCAATATATTTAGTTATTGAATTAATGGAAAATATAGGAATTCTCTGGTGGAGAAAAATGTTTATCCATCACCAAAGTTTTAAAGAACCTGTAGCTTTTATTTCAACTGGAATTCAGTTAATCTCACACATTTGTATCTTAATCAACATTTCTAACTTGTAGCAATGAAGCTGTAGATTAACTTTTTTTCTAAAGTAAAAGGGTAATAAAAGATCCAAAGCATTTATAATTTTTAAAAGCCTCATTAGAAAAAAACAGCCATTTATATCTGTCCTCCCATCCTGCCCACAGAGTCACTTACAAGATTAGGGCCTGTAAAATCAACTATATTAGAAAAGGCTGATCCATTTACACTGTCATATTAAAGGGTCATTCTATTCAATTTTCCACTGACCCTCACTTTGCAAGGAAAGTGAGGGTCAAGGTTAATAAATTCCCAATATAAGCATCTTTTAAAAAAGATGCTTGAGAAAATAAGCCCTGGCCAATGCTAAGCAGCTGAGGAGCCCTCTCAGAGGTCTCAAAGGGTAGCAGTGGGCAGCTCAGCATCGCAGCAGAAAGAATGTCTCAGGCATTCTGGGTGCCAATCATCTTCTCTCTGCATCCCAGGAAAAAAAATACAACATGTAGCAGTCATTGAAGTAGTGAAAACTACAGTAAAAGGCCCCTATCCTGCAAACTCTTATGTGAGTAGTTACATTGACTTCAGAACAATGGCATGAAGGTCAAAGGCAAAGAGGCCACCAAAGTTCTGAGCTCTTCTCTCTAGCCTTCCATTGCATGCAGGCAGAGATGGCCCACTGTCTCTCCTCACTTCAGCTGAATGGCTCATTGACCCACTGTGGGAAAAGCAGGAGTGGAGTTATAAGTTAGCACTGCCCATCGGGATGATGTCTTACTGATGCCTCATAGAATACGTTCCCCCCCCCCCAATTCGCTGATGCCTGTCTATTGGTTTGTCTGTCCATCCATAGAGCAAGCTCCTTGAATCCTTCATATTGTCCCTTCCTGTATGTTTGGAAAACCTCAAGCACAGTTTACATGCTACTGCAAATAAATAATGGGATGTGGGGAGGATTATAGGAGTGATTCTAGTTCTAGCCTTAGGTGCTCAGGTAATACAGTGGTGAGAGAAACATAAATAAATAAATGTGCCTAGATTAGACCTAACCTGTATATTAAGATGATGCTATGAAAGGTTTTGAAGGAGGAGGGGGATTTGCATGAGAAAATTTTAGTTTATTCAGGAATGACCTAGCTGAACAAAATAGGTTACATGACTTGGGACCAAGGGGGGATACAGGGCTATAGACCTGGGGGATAACACTGTTGCCAATATGTTTAGCTTGTTTGAAAATTCAGCAACTTTCCTTCTTTAGGGACTTTACTAGTAGTCCTGTGAAATATGAAAGAAAACTGGTTTCAGAAGCAACATGATCCATCCCTATTGAAGTAAATAGAAATCTTTATATTGACTTCAAAGACCCTTGATCAGGACACATATTTGAATGTAGAATGCTTTAGTGATGAATTTAGTGAATGTAGTTTGTAATTTTTAGAGAACCTTTCCACAAAATAATAAACAATCTTGCACTGAAGATTGAGATCTCAGACTAGTTTGTGCGGTTGCCTAGTGCATCACAGTAGTCCCAGAATAAAAGGGTCCATGTAAGGCATCTTTCTATGAAATTCCACCCAAATCAAAAAAGTAAAACTCTATATAATTACATAGGACCATTTGAATAACATTCTCTGGGTTTTCAGAAATCTTTGTAAATTAGAGGAAGAAAGCTTGATTTGCTGAAGTCTTCCACTCTGAAGTTAAATCTAATAACTCGTAATGCTCACATTGATGTAAAACTCAAAAGAGAAATTTCAGTCACCAAATAACTGTATTTTGATTTTTTCCTGGCCAATTTACATTGATGTTCATATAAAGAAATGTATTAATGCCTGAAAGGCTGCCATGGAAAAGAATAGAATCAACACAATTGATGCCTCTGCCTTGCCACAAGACAGAGTTTTTAAAATGAATTAGTAAATTCTTTATATATCATCAAAAGGTGCTAACTAATGAAGAATAGGACTCACTGCTCCAGCCCACTCACTAGCTTTGACCAACCTGTGCTATTTTAGCTAAATAATAGCTGGATGCTTAAAGGGGCACATTTTAAAAAGGTTGGCCTCCATTTGTGGGCACAATTCAATGGTGGGTCCTTTACCCTCTATCTGACTGTGGGCTTGAACTGGGTAGCAGCTGGGAAAAAAATCATATTATGAAGAACAAGTAGCAGTGCTTTCGAGGTAAATAAAATTACTTGTTTTCTCCCCAGTGGACAAGCAAAACAGAGTAGGCTGACCATGGGCTGAGTGACATCAAACACAAGAGGTTTGAATGGCAGGGGAGAGAGACTGGATAGAGAACACCAGAGGGAGGCACAGGGGCAGAGCAGAACAACAGAAATGGCCTGCCAGTCAGAGAAGAGGGGGAACAGAAAAGGACAAAGAGTTGAGTAGATCAGTAGAACTGAAAGACTAGTATGAGGGGAGGGACATGGCTTTAATTTATGTCAGCTCCGTGGGTAAAGGAGGTGGACTATTGAGCATGTCTGAGGCTCAGGGTATGTCTATGCTCTGGAGACTATGCCAGCATAGTTATGTCTCCATAGTTATGCTGACATAACTCTGTAGTATAGATGAAGGATACACTGACAGAAGGTTTTTTTTGTTGGTGCCGGAACACAATCTCCCCAAGAGATAGTACCTACATTGACAGAATCATTCTTCCATCAGTCTAGCTGCATCTAAAATGGGGATTAAGTTGCCATAACTATGTTGACGTAGCTTTTAGGTGTGTACCAGGCCTCAGGCTGAATCTGTTGTTTGTTAGTGCTCTAAAATGAGAGCTGAGGATTGAACATATACATTCATGTTAAAAATTATCTATCCAGTATGGTGGGAAACTCTCAAACGAAGGATTCTGCAATATATCCTAACAGTGGTCAAAATTAGGCATTGTTCTAATTTCCTCGGAGCTCATTTCACAGCTCCTGATGGAAGAACACCGTATCCCATCTGATGTATGTTATACCAAAGGAATGTGTCTATCTTAACAGGTGATGAACATAGATGCTGTTGCAGATGTAGCTGCATCCTAACCCACTGATGGGTTTAAAATCAGCACTTAGGCATCTGAGCTCCCGGGAGACAATTGAGGGAGGCAGATAGTGTAGAAACTCATGGAAGCATGTCTACTTGTGCAGACATGATGCCAAGAAGGTTGAGGGACAGGAGACCAGCAGGACAAATTGGACCTGACTGCAGTGGGTCTGAGATCTGATATTTTCCCCTGGTTCTTGAATTTTGGGTTCTACAGTCTAATCTTTAATTTAAGCAAACAAACAAAAACAAACTTTATCCTTTGTTGTAAAGATAACCAATAAAATATGAACAAGATGTAAATTAAATGCATCAAAACTTGCTTGAGTCTGCAAACAGCTTTAAATAATAGTTCTAACAAATGTAAGTCATTCCACTTAGTCATGCACAAGTTATGCTAACTCTGAAGCATGATGGCAAATTCTATATTAACATTAATTAATACACTGCTGATCAAAGCTTGAAAGAAAGTAGAAAGAAGATCATATTATAACTGTTAAATCTGCTGAGAGTGGCATCCTATTTTGAGTTGATAGGGTTAAAGAGTACTATCCCTTCATTTGGTTTCCAGTGTAACCCCTGAGGACCAGGTATCACTATGAACGAAAAGGGTCTTTGCATCAATTGCCTTGGTCTTCATGGATCTCCCAATGTCTGGAAAGCCAATTTTCCTTTTCTCCAGTTGAACAATTATGTGGAAGCTTTGCAAATCCAAAAATCAATGAATATTTAGTCCTTCATGCTGAAGAGTTTCATTTCAAGACATTTAATCCTATTTGTTAAATTTACTGTTCTTACTATTTAAGATCAAATGTCTAATAGTTAAGTTATCAAACCATGGCATATAGGTTTCTAATATCATAGCCATGAGATATTACTGCTGAAGAATAGGATTTTTTCACCCATAATATTTTACATAATGTTATGTAACATGATACATAATATTGAGTATATATAAATGTTTCCATTTGTTTTGACTATCAAGTTTAAAGTCTGTAGAATAAATCTGATGCTTCAAACACTACCAGAGCTATTACACTCACTGCTGCTTCCATTCTGTTACTGCTACTTATTTCTGTAATACAATCCACTGCTTCTCCTTTTTCCCACTATTGTTAAGGGGGTATAATTTAAAGGTACTTCCTTCCTTCTGTAGTGATTCCCAGATGGCTTCATATGGTAAGCTTTTTGAAGTGCCTTCATGCTATCATTCCAAATAGAGCACTGTCAGATGAATCTGTGCAGCTCACATATATAAGAATCTATAGCAGACTGCATTTGCCAGCCACTAGTTTAGAGTGATTACATTAATTTAATCTGATCTGGATTCTAAGCAGCTCAGTGTCTCCCCCACTCTTTTGTTCCTACAGACTCATTCTCTCCTCAATTAAAAATATCATCTAACATTTTTAAATCTAAACTGAATACCTTTAAGACATCTGCAGAGCCACCAAAGCAAACTCCAGATCTTGTAATGGTAACCTTTGTAACCCTGAGGGCACATTCACCATCTGGGGAAGGTAAAACAAAGTCCATACTGAAGTTTGATTCCTCAGGACTGGCTTCATCACCATAAAAAGATTTGAAACAGAAGCAAAGGAACACATAATACCTGATCGCAGCCACCAGGGGCCTTTCCAGCTTTCAACAAGTTGAGAGAGGGAAGACATATCTTTCCCTGAGTATCTTCTAGGCCTCCTTCCACGTCCTCACAGAAGTACTTCCCTCAGGGTCTTACTTAAATCATACTCTTCTCCAGACAGAACCAGGAAAATTCCATTACGTGTTCTTCAGAAGGCAGTCACATGACAGTTACTTGATTTCTCTCTCCACTGTTTGCACTGTTTGGAAACAACAGTCCCAGACACCACCATGCTAAAAGGCATATGTCACTGTAATAGAGAGGCAGGCTTTTCCCTCTATGCCATTGATCTGTTCCTTTGGGTTTTATCATCACTTGTCACATCATGCCTCTGTTTAAACTGGAATCTTTCTGATGTAGAAACTATGTACTCAATGCTCAAAAGAAGTTAGGCACCCAGAAAAACTCACTATGATGCTCCAAGTCTGAGTTAGGCCCCTAAGCCCCTGTACAATGAATGGGAAAGATGGACTGTCATAGTTCAGGACAACTTTACATGTATTTACTCTTAGAGATCTAGCAAGGGGTACTCCAGAATTCCCAGGTTTCCAACTCCCCAGCTGTTGCCTTTCTTGAATGAAGACACACAATACTCTCTCTTCTGACTGGGTAATTTCCAGACTGCACAGTTCCCTGCCTACACTGTGTTATTCCCAGCACAGCCAGGTTGCCAAAGGACACCTGCTAATTTTCTCTTCAGAGACAGATAACAAGTGCAATTGCTATAGGTATAAGCTACCAACCAATACTTTCTATGCATGTCTACTTCATTCTTTAGTTAAAAAGCATTACAGACACAACATATTAAGAACAATAAAAGAACTTACACTCATGTTAATAAATTTACCAGAGTTAATTTTAACCTTAACATGGATTCTGACAAGAGTAAATCCCCACCTAAGAGAGATTCTTTGTGGTGACAAGTTTGTCTTAGCTTCAGCTCCAAACAAGCACCCCGTCTTATGAGGCATCAGTAGGCCCTACCCTAAGGATTGGGGCCATCCATGGATCAGAGGTCCTATTTACTTAAAAAATAATTTATTTTTCTGTTGGTCCCTGGAGAATCCAGTTTCAACTAGTATATGTGAGCCTCTCCAGGGAGGTGGTTTCTATGGAGACATTACAACCTTAGTGAATTTCCCTAATCATCCCCTGCTGTTCTCTTATTTACCTTTCCCATGGAAATACATACATATTCTACAATAACACATACATCGTTGTGCTTTTAATTTAATGAACTACAAAGATGCTAAAACTAATTCAATAAGGTTTAACTAAATTCAATTAAGTTCATTCAGGATATTGCAGAAAATTGTCAGTCTGTCACATAAGCGCCTTGCACTGTTATTCACAAAAGCCATCACACTAGATGGGGAGCAGCCTAAGGGAGCCAATGGAAGATACCGACCAGAGAGGTGTGTGCTAAGCTCCACCCCCTCACAGAGATAGGTTTCCAAGTCTGGGCTTCAGGGAGGTGCCTATTTCTGTTTGCAATTCTGAATTTGGGAAGTCTTTAGAATTAGGCACCTTATGCCATTTTAGGCAGAAACTGCCAGAGGACGTGCTCACCTTTTAACTTTTAGCCCAGTGGTTACAGTGTCTAGGATGGGGAGACTCGTATTAAATGCCTTCCTCTCCTGCCTGAGGGGCAGAGGAATGTGAATAAGGATCTCCCCATTCTTAGGAGAGTGCTGTAACCATTGAACTATATATGAAATTCTGATATGGAGCTCCCTTCACCTCTCCTGCAAAAGCTGTTCCACTATGGATAAAAACTGAAATAGTCACACTAAGCATTTATCCACAGTGGAACAGTCATTGGGACAAAGCAAGAGTGAGAGTGACTCTGTAGTCCACTGGTTAGGGCACCCACCTGGGAGCTGGTAAACCCAGGGTCCAGTCAGTCCCCCTGTTCTAATCACTCTTTAAGTACTTATCCACAGAGGAACAGCTTCAACAAGAGAGACGAAAGGATCCCCATATCAGAATATCCTTTTCTTGAAAACTTGGCTCTAGCATGTTGTTTGTTGCTGGGTAATTATTACATATTTTTGCCCTCCTTCCATCTACTTTATTTGTTTGGTAGCAAATCCTTTTTACTAGTTCCCCTTTCCCTACAATATTGGCTCTTACTCTTCTCCCTTCCATGTCTCCTCTCCCCACTCTGGTCTTGATCCAAAGTCCACTGAAGTCAGTGGAAAGAATTATCCTTCCCTCTCCCCCTTTACAAAGGGCAGTATAGGCTGAGGACATTCCTGGTGGGCCAGGATGGGACTTGCTGGCGCAGCTGCTAAGGTTGCATAAGGCCTACCCCAGCAGGAAGAAGGGCAGTCTGAACAGTGTGCTCAGTATCTAAATTATCTGAAAGTTATCTGAAAATTGACAAGGAACAGAAAGTATGGCTGCATAAATGCACTTGGTAACATTTCTTTCAAACAGTTACAGATGTGGAGGTCATGGGCCTTTGCTTTGTATCAGACACATGAAAATTTCAAAAGAGAAAGTCAGAGAGAAGTCACTTCACAAAAGATATTTCTGAATTTCACTTTGCATCTCACCATTGATCTCTGGTGGGAAATGTTTATAAATGTACATGGATTCTGCAAGGAGGAGTCACTTTTCCTGGGCCATAGTGCATTTCCACAATATGTGGCTTATGAAGCCCTGAGGGAATGTGTCTTCCACAGATTGCTTGTTTTGTGCTATTAAACTGCAATATAGTCTCAGAACATTCTGTGGTAAAATATCAAAACAGAACTCAATGACCACAAGAAGAGGAGGCTATCTAGGCCTAACAAACCTGCTACGCATGAAGTGTTATAAAAATTGATTCTTTTGATTAACAGCCTTTTGAAGATCTCCTTGTCTCAAATAAGTTTTCTGAAGTGCTTTATAGATGAGAATGGATTTAAACTTGCTGCAAACTTTCACAACATATCTCCTACCCATACAACTAATCACCCCAGCTCTGTGGTACTCTAAACAGGCAAATAAATGGCTTGTAGCTGACCTTTGCACTGATATATGATGTATGCTCCTTCCAAGAAAGTGAGACTATGACCTCTACAAGGCTGCATAAGCCACTGGCCCAGAAAGCTGCAGTCTCATTCCTACTCAAGAAATACAGTACCATTCAGCTTGACAAAGTGAAAACAGAGATACAAGAAATTCCAAGCTGTGACATTATTGGTTGATAGGTGTCAACTGGTATAAATCAGAGATAAATATATATTTGGGGCCCTATCTTGTAGTACTCACGTAAGTAAATCTGCTCCTGAACTCATATAGGAGTCGTGTTTGCCCTAGTCAGGATCCATTTAGCTGCAATTCATTAACTGCTTTGGCACTTGTTGGTGTAATAAGGAGCAACAGATGCACAGTGTGTTTTACATAACAGACTGGCACTCAGTGCCTGCCCCAAATAAATTACAATCAATTCTTTCTCATTATTCCTATTAGAGAATGTCTACACTTGAACCACTACAGAGGCATAGCTGTGCTGCGGTAGCACTTCAGTAAAGACCCTATCTATGCCAACAGGAGGATTCTCCTCTATGCCTAGGTATTCCACCTCCCCAAGAAGTGGTAGTTAGGCTGATAGGTGAATTCTCCTGTTGACCTAGTGCTGTCTACACCAGGGATTAGGTTGGTTTAACTGCATCACTCATTTTTCATTCCCCTGAGTGACATATTATACCAGTCTAATTTCCTAGTGTAGACCATGCTTTCCAGTGTCTTTTTTCCGTTGAACATTGGATTATACTTCGCCTATAGTTATCATACATTTACATCTTAATCTTTACTAGCACTTCCATTGCATTTATAATAATGTAATGCATAATGTTTGTTTTGTTCTCCCTGGAAATTACAATTATCAAAGGGTAAATTCATGTTTTATGTTTGACTCCTTCCTCTGATAATAGCTAAGGACTGTACATTTTTCATGATAAAATGCCCTGATTCCAAGATTGGAATAGACTCCAAATACATATGCAGTTCTACCATAGTATTTTCCTAAAGCAAACAATAGTAAACAGAAAATGAATTTAATTGGAATTTTTCTACAGTGTGTCTGAAGAACTCTGACAAGATATTTACTCCAAAACGTTGACCAAATAATAGATTCTAAATATGCTTAGAAAGCTATCATTCATATTAAAAAATGTAAAGGGAAGCCAGCGAAACACATTAAAATATATGATAGATGGATAGAACTATGAAAATTCCTCATTCAGAGGCCTGAACTTGCATTTCTGACTCAGATAAAAGTCATGTTGAGTAACAATAGGCGTTATGCCTCTATTAGGGCAGCAGGACTAGGCCAAAAGTGTATGAAAATAGATCCCCCTTTAACTGTATATATTTAATACGGGACAGCATGTTATAGCATTGCAAGTAGCAAACATCTTTCCATGGTTGTTAACATTGCAAAATCTACACTCAGGAAAAATCCCATTAGTTACATTTTTAAGAAGATAATATACTGATTTAGGACTAAATTATTCTTTTTTAGATACAAGCACTCACATGCAGAAAACGTCTCTGAATTCTACCAGGGCAATTGAATTTCTTGCTGTTCTTGCTATTTTGATGTTATTAGATATTGCTGTGGGTTAGAGATGGTTGAATAGTAAAAAACAAAACCTTGATTCACAAATACAAGCATCAAGTTTAGTTTGCTCTGACAGATGGAATCATATTTTTCACTATTTGTGAGTATTTATCTGTTTTACCCATAAGTATTATCATGACTATTTTTCTGTAAATTGCTAATGAAAGAATGTTATATGTCATTCATTATTCTCAACAGTTATTTATGTTCTGATTCTGCACCACTGAAATACAGAGAAGCTTTATATTGACTTCAGCTGGTTCAGGATCCAGCCCAAAAATCAAGAAGCTGAAACAATACCAGGTAACAATATCATATGGATGACTAATCACATAACATGAATAATGAATATCAAAAAGGCAAAGTCAACAGTTTATGAATGATATGCTGAAAATAATTTGCTAGAACTGTTCGGAAAATGGTTATGAATAACAAACACATTCACTGAAATCGTGGTTCACTAATATAAATAGGGGCTTAAGCTGCAATAAATACTACTTATAACAAAGGTTTGAAGAGCTCTACTATAGACATAGTTTCCATATATGGGATGCACCAAAGATGGTCATTGTTTTTCCTCCTGGCACAAGCATTCAATATTTGGTTTTTTATGTGATTTTATGGTTATCCTCTATCTTATTTTGTTTGTTCAGTTCAGAACAGACTCGCTAGTCATTCCTGTGCTATACACTGTATTGTGGGCTCAATTCTATTAGCATTGAAGTCAATGAGAGATTTGCCACCAATTTCAGTGGCAGCAATACCATTAAATATTATTACTAGTAATATATATTATTTGTGTTATTCTAGTGCCTCTGGGCACCAGTCATAAACCATGACACTATAGTTCTAGGTGCTGTACAAACATACCAAAAAGACAATTCCTGTCCAGAGATGTTTACAACCTAAGAAATCTAATGTTCAGGTTATATTAGAGGAATAAAATATCTTCAGCTGACTGAGTCCAAACAGTGTGGACAAAATCCTGATAGCCTAGCAAACTTCCTGTTTTACATTACTGTGTATGTTGCCAAAATCATGAGTCTTGTTATACTTAATGTTCTCCATAAAGCCCCAAATCCTGAATTCTTGTGACTATGTGACATTTAGATATCATTAAAAACATGTAAGTTTCTTGTCCACAGGGCTGTGGAGAAGAGTTTACAAACATGACCTGAGTGCACTCTCAAGGCTTAGAAACCAGAATAAAATTTACCCAATATTAATTATTTTTTAATAAAACAAACCTCATGATTTTCAAGCTAATTTCAAGATTGTTTGAGATTTGCAATGATCTTTGAGTATTTGGATCACAATACTGTATTTAAGATGACTACATTTCCCAGACCTAAAGAAGAGCTTCATGTAAGCTTGAAGGCTTGTCTCTCTCACTGATAGAAGTTTGTCCAATAAAAGACATTACCTCACACACCTGGTCTCTATAATATTTCATCAAGATATGCAGTAGATAAATGTGTCCCCATTTGATCACACTCTACATGTTACCAATGTTTTGCAGCATAGGTGATTTTCAATTCTTTTGCACATGGTGCTATGAAAGAGTAAGAGATTATATTTTGCTTGGCCAAATATCTGAATGTTTAGAAGTTAAATATGGATTCCTTGGCATACAAAGAGAGTGAAATGTAAAGGTGTATTTAAAAAAAGGTATTAATGACAGTGTCCATCCTTCTGTCTCCTCTTTTCCTCTCATTCTTATACATTACATATACACCGTTATGACTTTATTATGCCAAAAATATTGTCATAAATCACTTATTTTTAACTTCTTTCCACCCCTGGAAAAAATTGAGAACCATCAAAGCACACTGATTATATTTCATATCTCTTCAGAGACCAGAAATGTGGCATAGAGCAATGTAGTAGCTTCTATATTTAAATTCCCTCCTAAATCCAGGGCCCTTGGCACTGCTAGGACATATTTAGATTCTGGTAACCCCCAGAATCTAAATATGTTGGATTGGTACATATTAACTAAAAATACTCCTATATGAGAACCAACATACAATCTATAGTTATCTTCTGATTTATTAATGTTTGTAGTACCATCTTCCATTGTGAATTGATGAATTCCACTGAAACCAGAAGTCATTAACAGGCAGTATCTGGTGATAAGTAAACGTATTGGTGATAAGTAAACATACCATTTGTTTAGACCTTGGGTGACAACCCAAGTGTTTTGTCACTAATTAATATAGACACCTAATCCAATAAAGAAGTGTAAATGTGAGTGTTACCTGAAACCGGTCACCCAATTACACATTATGTATTTGAAAAACTCTTTGAGCTAGTGAAGTTCTTTTTAACAGCTAAAATTGTACAATGTTTCTGACGGCTATATTGTTCCATTTCCATTATACCTAATATGTAGATATGCCACCCTGGAATTCCCCAATTTCTTCCCTACTCTCACTTTGCTCCTGGGATGTATCAATCTGCTAAAGGCTACATGACCAATGTCAGATTATTACAACTCATCTCCACCCATTCACCACCTGCAAAGGTGCACCTGCTTTTCCCCCACCTGCACCTGCAGCAGCGATGTGGGGAGGCTGCACATGCATGTAAATAGAAGGTGTGGATTTATGCAAAGCAGGTGGACCAGATTACAAGGACATGGCCACATACTATATACTTTATAAGTAAACTCACTTTGAGGAACTTTTTTTTTTTGCTCTTAAGAAATACAGTATTAGTCCGAGCTACTGTGCAATTATTCTATCTGTATTCATTTATGATATCTAGTATTTGCTAATTTTAGGTTGTGCAGCTGATGATCAGGTTTTTTTTTTTTTTTTTTTTTTTTAACATGGAGCTCTCATAAGTGCTCTGTGGTGCTACACTTTTACTCTAAGGTTTTAGAATCCTTGATCAAATCCTTTTTGCTTACTTTTCTAGAAAATGCCTTATATAATGCATCAAGTTTATGTTAAGAATAGAAATGTTAATCTTCATGCTAGGAGCCACCTGTGAGCAATTACATACTATGTAGCTAAACCATTTGAAGTTCCATTGCACTTTCATGCCATTTTAAAAAAATTCAAGCAAAGATAATTCTGCAATTGGATTTCTGAGTACAATGTAGTATATATCTACAATGTACTGTGTCTTATACTTAATTCAAACACTGGTAAATTGGTTCCTCCATTTAATTTGATCAAAACCTCAGAAACAAAATTAGTTGTATTAAAAATAACCCAACGATAGTTTTGTGACTATACATTAGACAGTGACAGAGGAGATCTGGGTACAATCCCAGCACTTACACTGTCATCTTGTATGATTTTACTTATCACCAAGGCCTGATTTTCAGAGATATTAAACACACAAAACAATCTGATTTATAGGTGCTCAGATAACACAGTGATGAGGACCATAAATAAATAAAAATCAAGAAGCTAGGTCTGTAATTTGGCCCTTACTGTTTTTGTGTCTATATAATCTCTCCATATGTAGTACTTATTCAATCATACTGTAAAGTATATGATTGTGAATTTCACATCCAATCAATTATTACATAAGATGGATTGTTATAATCCTACCTATGCTGGAATGGTTAGTATATGGTGGTTTTGCTCCAGCATAAATAATATTCAGGTGTCAGGTCCTTCATCATTGCTTTCATATACTTGATTAATCTGTCCCTTGGCCTTGATCTTCTAGGAATAGGTGAGTAAATCAGTCAAACATGTTCTTGTCATTTTCTTCATCTCCTGTTACTGGCTTCAAATCTGATGGTAGCCAAGGAATGGAAATCCAAGCAGACCTCTTTGTGAAATAATTTATTGATTAAAGTGTCAGACATTATTACACTGGGAAAAATTCACTTGGCTTAGGAAAGGCAGAAATGGGAAATACTTAGCTATATGGTTTCCCTTTATAAAATATGTAAAGAGGTATAATACAGAACTTTTTTATTCTTTATTGTTCTATGATAACTCATGCACCCTTCAATTTGAGTTATTCTGAACTCATAATACTATCTGTATCTTCTTTTGTAACTATTCCTTTATATATTGTAGCTATTTTAATATAAATATTTCCATTGAAAATGACATTTGAAGCTTTAAGGGTTGATGGTGTCTCTAATCTATTCCATGATGTTCCCACTATCACATTTCCTTCAAATTCTTGTTATGAAAAAGATTAAAACAAACCATCTATGTCAAATAAAGAGAAATTGTGAAGATGGAATTTTGGGCATCTATTAGAACTTTAAGACTCCAAAGAGTAACTATTAGTTTCCATTTGCATTCAGTTAAATGATTTTAAGTCTGCATTATTTCTCGGCATGTACAATATTCCCATAAATCTGAACGTGGCCATTTATTTCTTTTGAAAAGAATGTTTAGCTAGGTTTCTTTTTTCAGTTCATGCATGTTAAAAATATATTTCAGCAGTTTAGAACAATGCTTAATAATGCTGACAGCTATGCTGTTATTCCTTCCTGGGGGACTAATGGAACCCCAGACTGTGAAATGATATAAATGGACAAAGATGGAATGTTTCTAAGATGAAAACATCAGTAAGCGATGTAAAAAACATAACCAAAAATAGAGTCTAATTAATTTCCCTGACACAAAATTATGCCATTGCACCTTAACTGAACTGTTTACCGCAGCTCAGCTCATGCATTTTCTAACAGATACCTCTAGATGTGACCTTTTGCAGCGTATTGTTTTATAACTTGAATAGATATTCTAGGCATCAAAGTTCTATTTATTCAAAGAAAAATCTTTACTGGAAAAAACCCTGAAGGTAAAGTCCTACAGATTGTAATAGAAAATGATAACCCTTTTTGAACCATCATATTGAATTCCATAGAGAAGTATATCAATGCTACAGAATTCTATAATATGGGCAAAAAGACCTATAGAAAGGATATATTTATCTACTATATTTGAGTGACTTCAGTAGAAATCTATTACTTTTCTATGGAATCATGTTGATTTCATCCTTATTTATTAAAATTTATACTACTTTTCCACAAAGAGGTACTCTGTTCTATATAGTATAAATCTTGAATGTGATCATATGGCAATATTTAAAATAATTACAGATTTATTCTTTTTTGGAAAATGCCTTGTACATTTCCAGCGCTCCATACATGATTAATTATAGCAATATTAAATAATATTATTTAAAACCCCCTTAGTGCTAATTTTAGTCTACCAAACATGTAACTGCCTCACAATAGAATATCACATAATTTATGCTTTGTAAAAGAACTTGCAGTGGGAGAAGCAGGTAGGGCCTTGATGAACATTATACCTAATGGGAGCTCCCCATAAATTTAATACAGTTTATCTTGTTAGGAATATTTTGTAATCTTGATATGTAGAATTCAGTGGGAGTAACTGTGGTATTGCAATGTTTCCTCATAAATAATATTGAACCCAAATGACCCACAGCCCTACAAGAGAAATTCTCATTTTTCATCCAATGTGCAATCCCTATGGTTGCCTGGCATAATATAGTGACTCCAATGATACCACAAAATATAACAAATTTAGAATATACTTATATCCAATCTTATAATATATTTAGGTTGTAATGTCTTTGGGGCAGGGACAGTCTTTTTGTTCTGTGGTTTTACAGCACCCAATGAGCTTCTAGGCCCCATGCAAAGTACAAATAATAATCATCCCACAGTGGGTATGATTTTTTTATACCTAATTACTACTAAGTCATCACTGTAATGATAACTATATGACAGAATTACTCACTAATACCCATTAGTTTCATACAAGTTAATACACGTGTTGTTAGGTACTGTGAAAATATATTTTATTTAAGGTAACTACTCATTTATATCAATTTACAAGAATTAAGCTAATTGCAGATATCAGAACACATAACCATACACTTATTTGTAGTGTAACTATAGAATAATTATAGTCTCTGAATGATAAAATTTAAACAGAAAGGTGTTGAAATTACTTGACTTTACTGATCCCCGCACTGACAGATGCTGAACAACCCCGGTTCCAGATGAGGTCAGGTTGAGAATTAAGGGTTTGTCATCATGTCATGTGGTAGGAGGATCTAAAGCACCTTATAGGATTGGCTCATGATGGACATTAACATCAAAGCCTTCACATAGTCACTCTTCTGGATTCTATGCAGTTCCATAACTTACTTTTAGATGGTGTAGAATTTCTACAAACAACCAGGTCTGCATATAACACATGACTGTAATTATGTTCTATAGAAACATAGAACCACAGAGTTAGAAGGGACCACAAGGGTCATCTAGTCTAACCCCCTGCCAAGATGCAGGATTTGTTGTGTCTAAAGGATTCAAAACAGATGACTATCCAGCCTCCTTTTGAAAACCTCCAGTGAAGGAGCTTCCACAATCTCCCTAGGAAGTCTGTTCCTTTGCCCTACTGTTCTTACAGCTAGGAAGTTTTTTCTGAGATTTAATCTAAATCTGCTATGCTGTAGTTTGAACCCATTTTCTCTTGTCCTGCCCTGTGTGGCAAGAAAGAACAACTTTTATCCATCTTTTTTATGGCAGCCTTTCAAGTATTGAAGTCCATTATCATGTCCCCCTTAATTATCTCTTTTTCCAAACTAAATATACCCAGTTCCTTCATCCTTTGCTCATATGCCTTGCGTTCCACCCTTTGACCACCTTTGTCGCTCACCTCTGGATCCTATCCAGTTTCTCTTCATTCTGTCCATACATTGGTTCCCAAAATTGGACACAATATTCCAGCTGTGACCTAGCCAGTGCCAAATAGAGCAGTATCATCATGTCCCGTGATTTGCATGCTATGCCTAAAATTGCATTGCTTTTTTTGCAACAGCATCACATTGTTGACTCATGTTGAAGTTGTGATCCATCACAACTCCCAGATCCTTCTCAGCAGTGCTACTGCCAAGCCAGTTATCCCCTATTCTATAGTTGTTTTTGCTTCCCTAAGTATAGCACATTATATTTGTCTTTGTTGAACTTCATTTTGTTGTCTATAGCCCAGTTCTCCAATTTATCAAGATCCCTTTAAGTTTTAGCTCTATCCTCCAGTGTGTTGGCAACCCCCACTCGCTTCATGTCATCTGCAAATGTAATCAGTATGCTCTCTATTCCTAAATCCAGGTCATTAATAAAAATGTTAAACAACACTGGTCCCAGAACAGATCCCTGTGGAACCCACTTGAGACTTCTCTTAATCTGACATAATTCCATTAATAGCTACTTTTTTTTAAAAAGTTGTTTAACAAATTATGTATCCCCTTAATGGTAGATCCACTGAGCATGCATTTTTCCAGCTTACTTAGAATGTCATGTGACACTGTGTCAAAAGTCTTGCTGAAGTCTAGGTATATTCTGTCCATAGCATTCCCTCTATTCTTCAAACCAATTACCCTGTCAATGAAGTAAATCAAGCTGGTTTGGCATGATTTGTTCTTAGTAAATCCATTCTGGCTGCTAGTAATCACTCCTTCATTCTCCAGGTATTCGCAAAGTGAATGTTTTATACATTGTCTCAGTAGCTTCCCAGGTACTGAGGTCAGGTTGACTGGTCTCTAATTCTCCAGCTCCTCCTTTCCATTGACTTGAATTCATTCAAATTGGTCAGAAGATCTCTGATGTATTCTTTACTTATCCCATTCTGCATCCCTTCCCCTTTATTGTCTATGGAAACTTTGCTAGACATCTGGTCACATGTTATTTTTTGTGAGACTGTAGCAAAGTAGGCATTGAGCAGCTCTGGCTTCCCATCATCTTCTGTTACCAGCTCACCTTCTCTATTGAGCAGTGGATCCACACCATCCCTGGTCTTTGTTGTCTGACATATTTGAAAAACCTCTTCCTGTTGTCTCTAGCATTCCTTGCTAGCTGTAACTCATTCTTTGCCCTGGATTCCTGCTTTTGTCCCTACACGTTTGTGCTATTCCCATGTATTTTGATGACATGTCCCTTTTGCCATTTCCTGTATGTATCCCTTTTGGTTTTTAGATAGCTAAAAAGCTCCTTGTCCAGCCACATTGGCTTCCTGTGGCTCTTTTTATCTTTTTTCTGCATCAGAATAGGTTGATGCTGAGTCTCTAGCATTATACCTCTCAGGAACTGCCAGCTCCCTTTGACACTTTTTCTTCCTAACTGGTCTTTCCATTGAACTTTGCCCACTATTTCTCTGAGTTGGTTGAAATCTGCCAGTCCAGTGTCCTTGTTTTGCTTTCTCATGTCTCCCTTTACTTAGGATCTTGAATTCTATCAGATCATGATACTTCCTCCCAAGTTCCCAACCATCTTCACATTCACAATTAATTCATCCCTCTTGGTCAAAACCAGGTCCAAAATCGATAACCACCTAGTTGTTTCAGCAACTTTTTTAATCAGAAAATTGTCCCCTACACATGCTAAGAACTTGCTTTGCTTTAATAGTCTTCCAACAAATATCAGGGAAGATAAAATTCCCAATTAATACTAGCTCATGTGTGTTATCTAATCTTGTTACCTGCTTGAATAATGCCTCATCCACTTCCTCTTCCTGATTTGGTGGTTTATAATAGATTTCCAACATAACATCACTGCTATTCTTTTCCCTTTTTATCCTCACCCAGAGACTTTCAGCAGTTCTGCTGCTCACTTTTTCTTGAACCTCAGAGCAAATGTATACATTGATTTACAGTGCAATGCTCTTTCCCATACCTGTCCTTCTGGAACAAGCTATAGCCTTCAATGCTGGTACTCCAATCACAGGAGTTGTCCCAACAAGTTTCTGTAATGCCAATTAAGTCATAATTTTCTTCATATCCCATGACTTCCAGTTCATCCTGCTTGTTCCCTGTACTCACTTCAGTGGTAAACAGGCATTGAAGACCTTTTGCAAACTGCCCTGTTGTTTTTCTTCTTGCCTTTTTAATGCAGTTGTGGTTTCCAATTCCTTCTCCAGAATGTACCCCTTTTCCCTTGTCTTCATTACTTGAGCTTAGATGCTCATTGGCTGGATTTTTGTGACCATCCCTCAGAAGACCTAGTTTAAATGCTCTTCCCAGTATTTGATATTTACTTACCAGGGTGACATATTTCAGAACTATCTAGGGACGTTCAAAAACTGCAGTACAAAGTGAAAAGTGCTTCATTTTATCTCACTGCTCTCAAGAACACTTACGCAGAAACTAAATCTGCATAACATGACAGATGTCAGGCCTCATGAATATATATAAATATTCATCAACTTATGGAATTCACAGCTACCTATTGAAAGTGTTTACATTTGAACAGGAAAATCAAAGCATTATGCCCACATGCTTAAAACATAATTCTTAATTTGAAAAGTCATTATCACATGAGAAAAGCTTCATGGCTATTAAAATATTAGTCGCTGTGGGACAATTCAATTTCCTCATTGTTATTAAATATTATTTGAAACAGAAATAGAAATGATATTGAGGAGAAAGATTTCTTAACTATGAAAACACCTTTCAGGTAATGGTGAGAGTTTCCACAAACATTCTCTACCTTTTTATTCTGTGATTTTAAGAGAAAAATGGACCAATTGTTTCTTTAGTAACTAGAGATAGAAATGGGGAGTCAGCACCTGCACCTCATCCTGGAACCTTTGACCAAGTCACTTTACTTCTCATTGCCTCAGTAACACCAGCTATACAATGGATAAAATACATAACTACTTCACACAATTACTCAACTGATATTTGTAATGTGCTTTAAAAATCTTGGCAAAAACACTACATTTCTGCAAACTATCATAATATGCTTTTTAAAGAATGGGAAAATATCAGATCTCTTTACTTGTTGCACACTTTTTTACTGTAATGTGTCGCAATAAAATAGGAAACATTTAAGAAAATATAATAGTATATTTCTATTTTGTAAGCCCACTTAATTATAGCTATTGTGAAACTGCCAGTTTTGGGGCCTATCATCAACCCAAAAGCAGGCTACTGAGTTTTATTTACTTTGTATATTACTTACAGATGAGACTATAAATGATCTAAACCTTGATAAGAAAGAAAAATAACCCAGAAAAATATCTTCCATGAGTAGACTGGTAGACATGACCCTGCAGGAGGGAGACCAGCTGAAAGTTACCTTTCTCCTCGCACCCCTTCTGGTCTTGTGTTAAACATGGTTTGCCTGAACTGGAGAATGTGGCCTTAAAAGTTAAATCAAATAGTCATACAACACAAGACAAATCAATTTAAACTTACCAAAGCTACCTTCAACACAATGATCCTTCCCCAAGGTTCTATACTTAGTTTTTGCTATCTTTGGGGGAGACCTAATACCCTTCTTCATGTTCATTGTCTTTAGGAGAACTTGACTGTCCTATATCTTCTTTTATTCTTTCAAGGAGCTGTGATGGGGTATATAGATCTCACAATGACCAGGAAGGAGTTAATGAAAGCTTGTGGATCCAGTTAGTCCCATCCTATTACACCTGTGCAAGGTGTGGAGCCTGAAGGGTGGACATAAAAAGAGGAAAACCCCAGCTCGGTGGTAGTTGACAGAGTGGAAACAGACCTCTTGATGTAACCATGTAAAGGAAAACCTGGCTGGACCTAGGACTTAACCAGAGACTGTCTTCAAGCTGCCTGCGTGTAGAAAGACCATTTGGGGCTAGAACCTAACTAGAGACTTGAGGGTCAGAAATTGCTTGGGAAAGTTAGGTCTGGTACAGGACCTTTGCTGTTTCTTTTGTTTCTCATAACCACTTTGTCTCCCCTTTGTTTTGGGATCTGAAGAAGGGTCAGATGGAGAAGAGACTGTAAGAAAGACCTAGCTGAAGGCCATGGTTACAAGCAACCCATAGAAGAAACAGACCTACTCTGTTTTATACAGGGTCTTTGAAACC
The DNA here is from genome assembly GCF_026122565.2 of Emydura macquarii macquarii. Classification (NCBI taxonomy): domain Eukaryota; kingdom Metazoa; phylum Chordata; order Testudines; family Chelidae; genus Emydura; species Emydura macquarii. Next base: position 13,690,957 of record NW_027130520.1, on the reverse strand, counting down.
ACAGTAGGGGGCAGGGCTTGGTTCCCCTGCCTTCCCACCAAGGGCAGGGGCATGAAAATCCCAAAGCCAATGGCTAACAGGCCCCAAAAGACCTAAAGTTGGGCTGATCGTCTGGATTGACGCTACTAGATCACTGGCGTGCTGGACTTGGGTTTCCCTGTAAGATGCAGGACTAAAAGTGACATGTCCAGAAGGCTAAGTCACAGGAAGAGACAGATCACTTCAGGGTCAGCACGTCTGTTGGCAGGGGAGGAAAGTCCCTACACCTCCCGCAGCCAAAAAGGAATGCATACACAATGAGTAGACTCTTCCATAGTGCTAGACAATAACCTATTTACTCCCCAAAAGTCTTGGATATCCTCATGGAGGGAGGCAGCTTACTTACTCATCCCTCCTGCAGTAATGAAACCTGGAAACACTCCTACATGTTCCACTGCTGCTGATTGATAGCCCATTAACAACATTCTGGGTGAAATACCCCAGAATGCACCACACTGCTAGGAACTGCTATATTATGGGGGAATATCAGCCAAAAAGTGCAGGTAGAATTCAGTGGCAGCAACACAGCCAGGATCAGCCTTTTCAGACCTGGTACTGCAGGATGGAGAAGGGATACAGACCACTAACCTCATACAACTTTTTCTAGAAGACAACTTTAGTTAAGGAGGAGCACAGGGCCTGTTGGAAAGACAAAGCCTTCTGGTTCAGGGTTTCCTGGTATGTCTGGGCTAAAACATAATGTAAAAGCTAGTGAAATAAGACCAACTGTGGTTTCAAGCCTAGCCCAAAATACCAGTAGGTTCACTAAAACATTTGCTGGATGTTTTGTTAAACCCTGGTGTATTTTCTCCTTAGCAATGTGTGCCCTCCTCATGTGCCCAACAGCACCAGAGCCCCAGTGAGTGGAGATTATGATTTCCCAGCTCCTATAGCCTTCCAGGTCTCTTCCTCATATTGTAAACTGTGTTCTCCCCATTGCATTATTTGTTTCCATTCATGTGTCTTTAGTTTGCAAGCAATTTGTGACAGGGACTGTGTGTTAAATTGTTTGGGAAACATCTAGTATACTTTTAGCTACTGAAAAAATAAGGAAAACAATTGCAGGTTTTCTTACCTAGATTTTTGCCTCACCCTTGTCAGAAGCACAATATATTAAATGGAACAATTCTCTTCTGGTCCAGCAGTTCCTTTATTCCTCTGTAGCACATTTAGACAGGTAAAGTTGATTTCATATTATTTCTGCTGAAATGATGGACATCCTGTGGTTAGTAGGGTGTGATCGAAAATGTCTGTTTTAAAATTAAAATTCAAAGAATTCTCCTTCCCACATTTTCTACTTAAAACCAAAGTCAGATTAATATAAGTATATCAGCTACCCACTATTTCCAGATCATTTCTTCATCCTGCAGATCATATTAGGCACATACATTTCAGAGGAATATTTATATTAGTTTAGCACAAATTTAGATATATGTAGATGGATATATATATTCATCCTTTATTCTTTTTGAGCTGGGATAAAATATTAATTACTCTGTGTATTTTTTGTTTTACTTTTTGATTGGGTCACTATGACATTCCTCAGAATATCCAGAGATGTTTCTCCAGAATTTAAAATAAATGAATAGTAATAATAATTAATAAATTATTTTCTGCCATTCATTCCAGGAATCCAGATTTTTACTTTCTGCACTAAGAAGTTTTCTTTTTTTCAGATCATTAGAGTTATATGGGAAATCTAATACCTTGTGGATCATGCATTTAATAATATCTATTTGACCTCCAAGGATGAAGGATAACTTTGCCATCTTTAGACTGAGATTAACTGAGTGGAAATACAATAAAACAGAGAATGAACAAGCTGCATAGTCTCATTCAATCTCTTGAATACTCAGTCTTTACCTTGATAAGTAGATATACAAGAAATATCTATCATGTACTAAGACAGATAAGGTTGTATTGTATTAAAGTTAACTCTATAAGTACCAATAGAGATATGGCTCTATTGCTATTTTTATATATAAAATATCATATATATTACTGTGACAGATATGGCAATCTCTTGGCATATCCTTGATAGATGTACTGAATTAATTTTAAGTATCTTTGGAATCCACTATATTAACTTAATGGCTTGTATCATTGTAGGCTGGTATTGTATATAACCTCTCAAGGGGGGAGATATAACAGATGTGATACATGTGGGTTTAGAGGACTATATTGAACAATGTGCCAGACAAGAATGACTTTTGGAACAAAAAATGTTAAAGTGGTTTTCCTGGAGAATATCTAGGGAGAGGTGAATGCAAAACATTCCCCACCTCTTATTATGTAAAAACCAAGAAATATGAAGCTACACCCTGAGGGGGCAGGACATTGTTTGCTGATCACTATTACATGAGGCCAAGATTAAAGACCTAAGCTGTATAAAGGAAAGGCTGAACTAATCATGGTTTTTCTGGTTCTGAACCTGAGACGGTTATGAACTAGTAACCATGGGAAAAATACAGCTGTGGGTTTTGATGGACTAACACCTACTAGAGCCTGAAGTTGGAGTTGGGGTAGCCTCTGGTAAGCTTTTAGCATGAGAATAGTTTTCATATGTTTATTTGGTAATGCTTTCACCTTAAGAATAAATGTGCTTGCTTATAAAGAGCTGTGTGATAACTTACAATTGTGGGCAAATATGCTGTTATTAGCTTCTGAAGAGACAGAAAAATGCAGACACTGGCCGATTAGTCAGTCTGATTTGCTGAGAATATCATGGAATAGGCAGGAAACTGTGCAGCCGGGAAAAAACCCAGTCAGGAGGGAGAGAGATGCTGGTCTTTACCCAATAGAGGTGATGGCTGAGGAGCCAGGACCCTAGAGTGGGTGTCCGTGGAATACCATGGAGGGAAAATATAGGTGCAGTTGCCCCGAATTGTGACAATTACTATTTTCAAGGTTTAACAACATTTTCCTTTTTGACTACAATTCCTTATGTGAGCTTGTTACTCCAGAATTTGATCAAGCTACTAGTAGTCATATAGTGTGCATTCAGCTACCATGAATTAATAAAATAGAACACCACATAAGTTAAGGGTTAATTTGAACAAGCAGGGGTTCTGTAGGCAGAGTCAAAATGCTTAGCTGGAGGCTTGCAGTTTCTGCTAATCAGAAAGGGAGGAGAGGAGAAAAGAGTCACAAATTGAGAATGAAAGAAAATAAGTATATGGAGACCTTGAATTTGGGTGTCTTTGATATGGAAATTTATTATGACTAAGATTGTTAGGAATATTTTGTTAATAAATCGTTTATTGAAGTTAGGAGGGGTGATGACCCAGTAGGAGTCATTATGATCTATGTGTTTTGTGAAAATTAGTTTTAAAAAGCTATATAATAGAGTTCACTTTGGAGCAGTTCTCTGAAATTATCCTGAGAGACATTTTCCTGACACCATACTCCCTGGTGGGGAAGAAACCAGCCATTGCTGATCTACTGCAAATTACTCAATACCGTCCCAGATTCTAGGTAATTATTTGGGATGTTTTAAATCTATTGCTTATGTCTCTGTGTGCTTAAATCTAATACATAGTTTTAGATAAGAGCATGATTGCTTGTATTAATCTTCATTAACCAGAAGTACTGTGTTCCCATTGATTTCTACTTGACCCGCCTGGCATAAAATTGTTAAGTTACCACTGCTTTGGGTTCTGAGCTTGCTCCCTGGGTAACAAGCTCTCAGACCAAGACCAGATTGATTTTAAACCAAAGTTAGAAAAACAACCTGAATATTTTGCTTAATGTTTCACCTGACCAGGACGTCAAAAAGAGAGTGTGAGGTGTTAGAGTTCCTCTTGGGACCCAGACGTGCTCATACCATTATTGCTTTTCCTCTCCTCATTCTGGAGACTTTCTTACTGTGATGAAAAATTAAACTTAAAATAGGCGGGGTTGAAAGGGTGGAGGAGTTGTACTGTATGTAAGAGAGCACTATGATTGCTCTAAGCTCCAGTATGAAACTGGAGATAAGCCAATTGAGAGTCTCTGGGTTAATCTTAGAAGCAAGAACAATAAGGGTTATGTCATGGTGTGCGTCTGTTATAGACCATCAGACCAGGAGGACGAGGTAGATGAGGCTTTCTTCAGTCAACTACGGAAAGTTTCCAGTTCACAGGATCTGATTCTCATGGGAGACTTCAGTCACCCTGACACCTGCTGGAAGAGCAATTCAGTAGAACACAGACAATCTAGGATGTTTTTGGAGAGTGTTGCACTTCTTGGTGCAAGTGCTGGAGCAACCAACTAGGGTCTGTGCTCCTCTTGACCTGCTGTTCACAAAAAGGGAAGATTTGGTAGGGGAAGTAGAAGTGGGTGACAACCTAGGCAGCAGTGACCATGAGATGGTAGAGTTCAGGATCCTGACAAAAGGAAGAAAAAAGAACAGCAGGATACAGACCATGGAATTAAAAAAAGCAGACTTTGACTCCCTTAGGGAACTGATGTGCAGGATACCCTGAGATGCTAAGATGAGGGGGAAAGGAATCCAAGAGAGCTGGCTGTATTTTAAAGAAACCTTAATGAGGGTGCAGGAAAAAAACATTCCGAAGTGCAGAAAGAATAGCAAATATGGTAGGGGCCTAACTTGGCTTCACAAAGAAGTCTTTGGTGAGCTTAAACACAAAAAAGAAGCTTACAAGAAGTGGAAGTGTGGTCAGATGACTAGGGTGGATTATAAAAATACTGCTTGAACATGCAGGAATGAAATCAGGAAGGCCAAAGCACAATTGAAGTTGCAGCTAGCAAGGGATGTGAAGGGGAACAAGAAGGGTTTCTACAGGTATGTTACCAACAAAAAGAAGATTAGAGAAAATGTGGGCCCCTTACGTAATGGGGGAGGCAACCTAGTGACAGAGGATGTGGAGAAAGCTGAGGTACTCAATGACATTTTTGCTTCTGTCTTCACAGACAAAGTCAGCTCCCAGACTACTGCACTGGGTGGCACATAATGGGAAGGAGGTGAACATCCCTCAGTGCTGAAGGAACAGGTTCAGGACAATTTAGAAAGATTGGACATACATAAGTCCATGGGGCCAGATGCAATGCACCCGAGGGTGCTGAGGGAGTTGGCTGATGTGATTTCAGAGCCATTGGCAATTATCTTTGAAAGCTCGTGGCAATTGGGGGAGGTCCCTGATGATTGGAAAAAGGCAAATATAGTGCCCATCTTCAAGAAAGTGAAGAAAGAGGATACAGGGAACTACAGACCAGTCAGCCTCACCTCAATCCCTGGAAAAATCATGGAGCAGGCCTCAAGGAATCCATTTTAAGGCACTTGGAAGAGAGGAAGATGATCAAGAACAGTCAGCATGGATTCACCAAGGGAAAGTCATGCCTGACCAACCTGATTGCCTTCTATGAAGAGGTGACTGGCTCTGTGGATGTGGGGAATGTGGTGGATGTGATATATCTTGACTTTAGCAAAACTTTTGATACAGTATTCTTATCAGCAAGTTAAAGAAGTATGGGTTGGATAAATGGACTATAAAATGGATAGAGAGCTGGCTGGATCATCAGGCTCAATGGGTAGTGATCAATAGCTCCATGTCTAGCTGTCAGCCGGTAACAAGCGGAGTGCCCCAGAGGTCGGTCCTGGGTCTGGTTTTGTTCAATATCTTCATTAATGATCTGCAGAATGGGGTGGATTGCACTCTCAGCAAGTTTGCAGATGACATGAAGGTAGGGGGAGTGGTAGATATCTTGGAAGGTAGGGATAGGATACAGAATGACATAGACAAATTGGAGGTTTGGGCCAAAATAAATCTGATGAGGTTCAACAGGACAAGTGCAGAGTCCTGCACTTAGGACGGAAGAATCCCATGCACAGCTACAGACTGGGGACCAACAGGCTAGGCAGCAGTTCTGCAGAAAAGGACCTAGGGGTTACAGTGGATAAGAAGCTGGATATGAGTCAGCAGTGTGCCCTGGTTGCCAAGAAGACTAATAGCATATTGGGCTGCATTAGTAGGAACATTACCAGAAGATCAAGGGAAGTGATTATTCCCCTCAATTCGGCACTGGTGAGGCCGCATTTGAAGTATTGTGTCCTGTTTTGGGCCCCCCACTACAAAAAGGATGTGGACAATTTGGAGAGAGTCCAGCGGAGGGCAACAAGAATGATTAGGGGGCTGAGGCACAAGACTTATGAGGAGAGCCTGAGGCAACTAGGCTTGTTTAGTCTGCAAAAGAGAAGAATGAGGGGGGATTTGATAGCAGCCTTTAACTATCTGAAAGGGGGTTTCAGGGAGGATGGAGCTAGGCTGTTCTCAATGGTAGTAGATGCCAGAATAAGGAGCAATGGTCTCAAGTTGCAGTGGGGGGAGGTTTAGATTGGATATTAGGAAAAGGTTTTTCACTAGGAGTGTGGTGAAGCAGTGTAACGAGTTAACTAGGGAGGAGGTGGAATCTCCATCTTTAGAAGTTTTTAAGCTGTGGCTTGACAAAGTTCTGGCTCGGATGATTTAGCTGAGGTTTGATTTTGGGATTGGACTAGATGACCTCCTGAGGTCCCTTGCAACTCTAATCTTCTATGATTCTATGATTCTACGGTGTAAAACATGATATGGATAGTTTTTTGTGTTTAATTTAAAGATATTGTCAATCATGAAATCTAGGTGCACTACAAATTTAAAGATAAAAATGTTAAACTGCCCCAGTACACAGTGGAAACTATAACTCCAACAGAGATAGAGATGTTCTCTACATTACCAAGTTCCCAAAAGCTTTATGACTTTACAGATTAGGACCAACACCTTGAATTGTTCCCAAAAGCAGATGGGAAATCAGATGCATAAACTAATGAAAACTTGACTATCTCTAAGATATTCACATACAATTACCTTATGTGAGATAACAGAAATTTAAAATACATGTATTCCAGAGGTATGAAGTTTTCCACACCTATAGCAAATCTGACCAAATTAATTTGTTTCCCCCCCCACTTTCTGTGCTGACAGAAAAATACTCTGCCTAGGGCACTTTTGTCAGCTATAATAAACTTCCTCTCTAGCACAAATTGAAAGCTTTGGCAGGTGAGATAAAATGAAAGGGATGCTGAAGAATAAATAACATTTGCTAAATATTTTGTGAAAATCACCTATTGGAGCATCTCAGACTTCTAGTCCTTCTCTATCACTGAATACTGCACATAACCAACATAAACATTATATACTCCAAAGTTACAATTTTCATGTCCCTCCTCTAACACTATATCATGATTAGAATTTAGAAATTAAGGGAGAAATGTTAACTATTTTACTAGAAAAAGTGTATAATAGATACACACAAATATATCAAGAATTTGCCCAGGTTTATCAGTTAAGTAATAAATATAATGTATTAGAAAAATATCACAAAATTCATGAAAATTATTCAGTTTAGTCTTTAAAACAAACAAAAATCCCAAATAAACTATACTTATTTATTTGAACTTATTTGACCCATCTATCCGTTTACCCAGAGAATGGTTAAATATATATATTTTCAGATTTGGAGTAATGATGTGTAGCTGCACAATATAATGCTGATAGCAAGGATCTGTACATCACCTTATAACCTTACATTATAGCAATGATCATGGCATAACATGCCTTGTAAAAGGTTAAGTGACAGAATCTAAATCCCTCAGTTAGAGAAATCTTTTCAAAAGTAAACAAAGTGCCATAAAAAGAAATTCCCAGCAACACAGAGCAGTAAAGATTGGAAGTATGAAATGACAAGGAGAAATTCAGAATATTCTCTGTAAATATATTAGTAATTGAGATTTACAGAAAAAACACGAATAGTTTTGATCAGTGTATAGAACTATTGGAAAGCATTGCTAGGAATTTACTTTATTGTCCCTGTCATAGTTAGAGTTGATTTCATTATGCTATCAGAACTTGGAATACATAAATTCACTTTACATAGACAAGAACAGAGTCCTTTGCAGAAATCTTTAAAATTGTACAGCATTCAGGCAGATGTTTGCAGTAAGACAACCTATATTGCCAAAAAAAAAAAAAAAAAAATCATCAACTTCCCATTTGTAATGAGAATTCTTATTAAGAAAGATGAGCTTATTTTACTGAGGTATCATTTTCACAATGGTGCATCCACTGTATAAAGCATTATAACACAGCAGGTAGCAGGAGCCATTTTATCCTTGTGAATATGAGCATAGCACTGAAATCCACTCGTAGAGGAGGTTAAAATTCATATGGAGAACTTTGGAAAAAATTTGCAAGAAAAGATTTCCCTCCCTCTGCTTTTCATATAAATTCTTGTTCTGTTTCCATATGTCTCAAGATAAAGAATGTTCCCAATTTTCTGGCACTAGTTACTGAAAAAAAATTGTATAAAGAATGTACTTTTTTAGATACATAGCAAAGATGGAGCTGAGATGAGATTTGGATTCATACTTCCCAGAAGTTTGAGAGGTCTGTATGTAGGATTTTGTTTGAGCCCATCTCTCATACAGAGCCCTTTATTTCCCCAACCCCGCAGGTGAATTTTAGAAACATGCCTTTCACAATCTGGCCCCATGTATTATGAATTTCATGGCAACAGAAATAAAGCATTGTGGCAGAATTGTGTGCCAAAATCTTAGCTTTCATTAAAAATAACAAAATAATATTTCTAGATCTGCAGATTGCAAATAAAATCATGAAAAGGCAAACCAGAAGCAGCACTCTGTGACTGACACTTAGTAAAAGGCTATGGAAGTGAAGAACAGTCCCTCTCATACAGGGCTGGGCACACTGCCTCTGAACCACTAACTTCCTCTACTAGTTATAGAAATGAACAACAGGGATTGGAAACTGAGTAGTATCAGTATGTCAGCAAAGGCTAGTGGAAAAACTTTCAAAAATGGAAATGTGGAGATACTAATTTATACCAGAGCTTGATAAATTTAAATGTGTCATTTAAAATACAAAATAGGTAGAGTGCACCATTTATACAATGCATAGTGCCTATTGCTGTAACAACAGCTAGGGTGTGCACAGAAAAAAGGGACTACACATTTGTTTTGGTGAAACATAAGAATATTGCATCATCTGGTCTGCAAGTATGTTGTTCTTTACATAAATCTATACTGCATGTGATTTTCTTTTAAAAATTCAAGTTGATATTAAATTAGCATCTCGGGAACAGAGAGAACTCCAGATTGAACAAATAAGTTCTTTAGCATGTAGGCACCAATAGCCTCTTACAGCCACAAATTGCCAGGAAAAGAAATTCATAGAAGTGCACTTTAACTAAAACAACATGCCCAAGAGATGGGTATTAACATTAACCTGGTTTCACTGAATTGATGGATATAACTGAGCAAACAGAGTAGATGCTCTTTTCAAAGTTCACAGTGAGGTCTATGCCTGATTTTGTGCCTGTGTGAATGAAATCACAAGAGCTGGAAGGCTCAGAGGTTGGGAACTCTGCAGTCCCTCTATAGGAGAATATGTATAAGACCCCAGCTAATTTACATGTAGAAAGGTGACCTCCCTCGGTTATATTGTAATTTCTGAAAGCCAGTAGTAAGAGTACAGCTCTGGGTGAGGGCTCAGGAACTATGGTTTTCTTTATTTTAGAAAAGGACCTCTAGATGAATTAAATTTGGACTTGTTGCCATCATTGACATCTGGCAAAAAAAGTTATGATGGCAATAATGGTCATAATTTAGGCCTAATCCTGCTTCCCTGGGTCAAAACTCCCACAAAGCCATGCAATATCTTTGATTTTCTCATAACTTGGGTGAATTTAAACATCTATAATTTATTTAATTATTTTCAGGATTCTCTTCACCCACACTTACATATAAATACATGAAAAATCTCTTGTATCCTTTGATGTTTCCGTAGTGCTCATAGTTTATAGACCCATCATTAATCATGAACTGGAGTAACTAGTTTCCTGCAGCCTCTAGTCTACCAGAAGAAAGCCACTTTGAAAATTCAAGAGCAACTAGATTCTCAAACACAGAGGCTTAAATTGCAGCAAAATATATGCATGGACATGCAGGCACCTACACTATTTGAAGAAGCTTTGTGGGGCCAATAGCAATGAAGTAATGGCTACCGATTTATTGCGAACCAAGAGGGAGTTTAGATCTGCAGGGAGGTAGCCACTGAGAGGATATACAGAAAGAGTTGGGCAAATACAGCAAACATTTCTGTAAAGACTTATTCAAATTACAAAACAATTTGTCCTGGCCATGCTCATGCCCATTTTTTATTTGCTTTCTGTTATTTTCATGGCATACACACAGAAGATAGGTGAAAACAAATCAGAACACTACTTTTTCTTATAAATCAGAATCTCAATACACAAGAATCCCCAAAAACAAGAGATACAACTCACCCCCACCTTACTCTAGGCTAGCTTTCTGCAGTGCACACTTAACTCCAGAGAAACCAAGATCACAGGCTTCCCTGCAAGAGCCCCCTAGCCTGCAAATAGGACCAGGAAATCCATTACAAATTGAAGTGATAGTTTGCCATTTTAACACAGGTTTCAACAGAGGGCACATTCTTCCCATTCCTTAATTAACAAATCCATTTAAAAAAACAAAATTTGTATCCACATCCAATCCCAGATCTGCAAAAATGGTCCGCAAATATAAAGCGGATATATCCGCAGATTTGCAAGTCTCCATTTATTGATACTGGCTGGATAAAACCCAGCAGGAGCTCTCCCTTTTTCAGCCACTATCTTCTGGCGAACATGTTCCTCTGGTCAATAAAACCTACAAACCATTTTTACTGACTTCAGAGGCTGCATCGGTAACTGTTCTGAGATTTTACGTGGTAACAGTTGACCAATGGGCCTCTTTTTTATATCCCCTTTTACCTCTACCAAATATGTCACTGTCTGCGTTACCACACCTCACCCCTCCCCTATAATTTTTACCAACACTGTGCTAGGCAGAAAAAGTGGGTGAGGGAAAGGGGTTATGTTGGGGGGTTTTCAGTTTCTGTTTTTCATAAAGTGCTTTTGGTAAGTCTTGTCTAATTAAATTGAGTACATCAGGTAAATCTAGTACATAACAGACATTTTATAAAAAACAGTGGAGTCTTTTGAATTGAAGACTGTGAGGTAGACCTAGATGAGAAAATGGGTCTCCAGTCATTTTTGTCTAATACTCTAATTTCATTTCAGTGTCTGTTCAAAATGCTCTGCCAATCCATTTGAGGCTGGGTGACTTACAGTGCACACCCACCACTGGAGCATCCCCTCACAATAGGACCACTTTCTCCATTTAGCCAGCTCACCCACATACAATAATAAAAATAAATAAACCTCAGTGTGTCTCTTCTTCCTCCTTTCCTATGAGGATGGGGGTTTATGGTCAGTCCAACTTCTTTTACCACACTCACCACTAGAGTGCTCCTCTGGTAGCAGGGTGCAATGCTGCAGGAATATTCATCTCTAGCATCACTTGATGGCCCTCCTTATGTGTCCAATTCAGTCCTCTGTAGGACAAACATCCATGTCCAACCCCTTCAGGACAATGAAAGCTCAATTTAGTAATTGGAGTCTCTCGCAAATCTAACCTTCTCTGAGTTCTGTCTTCAATCTACTTCTTCAGCTGCTCTAGAGTCTTTCCTCCAAGCTCCAACACTGATCACTAACCCCTCAGAATGAGAGTTTCTGAGATATCTGTTCTCTTGCAAACTCAGACTCCCTCGCAGAAATCTCTGTGGTCCCACCCTTCAGGCGGAACTCTTTCCCCTTTTATGGGGCCCAAGGTGTTCATTGTTTTCTCACCTGATACTTCCAAGTTCTACCCATTAGGCTAAGAGCAACAATTTAACAATACGTATTGAAATGTAATCAAGACAATCTACTTGTATATGAATTTCAAAGAAATGTAATAGACCAGCAATCATTAACCCATTTATTTGTAGTAATAGAAAACTAGGGTAGATTCTAAGTGTATTCGTCTGTGTTTACCTAGATTTTGTTAGAAGTTTAACAAAGTAACCAGATTATTTTGTAGATGCTAATTCCCTTTCATGTCTTAATGGCCTCATATTATGTATGCAAATCGTTCAGTTAACCTAAAGATCAAAAATATGAGATATTGCAGGAAACTAATAATATTATCTATATTGTCTTCAACTTAATTATCTATGCCATAATGAAGTATTGACTAATTGGCTCATGTGAATGAATGCAACTAGTTTAACTGTGGGCATAAGAAATAGAAGATGAGCTTCAAAGCAACAATCTGCACTGCCTATTCTTCCTCGGGGGAGGTCCTGCTTTGACAAGACATTTGCCAGCTTGCTAGGGAGCTATAAAGGAAAGGATATGATCCTGCCATCTTAGGTCTGCTTAAACTTTAACAGGGAATGTCTAAGCCATAAAGCTGGGGTCTCCAGGTCTACTCTGGATCACCCTGGAATTCTCATGGAAGAACTTGAACAAACTCTGCACCTGGACTGCCTATTGGACTATAACCTTTTAAATGAATTCCAGAAAGAGTGTTACAAATCAACAGCCTCACCATCTCTATTATGAAACAGACCTAAGGACATTACACATATTTGTATGTATTTTGGTCTTTTAACCATTTGTACTCTCTTATTGCTTTTTCTTTTACTAATAAAACTTAGATTTTTGTTATTAAGGATTGTCTGAAAGCATGCATTTAGGTGGGATCTGCGGTTCATTGACCTGGGGAATAATGTGTCTGGTCCTTTGGGACAGGTAGAACTTTAAGTATGGTGAATAAGGTTTTTAATAACCCCCTCCCTATATTAGACTCGGGGCATGTCTATACAAAGTTGTTGTCATCAGATTGATCTTTCTGGATCGATTGACTGGTCAGTGTAGACCCACTCAATCGCTCAGGAAGTCAACACTGGTAAACTACCTCCTCAACTGGTGTAGCGCTGCGTCAGTGGGAATGCAGTTCCCGTCGGCGCAGTGCAGTGAAGACAGCACACAGAAGGGAAGCACAGCAGTCAACGGGAATTACACAAGCTACTCAGTGTAGCTTGCATAACTCCCGTCGACTGCCGCCAAATTTCCAAAGTCTGGATTGCCTAATGGGGGCTGCATTTGACTTCTGGTTAATGAGTGTGGTATTACAGAAGTTTTTTTACTACTGACTTAGTGAATCAAATTATAGAATAAACCACTAGTTTTGGGGGTTGTCGGCCCTATTTCTTGCAGTCTGCCTGAAGTTGGCATTCTCAGTATGGCCCATCATAAGCACCATGGTCACATATGCCATAATTAATTCACTCTTAATCCTCTTCCAACCACTGATGGGGTTTCACCCTACCACAGTGACTCACTACGGTTCACCATCTTTTGTCATAGAAATGTCTGAAAATCATCAGAAATATGGTGTGAGCAGTTGTCTGAAACAACGTTCTCAAGTAAACCATAGATAAGTAAACATATCACAAAGCATTTCAATTGCTTTTACCGAAGAGGGTGTTGTCATGTGCCCCACCTCTGGCCACCAAGAAGAAACGTCAACCACTACTAAATACATTTGCTTATTTTTTGTATGCAAAGTCAATGTGCAACTATTGCCAGGGCTTCATAGCTCATTTCCCTGGTGACATGGAGGCTTTTCTGACATGCTTCGATGACTATTACAGGAGTCACATTGGCTGATTTCCATTTCTAGATCTTGATCTAAACCCAGACATGAAAAATAACTTCTGGCTGACATTTTTGTTTTTATTACCACTTGAAGTAATGTAATTCCACTAGCATTCTTTTCTGTAAACTTTTTGGTTTTTTCTCTCATAGTCCATAGCAAACAACCATTGGACAAGTATAACATTACTTTCCTGAAATTGTAAGTGCTAAATTGTTTTTTGAATAAGTGATTTGCCCCCATTCCAAAAGTCTATAATGTATCATCTTAACCAAAATGGGGTCTTTTCTTGTTTCCAGAGCAATTTCCTGAGCTATAACAGAGTAAGATCATCTAGGACAAAAACTCCAAACATTCTCTGTATTTCCCTGTAGTAATTTTTTTTTTCTGATAGTCTACAAGAAATGCTATATTAGGTTGCTAAAAAACCCATTACTGCAGCTAAGCTGCCACTAGCAATGGAATACCTATCTTTGGGTCCAGTATTTTTACTAGTGGTTTATGATCAGAGAAAAGGATTCACCCTTCCCCCAATCAACTACTCATGGAATTCTAAACCTGCAAAAATGATGTCTACAGCCTTTTTTGGGTCTTTGTAAGAAGTTTGTCTCAGCTTTTGATATTGTTCTGAAAGCAAATTCTATGGACTTTTTCTTCCCATCTTTACAAATGCATGCCATGACAATGACATACCTATATTAGAGGCCTCACCAGCTAGTGTCATGGGAAGCTCTGTATAAAAATGTATCAATAGGCTGGAATTACTCAGTTTCTTTTCCATTTCCTCAAAAGTTTTATTTTCCTTTCCCCCTCACCCCCAACCCAAATCCATGTAATATTTTTTCCATAACAGGGCAGACATCAGCCTGATTAATGTTGACAAATTTGGAATGAATCTTCCATAATAGTTTAACTTGGCCAGAAACGATCTAAGCTCTGAGACATTCTGTGGTGCTGATGTATTCTTAGTGGCACTTGTCTTCTCTTTTAATGGGTCTACCCCTCCTATATACACACAATGTCCCAAGTAAGTAACCTGATTTTGAAAAAGGCACACTTATCTTTGTTAACTTAAAAACCGTATTTTTACAATCTCTTCAGAATCCCCTCTATTTTTTTAATGGGAAGGAAGAATGAAATTCAAAGGCACATTTAACAGTTTTCAGTACATCACGCTTCCAACAAACACACAAATGATGCATTTTTACTTTTATTTGTTTGTATTAATGCTCATGATTTTTGAGTTCGGAATCTAGGATTCACAATAAAAGTAGTATATTTTAGATATAATATGATGTTGCTTGACACATCAGAAAGACAATATGCCTGAAGCCGCTCAACATACTCCTGGTATACAGTGAAATTAAATAAGCCTGACAAAGATTTGATTGCTCCTTTTGAAGCTAATATATGCATGCAATTATTTTTTGTCAGTGGCTGTGGTAGTGATTGTACATTAAAAGTCCTGGTATACTTTGTGTGGGATATGGTGTTTCTTGACGCAGCAAGGAGCTTTTGGCATTTGGCCCTGATATTGAGTCAACCAAACAAACCATATCCTTTGCAGTTAGTTCAGTGCATAAACATACAATTATTTTGTATGAATGTGCTGAGAAAATTAAATTTGAACTCTGCACCCAGCATATAAACAATAGCTTAATTTTTTCTAGGAATTATACTTTGGGCAGGACCAGCATAGCCCAGAAAAGAAAAAGTTTAATGTTTTCCAAAATTCCTTGTTCCTGTTTACCTGCTATTTTTCCTGTGCGATTCAAAGCTCCCAATGATGTCTTCAAACCTTTGTCATGATTATAAAGGTATCTCATGCAATCAAGTAACTGAAACAAATATCATGTGACTTATGTGACCAAACACAACTAATAAACATAACTTGAATTTCAAGTATCAAGTTTTCAATCCTTTCAGTGAGTTATTTGCAATCAGTTCATAACAAAAACATTATAATGAATATTTTTGAAGAGGTTATGATCTGACTGTGGTCATTCTCTTTGAAGTAAATTGGAGCTGTGGGTGCAGTCAGTGAAGATCAGATCCTAAGTATCCAAAGGTATGCAACCCAAAACTGAGACACATAAGAGCACTGGTACCTGTGAAAATTTTGGGATGTAAGTGACTTGCACAAGCTCACACAGCAAGTAAGTGGCAGCGCTGGGATGATAATCTAGACCTCTTGACTCCCCATAACAAGCTTTCATGATTTGGAGGAAAAGGTGGAGAGTCTGGAATGGCAAGTGAAATCTCTGAAAGGTACAAAGGAAACTCAATTTGATCATGAACTTCAGCCTAGAGGAAATGGCCCTTAAGAAGGGACTAGCACATTCAAAGCATTCACACATGAGAGATGGAAATAAAGGATGATAGAGGAATGTGTAAGAAGGGGAAAGTGTATAGAGACATTTAACTTTATATTAGCAACAGGTAATCGTGTCACTTACAAGACAGTACAGAATAATATTGAGATACTGAGGGAGAGCAGAAATCCAACTCCTGATTGGGAACTAGGAACTGAAAGGCAATCACTACAAAGACAAATAAGGCAAATAATCCAAACAGTATTTTATTGTTGAAGAGTTCCAGAGAGGTAGCCATGTTAGTCTGTATACAGCAAAAACAACAATAAAACAGCAAAAACAACGAGAGTTCTGTGGAACTTTAAAGACTTTTGTGAGGCTCAGCACACTAGCTTATGCCTGCTAAAATTAAATTTGTTAGTCTTTAAAGTGCCACAAAACTCTCATTGTTTTTGCTGTTTTATTGTTGAAGAACATGATCAGAGACACTGGTGGCCTGTGTAAACAGAATGGTGTGTTCCCAGGATCAATGATTTCATAACAAGAATACCAAATATTATGCAAATTGTTGGAAAATTAACAGTAATGATAAACTAAATGGTAACACACTGCCTCAGCAAAAAAGAGTTAAAATTCAAGGATTACTTCAGGAATCACAGAAAAAGAGCTTGATAATAAGGATTTGAATAAAATCAGCACCTCACTGGACCAGAACTATGCAGGGGAGATCTCCCACACTCTGCAGGCACTAAGAACCAATTAGTGCCCACCTCAATCCCCCCCCTACATGGGCCTTAGAGAGGAGCCAGAAAAAGAAGGAACCTTTGGACCCTGAAGAACTTCCTGCAGATTTGAATGGACTTTCTCTGCACAGTTGGTTCCAACCCTGCTTCTCCTCATAGTCTCATCACCTCAGTTTCATTCCACACTTGCCCTTCCTATCCTCTTGTTTCCCTCACCTCATTTTCCTTCCATTTAGCTGATTCCTCCTAAGTGAACCCAGCTCACCACTCCCCACCCCCAAAAATCTGAGGAACTAACATATTTGTTGTTGTCACAAGATTCACTCTGCTTGTGTGTTATAGCCCTTCCCCCATGCTGTGACTGTCTTGCCTATTAGATTGTAAACTCTTTGGGGCAGGGATCATCTACTACTCTGTACTTATACTACACCTAATATAGTTGGGTTCCACTTTTTGCTGGCCCTTAGGCATGACCATAATAATTTAAAAAAACTTAACCAGGCTTTACTAAGTAGAAAGAACTGGTTAATTGGTTAATTCAAACAACCTAGTTGGTACACCTAACCTAAAAAGTAAAGCAGAAGATGGACTTGTTCCAAAACTATAGAGAAGGTTAAGTATTTTAATGTTCTAATGTTAAGCAGAAGTTGGAAATTTCAAAGAGACGCAAAGCTAACTCTTTGCTGCTAACTGATGGAATGAACTAACTGAAGATAGGAAAATATTAAGGAAGTTTGAAACACTAGTGATGGAGAGTTATTTGAATTTCCGACATGCAGGATGCACAGGAAAAGATACTTGGACCAGATTATCAACCAGTTCAATTAGCATAGCTCCAGAACAAGTGAGAATCTGAAAAGAAAAAAAAAAAAAAGAGAAAAAAAAGCAGAATTAGTTAAAACAATAGTTAAATGGAATAAGCAAGACTCTTAGAAAACATAAGAGAACTATGAGAAATAAGCTTAAACAACAGACCTTGCCAGATCCATATAATTGTATCTTTGATAGTTACAAAATCACGGGATAAAGGGAAAGTCCAGATGTAATGTATTTTGATTTCAGTAAAGCATCTGATATTGTCTTATGACATCTTATTTGAAAAAAAAAACCCAATAATTTAAATAATCTTGCATATGAACAATGTCATATGAATTGATAAAGGCTGAGGAACTTTAAGGGATTGTGATGAATGTAAAATTATTACTATAAATGAGAGGGAGGTATCAGGGTGGCACCATGAGGATCTGTTTAGGTCCAGTCTTATTTAATACCCTCATTAATGATCTGGAAGATATATTAAAGAGCACATTCATAATATGCAAAGATGATGCTAAATTAGGAGGTGAAACATACACCAGGAAGGACCGAGAAATAATATTAAGGAACCTAGAGAGATTAGCTCCACAACAAGTGCTACCACACCAATCAGAAAGAGAAATTATTCAGGATTTTAAAGGGTGCATAACTAGAAACTATGGGATAAATACGTAAGAGAAAAATTTAAGACATCATAAAATTATTCCTGACAAGCAGAGCTATTGGGCTATGAAATATTCTCCCAGGAGGAATAGTAGAAACTCCATCAGCTGGGACATCTGAAACTAGACAAAGTAGAACAGCAATAAATGTATGACAGGGAATTACTTTTCATTAACTGGGAGTGGTCTAAGATGACTTAATAGGTCTTTTCAAGTTCTAACTTCTTGACTCAAATCTATGACATATAAAACAGTCAGCTGGATATTTTTACCTGAATATTTTCCATACTTTCCCTGTTTGAATCCATGTATGCATGTTTTGCAACTTAGAGGCCTATTTTGGATATTGTACTCCTACTTTCTATGGCCCAGATCCTCAAAGAATCCTTAAATACCTTTGAGGGCCTGGGGCTATGTTTTATTGGCAGGCATATATTGTAAAGCTAGAAAGCACCTACGGTATCAGCCTTCCATTACAATAACATTCTCTTTTGCTACGAGCTAACAATATATTTAGTGTTTTTAAACAGCATGAAACAGTACGCTCAAAGTTTTCCAGCTGTCATATTCATCTATAGACATACAAGAACGTCAGTATCTGAAGATAGTTTATATTCTAATGATACTTACTCTTGTATCAAAAATATCAGAAAAACCACTGTTGTATAACAGCTTGAATACTCTGGGATTTGTTAAACAGATAAAATCACAGCTTGTCAGAATCATCAACCACCAGCTGGGACCATGAAACTGGAATATCAAAGATGCAAGGTTTACCTTTACTCAGCAGTGTCTGTCTGTATTTCAAATGATAGGTAGATTGTCATAACTTGTGATTATAATATAGTATTTTTCTACCACTTAAGGTTGCAAAATAGTTCCCATTATAAATACTGTTTTCAGTTGGTCATGACTAATCTAAACATTTGTCATATTAGGCTAAAGTTTCAGTAAAAAAGAATTATCTATTTTGTGATTGTTAAAGGGTGAAAAATATTTTCTCATTATTGGAAAAAAATTGTTCTCAGTATTTATAGGACGGAGAAAGACACAAGTAGCTGAGCACTGAAGCTTGAAGATTGTCATATAAATTATCCACACAGAGTAGTAGACAATTTGCTAAATTGCAAAACCGTAACAACACAATGATGAATATGTGAAAATAATACTGCTTTGTTCATTTTTTGTAAAATTACTCTTCAGTAATAACTTGCCAAGCGTAAAGCTTCATAGGTTTCAAACTAAACAACAATTTTCTTCCCATCAATTTTGGAAAGAATTGGAGCACACATACCAGGGCTCAAACACAGGAACATCAGTTGGGGGACTGGATGTCAAGGAATGGACAGAACCAGGAAGAGGTTGTGGTATAGCAATTAGCCGTGTTTTTATGAATATCATGAGGCCACTCGCAGAAAAGGAGTCATCAGGCAAGAGAAGTTGAAGCTCAGGAAAGGAGTCTTCAGCAACCTTCCTCAATCACTTTAATATATAGATCAAACCAGGCTCACCCTTGAAGTCATTTGGCATAACTGTTCGGAGCTAAAAGGAGAGCTAAAGAGGCCACCTTAGAAAGAGGACTTCTCTGTCTCAGTCATGGCCAGCAATGCACTCAACATTCTCAGGTGTTTTCAAAGAACCATTGAGGATACTATTGGCAATGCCCAGTTAGCTCCTTTCTGTGCTAAAAATACGTAATATGTTTTATTGTCTGCAAGACTACAGAATACATTCACTTGCATACAAGGAGGCAGCATAGCCCCAAATTAAGAAGATTTCCATGTCATGGAGAACTTTCTATGTGTAACAAGTACTGTTGAAGGCTCCCATATGTCTGAGGAGACCAAAGGCAGACAATATGTGCTATAGAAATAGAAAAATGGCCTATGTATTTCTGAATCATCAATATGATGTGTGTATGTGATGCAATGGTGATGGGCATGGAGATAATGACTAGATGTCCAGGATCATTCTAGGATTTATATCCTGACACCCTACAGCATTTACTACAGCCTGATCCTCTACCTTCTTTCTTGTGTTGGCAGGGGGGGGTTCGAACACATCACCCTTGAGGGTCTCATTTCTTTAGTTGAAGTGGCAGTTTCTGAATCTCTTCTGCCTCTTATCCTCTCTGTCATCTCTATCCTCAGCCATGCTTCAAATTCTGTGGGTTTGGTTTCCCCCAATGACATTTTAAAACAGCCTGTTTTTATTTCCCAATTAATACATGTCTCAATCTAGGCTTCATTGATATGTGAAAGTGCACCTGCTGAGTGCTTCTGAATAGCTCCAAGCACCCAGTAAATCTGTATGAATGTTTTTGAAAATCCCACTGAGTAATGGGTGCTCAGGCACTTGGGTGTGGCCTTTGAAAACCACTAGCTTTGAAAATCCCCTAGGAACCCAACTTCCACCAGAGCCCTTAGGTAAGAGCCCAAATGACTATTAGATCCAGAAATCTGGCTCAAGGCTATCTATTTATCTATCTATCTATCTAAAAACCAGAGTTAAGGTTGGATATTAAATCTTAACTTTTTAAAACTCTTGACATGTCTCTGTGAAGTGTCATCATTCTGTTAATGTTTTTGTAAGGGTCTTTATTCTTTGTTCTCATTCAGTCAACTGTCTACTGAACCATTAAATAGTCACTTAACTATCTTAATCTTCTAATTAGCATAACTAATGACCTCACACGAACTACCAAAGCTATTAAATTAACTGATGATGTGGAAAGGGCTACTATTCTTTACCATATTTGACATATAGAGTCTCAGCATCTCAGGTAATCTCTTTATATAAGATGTCACCATTGTTTTAATAAAACTAATTATTGCTTTAATAAAACTTTTTAAAATAACAAATAATTGATGACTCCTGATTTCAGTTGCCCTAATGATTAATTGGATTATTGGCTGCATGATGTATACTGTACAAATTCAGGATGTGGAAAATAACTGGTTATGTTATTTTTTATTCCATTGTAAAATCCGTTCTTCAGAATTTTTCTAAATTTTATTTCTAACAGTCAAAGTACTTTCAGTAAAGTGTGATTCTACTGAGAAAAGTGACTTTGTAAAACCACCAGTGTGAAGATCTACATTAATTATATCTCAAAAGCTTCTAAAACAAATATGCTCATTTTGCAGTAAAAAAAAAAAGATTATTTTTCCCTGAATTTCCAGAATTGTATAAAGAGCCAGGGCTCTGAGGGTCTTTCCAGCACCAGTAAAAGTTTCTTCAGGAAAAGCATGCAATCATTTTGCCTTAAGTGGATTTAAATAGCAGCGGTTTGTTAGAACTTAATAAACAATTCTATTGATGATACACAAAGAAGAAAATATTCCAGATACTTCCCTCTGGCCTATGTTGGCTTTGGAGGGCTAACAGGAATAAAATATAGTAAATATATATATTTTTGTCCACTGAAATGTGTAAATATAAGTATGAAGATGCTATTTTTACAGTTACTTTCAAGAGTAGGATTGTAATTCAAATTTTCATGGAGAAAAGAAATCATATTTTCCTTTAGAAAACTATGACTTCCAATGGGAAAAAATGTGATTTTTTGAGAATAAAAAAATAAATGGAAAATGGCCAAATCCCTATACCAAAACAACCCTAATTCTTTAAGGGTTGAAAACATGAACTGACAAATATTTTGTGAGTGGCTTTTTTAATGAGACCATCCATGGGAATAAGGGAAACACAAGAGCCCCTATCAACTCAGAATCCAGATCTAAATCCATTACAATCAATAATAATAATAAATTAATGGCATTTATATATGGCCAAAGACAGAAGTCTTAACTCAGTTCTTAAACAGACAAAATTTCATTGACATAAATAGAACTTTGCCAGGAGAAGAGTAGAATGAACAGGTAGTTATGCCATAGTTAAGGCTGCATTGAGATTTGCAGTTACATCCCTTTATTAAATCCCTTTATTATGTGTGAAAATCAATAGGTATTAGCATAATATATACAAATACTTCCTCTTAGAATAGAGATGTGAGGCCTGATTCTCCTTTGCATTTCAGCCCTAGATCTGGTTCAAATTTTTCATACAAAGTTTTCACAAAACCCGAAAGTTTTCACACAAATTGTCAAAATTGTCCAAATTTTCTGTTTTTCATGAAACTTTGCACA
Source organism: Emydura macquarii macquarii (assembly GCF_026122565.2). NCBI lineage: Eukaryota > Metazoa > Chordata > Testudines > Chelidae > Emydura > Emydura macquarii. The sequence continues at coordinate 13,668,643 of NW_027130520.1, read as the reverse complement.
TTTCTTATTAAAATTTTACTGAAACCATTTTTAAAATGATATATTTTTGGTTTACTGAAAACTGTATTTTCTTCCAGAAAACTGGACGTTTGGTACACACACTAGTAAATTTCCATAAACAATTAATAAAAAATTGGTGAAAAGAATCACAGAAAGTTTCTCAAAAACAGAAAATGGGTCAGTTTTGATCTATGCAAAATGAAAACAATTTTAAAAATTTCAACAAAATGCTTTTCCTGGTTTTTGACCAGTTCTCCATGGCCTTTGTACACCCCTCCATTTCAAAACAATTAAAAGTAAATCCTTTCAGGGTCTTAGAATTGACAAGGATTTAAAGATGACTCCTTTCTAAAATCGAGATTTGCAGTCTAAAATTTTTTATCTAACAAATGACTTGTTCATAGCCATTCAAATTTAAGTCTTATTTAGCTGTAGACAAAAAGCTAATTAAAATACAATTATAAGCCTAATGGCCAGAAGATCCAGAGAGGAAAGAACTCACTATTCCTTCTATTGGTGAAAGGGGAAAAGTTCTGCCATAGAAACCTTCAACCTGCCCATAACTCTATTGACTGGCCCTTTTTCTTTCCATTAACCACCTGACAAAAGGGTTATATGATACTAAAGTTATTGACATTATTCATTATCACTGTTTCTATCTAGGCCAAGGGAAGCCAATAGAGACTGTATCCTTCATAAAATGACCAGTTTCCAACACATAGCATGCTTCACTGTCTATGCTGGCCCTGCTGTTGACCCTTCCCTTCCAGACCTTTTCCATGACTGTAGTTGTCAGACAGCCCATCCCTCTATTTCTCTTCTGTTTTCTCTGTTTATTACTCTTCCTCTCTTTCATCCAGCTTCCCACAGACTTGTTAAGCTTCGAAGGGGACCCAATCCAACAGACTTAGTAAGGTTCTTGGGACCAGACAGCTACTGAGGCAGACTATTGTAAAGCCATCAACTGAATGAAGTGCTTCACTGATGGAGCAGGAACTAAAAAGCGTGGCACAGAGATTGGAATTTGCGCTAAGAAGGCACTTTCTGTGATTGACAAACCTTTATTTTCCAGTTCTCACCATTGGCTTTCCAGTTAAAGACACAAATACTCTCTTCATAGCTTGTTGAATGTCCCCCTGAACCTTACCTTTCTCTGACTACCCAAGCTCCTGTCACTCTCCATCACATTCTGCTTTTTAAACACTTTCTACTCATATTATATGAAGGAAGTGCATTTGATTTTCAATAACTGGATATAAAGTTTGTGGGAGGATGCAGACAGGAGGTTTTTAAGGTGTGACTTGACAAATCCCTGGGTGGGATGATTTAGTTGGGGTTGGTCCTGCTTTGAGCAGGGGGTTAGACTTGATGACCTTCTGAGGTCCTTTCCAACCCTAATCTTTTATGATTCTATAACCTGGAGGGAACATGGATGTGCACTGTTGTCATGTGTGGCTGTAAAAATAGGTAATGTGTGGGCACGCCTGCCCCTAGACCAAATGGTACCCCCCTCCATTTGTTAAACTTTTGAATACCTTATTTTTTACTGCGTTTGTAGCCCATTTCATGACTTTGATGCACTATTTCCATGTATGATTTATCCCTGTCATATAAGATGATAAATTTGCCATAAATGGTTGGATGACTTTTCATGTTGCTTCAGAGTATCAGCTAAATTATGCCAGTAAGTGTACCCAGAAAGCACAAGCAATTATTTGGCATTCTTGTCAAATATTTTTGCAACAAAAACAGAACACTTTGTCAGTTTATTTTGAGTAAACAAGCCAATACTGATTCAGTTTCTCACCATTCTTGAGCAAAATTTTGCAGTGTGACTTTAAGAACTGTCATTTCTGCTCATTTACTGTAAATGTCATATCCTTGATTTTGCCCAGCCCATTCAAAGTTATAAGATCAATATCGGCAGAGTTTCGGATCATTGGCCATAAAGCAGAATCTGATGTATCCATTTGTGGTGTGCAATTTTTTTCACTGCTGTTTCTGTCATCACGTGAGACTGATTCTTCTTTATCATCACTCTCCTTTACACCGCCAGGAAAAATGGACAATTCTCTATCACTTTCCTCATATTTCCATTCTTTACCTCCAGGTAAATCTGCTAATTCCTTAGTAATAGGACTTCTACCATTTACACTTCACTCTTCAATTTATTCTGCACTGGGACAATAGCTACTGCCTAAAGTCCGGTCTATGTTGTTGTGCTTCAGATATTTTCCCATGAAATTTGCCCCTTGCTGCAAACTAGATTGCAACTGAGCTTTTCACTTCCTAACTGAGCTCTTGAAGGCTTCTTTGAGGGCATCTTTTTTATTTTGATTAGGCGAAAACAGACAGTATTAGGGACAGTCTTAGAAAGTCATTAAACATTATGTTTTAAGCATGGCAAAAGAAGTAACAGTATTTCTTTTATATTGTTGTGGAGATAGGAGTTTGACAGATATCTGTGGCATCTCTTTAAATATCTCCTTTATTAGTCACTACTTACACACTTCAAGTCTTAAAACACAAGTACACTGTAAGCCGGTGGTACCGTCCAGTGTTGTGACCCTTCCTCGGGCCCAGGCTCCGAGGAAAGCCACAGAGCCTTTCTACACACCCCTCCCTTCAAGTCCAGCTCCCAGTCTGCGGGGCTGGCCTGCTCCCCTCTCCAATGTGGGACAAGGCATCAGTGTTGGGGTGGTCCCTACCTGCATGGTGCTTGATGTAAAAGCGAAGGCCTGCAGGGCGAGATACCAACGCATCACCTGGGTGTTGGTGTCTTTCATTTGCTGGAGCCAGCGGTGGGGTGAGTGGTCTGTAATCATGGTGAAGGGGCTGGCAAGGAGGTAGTATCTTAGGGCCTCAAGCTCCCACTTCACGGCCAATGCCTCCTTCTCAATGGTCATGTACCGTTCTTCTCGGAGAAACAGCTTGTGATGTATACGATGGGATTTTCTTCCCCGTCAAAGTTCTGGGTGAGCAGAGCCCCCAGCCCCACAGCTGAGGCATCAGACTGCACCACAAAGGGGTGGTTAAAATCAGGGCTGTACAGAACTGGCTCACGGCATAGCGCATCTTTCAGCGCGATAAATGCCTTGTCACTATCCGTGGTCCACTGGATGCAGAGCGGCTGATTCGTTCACAGGAGGTCCGTGAACGGCGCAGCGCGGGTGGCAAAGTTGGGGACGAACCGTCGGCAGTAGTCGGCCAAGCCCAGAAACTGCTGCACCTGCTTTTTGGTGGTCGGTTGGGGGTACTCTTGCAGGGCTTCCCAGTCAAGGGTCACAGGGTTCCCCAACCTAAGGTGTATCCCAGGTAGGTAGTTTCCTGCCACCTTATGTGGCATTTCCGGGGGTTGGCGTCAGCACCACAGCCACTTGGTTCAGGTGCTCACTCCAGTCTCAACTGTACACCACGACATCGTCCAAGTAGGCTGTGGCGTAATTTAGGTGTGGCCCTAGGAGCTGGTCCATCAGCCTCTGGAACATCGTTGGTGCCCCATGTAGTTAGAAGTGCATCCGGACAAACAGGTATAATCCACTGGAGGTCACAAATGCCATCTTTCCCCTGGAGCTGGCTTCAAGGAGGATTTGCCAGTACCCCTTGGTAAGATCCAGGGTGGAAAAATAGTGAGCTTTCCCGAGTCAGTCCAGCAACTCGTCAATGTGTGACATGGGGTAGGCATCGAGTTTGGAGATAAGATTGATCCACCAAAAGTCTATGCAAAAGCAGTGTGACCCATTGGGCTTTGGCACTAACACAGTGGGGATGTACCACTCACTAGTTGAGGGCTTTATTACCCCCAACCACAACATGGCTTGGACTTTTTCCTCCACAGCTGCCTGCAGATGGCGGGGGGGTGATCTCGTGCCAGTACGCACCACCTTGCCAGGGCGGGTCTCGATCGTGTGGTATACCCGAGTGGTCCTCCCGGGGGTCACAGTGAAGGTCGCAGTGAAGGTTTCCACCAAGTGCATCGCCTGTCGCCTCTGGGCCTCCGTTAAGCCACTACCGCGCTGAGGTTCTCCAGGATCCTCCTTCTCCGGGATTTGTGGGCGTAGATCCAGATCCGGGGGGTGAGGGTTGATGAGCAAACCTTCCTCCTCACGCCAAAGCTTCAATAGGTTCAGAAGGTATATCTGCTTTTTCTTCTGCCGGTCTGGCTGACAGACCTCATAATTCACCAGGCCGACCTGTCTAATGATGTCATAGGTCCCCTGCCATCAGGCCAGTAGCTTGGACTCAGCCGAGGGTAATAAAACAAGGACCCGGTCGCCCAGTTCAAAGGAGTGGGTCCGCGCTCCCTGGTTATACGTCCGGGCCTGTCTGGTTGGGGCAGTCTGCATCCTTTCTTGGGTGAGCGTCCCAGCCTATTGAAGGTGTCCCCGGAGGTCCAGGATATACTGAAGCAGTCCCTTCTCCTGCGACGGGGCCTGCTCCCACTGTTCTTGCATGAGGTCCAGGATCCCCCTCGGCTGGCGTCCATATAGCAGTTCAAAGGCAGAGAACTGAGTGGAGGCCTGGGGGACTTCCCGGATGGCGAGGAGCAAGGGTGGGATCAGTTGGTCCGACAGCCGCAGATCTTCCGGAGAGAACTCCACTAACCCATCGGTCTGGGGGTGATATATTGAGGTCTGGAGCTTCCGAACCCTGAGGATGTCACATACCTCCCGAAACATCTGGGAGGTAAAATTAGTCCCCTGGTCCATCAGGAGCTTCCGCGGTAGTCCTACCCTCGTGAACACCTTTATCAATTCACCAGCCACCATCTGGGCAGTAGCATTCTTTAGAGGGATGGCCTCCGGGAAGTGGGTGGCGTAGTCCATCAGGACCAGGAGGTACCAGTATCCTGCCACACTCCGTTCCAGGGGCCCAACCAGGTCTATGGCCACGCGTTCAAATGGTGTCCCAATTAGGGGAAGAAGCACGAGGGGGGCCCGTGGAATTCCTGTTGGGACTGCAAGTTGGCATTCTGCGCAGGAGGCCTAGTAGTCCCAGACCTCCCAGTGCACACCAGGCCAATAAAAATGGGTTAGTATCCGGGCTAAGGTCTTATCGAGGCCCAGGTGGCCTGCGGCCGGGATGTCGTGAGCTAGTCTCATCATGGCCTTCTGGTGGGTCCGTGGCACTACGAGCTGGGTGCAGGGGGTCCGAGTCCGGGCGTCCCACTCCAGGCAATAGAGCCAATCTTGTCGTAATTCGAATTGCGGCCAATGAGCCACCCGTTGGGGGTCAGTCACCACCCAGTCTATGGCTGCCAGTTGATCATAGACATGGCTGAGGCTGGGGTCTTCCCACTGGTCGCGGCAAAAGTCGGCCCCTGGTTCCCCTGAGTGGGGTGGATCCCTTCCCACCAGAGGGGGCTCTCCATCCTGGGTCTCCGTCTCTCCAGTCAGTTCCGTGACAGGACCTATCTGGTCGTCTTCAGGGGATGACTCCTGGGGGTCTGGTGCTTCCACCTCCGGAGGTCCCTCGTCTGGGGCGTCTTGGCTGCCTGCCTATTGGAGGACCCCCATGAAGCCTGGCCAGTCCCTGCCTAGGATCATGGGGCATGGGAGGCGAGGTGCCAGCCCTACTGGTAGCACTCAGGTGACCTGTCTGATGGTTGAGGGGACCGACAGGGTGGGATAAAATTTCAGATCCCCATGGATGCAACGGAGGCTGACCTGTCCGAGGACCTGCTCATCCCCGGGGACCAGCCCCCACAGAATGAGTGTCTGGCCACACCCGGAGTCTACGAGGACCTCCAAATGCCGTCCGACTATGCTGACCGTGATCGTCGCTTTGAGGGCAGTCAGGCCTCGAGCGCACCCCTCCCCGGCATAGACCATGCTGTAGGTGCATCCATGGCCGGGCATTGGTGTCGCAGATGTCCCATTGGGCCACATGCAAAACATGGACCCAGGCTTCTGAAGGCCTCCCGGGGTCTGTCTTTCAGGTCCACACTCGGCGTCCCCGAGCCTCCAGATGGGTCCAAAGGCTGCCCGGGTCTATGGCCAGCTGCAGCCTGGCTCCTGGCTCCGGCAGGACCGGATAGTTCACATGGGTTGGTGCAGCGCGGTCCCCCCAGGGCTCGTTCACCTGGGTGCGGGCGCCATGGGCACAGCGGGCCTCTCTGCCACCAAAAAGTCCTCCATCAGGCGTACCTCCCCAGACAAGGTGGTGGGTGATGCCTCATCACCCAGGTCCTCCCCTGATCGGGCAGGATAAGTAAAAACTGTTCCAGCACGACTTGCTCTGCCACAGTGGGCGCAGCATGCTGCAGCCAGCACCAGCAGGCATCCAGAAGCTCTTGGGCCACAGCCCGAGGACGGGCCCCGAGGGGATATGTTTTCTCCTGGAACCGATGCCGGAAGGCTTCAGGGTTTAAGTCCAAGGCATCCAGTATCGCAGCCTTCATGGTCTGGTAGTCCTGTGCCTCATCTTTGGCCAGGGCCCGGTAGGCTGCCTGGGGAGCCCCCTTCAGATAGGAGGCCAGGAGGATGGCTCACTGGTCCGGGGCCCAACCTGCAACATGCTCAAGCATGGTCAGGAATGCCTCTGGATTGTCATCAAACCTCAACTTTGTGAGGCATAGCTGTGGCCAGGCCGCTGGCGGTGGCCAACCCTGGGGTTCCTCCAGGCCCGCTGATCTAGGTAGCAGGGCACCCAGCTGCTTTACATACTGTCTTTGCAGCTCCTGCTGCTAGGCCCCCAGGTCTCGGATTAATTGCTATTGCTGGGTTCCCAATGTCTGCTTCTGCAGCGGGGCCGTTTGCTGCTGCTGCTGGTGGTGGTGGTCAGCCGACCATTTCATAAATTTATTGAAGTCCATCGTCGGACCAGTCCCAGGTGTCCGGACTCCGATGGATTGTCAGAACAGGCAGTTCCTCTTTCGTCAGGGGGCGGCTGCCTGCATTCTCCACCACGTGTAAGCTGGTGGCACCATCTGGCCGGGGTGTTGCGACCCTTCCTCGGGCCCAGGCTCCGAGGATGGCAACAGCATCTCCTTTTAGGGGGAATAATCAGTGCCCATTCACAACTCTTTAGACCCTGCCCCCAGCGGGGCGGGCTGACAAGTGGTCTGATGCCCCCGGCCCTCAGGCAGGGTGGGGCAGGCAAAGTAGTCTATTGCCCCTGGCCTTCAGGCAGGGCAGGGCTGGTAAAGCAGTCTATTGTCCACGGCCCTCATGCAGGGCAGGGCAGGGCAGGCAAGCAGTTTGCAGTTCCTGGCCCACAAGCTGGGCAGTGCTGGCTGGGTAATCAGCAGCCCCCAGCCTTCCCACAGGCAGGGATTGTTAAATAGTCAGGGGCCCCTGACCTTACAGTAGAACTCGGGATCCTCTGTCTGCAACTGCAGAGGATAGCACTCCCTCCCAGGGTGGTTAGGGAAGGGGGGAGGGGGACGCAGGCCCACCTGTTTCCGATAGGGCCCTGGGCTGGGACGCAGTGGTGGCAAAGCAGTTTGCCACTGAATCAGCGGGGCTCCAGCCACAACACACTTATGTGGGTTAGCCCCTGACTCAGCCGCTTGCTAGCTGGCTGTCCCTGGGCCACTTCCTCCCCCTGGTCCTCAGGTACCTGTATGCCTCAATTTCTCTCTGGGTCGCTGGGGTACACTGCAAGCGGCAGGCCCACAAATCTCTCCCCGTTGACCGGCAGCAGGTCCGGGAACTCCTCTGCGTTGTCAGCAGAGGGCAGTTCCTCCAGGTCACAGTGTCTCAGGGGTTCTTCCATCCACAGGGTTCCCTCAGCTCCTGGGGTCCCCCGGCATCAGGCAGCTCCTCTAGGTCAGGGCCGGCCTCAGGGGATATTTCCCACCCAGGAGTCTTGGGTGGCTCGTTCCAGCTACCAGGGCTTGGTGGCCCTGTCCAGTCCAGTCCCTTGGGCCTGGCAATCTGGGCAGGTTTTGGATGCTCCACTCAGTGGGGTGGTTGCTCCAAACAGCTGCTTGGTTGGGGTCAGGCCTAGGCCGCAGCCTCTGGGAAGACACGTCTGTCTCCAGCAGCAGCTTCCTCCCAACTGAGCTGCTAAGCCGGCCTTTTATACTTCCCCTTCCTGCTTTGGCTCTGCCCCTTTGTTGCCAGGCAGTTTGGCCTGTAGGGCCCTGTTTTGCCCAGCAGGAGCATCGCACCCTTCCTCGGGCCCAGTCTCCGAGGAAGGCCACAGTGCCTTTCTACATACACTTTCACAATTACACAACAACAACAAGGTTCACAATATCACAATATCGCAACTGGTTCACAATAAAACAAGGTTCACAGTATCACTTCACTTCAGTTTCTTCTTACAGCTCACTGACTGACTGGAGGTATCTCCCTCCCTTTATACACCCATGATGGTATGGCTGACATTCTAGGAGATTTGAGGAAAACATAGTTCTCAGAAAGTCTGGAAGGTTCCACAAGTTTCTACAAAGGTCCAGAACATTCTAGGAGGCTAGTGAAAAATGAATCCACATATGGAATACCTGAAACATTTTACTTCAAACATCCTATTTTCCCTTTGGTCGCTAACAACAAAAACAGCCCAGCGCCCCCCAAGCCCAACACCCTAGGTGGTTGCCTGGGTTGCCTGTCTCTAAATCCGGCCCCGTGTGTGGGTTGTCTGAATGTTAATGTTTCCTTAACTAGTGATTTCCTAAATTTCCAGTGATTTCATTGATACACATACACATGAGTAGCCTTTACTCTAAGGTTTGTCTACACTGCACCACAGTGCAAACTTCAGGGGTGTGAATTGCATTAACATAATACTGTTTGAAATAGGACTATATTAAAGTGAACTAGATACCTTTTAATTCACCTCAGCAGTCCACATGGGGCAGTATAGACAGAACCTTAGTTGACCAAGTATTTTTGTGAGATTATAGTAATGATATGTGTTGTCTGTAGCACATGGGTTCCTTAATCAGTGCTTTGTTCAAGAAAGCGTTGCATTTCACAGCCTGCAGTGCTAACTCCCAATTTTTTGTTTAATTGTTGTTTAATTCTCTGTTATATAGTGACATAACACATAGAAATATATATTCCCAATGCATTTCTCTGTGGTTTGTGTTCTTTTCCCTCTAGGAACATCATCCTTGTTGACAGTTATGTTTCCCTCTGTGGTTGGTCCCTACCTTGCAGAGAAGAACCTTTCACTTTTATATTTAAAATACAGTATGTTGATATCAGGTCAAAAGAGCAGACACCTAGTTCCGGCATCCCCTGATGCTGTGGATCACATTCTTGAAAGCGATCATTGATGTCTGTGCTGCTTTTGTTGCTAGTCTTTCCCTTTATTCTTTAATGTTTATTCCCTACTGCACTACATGATGATAATTCACACACACAAAAAAAGCTTTTAAACCATACTGTTCAGTTCTAGTGTATGTCCTCACACTGAAAAAAGCCAAAAAGCAAGGAAATCATATATTTGCATTTAACACAGTTCAGTCTCTGAGTATTAGCCGACTACCTTCACAACATTCACCTGCACCAGCATATTAATACCCTCCTTAAAATGCTCACTTTCAGTCCAACAACACTGTCACCCTTAACACATCAGTGAACAGAAAATCAATCTGGAACACAGAATCATAACAAACGACCTTCCAATGCTACATTATTTAATAATGTAATAACTACTATAATTTTGAATGAACTATAGAAACAATGGGAAAAAGAGGAGGACCAGAAGGCCAAGGAATGGGAGTGGGAAAGAATGTTTTCATCCATTTTAAATAAGCTCTGGCAGACATTTGTTCTGCACAGAGAAAGAAATATTTTATACGAATATAAGTCCTATTATTCAGACCACACCAGTAGACTGCGCAGGGGGAGGGAATGGATCAAAGCTGACCCCTCTTGGGATGAAAGGCTCTGCACATGAAAAGTTGGTTTTCTAAGCTCTAGTCTATACACTGGGAAAGAAACCCAAAACTAAGGTTCTCTGCTTCAGATGAGGTATGGCAGTGTAACCCATGAGCTAAAGAGGCAAGGTGCCACAGGTTTGGGCTATGGTTTGGTTTGTAAACTGGCTGGTATGAGTATTCACTAATTTGCTACCCATGACACATGACTGTGGATCTAATTCACTTGGTGGTTTTTCTGTTCCTTCAATGAATGACCAAAACCTTATAAAGAGGAGAAAAATCTGTAAATGTCTGTGAATGTCTATAATGCTTTGATGGTATGGTAGGGACAATAAAAAGGGCTTTTCAAAATGGTACTGAGAGCCCTTGCATGGAAATATATGAACCCATGATGAGGAGGACAGAAACAGCTTTCTCACCCACCCCTTTTATATTCTCATGCGAAGGCCAGGAGCAATTACCTACCAAAACTATCAACACCTCATATTCTCTGCAGTTCGGCACAGAGGGATCCTGTAATATACACTCACCAGTAGGTTACAACAGTACAGGTATTTTTCACTCTGGTTTATAGCTTTATCATTCAGGATTATAGATATCAGATACATTTAAATACCTGCAATATTCTAGCACAGACAAAAACAGAAATATCAGCCAGTGTAATATGCTTTATTGATTCTTTAGCTATTTCTGTAGTGTTCATAAACAGGAGAGATAATCTCTGCATATGTACAGCGCTGTAAGCAGAAGTTCCTACATGTAGTGCGAAGAGTGGGCTTGATTTTTTATCTTATTTACAATGTATAAATGATGAGTAAGTCCACTGGTATCACTGGGGTTAGAATAATGAAAATTATATCAGAAGCAGGCCCTGTAACCGTACACTGCTAAGTGGAAAGCATCTGAAATCGGTAGTGAGAACAGTCTGGATGACCGTGATTGAGGTGACCATAATGTATAATCAGATAAAATGATAAATGTAATATGATCTAATAGTGAAATAACCATGGCATGCTGTGTGATTGAAATAACTACGAAGCTTTCAAGCCAAGAGTGCCTGTTGTGTAATGTGACTATCAGCTGGGTGAAATATGGCCATAATGTACGTATAATATCCTTCCCTACATGATTAGGATGAGTTGTGATTGCAGTATGACTCAGAGCACTTACAAGACACTGCAGTATTAAAATTTTGCATTATGGGCCAGATCCAGGTATTAGAATTTCAATTAACTTTATTGGGATTTGGATGAGGCCCTAAGGCCATTATACAACTGGTAATAGTCTAATGTGTCTGTGGGAAATTGTGTGTATTATCTCCTGCAACTGTGCTTGGCTGTTTGTTTGTTTTGTTTTGTTTGTGTGTTGAGATGGTTGTTGGTTTAAATGTTGAGCCAAACAAACCCTGAAGTGCTTACTCAGGACTAAATTTGTCCTTTGTTTGGAGAAGTGGAAAGTGGCATCCTCCCTGGGGGAGCTCAGGGAGAAATTACATGTTAGAGAAAGCTGTAGCCAGCAGGCTGATGCAGCGGGGAGGTGGGGCCATGGCCCATCTTTGCCTTGTGCCCATTGAGACAATTTGTGCTCTGCGGGAGTTTGCAGATGGAGCACTGCTTGTGCACCCCCAAGAGAAGAGACTATACCCATCTCTAGGCCTCTTAATGCCCTCCCTTCCAACTTGATCTGCCATGTAAAGGCGAGGAATATGCCAGTCTTATTCAGGGATAGCTTTCATTAGCACTGTTATATGGTCGTCCTCTCTGGCTGGGTCGCTGCGGCGCGCCCTTGGGTCCAGATTCTGGGGGAGGCCACAGCACCTTCCTGAAAGGGGAACATATAGACCTCTTGTGCGGGTCTATCGCAACGGCCCACGGGCAGGGCAGGCAGGCAAGCGGTCTATCACCCTGGCCCTCGGGCAGGGCGGGGCGGGTGGGCAGTGGCTCCGCTATTCATAGCGGTACGGAGGAGTAGGCTCTCCCAGGGTGGCTAGGGAAGGGGGGAGGGGGACGCAGGCCCACCCGTCTCCACTGCGTCCCAGCCCAGGGCCCTAGCAGTGGCAAAGGCGTTGCCACTGAATCGGCAGGGCTCCTGCCGCAACACGCTGACGGAGTCTTTCCCCTGTTTCAGCCATGGCTATGGCTGTCCCTGGGCCACTTCCTCCCCATATCCCCAGGTACCTGTCTCATCAGGGTCCTCAGGGTCGCTGGGGTACTCGGTCTGGGGTAGGCCCGTCAGTCCCTCCTCATACACAGGTGACAAGGCAGCGAGCTCCTCTGTGAGGGGCAGCTCTTCCAGGTCACAGGGCTCATGGGATGGCTCGGCCTCAGGCAGCTCATCCAGGTCCTGTCCCGTCTCTGGGGGCTTGGCATCAGGCAGCTCCTCCAGGTCCTGTCCAGCCTCGGGGGGTATATCCCATCCGGGTTGCTCAGGGGTCTCAGTCCAGTCCTGGAGTTCTGGTAGCTCAGTCCAGTCACTCTGGCCTGGTCCAGCTACCCGAGGGCCCTACCCAGTCTCCAGGCCCTGAGGCAGGATCAAGGAATGGTCGGGGTCTCTGCTCTGGGAGGCGAATATCCTTGGCGTCGGCTCGGCTCCACTCCAGCCTAGGCCTCAACCGGCGGGGCAGCACGTCTGCCTCCGACAACAATCTCCTTCAGACTGAGCTCTGGGGCCTGTCTTTTATACTGCCCCTTCCTGCTGTCGCTGATTGGGCTGGCTGGGCGGTCCTATCACTGCCCGGCCTTTTGGTTGCCAGGCAGACTGTCCTACTGGCCCTATCACAGCCCGGCCTTTCTGTTGCCTGGCAGACTTGTCTGCTGGGCCTGTTTCGGTCCAGCCAGGCTGCTGCAGCGCTTCTTTGGGTCCAAACTCCGGGGGAGGCCACAGTGTCTTCCTATAAGCACCATTGTTATGGCAAATTTCAATAAATCCTCCCTAAACTGAGACATCAACAAAAAGATTAGTGGGTAAACATACCAAAAAAGATACCAAGATAAACACATCAGAAGAGTTGTGGGCCATTGTGATAACACAGGCACAAGAGGACTGACATATTAATGTAGATGGAATATATAAGTCCAAAGAGTTAAAGGAATTGACATAACCCGTCACGTTCGAACATTAAACAATTTTAGACAAGGTTCAGGATTTGATAGACAGAGGCTGCAGCCTGTTTAGCATCATGGCAAAGAAGCCCCTACAAATTATTCTAACCTGCTATTAAAGATAAACAATTAAAGCATATGAAATGTAATGTATTAAGTAAGAATTTCTTTTTAACAACATTCCTATCCCTTTAGTTGGAAAAAATATTTAGAAGGAAAAAAAAAGCCCTTATCTGACAGTCTCTTAAATGGTATCAAAGATTGTAATATCTGTCCTTTTTGGAGAAAAATGGAGAAGTTAGTTGAGATGGGCTGGAACTGTTGTTATTGCTATTGTTGTTAAAGTCCAATCCCATTTCTTGGAAGGCAAAATGAGACAAACACACAAAAGGGGAAAAAAGAGAACTGCACAGATAAAAAATGCAGCTTCTGTCTCTGGTATTGATTCTCACTTGCAGTCTCACTGCTGGAAAAACACAGCACAGAGCACCCAGTAATATCAGCCACTCTGAGACCTGGCTAACTTGTACCAGCATTGGGATGTTTAGGGTATTTCACCTAGTTGACTTTCTGGTCACGAATTTACAATAGCATTGCAAAATATGCAGTCATGACAGGCTAAAGCAGACCCTGATTAGGGAGATGGGAAAAAATGACAGATAGGAAAGAGAAGAAAGAAGATAGGGAAGTTAAAGGCCGCATTTGGAGGAGGGAGATGAAGTCTCATATCCCAGGTGATTTTCGGAATTTAGTGGAGCTGATGGAGGTGGTGATGTCATCTGTTTCCCTCTCTTTGTCCCGGTGTGGTCAGGACATCTTTCAGGATGAAAAAGATCTGGAGACACTGGGGGGGGTGGCCATGAAGGTAAAGCTTGCTCCTTCCCCTTCTCTCAATCTTTTAGTCAACTAGTAGCCAGCTTTTCCCCAAAAAAACTTTTTAAAACAAACAGACAAAAAACTCCAAAAGGGAGTGATGGGTAGAATAGCCCATCCCCTCATTATTTAGCCCAGTAATTAGGTCTAACTCCAGGCACATCAATTTTGATTAATTGATTTCCTATCTCACACTGTTCTTGTTTACCAGACATGGTCTTGACATAGTCCTTGAGTTATATCAGTAGGCCTTTTAGTTTGGACCAATTCAGTGTCTCTTTTTCCCACCTTTTCCCATCAACATTTAGTGTTATGGGTTATTGTGACATTTCATGAACTTTCACTCTCTTTTTCACAGTTGAGCTCACAATTAGGGTAAATTTCTAGGCGCAATTATTACAACAGGACATAAGTACTGTGTTACAGTTGAAGCTCCCTGAGATACATTTTTTTCTGATATACTAGTGCAGGTGAATGACGAAAAATTGTATTTGCAAATAATCTCACAAAAGAAACCTGTCAATACACTTTTCCAGCATTCCTGAGGGTTTTATGAGCTTATCCGTGAACATTCAAGTAGCCAAGTTGTAACTCTCAATAATCATGGACAATAAAAGGGTCAGGAATAATTGTCCAAACTAGTTTTGGTCTGTAATTGCCTCTGGCCTTTGAATGAGAATATAAAAGGGATGGGTGAAAAAGCTGTTTTTGTCTTCCTCAGCATGGGCCCATATATTCCCAGGAAATGGCTCTCAAAGCCATTTTGAAAAGCTCTTTTTATTAACTATACCATACAGTCAAAGCATTATAGACATTCACAGACATTTACAGATTTTTCCCCTCTTTATAAGGTTTTGGTCATTCATTGAGCAAACAGAAAAACCACCAAGTGAATTAGATCCACAGTCATGTGTCATGGGTAGCAAATTAGTAAATACTCATACCAGCCAGTTTACAAACCAGACCATAGCCTAAAATATGCTTGCACAAACTGTTAGTGGAGCAATTGCAAATAAGAAATAGATTCATAACAATCATAACAATAACTTGATCACAGATAATTAATAAAAATTAAAAAGGGGGAGCTAAGTTTATCTGGTAAATAATTGGCCATGTATAATTCAGACAGCTTTAATGTATAGTGTGCCTCTGTAATTCATAATGTGAGTTGTGGGCCTAATTCTCCGCATTTTAAAAATAGTTCCTCTGTATATCCAAAGGTCTGGGACTTAATACTGCATAATATATGCAATATATTCATTTTATTACCAAACGTCTTTGTTAATGGTTCAGTTTTTTTAGGTGGCTACTATAAAAGTATATTGTACTTCTGCTGAATGGGCTTCATTTTTAATATAGTGAGCGTTTGGCATTTGAGTTTGATGTCCTGATTTCTGAAATGTATTTTCTTTATCTAACTTTGTATATCAATTCAATAAACTACACTATTCTCCGTAATACACTTTAAACTATTTATTGTGATTATGGTCATAGAAAAAATAACCCTAAGTTTGCTTGTTTTTTCTATAAAGCAGGTCAGAAAAAGAAAGCAACCCACCATTCTGCCAGATAGGGTAATACCCAGTGACTCCCTAAATAACTGAATAGCAAAACTTGTTTCTTATTTCCAGTCAATGGTAATTTTGGTAGATACAATATTGGATGAGCTGTTCCCTAAGTCGTGATGTTTGAGTTAACAACACAGAGGTAAAACATGAACAAAAAGTGAGCAGAATTTACTTAGCTAGAAGTGCTCATTTTCAAAATTAGCTAAATTTTTATTGACTAAATATGACTAACTTGCACTAATTGTATTTGTAATTCCCTTTTATTCACTTCCTGTGAACATTTGTGTAGCAGAAATTGGATTTGTAGAGTGGGAGAGTGTTACAAATATTTGTACGACATGGAGTTAGGGTAGGATTTTCAGAAGTGTCTAAGGGAGCTAGGAGCAACAATCTCATGGTCTCCTTGAGTTGTTTAGCCTGGACATTCAGGACAATAAAATTTATTCCCGCACATGAGATATTTATTTGGGTTCAGTGGGATGTTACATGGTGTTGAAAGCTAAAAAGATGTTAACACCTTCAGAAGGCATTATTGTATTACATCACTTTGAAAGTTAACTGCTGTTTGTGGATGTTAGTAGTTATCACAGACAGCTGTCTGAGTCAGGGCTTCCATTGATGGGAAAGGGAGGTACCTTATTGGTCAGTCAGGAAAGAGGTTATGGAGAGGATGAGTCCCCTGATGAGGGAAAGACTACTGAGCACATATGGAAAGTGGAGGTTGTTGCTGGATTTGTAGAGGAAGCTGAAGGGAAGGTCTTGAGATTGTGAAGGCTTAATTGGAATATGGAGGGAGGGGGCCTTTATCTGAACTTCTTGAACCTTTAAATATCATTATAATGTAGAATCTTGTTTTAATTGTCTCAGTTCACCCTTCCCAATGAGAAGGTATGTATGTATCAACTTGTACATACATCAAGAACTCTACTTACTTTGTGGTTGCTATAACTAAATACTATCAGATAAAAGAATAAAATCCTAAAAAGCCAATCCTTCTTACTTTATCCAACAGCACCAAATCAGAGTGTAAATTAAATCAACTTATTCTCCCAGTCAAATTGAAGCCACTTGGTCCAGTTCCACACAAGCACAAATGTTTGAAAAGAAGATTTTGAACGTAAGTGGGACTGACTATTCCAGCTGATGTTATTAAAGTACTCAAGATACCATATGGTAATTTAAAAAAATTGTGTTTGCATTTAATCCAAAACAGTACATTTATTGTCTCCATTTCATCTAATTGCCTGCTACAAATAAATAAAAAAAGTATCCATCAAATGTTTGAATTTTCTAGAAGTTTAGAATATGCTGACAAAAATCCCATATTTCAAACCTATAGCTTGAAGTTCCACGATATTGGAGAAGAATCTGAAAATTGACATTTTATCCTACAACAGCACACAACACTGCATATGTTTCAACTATTTCCATTCTTGCTTCCCTCTAAATAGCCATATTTAGCATTTGTATCGATACGGTTCTGTACACACAAGTTCCTCATTTCAGTAGGAGTAGCCAGTCCTCAGAGAGTTAGGGCTCAAACAAGAGATGCTCAGCACACTCCAAATAAGGATCCAAAATTTAGGTCCTCATCCAAAGCTTAGCCAAACTTTGCCACCAGTCATCTACACTCAAACATATTGGGATTAGTTCTGAATTGCAATGTTAGAATAAATTCTGCAGCTGTCATTTTACAGAAAACCCTCTAGAAAGGCTTCTTCAGAGCTTCTCATTAAAAATACCTTTTCACATTTTGGCCAAGAGAAGTACATTGTTTTCAAAGTTGTCACCATCGTTTGTACCAGTTTAAAATTCACCCTTTAAGTTACAATCACTTTGCTTATAAAAAGATATTTAGTATTCTACAGTACTTTCTAAAGCATTAGAGCATACAGTAGTGATACTGCAGTGGTTTACTTTAGAACAGTCAGATTCTTCTGATACAGCCTGTACAGTATGCTTACCTTGTGAAAAAAATATTTTGATGACATTCCCTATCCCTCATTTTTTGCTCTTTGAAACACATTTAACTCCAGCATTTTATTCATGAATTCTGATTTGCAAGTTTCTATTCAATCTCTGTATCAATATGGCTGCTACATTCAAATGTCTAATATGCATCAATGACTTGTCTCTGTATTCTTTAGACTGTTATATTTTAACGTTCTGTTTTGTTCTGATCTTCATTGTAACATCTCAATGTTCTCAATGATAGTCCAAAATTCATAACAGCAAATGGCAAATGTGTATTTTTCCAATCCTGACTCTCATTAATAAATGATGGTTTCTGTCATTACATAAAAGTTTTTCAGAAGCTTTATTATAATGAGGAATTTTAGTAAGTTTAATACGTTCAGATAAAACATTATTTCTGTAAATTCCAGTAAGCATTCTCCTTCTACAACAGAAAAAAACTTTCCCCCTCAATTTATATGTATATTGGACAGACATGTTTTGCTTCACTATTCTGATTTTGCCAATGGGGGAAAAGTGGAAATAAGGACTCTCCACCAAAACGTTTTGCATCCTCTAAAAAGTTTTGTTCCTAAAAGTAATTGAATTTTTGTATTTTTTGAGCAGCTGGTGTCTCAACCCTGCTCCAAACAAAGCCTGTGTGTGCAGAGTAGGGTCAAATTCACTGTCTTCCTGGCGTTTGGCTTTAAAACAAAAGCAACACAGTATAAATCCAGTCCAAGACTTCTCACCAGGCATAGCTGTCCTTACAGTTCCTCCTATTGGACTTTTATGGACTAGACATTAAATGCCCTTATCCAACAAACCATTCTTATCTCCACTATTTAAATGTAAGGTGGAGTTTAAAAAAAACCCAACACATCTGCAAGAGTGAGTCAATAGGAATCAATTAGCCCTTCCTAAGAAAGTTCCAACATTGGCTAACAGGAGGCATCAGCTGAGGAACCCTGCCACTGTGTTCTCTAGTAACTTCTCACACAAACATTTCCAAGCCATCTTCTCAGCCCACAACACTGCCCTTTTTCAGTGGGTGGAAATGCTCCTGATGAGGATGTGTACCACCAACAGAAGGAGGGTAGTGTGGACGTCAGCCATTGCAGTAATTACTAGCATAGGTTGACTTAGGTTTGTAATGTAGACATGCCTTCAGTCTTGAAACTTGAGCTGGAAGTGACACAAGAACAGAGTTTTTCTGAAATATCTCATTTATTTCTTTCCCCCCACCTCCTGGTTTTAGTTGAGCCAAATGTATTGTTCAAACAGACTTCTAGGAAGCAGTGAGGCACTTTAGTTGCTGACCACAGGCAATCAGGAAATGAAGATGTGCACAAAAAGGAGATACTAGAAAAATAGTTTGTGTGTGTAAATTTGGTTTACGTTTGGTTGAGTTTTAGGCAGAAGTTTGGGTTGACTTTTTTAATCCAAAAGCACTCTACCTTCCCCCAACAGTTAAAGCACACTGTATCACTTTATGGACTAAATCCTGCATTTCTTATTTAGACAAAACCTCCATAGAGGGAAAGGATGGTACTGTGGTTAAGACACTAGCCTAAAAACAGGGAGATGTGGTTTCTGTTCCTGGCTCTACTATAGAATTACTGCATTGCTTTAGGCAAGTAACTTGGGAACATAACTCCAAAAAGCATTTTCTAATGTTGGATGCAAAAGTTCGGAAACTGAGAACCTAATTTTCAGAGGTGCTGATCACCCAGAACTCTATTTGAAGTAAGTTATATTTGAAGATTATTTTAAAATTATCTTTATATTTTTGAGTATTTGAAATTACCACGTTTTCTGGGCTGGAAAGCTGATTTCTGGTTAATATCTTTCTAGTCCTTCTATATTCTTATCCTTTACTGCTCAACCACATCAGTTTTACTCCTACTGCAATTATATGAAAGCAAATCTTATTTAGTCTGATATTCTGTTGCTTCCAGGTGTACTAATTATAAAAGTTGCATACAGCAGTAATTAGCAAAATGTTAATAAACCAATCAATCTGCCTAGTTTTTATGACATGACGTGCATGTATTTAGTCAAATTTAGCTCTATTTGAGAGACAGACTATTATTTATACATAGCTATAATTTTGTATGGAATTGTTTCTGATTTCACACCAACATTAGGCTGGTGCAGCTCAACTGAGTTGAGAGGAAAGAATTAGGCCCCAGGTGCAGGTTCAGTAACTGTATAAGGATGAATCTCTAAAAATAATTACACAGACCAAGTAATGGGGATCCATCCGGCACCTACATCTTAGAAACAAAATCGTCGTAGGCAAGAGTAACTTGCAAGTTACTGGGCACAGCTTACCACATCCACTTCAAACCACTTCTCTTTTCTAAGCACCACTAAGTCAGACACCATATAGCTCAGCTCCATGGTTTGTAGTGGGCCATAGAGTCCCTTGCAAGGAGTCTGAGGCCACAGCCTCAGCTGATGCAAGTTAGCGGGCTACCTTGACTTCAGTGGATCTACATCTATTTACATTATTTGAGAATCTGGCTTGCAACTATATCCTATGGATATTGGCCATTCCACAGGAAATGTGGGAATAGCACTACTCCTACTAAGTGAATAGCAATATATGCATTCCATATAAACAATGTCAATGAGTAAGTAAAAAAGGTAACATATAATCAATTAGAAATCTATTGTTAGGTGCACAATATATGAGGTGATATTTAGGTACATAAAAATTAGATTATTTCCATCAACTTTACAGCATTGATTAAATCCATAGATGGCAACACATTGATATCAAATCTGGCAAAAGGGAAAACACAGGTTTTTTTTACAAGTAATTGATTTTTACCTTGACACATGCTATCTGTCAATATGTACCTGTCAGTTTTGTTTTGTCAGGATCACTTAACATATTGCCTTGGAATATTCTGTGATGTTCCTGATTTATTTATCTCAAAGACTCTTTACGTGAACAGTGTTGTTCAAACTTTGCTGTAGAAGAAAAACATCTCCTTTACATATTTATTCATGAAGCAGTCACAAATCCAGTAAAAATGTAAATACGTGGCATATCACAGAGCAACAGTTTTATCTCAGAAACAAACTTGACCTTATAATTTACACAGTAACATTATTTGACTTGACTAAATGACTTCTTTGGTGCAATGTTGGAGTAGGTCATTCATGAAGGTATGCAATGTCTGACAATAGGGGCTATGAATGAATTAGCACACAATAACTTGGTACCTAGTCTGCTTCTTTGCTCACTCAGTTTTTTTTTTCCTGTGACCATGTCTTCTTAGGGATTTCTCCAGTGCTGAACCCAATGGGACTCCAACCTAATTCGGTGCTTTGGACACTACTGGAAATAGATGTTATCCATAAAATCCCTGTCCCACATAGTTTAAAATCTAAGAACACAAGACAAGCATGGAGAAGTTATATAATCGAACTGTGTGCAATTTTATATATATATATTTAATGCATTCATTACTTTATACAATCATCACTGTTATGCACATTATATGTATATTTGTTTAATTATATATATTTATTCATATGCAGTATATACATCTTGTTAACTAAATCCACCTCAGTTCTACCCAGCTGTTTCATCTGCCTTTCTGGGAGAATATCTATTCCTACAGTTTCATTCTCATCACCTTCCAAGATGGCAGAACAGTACGCTAAAGATGTGACATAACCAACACTGTACTTTCAGTTGCTCATCAAAATGAAAACAAACTCTCTGCACTTCTGTGCACAGAATTGCCACCAACTACTTCATATGTGCCACTCTTGCACAACACAGAGGTAAACTCTACATATATTTGCATAAGAGGAGCATCACATTGAATCTCCTAAAATAGTGACTTTCATGTTTTATCATTAAAAGGCCAGATATAGAGATTAGATAAAGAGAATAGTAACAATATTATAACTAGTCCATTGTTTAAAGGTAATAAATTAACTGTTCCATCTAAATGGAATGGAATGGAAAGGAACAGAAATTAAAGATAGCAGACAGACTGTAGAATGCTGATGTCTCCGATAGAGGAAATCTCTCTTTTATGTCTGAAACGAACTAAATCCAATGGGCCTGAATATTAAAGACTACCTGGAAGAAAGAAAAGCTCAATGGGGCTTTGCTGAGTGGGAGGGAAGCACAGGCCATAAAATGTTCATTCAGTTAGATTTCAGTCCAGCAAAGTACCAAAGCAGATGCTTGACTTTAAACATTTGAGTAATTCCACTGGGTTAATCATGTCCCAACCATTAAGCACATTCTCCAGTGCTTTGCTGAATGGAGAAGTTATTGAGTGGAAAGCCTGGCCAGATTTCCCTGGGGCAAAGCCTAGAGAGTAGCTGACTAGTTTTCTTTAAGGTATATAAAATGTCTGCAAGCTCACTGAATATGGCAGACTGTCTAGGCATCCTTGGGAAATGGGAACATCTAGGAATGGACAATAGGAAGGAGGATGTTTTGTCCTCTAGAATTGTCTACAATGTGGTTTGGGGTCTTGAAGTTTTATGAGTCTTTGGAACATTATTTTGATGAAATACTGTGGGGGGGGGGGGAGAGTTTCTCCTTACTTTATCCTGAGGCATATTTTCCTTATTTTCTTTAGTGTTGGGACACTTGCACATAGCCTTAAGGCACTCAAGTGCACAAGAGCAAAAAATCCTAATTTAGACTGAGACTCTGACATTGCTGTTCTAAAGTTATCTAGTACTTGAGCAGTTTGTATTTTTGTATGTCAGTGGCCCATAGTTTCTGACATAACTGGGAAACTCCTCTCATTGTCATAATCTCAATATGCAATTCTCTAAGGAAATTATAAGAACGTAAGGATGGCCATACTGGGTCAGACCAATGGTCCATCTAGCCCAGTCCCTTGTCTTCTGACAGTGGCAAATGCCAGTTGCTTCAGAGGTAATGAATAGAACATGTAATCATCAAGTGATCCATCCCATCGACCATTCCCATTCTCTGGCAAACCGCAATCCCTTCCCATCATGGATAATAGCCATTGATGGACTTATCCTTCATTAACTTATCTAGTTCTTTTTGAACCTCATTATAGTCTTTTCTTTCACAACATCCTCTGGCAAGGAGTTCCAAAGGTTGACTCTGAGTTCTGTGAAGAAATACTTCCTTTTGTTAGTTTTAAACTTGCTACCTATTAATTTCATTTGGAGGCTCCTAGTTTTTGTATTATGATGAGTAAATAACACTTCCTTATTTACTTTCTCTACACCGGTGATGATTTTATAGACATCTATTATATTCCCCCCTTAGTCATCTCTTTTCCAATCTGAAAAGTCCTACTCTTATTAATGTCTCCTCATATGGAAGTTCTTTCATACCCCTAATCATTTTAGTTGTCCTTTTCCATACCTTTCCCAATTCCAATATATCTTTTTTGAGATGGGGTGACCACATCTGCACACAGTATTCAAGAAGTGGCCATACCATGGATTTATAGAGACAAAATGATATTTTCTGTATTATTATCTCTGCCTTTCCTAATGATTCCCAACGTTCTGTTAGTTTTTTTGGCTGCCGCTGCACATTGAGTGGATGTTTTCAAAGAACTATCCATGACTCCAAAATCTCTTTCTTGAGTGGTAATAGCTAATTTAGACCCCATTATTTTATATGTCTAGATGGAATTATGTTTTCCAATGTGCATTACTTTGCATTTATTATTATTGAATTTCATCTACCATTTTGTTGCCCAGTCACCCAGTTTTGTGAAATCCCTTTGTTACTCTTTGCAGTCTGCTTTGGACTTAACTATTATGACAAAGCTCTTCCTTTACCTCAGTGAGTTCAGCGCTTCCTTCTAGCAGTAGGTCAGGGAACTGCTTCACCCCTCAGTGTTCTTCTACCCTCTAGTTGTGGGGGAGGATAATACAGCTTCTCTAAGATGGCCACTCCCTTCTTGCTCCCAGTCCTGTCTCTGGTTCTCAGAGGCCCTTGCGTCTTTGCTGTGGCTCTTGCCCCTCCAGTGAATGGTTGTTGGGGGAAATGGGGGGCGGGGCGTCCCACCCTCAACTGCAGGCCCCAACCCAAGGACCCTACAAGTACCATCTTTGTACTGTAGCTTCAGAAAGCTCCTAGCTTCCCTGGGTTACTTCCCCATGCCCCTTGACTTAATGTTTGGACCCTGCTCGAACAGAGGCCCTTCCTGGCCTCCTTGACATCTGGCCACCTCTGACAGCCCCACTGGGTGTGGTAGTGCCAAACCAAATGTCCAGTTCTATATTTCCCTTCTAGTAGGTTCTTTTCCCTCAGGCCTCCAGGCTTGGGAAAGATCCTTTGCCCTCTTCAGACAGGTTTTTTCCCTCCCCCTGTCATTGTACCTGTAGGGTTCTCTTCTGCCAGCATTCTGCTCCTTCTCAAAGCCCGCCTGGTTTCTGACAGCGTCTTTCCTGCTCTCACACTCTCTGGTAGATCATCTCACTCTCAGAACTCCAGCCACACCTTTTCTCTGGAGGGGAGGCTTTTAACAAGTCCTGGATGGGGCCTTGATTGGCTCCAGGTGTGTTAATTAACCTGGAATAACCCCTGCTCATCTACCAGGGGAAAAGGAACTTGCTGAGCCTGGTGCTGATATATTGGCCTTCTAGCACTCTCCGGTAGCCAACTAGTCTGACCATGTAACACTGTCTTGAGTAGTTTTGCATCATCTGCAAATTTTGCCACTTCACTGTTTATCACTCTTTTCAGATCATTTATGAATATGTTGAACAGTAATGGTCCCTGTACATACCCCTGGGGGACACCACTATTTACCTTTTTCCATTCTGAAAACTGACCATTTATTCCTATCTTTTAACCAGTTACTGATCCAGTAACTTCCCTCTTATCCCATGACTGCTTTCTTTGCTTAGGAGCCTTTGGTAAGGGACCTTGTCGAAGGCTTTCTGAAAATGTAAGTACACTATATCCACTGGATCACCCTTGTGAACATGCTTGTTGACCCACTCAAAGAATTCTAGTAGATTTGTGAGGCATGCTTCCCTTTTACCAAAATCATGTTGACTCTTCCTCAACATATCATATTCATCTACGTGTCTGATAATTCTGTTCTTTATTAAAGTTTCAATCAGTTTTCCTCATACTGATGTTAGGCTTACCGGCCTGTAATTGCCGGGATTGACTCTGGAGCCTTTTTAAAAAATTAGCTATCCTTCCAGTCAGCTGGTGCAGAAGCTGATTTAAATGATAGGTTACATACCACAGTTAGTAGTTCTGCATTTTCACATTTGAGTTTCCTGAGAACTCTTGGATGAATACCATCTGGTCCTGGTGATTTATTATGGTTTAAATTATCAATTTGTTCCAAAACCTCCTCTAATGACACCTCAATCTAGGACAGTTCCTCAGATTTGTCACCTGAAAAGAATGGCTTGGTTTGGGACTCTCCCTCAGATCCTCTGCTATGAAGACCAATACAAATAATTCATTTTGTTTCTCTGCAATAACCTTATCTTCCTTGAGTGCTCCTTTAGCACCTAGATCATCCAGTGGCCCCAGGCTTCCTTCTTCTAATGTACTTAAAAATGTTTTACTGTTACTTTTTGAGTCTTTGGCTAGCTGTTCTTCAAATTCTTTTTCGGCCTTCCAAATTTTATTTTTATTCTTCACCTGTCAGAGTTTATGCTCCTTTCTATTTTCCTCAATAGGATTTAGCTTCCACTTCTTAAAGGATGCGTTCTTGCCTCTAACTGCTTCTTTTACTTTGTTGTTTAGCCATGGTGGCACTTTTTGGTCTTACTATGTTTTTTAATTGGGGGTATACATTTAAATTGAGCCTCTATTACGGTGTCTTTAAAAAGTTTCCATGCAGCTTGCAGGGGTTTCACTGTTTAAGACATAAACAGTCGTTTTCATCCATGAAGACACTATATGCAAGGAGTTGAAAACTTTGACAAACGACTCTCCATCCCCATTTTTTTCACCCATTCCTTAACTCTCATTTACCTCACGAGTGACTATATTCCTTCCTGCTAGATTTAATGGTTATATGACTCCCAAAGGGGGCTAAGCATAACAAGAGTCATTTGTATAGATAAGCAATACAAGATGAACTTGAACACAAAGAAAATCTTCCAGGAATGTTTCAAACTAGTGTATAAAATACTACCACTGTCGCTGAAAAGGTCTCTGGTGTTCAAGGTAAGTCAGTTTATTGTTAAATGTCTTCCCACCTTCAATTTTTATGCTACAATATTAACAGTGAGATAACCTTGCAGGTAAGTATTTTTTAATTTTTTAAATTTTATTCAAGACATATTTCTTTACAACCATCTTTTAATTTTTGTCTTTTAAGGTATTTTTTTTTTTTTAAATGGACCAATTTCTACTTTATCACACTTCTGCAACCTTTTTTACTTTAAGTGAGTTGCATAGGTTGACATGTTTTCAATATTTTGCATTGTCAGAAATTATTAAATGAGGTTGAAATAGATTATATTATAAATTCTGATTATCTGAATGCATGGGAATAAGATCTTGAAGAAATGCCTTCTGCTGGCTGTGACTCAGGGTTTTTATTTGTTTTGTTTTGTTTTGATTGTTGTTATTGAAGTGAAATACATTACCAGTAAAGAGTATTCTACCTAAATCTCTGTCAGTAAGAATCTTTCTTTCATGTACTTCTGTCTTCAGGAAGATAAATAATACATTGCATAGTGCCAAAACATTAGACAATTTTTGACTGAGTGGGCTAAAGTCTGCTTTGTTTCACCAATTTAAATATGCAGTAACTCCATTGAAAACCATGAACTTACTCCATCTCCATACTCATGGAGCAACGTTTGATTAACTGGACTTCATTGTTATCTCAGATCAATGTAAAAAAAAAGAAGAAGAATAACTCCACTGAAGATATATATACTTACTACCTACGGAATAATTCCATTTTTTTTCCTAATGTTTAAATGTTAAAAAACAAACAAACAAACAAAAAAAACACCTACAAAACAAAGAAAACCAAAACTAAAACAAACAAATAAAAAACCCACTTCTGATAACTTTTTATTATTAGTCAGATATTTAGGAGAGTGTTTATTTCCAACTTACTTTCTGAATAACTAAAAACTTTTCTCATCATGTTGTACTAAAATAATCTTTTTACTATTTAGAAAATACTACAGTATTTGCAAAATGATGGTCTAAAAAGATTAATATAAAATTTTACTACTTGCTTTTTTCTATTTATCTAGTCTTAACTCTGTGAAAAAATTGGTCTTTACTGACCTCTATAATGTCTAAACTGACATTAATGAATTGAGTGTTTCAATGCTGATCATATAATTTATCACTTTAATAAGAAAGCTTAATGGGGCTTGAAATTGGCAAATTCTAAGTTGCAAATTGTACCCAAGTTATAAAGAAGATCGGGTCAAACAATAATGCAGATCAGAGTTATATGTTTTCAATCACAGCAAAACCATCAACCAGTCAGAGTACATATTTACCTTGTTTTTTATAAACCAGTTCCATAACTGATAGCACAACAATCAAGGACATTAGTAAAATCATTGTCCATCTTTTCTTTGGCTTACCACTGGCTTATTTACCTTTTATCCTATTTTTAATACCATCCAGTTCATAGTTTCTATTTTCTTACCCTCTTGTTCATATCGTAACCTAGAATTCTGTATAATTAGCAAGATGCTACTATCTCATTGTTTTAAAAATGATTTTACCATTGCCAAAATAAAATAAAACTCTTAAATCTGAATTTTTTTTAAAAACTGGTTACTATTTGTGATTATAACAGCAGAAAAATATAGGATGACATAGGTTATAGGGGTAGAGTTAAACTTGAGTTCCAACTTCCATTCTAATCTTCCTTTTTTTCCTTTGACCATAAATTTGTCAAACTAACTCCTCAGGGCAAAAAATTTCATTCCTACATTTCAGAGTAAAGGTAAACTATTTTTGGAAAGTCAGAGAAAAATTGTCTCTGCTGTTCTGAGTTTCTTAGGCATGCATTAAAAAAGTACTCTTCCCAATAGGCTCTGATTGGAAATTTTCTGCATAGATAACTAAAATGGTGTCTGAAGATAGAAAAATATATAACATGTTTTGTTTTGTAGATCTCAGTGAGATCCAATGAATAACCCAAAGATGAAGAACATAATTAAATGTTTACTATTCTGAGTGTATAAAGTGGAATATTTCATTAGAAAAGCTAGACTTTATTGCACTTTGACTTTCGAAAAGCAACTTTATTGCACACTATTCCTTAATAAATCAGCTTGTCCCAATCATTCACATTGATCTAGAAATGACAGCACAACTGACAGACAAGGTACATGTGTCATGTAACTGTATGTAAATCTTGATCATGGCTTTCAGCCATTATTGCTTATTTCAGATCTGATCATTTGGTACATAATGCATTTCTGCCTAGCAATTTATCAAGAGTGAACTATTATAAACATCTACATTATTATTACTACTTAAATGTAATAATTTGTTTGAGTGGAGAGGTGACTTATCCTTGGAAACCTGGGGCTAGTGCAAAATATTTATACAGTATGTTAGCATTTCAGCCAATAAACTGATGGCCCTAATTTATTAGTCCATACAGAGTTTGGAAGTGTGATTGTGTACATTTCTTCAATTGTATTTTTAAATGGCAATATGCATGGGGTATTATGATGGATTGTGCTCCCCATATTAGCCAGGTGGACTCAATCAGCTAATTAGGCTGCAAATAGGGGTGCTTTAGGCCAGAGAAAGCTGATTAGAGAGTAGCTCACCTATGCAGGAGCAGGCAAGGCCTATAAAGACAGATACAGGACTACAGATGGAGTGGCTGGGAAAGGCTGTAGGAAGGCAGACAGCATTCACTCCCTGGGAAGAGGGTTATTGGAGCTGGGACACCAAAACCCTGTCTACACGTACCTCCAAGATTCGGCGGCAGTCGATGGGAATTACGCAAGCTATGCAAAAAACTTGCGTAACTCCCGTCGACTTCTCTGCTTCTCTTCTGTGCGCCATCTTCACTGCACTGCGCCAACAGGAACCGTGTTCCCATCAATGCAGCGCTACATGACTTGTGAAGGTGGTCTTAGCACGTCAATTTCTGGATCTACTGAGCGGGTCTTCAGTGACCGCTCAGTCAATCCAGAGAAATCGATCTGACAGCGGCGACTCTGCTGCCGTCAGTGTAGCCGTAGCCCAAGAGAGACAAGGGGAACTGTGGTAGAGAGCAGTTGAGGGAGAGGAAGCCCAGAACTGCTGAGCTGAGGGTGCCTGGACTGGAACCTGGAGAAGAGGGCAGGCCTGGGTTCCCCTACCAGCCATCAAGGGCATGGCATAGAACTAAGGCAGTGAATGGGAAGACTGCTTAGGGCTGCTGTTGCACTGTACCCTGAAAGGGGAAATGTTGAGTGACTTAATTGGAGGGCTAAGGTGTGAAGGAGCTGCTGAGGGTCCTGGAGTGGGAAAGGAGCTTTAGGCCAGAAGGAGAGACAGAGTGATGGTGTGCAAACCGTGGACAGGTCTCAAGAGCTAATCCCCAAAGTGACCAGGAGGAGGCACCAGACCAGCGGTGAGTGAATTTACCCTGTGATAGGTATTTATTATGTTTTATAAAAACAATTTAGGAAACTGAGTTCAGTAAACCACCTTCTTACAAACTCTTTAAATGCTGTCCAAAAAAGTATCCACCAATTACTTAAAGCAGCTTTATGGATGCAGAGAAAAGAATGCACTGGCATACATAATCACAAATCCATTTACCACCATTATATTACAAATAAATACTGTAGAATTACTGGTAGCATGAGTTAAAATTCAGTCTGCTAGAAGTCTGTAAGTTACGTGCAGAGCAGGTCACAGAGAATGCAGTTCATACCCTTTACTGTATGACAGATAATTTATAATCAAAACCAAGGCGCTTGAGTCATTGAGTGGTAAGTCAATTTTCAGACTTCAAAACAAGCAAAACTGAATGAAATGGCATTTTTTTCACTCACCAGGTGATCTAATATGTTCTGATGGTTTCAGTTACACTTATGAGCTGGTATCTCTCAGATCTGTCTTCTCACCTGGAATCTCTCAGTTTACAGTATATCCTCAAGGATGCCCTGCTGCTTCTCAAAGGAACAGGTAAAAAAAACGAACTTTGCATCCTTCCCCAGCTCTGACAACTCTTCTGTCTCTACTAGTTTCTACTCTGACTTGCGTCATTGGGGTCATTTCTGACTTGATTCCTTCTTTCTCTCACACCCAAGTTCTCACCATATTTTGTCACTTCTTCCACCACAAAAAACAACCACTTTCTTCTCCATCTCCACAACTAAAATTCTTGTCCAAGCCTTCCTCATTTCCTTGTTTGGACCACTGCAGACCCCTCCTTTACAAGCCTTCCTTCTCATAAGACAGGAAGGATTGTCAAAGCAAGTTGAGCTCAGCACCCCATCCGTGACATGCAGAGATCAGAGAGAGGAAGTAAGTCAGTAATAGCATTGGCTGCTGTAAGATTCTGATACCATCACCCAACCATACTCACCACCATGTACAATTTATGTATGAATGGTTTTATTTGTATTTAAATTAGACTGTGAGCTCCTTACTGCAAGGACTGCATCTTCTGGCTTTATTGTGATGTGCCAGGGTACCGTTGGCATTAACTGATAAACAGTGGAGTTCCTCTTTCTTTAAGATAGAGGCAGAGAGAACGACAGTGTAGCTGCAGCTCGGATATCTCTTGTAAGATCTGGAAAGACAAGAGGTTGGAAAAAGTGCAGTGAGAACTGCAATCTAAGTTAGATGGGGGGAGAAATAGATGAGCATAGAGCAGGAATCTCCACTTGAGAAGGAAAAGTTCTGTTACTTGAATGTTTCTCTTGCAAACACAGACTTAACATGAAATACAGCTGTAGTGTTTCTCTCCTTAGGTCATTTACACCAAAGAAAATTACAGTGTCTGTAACACTGGATAGTCTGGATGTGAGAGAGTGGACCATCATTCTGTGTAGATAAAGTGGAAAGCAGTGACATTGCTTGAAATGTCTCCTCTTTTTTTGGCCTCAGAGCAATCTTTTTAGAGAAGGCAACTTCTTGTACATTGGTGATACATACCTACAGAGTGAGTGTGGGTGTATAGGAAGCAGACATGCATTAAACAGACTCTTTTCAGTAACTGTATGTTTATATGTGTTATAACAGGCCCCTTTAAGGCTTTTGCATTTACTTCTGCTATGCAACAATGTTTCTTTGTTTCTTTGTTTGTCAACTAGTGAACACTCCTGTTTTGTCATTACAGACATTAAAAAAAGGGAAATAAAGGTACTGGTCAGGACTTTTAGTTTCCCTATATATTGTGCAACTGGCTGTGATGCTTCCTGGGGATGCCCAGGGTTGTGAGGCACCTTGCCACTACCTACCCTTAGCATGAAGAAACCTTATTTGTGCCTTTCCTGGGTCAGCTTCCCAACTCCACTGGCCACAGTCAATACAAGCACTCCTTTCCAGGCCTCACAGTCCTCACCGTCACTCTACAGATTAGCGATTGGCACATCCAACCTTTGACCCCTCCAAGTGTCTTTCCAGAGCATCCAGCCCCTAGTCAATTGGACTCACACAGTATTCATAGATTTGCGGCTTTCAAAGAAACAGTACACCCCAGCTTACCAGTTCCACCTCAGATCACTACTCTGCTTAACACTCGGCACCTAGATACATTTATAGTTAAACCAAATATAAGTTTATTTAACAAACCATAGAGATTCAATTTGTAGCAAGTAGAAGTATTGTAAACAAATTGTTACATATAAAATTGAATCATAACACCCAATCTAGAGTGCAGAGTTAATTATGTCTTGGAGAGTGTTGCTCACCCAAAATTTTTGTCAAGCTGTCTGTGAAAATATGCTCTTAGCTTGCCTCCTCAGTGAAATATTCAGTATCTATCTCTGCACTCCAAAATACACCAGACAATCCTGTGTCTTCATTCATAAACAGGACTCACCAGGCTGTTTGTTTATTCCTGTAGATTTCCTCTTGTAGATTTTGCAAACTCTCAGTCCACACCTGGCTCAGAATGCAAATAGTAATACATTGTAAGTCACCCAATACACAAATGGCCAGATAGGGAGATAGGTGTCTGTTACTTCTTGTATGAAAGGAACATTTCCAAGGTATGTCATCTCCAAGACCTTAAAAACATAATTTACAGTGTAGATGTATAACGCATTAAATGTTATCCATATGTACATTTTGCAATGATTAGGATGACCATTGGGGTACTGGCGATCGGTAGAGACTTCACATGCTACCCTTTGGTGACCTATTCTGCAGCTATCCGACCTAGGTGATCCATATAAAACCCTACACTTCCCCTGTGTCCTCTGCCAACTGGTATCAAGGTCACACTGGCTAAATCCAGTACAAGCAGTAAATCTTAACAGTAAATCCAGTCAAGTTCCTCTGACGCATCAGATATGGGTTACCAAGACTAGGAACTAAGTGTATTATTAGTCTGCTCTATAATGGCAATAGTGATGTTGTTCCTGAAGTCATTAAAATTAATTATCAGAAAAGATATAATCTAAGGAAGAAAAAGAAAGGTTGTTTATAGTTACAGACAGCAATGCCTGAGATGGTTTCATTCTTTTCAAATGCCATGTAGAAACACATCTTTGTGTGAAAACATAGCGAAAATAAGCAATGTTTGAAAAACAAACAAACAAAACCCAAGAACAGAGGGCTCTTAATCAAGTTTTGTAGAATTTATGCTAGTGAATTGAAAAGGACATGTAAGGACTTTAAGAAGTCACTGTTAAATGTATAAATGAATTTGAACATTACTAATTTTGGACTTTAATATTAAAAGTGGCTATGAGAAATGATGAGAAAAGGAGTTCTGCGTCTGTTTGGAATAGAACTTGACAATGGAAAAAGAAACAAAATGACAGAATTTTGGAGCAGGCAAAGATTAAAAGCCACAGAGAACTTTAGAGTTGGAGAAGATTCTCTACAAGGGTGAGTTTATCAGGGCTTCAATGTGTTAAAAGCAGTGGGGAGGCTAATGGAAGGGGTCAACTTTCAACATAGACTTTTTAGTAGTGTAATTCTAAATTAAGTTAAAGCAGTCCTATACATCAAATTCAAAGCAACAGGTGGAGAGGAATCCATACCTTCTTTTTAATATTGGCACATTTAATTCTGCACATCAACTCTTATTGTACCCTGGAGCAGAATATTTAACATGACAATGGAATGCTCAAAATCATTAGATTTGACATTAATAATAAACTTCAGTCTGACTGCATCAGCTATATGGGCTGAACTGACTTATCTAAGACCATTAAATCTAGAGTTGTAAGTTAATGAAAGGATCCTTATGAATCTGATTGTGCAAAGAAAAGTGAAGATGGAGCAATTGGAAAGGAATACATCACCTCTTAAAGGCTCCCCGAGACTGGGCTATACCATGAGAGGCACAGTACTGGGGAGAGGATACAGTAACATTTATTTTAAGTAATAGAAACTGTGTCCTTTTATTTCCCTGTCAGTAAGGAAAGTGGAAAGGAGGGATCACAACATAATTGCTAATTTGATTCTTTTTAAGATGTTCTTTACAGGTTAGGCTCTCTTTTTTTATTCTTACAGGACAAAGGGGAAAAAATGGAATTTCACTGCACAAAGTTAAATTTCTTAACCTCATGATAGTTTCATTTCAATTGTACTTCAGTCACAAGCACTAACCTGATACATGATTAAATAATGTGTAAGACATAATGGCTTTGAAGATCAAGACACTACTGCTTTGTAGATGCTAAGCATTATTGGAGTGTTAGTGAAAAACAAGCAGGATTATAAAGCCTTATATTTCTACAAATCTGTTGAACATACTTTGACCAACCCTTGTGGGTATATTTAAAAAAAAATATTTTGAAGATTTTGCCAGGAAGGCAAAAAACTCCCTTGTCCTCTGTCAATAGGTCCATAGGAGAAAAAATTCCTTCTTGACCCCCAAACAGTCAATTAGCTCGATCTGCAGCATCCATCAGGTCAGGTTCCCATTCCTAGATCAGGGTGGATAGGGTGTGGCTGCTGGAACAGTGCCGGAAGAAGATCCAGGTTAAATCCTGGGAGCTGGGGAATGATGACCAAGTGGCACCGTCTCCACGCAAGCAGGCCAATGGGTGCCAGAGACTCCCAGTGGGCAGGAGCTACCTGGTGTCCCTCAGCTACTGCCTCTGTCCCTCTCTGAGGAGACTGTTCCTCCCTTCACCACTGGTCCCATCAAATTCCCTTTGAGGCAGGTGAGTGCTATTTTTGGGTCTTGATCAAGGAGGCTAGTAGTTTGCGGTCTATTAGAAGATGGAAGAATTATGGTCTTTATACAGATCGTATGTAAATGGCTCACTGCACTACACCCCTACTAAACATTCCTTCCCACACTGAGCATCTCTTTTCTGAAACAGCTTATGTTTGGGAACTAAATGCAGTTGGAAGAAACCTTTCCCCATGTTGATGCACGGAAACTAAATAGTTACCAAAGCATACGACATCAGCATTCACTGCTGTCAGTCTTCAGATATCATAGAATGCAACGTGCTGGCACAAATCATTCTATGATCTCTTTCAATAATTCAGATGCTGGGCAGAATTCAGAGGAAAAATGTGGTAGAAATATCTACCCAAAAGTTAACCATATCAATCTCTAGGTATAACTATTGATACCGAGGTATGGAAACTCTTTGACGGCTTTGGAATGGCTGCACTGAATTCACCCCACTCTGTAAAACATATTGAATTCCATTTTTCTTAAACTTTCATTTTTCTTCATTTAATTATTTTCATCCCCACTCTTTCAGGGTTGCAAACACTTTGCAAATATACACTGTATTCCTCGCTGCATAGAATAATGTATTCAATTATTGCATCTGAATGGTCCTTCTACATCTCAATTATTTTCCTCTGCAGTATTTCTGATACAGAGGTGATTCAAGTGGGATTAACCAAAAACAGAATTTCCAAAATAGGGTTAAAAACATAGGGCCTGATCCACTGCAGGTGTAAATTGGCAAGAACTGCTTTCACTTCAGTGGTCTACACTAATTTAACCCATCTGAGGATCTGGTCCAGAGTGAATTTAGTATACACACTGCACAGATGTAGTGAATTAGTTCTGCCAAAAGCTACTAGAATTTAGGAATTGCAGGGAGGGGAATTCATGGGCTCCAGCTATTTCTGCAGTAACATCTTTTTATGACAGATGAATACATCTTTCCTACATTCTCATTTAACTGCTTAAGTTCCAAGCAAATTTAACTCTTCTATTCTCTCATCACAAGAACCACTGGTGTACATTAATCAGCTGTTTTAGTAACTTCCTCTGTGATGTCCACATTTCATTTTTCACTTTCATTATTTCTTCTTCCACCTTTGAAAGCAATGAAAATGGCACTAGGCCAGAGATAAGCAACATTAGAGGCTCTAGTATTATCTTTAAGGTAACTTTTCACTGGCTCATTTAACTAATCCAATATCCCCAAAGACATCTACATGTACTTCCTCCATGCACAGAACCCATTTCACAGCCATGCTTTGGGCCCAGTCAGTTGTTCACATGTGTAACTGACACCATCAAGTCACTAATTCAATTGATAGTCTTTTTCATTGCATTTTGTCTGTGCCACGAACATTTCCAGATATTATAATTTCTCTGCATTCGTTTAAAACTGAACCCCTACAATCTTTAGCTATATTTGCTGTTTTAGGCTCTAGTATCTTTTCTAAGTGTCTGAAATCCTGCGTCAATCCTCAATACCACCGTTGTGCCAAACAGCTGTAGTTCCACATGCAAAATGCATCTGCATCCTTTTCACATGTAATTAGTCCCAAAAAAAGAATGCTGTTTGTTCCTATGTACTTTCAACTACTTCACTCCCCATTTTAGTATAGTCAGCCACCTGAAAGTGTCCAGTCTGTTTGTTGTATTTCTTGTTTGGTGCTGAGCAGTTTTCCATCAGGCTGTGCTTCCAACTGCAATCAGCACGTGGCACACTGCTCTTATGCTAATTCCCCATCTTTCACTTTTCTGGAACTTATTCTATTGCTTCTCTCTCTCTCTTGCTTTGACTGAATTGACTAATAAGTGTCATCATCCAGCTGTTCCTAGCTCTGTATTTTGCTTCTTAATAAATTAACAAGGCATTCTACCAGCTTTCTCTAGTGGTAGCTCTGAGTTGTAGCTTTAGTTGTATTTCCTTCAATACCAACTACAAACACAACCCTAATTTGCACTTCTATATGTATTCCCAAATCTCCCACAGTCTTTGTGTGTGTTCCTGGACAAGTCACTTAATCTTTCTCTGCCTCGGTTCCACACTGTAAAAGGAGGACAGTATTTCTTTTCGCATGTCATTTGTCTCTCTTGTCTATTTAGACTGAGAGATGTGCATGCCCGCAATTGTCTCTTAGTAACTATTTGTACAGTGTAGTATGCTGGGGCTGCAAACTCAATTGGGACCTATAGAGAGTACTGTAATAACTGCTGCCATAACACAAATAATTAAGACAAATAATTGGATGTAATGGTCACACATTTTCTCCTGCTGACATTATGGGACTGATCCAAAGCCCACTGAGGTCAATGGAAAAATTCTCATTGACTGGAATTGACTTTGCCTCAGGTCCTACATCACTCATCCCTGCTGAAATGCCACCACGGAACAGGGCTACAGGGAGTTAGGGTTCTTCTGCAATTGCTCCTACCAGCTACTAGGAGACTACTCTCAGTACTGCTGAGCAGGTGGACAAGGCTTCCTCTCCCCTATTCACTGCTCCTGCTGGTGACTGCTTTACCTTCACTCTATCTCTTCCTTCAGCAATTATGGGCAAGTAGTTTGAAAGACAGAGGGAAAGAGGAGGAATCCTGCATCTTCTGCCTTCTACTCACCTAGCTTTGCAGAACATAAACAGCATATACCACCCTGAACAGGGCTTCAAGAGGGAGGAACACTGTGAATGTGTGGGTAGAAGACCCAAGATCTGATAGGGAAAGAGTGTGGGGAGACATAAAAGTGGGCTGGATAAAATGGGGAGCAAAGGACAGAAATCAGGAGGTGAAAAAGAATGCAGAGAAGGAGAAAAACGGAAAGGGAAGATTGGGGGAAGAAGACACCAAACTATTACAGGAGGATGGGAAGAGAAAGATCAGATGGCAGGCAAAGAAGGACAATGGCAGAAATAAAAATAAAAGGGGAGAGTAAACTCTTTGATACAGAGACTTTTTGTCATGGGCCTAAGGTGACCAGATGTCTCAATTTTATAGGGAGAGTCCTAATATTCAAGGCCTTGTCTTATATTGGCACCTATTACTCCCCATCCCCTGTCCTGATTTTTCACACTTGCTTTTCGGTCACCCTACATGGGTCTGTAAAGTGCCCATCAGGATATGGTCATGATTCCTGACCGGGGCTTCTAGCTGATACCATATAAATAAGAGTGGTAAAGTAGGGAATGGAATAACTGAGTAGAAAACAAAACAAAACAAAAAAATAGAGGATATTTAATGAATGTATGGCAGACAAGTCCTGTTGGGGGCCTGATCTCTATTCTCTGCCCACTCACATGACATAGGTCAAGGTTACTTAAGATTAAACCCCTGCCACATGATATGGGTTGGTCTGCTGACTTCAGTGGCTATTGACAGAAGATAGTTTTATTGGTGATTTCATGAGACTCTGAATCAGGAGTCCTAGGTGTACCAAGGATTTGCTCTGTCACATTGGACAAATAACATTGGGTCCTTGTTTGGAAAGTGTTATGTAATAGCATTTCCCTTAATCTATCATTAGTAGCAGTAAAAAACCAGAATCTGAAAAGCTTGCTCCACTCAGTCAAACACATCATTGTCACTCAAAAAGCTAAATGTCTCTTAGGGAGAATTTGGAAGCCAAGAAGTACTCATTAAACATACTTATCACAACAGTATAATTATTTTACTTGCCTTTTTCATATGCAAAACTATTGGATGGGTTCAACTTCTTTCATCATGGCAGCTGTGGCTTATCTCAAGAACTGGTTGAAAAATGCTATCTATTTTATGTCAAAAATGTTTGTTTTCTTTTAATTTTTCATGGAACATTTGAGTTGTTCAATTGAATGAAAACTGAAAATGTCCATGTTCACAATAAGCAGAATCCATTATATAAACTGTGATTCAACATACCCATCTTTCATAAAATATAAAAACTTTTATTTCAAACTATTGAGTGCAACAGATCAGTGTAATACAGGACTGTATCCAATCAAGAAAAAAGTAAGGCTTTTAATCAAGGTTTTTACAATGGAACAAAGCCATCTGATGCATGCTAGAAAGATGAATGAATACAACCCACTTGTGCAAAAAGACTTGATAAATAGAAGCAAGGTCTTGATTCAGTGGAATATTTCACAGATGTCATAGAGATTTCATAGAATTTTAAGGCCAGAAGGGACCATTATGTTATCTAATCTGATTTCTTGTATATTAGATTAATAAATTAAAATAATAATAATAAAAAAGCTATTAAATTTCACCCCTATACTGAGTCTAATAACATTAGTTAGGCTAAAGTATTTCAGTCTATAGAAGACTCAACTGCTATCTGCTGCAGTCATAGAGCAGGAGGAGCAAGGTGCCACCAATGTCCAAGGTCCCTGCAATGGCAGGGAATTATTAAGATGATCCCAGCAGGCAATCCCTGTTCCATGCTTCAGAAGATCCAGAAAAACTCCCAAGGTCCCTGCCAATCTGATTTATAGCAAAATTGGTAGATTTGGGATCAGAAAGGAATCATTTTGTCCCTCAAGCACCTGAGCATTTTGTCCCCTCCAATCATCTAAGAGGATTCTCTGTACCACCTCTGAGCACTAGTCCACTCTGTCCAGTGTCTTACCTCCAGCTGTGGACAATCACTGATGTTTCACATGAAGAAACGGGGAGGGGAGAAATCACCCAGATTACCTCTGGACAATTGTGCATAAAGTAAAAAAAAAATCCTTCTTCATGCTGAAGGTGGCCAAGGAAGCCCTGAAGCATGAGATTTCATTATAGTCATTGTCTAAATGCAAAGCTGCGAGTGTTATGAGCATATTGAGGCAATGCTTTTCTTCCTTATGAAGCAGAGGGATAATCAGGGGGATTCACATATTCCAAAGCCAGAAAAGACCACCACAACTGTCCAGTCCTACCTCCTGCACACCCAGACTGTAGAATTTCTCAAAGAAACTGTATTAAAACATATCTTTTAGAAAGATACCTGATCTTGTTTTAAAGACTTGAAGAGATGACAAGTCCACCACCTCCCCTGGTGAGCTATTCCAAGTTAATTACCCTTACTGCTAGGAAACTGCATCTTATTTAAAGGTTGGATTTGTCCAATTTCAACTTCCAGGCATTCAATCTTGTTCTGCCTTTGGCAGCAAGGTTTGAAAAGTGCCCCCACCATCAGAAGTTTTTCCATGTGTGAGTACAGTTTTTCCATGTATAGAAAATGTGATCAAGTCACAGTCAATCTTTTCTTTTATAAACTGAATAGGTTGAGCTCGTTAAACCTCACATCATAAGGCTTGTTTTCTACTGCCTAGAACATGTTTGTGGCCTCCTTTGGACTCACTCCAATATTTCTACATTCTCCTTGAAGTGTGGACACCAACACTGGACACAGTATTTTAGTAGTTGTCTTACCAATGCAGGTACAGATTGCTTACCCACCTCTACTTTTGATAGTCTCCTTGCTATACATCCAAGAATTGAATAAAACCCTTTTTGCCACAACATTGCACTGAGAGCTCATGTTGAAGTGACTATCTATAATGACCTCTAAGTCTTTCTCTGAGTCACTGCTTTTCTGATTTGTAGGTATAGCCTGAATTTTTTATTCCTAGATAAATTACCTTGCATTTGACTGTCTTAAAATGAATTTTGTTGGACTGTGACCATTTAAGCAGGCAATTCAGATCACCCTACAATAGTAACCTCTCCTCCCTATTATTTACCCCAGCAATCTTTGTGTCAACATATTAAATAGTGTTTGATCAAGAACTTATCCTTGAGGGACCCTGCTAGAAATGGTCCAGCTCATTGATAGCTCTCCATTAACATCTATATTTTGAGGTCTGTAAGTGACCCACTTTTTAATCCATCTAATGTGGACCCTGTTAGTTTCACATCATGTAAGGTGTTTTTTTTCTTAATCAAAATGTCATGTGATAATAAGCCAAATGTCTTGGAGAAATCCAGCTATAGTCTATTGACACAATTGTCTTTCTCAACCAGTCCTGTAATTTTGTCAAAAAAAGACACTACTTACCTTTGACAAGAACTACCTTCCATAAAACCATGCTAACTGGCATTAATTATGTTTTTAGTCTCTAATCCTTTATTGATAGAGTTCAAACTTAACCATTCTATTATTTTACCCAGGATTGACATCAGGCTAAGCAACCTATAGTTGCCTGGGTCAGACCCTTCTTTAAATATTGGGACTACATTATCAGTCCTCTGGTCTTTTGGCATTTCTCCAAATTTCCAAGAGGTGTTTAAAAAACAACAACAAAAACATTAGTGGTTCAGAGTGCGCCTCAGCTAGTTCCTTTAAGACTCATGAGGATAACTTATATCGGCCTGTAAATTTGAAAATACTTAATTTTAAGATACTGCCTCACATGCTCCATGTTACAGATGGTAAATTTTCCTTTCCATCCAAAATGTCACAGGGGATAGATTCATCCTCTTGCTTCATTTCAAATACAGAACAGAAAAATATATATTGAACATTAATTCCTTTTCTATATTCAAATTTACAATTTAATCATATGCATCTAGCAATGGACCTATACTGATACGATTCACTTGGGAACTTTTCAACACCAAGGCATAAAAAATTATATATCCAGCGGAACAAACTTTAAGAATTTTTTGTTCTAAATGTTTTTAGAATACCTAAAGTTTTTTAAACAGTGTGAGTTTTTTTAATAATGAAGACATTAGAAAGCAATATGATATTTTTTCAAGTAAGCTGATAATCTTTATCCTGCTGCTGGTAGGAAATCAAATGTTAAAATGTAGGCTGAAGCACACCCAAGGTCTGATTCTCAACTCACTTGCATGGGTGTAAAGCTGGAGTGCCTCTACTGGAGCTGGCACTGTGTAAAACCAGCACCAGTAGAGAAGAAGGCTCTCAGAGAGTACATCAGGTGTTCGGCATGTAGCCCATTTGGCTTTATTATATTCACTTTCCATTCTATTCATCAGTAATGCAAGGAACCTACTGTAATTTCCTGTACGACATTAGCTTCAGCAAGTTAGCATAAGACTTGAGGACTATGAACTTTAAATAGATAAACTTTGAACAGATAATTGGCCCAATAGAAAATCTCAAGTATTGGGGAAAATAGATTGAAATTTCTGACCTCAGGTACATGATCCAACCACAAGAGTGTCATGGCAACAAATTGACATTCATAACAGGTACATGAGCTACATTCACAGATACCTAACCATAAGAGGGCCATGGTAATGAATTGACGTATATGATAATAAGTTGGGATCATTGATATACTAACCAACAGGAGGTGCCTGTTCAACAGGTGGTGATGAGGGAAAAGGTGACGGGGATAAGAAAAATGATGGTGAACATTTCAGGTTGTTTTACAAGGGATGGTGTGAGTATAGGGATGTGCAGATGTACATTCAGTAGTATCTTTATTAACCTTACTGAGTTGGGGTTTTTGTGACTGTGCTAAAGGTATTAATAAAATATTTGTAAATATAGAATTCCTATAGTATGAGTGTTGTAACTAGGCACATTGGCGTTCCCATCAAAATAATAATTTAAATAATATTGGGCCTGATCTTGGGACAAGAACCTGTCAACCCTCAAAGTGAAAATTGGGAATTCTTAAGTAATCAATATATATATATAATCTATAGATTGGGCTACAAGCATGAATCAGTGAGCAGCACTGCACCACATTAGGGTCAGGGAGTTCAACTTGTGCATCCTGAGTTATCTCTTAGGAGGTACTCTAACTCTTGTGTTAAATACTAATAAAAAATAAGAGACACTAAACATTTTTATTATCTGAATTACAGTAGAGAGAGAGAGCTCCCAAAATATGTGGGGCCCATTATGCTAAGTACTGACCTCACACACATGAAGAGATGATCTCTGACTTGAAAATCTTAGTCTAAAAACGTTGAGAAAAATACAGGGTGAGAGGAAGGAAGTAGTAATATCTACCCTGTACAGAGCGGGAGATGAGGCACACAGAGATTAAGGAGAAGATTTTCAAAGTGACAGTTAGACACATAAATATTATTCACTTTCACTGGTGTCTATCATTTGTGCTTTGAAAATCTCCCCCAAGGTTACATAAGATATCTGTGGAAGAGACAGGAATCGAAGCCAGACAGGCCAAGTACAAGTCTATACTTCCTCTCTAGAAGATGGCAGACCAGTATATTTCCTAGTATCCTGTTCTTTCTCAAAATAAAATTGTCTTTCAGTGGCTACTAGCAGTTCATTAATATCCCTTAGGATATTATAGCTTCCTACAAACTCAAGTATATAAAATACGAGTGGTTCAACCTTCCACTCCCACAAAAAGGCCATAAATCTTAGATCCCCAATGAAAGTGTGCATAGTTTCTCCATGAAAAACCTTACTAGGGTCCCAAAGGCACCCTATAAGCTCCTTTATATGACCAAGGAAGCAGAGGGGAAAAAAACTTGCCACTTTTTAAATGCAAAGGGAAAGGAGCAAGAAGAATTATTGTCACATATGAAACTGAACCAGATGATTCTTACGACATCATAAAAAATTGCTGAAAACATCAAGGGGAAAAAATGGCAGTGATCCAGCCATGTCACCAGAGGGACAGAAGGGCAGGAAAAGCTTTGAACCAGTAGTTGTAATAAATATAGACACACTATTCAGTGGGGAGATGGAAATAGGAAAAGTTATTTTCCTGCATGTGACATTGATTCTATAAACTGTGAGTAATAGACTAAGGCTAGGAAGATATGGAGACTTAGATTTCGAACAATGAATAGACACATGCAACTGCTTCACAATGAAAACTTAACAAAGCATTTTTAAATAAGTGGCATATGCGGTCTTCGCATTAAGTGGATTCTCAGGAAAATACTAGCAAGAGGGTGTTTCCCATGATTTTTTAAAAAGAAAATCTAAGAAAAATGCACTTGGTTCTAAATAATACGTGCTTATTCATAAAAGAGGAATCTTTGTTATATGTAATTCTCAAGGATTTTTTAGTAGTTCTTGAAAATTTCTAATTATTGGAAATACTGGAGTTTTTACAAACACTGCATGTAGGTAATACTCACTTAGCAGCAAAATCAGCCCACTCCTTTGCAGATAGCCCCTGTGCATCAGTAACTAGTGCAGTTTGGCTTTGCAGTGAGGGCTGGAAGGTGGGGGGAGGGGAGTGCAGGGTGTATCTGGATGCTGCATAGATCTTATCTTCCAAATGTCTCCCATGGTGGAAGCTTCTGGGATCATTTGCTGAGCTTTGGATTTGTGCCATAAAACCTCATTCCATATTCTGTAGTGTGGAGTGTTGCACATACAAGCAACAAGTAAAAATTAAGTAGACCCACCATTCAGGGGAATCTGAACCTGTACTGAGGAGAGCATTGTTGCCTAGGTGCCAAGTTACTCCTACCTAGTATCAGGAAGAAATGAGGACTGCACTTAATTTCCTGTTTCCTCAGAAAACCTGGTTCTCTCCCATATCAGGCTCCTTTTTTAATCTACTTGTGAGTAGGGTGACCAGATGTCCCGATTTTATAGGGACAGTCCTGATATTCGGGGCTTGTCTTATATAGGTGCCTATTACCCCACCTCTTGTCCTCATATCT
This sequence comes from Emydura macquarii macquarii, assembly GCF_026122565.2. Taxonomy (NCBI): domain Eukaryota; kingdom Metazoa; phylum Chordata; order Testudines; family Chelidae; genus Emydura; species Emydura macquarii. The sequence continues at coordinate 13,625,412 of NW_027130520.1, read as the reverse complement.
GGTCACCCTACCTGTGAGTAGTACAGCTTGTCAAACATGGTTGCAGATTTCGGCAAATATGATGAAGTTCAATAGCCTTATGCACCCTGCTTATTACTATGCAAATTGCTGCAGGATCAAGACCTTTCAGATCCATTCAGTTTCTATTTGGTGGACATGTAAAAGAAGTTGCATACATATCTCAAAAAGAGAAAGTGTCCCTTATAGAGGTGAAATGTGCTTACAAAAATCCCAAACAGCTAAAAATAAGCATACTTTTCTCCAATAAAGTTTATGGACGTATCCACAGTATGTCCATCTCCCTCTCCCCTTATACTCATAGGCATATGAAAATAACATATATGTAAATATTCTGTGGCCTACTGTGCTTTTTAATAACTAATCTTAGCTAAAAATTGAGATAGTCATCTAACGAAGTGCTACTGTGTTTCAACTGTACCACTTCCCCGCAATCTGCTACTCCAGTAAATTTGGTCTAATGACCTGTCACCCCATATTTCCTGCTAAAGTGCCTTGCCTCATACGTACCTGTCTGTCCTGTGAATTAATATTGAATAGGAGCACTGTCTACAGCATATTGTAATTTTATCTTTACTGCAACAAAGCTGCAGTGGGACTTCATTGCAGTAAAAGATATTTGATATATGAATTTAGGAACATTTCAGTGTAGTATTAAAATATGTCCTAGCTTTTGTATGCTTCTTTACTTGGTTTGTTTTGTAGAGCCAATTGCAGTTCTCATATAGCCACAATCAAAAAACAAAGGCCAATAAATTAAAATTGCCCGGTGTTTCCTTAGGATGAAATTCTTGTTTTATGGTGTGGGTATTAAAAAAACCCCACATAACCATGATTCACAAAATGTTGTGGTTTGTAATGGTGAATCAACCACTCTTTGTTTTTCTCTGTGTTTTCTATCTCGGAAAACCATTTTTCTATGATACAATTAGTAGTAAAGAAAATAGGAAAATTAGATCAAATTAATTCCTGGTTCAACTCCAGAGAAGTCAGCAGATTTGAACCAGTTAATTTGATCCTTTGTATTTTTTTCAGGTTACGCACACATAAACGTCTTGACATGGAAAAGCATCTCTTTTAAGGGTAGTAGGAATCAGTGTTGCGTTATGATGTGCCTACTCTGAATATAGAAAGCAGCATCAGTAATGAATTATTGGGACTTTTAAAAAAAAATACACCAAGGAACCAGCCAAAGCTAACATAAATGTGCTAAAAATTATATAGCTATAAAGAGCACATCCACACGGTAAAAAAAAAAAAAAAAAAAAAAATGGCAGTGTGTCTCAGAGCCTGGGTCAACAGATTAGAGCTCATGGGCTCAAGCTTACAGAGCTCAAAATAGCACTGTCACTGTGTCTGCTTGAGCTCTGAAACTCGTCAAGCGGGAGGATGTCAGAGCTCTGAATGGGTTTATCTATACTGCTATTTTTAACCCCAAAGTTAGTTGATCCAGGCTTTATGACTCACTGCCACATGATTTTTAAAAATTTTTTTTTCCAGTGTAGACATTCTTAACCAAAATTGTGAGATAGTAAATTTCTCCAAAATGACAATACAGTTAAATAGTGCTTCCGGAAAATCCAGTGGAGCTGTGTAATCAAAAGTCACTGTCATAAGCAAATGGACTGGGGATTTAGAGGGCAAGGAATATGCTCCCAGTGGAATCACAAATTTATCAGAGTCTGATAATACTGAGTTGGCAGAAAACACCATGAGACTGGGCAGCATAGGCAAATGACAAGGAAATCAGGAGAAGAGGGAGAACATAAGAGGTGGGGGGACTATTGACAAAACTCTTGGCATGAAAATGAAGATTAATTAAACAACAGATAATGCAGCTAAGGTACAGAAAAAAACCTGACAAACCAGAAAAACAAGAGAAAAGGGAAATACATTATTTTCTGCCATTGAGTAGACAGGTTTGTTATCAGGATAAAGCATGCAAAAGAAACAGATTGTACCTCTATTCTAGTGGTTTAGTTAACAATTGCTATGTGATGTGAATTCTGTCACCACCTGACCAGGAGGGTGACAGACTGTGAAATGTTCAGGGAGATTAGAAAGGTTATAGAAACAAAAAACAATAATAATGGGGGGATTTCAATTACTCCATAGTGACTGGGTACATGTCACCTCAAGATGGGATGCAGAGATAAAGTTTCTTGACACTTTAAATGACTGCTTTTTGGAGCAGCTAGTCCTGGAACCCACAACAGGGGAGGCAATTCTTGATTTAGTCCTAGGTGGAGCACAGGATCTGGTCCAAGAGTATAGCTGAACTGCTTGGTAATAGTGACCATAACATAATAAAATTTAACATCCCTGTTGGGGGAGGCGAGGCAGGGTAGAGAAGCACCAAGACAACCCATGGTAGTACTTAATTTCAGAAAGGGAAACTACACAAAAATTAGAATGTTAGATAAACAGAAATTAAAAGATACATTGCCAAAAGTGAAATCCCTGCAAGCTGCATGGAGACTTTTTAAAGACACCATAGTACAGGCTCAATTTAAATGTATACCCCAAATTAAAAAACATAGTAAGAGAACTAAAAAAGTGCCACTATGGCTAAACAACAAAGTAAAAGAAGCAGTTAGAGGAAGAAGCATCCTTTAAAAAGTGGAAGATAAATCCTATTGAGGAAAATAGAAAGGAGCATAAACTCTGGCAAGTGAAGTATAAAAATATAATTAGGAAGGCCAAACAAGAATTTGAAGCCAAAGACTCAAAATGTAACAGCAATTTTTTTTTTTTTTAAGAACAACAGAAACATGAAGCTTGCTTAACAACCAGTGGGGCCACTGAATGACCGAGATGCTAAAGCAATCAAGAAAGATAAGGCCATTGTGGAGAAACTAAAGGAGAAACTAAATTAATTCTTTGCATTGGTCTTCATGGCTGAGTATGTGAGGCAGATTCCCAACCTGAGCCATTTTTTTTAGGTGAGAAATCTGAGGAACTGCTCCAGATTGAGGATCCATTAGAGGTGGTTTTGGAACAAATTGATACATTAAACAGTAATAAGTCACCAGGATAACATGGTGTCCACTGAAGAGTTCTGAAGGAACTTAAATGTGAAATTGCAGAACTAATAACTGTAGTATCTAGCCTATCACTCAAATCACCTTCTGTACCACATGACTGGAGGATAGCTAATTTTTTAAAATGGCTCCAGAGGCAATCCCAGCAATTACAGGCCTGTAAATCTAACTTCAGTACCAGGCAAATTGGTTGAAATTATAGTAAAGAACGGAATTATCAGACGCATACATCAATATGATTTGTTCAGGGAGAGTCAGCATGGTTTTTGTAAAGGGAAAGCATGCATCACCAATCAACTAGAATTATTTGAGGAGTCAACAAATATATGGGTAAGGGTGACCCAGTGAGTAGATTTTCAGAAAGCCTTTGACAAATTCCATCACCAAAGGCTCTTAAGCAAAGTAAGCAGCCATGGGATAAGAAGGAATATCATCTCCTGTATCTGTATCTGGTTAAAAGATAGGAAACAAAGGGTACAAATGGTCAATTTTCAGAATGGAGAAAGGTAAATAGTGGTGCCCCACAGGGGTCTGCACTGGGATCAGTAGTACCATTCAACATACTCATAAATGATCTGGAAAAAGTGGTAAACAGTGAGCAAATGATATAAAACTACTCAAGATAGTTAAGTCCAAAGCAGACTGTGAAGAGTTTACAAAGGGATCTCACAAATCTGGGTGACAAAATGGCAAGAAAATGGCAAATGAAATTCAATATTGATAAATGCAAAGTAATGCACTTTCCAAATGCAAAGTAATGCACTAGTAATTCCATCTAGACATATAAAATGATGGGGTCTAAATTAGCTGTTGCCACTCAAGAAAGAGATCTTGGAGTCATTGTAGACAGTTCTCTGAAAACATTCATTCAATGTGCAGTGGCAGTCAAAAAAGCTAACAGAATGTTGGGAATCATTAGGAAAAGGATAGATAATAAGACAGAAAATATCATATTGCCTCTTTATAAATTTATGGTATGCCCACATCTTGAATACTGTGTGCAGATCTGGTTACCCGATCGCAAAAAAAGATATACTGGAATTGGAAAAGGTACAGAAAAAGAAAGTTAAAATTATTAGGGTATGGAAAAGCTTCCGTATAAGGAGAGATTAATAAGACTAGGGCTTTTCAGTTTGGAAAAGATACAACAAAGGGGGGATATGATAGAGGTTTATAAAATCATGACCGGTGTGGAGAAAGTAAATAAGGAAGTGTTATTTACTTTTTCTCATAACACAAAAACTAGAAGTCACCAAATGAAAATAATAGACTGCAGTTTTAAAATGAACAAATGGACGTATTTTTCCCACAACCTGTGAAACTGCTTGCCAGAGGATGTTGTGAAGGCCTTACTATAATGGGGTTAAAAAAAAAGCTAGATAATTTTATGGAGAATAGGTCCATCAATTGCTATTACCCAAGATAGGCAGGGATTTCTGTTTGCCAGAGACTGGGAATGGCCGTCTGGATGGATCACGTGATGATTACCTGTTCTGTTCATTCCCTCTAAAGCAGCTGGCATTGGCCACTGTCAGAAGACAGAATACTAGGCTAGATGGACCATTGGTCTGACCCAGTACGGCCATTCTTATGTAGTGTGAATTTTGCCTATGTTGCTGGGTACTCTGAGAAATAACAGATTTTAAAAAGCGTGTTGAGGCCATGTCTCACCTTCACTTATTATTAAAATGCACTGCTTACAAAGCAGTGGCTTAACAGCTATGCAACATATGGGGCTCTTTTCCTCCTTAAGGACTGATCTTTTGACTGAAGAATTTCCAGAGGCATGTATAAGCCAACAGTATGCTCCCTGCTGCCTTGGTCTGTAGGTAACTGGTAAAAGGCCTGACAAGGTGGCAGGCTATGTTAGGCGAGTGTGGAGCACACACAGAAGAACCCAGGGAGATAAATTCAAATATTAAAAAAGAAAATATTAATCTTAAAATCTCTAATTTCTTATATATGTAGCCAGTGCATTATTGTTTATTTTAATGTTAAGGAACTATAGTAAAGACGGTTCATATTTCAATGTGAAATGTTAGCAATGAAGACAACAAACAATTACAGGCATAGAAAAAGGGATAGGTTTAAAAATAGTTCCAAGGTAGTGAAGAGTATACTAAACGGAACAAAATAGAATTTATTGCCATTCGTGGCGCTAGCAAACTTGAGCAAATATTTTCTGATGTTAATATTCTGTTTAAGAATACATATTTAATGAACCACTGAAGTGTTTGTAAAAGTAAATAATTGTTTCATGGGCAATTTTGTTTTAGAATTTTTCCTGAAAGAGAGAAATCTGAGCGAGAGTTACAAATAACTTTGTCAGGGGAAGGAGAGGTGGTGAGATAGCGCAATGGTGAGACTGCCTGGATTGTGGCTGAAGCAAATAAATTTCATAAAAAATTCTCACTAACCTACAAGAGTACAAAGAAATCTCCAAGGAGACATTTAGCATTTCGATGCTCACAAAATCTATTCAAACAGCAGGTGAAAAACTAAGCAACTATCCTTCTGGGGATTGGTCAGAATCCTGGCTTACAGAAGGTCAGGGGTCAATGATAGTTAAACACACAATTGCATCTGAGGGGGGCTTGACTTCAGGACACGTGCTGACCTAAGAGGTGCAGGTGGAGGCCTAGTCTGACCCCAGCTCTTCCTCTGTTTGAATTAAGCATGTTACTTGTTTATGCTATGAGGCATCATTTGGATATACTTCATGATGCAATGCACACTACCATGCTAAATACAAGACAACAGGCGGTGTGTGGCAGGCCTAATATGCCAAGGCAGTTGTACCAAGTACTAGTATCATCAGCACAATTTGAAGTGGTAACAGCACTTTCAACCTCCTTATCTGAGCAGAAAAAAGACCATCCTCCTTAGCCTTAGCAGAGGTGACACTGAATAAATACATTATGATCTTGCACTCTCCTGATCATCTACAGTGCCCTTTCTTTTATGCTTTTGCTGGAGGCCTTTGTCTCCCTAGTCTGACACTGAACAGATTTAACTCCAAGCATCAGAGCAAGAGAGCCTAAGAAAGATAGAAAGATTAGGGATTATAGAGTTAGTCAGTCAATAACTAGATTAAATAACACTTGTTTGACACTGCAATTGAAGAGTGAGCAGACAGTGCTGGGAACCATCAGATTTATGATGAGCCAGAATACAGTGAAAGAGCTGATTAACTCAGACTAAAGCAGAACAGCCTGTGCACACACAAGACCATTTAGTCTTGTGCTTGATGGATAAGAAAGACTGAAAGACAGTCACAGAAGAAAGGGTTCATCAGGGGCATCTGTACTCACATTATCAATCCACAGAACTGTAGGTGCTTCTGAGAGGCAGAGAGCTCCACCAAGTCAGAGCCCCATATCCTGTGAAGCACCTTAGATCTAAATTATGCAGCAGTGACTCCAAATTCATTAAGGGTGAATAGGCTTTTTATCATATAATTCTGGATCAGATCCTGGTCTGACCCAATGTGGGGGCTCTTATGTTCTTATGAGAAACTTAATAATTTTTTTTAATTAATTATTTTGGATCTGTTGTGACTGTTTTCCCTCGTTAGGGATAAGGTGAGAGTCCAGATGGTCAAAGAGGAAAAGAACACAGTAACTGAAAGTAAGAAATAATCAGGTCCTGGACAACGGTTTTCACAGAGAAAAGGGATGCATGACAGTTGCCTTGTTGACTGAGACAAAGGATAGAGCTGAAGACCTCGAAAGTGAAAAGCATGAATCTTTACTGCTTGACATAAAAAGCCAGGCTCTATTGATGTGGGCTGTAAAAGGCTAACATCCTTTGTGGATCAAGCACAGAGGGGTCATGTCACACACACTGACCAGTGAATTACAGATGGAGTTTCAACATGTTGTGTATGAAAAACGTGCACACTTTTGAATCAGCAACAATATGAAGGGGGAGAAAGGGAAAGATTTGTAGAAGTCTAATTTGATTTGTAGACGCCACCAAGGGTGTAAGCTTCAAGGACAGGGTTGACATTGGAAATAGAAGGAGGGGGGGAAAAAAGAGGGTCATTATTTAAACAAAGCAAAAGTCACATGATGTTCCCACAAAATTATCACTGAACCTCTGGGCAAGTGTGACCAACTCAGGCAATAGGCTATGCTGATGGTAGCGCTGATAGTAAGGATGGAAATTAAAGAACATGGAATAATGATCAGTGAAACTGTTCTGGATATTGGACTGTACTGCCTGGATTTACATGACAAATAACGTCCAGATGCAGGCATTTATCAACTCTAAGTGGCTTGACCCTCAATGAAACATGTCAATCTCATTTCTCAAACCTGATCGTTAGCCACACAGGATGGATATCAGAGCACAGAAAAATAGCAGCAAGTAAAACATCATGACATCACATCCAAAATAAAGTTATAGGGCCTAATTCCTACTGCTTTGCACCTCATTTAGTTATCTACCCCTGAGCAAAATGGGTGTCAAATGCTAACATCCTAATTTCCTTTTCAAGGCCATTCCTTTTCACCAATCTATTCCATCCTAAGCCCCAGCAGGAAGATGACTATAATGCAACCTTCATGCTTCAAGAATGAGTGTGTATCAGGGAGAGTTGCCACTGTAATTAATCCAGGTTGTGATTCGAAGCTTTGTGTTTAATAGTCTCTTGCTGCTGAAGTGTGCAGGCATGACACAGATAATGGGTAGTAATCTGTCTACCGTTTCTTCTTATCACTCTGATGCCTTCCTCAGGAGCAGAAGAACTTTTAAAAATGACTCTTTTATTCCCTGAACCAAGTATCCTAGTTAGATGCTACATGTAGGCAGGTACCAGTAGCTTTTTGTTCTTGAATTACATTTCCACAGTGACACAGAATTAAATCTTACAGACTGTCTTTTATACTCTTCAGAAACCACCTAGCCATTCTTAAAGTGAATGTCCAGGAATGGGGCATTTTATCATTATTATATTAGTATTTGTACAATATAGTACCTGGAAGCCTAACAGTAATCAGGGATCCATAGTGCTAAGCATTGCACAAATACATATTAGGAGACAATTCTTGCCCCAAAGTGCTCTGGAGAAGTTTGCACTCCTACTACCTCTGCTGTCCCACTTCTCTGCATAAGTAAAGTAATGCACTCTCCTGTTCAAAAACAGAACTTGGTCCGATGAAATATATTACCTTACTCACCTTGTCTCTCCTAGTCTGTCAGTCAGGGAACTTCTACGACAACTAACTTCACTTAAGAAGAACCTTACAGAAATGTAAGCAATAAAAGAACCTTACAGAAATGTATCCAAACTGTTTATTCTCCATAATGAGCCACTGTTGGTACTGTTTTTTTCCCTAATTAAAACTCTGCTAGTGAAGCACATTTTACATTTCTGAAAATGAAGTGTGTGGCTATCTCTTTTTTCCAGAATGATTTAACATATCTTGTTTGAAGAACTGAGGATGATTGCAGATAGTAAAGATTCCAGCAGAAACAGCTTTATTTCATACCTGTAAATATGAGAATTGAATAAGGCTTGTGGAACAGGACTGAGCTCATTGAGAATCTGGCACAAGTGACAGAAATATCCAGTTGCTAGGTGATAAATGAAAAAGTGACTAAAAGGTTTTATAGTTTAAAACATATTTTTGGTACATCTGTCTTTTTCTTTGATCTGCTTTGGAGAGTATGTCTCTGAAACTGCAGCAGTGCGAGATGATCTCTTGCTATGTCTGTCAAGCTGAATGCTACCGACATTTACCACTTAACCTCAAGGTTAGCTATTGACTAACACATCACTTGCTTTGGGTGACTTCTTTGTGCCATCTTCTGTCAACGTAGTTCAACTTCCTCACTTTAAAAGACCATAAAATTTGAAAAAAATTAAAGTAGCAGTGTTCATACCAGTGGAAAACTTAATATGAAGTTTTCAGTGTGTTTCAACGTCCTCCTTTTTTTTGTTATTGATGAAAACCAATGTTTGCCATAATCAAAATTAACACACTCAGGACCAGATTGTTACATGCCCTTGGGACAATGCACAGGGAAGGATAAAGGAAGGAGCATCCCCACGGTTGAGGGCCCCATTGATCTGCTGGGGTGGGGACTACTTCCCTAAGGTTGCCCAGAGGATAAAGGAAAAGTGGACCTGGTGCAAGATGGTGCAGCTTTGTGTACTCCCCATGCACACAGGGAGATTAGGGCAGGACCTGTTCCTTTTAGAGGTAAAATCTCAACTGAAACACCCCCCACAAGGGCCAAAGCCTTAACAGTTTACTATTAAGGGACAGCTGGAGTTTTTAGGAAACATACAGGTAAATATTTTGGAAAATTTTGTAATTGGAAGAAATTTTCTTCTGTGGTATATAAGATCTTTAGAGATCCATTGTGCCATACTGTACCCCACGTTCCCCCTGTACCCACATATTCACCACTGCTGGATGATTATGATATGTTTTGTACAAAGTATGCCTTATGGGGTATCATTTGAAAAGTCTTGATTTGATGACTCTCATTATCCTGTTGAATGTATGCATCATCAATGTATATAGAGTTATAAGATTTTGCTATATATTTCTCAGTGAAACATACTGTGAAATGCTCACAGACTCATCCCTCAGGGAGGACAAAGGAACTGTCAGCACAAAGGACTTACATGACAAACCTCACGTAGACAAAAGATGCAAGCAAGAATTTGAAATTCATAACGAAGAACGGTCAGTACAGCATGGACACATGGAGACTGCCTAAAACCCATAATACAACAAGGGTTTTTCCGGCACCTGGAGAAAAGTATAAATAAGAGATAGTGACTTCGCCATAGGGCCTGCCTCTTCCCCCCCAGATCTACACAAGGAAGCAAGATTGTCTGGAAAACAAAGAGATCCCCATTGATATTTTGGGATGGCCTGGACCTAACTGGAAGGCGTTCCAGTTAGCATGATCTGCAGTGAAGGTCTTGGTGAGAGAAATCCTCTTGCTTTTAGAATTATTAGTCTAGTAAAGTTTAGTATTTAGATTGTGGTTTTGCTATTTTATTTCCTTTTGTAACCAATTCTAATCCACTATGCCAATACCCCTTAATCTCTTAAAATCTATCTTTCTTTACTTAATAAATTATTTTGATGCTTAATCTAAACCAGTGAGTTTGTTGAAAGTGCTTGTGGGGGATCTGCTCAGATTAGCAGCTGGGGTATGTCCACTACCCTTTGAAGGAGTGGCCAACTGATTAATGAGCTTGCATTGATCAAGAAGGCCTTGAGTAGTGTAAGATACACATTTCCGGAGTGTAAGGCTGGGGAAATTTGCTGGTATCTCCCAGCTCTCTATGTATATACAGTTCATGAGTGGCTTAGGCGAGCCTTCATGCAATCTAGCTGAGTGTGCCTCTACTTGCTGACAACTGAATGACCAGAGCCAGGAAGGTTATGCTGATCACTAGCATGGCAGTTTAGGAGACAGCCTGGGCAGGAGAGTTAAAGGGGATGCCAGGGTTCCACCATCTAAATTGCATCCTGGGGAATGTCACATCCATACGCATTAAATTTCACACAAACGTTTCTGTGTTTTACAACTCTAGTCTACTAAGAAAAAAAATCATAGAAACCCTAACTCTGAAGCCATCTTAAATGAAAAAACCTTTTTATTTAATTTTGTTTCTTCATCCATGCAGAAGTCATAAAAGGTCAAGTCAGGGTTGTCTAGAGAACTTATGCAAAACAATTAGGCCAAAGACCTTAGTGGTGGGCTTTTAATACATGCTCAGTATTGCCCTAACTCTCTTCCCACTGAAGTTAATGGTAACGTCCATTTACTTTAATGGGAGCAAAATTAGACCAAAACTGCCACTTCTCAAAATCCCACTTTTCATGCATAGATCCTTCCTTCTGTCAGTTCATGGCCCTTAATACACATTAGATCAAATTCAACTGTGGTAAAAATCATTGGAGTTACACCCAGGATGCATTTGACTGCTTATTGTATCACGGCTTTTGGTGCAATAGCAGAACAACATGGTGTTAACAGTACAGCAATGTACACAACATTTATTGCTGTGCAGTCATAACATAATCTTATCTTCACTGATGGAATTATCAAAAGGCAGTTGAAAAGAGAAAAGAGCACAAAACAATTGTACATGCTATCAATGTTTTGAAATGTATTTGACAAATATATCTGTTTGACCATATAAAGTTAAATATTTATGCATTTGCAGTGCTTCTTATAACTTGGGAATCAACATGTGGAATGGATTTGTGCCACACTGACATTCAAGTCCACAGCCTTGCATTTTCATGCATTTAAGTTAATCACTGAATCATGGAATACAATTTATTTTTCCTGGAGCTGTCTCATCAGAACAAAATGAATAACAATGGAATTAGAGCTGTTGACAAATTAGTTTAATGGGATGGGGGTTTTTTGCTCTGTTCCCACTTGAGCTGTCAAGATGCTGTTGCTTATTCCCTCAGATGCTGTTGCAAGGATCTCATACAGACTGGAAAGGACCAAAGAAGCTTTCAGATCAGATTTGAATAGTTAAGATAAATCTTTGAGAGGAGAGGGAAAAGAAAGAAAAGAAATTTTTAAAAATAAAATATGCAGTTGAGCCTGAACTAGAATTACAGACCACCACACTCGAGCAATCGAAAGCACAAAGACAAATCTGAAGTCAGAGCCCAACCTCATGGGAGCTACTTTTCATATATGATTTGGATCCCAACACCAGGAAGCCAAGGGTCTGGTTTTTGCTTTACTTCCTACGAAGCTCCACTGGGACCACTCTCCTTGCTCTGAAAGGCATTCCCAACCACCATGAATCCCCTCAAGCCAGCCACCAAACCTCATTTCTAGTTCCATCAAATTTGAGACCCAAACTTCCACAAACTTTAGCTATCCCAACCCTCTTTTCACACTTCTGTTCAACCTACTATCTCCCCAACTCCTCCCAGTCCTCAATCCCAATATCTGATCTGTCCCATTCCCCAAATCCCCCCTGGCTCTATCTTCCCTGCTTCTGCTACCCTAACCCTAGATCCTCCGTATACCAGTTCCCCAAACCCTCCAAAGTCCCACTCCCCCAGCCTCAGCTGTATAAAACCATTAACCACAGATTCTCCTGACTCCATCTAACCTGGTCTCCAGCTGTTTCCTGACCCCATGTTCTTGGTCCCATTCTAGTTCCTGCTAATGCCATTAAATAACTGTAGATGACTGTAACCTTCCTTATGGCTACTTCCTGACTATGGGAACTGTGTGTCTAAATCCTCTAGTCAGCTTTAAAAACCCTCTTATTTCTATCCCTGAGGTCTGTGAGATATCGTAGATTTAAAGGTGTGACTATGTATAGAAAATTTGTTGCTGGATAAGGAGTAAATCTTGCCCATCCTGGGACTCGGACAAGTGTAATTTTGGGGGGAGGAATTCCACTTTTGCAGGGAAGAGGAAGAAACATTTGTGTTTCTTTTTCTAATGGCAGCTGTATGAAGCTGATCAGTGGTCTAGAATGTTAGAGTAAATACTGCTGAAGTGGATAAATGGATGGAGGGCAAATGAAATTGACATAGGTAGATGATAAATATATCACATCTTTGTAATGTATCACCTGTCTCTCACTTTCACATATGAATGTGTGTACATATATGCTACATAAACACAGAGGAAAGTTTCATTTCTTTTTGTAATTGAGCAATTGCAATGTCAGCAAAAACTCACACTTTGACATAAATATACAATGTAACCTTGAATAAGAAGGTTATGCCACAACCACATTAATACTCAGAATGTGGTCATCCACGATGAAAGAAAACAAACCACACATGACAAATGTTAGTCACATCACTTCATGCAGTATTGAAAGGTACTTATGTAGTATAGAGTAGAAAATACTAGAATAGAATGAATTACTTTTTTAAACTATTGGTAATGGTATCACTGATTGGAAATTATTCTCCAAATCCTTAGGCAGTCTTGCTTATTTGTGTATATATTTAGATTGAATTGCATGTGTGTTAGTCCCAGCCTTGTTTCTCACTATAAAGAAGATAATGGAGGAAAACTTCACAGATTTAATATCTCAACCAGAGTCAATGAGAGAGAATTCATTTTATTCAAGAAGTCAGCGAACATGTTTGCAAAAGATTGGGGTGTAGATCAGGAATAAAGTACTTCCTGTCACTTTCAGAATAACTTTACTGAGGCAGATGGTACAGAGAAGACATATTTATGACTGGCTTGCATGTGTAAGAAAAATCTTGTGAAATCATTTAATGAGCTTGTGACCCTGCACATTGTGATAAGTTCTGTCATGTACTAAATATCCATGTGTTGTTATAGCTGATGGCTAAAATCTTAGTAAAATCATAGTAAAATAAATTCTGTAAGCTATTGAAATATATTCATTTGAAGAAGCACATAAAGGGAAAAAATAATAGCATGATAGGCTTAGTCTTGACAACCTATGGGATATGTCAATAAGTTATTCTCAAGCACCTTGTCAGACTGTCCTTTACACAAGGGTATTCAAAGAAAAACATCCTAAAATAATGTTGAAGAATAAAAACATAACTAACACTTTGATGGTTGCCATTTTATTACTTCTTAGCCCTGTTTCCTGCACAGGCAGGTCTGCTGAGTACATGTTCTCAGGAGGTCAGAAATAAGAGGACTTATTTCAACCTGATTGTACGGAGACTTAAAATGAACTACCACTGCTTCATCCTCCAGTTGTTAAATGCCAGGATTCATGCCTGATGTGTTGTAGAATTAAGAAAGTTGACAGCCTACTCAAATAATTGAGCTAGTTAAGGCTCTCCCACACATTTTCATTCCATTACTCCCCAGTTAGAAGTTTCTCAAGCTCTCAGAAGTCAGCGTTTCATTTGAAATTTTGAGCACTGACACATGCTACTGACAAGAAAGCAAAAGCCATTCCCATTATAGCAATTAAAAAGAAACTGTACCCTGCTGTCTTATTTCATTTATCATTAGACTGTCAAATTACTATCATCTTTCAAGGATCTACCAGGGTGGAGGGGAGAAGAGTATTATTTTTTGTACTTATGAGACAACTTGTATTTAAGAGAGATGGCCATTCTGATGGTAAAGAGAGACATACAAATGATGAGAAATTAATGGAATATTTTCATGTTCTGGGGTGCAATCCAAACCAATGAGGGGTTGTGTCACTGCTTGCCTTGTTACTCAAGATGCATTAAATTGCTCTTATTCTACATAGCCTTGTCTGCATGCTCCCAGCCAGCATACAAGCCTGCACTTAGTGTCTGAATGTTAAGCAGCTCTGATTCCAGCAGCCTCCTGTTACATCCCAGCCCTATTCTATTTACACCTGGCAAGATGATGCCAATACCCTCACAGTTTCAGATTTTCTCAAAGCCATGTGGTCTGCAATATCTGGTCCTCTCCTAGACCTTTCAGAGAGATATTAAGATTTGTTTGTTCCCTTACAGATACAATATCCATCAGCTTGCCACATTAACTGAAGTTAATGTTCACTTTAAATCAAACTCAGTATTGGGTTGGTTTAGTTAAAAAATAAAACAAGTTGATTAACAAAAGGAACTCGTATTTTAAGAGAGTTCAAGGATAGAATTAGAAATAGTTACAAGCAAATAAAAGTGAAAAAATGCTTTCTAACGCGTAAGATTTAACAAAACTACAGTCTTGGTTCAAGGTAAGATTTTCATCACTCTGCCTTCCAGTAAAATGACTGACCAAACCCTTTGGTCAGGATCGCTCACAAAGTCCAAAGTCCTTGGTTTCTTTGTCTTCTTATGTGAAATGTAACTTGGGGTTCTTTGCCCCTTTCTTTTACAGTCCAGTCAACTTTCAAAATGGATTCTTGTGACTATTATCCCTTAAAATAAAGTTTATTCAAACTGTGAAGACAGCACTGAGTCTGATGGTGAAGGAAGTTCCATACTTATTTCTTGCCCCATTACTGTTTGCTAAAATGCAATTTTTTCTGTTTCCTGCAATCTCTCCCCCCTGTTGTAATGCTGCGTGGTTACCTCCTCTCTTTGTTAGCCTGATGCTCCTGTTTACCTCCTATGCAAATTGCATCCCCATTGTCTCTTAATTTACTTTTCAGGGGCCAGAACCACATTCCTTTATCTAGGGTGGAATAACATTAGCCCTGCCTGATAGACATGTTTTGATAACATAATTTCTAGTATGTTTTTTATTTTGAATTTGCCCTCTGTACATACACCATGCAATAATATTAAAGATCAGTATGTTATTAGCTTTCCATTGATGTCTCACATGACATCTTTTAGATACAGTTTATAAGATCAGAGAGTTGGGGTACACTGAATTGGTCAGGCCAGCTGAAACTTACTACCAGATATCAACGAGCATCTTGCTCTGTTGCATTTAGATGCTGTTAGAGTAACAAATTGATGCATACTGAGAGTCTAGAAAACTCCTAGCTGGAAGTTAATTTCTCAGGTGCATGTACACAGAAAAGGCAAGAGAGAAGGTGACTATAATAAGTTGGGAATGGTTAAGATATCAAAATAATTTGAAGGAATTTGAAGGAAGGTCTGGAGTTATTGATTTTATTATAGAGATGTACCATCAATTTTACATTAGGGATTCAGATAGCCTGCTGTACTACAAATCTACACTTTTGTCAGATATCTTAGCTAACAATATAAGAACATAAGAATTAATACAGTTGGTCAAACCAATGGTCCATTTAGCCCAGTATCCTATCTTCTGACAGTGACCAGTGCCAGATGCTTCAGAGGGATGAACAGAACAGGGCCATTATTGAGTGAACCATTCCCTGTCATCCTGTCCGAGCATCTTGCAGACAGAGAGTTAGGGACACCCAGAGCATGGGCTTGTGTCCCTGTCCATTTTGGCTAATGGACCTATCCTTCATGAATGTATCTAATTCTTTTTTGAACCCAGTTATACTATTGGCCTTCACAAAATTATTCCAAAGTAACTGCCTGAGGTCTCACCAAATGTTGTGTCAGATTTGGTTGTGTGCAGGACATAATATTGTATAAGAGTTTAAATAGTACTGCGGTTGTGTGTTTTTTCCCCACATACTGTGGTCACCCAATACAGTCAATTCATGGCTCAAAAACTTGGATTAGGTGGAAGACACCTCCTGAACTGGGTCTGCTGGGCCTGCCCTTGTTTAATTGTATCATGAACATTTTCAGTTACATTTTTTTTTATACCACATTTGAAAATGAATTAGAGAAGGCTGGAGGCTATCCATTATGTTGCAATCAATAACACAGATCATTAGAATACTTATGCAAACATTAGTGCTGATATTAATGTGACTCTCCTACCTACAACTACCATTAGCGTTCCTTCTCTTTTCCCCTCACCTCTTCTTCACATACTTTTTTCCACATACTATTCCAGTTTCTCTCCAGCTTGAGTCACAGTAAGAATCTCTGCCAATGTATGCAACTAGATAACAAACGGGTTTGGTATAAATTAGATAGATACAGGTACAGCAACCTTCATTGTCTCCATAAAGCCATTTTTCCCAGTTGTGATATAGACTATTTTTATGTCATTTATATAGGCAGCAGAAAAAAATGTACTCTTGGGAAAGAAATACCATATGGCAAATGTATGTGGATCATGAGTAGTGTGTATACACACACATACCTTCACACACACCCCTCCCCCTATACTTGCTCACACACAGTTTATACACAAATGACAGACAGAAATGCATCTTAGAAATATTAATTCTTGAAAGCTTGGAGGAATTGGTAGGAAGAAGGAAAAGGAACAGAGGGAGAAAGAAATGATGTATCCACTGGCACTGAAAAGAATAAATTTTGTTTCATGACTGACTCAGAGAACCAAGTCCTCAGCCACCATTCCTACTGCTCTGCACTGTTAAGGTGAAGTAGCCTGAAGACTGCATTAACGATTCCCCTATTGTGGGGAAATCTTCAGATGGCATGAACCCAGCATCGCCATCTTCTCCCCTCCATCCCCAAAGGGATGGGTTCATAGTGCTGCAGCAAAGGTATGTCAGAGCAGTCCTCAGCCTCACGTGGCTCTCCTCAGCTGTGTTGAGCATGAGCTTGGTGCAGCTGAGGACTCAGCCCTGAAGTTTTGCTGCCAGCTGTCCTCACTCTTTCCCCTTTCCTTCCCATGTTACTCTGCTGATTGACTCAGGATCAGAAATTATCGTTCGGCAGTCCTAAGACTTTTTAGAGTATATTTAGAATATAAAAATATAACGTCTCCATGGTCAAAAGTTTAGTTCATAGGTACATGGACCTGAATACTTCTGTGTGAACATCAGTCCCAGCTCACTGTTTTATTCAGCAAATGGCAGACAACACTGAAGATGCAGCATCAAGAAGTTTCATATATCTGAGGTTGATGACTTTGAAGATGCTTTTGCCATCTCTTATGAGGTTTTTCTAGCATATTTCTCCTCATTCTCCTTTTTTTTTTTACAGCATCTTCCCCTCTAATTCAAAGGTCTTGGATATATTCCCACCCACTAGTTCTGCTGGTGTCATTACTATTCCTATTGAATACTCCAAAACTAATTACATGTTAACTCATAGTAAAATAGTCTCAAGTTTGTAACATTACATATAAAACTGGCCATCTGATAACTTCAAAATGTTCCTACCGTAGTTTGGTTTGGTACCAAGAGTTTGATACCCAGATATACCCCCAAGCACCTGGATGCTCTCACCAGGTCACACATCCCTCCATCCTCACAAATTCCCTTTATCCCCAACAATTCCAAAAACCCCACTTCCAACAGATAACCCCAATTCTCCCTGTGTAACATTACTGCAGGTGAGAAGAATGGAAGGGCTGTTACTGCCATCTGATGTGTCGTGAATGTCAGGCTCACTCTAATAACTGAAATGTCTCTTTCCTAATCCACAAAGATGTGAACAAACTTGAACCATGTGACCAAAAAAAACCAAAAAACCCCTCTCTCAGAATTTGAAAATGCCCCAGCATTAACTGTGCTGACTTTTTGCTGAGGTTGTGACCTAGTTATTTTTGGTGATGCAAAAATCACAAGGAAGCCAGAGCATTTTAGCATATGTATCACAAACCGCATAAGGTGAAAATTTGAAGCACTTTCAACATTTATCAAAAATTTCCATCCATTTCCAATAATGATAATAAGTAAATAAATAAATACATAAATAAATAATAAAATGTTTGCTTTGTTCCCCCATCCACCCTCCCTTCTTCTCTTTCCCACTTGAACCATGTGAAATTATTCTGGACCTGTGGAAATAGAACCTTCAGCCTTCAGTTAAGATACCCTAGCCCTCTTTAGCATGCATGTGAAATACTTTTAAAATATTTAGAGCCAAATCCTTCTCTTGAAGGTACATGTGATGCTTCCACTAAAATTGATCGGAGACTCACATGAGCACCTAATGGCAGAATCTTAAATAGTTTAAAATATTTGTGTTGCTTAATTTTTGCCCATCCAACACCAAACATAGGTCCCAGTCTTGCAAAGACATACACATGCATTTAACTTTACACACCTTGAGAAGCCCAAACAAAATCATTGGGATTATTCTCAGTATATAAAGTTAAGAAGATGAACAAGTCAATGCAGGATCAGGGACATGATGACTGACTTTCTCTGGAGCAGGCTGGAATAGATGATGGCAGCACCAATATGTATTGAGGGATGAGTTTTACTTGGCGTGGTTTCAGTTTCAAGGAGAAACATTTACTTAAGCAGAAAATCTTCCTTCACCTCTAATTCAATAATTCCTCTAGGGCCAGTTTAAAAAAATATCAGATAAAAGTAATTGATATCTTTGTATAATGTTGACCCTCCACATGGAGCTCTGGATGCCCTTCCCCAGGGGTGCAAGCCCCTGATATTCCCTGAACGAACTCAGCATCTCACAAGACTTCAGGATAATTGAACTCTTCTTAAAGTAAGCCAAACCCTTAAGGGGTGCTAGTCTGTAGGTTGAGAAACAGTGAATCATTAAAGGAGCAAGTTTGCAGAGGACACTAAGCTAGGGGGAGTGGTAGATACCCTGGAAGGTAGGGATAGGATACAGAAGGACCTAAACAAACTGGAAGATTGGGCCAAAAGAAATCTGATGAGGTTCAACAAGGACAAGTGCAGAGTCCTGCACTTAGGATGGAAGAATCCCATGCACAGCTACAGACTGGGGACTGACGAGCTAGGCAGCAGTTCTGCAGAAAAGGACCTGGGGGTAACAGTGGATAAAAAGCTGGGTATGAGTCAGCAGTGTGCCCTGGTTGCCTAGAAGGCTAATAGCATATTGGGCTGCATTAGTAGGATCTTTGCCAACAGATCGCAGGAGGTGATTATTCCCCTCTATTTGGCATTGGTGAGGCCGCATTTGGAGTATTGTGTCCAGTTTTGGGCTCCCCACTACAAAAAGGATGTGGACAAGTTGGAGAGAGTCTAGCGGAGGGCAACAAAAATGATGAAGTGCCTGGAGCACATGACTTATGAGGAGAAGCTCAGGGAACTTGGCTTGTTTAGTGTGCAGAAGAGAAGAATGAGGGGCAATTTGACAGCAGCCTTTAACTACCTGAGAGGGGATTCCAGGGAGGATGCAGCTAGGCTGCTCTCAGTGGTGGCAGATAACAGAACAAGGAGAAATGGTCTCAAGTTGCAGTGGGGGAGGTCTAGGTTGGACATTAGGAAAAAGTTTTTCACTAGGAGGGTGGTGAAGCACTGGAATGGGTTACCTAGGGAGGTGATGGAATCTCCATCATTAGAGGTTTTTAAACTGCGGCTTAACAAAACCCTCGCTGGGATTATTTAGCTGAGGTTAGTCCTGCTTTGAGCAGGGGGTTGGACTAAATGACCTCGTGAGGTTCCTTCCAACTCTATGATTCTATGATTTAGGGGCATGGTGCATAACCAACTGAACATGAGCTCCCAGTGTGATACATTGACTAAGAAAGCAAATGTCATTCATGTATGTATATGCAGAAATAGGGAAAGGTTATTCCCACTGTACATGACATTAGTGGGATCATTACTGGAATACTGGATCCACACTTCAGAAAAGGTGTTGAAAAATTGGAAAGGGTTCAGAAAAAAGCCATAAGAATAACCTGTCGTATGAAAAATCTACTTTACAACATGAATCTAAAGACGCCCAACCGATTTAGTTTATCCAAGAGAAGATTAGGAAGTGACTTGATCATTGTCAATAAGTACCTATCTGGGGAGCAGATCTCTGATAATAGAAAGCTCTTCAATTTAGCAGGCAAAGGCATAACAAGATCCTATGGCTAGACCCTGAACGTTGAAAAAATTCAGCTATAAATAAGGTTAGATAGATATATAAAGGTAATTAACACCCCCCTCTATTTATATGACAGAGAGAGTGAAAGAGAGTGTTAATTATCCTATATAGCTATAGTGAGGGTAATTTACCACTGGATCAACTTATCTAGGGATATCATAGATTCTCCATCACTTCACGTTTTCTAAATAAAGATAGGATGGCATACTAAAAGATATGCTATATCTCAAACAGATGCTATGTGGTTGGAATTACTAGTTGTAGTTCTATGACCTGAATTATGCAAGGGATCAGACTTGATGATCATAATGGTCCTTTCTGGCATCAAAACCTATGAAATCTATAGCAAATGTGATTAAGAAGACTGGTGTAAAGAGAGTACAGTTGTGTATTCGAAGAGATGACCTTAGGTCACTTTCAGATAAATCAGTAGTAGTGAATTCTGATGAATATAGCAGGAAAATTTACAGCTTATTATCATGAAAAGAAAAGACCCAGTTAAAAAGCACACATTTGTAAATGCAATTCAAGGAGCAGGAAAGAATGTAACTAGTATAAAGTGAATTTGAGTGGTGATTAATCAAGGGCACCCACCAGGGTATTTCACACATTACCATATTGCCTTGTTCCATTTTCAGAAGACAATGAAAGTGTGCCATGTTGCATCAGGGCACCCACTAGGGTATTTCACACATTACCATATTGCCTTGTTCCATTTTCAGAAGACAATGAAAGTGTGCCATGTTGCATCAGGGCAGGTTACATACAGTGCAATTAAATATGAAACAATACAAATCACAGTACAGGAAGAGATATAGACATTTAAAAAGTTTTTAAAATGTTTTGCTTAACTCTTGTCTTTATTTTATTTGAGTCAGAGGTTCAGTTCAGAGGACATATAGTTTAGAAAGTTTGTGTGTCCCCTACAGCACAGGTAGAGGGTTTTATTTTTAAATGTCAGCCTGGGAATGCTATTAAAAATGCAACTGGTCTATTGACCCTGTTACAGCAACATCACATTAATGTATGGACAATGCAGGCTGCTCTCACCTGGAATACTGGGTTTAGCCAGAAACAAGACATTTCCCACCCACCCCATCCAGGGAACATCTATCTGCTAAGTACTTATATGGGATTCAGCACTGAAGCACCTGAGCCCTCAGAGTCTTGAGTGGATTTTATCCTCATAACACGCTTTTGAGGTACAGGAGTGGAGTCGAGCGAAGAATTACTTCTCCTGTCTTGTTTACAACACTCCTGCTAATACATCCCAGAATTATGTTGGGTTGTCAAGAAGGCTAGCCCTGGTTGTCAAGAAGGCTAATGGCATATTGGGCTGCAATAGGAGGGGCATTGCCAGCACGTCACGGGAAGTGATTATTCCCCTCTATTCGGCATTGGTGAGGCCGCATTTAGAATATTGTGTCCAGTTTTGGGCCCCCCACTACAAAAAGGATGTGGACAAGTTGGAGAGAGTGCAGCGGAGGGCAACAAAAATGATTAGGGGGCTGGAGCACAGGACTTATGAGGAGAGGCTGAGGGAACTGGGCTTGTTTAGTCTGCAAAAGAGAAGAGTGAGGGGGATTTGATAGCGGCCTTTAACTACCTGAAAGGGGGTCCAGGGAGGAGGGGGCTAAGCTGTTCTCAGTGGTGGCAGATGACAGAACAAGAGCAACGGTCTCAAGTTGCAGGGGGGAGGTCTAGGTTGGACATTAGGAAAAAGTTTTTTACTAGGAGGGTGGTGAAGCACTGGAATGGGTTACCTAGGGAGGTGGTGGAATCTCCATCCTTAGAGGTTTTTAAGCTGAGGCTTGACAAAACCCTGGTTGGGATGATATAGCTGAGGTTAGTCCTGCTTTGAGCAGGGGGTTGGACTAGATGACCTCCTGAGGTCCCTTCCAACTCTAATATTCTATGATTCTATGATTCTATGTTTGCTTTTTTTGCAACAGCGTTACACTGTTGACTCATATTTAGCTTGTGCTCTACTATGGACTCCAGATCCTTTTCTACTGTACTCCTTTTTAGGTGGTAATTTCCCATTTTATATGTGTACAGCTGACTGTTTCTTCCTAAATTCAGTACTTTGAAGTAAATAGGATGAAATTAAATAAGGACAAATGCAAACCATTTCTCCAATTTGTCCAGATCATTTTGAATTTTAATCCTGTTCTTTGAAGCACTTGCAACCCCTCCCACCTGGGAATCGTCCGCAAACTTTATAAGTGTACTCTCTGTGCCATTATCTTAATCATTGATGAAGATATTGAATGGAACAGACACAGAACTGATCCCTGGGTACCCCACTTGATATGCCCTTCCATCTTGACTGCGAACCACTGATTACTCCTCTCTGGGAACAGTTTTCCAATGAGTTATACACCCACCTTATAGTAGCTCCATCTAGGTTATATTTCCCTAGTTTGTTTAAGGGAAGGTCATGCGAGACAGTTTCAAAAGCCTTACTAAAGTCAAGATTACTACATCTACCTCTTCCTCCCCCCTCATCCAGTAGGCTTGTTACCTTGTCAAAGAAAGCCATTAGGCTGGTTTAACATGATTTGTTCTTGACAAATCCACTAGTAGTGGCTTTCTGCAAAGGCTTTCTCCCAGTGAGTAGAGCTGGTGGTAGTGGTGAGAGGTCCCAGGAGCTTGCATATACTTTGATGTTCAGTGTTAGCATACACCATTAAAATTAATTATTTCAAATATAGTAAACAACATGTATATAAACAAATATATACTTTTTGGTCCTGATTTTTCCCTCAGCTACACATAGAGACTACTTGTGATGTAATGGGAGCTCAGTCTATATAATCTAGAGTATAATGTGGTCGATCATTTTAAATGTCTATTGTATTGCCTGACAGAGTGCTAACTTAGTCACTACAGATGTGCTACATGAACCATTGTTCTTAACAAAAAACATCCCATTCTTAACCTCAATACTCTAAAAGGAAAAATGCTCTTTCTACAATCAGGAATAACTATCTCGGAAAGTGAATCAGGGCATTGCTAATGTGAAATCAATTAGAATTAACCCTCCTTAAAGCTTAGTAAAAGCAATAGTTCATGGTGTTATTGCCCTACAGCTGTAATTAGAACCATGTTTTATATGTATCTGTGTTTGATTAAACTGTAATTCACAGAGCACACACTCTCTACACTAATCTACCCAAAAAGAAGTTAGATGGTAGTGGAAAAGGCCACTGCAGTTCCTTAGTTACACTACAGTGCTGCAATGCACCTCTGTTAATAGGATTGAATATTATTGTATCACAGTACAACCCACACCGATTATTTACACAATATTTGATTTTACTTTAGCCTTATTTTGTAGAACTATGTTATTCAAAAAGATGGCTTTTCTACTTAGCTTCCCTCGTTACCTCTGTACCCCTAACAACTCCACTGAGAGGAAAAAAAGCAAAACCATGTTTATTAGAAAAGAGCCAGGAGTCAGGAGACAAAATCCTAAATATTTTTAGCCTCAAAATCTCACCATTTAAAAGGAAGCTTTGTTAGTAATGGTAACAGTCCTCTAAAGTAGAGCTTCACAGTGCTCTAGATAATCAGGTGCCTTATTTTCTGGGGAGAAAGCATAATGAAATAAGAGCTCTTCTTTCTAACTGTTTGTGGATTTTTTTTTCTTTTGTGGGAACATTGGTTCTTCTAGCTAAATACTTGGCACCACTTGATGCCAAATCTCATCTATAGAGGCAACCAACAAGATCTCTTTCCCCCTTTGTTCTTTCTTCCTATAACCAGCTTGTTAAGTACTATCTTTACCAACTCCCTTTTCTAGTACATATATAGGCTTTTTCCAGATCCTCTTGACAGCCCCCTTTGTCTCTATCCCAACTGGAACCAATTAGGAATCAGTTTCCTAATGTTACTATAGTGTGAGCACTTCTTGCATTCAAAACATATAATTAATATTTTCCTGATGGCTTTGGGGTTTGTTTGTTCCCTTTTGCCCCCTGCCTCTAAATATGGAAACAAATGAAGTACTCCCTGAAATTTTGTAATCAGCCATACTAAAATGATGAGGTTCTTCTTTTTGTAGTTCACTATTTCTGTGTATTTTGTCTATATGTATAAATTGCTTGAGGAAAAACATATTAAGGCACATACTATAGAGGGAATGTTGGGCCACATTCTCCATTGCCTTCACCTTGTGCACCCAATTACATTTGTGCATAATGAGTGCAAAGTGGGTGAAAATTACCATTCTGATTTAGTGGTGTTTTACACCCACTTTGCTCTGTTGTAAACGAACACAGTGGTGGGTAATGAAGAATTGGGCCCTCTACTCCAGAACCTAATGACTTGAGGTACAATGGAGTTAACCATAAAAGAAGGTGAAAAAGGCAAAATTGAGACAAAAGACAGGACTGTGGACGGGGGGGAGTAAGCCAAACCACAAGAGACCATAAGGAGATTGTACAATAGGGATTGTCACAAAATTATCTTGTTCAATTATAGGTGTTTCTGGAAGGCTGCATCCTTTTGAGCAGTCATGTTATTGTATTCTGATCCATTTGATAGACAGGATACTTATAGCTTGTTGCTGGCTGACTTGGTTATGTACATATGCAACTACATCAGGTGCAAGTTATTTAATCTAGCTAGGTTCTCATATTGGTATCCAACACTGTAGCATAAACACAATGATATCCAGTTTAGCCACTAGCATTTGGATGACATATAGGCATTTCAGCCCAATATTAGAGAAAGCTATGAAGGGAGAGAAGAGGTCTTATATTGTAAAATGGAAAAGTATGGGAAGTTGCTTCATTATGGTATGAGTGAGGAGACACTAATAAGGCCTGGCTTGCCTTCTCCATGCATCTGAAATTTCCTGTGTTGAAACTGGAGTGAAAATTATTTGGTGAACATGGTAAATCAAATTTTCTAGGTTGTGGCATTGCACTAGATGTGTTCATAGAGCAGAGACAGAAACCTTAAAGAGGCCTTGGAAACACAGAGAAATGTGTTTATTAATTAGACTGCAAATTTAACTTCATATGAAGCTTCTAGTATTAAACACCAATCAAAATAACATTGCTCTGATAGGTATGAACATTTGTAATTCTTTTGCCATATAGCTGACCATGGACCCTACGATATAGCACAGATACCCTGGCACCAAGTGATTAAAAAAAAAGATTCAAGCAGTAAGCAAGCTAAAATATGGATTATGTATCACGGAGACTTTCCGACATAAAATTGCTTGATAAATCCATGAATCCCAAATTGTTTTAAGTACATTATATTCCAGGCGAGTTTATTCTGCCACCAATACCTTCATGTTCCAATCTAATATCTTAAAAGCATAGAAATGAAGGAAATGATTTTCAGTTTGATGATTACTTTGTTTTTATGAAAACGTACATGAAGACAGAAAGTATAACAACAAGACACTGAGATCAATTCTGATACTAATTCTTCTCGCTCCTTCTTCCCCAAGGAAACAAAGAACAGTTAAAGACACGAGGTCAACTCCTGCTTACCTTACTCATGGGATCAATCCTGCTGAATTCCTGGGAAGGCAACTCAGTCTTGGATCATGGAAATGAATGGGACAACTTGGATGCGTACTGCATGACTAGATTTAATAGCTCTTTACTGTGTTTGAATAAAAAGGCAACAATGAAAATGGAGGTTATCACTGCCATTCTGAATATCAGCATTTCTTCTTTCTCTCCTTTATTACCCGTGGCACAAGTTAAACACAAAAGCCGTGTCTACATACAAGCTGTGCCACTGTAAGAGCTCTCGTGTAGCTGCGTTATGCCAATGTGAGAGCTGTCCCATTGACATAATAAAACCAGCTCAAGGAGAGGCTGTAGCTATGTCGATGGGAGATGTGCTGTGCACATGAGTGCTTATGCTAGCAAAACTTGTCGCTCAGGGGGAAGTTTTTTCACACCCCTGAGTGACGAAAGTTTTGCCGAGATAAGTGTTAGTGTAGACATGGCCTAAGTGATGGCCCAGATTTTTATCTTTAAATGTGAATGTCTTGCCTTACGTAGGTTGAAGGCTGAAGTTCAATAATGTTTCACTTTAGTAAGACTTTGGATCTGTTAGCTTTGATTTTTTAATGAAGGTTGTTTTGTTTTGTTTTGTTTTGTTTTGTTTTGTTTTGAAAAAGGTAAAACAGAACAAGAATGGAAGAAAGGCAAACAACATGAATGTGTTAGTCCTTGATCTTCCTTGTTCAACACCCCAAAGGGAGAAGCACGAAGCTATAGCTATGACTTCATCCTCCTTCCACACTGACAAGGGGAATAGCGCAAGGCCAGAGCAGGGGGTAGATGTACCTTTGCCCGAGGTCCTAGCTCCCACTTTGGCTTCCACACTCAGGGTGGCTGGAAATGTTCTGACTGAATCCTACTGCCTTTAGAGACTACAGCTCTATGGATCATTGAACGATCATTCGCACATCCCTATTTCTCCAATGTAAGCTCTAAGTGTAAGAGCAATAATTAGATTTAATATTCAATAGCAGAAGTATGTAATGGTTAATGAGGTTCCTGTGGCTCTTTCAGGTTGAAATGCAATCTGTTTGCCATTGCCCAATGTGCAATAGGAAAATTGTGGTGTTCCAAATTGACAATATTTTGTTCTTTATCTACGCATCTGTAACAAGATAGCCATTTCTGGAATACTGCATAAGGATTCAGGTCTCTTCTGCTATTAATACAATAATAATAATTCCTTGCTCTTATATAGTGTTATTTATCAGTAGATCTCAAAGTGCTTCACAAAGGAGATAAGTATCATTATCTCAATTTTACTGATGTGGAAACTGAGGTACATAAACAAAGTATCTTGTCCCCAAGGTCACCTAGCAGAAGAGTGGCAAACCTAGGCTTAGAACCCCACTTTCCTGAATCCCACTCCACTAGCTCACCATTAGACCACCCAGCCTCCCTAAAATACTCTTAGATCAGCTGGTAGGGTCCTGTACTAAGATGCTGAGTTATTATTGCTAATTCATGTTGGCTGATGAATCCTGTTAGCTGTATCCATAATACAAAAGTGCTGGAGTTTTTCTCTGAAGTAGAAGGAATTAAGAGCTTGAACAGAGAAGGTCCTGCAGGGAAATTTTAGGAAGAGCTGAGCGAAAAAGCCTAGGTTGAATTTAATATTTTGTTGTTTTTATTTGTTACTAATAAACCTCAATTTCAGGATGTCGATATGTCTGTACTATGTACCATGCTGTTTTCACAGTTCAGTGGAACATTAGTTACAACATCAGTATATGAAATATGTCACTAATGATATTATTTTGATCAATTTAATTATTTGTGAATATATATTTTAGCTATTATACATTCTCATGGGTCTCTAATATATAAACCCCATTGAAGAGGCAATATGAAATTAAATAAAAATGCAAAAGAAATCTTTATCTAATATCCCCTCAGACTCAATCTGTTGCCTGAAGAAACCATTCAGGCAAAAAGAAGCACTCCTCATTAATATCATCCAGCTTATTTGGAAAGAATTCCAAATGGCTCTGAAATTCATTGGATACTATTCTTCAAATGCACCCATCTGGAAAAATTCTAATATTCACGCTAATAGAATACAGTTATTCAAGATACTGTATGGCTGAAGAAAAAAAGTATAACACTCATAATTCTACACCGATAATGTCAGAAGGACAGTTGTGAGGCAGCATCCAAACTTAAAATTAATTATGCATTTCTAGCTTTAAAAAGTCAAATTAGCATCTCAAAACTGTAATGCTAATTGTATGTTTTTTGCTGAACACTTAGTTTTATCACCTTTACAGCAATATATAATGCAGTCAAACACAGTATATGCTGATTTCAATGGTTCTTGGAGGCAAAAAAGTTATCAAAATTCAATATCAGAAAAAAATGTTGTGGGCTTCACCATAATTATTCAAGTAGCTGGCGGAATTTTTTTCTGAGAGAATTGCATGTTGAAATGTTGAATGAGAATGAGAATGAGAATTGAATGTTGAAATCTGCAACAGAACAAGATCACAGCCTTTGTAAGGCTACTTGTGTATCAGATCATAGGAAGGCATACGAGTACAAGTGTCAAAGATTTAGAAAAATAGGTCTATTTCATTCTGTAATCAGAAAAGAAATCCCTGAATCACCCTCCCTCCATCTCTCTCTCCCTCTGTATTGAAGTGGGGGAAGAGACCTACCTGATGGAATTTTGGGCACGTTATTATTATTATTTTTATTATCCTAGTGCCTTGGAGCCCCAGTCATGCACCAGGACCCAGTTGTGCTAGGCACTGTGGGTAGATTCAGAAAAGGACTTAGGCATCTGTCACTTTCAGCACCTAAATAATAGAATCAGGCCCTACTGGGATTCACCTTCCCACTCTCCCTCAGCAGCTCATCACCTCAAATCTATACGGATCTAAATTTATGGCATCTACATGTCTGCAGTAAAATTTTT
The DNA here is from genome assembly GCF_026122565.2 of Emydura macquarii macquarii. Lineage (NCBI taxonomy): Eukaryota > Metazoa > Chordata > Testudines > Chelidae > Emydura > Emydura macquarii. The sequence goes on along the minus strand of NW_027130520.1, from coordinate 13,596,617 downwards.
CTAGCCACCTTCATTCCTGCCTCTGAACATGCACACTGCAGCCCTACACCTGGTATCTGGACACCTACGCCCCAGAGTGATGCAAGAACCACCTAACTCACTTGATGGGGCCAGTCTAGTAGGTGAGCTCTAAGACCTCTTACTGGATTACGCCCCTATAGATGAATTTACACAAAATGATCGGGACAGGGGGAAGGGCCTCCCGCATAACTTTTAGCCCAATGGTTATGGCACTCACCTGGGATGTGGCAGACCAGGATCCAGTCCCCCTCTCCAGTGACTTTTTAAAAATCTGTCCACAGTGGAACAACTACAACAGGAGAGGCTAAAGGAGCCCCACATTTAGATATCCTATGGCATCGTTCACTGGCTAAGACATTCATCTCAGAGGTAGAAAATTGCTGTTCAAATCCCCCTCCATCTGATGGGGGAGAAGGGATTTGAAATGGGAGCCTAACCCCCAAGCAGGGAAGTGCTGCCTCCATTCCCTGTGCTTTTATTACAACTACTCAGAACAAAACATTTTGTTTGCCCCAAAGCAAACTTTTTCAGACTTTTTTGATTTGCTGAAAATTGTGAAAAAAATTCAATTTTGGTTTGTCCCAAACCCAACATGTCTTTTTCAAAGCTGCCAGTGAACTGAAACATCAGTTATTCACCCTGCTGTAATCTCCTTTCCCTAACTCTCAAAGACACTTTGAAAAAGCCTTTTTCCTGATTTTATCCACTTGAGCACTTGCCAGTTTCCTAAGAATTAGGCTAATTGGGATTTTTTTTCCATTGGAAAAGAAGAGGTTTAAAAGTAATCTGCTAAAGTTTTTCAGAATTCTGAAGGTAGAATGAAAGGTGAGAGTCATCAAAACTCATCATATTAGTGCTGTTATGATTATATTTTCAAATAGAAAAAAAAGACTCCCCTGAACTACTACAAAGTCCATTTCATGTTCTGTTCAGAGTTTGCTTGGTGGTTTACTGTACCATCCAGTGTGTGACTCAGGTGCCCCATATTGACAACAGATGGGGGGTGGGTAAACACTTACAATTATATACCCAGCGACTTGCCTAGGTATGCCCTGATGGGTATGTTTCCTCTGTGATCTCCATCTTCATAATATTTCATTGGAGAGAGTCATTGTGATCTCTGCCTAAAGCTAAGAACTCTCTGGATGTTGTGTTTATTGTGAGAGTTATGTACAGAAAATATTGTAAGAGTTATGTAATATGGGATATTGTGTGCCAAAGCTGCTGGAGGTGAAACTGGTCACCTGGGGAAGGGTACTTCTCAGAGCTAGCTCAGTCAAGAGTGAAAAGAACTGTCATATTTTGATACAGCACAGCCAAGTGTTTACAATCTAGACAAGGTGTGGCTTGGTCCTTTAAAAAGCACTGCATAAAAGAGCCCAAGAAAAAAAGATCTTGAATAGGGGGACAATTAGGGGAACAATGAAGTTAATGTGACACACTGTTACGAAAATAGACAAAAGGTCTGGAACTGTGTAATAGGAGTAAGAATGGTTCAGGATGGCATCCATCATGGAGGACACTGCCAGCATGTTTCAGGAAAAGTGGATCCCAGATCTCTTGATTGGACAAGTGCTGTACAGACTGACCATTGGATGAAAAATACCGGATTAAATAGGAAAGGAAGGTGTTAACTATAGGGTCTAGACAGGATTTCATGTTTTTCTTTTATCCGAAACCATATGTTTCCAAACTTCATAATTGCTTACTAACCTTTATCTTAGGTTTTGTCACATAATTGTGTCTACAGTAAAACCAAAAAGAAATGTAAGTGTTATGTGCTAAGGAGAGTGTTGAATTGAGGTGAAGCTAGTGAAATGGGGGACACTGCTTCCATAGAGGCAATGAATCTGTCTGCACTGTAGATTTCCAGAAATCAAGGGACTGGGCATTTGAGTGTAATGAAGTGGGGTGTACAAAGAGGTTGGAGGGACTTGTGCCCTGGGGCCAGATCGGAACTCTGGGGGCTAATTACTTCCAAAGATTTAGCCACGTGTTATATTTGCTCTGCCCCAAGGATTCACTTAGGGAACCTAAGATCTGGGGTGTGCAAATTGTTATCCTACAGAGGGAGGAAAAAGAGAGGTTTGCAGAGTCTGGAGTGGGACACTTGCACTGTCAGCAGCTGGTCGGTTTTAGCAAGTTTCTCCCAATGGATGCAGACAGAGGTCCCTCATGTTGTAAGTAGGCAGTAGTGATACACTGTGTACCTCTTGGTGAACCATGAAAGTGTGACTCTGCCCACCATCACAACATTAGCACCAACGTAATGCCAATGCACTGGAAGAACAGGCTGTAATATGCAGTAGAATTCACTGGCATTGATTTTTTTCCCTAATGTGATTACTAGAATAGCGAGCATGGCATGCAAACAACAATAAATGTCACACTGCATATAGCAATAAATGCTTGACTGTACTATTTTCATAGGAGTATTTATGTACTCTTAAGAAAAGAAAAAAGAACTACTAAATGTGCTAGGCATATTTTTTTTTCAATACATTCAACATTGTACTGCTACATTTCTATATCAGGAACTTCAGTATCACTATGTTTGTTTTTCTAAATAATACGGCTCTTACTTTAAATGAGTAGCGTATGCAGTGAATTAGCTATTTGATGATCCTCAATTTAATATTAGTTTAGCATTTATTTGGGATTCAGATAAAGAATATAATAAAGTGATGGAGAAACTTCACTAGGTGCAGTCTGTTGTCTTTTTAGTAGATTTAAATAAATAGGCATACACATCAATATTGTTTGTCTTCCTACTGTTATTTTCATTTAAACTGAGAACAGAAGACAGATGCTATCCAACTCATCACCCCAGGCAACTCGGCCAATCACAAGCTCAGCTAGGACAAGAAGACAGGCAACACTACAGTTACCTTCTTGTCAACCATCAGCTTCTGATGTGTGAGGCAAGACAAGTTCATTCAGATTTGTTATGTAACAATGGAAACCAGAGCCCACGTTAACATATACTTTATGCAGACCAAAGAATAAAGGGTTCATAAAGGATCTCAGTTTTATCTTCTTGGTGAAGGTACTAGACATCTTGTCCTTGGAGATTTCAACATTCATATTGACAAGGCCATGGATTCAAAAGTCCCCAAGTTCATTACCTCACTTGCCTCTTTAGGACTTTCATATGTCATCTCTGGCCCAACCCTCACAGTCATACTTTGGACCAGGTCTCCAGATTAGCTGTCAATATCAAGATGTCACAACCCAGCTATTGTCTTGGACACAGAATCATCAAATTAAGACAATGGTCAGAGCTCTCTCTATTCCCAGGCAACAAGACTCACCTGAGTGTCTGCAGGCCACAGCTGAACTCAGTACCAAGTACTGTAAAGAACTATCATCCTGCTTTACTAGAAAGATCATGCATACTCAGAAAGACATCTCAAACATCATGGATCCTCTCATCGTATACCAGCCAGAAAAACAGTCCAACTGCATTCCCAGAGTTCAATACATTTTCTCTTCAAGAAGTACTGGAATGCTATAAAGGAGTCTCAAACCCAAGACCTGTGAATTCAATCCATGCCCTTCCTGACTGGTAAAAGACTCATGAGTAACTGGTGTCTCTGACTAAATTAGCTCATGCCTTACTCAGGAAAGGAATCTTCCCTTCCTCCTCTAAATGTTCCATAGTGTGACCAACAATGTAAAAAACCTCACCCTGGCTATATTGGTTCTAGCCAATTACTCAATAACAAACCTTCTGTTGCTGAGCAAACATATAGTGAACCTAGCCAAATGCCAACTTCAAGATCATCTAATTGTAGCTTAATATCCTGGAGCTGGCACAATCTGGATCCCAGCCAGGACATGGGATGGAAACAGCATTAGTGACACTGATGGATGATCTCCCACTATCAAAGGATGAAGGGCAGATATCCATTTTAATCCTCCTATCCTCCCTGAAGCATTCAATGCTGTCAACCATGCGATAACTGGTGTCTTGTCTAAAACAAATGGCAGGGACCTGGGTAATGCACTAACATGCTTTAAGTTCTTCCTGGAAGGATGCACTTCAAGACCAGTGATGGAAAACTTCACCTCCACTACTAGACCCCTTACTTGTGGAGTCCTTCCAGGATAACTACAGTATCCTGTCCTATTCAACAACTACATGCAGCCTTTATGTGAACTGGGAAGATAATGGGGACTCATGTGCCAGCAATGTGCAGATGATACACAGCTGTACTTATCCTTCACCATATATGACCATACTATTACCTCCAAAATTATGCAGTGTTTAGATGAAAACAAGCTTCTGGCTGAAGAACAGTGGGCCAAATGTGAACCCAAGAAAAACAGAGGTGATGCTGGCAGGCAAAGGAAAGCACTTGGAGTGTTTGCAGCCACAGCACCATCTCCTTTTTTGAAGGCTTACACCTAGAGTAGGTCAATTAAGTCGATAGTTTAGGATTAGTCCTGGATTCTTCACTGACTTTAAGCTATAACATAGCAGGATTCATGAGTCATACTTTCTACCATTTCTGGTCAACTAGGAGACTCCATTCCATCTTCATGGATGATGACCTGGCTTCAATTGTATATATCATTGCCACCTCCATTTGGACTACACCAGTATAATAAATCTGGTGTAACCTTTTGTAATTTTATGTTGAAATGTTCTCAATTTATATTAAGTTGTTAAAGATAAGGGTGCAATAAAACTCAACTTAGTTTGCAGGTTCGAGCCTCTAGGTTGGTTACTGAAAATGTATTTAGTAAGGAATCTCTAGGCAATACTTCAAATGATACAACAAAACTCTATTGAAAAGAAAAAATGATTATTTGAGAAAACAAGAAAGCAATTACTACTTATACAATACTACAATTATGCATACATTTAAAAATTAAACAGTGTATCAATGGGTTCTCAGTCTACTGAGAGCAGTACCCTTTTGATATTAATTGGAGCTCTCTTGAAATTCAACCAGGCTACTCCTTTTATACTTTATTATAATACTAATTAATATTAAATTGTTTTTACCATAATTATATTTTGATACCTTTAAATTACTCTTTACATTACTTATTATTTGAATTAGCATCTGCACTATTTTTTTGTATTATCAACATAGATAGCATTTTAATAAAACATTCATAATAATTAAAAACATTTATGAAAGATCTTGCTCCAATCAGTTATAACCAAAACATAATGGTAACATAACTCCCTTGGTAGGTCACTCCCTTGCTAACTCTTAGTATTTATAAACACTTTCTCTTCAACTTACCTCTAACTTTCTCACACTAGCAATTCAATTTTCCATATTCCTCTACAATTAGGCTAACTTAGGCCTAAAACGTAACTTTTACTTATTTCTTAACCCACACTATTCTGTAGGCTACTCTAGGCATGAAGTCCTCGAATCTTAGGAAGTTCCAACTGATACAGAACGCTGCACCACATATCCTAACCAACACAGGCTACTGTGAGAACATCCAACCTGATCTCAGCTCTCTACACTGGCTTACCATGGAATAGAAAATCAAATTCAAGGTCTCAGTCCTTATCTTCAAGGTTTTCAATGTCCTGGGCCCAAACATATTTAAAAGATTGCCTAAAGCTCTGGAATGAAGGCTGTGATTGACACCTCTGCTCTTCTTGTACAAAGGAATTTTCTACCATGACAGTAAAGTTTACTTTTATGGGAGACAGGTCATTCTTGAGGCTGAAACTGTGGAACTAACTCTCACAGGAAATAACTCCCATCACAAACCTCACCACCTTGCATTCCAAATGGAAGGCATACTTCTTCCACCTGCCTTTTCTAATACAAACACATAGTAGTATGTACATTTTTTAAAAAATCCCAGAAATTAAAACCCTACCGCAATAAAAAATACAAAGCCCACAAAATTATCCCTTTGGGGAAAGAATGAGAGAAAGAACTAACCACACATGACAGATGTTAGTCACATAATTTAAGCCACTACTGGGAAGTACTCAGAAATAACAGTGATGAGGATGAAACAAAACATATACAGAACAGAATAGATATGTGGGTATGATGAAGCTATAGTAAGGATGAGTAAGTGTCCATTTGCTCTAAAATACAAACTTGAGGTGTACATTTGTTTTGAATTGAACTAAGTGGATTATGCAATCTGACAAAACAATTGTAGGTTTTTCCTAGTACAGTTTTGTGCTTCCTAATGCAAATATGAAATCCATTTGTATAAAAAAATTTAGATTATGGCTCGACTACATAAAGTCTAGTTTTTTCTGATCCAAAACATTAAACTCAAAGTTTTGAACTGGCAGTATCCAGGCATTTGACTTCCAATGGGAATAAAGAAAAAAATATTTTGTAGGTATAAGTGCTACTATACCATTATTATCACTGTAATATGTAAACTGCAAGTGAGTAGTGAATGTCTGAAAATACTTGTCTTTATCCCAGTTTTCTTGTCATCTGATTTTTCTGTTACATCTGTGATGAAAAAAAGTTACAAACTTATATACAGAGGTTTCAAAGCCTGAATAAGTGAGTGAAAGTGCTGATTAATTCTGCTGTTTAAGCAGAGGTTAATTAATTGTGATAAAAGACTAATTGGACTCTTCTTTTCTTTGTTTTTGAACACAGTTTTTGTGATGAGATCATGACACCTATTAATGCACATCAAAGTTTCATAAATAAAGAAGCAGTGGGAAGGCAACTGTGGACTTCAAGACTATACTCCAGAGACAGATGGGCAGAACTAAAAGAGCTAAATTCCATACTCACTGACAAATAATCTGATGATATAAACAGTACATGAAAAAGAAAAGGAATGCCAGATATTTGATGAGATAAGGTAGGTGAAGTAATTTAATGAATCTCCTTCGGTTGGTGGAAGGGACAAGCTTTCGAGCTTCACAGAGCGCTATATCCGATCTGGGGAAGGTAACCATCTGAATACAAGTTGAGCTAAATACAAGTTGAGATAGATTGTTAAGCATAAGGTGCTGATGCATGCTGTAAGAGACCACTTCAAATGAAGTGGGCAATTAAAGATTAGCAGGCAGTAGGATGTAATGAGCCAAAAAACAATGTCTCTATTTAGTCCATGATTTTTAGGAAGAACAGCTATACTGGGTCAGACCAATGGTTCATCTAGCCCAGTGTCCTCTCTTCTGACAGTGGCCAGTGCCAAATGCTATAGAGGGAATGAACAGATAGGGCAGATGTCAAGTGAGCCATCATCCCCTGTCATCCAGTCCCAGCTTCTGGCAGAGGCTTAGGGAAATCCAGAGCATGGGTTGCACCCCTGGCCATTGTGGCTAATAACCATTGATGGACCTATCCTTCATGAACTTATCTAATTCTTTTTTAATCCAGTTATACTTCCCATGGCATCCCATTGAACATCCCATGGCAATGAGTTCCACAGATTGACTGTGTGTTGTGTGAATAAGTACTTCCTTATGTTTGTTTTAAACCTGCTATCTATTAGTTTAATTGGGTGACCCCCTGGTTCTTGTGTTATGTGCATAGATGAATGTATGGAATAATGCGACCAGAATGTTGCTGCTATAGGGATTGAACAGTGCTAACACGGATCCCTGTGGGAGACTGTGTTGGTGATGAGTCTATGTTGACTGACATGGGAAAGTTAATGATAACTTCAGCAGGAGACCGTTGCACCATACAGTAGCATATGTAGAGGAAAGATCAATGAATGCTGCTGCTATTTTTAATTTTCGCTGGTAACTGGATTCTACATAGCAGGTTAAGGTTAAGGCCAGCACCTGTTCAGAGCAGTTGCAACTGGTTCTAAATCCAGCCTTCTCTTTGGGGACCAGTTGCTCTAGAATCAGCTGTTACCTTTATAGTAGGAGCTGCTCCAACCATTTATAGCAACTGCTCATGAGGGAGATGGAAATTATGGCAGGGAGACAGAACAAACCAGAAGAAGGGCCATAAAGGTAACTCCTAACAATCAAAGCCATTCAGCCAGAAAGAGAAGACAATAGTATGCTCTATAGCTCTTTTGTCCAATGCAGTATCCTTCTACTGATCTACAGTGCAGTATTTCTGCATCGAGTCCAATTAGAACTGGATAATGCCTGAAAAAAAGTGCAATCACCCTACAATTATTGGTGGAGTGCTGTGAATTTCAAAATCTGAAAACAATGAGAAATTCCCCTAATTGAAGCCCAACTTCTGATTGTTCTTTGGTGCTTTGAGAGTGAAATTCTGGTAGAAAGCAAAGACCCTGAGAAATTATGTTGTAAACTCAGCCTCATGTGCATGGGGATGAGGAAAGGAATCCTTAGATTGAGTCTGCAGTAGCCTGTGTGCAACCATTGTGCAGCCACTACTGGGAGGAATAGTAACCATGAGCCTGTTCATCTACCATCCCCCTTGTATGTCCTTTTGGGACAGAGGAGCCACACACTTAAAACAGCTTCCTGGTTAAAACAGCACCTTCGCTCTTCCCTGGTGCTTGTGCAAAGGGACACCTGGAAGTGGTTTCCATGGTGCACAGACGGCACAAAATCCTACTGTATGGTAAGTTTTTGCTGTTGCAGTAGATTACCAATGGAAGGGCACAGCCCTGAGTTCACTAAATAATAAAATCATTTGATTAAATACTCAAATTCTGTACAATCCAATGCAATAATATAGCACAAAAAATCAAAGACATCTTAGTTTTCATATGGAAAGGCTCACAAGGCAGAATTCTAACTGGTATTCAGGGTCTTATAGCTGGGTGTTCAATTCTGCATCACTGAAGAGAAGTCAGTAGTGTCCACTAAAGCCATAATCCCTTTTAGCAGAATGAATCATAGAACCTGGGGAGACAATCCAACTGCCCACTCTCTTGACATTTAGGTTTATTCAGGGCATCTAGAAAGAAGACTAATGGGAAAAAAAATTAGACCATCATTCACTCATAAGGACATGAGATAAAGGGACTACAGCCTTTTTCTGTCGCTTTGGTATTGCAAAGCTATCAATAGTTGCAAAACAAAAATGAAGGAGCCAATAAGTTCAGCTTCTTTCACTCATTCATCCTAGATCCTAGTATACTTGCACTAGCTACTGATAGGGATGACTTATTATCATTTATTAGTACAGCCACTTCGAATTTCACAGTGCTTTACAAGTGCATAAAAGTTACCATAGAAGAGCTTTGAAAGAAGTGTGTTTTAAGGTGGTAATTTTAGGTTTTCATGTCAATCTGCATATCTTTTGTTGCATAGTCCAATTACATTTTAATTTAATCATTAAAAACTCCACTCCTACATCTGTTTCTCAAGTGGTTTCTTTTTTCCCCCTACTTCAGTGTTCAATTACTGAGCTGTGTAGAAAAAACATCTCATGATAGAGCCTTTTGCCTCACTACACCACAACTACCATGAGAGTCAAACTAATTTAATTGTCTATTATAGAAATGCAGTTAACTGCTTCATTACTAGTTTGTATGTACAGCAAAACAACACTCATCATCCTGCTGCAGGATACCAGGACATCAAAACAGTTGGACATCCCAAAATTTTCAAAGCAGGGCACAGGGATGTAGCTGTGTAGCTCCAGTTAAGCTCATTTGTAGTGATATGAGTAAATGCCTACTCATTGCTTTCAAACTGTAGTGGTTCTGCACTATAAAGCACTAATATGCCATTGTATGAAGGATGATATTTAAAATTAAGTTTGCATTTTTTTTAACTGGGTTAATTTTACATTCAATAAGCTCAATTCCTGTCATTAAATTACTTCGAAACCACCAGCTGCAAGAATACTTGGCTTTTACTGAGGGACCAGAAAAGTATTTCAGCTAGATATTTCATCTGGGAATGAATAACAAAAATCCTTTTTAAATGCCTTTTGATGAATTGTTCAATAATAAATGACTCATGTAGAATAACATTTTTTTCTTTAAAGGAACTATCATGTAGTGCAGGCCCCAAATTTGGCACATGCTAATATTGCTTTAGGTCACTGGGGAATTTGTTCTAGGCTTTAAAACCATCTACTTACTACTCAATAGCTGAGGAAAAAGTCAAGTCACAAACTTCTGAATCCTTATTTCCCCTCCCCGTCCACAACATCTTGGGATGATTCTGCAATAGCAATTAATGAATGCAGTGGCTTTCAATTTACTAAGCTTACAGACCTCATATCATTTTTTGTTTCAAAGATGCAGACTCCTCATCATATGTGTTTAGGAATTTTAATCAATCATCAGTTATGCTGTTGCAGAAGCTCTGGCCATGAGTAAGCTTTTTTAACGACTGGACGACAATGCAAAGTGGTTTGCATTATATGTATGAACAACCAGACAATATTTCACCAAGGAGAGGATAAAGATCTTGTGTGGGGATCCAGGAGCCCCATCCCCTATTTTAAACATTTTTGAAAATACACGGTCTTTGGAACAACCTAGTGCATTACACAGTCAAAAGATATATTTTATACTAGTGCTTCTGAAGCACATTGCTTGCCATTCAAAGATAAATATTTCCCCCTTTTTCTTTTCTTTATTTTAATGCTGGATTACCTACATTAATTTCCTAGTTTTGAGCCCCATATGCAGCTGTATAGTGGGGGAGAGGGCACTGCGATGCCTTTCCTTCATCTCCTGGCATAGACTACATAAAACCAATGCAGAATTGCGACACCTATGATCTGATTCTAACTCAATGTAAGGGAGTCAGATAACGTAAATGGGTGCAATTTGCAGTACGTGTAAGTGGTTCAAAGGAAGCCTAACAATATAAAGACATCTTAATATAGAAGATGCTGAATTAGTGAAAGGATTTTAATTTACATCACCTTACAGACCATCTCTGAAGTTGGCCCTCTGGATCAGGTTTCTGTCTTGTATGGCATTGTTACCTGGCAGCTCAGTATTCTTGGGAAACCAGGGCGCAAAACCCCTAGGGCTGGTTCACACTGACTGTGTGATTCGGCGGTAGTCGACTGGAGTTATGCAAACTACACAGAGTAGTTTGCGTAACTGATGTCGACTGCTCTGCTTCCCTTCTGCGCGCTGTTCTCACTGCTCAGTGTTCCCGTCGGCTCAGCGCTATGCTAGTTGAGGGGGTGGACTTACTCAGTCGACTTCCTGATCAATTGAGCAGGTTTCACTGACCGCTCAATCGATCAAGAAAGATCGATCTGGCGGTGGCGATTTTGCTGCCGTCAGTTTGAACATAGCCCTACTCTCTCTGGCTCACCTGAATCCCGCCCCCAGCCCCTGCTTGAACCAGAAACCAGAGGCATCTCAATATGAAAAGGCAGTGGAAGACACACCTAAAACCCTCCTAACAAGGGTGATAGAATTAAGACAATTCCCCTAGCCTCATCTACATCAAAAATGTAAAAGGGAGGCATCTCAATTAGCATATCCAATGGAGAACAGAACCCTCATGTACATTGAAGATGGAACAAGAATTAGCATAGCGAATGGAGAACCAAGCTCCAAAGCAGGGACCGCATTGAACACTGGGATTGGCAAAGCAGGGACGTACTGCATGATGGGAGATCTCTGCTCCTGATGTAAATGAACCCACAACTGCACACACTCAGCTCTGCAGTTATCAGACCATTCTAGTTATTGATCTCCAAAACACTGAATTTGCCTGATTGCATTGTGAGCTGCCTCAAGGAACACTGCCCATAGCCAGGAGTGACCAGCTCCTATTGTCCAGCACAAAGAATACCACTCTGGGATACATGGGGTACTCCCTTGAGACATTGTTTACCCATACATAAACCTGGTGGTCTACAAAACCCCTACCCAAGTTCAAACCGGGTTCTGATGCCTGGATCCAAAGGATGCATCAAATCCAGTGGAACTTCCCCATTTCCTGACGGAACGTGTTGGGGGCTCTGCCTGTCTCAAGCGCTCCAGACCCTAAGCTCAACAGCCTGTCTCCTGGGAACCTCTGAGCTGCACAGAGTGGTGAGATCCTCCCATTCCTCCCCCCCCCCCTCACTCTCTCTCTCTCTCTCTCTCTCTCTCTTTTAGTCCAGGCATAACTTTCTACTTTTATAATCAAACCTGGGATAGCTTTCTCCAATACCCCAACTGTAACTGTGGAGTATTGTAAGTGTTTGATTGTTTTTCTCTCCCTGCATGGTATCACTGTTAGTATCATAAGTTTTATATAGCTGGCAATAAACTAACTGTTATAATCAAGCTGGTTGCCAGTCTCTCTCTCTCCCAACTTCATTTACTCCCTTGTGTTCTTGGCTTCCCTATCTTCATCTGCAGCAACATTTCTTTTACCTAAGCCAAAAATTCCCTGGAGTGCCCAAAAATCCTATGGGATTTGCTTGTCAAGAGGGTTACTGCTAGAACAATTGTAGAGTAAGGGGGGAGGCAGCTGAGAAGTGCTGCTCTGCCAAGCCTATGGAGTCCAGGGGCATATTAAGGTGGCAGCTGAAAGTGCTGTTTGACCCAGCCTGATTGAGTCCAGGGGCATATAAAGGGGGCAGCTGAAAGTGCTGTTTGGACCCGGCCTGCTCAGAAGTGTGCTTTATTCTGGTGTGGTGCAAAGCGGCATATAAGGGTGGTCACTGAAAGTGCTGTGTCACCCAGCCTGCTGAGTTCGGGGACATATAAGCGGTCAGCTGAGAGTGCTGATAGCCTGGTCCGTTCAGACACACTCAGTTAATCTGGAATGTGTGTGTGTATCTGTGGGGGGGTTTATTTGAATCTGGGGCTGGAGGAACCCAGCCCTGAAAACCTTAGGTCCTGCAGGATAGCTCCTTTGGGAGGGGACTTGTAGCCATATGAACACACAAGTAACACAAGCAGTACATTAATGGAATCACAGTCCCCCACTTCCAGGAAGGTAACCCTAATAAATGAGCATACTCTAAGGTGACAGGCAAGTCTGGTAACAGCATGTGCATAGTTTGGCTTTGAAAAACTGTATTTGTTCACTACTTACCAATTTGTGCTTACACATGAAGTTTTTGCAGGTGCAATTTTTTAAGCTCTTTTAAAAATTCAGCTTGCTATTGTAGTCATTTATGCTGATTATTTGCCCTTCTTTCTCTCATCTTTCCAGCAGCTGCTTAACATACTAAGATATGAATTCCCATCCACCCCCATTCTCTTCTAAAACAGGAATCCACACAATCAATGTCAAAAAAACAGAATGAAATCATTCAGCTTTAACAAGACAAGAATATACGGGGTGTTTTCAAGGTGTAATCAAGAAGTTTAGTAAATTCTGGTTTTTACAAAAGCAATTCAAATGTTCATATTTTGCATGTGTCATTAATAATAACTGGACAAACTAGCCAGGAGACTTTTGTAAAATATGCATGGTGGGTCCACATTAGGCCAGTTTATACTGACATCATGATGAGGCCATCAACCTGCATTGAACTGAACAAGTAGGTGATATGATAATGAACGATGAATAAGATTAGATATTATGTCTCTTGTCAAAAAGCTTTAAGAAGCACATCTTTCATTTTTGCCAGGATATTATGTGTGTTAGTGCTTAATGTGATCAAAGTGAACAAACACATTTTAATGGCCTGTAATGTATTTGCCCCTTGCCTAAACTAATCCCATCATTATCACTGTCAGTTTATTAGTACAGGCAGTATATTAACTAGCTGTGACACAGTCGCTGCAGAAAAATATAAGATGGGATATTCAAAAATGAACTTTTGCTCCCTATTGCTGCTGTTGTCATTACAATGTACAATTGAGGGAAGACACAGTAAACTGATCCATAATGAAATTTAACCCAGGGATCACTCCATACAATATGGAGTGTATATAAGTGTCTCAGATCACGTAGCTTTGATTAAATGAATTATTTTTTTCTTCCAATGGCCTTTATCTTGTTTACATTTTTCAAGATCTTAAACACATATACATATTCTTCTACCATTGCACAGGGGATTCACTTTACCTCTCAAGCTCAACATTTCAGTGGTCCCAAATCAATATTTTTTTCAGAATTTTCATTTTGTACGACATTTCAGCTTTTCATTTGATTCAAAATGTTTTCCCCCCAGAAAATGTTGGAATGTCCCACAGAATGGAAATTCTGGCTTCCAACATTCTGTGAAGTGAATGCTATCTGTTCTGTGAATCGGCACAGCATTACCAGTACATTTAAAAAGGTTAAAGATGCAGTGCTGTAAGTCTCAGATCACTACATATTTTCAGTTCATTAAGTACTGTCTCCCTCTTACAGATGTATGCACAGCTTCAGAGATAAACACAGTCTTGTTCTTATGTTTTTGGACTGTGAAAGAGAACTTTGACTATCACTGTTTAAAAAATAATTAGACATTGGCTTGTGTATTCCCTGTTGAATCAAATCATTCACTACTCACTATCTCAGTCATAACCCTCTCCTTTTAGCAACATAAGGGCTTAGAGTGCTACTAAAAAAACCGCTCATAGATACATCAGTAATACATATGGATAATTTTTATGCTATTCGTACCAATCCTACTAAATGAATAAAAATCTCAAGGTTGTGAGCATTGATTCATATTGTCCCTGAAGATACCTAATGTATTGCCCATCAGTTATTAGATTGTAGATTGTTTCAGAATTTGTATGGGATATTGGTTCAGAACTTTTATGGGATAGGTGCAAAGAAACATCTAAGATCCTACAGGACTTGTTTTTGGTGATCCAAAAAGTTGCATTCTTTCCTCTGGTCTGGAACAGATTTAGTATGCTAACATGATGCAAGGGGGCACTGGATTTTTTAAGGTGCCACATTTCAAAAGAGATATAAAATTATCAGGACCAGTCAATAATCAATTATGGTTATTAAAACACCTATGACACTTTTAACAAAGATACTTGGGCCAAATTTTAAGTTGGGTAATTGCTTTTTACCTATGTATGTATGCAGGCTTATGGCAAATTACATTCTGTCAATGTATGTGTGTTTGCTTCTAGTAAATTCCCCTGGAATGTAGTCTTAATTCCTGATCTTAAGTGGCCTTGTTGCACTTCAAGGAGAACTTTATCTCAGGGATGGGTGAAGTAATCCCCAATTAACATAGTCTTAAAAACAATTTCTTTAAAAAGCACTTTTGAATGTGCCAAAGAAATGCAAGATAGTATTAGAAACCTAGGAACTTTCTTTCCTGGTACATTTTCAACTATTTAAACACTTCAGTATTTGTTTCAATTTCTCATTTCATCGTCTGTTTTAATGAGGAGTTCTGTGGTGGCGTGTACAAATAAGGATAATAAAGAATACATTCCTGAGGATTGTAGAAGGACTTGGCTCCCAAATTCATCTATTCATTTCTCTGGGAGTTCATGAGATTCAGATATGACAAACACAAGAGCACGAGTTACCTTAAAGTAAATGATGGGATAACCAGACAAGGGATTGGCAGAGGGAGCTGTGAAAGTCCTCGCTTTTGGAGACCTTCTCTAAGCATACTCATATCATTTCTCTATCTGTTCTCTGAGAGCTTTGTTATTGACTTCAATTCTAGCAGGAACACGCACTTAATTGTGTGTCTATGCGCATGTGTACGCACATGCACACAAATGATTATTAAATGGCGTTTATTATTTAAACCATGATCCTTCCCCTCCCCTGCTATGCCCCACATATCTCAAGGAACACTTAAATTGACCCAGTAAAACATCATTATTTTGTGATTTGGATCTAGTCTGTTTTCTCCTCTCTCTTATCTTCAGATATAAGATGAGATGACTCACTCTGAATCAGTAAGGCTCCCTCCTCTCCTCCCTGTGACCCTCTTATCATACAGAGGTAAAGGTATGTCTTAGTGAAAATTCTATTAGAACAGCTGCTCCCATGGTAGTTTCAATAAAAGGATACTGAAACAAGCCTTTCCTCTTACGCTCTGAATGATGTCTAACAGGCAGGAAGAAAAGTATGGTAATAATCCTGTCATTTCTGGGACCTGGAATAGCCTTAAAGATATTTTATAGCTATCTTGATATATATGTGGAGCATGGCAAGATGGAAGAGTTCTGGGAAGGCAATTTTGTGCTACGAGAAGCAGTATTCAAAGAGTAGAACTACCATGCTAACAAAGAAATATAAGACATATACAGTACAGTTCTTTGGCTTGATGCTGCGTACATGTGTTGGGGTTTATAGGTGGGTGTTGGATGCCCACAGGGGAGAGATGGATGAGGGATAGATTGTTGAAGTGAGTGAAATCTATTATTCTATTTACAATGTGTTTATTATATTGGGAATATGCTTTTCCCCTATCCCTCATTGTACCTTGGCCCACCAGCCTGACTTTGGCAGCAGGTAGTCCTAGATCAGGGGTGGGGAACCTTTTTTCTGTGAAGGGCCTGATGGTGGCCCTGGCGACGGGGGGAATTCGGCAGTGGCGCGGTTTCACGGCGGCGGCGGGGTTCCGGGGGGGGAGAGTCCGTGGGGCGGGGGCGCCGAATACCCCCCCGCCACCGGGACCAGACCAAATGATTTCACAGGCCTTATACGGCCCGCTGCGGGCCGGACGAACCCCACCCCTGTCCTAGATGAAGGGTTGGACTTGATTCTATCCAAGGACAAAGTTGATGATAGATGATTAATTATAGGGGTTAAAGATCCACTAGCAGCAGAGAAAAAACTTTTGGGAGGGCTTGGAATATTTTAATTTTTTCAGTATAATTTGTACAGGGATCTTATATGAGTGCAAATAACAACAGTAATAGTAATACAAAGGGACGCTAATGTTGTTCAGATTAATATTTTTGGGATTTTGCTAGGTACCCACCTGATCCCAGATGCCCAAACAGCAACAGTGGTCAAGATTGGTTCTTATGATTTGTACCTGTATGTAAATTACATAGCGCTACACCTTAAGGTGACTTGGAATCTGAAGCTGAGAAAATTGTGGCCACTACCTTATTGAGCAGTGCTTTACACAAAGAGTATATTATACCGGTGTTCAAAGATCTGCAAGTTGAGGTGGTGATTTTAGCCTCTAATATCATAAATAGCTTGGTCCTTGACGATATCCTTTCTCTTGGCGTGATACCAAAACACTTACCCTTAGCTTGATCTTACAGGTCCCTTCTTTAAAAGGAAAGGAGGGATTAGCCATGTTTTCCCAATGAGGGGTTCTCAACTCTGGAAATCACCTCCCTCTTTACTCTGACAAGGTCTGAATCAGTTAACCTTCCCATTCCTGTCAGCAAGAGCAGGGAGAGGTATTTGAACTAACTCACTGTGGGGCCTTATTCTTTAAGGTGAACTTAGTTTATATGGGAAACTGATGTTATAAGTTGCATCCTGATGTTTGAGGTTAGTATGTTAAGTTATTATATGGAGTATGTTGAATTGTGGCCTGTCTGAGAATCATTGTGCTTGTATTTTATCTGTATTAGATTCTTTAAATTCCTCTCAGTGACTAGGACTGACACTTGCACTACATTCAAATACAAGCAAATAAAATAAAACTTATCCCATCCCACGGTTCTGGAAGACACCAAATGGTATTTTGTTTAAAATTCACACTAGCACAAGCACTGAAAACAAATCCTTTCTCCACAAATTAAGTCTATTACTGTCAAAACAAAACTGGATTTTTCTTTAGCAGATGCAGAGATTCCACAGCCTGCTGTTAGTTCTTTAAGCCGCTGTTAAGACAGACAAGGAATTGCCCTAGTAATGTCTCTCCTACAACCACCATAGTGACTTCTTATACTTAATACACCTTCTGAATCAACCAGTCTTTGCCACCCCAACCCAGCAACAAAAAGCTGCAGAGTAAGCTTGAAATATCAGGTTAACAAGCTTGATTGTGAGGTTTCAACCAGCTGGTGGTTTTCCAAAACACCTCAAGAACAGCATTTTTTTGGAGTAATGACTGCTAGCTATCTAATCTAGCTATAAATAAAGAATGAATTTAAGTTTGCCATATGTTTTCAGGATTGTAAAACTGTTGGCCCAAATTCTCAGTTGCCACAAATTGGTTTTGTTCCATTACTTCCGTGGTGTGGCACCTATTTATACCAGCTGAGGAACTGGCTAATTCATTTCAGATTTGCTCAGAAAGATGAGTTGCCTCTTACTTTCTTCAAACCAATCCATCCCACTCTTGGTAAAATCTCTTGTTTTTCTTACTCATAATCCATGTTTTCATATTCCTTCTCATTAGAGTGGAGAGAAACAGCCTTTAAATTACTTGATGCTAATCAGACATTTTGCCAATTATTAAGCATACTAATCTCTTTTTTAAGAAAGAATACAGAAATTCAGATTTATATGGTAGGGTACTGGGGTGAGCTTTTTAATTCATAGTTTGGAAGAAAATCTACATCATAAGAAGTCCATTTTGATTTATAGTGATGTGAAATACAATTACCAACAGTGGATATTTTCACAATCTGCTATAAGTGACTACTGAGACTCTATGAGGGGTATACTGTGTAAACACAGAAATGATCTTGTGACCTCTGATTGTCAAAGTCAACATCATTAAGTAGAACATTAAAAGCATTTCTAGGAAATGCAGCCATTATACTTGCAGAAGAGAGAGTAGAACTGGCATTTGATGGATACTAGATATTCAAAACCAGGCTACCTGGTTGTTAGATGTTTTAAAATGGATTTTAGTCACTTCACTCTGAAAATAATGGACTAATTTTAATGTTAAGATCTGATAGTTCTGTCAACAAAAGTGAAAAAAAGAGAAAGGTGTTTAAATTGAAACTTGCATTGGCTAAACAAGAAGGACGTGCACAGTTAATATTTAATCTATTTCTTTTAACTAGCTGTGGTTTAAAAGGTATTTTTGAAGGTAGATCATCAATATAAATTTACAACTGGATATAAGTAAATATGCCTGATATTTTCAAAGTTATTCATGGGATGCAATGGGAGCATCATAGCTAGAAACCCCACCTAATGTATTACCAGTAAGCCCCAATGTGTTCTGCTTTCAGTAAGCACCCGTAGGTGGTCGTAGTGGGGGAACCATGAATAACCCATCCTCTTTAAAAAATCATAGTGGCAAATTTTCCACTCTAGCAGCAGTTTGATATTCTCAAGGTTCTCCCTGAAATGAAAAGGGCTAGGAAATATTTTTTTCCTTTAAAATGAAAGCTGAGATTAGCTTTTATAATTAGTCATCTTCAGTTACGGTAGTGAGGACGGCACAGAGATGGGTTTCACAAACTCTAAATTCTGGCTTTGCTTCTATTCAATTACTTACCTCACCAGCCTTAGCTTACGTTTCGGGCAGAAAAGTAAAGACTCAGTGACTCACAGTCAGTGGTGGGATCTGAAAGGAACGGTCTGGCTCAAGCAAAACTATAAAGAATTATTATTACTGCTTTATCTTTGTTCAACGTCTACAAGCAATTCTTCCCACATCCTCTCCAACAAGCAAGCATGAAGAAATTTGGATAGTTAGTTATGAAGACAAACTGAAACATCTGCCTCAGTGACATGCCACAGCTGTAGAGAGGCCTCATGCAATTCAAATGACTGAGAAGGACTGGTGAAGGAACCTGCTAGCCAGTCTAAGAAACAAAGGAGAAATGTTGTTACTCTTGTTTTGTTTTCTAAATCTCTTTTTCTTTCATTTATTTTTTATTCTAGGAAGTCCTGCTGAAACAGATGTCGGTAAAAGCTGGTCAAGAATTTCCGTTTTGTTATGTTTGCAAAAAACACAGAAAGAGAGATTTGGAGCAATGCCCTGATCCCAGGACATGGGGTATCTTGGGAGTCTCTTCCTCCTCCTCACTCTACCCCACAAAAAAACCCTCATCCTGGACATGAGAAACCTTCCCAACGATCAAAGTGTAATAAAAAAATACTTGCACAAAACCTTTTAGTTTTGATAAATCCATATTTTCCAGTGAAAATTCCCAACCAGCTCTATCAATGCAAACCCATATTGGTCCCCTTTACTCTTCCTATTGCCTCATCTAAGCTACTACATAGTAAGGTATTAGGTATTAATCAAGGCCCCTACCTACTTACAGTTCCTGCACTTAAACACAGAGGCAGATGCTTCTACACAAGTTTCCTTTATTAGCAGTTGCATAGTAGTCCAGTCATATGTGACCCCTTTGGGCTGGTACTTGTACTCTATGGCTGAGTGACTGATACAACCTAAGCCCACGTTACATACAGAAATTAAATAGGTTTACATAAATTGCTTTCTAATTGGATTTAGTTAAAGTGGCATAACTCCCTTGTCTGGACATTTTAAAAATTGGTTTAAGAATGGCTGATATGGATGCAGCTTAGTTTGACAACAAATCAATGCAATTTCTGCTTGTTGTTCAGCCTCTAATTACGTGCCCTAGACTTCCAAATAGAGGGAAATGATCAGGAATTACAGAGAAGTGCAAATTAAAAACAAAAAGTCAAAGGAACTTGTTTAGAGCCTCAGATCAGAATTTAGGTTTTGGGTGATGGTTTGGGTTACTTCTGAACCAGTCACCTCTCCTTCAAGATATTACTTGTTTAGATATTTTAGGATAAATGGAGAAACAAGCAAGCACCTTTTGTTTTTATTACTGGCAGTTGAACTACTAAGGCCTGATTCTGCAAAGTGCTGAACACCTTCTGAACAGCAATGAACACCACTGAGAACAGAAAAATAGAGAGAGGTCTCAGTACTTCTGAGGCCTGGCCATAATACAAGTTGCAGGCACTCAGCAAGTTTCAAATGTCATTCATCATCTCGCAGGATCAGACTTCTAATTCTTTATGGATCCCAAGAGAGTGGAAAAGCAGTGTACCTCTTCTCTCTACACTCTGAACAGGAAGTAGCAGAACAACTGCTAAAAGACATGAGACGTTGTGAAAGCCCCCCTCCCTTTTCTATTTATATGTTTGTCCTTCATTCCCACATCAAGAGGCTGTCAGCTTAGTTTGGAAAGCAGTACTGCCCCCAACTCTCCACCCCCTCATCAAGAAAATCCTTAGATCCCTTTCAAATTTTCATTAAAACACCTGCACAGTATTTGTGACATTGGCATCTTTTTTAGAATGCACTCTATAAAGGTATTGTTAAATACAAATTTGAACCTAATATAAATAATGTTTTCCCCACCCATTGATGTGGTACCAACATAGCTTGTCTCATAGTCAGATACCCTGTAGTGCTGCTGGCAATGACAAAGTCACAGTGAGCCCATGTGAGCTGAGTTTGGAGGAAAGGAAAATTGCTTTATATTACTCAAACACATTGAAGAGTTTGCACATAGAATCCCAGTTACCTGATCCACCTGTCTGTAGTGAAATAATGGGGAGTTAATGGTACTGAGGATGTTCTGTCTAAAGATGGAAGGCTATAACAAAGTTTGAAGCTCATAAAATATTTTGAAGCTGGTTAACTTCATATTATTTGGGTATAAAGGCTGAGCTGGCGCTTACAGATGTGTTTTTAAAAAAACATGGGCTTTCTAATTCTGAATATGTCACTGAAACCAAGAAAGACATTCATATCAGAGTGAATAAACACACAGGCAGGCATCTGCCAGAGGCAAAATCCTATGCCAAGTGGGAAAACATGCTTTAGCCACAGGTCATAAAGTAAACACAGATGCAGAAAGCCAGTTCATCAGAGGCCAATGGAGTCTGAAGCAAAATGAAAAAAGAAACTATATTATAGTTTGACAAGAAGTTCACTAAAAAAAAAATGACACAGTGCCTGAATTATTTGGCTGGAAAAAAACCAGAGGGGTTTAAAAGCAAGCATGGCAGCAATAAAACTAAACAGACCCATGGAGGTGTCATTCACATATATAATTTAGGCTGTCTTCAGATTTCTGTTATAAACCCTATTTTCCAACCCCCTCTAACTTCTCTTGGGCATATTTGTATAGTTCAAATAGGGTATGAAGGTTTGAGAACTTGGAAGGCATAAGTTTAATTATGTTGATGTGCTATTTATTCAAAAGTACTTATATTAATTTGATTAATCAAAATATTTTCCCTCATCTCATACTTTTCATCATGTAAGCTCCCAGCAGCAGTGGGTTTTCACACCTCCCAATGTCACACAGAGTTGACTATTACACATTTTGTACAGTGTGATAGTCACACACAGGGCATTTTCCAGGAAAGAGACATTTAGACATCTTCAGTCTTAATGACTGGAGCCATAAAAGGTAGGAAGGGATCAGGCTAGACGTAACAGATTCATTAGCCTGAGAAGCATCATGCCTCTTAGACACTATTCTCTATCACTCTTGAGGATGATAGGGTCTTCCAGAATTAGAGAATGAGAAACAACTATCTAGGCCTGGAGTGTCAAACTCACTTCGTATGGAGAGCCAGATTGGAAGTAAATGTACTTCAGGTGGGCCATACCATCCTCTTACCCACTGCTAAGAAATCTCGCGGCATCCTACCCTTCGGCAGCAGCCACCAGCGGCCGGACCGAAAATGTTGGCAGGCCGTACTTGTATTCAGAGTGAAATCAGCATAGAACACAGAGAGATGCAAACTCATGAAAAGTCATTATTGAACTACTCTAAAACCAGCTAGGGCTGGCTGAGCTACCCCCTAATATTCTAACTCTAACGCTATGGCAACAAGCTAAGCTCTGTTACTATGGCACGAAGGCAAGACACAAAATACACAACAAGTATTTAAATTAATATATCTCCCTTATCTTTTTACAAAATACAGTCAATCTTGTTTGTTCAATTAATTAACTTTAAAATAGCTGGGCTGCTTCCTGACTGAGTGAGATATAAACCAGATTCATTCACTGTCTAGCAGACTTGAAATTTCATATAATCTTGTCACATTCACACCAGGTTTTGCATGTATATGCAAAACCATAATCATGGAGATTTTGACCAGCCCATTGTGTTGTTCATATAACTACCTGTGTTCCAGTTTGAAATAGCCTTACATATTAAATTGCATCAAGATAACAATATTGGAGGGACAAAGAGGTGAGCTGACTGTCATTTGAACTTGTGATTCCAGGGAATCTAGGTATTTTAAATTGGGGGCTTCTGCCATTAAGTCATTTCTTGTTCCTATCAACATTTACGAGTTGCACTGGTAACACATCACTTGTCTCAATTTTTATACTTCAAAGTCATTACTTTATTCTGGTGCCATTGTTCTCAATAGAGGTAAAGGTCTTCCTATATAGTACATAAAATGCAAGACGATTTGCCAAATAATATATCATGGTATCTTTAATCAGTCTTCCAGTTTTGCACTTGTAATTCTGCAGGCACAGTTTTGTATCCATAGTAATTTGTGGGAGCAATTAATGTCATTCTACCCATGTATATGTACTTTGCTATCTAAAGCCCACAAATTGCAGGTGGAAAAAAACACCCCAAATTCCAGTGTTTGGAATTGCCACTTGCTCCTCTCAATTACTTCCTGGGACATTTCTCAGAATTAGGCATTGCAATTTCTTTGTATATTGGGATAAAGTTTAACTGTGTCAACAGCCAGCTAAAGGCTTTTTCTAGAGAACTGAACCATTTATAGTTGAATTAGTATTATAATTCTGAATTACAATTACCATGCTGAATTGGTTTATGTTTTGTCCCACATCCACACTGTTGTACTTACAATACACTCTGCATACCTAGCTCACAGCTCTTGGTTTAGCTCCTAGAAGGAGTGGATTCTGCAAGGCTACTCTACAAGACAGTAATAGAAGGACCAGTTAAACCATTTCAAACTAACATACATATTGGCATTCAATCAGTTCAGAATGAGCCAGTTAATCCAGAATCAATTAAACATGCTAACAGCTAGTGTGTTGTTCTAATCTGTTATTGGGCCTTTTCTAAAATATGTGTAGAGCATTTGGAGCATTTTTATGTGTGGATGCAAGCTGTTCTACAAAGGATTATCTCACTAGCTTTGATGGGGCTGGGAACAGTGGAAACGCCTTCTGCAGCTGGGAGCTCTCAGCTGGGAACAGTTGAGGCAGATCCCACACAAAACATATACCATTGCTTTCAGTTTGTGAGGACTGTGTCTCTCTTCCCCTTATTCCCCATTCCTTCCTCATGCACGGGGTATGAAGGGTATGGAGGGATAGATCACATGCTACATTTGGGGCACCATCTCTGGGACCTGTGCCACTTACTGCTGCTGCCAGTTTTTATTATGTTTTTTTTTTATGGTGTTGATGTCTCATTGTTTCCATGTTCACTCCAGTATTATAAGTGCTTTAACTGGGTTGATTTCTCAGGCAGGCCTATGGGACAGTATCAATTTCAGAACAGGAATCTCAAAATATCAGTTCACCAATATAAAAAAAATTCCAATGACTGTCCCAAGCTAGTGAGAGAAAATGTAATGAAAATTGTTGTCAGCAACATCACAAAAAGAACCTTTTTCTGCTAGCTATATTCAGCTATATAAAAGATAATCAATAAAAAGAAAGATGCAACAAAATTGCTTTAATAGTTTTAACTTTCAGCTGAAACAGAAACAAAATGCCACAAGATAAAATTATTAAAGATTCCTGGAAAATGTTTTTTCCCCCATAGGCTTAGTAGGAAGGTTAAAATTTATTAACACATTGATAATGGCTTGGGGAAGGAGTAAAAATAAACCTATGGGAAACTCCAGGCAGTCCTGAAGGACCAGCAAAACACTGCCATGGACAATCTCACCTCATTTGTTCTTTTTAATAAATGGGCAAATTGAAATAAGTATTCCTGTGAGCACTGTCTATGTCTGAGTATTAACAATTAATATAACAAGATGCCCATAAATTAAAGTCACCACCACCTTTAAGGCTATGTCTATATTACAGACCTTAAAGCAGCTGTAAGGTCTCTCATGTAACCACTCTGTGCTGATGGGAGAGAGCTCTCCTGCTGACATAATGAAACCACCCCCAAGGAGCAGCTGCCCATATTGGCACTTTTGTCAGTGAAATTTATGTCGGCCGGGGGATGTTTTTTCACACCCTTGACCGACAACATTTTTGCCTACAAAAGAGCTAGTGTAGACAAAGCCTAAGTAAGAACTAGCTCTCCTGATAACAGTATTATGAAGTATGATATTTGCAGTATTTAAACAATAACATCTCAGCCATTTAATATGCATAACTGCATACTTAGTGCTTATGAACATCAAGTCAACAGCATCATGCAGCTTAAGCCATTCTGGTTTAATACTACTTCTTCAGGTTGCTTGTCACTCAGGGAAGCCTGAGGCATGATTAGTGAACATCAGAACACTAAGGCCTAAATTTTTAAAAGGTATTTAGATGTTGCTGCACTCAGCATTGCAATACCTAACTAATTTAGAAGACTAAATCTCATTTTCAAAAGGGATTTTGGCACTTGGGAGCCTAAATCACATCTACTGTTAATAGGATTTTGACTACTAAGTATCTAAATCTCTTTTAAAAAATGAGATTTAGGCTCCAAAATCAATTGAGCATTGCAACCCTGAATGCAGCAAAGACTAAATACTCTTAAAATTTGGATTTAAATTTATCTTTCTTGTTCCTACATTAAAACTAATCCATGTATTATAGTGGCATAAAGAGACTTGGCAAGGTGACAAAGGAAACACGGTGGCAAATTTAGTAGGAAGAAATCTGGGAGGATAAAAGGGGAAAAGGATAATATATGGATAAAAGTAGAAGGGTAGTTTTAAGCACAATCACTTTTTATATTAATATTAGAAAAATTAAAACAGGCTGGAAGTCAAAGGCACACACGGTGACAAAGGAGTGAAAAAAGTTAGAAATGTGAGGATATCTTGTGTCTGTTTCTATGCCCAGAATTAAATATGAATACAAGTCAATAAACTAACTGGTGAGACAAAAACAGAGCTCTAACAGTGAGTGATATTTAGTAACAGCTTCAGATGTTTGGCTGCAAAATAATCCTGATAATTTCACTGGACAAGGAAACAAAAAGAGTGGAAATAAGTTAAGTACTGGCAATATATAATAAAAGTACAATGAAACCAATGGGTAAATGCAAAAATAAAATAAAGAACACCAGGAAACAGAAGTCATACAGACTGGAATATGTGGTTGTTGAAGATGATTCACATATACAGTACCACTTTTAGTGAGAAAAGCGTTGTCGGCAAAGGTTATGGCGAGAGTGAAATTTCAGCATATCAACATTATGAACAATCACCAAAGGAAGAGATTTGCAGAAGAACATCATGGAGTGTGGATGCTATCCTGCAGAGGTACGTTGACGTGTTTCAGGATGAAGGACATTTAGATGGAAAATACAAATTGGAAGTATATACGAATGTGGAGCCCACACAATGCCTCCAAAAGGAGAGTGTAGTTAAGCTTTAAAAAGGAAGAGTTACACAGCTTGGTGAATAGGGGCTGAGACCCAGTGACTTCTTGATGCCAACTGGCAGAGGGAATAAGGGGTTACAGGAATCCCTTAGATATTTACAGTATAATTTACCAAAGAATGTCATGTAAGGTCTCTAATGAAAGTCTGTGACATACTGGTCCTCTTAATCATTATGAGAAGTATGTTAAAGTGTTATTTAAGGAGCTATGTATATATACTAAAAATACATTCTGGAAATCTGTGAGTTAAGCCAAGTCACCAAGTCACCAAAAGGTAATCCCACATACTCTTGGCTGCAAGATGGGAAGAGACACTTATTTTACTCTGGCTGGTCATATACAAATTGAGTATTGTATGGTTCACTCACATGTCTGAGCCGAATGCTAATGAACAATTGTGAAATCTTGAGAGGAAGTTAACAGAAAGAAGTAAACAGTGGGAGTTATCTGTTTAAGGGTGAAACAATGAATTTTTGGAACTATATCTGAGGTATTGATGAAAACCTAGGTATTCCTTCAGACTGTGAGGACAAACTCTCAGGAGATTTAATCTTATGGGAAGGGGTCTCAACCAACAGATTGAAAATGCTGGAGAAAAAACTTGGGGTAAGCTATATTGTAGGAGATAGGGGAACATCATGTAGTAAAGTTTAGTCTCTAGAAAGCAAATTATGATTTTGTGTTATATGTAGCCATTTGTTCCCAGATCTCACACTGGAATTTTTATTTGAATCTCAATTCTTTCTTAACTAACTTTCTTTTGTATTTTAATTGAACTCTAGTGCTGTGTATGATACATGAGCCGAGGTCTAAGGTAAAACTGATAAACTGTGGTACACTGTTCCCTTGGGAACAGAGGATCTGGGATTTCTGTGGGTATCCAGTGATCAGGGGCTGGATACCACAGGGGGACTCTTTGAAGGGACTCAGGTGCATCTCTTATCAACCTTCCAGGCAAACACCGGGCTGGTGCAGCCCAAAGGAAAGTTTGGTTGTGTTACGGAGCTAACACCCAGCTAGAACCGGTAAGTCTCCCGCACACTGGAGGCAGGGAGTAGCAAAGTGACTTATAGTCTTGAGTGCACTGAGAAGCATCACAAGCCCATTGATTCTGGGAAGAAAACCACGGACTGGATTTGTAGTTTCATGGCAAAAAAGAAACAATCAGGGAAATGGAGAATTTCTACTCACTCCAGACCACTTAAGAAGGGATATAATAAAAGTCACCATCTACTACAAGCTACAGATGATATTTTCCCAGACTATACAAATACTTTGTTATGCTATTTAGTAGATATCTGTGGTTATGAATACTAATAGATATAAGTTTGGGTACGAAGCAGACTTAACCAAAACTAAACTAAGGTCCTGATGGAGTGCCTGCCTATTATCACTATAACTGTAGATGCTTTCATTATTAGAGAAGAAGGAAATGTGAAGAGATCATGGCCAGAAAGTGATATTTTGGGAAAGATGAAGGAAGAGAAATATTAGTTGAAATTGGATAATCTGAAACTGCATTGTATTTGGCTTAATGAAAGATGCACCATACATCACACATTTGCTAACAGTGGAAGGAGTAAAGTGTGATCTGGAAAAATCAGTGGGATGCCATGTCCCTCAAGTATATGTGGTAATCAAAAAGCCCTTAAGGATTGTGTTGAAATTTTGTAACCACTTGTCAGAGAAGCTTTTAGTCACTAATACAAAGGGACATCAAGAGGAAAATGAACAGGAGTACACAGAAAGGCTTTTGAAGAAATAAAGGGGGTCATCACAAATTCTCCATTAATGAGGTATTATAGCACAGAGGAAAGACTAGTCATACAACATGATGCTTCAGAAACCAGTCTGGGAGCAGCATTAATATAACTAGATCATCTAACAGCAGTTGTAATACATGATTTGTTAATTAAGGAAAAAACAAAAAAATACAGGAGCAGACCTAAAAAAATCATTTTATACAAGATTGGCCAGAATAAAAAAATACCATCACCAGTGAGGATGGGCATAATTCCACATATGCATTCATCACACATTGGAACTGAAAGGTGCCTACAAAGGGCCACAGAAGCATATGCACTGGCACTAATGCACTACAGTAGAGCTACACAGAATAGTAAGACATCTGCTTTATTTGGAAGGACAATCAACAGAAGGTAACAATCATGCTACAAGAGATATTAGATAAACTGTGGGTCAAAAGGGATGGCTCTTTTCCCTTCCAATGGTGAGATATTATTAGTTACAGAGGACTACTACTAAAAACTTTTGAGAGGCTGAATAGTTGGAGTAAAACAAATCGAAGAAATCCATATGCAAATTAAGAACAGAATTTTTAGATATATCGTATCCCAGATATCAATACTGCAGCATAGCACACTTCAAATAGTTCAGAGCATTTAATAAGAGATGGGTCTTTGAATCTTAAATTTGTCTCCAAGGTCCCCACAAAGCAGTGGAAAAGAATGTACAATGAAGACTGGCAAAAGGTTGCTGATGAAAGTAAAAGGACATGGAACTGCTCCCCACTTAGCAATTACAGCTGGTCAGAAATTATCAGATGAAATTTCTCCCCCCCCTCCTCCAATTCTCCCCCACTGGAGAATGCCAATTCATCAAAATTGAAACATACAATGGAATTATCTTGCTTTCCATAGGTCTGACGTTCCACGGAGATAACCTTCCAGCTTGCCCACCCAACTCCTTAGCAGTCCATCTGGCATGCTGACATTGTGCTGGGAGCCTGAAATCCCTGGGAGTGCCAGTTTCCAAGCTCCCAGGCTTGTTGCTCATCAGTCACCTGGACTCCTAGGACCCATGAATCTAGGTTGGTCAGCCAGCCAGCTGGACTGTCCCTATTCCTGGGACCCCAGGGTCTGCAGCTTAGGGGCAGCCAGACATGTATACTGCCTCCACGTTGCAGCAATCATGGCTTCAATGGGGCCACCACTCCAGTGAAGTCAGCAAGGTGGAATGCCTTAGAGTCAGGGACCCCAAGACTTACAGAGTATGTGCTTTTGGGGCAGCCACCCAGGCTGAATGTCCTAGAGTTGCAGACCCAACAGCTGTCCTCTAGTAGAGAATTTTGAAATGTTTGGGTTTTGTTCCAAATTGGAATTAAATCAGATTTCAATATCTTAAAATCCTCCATGAAACACCGCTTCATGTGTCCTTTCATCAGACAGCTCTGTTAGCAATACTACATCACAACAGCACCAAGATTTAACAGAAGTCCAGCACAGAGACTGATGAACTGAAGAACATAACCACTGATACCAATCAATCGAGCGCTACTAGTACTAAGTCCAAAATTCCATAATCCCCAGAACAAAGGGCAAGACAGTTATAAGCAGTTAAGCATTTTATTATAGTGGATTTGCCAAGGACCTATCGGTACTGAATAAAATCAGTGGACAAAGACTGCAACTAATAAATAATCATAATATACATGTGCGGGGGGAAGCTAAAGTTCTGGAAGCAGATCAAATGAGCTACAAAGAGAAGAGAGACAATATAAAGAGAAATCGGTGACATTTAAAAAAGAGCAAGGAGAATTCCTAAATTCCAGGCACATCCAGCAGCTTGGCAGATTTAGAGAGAGGAAGGTCAGAATGCACAAGGAAGAGAATAGATGTGGAAATGCCACCCATCCGCCACAACAAAGCACCACAGGGCTTGGAACAGCACTATGTATATCGCATTCATGTATGGAACACTTTTCCTCAGAGATCCCTGTTGCACCAGAAGCAAGTCACCTGCAAGGACTAGATCAGGTCAAATAATAATAAAGACATGAAGCATGATTTGAAACACTTCATAGTGCACAGCATGGTAGAGTTCTAAATTCCTACATTAAAAAAATGGCAAATGACACATGGGCAGCATCCACGTCAGCCCAGGCTGAACACAGAAAAGCTGATATCTGCCTTGCTGAGCTGTGAAAGTGGTACTGATGGGTAGACACAGCATGAGTCATCGCTGCCTGGCGAGGCCTCTGCTCTTTCTTTTCCCAGGAGGCCGTTGCACCCCAGCCTAAGACTTAGTAACAATACCAGTATTTGGTCCATACTACTTGAAAATCTGGTGAAATTGTAATTCTGGTGATTGTAACATCTGATAATTAAATTAACCAGACTCTTCTTCTAGGTCCTGAGTCACAATCCATTAACCTGTATTTAGGTATGGTGACTGAAGAATATGGGCCAGATTCTGTGCTGTGTTTCCTGATAATACCTGCTGCATCTCTCAAAAGAGTCAGCACAGGAGCAAGGGGGCCAATATCGATATACATCACCTTTGTGCCACTTGGAATCAAGTCATCTGTGTGAACCTAAATGGCCCTCCACCTGTTGCAGGCTGCCTATGTGATGCTCATGAACCTAGAATCTATGGAGACCTGAGATTTATGGGTACCCACCATCCTGTCTCCAACAGACCACCTCCTGTCCCTGATCTCTCTCACTCTGGCACTACTCCTGTGCTGGGAGTTGTGGGAGGGGAGGCAGCATAGGTCCACTAATGTGAGCCGTATATGACTCCTACACTGAGGGAATTCTCTCCTGGCACCTTGCAGCTCATTTATAACAGTCATATGCTTTTGAATTGTCATAGATGGGCTGGAACAAGGACCCAGAATCTATCCCTACACTTCTTTCTCTGCAGAAACAAAGATGAATCTTAGTAGATAATATCTATTGTAAATTACTTAAGACAACACATTGCTATTATATAATTTTACTAGTTTTACTGAAGAATCTAAATATAGACTCAACTCCTCCATTCACGCATATGCATGCAATACTCCTTTCATGATAGTTTTATTTCTGGCCTTGCTTTTGCTTGGAGTTGTCTAAAATTCATAACGTCAGTTTGATAACATGATTTTGCTGTTGTCATATTATTTGGATCAAACTATATTCTCCTTCTTCACACAAGCAGTCCCACTGAAATCCTGCTCACCTTAATTAATTTGGGTTAGAACTCACACTTGAATTAGAAGAACAGAATTTGTCCCTTTTTTGAGACCTATTGCTCACCATCAAGAATAAGCCTTCTTGGGTGACATAACAGTTATAAGGCTTGTTGCAAGGCGCTGTGGCTTTCCTCAGAGCCTGGGCCAGAGGAAGGGTCGCGATGTCCCTGCTGGACAGAACAAGACCCTGCAGGCCAAACAACACGGGAGAAAAGGGGCGGAGCCAGGACAGGAAGGGCCAGTATAAAAGGCCGGTCTAGCAGCTCAGTTAGGGGGAAGCTGCTGCTAGAGGCAGATGTGCCTTCCCAGAGGCTTTAGTCAAGGCCTGAACCAGGCCCTGCAGCTGTTTGGAGCAACCGCCCCACTGTCTAGAGCCTCCAGAGTGTGTCCGGATTGCTGGGTCCGAGTGACTGAAGAGGGCCGCCAGACCCTAGTAGCTGAGAGCAGCAACCCAAGACCGCTGGGTGAGAGAAACCCCCTGAGGCCAGCCCTGACCTGGAGGAGCTGTCCAACGTCGGGCACAAGAGAGGACTGAGCCTGGGGTACCGGAGGACCCCCTGGGACTCTGCGACCTGGGCAAGCTGCCCTCTACTGATGATCTGGAGGAGTTCCCACACCTGCTGCCAGTCAATGGTGAGGGACTGGTGGGACTCCTGCTCGCTGGCTACCCCAGAGACCCAGAGGGAGACACCTGGATGCTGGTATCCAGGGACTGGGTGGGAGAAAGTAGCCCACGGACAGCCAACTAGAGAGTGGCTGAGGCAGTAGCCAAACCAGTCAGCATGTTGTGGCTGGATTCCCCGCAGAATCAGTAGCAAACTGCTTTGCCACTGATAGGGCCCTGGGCTGGGATGCAGTGGAGTTGAGTGGGCCTGCGTCCCCCTCCCTCTTCCCTAACCAACCTGGGAGTGCTGGGCTTTCTCGGAACTAGTCCAACCGAGAATACAGAGCTTTACTAGCCCTGCCTGCCTGCAAGGCTGGGGGCTCCAGACTATTTTGCTTGCCCCACCCACTGGAGGGCTGGGGCGCAATTGACTGCCTCATCGGCCCTACCCGGCTTGCGGGCCAAGGGCTGTAAACTGCTTGCCTCCCCCGCCCTGCCTGAGGGCCAGGGGCACCAGACGGCTTGCTTGTCCCACCTGTTGGAAGGCCGGGGGCACCAGATGGCTTGCTTGCCCCACCCTGTCTGAGGGCTGGGGGTACCAGACTCCTTACCAGCCCTGCCCTACAGGAGGGCCAGGGGACTACAGACTGCAAGAGAAGCCCACCCCACCTGGGGCCAGGGCTAAAGATTTGTAATCTGCTAAGCTTATTCCCCCAGACCAAGGCGCTGTGGCCTTCCTCGGAGCCTGGGCCCGAGGAAGAGTCACGATGTCCCGGCTGGACCATGCCACCAGCCTACAAGGCTATTAGAATTACATCACTTAGATGATAAACAGTTCTCTACAGCTCTAGTCATGATCTAGTTTCAACTAGTAAAATCTTGAGGTCAACTAAATTAAGAGTGATAAACTTATTTTAAACTAACTTTATTTAACCAGCAGTTGACTCATGGTCTCTGAAACATGCATACAGATTATAGTTTTCTGTATGCTACAGCCAGGTTTTTTGACTCTGTAGAATATAGATCCTCATCTGTCATTTAACAACCATCTGGTGTCTGTTGGAAATGCATCATTTTATCATCTGTAGGTTATTGTTCATCTGAGGGATCTACTCCCTAAGCAAATCTTGATATTAATATATACAACCTCATTACATTTTTCTTCTGCTACTGCAAATCTTTATTTGTGGATTTTTTAAAACTGCACCTCAGGTATTATTAAACCAAAGATATACATTTTAAAGCTTTTTCAAACCCAGCTGCTTAAAGTTAGGGTCCTAAATCCATGTCCATGCATCTAAATAAAAGCGATGACCCAATTTTCAGAGGTACTGAGCAGCAGCAGCTCCCATTAAATACAATAGGATTGTTAGGACTCAGCCCTACTGCTTATCAGGCCATTGACATTTTAGAGTCTGAATATGGATTTAAAAGTCTAATTTTAGGCAACCACATTTAAAAACCTCAGACCACAATATTATTTTTCAAATAACAGTTTGACAAATGACTCTCTAATTTCCAACTGCTGCTCTGATTTTTTTATTACTGTATAATAGATAATCATTAGGACTCTGGTTTCAATGGGAAACAAATGATGGTTTCACAACATTTGATTTGCTGCCAGAATTTGAAATTATATGCAAGTACAATATGAAAATTATGCACAGTTCCTGCCAAGTGCATACTACTGTAAAAGCCTTTTGAAACTCAACCAACTTTAGAGCAGAATCTGATTTCAGATTCTTCTTCCACTTATTTATTTCCTAAATTCCACTGTAAACAATTTTTGCAGAAAGGAACTGCACCACCTGTATTTTATCCTCGCTCATATCCCCACCATGTCTCTTCTTTCTTTACATTAGCCCTATATAATGAAAGGAATGATTATGAACGTGTTTTTTTAAATATCTGCTATCAACTGTTTGGAAATGAAAATTTATGCATTTGTCAAGTGATTTGTTAAACAAAAATGTTAGTGTGAACCTCATCAAGAAAAACTACATACTTTGAGTAACCAACAAGATATGTAAGTGTAACCCCATCTGCCACATGGTTCATAGAGTTCACTATGTCTAGTGTACCTCCTCAAGAACAAAATAACTTGCTTCAGCCTTCAGAGGGAAATAAATTATCCTGAGGTTGGTTGGAGTAGCT
This sequence comes from Emydura macquarii macquarii, assembly GCF_026122565.2. NCBI lineage: Eukaryota > Metazoa > Chordata > Testudines > Chelidae > Emydura > Emydura macquarii. Next base: position 13,562,623 of record NW_027130520.1, on the reverse strand, counting down.
AGAATTTCTTCCTCCATAAGCACTCCAAGTGTTGGGGGGGGGAGGACTCTTAGGAGAAACAGGGACTTAGAATCTGGAAAAATTCAGAAATAATATATTAAAATAGAGATTAAATAAGTAAATCTGCAGAAGTCTTGTCAAAGGTTAATGTCTCAAGGTCATCCCCCTTGGAGTGAGCACAAGTACCTCATTTACCTCCTATGCTATTCTTTGGGCAGCAGCGACTCTGTGGTCCAGTTCTGGAGTATGGGGCATTTAGTGAGTCCAACCTCTTTTCGGGGATATGTCAGGGAGGCTTTATTTGTCATAAAGCAGTCCAAACAAAAGAAAAAATAGTTCCCCAACTCACTTTCTTGTGCAAGGGAGAGGGAAGCAGTGTCTAAAGTCCACTGGCGGTCTTGAGTGCCACTCCTCAGTGTGAGTAGATTGAGGCTTAGTCCTGGGTGCATTTCAACAAGAAATCCAGTCTGGGCGTCTTCTTCCTCAAAGAGTGTATGCAGGTGGCTTGTGAAATCCAGAGGTCAGCTAGTGTCACAGGGCTCCCATTCTGAGAGCTCTGAGCCCTGACTCTGCTTCTTTCTGAGTGCCATCCCTACTGACTGTGTTCCCCCTTTTTAAGGGTCTATGTCCAGGCTTGACAAGCCTCACAGGTGTGGTGTGTTGGCGTTGGCTGAGACCATAGGAGTTCCTTAACCCTTGCATGGTGGAGGGATCATCTGCCCCACCATAAGTCCATTCAACTCTCTTCCCACCTTTCTCTGCAAATGACTAATAGGCAAGAGTTCCCTGGCCACATCACTCCACCCACCTCAAGCTCCACTCACAATTGGGGTCAGTAAGTGGCAGTGTCTTGGTATCTAATGGTGATGTTCTCAGTAGATCTGAAGCTGTCTTGCCTAGTCCGACCTGGAGGCGCCATCACCTGACTCAGCTTTGTGATCCCGCTCAATTTAAGTGATACCTCACTGAAGTCACCTCAGCTTTGCTATTGCCCCACTGGTCGCCCTCCATGGAGTCCTCTCAGTGTTGCAGGGTCATCTGTAGGAGAAGTCAAAAGCATCTAGGGCCTGGGGGCAGAGCCCTTGCTGTTTGGAGATGAGTTTCTCTCAACAAGGAGACATCTCTTTTCCCTTCTCCCTCTAAGGTTCAAACTTCACCAAAATGAAAGTCTGGTATAGTTAGGGTAATTCCCAAATACCCTGGTGGATATAGGTGTGGATATACAACATATTAAGTGAGGATCTCCATAGTTGCTGTTTTCCCTTTGCACTCAGAGAGGAGAGAGCTCCTTCCACTAGAAATATAGTTTTACATTATCCCTCCAGTCAGAAATTTGTCATCCTGGCAAATCATATCACATAATTACACCACTTCAGTTATACCCCCCACCTTTCCTTTGGTCTTAGGATGCCAACCATTGCCGTCACAAAGCTGCAGTCTTATGTACAGATTTTCCACTTACAACCCCTGATGAATTGTATGTTAACTGTTTTACCAGCTAATAACTCTATTACAATATTAACTGTAGGTATCGTAGATGAAAGTTGGATTGCTCTTTGGGCTAGTGCCAGTGAAGGCTCCCGAGAACCCTTTGCATACCAACATTGGTTCCTCTTGTTTTAATGACAAAGGTTCCAAGGGACTACAGGTACTATCTGCATGTGTGTCTGAACTATCTGAACAAACAGAAATTTCATCAAAATCATTCCTGCAAACACTTGTGGAACTGGGGCTATGTCTACACTGACAGTGGCAAAGTTGTTGCCATCAGATCAACTTATTTGGATCGATTGAGCAGTCACTGAAGACCTGCTCAGTCGATCCAGAAGTCGACACTGTTAATCCACCCCCGCAAGTGGCGCAGTGCAGTGAAGACAGCATGCAGAAGAGAAGCACAGCAGTCGATGGGAGTTACGCAAGTTTTCTGCGTAGTTTGCGTAACTCCCATTGACTGCTGCTGAATCGCCGGGGTAAGTGTAGACCAAGCCACAGTTCTGAAAACACTTGTGGAACTGGGCCCCTATACACAGGCCCTGCTGGAAGCATTGGCAGGATAGCCATTAGTATCCTCAGTTTCCACCTGTGGGTTTAAAATGTTAGGAGCTGGACTCTTTACTTCTCCTGGGTTTTGATGACCAAGGTTGGAAGATTGTAGCCTGATTAGGATCACATAGTACTGAGGACTGCATTCCTAATTCCACAATAGGGCGATCCATACTAGTTTCTTCTTCCTTGGATTCACTACCATAGCCATCTGTACAATGCAGTGGCTGATTGTTCCGATGCTCAGGAACATCTACTAATATTTCTACAGGTAAAAGGTGATTCCTATGTACTGTTTGTATTTTACCAGACCCAGGATCATATTTTATTTTGTAAACCAGCAGGTTTCCTAGATATTCCAGTACATGGTACGGTTGAGCCTTCCAGCTGTCAGCTATTTTGTGTTTGCCAGTCGCACCCAGATTAGATAGCAGAATTCTATCCCATAGTTGGATTGCTTGAAAACACGTCCTACTGTCTTACCAGTGCTTGTTTCTAGCTGAGTTCTCATGGGCTGCTGCTATAGCAAGTTATTTCTAAATTTCTCTCTCATTTTGCAATATATTGAATGTAAATCTCATGTTGTCTCCATTCTCTGATACACCAAAACAAAAGTCTATGGGTAATTGGAGTTTTCATACAACCATCAGACAATGTTAGTGTAACTCCTATAGCATTGTTCTTAGTAGCATTGCATGCATGCACCAAAAATGTGAAGTGCTGGTTCCAATCCGAATTCTTCTTTTGGACATAAAGACCTCAACATATTCAGAAGTTCAGGTTAAATCTTTCTGCCTGAGGATTATTTTTGTAGGTGTGTGATAAGTCGTGGACATTTATTTCTAGCCATTCTGAGCGCTGGTGTTTTTCAAAGTTCTTTCCCTGACCTAAGTTTATTTGAGCCATAAATCTATACATTGAAAAGTATTTCACTTGTGCAACTGTAGTGTTTCCAAAATTCTGTCTGTCTATTTTTAAGGACAGGAAATCAATGCAGATCAGCTCCAAAAGTTTGCTGCTAGTGATGTTCTGCAAATAACCAGCTCTGATGAATAAGGCTTTCCTCTGAACACACAAAGCACACGTCACATTTCTTTCAAATGTCCTCAAGCATGCTCCGGCCAATAAAATTGACACTGAATGAGTTCCAGGGTTCTCTCAGTTCCCAAATATCTGAAACTATCCCTCAAGCATGTCATGGTGAGGGCTTTGTAGTTTCTTGGTGGCACTAATTGCTTCTGATTTTGTAAAGTGTCTGTTGTTGTTCGGTGCAAAATGCCATTAATCAGCTTCCATTTATTCCAGTCTCTTAGCAGTTTAGCCTCCAAAGAGTGGAATAATACTTGCTGGATTTCACTCCTTCCTTTATGCAATCAGAGTGTCATGGATATCACTATCCTGCAATAGGGCCTCTTGCCAGTCAGCAGCAGAGAGACTGGACAGTGGATACTGATCCAATACAATATGGTTTACTGAGGCTAAGGGAAAACATTCAGAGAGCAGGCCAATAGGTTCTGCAAAACATCCCAGAAGATTGCCCTTGGACTTAACCCTGTGTGACTTAGACTGCAGATAGCTCGTACTCCAGCTGCATGAATGACAATCAACTCTGGGCTTGATGCGAGCTAGCATATAGATGCACTAGCATCTATATTGCTTTTCCTTGGTTTTTCCTATATGGCTTTTCCTGGATGCTGAATTCATAATCAGCAAATACAGGTATCCATCTCTGCTCCCTAGGTGTCTAACTTGGCACTTGCTAACACTTAAGTTAAAGAATTGTTATCTATCCACACCTGAAACTTAGCACCTTACAAATAATCACAGGATTTCTCAGTGATTGCCCATTCTTGCTATATCTATGCACCAGCTGGGAGGTGTGATTTCCAGTGTGGGTAGCTGTACATGTGCTATCCCTGACTGAGCTAATGCCTGAAAATAGCAGTATAGCTGCAAAGGCATGGACAGCAACCAGAGCGGCTGTGGCCACATTGTTATTTTTAGCACACTAGATCAAGCAGAGTGAGATGTCCACCCATACTGGGACTCACACTTCCTTGGTGCTGTGTAGACATACCCTTTAAAGTCAAAAACTCAAGTTCATGTATGGGGTAGCGAATCTCATTGTCAGAGAGTCCTTGGCTAACAAAGGCCACAGGTTTCCAGTTGCCTTCATCTAGTATAGTCTATTCAGCGCCCTCACAGCCTGTCACTGTGAATGTCCAACAGGCAAAAGTGCCCCTGACACATCACTCTACCCCCTGCAAACACCATTCACGGTTCAGGTCAGTGAATAATGGTAGTCCAGGTATCTAATGGCGATGCTTTCTGCAAAGCTGGCTTATGCCCTGAGGAAGGTGCTGCTAACCAAGTCCCACCTTGAGACACCCTTACCTGACACAGCTTTGTGATTCTGCTCAGTTTAAATGCTGGGTAGGGAGGGACCTCACTGAGGTTGCCTCACCTCTGCTATTTTCCCTCCAGTCTCTTCTGAGAAGTCTTCTTTGCACTATAGTTATGTAACATATGTAAATGAGGCTCTCTATTATTATTCTTTTTCCCTTTCCGCCAAACAGCTGGTGCAGAGAGCTCCTTTCATCCTTAAGTTTCTGACTATAGGCTTAGGTAAGAAATAGAAATTCAAAAGCATAAATGTTGTTTTTTAATATAAAGGTTATTATTGAAGACCGTTGGTCTGGCTTGACATAAGTAACTTGCCTCATTTCTTAGTGGGCATAATTTGGAAGGTGAATGAAAGGTTAAGTTGTAAGTTGGGGCTTCACAGATAGTATGCTGGAGTCAGGATGTCTGTGCTAGCTAAGATAAGCAGCAACAGCCTGATGCTAGGAACTATGGACAAGATAAACCTGGAATGTAAAAATCAGGTTCCACATGAACATCACATGGACAGGACAAACTGTACAGAGATTGGCTACTGCAAAGTAACCAAGCCAATCCAAAACTGTATGATTTAATATATAGCAAATGCAGTGTAATGTGTAAATGTATATAAAGAAAGAATGTGTAACTTTGCATATGTGGCATGTTCTCTGCCCACACACCCACACTTGAGTCTGATCAACTCAGTGTAGCTTTCCTGTATGCCAAATAAAGGAACCTGAGTGGTGAAATCCAGATTCAAACTGAGCGTTTTGGATCCCAGAGAACTGTTCTTCCAGAACTGGACAAGGTGTTCTGGATAAGCTGAGTGGAAAAAGTCTCAGAGGCAATCCCAACAAAGACTAAGCTTTAAATCTTAGATAAACAAAAACAATTATCCTTGGATGCTTGGTATTACAGAAGATGAGTGGTAATGTGATTAGTTCTAGGGCCATATATATATAGTAAACAAAATATACACATTGTGGGCTTAAATGCTCAGCCATTTGATGGTCACTTTGCAATGTCCAATTAAACTTCTAGGGCCAACCATTAAAGTCCCAACTCTGAAGCAGCAAAAGGAGGCCTGATTTCAGACAGAAGGTGGTGTAGCCAGAAATGTTTGCTTTAATTGTCTAAATGGACAAAAAGAATGTTAAAGGCATGCAGAAAAGCCTGAAAAGGGGCTTAAAAAAATAAAAATTTCTGAGATTGATGGATTGAATATTTGGGTAATTGAAAAGAGTGGTATCAGTATCAGGATAACATTTAGAATGATTAGTTTTAGGAACAGGATTCTTAGACAAGGATTAGTAATAAGATCGAGCAAGTGACAGTTGGGAAATGGCAGTTGGATGGGGGATTCCCTCCTCCTTACGCCTAGCCCCTACCTTATCCATTTTGAAATTCTCACGCTTAACGTAACCCCCTCCTTCCCTGGCACAGAACTCCCTGCCCCACCCTTCTCATTAGCATAGAAGGTGAGGCTAATGAGCATAGAAGTCAGGTTCATTAGCATATTAAATAATTGATTGGCTTAGAGTATTTTTACATCAGAAACTAATTAACATGGCAGGCATGGCCTAATTAGCATATTAGGCAGCCTTCATGCTGATTGGCTGAGCTTGGGTGACCAAGCTATATATAAAGCCCGCAGTCAGCAGGCTAAGCTTTGTTGAGAGCTAAGATCACCTGAGGAATAGAAGATCTGAACTCACGGAGCTGACCACCTAAAGAAGAGAAGGTCAAGAGCTGGAAAGAACTGGTGGCAAAAAAAAGGAGCTTTGTGGCAAGACCTGAACAGCGGTAAGCATTGTTGAAACAAAGATGTGCCTTAGGCTTTTTACAACCGGGCTAATTGAGTCCCTGCTCTGTGTCCAAGCCAAGGTCATTCTTCCATTAGGAAGCCGTATTGGTGTCTCTGGGCTTACAGGCTAACTGAGTCCCCGCTCTGTGTCTGAGCCTAAAATAATCCTGTACAGATGCCTCTGGGTTTACAGGCAGCCGAGCTAATGAGTCCCCGCTCTCTGTCTGAGCCTGAAGTAACTCTCTCAGCAATTTTTGGACAGAGCAGAAGGGATGAACAGAGGGATATTTTAAAGGTTGTGTAAGTAAAAGACCACCTGAGTCTGCATGTCAATACAGTTGGATGCTTGTGGTCTGAGTGAGATTCTCCCTCTACCCATCCAGCAACCGCCTTGGCCTAATGTTTCCTGGATGAGATTAAGGATTTATAGTACAATATATATAAAATATTGTTAAATTAATAGTGTCAAGTATTATAGGCTATGTCTTCACTGACGGTGGCAAATTTGCCGCTGTCAGATCGACTTCTCTGGATCGACTGAGCAGTCAGTGAAAACCCGCTCAGTCGATCCAGAAATCGATGTATTAAGACCACCTTCTCAAGTGGTGTAGCGCTGCGTCAATGAGAACGCGATTCCCGTCAGCGCAGTGCAGTGAAGACGGCGCGCAGAACAGAAGCAGAGAAGTTGATGGCAATTATGCACATTTTTGGCGTAACTTGAGTAACTCTGGTCGACTGCCGCCGAATCTCCAAGGTAAGTGAAGACAAGCCCATAGTGATTAGTTATTATAGTGTTAAGTTATAGTAATAGTATTATTTCTTGTATCGTATAGTTTCTAATAGTTTAAGTATTATTCTCTGTACCGTATATCTTCTAAAAGTTGTATTCTATTAAATATATATTACACATGTATTGTCATATGGTTACAAGTCATGCTTGATTTTTATCTCTTTCTATTTAATGTAACCATTCACTTCTAAATAAACTTGTATCTGTTTTCGAAGTATCACAGCTTATGTGTTCTATCTTGATGTGTCCTTTCAAGGGAGGATTGTCCCCCTGGAAATTCCAATAGAGTGAACCACCATACCAAAAGTGTTTAGGGGTAAATCCTGCACTCTAATAACAAATTGGCTTCCCTAAATTCTTTCTCGTAACAGTGGGGGTAGTCTTATTCATGAACGAGTGTATTGCTACGCTCTGATCCTTTCATTTCCCATCTCCATTTACAAACAAAATCTAGATTATGTCCAGCTGTCTTGGCTGCAAAGTCCATTTTTCTCTTTGAATGTATGTACCTCATTTGTTTTTACTGTGTAGGACCTAGGAGTAAACCACTCAGTTTAACAGCAGGTTTTGCTCAGCCTTTCTAACCTTCAATTTTACTTTCATTCAGAGCACCAGAGTATAGCTCAAGGAATGCCCTTGCAGCATTTCTTTTTCATAGTGGAATCTGTATGCATCTCTTGATTTTTATTTTCCCAGTCTGACTTGGTGTACGTCTCGACACAGCCCACAGCAGTGAGCCTCACAGACTAGATAAACAGACTTGGGCTCATGGGGATCATGCTCCTGTGCTCAAAACTAAACATTGTGGCTTAGGCTGGTGCTCAGGCTCTGAAACCTACCTCACTCTGGAGACTTCAGAGGCTGAGCTGCAACTTCAAACTGCTTTCTACACAGCTATTTTTAGCATGAGACCTGCAAGCCTGAATCTGTTGACCCAGGATAGGAAGCTTGCTGCCTTGGGCTGTGTAAACATACTCTCTTCATTCATGCTCATATACATTAGGAGTAACTATATTCATGTCCACTGAGTTACACAAGTGAAGGCTGTTACTGGACTAAAATGCTACAGGGAAATTTCCTAGGAGCCCCAATTGTGTTTGTTTAAATTTGGGACAGAGTAAGTACAGATTCTATTGCTTTGTGGATCTGACACACCCCATAATGCATGCCATGAAAGTATACTATCCCCATACAAAAAAGCAGCAAAAATCTGGCAAGCTAAGAGTTTAGGAAGCTGGGCCCACTAGAATCCCATAGAATGAAATAGCAGTAGAAGGGAGAAAAGACTGTCTTCTTTCCCCTGGCTGCTGCTGGTGGTAGTGGGTAGACAGCATAAATCACCATTGCCCTGACTATGCTCAATTCTTCCCCTGGGGGTGTGGTCTTTCCAGTCCAAAACTGACAGAGGAGAAATGAATCCTCCAGATGCTGTTTGTCTTCTAGAGCAGGAATCAATGCCCACAACTGACTCCCCATCATCACCTGTGCAATCCTACAATTAGTGCCATTTATTGGAGTTGCTGTATTTAATATATACAGCTGTTTTAACAGATCACTCTCAGACTGATACAATTTCAATGTTCCTGTTAAACTAGAATCTTTAAATTTGGTGTGAAGCAATGAGGTGGTGTGGCCTCCCTCTGAGCCAGAGGAAGAGCCACTTTCTCTACTCAACTGGGCGGAGTCAGACCAACCTTGCCCCTCCAACCGGAAGTGTGTAGATGGGACAGGAAGTCCCTCCTGCTCTCTTGTGGCTGAGACAGCGAGGGAGACAGGTGCACCCAGCATGCTCCATGCCGCTGCCTTTGCTGACGAGCCCAGAGACACCCTGCCCACCGGGAAGCCTGTGCCTGCAGGGAAACTGCCGGGACTGCCACTGGCCACCAACCCCAGGGTAATCGAAGATGCCCTATGAAGCCAGATACACTCTGAGGGCAGGGGAGGAAGTAGCCCAGCAGCAGCTAACTGCAATTCAGCTGTGTTGGGGCCTGAGCCCTGGTCAGCATGCTACAGCTGGATTCCCTGCTGACTCAGTGGTGGAATACTCCCCCACTGTTAGGGCCCTGGGCTGGGACACGGTGGAGTCGGTTTGGCTCATTTCCCTCTACCCCCTGCCACCCCACCTCTGGGGTGGCAACAGCCGCACCAGAGACTTGAGCCCCTAGACTGCTTTGGTGCCTAGCCCTCTACCTGAGCCTCTAGACTGCTGTTTGCCCTGTCCCTGCCTAAGGGTCCAGACTAAAGACTGCTTACTGGCCCAACCCTGCTTGAGGGCCTGGGCTTCAGACTGCTACTTAGCTCTGCCCCTGCCTAAGGGCCTAGAGCCTATTCTCTACTACTTGGCTCTGCCCCTGTTGGTGGGCCCAGAGGTCACAGACTGTGTGCTTACCCTGCCCTGAATGAGGGTCAGGGCCTCTAGACTGTGTATCTGCTCTGAGGGCCAGGGACTTTTGACTTTGTACTTGCCCTGCCCCACCTGAGGGCCTGGGTTATAAACTGCTCAGTTGCTCTGCCCTGCCTGAAGGCCAAAACTCTGCTAAACTGCCGATCAGCTAATTCCCCCCATCAGTAGATGGTGACATAGTGAGGCAATGTGGCCTCCCTCTAATCCAGAGGGAGAGGAATGACTGACACCTGACTACATGTACTCATTCATTTACTGGCTATTGAGTACAGGGAAAAAAAACCCAAGAACGAGATGAACAGTTTGACTTTTCCATCAGTTGTCAGCCTTTTTTAGCTGTACTGCCTTCAACACAAACCTTGCTTAGATGGTACAACATCAGGCTCCAAAGAAACAGAATCCTTGCTGCAGTTCAGCCATGGAAATAACAGCTGCAATCTGATAAATTATAATTTTTTAAGCAGCCAGTGAAAACACAGGTACATTCTCTTCCAGGATACTCCTCTGTTTGTAACAGTGAAGGCACACACGTATAATTATTCTATTGTCAATTACTGTCCAGCAAGACCAATGAGCATGTGCACCCTTTCTGGTTTATGAGGAGAGTGAGACAAAAATCTTCATGGTGTTCATATTGCAGAACATTCAACAGCCATAAACTATTTTGATAATCCCAGAATTGCATGCACCAATATATCATTTCAACTTCCGCCTCCCGCTTGGGCACCAGCAGGTGGATCATTGAGAGCAGAGGAAAGACAGTCTCTGATTACAGTTCTAGTGCTCAGTGCCACAGCAGCCAGGAGAAGTGACCTCAGGGAAAGTCCTGCTTGGCTCCTGCAGCCCAGGATGAAACATGTTCAAGCCAGACAGAATCTTCAGAGAATTTAACTGCCAAACTCTAACAAGTATTTAATGAACTGGGGTTTTCAGAGGTTCATAATGTGTCAAGCTTGGATTTTTGTAGTGACAACAAAAGGCATACCAGTGCAGCCCCCTCTGCCAAATTTCAAGTTCCTGCTCCAAACATGTAGGCACTACAGCTTCTCATTGAAATGGTTGTAAGCATTTCTTTAGCATCAGAAAACTATATTGTTTCCTAACCTCATTGTGATGAAGGCAGAACTACTTTTGTTGAAGTCTCCTTTAAAAAAAAAAAAATCTTTCTGAAGAAGACCTCTAGCATGAAAAATGAACAGATAAAGTTTGGGAAAGTTATAAGTAATTGAAGACATGGTCTGTTATAATGAAAACCTTGGGCAATCTCAAGTATAGGGCATGCTACCTGCCTGGCCTGTAATAAAATAACTAAATAATGTTGCATCACTACAATGTCAGTATTGTCAAAGAATAAGTACTGATGCTACAGGTACTGATACTGATACTGATAGCCATCTGCCTTTGATGTGGACATGGCTATCAGCTAGTGACAGAATAAAATTATACATTTATTATTATTTTAATGGTGTCCAAAAATGTTTTAGGCATTTCAGAGGAAGTAGAAAGGCACAGTTTCTCTTCCAATCCTATTTTTTTCAAAATCCACACAGCAATTTATATGTCCCTTTCAGTTTTGGCATTAGTTTGTGGAGAACATGGGGTGTTTATGATGTGATGGAAGTATCCCGGGGTGCTCTACTCACCACTGGCGTGCCTCTTTGTGGCTGTAAGTGGGAATTAGTCCTGCCAGTCTGACACCACTTCCTGTGGGCTCTCTCTCTCTCTCTCTCTCTCTCTCAGAACTCAACAGCTCCCTCTTCGTGGCTTATAACTCAGGCCAGGTCAATACAGTTCTCCCTTTTGGGGTGGCAGTGGAAGGACTGTGTATCAAAGTTTTTCTCTGCCAGTCATCCCAAGCTGTCTTCCAATTCTCTGTCCCACACTGGTGCCACTTCCCCAGTGGCTGGTAGGAGAACCCAGGTCTGTCTTCTTCTCCAGGGTTTAGCCCAGGAACTATACAACTAGTGGTTAAGGTCCTCACTGTCCCACACCTTATTAATGTTTCCCTGGACTTTTTCCTATGTTATCTCTATAAGGCTCCTTTTCCACCCTCCTCTGGGCCAAGCTTCCTTCTCTCCCTAGCCTCAGAGAAAGTAACTACAGACCTCCTCCCTGTAGCCCCATTCTGCCCTCAGCTACTTGGCTTTATACAAGCCCCTCCTGTTCCTGTCCAGGTGAACTCCATCCTTTTATCAGTCCTCCTTGTTACCTGGTTCCCCCTCCAGGTGCAGGCTAGGTGCTTAATACCTACCCACCTTAACCCTTTCAAGGGCTAGTATGGGATGAAAATCCCAACACAGGAAGTTTTATTTGTGTGTAAGTTTTATCAATTCTTTTCTCACAAATTATATGAAAACATATCTCCAGGCAAATCATGACACTCAAACTGGTAAATGTAATAAGCATGAAGTTTCTGAGAATCTAGAATAGTGGTCAGCTGCAGCTTCTATTCCTGTGACTCAGATGTAAGTGTCAATCATTTTTCAGGGTTTCTTTGGAAGTTGAGAAATTAGCAATGGTACTTCAAGCTGGATAAACTTAGTTTCTTGACATAACAGAGTTAGCTACAATAATTTGGATGCTACTTAAATTCTAAACCATCAAATAGTTATATTTTCTCTTTCACAACCTCTTTTAATTCCTAAGCACATCACTGAGTCCCATGAAGATACTGGGATAACTATCCCTTCTCCGTGAATCATAGAATCATAGAATATTAGAGTTGGAAGGGACCTCAGCAGGTCATCTAGTCCAACCCCCTGCTCAAAGCGGGACTAACCTCAGCTATATCATCCCAGCCAGGGCTTTGTCAAGCCTCAGCTTAAAAACCTCTAAGGATGGAGATTCCACCACCTCCCTAGGTAACCCATTCCAGTGCTTCACCACCCTTCTAGTGAAAAACTTTTTCCTAATGTCCAACCTAGACCTCCCCCCCTGCAACTTGAGACCGTTGCTCCTTGTTCTGTCATCTGCCACCACCAAGAACAGCCTATCCCCATCCTCCCTGGGACTGCCTTTCAGGTAGTTAAAGGCTGCTATCAAATCCCCCTCATTCTTCTCTTTTGCAGACTAAACAAGCCTAGTTCCTTCAGCCTCTCTTCATAAGTCCTGGGCTCCAGCCCCCTAATCATTTTTGTTGCCCTCCGCTGGACTCTCTCTAACTTCTCCACATCCTTTTTGTAGTGGGGGGCCCAAAACTGGACACAATATTCTAAATGTGGTCTCACCAATGCTGAATAGAGGGGGATAATCACTTCCCGTGACCTGCTGGCAATGCCCCTCCTAATGCAGCCCAATATGCTATTAGCTTCCTTGACAACCAGGGCACACTGCTGACTCATATCCAGCTTTTTATCCACTGTTACCCCCAGGTCCTTTTCTGCAGAGCTGCTGCCTAGCTTGTCGGTCCCCAGTCTATAGCTGTGCATGGGATTCTTCCTTCCTAAGTGGAGGACTCTGCACTTTTCTTTGTTGAACCTCATTAGATTTCTTTTGGCCCAATCCTCCAGTTTGTTTAAGTCACTCTGTATCCTGTACCTACCTTCCAGGGTATCTACCACTCCCCGCAGCTTAGTGTCATCCGCAAACTTGCTGAGGGTGCAATCTACCCCATCCTCTAGATCATTAATGAAGATGTTGAACAAAACCGGCCCCAGGACTGACCCCTGGGGAACTCCACTTGTGACCGGTTGCCAGCTAGACATGGAGCCATTGATCACTACTCGTTGAGCCCTATGCTCTATCCAGTTCTCTATCCATTTTATAGTCCATTTATCCAAGTAACAGTCCATCAGATTCTATGCTACTCCTCTCCAGGAAAAGACTGTTGATGCTGCAGCAGCAATCATCGTTCTGGAACAATAGGGAACTGGCTTCAACTGACTGGCATAGATGTTTATTCTAGTTGGCTAAGTGACATCATAGAAGATAAGAAATTATGCTGCAGCTATGAATCCTTACTTGTTCTTGTGATGCGTTCCATGTACACGTGATGGATTTTTTCTTTAGTTGATTCAAGAGCGCTATTCTTCTTTTACTGAACATACTTTAAAACATGACCTATTTGGAAAACATGACCTTTGAGAAATGGTTAGAAAAACTAGGCTAGTTTAGTCTTAAGAAAAAGAACATTAGGGGGAGGATATAGTCTTTAAATAAAGTGGTTCTACTGAGGAGAGATCAATTGTTCTTCATGTACACCAAGGATAGGACAAGAAGTAATCGTTTAATCTGCAGCAGGGGAGATTTAGGTTAGATATTAGGAAAAACTTTCTATCTATAAGGACGGTTTAAGTACTGGAATAAGTTTCCAAGGGAGTCATTGGAGGTTTTTAAGAACAGATTAGGCAAACATCTGACAGAGATGGTGTAGGTATATTTAGTCCTTCCTCAGCATAGTGATGGATTAGAAGGCCTCTTGAGCCCTTCCAGCCATACATTTCTATGATTTAAAAAAACCAAAATGATGCAACCTTTTAGAAAAAGTTATGAAAATGAATTAACCATAAAAAAGGAAGGAAAGGAAGTTTAAATCACATAAGCAAACAAGACAACCCTCTCCTTTTAGATACAAACAAGAATATTTTCCCAGCTTTTTGAACAGTAGTAAAATTCTTATCAATATTTATCAGTTTACTACTTGATTAATTTCTCTTGCATTTGTTAAATAATATATTTGCCAAATGATGTTTGACCAAATATAAAACTAAGTACCAGAACATATTTAGCAAAAAATTATTAAATGAAAAACAGTAAAATATATTGAATAACATATGCATTGAATTCCATTAATTCTAAATAGACTAGCTCTAAATGGAAGTAATCTCACAAGTGTAGCAAAAGCAAAATATGGATACATAACTAGCAAGGAAAATAGAAAAACAGAAATCAGTAACTGTCAATAACACTTCAAAACACTGCCAGAGTACAAATATCTTAGAGTTAACCACCAAAGTAGGGCACTTAAAGTTGCATGTGTCAGAACATTAATTATCAATTTGATCAGAAGATTTCCTCTGTAGTCAGAATAGATGAATCCTCCAATTGTATTTTTAATAAATTATTCCAATTGACCAGAATCATAGAAAACATGCAGATTGCTTTGAATCCTTTTATGGACATGTACAGAGAGAAAGTTCTGTACCAAGATTTAAGACTTCCTGATAATCCAATAAAAAATAATATCAAAGGACTTGTGTTGCTCCAAAAATATCAGGAATATAAGAAAATTTTCATCATATAAATTATATTTTGATACTGCCAATAACTTCAATATTTGTTTATCTGCAATATAACTGCAATAACTGCAATATTTGTTTGTCCCTAAAAGAATGAAAACAAACAACGTTCCACTCAATGTCTACTCCAAAGATTTTTCTGGAGAAGAAATGTTGTAAAGAAAGGATTCAGTGGTGGCAGAGGGCACTGATTTCTAACAGGCCTTTGACAAGAGATATGATTTTTATTAGAGGAGGTAAATTCCTCTTGAATCCCTACACTCCCTGTAGATATTTTTTCTAAACAATATCTAAGGACACTGACAATGATTTATGAATTCTTAGTTTTTTTGAAATATTTGTAGTTTTTAAAATGTTCTGAATTTCAATTCCTTCATTGCTAAACATTGTCTTTAAGAAGCATCTCTACTGCCACTTCTAATGTTCCCTGCTTTGACTCATCAGTATTAGTCCTTTTTTTTTTCCAAGACATCAGATGATATCTCCAATGTGACTAAATGCAAGCCTAATTAAAAAGGAATCTTACAAATAATCCAGAAGAGTCTCCTTCATTTTATTAACATAATTAGTCCAATTGTATAGCTAGTGAAACCCTGGAATCAGTTGCTAAACTTTCACTATCATTCTTGCATCTACTTGTCACAGGGAAATATTATCGAGTTCAAATGAGTATAAAATAACTTCATTCTCATAGCAGATAACATTAGGTGGGAGCTAAGAGGTTGTCTGTGAAGACATTGGACAGAAAATAAGTAGGAGAAACTCCTGGATTTCATCCTTATTTCCCTGAGCCTCTCTATTTCTGTGATGGACCATCAATGTGGAATAAGCAGGTATAATCTGTAAAACTGACAGCATTACGAAAAAAGAAGCCAAAGGTTTAAATGCAGCAGATCTCAGTTTACTATCTAGGTTTCTGGAAAAGGCCTCAGACTGGCTCTACACCTGCTTCATGCTAACTCATATACAGAAATTGGCACCAGCAGGCCCAAGCTGCAGTCATATTCCTACCCTCTACCCAAAATGTAGTGTTTCTAACATATTGGATGTATATCTACCTATATAGTGAATCATATCATGAGATTCCATTGCCTTTGTATCTTTTAATTTCTCCAGATTAGGGCTTCTTCCTTGCTTATTTTATATGTTGTCCCAGTAAGGCTAATTATTTCTGCCAAGCAAGCATTTTTTTTTGTTGAGCTTTAGACTTGATTGTTTCAATAAACTAGACAGACTTCTGGTATATTTCATTTCTGCATGGTCATATACCACAAGAATATTGTGCATGTAAGAAATCACCTTGTTCACAGCTCTGTCATTTTCCTCTGTAAAATCTCAGATGCAATAGTAATGCCAAGAGGAAATGTGTGGAACCAGTATCATCCAAGTGCTATGACAAAAGTGGTTATCATATTGCTGTCTAATTGTGGAGAAACCTGCCTAAACATCCTGCAGAATGTAGAAGAGAAAATATTTTGAAATCTCAGATTAACAAAAGGATGTTACAAGTGAACAAAATGTCTCTCTCTGTTTCAGCTGTTTTGTTCAGTTCTTGTCATCAAATGTGTGCACTGTCCTTTTTCCTATGCATTCTAACCTGATGTTCCTGCTTCCATTAGGACTGTATTTTTCTCTGTAATGATTTTTAAAGAATTCAAATTTTTTAAAATAATGTTAATCCTTCAGGTCTTGAAAAGGAGCAATTTTTAAATTTCTTATGATCTTTTAATGTAAAATTTCCCATTTATCAAATGTATAGCTCTCATTTTTTCTCTTCTTTCTTCCTCCCCCAGCCATTTTCACTTTTCTACTGAAAAAGAGGGGGGAAAGGAAGAGAAAGTAGAGAGAGGGGGTAAAGAAAACAAACAAACCAAAAAGTGAATTTTTAGTTTTCAATGTCTTGTTGAAAAATTAGGACATTATGGAAAAAAATAGAAGAGAAAAGTTTCATTTTTGACCCTTTAAAAAAATTGACTCTCTCTACTCCACATCTTAGTCTAATGCCTTTTCAATGCTGAGGAGAATTGGAACTGAAATGCCTGAGGCTGTAAGGCAGCAGACCTCAAACTGTGGCCTTTGGACTACAAGTAGTCCAGGTAGGGTCAAAAATCAACATGAGGCTGTTTCATTTAAATAAAAAATATAAATAATCCAGAATGACTATCGGGTGTTCGCTCTTTGTAGATGGAAAATTGTAAATAAAATAACTAAAACAATCATAATGGGATTCAGTTAGGCTAGCTCAAAACATACATAACCAAATAGTTGAAAATGTGTGAACAATACTTTTTAATAAGCGATTGGTTCCTATGATATTCTTGCAGTAGTACCGATGACTTTTTTATATTGAATTATGCGCGCAAGTTACATAATCCCCAGACATTTAGCATTACTTTCTCATAAACCAGAAAGGTACTATCAGCCCTTAATTCTCAAAGGGGCCAAATGAGAGTTGGTGATTTCTAGAGCCTCACAGAATAGGGTCTATGAAAAGTTAAAAAAATCTGGATCTATAAATGCAAACACATGAAACATTTTAAAAGAAACTGTCAAGACATTTATTTCCTTCTGAGGAAGGTTTTTCAAGATGTGGAGCACTGAGGATAGCGGAAGTTTAAAAAAAAGAGAGAGAGAGAGAGAGAATGGGATGGGAACCTAAAGACTCTAAGATGGACTGAGAAAACCCAACAAAGAAAAAAGAATTCTGTGGTTATAGATAAAAAATAATTACAAAGGAAAGTTACATGAGCATAAGACAGGATATGATGAATTTTCTTTTTCCATCAACTGACATTCTGAAAGGTATTCACTACATCCACCTAGTGTTTCTTGAACGGCATTGTTCATGTGTTATCTTCTATTACCCCATTGTTGTCTTGTTGAAATCCCTTGAAAGTGTGTGTGTGTATGCATTGGAATGAGAGGAATGTTCGTTTATTGCTCATGATTGTTCAATTGAAGATTTGAGCTTCTGTCTAAAAAAATGTCTGATTATTCTAGGAAACAAATAGCCTAAATTTAATGAGAAATTATAGTTGTAAAAATGCCACATATATATGAAGGTAGCAATTCATAGTGTGAAAATCTCATGTTTGTTCTCTTGGGAAAACATACAAACATAGAATCGTAGGACTGGAAGGTATCTTGCGAGGTCATCTAGTCCAGTCCCCTGCACTTATGGCAGGACCAACATGACTCAACATAGACAGGGTTAAAACATTAGGGTGGTTTTTCTTCGTTTGTTTATTTTAAACTACTCAGCTGCTATCCTATCTAAAAATGGTCTTCTCATAAAAGGTACCAGTTACAAAAAATGAGCTCTTTTACTGGCCCATCATTCAGGAAAGTAGTGATGATCCTCCATTTAGACCAAAGACCTCAGCTAGTATACAGATTAAAACTCAGAATATCCTGGGTTAAATGTAACTTTAGAGAAATCATTTGAAATACTTATGCCTCTATCAATTTAGCTTTAAAATTAGAGCTTTGCTGAAAACCAGATGCTCCATCCAGCTGTGCTTTTCAGGGAAAATAATATGCATCATTGATATTTGCATACAGCACTTCACCTTTTTGCTTTATAAATGTAACTTTAGTGCTCTTGTTGCCAAGATGTAGTCTGTTCTGCAAGCAGCTCCAGCCAAGAAAGGCATGCACAGGAACACAGCAGGGAAACTCCCTTACACATGTTCTACATCCTCACACACACACCAGAATAGTATAATGTATATAGGAAAGGGAAATATTTGTTTACAGAGGGATCAATGGAAAAAAAACAACAGGGGGAAATATAGGGAGAGTGCTGGGTAACACTGATTACCGGTCCAGCTCTGGTTTGTCCTTCTTGGGTGATTTCTCACTGACACTGTGCTCGTCCTGGCTCCTGTCCTGGGCCATCTCTGGTCAGCCACTCTGTCCCTCCCAGGCTTTTGGGCAGGTTCTCAGCTGCTTTACTATGTGAGGGTCTGCTGACTGTAGCTTTGCCTAGAGTACACACACCCTGTCGTTCTCCCTCTTTCCATCCCCCTTGAAGAACCAGCACTTTCTCTGTCTCAGGACAAGGTTTAAAAGGGGCCATTCTCTCTAAATGGTGGAGGCATGCTAACCCAGCTCCTATGAGTAAATATGGTTCATATGACATGAATAATGTAAATGAAATTACAAGAGAAACAAGCTGTTACAGGGCTTTTGGGAGATGGGGTGGGGAAGGGAACATAATTCCATAGTACTTTCCACAAAATTAAAGGCTATTTTTTTAAGTGTCAGGATCTAAAGCTAAGAACCTAAATCCAGATGTAGGTACCTAGATAAGATGAGAGATGCAGAGCCCTCGTAGTTTCTATTGTTTTCAGTGATAGTAAGAGTCAAAAAACAAACAAGTTTTTTTTTTAAATGGTCTTTTATAAATACATTTTTGTAAAAAATTGTCAATATTATTCAAAAAAAATTTCTACATGTATTGTGCCTTTTCTCTCTTTTAACCCCCTGCCAAATCTTAATAATTGTATTTACCAACACTGGTTTTCGCTATATGACAATTGTCTATAAGCATTGTGATGTTTTCTATCTCACTTTTCTTAAAATATTGAAAAAATACCAGAGTCTAAAAATGAAAATTTTCCATTTCAAATCTTTTGAAACAAAGACAACCCTATCACATTTTTCACCAAAGTAGTTTTTCATTTTTTAACTGGCTCTGCAGATGGCTGTACAATTCATCGGAAAATCAGGTAACTTCTAGTTAGGACTCTGATTCAGGAAAGAACTTAAGCGTGTACATAAGGTCCGTGGACTTCAGCACATGCTTTTAAGAAGGATGCTTTTCTGAACTGGGGCCCAGGAGTCTAAAGAGGGATTTAGATGCCTAAATATAGGCATCCACATTTTAAACTACTGGACTTGGTGTTAATGACAAATGCTATATTGATGGCCCTAGAGGATGAAGTTCTCTCAAGTCATATAACATAACACCACAAAGAGTGATGTCTTCTTTATGCCACCATGCAAATGTGACGTTAAGCAGGACTGGATGAACCAATTCTAAAGACTACTCTTTGGCCTCTCAATTTAACTCATTATCAGAGTTTCCAATTGTTGTGACTGTTTTTGGGACTGAGAGCTGTTCCTTACAAACTTCACAGTTACTGGTTGTAAAGTAATCAATTAATGATCACATTGTAACAATTTATCCATTGCTAACCTTGGTGACCAGTAAGGGAAAGAGTTTCTGAGACAACTACCCATCATTCCCAATTTTTTTAATTAAAACAAAATTGGAAACATTGGAAGAGCATATATTTCTAAAAAATACATTGAGGTGAGGGGGAAAGTGTAAGCAGATGACCAGAAACAGAAAATAAAATAAATAGCAAATGCTATTCATTTTATTTAAAAGATACATGGAAATGTCTTTTACCATTGGAGGTCTCATATCCATGTATTAACCAACCCCATTTTTACTTAACTTCTGAGATCTAACAAAAATCATCTCGCAGTGGTATAGTCGAGGAATTGACTTTGTTGTTATTACTGTATTCACTGAAGCTCCAGGCAATGAAATAACTCTATCAGGTGTCAAACTCAGCTGTCTGCATAACTATACCATTATTTCACTACCTGCAATATCCTGTAGTATAAAACCAAGATCAGCCCTGCCTGATGCATTTAAGAACAAGTGAGAGTTCATGCCTTTGCCTAACCCACAGATCCACACATGATAGGGATCATACTTGCAAGAGCTTCCTGTTTCCATGCAGAAGAAGGATAAATCAGTTACTTCCATTGCACTCTTTTCCCATTTCCCTAAATGCTACCAATTACCTTCCTGATTTCTACTGTGGGCTCTCCTACTTTACCTAGGATCCTGAAAAGGGCTGTCTGCTGGGTCTGAAATCCAAACATGGGGCAGAACAAGCCAGGGCCAGGATTGGGACCTGAGCTGAGGATCCCCACCAGCCCAGTAGGAAATCCTTCCAAAAATTATTGCAGACTGATTCTATCTTAACATTTCCGTAGAGACATTCTGCAACATGAAACCTCTCTAAGGGAAATAGATGGGGCAGGCTGAGGAAGCTTTGATAACACAGCTTCATTGGAAACCCATCTTCTTTCAAGTATCCAACCTCATAAATGGCAAATTACTGTAATTCCCATAATGTATTCATCCCATAAAAGAACATATCTTTGGGAAATCATTATATGAATATGCTTCATATTATGCTATTTTAAAATATAAACTATAGATCATGGGTCTGTGTTATAGAAAGAGGGTTTTGAACTGTGCAGAAATTATTGAGAAGACTCATAAACTTGCTGCATGATTCCTAGAAATATCTCCAGGTCCAGGATCATATGTCCAATTATAAATATAAACAAATGTTCTTGCATTAGAACATTCACACATTGAAATGCTCATAAACTGGATGATGTCTTTCAATTGTCTGCATCTGTGAACCTCTAAAGCATTTTGCTGTATCATTATGAAGTTACAAGGGACACTATCAGATAAATTTTGCTTTGAAGTTTGGATTTAAATAAATAAACAAACAAATAAATAAATAAACTTTCACCAAAGGAAATATTTCCATTACTAATTTCTTGAGATTCCAATGGACATAGGGTATACATTTTTGGGGGTTGGGAGGGGGTTAAAACAAAAAATCTGCCCCCAAAACATTGCTCTACAAAATTTGTAGCCCCCAAATGATTGAGTGTTGTGAAAGTTAATGCCTGAGAACTTGAAAATGAAATTGACTAGAAACTGAGCAGAAATATAACTAAATTAGCCTAATCTATTTTTATTGTTGTAACTAAAAGAAGTATAAAGACGAAACAAATAACAGAAATTGTGAAAAGCTTGTAATTTGGATTTTAAAGAACATATTTTTGCTTTAATCATTCTAGGCAAAAAATCCTATAGGATGTAATAGGAAAGAAATCAATACATTTCTATAACAACTGAACATGTTTTTATATAAAATATAAAAACTTACTGAATTTAATAGAGATTTATATCAGTCTGTAGGTGTTTTGAAACAAACTATAGAAAAATTTTATAGCAGGGATATAAATGTCTATTAAATTCTATAGAATGTTTCCAATAACCTATAGAAAAATACATTTTTCTATTAAATTCCACTCTTCCGTATGGGAATAATCTAGAATGTTACTTTGCAGATATTGAAGAAATGTTTATATATTGTATTATATATATATAATTATATATTGTATTATATATATATATATTTATCTGACAATGTCCTTTTAAGGAAAGAGAATACCAGTGTGGTATTTTTGAATTCCATTGTTTTTTTTAAAACAAATGGGCAAAACATGCAAGATTACATAAAAGCCTAGAGAGTACTTAAATGCTGACACTACTGTAAGTCTAATTTACTTGATGTACTTGTATAAATAACCAGAGACATATGGACTTGTGACCCTAATCAGCTCTATAGTCCAGACAGGTTCCTCAGGCTTGGACATTTATTTGACTGCTTGCACTCTTTAATTAGTTTTAAATAAAAGCTGAGAAGAAAAGAATCCGTGCCTGAGGCTTTCTTTGGAATGCCAAAAAAGACTCATGAGGACTGTTTAGCTGCGTCGTGACTATATTGTATTTCCTTTCACAGTGAAAATAAGATTATTGTATATAATTCTACCAGCAATATTTTTCATACTGTGCGGTGGATTATCACAAAAGAATTGTATTTGAAAAGTTCCCAAACTTCTTTTTGTGTGAACAAAAAAGAAAGGAATACTTGAAGAATTATAGTACAATTGGGGAGGGGGGGGGAATAATTGAGATCATCAGCCCAGTTTTGCACTGAGTTATTCCCATGCTGCGGGTATTCCTATTTAGGTATTTATATTGGGCTTGTTGCTGTGGCATCTGAGTTCAATACAACCTCAATGATTTAAACCCTGTTAATGTTAGTGAGATTGCATAAGTGCAGCAGAGAACAGAATTTGGTCCTGAATATCTAGGGAAAATATTCCTAATTTTAAAATTAGAGCATTTTTTTTATTACCAACAATATTCTTTGTTGTAAACATTATATATAAAAATATCAAGTTTTCTGTCAGCACTACAGCATGCTTTTACCATACAGTATGTCAGAATCAAATCCCAGTCCTGCTTGCTGTAGCTAAAGAACACAAATCTATAGCAAAGAATAAATTGATAGCTCTAAACAAGGGAGCCATCTTTCTAACCGTAATCTCAGAACACTTGACACCTTGGGGAGAAATGGCACTAGACTATCGTGTTCTTTGATAATTGTGTTCTGAATTGAAAAGGAGGAGTAAACTTTAATGTGACAGTCCTTGTTCCTAGAAATGTACGATTAATTGGCCATGAATCTTATTTTGGCTTAAAAAAACCCCAAAAGTACTCTACTTGAAGTTCCTCTAAGTCATTTGCTTGAATTAAGTGGCAAGTGAGTATATAGATTTTTTTCTTCAATGTGTATATTCCTTTCTCCGCCCCTTCCCCTAACCCCTTCTGCCTATGTTTTAGTTCTGAAATAAAAATATTTGGGGGGGAGGGAGTAAACTGTTAAATGAATTCAGGAATGAAAGAGAAAGACAGAATAAGCCATATTTCATGAAAATAAAAACAGGTATTAAAGTGAATTCAGGGTTTAGTGGAGCACAAGAAGGGGATTAAGAGAATGTTCTTCTTCTGACTCTTTTGCTGTTCTCTCTTCTGGTTGTTTGACTTTTCCTCCCTCCTTTCAAGCAATGGAAGTGATACAAAATGGCAATGATAGTAACTCTATGAATGCGTCATTCTTCAATCCTCTTCAAGGCAAAACTACTTTTAAATTCAATGGCATTATCAAACACTATAGCAATTTTTTTTCAAATGATGCATTTGACTAACAAAAATAAGACCCATATATTTTGAAGAAAACAAGAACTTTCAGGCTACATCAACGGTGTTTCTGGTGTCCTTTTATCTTTTCCCAAGAAAAGTGGCCTACTATTTCAGTATCTGGGCCATAATTGGAAGGAGAGAAGGTATATGAAAGGGAGGTAAGGTGAAGGTGTAATATTGCTCCCAGCACTGAGATTTTGTAGTTTTCTGGGAATATTTTTAAACTGCTGCTAGTAAATGCATGCTGCAGCAGCAGGTACTTCACTTTTTTCCCCCAGAACAGGCCCCTCCATATATCACACTTTTTTTGTGAGCCCGTGTAGGGGTGGGGCCAGGGCTTAGAGGATGCAGAGAAAGGAAGTGGATAAGCTGGTCCAAGTGCAGCTTGGTAGAAGCCTAAAATGCTAAATTACACTTCTTGAGTCCCCTCTCAGACCTAAGCATCAGAAAGGAGGGGGAAGAACAATTCTTCACTCAGACTGCCAACAGAGGAGGAGAAAGCATAGCCTTGTGGAGAACACACACACAGAAGACGACTGCTATTCCCACCATCCACTCTCCTCCACCAGCCGGTACAGAGAGGTATGTGCTGAGAGATGGTGTTGGTGAGCCGGGGTGCTGGA
This sequence comes from Emydura macquarii macquarii, assembly GCF_026122565.2. Lineage (NCBI taxonomy): Eukaryota > Metazoa > Chordata > Testudines > Chelidae > Emydura > Emydura macquarii. The sequence goes on along the minus strand of NW_027130520.1, from coordinate 13,538,462 downwards.
ACAGTTTGTATAGTGAGGTTGCGGAGAGCCATTGATCCAAAGAGTAAACCCTGTATATGATGGAAACCACTTCAAGCCAGCTTATGGTGGTGAATGGAAGAGGCGGGCCTTGAAGGCTGAGTGACAAAGAGTGAAAAGGTGAGTAAAAGCATGGGAAGGCAGTGAGGGAAGGAGACAGAAGGACAGACACACACGCACAGGTCCTGCACACTAGTTTCCTACATGACGAGAGAAATATTCAGTGGAAGGGACAAATCTGGACCTTGCTGATGGCCTCACCTATGCTGCCTCAGCTATGTGCTCACCTTCCTATAGTATGTCCCCTATCTCAATCACCTATCCTGGGCTCATAGGCTGGTTTCAGAATTATTTAAAGTGTTTAAAACACAATAAAAAGCTGGTAAAAAATAGAAAAGGGAAAAATGGGTGTGGGGGTGGGAAGAGAAGTTAGCTAATGTTTTGACACCACACCTGCAAATCCTGGATTTGAGCCTTGGAATCTGAAAATATCACAATGGATAATGTCTACTACACACAGCAATTAAACACCCATGAAAGGCCCACGTCAGCTGACAGGTTTCAGGGTTGTGAAACTGTAGTGTAGATGTTTGGGCTCAGGCTGGAGCCTGGGCTCTGGAACCCAACCCACTTGTGGGGTCCTAAAACCCAGGTTCCAGCCTGAACATCTATATTGCAATTTCAGAGCCCCACAGCCTCAGCCCGATTCAGCTGACATGGGCCGGCCATGGGTGTCTAACTGCACTGTAGACATACGCACTGGCTGTGGTACTTCAAGTTGGAATACAGATGTCAAAATAAGGGTTTTGTGTGGTTTTCACTTTGTTTTGTTTCTGTAGTCCCGATTCTGCTGACAATCTTTTTTGAAAACGTGACTGAGGCAATTTTGAAAATTTTACCCTAGATCATATAAGTTTTTACAAGTATTGACTGCAGAATAGCTGCACAATCTATATAATAGGGCAGAATTTGGGCTAGAATTTTTATTTGTATCAGTGTAGTACCTCCTGCATGGAAAGAAAATTAAATGGTTCGATAGAGTTACACAGACACACACCCATATAAAAATGAGAAAAAAACAGATAGGAAGATTTGGAATCTGTTAGATAATATCAGACTCTCTTCTCTTCTTTCTTTGCATTTGGAAAATACAATGGACTGCTCCTGTCTAATGCAGTACAATATAAACAAGTCACACTCTCTCATGTTGCATGTAGAGAATAGTTAATATATAACAATTTTGTCAGTGGAGAGACCCATCCAAGGTCAGAGAACAAAACCAAAAATTGTAGGATAATGATGAATGCAGAATGTAGAGCACAACAAGCTAGACTTTAGCTCATTGTTACAGGCTTATGGTTTTTTATTAAACAAATCTTACCATTTTCTCCCTTTTATCATTTTTCCATCCTATTCAGTACTAGATAACCTTTCAGGATGAACAAGTTAAGAGGGTGGAGTTTGGGATTTTAATTTCCTAAGGATAACCTTCTTTAGCACTAGTGTAATATTGAGGATCATTTGTCTGTCGTCTCCTTCTCATAAAGACTGGTCCTCCAAACAGTTCTGCATACATCACTCCAGTAAAACACAAACACAAAATTATTATCAGGAAAACAAAAGTGGTTCCACTCATTGTAATGGGACTTGTATGTAAGAATAATAATTCTAAGCACTTACATAACATTCCTGATCTTCAAAATATTTTACAATATCAACATTAATCCTTACACCACTCTGTGATGTAGGTAAGTATTATGTCCCATTTATGACATGTAAACTGAAATAGAGAGGGGTATGTGTCTTGTTCAAGTTCAGAGACAGAATTACTGTGAGTAATAGGATCAGAATGCAGGCACTGCTGATACCATACCCTGTGATCAGACAACTAGAGAACATGTGATGATCATTAGATTAATAAAAATAGTCCTAATTCAAGTACTTGATCTTTTACAAATTGGTTCTTTAGAGAGCATCTGATTTATGAGTTGTGCACTAAAAGTGACAAGGAGTACAGCAATCTGGTTACTTTCACTTGAAAAAATAGAATGAAGAAAGGCATCGGCTCCTCTTTGCTGACAGTTCCCCCCCCCCCCCCCCCCGATATTAAAGGATTGGGTTTTTTTTTTTAAAGTTCTCTGTGAAAATAATAGAGCAACAGAGACATCTACTGACACTTTCATAATACTGAACATAAAAAATTCTGCTGAGAAAAACACTAAGAGATTTTGCAACAAATATGTTTTATCTTTTTAATATAGTTTTTATAATTATCAATTGCCATGATTCAGGAAAAAGCTGAGTGATGTTTTCTTGTTTACTTCAAAACGATGTCTTCTAGATTTGCAGTGCTTTTCTCAGACTGTGCTGTATGACAAATAAGGAGTAACACGACAGTATGAAGAGGCAAAAGTTCCCTAATAAATTGTTGATACCCTTTAGACTGGTAGACTGTCATTCCTTTATTTGTCTGACATTCCATCTATAGTTTTAGTCCCATACAGTTTATAGACCAGGGATAGATCCTCAGTTTTTAATAATGTTGACTGACTTATAGATCAGACACACTGCAGCTATTCCTAAACTGCTTTGGACAGATAATAAAATATCCGCATGACTGACTTTGTCTTTAGAGATTGGTTTTAGTGCTTTCTTCCCTGCACTGCTAGAGCCTCGTATTTGGTGACAAGCTCTGCCTTTCTATTCATAGTAAAATAATTTTATTGTATCCCTAGTAAAATAATTAAATTTATTTATTTATCCTTTTTTTAAAATAAAACTGCTCATTATTTCTTGTGGATAAGTGCTGAACTTTTAAAACTTGAATTTAAAAAGATGGAAAGTGGTCTGGGCCATGACTGATTTTATCTAGGAAAATTAGCAATAGGAGAAGAAGGGAATATATGACTTAGCCATCCTCCAACTGTTCAACTTTCCATGCTATGAAAGTGCTAATTTGCTGTGACATTAGCATGGTAAGATATCCTTCTGCAAAGGAATAGATAGAGCTCAATCTACTGCTGTTTTTTTGGAATAAACTAAAGGGTGTTTGGATGCCTTGATAAGACAGATGAAATTCAGAGTGCTGATTAAACAGCAAGTGAGCAAGGAGAGCATGGTAAGCAAAAAGAGAAGGGACATTTAAGTTTACTGAAACCACTGTAGAGGAACCGGTATTGGCTAGTGGCAGAATGGAAGATGGAGTGGTGTTGTGGAAAACTGAGGGCATGGATTTTTATACTGATGTTTGTTTATACAGAGTACAGAGATGTTTATTCTAGAAGCATGTTGAAAACAGTGATGTGTGTTTTGTTCAAAGAGAAAGAGTAGGGGGGAGGTGTAACTGGCAAACTGGTGGCAAACTGGACCATTGGGGGGAGCTGATTACAACTGGAAGGGCAGTATTGTCACTTAGGCATGTATGATAGTGAGTGAGATTGAGGACTAGCACTGCTGTGTGAAGGCAAGTGAACTGTTCAGCATGTCTGGAAAAATGTTCGACAGTCAAACCCCAATCTAAAGAGGGTTCAGGACAAATCAAAGTTCAGAAGAACTCTGTACAGAATTGAGATCACTGCCCAGAGACGTTAAGAAGCCTCAGAAATTCTTTTAAAGTGATTGCTTCTGTCTTATTGCAATAAAGGTTCAAGCTCTCACTCAAGTGTTTTTATGCCTACATATTCCTCTCAACTCTCTCTTCTGATCAAATGCTCAGCTCTATGCTCAGACTATTTGAAAGCACATGAGCAGATTATAACTCCAGCAATGTAAGAATGCTGGACAACTGGTCTAGAAAACACTAGTAAATTCTGTGACATCAAGAATCCTTCCTGACTGACCTAGTTATTTTATTTGGACTGCAAGCAGTATAAGACAGCAACCATGTGCTGATTTCTATCTTGTAGATTAGAAGTCCAAGTATATTGTTGGTACATAACAAATAAGAAAATAAGTAATAATAAATAAAGAACATGGAATAATCTATTGGCAAGAGAAGGAAAATATTTTTTCTTATTGGTGTGTGGGCAAAGGAACAAAGTAAAAACAACACAAAAAGAGAGCCTCTGTGTCACAGCTATGGAAGGAAAATAGAGAATATACCATATAGTGGACAGAGGAAATAGGTCATGAACAATTAAGATCCTCACCATCTTTATTTTCTTTCTGATATGCAGCATAGAAAAGATAGGGCTTTGTGGCCAAATTATGCCCCAATTTACACCCCATGTATTTCACTGAATTTAGTTCAGTGAGCTGAATGTGGTAAGTCAAGATGTAATTTGGACCAAGTTACTAGCTTGAGAAGATTGAAAATCATTGTGGTTGCAGGCACAGGCTCATAAAGGGAGGAAGTTTGAAAATCTATTTTTTAAACAAGAGGAGAAAAAGAGAAATGACCTTTCACAATGCAGAGTTAGTTACAATGTTCTTGTTAAGGAGACTGGCAACAGAGGTTGAAATTGTAAGTACAGCAAGAAATATCAGGCTTAATATATTTTCAGCAGAAGTCTTTTCTGCAGGGATGGTGAAGAGGAAAGATATATATTATGTAAAGGACTCAGAAAGATTTCTGTGTCAGCCTACACTACTGTATGGAACACACGCTGTTCAAGTAATAGGAGGCATAACCACCATTTTTAAGATAGGCCAGTGATATTAGTATAAATGCTGTCAGCAGTTGTAACCTGTGGGTGGTGCGGAAGGTTGTTTTTGTTGTTGTTGTTTTTTAATAATTAGGATTCTCTCTCAGAGGACACATATATCCTATGGTTATATGATTAAGGATATACATCAAGGAAAACAGAGGAAAGAAAATATTAACAAAAGTTGGATTTGAGTTAGATAGTTCATAGTACTCCACATCTTGTCCTAAACTTAACTATTACTTAATAACAATAAATCCAATCTCAGGCTAAGAAAGGATCAATTCATAATTCCCTGAAATTTCAAATCACGGAATCCATGACATGGATATGTTGTTTCAGTGTGTCTTGAATTTCCCAGTTCCCAAACCTAACTTCCTTACAATCCTAAAGTCCCTGAGTCAACTTTCTAGAATTCTCCAACTGTAGAGCCTAGAACAGAGCTAAGTGAACTATGCAAGCATATACATTTAATACATTTACTGCTTTCTGTTTATGAATTATCCATAAACTTCATCCTCACACACATCTTTCTTATTCAGATTTGTTCTACAAAAACATATTTCAGCCTATGGATTGTTCTGAATAGGTCTTTGACTATTTGCTATTTATTCCCTGTTCATGGTATATACTTTCTTTCATACTTAGGTAACCAGCCTGACAAGTGTTATAGTTTCCACCAGTGAAGACCTTTTTTTGTTGTTCCCATTGAAATTCAAAATTCCACTCAGGAACAAATTGGGATTTTTCCCTCACATATGGCAAACTTTTAATAAATTTGTTTTTCCACCATTTTTCAGCAAAAATAATTTCTTCATAGAGAAAAAAGTGTTCACATTTTTATTTTTTTGTAGACAAACAGCACACACCATCAAAACAGGGAGAAGTTAGTAACCAATCAGGTGTTTCACCAAACTGATAAAAATGGTGTGTTTTTTTTAAAAACGGATTTTCAGAAAGTTAAAATGTTTTGTGATCACTTCTTGTGATCAGTGAAGGTGAACGAAAATAAAAGAGTTACATAGTCCCACTTCCTGCTGAAAGGGAATAGCCTGGACAAAGTATTTTGGATACGCAGATAAAAAGGAGGAAACACAAAAAAAGGAATTGCAGGAATTGCTAGAGACAATATGCCTTAGCAAGTGATTACAGCAACAAGAGGATTTCAGCACAGATAGAATTTGCCCTTGCTTTGACCCTAACAAATATGCTGAGGTGGAGAGATAAGGGGAAAATAGAGATGCAGGGATTGCATAAAGCATGCTGAGTTTCAGCTCATGGCTTCCCTCCATTAATTCCAGCTCATTCAAAGTTCCCAACAGAAATTCTGCTTCTAAACCCAAGTTATATTATATTTAAGAAATCACTATAGACTTGCATGTGCACTGCTGAAAGAATACATCATCATAATCTTAGCTGCTGAAAAACCCCCACCATGAACCTAGATGAAGAAGGGTGGCGATATGGTGCCAGTAAAGGAAAGCAGCAGGCGTTTGCTGTGAAAGACTCACAAAAATTGTCCTATTGACTCAGGACACTTCCAAAATGCAAAACTCTGCTATACAGCTTTGTCATCTTCTATGAGATTCTGCTATGGCAAGCGCTGAGAATATATGATGTGGAGAATGTCACCCAATCAGATCAGAGCTTTTTTTTTTTTTTTTTTACTGTGGCACGGGGAGAACTATGGATCCATTTGTGGGGAAAAACATAAAGTAGATGATGCTGATGAGAAAGATGTACAGTATATAGTAAAACACATTTTCCAAATGGCTTGGAGGTTTCAGACTGTTAGTTTCTTTGAAAATTGAAATCCCACAGTCCTAGGAAAAAGGAAAAGGAAAAAAAAATAAAGTTACACTGAAACACAAACAATGGTCAGAGAAAGGCCAAGACCATTCCTTGTGAGACACTACATACTTAGAAGAATTGGGACTGTAGCTATACTCAGAAAAGATATCCTACGTAGAAATGAACACATTGTTTTCCTGCCAGTAGTTATCTGCTTCTATCCAGCCACACAATTTATATTTAATCCAGTAAGAAAAATCCTGATGTGAAAAAGACATGCATATATGTTGATCTCCCTGTTGTCTGGAAAGCATTTATCCAGAATGAGATGGATGTTAATGCCTATGAAGGTCTGTTTCATCATTTCTGTTCTGTTGCTGTCCTCAAGAAAGTCAGCTGTGGTGCACCAGTCTGTGACTCCCTTGGTTTTTTTTTTGTTTTTTTTTTAATCATGCAGACAGGCTTCAGGAATGTTGACAGAGATGAACTCTATATTCTGTAATTTATGAAGGAGAATATTAGAGTCTCTTGGCATGCCATGGTGAAGGCTAAATCCTCAGCTGTTGTAAATGGTGAATTGCCATTACAATGGAGCTATGCCAATTTATATCAGCTGAACATCTGGTCCTGTGATTTGTAATGATCACCAGTGTATCTAAAATATTTGCTACAGTAGTTATATATAAGTAATATACTTTACTAGCCTCTTGATAAACCCACCTTTGTTGGAAGCCACCACTAGTGTTAATAAGACCTTGACTTCCAAGAGTCCTTTCATGGCATACAGCAGGGAAGCAAACATGTTGCATTCCAGTGAAGTGGCAAGTAAAGGACTATGCTTGGATGAAAGTAAGATTAGGTCCTCCATATTGAACAGGACTAAGCCACAGGACCTAAAACATGTTAGTAGATATTTAAAACCTCTACAGTTATTTTATAAGTAACCAAAATCCTTTTTATATTGTGTATCTATAAAATGTATTGCTCTGTACCTCTTAAACTGAAAAGTTCCATGTACTTAAGTTGGACCTTGGTGAGTGACAAAATGAAGGAAGGCATGTATTCAGTAATGAAAATGTGTAATTTTTTAACTCACTTGACCTAATCCAGATGTCGAAAAAGGAACCCCTGGAAACTAACAAAAGATGCTTATTACAGGACAGTGTAACTCATAGGAATGGTTGCAATCCAATTATATCCTGTAATGGATAAAAGGTATTTGTTATTGCAAAAGTTCTCTGTCATTTATGAAATGACCCACTGAAAGTTGTTTTTCAACTTATTAGGAATTGCCTGTTATAGCTGTCAGTACGAATGACTAGAGTAGAAATCCCTTTAGCTTATCATATAACAGAGATACCATGAAATAAATTCCATAAGTAATAAGATAAATTGGGATATTAAAAACAAAAACAGGGGGATCAGTTGTGGGAACGGAGTTTTTCCTTCCCCACAAAAGAATTTTCTTTATCCTAAACCAGTATATAAAAGCATGAATTTTGGAAAGATAGCAGCTTATCCACTCCCAAGTATCACTTCACAAGGTAGAGAGAATTGGTAGTGTGTGTTTTGTTTCTGTATAGTGCTGTATTCTTCTTTAATAATCTCTGATTAAATAAACCTAAGAGCCAATTATGACATCTATTATTATTAACTTCAAACATGCAATTAAAACGTAAGAAAAGAAAGGGCAGAGTGTGGACAGAAGATCAGGTATCAGAGAAAGCAATGCTTAAGCCAATCCTCTATATGCAAAATTAAAATTACTTAGCTTTGGCGTTATTGCTGCTGCTCAGTGTCCATGCAGTAAAACTAATGCATACAGGATTGGATTTGCCTGCACTCTGTCCTTCTAAGGTCTTTTTAGCATTACTCTTACATACCTAACACTCCTCATTTGAAGTATCTCTATAAGATCACACACTAAGTATGTGGAGCACTCTTATTTTGGTATTCCAGGCAGGTCACTTTTTTAACTGTTAGTCAGTGATTTTCTGAGCAATAATATCAAATCATGATTTTTATGATGCTCAGAGCATACATGGGTACTGACCATGAATGAGAAGCTGAGCTACAGAAAAGACTGCACTCATTACAATAGTCTCTTTGAAAGTCCAGACCCACAGGTCTCCTGCCATCAAGTACTGAAGTGTCTGTTTGCATCTTCCAGTCACATAATTGATGTATTGAAATGGAGCTTTACATATATGATGACAGGCACTTTATAAAGGGCAATGATAGAGACATCCTGAAGAAAGTCCTTTCTGGTGACAACTTTACTGTAGGAATATAATAAGCAAAGGACATTTGTTTCTTTCACTATTGTCAATCATTTCATTTTGCAATCACACTCAAGCTTTGAATTTACATTACAGGTTTATAGCCAATCAAAATGTTTAGTTTCAAATGGAAGAGTCAAGCTGTCAGACTAAAGAATTTTCCATTTTTCATTGAAAGGATTGGTTATTCATCCCCAAAAAATCATTCTAAAACACTTCACAAAAAACAGGTTAACAATGGGGATTCTGAAAGGAGGAATAGATTATTCTTGCAGAAACATTCAGTGCAGTGATATAATTTCTTTAGTTTGAGAGAAGAGGGTGTGGTTACTCAAATAAACACAAATGGTACACACTATGTCAATGTCATGAAAATACAACTGTGTGAAATGTTCTGTGATAATCAGGCACTCTTCATTACGTAGACTTTTAAGTGAACTAACCAGAATGAGTTAGTGTTTCCAGTATGTTGTCTCCTCATTTAGAATATGCGGTGGGTTTATAATTTATATCTCACTGAACTTTTGCAAATGTGAGGGGAGAGTTATAATTGGAACCTAACATATTTTTATGTATGAAACATTGGCCACAAAGATCATATTTTGTTAAATTATTTACTAGTTCCTGAACACCAACAGTATGTTCAGAGATAAGCATATAGTAAGAAAGTTTTCTGCTCCTAGTAGCTTGCAACATAATTCAGACAATGCAGATCACTTTAAGTTAGTTTATATGCTTTATTTGTAATTATATTGATTATGGATTTTTGAAGAAATATGAAAGTTGGACTTTGAAAAAGTTCAAATGCAGATGGCTATATGACTAGAGAATACAGATATACAAGACATGAGTCTAGACATGCAGAGGGAGGCATCTTAGAAGACTTTTAAATTGCATAATTTTACATCTTTAATGTCTGATTTGAAATTTGAATGTGGGCAAATAACTACATATTTGTGCATTTACATTAGCTATGAAAACAGCTGTTATATGTAGCTGACTTTAGTGACAGAAAGTAAAACCAGGTCATGAAAATAATTAAACCTACTCATTAAGACTTACATGCTTGTTTAGCACAAGTACATTAGATCTAAACATTTAAATAAAAAGCAATCATGCACTTTGGAATATGGAATTATATACTTTTCCAGCCATATCTATTCTGGTGATTAGTAATCAGTATTTAATATTGTTTCACTCTCACTAGTGTGAAAAGTGACAAAATCTCAGATCAAACTAGAGAAACTCTGTACTTGAAGTCATTCAAATTTGGAAGCACACAAATATTTCACTTATAAATCTATGCGGTGTTGTTGTAGCCGTGTGGATTCCAGAATATTAGAGACTCAGGGTGGGTGAGGCAATATCTTTTATTGGATCAACCTGCTGGCAAGAGAGACAAGGTTTCAAGCTATCGAGTTCTTCAGGTCTGTGTAGCTTGAAAAATTGTCTCTTGCCAATAGAAGTTGATCCAATAAATTATATTATCTCACCCACCTTGTCTCACTTATAAATCTAAATTTTTTAGCACTAGATATTAAATAGTTGGGTGACCTGCTCTGTTTTTTGGTTTTTTTCAGTGATCTTATTATGCTGCTGTTACCAAAAAGCGCTTTCCAGAAGTATGAGTAATTGAGAAGTATTTTTCATTTCTTATAACAGTTATCGTAAACTTGTCACAAAATTATAATGTACAACATTAATTATATCTCAATTGGAGTCAGATTCCACTTTAGTGTTACTTTTAAACAACTTCAGCAACATAATGTGATAACTTTTATATTGATGGCAAGGGCATTATCAGAATAATAAAAGGTGGAAATCAGACCGTCATAATTAATATTATATGATAATCGTTATTAAGTCTTTATTCTTATAATATAAAAGCCAGTTGTAAAAGCTGTTTTCAGAAAATATACTGATAACCTTGTCTAAGATAACTTTTTAAATCTTTTGCTGTGAACGTTCATCAGACAGACGCCACTGAAGTGTTTTTCTGTCACTGATAGACTCAGATATGTTTTTAGCCTTCAGTGTGCAATGAAAAAAATAACTGTACACTTGATGATAACCAGTCACACCTATTTTGGTAGCTTTCCTGTTTGTATGGGTAAAAGTGAGAGTCCTTAAGCACACCAGTCTATACTGTATCATTCACTCAACCATTCTGCTCTCAAATCTGCTAGCAATGTTACCTTCTGTGACATGACATTACTGCTGCCCTTACATGTAACCAATAGCTTCAGAACAACAGATGCAAATTTCTATTTACACATTTGGACATTAAGCTGATTTATCTGGTCAAAAATCAGTTTTGATAGACAACATTTCAGAGCGTTAAGAATGTCCTGCCAACTGAATTTAGATGGAAAAAAATGGGCCCCAGGTGTTAACATAACCCACTTACAGTCTAACACTAACAGTGTTAAATAAGGTCCAGGTCTTGGATTACAGAGACCTCAGCATGCTTAGCAACATGGCAAACACACCATTAAAAAATATTTTAAATTTTTTATTAAAGCAATAGCAAAAAAAAAACCAGTTAGAGCATTTGAAATGTAGAGTACTAAAAGAGTGACATTTTAGCAACATTTCTTGTTCCCTTGCCCTTTAGCGGTAGACAGTTTTTAGAAGGAATCCCCCCATTTGACAGTCTCTTTGATGGTTTCAGAGATGGTAATAACTGTCATACCAGATGGTGTTTGGGATTCAGCTGGAGCCAATAGGGGTGGTAATGTCTTCTGGGTCCCTCTCTCTGGCCCTTTCTGGTCAGGACACCTCTTAGGATTAGGACAAAAGAGAGTCTAGAGTACCAGGTGTGGGTGGCCACCATGATGATGAAGATTGATCCACAGTGTCTGTTCATTTTGTTTGTTTTTCTCTTTTGTCTCCTCACCCCCCGCCCTTTAAAGACCTAAAAAGTGTGTTATGGGTGGAATAGCTCATCCCTTCATTATTTTGTATACCAATTAGTCTTAATATCGGACATATCAATTTTGGTTGATTGCTCTACAGTTCTACATCTTCTGTTTTTAACACACATAATTTCAACAGTCCTTGGTTTATATCAATATGTCCTTTTTTATTTGGAGTAATCCAGTTCCTCTGTCTGGTTTTCTTGCCCCTGTTTCAATTCTAGATTGTGACATCTTATGAATTTATAGTCAACTTTTATTGAGACTTTAACTATTAAGATATATTTGTAGGCCCATTTTTCACAATAATTCTCATCCATAGTCTGTTTCCTAACACCACTGTAGTGCAACATTAGTGACTACAAGCCAAAATGACATTGTTCTCAATCACAGTACAAAAAGACATTAGTTTAATAGTTTGGAAAACTGGAGTCTGTTACAGTGATATTCTGAATAAGAAAAAAACAACATCTGCCCAGATGTTGAAAGCACTGACATTGTCTACATTGGTGGTACCTTAATTATTGTTCACTGTGAATCAAATAAGATATAATCCATTCAATATCTGATCTCCTAGAAATATGTGGAGACCATTTGAAGACTAGACAAATCATCACTTTATGCTCATTTAGATCCCAATTGTGCAACCCTTCTTCACACTGGTGAATGGTTCCATGCTCATGTGATTAAGAACTCACCAGGTAAGGGATACATAAATCAGGTCTTCAAAGAGATAAATGTAGAGTAGCTCTGGGCTGATATATTAGAATGGTAGAGAAAGACGACTCTACACTTCTATCAGAGTACTCATAAAATGATGTGACCATACTATACCTACCACCAGTAGGGAGTAGAAAAAAAGTTTTTTCCAGCAGTGCTAGCTGCATCATCTGTAGCCTCAACAGAATTGTGTCTGGGTACAGTCATGGCCTCCCTGAATACCAGCAGGAATTACCATATGAACCTAGGAATTGCTAGACTGGAATTGAACGGTAATCCAGCTAATCCAAGTATCCTGCTGCATGCAGCAGCGTGTAGCAAATGAGCCATAGTGATCAGTTATGGAATTATTTATTTTCAGGGAGAGTTCCTTTCTAAATGTCCATCAATTGCCACTTTTTTCCCTTTTGATATCTAAAGTAAGGTTCTAAAATCTATAGTTAAGCATGTAGATAAAAGTGACCTTGTAGCCTTCTGCAGCTCAGGGCCAGGGCACCTCTGTGGTGGCATCGAGGGATCGGTATGACTGCCAGACAAAACTATCAGGCAGACTGGCTGGTGGTTACGCAACTGCACAAGTGACAGTTCAAACCTCCTGGATGAGGGCTCAACAAATAAATAATCAGTCTATAGCTCCAACCACCTGGCCGAGGATTGTGCAGTCAAGCAATCTGCGGCTCTGGCCTTCAAGGTGAAGGGGGGACTAAGTGATTAAGCAGTCTCTCAGGCCTCCTAGCTGGAGTAAACAACTATAGCCTCTGGCTACAGAATTCGCAATTAGACAGGCTACAGTTAGAGCCCCGTGTGGATACAAAAAGGTGGATCCACACCCACCAGAATTAATTGACATCCAACCCACCACCTGCAGTCTCTATCTTCTAGGTCATCTGCACCTACACGCACCTGCAGCGCTAGGTCACCCAATCAGCTGTTTGGAGTCCAGCCATCTGCAGCTGTTGCCGATTAGCTTTTTGGGGGCTAGTCCCTCAAGGCAGCTGCTGAACAGCTGGTTGGCGGCTGGCAGGAGGTGGATCTCAAAGGTGGGGAAGCAGCCTCAAAGGCTATGAGCTGCAAGACAGTTTCTTCCCTGCCTTTGGGATCCACCACCTGCAAAAAAATGTTCTGCAGATATTTGCGGATATAAAATAGATTTGCAGGGATCTATCTGTAGTTCAGACCTCCCAGGGAAGGGCAGATTAAGCAACACCCTCCAGGGCTCAGGCTTCTTGGATACACTGAGAATTGAAATAGACTATATCCCTGGCCTCCTGGCTGAAACAAACAACAATATTCTATGTCTCAGGCTTTCTAGGATGAGGGCTGACCTGGCCACAGTCAATGGCTCAAACCGCTTGGTTTAAGTCCAAGCACATAAAGTCTGTATTTCTGGCCTAAAGGTTAATGCCCATCCAACCCCATGTCTGGGGCCGAGGTGGGGGACCCAGGACCACCCTGCTCCACCAGGCCCCAGCCCAGGGCTCTTGAAGTGCTGGGTAGCCCCATCACAGGGTCAGCAGGGGGAAATGTGGGATTGCTACCTCACTCCCTAGCAGCACAATAGGACCAAAGTTTTGTTTCCTTGGGCTTCTGCCTACTGGCTCTTGGTGGGGTTGCCCAGTGTCGCTGTTAGGCAACCCTACTTCCACTCTCTCCGCAGTGTCATCTGCCTCCCAGGGCGGTGGCTTGCCTTTTCTCCCCACTGCTGGACACGGGTTCTGATGGTGGCTGAGTTCTCTGGGGTAGACATCTGCCTCCTCCCCTGGTTAAATCCCAACTGAGTTGCAGGATTCTGCTTTTATACTTCCTGTCCTGCCCTGGCACTTCCTGGGGAGGGGGTGGGGCAGGGTTAGCTGTGCCCAACAGGATGAGTTAACCCCCTTTGTACTGGAGTGAGGCACCACTGCCTCACTACAGGCCTCTTTTTTCAAAAGTGCTGGGCATCATTAGGTCCCATTGACCTCATGGCAGTGATGTGATTTATTGAAATCTAGAAGTTTGTCTTAATTGCTCCCCTCATACTCCTTTCAGCAAGCTGAAGTGAGCCCCACATCTGGATGGTGACATTCATTTATGGATTTGTGCTCAATTATGGATTTTGACACCCTCTGATATACCTGTTTTTGTCAATTTTATAAAAAAAATCCCTCAGAACTACACTCAAAGTGTATGTGTATGAGAGAGTGAAAGAGAAACACACACACACAGAAATATTTTTAGGGGATTGATTTATGAGGAAGTTCTGCCACTCTGGTACAAGGGCGGTCTGTAGTTCATTTCTGTATGTAGTTAGATTTTCAGCTAAATTTTAAGATTAATAGAATGCTAAATTAATAGAATTTGGATAATTTTCAGAGTACAAAGCTGCAGAACTTTTGTTTAAAGATATCAAATGCAGTTGGTGATATGAATGTCATGTAGGATTTTCTTATATTTCACTCAAAATGTTAGTGAAGACTAATTGCTGTTGTACATTACAGTATTGTTTTGGAGACTGCTAATGGATTTGGGATCAAATTATGCCCTGGTGTAAATGAGTGAAGCTCTGTTGATTTCAATGGAGCTGCACTCATTTTCACCAGGAGAGATTCTGATCTTTCTGTTCAAAGGAAAAAGAATGGAGAGGTTAAGTGTAAGCAGTAATTTAAATACTATGAGCCATCTTGTGTAAGCAGCTTTCAATTTTTGCATTCACAATGAATCGTGGGATTAAATATGAAGAATTTAGATGTCTAATTACCTTACACAAAAAGTTATGTAAATTCTATCACTGGTGCTAAAGTTGACTGTGCATACAAAATTAGAGCCACTCAAAAAAAAAAGTATCTATTAGGTTAATTATGGAACCTTCAGGAAAAGAAGAAACTATCATATATATAATGAGGGTACTTTAATACCATCACCACAATAAATATCAGAGCTATATCAGAGCCACTCTTTATTTTTACTAAAAAGATCCTCCCATAATGACACTACTGTAATTGCCAAAAAAGAAAAAGCTGAAATCTTATTTTAGGATCCAATCCTATAAGCAACCAATAGTGATTACTCTAATAAATGTAATTTTTTTTTTTAATGGGAAAACTGTCAATCTATATGCAGTAAAAACCTCAGTGGTATTTTGTCACTAGTCAGACTACTGAAAAAGGAAACTCTCAGATTTTGCGACCACCTCTCCTTCAGGAAACATTTTATTACAATGCAAATTTCCTTCAAGAGCCCTACAGAGTCTCTCATACATCTCTCTCTCCAGGGATTTTGCTTTTGAGCTGCATCCACTATATAATAGAACGTTAGATAAAAATGGAAAATTCAAATAAAACAGAGGGGAAAAATGCACAGATTTATGCTTCAAAGTAATATGTTTTAGTATCATAATACCTCATGATAAAGGAATCAATTTGTATTCTTTGTACAATATTTCCCTTAATCAAGACTTTCAGAAAACTATGCAAATAAAACACAAACTTTGATTCTTGGGGCCTTTATCTAAATTATCTGTAATTAGCATTTTAAAATACAGCCAAGCATCCGTAGCAGTGTTGTTCACAGTATTAACATATGGTCTATGATGTGAGGTAATTATAAGAACCCTGCATGCTATACCTAGCTGGAATGCTCTTGCAGAACATTGGTATTTAATAGAAAAGATGGGTCTGACTCTGGGAACCAACAAAAAGGCTTTGGCCTCCTCAGACATACCACATATATGAAATAGCAATGAGCTGCAAGAGTGTGCAGGGTATTAATACACAAAGAAGCATAGCAAACATCTCACTTCACTTCAGAACCCAGAGCATCTACAAAAGAAATCTCAAACCTTCTTCTGCCCCCACAGCTTCCCCCTTCTCTAGGGCTCAACTTCTTCCATTCTCTATGACCAGGGACCTCCTTACTTGTGTATGCTTCCTTGTTGTTTCCTGAAGCCATGTAACTTAACTATCCTGACAGTTGGGGAGTTTTTCTAATGTCCAACCTAAACCTCACTTGCTGCTATTAAGTCCATTGCTTCTTATCCTATCCTGGGAGGTTTCAGAGAACAATTTTTCCCCCTTCTCCTTGTAACAACCTTTTCTGTACTTGAAAACTGTTCTCATGTCCACAGCCCCCATTTGTCTTCTCTACTCCAGACTAAACAAACCCATTTTTTCAATGTTTCTTCATAGGTCATGTTTTCTTGACTTTTACTCTCCTCTTCCTTCAATTTGTCTACATCTTTCCTGAAATGTGGCACCCAGAACTAGACACAATACTCCAGCTGAGTCATTATCAATGTGGAGAAAAGAGGAAGAATTATTTCTCATGTCTTTCTTACAACACTCAGTCTTTTCCAAGATGAATATCAGTGAGCTACCCCACAGTCAATCCCAAATCATAATCAGATATTAAGTTGATCAACTACATTACCTAGGTCAGAATATATGCAGAAAAAGCTGATGTGTCTTCAGAAGACACAGCAGCCCTCATCTCCTCACTATAATTTTCCTACTGGCCTCATATACTGAACTGAATAGAAATAGAAACTGAATAGGAATTGAACTGAATAGGAATGGTAACAAGATGGAATATTCCATCACCCATCAACCCTCCCTGTCACAACCATAATACTCTGGGAGAAGATAAGCAGTCACGTACCACCACTCTGTGTCCTTTCAGGTAGAAAGGACAAAAGCTACTCCAAAGAGGACTTCTTCAGCCTCTGAGGTAAATGAGCTACTTAAACAATCTTCAAAGCATAAAAAGCAGCTTACATACAAAACAATCTCAATGGACATTTTATCAGGATACATCAACAGAAGAAGATCAGACAATAATGCATCAGTCACATTTTCTGGGCCATACCCAGGCCTGAGCCCCAGTTGACTGGGGTAAAAGAAAACTAAGCATTCCATATATTATCAAAGATGTCTTGTCAGAACCTTTCAAACACTGCTATAAAAAAGTTTGAAATAAGTCTTTATTAATTTATTCCTAATTATTTACATATTAGCCATGCTATTGTGCTATGTGCTTTTCTAACAGGGGCAGGAATTATGACTTAAGAAGTGGTGAGAAGAGTCCATGTCAAAAGGTGTCTTTCTTGAGCAGCATTTCCTTGATGGAAGTTAGCATACCTGCCCTTCTGTAAAGAAGACAAGTAGGTTGTGTGTCTATCAACCTTTTGTCTCCTAGAAACAGAAATTTTCCTGGAAAAGTCTTTTTTTAATAATAATAATAAAAAGGAACCTGTATTACATTTCTAATAGTAATGAATGTACATAATTTGAATGTGTATGTGTGATGGGTTGTATTGGGCCATTTAAGGGCCCCTGCTGCAGGCCTCACAATACTACCACACCCGGCCCAGAAAAGGAACAGTGAAGGTGGGTCCTCCAGGCCTGCCAAGAGAAGCTGCAGGGAAACAGCCAATCACAGCACAGCAGACCCAGTTAAAAGAAGCTGCAGAGGCTGAGCTGATCAGTTGCTGGGTGGGACCCTTAAGGATAAGGAAAGAGAGGAGTTGAGATCGTCATCCCTGAGGTAAGGGTGAAGTGGAAGGGACTATGTGGGAAGTGGCCCAGGGAATAACAGCAGCAACTATTACAGGAAGCAGCATGTGGCTGTTATTTATATGGTACCTGGGTCAGGGCCTAGAGTAGTGGGTGGGACTGCTCCCCCCATCAGCCACTGGAAGGGTGTCCTAAGCCCTGAGAAGGGATGAGGCTTGTTTAGAGGCCCAAGTGAAGGGCAGGGTTTAGAGTCTCCAGGGATAAGACCCTGGGGCATATCTCTATACCAGAGCAAACATGAACTTAAAGCTAGCCCAGAAGGGATGAGAACTGAGCCCAGAGACAGGGCTGCAGACATGAGCAAGGACACAGGGACAGGCTCTGTTGGACTTCTATTTCCTCCGAAGGAGTTCCTTCATGTGTGATTTAGCCAGAGGGCTGAGCCACTGAAGATCCACCTGATGAGGTTAACAGCTGACAGGGAGTGCAGGACACAGAGAAGGCAATTGCAGGTTTACCCTGACTGACAGAAGGTGCTCCCAAGAGGTGAATGGCTCTTGTCACAATTTGGTATCAGAATTTGGGGTCTCTTTTGAATCAGCCCCTGAAAACAAGGGGACAATGGAGAGTTAAGACTGCTAGGCCAGAAGCAACACAGGTCTTCTGAAACCCAGGACCAGTGGATTCCTTGACCATCTAGAAAAGGAAGTAAAGGGTGCAGCAGGGACCGAGACAGAGCCCTGAGTGCAGCAGGGAACTGTGGGAACCCAGGCTGACCTACTTATTGAAAAATCTAGTGTGGCAACTCAGACAGTGCCACTCCAACAGAGAGAGGCCCCAAAAGGGGGCTGGCGTAGGCAACAGGACTCCAAGAGAGGGAAAGAAGCCTCAGAGAAGAACACCTTGAGAAATCAGGGCAAATATTGTGGAAAAGCTCTCCAGACACAGGCCTGGGACTGGATAGGAGGGGACATTACCCTCAATAGTACCCTCCACCCCAATCCTTTCTGTGGGGGAAGTATGTGATGGGTGTATGCGTCCTTCCTGGAGGTCCTACCACACTCTGCCCCAGAAATGGAGCAGTGAAGATGGATCCTCCAGGCCTGCTCCCTGGGCAGTTGCTGGCTGGAACCAGAAGGGTGAGGAAGCAGAGGAGTTATGATGTTCAGCTCTGAGGTAAGAGTGATGTGGAAGGGGATATGTGGAAAATGGCCCAGGAACAGCAGCAGCAACTATTATGGGAGGCAACACGTGGCGTCTATATATAGGGTCACTGGAGTAGTGAGTGCGCCCTGTTCCCCTCACTGGCAGGATGAACTATTCCCTGAGAAGGGGATAAGACTTTTTTAAAAGCCCAAGTGAAGGGCAGGACTTAATCTCCAGGGAGAAAGCCCTGGAGACACTGCTCTCTACCAGGGCAGACATGGACTTAAAGCTAGCCCAGAAGGGACTGAGAACTGAGTCCTGAGACAGGGCTGCAAACCCCAACAAGGGCACAGGCACAGGCTCTGTTGTACCTCCGTTACCCCAGGAGGGGCTCCTTCATGCATTAGACTGCGTGATTTAGCCAGAGGGCTGAGCCACTGAAAACCAGCCTGACGAGGTTAACAGCCGACAGGGTGTACCAGGAGCAAAGAGCTTGTGTGCAAGTTCACCCCTGACCCACAGGAGGCACTCATGAGAGGTGAGTGGCCCCCATCACAGGATGGTTAAAAAGAGTAAGTTACAACACTAACTAACATATTTACTAAGTAGTTTTCCCTCCCTTTTTGAATGATCTTTTGCATACTGCTGTAGGCTATTTTTGCTCCCAGCTGTTTTTTAGAAGACAAACCTTGTGCGTTTCAGGAAGCTGCATGTTATAATGGAGGATTTTCTCAGCAACTCACTTGAGATGACATGAGTTGTAATGCAAAAAGAAATATGATAGGACAATTATATCTCCCATTAATCTTATGCTCTCAATACTTTGCAGTGGCAAACCAAGTTGCTCTCCATTAATAAACCATTTGACAATGCATAGTAACAATTAAAGCAACACACTCAATTTTTTAAGTGAGCATCTATCAAATATGTAAGTTATTGCTGTGTAATGAGGATGACATTTAATAATTTCATATTCTATATATTTCACATTTATTTCTATATCTTAAAAACACCACTGTTTTATACTATTTAACACTATGCTAAAATAAATATAAAAGGAAACATAGAAGTCTTTATATTTAGGTAAAGATGTTTTGTTAGTTTCAGAAGCCAGCTTCTATTAGCTGACAGCTATTTTGATTTGATTTTGTCAAACAAGTAATAAATACTGTTTGAATCTATGTAAAAATCCCCAACAGAGTTGACATCCAGCTTTCTGAGAGATCCTTTCTCCTTCTCTTAGTCACTCTTGCTGTTGGTTGCTACAGTTACACTTGGACTGGTGACAGGATGATCTCAAAGGTAGGTTCATGTCTATGAAATTTGTTTGTTCTAGTGGCCCACTAAAACTACAAGTTAGTCAAATTTAGGACACAGCGTAAGACTGACTGGCCAACATGAAAAACTCACTGTTTACCATTCCTCAGTTGTTGTGGTACCATACAGTTTCTCCTGTTCCAACTCTGGGAACACACTAAAGTTTCTATGGTACCTCAGGTATCCAGAACCGTGAATACCAAGTTTTAAATCACCTCCAGTATCCGCTGTTTTAGACTTTGAAAGATTTGGGGTGGAATTGAGTAGGTAGGATTGGAGATTTTTGTATCAGGAGCAGGGAGATAATGGGGCTATGAGAATATCTCTGACTTTTTAGGATGAAAGCCTGATGTAACATTCTTAATTTTTTTATAAGTGAAAGTCAGTTGCTGGAAAATTATTACCAAAAATCATTTCTAATGAACAGTTGGCTAATTGAAACTGTAGAAACCTGAGGTCATCAGTGTCTAAATGGTGTATATAATAGCAGGAACACTCCGCTTCCAAAAGATGATTATTTAAGAATGAAAAATATGAGTACCAAGAAGCTAAAGCTAACTCCTTCTACCTTGGTAGTCTTTAAGGTGCTACAGGACTCTCATTGGTTTTCTTTTTACCTGAGTTGTTGTTCACCCTCCAAATACTTAACATACCTTAATTTGAAAATCTTGTGAAACTACATAACAGGCAAGCAGAGTCAACTGAAGCAATGCATGTGACTGGTCGAGAGCAATAGACAATTCAGGTAATGAAAAGCATTAAGAAAATCCATAACTATCCCTTGAAAAATATCTTGAACTTTTGAGCTTCCACTGAGTGCCTCAGATAGCCAAATGTAAGCATGTGAGGCTACTTCCTGGACTCCCTCAGCAAAAGAAGGATCTGTGTGACCTCTTTAGGATATTTGGGATTTCATTTTGAGAGAGTAATGGTCCTGGAATGCCCTAAATGCAGCAGCAGCATTGGTAAATAAAAACATAAGAATGGCCATACTGGGTAAGACTAATGGCCCATCTAGTCCAGTATCCTGTCTTTCAACAGTGGCCAATGCCAGCTGCTTCAGAGGGAGTGAACAGAACAGGCAATCATTGAGTGATTCATCCCTTGTCCTCCCCTCCCAGCTTCTGGAATTAAACGAACATATATTGAGAGGATGAGGGAGGAGATGCAAGGAGTCTGTATGGGGAGAATGTCTACTTTTTTTGACACTATAGAACTTGGCAGAAGCTACTTAAATTGTACTATGATTTGGGTGTAACGATGCAAACGCAGGACTGCTAGATCTGCAATTAAATGCATCTTTTGGGCAAACACTCAATGGAGAGAGGGCAAGGAGAGGCACAGCAGTCACTAGAGCTACTACAGATCTGACACTGCAGCAACAGTCACTCCACAGCTCTTATGCTCTCTGGGGCCTTGCAGGAGGATTCTGTTTCCCCCTGTCATCCAGCCCCCGCAGACTTCCCCAGCACACAGCCCACATTTTTCAATTATGAACTGAACAGGCTTTGGCCCTGCATGCTTCTATAGGTCTTTTGCTGAAAGAGAATAGCTGTTCCGATTTTAAACATTCTTATTCTCTCCCTAGATAGAATGATCCTCTAAGGACTAAATTAATGGAGAAGAATATTTAATATAAGTAATGCCGCAGAACTCTTAGAAAGGGAAATGTGCAGCCTTATTCTACATCTGCCAATAACACCAGAGATACATGGAATGTTTATAATTCATTAAAGGATATAAAGATGGCATTTCGCATAATTGTTTAATTATAAACTTGCCCTTTTGAATCCAAATTGCCTGTTGATTGCTTTCCCAGTTATAGATGGCACCAAATGGTAGCCACAAAGGAATAGTACTGATCAAATTGCAGACGCTTCGGCTGTCTGTTCCATATTCACTGCGGTGAAAACAAGAGGATACACACTATTGTTCTTGACAAAACTATTTAGTTGTAGATTTATACACCGCTTTTCTATAAAAGGTATACAACCAAACTTCTTAAGGATATGTTCCTTTGACCAGTGGACTATGACAATAAAATTAATCCCACAGTAATCCCATATTTAGGAAAATACCCCTTTCTGAGATGAGTAAAAGACAGTCTAAAAGATTTTATTGACTATTCCCTTTAAAAAAAAAAAAAAAAAAAAACCCAAAACCTACTTCTACATCATGAAGATGTTCTATGAAGCATGGTGATTTTTAACTTGTCAGTTTCACATTAGAAAGAGAAATATAGTAGAATCTCCATTACAAACACCTTGCGAAAGGAGGTTGTTCATAACTGAACAAAATATTACGGTGATTCTTTCAAAAGTTTATAACTGAACATTGACTTAATACAGCTTTGACACTTGACTATGCACAAGAAAAATCCTGCTTTTAACAATCTTAATTTAAATTAAATAAGCATAAACAGTTCCTTATCTTGTCAAATCTTTTTTAAACTTTCCATTTATTTTTAGTAGTTTACATTTAATACTGTACTGTATTTGCTTCTTTTCCTGTCTCTCCTACTGCCTGATTGCATAGTTCCAGTTCCAAATGAAGCGTGCAGTTGACCAGTCAGTTCGTAAATCTGAGGTTCTACTGTAGTGGACTTCACCTCATGTATTTTTATGAAGTTTATTTTTAACAACAAGACATTAAATGTACGACAACTTAAATGAAAATATATATAAACCCATACAGAGAATTTATATTTCAGTACACAAACGGAGGAAGAAAACAGTCTGGTATAAAAAAAAATCCCTGTTCAGGCTATCAAGATGAAGGGCAAGTTGTCATTTTATAATCAGCCCAGTGTGTATATGGTGCTGCTCAGTTCCCCCCTGTTCCACAAAATGTTCCTTCCCTAAACCGGGTGCAGCAAATATCCCCTGATGTATTAGCACAGCTGGGCTGACTACAGCTGGGCTGACTTTTTGGGGGTGAAGCTAGGACTGCCCATTCCCTGTCCCTTCCTGAGCCTATACTAATCAAATTCAGCATTTTAAACTTTCTTTTTAATTGGTCATTTCCACATGAGAAATTTACTATTTTTCACTATGCTAGGTAGTGCTGAAAGTCCATAACTGGAAACCAGGAACACCCAAATTCTAACTGCATTCTGGGCTTAGTTTGCGACCTTGGGTAAGCCATTTACTCTGTTTCTCTAGCTATAAAAGGAATAATAGTTATTCATTTACCACAGAAATGCTCTGAGGATCAAGTAGTTAAGATTTGTAATCTGCTCATGGAGATAGAAAGTTCTATAGCTGTTGCAGGTGCTCGGCACCTCTAGGAATCAGACCACTCATTTTGATTCTAATTGTAGGCATCTGTGCTTGAAAGTTTTGGTGACAACCTATCTCCTGGCTTCAGACCTTAGCTACAGGACTATTGTTTTTGCCACCAATAGTTTGATTATTCAGATAAACATTACATTCTCCAAACCAGTTTGGTGAAACTCAGTAAAATTTGATAAAATACCTTTCTTCTTCTCCCATCCTCCAGATGATGCAGAATTAAATGAAGCAAGAACTAGATAAATGGAAAATGTAGATTACTGCAAACCATGGCTTTCTGAGTGATTGCCTGCTATGAGAAGAGTACAGTTATAGAAGTGATTTACAATTACTTCAGTGACCATTTATTTAAAATGTGAAGCATTTCCCTTCCCCCAAATTATATATTGCTTGAATTTCTTAGAACTCTGATAATTACCTTCCTGACCAAATGACCCTGTATTTCTTTGAGTACAGATTTTACATCATTGCTCATACCTGGGTTACTCTTGCTAATTAGATGATGTACTTTCTTTTCACATCTCTGTTGTACTAAATAAATGAGTGCTCTTCCTTAGTTAAAAGTTGTCATGCTGAACTTTCATTTCCTACAGTAGCTAATCTTGTAAAATCAAGAGCTGAGCAAAATTTAGCCCAAGTAGGAAACGTTTTGGTGAATGTTTCTAGTTTAGGATTCATAATTAAAGCGGCAACTAGACAAGTTTCTCCTGCTTTCTGGAGTCATGAAATGTTCCAAACTGTAGATATAGCAGTAATATGAGAAATATAAGGTACTGGTATCAAAATCAATGGTAGACCCTAATCTACATCAGGTCAAAAGGTACAACAACCCTAATTAATCAATATGACATTATTTAAAGAAATATGCTCAATAGGTACCTAGTCTGCTAACATTTCCTGTCTCTTAAGAAGTGTTACTAATGAGTCTTTAACTCTATGGGAAACTAACACATTTCTACTTAAGAGGAATCTCTATAGTTCACAAATTTAAATTTTCCCTTCCTACCTTTACCAAATGTGATTTCCTCATACATCCATGTCATCCCACAGACAACTATAAAGATGCATATATGTTGTAACTGAAGACAGAATCTGATCTTTTGTAGTCTCTCTCAGCTCATCAAGTGCAAGATCGACGTAGGCAAGACTGAGATGGTGATTGTGGTTTTGGGGAAAGAAGTCAGAGGGGATGCTGGAGGAAACATCAACCCCTTTGACTGACAAAGGAGGCCCTCCATTAGTTACTAGAATTTATAATTTAGAGGGGGTTTTTTTAGGCTGTCACCTGCTGTTGGACTCTCACATTACAGCAGGAATCCAGTCATCTTTTTACCATCTGCAATTGGCTAAGAAGTTGCAACCCTTCCTTTCAGATGTGGACTTTGACACTATTATCGCTTTTCTTTCTTCAAGATTAGTCTATTGCAATATACTCTATGCCTTAAACTTATGTGGAACTGAAACTCGTGAAGACGGCAGTGGCTCACTTATTGAGCAGGGCATCTTGTGGGGAGTGCATGACACAAATGCTACAAGACTTGCACTGACTGCTTACTGGTCTCCAGGTGGAGTTTAAAGTGTTTGACCGATATTTGTCTGGGACTGGTTTATGTGAGAAATTATCTGTCTCTGTGCCACAGCTGAAGTCAGCAGTCAAGCAGGATCCCCCTCATTATAAAAGAGAACGAGACATTTTTGTGAGTTGTGCCATCCCTTGGTCTGAAATGGCCTGAATTTGGTAGCACACTAATTACATTAAGGCACACTAAGACACTTGATAGGGCTCTTCAAGAAGGCTGAAAGTGTGCTTCTGATAAAAATGAAAGATTTTCTGTAGGTTACTGAGGTCTTGCTGAAATGGTTCCTTTAATAGTGCTGGGATATGATTGTATTGTTACTTGTTAGGGTGTTTACACATTGGGATTGGAATCTTTTTATCATTTTTAATGTACATAAGTAAATAACATATTTTACTCCTATTTAATCCTGTATTAAATTACAAGTAGAGCTGGACCAACTTCCTGGGTTATGATTTAGGAAAACTTTGCAACAAAATTGTGAATGTTTGTGACATTTGTGGATTTTATCCTAATGAGACAATACTATATCTAAAATACTTCCAGAAATTTGCAAATGCATCATTGTTTAAACAGATTTTTTCGTCATGTCACAAACACACTATCATCTACACTTGTAAAATTCTATTGAAAAGATTCTCTCACTCATATGCATGCATTCCATTGGTATCGTAATCAGACAAACTCATAGGGACTATATTTTGGTTTCAATAGGGAATTACAGGATAGATCACTTTATGAATTTATGAGGTTTCCATCAACATGAAGGAGCAAAATAGCAATGTTCTCTAATGCCAAATTAACACCAAAAGAGAATGGGTGAAGGCCAAAGCAAAACTTGGTGTCAACTCACTTAATTTTATTAATGAATAAAAAATCCATATATAGAAATATGCCCATGATTCAACAGTAAGGAGAAGACTTGCATGCTGTTATGCCACCCATCATTAATGTGATGATTTAAAATCATAATTATCCACCCATACATAATTTTCATAACCTATTTCTAGTTGTTAAATTCAAGCTTATAAATTAATAGAGTTAAAATTTTAACTCTGAAGTTTAGTCTAGCAGTTGCCTCTTCCTCAATAATATCTTCACAATATTCTTGGAAATCACAAGATGGTGCCATTACAAATAATCATACAAGTTCTGTTTCTCAGAATTTATAGTCCATAATATTTTGGAGAAATGCCTGTTGGCTGTGGTGAAATTCATTGCAGAAGCGGTACATTTCACTAATAAATTCTTTTTACTTGCAGAGTCTGACTGAAATTTTTGATAGGTATGGAACAGTACTCAAGTTATTAGCACATAGAGAAAACGTGTACAAAAGCAATCTTCATCTAATTTTCCCTAGTGTGTGAGTTCTGCCTTAAGATTTTTCATATCTATGTAAGACTTAGTTGCTCTTTAAATTTCTGATACAGGATTTTATGCAACTTCCTGATGTCAACCCAAAACTCAATGGGCGGTAACATTTAACCTTTAAAATACATTATCACTTAATTGCATTAATATTAAAAATGCCTTTTATTTGGAAGTAAGATATGCTTTTTTCTAATCTGAATTCAGAGTAAGGTGCACAAAATAAAATTGGAAATTGATCTATGACTATGCTTACTTTGTTAACTGAATAAAAAAAGAACAAAAAGCCTGGGAAGATTGAGCATGTCATTTTTCTTCATAAAAAGCTCATTGATATAACATACCAAAGGAAATTTAGAACATAAATGTTATAAGACAAATTTCACTGGAAATGGACTAAAATGTTTTGAACAAATCTTGCTGATCTAACAGATCTTTAGACTGAATTTTAGATACTTCACATTCTTGCCTATTTTTTTAATATAGTATAAATTCTAAGGGTGACCTCTTGGCCCCACTGAAGTCAATAGAAGTTTTGCCACTTCACCCTAAGTCTCTGAACCTGCAATTAACTCCAGGAAGGCAGAAAGCATCTGTGCAGAGCCTCAGTGATGTCACTTGAGTTCCATGTGTATGCAGAGGCCACCAACACAGAGCTCATTGCAAGATCAGATCCTAAAGCCTTCAACCTGTGAAGATGTGCACCCATGCTTAACTTTAAGCATGTGAGTAGTCCAACTGACTTCAACAGGACAATAAATATTAATTTGCTTAAATTTAAGTCTGCATTTAAAACGTTGCAGGATAATAAGTCAATTGCAATCAGCTCAGCTCTTTCATGTAGAAAGTATAAATTGGAATTTTTTTATATTAAGAGAACTTACATACATTGTCTCTTTAAACTGAATATCTATGCATGACTCAGCCTATGAAATATGTATTTAAGGTTTAAATCAGGATGAAAGTGATCTGCATGATAAAGAGTCCACGATATACTAAAACCTTATTTTTAAATTAAATTTCCTGCATTCCAAAATGGTTAGTATCAGAACAACCCAGACTTGAGTTAATTTAATCCCCAAACAGACATGGTACTAGGGTAGCAGAAAGGCTAAATTCACTGCAATTCCATGTGTTAGGTAAACAGTTCTTTTGAAAGGAATAATTATTTCATATTTACATTCAATCTGTTCTCAAGAAACTGAGTATGAAAGATCCATGCATTACAGAACAGTACATGAAATACAGCTACATTCATAATACTATGGTTCATGTCAACTATCGGTATATATAGCACACTCAGATATAATTACCTTTGTATGCAGGAGTCATGTGTTGCTTGTAATCACATGCACTCTATATCAGCACAGTGGTGGTACCAGGAACTTAATCATACACAACCCTAGTGAGATTTTGTGGTGGTTTATGGTACTGAATAAATATTTCCATTGGAAAAGATGACTTGCAGACATATTAAAGTATGATATAGCTATCTAGAGATCTCCTAGCAAGAATTAAAGGAACCATAAATCATCACCATACTTTTATAAATCAAAGAACAATCCAGATCTGAGTTAATACAATCCACAAAGACACATGGTGCCAAAGTAGCAGAAATCAAGTCACTGAAAATTTAAAAAAAAAAACCTAAGTAGCTTTCTTACAATCCTTTACCAACTTTAAATAGAAAAGTTTTTTTATTGTTTTTTATGTAAATAATATGAATAATAAATTTACCCATATATTAAAAAGATCTGGCTTCAGCTTTAATAAGGATATTCAACTGCATGTTTATTTTAAATTTAATTTTTCAATATTTCCTCCAAGCATTCTTTCTTTTCCTCTTTATAGAACCACAGAGGTGTAGGACTAGAAGGGGACACAACAGGTCATCAGGTCCAGTAGTCTGCACTCAAGGCCGCACAAAGTAATAACTAGACCATTGCTGATAGGTGTTTGTCTAAACAGTTCTTGAAAATCTCCAGTGATGGAGATTTCACAACCTCTCTAGGTAATTTGATCCAGACCTTATTCACCCAGACAGTTAGGAAGGTTTTTTCTAATGTCCAATCTAAACCTCCCTTGCTGCAATTTAAGCCTATTGCTCCTTTCCTATCCTCAGAGGATATCCTCTCACTCTCACTCCTATCCTTTCACTCTTCTACTTGTAACAAACTTTGATGTATTTGAGAACTGTTATCATGTCTCCCCCTCAGTCTCCTCTACTCAAGACTAAACAAACCCACTTATTTCAATCTTTCCTAATAACTCATGTTTTCAAGATCTTTAATTATTTTTGTTGCTCTCCTCTGGACTCTCTTCAGTTTGTCCACATCCTTTCCAAAATGTTCTATCCAGTTCTGGGCACCATACTCCAGTTAAGGCCTTGGAGGAGAGTGGAAGAATTACTTCTCATGTCTTGCTTTACAACCCTCCTGCTGATACATCCCAGAATGATGTTTGCTTTTTTGCAACAATGTTACACTGTTGACTCATATTTAGCTTGTGATCCATTATAACTCCCAGATCCGTTTCTGCTGCTCTCCTTCCTAGGCAGTCATTTCCCATTTTGTAAGTGCATGTAGCAAGGCGCTGTGGCCTTCCTCGGAGCCTGGGACTGAGGGAGGGTTGCTCTGCCCCTGGTGGACAGAACCAGCCCCTGCAGGCCCAGCCACCCAGAAGCAGAGGGGTGGAGCCAGGCCTAGGACTGGCAGTATAAAAGACAGGCCCTGCAGCTCAATTGAGAGACGGTGGCCATGGGAGGCAGACACATCTTCATGGAGGCTGCAGTCTAGGCCTGATCCAGGCCCCATGGCTGGGTGGCAGATACGCCCTGCCGACCGGAGCCTCCTGGCTGGATCTGCCCGGCCCGAGTGACTGGAGGGGGCTGCCCAATCCTGTTGACCGAGTAGGGTCATCCGGCCCGGAAACTGGAGAGGGGCCCCGGACTCTGTTGACCGGGAGGAGCCGCCAGACCCTCCTAGCTGGGAAAAGGTAACCCCCGCCTGCTGGATGGTAAAAACCCCAGGCGGCTGGCCCTGACCTGGAAGAGCTGCCTGGCCTGAAGGACCCACCGGCGTGGACTGGCCCTACCAGACTGGAGGAACCCCTGGGACCCTGCGACCTGGAGGAGTTACCCCTCGCCGACGACCCTCAGGTATTCCTGGACCTGCCGCCAGTCGATGGTGAGGGATTCACTGGACACCGGCTCACCATCTCCCCCCAGCGATCCTGAGGGGGACACGTGGATGCAGGTACCCCGGGATTGGGTGGGAGGAAGTGGTCCAGGGACAGCCATAGCCAGTGGCTGAGTCCGGGGCGAAACCCCTCCATCAGCGTGTTGCGGCGGGAGCCTCACTGACTCAGTGGCAACGCCTTTGCCACTGATAGAGCCCTGGGCTGGGACGCAGTGGAGGGGGTGGGGCTGTGTCCCCTTCCCTGCTTCCCTGACCACCCCGCGTGAACGTGCTCCCCCTACCGCTACCGACTGCGGAGCCACTGCTGCTTGCTTGCCTGCTCTGCTCGAGAGGTCGGGGCATGAGACTGCTTGCTTGCCCGCCCTGCCTGAGGGGCTGGGGCACAAGACTCCTAACCGACTGCTAATTCCCCTTAACAGAGGCGCTGTGTCCTTCCTCGGAGCCTGGGACCGAGGAAGGATCGCGAAGCACCCGCCGTGCCATGCCACCCACTTACAGTGCACAATAGATTGCTCCTTCTTCAGTGCAGTACTTTGCATTTGTCCTTATTGAATTTCATCTTATTTACATCAGACCCTTTCTCCAGTTTGTCCAGATCACTTTGAATTTTAATTCTATCCTCCAAAGCATTTGCAACCATTTCCTGGACTGGTATCATCCGCAAACATAAGTGTACTCTATGAAATTATCTACATCATTTATGAAAATATTGAACAGAACCAGATCCAGGACTGATCCCTGTGCCAGCCTACCACATCTACTGTGTATAGAATTATGTATGTGTGCTGGGAATGTTACTAAAATATGTTCAGACCAGGCAATCTGAGCAGAATGGATCAATGAGTTTGGTGCTCACAAAGGACTGTTGTTTTGCCCATTTGCCTATGTCTCCAATGTAAATTGAGTGAGGTGAGGTCAAAGACAATGGAAGTAAATTTACATGGAAAGTAAAGAAAGTGATTAAGATAACCCACCAGCAAATTGACCAGAAGATAAGGAAGACTACATGGCTTCTGCACCCCAGAAGGGGAGAGATACTTTGTCTGGGTTTCTTTTTCAAAGGCTACATTTCAAAGGTTTACTGGACTATTAGAAGAAAGGAAGAGAATCCCTTAATTATCCATCTGTGAGGGGATGGCCCTCTCTTGTTCTGTGAATGTTTAATCCTCTTGCTTGATGTAAGTGAGAAAGCTGTTTAGGCAAAAATTGCAGCTTGCTAAAGTTAAGTCTTAGACTTTGGAAAATGTGTCTTATTTTCTTTTGTTTGTAACCATTTTCTGTTTATCTCTGCTTAGTATCACTTAAATTTCTTTGTTAATAAACTGCCTTAGTACTGTTATATTGAATTAGAGTGTGACTCCTCAGTTAAACCAACAGACTATTATGTGTATTCTCTCTGTAAAGGCAGCAAACAATTTCTGTGAGTCTCCAGGGAGAGGGACTGTACATTGCAGGGAGACATCTCTTGGGAGTCTGGGATTAACTGATTGTTACCTGCAAGGCAAGGTGAAGACTGGCAGAATCTTTGAGTTCGCTGGCAAAGCAGACAGCCTAAAGGGAGCTGATACAGAGTTTAACAGCAGCAAGACTCTCCCTTGCTGAGGAACAGGGATAACACAGTGGCTCACAGCTCTGGGCTGCCCATAGGAGTGTGTCACACCAGGCATTTTAAAAAACCAGTTCACTTTCCATTGATTTGTACCATTTGTATATCCAGTGCTTTCACTCAACATGCACAATGAAACTTGATTGTTCAATGTCACTTTGCATGTTCTTATTTCAGTAAACAGCCCAATGCTAATACCCAGGAACTTCCAAGCGTTATAGAAAATAACTTATATCAAAACAACATATTAATTTAAGTTGAAATATTAAAACATAATTAATCAAAATTATTTCTTACCATTGTGTGTGTGTGGTAAAACACAAATCAAACAAACAAAAGCCATATAAACTCCCTCCACAACCACTGCAAAAGCCATACCTTTGTTAACATTAATCTTTGCCATTATTTACCATTGTTCCTTGTTAATTGTTAATTGGGGTGAGGAGTCAGTAAATCAAAGGACAGGTGTGACAGGAACTCTTCTCCTGGAAAGTATCTTACAAAGTCGTGAAAAACTCTGTCGCTCAAAATAAAAACATAAAGATCTAGGATAGAAACAAATATGAGAATGCAGTATGTAGGCAATCCACAATTCCACTAGTGAGAAAATAACTAGACCCATTGATTTTTGTCATACACTGCTAATAATCCATCAAAAGTGTTCTGCTTTTAAATGAATGTAAGTCAGGGTTAACTCCATTGAAATGAATAAAGTTACATTGGTGTAAAAATGATAGTAAATGTGGAAAAAATTCTCAGTTGGTATATTTTGGCATAGTTCTAGTCTCACCCTATAATATTGCCCCCCTCCCCTCCCACTCCCCATACACCTTTCATTTTCTCCTTACTCTTTCTGTTCATTTGGCTAGACAAAGTTTCCTAATTGTAATTAAGGTTACAAAAGCTGTAACTCCAATCCACACATGCACCTATTTAAAAAAACAAACATAATCCTCTGTATGTAATTATTAGATGAGAGTTAAGCCACTGCTACTATATCTGTGACTGTGACTCTAACTAATTCTTCTTTCTGGTGGCTCACTGAGGAAGTGTGATTCTCAGAAATATGCCCATTATATGTCTGATTGTGACATATAGGCAATGACCTCCATTGGGGAAGAGCAGAGAAATGCTGCTATAGTTAGGATTGCCAGAAGCATTGTGCTTCCTGAAACACAATCCCTCCCCAACCTCCATGCAATGTCCTATTAAATTTAATATTGGGGTCTCATTTGCTAATTATTTAAAAAAATTCTGGGCAGAACAATTATTTTGTCTTTTGCCACTGTTATAGCTATTGCCGTTATCATAACCTTGTGGCTCTATCTCCTTGGCAATAAGTTTGACAGCAACACAATTCACTGAACATACAGCATTTGAATAAGAGGTCTTTATGTAAATCTAAAACTGCAAGGCAATCAAATCTGCTGCACTGTAATTTTTTTAAAACAAATTTTTTTAATTAAATGGCAATGATAAAAGAACCATCCTTGACCATGGGATACTGTTCTGAAAAAAGGATTGTTGAGTGGTGATGGGCTCCACTTATCAAGGAAGGGGAAGAGTATCTCTGGAGAGAGATTGGCTAACCTAGTGAAGTCAGCTTTAAACTAGGTTCAGTGAGGCAGGAGACAAAAACCCACTGGTAAATCAAAAACATGGGGACCTGGGTGAAAGGTCAGAATCTGTGGGGAGCATGGGCAGTTATAGCAGGGACCAAGGAGAGACAAGAGAGAACATAGAGGGGAAATAAAATCAGTATCTTAGATGTCTGTACACAATGCAAAGAGTATAGGAAATAAACAGGAAGAACTAGAAATACTAGTGAATAATCACAACTATGATATAGATGACATCACAGAGACTTGGTGGGATAATAAACATGACTGGACTATTGGTACAGAAGTGCATCGCTTGCTCAGGAAGGACAGGCAGGGAAAAAGGGCGTTGTCTTGTATATCAAAGATGTATACACTTGAACTGAGGTTGAGATGGAGACAGGAGATAGACTTGTTGAAAGTCTCTGGGTAATGATAAAAAGAATACAAAACAAAAGTCATGTAATGATAGGAGTTTACTATCAACCACCTAACAAGGAAGAAGGGGTGAATGAGGCTTTTTTTTTTAAACAACTAACAAAATCATCCAAAGCACAGGACTTGGTGGTGATGGGGTACTTCAACTATCCAGACATCTGTTGGAAAAATAATACAGCAAGCACACATATTATCCAACAAGTTTTTGCAATACATTGGAGACAATTATTTATTTCGGAAGGTGGAGCAAGAAACTGGGGGAGAGGCTGTTCTAGATTTGATTTTGAGAACTAGGGAGGAACTGGTTGAGAATTTGAAAGTGGAAGGCAGTTGGGGTGAAAGTGATCATGAAATGACAGAGTTCATGACTCTAAGGAATGGTATGAGGGAAAACAGCAGAATAGAGAGAATGGATTATAAGAAGGAAGACTTTAGCAAACTAAGGGAGTAGGTATGTAAGAGTCTATGGGAAGCAAGTCTCTGTGAAACAAGTCTAAGGGGAAAAACAGTTTGAGAAAGTTGGCAGTTTTTCCAAAAGACATTATTAAGGACACCAGATCAAACAATCCCACTGTGTAGGAAAGATAGGAAGTATAGCAAGAGACAACTATGGCTTAACCAGGAGATGTTCAATTATCTGAAACTTAGCGGAAAAAAAAAAAGAGTCCTAGAAAAAGTAGAAACTAGGCCAAATTACAAAGGATGAATATAAACAAACACAAGCAACAAAAGGGACAAAATTTGAAAGGCTAAGGAAACAAAATGAGATTAAACTAGTTAGAAACAAAAGGCAACAAGAAAATATTCTACAAATACATTAGAAGCAAGAGCAAGACCAAAGGCAATATAGGCCCATTAATGAATGAGGAGAAAAAGACAATAACAGAAAATATGGAAATGAGAGAAGTGCTAGATGATTTCTTTGTTTTAGTTTTCACCAAAAAGATTAGTAGCAATTGGACATCTAACAGTGAAACTGAGATAGGGTCTGAGGCTCAAATAGGGAAAGAACAAGTTAGAAATTACTTAGACAAGTTGGATGACTTCAACTTGGCAGGCCTGATTAAATACATCCTAAAAAATTCAAGGAGCTGACTGATGAGATATCTGAGTTATTACAATTGTCTTTGAAAAATGGAAGACAGAAGAGATTCCAGAGGACTAGAAGAGAACAAATATGGTGCAAATCTATAAAAATGGAAATAAGGACAACCCAGGGAATTACAGACCAGTCAGTTTAACTTCAGTATCCAGAAAGATAATGGATCAAATAATCAACAATAAATTTTCAAGCATCTAGAAGATAGTAAGGTGAGAAGCAACAGTCAACATAGATTTGTCAAGGACAAATCATGCCAAATCAACATAACAGCTTTCTATGACAAACTTTGTGGACTGGAGGGAAGTGGTAGATGTAGTATATCTTGACTTTAGTAAGGCTTTTGATACTGTCTCACACGACCTTCTCAGAAACAAACTAGAGGAATAGAACCCAGATGGAGTTACTATAAGGTGGATTCAGAACGGGTTGGAGAGCAGTTAATGGTTCATAATCAAGATGGAAGGGCATATCAAGTGGGGTCCCACAGGGATTGGTTCAGGGTCCTGTTCTGTTCAATATCTTCATAAATTATTTAAATAATGGCATAGAGAATACACTTAAAGTTTGCAGGCTGGGCGGCATTGCAAGTGCTTCGGAGGATAGGAATAAAATTCAAAATGATCTGGACAGACTGGACAAATGGTCTGAAGTAAATAGTCAATAAAGACAAATGTAAAATATTCCACTTAGGAAGGAAAATCAATTACACACATACACAATGGGAAATGACTGCCTAGGTAGGAGTACAGTGGAAAGGGATCAGGGGGTTATAATGGATCACAAGCTAAATATGAGTCAACAGTGTAACGCTGTTGCAAAAAAAGCAAATATTGTTCTGGGATGTATTAGCAGAAGTATTGTAAAGCAAGACATGAAGTAATTCTTCCTCTCTACTCCACACTGATAAAGCCTCAGCTGGAGTGTTGTGTCCAGTTCTGGGTGCCACATTTCAGGAAAGATGTGGAAAAATGAAGAAAGTCCAGAGGAGAACAATACAACTGATTAAAGAGCTAGAGAACATGACCTATGAGAAAACACTGCAAAAAATGGGTTTGTTTAGTCTGGAGAAGAGAAGACTGAGGGGGACATGATAATAGTTTCAATTACATAAAAGGGTGTTATAGGTAGGAGGGTAAAAAATTTTTCTCCTTAACATCTGGTTATGGGAAAAGAAGCAATGGGTTTCAATTGCAGCAAGGGAGGTTTAGGTTGGACATTAGGAAAAACTTCCTAACTGTCAGGATAGTTAAGCACTGGAACAAATTGCCTAAGGAGGTTGTGGAATCTCCATCATTGGAGGATTTAAAAACAGGTTAGACAAACACCTGTCAGCAATGGTCTAGTTATGCCTTGAGTGCAGTGAACTGGACTTGATGACCTGTTGTGGTCCCTTCCAGTCCTATACGTCTGTGACTCCATGCATCACACAATAATATAGATGGCCAACACACTGTCAGTTTGTATATGATACCTTCCAAGACAATGTTTGACTGATTATTCTGAGAACAGTGTTTTGCCAGTTGGTTCTTACCAAGTACGACCACCTTATAAAATGATTTTTATATCCTTACTCTATTTCCCAGTGGACAGGTGTCAGCATTACATAGACCACTGCAACAACATCGTTTCTTTTGAGCAGAATCAGTAGAGAGACCAAGGAATTAATGTTGCCCATGCAGTGCAATACACTTGTTCTGTGGATAAATTAAGTTCTTCATTTTCCTTGCTTCTCAGTCTGTCATAGTTCATAGACACTAATATCACTCATCTGTATGTCTGTCTATCAAAGGCATTTCTCAGCACCTATCATCTTAGTATCTAAACTGTTTGCTTCTTGGGTTCAACCCTCATTCCCATGGGGTAAGCGAGAATTCATTTTGTAGGCTTTTGAACTGCGGGCCGATAGGTTTTCCAATAATGGTTACTGAAAGAACAGTAAGGAGCCTTAATTAGAGTCACTACAAGCTTACCCACAACAGTTTCTACTTTTGCAACTCTTAGTTTTACCCCTAGAAGCTATATATTTTTTGTTTTCCTTCACTCTTCCTTTGCCATGGCACCTGACACTTCTAAATATAAAAGATTGTTTTATAAACTGCCCAGTTTGCTTTTTTTCATAATCATGTTCTGCAAAGAGAATATGCTTTAAATTTGCATGAAGAGTGCACAAAATAATTAAAGTTTAATCCCATTACACAAGAAACTTATCACACTCTTAATTATCATCACATCATAGTTAAAATTACCAAGCAACATTTAAAATATCTGGTTTATGATGGAAAAATAATGGTGTAATTATCCTTAAACATATCAGTCTGGGCACATTACAAAGGCATATATCTGATCTGAGGTCAGTGCAATGTGAGCAACATTTTATATATAGATTCATAGACGCATAGACTATAAGGTCAGAAGGAACCATTATGATCATCTAGTCTGACTTCCTGCACAACGCAGGCCACAAAACTTCACCCACCCACTCCTGTACTAGACCTCCTAGCCTAAGACTGAGTTATTGAAGTCCTTTGACTTTACTGAAGATCTTTCATTGGCTATCGTTGCTAAAACATTAACACAATGATTATGAAGTTTAAGGAAGTGAATTACAGTGACAATAAATGGAGGAATGGAAAGTGTACAACAACAGACAGACAATGGGAGCAATGTGAAATCAGAGGCTAGTTGAGCAGTGAAAATATACACTACATACACAGTGATAATCATATATAGGTTTCTAATTCTTATGTCACATTTCTGTACTACACAGACAGTCTTCAGGGATATTAATGAGAGGAATGCAAAGAGTGATTAGAAAGTCATGAAGACATTTATGTGAACACTTCAGTCATAACTAATCAATACATCTAACAATATAAAACTTGGTCATCGTAAGCAAAGAAGTTTCAACAAATGATACAATTATTTCACACTGGAGAAGCCTGGATAAACCTATTGCATCTTTAGCTTCTAGATTACTTCTGGGTGTCTAAAAATAATTGAGGCACCATGGTGTACCTTGATTATTAAAAGTGAAATCATCCTGATGGATTCGGAGCAGGAGAAGGGAGGGATGAGGTATATGACCTGTGGTGACTTAATACAGAATGGTCTTGAGACACCTTTTCACCAATTTTGATTTCCTCCTCAAGCCTTCCAATCCTGTTCCCTCCTTTCTTTCTGCACAGTATTTTAGTGATTTCTTCAAAGAAAAAAAATAAGATTCACCAAGATTTCCATCCTCCACTTTTCCAACCTTCCTTTCCCTTTTTTTTTTTTTGCAAGGATGAACTTCTCTTGATCTATTTCTCCAATGAATTAGAATCTAGCATGCTTTCCATTAATGATACTTTGATATTCTAGTCTAACTCCCAGTGGGTATGTGTCAATATAAAAAACAATCATCGCAATTGGCATTAATGGCACCAGCAGGGGGGGGCAAAGATTATTTGGGCCTTGGCGACTAAAATATCTTCTCACCCCTAGGTGATATTATCGGGATGGGCCTGATATTTGGGGCTTATACACACAACTATTCCCACCCTCACCCGAAAATAAGTGTCCTGATTTTTCACACTTGCTATCTCTTCACCCTATCTAGAGTTCGTATAGCAAGGTCAAATTACACTGGTGGAGCAACGTGCAAAAGCTTCTACTGGCAGTGCAAAATGCCTGTCTGGTATCTGTGCTATCTAACACCTTTTAACGGCACAAACACACACAACATCAGCCAAAATTAGATTTGATCCTACAGTTCAGTTTCTTTTATTTACCTTCTGAAGTCCATTTATTCCTCAATGTTGTCTAAATAAATAGACTTCAGTTACCCAATAAGGTTTATAGTGCACAGCTGAAATTGTGTATACATTAAGAGTCTAAGAAGAGATATTTGAAATCATTCCTAATTCACACAGTGTTTAACAAATCTCAGTTGAAATGAGAGCTACTTTCTTCAATGAATATTTTATGTTTTGAATAGTCTAACAAATAGAACCTAAATATAACTAAACAAATATCCTTTACATTTAATCATGAAGACTGTACCTATAACCAATGACTTAATGTGTGCGCACCCACGTGTGCATTTGATAAATACACTCATTGCAACGTGAGAGCATGATTAATTGCTTTATTAGATAAGAACTTGGCCCAAAACATCTACTTCCAAGTTTGTTTCAACTTCAGCTCTCTGCTTGTCACGTAGCATGTGTGCAGAAAATAGAGAGAAGTGATTCAACACAAGGGAAGGAACGAACATTGCAAGCTATATAGCACTGAACTAGAAGAGATATCTGGCTTTGAAACTTTATCCTTTTTCATCAACCTAAGCACTAATTTCTTATATAAACAAAAACATTTACATCATAGTTATGGAGAAATACGTTGCTAAAATCAAGAGGAATTAATTTTCTTTTTCTCACTGACATATTAAACAAGTAGAATAAACATGAAATGAAATATGTTTTGTGTGAAATGTTTGGCCATTTCCCAACTTCAATCTATGCGCAAAAATCCACTGAATGGATTTTGTGGGTTTAGGACATGACATAGCTTTTTGGATACATGGGGTTCTTGGAAGGAACAAGGAAAGTGATTTTGTTTCAGTGTGGTGGCACTTATGGTTTTTTAATTACTATTTCCTGTGTAGTTCTTAACATGCTTCATCTGTGTGACCCAGGGAGTCCTTCAATGTCAACTGGCAGAAAGCACATCACCATAGGACTCACATCAGTCCTGACACACTCATTTTCCTAACACACTTATCATAATCTGTATTAAACGTGTCATGTGAGGCATCATATGCAAATTGATAACACACTGACTATTAATATTATGTGATGTATGCATAAGAGGTGCATATAGAATTACAGATGTGTTCTTAAAAGGTGCTTGTCAAGTAATACATAAACCCAGCCAGTCCTAGACAAAGGAATATCGTTTCCTATTTTCCTTTGCCTCCATAGTAAATTGAGCCAGGTAACACCTCAGAGGACAATGAAAACAACATCTGCAGAGAAGACACACAAATTTATCAAGGTAATGTGCAGGGGTGAAGATCATTTAATGATCACAATAAGGGATTGGAGTCTGCTCCCCCAGGGAGCCTTCCTGGCTCTTGAAACTCAGACAATAGACTTTGGGAGATATAAGCAGAAACAGAAAGCTATTTTGGGATCCAGCATTGGGAAAATGAAAGAGGCCAGAGCTCTTGTAAACAGAGAAATGTGGATCCTCCAGCTAAGGGGATTATCTGAAGTATCTGGGAACTGACTTTAGTTAAATCTGCTTAGACAAAGAACATAACCTGAAGTAAAGACTTAGTCACTAGAAAGTGTGTTTGGTTTTGTTTTTCTCGTAACCATATCTGTGTCTTTTATTCTTACTTATTACTTAACTGTATGTTTTTTGTTAATGAACTCATTCTTGTTTTATTACAAAACCATCTCAGTGCTGTTCATCAAACTGAAGTGTGGGTCTTCACTTAATCTAACAGGCTAGTGTGTGCGCTCTCTTTTCGGAGGCAGCAAACATAATTTCTATGAGGGGACAGGGACTGGATTCTGCAGAAAAACATCTCAGGGAACATGGGAATTGGGATTCACAGAATGTTACATGTGTTAGTACCTGTTTGTAAATATTAATACTTTTATTTTTTTCTTTCTGTATATTTGATTAATTTATATATATTAACAATTCTTTAGAATCTTCACCTTCAACAAAAAGTATGCCTGAACTCTAAGGCACAGAACAATGGTCCTTTACCAATAAGTAACTCTATAATGCTGTATTTTAACAACCTTATGTTGACATGAATATATATAGACTTGGGAAACTAATAAGGGATGATTGTTACAACAGATGTTTTCTGTTGGGAAATCAAAAGGGAAGAATGATTGTGGAGTAAGAAGGACCCACTGAAAGATATTATCTTGAAGAATTGTTAGTCCTCCCAGCTGTAAATAATCATGCCTTCATACATAAATCAGGTAAACTGAGAATGTGTAGAAATGACATCACAAATACGTTTATGGAAGAATATTCTTGGCAACGAGGTTTCCTTAGTCTGAAACCCTATATAATGATACTGGGGAATTTAGTTGGGGAAATGAAGACTGCACATCCCTTCCAGATGCAGGAGAGACACATATCCAGCTCTTAGTCTGACAACAAAGGCTGATAATGTATCTTTTTCATTCTGTATTGTGTATAATGCTCTATTAATCATCTGATTGATAATCTTAGATTAAATCATTCTAGTTGAGGCTGTTATTCTGACAATCTTGAGTCATTAAATCAGACATGCAACAATGGCAAAGCAAGGTTTGCAATGGCGGAGTCTGGAGGTGTTTGCTAAGAAGGCACACAAGCTGGTGTATCAGAGTGCTGGGCCATACCTTAGCAGTAGCAAAGCTCACTCTTACTGAGGCAGAGTGGTTACTCAGTGACTCACAGTTCTGGGTGACCAGAGAAAAGTGTCACAATCTGCACCGAAGTGAAATATACCGAATTTGTAAAGCACCTGCATCATTCAAGGCTACAATTTGCCCTCATGAA
Source organism: Emydura macquarii macquarii (assembly GCF_026122565.2). NCBI lineage: Eukaryota > Metazoa > Chordata > Testudines > Chelidae > Emydura > Emydura macquarii. Next base: position 13,497,419 of record NW_027130520.1, on the reverse strand, counting down.
TGAGGCTTGAGTGCAGTGGCCATGCAGAAGTCTCTGCATCCTTTGCAAAAAGCAGACTGAATTTATAGAGGATTTAGGCAGAGCTGGTGTTAGGCGTAAACAGACTAAGCAATTGCTTAGGGAGCCAAGCAGTTGTTCTCACCTGTATGGCAGTGACAGCCATGGATGGGGCTTTACTGTCTGCCCACATGAACAAGTTCTGGATGAGAAGAATTCCTATCTCCCAACAACCTCAGAATTTCCTGAATTCAGCAAACAATAGAGTAGTCCCCTTTAGATGAATTAATATTTACAAGGCCCAATGCTCAAATACTTCTGCAATCAAACAGAGCTTTCCATGAGTGAAGAGTGAGAGACTGAGATCCATGGAATTTATTGGGCCAAAAGACTATAGAGATGAATAGACTAAAAAGTATACATTTCACTTGTAAACTGGATTTGGTCAAATTCATATGTGAAGTCTCAGAACTCTAAAGTGGTGTCATTTATACTTTTTTTCCAGCCCTTCACTCTGTAAATTACACCATCCACAAAATTCCCAACACTAACCTGTATAACTTATCTGAGGTGTCTTATCAGTAATATCACATACCAAATTAATGCTAATAAACCCCTTAGGCCACATATCATAATGTATTCTCCCTAATTTAAATCCCATTTGCTTTAGCTTCACTTGTTTTATTCCATCTGTTTACTCCACTTTGAATAAAATAGTGTATACTTTAGTTCTCTTTTAATCCTTATTTGGCTTTGTAAATCCTCAAGAATTAATTTTATACCTTTGGAATTGACTGTCATAAGAATTAGTAACATAATAACTTAAAACAATTTAGCCTTTTAAATAAAGTATTCTAGAAGGAAGAGATATTTTATTACAACTATTATTTTTTTCCTGTTGCATAGTTGTAGAATAGGAATAAAGTCTACTACTATGTGCATGTTATATAGGAGATAGTCAGGAATTTAAACACAGGGACATTTCATAAGCTAAAAAAAATTGAGCTGAAAGACAGAATGTGTTTTTAAAAACCATTACAAATTAAACACATCTGCTATTCTGCAGACTAATGTACTATTTTTTCTCTCCCACACTTTACCTTTGCATCATTTCCAAAACTATTTTACCATGTACTCAGCTGCCTCAGAGAAGAATACTGCGGTACATTTCAAAATGAGTTAAAGTGATAAGCATTGTACTTTCACTTCTCATTCATTGGCTCAAGCTTTGTTATTGCAGATGACAAGCTATTGGTATCCCCCAGAAAGAGTTTATACTATTTATATATCACTCTTACATACAGAGCACTCCTACTACATTGTAGTATTCAGTCTACTCATAAAATATAACCTTTTCAAATAGAGTTAAAAAAATTAAAAAGGGTTTTCTTTTCTTTCCCTCTCCTCCCAACTCTTAACCTTATGCAGAAACATGTTATTTGGTTTCAATTTGAAACCAGACTCTCAGAACTCAGGTGAAACAAGGACCTTCTATTGAGAAAAAGAGTGGGCCCCCGGCTTGAGTAGCATTCCTACCTCAGCTTTCATTTAATGGTGTTGGGTGCCATACAAAAATCTAAAATAGGTACAATAAGACTAAGATGAGTGAGGCTGCTGCCATAGGTCTCTGCTCTGATGGAAAGACCTAACTATCAATGACATCATACATCCTGCTTCTTCTTTTCATGAAACAGCAAGGAGAAAGGTAATGAACTGAATTGAGAGATGCCATCTCCCTCTCATTAAGGGAAGGGTGGAAGAATCGTTATTTGAGGACACAAAATAAGAGAGGGTATACTTCTTCCAACCTACTTTTCAGAAAGGATCCAGAGATGATTGCATTTCAGTAGCAGATGAAATAAATCCTGCTTATAAAAATATCCTAGGGTGGGTCTACACTTGTATCCGGGGTGTATGATTCCTAGCTCAAATGTATACGCTCACACTAAATTTGATTGAACTAGAGAGCTAAAAATAGCTAAAAATGGCAGTGCAAGTGTGGGATGGCTAGCTGTCCAGAGTCTCAGATGAGTAGTACTGTGCTGCTGCAGCAATGTTATTTTTAGCATACTACCTCAGAGTATATCTTCTTGAGTTGAGAGTCAGGGCCCCAGCTCCATGAATAGACATATTCCTATAGTTTTTAAAGTGCCTTGGTATTTTTGGTGGTTAAAGTCAGTCTAAAAAATATAATATTGAATTAGAGATAGCATTCTCATGGGCTCTGAATAGAGAATATGCATACTGGATATTGTCCAAATGTATTCTTTTCTTGGGATTTGTCTTTACAGGTAACTTAGGCCCCAACACAATCTGGTCCTATGTGACAGATCTGGGACACCAGGAGAAATAGGCCACATTTGTGCAACCTCCCTTGACTTTGGGTCTGGTCATGTAAGCATGCTATGTGTGGGAGTTGTTTGGCAGACAATAAAAAGGGGTAGAGAAGGAGTAGACCCTTGATCCTTCCTCGCCAGCACACAACAGCCAGCACTGGGTTGTGTCACAATGTGTTTCTAAGTAAAAGGCCAACAGGAAGTTACCACTATCCTCCCACCCAGAGGAACAGAGAAAACTGTGCCAGTGCCCCCCTAGGCAACTCCTGGGGTACTGCAGCTGTGGTTCAGGGCTGTGTCTAATAACACAATCCATCCCTAATCATGTATGTCTTATGCGATTTTCAAATTCAGGTTTTTAATTATTCACCATGTATTAGGTGCATGCATGCATGCATATCTTAAACTATACACTTCCTGCCTGCCTCTGTTTTCTGACAAATTAAAAATGTTTCATGGGATTTCATTCAGGTTTTTCAAAAATTAATGAATTATGCAGAGGACAACTTGTAATTCAACTTTTTTGTTTTGTGGTTATAAAGACCTGGAAGAGTCTTACCTCTAGGGTAATGAAAGTGATACAGTAATAAGTAGTGTGTATTTGGAAGGTTATTCATAAGTAAGTTTAGACTTGTGTTTTAGACTGCAACTTGAGTTCATGTGTCTCCTTTTCTGTTCTCTCCAGCTAACCTCACATTTGAGAAATAATCAATAGTTTGATACATTACTGAAATGAAAATAAATAAGCTGCTAAATTGAATCTGCACTGAGTTTCACCTAGGACTCTGATCTAGCAGTAAAAGAGAAACAACATATGACTAGGATTGTAGTTATTAGCGAAACATATTCATACCTGAAGTGCTTCCAGCTGTTAGAAAAAGTACATCTATATAAAAATATACACATATCACTAAGAACATGTTTTTAATAAAGGAATATCCCCGAAAATATTTGATTAAGAAAAAGGATTAACTGTAAATTGACCTGAGGAGTCAAGCAATATGGGCAGCTAATTCAGGGCATTAGTAATCTGTACATACCATCTGAAACTGAATCATCTGTAAAATATATTTATTTTAATTTAGTATTTTATTTCAATTTACAATGTGCATGCACCAGGTTTACGAACACCCCTGATTAAGGAAACAAAACTACAAATAGTTAAAATGAATGTAGAACAAAAATGAAACCTGTCCAAATATCCTTGAATTACTCAGGACTAGAACTCTTCCTCAATACCTACACATCTACCATTTCCTCTTAACAATCTGGGGAGGGTGGAGGAAGGAAGTGTGGAAATCAAGGAGAACCTAATCATTTTGCATCATGATTTGATAATAAACAAATTGATCTTAGACAAACAATAAGAAAGGCACATTCTACCTCTGAAAACATACAATGAAAATAATTTTCCTCCTGTCCCATAAGACCAGAAGTTGTTAGCTTGAGTGACTCAGCTGATCTTAATAGGGAGAGAGGGTGACTCCAAGGTAACCAGGACCCCACCCATTTCAAGATTTGGGATGGGATTCTCAAAGAGGCCCAATGGTGTTACACAAACTCCCATTGACATATGACAGGACGTGAGCACCTAAATATTTTGGGCTCTTCTGAAAATGTTTGCCTTGTAGGCTAAGACCAAAAACTTAAATTGCATTCTGAAGAAAACTGGAAACCAGTGCTGCTCAAGAAACATAGGTGTGTTTTTCTCCCTGTAAGAAATACTCCTTAAACTGGTTCCTAAAGTCTACTCCAGCTGCAGTTTCTGATTGGTCAGGGGGTAGCCTCATGCAGTAATGATGATCCAGTCCCAAAATGAAAAAAATACAAATAACTGTGGTGAGGCCCTCATTTAAAAGAAAAGTCTTCAGCCTGTTGCCCAAGCATAAATAACAAAAAGCATTCTTAGCTACCATTGCTAACTGAGCTTCCCACATGGTCCCCACAATGTGAACTTGAGTAACAAAAGGAAGGCAGACACACACACTGCACCAACTGAGGGGAACCTTTCTTCCAGTTGTTTTTTCCTCATTTACCAGAGGAACCTGAAAGGACTGAATCACAATCAGTCCATGCCAGCCAATGGAAAATCTGATCAACTGCGTGAGTTGTCTGATGAAATGGAAATGTCACCATAAAATAAGCAACTAGAATTGTCCATGACACAAATTAATGTCCCATGGAAATATGAGGTTTTGGGGAAAAAACCTTTCATCTCAGTTCGGGGCAGAAAATCTGAAAAATTTCATTAAAGTGAAGTTGACAAAAAACTTTCCAGAAGAGGAGTTCTCATTTTAATGTCCCAATGAAAAATTATTTTGCAAAAAGGTGTTTTCTGCTAGAAAATAATTCCAATGAGAAATTGCTGATCTGTTCTATAAGCAATATAAGATGCATCTTGATGAAGATGAAAAATTGCTTAACACTTTATTGGTCCCCTCAGCAAAAAATGAGAAAGTGCCATTCAAAAGGAACTCCCTTCATCCTTGCCACTGTCTGCTATTCTCTCAGCAACATGGTAACAAAGGCATAGGATAGACCTAAAATTATCAATATGGACACTTGGATGTTATACAATACCAACAGATCACTGACCAACAAAACTAGTGAAATTTCTGCACCCTACATGTAGACCTAAAACCAGATTGACAGGCTCAATATCTGAAGACACAATTTTTGCCATTGCTGCTTTGACATCTCCTTCTCAATCACTTTCCGTGAAAGGGAAGATTAGAGACTAGGTCAGTGATTCCCAGCCCCTGGCCCACGGAGTCTTTCAAAGTGGCCTGTCACTCCACTTCTGCTCGCTGCAGAACGGAGCCACTGCCTAAGGACCCAGGTGGAGCACATTGCTGCTGGGCTACAAGACCAGTGCAGGCTCCTTGCTGCAGCCAAGGGGATAGGAGATCAGCTCTCCCCTGCCCTGGAGCCAGCAAAGAGCAAAGCGCTCTGCCTGGGTCCCTAGGACTGGGGTCCCTGTTGGAGCCAGAGGAAGGGGAGCACTGATCTCCTGTCTCCCTGGCTGCAGAAGGGAACCACTGCCTAGGGACCCAGGTGGAGTCACGGGGCTACAGGACACATGTGGTTTCCCTGGTGCAGCCAGGGAGACAGAAGATTCAGCCTCCTCGCTGAACTTGCAATGGGAGGTGCGGGAGCTGCCCCCACCATGCTTGAGAAAAGGCAGGATTCTAAAAATCAGTGCCTTCCAATTTGGCCTGCACTTAGCAGGCTTCCCACCATGACTTAGCTGCCCAGCCATGAATGTAGTGTGTGTAGAATCATCATCTACACTTATGCTTTGTCTGAATGTGTGACATACTGTAATTTGTAGGGGTAAAATAGTGAATGTAAAAAATGAGCACAGTAGCATCAGAATGTTTACTTCAAATATGTAGTGATTTGTAGTCCTTAACGGTGTATAAGTCAATACATTTTTATGCGTTCATAGGCTGGTGACCCTTCAGGACTGTAAAAACTATATTTGTGGCCCTCCAGCCAGAAAGGTTGGGAAACACTGGACTAGATGATAATCTGATAAAATAATACATTTTAAAGTTGGTTTCTGATGTGATGCTTGTATCATATTTCTATAAAGGCTTTGTGCTTATGATAAATTGTAACACTATGAACTGTACTCACAGCATGCTTTGCATTCATGCTAAGCTTGTAATGAAAATGTACAAGGAACAGGGGTCAAACACTGTTTACCTATTAGTATGTGTAGGAACTGTCAAAGACAATATGTATGTTCTAGGAATAATTGGTGAAGATGATCTGTGTACTCTGAAAATCAGGTACAAAACTAGATTAGAAAATGGATGAAGAAAGGTTTGTGCTAATATAGTGGAATTTTCCATCTGCTGTAAATAAGTAGAGTATAAAACAGATCATTTTTGTAATCACTTTGGGACAGGCTGAGCTGCTGCAAGACTGTTCCCCAGAGATTGGTAATGTATGTCTGTGTTGATTACTCAGTGTTTAATATACTGATTGAACCAAGTAATCTTACATGTCTTCAATAAAAGAATTGAATCTTCAATCTGCTGGCATGCTGCCCTCCTGATGGGAGGCACTGATAATCTCTTTGAGTACCGGGTACTTTCGCTCGCAACTGGATTTTATCAGCAAAGGGAGTTATGGGTCAACTTTGCAGTTGGTAATGATAAGCTCCGTAAGTCTTTTATATCATCTAAATCTTAGGGAAAACTGCTCCAGAACAGGCTTTATATCCACGGAAACTGAAAACTCAGTCTAAAACTCGGCAGTCTTCGCAAAGGGCATTTCCTAAGGATCCGTATCTGAAGTGGGAGTGGGGTTTCACAATGCAAAGAAACGCTATCCAACAATTTAGGAAAATAAGTGAAGGCTCCTTTTGAGCCTATAGGGAGAATGCAATAGTTGGAATTATAGTACACATAGAGGTTTAAGGTATATACACAAGAAACAAGAGTGTTCCACCCCAAAATATCAGACTTTACCAGTAAGTAGAGGATGATCACCCAGGCAGCTGCCACATGAGACCATTTTATCTAACTTTCTTTTACTTTGACACGATTAGTCTTGATAAGTGTTTTGTGCTGCTATGAATTGTTTAACAGGCTGGCTTATTTATATAATTTACAAAATAGCCTAGGCACAGGGTCAGAAAGTCTTCCCTAAATTTAATCAATTAAAAAGTATACATTTAAGTGTCACTGAGTGATCTTTGCAGTTAATATGACAATAAATAAATGTGCCCAATGGATTAATGGCCTTTTTCATCAATAAAAATATAAATCTAAGGAGCCAGATCCCCAGATAGTGCTAATTGGAGATGCATCTATTTACTTCACCTGAGGATCTGACTTGAAAAATATTTAAAACTCCTCAGTAGTTAATGATGATGACTAAATATATAAACCTAATTTTTAAGGCCACATTGTGACTTGTACTACACACCTGTGCAGGGAAATAAGGCTGAGTGAGAACCCCACCCCTGGCCCCATGCCTTTATATGGGATATCTGGGAGTAAATTAGGTGCAGGCATGCAGAAATAAGTAGATGCACCATGCTCACTGCTCTCGACTTTGGGAAGGTGAATGGGAAATAGGTAGAGCCTTGGCTCTAGTCTGCACACCCAACAGCTGAATCAGCATGGGGGTTGCTATAATTTGACACTGGTATTGCATGTCTGAGTTGATGCTGATTGGATATTCTCAAATAACAAGCTCAATTGGAATTATTTAATGAAAGATTATCAGAGATTAGTACAGCACTACAGGGAATACAAAAAGATTAAATACATTCCCCCCTTGATGTAATAAAGAGCTGTCTCTGTGCCTCTTCTTCACTTTGAGTGGTAGGATGCAACAATTTCATTGCCCAACTAAGTTCCATGCCCAGTGTCATGTTGACTTTTTAAACAAAGAAACCTCTTTGTCAAAGGAAACATATGTTCTGAAGTAATTTCTATACATTCTCAGTTTACCTAATGTATGTGTGAAAGCATCATTATTTGTTTGGCTGTCCGTTGTACTCAACAATGACTGTGGAGGAGGGAAATTTAGCACCTGTTAGCTTGGCGATGAGAAACGAGTCCAGAATTTGAAATAAAGCCTCTGAGAGTTCAGACAGGAGAAATTGGAGAGCTGCTTGATATTAGTCCATTGAAGATGGTGCTGTTGATATGCTGCTTCTCTATGTGTGCATCAACTACGTGGATAGAAACATACATTACACATCTCCATTTACATCTATCTCTGGCAACTTCTTCCCAATTTTCTATGCTAATATTTGGTTTCTTCATGTTCCTTTTCAAAATGTCCTTATAGAACAACTTTTGCAGTCCTCTCTCATGTTTCCCTTCTTTGAGTCCACCATAGAAAATAATCTTTGGGAACCAAAGATCCAGCATATAGACAACATGACCTGTTCATCTCAGCTGTGCAGCTGCTAAAAGTGCCACAAACTAGGCATGCCAGCTCTTCTCAATACCCTGGTGTTTGGAACTCAATCTTGCCATTTAATTCCTAGAAACTGCTGCAGATGTCTCAGTTGCAGACTTGTATGCATTTTGATGTTTCACCTATATAGGGTGAAGAATGAATTAGAGGACTTCTCCCTATATAGAACTTCTCTTTGCAGATGATTCAGCACTCATTCGCTCAGAGACATCCAAGAGATAACCACTCCCTAAACTTCTTTACTAATCATCCAATAGACAAAATGCAGGCATTGATGCCATACCTGAAGTTCTTATAATTGGGGAAGCTCTTAAATGTGCCAAAACCTTTATATATCTAGGAAGCATAGTTGCTAGTGATAACACTCCTGATGCAGAAGTTCCAGATCGTATTCAGTCAGGATCCAAAATGTTTGGAAGACTATCGGAACGTTTTTATTATCAGCACAGCATCATCACAGCAACTAAGATGAAGGGCCATCATGCTGTGGTTCTGACTGCACTGCTGTATTCTATAGCATCATTACTTACTGTAGTAAGTATAAGACCTGCCATAAGGCCTGTAAAACAGGTTAAGGCCTAAGTGGAAAAAGCCAAGTGAACAGGAGTATGAGTGGAAAAAAACAAGCTAGCTGAAAAATGCTGATACTGCAAGCATATATATTGCCAAAATATTGTCAAAATATTAAATTATGTAGCAGGGATAGGAGGTACCAAGATATTAAAAAGAACTAACTCCCTAAAATGACACTTCGATGAATAGAAATGACTAAAAAGTGATAAATGGAGTTGTTTTGCCCAAATCAGCCAATTAACGGAAAAAGGTGGTATTAGACTACGTCAAGAGGCTGGCAACTACCTACGTAAAAGGGGGCAGGAAGAAATTGTATGCAACAATGCATAAAAGAGGGTGTCAGAGGGAACAAAGCTGTCCAGTATATGGGATAACAGAAAGTCCCACCCTTGGGCCATGGCCATTATAACGCCGCCTATACAAAACTGACCCAAAGATACTCTGTAGGTCACTTCTTATTGTGCCGCACGCAATAAACCTGGCCTGGGTGCCTTCGTTGCTCAGCTAATCTGTGGTCGTGTTGATTCATTCAATTGTGAGAGCCGTCTCGGTTTCCCAGCCAGAGCTGGGACAGCATATACACAGGGACACACGCATGCAGCCTACACTGATAAACATCGGTGGTCAACACACCGTACCACACTTACCTCTGTGATGAATAACAATTGTTCAAGATAATATCTTTCAGTGGGTCTTTCTGCTCCTATAAGCATTCTTCCCTGTTGATTCCCAATAGGAAACATCTGCTGTAGCAATCATCCATTACCAGTTTCCCAGGTTTACATATGTTTATGTAAGTATCATATATATTAAGGGGATGGTTTCCAAGACTACCTAGAGTTCTACAGACAGGGAGACACCAGGGATTATTAGATACAGTCTAACATACAGAATTCCTGAATACGGTTACTTATCATACTTTAAAAATAGTGTAATGCTGATCCACACAGGGACATTGGCAGTGGGGCTCAAACCTGGGACTTCTTGAGTTTTATGCATGAGCCTCTACGCCCTGAGCTAAAAAACATCTCTCTTAACTGATGCTGTAGCAGGTTCATCAATCTCTATCTAGCTTTGCCATCACTAGAGGAGAGATTGCTATTCTAGCATTAACCTAGTCCTGAAGGGCCTGATCTTGAAGAGTTCAAGCACCTGCAACTCACTGACTACAGTGGGAGAAGACATGTTCAGCACTTCTCAGGATAAGCTCATAAATTTGTGTGCCTAAATTTACAATTTGTATACACAAACAATTGTGTGTGCCAATCTTTGCATGTCCTATTGACTCAATGTATTTGGAGTAATAAATGGGTAACTGAAATTCTATGGATTCTGTTATACAGGAGGTCAACCCTGATAACCTAATGGTCCCATGTAACCTTAAAAATCTATGAATAAACTAAGGTAATAGGACATCTACCCAAAATCTGCATTCAAATACTGATTACTGTGAGCAGAAAGAAATGTGCTTAGAATATTGTAGGTGAAATTTTAATGGCCATTTTTTAAAGTTCGAGAGAGAGTGAAAAACTCAGACAGTCAACTTCAATAAACTATTTGCAAACATGATTTTACAACACATCAGGACAGAGTTTAGAGAAGACATCTCTCAACACCTTGAAGCAGACAGTCTCTCCTCTTGTTTGCTTTGGAACTATTCTGAAGCTAATCCTAAACTCAGGGGAAATTAGATTCAATATGTAACAATAATCAATCCACTAAATAATTATGACAATATAATTCAGTTCAACATCCTTGGGAGAATTAAACTTATTTATATGAAAGTAAACAACCTGTGCTCTGCTCGCAAGATTCAGCATACAGAGTGTTAATAAATATCAATAAATATTTAAAAGATGTTAAAAATATTTCAACAGTTTGATATTTTAGGTAAAAAACTTTTTTGCAGTTGTGAATTACCAGCCACAGAACAGGGGTCCAGAGGAGTATGGAATACTTACCACTCCTGCTCCTATCTTGTCACCTCATGATCAGGCCAAATAAAGAGACTGATAGAATGGACTGACTTAAATGACTTCCACTTTATGGTGGGATAAGAATTACCTGAACTTTTCATCAATCAAAACTGGGAATTCACCTCAGCTCAACTTGCCCTTAAGTAATTTCTCACCACCTCTTGAACAGACTACATATTTTTACCACGTTCTTCAAAAAAAACCTATTCAATCAAGTCCTGTTCAGTCAACACATCAAGTTCTTACATGGAACTTGCAGCTACAAATAATCTCATTTTGCTCCATAAAAGATCACAAAATTCTATAGTTATTAAAGACTCAATTTCAATTTATAAAAACATCAACCAAACAACTGCATAATTTTGTTCTGAAGGGCAGCCTCGGGTTGTAAAATAAAATTTAAATAGGACATTCTTCTATAAAGATTAAGACAAAACAACAATAGAAGACAAATATCCTATTCTTTATATCTTCATCTAACCATTCTTGGTTTTCCTATAGTAGGTCTGGTATGTCATAGCTCTGGTAGATGTTAACTTCAGTAGAACTATGCCTGAAAGTACCAGCTCACCATTGGAAATAGGAAATTCATGATCAGGCCCTTGGTGCATATACTGAGAGAACAGATCCACCATTATAAATAATATTTTGATAAGACTAACTTTTATTGGAGACAAATTCAATGAATTGGACTAATGAGTTATTTCCACATCTCAGGATTTGGTCCTTTCTTCTTGGTGAAATAGATTAATTCCAGAGAGAATATATAGAGCAATAAAAACGTGTTAAATCTCTGTGTTGACTACTTTATCCAAGTTGAGAAATTTTCCTTCTAGATTTGGTGTACTGAATAACAGAGTTGATTAGAGGTTGGGTTTTTAAAAAAATAACATTTTTCTTTTTTTTCAAAATTTAATTTTTTTCTATGAAAAAAGTATTTCACAGTTGAGGGGAAAAAATTTCAGAACACTCTTCCATTGGCCAAAGCAGGGAGAATTGAATGGGGGTTGGGCAGTAGTGACAGAGAATGTTGTTTTCCCTATCAAACCAACTTAAAAAAAAAAAATGAAATCATTTAGAAATTGTGGCTCTTTTTTTCATAAAAAATTAAATATTCTGACTAAATTGAAAATTTAACAGAAATAACTAGTCAAAAACATTTAATAGAAAAAGGAGTTATTTGGGCAGAACATTTTCTACAAGCTCTAGTGATTATATTATTATGGTCCTAGTGCCTTCTTGTTTTCTAATGAACAAAAGCCTCATACCAAAGGCTAAATTGCTTCCTATCAGATAGCTTTGAATTCTAACCTCTATCTGCTGAAATACTGGTTTAATTTGTATGTGGCTGATTGCTTCTTCAAAGAAAGAGGAAAAGAAAGAAAGAACTAGCACATTATATCAGTTTGCAAAATGGCTGCATTGATTGTTTTGAACCATGGCTGCTGCTTGAAGAACTGTATGAGTCTTGTAGCTATTCACTTTTGACATAAAACATATTGAAAAATATTTATTACTAGTCCTATTGACCCATTACATTACGTGGCTTGTAGCCACATAAAACAGACACATAAGACCTGCATTTAACCTACCCTGCTATCTAATAAATGGAGATGTGAGAATTTGTGGGAGGATAATCTGACCAATTCAGATTTGATTTTTTTTAAAATGCTCTCTATCCACAGAAGCATAAAGGTAATATAGCCTGTCCTAGCACCCCAAATAGTGATCTCCCTATATATCCAAAGCTAAGTATCATAAGGCCTGTGTAGTTATTTTTGAATATCCTAAAATGTGCCAGGTGTCTCAAAAAACAAAAAAGACACAGATCCTTCCCTGAAGAGCAAATAAATTCAGCTTGATACAAGTGAAGGGCATGATCAAAGGAAAGGAAAGCTTCATTGCCTCTTACTTGGTGTTTGTACAATTGCCAGCACAATGAAAAGGAATCATTAGATACAGGATATAATTAAGGTTAAATCTCCTAAAAACACCCTAGTCCTATCCACCAAAATTTTTTTTAAAAATTGGTTTAAGTCTAAACAGTCCCTACTCCCCTTCCCTTTAGCCCCTCTACAGCACCCATTTGTGTGTGGGGAGGGTAGAGGGGACTTTGGGATTTTCATCCTAGTAGGGAATCTCCCTGCAAAGCCTTTTCACCACCATTGTGGGCTCTGCTGTCCTACCCAGCTATTTTATCTTGCCCCTACAAAGCTTACTTTCTTCATGGTAAGAGATGTTGTGTAAAAGTCCATGAACAGCTGACAACGTTTGCAAGGAATCTTTCTGGTGCAGATCTTCATCTCGTAACAGGAAGTGAGGGAGAGGCTGTCTCCTCATTTCCTCTCAAAGGGGAAAGTAGATGATGGAAAAGCAAATGGAAACATCAGCAAGAGCAACTGACCAAACCATTAGCTATTTTTGCCTCTAGGATAAAATTGGCCCAGTGAAGAGGGGCAGCATGAAGCATACTGACTGCTTTAAGACTTGTCATGGGACCTCCCTAGGGAAACAGAACACTTAAAACAACGTAGTGTAACTCACCTGATTTTATTACAAGTCTTACAATATTTGATGTTGTTCCTAAAGCCCCAGCTCCTCGTTTCATGTGATTATGTAAGAATCTCTGCTTTCATTTGAAACAAATAGTGTCTAGCCCTCATGGTTGGGGAGAAGTGCTTGAAAACCTGACCTAAAGCATAAGCAATAAAGCAAAGGAAAAGACCCCATAATTTATGTACAACAGAACCAGATCTACAAAAATCATTTTAAAATCCTTGTTTGATGTGTTTATAATTTATTTTTACTTTAATTCACAATTTTCCACTATTTCCCAGGACCAATTTCCCAATTTGTGCATAATGCCGGAGAAGTAGGACATTAAACTAAAGTAATGATTAGTTATGGTTATTAAAGATCCACTGATACTTTTCACAAGGGTAGGATGAATAGTCACAGACCCTCATAAAAATTCTAGGCTCACTGTTTACATTATATCCCTCTAGTATATTCTCCCTGTATTTTCATTGGATAAATCATTTTCTTATTTACTTTCTGTCCTAAATCACCTGCAAAGTGTCTGGGCATCAATAAAAGCTGTCACATGCTACTTGAGAAGGTAGTTCATCTTCTGAGTAAACTGGTTCATATTATACAGTACATTTTGTGTTCTGTAAATTTTTAACAACATTCTGGGATATTCAGGGATGAGATGTGCTATATATAAATATTTTTTCCTTTCATATGGTCCAGATCCTGAGGCCCTTCATCAGAAACTCCTATTGATACCAATACAGTGTAAAATCTTCAAGAGTTGTTTAATTGTGAGTCTTGTAATATTTGACGTTTATCCTAAAGCCTGAGATCCTGGAGTCATGCCATTATGTGAGAATCCCAGCTTTTATTTAAATAAAATAATAATAATAATAATAATAAATAAGTTTCTAACCCTCTTAACTCTTGAAAAAAATGTTGAAAATGTGAACCCTAAATGCTCAAAACCAGAAAGAAAATAAAAAGAACCCCAAATTATTATTTCTTAAGATCTCATGATTTTTAAATTAATGTTATTTTTTATAATAGTACTATCAATGGGAGGGCTGAGGAAAAGCTGAGACCAAGACAGTGTCTTGGAGCCCATGAGTTGGATCTCCATAGTCCTAATGGGATGGTGGTCAGCTGCCTCCATAGTACTATCTTCCCCTTACAAGTACACAACTTTGGCTCTCCGGCGGGAGGTCTACAATGGGGCAAATTCCTAACCATTTAATACCCACATTTTTAAAACTGGAAATAACTCTGCCAAAATGTAAAAAACAAAAACACAAAAAATAAATATCCTCAGATCAATCTCCACAAACAAGCATAACTTACAAATATATTGTAGTGAAGATTTCAAAAGTTACTGTGTTCAGAAACAAAATAAGACATTTAGAATATAATCTATAGCTTGAAACTTATTAAAAACTTTCTAGAGCACTTATCTTTAATGATACTATCTCCACAAGGCAGCAAAGTGTGGCAATTCTTTGATCCTGAAGCATTTGGGAATTGATACGACACTGTTTAAAAATGAAAATACGAAAACATCTTAAGGTGCCAGATCAAGTGGAATTATATGAAAAGCCAATTCCACTCAGACCTATGAGAACTACACAAGAAATAGACTGAGATATCAAAGTATTCTCTTTATTTCACACAAGTAAAGGCTAGGAAGCATAACGTGTGAGGGGTAGGGACCTAGAGCTACCTGTGAGACATGTAAATGTAATTATTGTATATAAAAATACTTTCAATATAGAAAACATACATTATTAATTTATAAATTATAAAAAGGAACAGTGTAAATAGTTATTTGATCAGAGCCTCAGCTGGTTTAAATCTGTGTAGCTACATTGATTGCAATGGAAAATTACTGTGGAACTGGCCCAATGATTTTTTGGTCTGCTACGATAGAAGTGCTTTTATAGTTTCATTTTTTCCCCAGTAGTACTCAAATATCTACTCCTAAATGATTGCAGTGAAATTACACCAATTTACACCAGTGGAGGAACTGGCCTAACAGTTTCTAAAATTTCACAGCCATCGGTGCTTTTTCATTTTAAACACCTATTTACTTCATAAATGTACTTCCCATAGCATTTTAATACTTTTTTTACTACTCTGGGAGAACAGACCAGCTGTCTTTCTGAATTATTTTAAAACTCTAAACAAATATACAATCTCACAATACTGAAAATAATTACAAACTATCCCATTATACCTGTGAAAAACAGAGTTTTCAGAAAAATTGCAGTATTATATTTCAGAATGTCTAACCAAATGCAAACTTATTCTAATTTCATTTTGAATGTAGAATCTGTATTATGCAGAAGTATTTGTACAGTATAAACCCAATTCAAGACCCATTGAAGTCAGTGGAAGCTTTTCCATTGACCTTATTGTATAAGGGTCCACTCTATGTAAGCTGTATGTAAGACACTGCAGTTCATGTTATATTTTGAATTCTGTAATCATATATGAAAATATAAAGAAATATCACATTTTAAGGCCTCTTCACAAGGAACAGAGTTAAGTTACAGCATTAAATGTCAATGTTTGTAATATTCTGAAGGAGTCATTGTTTTACCATCCTTAACATTGCATTAATGCTACATTATTGCATGGAATTTCCTTGGTTGAAAAGAAAAGGAAAAAAAAAATCTGAGCTATTTATATGGTAAATTCTTTGGGCCCTAATTTTGCAGTCCAATCAGTTTCAGTGGATCCTCTCTCTCTCTCTCTCTCTCACTCACTCACAGCATCTCTCTCACTGAAGTCAATATAAATATGCACAGGTGGTTGGGTACAGTTGCATCGATATAATTACAAAATCAGGGCCTTCATTTGAACCTATTTAGATTGATGCTTCCTGAACAAAACTCTCCTTAAGGTCTCTTAAACTTAGTAGTGTCCTTCACCTACAGTTTAGGCCAATGCAAACATGAAACACAGCAGAGACTCCCATTGTTCTATATCGTGCTAGCTTTGAAATGATCTTTAAAAAGAAGCACACAACAATAAATAGAAACATTTAATGATTTCATGTAGATTTAATTCTCCCACTCTCATGCATATTCACTTAGCCCTCTTGGTTGTCTAGGCAAAGGTACACTTTCACTTTTTCCCCTCTTCCTCCTTTGTAGGAAAAGTAACACCCTCCCCCCCACGAGATAAAGGTTACTGTTAGGTTTAACTCCTCAGATATTTTCTTTGGGAATTTTCTCCATCAGTGGACTCTCCTTTCTCAACATATTAGTTGTGATACTTCTCTGACTTAGGGACATTTTAGACTAAATTATTTTATTCTTGTTTAGTCTAAATCTCAAGTGCAGTGTGTGTATGTGGCAGGGGCAGAGGAGATTCAGTTTTGCACAAGCTATTTGTTACCTCTATATTTAAATATACTCAGAACTGAGGGTGGCTATACTATGTACTACTGTTTTATATGCTTTTATGGGAAGTAGAATTGGGTCCATTGAGCTATTATTCTTTGGAGGAAATATAAAAAAATTGCTATATCCCATGTGTCTTAGTCTCTTGTGTCACCTTATGTAAATATCAGTGATGTAGGGAATATAAGAACTCTTTTTAGGAGATTTTAACTACATTCTTTTGATCATGAAAGTTAGCTTTGCTTCCCTGGCATTATTTAAAAGGGAAGGTGAGACTATATATGAGAAAATAATATATCTTTATTTTCTTATTTTAATAGAATTACTTTTTTAAAAGAAAAGAAAAAAACAGAGGTAATTGTTCTTTAAACATTTGATATTGAAAAGTTTTCCTGACATGACTCGCCAGTGTAAATAAGGAAGTTCTAATTTTGGAAATTTAACTATGATGCTTCTAGCTCAAAAAGTCAACACAAATCCAGAGTCAGGTTGTTCTCACCTGGAGCACTCAGTGGCAATCATGCATTAGAATCATGTTGGCTTAACCTGTAAAAATAATTCTCTAAGCTCGCAGAGTTTGGCAATTGGGGAAACACTGTTCTTGTCTTTTTATTCTTGTATATTAATGATTAGATCTGTGCTCCAGCAGTATAAAATGGTTAAAAAATAAACCAGGAATTAAAGCATTCATCTATGAATGAAAAAGTGAGAGGCATGGCCTATAAGGGCAGGCTGATGCATGAGATACATTAGCAAAAGCTCAGCTGGCAAATAAGCACGAAAACATGTTTTACCCAAGGTCAGAAAAAGATGTTGCTCATCAAATTGCCAGAGATAAACACAGATTTGAATAAGGAAAAAGAATCCCCATATGCACAACAAGAAATGCATCAGGCAAAATAAATTACTCTGTTCTTTGTGCCCTGGAAGACATAGAATGATGGAAGGAGAATCTCAGAAAAAACAGCATAGTTACAAACTAACGAGCACCTTTCAAGTTAGGAAAAATACACTCTAGGGAATAAAAATCCCAACAATGAAGCAACTACCAAAAAAAAAAAAAAAGGAATAAGACCCCTCCTAGAGAGAGGAGAAGAAAATAAGTCATGAGAACTCAAGATATGTGAGCACTAAAAATAGCACCATATGAATTAAATAAATCATATTTTGTGATTAAAAAATAAGAAGAAAAGGGGAAAGCTCTTAGTAGTATTGTTCCATCCATAAACTTTATCAGGAAATTAATTTCAATTCAAAACGTCTTGCTGACTTTAAAAGAAAAATAGGAGAAGCCCTCTGCCCTAAGAGTACCTTTCACAGCTAGACAGTGTTTGGATGACAGGTTAAAATTTTCCCTAACAAGACAAGCATTGATATAACCAAAATCATCTCAACGTTAAAAGAAAATCCATTCTCCAGAAGTGTACAGTATTTGTAGCTTACAGAAGCATATTCCCAGCAAAATTACATGTATGAAGTGGAAGAAGCTTTATTCATCAGCAAAATTTGTACAGTGGCAAACAACACTATACACCTATTCAAACTATAGGTACACCAAATGTTCAGATCCCTTAGTATCCATAGCCTGAAAATATACCTCTGTGAGCTATTGCAATGAGGCAGTATGGCCTCCCTCTGACTCCCAGGGGGAGGATTCACATCCCTACCCAAGTGGGCAGCGCTAGACCAACCTTGCACCTCCCTCTGGAAATGGGTGGACAGGACAAGCAGTATAATAGGCAGAGCCTCCAGCTTAGTTGGGGCTGTGATAGCGAGGGAGATGGACGCATCTGGCTCATTTGCTGATGCACTCAGAGGTGCCCTGCCTGCTGGGGAGTCTGTGTATGCAGGGGAACTACCGGGACTGCCACAGGCCACCTATCCCAGGGTAACTGAGGATGCCCTATGGACCCAGGTATGCCCTGGCAAGAGGATTGGAAGTAGCCCAGCATTGGCCGACTGCAATTCAGCTGTGTGAGGGCCTGCGCCCCAGTCAGCATATTACAGTGGGATTCCCTGTGGACCCAGCAGTGGACCCACTGTTAGGGCCCTAGGCTGGGACACAGTGGAGTCAGGTGGGCCTGTGTCCACCTATCTCCTACCACCCCATGCCTGGGGTGCCAGCAGCCCACAATTGGCCAAGAGACCTGTGTTTGACTGTCATCTACTTGGGCCAAGAGTCTGCATTATCAACTGCTTGCCTGCCCTGCTTGGCCTGAGGACCAGGGGCTAAACATTGCTGCTTGACACTGCCTTGCCTGAGAGCTAGAGCCCCCCTAACGGCCTATTAGCTAATTCCCCCCCATCAAGAGACAGCCTCCCAGAGAGGGAGGGATGACTGATGCCTGACTACAGCTATATATTAACATTTTGTAACAGCAAACCTTCTCCAGAGAAATTTAACATTAGATCCAGCAGTAAGTTCTATGTCCTGCTTGGAGAAGCATACAAATACAGAGACATTTGTGTAGTCAGAGAAAATAACAGAAAACGGCAAAATATAGTAGCTCAAATTCTAGGACAAAATCCCTAACAATGTACTAAGTACAAAAAAAATAAATAGCTCTTCCCATGCTCCTCTTGGCTTGAATGCATATTTGGATTGTGATAATTACAAAACATTTATTTCTGCAGTAGGTCTGTTTTTATGTATATAAACTATGTGCATGTTTATGTTCACTTGTGATTCTGTAATTGTGAAATAATAGATTTGTTATTCTCAAAAGTGAGTGGAAGACTTGAACATGCATCTTACAAGAATACCAAGGGTAAAATTCTAACCAAAAGTGAGGGTGAGTTATCACCTCTCATTTTGCTTTGATTGTACAAGTCTTTGAGCAGTGTGCATCACAAACAAGAGTGTTACATTCCGGTATGTTACAGGCTATGTTTGGACACAATTAAAGTTAAGTACCTGACCCCACTGAAGTCAAGGCAAGACTTCTATTGATTAAAATGGGGTCAGGATTTCACCCTATGTGTAGTCGCTCCACCTAATGGAAATAGTTACTGTCCTACTTTCAAAAAATGTTAAAAAGGTCTGTTTGTGAGCAGAGAACAGATCTCTGGGCAGACTAGGTAGTAGATGCTATTCTCAACACACAAACAAAGTTCTCAGTTTTTTTGTATTTATCCTTACTCTTGCTAATTGTAGCCACAATAACACAATAGAATCAGCATTCTTTTTTGGGTAGGATTATATTAAATTGCTTAGATACTATACTATATTATATGGCTATTATACTTAGCATTATATAATTGTAGCAGTCCACCTTGCCGGGCCCTCTGCTTTCCTCCTAGGTTCTGTTCCCTTGGTGTTCAGGACTCCACAAAAGAATCACCACACCGTTGTATTTGCCATCACCCATGCCTGTTTATTTACAGTGCTCACAGTTAAATCCCCATTCCTGCCTCAGACATCCAGGGGTCCGTGGCTCAGAGCTCTGCTTCCTTCCAGGCCAAGTCTGACTAACAGCCTCAGCCTCAGCCTCCTCCTACCCTGCTTGACCATGCCTCTCTCTCTAGTTTCCTGCTCCAGCCTATTTATCCCCCTGGCCAGGTGACCAGCTGTTCCACTTCACCTTGTTAATCCTGGCTCTGACTCAGCCTAATCTGTACTGAACTAACTCCAGCTCCTTGGGCCATCTGTCTCAATAAAATATGTCTATACATAGTAAGATTTCCCTGCATTCCCTGTCCTGCTCACCACTTTTACCTTATCTTCACCAACGTAATTCTCCAGGCCTGTGGTAGGGAGAAACAAGTTCTAGATATGTAATTAAACCCTCCTTAAACAAAATAAACAAACATCTCTCAATAGAAAAACAACTATGCATAACTGCTTCAGTCTGAATATGGCTCTTCCAGTTTTTGGGGTTCAAAGACCTCAGTTTAACAAGAGAAAAAGTCAAGATGACAGTTGCAGAAAGGACAGTGAATACATGCACATGGCCTCAATTTGAGGTTAAAATCTATTATTTAAAATAGAAGGGAGCATGTGAATGCAGAGCTTCTCATATGGGAAGTAAAAACTGGGTCTAGGTCTATGGTGTAATGATGATTAGTGTGGTCCATTGTATCACTCAGTAGGTTACTGTGAGCAGGTAAATTTGGGGCCTCCATTTGTGATGAGGCTCAATGTTGATTTTGCAATTAGTTTTTGGTAACCTGTGTTGTTTTATTGTCTTTGTCATAAGCTTGTGTGCAGGGGCTGTTCCAAGATT
This sequence comes from Emydura macquarii macquarii, assembly GCF_026122565.2. Lineage (NCBI taxonomy): Eukaryota > Metazoa > Chordata > Testudines > Chelidae > Emydura > Emydura macquarii. The sequence continues at coordinate 13,476,438 of NW_027130520.1, read as the reverse complement.
GCATCTGATAGGCTCACTGAATGCTTGTTTGAACTTCCTATGGGAATTGGTTGCGAATTCAATCTCTGGGAATTCCATGGCTTGTTGACAGTTATGTCAGTTTGATCTCATTTTGACATAGCTAGGGAATAAACGACTGAGGTTTCCTTGAGACAAGACTTGAACTGGGGAGAAGCATTATTGATTTTTAGATGTTTGTGGTGACCTGGGTTTGTGCCAGATGCCCCAAAATTATGCTTGACAAGCACACCTGACAGTGGGAAAACCTGGCAAAGCCTGTGAAGTAATTTTTGGGTCGCACATGTAAGATTTCAGGTAGATATTTTAAGAAAAAACATCAAATATTGTGAGACTTGTTGGCAACAACAGAAGTGAAATTGCCAAATATTGACAAAGCTCATTCTCACTTAGATCTGTTCTGCTCTGGATCTTCCCTATCTTGAGTGAGCTGAAAACTTTAGAAAATGCTTTTCCATACAACTCTTCCAACATAACATTTGATCTTTTATTTTTATACGAATATTGAAGATATTGTTCAGAAGACTTTCTTAGACATTGATTTATACGAGCTAACTAGGTTTAAGGAAGTGCTGAGCTATGGTGCATGATAAACTACAAGATAATTTTGGTAAAATATTTCACAAATGCTCAAAATATGAGCATAACCTCTCATTGTTCCACAGACTCAGACAGGGCTAGCAAATCTGTCTTGTCTAATGGAAAACCCTCAGAACCATGCCTGTTGACAGTTACTCCTAGATATGGGAAAGATAAGAATAGTCCAAATGTGAAGTAATTTACTGCTTACATGGCAAAGACTACAGTGTACTGTACTACAGTTGTGTTTTTGAATTTAAGGTACATTTAGTATTCTGAAACTATCTGAAGATCACTTTAAGATGCATGGATAATAGTACTAAGAAATGGAGATCCTAGGTTGCCATTGTGTTTTTAAGCTGCTCTGGGAAAAGAATAAAACAAATATAACAATTCTTGAGGCTGTGAATGGGTTATTTTCCACTTGACTCAAACGGCTCTGTGTTAAAATCTATTATTTGATTTATGCACTGAGTGCACTTTAAAAAGATGCCCAGTTTTTTAGACTATTTCTGTATCTCATTGTTAAGGCTATAACTCTAGTATAAGCCCACTTGAATCAGGTTTATGACTGTGTCTCACTGATTTCAGTGAGTTGCTCCTGATTTTCAACCGTGCAAGATTAGAACCAGGCTCCCTATGTTTTTATTGTAATTATCGTTTAGACATAGTAGATAAACAAATCAAGCAAAACCATCATTGGGAAGCTGAGTGGCCCCCAACTCTCACCAGAGGCCAGCACAAAACTATATATTGGTCCAGCCACTCAGAATGGGCATACAGGTCCTACCGAAGTGAAAACAATAAAACCCCTGCTTGATAAAGTAACCACTGAAGATGTGGTACTGTGCTTGGTGAAATTGCTAGTTCTTTATCAAATAAATGTTTGAAAAAGAAGCTGTAGATGGCATTATGGCAGAGGTTATCATTACATCAGCTTGCCATCCAGAAGCTTCCAATGGCTAATCCTTGAGTCTAAGATTAGAATATTCTTATGGATTTATGTATGTGAGAGCCTTTTACTTGCTGTTCTAAGTTGATAGTAACATCATACTTAAGACTGTTCCATGTTGTCACAATTCTCTCCCAAACCTTTCACCCCCATGTTCATTCATTGCTCATGCTTATGGCACAGGTTTTATCTTTGACTAGATGTCCAAGGTACCACCAGAGTAGCTCAAGTACACAGACTCAGATGATCCTGTAGGCACTTTGATCTGCTTTATACAACTTGGAGATAAGCTTAAGAAACCCTACAAAACACATTGCTATAACCCACTGGATGGCTTCTAGCCATACGACCTGTGTACCTCATCTACAGCATGTGTGAGAGCCTAACAGAGGGGACAACATGTTCTGGCTTTGTTCTTAGTCTCAATATTTTCAGGCCCATTCACCTTATCTCTTGCTGAAAGTCTGAAGTTATAGTGCCCTGACTACCATCCTTTTCATACCTGATATATATATATATATATATATATATATATATATAATTATGACCTCATGTTGTATCCACTCCTTACCATCAACATGTTGAGGGTATGTTGTCATTTAACTAAAGATCTTTTTATTTCTTTGGGAAATTAATTATCCTTCTTTCATTTGCAGATAAGAGGGCTAGGAATTAAATTGTGTGGATTTTTCACAAGCATTCTAGACTGGTTTTGTCCATGCCTGGTGGATGATGATGGGGGTGGAGGTGAGGTGGGGTGTATAACATTAAAAAGAAGGCACCTCAAAATATGTGGTGAATAATCCACAAATGTTAAAGAAAATCTACTGAAAACTATGATGATACATAATTTTGTTGTAATTTCTGTGTTGTTATCCTTTTTCTTCTGCTGAAACCCAAAGCACTGAAAAGCCATAGCTATTAACTGGTTTCTTTCCATCATGGGAAAGATTCATAAGAGTCCCAAACTTTTGTTCAGTCATCTCATTAGATGCCAGTGGCTTTAAGTAGGATAGTTCCAGTTATATTTATAATGGCTCTTATCTTTTGCTTTGTCTCCTCACTCTACTAGTTTTAACAGCCTTCTCATGCATAAGGACCTCCATTTGTTACATGTACAATAGAGAGAGAATATTTTTCCCCTGGAGCTCTCATTGTGTCCTTACAGATACTGAAGTGAAAGAAATTCTTCAAAGCTTTAACCAGCTTTGTTACATTGACTGGTTCTGTTCTGACTGTATAGGCAGAGTGGCAGGGGGAGAAAAAGACCAAAAAAAAAAAAAAAAAAGAGCATGATTCCAGGTGTTAAATTCAGTCTTGCAGTGGTTTTACATTAAATGACTCAAACTTCTAAATAGCTACTGTGCCTTATCCTTGCTCCCAGGCATTCTTCTACATGGCAGCAAACATTATAATATAAATACAAATCTTAGATTAGTACAAATCTGCACACTTTGCTTCTGTGAAACTTGCCAAGCATTCAGTCTACAAGATTCAGGAGTATGGATGCAGGAATACATAGACCAATGATATGGCTACACAGTCTATTATCTACCTAATGTGACCTCACAGAAGTCTAGAGGAAAATGGGAGAGTTATATTGAAGGAATAAATAACTTAAGGTGCAGTGTAGCACGAAAGAACTAGAAACAACTGACTTGTTAAAACTTACCATCATTTTGGTAAGATTAAAATATAGATCCTATAACAATTTGTATTTGTACATATTTGTATTTGTGTACAGTAAATTCCTTTATATATACATACATCGCATGCAAAGAATTATATTCCCCAATCTGTCTTCATGAAGAAAATCAAGCATAATAAAGTTTGGCAAAGTGCAACAAAATTGCACACAAAGAGGAATGAATTCAACATGAATCTTGTGCTAGTGCTACCAAATACATGATCATATCTTATGGTATCGATTAAATATAAATCATTAGGACAAATTAATGCCTGAATTGTTTCCCTCTGACATATCCTCTTCCCTATGCTCTATTAAAGAAAGATACGGAATGTAACACGGATTCGGTCACTGAAACTATTACACACTTAGAGCGCAGTTTTCCCCCACTGGTTGAGGAGACAGTGACAAAAGATGTAGCTGGTGTGAAATAGGACAAGACACAATGCCACTGGAAAGAGACACAACAACTTGGTATAAAAGACTGCATGGGGATTTTGTTGAACCCTGGTTGCAGCATGGATACAGCATGCAACCAGGGTTCAACAAAATCCCCATGCAGTCTTTTAGTACTCCAGTTTCTTTTAAAAAACTGATTTTGGTTTGGTCCTGTGTACACCTGCAGTTAAACTAATTTTTAGAATTGACTCAGCTGTATCCATTGCTGATGCCGGTTGTCAACCAAGGATACATTTCCTATTGTAGGCACAGCTACAAAAGCCCTAGCCTTAAGCCTTCTAATTATCTAAAATTATCTAGAAAAGCATAGATTATTTTAGCCAAGAAAGGGGGTAAAAGTCAGCTGAAAAAGAAGTTTATTGGGAAAAATAAACAGAGGAATACAATGGAAAGTGTGTGGGAGATTGTGCCTTTGCCAAAGGGCATTTCAGCACCCAACTCCAATTGACTTTTAAAATATCCCACCTTTTTGTTATCTTAACTGTAGCTATCACTCTTGGGGACTGCTATAAAACAACGTTTGAATAGAGATATAGGTTTTAAAATCTCCACCAATGCACTTGAGAAAATTAAAATCATAACAAAATTAAAAAGAAACCTCAAACAGTTCACCTAGTCTGATACAAAGGGCTTCCTATGCAATACCTCTACAGGTAAAAATAAGGATTTTGACAAATGGTTTTAATGGTTATCAAGAATTTTTCTCTCTCTCTGACTTGAAGAGTTAGATTTAAGAAAGAAAGAAAGAAAGAAAGAAAGAAAGAAAGAAAGAAAGAAAGAAAGAAAGAAGGTTATTAGTAATAGCAGTTAAAACATCTGAAATGTTACACTTTATACCAAGGGACACTGATGTCTCAGGAAATGTATGCAGTATTTGACAATGCCCTACACTCCATGCAGCCTTTGTGCAATCAGGCACAAAGAAAAAATTGTTTTGTTTTTTGTTCTTCTTTACAAACTTAGTGCTAGCTACTTGCAGTCGAAGAAGGTTAACCTAAGGAAAATACTGGAAAAGACTGTGGAAAAGACTGTATAGCTGAAAAAGGGTTTTTTGTATGTTCCATCTACAGAATGGACTCAGCTGGAGGGCTGAAAACATGCTAAAGAAACCATCAGCCAGGGGGACTTGTGAGAAGTAGGTGCCACCCCATTCCAAAGCACAGAGAAACAGCAGGCTCACACCTGACCAGAAGGAGGTGCTTGCAAGAGTCAGGTGCTGACCTGTTCCAACCTGAGAAATTGCAGACATTCCACTGGCCAAAGGGAGGTGCTCGTGAGAGGCGGGTGCCAACCCCATTATAAGGAGCCATTGGAATCAGCAGATACTGATCTGTGACAGGCACATAATATATACTAAACCTGAACCATCTCATGTGATTGGGACCAGGACATAACGATGAGTCTCTTATCAGGATACTCCTGTGTCACATATTTATTACAGGAAATAGTAGAAACCGCATCATCTAGTCTATTTAAAACTAGACTGAACAAAGCACTAACACACATACACACATACATAGGAATAATTCTTCTTCAGCAGAGACATGAACCAAAATACACATTACATTTCCAACATATTCCATGATAATCTGACAATGAAACTAAATTAATTTGAGGGGAAGCTATTGTCATTGTTTATTGAGACAGGGAAATTGTGAAGCCAAGTTCACAGTTCTTAGCCAGCTTAATTTACATGACTTCAGGGCATGCTTGTAAGCATAGGATGCAGCAACCATTGGAAGAGAGAAAGAAAGGGGGAAATAGTAGAGCTGCTTCATAATTACTGGTATAAAAAAATCAATGATTGTGACCTATACTTCTTCATTATGTGCTGAAGAACAGAACAAGAGTCATTGTCTGTCTGATTAAGTCCATGACTGTGAATTAGAGATCCTCTCATTACTATACATGCCTTTTATATATCCAGTCTTGAGAAAAAACCATGATCAACAAACTATAAAGGAACAGAGTAAAAAGAAAAGAACCGAGAAAGAAGGATAAAGCTTTTTTTCAGTTTATAGATCATCATCTTATGGTGGCTACTGCAAAGTACAATATAGAAACATAGCATGTGTGTATGTCTTTGTTTTGGACAGAGTGAAAAACATTGATTAAATATTATCAACTTGAGTTTAACAAGTAGTCTTATACATGTAAATTGATTTAATGGCTGCAGCTGTTAATACTGTAAATAAATGGGATTGATAGTCCACGGAAGTTTCTTTTAGATATGAAAGCATAAACCATACCATTGCTATAGAACTATGACAGTTGTTCTGTTGTGCAGTTGGGTAGGGGTATGTCTTCACTTTTTAAAAAACTTTGTTCTTAATTCTGGTCAGCTAACTGGGTTTAAAATAGCAATGACTATATGGCAAAGTAGCTTTCATCTCAGGTTAGCGGCTTGAGTTCAACCGTAGTCTCCTCTAAAGGCTTTAATTCAACAAGCTAACCCAAGTTAAAAGCTGAGTTGCTTTGTTTTCATGGTTATTTTAACCAGAGTTAACACATTTTTTAAATGAAGACATACTGGTTCTACAAATAGAGCATGATTTCAATTAGATAAAATCTACAAGATCCCAAAACAATTTTTAAGAAGGAATTTTTAGAAGTGAGGCCAGATTTCAGCATGCATACACACTTAAAGTTGTTTATTCACACATAAAAGTATCCTTTAACTTAAAGTTAAAGTTACTAGACTGCATATCTTATCAACAAAGTCCTCCAAAATTGAGGAAATGAGCATCAGTCATTCAATTCCCCATCAATTCCCCTACTCAGATTCAACTCTTTCCAGTCCACCAATCACAGCCTACACTGCTATAAAACTGGAGTTACATGGTGGTAAATCATGCCATACAAAAATAAATGGTTCATATACTAAGTATCTATTTGAGTGATATTGCTAGTTCTATAACTACTCCTCATTTTAGGGATAGAGAAACACCTGCAAGCCAGACCACTAGATAAAGTACTGCACTGAACATGAGGATTACTTAAATAAAAGAGACATAAATGTCCGAAGGAGTGGATCTCCATTAAACAAGGTTGAACTTCATTGCATCAAGGAATCCTGTAAAAAGGCCACTCGCCTCTTGAGCACCTTTGAAAGGCTGGGTGCAGTATCACAGTCCTTTTCTTGCCCCGGATGCCCCCTACAGAGTTCCAGAAGACATTGGTGGATTTTCAGTGGCTTGGCCCTCCAGTCAAGTCACAAAGTCCAAATGAATCCCTTCCAGGCTATTAATTACTCCAGCAAATAAAAGAGTCTTTTGCCCTTCCTAGGGTCTTCAACTTAGCTCTGAGCCTTTCAAATTCAGCTCTTTGTTTGGACCCACAAGTAAGCCCAGAACCCATTTGAGGTTTATGACACTTTACCTGTGTCAGTAGCAGAACCCAGCCCCACCCACCACACTGGGTTCCAACCCAGGAACCCTGTAAACAGCAGTCACTGATTACTTCAATCATTCAATACTTCAGTCAAGCATGTTCTTCTTACAAATCCTCTGGTACTATTTTTCTTGGCCTCATTGTACCAGGATACTTTATCTCCAGCCTTATCTCAGGGCCAGATCCTCAGGTCCTTCTCCCTCTACAATCTCAATGTAAGTTCAGCCAACCAAAAACTCTAGCTACTTGTTGGGCTCCTTTGGCTATAGAAGGATTTCCTTCTTCAGGCCTCTGGTCCCAGCCAGGACCCAAACTACTAAAGCTCTGCAGTGCCTTTTACCTGAGTCTGCTGCGCTCTGAGTGGATATTCCATGAGGTCTCTCTAGGCACGTCTCGAGGACCCACCTTCTCTGCTTCTTTCCTCTCACTTTGCTGTTTCCTGGGGCGGAGTATAATAGGACTGTACGGCCCCCTGTAGACAGCTGCAAAAGCCAAATACATCCCATCATAAACACAATTGGGTAATTAGGCAACATCAGTGTCTCTCAAAAAGTTATTAAAAGACTGTGGGAACAATAAATAACATTGCATTTCTAAAGAAATGGGACTTAAAAGTCTGTAACTTTTGTACACAAATCAAGAAGCTGCAACAACATCATATATGGTTTTGATCAATAGCTACAGAAATGCTCTCACTCTCTCAGTTTCTAGGCTATGTGGAGACAATACAGTATGTTCCAAACATTTTTCAACTTTTTGTCCTTATACACTGGGTGTTAGCTAAAGGACAGTAGGCGTCCTGTTTAATGGTCTGTGTTAAAATAACTACAGTATAAGACAAGAATGTATTTCCCCATGCCTTCCTAACTCAGCTCTAGATAAATGGATTAATCTGGCTCTCCTATTTGTATTTGTTATGAAGTCTAGGATCATCATGGATCAGTAAAAAGAAATAAAACAAAACAGTGAATATTTTTGTACTTTGCATTTGGTGCTTTATGCTTATCTATGACATAACAGTGGAGTTGGCTGGAAAACTGTATTTCCATTGTGCAGGAAATGATCACATTTCTAAGTTTGGTTTTGTTCAGAATTTAGAAGTTTCCCGCAGAAATGCCACCAATCTGCATCAATATGTAGGGGAACTTGATGTGGCCAGCTGTGAAGAGGGACAGTCCCACTATCAGGGAAAGGAGGCACTTGCTGAGGGACAATACATACCTCCTCCCCCAGGACACTCTGTCACCCATTAGGACAGCTGGGGGTGAGGGGTGATGATTGGCCAACATTTCCCAGCTCCTAGGATTTAACCTGGATTGGTGGTCATGTGAAGCCTCTTTGGCTCTTTTCCAGCAGCACCATCCTACCCACCCAAACTAGGAATGAGAATCTGTCCTGACAGATACTGATGGTCAAGCCAATTGCCTGTTTGGGTGTCAGAAAGGAATTGTTTCTCCCATGGGTAAACTGGCAAAGGACCAGGGAGTATTTTGCCTTCCTTGAAGCACCTTCAAGTCACAGTGGATTAAGTCAGAATGGATTTAGTAGCTAACTAAAGTACAGGAATTGAGTTGTTAATGGGTCACAACTTGCAGCCTATCTCTAGTGCAGTCAAGAGAATAAAATGAATTGTTCCCAGAGGTAAAAGACCTGGGATTTTGAAGATGGACTTTGAGCTCATGGGATAGGGTGAGACCTTATGGCCCTCTTGGGCTGCGGTCCCCACACTTTTGCACCTTCTGTCCCCTTTGTGGGGAGGAGAGTGCTAGGATTCAGAGAATGCTGAGTCCTGATAAGTAGACTTAGGAAAGCGTACCCTGAGTTACAGGGTATATGGGAGGGAGCCCTGTAACCCTTGCCCTAGAACCAATTAAATCCCTTGTACTAGAAAGTATGGGTGATGGGTAGGTAGTGCCCCTCCTCTGTGTTAAAGTTTAATAAAAATTGTGGTCTGACACTTAATTCCATGCATGTATCCATCCTTATTTTGCCACTGTGTCTGCACTAATGAAAATCCCCTCCAAAAAATAAAGAGAAAAAGAAAAACCCAATTTGGAACCATTCAAAGGGTTTGATATACCATGTATATCAACTTTAATTAACATACTTCAGTGTGTCACTGATCTTCCTGAAAAGAACAAGAAGGTTAGAATCCTACAGCATGGTTTAAACCTGAGGACGAGTTATAAGTTTTGAATGAATAAATAGTTTGGGATGTTTGCATTTTCTTTTAACATCAGTGAGTGAAAATCAATCTAGGTTACATTGCTAAAGCTGCTATAATACAAATCCGCAAGAGAGCTACAAATACCATAGTCAATAAAAGTAAAAGAACCAATGACATTTTTTGAATGTTAAATCAAACTCTTAGATTTTCAGTTTAGCCTCAAAGTTAGAGAGTGGTTCTTTGAAGTCTGCAGGAGAAATTCTGCCTACCCACACACAAGTGTCGCAGATTTCTAGGGATCAACCAAGATACCTGGGCTCAGGATTAAGATACCAAAGGAGTAGATGCTGTTAGTCTAACAGCTGTATCTCATTTCTCAGCTACCTTTAAAATCTATGCATTTAAATAGCAGTTTGTTTTTCATGCAGTGGTGGTCTGGCTATTTAAGCTGGACATGCACATTACAAATGCATCACTGAGTTAAATAATGACCATTGTTTGCTAATTTAAAATGAGAAGCTACCAAAGACATCGAGCTTTTTATAATGAAGTCTAGATGAGAGCTAGTCAGCAAGTTTCCAAAGGAAAATGCTGATTAAAATTAAATAAAACAAATGTGTTCCACAGAAATGTGCTGACTCCACCAAAATTCTAAATGCAAACCAGGCAGGCAGGCTGGCTGGCCACCAATACCAATACCTGCCTGCTATCTCAGCTCCCCCATAGCCTGCAGGGTGGGCTGTCAGGCTACTCGTCTCCCTGCTTTCCAGCCACCTTCTTGGGTTGCTTGCCTGGCTTCCAGACTCCCCACGTGTCCCACTCCTCAGTCTGCCTGGCTCCTAGGCTTCTTGAGTAGCTGGCTCCTTGGGCTGCCCACCTGGCAGGCAAGCACATGCACTTCCTGACTCCAAGGCTGGCCAGCTCCCTGTACTACTTAGCGCCCTAGCTGGCTCGATCCCAGGACTGCCCATCTTGTGTGAGGGCTGTCCAGTTCCCTGACTCCCAGAATTCTGTCTGAACACCTTGATTTCTGAATGCCCTAAATCAGTGTTTCTCAATTGGTGTTCCGTGGAACCCTGGGGTTCCGCGGGAACACTGTTAGGGTTCTGCGATCAGCTGTTCTCTGCGCCGCCAAGAGCAGCTGTTCTCCGCGCCGCCGCCACAAAAGGGAAGATGTCCCGGATTTTTTGGCGGAGGGTACCCAGTGTAAGTGTAATTTAATTTATATTTAATTGAGAAATGCTGAGCTAGTTGTTTGTGTATAATTTGCTTATTTCGACATTTTTTTTGGCCCCATATGTAAAAATACTGTTAAGAGTTTGGGGGGTTCCGCAATTATTTATCGAGTTCAAAAAGGTTCCGTGGCCAAATTTAATTGAGAAACAGTGTCCTAAATACTTCTTCCTGCCTGCAACACAATTAACAAAGTGCACTCAATTTAAAGAGACATTCATTTCCTTGGAGTCATGAACTTAATCTGGTTATACTTTCAAGAAAAGTTTACTGGAACACACTAAAGTTATTAATCTTTTAACTTTTAGTGGTCTGTGTATTCCCAATAAGTGTCCCAGGATACAATTAAGTTAGCCTGTCTCAAATGTTCACCTGTTCCATTTAATTCATTTTCTGCTTGAGTTACCTGAGATAATGCCCATAGACAGAATTTCTGCTTCTCTTCATAGCTACACTTCTAGTAGAGGTAAATGTATTCAATACAAAACAAATTCTCTTCATGGAGAGCCTTGGACCAACAGAACTGGTTGGTTCCTCTACATAAAGAGACATGTACTCCCTGTGCACTACATGTCTATATTCTGGGAGCCCTAGGTGCTACAGAGGAGATTACAGAACAGAGGAAAAGCATGGCTGGTCGATTTGTGACTGGATGAATACACCAGTCTCTATCACGATGGAATAGAAAGGATACTATCGATGGCGTTGAAATTCTGAGATTGCAATAATGTCCATAAAATGCTTCCAAAGCTGATCTGTACCTAGTCAGGTGGATAGATCCTTTCACTCTACAGCCTTTACAGAGATCTCCAGCACGCAAATGAAAGTCTAATAATGGAATTATTTTGGTTTAAACTTTTTCTTATCTTTCTGCCCTGACAGAATACACTATACAGAAATGTCCAAAATACTGGGTATGCAAGGCTGCAAAAAATTGATTAGGCATATGGGATTTAAACTGACAAAAACATTTATGCTTTTTATTTCAACAAAGAAAAATGCAGTTGTTATACTAAGCAAGCTGGAGATAATTGTCCATGTGCTATCTGAAAAGTATTGCTTTCTGTTATTCTTTTTTCATACATATAAGGTGTACATTTAAGTCAGGAGTATTTAAGATTATTGTCTGCTCAGCTGGAGTCTCAGTTTAAGTAGACCTGTGTTTTTAAGGACATACATTGGGACTTTGATGGAGTACAGCAAGGATACCCAGGGGGCTGGTTTGTGAAATGGCTAAATAGGTAATATAGTATTTGCACTAAAAGTCTTCATGAATTCTAAGGAGCAACAAGAAGAGAGAAAACAACTACAGAATTAATTTATCTTTCCTTCTGGTAGTCGCTTTTACCCCCAAAATAGGAACATAGCTTTTTTTTTTTTTTTTTTTTTTTTTTTTTTTTAACCTTGGTTGAATTCTCAGAATAAGGAGAAGCTACATACTTTGCAACTATCTGTGAGACTCCATTTTGAGAGAGGTGAGAGAGGGCCATACATTCTGCAACTAGAGGTTCTGGGTGTGCTGCCACACCCCCAGCTTACAGTGGTTTCCATCATATACAGAGTTTACAGTTTGGTTCAATGGCTCTCAGCACCTCGCGCTATACAAATTGTTCCAGCACCTCTGGAGAGGGCTGATTAGTCAGTACCTATTAGGACTGGGACTAAGAACCTATAAAATTCCTCCAGCCCTAAGCAATTTATTATAAATTCATGGTTTATTTAATTCAAAAACCTGTTCTAGTTCTGAGGTGCTCATTACAGTGAGGGAGCTGAATATATCCTGAGGAGCTGAATGTAGCTTGGGAACTTGTGGCTTAAAGTGGTTTATTCTAGTCCTGAAAGTTGGCAGATTTAGGGTGACCAGATAGCAAATGTGAAAAATCGGGACAAATGTTGGCGTCTATATAAGACAAAGCCCCGAATATTGGGACTGTCCCTATAAAATCGCGACATCTGGTCAGCTGTGTGTGTGTGTGTGTGTGTGTGTGTGAGAAAAACTTCAAAAACAGACTGCAAAGAGAAAGTGCAGAGCTAGAAATCATCTGCAAACTTGACACAATCAAACTGGGTCTAAATAGGGACTTGGAATGATTATCTCATTACAAGAAGTAATTGTCACTGTTCACACATTCTCATCTACTAATCAATGGTTGTGAATAGGCCTCAACTACTCTAACTGAATGGACTTTGCTTATATCTACCTTCCCCACTGTTGTTCCTTACCCTTGTATATGTATATACATACCTCCTATCTGATTTCTATTCTTTACATCTGACGAAATGGGTTACAGCCCACGGAAGCTTATACCTGCAGAAATTAAATTTGTTAGTCTTTAAAGTGCTACAGGACTCTCCTTTTTCCTATGAAATCAGGACATCTGGCCACTCTAGGCAGATTCCAGCTGAGAGTTGAAGTTAGAAGCATTTTTATCCTTCATGAGAAGATATTTAAAGGGGTATTGATTTCTTAGGAAAGTACTAATGGAACTTCATAATTTAAGTTCACATACAAATATTTATTAATTAAACTTTTAAAACAATCATTTTTCTGTGTTTTAATGATCTTTGTTTTTTCTTCACAATGCTTATGAGTCTAAGACCTACTGTCTCAATGTAATGAATGTCATATAGCAGTCCTCTCTCTGACTAGTACTTTCCTGTGCAAATAGTTCTGTTGATTTCATGGCACCACTCAATCTGAGCAAGAATGGTACAGTCTGCTCCTTTTTATGTTTATGGTGAAAACAATTAAGACTGATGTAAAAATCTTAAAGAGGAAAAATCTTTGTTGTGCGTGACTCCATTGAATGTGTGACAGATCCATCGCTGAGCCACGTCCTCAGTTGTTGAAAGTTAACATAGCTCTACTGACTTCAATGAGGATCAGCTGAGGTTCTGGCCACATTTATGTGTACTAGATTGCAGGTATTGTAACTGTAGCTTTCAGTTTTGTAATGTATTATGTCTTAAAAATTGATGTAAAGTGAAAAATGAGGAGAAAAAGTAGCCATAACATATCTGTTGGTGAACTCAGCAGACTGCTTGTGTTCCTGAGTGAAAAATTAATTATTCCTGTCCTCTGTTTATTTACAGATAATCACACAACTTGGATTTTGATGGCCCTGTTAAGCTTCTTCATTGACCAAAAACAAACTTATTTCAGTCCTGATGACTCATTTTAGACTAAAGGAAATAAAGGAACAATGAAGACAGAGAGTGTCTCAATGAACACAATGTGTGAAACTCACTCTATCATAGCAGTCATTATAACTAACCTTTAAGGAGTACTTCTACAGATTGGCTTGGGCTGAATGAAAGAGACTTTACTCTTAAGAGGCGGTATACAGAGAACAGCATTGCTGTTTAGTTGCTACATACAATCTGCATGCCTCACAAAGTTCAAGAGTTTCAGGAGCCATGATTTGAGGGCCTGTCTATCCAGATCAGGGTTCTGTAACACAGTACCTTCCTACATATTTGAATCATATGGTTCCAGCATGTCCCTAGCTTGTTTAGTTAATTAACTATTTTTTTTCCCATTGTATTTGGTTTTAAAAAAAAACCAGTTTGGCTGACTGTGTGGGTTAGAAAGCATAAGGATGTGTAGATGTAGCAAATGAAATGTACAGATAGAATGATATAAATGTTTCCACATTTGGGGAAAAGTCACTTTCTGAAAAAACCCCATAGAAATCCTGTCAATGTGTGTAGCAATCTACAGACTTGCTAGCTGTGGATATAAACCTGGAATATATTTTTATAGCCATCACCACACATAAGCACACCCAGGGCCCCTTCACTTTTTCAAGTGATCATAAAATTTATGAGAGGCATGGATAATTGGTTCAGTGATCTACTAGACCACAAACTGTTGCAAATCTATAATAACTAAAACAAAGTTGCTCAAGCAGAGCAAAGGAATGTATTAGTGTTTATATCCCTGAATGGACAGATTGATTCACAGTGGGGAAATTAATTTCAGAGAATCAAGACCTTGACATAACTATAAAACCACTTGCAATGGGGCAACCTAAAACAGTTTTGCCTTGTTGAAAATTTCTGTGTAAGAAATAAAGGCTCAAAATGTCTACTGAAGTTGATTTCACCCTTGCTAGCAAAGAAGAAGCAGATTTGTTTGCTTCTTCTGCTATTTAAGTGACAAAGTATATAATGGAATTTATATAGATTGTATAAAGACTGCGCTCTTTATATCTACTCCTAGAAGAAGTTAAAGAGCACCTTCTCCTGGCAGATTAATCAAGATGTTACTGCTGCCATGTGGTATTCTTGTGGCTCATTCAAATTTTAATGTTAAAATAATAGTATAGACATAGTTATGAGTCTATTAGGTAAGTTTGTCTCTGTCACGGTTGTAGAAAAAAGCTGGAAAATATGACTCCAGTATTATTGGAAAGTTCAAAGGCCAGAGGGCCAAAAAAATAAAGTATTTTTAAACATGACTTCTGGGAGCCTGACTCATGCTTTGTGAATGCTTGGGAATGGAAGTATGGCATGAATATAACCCAAGAAGCATACACTAACCAGTAGAGCACAGTACTTCAGATAAGATGACAGAAAGCAAGATAAAATAAATAAAACTATTGTATATTTCTAAGTAATCAAAACCCCATGTTCTACAGTGTCTTCCTGGGGAAACTGTAGAGGCATTCAAAGGAATTTCACCAATTACTGTCAATAATTAAACTGTAGTTCTTCTTAGCAGCACTACCATGTCCAGTGGAATCGTGTTAGTCAGAACATAGCTCAGGATGCTGTAGATTGTCCTTCAAATAATTATACTTCTTGTTGTAAGGAAAGCCTAGGTAGTGACTCTCTGATCAGCTTCCTTCCATGCAATCTCATCCTGTACAGCCTTTTATCCAACATGACATAATTTGCTTATTATAGGGAGCACTCTGTCAACTGCAAATCGTTAATCTTTTAATAAAGTGGTTCAGTTTAACTCATTGTGTAGCTCTGCTTAATCAGTTTGGCAGCTTCCTCAAATTAGGGACAAATTATAAGGTGAACTCAGCAGGCTTTTTGTGTGTCTGGGTGAAAAATTAAACAGAGGAAGCAGAGAGCATAAAGTTTACCTACCAGCAATGGAGTCTTTTCAAAATCAGCAGGAACCAAAGAAAGTTGTTAACCTCTCAGGAGAAAATACATTATTTAAAAGCATAGTTCTAATTTTTCTTGCCTTTTCCTGCATGCCTTGGGCACAAATATAGGTGTCAACAGACTCTGACCAATAGTTCCATATTAATAATGGCTCTCCAGGCAGTCTTGGCGTGATCAAAGAAGATAATTCTATTGCCCTATTTAATAAAATTAATGTATTGCAGATTTGTCTTTAAACATCTCTATTTACGCAACAAAGTCTCAATGGTGCTGCCTTTAAGCAATGTTCTGCATTCGACTTTAAGACACACAAAGCGACACAGAAATGGACACAAACACATCATGTGTCAAACTATTCCTGTAATAAACTAAACAGACTTAAAATACCTCCTCATTAGGTAGCACCAGCCAGTCCCTAAGCTTCTTCACTTTTGTCATGCGTGATTTGTAGGAATTCTGCTTCAGAAATTATCTTCAGACCTCCACTCCATTGTCCAATAGAATATTCATGGATAGTCTTGTGCTGAGACATGGGCTTAGCAGCTGGAAAATGTGGATTCTATGCCTAAATTTGCTACTCAAAATGGGTATAAAACGCTAACAAATCAGAACAGTGGCATTTATGCCCACTTTACATAGATGTAAATGATGTCACAAGGTGAGGAATAATAGAAAATCATTCTTTTTGTGTAGCAAATTTTCAAATCTAGAAGGCTAAAGTTAGTTGTCTAAATAAGTGGCTTGATTTTAACAGTTGCTGAGCGTCTACCACTCACATTGACTTTCTTGGGGATTGTGGCTGCTCTGAAGATCAGGATTTTTTTTATATGCCTAACTTTGGGTTTAGGATAACCTCACCCACCACATAGGGATATTGTAAGGCTTAATTCATTGCTTTTTGAGATCCTCAAATGGAAAATGTTCTGTATTTGCTAAGTATTGAAAAGGTTTTCCTTTTCAATTCCACCTAATTGAAATTCCACCTAATACCACACAAATAGATGCCAAAGTCTAACAAGTCTCTACTGAACACATGCAAACTGAGATTTTTCAAAAGCTTATACTATGACCAAATTTAGTCGATTTTCATAAGAACAGCAAAAGGCACATCACTGACACCAGGCAGACCTTCCTGCCAAATTTCAAGTCCCTGGTAAACAGCATGGAGAAACTAAAGTTTTTCGACAAAACAGTTGTAATAACTTTAATATGGGCAAACAACACATTTTCCCTAATCAAATTCTCAGAAATGGCTGAATGATTTTTGCTTAAACTTTCTCCAAAAAAATCAGTCTGAGGCAGATCCCAACATAGAAAATTTCAGCCTAAATTGTTATAAATTGACAAAGTTAATGTAAACTTGTAAACAATGTCTTATTAATGGAAGTGAAGGCAACCTTAATAATTGGCAGCACTACCACATTCTTTTCTTTTGTTTTTGGTTAATTGCTGTCAGAAATTGCTGTTGGAACAAAACATTCCCTAAGTCTTGAAATATACAAATATTTAGGGCTAAATTCTCTGACAATGTACATGAGTAATACTCTATTGAAGCCAATAATGCTGCCTGGTTTAATAGGCAAAAACAGGTTTAAAATAAGCAAAAGGAAATATTTCTTCACACAATGCTCAATCAGCCTGTGGAACTCCTTGCCAGATGATATTGTGAAGGCCGAGACTATAACAAGATTTTAAAAGAACTAGATAAATTCATGGAGCATAGGCCTATCAATGGGCCAAGATAGGCAGGAATTGCTATTTGCCGGAGGCTGGGAATGGCCAGTGGGATGAATCACTTGATGATTACCTGTTCTATTCATTTCCTCTGAAGCACCTGGCATTGGCCACTGTTGGAATATAGGCTACTGGGCTAGATGGACTATTATTCTGACCCAGCATGGCCATTCTTATGCTCTGGTTATACACCAGCAGAGAGTTTGATACTGAGTAATTTGTTTTAATGTAGCTTTTATTCCTCTAAATTGTAATTTGGTAATTTTTATGTAAAATTATTTGGTTTGCAACATCCTAAAATTATTTGCAAACCAAATAATTCCATTTGAGGATCTCATGTCTCTACCCTTTCCTACTTACAGCCCGTAACTAGTTCTCACATATCTTCTATCATGTATGAATTATTAGAAAAAGACAAATCAACAAATAGCAACTAAAATAAGTTAAAGTAATGTGAAAGCTGTGGCTCAGTCTGACAAGAGGCTTCAAGAGAAAGCCAGAAAAATGTTCTTTATTCCTATCAGGAAATGCTTCTCCAAAGATAAACAGCCTTCCTCAACCTTCTGTAACTTTGCAGATCGGATGGGAATGGGACATGTTCAAAATGTTGGTTTCCACTTGTGTTCTCTAAATTTTATAATCTAAACCCAAATCCCCAGGAGCTTTCATTGCTGCAGTCCTAGCATGCCTCCATCATTTTAAGTGCTTTGTGCTCAGTATGACTTTTACAATATAGCTAGACTGCCTTTTAAGATGATATCCACAGCAGTAAAGACAATAAAGACAATTTACTGGGTTCCATTTTAATGACTATCAGCTATTATTAAATTGTAATTGCAATATTTATCCTGTGCAGGAACCCAATAAACATGAGGCTCAAATTGTTACGGCACTAGCAAATATTTGTGATCTTATCATTAGAGAGTATGCAGTAACAATGCATATGGCAGAATCCAAATGCTATTTCTTCCAAGTTAAAGCTAACAGCAACATAAAGCACCCATAAGAATATTGAGAAATACCATCTCTGTCATTTTTAAATATCTACTGCAATTCTTGCTCCGTGAGATAGGACCCCTTTTGAATATAAATGTGCTGCTTTTGAAGTGTTCAAAAAAGAAAACAGTTCTAAAATACTTTTAAAGCTGTTACCAAGTTTATATTTTTGTGTCCTCTATGTGCCTCCTTAAGAAAACCCAGAAAGAAATTTATTGGAAGTGGTAATTTAAAGATCAACATTGTTTTCAGAAAAGAACATCATAAAGGCCTCTCAATTCCTGCTGCAGAAATGCAGGGTTTGTTTATACGTTTCTTTTCCTCATTTCTTTGAATACAGACTGCACAGATATTTCCCAATCTTTCAACTGTAGTTAATTTGCAGACATTTTCACATTCTGAATAGTGCACTTTACAGAATATTTCTCTCTAGTCATGCCAATAAAATTTATGTAATCAGGATGTGAGAAGAAGAAAAGAAGTGGTTAAAGGGACTTCATGCACTGGCTTCTCTGCATTGTGTATTTTGTTTACTTTCATTTTGTTTTTAAAAATACTTTAAATTTCTCTCCAATATCCTCAAGGAAATACAAAGGCTTTCGGAAACACTATCTTTTAAAATGAGATCACATGCTTTCAGTTTTTAACCACCACAGGTGAGAAATGGAGTTTCAAGGCTTCTATTCAATTTTTAGAAAGGCAGCAAAATTAATCTTTGACAAGAATATAAAGGATGTAGGCAGTTCTGGCTCAGTATCAGACAAACATTTACTCTGAGAACCCATGTAAAGCCCAGAAATCATTATTTGGGGAGCCCTGGCTATGCTTATGCTGCCAGAACTTTCTATTAATATATTTTGAATAATCATGACATAATGAATTGATGTAAAGATATACAGAGAATCTTGGCTGGAGAGTAGGCAGTGATTTATGGCAAGTTAGTCACCCTCTAAAATGCAATGGTAATGTACTATATGCATTACCTATGGGAAGGGAAAAAGTTGTGTAATAAATAAATTAAGTAATAATGACAATATTATAGCATTTCCTGCTCAAAGCAGTATTCAGACATTATGCAGTTATTCCTCAAAACAACTCCAAAAGAATATTATTATTACTTCCCTCCCCACTTTACAAAGTGAGGCAGAGGTTACTTCAAGGAGAAAGAAAATGGTCTTCTGGTTCAAACACTGAACTGGGCCTCAAGAAAGTAGCATTCAACTCTATATTCTTTCACAAATTTCCTGTGTTGCCTTGGGGCAACTCACTTGAGCTCTGATTCAGCATGGTGTTTGTGTGCTTAAAAGTTAGGGATGCAATTAATTTTAAGCATAATTTAAATCTTATTAACATCAATGGGACTTAAGCCAATGCTCAAATGCTTTGCTGAATAGGGATGGATGTAAGCATATGCTGAAAGGTAAGCATGTTCAATGTGCTTTGTTGAATTGGTGCCTTAATTTCTCTATGCCTCTGTTCACATATGTAAAATAGAGATAAGAATCCTTCCTTTGTCTGCCTCATCTATTTAGATTGCAAACTCTTAGGGCCAGGGACTGCCTCTTACTGTGCAGGTGTACAAAGCCTGAAATAATGGTTCTTTGATCTCAATTAAGACTTCAAAGCATTACTGTATGAGAAATAGCAAATAATAATAACTGTCCAAGGTCTCTGTGGGATTTCATGTCAGAACTCATGAGCATCCATTTTCGTGTTTTGTATGTAAATCATTACACAATTCCTCTCCCTTCATATTAGTGGTAATAATTACATAGTGCTTTTCACAAAGATGAATCCCAAAACATTTTTTAAAATTACATGAAATGTATGATGAAGATGAGTTGGTGTGCTGGCATTTGGACTGGAAACCAGAAAGGAATTGAGCTAAGATCTAGCACTCAAATCAGAACCAAGATTTGTAACCATTGCAATTTCACAAGCTGTTAATTAAGATATGAACATATATAAGTATATAAGTATTACAGCATGAACATGGGTAATATAAAAAGAGAAGGCATATGTCTTGAGAAACACCTAACATGGAGGTTTGGGGTGGTGGTGCAGGTGGTGGGGGTTTGCATGTATCCATGATTATTGTTCATAAATGAGTTTAAGAAAAACTTAATTTATCCCAAGAATTTGCATCAAATCAACCAGGTTTGAAATAGATTTAATTAAACCAATGCAATCAATTTTAGAGTGCCCACACAAGATGCACTGATATAATTAAATCTATTTAGAAAAAGTATTTAGTTAAATTAGTACAAATTCTGTATGTAGACCAAGCATTAAAGGAAGGGATGATAGAAATGGGTACACATGGTAAGCAATGGAGTCCCAGACAAAGGGAAGAGCATGAAGAAAGATATGAAAGGGATACAAAGGGCTCATGCAGATAAGTAGCTTGAAGTGAGGGAAGAGGGTTTTGCAAGAAGTAACAGGAGACCAAAGCCAAGACTTAGTGAGGAGCTAAGTCAAATGTGGAGAAGGGGTGAGTAAGGATTATAAGAATAATACTCTAAAGGAGAAAAGGGAAAGTTCTTTGTTAAGGACGAAGAAAGGATGAATTTGTTGTGGAGAAAGTTTACGTTTTTCTGGATTGTCCACAGAGTTGTTCAGAGAATAAAATGAGAAAAAAGTCTCCCAGACTATGATATTGGGAACTATAGATTACATTAGACAGAAAGCAGAAGTGGGGACTAAATCAAGGGGCAAACCTGGCAGTCAGAGTATCCCAGGAATAGAATGTGAATGAAAGTATGAAGACCATGGATTCAATGGAGGTGTATGAGGCAAGAGATGAAAAGAGAGGTAGAAAGCATCAGAGATGTTACCAGACTAACAGGAACCTCAGGTGGAGAAGGAGTGAATGGGTGATGGTGAAATAGGAGAGCTATTTCTTATGAGTTTTTGGACACATCTGAGCTGGTACTAGTAAAATAGACCAATTTCAACTTTGAATCCAATCCATAGTAATAGAGTACATTCAAGTGCAATTATTTAAATCCCACCTACCCACTACAAAAATATTTTAAAAGTTTGGAATCAGAGTTCTGGATTTGGATCGTATCTGGAAAAACTCATATTTCATGCACTACAAAAATACAGGAACCCACACCTCAAGCAAGGGAGTTATGTGTAACTGAGAAACAGTTGAACTCTGGGAGAATAAATAGTTAAAAAGTTACTATAGATAAAAATATTTGAAAATAATCTATTTGTATAAATTTATCTGAAGCTAACTGAAAGGATTAAAGTATTTAGGACATTATAAGGTATTACAGAGAACTAGAGAGAAAGACAGAGCTTCCTTACATATTCATGAAATTGTAACTTTATTTTTACAAAGGATTTTTATCCTATACTTCATGTTAGGGAAGCAGTCAACAACTCATCCACTCTGCATCTCATTTCAAATATCCACTAAAAACATACCTTTCCACCTTGCCTATTCTTTTTAACTTCTATTTCCCTTTCATTATACTTATAATTTAGCTCTGAAATTTTATGAAGTCACTCTGTAAAGCATTCTAGGAGACAGTCTGTAAGAAAAATCTTGTACAAATGACAACGTAGCTTTAGTGCATTTATTGAAAAGAAACAAAAGGCCTCCTGCTCTCATTGAAGCCAATGACAAAAATCCCATTGAAATCAGTAGGGCAGGATTAAGCCACTAGTGAACACTGACTGCATTTTTCAAAATTCTATACAGATAACAAGAGTATGAAAAAAAACCTAGCTATGAAAAAGTCCTTGCAAAATATCACTTCCAATATTCTAATTTTTTAGGGCTATAAATGGAATGTTTGTTGCTGTCAGAACCTCCATTAGAGGATATTAATTTAACAAAACACCATCATCAACATTGGAGGCTATAAAAATGGGTTCAAAATATGAAGAAAACCAATGTTTTTCAAAAAGTTTTTGTGAGATTATTTTCTTAAGTGGAGGCTGAGTCTTGTCAAATGTGAGATGACACTAACAGTATGTGACAAGATATAATTCAGTGCAACATGATGTCATGTGGTGATAAGATACAACTTGTAAATGCCCCTGTTACCTGTGGCAAGCTTAGCCCTGTCAAACCTAATGAAAATTAAAACATTTTACTGACACAGATGAGTGGGATTTATTTTTATGCTTTTCCTTTCTGACATGTGAACACAAAGTAATGTTGATAATACATGTTAAAAAAAAACCTGTCAAAATTAGTTGAACTTATAGATGAGTCAAGCAAGTTTGAAAAAAGTTGGAATCCTGAAATTTGGTTTTGGGATGTGAAAGCTGTTAAGTGTGTGTTTGGATGGTTGAGGATAGATTATTGTAACAATAAACAACCTACATACCTACAGTTGGATGCTGTTGTGTTTTTCATATCATTCCCTGAAATACCGTCAAAAGCAGTTCTCTTGCAATTCCCTCAAAAGCAGTCTTGTCAGGAGCGGTACAGCTGAAATAGAAATTCTGATTAATTGGCACAGTGACATTATTCCCATAAGTAGCACTTGCGGCAGTAAGGCAACCTGCTGATATTTCTGAGATATTTTGGGTATTTTTCAAGTTCATCTCTAGTTGATGTTGACTAATATGCTAACTATAAAGGCTTGCTGGAAGCTAGGCCCCAGAGTTTTTGCAGAGCACAAGCACATATCTTAGCTGGTTGTTAATATGACCATGCTCCCAAATAAAGGACAGGTGTAGGAAATGGGTTCTGAACACTGTATTTTTGGAAAAAAATACATCAGCATGAACACCGAGTTTGGAGATAGGAGAGTCTTCTATACACATTCAGAAGTTGAATTCTGCACTGCTGTCCAACTTTCAAACATATATTCTCTTCTCCTTTTCCACCTTAGCTCCAGCATGCACTGTTGTTATTAATTATAATTACAAGACCTTTTTTTAAATATAAAGAACTGTATATTTGGCTAAATTAACATTTGTAGTAATCGTGGCATTCTTATTCTTAGTGAAAATTGTAAAGATTTTAATGGTGACCATAGTAAAATTTCACTTTGTGGTTTCATAGCACCTTCCCTCAAAGAATTGCAAAGTACTTCCAAGAGTGGTTTTATGACATTAGCTAGCTGATCTGAAAAATTCTTCTCGATTGGAAGGAAACTGAGGCACAGAGATGTTAAGTGACTTGCCGAAATATCACACAGGAAGTGTGTGTACAGCCAAGAATACACCCCAGATCCCCAGACTCTACAAAGCCAAACCTTTGCTCTTACTTTCTAGATATTCTTGACATCAGCAGTGACCTTACCATACAGGTTAATGGTAACTAGTTTGAGGACTTGTTAACTTTATACTTTTTTACTAAGAACAGTATATTCCTTCTGTTCCTTC
Source organism: Emydura macquarii macquarii (assembly GCF_026122565.2). NCBI lineage: Eukaryota > Metazoa > Chordata > Testudines > Chelidae > Emydura > Emydura macquarii. Next base: position 13,452,750 of record NW_027130520.1, on the reverse strand, counting down.
TCCTAATCTGTACTCCAAACTCCCATTCAAATCTCACACACATACTTAGTGAGTAAATTGAGAGTAGAGTTAGCCTTTTACTACTGTATTAGTATAGTATTTAGGATTATATTTAATCCAAGTCCTTGGATTTAGGAAACTCAAGGACTACACCAGGTTAGTGCTGTGGAAAGTGTTGACCCCCTAAAAGCTATGGGGAAGGGATAAACAAGGGCACAGCAGAGCTGGTCTTTCTAGAATGAGATGTAGCAGATGAGTTATCCCAATGGCTTCTCTGACAATCATTCCCTGAGTAGACAGTGGTGATTTGTATGTGAATAAGAATTTTTAAAGATTCTATATTTTTCCTTTCATTGGGCCAAATGCTAGTGTCACTGAAACCAGTGGGAAAACTCCCATTTATTTCAATAAGACCTGGGTTTGGCCTGTCTGTAGTTAAGGCTTTAGAACTGGCTCACTAAATTAACAACACAAAAGCCTTTGATGAAAGAAATCATAGTGCATATATCTCTGACAGGTCTGCTGGCTCCCATTCTTGGCACACCTGGAAGTTGCTGGTGTATGGTTCAGTGGCTAGGATTTTGGCAGATCTTTTTATCCCCATCCTCAGTGCTCAAAGAACTCCTTTTTAAGCCATGGCTAAGCAAGTTTATTAAATGCAGTCTTTTTGGTCAATGAGGAGAAGGCCTGTGGCTCCCTTCATTATCTAAAAATGGGAATCTGAGAGATTAATTATAATCTCTTTTTCACTGGTGGAAAGCAGGAGAAAACCCATTGAAGATAAGGGAATTATGTCATTGTAAAACAAGAAAAAGTGAGTGGTGAATCAGGCCTTCAGTTTCTAGGGCTCAATCCTTCACTATAGAAGTCAATGAGGTTTTGCCATTGAATTTAATTGTATGAGGGCAGGATAAGGCCCTCAAAGAGCATCTCTAGTGAAGAGAATAGTGTATCCTGTAAAATAAATACATAAAAACTTTCCTATATATTTTCATCTGAATGTATGTTCAAGTTAATGTTTGAATTATCCTTGCATATGGTACAGTAAGAGCACAGTCATATAATAAACCTTGCTTCCTCTTTGCCTAAGCCAGATTGTTTGCTGTCTATTCTTGGTGAAAAGTTGAGAATGGTGAACAGCACTGAGTTCTGATAGTCTCAGAGGCTTTCTGAAGATGACAAGTCCCACACCTGATGGAATGTTTCAGATAACTCATCCTGAAGTTGGAACATGAACTATTTCATTATGTCTAGCCAGCATCACCATCCAAAAATATTCTGTGTGTTTCAGGTAGCTTGTCCATTCAACTAGCTGAGGTCCACAGAAGATCAAAATTAGATGAATGTGAGAATGTCTTCAGAATTGCAAAAGTTCAATGAGTCAAAATTCAGTACTTGTGAACAATTCTAACTGAGAGAGAGAGTCAACTAGTGGCCAGAGCAGAGGTCAAATAGCATAGGCAGTTGTTTAAAAAGTTTTATTAGTCATTTGGACATTATACTTAAACATGTAAGCTATCATTACAAGAAAAATAAAACTGTATATAGGATCTATGAAAAAAAAAGTCCACTTGAAAACCGAATAATACTTAGCATTTATACAAGGCTTTCATTCTTCAAAGCTCTTCAAACACATGTATTTATAAATCTAACATGAATATGAATTCAGCCATTACAAAATTGAACTTTCAAAGGACTAAAATATCTCCTTGTTTTGGGCCAGATCTTCAGCTGGCATAAATCTGTGTAGCTCCATTAAAGTCACCAGCTGAAAATCTTGCCCTGGGTTTCTTATTCAGGGGGCAGAGTGATTGTATTGGTTACAGCAAGCAACGGGGATTCAAATGTCACAATTTCTAAATCTAGTCTGCAATGGGATTATTTTACACCTCTTGGTCAGTAGCTCTCTGCACATTATTTTGCTCAGTTTTTAAAACTTTAATAATAATGCCATGGCTAATGATAAAGAGTCATGATTTTTAGCTGTTAACATTATAGCTGGGAGGGATTGAAATCACAACCATTTCTGCAAACCACAAATCTGAAAAAATGTTTGGTTCAGGTCAATTGAAAATTTCATTTAAATTTTGACTTTTTAAAAAAATTGCTATAAATACAAATTTCAAAATGAAAAATAATTTTGAATCAAAGTAATTGAAATTTTCATTTAAAAATGTTGAAACGATATATTTTGACAATTTCAGAAATTTTTCTCAGAAAAATTTTTTTTGAAATGGGAAATTCATAAAAAAAGTCTCTTTCCTCTGAAAAGTTTCAGTTGTGAAAATGTTTAAAAAAATATTTCCAACCACCACTAGTCAACACACAGTGGAATTTGAAGTATCTGACCAAAATTGCAGTCAGAACTGTGCTCTTTCTGTTGGTACATTTTGCATTTTTAATAGTGACCACTTTGTATAATATGGCAATATTGTGAGGCTAAATAATTAAGGTTCATACACTGCACTGAACTTCTCAGCTGAAAGCTGTTGAGGAAGTGTAAAGAATGATTATTAATTAATCGCAATGTTTGTATATTCTATTATATTTTTTAAAACATTATTTAAACATAAAGAGAAAAACATGCTGGAAAACTCCCTTTCCTGTAAGAGGATTAAAAATATGGAAAAAAACAGTTGTATTTCAGCTGAAGTAGTGTTCTCTGAAAATGCTAAAGGCATTGGAATAGTACTAAGGTTTGATGCATCTGAACACACCTCCACATAATTTACCATACTCTTGCGGTGCTTATGGCATAATAAATCAGATCAATCCAAGAGAGACTTTCATAAGTGGACCTTGGACACATACGCACAGAGTACAGAGTAATGGATATTTTGTGGCCATTACAGTACATTTGGTCTAATCTTGTTACTATTGACATCAGACATACCTCAACTGACATTAATGACAGCAGGATTGGGTCAATCATGGATACCTGCTGTACTGAAAGTACTACATAATAAAGTGCCTATCTAGGGCTCTACAGGCCTCATCCAAAACCCACTGAAAGCAGTGGAGGTCTTTCCATTAACTTCAGTGGGGTTTGGATCAGGCCCTAAGAGAGCTTGTCATATAGTAAGAATTACAAGCTAGCTAGCACAACAAAAATAAATGCATCATATTTCCACCCCCCAGGTCAGCAGTTAACAAAATCCATTCCAGCCATAACTCCCAACCCCTGATGTACAAAATCCCATCCCCCAGCACACCCCTTGGGAAAAGAGATGGGCCTAGCAGTGTGCCCTGAAGATTGACAGCTTTAGGCTGTTTCAGTCTTTTCTAACATTTAAATGGATCCTTCAGGGATAAGGTAATTTGGCACAGCAAGATGTGCCTTGCAACTGTTGCTAATACCGCACATAGATATTTTAAAAAGCATTATGTAAAAATATGGCAGATTACATGCCAGTAACTTTAGTGTCAATTTTTTAGGCTTTACATGCTGCACTGAGTGAGCAGGTCGGTGGTTTCCTGCCCCACCCCCATGGTGGGTTTACTACCTGTTTAGATCTAAGGAGCTCCTCCAGTGACATTTTTGCAGATGAGAGATCCTGAAATGAGAGGAGCTTTTACTGATTCAGCCTGTCTACCACTTTCTAGTAATAAGTTAATCACACTGCCTTTCTGGGATATTAAGGTCCTATGAGGTAGAGCAGTACTATTATTCCCATTTTACAGATTGATAAACTGAGCCACAGTGGCTTTTCCAAAGCTACACAACAAGTAGTAGCAAGGTTGGAAACACAAACCGGGAGACCTGACTCTCAATTCACCTCAAGACCAGCCTTCCTCCCATTCCTTCTCTGGATCCTAGTCTCTCTTCCATTTTTCTTTTCCTCTCCCTACTCCCTTTTCACTGGCCCTTTCCTCACAATGGTCCACCCTCCCCCTTCCTCCTTGCTCTTCCTGAATTTATTTGTATGCCTTTTCTCCTGTCGTCCTCACACCATGGCTGCCTCCAAGAAGTCAAATGCATGATTACTCAGAGTCAGGAAGCAGCAATCCTGACCCTGTCTTCCTCCTTCTCCTCTTTCCCACTTGCAGCTTCAGTGTGTTGGGGGGGTCAGGGAATCAGCAGAGAAAGCAGGAAGAAGAGAAGGTGGGAGGAGGAGGAATTCTTGACTGCCGGTTCAGAAGCGTTGACAGTAGCCTGCAGTAGCCAACAGCAGAAGTTGAAAGAAAAATGTTGCTTGCTGCCTACAGCTCTGTTTATGAGCAGCATGACAAAAAGCACGAGTGAGAAAGAGTTCACAGAAGGAGAAAATGTGCGGCTGTCATACCACATGAATGACATTTGTCAAGTATGGGTTTAGGGTCTCAAATCCAATTCTCTTTCTTAGCACAGATCCTGAATCACAGGGAGTCAGGGAAGCTGTAAAACATGTAGTGGAGAATGTAATTCTTCCTGATGGACCCCAAACTTTGGATCTGCTGGATCTTTGTTATCCCTGCTCACATGACTGAAGACAACTATATGACTCTGTATGTCAGACCCTTAGCTGGTGTAAATAGGTATAGACCCATTGAAGTCACTGGTGTTGCACTGATTTTATACCAGTGGAGGATCTGGCTCTATGTTTTTTTAATATGATCAACAACATTAAATTCTAAACAAACAAAATGCTAATTACTGAGAAAAGAGCATGTAAAAATGCATCTATTGTCCCTCCCTATCTAAAAACACAGCCCAACTTATTATTAAAGCCTCTTCCTATTCCCACAGACTTAGGAGTCTTTGCTTTGATTTCAAAGGAAGTTGAATCTGACACTTCAGTTCTCTTAAAAAAAATCATTGCCAGAGTATGACCTTGTATTTTAAGTTTCAAACCAGAAAAAAAAATGTTATAGCCAAGAAATAGACACTTATAAATCAACTATAACAATTTAAACATTAATAGAAAGTTAAGTGTAGTAGCATTAATGGCATGTCTCTTCAACCCAGATTTCTTAGTTTTCCAATTAAAAGTGTCAGAGATCACTGTTTAATAAAAAAGAAAACTCACATGGATTGCAGACAACTGGATCAGAATTTGCCATAATGTATCGATAGTGAATTGAGAGAATTTTTTGTTATCATTATTCTGAAGAGACTGTTCTATAGTGGACCTTTTCATTATCTGCATGTTTCTAGTTGAAAGGGGAATAGCTTCAAAATCCTCTCTATGAAAATTCATATCCACTATTAGGTTTTGAAAGAAATAGTTGGGATTTTATGAAATTTTAATCCAAAATCTTTTGAATAGTAATTGTTTTTATTATGTGTGACTGACTTGCTTTCCAAGAAAATTAGGAGCTATACTTCCTCATATTGTCATATTCAAGTTGAAATAGTTATTTACCTTGACCATTTACTGTAGTATTGACATACCAGATGTTTCTAATTTTCTTATATTATCCTGTTATAAAGCTGTACTTCTCTTTGTAATTACTTTGTTAAGTCTGGTACAAAGGAAAATTGAGAGATCTATAAAAATAAACAGGAGCATGTTATGTAGGATAATTAGAGAGCAAAAATTATTAACAAAGAACTGCAGTATTTCAATCACCAATAAAGGTTTCTTCCAGCATGTTTCTGGCAGCAAAAAGTAAAGGAGAAAATTGAGCCTCAAGACATGATAGTACAGAATTGGAGAGGAGAGGGGAAAATGAGACTGATTAATGGTTATTTCAGTTGTTCCTTGAGAAAAGGAAAACAAAGTAGTAGAACGAAGACAACAACATCACACTGCATTTTGATGGGCAGAAAATAGTCTAATACAAACATGAAAATGCCATCCCTAGTTCCTGAAGCTCCCTCTTTCCTGCCCAGGTCTGTCATGCCTCCATCCCCATTTGTATGAAAGCCCCCACCCCCACCCCTTAGAAAGGAAGGAAGGACAATCTGATGGTTAGTTTGCTAAACTGGGGCTCTATTGAACTGGGATTCAATTCTGTACACTTCCACAGATTTTTCTATGTGACATTGAACAAGACAAGGATGCAAGTTTTACAACACTGAACATTATGATACCTATAAAATCACAAGAAAAACAATGGAATCCACAAAACCAATTTGGTGCTTATTTTCCCTATATGATGAATGGGGAGAGATAGGTACCTAAGAACATGACCCACAAAAGCCAGCATGCTAAGTAAGTTGCTGCCTGAGCTAACCAATGGGCAATGCTGAGGACAGGGGTGTGTGCTAAGCTCCGTCACTGTCTTGGAGATAGAAGCCCTCTATCTCTGCTTAGCAAAAGGGAACCTGAATTACGTGCATAAGCTGCTTCTTGAGTTAGGTGCCTGCCTTGCTCTGCACAAAACAAACTGAAGAGGTGGCAGCAGCTGCCTTCTAACTCAGTGGTTAGAATACTTGCCTGGCATGTGGGAAAAACAGTTTCAAGTAACCCCTCTCTTTACTAGAGGGAGAGAAAGGCTTTGAACAGGTGTATCCCACATCACAGGGCCATGATCTAATCACTGAGTACAGGATATTCTGATTTGGAGCACCTTCACTATCTTCTGTTGAAGCTATTCCACTATGGATAACTAATGAAAAAGTGATAGGGTACAGGGACTGGACCCTGTGCCTCCCACATGGGTGCCCTAACCACCTGAGTATATATCATTCTGTCTCTTTCTCTAGCCCAATGATTATTTAAGTGGACTAGACATTGCACCAGCGAAAGAGAGACAATGGACCTGTAGTCCAGTGGTTAGAGCACTCATTTGGAATGTAGGAGACCCAGTGTCCAGTCCTCTTTCCTGTCACCCTTTCATTATTTATCTACAGTGGAACAACTACAGCAGGAGAAATAGAGGGAACCCTCCATCACAATATTCCATAACTCAGTGATTAGAACACTGTCCTGAGAGGTGGGAGACCCTTATTCAAATCATTTCCCCATTTCTGGCAGAGAGGGGCAAATTAAATCTGTGTCTCCCATCTCTCAGGCAAGTGCTCTAACCACTGGGCTAAAAGTCATAAGGCAGGTTCCGCCTCCTCCTCTGGCTGGATTTTCAGTGGGACCCAATCCAGTAGATTTCCTCTGAGCATGCCTACTCGATCAGGACCCACATGTGACATAGATGGCCAAACACTTATCTTCCTCTGGTTTGTGAATCACTTTGGGGCTTAGGCAGCGGACAGGTGTCTCAATGCCTAGAGGGAAACAGCAGTGCATGTGTTTGAAGGCTGAAACACAGGTGCCTAGGAAACATTTACTGCAAAATCTTAGGCATCTGCAGGGTTCAGCGGGAGTTTTCTAGATCACAGTGGAGCCCAAACTGGGATTTAGGCTCCTAAATCTGGGACTTGGGTGCCTAAATACCTTTGTAGATCTGGGCCTTTGTGCCTCAGGTCCCCATCTGTAAAATTGTGAAAATAGCACTACCTCAGAACGGTTTTGTAAGGAAAAACACATTCAATGGTGAGGTATTCTGACGCTATGGTAATGGAAGCCACATAAGTACCTGAGATGGATGATACACTTCTTCTAAAGCACCTGACATCCATCATTCTTATACATGATTCCTTTGATAGAGGCCCAGTAATAACTGAGTATATATAATAGTTAAACAAATTATATTTTATTGGATAATGGATTATTTGCTATAAGATTTTTCTTAATCAATTGGCATTTAAATAGCATTGAGTAACATGAAGGCAATGTACAACTTAAGTGTGACCAGCCTTGGTTTTATCTATAATTCAAAAAAAAAAAAAAAATTATTAGTACTCGTGAAAATGCAGATAACTAAGCTAAGAACAGAAATCTGTTTCATTATGAAAACACTGTCATTTTTGTTATAAGTAAAGTCTTCATAAACAAAATTATAAATACATATTACTAACCAGAGTCAATAACATTTAACTGGAAATTACTTCACCCTGAATTACATCAGATGTCAAATACAAATAAGAAATGCCATCTGAAAAATGCTTTCATAACTGTCTTCAGACAGTTGACTGGTCTCTTAATAGTTGTTGATGGATTGAGATTTCAAAGGGCGATGAGAAGACACTATTATTTTATTATTATAGTAGTCCCTATGAATTTAACATCAAATTGTTTCTGTTTGAAAAAGTCAGCCACAGCACATGCTTAACCTGCTTACACAGAGTCTTGCACAATCATTATGCAAAATCATATGGACATAAGATTAGAACAGGCCAATAGACATCAGTTTAAGAAAACTTTGAAATAAAGACGAGCTGCCACATGCGTTATATGGGGTTAAGACATACCGAAAAAATTTATAGGGAAACCTGCAAAAGTCACATTTCCAAAGTATGCCATAGAAAAGATGAAGGTGTACAATGCCCACCTCTCACTGTGTTTCCAGAGCCAAGACACTAGTTCTTCCATAAAATAACTGGGAGGGTAGGAAGGCTGGGGATAAGTGCGGTAAAAACCTTTGAAGATAAGATGTAAGAAAACTGAATTTGGTGGTGGATTATAAAATCCATGAATATTTGCAAATCAAAAATGGTTAGTTCTGCAACACTCATCAGCGAACCAGCCAGCCTCAGGGTTTCCAATTGCAATTTTATTATGAAATGCAATGTTTTCAGATTCAATAGTTTATGTAACTTCATTGCTAAAAATAAACCACAATCACAGGAGAATTTCTCTAGTGCTCTAACCAAAGGACAAGGAAAGACTTTGCGCTAACTTCAATTTACTGTAATCCTAATCCTTCAACCAGCAGCTAAGACAATACATGAAGGTGGCTTCATACAGTTGCAACACCTTTCTTTTATTTATTCAGCCCTGACTAAGGAGCAAATAAGAGAAGTGGTTACAAATAGTCCAACTAGACATTGACAACACCTGTTAAGCCAAACTGAATTTTATTTTACTTTCATGTAATGCCATGCATAGCCTTCTTTGTAATTTGGAAGGTAAAATGCTAGCCATTCTCCTTGCTTTTGATTGGTATTTTTAGGGGGATTTTTTCAGGTTTTTACTGTAACAGAGACACAGTTTTTCATTGTTGGAAACTGAGAAATACAAAAATAAGTTCAGTAGCAGGTTGTAGCAATGTGGTTTAAAATGTACAGATGTAATTTTTAAAGGATTAGACTAATAAATCTCTCTATCTACAGGTCATGAATGTACATGCTTATAACAGTTATGAAAAGGAATGTTATGAGGGGGGAAGAGGCAAAGCACACAGATGAGCTGAAACAATTATGCTTAAAAGTAGGGTGACCAGGTGTCTCCATTCTATAGGGACAGTCCTGATATTTGGACCTTTGTCTTATATAGATGCCTATCACACCTCACCCCGTCCCAATTTTTCCCGCTTGCTATCCGGTCACCCTACCTAAATGGAAATTTTAAACACTTGAGTTTATTTTAAACGTTTCACTTAAAAATAATATACAACAACTTAAAGGCCAATTCTGCCTCAGTTACTTGGGTGGAGTTTATTGATTTTAAACATCTTCCCGTATTTTCACCTTTTTACAATTTTTTATGAACTATGTAGGTTTAGATAGGAGATATAGACTCATACAAATAAGTGAAATGGGGTAGATCCTCAGCTGCTGTAAAATGGTGGAGTTCAATGAACTAATCAACAAGGTGAGCATCTGGACATTTAATTTGCCCTCTCCCCTCCCTCCCATACACACATCTGCATATCTCTCAGAGTCCAATCATCTCCACAAGGGAATAAAAAGGTGCATACCAATTTACAGGGAAGGATCTAATATGGAAAAAACAGTGCTGTCATAATACTCCCGTGTGCAATGCAGCAGAGACTCCACTGAAAAAATAAGCGCTGCAAAGAAACCAGTCTGACCAGAGAAACAAGCATTACAATATATTCTCCTCTATCAATTAATATTCTGAGAAGGGGCTACATCAGGATAACTCATCAGCTTTAACATATGCTGCTCCCCAATGCACCTGCCTGTCCACTGCAGAAGGATGATATGGGAAGACACGGAAAGGGAGAGTTGGTCAGAGAAAGAGAGAGGAAAGGTCATTTCAAAGGCCCTACTCAACACAGAGCAACTTTAACCTTTAGCTGGGACAATGACTGTCATAGAATCATAGAATCGTAGAATATTAGAGTTGGAAGGGACCTCAGGCGGTCATCTAGTCCAACCCCCTACTCAAAGCAGGACTAACCTCAGCTAAATCATCCCACGTAGGGCTTTGTCAAGCTGCAGCTTAAAAACCTCTAAAGATGAAGACTCCACCACTTCCCTAAGTAACCCATTCTGGTGCTTCATCACCCTCCTAGTGAAAAACTTTTTCCTAACATCCAACCTAGACCTCCCCCACTGCAACTTGAGACCATTGTTCTTTGTTCTGTCATCTACTACCATTGAGAAGAGCCTAGCTCCATCCTCCCTGGAACCCCCTTTAGGTCGTTAAAGGCTGCTATCAAATCCCCCTTCATTCTTCTCTTTTGCACACTAAACAATCCTAGTTCCCTCAGTCTTTCCTCATAAGTCTTGTGCTCCAGCTCCCTAATCATTTTTGTTGCCCTGCGCTGGACTATCTCCAACTTGTCCTCTCGGTATTGGCGCAGTTGTACTAGTAGCGCCTTGGAGAAGATAAAGGGTGAACCCAAAGCTCCACCTACTCCCTATCCGCCTGCAAAGTAACAACATGTATAGAATCTGGTGATGTGGGTAGCCTGAGCCAGAGATTAAGGGAGATCCTTAGCCACACACACGACTCAGACACTTCGCAAGACTGATGAGGACTGATCCCATAGTTGGTGCAGTGATATTAAGTGATCCCACTGATGAGTGAGTATTACAAATTCCCTTCTGTGCTGATCTGCAGAGGATTTGAGTTAATACCGCCCTCAGCTATGGAATCTTGGTTCGTTAGCTCAAGCTGCAATAGCTCATGCTTTAGTTCTGAAGGCAGCCAGTACAATCCCCAATCCGTGGGCCAAGATGGCAGCTCGTACTTTGAAACACAGCTACAAGGATAAGAATTTTCCACAAATATTTTCTAGATTTTTAATATTAATTCACTGCATCTGTGCTTGTATTTTTTCATGTGTGGGTGATGGCCTCATCTGGGGAATTGACCTGGAGACTCTAGAACTGAAAGCAGGTATTTTTCGGCTCAAGTTAAAGAACCATCCTCTCCAGCTGAGAACTGTAACAGATTCAAATCCTCTATGGGGCATGCACAGACAGGTATATATATCAACTACTGACCAGGAGGTTACATGCTTCTTTTGGACAGAAGACACAGATCCCAAGCATCTGAGGACCACAGAATTTCAATGCTGGATTAGCCTCCACTTATCTGGCAGCCATCAGCAGAGACTGAGCTACAGCCCTCCAAGTGGAAGCATAGGTTGTGCTACCTGAAGCTAAAGAGCCCCATTCTGTAGGTATAGACTATAATAAACTTTCTCGGTCTGTGACTTGGGTGCAGAGCAGCACATATAACACAGTGGCCAGTGGACTACATTTGCTCTGTGCAAACATTAAATCAACAACATCGGATTTATGTGGTTGCTCATGGAAAGTTAATTTTAAGTTCAAACACACAACTATTTGCAACAAAAGTGGTATGCTTTATTTTGTGTGAATATAATGAGATAAAATGAAAACTCCAGTCTACAGTCATACACCTTGCAATAGCCTAATTTTTTCTGGGAATGATGCCATAGCTTAGGCAAGCTTGTATGGCCCAAGAAGGAGAAGATTTAAAATATTTTAAGATTCCCTAATCTTGTTTATCTGCTACTTTTCCCTAAACTGATAAATCTCTCCCAAAGATTGAAAGCTCCTGTGACTTCTTCAAATCTGCCTCCTGAATCTAGGAATTGCACAAATCAAATTAGTAAATAGTCATAATATCATGTTTTACGTGATTAGTATCATTTGAGCCAACACAAACCGCATGTCTAATTTCAAATTTAGAATACTTATAGTGAACTATTCATGATCAGCTGGGGGAAAGAAAAGTGTTAATTCAAATCATAAGTAAATTTAAGGGAATTATGATCTACAGAGAATAGGAGTTTAAATTACTAGACTAAATGATTTACTCTGCTCTAAGAGACCTAAGCAAAAATTTTTGGATTAATAGTTTATTCACCAAAAAAATGCAGTTTTGGCTGACCCAAAACTATGTGCAAATTTGAAACAATTTTTCAGTAAATATATGTATTTCTAAACTTAAGCACTACTCACAAATCTGGGACTGTAGCTCTAATAACATATAGACCAGGGGTTATAGTGTTTATTTCTGACACTGGAGATGGGGGTTCATTTCCTCCCTGTTGCTGAGAAGGAAAAGGGATTTGAACTTAATTTCTCTCCATGCTAGAAGACTGCCTTTATCCTTTGGGTGCAGAGTAGGTTAGGGCTCTCAATCTCACCTGTTAAAGCTGCTTTACTGTGTATAAAATACGTGAATGGGCCAAACAACAATCATGAGATAGGGGACCCAAGTTCATGTCCTTGAGCTAATAGTTATATCATTATTTAGACATAGTGGAACAGCTTCAATAGGAGAGATTCCCACACTAAACAAACCCAGTGCCCAAAGCACTCTCTTGCAGTATGGGGAAACACAAGTTCAAATCCTTTCTCCACTTCAGTTGGAGGGATTTAAATCTGAGTCTCCTATGTCCCAACTGAGTGCCTTGAGCACTGGATTAGAAGAGAGGTAGCTGCTGCAATTATTTTCTGAATCTAGCCCTTCATTTCCTTTGATTTAACATTAAAAAGTGACTGGAAACCTAACAAAGCAGTACACTTTGGGTTAAACTATACATTTAGTTTGATGCAAACCAAAAATGTTGCCAACCTTTTCAAACTGCCAAAGGTTTCTGGAATTTTTTTATTCAATTCAGGTCAAACCGATTTTTGCTTGTTTGTTTGTTTTTCAGAAATGCCAGCATGCTGAAAAATCAGTTATTTTCCCAGGTCTATGCTCTAGTACATTCTAGTAATCTCCCATGGCCCTCTCCTTGTTATTCTAGTGTCAGTGTTCAAAGGAACTTTTCAGTTATTCTGAAAAAGCTGATTGCAAGAGCAATTGTATCTTTTCTTCCCAGGTGAATTGAAAGGATGTGAAGGATTGGGTGGAGGGGGAAGGGTGTGCATATGGAATGATATTTTTTCACCACCTTACCAAAGTGTGTCAAAGAAATAGTTTCCCACATCTGAACTCATCCGTGTGCATTCAGGTTCTTTAGAATTGATCTACACGGCATATGACAGGCAGGGAGTGATGCAGCTGTCCTCACATTGTACGTTCTCAGTCCCCAGTCACTAGACTAGAACTAAGGAAGGCAATACCTGCTGTGCAAGCAGTCTTTCTGAGCAGAAGTTAGGCAGGCTGGAGTTTCTTGTGTTGTTTCCAACAATCAGGAGTAAAAAAAACTTGCCTGTTTCTTTCTCTTGAACGCTGTGTCCAAGTATAAACTTGTCACCATCTGCAGAACAGCTGCTTGCTGTAGCTTCCAAGCAGAAGAAACAATGTGAAGCCACAGCTGTCTTTAAAAAAGGGGGGGAAAGGGGCAAAAATAAACATTTCTCTACTAATGAAGAAATAAGCTGTTGACCTTCACTATTTAATTGATTTGGAGGTTAGATGGAGTGTTACTACTTGAAGCATTCCTTGTTTTTAAAACCTTGCATAGCATTTTTTTCATGTGAACCTGCCTATTTCATAGCTCTAAGGCTTCAGTAGTGTAGTGAAATTCAATAAAGGCATGAGTCTCTCACTGAGCACTAACATAAGACACTTTAACTCTTCTTCTTTAGAAATAGTAAACCTCTACTTTGTCACTAATTAAACCTTGGCAAATTGAACAGACACTGATAGGTTAATCATTTCCCTTATAATTATAAAAAAACCTCTAGGCTCAGTGAAGTTCATTGTAAACAACGTTATGGAATTTTGTTCTCTGTCTTTGAGAGAAGACACAACAGCAGAGGATGTAAGGTTTACTGTAGTTAAGGTAGCAAAACAACTTTCTATGAAGCCTCCTGAAAGATTATAGGATCATTCTATGCCTGAAGATTACTTTCCTTCTTCTTTCTTAAATGTGACCAAAAATAATTCTGCTTTTTTTTGTTGATTTTTGGTAAATGAGATTGAGAAAAATTTTGTTTGTCATTATAGAACTAATTCTTGCAACATTATTTGGAACAAGACTACAGATAAAAATAGGCTGAGGTTTGAAGGGTGAAATTTGATACAGCAGCTGGCCTTCTTTAGGAGTAGTGTATTTTTGAGAATATTGATTTTCACTCTGAGAAAATTAAGAGATTTGAAAATCAACAGCTTGCAAGGTAATTTCATTTTTCTGATATGCTTGTTAATGGACACCTGAATAATGATATATTGAATGTGAAAGCATCTGTAGTTCAGCATTGACTGAAGTGCTCCAAACTAGCCAAGGCCAAGCTAAGCCAGGTCCCATTTTCATACCAGATCAGCAGTCTGGGAAAACCAAGGAAAGGCTTCCTTCTTTTCTTGCTGCTAAGCAAACAAGACACTAAGGGGGAAACCCACTGCAGTCTTAAGGAAGTTTTGCCATTGATTTCAGTGGGACCAGGAGTAGAGCTGGTTGATAAACATCTCTTTCCCATAGAACATTTCAACTGTTTCTCAAGAATCTAATTTTTTTTTTCCAAAACCCACATTTTCTTCAGCTGAAAACCAGACTTTTTTCAGATTTTGGTCAAAATATTTTGGTTTTCTGACATCTCCCTTCTTTATTAATTATTATTTTCTTCTTCTAAGGAAATCAGGCACTTCCGCAATGAGCTTTCATTTACCAAAAACCTAATTTTCCATTGAAGAAAAGTGTTGAGAGAAAATTTCTAAACAGCCTTATCCAAGATTTGACGGATTCTGATCCTGGAGTTGACACTTATTTGCTATGTTGCTTGTTTCCTTGGGTTACCAATTAACTTTGTTGTGCCTCTATTACCACTTCTGTAAAATTGGCCTCCTCCTACGTACACACTTCTGTAAATCATTTTGAAATCATTTCCCTCATTCATTGCTACTACAAATGTGCTACATTTTAGGCAGACACTTAAGTCCTGTTGGCATCAGTGTTTGCTTAAATACTTTCCTGATCTGCAGTGAAAAAGACATAGACAAACAAGAAATAACAAAACTATACTGTTAATATGAGTATATAGAAGGATTTAGCCCAGGCATAAGAGGGTGCAGTTTCTCACAAATTTTCTTGTCTGAAATACACCCATGGCACTCTAATATGCAATAGTAATTCTTGGATAAATGTGACAATTTTAGCCATTTTTCTTTAAAATATTATGAAAAATAGCAAGCAAACAAGTTTTTGGCAATCGCAGTTTCACAGAAGAAAAGCCATATATCTCAGAGGTATCATATCCTGATTAACATTTGATGTGACAGCTGTTTTAGTAAAAACGTAATTTTATTCAATAGCAGATCAGATATTTGTGTAAAACAGCTGCCCAGAAGCAGCAACAATCTATGCAATGTATTTTTCAATAGTTTACAACATTTCTTTTCCTTTTAAATGTATATCTCTGTTTCTGAATGATCTGCTGTGACAGATCCTTTTTTTAATCTGACCCCAATGTTTAGAAATCAACATTACTGATAAAAGAGAGGTATCCAGTCCTCTTGCAGGACAATAGTTCAGCAAATTCAAACATTAATCATTTACACTGAGACACTGCAGAACAGCTCCTATATAGTTTTCCATGTCAATAATTTGAGGACTCCAGAGAAATGAAGTGCCATTTTTGTAAATTCTAAATTAGGCTCTTAAAGCACGATAGTCTGGGTCACTTCATGTATTTTCCCAGGGTTGCTGGTTTGCAAAATATGCAAAAGATTACCTGCCTGAAAATAACAAGAATATGCAATATTTTAGTGCAGCATTTCCCAAAGTGTGGGGTATTCCACCTTGGAAGGTGTGGTAGTTGAGGGACACAGAAAGATCTCTGAATTGTTCTCCAGAGCCCCAGCCTTCATTTAAAAAGTAACTCTCTAGCTGTTATGATTTCAAAGAAAAACCTTCTAAATTAAAAGCAAGCATAATTGATGCAGATGGGTGTTTCTGAAGTTGCAGGAAGTCTTCTCTAGTGGCTAGGGTTATAACTTGTGAAATGGAGTTTAGGTCCCTACTCTACTACAGACTTCATGTGTGACATTTGGTAAGTTACTTGTCCCTCAGTTATCCATCTGTAAAATAGAGATACTTATCTACCTACGGTAGTATGTTAAATTCATTAAAGATTGTGGGGTGCCCAGATAAGGTGATGGGACTCATACGAGAGACAAAAAGTATGTAGCGATCACTATCCTGTTCACTTTAATAGGTTCTATTTTAGGTGCCAGTTTAAAAGTCAACATCGCTCAAAGGATAGAAAAAGAAAATGAAATATATTATGAATTCCTACCCCTGTATTTCTGAAAGGGGGTGTGTGCTGGGAGGAAGTGCACAAAGTACTAGTTGGTGGGGCACAGAAGCTGAAGACATTAAAAGAGGTAGACCTTTAACAACACAGCATGGGGCTACAGGGAGGAGCATGGTTGGATTAATTTTCCTGGAAGATGGCTCAATTTTCTGGTTTGGAAACTCTGCTTTAGTACATTTATTCTCTAGCCTTTGAGAAACAAAGAGGCAATGATGCTCCTAAAGCTATTAGCATCTCTGTCTTTATAACAAGGAGAGTTCTGTGGCACCTTAAAGACTAACAAATGTATTTGGGCATAAGCTTTTGTGGGCAGAATCCCTGTTTTGCTGAAAACAGACTAACATGGCTACCCCTTTGGAAATCTGTCTTTACAGGAGACCTAATAAACATAATGGGTCTGATTCTCCACTGCTTTGCACCTTGTGCTGTTATTTAGAGTTGGCCCTATTCCCACTGATGTCAGTCAGTGGTGAAACTCCCATCGACTTCAGTGGAGCAGAATCAAGCCACCTTGGCAACATGGGTGTAAGTGAGTGGATGGTTCTGATATGGTTGCATTTTATAAACAACAATATTGTTTACAGTGTTGCCCCAAACCTAAGCAAACTAAATATTACCCCAGTATAAAGGGAACTGGATCACTCAGGGGACTAGTGACAATTAATAAAGCCTTTCATTAAGTGCTGCCGGTAGGGTGACCACATAGCAAGTGTGACAAATTGGGACAGGGATGGAGGGTAATAGGCACCTATATGAGACAGAGCTCTGAGTATCGGAACTGTCCTTCATAGAAACTGGACATCTGGTCACCCTAGCTGCCAGGTCCAATCCAGTCATGTAGGCAGTAATTGAAAGTTGTTGCCACTGCCTACTGTTCAGTGATTTCTATCAAATAAATTTGCTCTTCTAACTTCCCGTTGTCCACGTCAAAATACACACAAACTGGCAATAATTACCAACCCTTTCTTATTGTCTGAACAGACGAGAGAAGGGCTGAATGGATATATTGCATTGTCTTCTCATTCTGGAAGCTCTCACTAAATCAAGGTTGAGGCAAACAGGCTGGGCAGGGTGCAGAAGCTTTCCTTGTTGTTGCCTGTATCTGCTCTGGAGATACAAAAAGTGTCCCACCCTGTCTATCTACTATTTCCTAAAAAACACCACATTCACACAAAAGGGAAACCACATATAATCATACATTAGACTTACACAGCACCATTCAACATGATCTAAAATGATTGACTAATTAAGCCTCAGAACATCTCCAAGAGAGAGATACAATTATTCCTATTTGAAGCACGGGTAAACAGTGGCATGGAGAGGTTGTGACACTTGCCCAAGGTCTCAGATTTGGTAGCAGAGTTGGAAATAGAACCACAATAATCATAGTAATAATATTAATACTTAGCTTTTATATAGATAGCACTGTTCATCAGTAGAATTCAAAGTGTTTTACAAAGGAGGTCAGCATCATTATCCCCATTTTACATAATATGGGCTTCCATTCATTAACTGGTGAATATGGGACTATAGGAGTCTAAACCACTCTATTACCTATGAGATTTGACACAAACCTATGCAAATAGCTTGTACTTTGAAACTGTATATAAAGTTTGACTTTTGAATATAAAAATTCACTGAAGAAACATGAGAACAGCAATATTTAGGTCACCAACTGAATAAGGAATTGATCAGATGAAGTCTTCTGTGTCACTGTTTGCTAAGCAGTGAAACAACATTTACTAAAGCTTAATTGATTCAGATACTTGTGATCAAAGGCTTCAAATAATTACAAAGAAATGTCAAGGTTGCAACACTGTAGTTAGAATGATTTACTTTTTAAAGAAAAAAACAACAGCCAAATTATATCCCTAAAATTGCCTTTGTCAAGGAAAAAAAAAGTGTTCTTTGTTTTAGAAACCGTATAAAGGAAAACAAACCATCTTTTTTTTCTTTCTGACTGAGTATGCTTGTCACGGTGCAACGGTGTCACCTATTGGTACATGATATACATAAAAATCTTGATCTTCAAAAGATTTTGTTTTGCCAAGCTGATATTTAATATAGTCTACTCTGTGTTTCTGCATGCTGAGAGCAGCACTAGAATGACAATTCCTGCATTGAGACAACAGCATGATTCAGAGCAACAGTTCTGAGATTAGCAATTTCTGAGTCAGGATTCTCCCCACATGGAGTGAATAGGTTCCTAGATGGAAGGCACTGGAAGACTGCAGCTCTTTCAAAAGCTACTAGTCTCTCAACTCCCCAAGCCACCGGGCGATAGCTTCCACTGAACAGCTTCCCCCTCCATTCTCCCTGTATGAGTCACTTTCTTTAAGGTTATCTTACAATAGAAAGAAAAAGTAATAGGAACACATAGTAGAAGAATGGATAATGGGAGCACTATATGGATCAAGCTGTGCCAAATGGAGTTTGGAGTTTCCTAATCTGTTTCATTACAAAATATAGACTATACTGGAACACTAGATAGATAGATAGACTGATCTCCAAGATATTTGTGTGCCTCATAAAGTCATATCAATGCAAGCATTTAGACAGATAAACTATCATTTCAAAAAAATATCATTGTCTTGTAATGTGAATGATGCTGGAATTTCCCAGAGTGAGCAGACATATGCCAAGTATGCCAAGAGCAGACACCCACCCAGACAAGGAGTCAAGGCAGTGAATTCTGTATAAGCTCAACTGAAGGGAAGCCAACAGAGCCCGTGCGTGTATTAGATTCCCATTGGGGGAAAACTGAGACCAATGGAGCCCAAAGAACACACATGATTGTATTCTGAAAAACTTCACAACCCAACAGCAAGCAGCATCTCATTTTGGTGTCACATGGATGGGGCTTATTTTGTGGGTGGAGCTTAGAAAAGTACCACTCTTTTTTTTTAAATCAACTCCTAAATAAAAGACTGTGCATAAATGTCCTCCTGATTTGATGATTGTAATAATCTGTGCCTAAAAATGAAAGTATCAACCATAAAAAAATTACAATTAGCTCTGCAACAGCACTACATCTGCTCATTAACACAGGTTGTCAAAAGCTTTTCCTCTCAGATTTCCACTCTCTATCTCTCTGTGGGAAAGTGGACTAAATGCAAGTTTTGAGTCCTCATCATCAGAATCCTGCCTATGAATGGGAGGGGGAAGCAGATATTGTGGCAGGAAAGGGGGTCAATTTATGAATTTTCCAGGGTGCCAGTTAGATTTTAAAGCTGAAAGCTAACAGAGCATTAGCCTAGAACTTAGGAGGCCTATGTTCAGTTCCTTGCTTTGCCACAAACTTCCTCTGTGACCTTGGTCAAATCACTTAGCTCTTCTGTGCCTCAGTTTCCCATCTGTAAAATGAGATATTAGTACTTTCCTTCCTCAGAGAGGTGTTGTGAGGAAACGTGCATTACAGATTGTGAAGTGCTCAAATACCCCAGGAATGGGAGCTATATAAGTATCTAAGAGAAATAAGATAAGACTGGCTCAAGTTACCAATACCAGACCTCATGTTTCATGATGGTACGTGACGGCTCTCAGAGTACCTAGAACTGTGAGTCATCTTGTTTCCCCTCCTGCCTCCAGTACGAGGGAGTCTGATTTGTGCTTAACTGGATGTCAGCTCCCTGACACCACCAACCTGTTAGCCATCCAAGCATTCTCCTCTGAGCTATATCAGCCCTTGCCTTGCCTAGTAGGTTAACAATAGGCATACCTCAGTCCCCACACCCCTTTGAAGCATTCCCCTTATCTGCTGAACACTTACAGAAATGCCAAGTCCGCTGTCCACAAGGAAACAGTACACACATCAGCTTGTATGATTTGGCTTAGGATCAGCTTCTTGCTTACTACCATAGCATTGAGATATATTTATAAGGAAAACAACAATAAGTTTATTACCAAAGCTTCAAGATTCCAAAGACAGTGAGTAAAGATAACGAAAACCAAAGGGCTACATATAAAACAAAATCATAATACACTTTCTAGAGACTAAACTTAACTTAAGAGGCTAACTTCCTGTCTAAAGAAGTCTTCTCTCACACAAAGCCTTTTGCAGCATCTTCAATTAAGGCTGGTTGGGATCCCATTTTCATGAATGCATCAACCCTTTACCTCTGAGGTGCAGGATGATGATGTCTTCTATGTTAGCCAGCAAATCTTTGAAGCGTATCTCAAGATAAGGTTCTCTTCCCCCACTCGGTGCTCCTCCTTGTTGACTTCATATGTCTCTGTTGACTTTGTACATGAATGTGCTTCCATTATGTTGGCAAGTAAATTATGCATTGTAAGCTAACAGAGAAACAGGTGAATATATCTCTTTTGTCTGACAGGAAATCTTTTTCTCCACCTCTACTGTGATACAGAACCTAAGAACATATTTTCAGTATACATAAATAATTCCTTACTTAGTACCTTTACATATATTTCACAATGTTAATCACCAGTATGACCCTACCTTTCATTTAAAACCTCTCATGATATTCCTTGGTTAGCCAGAATGACAGCCTCAAGAGCATCTGGACCACAAATCTGTTAGTATAATTACAAAATCAGTGCTTTATTAAGACAAAGTCTACTTTATCAATGTTAGCCATCCCATGATCATGTCAGTAAAAATAAACCAGATAAGACTATGTGAATAAAATAACACAAAATCCAGTCCTGACAAAATGGAGGAAAGACCATTCATGGATTTTAATGCCAGAAGGAACCATTCAATTATTTAGTATGTAATGGCCCAAAAACTTGTAGCTGAACTAAGGCATATCTTTCAGGAAGACATCTACTACCTTTGGGCCATTCAGTATCCTTGGAAAAAGTCTGTTGATATGTCTGGTTATATGTGATGACCAAAAGCTAAGGGCTGGTGTACACTACACAGTTAGGTTGACGTAAGGCAGTTTACATCAACCTAATTATGTCATTGTCTACACTACAGCCTTCCTCCCACCAATGTAAGTGCCTCATGCCAATGTACTACACTGACAGGATAATCCCACTTCCAGGAGAGGAGCAAGACTTCTGTCAGTATAGTTAGGGCAACTTACTTACATCCCCTGTTGGCTGCCTTGTCAATTTCACAGCAGGAGCCACGAAATTGATAGGAAAGACAGGCAGCTAAAGCCCAGCTTTCCACTGCTCCCCTGGTTGCAAACCAGGCAGTGCTGCCCGGTGCCACCTTTGCAGAGATCTCTCCCAGCCTCAGCTGGAAGACATTGACTGCAGGGTACTGTACCATCATGTTTTGTTGTGAGTTACTAACATTTCAGAGTTACGAACAACCTCCATTCCCGAGGTGTTTGTATCTTTGAGGTTCTACTGTATTGTTGCAAAAAAAGTGAAAAATTAAAACTGAACGTGAATATTAAAAAGTTAGTTGAATTATCGCTTTAATATTGAGAGAGTGGGGTTGACTCAGAACTTAACTTTTGTTCAGCTTCTTTTCCATCCCACACCACTTTTCAGTTATAAATAATTCTTTAAACATTTTTCCCCATTTAGCCCTGAGCCCCAGTCAGTGCTTTACAGTTGAATGCTGTGCTGACCCAGTAGCTGAACACTCGCCCACTGTTAGGACTTTGGACTGGACTAATGAACTTCTCAGCCAAATTGCAGTCGGCCATTCCTGGGCTACTTCCTACCCTCTCCTCAGGGTGCACCTGGGTCCATGAGGTGTCCTTGGTTACCCTGGGATCGGTGGCCACTAGCAGTCCTGGTGATTCCCTTGCAGGCACAGGCTTTCAGAGGGCACGGCATCTCTGGGCCTGTCTGCAAAGGCAGCGGCCTGCAGCGAGCTAGAGGTGTCATCTCCCTGGCTGTCTCGGTCACAACTGAGCTGGAAGCCCTGCCTTTTATACTTCCTGTCTCATCCACCCACTTCTAGTGTGAGGGACAAGGTTGGTCTGGCTCCACCCACTTGATAGGGAGGGTGACTCCTCCCCTCTGGCTCGAGGAAGGCCACACCGCCTCACTACACATCCCATTGGTGAAAATACACTGCCATCTGATCGACATATTTATCACAAGCTATCTGTTAAGAGAAGTCCATTAGTTGAAGATGTAGTACAGGAATAGCACTACCATATTGGTTCAATTGATATTCCACAACTCACTTGACTACTATTTGGAGCTATCAAATGGGAAAAATATCTAAGCTTTATTACAAAGTTTCCTTTCATATCATACTCTTTGATGTTAGATTTTCCAGCCTTTATTTTACTAAGTATAGCTTGGTAACAGGATCAAGATGTAATAATAAACTATGCATTTACAGCATTTTCTTCTTAAATCTTAACATCAGTTTTTCTGTCAAGTTATGGTAATCTCAATTTAAGAAAATCAAAGACCAAAAACAAAACAGGGATGTCAGTTTACAGTGTGTGTGTTATTCCTATCTACCACTGTACTTTGTTTCCTTCTTTCTTTGATAGACTTAAATGCAAGAATAGATTACTCTCAAATAAACATTTTCATAAAGCATGTTATTTTTAGTAGAAATTTATGCTTTTTAAACAGGTCTCTCTTTTGATCTTTACTTCTGGGTTATAAAATGAACACCTTTTCTCTTTCTTCTTTCCTCCCCCCTCCATCTTTTTCTTTCTAACTTTCAGAGAATTTTTTGCTGTTGAAAGTCTGAACAACTTTGCCATGTAATTTTAATGAAGTAATTTCTTTGTCATTTTCAGTGTATTATACATCTTATTGTAATTTCTTGTAGTATCCCCAGTGTTTTCTTGTTTACATTGGTTTGCAGCTGTATTACTATGTAACAATTTTAAACACAGCTTAGAACATGGCTAGTGTCACTGATAACAGCAAAGACTTACTAGAAAAATTCAAAAATCCCAGTCAGGATCTGGGTCCCATTGTCTAGGTGATGTACAAATATACATATGAAGAGACAGACCCAGTCTCAAGTCTAAGAGCCTCATTCTGCAAACACATGGATGCTTATCTCAATGACACTACTCAAATAAGTAAGGGTAAGTAGTTGCACAATTTTTTGTCAAGGTCTGTGTACACATGACACATCAGATAATGTAACAAAGGAGTGGAAATGGACATGAGAAGACAAAGGTAAAATAAAAAGATCATACGCATAGTCAGTTTGCTCATATGTATATTTTATAGTTTATCCCTAAAAATACAAGTCTCTTGTTTGTATACTTAATTCATCTTTTTTTTGTTATTTTCTAATTATTATATTTTTCTGTAATATGTATTCAGTTCCCATACTCTATATTCCTGCAGTTTTTCTGCCCCTAGCCATAGCAAATATCACTCCTGCTTCCCTTATGACAACCTCATCCCTGAACAAGTAAGTAGGGGAACCATATTCAGAATGAATGCAACTCTGAACTAGAACTTCAATATTAAAACATTGACATCCTCTAAATTCAAATTACAGACTGAGAACATTTGACTAATTAAGAAAATATTTATTAGGAATAACGGGAATCATTGCAATCATAATTTTTCCAATGGAAAAATGGCTTATCCAGTGGCTTATCATAGAAGTGACAACATACTTATCATTAGATAACAGTAATGTAGGCTATTTTCTGTTGTACCTTTGACATAAACACATCAATTGCTTTCACAAAACAGAGCTGGTCTGAAAAACTGAATTTCCATCTCATGGGAAATTCTGGAATTTCAATATTTGGTTTTGTCAAAAATTATTATAAAAATTCAAAATCTTTAACTATTTTGCAGAATTAAATATTCTGAAATATTCTGATTTGGAAACATCAAAACAACCTCACCAAAATGAAACATTGTTATAATATGATATATCATATACTATCATACAATAATAAATAATCAAAATGAAACAATCAAACAGTAAGAAAAAATTACACAAAAATGTCTAAACAAAGCAATCTACTCTGATTTTGAATTGGTTAAAAACACAGTCTCCCAAAACATTTCAATATCAACAAAACAGCATTTTCTGATAGAAAAAGTTCCATCTAAATGTTTTCAACCTCTAGTTCATCCCTTTAATAGCGATAGTGCTTCCTTACTATAAAACACATTTTGGTCACTGAGAATATGAACTCCATCAATTAGGTCCCCAATCCTACAGCATGATATCCACACAGCTCCTAGTTTACTCCAGCAGGCACAAGTGTTCACCCTCATATATCCCATTGCACAATGGCCTTGGTGTTTAAATTCATATTAGTGTAGACTACCAACTCACTTCAACCAGATGGCTTATGGCTGAGCCAGTTAAGATATTTCAAGACCTAACACAAACCCTTCACCCTATTACTGAAATAAAACGCAAGCATTTAAAACAAACAACTACAAAAACCCACATACTTCTGCACCTGTTGCTTTTCACTGAGACCAGGAGCAGAAATACTTAATTACAATATGAAAATATTCACTTCTGTTGCAACTGAAACTATTAATACAATCTCAAGAAAGATCCAAGATTTCTAGTTCAATTTTTTGATCAAAGAGGTTTAGATGCCTCCCAGTTTTGTACTATGCACATTATTCCACTGCAGTCAAACAATGATCTTTCTGGACATCATTTTCCTTTTATTTTATTTGCTACTTGAACACACATCAAGTGTTATGCCTGTCAAGCAGGGAATGACTTATTCATGTAACCACAGTCACATGGAACAGAATTTACACACAGATTAGAATAAATTCAATTCTTAGGATGCTTATCCAAACTGAATGTCCAACTCCTTGGAGGTTTTTCTTGTGACTGTTGGCCTCTGAATGTTTCAAGGTTCATATATGGTGTATGTAACTTTCATCTGTTCTGGCTTGCTTTCTATGTATTGCTCCTTCAAATGGAGGGAAATCTTCCTCCCTACTGCAGTGCAGCTGTCATTTTGTTATCAGATGCCATTTTGTCTTCCACCCACTACTGAGGAAGCATACATTTTGGGCTCTGAGGGAGACCTGTTTTTTTGTTCTTCCTGGTTTTCTCGAATAAAATAAAGCTCAGTTTGAATGTAGCTGTGTTATAAGAAAACATAACACTTCATGAATTACCAAATCAGTTCCAGGAATTTTGGCTCACTGCATTCATGAGTCAAATTCTACCACTGGAGGGAAATGCATGTCATATAGGAATAGGCTTTGATTTCACACTGAATATTTCATGTTTTCAAAGAGAAAGCTGGAATGCCTCTCTCTCCCTTATCCCCACCAGTGCTTCTTTGTGACAACTCAGTTCACATTACTTATCAGAACCCAGTGTAACCTGTAAGAAGGATGCAGAGACAATATCATGTATAACTCTCTTACACTCCCCTTCTATTTGCACCACAATTTAACTCTTTGCTGAAGCACAGGATAAAGTCCTTTCTTTTTAGGACTTCCAGGAAACATTACAAAGAGTGAAACCTCAGGGCTATTATATGTAAAACCCTGACAAGTAGGTGTGAATAGTTCCCAGTCAACTTCAAAGAGAAAGTAACATACAGTTTCTAAGGCTATGTCTACACTGCCACTTTTTCTAAGGCTGTCTACACTACAGCCTATGTGGGCAAAATGTATGTTGCTCAGGGGTGTGAATAAGCCACCTGAGTGGCATAACTTTTGCTGATATAGGCTGTAGCGTAGACATAGCTTTACTAAAACAAGCTTATAATGCACAATTCTTATCATCATCGTATCTGGGCACCTGATTATTGGCATTGAGCACAGCTCTGAGATCATTATGCAGACTTTACTGCAACCAAATGTCATTTTCCTGCATAAATACTGGTGTTTTAGCTCTTTGGTTGGAAATATATTTAGAGTAAACTTTATTATCTATGCTTTGAGGGTCCGGTTTTATATCCATTCTTGAATCTTTATGAAAGCAAAAAAAGTAGGAAATAAAAGTCCCATTGACTAACAAATGAGCAGGACTGGATCACATTGCATATACAGATATTTTGCCCAAAATTGAAGTGTAATTCTGCCTCATGTCCAAGATGAAATATGTCACCTGTTTAAAAGTGCACATCAACACTACCCAACAATTTGGAACAAATTAGTGAAGAAGACTATCACAGATAATGCAAACTGGAGAAATAAACCAGGCTTAAATTTGTCCAGGGCACAAAATCATCCCTTTTGCACCAAACAAAGAATAAGATATTTCATGAACACAATGGTCAAGGAGATATTGGTTTTATGTCTCATTTGAAAGATGTTACCTCCTGCAGCAACAGTCTGCTCTTACACCGTGCACTGGTTCAGTACTGATACACAGGGAAAAGTATGATCTGAACCATCTAGCAACACTTGCATGATCCTTGGAAGTTTCCTGTTTAAACACCTATCAGACCTAATATTACTCAACTTAGGTGACATGAGATCATAATCATAAGTAGGATATGACAGTGTTACAAAACTTAGTAGGGTATTTTCATCCCCACACACCCAAAATTCCCCTCATATAAACAGGAGTTGTGGTTTAACAAGTAAAACAAGATCCACCTAAGTAACTTCTTACCTTTACCATCACAGCCACCAAAGCACTGTAGGTTTATGACCATTTAGTGGTCATTTACTGCAGTGATTCAGCCAGGAATATTTTGGCTGAATATTGTTTTAGGAATTTTTTCCTACTAATGATCTCATTAAACTGTGATGTATAAACTCCCATGGGAGGTCATAAAACCATGCATAAGCGAGGTCTGAGTGGCACTACCCCTGCTCAGCAGCTAAAAGGGGAGCACTTCATTTGCATGGGCTTTGTATTTGCATGAGAACAATTAAGTACTCAACATATTGCATAAGCACACTAGGTGTTGGGCATGATGGGAAATGGTCAATATGGCTGGTATTGTGTTACAAATCATGTTAGTGTTAACTGCAGTGGTAATGAAATGTTATCCTTTGATTGTATGAACAAATGGCAGCAGATCTGTGTTTAGCCTATTCAGATGAAAAATTCACTCATCTAAACAGAGCTCAACAAGGGTGGCAGACGGATATTTCAGCATTGTAAGGGCAGCAGGGAGGGGGTGAGAAGTTGCTTGTTGAGATTGCACAAGTCCTGGCAAAGTGCTACCCTAAAGTATGGATTGACTATTTCCTCCCACTGTTAAAAGGTAAAATTAATTATTCCTCTTGGAGTGTTTTGTTTTGTTAAAAACAGTGATATTGCTCCTGAGTCAGCAGATGGTTTTCCCATGAGCTGTAAGCAGAAATTCACTAAGAGCTGAAATCACTAGAGGAACTAGGAAACCTTGACTGGCAACCAGCAGAGAGGAGCCAGGAGCTGTTGGCAGTTGCAGAGGGTGGGAACTGGTAATGGGGACTCAGCGAGGCCTAGAGGTGGCAGGAGGCAACAGCAGAGAAGGCCTGGTCAAGCCCACATCTGGCAGGAGCCTGCAGAAGGGGAATGGCTGAGCCCCCAACCGAGAGGCGGACACTGCAACTATGATGGTCAGTACAGGGGAAAGCAAGAAGGGAGAGGTGAAGGACACATCCCTGTACTCTGGGGTGGGTTCGGCTCATTGAGTTCATGAATTCTGTTTGCACTGGTTCTAAAACCAGTGCTGTGTTACTTCCTTCTTTTTATTAAAAGATTTACTTTCTACACTCAGACTCTGTGCTTGAGAGAGGGGAAGTAATGCCTTTTGGGGGCACCCAGGGAATAATGTGTGATTTCCCAGGTGACTGGGTGGGGGCTAGAGCTGGTTTGGGGTTATATCATTGACGGGATCCCCTAGATATAGAACCCAGCCCTTTGCTGCTGCAGGCTCTGCCTGGCAGAAAGGTTACACATGTAACAAGAATTATTAAAACTCATTATTATTCTTAATAATTTTTACTGAAGTATCATCTAGAGACCCAAACCGATACCGGGACCCCATTGTACCGGACACTGTACAGATGCAAAGCTGAAAGCAGTTTTTGTCCTGAAGAGTTTACAATCTAAATAGACAAGACAGACGTGACAGTGGACACAGGCTAGCCCTGTCTTTGTCACTGATTCCACATCTGACTTGAAACCTGATAATGATAAAAGAGTAGGGCTGGAATTTTCAAAGGACCCTAATGGAATTAGGCACCTAGATTTCACAGGCTCTGGGCTCCTTTGACTATCCCAGATTATATCCTTACTCCATCCTGAACAATTGAAACCACCAAGTAAGAGAAATTAAATCTTCAGAAATCACAGTGTTAAACTGCTATACATACAGTATTCCACCCCCCACCCCATTGTTTTTATTTGAAAAACAGCTGAAAGGATAACTAAGGTCTTTCAGTTTTCAGTAATGGTAATTGATGATTCATGTGAATTAATGTGCAGAGCCATGAAGCACTGTTCCTTCTAGCTAAATATTCTTTTATTAAAGTACCCAGCACATATCAAGTCTTGAAATTATTGGTTAGAAAGGCCCCCAGAGAAGCAGCAGGATAAATTATGCTTGGAACTTCGTTTATATGCACTATCTATTATTAGACTAGATTACATAATTATCACTGCCCATTGACTAAGATGTCATTGTAAATGGTTCTATTACTTCTTTAAGTGCTTGGAGATGCTCATAAATCATTTAAATTTGTTTAAGTTCTTTCAAGAGCTAGAAAGTGGTTTTTTAAATAGGGATTGAACAAAGAGTATAAGCATCCATGGTAATCATATTTCAGACACTTGGGAAGAATAAGTT
The DNA here is from genome assembly GCF_026122565.2 of Emydura macquarii macquarii. NCBI lineage: Eukaryota > Metazoa > Chordata > Testudines > Chelidae > Emydura > Emydura macquarii. The sequence goes on along the minus strand of NW_027130520.1, from coordinate 13,423,695 downwards.
GAGCCTTTTGGTTTCCAATTCTGTGTATGAAATACAAGTACAGAATGTTGCTTCAGCAGACATGCACATTATTGGTGATCTTACTTTCATTCTTATCTTTGACCTTCCATTTAAATGATAGATGAAAAATAACCAGTAGTCATTCTAGATCAATCTTTTGTGTCGGACACTGTAGCTTCCCTTAGTTGCCTGTATGCTTATTGAAGACTGGCAGCCAATGCCCTAACACTTTCAAAATTATCCCTCCGCTGTGATTGCTGTTATTCTGCTTGCAGTTCTGCTGCTGTTTTAATACCCCTCACCGAAATATATTCTATGGAGATAATCTGGGCCACCATATAAGGTGCTCCATCTAGCGCCTTTATATGGCAGAACTAACGTGTTTAACTAGGAGTTAAGAATAGTGTATATATTTAGAATGAATGTAAATGTTTTTCACTTTGGTTGTATTTTCTCATTTTTCTGAGTGGAATGCTATGTCAAAGGCTCTCTCTCACATACACCCCACTTCCCCCCAGACAAAGAAAGCTGCAAGGTTGACCTAGGTTCTGTGGTACCTGGTATGAAGTACCTAGGCAGAGTCACATTATCTTTGTCTCAACAATTGAGGAATGGACATGCAGTCATAGTGATCTGAGACACTGGTGTCAAATTTTATACACAGCATTTCCCCGTGGAGATTCAGTACTACATCTCAAAGCACCCACATAGTTCTAGTTTATGAAGGCTTGTACAATCCTCAGCACTACTATATCTGAGTGCCTTCTAGTAGTGCATTAAGCAATGACACTAACATCTCTCATCCTAGTTCTCTCTTACATCCTTTCCTCAGGGTGAGAATTGTATGTGCCAGGGTGTGAGGTCGTTTGGGAGAGTTTTATTATATGTATTCTATAAACATAGTTATAATTTATGGCTAGCTAGAAAAAAAGAATTTCAGTGTGTGAAAAATGTTGAGGTTTCAGCAGTTGCTTCCATTCTGAAATGGAACAATACCAAGATCTTTTGAAATTTGTCACAAAAAAACTAAGGGTTAACAACCAATTATAGCCAATAACCTAATAGTTAGTGCACTCAGCTGGGATGTCAGAAGCCCAGGTTCAAAACCTTGCTCTGAATCAGGCAGAATAAGGACTTTATTCTGGATCTCCCATATCCCAGATGAGTGCCCTGGCTATTAGACTATTGATTTATTCTCTCAACTCTCACCCACTCACAGACAAGTACTGGAAATGATCTTGGGCCTGAGGAATGGTTTCAAGAAATTATCTTTTTGGAATGAAATAACATTTGGTCAAAAAGTTCCCAGGCAGCTCATTATAATGGGTCTAGTTGGTCAATCCCCATCACAAGTACCCAGTAGTATAATGCAAGTTTATTTCTGTAGTTTGTTTCCTGTGGATGTATATTTAATTATTGTATATGTTTTATCTTATAATATTTGTCATTAGATTTTCATTAGAAAGGAATCTTACTTTGTTCACTTTCCCGTGATTGTCATTGGTATTTGCATAGTGAAAGAAGGCGTTTCTAATTGCATTTCTAATTGCTTAAAGTGATACCTATACTGACTGAGCTAAGACAGGGAAAGCAGGTTACCTACAGTGGGAAGGAGCTCTCCTTCAGTCAGTAGGAGTGTGTGAGCCCCTCTGATAAGACCTTTTTCTGGCTAAAGAGTGAGCACAGTACTGACAGTGTTTCCTCTTCAAGAGAGCAATTAGTCAGGTATTTGCCAGAGCTCAATGGGACCAGCAAAAATGGGGAAGGAAGTGAAGAAATCTGGGCTCATCAAATGTCCGTGAAATGGCTTTGGGCATACATTCCTGGAATGAGACCATCCAGGATCCAAAGTGGAATCATACTCCACACATGCTAGGGTCAGCACTAGGAGCCTGTTTATGATATTACATAGTAGAAAACACTATTTGGGAAAGAGTAATACTACCCCTCGATCACTGGAACTTCACAAATCAAGCATGTTAATTAAAAAATTACTTCTGAGTCAGAAAATTGAATCAGCTCATTTGAATTACACAACTTCTTCAGCATCACGTGAGTCCTATTACATGACATTTTGATCACTTAAATTGAAGTTATTAAAAAAATACCAAAACAAAACCTGTGCAGTGTCATGCATTTCCACAGTGATTTGTGAACACAGATAAGATGTTATGTGCCTTGAAGAGATTAAAATTTAACATGAATCTGAACCGGTACAGCTGAGGAAACTATCTGGTTAAACAGACCACTTATAGAGTTCACATTCCTTCAGTGCTCTGTGATCTTCACTTGCAGATTTAATTACATCTATTTGGTTGTCTAAATAAACATAACAGCTTTATTATTGATGGGGCTAGTAGTGCTGCCTATTAATAAGGTTTTCAGACAATTTTCATTGGATGATCCTGTTTTAAAGAGCCTGTAGCTTTGCCAAACTTTAATTGTTTGGGCTGAAAATTTCAAAGCTATGCCACAGGCTGGTTTTTTCTTTTTCTCAGTTTCAGCCAAAATGATTCAGCCATTTCTGAGAAAGAGGCTAGGAAAAATACATTGGTTTGCCAATTAAAAAATGTCTGGAGATCTTTTTTTCGACAAGCTTTAGTACCGCCCCCATGATTTGGAGCAGGGATTTGAAATTTGGCAAGGAAGTGGCATTTGTGTCATGGATGTGACTTTTGCTGTTCCTGTGAAAATTTGCCCAAATATGGCCAAGTAATATGTCTTGAAAAATATCAGTTTGCACAGGCTCAGCGTTTAGCAGCTGAAAGCTCTGAAGATCCTGCATACATTCACATGCTCTCTCCTTTCACAGTTCCTAGTAGTGAGCAAAGTCTGTATGTGTCATCCCCAAAGATCCACTGTGCATGCTTCAACCCCTCACAGCTCTTTCGTGTGACTGGACTGCATATACATCACCTCTACTGAGCAAATGAACATGTTCCAGCCCAGAAATTCAGAGGTGACACCAATTTTTTTCTGTAATTGCTACTCTGGGTTGTGGTGGGACCAGGCACCAGAACTGACAGTAGAGAGCCTGTGTCTGTTTTCTAGATCTGGGTGAAATTGTTCAGCCACAAAAAATGCTGACAACAAAACTTTTCATGAATTCATGTCAATTTCACTAAATTATTTTGGTAAAACAAATGCTAACTTTTCAGTGCTTGATTTTGCAACTTTAATGTTCTTTCAACATAGTTTCTTGTGGATGATTCTATATTTAAACATTCCAGGATTAGTCAACATGAATCACTAATATTAATCATGATTTAAATCAGTAAGCAGAAACCATTGATTTAAATAATCAATTTTAAGTATGTATTCCATTTTTTATTTCTTATTTTTAGTTAATTTTTAAAAAAATGGTTCATTCTCACTGGTTGGTATAACCATTAAAAAAGTTGATTTTTTGTACTTTCACTAGATTTTGTACTACTTTTTGCTAATCAGAATGACACCTTACAGATATTATTTTGTGCTCTAAGTGCAAGGTGCATTGCTTTGATCTTGCATTCTCTAGCAAACATTGTGTGTGTGTGTGTGTGTGTGTGTGTGTAAGGCGCTTAGATATTACATTAATGAGCATGGTATAAGAGCCTATATAAAATAAGATAGACCTCTACACATTTATTTAAGCAATTATATAGCATAAAAATACACAGATTCTTAATTTTTACATTTTGTCATTATATTAGAAAATAGTGAATGATGTATTTTTATTTATTAGGTAATTATCATTCTACTATTGAGTTATGTGAAACTGAATTGTTATGGAAATTGGAATGCAATTAAAAAATGACCACCACAGCATTTTAAATTGCTTTCTTTTGGCTGAATAAGAATTATCCAGTTTTTTCATTCATTTTCCAGTTGTTGAAATCTACACTAGAAGATCCACTCTTAAGAATGCTAGCTGTGACTCTAATGATTTGATGGTGAAAGTGAAAAAAATACTATTTCTGCTAAACTGAAAACAAAAGTAATTGAGACAAAGCTTTTGTGTGTGGCAGAAATAGAAAATACTGACTTTTAAATAAATGTTTTCAGATTTAGAGTCCTCTCTTAGGAACTTAGTAGGCTTAAATTAGTGATTTACTGCAAATTAATACTTAATTAAAACATCAATCACATGTTAATCCAAACTGAGTGTTTTTGTAACACTTAGTTGTTTTCAGATCATTTAACATAGCAAGATAAGGGAGAGAGCATATGAAAGAGAAGTTACCAACAACTTTTTTAATCATGATGAAAGTATTTGAGCAGGGCTCTCCTCTTATCCTGGTGCAAAACTGGTGTAACTCCATTGATTTAAATGGAATTACTCCTGAGTTTCACAAGTGTTAAGTGGGAAAAGAATCAAGTCCTTGATCTGCAGTAGTATTGCAGAAGGAATTATGAAATTATATTTACTTCTTGGAGAAATATGGCCTTTATGAAAGCACTAAAAGTAGTCAGTATAAAAGAACATGTCTCACTATTTTATTATAAAGGAAAGATTCTGCCTCAGGATCCAAACAGCCATTATTTGTGTACCCGAGAATCTATAGGAGTTTTAGGTGCACCAAGAATGAAGGATTGCCATTTTAGGTAGCTGAGCTCAAAAAGACTTAGTATTTCCAGCATATGTTACTCAAAAAGCTAGACAAGACACCAACAATAGACACTGTTAACTTCAAAACATGAGAGTTATTTTCTCAGAGTTGTATTTCTAACAAATATACTGGAAATAATTATTTCAATGCTTAATGCAAAACATAAGCATCATTTATTACTATTATTATTTTGCCCATTCACAAATAATCATACAAAAATACAAATCACACAAAAAGCAATAAATATGTGCATGTTGTAAATGAAAATGTAAGTGGTTTCATTTTCTTCTAGCTGTTTTGACGTGATGTACTGTGCCATACTGATTGCATACAAGGAATGGTTATTTATTGTGCATCATGAAGTATTATATTTTATTACATTGGTCTTTGATTTTAATATAAATAACATGATGAAATGCTACATATATGGTGTCACATACATGACAGTATCATAAGTGAAATAAAATATCACTGTCAAATGAATCAGGAGCAGATGTTGATGTTTCCCTGGGTATCGGATAACTATTCAAATTAGATTCATATAGTATGACATATTTATTGTACATTATGCTTTCAATAAGATGCAAGCTATAGTATTAATACATATTGCTTGTGGTTGTAGAATGCATTCACTTTACTAAATTGACAATCTGTATCATAATTTTGAACACCCTTCTTGTGAAATCAATTGGTTATTTAATTTTCAAAATATTCAACAAGAACAGAACATAGGTGTGTCATGGGTCTATGCACATTCTTTGCCAGCAGCTTTTTTATAGCACTATGTTTGCTATTTCTCAGTGAAAAGTGAGACCGGAGCTTTCAAGGAGACAGTTCATTAAGCCAGAAAGACATTAGGTCTTATAAACTTGTCACACAATGCAATATTTTCTTTTCTATCTCACTCATAACCCAATGCAATTTCTAGCTTGGAACAGAGATGGGTTCTGATCCTACAATGTAGAACAAATTTAATTAAGTGATGTACATTCTAAATAAGGAAAATGGCTTAGTCTCTTGACATTTTAAACCAGAAAATTCAATCACAGGAACAATGAAGCAGAGCCATATTTCCCCTCTTGAGTTTGAAAGTTATATTTCATTAGCCTGTCTGATATTTTGGCACTATTCTGTCAGTTTGGTAGATGAGTTAAACAAGGATCCAGCATATATTTATCTTATCTCATCTATAGAGGGACTTTTAGTTTATTGTGATTGGACTAAATTATAAATTTGCAAGTCAGTTGCAATTTGTACTGTGGTCAAATGAATGCAAACTATGATTCTGAAGATGAGTCACACTTAAAATACTTAGATAGCCAGGTTCATTAAAACATAAAACAAATTGTTTGATTTCAGCCATATCCCATCAATGTCATACTCTAAAGATAATCAAATTGAGCAAAAAGCCAGTCTGCTTTAAGTGCAGAAAGCAGCCAAAGATCTTAGATATCAAGGTGAGCATGGGGTCCGGATCATTTTGAGCTGGCTGTATCAAGAACATCTTTGACTTAGAAGATGTTTTCCTGCTCTGTACCAGGATGTCCTGGACTTGTAGAGAGCAGTCTCTGTCCATGGGATTCAGGGTATATCTACACTGTAATTAGACATCCACAGCTGGCCCATGTCAGCTGAAGTGGCTCTATGGGGCTCAGGCAAAGGGGCTTTTTAACTGAGGTGTAGATGTTGAAGCCTGAGTTCTGGGACCCTTCCACTTTGCAGGGTTCTAGAGCCTGGGCTACAGCCTGAGCCTGAACGTCTACACTACAATTAAATAGCCCTTTAGCCAGAGCCTGTTAGCCCAAGTCAGCTGGTATGGGCCCGCCATGGATTTTCAATTGCAATGTAGACATATCCTCAAGTCAGCCAACAGCTTTACCAACAAATGCAGTGAGTGAGTCTGGATGCAACATTTGGCCATGGTGCTGTGAAATGTGGTCCAAACAATCTGGGAGCTGGTTTAGAGGCTGAATGGATATCTGTAACTGGTTGATCAGCAAAAACTAGCCAGTGAGAGCTACAAGAATAACCATGGCTTTTTAACTTTTGACCTTGGAAATCATCCTGGTAATCAGGAGAAAGGTGTAAAGTAGGCCAGTTTCACTGCAGGAGGAAGACATCCAGCAACAAACCCAGATTCACATCTCTTCTGGAGCAATCATTCTTACACTTGGTGTTTTCCTTGGTGGCAAACAAGTTTATTATGGTGGACCACCACTTATGAGTATTATTTCTTTCTTGGATCTATGCAGAGACCATTCATAACTGGTCCTGGATTGTCTGCTCAAGAAATCTGAGCCTGTTGCTGGTTCTTGGGGATTACACCATTCTGATGACACTGCTCCAGAATTTGATGGCGTCGAGGCAGAGGGGTGAGGAGCAGTTCCTTCTTGTTTGTTTGTGTTATGTGTGTCTGCTGCATTGTCCATGCGCTATCAAATTTTGGAGGACATACAGGTCAGCCTCATGCTTCTGTGCTCCAGGACATTCATAAGTAATCACACGTTGTCTGGGGACCAAGTTCCTTGAATTTGTCGGTGCTCCAAATGCTTTCGCCAGCCTGTCCCTAATGCATCCATGACAAGTGTCTATGTTGTGGAAGGGGCTGAGAAGCATACTCCTTTCTGTGTGTGTTTATGGGTTCCAACCAACAAGCCAATTCTGCGATGACATGATGTGGCACAGAGACCTTCCTGTCTCACTGGAGATGTGAGATGCTAAGCCAGAGACGAATTGGCTGCAGGTGAAGTCTAACTGGCTTCTCATGCATCACTCCTGTCTTAGCAGAGAACTTAGATGCCCTGACGTTGGAGGAAGGATGCTTCTTCTCCTCCTTTTAGGACAGTGTCATTCAATGTATGGAGCCATATTTGAGCTCCTCTCAGATGTGCCTTTCGGTCTCACCCTTGTACTGGGGCATTGATGTTGGCTCCGATGATGATATTGTTGGTACCAGAAGCCCTAATGCCAAATCTGTTGATGCTGGTGCTGATGATGCGTTTGTTGGCACCAGTTTCAGTGTAACAGTGACTGATGTTGAAGGATCCAATGCTGAGGTAGTTGTCATTGATGTGGCTGGTGCTAATTTTGATGGTGCTTTCTTTCCTGCCTTCCTTTCTCTGATGGACCTTGGGGCCTTCTCGAGAAAGCACTATCTGATGATGACCCTTTCAGTTGTTTGGAAGTGGTCATCTCCTCTGGGTCTGAGGTGATGCATATCAGTTACTTGAGTACAAGTAGCTTCAGTCACACATCCCACACTTTGTAAGTCCTTAAGGAAAACCATATGCACACCAAACACTTATCAGGGGGGTGCTTCTTTTCCTGATAAAATAGGCAGTGACATGCTCATTGACCAGGGGGATGAGTCAATTGCAGATTGAACAAGATGTTACAGGGAAGCTGGCCCCTTTAGATGAAGCATATCCAATTCTCCTGTGGCAGAACAGGTGTTCCCTGTTTGGCCAATTAAGAAGGTGGGGGCAGCACTTGGGGCTGTAAGAGCCAGACTACCAGTAAGGAAAGGGGAGCAGGAAATTCTTTGGGAGAGGCTGCCAGAATCCTCTGGGAAGGGACACAATGGGAAGTTGCTGGAAAAAAAGAGCTCCAGGAAGGAAGATCTGGGATGCAATGCTTAGTGAAAAGAGCACAAAATAATCTTGCAATAGGCCCTGAACTGAGAAAAGCATAGTGGAAAAGCTGTAGCCCAAGGTGGGCTGAGGAACTGTTTTTGTTTGCCTATGTTTGGGAAATAAAACTGTGTCTAGAGAAAGATTTGATGTGGCAGTTGGTCCTTCATGAGCTGGGGGACAAGCCAGAGCCTTACACAGGTTCAAAATGCTGAGGGTTTAGAGGTCAACATGACAGTCAGCCTGAGGAGGCTTGGACAACTGACAAAACTTCTTTTTTGTGTCCAACTTAAATAAAATAGAGGGTAATACGGATGAAGATACATTATCTTTACCAAAGAAGCTGAGAAAAGGATGAGTTTGAAGCTCAGTAGGACTAGCAGGCCAGACACTTGCTGAGTTCTCTCTTGCAGCCACAAGGGAAAAGATGACAGATGATTGCAGCCATTCCACACTTTATGACCTTGCATGAAAGCATGAAAAAGAAAAGGGTGCATGAGTGATCTTTGCTGACATTCATATTAAAAAAAAAATCTGGTCTCATGTGCATGAGGTATGGTAGGATTCCACTGACACATATTCGGAGATACCTCATTTTTTTCCTCCAGCAAAAAATTGTGAAAGTTAATAAAACAAATAAAATTGTTTGGGTGAGATGTTTGAGTTTTATTAACATAAGACTATTTCTTTATTTTTGTATCCCTCCTTGTATCCTTCCTTTTGAAATAAAGGTGCCTTATTGTCAATAGGCCTATCTGTACAGAGCTCTCATGAGAAAATGAAAATACATTTATAATACCACCACCACAAAATAATCTAAAGTGAATCCTTTGGGTAAGTTGGTTTAGTTTTCTGTCTGAACTATCAACTTCAAGTCCAAGTCCAAGTAAATATAAGTTCAAACTAAAGTCACAATAAACAAAATCAACCATCTATTCTTATGTAATTTCTCTTTCCCAGGGTTGTGTGCTCAGTGAATTCTCCAACTCTTCTCCTTTTCTCAGAATATAATAGCCACCGCCAGAACCATAGTCAGAGTCACAGGAGCATTCCATCCTTAGGTCCTGGACAACAAAGTAGGCATCAGGTCTGACCCCTGACTCTTCCTGTTTCTCTTTTCTCAGGTCTACTTCCTTCATTTCGCTGTAGTCCTTAGCTTCCATTTTAGGATTTCTCTGTCTGGCTTTCAAGCCAAATGACATCCCCTGCTTGGCACAATATACCTATTTATCATACCTACTTATTAACATACCGATGACAATACGTCATTTCTTCAAAGACTAAAAACTTGTTCATATACTATGAAAAACAACTTTAAGACAATGTGTAGCAGTACCATCGGATTTTTCCTGTCATATACTCTCCAAGGCTTGGTAATTCTATAACTCATGAAGTTTCCATATGTTCATGGAGTTTTTTCTTCCCTCTCCTAAATAATACCAACACCAAATTCCCTCATAATGTCTTCATTTTGGCAGATCACTAGTTTAACCTGTAGTGAAAGGAGCAACCTGTATTTAATTTATATAATAAAAAGTACTTCAGACCCTTCAGAATCCTCTATTGTGTCAAATACATTTAGAGATGATTGGGGTATGATCTACTTCTTTGAATATCAAATTGTATTTTATTTCATACATGTGTTAGGCCTGAAGCAGTTTTCAGCTAGGCCAAAACCCACATAGCTAACAGGCAGGCATACCAGAGCCCCAAGGACAATGGCAAATGTAAATACCTGATAACTCGGAAGGCCAGATGTCCATGATTTTGCCTTACAATGAGAACAGCACAATCTTTACACCCCCACCCTCCACCCCCAACCAGGCACATATCTTCCTATCTGCAAAGATCCTCCCTCTCCACCCCGCGCAAGTGTAGTCAGAGATCCTTTGATGTAATTAGAGTGTCTCTGCACGTATGTTTTGTATTTGTTATTATTACTCCTGTTCTTTCTGGGTGGAACAATGTCTGTATTTGTAAGTAAATAAATTAAAAAAAAGGAAATAGATTGTTTAAGTAATAAAAACCGTATATAAATGCCTCCTGTAACAACATGAATTCGAAGCTGTTTGAGACAGTCTTCCCGGTGCCATAAATAAATCGCTTCAGTATTTTTTGTGCTGCCTGATTCTTGGGGAAAGAATCCTCTTTGCTTCACACATGTGAAGTCTGGTAAGAATACCAGGGTGAGTTTTGTTGTCCTTCAGTTCAAAATTAGCCATGATCTCACAAGTTATCTGACCTTAATAGACTGATTTGAATATAGTAGCTAATATTATCAACATTCGCAAATATCCTTATTAAAAGTGGTGTTTCATTTTGAAAGCCATGATAGCCTTTGACTAAATAGGCTTGTATTTTAAAGCCCTGCTATTGAGACATCACTGATTTCTTTTATTTCTGAAACTTACTGTTATTTGAAGTGAAAATATGCATTTGAGTGGAATACTCAGTGACATTTAAGGCCCATGTTGATGGCTGTACAAGTGATGAACTCATAGATTCCCAGGCCAGAAGAGACCATTGTGATGATCTAGCCTCCTGTATAACACAGGCCATAGAACTTCCCCAAAATAATCCTTAGAGCATGTCTTTTAGAAAAACATCCATTTTTTATTTTAAAATAGTCAAAGTGATGGAGAATCTACCATGGCCCTTAGTAAATTGTTCCTATGGTTAATTACTTTAAAAAATGTTTTCTGTATTTCCAATCTGAATTTGTCTAGCTTCAACTTCCAGCCATTAGATCATGTTATACCTTTTTCTGGAAGATTGTTCCCCAAGTATATACGTATAGATTATAATCAAGTCACCCTTAACGTTCTTTTTGTTAAGCTAAATAGATTGAACTTTTTGAGTCTGTCACTATATGACATGTTTTCTAATCCTTTAATCATTCTCATGGCTCTTCTCTGAATCCTCTCCAATTTATCAACATCCTTCTTGAATAGTGGGCACCAGAACTGGATATATATTACAGCAGTGGTCACAGTGCCAAATATAGAGATAAAATAACCTCTTCCCTCCTACTTAAGGATCCCCTCTTTATGTAACCCAGGATTGCATTAGCTTTTTTAGCTACAGCGTCACACTTGAAGCTCGGATGTCAGGTTTATAAAGACTGGAAACTGGAAACTGGCAACAGAAAGGAGGTTGCACTCACTCCCTTGGAGGGGGAGAAGTGTTCGAGGCTGCTGAGTTCAGTGGTCTGCAGTTACTCCCTGGGAGGAGCGAGTTTGAGTGGATACACCCAGAAGGGGCAGGAACTAGATGCTGTAGAAAGGAGTCCAGGGCAGGAGTAACAGGGTCTGAGGGAAACCACAGTTGCCAGGACTGAACTGAAGTAGTGGATGGGCCCAGGTTCCTCTACCAGTCACTGGGGAAGTTGCACCAGCAGGGCAGTGCATAAGAAGACTGCCTGAGATAATTGTTATGGAAGGACTTTGATACCCTGAATGGGGAAAACATGCATAGTACCTGGTCTGAGGGCTAAGTCACAAAGGAGCACCCTGAGTTGTAGGGACTGAGTGAATGTGGTGGCAGGACATGCAGTAAGCGGCAGAAGGGGGCATCAGAGCAGAGTGAAGCTAATCCCCAGATGTGGCAACAAGAAGTCACCCCCCAGCAGTGAGTCACAGTAATATATACATTCTAGATTGCATATAGGTTTATTAAAATAATTTTATCTGAAGTGTTATGACACATAGAACACACACGAACAATTTCAGTTGTTTTATATTGCAGATAACATAGCACAGCCTTCACTTGAGTGATTACAATTATAAATGTTCATACTGCAGGGCACAAACGAACCTCTAACTATTGAGAGTTAGGAGACTATGTTCTCTGGGTTATCCCATAACTGTCTACTGCACAGTTACCTACTCCTTCCTTTGAAATATCTGGCCCTAGATAGTTTTTTGGTAGCAGGATACTGGACTAGATGGAATACTGCTCTATTTTAATATGGCAATTCATGCATTATTATTCCTCCCTCTTGTGATGTTTAAAGCTATATATTACAGTACCAAATCCAATATGTAAGACTTTTTCTCTATTATTTTTACAATAGTGCACAATAAAACAGCATATCCAATGTCACAATTAAGGACAGAAAACCACTCTGGATAAATAATATAACTGATCTAAATCTTCTCTCAGAACATGAAATAAAGGCAAACCAAATCTCTGAGATTTAGAAATATTCAGCTACACAAATAATTTTTTTCTATTTTTGCACTCCTCTGCCAAAGATTTCATCTGGGGCTGGAAGTAGAAGTGCTAGAAACCCCACAGAAAAGACTGTTCTCACGCAGCTAGACCCATAAAGGGGATTTAGAATCAGCACTGCAATGCCTAACCTTAAACCACAGCCCTGATTGAGGTACCCCATCTCCCTGGGGAAAGTTAGGTGTCTAGCAATAGAATCCACAAAACCCAGAACACCGAGTGGAAAGCTGTCTAGTTAGCCAATAGGAAGAGAGAGAGGAGAGGGATGTGGCCTAAGTCCTGCCCCTCAAAGGGTATTTGGCACTTAACTCAAGGCCAGAGGGCAGCACCTCTCTCCACTCTGTGTTTACTGCCATAAACCTTCTTCTGGAGTTCGGCATATAAACCAGGCCAGATCTTTCTTGCAAAAAAGGAGGAGGTTGTGATGTTGCTGCCCCTCCCTTTACCAGCTAGCCTAGTGTTTAGAGCACTCACCTGTGATGTGAGAGACACAAGCTCCAGTCTCTGTTCCAGAAGTGGAACAGCTTCAACAAGAGAAACAGAGAGACCCACCTAAAATACTCTATGGCCTAGTGCTGAGGGTTCTCACATGGAAAATGATAGATTGGATTCAAGTCTCTGCTCCACATAAGGCAGAATGAAGATTTGATCCTGGGGCTCTCACATTCTGGGTGAGTGTGTTCACCAGTGGGCTATAGGGTAAAAGCGGAGCACCAGCACTGCTGGTTTATGCAGGGTCCAATCTGGAAGGCAGCCTCCGGGCACCATCCCAGATTGGGCCCTGCAAGCAAGATAGGTGAAGGAATGTCTAGTTTGAGGATCCTGCCGAGGCTTAGGAGTGAGCTGGGCATCAGAACTCAGGCAGCTGTGTGCATCTCTGTGTACATGGCAGAAATTTAAGTGCCATGGAGATTTTACCAACAGAAACTTAGGTGGCTAGGGAATTTATGCACCGACAGCGTTAGGTGGAAGCTGAGAAGGGGATTTGAGGATCTACATTTTGGATTTAAGGCATCTGAAGTGGCAATTAGGCACCTAAATCTTATTTGCACAGCTAGCCCCAGGGGCTTGATTCTCCAATGCTCTTAACCTTGAGTGAAAAACCTGTTCCTGCTGAAGTCAATGAGAGTTTTGCCATTAAGTTCAATGGGACCAGGATTTCACCCCTCTCATAGTCGTTCACACTTGTGCAGCATGAGTGCAAAGTGGATATAAAATGTTGCTAAATTAGAATTATATTTACCCCCACTTTGCACTCACATTGACCAGATAGAAGTTGTTACAGAAAATGGCAGTCCCATAGTATTTTCAGCCTAATCAGAAGCAGGAAAAACAAGAACTCTCACAAGAGAAGTTAATAGTGCTATACTGATTTACACCAGCTGAAGGTCTGGTTTATGGTCTTTTGTATGTTATATCAAGTGCCTGCCACACTTCTGAGTGATCAATTAATAATAATAAAGACAAATATTATTTAAAATGAACAATCATGCACTTTTAATTATATGAAACTTACTAGTTCATCACTTGCTTTGTATAGTATCTAGTATACTGTTTATACACGTTGGATATTAGAGTGAGAAAAAGACCTCTTAGGTTATATATTCTTTTCTACTACCAACAAAGAATTGATCCCGACTATTTACAGCTATAGCAGACACAGCCATGGAAGGATGATGCCATGAACATGGAGCTGCAGGTTATATCATTGTCCTCCACCTTTCTCCAGGTCCATTAAGTACCATTTTTTCTTTTCATTGCCCTTCTTTTATCTTTTCTTCCAAACATTTTCTTTCCTCTGTGTGTTTTTTTTTCTCCTCTGTGCTATGGCAATGGTGCTGAATACTGATGACACAAAAAACTTCTATCCTAAGCAGTTATTTTTCAGATACATTTCTCAGACATAAGACACACAGCCTATGTTGATATAGGGAGCTGTTGAGTCTAGTTGCCCTATTAACAATTGATATTTCTTAGATTTCAAGTGCCCTGGGTGAGCTAGGAATATTACATATGAGTCAGCATTTCAACAGACAGTAGCTGATAACACTTTGCCCTGTCAACTCTTGTTGCTCTCTCTTTGTCTTTCCAATTCCCTGCTGGTGCTGTGCTTTCACTGTCTCAATGTTATCTCTGTCATTCATTGCCACACAAAGCCATTCCCAGATCCCAATACTTGACTGGTGCCTGATTGGTCTGTCAGCATTTCTGCTTTCATTTCTCAGCCTGACCATGCTGTCTAATTTTCCTTTCAGCAGAACCATACAGGCAATTTGCCAAACTGAACTTTAGTATCTCCTAATTAGCTCTATTTGTCTAGAGCCAGAGGACACCAAGTTGGGATATAGTGGGTCAAAAGGACACAAGAGGAGACGAAGCCTTACTCTTCCCTTTCCCAGGAGTCTAGGGAAGCAATTTTGCAGCTATTCCACCTATAGAGTTCTGGGGATGGGCAGATGCAAGCCCACCCACAACTGAAGGCCCCTTGCCCAGCCTACAGGGTGGAGCTATTGAGCCCAGAGTCCACTGTGGCTATTCCACGAGAGCCAGGCTTTATTGCTGGGGGGTGACGAACAGGTGCATGTTGTGGCAGGAGATGCCAGGAAGGGCACGTATACAGGGCCAGGAAGCACTTACACCATGCAGCATGAGCACCTTTCAACAGAAAATTGCCTGCAGAGGAAGTAAATGCAGGTAGAATGGTTAGCTCCCACTCTGAAATGACTTCTACATGGGTGTGTAAGTAGAGTACTAGTGCAGTGGGGCAACAAATTACAGGCAGGGTCCCAATGGAGTCTTAGTGCAATAGGAGGAAGATCTGGGCCAGAAATGTAGCCAGGAGAGGCAAGCCCTTCACAGGGAGGCCATAACGTCTATAGTATGTTCAAGACTGTATGCAAGCTTTCCTTTCCATTTCCTCAGAGATCCATTGGCTCCTCAGGTTTCGGAAGCCAAGACTTTGATTTCCCATTGCCCTGTAGTAATTTACACCTGTGTAAAGTGGGTTTAAAATGCCACCATTCTGATCTGGTAGAGTTTTGCACCCACTTTGTGCTGATGTAACTGACAACTACATGTGTAAGACAGGTGAGCATTAGGTCATATCTTAAGCAAGTTACAAGCCCTAGGGAAACTTCCCAAGGTTCACCCTAAAATCTGCTTTCCACCCTCTTACCCTCAGTAGAGTGTATCTTGGAGTACACATAAAATGCCTATCACATAAAATATAAATTACAGCCCATGAGATTTCATATGCGCTTCATCAGACATTATCAGCCAAGGTGAAATAAAATGATTATTCTATTAATTTGTGCTCAGTTGAGTTCAGAAAGGGATGTCCTCTTGCTCATCCTTTCCACATTATAATCACCTGGAGTGAAGCAACTTCTATCACAATCAACACAAACAAGATGCATTCAGAATCCTGCCCCCTCCCCAACATATACAGCCCGTGGTATAATATTGACTTGAAAAACCCCTCAGGCCTAGATAAGATAGAAATGATGCTGATCAATTGTTGGAAACAGCTGTATGTAATGGGAGAGTCTGCTGCCTTCGTAGAAGTTTCTGCCTGTTTTGGGGGTATAAGTCACTCCTGTGCAGACAGCCAGAACAAAGCTCATTAACCACCTAGGTGCTTGGCCTCTCTATGTGGGTGGAATTTCATCCTTTGTTAGTAAGGTGCACAAATTGGGGATCCTGTCAGATCTCTGGAAGTTTTTATAATTACAAGCAAATAGATAAACATGAATGCTTTTTCATCTGTATCTGGTTAGGAGATGAAGACCTTTCTACAGTTACCCTTGCATTTGTCACCTCAATACAGAATTGCTGTGGTGTGCTCTAGATGCCCTTATGGAAAAGTCCATAGAATTTAACAGGGATGAAACTAAAGTTGGTTCGATAGAAATTACAATAACATCCTCGAGGATTTAATGGAGAATTATATTTTCTCTTTAGGTTTTTGGAACTGTCCTATAACACTGTATAACAGGGATATAATTCTTCATTATAAAGTTCTAGAGTGACTAAAACTCTATATAAATATTGTTTTTCTACGGAATTGTATAAGACTTTCCCATAAGGGTGAAGATGCTCCTGAAGACCATGGGGAATTTTCATCCACTGCCAGTTGCAACTGCCTGCTACCTAGTGGTGCTTCTCATAGGAAGCATATGGCAACTGTGTTATAGTCTATGATTGGTTTATAGTTCATTTCTGGATGCAATCCAAAGTGTGGTGTTGATCTTAATCATCTATGTATTTTAGGTCCTTTAGATCTTTTTCTGTTACACCATAGCACTTATCAGTGGTGCTCCAAGTAACAGTCCCAGGGGCCTGGTGCCAGGATGGTTTCACTTCCCTGGGTGTTTCACTTGGTGTTAGTTTACTGCCATTCCAAGAACATTTACAAGGGCTCTTTACTTTAACAGGCTTCTAACTGAAGGGGATAAATGGGAAGCGTCTTGGAATCCCTTTACATCAGAGGGGAGTAGAGGACAGTTAGGATCCTTTTGAGGCTTTGAATTAACTTGTAATGGCAGGTAATCTTGGGGAAAAGACTCTATGAATATATATTAAACCAATAACATTCCATGGAAATTACACTTAGATCTGATAGAATTTAACAGAGAGAACTATATGCTCCTCTCTCCTAACTACCCACTTTGGAGGTAGCAGTGCAGCAGGTGGGAGTAGGGAAGCAGCCTTAGCAGAGCCATCACTCCCACTCCTGTGTAGGTGAGTGGGAAGATGGGAGCAGGAAATGGTTGGAGCCTTTATTCTTTCCTCTTCCACAACATACCTTACAGCATAGCTGTGTCTGGGGATGAGCACTGCATCACATATAGGGCTGACTCAGTATCGTTTTCTGTCAACCCTCCAGAGCAGGGGGAGAACCTAGAAGACCGATTGTGACTGAGTCACAATTTGCTTCTTAGGAAACGTATTGGGCAGAACAACAGCTCTATATACAAAGTATGGGGCAAGGGGATTTTCTTATTTTAAAAGAGTAGACACTGCCTAAAAGATCTTCAGTACCCAGGGAGGGTGATTTTGCAGAATCACAGGGGACTGCCGTGATGGAATCTAATACTGGTCACATATGGTATTTTGTGGTTAATGCGCAAAAATGAATGCCTAAAAATAGGCCACTAAATCTAGATTTAGGCTCCTAAATAAGTTTGGCTTGATTTTCACAATTGCTGAGCACACTCCTCTCCCACTGGCATTATTCAGCAAGAGGAAAGGACACATAGCTTCTGAAAAGGGCAAATCTTTAAGAATCTGTTCACCATGAAAACATTTTGTAACATGTAAAATCACATATGTTCTATGAATTGGTGAAACATCAATAACTTCAAAGATTATTTCTCAGTTCTTTTTTCTTTTGTCCTGAAAAAGATAGGCTGTGAAAAGCAGAAGTTCATTCAGCTCTGAACTATATTCATTATTAGAAAAAAATAACATTCTAAAGGTAACCTACAGATCAGCTGATGAATGTTCTGCACGAAAGAGATTAAAGTCACACAGATCGCCTCATTCATACATATGGTAGAACATGTAAAATTTCTTGTAATAAAGTAACTGATCCCAGTCTGATGCAATAGGGTTTTTTTGTATTAAACCCACTAACATCACTAAGGTAAAAAAGGAATATAACCCTTACTAGCACAATGTCAACAGTTGTTGCTCAGCAAGATGTCTTCCATTAATTTCTGACAAAATCAGAGGAGTTTAAGCAGGTATTAAAATGCCAGTGCACATTACAATGTTGCTTTAATAGTGGGAGTTATTTTCCACACACAAAAAAAGAAACCTGAATAAGAGCCAATTTTATCTGGAGCAGCAACCTGGGACTTCTCCATGTGTCAGGTCTCATTCATTTTAGTAATGCAGTGTCAGCATACTGCTGATGTTCACAACAGAACTGTCACAGATGGTAGGCTTTTAAAATAGAACTGGCAAATTTTGTTTCACCTGAAGTAAATTTGAGTGGCACCGTACTTTATGGGAAAGCTTTAAAAGTTGATCTAGGCTAAAAAAGATTGGATTAGCCCCAGAGAAGTAATAGTCAGTTTTATATCTAACCAAAGGCCTGACACAGTGAAGTGCTGATTTCTTCTTGAAAGGTGCTAAACGCTTCAACTCTTATTGGCTTCAGTAATATAAACAAAGACAAAGCACTTCAAAGTCAAGATTTCTCTCCTCTTCCTCCTTTTCCCTTCTACTCAGTTGACTTTCAGGGCCAAATTCTGATTACCTAACTCATAAGAGTGATCCGTTTCATGTCAGTGGGGTTGGTCTTTAATGATCAAAGTAAGAGCCACTACATGAAAAAGCAGGTTGCCTACAGATCTGCTGCTTAAAATATGCTGGAGATGCCAGTATTCAAGGATAGAAAGATTTAGTCACAGGTTATGAGGTCATACACTTGTAAGCAGAGCTCTACCCTGACATCTAATGATGAGTTGGGGAAAAGGAATTCATAAGTCGAGATTCTTTGCATGGGCACACCCTACCTGCTTAGGTACTCAGTGTGATGGGGCTGCTTTGCCCAAATGATCACTTTTGGCTCGTGATGGATCACAGGTCACTTTATTATTGGGGGGCAGGAGTACTAAAGGGTTATTATTCTTGTTGTGTGAACCAAGGGCAGCAGAACTGTTCTTGGGATATCCTGATTGAGGGACTCACCCTCAATTAAACTGCACTCTCTAGGCAAGGGATGTAGGTGCCAAAGCTCAGTGGAGTTGAGTGGGCAGGGACAGATGTTTGTACATAGTGGTGTATGCCCTGCTGAAAGGTTCCAGACATCATTTGACCTGATAACCAGGTCTAAGCATTAGACCTCCTTTGGGACAGTATCTCTGATGCAAGAGACTTCCCAGTCTGCACTAGCAGTGAGGCTCTCCCACTAACAAATGAAATCATGGAGAACTGTGTTAGGTGGTGAGACCTCAGGACATCCCAGAGTATGCGGTGCAGCTGGTGGAGTGGCATGACTAGCAAGGCAGATGGTGGAACGAAGCAGCAGATGCCAGACCAAGCATCCAGGTAGCTGAATGAGCAAGACAACAACTGTGAGTGAGAACCTGAGGCAAAAGGACACTGCCCATCTTACTCTGGGGTGGGTGTTTTGCTCATGGTTTTATGCTTATGAATCCTGATTGAAGCATTTTTCCAAGTTAATATCAGATTACTTTCCCCTTTTTATTAAAAAATACACTCATACTCTCTGCTTGCGAGAGGGGAAGTAATGCCTTTGGAGAAACCTAATGGGTGATGTGTAATTGTCCAAGGTTACTCGGTCGGGTCTCGAGCCAGTTTTTTGTTGTGTTGTTGAAAAGGAACCCCTAGATGTTGAACCCAGCACTTGTTAAATGACTAGTAATGTTATTTCAACATGGGAAGGGGAAAATATAGTGGGAAGAGAAGTCTAAAAGTTTGCCACATATTTCAAGAGGCTATATTAATGTCAGTTTACCTTCTGATAAATGTATGATTTCTAAAATTATTATTTCTAATATTTAATATCATTATTTCTAATTTTTATATGTAGTTGGTGCTCATGAAATTTGACAGCTTGATAATTAGGAGGCTTTCAGTTTACAAAACAGTGACAGTGTGAATAGAAGTAGTGCAGGTTTCCTCAAACTATCCCACAAATAGGCCTCAACACTACAATAGAGACAATATATCTGGAGCGAGAAGCTAGGTCAATCATAACCATTAAATCCTTGAGAAGCTGCCTCACCTGCCTCAAACAATGTCAGTTAGTGCAACTGTGATGTAGACAGGTACCTACTACAGACTAGGTCATACAATCATAGCTTTTAAGGCCAGAAGGGACTATCACATCACCTAGTCCAAACAATTAAAGTATAATGAACTTTCACACACTACTTTCTAGGCTATTTTGAACCCATGATGACATGGTGATATTTTCATATTCTGATATCAACCCGCTAAACATAGAATAAAATACTTTCTAGTTTAGTACAAAAGGGGATTATTGCTTTCAGAAACTACATATATAGAATATGAACCAAAGTGTGGATTTTCATTGCAAAGCCATGACATATCTTGCAGAAAAACTATCATTTACAAATAGCAGAAGAAATAGCAAAGTGGATAGATATCAATATTACATGGGAGTAATGCACACAGGGCAGCAAAAAAACAAAACAAAACCCAACACCCCCCCCCCCCAAAAAAAACATTGCAAAGTCTTCAAATGTAACTTTCAATATGTTACTTATAAAAATAATTTTAATATTGAAAAGCCCCAGCCATGACTGTCTTTTCCTCTCTTTATATCTGCTTTCCAACTCCATGTAAGTGGATTCATTTGCTCTCTTTTTTCAAAACAAATCTTTCAGAGTAATTTTGTCCTTCAAAAGATATAAAGAGCCCAACACTTAATGTGATACTATAGAGTTTGGTTTCAGTGTTATTAAAAATGAGAATCCATCATAAATATTGAAAACCAGCAGAAAGGAAAACATTAAAACACTCTTTCAGCTTTGAAGAGATACAAAATGCAAGGCATCATCTTCAAAGCATGGTTAGTGGCCGTGGGGAGAGTTCAGAGTTAATGACCTCTAAACGTACAATGTCCAGGGATGTAAAGGTAACCCTAGCCTCAACCCTATGTCTCATGTGAGTGTCTGCCCCTTCTTGATGTTTTCCAGCCCCACCCTCCCCTGCACCCTTCCATTCCACTCTGGCCAGCAAGGCAATCTCTGTGATTATGCTCCAATCCATTGCCCAGCCCAGGTCATTGAATTAGGCAAAATTTTCAATCTTGAATGTCTAGAGTTAGGTTCCTAAATCCATATTTAGGCCTCTAAATATGAACAGTCTGATTTGCAGATGAGCCAAGAACCTACAAATCCCTCCAAAGTAAAAGGCAGCTGCAGGTGTTGAACAACTTTGGCATCAGGAAACATGTATTTAGGTTCCTAAATATAGATTTAAATGCTTAATTTTAGATGGCCTAATTCCGTAGCTCAGAAGAGAAGGGAGTATTTGATCCAAAGCAAGTTTGATCTTTAGAGTAAGGTATTACATGGAAGACCAGCAACGTTTTGTTTTCTTTCATTTCTGCAACATTAATAGCCCAAAGGAATGTAAAATGGATACTTTAACAGGTGGAAACCTAAAATAGATAAATTTTAAATCACATAAGTGAAGATGAATAGTTACAGTCTGAGCCTTCTCCCAACAAATCAATAGAACAGAAAGTGCTTTCAACAGCTGTTTATTGCATTTTAAAACTTGTATCATTTTTGGCTTTAGGTTCAAACATAGTTTAGAAATATGTCAGGGGAATACAATGCATGCACCTTCAGTCTTTTGTCTCTACAAATTGAACTGAAATAAAGATATACGTTGTTGACTAATAAAAATTTGGGATTTATTAACAATATAATCAAGTTTTATGTGCTTTTTCAATATTCAAGCTGTCATTCACAATTCTCTAAAACTGTGAGAACAATGGATTATAATTCACCAATGTTACACATGAGGTGTTGAGTGATAGTAGCTTATTTTGCAGTTCTTTTTATCTTTTTAAGTACATTTATACTCTCAAAAACTTTCTTGAACTTGTAGAAAGAAATACTTTGGCAAACAATTTTCTTAGGCAATAATATCTGAAGTTAAAGAGTCCAAAGCCATGTTTATGTAACATGAGCTGTTTGATTTAAAAATCATAAATCAAGAAAATTCCAAATATATCAGAATACCCAGGTGAGGATTTGGAGATTAATTTGACATAAGAGCTAACAATTGTGAAAGGCTTCCCCTAACTTCAGATATATTTGTGTTTGGTTCCAGTTTGTTAATTTTGCATATGACCAGTATTCTGAAGAAATGGGACATTAACCATTGTTTTCCAATGATTTGACATCACAGTGAAGTCTGTAATGTAAGGAGTTTCCCTCACAGAAAACCACTTGCTATCCTGAATTTGGCATCAGTAGGAAAGTCCATATGGGGATTAATATTCAGCCCTCCATTTAGTCTCTTAAATAACCAGATACCTCCTGTCAGGATTAATCTTGGAATACAACATATTGCAGAAGAGAGACATAATTGTTATAATAATTAATGGCAATGTCTTCCCTGTGCCTTCCTTTGCTCATATACTCAATCTGATAGTGAACACCAGGCTAGAGAAGCAAGATGCTATGAGACTTCCTCTCTGTTATTCACTCATGTCACTCATGTTATTCTCAAAGTTTCATTTGGCTTGTCTGATAAACCAAAAGTAGCTCCAGAACCAGATTTAAGCAATATGGTGCCCTAGGAAAACTCCTTGCCATGACCTCACACCCCACTTAACATGGCAGAGGCAGGGGTGAACCTCCTCCTCATGCAGAAGTAGTAGTAGCTGCATGGGGCTCTTTTCTCCCTGCCAGAAGCAGCAGCAGGGGAAGCAACAAGAATCTCCATTGCCAACTAAACACATCAGGGCAGTCAGCAGTGAGCCCCCTGTACTAACTTCAGCAGACAAGGTATATCTGCTCGGGTTAGTGGACCAAGACCTCTGCACTTTCCTCCTCCTGCCACCCACAGTCTTCTGCCAGGATGGTGTTGATGAGGACCTCCAGAACAGTAAGTCCTGGCAATAACATTCCACTGAGACTGGGACTAACTTCCACCCCTTGGAGTCATATTGTCAGGATTTCTGCAGACTCAGGCAGATATTGCTGCACTGGTTATATTCAGGTCATATTTTATGCACAGTCTTAGTGCTTGAAGAAAGAAATAACGTGGAAATTCTGCTGGCAACACATGACCTGAGGAACTAGGGCTGCAGACCCAGGGCTATATAACCTGTAAATTAATTGGCCTTGTGTGTATGACTCATAGGATTTTTCCCCATGAGCAACAAGGGAAACCTGAGTCCAATTAAGGGCTGTGTGTGACCTTTAAAAGCTCCTCTTCTTGTGCATGAGGAGGAGAGATAAGCTACAGTAGGGGGAAAAAAGGTTTTTCCTGGGCAAAGGACTGCTCTCCTGCTATAGAGGAAGCAACCCAGCCAATGGACTGTTGGGGAAGGACTGGTACCCAGAGACCAGTATAACAAGGCAACACCCCAGAGAAGGGGCAGAGAGATATTTCCTGTTTGTGTTTTGAACTTGTTTCTTTTTGTTTGGCTGGACAGTACTGGATAGATCTATCCAGAGGCCCTCCTTCTAAATAGTCAAAAATAAAACCCAAAGGGAAGGGTGAGGAACATTTCTGGAATGGGACTAAGAGGGGGAAAATGCTGAGCCTGGCAGTGTCTTGTTGTAGTAGCGATTGTGGTAGCAGGACACTTTAATTCACATTGATGAGAAATGAGAAGAAACTTCTGAATATATGAAATTAGTACCTACACAAAAAGCTGTAGCTAATCTTCTGTTTTGTAATTCATTTTTAATATATTTGCTACAGATATGTGATGGTCTGTTTGGCAAATGTAATTATTGGGAGCAATCCTCAGCTTGTATAAATTGGCAGAGTTCCAGGATCTGGCCCTTTATTAGTAATAGTATAGCATCTAAAAGGTGTAGATATTACAGCACAGATAGACATGGTTGAAGAGCTTAATTTCTAATTTTTGACACTATGAAACAAGTGGTAGTAACAAAATAGTAGCTAGGAAATGGGTCAAGGAAGTGCAAGGATTACAGCAATGAGATCAGGTGCTTTGTCTGGTCATTTTATATACTGTGGTGAGGGAGGCCTGTTCTGCCCCTCCGAGGGGCCTGTGCCCTTTTCAGCTACACTGGTGGTATGGCAAGGTAGGAGCAGGGGGGCCTGGTCCCACTCTCCACCCCAGGGACCCTGTGAGGAGTAGCCTCAAACTGCTTAGTCTCTGAGAGCTACCTTCCCCGGGTCACCTAGCCTTGGCCCCACTGCTCATGGTCTGCTTCCTGGAACTGGGGCAAGGGTTCCCCCTCCTCGCCGTGGGTCTCTTTGTTGCTGTGATTCTCCCGTTTGGGTGAGGTCACACCATCTCAACTCCATTACTCAGTTGTCTCGGCAGCTGGGTCCTCCTTCAGGCCTTTGTGCCTATGACCCTTGGCCCTGCCCAGACGGGCTTCTCCTGTACCTTGTGTTGTAGTAGCAACAGCAACTGTACCAAATTCTGTAGCGTAGTATAGCCATTCTACTCCTCCTCTCAACTCCCTTTCAGCTGTTCCTATCTGTCTGACAGGGAGGCTTTTAACTGCTGTGTGCAAGCCCCTTAATTGGCCTCAGCTGGCCTAATTGCCCTGGAGTAACCCCAGCTGAATCACCCAAGGAACAAAGATTTGTTGATCCTGGGGCTAATATATATACCCTTCAAAACTCTCCTATAGGGCCTACTTCCGTTCCCTCATGCACCCAGGTGGAGTTCCTCTGGGCAGCGTCCGCTGGCTCCCTTGATGCCTTCCGGGGGACAGTGGGGACTGTCTGGGGTTCTCTGCTCAGTGTCCCATCCTGGTTTTCTTCGTTTGACCCTGTGACCCCCACACTCCCTCCTTTTTTTTCATTAGCTATCCCCCGTAATTAGTTGTATCCCGGGCACAATGGCTCCTCCCCCCCAAGAGGAAGGGCCTTTAGCAGTAGGCGGGATCATGCCTGCCCTCTTCCCAACTCACAAATGGTAACACTCTCCTATAGCCATCAGGTCTGGCCATGTCACAATGCAAAATCTCAGTTAAAAGAATGTCATTTCAGTTGGCATTGTCAAGTACTCAAACTTAGGGGGTGCCAGGTTTTTGGTTGCCCATGCAACCTTAATTCTGCACCCATATATTTCCATCTTGTGCACTGAATGAAGCAGGGTCCTGGAGAAAGAGTTGATGATCATATAACTAAATGCTATACCATAATGAATGCACACAAGGGAAGAATTGCACATATAACCCTGAATTGGGCATTTCACAACTTTCAAGTGCTTGTCTTTGAAACATAAATAATGTTCTTGAAACATTTTTCAAGGGAAAACAATAGCTAGTTATATTATGTGTGTCTGCAACAACCCCAATTATTTATCTTCAGTTTTTGAACCCTCCACCTTCAGCACTGCTGCATAGATTACAGCTACTTGAGCTACAAGGCTGGCTACTTTAGGCAGCACATGAGAAACCTGCTGATCTGAGAGTGGGGGGAAGGTGCTATTAGTCCCATGTTCTGGATCAAGGGGTGGTCAGAGGGACCCTTGCACAGTTGGCTCTCTCCCTCCCCTAGAGGTGTGAGCTACTGACCCATATGGTGTCCCCAAAGGGGGCGATGGGCCTGGCCTGCCTGTCTTCCCATCCTCCTGCTTCTATGGGTACATCATATACTGCTGCCGCTGCTGCTACTGCTGTGTTGGCAATGTGAGCCCAGCTCCTTAGAATCTTCATGCTCAGCGAAACTTCCAAAATTCTTCTGAGGTGTGCAAGGGAGAGAACATAAACAGTTATTTTTAAATAGAATTCCATGGGATAAAGTAAAAGTCTCTCTCTAGCCTGATGACTTTCTTTCTGCTGAATTTCAAAGTCTGCTGTAAACAATGGAGGTGCTAAAAGTTTCTCAAAATAAATACACAGATGATATTTTATAGTGAAACGTGTTAGGCACCCTAAATATACTGGTCACTAAACTAACTCATCCTACAAGAAACATTGCTTTTTCTTTTTCTTTTTTTTTTGTTCCTGAAATATATGGGTGTTTAGGATAGACTTGAATGAGGAGATCTTCTTAGCACTGACCCTTATATATCCCAGGGAATGACACCTTAGAAACATTGTCTTTCTTTTGGGTTCCATCCAGAATGGATCTTGAAAATGATGAATTACATCTCCCAACACTCTCTGATGTAGCATTATATAAAGAAATCTTATTGTTACTGATGGGTTTTTTAAGATTCACCTAGACCTTGAAACTTCCAAACTTTAACATAGATTTATTTCATGACACATTACTAAATTTTCTTGAAAGCAGGGCATAGGCATCTCAAACACCGGGGACCAAATATATTCTGTTAGCTTTACACTGTTTTGATCCTGAAGTGAAACTAGTGTCCCTGGATTCTTAAGAGCACAATTTTAGTCAGAATTAGTAGGTATGCCACAATTTACAAGTCACAATTGTGCTAAAAGTGATCCATAATCCAATGGTAACATGTTATTTCTCTGTTCATGATTTTTATAAAGGATGAGATTTGTGCTTAAAACATTTTGGAACTTAAGATGACCAACACATTTTAATTCCCAAATTATAAACATCAAATTGTGTTACTCAGATATCTAAACTGTATTCTGAATAGGCCTACATTTAAAGCTCCAGGACCTGAATCTCAGGGTAATGTACATATATGATACTTAACAGCAGACCTGAACCTTTTTTCCCATTTGGGAATATTCAGTTATATGCCAAAATAGCTATATAATTAACTTCATTTGCATTCAGTAGGCTACAGCTTTATAGGTTAATTAACAGATTTACTTTAGAGTATTAATAGCTTGTTACCACCAATTCCTTGCAACACTATTTTAAAAGTACTTATATTACAGCAGAAGAAAACACCTTCTCTACATTTCATAATTTCATTAACATTTATTTGGAATTGGAATGTTTTATTTTTGGAATGCTGAATGTTGACTATTATATAACAGTGGATTACATTCCATACAATAGGCTACAAACCAATAAAAAAAAAACTTGCCAACCACTTCTATAGAGATGAGACAATGAAGCATTTTACAATAATTAATGTTTATTAATAAACTCTCCTGTGAACATTTTCAGAGCTTAACAGAAAATCTACCTATTCAGAGAATCCTACCTGCAAAAGCAAAATATGAAGAAAGTTTAATGGAAGAGAAGAAGGAACGGAAAATATAGGAAGAAGAGGAAAAATGTCTGTGTGTCAGGAGTCAAACCCAGGATAGCAAGAGTATACTCCACTTTTTCAATTTATTTATGCTAATCTGTATTCTGCGTTTGCTGCATAGATGCAGCATTGACTGATGCTCTGTAAATACTGTACTAGGCATAAATTTAGCAGATTAGATAGATACTATATATATATTTTTGATTAGATTACTTAGATAAAACAAGATTGAATAGCTTCTTTGATAGTAAAATGTACATGTTGACTTTCCTTATACTATCTGATGGACAGTCATTTTTGGTTACCCATTCTCTTGACTAAATCTAGAAAGATGATTTTGTATTCCATAGTCTCCTATACATATTTAATGATCTTCCACGTTTTACAGAATTTAAATGAGACTGAATCTATCACTGCCCTCTGTCAGGAAAGATGCTAATATGACTCTTTGCTGGTATTATTACACTTTGTTTATGGACTTTCATTTTGTATTCACGCCGGTGCTCATACCCAATCCAAATTTGAATTACTTTTTCCTCGGAAGCTTACTAAAGGCATGATATCAAATGGTTTCATAAAACCCAGATACATTATATCTACTTTGTCCCCTTTATCCAGTTAGTTCAAATTCTTGATTATTTTCTGCGGGATTTATTCTTTGTCTGGTGTTGGGTGATTGTAAATTTTACTTTTCTATTTCTTCCATGTTGTGTAAGTGATTAACGTTAGACACTGGGTCTGATTCCATGAAGGAAAAAAAGCTCTCTCAAATTTAAGTGGAGTTTAATGAGAGTTGAATGTGGTCAATATGTCAAAGGCTTGGAAAGCAATTGCCAGAATCACTCCCACCTTTTTATTTTAAAGCTCAGTACAACATTTGAGTCTTTTGTCAGAGGTTTTCCCAATTATCCAGGATTTTTTAAAAAGTTTGTGGGTTAATAATCTTGGCCCTGATCCTTCAAGACATATGCACTTGCTTAACTTTAAACACGAGTAGACTTGTAGGACAAAGGCAAGCATATTCATAACATGGGGGCTTAAAATTAGCCAGTTCCACTCTGTACCTACTTTACCTGCATTTTATCAGCAATGATATTCACAAGGTCTTTGTTATTTTCCTGCTGTCTTCAAATATTTTCTCTTCTTCCCCAATTTATGTGATTGTCTTAAAAACGACTTTCAAAAGTCGATCAATAACAGTAATTCTCTTTGATTTTATTCACTAATGAGCTTACTTCCTCATTTTGTTCTCCTTCAACATTTTTCCAGAGGGTGCTGTATGAATCTTTTCCACAAGCTGATATTTGAAAACTCACAAGGACTGCAGAATTAAATAACTTTGCTGAATCATTGATATAGTGGTACAAATGAATGCTCATGAGCACAGGTCCCTATAAATAGTATTATAAAATGTGTAAGTATTGATGTGGAAATCAATGGAGGCATGTTGAAAACCTGCAGAGTAGAGAGCATTTCCAGGGACAGATACTGCATTGGTCAGCATTTTCTTTCTGGAATAAAGACAGATAGTTGTGTCACAAACCCCAGCAGTTCGAAGGGCAGATGAATCCATGGCTGAACATGTGTTTAACTATGTGTTTGCTGCTACCCAATGTTCTCTTTCTTACAGTCCACTAAGAATTTGATGCACTGCCTGAAAATGCTCCAAGGACATTGAAACAGTGTTAATTCTTACATCATACATTCAACATCTGGGAGAAATGCTGTTCATCCTTCCAGTAAACCTAACTTGACTTTCTTGCTTAGATGAGCTCAACATTTCTACTTTTAGACAAACAATTTTCTTTTAAGATAGAAAGATGATGCATGTGTTTCAAACATTTTGTTCTAGTTGAAGGAACACTACCAGTTTTTCAGTATGGTGAACTTTATTTAAAGAACCTTGAAAGCAGTTTTAATCATTATGAAGGTCAAGCAATGTGATGAACTGTGAACATTTTTCAAGGAGAAAGTGCCTTTAAATTCTGCTTTGTGGAAAAATTGTTCCAATGAGAACTACTGCACCCAGACTGGGTAAAACCTAAACAAATAATCCAATGTGATATTGTGCATAAAAAGCAGGATTTGTCACATCATAATGTAATCCTTGAAAGAGCTGAAGACTATTCCATGGTGGACTCTTTGAACTTGTGGCAAGCCCCTATGTTATTGAATGGACAGGAGACATCTGTACATGGAGCAGCCATATTATTCAACTCGGTTCCATAAAGGGGATCTGTGAACAGTAAAGAAATTAATTTCCAAAAATGAAGATCTTAAATCCAGAAGAAATCTAAGTTGTTATATATAGTGAATGACTTATATTATGTTTTTCTTTAGCTAGTGAGTTAAGAATATTTAGATGAATGATTTTATATGAGCTGGATTATTTTGTTTAAACATAGAGAGTAAAAAATGACTATTTTGGTAGGAATTAGATTGATTTGATGACCTGAATTTGTACTGTAGCCCTGTGCTATCTGGTAAAAGCTAATAGTTAGTTTGGAGGTGTTGGCAGCTGGACCACAATAGGGGGAAAGAGAAGAAACATCTACAAACCATGGCTGTCCTACCACATACAGCCAAGTGACTGTGGGTACATAAATGTCAGAAGGGCAGCTATCCCAGGCAGACTGATCTGCCACAGGGGCATTTGATACATAATATGTTGCCCCAACATTGACTCTGTGTGGTTGGACTTGTTGGACATAGAAAGTTTTGAACTTTGTCACTTATATGGGTTCTTTCCAAACAGGGCATACAACTGTAAACAAACTTACTCACGGAATGGGTTGAATTTTATATGGCTGTGTTTACTCATATGTAAGTGTTCATTTTAAATAAAAAGTTACTCTTCAGCTGAATGAATATCCTGATTATTTGTTTACTAGGATACATTAATTTAGTGCTGTTCTTCACATGTCCCTTCAGAGATGAGATGAGCAATCAGCAAAGGAATTCTGCTTCTTTTGAACATTAACATTAACAAAAAAAAGTAATGAGGATCTGTAGGCCTAGATAAGGAAGAGGAAATCTGGGTTACAATAATGTGCCATATTCTGGAAGCAACAACCTTACCCTCAATATAATATTTTATACACCCTGTATTTATAATAGTACTTATCAAAATAGAGGGGAATATGTTTAGGAATAGACACAGGAAACAAGACAATTTGATAGGTGTAGTATGGAAGGTAAATTGATATTATAATTTTATTAATGTGTGCAAAAATAAGCACAAATAATAAAAGGCTTACTTAGGACCAGGTTCTGCTAGCTGTATTCTCCTTGTATTCTCCTTGATACTCCTTGAGTATCTTACTCTGAAATTCATCCCATATATTCATAAATATGCAAAAAAATGAGGAATCATCATTATCATTAGGTCTTCTTCCCACTAACTTCACACATGGTGGTGGCAGTGATCCCTCAAAAGTCGAGGATAATCTCTTTCATAGGTTTTATTTGATATGGGTCCTTTGGTGACTGAGGAGTCCAATCTCTGAGCCACGGACTCATTGGCAGATGTTGCAGGTGGTGTTGGGAGGCAGGGTTGGCCACGATTGCCGCATGTTGTTTGTCCTTTCTTTTCTGGCATTTTTCTGTGAAGAGGGTCAGGTGCTTTTCCTCGGAAGTGGTTGTTCCTTCTCTGACAAGTTTTTACCAGTGAGCTCTGTTTAGGGCTACCATCTCTCATTGTATGATGTCAATGCTAAGCAGGAACTGAGTGAGTGAAGAAGCCATTGTTGTACAAAGCATGGAATTCAAAGGGCAGAATAATGAATCTGACTATCGAATAAGATCTTTGTGGAAAAATCTCTGCTAACTGGATTATAGTAACATTTCCCAGCTATAGTTATATATGCTATAGACAGAAAAGATGTAGAGTATTTAAAGATTGAGAAAACATATACCAGCTATGTTATGATCAAAGTTACTAGAACTCTATACTTTGATCTCTCGATTATTTCTCTTAAATATCTTTATGCTATTGTATGAAGTGAATAAAAAAGTTTACCCAAAGTAAAAGAGAGTGGTGGAGCAAGGTTTCTAGTCACCATGGAGATCCAAAATCCACTGTCCAGTGGACTTTCTGATACAGGTTGTACTCTAAATTTGGTGATATTGTCAGAAGCTAGAGTAGTCCCCAAAATACATCTAGCCTGGGGAATGAATTACCTTTTCACTCCTAGAACTTGCCCTGCTGTTAAAGTTGTTCCACATTGGCAGGGAGTGGGAAGGAGCCCTTTCATATAATTATAGGATTTCTATCTCCTGAGGTATTGATCTACGAGCTTTTAGGTTTCAAGAACACTAAATTTCCCTTTTTTTAAAAAAAAAAAAAGATTAATTAGAAAAAGATAAAAGAAAAATCTCATTATCTTAAATTATTTCAGAGATGTTTTATGTAAAAGAGTAAATGCTTTAATATTTCTGAAAAGCACAATGCTCATTATACTGGACTTATAGTGCAAATAAAAGTTTACTGCAAATAAAAGTTCTTTTAATTGATTATTATTGTACTGAATACACAGTTAAATGGATAAGAAACCAAGAAACAACAAATCCTGATCATTATATTTCTTTCAATTTGAATATGTTTTACACTTATTTTAAACCCAATCACTAAAAGGAAAGCGATAGTTAATTCTAGATGAGTGCGCCATATATTGAAGCATACGCCATGGTACAGTATCTATTAAGTTTACACTACTAGTAACAGCAAACAATAAGTCTTGCATAGATATTTAAAGAGTAAGGGCCTCAATAGGACTGTTCATGTTCCTTAAATGCTTTGATGGATTGGGGCCTGCGCTCAGTACTTACCAGAGTCAAGCCTGATGGAGTGACCAGGGCCTGAAGAAAACTGAAAGCATGAGCTTGCTAAAATAGAGAGATTGCACCTTGCTTTCCAGAATGTGGCTTTGAGAGGGCAGGAGAGGGAGATGATATCTCAGCCAGGAGCAGTGAGCACAATGTGCCATGTGTCCCCTCTGCTTTCCCATCTCTACCCTTCCCTCCACCTTCACACACCCCATTTTGTGTTGCAAGGGGGAGGAAAGGGTATTGCATGCTGCATCCATGCACCAGATCCTGCCCTGTCTACTGCTGCTACTGTTGAACAGTGGGGATGGTAATGGCAGCTGGTTTAGCTGGAAGGTTACAGTTTACTGCCTAGAGCTAGTAGCTATTTTGGACTCACTGTTTCAATCTCAACCTTCAGCTAGTTGCTGGATCTCCTTGAATGCCAAGGACAAGGCTGATTGCTAGTTTTGGGGTATAGAGGGATTTTCACTATATAGCAAAACTGGAAAACTTCTGTTTTGGTGGGTTTTCACCAGCATACTGAGGTCCAGTTGAGGTCCCTGAAAGCTCAGATGGCTGCCGGGGTACTGGTCCTGGCTACAGCAATGCATGGCAAGGATGTGTTTGTTTGTCTCATGCACTGTACAGTTCCCTTCATCTTCTCTCCATCTCTGGGGTGGAGAAGGGGGCAGGGCAGGAGTCTGGCTTCCAATCAGGGTCCCTGAGCAGGCTTGATAGTATAGAGTAGTTACAGCCTTCATACTTGGTGAATGGTGCCAGCTGAGATCCACACTGGAACAGCCCTGCCAGGTAGTTTGGAGTGGTTACTGAAGTTAATTAAGAGTTTTAAATGAAGTTGTGGCCTTGGCATTTAACCACACTATGGTGTATGCTGCTTCTTGTTTCCATATCCACATCAATACCCAACTTGCCATGAGTTCCCTTTTCCAAATGAAAAGTTGAGCATGAATGCTAGGTATCAGGAGGTAACTGACTAAATATCCATTCACAGCTACTCATTACCAGATATCACTTCTGTTTTAATTAGCTTAATTAAGAAAATATTCTATTCTGCCCTCCATTTCACAGGTGTAACTCTCATTGAGTTCAGTGGGAGCTGTTGATGCTCTATGGCCACTGAAAACTAGGCCATTTGTATTTAGAAGACTGCATGTGAATATAGGAATCTAACTTCAGATTCTGGTCAGGATTCTGGTCAGGATTCAAACTGAAAAGCAGAAGTAACATTTTCAACATCCCTTTATCAGACCCAGGAACCAGAAAATTCCCCTAAACAACTTTTTTTGTGTGTGTGAATGGTATAAATGGGTATGAGTGCAAAATTTAGAGGTGAGATCTTAACTTTCCCAAGTCTCACAGTTGATCAAACTCAGGGCTCCAGCCCTTCACAGAGAGAGGAACAAGTTGCAACATTTGATTATGGAGTTGGATCTGAATTTCATTAAAGTTCAGTGCTGTTTGGAGCTGGGGCTTTGTGTCTATCAGTAGGTAATATTTATCAACTATACTTCACTTTGATGTCTTTGAATTCCTCCAGCATTACTTCACCTTCTGAAACGGTTAAGTGATTCCTGACCTCTGCAAAATTGCACTAATTCCTGACCTCTGCAGAATTGCATTATTCGCCCCTTCCCATCTGCACATAAAACTGTATCTCTAATAAAAACAACAAGAGATCTGTGGCACTTTAAAGACTAACAGATTTAATATTTGCAGACATAAGCTTTCGAGAGACTTCAGCTCTCTTCTTCAGATGCAGTAAGCTTATGTCGAAAGCTTATGTCTGCAAATATTAAATTTGTTAGTCTTTAAAGTGCCACAGATCTCTTGTTGTTTTTGCTGTATACAGACTAACACGGCTACCCCTCTGGAATGTATCTCTAATGAAACAGCATTTTATTTCTATGTGTATATTTATTTCCCATTGCAAACCAGTGACTTGGTAAAACATTTCACCACCAGAAGCTCAAGACTGCAGCCTGATGTAATGCAGAAAGAAACATTCATTCCTGGCTATGCCATCATTTATGCGTAATTTGTGAGTTAGTACAGTGCTTACAGATGGTTGCTCAAGCTGGTCTCACAAAGATAAACAGGTTGGCTTAGGTCATCACATTCCTATTTGGCCCAATTTCCCTTTCTCTCTGTTATAGGTTATGAAACTTGCAATCATTTAGAGGTTTTCAGGGTAGGAGTTGGGAAATAGTATAAACGCATGTTGGAGCAGCTTGCTTTTCAGCATGGAATAACCAAAGGTCATGAGAAGAAACAGGACATTGAGGTATATTTTTAATTAAGATTAAAATAAAGCTTATACCATTATTAAGCCCTTCAAAAATGGAGGGCAAAGGATAAAGGAAACTAATTTCTGAAACTAAACATCAATCAACTTCATTTTTCACAGTAATTAGTGATTTTTGTCAGCTGTTATTGAGCAATAAATAGAACTGTTCTGCCCTAGCTCATCTGGAATGATGCAAGATGATGGTGGGGAAAGAATACTGTATAGTAACTCTTACAGGGAAAGAGGGAGATGATTTCTTGAATTTTAGAAAAAGCACAGGCATTATAATATCTATTAATTAGCAATAAAATGCCATATTCATCAGTATTAATTTGAACTTCTGTGACATGACTTCATCTAGTATTCTAAAATGCTGATCTCTGCATCTTTCTCCCCTCTTACTTATGGCCGACTCTCCACAATGCAGCAGGGAACATATTTAGGAAAGTAAACAAGGTGTTCCAGCTTTTGATCAGTAGGTAGAATTTGGGACATCAGCAAAGGCTGGCTTCTAATGCAAAAAGAAATCAATGAGGCAGATATTCAGGATACCTCTTCCTTGTCCATTTAATTCCAAATGATCCTGATCCAACCTCCACTGACTTTAACAAAAGCTGGATCAGGCTCTGTACATACAGAAGTCATTTTCATCTAGATCATACACAGTAAACATAACACCAGAACTGCCCTATTTACAGAACCTCTTTAATGAGGAAGGATTTAGGGCATGATCCTGGGATTCAGAAAATCCAAGGTGAAATCCTGGCTCCACCAAAGTCAATAGAAGCTTTGGCTGGCTGGCTGTGCCTGCTTTTTGACAGAATTCCCTCTTTCTCTTTGCAGTCTTGTGCTACTTTAATTGCATCTTATCATTTTTCTGCGATAGATCTCCCCAGCCTCTTTTTAGTTTTCAATATGGAGCATAGTTTAATCCAGATAAAACTCTCATCTGAGATTCTCTGTCCAGACAAAGTGTTTTCACACTAATCCATGTGCGCTTAGAGCTAGATTCACAAAGGGCACTTAAGTATCACTTTAGGTGCCTAAATTCTGAATCGTGCACTATGGGTATTCTCAGAACCATTGCTCAGCTATCACCAAACCCTATAGGTGCCCAAACTCCTTCGTTGCCCAAATGTTTGTAGTAAAAGTTCCCTAGCTGTCCATGTTTCTTGCATTGCTGCCTCACTCTAGGTGTCCAGACACCTAAGACCCAGTGCAATGAATGAAGCAGGGGAAAAGAAGGTATTCCTCCACCTAACTCACTTGGGTGCCTGATCTGGTAGTGGTGTTCAGAGGTTGGCTATGGGACTGGATCCCGTAACTGAGTTTACACAAAATGGCTGGAAGGGTAATTCCCTCAGACTTTTTAGCCCAGTAGTTAGGCTCCTTACCTGTGGTGTGAGAGATGCCCAGTTGAAAACCCCCTCTGACAGAGAGGAAAGAAGGAATTTGAATAGGCTCTGCTATCTCTTAGGTGCATGCCCTAACAGGGTCCACAAGATCTTCTGCTGAGGGCACTCCCTCAATCTCTGCTGCTGAAGCTGTTACACTTTGGATAAACAATTTAAAAAGTCATTGGAGCAGGAGAACTGGATCCTGGGTGAGTACTTTAATCACCACGCTACAAGTCATGCTCATGTTTGTTTACTTTCTCTCTCTCTCTCTGGCTCAGTGACTCTTTCATTAATTTATCCAATATGGAAAAGATATGTAGGGAGTCCCCTCCCTCCCGCAGCAGAACATCCATTGCCAAATGGCTAGGGCACTCACCTGAGAGGCACCAGATCCCTGTTCACATCCTTTTCCCCTCCTCAGACGGAGGGAGGGACTTGAATTGTGGGTCTCCCTCATCTCAGGTAGGAAACAAGCACTGGGCACAGTTATAAGGAAATTGGCCTTTTCCCCCTGCAAAAAACAGGCGTAAGTGCCTAACTCCAAGAGAGTTGTTATTCTCACCTATGCTGAGAATATCAAGCAGAGGTAGGCACCTCCCTCCTGTCTGGACTTAAGTGCTGAACTTCCTGAGAGGGGCAATACTTAGGACACACACCTCTACTTGGCATGTCCCACTGGGTAGTTTAGGCAGGGAGCCGCTTAGTGTGATGGCTTTCTTTATTTTTAGGCGCCTATCTCCCTCCATTCATTGGATAGGAAGCCTGAGCACCTAACTCAAGGTTTGTGTATCTCATTGATTTTCTAAGTACCTAAAAGTTAGGTGTTGTGATGCTCACTGCCACTATGCCTAGATTCCTGTGTGAATCTGGCCCTCAATGGTCAGGTATGGTGCACTGCATGATCCAGTTGATATCAGATACAATGCAGTTCTTTAGACCAAGGATTTAAAATGGTTGGTCTTGATCCCTTTTATTAGTATTCTGGATAGCAACCTTTTAACATCAGCTTCTAAAGCAATATTTATTCTTGTCTATGTAGTGCTCTTTCCTTCTCCCAATCAGAAAAATAAACTCACACACACAAAAACCCAAACTAACTTAACTACCTCCATATTAATGTAATGACAACTAGTGTTGTCACTTGTTATCTTCTCAGGCCATCCCATCATGCCACTTCCCTAGGGTGCTTTGTTGGAATACAAGTCTTTTAGAATCCTTTTCTCCCTGAATGACTTCCTTATCACAGGCTAAGGGAGATCACTTTCACCTGGCTTCTGCTGTGCACCAACTACTTTCCGAGATATCTCTAATGACTCTGCTAGTCCACCCCTGATGGAACACAGTCCTCTTGTTAAAGACTCAGCTTCCATTCTTACCTTTCCCTCCCCTTGGCCTACATACTACAATGGAATCAGCCTATCAAACTAGATGATCAGCTATGGTCGAATCTGCAATAGCGCCCCAGCAGCGTGGTTTCGGAGCCTGCTGCATAAAATACATGGAATTAAGCTTATCTGCCTTCAGGGTGGTGGGTCTTATTTCACCTTGCCTAGATTGATATCAGTGGCCCGACGCCTTTTGGACCACTAAGCCCTCTATCCTGCAAGCTAATCATATAAGTGATCTCTTGTGCCCCCATCTATCTTTGTAACCACAAAAGTTACAATTATAGCAATGTTCAAATAATCAAGGTGTTTGTTGCTGTTGATGGTGGTAGTATACAAAAAATGTCTGTTTTCCACTCACTCTCACTAAGAAGGGCTAGTCCGTTTCTTCTCCAACTTTCCAACAAAATTCATCTTTATGAAGAAACCAACCTTAAAAACTACAGCAAAAATATTGATTGTTTCATATAGATATGAGGCACTGAAGACAGGGGGTATACTGGAAGCATTGTATATCCCAGCTGCAATAGAGCATTTGTCTCTTTGCAGCAGGCTCATGTAGTCTGTTGATGTTTAACTGTATTGCTAGTTATCAGACAATGATCTTTGTCTGTAGAACTGTTTCCTAACCAACATAGTCACGTTTTATAATTATTTGTGATGACAGAACTGATTCAGGTTTAAAAATAATACTGGCTTGAACCAGAATCTGGTTGGCCCAAGAACCAAACATGAATATTTAGGGCCAAATCTTGTATAATGGCCAAGAATAACACAGTGCCAGACATGAGATGGAGGAAGGAAAGTTCGCTTTCAGCCACTTTTGCAATCCTTTAGTCTGTCGCTGACATAAAACAGAGCAGCCTACTCTATGATTTTATATTCTAGTCCCAAGGGCCAATCTGTCTGCTAGAATTTTAAACATACTCAGTAGTGCTCCAGCTAAGCACCTTTTCTTTGGGCTCACCCCCTACACTGGAGACTTGGGATGTGACATAGGATCTGCTATGCCAGCGTTTCATCACTGAAGAATTCTCTCATGCCGAGAGAATCCTCAATTGGCACCTAAAGCCAGGTGTAAGGCTGCATTGAATGGTTTGCAAGGCCAGGGATCTGGCCATTAAAGTTCAAAAATGTTTAAGAAGAATGTGTGCACCCACCTTGCATCTTTTTCCAAACTTTCTACAATAACTCACAGCTAGCTACTAGAAAAATGTGTTTATAATTGGCAATGGGACCAGGACATCATTCCATGAATGATTTGGCACATCACTTGGTGAGAAAGAAAATATTCTTGCTGATTGTAGGAAGCTCATGGTTCCCCAGGACGCATATTTTGGATGGAATAACTAGTTGTGACTTTATCTCTGTATGCAACATTAGAACAATTTGGGGGTCACTGCAATAATACTGGTGTAAAATTGGTGAAAGGAGATTATGGCCCAAAATTTTGTTCTAACCTGGCCTCAGCTCTGGGAGCCAAATAAGAAATGAAGCATTGCTTCTTGTTAGGAAAGCAGAATGATATTTCTACTCCTATCCCTGCTGAACTGAAAGTAACATGCCTGGAAAGAAAATATCATCTGCAATATTATCATGATGGAAAGATTGCTACAGAAATGTTTCTTTTGGGACTTCTGACCATGTGGATTCAGACATGGAATTCTCAGGTGCGTTACTAGCTACTATTTGGTTTCATAGAAATGAGCACAGAGTAGCTATAATAGCTTTTTTCAAAAAGCTACATCTTGATCCTTTGTAATCTATAAATTTAGTTCTTAATAAACCTCCATTTAAGGCGTTCTGTAAGATGGTGGCACCATCCGGCCAGGGTGTCACAACCCTTCCTCGGGCCCAAGCTCCGAGGAAGGCCACAGTGTCTCCCTTTAGGCGGAATAATCAATGCCTGTTCACAAGTCTTTAGCCCCGACCCCCAGCGGGGCGGGCTAACAAGCGGTCTGGTGTCCCCGGACCTCAGGCAGGCGGGACAGGCAAGCAGTTTGCAGTTCCTGGCCTGGAAACTGGGCAGGGTTGGTTGGGTAGTCAGCAGCCTCCGGCCTTCCCACAGGCGGGGCTTGTACAATAGTCTGGGGTCCCCGGCCTTACAGGCAGGTGGGGCCAGTAAAGCTCGGAATCCTCTGTCTGCAACCGCAGAGGATAGCACTCCCTCCCAGGGTGGTTAGGGAAGGGGGGAGGAGGATGCAGGCCCACCCGTCTCCACTGCGTCCCAGCCCAGGGTCCTAGCAGTGGCAAAGCAGTTTGCCACTGAATCAGCAGGGCTCCAGCTGCAACACGCTGATGGGGGTTAGCCCCTGACTCAGCCGCTTGCTAGCCGGCTGTCCCTGGGCCACTTCCTCCCCCTGGTCCCCGGGTACCTGTATGCTTCAGTTTCCCCCTGGGTTGCTAGGGCACAGTGCTGAGGCACGGTGCTGAGGCACGGTGCTGAGACACGGTGGGCACGCTGGGGCGCAAGTCCCTCCCCGTCAACCGGCGACAGGTCCAGGAACTACTCGGTGTCGTCAGCAGAGGGCAGCTCCTCCAGGTCACAGGGTTCCAGGGGTTCCTCCAGTCCACAGGGTTCCCTCAACTCCCGTGGTTCCCTGGCGTCAGGCAGCTCCTCCAGGTCAGGGCTGGCCTCAGGTGGTATTTCCCACCCAGGAGTCTCGGATGGCTCGTTCCAGCTACCACAGCTCAGTGGCCGTGTCCAATCACTAGGGCCCAGTGGCCCTATCCAGTCCCTTGGGCCCAGCAATCCGGGCAGGTTTTGGATGCTCCGCTCGGTGGGGCGGTTACTCCAAACAGCTGCTCAGTCGGGATCAGGCCTAGGCCACAGCGTCCGGAAAGACATGTTTATCTCTGGCAGCAGCTTCCTCCCTCCTGAGCTATTAAGCCGGCCTTTTATACTTCCCCTTTCTGCTTTGACTCCACCCCTCTGTTGCCGGGCAGTTTGGCCTACAGGGCCCTGTTCTGCCTAGCAGGGCCGTTGCGACCCTTCCTTGGGCCCAGGCTCCGAGGAAGCCCACAGCGCCTTTCTACACGTACGCACCCCTCAGGGAAAAAGAAATGTTTCAATACTAATGGACCTGATAAGGCTCTAAGGGAAATGAGTAATATATGAAAAATCAGTTAGAAACTTTTATATATCCTTCACCCTCTTTAAAAAATGCTTAGAAGGTAAAACTTTGAAACCTATAGAAGGTGACCCTCCCTCCTTCCATTCTGAACAGACTTTAGCCATATATCCTCACTTGGGGGGGTCAAGTTCTCATTTCAAATACTCATTTGCATTGATCTACCAACTACAATTAAAGATTTACCCACACTGCCAAGTTCAGTTGCTTTCACTTACTATTCTGTTTATTAGTGCTATAGGGAGGATAAAAATATTTACTTGTAGCAAGAGACTACTTAATCTTCTAATTGTACAATGGCTAACTTTGAACTGTTCCTCAACATTTTTCTTGTGCTTTGAAAGTTGCAACTAGCAATAAAAATCAATAATTAGAGTTGAAAAGATACCCACCAATATGAACCATAGGTAATGAGTCCCAACAGTTCTTCCTGAAGTAAAGGACATATTATATTCCTTTAGACTACACACAAGATTTTTAGTCCACTTTTAATTCAAACACCATGTCTTCTAGAATCTGACTTCAAATGCTTTCTTCCCCAAATTTGAAATGTATCTTTGCCATGTTCTCAAAGTTTAGATTTCACTATTTTTCCCTTGCAATGCTTATTTGGGGCAAAATTTTGTGATATGAAAATTACCATATATTCAAAAATGAATTGTTAAATAGATGAAATAGTACTACCACATAGTAACACTGCAAAAATACATATCCTTAGAAATGAACTATGAACACTTAAATATAGAGTGCATAAAGAGGCCTAGCAGCATGAAGAACTTAGCAGCATGAAGAAAATAACAATTGGGATAAACATTCACCTATAATGTGAACCAAGGGCACATTCAGGTATGCCATTATTAAAGCTGGTCCGAGATGCATTATCATTTTCTCACAGTGACTAGTAGAAAGAATAGGGTGGGAAGCAAGCCTCATGCTGATATATTATGGAATAAAATGTTTCTGAAGCTATCACCAAAATGGGCCAGTAGCTGCCTAGTAGAATTGGAAAGGGTTAAAGAAGCCTTTACTGGAAACTTCATGGGACTACATTAAAGTGGTGACTTAAAACAGTGTGTTATCTGTAAGGTATCCTATGATCCACAGTGTGCAGTTAATTCATTTAGGGCCAAATCTTGATGATATCCTGAGGGAATTCATTATCTCCCAATTCCCAAAGGCAGCAGAAGTTGAGAACATTCAGCATGTTCAGGTGAAGATCTAAATACAGGGTAAAGATTGTCTTAGGCAGATGAAGCCATGGAAGAACCTGCAATGAGCTGATATCCACACAAACAAAGTTATTCTCTGACACCCAGGTTCAGTTTTCAAAATAAAATCTGCCTCTTCCACCTCTACCCAGACAGCGGAAGTGGGGTGTACTACAAACAGTCCAGCACCATTTGCAGTGGTAATAACATATTCATGATCTCCAACAACAATTCTGATCTTAGAACAGGGAATAATCATGAGTCAGACACCTCCTAACATCAGCAAAAGCTTTCATCATTGCCTCCAGCAATGACAAATGGTCTAAAAAAATCTCTTAGGATAGCCTTCACCTAGTAATATAACCACAAGTGGAATTTTTAGATAACAGAGAGAGGTACAGAGAATAGTGTAAGAAACTTGCTTGCTAATCTTATTCTTAATAGGAGAAATTGTATCAGAAGAGCTATCAAGTTGTGGATCTAGAATTTCTGCAGCCATCCTAGCAAAAGCCCTCTCAGGTGCCATTAGGAGTAGTTTCTGGGACACCCAAAAGCTTGATATTTTTCACCCACACCTTATTTTCTAATAAATTCAGTTTTGCCTTCAGCAAACAAAGTTCTTTGTAGAGCCCTACTAACTCAATGTTATGAAGTGAGATTTGCAGAGTCTTCTAAAGGAGTTAGGCATCTATCTCTTATTGCCTAAGCATAAGTTCATGTTGAAGAACTTATCTATGACCATGGGTACAAAGTTCTACTGTCAGTCACAGAAAGTTTCCTACAGTCCATAAAATTCTCAAATTATTAATGTATTACCTCTAGATATCAAGTTTGCTAATATTTTGAAGGTTAAATCTCTCTTGAAACTTGAATTTGAAGGGTGACATGCTCTGTGACATGCTCCCTGTAACTGGTGAGAGCTTGATATGGAATATTTATTGTTTTAAAATGACATTTTTATGCTCTTTGGCCCTGTACTTCCTACAGCAGATATTGTCACATTATACTGGTTGTAGCCCATAGGGCTAGTTTGCCTTTATTATATTCACTTCCTGGCCTTCATTATTTTCTGTCTTTTTTATATTCAGCAGTAATTCAAGGAAACTTGACAAAGCCCTGGCTGGGATAGTTTAGTTGGAGTTGGTCCTGCTTTGAGCAGGGGGGTTGGACTAGATGACCTCCTGAGGTCCCTTCCAACTCTGATCCTCTATGATTCTATGAACCTACAGGCCTGTATCCTGTAAGACATTAGCTTCAGCAGTTAGCATAAGAGTTGAGGCTTATGAACTTTGGCACAGATAAATGACTTAAACATCACCCCTTAATTTTTGGGAACTGAAAATGGAATGTGCAATGGGGAATTTTGATCATAATGACACCTGCCAACCACAAGAACATGAGTCAACATCTGCAAATGACTAACCACAAGAGTGCCGAGTTAATGAATTAATGTATATGATAATAAGTGGAGATAATTGATATAATAACCTAGAGGTGAAGGACACTTCCACATTAGTAAGGTGAGGAAATGTAAATAAGGAAGAGGGGAGAAACCCCTACTGAACATGCATCAGATATAGTAGCATCAGTGTAACATATTATAAAAGTTGCATCCTAGCCTATGGGCAGTAGGAAAGAGAAATGTAGTCCTTAGGAGATGCCAGAATGATGGCCACTGGTAATGAGGGAGAAGGTCATGGTGATGAGAAAGATCATGGCTACCATTTCAGGTAGTTCTGCAAGAGATGGTGTGAGTATATGGATGTTCAGATGTACATTTTGTATTATCTCTATCTCCCTTACTGAGTTGGAGTGTTTGTGACTTTGCTAAATGTATTAATAAATTATTGTAAATATAGAAGAATTCCTATAGTATGAGTGTTGCAACCGTGCACATCGGGGTTAGGATGACCAGATAGCAAGTGTGGAAAATCAGGACAGGGGGTAGGGGAATTAAACACCTATGTAAGACAAAGCCCTGAATATTAAGCCTGT
Source organism: Emydura macquarii macquarii (assembly GCF_026122565.2). Classification (NCBI taxonomy): domain Eukaryota; kingdom Metazoa; phylum Chordata; order Testudines; family Chelidae; genus Emydura; species Emydura macquarii. The sequence continues at coordinate 13,380,160 of NW_027130520.1, read as the reverse complement.
CCCTATAAAATCGGGACATCTGGTCATCCTAATCTGGGTTCCCAACTATATGGTAATTTTAATAATATTGGGCCTGATCTTGGGACAAGAACCTGTCAACCTACAAACTTGGAATAACTTGGAATTCTTAAGTAATCAATATAAGTAATACTTAATAAATAATTAATCTATTGATCGGGCTACATGGTTACATCAGAGATTAGAAACTCTAACACTGATTCTGCATTGAGGGGAAGGCATATTTTCAAGAGGCTGCACTGTATTTCCTCATTATCATCACTTGGCTGAGTGAAGACCATAGATTCATGTCTTAGTAGTAAGATCCTGAATCAAAGTTAATTGGAGTCTTTTCACTGACTTCTATAGGAATTAAATAGGGCCCTGTATGTGAACAGTTATTGCTCATAGGCACAGATTCACTAAAATAAGGATTACTCACGAGTTAGGGCTTGTAGGGTCATTCTATGCCTTTGCATTCTACGCCAGAGTATGTTAAAATCGGTGACATAATTTAGTATGTTGTAACTTCACAATTATCAAGATACACTAGCTTGAAAAATAAATTAGATGTGCTATGATAAAATGTATGCAGGCTGATGTTAAATAAATTATGGAAATTATAGATGGAAAGGAAAAATAAACTCCAGTTCAGTGACAGTTTACAGACCTATTAATTAAAAAAAGGGATCATTCTGTTATTCATGAAAGTCATTCCAAATAACTGGTGAAAAAGAAGATTTCTAAATTTAGAGTCACTATACCAGAAGGTGTCCACTGATGGGATCCAAAAGGATTTCAGATACATTTTGAATGAATTGTGCAACACGAATTGTGATTAACTACATAGAGCCTGATCTTGCCTTTTTTGTGGTTAGTGTCCCGTGACTTCCATGTGTGCAAGACCAATGCATTGGTGTTCATATAATCATTCATGATCTTTAATCTTTCCAGGGAAAACACTCCCTGCACAGAGCTCTGTACCTTTTTACAGCTTTGTAAAGAGAAGGGGAAAAAATGCTTCTGTTAAATCACTTATTATGGGGATGAGTGCCATGGATCTGCCTATAAACAACCGAATGAACTAATAACTCCTGCAATATGTCCATATGAAAAATTTCCCATTAACTTTAATAGGAGTTCCATGTGCAAAATGACTGCAGGTTGGGCTCTTTCGTCAATTTCATACATTACATTACTATATTAGCTACAGATGGGGAATTCACACAATCAGAGTATACCTGTTACGCTAATACAACAGTTAATAGCACATTATATTATAAAGCGACTCAAAATATGAATATTTTTATTCTGCGTGCATATGCTGAAGCTAAAATGTGAATCCTTGGTTGGAAAATAAAGCAAATACTGCATTATGCCCTCTGAAAAACATTCTAGAACTTCAGCAACATTACATGGAGTCACCAAAAGGAAAGATGGAAATGTATGTTAACGCAGTCATTTTCCTATAGTTTTATGTAAATTCAAAATGAATGGTTAAAAATTAATAAGGATTAAAATGGAATTAAATAAATAAATAAATAAATATCAAGGGATCTATTAAGCCAATGAAAGATGGCAGATTTTGGCACCAGAATGGCAAGGTCCAGACAATGGTCCAGGTTGTGCCTTGATGCTCCAACGGAATGCAACTGAACCCAAATAGTGATTCTAATGATTAAACTTCACTCATATAAGCAATCTCATTGCCTCAAAATCACAATGGTATCTCACAGTAAAAATCCCTTGAAGCTAAAGAGGATGCTTCTGAAATTTTGCAGAGCTCATATATATGGATGATATAATTCTGTATGTCTCCTGGGACTACAGGGTGACTGAACCAATATTTATTCCCTGGGCTTTATTAAAATCCTGATATTGAGGAAGATTGTCTCACTGTCTCTGATCTCTGGATGACTTGGTCCCTGGCATCTTCTCCCTGGCTGTGTCCTGAAATAGAGTAGTTACCGTTGGAGAACACAAGTCTCTATTAAAATTCTCTGTGCACTGAAGAATGTTTTTTTCCAACAAAGAAGTAGTCACCACCAATTAGAACATAAGCAAAATCAGTGAGCAATTGTCATTGCAAAGCATGTAATGGACATGCATGGGTGGATGACATCACAGACAAACCCTGGGAAGGGGTTGGCTAGCTTAGGTATATGATGGTTTCTAGACAGAAGGTACATACATATATGCCTTACTCATAATAAGGAGTAGGCTCATTTTAGGTAGATTAGGTCTATAGTGTATGATGACAATTTTACTGACAGTTGTCTTTTGGTATTAAAGAGTGCATCACTATGGAGGCTTGATAATATTTAGATTGCAAAACTAAAGATCTCTCAAAACACCCTGATTTATACATATTTGTTTGTTAGATTTTCAGCCCCTGTAAAGAGAGGAGCATATCATCATAGCTTAATGAGTTATAAATAATAGATAAAACAAGGTTAACTTATAAAAGTCAGTAGTTCTCAATAGTTAGCACAAATATACTAGTGCCTGGCTAGTCATTGAACATTTGTTCTATGCTAACAGAAAAAAAATCTTCACACACATAGTTCTGTTGATTTCCATAGACGTGCTTGCATAAGTAAGGAGTCCTCACATAGAATCATAGAGTTGGAAGGGACTTCAGGAGGTCATCTAGTCCAACCCCCTGCTCAAAGCAGGACTAACCTCAGCTAAATAATCCCAGCGAGGGTTTTGTCAAGCCGCAGCTTAAAAACCTCTAAAGATAGAGATTCCACCACCTCTCTAGGTAACCCATTCCAGTGCTTCACCACCCTCCTAGTGAAAAACTTTTTCCTAATGTCCAACCTAGATCTCCCCCACTGAAATTTGAGACATTGCTCCTTGTTCTGCATCTGCCACCACTGGGAACAGCCTAGCTCCATCCTCCCTGGGACCCCCTTTCAGGTAGTTAAAAGCTGCTATCAAATCTCCCCTCATTCTTCTCTTTTGCAGACTAAACAAGCCTAGTTCCCTCAGCCTCTCCTCATAAGCCTTGTGCTCCAGTCCCCTAATCATTTTTGTTGCCCTCCACTGGACTCTCTCCAACTTCTCCACATCCTTTTTGTAGTGGGGGGCCCAAAACTGGACACAATACTCCAAATGTGGCCTCACCAATGCCGAATAGAGGGCAATAATCACTTCCCACTATCTGCTGTCAATGCTCCTACTAATGCAGCCCAATATGCTATTAGCCTTCTTGGCAACCAGGGCACACTGCTGTCTCATATCCAGCTTCTTATCCACTGTAACCCCCAGGTCCTTTTCTGCAGAACTGCTGCCTAGGTCATCAGTCCCCAGTCTGTAACTGTGCATGAGATTCTTCCGCCCTAAGTGCAGGACTCTACAGTTGTCCTTGTTGAACCTCATCAGATTTCTTTTGGCCCAATCCTCCAGTTTGTTTAGGTCCTTCTGTATCCTATCCCTACCTTCCAGGGTATCTACCACTAGCTTAGTGTCATCTGCAAACTTGCTGAGGGTGCAATCTACCCCATCCTCTAGATCATTAATGAGTAAAATGAGTAATGAGTAAAAGCTGCATGATCAGCCTGTCAATATTCTGCTTCATAGGTGGAATGACTGTGGAACGTCACACCTTGCACGGGCAGCTTAGATAAAGCTGAAATATCTTTACCTCTTTCCTTTAATAAAGGGAGTTATTTTTCCTTGCTCACTTCACAGCTCTCATCATTTCAGCCATAAGAAAAATATGTAAATATTATCGTCTGCATTATGTTAAAACTATACAAACCTAAGAAAGATTTTAAAGCATCAAAATAAGTGAAACTTGTCCTAGAGTCATCCCTTAGTATACAAACACTTGTCTGACAAAAGTGGCTCCAGAGGAAGCAATTACAAGTTTACTCCACCATTATTATAAGATCCCTTTTATTAACATTTTGTTTTCAGCTTGAAATAATTTCAGTATATATTTTACTTCACTCCCACATGAATGGCCAGATTTTCAAAAGCCTAAATCACTCTGCAACTCCCACTGATCCAAATATGGATTAAGGAGAGTAATTTCATTTATTTATTTTCATTAATTCTCCTGCTTGTGTTCATAGCGTGCACACATCAGTTCACCCATCTCCAGGGAGCCTGGGCTCTTGCTCTCTGTTAAGGCTGAAGCAGGTGCGGTCGGAAGCCATGACATCGCTCCAGCATGTGTGAGATCCTCCATGAGGTCTTCTCTATCCTGCTTTTATTGAACTGAACACATAAAACTGGTGGGCTGTTCTATGGACTTCAGCATAAGAAGTAAATGGCCAATCCCCCTGAGCTGGCACTGAGTCACTTGGGAAGGCATTGGAGACTAATTTGTCCCATGCCTAACATTTCTGTTCACAATGTGATGAAACCACCATATGACTTCACTACATCGTTGCTTTTTATGTCAAAAGTGTCCAGCTGGAGCATTTGCGTCTTTGTCGTGATCTATGTTTCAGAGCCATACGCAAGGATAGAAGCCACTGCTGCTTGATAGACACGCATCTTAAGACTAACTTCAGCTCCCCCCACACCTTTTTAATCTTGATCTATATGTATTTCCCATATTAGAAAGCTTATTTTAAAAACTCATCACAATTTAAAAAATAAATCTATCCAAGGACCTAGGGAATAATGGCCATTCTACTTATAATATCAAATTCATTAATGTGAAACCATTCTTATTACCTCCAAACACATTTGAATAATGGGTAATAACATTTAAGTCCCAAGCAAAGCATGTGGGATTCAACCTTATACAAATGTTTTCCAATACAGCTGAATCTTTTTCATTTAAAATATCTGAAGAGAGTAATTTCTGAATAAATTAACATTGATTTTATGTGGTCATTTCTGTAAAACAGAGTTGTTCCATCCTTTTATATGCAACACTTTCCCTATCAAAGTCGTAGCAAATAGAATTAGCCCCTTCAACTATTTTGGGGAAAGTTAGCCATCGTCTCACAGTTTGTATTTGTTAATTGTTCCAATTTCTGAAGAGTAGAGTAAAACAGCAGAGTAACAATCACCATGGACAAGCGTATCAGTGCTGCACCATTTCAGTGAATTGCAATTCAGGACTCTTGTGTGCAAGAAGAAACCACATAAAAATGAGGTAATAAGGCTGCAAATGTTTTTGTATTATACAATAATTAAAACTGGGCAAACAGCAAGTTCTCCAGTTACACATTTTATCCTTTTCTCCTCTTTTATACTTTTATTTCTTTTCACGTTTGATTCAGAACCTATTTGAATAAATTAAAATTGCACATTTTGGCCCAGATCCACAGCTTGTAGAAGAGGATTAAGCTAAGGTGGAATAAAACACTTTTATTCCAGAATAAGAAGGCATCCATCTTATTCTTATTCCAAAATAAGAAAGCATCTAGGGTTAATCAGGAATAGGTATTCCAGAATAACTCGCTGACTAGACAAGTCCTGTAGAATGAACTGCAGAGCCCATTTACCCTGGAGGATGGTTTGTATAGAAAGCTAAAATAACCACATGAGGTCAATGAAAATGGGTGGGAAATGGTGAACCAGGTGAAAAAGTGGAGTTTGCAGTCATTTGTGAGTGTTTACTTTGTGAACAGCTATAGGTGATTTGCTCAGAACTGAGATTTGTTAGGTTAGTTGAAAAGGTACTGTATCATGTCTATTATCTGATTCAAGCAAAGCTGGTACGTTTCTGGCGTGTCTGCATCAGTTAGAAAGAATAGCATGTGAGGATCTAAATTTGACAGCATTATAACAAGAAGTAAAACTATTGTAGAAAACATATTTAAGATTGGTGCTGGTAATGATACCAGCTAGAGGTATCACTCTCTGCTGGGTCCTGCATATAAAAGTGCTTGAAGTATCAGAATGACTGGCTTGTTTTCCACAGAAACCTACTGTATGTAATGAATGTTATATAGCAAAATGCTAAATGGATTAAAAATAATGGATGTTTGCTGACAACATCTTTAATAAAGTAAGGAGGACTCAGGTGGCTTAATCCAATTACTTATACTAGTAAAAGCATAGTGAAAGTGAAGGAGGCAATGTACCAAGAGACACAAGTCCAGTTGAAAACATTCCTTCATCTATTTTTTATTCCTTCTTTAAATAGTTTTCTGAATGAACTTAGTGATTGTGAAAGGTATCACAGTGAAAGCCTGGGAGACTAAGGCTCAGATCCTCAAAAGTATTTAGATGCCTGTAATTAGATGCCTATGAAGCTGTCTGATTGAAAATGACCATTTGTATCATTTTTGCTACCACTGTTAAACATTTGCTACAAATCATATACAAAGTGTATCATCCAAGGTGTCAATGAAAAAATTACAATCTATCAAATATGATTATGCTGGTATCATCATGGTATCTGAAGTTATGAATATTGGTTGTGTATCTGTATCTCAAATGTGCTTGTTTCTGGGGTAACACCAACACGGTAGTTTACATGCAGTCTCGCCAGCCCATTGTGAATGGACTATTCAAGCTTGATGGGCCATTAAGAACAATCTGCTCTTCCAGATAGTTCTTCCTGTGGATGCTTTAGCAAGAATAAGGGTGAGTCATCAAAGTATGTAAGGACATGTGATATACTCATGTGACCCTGGCCTCCATCTTGGGCCAGTAGCTTTCCATACACCTGGACTGTGAGCTTTGTTTGAGCCAGTAAATTTCCAGGCATATGGCAAAGGGTATAAAAGAAACATGAAACACCTCCAATTTGCTTCTTTCCTGCCCTGATTCTCTGGACTTAAAACAAAAAGGAGCATTTTGAACAATGGACTGAGGACCTTCCAATCTTTTGGAAGTTACAAGATTCTTTACAAACTAGCAATCTATTCCATCACTATGACAAACCTGCTATAAGGACTTTGCAACTATTTGTATGTATATGATCTATTAACAATTTTTAAGTCTCTTCTTCTTTTATTTTATTATTTAACCTTTAGATTTTAGTTACTTAAGGATTTGCAGCAGTGTGATTATTGGGTAAGATCTGAGTTATATATTGACCCGGTTATGTCACTTATCTCATTGAATTAGAAGAACCCTAAATTTGATTAAATTGGTTTTCAGTAACCACTCATCATAGAGTCCAGTGTTTGGGGTGGTGAGACGAGGGCTGGAATGCCTAAGGAGACTGCATCTTTGGTTTCTTGTAAATCAGTGTGGTGAGACAGAAGTTTACTTTGGTTATTGGCTTGGTATAATCCAATGATAGAATAACCATCAGTTTGGGGTCTGTCTGCCCTATTTCTCAGCAGTTTGTCCTGAATCTGATATTCTCAGCTGTGACTCACTGAGGCATGGTCACCTTGCTTAATTACCTTAGAGAATGAGGGACTAACTCTTTTATCCAGGGAAAAAGAACAACATACAACACATCACTGTAGTCTTCTCCACAACACTGACATGCCTAAATCTTATCTTTGGGGAACCAGCTCAGTCAGGGTGGATGGTTAAACATCCATGCTTTCAGTCTTTTTTTTCTGTGTTCTGCCAAGGATGCCAGGACATTTCAGTTTTGATGTGGACACTGGTTCACTAGGAATTGGATGAAGATCAACAATTTATTTCTGAAAGAACACTAAAGAGTCTTCAGATAGTAATGACCATCAGCCAATAGCAATATAGGTTTAAGTTAGTGATCTAGGGTGAAAGGCTATGTACCCTATTACTAATTCCTCTCTTGCAGAACATAAAAGAGTGTTTTAAAATACAGTGCTATTATTCCTAAAGATTTGCTACAGAAAGACTTCTCATGCAGCTTATTTCAACGGTAAACTGAAACCACACCCAGATGTTTATACTCTGAAAAGTCTTGAGGTAGTCTAGAAAGCTATCATAAACCTAGAAAGTAATATACACTTCCTATTTTTCTACAGTAAAGATCATAAAATAAAATGCAATTTACCCAGGAAACAATTTAAAGTAGGCATTAAAATCCAAACTCCTATTACCAACATTTAAATCCAAATTCCTATTACCAACATTTCTTCTGTGGAATATGAGACAATGACCTTTTGATGAATTCACACAGGTGCAGTTAATCTAAACTAAGGAATTCCCATGACCAAAATTTAACATACCTTCTCTTATTAAAGCTAAACAAATACACCAAAACAACAAATATATAGTAAAAGAGTTAAATTAAGGTCATACTTATATTAAAGAAAGTAACAAAATAAGAAAAAGCATAATATGTTCATAGTCTGCCTGGGGCAACAAAAAGCTTCTGTACAGCAGAAAAGTAACCAGCAAATTTCTCTTTTATTTCCTCAGTGTTCTTCCATCACCTACATAATTTAATCCCCCTCTGCAATATTAGTCTTCTCCCTCCCTCCCTTGTCCCCTTCCCCCAGCTCCCTTTACACCCATAAACTTCTGGCAAAGCAGAAATTAAGCTCCTCATTAATTAGTCTGTTTCACTCAGACCACATAGAAGGAGCCACTTATTGAGCTTGTACACTGAATAAAGTAGGTGAGAAAGCCATTAACTGAATCAGTTTATGGTCTGAACATTGAAATATTCACTAATTGGATAAAAGGTTACTTATACCAGTGATATATGCTGATATTTAAGGGCCTGAACCAAATCCCAGTGAAATTAAAACATGTTTGTTTTATGTACATTGTTAACCAAGGAGTTGGGAAAGGCAAATAAAAAAATGACATATTTTTTACTGGGTAATCTCATGAATATTACATTTCTTATCCTGAATTTTCAAATAATTTGGTTCCCCAACTCCCATCAACTTTAATAGAAAATAGTGCAGTTAAAATCCATAGAACTCTGAAACATTTTTCATTAACCTTTAAAAGACCAATACTATTACAACCAAGATACCAATTAAACACGACAAATGAGACAGAGCATGTTGGGCTAACTGAAAGGATCCCAAACAAATAGGAAAAAAAACATTATGTGTATTACAGTAGAACTCAGAGACTCCAACTGAGATCGAGTTTCTGTTGTGTTAGGTGCTATATATACACCTAGGGAGAGACAATTCCTGCCCCAAATAGGTTACGGTGTAATCAAACAAGACCGATAAAGCATGGTAGGGATCACACTTGTCAGCAGCAGAGATGGGACTACAACTCCAGTATCTTCATTTTCCACCTAGCTCACTATTTACTAGATCGGAAAGACATTGTCTTTGTATGTGTCCCTATTTAAGGGTAGGTGCTTACTAAATAGGTGTTAAAATTTGGCAGAAATGTCACTACATGTGCAAACATCTCATTGCGTAAATTGCAGAATATATTCTGCATGTATCAACACACTTTTGAAAATCATATATACAATTGACTAGTATTCATTCCTTTTATTTTCATTAGCTATTTCTTTCACCGGAGAGACATATTTTGACATTAAACTGTATTGCATTTTCTTTATGGTATTATTGCATAGATTAATATGTTGTGGGATAGTCAGTCCAGCACAAAGCAAAACAATATGATCACTTCCTAATTAAGCCAAAAGACCAATATAGCTTAATTGTAAGCACCTACCTGTGTGTATATGTTAAATGAATGGCATGTAATTTAAATATGATCTTATTATGTGGCGTAGTATATATTTATTTAATAATTCTGAATTTTTTCCCAAATGAACATACTTTTTGGGCTTCAACTGTAAAACAGCACGAGTAATAGGGTATTAATTTGAAAGGATCAAGAATTTTGTGCCGCATATTAGGTGTTTTATTATATGGTTTAGTTTCATGGGAGGATAAGACTCTGGCTAGGTAATTGTTACTGGCAGTTAGATTGCCCACTGTGAAACAGTGCTGTTTGTGGGATGGCTGTATAAAACAGAACTTAGTTGCCTAAATGTGGGAGTTACATGGGCACAACAAATTTGGTACTCAAATGTAAAAACTGTTATTATATGTGAAAAACAGAACATGATTGTGAAATAGCTTTGATAACATTGGGTTGATTAATTAATATGGGATTTTTTTATTTATATGTTCTCTTGTACTTGAGGATCCACTGTAATTTCAAATGTTGCAATAGACAACCACAAAACAGAATGTTACACAAGTCAAACAACTGTGGTTTTACTCGTAGTCTCCCTGGTTTATCTGTTTGTAATATTAGTGATAATAAAAGCAAACAATTTTTTTTTAAAAGAAAGAATAATTACTGTTCAAAATCCTAAAACAGATCTGGCAGTTTCTGTTTTATGGAACCATTATTTATCCCCTTATTATTACTGCACAGAAAATCAAAAGCTAGTTAGCTAACAGTGTCTCTGGCAGGGTGAATCAGAGAGCAGTAAAAGAATCTGGTGGAATACACAAACAGGACAGACTAAGTCTATAGGAATATGCAGTTATTGTTTGGCATCAGTGAAATTCATGGGTGCAATAGATGTTAGCAGGCTGTGATGCAAGCCTAATTACTATTCTGTAGAATAAATCATTAGGGTCTCAGAAGGACTGGTTGTGGTATAGGTCTGCTGCATCTAACACTGATAGCTTGTTACTTTCCTCTCTAGCAAATCTCCTCTTAATTCAACACAAAAAGTGAGATAATTAGTGTTCATATGCTTTATGTCTTCTTCCAAATTCTCCTGCAAAATGATGACCTTCCATGATGAAGCGTTGTATCCAAGTATCAAAAAAGTTGACTGATTCTGATGGTGAAATATACATGGATTATAATAGCTAAGGCTGCACTGAAATAATCTGATTTTGATTAGATATCAAATATTCTGGGGCCCAAACCTCCACATACACACTGGAAAGAGCACAATGAAGAAAAAGACACACAAAATCATAAACAAGGAGCTTTGAAAAACGCTGCTGGTGATAATTATTCAAAAGAAGCAGTTAAGTGGAGAATAGCATATTCATGCTAAAGGTACTGGAGTTTTGCAGATAGCAGGATCACATGGCTACAACCAGAAATCCAACCAACCCCATTAAAAAGTGTTACCAGGATTTTTGGCCATACTAAGAAATAGACACGGTGGGTGGAATAATCAAGTTATTACTAGTAAGAATATTTGGTTCTTGTTCAGAGCCCTGAGTAGATTGTTCATCACTTCAGTGAGCCCTGTTTCCACCATACCCTATTGCGCCTTGACACGCAAACCCATTCCTGAGATGGCTAGAAGTCATACATATGGTGTTATACATAGCTGGCTAAACCAACGCCTTCTCAGGAGATGAGTTCATGCTTGTTACCGTTCAGGAGGGAATGGAAGGAAAGTGTTCTAAAACACCTTTCTTTTTCCTCAATCGCAAGATTGCTGGGGTGACCCATCTCTGGCATAATTTAGAACAGCTTGGCAACAGCTGTACTATAGGAACCATTCCACTTTTCTTGACACACGTCTCCCCACCCTCAACACACTTCTTCCATTTTCCTAGATTGTTCTCTCAAGGAAAGCACGTTTTCTTCACAAACTCCAAATCTAGAAGATTCAGTATTACTTCTAGAGCAGTGTTACTGTAACAAACAGTTCAGCTAATACCTCAAAAGTAGACCAACGTTTTTCTCTGGCCATGAGTTATTAGACAGCAAGAAGTAGATCCTGTTTTAGTGATCAGACACATCAGTTTTTTCCCCAAAAAGTAAATGTTAATATTGTACCAAGTAAACTAGAATATTCTTCTTTTAATCCATTTTAGCTAATAAAGACTGATGGCACAAAATATCCTTTATCATCACTGCACATCATAGCCATATTCATAATCTAAAGGAAACTGGATAAGCTATTTATCATTAAGTCAGTGTACTGTGCAAAACCATGCTACCTCAAGATATGACAGACTGTATCCCCATGTCCACTCAAACATGTTTCCAAGTAATTTATCAATATATAGGACATCCAAATAGGTGTCAAATACATATATATATATATAAATGTTTTCAACTATAAGTGCTGGAACTAGGGGTGCTGGAGATGCTGCTACACTCTGTGTCTTGAAGTAGTTTCCATTATTTACAGAGTTTACAGTTTGGTTCAATGATTCCCAGCACCCCCACTGTAAAAATTGTTTCAGCACTCCTATTTCCAACTAACCCAGAGGGGAACACTGGAAGCTTTAGGTTAGCTCATAATTTTATTCCATAAATCTACATCCAGCTGTTTCTCCGAAATGTCTTTTCTATTTAGTAATAAATATTACCCCCACTGAGTTCTGTTGTTTCCCCTAAAGCTTTATAAATCCTTTGCACCACCTGCTTAATCTGAGTCCTTGCAAACAGAACCCCTTATAAAGCCCTGAGAGTTCATATTAAAAAACTTCCTACCTTTGTGATCTTTCTGAAATTCCTCAGATGGTAGTCGACATATGCAGTAGAAATTAAATTTCTCTTTGGTCACCAGTGACAATATTCCAGAGGATATCTGGTAATACAAAATTAAAACACCTTTCATCTATTATTTTTTTCCAAAAAATTCTGAGCATTTAGGAATGGAAAATCCTCGTTCATTAACTGCAGTAAAAGATGGGAGGGAGAACAGTTGAAATTTCCCAGAAACTGAATTCTTTATTTTTAGAAATCAATGTATTTTTTGCTTCTTAATTCACAATAAATCATATATATCCTTGCCTTCCAATCCTTATTTTGAAATTCCACACAATGAAAATGACCAAGGATGTTCTCTGACATTTTAAGGGCTAAATTTCTTCACATTTATTAAAATTAGGAAGGACAATGTATCTGGAATAAAATTCCTCTTCTAACAATTACAATCTAATGATTGATATTTTTCTTAGCCATTAAACACACTCAGTAACAATTACAGAAGTTTAGGTGAAAGATACATTGCTAGGATAAACAAAATGTGACCTTGGAGCCAATTATTTTTATTGCATTTTCTTTCTCTTACCATATAAATAACTTACTTTACAGTTTCCCCCTTAAGTTTTGAATAGTAAAAGCTGAAAATAGCCAAATACATATCTTGAAACCTGACAACTTACAGACCCACTGAAATTATGGTTGAAGCTTCTTTTTTGCTCAAGCAGACAGGAAGTTTGACTATCTTTCTTAAATTAACTTTATAACTAGAAATCAACCCAAGTCAAGAGTTTATTTTTTAAAGGATGTAGCAATGTCAAATATCTTGCTGTCTTCCTCAGTGATTTTTCCCATCACTAATAATTATGGACCAGATTGCAATATCCTTGCTAAGGTTATATATGTTATATATTATCTTGCACAACAAAGTCCCCTTGAAATCACAAGTGAGTCAGCGTGACAGTAGTTACTCATGGTGTAAGGACTTAATTCTAAGGAAGTGTATCAGAAACTTGGCTTTATGAGTCCAAAATTTGTAAAATTTAAATAGAGGAAAAGGGAGAGATTTACTTTAACCATATTTATTGTATGCTTCAGCACAGCCTGAAGAGCTGAATAAGTCAAAGTAAAGTTATAAATACAGGGTGGGGATGGGTGGAGAAAAAAAAGTATAGCTTTTATGTAGGTCAATTTATCTTGTATATAGAGTAGACCAGTGGTTCCCAACCTTTTTTGATTGAGGGCCACAGATATTATTTTTATAACCCCAAAGGGCCACCAGTCTCCACCAGCAGCCCTTCCACCCTCATTGCAGCCAGATGGAAGAAGTTCAGCAAGGAGGCTGCCTCCTCACTGATCTCCCGTCCCCCTGGCTGCAGCAGGGAAACCTCACACATCCGGTAGCCCTGTGTGCTCCACCTGGATCCCTAGGCAGTGGCTCCCTTCTGCAGCCAGGGGGATGGGAGATCAGTGCTCTCCTCCCTCTGGCTCCAGCAGGGACTCTAGCACCTAGGGACCCAGGCAGAGCGCTTTGCCCTCCTCCCTGCTACAGCCAGGGGGATGGGAGTGCTGAGCTCCCGTCCACTTGGCTGCAGCAAGGAGCCTGCATCGGTCTTGTAGCCCCATGGCAATGCGCTCCGCCTGGGTCCTTAGGTAGCAGCTCCCTTCTGCAGCCAGCAGAAGGGGAGTGGCAGGCCATTTTTGGCCCATGGGCCATGGGTTGGGAACCACTATGGTAGACAGTTTCTAACTTACCAGTGATGCCTGCATGGAGATCATTTCTGAGTTCTCTTGAATACATGAAATGAGTTTTTCACTTCCCAAAATTCAATATTTCTATTAAAGAACAAAATATTTTTCAGAAAAATCCACTGTGACCAATTACATAGGTTCAGTTAAAATATAAAGAAACCTAATACATACCAATTTCTTGGTATTAAGAATAATAATGAGATAGTCCATTTGGATAAAAGAGGGAATATAAAACATGAATTAGGAAGTGTTCAGTGAATTCAATGCCAGAAATAGACCCTTTTTTCTGTACAAAGTTAGGGCTATTTCAAAAATGAATTTAGCTCTTGATAAATGGTCCTTGATAAGTGTCTGTGAAAACTTCTGACAAGAAATTGATTTAATCGTTAAAAACATTATTGAAAACTAATTTACCAAGCACTAAGGATGGCAAAGAGTCTAATAACATTGAATATTACAAAAATCAACTGGAGTACATGTTGGAAGTTGATGATACATAGTGAGTTAATAATGATACATGGAAAGTTCACCTAAGAAAATTGAAGGAGGAACACTTTTGTAAGACACAATGAGAAGAGTATGCCAATCAAAAAATTGTAATCAAGTCTGACTGGACCAAAAAAAAAATAGGATGTTTATATTTTCATTTCTATTTTTCCTGCATATTAGAATTGGTCCATTTTCTATCTAAATTCATTATAGTTTTATAGTTGAAGTTACATTTGATATAAATAAGGGATGAGTCTACCATTGTTTCACTAACTATAAAAACAGATGGATTTTGACACACTATCAGAACAAAGTAGACTAGAAACTAATCTTCATATATTTGCCAAATAGCAATAATATGTGGTACCTCTAAAATCCCCTGAAGTAGAAATCACATGGGGGTTCTTGGGAGTTTGGTCATTCTATCCACTTAACAGAAAACAAACATAACTGAAAACAAACAACAAAAAACAGAACAATCCTCCAGCCAAAAACTACTTAAAGTCTGTAATTACAATGTATTGCTGGCAATAAACCTATTAGGAGTAAGTGGAAAGTTAACACTTTGATCGCTTTATTAGTAGGGTGACAGAACTGGGATTTCTTAAAGTTAATTACCATAAAACACTATAAAAGGGAGGGGTCTACAAGTCATAGGAGCTAAATTGAAGATGTAACATAAAGTACTCCCCAATCCTGGTCCTATGCCTATAACACCTGAGGGATTTTAAAATCCATCCATGCTGACACCCACCTTCCTGAGAGACACTGAGTAAACTAAGGTTTAAGATTATGGATGGGTGGAATTTATCATCCACAACTTTTTTTTTTTTGTTAAATGAAAAATTCAGATTTGTGTTGCATGAAACATTTTGTGAACTTGTATTGATTTCACCAAATTATGTTTGGTCCCCAAAAAAAAAAAAAAACCCCAAACAAACCCTGAAAAAAAAATGCTTTGTTTTGATATTTTTGGGAATTTTTTTTTTAATTTTTCTATTTGAAATGACTTTTTCTTTGACATTTCCTTTCATTTTATATTTTAAAAATAAATGTTTAATTTAGCCTAACATGAATTTTGTTTTACTTTTCGCTTCACAGAAAATCTCCAAAATATTTTGTTAGGAGTCAACCTGAAATGATTTTATAAAAAAACATTTTGTAACTGAAAAATCAGTTATTTGCACAGCTCTACTTAAGATTTCCTTTAATTGTGTCTTTATAAACATGGCTGTTTGTTGGACTCTAGAGTTTTCCTTTTTTATTATTATTATTTTAAAAAAATCTTAGACTAGAGAGATTCCTGATTCAAACTACAATCTGGATCCTCCACTTCAGAATGGGGGAGGGCATGGGAAGTTTTAAGGCACCACCATGACTCCCCGGTGCTGCAGACAGTCAGCTTGAACTCCAAAAACAACTTAAATCAATCTTAAGGCTACTTTAAATTGTATTCATACCTATGGCACCAATGTCCATTCCTGAAGCTTAGGATCATCAGAGATAGAGATGCTTTGGCCATGTATACTTTCTCCCGGGATCATCTCCTATACTGGAAGCCAAAAGCATGTGATAGAGCTCCCTCCAAGATTCCCCCCCTACACTAGGAAAATCCTCAGAAAACTAGGATCTGGCCCTATAGCTTCAGGATCCCAGAAATAATTCACAAGGTCTATTTAACTATTTTGTAATAGTTGACGTAATAGTTTGGGCGTTCAAGATACAGTGATAAAGTCACAACAACCCAAGAGTAGTGTTTGGCAATTGAATTTTTCATAGATTTTTATTTATTGTACTGGCAGCTAAAGGATTAATGGTCTCCACCTGGAAATCACCATTAAAGCCCTATATCATTAGGATCCTGGAAAGAAATCCCAAGGTCTATTTTGTAACAATTGACATAATAGTTTGGGCATTCATGACACAGTGATAAAGTCACAACAACCTGGGAGTAATGCTTGTCAATTGAATTGTGCTAGACTTTTATTTATTTTTGTCCTTCGTATTGTACTGGCAGCTAAAGGATTAATGGTCTCCACCTGGAAATCACCATTCTTTCTTACTACTAATTAATTGTGAAATATCCCATTAAAGATTGCCAAGTACGAGAAGGTGTCAGACATTACATATACAAATTCCTTTATATGACCTAGGCCTGGTCTACACAGCTGGTGTCATCAACAGGAGATATGCACGCTCTGTACTGAAACTTGCGTATCTCCCGTCGACTTACTTTTACTTTCCGAGGTGTCTTCACTGCACTGCATCAACAGGAAACAGCCACACAAAGCAACTATATATTACAATTTAGACAAAATTAATGATGTTTTTCTTAAATTTTACTGTAACTTCAGGCTCAATTTCCTAATACTCTGACAGAAACATTTCCAGATATTATCTACTAATAGCTTGACTAATATCAATTATTTGACTCTATAAATATAAAATGGAAAATGGGTCAGTTACAGTGGAAGAATATTGTACTTTTCCTTGGAAAAAAATCAATAAAAAGTAAATCATAAAAACATTTTCTAGCTATCCATATTATGTCGCTGCCTACAATTACGGTAGTGGAAGGACATATTATGAATACTTTAATCTACTGTGTGTCTGCTGATCCAAACTTTCATGATATGCATTACATGGCAGCTTTATGAAGCAAAAGGGACAGATTCTCAGCTGGTGCTAATTGCATTAGCTCCATTGACTTCAACAGATCCACTCTGTTCTACATCACATCAGGATCTGGCCTTATAATATTCAATACCTGATTTAAATGCCTTTTAAAATAAAAAAGTGTAACTAGTCACTTTATTTTTTTCAAATATCCATTTTAAATTTGGCTCTTTTTCTTGTCTGTAAACTGAATCATTCATGAAACAATCCTGATTTTTGCTAATTTGCTCAGTACTTTTGAAAATAAAGTAGGTGTCTAAATATAGCTTTAAAAATCAAACTCTGCATTGTTTTTTAAAAACATTTTAGCCCATGGAACCTATTTTTTTTAGTCTATACAATTTATTTCTAGTGCTTCATTAGAACAACACAAGTGTCACATACTGTTGATTGGGTAGCTGAAAAGTACTGAATAAATGAAAGAGGGCATTTTGCTTTTACCTGAGTCTCAACAATATTGATCCACTTGGATATTTCTTGAAAACAAATAGTCAGGATAAATAGAAAATAATTGTAACGTGTTTGATGTGAAGTTATATGCAGAGCTTTTTGGACTGATGAACATTAAAAGGGAAAAGAACATGAGTTCTGCAAAATACTTATGTGCTGTCTGTTGAGTGCACCCAGTGAGAAATCCTAGCTATCAGCTATTCTGGGAAGGTTCAGGGTGTACTGCTTTTGCTGTATAAATCCTTTCTGCTCAAAGCCTATTGGCAGGAATATGTACATTTTCTAAATAAAAATAGCATACTTATAAGTTTGACATAATGATCTCATGAATGTGGTCCACCCATTATCTCTCATAATGTTAAAAACCCACCATTCAGCACTTTGATAACTACAGTGCAACTAAATGTGAAGCTTTCAGGCCAAAATTTGCAAACCAGTTGATTTTGGGTGCCCAGGCTGAGACTGCTGGAAGAAATCCAATTTTTAGAAAGTGCTGAGCACCAACCCTCAGAAAAGTCCAGCCATTTTAAGCTGTGTTCAGAATGCACTGCACCCAAAAATCACTAGTCACTTTTGAAAGTCATACTTAGCCCTATAACACATCATTTTCTGATGCAATGTGCAATTCTTGTCTTTATTTTTATTTCTTCTGCTATTAGTCATTAAAAAAAAAACCAGTCATACTTGCTTCAAAGCTAATACAAACAATATGTTTCACCTGGATGGGTATTATGAGGCCAGATCCTCAGTTAGTACAAATCAGTGTAAGTTCATTAAGTCAATGGATCTGGGTTGATTTACACCAACTGACAACCCGGTCCTTCATTCTAAGCTGCTTCTAAGCATGCAAAACAAAAAACCCTTTGCCTTGAGATTTATGTCAAACATTGCCGCTTGCACAACATATTATTAGATGAACTTCATGGTTTGAATGTTAAGGGGGGTTGAAGAAAGGAAGGCTGAAGATGCAATACATGAAAAATAAATGGCATAGGGATGCAAACTAAATCCTTCTGTAGCCTGTTTGTCTAGATTGTAAGCACTTCAAGGTAGTTACTGGCTCATGTTCTATGCTTTAGAAATAACTGAATATACTGGCAGAGCTCAAAAAAATATCATCATAATAATAGCTTGAGTCCAATACACATGTGGTGGTGCAGACTGAGGATGAGAGTGTTTGCAATTCTGATACACAAGGAACACACCCAGATATATATTTCTCTGACACACATTCAGATAATCTAGAGTCAGAATAAAAACAATAAAAAACACCTTCCAGTTTCAGAACCAAATTGTGCCTGTGATGTAAGCAGGAGCAACTTGTTTATCACAGGTTGGATTTGGCCATGACATTTTACTGTAGAGTACAGTTAGGAAAGGAAGCTCTTTACACCCAGGACTAAGCTGTAGTCTTACTGAAGTTCAGCCATAAAAGTTTGTCCTTTTAAAAAGCAAGCTCTTCAACAATAGAGGAAAAAGCCACTTTGAAAGAATCTATCTGCTGAAAGATAGGTTCAAAAGAATCCACTTACAACGTGTAGGAAAATGCTGTATACTGAATGCTGAAGATGTATTGGTTTATGATGGAAGAAAAAAATCCATTCTCATTCCCGTTGCTGAATATAGACACAGTGTCAAAGTCATGTCAAATTTCTCTTTTCAGTCTTGTTTGTCACATGTGAAAAGGGAGAACAATAAGGTCAGTGCAAAAGGAGGGGCAACAACACAACAACAAAAGGCTGTAAGATTATTGTACTGATGAAAACTGCTGAGGCAGAATGACCACGAATGACTCCTTATAGGTGGGATTTCAGATCACTTGAGGCTCATGTACTACCTGCAGCTAAATGAACAGGAGTCAGATGTGTACTTGGCCTTATTCCAAACTCAGTGTATAGCACTCGGAGTTTACAAGCCTTTCAATACTCATTGGACCTGCAAGTAATCCTTATGGAGGTGCGGAGGAGAAAGATAAAACAAACTTGCATCTGTGTAAGCTTTGAATAGCCTTAAGGCTGACGAAAACACTGTGCAAAGCTACCAGTTTATTTTATAACTTGAGATTGATGAAAAAGAATGGCTGACTCACAGCGTATTGGGAATATTTACTTCAGGATCAGATCAAGTCATATGAACACTATCTGTCTTTTAACAATTGATCTACATGCTAACGCTGCAGCTGAATACACTGTATGCAGATGAAAGAACAGTGTGCATATTCTACCTGTTTTAAAGTACAGGATTAGGCAAATGGTAAAATGCTAATACTTTACTATACAAAATCAAATAGCTTCTGGTTTAATTTTACTCTAGTATGCATTTCTACTGTGAAACTGATCAGAGGTTTCAAATGCATTCAGTTTATAAGAAAAGAAACATTTGTTCTTCCAGCACTGCAATCTTAGGGCCTGATCCAAAGCCCATTGCAGTCAATGTAGGACTCAATATGGTGCTCATGGAGTTGTATATATAACTTTAATTTATGGTAATCGGAGATTTGTGCCTACTTGTTCTCACAGAACAAAAATTTGGCCCTCTATCCACATGTCTAATTAACTACAAACATAAGTTTTGCTGTGTTGTAGCCACATTAGTCACAGGATATTAGAGAGAAAAGGTGGGTGAGGTAGTATCTTTTATTAAACCATTTTCTGTTGGTGAGAGAGATAAGCTTTCAATCTCTCACCAACAGAAACTGGTCCAATAAAAGATAGTACCTCACTTACAATTATAAGAAACAATTTAGCAAATACAATATCTTTATTTCCATCAGAAATGTAAATAGTGGGTGGGCATTGTGGTTTGTCAAAACCCTTACACATATAATAACAAGAAGTGAATTTAACTGTCTCCTTTGCAATTAGTCTTTCCATCGTTTAAGTTATTAGTTTTCCATTAAAGCCCCCTTAAATTTGCCAAAAATATGTATTAATGCCCCCAATTCAGGAAAACACTTAAGTACATGCTTAACTTTAAGCATATGAATAACCCCATCTGTATTCAGCAGAACACTTACACATGCTTGACTGTAAGCTTAAGTCAATGGATGGGTGGTTTATGTGTGCATTTGGTGCAAGGAGCTCCTGGCCCTCAGAGATCGCATATGGACTTTGGAGATCAGAGTGGTTGAACTGGAGGAGCTAAGGGAGACAAGAGGTACATAGATGACACTTTCTGGGACACAATAGAACAGTCCCACCCCAAATCTGAGAGCCTCTGTTGAGGAGGATGAAAGTCTCAGAGAAGGAGAACATCAAACTGTGACAGACGGAAACAATCTCATAGTTGGGAATCTCCTTCCATATGATGTCATTGTATCCTCTCTCACTGAGGATACCTCCCTTTGGGGGGAGGGGAGGACTCCAGTTATTACAAAGAGACAGATAATAGTAATGGGGGATTTGACCATTAGAAACAAAGATAGCTGAGTTTGCGATGTCCAGAACAACTGCAGGATGACGGACTTATGTGTAATGCTGGGGAGGAGACAGTAGTTATGGTACATGTAGGTATCAATGACATAGGGAAGGATAGGAGAGAGATCCTGGAGGCTAAATATAGGCTACTAGATAAGAGAGTGAAATTCAAGACTTTCAAGACTTCCAAGACTGAAATGCTTCCAGTTCCGCATGCAAGGTCAGTTAGACAGGCAAAATTGCAGGGTCTCAATGTGAGGATAAAACAATCATGTAGGGAGGAGGGGTTTAGATTTATTAGGAACTGGGGAACTTTTTGTGAAAGGGGAAGCCTATACAGGGAGAATGGACTCCATGTAAACCAAAATGGAACCGGATTGCTGGCATGTAAAATTAAAAAGGTTGTAGAGCAGTTTTTAAACTAAAGGCTGGGGGGAGGGGAAGCTGACAGTTGTGGAGGTGCATGTGGTTAGGACAGGGACATCTCTTAGGGGAGCATCTATTAATGGAGATTCTGTATATCCTAATAAGGAGGAGAGGATGGAAGATGATAAAATATGCGTAGGATCTGATGAGAAACAGTCAAATGAAAAAGAATCCCACTGAATTACTTCCTATAATAGCAGATCTCTAAAAGGTGACAATTTTAAGTGCTTTATCACAAATGCTAAAAGTCTAAATACTAAGGTGGATGAACTTGAGTGCCTCATATTTTATGAGGATATTGATGTAATAGGCATCACAGAAACTTGGTGGAATTATGATAATCAATGGGACACAGTAATACCAAAGTACAAAATATATCAGAAGGTCAGAATAGGCCATACTGAGGGAGTGGCACTATATGTGAAAGAAAACGTAGAGTCAAATGAAGTAAAAATCTTAAATGAATTAAACTGCACTATAGAACCTCTATGGATAGTAATTCCATGCTTTAATAATAAGAATATAGTAGTAGGGATATACTACCAACTACCTGACCAGGATGATGATAGTGACTGTGAAATTATCAGGAATATTAATGAGGCTATAAAATTAAAAAAACTCAATAATAATGGGGAATTTCAACTATCCTCATGTGTTGACTGGGTATATTCACCTCAGGATGGGATGCAGAGATAAAGTTTCTTGACATCTTAAATGACTGCTTCTAGGAGCAGCTAGTCCTGGAACCCACAAGAGGAGAAGCAATTCTTTATTTAGTCCTAAGTGAAGCACAGAATCTGGTCCAAGAGATAAATATTGAACCACTTGGAAATAGTGACCATAACATAATAAAATTTAACATCTCTGGAGTTGGGGAATGCCAAAGCACCCCACCACAGTAGAATTTAATTTCAGAAAGGGGAACTACAGTAAAATAAAGAAGTTAGTTAAACAGAAATTAAAAGGTACAGTGTCAAAAGTGAAATCCCTGCAAGCTGCATGGAAACTTTAAAGACATCATAATAGAGGCTCAATTTAAATGTATACCCCAAGTTAAAAACACAGTAAGAAGACCAAAAAAGTACCACTGTGTCTAAACAAGAAAGTAAAAGAAGCAGTTAGAGGCAAAAAGGCATCCTTTCAAAAGTGGAAGTTAAATCCTATTGAGGAAAATAAAAAGGAGCATAAACTCTGACAAGTGAAGTGTTAAAATAGAATTAGGAAGGCCAAAGAAGAATTAGAAGAACAACTAGCCAAAGACTCAAAAAATAACAGTAAAAAAATGTTAAGAATATCAGAAGCAGGAAGCTGGCTAAACAACCAGTGGGACCACTGGACGATTGAGATGCTAATGGGGCACTCAAGGAAGATAAGACTATTGTGGAAAAACTAAATTAATTGTTTGTACCAGTCTTCATGGCTGAGGATGTGAGGGAGATTCCCAAATCTGAGCCATTCTTTTTAGGTGACAAATCTGAGGAACTGTCCCAGACTGAGGTGTCATTAGAGGTGATTTTGGAACAAATTGATTAATTAAACAGTAGTAAGTCACAAAGATCAGATGATCTTCACTCAAGAGTTCTGAAGGAACTCAAAAGTGAAATTGCAGAACTACTAACTGTGGTAAGAAAGAGATCTTGGAGTCATTGTGAATAGTTCTCTGAAAACATCAACATCAACTAAGAGAGGATATAATAGAGATCTATAAAATCATCACTGGTGTGGAGAAAGTAAATCAGGAAGTATTATTTACTTCTTCTCATAACACAAGAACTAAGGGTCACCAAATGAAATTAATAGGCAGCAGGTTTAAAATGAACAAAAGGAAGTATTTCTTCACATAATGCATAGTCAGCTTGTGAAGTTCTTTGCCAGAGGATGTTGTGAAGCCCAAAACTCTAACAGTGTTCAAGAAAGAACTAGATAAGTTCATGGAGGATAGGTCCACCAATGGCTATTAGCCACAATTGGCAGGGATGGAAAACCATGCTTTGAAGTGTTCCAGGCTTCTGTTTGCCAGAAGCTGGGAATGAGCAACAGAGGATGGATCACTTGATGATTACCTATTCTGTTCATTCCCTCTGAAGCACCTGACATTGGCCACTGCTGGAAGACAGACTTCTGGGCTAGATGGACATTGATCTGACCCAGTATGGCCATTCTTATGTTCCCAACCAATAGGAAAATTGGGCCTTAATGTGTGTGAATGACAGAAATAGCAAATGAATACTATTTGGCTTCTTTGGGTTGTATGTTGTAATTATAAATGAACCTTAGACAGAGAGATTGTAACTGGTTCAGCTCTGAATCTAAACTTCCCTAAAGTTCAGGGATTCGGAATTTAATGTCCCAGTCTGACCCACAATAAAGATGAGCTCAAATTGACAGACTTTCCTAAAGTTCAGGCACATTAGAATTGAATGTGGAACATCTGTGGTCACAATTTATATGTATATATTATATTATGTAACATTATATTTAGCTTTGCTGGACACCTGATATTGTCTTTATTGTTGTTATATTGCACATCAGATTTCAACCTATGTAAAACTGAAACAACATATGATTGAAATGACACTCAGTTCAGTAGCAGCACCACATGGGAAGGTGGCAGGCTCTTTAATGCTTATTTCCTACATGTTTTTATTGCCTCGACTATGCCAGAGTTTGGTCCTGTTGAAAACATAATCCATCCCAGGCTTATGTTGCCAAATGTTGGTGCCTTTAAACTAATAATCCTAGGCTGTTGTGGCAGAGCAACAACTCCTCTTCTGACAGATTGCAGATTCAATAAAAGCTAGACCGGAATGAAAAGATAATTTTGTTCCAATCTCATACTACCTCTATTTTAAGTGATTTGTCTTTAGACATTAGGTCAGAAACACTGGGCTGCTTTGCAATTCTGGAGCACTATACCTAAATTGTTCACACAAGGCAACCTGTATTTCAAAGAGAAGTTTATGTCTATCAGTAGTTCTGGTCTACCTATTACTTATAATAACTTGGCATTAATTACAAGGATTAGTAGAAACATCTTTGCTTTTTCAATGGGACCATCCTCTCTGCCTATTGTAAAAAGTCCTGTTTCTGAAGATCATTAACAAAAAAATAGCTATTTTTTTAAGTGGCCATTTTTCTGTAGTTTTTTCTTTTTGAATTGATGAACAAGCCCTCTATGATGACATTTTGTGATTGTTTCAGTACTCTAAAAATGTCATTGAAAGATTAATGGTCTAAACCTTAACTATTGCAGACCTGGTCGTCCACAATAATGGGTGAACTATGATATCAATGAGCATATTTGGAGCTATGGTTTGTTTGGGGTTTTTTTGTTTTTTTGCTGCAATAGAATCCTTTCAAAGTGCCAAATTTGAGGAGAATTTGTTCAAGGTTATTTACATTTTATAAGATCAGGAGAGGCTTAAGAATTACTTCTTTAATACCAGTTCTTAGAGAGTGACATTCACCAAGCTAGATACAAGAGTGTGAACTTGCTATGCGGCAGCCTTTAATGCTCTAATTTTATTCCTTTATATTTTTTTACTAATTAATTATCTCCATTTAGGTACAACAAATTAAAAGAAAATGGAACTGCGAGTCAGCTCAGAGCCCACACATGCAGCACTAACTTTGTTCAGATCCCTGTCAGATCTTTTTGTAATCCTTATTTGTGACACAGACTGATATCTCATTAGCCTTGACAGCTAACCATTGCAGCAGATAAATTATCCTCAGTTTACAAGGACAGCTAGTGAAAATATATGGTAATGATCATTTGCATTGGGAAAACTGTAGCTGTCAAAACTCATTTATATTCCAGATGAGTAGCATCCTTCTTTAAGGATAAAGTATATTAGTATAAAGCTAAGTAAACTGCTGAAGATCCAGTATGAACACTGATTCAAAATTCTGTTTTATTTAAGCAATGAATATTGAATCCCTTTGCTTTGCCTCTTTAAATCACTATATTAGGGAGATGATAAAGTATTCAAAAATCATTTGAATAGTCGTCAAACTATGCTGCTCACCCTGGTGAGAACACATCACTTTATTGTAAGAACTTCCCTTCTTTTCCTTGCCATAAATTCAAATTAGGCACTTGAAATCAATGGAAGTTAGAAGTCTAAATAGCTTCGTGGATCTTGCAGTCTGAATTGATAGAGAGTAAAGTATCTGAAAAATATGGGTGCCTTCAGTTGAATTTATCCAGGTGGTCTCACTGATGCCATATTTCAGTATTTAGTGCACAATCCTGCTCTCATTGAAATCCATGGCAAAGTTTCCATTGATTTTAATGGGAGCAGGACTATGCCTTTAGTGCTCACTTATGGCTCCTAGCAGCCTGAGCTATTCTTGGGAGGGGAGCAGGTGCTCCACCCAAGTGGTTGTGTTGGATGAAATGTTCAAATGTTGAGTTGAATGGGCATTTGCCCAGGCCCTTACGAACAATATGGATGTATAACCAGGTACAAAAGTGGAGAACATAGTTGTTCATGGAATTTTTAATAGTGTACATGGTGGTCTGGTGTCTGAACTGGAATGGGTGTGCTTAATATTTGTGTGAGAATGGCATGGATATGTGCACAACAAAAAATTTCCAAACATAGGCAGAATTGAGTTCCAAAATATTAGGTAAATCCAGAGCATACCAAGCTGTGACTGCTGGTCCAGTCTACTCTTTGGTGATATCTATATTTCTCTAAAGGTACTCCCCATTTCCAAACAAACAAAGTATTTATAGTAAGTGGAAAGCAAGATGTTTATTAAATCATATAGTCCCTGATTCAACAAAGCATTTCAGTACATAAAAACGGATATAATGGGTCAGACCAATGGTCCATCTAGCCCAGTATTCTGTTTTCTGACAGTGGCCAATGCCACGTGCTTCAGAGGGAATGAACAGAACAGGTAAACATTAAGTGATCCATTTTCTGTTGCCCATTCTCAACTTCTGGCAAACAGAAGCTAGGGACACTTCAGAGCATGGTTTTGAATCGCTGCCCATTGTCCCCAAGGATTTCCATTTTCTGTCTCTACTAAAAAACATTTCAGGGATACTGTAATCACTCACAAATCAAAGAATATAAACTCAGGAAATTCAGGGTTAAGAATTAAGGAATTAAATTCAAACATGACTAAGGTAAGAAATTAAAGGTTAAGTCACCCCAATGATTTTAACTCTTCCTTGAAGTGATGCCATGAAGAGAGCAAAAATATGAAAATAACCAAACATGTCTTTAAAAATCACTTTAAAGTTTCATTTAATTTGGGACTCCAAACATACGTTTTTTTTAATTGTATTGAATGTCACTGCAGGATAGAATTAAGGTAGTTTGGGTGCCTTAACTGTTCATTTTTTACCTTAATAGGTTTGGATTCTTGTAAGGATAACTTTAATTTTGAATTTCCTGGTTTGGTAATGTTTGGTTTTGGGATAATTGCAGCTGTCATGGAAGTGGAGTTGCTCTGTAAGACTTTATGAATATTGTGTATTGATCCAGTTTTTGGGATATTTACTATATGACAATACTGGGTTAAATCAGCTAGGCTCTTGGGGAAATCAAACACATACAGAAACAATGGTTCAAGCCACCACATGACAAACACTTGAGAGTTGTTACTGGAGTATGGGAGAGTCATTAGCTCTGGGGATTCTAGTTCATCATCCTGCAGAGTTTACCAAATTTGTTTGGACATGCAGGGCCAAGAGCCAGGAAACTGACAAAGACAAGGTGCTCTGGAAGGATAAACAAGACTTTTTCCAGAGAGGATGCAGTTATTGGGGGCGTTTCAAACTGACACAGTTACCTGAGGGGGGATCTGAAGAAATTAGGCCTGCCTAGAATATCATCAGGGGATAATAAGCTTTTAAATGTGTATAGACAGTTTGTTGTTTTAAAATCTCTCTTTCTAAATGCTTTGTTACTACAGTTAAAATTAAACCTTACTTTGCTTCTGAGGCCATCTGGTCACTCTACTTCATCATAGGTCACAGACTCCTTAGGGGAAGATCAGGTGCCAAACCCAATCAGACCTGCGGGGAGTAAGCATGATTGATCCAACAGCTACTGTAGCCCCAGGCCTGGCCTAACAGTGGGGGAATTGTACAATTCCATCCCAGGAGAGGGAAAAGTACATTTAAAATGCAATATACAAACATTATACAAGAAAGCCAAAAAGAAAAGCACATGGAGAACTAAATTACTTGCCCAAGGTCACACAGACATGCTTCAGTATTCAGTGCTCCCTTTTGGCCTGATTGGAAGACTGCTCCATTTAATGCATAGTGTACAGCCCTTGGATCCTGTAAAATTGCCAATATTGCCCTCAGTTGAGGAAGATTTGGGCCCCCACCATCTTAAGGTAATTATTTTACAGCTACAGTTTTCTCGCTTTAATTTCCTTTTTAAGACTACTTAATTCTAAGCACTTTATTTATACCCTGCGTATGACTTCCTGTGATGGAGTGTTCACCCTCACATTAGCCTTGAAAGGGCTAATGTGTCTCAGAAGGGCTGAATAACCTGATAGGCCACATCTGAGGGAAAGTTAGACTTCATAGGAAAACACTGACTGAGGATGGAGCCTTGATGGACATGATCAGGAGGGGTGGTGGGGAAGGGGCTAGTATAAAGTCAGGACATATGCAGTATAAAGGGGCTGCAGGGTGGAAGTCTACAGCCGGTCTCTGAGCTTTGAGACTTAAGAGGGGAAAACCCAGGAGGATAGTAGAAGCCCTGGGACCCTGGCCCTGAGAGAAGGCTGTAGCCAGAGAGGAGGTTGAGAAGGAAGCCTGATAGAGGTGGAGTAGGAAGCAACCCAAGGAAATAGCTGCAAGGTTTGGGACAAAGCAGACCTTGAATGCTGATTGTAGGTTCCCTAGGCTGGAACTCAGAGTAGTGAGTGGCACCAGGTTCCCCTACCAGCCACTGAGGAAATGTCATAGTTTGAAATTGGAGGACTGCTGGGCATGACAGCCAGACAGGCAGTTCGGTGAGACTCTGATACCCCTGAAGGGGAAAACTATGCAGTGACCTGGCCAGAGGACCAAGTCATGAAGAGGAAGCATCCTGATTCACAAAGAGGATGGATTGCAACTCCTGGAACATGAGAGAGGCCACAGAGCAAACGAGAGACAGAAGGGGGAGTCAGATCAGGCAGAGCTATTTCCCAGACACAGCCATGAGGGGGCATCTTAGTGGTGATTAGCACCCTGTGACACTTCCTATAGGAGAAAAACAATTCCTTCTTTGATTTGGAGTATGTGATAGAGAGAAGGTGGAGGGAGGAGAGATAAAGGAAGGAGTGCAGGAGAGGAGCTTCATATTTTAGGCCACTGCCATAAAAATAATTTTCTGTTCGCTTACTTACTCTAACATCATTATAATCATCCATAATTTATGCTGCAAGCAGGCAACCTGAAAATAAAATTCACAATAACTCATCGAAGTCATTGTCAAAAGAAAACCCGCAAAAAAGTCAGAGGACATCAAAGGTATACACAGAGAAACAGGAAGGATAAAATATTCATGTTTTCATTCTCCCTTAAACTAAGGAAAAAATGAAAAGCAGCATATATTTTCCCAGAATAAGATGCCCATACCTTCCTAGTTTAAATTCCACAAATCTATTGAAATAAACTGTCTAGAAAGATTATAAAATAATGAATAGCTGTCAGTTGGAAAAACTAGAAGATAATGAATGAAAATCATATTTGTTCAACTAACTTTAGCTGTAAAGACAGCTTGATGACTTAATTGAGATTATGATAATTTTCTATTTGACAGGTTGACATAACTAAAGGATCTCTTACTGAATAAATAATGAGCACAGGAAATGGATTCTAGCTACAATATTTTGGGACATATGTAATGCTGGGCTTTTTAATCACTAGTAGTCTTGCTGCAACATGTATTTAATAGTTAATAGCTGTTATAAAATATATGATTATGATAGAGAAAATAATATTTTTCTCAGTAGTAAAGATGGTGTTACATATGCCCAACCTTAAAATGGTGAGTTCTAATTTGACTATGCCATCAGGAAGCCTTTGGAGCTTTAATGTTTGAGTCAATCAGTGGACTGTTTAGTGATATTTGTCACCATTTAGCAAGAGCTATTTAAAATTTAGCAAGTTTTGAACAATTCTTGTGGTAAGAAACAGGTACTATACCATTGCCATACAGTCCTTGAGTTCCCAGTGTAGCCCCCCCTTTTTTTTTCTGGGTTACTTGGGAGCAGGCAACACTCACCTGTGTGCACAGGTACCTAAGGTTGCTGACAACAAAGGAGATCCTGAGTATCCCAGTGATGATCTAAGTTAGGTGGAAACCCTCTATCCACCCCTCTGCTTCAGTCCCTTTACTCCTAAAGGAATTTAAAATTGGCAGTTCCTCCACCTGGCTGGACCCTGTACTCGCTCAATAGCGTGCCTTGGGAGCTTCCAGGACTAAACCTATTATAATAATAATAATCATCTGTGGCATGGCTCTAACTCAAAAATACTGATTATGCAAACTATACATCCAATATATTTAAATTAGAATTAACACACCTTTACTTAACAAGTTAAGGAAATATGGCATAACAGAAATTAAATATCATTACTATTTTAAATCCACAGGGGCAGTTGAGTAAATCAATTAATAAAAGAGTACACAGTAATAAATTAAACTTGTCTAACTGGCATTTACACTGCCACTATTTACCCCACCTCCGGAAAGTACACTCCCCTAGAGTTCAGAGCCCTAACCCCTTGCTTGCGTGGGCACGCTTGAAGATCTGAAGAAGGAGACAGCGCTCTGTTGGTTCAGTGTATCAGTTCAGCCACAGTATCAACCTGAAGATTTGGAGTTGGCCAAACCAAATGTCAGCAATCCTGGTCATGGCCTGAAGAGAATGCCTCTCTGCCTCTTCTCTGGCCCAGACAAAGTTTCTGTGCTGTGCCCTTACCTTTACATGCCATGCCCCAAAACAAAGGGGGGGACACTCACACCACTTTCACTGCAGGCCCACTGTCAGCTTTAGCCTCAGTCCCTGCCCTGGCTTGGGCAATGTCACCAACCTCTGAAGCTCCCTGCTTGATCAAAAACTCCAGCAGGCTCTCAGCAGCAGCTTCGGGACCCCCAGTAGCAGTCAGCAGCAGCTTTCTGCATCCACAACACTCCACCCCAAAAATGGAGTCCACGCATGCTTTTTTTTTCTGAGCTCCCTGGAAGAGGAAGATTCTCTCTCCCTTTTCCCCAAGGCATCATAGGAGTTGTAGTTTCCCAGGATCTTCTCAACTGTAAAACTATCAATTAAATTCCAAGGCCCCTCAAGTACAGGGTGTATACACCAGCATCCCTTACTGTCAGGCCAAAAGAGTAGGGTGACCACCTTTTCAAAATGCAACACGGGACACATTCAAGAACCCCACCTCCTGCTCCTCCTCTTCCCCTATATTCCACCCCCTGGCCAGAAGCCAGAGCTGGACAGTGGTAAGAACTACCTAGGAGGCCCAGGTTGCTGTGGGAAACCCCAGATCCTCCACTTGCCCTGGGTAGAGGATTGGGGTACCCAAGAGTAATCCCCAACCCATGTTCCTGTCCCCAAGTGGAGGGTTTGGAGCTCCCCCACAGTTGCCTGGGCTCCCTGGCGGCTCTTACTACTGCCGGGCTCCAGCTTCTGGCCTGGCCAGTGCCAGGGTCTTGGGGAGAAGAGGAGGAGCAGGGAGTGGGTTCTCGTGGTGAGTGGGGACTAAGGCCCACCTCGACCCCCCCAATCACCAACCAGAAAGAGGCTGCCACTGCCCCTGTGCCCAGGCGTGGAGCAGTGCGTCAAGGAACATAGGACAAATGCTGTCCCAGAGTCATTCAACCTGGGACTGGGACTTGAAATGTATATTTTGGGATTGTCCTGCCCAATTAGTGAAGGGTGGTCAGCCTACAAAAGATGGTTAGCGTATAGGCTAGACTCTGATTATGTTTTGCAGAGTAATGCTAAGAGAGAGGCAATCAAGAATTACAGGTAGGTAGATTTTATTTGTTTATAGGCTGAAAGCATATGTCTAAAGGTCAGAACCTATTTTTACAACTACACAAGGTTGTGTTTGTGCTTGCGATGAAGTTTTGATTACTTGGGTCCATATGGAGAAACATAGCTTATCTCACCGGTGCACAGGAAATGTTGACCACAAAGGTCACAGTCATGTTAATGTCTGATTGGATAATGTATCCAGCTGCAGAGGGCAAAATAAAATGAGTGTTTGAGATTCCATTTTGAACCCATGATAAGCTCTTGTTTATTAGGTCAAAGTTGTTATGATTATTTGTAACTGGGATTTTACAATGTAATGGCATATATACCATAACAAATTTATATTTGATAATAATTGGACAATGCTAAATTATGCAGCTAATCACACATTGTAACATGAGGTAAACAAGTAATGTATAAAAACTCATGAAAATTGTAACAATTCGGACCTCTGCAAGAGGATACGTCTGGCTCCCAAATCGCATTACCTTTCAATTTGTGCTGATTAATCTGAGATGAATAAACCAGTTTAGTTTGACCATTTGATGTCTCCTTGATCAATAGTCTAAATAGACCACATTATTTACAATACATAGCTGCACATTGGTGAAACAGGTGTTATCCTGCTTGCTCCATTTGTCTATGCATAGGACAAGCATGTATTTTCTCACCAGCTATAAAAGATTAGGGATTACTTCAGATCTGAGCTACAGTTCTTGGAGTTAAATTGAAGTGAGCCATAGCTGCAATGGATAACAGGTTTTACTATGGATTAGATGATTGCAGGTTTGATACCTGCCTCCTTTGACTCTCTTTTTTTGTGAGTCTGATGGGGAGGCAAAAGGGTTAAATTGGATATTGGGTCAGTGTTGGGACAGTTTGAAGCTGGACTTATCATGCAAAGTAGAAGACTACCAACTGAGCCCAGCTGGACTGAAGATTAAGTTGTTTTGCTATTTTCTGTTGGACTGTAAGTGAAGAATTTTGAGGCCCTGCCAAGTATTAATCTCTGTGACCTGGCTTTGGTTGGAGAATCAAGTCATGCCAATGGCCAAAATGGGCCAAAAAAAGGTGCACAGGGAACTGAGGCACAATTAGAGCAATGCCACATACAGCCAGCAGGGAGTATGGTGCAGTGGCAACTTTCTCACAGGGAGAATGGATGGCCAGTCTTGAGGTTAAGATACAGGAATAAAAACCTGGAAACTAGGGTTCTACTCTTTGTTCTGCCATGCACTTCCATTGTTCATTTAATCTAATTATTTAGAGCCAGATTTTCAAAATTAGAAGCATATAAATGTGTGCATGTATTTGCACAGGACCAATTTATGTGTAAAAATACTTCACATGAGCACAGAAATCAGGTGTTTGTACACACACACACTGCCAAAATAAGAGCTGCCCTGTGCTGTTCGTCCTCAAACTCTGCTGTTTTGTTAATTGTCATGTGATAGTATTTTGCTGCCTTTATTAAAAGTGCTCTTCAACATACACTTTATGGAAACTGGTTAAACATTACACTGCCTAGTCACTTTGTAAATATTAAAAATATGATGAGCAGACTTCAGTTCCCTTTCATCTCAGTCTATACCAGAACAGTGCCTCCTTATTACTATGATGGAGCAGTATACTCTCTGAAGAAAAAGTACATCACTACTTTCTGGTGCACCTGGGATTTCCTCCATGGCTTCCAATTCAAATATTGACCACATCTGACTCTACTTAATTTATATGAGTTTATTATGAGAGCACAGTGTCTTAGTATTGCTTAGACACTACCATGCACAAAAGAGCACAGAAATATTATGATAACCAAGGCAGCTACCTTTGTAATGTAACTTTACCAGTTTTCATTTATTTCTTTATACTCTCCAGCTGAATTTGATTACCATTTCTATTTTAATCCTCTTCCAAGAAACTACATTATCACCCATTTATTTCGTGTCCTGGTTCCTTAGCCAATTGCTGGATCAAAGGCTTTCACTTTTGCTTCATGTTAAGTTTCCTCTGCATTAAATCAGATTATTTTATCAAGAAACAGGTAAACTTTTGACACTTGCAGCCCCCACCCTTCTTTCCTTTTGATCTTTCTTCAGGTACTGGCTCATACATTTCTCATGTTTCCAACAAAGCTTGTACTGTTTCTTCAAAGACCCAAAGATAATATAGGGTTTGTTTCTTTTTTTAAAATTTTACTACAGACAAAATACTAAGATACAGTTTCACATTAATTATTTTAATTTTAATAATTAAAATAGGAACAATTAATATTCATCTATTAACCATATGCATCTATAGTGTACAGATCTTTATAATAAGACAGAGGCATAAGACCCCAAATTCATTCTTATCTACACATGATTCCAGATGTATTCAGAGCCTTCCTAATTCCATACTAATATTTCCATTTATTAAATAAAAGTTTTCTTGTGGAATAAAAACTGGGTAAATGATTAACTAGTGGTTTGGCTCCATGCTTTCTCTTACATGACTGTTCCTTTCATGGTACTGAATCTGGTCCTGTATCCTCCAGTCATGAAGCAGTACACTCACAGCCCTGTTCCTGGTAGGATGGTGAAAGTCAACAAGAATAAGCAGACCTTGCACTTTCCAAAGTGCAGGGGTTGCTATATATGTGGCTTTTGCACATCCTTACAAAGCTGGAAAAGCTTTGTGTGCCAAGCCAGATCAATGCACTTTGGCTTCTGTACGCAGCTCACCTTACAAATTTTACCTTTTAGAAAAGTTAGTATGTTACCTTTTTAAAACATTAATGTAAATGTGCTTATTTTATTTTATACCTATTTTAGAAGATTCCAAAACAGTCAACATACTAAACTTTCCAGGACTAAAATTAATAGCTGAGGTCACATTAAGAGCTGGATCTTGAAAATCTTTACTCACACAAATAGTCCTTATGTGAATAAAACTTTGAAGGATTTGGTCTTAAATTAGGTGCTATGCTACTAAATAGACAAAATGTATTTAGGTCCGAGAGTATTTTTCCTTTCACCAAAAACAAACTCCAATTTTTAATTAGTAGGCAAATAAATGCGTCTGATGTAAATCAGTGTAACTGGATTGACTTCCTATGCTGATTTACACCACATGATGATCTTACTCACTATGTTGTTCTTGGAAATTAATGTTGAGTTTTTATTATAAAACTCTGAGGACTCAAAATTGGAATGAAGGGCCTGGGACATGTTAAAAATGAAGCCAGGGCACATGTCATGGCTCACCTGCCATAGAGCAGCAGGAGCAATGCGCAAAAAGGCTGACCACAAGTTTCCCTTCATCAGACAGTACTTAGACAAATAAAATGTATGGGATTTAACATAAGAGACAAGCAAGGATAGACAAGGATGACAAAGACTTGTTCATGTTGTAAGTGACATTTGATGATACAAGGATTCAGATTCTGATCATGAAACTCTGCAGAAAAATACATCTCTGAACATCTGCTAATGGTCAGATTTTGATTCCCTTATCCACTTTCAGCAGTACCTTACTCAATGGGGCTACTCAAGGAGTAAAGAGTAAATCTGGACTTAAACATTGCTTGTTGTACACAAAGTCTATCATACACATTAACTTTAAATCACATTTATTTGGTCCATTCATCTATATCCTAGTAAATTAAAAACAAGTTTTTCTTTTTAACATAGATTTTTGAAAATATATTTCCTCTCCCTCTCCTGTCTTCAGTCTGGGCCACTGAGCTACAACTTGTCATGTTGACTGTTACCAGCCATGTCACATTATGTCATGAACTGGGAATGATACAATGGCATATGTCACAGTATAAAAATACCCTGGCTTGTAAGATTTTCAAAGGGACTTATCACCATCTTTACCCTTAAAATCAAGGAGGAAAGAGACAGTTTGCAAAAGAAATAATAGTTCTGAAGTGTCTTTTTATAGAATCCATTCCCAGCCAGTAATAGGATGCTGTTAGCTCTCAGATTCTATGTGTTTCATTAAAATGTCTATGTCACTTGAGAGAAGCATATGTTTATTCTGTAACCCTGTAAAGAGACTACAAGAGATACTCTCAGCCCTGGCACACTTCTTCCTCCTTGAACTTTAATAATTTCAGACTATCTTTCTTCTTTTTCTTAAATTAAATAAAGCACATTGGAGAAGAAACAATTTTCTTACCAGATTGAACATTTTTACTCTGTTCCTTTGGATGGAAATCACAGGACACAGCTGCTGATCTGGGAAAGACTTTTTTCTAGCAGCACCATCTGACTTGTTGGCAGACTCCTCAGGCAGTTTGCGTTGGCAGCTTTGGAGCAACTTCTGGGTCAATGACATGGTTGTGCAGCTGACACCTCTTGTTGTCTTTATACTCCATGTCATGTTCTTGTACCAAATATGGACTGGCTACAGAACTTGCTTATACACACCAGGTGTGTTCATCCCAAGATCCTTTAATGGTCTACCAGGTCTGCCTGAGGTTAGCTAAAATAAGGTCTTTTGCACTCCGTGCCACCTAATGGTGAAATAATATAATACAGTTTACCATTTCATTAAATCTCCCCCTTTAAGTTCTACATTCCTACCATTTACAATATTTACACTATGCTGTCTTAGAAGTTCAGTAAGTCTCTGAATTTTATTGGTTTTTTAATTACATGATTACATGAACAAGCACATAATAACTTGGTCATCTGGCTGTTCATTATTTGCAATGACTAGCTGTGGTCACTTTGGAAACCTTGAGTCTTCTTTCTGTTCTGCATCTGCCTCCTGTAGAGTTTACTCTGATTTTAATTTCTGCGGAAAGAAACTGTAGATGTCCATGATTTCTGTTGAACACTCCAGTGTCAGTCTCAATCACATATTAACTGGGCACTGAATTATCTTTCTTTACGACACCTGGACTTCTCCTTCCTTTTCTCTAGCCAATTTGACATGAACATGGTCACCAGATTCTAGACCTGGCAGTTCTCTGAGTGATGTCTGTTGTAAAAGTGTTTGCAGGCTCTTTTAGGTTGTTTATTCAATTTGAATATTCTCTTCATGTCTGGCCACTTTGGAAATAGGTCCTTTTCCAAAGTCTGAAAAGTAGTTCTGAATTGTCTTCCCATCAAGGGTTATGCTTTACTATATTCAGTAGTCACTATCGGTTTTGATCTGTAACTCAAAAGACTAAGGAATGGAACTTCCTGCTGTAGGATTTTCTTGGCTGTCTGTACAGCTCTCTCAGCTTCTCCATGCTCTTGTGAGTAACGTGATCTGCTAGTAATATGTTCAAAATCATATTTCAATCAGAATGACAAAGTCTGCTGCAGTGAGCTGCGCTCTGTTGTCCATCACTAGTTCTGGAAGAGAAGAGAGCAAAAGTGCACTTCCATTTTTCGATAACACTGTGACATGTTATGTCTTTCAAGTACATTGTTTCTATATACCTGGGGAAATAGTCTATGAAGACCAGGTAATGATGTCCTCTGAATTTGCATAAATCTGCAGCTAATTTCTTCCAAAGTGTCTCTGTTAGGTGTGTTTGTACACTCTATTATTCAGCACTGTCTGTTAAGTTGATTTGTACTGGATCTCATTTCCAATATCATTAAATCCTCCATGGAGTTCTTCCACCTTTCTTACTAGGCCCATTCTGGCTACCATACTGCAGCCTGGAAGGTTGTTGGTTTTTGAGCCTTTGAGCACATGCACTCTGAATGTATAGCTTTTATCTCTGTAAGTTCTTTCTGTGGTGAACTGACCCATACAGTTCAGAATACCTCCAAGGCTAGTCAGAGTTATGTCAGATGACATCAGCTCTGGGAGGGATTGAAAGTGATTGTAAATTCCTTCTGAAATGACTGTGAGTAAATTTTAAAGTCAATTGTCTTCACATGAATATTCAGTTTCACTCTTCAGGCAGGCTCTATGTCATCAAAAGTGACGGATCCCAGAAACAATGGCTCATGATTGTCTGTAATATGAGGCAACTCCCGGACTGCTTTTGTGCAGCAAAAGCTTGCAAAATGTTCATATTTCATGCATGTATTCCACCACGTGCCTTGGGGTGACATGCATCATATATTGGGATATAACTTTTTTCCATACCTTGTGCATGTGGACTGGAATTTGTCTGGTGTAGCCTGGGAATTCTCTCTCCTTGCCTCAGGGATTTTAGGATGGTGACTTCTAACACTCAAGTGTCTATTTATATACTTCTAAGCTAGTTTCAGGTTTTTCAAGTTGCTCCTGCCTTTCTGTTGTGTTGTTTGACTAATTCTGACTGCTTCCCTATCTGTATAGCAGTGGCTAGGGTAAAATTTTTCTTCAGTTCTGGCTGTTGTGAAAGGTTTTTATCTGTTAACCCAATAACAAGCCTGTCTGTGATATTTTCATGTTTTGCATTCCACAAATCACACTTTTCAGCCAATGTGTACAGAGCTCTTATAAAACATTCAACATTTTCCCCTGATTCCCCTGAATTCTCTGGTGGAAACTTGCGCTTTCATAAGCCACGTTTCTCTGAGGTATAAAGTATGCATCAAACATAGCCAGAGCCCTTTCATAGTCATCTTTGTGACTGTCTTCAGTAAAGTCAAAGTGTTTGAAGATATGCTTCACTTGCTTCCCCATAGCATAAATTAAAGACAATACCTGTGTATCTCCATTTTCTTTGTGCAGCTTGGTAGCAATGAGAACTCTTGCAAAATATTGTTTTGATTCTGTCCATTCTGAATATTTGTCAAAGCTGAAGTTCTTGGGGGCATTGAAGAATGGCATGTTGAGATACGGTAACCTTTGTAGCTTTGTTCCTTCTGTTTACAACCTTTGCTGCTGTTTTCCTTCTGTTTCTCTTCTTAGTTTACTCTTGACACCATGTCATGTTCCTGTTCCAGATATGGACTGGTCAAAGAGCTTGCTTATGTATCTGGTGTGTATTCATCATCAGATTCTTTAATGCCCTGCCAAGTATGGCACAGTTCATATAAATAAGGTATTTTGCACACAGTGCCACCTAATGGCTGAACAGTATCATACAGTTTAGCATTCCATTACACTCCAGGACATCATTTTCCTTTGATTTACATTAATTTCCTAGAACCATATTTATATTCAGCCTGTATTGCAGTTAAGAGTCTGAATAGCTGATGTGGTTGAAACTGCAGTAAGTGGTTCAGAGTGTTTTTGTGCTCTCAAGTAGCCCCCCCCCCTTCCTTCTACTTGCTTGAGATTAGATAATTTATTTGAATCAGTACAATACTAGCTCAACCGATGTTTTTGTCTTCAGCTGAAATCACTATATTAGGAAATGTTGTAACTTTATAGCAATAAGTGGTTCATTATACTTAAATAATATCCCACAGTCACACACCTGCCAGCTGGATGAGAGAATCCAGTGTCATCATAGGAGTGACTGAAACACCAGAAAACTGCCTCAGACTTGTGGGGTAACTGTTAGCGTGGACTACTCTAATAACATATTGTATATGTGTGTGCTTAAGATTCATAAGTGGAGACTTCAGCAAAGGCATTCCAATAGGAATTGCTAGAGGCCAATAAAGTTAAGTTTTAAGGTTAAGAGCACTTGGTTTTGACTTGTCTGTGCCAGCCATAAAGCAAGTTGAGGTACTGTGTTTCCTTTAGTTTATTTCCTGATACCAATTCGCAGAGACTAAAAGTTACTGGGTTGAGGAACCCTGGGTAACATCCCCCCATTCAACTGTTCTCTAAACTGTCCCAATCTTTTCAGTAGTCTTGTAAATATGTTGGTCACCCACCACTCTCCAATCGCATCAATCTCTTGTCTATTTACCTGTACCAGTACTTAATGCCACTGAGAAGCAGCAAATCCAATGACCTCATTTTACATAATTACAAATAATAATAATATTGGACATAATTTTGAAGCCTTTTAAAATTCCAGTTACAATATTTAACTCCATAATATTCTGAGGTAATGAATTCCACAGGCTGTCTACATGCTGTGTGAAAACATTATTTCCTTTCAATTGCTTTAAATAATTTTCCACTAGCTTTTTGAAGTGACATATGTTCTCTTATTATAGTACAGTGTCTAAATGAATGATTGATCACTTAATCTACCTCTCTTAATCATAAATATCTCAATTTACTTCCCTCTGTCTAATTCTTCTCCTTCCAATTATATGTCTACAGTCTCTCCATCCACAAAAAGTTCCATTCTACCAGGATATCTCCAGGACCTTCCCAAAAATTATAGAAGTGCAAGAATTTGCATGGCTTGTAACATTACTGTAAATTATGGTCAGAAATGGAGCAGTATCCAACTACAAAACTTCCAGTGTGACCCTAAACTAGCAATAGGGTGAAGTTCACAAAACTTGATTTGTCTCAACTAGATCAGCAGCACCAGATTAAAAAAAATCCTTCCTGGAAGCATACACAAAGGAATGTTCCAATCCGAAAGGTTACCATACAGCATAGCCAGCATATCTGTAGTATTTCAGAAAATGAGTAAAGTGCGCAAGAGTTAAATGGGGATCATCTGTTCAGATGGCATATTCACAGCTGGAAAAGATACAAAACACTGAGGAAAAGGTAAGAAATGTTAAAGAGATTCTGAAACAACTGCAAAAACATAATTTTGCTTGAAGTTATTAAAGAAAATCAAGTTACTTCATGAAACAAGCTACTTATTTGAGACATAGCGTGTATGCAAAGGTTCTGCAACTCTTAAACTGATGTTGTGAGCCACTGAAAATGCAGCTGTGCCCTAAAATGTTTCTCAGCAGAGCTTTTGTTTGTCAATGTTAAATTGCCATGGAAGATTCATTCCAGACTTATCAAGATTAATCAGCTCAAAATCTGTATCATTAAGAAAAAAAATTGAAATGGGTTTGGACGAAGAGAAAAAAAAAGGATTTTGGAAGAAGCAAAAGAAAAATTGCATCATTCCAGCATCGTGAAACATTTTAGACCTAGCTTCTTTTTGGTATTAGTGTACAGTGCTTCTCTAGCATTCTCTAGGTGAGAGAGCTGTCATTTCAAACAAATAGAAATACTCATAGCATTATCAAAGTCATGGTAGAATTATGCCTAATAATCAGATAAGAGAAAGGGCCATTAGGTATTATTCCAGAGGGAATTAAGTTGCATGTGTGTTTGTTTGGGGAAACATTACTTTGATAAATATCAAGACCCCTCTGACAGAAATATTGCATCAAATTCTCCTCTCATTTACATCTGTATACCTCATAGTTCAATTTCCTGTGCATATTTGGCCAACTCACATGGTAGGTTGTATTTTCTAGGTTTTATTGGCACTTGCTTGGGATGACCTATATAGCTCACTCATGGATTTTATACTTGTAGTAATGTGGCCATTCCAAACTACTGCTGATAAAACCTGTATTCTGCCTTGAGCCATCATACGGTTCCTTACCATATAGAAAATAAATGCATCTATTTGACCTACAGCTGGTGCTCTAGCAGCAAGACTAACCATCTTCCCTTCAAACTTTTCATAAATCAATAGTACAAACAAACAATATATGTAAAATGAGTTCGTTATTTGCTCCTTAATAATCATTGTAATCAAGAATTAAACTATTGTATATAATTACAAATTACCTGATTGCTGAAGCTTATCATGGTACTATATGCCATCTCTAAACAGTTCCAAATAAAATGTCCCATTACAAAATCTTTCATTTGTTTTATAGCTTAAAGACATATACTGAAATCCAAAAAACATGATATGCAAAATAATTTATTATTCACAAGTAGACTTTTGGAGCTGTCAGACATTGTTGTAACAATATTACTAGCATAGTAAAGCTGTTTGTCTGGGACCAGGACTGTCAGATATAAATAAATTTGACAAGCCAATGAAGCCTGTTCAGAATGTCAGCTGCAAATTTTTTTACTGTGAACAAACTGTAAAAAATCTATCTTGACTTCTTTTTCTGGCATCCATCAAAGCTACATAATCTGACAAAGGGATTTGTTTAGAAAATCCATAATGTATTCTCTAAGAGAAGAAATAAAGATTTAAAGGATTTGAGACCTTATGTCTTCCAATCTTTCCACATGTTTAACCTTTATACAATTTGCTTTTCTTCCTTCAAAAATCTTTAAAGGTAGAACTCATGTATTTCATACTGAAACAAAGACGATTAATGAAATTTTAGTTTATTCTGTAACTGTTTACGGAATTTTTATATGCTAATGTTTCCATTTTGAAATAGCAATTGCTGTTTAGTGACCCAGAATTATTAAAAGATCTCTTAGTGTGTAGACACCAAATACTTGATTGTGAGCTACAAATACATTCTAAGAATGATGGCAGTCACTAACTACACACTAAGGTGTCTGCATGAAATTAATGTTCAGCCAAAAAACCATCACTCAGAAAAGGTTTTGTTGGTTTTTTTTTTATTTTTTTTTTTATAAAGAAGGAGAATGGTTATGTATTCTTCTAAGGGAAGTGTTGGGCTTACTCCTGCAGGTTTTACTCAAGAGAATAGTCCCGTTTTTCAGACCTATACACTACCATTAATTTCCCTGGACTGGTTTCTTGGGCAGGAAGTGAGCATAAGAAAGACAAGAACTGCCTGTCCTTCATCAGACAGAAATAAGAATTCTCCCCATATCAAGGCAACCTGCCCCCCACCCCTCCTCCCAAACTACCATGTCCACACCAAAACCTCTTCCAAAATGTATGTATAGAAAATGCTATGTCTATATGAAGCCATCTGATGAGCCAACATAGGACAAAGTGATAGAAGTACACAGATGACATCCAGCATCTCTCCATCACATCAAATATGAACCAACCCCAGTCTCAGCCTTTTCAATGCCCTGTTGAAATCAGCACCAGGATGAAGACCAGCTGGGTAAAACCGAATCCTAGTAATACTGAGCTAATATTGGCAAAGACTTCTTATCAGTTTGAGAGTGCTCAGTCTGGTTCAGGAGTCTCTCACTGGCCCTAAAGAAATTGCACAGCATATCCAGTCACTAGATCCCATGGCAAGCAGTATTCTCGCAATCCCTAAAACAGATGACTTATACTATTTCTAAATAAAAGTGATGATGTAGTTACAAACTGTATTGGAATGCACACAGAGATGGGAGCAGTATGAAGATTGGGCATGCAATTTTAGCTTTAGCAATCCCTGATTTTTGTTTTTTACTGTACAATTTTAAAAGGTTTTTCTTTTTAAGTACTTTTTGTATTAAAGATCCCTAGATTTTATAAAAAGGGAAAGAAAAATATAAATACTGTTGATAGAAGAAGCTTCAGTTCTACCATTTTGAAGTTCTTATGGCTTACAAACCAAACCTGGCAATAGTGTATGTAAATTACACACTCTGGAAATATTTGGCTATCCCACTTATCTATGGGGGTCAGCAAGACAGACACTGTCATGAATCCATGCTTGGCAGAACGCCACCTTTAGGAGCCACATGGGGAGCACAAGTATGCAGGTCCCATTGCCTTCACCCCAGCAGGTGCTGCAGGGTGTCAGTTTAGTGGGGCCTGTGTTCACCCCTCCAGCTGACACCTTCTGACAGTTCCCCAGGTGAAACAAACAAAACAGTCCACAGTCACTCCACTCCAGCCCAAAGCAGCTCCTTAATCCATTTCATGCTGGTGTGGGGCTTATACACCCGCCACAGCGACCCTCTTCTGTCCATCTTTTCAAGACTGCAAGAGCGAATGCTTCCTTTCAGACACAGCTTTGCATCCCCACACCTCTCACTGTGCAACTCCAAAAGTGCATCATAGTAGGGGCTATCTCCTGTGATCCTTAGTGACTGGTCCAAAAGACTGTGAGCTTCTTTAGTACATTTTTCATTATGCATACAAATTAGCCACACATATGTAAATTTTATGAGCTTAGCAAAAAAACCCAAAACATATACATATAAATCTCAAAATGTACTGTGTATGTGTATTGTAGCACTGTGCATGTGTTAAACATGGGCCAAATTAAAACCCACGTTTCACTGTAAATTATTCAGTCGTCTCTCCTAACATTCTATACCGGGCCCTGATTGCTATGGCAGAGATGGGTGAAATAGCTAGTGCGGTGCAGTACACTAGTCATTCCATGCAGGGATTTTTCCCTGTTGCAGCATGCTGCTGTGAATAGACTCTGGCCATCTGTATTAATTGCGTATTTCAGTTTGTATACCAACTTGTGATATGTGTTTGATTTCTGAGTAATAAAGGGGATTGAGAGGTCCCCACATACTCTCACTCAAAGGGGAGACACAAGCAGGTGGCCAGTGATTACAACCCATCAAGACTGAATGGATCTAACTGATCAAACCACTGAGCAGTCATCCTAGGGGCATTCTCCTGGAAAGGCCAAGCTGGAGGGAAAAAAGGCCATCCTGGAGCAGCTGACTGGAAAAATAAAACAGCATGAGATTATATCTTGATGGCAATAACTTATCTATTTTTACATAACTGTCTCTATGTAAAATCTTGTGGAGGCAAGGCATTGCGGTTTTTACCTCAGTATAGCTAATCAGGGTCACCCCTATTCCCTTAACTGGCTACACAAAGGTAAAAAACTATATATCTCAACTAGCTACACTGAGGTAAAAACTTCAGTGCTTTTTCTGCACTAGTATTTTACATCAATAGTGCTTTCAAAGGGAAAAAAACCACACCTTTATTTGCAGTGAAGATAAAGCCTAAGGCACCAGAGAGGAGAAAAGCAGGGAATGCTGTCAGTTGTGTCTAGGATGGGTCACAGGAGGATCTGGGTTTGTTAAGAAAATATAAATTGGTTCTGTTGGGTTCTGGCAATTTAAGAAGAAAGTCTATCTAATTTAGCTTGAGTGAAGCATAAGATTAGATGAGATTAAGCATTTTAAAAAAATCCTTTTTTCTCTCTAATGCTTTGTTTTAACTACTATATAAAAATACTGTATTCAAGTGTTTCACGAAGGCTGTTTCAAGAAATGTTTCAAGAAGGATGATGGCCATTATCACTGGTCACAGGTTCCTGAAAGGAAGAGATACAGATACCAGAAATCCAGTTAAAACTGCAAGATTATTGGTGGTTGGGATACATGGGCAGTGTACCTCACAGTCCAAGAATGGAAGAATCATGAGATACCACCCCAAGACAGATAAAGTGTACTAAGTGAGACCAGAAAGTGGCAGAGGTGCAGCTAGACCTGTAACATTGACTGTGGTAATACAAATATCCAGGCTTTCTTCAGTCCAGTCACTTTCTCAATGAGACAGTTTAATGAGGTAGAACCTTTCCCTTGATGATCTCTTGGGATGGGGGAAGGAAGCAAAACAAAACCACTTTTGCTGCAGGACGGAGCTTCTTTGGCCATAAACTTGTGATCATCCTCTATGCTGCATTGCACATCTACCGGCATGATTACATGTAACCTGAACTGAGTTTGTCATAGGTCCCTTTAAAGGGAGATAGGGCCCGCCTTACCTATTCCATAATTAATTAGCTGTTTCCTAATCTCAGGGGTGAGACTTAGG
The DNA here is from genome assembly GCF_026122565.2 of Emydura macquarii macquarii. NCBI lineage: Eukaryota > Metazoa > Chordata > Testudines > Chelidae > Emydura > Emydura macquarii. Next base: position 13,335,199 of record NW_027130520.1, on the reverse strand, counting down.
AGGGTCAGATAATAGTTAATGGATACCTGGGTTTTATAAGAGGGCTGAGAGATATTGGTCTGGGAGCCGGACCCACAGTGAGTGGGAAGGCTCCTGTAGAAGTCCTCAAGGCAGGGTCTGTGAATGGCATTTCAGGGGAGCCAGCCTTGTGGGCTGAGTGCCCTATACTGGAGCCAGGGAAAGATTCAAATATAGCCCAGTAGAGGCTGGGAACAGGGCCCAGAAGAGGGATGAAGAGAAGCCACAAAGATCTTTTGTGCTTGTTTGGGACTTTTTAGTTTGGTCTTTTGCTACCCCAGAACAGATTATGTTTGTTTGTGTCTTGTCCAGAGACCAAGCCTCATCTCCAGAACAGACAGGTATCTGAAAAGCCAAGGACACCAACCTTTGGGAAGAAAACTGAGACCAAGAGTCCTGCTGCACCAGGCTTGCTCAACAGAGGGTACTGGAGGACTGCTCCATGACAGAGTGGTGTCAATAAAATAACTTGTACTGGCTGAGGATCTGCTTTCTATTCAAGAATGGTTCAGCTCTTGATAGTCAGTGAGATTTTCAAACTAGATATAGGATTTGGATACTGCATTAACTTCTTATGGGCATTCAGCATCCAAATCCCTTGGATACATAAATATGGCATATTGTTTTTAAAAATATAGCCTAACAGATCTTTGCTGAAAAATCCATGAGATAGATATTGATTGGATGAACAAAAGGATACAAGACATAAAGCAATGATCAGGAAGTGAAACAAACTGCAAGATAAATTATTTTAAAATAAATAATTTTAGGCTGAGTAGTGAAGTTAATTAAATCCTCAAAATGGTTGGGGTTTTGCAAAACAGAGTTGTGTGATTTGCCAGTAGTCAGCCTGCTGGGAGGTAGCCTGTACCACCAGACTCCAAGCGATGACAGTCAGTCCTCTTCTCAGCCAACAGGGCATCTGTAAGCCACATATCAAAAAGAGAGAACGAGGAGGAATGTTTCTTCACTGGCAGTTTTGTGTCTATGAATACTGGCTACTTTCAACAAAAATTATGTTACTTTTTTTTCCCACAATATATTTTTCTCTCTTCCTCCTCATTTGATTTGCATATGAACCAAAGGACTTCAGAGTTCAGGCTGAACTTTAAAAATCCAAGATTACTCCAATAGGTAAAAAAATGTGCAAAAATAATTGCCAAGCCGTAATACAATGGCTTCTTGTAGTCTGCACATTCTTTCTCAATCTACCATTAACTGGCTGAATTTACAAATTAATCAGTTTAATACATGAAATACTTAAAAATTGCAGCAATAAATATGGAAACAATAAGGTACTAAGTAGACCTAAATACAGATATAGCCTTACTTGATGCCAGACCACCTGAACAATTTGACTACACATCCCTACAAATAAGAATACACTCCATAATCCTGTAATTACCACCAATTTATGTACAACTTCTCTATTATGCATCTATCTGGTAATTTGTGCATGCAAATATCCAATTTGTGCACTCAGCTGTGGTAATTCTGTGTCCACGCTTCTGAAGATCAAGCATTGATAGTTTTGAGGAGAGTTAGTTAAAAATGGGGAAAAGTGGCAAAGAAAAAATTATTTTTCAAAATAGGAAGATTTAAAAAATTATTTAAAAAATGATGTTTTTTTAAAATCTCACCAAGTGTCTAAACCAATAACTTAATGCAATTTAAAAAAAAAATTAAATTAAAATTTTCAATATTTTTTTTAAATGTATGTTTTTGCAAAAAGATATATAGAAGAGCCTTATTGGTTTGTCCCCGAAAACATTTTCAATTTGAAAAATTTCAACCAGTCAGACTTTTAAGTTTTGCTTTGAAGGATGCTACATGCCTTATCTAGTGTTATAGTGAGGTAAGAAAATTTTAGAGTGATGGCCTGCCTCCTTTCTTCTCAGGATTATTCCTTCTCATGGTTATTCATATCAAATCTTTTCAGCTTCCAAGTCACAAAATAAGGGAGCATATAGTTAGGAAAGACATTATATTAAGTTATTCAAATAATAAAACTAAACCCTTCTATTTAGGCTATTATACTGAAGCCATCAACACTGTATTTACATAAAGGCCAGAAATTCAAAATCCTAGGCTGGATACCACATGCATTTCAAAGCATACAGCAAGTCTTCCATAGGCTAATGGAACGGAGTACTTAACCAGCCCTAATTTGGCCAGTTCTAGATTAGATATATTACACAGGCAGAGTAAAACACAAACTACAAATATAAAGAGAAAAGCCGGGTGAATTTTTTTCCAGACAAATAGCTTATTTGCTGAAAAATGCAGTTTTGAATCATCCCAAAACTCTTTGCAAACCCAACACAAATTTTCTGAATAGTTCTGACCATTTTTTTTTTCAAGCTAGATTCACAAGGGGATTTAGTCACCATTCACAAAACCAGAGGAGGAGGATGTGGTGACTTTGACAATTTACATCAGCTGTGGATCTGTCCCTGATACTTTATTTACATGATATTACAAACAAATACATTATTTATGATACTGTGTACCTACTGACTTTCACCTTAATTATCTCTAATGAAATGGAAACATTCCATTATTTTGATAAAATCCAACACTATTATTCAGGGTTATAACATATAACAAGCACAATATATTACAACATGGCAAGTTTGGCAGTAGGTCGCATATGAATAGAATAATTTTTAATATCTTTTTAGAAAATGAAGGGGAACATTTCTATCACAAAAGCCCTTGACCTACTATGTACATCAAGCCTCTTCATATTAGCTACTCAGAAACATAGTGCATTCTGAATAATTTTTCTTAATAAAGGCAAACACAAGGTCATAAAATGTACCTATTTTTCTGTCTCAGGATGTCTGCAAAGATTTAAAAATTACACAAAAAAGAAAAACCTCTAAAAAATGCCCTCACTGCCCTCAGTAAAAACCCTCAGAGACTAGATGGACTCTTAGGCTGTGTCTTAAAGGTCATTACATTCTTCCTGAGTCAAGAAGTGAAATTATAGCTTCACTGAAGTCAACCGCAAAACTTCCTTTGACATTAGTGGGGCCAGGATTTCTCTCCAGAACCCTAACTCTGATCACTAAGCCACCAGGAGTAGATTGATTATTTGAAAGATGTGTTAGCTCAGTTGTCTCAGATGAGTATAATTGCCATGTTGGGTCACAGGGTGGGAAAGAAGCAGTCTCCAACATTTCAAGGCTTCCTGGACTATAAAATGATCAGTCATTATCTTTAATCACTGCTGGAAATCCAGAAAGCCGGCACAGTTGTGAATGGATGGGCGTAATATATTTCCTTTGGTTAATGACAGTAGGTGCTGAGTGGTTTCCAACTCCACACGGAGAACAATAATCTGATCTAAAAGTAACAAAGGCATGGATCACAGTTGAAAGAGCTGAAGAGTTGAAATCCCAGACATCTAACAGATACAGAAGGAAAAGTCACTCTTATCATGAAAGGTATTTGAGACTAAAACAGATGGAAGAAGTCCAAAGACACTCCCAAATTTCAAGTTCCTTGGATGAAGAGTCAATCAACCCCCCTCCAGTAAGGGTCACATTGTTAGCTACTCAGCCCGTTTCTCCCTACACAGCTTCACCTATGTGAAGAAAAGAAGGGTGAGAAGAGGAACTTGAGAGAGCCATAAAAAAGATACCTTTGGCCAGATGATCAGTTTTCCAAAAACACCTTCTTTGGGACCACACAGAAAAGAAATAACCTAATTAGAGATGTGTAGAGGTTGGAAATTTTAATTCACAAAGGATCTTGAAATTTGGCTTAAAAAACCTCAATACTTTGAATTTCTCCAAAAATGAAAATTCAGAAAAAAATATTTAAAATCATCAAAAGGTTTGATATCAACAGAATAAAACATTTTGTTTTGATTTTGATATTATATTATATAATGCAAAATAAAAAAAACAAATGAAAAGTTTTAAAGTAAAAAAGTCAGACCATTTCATTCTGAAATTATTTAAAAGGAACATTTCGATATTGCTGAAACTTTTGTTTTTCATTTTTCTCCTAAACAAAATTTTGGTGAAATAGACACACTTTCAGGAAGCATTTAAATTTCAATGGAACTGCATTTTGCAACAAAAATTGCTTCTTCAAAGTATTTCCAATCAGCTCTAAATCTAATGTATAATTTAGCTCTGGTTCACGCATTATCAAGAACTGTAACCAAAAGGCCTGATCCGAAAATGCATTCTGCACACAACTCCCACTGAAATCAACGGCGATGTATTTCACACAAACCCTTCATGCTCAGGCTTAGAAACTGCTCTCTCAAAGACAAAATTAAAGAAAATTGATGGCTTAGAAGCTATTTTGCCTCTGTTTCAAACACAGAGTAATCGTTCTGTTCTGCTATAACAATTTATCTGCTGATGGAGAACTTAATCAGACATCTTACCGGGGGACACAATAACTGTCTTAAGTATTTGAAGGTATAAACAACAAAAAAGAAGGGAATTGTTTAAGGTAATTCAAAAATAGCATAATTAACTATAAAGGGATGAAAGTAAGGGGAAGCAATTTCTTAATTTCTTAATGGTGAAATTGCCCCCCCAAAGCAAGTGCTGAAAGTTCCAGCAACAGGTTTTTTACCCCCCTCTCCAACCTCTATGATTTCTAATCTGTGTAGGACACTGAACTGTATTCCAACTTCCCTGTGTTTTTGCTGGGTGCAAGTGTGTTTTAATCACTGGAAAGCCAAGTCAAAGAGTTGAGTTTTGTATTTGGGTCTGAATTCAGTGATGCCCATCGTTATCCTTGTCTATATAGCCTAGGTCCAGCACCTGTGAAAGTTATATCTCCTAGGTTCATGAGCCTCACTGTATTGATTGTTTGGCATTATTAGGTTTCAGTGAAAATAGCTGTAATAGTAAGTCATTATTGCAGAAGCAGAGATGATTTCTCAAGTAGCTAGGACCGGTCTCATGGGGGCTTTAAATAAAAGTCTCCGACAGGCTAAGAGTATACAACTCATGCAACTTTGGAATTCAAATGTCTCAGGGCCTAATTCTACTCTCACACTAGCTGAAAGGTGGAAGAATGCCACTGAAATCAATGGAATTACCTGGATGTAAAATCACTGTGAGATCAAAATCAAGACCTGAGATTCCAATGTTTCCTGATGGAAAGAAGGTCTCCCAAGTCCTATTCCATGTAAAGTATCAGCCAGTCAAATAAAGGTACAAACTTTATTGTTCTAATATTTGACACGTTTAGAGAATGAACAGGTTCATTAACCTTGTCCTTTCCTTCCATAAATGAACTGACTTTAATTCCAAGCTCCCCCTTGGAGCTAACATTTTACACTTCTGCAACCTTTGCCCAATTTATCTACCAGCAACAAATGGCAGTCCAGTGACAATTCTGTCCATTTTTAAAATATTCTTCTTATTATTTTTATCCATACATATGCTCTAGTTGTATACTTCCAAAGTTCTTCCTTATAACTGCTCCCCATTACCTGTCCCCACGGAAACTAGAAAAAAAATATTTCTGTTCCTATAGCGTTCTTTGGGTGCAATCCAGTTATATTAGTGGATTTTTTTATTACCAAAACATAGTAAAACGTCTTTCGTGCACTTCACAAGAGTTTTCAGACTCTATTATAATATAATCCAACTTGTAATAGTCCAGGTTTGTCACAAGGTACTTTTCATTTCTGATTTCAGTTTCTAAAACTTGAAATAATTGGTTGTACCAATGTCTAAGTAAAGAGATGAATAGATGCTCTTCTAGCCTAACCTACAGCAAATGTATCAAGTGAAAAAAATACATAGCAGGATCAGAAGCACTAGAGAGAGAGAGAAAGAGAGGGTCAAGAATCAATAGAAAGTTGAGGATAGGAATCCTATTTAGACTCTCATCCACTATCCTAATATATGTGTCAGGCAAACCCCCACCTAAATAAAGATATATTAATTCTGTAAGTATATTTCCATGATAACTGAAATAAAGTTTTATTTATTTAGTACTGGTGCCTCACAGCTTTTCTTTATGCGTTTACTGTATAGAAATGTCTTACCACTTTGTTTTAAATGAATATATAATGTATCTTATAGTTATAAATAGAGCTGGGTCCTCTGACTCCACCTCCCTCAGAGAAGAAGATGCCACTGCCTGACAAATGTGATGGAAATCAGGACAAATTTTGGGGATGCCTGAACAAATGTCAGCTTCTGTTCTTGATAAGCCCTTCATCATTACCCAGAGACCAGGCCCATCTGTGGCTCATCTTAAATTTGTTGACTAGGAAGGACTTGGCCTGGGCTTCCCCACTCTCTTGTGACAATTAGAGGAATTCATTCAAGCCATGTCCATTATGTTGATGACCTACATGTGGACAGCTGAGAGAACCCTTCAGGTCCTATGGCAGGGATGGCAATCCATTGCCAATACACTGGCAAATTTTGTTGTTTGGATTCTGACATTGGGTAGAATGGGGCAATACATCACCACAATTTCTGCCTGGGGTTAAAGAAGGATATAAAGGACAAGCTTGTGTGAGTGAAACCTCCGTTCAGTTTAAACAATCTGATTGACTTGTGCTTTGGAATCAACAATCAACTCACGGAGCAACATCATGAGCATACCTCAATTCTCTGGAGTTCTCCAGTCACCCTGCCGATTATGTACCTACCTCATGGGTCTTCCCTGGCATCAGAGCTCTTGCAAGTCAACCAGGTTCACCTGCATCTCTCAGACTCAGAGAAGCATTGACACCAGGCATTAGTCTTGTGCTTATATTGTGGAGAATCTTGCTAACTGGCCTTGACATGTCTGGCAAAGACTTAGGCAGTATTGGGGTTGGGAAACATCAAATCCTCAGCCCGAAAGAGTGGGTCTGAGTGGAACTGGTCTTCTCCCCTCACCCAGTAGTTACCAGAACCCATGCGCTACCAATGGTACAGCAGGACCTCAAGTCAGTTTCTGATTCTATTCTGAATACCTCTATTGATTCAACTACTGGTAAAGTCTGATTCACTTAAAGGCCCTAGTCAAATTGGGAGCCTCAGATAACTTATGGAATTGAACTTTGCTAAGGCCCATGTGGTTCCCATCATACACAAGTATTCTGCAGTTCTGGTCAAGACTATTGATTACAGTAAGTGTTTTCGCCCTCTGGAAGCATCAGGAAACATTCCAATTTGGATTAATGTGTTCCCTCCATACTCCCATCATCCTAAGTATGGCTTACCACCCATGATTCTCACATTCATTGGCAGAAGGGGACCCTACACTTGAGCTCCTGATGTTGCTGGCCATCCTGCCTCCCAAGATCCAAAAAACAGACTGGTAGGCTCTGCAGCTCATGTCACGTTGCTGGAAGACCCCGACTCTCAGGCAAGAAGACTACCATGACCTTCAGTGCCCCTGCAGCTTCACCTGCTGCAGACTAGATCCCTCACAAATACCATGACTTCACCAAGGTTTTTGACAAGGGGAAAGTGAACATCCTACCCCCACATCAGATTTACAATTGCCCAATTAATTTCCTGACTGAAGCCAAGATTTCATTCAGCCTGATATATGCCCTCTCTGAATCTGAACTTCAGGCTCTTCACACCTATTTACAGAATAACCTTCAGAAGAGTTTCATCCACCTATGCACATCTCCAGTGCATACACCAATCTTTTTTTGTCAAGAAGGATGGCTCTTTATGGCCATGTATTGACTATCAGGCCTTGGACAAGGTGACCACACAAAACCACTCCCCGCTCCCTTATCAATGAACCCTTAGACTGGTTACACGTGGACCTTATTTTTACAAAGTTAGTTCTAAGCAGGACCTATAACCTGATGCACATGCGAGAGGAAGATGAGTTGTGCTTTTGATTTTGTAACGCTTGGGGAAACATCAGCATTTACTATTAACATTAATTTATTATAAGTTATATGTCTGCCTAGAGGCTAGGAGCTTGATAAAGAAGATGATGATGAAGATAGACAGGTAAGGGAAATCCTGAAAGATTTGGTGGCTCTGAAGCTGGTGCAGAAATTTAAATGTAATTCAACAAAGACAAAGCTTCACAGCACCCAGGGCCTTATCTAAAGCCTATTGATATCAATAGGAGTCTGTCCATTGAAGTCAGTGTGCTATGGAAAAAGCCTCAAAAAGTCACAAAGGCTTTCACTGGAGGAACTCAGCCATTATTCCAGTCTGTGGTCTGGAACAGCACACATGGGAGACAGTGTACCCAAATGACTAGACCCCAGGCCTAGTACTCAAGAGACCTGGGTTTTAGTCCTGACTCTGCCACTAGCCTGCTGGCGAGCCCAACTCACTGGGATAAAAATATTGATCTCTTTTTTGTGACGTGTTTTGAGATCTACTGATAAAAAGGTCTATAGAAAGCACTATTGCTTTGCAACCCCACCATCTGACTCTTGGTTTTAAGAGGACATAGGGAGAAAGAGTAAATTGCCTCATGCTGAATAAATAAACCCAGAATTTGCTAACTTAATGCAGGTTTCCCAGTTTGTCATCCCTGAAACTTGCCTTCTTGTCCTTGTAGAGTACAATCATTCTTGCTCTACTCCTATCAGTGACTAGCAGATATTAAACATCAGAATGATTCCATTAATTGTCTCATTTTGTAACCATCACAAACGTATTTAAAGTCTATTACTGTGCTGTTCATATTTTGTGACCTAATTATAGGCAGTGTTTTCAAAATGGGATTTTAAAATAAATAGTTCTGTAAAAGTTACTTATTGTGCATTTTATCTATACTAAAAACATCTTCTTTAATAATAGTCATTTCAGTTTGTAGTGCAGCCATGCAACCCATTTAATTGCTGAGCTATATATATAATCAATCTACTTAAAAGCACCATTTTACTACCCAGTATTTGGTTTTGTATTTTTTTAATTAATGTACTAAATTGTTCATTGATCGAATAGGTATATGCAGCCACACATAAACCAAATAGCATCCATTTTAAAACAACCTCTGATACTTTTATACCAGATATATCAACAGATCAGCACATCTGACTGTCGCACATTCGGGAAGTTATTCTGCCTTAACATTGCTGAGGTCGTTGTCAAGGTTTTGCATGAGAGAGTAACTCTGATTAATTTGGTGTATGTGTTGCTTTTTGATATCTGTGGTAAATGGAAGTGAAAGCCTTATGAAGTGTTGGAGTGTGTTAGCGACAATATTGTCGGCAATATGAAGATGGAAAGATATTCACAAATCTTTGACTGGAATAGCTATTTCTTATTTCCATGCTTTTAAGGTTTTGGGTGAATAGTGTGTGTCCTGACACTAAATGTAGTTTGTTTGATACATTTCTGTTTTTTATGTATAGCTTTGGTGTACCTCAGTGAATAGCTCTTTAGGCCTTGCTTAGATGGGGAAATGGATCAGCACAGCTATTCCAGAATAGCTATTCCACTATAACTTTTCTGATATAATTTAACTATTCTGGAATAACTACTCCCTTGTTTATAGCCTTGTTGGTCCTAGGATATTAGAGAGAGAAGGTAGGATCTTTTATAAGACCAAGTTCTGTTGGCTCTCTCACCAACAGAAGTTGGTCCAATAAAAGATATTACCTCACCGAACTTGTATCTCTAATACCCCCATGTGGACATTGTATTCTGGAATGATTACTCCACTTCCAAAGTGGAGTATTTATTCTGGAATGAAATCACTTATTTCACAATAGAATTATTCCAAAATAGCTATAGCAGAATAGTTATTCAAGAATAGCTATGCCAGTGAATTATCCTATGTAGACAAACCCTGAGAGTCAAGTAAAAGGGGACCTGCACATGCTTCAGATTCAGATGGAGAAACTGCACAGCTGAAGCAGCTCCTGACTATGTTAACTCTCCTGAAGAGTGAGAGGTGCCTTAGTACATTTTTCATCTATTGCATCTTATCCTTGCTTAATGGGTACTAAAATTAAGTACACCATAAGCAACTCTCCATATTTAGAAGTGATTACATAACCATTCAGCTGAAAAAAATCTATTAATGAGTCTGTGTCATCACCTACTTCCCAAAACAGTCTGTCTTGCACATATGGGAAGTGCCAGAAGTGCCTGCATTACACCGGTAGCTTTGTCTATTTTAATCCCTTTTTTTCTGGGCCTTCCATCTTTGACAGTATGATACATATCTCTCAACCTATAAACATCCCAACATGGGAGAGCTGCAACTGTAATAGCCACCCCCTTGGCCAAGATATAAGACTGAACAGATGTTCTCTAAAGCTAAAAGCATAAGTACTTGTAGCTTGTGCTAAAGAACCACATTTACAATGGGAGAGCTGTCACAGACTCACATTCTCTGTGGATTGGGCACAGAAGGAACTGTATTACACACATTGACCAGTGGGATACACAAGCAAAATGTAAATGACTGAAATGTGAAGCATGTGTACTTTATCAAAACAACGAGATTTCTATGGCACCTTAAAGACTAACAAATTTATTTGGGCATAAGCTTTCATGGGCAGAAACCCACTTCGTCAGATGCAAGAAGTGGAAACTACAGTTAGGTAGGTATATATACACATGCAAGGATGGGTGAGTTACATCACAGTGAGAATTAACAAGTGTTAACGAGGTAATTTAATCCGGGTGGATGAGTCCCATTCACAACAGTTGATGAGAAGGTGTGAAAAGAGGGAACATTATTTTTTGTAGTGGGTTAGCCACTCCCACTTGACTGGATGGCCAACTTGTCAGGCTGCTGGAGCCAGAGCAGCAGGAATTATTTGATGTTTCCACAATGAAATATTTCAGGATTTTCAAGTCCTGCAAAAGTTTTTTTTTTTTTTTTAATTTTGATTTGGGATAATTTTTTTCAAAAACTCGTTTTCACATGACAGAAGTTTCACTTTCCAGACAGTTCAAGAGATCAGGAATCCTGTGTGCTATTCCTGTCTCTGGTAGAGAAGTGGCTTACACTCATTAGATACAGAACAACCCAAAGTGATTTCTTCATTCCTTAAAGCAATGTGGTGCAATGGATAAGTTTAAGGTTTGTCATGATAGAGACTCAGGTGCTTGCCTGCATAAGCTCTGTGAGAACTTATTTCATAAGTGGGGGTGTTTGGGAGCTCTTCTCTAATTGTCTTGTAGACTGGGGTACATGACTTGAATTAATTGCACAGGTAGTTGAACAGAGCTCACAGGGGAAATTTGAACTTTTCATCTCCTTTTTAAACCAACTGAGAGAGCAGTCCTGTAGGCCACAAGGGGATTTAGTAAAGCGCTCCCTCTACATGAGTGATGGTGTTTACACTGCAACAGATTTGTCACTAAGTTTTCCCTGCCTCACGTATTTTCCATTATGGCTAAGATGTTATAAAATGCTCTACAGCAAACACTATTTACGCATAACTGATATTGAAGGAATCAGCTCATGAGGAGCAATGATGTGAACAAAGGACAGGTACCAGAGTGTTTTATATTTCTTGCTGAAGGGGTATAAAGATAAGTGAGACAATTAAAAAATGGCCAAAAGGGGTGATTTTTAAATTCCTACTTTTCTCTCTGTATCAATTCATTTTTCATCAATCCAACATGAAAAATTGAAACACCACTCTAACTTTATATTCTCTGCTTTGGTCCTTGCCATTTTAATGAGGTTTTTACTAAATAGTTTTAAGCTCTTATTAAATTGAACTCCATATTGTAAACTTAATTATGATGCAGCTCCCACTATTGCTACACTGAGCACTAATAACCTTCCCCACATAGTTCTGCTAACATGAAACAGCACCCCAGTGGTAGTAAGAAAGTCACTCTTCATGCCAATTTAAACCTTTGTTTTCATCTCTGACTAGCAAAACACTAGGGTCGGTTTTGAAGGTGGGTTTTGAGATATTGACATTTGGCTATGAGTAACTGGAGTCAGACCACAAACTCACTTCAGCAGCCATCAGATCATAAAGGGTTTTAGTTACTCACCATCAGTTCTAGAGAGTCATAAATAGGTGATCTATCCAACTTATAAGAGACTCTTTAAAATGCTGAAAGCATATATTGGACTACAATTTGTTGTACCTTCTAGCAATGTAAAAATAATTTTACTTATCTAGTCCTGTACATTTTCAAGGCAATATGCAAGCCCTGACAAATTGGTCCTCATAACCTCCATTAGAACAATGAACTATAGATATTATCCCTGCTTTACATGTGAGGAAAGTGCAGCAGCAAGTGATTACATGTGACATTGAGAACAAAACAACACAGCGAGTCTCTGGCAGAGCCAGAAATAGAGCTCAAGAGTTCCTTGTCCCTGTGTCCCATCAAATCCTTTGCTACCACGCAGCCTCTGTTGTGGTTAGAACCAAGAAGCTCAGAGACATGAAAAAGGAGTTAATCAAATCATTTCAAACCTCAGTAAGAGCTTCTGGCTTGGTTCTGTGTGAGTTTTAAACACAAGAAGAGATTGGGCCATCAGATAGTCATTGAAGTTCTGAGAGACCCAGAGCTAGACATTTGAATACCTAAGACCTGCCTCCTGTAAAATAGTTCTTCAGTGTGGGTTTGGCCAGGTGAGAGCTGTGTGCTGATGCAGCAAACTCCAGCCCTGGCCATAGCTGCTGGGGTAGGGAGGGGTTGGGAGTGCACCCTCAGAGGCTGACACCTTACTATCAGCTGCTGAGTTGGAAGCATAGCTTAAAAATCAATTACTAAGACAGGTGACTTATATCTAATGTTTTTTAAATAGCATTTGATTTTCAAGAAGGAAAAAATAGGGAAAGATGGGTACTGACCTCACCATGGGATTTTGATGTGTTATTCTTTTTGCAACTCTGACCCATAGCATGTGACTAGAGGTAGGGATTAAAGGTCAGTCTCATAGAAGCACTTCATCATATCAAATTAGTATGAACACTAAAGACAAAATGTACCTCTGAAGGGCATCACTTCTGTTTTGAGACCCCTATTGGGTCCTTTGCATTCCTTGTTTTAGACACTTCGGTTACTGCACTAGCCATTTTGAAGTAGCTGTGCTTCTACTCCCCTCTTATGTGATGAAAAATTTTCTGACACATCTTTCCTTCTTTCAGATTCTGCATTTGTAATATCTTTTGAGAACATGATATCATTAACTCCCTGACACCAGCAGTGGAGTTGCATCCCACTACTGGGAAGGGACTGCTGTGTAACAAGAAAATCCAACCGCAGGCTTCAAAAGCTCACGCAGCTTGGAATATTGACTTCATTGACTGAAGCCCTTATGTTAGATGAAATGTTCAAAGGATATTTTCCTTGTGTGAGAGATTCACCCTGAATTGTCCTGGTATCCCACAGAGCACAATATGAAACTCTAAGCATTTAAGTATAGCTTGGTATTGTAAAGGATGAACTGTGCTGATTTATTGTGTTATTGTGCAGAATAACACAAATATATATGCATATTTTTACAAGACTTCTTTTAATTCTTTATGGTATTTTTGGGCATTCTCTTTTCTTCTATCTCTGTTTTAAATCAGTCACAGTTCTCTTGGCCTTAAAACTTCACAGTCCACCAGAAAGGGAGTTCAGATCAATGCCTATATGTACAAAAACAGACACAGGCTGGGCTTTGCAATGTTGTTGTATTGCCTTTGAATCGGCATCACTTCCCACATTATAAAAGGACAGAGCTCAGTGTTCAGTGGACCATTCATAACAGCAATTTGTGTTCAGATTCAAAGTTAGATGGCAGATGTCATTGTTATTATTTGTTTGCTTTGTTGGAGAGGAGGTGATGGAAGTGGTGGTGGTACTCCCCTTAGTCATTCAAGCATGATTTCTTTCATGTTCTTTCCAACCAAAACTGGTTTAGAAAAATTCCTGAATTTCCTCTGGAACCCAACCTGTTGTCCCCCTTTTGGTCACTTTTTCTTCAGGCTCTTCTTTCATCTGAAGGACAGATGAAGGGAAGGGGAATAGTTCAGTTAAATGATTTAATAATCTGCTTCTTCCCTGTCAATTCAAGATTTCCTTGGAGCATATAGAACACTGGTCTCACACAGCAAGACAATACTAAACTAAAGCGTCCAGTGATCTACTTGATGTATGTCAGTGACTCATACCAGAACAAGATCTATAATTTATTACTCCTAAAATATTAAACATTAGTTCATTTAAAAAAAATACCACTATGAAGTATACTGTGTGCTTCCTTTAATCAGTATCAGCATCAATGTGAACCAATATTATGGAAAAAAATATTACTAGTCATTTTTGTCCTAGTTTTAAAATAACTAAGATATGTTAACTTTCAAACATATGGACAACAGCTCGTTGACATATTAGTTTTCTAATTATTTTCATCCTCTTCAAGAATGTCCCTAAAATAAGCCACTGGAACATGTCAAATGTTTATCCTAGAGATTTATGTGTCATATTCTTAGTAACTTCCTTTCTAACTATTCAGCTTTTCTATAGTAAAAAATTAATATGTTTTGAAAGAGATGCCTTTAATTATTTGATAGTACATATTCCTTTCATGTTACAACTGGCACAGTAGCAGCCCTCTGGGCAAACAGCTTATTACATATTTTAACAATAAGAAGTATCTGTCATTGCTTCCTTCAAAGATTTAAAATGTAAACATGAGTAACTTTTTTTAAAGCCCCATTTTTTTTATAATCAGTAACACTACTTAGATATGTTCAGCACAATTTAGCATCTAGCCAGACTAATTATTGTTTGCAGCTAAGGGATTTATCAGTTAATCTAAATTTAAATTCTTTCCATTGTTTGAACGTCTTAGAAGTTTTGGATTGTAGCTAGAACTAAACTAGAATAAGCAGCATCCTTGAAAAGCAGACAGAAAGTAAGTGAAAAACTATACTAGAGTGAATCACTGTGATCTAATGTGGGAGTAAGAAGGACCTGTGCTCTATTCCATTGATCTATTGTGTTTACCAGGTCCTCACTGTAGAAACTGTGAAAAATAAGTCTCAAGATCAGCTGGTTCAAGGGAATAAAGAGATGTTCAGGACACACCTTTAGATGGCAGCTTGGCCTAATCTGAAAGAAAATCAAGCTGGCCAACAAAGAGATCTCTAGCCATCCAAGGCAGATAGACAATCCTTGATGGAAATTCAATACTTATAAGAATTGAAAAAAAATTGCCTTTAGAACTGTAGCAGGAGTTTTCATACCTGATTGCAGGTACTTAGCCTTACAGGACAGAATGTCAGCCTTCCTTTTTCTTCCTCCTGGGAGATAAGTGACTATGAAGTCAACCCAGGCAAAGAAGAGTTATCAGTGGATCTGTCATTAGTTGAGGTGTCTGGCCATTCGAAGATATTCCAGGTTCTTGTGGTCTATAAGCACAGGGAATCTGGTTCCCCCCAGTAGGTGATCCTCAAATGCTGCCTTGATAATTAAGAGTTCCTTATGTCAAACAACAGTTTTTCTCTGCTGGGGTTAGCTTGCGCGAATAATAGGTACATGAATGGAATTGACTGACTGGGTCCACCAGGGTGAAATTGGATGCATTGGCCTCCACTGTGAATGATTTTGCAGGACCTAGGTGAATCAAAATGTGTACTGTGGTGAACTTTTCTTTTAGTTGATCAAAGGTTGTTTGGGATTCCAAAGACCATGTTAACAGGACTTCTTTTCGCAGGAATACCATCAGGGGAGCAACTAGGCTGGAAAATCCCTCAATAAACTACCTGAAGAAGCTGGGAAAGCCTAGGAAATGTTGGACCCCGTGGATGTTCCTTGGTGTGGCCCAGTCAGAGATGACTGCAACCTTGTGTGGATCCATAGCTAGTTCCTTAAGGAAGATAATGTAACCAAGGAATTCTATTGTATCCTGGTCAAACTCTCATTTTTTGGGTTTCACATAAACAGTAAAACCTCAGAGTTTTGAACACTCAAGAATGGATGTTGTTTGTAACTCTGAAATATTCGTAACTCTGAACAAAATTTTATGGTTGTTCTTTCAAAAGTTTACAACTGAGCATTGACTTGATACAGCTTTGAAACTTTATTATGAAGAAGAAAAATGCTAACCCTAACCCAATAGCCCATCCCCTTCCCCTATTTCCCTTGGCCAACCTCACCCCCTTTGCTCCACCACAGACACTTATTGCTGTACAGGAAACAGGATGATGGTCATGCAAGGTGACCAGCACAAATAGAAGAGGAAGATGAGCAGCACTAGGGCCCAGAAGGTGGTGTCCAGCTGCAAAGTCAGTGACCCGGAGCAGCCAGCCTCCTATGCCCAGCAGGCAAAGCAGCTCCGTTGCCCTTGCCTGTGACCAGCTTTTAGGCAGAGGGGCTAAGTGTGCTGGAAACATGCCGGGGAAGAGAGCACCACCCCTCTCGCAGGCCGACTAGAGAAAGCCCTGGGCAGTTTGGCAGTCGCAGAAATCAGAGAGGAAGAGCAGCCAGTGGCACATGACCCCCACTTGCCCATCTACACCTCACTTCTGTTTGGGAGGGCAATGCCCCTCCTGCCTCTCAAAACTAGTTATGGGTGTGGTTCACCGCTCAGTTTATAACTCTAGTGTTCATATATCCAAGGTTATAACGTAGATGGTGTTGGTGAAATCTTTCTAGGATGCTGTGGACATGCTGATAGTGAGAAGTCTGACTGTCAGAAAAGATAAGGATGTCGTCTAGATAAATGACTACATAGCAGTCTAACACATCCCTGAAGATACTGTTTATGACATGCTGGAATGTTTCTGGGGCACTGCACAGGCTGAACAGAATGACCAAATACTCAAAGAGTCTGTATCACATACAGCCTCCCCAGTCAGCAAGCTGATAATCAGCCCCACCGTTCACTGATCAGTGGGAAATGACTGCAGATGCAGCACAAATAGGAGCAGGAATTGATTGAGAAAGTCCTGAAATGTGCCATGATCACCATTAAACTTATCAGGCAGGGGACTCTGGCTCACATGGAGCAGGGGACGAAGTCAAGGTTGGAACTGCTTGCCTATGCCTGCAGGGGAGTAACCTGGACCTACAGGATGTAAGCCTGCAGTTTCTGTAGGACAACCCTTATGTCTGGCAGCCCCTGGTCTGCACCCCTTGTCAGTCTAGTTCTCTTCTGTTTTAGTTCTTTGGGCTGTTCAAACTGTCAGAAGACCAAGTCGTAGGCAGTCTGGCTTTGTGGTCAGAGTCTGAATGCCAGAAAACCAGTGGTTGAGACAGGGCCAGAACCAGGGCCAAAGGTCAGAACTGGAATCAGAGTCCAAATGCCACAGACAAGGGTTGAGGCAGAGTCAGGAATCAGAGCTGAGGCTCGGAATTGGAGGTGTCAGAGAAGGCAGCAGCAAAGCTGGTTCTGAGGCAAGAACAAACCTAGGACAGGACCAGAACAAGGCAGGGTGCAGGGCAGGATCTGGGCTGGAATTGTAGAGTAGGATTAGGGCTTGGCAAGAGATGAGCACAGAAAGGCAGAGTCTGTTGGCATTGAGCATCCAGCAAGCTATTACTGCTGCTGAGTTTAAGAAGTGACCTCCTGACTTCCTCAGCCAATCAGGCGGAGTGGTCCATCAGGCAGCCTAGCTGTCTGATTAGGGTGTCAGGAATCCTGATCAGGCACAACTGCAGGGCCTTACTCTTGACACTGAATAACAAACAGGAAGAATCGTGATTGCTCATTTATGAGCATATATTCGATATAGTTGGTATTACTGAAACCTGGCTGAATTATTTGTATGATTGGAATGTTCAATTAAATGATTATAACCTACTGAGGAAGGACTGAGTGGGCAAAGGGGGAATGGTAGTGGCACTCTGTCAAAAATGGCAGTACCTTTTTCCAAGTCACTGATAACCCAGAAGAAAATTATCTTGAATGCTTATGGATCAATGTCCTAATAGATAGGGTATTAGTTGGTGTCTGCTATCAGCCACCACATCACACTAGGGAACAGGGTGACAGCCTCCTTATTCACCTATCTACAATTTGTATTTATATTATTTGTATTTATATTAGTTCATAGTCAAAACAACCTTTTCATTTGCTCAATAATAACCAGAATTTGGCCCATTGTATCCCACTAGACTGCAAATCTTGACTCATATATTTAACGAGGGAAAGAGACTGAAGAGAGAGTCTGAATAAAAGCCTACCCCAAATAGCTAACAAAGAATAGTGGATTCTCAGGTGCTTCTTGAAGGAATGCTGATAAAACTAATTGGCAGCAGGCACCTAATCATTGAGGAGCTGGCGATATAAATTAGAGAATAAGTTAGATAAAAGAATGGTGCAAATGTTTGTTTAGTCAGCAATAAACCTTGTTTTAGGCTATTTATTCGGATATTCACATAAAACAAGCCCCTGCTATTTTTATCATCACATCTATATAGGTCTTTGTTCTCTGATTTGGGAAATACATGGCATAACATCCAAGTACACTCTCCTGCCAAAGCATGCTGTCATATCATGGCCTAAGCAGCTTAGTGAATTGTTTCAGTCTGTCTTATCAGAAAATAAAATGAAATGCTCTGAATTATGAGAAGAATTTCTGTGCCAGGAAACAGAGTTACTATCACAGATTTTCTGGTCAATGAACAGGCATCAAACGGTTGTACACAGGGTACTTTAATTTATTAAATTAATTCTATTTAAAAATCCATGTCTTTTCAGTAGCTTTTCCTTCATGTCTGTTCTGACCAAGCCTGTCAAAATTTTTGCTCAGTTTCTGCACCTCAGCTGCAGTCAGTTCTTTCTCCCATGTGTATTTCATAATCCCAAATTCATATACTGAATCTAGTTACAAAAGATGATATCACTCTAGTAACAGCTTAGTGGATTTTATCTTTCCCCTTTGTGTGTATCTACTTTCAAATAGAGCTCTATGAGTTTTTTTCAGATCAGTGGCTGAACCAAAAAATAATATTTTGTTTTGGGGGTCACAAAAATGCTTTATTTTTGTGGTTTTTCTTTTTTTTTTTTTTTGTCTTCTTTTTTTCTGTAAAGTTGAAATAAAATTTGAAACAAAATGTCATTTCCTATTGAAAAAAAAATGTGTTTAAAAAGTGTTGAAACAAAACGGGTTTTTATTTTGAATGAAATAATTTGAGAAATTCAACCCAAATGCATGAAATGTTTTGGTCACCCGAATCTGCATTTTTTTTGGCAGATCCCTCAGCTCTATTTATGAGGTCTAAGAGTTCAAACTCATTATCTGAGATCTTTTGAAATTTCAGTCAGTATTCTTAAACATATTATAAAGGGTTTAATTGTTTATTAATTGAACCTCCACACAAAACCCCAATTAACTCCAATTCCATTGCTAGTCAACTGCAAAGTTAAGGTAACATTTTAAAATAATATTTGAATTCAATTTAGAAATCACAGTTCCTGAACCAGTTATTTACTCTTTTATGTTCATGACTAAGTATTGTCAATTTAATGATAAGTATTTTTTATTACAAATGGCAGTAGCTCTGTACATATATACATTGGCATTCACTGCAAACTCAAAACCAACAATATAAGCGGTCACCTAAAATTTGTCCTGGTATTTAGTTCAACATTTCTTTAGTTATTCAGGTGTGAGTATCTGATAAAAGATATGAGAGTTTAGAAACTGATTTCAGGCACAAGAAAGCAGATGATGGCAAAATTTTAGTAGTAGGTTAACATACAGAAAGGACCTTCTCTGGATGATGTGATACTTGTACTGATATGCAGAGTGCCCTTGTAAACAGATAATTGGTTGGCACTTATGCTACGGAGCAACTTTTCAGCTACTTTGTGAACAGGCACTGGGCCAACCAGGGAGATGAGCATGAGTGCTGGCAGCAAAGACACTATGCAATTGTGGATGTGAGGGCATAATTCCCATCTTGAAATGCTTCTTCACCTTATAGTTAAGAGGATGTGTAATCACTACACCAGCTCTAAAACCAACACACCGTGGTAAAAATATTCACTGCGCTCCCAGGTAAGGTGATTGTGTGGCCTTGATGAATTAAGTAGTTTGCTGTGTGTTTCATGCCTGTGAACTGGACTTTTGCTTCATCGTATTCTACCTAACTGAAGTCAAGGATACATTTCTGAGTAAATCAATAAAAATAGTTTATTTCAGCATAGGAAAGTCTTAACAGTAGTCTACATACAATGGAAGATATTGCCTTATGCAGTAGAAAATTAACTTTTATATCTGCAGGTGAGCATGGAATATTCAGAATAATGTTTAATCTTTAAGGTCTAGGTAAAGTGACACCAAATAAAAGAATTTGTTTATTAAGATGATGTGTGCTCGAGATATAGGTCCCAATTCTGCAAGCTACTCTGCTTGCAGATATTTACACCTGCCAAATGACACAGTTAAGCCAATGTGGCTATGAAGGAATTGCTGAGACTGGTGACATCACCAAAGGGGGTGAAGTCTCTGGGGATGTTGGTGAAAGTGACAGTTGAGTGGATCTGGAGAGAGGGAGATCTGGGAATGGTGACAGGGAAGTTACCAGGAGTCAGTGGGTTTACAGAAAGTCTCATTAGACTTGCCTGGAGAACTGGGATAAGAAGGGTTAGCAGAGCTCTAAAGAGGGAACCTGAAGAGGCTGAAGAGAGCTCACCTTGGTGTCCCAAGTCACAGAAGTTTTCCACATAGATACATCATGTTGGGCTTTGGAAGGGAGAAATTCCTCAGAGAATGTTCAGGACTCCCAAAGCTACTTGCCACCTGGAACCTACTTGCAAGGGTTGGTGTTGAGAGATGATATCAGACACAGACACATCATGGCACAATATGTATGCATATTTGTAAATAATTACAAAGCTGAAGATTGACTGAGATAGGGTAAGATTGGTTTCTATGTATAAAATTATTTAACACTTTCAGTTCCATGTGAGATTTTATTTGTTCCAAGTGTAATGAATATGATACTTTATTTTCACCAACTCTAAGACTGAGTTTGCTATGTGCTACTAAGTTATTTAGACACCTGACAGCCGCTTCTCAAAGTGACACTACATAATAATTATCACATGCTAGAGTGCACCTCTGGGTTTCCAATTCCTTGGGAGAAAGGACTAAAACCTTTTAACTTTAAGTCTAAACAAGACAAGGAATGAATACTGGACAGTGGCAGATAAACAATTATATGTATATACATGAATATACGTGGCAGCTATTCACAAGAGGAGGAGCAGGTCATCACAAGTGCATTGAATACTTTAGGGATCTGCTTGTGCACTGCGATTTGAGAGACTGAAGCATCGATTTGCTATAATGAAAGCTACACTCATATTCTTATCTCTTCTTTCTTTTTCTGTGAAAAATTCTACTTAAGGGACCAAAGCTAAATTATCTGAATCTAAGAAATTTCACTTGAATAAGCCAACAATGAATAGGTACCTGTTGTGTGGATTACAAATGTAGCGGGGTATAGATAATTTATTGCACAAATATAAACCATACTATATATATCCCACTCTTTGGTTGATCCTGAGTTCCCACAACAAACCCCAGTCTTATTCATAACAGCTCCCCTTAAGAAAAGGCCACAGTCCCATCAGGTTACCCACTCCCATAAGTCTTTTGTTATGTAGCCCATTAGTCCTAAAAGCAGCACCTCTCCAAAATCCAACTGAGCATCTCCCTGGTCACAAGAACCCACCTAAAGTTCATATTCAGCCATTTCCATCCTGCCTTGAGGTCCAGCTGTCTACTCCTCCCTCTGCGTCTGATGGGTTGCACACAGTCCTTGGGATGTAGCAGGGCTTTCATCTCCTTTTTCAGGCAGGCAGTTAACCTTTTTTTCCCCTTGCATAGGTGGTAGGCTACATACACTTCACAATGCACATATGCTAATCTTGGATGAAAAGAAAGACAAATTTTACCTTCATATGCACCCTATGGAACATTGATGGATCAAATTCAACCCAGTGTAAATAGATGCAGCTTCATTTGGCAAGCATATAGAACTTCCTTTTCTAACTTTAGATACACTAAACTGCACATTGAATTATGATGTATTACTTTTAACAATAAGCAAGACTATGCTATATTCCTTCTTCTACAGAAAGGAGACCTGATCTCTGCCAGGTATCAAGACAGTATCAAGGTATTAAGACAGTAGGAGGTATCAAGACAGTTGGAGGTATCAAGACAGTAGGAATAGGTGTGGGGAAATATAGGGGCAACAACAATACATTTACACATTTACCCAGTGAAGACATGTGTGCCATACGATAGGGAAGTGATTTTCTTTTTTTTTATTAATTATAAAGACAAGAGAGTCAATAGATAGGAGACTTAATCAGCTATTTCTTGTAAAATGGATTCAAAAGAGAATGTAGTACCTTTACATATTAACTCAGGAAGGGCAATTTTTGTGTTGAGTAGGCTGTGTGGAAGACAGCATATACATGATGGTGGGAGAAACAGATAACCAGGGTGTAAAGGCTAATATCCTTGTCCAAGCGAAGGGTGAGGACTTTGCATGTTAATAAATGAGATTAGATAAGTATGGAGAGGTAGAGTTAAATAAATTCCTGAAAGTAATAACTAGAACTGGTCAAAACATTTCAACAGAACAGTTTTCCATTGGAAAATGCAATTTATTTGAAATGCTTCCTCTGCATCATGGGGAATGGGTCACTTGCAAGTTTAAACTAATGTAAATGGTGGATTCTCTAACTTGAAGTCTTTAAATTATGATTTGAGGACTTCAGTAACTCAGCCAGAGGTTATGGGTGTATTACAGGGTGGAGTGGGTGAGGTTCTGTGGCCTGCAATGTGCAGGAAGTCAGACTAGATGATCATGATGGTCACTTCTGGCCGTAAAGTCTATGAATGTCAGTTGTGATGAAGTTTTCGATGAGAAAAGTCACAATGAAATACTTTGACATTACTGAAACAAAACTAATTAATAGACCCAAATCCTTTTTTTTTCTTCTTCAAATTTTCATTCCAAAATTTTAACTTTCTTCTAATTCTGAATGAAAAAATTCAACATGTAGAATTTCCCATAGAATGCAAATTCCTTTCATCCAACCAGCTTTAGTAATAACAGAAAGCTAGGATCTGATGCAATAAAGAATGGAGGGATTCAAACAGTGAGAGACATAGTTGGCTTGACAGATAAAGGAGATATTCTCAGTGGCTTCACATTGGGCTCAAGCCAAAGCTCATAAAGTCAATGGAGTCTTTCCATTAACTTCAGTAGGTTTTATAGAATCATAAAAATATATGGGTGGAACGGACCTTGAGAGGTAATCAAGTGCATATCCCCATGCTGAGGTAAAACGAAGTACACCTAGACCATCCCTAGCAGGCATTTGTCTAATCTGTTCTTGAAATCCTCCAAAACAGGGATTCCACACCTTCCCTTGGGTTTCCACAACCTCCCTTACCTATTTTGGTACTTAACTATCCTTATAGTTAGAAAGTTTTTCTTAATATCTAACCTAAATCTCCCTTGCTGCAGACTAAGATTACTTCCTATCCTATCTTCAGTGGACTTGTTACCCAGGGTTTCTCAGAACCCAAATCAGTGGTAAGTTAACTGTTTCTCTCCAGGCGATGTCAGGAATAAATAGGGGCACAGCTCATCCATCTGTTAAATAATCGGCACAAGCAGGAGTGCTTTCATCTAAAACTACTTTTTAAAAAATCTCAAGTATACAAACACACACATATGCTGTTACGTTAGCTTCAGGGCATCTTAAACTTTATATTTACCGAAGTTAAGATGGTTTTGAGGAATCAGCAGTTAGTCTTCCACAGAGCCTTCTCCTTCCGTCTAGCTGCTGGGGAACCTAGGTGTCAGATCCTTCCCCAAAGAAAGCTCCCTTGGACTGCTCCAAAGCAAATTATTTTGCCTAATCTTTTATAGCTGACTCTAACAAAGCACATAACCTATAGTGTCTCCTAATAGATCAGCACAGTAACCTCTAATGGGTCACTAATTCTCATAATTTCAACAAATTACTCATTATCTCAAAACATTTCTTAGTATTTCTAGTCATGATAGCAATATGTCAGGGGCACTTAAAACCAAGGTTGCTATTCATTCACTCTCTTCCATACCTATAATCTGTTAACTTTCTGTTCCATCCTCCTATTCTGATTAGAAAACTGCAAGTATGCAGCTGTCTGACCTTGCCTCACAAAGGCCTAACATTATTCCTTACGATGTAGTATTTGGTTTTCAACTGGCAGTGGTTGAGCATACAAAATGGCTGACTGCAGTACTGTCAAGTTCTGCAGTAAATACAGGAATGTCAAATTCTCAGGTAACAGACATGGAGAACAATTGATCACTGTGCTCTTTTTGACAGCCTTTTACATATTTGAAGGTTGTTATCAAGTCCCCACTCAGTCTTCTTTTCTTCAGACTAAACATGCCCAGTTTTTTTAACCGTTCCTCATAGATCATGTTTTCTAAATCTTTTATCATTTTTGTTGCTCTCACCTAGACTGTCTCTAATTTAGCCATATCTTTCTTAAAGTGTGGCACCCAGAACTGCATACAGTACTCCAGCTGAAGTCTTGCCAGTGCCAAGTTGAATGGAAAAAATACCTCCTGTGTCTTAGATGTGACACTTCTGTTAATATACCCCAAAATAATTTTAGTCTTTTTACAATTGCATCACAATTTTGACTCATATTTCAATTTGTGATCCACTATAACCACGAGATCCTTTTCTGCAATACTACTGCCTCACTAATTATTCTCCATTTTGTAGTTGTGCATTTGATTTTTCCTTCCTAAGTGTATTTGTATTTATCTTTAATTTTATCTTGTTGATTTCAGACTAATTCTCCACATTTTCAAGGACATTTTAACTTCTAAGCCTGTCCTTCAAAGTGTTTGCAACCACTTCCAACATAGTGTCATCCACAAATTCTATAAGTGTACTCTCTACTCCAGTACCAAGTCGTTAATGAAAATATTAAATAGCTGTACACCCAGAACAGATCTCTGCAGGACCCCACTAGATACAAGCTCCCAGTTTGACAGCAAACCATTGATAATTATTCTTTGAGTGGGATTTTTCAAACATGATTTGTTCTTGACAAATCCATGTTGGCTATTACTTATCATTCTATTATCCTCTAGGTGCCTACAAATTGATTGTTTAATAATTTGTTCCAATGTTTTTCAAGGAATCCATGATAGGCTGACTGGTCTACAATTCCCCAGATCTTTGTTCCTTCTTTTTAAAGATAAGTACTATGTTTGCCGTTCTTCAGTTTTCTGGAATGTCACCTGTCCTCCATGAGTTCTCTAAGATAATTGCTAACTGTTCTAAGAATGCTTCAGCTCGCTCTTTAAGTATCCTAAGATGAATTTTGTCAGGCCCTGCTGACTTGAATATATCTAATTTATCTAAGTATTCTTTAACCCGTTCTATCTATATTCTGATGTGTTCCTTCCTCTTGTTGTTATTATTAATTGTGTTAAGTATCTGGTAATGATTCACTTTTTAATGAAGACTGAAACAAAATAAGCATCAAACACCTCCACCTTCCTGGTGCCATTGTTCGCTCTCCCTTCCTGCTAAATAGTGGACCTACATTTTCCTGCATCTTTCTCTTGTTCTAATGTATTTACAGAACTTCATTTTGTTGCTTTTTATGTCCCTTGCTAGGTGTAGCTCATGTTGTGCCTCAGCCTTTCTGATTTTGTCCTTACCTGCTTTTGCTATTATTTTGTACTCATCCTTAGCTATGTGTCTATAGTTTCATTTTTCTTATAATTCATTTGAAATTTTCAGGTCATTAAATAGCTCCTGATTCAGCCCAACTGGCCTCTTACTATTCTTCCTATCTTTCCTATCTCTAATGAACAAAAGGAAGTATTCCTTCACACAATGCGCAGTCAACCTGTGGAACTCCTTGTCAGAGGATGTTGTGAAGGCCAAGACTCTAACGGGATTCAAAAAAAGAACTATATAAGTTCATGAAGTATAGGTCCATCAATGGCTGTTAGCCAGGATAGGCGAAGATTGCTGTTTGCCAGAGGCTGGGAATGGCTGATGGGAGGGATCACTTGATGATGACCTATTCTATTCATTCCCTCTGAAGCACCTGGCATTGGCCACTGTTGGAAAAAAGGATATTGGGCTAGATGGACCATTAGTCTGACCCAGTATGGATGTTCTTATATTCTCACGTTCTCCACATCCAGATAGCCTGTCTTTTTGATTGTCAACTCTCATGAACTCCTTTTTCATTTAGATTGTTTTTCTCATCGGACCATACCTACTGTTCCTGAGTCTGTTAAAGTCTGCTTTTTTTTTTTTTTTTTTTTTTTTTTTTTGAAGTCCACTGTCCTTATTCTGATGCTCTCACTCCTTCTTTTTTTTAGAATCATGAAATCTATCATTTTATGATCACTTTCACACAAGTTGCCTTCCACATTTAGGTTCACAACCAATTCATTCCTGTTTGTCACAATCAAGTCTAAAATGGGAACCCCCTGGTTACTTCCTCCAATTCTGAATCAAGAAGTTGTCCTCAATACATTCCAAGAATTTATTGGACATGTTGTGTTTTGCCCTATCACTTCCTCAATATATATCAAGATAGGTAATATCCACCATTATTACCAGGTCTTATGTTTGGATACTTCTGTTATTTGTTCTATAAATGCTTCATCCACCTCTTCCTCTTGATTTGGTGGTCTATAGTAGACCCAACACCATAATGTCACCCCTGTTTTTTCCCTTCTTATCTTCACCCACAGACCTTCAACTAGTCTGCCTCTCACCTCCTGCTTAACCTCAGAACAAGCATACATATTCTTGATGTACAATGCAACACCTCTTCCCTTTTGGATCAGGCCTTCTTGTGGAATGAAGTAGGGCCAAATTGGTGTCAGGGAGGCTAGAGAAATGGTTAAAGTAATCAAGACAGAAAATTATACATCCTGACTACATTATAGAGACTTAATATGCCATCCTGCTTGAGTTACTCATTCGCATAAGCAAGCTGTGAATTAAAGTGAGAGCTACATTTTTAATGCATGCCATCCTAAACTGTGTTTTATCCTTCTAAAAGCCTTTAAAAGGTTCTATCACTGCTGAATTTCTAAGCCTCTCATTTCTTCAGAAAGAGCTGTGTAAAATTTAATTTAGGTGTCCCATGGTTTGTGATTTATCTGCAGTTACTGGCATATTTTTCAGACTGTACCCAATTATTTTAATGGATTAACTTTCTTGAGTTTCCTTATGAAGGAACAGCCATTTTTACATGCTTTTAGCAGGTTGGATCTGAACAGGGTTTCACTTTTCTCATTTTTTAAATACCTATACTTTAATTATAGGGACATCTGGTTCCAATTCTTTTTTCAAAAGATGAATATGTCCATTAAAAAACCTATGGTACTTTACACATCAAGTGCAAGGCAGGAATATATGAATAGTTGTATTTATAAACCAGGAAATCATTTACCTGGATTATATACAAGAGAAATTTTACAAATGACCAAATAATCCAAACACTTCACATGAACACAACAAGTAGGACTACAGTGAGAAGCCTTTCAAAGTTTTCACTGTAAACCCTTTTTTAAAGGGGTGTATTGCTTGCCCATAAATTTTCACTCCCAAAGGAAATTGTATATATTGTTTAGAACACATTTATATACTAAATCAACAAAAAAATTGGTAACCCTTTAAAATACTGACCTAATAATTATTATTGATCTCTTTGCTATGCATAGTAATATCATCAGTCATAAGTAACTTCTATGGGCCCCAATCCTGCAAAGATTTACATAGAAACCTTACTCTAAGGACATGAATAGTTCCACTGAATTCAAGCAGACAACTTAAGCTTACTGTTAAGCACAGACATAAGTCTGTGTAGGATCTGGACCTTGAATTTCAATTTTTATTAAGCATCTACAAACTAGGCTGTATTTTTAAATATTGCCAACTTTATTGGGAATCATTTTAAGAAATGAGAGTGCAGATGAAAGAGATTTTACTGATGTTGGAAGCTTGTGCTCTGCCAAAAATATAGCTTCAATTAAATTTGAAATTAGTGAACCATTTGTTCATGATAATTCCCTTGATTCCACTTAGACATATGCATGCCTCAGCTGAATAAGTGCATAATCATATATCCATAATTCACATCCTATCTCAATCTTGCCCTTCCTATTGTTTATTTCCTCACTTGACTGTCAGTCCATTATTTAAGGACACATGGTTCCTGTGTCTGATTCAGGTACATAATGTAGGTAGGGTATAAAGAACCCTTCCCCATTATGGTGCCACAAAAGAGTAACATTTTGGGGCAGCATGGACTGCTCCCTCCATTTTCCCCTAAGAGTGCATGGTGTCTCACAAGGGATAGGATAGAAAGAGAGGGAATAGGTGAGGCTGTTTCTGTGCTACACGTAATCAGTAGAGCTGGACATTGTTGGAGGCCTGGTGCAATTTTTGTTGCTTGACCACTGTTTTGGGGCCTAGCATAGCTTAAATTGCTTACTTGATCATTCTGGCCTCAACAATTTGACATCTGTTTAGCAGAGACAAATAGGAATACTGAACAACCTTGCAGATATCTCAGTTTACCATGGCACATAATAAGTTGAAATACATAACATGTATGTTTGCAGCTGCACATAGATAGTGGTGATGGGAATAACAAGTTATCCTTGAATGTCTGGGGGAACAATTTTCCACTGCCAAGGGGCATATTTTGTTTACTGCCCCTCTTAGAACCAGATGTCGGTTTGATGACCCCAATAATTATGGTGAGAATGGAATGTGGTTAAGGGTGAGAACCCGATGTAGGTGATAGAATGTATAATAATTAATAGATAGGAAATGAAGTGAAAGTTGTGTATAGAAAGGTATAAAAAGTCACCACTTACTCCCTGATTGGGCCCCTGAAGAAAGCTGTTTCTGTATACAGCCTTCTGAGTGATTGCTTAGCTCTTCAGGTTTAGTGAGTATGATATATTGTAGTTAATATTAGACTTTGTATTTAGCTAGTATATTTATAGAAAACCTTGCACATTAAACCTTATTGATCTGCAAATCAGGTGTACTGTGTTTCACTGGTATCTACACTGATCAGTAAGCATTCAGTATCAACAGATGTCTGTGCATGGTAAAAATGCATGTCAGATTATTAGGTTATGACTACACTGACAGCGGCAAAGTTGCCGCCTTCAGATCGACTTCTCTGGATCGACTGAGCAGTCAGTGAAGACTCACTCAGTCGATCCAGAATTCAACGTATTAAGACCACCTTCTCAAGTGGCGCAGTGCTGCATCGATGGGAATGTGGTTCCCGTCAGCACAGTGCAGTGAAGATGGCGCGCAGAACAGAAGCAGAGAAGTCGATGGGAGTTACGCAAGTCTTTTGCATAGCTTGAGTAACTCCGGTCAACTGCTGCTGAATCTTGGAGGTGAGTGTAGACAAGCCCTTAACACACACAAAAAACTTGTTTAGTGACAACTAAGTTTGCATTTCAACAACTAAAATTACATGGAAACAAGAAGTTAAGGGGAAAGTCTCCAGAATTCCTTGGCATCTTATATTGCCTACAATGTTTTTTGACAACACACTCCAATACAGCGTTTACTTTCATTTCCAACATACACTGAAAAGTAATTCATATGCCAACTTCTTCCAGTTTACTGTATTGCATAAAATCTTGATGGTAACCTCATGGTATCTATAGATTCACACATCTGACTATCACATAATCCATTCAGTTGGAAACATATTCTACTTTAATATTGCTGAGGTCCCCATTAAGGTTTAGCAAGAGGGTGTGAGAGTCCTAATCCTTTGAAGATCTGACTGAGTTCAATTTATGCCACCTTCTGGGCAGAGGTCTCTCTAGCTCTAGGCAAGCTGGGCAGCTACCTAAGACAGTAAACTTGCTCCTGACACCCTTCCATAATCACAGCCAGGCAGTTGGCCAAATTTATGTAGCCTGGGAGGCAGCAAACTGAAGTGTTGCCTGGATCGGCAGATTCTCTTGCATGGACTCTACTTCTGGCCCATTGCAACGCTCGTTC
Source organism: Emydura macquarii macquarii (assembly GCF_026122565.2). Taxonomy (NCBI): domain Eukaryota; kingdom Metazoa; phylum Chordata; order Testudines; family Chelidae; genus Emydura; species Emydura macquarii. Next base: position 13,305,235 of record NW_027130520.1, on the reverse strand, counting down.
CTTCATATAGGCATTGTCCTAAAGGATTTGCAGGGTGGTTGTTTTTACACTTCTTGAAGTCTAACCTTTCACATAAATGGTTCTGAAGGAGTAAGAGAACAGTAAAGAGCTATGTTCCCTTTAAGAAAATGCCATGTATTTGAATAATAAATGTATCGAACTCCCATGAACTACTTGGGTGGCCCTTTGGAAAACTGTCATAGCAATACAGGCATTGTGTGTCTGGATTTTTTTTTCTCTGATACTTAGATTTCAATTCCTTGTGGCAGAGACCACATCTTTCCCTGTGTTTTGTACATCATTGTAATAGGCTCCTATCTTTGTCCCTAAGACACCCCAAACAGGCTGGACCAAAACAGGCTGAGTTCATAAGCACCAGTGTGTTATTTATTAGGTCCCCTCCACCAGACCACTAGAACAGACTTATGCAGCAACATAACAATTGGAAGTAATCGCCATCTCTTCCCACTGTCTCAAGAGGAAGAGGAAAAGATCTCCTCATCTTGAGATCCTGTTTCTCCTGCTCTCCTGACAGCCTGCTCTATTGCCTTTCCTTCCTGTCCTTTAAGAGTTCCTGAGTGATGGGTTAATTGCTCTTATTAACTCATCAACCCCCTGCCTAACTGAGCTATTGAACAGCAATTTCCCAATGAGGTCCACTGAGGAAGATGGAGGAGAAGGGACCCGAGAGGCTAGCTAGTGCCTTAGGGACAAGAGTGCTGATCAGCTCTAGGTTGCTAGCACTCTGTCTCAAGCATTAAGCATAGTTTTCAGTGCTCAACAGGCAGGTTTTTTCGTATAGTTGTTTTCAAAGTCTAGCACGTGAGCGTGTGTGGAGGGGAGAAGGGAATGAGGGCAGGAGGACAAAATAAATGGTTTACTACTAAAATAAAATGCTCAAATAAAATCTTGAGTATACTAGCAGCTCAGGAACCATCCAGGAGAACAATTATAGAAAATACAGATATAATTACCATAATCAAATATATATATAATACAACTGTCACAGTCCTGGTCATGCTCCCATTTTTGCACAGTCACCGGGATGCAGTCTTTGGACCCTCATTCTGGGTCCATATGCTTTTAAATACCCTTTGGTTACCAGGTGGGGTTCAGATTCCTGTGCCATAGACTCTGTCTGATGCTTTTCCTCAGAAATTGTCCTAATCCCTCCAGATTATAGAATCATAGAAGATTAGGGTTGGAAGGGACCTCAGGAGGTCATCTCAACCAACTCACTGCACAAAACAGGTCCAACCCCAACTAAACCATCCCTGCCAGGGCTTTGTCAAGTCACACCTTAAAAATCTCTATGGATGGAGATTCCACCATCTCCCTAAGTAATCCATTCCAGTGCTTTACCACCCTCATAGTGAAAAAGCTTTTCCTAATATTCAACCTAGACCTCCCCCTCTGCAACTTGAGACCATTGCTCCTAGTTCTGTCATCTACTACCACTGAAAACAGCCTCATTCTTCTCTTCTGCAGACTAAACAAGCCTCTCCTCATAAGTCATGTGTTCCAGCCCCCTAATCAATTTTGTTGCCCTCTGCTAGACTCTCCTATTTGTACACACCCTTTCTGTAGTGGGGGGGGATCCAAAACTGTACACAATATGTAAATGTGGCCTCACCAGTGCCGAACAGATGGGAATAATCACTTCCCTCAATCTGCTGGCAATGCTCTTACTAATGCAGCCCAATATGCCATTAGCCATCTTGGCAATAAGGGTACACAGTTCACTCATATCTAGCTTCTTGTCCACTGTAACCCTGAGGTCCTTTTCTGTCAGTCCCCAGTCTATAGCAGTGCAAGGGATTCTTCCATCCTAAGTTCAGGGCTACACTTGTCCTTGTTGAATCTCATCAGATTTATTTTGGCCCAATCCTCGTTTGTTTAGATTGCTCTGTATGCTCTTCCAACCCTCCAGGGTAGCTACCACTTCCCCCAGCTTACTGTCACCTGAAAACTTGCTGAGGATGCAATCCAGCCCATGCTCCAGATCATTAATGAAGATGTTGAACAAAAACCAGCCCCAGAACAGACTCCTGGGGCAATCCATTTAATACCAGCTGCCAACTAGACATTGAGCCGTTGATCACTACTTGTTGAGCCTGATGATCTATTCAGCTGTCTATCCATCTTATAGTCCATTCATCCATACTTCTTTAACTCGCTGAAAGAATACTGTGGGAGACTGTATCACCTTCCCCTCTTCCAAGTGCCTCAAAATGGATTCCTTGTGGACCTGCCTCATGATTTTTCTGGGGACTGAGGTGAGGCTGACCAATCTGTAATGCCCCGGTTCCTCCTTCTTCCCTTTTTTGAAGATGGGCACTATATTTGCCTTTTTCCAGTCATCTGGGACCTCCCCCAATTGCCATGATTTTTGAAAGATAATGGCCAATGGCTCTGCATTTACATCACTCAACTTTCTCAGCACCCTCAGATGCACTGCATCCAGTCCCATGGACTTGTGTATGTCAAGCCTCTCTAAATTGTCCTGAATCTGTTCTTTCAGCACTGAGGGCTGCTCACCTCCTCCCCATTCCAGTGCTGACTGCTCCCCGCACCCACCCCAACTTTCCCAGAGCTCCATCTTATTAGTCCGGTGATTTACAGGTAACAATTGAAGCAAACAGACACATATTTTGTAATCGGATTTCTAAACTAATCACTCTTTTCTTTAGATAGCAGAGGTGAAACAATAAACATGTGCCATTCCTTGAGTGAATTTGCTCACCACAGTTGAGAATTTCTTGGGATTTGGGTCTGTCCCCTTTCAGGGTTCCAGGTTCCCTCCCCTGGGCTTCACTGCTCCATCTTATGGCTTCTCCTCTGAAACATAGAGTCTTTCTCTGACCTCTGAGGTCACCTCCCTTCAACTTTGGCAAGTCCTGCAGTCAACAGGTCCTCTCACTCAGGAAATGTGGCTATTGGCTTCTCTCTCTCTCTCTTTGTGTGTTTTTAAAGTGCTTGCACAGCAGCAACACCTCAGTCTTATTGTTATCCTATCTAGAGATTTTCCAGTCTCCTATCCTGCCTCCTTGAAAAACAGCTGGGTCAAACTTGTTCTTCTTCGAGTGTTTTCTCAGTGGGTGCTCCACTTCAGGGTTTGGTGTGTCCCGGCGCTGTCGATTCGAGATTTGTGCAGCAGTGCCTGTATGGGCTGCTTATCCGCAGATGGTGACTCACAGTGCTGTTGGCGCCCTAACCGCCACTCACATGGCCCAACCTCCTCAGTTCCTTCTCAACCGGCCCTGTCCTGAGACAGAGCTCCATAGCACTCCTTTCTCCTTAGAATAAATCAGAAAAATAAGCAATTTTAGTCATAGTTTAGGTCATAGTAATTTTTAGTTAAGATAGATATTGTTTATAGCTTAAATAAATAAATAAATACATTTTTACTATCATTCTTCCCTCATGTTAGTATACTTAGCGAGGAAGTACCATCTTCCCACAAATTTCAAAATACCGGGATCACCAGGATTCAAGAGGTATGAGTCCTGTGGAACCAAGGTCTCATCCGCACCGAGCTGAAAAATGGCACCGTCTACAGCACCATCTACAGCAGCCAAATTGGTGCTGAAAGCAGCACCGGCACGCATGCCACCACCCTCACTGTTGCCCTTGGTGACGTCACCATCATTGGCACTGACAAGAGAGAAACCAAGAACTGCTGTACTGACAATCACACAGAAAGAACATTCAACCTCGGCGCCAGCTGCACTACCAATACACACTCTCGGACCACGCACAGGAAGACAATCCTTCTCACTCTCCACTCTACGGTACTGATAGATTGCCTTGTATGCAGACATCACAATCTTCTATTTCACCCATTCATACTCCACTACCAAGTGACGACGAGGAAGGCTCACATGAGGGAGTCTTCTTTCCATATCAATCCTCCCTGTACAGATGAGAATCTATAGCTCCAATGAAATCACTGTCTCAGATCGAGAAAACCATGACAGAATAGACTGAGCAAATGAAGATTGTCCCTCAGAGATCTTCCCACTTACATAGCACAAGAAATCTAGGCACATCCCACAGCTTTCAGCAACACATACCATCAACATCGGCCATAAGCTCTGACAAGCCTGTTCCACCATCACCTATCCTTGACAAAGTCCTTGAAACATCAGATGATGGCATGCAGGAGGAGACTTCCCACTGCTCACAATTCATCCTCATCACCTGACTAAACAGTGATGCCTCCTCCTCCAACCACAGTAGACGACTTCAAAGAGTTTCAAGACTTATTCAAATGGGTAGCATTATCACAAGACATACCTTTACAAGTCAAAGAGACCCAACATAAGTTACTCCAGATATTACACACTACTGCCAATATTAAAATAACTTTGCCAATTAATGATGCCATAATACAGCCTACTGATACAATCTGGAAAACACCAGCATCAGTCCCTCAAACCTGCAAGAGGTCTGACAGGAAATATTATGTACCATCAAAGGGTATGGAGATTTTATTCACCCACCTTCCCCCTAACTCTCTGGTGCTGGATGCAGTACACCACAGGAACAAACAAGCCCAGCCTAAATCCACTCCAGGTGACAAAGACAGCAAACATTTGGATGTTTTTGGACAAAAGGTATATTCCTCAGCAACCTTATAATTTAGAGTGGCCAACTATAATGCCTTACTGGCCAAATACGATCACGATAATTATTGGAAAATCAATGAGCTAATACAATACTTACCTGAAGAAAAGCACGCACAGTTAAAATCTTTAGTAGATGAAGGACAACTGATTGTTCGGACGGCTCTGCAGGCATCTCTAGACGTAGCTGATACGGCAGCCTGCACAACAACCACAGTGGTTGCTATGCACCGCGCCTCCTGGCTCCAATTGTCTGGCATCCCAAAAGACTTGCAAACAAAAGTTGAAGACTTACCTTCCGAGAAGGACAAATTATTTTAAAAAAAGATTGACGAAACATTACACTCTATGAAGAACTCCAGAATGACCCTCAGAACCTTGGCCATATATACACCATTCTTTAAACGTAGGAGATACCTGCCCTACTAACAGAGACTTCTCCAATCTCCAACCAAGGCCCTATAAGCACTACAGACAAAAACAGCAACCACAGAGGAGAAGGCAAACATCTAACCATTCCTCCTCTTCTCAACCAATCGAGCCCAAACAATTGTTTTGAAGGTTCAGTTGAGGGTCTGAAACACATCTTGCAGGCAGGAACACCAACCACTTTTGGACACCAATTATGCCCCTTTTACACCAGGTAGGCAGCAATCGCTATGGACAGATGGGCCCTAGAAATCATCCACACAGGCTACTCCACTCCCTTCACATCCACTCCACCTACCCACCCACCCTCCCTGTCCCTCTTCAGGACCCTTCCCATGAGCAACTGCTGCAGGAGGAAGTCCTGCATTTACTACATCTGGGAAAATAGAGAGGGTTCCATTTCAATACAGGGGCAGGAGATTCTATTCCCAATATTTCCTCACACAGAAGAAAAACAGAAGGCTGGGGGTGGAGACCAATTCTAGACCTCAGATTGCTCAACAAGTACATTTGTGTTCAAAAGTTCAAAATGGTCACCCTAGCTATGATCATCCCTGCATTACAAAGAGGAAATTGGTTCTCAGCCCTCGACGCTAAAGGACACTTACTTTCATATTACCATACACCCATCTCATCGATGATTCCTTAGGTTTACAGCCAGTATGGAACATTACCAATATACATGTTACTCTCAGTATAATTATGAGGCCTCATCCAAAATTTTTACCAAAGATATCATCATCTTTCCATAGTAACCAAGCCATATATCTGCCAACATATTACCCCAAGTCACACAAAAATCAATCAGAGGCTATCTGGCACACACTGGACATGCACAGAGCACTATTATTCTACCTAAACAGAACCAAACACTTCTGTAAATCAACAACTTTTCACAACAGAATTCTCAAAAGGCAACACGATATCCTCTCAAAGGCTATCTAGATGGATATCATGTTGTATTCACCTGTGTTATGTACACTCAGGATTGAAATCTCCACCAGGTATTAAAAGTCACTCTACCGGAGCAGTGGCTACCTCTGTTGCCTTTCTCAACAACATCTCTATATCTGAAATTTGCAGGGCAGCAACATGGGTTTCAGAGCACACCTTCATAAAAAATCACACTATCACAAATATCACTGATAGGGACACTCAATTAGGATCCACAGTACTATCATAGGTTACCGAGCATGCTCCGAAGTCCCCCCACCAATAGCAGGACGCTGCTCTACAGTCACCTGAAGTGGAGCACCCACTGGGCCAACACTTGAAGAAGAAGAGAAAGTTACTCACCTTGTGCAGTAACCGAGGTTCTTCAAGATGTGTGTCCCTGTGGGTGTTCCACTACCCCACCTCCTCCCTTTTACTTCAGAGTATCTATAACTCTACACGATAGAGAAGGAACTGAGGGAGTTACACCTTGCGAGTGGTGGTTAGGGAGCCAACAGTACTGCGAGACACCATCTGCGCATGTGTGGCCCATACAGGCACTGCTGCATAAATCTCCAATTGACGTAGCCAGGACACACCAACACCTGTAATGGAGAACCCACAGGGACACACATTTTGAAGAACCTCGGTTACTGCACAAGGTAAGTAATTTTCTATTCCCCTATGCTTCAACTGCCCTATTATCCTAACCTTTTCAAGTTAATGACTCTCCACTGTCCCCACTCTGGGAGAGAGACAAAACCATCGCTAATAGAAGATATCTGATTCCACATAACTGAGGATTCAATATACAGTAATTTAATAAAATAAATGAGAATTCATAAGTTGTACATACTCAGATGCCCCAAATCATCACAATAATTTACTACTGCTAATATAATTTATAAATCTACAGATTTATTTATTACTTGCAGATTTAGCTATATTTTCAGCAGATAACTTTTAATTTCCTTTCCAAAAAATTCTAAGTAATAATTCTTATGTTGTCCTTCATATTATTTAACATTGTGGTTAAGTTTGTTCCTATACATTTTGAAATAATATCCTGGGGAGAAAAAAAGATGAATTATCTGACTGGCCTCATTTCTGTATTGAGGGACATATCTACCAGTGACATGACTGCATTTTCAAAAGGAGAGAGTAAATGAATAAAAACTATGCTTAATTTAACTAAGAAATTAATCCTCAGGCACTGTGAAAGATCACTTTTCTCTGACATTAAAGCTATGGTTCACAGCTCCATCAATGCTGCTGCATATGAAAGAATTCTTTTCAGAATAAATTTCTCACAAAGCCATTAGAAGAAAAAATCTATTCTTGGTTTTGTTATTATTGTTAACATAATGGTAATTTCATTAAACTTTTTTTTTTCAGACACAGTTATAGAATTTACCTGGGGCAGAGGGGACTTTGTCGAACACAACCCCTTACAAACATATTCTAACTCCCACAATAACTGTATATGATATAGACATATATATATGTCTTAACTGCAATAGACAAGAAAAAATATATATATACCAATAACAAATAATGAGTAAACAGCAGATGTTAATTATGCAGCTAGGAAATTTATGTACTATGACAGAAAGTTTAGCAATGTATTGAAAAACGAGATATATCTGAGTCAGAAAAATGGAACTACTAGGAATGCAGACTGCAGACACCATAAGAAACGAGGGGTGTAACTGTGAGAAGCTATAAATGGGCAATTAGAACCAGAAGGCACTGAAATCAGTCTGTCATATTTATCATCAGCTGCAAGCTCCACAGATATGGTAACTGCATGTGCACTGTACTATTAATTAATTAATTACTTGTCAATCTTAGGTACCTGAGGTTTCTCTAATTACTAAGTAAGATTGAATCTGAATTGGTGGCAAGCTGATGGAAACTGATGCAACCTTATGAGGCAGGGAAAGCTCTCCCTGTCAGAGTTCAGAGACCCACAGGGGAAGGAGGATGTTAGGTGGTTAGGATGTTTATTTTCTAAATGATCTGCACTCTCTCGTGCTTTATATGATTAAGTATAAAAGAGCAGTGGTGTTACAATCTGAGTAAAGTGTCTCTCTGAGTGTGTTATATGCTTCACAACTGCCATGTGCCACCTGAGAATTACATGGTAAACCAGAAGGTTCACAATTTGAGATGGAGTCCTGGGAGAGCCTTTGTTTAAGTGATGGAAGAATCTGAAGGATCAGCACTGAGCCCATGGCTAGGCAGCTGCACAGCAGATTCCAGTTCACAGAATGGAGTGTGAGACAGAGTATCTGCTCCCAAGTACATGCCTAGGGACCCTCAAGTTTGGGGCAGTGTCTGAGCTCTGTTCAGGCTCTGGAAGCTTTAAAGTATGAAGGGACTAGATGCTTGGATTCTCCTTGCAGCCATCAGGAAGCACTTAGCCAGATCTGTGACAGAGATAAATGAGGATGAAGGGTAGTGACTGAAGTGAGAGGTAGTGCAGTTGAAGAGTGTAGCAGTAAAGGTGTGTAGTCTGTACAAAGCAAAAAGATATAACTCCAGGGAGATCAGTGAGACAAGTGGAATGGGCAACAGATGAGGAAGAGAAAACCAGTAAGAAAAAAAAGAAATAAAAATAAAAGTGAAAAGGGAAGTATAGGTAATTAGAACAGAAAACTCAGAAGAAAGAAGGGGGAAGGTAGAGCAGGGAAGAATATATAAAAGAAAAAAGAGAAGGCAGTAAGGTAGAACTACTAATTACAAATACTCCTCTGAATTCATCAATGTTAATGGAGTTACACCTGCTTAGATCACATCTGCAAACTGAGATGACCCATAAACTCTAGTATGTGATTAATGGGGTACCCGAGGGACAGAGCTTGCCAGTGAACAACAATTCCTTTTTATGGCAACTTTCATGACTTCAGAATTTGTTTTCATTCTGCACTGGACTGAAGCCAAAACTTTAAGATATTTGCACAAATACAGAATTGTGTCAAAACATCTGTTTTCATATAGAAAATGTCAGGTTTTCTATTCCCCTCTCTCTCTGTAAGTTTCCAGAGACTCCACCCTTAACCTCCGAAACCTTCCCATCAAAAACTTTGTTGAAATCAATATGTGTCTATGAAACACTTCGGCTTCAATGAAACAGCATATGTCAACAAAAACATATTTTGTCAAAAATGTTCTGACCAGTTCTTCTGAGGAATCATATAGCTATCCACTGCCCATCATCATTTATACACCTGACTGCAGCAAGACTGGGGCAGTTTTCAAGTTCCTGATGTGTGAATGTGAGTGTATGTGTGAGAGAGACAGAGCACATGCAAGTGAACACACAGGGGAGTGCACATGACAGTTTCCCTATCCTTTGCATAATGAAGAGCTCCTGAGAACTGGTGAAACAGTGACTATTCCTAGTGACCCCCACTAAGCCCGACAGAGTAGGGGCAGCCTGACAAAGGCTCTCTAGAAATGCAGGGAAGAGCAGGTCAAAGTATAATTTGTTACCATTACCAGTTCACCCTTTTGTTTTAAAAGTTTTCAGGGCATGTGATGGGTGGCACCAATAGAGAAACAAACACAGATATAGATATATAGTGAATTGAGGAAGACCTATTTAGAGTAAAGACAAGACAACCAAGGTCAAGCTTCAATTGAAAGTGAGAAGTAATAAGCAAAAACAACGAGAGTTCTGTAGCACTTTAAAGACTAACAAAATTAATTTCGGCAGGCGTAAGTTTTCGTGGGTGACTAAGATCAAAGGATATTGATTGTATACATTTAAGCAAGGTCTGATTCTACACAAAACAGATCAAATCAGGCTCACATCTAATTTCAAACCCAACAAGGGAGTATTGTCAGATGTTATTTCAATAAAATGACCCTTGATATTGGTTGGCTCCATTATGCCATATCATCATGCTGAACTGCTCAACATGCTGTTCTAGGGTGTCTTTGCACTCTCTGTCTTCACCCAGTCTCTTTTTCTGCTTCTTTTGTTGGCTGCCTACACAAGTTTGCTTTCCTCTTAGTCTTTCTCTCCATGTGTGATGGCCAAATGATGCTTTGCATTATCTTTATCTATGCCTTTTTAGTCAAAAAAACCCAAAAACAAAACAAAACAAAACAAATAAAGCAAACAGACAGCTTGAGTTGTCAAACATTTTTGCTTTAAATATCTTTTCTAAAGATAAAATCATTTTTATTTAGAACAGCCCTACTGTGATGAGGGTATAACTATGACTAGCTGATACAATGCTGGATACAACCTGCCCTCGCTACACTAACTGCAAAACTATGATCAGCATTGTGTTGTTATTTTGACTCTTTAATATCATGTTCTAACAGAATACATTTTTGTAGTGAAGATAAGGCACTTTACAAGTGTTCTAGATGTACAAAGAATACTAACCATGCTTTTCATGGCTGAAGAAGACATTATGGAGATAACTTACTGTCAGGTGGATGAACACAATACGAAAAACATTTTCACAAATATGTATTGCATTTAAAACCACAAATTCACTTTGACAATATTCACAACCAGTGTTAATGTTCATTCCAGAAAAACCTAGGCAGTCATCATAAAATTGCTTGCATTTTCTTCCTCTTGTTTATAAAATTTATATGATCCAATCAGGGAGCAGAATCAATTTCATATGACATAAGTGATACAAAACACAGTCAACAAATAATGAACAGTTGAAGTCTTCACAGACAACGCTTAGGCTGAAATGTTATTTTAAAGAGTTTGTCAATAATGAATGCATTTGCAAAAATAATTCATTTCATGAATAACATAAACATAAAATAGAACTAGATTAATTGTATAAATTATTCTCGCTGAACAGTTCACCAATTATTTAATTCACTTATTCACTAATTATTCACTAATTATTCAATTATTTATTGCTGACTACTACTGCCCATTATAAAAGTTCTAATATCTCCATTTTAATTTTTCTAGGCAACATAATGTATTAGAAGAGTTTGTCCAGCTCTAATTTCTGTATACTTTGTTTCAGATGGTCTTGGTATGTGATTAAATGGCTATGGCATGAGTATTAGAAATAAACTGTGTCCGGGTTGTTATTCTAGAACTCTTGAGGTGCACATTTTCTAGCTGTAAACCAATATAGTTAATTCTTTATCATCCCTGTCATTTAGGAATTCATTCACAGTCTTTAATAATTTCATTCTCTGTTCAAATATGTATTATTCCAATGACTCACCAGCTGATATATTATATGTATGCTACAGCACAACAACCTGTTTGAAGACATTTGGGAGAAATGCCCCCAAATTAACAGCTGGGCAGAAATCATGAAGAAGAATTGGATCAAGTTATTTTTTTAAAGATAGCAACACTAGTGACTAATGGTTAAAGACAATGTGTGTAATTTCAAGAACAATTGCTTAGATATGTAATGAGAAGTCAGCTCTTGTATGAAAAATAATAGATAGCCAAGTAACTAAGTGGGTAAAACTTTTATAGACTAATGTTTTGGAAATTCAGTAGGTCCTGCTTTGAAAAATGATGGTATTGATACAATACAATTTGGGGGTTTGTAATGAGAATCTTTGACTAGAAAAGTACAAGTAGATGGCATGGAAGAATTTCCAATTTCCACATTTTTCACATTTTAAATAAGGCAGTGTTATTTTGAACTGGATTGGTTCAGTATCTGTGATCTTGAGTAGAGAAGCAGCCATTCTTGAAAGTGTCCTTGACATTTACTCCTGAAGAAGATGAATTATAAAAATTGATTTAGATTTTCTGATACACTATTTCTAAACCACTGAGCCTTACCCCAAAACCCACTCAGTTTCATTTAAAACCCTATTATCACTTTGGGGAAAGGATAGGAAATACTTTAAATATAAAAATGTTAGGTATATATAAGTTTTAGGTGGACAACCAACCAATGAAACACAGCCAACAGTGAGGTGGACAGCAGCAACCAATCAATAGGCAGCAAACAGCATAACAATGAGGGGAAGGGGAAATTATAGCCTATGTATGGGGAAAAAATCAGTAATCTTGCAAAGATAAAATGCCATAAGATCTTTAATGGCCAAACAAAAGAGTCAGACCTCAGTTTTTAAAGTCTCATCTAAAAGACTCCACATATTAAGCTAAAGTCAGCTGAATTTATCTACTATGGAATAGATAAGGGCAAAGTCAACCCTGCAAGATCTGAATGTTTAGTTCCACAAAACATCAAAGCTGCTACTGCTTGACCTTTGTATGTGTATGGGAAGTACTCTTGACTTGGGTCCTGATCCTGCATTGTATAACTCATAAGCAGATTGTTTTGTCTTTGCCAAGTTCCACAACGTAGGATCAGGATGTTTTACAGATGGAAACCATTGACTGATCAGAGTAACATTTCAAATCTAATCTAATTTAAAGGAATAGTACAATTAAATAGTAAAATGAATATTTCTATTAAGATACAGGCAAAAATAAGTTTTCAAATAAAAATATAAAGTTAAGTACTTTATTCATTATATCATCAACTAAGATTTACAACTGATGTCATAAGAAAACTGAGAAAGAGAAACATTCATAGGAAATGAAGGAAAGATGACAAGCAAAACACAGCTTGTTGGACAAAAGATGTAACACACAGATTTTGGAAATTCTCATCAAACATATAGATCTGGTTGAAATAAATGGCTTTTTGATTAAAAGAAAAATGTCAAGTTTTGGTAAAAAAGAAAATAGGTTTAATGTTTTTTTAAAAACAGGAATTTTCCCCAAAATATTTTTTGAAAACTGAAAAATATTACTTTTTGGTTTCAGATTTTAGAAGAAAAAATAATCTAGAAGTTTAGGGAAAAAACAAAAAACTATTTTTCTCCAAAGTTTTCTGAGAGATAAAATGGCATTTTTCAACCAGTTCTAACAACAAAGATATCCAGCAGTGTTTGACCAGGCTCATCAGTAGATCTCCCCAGACATCATTATCCACAAGATTTTCAAACACTAAAATAAAGAGCAAACCACATTTGGTGCATTCAACTCTTCTTTTAAAAACTACTCTTTCAAGATCTGCCATATCTCTTTAATCCATTCTACCAGTTTTTTATCATAGGAGATGTAGGTCAGTTCCAGTGCTGTCATATTAACATTTTAATCGTCTGTACCTGATGAATGGATTCTGAATCCTTCTTTAACTTCCCCGAATCACAAGACTGCTGGCAAAACTCAAAGTGGAAATCCGCTGGGTTAATAATTGATATACTTTTTGCTGAGTGTCATTCTTACACCCTGCTTGGTCCATCAGGATAGCATTTCAGTGTCCTAAGGGGGGTGTTGGAAGACAGACCTTGGCTATCTATCTTCATATTTACCCTGGGGAATTTCTCCCACACCCAGATACAGGGCTTTTTGTGCCTTTTTAGGCTGTTCCACCCCTTTATATCAGGTCAAGAAAGCTGAGGGAGAGTGAAATCTCATCCAAAATTTCTAAGGAACCATCTGTTTTTATAGTAGGAGCATATTGTACAGAGCATTCTAAGGCTGGTAGTAGATCAAATATTGTTATATGATCTTTTACTAAGTAAAGATCATCAGTGTATCTAATGAATTATCTAAATTTTAAAGCTACTGTATGCCATTTTCATCAGTTCTATACTGCCTATAACAGTCTAATTTTCTTGGAACAGGTGGAATATGAAGCCATTGGCAAAGGCTTTCTAGACATTAATGGAGTCACATATATATATATATATATATATATATATAACTGATGTAGTGGAGTAGGTAACCAGGACCAAAAACTGATTATCCAGCTAATTTTCCCCACTCCTTTATTCACAGTATAAGTAAATGAATTGCAGACAGGGAACTAAATTGGCCCTAACAGTGTCTTGTTAAAAATGGCCATTTAATTGGTAAATCCTCTTTCTCTGACTTGGGGTTTTTATATATGTAAAAAGTTTTTGAGCAGTTCTAAACAAGTACACTAACTCATCACTTCCAGACAGTGGAATTAAGTACTCAGAAGGAAAACTACCCCTGTAAACAAAACAAAAAAATGGTACTGGAAATATAGATGAAGTAATGAAGAAGATGAAGACACAAATCTCCTGAAAGAGAAATCAATACTATTGATACCACAATAAATGGAATGACATTGAAGTCCTATTAAGAGACACATTTCCAACAACTTATTGTCCAGGAAATGTGGTAATATAAGTATTCTCCAAATGCGATTTTCTAAATATCATCTCCCAGTGATGAATGAACTAGTGGGGAAGAGGCTTTCATTGACTCAAAGAAAATTTTTGATTAAATGGAACAGAAATAAGTAAAAGAGAGCTGTAATAAGTCATGCTTGTGATGAAGATTATTTGAAGATCCTGAGATGTATGCACTGAACTTTTGTCTTCAACATATAGTGATACAGAAAATGCCAAAAAGGGAAATGAAAAAGAACATGAAAAATAGCAGGAACCATTAATTCAAAGCTTTTAACATTGTAGCAGAGATTGCAGTGGACAGAAATGAACTCAAAGAAGACCAAAACAGAACTGCTTCAAACAACAAATGTATTGATCACAGGAAATGCAAGAGATGAAAGAAGAGATTACTGTAGAAGTAAGAAACTGGATGAAAATGCTGTGAGACCATTGTTGAAATAAAACTTGCCTGGCAGCTATTTGGCCCAAGTGTACATTAGCATCCGTATTCAGACACAACTCTCATTAATTTCAGAGGATTATCCCCATTGCTAACACTAGGATCAATCTCATGAGTAAGGTGAACAGGATTTAGTCCAAAGCAGATAAAGCATGAGAGGGTCTGACCCAAAGTCCACTGAGGTCAGTAAGAGTCTTTCCATCATCTTAAATGGGCTTTGGATGAAGTCTTAGGTCCATATAATATGTCTTTAAAAAAAAAAAAGGGAATGGGTAATGTAATCATTGAAGCTTTAACTGGCACTGTGTGAACATATATTTGTATTAATATGGAGGATTTCATACAGACTATAGAGGGATGGGGGAAGTGCGCCTTATATATTTCTAGTAGGATCCCCTATGTTGTGACATAGAGAAGATCCCCTGTGTTGAAGGCAAAATTTCACTGCATATATCTCAGTATCTTCAAATAAATTTTCATCTCAAGCATTAATTATTAGAATTCTTTTGTACTTATTGCTGTTCTATTTAATCAAAAACTTCTTCAAGTCAATGAAAGCCTCTTCTCCGCTAGTTCATTCATCACAAGGAGATGAGGATCCCTCTACATGGTATGGTTAGGGAATCACTGCTCTGTGGAAAAGGCTTTGGGGCTCTCCCCAAAATCTAGCTGATACCCTGGATTCTAAAGGCATCCAAGGCCATCCATATGGGGATATGGGACCAATAACTTGAACATCCTGCAGAATTAGGATTACTCCTCCTTCAACCTTTCTTGGCTGGGGCATATTGCAGGTTGCTTCTCCTTTTTTACCAGAAAACCTTCATCTGCTACTTCTCTAATTCTCTCCACAAACATATGCTACTTCTGTAGTCATTGCTTGAGACTCATTCCCTATGAGACTGAATTCCTCCCCAGCTGCAATGGCAAGGAATTTGTGGCAAATGTGGATAGGATATAGTTGCACAATGAATGTTGGCTTTCTCTAACATATTGGTTGAGCATGTGTCACATATTTCCCTTTGGTAACTGGTCAACATAAGAGAATAGGCACTTACTACTGCTACCAGCTAACACATTTACTCCATTAACTCAAATGGTAAAGTCCCATGCATTCACCAGCCAAGGTCTTGGGTCCATCATTGCTGACAAACAATACAGGGTAGCGTTTACACTTGTAACCATAGAGAAAATGTAGTGGCTTTGCAGGGCCTGCCTGAGTTGCTGTAATAAGTGTTGGCCACACTTCAGACCTTTAATTTGTCTTTTGGCTTAGGGAAGTCTTGTTGCACCTGAATTTAGCCTTCAAATGTACAAGACATTCTTTACCTTTGTTTCTCTATGTTACAAAAAAAAGCAAGTGTTTAAACTCCACCCAAATATTCAGAAAGGATCCCTTCCTTTTCCCTGTCACACATAAACAGTGAATTATGGAGGGAAGGGTAAACTTTCAAATAAATATTTTCAGTGCCAAAAAACCTTTTTCGTGAATCTCTTATCTAAAATACATCTCCGATACTAATATTCAGGCCAGACCCCCAACTGATGTAAATCAGCATGCTCCACTGACTTCAATGGAACTATGCTGATTTACACTCACTGGGGATCTGACCCATTCATTTTAAAAAAGATATCTGTGGATATTCATTTGTCTTTATTAATTTTATTTGCCATTTCTTCATGCCCTCCTTGCAAAAATAATTTTATAAAAAACTCTGGGTTCTTATGGAGAATTTCAGCAAACATTGTCATCCATACAATACTTCAAAAGGCATCTTTTACCAAAAACATTATTTGGAAAAGAGGTCAAGGCCCCATAGAGTCAACAATATTACTACCCAGTTCACTGCGGCTTGAAAACATAATTAGAAGAGGAATTTAGTAGGTCTATGGAGCCTGACCAAACTGATATCTATCCTTACCTTTCAAATAATTCTATCATTCAATCTAAGTGTAAATTTCTTTTTAACTGTCTCTTTCATGACTGGGCTTTCCCATGGGCTGAATCTATGCTAGGCCATCAGAGAGATGGTGCTCTGATAATGCATTTGAGGAATGTATCAAAGTACTATTGCTCTGATAATGCCTTATAGTATGTTTGATGATGCAGTCTAGTGACAGCTGGCTGGGACCAATTCTAAACACTGCAGTCATTTAAGTCTTCTTTAAAGATCACTTTTTACTGACTTTCAACATTTAATTACTTTTAATTATTGAAAAAAGGAAAGGTTAAAGAACTGGTTCCAAATCAATAATGTGTAGGGAAATACAATTAGATACAGATCTGAAGCATGACCAACTCACTTCTTCATCAAACACATACACAAAATTGAAGTTCAATTCTGAAAATTTCTCAGGAGACCACTCTGTTTCCATCTTAGCATGCTGACTAGGTTGCAAAGTTCACCAGCTTTAGTTATCCAACCAAATGAATGGTGCTGTGGTTTATCAGAGCAAGAAAAAAGTTGGGCCAGTGTAATGTAAGTCTCATGCAATTCAAATGCAGTGAACAGCTGATATTCAGCAGGCACTATTTGAAAACAATCAGAATTACATTGTGTCTTTCAGTAAAGGTGATCTGGGGTGAGGAAATGCTCGGGTAGTTCTCTCTGTTTCATCCACCAAATAATTTTCAAGAGAGCCGTAATTCAGTTACTGGCCTGGGAAGCGTGATGAGTGATGCTAACACTACTGACAGTGCTAGTGGTCCCAGAAGGGTCATATAAGAGTGTGCATCCTATGTCATCCCTCTTCACATCAGTGCAGCTGCCCGGAGTGGAATACTGGCTCCACTTCTGAAGGAATTGCCAAGGGAAGGGCTGGATCAATGCATAAGCACTATCGACCCACATCTAGGACCTTGATGTGATTGATGGAATGCTGTCTCCCTGAGTCTTCAGACATAGCTCAGAGAAGTGTTAAGAGCACCATTCATTTCACTGAGGTGACAGGTCCAAAGATCCACTGCTCTATAGAGGCCAGCAGTACCCTAACAAAGAACTCTATGGCTATTTCTACACTTAGAGCTGGGGGTGTGATTGAGCATGCTAAAAATAGTAGTGAAGCCATGGTAGCATAGGCACCAGCCAGCTGGGGCATGTGTTAGCCCACCCCTAGTACAAACCTGCCACATGGGTACATACTCAGGGGAGCAAAACCAAAGCCACTTCCCATGCTATTGCAACTACACTACTATTTTAGCACATTAGCTTGATGAGCGCTAGCGTATGTCTTCTTGAACTGGGAATCACTTCTCCAGCTCCAAGGGTAGATATAGCTTATGACAGGAGAAGAGTGCAACGTGCCAGCCTACCCACCCACTCAAATAGATACACTTGAGCTGCTCGGTTAAGTATTGAGGGACTACCCTCTGCAATCCTGATGCCCTGGCTCAGTTATTTAAATTAGCTAGTCACAAAAAACATTGGGTATTTTAAAAAAAAATATTTAGAAAAATCTACACACACTAAATTAATTGAGAATTTTGACATGGACCTGATGCTGAACTTATTAAAGTCAACGGATTTAGGTTTCCTCAGTGGAAACTTGTGTTATATGTGAAGAAATGAAAACTCACCTTCAAGATCCACCGCTTCATGACAAATTGGTTGGTAACGATAGGTAGATTAAAAGATTCCCATGCCAGAAGGGATCATTGTGATCATTGGTGTGATTCCTGAATAACTCATCCCACAGGACTTCCCCATAGTAATTCCTAGATCATATATTTTAGAAAAACATCCAATCTTGATTTAAAAATTGTCTGTGTTGGAGAACCCTCCTCAACCCCTGGTAAATTGTTCCAATGGCTAATTACCCTTACAGTTAAAAATTTACAAGTTAATTCCAGACTGATTTTGTCTATCCACTTTCAGCCATTGGGTTATGTTATACCTTTCTCTGCTACATGAAAAGCCCATTATGAAGTAATTGTTTCCCATGTAGCTACTTACAGACTGTAATCAATTCACCCGTTAATCTTCTCTTTGTCAAGCTAAATAGATTGAGCTCCTTTAACCTATCACTATAAGGCATATTTTTGAATTCTTTGATTATTCTTATAGCTCTTCTCTGAACCCTCTCCAATTTATTAATATCCTTCTAGAATTGTCCACACCATAACTGGACACAGTATTATTCCAGCAATGATTGCACTACTGTTAATTATAGAGGTAAAATAATCCTACTCGAGATTCTCCTGGTTATGCATCCAAGAACTGCATTGCATTAGCCCTTTTTTCCACAGTGTTGCACTGGTAGCTCATATTCATCTGATTATCCATTGGAATCACCAAATCTTTATCCAGAATCACTTTTTCCCAGAATAGAGTCCCTGATCCTATAAGTATGGCTTATATTCTTTGTTCCTAAATGTATACATTTACATTTAGCCATATTAAAATACATATTGTTTACTTGTGCCCTCTGTAACAGTGACCTGTCCTCTTCATTATTTACCATTCACCCAATGTTTGTGTCATCTGCAAACTTTATCAGTGATAATTTTATGTTCTCTCCCAGATCATTGATAAAAATGTTAAAATAGTGTAGGACCGAGAACAAATCCCTGCATGACCCCACTAGGAGCACACCCACTCAATGCTAATTCCCCCTTTACAATTACATGTTGAGACCTATCAGTTGCCCAGTTTTTAATGCACATAATGTGTGCCATGTTAATTCGCCTTCCTCTATGGCATGGGGCAGGCTCACTTGCTGGTGGATTCTCTGTACCTTGGAGTCTTTAAACCGTGATTTGAGGACTTCAGTTACTCAGTCACAGGTTAGAGGTTTATTACAGGAGTGGGTGGGTGAGGTCCTGTGGCCTACATTGTGCAGGAGGCCAGACTAGATGATGACTATATGTTCATATTGGTCTCTTTTGACTTTAAAGTCTGTGAGTCTAATAGTATATATTTCTAGTTTTTTAATCAAAATGTAACCTGGCTCCAACTCAAATGCTAGATTACTTATCAAATAAAACACAGATGTGCAACAAACTCTTAAACTGAATCTTAAGGTTGATGTATTCCTTGGCCAAGGTAAATTCTATTTCCACTTTGAGACTGGAAAGCTTCAGATCCTCCCCAGTGTCTTCATAACATCTTTTTGTAGCAGATAGGAGCTGTGAGAACAATTTGTTTGAACAGTGGATGGGAGAGACCCATCCTCATGAAGATTTACAGGAGAGGCAAAGCTTAACAGACAGGTGACTGAATGTTTCTGAAATGGCAGTATAAATGGTTGTCCATATGGGGGTGGAGAGCGCTATGCAGTGGGACCAAAGTAAGCATGTGGGTGTGTGCATTTCCAGAAATATCCCAATTCTGTGCAGTTCACAGAATGTAATGTGGCTGATACCCAATAAAATATACTCAGTTTTTCATTTTTGGTTATATGGAGCTTAAGGGTGAAGTAAATCTACCTCATGTCAGATTGATTTCCAGGTTGCATTATCCAGAAGAAGAGGCTCTTCCTTCAGGTTTGTCCTGGATAAAGGCCAGGATTAGCATCTGAGAGCATTTAGTCACTGGTAATACCAGCCAGAAAAATGTGTTCATCCACTTACTTTGGAGATACTGGAAGGCTGTATCCTAGAAAGCAGTTACTGTGAAAAGTATTTATGGGTCATGGTGGACAAACAACTGAACATGAGCTCCCAGTGTGATGCTGTAGTAAAAAGGACTAATGCAATTCTTGGATGTATAAAGAATAGTAAGTAGGTAGACAATTTTATTTCATTGATGAGCCTGATACTGGAATACAATGTCCATCTTTCTTGAATTCTTGAAGCCAAACCATGGATGTCTTTCTGGAATATATGCTTTAATCAAACAAGTTGTTGGGTTCAATGCAAGAATCAGTGGGTGAAGTTCTATGACCTTTTTTTAGGTAGGAGGTGAGATTAGATAAACTAATGGTCCCTTGTAACCTGAAAAATCTATGAATAAATTCTTCAAGTGGGGACGTGGATTCAGGGATTGAGGGATTCATGTGATCCTGGCTTTAGTACGATTTGGTTTGATTTTAAAAAAGAATGAGAGGCCCAAGTCAGGAATCTTTATCTCCTGCACCACCCACCTCCAGACAAGAGACTAAATGATGGATCCCTGAAGTTAAAATGATGTTAACTGACTCCTGTGGGATGTTAGTAAAGTTTTTTCTTCCACTCCTCAGATGTGGATTATTTCCTGAAGGTATTTTTGTGCTCATCATTCTTTGTTCGATGGCCCAAGAAGGCTGGATTCTTTTGAGGGCTGTAGGTAAAGATTAGAAAATGACTGCTTGAACATCACAGATGAATATACTTAGTGCTTGTACATCAAGTAACCATGTAGACAGTGGGCTGAGTAATACAGGGGAGACCACATAGGCCCAGTTACACCATGACGAATCGCATATTATTTTTCAAACCCTAACAGATTTGTGAGGTTTTGTCTGTTTTTAAATAGAACCCAAAACAAAAATATTTTTTCTGCTTCTGACCTTGAATTTAAGTCATATGCACGTGAAAAAAAACAAAAATAAAATGCTCTTTTAAAAAGTTTTTCTGCTGTAGAGTGGGGAAAGAGAACTGACTTTCTCTTTCTGTACATACAACAAAATGTCCATTTTGCAGTGACTTTGGTGCACATATGAATGTCTAGAGTAAAGGGAAAGCGTATTTGCAGTACTGAACAATCTGTTTGTAACATGGTCTCCCCAAACCCCACAAGTGACCATGATTTTACCTCAGTTTCCCTTCTTATGTAAAGCAGCAGGCGAACTCACTAGTCAGTGAGTCAGAAATGCCCACTAGTGTCAGAATTTCACTCCCTTTCCCAAGGGGTAAATTTGTTGGTCAAACTCAAATACAGTACCAAGTCAAACAAGATAGGTAAACCAAGTCCTGTTGTTTGGGCCCTCCTAAGGTCTCAGCTTTAGAAGACTTTTGATACTGCCTACACAACAGGAATTCCCGGCCCAGTCTTTCACTTCCAGATCTTTCCCTGACATAGAGTCTCTCTGCAACTCTCCCCTTAAGCAACCTGCTTGTTTGTCTTTTATCTCAGCAGCTTGAAGGCAGACGATTAATCAGAGATGGGGGTTAGGCTCTACTCACTTAAAAGGCCATGCTACCCTGTGACAGTTACTGAGTCATGTTAACTGGACTTCATATGTTGGAAGTCTAAGCCCAGATTGTCCACTCTATCTTGGATTGGAGGGGACAAAAAAACAAATCCCTTGCTTGCGACTAAGACAGGGGAGAATGTGACTTTATCCATTCCCCAGATCTCCACAGATGCCCTTCTATTGGTATCCAGATATATGGATGGGGAGAACTCAGGCTGGATCTGGAACAACTAGGGATGCCAAGGCGCTCTCCATGCATAATCCCTTCCACCACCATAGCTTGGTGCTCCCCTTCCATATTGTGGACTCCATTTAGATTGGTTCTTAGACACTGACTGGTGGGATGTTGTCTCTGTGTCCCTTTAAAGTGCCCATCTCAACACAATGGCTTTGTTTGCTCAACAATACTTCTTTGTAAAGTTTAATTTAATTTTTTTTACTAATATATGTAACACTCTAAGTTAAAAGTTGATACAAGCTGAAAGGGTCAAGTGTTAAGACACAATGTTGTACTTCTTATAATTTTACTCATTCTTTACACAAAACGATTATTTTAGCATCTAATTTTTGTAGTAGAAAGGGAGAACCTAAAGCATGGGGCCTTTTACAAGGCCCGAGACCTGAATCAAAGTCAGCAAAAGTCAGGCTATGAGCAAAAGTCAAGCCTTGCTATAAAGCAAATGCCTGCTTGAAATTTCACTATATGGTACATGAACACAGCAAAAATATGGCTGGCACAGACTCTCCAAAGAAGTACTAGGCACTAAGTATTTGCGTAAATACATTCCAGAGGGGCTGTGCCAGAAAACCCTGATACAAAGTTATGGTGTAAACACACTCCCCAAAGATGGTACAGGGACACACTGACCCCTTCTAGAAATAAGGTCAGGATAACAGGATGATAGACGGAGATGTTTTGATCGAACCAATAGGTACAAGGTATAAAGTGGTGGCTAACCCCTAATCAGAAGGGTACTACGTAACTTATTTTTATCAGTGTATAAGAGAAGGTCACAGAAGGAATGTCTTTGTCTGGCCTAGAGGGCAGGGGAGAATCCCTACACTGACTGAGCTGGTGCATTGTAATGAACATACATGTGCTAGTGTAACTGTAAACATTGATCCAGGGAGCTAGGACCATACTTCATTGATAATAAATCTGGCTGAGCACTTTCACCACTGAACTGAGTCTGTGGTCTCTTTAGGCAGGTCAATTGACGTCTGCTGGGTTGGCTATCTGTGAGCCAGCACATCACTCAGAGAGAATGGATATGCAACCACCAATAGACAACCATTTCTTTCCATTGAAGATTGAAGGACAAATCAGAGGTGAAAAAGTGGCTATATAATATAATATGGGAATATATACTTCCACAGTGTCACCATTGGTAGGTGCATGAAAGGTCGTATACTGCAAGTTTCTAACCTCTGACAGAGGGGAAACTGAGGTAGAGTAAGGGGCAGATGCTAAAGTTAAGCAATGAGTGCATTGATGTAAAATTACTGCATCAACAAATGAAAATGCTGTTTTCTCTTTGCCTGCTGGGAATGTCTTTTTGACTTGCAACTAAGTTAATAAAAGAAAGCTTAGTGCCAGCAAGATCAAACATATGTGATAGACATTAAAAAACACTAAAGGTCATTCATAATTGCTAGGACATCATTTTCAATTCTATATTTTCCATATGTTCAAACACAATATCATTGCACATGGAATATTAACATCTTTATAATTATTATCTCATAAAAGTGCCTTGGGGTCTTTGGTATTTACTACAGCAAAAAATACATTAATAGAACCACATTATTGTAAGAAAGAAAGATACTGTGAAAGAGAGGTGCCACAAGATACACTCACCATGTGCTTGACTATAGCATTCCCCGGTCATTGGCAGACTCTATATAAGAAAATAGAGTAATGCATTTTTCCATACACTTTTCCTCCTCTGCAAAGGTGTTTTATTTAAATATATTTTTAGGGTAATTGCTGATAATGCCAAAAATATTGTAAAACTTTAACCTGTTTGTAATACAGCAACTCTAAATGGGCTGATCCTCTAGACCTTACTCAGACAAAATTAGCATTGAAGTGAGAGTTTTGCCTGAGTAAAGACTGCAGGATTTGTCCATTCTGGTATACATTAATGCCTCCTGTTAAGCAATGTAATGACAATGAGACCAATTATTATGGCTTAGGAGAAAGATTGTAAATGACTTAAGGCCTATGGACTTGAACTTTGGAAGAAGGCCTAAACATCACTTAACCAAAGTCATACGAAATGGAACATGATGAATGCTGGAAAATTTGCTTTGGGATTTGGATTCTTATTATACATTCTGAGATTCAGTTAAAGGGTGCCTAGTTTCCATGATTAAGACCGTGTTAAAAGACTACTAGGGAAGTCTAGCAAACATGACTATTAGAGTTCGACAGAGAAAGGCAGTTCTGTTTGATGGAGGTTTTTATTTCAAAATTTGGTTTTATTACTGTTTGGAACAAAACCAAACATTTTGAAATTATTTGTAAAAGGGAATGGAGCAGCAGACCCTGGGAGCATGGGCTGCCAAGGAGAAATGTGAGTGTGCTAGCAGGAACCAGGCAGGTTTTGAAACCTGACCAGACAGGCAGGGTCACTGAAATTGAACAGTTTCTGCAAAACATTTTGTTTTCAATTAATTGGCAAATCCCAGTGAAAAAGTATTGGATTTTTTCCGACTATCTCTAATGAATATAAAAGCATGAGTAGCACAGATGTTTGGGAACTTTCAATTAAACTTTAAATCAGAAAAAAAAAATATTTAATTGAAACTGAAAGGTTTAATGGAAATACATTGATTTTGACTAAATTTTCTATGGAAGATTTCTGAGCTACAGGGTGGACTCTTGCCAAGGCAAGAGAGAGACTTTATTTTAAAGTAAATTAAAATAAAATAAAATAAAATAAAATAAAAAAGACTCTGATTCAAACAATGAATGGTTTGACACAATTCTGTTTCACTATAAGCTTTTGAAATGTTGTGTTTTTCTTCCAGTGCAGAATGTAAAAAAATTAATACCATGAGAATGTTTGCAAAATGGAATTTTCCAGTCTCCTCAAGTGTGTCTTTCAACTTCATTTTGTTGCTGGTGGTGGGTTTTTTGCTATCTATCTTCTTAGTTTTGCTTCTTTTACTCCTTAAGATATAGGTTTAATTAATGTTAAGCCTATTTATCCTTTATGGTGTTTTTAAAGTTTAACAACTACAGCAGCCAGTCCTGAATTTAGCCTTTGCCTGTACAGTTGATTTTGTCTCCACAGGCTCCTGTGTCCTGAAAGAGGAAGAGACACTATCTGATAACTGGACCTCACCTCTGAGCCAGTCTCCCATTCTGACATAACCATATATAGATTAGGGTCTCTGCGGCACAAGAGAGGTGCCACTTCAAAGACCTGAAGAAACAAACAACCATTCACAGTTAAGTTTAACAGAGAGTCTTTTCCTTTATTCTCCTCTTCTGTTTACTCTTTTATTTGTTTGGTTGAGAAATTGATTTAACAAAATGAGCAGTTTTGCAAGAAAGCTGCAAATGTTTTGTTTGCAGCCATGTAATATTACAATCATTCAGGATGACAAAGCGTGGTTTGTAACCTATAATTTCCCTGCAGTTAGGTCAATAAACTAGAAGGTTGACATCATAGTGTGATTATTGGAATGTTACACCTTACACAATGAAAAAGGATTCCATTGTTTGGCTTCTTATTTTCAGCCTTTACCTATTGACAAGAATTTCAAAAATAGATGCCTAAAATTAAGCTCTTAAATCCATGTTTAAGTCAACAGTGGTTGGATTTTGAAAAGTGCAGGCTCATGAAAGCTCCCAGTGAAATCAAGCTGCTGCCCTTTTTTGTAGTTCTGCCCAGGGAATCTTTACCTAAGGCCCTGTCTATACAAGAAAGCTTTGTCAATGGTAATTACAGCCATGATCAAAAAGAACTGTAAGTACAGCGCTTGCGCCCGTACACACAGCACTTACTATGTCACTGAAGCGCGTCCACACTCAGTGCTATAACATTGATATTAAAAGTAGTGCACTGTGGGCAGCTGTCCCACTGTACAACTTGCCACTTTGTGCTGCTAGGAGTTCTGGGAAGGCATTTGGGCCTCAGTGCATCATGGATGCAGTCCCAATATCCCATGAGGTATTATTTCTGTCCCATCATTCCATGGGTTTCCGATTGCATTTTGCAGTATTTTTCATTGGCCCCCATTTCCTGAGTGCCTGCCATCTGTATCTGAAAGGATGGATCCTGCATTGCTCTTCACTGTTGTTGCCAGTATTCTGAACACATTGTGGCTGGTCATGCACTATATCTTGACTGCCTAATCAGAACTGGAATCCGAGGAGCCTGACCTGCTGTTGCCATGCAAATGTACAGCACCTCATTACTGTTTGCATTCATGGAGCATCTGCATGGAGTGAACTGCTGCTTTTGGGCTCATGAGACAAGCCCTGAATGATGGTATCGCATCATTATGCAGGTTTGGGATGATGAGAAGTGGCTGCACAACTTTCATATGCACAAAGCCATCTTCATGGAACTTTATGCAGAGCTTTCCCCTGCCCTGCGGCACAAGGCCAAAAGAATGACAGCTGCCTTCTCAGTGGAGAAGTGTGTGGTGATCACCATGTGGAAGCTGGCAACTCCAGACTGCTACTGGTCGGTCGCTAATCAGTTTGGAGTGGGGAAGTCCACTGTTGGAACTGTGTGCAACGCCATTAATCACATTCTGCTGCAGAGGATTGTGACTCAGGGCAATGTTCGTAAAATAGTGGATGGCTTAGTAACGATGGATTCCCTACATGTGGCAGGGCAATAGATGGCACACATATCCTAATTTTGGCCTCGGACCATCTTGTGATGGAGTACATAAACAGAAAGGGGTACTTCTCTATGATACCGCAGGTGCTTGTGGTTCACCATGGGTGTTTCACTGACATCAACGCAGGTTGGTCAAGGAAGGTGCATGATTCACACATCTTCAGGAACACTGGCCTGTACAGGAAGCTGCAAGCAGGGATTTCCTTTCCAGATGAAAATATTCCAATGGGAGATATTGAAATAGTGATCCAGGAAGACCCAGCCTACCTCTTACTGCCATGGCTCATGAAGCCTTACACAGGCAACCTGGATAGCAGCAAGGAACATTTCAATATCAGGCTGAGCAGTGCCGAATGACCATTAAATGTGCATTTGGTAGATTAAAGGCTCACTGTAGGTGCCTTTACGGTAGGAATGACCTCAAGACGACTGTATTCCTGTGGGTATAGCCACCTGCTGTGTGCTCCATGTGAAGCTAAGGGTGAAAAAATTTGCCCCTGGCTAGAGCGCAGAGGTGGAGTGCCTTACGGCTGACTATGAGCAGATTAATGTCCGGGGTGTTAGAGGAGCACAGTGGGGTGCCATTCAATCAGGGAGGCCTTGAGTACTCTTTTGACAATGAACACCAATAAAGCATCTTTGTAAACAGCAATGTGTCATTCTGACTGCTATCCAACTAGCACTATGTATCAATGAGAGGTGCAACCAGTGTGTGCAAAAGACAAATAATGAATGCTTATTCTTCAAACGTTATGTCTTTATTAAATAACAATAATTGACAACAAACACAAAAATGGTGCTGGAGGGAAGAAAGTGGTGAAGGGCGGTGTAAGCTATCACAATTGGGTGTAGGTTCAGCTATCATTCTTGTAGCTGTCTGTAGGGGTGGAGTGAAGGGGGTACCAAGACTTTGGAAGGCATATGTGGGCGGAGTCTGTGGAGAGCATGGATAGCAGTTCTGTACTGATTGCAAAGGGCGGGGAGCATGCATAATTTCAATCTGCAGTGTGATTAGTGATTTAGCGGCTCCATTTACTCCTCCATGGTTTTTGTCATGCGCTCGTGACCTGCCATCACTTGCTCCTGGTTTTCCTTTCTCTCCTGGCGATCCATGTGTCTCTATGTCCTTTTTTCTTTTTTCTTCACCTCAGAGGAATGGAGGCGTTCTTGGAACATCTCCTCTTAGCTCCTCTGAGGATTTTTTCTTATCAGCTGCAGCCGTTCGGTGGGTATTGGATGGCTCACATTACTGTTAAAAATACCTGTTTCTCACTGTCCCCTGGCAAGTGCACAGCTCCACAGTGTTGCAGGGCATGGTGAGTTTTTCCCAGGAAAGGTCGGAGGTGGCCATAAATCTGGGGAAGCGCTTATGGGTGGGAGGTTGTTTGGGGTCTTGATGCAGGCTGAGAGAGACAAAATTGTAAATTGTGCCACCATTTTCCGCAGGCAGGGGCCATAGAAACTGATATCTCACTCCTCAGAGTAAGTAGAGCTTCTAGGGTGCATCTCATCCATATGAGCAGCTTCAAACTGGGTCCCTATGCTGCTCACCTGTGTGCCTCTTTGGTCCCTGCACAAGTGATTGTCGATTTGCATGGGAAAGTTTCCTTCAGTGGTGGAAGGAACAAAGCTACTCTGCTTAGGAACCTTAGGACAAACCAGACAAAACCAGAAAAGTTTTCTTGAAATCTCTCTGGAGGATTCCCATGAAATCTCGGCATGCATTAACACGTTTCTCCGCCTTACTGCCTAGCTGAAGAGGCGGCTAGAAACCACATGCAAACACATCTACTGTTGTGCATTTCTATCCCTTCAACCACCTCTATAACACAAAAAATCAAAGGACAAATTTACTTCCTGTACAAAAGCAGCATCTGATTAAAAAGACACTTGCCTGTGATACAAAGATTTTTAAAATGCTCTTATTCATATAAAATGCTCAACACCAGAAACAGCATTTGATTATACAGCTGGAAAATGCAGTTGGACAGGACCAAAACTGGTGAAAATTTTATCTGCTTTAATCAAGGGAATAAAGGTAGTGATAGTATTATAATGGTTAGCCATGAATAGTTATATAGTTAGTTTTAGGATTAAGGTTTCTGATAAGTAGTAATTAGTGATATATTAAATTAAGTTTTAAGTAGAAATCAAAATGGTGGCTGATGATGTCATCAGGTAGAGAGGGAGTAGAAAGCAAAATTGAGGTATTGAGAAGTTGACCAATAGTAAGAAGGCATGATGGGGTGAGATAAAGTTTACTCTTGACACCTGAAGGGAGGGGTCAGCACGTGAGGGGTGGAGCTGGATGGAGTCAGGTTTGAAGTAAACAAGTGATCTCATCCCTGATTGGTTAAAAATGATATCACTGGGTAGGTGGAGCAGGTGGAGATCCGAGCTTGATTAACATAGTGGGCCACTGATTGGCTCAAGATCATCTCATCGGAAGGAGGGGTTGATTGACATTGAGAAAGCAGCCAATCAGCAAGGATCTCTAATGGTCAGAAAAACTGTATATAAGGCAGAGAGCTGAGAGGCTTGGTGTGCGCGTGTGTGTGCGCGCGTGTGTGCATGCACTGAAGATCTGAGCAGCAACAAGAGCAGCAGAGTGGCAAGAGAAGACCTGAATGACAGCGGCGGCGGCGGCGGCGGCGGCGGCAGTGGCAGTGGCAGTGGCGGCGGCGGCTGCGGCTGCTGCTGCTGCTTCTGGCAATAAACTAGACACTACAGAAGGACCATAGACGAAGCAGAGGGAAAGATATAGGAGGAGTAAGTGGGACCTTTCCTTAATAGTAAGGAATGTATGGAAATGATTGTAAATAAAGCTGGATGCCTGCAGCTTGAGTGATCACCCCACCCATTCTATGACTGCCTGATCAACACTCATAGAATATTACTTAGATAGTTTATAGCAGTAGTAGTATTGTTAAGAATATTATTGTAATGTTACTGTATATGTATGTATTGCCTGCCACATTGTAATAAGCCCTGAATATTGCAGTGTGCTAAGGATTTATACATACGTATGCAGGATTTCCTTATGTTATATGCTGTTACTTTGTATATATGTTATACAGTGCTGCAATTAAGTATTCATGACATTGTAGCTTATGCTAAAGGAATACCATATTGTGTTGTGAATGCTGTATTGCAATTTTAGCACTCTTATACTGTATGGCTTATAGTGTTCTGTAGCATTGTAAGTACTTATCTCTATTTGATTTATTGTACTGCCTTTCAATTTAAAACCTAACTATTATAATTAGTAGTTAATAAAGAGACATTTGTTTTCAAAGAATTTTGCTGTTTGAGTGTCAGTCCTTTGAATGCAGGGCTGTATCCCTGTTCTCTCAAGGATAAACTGAGGCAGGCAGTCCTAGGGGGCTTCTCAGTGATTGTAAATAAAAAAACCCTGGTAAACTCTTGTAAATTCTCTAGGGCGGACCACAGTAATTATCAGCTTATGGAAATAAGGCTGGGAATAGTATTGTTAATATATTGCTCCTCAAACCAGCATAAGGCCTCGTGGGTCTGAGTTTTTAGGGTAACAAAATTTGGCATCCCAGCACAGGCCTGGTGTCGATAGCACTGTGTGGTATAAAGTAATATCAGGCCTGGAAATTCTCCGGTAACATCTGAGCACCACTCCTCTGCATCTGGCATGCCAGACCTGTAGGGCTGGGATTGGCTGCAATCTCCCGGGGTCAAGAAGAGCTCCTGACTCCCCATCTCACCAAACAAACTGGTTTCTGACTCTGGGTCATCTTCTAATTCAACCTCCTGGTCAATGACTTTTTAATCAGGGTTGATTCCAGTGTTTATTGGCCCTGGCCGCAGAGGTATCCATTGGTGTTTTGGGGGTTTAAGTGGGGTCACCACTGAGGATGGCTTCCAGCTCCTTATAGAAATGGGAGCTCTTTGGCTCTGCACCAGTGACAGTTTGCCTCTCTGGCCTTTGGTAGCTCTGTCACAACTTGATTTTTCACTTGGCACTGCAGCATGTCCTGTTCATAGCCCTTCTCCACCATTGCTCAAGAAATCTGGCCCAGAGGTATTATAGTTCCTATGGTTATAGGAGAGCTGGGACAGCACGGCTGACTCTCCCCAAATGCTGATCAGGTCCAGCAGCTCCAATATGCTCCAAACTGGAGAGCGTTTGGTGCTTGGACCCACCATGGTCAGTTGGGAAAACACGATGTGAGTTCTCCAAGTCGACCAAACAGAATTAAAAAATCCCAGGACTTTTTAAAAGGGGAGTGACAGGTGGCTGAAGGGCAGCAGAGTTTAAACTAATGGCTAGAGTGGTCAGGATGGGCATTGTGGGACACGTCCTGGAGGCCATTTCTCACTACACAACCAAGCACAGTGTAAACACAGATGTTTTGTTAAAAGTTTGTCAGTAAAAGCTCTGCCTCTCATCGAGGTGGTTTTATTTTGTCAAAAAAACAGGGCAGTTGCATCAGCCGGGAGTGACTGCAGTGTGTACACCACTGCAATAAATAAAACACTGCAATAAAACCAGTGTTTTATCGACAAAAGCTGACTTGGTAGACAAAAGTCTCTAGTGTAGACCAGGCCTAACTTCTCAGATTTCAGAGGAGTTACTGAAGGGATGGGCTGATTCAGTGCATCTCCTAAATGCTCTGGGCATATCAGATACTCCCACTTTTGCATTGTGATGCCTATTGCCCCCAATTCCCTTGGTGAATGTGATTTTTGCACTTACTTTGTGCCACAGCAACCTCTTTCCCAGTGGACCTTTTTTGTCTTTAGCACCTTACAGAAGTGTCTTTTCTGGTCTGGCCTATGTCAATGTGCCTCCATCAGTGAATCTGGCCCCAGGAGTAAAGTAATTGAATTTTTTTCAAGTTAAATCTATAAGCAAGTGACAAATCTCCAATTAGATGGGGAGGCTCAGTGCAAATGTGACATGGATTTATTTCTTGTGGTGAAGCTTCATGGTACCATTAGAATGTAAACTGATTCACTGGAATTTGTAACTCTGCCTCAGTTATTTCTCTGTGTGACACATGTACATGCCCTTGCAGAACCTTCTTGCCTGAAGAGAGGCATTTTTTTATGAACTTTCTTTTTACTTGGTGATAGCAAATGGCAACTTCTGTGAAGAACTAATTTATTTTAAAAACCCATTTAAATGTCTCTAGGAAAAATTCATTATAGCTACAATTCACAGCTGTCAGAAAATGGCCCAGGCCCTGGGTAGAGAAAACAAAAACTGACAGATTCAAACATAATCTCTTAGTATTAACTGTACTATTGAATTTCTTTCTGTTCAGAGCAACTGATAGTATTTCAAAAGAAATAATGACCAAGACTGTTATTTTGTTTCTTATGCAAAAATAAAAGTGGGGATATTTTTGAGGCTGCTCCAAAAAAGAACAAAAATGCAGCTGTATGGAAGGAACACTAACATCCTAATGTGTTAGAGGTAGGCTTTGTTCTGAATAGTACCTTACTCTGAAGTCAGGAACTATTCAGTGTGAGTAAGGGTGGCAGAATCTGGCCCTTAGAAAGGGAAAAATAAGCCCTATACTGGAAATAAAGAGTTCCAGAAGGGTAGTCATGTTAGTCTGCATACAGCAAAAAGAATGAGAGTTCTGTAGCACTTTAAAGACAAAAAAATGTAATTTCAGCAGGCATAAGCTTTCGTGAGCTTCAGCTCACTTCCTCAGATGCAGTTGGTAGATTTTGCAGTTGCTTCCAACTGCATCTGAGGAAGTGAGCTGAAGCTCACGAAAGCTTATGCCTGCTGAAATTAAATGTGTTAGTCTTTAAAGTGCTACAGATCTCTCGTTGTTTTTACTGGAAATAAAGAGTAAGATAAACTAATGGATCTTGCCTATACACCAGTCAAATCCAAAGATCTTTAATGTCAGTGGAAACACTCCCACTGTCCTCAGTGGGTTTTGAATCAGACACTTATTGCATTAGATCTCAGCCAAGCCATAGAAGGGACAGTTGCATAGATGCTTTCTATCAACAGTTAAAAAAATTCCTGAAAGCTATCCCTTCTCTCTAGTATACATCCTTCAGCCTAATTTAGTAGGATCCCAATATGGCCTTACACATGTAGGCATTCTGTACTTGAGGGGCCTCGGAACTTAATAGGGAGTTTTACAGTTGAGAAGGTTCTAGGAGACTACAACTTCCATGATGCCTTGGAGAAAAGGGAGAGAGATGTTTTCTCTTCCAGGGAGCTCAGGAACATAAGCATATGTGGACTCCATTTTGGGGTAGAGCACGATGGATGCTGGAAGGTGCTGCTGACTGCTGCTTGGGCTCCCGAAGCTGCTGCTGAGAGACTGTGGGAGTTTTGATCGAGCAGGGAACTTCAGAGGTTGGTGGCATTGCCCAAGCCAGGGCAGGGACTGAGCCTGGAGCTGATAGTGGGCCTGCAGTGAAGGTGGTATGAGTGCTCCCCCCCACTTCTTGTTTGGGGCATGGCTTGTAAAGGAAGGGGCACAGCAGAGGGATTTTGACTGGGCTGGAGAAGAGGCAGAGAGATATTCTTTTCGAGCCAGGGCCAGGATTGCTGACATTTGATTGGGACAATTCCAAATCTTCAGCTTGATAGGCTGAACTGATACACTGAACCAACAGAGTGCTGTCTCCTTCTTCAGATCTTCAAGCACGCCCACACAAGCAAGAGGTTAGGGCTCTAAACTCTAGGGGAGTGTACACTCCAGAGGTGGGGTAAGTACTGACAGTGTAGATGCCAGTTAGATAAATTTCATTTATTACTGTATACTATCTTTATTAATTGATTTATTCAACTGCTCCTGTGGATTTAAAATAGTAGTGATGTTTAATTTCAGTCTGTTATGCCATATTTCCTTAATTTGTTAAGTAAAGGTGTATTAACTCTGATTTAAATATATTGGATGTATAGTTTGCGTAACTGGTATTTTTGAGTTAGACAGATGCCACAGTTTAGACCTGGAAGCTCCCAAGGCACGCTATTGAGCAAGTACAGGGTCCAGCCAGATGGAGGCACTGCCAATTATAAATTCCTTTAGAAGTAAAGAGACTTCAGCAGAGGCGTGGATAGAGGGTTCCCACCTAACTTACATCATCACTGGGATACTCAAGATCTCCTTTGTTGTCGGCAACCTTAGGCGCCTGTACACACAGGTGCGTGTTGCCTGCTCCCAAGTAACCCGGAAATTAGAAGGGGTTACACACACACAAACGTTAGCACTTCAACAGCTAATGACAAATTATTTAATTATTAATGTACTTAAGTTTGAGAAGGCAACAAGGAAGAAAAAGTAGGCAAAACTAAGATCAGTGAGGTAAGTGGTGCAAGCTGCCAAATGAGGCTAAGGAGTAATCCTCATTAGAAAGAGAGCACAAAAGGGGCAGAAGCATGTCTGAAGTAATTTCACTCTTGAAACATGAGCATATATTCATGAATGAAATGTTATTTAGCATTCACGCAGCACTATTAAATCTGATCTAATTATCCTTGAAGTCAACAGGACTCTCTTTCACTGACTTAAATGGAGCTGGATCAGGTTCTTAATTACCATTTTTTTAGCAAAACTCTCTTAGGATTTTTTTTAACAAAGCTCTCTCATATCCCTGTTTTTCAGTTCTGTTAAGTGTTTGAATTTCAATATTTATCAAAAGCTTTGTTTGAAAGGTATTGTGGTTTGATATTTTAGGTAGTGGTTTGTTCTAAATTTGATACTGTAACAGAAAAGTATATGTAAGTACAAGAAACTGGTTTCTGAAAAAACAAAGAGAAAGAAAAACACAACAAACAAAAACCACAAGTAAATTAAACAGCAGAGAGACCAGTACAGAAACTATTTCACTTTTGATTTTCTGTCATGAAATGACTATTCAAATTTACTATAATATTACAATCCTACATTTCCCCTTCCATTACTGTTTGTTGTCTTACTTAGCTAATAGTCTTGAAATGTTCTCCATATCATTTTTTCAACTAGAGAAACTGATGAATAACTACATACTTACCCACTATTTTTATGATGTTGAATATTTATCATAAACTTTAGTTTGCTGAATGCATGCATGCTACTTCATTTTTACAAGAGAATGACTATGAAGACTACAGGAAGTAGATAGGGAAAATCAATAAGTATCTTATAGCCCTAATGACAACAGGCATTTCAAAGTGTGATACCAATGAAAAATGAAAACCCATCTACTCTTTATATTTCATAATATCATGAGAACCAATGCTCTATATACAATGATTAAACAGATAGTGTCACATATTTGTAATAATATTTAAAATGACAATTTTAAGTTCTTTAGTTAATTTGTCAGACCACACAAAAATTAAAGGAGAATTTGCTGGGATATTGGACAGATTATGGGAATTAGTAGTAGTCTATGGACTATTGTGCTCTTAAAATATCAACTGAAGTAATAAGTAAGTCACTAATGACTAAAGGCTATTTGGGGGCCAGTGAAAATAGTTATTGATGATCTTGATGCTAGCTCCAAATAGACAGATGAAGTATCCAGATCACAAAAAACACAACGTGATCTTGCTGTCAATCTAGTCAGATAAACCACACTTTATATCGGCATAGGGCATGAACTATAATCTCCACATAGAGGTAGGTCTCTCAAGTCTAGGTTAAGGCACACTGGTGAGTCAGCATGAAGTCTGTGTTTTCCAGTGGCTCTGCCATATCTGTTTTATGGGCAAAAAAGTCCATCAATGCAGAAGCTTTCATAACCACATATATTTATACAGCAAAATATAAGTAGAATATTTTAGCTAAGATTACGTTCAGTTCTATTTACCACTAAGGACTATTGTACATTTCATTTGAGTCCCAAAATAACATTGATTCAGTTGACACAAAAGTATAAAATATTTCCAAAAAATGAATTTCTCCCTGGAAATGACTAATATAGATCAGTATTTGGGACCCAGCATAACAGTCCTCTGACAGTGCTTTTGCTAAAATGTTTTCTGTTTCTTAAATTCAAGTACCACATAGCCCTCCCTCTCTTGTTTTTATATTTGGTAAGTGGAATGGCACAGCTTACTACAATATTAAACCATTTGCACTGACTGCACTTACATTATGAATAACTATTTCAAATATGAAGGTCTATACTTATTGATGTTGATATTTATTTCAGTTGGAAAGTGAGGAGTAATCTATCTGTCCAGTTTACTAATCTTTCACTTTCTGCTGTTCTTAGAGGCCCAAAAAACCTGGAAACCTTTTCACATTGGATGGAATAAAGATCTCTCTACTTCTAATTAGAAGTGTGCAAATACAATTATTTTTCAGTTTGCTGGCCAAACTGACAAAATAGAAACAAAATTTGTATCAATCATTTGAACATATTTTTGGAGAACCAAAATTGAAAAAAATAATTTCATGTCAAAAAGTGTTTTGTTCAACCAAAAACAGAATATTTCATCTTGGCATACTGTGGTGGTAGGTTTTTTTAAAATAAAATGGAAGTAAAGTTTGAAATGAAAATCTTTCTAATAAAAAAATCAAAACATTTTTTCACAAAAGTAAACATGAAACTTTTTTTTTTCAGCCATAACAATTTGGTGAATTCACAAGATTAACCTGAATCTGCGTTTTTTGCCAATTTTTTTTTTTAAATCCCTCCCTACCTCCTACCCTACAGTCTTTATATCCTTTTGGGTTTCTTATCTCCTTGAAAGTTCCCCCACAAGTCAACCCATTATGTTTCCGTATGGCCTGGCAAACTCCACCCAAACATCCCTTACATTTCTAAATCCTGCTCAATCCAAGAAGGTCTGTTATTTCTTCAAACTGATCTTTTTTACCACAAATTTCAGGTCTTGAATATTTTAGGGCATGAACTTTGGGAGAGTGACAGGAAAGAGTTGAGAAGTCATGAGAGAAATTCTCAGAAAGTTAACGTGCTGTGTGCGTGCACTTTGGAATAGGAAGCTTTGTTAATTACTATTCACACATTTCCACATTTAATTTGTTCAGCCATTTCATATGCTCACTTATACCACAGATAAGCTGTAAAACTGTGGTGTGACTCTGGTTTAACAACAGCAATGGTCTCAGAAGTTTTGTATTGGTCATGATTGTATCCAACTGTGTTTAAATTACTAACAAACAGACATGGTGTAGTTTATTAATGCTCCTAATGGTCAGACTGGGTTCCTGAGGTTTAGACTGTTAAAGCATGCTGTGATTTACCAAAGATGGTTTCAGAGTCAGGAACTGGGACATGCCCTTATAACCTGTTTGTATCATTTGTTTTTACAGGAACCTTTGATTGATCAGTGTGCTGCAACAGGCAACTAACTGAAGTTTTATTTTTTGTTTAGAGCAATGATCAAGTTTCCTGGCACTAGCCTCTTTTTCTAATTCAAAACATGTCTGTAAAAATCATAGTTTTCTCTTTCCCATCCATATTAATCAATATTGAATATTCTGTAAATCACAACACTTTTCACATAATATATATCAGCTTTTCTGCAGAGCTTTTAGGGTGTTAGGCAAAAATGTCTCACAACACTCCTGAAAGGTACTGGCATTATTTACCGCATTCTTTTTTCTCAAATGGGTAAAGTGAGCCACAGTAAGGATGACAGCTTGTTCAAGGTGACACAGGGAGTCCACGCAGTGTAAGAGTCGAGTACAGATTTCAAAATTAAGACTTTATCCACTTGACCACAGTCCTTCTCCACCCTTAACATCCTCCAGTTGCTGCTCCTCTGTGTTCCCCCTGGACTTGCCTCCCTTGTGTAGTTCAACCTTACTGATACTCAAGGCCAGATTCTGATCTCATAAAACTAGTTTTTTGCCAGTGTGTGTCTATTTCTCCATTTTGTGTCTGTTTCTCCATTTATGCTGGGGTAAGTGTGAACAGAATCAGATCTTAAGTGTAATACGGGTGTGACACACAACAGTGCTGGTCAGAGATTGATCAATAGTTCTTGGCTCCAATCACATGACATAAAACGTTCTGTATTTGCCACATGGCAAAGGTCAGTACCCATTGACTCCAGAGTCCGCTGATACATCTGAAAATAAATAGTCTCAGCCAGAACCACCCCAATTAATACTGCCAAGTAAGAACCTACTTGTGCCATTGTGGAAACATGAAATTTGTCACAAAGACAGTTTGAGCATGTAGCAGAAAGCTAAGAGGCAGTTAGGAATGCACTGACCGATAAGCATGGTCAGCAAAGCGTGGGCAAAAGTTTTCTCTGAAGCCAAATGAGATAAGTAAACTGCCCGACTGTCTCTTTCTTTTAACTGAAGTTGTATTTTTCCATTTTAACAATGAGCTATGTGCATGCCTTTCTTTGTAACCAAATATGGAAAGGTCTTTGCACAGCTGTATACTGACACTGTTTGTGCAAACTCATTTGTGTTACACATGTTTAATGCATTTTGCTGTATAACAATGACTTGTAATAAGTTTGTATAAAAACCCTCACACGACGCAGATTGGGGGCACAGTGCAGCTGAAGCTGTTGCCCCAGGTAATTACCTTGTTAATAAAGGTCTTTTCTTGCCCACCCAAACAGAAGTCAAGACTGTGTTTTCTTCAACACCACCCTTAATCAAGCTGGTGGGCACTTACTCATGGAAACAGTTCAATTGAAGTCAAAGGGACCACTTTTGTGAGTAAGCGTACATCAACTTGAATAAGTGTTGTACAACTGGGCCCTGACAGAACATCCAAACAGAGATTTTTATAATGGAGATCTGTATAGAAAACGTACAGAGAGCATAAAATTTCCCCAACAGAGAGCATAATTTTTTTTTCAGCAATAACCTTTTCAGCCACTGAGATGGATCCACTGCTGACTGCTACTTCCTACTAAGCCAATGGAAAGTATTTACTTGTCACTGAATAGCTTTGCATGTTTTGGGTATGTGCACTGTCAATGGCATTCAGGTTGTCCTCAAGGCACAAAGAGCGAGGTTATTTTTCTTGGAGTCTCTTAACAATTCCACTTTCTCCCTACAGGCAGAAAGGAAAATTGACAAGAGCCTTTGTAGGGGGCATTTAACAGCTTTCGTCAGCACTCAAGCAGAGAGAGCAAAACCTATATTAATGGCTGAGGGTATTCCTAAATATTAGGAAACATTAGAAAAGGTAAGCTTATATCCATGTAGAAGAGGAGATTAAGAGGGGGACATTTATCCATAATTGTGTTGAAATAAGTGTTGAAAAAATGAATGACACACAACTATTTAAGAGGGTAATGCACCTCACAAGTAAAAGAAGATGAAATAAGTTAAGAAAGGATCAGAAATATTTTTTTAATTTTCTAATATAAATACTAATTAATCTGTGAAATGGATTATCAAAAAACAGTAACAGAAGAAACTGCAACTGGGAATATGTTCATTAAGAGAGAGAGGTAAATGAGTACATTTGCTGCACTTCAGCAAGGAATTTAAGCATGTGCCAAATGCTAAGCTTGAGACTATGTTCACTGAAGTCAATCAAACTATTCGAGTGCTGAAAATTAGGCATGCTCCAGGGTTGGGGAAACAAGTACATTGCCATTATGGAGTTTAGAAGTTAGATACATGATCTGCACAGCCTCATTCCATCACAAAACATTAACATAATATATCGTATCTTTAAAAAAAATCAGTGAAAAGCAGCTTACATATAACAGTAGAGTATCATAGAAAAGGAATAACTGGTGTAGGGGGCATTTAGCAGCTGTTGAGCAGAGAACATAAGGAAATGGTAAACAGATGTGACCCATAGCGTGACCTTTTGGGGTTGTCTTAAAAATATAGTAAAACTGCCTGAAGAACCTTAGCCACAAGATGTTCCAGATGACTTAATTTGATAGGTGCCATGGTAATAAATGGTGGGTGATTTTTAAGAATAGTTAAATGTTGAGGTAATAAGTGCATGGGATGTGGTCAGGGTGTGCTATTTCCTTCTTCCCTCCTCCCTTTTCAACGACCCGCTTGCAATAAGGAAATTTGCTGCTACTGCAAGTGTTAGTGATAAGATACTATATAAATATGAGCCAGTCTGGTTTTGGAGGGAAAGAAAAAGAGTTTTCTGAAGTCCAAAGATCGACCTCATCCTGTACTAAAGGAAGGTACAGAGCAGAAGATCCCCTCCGAAGCAGAACCTTGACTGGCCAGCAAGATTCACCTGAGGATTGTAATACCGGTTGGTGAGCTATAGCTGTACTGCTGTATTCATTTATCTCTTAGCAATTGTACAACAATAGGTTAATAAGCTAGAGTCTCTAAATCTGATGGCTATGCCATGCTCTCATGAAACCCGTTAACTCCATTCTCAATCTTGTAAACCTAAGTCAGTGAGCTCTCAGGAGAGAGGAACTGACAGTTGTCCTCAGGAAGCCTTCTGGATTGGGAAATGGAGGAAGGTTTTCCCTCAGGGACCATCCAAGGTTGGGGAAACTGGGGAAAACCACCTGAACCTTTATTCCGTGAGCCCTCAGGAGAGGGGATCTGATGGGTCTATTCAATGAGCTCCTGGGGGGTGGGATTTGATTGCAGGCGGTGAGCTCTCAGGGGAGGGAATCTGACCTGCTAACCCAAAGGCCAGGGTAACACCTTCTACATGGGCTGCCTCAGGCTGAGCACTCCACTCTCTGCCTTCTCACTTTCCGGGGAGCTAGGATGCTCAGCCTCAGCCCATAGTCTGACTCCCTGCCTTGAGCTGGGCAGCCAGGGAACTGCCATTTGATTTTCCTGACAGAAAGTCACATTTTTGGGGGCAAAATTGAAGTTATTATTGGGACAGAAAATTCCCAACCAGTTCTAGTAACTGCTTACATGTTAATTGTCTTTGGCTCAAGAAGCTTGTGATATGTTGGTGCTATGGGTGAATATGCATACTAGCTGTGATTACATTTGACTATTTCAATGTCCATTTAAAAAAAAATCTTTTTGTTCACTCATTTCCAATTTTACGAATGACTGTTGTAGAACTTGGATTGTAAATTTATTAAGATACTCATTGAATGACTTTGTAACTAGATCAATTTATGTTCATAAGCATATTCATGACATTGTTTTCTTCTGGCATCATGTAATAAAGTTCTTGGGATACACAAAAGTAATCCTTTACTTCTTGACCCCATCCCCATGACATGGATTAGGGTGACAAAATGTATAGCTCTATCAGATGGCATGGGTCAATATGCACTAAGAGTCAGCTTTGCAAAGATATTTTGGTACCTAAAGATGCTGAAAGGTGCCAAATGGGATTTATAAAAGTGCCTAAGCAGGTTAGATGCCTAACTCCCATTGAAAGCCAACTCAAGTCTAGTAACTGCTGTTATACTTTGAACTTCATTTTCCACTGCCTTGGATTTTGGGTTCTCATTGGGTTCTCATTGCAAAGTGCATGCAAGATGCTGCCATTCTGATTTGACCAAGTGTAAATAAATATGCAAGGTGCATGAAAGTGAAAAAATCAGGGTTTCATATAGTACAAATAAATACACTCCGACCTCCTTTTCTTAAGATAGGACTATATGAGTAAGCTGTTGAGAAAGTTCACTTCAGACAGAACTTTTTTGAATGATTCAACCAGAGTTTGTCATAAAATTATGCATATATTGATGTCTTAATAAATGTAGGATCCAATTACAAGAAATGATATGAACAGAAAGTTAAAATAATTTAACAGAACAAACAATGCTGAAATAAAAGAGTTTGAGCAGACAAGCACAAAATATTTAAGTCTCCTCTTGATGTAGTTTGTCTTTTCAGAGAAGTTATTTCAAGGAATATTATAGAAATACATCACATGGATAAAACAAAATGTTGGATCTAATAGCATGCCCCACAAATGCTTGCTATGGTGTTAACTTTGCCAACTCTCTTTGCTTCTGACTCATTGGGACAGAACCCTTGAGGCCATGTCTACATGGAGACAGGAAAGTTAAGGTGAATCAACTTAAGGTGTGAACTCAGTGTTCATCAATTAAACCTATTAACCTCCATGTGGATGCTCTCATTCAGGAGAGAAGTGGACATAAATTCACAGTAATTTAATCCTTCTCCAGTTACAGAAAAATTCCTGTTTGGAGAGTTTATTGCCTTAATCAATCTCTTGCCAAATAAACATCCTGATATCCTGGGTTATTCAGGACCATTTTGTCACAAGGACAGAAATAGTATTTAAAACTACTCAGATTACTAGACATTTGGATGGTCTATTATATAGGAGATGGAGTTAGTCCTGGAACCAATGGATAAGGAACATATACATTCTCCCTCATAATCTGACATATTTTAAGGAGAACATATATGGGTTTTATCTGTAACTAGGCCTGGCCAATCCTCGAAGTGTACTGAGACTGGTTAATTGGCAACTCAGTATTAATCCTTTCAAGGCATGTGTTGGGTGAACATCCCATCACAGCATGCTTCAAAGTAACAATTCACATTTGTTTTAGTTAATACATTTTACCCACTTACTATTAATATCATTTTAGAACAAATCAGTGTTCAAATTCTTAAGATTGTTTGCTTCAAATAGGTCAGTGTTCCCTCTTTATACAATATTTGGGAATGTTCACACTATAAAGTTTTCATTTGCATGAATGCTGAATGTTGCTCATCATATGAATAATTATAACCTCATGTGAACAAAACATTTCTGCCTGGAAAAGAAGAAAATAAAAAACAAAATAAAAAAACTCTCTAAAATATTTCAGTCATCCAACTAAGAAAAATTACCAAACCCATACCTCTAATAATGGATAGATAAAGTGAACACATTGTGAGAATTTTTTTTTTTCGCACAATTTGTTGAGCCATAACAACTGGTGAATAAAAAAGTTCAAAGGATCTGAATCACCACTGGATTTTTCACTTTTATGCTTATTTAACTCCCGTGTTTCAATGTTTTATTGAAAACTGGGGGTCCAGTTATCTCCACAGTCTGGTAAAAGTGAGTTCTTTATGCAGTTAG
Source organism: Emydura macquarii macquarii (assembly GCF_026122565.2). Lineage (NCBI taxonomy): Eukaryota > Metazoa > Chordata > Testudines > Chelidae > Emydura > Emydura macquarii. The sequence goes on along the minus strand of NW_027130520.1, from coordinate 13,262,690 downwards.
TTTGTAAGATTCTCTTCATATTCCTTCTCTGCACATCTGCAGGTTATATGGTAGAAGTTTGTTTTCTTGCTTAATAAAGTTGCTACAAACACTGTGGATAATTGGTATAAGGCATATTTGGATTTTAGAAGGTTCTGGGCACCTTTAATGTACATAGAAATGTAAATTCCCACCACCTTAACTGATCACACTTAATTATGCAACAGACAGAAACAATCAAAGAACCCGACAGAAATCATTCAAATAGATAATAGAGAATTGGGTACCACAAAGACAAACAATAAGGAGTGTAGATTTTAATACCACAACTATTGATGATAATTCTTTTACCAGACCAAATGTTGTCAAACCAAGTTTCCTTTAAACATTCTAGGATCTTTTCTTTATCTGGAGGTGTTAGACTGGATCACCGTCTTAACGGCCTGGTATTAGATGTTATGTTGGAATGTGCATATGTGACTGCACGCTTCCCAGTTTATGGCCACCACTCCTGCATCTGAGCCAAAGTACAAGGCCTCAGACTGTCACAGTGAGAGAAGGCCTGTGAATATTGGAGTTGATCCTGATTAGAATTTGCCAGAAATGCAGAAAGAGGACAAACATGAACTCTTTAGATTAAAACAAGACCAGACTGAATCAAGCAATAAAGCAGGCAAACTATTATAACAGAAACTACGTAAATATAAAATTCCAAATGCTTCACAGCAATATACTGGAATAGAACTTCTGTCAACAGCCCCAGATAAATCAGAAAAACTTCTCTCTCATTCTACAGAAATGTATACAGATCAGAATTTCAAAGAAAAAATCTTTGAAAATGTATTTTCTAACATCAGCACAGAGAAAAAATAACACAAATTCTCTAGAGCAGACAACTGACATTGAATAAAACATAAAAATAGAAAGGAATATCAGACACCTCAAAATACCTTAAAATGATAAATCCCCAGTGGAAGACTGGATAGTGGGGGAATTCATCAGAACATTCAGACAATTATACTCTACATACATAAATTATCAGGACTACTATTTTCCTTCATGAGTCCTTTAAAATAAAATCCAATTAATTCCTAACATTTTTTAAAACTAAGGACTAATAAGTTCCAGTGGGGTAGCCGTGTTAGTCTGTTCTTCGCAAAACAACAAGAGTCCTGTGGCACATTAAAGACTAACCAATTTATTTGGGCATAAGCTTTTGTGGGCAGAAACTCACTTCATCAACCGACGAAGTGGGTTTCTGCCCACGAAAGCCTATGCCCAAATAAATTTGTTAGTCCTTAAGGTGCTACAGGACTGGCTGTTTTGCTAAGGACTAATAGTTCATTGGCAGACTAAATGCAATGATTATTAATAAACAATAAATCCAGACCAAGTGGGATTTATGGTAGAAAGCCACACAGAAGATAACTGACTATTGTATATATAAGCATATAACATGGGAAACTGGAAAGTGAAAATAGATCCAATAACAATATCTTGGAATGAAGACAAGGCCTTTCATAGACTAAAATGGAAGAATTTATGATGTCTGCCCCCGTTGGATGTGTTTTTAAAAGAAGCTTTTGTTTCTTAGTGAAAGTGTTTGGATGATATTCTATAAAAAGTGCTCTAACAGCAAAAGAGTGGAATCCATCCCATCATTCCTCACAGCCACTACTCATATTGTGGGAGTCTGGAACTTTGTTTCTTGAGACATTGAAACTTGTATTGATTAAAGCATTTTGGAAGTTTATGTTGGTTTGTTTATCCACCTATTTTAGCAGTTGGTTCTATTTTCATCTGAGTTACAGACAGATCTGGTACCATGAACATCACTCCACCTGTGCACAAATTCATGTTATTAGTTGGTTTAAAATAAGAAAGCCTCAGCCTCACAGTTTTTTCTTCCTCTTTGCTTTGTAAATAATAATATCTCCTTGTTTTACTTCTAAATGTATTTCTATTGCCTTTAACTTGTACTGCAGCAAAGGCAACTGATGTACAGGGAGACTGCAATGAAAAATGCTCAAAGGGATGGATCTACTAAGTTTAACCATTCACAAACATTGATATGAGTGAAATTTTGTACATAGATATGTTCCTGTAAAACATTTAGCAGTCTAGGCCTATGTCGTTCCAGCAGGAAGATTAGTCACAGACCTCTAAAAGTGAATTCTAGGTATTTGAATAAAATGAATGAATGCTCATTGTAAGGAGTTCAGGAAAAATCCATAGTTCAGATATGTTCGTAAAAAATACTGATGATGTGTAATTAAGATGCTTTCAGGCCTCAAACAGGGGTCTCATGACTGTGTTCTCTCAGGTCCCAGTTTCACTAATGGAAGGAAGCAGCATTTGTCTGGGAAGTGGGACTCAGGAAGATCCTTCAGTTCTTCAAGGCACCAGAGACAGGACAAGTCAGAGTGGTGCAGAGGAGCCTAGGCAGGTTCTAGAACTATCACATCTCCCTGTCCATGCAGGATTAGTTTAGATTTTGAAAACCAGTTATTCTTCCACATACTCAAGTTTTACATAGTGTAACTCCACTGACATCAGTACGGTTATTCTTGATTAAAATTGATATAACTGATGGGAAAATCAGATCTTTGATCTAAAAAGGCCATGTGTGCATGTTTAACATGGACTTTTGTTTCTTATTTGGACAGTTTAGCATGATGTGGTGTACTTCAGTGATTTATACATTTTCATTGAACCTCTTCAATATAAGTGTGGTGTATATAAACCTGCAATGTAACTGAGTATGCTAGTAAATATTAATAAAAGTTGTACAATAACTGTGCCTGTAAAAATTAATCTTCCTGGTGCTTCCAGGATCAACCTTCCAGGATGATCCAATGGAGCTATTTAAAGGAAAGATATGTCCTTTGACTGTCCATAATGTTAAGGGATGCCTTAGTCTTTCATTACCATTGCAAAAGCTATTGTGCACTGCTGGATATGGCATCAGGGCCTGCCAGGAGAATCTGGCCCTGCATGAAGCCTGAAACTGAGATGATGTACTTTTCACAGCATGAAGAAGTATGTTGCTGCTTCCTGTATTTCTTTTAATATGATTGTGTTAGAATATGAATCTGATTGTGTTAGTATATGAATCATGAGCAAACTGGAAACTGAACCTATTATTGTTAAAATCTGAAAATGAGAACGACTTTGCTTAATGTATTTTTGTGCTGCTTGTTCCAAAAAAACAGTGACAGTGAAATGATTGGACACCAGCTTTCCATACTTCAGAAATTCCCCCTGCATACCCAATAAACTTGGTTTCAGACATAACTTCAGAATGTTGGTACAAATGATATATGTTCACCCACTTACCACGACATTGACAATCCTGTCCACTAATACTGCTTATAGAGAAAAAAGACATTGATGCACACTATCAAAAGTGTTATTTACAAAATCCTGGGGTTATTATTAAACAACATCACAAACAAAGAATATAAAGAAACTCAGAATAAGTTAAGTTAAGTTATAATAAGTTAATACCCATTAACTATTATGCAGGTGATATTCTACCTACAGTTAAAAACAATCTCCACAGGCAATGCCAACAATACTCAGTATCACACCAGAATTTGTAACAATATCCAGGTACAAATCACAAGTGCTGTAATGATCAAAGTGCCACCCAGTGGCAGTAGCTGCTTCCTGGAAAGTTAACTAAAACTGAAAATCTTTCAATGACTTGTTTAGAAATCAGGCTGACTATAGGCCTAAGTATGGTTTTTGAAAGGGCATCTGACTTACGCCTTGAGACTTACTCCAGCCCCATTCTGTGTGATTGTGAAAGTGCCATTTCGAGTAGCACTGGTGTGATTCCACTTGCAAAGGATATCTTTGGTGCAAGGTGCCCAGGCAGGGGATGCCCACTCCCTGCATAGAAACAAACAAGGTGCTGGGCAATGGCAGGCTGGGAAATGGGGAGGGATGGGGCATCCACCATTACTCAGAGCCTCATATCTGCCCTCTGCTAGACAGATATATAAAAAGACATAGGCAGGTATTGGACTGCGATAGCACTTCTAAAGTGGCTCTGCAACCAATCCACAGTTTGCAGGGGAGAATTCCTCTCCTGCTTTCCCTGTATCTCTCCCAAGCACTCAACCTGGATACATAGGAAACAAGTTCCAGGAAACAAGGCTGGAAGGAGACTCTTTGAATTCATTTGCCTGCTTAATGCACCACAGAAAATTAATACCAGAGTGAAAAAAGCTACCTATCAATCAAAACATGCTCATTTGTCTATGTCTGTGTTTTCTCAATTAACAGTCTTATAGCAGCTTGTTTTGTACAGTGAATCTCCCTCTCTCTGTCCAATCTATACACTGTAGACAGGAAAAATTACCTATAGTGCAAACTCTATTGATCTTTGTTTGCTTGTTTATTTATTTAAAGGGCTTTGTGAATTATGCTGATGTTGTATTAAACAAAAGGTATGGATGAATTTCTGCCATAACTCATTGATTGTTTGGTTTGTGGTGAGATTAGCTTCATATACAAAAGAAGCTACCACAAAGGGCCTATCCTGTACTCTTTAATCAGGCTTTTCTGGAATTTAGTGGAAGATTTGGCTGAATAAAAGTGGAAGGATAGAATGCTAAATGTTTCTTATATAGGGGATTTTTAATTTCACCTTCTCATCTTTCAGAGCCACTTCAACAAATATGGGGAGCAGTTCATTTCACAATTCAGAAGGATTTGTGGATGGCACATACTGAAATGGATATATTATCTACTGAAATATATCTTGATATAAAAAAAAATCACTTATTGAATTGGGTATATTAGTTACTTGTTCTAATGGAAAATGCCTTCAGATTCAGAGAAAGTGCATCACTGAGGGGGATGGATCCTGCATCCACTGAAATCCATGGCAAAACTCCAACTGACATGAAGAGGTGTGCAATAAAGCTGCCGGTGTACCTGATCACTTACTGAATTAAACAGCATAACATCTGAATAGCACCACTAGGCTGTGAGGGGCCTGATTCCACTGCAAATGAAATCAATGGGAAATGTTCTTTTGATTTCAGTGGGAGCTGGCTCAGGACTTTAATGCTTTATAGACATGAAAGACAGCAATGTATGATCATATAGGAGTGGCTGGGTCCTGAATAGTTTTAAAAATCTGGCCAATAGTATGCTCTCCAAAGAACTTCCAAATAATCAAATTCTATTACAAAATATAGTGGAAAATCCCATGTTCTCTCTCCCATCTCTATGCTCCCTTGTTTAGTCTGCTCTTTTCTTAGTCCTTTGTCACAAATCCTGATTACACTTCTATCTACCTCCCTGTTATCCCTCCTGTATCTATGTTCCTTCTCATGGCTATAATGAATTGTCCCAAACAACATTTTCAACAACTGTTAAAGATCTTATGATTCTTAAGTTAAGTTGCATTTACTCCTCCTAAGTGAGTAAATACCAAAATAAAATACTTGGGATGCACACGTTTATTTGTGGCAGGCAGCATGAGTGTACATGAATGGTTACATATATCAAACACATTTCTTTTACAGCCATGCCACAGCTGAAAAACAAGGGTGTTACCTGACTGTTTTTGACTGACATTCATACTTCATGATATAAAGTGCTGTATCCCTTTGCTAAATTTTGCATAAATTTCCCAGATCTGAAGAAGAGTTCTGAAAAGCTTGAAAGTTTGTCTCTTCCACTGACAGAAGTTGGTCCAATAAAAGATATTACCTCACCCACCTTCTCTCCTTAAATTTTGCTAGACAGTTTTCATTCTCTTGTGTTTTTCCACATTGTTCAGATAAACTGTCTTTAAAAACAAAACAAAACTCATTCTGCTTGTTTCAAAGTCAAAGTCTTAAAGATATTTCTAAGTAACTATAAAATATATTATTTGGAGATGTTATTATCATTGGAATTTTCTCTGTGTTGGGAAGGCAAATATGTAAAGGTAACCTTTAAATTCTGAGATTAGGATGATATCCATCCCAAACTGCCCAAAATAAATTGCATTGATCTAAATCTTTGGAGGGTTCCCAAATCCACAGAAGTTGCTTGCGTGCTAATGTTTGGAGACATGTATCCAGCCACCTTCCCTGTGGCAACACCTTCAAAGAGGCTACTGCCCATCTGTTACTCTCCCTAAAGGCTAGATTAACTCTCTTAACTAAAATGAACTTTTAACTTGGAATTATTTTCTACCTAAGTGAGAACCAGAAGAATATGCATTAGTAGGAAGTAGGATAAAAATGTCTCAACTTGTGCAAAACTATGCCCTCCCTCTACCATTCTCTCAGTGGGGCTATAATTAATTCGGTACAGTGGTCATTCTTAAAACTTGCCAGTTGACTTAGATAACTAAAAGTATTTTCTGTTTGGACCAGAAGCAGGACTATCATTAATTAATTATACAGGAGAGGGCCACTTCTTGTGAAATTTCTAGCCCTTGCTACCATGATCAATGCAGGGCTGGTTATAGGGTCACATGAACAGGACAGACACTTCCATGGGGAGCCATCTCACTGTTGGTCAGCTCTTTCTTTCTTTCTTTCTCCCCCTCTGATTGGCCTGCTGTATTCCTCCCTCCCCCTGGCCACTTAGGTGGCAGGGTTAGGTGCCAAAAATTTTTTTTACCCTGAACAGCAAAATGGCTAGGGCCACTCTTGGGTCTATGGTTTGGTCACCTTCAGACATGACTATTGAAATGAGTTTTAATAAGGGGCAAAACTCCCATTGACTTCAGTAGAGTCAGGCTTTCCCCCTTTCAGATAATCTGGAAACTTAAGCTGCTTCAGAAAGTGATAGCTTATGTTTTAAATGGTGTTTCTCTGTGAAAGTACAAGATACCATTTAGAGCTGAGTGGATAACAGGGTTTTTTTTATTTTTTGTTTTTCTAAGGTTTGCTGGTCAAAACAAAAATCCACTCCCCCAAATGGTTGGTTTTAACTAAAACTGTTTTTCTTTGTTTTTTCTTGCCGAAACAAACACAAACAAAAAACTAAACAAAACAAAAATAACATTCTGGTTAAACAAAATCTTTTGAAAGTTAGTTTGAAACAACTCTTCATTTAGAAAATGTCAATTCAAAACTAAATGTTGAAATGGTTCATTTTGATATTTCCCAAACTAATCTTTTAGACATATCTGAAATTTTTGTTTTCAGGGGTCTTTTTGTTTTTGTTTTGGATAAAATTATTCCCCAAATTCAACCTGAATTTGGTGAATAGTTTTAGTGCCCCCCCCAAAATGATTTTTAGGCATATTTACTATATGCCAAAAAAACGTTGCCCAACTATTATACCAGTTCTCCTGTTTGTAATGACAGCCTGTTTGTTTCTGCTTGATATATAATGTATTGATTTTTACCTACATAGCACTCAAAAGCGTAGAGCCCTACTACTTGATCTAATGGAAAATCAATGTTAGATGCTAGCAATATAGGAGAAAAAATTAAAATAACTTCTTAAATTCATTTGATTTTTGACAAAAAATCCACTCTCTCTAACCATCTTTCCTCATCTCCTAGTGAGGAAAATCACACAAATATGTACTCTAATGTGATCCAAAAAAAGAAGAATAAAAGAAAGTTACCATAATCTTTGAAGAATATTATCTAGGTAAGTATTTATTCATATATAAAGTTCTGTTCGTTTGTTTGTTTTGTTTTAATAATAATAATAATAATAATTAATAATAATTAATAATAATAACGGGAAAGTTTCCTACAACAGAGAAAGAAACGAAGCAGCTCTGCCAAGGAATCTCTGGCAGAAGACTGGCCAGTATGTCCAGGAAAGTTTCCTAGAGATCTCTCTGGAGGATTCCCGTGAAATCTCGGTGTGCATTAACACGCTTTTCCACCACATTGCCTAGCTGAACTAGGGAATGAGAAACACATGCAACCACAGCTACTCTTGTGCATTTCTATCCCTTCAACCAATTGTATAATGCAACAAAGCAAAGGACAACTATACCTCATGCAACTGGGTAGTATCAGCTAAAAAAAAATCAATTACCAGAGCTCCCCTATCCTGCACCCTGCACACCAGAGCTGGAGGGCTAGGACTGGTTCAAACCCTCTGAGGTCAAAAAGAAGTCCTGACTCCCCATGTCACCAAATGACCCAGTCCTCTGTTCCGCATTATCCTCCAACTCAATCTCCTCCTCCATTTCTTCGTCAGAATTGAGTCCAGTGTCCTCTGTCTCCTGTCCCACAGAGGTATCCATTGGTCTCTTGGCAGTGGAGGTGGGGTTGCCGCTGAGGATGCTGTACAGCTCCTTATAGGAGAGTGGCAGGTCTTTGGCTCTGCAACAAAGTGACGGTTTGACTCCCTAGTCTTTTGGTATCCTTGCCGCAGCTCCTTAATTTTTGCATGGCACTGCAGTGTATCCCATTCATAGCCCTTCTCTGCCATGCTACAAGAAATCTGACTGTAGGTATCAAAGTTCTTTCAGCTGGAGTGGAGATGGGACTGCACATTCTACTCTCCGCAAATGCTGATCAGATACAGAAGATCCAGTGTGCTGCAAGCGGTGGGGCATCTGGTGCATGGAGCCGCCATGGTCAGCTGGGAAGATGCGATGTGAGCTTTCCAAGCCAACCAACCAGAAAGTGGAATTTCAAAAATTCCTGGGATTTTAAAGGGCTTCAGGGCAGTGGAATTCAAACTGATGGCCAGAGCAGTCAGGATTGGAATTGTGGGACACTTCCTGGAGGCCATTTACAACAACATAACCAAGTGTGGTGTCTACACTGACACTTTGTCACTAAAAGTTTGGTGCAAAAAGCTCTATGCCTCTCATGGAGGTGGTTTTATTTTGTCCCAAAATCAGTGGAGGGGGGATTGAAGTGTGTACACCACCACTGTTTTGGTGCAAAAAGCTAACTTTGGTCAACAAAAGTCTGTAGTGTAGACCAGCCTCCAGACTCTTTACTGATTACCATGCTAATCCCATGTTGACCAGCTCTCAACTGCTAGGTGGCATAGCATGGTGGAGTGGCTTCCAACACTGACAGGGAGGAGCCCTTGAAACCACTACACCTCTCTTTCTGTTGTTTTTACTATGGATCACATTAGTTGTTTCACTCTGTTGCTGTATTTTCATTTCCTTAGTTCTTTTTACACTTTTTCTATCTAAAATCATTTATCTCTTCCCTCCCAAGAAACCTGACAACATCAGTAGAATTACATTAGAAATCACAGCTTTCCATGTCCCAAGCTAAAACCTTCTTTCATTGGTGGGGCACTGTGCTAAGAGTTAGGGGACATAAATTATATTCCTGGTTTGGCTGCTGATCCCATGTGTGACCATGAGCTAAACACTTCACTTTATGTGCCTCTGTTTCCTCTCCCATTCTTTGCATCACATCTTTAAACCTCTTTGACACAGGGAGTGTTTTACAGTGTATTTGTATAGTGCCTAGCACAATGACACCCTGATCTTGTCTGTAAGCTCTAGACAACACTGCATTATAGTAAATAATAGTAACAACAACATCACTTCTCTAATAGCTAAAAATAGCAATTCTGAAAGGAATGAAGCTATAAAACACAAATATAATATTTGCTTTTACTTCCCAAATAGAATTCTATTCAAGCAAAACTGTTTTAATATGGACTCATTCTATCACACAGTCTCAGAGCGTTAGATAATAAAATAAACAAATTTTAAAAATTCAGCTGCTAGGATCAATTTTAGAAATATTTTGTGAGGCAAGTTCCCAGCCCCAAACCAGTTATTCCCATTCTCTGCAAGAAAAGTTAAAATGCTTCTCTAAACTTTAGCTAATCTACCCAGAATTATTCCTATAACACAAATTAAAGCTACGCTTTGCAGAGATATGAATTGTCATTCCACAGGAAATGTATTCTGAACTAAATGCTTCACATTTTCTAAATGCAGATATTTGGAAGCTTTTAAGTGTAAACTGCAAGGCAGAAAATGACCTTACGAGGCTTTCTATTCAAAATTCCATGACATCCTGAATGAGTTCAGCAACATGCAGATGGCAGCTGGAAAAGAAGAAGAAAAAAAAGACAGTTGATGGCAAAGCTCTTAAAGATTACTATGAAAAACAAATATATAGTCCATTTATTTTTAAAGGTGCATGGGTACTTTCAATGCACCAGAATGCCTTTCTTGTTGTGTTTCATATAGCACTGCTACTGTAGGCAAAACATACTATCAGGCTATAAAGTAAAATGCTGAATAAATAAGTTCTTACACTTCAATATGCGTGGGGGAAATATGTGAAAATCATAGTTGTAGTAATTATTTCACAGTTCAAACAACTGTATTGCTGTAACATAAGCAATTTCGGTCTTTTCCAGAAGAATATTGTGCTTTATTGCAGCTCCACTGTATGGGTGATTATAAATATGTGATTTGTCTTACAGAACATATTCATAGATCCCAATGCCAGAAGGGACCACTGTGATCATCTAGTCTGACCTCATATATAAAATAGGCCACAGAACTTCCCCAAAATAATTCCTAGAGCATATCTTTTAGAAAATCATCCAATCTTGATTTTAAAATTGTCAATGATGGAGAATCCATCATGACACTTGGTAAGTTGTCCCAATTGTTAATTACCCTCACAGTTAAAAATTTACACCTTATTTCCAATCTGAATTTATTTAGCTTCAACTTCTAGCCACTGGATCATTTTTTACCTTTCTCTGCTACACTGAAGAGGCCATTATTAAATATTTGTTCCTCATGTAGGTACTTAGACTGTAATCAAGTCATCCCTTCACTTCTTTGTCAAGCTAAATAGATTGAGCTCTCTGAATCCATCACAATAAGGCACATTCTAATTCTTTAATCATTCTCATGGCTCTTCTCTGATTCCTCTCCTATTTATCAACAATCATCTTGAATTGTGGACACCAGAACTGGACATGTTATTCCAGTAGCAGAAGCACCAGAGCCAAAGACAGAGGAAAAATAGCCTCTCTAATTCTACTAAAAATTTCCATTTATTAATCTGAGGATTGAATTAGCCGTTTTAGCCACAGTATCACACTGGGAGTTCATGTTCATCTGATCATCACTCCCACCATCTTTTACAGAGTCACTGATTATCAAGATAGAGTCCCCGCATCCTAGGATAGAGTCTCCCATCCTGTTAGTGTGGCCTAATTCTTTGTTCCTAGATATATTCATTTACACTTGGTCATACTGAAACATACATTGTTTGCTTGCATGAGGCTTACCAAGTGATCCAAATCGCTCTGTCCTCTTCATTATTTAACGCTCGACCCTTTGTTGTGTCTTCTTGTAACCGATAGAGCTTGTTTTAGCATTTATTTTATTTAGCGGTAATGCAGGCAACCTACTGGTCTATATTCTATTAGAAATTGGCTTCAGCAGTTAGCATAAGACTTAAGGCTTATGAACTTTGATATAGATAAATTGTCACCCCTAATTTTTGAGGAACTGGGAATAGAGTGTTTAAGTACATAATGACACCAGGCAATCACAGGAATATGAACTAACCACAGCTTTTGGATATTTTAGGATATAAACATCTGCAGATGTCAGACCACAAGAGTGTGATGGTAACTAATTGATGTATGTGATAAATTGAGATCATTCATATACTAACTTATAGGAGAAGGGCACCCCAAGATTAATAGGGTGAGGAAATACAAATAAAGAAGAGGGGAGAAACTCCCACTGAATATGCATGAGGCATAGTGGTGTCATGGTAACATATTATAAAAAGTTGTAACCCAGTCCGGGAAAGATGTTGCCTTTGGGGCAGAATGATGGCCACTGGCAATGGTGAGGAGGAAAATAGTGGCTGACATTGCTCAGATTGCTCTGCAAGGGATGGTATGTGTATATGGATTTTCAGATGTGAGAATATGGAGTATATGGATGTTCAGATGTACATTCTATATTATCTCTATCTACCTTGCTGGGTTAGAGTGTTTATGACTTTGCTAAATGTATTAGTAAAATTATTACAAATACAGAAGGGCTCCTAAAGTGTGAATGTTCTAACTGTGTGCATTGGGGTTCCCAACTGAAGAGTAATTTTAATAATACCAGGCCTGATCTTTGGACAAAAACATGTCAAACCTCATAATGATAAATGGAAATTCTTCAGTAATAAATATAATTGATACACATTCCATAGATCAGGCAACAGTCTGCAAACTTTATCAGTGATGATTTTGTGTTCTTCCAAGTCATTGATAAAAATGTCAAATAGGACAGAGCCAAGAACCAATCCCTGTAAGACCTCACCCAAAGCATACCAACTCAATGATGATTCTCCATATACAATTACATTTTGAGACCCATAAGTTAGCTATCTTTTAAACCATTTAATGTGTGCCATGTTCATTTTACATTGTTCTAATTTTTCAATCAAAATATTGTGCTATACCAAGTCAAATGCCTAATAGAAGTCTAAATATATTACATCAGCACTATTACCCTTATCAGCCAAACTTGTTATCTTATTTAAAAAAAAGATAGATTAGCTTGACAGGTTCTATTTCTCATTTTCCCCTCGAAACCAGATCATTTTTTAAAACCATTTTTGTCTTCTTCCTCATTTGTATGAGTGTGACTTTTTGGGCATCTGGTAAAGTGTTTTGAGCACAGAGCTCACAACAACTAGACAATACTGAGGCTGGGCTGCTCGAGAAAACATTTTCAATGAGTTTGTTCTTATTAAAAACCATTGCATCACTTGTGTTCAGGGCCCTTTTTGTGTTTGCATTCCACAAATATTCTGGCAAATATCCAGCTGGCGGGAATGTTCACCAACGCAGCCAATTTTAAGTGACTATTACAATATATTCATGGAAAGTGAATTTTAAGTCTGTAATCACTATTTACAGAAAATCCGGTTTTAAAGTGACAGCATCAACTAGAGAATCAGCTTCTAATCGGAAAAAATTATAGCTACTTTTGTTATTAATGCCTAAGAACACCAGAGCAGAAAAGGATTGCAGGTCAGTAAATATATTTTTCTCCATCTTTTCTGTTTATTTGCATATTTAAAGTAACCTTTTTCTGTAGGCAGTTTTACTATTTTCTTGATGGTGAACTGCATCCATCTAATGCACTGAGAAAGCATACATGCAAACTCTTCCCTAGGCTCTGCGAGACCTCATACCAAGGAACCTGATTCTGCTCTCACATGGGTGTGAAAGAGGTTTAAGTGGAAGTAGTATCAGGCCCAATACTCTTCAATTTATAAAAAAACAGCACTGAAACAAAACAGCTAAACTAAAGGCCTAATTGAAGCCACAGGAAAGGCTTCCACTGACTTCAGTGGGCTTTTGACAAGTCCATAAATCCCATTTTCCCGTAGGTGATTAAGTGTCACTTTGGAGCTAGAAGAGATACCCATGTTTGAAAATTGAGCCCAGTTTTAATAATAGGAGTTTTAGCATCTATAGAGGAATGACTAATGGGCACTGATTCATCTACTGATCATAACACTACAACTGCTTTAAGGCTAACCCTGTGAGGCCTATCTCTAACTGACAATGAACAGGCAAACCTCAATTATCCTCCTGTCCAAGGGACACCCAATCATTCAGATAATCAGAGAGTTTCAGATAAATGAATTCCATTTCTATTTTGGATTCAAGGGAGATAATCCTTAATTAGGCTAAATCAACAGTTTGATTATAAGGGTTTAACTGTTAAAGGTATGACAAGATAAAAAGGGACCAGCACTCCAGTGTATTATGTGGTGTAAAAAACAATTCTGGCAGCAAAGGAGCAAATTGAGCCACTTGAAGCCCGTAGTTTGGAAGAGAGCTTGATGAAAAACAAGAAGAGGTGACTGTAGCATTTCCAACTTTTCCAGACAGCAAGTGTATTGAAGAAGAAACCAAAGATGGTGCAATCCTTGGCACTGTTACATGTGACAGGTGCCATGACAGCTGGGATCTACAATAAGTTCCAGTGAGAACACAAATTGGACTGCAAACTGTGTGATAAATAGAGCTGGTCAGAATACTTGATTGAATATTTTTTTTTAGAAATATGCTGTTTTGAAGCCGAAACATTTTGAAGAGCTCTATCAGTTTTTATGACATTTTTGATGGGGAGGTTTCTGAGATCCAGGATGGACTCTCCAGTGAATTCCAGAGACAGACCCAAAACAAAAATCCTGATTATTTTTAGATCCAAAAATGCATGTTCTGAACATTCTGTTTTGTGAAAACATTTGTTGCCATTCCATTGCAAAACAAAAGCAAATGTCAAAACTTCAAAAGTTGTTGCAAAATAGAATTTTCATTCTCTGGCCAGCTCTAGCTACAAAGTCATTCAAAACTTTGAAGCATGCTATAATCTAGCATGACTGTCATTTGGGAGAGACAAACACTGCCAAGTGAAACCATTGACCATTACGGATCTATGTAATAAGTCATCTGAATCTTCATTGTTAACTGACAGGATAATAAGAGGCCAAAGTATTTGTGGTTTACAGCAACTAACTGTGATAGATCATGGGCCTCAGACCCTAGTTTGCAGGCTCCCTTACACTGCTCACCACCTACAGCTCACCTGAGACACTGGAGAAGGGGGCTACTGAAACTCTAGCTCACAAAGAGTTCCACCCATGAAGCTCCTGATTGAGGGAGCCATTCAGCCCCACCTATTGACTGGAACACACTACTTAAACCAGTAAGAGGCACACAAAGTTTTGAGTCACTAGGTGAATCTTCTGGCTGGTTACTACTGTGGACCTTGTCTACATATCTGACTCCTGAGCCCTGCCTTCACAACTGATCCTGGTTCATATCTCCCAGCCTGTTCCTGCCCTATCTATCCCAGACCCCATTTGTTCCTGATTCCTGCTTTCCTCCTTCATTCCAGCCTTCAGCTTCTATGCCTGACTCCTGGCTTTGACCTTTGGCTTAGTACCTGACACTGACTCTGACCCTAGTTCCAGGTTCCATTAAGCCTGATTGCCTGCAGCCTGGTCTCTGCACTAATAATAATGTCAAAGCAAGGTCTCTGTAAAGAACAGCTTATATTTTGCATTAGTAAAAACTACACTTCCCGAATAGAAACATTAGTAAGCAAAGAAAGAACTGAAGTGCATCTATTTAAAAATGCATACCATAGAACAAAGAGAATACAAAGGGACATACACCCTGTATGTCTTATTACTCATTGGTTACCGGTGTCAGTTTGGGAGCATGAGTAATTCTGCAGGCAAGTTAGTGATAGAAAGGTAAGTGAGGTGTCATTTGATTTCTAAAAATCTGCAGAATCAGAAATTCAGTGGTGTCACTCTCTATGGTGTGGTTTAGTGTACTCACTGCTTCCCCAGCTCCCAGTCCTCCCAGTTAGTGGAAATTTTGATAATAAAAAATCACTGAAAATAGGTAAAGTTGGGTATTATTCAAAAGCACTTTATCACATGAATGCAATGATGAAAAATCTAGAACAATCATGCAGGTATGAATTCAAGAAAATATTTAAAAATGAACTTTTTAAAAATTATACCCTAATACAGGCATGCCCTCACAAAGTTTAATGGTGGCCCTTGACTGACAGTTCTGTGTTAGCAATTAATGCTCAGAATATGATACCTGACTAATTTTTAATGCTACAAATTACTATAAATGGAAGGAGTGCTTCAAATTGATTTGCTATCACTGACAAAAAAGAAGTCATTCAGTGGTGTTCATTATCAGCTTTGTTTGTTATGCTAAAAAAGTTGTAATGAGGCACTGGTTACAACACCAGGATCCAGCCAGAAATTAATGTAATCTATCCACAAATGATATGCACAGTTACATAACATACATTACAACCCCAAAGTAATTAATTACAAAATCCTTGCTTTTACTTTGGTCTTGATCATTTTTAGGCATCCATGGAAAGATGAAAAGTACAGTCTAGTAGCTGAATCTTTGAAGAATATCACTGCAGAGGACTTTTTTTAAACACAATGGTCAGTGGCACTTTACATGCTATAAGAAATGCAACCATAAACTGAATTTAGCAAGAATGGAGAAGTACATCAAGCATCAGGAAAAATTGAAGTTGTCAGGATGAGTGCAAGCTGTGGATAAGACTTGCTTTATACTACGTCCCATGATGTGTTTTGAGAACAATATCATCTTCTTCTGTGGTAAACCAGAAGCCTGAAGCCATCCATTAAGCATAGTTTCAACATAGGAAACAGGTGTGAAACTGTATGAAGCAGTCACTCTTAGCAAGAATGTTGCATGGAAAATAAAGTTAAGCCCACAAATACAACATTGTATATAACATTAAGTGCTACACCAAGAATGTATGTACTGTGCTGGCAACCCATTCACATCGGATGGACTGGAGCTCCTTAATATCATGATGAAAGTACTCTTCGATGATGACATAGCTAAAGTTGTCAGTCGAATGCATACTTTGGATCATGACTTTTATGAAGCCTTCAAAACCCAAAGAATTATCCAAGATTCCATCATTCTTTTGGCTTCAATCAAGAACAGACTAAAGTTGTGCTCAAACTCAAAGAAAGCCAGAGTGAAAGAGACAGAGACTTTTATAGAGCTAGCTGCAGACAATCAGTGTTAGCCTGTCTCTTGGTTGTGTCCACATCTCAGCATGATATTAATCTATGTGAGACTTTGGGAAAGTACAAGTTCTTCATGGTACCATTATCAATGTTTGAATGAGATGGAACATATGTGCCAGGTGAAAAGCAAACTAATGGACATCTTGCATGATCGCCATAATCCAACACCAACTGACAACATGACCAGTACTTTATGCAAGCAGAGGCCTTTCAATGTAGCAATCACGGATGGCATGGCTGTGGTACAAGCTCTTGACAAACCAGAAACTGTTAACATCTGCCGAGATTTGGCTGAATACTTCATTATGAGGCTACAGAGAAAATACTGGACCTTTGACATATACAATCAATTAAAAATATTACCAGAAAGAAGAGACTCCATGGTATTGCACCTGTCCAGCACAAAATCATTGAGTTCATGAACCTCTCCAATGTCATAGTGAAGAAGCTACTGTCTCATGCATGCATGCATGAACGATGAGTTAACAGCATATTTTGCAGGAAAAACAGTCTAGCATGTAAAGAATTGCTCCAAAAATTGTAATCTTGTGGCGTAATGAAACTGCTGCCTGGCACTGTTCAATGGAGTGTCTTTGTAGTTCCCTGGAGGAGGCTGATGCTAAAATTATCTTGCATGCCCTCAATGCCACAGAGAGAAGTGCTACTAAACTCCTGATTTTTGCACAAGACATAGATGTTCTAGTGCTCTTTCAGAGATGCAAGATTTCTGCAAAATGATGTTTTTGTGCCTGCTGCTGGGGAACAGAATCACTGTATATCCCTCAAAGATGTTTTCCTATTACTTGAACTATTAAAAGCTGCTGTACTGCCAGGTTTCCATGCCCTTTCAGAATGTGACATTGATGGAAGGTTATCTGGAAAAAGCAAGTTATCTTACTGGAAAGCATTTTATTCAGCCTCCAAAGACTCTATCCTCACTATGAAGGCACTTGGAACAGCTGAGAAAGTCACTGATGAGGTCATAAATGCATTGGAGGCATTCATATGACAAAGATTATCATTTAAAGACCAACATTATGACTTTTGCAGAGCTGCTTTGGTGGATCTTTTCCAAGAAGCAGAGAAATGGAGGGTGCATTTACATCTGCTTTCAAGAGGGCAAATTATCAAACAATGGAATGGCTCCAGGATGATCGAGTGCGTACAAAATTACCTTCTCTGTTGGACATGTATGGGTCTTGGAGGATGGATTGATCATATGAAATACCATGCACTCCTGAATCAATTCTTCAGCTAATCAAATGCTCATGTGCAAATACCAGATGTTCACAACGCAGCAAATATTTGGCCAGCAGCATGCCTTGTATGGACATATGTGAGTGCAGTGCAGATGAGGATCAGTGTGACAACATGGCTAGTAGTGATGCCCTACATGGAGACAACACTGATGATGACTTGGATGAATAAATGTTTTCCATCCTACATGTCAATGCTGACCTCTCTAAGTTTAGCCAAGATCAATGTCTTTTTTATGTAAGCAATGCATCCCTGTGTTAAAATATACATTTAAAAAATGTTGACTTTTAAAGATTTTCTCAAATATATATTGACATAATTGTTCTAGGTGTGTCATGTTTGGTACCATTGTGTTCACAGGAGAAAAGGTTTGGGAATGATACCCAGTTTAACCCATATCTGATAACATTGTACTATCAAAATTTCCACCAACTGAAGCTGGGGAAACAGTGAGTCACCTCTGCCACACTGCAGAGGGTGCAGTGCCCTCCTGACATGAGCTTTTTCCTGAAGCATGCAGTTCTGCAAGATGGAAAGTGGCAATAGTTAACTATTGCTATGTGAAATACATCTGGTTAACTGATGGAAAATTTCCCACCTGACAGTCTGGGAAACTCCACAATTAGCTTGTGTTCAGCATGTTTGTTTGTTTTTTGATAAACAAGCTATGTAATACTAACAAAATGGATATAAAAAGAAGAAGATATCTGAGCTCAGTGGACACTTGAACACTTTGGACACTTCAGACATTTCTTGGACATCTTTCCAGTTCCCCTGCAGATGGAAAGCTGGTCACTGGAAGTCTACAGATATCCACCTGAAACCTCCTCCAAACCTTGTGTAGATATGAATCGGGGGTTAATTTGGGGTGCTCTACTAACCTGTTGCGGATGTATAAGTGCTGGAAAATAAATAAAGTAGAACTTCTGAGTGAAAGCACTTTTGTTTGCCTGCTTTCATAAACTGTTTATTGGCCAGTCAAGCCATGTTCCCACTAATTTATTTCCTGCCACCATCTCACAAAGAGTAAAGTTACCAAGAGCTTTGGATTAATCAAAAACCCTGTTAACAATGTCCAGATTCTGTTTCTTTTTAAAAATCACTTCAACTTCTACAGACTTTTTTTGAATGCCTGGCAGACCCCATCTCATTTGCTTCTTCTATCCTCATCTACACTTCATCAAGTCTTCTTTCTCCTCTACAGTGTTTTTCTTCCCCTCTCCTCATCAGCTTGCCGAAGATCCATTACTCAGCACTCTTACAGTAAGAAAGTGGTAAGTAAATGGTACTTAATAGAAATAATATGCCAGCATGAGGTTTTTGAAATATAGTTTTGAAAACTTTCTTTAAGGTACAAAACAAAAAATCCCCCAAAGAAGTAAAAGATCAAAAATAAAATATGCCTGGCATTGTGTTTAGATCATTTTAATTATTATTTTACTAAGTTAGCACATTGTAACTATAATGCAATATTTTAACATTAATAATATTCACATCAAAAGGGCCTCTACATCAGAATAGTTCTATCAAACAACATTTGACAACCAACACATATGTTTTCTTTGAGAGATGCTGCTGGTGTCAGATAAGTCTTTTTTTCTTTTGTGAACTACAAAAGAAATATAAACAACATGATACACTCTTGCCTAACAAAGGCGAAAACGAAAGATACTGAATGTGTTCACATTTTCTCATATGCTAATAATTTGTTTTGAGTCCAAAGTAAACATATTTTCCATACAATACACCTGACATATATTTATTACCAAGTTTTCCAGGAGCAATTTCCATTCTGATGTGTTCTTTCACAGTTTGTGTTATCAAAAAGTGAAAGAATGGAGAATAGAGGATCAAGAATGGATCTTTCACAGATTGAGCAGGATAATCTATTCAGAAATTTAAAGAAATATACAATAAATTTCACAGCAACTGTAAGGAGAGATGCTACATTAAGTAGTTTCCATAAGGAGATGCTATGAAATCACATCCACAAACATTAAACCTTATAAATGCTGACAGACCACAATCCACAAGGAGCAAGACAGTCCACTATTGAATGCCTATTAGAAGTGCTGCATAACTGACTCCCTCCCTAAAAACAAAAAAGTAGCTAGAAGTAACAAAGCAGCTAATAGTTTCCATTGCTCTCTTCACTTCTCATACAGAGAGCTTCCTAACTTCCAGGCAATGTTGCTGGGAACTGATGAGAATTGAAGCTTGTAACTCTGTCTTACTGGAAAAAAAAGTAGAAGCATTTCTGAGTTGCAAAAAACGGAAGACACAACAGAAAAAGACATATTTTGATGTCCTGATAAAGGAGAACAAGATATCAACAAAATATAATAGACTTAAAGGAAACTAAAGTCTTTATTGTTTCATTGGAAAGGAAGGAATCTTGAAGAACTTGACATATTTTCCTGTACTTTTACTAAATGTCAAATGTTTTGCAATCTTGCTTCAAAGTTTCTACTTTTCACTGATCACTGACACTTGTCTTAGCAAATGCCACATTTTATTTTTCAGCAGGATTTTGCTGCTTAAATGGCTCCTGTGAAAACATGAGCAAGAGACAAAATCTTGACCCTCCTGAAGTCAATGACTTCAGGGAGGCAAGGATTTCACTCAAGGTACCATTTGCAAAATCTCACGTTAAAAATTATTTGAATGAGACTTTCATTTAAAATACTTAGAATTATTGTGAATATCATGTGTAATCTCAGAATAAGTGCAAAAATTTGCACTGACCTAATATCTAGGAACATTTCTGGGTTCATACATAATGAATATCACAAAGCAAAACTTTGCAGTTCCGAATACCAATGAACAATCTAAAACCCTGGCCCTTTTTAAGCAGAGAAAAATTTTGCTGAGGCCAGCTCCTTAAGAGCTAAGAAACTGGTTCCACTGCCTTGCTCCCAATAAATTCATGGTCATTTTGGACATGAATGGAAAATGTATTTCTGAATTACACTACCGAGTATATAGATTTGATAAAATTAAAGAACCAGAGGTTATGAATGATGGAGGCTCCTATCTGGAAAGATCTGATATGGGGTGACAGCTTCTTAAAAGGATATTAATAAAATTTTATTCTAATATATTGATTTTGATATATTGATATATTTAATATATTTTTCTATCACAGAATTTGATTTTAGGAGTTATATGTTACATACACAAATAATAGCAGTGGGATGGGTTTCTGGTTTAATATTTTCATTTTTTGTTTTGCTTTTTATAAAACTATTATTTTAAAATGATTTTAACAAATACAATCATTTCCCCAGTACATGGGTATTAAAAAAACAATGGCAAGCCACAGAGATACAGGTATGGACCTGACTTTGACTGATTAAGAGCAAAGCAAATTTATGGTCTTTATCAGTTCTAACCCTTGAAAAATTGGGAAAGGCCCATAACAGCTTTGTGGCCACCAATGCACACATAAAAATATATGCTTAGAGGTCAGTGAAATATCACTGTATTTTTGAATACTTCTCATTTTAAAAGTAGGAAACGATTCAGAAAAATCTGAACAATTTTTTTATCCTTGTTTACTTTTAAATAGATAAAGACAGAATTTTGTCTCCAAGGATCTTGTCTTAAAATTAAGGACCCGATGTTTCTGTCCTGAAACTGAACCTGCTGGAGGGGAGAACTCCGCTATAAGTCCTCCATTCCACTTCCCCACAAAGATTCTTCCCCTTTCTTCTAACAGAAGAGGTTTGTGGAGACGAGGTAGGGCAAGGCACTACATTATGTGGATCACTAAGATCTATGGGAGAAATGGAGAGCTGCCATATGGTTGAGTAAATCCCTATCTGAGAAAGAAATGTTGGCTGCATACAGATGTCAAAGTAATTGATACGCTGTATAGTGCAGCAAATGTTCAGACCAGAGAAGAAAAATCATTTGGGCGATCTGTATGGATCCTTCACAGGAAGGAAAAGTGGTACTGGTCAAAAATGTTTGTCATAATTAGCTTTAGAAGAAGAACAGGAAGGAAATTGATGAAAGATGTTTTCTGGTCAGCTCTAAGTGGAACCAAAAATCTGGGTTTATTTGGTGAGTAGGTTGGAGGGCTAACCGCTTTGGCCCGGGGTGTCAGTCATGTCACTCTAAATTTAAATCTTCTACCGGTGTTAGTGGCAGATATACTGTGCATTGCAGAGAGTATATATTCCTGAATTTATACTACATTGTGCAGATCACAATTAAACATGGAATTCAGCTCTATCCTTCAAATGTATTTGAAAACATTGATTTAGCTAAAGTGGTCAGTTGTTCCCAGGAAGGTAATTGCTCAAACTGTGAGGTGGACTGCTGATTCCAACTAGCCATCCATCCACCTACTTACATGATGTTCATCACAGTTAACAACTGTGTACTTCCTAAGGAGGAGCATCACAAATTCTCAAAACAAAACACTTATTATTTAAAAATTTTATAAATCGTTTGTTATCCAACAGAGATTTAGTTATTTATTATTTTAGAAAGTGGTATTCCTCTATGTACTTAAGACTATCATCTTTATCCTTTCAAGACAGGTTCTATTCAACTGTTATTTTTCAATATTTTACATAGCTTATTACTGAAGTTGGAAACAGTAACATCTGTAAATAAATATTATTTTTTAATCTATTTCCTCCGAACCTGAGAAGATTCACTTATTTTAAATAACAGGCTTAGTTATAAAATTAATAACTTTATTCAAAAGTGTGGGACAAGATGATGAGGGAAGAGAGCCTAACTTGAATCTTTCCAAAGCAAGCTCTTCATATTCAATATTATCAAGGGATCCACGGTACTGTGTTTGGCAAGGTGTTAAGGCTGCTGGATGTGAAGTCATTAAAGGAACTCAAAGCTGTCCGTGTAATATCCTTGTGGGATTTGTTAGGATGGAGCTTCCTTTGGTTGTGTGTATTTGACTTTCCTATAAGCACTATTCCTGTATGGATCAAAGATCAGAGTCCTGATGTATGTGTTCAGCTGTAAAAAATGCAAGAATTGTTTTTTCTAAAAAAATTGTCATGCGTTTTGGCCATACTGTTTGATCTTTCCTCCCTTCAGGGTATTTAACTATTCTAAAAACAGATCCATGCTACAGTTCTATGGGGATCTTTTTTTTTTTTTTTTTTTGCTGGTAATACCTTTGTTTGATGTTTGTTTGAAGTGCACTCTTGTTGTTGTAGTGTATGCCTGCATGAACCATTTAATTAATAATTTTCAAATCACTCTAAAATAAGTTTTGAAAAGGGACGAACTCTTCCCCCTTCCTCTCAATTATATTCAAATAAATGTAAGGTTCTTATTCAAATGGATAAGAAAAGAAAAGCTTTCAGAGTTAGACATACAGGTGGAGGCTATGCCTGTTCAGCACAGGCTTCTGTTAGGGATGTACAGAGGTGTACCATAAGAGAAGGACTGAGGGCATTCCCCATGAGTTCCTTGGTGTGCTCGTTGAGTCCAATATGCGACACCCCTTTAAGCAAAGCTTGATAGTACAATGGGGGCTGAAGGGAGAAGGGGCTCTGTTTTTTCCCTCCCTTCCTCAATCCCTTTGGAGAGCACCTCAGTAGTCCTAGTCATCTGAACTCAGGAACTGAAATTCTGATCTGCCCTTATGTAAGCCAGTAAGGACAAAGAAGTTCCTTCCTGCCTTTTTTCCTACTGTACATCTGCATAAGGACTGGCCAGAATCTAGCCCAAAGTCATTTTCTAACCAAAGGGGGTGGAATCAGTACAGAGTGCTCTGCCAAGTACTGCAACCAATCTGGCCTTCTGTCAGAAATATTTTCAAATATAAGATCGTAGACCAACCCCCCTGTATTCAACCCCTCCATCCCTGAAAGAAGAGGTTATGTAAACTGCACAAATCCTGACATGCATATATGGATGGAGTGAGTGCCATTCCTGAAGCATTATACCTCTCTCTGGGAGGTACTAGGGTAAAGAAAGGAATCTTTCCTGACCCTGAGCAGTGATTATCTCCCATGATTCAGCATTACAAGTGGATGATTATTTCCAGCCCTTCAAGAAACCTGGGAAACAAGCGGGAAGAATTGGAAGTCCTGGCACAATCAAGGAACTATGACGTGATTGGAATAACAGAGACTTGGTGGAGTAACTCACATGACTCGAGCACTGTCATGGGCAGTTTATGCAGATGGGCATAAACTGTTCAGGAAGGACAGGCAGGGGAGAAAAGGTGGAGGAGTTGCACTATATGTAAGAGAGCAATATAATCGCTCAGAGCTCCAGTATGAAACTGGAGAAAAGCCTGTTGAGAGTCTCTGGGTTACGTTTAGAGGTGGGAGCAACAAGAGTGAAGTTATGGTGGGCATCTGCTATAGAACACCAGACCAGGAGGCTTTCTTCAGACAATTAACGGAATATTCCAGATCACAGACCCTGGTTCTTATGGGGGATTTCAATCATCCTGACATCTGCTTGCAGAGCAAAACAGCAGTGCAGACAACCCAGGAAGTTTCTGGAAAGTGTTGGGGACAACTTCCCGGTGCAACTGCTGGAATAACCAGCTAGGGGGCATGCTCCTTTTGACATGCAGCTCACAAAGAGGAAAGAATTGGTAGGGCAAGTAGAAGTAGATGGCAACATGGGCAGCAGTGACCATGAGATGGTCGAGATCAGTATCCTGACAAAAGAAAAAAAAGAGAGCAGGAGAATACAGACCCTAGACTTCAGAAAAGCAGACTTTGACTCCGTCAGGGAACTGATGGGCTGGATCCTTTGGGAGGCTAATATGAGGGGGGAAAGGAGTCCAGGAGAGCTGACTGTATTTTAAAGAAACCTTATTGAGGGTGCAGGAACAAACCATCCTGATGTGCAGAAAGAATAGCAAATATGGCAGATGACCAGCTTGGCTTAACAGAGAAATCTTTGATGAGATTAAATACATAAAGGAAGCTTACAAGAAGTGAAATCTTGGACAGACAACTACGGAGGAATATAAAAATATTGCTAGAACATGCAGAGGTGAAATCAGGAAGGCCAAAGCACAATTCGAGTTGCAGCTAGCAAGGGAAATGAAGGGCAACAAGAAGGGTTTCTACATTAGCAAAAAGAAGGTCAGGGAAAGTGTGGGCCTCTTACTGAATGGGGGAGGCAACCTACTGACTGATGATGTGGAAAGAGCTGAAGTACTCGATTTTTTTTGCCTCTGTCTTCACAAACAAGGGAAGGCCTCAGTGGTAAAAGAGCAGGTACAGGACTATTGAGAAAAGCTGGACATTCACAAGTCCATGGAGCTGCATGCAGTGCATCTGAGGGTGCTGAGGGAGGTGACTGATGAGATTGCAGAGCCATTGGCCATTATTGCTGAAAACTTGTGGCAATTGGGGAAGTCTTGGATGATTGGAAAAAGGCAAACATAGTGCCCATCTTTAAAAAAAGGAAGGAGGAAGATCCGGGGAATTACAGACCAGTTAGCCTCACCTCAGTCCCCAGAAATATCATGGTGCAGCTCTTCAAGGAATCCATTTTGAAGCACTTGGAGGAGAGGAAAGTGATCAGAACAGTCAGCATGGATTCACCAAGGGCAAGTCATGCCTGACCAACCTGATTGCTTTTTTTATGAGATGACTGGCTCTGTGGATGTGGGGAAAACAGTGGACATGATATATCTTGAATTTAGCAGAGCTTTTGATATGGTCTCCCAAAGTATTCTTCCCAGCAAGTTAAAGAAGTAGGGGCTGGAGGAATAAACTATAAGGTGGATAGAAAGCTGGCAAGATCATCAGGCTCAATGGGTATTAATCAATGGCTTAATGTCTAGTTGGCAGCCAGTATCAAGCGGCATGTTCGTTGGTTCTTGACCACTTTTGTTCAACATATTCCTTAATGAACTGAAGGATGGGTGGATAGTATCCTCAACAAGTTTGTGGATGACACTGAACTGGAGAAGTGTTAGATACACTGGAGGATAGGGTGACTTAGACAAATTGGAGGACTGGGCCAAAAGAAATCTGATGAGGTTCAACAAGGACAAGTGCAGAGTCCTGTGCTTAGGACGGAAGAATCCCATGCACTGTTACAAACTGGGGACTGACTAGCTAAGCAGCAGTTCTGCAGAAAAGGATCTGGGGGCTACAGTGGGCAGGAAGCTGGATATGAGTCAATAGTTTGCCCTTATTGCCAAGAAATCTAATGGCATATTGGCCTGCATTAGTAGGAGCATTACCAGCTGATCGAGGAAAGTGATTATTCCCCTCTCTACAGCACCAGTGAGGCCACATTTGGACCATTGTGTCCAGGTTTGGGCCCCCCACTATAAAAAGGATGAGGGCAAATTGGAGAGAGTCCAGCAGAGGGCAATGGAAATGATTAGGGGGCTGGGGCACATGACTTATAAGGAGAGACTGAGGGAACTGGGCTTATTTAGTCTGCAGAAGAGAAGAGTGAGGATGGATTTGATAGCAAACATCAACTACCTGAAGGGTGATTCCAGGGAGGATGGAGCTAGGCTGTTCTCAGTGGTGGCAGATGAGAGAACAAGGAGTAATGGTTTCAAGTTGCAGTGTGGGAGGTCTAAGTTGGATATTAGGAAAAACTTTTTTACTGGGAGGGTGGTGAAGCACTGGAAGGGGTTACCTAGGGAGATGACAGAATCTCCATCTTAAATGTTTTATAAGGCCTGACTTGACAAAGCCCCGGATGGGATGAATTGGTGGGGTTGGTCATGCTCTGAGCAAGGGGTTGGACTATATGACCTCCTGAGGTCCCTTCCAACCCTAATATGTTATGATTCTACTGAGGAAAATGGCAAAAGTTATGTTAGCTTTGCTGCAGCAAGATCAGGTCCAATATGTAAAGGCCGGAAGAGACTATTATGATAACTTAGTCTGACCCTTCTGTATAGTACAGGCCACAGAATTTCCCCCAAAATAATTCTTAGAGCAGGTCTTTTGGAAAAACATCCAATCTTGATTTAACAATTGTTAGTAATGGAGAATCCATCACAAACCTTTGTAAATTGTTCCAATGGTTAATTACTCTCATTGTTAACAATTTACACCATATTGCCAGTCTGAATTTGTCTAGCTTCAGCTTTCAGCCATAGAAAGATTTTCTGCAAGCCTTATTCTGCAAGATTGAAGAGCCCATTATTAAATATTTGTTCCCCACATAGATACTTATAAATCACCCCTTAACCTTCTCTTTGTTAAGCTAAATAGATTGAGCTTTTCGAATCTATCCATCCATAAGGCATGTTTTCTAATCTTTTAATCATTCTGATGGTTTTCTCTGAACCCTCTCCATCATATCAATGTCTTTCTTAATATGATATTATATCATTTATATGATATGACACAGCTTATGTAAGAGACACTCTAGCCCTTCTGCCTTCTAGCCATACAAATCTGAAGTAGACTATCATGAAATTGAGTAATATTTAGCTTTTTTAAAAACCACAAAATATATGAAAGTTCTGTTTTATCATCGCTTCAATCTTACAAGACCAGTAGAGTCAAAAATTAACTCTCACATATGCAGCAATACAAGGATTCATGTCTTATTTGGTCCAGTTCTCAAATATGTACTCAACCTACTGAGGTGAATGCAACTACTTGTATGAGCAAGAACTACACATATAAAAGAAGTTTGCAGGATTTTCCTCTAATATATCTTCACAATTTTTTCCCTCCACATCCAACCATTGTATTGTTGAAGAAGGTAATGCTATTCTAAGCTATTATTTAAGTCACTGTCATGACTTGGCTATGAATTGGATAGAACCTTGATATGAGTTGAGTATAAAACCCCCCACCTAAGAAAAAAGGAACGTGCAAACTGTTGTAATAATGGGCCTACAAATTTTCCTTGCTTGTGAGCTCCACTGTAAGAAGTGAGGGTAAATACATAAAATATCAAAATAACCTATAGCAAAAGTTGATTGTAAAAGGTACAAAAGCAAGTCAGAAAGAATGAATTAAGCTAAACAAAAAGGCCTTCTGATGCAACTCAAGGGCTGTTTTAAGATCTTGTGTATTAAACAAAAAAATGTATGTTTGAAAATTAATCAAAATTGGTGGACAAAATAATGAAGGGATGAGCTATTCCACCCACCACTCTCTTTTTGAGTCCTTAAAGACAGAATTTGGGCAGATAAACTAGCTACTGAAAAGCTTCACCATCATTGCTGCCACCCCCACTCTCTCCTGGGATCCCTTCATCATCCTGATCCTGAGAGATCTCCTGAACAGACTGGGCCAGAGAGGGGGACCCAGATGCCATTGTCAGCCCTACCAGCTCAGCTGAATCCCAAACACCACCTGGTATGAAACAGGATTGGACTTTGACAATAACAGCAACAGCTCCAGCCTATCACAACTAAGTTCTCATTTCCCCAAAAGGACGGTTATTACTACATTTTTTACCATCTAAGAAACTGTCAAAGGGATTTGTTTCCTTCTAAAAACTGTCTCAAAATAAAGAGAAAGGGAACGAGGGAAGTTGCTAAAATGAAAGCTTTACTTAATACTTTACATTTCAAATGCTTGAACTGTTTTTCCTTCTTTTTTTTTTTAAATTTTCAGTTAAAGGTTAAAAGAGTTTTTAATGACCATGGCCCTAAGCAGACAGATGTTTCTATATACCAAACCCTGGACCTTGCTTAAAACTGTTTAATGTTGGATAATGATTGGGTTATGGTAACATCTTTGGCCCCTCTAGGCCATTTAAATTAATACAACAGAACCCACCCAGAAGCTTTTGGCTGAGTATGGATTTTAGTAAGTGTATGTGGTAAAGCAAAACAGAAAAAAATGGGAAAGTGAGAGAGAGAGACAGCTCAAAGGAGCAAACTGAAATCACGGTGGCTGACCCTGCTTCCCAGGGAAGAGATTTGTGGATCCGGGTGCAGGCTGAAAAGAGGATTCCTGGTGTTGTGAGTAAAAGAAATTGTTTCCTGCTGTTTTATTCCTTCTCCACTCAGAGGCACAGGACTTTGTACATTCTTTGTTAGTAAACAAAACTGCATCAAAGAAAAACACCACACTCCATCAAGCTCTACTTTCAACTGGAACATCCCCCAGGACCCTGAAATTATGACAAGCCACTCAGGTCAAAAAAGGAGCAACAACATGCTTCTCAGTGATGTTAGATTAATAGTTAATTTTATACCTCTTACTGAAGTTGTTCTTATTAACAATGAACTCTTGAGCCTTTTCCTTTGAGCAGCGAAGTCCTTAAAGTGCCATAACCTTTAACAAGACATTCTTCAACAATGTCTCTCACTTTTCTGTCATTTCTTAAAAATACACAACTTGTGAGTATGTTTAACTGTTTATAACAATGCCAGCTTCTGTTTGTACCTCAGAAACATGAATAAAGGCTCAGGAACCTATTTTTGCCTGAGGCATATAATACCAGTGGAATCACTTACATATATATAGTAAAATAAATTGTGGCAATTGGCTTTGTTCAATGTTGATTGATGGATTGGACTCTGAAGTGGAGCTGAGAGACATGAACTGAAGGATTAAGACATCTGTTCTAATACTCAGGACAGGAAAGGTCCACTCAAAAGAAGAACGAACCCTTATAGAAAACAGGCCTAAATCATGACTAATTTATATTTATTTATTTATATTTAAAAGCATGTTTTGAAAATTTTAGATCTTTGGTGGTAGCAGAGGCACTGATTCAGCAAGGTACTGAAGCACATGCCTAATTTTAAGAATATGAATATTCCATTGACTTCAAAGGATCACTCCTGTACCTAAAATTAAGCATGTGCCTTACGAAATTGAGGCCTTATATATTTTCTCATAACTGTATTATTAGCTTATGCATTCAATGAGATGTTCATCCTATTTAATCAGGGATATTTATGCTGTACCTTTAGAAGTCAGCCAGTTCCAACATATTACGATTCTACCCAGAGAAAAAAAAGTCCTTCTTGCTCCCATTTAACATTTCCTTTCATCCTTGTTAGAGTTATTTTATTATTTATATGCATCCAGGGACAGACTGAACCTGGCCCTTGGCTGTATTCTATTAATTTAAATGGAAAAAATGGGCACAAACAGTCAAAGGGGTTAATATGACCCTGTTACTGCCCAATATTAAGCAGTTTTAAACAAGGTTTGGTATACAGAGACCTCAGCCCGCCTGGTACCATGGAAAACGGTATTTAGAAATACTTTTTAACCTTTTGTTAAAGATACAGAAAAGAAAGACAGTTAATACTTTACATTTTAAATGCTTTAAGTAAGGCTGTCATTGGAACAACATCCCTTTTTTCATTTCCCTTTAGCTGTAGAGAACTTTTAGAAGGGAAAAAAAGCCTTGTTTGACAGTGTCTTATACGATAACTGTCCTTTTGGGGGAAGAGAGGGAGAGTTATTTGAAATGAGCTGGAGCTATCATTGTGGCTGTTGTTGTTAAGTCCAATCCTGTTTCCTAGAAGACAAAACAAACATGCACAAGAGGGGAGAGAAAAGAACAGCAAAGACAGAATATGCAGTTTCTGTCTCTGGTATTGACTCTCACCTACAACCTCACTGCTAGCAAAACAGGAGCACAGCACATGTTCTTACCAACCACTCCGAGGCCTGGCAAACTTGTACCAGCATCAAGATGTTTTATGTAGCTAAATGCAGTGCTCTTTCTGGTCACAGGCTTACAGCACTATTGCAAAATTTACAGTCTTGGCCAGCTAACCCAGACTCTTACTAAACCAAAGGAAAAATGAGAGAGACAGGAAAGAGAAGAAATAAGGTAGGGAAGAAAAGGACACATGGAGCAGGAGGTTGGTGTTAGAAGCAGTCTCACATTGCAGTAGGTGGTTGAGATTTAGCTGGAGCCAATATAGGTGTCCATGTCATGTGTGTTCTTTTCTCTGCCCTGGTCTGATCTGGACATCTCTCAGGATTCAGAGGTCTGGGGTCCCAGGAACTAGTAGTGGCGAGAGCCATGATGGTAAAGCTTCCTCCTTTCCCTTCTCTTGTCTTTCAATCTGTCAGCGTCTAGGCAGCCAGCTTTCCCCACACTCTTTCTTCTTCGGGACCCCAAAAAGGAGTGATGAGAAGAATAGCCCATCTCCTCATTATTTTGTTCACCAATTATACCTAATTTCTGACACACCAATTTTGTTTCATGGATTTCCAGTCCCACCCTTTTGTTTGTTTACCAGGCATGATTTTAACTATATTAGTAGGCCTTTTTGTTTATGCTAATTCAGGCTGTCTCCCATTTGCACTCCCCTCCCCCCCACCCCATCAACATTTATTGTTATAGGTTATTTTGACATTTTTAAAACTTTTTGCTCACATTTCACAACTGAGCTCACAATTAGGGTAAATTGGTAGGCCCAATTCTTACAGCAACCTTAGGTTACCTACAGAGAAGCCAAGGACAACTTCAGTCTGTGAACCCTCCTGAGCACAGGAGCTGTACCTTACTAGCAGCTCCTGGGTCTAGAGACCCCCACTCCTGCAATGTCTTGAAGAACTGTCCAGCCATGAAAGAGTGCATGGTGTACCATGGTAAATATTGCTACAGAACTCTCACTACGCCTGCCCTATGTAGAGCAAGTAGAGCATATCCCCCAGAGCTCTAGAGGAGTAGAATTTGTTAGATTTGTATCCAGAAAACATTTATGATTGAGTAATGTGGGAGCATTTATACTGAAACCATGGAATATGAACATGCCTTAAATACTTCAACGGTTTTTGCTTTATGAAGAGATGGTTCTTAGGGTTATTTTGTGCCAATGATTTTTAAGCATTTTCTAACAGACTTAGCAGATAATTCTGCTCAAAAAACTAATGACATGGTATGGTCTTTGATGAGTTAATTCCTGGATGAAAAGTACTGATTTATATGGACTTCCTCACAACCACTCTGTAAAATGCATTCTGGTTTTGTTTGGGGTTAACATTATATTTTTGCTACTGGATCAGAGATGGGGCAGTGTCATGGGATTTTGTAATGATATATTTAATCATTTTTTTGTTTTTGGTACATTTAATAAAATGTATGGTTGGAACTTTGTTCAAATCTTTCATACATACATCTTTATCTTTTGTCATTCCCTTCTCCTTTGGTAGATGCTTCATAGATCATATAAATTTACTTTAAAATCCTGTGTTACTTTCTATGTAGTCAGTGTATTTATAGCCACAATACTGAACAGCTGATAAAGACAGGCAGTAATGTAACCAACTGGGAATTTCTTCTGTCCTTTGTTCAGTGTCCCTTTGTTCAATCATTTATAATATCTGATGTGAAAGAAGACTGAAATATTGGCTCAAAAATGATGTAATCTAATCATTACAGATTAAAAAAAGATGACAAAATTAAACTACTGCATCTCTGTTCCACATATGAAAAGATGTGTAACAAATTGGCTAAAATATTTACAGTAGAAGTATTTCTTTAAGGGAATGTCTTATTTGGATTGAAAAGTGAAGTTCTAATTTTGACTTTGAGCAATCTGAATTCTCTCTCTAATCTTAAATCTGCAAGCATACTGAAAAATTCTGTGTTCTAACATGTATTGCTAGATTTCCTTATAATTAGTACTAATGAGACTTATGGACCAAGACTTTTGCCTGAAAGAATATTTAGGCATTAATTCATTTATAACTTCTAGATGAAATAGGAAGATTTCTTGCAACTTACAGTGAATTTAGTGATTTTAGTAAAGATTTGACCTAAGATAATAGCCGCAAAGAGATTAGCATATGCGTATTTTTTCTTTTGTTTCCAGATGCAGGTGAAGAGTTACATAAAATTTCATGACTAAAGAAAGTATCGAATTCTTCTCCTTTTGCCAATAGTATTCAAATCAATTCAGTGACAGTTTATACTAGATGCCAATAAAACAGTTGACAGGGAGATCACTTATCTGTCTTGAGTTTTTATTTCTTCATTGTCTAGACTGAAAGTCTAACTTTAATAGATCCTTACTACAGAGGAAAAACTAAATTGTTGAAGGTCACTTGTATGCTCCAACTGAGAGAACTATTTTCTTTTAAGTACATGTTGACATTTAGAGCCTGGTAACTATTTAATTCTTTTAGGCTTCGGGTCACTGTGATTGTGCCTTTCAGAAAGTGTTATCACTAGGATGCGCTATGGGGATGAGCACCTTGGAAATGCCAAGAAAGAAATACAAAAGGAAGAACGTTCAAGTAGTATTGTGAGCCATCCCTGCTGCTAACAGAGCAACAAGGTTCTGTTTTATTTTTTTAATCCTAACCATGCTTACTTTGATCCTATTACATACCCATCAACAGTTTCATCTGAACCAGCTGCTCTTGCAAAAACAGAGTTTTCAGAAACTGTTGTATTTAGCCATACCAGAACTTCATGAAATTTTTAAATTCACTAAACAGTGCAGTTTTGGGGAGATTAAAACTATCATAAATTTAGCTCAAAATTGGGAAATTGTTTTGGCCGAATACAAAATGAGAAAAAGTTCACAAAATAAAGGCTTATTTTGACATTTTGTAAATGAAGTGTTTTGACTTTTCATTTTGAAATTGCTTTATTTCAAAAGTTAGTTAGATTTGTTCAAAAAAAAATTAAAAAGGCAAAAGGGCAAAATACACACAAAAATGTAAGGAAGTGGAAAAAAAACAACAAAAGTTGAACAAGACATTTTGTTCAAATTGAAATGATTTTTTTCCTTTTCTTTTGTTTCAGCAAGAAAAATTTGAAAATTTCAGTATCAGTTGGAAACAAACTCCCCAGGTCCTTTCCCCCCCCCCAAAAAAAACAGTTATTCACTCAGCTTTAGTCAGTACAAGTAATGGACAGATATTTTAGTTAGGCAAGGTATAGCTAGGGTTGAAAGACTTGATTTTAAGTTCAGTTTTAGTTACATTTAAACTGAAGAGGCAATGTCCAGGAAGAGATGTCAGAGAAACAGGCAGGATTAGATGGCGGGAGAACTCCAGGGGCACAAAGATAATTTTGTGAATTATTAATGCAAGATGGTAATTGAAGCCAGGTTAAAAGATAAGATATCCTATGAAAGGATCTGCATGCAGAGTTGGGAAAGGGGAGAAGGATAACTTACCAAAAATGATGCTTGAGGATCAACCAGAGAGATTGGAGGACAGCCAGAAGAAGGAGTCATGAAAACCTAGGGAAGACAAAATGTTAAGAATGGAGGTATGGATTGATGGGGTCATATTCAGTGTAGAGATCAATGAGAATGGAGTAGTGTGCCTGATACTTGGGTACAAAGGGATTAGAGTCCCTAATGGGACAGTTTAATTAGAATGAAAGGCAAAAAAACAGAAAGAAAGATATTAGACATGGAAACCAGGGCAGTGGTAGCAGTTGGCTCATTTGAGTCTGGAGATTAGTTCTGGAATTATGATTTTTCAAATAAAAAGTTTTTTCCACAATCCATGACCAATATATTTTTATCAAAAACGATTGATATAGACAAAATCTTTCCTTTTTCATGAAAGTCGTGCCTCCCCTCCCTCACTATTTATTTTTAAAATGTGGATTATGGTAAATGAAAACTGCTGATAATCATTTTGATAACATTCTTAATAATGTTTTCTATAAACACTTCTAATCAAAATGTACTTCACAATTTTTCCATGCACATACATATAAATATATTATTTTCTTTCCAGAAAAAGTGGTTTGAAAAAATGTGATTGGCAGTAACTAGAAATGCAGTTAGGGCCAGTGGATTTTTCAGTATTATCATTATTTTTTTAGGATGGAGGAGACCAGTTCATGCTTATCTTGTGAGGGGAAGTATCAGAAGAGAGTGAGAGATTAAAAAGGAAAAAAAAAAGTAGATATGTCAGTGGGGTGGGGGAGTCACGGTGAGATCACTGGGAGAAGTGAGTGTTGGAGAAGGGGAAATGGGAAATATCAATAATGAGAAGGGAAAAGGAAGAGGTGTGCTGGGAAGGAGGAAGTGGCAGCTGTATTTCTTTCATGTCCTCTTATCTCACCACTGAATTTCTTCAACACAGTGTTTTTAATTTTTAATGGTTACAGTAGCTGTAGAATCCTATAAGGGATAAATTTTGCAAGTTACTTTTCCCCCTCTAATAGCAGTTCCCTTATTGCTATTGACAACATCAAATTTTGTCTACCATTGTGCTGTTCATCCCCCTAGCTTTGTCAGAGTTCTCTAGTCTTGACTGTGTCCCGTGAAAATTTTACATCACACTGTTCATCCCATTAAAGAATATATTAAACAGGCCATTAAAGCATATATTAAACAGAGGTAAGGTAAATATTGTTAACCTCCTGCCATGCTGAAAATTGACCATTCATTTTCATCCTTTTTTCTCTCTCTGTCAGCCTTTAATCCATGTTAGAATTTAATCTCTCATGAGTGTTTACAGTAGCTCTCAGAAAGAACTCAATAGCCCACAAAATCTGGCCTCCATTGCACAACAATGGACAATTTAGCCAAATAGTTTGTTATCATTAGTTTATGATTGTGTTATGGTTACATAGTGTTGGGGTCTATACATAGCCAAGTTCGAGAACAGTCAGCATGGATTCACAAAGGGCAAGTCATACCTGACCAACCTAATTGCCTTCTCTGACAAAATGACTAGCTCTGTGGCTGTGGGGAAAGTGGTGAACATCACATACTTTGACTTTAGCAAAGTTTTTCATACAGTATCCCATAGTATTCTTGCCAGCAAGTTACAGAAGTATCGGTTGGATGAATGGATTATAAAGTAGATAGAAAGCTAGCTAGATAATAAGTTTCAACACGTAATGAACAATAGCTCAAGTTGGCAGCCAGTATCAAGTGGAGTGCCCCAGGGGTCATTCCTGTGGGATTATGTTCAGCATGCTCATTAATAATCTGAAGGATGAGGTGGATTGCACCCTCAGTAAGTGTGCAGATGATACTAAACTGGGCAAGTCATAGATACATTGGAGGGTAGGGATAGGATACAGAGTGACCTAGACAAATTGGAAGATTGGATCAAAAGAAATCTGATGAGGTTCAACTAGGAGAAGTGCAAAGGCCTGCACTTAGGACGAAAGAATCCCATGCACTAAGGCTAACAGCTATTAGGCTGCATTAGTAGGAGCATTGCCAGTAGATCGAGGGAAGTGATTTTTTCCCCTCTATTCAACACTAGTGAGACAACATTTCGAGTATTGTGTACAGTTTTGGGTCCTCCCCCCACTACAGGAAGGATGTGGACAAATTGGAAAGAGTGCAGCAGAGGTCAATGAAAATTATTGGGGGCTGGAGCACATGACTTATGAGGAGAGGCTGAGGGAACTGGTCTTGTTTAATATGCAGAAGAGAAGAGTGAGGGGGAATTTGATAGCAACCTTTAACTACCTGAAGGGGGGTTCCAGGGAGGATGGTGCTAGGCTGTTCTCAGTGGTTGCAGATGACAGAACAAGGAGCAATGGTCTCAAGTTACAGTGGGGAGGTCTATTGGATATTAGGAAAAACTTTTTCCACTAGGAGGGTGATGAAACACTGGAATTGGAGGTGATGGAATTTTAGAGGTTTTTAAGGCCCAGCTTGACAAAGACCTGGCTGGGATGATTTAGTTGGAGTTGGTCCTGTTTGAGCAGGGGGTTGGACTAGATGACTTCCTGAGGTCCCTTCCATCCCTATTCCCCCCACCCCGCTCTCTCTCTCTCTCTGTTATTTCACATATAATCAGTGTGTGCAAAATAGATTCAAGTTTTAAGTAAAACAGGATTATAGAAGTGTAAGACTTACTAGTATTTAGGAGTGATGAGTGTGTATTAAGTATATAAGTAAACCATGTCTCTAATGCAAGGCCTACATGCTGAGGCCTGTAAGATTGTAGCTTAGCCATACCAGGATGTAGGCTTAAGAACACTTGACATGAATGGGTGACATAGGAATAACCCTATGCCAATAAGGCTATAAGGTTACTGGAAATAATGTGCCAATAGGTGATAATCTGGAAAAATAGACCTCAGTGTACTGTATGAGACCACAAGATACCTGACTGTAACATCATATAATGTCCTGCTTAGACAGCAAGTTACCGTGGATGCATATGTGTAGATGCTATGAGAGTAAGGGGAGCTAAGACAGCAACCTATGAAAAATGGGGCACCTCAACATTCATGGAGTATGGAAGCACAAATAAGGAAAGGAGGATTGAAACCCTTATGCATATGTATAAGGCGTAAGTGTGGTCATAACAACAGGATAAAAGAGGTTCCATGGTTATGGTAAGGTGGGAAGACCCACTGAAGATTTCACTGGAATGATGCCAGCAGGAACCACCCCTTTAGTGATGATCAACTGTTGAGAGATCTATCAAATCCTAGAATACTTTTGGGGATGTGAGTATGACTACAATATTAACCATTGCATGGGTTTTTGTAGCATTTATATATGAATGGATAATTTAACTTTAGTCATTTCCTTAATAAAATGATTAGTATGGGTAAGATTTTGTACTTGGGATTGTGTCTGTGGTCAATGTCCTTGACCTCCATGTGTTTCTGGAGCCTCCAAATTTGAGAAAAGCACTTAGCTTGAAACTGTAGCAACAGGATCTGAACTCATCATAGGTTAACATAGAATCATTAATTCAGTTCAAAGAAAGAAAAGGCTACAACAGAAAGGTATGCCTGACCTCACATTATGCCTCTCAAAAGCTTCCTGTTCTGCACAAAGGGGCATCTCCAGTCAGCTAGCACATGGAAACTGAGGATGCTCAGTACTCCTCAGGGGACACTCAGCACCTCACAAAAATGGGCCTGGTAATGGTATCCTGCATGTATGTTTGTGTTTGAAGAAGCAGCTTCTTCCATACTCATCTAAACCAACCAGTGTAGTAGTGAGTAGTGTTGCTTCCTTGTCTCTAGTTCAGATCTATAGCTCAGACTATTATAAATCTTTCATCTGAAGGCTATCAAATAATGCTTAAGGAGACTAGCATTTAGAAAAGTTCCATTTTCCAAATACTGCCTACTCAACATTTTTATCTAAATGTAAAGTGTGCACATTGTGCTATAATGCATTTCTTCAATTCTTTTCCAACACGTTAAAACAGTAGAAAGCAAAATAATGGTATACTCATTAGCCTGTTAGATATATTAGATATCCTTCTCTGCTAAATATATATGTTGCAACTGCAAGGATTAGATGCATATTATAGGTAAGACAACATTCTGATAATATAGGGGAAATGTAAAGCATTCTAAGGTATGTATTTTTATAAGAGTCTCTAAAGGTTCAGTTAAAACCACATGCAGAATGGAGTTGATAACGGAACCAACTTTTTCAGCTTTCACATAGAATAATCCTCCAGGTTATATACAGAAATAACTTTTTTTGGGGGAGGACTGGGTGACATAGAGCTGTAGTTCTCAAACTGCAGACTATGAGCTACTATTGAGCTCTAGAGAACTTCCATGTGATCTTCCGTCCCAGGAGTGAACAGTGAAGGTTTCTGCTAATTGGAGTATAATGTAGACCTTTTTATGTATCCTAGAGGGCTTTTTGATCAACCAAACTGAAAGCAAGTAAACCACAGACACTACTCTGTGTCTCTTCCTTTGTTGGACATTTCTTTTGTGTAAAAGTATATGTGGCCAAATTAGCAAGTTATATCCAAACTGGAGTGGTACAAAAATACAGGAGGACACTACCAGACTGCAAAGCAGCTAGTAAAGATCAAAGCAATGAGAACTACAGGCAATGAAGATACTTGGTACTAATAAATAAAGTCCTGTGCCCATGGAGAGGAAATGAACATTAAATCTCAGAATTCACCCTCATCCTAACTGTAAATTGGGCAAGGCACTGGTTAAACCAGCCAGCTGCACTAGCATCATTCAAAGAACTACAGATGCTGAGATAAATGTTTTCGATCTATTGGAGACACCACAGTCGATACTAACTTACTATCTCACCTCACATACTCTCTCTTCATCCCCTCACAAACATGTTGACCAAGAGGGATGACAGAACAGAATCCAGCCAGATCCTAGAGGAAGATGAATAACCACTTGACTTCATGTTTGGGTTTCATCTCAGAGAGGAAAGAACTATGCCAATGACACTTCAATGGCTCAGTGGTACTGAAAAGCAGAGAAGGATCTAAAAAAATTTAAAAATAGACATTTGAGGCCCAGTTCTTTACTGGCACTTTTTTACATTTAAAACCTTTGCATGTAGATGTAAAATGTAAAGCTGATATAAAATATCACCAAATCAGAACAGAGCCTACAAGGCACAAGACAGTAAATGATGCCCTTAATTTTCCTCTACTGAATACAGTGCATCATCAGACAACATCACCAGTGAATACCAAATACCACATTCATGATCTGGTGTTTCCTTCTTGCCCTAAACTCTATGACTAAACCTTCAACTGACTGGGTTCAAGGAAATCTGAGCTATTGCTAGATTTTCATGACACCACTTTCTTCAACATTCTCTAGAAATAGGAGGGAGTAGAAAATAACTCTCTTGTTGTGGTTATTTTACTACTTTCTTGGCAAAAGTCCTAAGCATTGTTTCTTTCAGAGAAATTGGTAGATTTCATTAAAAATGTTTTGGTAGAAAATTTTCATATTGATACTTTGATATTTTCAGCTTGTACTGAGGGGCGTGACCTCCCTCTGAGATGGACATGGAGACATCTGGCCCCACCCCCTGATGGGCAGAGCCAGGGCATCCACACCTGCCTCGTCAGAAGCAGAGAGGTGGGGCAGGAAAGGGAAGTATAAAAAGTGGTCTCTTTAGCTCAGCTGGGGGTAAGCGGTTGGAGAAGAAGGATGTCTCTCCCTCACTGCTAGAACTTGAACCTGAGCTGCTTGGGTGCCAAAGAGCTGCCTGGGACACTGAGGAACACTAGCCATTTACCCAGGGGAGACTGATGACCCCAAACTTCAGGTACTCCCAAGAAAGGCCTGAACCCTAGACTACTTAGCACTCAGCCCTTTACCTGGGCCCCTACACTGTGTTTGGTGCTCACCCCAGGCCTGCCCTGCTCTGCCCTGCCTAAGGGCCCAGAGGCAAAGGCTGCATAGATGCTCAGCCCTGTCTGAGGTCCTGGGCACCAGAGGGAACTAATTCCCTGCTTTGAGCCTGCCTGCACAGGTGCAACAAAGCAGAGGCATGGCCTCCCTCATGGACTGACAAAGAGAGATGGCCTCACACCCCTACACAGCTACATGTAAATGTCCACAGCAAATGATTGATTGGGGGCGGGGGGGGGCGGGGGGTATTGGGGTATTGAATAAGCAAAAGCCATAAAAAATCATTTTTCAATGAAAATCTGAAAAAAATGAACAGACAAACATTTGTTTCCATTATTTCTCCTCCCCCTACCACCAACCTCCATGGGCAAAATAAAATAAAGCATTTCCTAATCAGTTCTAGAAATGGAACTCTATCCTCCTGAAGGCAGGAATTGGAAATACTCAGTGTGTATTATTTATTTATTACCAACAATGTGTTTGGGACTGTACAATATTCAAATATAAACACAGCGCCTAACCAGAATATGGATCCATTGCCTTACCTTTGTTTTATCATACAGGATGGACATGGGTCCAGCTTTTATATGGTATAACCATGACCTCTTCCAGATTTTGCAGAATCTCACTGAGTGGTACAGACTGAAACTCTAGCAAATGAGACCACATGTTTGTCCATTCTGGAATCAAAGATCTCATATACCACTTCTGGTGTTTGGCAAGCACTAGAAACAGAAAAGTAACAGGGTAGATTTGCCTTTGAAGGAAAAAAAAGGTGGGTACAAAATTTTCATTGCTGCTTAGGAAAAACCCACGGCATATTTCTATATCTATATCGCTCTCTCATTCTGTATTTGGTCAGCTGGCTCATTCCATTTCTGTCTATTAGGCGATAGTATGTAGTATCTCCCCCAATAAAGCTGCACACTTCAATAGAGATTCTCTGTTTACTAAAATGATGTTCTTTGTGCAAATGCTCACAGTATTTTATTCTATACTAATTAAAATGAAGCTTATGAAAATTAAGCCAAACTGAGTCAAATTCTTCAGTTCTTAATTGTAGTAAAACTCC
Source organism: Emydura macquarii macquarii (assembly GCF_026122565.2). Taxonomy (NCBI): domain Eukaryota; kingdom Metazoa; phylum Chordata; order Testudines; family Chelidae; genus Emydura; species Emydura macquarii. The sequence goes on along the minus strand of NW_027130520.1, from coordinate 13,221,857 downwards.
AATTAAAAACTAATAGTGGGAAAGGGCCCGCTTCAGTAAGGACTACTGAATGACTCCCCATTGGAATTAAAACTATTAAAGAATGGACAAATATATTATTGTTTTATGAACATTAAAAGTTACAACATTGCTAATAAGCAGTTTTATGCTAGAAGTCTTAGCTAATGTGGACATCAATATAGAAAGTGTGCTGGCATGTCCACTCAATTAATTTAGAATTGGGTTATTGCTGTACTAATGATTTGACAATCCCACAGCCTTTCTTAATTCCCCATTCTGTTCTTTTAATCATCAGTCTTGGGCCTGATCTTCATTTAATGTAAGACAATGGCAAAGCTCCCATTGACTTCAGCACCAGTAGAGTTGGGCCCACAGTAAGGTCTGCTATTCTTATCAGCATTAGGAAGGGATCATGAATTTTTCATACATGTATAAACAATTAACATTCTAACAGAGGGAATTAAAAAGCTAATCAGTTTAAAAGACTTTTTTATTTTAGTACAGATAAAGAGGGAGAGGAGCTATGGAGAACATAAACATGTTACATATGACACCAACTACTGTCAACACCCTAAAGAGGCTAATACAACAACTGGGAGTCACCAGGGCAAAAGGGAATTTCCAGCAATTCCCCTTTGCTGTGGCCATTCCTCCCATAGTACCTTTGGGAGGGAATGGCATGAGAGTTGCTATAACATCTCTACACCATTGGAGGATCTTTTTATGCTGGAATAATTCCTCCATGGCTAAGGTTTTGGGGTCATAGCACAGCATGTGCCCCGTTCAGTTTCAGGACACCTAACTAGTCTACATATCTGAAGGCATAGCACAAACATCTAACCAAAAATAATGATTCCATATTTGTTGAGTATCTTTTTCTCCAGCATGTATGGAATTTAAAGATATGGGATGAAATCCTGACTTACTGAACTGAATGGGGGTTCTGCTATTGACTTCAGTGAAGCCAGGATTACACCCATGAACTAAAAACCTTCACACGCATGAAAGTTCTTATGTCAGTGAAAACCACTAGATAAAGTATTATAGTTTTTTAAAGTTCACTGAAGTTTTTTATGAGATCTCATTGTTTCTCACTATCACAAATAAATTAATTTTAATAATTCCCATCTATCACCAGCTACAATTACAGTCAGGAGCATGAACAAATATTCTATTCCAAGTGATTGCAAAATCCTCTATCAACCCTCATTTTCCCTACTTAGCCTTTTAGAATATTTACAGCAATTGACATGTTAGGAAGTTATGAAACTTTCATAATATTCAAGGGAACAAGGATCTCCCAATACATGAAGACCTAAATAATTCTGACTCAAATCTAAAATACCTTTTCGGCTTTCAGGGCAAGAGTTCCAGGTTTGCCCTCTGAAGATCACTGTTCAGAAAGGTGGATGGAAGCTAACATCCCAAACAAACTTTTCATCATGGACCCAACCTCAGAACTCAATGACTTTTCCTCTTGAGGAAAACATGATCCACTTTGAGCTGCATCCACACCTCACATGACAGATGCGGTTACCTCCTCCATAAAAAGGGTACTGAGACACAATCCTATTGCAACTGAAGAAAGACTTCAACAATGCACTTGTTAACCAATGTTCCAAACAATCATATCCTGGTGGCATCTCTGCCATCCACTCTGCAACACCTGAAACAATCAGGGGAGGTCCCAGACAACTGGAAAAAGGCAAATATAGTGTCCATCTTTTAAAAAGGAAAAAAAGAGGTTCCAGGGAAGTACAGATAAGTCAGCCTCACCTCAGTCCCCAGAAAGATCATGGGGCAGGTCCACAAAGAATCCATTTTGAAGCACTTGGAGGAGGAAGATGATCAGGAACAATCAGCATGGATTCACCATGGGCAAGTCATGCCTGACCAACCTGATTGCCTTCTACGATGAAATGACTGGCTCTGTGGATGTGGGGAAAGTGGTGGATGTCATATACCTTGCCTGTAGCAAAGCATTTGATACGATTTTCCACAGTGCTCTTACCAGCAAGTTACAGAAGTGTGGTTGGATGAATAGACTAGAAAGGTGGATACAAAGCTGGCTAGAGCATTGGCCTCAATGGGTAGTGATCAATGGCTCGATGTCTAGTTGGCAGTGGGTATCAAGCGCTCCTCCCAAAGGGTCAGTCCTACGGTTGCACTTAGGATAAAAGATTCCCATGCACTGCTATAGACGGGGGATCAACCGGCTAGGCAGCAGTTCAGCAGAAGAGGACCTGAGGGTTACAGTGGAAAAGAAGCTGGATATGAGTCAGTGTACCCTTATTGCCAAGAAGGCTAACAGAATATTGGGCTGCATTTGTAGGAGCATTTCCAGCAGATCGAGGGAAATGATATTCCCCTCTATTCAGCACTGATGAGGCCACATTTGGAGTATTGTGTCCAGTTTTGGGCCCCCCACTAGAGAAAGGATGTGGACAAATTGGAGAGAGTCCAGCGGATGGGAACAAAAATGATTAGGGGGCTGGAGCACAAGATTTATGAGGAGAGGCTAAGGGAACTTGACTTGTTTAGTCTGCAGAAGAAAAAAGTGAGGGGGGATTTGATAGCAGCCTTCAACTACCTGAAGGGGGATTTCAGGGGGGATGGAGCTGTTCTCAATGGTAGTAGATGACAGAACAAGGAGCAATGATCTCAAGTTGTAGTGAGGAAGGTCTAATTTTGATATTAGGAAAAACTTTTTCCCTAGGAGGTTGGTGAAGTACTAGAATGGGTTATCTAGGGAAGTGGTGGAACCTCCATCTTTAGAGGTTTTTGAGGCCTGGCTTGACAAAGCCCTGTCTGGGATGATTTAGTTGGGGTTGGTCCTGCTTGGAGCAGGGGGTTGGACTAGATGATCTCGTGAGATTCCTTCAATCCCTAAAATTCTCTGATTCTATGAGACAATCAATGGGATCACCGCTTAGACTTGAACATCTAACATTGGTGATTTTAAGCCAGACGGAAGAAGAATCTCGTGCTTTTTGAAAAATGACAATAATTCAAACTGGCTGTTGAAGAGGTTGTTTGTGATCCTTAACATTTAGCATTCCTATATCATTTTTTACTATTTAAAATTACATTCAGATTGTTTAAAAAGTGTGCTCTTCTGTTTTCAATAACAAAGTGAAAAGATGAGTATGCATATATGAAATTTGCCATGACTACATTTCTATTTTACATTATTCTCGTTCTCATACTATGCCTACTCCACATGAAGAGTCAAATCATAGTTCCTTTATAGACAATGGGAGCTTTTCCATAGACTGCAGTGGAAGCAGAATCAGACCCAAATTTTACGAGATGGCACTTTCCAAAGGACTAGTTAAGATAGCAAACATAATGAAAACAAGCAATAAACCTGAAAAATCATTTACAATTTGCTAAAATTTTATAAAAGAATTTTATTTGTAAGTATTTGTAACAGACAGCATAATGCATTTTATTTCTGATGTACTGAATACCAACACAGTTTTGTGAGTGGAAGAAAGTGCCACAGATGCGTGTCATTTATTTAGGATCAAAAAGCAATTAGAACAAAAAGGAAAATGTAATTGTCAAAGAGAACACTTGTGACATGACAACGGAGACATGGAGCTAATAAACTAAAGTAATATAGATTTCCTCCATCTGTCCTGGTCCTTTTAAAATATTTGGATGAGACTGCAAAGTCTGAAGCTTATTCAGATACAGATTGGTTTGAAGGCTTTGCATATATCTTTTCATATTAAATTGCTCCCTATAGAAATATGCTTAGCATTCTAATTATACAAAGAAGCATGATTTCTCATAATATAATCAGGATAAATTTAATCCTCTTACTTTTAAACTAACATCCCAGGAATGTTGGGGGTGATACTATTTAAGCTGATGTGTATGTTTTCATTAAAAAGTAATCATATCATTTTTGAGGTTTGATGAAAAAGGACACCACATTCAATATGGATCAGAATTTAACCTATGTTGAATAATGCTGCAAATATCATGGAAATAAAATTGAAGTAAGTATAATTTGAAGAGCTGAATTTATTATAAAGTGATGAGGAAAAACCATAAAAATATCAATTTGGGATGTGTTTTGCTCTCAAAATAAGGAGATTCAATGCATCTAAATTAGTCTATATATTTGAGAGAGGATGTTTAGTTTTGGTTCTTATCTGACTAGTCCTTTGAAAGAGAACAATTGGAAAGTGTTAGTTTATACTCCCTTTACCAATGAATGTTTAATCAGAAAGATTCTTTAAGCAAACTAAAGGATTTGTAAACCTTCCAAAAAAAACCTGCAGTATAGGTCCATTTATAACTAATGAATAGATAGTCTTATAACCATCCTTCTAAAAACGTCATGTATATGATGTTATCCACAATAAGTGACTTATCCATATTAGCGGGTGGAGATGAGGAAGAAAAAAATCACTAATTAATGGCATAACCAAGATATTCACATGCTAAAAGGTCAACCCTTGACCTTCTATACCCTCGCCTGAAGCATTGTTTGTTATTCTCATTCACTGTGTTACATCTACAGTAAAATTAGATCCTAATCCTGCAACTCATAGTATGCAACTAGCCCCTGGGGCTCCCTGCAGATGGACTACTGCACCTGTAGAAAGCCCCACTACTTTCCTAATGCCATCAATTGCAGAACCTGGGCATTGGATTATAAACTCTGCAGAGCAGGACCCAAATAATATGGATTTATTATGTCTATTACAGCAGTGTATCAGGCCCCCATTGGGCTAAGTGCTGGACAGACTCTATAGCATGCACAGCACTGTATGAATAATAATAGTAAATCCAGTATGCCATATGCACCAGTTTGTTGAAACTGTGACACTTCTTTACTTAGTATTTTTAAGAAGTCAGAGAAATAACCACAATTGATTAAACTACCTGATATGATTTAGTCCCTGACCAGACTGGCCTAAACATGGCAAAATGGCCTAGATTTTCAACAATGTCATGCCCTGCTATCACTACCAGGTGTGGAGCAAAATACTGATATATAAAATAATTTAAAGCAAATGCTTTATTCAGTGACTTCTGTTTGCATCGCCTATCTATCCTTGATAAAAAAATGAAGCTTTAAATGATGAATAGCCTGATTCAAAGCACACTAAAGCCAATGGAAATTTTTCATTGGCTTCACATACTTTGAATCAGGGCCCATAGTGGAAAAAAAATCACAGCAAGGACACATTATTGCATGCACAGTCCAGTAGAATACATATTAGAATGTTGTTCTAGATATTTGGCTGAGAATATCATGATCACTAGGATGCTTTATAATAGCTATCTTCTAAAGGTTACTCAGTTTACCCTAATTGCCTCTTTTGAATCCATTTTGCAGCTCTCAATACCCGCTGTGCGAGGTGCTTTACAACAGTACAAAAATTCAGGAGACTTGGCCAGCTCTCTCCATGGTGCTAAGAAGTTGCTCTGCATACAGTAGGATTAGTGGATCCCCACTGAATTCAGGACAAGCATTTTTACCAGCCCTTGTGTTTTAAGTGAATTGTTATTTCACAGGAGATGCCTGCCAAGCAAGTTGGATGTAACAATTCAAACAGCACAGTTTAAAAAGCACAGCTGTTTTCCTGGGGAAAATAGATTGTAACCCCTTCATTCTTTTTGTCTAGACAGTTGCAAGGAAGGGGGGAAAAAGGTAGTGGCTTCTTTAATGGTCCCTCAGAGAACTGGAAGAGAAAGTTGACCAGGGGAGGAGAAGGCATTACTCAAGTGAGTGGATGGACCGGTGGGGCTCAGCTAAGTCATTGACCCCTATGTACCTGTGAGACGGTACACAAACCCTGTCTCTCCAGTCTGAGTTCCCTCTCATACCTTATTAGCAGCTCCCACCCTCCCACTACTGAGATTAGCATATGACCAGGTTGTGTGGTCTGCTGTGGGAATTGCACTAATAATCATTTTAGGGACTGGGAAGAAATTTTTCCCCTCATCACAAGTGGCTGAGTTGGTGTGAGCTTTTTTAGCCTTCCCCACAGCAGCTCCAGCACCCAGTGGGATAGGTCAGAATGTAAGGGTTAAAGTTGTCATGGCTTAGAAAGTGGCTGGTGTCTAGTGCAGGTATTTGTTCCATAGGGTGTCCAGTTCCCTGATAAACTGGAGTTTGAAGTGGACTTAGGGGAATGCATCATCCACTGAAGCTAAGGAATGGGGTGAGAGCTCCTGATGTCTGGTACAGTGAGGAGCGAGCTCCCTTAACCCAGCCCTTTAACCCTCATATGGAAGGTTCCCAGCAATGGACTGAGGACCAGCTTGGGAAGGGTAGGGGGCTGAAAGCAGCTCTGCCCCAGGTGGAAACAGTTAGGAAAGGAATCATGACCAGCACTGAAAGCCTTAATGCTTTCAATGGTTTCCAGATGAGTTAAGTTAATAAAGTCACTTCCTAATTATTCCACCTTGCTCATATCTTGTCTTTCTTCCTGCTCTGGCACAGTAACACCAGAGATGAGGATTGTCCTGAGGCAGTGTTCACAATGGTTTTCAATTTGTCCCAATAAGCTACCATCCATAACACTATAGTATAAGATGGACATGTGATATTTAACATGGCAAAGTTGGTACCATGGCCTTTTAAGTGAACATGGAGAGAGGAATACTTTGGCCTCAAATCTCTCCAAGCCACCCAAATTAACAATATCCAAATACATGTATAGTGGAAAAACCTGGAGCTACCTCTCACACTTCACACCATCCACCTAGCAACATCCAGGGCCAGAAGCTCAGCTAATTTAAAAGAGCATAGCTCCACTAAAAACAATGTAGTTAACTTGATTTACACCAGCTGTGGATCTGATCCACAGAGGTTAAGGGAAGCACCATACAAATATACAGGTCACCTGCTCACCTAATTCTGTACCAAGAGATAAATGCTCAGTCATGTCCTGATGTGGGTGAAATAATATTTTTTATTAGACCAGCTTCTGTTGGTGAGAAAGACAAGCTTTAGAGCTTACACAGAGCTCTTCTTCAGGTGTGGGAAACTCACGCACGCTATGGCTACACTAGAGAGCTTACAGAAGCACAGCTGCACTGATGCAACCGCACCACTGTAAGATCTCTGTGCAGCTGCTGTAAGCCAATCAGAGAAAGCTCTTCCCTTACCCAACTCCTTCCCAGCTGGACTTCATCTTTAATTAGGCCTGGTCCCCCTTTCAGGATCATCCAGATAGGTTAATTGGCCTCAGACTCACATTAACCCTTACACCACCTTTGTGGTATAGATACCTCATCACACACATTGTAATATTTCACTGTGTTATGGCCTCTATAACCATGCAGCAGCACTTGCTCTGCAACTGGACTTCACCTGCTTATTGTAACAAATCAGAACAGTAACATTTTACAATCTCTCTACACAAGTGTCATTTATAATACAAAGTGCAAGGTACTGAAGTATGAGATAGAATTTGGAAATAAGAATTTGAGATGTGGTTTCAGTAGAGATATTTGGAAATTATACACAAAATTGCTTCTACGCTCTGCTCTATGGAAAGTAGAGGTGTTAACTGTCTGCCATACACGTACATCTCTTCAAAGATTCTCAGACTCATGTAGACAATCTCTTGACACCAGAAGGGAAAGAGTCCCAAGCCTGTGAGATTCTGAGTGCTCCCAACTTCCTTTACGCCCACTGGGAACTCACATTTCAAGGAGGTAAATGACTATCCAAGATTCAAAGCAATGAAGAATGAGGCCCAGAAAATGGTACTTCTCTGTACCTGCAGTCAGGGTACTATTTTAACACCTCTCTAATATTTGTACAATGTTGCTGGCTGAAAAAGTTAAGAACTAGGCAGAGTTTTTGGCAAAAATTCTTTGCACAACTTACTTTTGTATTCAGTGCCAAAGTCACCCTTCTATGCAGTTTCAATAAATGTAATGCAAGTGTACATTTAGTCATGCTGAATACGCACAGAGGCATTATTCACAAATATGAATCATACCCTTGTGCTCACAGGCATTGTTGCAAGCGAGTTGGAATGACTAGATATGACATTGTTACCAAGATAATACCTTAAAGTCTAATCTTATTTATGAAAGCTTCGTTGTATCAATTAGCAAAACTGGGTTAGCTAAATACAAGCCAGCACCTTATGACATACCATGGAAAGATTATAATAATACATTTCTTTCCTCTTAGGATAACAGCGTTTTTCCTTTTTAAATAGGACAGTAAATGTACTCTAGAGATGAAAATGCTTTGATTGTCTCCTCTCTTCCTCCTTTTTGTTCATGCAATAAAACAATAGTAATCCATAGATTCCCTTCAAAGTATGAATTTTAGGCAATATTTATTTCATTTATGTCATTTCAGGATACTACAGTACAACACTAATGCCATATGGATTTATTAACTGGATGCTTTGACTTATTTTGAACATCAGTAGTTGGTACAGTGTATATAACCCACAGGCCTAATTGGGAGATATCTCTTAAAGAGATCTGTAGAGAATGGGTGTGGGTAGGAATGAATTGTTTCTGGGTCCTTGTTGGTAGGCAGATGCACAATTAGCACTCCATACTCAGAAGTGTCTGGAATTGGGTGTGGTAGTTTTGGGTACGCTCAATAAATTCCCTGTAGTTGGATGCAGACTCCTCTGAGGGCAAATCGTCAGGGCAACTACTTTGCAAAAGGCCATGTGTCCTGTGTGGGTTGAGAGAAGCTGAGCCCCAGGAGCAGAAAGCAGGCTGTTTTACCCTAGCTCAGAAGCATTTTGCAGCAAGTTAGTGATTTTGATAACCTACCAATAGAGAAACCCTGACAGTGTTAATTATAGAAAGGAGAAATTGGGAGGGAAAACTAGTTTCTTTTATTTTAATTGTATACTTTGAATGCTGTTTGGTTATCCAAACTGTTTTACTTAAATTGTCTCAACCAATCTGGTTCACCAACTCTTCTCTTATTTAAATGTGATGATGGGAGATAGAGTTATTTATATATTGCTATTCTCAGATTTTGTATTTTACTTAACTGCTTTATTTTAATCTATATACTTAAATTGAGTGGTTGGTTAGCTAATTGAGTGATTTCAGCAAAGGAAGAGGAAGAGTCTGCATGGATTGCAGCTGGAGGTTTCTGCAAGCAAGAGGAGAGAAGCTATTGTTCCTGTGCTTTTGACGCAACAGACTATATGGATTTTTGTGATAAGACTGATACAGAGACTCAGATGAACTCAACCTAAGCTTTCGGGAACTCACTGTGTTTCTGTAGGGAATGACCTTTTTAGATGTAATTTGTTTTCTTTATTTATGTTATGTATAACTGTGAAGATAATGTAGATTATAAAGTACCCATGTTATATTCTAGAAATTAAGTTGTTGTTTATAAAATTTTAAACAAAGTTTAAACAAAGTTGCTACTTAAGAATTAAGTTCATTTCTCTTGTTCTTTTTGGACTTGAATGTGTGGAGGTTGACCCTGTGTAATCCTTGCTGAAAATCCTCAGTGACTAAATTCTGGGTCTCCTTGTGCTTTCCTATGGCACTAGAAGAAGGGCTGTGAATTAAACTCTCATCCACCCAAACATTAAATATATATTCCTGGATAGATCAAAATTGATTTTCTTATTAAAAAAATAAAAGAAACAAATAGCATCATGTAAATAACAAAATAAACAATGTTTTTCTTTTTAAAAATCTGTTTAAAATAAAATCTGAATTTAATATAAAATATGTTAAGGCCTAAACTTATTAAAATATCTTAAAACATTTAAATAAAAATAAATAAATATGTTGAATCCACAACTGAACCTTTATCAAAACCTTTGAGTTAAAGGCTGGGTTTTTTATTAAGAAAGAATCAGGAGGAAAAAATCTACTTTTGAGATCGAGCTTTATAAACATGGCACAGTAGTTCATGTATTGTATTAAGCACTTGATTCTGTGGGAAACTCAGGAGCTATGCTACTGAGTGCAAGAGACTGGCAATATCATCACAATCATTAAGGTTGTCACGGGGCTGATATGCCCCGTCGCAGGCGTCAACTCACGAATGTGGGGAAGGTGGGGAAAAGGCCATGGAGCCTGGATTCGCTGCTGGGTTCGCTTCTGGGATGGCAGCAGGGTGGTCCCAGTCGTTGGGACTACTTTTTCTTCCAGGTAGTATGGCCAAATGGCCCAAGTTAGCAGGGCGCAGCTGAATCAGGATTGCGTGGCTGAGTAGCCAGAGTCAGTGAAACAGCCCCCTTTGTCGGGGCAGCGGGGCCCAATGGCCAGAGTCAGTAAAGCATGTCCTAAGGTTCCATTGAGGTACTGGGGCACCGCCTACAGAGGTGCAGCCCCCAAGATAGAGGGGCTTAGGTCCACCCTGCTCCTCTGAGCCCCAGCCCAGGGCCCTGTTGGTGTTGGGGTGGTTTGCCACCAAGTCAGCAGGGCTCCACCTGAAATACATTGATGGGCACTCTGATGCTCCCCACTTTGCATCCCTCGGGGCCCCTGGGCTACTTCCTACCCTATCATCAGTGACGCTCCTCGATCCTCCAGGGTCTCCCATCCATGCGGCCCCTCATGGCTCGGTCCCTCTTTGGGGCTTGCCTGGCAGCCTGGGCTCGGACTTGGCAGAGTTTGGCTCAGTCTTCAGCATCTGCCTGGAGAGAGCTAGTGGCGTGCTTCCTCCCTGGTCAGCAGTCTGGACTGACTGAGCTGGGTGGATGGCTTTTATATCCCCCTTCCCAGTTGAGCATACCCAGCAAAGGCAGGGGGTTGAGGGGCGTGGCTTCTTTAGCCTGCAAGGAGTCCTTAATCCTTGCTAGACCAGTGCGGGGCTGATACGCCCTGTCACCGGGGTCCAGAGTGATTCCAGGAGACACCATCATATATCTTCTCAGGATCATCCATTGAGCCCACCTATGTGGTCACATACTCCTATTTTATTCCTTCTCCCTACATGAGCTCTGATTGGCTCAGTTCTCACATTATGAATATTTATGACTCCACTAACTATGGAAATCTATTCTCCAGCTCAAGGGAAAAACACAGATGTCAAAATGAAACAATATTATGAAAAATGCTTCTCAAAAGGCAGTCTTTCAAGAAGATGTGGACGTGTCTGAAAAATCTGGATTTAGTGGTTAGTAAACTTATTTTTGCGCTAAGCTGATAGACTGCTTACCATGTTATAGCATGCTACTATATGATAACTTGGATTATTCTAATAAAATTATATTTGGGATGTATTACTTATTCATTTCACAATATTTTTTTCAAAATATAATTGATAATTTGGACTGTTTATCAATTAAATTTTTACCGTTATTGCTGGACTTCTGAAATGATTTTTTTTTATTGCTCACTGTAATCAGAAATCCTAGGTGAAATTTTCCTGTTTAAAAGTAAAGTTTTATTAGGCATTTATGAATTTTAACATAAAAATATTTCAAACTATTTGGTATATTGCTAGAGATAAAGCTTTTAATACATTTAGATAATCCTTATGGTTTATTATTTCCCTGTTAAATTTGGTTTTGAATAAATAATATAATATAAACAGTGGAACAAATACTTGCAAAAGGAGAAATCTTTCATTACAATCTAATTTTTTTTTAACTAATTCACTGAGTAACACTCAGTGATTGAGAGTAACATTTTTCATGATTTTGCTTCATGGCCCACTAATAGTTTATGAACATCCATCTGCAATGTCTAGAACTTCAGAGTCAGAGGTATCACCAGCAGTGCTGCAACTAAACATACATCAGATAGAAAAATTACCATTATAAAAAAACCACCAACAACTTTTCTTCATCATTCATTAAAACCCTGGATGAATTTGTAATCTGGCTAGCAAATTCCAGCAAGACTATAGATGAAAGATTGTTCTGCTTATTTATGCAACAAATGCTCCTTTTTTTCTTGTTTAGAACAAACATTTCATTGACATGGTTCAATCATTTATGACCAAGTTACACTCCATGTGGTAAAGCAGACATTACTGAAAGGTGCTTGATACGGTGTATAAAAAGGAAATTGAACCATGTGCACTGAAGGGAAATTCATTAATCAGAGTCTTGATGGGTGGAGCATATACACAATGATCCATTAATATGTGCTTGTGTGGTACTAAGAAGATGGCATTGTCCATCTCCCAGAAACAATTGATACATCTGGAAAAGGCCATATGGCAGAATACTTAAAAGAAGTAGCAATGAAAGCTGTAACAACAGGACAACAAAAATTCAAGTGTCAAGCATGTAGCTCTATCACAGAAAGTGATGCAAATATAGCCTAGATGAGAAGAAATCTAAAAGAATATAATGAAGGGAACTTGCAACTTAAATCATAAGGGTTCAGTGCTCATTTGGTGCATCTTTTAGCCAAAGATTTACGTACAACTCCAGAAATAAAGGAAATAGTAGCTGAAATTGCACAATATTTTCATAACAATCACTTTGCTTGAGCTTCACTGAAGAGAGCAGGAGGGCTTGAACTAATTCTCCCCCAACATGTATGATGGTTGACTGTTTTGTGGTATTTATTAAGACCTGACCTATTCTGATGACAATTTGTGAAGAAAATTGTATCAGAATAGATGGAACCATCACAGCCAAAATAGTCAACATTGGACTAAAGAGAAATGTAGAAGATATGCTGAATATTCGGAAGCTATTTCCATAGCCTTGAACAAACTGTAGAAAGATTGCTGCTATATTGCTGATGCTGTTGAAATTTGGAAAGAACTTCAGGAGACACTGAAGAAATTTAAATTGCAGAAGTGGATGGATCAAGCACTTATTCCATTTCATTTTCTTGTCAATATTTTCAACCCAAAGAACCAGGGTAGATGACTAACTGCTGAAGATGCTGCTTCTGTGATATGGGCAACCCATCAATCTTACCAACCATAATAAATTTCAGAGCTGGAAGTGAACTATTCTAGCTGCACATGTTTGCTGATGAAGCTTTAAAGAAAGTCACACCATACTAAACTAGTGGAAGTCACTAGCTAAGCATCTGGAACCAGAGTTTGTTGAAGTGCTAACCCAGGTTTTGACAGCAGACACGGAAAGAAAATTTCCTTCATTTGTACTAATTCATTTAAAGTTCAGAAATCAATTGGGAGTTGAAGAAGCAGGAAAACATGTCTTTCTTTTCCAGTCTATGAGACGGAGGAGGTCAGATCTACTAGTTTTAAATGTTTGAAGGACAGTCTAAATAACTTAGGAGACCATTGTCTCATTTTCAAGAGACTTAAGCAAATGGGAAATTAAACTCCAGTCACTTTCACTTATGCATATTTGAAAATTTTCCCAGGCTGACCTGAAATAATCAGTTGAATTTACTGAGTACAGTTTTTACCTTTGTTCCTTTAATAAGTCATTTAGTTGTAAATGTGAAACATGTTTTGATGAAATATTTATGTATCCAAAACATTTAAGGTTGTTTTGTTTAGTAAATATTTTTATATGCTGTTGTGTGTTTTTATTAAATTCCAGTTAGCATCCTAATGCACTTGACACAAATCATAAGCAAAAAGATAATTATCTAGTAAACAATCAATTCTCCATTTTCTAACATACTAAAATCTACAATTAATAAGATTCTGAAAATATTAAGCTACATAATTTCTTAAAGGTATATAGTTATAGTGTACCCTCCTACATAGCAAAAACATACCAAATCTAATGTAAATGATATATTTAGTTGTAAGTCAACATGTTTTAATGGTCATATCAACCAATGAGAATGCACCTTTCTTGAGAAAATAATTGAAATACAAATGGAGAAATTAATTAAAATTAATTAGTTAAATCAAGGCTTTCCACTTGGTGATTTAAATCACTGACTTTAACAGCCTTAATCTAAATCAACCCACATTTGTGTATTCTCACACACATAAAAAGAGAGATTTTAATGACAGTGTAGGTTGATGAAAACAAAGAAATTCAGAAATAAATCTTACCTAAACCCATTACATCTAGTTATTGCATCTCATATGACCCACTCAGATCTCCCCAAGGAGGTCTGTAGCACTAAAATATCTTTATAATGCTTTCCACTGGAATACGGTACTTTCAACTAGGGTACTGCATTTTTTGGTTATTGTGCGTTTGAGCCAGATTTGTCATTTAAAAACAAAATAAAGTCAATATTGGTATGCATTCTTCATATTTAAAAGAAAATAAAAATACTGCTTCATGTGATCTTATTTATAAGATATGCTTTATTTCCCCCACTAGATTGTAGCAGAGTCATTACACACAATTTTTATTAATTCCAATTCATAATCATTAATAAACTACTGTCAGTATAGTCTGCTGAACGATGGGAGGTCTATTCCAAACTAATAGGATTATGATCCAATAGGTTTACAATTTAAAGATGCCAGGGAAACAGAAACAGAGTATATAAAGCATACCACGAACAATAGAGCTCTAATGCTTCACACAAATTGTGGGAGTTTGCTTTATTTTTTTCCGAATTGCAGATAAGTGGAATTTGGTGTGTGTTAGTAGGGACCTTGGAGGTTATTCTAGGTTAACAAGGCAACAAAGGAGAAGTGAAACAGTGATCTTAATACAAGTTTGCCTGAGCAAAACTGAGTGTAAACTGGACTTGGGAGCTGCCTGGAAGGCAAAGCCTATAGTAAGGAGTGATGTGGAACCACCTGAGGGTGAGCACCATGAGACATTTTGCCTTAAGGAGAAAGAATGTCTCCCAGTGCACTGGAGAGAGAGGTGTAGCCATACCATGGCACTGCCTCTACTCCCACCCCACTCATCTTTGTGTCCCCAAGACAGAGTAGTCTCTGCATCCTCCTGAGAGAAGGTACTGGAATTCTAACCGGCCATTAGGCAGGCTGCATGGGCTTCACTATGCATTGCCCAGCCTCATAATTGTGCAGCTGCAGCTGGTCATGATGCTGAGGGTGGCAGGCAATGATCACTGAGGGATAAGGAAATCTATTCCAGGAGGAGCAGAAGAGAAAAAGGAAACACATGGGGAACATTTGGGGGTCTGTATAGAACATGGATGTGGACTCAGAGCGGCCTGAAAGGCCTTAGCTTTAGGATCGCGGGTCTCCGGGAGCAGAGGAGTTGCCTCAACCGAGGGGTGGAGGTGACCGAACAAGAATACAAACAGGGCTTTAACTGAAGAAATATGGCTCATTTATTTAGTCATTAATATTAAGTAAAGAGCATAAACGTAAACGATACAAACATGAAACCAAAGAAGGTACAAAGGCCTAATATTTTTCTATGCATACAATCATTTTTCATAGTACACAATTCTACTATTGATCATTTCACGTTTACAGACAGATGGTCACTTGCAAACTCTCTTGTTTACAGACAGATGGTCACTTGCAAACTCTGTCTTATAGTACACAATTCTATTACTTACTATCTCATGCTTACAGACAGCTGATCACTTGTAAACTCTTAGTTATCTTAAAGCAAGCGTACTTTCATACGTTACCAAAAGCGCTTCTCTCCTTAAGCCCCTTGGGCCGAGTCGACTCTGACAAGTGTTAGCCATCCTTGGATGCTGTTGGTTCATAGAAGGGCTCAGTCCAGCTACCGAGGATCCCAGCGGGCTGCAGTCCAAAGTGCAACTGATTTCTGGGTTTAAGTACCCACCAGGCTGATCACCAAACTGATCAGCTGGTCACCAACCAGTGAATAGTGTCACTTTTGCAGTCAGTATGTAACCAATCAGTGAACAGTGTCACTTTTGTGGTCAGCTTAACCAATCAGTGAGCAGTGTCACTTTTGGCTTGTCATGTGACATGATCAGTGAGCATTTCTGCTGAATCATCCTGATTTGTAGGCACTTTCAAGTGTTACTTAGACAGGTGTAGTCAGCTCTGGTCAGCTTTTGTTTTTATGTCTGCCCTCTATTTGTGCTGTGCTAGCGCCCGGACAACCCTTATCAGGTCCTTCCAGCCCTTCTCCCGAGCTATATTCTTTACTATTCTATCTTAAAGCACAAAACCCATTAACTATTCTTTTTATATTCTACAATGGAAAGAATGTGAAGGCAGGAGTTTGTTTGGGCAGGGATGTTGAATCCACTGGAGTCCTTCATTAATATCCTGACAGTAGAAATGATATACTATATTGCCATGTCCATCTGCTAATGAAAAAACTGGCCATAATGTGCCTAAATTTGGTCCTATGATTCATTCATCCTGTCACTTGTATATATTACTTTCCCCCTCCCACCATACACTTTCCATTGGGACAGCATCAGTATCATGCCTGTGATCTAAATTTTAAAAAAAGGAGACTGAGTCTGGGGATTAATTAAGATGTTTATAGTCTGTGTTTCACTGTATTGCTTAAAAAGACAACAACAAAGAGCCATCGCTGGGGACAATATTTTGTTTTCCTTTTAAAACATTGCTGTAGATACCAGCCACAATCAATGGAAGCTTCCCAAGGGGCAGGCACTAATATCTGAATTACTGAACAAGAAAAACTTGCATTTTCCAAATCCTCTGTTTCAATTTGGCTTTTGATTTGTATTGAATTTATTCAGTATTATATTTTCAATGTATTGAGTGCATTTTTACATATGATAGCTTAAGTACACTTATGGTAAAAGTATTTGCATTTGGGAAATGACATGAACATGCTTATCAGACATGAGTATTGATTTTTAAAATTCTGCTAAAATGTAACTATCTTAATCTCCCTCCCTCCCCGACCCAGCCCCCAATTGCTGCTGTTCTTTTCCTGTTGGTTCTTTTCTCACCTCACTTGGCCAGATGCCAGTTCTTGGTTCACATTTTTTAAATGTGTTCCATCATCTTGAAGTTTTCTTCTCCATTGTCCTTGTCATAATGAAATGTATTATAGCTACATTTGAACAGATTGTAGGAGGATCTCTGAGGTGTTCCTTATTTATTACTTTGAAAGGGACCAGTGTCCTGCTAAACTGTTTTTAAAAACACATTTATCCCCCCTCTAAGACACTCAAAACAATTAAGGGCCTGATTTATAACTCCTTTTACTTGGGACTGCTTTGACAGGAAAACGGAAGGGTGATCTTATGGGTAAGAGCCATAGGTTCAGTTCCCTGCTCCACCACAGATTTTCTTTTGGACTTTGAGCAAATCACATCTGGCCAGATTTTCAAAGGAATTAATAATTTAAAGATACAGATAAGCACCTTTGAAAATCTCAGTAAGTACCTAGGTATATATATTCCTTTGAAAATGCAGCCCTTTAGAGACTGAGTCAATGGAGTTGGATCAAGCTATTAAACACTGTGCTTCAGTTTCCTATCTGTAAATTGGAAACAACATTTCCTTGCTTCACAGTGGTGTTTTCAGAATGAATTTGTTAATATTTGTGGGACACACTTATTATGAAGAAGCCAGTGTAGTTTCTAGTTTAAATAATATAGTAACAATCAATGATTTCAGTGGGGTTACACTGATTTACACCAGCTGGGGCTATGGAGCTAATTAATGACTATGTCTTGTCCAGTGTAATTTCACTTGCTTTCTTCATAAGCAGAAGTGAAACTTGAGCATCAGACTGATGGAGCAGGACCTGAAGCTCAATATTGTGGTTCAGCAAGCAGAATTAATGTCTTAGCTTAATTAACTAGTTTAACTAGTTTATTCACATGGATAATGCCAGGCTAAGGAACATTGTGGTCAAAATGAAACCCTTCTGTATCCACTAGATTAAAATTCGCAGTCTCTCATACCACTTTCCCCTCTTCTGCAGTCCTCAACAATATTGCAACAGACCACCAGATATGTGGCGCAAGCCACTGTATGCTAGAAATAACAACATATACTTCACAATAGTTTACAATTTAGAGTTAGTCCAGTGCAAAGTCAACGGATGCAAGGTCAGCTACAAATATTACCCCTAACTAGCATCATGTTTTAGACCCAAAGCCACAGAGTAATAATTAATAATATTTCCAACTCGTTTAAGAACAAATACAGTAATACTGCAGCTTCCACATTGTGATGGGGCAGTCCGTGTGGCAGCTGCTCGCTCTAAAGGAAAGGACTATGTCCCACCGCATTTTTGGTTTTCAGGGCAAGATGACAGCTTCCTTCTACCAGAGGTCAGCCATAAACTAGGAACATCATTGAAGTTACTTGACATTTGCACCATTGCAACCAATAGCAAAATCTAGATAACAGGTTTTTTAAATGAAATAAATAAATAAAACTATGAGCTTTCTGGGGCTTCAGAGTGTCACACACCAGCAGCTAGTGTCCAGTGATAGGAATGAGTTATGCAGCACACTCTCTAGCCTCCTGGAACTGACAGCTTAGTCTCTGCCAGCCCACTTCCTCCTGGATTTTTAACCATACCTTGTAGTGGAATCTAGTGCCCGCTAGCAGTTAGGCCATTTCTATTCTATAGAGTTAAATTGACTTAAGTTATGTCAATGATCATAAATCACTTTGATAACATCGGTTGTGCACATCCACACAATGCTCTATGTGTTGGCAGAGAGAGCACTGCATCATGGGTAGCTATCCCACTGTGCAATTTGCCGTCCTTTCTCACCACCTGCTGATGGAAGCTCTGGGAACAGACATACTCGCCAACCCATGATGCAGTTCTTTCTGTCCCATCATTCCATGTGCTTCCTAGATCGTTTCGTGCCATTTCTGAGCAGCCATTGAAAACTGTGCATGTCATCTCTGCCTGACAGCATGGATCCTGAGCTGCTGATCAGTCTGGTGATGAGCATTATGAACACAACACAGCTGGTCCTGCAATATTTCATGCACTGTGAAACAGAAAGTGAATTGGTGATGCTGTCTGCCATGGAAATCATTATTTGAATATTGCTGCTGGCATTCATGCAACAGCTTGGCATAGTAGACCATCAGTACTGGGCTTGAGAAACAAATTGTACTGAGTATGGGAGGACAAACAGTGGCTGCAAAACTGTGGGATGCACAAATCCACCTTCCTGTGTGCAGATGTCACCCCAGCACTACAGGGCAAGGGCACCAGAATGAGAGCTGCCCTCAGTGCAGAAAAGCGAGTGGAAATAGCAGTGTGGAAGCTGGCAATTCCAGACTGCTACCAGTCAGTCATGAATCAGTCTGAAGTTGTGGCGGTTGCAGTGATGCAAGTGTGAAGGACCATTAATCGTCTCCTGTTATGAAAGACTGTGACTCTCAGTAATGTGCTGGAAATAATTGATGACTGATTGCAGCGGTGCAATATCCCAATTTTGGCCCCCGACCATCTTGTGACAGAGTGTATCAACCAAAAGAGCTATTTCTCCATGATCTTGCGGGCTCTGGTTGATCACTGAGGCAGTTTCACTGATATCTGTGTGGGGTGGTCAGAGATGATGCATGCATCTTCAAAAAACACTGGACTGTATAGTAAGCTGCATGCTGGGACGCTTTTTGCAGATCAGAAGATTCCAATGGGGTATAGGGAAATGCCCACAGTGATCCTTGGGAACCCCGCCTACCACCTGTTCCTGTGGTTCATGAAGCCTTACACTGGGAACCTAGATAGCAGCAAGGAATGCTTCATCAACCAGCTTAGCAGTTGCCAAATGACCATTGAATGTGCTTTTGGCCGATTAAAAGGTTGCTGGTGTTGTCTTTTTGGCTGAGTAGACCTCAGTGAGGAATATATTCCGATGATCATTGCGACCTGCTGTACCCTGCATAATATTTGCAAAACAAAGGGGGAAAGTTTCCCCAGGAGTGGACCACTGAGGCAGATCAGCTAGCTACTGATTTTGAGCAGCCAGATACCAGGCAATCAGAGGGGCACAGAGGGAGGCTATTCAAATCAGGGACGCTTTGAAAGAGCATTTTGACAATGATTCCCAATAATGTGTCTTGATGTGATGCATTTGGCCAGGCAATGTTTATTTGCCATCTTGAATTACTCCCATAGCTTGCTTCCTTAGCATTCATTGCAGTGAGCAAATATTCCTGCCTATTGCCACTGTGTGTCAGTGTTAGCACTGAGCGATATATGTATGTCACAAATAAAGACTCATTTTATTTCAAAGACTCAAGTTTAATAACAGTACAACACATAAATCTTTGTTCAAACAGGAGATATGACAATGAGAAACAGTCTCATGGTTAGGGCTCTCACAGCTTAGTGTAACTCCAGCTATTGTTGTGAAACCAGTCCCTATGCATAGTCCCTTTCCTGCATCCTTCACTTCCAGAGCCGGAATGCTGGGACTGGCTAGACCCCTCTGGAGTGGAATCGGTCCTGACTCACTACGCCACCAGATGACCCTGCCACATGCTTCACATTGTCCTCCAGCTCCACTTCCTCATCTACCACTTTATCATCGGGGTTGAGTCCATTGGCCACTGCCTCCAGTCTCCCCGAACCATCCATGGGGTTCTTGGTGGTGGAGGTGGGGTTGCTGCCGAGGATGGCATGCAGCTTCTTATAAAAGCGGCACATCTTCGGCACCACACCAGAGTGACAGTTGGCCTCCCACTTGCCTTCTGGTATGCCTGCCTCAGCTCCTTGCTCTTAGCACGGCACTGCTGCCAGTCCCTCTCGTGCCCCTTCTGCATACCACTAGCAATCAACCTATAGGTATCGAAATTCCTGTGGCTGGAGTGATGCTGCATCTGCACAGCCTCCTTTCCCTATAGACTCAGCAGATCCAACAACTCTGGTGTGCTCCATGTGGGAGAGCATCCAGTGTGTAAAGCCAGCATGGTCATAACTGCGAAGATGCTGTGTGAACTGTGCATGCCAAGCAAACAGGAAGAGGAATTTCAAAAATTCTCAGGCCTTTAAAAGGGGAGAGGGGCACATACATGTGTACCTTCAAGGCAGCGGAGTTCAAACTGCTGCCCAGAGCAATCAGGATGGACACTGTGGGTCACCCCCTGGAGAGACACCAAATGCAATGTCTACACTGACACTGCGTCACTCTGACCCTGTCTACACTTACCTCCAAGATTCGGCGGCAGTAGATGGGAGTTACACAAGCTACAGAAAAAACTTCCATAACTCCCGTCAACTTCTCTGCTCTTCTTCTGCATGCCATCTTCACGGCACTGCACCGACGGGAACCGCGTTCCCGTCGACGCAGCACTACGCCACTTGTGAAAGTGGTCTTAGTATACCAATTTCTGGATCGACTGAGCAGGTCTTCACTGACCTCTCAGTCGATCCAGAAAAATCGATCTGACGGCGGTGACTTTGCTGCCGTCAGTGTAGCCGTAGTCTCTATGTCACAAAAAGCTCTATGTTGCTCATTGAGGTGGTTTTATTTTGTCTGCATAGCAGAGAAGTTATATTGGCGGGAAGAACATTTCAGTGTGTACACCTCCACTGTTTTGTCGAGAAAAGCTGACTTTTGTTGATAAAACTGTGTAGTGTATACAAGTCCTTCTCTAGGAAAACTTTCCTTGTGGAGTGCTGTCATTTATAATTCCTGGTAGCCGATGTGGGATCTCAGGATGCCTGAGGAAGGGTTTTAATATTCAGCTTTCCTAGTACCATATATAGGACCATCCAGATTTTCATAGTCACCTCAGACTCCAAGCATAGCTTCTGTTGTGTCTGTGAGTTTTATCCATCCTTGGAGGAGTAGAACTTAAACCTGTCCCATATACAGGTCTGTCATTCTGCTACAACTTTGTACAGCTAAACCATGAGAGTGCTAAAATGTTGTGCTGTTAAAATAACAAGACATACAATTCTAAACAGAACTATATTGACTCAGTTCTGCAACCCTGACTCATAGGAGTATTTACTAACAAAAACAATTCCATTGAATTCAGTGGAACTACTCCTGTGACTAACAGTTGCAGAATCAGGGTCATAACGAGTATTATCTATCTGTTTATAAAGAACATGGGATCGAAGTGCCAGTTCAAAATCTTAGTGTTAGCTTCTCTGACTCAGGGCTGTATTGCTAAAGTAGGTCAGACTAAAATAGATTAAACCAAATGTCCTCAGAAAATCTTAATTTAGTAATAAATTGGGCTCATTCAGAGTTAACTCCCATTATAATAACCCTATCTTCCTTAATTATTAAAACAATGATTAAAACAATTCTGTTAATGACTGTCATAAGTAGGATCCCTTGCAGATCATGCTTTCATTTATATACATTTATATTCTTTAAATCCAAAGAAAGTGGGTAACAGTGCATTTCAGAGCATAAATACTTAGTGCTTGACTGTTTCCTGTATCCTAGTGCAAAAAATATTGAAAAGGTTTGATTGTTGTTGTTGTTTTAATTATCTCACTCTTTCAGATACCTAGTAACCTGAATCTCTGAGCTGAAAAAGCTTCTCATTAAAACATTCCTAGACTTTCAAGACTTCTCCATGGACGGTTATTTTCCAGTTTTGATCTTTTCTCCCAGCAGGTTATCTACACTCTCTTTTCTCCTCCCTTTTTATTTCGCCTTCTCTGCTTCTAATTCACTTCACTTGGTGCAGCATCCCATTCCCTGTGTAGCAATTAGCAAAAAAGTGTGGAAATAACTTAGGAACATAGAACCATTCATTATCCTTTCTTTTCTGATGACATTATAAGAATTTTTGCAGCACTGAAGGAAAATGAGAAAGTAATTACACAAATATGGGGCAGATTGCCTCTTTTAGCCTGTGCACCATAGTAAGGAATAAATGCCTGACCCCAGGCACAACCCCTCCAAAGGGATGATAAATTATCACTGCCATTTAAAGGGTGTGGTATACTCTCCCATACACTTGACACTATATCAGCTGGCTGGTGCATAAACAAGTAGCACCACGGCTCCACCTTTTCCCTACTCACTTTCCACCAAATGCTGCCCTAGTCCCCAGAACTGTAGTTGTCCCTTGCTCTCATCGCAGACCGTGTCTACACTAGTGAGCTTACAGCAGCACAGCTGAACCAATGCAGTTCTGCCATTGTAAGATTGCTTATGAAGCCGCTCTGTGCCGACGGGAGAGCTCTCTCCTGTGTATGAGCGGCAGTAGATATGTTGGCAGGAGAAGCTCTCCTGCCAACATAGCACTGTGCCCACTGCCACTTATGCTGGCAAAATTAGTCATCACTTAGGGAGGGTTGTTTTTTTTCCGACACCCATAGGTGACAAAAGTTTTACTGACATAACAAATATGGTTGTGCAGACATGGCCAGGAGGAATCTCTTCTAGCCTCTGCACTGCTGCATCAGGTTTAGGTAAATTTAGCCTTAAATAAATCAAGACAATATTGTTATAATAACACTAATTAAACCATCATCATCATCCATGAAGCCATACTGAAAAATCTTCAGGAACTATGCAAACATTAAAATTAACATGATTGTTAGAGATACCATATTATTTTGTATTGGTAGCTGACTGTCCACAAATGCATGCCATAAAGTTATAATTAGCATTGATCTTGTGGATTATACTGCACTTCCTAGCAGTCTCAGTACCTAGCAGGCTCTGTCTTGAATAATGCAGCTCATGGTGGACTCTCAGAGATGCCTGAGAGCAACAGCTTTTCAGAAGATTTCTTGCCCTCCTTCCCTTTGACACAGGTTGTGTGTCAGCTAAGAGAACTAATGAGATAATTGATAGGAAAAGTATAATCAGAATTAACAAGTGGAAAAAAATCTTAGCCTTCCATTAACACTCTGAGTGATACAAGGCCTTTGAACTTCTTGGGATACTCACACTCTTGATACAAGAGGTGAGTGTGTGTGAAAGCTTTTGCCTATAGTTTTCTATGTTTCTGAATTGTAGTACATTTAGAAAGACACAGTAGGTGACTTATCCACTAATGAAAAATAAAGAGCGCAAATGCTTTGTAAAGTTTAAAAGAAAAATGTCAGTAGAGTAAGTTAAAAAGATACATGGGGCTTTCACATTTCAGCCAAGAGTATGGTTGAAACTCAGAAATATGTACCACATATAAAATGAGATTTTATAAGGAATTGTTTATATCTGTTTCCATCACACATCAGTTGTGTGAATTGACCGATGTACTACTGTCTACCTTTCAGGTATTTTACTATTTGTTTTTAGAAGATTTTTGTCACTATAGCTACCAGGAATTGCATAGTTATCAGAAGAATTATCAAGCAGGCAGGGGGTAGGGGCTATTGACTAGAACAGATTTAAGGACTAGTGTAAATCTAGTCACACCACTGAAGTTAAATGGAGTCACACTGTGTAAGTGATACTTGAATCAGACCCCAGGAGTTTATTGTAGGGTCTTACTGGCTCTCCTTTTTTAAAGTCACAACAATTTCAACTTACTTAGTTTTAAAGGAAAAAAACCTTCTGGCTGTCTAATTTGTGGAAAAAAGAGCTGTCTTATGATAACAAACAATTGTTTTGTTTTGTTGTTGTTGTTTCCCTATCTATTAAACAGAATTTGTACATATCCAGTAATTAATTGGATGCAATTAGACGGTTCATTGAGGTTCTAGAGATATTACCATTTCTAGAAGTATTTCCATTTTAGCAATAGGGAATATCCGACACCTGTAATCTCTCTAAAACCGGACATTTTAATATACCCTCCATATAAACACTCACACCAAAACAACTGCCTCAAACCCCTCCCTAGCTGAGAGGGCTTTGTTTGCAAAGAATATCTGAAAAAGGAAATATTTCTAAACTATAATCTGATTCCCGTCAAGGTATATGGAATCAGAGACATTCTTACACAGAAAGGGCTTACTAAAGAAAACTAGAAACTATAGACACATACAAATAGACTTAGAGCTTGTTTACACTGCCCCACAGTTCAGACAACAAGGATTTGAATAGCAGTGTGCATACAGTGCTGAGCTGTAATTCCCCCACATGGATGCTGTAGGAATAAAGACAAATGTTTCTAATTCACTTTAACATAGTCCTCTTCACACAGGACTACATTAACGCTAACTAGTAACCTCTTAATTCACATCCATAGTGTCCACATGGGGGAAATTACAGAACAGCACTTTGGTGTGTACTACTATTTGCATAGTCTGAACTGCAGGGCAGTGTAGACATAGCCTTATACACAGTCCAAGGTCCAGCATTGTCTCTCTTGTTTACCAGCACAGTGTTTGTGCAGCACAAAGAAACATCTAGTGGCTGAAGAATATAATTATTCATGTTATGCATATAAATTACCCATCTCCACCATTTGTTTTCTGCTACTTGTGGTGAGGTTGATGTTTGTGACTCTCCAGTCTAAAGCAGTACCAGTCACATCAAAGAGATAGGGTAGTATAGAAACCCACAAAAAAGTATTTTAAATTGCTGAGAACCAACTGTCTAGAGAGAGAACTTTAAATTCATTCAATTGTGTATTTTCTCTATGGGTGAAATTTACCACAGTGTACAGGACCTATGAAGTGCAATAAAGGCCAAATTTTAATAACTATTTAGGGGTCACCTTTATTTATTATTTAGAGGTCACAGCTGACCTTACTTCAGTAGGAGTTACACTTGTATTATATCTTCTTTCAATTCCAAGTTCTGGCATGTAGTTGTAGCTACAGATGCAACTGTTCGTTTTGCAGAAATGTGGATGGGTTTTGGTATCAGATTTTAGCATTATATGCTTTACATGAGCAACACAAGGTTGTAATGGAAAGTAATAAATAAGAACATTCTCTCTTTCCGAGAGTACCTGAGAATTTTGTATTTATTATGCTATAAGGAATAGTTGAATGATGTTTTGTTAACCTATAAATACTCTTATTCTGTTTCCTTTATTTATTGTAATTCTTTAGATTTAATTTGGAGGGTCTATTCTAGCTCTAGGCAGTATTTAAATTATTAAAATGTTTAGTCATTCAAATCACAGAAGGTATGAATGCATCCGTAGCTCACCATACAAAACAATAAAATTCCCCTTCAGTAATGGTCTTCTCTATCCATTCTCTCCCTTCTACACCTCACTTCACCTTCTCCTCAACCACCACCAGCATGCACTGCAGCATGCCATGAAAGTATACAAATCTAAGCCATAGTGAAGCAAGTATTCTCAAAGAATGATCCACCTCCACACTTCTTCCTTTTAAATCAGGGAGCTGTTAGCTTGAACGTTT
Organism: Emydura macquarii macquarii; assembly: GCF_026122565.2. Taxonomy (NCBI): domain Eukaryota; kingdom Metazoa; phylum Chordata; order Testudines; family Chelidae; genus Emydura; species Emydura macquarii. Next base: position 13,195,857 of record NW_027130520.1, on the reverse strand, counting down.
CTGCTTATCAGAACTGGGGTAGTATTGGTTGGGGAGAAGAGCAACTTCTCAGCTAGGCAGGTTCCAAACACTGATTACCTTAAGCTAACACCTGAAAGCTACAGGGAGTGTAGATTGCCAAACACCTGTGTATTGCACTCTCTATGGGTGATGTTCCTCCCTGTGCAAAGGACCAGAAGATGGTCTCTGCCTCTCTTAAGTCCCTAGAGTAATGGTCTAATAAGATTCCCACACTGAAAACCTAGCTAGAAATGGTGGGTGAGTTCCCTCAGTCAGAAACATCGACATTTTAGTTACTTTTAGTTCTAAAGCTTTGAGTAACATGTAGAAAGTGTTCCCCTTTCTGTGTCACCAGATATTAAAGACAGCACCAAGTCAGCATAGTGCTGGAGGTCTTTGAGATGCATAAAAATCAATATAATGTTATTGGATGTCAAGTGTTCCATTTTTAGACTCTGAGGAGGATAGCAGTAGTTGCAATACTAGTCTATCAATCCATCATAAGGGCTTCGTCAGCTCCAAAACTCTTAGAAAATCTTAATCTGTGATTTTAGTTTTCTTTGTTCCATTGCTCCTTTTAGCCTTTGAATTTTGTGCTCCAGCACTTGCCTGGAGTGAAATCTTTAAAGATAGGTGCAAGTTTTTGAACAGTGTGGCAACAGGATATACACCATAAATACAAAGAGTCCTATGGATTCTGGTTTTCGGAGATATACTCTGTTTGTAGGGCACTAAAGTGGCAGTTCAAAAATTTTTATATATAAAAAAAGGAGATAGGCAGAGGGTGGTAGAAGTTACAAGAGCAAATTTTCCTCTAGCTAGAGAGAATTGGAACTTCCACTGAAGATTTTTTTTAATATATTTTTTTTTCTGACAACAGTAGACTTACTTTTTGGGAAGATATTGAGAGTTGAAGATAGTGAGAGCACTCTGATCTATAAAATCATTAGGGAGTAGCAAATTCTTGAACTATATTGTCGGGTTCATAAGGTTTGCAGAAGTAATTGAAGTGTGCAAACCTTGAGCCAGATTCTGTAGTATTCTGTGTGCTTTGTGCTGCTCACACTATACAAACAGTCATAAATCTGCCCCAAAACAGTTTAAAAAAAGGGGGGGGGTAGTATGTTTACATAAGCAATTGCCACGATTAAATCAATAAATAAGAAATGCTTCATTTCAGCTACACCTTCCTAGGGGAGTGAAATCTACCTGAAAAATGTCTGGAGTTATAAAGTTATAAACTGCTCTGCATAACAAGCATACTAGGTCCAATTCTCAGTGCAATTTGTGTGTGTAGAGAGGGTTTGCATTTCTTCCTTAGAGCTAATTGTGAAGGAGCACTTCCTAATTTCACAACTCTTGAAAAATCATATGGAGTAAGAAATATGAACAGGTGCAATAGCTGACATGGAGCTTATGGAACAGTTGACAGTACAATCTGCTTTTTAAAGAGCTGGTAGAGGGAGCTGCAATAAATGATTAAAGATTGAAAATCCATGGAGTACTCTACTTAAACATAAGTAGCATGATATAGCCCAAGGTCTAAAAGTGTATGAATTTTAAGCACCCTTGTAGATAAAGGTAAAATGGGCTGGCTAGTGCTCAATATAATTAAATTAAAATGTTGAAAAGATCTTATGTTGTATATAATGAAAGGGCATCCAGGATACCCAGGAGAAAAACTAACAGCAACACCGGAGGAACAATCCATATATCCCGCACTGAACCACGTGACAGGGATCAAGTTTTAGATGCAGCCAGGATTCTTAAGGGTACTAAATGTGATGCAATACTTTCAGTGTTCAATACTTGCCACTGAGGCCAGATTTTCCAAGAGCTGAACTCCTAAACACACTTGAAAAAACCAGATTCCCAAGAGTACACAGCACCCCATAGTTCCCACTGTGACCTTGGTAGTCAGATTTCCAAAGCAGCTCATTACCCAACATGCAAGCTCTTTTGAAAATACGGCCATGAATTCTCGTACATAAATGGAAACTCAGCTCTTTGGAAAAATCTGGTTCATAGGGCCAGAACTTCAGCTGGTCTAAATCTGCATAGCTCAAGAAAGTTGGCTGAGATATGCCTATTTACACCAGTGAAGATCACCCCTCAAGGCTGTACCTTTTTGCCCCCTTAAATTTAATCCTGGCCACACAAAGCAAGTGTAAAACATTTGTTCCACACTAAAACAAACATTCACTGATGAGGGGATGGTGACTCCTATATTACTTCCAACCATTTATTTTGGCAGATGAGAGGGATATCTCCTTTCTGGAGATTTGCAGTAGGAGCAGGAGGCAGAAGTATCAAGTTCCACAGGATGATTTAAACATCCACAAGAACAGTGGAGTCAATTCTTAGATTAATAGAGAGAATTATTTTTCCATTATGAAAAATTTCCCAGACAAGTGGTTTTAAGCACTTCTTGACTATACAGTTGTTAAGAAGTGTATTTTAAAAAGCCCTTAAAATATAGTTTTGTTAATGTTTTAAAGTAAATCTACTGCATCTTAAAGTTTATTATGTGACAGCTCTGGGGAATAAAGTTCTATCTTTATGCACAGAATCAGTGTGATACACACAACAGCAGCAATGTAAACTTTTCTCATGATCCAAAAAGGTGATATGCCTCAAAACCTACTGGGAGGGGACCATCTGACTATTTGCAGTATATCAGTAGACCAAACTAAAACTTTACATACATAGAAAGGGTCACTATAAATAGATGTTTACAGATGGGGAACTGAGGTACAGAGAAATTAAGTCCTTGATTCAGCAAAGTACCTAAGCACATGCCTAACTTTGAAACAAATAGAACTACTTGCTTCTTAAAATTAGACCATGCTTAAATATAGAATTGAACTGGGGTCCTTAGCCCAAATCCACAAAGGGATTTAGACGTTGCAGTGCTCAGCACTGGATGCCAAACTGGTTGAAAGACTATATTCAAAGATTGTACCAATAGTCTGATGTCAAATTTGGGGAAAGTATCTAGTGGGGTCCATCAGAGGTCTGTCCAGGGTCCCGTTCTATTCAATATTTTCATTAATGGATATTGGCGTGCAGAACATGCTTATAAAATTTGTGGGTGATACTACGTTATTAGGTGAGGTTGCTAGCATTTTAGAGGACAGGATTAGAATTCAAAATGACCTTGACAAAATTGGAAAAGTGATCTGAAATCAACAATATGAAATTCAATAAAGACAAGTTCAAAATACTCCACTTAGAAAGGAAAAATATCAAATGAACAAAGACAGAATGGGCTATAGTGGTAGTGGATCACAATCTGAACATGAGTTGACAATGTGATGCAGTTGTGAAAAAGGCTAATATTCTGGGGTATATTAACAAGAGTGTCATAGGTAAGACTGGGAGGCAATTGTCCTACTTTACTTGGTACTAGTAGAGGCCTCAGCTGGAATACTGTGTCCAGTTTTGGATGCCACACTTTAGAGGTGGACAAATTAGAAAGAGTCCGGATGAGAGCAACTAAAATGATAATAGGTTTAGAAAAATTGACCTATGAGGAATTGTTAGAAAACTGGACATGTTTATTCTTGAGAAAAGAAAGCTGAGGGAAGACCTAATAACTATCCTTAAATATGTTAAAGACTGTTATAAAGAGTATTATAAACAGTGATCAATTGTTAACCACTGTAGTAGGACAAGAAGCAATGGGCTTTAATCTGCAGAGAGGGAAATTTAGTGAGATATTAGGGAAAACTTTCTAACTATAAAGGTAGTTAAATTCTGGAATAGGCTTCCAAGGGAGATTTCCCATCATTGAAAGTTTTTATGGGATAGATTAGATAAGCACCCATAAGGAATAGTCTAGGCTGACTTTGTTCTGCCTCAGTACAGGATGGATGGATTAGATGATATTTCGAGGTTCCAACATGTCTATTACTACTACTACTCTATTAATATTCTTAATACTCTTAATTTCTATTAATACTCTAACCTCAGTCATCATGTTCTGTTTGGCTTTTACCTTCATTTATAAGGATGCCTCAAATTCTAACCCTTCCACATACTATCAATCCATCCGACTCAAATATTTCCCCCAATTGTTCTTGTCCCACTAGGAATGGCACTGAGCAATTAGCAAACACTGACCCAATAAGTGGCTTGTTTCTTTTAGATGACAAAGTGGAAGTTGGGCAGAGCCATGGCCACACATAAATCCCTCTCACACACTCATCTCATTTCTTTCAAGATTTATATAGGTGAGGCAGCTCCACTAGGTAGCTAAATTGGCAGGTTAAGGTTTAAGAACCTATCTGTTATTACTGAATGCTTTTCATTATTTCCATTATGTTCGTTTCAAAGGGCCCCAGAATCAGAACCTCACTGTACTAAGTGCTGTACAAACATATGCTGCCCCAAACAGCTTACAGTCAAGAAAAAAAACAAAAAATATCCGAAGAGACAAAGAGCAGAGGAAAATGACTCAGTATACAAGCAAAGTAACCAGAGTGATGATAGGCAAACATTTTACTAGTTACATTCTTTTTAGACCATTGGCTGTGGCTAAAAAAGCAAAAAGCAAAAAAAAATAAAAAATCCTCACTTGCCATCTACTGCTTAGTTAAGGTTTTTCCTTTTAACTGTCCCATCACTGACTGGGGAGGCGGACATAATAGCAACTTTCAAATACTTGAAAGGCTGCCAAAAAAAATGGAGAAAAGTTGTTCTCTCTTGCCACAGAGGACAGTGGGTTAATGGGTTCAAACTACAGTATAGCAGATTTAGATGAAATCTCAGGAAAAATTTCCTAACTGTAAGAACAGTAGGACAATGAAAGAGAGTGCCTAGGGAGGTCATGGAAGCTCCTTCACAGGAGGTTTTCAAAAGGAGGCTAGATAGCCATCTCTCTTGGATGGTTTAGACATAATAAATCCTGCATCTTGGCAGGGGGTTAGATTACATGACACTTGCGGTCCCTTCTACTGGTATTATTATATGACATTTATTGTCAACACTTGAAGAGGAGGTTGTAAAGAAATGTCTTCCCCTGAGGTTTTAATATGTGCTATAAACATGGCTATAATGGCTTTAATAACTGAGGGAATTTCCTTCTATAGCATTTACCTTTCATTAATAAGTTATTTACCAATTTTTCCGCAGTATTTTTTTTAAAGATAAGTGATTAAAATTATAACAGTCGCTGGTAGTTTTAAAAATGAAAGAACAGTAAAAGCTTGCATGATTTCATGCCAGTTTAGTATTTACTAATGTATTCTGTAACTCCTACAGAGCAGATTAAGTTTAGTATTGACCACACACAGCGTTAATGTCTATTCCACTAATGTTCACTTTAATTATAACCATCATGAATTCAGACAAGATTTAATCAATTTTGCTGAGAGAGTGTAAGCAGGATATAAAGGTTTTCTACTATCAAGGAAAAGAAATAGGTCAGGAGATAAAAGTGACCCAGTATATATAATTTATGTGGGTTTTTTAAAGCTTTTTATAAGGTTCTTCAGAAGATATTAAGAGGAGAACTAACTGTGGGTAAGACACAAAGTGCTTAACTGGATTAAATACGGACCCATGAATCAAAGAGTTGCAATAAAGAATTGCTTTTCACAATGATATAAATTAAATAATAGGAAAACTGAGATCAGTGGGATAGACTATTTTATACCCTCAGTCAAATCCACAGGAAGAGGCTCTGGAGATCCCATGGATGAAGGCTTGCTCTTAGAGGAAATGAGTATGAGTCCCCTCACAGTGGGTGAATTCCCCAGGGGATTTGGAAAAAATGAAAAGTGGACAGAAAGAGGTAGAGAGAAAATATAGAATTAAAGAAGGAGCAGAGTGAAAAGATACAGGGAGATTGAGGAAGTGGGTTGAAGAGGGAAAGGAGAGAGAAAATTTCTAACAAAAAAACCACAGTTCATACATTATATAGGACAGTAGGGATGACTACTTGTGCCAATCTAATTTTTTTTAAATCACCCTTAATGGATGGGGGTGGGAGATCTCAAGGAAAACTCTTGTCAAACTGCAAAAATACAGTAAGGTGTTTCCAAAATCTAAGACTCAAACTAACCCATTGCTAATTATTTTTGATAATTTGTATAGTGCCTCTATGTGAATGAAACTTTGTAATTGTTAGGCTCTTTAATATGTTACAGAGGAATTCAAGGGAAAAAAAGCAGTGGAAAAAGTAAAGGAAAAGAAACACAGGTTAACCTTGGAGACAAGGATACAATATAGTGCTGAAGGAATGGGTTTGGGGAAAAACACAAAGCAGCACAAACTGATCTGAAAGAATAATTCAGGTTTAGCAACACTGACATATTGACACTGACATCAACAACTGTCATTGTGTGGTACCATTGTTTCAGAAGAGCTCTCAGACCAGAGGTGTAAACTTATGACGCGATATGAAATCAACCTCAAATCTCTTTATACACCAGAGCTCATGATCATGAGCCTCCTGAGTGAACCTGGTCTGAACAGTATTCAGCTTCAACACCTTATTGCAATGTAGCCAGGTGAAATGCAGAAGTGACAGCTGAGTTTTGGGATTCATTAGAACACTAGTTTCAGAGCAATCCAACATGAAATAAATCCAAACCATTATTTTGCATGAACCACAGATGTCAAAGCCTGACAATTTTTGCACAACACTATCTTGAGCAGGGAAGAAGTTTGGTTTTACCACCCTTTGTGGATGAAATTCAAACCCAGATATCATCAGATTCAGCCATACTTAATAAAATTACTCCAAATGATATGTACAATTAAAAGAAGGTCTATTTTAAATAGTCTTGAACTTATGTCTCTTCATCTTTTATACTTCAGCACAATAACTGTTAAATAACCACAGGAACTAAGAAACACTGAGGATCATTAAACACTAGGAAAAGTCATTTACCACCAAATTATTTAGTATGTCTCTCTAATTATGAGAAATTGGGAAAATTCAATGTTCACAGTCTCTAACTATCATACTGTACTCCAGTGCACTGGATCACTGAAGTGTGCACAAACAAGAGTAGTGGATGAATCTAGATCTATTTTGATTTTTTAAAAAATCTGTACTCTATTAGGAAGATATGGTTGATTCCTTTCAATTTATAAATATTTCAGTAAGCAGGCATCCAATGCATGATAGGAAACATGTAACATAATGGTCTACTCTGTTCCTCCCAGATAGATGGATGCCATCTGATGTTCAAGAGAGAAGAGGGATGACTCTACAGGTCAGTGGACAGCTAAGAGAAGAGCACTCAAAAACACTTCATGAATGCCACAACATTCTCCCTGATTCAGATTTTGCAAGGAATGACCAAACCTCAGCCTATTTTATATGTGTCTACAAAATCTGCCATTCAGCCAATAGCATTCCCCACTGACCCCTGAGTGGAAAGCTCTCTCTTCACTTCAGAGGCAAGAAGCCTAACCTACATTGGGCAGATTCTAGAGGCAATAATTTATTTTAAAATGAGAGCATGCTGAACATCACAGGGAATTTATGTATCATGCCTATGAGAGCTTTGTCTCATCGCAGAAGTGCTGCAGACCTACATGTAGGCATCCTGTTTATCATAAGGATATATAGGAACAGCATCAGACACAACACCAAAGGATGTACATTGGCCCTGATCCAGAAAAAAATGTAAGCAACTGCACAACTTCTACCCAATGGGACTGGCTTAAGGTGCTTTTCCTGCATCAGGACCATTGAATCCACACACACACACTCACACCACTCTCCAAATTGGGACAGAGTTGGTGTTCATGTGAACAGGCAAGGATTCCATATCTAACACTATGGAAATCCCAACATTCTGGAAGTCATGCCTGCTGTTATGCTATAGTGCTTAGCCCCAGTGTTGGAGTGCAGCTATATGTGCAACTTGGAGAAGTCAATAGCAAAATTCACTATGGTCCTCTCACTAATTTTGAAGTTTCAATACCATGGTGTTGGGTCCCTTATGGCCCATGCCAAAGCCCACTGAAGTTCATGGGAGACATCAACTGATTCCACTGAGTTTTAAATCAGTCTCATAGGGCTTGTGTGGGTATGAATGTCATTTTCCTTAATGTTAGCATAATTTCTTCCAAGGGAAGGGTCACTGAAAGGAATGATTGTCTAGTAATTTTTTTAAATGCACATTTATTTATGATCATAATAACTGTTACAATCTCTATTACATAAGTGTAACTAATGTTACCTAACAGGGAGATATCTCTTTAAGAGATCTATTGGGTGGGTTGGAATGATTTGTTTCTGGGTCATTGTTGCTAGGCAGATGCGCAATTAGCATTCAACATTCAGAAGTTTCTGGAATTGAGTGTCGTAGTTTTGGGTATGCTCAATAGGTTCCGTGTGGCTGGACTCAGACTCCATGAGAACAAGCAGACAGGGCAGGAACTTTACAAAGGGCATGTGCCCTCTATGGGTGGAAGAAGCTGAGCAACAGGAGCACAAAGCAGCCTGGTTTCCCTAACTCTGGAGCATTTTGCAGCAGGTTAGTAATATTGTTAACCCTCCAACTGGAAAGCCCTGGCACTGCTAATTAGAGGAAGGGGAAATTGGGAGGCAAAAATATTTTTTTTATTTGAATTATAGACTTGGATTATTTGATTTTAGCTGAACAGTTTTAGTGAAACTGTCTGAACTTCTATGATTCACCAACTTTATCCTTATTTAAATGTGATGATGTGGGAAAAGTCACTTATATTTTGCTATTCTCAGTTTGCATTTTTCTTGTAACAGGGTTTTCAATATATATACTTAAACTGACCGGTTGGTTATTTAGTTCGCTAACAGGGGAGTTTGAGTGGGCCTTACTGGCAGGGGGTGAGTTTTGTGGAGTTGTGTGTCTTTGTTTTTGGTTTTTTTCCCCTTCAGCTTGTAGGAACTGGTACTGGGTGGTGTACTGGATCAACTGACCCTAATTAGGAGGCAGGGCTTCCCTAATTAGGGGCCCTATAAAGGCAGTCACTCAATCAGGCAGCGGCACAGGAGCCAGTAAATGGAGCTGAAAACAGGAGAGTTTGAGTAGGAGTGTTGGGGATGGAGTGTGTGGTGTTCTGTTATTGTTGGGGAGCTTGTTGGGGGTTCTTTTGGTGGGTTGTTTTTGTTTCTCTTACTGACAGGAACTAGGGGGAAAGGCTATGACAGATACAGAGGTGGTAATGGTAGTCACTCAAGCAGTAGAAGAGACAATGAAGGTGATTGGATGTGGAAGCTGTGGGATGTACATGATCCTGGAGGGGGTACCTCAAAAGAGCTTTGTTTGTATGAAGTGCCGCCTCACAGAGCTGATGGAAAAGAAGATTTGAGGGTTGGAGATGCAGGTCGAAACTCTTGCTGCGTTTAGAAGGGGTTTTGAATAGATGATGGAGCAAAAGAATGAGGAGGCTGAAGGGAAAAACCCAGACCTGCAGATGGAAGTAGGACCAATAAACTCTCAGACGAGAATGCTGGGTAAGGAAAGTGGCCAGTAGAAGCATGTGACTGCGAGAACCTAGCAGAGGAAAAGACGGGCTAGTGAAGGAGAAATAGAGCTCAGAAACTGGTTTGTGGAGTTGGAAAATGAAGAAGAGGCACAGTAGGTGGTTGCTGAAAGTGGGAGGGCAAGGAAGAAGAGAAGAGCAGCTAGTCCCATACAAAGACTGGATGAGCCAATGGAGATAGCACCAAATAAGAGACCCAGGAGGATACAGGAATGGTTGAAGAGGATTGCAAAGGAGAATAGTAGACAGGATGACTTGCAGCCAGAAAGAACAGGGGATAGGCTGGAGAATCTCACTGTCACCAGGAAAAGGCAGGTTTACGTGATTGACAGGCCTATAACCAGAGCTGATCTGGAGAACAGAAGGGTGTACTGTCTTCCGGGTGTTAGTTACTGAACCAACAAGAGGGGATGCCATTTTAGATTTGGTATTGCTGAGTAGTGAGGACCTCATAGAAGAGCTGGCTGTAGGGGACAACCTGGGTTCAAGCCACCATGAGATAATTCAGTTCAAACTAAATGGAAGGATAAACAAAAATAGATCTGTGACTAGGGTCTTTGACTTCAAAAGGGCAAACCTTAAAAAAATTATGGGAAATAGTTGGGGAAGTAGACTGGACTGAAGAACTCATGGATCTAAAGGTGAAGGAGACTTGGAATTACTTCAAGTCAAAGTTGCACAAACTATCTGAAACCTGCATCCCAAGGAAAGGTTAAAAATTCATAGGCAAGAGTTGTAGACCAAGCTGGACGAGTAGATCTCAAACAGGTGATTAAGAGAAAGCAAAAAGCCTACAAGGAGTGCAAGATGGGAGGGATCAGCAAGGAAAGCTACCTCTTGAGGTCAGAACATGTAGAGATTAAGTGAGAAAGGCCAAAAGCCAAGTAGAGTTGGACCTTGCAAAGGGAATTAAAATCAATAGTAAGAGCTTTCATAGCCATATAAATAAGGAAAAAAAACAAGAAAAGAGAAGTGGAACCACAAAGCACTGAGGATGATGTGGAGGTTAAAGATAATCTAGGCATGGCCGAATACCTAAACACATACTTTGCCTCTGTTTTTAATGAGACTAATAATTATCTTGGGGATAGTGGTAGGGTGGCTAATGGGAATGAGGATATAGAGGTAGAAATTACCACATCCGAGGTAGAAGCAAAACTCAAACAGCTTAATGGGACTAAATCGGGAGGACCGGATAATCTCCGTCCGAGAATATTAAAGGAACTAGCACATGAAATTGTAAATCCATTAGCAAGGATTTTTTAATGAATCTGTAAACTCAGGGGTTTTACATTATGACTGGAGAATTGCTAACATAAATCCTATTTTTAAGAAAGGGGAAAAAAGGGATCCAGGTAACTACAGGCCTGTTAGTTTAACCTCAGTAACATACAAGGTCTTGCAAAAATTTTTGGAAGAGAAAGTAATTAAGAACATCCAGGTTAACAGTAACTGGGATAAAATACAACATGGCTTTACAAAAGATAGATTGTGCTAGACCAACCTTAACTCCTTTTTTGAGAAGATAACAAATTTTTAGACAAAGGGAATGGAGTGGATTTAATTTACCTAGATTTCAGTAAGGCATTTGATCTGGTTCCACATGCAGAATTTTTAGTTAAATTGGAAAAAATGGGGATTAATATGAAAATTGAAAGGTGGATAAAGAACTGGTTAAAGGGCAGACTACAATGGGTAATAATGAAAGGTGAACTGTCAGAGAGAGGTTACTAGCAGAGTTCCTCTGGGATCGTCTTGGGACCAAACTTATTTAACCTTTTTATTACGGACCTTGGCACAAAAAGTGGGAACGTGCTAATAAAGTTTGCAGATGAGACAAAGTTGGGAGGTATTGCCAATACAGAGAAGGATCGAGATATCATACAGGAAGATCTGGATGATCTTGTAAACTGGAGTAATAGAAATAAGATGAAATGTAATAGTGGAAAGTGCAAGGTCACTTTCATTTAGGGACTAATAAGAATTTCTGCCATAAGCTGGGGACGCATCACTTGGAAGTGACAGAGGAGGAGGAGGTCCTGGGAGTATTTGTTGATCACAGAGTGATTATGAGCCACCAATGTGATGTGACCATGAAAAAAGTGAATGCAGTCCTAGAATGAGGTATTTCCAGTAGAGATAAGGAAGTGTTAGTACCATTATAGAAGGCACTGTTGATACCTCATCTGGAATATTGAGTGCAATTCTGGTCTCCCATGTTTAAGAAAGATTAATTCAAACTAGGACAGGTGCAGAGAAGGGCTACTAGGATGATTTGCGGAATGGAAAACCTGCCTTATGAGAAGACACTCAAAGAGTTTGGCTTGTTCAGCCCAGCCAAAAGAAGGTTGAGGGGAGATATGATTGCTCTCTATAAATACATCAGAGGAATAAATACCAGGGAGAGAGAGGAATTATTTAAGTTCAGCTTCAAAGTGGACACAAGAACAAATGGATATAAATTGGCCATCAGGAAGTTTAGACTTGAAATTAGATGAAAGTTTCTAACTATCAGAGAAGTGAAGTTCTGGAATAGCCTTCCAAGAGTAGCAGTGGGGGCAAAAAAACTAGCTGGCTTCAAAACTGAGCTTGACAAATTTATGGAGGGAATGGTCTGATGGGACAGCCTAGTTTGGCAATTGACTGATCTTTGACTACTGGTGGTAGATATACCAATGACCTGTGAAGGGATGTTAGATGGGGTGGGTTCTGAGTTATTACAGAGAATTCTTTCGTAGGTGTCTGGCGGGTGAGTCTGGCTCACATGCTCAGGGTTTAACTGACCGCCATATTTGGGGTCGGGAAGAAATTTCCCCTCAGGGCAGATTGGCAAAGGCTCTGGGGGTTTTTCACCTTCCTCTGTAGCATGGGGCACAGCTCACTTGCTGGTGGATTCTCTGTACTTTAAAGTCTTTAAACCATGATTTGAGAACTTTAACAACTCAGTCATAGGTTAGAGGTTTATTACAGGAGTGGGTGGGTGAGGTTCTGTGGCCTGCATTGTGCAAGAGGTCAGACTAGATGATCATATTGGTCCTTTCTGACCTTAGAGTCTATGAGTCTATTTCATCAAAGGAAGAGTCAGCATGGATTCCATCTGAAGATTTCTACAAGCAAGTGGAAGGAAGATGTTGTTGCAGTGCTTTTCATTCAGCAGACTGTATAGATTTTGGTGATCAAAGACTGTAAGTGAGACTCAGGTGAATCCAACCTTAGCTTTTGGGAACCCTGAGTTACTTCTCACTGTGTTTCTGTGACCTGTTTAGACTTACTTTGTTTTCTGTAAAACTGTGAAGACAAGGTATGTGAATTATAAACTAGCCATGTTATGTTGTAAAAATTAAGTTATGTTCTTTTATCATTATAAGATTTTATAAAATTGATACATAAGAATTAAGTTAATTCCTTTTGAGTTTTTTTAATTGAATGTGAGAAGTTGACTCTGCGCAATTCTTGCTGGAAGTCCTCAATGACTGGTTCTGGTTTTCCATGTGCCTCTCTGTGGGAGAGGTTTTTAGGCAGTAGGAGAAGGGCAGTGAATTAAACTCTAGCCCACCCTAAGGTCACACAAGTCATTAGTTACAGAGTTTACTACTGTCTTTTTAACTGTCGGTATATAAGTATCATAAAGCATAATGAGTCAAATTTGAGAGTGAGGGTACTTAACCACTGGAAATTCACCAAAGATTGGGGTAGATTCTCCATCACTGGCAATTTATAAATCAAGATTGGATGTTTTTCTAAAAGATATTCTCTATGAATTATTTTGGGGAAGTTCTATGGCCTGTACTATACAGGAGATCAGACTAGATGATCATAATGGTTGGGCCTTGGACTCTATCGATCCAATCTATATCCCACTATAAACTGGGGAGATTTTAAATGGATGATTTCTCACACAGTCAGTGGTTGCTAGTCAATGAATATTTAGGGATGCCTAAATCCACTGATTATTTGGCCGTTGCATAAAGTAGCAGTAAATTTGCATGATAGAAATCCTTATTAAAAATCTATTAAGAAAAAAAAGATATCTGGTTTAGCAAAGCCTGTTTCTAAATAAAATATACCAAATGCTTTTGAGGTAGCTTTCCAAAGACATAAAAAAGTTGTCCACCTTCTTTATTGCTGGCATGCTAATTTCATTTGAAAGCATTCTGTAATTTTCCCTTACTTTTTAAAGAAAGTGGGATGTTGATTTCTCTGGAGACTGGAGTTCTATCTGAACAAACAGGTGTAACACAAGTAGAGGAAGAGCAGATTTCTCTTCACTACCTCTGTATCTCAGTTCTGACTTGAAGAAATTTATCTAGTAGTAGGATAGAAGGTAGATCAATGAAGTTCTTGAAAATGTGACTAAGAGTGAAAATAAAAGTTGTCAGATTCTAACAGGTTGAACTTGATCTCCAGTTTGGAGTTCTTTTGAGGAACTTGAGTCTTGCACAATCTTCATGTGGCACCCTCTGTGCTGGGGTGACTTTCACATCTTGGTTATGTGAAATGGACATCTGCCCACAAAAAAAAAACAGTGCTCCAATTATAAATTGTAGAAGTGTCGATATACATTATAGCCTGAAGAATTTTACTTCCTCCTGAAGCTCTCACTGTTGAAAGAGCTCAGGATGGAGGAGGCAGGGAGGATAACAATAGTGAGAAAAAAAAAAAGTAAAAGTCACAATGTTGGGTTAAATTCATGCCTGGTTAAACAGCAGTTCCATCAAAGATGACTTTAACCTGTTATCCACAACAGCACAAAGTTGCAGTAATTATTCATAACATGGCTGTCAGATACCCTAAGGCGGTTCCCTGCTAGCCCTAGCCAATTAGAGAAAGGCATTGGTGGCAGTGATGTAGGTATGTAATAGTAGCAATGTACCATCTATATCAACTCAGTTCAAGCTCTAACAGCAATTCATTTCATACAGCATAGCTACTAATAATTAATAATCTAAGCCAAATTGGAGCAAGTTTCCTAGTGATATAAAGTTCCTCAGTCCATTACCAATAATATAAACCATCCATTCCATGATATCATTTACATTAGTGCAAGAGTAGAACTATTATACATCTAGTTTCAACATAATGTACATCACTGGAGGGTGGTTTCTTCCCCATCATCCACATTTCTGCATCCATGACCAGGATCCCCTATGTAAAAAGATAGGGTATCAAATACAGCGGGTCCTAGAGATCCCAGTCAGAGTCAGGGCCCCATTGTGTATTCACTGTACAAAGACTATAGTAAGACAGTCAGTACCCCAAAGTCCTGACAGGCAGAATTTTGAAAAAGTGTGCAGCTTTAGCATAAATGCTCCCACTGACATCAGTGGAGTTTGACCATTGATTTTGGTGGGAGCAGAGTTAGATCGACACTGAACATTTTTGAAATCCTACAAATGTAAAACAAGAAGCACTGAGTAATGGTAACAAAAGAAGAATCAAAGGGAATGGGGGAAGGAGAACAAGAACAGTAATGGAAATATAGGGTTAGATAGTGTAGCCATGTGCATAGCTGGAAGGTTTATTGTCATTGATTCACCCACAAGATAAACAAGAAATATTAATTGTATCGGTAATCTCCAATAGCTATCTGCCTAGTCCTATACAGCTTTTCTTTCCTCTGACTTTACTATGTTATTTATGCAAAGGGGGGGGAGAGAAACATCTGCATTTGGCCTAGGAATTTATATATCAACTTCCAATTTGGGATAAAGTTTTATGGCCATTTATAGCCAATTTAACAAGCAAATCCTGGCAGACATTTAGTAACTGCAGTGGTGTGAGTGTGCCACTCTAATCGACTTTTTGGTCTTTCTGGGTACTATCTTTAATAAATAGGAGTTGGAGATGCTTTTTGTTTTTGTAAACTGAAGTTATATTTTAAGTATTTTACAATTTTCCTTTTGAAAAATGAACATGGTTATGATGTTTAAAGTATTTTTTAAATGAGCTCACATCTATCATGCTGGGATTTACCTGATTGCAATAAGCCAGGAAATTAATATGAGAATCATAAGCTACTTCATCATTCCACTTTTCATCAATGCACTTCTATAATCCACCATACCATGTATCATTAAAGAGAACAGATAAGAAAAATGCAGCTACAATTCAAAAAGCCTAAAGGGACCTCAGAACTCCACTTTCATTTCCATTCACATTTTAATGATATTTGGAGTAATGGGAATGTCCTGTTTATACTCAAGTGTCCAATCACATCATAGAATATAAAAGAATAGTTAATGGGTTTGTGCTTTACGATAGAATAGCGAAATATATAGCTTGGGAAATAGCTTGGGGAGAGGGCCGAAAGGACCTAATTAGGGCCATCCAGGAGCTAGCACAGCACAAATAGAAGGCGGAAATAAGAATGGATGAGCTGACCACATGAGCTGACTGCAACCGGCTGGGCGAAAAATGGGAAGTGCCAACATGACATGTCACTTAGACATGTGGCAAGCTGAACAAGTAAACTGATCAGGTTGAGCAAACTGATCAGGTTGAGCAAGTAAACTGATCAGCTTGAGGGTATTTAAACCCTGAATGTCAGTCACACTTTGGACTGCAGCCCGCTGGGATCCTTGGTAGCTGGACTGAGCCCTTCTATGAACCAGCAGCATCCAAGGGACGGCTAACGCTTCTTAGAGTCGACTCGGCCCAAGGGGCTTAGGGAAAGAAGTGCTTTTGGTAATGTATGAAAGTATACTTGCTTTAAGATAACTAGGGGTTTACAAATGACCATCTGTCTGTAAGCATGAGGATAACTAGGAGTTTGCAAATGACCATCTGTCTCTAAGCACAAGGTAGTAAATAAAAGAATTGTGTACTATAAAAAATGATTGCATGCATGGGAAAATATTAAGCCTTGTATCTTTTTCTGGTTTTGTGTTTTTATTAGTTATGTCTATGCACTTTGTTCTTTACTAATAGATAAGTAAATTAGCAATATTTCTTCAGTTGAAGCCTTGTTCGCATTCTTGTTCGGTCATCCCTGTCCCTCGATTGAGGCAACTCCTCTGTTCCCGGAGCCCCACAACCCTAGAGTAAGAGCCTTACTGGCCACTCTAGGTTCATGCAAATGAAATATTAAAGCAAGCAAAATAGCATGTTACATTGTAATTACAGTATAATATGTATTTGCTCAACTGAACTGTATAGTTGAATAAACAGATTTTTTATGGCCAATAAGTGGTCAGCTCTCATGCATACAGAGTAAAAGAACAAAATTTAAAAAGTTATGCTCAGCTGCTGAAATTCCAACCTCATGGTAAATTATAAGCTACAGACAGTCTGAACACAGACTGGATTTTTATGATGTTGTAAACTTTCAAAGTATGAAACCATGCGAGAAGCTGCTCTGTGTAGTGACCCAACATCAACAATAAGAAGTGTGCTATGTAGGTTGTTCTGTCATGGTTTAGAGCTGCAAACTTCAGAAGTTTCTGGAGACAAAAAGTGTGACAGGGTCAGACTGGATGACTACTGGAGAGTGCTAGAAGGCTGATATATCAGCCCCAGGATCAGGATCGTTTTTCCTCTGGTAGCTGAACAGGGGTTACTCCCAGTTAATTAATACACCTGGAACCAATCAAGTCCCCACCCAGGACTTTTTAGAAAGCCTTCCCTCCAGGGAAAGGGTGTGGCTGGAGTTGTGGGAGTGAGGATTGCTACCAGAGAGTGTGTGAGCAGGCAAGATGCTGTCAAGAGCCAGGAGGGTTTAGGAAAAGGAGCAGAACGCTGGCAGAAGAGAACTCTGTAGGTACAAAGACTAGGGGAGGGGAAACACTGCCCCAAGAGGGCAAAGAACCTTTCCCAGGCCTGTAGGCCTAAGAGAAGTGCCCCTGCCAGAAGGGAAAGATTGAACCGGACATTTGGTTTGGACACTACTATCAGAGGTCAAGAGCCTTCCCTGGCAAGGAGGCTAGGAAGGGCTCCTGTCTAAGCAGGGTATGAACATTAAGTCAAGGGGTATGGGGAAGTAACCCCCAGAAGCTAGCAGCTTTCCTGAAGCCACAGCTTGAGGCTGCGGCTTGTAGAGTCCCTGGGTTGGGGCCCAGAGTTGAGGGTGGGACTGGGCCCCCCCTTGCTCCCTACCAGCCATTCACTGGAGGGGCAAGAGCCCCAGAGAAGAGGCAAGGGCCTGTGAGAACCAGAAACAGGACTGGGAGCCAGCAGAGAGCGGCCATCTTAAAGAGGCTGTATTACCCTCCCCCACCACTAGAGGGTGGAAGAACACTAAAGGGCAAAGTTCCCTGACCTAACACTAGAAAGAAGCGCTGGACCCTCCGAGGTAGAGAAAGAGCTTTGTCACAAAAGGTTTCAGAGCATGTAACACTGATTAAATATGGTACAAATCTCAATCTACTCAAGGTGTTTAAGATAGAAAGAAAAATGCTATAGCAAACTATAACCTAACAGTAAATTCAAGAAGTGACACAGTTCTGCAAGAAAATGCCCTGGAAATCCGCTCTTTAACTCAATAAAAAAAAGTATGATATTTTCAGGTTCGGGAAAATAATTTTTAGGTGCTTTTTGACACATTGCTAAAACGTTCAGTTTTAATGTTGCTTGTGGTGCCATTTCAGTTTCTAGCCATCACTAAACTATGGACCATTTAAGACAGAGCAATGCCTTTCTGGGGACAGTGATTCGGTGATGACACAAACAGTAGTCACAATTACCTTCGGATCAGAAGGAGTCTGGTGCTATCCTGAAAGTATCCATCTGTCTTCCAAAATCTTCAAAGTAGATCTTTTATCCTTATTTGATATCAAATAAATCTTTAGGAAAGAAATAAGAAGTTTTCATGAGGAAATTGTCTGTTTGCTGAAGAGTTATACATTTAGTGTGATGACAATAGACCAGTGGTTCTTAACCTTTCCAAACTACTGTACCCCTGAAGCCTGAGTCCCACCCCCACGGGGCTGAGGCATGTAACTTAGTTTCATGACGCCCCTGTGTCTCCAGGCAATTGCCTTTCTTGCCACCCCCAATACCAGCTCTGCACTTGCGACCCCTCTAAAACCCCAGGTTAAGAAACACTGCAATAGACAGATCATAACTCCTCTTGTAGTGCTAGCTAGAGTTAAACCATAGGCAGGAACATACCTATAGTGAGGTCTTAGATATATATGGTCAATTGTTCTCCTGTAGTTCCATTATAACATTTCACGTGGGCCAAAACCATTTTAATCACATTTATAGAAACTAATCCTATCCAATATAGAAAATAATCAGAAGAATTGAGACTGTGAACACTTGTTTCCATGTCAAAAGAAGTACTTCCATTAATATTTTAGGTCCCAATTTATATTGGTTTTACAGCAGTACTCCCAAAATACAGTAATTATAGTGTCACATGATAGACCACATTATATGTTGCTTAATGGAACTGATGCTGCTGGAATTGGTCAAGCACAAAGGCAACACAACATGCATTTCTTAAACTGAAAAAGACAGCAATATTCATCGTTTTCATGTCATACTGAAGAGTCAGACTGATATAATTTGTGTGTCCTTTACTTTAAAGACAGAATAAGATAGGATTTTCCTTAGGAAAGCTATCCTGTAATAAGGCCAATTCATTTTTTTAAAAAGAAACCCAGTTTGAATCCCACAGAGCATTGCACAGTGTCATATCATTTTCAGAGTGAGGCCCAGCAAGGATGATCACTCGCTTTTGCAGCATCTTGTAAAAGCTACACAATCTCTTGGACTCAGTACATCACATCTGTAGGAAATGAAACAGAAAATATAAATCAATGGTAATCTTAAATCCTACATCTCGTGATGTCTTTGGTAGATCCTACTAAATCAGGATAGTTTTTGCTCATTTTGTAAATGATAACATCATGAGTGCAAAACACCCATTCAGATCTGGAAGCATTTTACACCCATTGTTCACTCATTGTTCACAGGGTGAGTGACTGAATAAGGTACAAGGCAGTAGAGAACCAGGCCCAGAATTTTTAATGTGTGGCCATGGAAGAGGGAGAGGAATAGAAATACCTCCTGCGTTTGGGTTGTGACACTCTTTGACCAAAAGCGTTTGGTTGCCTATTCTCTCTTCCCAGCAACTGTATTTAAATTTTGTTTGTATTACTTAGTGCTTGTAGTATGTAGTTCTACACCAGTATAGTTAAAGTATAGCTAAAGGGCTGGAATGGATGCTGTATAAAAGGTGTTATATTAGTATAGCTTATTTCTGTAAGAAGAGAAATAATCCATGCTGGTATAGGAACCTTTATACTAGTAAAGCTACACCCACACTCGGGGTTGTACAAGTATAACTATATCAGCAGTTCTATATCAGCTGGGAAAACACACATTTGTACCAGTAAAAAACTGTGTGTAGACCAGGCTTTAGTACTCAACTCTTCAAGGCATAAGTGCATTCCTTAGTGCACCTAAAGTGCAAGTTTAGGATGCTTGGTAACTTGCAAGATCAATCCCTTGAAGAACTGCAGCAAGCACCAGGTGTGTGCTTTACAGAGAACCCAGGAGCATTGTTTACTTGCGCTCAGTCCCTAAGGGTCAGTAAAACACAGTCAGCAGTGTTCAGAGCTAACAAACTTTGAAGCTATGCCCATGTTTATGTCTGACATGGGCTGGTTTAGACAGGGGCATCTCGGTAAGCGGTGGGGTGGCTCTGCACTGCTCTAGGAGTTCCAAAAGGGACTGTCCCTCAGGAAGCAAAATCTGTCCCACAGCTTCAGGTGTATTGGGAGAGTACACGTCACATCACTCTCTACACCCAATCAGCTCCACAGATTGATGCAGAAGTGGAAGCGCTGCATGACCACACTCCAGCCTTGTAAAGAGAAACTTACACCCTGCGAGCACACAGACGTAGCAATCCCTGTGCTCCCCTGAATGTAGCCACCATAATGAGTCATACTGTACCTAGTAGTCCCTTTGGTCACCCGTGAGAAGTGGAGAAGGAAGAGGGGTCTCACTGTACAAGGGTAAATTTCATCCCCCAGAGATTGTTTAGTTAAATGTATTGAACCTATCAATAAACACTGAATAGACACTTCAGGGAGAATTTAAGGATTCAGAACATACTTTAATAACCCATTTCAGAATTCAGCCTGGCCACTAGTGCTAGTATCCTGCTCTCATGAAAAGTGCCATGGTATCTTTGATGGTCACAGTGTTTGAGAAATTCAGATTTTAGCTCCCTTTCAAATCTCCAGCATCATACTGAGGCAATGGCTTAATACTGACTCATTAGTTCTACCTACTTAATCAATAACATTTTCTGAAGCTCCCTTTGCTCCTATGGAGTTCATCCATACAAGTACTATGCAGGAATAACACAAGGGTAACACTTTTCTTAAGGGTATCTTTTCTTAAGATTTGAACTCAAAGAGCTTAGAACACTGGGAGATACTACATCAGACATCCACACTTGATATTGTTGTCAGTTGTTGGTTGTATGCGTGTTCTCCCAGGTATATGCTGTCCCAGCTCTGGGCAGATAACCAATACAGCAAGCCATGATTGGATTATCCAATGAGTCCAGAGAGCCATTTCAGTTACAAAGGCACCAGGCCAGGTTTATTGCCAATGAAGCACAGTAAAAAGCATCTTATATGTGCTACAAGTACTGTTAATACATGTATGCCTGTGACAATGATACTGGCTCAGTAAATGGTTGGACTTTCCATTCCTCACTCGACCAGATAAAGACACTCCCTTTGAGGACTGCTTTTATACACTGATACAAACAAGTTACATATTGCCCTTCTGATATGTGTAGTTGCCACCTTTTGACATAGTAAGATAACATCCTTTACCTTGTATCAGATGGTTTGGTCAAAACATCTCTATCCCTCATATTGTCATCCTGAGGGTTCAGTAAGCCCTCATTATCTTTGGGGTACTGGGATGTTCTAATACCTATCTGGAATGGGCTTGTGCCTAGCGCTTCTTTGGAATGTGTTTGCCAATTCTGTGAACTTAGAGGTAGGCTGACAGCCTGACTCCTGCTAGCTTTGCTTTCTAATGGCGGGGCTTGACTGCTACTTTAGCTCAGGCCTCATACCTGCTACAGACAGAAATACTGAGTCGGTCAAAGACATACCTGGATTCTTTATGCACCTTGGTAACACTATTTAAAATGTTTGAAATATAGCTATTGTTGTAGCAAATTTAAGTTAAATACCAAACCCCACATGCCTATTGATTGAGAGACACTGAATATACCATAAGTGACTCTCCTCCCATTCCCATTTTCCTCTCAGAAAAAAGATAGCTCTACCATGATAAGAGATCTTAATTCTAATTTAATGGGATCTAAAATGGTATTCTAAAAACATTCAGGGGTTGTTTAGACAAGTGGCCACCTCATAGCACCCCTGGTGGCCTCAAGGCAGCCCTACACACAGTCCCTCAATTCATGTTTCCCTTTTTGGATCTCCAAACAAACACTCCACAGAGTCCAGTCCAGCCACAACAGCTCTCCTTAGGGTCTGATCTATTAACTTAAAGTTCAGAACTGAAACTAAAAATCTTCCCTTCCACTAGGTAAAGCCCAAACTCCCCTGGTCTGGTCAGTGTCCTTCCTATCTTATCTGGCTACCCCCAGCCCTTCCTATCTGGAGCAATTCCTCATCTCAGGATATTGCCTACAGACGCTTTTTCCTCACAAGGTACAGCATCTCATACTCCTTACTTTACTACAGCTACCTTCTCCTCTTTGTAGGAAATTGTCTGATTCCCTTCAGGTAGGGCTCATTCTGTAATCAGGGTTGGCTTGGTCCCAGGTTCTTTAGCTCAAGGGCAAGCCACTCTGTTACAGGTAGATCTGATCATATGTATGCAATTCTGGATGCTGATCATTACTCTTTATTTAGCAGTGCCATAGCTTAATGAACCTCATGAGGTTTAGATATAGAATTTTTTTTTTTAATTAAGCAATAGATATCTCTCTGAAATAAAAAATTTCTAGAACTACACAAACACAATAAAATTTCAATCAGATATGCATGGGCAACACCAAATCTGCTTCGATAATCAGGAGTTGAGGTAATTGGGTGCAGCAAACAGGGAGTAAACAGAAAAAGGAGACATGGCATTTCATTAGAAAGGGAAGTTTGATTGCTGGGATTAAAAAGAGGGACTGGATAACTGGGATTTTACTGTACAAACATATACAATTTATTTAACTTTAAGGGCACTTTTCTGTTCAAATACTGTAATATGAATTAAAGCCCTTACAAAACCAAGAGAAAATGGATGAAATACCAATTAAAGTATATGGTATAAGTACGCTTTTATTCACGCCAAAGGAAATATTTATTCCCAGAGTCAAAATCTGAATAGGCAGGGAGAAAAAAAAAAAGCAAAGTAGTAAACATCAGTTCTCAGAATTTAGCATGTAAAAATAGATATTTCCTTATTTGCTTTAATACTATTAGATGTGCTGAGAGGATCATTTCAAATAACTACTGACAGTTTTATCATCCCTCTATGCTAACATGATTTCTAGAAGCTAAAGCAAGCAGTTATAGGGATAAATTCAACAACATGCAAAATTCTCAGAATATGTTAACATAGTCCAAATTCCCTAACAGCCTAAAATAAGTCTCCTTCTCCTTTGCCAGTTAAGTCTCAAAGGTACTTGAGCTATAAGGAATTGGAGCTGTAGGTGTCACTGAACCACTTGTGTTTTAAAGTAATAAGTACTGTGCCAAGACTACCTAATGCCAGATTCAGGATATTTTTAAGAATATCTCATCTATTGTAAAATAAGGAATAGAAACTCTGTCCACTGACACCTTTTTTAATTTGGAATATTACTATTCTACAAAGCCATTATAGCCAAATACTCATCTGTATTTGTTGGCAACTCTGACAATAAAGGGAATAATAATGGTTTATTAGAGAAGCTGAACATATATTTTCTAATTCTAATTTCTTAGGAATTCCTAACAGTTTCTAAATGTATGAGAAGGCTGCAGCCCTTATTTCTTGACACGTCTTTCCTTTCATATTTGCCTTTGAATTTTGTCAGTTTAAAGTTATCCAAGATTTTCACACAAGTTTCATTTATCTATGTTTCATTCCTAATGTCATCTCTCTCTTCTTTTGCTATCCCATCAGTGGAAGTGAACTACGTATGATTCATTACTGCTCATGACAAACCTCTGCTACATATTCTGAATCATGACCTCCAATGGCATTTTAATATGTCCTGGCATGCTGTACCATAACACAGACCAGCACCCTTTCCTCAGTGCTGTCTGGATCCACCCTACATTGGAGTTGGTGCAGCTCCTGCACCATCCCGATGCCTTCTTTCAGCCCTGGGCACCCAGTTGCTCCTTCTGCTGCACCTTCAAGCCCTCTGCTCCCTCTCCCACTCCAGGAAGGCTCAGGGAAGCCTGTGAGGCAACAACTAAAGGGCTCTTTCTTCTCCCTCCTCCTGGCCTATGAAAAAATGTGTCCTCCCAGCTGCTCACTCCCTTGTGTCTTCTGTGCTGTTCATCATACCCTCATAGGTCTCTCTCTCTGTTCCTGAGATGTTTCCAGTAGTTTGAGTTTTGCTGAACTCAACATTCTGAAGGGGCACAAGATATTCACTGGGCAACATTAACTCAAAATATCAATTCCTTTTTTGTCAGTAAATTTATGATGAAAAGTACCGTAAGCCTGGCTTTTTAAAATGAAAGCTGAGATCTTCTTTCCCATGGTTCAAAGACCCTCTTGTAAACACTCTGAACAACACTCCAGTTTGTCAGTGGACTGTGTGAAAATGGATCAGGCAGAGTTAAAGATGTCTACATATGACCTTAAGTATCAGAAATGTTGACGGCACACACTGTTCCTGAAACAGTTGCTATGGTAACTTTTTAATTCGCTTCTTGAAACAGTTGAACTAGTAAGTACTCCTGACTTCTCCATGGCTTTCTTACTTTGAGAAAGAGTGTGATATGTCAGCATGGAGTCCTCCCACCTGAATCCACAGGGGCTCCAAAGGCATTTCAGCAGTGTACTCTTACATCATTAATAACTTATGTTTGCTGTGGTCTCAGTGCCTCTGAGTGATTGATATTAGAAAAAGGAATATAGGACTAGCTTTTTCCCCTCTTCCATGCTGCTATATTCTTTTCTGACAGAATGAATACTGAGCCCTACAAAGAATGAGTTTAATAACTAGAGAACTTGTTTTAATTTCTATCAAGACAAATTCTGCTTAATATCACAAAGTTATTTAATGTTTTGCAAACTAACCTACATATGATTCCTGCGGATTTAGCTATAGAATATCCACAGAGCCTCACTCCACAGATTTATCCTAATTAGGAGTCAAATGTTTCTTGGAACTAGGAGTTTTTCAGTGAAATTTATTTTTGTCAGAAAATGCAGATCCATCAAAACCAGAAGTGTATTAGTTTTTACACAAAATTCATCAGTAAGATTTCTCAGGATGAGGATGAAATTTCTGATCAAAAACAGATTCCTCACGTCCCAGAACCCAACCGATAACAGAGATTTGCAACTGCAAGGTACTTTGGACTTTCCCTATGAAATCCCAATTTCCGAGATAGCAACATTGACTTTTACTCAACTTTTTACATACATGGTTAACTAATAGAGTAATACCACCCAATGGTGACTCATGCTGGCATCTGGGGGACAGTGACCGGTGCCTGAACCCCTTGGATCTACCATGGACGGTAGCATGGTAGTTGGAGAGGGTGTCGAAGAATGTAACCTCAAAGACCAGCATCAGGACCACACCATGTGGTTCCACAGAGACTTTCACCTGGAGGTCGAAGAGCACCCAGTGCCAGGGAACTCTGATAGCCCCCCCCCCTTCTCCCGTGCAAGCGATCAGGGTCTGCCACGCTCCCTTGATAGAGACCAATGCATGTGGTGCCGCTCAGCCATCAGCGATTGACCCAGTGCCAATGACAAGGACCGGGATCTGAGTCTCGATGGCAGGCACCGTCTCCTCGGCATCTGGTCCCAAGGTGATGCCCTCCGGGGCTCAGGTGGCCGGTGCAGCCAGGGAGGGGCTCCCATTGCAGGCTTCCTCCTTGAAATTGGCGCCTTGTCTCTCTCTGGCATGGGGACAGGTTTAGGAGTGAGTAGCAGAGGGAGAGCAATTAAACCCCTCGCTGCCTGGAGAGCCTCCAGCGTTGATGGCGCCATGAGCTGGAGGGATCCCCTTCTGCTCCTTGGCATTGGGGGTGGCTCTCTCAGAGGGCTCAGAGCCCTAAAGGGTGAGTCCTGCTCCAAATGCCCTGGTGCAGTCGGCTGGAAGGAAGCAGTGCCCTTGCTTGACATTACAACTCTGCTCTTCTTTGGTGCAGGGAAGCGATCTTTGTCCAGGCACTGTTTCTTTGGCCTCTTGTGGAGGAGGAGAAGGCAGATGCCGCGATGCTTCCGGTGCCGGCGGAGCACTCTGCACTGACGATGTGCTCAGCACCGAGGCTGAACATGATGGCTCCGAGGCCGGTCTCAACGCCGCCTCCATAGAAAAGGCTTTCAGGAAGATCTCCCTTTCTTTCTAAGTCCTCGGCCTGAAGCCCTTGCAAATTTTACACTTGTCCTCTTGGTGTGATAGCCCCAAACACTTCAGACAGCTCTCGTGAGGGTCGCTAAGTGGGAAGGGCTTGCCGCAAACTGTGAAAGGCTTGAAGCCCAGAAAGCGGGGCACACCCCTTTCCCAAATTGAAGTCCCTAACTGGACTAACACTTAACACTAACTACTAATAACAGCACTTAAGTAACAAAGAACTACTTAATTAACTTAATAACTAACTACAATAGAACAGGGGAACAGAAGTACTTGGGATCACACATGAAGCAAGGTTTCAGCAACCATTAGTGGTGGAAAGAAGGAACTGAGGGGGTGTGGGGCTGGTGGTGCCTCATGTACCGTGGCAAGTGCGTGGGGCTCCAGGGGGTGCTAGAACTGGCCCTACAGGTACTGCTAAGGGGAAAAAAAACTACGGTAACCATGCATGGGGGTAGACACACACACCTAAAAAGGAATCAACATGAGCAAGCACTCGAAGAAGAATTCAAAAATTCCCGCCCAGCCTTCCTACCTGGCTCACAAACCTTGGGGCAGGGTTCTTAGTTCTGCTAAGGCTTTCCTCTAGCAACTTGCTCTGCACACTCCGGCCTTCCTAGCTTGCACTGCCAAGCCGTCTGCCTGGGAGTTAGGAAGAGATTCTCTCTGTAGAACAGATCATGCGGCCCTCCTGCTTTTTTGTCTTTCTCTGCTCGCCGTCAAACAGCAACTCCCAGGCCTTCATGCCTAGAGTCTTTCCTTCTCTCACTCTCTGGCTATCCCCAGACTTTCCCCTCCCCAGCCTAATTTAGCCATATGGCCCATCTGTCACTTCACTTTGCTCATTCTCTCCCTGGGGAGGTGAGCTGTGTATGTCTCAGGTGGGGCTGGACCCATCTTTCCTTATAAGGGCCAGTCACCCTAAGTATTAAAAAAAAGCCATGTATCCAAATATCTATCATAGCAGACATTCTTAAGATTGTAATGTTCTCCTTAGGCAAGAGTTCCCAAATTTTTTAGTCATCTGTCCACTGTAGGAGCACTAGATTTTTTCCAGCCAGCAGGACTGGAAATCTGATGAGCTCACAGACAAATCATGAACATCTGATAAAGTTTAGGTGATAATATGAAATTGAATTTCTGCTATTTTATTTTAACAATTGTCCAATATTACTTAGAATATTACCTTAGTTTAAAATGGAGAATTGATATTGGGTAATTTCATAAGGATATTAGAGATAGCCAGAGTACTTGATGACAAAGGTCATATAAATAATATACTTTCTCATTCATATAAAAATTGGAAAGGGTTGCTTTCTATATAAAAATGCAGTTGATAACAGAAACTTGAAACTATAAAACTATTTTAATTTCAAATTTTGTATGCATTGTGTCTTTGTATAATGTCTCACATTGTTCCAAATTCTAATTTATATGAAATCATCTAAAACACAATTTATCATCTCTAGTACAATGGATGATATTAACTGCAGCTAGAAAATATATATGCAAATACTGAGAATTAGATTGGATACACTACATGAAGATAGAATATTAAAATGCTGCCACACCTCTGATATAATAATCCTGTGCAAAATAATTCTTAAACCACACTGCATATAAATGTGTATCTTATTAATGTAATATATACCAGTCTACTGAATTAGGCCCATGATAAAATGTAACGTTATTGTATTAAGATTGTACCTCGCCTTTTTTTTTTTTTTTTTTAAGATATTTCTATTAATGTTTTGTCCTCTTTTGAAAACTAAATACTACACTAGGAAGTTGAACAAAAAGAACAAACTAGGATACGTTGCAAACATCATTTTTGGTGAGGGATGTCATTTGGGATTAGTTATTTCACATCTATATCAAGCTGTCAGAGACTTGAATAGTCATTTTGGTAAGTTAATAGCATCAACTGATGCTAGTGCTACTTTAATAATCCAATATGGCATTTGAAAAGATTTCATTTTATTTTTGTTATTGCTAAATAACAGCATATGCCTGTGAATGTGAGCATGTGAGCATGTGCTAGAACTGAGATGTGGCAACATTTGCAGTCTGGTGAGCATCTTGTCTTTGAACAAGCATTTGATTAGCTGAAGGATTCGGGAGTGTATGATATTTCATACATAACTGGTGTGATCAGTCCATCCCAAGATCCATCCAAGTCCGATAGGGGACAGTAGTTTTGGATGCACACGATCATCCTGGAACCATTTAATTACTTGGTAATTTGCCATCTTAATAGCAGGTATAAAGACGCCCCATGATAGTGGTAAATGTTCTCCATTTATCTGCTTCTTGAAAACATCCACCAGCGTAGCTCTGCAAGTGTTGTAATGTTGGTCTTCCAATGGTACTTTTCCTGAATATTTTTCCTGAAAAGCATGAGGTTAACTCGTCCTTCTTGCAACAGTAACTTCACTGTAACATTGTTAATGTTCATGGAGTCAATGATTTTGAATTGGATCGGTGCAATACAATGGAGTCTATTCTTCCAGGTAATATTTTTAATTTATTCTTCTGCATACATGTCAAACTTGAAGAGCACTTTGTCATAGGTCCATATTTTCTCCGTAGTCTCAATGAAGTATTCATCCATGGTGATCTTCTTCAAAAAATTCAGCTACTAGTTGGTACTCTTCATTTCCCTATTGATACCTAAAAATGATCAAACCCAAAGCAAAAACAAGGATTTTGTAATAAATTACTTTGGGATTGTAATGAATTATGTTATGTAACTACGTGCACACCATTTGCAGATGGATTCCATTAACTCTATAAGGGCCGCATGTTTGACATGATGTGTTAAAGTATAGTTAAAAAAAGTAGATTTTTAAAGTATTTTCTTGAATATATAGCTACATAATTTGTCCAGGTTTGTCACATTTGGTACCTTTGTGTTCTTGGGAGAAAGGGCTTACGAATGATATCCAGCTCAACCCATTAATGATGACACTATTATCAACATTTCCACCAACCAGAGGACCGAAACTGGGAGTAGGCAAGTTCCCCATGCCACATCACAGAGGGTGACAAGATTAATAAATATTCTGCAGAGTCAGAATTTCAATTAAATGATACCTCCCTTATCTTTATACCATTAACTTGCCCAAAGAATTACACACGCTTCCAGATGATTAGCTGGCCTTTAAACCTTTCAAATACATGACTCCTAATCCCCAATCCTTGGTTTAGGCAAAATAGCTATATACAAATATGGTTCTTTTAGGACTAAATTTTCTAAAGTTGCTCGTCATTTTGGGATCTGATGTCTTGGGATGTCCAACTTGACACATCGTAAAGGAGACTCATTTTCAGAAATCATCCACTCTCTCAAAAACAGATGCCTTTAATTCTCACAAGTTGGACACCTCAATCGTAAGGCCAGAAGACACCATTGAGATTTTGTCTGATTTCCTGTCTAGCCCAGGCCATAAACTTTCCCTGAATTAAAACTAATTTAAATTGACACCCCAAATCATTAACCAATTAGGAAAGATGGTCAAAATTCTCCAACTCCACTACTCACTTCATTGATTTTTTTATTGCTCTTCTACAAATTCTCTCTAATTTATCAACACACTTCCGGACTAGAGATATATAGAACTAGAATAGCACTTTCAGTTCTGGTCTTCTCATTGTTTTATAGAGATAGGCTATGATCTGTGAGCTCTGACAGAATTGTACAGATAAAATTTCCTTTACTTTAATGGGCTTTGGATCAAGCTGTTCACAAGGGCTAAATAGTATTTAGTACCTCTTGTATTTATGCCCTCACTTGCATATATTCTCTTACTCTGTCATTGTCTCTTTCACACACACACACACACACACACACACACACACACACACACACACACACAAGTACACACACAAAGTAGGTTATTGGGTATAAATTTAACAAGTGTTATTGTTGTAAGTATATTGTGATACCCTCAAAGTTTTTACTATAATTCCTAAATTCCTTTAATAAAAATAATGCTATTGGGTGAAATATTTAAACCTTAATTATTTAAATTCACATCACTTCACCTTTTATATTAATAATGGTAATTAATGGACCTACTCAGTTGTTAAAAATAATGTACCCAATCATATTTTTCTTTTTAAAAATTTGTTACTGAAGTCCTGAACTTGTTACTGTCTAATTTACTGGAAAAAAATTGTTTTTTGACACTTAGGGCAGTTTGTTTCTACAGTGTATACAAGTGCTGATTGTTATTTTCTTTTTAGAACAACATATAGTTGGTTAGTCTTCAATAATTTTTAATCAAGGAATTCTATCCCCTCTGGTTAATCTGTTCACTCCATCTGCATCCAAGATTGTTCCATACCTTTTGACCTTGAAAAGTTTGTACTGATTTAGAAGATAGTTACTGTACTCTAACTGTAAAATCTGCTTAACATGTTATATAACTGCTGAAGACAACGTAGTGAGTGAGACCTTTTATACAATACTAAAAATATTTGTCTTAATTAACAAACATTATGAGGTTTTCTCAACTCACATAACTGGCAAACAGTGGCATTTGGACCAAGGAAATTTTTGTTTTGTTTTGTTTTGAATTACACTGTGTGGTCATTAGATGGCAAATGGAAAAATAATAAAATAAATAGAAGTTCATTTATGTTGTTTCAAACATATAATTTTTTTTGCAAGCCACTGTTAAAAGGAAAGTATCACTTTTTCTCTTTTGTGTCTGCCTTCTGCTTGAAGTCCTTCTACCCCAACCATTCACACAGGGATTTCTTTTTAACTCATTAAAAACCTTATTTGCAACAATTAGGGTGGCCATACATCCCTTTTTTTAAGCCCTGTCCTGGCTGTCTCGCCTTTTTTGACAAATTGGGCATTTGTCCCATTTGCTCTTGCCAAGTGATCAAACCCACTATATGTGGGTAGAATAGAGTTACCCACTATATGTAGATAACTGATCAAGTTGGCAAAAGCAAGCAGGACAAATGTCCACTTTTGCCAAAAAAGTGAGGTGCAGAGGAACGTGTGGGGGGTGGAGCCGCAATGCCAGCTTCACCTTTGCATGAGGGAGAGACAGGGCTTGAGCAAGCAACAACACCAGCCTCACATGGGGAATGGGACTCGAGCCAGACCTGTGCGGGGTCGGGGAGGAGATTCGGGCGCTCAGGCCAGCGGCTTGGGTTAGCTGCGCGCAGTGTCCCATTTTCCCTTTGGGAAATATGATCACCTTAGCAATAATGTACTTTTAAAGTTTTTATTGTGACCTTTCAAACTTTCTGTGTATTGTGGATTTCCAACCATTATAGTGTGTTTAGGCTCCGACTGGAATTTTGCACTGCAGAAATACCCAACGGTGATCACAAAAGAGGGGTTTTGACCGTCACACAAGTCAGTGATCCAAATATGGTTATGAAGATTCCCAGTTTTGTGATCACATAAGGTAGTCATGCTGAACTCAGTGGGAGTACTCACATAAATACTGCTCAATGCAAGTTGGGCCCAAAATCCTGCCAAGAAGTATATGTTCAGAATATTATTCCTGTGACAATATATGGTGAACAGAGAAGGTCATTGCTCTTCATTTTCCCTGTAATTTCCCTGTCCCATGGTAGATTACAGAGAGTGGCATTTCAGGTACATCTCTTGAGGTCTTCAATACCTATATTCAGTACACAGCATAACAAGTAATATGATCAAAAACACAAGATAGAGGCTCCAACGCCCCAAGTCCTAACTATTCTCACTTTTAAGGCCCACCACGCTTTTTATCATATTTCCTTTTGATAGAGTAAAGCAAGAGGACATTTGTCTTTACAAGATATTAGAGATCTTAATACAAATATTTACAGACCTATGGCTCATGTTTGGGATTCTGTGGTTAATTAAAATAGATAAAATTGAAGGGTCCCTTTATGTGGAGAAAAGTGTTTATATTGTAATGGTTTCAGGCATTTTATATCAAACCCAAGTGCTTGCCTGACAGAACAGAATGTAGAAGAAACTTAAGTTTTGTGGGTTTAAAATTTAGACTGTAAATACTGGGGGGAAATCCAGTTAGGTTGAAAAATGGAGCAAATATAGAGCAACTGTGGCAAAGTAGCAATGAAGGAGAAATAGAAAAAAATTCTAATGAGGGAAAGTATATATATATATACACACACACAGGGCCAAAACATGTAGCCTGGCCATGCTGTACTTTGTGCAAGACCAGAAGACGGACACCCAACCTGGGAAAACTACCTTTGCAGCCCTTGAATCCTTGGGCCAATTTGAAAGAGCAAAAGTCAGAGCAGCATAGGCAGCTAATTAGAACATAAATTGGAACAGGTCTAACTTGGGTTCATAGTGCAAAGTAATCCTATGGGACTAAAATTCATTATACATGCACCAAACACTGGGCATCCACTTGTGCTACACTCACTCTTCTATATCAGTGCTTCTCTTTAGCTAGAAAAAAAAATGGTTTGTTTTAATGTTGGTGTGACTCAATTACCCTTAAAAAGGAAGGCAAATTACAGATAAAAAGATTAGTAAATTCAAGATAATTTTGTAAACCCAAAAAATCCCAAAACAATGAGCGTTTCACAGGTCTTTGAAGTCCATGAGGTCCCCGCATCCCTAGCATTGTTGGTACTTTGGGTAATGGTGTAATCAGGTCACACTCACTTGGACTGGGGGTGCTCACAAGAGATATGTGTGACTATATTTTCTCTCTCAAATTGAGGTGGAGTCTGTGTACACACAGTCTGTGTATGTAATAAAAAATCCCTTCCCAGGAAACAATCTGACAGGGGACCTAACCCCAAACTCCTCCATTGGCATTTCTTTCCCTGTACCCCTCCCTGGGCTCAGGCCATTAATCAGTCCAGCAGTCTTTAAAATGGCCTCAGCCCTGGTAATTAGCTGTACTTCAGGGCTGCCTCCCTGGAAGCAATGTCCTCACCCTCTTTGGGCCTTTCAGCCCCCAGCCGGGCCACTAAAAAGTTCATTTTCCCTACCACAGTTCATTTAAAATCCAGGCCACTTTCCCAGTGGCTGGTGGGGGAGGATCCAGGCTCACCTTCTATGCCGGACAATGGCCTAGGGACTCTAAAGATAGCAGCCATCCACCAATCCCTTTACCTAAGCAATATCACTTCTCTGATTCCCTTGGCCACTTCCCCACAGCTTCTTCACACTTAGCTCAGTCCCAGCCATTAACCAGAAGCTCTTTCTCACTCCCACCAGCCAACACTGCTCTGTCTATGGTCCTGTAGCTCCCTCAGCTAGGCAGACACACTATCCACACTCCTCCAGCTCCAGCAAGGAACTGATTTCACTCTGGCCCTGCAGCTCTTCTATACTAGTCTGCTGGGTCCTGATTGGCTACTTCCTGCAGCCTCTCTAATTGGCTGCTTCCCACACAGCCACTCTAGGCAGCTTGGAAGACCTCTCTAGCACCCTTTTCTGGGGTGGGGTGGCAGGGCTGCGAGGGTTCCAGCAGGGGGCCTCCGGACCTAGTTCACCCCATCACAAATGGGCATACAAAGTAAAGGTGTTTGCCAAGCTACTAAAATGCAGATATTGGACTACATTCTGTCCTCAGTTATAATACCATAAATCCAGAATTACTCATTTGAAATTAGTTTAGTTACTTCACATTTACACCAGTTTCCTGTAAAAGAGAGCAAAACCTTGGACATTAACTACCATCTGCATCTAAAATAAATACAGAATGAATAATTGCAAATGGCTTTATTAAATATTATTCTGCTTCTAAACCTTTTTGAAAACAAACATGTAGGAAGCTGGTATATCTACTGTCTTGTTTTACTTTTGATCTGCACCCAATAAATAGATAGTAAAAAGTTTGTATGGTATACTTACAATATACTTTCCACTATACCAGGAGAGGCAGGAGATTTACAAAGACATTTTTTAATATTTAATTTTAATTGAAGATAAACATTAAAATATACTGAAATTCTCTCTATATATGTTTTATATGCCCAAGCACCTCTTCTCTTGACACACAGAGTCAATATAGAATTAGAGTGTGTGTGTCTCTCTCTCTTGCTTTACCTCAGGTTTCTCTAATAGAAACACTGCTGCTTACACAATTATCATGGTTAACTGTTTTCCAGTGTCTCTCTACATTATGTTGGTGAAAATATATAGGTGAGCTCTCCCAGAGTCTTCGCTCCATTGATTTCAATGGAGCTAATTCTGATTTACACTAGCGTAAACTAATATCTTCACCTCAAAGTGTGCTTGGACTCTTACACTGGTGTTGCTCCAACTCTCTTTCCATCGGCACACAAAAACCTCTCCCCAAGTTTAGCTGTGCTTTCAACACAGGCTAGCTGGCATGGCTGAGGGTCTGGATTATAGCCTAGGTTCTGCTTTCTCTTGGGCTGGTACCAGCGCACTTTGCACTGAGGATGGAGGCTAAATCACTCATGTGCCGACAGTCTTCCAATGCCTTCCCACAATTCCTTGTATGCCCAGAAGGATGAACATCTTAAGCAGTCAGCTTCCAACATATTCTCCAAACAGTTCAGGAGTGGCAGTCATACAACTGTACAATTTTGTCTGAACTTATATTTGACTGCTGGTCATTAGCAGGCAAACATCTTTGGAGAGCAGGTTCAGCCCATGCCAAAAACGTTTGCCCAAAATCTTTTAATAGGACATAACATAGTCCCAGGCCTAGGAAATTGCTTCCAAAGGAGATGCTTGAAAAAAAAATTGCATTGCCTAATGTGACGGTCCTCACCTGCAGGTTGGTTGGTTGGATACAGTAGCCTAGTAGTCAGGGCTAAGACCTGTAACCTGCAGAGGTATTGTTGGTAGGGGAGCCTGGGTCTTCCCAATCCACCAGGCTCCAACCTCGGACCCATTGAGGGCTACCAGTGACCTGACAGCCAAGGCTGCTTAAGGCTGGCCTTCCAGGGCCACTTCCTTTCTCCCAACTACAATTGTCCCAAAGTCACCATCCCAGTTAAGGTGTTGTGAAGGGTACCTGCTCACCACAAGGCACTTAGCCACCTTCTGGTGGGCAGTGTGTGGCATGATAGCTCTTTATCTCCGGCACCAACTGCCTCTTTCCATGGCATTGCCCACCCTCCTGGGCCAACTCAGTCCAAGGGCTTTTCCCCTGCTGGGGGGTCCAAACAAAAAATAAAGTGAGATACCAAAGTCCAGAATTCACATGAGGAATGCTTCCCTCTCAAGTTCTCTCTTTGGCAGGTCCTCCTTTCTTTCAGGGAAGGACCTTTGGACAGTTGTTTTAGAGAGAGATTTCTGCCTTCCCTCTGTTCTGCTTTCCTGGAGCTGCAGGTTACAGGTCTGCTTTATTCCCTCATCTGTCCTCAAATGAGCTGTTCCCCTGACTTTTAACTCCTCCTCCATTTCCTACAAGTGTGGGGGAGTGGGACTGGTTGGGTCCAGAGTAGTTCCTTAACCCTTTGTTGCCCAGTGTGGGTTTTGTACTCCCCATCTCACACAACCATAATAGCTGATAGGCTTACATAATCCCCAAAGGTGAGTAAATCTTATTGTTTTATATTATATCTTATCAATAGAGGTCACAAAAGCAACTATCACATAGAAAGTTCTAAGAATGGATCACCATTAGTTCACACACCATTAAGCATATCTGCCAATAGACATTAAATTTGTATATTCTAGGTAGTAGAATTCAATCTACTATCAGTCTTAAGTTTTTTTGCACTGGTTTACCTATTAGCAATGCCAAGTACCCCAGAGCAGATCTCAACATTATCATTATTAAGCTGAGCAGGTGGTTTACTGATATTCTATCTGATGAATCTGTCTCAGAAATCCTGTTTCTCTTGAATGACAACTCCCAGCCTGAAAACCTAAGAATCTTTAATATCTTCTAGAGTCTAGTACTTTAAAAGTAAGGCCACAGAGGCATGAGGTTTAGATCACTAATGCACAATGTATCTTTCACAGGTGGCCTGTTTATTTTTAAGAGGTTAAGAATTCCCGGGAAGAGATTTAAGGTATATAATTCCTATATTAATAATCATTTTTTGATGTTAACTAACTTTTAGGTAGAAAGTTCTTTTAGCTCTGTACGCTAACAAAAATCACTACATGTTGTCTAAGAAGTCAGATCTTCTTCACCTTGGAAGACTATCTATAAAGCTGATGTGTTAGAAGCTGTGTGCTGAAGGCATTAAGCTTCCTTGGAGGCAGGGTGATGTGAATGCATAGATAAGAGCTATGACCTGGAGACAGTGCTTGTTTTTGCAGGCAAAGCGAAGTTTAGAATTTAATCCTGGAGGCTAAATTACATCATGGTGATGAAGAGGATTCTACCATGGAGGCAGTTTCTGCATCATAGGCGAAGTTAATATCTTTGAATTCCACCATAAAGCAAAGCTACAAAACATCAATATAAAGATGGTTTGTTTCAAAAGAATACTTTTAGGAACCTGTTTATTTTTAAGAACATTATCAGAACACTTATCCCCTTAAAAATGTTCTATTGCATACTTAGTATCTAAAACAATTCAGATACCAGAGTTAAACCATTAGCAAGATATAGCATTCCATGTCAGTTCAGATCTGTATTGTGTTCTTGTCACATCTGTAATTATGATGCTGTGAATCTTTCCCTGGAGAGAAGGGCTCTATTATCGTGATGTTAGATATTCTACCTAGAAAAAATTCTTTACCTTGAAAAAAACCCCATGTTATTGATGCCTATGAATTCTACCCTAGAGAGGAAGGAGTGTGTATTTCTACAACAATGAAGGTTAGGTCAAGAAAGCTCCTCCTTCTTAGGAGGTAAATTTAATGTTAGGTTAAGAATTCTACCTAGGAAACAATTATATCAGCAACATGATGAAAGGCAGAATTAAATTTCCCCACTGAAGGAAACCATATTTGGAAAGTCTAACTGCATCCATGCATTTCTGTGAACATTGCCCTGGAATGGATCCTATATCATTATAAAATGGAATTTCAGCCCCGGAGGTAAAAATATATCATTTTGATATTTCCATATATCAGTTTTGCTTTGGAAACAGTTCTACGTAGTATTCTTACTCTCTACCTGATATACAATTCACAATTTCTCTTACATGGCTCCAATAATAGCAAAGTTTCAGTTCACTTTGAAAGCTGAAATACAAATGGACACGTAGTTATAACATTTAATAATCACTGATATTGTAAACAATATTTATCTGAATTAAAAGGTATGTGGAAAAATGTTCAACTTCAGTTAAGCTTTGATTACTAAAATAGCTCTTCAGACTTCAGTAGGTCCTTTAAAGCAAAGTTATTAAATCTTTCATTCTATCTCTTTGGAGATATCAAAAGAATGAAATTAATTATTCATTACATTTATTAAAGGAAACTGTGCAGAAGTACAGGTGATTATTAAAACTGCTGTTTTACTTGAGCTAGCCACATTACTGAGGAGCTTAGTTGAAAACATGACTGTGCCTACTAGGCATGTTTTCTAGAAATCAAGTGTTTCAACACCCAAGCCAGACTATGACAGAATTGCAAGTGAGCATGAAGAGCATGAAGGGGTTCAGTCAAAAAATATCTTCCTTATGAAAGTAGTAAATAAGGCATTCATATCTATCTTAGTTACCAGTCAAGGGCCAGATTCCAATAGGCTTATTCACTTTGAAGAACAAGTTGACTTCAGTGGAAGTGCTCCTGGAGTAATGAGATTATTCCTGGAGCAAGGTGCTATGTATGGTATAAGAATCTACCACTGTTTTCTGCTGGGCTCAGTTTAGAACAATATTCACTTGTCTGACCAGAGCTGGCTATCTCTCCAACTGCATCCCTAGTCATTTTTGTCAATTCTAAAAGGGGTTTTAAATAGTGATACATCGGAGGCTAGGATGTGTATGGATCCTTAGTTCTCTCAAATAATATTCAATCTGCATGCCAGGTGTATGTTCAAGAAGTGCTTTGAGCAGGGGGTTGGACTAGATGACCTCTTGAGGTCCCTTCCAACCCTAATCTTCTATGATTCTATGTAGTTGCACATTAGAGCAAACTCTTTAGATCAAAAGACCAATATGTTATCACATTTTGATGCTTTTATTATGCGATCTCTCTTCACAGTTGTCATAATCAGATACTATGCTATCTATGTCTACGTCTCTGTCTGTGAAAAAGATTCTTGGGTATCAGAGAAAAATACACACATTTAATCACACAGGGCTAAATTCATCCCTGGTGGAACTCTAAGGATGTCACTGGAATTCTGCCAGGGATTAATTTAGTCCAGTTTTATTTCTTCTCACTTTAAAGGATGTGGTGACTGAGAGGGGGGTATTGCTTCCTGCTTACTTTTCCTGTTTGTTTTCTGGTTCCTGCCCCCTGAACTAAGTGTTCCATTTCCTGTTCATGTGCGCATGCACATGTGTGTGTATGTGTGTACACATATCGCATTGGGTGTCTACAGGGCCTGCTGCTACATACCTGCCATTTGGACTGTTATTGTGTTTTGTTCAGACTATGGCTAAATTAATGGATTCATGTGTTATTACATGACCACCTACCTGCCTGTCTTGCTTCAATTTCCTTGTGTTTTGGAATTGCTGTTCCAGGGTGCATAGGAGCATAACAAAGGACTTACCATTACAAGGTTAGATCTGAACTTGGAAGGCTTTGTTGGTATAGATGTATTGGTCTGCTCTACTGGCAGAGTGCTTCTAGAGTGGACACAGTTTATTCTGGCAGAACAGTACTTTT
The DNA here is from genome assembly GCF_026122565.2 of Emydura macquarii macquarii. Classification (NCBI taxonomy): domain Eukaryota; kingdom Metazoa; phylum Chordata; order Testudines; family Chelidae; genus Emydura; species Emydura macquarii. Next base: position 13,157,125 of record NW_027130520.1, on the reverse strand, counting down.
GCCATTATAGTTTATTCCAGTCCCTCCAAGCAAAATAACCTATACCAGCAAAAGCACAGTTTTGCCATTTGGCCAACATAGCAGCTACGCTGGCAGAAGTTTAGACCTGTAGTGTAGACCTGCCCTTAATTTAGATCTGAAGTGTAGACCTGTCTTAAATGTTCTGCAGCAATGAATAGCAGAGAGACCCCTCTGTTTCACATTGCCAGCACGAGACTGTCAATTATATTAACCATGGATATTTCAGTGCCATGAGTCTCAGGGTTTGCTGAAAGATTTTAAGACAAAATAGTGATGAATACTGAACCATGTTTCATAAATATTAAATAATGCTCATGAAGAACTGATATATCAATTTTTCATTGATTTGAGATCAAGTGCCAGATGAATTATGAGTCATGTTTCAGGTACTGTTTTGGGGCCTAAAGTTAGATGGCTACATTTAATACTTTGCAAACTCTATAATCTCTATATTTATACCTACAGTTGGTATTCAGGTACCTAAATAGACAGGTAAGTTTGAAAATTGGGGACTTCACTTTGGATGAGCTTTCCTAGAGCACTTTGTGGTGATCTGATTCTGCTCCCATTGACTTCATTGAGAGCTATACCACTGAGCTCAATGAGAATCAAGTTATCTGAACACTGAGCAATCTTAAAAACCCAATCCTTTGAACATAATGAAAACTAACTAGTATTTAAAATTAAAGAATCCAAAAGTACCCAGCATCCTGCCGGGATTTCTGCATGACCAAACCTCTCTTCCTTACTAATACCAGAGATAAAGAATATTCTGTTTGGGACTACTATTGATTTCACCATAAGCTATCACATATGAGATTCCACACATTTATAGAGATTCGAAATCAGATATGTACCACTGTGATAATAAAAATAAAAGCTCAGGACCTATTTCTTCTCTCATTAGTGTAAAACAGGAGTAACTCCACTGAAGTCAATTAAGTTACTTCAAAGTAAAAGATCCTGATCTTGCATCCCTGACGTCAACTGATGCTTTGTAACAAATCATAATGGACTTAGGAATGGGCCCACATAAAAAGAAGAATCAGGTACTCCGTTTCTGTTGCCCATATTTTGAAGTGTTAAATTCTACATGCAATAATAATTCATAATAATGTCTCCTTTTTGATCTTCTCTATAATTTTATCATGAAATTATATCATCTATCAGAACTTCAAAGCTTATTATGTTTCTTCCATACCAAGATCTGCTTGATAAATCAATCCAAATTTTCTTTAGCATCAGTGCCAGTGAATGGGAAAAAAGTAGATGCAAATTTACAGCAAACGCACCAAATGAATAGGAAAAAAATGACTGTTGTGATTAATACTCCTCTAAATCATATTTTTTTCTCTGACATCAGAAAGCACAACTCTCAGTTCAGTGGTAGCTGAAGGCTTTTATTAAAAATGGTATTACCTACTTGACTGAAAAACTGGAACTTCCTTACTATTTTACAGAAGTTTTCAAGTGAATTTAATACTGATATGGACAGTTCTGGAGACAGCATTGCCCTAAGAAATGGAGAAAAACAGCTATCCACACATTGATGTGTAAGGAATTGGTTTACAATATTATTTTGCTTCTCCTATAAGAACTGTAGTAGATCCAAGTTACTGGGCAACTTCAAGAAATTATTTTTCTGGAAGGGCTGATGATCCATTACAAGTCATGATAATATTCATAAAGCTCACCTTTCACAACTGGAAAATAACAGGTTTATATTTAAGGCCAGATTCTGTCACACTTAATCACTTGGAATGTCTGAAGTTAATGGGACAACATGTGGAGGAAAATACTGCTCAGTATGCATAAGGGTGACAGAATTTAAGTTTAATATCACAAATTTAAGCACTCATAAGTCAGGAAATGCAAAACTGAATACACAACCTTAACTGCCCTACTATGCATAGGCATTATGATAGTCTTCCGTTACATGATCACATTTTTTTCCTTTCTCCAATGATATAACATAATATTTTTTTCTACAAAGTTAGATACATGTGTAGTAACTTGTGTTTAGTGTTGTATTGGTTCAAAATATCTTTAGTGGCTCAGACCTTTCTACCATTTGACATTATCTTCTCTCTCTAAAATGTACTTTTTAGAAACCCTGGATAAGAACACTTCTTGTCCTACATGTCCATGAAAACCGAGACCTTTATTGGCATTAATGGTCAAAATTTCACTTTGCAGTCTGTCCTGAGTAAGGAGCAGTGGGTAGCTGCTCTGCCATATGAGCAGACCAGGGAGGGAATGTGATTCTGAGCTAGTTTTCTTTCTGTCCCCAATATACCCTCATATACACACTGATAGAGAATTGATCTGCTTATCAAAGTGCTTTGAGGTCAATGTATGACTAGTCACAAGTGTAATTAGTAATTATGAAAGAAGAATTGTAGAATGTAGATAATTATGAAAGGCAGTATTGCAGTACCATTGTGAGGCACACACCACACCCTTCTGTAAGAGTGCATGAAATGAGGCTGGGAAAGAAAGAAAAATGTTTATATTTCAATATTAGATTTTCAAATGTTCTTCACTTTATCGAGTTAAAAAAAGTATTTCTCCAGGACAAGGCTGTACATTGTTACTCACTTAGGGCAATTCCATTCTAAATTGCAACTTCTAACTCTTAGTTGTTTGGTCTGCAGAAATTTCAAAGTTTGCTAGATTTTTTTTTCCTCTCAAAGAGAGAAGTGTATTTTTATTTTCCTCTCTAACTGAAAAACACTGAAGTATTTTTTCATATACTTTCCAAAAATACTATCTTCAGATAGAGACTAAGCTTGGAAACTTTTAGACAGAAAGGTGAATGTTTCAAAAAGGTATGAGTGACTAAATATAAGATTTTAACAAACACTCTTTTGAATCCCTAATGATATTTACAACTGCTATAGTTCTGCATGACAACTGCAAGTCTGAAAAGCTGTATGGTTAATATAAAAAGCCTGTGGGCTTATTCTGTGATGGCAAGAAAATATTAAGTTTCATGCAGCAAAGAATGTCTCACCAATGCAATAATAGAAATGAGAGTTTTGAGCAATTGTCACATATTGTCCTGAAAGCCTTCTGAAAAACCAGCATGCTAGGCAAGAATATATAGGTAATTACATAATGAGGAAAGTAGATGGACTGTACTCTTGACCTCCATTCGCAAAATTATGGTAACCCTAGGAAACCATTTGTGAGGGTACAGCTTAAAAAACAAAATAATAGCAGTATAGCTCTTGCAAGAACAAATTGGTTCCCATTGTAAAGGCAAAGCAAAAACACTGTTGTAGCATTGGCTCTCTAGTAACCTGATATTCATGCTGCTGCATAATAAAAAAGCAGTTTAACAAAAAAGGTTATATATTGATAAAACTGCTTAACATAAAGCACAGTACCTGTTAAAATGAATATTCTATCCTGATTTCCATAAACTTCAAACTTTAGCATACTTATTTAAAAGGAATTCATTATTTGCTTTACCTTGCGTAGGCTAATCTCAGACAGACATTGGCATAGGGGTCTAAATTTCTTTATGAATGAGTTCTTGAAAAATGGGAGAGGGGAAATGTCAGCAGGAAGGGAAGCAGGAAAGACAAATAAAGGAGTAGTGAACTAGTTTGAATTAAAAACATCACATTTCTCCTTACTTCCCAAGAATCTGAACATGAGCCATTTTCTTTTTTGAGGTCATCATTGTTGGATAAGAATTCATCCATTTCCCTTCCTCCTGGCTACTTGCATCTTGCCCATACTGAGAAACAACCACAAAGTTGTTGATCAATGATTGTACAGCATTCCAGGATTTTCCTTGGTTATGTCAAATCTTGGTCAGAATTTCTTCTTCTTTCGGCATTATTATTTCCCAGTCCAATAAACATCTGTTTGGCTTGGAGCTTGTTTAACTCGGTGATAGATCATTTATTACATGACCCCTCAAAGACCCCAAAGGTGTGATTATGTAAACCCTACTTGCAGTCTGCCAACTCCTTGACCTCTGTACTGAGCCTCCAGAACTGTGGTTCTTTACCTGTGATCCGTGGATCACTGTGGGTTCATAGCCAGTGTTTAAGATTTCCAAAGGTATCGACACTGCATTCAAAATTTAAGGGTTTGCAAATGAAAAAAAGTTGAGAACCACTGGTCTAGGAGATCCTGATCCCACCCTACAGATTACAACAATACTGGCTACCAGAGCTCTTTGACACTATTTCCCAGCATGCCTGGATTCAGGGATGGGGACAGAATGTATTCAAAACTTCTGCTGAAGGCCATTAGGGAGGCCTCTGCCAGGAATGACATAGTTAGGCATTTTCATGGGCCAATGATGAGCGAGGGCTGCTCAGCCCCTTCAGTAGGAGGGAACAGCCTGACTCAGAGACAGAGACTAGGATTAGTTTCAGTTTTGAGCTTTGCGTGTGGGATCTGAGGGAGAAACAGGTCAGGGAGTCTCTGATTAACTCCCATTCTCAAGAAAGGGAGTCTTTGAACTGCTGTAGGATCTCTTGCATGGGCAGACAGTTCACCCCTGCAGAGACCAATGTTCAGAGTGGCAGATATCCAACTCAACACTGGCTGGAGAAAGCTTGCCAAGATCTCCACAGGATTCCAGACCACAGAGCCCGGAAAGGACCCAGGGATGAAGACTCAGTAAGGGAACCTCACACTTTTGTTTAATCTGCCCAACATTCACAGCACTGCAGCACTCATTCTCAGTGTACCACGTTCCTGGCCAGGTGCCAAGGAGAAGGCTGGGGGTTGGGAAAAATTGAGAGTGTTGGAAGGTGGAAAATGTGTTGATTTATTAATGTTTAGTTTTTGTTAGTTACCCTACCCTCTTCCTTACCCAGAGCCTATTTTCCTCTCCCAGTAAAGTCCCCCTTTGTTATACTGTTATTTTCGGTTGTGTCATTTCTTCTCTGGGGTTTATGTTGCTGCACCTTATTGCTTCTTGTATGCTGGGGTTTATACTCCTTGCCAGAAGTTATAGCATTATTCGTTTTCCCAAGGGACAGCATAGCTGGTGTCTCAGACTCAGTGAGGAGTCACCTTGGGACTCACAAAATGTCACAAAAAAGAACCCAGGACCCAATCTATGCAAGGACAGGAGAGAAGCCACTACAAGTAGCAAGCACCAGGGAGCAGACTTGTTTGATTTATTTTAACTCTGTACCACATATGTGTTTCATCTAAAAAACTATTATTAATGCAACATTAAGGTATATAAACTCTCACAAGTCAGGAAATGAAAAGCTGAACTGCTATAATAGATTGTAAAAATGGCAGCATCTTACTCAGAAGATCAGCTTCCTATGTGTATTCACAGTCACCTCTGCTTCATTTAACCATTAAAAGAAAATGTTAACTAATGTTAGCTCTGCAGAAACAATCCAACTCTGAGAGAATAGATTATGCACAAACCAAGAGAGATCAATCAACATATTTTTAACTAAATTCCAATTTCAGAGCTATCTTTAAAGCCCGTTTTATTTAAATTAGGCCCTCGATTACATCTGTGAAGCCCAATAGGAAATAAAGTTATAGAAATGTAACTGAGGTCATTATCTGAGGGCAGTTGACACCTATGCAGAATTTGGCTTGCAGACAGTTTTTTTACTTATGAATATACTTGAGCCAGAAAGGGTATAGTTTTCTTTTAAGACCTCAAGCTAAGTCTGCAGGGTTGGCAGATACAAATAAAGGTGTTTTCTTTGCAAAAAATAGTGAGTCAGCTTTGTAAATTATTTAAATATAATAAATATAGAGCCTAATCCATCATTTGTACAAGCTCCATTTTAAAAGTTGAACAGAAAAAAGTACTATGGGACTTGGACAAATTACTTGAAATGAAAACAATCCAAAAAAAACTAAAAGAGGAAGAGGAAAGTAACATTACTAAATAAATGCTCAGACTAAAATAGTTAGAGTAAATTAGATTATCTCTGAAAAAAATTCAAGTCTTACAACCACAACAGGGTCTTAGCTTAGTTTTGAGTTTAAAACAATACAGCCACGTTCAAAGTATGTCACTTTTTACTGAGGCATTCCTATCAGTACGCTGACTTTGAATCATGAAATGCAGCTGAAATGTTCCAATATTTTCCAACTTTGCAGTTTGTAAATCAAAATACCATTGAGGTAAGTTATTGTTTGGTTATTCTTTCTAAGCCTTACATAATCTTTTATCTGCCCACACACACTCTTATATCTTTTGTATTTTTAACTCAACACATGTAGCGCTAGTAACATTTATGATGGGGAAAAAAACAGAGCTAGGCTGATCTCCCTGCATTCACATTCATGTGATGAACAGTAGTAAGGAACTACCTAATAAAAATGTCTGATTGTTCAGCAAGCCAGAACAATGTTATTGCAGGACTGCAACATCTATGTAGGGAGACAGCTTTATGAAATGGTGGACTTCATGAACTAAGGTCATGTGTGTTGCATAATCACTTTTTCCCACACCAATGGAGTCCGTGTATATACCCAGTGGACATATTCAGATGCTTAGGATGGTGTTATCTGCTCTGCTTAACTACATCCCAGCAGTATTTGGCCCCACTATCTAGTATGTCACCATTGTATTTGGAACTATCATACATTAAGGCTGAAGGTTCAGAAATCTGGAGATTTTATGCATGTGATTTGAGGTCATGGCTTTTTTATGAATGTGCATTTCATTATTTATACCAATGACATCAACACTAAAAACCATGGACTTAACAGAGACAATGGCTTTGTGGCCCATTACAACAACTTGTAACACATCCAGCTGCCTCCACTGTCCTATGCCTACTAACCCTCCATTGGCCTATAACTGCAGAGATGTTAATTGCCCACTTCATTTTAAGTGGTTTCCTATGAGGTGTGAACTCCTTATGCTGTCTCTCCTTGTGCTGTATTGTAGTCTGAACACGCTAGTGTCCTTCTCCAGACCCAAAGAAGAGCTCTATGAAACTCAAAAGCTTGCCCGTTCAACCAGCAGAAGTTGGTCTGATGACAGGTATTACCTCACCCACCTTGTCTCTCTCATATCCTGGGACAAACAGGGCTACAAGAAAATCAAATACCCTGATAGCCAGAACTTAAGCCGCACTGAAGAACTTTAAGAGCACAGAAATTACTCAACTCCTAGCTAACTCAGACATCCCGTTTGAAAGGTGTCCAGGTAACTTTGGCTGTTCCTTAGTTTGTACTGGGTAGATGGCTGGGGTTGGGTTGATAGTCCCTAGTGTTGGCTGCAGTTTGCCCTGGGCTGGATGGGGGATCTGGCCATTTCCTGCCATAATATTGGAGATGCTCTGGCGTGGCTCGTTTCCTAACTTTCACTGACCCTTACTGGGGAGGCTCTGTCTGCTGCTTTCTGGTTACTGTTCAGAGGCCCAAGTGGCTAGGAAGAGATGGCTAGAGTGCTGGCTACTATTGCTGTAGACGTAGCTGAGTCTCTGGTCACAGCTTGGGTGCATCCCTGTGGTTAGATTCCTCTTGGCTCAGTCTTCCTGATTTGGACTCTAAGTAGTTCTGTACCTAGATTGTCCACTCAGCTCTCCAAAGTGTGTGATGGGAGCTCCAGGCTGGCATCAGTTAGAAATAGATGCACACATAACCTCCCAGACAGAGCTACACAGCTCTGCATTCTGACTGACGGTTTCTGATGTTTCCACATGGGGTCCACAAACCATGCTTTTGCAGGATGATTGTCTTCCAGTAGGTGCCAGCTCCCAGATTCAAATAGCAAGGAACTGGTTTTCTGAGCTACCCTACAGAGAAGGCCAGCCTCTCCTTGAGAAGGTGCAAGACATTCCCTAAATGGGAGGGATAGAAATCAGGCATGGCCAGGGTCCCACCAGACTTCTACATCAGACTACAGGGACAGGCTCATAAGATGAGCAAGATGAACTATCCTACAAAAGGAAGAAGTGCTTTATTACAGACACATATCAATCACTATCTATGTTTCAGTCTACTGTTATATTTATCGATGGCAGCTGATACTAAGCCTCACCCATTAAGCTTATTTTCCTTTTTAAAAAAAAAACAAACAAAAATCCTTTGTGGCAGATACTTTTCCAGAGCAGGACAACGGAGAGTGCAGCTGGGGTGGGGAGCAAGAAAGGAGCAGCATCTAGCACGTTCAAAACAGCAATACAACAGCATGAAGTCAGGGGCAGCAGGTGCCTCTAATGCTCATCAAAATGTATCTATATATACTTTTTGCAACAACAGACCAAAAATCTACTCTGGGTTACAGAGGTATAAAATTTGAGGTGATTCCAATGTCTCTTCACAACCAAGATTAAATACCTGAACTTATTTAAATCTTTCCCCCAAATAATGAAACATCTGTCAACAACTAATCTGAAAAAATGTATTTTATTTGTAAATAGAATTTATACTTCAATTTGGCAATAAGCATATTTTGAAATTCATTAAAATAGATGGTTGCTCTACTTTAAAAATACCTAAATTAACTGGAGCTTATTTTTTCTAGGAGAAAAAAGTGCATCATCTGAATACTTGTCCAAGTTTCAGTCCAATGAGTTATAGAGCTCCCAGAGAACTATATTACAACACTTTGAAATATATCATTAAATGTGTAATGGAAATTCGACAGATCCTTATCTCCAGTGCAGGCAAACTATTAGATGCTACTAAAATAATCCCAGTTCCACAGCTGCCCTTAACAATATGGTTTTACTGATATTGGTCATATATCTTCTATGTAATATTCAGTTCAGATGAAAAGTCTTTCAGACTTTTCATGTGCTACATGGCATGACGATGGCAAGGCCAGAAGGACTGTCTCTCAAAAAGGAAATCTCCAAAGAGTGACTTTTTTCCTGAAAGCTGATGTATGTACACAGAGACACGCTGGCTCCCACTACAAAATGGAAACAGTGTTCTCATATGGCCATATTAACAGCTGTATCTGCTTCAACTTACTTTGATCCACAAGCAGAACTTCTATTGATGTTAATGTTGTTCAAGAGCAGTGAATGGCCCTGAAAACTGACCATCTGACAAACAATAATACATCCAGATATTTGTATTATTATATAGAATATAGATATTCAGGCCTGCCTGTAAAGGTCTATGTTTTGTAAGTATATCCTTATTATTTATCTGGTTAAAGGGGTATAAAACAAAGAATCAAAACCACAGGCCTTCTCTCACTGTGACAGTCTGAGGCCTTGTACTTTAACTCAGATGCAGGAGTGGGCCCATAAACTGGGAAGTGTGAAGTCACATATGCACATCCCAATGTCCATCAGGGGTGTCACAGCCCTTCCTCAGGCCCAGGCTCCAAGGAAGGCCCAAGCGCAGTGCTACAGGGGGAAAGTTAGCGGGTTTGCAAGAGTCTGTAGCCCCCATCCCCAAGCGGGGTGGGGCTGGCAAGGAGTCTGCATCCCCCAGCCCCCAGGCAGGGCGGAGCTGGCAAGGAGTCTGTCAGGCTCTTAGTCCGGTAGTCTCCGGCCTCAGGCTGTTTAAGCCAACACTTTGTATCCTCTGTGGCTGCAGGCCCAGAGGAGACAAACACTCCTGGGAGGGCTAGGAAAAGGGGGAGGACGACACAAGCCCACCCGACTCCACTTTGTCCTAGCTGAGGGCCCTACCAGTGGCAAAGGGCTCTGCCACTGGGTCAGCGGGCCTCCAGCCACAACGCACTGACTCTGGTTTGAGTGCACGCTCACCCAGACATAAGTCGGCTGCCCCTGGGCTAGTTCTTCCTGCCCTGAACCCGAGTACCTGGATCCAGGGGTCGACCTCCAATTCCCCAAGATAGGTGGCTAGAGGGAGTCCCACCAGTCCCTCGTTGCCAGCCGGTGGCAGGTCCGGGGACTCTTCTACGTCACAGGTCCTTGGTGAGTCCTCTGGCACACAAGGTTCAGGCAGCTCCGTCGGGTCCCAGGCGATGGGCAGCTCCTCCAAGTTGTGGCTGGCCTTGGGGGGGTCCTTCCCAGTCAGCAGCCTCTGGTAGCTCTTCCCAGTCACTAAGGCCTGGTAGCCCTGGCAGGCCCTTGAGACTCCAGCCAGAGGAGGGCTCATGCTGCCCTGCCGCGGGGCTGCAGTCGAGCTCAGGCCGCAGTGCCAGGGAAGGAGCATCCTTCTCTGGCAGCAGCATCCCCCTGAGTGAGCTGCTAGGCCTTTCTTTTCTACTTCCCATTCCTGTCTTGGCCCCTCCTCCCTGCTCCCCGGAGTCTGAGGCCTGCAGTTCCCTGATATGTCCATCAGGGGCATCGTACCCCTTCCTCGGGCTGAGGCTTCAAGAAAGGCCACAGAACCTTGCTACACCTCCCACCTTCACGTCCAGCTCCCGGACTCCAGAGCTGGCCTGCACTCCTTCCCCTAAGCGTGACAAAGCATCCTCTAAAGATAGTTCCCTCAGCCTCTCCTCATAAATCATGTGCTCCAGCCCCCTAATAATTTTTGTTGCCCTCCGCTGGACTCTCTCCAACTTGTCCACATCCTTTTTGTAGTGGGGGCCCCAAAACCGGACACAATACTCCAAATGCGGCCTCACCAATGCCGAATAGAGGAGAATAATCACTTCCCTCGACCTGCTGGCAATGCTCGTACTAATGAAGCCCACCATGCTATTAGCCTTCTTGGCAACCAGGGCACACTGCTGACTCATATCCATCTTCTTATCCGCTGTAAGCCCCAGGTCCTTTTCTGCAGAACTGCTGCCTAGTCCATCGTTCCCAGTCTGTAGCTGTGCATGGAATTCTTCCGTCCTAAGTGCAGGACTCTGCAGTTGTCCTTGTTGAACCTCATCAGATTTTTTTTGGCCCAGTCCTCCAATATGTCTAGGTCACTTTGTATCCTATCTCCATCTTCCAAGGTATCTACCACTCCCCCTATCTTAGTGTCATCTGCAAACTTGCTGAGGATGCAATCTACCCCATCCTCCAGATCATTAATGAAGATGTTGAACAAAACTGGCCCCAGGACCAACCCTTAGGGCACTCCACTTGTGACTGGCTGCCAGCTAGATATGGAGCCATTTATCACTACCTGTTGAGCCTGGTGATCTAGCTAGGTCTCTATCCATTTTATAGTCCATCCATCCAACCCGTATTTTTTTAACTTGCTGATAAGAATACTGTGGGTGATTGTATCAAAACCTTTGCTAAAGTCAAGGTATATCATGTCCACCGCTTTCCCCACATCCACAGAGCCAGTCATCTCTTCATGGAAAGGTTCTTTGATTGTTTCTGTCTGTTGCATAACTAAGTGTGATCAGTTAAGGTGGGGAGATATGATTGTTTAAAGAATTATGTTACTATATGTTAGGATTGGTTAAAGAATCATCTTGTAATATTATTAAATAAATGATTGGTTAAGATACATCATAAAAACTGAGGTAAAACAGGAAAGAAGGAAAAGATTTATTGGTGTAAAGGACTGGGTGGTCCTCATGGATGCTTGCTTGAAAAGATCCCACTAAACCTGTCGTATTTCCTGCTGCTGGACTCCGGACCTCTGTTTCTGTCAGCAAACTTAGAACTGAAAGGACTGAGGGGGTCCTAACAATTTGTGTCCACTGTGCTAAATGCAGTACAAGATACAAATAAAAACATGGTCCCTTGCCCAAAGGAACATGTAAATTCGAAAGACAAAGATCAGAGAAGAATGTACTAATGGACATTGGCCCAGATTTTCTGGGCTAGCTGAATTACAGGATGTGAGGAAAGGGCAAAAGGGGAGTGAATATTTGCCACCTTTGCAGCTCTCTGGTGTTAGGGCTGATTCGGCTCCTGGTGAAGCATAGGACTCGCAGATGGTACAGATTGCACTCTTCCACTGTAATCTAGGGAGCTGGAGAAGGGATTGTGTCTTCCGATATACAACACCTCCTTCAGTTTACCCTGAGACTGTGTAGCTCCATTCCTCCCAATGCATGCTTGTGCCTTAAAGACAGAGACCAGCTGTGTATGTATTTTAAGACAAATTTTAGAAATATCTGTAATTACCTCCCACCCCATTTCATATCTGCTTAGTCTGTGATATATTTGGGGAAGGATCTTTTACCTTCTGATTGAACAAAACCTACCAACATGGGGCCCTGATCTGTTCTGGTGCCTCTAGTCACTACCATAGTATAAATAACTCTTTTTTCCTGAAATATTGCAATAACTTGTGTCCATGTCTCTAAGTGGGAGCTGACATTTGGCCACTACTTTATAAATATGAACATCATGCTAAAATATAGGTTAACATACCAAAAATGCATTTTACCATTTGAATAACAGAAGATTTCAAACTTTTTATAATTATTTTATTAATAGAATGGATCAGAATTCATCCTCTGTCCCATACCCCTCTGGAAAATTTGAACTTTTTATTAAGAAAATGAGGTTTTTGGCAAGAAATCTAATTTTTTCTATTCAAAAACTTTAAATTGAAACACTTTGACATTCCTTAATGGAAACATTTCTTCTTGTTTTCTGGAATCAATTTGAATTATTTCATTTTGGGTCAGTTCAGTATTAAACCGTGTCATCCTGAATCACTGTGTTGCCTCTTATATGGTGTATTCCAGGTGCCTCCTGCACCCAAACTTCTTTATGGGCCAGGCTGCCTGGCTGGACTACAACTCCTATGAGGGACCATGGTCTCCCCTCTTCCTGATCCAATGTGGCATGTCATGGGGAGTCTTGTGGCCACGCTGCATCATATTATTATATATTATATATTATTAATTATGTTGGGCTAATGTCATGAGGAGGGAAATCATATCTTATAACTTGGTAAGATGCAGTTCTTACATTTGCAAAGTAAATATATGTATGAATATAAATATGGTAACTTTGAATTAGCATGTCAGAATGGTAGCTTCTAGTTTTCTTGATTTTATTATAGGGAAAAGATGTAGGATTTTTAAGCAATTATTTATAATTAGATGTTATTGACATTTTTTATAATATGTCACAGATTGAGCTGGACCTTAGTGTCACCTCATCTTTGTCAGGTTAAGCCCTCCTCCCTGAGTGAAGGGAGTCCAGGCACCATGTAACTGAGAACAAGCCTGATCAACTTATTCAGCTTTCCTAATGAGGATCATAGCTATGCAATTTGTGTGCAAGTTTCCCCTGCTATAGCTCCTGTACACTGAAGCAGCAGCATACAGGAACCATAACAAGTCCTGAGCCAGTTGTGGGATAATTCCCCCAGAATAGGGCATTATGCAAGATGGCTGTAGGCTACAACTGTGCAGGTCCCCAGAAAGCCCTAGCATGGGGGTGGTACTGAGACTGGGACAGTGGAGGCCTATTGCACTATGTACTGTGGGGGATTCTGTATACGTTGCCATAATTTAGAGCCACCCTTGGGCTCTATCAGATATACTGGGGAATATTTTGACTCACAGATCAATCCATAATTAGAAGGGCATAAAGGTATCTTAGCCTCCAGGAGGTTCAACTTAGAGTCTAACCCAGCATGTTTAAGAGAGTGGTATTGTCTGACAGCAATATATCCTACCAGTAGGGTAGGATATATTATTATATATTATTAATTATGTTGGGCTAATGTCATGAGCTTCATTGGATGCTGTTCTTTAGTTTATGTGAGACAGAAATGCCTTAGACTTTTTCTGAATTCTCTGTGAATTATTCTCCCCTCTATGCCATTACTTTGCACAAGCAATGTGTAAGTGCTGTATCCTTTACTAGTGACAGAGTAGTATTTCTTGCTATATGGCTTGCATAATAATGATTGATCTTCACAAGTCTGAAACAGAGTGTCAGTAACAAATATTCGAGGTTGGTGAGGATACTCAAAATTTCAAAGAAAAATAATGAAGTACAACTTTGTAATAGGACATACCAGTGAACTTTCCCTCCATGTGGTTTCTATTGTCAAGAATCCCTCTGGAAAGAGTTGTCATCAAATATTCACATTAGACAAGTTAGATGTTTTCAAGTCAGCAGGGCCTGATGAAATACATTCTAGAATACACAAGGAGCTGACTGAGGCTATGACTACACTGATGGTGGCAAAGTCGCCGCCGTCAGATCGATTTCTCTGGATCGACTGAGTGGTCAGTGCAGACCCACTCAGTCGATCCAGAAATCGACGTACTAAGACCACCTTCGCAAGTGGCGTAGTGCTGCGTCGATGGGAACGCGGTTCCTGTCGGCGCAGTGCAGTGAAGATGGCGTGCAGAAGAGGAGCCCAGAAGTCGACAGGAGTTACGCAAGTTTTTTGCATAGCTTGCGTAATTCCCGTCAACTGCTGCCGAATCCCAGAGGTAAGTGTAGACAGGGTCTGAGGAGAGATCTGGGCCATTAGTGATCACCTTCGAAAGCTCATGGAAGATAAGAGAGTTTCCAGAGGACTGGAAGAGGGGAACGATAGCAACAATCTGTAAAAAGGGGAATAAGGACAACAAAGGGGATTACAGACCAGTCAGCATAACTTCAGTACCCAGAAAAATAATGGAACAAATATAATCAAGCAATCGATTTGCAAACAGCTAGAAGATAGTAAAGTGATAAGTAACAGTCAACATGCATTTGTCAAGAATAAATCATATCAAATCAGCCTAATATCTTTCTCTGACAGGGTAACAAGCTTGTGGGTTGGGGGAAAGTAGTGGATGTGGTATATCCTGACTTTAGTAAGGCTTTTGATATTGTCTTGCATCACCTTCTCATAAACTAGGGAAATATAGCCTAGCTAGAGTTACTATAAAGTGGGTGCATAACAGGCTGGAAAACCATTCCCAGAGAGTAGTTATCAGTGGTTCACAGGCAAGGTGGAAGGACATATTAAGTGGAGTTCACAGGGACTGGTCCTTGGTCTGGGTCTGTTCAATATCTTCATAAATTATTAGATAATGGCATAGAGAGTACACTTATCAAGTTTGCAGAAAATATGAAGCTGAGAGGGGTCACTAGTGCTTTGGAGGATAGGATCTAAATTCGAAATGATCTGGACAAACTGGAGAAATGGCTTGAATGGTTTGAAAATAGAATGAAGTTCAATAAGGACAAATGCAAAGTACTCCACTCAGGAAGGAACAATCAACTGCACACATACAAAATGGGAAATAACTGCCTAGGAAGGAGTATTACAGAAAGGGATCTGAGAGTTATAGTGGATCAAAAGCTAAATGTGAGGCAACAATGTAACTGTTGCAAAAAAAGCAAACATAATTCTGGGATGTATCAGGAAAAGTGTGGCAATTCAGACACTAGAAGTAATTCTTCCTCTCTTCTCAGTGCTGATAAGGCCTCATCTGGGGTATTGTGTACATTTCAGGAAAGATGTAGACAAATTGGAGAAAGTCCAGAGGAGAGCAACAAAAATTATTAAAGGTCTAAAGAACATGACCAATGAGGAAAGAATGAAAAAATTGGGTTTGTTAAGTCTGGAGAACAAAAGACTGAGTGGGAGATGATAACGGTTTTCAAGTACATAAAAGACTGTAGCAGGGAAGAAGGAGAAAAATTATTCTCATTAACTTCTGAGGATAGGACAAGAAGCAGTGGGCTTAAATTGCAGGAAGGGAGGTTTACGTTGGACATTAGGAAAAATGTCCTAACTGTGAGGGTAGTTAAGCACTAGAACAAATTACTGAGGAAAGTTGTGGAATCTCTGACATTGGAGGTTTTGAAGAATAGGTCAGACAAATATTGTCAGGCCTGCTTTGAGTGCAGGGGACTTGACTAGATGACTAACTGAGGTCCCATCCTGTCCTACACTTCTGGGATTCAGTGCATTTTGTAGACCTTAATATATGATAGGGTACTAATGAGCCACTTTATTTTTAATAGTTATACTGATTCCATGCCATTTTACTGATTCATAGTTTCTTGGAACATAGCAAGTCCCAGCTGTTCCTAATGAATTCAGTCTAAGATCACAGTCCTCTGTGCTTTTTTGAATGACAGTGAGCATAGCATAAGACAGCAGCCCCCTCCCCACTATGTTCAGCTAAATACAAAATAGATAGAAAAAAGTATGTAGCAACATGTTTTATGTTGCTATTCCATTTTGGCTAATCCTGTGTTGTACACTGTGTAAAGCATTTTAATGGTCATTAATGCAAAAGGTTTGTCCTTTCCTAATGTCTGATATACAAATAAAATTCTGAATGACTGGCCAGGAGTATATGATTGTATTTCATGGTTAATGTCTTTGCTTTGGTTGTCTGCTAGTGGTGCCTTCATAGCATCTTAACATCTTAATAGCATGGACCACATCTTAATAGAGAGATTGTCTCAGACAATTCCCCTCTCATTCATAGCTTTGCAAACCTCTTTCTCCCTCACTGATGACTGAACACAATCTCTGTGGCAATTACAGTAACTGCTTACATAGAAGAATAACATGTGAACAGTATTAATGAATGTTTAACTTCTTTTAATTTGATTTAGCAGCCAGAAATAAGAGGCCTGGCTCTCATTTAAATTAAGGTCCCTTTACACTTCAGACCAGTGTTACACTTTACACAACATTTTAATGTGAACGAAATAGAATCATAGAATCATAGAGTTGGAAGGGACCTCAGGAGGTCATCTAATCCAACCCCCTGCTCAAAGAAGGACTAACCTCAGCTATATCATCCCAGCCAGGGTTTTGTCAAGCCACATCTTAAAATCCTCTAAAGATGGACATTGCGCCACCTTTCTAGGTAACCCATTCCAGTGCTTCACCACCCTCCTAGTGAAAAACTTTTTCCTAATATCCAACCTAGATCTCCCCCACTGCAATTTGAGACCGTTGCTCCTTGTTCTGTCATCTGCCACCACTGAGAACAGCCTAGCTCCATCCTCCCTGGAACCGCCTTTCAAGTAGTTAAAGGCTGCTATCAAATCTCCCCTCATTTTTCTCTTCTGCAGACTAAACAAGCCTAGTTCCCTCAGCCTCTCCTCATGAGTCTTGTGCTCCATCCCCCTAATAATTTTTGTTGCCCTCCGCTGGACTCTCTCCAACTTGTCCACATCCTTTTTGTAGTGGGGGGCCCAAAACTGGACACAGTAATCCAAATGTGGCCTCACCAATGCCGAATAGAGGGGAATAATCACTTCCCGCGATCTGCTGGCAATGCTCGTACTAATGCAGCCCAATATGCTATTAGCCTTCTTGGCAACCACGGTACACTGCTGACTCATATCCAGTTTCTTATCCACTGTAACCGCCAGGTCCTTTTCTGCAGAACTGCTGCCTAGCTCATCAGTCCCCAGTCTGTAGCTGTGCATGGGATTCTTCCATCCTAATTGCGGGACTCTGCACTTGTCCTTGTTGAACCTCATCAGATTTTTTTTGGCCCAGTCCTCCAATACGTCTAGGTCACTTTGTATCCTATCCCTACCTTCCAGGGTATCTACCACTCCCCCTATCTTAGTGTCATCTGCAAACTTGCTGAGGATGCAATCTACCCCATCCTCCAGATCATTAATGAAGATGTTGAACAAAACCGTCCCCAGCACCGACCCCTGGGGCACTCCACTTGTGACCGGCTGCCAGCTAGACATGGAGCCATTGATCACTACTTGTTGAGCCCTATGCTCTAGCCAGTTCTCTATCCATTTTATAGTCCATTCATTCAAACCCATACTTCTTTAACTTGCCAATAAGCATACTGTGAGAGACTGTATCAAAACTTTGCTGAAGTCAAGGTATATCACGTCCACCACTTTCCCCACATCCACAGAGTCAGTCACCTCTTCATAGAAAGCAATCAGGTTGGTCAGGCATGACTTTGCCTTGGTGAATCCATATTGACTGATCGTGATCACCTTCCTCTCTTCCAAGTGCCTTAAAATGGATTCCTTGAGGACCTGCTCCATGATTTTTTCAGGGATTGAGGTGAGGCTGACTGGTCTGTAGTTCCCTGGATCCTCTTTCCTTCCTTTCTTGAAGATGGGCACTATATTTGCTTTTTTCCAGTCATCTCCCCCAATTGCCACGAGCTTTCAAAGATAATAGCCAATGGCTCTGAAATCACATCAACCAACTCCCTCAGCACCCTTGGGTGCATTGTACCTGGCCTCATGGACTTGTACATGTCCAATCTTTTAAAATTGTCTTGGACCTGTTCCAATGCCCATCCCATTCTCCATGCATTACCAGCAAGTGTTTCACAGACCACTTGTGCTGCTTAAGCCACAGTGGAAAACACTCGTTTGTACTCTTTACAGCAAATGATAACTGGGGAAATTCTTATCAGATCATATTTCACTATCACCATGTTCCCAATCATAAAAGTAAAGGACTGGGTGTCATGAGAATTTCATTCTCTTTTTGCTATGCCATAGATTTGCTGTGTACATGGGCAATCCTTTGACCACTGTGTGCCTTGATTCCCCTATTTGTAAGACTGGGAATAAACTTTAGTTACCTCACAAGAACTGTGAGGTCCCTAAGTCATTAATGTGTGTAAAGTATTTGGAAAGTCTCACATGACAGACACTATAGAACAGTGTTTCCCAACCTTTTGGAGTGAAAGCCCCACTAGTTAACGCTATGTAAAACATGTGCTCTCCCCTCATCAGTCATAAACACATATAACCCCTATAAACATATGATAATAACCCTGAATTACATTAATAATAATAAATGGATCTGACCTGAGTAAGTAGCTAAGCCTTCCCTGGTACAGCCACCACCACACGCCCCGTGTGGCCCCACCTCTTCCCATCCTTCATGGAATGAGCATAATGGAGGCTGGCCCTGACGAGCTGGCTGGGGCTGCTGCAGGCCTCCACTGGCACAGGGCTGCTCCTCTCCGGCCAGGTGCTCAGGCAATGCGAGGCTGGGGGGCAGCTGCTCCTCTGCTCCAGCTGAAGCAGAGTTTGGGACTGTTGCTCCACTCTGGCCGGCACAGAGCCCGGGGGGTTCTTCAAGCATGGAGCTTGGCAGGGGCTGCTCCTCCGATCCAGCCAGCATGGAACTCGAGGCTGCTGTGCCTGGCACGGAGCTTGCGGGGGCTAAATGACCTCAATATTACCGAAGCCTCATGGACCACCCCCACAAGGGGTCCCATACCCTAAGTTGGGAACCATCGCTATAGAAATCCAAACAACAAAATCCCCAAGAGGAGAAAATTCTGTACTGGAACATCAAACAGAGTTCTTGTCTTTTATTAAAATAGAAGTTATTTATCATCAAAATCAGACAATAAAACCAATTTACAGAATGAAAACATGAGCTTTCTCCTCCCACTCCCCAAACCAGATTCATTCTCATTCTGTTCCTGTCTGCACCCAACATTAGATGAAAAAGCCATTACAATAAGAAAGCGATGTTGAGTCAGTGATCATGTAAGCACGTATATATACACTGATGACTCTGGAAATCTCAAAGAAGTCTGAAAAATCAGTTTTACACTTAATAGCTTCTTAGGTGTCTCAGTGACAACCCATTAGTTTCAGGATACTTCGCTATAGCCACGATCTCAGTTCTACCACTCAGCTCATCATTGTCCTCAGGATTCAGATCAGGTCCATCTTCTTCGTATAGCTGCATCAATCAGCTTTAGCTGAATGAATGAGTGTTGTACATGCCTGTATTGTGTTACAAATAATACAGTAGTGAACTTAGATCTACTACAAATGACTGAATGCAAGTATCATCTCTAGTCAGTGTTTGGCCTCTCTAATCTTAATTTTCTTCCGTTCTTAAAAAAAAAACCCACTGTTGTTATAAGAACCTATTTAGAATAGAATGGTACAGTAGTCCACTACTGTAATATTATAATCACAGTAGTCCACTACTAAGGACTATAATCACATAAAACAGAATATACACAACCCTTCGAGAGCTGGAAGATTAGAGTCCTTCATCCTATTAGAAAAATGTATACTTTGATTATCTCTGCACTTTCTTTTTGTCCCCCAGCTTTCTCACTTCCCTTCCTCCATTACATCCTGGTGCTCTCTCCTTCCCCCACTCTATACAGCTATACTTTGTTACTGCTGCCTTTCAGCTAGGCCTGACCTTCCATCCCTAGGCACATAAGCTCTAAATTCTGTTTCTTGGGTCGAACAAAAGATCTTTGCACAAAGTAACAATTAGATGAAAAAGGGGAGCTTGGGCTGCAGTTGAGAGGTAACTGACAGTTGTAAGAGGCCATCAAGCAAACCAGAGAGGCCCTGCCACGGTCAGAACACAGCAGCAGCACAACCTCCTTCAGTTTTACCCTATCTCCTAGAAGTTACTTGACACAGACTGCCAAAAACAGGAATACTTCCAGCCAATAGAGATTGTTGGAAGTTATGTTAATCCCAAATATTAACTACACTTGAATTATGAAGAGATTTCTTCTAATTATCCTAAGATCTTCAACCTTGAAATATATTTTGCCCAGGATATTTATTAGCTAACAGAAGGCACATTAAAGTTACCCTCTAAATAAGCTCTTCTATGAGATTGGATTTATTATGAAGGAACATGCTAAGTAGGCCTAAACATTATCCAAGAAATGTTGCCTAAAAAGAATCCTGATGTAAAATTGACCTTGTCTCTACTTGGGTCTCTCTCTAAAGGGCCAAAGCTAAACACAAAATCCCAACACCCCCGATTGTTGGAGAAGTTTGGATTAGAATCCAATTCCACATCCAAACTTCATGTCTTGGGCGCTTCTCCTCTCTAATAGCTAGGTAGTGGCACTATATATACACTATATGGTGCAGGGAGTGCTATGAAACTACCCCACACCAGCAGGAGGAATGGAGAAACTCCGGCAGCTTCTTGAGCATGGGTTCCCCCTTGCCACATTCTAAGCACCTGGTTCCCCCTTGCTACATTCTAAGTATCCTGCCCCCTGTAGCACAGCTGGAAAACTGCATCTCACAGTATTGCTCTAAATATGGCCCCTTAGAAACTTGTGAGTTCTTTTTGTATTCCTCCCTGACTCCAATCTGCCACAGTGTAACTTCCTATACATTTAATGCCCTACATTATTAGAAAAAAAAATATTTCCCCAGCTGAGTAAACTATGCTTTTCTTGAAATCTTATCCTCACTTGCCTTCTGTGAACATAGCTTCTCCTGGTCCTCCTCTTACCTTTCATATTGCTCCTTCAGAGGATCCTCCTCATCCCCACCCCTCTCCAGCTCCTGTGGGGATTCTACATGGCTCTGTTCTTGGCCTTCTCCCTCTATACCTTATATCTGGGTACTCTCATCTGCAAACACAAACTCCACTGCCTTGTCTATGTGGACAATTCACAGCTCTATCTCCTTAGTCTTCTGCCTAAACTGAAATCCCAGTCCTGTCTCTCACTTGTTTCTCTGACATCTCCTCATGGAGATCTAAGTCATCAATTTACGCTCAATATGACAGCTAGAACAGAATTCTTAATCTCTCCCAGTCCTCCATGCCACCTACATTCTTGACTACTATTGTAGCCTGATTGATTATTGAAATAAATTTATTGGGGTGCAAACAGGTTCCTTTTTAGGTAGCACTTAAAAAGGATGAAATTGGTGAAACACAAATTTTAAGATTTAGTTAATACTGATGAACAACAAATTATAGAAAAGATATTTAAAGTATAAATGAGATAAGTACAGTAATTCAAGTTGTTGCAGAAAGCCCACATTCTGCACAATACACTGAACTGAGGGGTTGGCTTGTGCAGTGGAATTATGTAGTTCGTCTTCAGTTAATATTTTAGTGGTATTCTTTTTAGATTCTGTTTGGGTACACAAGGGCCTTACACAGAGCTCCTGTATAGCTCCAAAGCTTGTCTCTTTCACCAACAGAAGTTGCTCCAATAAAAGATATTACTTCATCCACCTTGTCTCTCTCATAAATTTGTCATTCTGATATTTTAAGGGTCCACCTGTTCATATGGTTAACCCCACATGTATGCCACTCTTGTTTTAAAATTAGTGTTTTAGCCTCTTGCTTTAGCAAACCCCTTTATGTTTGCAAGATAAGAGGTCAATGTAAACAGACCCTTTGTATGTCCTAAACAATAAAGCTAATTTATTATCCAAAAAGCAAGTGATAGGGGAGCATGATGTAATTGGGCTCTCACGTGTTTGGACAGGATTAACAGGCTGGCTTAGAATTTATTTAATTAAGGGAAGTCAAAAAGACCTAGTCCCTAGTTTAAAGCCTTATACAAGGAAAATAAAAACATTGTAAAGACAATTCAGCCATTAAATTCTTAGTGTATCAGGTTTCCTTTGAAAAACTTCAGGGAACCTATTAAACCCTCCAATATAATTTTGGGACCATTCACCTCTTTTTCAAAAGGTTGAAAGCTTTTCCTTTAAAGGTTAACACAGCTTTTATTACTGCTAAGTTTCCGCTGGAATAGATGTTTTTTCGCAAGGATCTTTCATCAAAAATAATATCAGAAAAAGAGACCTGCCTCACCGGTCACTTATTTCAAAATTGTTCGTAAATACTATTAAAAATTCAACAAATTTCCATTTCCCTTATTACACAAAGATGTTAGGAATAGTAAAAAGGACCAATCGAACTAAAAGCTCGTAAATGCCAATAGTAAATTGGGACTTCTAATTCCCATAATTTTAATGGCTTTTACATTAACTTTTGCTCCTTCAAAAGACTTCACTTTTTGAGGTGATAACTGGAAAAGTAAAAAAAATTATCTAAATCCTAATGTGACAAACACATAACTCATAAATATACACCTGCAGTCCTTGCACGATCATTTACACAAGATGCATTGGTAAGTAGCTGTCAGAATTGGGAAAATCTAGACAAAAGGCAAAAGGCCTAATTTAATCAAGGAGAAAAAGGAGGGGAAAAGCTAACTGAAAGATTGGTGACTAGGTAATGCTCTTTTCCTATAATGTATCAGAGCATGGTTGGTGCCATAGGTGATAAAACCATATGACATATGACATAAATTGATGTGTATATAAAATTCTAGTGACTAGTAACAAACAAGATGTAAATAAGTTTTGTCATGTTAATTATGGTTGTATTAGGAAAAGATCTGTCCTCATAGGTATCAAGTAATCTTGCAAAGGCCAAAGATGAATCCTAAATCATTGTTTGGCTGCTGCTCCTAACCAGCAGTCCAATAGTGTGATCATCAGCCGGGCAGGCCCTGGCTGAAATATTTCCTTCGGGCCTGGAGCTGAGCAAGAATTTACATGCTCTGTATATAGAATAATAAGCCCTTTCTGGAAGAAGCAAGCAAGATGTAACTATTAGGATTGATGTTTAATTTCACAGCAGTCAAATACCATCTATGCAATCTGATGCAGTGATGACATCATCAGCTGGAAATATACTTGATCTAAAGGAACTTTTCTAACTAAAGTATGGAACAAAGGGACACTATCTGCTTGAATTAATGAGACTGTACTGGTAACACACAATACTTCTGCGCTTGTTGGTTATAACAGCATTTGGAAAAAGGGAAAAAGGGAAGAGGCTGTTATGTAATACACGGTGATACAAGGTGATCACATTTGGAGTACTGTGTCCAGTTTTGGGCCCCCACTACTGGAAGGATGTGGACAAATTGGAGAGATTCCAGCAAAGGGCAACAAAAATGATTAGGGGGCTGTAACACATGACTTATGAAGAAAGGCTGAGGGAACTGGGCTTGTTTAGTCTGTAGAAGAGAAAAGTGAGGGAGGATTTGATAGCAGCCTTCAACTACCTGAAAGGGGGTTCCAGGGAGGATGGAGCTAGGCCGTTCTCTGTAGTGGCAGATGACAGAACAAGGAGCAATGGTCTCAAGTTGCAGGGGAGGAGGTCTAAGTTGGATATTAGGAAAAAGTTTTTCACTAGAAGGGTGGTGAAGCACTGGAATGGGTTACCTAGGGAGGTGGTGGAATCTCCATTCTTAGAGGTTTTTAAAGTGCAGCTTTAGTTGGGGTTGATTTAGTTGGAGTTGGTCCTTCTTTGAGCAGCGGATTGGACTAGATGACCTCCTGAGGTCCTTTCCATCCCTAATCATCTATGATCACTGTTCAGGTTAAAGGTAAAAATCCCATAGCAAATTCTGAAATTATAATCAAATTAAAGAATAAAAAATGCCCCACTTTGTTATCAGACTGGAAAGTGGTCTTACAGCTATATTAAATATACTAAATACGCTAAATATATAATATACTATATATATATATATATATAATATATAATATACTATATATATATTATATATATTCCTGCTTTGAGCAAGGGGTTGGACTAGATGAGCTCCTGAGATCCCTTCCAACTCTATGATTCTATGGTTAATAGCAAGTATTTTAATTAATAATGTGCCATTTATTTATGTCTCAGTTGTTTTAAATTGTGTTTTAATGGTAGCAACCTTCTACTCCATACTCCTTGTGGAGAAAGGTTTACCCTATCAGTGACAAGTTGGAAAAATGGCTAGCGTAAACTGAACAAATAATTGTTACCTTTATGCTGAGAGTGTTGCAGTGACTGTGTCTAAAAGATTTAAGATGTCTCATGTTATTAGAGAGCAACAGTTATTAAATTTGCCATTTATAAAATACACACACACACACACAGTCACTCACACTCACCCGCCCCTTTGGGATAAGAGTTTGGGATCTGTGACTGCACACTTAATAACCCTAATTCATATTATTTAAAGAAATGTGCTGTGTTTAGTCCTTTGTGTGTGTCATTTACTGCTTCATTGTCAATGTTTAACTCTGACAGATTCGTTTAACAAATATGCTGCTGTTGAAAAGAGTAGGTCAACTCAAAGACGATGTCTTCAAGGAACAACTGAACTTCCTCCCCTGGCAGTATATCAACCTGACACCCAAATGTGGAGAACACTGCACACCAGCTATTGCTCTGTGGGGTCTATCAATATGTATGCAGATGTGATATGTTGGAGGTGATCACTCCTTTGTGCATTCAGGTGAACAGGAACGACCAGTAAAATTAGTCACAAGGGCCAGCTGCCCTTTCTAATATGCTCAGTGCTGTTAAAGTAAAAGGTACAGCAAAAGAGGAACCTATAACACAGAAGGACAGTATTGAATAGTAACCAACTGAACGAGTTATAGTTGTTGGGGAAACTAGGTGTGCTGTCAGCATTCCAAGATTTTATTTTGAACCTTTACTAAAAACCAGGATTGGGCTGACAATTCTCACTCCAGTTTCCACTTTTGAAAACATTTCTGTAGTTAACTGACATTACAATTATCAAAGCATGGCTGTAAATTTAAGTCCTCAGTTGTTTGTGCTAGATGCCCCATTAGTTCCTTTATACTTAAACAATCAACAAAATAAAATTATAGCTTTGTGTGTGGATGGACTAGGAAAAGGTGTATAAAAGATGTTATCAACTCCAGAATCTCAGCAGGTTGGATCACCACATCTTTTATACACCTTTTCCTAGTCCACCCACATGTCCAGGACCTTCTGAGATAAAGTTTCAGCCTCTAACCACATGTGGCATTTCAGCTAACCACAATTAAACTTCTGACCACTGGCACAGGCCACTTGCATCAATAAATCCTGTAAGTCAATGTGGTCTAACTGCCTCCCTACAAATCGAAAAAAAAGTTTCCAAAAACTTATGTTAAAAATAACTATGGCAAGATTACATGTGCCTGTTAGTTTGTGATGCCTCCCTTGTGGCCACTTTGAGAACACATGATGTGTGACCTAGGGTTAGCACCTATGGCCTGCTTCAGCCACCTCTGCTCACTCTTACCACAGCCTATTATTTTTAGGCCTCAATTGCCTACTTTGAGGGTACGTCTTCACTGACGGCGGCAAATAAAAATAATGGAAGTTATAAGTATGTTTAGCAAATCAATTATATTTTATCCAAAACTATACAGCTACCAAGATAAGGTCAAGAGTTAATGGTCAACACTGTGGAAAATACCACCAATCCGTTATTGCTCAGGCCTGTAACCTAGGCAGCATCTTGGACTCTGACTTCTCTCTAGGTCCCCACATATTTAAGTCTTGACAATTCTTTCTGCTTAACATATCTAAGAAGTGGCATTTCATAGCTATCCATGCAGCTAAAACTTTCCAGGCTATCTCACATCCTGATTTACAGCAACAACCTTCATTCTGGCATCACTCATATCCATTCAAAATGCTACTGTACAGATTATTTTCCTAGCCTGTTGCTTCGGCCAGGTCATGCCTCTCTTTGCATCCCTTTACTAACTCCCTCTTCTCTGTTTATCAAACATAAGCTACGTGTGTTCATTTGTAAGGCTCTCCACAGTGAATTGTCAGTTTTGAAATTCAGTGGGGTGGATTCCCACATCCGATTGGCCCATGATGCCAGCTACCAGCACCCACTTGTTAAGTTTTCAAGCAAGCACCTTCATGTTTTCTCCCATGTTGTCCTGCACATTTGGGAGGAACTCCCTGTACACATCTGCAAAACTAACTCAAATCCTCCTTAAAACTGAGCCAATATGCTTACAAAAACTAAACAATTAGGATGCTGGTGTACTGAAACTACTACCTATCATATTGTCTCATTTTTTCCTTGTACTCCCCCCCATCTGTCTGCATCCATCTGTTGTCTTTTGTCTTGTCTTAAATTGTGAGCTTTTGGGGGAGGAACTGTATTTTTTGTTCTGTATATACAGTGCCTATCACAATGGGATCCTTGTCCATGAATGGGGCTCTTCAGTACTATGATAATATAAACAACCACCTGCATCCCTGCAGTCATGTTCAAAACACTTTTCCAGGAACTAATAATAAATTCTAATCTAATTTCTCCAGCCTTAGAGTTGCAGTTCAGTCTGCCTTTGGCTTCTTCTAGTACTTTTACAATTCTAAATGATTCCCCAGCCACAACTATTTCTCTTTTCCTAATGATCAATTCTTGTAAACACACTTCCAAAGATCCTTTTAACTCTTGATAAACTACTGCTTTGTTCTTGACTACTGCTCTAGCATTTTAAGCATATAATTCAATTAAGAAGTTTTCATAACAAATATCAAATCTTAAAGGAGGAAAATAATTCACAGCGAGTAATTTATTCAGCATATTTTTCTTTTTTTATTCATGAATCAGCAGCACATACTTTAGGATTTATTCGTTAATTAAAATTCTTTGCCAAGTAATTTCTGGGACAGATTCTGTTACGTTCAATGGGACCACTCATGAGAATCTACTGCTAAAGTCTTTGCAGGACTGGGGTCCAAGGATGACTCAAAAGACTAGATTCTACTCTTACCCATGTTACATATTTTATTTCACATGGATTTAAATGGGGTCACTCAATGTGACTAAGGGTTCAATTGAACTATTTGCATGCATAAAGTTAAGCATATTCATAAGTCTTTGTGATCAGGGCCTTAGTCTGTCACTCATTCATCAGCAATTTGTTGCAAGTGTTGAATACTCAAAATTCAAGCTGTGACAATTAGATTTGCCTGGACATAGCCATCACATGATATGTTTCTCTTCCATGACTGTTAAGTGTTACTCTTAGAATCAGGTCTTTGCTGAGTATACTTGCACCTATGAATTCAAGTTTTGCTTTCCATGACTACTACCAATATTAACAAACTTACTTTCCCAACACCTTTCCTGGCCATTATGATTTTTGCTATAATAGTCTCAGAAAGTATTCACAAGAGTGATGCAAACACAATTTAAACAAATTTAAAAATCCAATAGAATTTTTCCAGAAGTTTTTTGCCTATTTGCCCATCTTATTAAAATTCTCATAGCTACATCATAATTTTCTATTACATAGCTGCTTATCTATTTTTCTTACTAATAGTGTCATAAAATAGAAACAGACACCAACAATTCTAATTCAGTTTTATGCAAGAATGACATTTCACTTTTTGGAAAATGAGTTGTAGAAGGGTATTGTCACTTTTCCCACTCTGGGATGGAAAGAGGCCACACTGACTCACTCGATCACCACCTACAGACAGGAGGTGAGCCAATAGGCAGTTAAGGGGGGTGGGGCAGGGCTGAGGAACTAAATAGCTTATAGTCTCTGGCCCTCAGGTGGGTCAGGGCAAGTACACAGCCTAGAGCCCCCAGGCAGGGTGGATCTGGCAAGGAAGCAGTCTATAGCCTCCGGCCTCCAGAAAGGGTGGGTCTGGCAAAGAAGCAGTGCATGGGAGGCGCATGAACTGCTTGTTCGGAGAGGCTAGCCCCCCCAACATCCTCTTCCACCAAGACTCCATCCTACTTCCCCGCTGGACCCCGCCCAGGCCCCTGTGGTTTCCAGAAGAGCCCCACTCTAGTTGGCCTGAGTCCTGGGCCCTGGTCCCACCTGCCAAGGCCACCAGCCCCGAGCAGGCCCAATCCCAGGGTGTTGAACTGGTCCCAGCACCAGCCAGCCCCAGCTCTGGGCAGAGTGCCAGCCCTGGGCCCAGGCAGAGCACCAGGCCGGGGCCTAGCCAGCCGAGCCCTGGCCTGCTCACCCTAATGTCGGCCTACCTCAGCTCCAGACTATCAGCCTGGGCCAAGTGGCCCCAGCCCTGGAGTGCCCAACCACGTCTAGCTGTCAAGGAAGGCTAAGCCTTCCCTGGCCTTATAGACCTGCCACCCATGGAGCAGTCATAGCCCCCAGGCCTCAAGGGAGCAGTCTATAGTCCAGGATCTTGGCTCAAATAGATGATGGGAAATCACAGGCCTCTTGGTAGTTGGGTGCGGTGGCAGTGATACATGAGCCCACTCAACTCCACTGCATCCCAGCCCAGGGGCCTAACAGTAGGTGAGTACCACTGGGTCAGCAGGAAATCCGATTGTAATGCACTGACCAGGGGCGCAGGCCCCAACACAGCCAAAGTGCAGTTGGCCATCCATGGACTACTTCCTACCCTCTCTTAGTGGTGTACCTGGGTCTACGGAACATCCTCGGTTACCTCGGGGTAGGTGGCTTGCAGCAGTCCCAGACAGTTCCCTGCAGACACAGGCTCCCCAGTGAGCAGGGCATCTCAGGGCTCATTGACAAAGGCAGCAGCCTGGGTCCATGGAGTATCTTTGGTTAACCTGGGGTAGGTAGCCAGCAGCACTCCCGGAGGTTCCCCTGCAAGCCCATGCTCCCCATCTGCAAAGGTGGCAGTCTGGAGTAAGCCAGATGCATCCATCTCCCTCACTGGAGCTGGAGGTCCTGTCTTTTATTACTTCCTGTCCTGCCCACCCACTTCCAGTGGGAGGAGTGAGGTTGGTCTGGCTTCTCCCCCTCTGGCTCAGAGGAAGTCCACACCACCTCAGTATAGGAGTATAGTTTACTGCAGAGAAATATTGAATCTTGCATGTACGAAAAATTAAAATGTCATACCTGGACAAGACTGCTGTGGAATTATTATAGTTATCTTTATAACTGGAATTCAGAGAGTAGAAAATGTATTTTCTCTTTTAACAGACACATACATCCACAGACTAGTTTCTACTTCCTAGATTCTTCCTTTAGATGTACCACAGAATGAAAACTGGAGATATCCTTACATCCATTCAGCTGTTGTTTCAACAGGATCAAATTAGGATTATAGAATTATATTAGAAACACAGTATGAAGCCAATTTAAGATACTGTAATCAAAAGCAACTTTATTTCAACAAGATGTGATCTAAACTGCAGACTCAAAATGCCAATTTATTTAATATATTTAATGCATCTGACATACTTTCCAAGGTCCTGATATTATAAAATGCTTATAGTGTTCAAAGAGATTGACAGCTAGATTAGTACAGAACTGAGCCCACTTGATACCTCATATTAAAATACATGGTTAGACAGGATAGATTCTGCTTAGGCATCCCTTCATCTCCTTGCTAAGATTTTCATACCTCCTTCTGTGGGGATGATGATTAAGGAAATTTTCTTTTCTAAGATTTGTTAGGAAATTACACTTAAAGCAAAGTACTTTGGGTTACCACCACACACAGCAAGCCAGCAGCTCCCTTCTTTCCCTCCACATTTTTCAATCTAAGTATTAAGATGCACAGGGCTGCTACACTCAATCAGTTGTGCAGATTTCAGAGAAAAGTATTTCACTGAGCTAGAAAAAGATATTACTACATTACAAGGTAACTATAATCAGGGTGTAAACTAGCAACCTTGCCCATCAGCCTGGGAATTATCAGCCATACCCAAATCAGTTTTCAGCTGCATTTATTGTCCAAATAATCACCAAACACAATGCTTCCCACCCTGAGTCTTCCTTCTCCAAGAATTACTGTATAAAACTGTACTATACCATACCTCATCTCATCTGTCTCCTTCTTCCTCTTTATAGGACACACGTATCCCTTCCTCAGCTGTATCTGATTAGTGAACAGGGCTTGCTGACCCCAGGCCTCTGGCCCTTAAAGGAACAGCTCAACCTGTTACACAGGGTTTAGGCACCTGTAAGACACAGTTTAATGCTTTGTGGGTTGTATACACACTCTGCACATATGCAGGATGACCACTGTATAAACCTACCCCCAAAAAAGAAAAGATAGTTGGCAAACCAAAGGCAAGGGCGATGAACACAGAAGAATTGGATGATAGGACACAATGAGGAGGCAAATGAAGGTCTAGACAGAGAGACAGTGGGAAGAACAAAATAAAATCTCACTATCATCACTGTGGTGATTTTGGTTATGAGTATCTTAGTATATTGCAAAATTAAAAAAAGTAAATCTAAAAGAAAATATTATATTCCCTCTCTT
This sequence comes from Emydura macquarii macquarii, assembly GCF_026122565.2. Classification (NCBI taxonomy): domain Eukaryota; kingdom Metazoa; phylum Chordata; order Testudines; family Chelidae; genus Emydura; species Emydura macquarii. The sequence continues at coordinate 13,126,531 of NW_027130520.1, read as the reverse complement.
AATGTTATACTATCAGGAAAGAAGAGAAGATAGGGGAATACTAGCCTGCAAACCGCACAATCTACTAAAAAAACCAGCTGCATCCCTAGTGCAACTCCATAGCCTTTAATGGAGTTACATCAGAGATGAATTTGCCCCATGATTTTTCAGTTAACAAATGGAGAGATTTTACCTATAAGGGATTCCAGAAACAACCAACAGACTTCAAAATAAACAAAAACAACAACAAAAAACAACTATCTTCTATTGAAATGGGATCTGCTATTGCAGGAGAAAAATAAGTTGTTCCCTTCTCCCTAATGCTCAAATTTATGAAACAGGATGGATAGGAAATAAGTGGCCCATAGGATGCTGTAAGTTTCTAATATTTTTCAGGTACAATTTTGACTAACTGTATTACGGCTTTACACAAAGTAAATATTAGTAAATGTAAACTGGTAGTTATCAAATATTTTATGTTGGTTGTAGTATCTCCCACACTCACACTCACTTACATACACACAGGGCTGTATCTGTAGGAACATCAGAATGTCTTTTTAAAATGAAATCCTTTGTCATAATTACTTACAACTTCCTAATCATCACTAATTTTATTAACCCACTTATGTAGCACTGTAAATATACCGAGTGCTTTACAAAATATGGAAAAACATGTTGTCTTCTCTGAAGAGCATACAATCCAACACAAACAATATAAAGACATATAAAACCAAGATTAGAGAAATGTCCAGGTAAGGAGAAATATAGGTAAGGTTGGTAGAGGTACAGGTACAACATTGTCCAGCATACAGATACATTGTATGAGATCACTAATCACAAGAAGAATTTATGGTAGAAGCAGATTTTAAGGAGGGATTTGAAGAAAGACAGAGAGTGCTTGGCAGCCACGGAGAGGGAAATTTTTGTACCTTTAGGCAGCAGCATAAAAGAACACAGGGAGCAAGAGGCAGGCAAGAAAGCACAGTCTCACATCAAGTTCCCATGGGGGAGAGAGGAGAACCTCCAATGCAGCACTGTGTTTTTAAAGCACAGTCTAACTCATAGAAATGACATAAAGGTTCAAAAGCTGAGTACAAAATTATAAATCAGATCTAGCTATCTGTCACACCACTATAATAGCAAAGAAAGAAAACAAACTAGAATGATTTTATACATCATGTCTGCTTAGGTATTCTTTCAGAGGGAATCTGCTTAGCAGATATGGGAGGAGAGGAAAGTATTTATAGATACACTAAGTGTTTGATTAGAAATGGCAAACTGTAGGAGTTTGTTATTTCATGAAGTGGATATTTTAAGATCATCCTGCTTTTCAGGAATTCTTTAGAAAGAATTATTTTAATGTCAATCTACAGAATAGGTTTTTTTAAAAAGAAAACTAGAATAGCTCCTTAAGGGGTTCACTGTAGCAGAGACTAATTCCACAAATAAAATGAGTGTCCTGGTAGCAAGGTTCATTGTAATTCTGAATTATCAGTGCAATTTACAACACTTCAACAAATGTAGACATCTACTAAGGAGCTGGCCTAAGCAATCTAAGTTTGTGGATACTGCCTGCTTTTTTATCATCACCAACAAGAGCCAGACAACGGAAAACATGTTCTCATCTGGGGTTGCTATTGATTTCAAATGATGAAGTACACTATGAAGCAGAAAGAATGATGCTTTGCCATAAGCTAAGTTGGAAAAAATATTGTAAACGCAACAAGGTGCTTTAACTTGCAAATTGAGCAAATGTAATATGAAACTATGCAAGATCTATGAATACATCTAGCATTGCCATTTAGAAATGTTATTAAGAGTGATTTTTCATAACAGGGAGATTCAAATCTACCACTTTTATGTTTTAACCCACTTATTTCTTCTCCAAGTGCTGGTCCCTATGTATATTCTAGTGGGATATGTCCCTATGTATATTCCAGAGGAAGAAGTCATTGAACCAGATCGTCTAGTACTAACAAATGTATCATAATCTACACCCAATGAAGCAGTCGCCCCATCTTCACCATCCCTGCCTGATAAGCACAGGCAATACCAAGAACTCTTGCAGAGGGTGGCAAATGAACTTCAAATCCCACTTCAGGAAGTTCATGATATTCCACAGGGATCTTGAACACAGGGTTCCTACTGGACTCAATTGGTTAGGTTTCCCAGTAAATGAGACCATCATGGAACCAGTCGGGGTCGTATGGTACACACCTGCATCGTGCACTCCTACTCTCAAAAGAGCTGAAAGACTACATTTTGTACCTGCAAAAGGAGTAAAAATTTTGTCCATGCACCCTGCCCCCAATTCCTAGTAGCACAAGCAGCCACAGAAAGATCTATACAGAAATACTTAGACAACCCCTGCGGACAAAGGCACAAAATATCTTGACCTTTTTGGGAGAAAGATGTTCACATCCGCCACCCTCCAGTTTAGAATTGCTAACTGGCAGGCCCTGTTAGTGAAGTATGATTTTATTAACTACCCTAGTTTCCTAAGGAGGATACAGCCCAGTTCCAAGTCCTTTTCAAAGAGGGTAGACTCATGGCAAAAACTTCACTCCAAGCCTTAGTCAATATGGTTGATTCTGCATTAAGATCTATAGTGATTGCAATAATAATGCAGCATGAATCATGGCTTCCCCACAATGTTCCCAAGATGATTCCAAGAAAAACAGAGGATGGAGGCCCTTTTTCAACTTCTGTCAGCTAAATATTTTTATTCACAATTGAAAATTCCTCATGGTTATGTTGACAATGATCATTCCCTCCCTGGGAAAAAGACACATGGTTTGCATCCAGTTGACGTTAAAGATGCTTACTTTCATATGTACTTTCACCTGTCCCACAGAGGGTTCCTCAGGGTTCTGGTAAGACAGAAACATTACCAATTCAGGTTACTCCCATTTGGTCTGGCAACAGCACCCCTAAATTTCATGAAGGACTTCTCAGTGGTGGCAGCACAAATGAGATGAAGTGTGTGACACTGTGTCTAAAAAAAATAGCGAGAGTTCTGTGGAACCTTAAAGACTAACAAATTTATTTGGGCATAAGCTTTTGTGGGCAGAAACCCACTTCATCGGATGCATGAAGTGGAAACTTCAGTTTGGTAGGTACATATACACATGCAAGGATGGGTATATCTGAGAACATCACCCCAGAAACTCCATATTCACTAGTGTCATGTAATTATGATATGGCCTCGCTTGGTATTATTTTTAAAAGTCTTGAACTGCTGAACAATAATATCCTGTTGGATTGTATGTGCTACCATAGTATGTTAGGTTATAAAATGTTGTAATTGCTACTAGAGCATGTTGTGAGGGGAGAACCATCTAAACCAGCTTTTCAGGTACAATAATGAAGTGGCCAGATGTGCTACTGGCCCATCAAGAAAAGATTCCACTATCAGGGATTGCCTACGGTGAAGGCTCCGCTGGAGGATACACATTCACAATGGGGTTGCTTGACCAATAGGAAGCAGCCGCCACGTTACATGCATGGATTTTTCTAGCAAGCTGAAACAGACTATAAAAGGAGAAGCATGACATCATCAAAGGGCTCTACCCCCATTCATCTGAACACCTGAAGGGGTGTCTGACAGACAAAAGGACTTTAAAAGAGGGCAGGGGAATCCCAGGCAGGGAAGGTTGCCCAGCCTGCATTTAAGAAACTGCTTCTACCAGCTAACAAGGGTGAGACATTGTTAATTCAAGTACTTGTTAGTATGCAGAATTTAGACTGAGAACTTATATTTATGTTATTTGGTAACTTCTTTTAATCTCTTTACATTAGCAACTTATAATCACTTACAATTTATTTTGCTGTAGTTAATAAACTTGTTTAATGTTGTACCTTAACCAGCATGTCTTTGCATGAAGTGTTTAGACAAACTGCTCAGTAACAAAAGCTGGTGCATTTTCCTTCCACTTTGACTGAAGGGCAGACTGGATAATAATCGCCACAGGTCAGGCTTTTTGATCAGAGTACATAGTGTGCTTCTGGGCTGAGGAGCCAGCTGGAGTTTCTCCATTGTTGGTTCATGAGTGGCTGGAAAGCACTCATTGAACTAAGCTGAGTATGGTCCCTACCTGTAGAAGGCTGTGTAAGTGCAAAACCTGCCAGAGGGTTGTGGCCTGTCACAGCATCACAGTGTGAGAGGGAGCCCAAGCTAGTCAGACAGAGGGCTCAGTGGCATCATAGCTACCAGGCAGTACCACCACAAAGTGTCTACACCATCTTCCTGTACTTGGATAACTAGTTCCTAACAGGCAGATCCAGCCAGGAAGTTCAATCAGCAATCTTATTTTTGCTCCATCTCTTGGCACCTTTTTGGCAATCTGCATAAACATGGAGAAGTCTACTCTGACTCCACACAGACCACAGACTTTATAGGAGTGACACTAGACTCAACCTCAGTGGAGGCCTACTTCCCTAGGGACAGATTCTGGGCCACGAGCAGCCTGACAAGACAAGTCACTCACAGACCTCAAACTACAGTGAAGGTCTGTCATTCACTGCTAGGTCACATGGCCTCTTGTACATTTGTCATTGTCATTTGCCAGGCTTCACCTCCATTGCCTACAGGCCTGGCTTTGGTCAGTTTACTTGGCAGACAGAGACAGCATGAATACCAAAGTGACAGTCTCTGCCAATGTCAGGGATTCCTTCATCTGGTAAATGAACCTGGACCAAGTACACACCAGAGTCCTTTTCCCTCCTCCTATACCCAACGTGACCATAATCATGGACACATAATCATGGACACACAACTGTGGTTACCGATGTGGACTCCCCACAATACAAGTTATGTGGACACCTCAGCAGGCCAGGATCAATAGCAGTTTCCTGGAACCCAGTAGTCAGAAGGGCCTGCAATACATTCCTCCCACTTATATGGTCCAGACTTGTTTAGAAAATGCCAGATGACATGACAACTCTCTTTTATATAAATAAAGGGATGCTGAGTGAAGATATTTTAAAGTACTTCAAAGGAAATAAGAAGCAGGTGAAAAATTGAAGAATTTCTTCTTAGAGTGCAAATCCTTTGGGACAGATACGATCTGATTATGTGTATGTTCAGTGATTATAGCAGGGCCCCCTCTATTAATCATGGCATCTGAGGGCTACCATAACAAATAGTAATAAATAATAATAGTCATCCTCTTGTGTTCTTGCTTAGAAGGGCATATATAATATATTGTGCATATATATAATTGTTTCAGGAGCTCCATTTTCCTCAAGTCCAAAGGTGGCAGATGGGTATAGACAGATATACAGCTAATGGTTGGATATTGTATTAAACATTAGCAGAAATCTATATGAAATCGCAAGACTCAAGCAGATTCTAGGCCAAGAATACAATGGGTTGAATACAAAGTGTAACTAATTAAAAAAAAAAAAGTTTATTTTTTTCAAAGAATATAACTGGCCGCTTTAAAAATTCCAGTTCAAAGATCAGTCCTTCACTTCATTTTGAGTTTTTACTGAGAAAAGAGTACATACAGTACTGGTCACTAAGAGCTAGATTCACAAAAAGACTTAAGCATCTAACTGCCACTTTAGGTGCCTAACTACCAGAATCAGGCCCCACTGGGATTCACAAAACCCCCACTCAGCTGCCACCAAACTTCATAGGCACCTAAACTGTCTCAGCGCCCAAACTTTTCAGTAAGATTACCCAGAGGGTCCCAATACATTAGGTGTGTTCAGAGATTGCTTACTGGATTGGGCCTCTCCTGTGATCTCACAGAAAGCAGCCATAGGGAAGAAGGAGGACCATCTACCTCATAACTTTTAGCCCCATGGTTAGGAGACTCACCTCTGATGTGGGAGACGTCTGATTTAAGTCCCCACTCCAGCTGTGAGGGGGAGGCGGAAATGATCTAAACAAGGATCTTCCACTTCTCATATGAATGCCCTAGCCACAGGGCTGCAGGATCCAAAAAGTAGAAACAAGAATTAATTGCTAAGGATGAATACAAAATAGCACAAATATGTAGGGACAAAAATCAGAAAGGCTAAGGCACAAAATGAGATATACTTAGCAAGGGACATAAAGGCAATAAGAGGTTTTCAAAATACATTAGGAGCAAGAGAAATATGAAGAAAAGTGTAGGTCCTTAACTTAGTGGGGAAGGAAAGCTAATAGCTGACAACATCAAGAAGGGTGAGATGTTTAATGCCTATTTTGCATCAGTCTTCACTAAAAAGGTTACTGATGACCAGATCTCCAACACAATTAATATTAACAACAACGGGGAAGGAAGACAAGCTAAAATAGGGAAAGAACAGGTTAAAGAATATTTAGACAAATTATATGTATTCAAGTCAGCAGGGCCTGATTAAATTCACCCTAGGATACTTAAGAAATTAGCTGAAACAACCACAGAACCATTAGCGATTATCTTCGAGAACTCCTGAAAGCTCACGAGGACCCAGAGAAATGAAGAAAGGCAAACATGGTACCTCTCTCTAAAAAGGGGAACAAAGAGGACCTGGGGAGTTATAGACCAGTCAGCCTAACTTCACTACTTGGAAAGATACAGGAATAAATTATTAAATAATCCATTTTTAAGCATCTACTAGATAATAGGGTTATAAGAAATACACAAGCATGGATTTGTCAAGAACAAATAATGCTAAATCAACCTAAGTTCCTTCTTTGATAGGGTTACTGGAATAGTGGATGGGGGAAATAGTAGATATGATATATCTTGATTTTAGTAAAGATTTTGACATTCCCACTTGACAGTCTAATAAACAAATGAGGAAAACATGGTCAAGATAAAATTACTATAAAGTGGGTGCACAAATAGGTGAAAGGCCAAACTCAAAGAGTTTTTATCAATAGTTTGTTGTCAAACTAGGAGGACGTATCTAGTGCGGCCCCACAGGGGTCAGTCTTGGGTCTGGTATTATTCAATGTTTTCATTAATGAGTTGGATAATAGAGTGGAGAGTACACTTGTAAAATTTGCAAGTGACATCAAGCTCAGAAGGGCTGCAAGCACTTTGGAGGATAGGATTAGAATTCAAAACTACCTTGACAGATTGGAGAATTGGACTGAAAACTAACAGGATGAAATGCGATAAAGACAAGCACAAAGTACTTCACTTTGGAAGGAAATAATCAAATGCACAACTACAAAATGTAGCATAACTGTCTCAGTGGTAGTGAAGGAGGACATTTTAGCTAATCACCAGATGCCTATGCCACAGCCAACTACTGAGATGAACTATCAATTATTTTGATTATTGCTTATTTGCTTATTTCTGAGAATAGTCATTTAGTAGGTTTTCTTTTGTGTGACCTAGTTCAGCCAAGGCAAAGCTGGAAGGGAAGAGAAGGGGTGAACCTGACTCTCCATGCCCTTTTCTTGACATGAGGGGATGAAAAGCAGGCAGTCGGAATATATTCACACCTGCAAGACTAACTACACGGAACCATATAATCACATCCTGTTTTGATAATTCTTGTAACCTTTGTCTTTACTTGACAATTGTTTCCATTTTATCAGCTATGTAATACTTTTGATTGACATGTTTCTGTAATTTTTGCAGTATAAGAAAGAGGTAGCAAGTCTGACTCAGGCAGATCACTTCATGGACACACTGAAACACTGCCAGCCATTCAGAAATCTGATTGATTCACCTGCAGACTACCTCAGACTTGTGAGGTAACTATCAAGTTTTTATGGTACTCTTACCACTTATTGTATTTGTAGGTGATTAAGACTAATAAGTGGATACTTCCGGTAAAAGTGATTCCGATGGGAATAACTGGAGACCAATAAAGTAAAGCTTTGAGATTAAAAGCACTTGGTTTTGACTTGTCTATGTAAGCCATGTAGCAGACAGAAGTACTACATTTCCTTTGGTTTATTTCCTGATAGTCCCTGCTGCCATTGACAGGCTTTGCAGCAACTGACCCACAATGTTCCAGCCACCAGTCACCTGGGCCTGGAAAAAACCCTGGTCTCCATACTGGCCCAGTTTCTCATGCCCGGAGTGCCAGTTGTCAGCACCAGCAGAAGAACTGAAAGCCCCCCTGGTACCACTTTCACTGATGGGCACGCCCTTTGAGAGGATAGCCATGGATTTGGTGGGGCCCCTCATGAAGAGTGTTGCCATCTGTATGTGTGTGGGGAGAAGGGGGCTAGGTTGAACAATCAGCACATGGATATACTTTCAGGGTTAATCATGAGGATTTTACTATGTAACTCCCATTAAGAACAACAGAAATCTCACAGCCAAATTTCTGAGCATCAGAATTAAAACTTACCCTGCAATGCTGCTGTGAAGATGCACCAGTTGTTTTTGGAAATTTTTACTATCAGGGGCAGAAAGTTGTAGTTTTTTGTTTTCTGGCTTTGATTGCAAAGTTGTAGCATTTTGGTTTTAGTTAAACATTTTTACTGTAGTACTTTTCACTTTAGTGGGCTGAGTTATTTGGATGTCATTTTCCTAGAATTTCGTTCTCTGTAAGATTTATATTTAATAGTTTCTTCTGACTCCCAGGTTTAAATTGCTTGTATTTCTCTAAGGCAGCCAGTCATTCTGATGATGGTGCATAATTTCTTTTGTTTAGTGGTTTGCTTGTCATTTTGTATGAAAAGCTTCTCTTACTTTTTGTTTAAATTTGTTTTTCCTCTGGTGCTTTAGTTTTCTGTTTCTATTTACGACATTATTAGAAGTATGGGCATGTTTTCCTGGGAACTGACAGCTATGGCTACAGAATTAATTGTCTTATTTAATATAAAGTTCCTTTCATTTTTATGTTTTCATTTTGATTATATAAGAAACTCTCTCCCACATTGATCAATATCTATTTCACCCATTTCAACATTGGGGCCTAAATTTATTTTGGTTCAGGACATCTGATAGAGACCTACTTTCCATAGGAAAGTGGATGTTATGGATTATTGACAGTGAAAAGGAAATATTCCTCATTTAAGAGATTTTATTTGGTTCTGTAATTCCTCTTTTTTTTCCCCATTTTGCATATGTGCAGATACAGTAATGCACGACATGTACAAAGACCTGGAACAATTTTTTTTAATTATTTGAATGTAATTCTTATCCACTTAATGAGCCTTCATTACTAGTATCCATTTGTGAATTGTTTTAGTACTTGTGAACAGTTAATCCCTGATTCTGAAATTAGCTGTGTGCTGCCACACCGATGCACCTGCAGTCAATTGCAGGACCAGGGCCATAGTATGTACTTGCTATTACATGAAACAAAGCAGTGGTCTCACCCTTTTTCACTAAGGTTATTCTAGGAGCCTCCAAACGTAACTACTAATTTGAGTTTGTGTTGTGTGTAGTTCAAAATTAGAATAATGCTGTGTAATTACACCTGTAAATAGTTCTCAAATGCCTTAAGTTCAGCACTGATTGGGTACATATATCTACTGTGAGCTACCATGTCCTGTTATACAGGATGAGAGGCATAACTCTCCTTACGCGGAGTCAGAGGATCTTCCATACACACCTTTTAATTTCAACCCATTCCCCACTTTGTTTCTTTTGCCACCCATGTAAAACATCCATCCTCAATAACATTAACTGCCTCTTATCCTCCCTATTTCTTGGTAGCTCTGCTTCTTGCCTTCCTCCAAATCCCTGCTGACTGTGCCCCACTCCATACCTCCCCATTCCTAGGACATTGATGCCTCTTTGGTGGTTAATGAGGGGATGTTGATGCTGTCTTTTCCTTTGCACAGGTGACTGCCTCCTCCCTCGTATTGCTACCCAGGGCTATGCAGGGAAGTAGGCAGAGGAAGTAGGCAGAGTTGATTAGGTAAACAGTTACTTTCCTTGTTCCCAACAGCTGCAGAAGCCTCCTGCAGTGAGGATAAAGATCTGATAGCTTCTGTTCTCTTCTAGTCCTCTGCTCTTCTCTCATCCTCCCTGCTGCTTCACACACGCCTCCTCCCCACAATCAAAGACAGATATTGAAACAGTAGCTCTCATGGGACCCATAGACTTGTTCACCCCAATCCTCCTAGGTCAGGACTTACATTTATTTCTTGATGCGCTAGTGTCAAGATGAGAAAAATTCCACTACTGATGTCAGGGCATTGGCTTATCAGCATCTGATGCTCCCATTGCATTACTAGAAAAATTCCAGCATTTCCAGTACCCCCAATATTGAGATGGCCAAATAGAGAAAATATAAAATCTAGAAAAGGACCTCCAAATTCTCCTACCTTTGCCAGTGAAAGAAATACATAACACTGTCTTGCTTAATTTCTATTTTATTTTTCTCTATTTTCTACAGATTTTGTGTTTTTTCTTTGTTTGTTGTTTTGTTTTTTGTGAGTTTTTTCTTTTGGTGGGCTAAGGATGAGACGCTAAAACATAATGTTTTATTATTTTACAGATCTGTATCCCATGTGGCTGATCTACTGCCTTCTCTGTAGATCTTCAGAGAGATGATGGCTAGCACTATGTTTTGTAACACAGATTTTCCTGCTGCTGGAAAGGCAAAAATATTGTTCTGAAAGATGCAGTAAGCTCTATCATCTCACTGAAGATTACTGCTATAGGAAGCTACAAAACAGCATTTTAAAAAAGGGTAAAGATATATATATCATAAGTCTTTAATATATGTGCCAATATTTTAGCAGTCCGCTTTTCAGTGTAGGAGAATTATCAGCAAATAGTGAGTAAAAGTTATTCTGAATCCAGAACTCCATTAAAAACATACAGGAAGAAAATCAGTGGAGAAAGCCATTGGCTTCTGTCATCTCTTATTCTTCTGTTTGAACTGTAAACTGAATTTTTGGTGCACGTGATTCAGTTGCTTGAAGAGTTTTGATGGCTATATTCCTTTTATTTAAAAACATGGTATGTCTACACGTTTTCTCTGGAATTTTGATGCCCTTTCAGATCTTCTTGCACACATACTTTTCTTTTTTTCCTGAAATTGACTGCTCCTGCCTGATGTTGGTTCTCCTGGGGAATCGAGTGCAGCTCTTAAGTTCATTATAAGTTAAACACGTTTTGCAAGGCAGATGTTATCTGGTAATAGCTTTAGAAGAGGATGGTTCTTCTCAGTAAAGTTTCTGTTATGATCTATTAGGATCCCTTTGACTGACAATACTTGATGAGTATATATTGTATAAAGTGAAGCCACTTTGCCAACAGGGTTGCTAAAATAGTGCCAACTAATATGAGCAGAGAAGCCCAGGCATCAGTGAGAAAAGCTACCTATTACACATTTCCTATTCAGAGGGAGTCCTCCCAGATACAATGTCAACAAGCCAGTGTGAGGAGTATTGCATTGCTGCTGTGTAAATTGTACTCTCTGGGACAGAGATGGTTGAATATTGTAGGAATAGTGTGTGAGAACATTTGTTCACCTAGTAGTTTAGAGGAATGGCTGTTTATACAAATATTTATATTGGCATGTATTTTTGAACGAAAAAGAATGACTCCTATTTGCTTTTCATCAATTTTTGCTCATTCTCCCTTTTCAAAAGGGGATAGCCATACATTCAGGGACCAAAAACTCTAATGGATTTAGGCACACCTGCCAACATATTTAGTCCAAAGAAGGGGGATGTTGGATTTACATAGATTGAATTAGGACTTGTCTAGACTAAGGATTTGCCCCAGTTTCAGCCAGCTATATAGCCGCACCAATGCAACCCCTAGCATGGAGCTCACCCTGGAGTTTAAAAAGGGGTAAACTTCATGGGTACAAATAGTAGCTTTATCTCCTTAACCTAAGGGTAGCACTGGTTCAGCTATATCAGTCTATCCTTAGTCTTGAAAAGACTGGGAAAGGACTTTTCATGCATTTTTCATACTATTGAAACTCCCATATCAAGGATGGCAGCAGGAAACTGAGTACACTGATTGCTAATTCTATCTCCCAATTAATGGTTTTGTCCAGCAAGAGACCCCATGAATTTATCTCCTGCCTCTTCTACACACACATTTTCTCTGAAATAATTTCCCATCTACCTATAAAATTATCTACTGTCCCTGGCACAGACCCTCCATGAATTATTCTGCCTCCCCAACCCACAGATCCCATCACCAATTGTAGTTGGGGGTGGGGGTGCAACATGTATTCAGATGCCACTGCCCCTCCACACCTTACCGCTCTGATTTGAGCCTATTCTCCAGCTGCTGTGCTCCTTGTTCTCTTCCCAGTTCTGGGTGAGGCTGGGAGGCAGGGGTAGCTATGAGCCTCTCACTCCTAGCAGATTTGGGGAGAAAGGAGTTTCTTCACCATCCCAGCACAGGGGTGGTGTTTGTGACATTGGGAGCCTGAGATGAGGAGTTGGGGGATTGGGAATAGAAGGGAAGAGTGCTCTCTGGCCCTTAAGGGAGGTGGGGCGGGGGAGAGGAGGCTCTGTCCATTTCATGCTTTGAAGGAGGAAGAAGCCCCTCAGCCTGTGGAGCAACTCTGATTGGATGCCTTCCCTCAGGGATGGGGTAGTGGGGGAGGCAGACAACCTAAAGTATTTTCCTCACTGATCTCTAGGCGGGTCAGAAAACCCACAAGACCTGTAATGTTGGCAGCCCTGGATTTAAATGACTAAACGCAAACCACAAAAAATGAATAGTGGAGGTGAACAGCCCAGGAATGCACTATAGGTGGAAATGTTTGTAGAAGCTATTTAGTAAATACTTTCATATATCAAAAATGTTTGTGGGAAACAGAATCAGTTTGCCAATAGAAAAATGACTAAATTCAACAAATTAGGCTAACTCTAGTTGAGAACTTAAGTCTCCAAAGCTGTTAGTTTGGCATCTCTCAACAGCATGGACAAAAAGATATCCCTTAGTAATATATGTTATAACATAATAACATATAACAATATATGTTAAATATTCTATGTATTTAAAGTAAATGACACTGCATCCAACTATGTTTCTAGAACTAGAATTTCATCTTTTAATATTCATGTTTTTGCTGCAGCCCTGAGTGAGGATAATTCTTTCATAGAATGCTCAAACCAGTTAAATGATTATTTTATTGGTTTAGTTTTTGGTCCAGACACAAACCAAGAAAACTAAAATATAAAAGCAAAGGTAGGAAAAACTCATTGGTATTTGAGATGGAAAAGGATACATAAGAACAGCCTTACTGGGTCAGACCAATGGTCTATCTAGCCCAGTATCCTGTACTCCAACAATGGCCAATGCCAGGTGCTTCAGAGGGAATGAATAGAATAGGTAATCATCAAGTGATCCATCCCGCCAGCCATTCCCAGTACAGTATAGAGGTTTATTGCCTCTATTCGCACCACCCCAAATAAACATGTCTTTGTTTGTTTCACAGTATCTGATCACAAGCTCCTATCTAGAAGATGAATTCTTACTGAAAGCATGGAGCCAATTAAACACAAGTTACTGTACTTCTCTATATTAAAGAATAGATTGGCAGATCACAGTGATACAAGGGTATCTGATTTCAGGAAAGCAAATTGGAAGAAGCCAGTATGGATTGAGGAAACTGACCTTTAGTGGCAGAAAGTCCATCATGAAGGGAGGATGGTTGTGCATGGTACAATCAGGCACTGAGAGAATAGACAACGTGGCAGAGCAAGCCTAAAAGTGGACAGTGATGGATGGCCAGGGTGTAGCCATAGCAACAAATGCTTCCAGAGCTCCTGTGGAGACTCAGTAGAGTTTAATCCTGCCTTCCCATGCTATGAAGAGAATGGTGGAAGCATCTCCTGTCTTCTAGGGTTGAATCCTCCATGGAAGTAGCAGCTCTCTGCACAACAGGAGTGGTGAATCAACCTTTCATCTAATACCAAGCAGCTTTCCTTGGGAAAGATCCTCCAGATTGAAGTCATCCAGATGTGCTACTATTTGCCTGCCCTCAGCTAAAATCCCCTCCCCCAGCCTAAGGGGAGGAGCTACTGAGCCCAGGACTCAACTAAGTTCAGGGGACAAGAAATGAGAAAACAGGAACACACATGAAGGTCAAAGGGCTAAACAGAGGGAACCTGAAAGGGACACCAAGCAGGGAACCCCCATCCAGATGTGCTGAATGAGGATTTGCAGCACTGGGGCTGCATCTCAAGGGAGCAGCTCCTTCTTCTGTTGCCTGTGTTGTGCATATAAAAATAAAAAGGAATAGGGATGATAATAAACTCTGGTGAGAATTCAGCTGTCTTCAGCTTTCTGCAAGTGGGTTCCCCTGATATCATTCTAAAGCATAAAGTAAATACACAGCCAAGGAAATTATGTGCACCTTGGCCCAGATCCACAAAAGTATTTGGGCTCCTAACTTCCATTGAAATCAATGGAAGTTAGAAGCCTAAATGCCTTTGTGGATCTGAGTCCTATTCCTTTCCAATGAAAAGCAGTTGGTCAAATACTGACTAGCAAATGACTTATTAAAAATCATGATCTGTTCATGAACAGCATTGGCATATGCACACTGTTCCCAGCTATTTAATGGGGTCATCATCAGCCAGGTGGAGAGTTGGTAGCTGGCTGTCAAAATAAGGTAGAGGGCACGTGTCAATGATACGCAACATAGTCTGAAGTTGACCACAGCTGCCTGTCAACAGCCAAACGCAGCATCAATAGTGTAAATGAAAGATTAACAAATACAAAAGGCGCTAAAGTAACTGAAAACATGAAAATAAAATAGTTCAACCAGTTCCAGTTGTCACTGTTGAATCTCTTCCACCTATTCCATAATGTTCTTTTTTCATATAAGCTATTATGCAATTCAATTGAAAAACTGGCAGTAAAGAAATGCTGTAAATGTAGAAATGATTATTACATTTACAGTATCACATTAATAGTAATGACTGGAGTTATTAGATGCTTTTTGGCAAAATACAGTAGTGAAATAAAGGAATTGCTACCTAAAAAATCTGAAATGCTCTCATAGACCAATTTGCTGCTCATAATTTATCACCTCCCAAAGTTTTTTCTAGCAAATCACAGGCCCATATTTTGTCTTTCTTTCACCAGTACAACCTGTTTGAAGTTCAGAGCAGAATTCTATCTCTATGCTCACTAAGTCCATATTTGGACAAGCAGAAGGTGACATACATGAGCAGAAAAGAGAACCTATTCCATATATTAACAAGGAATATTCAGCTACAGTACAGATTAATGCTAAAGCAAAGTTACAGGAGATGAGGTGTTTGCTTAAATAAATTACCCTAGCTTGTCAAAGTGATACCATCAAATATACTCTTGGTCTTTTTCTTAAAGGTTAGTTGGTGAAGGATTATCACTGTTCTTTGAAAATGACATGTGAAATGTTTTTTGAAAAGTTACAGCAATACTAATGTAAAAATTAGAGGTACAAAGAATATTAAGAAAATAAATGGAATAAGTGTTACTAACTAGAAAATACAATCTAATACTCCTTGAGTAAAATCATATAGTCTCTGTCTATAAAAGAAATAAAGCAGAGTGAAAACCATAAATGCATTATTCTTGTAGACATTAACTGTACCACAAGAACATTTAAGGAAAGGGAGTAATGAAACACTCTGAAGCTTCATATAAAGAACATAAGAGCTTAATTTTAAAAACACTGTAGTAGCACTAAGACACACTCTTGTTGTACTATATTATTCTGGAAATATTTTTACATGTTATGATTTCCACAGTTTTTCTTGTATCTGCTCTCTGCTAGAGCCCACATACATCTGCGGGTGTGCTATCTGACCCCAGTTTAAATTTGAAAAATCCATATGTCTGACGATTATCCAAGTGACGTGCATTGATATAAGTGGGGTTGAGTGAGAAAGATGTGGGGATATGTGTACTATGTCTTACAATCTGTAACAAAATAAATCCAGGGTGGGGGGTTGTAGATTGCTCTAGGCAGTAGCTCCACATTGAGGCAGAGATGCCCTTGGGTGCATCTACACTGAAAAAAACCACCCCACAACAAACAGCCACACACCAACCTGCAATCAGTCTTAGAGCTCTTGTCAACTGACTCGGGCTAATGCTATAGGGTTAAAATCTCAGTGTAGATGTTGCTGTTCAGGCTGGAGTCCGGACTGTGAAACCCAGTGAGGGGGAGGGGCTCAGAGCCTGGGCTCCAGCCCAAGCAGAACATCTACACTGCTTTTTTTATCCCTACAGCACATACCCTGTGAGCCTCAGCCATTTGAACCAGGCTCTGAGATTCACTGACATTTCTTGGGAAGGGAGGGTATTTGCACAGTTTTGACATACTCTTAGAGATAATGTTTGCCTTAATATTGGGGGAACTGGTAGTGACCCTTACACTTGGGCTGCCAAAGTGTTTCATTATAAATAATTAGTTTGACCTTTCCCCATCCTCCATTGTTTGTGTCAGGCCTTTGATATTCCTGTGGTTAAGGAAGTCATTTTTCTTTCTGCCATAAATTATCATTAATCTTTTGCTCAGTCATGAATTCATAAAAATCACCATTTCTATTTTTTCTCACTTGAATTCCCAAGGAAAAACTTTGGCAGCATGCCAGAATGCTAATTAAACATGCTAACATTCTAAGACCACACCACTACCAGCAGCAGAAGACTTTACTGGGAGCTGCCAGTGTAGCTATATCACGTGAGGAGGAAGGAGAACATAAGAACAGCCATATTGGGTCAAACCAGTGGTCCATCTGGCCCAGTATTCTGTCTTCGAACAGTGGCCAATACCAGGTGCTTCAGAGGGAAGGAACAAAACAGGCAATAACTGAGTAATCCATCCCCTATCATCCACTCCCAACTTCTGGCAATCAAAGGTTAGAGACACACAGAGCATGGGATTGCATCTTATCTAATTATTTTTTGAACTCAGTTATTCTTTTGGCCTTCACAACATCCGTGGCAATGAATTTCACAAGTCATCGATTGTGTATCGTGTGTAGGAGTACTTCCTTTTGTTTATTTTAAACCTGCTGCCTGTTAATTAGTGGGTGACCCCCTGGTTCTAGTGTTATATGAAGGAGTAAATAACACTTCCTTATTCACTTTTTCCACATCTTTCATTATTTTACAGACCCCTATCATATTCCCTCCTAATCGTCTCTTTTCCAAGCTGAGAAGTCCCAGTCTGTCTAATCTTTCCTCATATGGAATTGTTCCATACCCTTAATCATTTTGTTGCCCTTCTCTGTACCTTTTCTAATTCTTGTATATCTTTTTTTGAGAAGAGGTGACCAGAACTGCACACAGCATTCAAGGTGTGGGTGTGCCGTGGATTTATATAGTGACATTATGATATTTTTTGTCTTATTATCTATCCCTTTCCTAATGGTTCATTAGATGTTATGATACACTCTTTAATTACACGGTCAGACTTTTTTCCCTCATTCAGTGCACACGGCAGATGACAAAGTGGGACAGAACTAAGGTTACAGAGGCAAATCTGTAAATCTGGCATTTCCTAACTTTCAAGTGCTTAACTGTGAAACCTAAACAAGGTACTTTTAACACGCTTTGGGTCTTTTTAAGTGTAATTCTATGGAAGATCCATGTCTGATGTTAAGCCAATTTGACTGGGCTTTTTGTTGTTTTTGTTTTTACCTCTGCCATTTTTGGAAACATGAATAACAACTGGTCAAAGAGTGGTCTCGACACCGTATTAAAGGTCAGATTATACCATGCAATTGTACTGAGCATGCTGCTGCACAGCGGACAATCTTTGCCAATGACAGTGGCTAACAAAAAGATTGGAAGCTGCCCCTCACAGATGACTGAGGAAGATATTACACGTCATGGAAAGACATAATAACAAATGCAAGAGTAAGGGATCTGGCAGAGGAGGATAAGTTAGAAAATATCATAAAGAAAGAAGGCTCAGGTGGTTAGGACATGTACACCATATGGAAGATGGGAGACATGCTAAGCAAGCATTTAATTGGGTACCTAAGGGAGGAAAGAGAAAGAGAGGAAGGCCAAGGAAGAACTGGTAGAAGACAGTGACAAAGGATACTGAATCCGCTGGCATCATCTAGGAAGAAGCACCACAACTAGTGAGCAGCGTATAATCAATGGATGAACTGGACTGCTTGAAGTGTCAGCCCCACAGGAGAAACTAAGGTCTAAGGTATGGTATATGAGGTGTGGCACTTCTTTTAGAGCAATTTGAATCATATCATTTTTGACTATTAGTTGGACATGGGTACCACTGGCCTTCATGTGTTACCCTGGATGACTCCTGTTAGTACTTATTTGCAATTTTCAGGAGGATAATCAGTTGAAAGTTAATTGGACCAGTTTCTACACTTTATTCAGGGTACCTTTTTGTACCTTGCACAGTTTTTCTGCCCCCAGAGGAAAAAAGGAGGATCTTTCCTGTTCTTTATCCTTTTTATTTAGGAGGTATGTGACTGCCTTTCATTTAGTTGTGTAGTCAAAATGATTTATCTGTTTGTTACTCTTCCTCCTGGGAGCAGGCAATTGATACGTAAATTCCATTAATGTGTTCTCAGAGCAGCCAGTTAAACAGAGAACTGAAATCATGGTTGTCCCTGTGTATGTTTATGAAGGATTAAAATATTAGCTTTACCTAATGGGTAGCATCACAGGGTTAGGATTTAAGAGGTCTGAGTTCCATTCCCAAATCTGCCCTTAGATTACTGGGTGACCTCGGCCAACTCTCTTCACCTCCCTGGACCTCACTCTCATTATCTGGAAAATGGGGATAATAATGCTTACATCATTTGTAAAACACTTTAAGATCTATAGTTGCAAAATGCTACATCAGAACTAGGTATTATTATATTAGATTATACCAGTCTAAGAAAATAAAAGCATAATATAACAACTAAAGTATTTCTTAGGTGGTGTTTTATATTGGATTAATTCTGAAGTAAGTGCTTTCTTACATATTAATAGCAAGACACTACAAGAGTGGATTAGCGTGGCACCTGATTAGCGTGCCTCCCAAATATTTTTTCTGCAAACTAGCAGGAGTACAAAGGCACCATCTACAAGGAGATTTGAAACCAAACTCTATTAGTACCTGTCTCAGTTGGTAGCTTACATTTCATATCAGACAGTGTCTTTTGTAGCGGTATGGTGGCTTTATATGCACTTTTGTGTTAACTTTAATTATCAAACCCCTATTCAGCCAGGAAAGAGAGACTCCGTTGGGGAAGCTATTATTAATATGCTTAAAGAAACTGTTCCAAGGCAGATGTTTGCTTAGGTACACCAGAGCAGTTGGGGACCGTTTGAAAGGCAACAACATTTTGAAGGAAAATCTTACAGACTCAGTCTTTATGCACACATTTTGTATGCCTAACATAATCTTGGAGAGATACAATACTTTGGCTTCAGGTGAAACCATCAGATTCAAAGGAAATTAAGAGAGCTGGAGAAAAACGATGCAACATATATAACTGGGTTCAGTAAATTTAAAATACAGCTGTATTTGTGTATGGAAGGCCAGACTAAAGAATTAAGCAACATATACAACATGCTAACGAAGACTTAATACCCAACAGAATGAAAAGGAAAACATTTAGTTGCTGAAACATGACATAGAATCATAGAATCATAGAATATTAGAGTTGGAAGGGACCTCAGGAGGTCATCTAGTCCAACCCCCTGCTCAAAGCAGGACTAACCTCAGCTATATCATCCCAACCAGGGCTTTGTCAAGCCTCAGCTTAAAAACCTGTAAGGATGGAGATTCCACCACCTCCCTAGGTAACCCATTCCAATGCTTCACCACCCTCCTAGTAAAAAACTTTTTCCTAATGTCCAACCTAGACCTCCCCCTGCAACTTGAGACCGTTGCTCCTTGTTCTGTCATCTGCCACCACCGAGAACAGCCTAGCCCCATCCTCCCTGGAACCCCCTTTCAGGTAGTTAAAAGCCGCTATCAAATCCCCCTCACTCTTCTCTTTTGCAGACTAAACAAGCCCAGTTCCCTCAGCCTCTCCTCATAAGTCCTGTGCTCCAGCCCCCTAATCATTTTGGTTGCCCTCCGCTGCACTCTCTCCAAATTGTCCACATCTTTTTTGTAGTGGGGGGCCCAAAACTGGACACAGTATTCTAAATGCGGCCTCACCAATGCCGAATAGAGGGGAATAATCACTTCCCGTGACCTGCTGGCAATGCCCCTCCTAATGCAGCCCAATATTCCATTAGCCTTCTTGACAACCAGGGCACACTGCTGACTCATATCCAGCTTTTTATCCACCGTTACCCCCAGGTCCTTTTCTGCAGAGCTGCTGCCCAGCTCGTCGGTCCCCAGTCTATAGCTGTGCATGGGATTCTTCCTTCCTAAGTGGAGGACTCTGCACTTGTCCTTGTTGAACCTCATTAGATTTCTTTTGGTCCAATCCTCCAGTTTGTTTAGGTCACTCTGTATCCTATCCCTACCCTCCAGGGTATCTACCACTCCCCCCAGCTTAGTGTCGTCCGCAAACTTGCTGAGGGTGCAATCTACCCCATCCTCCAGATCATTAATAAAGATGTTGAACAAAACCGGCCCCAGGACAGACCCCTGGGGAACTCCACTTGTGACCGGTTGCCAGCTAGACATGGAGCCATTGATCACTACACGTTGAGCCCTATGCTCTAGCCAGTTCTCTATCCATTTTATAGTCCATTCATCCAACCCATACTTCTTTAACTTGCTGATAAGAATACTGTGCGAGACAGTATCAAAAGCTTTGCTAAAGTCAAGGTATATCACATCCACCGCCTTCCCTACATCCACAGAGCCAGTCACCTCATCATAGAAAGCAATCAGGTTGGTCAGGCATGACTTTCCCTTGGTGAATCCGTGTTGACTGTTCCTGATCACCTTCCTCTCCTCCAAGTGCCTTAAAATGGATTCCTTAAGGACCTGCTCCATGATTTTTCCAGGGATTGAGGTGAGGCTGACCGGTCTGTAGTTCCCTGGATCCTCTTTCCTCCCTTTTTTGAAGATGGGCACTATATTTGCTTTTTTCCAGTCCTCAGGGACCTCCCCCTGTTGCCACGAGCTTTCAAAGATAATAGCCAATGGCTCTGAAATCACCTCAGCCAACTCCCTCAGCACCCTCGGGTGCATTGCATCCGGCCCCATGGACTTGTGTATGTCCAATCCTTCTAAATAGTCTTGGACCCGTTCCTTCAGCACTGTGGGATGTTTGCCTCCTTCCCATTCTGTGCCACCCAGTACAGCAGTCTGGGAGCTGATCTTGTCTGTGAAGACAGAGGCAAAAAAGGCATTGAGTACCTCAGCTTTCTCCACATCCTCCGTCACTAGGTCGCCCCCTCATTCTTTAAGGGGCCCACTCTTTCCCGAATCTTCCTCTTGTTGGCAACATGCCTGTAGAAACCCTTCTTGTTCCCCTTCACGTCCCTTGCTAGCTGCAACTCCAATTGCGCTTTGGCCTTCCTGATTTCATTCCTGCACGTTCGAGCAGTGTTTATATAATCCTCCCTAGTCATCTGACCAAGCTTCCACTTCTTGTAAGCTTCTTTTTTGCGTTTAAGTTCACCAAGGACATCTTTGTTAAGCCAAGCTGGACGCCTACCATATTTGCTATTCTTTCCGCACATCGGGATGGTTTGCTCTTGTGCCCTCAATAAGGTCTCTTTAAAATACAGCCAGCTCTCTTGGGTTCCTTTCCCCCTCATATTAGCCTCCCAGGGAATCCTGCCCATCAGTTCCCTGAGGGAGTCAAAGTCCGCTTTTCTGAAGTCCATGGTCCATATCCTGCTGCTCTCCTTCCTTCCTTTCGTCAGGATCCTGAACTCGACCATCTCATGGTCACTGCTGCCTAGGTTGCCACCCACTTCTACTTCCCCTACCAAATCTTCCCTGTTTGTGAGCAGCAGGTCAAGAAAAGCACGGCCCCTAGTTGGTTGCTCCAGCACTTGCACCAGGAAATTGTCTGCAACACTCTCCAAAAACTTCCTGGATTGTTTGTGCTCTGCTGTATTGCTCTCCCAGCAGATGTCAGGGTGATTGAAGTCTCCCATGAGAATCAGGCCCTGTGAACTGGAAACTTTCCCTAGTTGAGCAAAGAAAGCCTCATCCACCTCATCCTCCTGGTCTGGTGGTCTGTAACAGACACCCACCAGGACATCATGCTTATTGTTCTTGCTTCTAAGCTTAACCCAGAGACACTCAACTGACTTATCTCCAGTTTCATACTGGAGCTCAGAGCAGTCATAGTGCTCTCTTACATACAGTGCAACTCCTCCCCCTTTCGCCCCTGCCTGTCCTTCCTGAACAGTTTATACCCATCCATGACAGTGCTCCAATCGTGAGAGTTATTCCACCAAGTCTCAGTTATTCCAATCATGTCGTAGTTTCTTGACTGTGCCAGGACTTCATACATGCACCCTGGAGAGATAGTAGCTGGAAACATATGCTCCTCTCATGCAGGAGCTGGAATTCTGGTTGACAACCACTTAGGGAAAGAAAGAGATACATAAACATCCACACGTGCATATTTCAGTCATATGGAAAGTTTTCAGATATGTGATGGTCTGTGAACCCCACGTAAGCCAGGTCTGAGTATCTCAGTGGCACAGTCCCTGCTCAGCAGCTGAAAGGGGGGCACTTTATTTGCATGGGCTTTGTATCTGCATGAGTACAATTAAGTGTTTGGCATAACTTACCTAGGTGCTGAGCATAATGGGAAATGGTTGGCAGGGCTGGTTTTGGGCTACAAACCACTTTTGTGTTAACTGCTGGGGTAATGAAATGTTGTCCTTCAATTGTATGAACAGCTGTCAGCAGAACTGTGCTTATTCTGTTATGATAGAATCTGCACCCTAAACTAAACAGAGCTCCACAAGGGTGGCAGACAGATGTTTCAGCCTGGAAACAGGGGGGAGGTGGAGCAGTCTCCTATTGGGATTGCACTGGCACTGGCAAAGAGCTGCCCCCAAGCATCGAGTGATTCTCTCTCCCCATTGTTAAAAGGTAGAATTAATGACTCATCTTGGAGTCTTTTGTTTCTTGAAAGCAGGGACATTGCCTGTATGTCAGCAGAAGGTTTACCCATGAGCTGAAATCACTAAGAGCTGAAATTACTAAGAGCTGAACCAGTAGAGGATTTGGGAAACCTTGCCTGACAACTAACAGAGCTGAGTGAGCACCAGGCAACTCTGGTGAGAGGCTGGGACAGTCGGAGCCAGCCTGTTGCGGTCAGCAGAGGCTGGCACAGTCGGTGCCAGCCTGGTGCAGTCAGCATCGGCAGAGAGGCCGGCACAGTTGGTGCCAGCCCGGTCAGCGGTTGGCAGAGGGGCCGGCACAGTCGGTGCCAGCCCGGTGCAGTCAGCGGGAGCCAGGTGCGGTCGGAGCCAGTGGTCGGTGGGAAACAGGAGTGGTCGCTGCCAACGGTCGGGGACTCAGTGAGGCCCGAAGGCGGTAGGAGACAGCAGCAGAGGGGGCCTAGTCAAGCCTGTGTCAGACAGGAGCGGCATAGGGGGTGGAGCCACACCCAAGAGATGGACATTGTAGCCACGCCGGTCAGTACAGGGGGAAGAAGGAAGGGAGAGGCGAAAGACGCCCCATACTCTGGGAGGGGTTTGGTTCATTGAGTTCATGAACTCTGTTTGCACTGTGTTACCTCTCTTTTCCTATTAAAAGGTTTCTTTCTACACTCAGACTCTGTGCTTGCGATAGGGGAAGTATTGCCCTTTGGGAGGCGCCCAGGGAATAGTGTATAATTTCCCAGGTGACTGGGTGGGGGCTCGAGCCAGTTTGGTGCTGTATCATTGAAAGGGACCCCTAGATATAGAACCCAGCCCTTGCTGCTGCCGACTCGGTCTGGCAGAAGGGTTACACCCACATCAGCCCTGACAGGATTAACAAGGGTCTGAGAGGCTAATTAGGTTACTGAGAAGGGATTGACTCAGCATTGTTGCTTCCTCACGGTTGGGCATAGCAACTCTGTACTGACGGATGCTCTACCTTTGTAGTGGCCTGTCCCTTCCTGTGACTCAACCCTCCAGCTAGGTCACTTCAAATCTTCCCCTTCCCTGGGTAGTTCTTGAACAAAACTCATGGGGAATTAATGCAAATAAGCTAAGTTTGTAAGAGATAGAGGGGAATGACACTCTCTTGGGATGTATCAGGCCCTCCCTTCCCCCACGGAGGGCCCTCAGGCAATAGGTGTCTGGGAAGCTCCTGCTTTCAGTCATCCCTTGCCTCAGGAACTGAAACTCCATTCTTTTCCTTGGTCTGCCCACAAGGGAGATATTCTGCTCCTCTTTTAAGATGCTCCTCCTCCAGCCTATGCATGCCTTGCAAGTATGATGGGGCAGAACTGGCTGAAACCAAAACAGTTCTTCAACTCCATGTTGTCCAGTATGGGATTTGTATACCCCCATCACAGTTACCTGGCATCTCCTGTGGGATGGAGGGCCTTGGTTAATTAAGAGTCAAGCCCAGCGGAATAAGGGTTGGGATAGCACTAATAAGCCAGGAGGCAGAAAGGAGCTGCAGAGGAAGGAGGTTTCAGTCACTCCCTAGGATGAGGGAGGCTGTCATAGACAAGGAGGAATGAGGTGAGTAAGCCCTGAGATCCTGCCCTGTAGTAAGGAGTTTGGCAAGAAGCAAGAAGGAATTGAACTAGCTCCAAGGAGTATCACATGCTTCTGTGGTAAACCTAGAAACAGGCAAAAGAAGCTAGAGAGGTTTGGTAGGAAGGAGCCCAAGGAAACTCCTAGATTGCTGGTTCTAGTATTTCTGGCATGGACCTGTCACTACAGTACAGTCTGAGTTCCCTTGCTAGCCATTGGTATAGTGGGGCTGACACTGTCCAGAGGAAGCATTTGGACTGTAGTCTAGTCAGACTTTGTAACCCTGGAAGGGCTGGACTAAATGGTGACCTGACTGGAGAGCCAAGTTACTGCAAGAGAAACTATTGCAGAGTAAGCAGACTTGCAGAGAGCAGAAGGGGGCATCTTATGGTGTGACAGCTACTTTCCCAGATCTACACATGAAGAGGAGCATTAGAGGTGCCTGGGAACTCTCTTACATAGTAGGCATCCAATGTAACTGTGTTTAGAGCCTCGTTAGCTCTTCTTTCACAGTGTTTTATTTCAGATGTATTAGATTTATTTTCTTTGTGGTTTTCTCTTTATAATCTCCACAATGCCAAATAAGCAAATATCTGAAATTGATGTTATAGGCTATTAATGGGGAACATAAATGTGGGAATTGGGAGTGAAAAATGACATGAAGTGTGCTAGGCTTGGTTGCAGCTTCATTCCAGTGAAATGTGTTTAAATACAGACATCGCTAGAAAGGTTCTGCTAACACACCTTTTCCTGGTCTGTGAAAACAGAATCTAACACTTTTCATAGACTAAATATAGTTTGGTAACTATTTCAGAACTCAGTTAGCCCCCATTTATTCTAGCCAGAAAAATTGTGCTAACTCTGTTTCAACTCTAGGTGTAGACATGTCTAAAATGTGTTCCTTCAAACAAATCCACCAACAAATGCTGCAGGAATATAAATAGGAGAAAACAATGGAGGGAGTGTTTCAGATTTGTTTTTTCTTTTGCCCAAATCTAAGTGTATTTTTAAGACTGCTAATTGCTTCTTATTTTCATATAAACACTTCTAAAATATTTCAGACATCTAAGTGTTTCTTCTCTTTGCTACAAAAGAACTACCTCACTTCTTCACTTTCTCTCTCAAAACCTTCCTTAACTTTCCTGGTGGTCTGCATAAAGGCCTGCTGATGCAGAGAGGGCTCTTGGCACTTTTAATTAGAAGCGAATTTGAATGTCATTGAAGGAAAAGGTAATAGCTAAATTGAAAATGACAAAAACTAACCAGGAAAGGTAGACAACTGGCCTTGATTACAACCTAGAGCTGTCATTAAACATTAGTCAGATCCTTACAGGTAAGCATTTAAAAAATTATTTGTGACATCTATAAAAATATTGAATTAGATTTCCTCTGTTGTACTTTAATCAGATGAAAACATTTTTTAAAATAATAGGATAATATTTCTTACTTACTGCGGCACCAGTCCTACCTCAGGATCTGTTAATGTGGTCCCATGCATCGACACAGAATCCTCATGTACTCCTGTGCCTGTACAGAGTACCCACTCACTTCAGTGGAAAAATTAATGGTAATAGCTGTCTGCGCTACTGCATCATTTTGCAGACTTTGGGCCTATTTAATTAAACTTGTCACTTACTCTTAACTCTTAAATGTCATCTGCTGTATATGGCTTCAGTCACACCATCCATTATAATGGATGAGTTATTTTTCCTAATGTATGTTAGAAAAATCTATCTAAGTCTGTAATGTTATTTTCATATTTCATCAGAAAGAATTACAAAATGAATAACACATGAAATGGACAGCTGTAGTAGGAATGTTTTGGACCTTAGGTTACACTATTTATCTCCCCCCTGTCCCCTCCCCTGCATGGTTGTGAATAATAGTTGCCCTCTAAGAACAGATTAAAACTGTATTCTGTCCCTAATGCATTGTCGTTGCTTCAGAGAACAGTGGAAGTCACTCTGCAGGACCTTAGTTATAGGCTTAACTGTAGAGCTGCCTTTAGCAACACTTGCCCATCTCCTGTAGGGCTCACTGCACAGAAGTCACACAGATGTCATGTGAAGAAGGCTATGTAAAGGGAAAAACAAAATCCAGTTGTTCATACATTGTCAGTAGCGTAGAAGTGAGAGGGGTTATTTTTCTTTTTTGACCAACATTCTTTGGAAAGCAATCAGGCAGCAAAACGCAGCAGGTGTATTGTGGGCCACCAGCAAATCTGGAACTCCAACTGCACTAGAAAAGCAAATCAGAAGTACTGAACAGATATTTTCCATGTAATCAAATAGGCAGAAATATGCAGGTATTGAATTATTCACTGCTGGCTTCAGTTATGTTGGGATAGTTGGAATGATTTATTTTTCAGTTGCTGTCTGGTCTCAAATATATGTTTAAAATTGTTTGACAGAAAGGACTATTTGACAGGATAGTCAAATATTTGACAGGATAGTCCTATCTGACAGGAAGGACTATTTGACAGGATTGCTTGTGCATTTCAAATATCTGCATTAGAAATATCCCTGTGACTGAGATTACAAGCAGATTCTGAGAGAGTGAGGATGCTTTTAAGGTGTGTGTGTGTTGTTCATTTGTTCTTCTTCCCACTTGCAATTGAGAGGGAAAAAAACTAGAGCTGTGTCCACTTGGAATTTATTCTTACTTTGCTTTGGTCCTCCTAAATAAAGTATAATGGGGTTTTTCATTTGTAATGTTTTGATCTGGCATTGTAAGAAGATTCATGATCAAACTATTATTGAAATATCAAAGCTCAAGAGAACTGAAGATGTGAAGATTAACACTTGTAAGATTTTTAGTATATCTTATTTTCCCCATACAATCTCCTTGAGCTGGCAACCATAGGAAGGAGATGTATTCAGTACTGCCACCACTACATATGTGCCAATAGAGTTTGGGTTAGGGATTAACATCAGCAGGGTGAAAACACATTGGAGGATGTGCTTTCCTCCTTCTTTCACAGTGGCCCAAATTACAAATGACAACTAGATTTCCTTTTAGCTGCCAGAACTATAAACTCAGTGTGGTATCTGAAAATCCAAGCTGTGTTCTAGTTGTTTCATTTCTCACATAAAATAAAGACTCAGGTGTTTAGAATAGGATGACCAGATAGCAAGTGTGAAAAATAGGGACATGGGGCAGGGGGTAATAGGCGCCTATATAACAAAAAGCCCTGAATATCGGGACTTTTCCTATAAAATCAGGACATCTGATCACCCTAGTTTTGAACATAACTGGGATTTAGTTAATGATTCATGAGGCTGAATAAAATATTCTATATACTTCTGCATCTTATTGATTCTTCAGTGGTGGAATGGTTAAAAAAAACACCTCGCTTTTTCCTAAGTTAACTGACTCAGAAGAGACATGGGTACAGTATATGGTTCCCAGAGCATTTTCTCAGAGAGTTTTTTGAACTTGCATTTTTCCCCATGTATGCACACTACCATGGATGCATATAATTTTATGTGGCCAGATGTGCACTTTTTATCCTAAATTTCCTGTACCAATTTATGTGCTCCTGAAGGTTATAATTCTGTAGAAATTTAGAAATGCAGATTCAACTTCAGTTTTTGGCACTTACATAGAACTCTTATTTTCATTCAGAAGGTTCCTGTTTGTGGGAAGTGGTACATTTTTCCTCTTAGGATCTCTTCTTTGAGAACAATTAACATTTTATTACTAAAATCTGTTCAGATAGGTTGACTGTGACCTTTCATATACAACAAAGCAGCTTGAATTGGATCATTAGCTTCAGTTCTTATTCATCCCATTACTAAAGGATTTTTACATTTAATTCTCTTTTTAAAAAATCTCACATGGTTGGTTGCTCAGCATGATACAACTTTGAATATCTGGTATTTGATTAGCTTGTTCAAAAGCCTGCTATGACATCCCCTACAACTACATGTGTTTGTTTATGTGAATTAATGCTGTTAAAGCCACGAATGGCTGCAGGTTACCCCGAGAAACAAAAAAAAAAAAGTTTTGTCACTCTTTTTATAATATCTATAACTTTCCAAATTATGCTATTGTTACTGAGCTCCCTCTATCTATTTTCCTTATCACAGGACAGTTACTTGTGCCTGCTGAGGAGCCAGATATTAGATAACTAATAGATTATTGGTGGATACTCTGATTTCACACTTTTCATAAAAATTGTACAGTGACTATGGACTCAATTACTTAAACATTCAAAACAATACTTTTAAAGAAAATAAAGTCACTATGGAATCACCAGCCCCAATCTTTTAGTTGTTACTCTGTTTTTATTTAGGAATTGACCAGTAACATTGTCATATCAAAGGAAGGGCATACTGAGTGGGGTCTCGCAGGAGTCAGTTCTGGGTCCAGTTCCTTTCAATATCTTCATCAATTACTTAGATAATGGCATAGAGGGTACACTCATAAATTTTGCGGAAGACACCAAACTGGGAGGGATTGCAAGAGATTTGGAGGATAGGACTAAAATTCAAAATGATCTGGACAAATTGGAGAAATAGTCTGAAGTAAATAGGATGAAATTCAACAAGGACAAATGGCAAGTACTCCATTTAGGAAGGACCAAGCAATTGCACACATACAAAAAGGAAAATGAGTGCCTAGGAAGAAGTACTGCAAAAAAGGATCTGGGGCTCAGATTGGATCACAAGCTAAATATGAGTCAACAGTGTAACATTGTTGCAAAAAAAGCAAACATCATTCTGTGATGTATTAGTAAGAGTATTTCTCTGTCCTCCACCCTGATTAAGTCTCAAGTAGAGTATTGTGTCCATTTCTGGGTGCCACATTTCAGGAAAGATGTGGACAAATTGGAGAAGTCCAAAGATGAGTAACAAAAATGATGAAAGGTCTAGAAAATATGATCTGTGAGGGAAGATTGAAAAAATGGGGTTTGTTTAGTCTGGAGAAGAGAAGACTGACAGGGGACATAACAGTTTTCAAGAACATAAAAAGTTGCTACAAGAAGGATGGAGAAAAATTGTTCTCCTTAACCTCTGATGATAGGAGAAGAAATGATGGGCTTAAATTTCAGCAACGGTGGTTTAGGTTGGGCATTAGGAAAACTTCCAACTGTCAGGGTGATTAAGCACTGGAATAAATTGCCTAGGGAGGCCATGGAATCTCCATCTTTGGGATTAGACAAACACCTGTCAGGGATGGCCTAGACAATACTTAGTACTGCCATAAGTGCAGGGGACTAGACTACATGACCTCTTGAGGTCTCTTCCAATCCTAGGATTCTATGTTCTTTGACATAGACCAGTACCAGCTCTTGTATCCTCCTCCTTTTTCTTTTGGCTTCTTTGTATTTGCTTGCCACTGCCTGATAGCAACAATTCACTGTAATAGGACACCTTTGTCCATGCCTCTCAGCCAAAACTGGGATGGATGTAGGTTCCAGAAACTCCTTACCCTATAGGACCTTAAAGGCTACCAGTTTTTGTTATTTGAGCATATCTACATGCAATTACACACCCAACAGTAACTCCACAAAAATAATGTACTAAAAGTAGAGAAAATGGAATTGGAACAAAAAATGTTTCCTTATCATAAACGAATTTGTATTTTCATAAGCTAAACTAGATAAGTGTCCTCATTTTTGTTATAGAAAAAACAGAAGTCAATAGCTTACTGTGGTGGGGCGCCTGCCCCTCACTGGCCTGGAAAGGATTAAGGGTGCCCTTGGAGAGGCTGTGCGAAAGGTAGCCAATAGGAAGGGGCTCCATAGCAACCACTCTGATCCCAGGACGCTGGTATAAATGGAAGTGAGTGACCCCTCCAGGAGCTTGCAGAGGGAGAATTGTCAGCACCCTGTACAGAGCAGTGACTGGCTGCGGAGACTCAGCAGAGCCAAACACTCTGAACCAAGGGCAGAGAAGGTACTGGGGCTGCAGGTAAGTGGCTCAGGGAAATCCATGGAAGAGTTGGGGAGAGATGCAGCGAAGGCTGCTACACTCACAGGGTCCCTGGACCAGAATTGGGAGTAGTGGGCAGGCCTGGGTTCCTACCCTTCTCCCTTCCCTGGTTGCCATTGGAGTGGTGGCAGGACTGTGGTGGCCATAATGGGAAGTGGTTAGTATAGACTGCAGAATCCCCTGGAAGGGAGAACATAGACTGTGACTCAGCCAGAGGACTGAGTCGTGAGAAGGAGAGTCCAGCGGAGACAGGATGGAGGACAAGACCTGTAGAGAAAGGCATCTGCCCAGCTGAAAGCTGATTCCCCAGGTACCCAGCAGGAGATGCCAAGGCAGCGAGTCAAACTGTGTCACACGTGCTGGAGAAAGCGGACAAAAGGTCACCTCTGATATAAGGGGAGAGGATAGTAGACCACTGAGAAAATTGCTTGGCAGAGCATTTGAGAGACTGAGCAGGTGCCAAAATGATGGAGCCACAATATGCTGAGGGGAGCAAAACCCTCCCTAGTTGGGCCCGGACTGGACAACTCTACTGAAGGGGACAGACAAGCAGTCAGGGCAAACCTAGGCCCTGCTTACACAGGTCCTGAAAAATCAGCAGAGACTACAGGAAGCGAACTGGCACCTGCAGGAGTACTTGCTCAAGATTCCAGAGCAGCAGTGGTACTTAGTTAGGGGCCAGAGAGGAGAGGAAGAAAAAGGCCATAAAGTCTGGAGACGTGAAAGAAGACCCAAATTCTGGAGGCAGAAAGCCTGACCAAATCTCTATTACCTATGCAGCCAGAAGGGTCACCTGCAGTTTGGTTGCCCCTACCAAGGAGGGAAGAGTGAAAGTCTCATTCGGAAAGTGGGACAGAAAGGAATCCCAATAGAATTCAACCTGTGAGGAGAATAGGGGGGGGTGGGCGTGTTGGGTCTGTGGGCTAGAATGGCACCTCTGGAGGGAATTCCTGGACATGGGGCAGGAAAGACAAGGCTATTCCAAGGGATGGGGCTAAGCAAGCGAAGGACAAGAGAGGCCCATGGCCAAGGGGAAGCCAAAGAGATGTTTCCAGTGCCGGACAAGGGTCACTTAAAAAGGCATTGCCCCCTTAAACAAAGGCAGGCTAGAAAAGGGATGCCCTGGTGACAGGTTAAGTCAGAGACTGACCAGAGGGATGGGCCAGTGAGGACTCAGGACCTGGCTGAGAGTCACCTCCCAGACCCAATAGGGGTGAAAGAGAGATGGTGAATAAAATGACTAAGACAGGCCCAGGTAGATAAGGATATCCACATGGAAGCTGAACAGGCTGAGGAAGGGACCCGGACCCTGAAGGAGACGATGCTGAAGGATTCAGTGGGCCAGATAAGAACTACAGGGGAAGCTGGTAGCTACTGAACAAGTGCTGCAGATCATGGTGAAGGAGGAGGATGTGTTTCTATGCTTAAAGGACACTGAGAAGCAGTGATAGACCCTGATAGGCCATCTCAGGTTAGCACAGAACATGAGGCATCCCTATCCCTGGGGGTTGCAGGCTTGAGGGAGAGGGTGTATGGTGGGGCATCTGCCCCTCACTGGCCTGGAAAGGGTTAAAAGGGCCATTGGTAAGGCTGCATGAAAGGTAGCCAATAAGAAGGATCTGTGTGGCAGCCAATTAGGGCCCATGAGACCAGTATAAAAGGTAGCTGCAGAGCAACATGAGTGACTCCCAGGAGCTTGAAGAGGTAGCCCTGTCAGCACCGTAGACAGAGCAGTGGCTGGCTGCTGGACTCAGCAGAGCTGAATGCCCTGAAGCAAAAGCAGACAAGGTATTGGGGTTGTGGGGAAGTGACCCAGGGAAATCCACTGAGGAACTGGGGGCAGATGCAGAGGAAGGCTGCCACACACACACACAGGGTCCCTGGGCTGGGACCTGAAGTAGTGGAGAGGCCTGGGTTCTCCCCCCACCCCTCTTCCCCAATCACCATTGGAGTGGTGGCAAGGTTGCAGTGGCCACAGTGGGAAGTGGCTAGAATGGACTATTGAATCCCCAGAAGAGAGAAAAAAGGATTGTGACTCAGCTAGAGGGCCGAGTCATGAGAAGGAAGGTCCAATCGAGACAGGATGGAAGGTGAGATGCCGCAGAGAGGGGCATCTGCCTGACAGAACTGATTCCCCAGATAGCCAGCAGGAGGCACTAGAGCCTGGAGTTGAACTGTCTTACACTTACATCCATTGTAAGGAATACTCTTACTCAGACCATTCTGATCAGTTTTTCAGCACTGTTTTCTTTCAAGACAAACTTCTCTTTTTCTCCATCCTTGACATGATCATTAAATGCCCTTCCTGTTTTTCTCAAACCGTTTTCTGAAGACAGACTGTGGGTGTGTTCATTCCACACTGGAAAGGAAAGGGTTAAAAGCAGCCTAGGGAGGTTGTGTAGGGGGCAGCCAATTGGGGAGAAGCTACACATAGCAACCAATCCATGCCCTGTGGGGTCCCACAAAAGGGAGCTGCGGGGCAGAGGACAGTCAGTTGCTTTGGAGAGGCCAAGGAGTGAGGACAGTGTTCCTAGTGGGCTGGAGGAAGGTAACACCTTGGACAGAGCAGTTGCTGGCAAGGACTAGGGGAGCAAAAGGGAGCTCCTGACTGGCTGCTGGGACTAGTGGATTGGACACCCTGAGAAAAGGGGCAAAGAAAGTGCTGGGACTGCAGGGAAGTGGCCCAGGGAATTGAAGCAGTATATTGGTGGAGAAAGTTAAGGAGAAGCAGCAGGAGGCTGCTATCTACAGGGTCCCTGGTCCAGGACCCAGAGTAGTGGGTGGGCTTGGATTCCCCCTCATGCACCACTGAGGAAGTGGCTGCAGTATAGAATTGGAAGATATTTCAACCCACCTGGAGGAGGAAAAACCTGGATGGGGGCATGGAGGGCGGGCTGAGTCATGAAGAGGATGCTGCAGTTTCTGGACTGAGGTGGGGCTGCAAGCGGAGAAGTCAGTGGGAGAGGTACCATCAGGAGAGTGTGCTGGCTGAGAGTTAATTCCCAAGATGGCCAGCAGGAGGCGCTGCTCTGGTGAGGGAACTCTATCATACAGACAAAAGGGATAAGTAAAATTTTCATACTCCCCTTCTAGGAGATGGCCACTGAGGAAGAGAAAGCTGTTAGTGGTTAATGGCTGCCATTTAAAGCCTTAAACCTAATTTGTAGGCTTTTCACAGCACGCCTTAGCTAAGTTTATCAAGTTTTGGTCAAGCTCCCCAAGAAATTATTTCTTTTTGCTAAATCACATGAATTATGAACCTGACCCCAGACCCTCAGTCACAACTTTATTTAAAATGTTTTGTTAATTGTAGTTAATAAAATAGTTTCAGATATTTACCCTTGGACTAAATCAGGCTGGATGCAGAAGCCTGTTCCTCTACATGCTTAGCAAACTGTTTATATATGCATTTTGATGAAACAGAAGATTTTGACCATTCCATTTTCACCTTGAATGGAATACAATGGCTGGCTTCTCTCCAAATTGTTGAACTTAAGGGTTATGGTTTCCATGGAAACAAGTGACAACACGGTTGAGCATTGAAGATTTTCTGTTACAGAAGTTAGCTCAGCAAAATGTATAATGCTCTCAGATAAATTGAAAATCCAATCTGCTGAAGCATGTATTTTAATGGGAAGAGTTGTTTCCCCCCCTCCAGTAAACAACTTTGTAATAACATTTGCCCTTT
This sequence comes from Emydura macquarii macquarii, assembly GCF_026122565.2. Lineage (NCBI taxonomy): Eukaryota > Metazoa > Chordata > Testudines > Chelidae > Emydura > Emydura macquarii. The sequence continues at coordinate 13,092,461 of NW_027130520.1, read as the reverse complement.
GCTTAAAACTGGCTTTTGAGGAAATCATGTTCAAGTATCTGTAGTCTCAAATTAAAACAAACTAGTTATATAAGATAGGCCTATATCTGCCAGGCTGTAGTGGAACTCTGTCAAATGCATGGAGGAGGAAAAATATTTAACTCCCATTAGTAAAACAGATAATTGTAACATCAGAGGTATCTGAAGGAATAAGATGAGAACAGGTTATGTAATATCCATCAACATTTTTAATGCAGACAGAGCCCTAACACAGCAGCTCCTGTCTCCCTTTTTGTATATGCATTGCACTACAGCAACACTGGGGAGGGGGAGGGAAGTATGTTTGAGTCACTGATAATTAACCACTTTCTCTCTTTTCATGAGCCTCGAGTTCCTAAAAAGAACAGGAGTGGGGAGTAAAAGAAGAAAAATAGAACACTGAACTTATTTAAATTTCAAACCATTGTCACAAGATTATAGCTAGAGCAGACTCTGAAATAAAGCGTGTATTTGCAAATACTTACCCAATGGAAAATGCCAAAACTTGCAATATTGATATTCACAATAAACCATCTCATTAGCTCCACACATAGCACCTTTCTCAGTGATGCTTCAGCCAGCTGCAATTTGAAAATCTAGGAACTCTGTCTTAATGTTAAAATATTAACTCTTTGAAGTGGCTTAGCTCATGCAGCTCATTGCTTCTGAAGCTGGTGGTGATTAAAGCTAAATGATCTAAATTTCTATCTTCACACTAGATTTATGATTTATCCAGAAAAATATATGCTCTGGATATATATAATATGCTAGCTAGCTACTGAACCTAATGAGGAGTATTTGGGGAGAATAAAGTTCTAGCTAATACTTTTTAAAATAAAAGAGATTTAATAAAATTTGTATTTGATGATATAATGGAAAGGAGAAGAAATGTCTGCCAAGAAACCCCCATGAGTTGTATGCAGTTTAAATCTATACAAAAAGTGAAATTCAGCAGTATCTTGTCCATCTAAATTCACCATCTTCGGAGAGTGAAGGTTATTATAGATGCTGCACAGACAATTAATATGAATCAAAATATTAAAACATTCTTTGCATCATGGGTGATTGCCACACCCAGAAAACACATGCCAGGACATCTGCACAGTTTAAGCCTCACATTGGGGTTGTGGAGGCGGGGAGTGACGGGTTGTACCAGCCCCTCTCTGGCCTAGAGAGGGTTAAGGATGCACTGCAGGCTGAAAAGGCCATGCCCCCCACCTCTGCTGAGCATGTTCAGCCTGGAAGGCACATATGAAAGGAAGCAACACAGTTCGGTTGGGGGGCTGCTGATGGGGAAGGACGCAGACTGTAGGCTCTCTAGTGAGCCGATTCAGACTCCGATCCTAGAGCCAAGCTACGTTGAGCCCCAGATGGATCCTGGGCCACCAGACAAACCCTGAGGAGAGACTGAGCTGCCAGGAGCCACACTGGTTGGGAACCTGGAAGCCCCAAGAAATCGTGGATTGGCTCCAACAAAGATAGGGTAGGAATTAACCCAGGGGACTTGGATGGCAGATCAGTTACCACTCAGTGTGTTTTGAGAGGACCCCCAATTTGTGGTGTGTAACCCCCCCACTAATAGGGCCCTGGGCCAGAGCTCAGAGGAGCAAGGAGCCAACGTCCCCCTACCCCAGGTGCCATGGCACCCAACTACCCCAAAGGGCCATTAGGCCATGCTGCCTCAACCGTAGGGTTACTTTATTGACTCTGGCTACTAGGCTGCACTGCCCTGGACGGGGGCACCACTCAGTTGACTCCAACTCAATGGCATTTCCCTGTCTTCCCAGCTCAAGTGACCCGATGCTGATGGGGTGTACCAGCCCACGATGGGGGAAAACAGACGGAGCAGCTATGCATCAATGCCAACACACTGTCTGCATACTGTGAATGGGTCTCATGTCACCCTTGCTTTGGTCAGCACGAGAAGACTGTAATATCTTAGAAAGAATCATGTAATCCATGTCTCCACATGGACCTAGTGGTACCCACAGCCCTTGCAAGTGGCAAGGAGGGGCTGAAGCAACTAATCTTGCCAATAAGGAACCACACTGTTATTCCACCTGGATATTAAATACTGCAGGAATAAGCACTTTTTTGTCAGGAGCATGTGTTTCCACCTTAAGTTTATATAGTTCAGTGACTGCATTAATTACTGAATATAAATATTAAAAGAGCCTTTAAAATGGCTGCACATTATCCAAATAGTCTGGAGACCGTGACAGCCCTCAGAGTAGGTTGGGGAACACTGCCTAGTGGTTAGGGCTTAGGCCAGTGTGATGCAGGAGGGTCGTTGGTGGGAAAATCCGGGCTCTCCCACACCACCAGGCTCCAACCCAGGACCCTTTGAGGGCTATCAGTGATCTGGTGATGAGGGATGCTTAAGGCAGCCCTCCCTGGACTGCTTCCTACCACCTCCCTGCAATTGTCCCAAGGTCACCATCGGGGGTAAGGCAGTGTGAGAGTTGTCTGGTCATATGAGTTCATATGAAACGGGAATGCTCCCCTTTCAGGCTGCCTCTGAACAAAGCCCTCTCTTCCCTGAGGAAGGGGCCTTTGGGCAGTTGTTTAGGGAGAGATTCTGCCTGTCCTCCGCTTTTCTCCCTTGAAGCTGCCAGTAGCAGGTCTGCTCTCTTCCCTGGTCTGCCCTCAAATGAGCTGCTCTCCTGACTTTTAACGCCTTCTCCAGTTGGTGCATTTGCTACAGGTGTGGTAGGGAGGGCCTGATTGAGCCCAGAGAAGTTCCTTTAACCCCTTGTTGCTCAGTATGGGCTTTGTACATCCCATCACAGGGACTTTTTATGTGGAAAAGAAATTGATCACATTACTTGCAGTACAGAAAGTACTAGAGGCTGGAATAAAACACACACACAAATTATACAAAAGTGTACTAATTATTAAATGGCTGGTGTGAGCTTTGAAGTTGAGATAGAAGCATACCTGTGAAAAGGGAAATAATTTCTTTCACTTGGAATAACTTGATGAAATGTGATCATTTTTTAAAAATATTTATTTAATTATTTAGCATTTGGAAGCTGTTTGAGCATTGGCGATGGGATTTTTTTTTAATGAAAGAAAATAAATAGGAATGACTACAAGTGTGAGGAGAATTTCAGACGGTGCACAAAGATGTAACAGAGGAGGAAGTAATTGTAACATAATTATTTTAATTTCTTTCTAAACTTACTACACCCATTCACTCAATCAGCATTATTTGGGAGAGTTGTGCAGCTGTGTTTACTTTCTCATTACAATTGGATCACACTCCCAGTGAAAGCCTATTTTGGTTTTTCTTATTAGGCACTGAGTTACTGTTACATTAACTTGATGTACTTCTTGCTCTCATAAGGTGACATCACCTTCTTCAGGCACATGTGCTGTATTGTGGGTTCAAAAAGGACACTGTAATCATCCTGGTAATATTTCCCTTCCAATGAACATTTCTCAGCCTATCACTTTCAAGTGCTATTCTTCACAATTTTACCACCTATTTATGTTCAATTTTTGTATTACATGCCCTGCAGTGTGGAATAATGTCTCACAGCTTTCACATACAGATATAATCACACTCAGTATTCAACCATTGATGCCAGTCAATTTTTGGAGAGGCTTAAAATAAAATTTTAGGTATCTGGTAGGCAAGTCCAAGCTTTACAGTACTGGAAGGGAGTCAGGATTATTGTGATAACATTAAAGATAGGGGAACACAAGCTGTATGCACTTCTCTGGCAGTTAAAATGACCAGTAAGTAACTAAACAATGAATAAAGCTCCACATTTATTTAAATTACAAAAGCTAACCATAGGAAAGAGATTAGATTCTCTCATATGAATCTCCCTGACTATGTGAGACTGAACCCTACACTATATTTTCTAGTACTTTATCCAGTCTGAAATATTGTTAAACATATCAAAGAATAGAGCTTCCATCACACATTTTTGGAAGACTGTTCCACAACTTTTCCAAAATTAGGATATGCTGGTTGTGGTGAAGGCAATGGGAGTGAAGGTTGAGGTGTAAAGGATGCACAAAGAGTCAAAATGATAGATATTGTTTGTGTGGAATGTTAATTTTACAGTTGTTGACAATTTGAAGTGGATTTTAAGTTTTGTAAGAGAACACAGTTACCTGGTTCGGTGCTTATCTTTGTTTGATTGTGAACCAAAATAAATCAATAAATAACATCTCAAGCTGGAGGAAACTTTGTCCTGATAAGCCGCCTATATTTCTCCTACTTGCCTAGTCATCTACAAATAATTAAAGGGCACAAACATCCTATATGAAGAAGAATTATTCAGGGTGTTACTTTGTCCCATAATAGTCACTGATTATCTAAACTGTTCATATTGAATTATTTTCATGTTCCTTCATGAATCAATTATTTTAGCCATATGATCGCTTTTGTTGCACTTCTGTAAGCTCCCTTCAGTTTTATATAGTTCTAGTAATGGCAAGCCAGAAGAGAACCTAGTATCCAATGTATAGTAATAGCAAAGCTTTTTAGGGGGAATCTATAGCTTCCGTACTCTATAACAAAATTATTCTGCCTCACATATACTGCATTGGCTTTTATGCTATAATGCTTTGTAAATTCTTATCTGACCTGCTGTCGACTAACACCCCTAGATCTCAATATTAGTGTTTTTCTTCTGCCTATTCAATGTCTTTATAATACGTTATACACCCCCAGAGTGTTGATGGTTTTTTCCAGACTGAATACTATTCTCTTGTTTTCTTCCTGCATTTCTAAGCTCTCTGGGTTACCTGAAGCAGCAATCAGTGCCCTTCTTCCATCTTAAAATACTGGGTACTGGTATATTATTGTTACCATCTGCATACACTTTATGCTTTACCTTTGTAAGCTTTACAAATGATTGGAATAGCAAGTGTGTTAAATTTTGTGTGAGTCCTACTTTTATACCTACTCATAGCTAGCAAAATGGATCTGTTTCATGCTCACTAAACTCATTTGCAAAATTAAAATATTAAAAACCGAAGTCTCTAATATCTAGTTTCAAGTACTGTATAAGACTTTAAAGAGAGAATTAATATAGAATGTAGTTTAAGTTTTACCATTCTTGCTTAATATTTCCCAAATAACTTCACAAAGCAATGAGTTACAGCAGATTCAAATAGTGTAGAAACCATGTAGTCTAGGCACATTATATTCTCTATAATAGCTAATGCAGCCTTGGATGATAGAACTGTCCTTAATGAGAAGGAATGTTGGAAGGGACACCATAGTTATTCTTTAAAAATTTTAAAAAAAAGTCATGGCAAGGATCTCAAATTTACATCTTTCAAGTCCCAAAATATGCAGAAAGGAATCTTAGTTTAACTAGCCAAAGGCCGGACTTCTAAAAGCATATCATTCTAGTGTTACAAGGCAATGTTAGCAGAGGATTCATGTTTAAGTCGTGGGTGGGGTACCTGAACTCATCAGCCTGATTCTTCACTACCTTGCACCTTCTCTAGTCGTTTACTCCTGTGCAAAGTGGTGGTCAAATACTACCCCTGGAATTCAGTGGAGAATCAGGCTTATGATTTTATAAGCCATAGCCAATCATGCACAGAATGAACCATGCTAAGAGTTTAATCAGACATGTAGTTCCTTTGACTTAAAACAAATGTTTGATTTAGTCACTTGTGATATTGGCTTTTCTTAAAAAAAACAGCACTATACAATTCAATGTAGCCCATATAAGATGGATTCAAAACTGGTTAATTTACAGTTTAAAAAATTGTAAATAGATTCAGACTTTAAGTCTGGCCTCCTGACTTTTTGTGCCAGGTCACTAATGACCTGAGGAACAAACCCTGAGGAACTCAACTAGTAACCTCCCTCCAGCCTGACAGGTCACCTTTCAGTATAACCTACTGTAGTCTCCCCTTTAAGATCCTTACCCACCTTTCAACTCTCATATTAATCCTCATCTTCTCCAATTTAACTAATTTCCCATATGGCGCTATATCAAATGTCTTACTGAAGTCCAGGTAGATCTACTGCATTTCCTTTGTCTAGAAAATCAACGAGCTTCTCAAAGAAAGATAAGATCTACCTTTTGTACAATCGTGTTGTATTTTGTCCCACTTACCATTAACCTCAGTGTCCTTAACTACTTTTCTCTTTCAATTTTTTTTCCAAGACCTTACAGACTACTGAGGTCAAACTAACAGGCCTGTAGTTACCTGGCTCACTTTTTTCCCTTTCTTAAAAATAGGAATTTATTTTAGCAATTCTCAAGTCATACAGTACAACCCCTGAGTTTACAAAATCATTAAAAATCCTTGCTAATGGGCTTGCAATTTCGTGTGCCAGTTCCTTTAATAGTCTTGGATGGAGATTATCCAGGCCCCCAGATTTAGTTCAATTAAGCTGTTCGAGTTTGGCTTCTACTTCAGATGTGATAATTTCTACCTCCATATCCTCATTCACATTAGGCAACCTGCCAAAACACCTAAGCTCCTCATTACCCATATTAAAAAAAATGAGGTCAACTATTTGTTTAAGTGATGGGCCATGTTGTCTTCTAAGCCAGCTCTTCTCTGAGGTCCTTGCTATTCATCAATACTAAATCTATAATGGCATCACCTCTTGTTGGTTCAGTGACTATTTGGTAAAGAAATTTGTCAGCTATCACATCCATGAAATCTGGGTCTTACCATTATTAGTAGCACTTGTCCTTCAATCTATATCTGAGAAATTAAAGTCTCCCATAATCACAAAATTCCTAGTAGTATTTATTTCCCTATAATATTTGCAGTCTCTATCCATATCTAGATTGGATTCTCGGGGTCTGTAACCTAGCCCAAGCACTATCTCAGTAAAGCCTCTGTCACCTTTCTTCCTCAAAGTGATTTTGACCAGAACAGATTTCATTGTATCCATTCCATCACTTCTAATTTCTTTACACTCTACCCATCATTAATATATGATGCCACTACACCACCGTCACCTTGCTGTTCAGGAAATGCGGAAATAAGACCCTTCAATGACAGTACACCAGTCATGATTACTATTCCACCATGTTTCAATTATCCCCATAATATCTGGTTTCACCACCCGTTCTAGTAATTCTAATTTCTCAATTTTATTACCCCAGCTCCTCGTATGGATGTACAGACATCTTTGTAGCTACTGCGTGACTTTGCCCAGATTCCTTGTCTGACTATGTACAATCGTTCTGCTGCCAATAATGTCTACCTGATTGTTAGTGCCCATATCAATATTTTTTGTTCTTGATATCCATTCTCCTCACTTCTCTTGTTCATTTCTCCATTGCTGTATCCTCTTACTGTACTCTTACTGCTGTATCCTTGATTTTCCTCCTGCTCAGTATTAGGCCTTGTCTACATTACAGAGTCTTTTGTTGACAAAATAGTGGTAGTGTGCATGCTGCAATGCTACTCCTGGCAACAAAACTTTTCTGCTTTGCCAACAAAATAAAACCACCTGAACAAGAGGAGTAGAGTTTTTGCAGCAAAGTTAGAGTGACAAAGTGTCAGTGTAGACACTGTGCTTGCTTATGTCACTGTAAATGGCCTCCAGGAGATGTCCCACAATGCCCATCCTGACTACTCTGGTCAGCAATTTGAGCTCTGCTTCCCTGCACCTAGGTACACAGGCACCTGTCCCTCCCCCTTTAAAGGACAGGGAATCTTTGAAATTCCACTTCCTGTTTGCTTGGCATGGAAAGCTCACATCACATCTTCCCATCTAATAATGGCAGCTCCGTGCAGCAAATGTTCTACCAATTGATGCACACCAGAGCTGTTGGATCTGCTGGGTCAGTGGGGAGAGGAGATTGTGCAGTCCCAGCTTTGTTCCAGCTATAGGAACTTTGATACCTACAGTCAGATTTCTCATGGCATGTGGGATAAGGGTTATGAACTGGACACGCATCAGTGCCATATAATGATAAAGGAGCTGAGGCAGGTGTACCAGAAGGCAAGGGAGTCAAACCATTGCTATAGTGCTATGTCAAAGACCTGCCGCTTCTATAAGGAGCTGGGTGCCATCCGTGGTGGTGACCCCATCTCCACCGCCAAGAGCCCTATAGATACTTCAGGGGGGGCTGGTGTCAGTGGGCAGCGGACTCAACCCCAAGGATGAAATGGTGGACGAGGAAGTGAAGTTGGAGGAGGAGATGGGACAAGCTCCAGAGTCATTCAATACCGTGGTGAGCCAGGACATCTTCTCGACCCTGCAGTTAGAGCCAGTCCTAGCACTGTCTCTGGTGCACATGATGCAGAAGAGGGGAGCCCTAGTAAATGATCATTTTGCGTCGATAATGCTCTGTTACATTTGGTTGAGCTGTCCTTTGCTATGTTAGAAATAGGTTAAGGGATAGAAATGTACAAGACTAGTTGTGTTTTGCATCTGCTACACTTTCCCCTGTGCAGCTACGCAGTGGGGTGAAAGAGTGTGTTAATGCACACCAAGATTTCACAGGAATCATTCAGAGAGATCTCTAGGAAACTTTCCTGAAGGTACTCACCAAGCATCTGCTAAAGGTTCCTCAGCAGAACTGCTTTGTTCCTTTCTCCTTCGTAGGAAACTTTCCTGTGCCAATTGACAATCACTTGTGCAGGGACCAAAGCTGCACACAGGCAAGCAGCATATGGACCCAGTCTAAAGCCACTGGCATGTAGGAGATGCACCGTTGCATCCTCGCTTACCCTCAGGAGTCAGATATCGGCTTCTATGATGGCCACCCGTGGAAAATGGTGGAAGGAATTACAATATTGTCCCTAGTCGCATGCAGGGACCACCTTAAACCACTAACACCCTCTGCTCTATCTTGAACCCTTCCCCCCACCTGAGCGAAAATCACTATGTTTAGGGTGTTCCCTGAGCTGTGTGCTTGCCAGCAGACAGTGAGAAAGAGGTGTATTTTACTATTTATGATTCAATGCTCTTAGTGCACTAACAATCATACTTCTGTTGTTGTTTCTTGTGCTTCTGCAGATATGGCCTTCAGTGGAACCCCTCCCCCACCCACCACACACACCATAGCGGAGCGCCTTGTCCAGATAAGGAAGTGGCCAGGAGGACATGTTTCAGGAGATGCTTCAAACCTCTCAAGCCAAAGAACAAGAATGAAGGGCATGGAGCAAATTTTAGTGTGCCAGGAGTGGATGATAAAAGTGATGGAGGAGCAAACAGAGATGCAGAAGTCCCTAATCATACTGCAGGCAGAACACATGCATGCTTACCCCATCCTCTCCCCTGCAGCCCATACAGAACCATTTGCTAAGCATTCCCCAGACTCCTCCCACATATTCCTTACATTTTCCTGGCCCCTCACAGTACCCAGTTCACTCCACCCCTTCGGACAGCTTCCAAAACAATAGCTGGAGTTATACACAGCTATGAGAGCCTCCAGCAGGATGGTGTCCTTCAGTATTATCTTCCTTTCAACCCAGCATTTTCTGTGTGTAGTTTACTGCTATTTAAAAAAAGATCTCTGAAAGATAATCAATCTTTATTTCTCTCCTACACACAGTGGTTGCTGCGGGAACTAATACACAGTGGCAAGTGGCACATTTGCACACTACAAATCACAGTCAGTATGCAATCATCAAAATTTACATGCAAGGCGGCAAGTTAATCATGCATGGCAGAATGCTTTATAGAAAGACACATTACTCGTGCTCAGTGTCAAAATGGTTCTTCAAAGCCTCACTGATTCAAATAGCCCCTGGTGTGCCCCTCTAATATCTCTGGTATTTGTGTGGTGGCTGATTCTGGACAGCAAATCTGCCTCCACACTCCACCCCTGAGGAAACTTTTCACCCTTGGCCTCACAAATATTATGCAGCACACAGCAGGCTCTGACCATGGGAATTTAGGTCATTCTTCATTTAGGTCTAACCTGCCATAAAGACAGCACCAGCGAGCTTTTAATTTGCCAAACGCACATTCAGTGGTGATTCTACTGCTCAGATTTCCCATGTAAGACTTCATGAGTCATGGGAGTAAGAGGTACATTGGATCTCCCAGGATCACCCTGGGCTTTTCAACATCCCCCATTGGAAGCTTGTGGTCTGGAAAGAAAGTCCCTGCTTGCAGTTTTCTGTACAGGCCAGTGTTCCTGAAGATGTGTGCATCATACACCTTCGTTGACCAACCCATATTGATATTAGTGAAACAACCCTGGTGATCAACAAGAGCCTGAAATACCCTTTATATTGATGTAATCCATCACAAGATGGTCTGGAACCAAAATTAGGATATGCGTGTGGGAATCTCATTTCCGCAAAGCCATTCACTATTTTATGCACATTTCTAAGAGTCACAGTCCTTCGTAGCAGGATGTGAATAATGGCCTTGCACACTTGCATTAATACAACCCCAGTGGTAGACTTCCAAACTCCAAACTGATTCACACCTGACCAATAGGAACTTGGAGTTGTCAGCTTCCACACAGCAATTACCATTGACTTGTCCACCAAGAGATCAGCTCTCATTTTGATGTCTTTGTGGTGCAGTGCAGGGGTGAGGTCCACACACAGTTCCAGGAAGGTGGATTTGCACATCCTAAAGTTCTGCAGCCACTGCTCATCATCCCATGCACTCATCACAATGTGATCCCACCACTCAGTGCTTGTTTCCCGAGCCCAGTACTGACTGTCCACTGTGGCAAGCTATTTTGTGAATGCCAAAAGTAATTGGTTCTTGATTCTTTCTATGGCACACAGCAGAGCAGGCACCGGGGATTCCTGTTCAGATTCAGATTCAGCCATGTTGTGTTCATATCACTGACCACAACAGTAGAAAGCAGTGCAGGATCCATCTTCTCTGGCAGAAGATGGCAGACACACAGTAAACAAAGGCCATTGAAAAAAACACAAAAAGCAGTTGGAAGCCCATGGAATGATGGGACAGAAAAAACTGCATCATGGGAGGTTGAGCCTGCATCCATGATGCACTGCAAACCACTATGCCTTCCCTCAACTCCTAGCTGCAGAAAGTGGTGAGTTTCACAGTGAGATAGTTACCCACATGGCACTGCTTTCACTGTCGATGCTGGAGCACCAACTGTGGACTCACCCTCCCAACAGAAGGAGCATTGTGTGAACATGAACAAATGACGCAATTATAGCAGTTTATGATCATTGTCATAACCTACATCAACTAAACTCTGTAGTGTAGACAAAGCCTTAGAATCAAGCGTGGTGATTACATGAACATCTCCCAACCATCTCCCCCAAATTCCTAGTTTAAAGCTCTTGTAGTCAGTTGGGTCAACTTCCATACCAGACATCTGTTTCCTTTCCTACTCAGGTGAAGTCTATTCCATGTCTGTTAATGCCTCCCAGTGGTCAAATATCCCAACATCCTCCTTATAGCACCTCCTGAGACATCTGCTGATCATCATAATCTTACCTCGCCTGTGCTTTCCTACTCTAAGGACAAGTAGAATCCCACTGAAATTCAACTGAGCCTCCATTTCTTTTAGCATCTTCTGCAGCCTGGCATAGTCTCCCTTGATGTGTTCCAGTGAGAACTTAACAATACAATTTGTTCTCATGGGAAGAACAATCAGTGGATTCTTTCCTGCTCCTGTTAGGATCCTCTTCCCCTATCTTAGCTCAGAAGACAGCACATCCTTCTGTCCTCTGGATCAGCTCTGGTGACAGGCCTGTCGGTCATTCTTAGTAGGGAATCCCCAGTCACATAGACCTGCCTCTTCCTGGTGTTGGCACAATTCCCCAGCCTTCCTTCTTCTGTTCTTTTTAGCTGTAAATCTTCTTGTCTTTTGTTCTCACTTGAAATCTTCTGAGAATCATCCTCTGTCTTCCTAGGGCTCTGAACTCTGACTGCTTCCATTGACTCTCCCACCCATCCCCATCTTATAGGCTAGCCATTCTTCTCTTCTCTCTGGCCTTCCCACCTTCTGTTACAGCCTGTTGGACCCCTTCATTTTCCAACTTGGCAGACCTGTTCCTCAGCTCTATTTCTCCTTCATTAGTTGTCTTATTTCCTCTGCCTTGTTCTTGTACTCACATGCTTCCATGGGCAACTTTCCTCATCCAGCATCTATCCTCACAGTTCTCCAGTCCATCTGCATGACTTGAAGTTTTTCATAGTATAAGTTCAATTTTGTATTTAGCTATGATACTTAGTACCTTTCCCAGTTCTGAAGAAGAGCTCTCTGTAGCTTGAAAGCTTGTCTCTCTCACCAACAAAGTTTAGAAGACATTACCTCACTCAGTTTGACTTGAGGTTTTCCTTTCAGCCTCTTCTCTCCTTCCCTCTGTCATCTGCCCAAATCCTCTTTGCAACTCAACCGTAGCTTCTACATGCATTTCTAAAGCACAGATCTTCTCTTCTGTCAGCTCTGTCAAGTGGCACTTCATTCCAAAAAAACACCTTTCAGGTACCTGCTGCAAGATAATGTACATCCTGCAGCTTCCACATCCAGTCATCTTCATTGTCTCTTCTGTTCCTTGGATCACTACCACTTCTGCATCTGTAGCTATCATAGCCTTCCCTCCCAAGCTCCTCTCTCAATCTCTTTCTCACAAACACACACCCTCTCCTTACAAACTCCTGAGCAAACTCCTCTGTTTTCAGTTCAGTTTGCTAGCTCCTGTGGCACTGACTGCCTTGAAGATTTGCTACCTTTCTAGCCCCCTCCCACCGCATCAGGGAAACCCTGACCCCTGTTCAAAATCTCTGCTTCTCTCATAACACACTGCCCCCTACCAGCCAGAAACTAAAGCAAAAAGCAAAAAAACAAAAACAAAACAAAACAAAACCCTCTGAAGAACTCACTGCCTCCAAAGGAACAGGGGCTTGCTTCCCTTATCCTACAACAAATCTCCACTCAAACTCCTCTGCTTTCAGCTCTGTTTGCTGGCTTCTGTTCGTAGGGGAATAATAAATAATTCAGAATAATAATCCAATGGGTGTGTTTATAATGGGGTCCTGCAGGGATCTGTTCTTGGCCCAATGCTATTTAATGTCTTTATCAATTATCTGAATTAAATATAAAATTATTCTTGGTAAAATTTGAAGATGACACAGAAATTGATGGAGTGGTAAATAAGGGATAGGTCAATTATACAAAATGATCTAGGGGCATGTCTACACTGCCTCCGCAGCAGGCATCGATACAATAGCATCAACTGAGCAGGTCTGTGTAGATCCACTCAGTTGATGGGAGAGCTCTCTTGCATCAACCGAATTAGTCCATCTCTCCAAAAGGCAGAAGGTAGTATCGACATGAGACACGCTAGTTATGTTATGTAACTAACGTATCTCACGACGATCCAGTGTGGCAGTGTAGACCAGGCTTTAATTGATGTAAAGCAAGCTCATCTGACAATATGTATTTTTAACACAACCAAATGCAAGGTCATACATCAAGGAACAAAGGACATAGGTTACACTTACCAGATGGGCAACAATGTCCTGGGATGTAGTGACACTGTTAAGGGTTTAGGGATAGTGGTAGATAACAAACTGAACAAGAGCTATTTTGATGCCATAGATAAGAAGGTGAGAATGAACCTTGGATGTATAAACACAAGGAACAAGGAAGTAGGAGTAGGCATTACCTATTTATACAACATTAGTGGGACTATTACTGGAATACTATGTCCAGTTCTGGTGTTGACACTATAAAAAGAATATTGGCAAGCTGGAAAGGGTTCAGAAAAGAGCTACAAATGTGTTTAGTGGTCTGGAAAACATGCCTTGTTGTGAGAGAGTAAAGCACCTGAATCAATTTAGTTAATCTAACAGAAGATCAAGAGGTGACTTGATCAATCTACAAGTACTACATGGGGGAGGGGGGGAATTTCTGATTGCAGAGGGGCTTTTAATTTCCACACCAAGAGGCACAATGAGATCCAATGGTGGGAAGCTTGACAAATCCAGACTAGAAAGAATGGACACATTTTTAACAACAAGGGTAATTAACTATCAGAATGATTTACCTAGGAGCATGGTGGATTCTCTATCACTCAAAATCTTTAAATCCATACTGGATGACTTTATAAAAGATATGCTACAAAAATGATAGGTTTCATGCAGAAATTATTGGGTGAGTTTATTCAGCCCTTTTATACAGGAGTGCAGACTAGGTGATCATAATGTGGCTGCAGTCCATGAATCTAGTAAAGCTACTGTCTTATAGTGTAAGTGCGGGGAACAGATGAGATGTGGGAATGTTCTAGGTCAGAGGCAAATTAAGGCTTTGAGAGATGGAGCAGCATTATATAAGGAAGGAAATAAGGGTACCTTCCTGAAGGGGTGCTCCAAAGAGCTAGGCTATTCTCAGTAGTGGCAGATGACAGAACAAGGAGTAATGGTCTCAAGTTGCAGGGCAGGTCCAGGTTGGCTATTAGAAAAAACTTTTTCACTAGGAGGGTGGTGAAGCACTGGAATGGTTACCTAGGGAGGTGGTGGAATCTCCATCCTTAGTGGTTTTAAGGGCTGGCTTGACAAAGCCCTGGCAGGGATGATTTAGTTGGGCTTGGTCCTGCTTTGAGCAGGGAGATGGACTAGAAGATGTCCTGAGATCCCTTCCAACCATAATCTTCTATGATTCTCTGATTCTATATATGAGAAAGAGGGGAACATAACTGAGTATTATTAAGCCATGCCTCAACAGCAGAGTGATATAGACCAGTGTTTCTCAGCAACTGGTCCCTGAGATCTCCCTGACACAATATAGGATGCCTGAGATCTCCCTGACACAGTATAGGAAGCTGGTCCCTGGTATCAAAAAAGTTGAGAAATACTCATATAGACCAGTGTAAAGAGGGTGAGTGGAGTTGTGAGAGGGGGTTGTGACTGAGAAGGAGTTTCAGGATAGGAGAATTTCAGAAGGACACATGGGGTGAAGTATAGTAGGACTTGCAGTACTTGATGAATATCCTGGCTGGTGACAATGTTTGGAAAGCCTATAGGACCATTGGTTGCCACTGTTGTGCAAGCCACTCCTCTTGAGCTAGTATTAAAAGAATCATCCCCAAAGCACAGCAACTGTGGAGACAGTTACCAAAGAGGGAACAGTGCTTCCTCAGAATTCACATTTCTCCTCTTGCACCCAACCTCAAACCCAAATTACCATCCCCAGAAACATTCATATTAATAAACTAAGTATACTTTCTCTATTTCTGGATCTAGGTAATTATATTAAAATGTTAGATTGTGCATGACTGTGTGCAGACAAATTCCTACGAACACTTATTCACTTCACACTGTGGTGAAGATAAGGGAAACGAAATAAATACCAGTTCAATATGTAACTAGTGGTGTGCTAGTCATTTCCCTTCCAAAAATAAAAACAAACAAACAAAAACTCTTGAAAGCAAGTGGAGTCATGAAAAAAGAAGGGGAAAATTTTCAAGATGTTTGATATTAAGTTATAAGAAGGGCTGAAGAACAGGTGGAACAACTTTTACCAGGGCCCTGAGCTCAGTCCCGGCCCCCCCAAATATATGTATTGTCTGTGTAAATAAAATGAAATGGGAGAGGGTGTGCCTCCAATGAACATAGTGTACCAGGGCCCCAAATTTCTCTTGATAGGCCTAGTTATGAGCTACATTTGTATGGATCTTTGTTCCCACCTTATTTTAAAAGTCTCTGTGTTATAATATCACTATCAATGTTATTTAACAATTGGTGAAATAACTTTTTCATATAAAAAAGATACAAAAAATTGACTACTTGTTTATACAAAAGGTAATCAGTGCTGCCCCATCTGTTGCTACCTTCCTTCCCCGCAGCCTCCTCCCAAGAGGTGCTATACAGTGAAGCTGACAATGAAAACCCTAGGGAGAAGATGCACTCTCCAAAATGTGAATTGATTTTTTTGTTTGTTTGTTTGTGGTTTGTTTTTGTTCTTGTTTTTGTTTTTTGGGAGGGGGGGAGGGGTTTGTTTGTTTATTTTTTTATTACTGAGGGAAAACTAGATGTACATTTCTCTGGGGCAGCTCTGTCAGGTCTTCAAACATTAGGAGATGGCCAATAAGGCTAAATTGAAGCTGCTAGACCTGGCACCTTGTGTCTAGCTGTAGCCTCTTGGTAATGGTGCCCCTTCTGTAGACATATCTTTTTCTCTTCTCCATGTATACTAACAGCTGCCATTGATGCTTCTATGGGACTTCATTATGTGCAGACTCACTCAGCCTCAGTTGACCAGAAAAGTTTTGTGAAGATGATAGTAGTGTAAATCTGAAGCTAGGAATTGTAGAATACTGATAAGGGAATAAAAGGGACACAATGAAAATCTGTGGCCAGCACAGTTAAGGAGAATAAGAAGGAATTATTTTAAATATATTAGGAACAAAAAGAATCCTAACAATGGCATAGACCCATTACTAGATGGAAATTGTAGAATTATCGATAATAATGCAGAAAAGGCAGCAGTGTTCTGTTCTGTATTTAGGGGGAAAAAACAGATAATATGGTCATATCGGGTGATGATGATAACACCCTTTCCATGCCAGTCATATCTCAGGTGGATGTTAAAAGCATCTACTGGATTTGAAGGTCAGCAGGTCCAGATAACTTCCATTCTAAAGTTTTAAAAGAGCAGGTTGAGGAGCTTACTGGAACATTAATGTTGATTTTCAATTAGAACACCGGGAAAGTTCCAGAAAAGTGGGGAAAGCTAATGTTGTGCCAATATTTTAAAAGGGTAAACTGAATGACCCTGGTTATAATAGGCCTGTCAGTCTGATATCTATCCAAGCAAGTTAATGGACCAGCTGATACAGGACTTGATTAATAAAGAATTAAAGGAAGGTAATATATTTCAAGCCAGTCAAGATAAATTCATGGGTAGATCCTGTCTAGCTTTGTATATATTTTTATGAGATTACATGGCAAACATTAAATCAACTTCTATTGGCTAATAGGTCTGAAAATGTAATAGTAAATGAGGAATCATCAATAAGCAGGGATCAGTTCTTCACCGAACACTACTTAACAGTTTTATCAATGAACTGGAAGAAAACACAAAATCATCACTGATAATGTTTGCATATGACACCAAAACTGGAGGAGTGGTAAATAATGAAGAGGACAGGCCATCGATAAAGACTCGTCTGGATCACTTGATAAACTGGGCTCAGTCAAACAATATGTGTTTTTTTAATATGGCTAAATATATACATTTAGGAACAAAGAATGTAGGCCATACCTGCAGGATGGGAAACTTTAGAGTCTGTTGTGTAATTGAAGAATTACAGTGACTCTGAAAAAGATTTGGAAGTTGTGGTGGATAATCAGCTGAACATGAGCTCCCACCGTGACACTGTGGTCAAAACTGGACACCAACTGCAGGTAAGGCAATCTTCGGCTGCATAAACAGGGGAATCTCAATTAGGAGAAAAGAGGTTATCTGACCTCTGCATCTGGCACAGGTGATACTGCTGCTGGAATACTGTATCCAGTTCTGGTGTCCAATTCAATAAGGATTTTGATACATTGGAGAGAGTTCAGAGAAGAGTGATTAAAGGATTAGAAAAGCTGCCTCATAGTGGTAGATCAAAGGAGCTCAATATATTTAATTTAACAAAAAGAATATTAAGGGGTGACTTGATTATAGTCTTTAAATATCTACATAGTGAATAAATATTCAATAATGGGCACTTCAATCTACCAGAGAAAGATATAACATGATCTAGTGGCTGGAAGTTAAAGTTTATTTCAGACTGGATATAAAGTGTAAATTTTTAATGATGAGGGTAATTTACATTGGAACAATTTACCAGGAGTCATGGTGGATTCTCCCAGCTCAGGCATTATTCTAAATCAAGATCAGATTTTTTTTTTAAATTATGTTCTAGAATTATTTTTGGAAAGTTCTATGGCCTGTGTTATACAGGAGGTCAGACTAGATGATCACAATGTTCCCTATTAAATCTATTATTTTTTCCTAGGATGCTGTGTTCTAGTTATGCAACTGAAATCTAAATATGAGGCTTAATTACATAAGGTGGCTTGGAATCCAATATTTCCCAGACTGTGTAGTCACTGGGAGGAATTAAGTAAAGCGGTCATCTAAATTTACCTCAATGAGTTAGGCTTAAACATTTAGCACACTCTAGGGGCCTGATCATGCAATGGTGAAGTTATTCACAAGAGTAGTCCTATTCAATAGACTAAGTTTATTTTCACAATTCATATGCCTAAAGAAAGCCACATGCATTAGTGTTCACGGGATCAAGTCTTACAGCTCTATTAATAATACAGACACACTAGAAAGGATTTTCAAGGGTGGTTACTTATAGAACATCATATTCCACAGCATAATGAATAAATATGAAATAATATCAAACAGTGGAAAATGGAATAGTTTCCCTGGGTTTATAAATCAGGCAGAGTAAACAAGGGAATAGCCTTGAGGAGCAAAAGTCTCTGTGATCTTTCTCAGCCTGTGCTGTCTCTGTTCTTGTAAAACAGTCAATGGGAAACAGATGGAGTGTTAAAACTAAATAATAAGTCTGCTCCTAGGTATAGTAGTAATTTTCCAGATTGTATAATAAATATTGATATTTTAAAATGGAATAATGAACAAATACTACACGTTCTTGTTAGTTCATCAAAAACAACTCAACGATTTCTCTCCAAGAAAAACAGAATTAGTGTGATTTCTGCTGGCCTTCCTGAATATATGCCATGGAGAGAATCTATCAGGGAACTAAAGTCAATACTAAATTACTTAAACTATGTGTACAATATCAACCAATCCATTGTAAAATTTGTAAATGCATAGGAGAAGCTTCCTGAACATTTTCAGGAGAAGTCAGACTGGAACAAATTCTACACTCAGTTTGGACAAAGATTTCACTTACATGGGAAAAATCCTCACAATGCCATATATCCAGAGTAGAGCTATTAATCTGAAAAAGAGTGTATTTCAAGTGTTCCATTTTAGTCGTGACTGTTTTGTGTAGTTCTATTTGACATTTATACTCTGACTTAAAAAAGCATGTCATAGGAAAAGGGAATGGCATTTTTAAATACTTCATGTGGTTTCTTCTACCTTTTGCTCACGTAATAGCCGGGTTCTAAGAATTAAGGTTGTTTGTGCAACCCTAGTTTGGCTCCTTTTGTATGTATACATTATGATACAGTCTTTAATTATATTTTTCCACAGGATCCCTTCCTCATTTAGTGCACTGGATGGACGTCCTCTGGGGATGAATTAGCTTTGTTTAGCAAAGAGGGATGCTGTCTGGAGGAACCCTACCTCAATTGTTGCAAAAGCTGGAAGGTGTGTAGTGAATGTGACAGAGGATTGCAGAAAGAAAAAGGATGGTCTCATGGATAAGACAGTTGACTAAGTCCTGAAGAACTGGATTCTGTCCTCACCTCTACCACAGAGTTTGTGCATGGTACTATTGTCTCTGCTGGGGTCTTTTTCTTTTTCTCTCAGTCAGTCTGGTTTTGACAAGAAGTTCGATCCTCTATCTGAGAAATTGTTTTGATGAATTCACATTTTACAGCAAAAAAACGAAAAAAAAAAATACAAAAAAATCACTTTGTTGAAAAGTCCCTGACCAGTTCTACTTAATGTTCTTTTAACATAATTTATGTATGTAATTTCCTAGCCTTTTTTAAAAGGCAACTGAAGAAAACCAAATTTCATCTGGCACCATACTGACACCCATGTGGTTCATCAGTAGGATGGGAACCTTTAGAACCATTGCAGAGACCTCCACCACCTTACCTAATGGAGTAACTGACAGCAGTACCAGGTTGACTTCCTCTATGTGGAGCAGCACTAGAGGGGGATAAGATTGTGCCCTGATGTAATCCACATCCAAAGTGGATTAAGGGCCAATAGGACCTGCCCCAATCCTTGCCAGTTGGCAGCTCCAGGTACTGGGGAAGAAAATAGCCTACACTCCAGCTGTTCCCCCCAGCAATCCAGGGGACAGGGAAGAGTGAGCAGAGTCATGGCTCTGTTCCCCTAGGCACAAGCCCACAGTGCTGGCTGGACACACAGGGGGAGTATGCTGCACCTTTTTTTAGTTCTGTACCAATTTATTCCCCACAATACAACAGGATTGCACCAGAGAAGTCAAGCTCCAGCACAATGTCATCCAGGTCTGCTTTGAAGCCTCTGTGTGGATATGTTCTGTCCCATACTCAGTGTTGTGCCTAAAGGTAAAATCTAGCTCATAATTGGCAGTATCACTGGAAAATGTGGTGTTTCCACTTCTCAGCACTCCCTTGCCTGTGCCCTTCATAGTGTCTGCCTGTTTCTAGTGTGTTTTATATGTAGGTTTAGCCATAAAAATGTATAGGCAAGTGTCAGAAAACCTTATGCATTTTGCTAGACTTCACTACTGCAGGAACACACTCAGCACCATTCACTTACATCCTTGCCTAACGTTCTGTTTACAATAGAATGCTTGTGATATTGTCTGTCAGTTCTCATTACCTTTTGATCAACAGCTTCATGGGAATGGCACTGCCAGAAGCAGTTGACTTTGACAATGGAAATGTGTGTAATGGAGTTCACTTATGTGTAAGTTAGTCATTTCGCAGCAGGCATAATAAATAATGTTAACTTTTATAGACAATTACAACTGGGTGACCTTTAGGGCTCTATGGTTTAAATTAGATTGAAGCAAATATAAACAACTTTTAGGACCAGTGGTAACTTTTGAAATGTGGTGTCACGCAAATCTCAAAAGAGATCAGATGTGAAATCCTAAAACGGCAAATAGCCTAACAATTTAGAAATATAGCACATGCCCTTCATCCGTGCCTCCACAGAGACTAATATTTGCAAGAGAAAATAGTAAGGGTTTTTTTACAAGTGTGTGTGGGGGGGGGGGACTCTGACTGAAACTTATAAACCATAAATTTGAAATAAATATTTGACATTAGAGGGTGTAAATGCACCAAAGGTAATGTGAATGTTTATGTTTCTTAACCTTACTTTGCTTATCTTGCTGTACATGCTCAGGTAAAACCATAATGTGTTTCACAGACTGTCTTTGAGACAATCTGGGGCAACCCAGTCAGCACTGGGAGCCGAAGAGTGTTCAGCACAGCAATCTGTTTTACAGATGTCTTTTAAATGTAATGAGTGCACAGGGAACATATCCATGATGCACCCTCATGATTTTATGTTTTTGCCAAAAATTCTCAGCTTGCTTAAGAGAAGATTTAATGTGAAATCAAATTTTATCATAATAACACTACTGCATCCACGTGGTTTCCTGATCCATTGGTTAAAGGAATGATTCAGTAATGGCTGGTTACTGTGTTAATTTGTAATAAAGCCAGACCCTTATTCTTTCTTAGATTTCTAATGATTTATGCTCAAGTTCATTAATATTCTGTGTGTTTTTCCCAGGGGAAGTTTATGAGATTTTTGTGTGGGTTTTTTTTATATGGTTTATGATTTGGAAAGCAGAACATTTCCAGAGGCTTGCCAGCAGCGCTGCATTTAGTGCTAGGTTACATTATTTGAAAACCCATTCACCTCTAATAATCCCATATTTTTCACCCAACAAAGCCTTCCATATTCTAGCTAAAATAAAATGTCATGGGACTGAAATTATGTGATAGCCTTCTACCCCAACATAGTAAATAAGTTTATGTTTGTTATTTATGGGAAAGGGCAGCTTTCATTTACATCCATCCATATCTACAACCCTGTTCTTTGCTTCCATCACACAGAACCTAGACCATGAGAGAAAAAATCACTGCAGATTGTTTTTCTACATCTCATAATGGTTTAGGAATGAATTTTGATTTTATTTTGGCACCCCACAACCAGTGCTACATCCTAGTTCTTTTTAATGATCTAAGGCATTAACTCCTCATTACCCACACTAGTTATAGGAGCCAAGATTAGCTACACTGGCAAATCCACATCCAGGATCATCTAGTGCATGTTTATAAATCCCAAGAAACACCCTGCCTGAGGTTCAATAGACCTGACATGCATTAGATCTATGACTTGGAGTGGCAAATAAAAGGACAAATATGGAGCAGACAGAAGTGAAGATGAGACCTACATCTTTACAGGTTTCTCTAGCTTGTATGAATAAGTGCTGCTGTGCACAGCCTCGAAGTTCAAGTTTCCCAGTAGTCTTTTTAATCTAATAATTTTTACTCAAACGCAGCACACAGCCGTGGGTGATCTCAAGCATATCAACAAAAGTTTAGTTCTCGAAACAAGATTTTAACATTCACTAAGTCCTTCTTAATTTGCCTTTCTTTAAGTGATTTTTTAAGCCTTTCCCAAAGTTTAGCATAGTCGATAGGCTTTAAATCCAAAGTTCATAGTCCACAGGTTTCTTTTCTCTTTCCTACAGGTAGGCCTGGTTAGTTGGTTCTCTGTCATAACAGTTTCCCCCATCCCTCCTGTGAAGTAAGCTGCCTACAAGCCGTATGCATCCTTTTGCTCCAAAGAGTCATCTTAAACTGCTCCTTTTGCTTAGACCAGCCATAAACTCCATGTTGAAAAGGCATAAAATAAACTGTTCCTTAACTTTCTGGTATATTGATATGATCTCCAACCTTTTATTTTTTTCCCCATTTGAAAACCAGTGGCACAGATAGCAATGTGCTTTTAAATCAGTTCATTACTGAGATAGTCAAACCAATGAGATTTTCTCCTTTTCTCACAATAAGCTGCTTTTGTGTTTGTAGGTAGTATTGTCCTATAGGTAAATTGCCTTACTGGTGAATTGCTGGAGTTTTGAATGTGGATTCTGATGTTAACCAAATACTTAGTGAGATAGATAATAGAACACCAGTCAATTTTAAATTAAAATTCACTGTCTGTGAACTAGCCCATTTTTTTTCTTTTTTTTTCTTTTTTGTACGTCTCGTTGCAGAAGGATGGTCCAATGGTTAGGGCACTTGCTTTGGACTTCGGAGACCTGTGTCAAATCTCTGCTCTGTCACAGACTTTCTGTGTAACTTAGTTTCACTGTACCTCAGTTTCCTGTATGTAAAATGGGACAAAAGCACTCCCCAACTTCACAAAGGTATTGTGAGGATAAAGATTATGAGGAATATGATAGAATAGTAATGGGGGCCATAAGTGCCTTCCCATGGCTTGCCAAATATTACTCAGGTGTTAATACAGCAACATGGCTTTTTGTTCAAGGTGAAGACTTGCATTTCTTGCAATATTATAAAATGTAAAAGTTCTAGAGATTTTTAGTGTTCAGTTCTTATTAGTGTAATGCGTATCCAGTACAAAATAAAAGCCTTTGGGGCCTGCCTCTCCATGGACTTGCGCTTTTGCAGAATGATTTCCTTCTGTGCCAAGTAGGTGTAAAATGCTACTGCCTCAGCATACTAGAATTTTATATTTACTTTACAGAGGTGTATGTGACTACACAAAGGGCAAAGCAGTGGAGAGCTAGGTTCTTGTACCCCCAGTCAGCCATGAAAGTGTAATTGACTGGTGTGTAGAGGCAAGGGAGATGTGCAAGCTCCGTCTAGTGGCTCAACACAGCATCTTTCAGTCGTAACCTGCTTCAGCGGAAGTGGCCTATGTGTTTGATGCTGAAGGATATGGTACTTATAATACTGACTGATCATTGTAGTGTCCATCAGTATGTGGACAAGACTTCATTAGAAAATACAGTTATTCTTGAAACCTTCTCCTCCAAGGTTGCTCTTCATTCCCTGTCAGTTGCCCCACCTCTTTATTTTTGAGGCGTTAGTCTACAAAAATCCAGTTTCCATTATTCAAACTCTAAATGCATTTTTGCGTTGCAGTCTGTGAACTAACTGCCCAGTCCTGCAGTCCTTATTCAGGCAATAGACTCATTAACTTTGGTCTGATTAAGAACTGCAGGACTGGTCCCTGTATCTTGTTTCAAACGGAGGATGGAATAGTGCTAGTATTGTAGGTATATTTCATCACTAACTATTGTGATAGAAATGTGATACAATAAAGTCCATTTTGTTTCACTATTATATGTTGCCTATTGCATATTTGCAGATACTATTGCTTACTGAATCCTCAATTTTCCCTACTCTAAATTTCAAATAAAGGGCTATATTTGTGAAGTTAGGAACTGGCAATGCCACACACATTTGCACACAATTTACATACAAAATACAAACTAATACCAGATATGTGTATCAGATATTTGCACATGGCCAATCAAGAATCAAGCTGGATTTGTACACATGCAAATACTTGATTTCTGTGCCTCCAAATATCTAATTTCTGAACACATGTAGGGTATTTAGGGCTATGAAAATCTGGCCCTAAGTTTATATTGTTCTCACTTCATGCGCTCTGATATTTACACATTGTCTCATGTACTGTTTGGTCCATACAAATCAACCTAGACTATACATTCCATCTTCTTGGAACGGCACAAATAATACACAATACTTTATAATACCAGGAAAGGCAGCTTTTAGAAGCACATTATAAAGCACTGAAATACAGACAAATATAGTGTCATGAACATAAGAGAAATAGTAATTTTAACCTTCTTTCAGTAGTTGCTGTAATAGAAAGTTAGGAACCAAAAGCTCTCTTCCTCCAATTCCTTGTCTGAGAATTTTACAGCATGAAACTTTCTTTTGCAAAAGAGATAACTGCTGAACATGTTGTGTTCTACATGATGTTTCAGAATTTTGAAATAGAAACCGTCTCTGAATATGGCCTTTTAACTTTTTTCAAAGATGTTTGTTTATTTAAAAATATATAATTATTCTAGTAACTTTCCTAGAATTTTTACTGAGAAATTTTTACAAGGAAACCGTTTTTGAATGTATAAAATACAAAAGCTGTGTGCTATGTTTTGTCTATAAACACTGCTGTAGGATTGCTGCAGTTAGTTCTTGCTTGACTGACCTTGATGGCTGGAGAATTACTTCAAATGGTGTAAAACTGCTTGAGAAAAAAATCATGCCCGTTTGTGACAGACAGTCACTTAGACAGAAACATTAACTGAAAGTGTCATGTATGGACTGCCAACATACTGCCAAGTGTCACCATTTGTTAAAGTACACTGACAATGAATTGGACTCAGTTTGTGGGCCAGATCCTGGGGTCAGAATGATTGTCAGTGCAGGACATGGCTGTATGTTCAAATATGACATACTGGCACTGCGTCTCTGCAAAGATGTTCCCCCTGAGAAAGGTTAAAGCAATCTAATTCCTGGCTGTTTTCAGCCCCTTTGAGGATAACTTAGAGTAGAAGAATCATCAAGGTGATCCAACAGTCTTTAAAAGGACCAGCCCTGCACAGAAGCAATACTGGATCAAGAGCATACAACAGTGATTTTAAGTCATCTTTGTCCATATGAACATTCACACTTCTCTGATCTGCCCACTCAGCCTCTTTGTGCATAGCACCTGTCTTGGATGGTTTAAACACAATCAATCCTGCATCTTGGCCAGGGGTTAGACTAGATGACTCTCATGGCCCCTTCTAACCCTTTTGTTCTATGGTTCTAACTCGCAGTACTCTGAAGCAAATCTGGAGTTCACCATTGCATTGAGCTTGGGAGTTGGAATGGATGATTTGGCAGCTAGGCAATCAGGTGGTAGGTACCGTTCCGGGGACCTTCAGATATGCCTACATTGCAGCTGGGAGCGTGCTTCCCAACTTGGCTAAATGGACACCCACTAGCTCTGCCCAAGATAGGCTGCTGCAATGTGGCCAGGGGATAGCACAGGTGGCAGCTCTTGCTAGCCTTCTGAGTACAAACCCACCCAGTGTACGTGCTCAGGTGGCTATCCCGAGCCACCACAGGTAGTAACTTGGCTTCACTGTTTTTAGTGACACTAATGACACTTATGATGGGAGAATGAGGGTCGCTAGAACTAGATGTGAAATGTTGGCTACATTAACCAAATAATCTCTCTGTAGAAGCTTCTCAATGAACTATTAACAAAAAGGCCAAACTCCTTGAGTTTCCTCCATCCTTACTAAGAGCCAGATGGTTCCTAGCCCCTGGGCAGGTGCACAAGAGTTTTAAGGTTCAAAGAGCTGTGTCCCATCATGCTCCTGCATCCCGTCCAGGCACAGTTGCAATCACCTGAGCACAGTGACTGCTCCTAGCTAGAAACTCTGGCCACCTAAAGATGGCATAAAGATGTGAAGAGGATACAAAGGCTCTGTTTCCTCTGCAGTGACCAGGAAAGCTTTCCAGTCCAGCAGGATACTCTTTACCAGATGAAAGCATAGTGCTCTGGTTACACTTCACAAAAGCTTGAGAGACATAATGCCTTCTTGAACTGCCAATTCCACACAGCTGTCAGTGTAAGATTGTGCCTTCAAGTTGCTCAGATACTGTAGTGATGGGTACCAGAATCAAAACCTAGAGAGAAGGTACAATAGAGTTCTCTGGTCTTGCCCTCTGAAGTAGAGACTTCAGTATTTGGCTTGCTCTGGGTAGGAATATGGCACTTAACTGTTAAGCTTGGGAAACATTAAAAAAAGCAAAAAAACCAAATCACATAGCATATTTTTAAGATATTGCAAGTAGTGAAGCGCCAGTGAGGTGGGGATAGCAACGGTGCCAAATAAATTACTCCTGCATAAGCTGGAGGTGCTACACTCTTGATGAGTGTGCAATATGCCTTGTCTCCAGTTCTAGCTTCTGAATCCTAGCCTGTGCATAAGAACTCAAGGCTCTGTCCATAACCCTTCCCTGTTTAGATGTGCTCCATCTGCAATGGTGTTCATCAGTGGTAGCACTAGTGGCCCTTTTTATATTTATGGAGTGCATGCGGAACTATCATACCTGCTTCTTGTGCTTGTATGGTAAGGGTCTCTGTTGTGGGGCGTATGCACCCTGTGCTAGCCCAGCACACAAAGCATTAATACAGGCACTGCCAGGCACTGCTGATTGGCAGTCTAACAGCAGTTGGGAGAATAAAAGGGCTGGAAAGCAGCGAGGCAGGCGGTTAACAGAGGAGTGAGCAGATAGGAGAAAGGAAATCATGTCAGCAGACTGCTAGAGAGCCGCCAAGGGACAACACCCCAGAAAGGGGAGAACAGGCCAAGAGACTGAAGCACCTACAGGCATCTGGGGGAAGGTAGGAAGGAGCTTAGTTGCTCAGTAAACCCTGAATCTCCTTGTCTAGCTAAAGGGCCCTGAGATGGAACACAGTGGAGTGGGCGGGCCTGGGTTCCCTACCAGCTCCCTGATGAACCTGAGAACAGAGAGGGTTTCCAGAGTCCTGGACACCAGGAGTGGACTGACAGCTTTGCTGAGCTGAGTGAGCTGGAGCCATGGCTCCCCACTCCCATTTGGCCATGGGGGAACAGGGGGCAGGGGCACCTTTGCACTGACGCATCACATCACAGGCTCACTGTGTTCTTTCTCCACCCTATTCCCACATGCTCCCACCCTAGGCTAGCCATACTTTGAGGGTAATAGTATGTTCTTTTTGTATTTGCATGACTCAGAAATATCTAATTTTAAAAAACAAAGTTTGCTACATACTTTATCTATGACCGGATCCTTGATTGTCCCACAGATGCTGGTACATCATGCAGTTTGTTGCATGTATCCCGTCCCCTTTCATGAGGCTGGTTACAACTCCCTATAAGACTCTCCCTGGACATTTGTGATTTCAAAGCTGCAGCTATTTTAACTTTGTGAACTAGAAGTCAAACTTACTCTGTGTGCTATGACTGGCACAATGGAGTAAGGTAAGGATGAAATTATGCCTTTTGAATCAAACTCCTGGAGTTCTGATGGAACTTTTCATTTTCTTTCTATCTTTGTTGTTTCACGTCTTAACATGTCAGACTCATCCTCAACCCTTGGCAAAGCATGAGGTGTAAAAGAGTGAAATTCAAAGGGAAGGAAATTGCAGCCACTATTTTGTGCAACTGTTTTATGTGTTAAATTTTGGATCATGTTCTATGGAAAGAAGTGGTGCTTTGATATAGGATATTTTTTTTGTGATATAGGATTTTCTTACTGCAGAGACCAATTTGTCACTTATAGTTTATCTGTTCATTCATCTTTGACTTCTCTTTTCTTCCTGCTCAAAATATAAAACAACCAACTAGAAAAGCCACTCCGGATTTTCTTGGAAAGTTCAGTTGTATTTTAATATGCTTATTTTGCTTATTAATTTGAAAGTTTGCAATTGTATACTCTGTTTGACATGAGCACCTTTAATCATAGTTCAGCAAAAAGAAAGAAGGAAAGAAAACACTTTCTTCTGATTGCTATAAAAACAGCAGACATTGGGGGGAAATCACTTTACAATGACAGGATACATGGCAGATTAATGATTGTTATTTGAATCTACATTTTAGTTCATTTTGCTTCAGGACATAAGTTAATAGGATATTGATGGTATTCAAACTGAAAAGAACGTGCTCTGTAAACAAAGACTGTGTAAACTTTGATAGGTCATCTTGCAAACTGATCTTATACCTTCAGAACAGTTTCAAGGGAGATATTATAGAAAGGGGACTTTGTTTTCTACTTAGACAGTTACATGCTGTCACGTTCTGGAGTGCAATCCAGACCACTGCGGAGTTATGTCTTTGCCTGCTCTGTAACCCTGGATGCATTAAATGCTCTGCAGCTGTGAATCAGACCCGGGACACTGACATCCAGCAAACAAGCAGGCAGCATCCTGAGTGTCTGTGTGCTATGCAGCCCTAGTTCAGTACTCTGATCCTGTCAGACTGCCTACAACGTAACAGCCCCACTGTAGCGTCTTATCACCCATTACCTTATGCAGGGGTGACCCCGATATACTCCCAGTCCCAAATTTCCCCTAAAGGATCTGCCCTGAAGTGTCTAGCCCTCTCCTGAAACACTGAGAAATAATGAGGCTTGATTGCTTCTTTAAAGGGACAACAGCACAGCTTATCACTTTAACTGGAGTTACAATCACTGTGATTCAAAGACAGCACTAGGCCGGTTTAAATCAAAAGTAAAAGAAGTTTATTAACAAAAGTAGAGGATTTTAAGTTCAAGTATAAAGGATAGTATAAGAAACCGTTAACAAGCAAATAAAAGTGAAAAACACTGTCTAGACTCCAGAGGCTAAAATTTAACACAAGCTGCAGCTTTTGTTCAAGGTAGGTTGCTTACCAGTCTACCTTCCAGCAAGATGGCTGACCTACCCCTCTCAACTTAGATGAAACATAATTTGGGTTCTCTGGCCCTCTCTTTATAGTCCAGTAAACCTTTGAAATGGATTCTTCTACAGGTTATCCCCAAAGTAAAGTTAGTTCATTCTGTGAGGAAGGCAACATAATCTCTTGATGAAGGATGTTTCATACTGGCTTCTTCACCCGCTGGTATTTGCTAGAATGCAAATTGATCTGTTTCCTGACATCTCCTTCCTCTGCCATGATGCTCGGTAGTTACCACCCTGTTGGTTTGATGGTCCTGCTTACCTTCTCTGTAAATTGCATTCCCATTGTCTCCTAATGTACTGAGGAAGTACCTTCAAGGTGACAGAACCACATTCCTTTGTCTAGGCTGGAGTAACTTCAGCCCTGCCAGGCAGACACACTTTGATAACATAATTTCCAATTATGTTTGTAATTTTGAATTTGTCCTCTAAACTTATACCACACAATAAAATGAATGATCACTATGATATTAGCTTCCTATTGATATCTTACATGACATCTTTTAGACACAGATTATGAAATTACTGAGTTGGGGTACCCTCAAGTGGTCACACCAACTGAAACTCACTACCAGATACCAGTAAGCCCCTTGTGCTTTTGCACTGACATGCGGTTAGAATCACACATGCATTTTATTATTGTTTTCCCCTCCATTAAATCATTGTATGAATTTGCACTTTCTTCTGTACAACAAATTATGGACATGATCCTGCAAAGATTTATGCATGTCATTGGGACTGCTTGCATGCTTAGGTCTTTGCAGGATTTGCTGAGGGTATGTCTTCACTGCTGCGGTGGGCAGGCATCCATGCAGTGGCATCACAGACCCGCTTAGTCAATCGGAGAGCACTCAATCCACCTCCCCAACATGAGTAAGGCTGAATTGACAGGAGGGCATTTCCTGTCAATGCAGCTGCGTGAAGATGCCGTGCTATGTGAACATAACAACGTTGACTTGAGATACACAAGCTACGTAATGTTAAAACAAAATCTGTTACTCTGCCAAACAGATTCCCAGCACATAAGTCAAATATTAGTTATTTACTTTGTACTTTCTCAGCAAGAATGTAACAAAAATCACAGTACATCAGACAAACTTGTAATTTTTGTTAATACAAGCCAAGTCCTGTAGCCTGGTGCACTGAGAATTTGCAGAACATATTATTCTCCTTGTTGCAGTTTATGAGCATCATACAAAATAGTAGATCTGTGAAACTATTTGTGCTGTGAACTATTGGCAACTAAATTTGATCAGTTTAAACCTGACAGGTAAAGCTCCCAATTTCCCTTCAATGGGACCACTTGTACTGTGAGTTCCTACTGAATATGAGCAAGGGTATCAAAATCTGAGGCATCGTGACCATCTATTTCTTTTAAACAAGAGCTTCAGTTTTCAAATCAAATATAACCTGCCAGTAAAAATAACATAAATGTTTCAAGGTAGATAGATAGGAGAAAAATAATTAAATTGGTCATAAGTAAATTTAAAATGCTGTAAATATTAGGAAAAATTTCCTAGTGAAGTCTAATGTAGACTCTGGAATCACCATTTTAGGAAAGGGATATAACCACATCATGTCATTCATAATTTATGCTGCCTCAGCTTTTCTGTGTTCCCTTTTCTTTATATTTGTTGCCCT
The DNA here is from genome assembly GCF_026122565.2 of Emydura macquarii macquarii. Lineage (NCBI taxonomy): Eukaryota > Metazoa > Chordata > Testudines > Chelidae > Emydura > Emydura macquarii. The sequence continues at coordinate 13,061,718 of NW_027130520.1, read as the reverse complement.
CTCTTAATGAATACTTGTAAGAAAATATTTATGTAAGAAATAACTTGTTCTGTCAATAATTTTTTTTGTTATCTTTTGGTTCCAAGTAACTAAAGTGATCGTATTTGTGAGCTTTCTTTTCTGCCCTCTGAAATTTCTTTAGAGATTTTTGTTCAGATTGAACCATAGAACTTTAATATAATATCACTCTCAGTAAGTTCCCAATTCAGTCAGCCATCCCTATTCTACAAAAACACTCGAGCACATTTCATGGAAGTAAAGCCTATGTTTAAATACTTAAATGGAGGCCTAAATGGGATAGGAAATCAGGTACAGTATCAGGGATTTTACTCATGAGATCCACAAACAGAAGGGATGTTGCATATGGATCTTGCTTTCCTCATGGAAGTTGGTATCAGGTACCTCTATGGCAATGTTTCCCTGCTTTTCCTAGACTCAGTAGAGGACATGCCACATCATGTGGGAAGTGAGGAGGAATAGGTAGGCTGGGGTGGTGTATGAGTCATGCACCATCCCCCACTACATATATTCATGTAATGAATTACAGGTAACGTGCACTAACACAACTGACATGTGCCTGCAACTTTTACTTCTCCTTAACAAAGTTTTTGAGTTGGAGTATGGAGTGAAGAATGGTTACCAGTATTGACATAAACCAAAAGTTATGTGACTCAGTCCTTAAGAGAAAGTGTGAGTTAAGGTTTAGAACATTTCTAGCTGTTGATGCATTGAGTGTTGGGTACGACCCAATGTTAGCTAAATTCAGTTGTGTGGGATTTTTTTAATACTAAAATATAACACAGGCTGAAAACCTTATAAGTCACTCAGGCAGCCAAGCTGCTGCAGTTTTCACTTACAGAGTTGCTTGAATGTGCTTGGAGTATCTTTACATTTAGTCTTAAACCTTCTGAAAAAAGAAAAAGTGAACTGGGAGCTGTTCATTAAACTGGATGCTACATGTCATAGCTGGTGTTGACAGAAGAGGGGATTCAATAATATATACGCTGAACATGAACTTTAAAATAGCTGCAGGATGGGTACTTACCGGCAAGGAAAAAATATATAAAGATCAGTCTTCTAGCCTAGAGGACAGAAAACATAAAAGCTTTGCCAATTTGTCATATTGTAGCTTTTCAACTTATTTAATGCAAGTGAACTGAAATATATTGCAAAGCTGTCTTGTTGAAATCAGGCACAAAATATTTTACAAAAATAAAATCTTATTAATAAAAAATGCTGCATGTCTATGCAGCAACTTGTGCCAGTAGTCAATTGGACCCAATAGGTTAAACAGAAAAATTAGTTTGGATTTTTTTCAGTAGACATCTGCTATGACTTTAGCAGAGCCTAAGCCACCCTGCTATTACAAGACAACCTATACTGAGCAGTGAGATCTGTACGTTTTGCCTGCCTGAACTGTCCAGGGGCTTGAGAAAGATGAAGGGGGGGTGCTCTTATCTTACTGAAACAATTTGTTTTCGATCTGTGTTTGTGGGATGCTGGTAGTTTAAAATTACATACATTTTGGCCAGCCTACATTGTATTCATTGCTACCTGTTACAGTACCACCTGTTGGCTGTTAAATATCATCTGTTTAATTGGCAGCCAAAATTTCATTTGTACATTTTTGTTTATAGAGATATTGACTACAGATTATCAAAATGAATTTATAAATTATTGAAATATTGTGAAAATTTCAAAGACTATTTCATTCAGCTAGTTTTCAAAATGACTGACTTTTTAGTCTAGAAATTTTCCATGAAAATTCATATAATTATTTTCCCATTTTTGAAAATTGGCTTTTTTTAACAGCAAAATTTGTATTGCAAAGTTGAACACTTTCTTTTTTAGACAATCCTACCCAACTGCCCAGCCAACTGGAATTTTCTTGCGGGGAAGGGGAATAGTAACACAACATGGAAATAATAAATTAAACATTTAATCAAAACTTTTAGAAATCAAAATGTGTTCACAACTTTTAAAAAAAATACTTTTAATTTTTTTTTTAATTGACTAACTTTAGGGTAATCCTCAGTGCAAAGTGACATGATATTTGTTATTTTTGCAAAACAGAGGAAAATTGACTGCCAGAAACAGGTCTGACAATCTTATGAATGTGCAGTAGCTTTTTTAAAAAAAGATATTTTTCTCTTGCTATTACTTCTCCAAAAAACAATAGTTTAGGAAGAAGTAAAATCTAAGATATTTGTTTTTCATAGAGAAGAAAGATTTAAGAGACCTGCACCATAAGGACCCAATAATCTTAGTGTAAACTGTTATATGAAAGAATGGGGGGGTGAAGGGTGTTACTACTGATGTGTCAATTATATTATGCCTCAGAGCAAAGTTACCATGTCTGAGCCATCGACTAGCTGGACAGATGATGAACACAGTGAGCCTGACATTACCTTTTACATCAGAATGTGGGAGCAAAACAAAGAACAAGACACAAGACATTGAGTTTCTAATGATTTCTGTGGAATGGAGGCCTTTTAATTATTATGGTCTTATTATTTGTATTATTGTTATGCCTAGAAGTCTTAATTATGGACCATGATCCCACTGTGCTTAGTGCTGTATGAAAACAGACCAAAAAGACAGTCCCTGTCCCAAAGGACTTAAAATCCAAGTATAAAACAGGAGACAACAGATGGATACAGGCAGACAGGGAGTACCAGGAAACAATGAGAATATATTATCAAAATAGTGAAGACAAATGGAGTAGGGGAAGCACACAAGCAGAATCAGAGTAAACAACATGATCACAACAAATGTTAGTTCCATGATTTTATTTAAGTTATTTTTTGGGGCGTGAGGGAATTACTTAAGAGGGGATCAGCTGAAGGGAAGTAAAGGGAAGTAAAGTGGACAGAACAGGGGAGGAGAGCGTGGGAAGGGAATGTGGGGAGTGAAGCTGAGGTGCACAGAGAGTGAGGAGAGAGCAAACAGCCAACCAGCATGGGGCAGAGAAAGTCAATATATTCTACAGTTTTGCCTGGAATGTCCAGAGAGCCTAGCTTTGGTTGCTGCTGTCTCTACTGGCTGGAGTGTCTGACTGGCTGCTTTCTGAAATTCTCCCCCAAGGCCATGTGGTGGGGGGCAGAGAAGGCCTGGGTCCAAGTACCCCTTCACATTTCAAGGTCCAGAAAGATGCTGGGAGGAGGAAAGACCCTGGCTGGGCCCCATTTTATCCCCTCTCTCATACTCTTCCCAGGGGTACCCAAGGTTCTGAGGCACTTCACTACCAGCTGCCCTAGTGGGAGGAAGTCTTGTCTTTGCCTGCTGTGGATCAGCTCCCTGACTCCAGCAGTCTCTGGCAACATGAACACTACCTTCTAGGTTTCTGCAGGCCTTGATTTTTCCGTACAGGTTAGTGATAGGCACACACCAACCCCTGAGTCCCCAGGACAAACCTCTGGAGTGCCCAGCCTATGTTCCATTTAGCAGATTCTTTACTCCCTACTCCCTTTACATATCGTCTTAGAAGATATAACTCAGGATCATCACTCTGCTTAACACATATTTATAGTGAAAACAAGAATACATTTATTACCAAAGAACAGATTCAAATCTTAGTAAGTAAGAATATTGGAAACAAATGGTTGCATATAAAAAATAAAAACACACTTGTTAGGGAGTGTCTTAACAGTTAAGTTTAGACTCTATCTCCTACAAGGTAGCTTGCCTCAAGTCCTTTCCCCTGTGTTGTCAACCAGGATGGCTGAGATTCCCCCTTTCATAACATTATGCCCACTGGCAGCTTGTCTTCATAGATTGAAGGATGACAGAGCATCTCTTTGCACCCCCAGGTATACCAGTTTAGCCCTTTGAACTTCACCTGAAAACTGGATTTTCCCTCTCTGCTGTTTATTTCTTCCTGTTAATTTCCTTATGAAGTCTCTGCAAACTCTTCATTAGCATTTGACTCAGTATGCTAATAGTCTTCTATTGTAAAACACACAATGGTCCACCAGGGAGGTAAGTGCTTCCCACCTCCTGTCTGGAGAAGTTTGTCCCAAGGCATGCTACCTTTGAGTGATCTGCCTTTATTTACAAGGCACAGAGAACATAATTTTCAGCATATATACATAACTCCTCACATATTTTACATCCCTACATCTTGCGATGATTATGATGACCACTGTGACAGGCTTTCATTAGACATATTACATGACATCCTTTTGGTGAATCCAAGGGATACTTGTGCCCCTTTTTCCTTGGGTCAAATGCCTTCTACTTTATAAAAGACTTTGGGCTTACAAAAAAAAAGAGTTAATGGTTACTAATACTGCTTTTTTTGGTAGCAGCACTTTACACTTTACAGCAAAAGCAATTATTTAAGAAACCATAAACTTCATATTTTAATCAGACCATACAAAAAACTATTCTTACCCAGATATATTTCTACTCTTTTCCAAACAAATACTTTTTTTTCTTTCCTTGAAAATCTGAAACAAAAAGTGATGCTTTAGTTCTATTTAATTAAAAACACAGAGAGCCAAATTAATCTCTAGTGCAACCCCATTGGCTCAGGAATATATCCCAAACACTTTGTATCTCAGAATAATTTGTTGTAATTTTGCCGTCGTAGGAAAAAAAAATGCTGATTACACTATCAACCAGAATAAGATCACAAACCCCGATCCTGCAAAGAGATGTGTTCAAGCAGACCCCCCCACATGATGCCCATTGAATCTCTTTGCAGGATCATAGCCTTACTTACACCATTGTAAATCCGAAGTAACAATTGAAGAAAATGGAATAACCTCAAATTAGCCCAAGTGTAAATAGGATCAGAATCTGGCCCTATAATATGTCTTATTTGATGGTTGGTTCTAAGCAGACAAATGTTTTGGTATATTTCTCTAGCCAAATTCAGCACTTGCTGAGTTGTGCTCACTTACGCCAAGGATAAATTTGCCTCCCTGAGTTAAGGGGCTAGTAAATCTCTTGGTTTGTCTCAGAATTCTTTGACTTAAAATGCCACATTCTTTCTAACATACTCTATGGCCATGTCTACACTAGCACTTATGTCGGCAAAACTTTTGTCACTCACAAGTGTAAAAAACCACACCCCTGCGTGACATAAATTTTGCCGGCATAAGCACTCATGCGCTCAGCACTGTCAGTGGGAGATGCTGTCCCGCCAACATAGCTACCACCACTCTTTGAGCTGGTTTTATTATGTCGATGGGAGAGTTCTCCTGTCAGCGTGCTGCTGTCAGTTTGCAAATGTAGACATAGCCTCTGAAAAGCCAGTGAGACAGATTCTGGCTGCAGTTTCATAGGTGCAAATTCAGAGTAACTCCATTGAATTAAAAAATGGACTTTTGACAAACTCTGTAAAGTCCTTGTTACTTTCTCCAGAAGGTCTTTTTTACCAAAGAATCAGCTATTCTTTGAAGAAGCGGCTATTATCTATATTTTGTATTTGGATATCTGACCTTTATTATTCATCTTCTCTTCCCTTTAGTTCAACTGAATTTTAAAGTGAAACTGTGGATCTTGAAAAGCTTCAGGGGATACATTTGCACTCTAAAATATTAAGCTCAACTTAATTAGATACACTAATGATCAGGCATTTGGTAAGAGCAATAGGTCTTGTTTTGCTAATTTTTGTCATGCAAACAAATTGCCAAAATTTCTGAAAAAAATCAGAAGAAAACTTATAAGAGGAAAACATTGAATTGGGGGTGGCGGGAAATAAAATAAAAACAAAATGTTATTGTAGGCTTCCTGGCAGCCTTATTAATTTCTGTTTTGTGCCTTATAAATTTAATTAATGTAATCCCATTTGAAGTGTAGAGTCTTACAAGGAAGAAAAATATCCTAATGTTTTGTATTAAGAGGGAGGGGGTAAGAATTAAATTAAACTGCATTCTTAAAAGGTTAAGTAGTATGTGTTCACTGGCTTTTCTGGGAGCTAAATAATAAGATTAATATTTAATTATAGAACATTAAGGAATAACTAGCTTGCTGAATACAGTGGCTCTTTCTGCATTAAATAAAACTGGTGAGGGGGAGTTTAGTGAAAATACTGGGTAAAAATCTTACTCCTTTCTTAAAATGACTTGTTCTCAGCAAGACTCTGTTTTGGGACATTCTCTTGTTCCCAAAGCTGCTCAGGGTTATGGACTATATTTGCTGAATGCTTTTATCGTTTCTCACCTTTCTGGACACTCAGTATGCTGATACACTGATATTTCACTGACTGATACCAAAGGGCGTCAACAGTTGTTTGGATTCAGAGGATTTTTGTTCTTGTTGTTTTTTCCTTTTAGGCCTTGTCTACACTAGAAAAATAAGTCGACATAAAATATGTCAACTTTTAGTCACCACTATAATTACAGCAGTGGCCGATGTCCACACTGCTCTCCTTAGGCTGATGGAGTGCATCCTCACCAGAAGCACTTCCACCGATCTAAGGGACAGAGTGAGGAGTTGAGAGACCCATCTCTCAGCTCCCTGCCAGGATCCCAGAGGCTCCCAGGATCCCTTTGGGCTGCCCCCCCTACACACACACACACACTCCCTGGTCCCAGCCAGGAGCACAGCAGCAGCCAAGTCCCACCCAGTCCAGCGTGCAGCTGGCAAGCCGCTCACATTCCGCCCAGTCCTGGTGCATAGCTGGGAATTGGGCGGTAGTCACCCATGTCCTGGGAAGCCAGAGGGCAGCTGCCCGCAGCCCGGCTGACAGTGGGCAGCAGCCACCTGCCACCCTGTCCCCTCTGGTCCCAGCGAGACCCAGGCTCCAGCTGCCCCGGGCTTGCAGCAACTGGAAGTGGGAACCAGCCTCCCAGCTTTCCTGTCAATTTCACCACTCCATGACAGCTCCTCCACCCCTGCAAGGGGACGCAGTGCCTACACTGACACTGCATTGCCCTAGCTCTGCCAACAAAAGCCCTACACCTCTCGTTGAGGTGGTTTTATTTTCTCCAAAAACGTCAGTTTTGTCAGCAGGGGTGATTGTAGTGTGTACACCAACACTGTGTACACTAGTGTGTGTGTCCTTAGTGTGTGTTGTAGTGCAGGGGGATGTATCCATCCGGCATAAGTAATGTGTGTGTTTAAACTAGCTTCTCCAGGAGAATGCCTCTTCCATGGACCTGATAAAGCAAAATGCTGATTGCCACTGATTTTAGATAGAATGAAAAAAAAAACATTTGGTTCCTCTTACCTTCAATTTTTTCTGTGTTACGGATCACATTTTCAATCTGTTCTGTACAATCATGAAGGCTAGAAACCTTTTTTAAGGTGAGCTCAGATTCTCACATAATCACATGGCTTCTGGAGTTGGGACTTTGAGAAAAATAAGGTGACCTCATAAGTACAGGTTTCAAGGTAATGTAATTTTTGCTAAATACAAAGAATCAGAAATTTTGGTTCAGAAATACAAAAGGAATTAAATAATGAATGTGTTTTTTCACCCTGTATTGTGGTATTTTCCTCACAGTAAATGGATTAAAACATTTCTTTTGACAAATTAATACCATAGGAATATCAGCTGAGAGAGTTGAAAAACACAACTCTTCTCATCATTACAAGAAGAGTTTAAAAATGTGAATATGTGACTACAGAATTCATTCTGCCCCTCCCAGAATAGCCCTGCCTTCCCAAAAAACTCTCAAATTTTAAAAACACTCCCAGCGGATTCCTAACTTGCAGTCTGACCATATATATGGAAGTTCAGGCTGTACCATTCAATATAGAATAGTTACTATGGCAACCAATAAATAATCTAATAACAAACTAGGGTTAAATATCCAGTAAGTATATCCTTTGGTAACTAGATAGTGCGGAGAGCCAGTGCGAGGCCTTCCACTGTTTGCAATCCCCATTTTGAATGTGATGGAGGTGAATGGAGTAACAGCGCAGGGTTACCTGCAGGTCTCTATGACTGCCCTGCATAGGCCAGCACCAAAGGCTACGATGTGGGTGGATTAGGTACAGGCCAGGGTGAAGGCAGCATGCATGGCATAAGTGTTTATGTTGATCAAACGACCCCAATGCCCCATATAAAGCTGGTGGCTTCAATTCCTCAAATAGCAGGTATGCAGAAAGTGGGAAGCGTTGCATTCACTGGTGTTGGTTTGAGAGATGGGATCCTCCACACTCCATTCACATAAAACCCAGTTATTTGGGTCTTGTGCAGGGGGAATGGATTTCACCCTCTGACCCGTGTAATCCACTTCTATCCATGCTGTGCACACACATATCATAGAGGTTAAAAAACATTAGCAATAGATTTAGTAAACTTTTATTTTGAGTCCACATGCACATCAACTGTAAACTGTTATAAAACTAACAGGAAGGGCTCACCGTCCACATGAGAAGGAAGTCTGGATTATATTAATTAATTAATCATCATCAATCATTGGAAGGGAACACATCTTAATTCAGCACTGGAATAAGTTGCCTACAGAAATTGTGGAATCTTCATAATTGGAGATTTTTAAGAGCAGGTTAGACAAGCACTTGTCAGATGAGTGCAGGGGATTGGGCTAGATGATCTCACAAGGTCCCTTCTAGTTCTATGTTTCTATTATTCTATGATCTTGTTAACTGCAGCTAACCAGATACTAATCAGTGGCTCATTAGCTTTAAAAATATTAGTCTGGTTGTGCTGCTTTTGCTCTGTACAATAGAATAATGTCATATTAGAGATAAAAACACAACATGCCACACATAAGAATTGCAAAAGCTATGTGCATAAAATCTTCCAGGAAAAAAAAGTGGGAAAAGACACTCATTTAAAGAATGAAGGAGAAATGTTATAATTGACCTTCATTTTCAGAGCTCTCTAGTGCTTGGTTGTAACTTAGCATCCAGTCCTACATTCCTTGTGCATTCCACACTTTGATTGCCTTAGATGGGAGTACTGGATGCACAAGAAATACAGAACTGGAACCAGATCTGTTCTATTGAAATCCTAAGGAGAATGTTCTTACCCCACTACCTCATCCCCACGTATCAGTATGTTTAAATATGTTTGTTTTAATATTTGCGCAATGGGCAAATAGTATAGATGCAAAAGCTAGATAGAAAACAGATCCACAAATGTGCAACTATAAAAGCAAGCGCAGGACAGATATATTTAATATGCTTTTAACAGGAGGCATAATATTTCTGTATTAACTGAGTCCCCTCTTCCATTAATGTGGCTGAAATGGACATAAGCTGGCTTGAGTTTTCTTTCGAATACTCCAACAAGGAGTCAATGCAATTTCAGATGCCCCGCGATTTTCATAAGTAATGTTTAGTCAGACTGTTCTAGGTATCATCGTACAGCAATTAGACACGGTGTGGGCATGGTTAAGTGGGTGGGCATTTAATCAGCATTTTTAAAAGAGCTCAAAGAGCTAGTTGCTGCTGATTTTGTCATGTTAGAGGCATAATTATGCCAGGAGGAATAAGCAGGCAACAGCCACCCACTACTTGCTCTGCACCTTAGGACCCACACCAAAATATATTTTAAGATACAAACACATACTAGAGTGTGATGTGAGACAAACAGGTAGGAAGAGTTGGGAAGACAAAGAAATAATTAAGGCTTTGTTGATACACAATGTAATTTCATATCAACGTAGTCATAGTGATATAACTAAAACCAGCAGTGTTCACCCCATTTCACCTGGCTGGTGCACATTTCAAGCCATGCAGTGCACTGCTATGATTTATGTGTAGTGCAGTGCTGCAAGAGTAGGTATCCCAGGGTCCCTTACAGCTTCATAACATGTTGGTCAGTTTTGACAGTGAATTGTGAAATACCTCCTAACATACAAAGCAATTCTACAAGTAGTAGGTTAAGCACTCATTAGCCCTCAAGCTGTATCCCCAAACCTATCCTAATGGCTTTGCCATTTCTGAATCACCAGCATGAATGAGGCCCAGAGGAACACTGAGCTCCTGTCAATTGTTGGAACAGGAAAGCAGATTGTCTTGTATTGGGGAATCTGCAGCAAGAAATACATGAGGCTACCAGAGGATAGAGCAAGTAGTGGGAGTTGCTAGATGAGAGATTAGCATTTAATTGCGTGCAGACATTTCTATACTATCTAATGCTCAATCAGCTTCAATTGGTGGAGCATTATTTCTGGGCTTACTCAGTTAACACCAAGTAGTGGGACCATATTGTTGTGGACTTTTAGCCTAAGATAGTGGTTTCCAGAATGCCATTCAGAGTATTGGGCAGATGGTGGGTGTCATAAGCCTTTCACCCACCATTTTACACAAGGTGACCCTCACTTTGCACTTCCTTCCCTAAGCATTGTATTGCTTCTTCTTTAAAGTACCTGGATTGGTAGTTGAGTATGACATCGCTTTTCTCCATAATTGTAAATTATATATATTTGGGACTATATTTGCCTGATTTCTAGGCTTTACAACAGAGTCTCTTGCTTTTACACGATTTCTCAGGCTGTTAACACTGCCTCAAATATCACAGGACTCTTAGTGCTGCAACTACATAGATGTTGTAGATTCCATTAAGGGTGACTACGTGTTGTGCAATTCCTTACCAGTGTCTGATATCACAGTTTGTATCTAATATGTTGCTAAGTGAGAATCCTTGTTTTTACAGCTACTAAAAAACTTTAGTCAGATAAAAGCAATAATCCTGCAAAGGATTCTACACAGTGGCAGAAATCTGTGACTTTTGTGCTATAAATGACTATGGGGAGGTTGTATATCTGTCTCTAGATATTAGCTGGCATCCATTCTTATTGTGGTTGTAATATCTCTTTAAAATCTTCTCTTGTTTTTCATTCCACTGTCCTTTACGTCTTTGAAATGTTAGTGTCATTGTCACAGCGGCCACAACCACAGTAAAGAGAACAGAGAAGGGACAGATAATTCTTGAGCACTGCTGTTTGAACTCACTTTAAGAGTATTCTTTTAAATAAGTACAATTAAATTTTTAAAAATTATTTATTTTTTTTAAAAGTTATTAAAAATATTTATTTCCTGTCTTTTAAAAAAATGAATATTAAAGAAAACCTAGATTTGATGTGAGAGAGAGTGGACAGGTCAGTGAAGAGGAAAATCTCAGGCTCTCCAACTTGCATGTTGCAGGCAGGTACATGTTACACATGAGCAATGAATCTCACCTCCTATGCCTGAGAACATCTCCTCTACAAAATCTTCAGTTCCTCATGGCCTGATATTGTTTGTTTAACTGCATGCCATATAGCATGGTATGCTCTCTACCAAGCCACCCTGTAAAATCTGAATTAGTACAGAACTCACAGAATAGGATCCAAGATTCATGGTAACCAAGAAGTTGATATCTTTGCTAGGGTTAAAATGTGCATCACCAGAAGAGAAAAAGTGTTATCCATTGTACTACCACATTTATAAGGAATCAGACTTCAGGCTGTTGCAATAGCAGGATCTGTCATTTCACTTTTCTTGTGTGAAGCCCTATTGTTTGCTGTGTAATTACCATGAACTGACAGTGATGTATATGTTAGTCAATAGGATAATGCGCAGTCATGCTCAGCATTCTGTGTTTAGAGTTCAGATGTGTAAGAAGAGGCGAGTCTCTTATTCTCCATCAGGTTTTTGTCTCTGCAGTTTCTTTATTCCACCCACACAGTGTGCAGATGAGTTATACTCAGGTTTTCTTTTTCTCTTTCATATCAGGAACAGTTAGTAGCCTGATTGCATAAACATACTTTCTTTCATGGAACCTGAGGGATGTGAAGTTGAAAGAATCGGGTCCGGTCTATGCCAACAGAGATATTTTGGGAGCAGTTATCTTTCCTTAAAATGTGAGAGTTAAAATACAGATAAAACATCTATTTTCTTGTGTTCATAAAAATATGGGCTGTATCCTATGGCATGGTTGACTTGCACAGAGCTCTTAAGCTGGTGTGTGAAATGGGTGAAATGAGTTTTGGTGATTATGTGCTTCTCATGAACCCATTGCTTCTCTTTCTTTTCTTTTTTTTTTTTTTTTTTTCCATCTTGATAATATTACTTGGGAGAAAATGGGATTTCTCTCTGCTCCCAGTTCATTTGTTGATACCTATATTTTTTCTGATCAGTATCAAGCAGTAAGTTGAACATTTGGCATATATGTCCTGTATAGTATTTCTCTCCTATATAAACTGTTACTGACCACTCTGAACTCCCCTAATCCTGTGCTAAATCTATGTATGACTGACTTCTCTGCACCAGATTAGATCACTATGGAGACTGCTCTAAATTATGCCTTTTGCAAATGGTCATAAGTGGCCAAAATGCAGGCAGGAATCAGCATAATATAGGTCTATCCCAGCCACACACAGAATCTTCCAATCATGCCTCCTTTTTGCTGGCATAAAGTCTCTTATTGAAAGCTATGCCACCCGTTTAGCAGCCTTCTCTGCAGATAATACTCATTGAGCCAGTTACACTATCCGTAGATCCAGTTTACATGGAAGTGCAGTTTAATCATCACATTAGAGAATGGCATGTGAGGACACTTCCTGTAAACCACAGAAGAGAGACCAAAATAACAACAAACATAAAGCTAGATGTATAGAGGACTATTAACTTCAAGAAAATAATTGAAAACAAAGCCAACATGTAAATACAGTATGCTGTACAGTATTAAACAGATGCAAATCGTAGCAATAATTAAGACTTTTAGGCAAAAATGTTTCAGTAGGGTAGATAAAAATGGAAATTAATGCTGTGAGGAAGAGTTCAGAGCCATCTGCCTGCTTATTGCAGTGAAATGGAGTTTTGGATTAAATTAAATGCAAGACAAAGAGTAAACATTTTTCATGAGCCTTTAAGCGCCTTAAAAATGGGCTGTTTGAGTTCCAGTAGGATATGATATTCCTCTTCACTTTCTGTTTTAAACTATTTTCTTCTTTTAGTATCATTCACATTTAAATTTGTCCATATTTAAACTGGAGGACCATAATCTGACTCAAATTGTGAACCTGCATAAAAAGGAAGAAAACAAGAAATCTGTGCTCCACAGAATGAAATCAGGTCTGCAGGGTGCAAAGACTTGTGCCCCAATTCTGGTTCCAACAAAGAGATGTGAACAGATCAGTTTGGATGATTTACATGAGTCATAGCAAACAAGTTGAGAAACAGAGATGATAAAGGCATTCGTTTTTTTTTTTTTAAATGCAGCTATATGTATCACTTGAAACAGTGCTTGTGCCCAGAATCTGCTCAACTTATTCCACCTTAGACCAGGAAAATACAATGGCTGCTCTTCAGCTTCATGCAGAAGGAGAAGATCTGGAGTTACCCATCCTGAAGAACATGTAAATACTGATGCTGCTTTAGATGCATGTGGTTACATCCAAATTAAACTAAAAATTTAACTCAAATATTGCTCTCTCAGTATAAATCTGGAGAAACACCATAACCGTCAAGTACAGGATTCCCAGACTTTCAGTGATGTAGAATAAAGGGCTTGGTTCTGCCACTTATTCTTATGCTTACTAGTATCTTACTCCCTGAATTGTCCCATTGAAATCAATTATACAGAATTGTTTGACTTGCAGAGCCCCTACTCTCTTAGAATTGGCAGGCACTTTAGAAGCTTTGATTAAGCCTATCAAAACTCCCCAGTGGATATTGTATCCAGTTGAATCAGCAGGAGGAAATCTGTAGACAAAAAATCCAAGTAGGAATTTGTTTAGGGAATTGGATTGCCATCCCTGCCTGGTCTTAAGAAAATTGCCTTAGGACTGTCCATATCCACAAGTCCTCAGGACCTTGGTTTTATATCTCATTTGAAAAATAGCCCCTTCAGCAGTGCAGCATCCCTGAATACCACAATGGGGCCATTAGTTCAGCACTGACTCAGAGAGACAAGTGCCACCTGCGGCTCTTTGGCTGTCTCCCATCAAAGTTCTAACTTGGCCTGACCCAGGTTACACAGGGCTTCATGCCCATTCATCTGGGGCTGGATCTAGCCATTTGATTGCACAAAGTGCTTAGACAAAGGTTTCACAGGACCTTTAAAGACAATGGTTTGCTTTCAGCATCAATATACCCACAATCTTTGGACTAACTTTCCTCTGCCCAAATAATAAAGACATTCCTTTATTAATCAACTGCTATTTTCCTAGCCTTTCGAGTTGCATAAAAGTTCTACAGTACAGTTCATTAGATTCATTTTCTTCTAGCATATCATGTTTCTGAGAAAATAGAAAGCATGTACTTCTGATAATCTCTTCATAAACCTTTTTCTAGTGAAAATCTGTTCTTTTTTAATGAATATTAAAATGTTTAAAAATCAGTTAAATTACACGTGGTAGCTGGGATACTCTGGGTACTGGAATAATGTCAGAATAAAGCTGATACTGCTTGCTGAAGCTCTCAGCATTTTACTACATTTCCAGTCACACTCCATGACACCCTACATGAGAGGGTCCCAAACACAGAAAGTTCCAGGTACCTAGATATACCGATTTTTATACTGATACCTGGGCACCTGGTAGTTAACACTGGTACCAGACATACTGTACTCAGAGTGTAGCTCAGTAGTTTTCAGACTATAGTGCAGCCCTTCCTAGTACTCCACAGAATGAAAAATGTTGTGAACAGGGGAAAGGTCCACGAGACCCACATGGCATGGTCTGCAGAACTAAACAGCTGAAGAGACACTGGCTTAGCATACGATTGTTCCTGATCCTGTACCACAATGTTTTATAGTCTAAATATAGTCAGAATTTATACATTATGAGACAAAGGTGACTTTTAAAAAAAAAATCAGACAGACAATATCAAATGCTTTTTATGGTATGGCTATAAAACAGCCACTCATAAGCAGTGTATCTGTCTAGTTGAAAATGGGTTTGCTTCACATCCAAACTGTTACAGAACATATAGTTCTGAGGGTATCCTTCAGTTTGATACAAAATAAGGGATACTCTATAACTTAATATGAAGAAAAAAAAGTCATTTTACACAGCTAACACAATGGACAGTTGGATACAGCTGTATAGTGACTGGTTCAAGAACTCAAAGCTATTGCATTTCAGCACACAAGTGTATTCCCTTAGGTTGTAATGTACCATATACTTTTACTCCACATCCATTTTTAAAAAAACAGGAAAAAAGACAGAAGTGAAGACAAGGTAAGGAAAAAAATAACTTCAATAAGTGTCACCATTTCCTGCCTCTTTCTTTATGGGAACAATACTATTACATCAATGGGAAAATCAGCAAGGAGTGATTAATCTTATTTCCAGTTTTCATTATGGTCCTATGCTTGTTCTGGAGTTTTTGTGTTCTACCTTCAGAGTTCATTAATTGCCTTTTTTCTTGACACTAGAACTCTATGTTTTTAGTTTCCACTGAAATCCTTATAATGGAATTTACTGAAATATAGTTACTAGAATCTTCATTTTATGGACCAAGACTGGCATCTTCTGGTGGAGCACATTCAAGTCACTACAGGAATAAAATATCCTCAGCTAATGGGATGTTTTTCAGAGATGATAATACAATTTCTTAAATTTGTTTTCCCCATTCATTCTAGATTAATAATATCACATTATTTCATGTTCTTTCTAACACTTAAGAGTAGAGGGTGCCTTAAATTAAAAGATTCTGTCTTCAGAGTGGGATTAGTAAAGTTCATAGCAACCTACATGTACTGTCTGTACCTCATTGTGGTTAAATGAAAGAAACTCCTGTTGTCTCTAGAGATTCTGAAGAATAAATAGGGCAGTCAATTTATTATTTGGTAACAATCAAACTGAACAAATGAACATGCACATAATGGATGCTTGTTTCTAAATTTTCTTGCAAGCTAGTAAATGTATTTCATTGGCAAGGGGAAAAGAAAGATTACAGGTTCTGAAATAACAGAAATAAGATTTAAGATTGAATAATATAGCGATTAAAAAAACTCAAGGTTTTATTTCTAGTATTCTTACCACAGTGCCATTGAAAATATATGTACTCTGAATAATATGCTTAATAAGCCATCACCAGATTTGCTGAAGCTAGATTCTCTGTTATACTCTATGATACCCTGTGTCTAAGAACAACACCGCAGAAACTCCATATTCATCAATGTCATGTAATTATAATATTTTCTGTTCAAGGTACACCTTTCTTGGTATTATTTTAAAAGTATTGATCTGCTGAACAATAGTATCCTGTTGGATTGCATATGCTACCATAGTATGTGAAGTTATAAAATATTGTTGTAAATGCTACTAGAACATGTTGCAAGGTGGGAAACCCTCACAAACAGCATTTCAGGCACAACAGTGGAATGGCCAGACAGCATTCATGGTTATCTCTCACCATTCAAGAATAGATTCCACTAACAGGAATTGTTTACAGTGAAGACTTTGCTGTAGGAAGCACATTTGCAATGGGGTTGTTTGGCCAATGGGAAGCAGCTGCCAAGTCACATACATGGACTGTTCTAGCAAGCTGAAACAGACTATAAAAGGGGGAGCATGACATCGTCACTGACCTTCACAACCATTCAACTAAACACCTGAAAGGTCATCTGGAAGACAAAAGGACTTGGAAAGGGAGTGGGGAGTCCCAGGGGGAGTCCCAGGGAAGGTTGTCCAGCTTGTGTTTAAGAAATTGCTTGTACCAGATAACAAGGGTGAGACATTGCTAATTCAAGAACTTGTTAGTGTGTAGAACTTAGACAGCAATCTTATGTTTATTTCATTTGGTAACATCTTTTAATCTCTTTACACTTACCACTTATAATCACTTAAAATCTATTTTTCTATAGTTAATAAACTTGTTTAATATTTCATCTCAAGCAGTGTGGTCCCAAATTGGAGTGTCTAGAAATCTTAGCTCAATAACAAAAGCTGTTGCATGTCTTCCCCACAATGAGGGGGGATCAGACATATTAATATAATTTTAGGGATAGACTCCTTTTGGTGCAGTTCTTACAAACTGTGGGAGGATAATTGGCTGGTGCCTCTCTATTGTTAGTTCATTAGTGGCTAGAAAGGCACTCAGATAACTAAATTGGGTGTGTCTCTGCCTGTAGATGGCTGTCTAAGTGCAGCTTGCTTACAGCATCACAGAGTGGGAAGCAACCCAGGTTAACATTCATGTGATCTAGCTAGGTGATAACAGCTCCTGGAGGGGCTTGCAGCTTGTCATTAGCAAGGCATTGTGAAGGATACTCAAGGCTGGAAAGTGAAGAGGACACAGCATTCCCACAGTTTTCAGGTGTCACCCTGGGGAACACCGTCACATACTCACAGTCAGGGAATCATAGTTGAACAGTGACATTTTATGTATAAGTGTGGATTTGTTTGGTCTGTTTAATTTTTTTGTGGTTGGCGGGGAGGAATGATTTAAATCGGTGCTACTCTTGGAGATGCTCAGATTCTATTTCCCAGCCTTCAGAAACAGCAGATCCTGTGGCTTGGAAATGGAGCAGATAAACCTTGATATTTTCCTGTCCTCTGCAGAATAATCCATTAAATGGTCACTAGAGCGAATAGTAATTCTCCAGTGGAATTATCCAAATGGAATTTTTTTTATAAATTACAAATGTCACAGGAAAGGAGAGAGAAAACTTTTCTTGTTTCTGGGTCACTCTTAGTCTGGTCTTTTGTATTCGGCAATCATTGGAAATATGAGCAAAGCACAAATTTATTCTCCTGGAAAGTTGTTCTTGTTGTTTTTCAGTCTAACAAAAGCCATTTTCTAACATTGCTGATAGAAATGGATTCATGCCCTCTAATACAGCCTGCTACTAGAGGTTATAGGGCGTGGGCTGTTTGAATTAAAAATGGAAAGTTTATGGGGAATGCTTAAGTTATGCCTCTACTGCCTCCCCCAAGCAGATTTTATGTAGTTGTCTGTCTTATTCCTAGTATAAAAAAAATGAATGTATAGGGGGAGTCAGTCAATAATCCTACTCCTTTTTGCCTCTTAGGTTTTGGCAGTGCTAAATTCATGCTAACATGCTACCAGCACTGGAAACTGAAGTTTTCTGCTTACCCACAGCAGGGGAAGAAACTAACATCTGCACAGCCTCCTACTAATGTACCTCAGAACTGATCTGGATGAGCCATGCCTTACTAGTGGTGAGAGATTTCCAAAATCACTTCATCTTTAACCTCACCGGTAAGACTGTGAGCAAGGAACCCAGGTATTGCTAACTCTGCTACCGCTTTTAGGTCTTGCAAAGTGATAGTTTCCCAACAGGAAGCCCCCACCAATGCTATTCACATTTGTCTGAGAACTGCCAGCAAGTAGTAATCACATATGGCGAATATTGACCCAAGTCAAAACAGTGTCTGAAAGGCTCTGTACCCCATTTGCCAATTGCTTGAGCCATTTGGTCCCATCAGACTCCTATCTATTTATCTTATTGAGTCATGGTCTTCTCTTGCACTTGACAGCTTGCACTTCTGTGCCTGGCCTGCCTGCTAGCGGTTAGTACTAACCAAGTGAGAACAGAGTGCCATCTATATGATTAAGACTGGAAATCAGTGTACTTATTTGTCTAGTTTTTCAATCTCATTTGGAGAGCAGACCTGGCAGAATGCCAATCACATCAAGGGAAAGGTAACTCATTCCCTGTGGATGAATATCCTGAAAGCTGCCAGCCAGTTGCTGTTGATGAGATGCTGCCACTGGGTAACTCACTGCTCTACAGTAGTCCATTTCATTTTAGGATTTACTGTGGATGATGATAATGTGAAAGGTCTGATTGTTACAAGGAAGAAGAGGGCAATATTTCTAATTTATAGATATCTAAATTTACTTTATTGTAAATCTAATATTGTAACAATGCTTGTTCTGCATGCTGCAACAGATCATTCCCTGGGGTGTGTGTACAAAAGTGTATTTCAATGCCAAGTCTAATAGAATCAAGTTATGCTTCTTGAGGTGATTAGCTGGAAGGTACAATTTAGTCCACCTTTTTCCATATCTTTGTCCACATCTATTATTATTCTCATGAAAACTTACAAACAACAACATTTATGCTAAGGAGTAGCTCTAAAAATTATAGTATATTGTTATGACAACAGTCATTATTGGTATTTCCTTTCCAATGATTGTTGACCTGTCAAGCTAAACAGGAATTCAATATTTTATTTTAAAAATGACTTTTGTAAATCTTCTTGATTTTTATCAGAGAGCCTGGGCTGAAAAATAAAAGTCCCCAGATATGTTTTTATGTTCTTAGAAGGTGAAATAATGAGGAGATATCAGCTTCATACTTTAATTGCCTGCAGCAAGAAAAAGAGGGTTGTCTCTATCATGCCAGGCAACCGTCAAGTGTCAGACAAATTGCTGACTATTTTTCATAACAAATTAACATCTGGCTTCCTAAATAACAAAGGTTTTACCATTCATTTCAGCAGAAAAATAGGATGTTTCCAAAAGAGATATCTACTTTGAATGTCTAACAGTGCCAATTACTGTGAGTGCCCCTACCATCCAGGCTGCTGTGCAGCTCCACAATTATTTCTGAAGGTAGTAAACTGTTTCCAGATATTTTTTTTCCTGCTTCCACAGCTACCTGGCTTAGGCATTCACATCAGTAGCACTGTGCCCAATTCGTTGATGTAAACATTTCTGTGACGGTAAGCATATTGAAAAGACAGAAGGAAATAAAATAAAAATTTGTCCTTTGTAGTTAAGAAACGTAGGGGGGTTTGTTGTTGGGAATTTCAATGCTTGTGTAAGGTATTGGATCGACAGTTCTGGAGATTAAGATTCTTTATCCATAGAACAAATACTGTGCAGGCAGAAGCAATGTGAGCTTTTCCGTGTTGTCCTAGAGACTGCATCCGGGGGCAGAGGAATGTACAAAGAAGCCAGTAAGTGAGGCAGCATGATCTAGTAGATGAGGGCACTGGACTAGGAGAAATGGTGACAGATCCTCAGCTGGTGTAAATTATCCGAGCTCCATTAACTTCAACAGAGCTATGACAATTTACACCAAGTGAAGATCTGGCCCAAGAAGCCTAATGATATTCCTGGCTTTGCTGTTTGATCACTGTGTGAACTCAAACAACTCAATTTCCCCATCTGTAAAATGTGGACAGCAACACTACTTACCTTGCTTTGTAAAGCACCTTGATATCATTCACTTTGAATGAAAAGTACTAAAGGTGTTATAAGAAGTGAATATTTGTCAGCTGTTACCCCAGATATCATCCATTCTATATACCAGGGAAAATTCTAGCAAGCTGTGGTGTAGCAGGTATTGGCAGATTCTTATCTTAATGCCAACCACTAATTCAGTCTTCAAACCTTTCAACCCTTGGCTTTTATGATGATTGAGACCAAGGGTATAGTTTAGTGTGAATGATGGTGTGATTGTCATGTGGACACTTGGCCAGTGGGTTCTGGATTGATCTAATGTGACATAGCCCACCCAGCAGAAATGTTTAAAAATTAAAGCTTACCAAACTTGTTCTTCCTTGGCAAAGTGCATCTTTATGGTGCATGGAATTCATATGTGCTGTATATATGGCATCACTGTGTCCATTAAAAAAGGGTTGGAGGAAACTCCATTTAATTAAATCTGGATTTTCAGTAAATGGAGAAAAGCCATTTCATAAGACATGACAATTTAGGATACTGGCATTCTAACGTATTCATAGATTAGAAACTCTATGTCCACTAACCCCATGCAAGAATTCAATCTGAATATTTACTGCAGGGCAAAGCTAGGGATACCCAATATGCAGAGAAGCAGTTCTTTTTAGTTTTTAAATGTGTATGTTATGATATGATGAAGACATATTTACTTTATTTTGTAATGAGAACAACTTCAAAATATTTAGAAGTTCACTTTGGTTCAAACCATAAATTCATAGAAACTCATTCTGATCTAATATTTTTAGACTTTGTAATGTTGGTGATTTTTAACAGAACAGCTGTGTAACTTAGATCAGAATCTAAACATGAGCCATATGCCTATCAGGAGAGTTAATCCATCGCTAGAAGATTGTGGGGTTTCTTTGAGGGAGGTGTTAGAATTTTGTCCAATTTCATATAAATTTCCACAGATTTATAGTTTTTATCACTTCCCTTGTAAAATTATTCCCCAGGAAAATAAATCTTGCTCCCAGGAAATTCTTCCTGTTTGTTCAACCTAAATTTTCCATTTACTAATCTCATCGCTCTACTCCTTTTTATGCCTTCTTTTATTACGCAAAATTCCCCTTCCTCCTGGCTGACTTCAGATATTTGTAGACTATCAGGTTCGTCATTCGTGGTTTAGTGCAAGCAATATGTATTTTACTCTTTATCTTTTAATGTCAACCATTCCCTCCTACCACATCACCATTTTTGTTGTTTTTCATTGAACTCCCTTCAATTGGTCACTATTTTACCATTAATGAAGCAGCCAGCACCAAACACAAAATTCTAGGTGTGATAATATCAAAGCAATAGAGAAAGGGACTATTGTCTTCCTATCTCTTGACCAATTGTCTGTGTCTGTGCAGCCCAGTGTTGCACTGGCCTCATATCTGTTGTTATCCATTATCATTCTTAAGTCTTTTTATGGCATTACCAGTTTCCAGGTTTACCCCCTCCCATTGAATATCTGTAGCTTGGATAATTTCTTCCCAAACATTTTGGCTTGCATTTTTAAAAAAGTAATCACATTTGTGCCCCTGTATCTAATGTCAGCATTTGATTCCTTAATGTTTCTCTGTTCCCATTGTTATTCAAAACTCTTCCCAATTTAGTACCATCTGCATATTTTCATTTTTTCTCTTCTATCACTAATAAAGATGTTACTGGAGGGAGCAATCATGGATCTATGCAGTAACCCACTACTCACTGCCCCCCTTTGATAATTCGACATCTCATAAAACAATTTGCATGATCATTGAATCAGTATTTACTCCACATTACAGCGTATATATCCAACGCAACCAGAATTAATTCTGAGTAAGATTATATGAGCCATTGTAACAAATGCTGTATTACTATTCAAGTATATTGCATCTATCATTTTCTCTTAATACACTCATTTTGTAATTCTTTATTTTGAGGCTTTCTTTAGCTCCTGCTGTGCTGGCGGGCAGTTTCTCTACTTCATCACAGTTGAACATGGTTCCATTATTTAGAATCTAGAAGATAGAATGTCCCTGACTGCTTCATGTTATACATGTGGTTGGTAAAACTCCAGACACACCACCCCAGTTCAGCAGGTAGCTATAGCTGCAGTC
The DNA here is from genome assembly GCF_026122565.2 of Emydura macquarii macquarii. Lineage (NCBI taxonomy): Eukaryota > Metazoa > Chordata > Testudines > Chelidae > Emydura > Emydura macquarii. Next base: position 13,039,564 of record NW_027130520.1, on the reverse strand, counting down.
TGTGGGTTCCCCTAGCACAGTGACTTCTCTCTTTTAGTACCCCAAGCTTCAAAACAACCCAAAAGGGGCAGAGAGGAGACAGATGTAGCATCTCTCCCACTACATACCAATCAGCTGCACTGTATGGGAATGTGGGGAGGAGGAAATGCACTTCCACACCTCAAGGTGTGGAGCAGAGCAGGTACTTCCCTTGCACACTGGGTGCTTGCAGGGAGAATTGTATCTCCTTAAGGTAGAATTCATTTCCAGAGCTCCACTGGGGCTTTGTGGCCAGTGACTTTTCTCAAAAGGCTGCCGTGTCATGCTCTACAATTTCTCTTCTCCAGTTTTCCAATACTTCAAAACAAAAAAGGGATGAATACGTTTGCTCAGTCCTCTGAAATATCCAGGGACTTATAACTCAAAACCTCTGATTTGTTTATGTTCACATTTGTCCTAGTAATTTCTTCTCTGCTAATTATAAGTAGTCATTTAAATAAGGTCTTCCTCATTTTCTGATTGTCTAAATTGCTTTTCTTTCCTATAGTTTCATCAAAATTCCAGAGGAATCATTCCCCGCTGCTCTACATCTTGAATAGCCTTTTACAGCTTGATAAAGTGGGAGGAAAACAATGCAGAGGTGTAAATGTTACTGATTTGGCAGCATTTTACACTTTTTGCACAGATATATACTGTAGATACAAAGACTGCAGAATGTACAAGGCAGTAGAAAGTTTATCCAGCTTTCCAGCTGAGAGAGATACTTCTCTGAATTTATCCTGACCTCCTTGATCTGGAAATTAGGCTGGGAATTGTATAATCTAGTGAGATTTCCAATACCTCCTGCTGTCATGCAGGACAAAAATACTGCAAGCCACATTTCTTGGGGTGCTTAGGTACTTTATGATCATGGTTCTGAATGAACCAAGAATGTGCAAAGATAGCTAAAATGTTATTTTTAAAAATTATATGCAGTATTGTTATAATCATGTTGGTCCAAGGATATGAGAGCGAGTTAATTTCCCAGACCTGAAGAAGAGCTCTGTGTAAGCTCGAAAGCTTGTCTCCCTCACCAACAGAATTTGGTCCTTATCCACCTTGTCTTGTTAAAAATATTAACTGCTAATATTTAAATTTCCAAGTTGAAAGCTGAAGTTTGAAATGAGTTCTCACTTCAGCTTCCTAAAATGTTCAAAGCTTACTTCATCTTTTCTCCATCACTCATCCTTAGTAGAAATCAAAGAACAAGTTAAACCATAATAACTAAAATGTATGAAAGTATACTAGGACCTAAGTAAATATGACCTGAGCATTGATGATTCACTAAGAAAAATTGTGGGTTTTTAAAAATATTTGATACTTCATGGCATAAAGAATACATAATCTGTAACTGTTTGATATATTGCTGGAGGAATATGAATTGTGCTGCTGCACTTACAGATCAGGACACTTCATTTATCAGTTAACCCAGATATTTTTACCTTGTACATGGTACTGTACATCTTTACATAATCTAGCTTTTCAGGATTGTTTAGATGTGAAGAGGCAAGGAGGGAAATGTCTTTACTATTTGGGGACTACAAAAATTGAGCTAGAGATTTAAGATAGCATTTTTTTAATCAATGAGCGTTGATCCCAGAATTTATGTTGCCTATCTGGACCCCCAGTGAATTCCACCTGTGCACTATTGATTGTAGAATCAGGCTCTGATCTGAAGCCATGAAAGTCAACGGGGAAGATTCTGGGCTGGGGTATGTTGTTATGACTTCATTGAAGTCAATAGAGCTATGACAATTTACATGAGCTGAAGACGTGTTCCAATGAGAACTTTTCCTTTTGACTTAACTAGGTTTTGGATCAAGGCTCAAGCTCATCAGAAAGGATACACTATACAATGAGACAAAGGGGCAATAAATCTACACTGTCTTCTAGTTAAAACTATATATTTGATCATAAATGAATTAACATTCATACCTACCTGTCTAATACCTACCTTGCTCCATTTGGATCATACAGGTAATGGAGGTTTTGTTCATTAGGTATCACTGGCTGAACTTATGGCTATTTGGCTTTCAATTGACAAAATATAATGGAAGAACATAGTGACCATACTACCAAATGTTAAAAAGGTTTAGAGTTTCATTCATTCTGGGGATTCCTGTCAGATGGACTGTAGTGATGTTAAATCCTGAGTCTCACATAATCCCCTTCAGCTACTAAGAATGGCCCATGTGAAAATGAAGGCTTGGCAACTAATCAATCCCACACCTTGTTCTGGAAATGCTCTGCTTCTCACCCCTGAAAGTATTAGGATGTGGAAATGCAGCCTGTAGCTATCTGCAAAGAAGTCAGTCACTTCAGTTTAACTTAAAAAAAATCTTCCTGGCAGACCAGGAGCAGGTCTCCACAATGGTGATTTTAAAACAAAACACAAGTGTCAGGTAAAATTATATCTGGTGACTACGTTTCTGCCACCCTATTCATTCAGCTAGTCAGACAGAAATATTACAAACATTGGCTTCAGCAGAGGTTACTCAACTGTAACACAGAGAGATTATTCAACTGAAATGCAGTTTACAGCATTCTGTCACCATAAATGGAGTTGGGAAAATCATTTTCATATTTATACCATTTAAAAATTAATATAATGAAATGTTTATTATATGTGCTTTTTTATTTTTATAGAGTGGATCTAAAGATTATTGCAAATATTCTTATTTATGCAATTTCCAGCTAACAGAACTAAGACCCTCAACCACTTGACCCATCCCATCAAAAAAGTCCAAGCTTTCTGAGCTATTCCCACACACTTTTACTTCTACAATGCATAGGGTGTGCAGAGACTTTCTGGGAACATATTTTAGACTGTAGGTTGTTTCCAAACTATTTGTTTGACATTTTAGCTATGTATTTTTTCATGCTATGTGACTGGTCATCTGAGTCACATGGTATTATTTTCACTATCAGACTTGCTGATTTGGAATTTTAGATAAAGGAAGAATTATTTACTAGACAGCATTAGGTCTCAAGCATATGCATGCGCGTGCACCCACGCTGTAGCAGTAGATTCAGAACATCCTAAGCTTTTATATTTACCAAAGTTTAAGAAATCATCATCCAGCTTTCTGGGGGCCCTCCTTCTTATTAGCTGCTGGGAATTTTTGGTGCCAGAACCTTGTCCAATGAAAAGCTTCCTCGAACTGTTCCAAAGCACACTTTCTAACTAAACTTTTTATAGATTTTCTTCAAACAAATCATATAACTCATAATAGCTCCTACTAGGTTAACAATTTCTTTAGCAAAAGCAAATAACAATTCATTATTCTCTTTATCAGCAAAGCAGCTTCAGCAAAAATACTTACAAACACAGACACCCAAAATCAAGGTCAATTTTCCATATTTCCCCCACCCGTCTCATGACTCTGTCCTTTCACTTTATCCATCCCAATCAGTAAAACTGCAGCTTGCAGCTGGTCTTGTCTACCTAAGCAAGGCTAGATTTTTCCTATGTGGTGTCCTCGCCTCCAGCTTGAGGGCTAAGTGCACAAGACGGCTGTGAGTTATGTCAAATCCAGTTCTCTCACAACATAAACGACCTTTGACTAAGTTCTTATATAGCATCCAGCACTCTACCTGAGCACCTCACAATATTCTGAAGTGAACACATAACATTTTTCTCGCTCTCCCTCCACTCTAGTCAACAGGGATTGGAATTTATGTTTATGGAGTTGTATTTATTTTTAGTTCTTTATTATTTGTGACTCGGGCATTGTGGGAAGGTTAGGGCTAGGCTAGGGCCAAAGCAGTGGGTTTTGCATTTTGCTCTGAAGGCTCTGTGGTTTGTAGCAATCTTGATCTCTTCTGGAAGAAAATTATTAACAAAATTCCAGATTTGTAGGCCAGGCACCAAGAAAGCAGTCACTCTTGAGGTTGACAATTCTATTTTTACAGTGAAACATAGCTGCCAAAGATGGACACTTAAGTAACTTGGAACAGTATTATGAGACTTTGAAAATGATTAAAACCTTGACTTTAACCAAGAATTTAATAAGGAGCCAGGGAAGAGAGTGAAACATTGAAGTGATAGAGAACATGTGGAGCAGATGCAGATAGACTGATGTGTTGTGAATCACTTATAAGTTGTTCTTTCTTTTTAATGTCAGTGGATTTATACCTATATGCAGAAAATTACAATAGTCAAGCCTGGAGGTCATGAATGTGTGAATCATCATTGTGGTTACATCCAAGTCTGGCACAAGGGTTAATGGTCTCTTCGATAGAAAGGGAACTTTTTTGTGTCTGTCGCTATTTGAAAATAATCAATCAGTGAGGAGTTCAGATGAATGCCAGGACTGCAGAGTGTCTTAATGATCTGTGGGCTATGGTCTTTGGTGCAGGATAACATAAATGTGGCAAGTTGTTTGACGTGCTTCCATCTCCCATGTTATTCCAAGACTAAATACCCCTGAATAGGTAGGGATGGTTTGCATCTCAAGTGAAGATAAAGTCAAACTAGTCAGAACAAAAGTTTGGTGAATCTAATAAATATGATACTTCTATGTGGAATCTCATTAATTCTTAGCACTAATGATGATGGTATTTTACATAAACAAATCCAGCCATATCCTGAATCTAGAACACAGATACTGTGTAAGATCAGCCTGCCTCATCTGGACAAAAATAGAACCGATACCTTAAATCAGGTATTGGCTTGTTATTTACTCCATATATATGTAATGTGGATTATTTTAATTAATTTGAACTAGTAGCTACAAAGAAAATGCCCTACCACATTTCCTGTACATCTTTTCTATACAGTACTAAGTTGTCAGATTGTAAAAGCAAACATTGTTATTACCTGTTAGTAAATATTGATCCTTTTAATTCTTAACTTTCAGTATATTTGATTTATATATTAACTATTCTTTAGAATCTTCAGGATATTAACAAAGACACACAACAACATAATGTGACACAGTACAAAATGATACAGAGTATGCTGATGTAACCTAGCACACTGCAATGTCACATTTAAGAAATTAAACATGTACACCTTTTTGGTTTTGCACATAATGGAAACAAGCCATGTTCCCAAGAAAAGTGAATTATTTGGGGGTTTAATATCCTTACCAAGTTGCAAAGTTTCTCAAGACAATGTGATGCAATTGCAAAGTAGACCTGGTCAAGAATTTTCTGATGGAACAAGTTTCCATAGGAAAATGTGTAATCAATGAAATCAAAACATTTCATCAAAATTTTCTACAGGAAATTATCAAATAATTTTGATAAGGTCAAAAAGTTTTGTTTCTGCTTTATAACTTCAACTTTTATGTTATTGTATGTTATATATTATAATAAAATATATATATTAACAATAAAGTTGAAACAAAATGGTTTGCTAATATTGATATAAAATGTGTTGGAACATTAAATTTTTGCATAACATTTCAAGATTTTGACTTTTCATCCTGATTCAAGACAAAGATACAAAGAAATAACTCAGAGATGGAGGCAAAGTAGAAATGCCTAGGTTCAGGAGAAGGTTGCTGAGGCAGAAGAAGCAGTGGAATGGAGATTTCAAGCAGCTCTGTAGAATAGCAAATGTCCTCTGAGGAAGAACTAGATAATCACAGGTGGACTCTCAAGGACAGACGCTGAAAATGTATGAAGAACAAGTCAGATGATGGAAAGAATATTTCCATTCCATATTAAACGGTCCAGAGCCAACAGTCAGTCAGAGGTTTGAGAGAAATGTCAATGTTAAAATAGGAATGGAAGAGGGGTCAATAACAGACAATGAAATTAAAGCAGCCATCAAAAGCTTTAAACTGGGAAAAGCTCTTGAAGCTGACAGAATCCAAGTAGAGGTAATAAAGGTGGGAGGTGAAATTCTGATTGAGCAGCTAACAAAACTGAGAAAATCTGGATGAGAGAACATGTGCCACAGGACTGGAAAGATGGAAGCATTGTGGCATTTCCAAAAAAGGGTGATCTTGCTCAGTGTATGAAAAGGAGAGGTGCTGTAGGCTATCAATCCTGGATGAAGCATTGACTACCTTTTTTACTGAAGACTGAAGAAGGCAGTAGATGACAGAAAGAGCATCTTGTGTTCCATCCAGGTGGATCATGTTATAAACAGTTATATCCTCTTTGACAGCATTTAGGAATGAAAACATCAAGGAAATGCAACTACCATAATGAAGTGTTTCAAATACCTAATGCTACCAGACAAAAGCTCATTATTATTATAATACTTACCAGTCTCAATGAATTGTCTTTTCTTTCTGTAATGAACATGTTGCACTCAAGTCCTCCCTACCAAGGAATGCCTTTCTCGTTTACTTTAGCTGTGGTACTTCTCTTCCAGGCATAATTGTATGGGTTTGTTCTTCATCATGCTTTATCTAAAACAAGACTGATCAGACAATTAAGGGGACCTCCTTTAAATCTATAATGACAATTTGTTTCTTTATGAATCCTCCTTTCTCTAAATGACTGCAGCCACAATGGGACAAGCCACTCCTAAAGCAAGAAAACAATCTCGAAAGTGACACTATTCTCATAACTCATATAGGCCAATCCCTAAAGTGACACTAACATCAAACGTTTTCCCTCTTTCCTCATCTTCAGAACTGCAGCTTTTTTTCTTTTACCTATCCACAAATTATCTCCAGAATTTGCATTTAATAGAAAAGCAAAGACATTAGTAAGTCAAACTGGACCACGTGTCACAGCTACTGTGGCTAGCACTGGAAATGTTTAAAATTAAACATGATCCAAAAAAATCGCAAACACTTAAAACTTGGTTTTAAATGGTCAGCGTTGAGGAAGAAATATTCTTTTTAGAGTTTCTGGAAATGTACAATGTCAAACAATGATTAATAAACCTCACCAAAATACAAAGACCATTTTGGATAGTTAACAGAAGCAAAAAAGGGGAAGAAATCAAAGTACTGTATAACAAATAAATAATTCTTTCTTGATACTTGTGCTTAGTTTTTCCAACTACGTATCTCAGTTAAAATTATGCTCCTAAATTACTTATCTTAATGGATTTATTATTGATATACCTTCTTTGTGCATCTTTTCCTAGAGTTCTTACAGATGATCTATTAAAGCTTTTGCAGTGCTACTTTAACAGGAGAACAGTGCCAGAATTTATTTTGTTTCAGTTGAAGTATGTAAGTCATGTATGGTAGCAGTGAAAGATACATATTTTGAATCCAACAGCAGCACAGATGCAATCAATAAGTTCAAGAAGCAGTGCTTTTAACAGTGAGGGTAATTAACCATTGAAATAGATTACCAAAGGATGCATCAAAACCATCATCACCTGTAGACCTTAAATCAAGACTGGATTGCTCTTTAAAAGATGTGCTCTAGTTACTGGTCTCAATAGCATTTCTTTATGAAATAAGGAAGAATAATTCCCTCAATTGCAGAAAATAGTGGTTGAAATTCTATGGCCTCTGTTATACAGGAGATAAGAGTGGGTGATCGCTTCTAGCATTAAAGTCTATTCATTAATGCACTCAGTTCTATGTATTCTAGAGGACACGTAGCTTTGGAAAAGTACAGAGTCAGGTGTTAAGGATCTTGGGATCTATTCCCGTTTGACACTATATCAAAATGCAACCCAGATGACATAGATTGCTTGATGAGTAGAGAAAAATCTGATAGTAGCTTTCAATGGCTCCTATGTCACTTTTTGAAAAGGGGACTTGGTTCTTTAAATCACGTAGATGCTTTTGAAATTTTTACCTTAGATCTCATTTTTACAATAGAAATTAAACTTGTACATGCAGTAAAATAAATGAAAAGTTCCCCTTATATAAAAAAGAAAATCATCTTCTATAACCACGGTACTTATTGGGAAAGGGTGCATTATGTTTTACAAAGAGGAATATAAATTAACCCACACTCACTAAATCTAAAAACATCTTGTATTATAAAACAGTAGTGATTCTGTGGATTGGCATTTTGTCCTCAGTGGCCTCTCACAGAAACTATTAAAAATGTTTAAATTCAGTTTGGGGAAAAGAAGAGTGTAAATATAAGCATTCATAATGATGTAATGTCAGTTTTGGCTAAGGGCTGACATTAATTAATGAATTTAACAGTAAGATTTAGCCACTGAGACTTCCATAAGGATTTGAATGCCAAAACAATGTAATATCATGGATGACTAACCTCTCCTACAAGCGCTCATACAGATTAGAGTTGAAGTAGCTGGCCAGGAACACGGGTCTCTGCTGAACCCAAATACAGAACTATTATCATCATTACAAGCTGTGCTGCAAGAAATTCCTGACTGTGTCTATAGGGAGAATGGCTATATGGGGTCAGATTCTACCCTGCACTGAGGCTCCTTTGGTGGAGCAAAGTGGCCCTTACACTAGTTTAGGTGGCCACTGGATAATTCCTTTTCATGGAGGTATTCTCAGGCTGTGGTTCCTATGCTAACCCCTTTGCCACTGGTCCTACACCCTTCCCCTCCACTCCCCCTCCCCATCATCTCTAACTGCTAGAATAGCCTCTGTGATTCAATGACAGCTGGCACAAATTACAGCAGCCCTCACACTGCCCTAATTTACATTTGGGACAGATCCAGCAAACTAGGATCATATGGGAAAGCAAGCAGCATTTTATTATTATTATTATTATTCCACTCAACTGCACTGAGCTGTTGAGTCATAAATGAGGAACTGGTCCAAAATAGGGTTTTTAAAAAATCATTAAAACTAAAACTGTGGGAATAATTCCCCATGAATATTCAAGTTTCACCTCTAGTTTTGTCAATGAACTGTCCGTGAATACATTGCAGTTTCTTTGAATTTATTCATTACCTGATATAATTTGCCAAATGATTCATGTTGACATAGAGCAGTCTGAATTGCTCTTGAACTTTTTTCTCTGCTTGTATCTGCTATTCACTATTGTTGCTTTCTGATAATATACCCTGTTCTTGTTGGTTGGTCGGTCGGTTGGTTGTATTACAGCAGTATGCAGAAGCCCCAAGGAGACCCAGATCCCATTGTACTGGCTGGTGTACAAACTTATTGTAGGAGATAGTCGCTGCCTCTTAAAGCTAACAGTCTAAGGCCATGTCTACAAGAACAGCACTGCAACAGCGCAACTGTACTGATACAGCTGTGCCAGAGCAGCCCGTCTGGTGAAGACGCTCTATGCCGATGTGAAAGAGCTCTCCTCTTGGCATAAAAAAACTACCCCTATGAGTGGTATAAGCTATGTCAATGGGAGAAGTTCTCCCACCGACATAGCACTGTGCACACTAGCGCTTATGTCAGTGTAATTTATGTCGTTCAGAGGGTGGCATATTCACACCCCTGAGTGATATAAGTGTTGCCGACATAGACGGCAGTGTAAACATAGCCTAAATTAAGAGAAGATGCAAAAATTGTAACAAGAGAGAATGAGTTTGGGAGAGACGATGGAGAAAACAGAAACGTATGACTTCATAAACTGACTAATATACACAATTTGCAAGTTTAGGGTAATTTTTAATGTAAAGGAACAAAACATATTATCCATCCCTGTCAGCCATCTCAATCACATAGTACATTCTGCTCCCTGACCGGATTGGTGTCACTGTAATAAACTTTGGTGGTGTTATAAAACAAGCCACTGGGCCTTTGTTTTTTCTCACAAAGAGAATTACATAGAGTTAAGAGAAGCTGTGGCAGCAGGATTACTGAATGTATTGAACATTTTAAGACTTTTCATTTCCAAGTCACTTGCATTGGCCCTGGACTCAGAAATCTCTGTTTCAACAAATAAAATAATAATAATAATCAATAAAGAAGAGAGATTGTGATATGATAGTCTTGAGGGATCAGGTTTAAAAATTAATTTAAATGTAGCCATCTCATTTACCTGTGTTAGCGCCAAGGAATGAAAGTTCAGTAGTGCAGTTCTCATACTGAGATGACTTTCAACCCTGTGTCTCATCCAATATATATCAGTATTTCAGATATCTTTCACACACATAGAATACATATATGAGTCACTCGTTTTCTGCCATTTTGCTACCATCCTAGTTACAGACAAAGAAATAGTTGTGGTGGGCTGTATAGGTGCAGTTCTACTGGGGAAGGGCATGATCAGATCCCCCTTGAAGTCTCCATGAGGGCTCTAACTAGGGTTCTTAGCTGTATTCTCATCCTCCAATGTACTCCTACCTTCTGGATTCTACAGATATGGTCCTACCAGCTTGGTCTTTTTTTCATTGCTCAGGCAGTGTCTGATTGATTTCTCATTCAGTTTCCCATGCATTAGCATTATATGTGGGATTCAAGCACTTTGGGGAGATGCTTATTTATTTAAATAAACTAAATTTTTAAAAGTCTATTGTCGTAGATTTTGTAAATGCTTATTACTACAATCCCTATATTTTGGGCTAAATTTGATCTGATAACATCCCTTTAGGGCTTCTGTGTAATTGCTTACAGAAAGAGACTATTATCACCTAAATTACACCAGAAAAGACATTAGTCTTACCACATATTATCTTTCTGTGCTATGGTATGGCATATTTATACAATACATCAGCATAACACTGCTATTCGGCAAAGTGTCATCATTGACCTCAGTGGTGATCCTGTTCATTTCAATGGAATGTAGCATCATTTTACATAATTTTCCTATCAGTTTTATTTCACAACTTTGAAAACTGCTCAGAGAATGATGTTCTTACCACATAAAACATAGCAGCAGCCATTTAGTTGCTTTCTTCCTGAAAAATATTATGCAGTATTGCTCCATATAGTATTATTACTACCCAAAGTGACATTGAAATCAATGTTGCAAGAATCCTATTAATTTTGATGGCACTTTTCTACTTAATAAAAACATGAAAAGTAAATACTCCACTTTAAAAGGTTTATTAAACAGGGGGAAAGGTTTTAACAAAGCTTAATGAGTTACACTTTTGTTTTTCTATGTAATAGGAAACTTTGGTAATAGTAAGGGACATTTTAAGACCAATGCAAATAATTAGGAACCCATATACAATGGAAGCAAACAGTTCTGATACCAGACTCAATCACATAGGCTGGATTCTGCCTGGCCCTTACCTAGGTGCGCAACATAAACCTACTGGAACTTCTACACCAATACAATCCTCAACCTTTCTCATCATGTCCACTGCTGCTCCCTTCCTTCACTTTGCAATGAAAGGTGGGGATCAACCAGGTGGGGGAAGGCACAATGAATTTCCTCTAACATACTTTTGCATCCTGTGCAAAGGAAGAGGCAGAATTTCAGTCCCTGAGCTCAGGAGAGTGCAGGGATTCTACTCTTCCTCTTCCCTGGGATGGACAGAAGGGATTGTGGTGCCTCAAAGAGGAGGAAGAGAAGATGGAGCTGTCCATCAACCCAAATGCCACAATACTGTGAGCCACGGAAGTGTACTAGCAGGGGAATAGAAGGAGGTAGAATGCTCCTCTAAGCCTCTGTGGTTCCATATCATTCCCCCATCTCTGCTGAGCCTAATGGATACCGTCTAGCCCAGAATTAAGAGTTGTGGGTAACCAAGTACAGTTGGTTGAAATTTTTTTCATCAAAATGTTCTTTCCCCCAGTAAAAAAATGGCTTTTTTGGAAAATTTTCATTTTGGTCCAAATTTACCAGTCTTTTGACTAAAGACTGGAAAACCAAAACTGAATTGCGGGGCAGGAGTGGTTTTTTTTATGGAAAGCTTATTTTGTTTACTGAAAATATCTTTCAAAAATAGAAGATTTTGGAGGTTTGTTTTCATTTTTCATCAAAAAATATAAACATTTTTGCAACAAATTTTGGCAAAACATTATTTTTTAAAACATTTTCCAGGAAAAAGTTGGTAATTTGTTTACTAATCCTAGACACAAGTCAAATTAGAAAATGAGCATTAATATTACTATCAAATTAATATCCATGATGATAGAGAATCTGGGATGATATTCATTTGTCTGGGTTATCACAGAAAAAAGTGACATTTATAGCTAAAAGATAAGGAAATCAAAGCTAGCCTCCCCTCCTTTCACCAGTTTGGAACATTTATAAACCTTAAGGGAGCAAACAAATGTATCCCTGCTTTAACTGTATCTTCTTTCAGTTGCCTTTTTAAAGGGCTAGCCATCTTCTAACGTGACTGTTTCTGTAGACTCCCCAGCTTGATTCAATTCCACATTGCTTGGGATTGAAAGCCCCCTTTCTTGGAACGTTCATAAGGCCTGGGAGTTTAATTACAGGAAGGATCTTTCAACTACTGGTATCAGCGTGGAAAGTGAATAGGGCCATTTGGGGGAGAAGGAGTATAGCCACTGTTATGGAAAAGTCCTATAGAATTTAATGGAAAATTTTATCCCTCTTATAAAACGGATCAAAATATTTATGGATGGATACTGTTGTCTACTAAATTCTATACATTTTTAGAGTAACTTCTATATCTATAGAATCCTATTGGTTTTGTCCCTGCTTAATTCTATAAGACTTTTCCTTTAGCGTATAATACTCAGGAGATGAATTAATTGATCATATCTGAAGAGTACATCCTAAGGATGCTGGCATTTGATGGTCCTCCTTGAATGATTTATTTCAATCTCTCACCAAATCTACCAGAGCTGTCACAAAGAGGGTGTAAATTGTGTCACATTTTTTATTAATATTACCGCTACATAGTTGACCAATTCTCTTTCTAACTTCATTTTAATGGCATATAAAATGTTTTGCATCAGAGTCTCTTTCCTGTGAGAGAAGAAGAGACCAGAATCAGGTACTTGAGAGGAAGGTGTAAGAACAGAGCAGTAGGCAGATTTTTAATCTTTAGTTTGAGTGCCAGCAAATGGACAACATGTAGTACAGTAGATCTTGGACCTGGTTCTGGTCCCCATTTTAAAATGAAAGGAACAATAGTGAGCATAAGGCCTGACCAAAAGTCCCTTGAAGTAAATGTGAGTCTTTCCATTGATTTCAATGAGATTTGGATCAGTCCTGCTTAATGGAGGATTGGGATTTGGATCCATGTAGGGTGTCCTGAGAGAAGAGGTGTTACAAGGCTGGAGGTCTGGGTCAGCCTAGGTGAACTCTCTTTCATTAAATTTATTAATAACTAATACTGAACTTTTTTATGTACCCAGCTCTAGATATTTGTCATAGATAATGATGATAATGATGATTGATGGATAAAAGTATGACAAGGGTCAGCTAGTTCATTAGCCTTTCATCTTTACAAACAATGGTTCAGATTTCATTTTAGCAGTCAAGAGAAATTGAGTGGATTGGTCTCCCCTCATCCTCATTTTTGCTACATATAATTAAATCACTGCCCATTCTGGAATAATCATACAGCTACTACTAAAATGAACTATATTCTTAGGATTGTGTAACCACTCAGAGCCAGTTGGATTTTTGCCTAACTAAACACATCTATGTCTTAATCCACATTAGCACCACTGTACATCCCACACTATCATACAGTTCCACTGACACACAAAAACCTCATTATATGTAAGGATGCATGTGAGTGCATCTGTTCGCAGAATAAGTGACTTAGAATGGATAGTAGGATTTGGACCACAGTATGAATATGAACAATAGTTGGAACAGAAACAGCACCACAGGTTAGGTTTGAGGTGTATTGTCAGGGAAACTTCCGCAGGGCCTATACATAAGAATATAAAAATGGTCATACTGGGTCAAACCAATCATCCATTTAGCCCAGGATCCTGTCTTCCAACAGTGGCTAGTGACAGATGCTCGAGACAGAATGAACAGAACAGGGCAATTTATCAAGTGAGCCACCCCTGTCCTCAAGTCCTAGTGTCTAGCAGTCAGGTGTTTAGGGATACCCACAGCATCCCTGACCATCTTGGCTAATAGCCATTGATGGACTTATCATCCATCAACTTATCTCATTCTTTTTTAAACCCAGTTCAACTTTTTGCCCTTAAAACATCTCTTAGCAAAGAATTCCACAGGTTGATCATGCATTGTATGAAGCACATCTTTATGTTTGTTTTAAACCTGTTCCCAATTAATTTCACTGGGTAACCACTGATTCATATGTTATGTAGAGGGCTAAATAACACTTTTTCTCCATACCATTCATGATTTTATAGACCTCTATCATATATCTCCTTCACTCATCTCTTTTCTAAGCTAAATAGTCCCAGTTTTTTTAGTCTTTCCTCAAATGGAAGCTGTTCCATACCCTTAATCATTTTTGTTGCCCTTCTCTGTGTTTTTTTCCATTTCTAATATGTCTTTTTTTAAAATGGGGTGACCAGAACTGCATGCAGTATTGAAGAAGTGAGCATACCATTGATCTATAAAGTGGCACTATGATATTTTTTGTTTTATTATCTATCCCTTTCCTAATGATTCCTAATATTCCATTAGCTTTTTTGACTGCCCCTACACATTAAACAGATGTTTTCACAAAACAATCCACAATGATTCCAAGAGCTCATTTTGTACATACAGTTGGGATTATGTTTTCCAATGTGTATTACTTCACATTTATGAACACTGAATTTAATCTGCCATTTTGTTGCCCAGTCTCACAGTTTAATGAGACACCTTTGTAACTCTTCTCAGTCTGCTTTGGACTTAACTATCTTGAGCACCTTGATCATCCAGTGGTTCCACTGATTGTTTTGCAGGCTTCCTGGTTCTGATTTACTTTAAGTAAAATTGCTTTTAATTTTTGTTTCTTTTGTTAGTTGCTGTCTACATTCTTTTTTGGCCTGCCTAACTATACTTTTGTTCTTGACTTGCCAGAATTTATGCTCCTTTCTATTTTCCTCAGTAAGATTTGTCTCCAATTTTTCAAAGATGTCTCTTATTGTCTCTTTCACTCTGTTGTTTAGTCATGGTGCCTTTTTTGTGTGTGTCCTTTTACTATTTATTTATTTATTGGGGTACATTTAGTTTGAGCCTGTATTATGGTGTTCTTAAAATGTTTGCATGCAGCCTGCAGGCATTCACTCTTCTGACTGTTCCTTTTCATTTCAATTTAACTAACCTCCTCATTTTTGTATAGATCCCCCTTTTTGAAGTTAAATGCTACTGTGATCGTTTTCTTTAGAATTTTGGATACTATTACTGGTTCAGTTATATTCACCTCTTGGACCACAGAAAAAATGGAGTCTTCTCTTATGGGTTCTAGGACTAGCTACTCCAAGAATCAGAATATACTGAACCTAATCAAACCAGTGCAAATAGTTCTGCACTTTCATGGGTATTACATTCTCTCACAACTTTTAAAAAAAGAATAGCATAGAAATAAAAAAATATATATATTTCTTCTTAGTTTTGTTTGTATTAGTGGATAGCAAGGTAGCTTCTGTGGTGAAGAATATTCACAAATTGAACAACCCCAGAAAGCTCTCCTTGAACCCCATTATATCACAGGACACAGCTTCCCTGATCAAACAATTTCATTAAAATATATCTATTCTCTCTACTATCCACTATATGTGATGGTGGGTCACTGACCTACCTCTGTGCTATTGAATTTCAGCATAATGTCTCATACATGCACTCAGAATGCCAATCTTGATCTACTTTACGACATTACCTTTTGTTCACCAAGCTTTTATCTAAAAAAGCAAACTGTTACATACCAATTTAAATTTATCTTCTCATGGATCCTACTGAGATGGAATATTTTAGGAAGGAACAATATCGAATAGCAACTACCAGGGACTCCCCAGGGAGAACTATTGCATATGAGCAATAAAAATTTGCCAATATTTTGTTAGTTAAAAGCCTGCTTTCTTCAGTAATTGTACATTTTTTCTCCATGATATAGTCAGTTACAGATATAATAAACTTCAAACATCATGAAAAACATGCTTATTTTAGGTTGGAAGTTTGGAAGGAACAGCATTTCTACTCCAGCCTTTTCTTTTTCAAACGTAAACCTTCCTGCTACTAGTAGCTCTGTGCTATGAACCAAGGGTGAAATGCAGGCCCCATTGAAGACAATGGAAGTTTTGCCATTGATTTCAGTGGGGCCAGATTTCACCACACAAATTTAAGGTGATGGGAATGTCACAAAAACCTCACTTCTA
Source organism: Emydura macquarii macquarii (assembly GCF_026122565.2). Lineage (NCBI taxonomy): Eukaryota > Metazoa > Chordata > Testudines > Chelidae > Emydura > Emydura macquarii. The sequence goes on along the minus strand of NW_027130520.1, from coordinate 13,023,512 downwards.
ATATTTCAAAAAAGAGGGATATAAGAGGCTAAAAAGGACAAAAAGAATACAATGCACCATAAATATGTACACATTAAGTAGAATTATGCATGGTAAATTATATGTAATGAATTTTCAGGGTTTGACTATAATGACACAAAAGGTCACAACAGAAACATCAATATCATAACATAAGAAATGAAGTATGTATAATGTTCAGTTATTAAAAGGAGATTTTAAAAAATTAAATAACAATTTAAAAAATATTTTGGTTAACTCTAACTATATATTCCAAATTACTCTACTATTGACATTTTAAGGCAGCTATTTACTCTAGAAATAATAAGTAAAAACTCTTTCTCCAAGTATAATTCTTCTCTGTCTTTGATAATATTCTGTAAAGAAAGCCTGTGAGTTTTCTTTTCCCATCTTTTCAAATGTGTAAAATGAAAGCTCCCAGTCTAGTCTTTGTAAGCTAGTAAAATGCTAACACTAGGGGGAGCTCTTTGAGAGTAGTTACAAGTCCTGATCTATCTTCTCTTTCCGTTTGGTTTCTTGGAGGAAACTTATATCTTACAGCTAAAAAGTTTGTATGGGGTACATAATGTTTATTAAGCACCTCTTTTAAGCCCTTACACTACTCCATCTCATTTGGTTCCTGTGAAGTATATGTCTCTAAATGCGACAAAGTCATCTTCCACTTCAGTGTTAGAACATGTATTGTATTTTATTTGCATAAAAGTGCTGATTAAGTTTCAACACACAATTCATAAGCTTCATTCTTCACTCAGCTAGAAATTCCATAGACTTCCATAATTGACCATTTTTATCTTCTCCTTATCCCGCACCTCATTCTACTGCTCCTGGTGACTCTACTGTCTCTGAGCTCTTATTTTCTAACACCGTTGTCATCAATTATCTTTTCTTTTATAGAACACAAAGAGTACTGCATGTCGGACCACAGGGCATAATCTGTCCCTTAGAAGATAATATTTTCAAGGCAACAACAATGGACCATATACTGGTTCCATAGAAGTGAATGAGAGTTTTGCCACTGATGTCAATGAGACTGGGATTGGGTTCTGTTTTATTTTGTGCATATGTAACCCATGCCTGCTTGGTGTGGCATTCTATCCCCCTCTAGTGGCAGCTAGACCAGCTAAAGCACTGGTCCCCAAACTTTTCCTCTCATGTCCCTGCTTACCAGTAATGGAATCTGTCTGTGCTTCCCTCCATTACTCTATAGCCAAGGCTTCCTCAGACTGGTCATCTAGTCCAGTCCCCTGAACTTATGGCAGGACAAAATATTATCTTTCTAGACCAAGGGTGGCCAAACTTACGGATCCCCCCCCCCACACACACACCCCGGCTCCTTCTCCCCACTGGGCAAAATCCTCCATTCCCACCACCCTGCCTCAGGACAGAAGCTCCAAGCTCCCCACCCCAGGTGGAGTGAGGGGGAAGCAGAGACTGGGGTAGGCATAGGGGGCTCCATGAACTGCACTTTAACTCTAAAAGAACTGCATGCAGCTCACAGTTTGGCCATCCCGGTTCTAGACCATCCCTGACAGGTGTTTGTCTAATCTGCTCTAAAAATCTCCAGTGATGGAGATTCCACAACCTCCATAAGCAATTTATTCCAGTGCTAACTACCCTGACAGTTAGGAAGTTTTTCCTAATGTGCAACCTAAACCACCCTTGCTGCAATTAAGCCCATCTCTTCTTGTCCTAGCCTCAGAGAACAATTTTTCTCTCTCCTCCTTGTAACAACCTTTTATGTACTTGAAAACTGTTATGTTCCCCCTAAGGCCATGTCTAAACTACAGAGTTAAGTCGACTTAATTTATGTAGATGATCATAAGTCACTTTAATAACATCAGTTGAGCATTTCCACCCATTACTCCTTTTGTTGGCTGAGTGCATCCACAGTCGTTTTTATTGCATTGACAGAGAGAGTGTTGCATTGTGGGTAGCTATCCCACAGTGCAACTTGCCACCCTCTATCATTCTCTGCCACTTAGAGCTCTGGGAACAGATCGCAGTGCATCACAGGGACATGTTCACCACCCCATGATGCAGTTCTTTCCATCCCATCATTCTATGGGCTTCTGACTTCATTTCACACTGTTTTTCAACAGCCTTTGTAAATTGTGTGCCCGCCATCTCTTCCTGACAGTGTGGATCCTGAGCTGCTGATCATTGTGGTGATGAGTGTTATGAACACAAAACAGCTTGTCCTGCATTATTTCATGAGCTGTGAGACAGAGCGTGAATCGGTGATGCCTGCTCTGCTGTCTGCCATAGAAACAAATAATTGCCATGATGCAAGTATGCAGGGCCATTAATTGCCTCATGCGACTAAGGACTGTGACTCTCGGTAATGTACAGGAAATGATTAATGGCTTTGAGGCAGTGGGATTCCCTAACTGCAGCAGGGCAATAGATGGAACGCATGTTCCAAATTTGGGCTCCCAACCATCTTACGATGGAGTACATCAACTGAAAGGGCTAATTCTCCATGATCTTGCAGGCACTGGTGTATCACCAGGGCCATTTAACTGACATCAATGCGGGGTGCTCAGGAAAAGTGCATGATGCACACATCTTCAGAAAACTGGACTGTATAGAAAGCTGCATACTAGGACTTTTTTTTTTTGCGACCAGGGGATTCCAATGGGATATATGGAAATGCTTGTAGTGATCTTTCAAGACCCCGCCTACCCCATGCTCCTGTGGCTCATGAAGCTTTACACCAGAAACCTGGACATCAGCAAGGAGTGCTTCAACAACAATCTCAGTAGGTGCCAAATGACCATGTCTTTGGCTGATTAAAGTGTGCTGGTGTTGTCTGTTTGGCTGGTTAGACCTCAGTGAGGTAAATATTCCCATGGTTACTGCGGCCTGCTGCACTCTCAATAATATTTGCAAATCGAAGGGGGGAAAGATTCCCAGGGGTGGACTGCTGAGGCTGATCAGCTGGCGGCTGATTTTGAGCAGCCAGATACAAGGACAATCAGAGGAGCTCAGCGGGAGGCTATTCAAATCAGAGAGGCTTTGAAGTATAATTTTGATAATGATTCCCAGGAATGTGTCTTTATGTGATGCACTGGGCCAGGCACTGTTTACTTGCTACCTTGAATTACCCCTGTAGTGCTTTCATACTGAGCGTTAACTGAAGAAGCAAATATTCCTACATACAGCCACTGTATTTCAATCTTAGCATTGAGCGATGTATGTATTTCACAAATAAAAACTCATTTCATTTCAAAGATGCAGGTTTAATAACAGGATCAAAACCAAACTTTTCATCAAACCGGGGACATAACAAAGAAGAACAGTCTTGCGCTTAGGGCTCTCACAGCTGGGTGTAACTCCAGCTTTCATTGGGAAACCACCTCTAGGCATGGAGTGTATGGGGTACTGGAGGGACCAAGAACATGCAAGGAATGCGGTGGGGAGTTTGGGGAGGCTATGGACCAGAGTTCTGAGTGGCTAGAGGGGCAGTCTGGAACAGATGTGCCAGACTGAAGGTTAATGAGGGATTTCAACATCTTTGTCTGTACCTCCAGGAGCTTTATCATCCACTCTTGTCCCTGTGTCCTTTCCTGGCTATCCAGCATGAGTCTTTCGTTGATTGCCTCCCTCCAAGCTCTTGTTTCGCTATGTGCTGACTCTGTTGACTGCCGCACTTGCAAAACATATCCTCCTTATTCCTCCAGGGTCTGCATCTTATCTGACAGAGGTATTTGCCAGTGTGGAGGAGTGGGTCCTCAAGGACACATCTGGAGAAGGCAAAGAGACAGTATTGTGACTGTGCTCACAGCCGTGAATCACAAAAGTCACACACCTATTTCTCACTGTCTCTTGTCAAGCACACAGGTCAGCACAAGTCCCAAATATGGTGAATTCACAGTTGAGGGGGAATGGGAATCAGGGACTATGGGTGGTTTGTGAAGGGGCTTACTATAAGCTCTTAGGGAGTCTATTCTGAATATTGGTACTAGTTTCTACAGGCTATGGCAATCGAACCTGATATCTCACTCCTCAGGGTAACCCAGGATGCAAGAGTGGCTTCAGACGGCTCCGTATGTTACTCGCCTGTGTGCCACTCAGGTCCCTGCACACATAATTGCTGAATGATGTGGCAATGTTTCCTACATTGGGGTGAGAAGCAAGGCAGCTCTCCCAAGGAACTTTCGGCAGAGGCTTGCAGAATACCTACAGGAAATTTTTCTAGAGATTTCTATGGACCACTCCCGGATCATAGAATCATAGAATATTAGAGTTGGAAGGACCTCAGGATGTCATCTAGTCCAATCCCCTGCGCAAAGCAGGACTAACGTCAGCTAAATCATCCTAGCCAGGGATTTGTCAAGCCACAGCTTAAAACCCTCTAAATATGGAGATTCCACCACCTCCCTAGGTCATACATTCCATTCACAACCCTCCTAGTGAAAAACTCTTTCCTAATATCTAACCTAGACCTCCCCCACTGCAACTTGAGACCATTGCTCCTTGTTCTGTCATCTACTACCATGGAGAATAACCTAGCTCCATCCTCCCTGGAACCCCCTTTCAGGTAGTTAAAGGTTGCTATCAAATCTCCCCTCATTCTTCTATTTTACAGACTAAACAAGCCTAGTTCCCTCAGTCTCTCCTTATAAATCTTGTGCTCCATTTCTGTTGCCCTCCACTGGACTCTCTCCAACTTGTCCACATCCTTTTTGTAGTGGCGGGCCCAAAACTGGACACAATATTCCAAATGCAGCCTCACTGATGCAGAATAGAGGGGAATAATCACTTCCCTCTACCTGCTGGCAATGCTCCTACTAATGCAGCCCAATATGCTATTAGCCTTCTTGGCAACCAGGGCACACTACTGACTCATATCCAGCTCCTTATTCACTGTAACTCCCAGGTCCTTTTCTGCAGAACTGCTGCCTAGCCCGTTGGTCCCCAGTCTGCAGCTGTGCATGGGATTCTTCCGTCCTAAGTGCAGGACTTGTCCTTGTTGAACCTCATCAGATTTCTTTTGGCCCAATCCTCCAATTTGTCTAGGTCACTCTGCATCCTATCCATACCTTCCAGAGTATCTACCACTCCCCTTAGCTTAGTGTCATCTGCAAACTTGCTGAGGATGCAATCTACCGCATCCTCCAGATCATCAATGAAGACATTGAACAAAACCGGCCCCAGGACCGACCCTTGGAGCACTCCACTTGTGACTGGCTGCCAGCTATACATGGAGCCATTTATCACTACCTGTTGAGCTTGATGATCTATCTAGCTCTCTATCCATTTTATAGTCTATTCATCCAACCCATACTTCTTTAACTTGCTGGTAAGAATACTGTGGGAGACTGTATCAAAAGCTTTGCTAAAGTCGAAGTATATCACGTCCACTGCTTTCCCCACATCCACAGAGCCAGCCACCTCTTCATTAATAAACTTTTCTGCCATGGTCCCAATGTGTAGATGAGCAGGCTCTATTCTTAATTTCTGTTCCTTATCCCTCCAGTACCATATAACAAAGATGAGAGCTCAATCTCCTCTCATTGTTCAGTATCAAAGCAAAATGAGCACTTACCAGAGCTCCCCTCTTCTGCATCCTGGGCACTAGAGCACAAGTGCTTCAACTGGCTAGACCCCCTATGGAGTGGAAAAGTGTTCCTGACCTGCCGCGCCACCAGACAACCCTGCCATGTGCTCCACATCGTTCTCCAGCTCCACTTCCTCATCTGGGTTGAGTCCTCTGGAGTCCACTGCCTCCAGTTCCCATGAAGAATCACGGGGTTCTTGGCAGTGGAGATGGAGTCTTCACTGAAGATGGTGTGCAGCTCCTTATAGAGGCAGTATATCTTCAGTGCCACAGCAGAGTGACAGTTGGCCTCCCTTACCCTCTGGTATGCCTGCCTCAGCCCCTTGATTTTAGCAAAATACTGCTGAGTGTCTCTCTCCTGCCCCTTTTGATGCATGCCACTTGCAATCAGCCCATCGGTATCAAAATTCCTACAGCTGGTGCGAAGCTGCAACTGCACAACCTCCTCTCCCTATAGACTCAGCAGATCCAACAGCTCCAATGTGCCCCATGTGGGAGAATGTCTGGTGCATAAAGCCGGAATGGTCAGCTGAGAAGATGTTGTGTTAAATGTGCATACTGAGCACAAGAAGAGGAATTTCAAAAATTCCCAGGCCTTTAAATGGGAGTGGGGAGCATACCTGTACACCTTCAGGGCAGCAGAGTTCAAACTGCTCACCAGAGCAGTAATGATGGGCATTGTGGGACACCTCTGGAGACCAATTATGGCGACATAACCAAGCACACACTGATGCTGCGTTGCTCTAACTATGTCACAAAAAACTCTATGATGCTCATCGAGGTGGTTATATATTATATTGTTGGCTTAGCAGAGGAGTTATATCTGTGGCAGGAACATTTCAGTGTTTACATCTCCACTGTTTCGCTGACAAAAGCTGACTTTTGTTGACAAAACTGTGTAGTATAAACAAGGTCTTGGTCTCCTCTTCTCCAGACTAAACAAACCCAGTTTTTTAAATCTTCTCTCATAGGTCATGTTTTCCAAAACTTTAATAATTTTGTTGCTCTTCTCTGGACTTTCTCCACTTTGTCCACATATTTCCTGAAATGTGGCAATCAGCACCAAATGGAGAGGAAAAATTACTTCTTGTGTCTTGCTTACAACACTCCTGCTAAGACTGGAAAACCAGCTATGCAAACCATTGCATTAAATTCATTATATTGAAAATCAACTATCCAAAACATTGAATTATATTTCAAAACTAATCTCCATCTTGCCAAAAAAAACTAATTTTTGCTTATTTATTAAAAAGGAGAAAACCTGTAATTTTGCCTCAGATTATCTGCCTTTTTCCTCAAAAAATGGAAGTTGATTTCAGTAGTATAAGAACTAACTGTGAATGAGCTCACAAAATGCTGGAAATAACTGCCCAACGTTAAGATATAGACAAAAAATGTTTTGTCTCTTTAGGGGGTGTACATTTTAATGTGAATTATATATATATATAAAAAAGCAGTCAAGAGATCCGAAGAGAAACATATTTGCATTTCCATTAGTGTTTGTCTTTTTTATATTCGTATTTTGTGCATTTGTCTATAATTAATTAAAATATAAAAATTTCTATCTGCAATGTAAAAACCTCAGGAATAGAATTATCACATTAAAGTAAATTGGGGAAATAGTCTAGCTTTAAAATTACTTGTGGGCAGTCAGAGCTTTAAGAAGGGCGTAATTTTTGTTTGTATTTAAGCAGAAAAGAAATTCTGACTAAAATTTTTAATTGTTAAGGTAGGATTCTGATTTTAATTGTGCCAGTGTAAATCCAGGGAAACTTTATTGAGTTCAATGCATTTACTACAGATTTGCATTTGCAGTTGTGACAGAGATCTGAATTTGGCTCCAGATAAGATTATTTTAAAAACATTTGGAAGCTTATGATATTCGGGGCTTTGAAGTTTCTAATCTTACAAAGCTGTCATTTTTAATAGACATTTCAGATATTGCTGTTGTCTAACAATTCCACATTTACTGTGTTCTTCTGGAGAATGAGTTAAATTATTAGGGTGAAGATGAGTATGATGGGGCATACAAACCCCACACTGGGACAGACAGGGTTAAAGGACTATACAATACCCAGCTAGCCCAGCCCTCCAACCCTGCAGAGCATGCTCCAACTCGAGACAGGGTTGAAAAGGGAGTAATCCAGCTCCAAAGAGGGAGGTTGTGAAGACTACCCTGAAGGTTCCTGACAAAAGGGACTGGAGAAGCCTCCCTGAAGGAACAGGACTGTATGTGAAGCCCAGCTGGAGCTGGCAGTTTGGTTTCTTTTTTTTTTTTTTTTTTTTCATTTTTCTTTTCTCCTTATCTGGGACCAGAAGCTGAGGGAAGGAAGCAGTAGTAGGGAGCAACCCAAGGAAGGTATCTTAGGTGCCCCCTCCTGAAAACCAAACACTGCTGACATATTTAGATTTAGGGATCACTTGTACCATTATTCTTCAAAACTGAACATTTTTCATGCAAAGCTGTCAATTAGCTAATAATATTAGAAGAGCTGTAAGGCTGACCCATTTTTGTCATAGAGAGTTGAAATCTTGTATGTGGCCATTTGACATGGTGAAGGCCTGATCTAATCTAGGTACAGGAAAGAAGGGCAGAGAAGGTGCCAAGGAAGGATGCAGGAGATTGAAAGGATGAATACAGAAGATGGACTGGATTGCAGCAAAAGTTACCTGAGGCAAGGAGGTAGTAGAGGTAGAAGGTGGATTTGTGGGGTTCAGAGGGTTGGGGAGCTGAGGTGGAGGGTAAGAGAAGGGAATAGAGCTGATGGGAACAGTAGAAAGGAAGGGTCAAAGGATGAAGAGATGGAGATGGCAGAATGAGAAGGAGAGAAGATACAAGCGTGTTTTAAGAATTAAGAGCAAACTTTATCATGATGATCAGATATTTCAATGCACTTGGCAAGTCAGGCAGTGAGTCAACTTGAGTGGCAAGCTGATCTGGAAATGAATAAACTAAGCAATTAAACAAGTACTTATTTAATTAGGGGATTAATAAAGAATGCAATTAAGTGTGAGCAAAAATCTGCTGATCATGGTCTTGTGATGGGGTGTACCAGGCCCTTCCTGGTGCCCTGCTGGAGTCTCCACAGTCCTACTACACCCCACCCAAGGAAAGGAACAGCGAATACCTGCCTAAAAAGGCCCCACAGAAGCAGCCAATCAGAGACCAGCAAGATCAGATAAAGGGATCTGCAGGGTCTTAGCAGATCAGATCCTGTCTAGGACAGAGGTGTTAACCAGAGTTTGGGTCTGACTGCATTTGTTTAAGCTGGGAGAGAGAGAACATGAGAACTTTAACCCTTAGTTGAGGGGTGAATTTAACCCCTGAGGTCAGAGGTGAAGATAAAGTAGTCTTGGGGGAAGAGGACCAGGGAAGCAGTACATGGCTGGTAGGTGTAGGGTCCCTGGGCTGGAACACAGAATGGTGGATGGGCCTAGGTTTCCCACTAGCCACTGGCAAAATGGTGGAAATGCTGAGAAGGGAACAAGGCTCATCTGGAAGCCCGAGAAAAGGACTGAATTTTTAAGGGCCAAGAGCCAGCACTGAAGACTCCAGTAAAGGCAGATAGATAATCTTTGTTCCACCAGAAATGGTTCATTTTGACTGTGTGACCCAGTTGGTGGGCCAAGCCACTGAAGACCTGCCAAGCAAGGTTGACAACCTACAGGGGGCACTAGGAGTGGGAAAAGTCCTATGTTACTGCGAGCAACAGCCAGAGGCACACAAGAGGTCAGCTACTCCCATCACAAGCCTGGAACCCACTGTCCCCCTGCCATACTACTCCAGCTGCAACCATCCAGGTTGATACAAAGAAGAGGGAGGGAGCTGCTGGCAGGGTGTTCTCCATGAAGGTCCCTTTCCTTGGAATCTTACTTCTCCCGCTTGGTCTGGAATGCACTGATAATTAAGATATGCCGCAAAGTCTATCTATTTCTCCTGGTTTTGGGGCAGCTGGCTGAAATGTGATGGTGGGAAAGTAATGGTATGAGGTTGACTATTATTTTTTTGTGTGTGTTTGGTTCAGGGAGATAATAATTGTAAATCTAACTCCTGTCAAGGGTGCTAAGAGCTGTGAATAGATGTTCTTTAATTTATTTAAATATTCCAACAGATATAAAAATCAGGTATAAAAATAAAAATTGGAGAATCCGTGAAGCAATGATATTACTTAAGAGTGGATTATACAGACTTCATGGTTAAGAAATGAATTAACATGTAAAAAATGGAGAGAAATTAGACCAGTAGGTAAAGTGACTAAAAATTAGTTCAGTGATTAAACCGATAAGCAGACAAGACATTGGAGACTAGATCAATTAAGCAGACTGAAAATTAACTGTTATGAAATTATCCAGATAGCAATTAATGAATTAATTAAGCAGTCAGTCACATGATCAGTGGAGGAATAAAGAGCAGCCAAGCAATGTGGGGACACACTCTTGCCAGAAGGGTACAAGGTTAGTTAGCAGAGGAAACTAAAAGTAGCTTGTGAAATAGAAGCAAAGATGTCAGCAGCCATTATGGCTGCAGAGGTAGTTCCGTCTCCCCGATAGTGCCATGCACTATCCCACAGTGAATGGAAAGGATGAATGGAGAGAGGCCTGGGGCGTATGAGGATAAGACGATAAAACAGACTGACTGACCTTGAAATTGCTCAACTGAAAATGTAGACATCTTCAGTCATTTGACCTTTGAATTGATCATATGTATGTTTACCACTTACTATAAAAACCCATGTGTGAAAGTTCTAATAGGGGAAACAATTGACACAATGCCTATTGTCTCACTTATTCTTGCTATACATCTTCCATTCTGTCTTTTTTTATTTTCCAGTCCTGAAAAGTTGGAGCAAACCAGAAGGAAGAGAGGGCCATCTGTTATTGCTTGCTAAGCTGATGATAGCATCAGATCCAAATCTTGACTGGCTTGCAGCAACCAAAAAACCTCAAAATGTGAGCTGGCAAGAGCCAACCTAGGAAAAAATAAGTTTTTTCTACAGTCAGCTCCCCTTGGGGAGAGAGATGTGCTAGCACCCATGCAGGAAAACCCTGCTACAAGGTTATGAAGCTGAGAGAAAAGGAGTGTTAATTTCCATCCCCTTCCTCGGATTTCTTTTGATTTTGTTGTTTGTGTGTGGGTCTAAATGAGGAAAATTAGTGTTCTTCATGAATAATTCATAAGCTGTGATCTGGATACCATTTATTTGTACTACAACTAATTAAGTGAAGACGTGAATGAATTGATACAGCTGTTATCTATGTGTTCAGTCTGGGTAACTTAATCCCTTCATCAGAAAGCACTGAAATCAATGTGTAAAGTATGCTGAAAAGGAAGAGGCTATCAGTTGTATAACATGGATTGTTATGTTTGGAGTAACCATTATACCATCTGAAGACATTGACCGAATCTAGAATCCTGTACATGTTATCTGTTAACTCAGGGGTTCCACTGAAACGTGGACGGGTGGACACGTGGTTTTAGCAAAATACTCGGAGGTTTTTTTCCCCTGATGTGGAACTCGTGTGCAACTTGCAGCAAGTAACTTTCCACTTCCCAACTTGAACAGGTCATTGGGACACATGCAGCAGTATGTGGTAGCATAGTAAGCCAGTCTAAGTGGCAGCAAAGCAGAGCTTAGAACTGTTCCATTACTAGGGACATTGGCTGGAACTGAGCCTGTTGTTCCAAGAGACCTCTATCTTCCATGGTAACTGGTAGATCCATCACTCTACCACTGGCCCAACCTCATCCTCAGGGCAATCAAGCAAAGAGAAGTAGTTCCTTTCCCCCTATGGAGCCGTGCAATATCCCACAGTGAATGAAAGGGAAAGGGCGAATGGAGAGAGATCTGAGGAGTGTGAAGAAAAGAGGACAAGACAGACTGACTGACACTGACATTGCTCAGCTTTTCTTTTCTGCCTTTTCTTCCACACCTTTTTATTGTATGAAGAGGAGGAATTGACCCTTTGTGTCTGGTAATTCATCTGAAGGGTCACTGCCGATGGATGGTCATTCGTATGGTATCAAATCAGCTAGACCATTTAGGCATGCTGAGATAAGTTAAGATGATTTAACAGCTTTCAACTGAATTTATTTCCTTTGTAAACACGGGGCAAATCCTCAATATTACCTTAATAGTTCATTTTATTCAATTCTCTCCACATATATAACTTCCAGGTATCCAGTGTACAGTATGTCACCTAACAAATTCAGAACTATAGGCTTTTAAATGTCTTTAAAATTGAAACAAGGTAAATAATTTGCTTTTTTACTTTAAGGATGACTTTCTATATTGGCAGAAATACTCTAGAAATAAGACTCCTCTTCCTACAGTTTACTCAAGCAGGCTTATGATGAATAAAATATATATAAAAACAAAAGGTAATAATTGTTAACATTCTGTAAGTCAAATGAGATCAATGTGGATACTGGTGACATTTATAAACTCCACTTAAACACAAGTCTTATGGATTTTTATTTCATTAAATCAATACCGTTTATTCTGCTTTGATGACACCTCCCACCTTTATGATTTTTTAAGGGACAATAGTTTATTGAAACCCTGTAAGGTTAAATATAGAACAGCATGTCTTACTAGGATTTATAGTTGTTTTGTCTTCTCCACATGTGGATGTAGGTTAAATAATTTTGAAATTATAGAAATATTTGGAGCCCCAGTTTTACTTTCATTCCAGTATGTAAGGTTATTGTAAATTTTATATATATAACCTGGAAAAAACACTAGTTAGATGTATTGTAGGTAGCAAGTTGACTCCCCATCTCCAGCCTCCATTTCTGTGACTGTACATTAGGGACCAACTCCTGCACATACTTCCACAGGAAATTAGTCTGTCTGAATTGGACTATTCAAGTGCATGTTTACAAGAATGGGGCCTTGATTTTTTCAGTGTTGTGAGAATTATGTATTAATCTGCTAGAATTAATATAAAATCATTTGGGGATTGGATTTTTTTTTTAATTAGCACTATTTCTAATTGTAGTGACTGTACCACACAACATGACTTCTATATGCACAAATGGCTCGATCCATAAGTCATTGAAGTCAATGTCAGGACTCCAACTGACTTCACTGGCTTTTGGTTTAGGCACATAATCACTGTCACATTACCTATCTTTTGCATAATTAAACTATATAGTGATAACAACCAAAAATGCTGAAAGCATTGCATATTGTGTGGTTAATTCCAATTCAGTATATCATGCCCTGTTTATAACTTATAAGCAAACATTATACATGTCAAAATTGCTATTGAAGTCATGCCACAAGGATATTTTTTGAATATTTAAATGTTTAGGTGGCTGCATTTCAGGGCTTAAAATCAGATTCCCATTGTGATTGTCCTCAGGGTGCCCAGGACTTGAGTCACCTCCTTACGCCCCTGGCTCCAGCAAGTGGGAGATTTGCTTGTGCTTAATGAGGCCCCAGACATCTCCAAGCTGTTAGCCACCCGTCTCCTCTGGGCTATGCCAGCCCTTCATTGTGGAGTGCTGCATGCCTACCCTAGTTTGTGTTGCTTATTAGAAGAAATCCAGGGAACTATAGAACTTGCTGCAGGTGCATGCAGAGAGGCAATCTTAAGTATAGATGCATCCCATGAGAAACGAAAATCCTTGCAACTTATAACTCCAACAGTTGCCTTGCAAGTTAACAAAAGGTGTACCCCAAGCTCCAAGCCCCTTTGAAGTATTCCTCTATAGTGTCCAGTCCCTTATCCGCTGAACACACAGAAATATCAAGTCTGCTGTCCCCAAGTGAGCAGTGTACACAACACTTTGTATGATTCAGCTCAGGATCAGCACCTACCGTAATATCACATCACTTAGATATATTTATAGTGAAATCAAGGATACATTTATTACCAAAGATTCAAAAGATCATGAGTAAGGATAATGGAAAAGAGATGTGTTGTGACTTTGTTTTATATGTCACACTTTTTAGAGATTAAATTTAAGCTACTGTCTAAAGAAGGCTTATCTCACCCAAAGTCTCTTGCAGTGTCTTCCACCAAGATAGACAGAGATCCCATTTTCATGAATGTAAATATGCTGTCTATTTACTTCCTAGGTGCAGGATAAAGGGATGTCTTTTTACCTCTTACTTATATCCCCAAAGTTCATTGTTTGTATTCCAAGTCAGAGGTCTTATTTTTCTATGTGCCACTGCACTGTTTACTTTACGTTCCTTGTGTTGTAGAAGTGTTGTTCATATGTAGAAATGTAGTCATTGTGTTTGATTACAATGCTTAATTTACGTGCCGAAAGAAACAAGTGAATAAACACCTTTTGTCTGACAGAAAACCTGTTTTAAAGTCTGTCTCAACGCAGAGTTAACAAACACATTTTCAGGATACATACATCACTCCTTACATAGTATCTGTTTATATACATTTCACAATGACATCAATGACCACCATGACTCAGGCTTTCATTTAAGATCTCATATGATATGCTTTGGTGAACCAGAAGATACATATCAGAATCAGGATATTCTTGTAACCCTCTTTTCAAGTGGCATTGAAGGGCTCGTGGCTTATGAAGTTCTAGTTTTTCAAAGTTAAATTCTGCAGGTTTTGCTAAGGCTTTAACTGAAATCAGCTAATGTCTGCTAACTTATTTGGGTAAAAATGTACTTGCAATTTTCTTTCCCTCACAACTCCATCCCAAAAAAGAAATGACATGTAAAAACCATTGTAAATCATACATCAAAGGTCCAATGATGCAGTTCTGAAGCAAATCTTGGATTAATGTCACTTCTAATAGGTATTGTATGGCAGAATCCCAAAATGGTGGCCAACATGACCATTTGAATCCACGTCCAGCAGCAAGAAAGCATTCAGAATACCATCTTCTGATGGCAGCAAAGACATTCTCTTGTGATGGAGCCATTAAAAGATCCCCAGTTTAGATTTTCAAACTAGGGTCCAGGTTGAACCCTTCTTCCCATACTGAATAACTCACAAAGGTACAGGCATGCAGGCCTATCTGCATGTGGCATGAATATTTAGTATGAAAAGTCCTCAAGGGGAGGAGTGATCCAAAAAAAAAAAAAAAGCTAGTTTTTAAGTATTTAAGATTCAAGCTCCTCTCTCCTTTCCCATAATATTGTTCAATAATTGATAAACAGATTGTGTAAGTAAAATATAAGCCCTTTGCAGTCAATATTTTGAAGAACTCTTTTAACAGGTGATTGGTGGAAATGTTCCCCACCGTTGATAGTATGTAAATAATAAAACTTATAGGCCTCTAGAGGTAGGGAAAGTATGCCTGCCACAAGTATTATAAATGCATCTGCCCCGCTGATTAATATTTTATGTGAGCAATTTCAGACTACTGATAAGATCTATTAATAATTAATGCAGTGTTATTGTGGATGATTAAGGCTATTTCTTTTAATGGGATTCTCAAATAACTTCTAACACCTCAGCATAAATGCTTTATGATCTCTAGCCATGCATGCATTTCAGCAAGACTACTGCGAAAATGTTTTGTAATTACAATTCAACCAACCCTGCAATAACAACAAGAACAGAATTGTATTCCAACCTATATGTTAACATCACTTGCAAGAGAATACTTCAGGGATCTAAATTTTTCTCTCTTTATTTTATGTAATTATCTCTTTTTCATGAAATTTCTCTCCTCTCTGCTGTCTACTTGACTGAATTCTCATTAAAATTAATAACATCTCTGTTCAAATTAGCAAGTGACAAATAAAGTACTTTGCCAAAGTAGATTTACAATAGAGCAGATATTTAAATAATGTGACAATAAGAATGAAATTGGAAGTGTGAAGAAGAAAAGCTCTCTGATATAGTCTACAGAGAAGTAAAAGAAATTATATATCAAGCTGCACATCTCTCATGTCATTGCCACAGTACATATCATAAATAAAGAAATGCTTCAAAGTCACCCTCAAAACAATCATCAAGAGATGTGGCATCGACACCACATAATGCGAGACAGTAGCCCAAGACAGGGCTAACTGACGAAGACTTGTCAGAGAAGGTATGACCACTTTAGAGGAAAATTGCCTTGCCCTGGTCGCAGAAAAACATCGGAAAAGAAAGGACAGACGACTGTCATACAGCACTTGTGACCCAACCCGGCCTTTTAACACTACCTGCTACATCTGCCAACGAGTCTGTGGCTCAAGAATCAGACTCAGTCACCAAGAGTCCCAAATAAAATAAAACCTGTGAAAAAGATCATCTTCGACCCCGTGGGATTGCCGCTGTTGACATATTATGTACTTAGCCATTTTTCTGATGGGTATCTTCCATTTGAAATCAGTAAGTTAAGCTTTAGAAATGAAGGAATTCTATTAGTTAACTTTTTCCTTTGTAAATTCATAAAATTCTTGCAACTACAAAAATATTTTGGTAAATGTTTTCCCTAATTGACATAGATTAGGGACTTAGACCTTATTGTATAATCTTTTTTTCTGTATTTGTACAGTGCCTACCACAATGGGGTACTAGTTCATGACTGGGGCTCCAAGTGCTACCTCAGTTCTAATATAACAGTGGTAAGATACCATATTTGTGGAGATTTCACATAATTTAAAATAAATGTTTACAGAGGAAGAGACATACTTCTTGATGCTAAATCTAATCAGTTTCCAAACCATTTTCTAAACTAGATGCCACAACAAGCGTCTGACAAATTCCTTTCATAAACGAGATTCATAGACTCCCTTCTAAATTGGATGATAAATGAACCCTTATTCAGTAAGTCTTCGGCACCAGAACATTTTCCAAAGAGAATCACTTAGACTTGGATAGGATTTTCTAGCATTTTTTATCAGATAAAAGATTTGTTACATAGAATAGACAAGGCCAAGTCTTACTGTTTTGAAATACTCATTAAAAATGACTTTGCTCTGGATAAAATAATTGATTTTGGGAGAGACCACATAAATTTGATAGGGTACATTGTTACCAGAAACAGAACTAAGCCTGACTTGAACAAACTAAAGAAAAACCTGCTTCTTCCTTGCTAGCCAATATATATGTTAGGCACCATAAACACCACATTGAGTTTTATGTACATGATATTAACACAAAATATATATATATATATATATTGTGTGTGTGTGCACGTGCGGCGTGTGTGTGTTGGAAAGTTATGTTAACCAAATGTATTATGCTCTTCCCACAATTGTATTCATCCATCAAGTATCCCATTATACTTTGCAATGCTGAAATCAGCTTAGGCATTAGAAATTAGGCAGCCTGTCAAAGCCAAGATGCATGAATGGAGTGTCCTCACACAGGTTGGAATGTATTGCTATGCCCAACTGGCTTGGTATTTAGAATCCAAAACATAGATAAGAAAAGTACAAAACACCAAGTTAAGGAACTGTTACAAACTGGTGGGTTGAATTTTACTGGTGCATTGAGAATTTTGTAACTTGTAAAATCACACTATATATGCTACTAGCTGAAATGCATGTCATTGAAGAACACATTCCATGTAAGGAGAACATACTCTGAGATAAGAATTGTTTCCTGGATAGAGGGTACTTGTGTCTTCTTTTTATATTGCACTGCTTTGTCTTTACACAATAAATGTGGTTATGTTCAGGGGTTGGTTTTTTTTTTTGCTTTCTTGAATATCTTTAAAAACAAATTCTGATTGTAGTCCAACAATTTGCTACACCTTTTAATAATTTCCAGGATAAAAGATTTCATTTCCTGCTTTTCCTGAATATCATATCCTGCACATCCAGCATTTGCAGCATAAAAGATTCCATGTAGGTTCCATGAAGAAATTCTGAGCACTTTCAGCAGAGCTTACTTACCTTCTCAGTGGGTGAAACATGCGGATCTGGAAGAGTCCACACCAAAAAAAAAAAATTTACAAATATAAAGGAATTGCAGCCTCCTCACCTACTTCAGCACAATTCAATATGTTTCAAAAGAGTAGCATCTACACACCGCAGCACTCTCATTTGAAACAGTTAAGGAAGATGGGAAACCAGCCCTTTTCACATCAAAAAGCCTTATAGAACAAGAACAGTGCTGTGTCCAAGTGGGAAAAGAAACATTATTAGTGACTTGAACACATGAATATTTCAATGTATAGTTGGTGAGCTGGGAATTCACAATAAACACAGACCACGAACTCTTAGTGGCAATATAAATTGTTACATCACCTTACATCCAGAAACCAAGGGATAGGTATTTAGCTTCACCCGGTTTCCACTGGAAATGGCTCAAGGGCCAGTAGTGGGAAGGAGGGGGAGTGCCTCTCTTATTTTGGAGCTCTAGCTTTGATATACTTTACAGTAGTCTATGGGCTGCCCTAAAGTAGTGGCCATATATTCTCTGAGACTAGCTAGATAGCATTAGAACTCTGACCTTGTCCTTCCTATCCTCTACATAGAGGTTCACAGAGCAGGAAGCTGAGAAAATAAATCTTGGAAAAGCTGGCTGTTTTCTGAATCCTTTGCACCATCAAAGTAGTGCAAACATGGGATTGCAGGTGAACATCTGATCCTAAGATCCTCACTGCAGGTCTATCGCAATTTTCCTTCGAAATAAACACGTAGCAGGGACAGCACTCATAGCAGCAGGTACAAGAGTAACAGCTACAATAAAAAAAACAACAACTCTATATCAGAAAAAGAAACTTTCGCGAAAGGAATGGTCTATACAGACCTTGTCAGGCAGCAACTTTTCAATCATCAGCAGTCTGCAACAAACAAAAAGTGCACAACTGACAATGAAACTTGCCAGAAACTTGTCAAGTTCTGCCAAAGTGAAATCCTGGAGCAGCTGCAGTGATTCCATCCTTGAACAAAAGGGAAGCAAAAATGACACAGGGGAGTTCAGATTTTGAAGATTTAACAGCTTGTCTGAAAATACCAGGAACAAATGAAAATAACTATGCGGTGGGGACTGGAGGACTCAGAATCAGTTTGCTACTTTCTAGTATTCAAATATCTCATTTTGCAGGGCTATGTTATTCAGTGACAATTGAATAGGGAACTATTAAGATCATGGGTTTCAATCCTATCTGAGCCAGCCTCTCATTGTCACTCAGAACAAATTCTTTATATAACTTCCTTGCACAGAACATCCACATCAGAATACCCTCAATTTATCATGTCCAAAATATAGGATGCAATGTGTCACAAAGACCCAAAATGAAGCGGACACTTAAAACTACTGTGGGATTAATTCCATTAGCATAAATAAGTCTGTGAGCTCTGTTTCAATATTCTTTATTTCTGACTCTCAATTCAACGCTAAAAGCAAGGGGACACATATTTGTTGGGAATATAGATATCTTTGGGACTAAGGTGAGTGATGTCCCTAGGATCCAGAGATATCTGAGAAGTCTGTAAACCAATGTTACTCTTATGATAAATTGATGCCGAAGTCTCACTAGCTTTAAGACTGTGCTAATTTTGAGCCACTTCATATTCTTTTTCCACTTCTTGTTTTGGAATATATGATTGTCAATTCATTCTTTATCACAAGAATTTGGTATCAAGACTCTGATTCCTCAGATGTTTAACATGTTGTAATAAGGTGCTGAATTGCCTTTTGCTTTTTAATTATCATGTCCTTACTACTTGTTCAGTTGCAAAAGCTGCTTAGCTGTTGTACAAAATCTTGGTGCAGAGTTCAGCATATGTCCAGAGAAACCATATGCAGGTTTTTCAGTGTTATTTCTAACTCCGGTGTTATATTTTAACGGAACATTCCAACAACAAATACACATTGCGGCTCCCATGGAGAGGTGGAGAATACAGTAACCACAAATGCTTATTAAAGATCAAAGATCCGAAAGAAAAATTTATAAGCAATGCTTGCATTAATCTTCACCGGATAATTGTTATTGCTTTTTATTTATTATATAAAACAACTGGAAATGTATACATTTCTTTAAACTAAGCAAATTCACTCAGGTCCAGAGAAGAACCTAATACATATCTTAAACATATTTCTGTCTCAAATAATCAAATTGAATTCATATGAAAAAGGCTTATAATGTAGCTTTTTCAACATAAACATCTTATTTCCATAATGTATTGAACTTTTGTCACTCTTAAAATGGTAGGAAAACAAGACCTAACGAGGAAAGATGCCAAAAAGCAAGATATAGATAAAGGATTTACGGAACACAATTAGATATATCTATTCATTACAAAAGGTTAATGCAGATTGTAAAAGAAGTAGCAAAAGTTACTGGAGCCCTGAGGCAGCTGTAAGTTATGTACTGACCCTTTATATGGATTTTTAAGTGTCCATTAAATATGCTATTTTGAAATGTGCGGATACTTCAGCAGCTTTCCCTTCATTGAGTCTCCTTGGCATAGATCTTTTTAACATCCATTTGTATCACAAATGTTTTTTCCTTTTAGATTTTCTTCAAATAATTAAAAAAGCTTTCATAGTAATTGTACATCACTATTCTCACAGGCATTGTATATTTTCTTTTCCATGCTGAGCTTTCATAATTTTTCATTTTATAGTCTGAGACAGAGACAATAGTTCTTTAGGAGGAAAGGAAACTTTGTGTGTGTTTGTTTGGAGTAACAGTTACCTGTTCTGCTATTCACAAATCTTATTCATAAAATTAATTTGAGATTGACCTGGACATCAGCATTTAGTAGATTAAAACTAGATCAAGGACTGAAAAGTGTAAAGGATAGATTATCAGGTTAAGTGGAGGTGCCTATCAGATGTAATGCAAGGTTGGTGTTGGGTCTGGTCTTATTTAACTTCAATATTGCTGACTTGGAAGAGAAGTAAAAAGCACATTAATATCAGTTAGAATTTTATTTGAGATGGATGGTGTTGCAATCAGCAGTGAGGACCGTTATTGTGCAAAGAGACCTTGAAAGGCCAAGGAATGCCCTGAGATTAAACTTGAAAACATACAGACTAACAAAACACAGATACTGAGTTAGGATTCTGGAGAACACTAAGGTGAAAAGACATGGAAGTGCACAATAGTGCGCAAGGAAAGAGATACAGATTCACAAGTGATATGGCAACAAAAATGGTGAATCGATTGCCTGTGCAGAAACATCAGATTGTGGAGGATCATGGAGGGTAATAATTGAATTCTGTACATTTCATTACTAGAAGGTAGTAGGGAAATCGGAAGGCATTCAGAGAGGAGCATTAAAGTGATTAAGTGGGCAGTCCAAAGAACACATAGCACAGCTTTCCTACCACAGTCTAGAATGGGTGGACATGGCCTGGGAAGGTGGACAAAGATTTGGTAGTGCTGAGGCAGTCTCCATCTCAGTGATATCCCTGAGAGCATCCAAACCCAGGCAATCACTGGACCAGTAGGCTGAAATGGGTGGGTGTGGTTTTGTGACCTGCATTGTGCAGGAAGTCAGACTAGATTATCATATAGGTCCCTTCTGACCTTAGAGTCTATGAATCTCCTCCAGTCCCATTCCTTAATCAACACGAGGGACTGCTTCAGGGTTACAAGAGTCACTCCTTTCTCCAACTCCACAGAGGCTGAATAAGACACCTTTATAGCACTCCCCAGCACTTTCAAGGAGTACGAAATCTAGCCTGGGAATCAATTAGATACTGCATCTCCATATATAGCGCTGCAGAGTATTACTACAAGGGTCTTGTGATACCCCCACTTTTGTGGGATTTTTTTTTAGGTGTCTCAGGATTTAAATTCTTTTGGAAGGTTGATTAAGTCTTCTCACATTCCAGGAGTACACTCTAAGAAAATTCATGGCAAGATTTTAAAAGATATATTAAGATAGATACATATTTCCCGGCTGATATTGTAAAGCCACATCTCTAGGATATGGTCTGTATTTATACATATTAGATACTGGTTATTTCTGAATGAATGTATGCCTTTAATTGAGTCCGTAAGGGTGTCACCTATAACTGTAGTTAAATGTCATGTGTCTTCCAAAATATATTTGTACAGAAAACAAAACAAAAAATATTAACAGACTTAAAACAAGCCAGTGTGGACATATAATAATAGTCTAAACATCTTGACATACAAATATATATTTAAGTCAAATATTATCCTGTAGATACCATTGGATAGTCTATATATATGTATACAATATATTCCTGCCAAAAGAAGACTCTATATATACATATGTATATATATATACAGACTCATATATACAGACTCATCTGTGATGGGGAGTCCAGTCCATACAGGAATGGAAGAGGTTAGAGAGGCCAGGAAAGCCTATTAACTCCACAGGCTACACCTGGAGGAAGAACTGGGGAATTGCAAGCAGGTTCAGCTGTGCTGGAATAGGTTTGGCCTATAAAGCCAGGAAGCTGGCAACAGACAGGGGCTGCTGCTGGGAAAACACAATCACTCCCTGGGAAAAGGGAGAAGGGTTTGGATCTGATACACCCAGGGCAAGGGAGGAAACCAGCACCAGTAGGAAGGAGCAATGAGGGCTGGGATAGTAAAGACCAGAACTGCTATGTTGAGAGTCCCTGAACTCAGGGCCTGATTTAGAGGCAGGTGACCGAGGCAACGACTGGGCTTGTGGAGTGCCAGGCTTGGGGTGCTGTTTTTGTTGTTAGAGACAAAAGGGAAAATAGAATGTTTGAAGTAAAATGTTTTAGATATTCCATATGTGGATTCATTTTTCATTAGCCTCCTAGGATGTAGACTCTTGTGGAACCTTCCAGACTTTCTGAGAACTACATTTTCCTCGAACCTCCTAAAATGTTGTCAATCATGCCCTCATGAGTATATAAGGTGTGGGGCATCACAGGTCAGTCAGTGAGATATAAGAATGAACTGAAGTGAAGTGAGAGCCCAGCTGTGATATTGTTAACATTGTTTTATTGCGAAAGTGTACTTGTGTTTTAAGACTTGAAGACTGTAAGTAGCAACTAATAAAGGCTATATTTAATGAGATGCCAGAGATAGCTATTTGAACTAAAGGACTAGAGTTAACGTTCTAAGTCTTTCACCTATTGTAACACTATTTAATACTGATCCACTCAATTTTGGTGCACATTTCTTGAAGTTAGTACATTTCAGTAATTCTTAAAATTAAAAAGCTTCTATAAGCTTGATTTTTTACAGATCATACTGTGCAAATTTATTCTCTTATATAACAGGTATAAAACATGCATGCAAGTTATGCTTCGAAGTCATGAAATAAGCTAAAAGTGCAATAAAAATAAGGTACACAAAAGTTTAACAAATGGAGGGAGAGGCGCTGGACTGGAACACGGACTAAAGGATGAGCTTGGATTTCTCTACCAACTGCTGAAGGAGTAACACCTGAGACAGAGACTGGGAAGACTGGCTAGGCCTGCTGAAGGAAAGACTTCGATATACCTCAGAGGGGAACCCTGAGTGACCTGTCCAGAGGACTGAATCATGAAGAAGTCACTGAGGTTCCTGGAGTCAGAGAGGGGCTGCAAACCAGAGAGAGAGAGATGGAGTGATGGCATGCAACTACAAGTAAATTTACAAGTGATTAGGTAAATCATATATAAATCTAAATATGAAAAATATATCAAAAAATCATATTCATAGTATGTTGGATGATCTGCATAAATTGAATAACTAGTGCTAATCAAGGTTTAGGTTATAGTCTATTTTACATGTCAGGAGTATTGACTGTTCCAAGGGACTTGTGGTTACCATAACCTCCGCCTTCCAGCAGAGGGCAACAAAAATGATTAGGGGGCACATGACTTATAACATGACTGGGCTTATTTCAAAAGAGAAATGTGAGGGGGGGGATTTAATAGTGGCCTTCAACTACCTGAAGGAAGATTCCAGGGAGGATAGAACTAGGCTGTTCTCAGTGGTGGCAGATGACAGAGCAATAGTCTCAAGTTGCAGTGGGGGAGTTCTAGGTTAAATATTAGGAAAAGCACTGCAATGGGTTACCTAGGAAGGTGATGGAATCTTCATCCTTAGAGGTTTTTAAGACCAGGCTCGACAAAGCCCTCGGTGGGATGATTTAGTTGGGATTGGTCCTGTTTTGAGCAGGAGGTTGAACTAGATGACCTCCTGAGGAACCTTCCAGTCCTAATCTTCTATGATTCTATAACACAATCCATCAGAGGCAGTGCTAGTGAAGAGATTCTGTTTTACCATGTAAGCTGTGGTGATCAGTGCAGATAATACTTCCAACGGAAGATGGTGCTATAAATCCCAGCTTAATATTAAACTTGTTACTCTATGCATTGCCGTGCTATAGAGCTGCTGTTATTGCTCATTTCGACAGTTCCACAGAAGTGTTCAGTCTAGCTGGTTATCTGCTAGGAGCTGGAAGATTATAATAGTGAACATTACTGTATGTACAAGGATGCATAGGAAAACAAATGGATTTTTGAACTTGTTGAGGTATGCTTTTGATGATTAAAAAACCATTCTGCTATTTTTGGTCAAATCTGGTCTCGGTCTTTGAAGTATCTGCCAAGCTTCAGAGGGTGTTTTGCAAAATCTCGTGGAGTCTGCTAAATCCATAGTGAAGGTGGACAGGTATTTGATGCTGAATCTGCCATTGATCCCCCTCAGGATCTGCTTTATGCCATTGAGTCCAGCCCTCTTTTTGTTAAGCTCAACTTAGAAGTCAGGAAAAAGAGAAATTTTGTGGTCTTCGTACACAAGGGTTTCAACTTCTCTGGCTGCATTCATTAACATTATCAGTATCAGTAAACATCAGCCACCCGAAGATGATGGATCTGGGTTAAGTTTCAGATTTTAGTAAAAGTCCTGGACAGGTGACAGGAATAAACAAAAATTCACGGCCCATGATCTGTCCATGACTTTTATTATAAATACCCCTGATTAAATCTTAGCTGATCCCAGGGTACCACTGCATTGGAGGATCCTGAAGGCTGATGGCTGGTCCCTGCTCCAGCTGCAGGGGCTGAGTTCCCCCAGCCACCCGCTGCTCTGAGGCCCCTGGGGACAGCTGTCCAACAGCCTCTGAGGTTGCCCCTGGGGCTGCTGCTCCGGCCACTGTTCAGCCCACCCAGGATCCTTGAGACTCCTCCTTGGGTGATCCCTGGGGCCAGCCACACCAGCCGCTGCTGGTGTGGCTGGCCACAGCTGTTACAGCAGCAACTGGTATGTCTGGCCCGAGGCCACTTCAGCAGTGGCCGGTGTGGCTGGCCCTGGTGTGGCTCCAGCAGCATCCGGTGCGGCTGGCTGCGGGGCCACCCAAGCAGCTGGCCCTGGGCCTGCTTCAGCCACCTCAGGCCACCTTGAGGTCAGCCACACTGACCACTGCAGATGCAGAAGTCACGGTGGTTGCGAAAAGTCTTGGAAACCATAACGTCTGTGTTCTCCGTGACGGATTCGCAGCCTTAGTCTGGGCTTGTCAGACTTTTGCCTTCTACTGCCAGGCATTCAGTGAGCTCTTTCAATATCTAATGGGGGCAACTGGGGATCCAATTTAAGTATGTCAGGGAGCAGCTTCTGAAAAAAGCCGTTAATATCCTTCCCCTCTAGATGCTCAGCAGTGCCCAAGAGGTGATAGCTGTTTCTTTGAGATCTATTTTCTAAGTCTTCCTGCTTTTCTTCCAATTTGTCTAGACTAAGCTTTAAAGAGCCAGTTTCTTCTTTAATTTCATTTGTTTCAATGGTAGTTGTTTGTAGCTCATTTTCCAAATGAGCCATTTGGGAATTTACATCACATACATCTTTAGTTTTACATCACATAAATCCTGTCAGTATGTGATGTAAAATCATTTTATATCACATACATCCTGTCGGTCTGTGAGGAATTCTTTCAGTGCTGCAACATCCTGGGCTAGGTTCTGCTATGGCCTTAAGGTCTCCCCTTCAGCTGCTTAGGTGATTCATGCTTATTTATTTTGTTCCCCCTTATTTTTCATTAGAATCCATATTCAACAGGTTGAAGTTTATCCAGGGAACTAACTTAAACTTTTATAGCAAACTTATTGCCAGTTTGCTAAGAAAGTAATTATTAGAGACGAATTGATATATGGTGAGTGAGGAGGTTCGGGACTAGGCAGCCGCCTTCTGGGATTTTTCTTTTTAGTAAACATAAAATATTGTAGGTCCTAAATTGTGAAAATTATTCATGATGGAATATTTCCATATGATCTAAAGTTCTATAATTTATTTTCTACTGCAATCAACAGTCATTTCACATAAACCTTGTCAAGAGGCGAATAGTCAAAGTATAACCCCTGTAGGCAACGTTTATATACCATAGATGAAATATAAAATGCCCACTGAAAAAGCATGTACCATTATGTTTTAATGGTTCTCATTCCAAAAGCTAAATGCAACAAATGATTAAACATGTATTTTCTTCCCACAAAACTCTTTAGTGGTGCTACCCACATGTTGGATATTCTTACAATGTGCTGTAGGCCAATTATTCCAGTCTAGCATATTAAAAAGATTTAATATCTCATGATTAACAAACTTTTTCTGCATAGCTCTTTATGGCTTTTAGTAGCTCAGCTTTCTAAAAATGAATTGAGGACCAGGGACAGTATATGGCCTATCATAATCATAAATTTAGAATCCTGTTTCTCATTTTACTTTTTAACACTGGTACTTTATCTTCATCAGCTCAATAGCTAAAGTATTTCTTTTAACAAAGGTTTTATTTTAGTTGCCTAGGCATATTTCTGTTAGCTATTGATCATGCTGGTTAATTGCTTTTGAAATTTACAATTAAAATATAGCTTTTAAATACACCATGCTACAAAATGTTTTATTGAAATTGAAAAAAGAGCCCTTTTCAAACCAATGGTCTGTCCAACAAGCAGGTGAACTAATGTATATTTCAATAGAGCTACTTTTCAGGATCCCCAAAACTAGACATTGGTCAAGCCTACAATCTCAAACTTAAAGCATTTCAACTCTCAAGAAGTTTAGATAAGAATCTCAGCATCTAAAACCACCCCTACTAGCTCCTGGTTGGATCCCAAACTGTTTTCTGATGTGATCTGGGTGCAGCCAAAATTTAACAAGAAATTAAGAGAGCTTGACTCAAGGTGGCAGAAATATCATAAGTACAGTTCACAGGATGTTAGCATTGTCAGATTTGAAACCAAGCTGTAGGCAAAATTCATTCTTGAACCTAAAACCAAAACCCTGCCCAAAATCTGAGCCACAGTAGATCTCAACATCAAGACTTTGGCCCAGCTGTAGTCAAAATGGATAGGAACAATATCTCCATCTTTCCAAAATTCATTCAGCCCAAGAAAAAGTGTTTTCAATTATATAAAGTGCTCAATTAAATGTATTTGAGTGGGTATTTGAGAAGTACCCACATTAGTTCCTTTTTAATTAAATATTTTTTATTAAACTGCTTTTTATACAGAATGTTATACCCAAATTCTTCTCCTATCTAGAACCCATGTGACCCCATTAGCCAATGAAATTGCATGGATATAAGTAAGTAAGGGCAGAACTTGATTAAGGCTCAGTGATTTATAAACTAGTGTGGTTCAAATTTCTTTGTGTGCTACAGAGCAAGTTTAAGTTCAAGAGATGAGAACCAACATCAGGATAACCAATTGTCAAACAATAAACAAATTATGTTTACATGAATGGTTTAAGAATGTTGCTTTTTTCAATTCTATGTTTTAGAAGTTACTTTCGCCAACTCTAGACAGACAACTATTTTAATTTCAAAACTAAAATGTTGCTTGACATTAACCATGGAAATAAATTAAGGCATTTTGAGAATTATAATAGGGAAAACAGTTGGTTCATACTATCATTCAGTCTGATAATTAGCTACTGATATATAATGCATTAGTCTTAATCCTGGCTTCTGTAGCCTTTAGCGTCATATATATTGGAAATAATCCACTTTAACTTTATTTTATGAATTTATTTTGTTTATATTTTTGAACTTATCAAATGCTAAGAACAGTAACAAAAAAATCAGCATTCACTGATATGTCAAATTAAACTAAGGGTCTTCTTTCTTTCTCATTGAAGAATGAAAGACAAGAGCACTTATTATTCAACCTATTCCCTCAGGAAAAGCTTGAAGTTCATATTCTACCTGGCTGTTATACAAGCTCACAGTGAAGGCACAGTAAAGGGAGCTTCTACACCCATTTGCCTGGTGCTTATAAAGGCGTAGGGAGGATGTGGGGAGAGCTGAGAGAAATTTTTCAGAAAAATAGTTTAGTCACCATAAAAAGGCAGTTTCAGTCAAACCAAAAGTATTTGTGAATTCAGCATGAATAGTTTTGGCCATAAATAAAATGGCAGGAGGAGGAGGCACAGAGATGATGGTGCAACCCAGCTCTCCCTCCTTTGGCTGTAATTTTTAGCTGAGTCATTAGGGCATTCACCTGGGATGTAGAAGACCTCAGTTCAAATCCCCACTCTAGAACAGACCCAAAATGGACTTTTTTGATTAATTGAAAATACCAAAAAAACCCTCAGATTTGATTTAACCCAAACTAATTTTTTTATTTTTATTTTTATTTTCAGAATCGCCACTGAACTAAAAAATCAATTATTTCCCAGTTCCACGTGATGGGAATCAGGGTCCCTTTCCACCATCACTCTGGACAGCTACATGGAAAGGGTAATAAGCTGTATCCCAAGAAGGGGCATACTGGTAATGCAAAGCCTTTCCAGGAGGCATCCTATCTTCATGAGGCAGAATGCTTAGTGGGACTCCCGTTGGAACAGTGTGACTCTGCATCTCCCCTTACAAGTGACAGTGCTTACAAGATGAAACCAGGCCCTGAATAAATAAATGGAGTTTACTACAAGGCCTGAAGGAGTAAGCTAGGCTAATCACTTATAGGCTGCACTGGAGGGGAGCCAAGTGACCTGATAAGGCCTAATGGTGGATGAAGTCCAGCTGGGGGAGGAGCTGGATTAGTCTTACAAAGAGAAGTTGGTGGTAAGAGATGACGCGGAGAGAAGTTCTATCGTCATTCCTGAGAGTGGAATGGAGTTGGAGAGGGATATAAGAAGGCGTTCTAGGGGAAGAGCAGTTCCTGGGATCCTACTTTGGACTACAGACTCTAAGAAACTAAGTGGTGGAAATAGACATGGGGAGCAGAGGAAATTCCAGTGATAACCTGGAGGCGAGCCAGAACATAGGGAAGAAAGTTAGGAAAGATCCCAGGGAAACAGCCTCGAGGTTGGATTTGTGGTTGCTGGGCATACGGCCCCTGGTTTTGAACCCATGGTAGTCGGTGGACCTGGGTTCGCCTACCAGCCACTAGGAGAGTGGCACAGGCTGGTCTTGGTCTCAGGCAGTGTTCTGATCAGTTTGTCCAGTAGGAGTTTGGTACAGCAGAAAAAAAGGATTATAGTGACCTGGCCAGAGGGCTGTGTCACGAAAAGGGAGCAAAAATAATTCAGAGAGAGAGAAAGAGAGAGACGATGGGGTGAGCAACTGAAGGAGGGGGTGTCAGACCTGTCAAAAGCTAATCCCCAAATGAGCCACAAGGAGGTGTCCCAACAATAAGCAGAAAATCCTGTGACAGCCATGTGCCCTAAAGGTAATCAAACTCAGGCCTTGCCAAACAATGGGGAATAACAAACTGCTGAGACAATCATCCCCTGAGAATGCTCAGCCTCTTGATGTACCAAGCTATAGATTATCAGATCTAGCTCCACCAATATCACCTGTCAGTCATGAGTACAAAGAGAGAGGCAGTCTCTAAGGTAGCCAGGACTCTGGCCATGAAAGGCTTGAAAGGTCAACTCTATGAATGGCACCTGAAAACAACTTTGACCCCCCCAAGTAGATTATGGAGCCTGGGTGTGCCCAAATGAAGTTTGTGTTTTTCTGAGTGTGATATATCAAGGGCAGAGGGTGGCAGGAGAGTCTTTGAAGGGAGGTATATCAGCCCTAGGATGATCAGGGCTTTATTCCCTGCAGCCTAATTGGAGTCATGAGGGGGCAATTAGGAGCCAGCTGAGGCCAATTAGGATCAGCCAGGTGCTCCATAAAAGGGCTCCGCCCCAAACACACAGGGAATAAGTTGGAGGAAGCAGAGGTGTTGTGCTGGATGGAGTGGAGTGGAGCGGAGCGGAGCGGAGCGGAGCAAAGCGAACCAAACCAAACCAAACCGAACCAAACCAAACCAAAGTGAAGTAGCAGATCAGAGAAGCGAAGTGGGGGAGAGCAGAAGAACCCCAAAGGAGGTACTGAGCCCAGGAAGGGGCGGCAAGGACATAGGGCCGGAGAGGCCAGAAAGACTGAGGGGGGAAAAGTAGCCCAGGGGAAGAGACTGCGGCTTCACAGTACAGAGCCAGCAGTCTACAGCTGCTGATCATAGGGCCCCTGGGCTGGGGCCCGGAGGAGCGGGTGGACCCGGGTCCTTACCCCCCTCCCCCAGGGAAGATGGGGTGACGGGCACCTTCCTGGCCCCCAACAGGGGTGAAGCACGAGATCCACTAGGGAGAAGCCAGCCATCAGCCACATGAGATACATTAGAAAGCACGTTTAACCCCATTGTTTGCCATGATAGGATGCTAACAAACTGTTCATGCTGTTTTCTATGGTGGCTTGGGGAAAGTGTAGGGGACCTCAGCTCATGTGTTAGTGTTGTAGTCCTCTCACTTCTGTAAAGATTCAGGTTGGCAACCACAGTCGTATACTGCAAAACCTATAGCACCCTTTCCCTCATTCACTGGCTACTGAGCAATTCTTGAGTAAGGATGAGACATATCAGTATGAATAGAAAACTATTATTTGTATTATTGTAGCACATAGGTGCTAGTCCCCATTGTGCTAGGCACTGTACAAACAAAACAAGATGACAGTCCTTGCACCGCAAAGCTTATAAAACAAAAGACAATAGATAGGTACAGGAAGACAGCGAATACAGGAAAACAATGAGATAATATTGGGCAGCATAATAGGTAGTGGTCTCAGCAGTGAAACCTAAACACTGACCAGTTTTTCATTGGCCTCACAGCAAAGTCAAGTTTTAAGGAGCATTTTGAAGGAGGATAATGAGATAACTCTGAGGATGTTTACAGGGAGCTTCTCCCAAATGTGAGGAGCAGCTTAGGAGAAAGCACATGAACTGGCTCAGACAAGTGAGGCAGAACAGAATATCTCTTCAGGCAATCACACTTCTGATTATTAGTGGGAGAGGTAAACTACAAGATGTTGCATCTGATATTTCCACATTTCCAAATAGGGGACCCAGAAATACATTCAGCATTTGCCCGTGTTCGTCTCTCCACAGCCCACATAGTTTGTGCCCAAAGGGTGAGGTGGGGGACAACCACATGATGAAACGCAGTGTCATGTCTTCGGTATCTAACTCAATTATATATAACGAGAGTTCTGGAGCACTTTAAAGACTAACTAATTTAATTTCAGTAGGCATAAGCTTTCGTGGGTTGCTTATGCCTACTGAAATTAAATTTGTTAGTCTTTAAAGTGCTACAGAACTCTCGTTGTTTTTGCTGTATACAGACTAACATGGCTACCCCTCTGGAACTCTTCAATTATATATGACTGACTTTCTTAAATCAGTATCCAAATGCTATTCTGAATTCATCACAAATCCTGTCTGACAATAGAAATGCAAGTCTGTGAAGATGATTCTATAAAATGTAGGATTTAAATCCACTGTTGGTGCAAGTCAATGGAGCAGGCATTTGGATGTAAACAGACAGTAAACCATCTTAATGCAAGTGAACTATTTGAGGAAAGGCAAAGTAATGTCAGTACAAAACTATGGAGAGAATCACAGATAGCTAACTTGGAGTAATCACTGCAGAGAAGTTTGTGAGAAGGGAAATGTCATAGCTCAAAATTAACTGAGTTTCCTTTCTTTTAATGACTATAATTCAAAGTTTGACATAACAATTATATTTTTATAATAGTGTTGGAGTTTGTGGAGGTTTTAAATGGAAATATAGTTGTAGCCTTTTTAAAAAACCCAGAACTTTTTCAATAAATGTTATTTTTTAAATGTTGGTATTTGACACAGACCAAAATTGACAAAGATGTGTGAAATTCTGAATATGCAAAATCTTAAAATGAGGTGTGGAAAATTTGGTAAAAACTTCAGGGGAAAAAATCTGGAGGATTCAAAAAAATCACGAGAAACAAAGTGTGTGTGTGGAGGGGAAAAAGGTAAATGCATATTTTTCTTTTTAATTTTTTTTCAGTTATTTTAATTAGTCTTGCTTAGAAAAAAAGTGCTCTTGTGACTGTTACTTCCCACTAGAATAAGGTGATACATGAATGATGGCAGTTCCGGTATTAAAAACAAATACAATGAAGGTGGCCAGGGCTCCACGCATAGTCAGATACATTTACTGTGGCAGACAGCATGAGCAGGTAAAGAAGTGCCCGACACTAGGACAATGTGCAAGAATGTGGCAAGTTGAACTATTTCGGCAGTGTTTCAAGTGAAAATCTCAGATTCTGAGACTCCACTATATTCCAAACTTTCACATTTCCAAACTCGGAGAAATTAATCTTCTCTCCTACACAATTTATCAATGCAGAACATTTTGTAAAAATTATTGAAATGCATGGTATGCCATATATGCAGTATTATTTTTACGGCGAGATTATTAAAAATGAAACAGAGTGGTGTTCTTTGTCCATGTGTTTCTTTCTTTTAATTAGAATTTTCTTCCATTTCATTCATTCATTTTTGCCATCTCTCATCCTGATCCTGCAAAGACATGTTCTTAACTTTAACCATGTGAGTAGCCCCATTGTACTACAAGGAAATTACATAGTGGCACCATGTTAAAATGGGATTATTCATACGCTTAAAGTTAAGCGCTTGCATGAATCTTGGTAGGAACAGGGGCTTATTTCCTTCCTAAAATATAACTGTCACTGCTTTCAGGTGGCAGGGCAGGGGTTAAACTTCTATTTGAGTCTAACTATTAAATTACTCATACTAAATGATTATACTTTATGTAGGTCCATTTGAATCAGGGATTCTGAGCATCTACAAAAAAAAATATTTAGCTGCTTACAAAGGTGAAAAATTACTGTGCTACAAAAATGAGCTATTTTTCTTCTTTTGCTACCCAATAGGGCAAAGCAGCCTCAAGGTGAACTTAAGTGTCTATTTGGACAATTAGACACTAAATATCTCATTATTTTTCAGCACATCCCAACACCCAGCCTGAAAAATAGTTTCTCTGCTGTCAGACCATAGATACTACAAATTTAGCATTTCTGCATCTGAGACTGAACTGTATTTTTACTTCAGCAGTAATATTACCTCTGCCATAGAATACAACCAAACCTATTACAATAACTTTATAGACTTCAAACAGGTTGTGACCGAATTCATACCCTACACACTATTATAATAATCTTTGTACAAAATATGCTTTGTGAGTTATCATTTTAAAACTAATAACTGGTCAATAATATCATGGTGAAATGTATGTAGCAACATTATGTGTAAAGTTATGAAATCCCCTTGTATGATGTTAAAGGCACATGTTCAAGCTCACGCAGCCCTGATTAGGTAGAACTGGTCAAGTAGCCTGTCTCACACAACGGGTTGTGTGTTTCTCTCAATTTGCAAATAAGTTGTAAACAAAGTCCTCAGACCATAAGAGGGGGAAGAAAGAAGACAAAGAAAATCTGCATTTCAGCATACACAAGTGGAAAGAAAGAACATTAGGCTTCCTTCCTCCATCAGCCTCCAATGCCTTGATCCCACCTGCAAAGAAATATAACTAGGGGTCATGCTCAAGAAAATGTTTTTCAAAGGGTGACTGAACTATAAAAATGAGGGGCAAAACACCCCAAGATATTTCTCCCTATCCATTTCTCTTTTCACCTAAGATGTCAAAAAAAAAAAAATAGTCAAGAAACAGACCCCCCTTCTTTTTCTGGGTTACTTGGGAGCAGGCAACACTCAACGGTGTGCAAGGGTGCCTAAGATTGCTGACAACAAAGGAGATCCTGAGTATCCCAGTGATGATGTAGGATAGGTGGGAATCCTCTATCCACCACTCTGCTGCAGTCCCTTTACTCTTAAAGGAATTTAAAATTGGTGGTGCACCCACCTGGCCGGCCCCTGTACATGCTCAATAACATGCCTTGGGAGCTTCCAGGACTAAACCTAGTCTAATAATAATAATAATAATCTGTGACATAGGTCTAACTCAACAATTGCAATTATGCAAACTAAACATCCAATATACTTAAATTAGAGTTAACACACCTTTACTTAACATATTAAGGAAATATGGCATAACAGACTGAAATTAAACATCACTACTATTTTAAATCCACAGGAGCAACTGAATAAATCAATTAATAAAAATAGTATACAGTAATAAATGAAACTTGTCTAGGCTGGCATTTACACTGCCACTATTTACCCCACCTCCAGAGTGTACACTGCCCTAGAGTTTAGAGCCCTAACCCCTTGCTTGCGTGGGTGTGCTTGAAGATCTGAAGAAGAAGACAGAAATCTGTTGGTTCTGTGTATCAGTTCAGCCAAGGTGCCAAGCTGAAGATTTGGAGTTGGCCCAACCAAATGTCAGGAGTCCTGGCCCTACTTGAAGGGACTTTCTCTCTGCCTCTTCTCAGGCCCAGTCAAAGTCTCTCTGCTGTGCCCCTTCCTTTACAAGCCCTGCCCCAAACGAAAAAGGGTCGGGGGGGCATTCACACCACCTTCACTGCAGGCCCACCTCAGTCAGCTCCAGGCTCAGTCCCTGCCCTGGCTTGGGCAATGCCACCAACCTCCAAAGCTCCCTGCTCGATCAAAACTCCAGCAGGCTCTCAGCAGCAGTCAGCAGCCAGCAGCAGCAGCTTCGAGACCCTAGCAGCAGTCAGCCAGCAGCTTCCAGCCTCGGCCATGCCCCAGCACCAAAATGGAGTCCCCCACATGCTTTTCTCTGACTCCCTGGAAAGGGAAGGGTCTGTCTCCTTTTTCCCAAGGCATCATAAGAGTTGTAGTCTCCCAGGATCTTCCCAACTGTAAAACTCCCAATTAAGTTCCAAGGCCCCTGAAGTACAGGGTGCCTACACTAGTTTAAGTTTAAATCTTTATTTCTCTTGTAACCATTTCTGACTTTAATGCGTCATTACTTGTACTCACTTAAAACCTATCTCTTTGAAGCTAAATAAACTTGTTTTATTCTTTAATCAAAACTAATCCAGTGTTGTGAATGGTGTAGAGAATTTCATTTAAAGTGGAAAATTGTTGTATATTGGCCCCTGAGGGGGCAAAGGACTTAACGTATCTGGTCTGTCCAGGAGAGGGATGGACAGTGCAGGACACACATTTTGGGGAGGAAAATCTGGAACTGAGAGTGTGTTGAGGTCACCCTGCATGTGGTAACTAAGTCTGGTGGAAAACAGAATGTGACTGGTGTGTGCTGACAGGCTGCTGGGTCAAAGCTGCTGGACCAGGGCTATAGCTATACACAGACACTCAGAGTGTGACCTGCATGCTGGTAGGCTGTTTGTGAGTGACCAAATATGGAAGCTACAGCAGCAAAACATTGTGAGGAGCCCAAGGTTGCAGAGAAGGGGTGACACGGCCCCTCAGTAGTCTGGATTGCACCCCAGGATGACATACGGGTGTAAAGGTCCCACCTGTATTGGAGGCTGTTAGATCAAAAGAGCAATGGGGGCAGCACAAGTTGTCTGCTCAGAAGAAGCCTCATGGTGTTGAGAATGTTTCCTTGTTTAAAAAAAAGAGGGGAGCCCAATACAGCTGCTCTGGTGAGAGGGGAGGTCTCGACCACCAAGGATTCCAAGGCAATTGAAGTGGGTTGAGCTCAAGCCCAGGATATTTTTTGGGGGGGGAGTAAATGGCGGGGAGAAAGGAGGGGAAAGAAGGTGGCCACTTCCCCTTTCCCCCATCCTGAGCGCGGCTGAGAGCAGACCAAACTGGTAGAAATGGCCGGTGGAATCTAGAGGGAGGCCGCCCAGCATTGAGAGGGGGAGTGGGAGGGAAAGACCAGTAAGGCAGCAATGGGCACCAGAAAAGAAGAGCCCCAGTAAATGGGGATCCAGTGGATAGGGACCCCATTGGCTGGGTTGCATTGTCAGAGGGGTGCCAGGAATAGAGCTGAAAGGGAGAAAATCCAGTTCAGGAGGGACAGGCAAGACAGGGATTGCAGGAATAGCCACAAAAGGGACCGTACCGAGAAAGAGGTAAAGCAGTGGCATAAGAGGGAAAGCTAAAGGAAAAACAGTACATTTAAAGAGGAAAAATAACTAAAGAGTCTTTAAGTAATATAAGAAACTAATAGAAAAACATTGCTAGAAAACTGTGAGGAAAGTGAAGCAAGAATGAAATGTGAAGGAAATAAACTGTAACAAAGGAAACTGCAACTAAAGAGAAACAGACTTAAGAAATGAGGAGAAAGTGAGCTATAGCGGAATAAGAAAAAAATAAGGACAGCAAAACAAAACATCCAGACAGCATCTTAAGATAGACCAGGTGAAGTGACAGGAATAGAGGAATTGTTACAGACCAAACAGATTGAAAGCCAGAAAGGAGCAGAGGGATAATTATTCAATCAAGAGGTCAACACATCACATTAAGGGATACATGTTTTTATTTAAGATGGAATTCAAAACAATACACAGAGATTGATTAAGAGCGTTGCTCAAAAGATAACTAAACTTCCTAAGAACTTTTTCTCCAAATTCTGAGCTTACAGAGGCTGAAAACTGAGCAATTGAAAAGGGAATGTACAATGGTGGGGTTTATGTTCTAGTGCACTGTATTTTCTAAATTCAAAATTCTGTTATTTCATAAATGTAAATTGCTACCTATATAAAGTGAGTCTAATTAAGATAATAGTTGTTATACAGTAGATAACAGTACTAGGTTACAGTATCTTATGGTGTAAGCCTAGGTAAGAGTTTCTGGTGAAACAACTACATCTGATTTACTTGTGATTATTCCCCATTTAACTGATGTCTACTTTACCCCCAATTGATTGAGATAAAAAATAATTTGGCTGCTAGATTGCCTCTGTCTCTCCCTATTGCTCTGATTCAGAATACCCCATCCATTGGGCTTCTTACAATGGCTTTTGATTGCATTTAGCAATAAGGGTTATGGCAAGTCTCATAGATTCATTGACTCTAAGGTCAGAAGGGACCAATATGATCATCTAGTCTGACCGCCTGCACAATGCAGGCCACAGAACCTCACCCACCCAATCCTGTAATAAACCTCTAACCTATGACTGAGTTATTAAAGTCCTTAAGTCATGATTTAAAGACTTTAAAGTACCGAGAATCCACCAGCACGTGAGCCGTGCCCCATGCTACAGAGGAAGGCGAAAAACCCCTCCAGAGCCTTTGCCAATCTGCCCTGGGGGAAAATTCCTTCCCAACCCCAAATATGGCAGGCAGTTAAGCCCTGAGTATGTGGGCAAGACTCACTAGTCAGACACCCAGCATCACAGCCGGTCTTGAGTATGTATGGCTGTGATGCTGGCAGAGCAGATGCCAGCTCATGCCAAAGCTCCAGGTCAATTCACTTGTGTATTAGTATAGATCAAAGTGACTGTTAAATGCATTAGGGTGTATTTGGTATTTAAACTTCATGAAAATGAATTGGAAGTTACTTGCATTGTTTTCACTTACCTGTATCCTATTATAATGTAATAGTAAACATTTACATTGTGTATACCCCTGTGACTAAACCCATCAGACAAGAAAGAAGCCTTGTTAAATGCAAATGGAGATCTTTAACAGAAAAGTGCTAGTTTCAAAGCAAGTGGTCATAGTGTGTGATGACTGGAGGTCAAAGACTCAAAATGCATTCCTCATCCTCATCATAAGTCCATCATCAAAGGAAAAGCCCACTTGGGGAGTGACACTGTCAGCTTCTTCACACAGAAAACAAGCTATAAGAATGGATTCGAGGAAATATCTTTCATCTCTGGATTGTTAGTCTTCTAACAGGGCAGAATAACTGAACGAGAAGATGGAGATCC
This sequence comes from Emydura macquarii macquarii, assembly GCF_026122565.2. Classification (NCBI taxonomy): domain Eukaryota; kingdom Metazoa; phylum Chordata; order Testudines; family Chelidae; genus Emydura; species Emydura macquarii. The sequence continues at coordinate 12,986,034 of NW_027130520.1, read as the reverse complement.
CCAGAGTTATTCTGAGTAGCCCAGAGTACTACATCTCTGTTACCATTTGGAATTACAAACTGTGACTTAGCTCTACATATATTTTCTTTTCTTTAACCTCTCAATAACTCTAATTTCCTTTTCTTAGCTAATACACCTTGTGTTAATTTACTATAGAATTGGCTGCCATCATTGTCTTTGGTGTAAGATGTAGAGTACCAATTGATCTGGGGTACATTACTGCTCTCTTGCGACTGAGAGAAACCTGATGTGGTGTGATTTTTTAGTTTAAGTGTCCTTTTATCACAAAGTCCAGTTTCTCTAGGTGGTAAGATAGACTGGAGAGTCTGAAGGGATTGTCTGTGACTCCAAGGTAAGACTGGTATAGCGATGCAGGAGTTCACATTTGGTACTGGCTTGGTGAAACATAATTATAGAACACACCACCAGTTTAGGGTGTCTGCCCTGTTTTCTGACAACATGCACTCGGTTGTGAACCACTCCAGACAACGTGACAACAAGCTGACAGGAAACATCTACAGCAAGTCAGTGAGTGGTGAGAGTCGACAAGATGCTCATGGAATGGTTCAGAATGAATTTAGGAGTGAGACGAATGATGCACGTTATTGTCAGATTCGTTCAGCTTGGTATTGGAAGCAGTAATAGCTGGTACATTGAGGAGCTGTTATGTAGAAGGACAGTGAATAACCTTAGATTTGTGGACAAAACTGACTAATAGCATTGACCAAGGAGGATTTACAGAGAAAAACTGACAAGGTAGATTAGGAAAGCAGCAATTTGGACTGAAGATCAGCAAAGAGAGGACAAATATGTTAATTGGAAGATGAGGAAGATCAAAGTTGGAGACAAAGAAATACAAGTGGAAAAAATTGTGTACATTGGATGCATAGTATCAAAGAATGGGAATTGTGAAGATGACATAAAAAGAAGACTCAGACTAGCTGCTGTTGCATTCAGAAAACACTGCAAGGTCTGGAAGGCTAAAGACATTCCTATAATATGAGACTGTTGTCCTACCAATACTGCTGTACAGGTTGAAATATTGGAGTATGAAGAAAGCTGATGAACAAAAGTTATTGACTACAGGAACAAGTTGGCTGAGGGGGATACTGAGAGTTTCAAGACTGCAGAAAATAAAACCAAGTGGTAAGAAAATAGCTAGGGGAACAAATAATGCCTTTAACATAAGATTCAAGAAAAACAACTGCAATGGTTTGGAGGCATGTCAAGAATGGATCCAAAAAGGATATCATACATAATGATACTTACAAGAGGGCAAGGAATTAGAAATAGAGGTAGGTCGAGGATGCTTTGAATAGAATAACATAGAAGAATGTGAAGAATAACATAGAACAATAAAGGTTTGAAGATTAACGAAGCTGTAAAGCTGGTACAAGACAAAATGGTGGAAAGAATTCCTTTAGCCCCGTCATTGCTTAGCTGCCAAATGAGAATGAAAGAAGACTTAAGTGTCATTTATCATCATGCCATCTTAGGATCCATTTGTGCCACCAGTTCTGGACCTATTTAAACATATGAGTTAAATAGAGTTTAATAATTTATCTAATTTCAGTGTTTCAAAGGATGAAAACATAGGACCAGATCCTGCAAACTCATGTGAGTAGTTATTACTTAGCAAAATATTCCCTATAAATTCCAGTGTCACTGTTGCATGATTAAGGGTTGGAAAGATCCAGCTCTTAGATTGATAAAAAACTTATTATGGTCCAATGTGATTTTGTTCATGAATTCATTAGCTCTAATATTGACTGAAGCATTGATTAAAAACTCAAAGGCATTTATATTATGTGCAATGTTTATCTTGTCAGTAAAAGTGCTATTGATTTCTGGATGAGTTGAGTAAGTTACAGGTTTCTCAAAAAAATCATTGCAAATTGAGACTGACTTTATTTTCTAAAGTAGAAAAATAAAAGACTGATTTTCCAGATCCTAGTCCCATTTTCTTAAATAAAGTCCCAGTCCTGTGTGGGATCCATAAGTGTGGACCTCTTTGCCTCTGCAGTCCAACTGAAGCTACTGGGATTCTGCAGGAGACCAATCTAGCAGAATCTGGTATCTTGGAGCTTAAACAAAATGTATAGAAAAAGAATAGATACTTTAATGTATTGGCTAAAATACAGTAATGAGTTCTATAAAAGTTGTTGTTAAATAAATTCTGTCTTTAAGAAAAGGAGATGCTATGGAAATATTTCATATTTTTAAATATATTGGTTTTCTTGATTCCACTTAGATTCCTTTCATTTTAACTCTATGTGAATTAATTTCTTCCAAAAAGATGCTAGATTGTCAGGCCTGGAGAAAGGGCATCTGTTAATCCGCAGAACAACCAGAGCAGAGGCAGTAGCAGTAAGAACTTTCCCACATTGTTTCAACTCTGACCACTAATTTTAATGAAAATAGTGTGGCTAACTCCCCTGCATGGCTTTGAGAATCTGTCAATGTGATTAGATCAAAATGTTCTATTTAAAACTTTAGGGATACAGCAATCTGACAGGAGCTGTTTTATTTAAATATCATACTGGATCTCATCCTTAGTTTGCACAAATTGGTAGCGTGAGGGAAGTCAATGGAATTAACACAGTTTACTTCAAATGAGGATCTGGCCCATAGTACCTGTCATTTCAGTTTTTCTGAATTTTAGTTTTACTTTCAGAGCGCACAAAATGTCCTGGATGCCATATTAGCAGTAAGTGTACCCTCTCTTTTGACACTGCCGCTGATAGAGAATTTGCAGCAAAGTAAAGATTTAATTTTATAAAGAGCAGACCACTCCACACATGGCAAAATTGATTTTGCTTCTTTTTTTTTCAAAGAATAACTTTAAATAGCTCAGACATTCACTTTACTAAAGATCTTCCAGGCTGTTTTCCAGAGACTGAAAACTCAAACCAGCTTTCTGTAGTAACTTCAGGGTCTAGAATTCCTGTTGAATCAAATTAAATGTATTTCTTCCACAGGTATGGCCTTAGGTGGTGTGCTTGATGAACCATTTAATAAAAGGAAATATCCTGGCCTTTCACCTGGTCATTAGACAATCTTGAGGGTAAGGACTTTTGAAGAACAAGTGAAATTTTTGTGTATCATGAGAGTTACATTGCTAGAATGACAGATAATGGGTGAAAAGAGAGAGGCTACTGTAGTATTGTATTGATGACACTGTTTCTAGGTCCAGAGAGAACTTTGGAACACAGAAAATTTTGCCATGACACAAATGGGGGGGAGGGGGGGGGAAAAAGCAAGGTTAATCAGGTGTCTGTTGGAAAAACTATTAATTCACAGCTTGATCCAGAAGATTGTCTGCTCAGTAAAGTCAGTGGGTTTTTTTTCATTTTAAATACATGCCTGATGGGGGGAGGAAGGCTGTGTGTTTTTATCACATGTCATAGAGCTTGTTTGTTTAGCTTTGTGTTAAGATTTTAGTGATTCTATAATGTCATTTCCCTCCACATTTTCCCATTTGCTTTTTCCTTAAGAAATTTGAGTGACCATAGAGCAACTTGTTATGAAATCCTGGAATCGGAATCCTTATGCAGTCCATATGATTTAAGAAAAAAAAATAATTTATGTCTTGACTGTTGTCTCTAACTTGCATCCAACTTGGATGGTTGAGAAGCTACCACCGAGGAGGGGCAGTTATCTGGGCTATGACTTCTCTTCTGACACCTTTTGCCTCTTTACGATGAGGTAGCTCCATGGAGATGATGCATCACAGCCGGGGTCAGTTTCGAAATTACCTGGAGCCCAGGACAAATAGCTGGGGAAAGGGATCAAGAGTTCCCATGTGCTTTGGATTACAGTGAAAGTGGATGGAGACTTAAGAGCCCTGAAAATCCTCTTTCTGATTAATTCTTAATGCATGGCTCAAAGTAGGAAGAAGAAGGAAGAAAATGGGTAAAAGGCAAGAAGAGGCAGGGCAAAGCTTTGATGGGGAAAATGGGAACAAAAAAAAAACAAAAACAGAGGAAGGGGAAGTGGACCTAGGCCTAGATTTTCAAAGGTTACTTGGGACATACTGATTAATGTGTGAGCAGCTTGAAACCTCTTAATTTTCAGAGAGCAGTTCTCAGCACTTTCTATGAATCAGGCCACTTTAAATTTGGGCACCCAAAAGCTGAGGCCACTGAACTCACTATTCACTTCACTTTCTGGGAAAACTTGTCCATATAGTAAGAGAGATGTGGGAGAGACAGAGTAAGAGGATAGAATAATAAAGGCAAAGAAAACCAATGGAAACTGAAGAAAAAAGGAATGGAAATAGAATAAGATATCTAGAAGGTGGGAAATAACACACCCAGCTTTACATTTAATTTCTGGGGCAGATTTTCAAATGTAGGCAGCCTTATTTGCCCAAAAAGATTTGTGCATGTCTAATTTAACTGCAAATATCTAAGATGTGTACAGAAATTAGGTATTTCCACATGCTGACAGGCAGTTACTCTAGGTTTACACTGATGTAAATGACAGCAGAATCTGGTCCACAAAGTTCATGTTATTTTGGACTTATTAATGGACCCACATTAAGCCCATTTACCCCAGTGTATTAGTAAAAGGAGTAAATATAATTTACTGCTCCTAGTATGAAAATACAGGGAGAGCAACGAGGATTTTATTATCAGAGATGGACCTCTTTCTCTCATACGCTGTTTCTATCTGCTATCTGAAAATCCACTCAATCAATGGGACCATTTGTGTAAACAAAATGAGCAGGATAAAGGGCCCAATCCTACTCCCACTGAAATGAGTGGGAGTTTTGACATCTGCTTCAATGGGACAGGATCATGCCATTGGTCTCTAGAGAGCCATGAGCAGTACCATCTACACAGAGCAGACTTTTTCAGGGTGTTCAAAGCCATCCAATAACACAGATTGAATGGAAGCTCATTTTCCCCATATTTATTAAATATTGCTCTTGGCACTATTTTAAAAAGAAGAGCAAATGTTTTAATTCAGCATGAAAAACACAATTTAAAATTGTTTGGCCTGATTACCATAGAACATGGTAGCTTCTATTGAGGTTCTAAATGACTTCTATCATGGTAGCTGAGAAACTCGCAAACATTAATATACCCAGATATCCTCGCAAGTGGTGCACACTCCCATACTGAAGGGGTTTTTTCACCTTCTTCTGAAGTGTCAGAGTGCAGGTCATTTGCCAGGATTATCTGGCTATAAATCATTTAATCATTTCCTATCCTTGCGGAGGCCTCAAGCATTGGTGCACCTCGGTGCCTCCTATTCTCTGTCTGTGGAACATAATATCTAGTGTCTGGTGGACTTTGGTTTCATTTTGGTTGTTGAGTTTAGTGTGTGGGTACTGGCTGGTTTAAGTTTAAGTGACTTACCCAAGGTTACAGAGTAAGTGTTCTGTCCTTGTAGGTTGAATCTACACTACAGGGTTATGCCAGCCTAGCTTGACATTGTAGCCATGCTGGTATAGTGCCCATAGTGTACGCATGGCTGCCTGGTCTCCTGTATATCTTAAGCCATTACATTTCTTCCAGTTTCCCTAATATTTGTGCAAGCAAGACTAGCTTGTACACATTCCAGGATCTGTTCTCCTATGCATATCTTTGAATCTAAAGGAGACTACATAAATAAAATCACAACTATGATTGTGAGGAAAGAATATCAAACACTTATTTTTTTCCTATTTGTCTTTGTCATGTTCTGATATCTCTATTTCTGCTCAAAAACATGAGATTGCCAAGCAATCAAATGTTAAGAAGGTAAAGCTTTTATTGGTATTTACTTGAGCATTTATTTACCTTTTTAGATGTTGAACAAGGATTATCAAATATTTACTTAAGATAATGAAATGTAGATAGGATATGACACGCAGTTGGTCTAATCTATACTGGTATTGCATTGATTAGAGTCAGTATAATTGTTAGTTTCTGAAGAAAGTAAAAATGAAAATACTTGCAAAGAGCAGGCGCTAAGGTTACTTCATTATCCATGCAATATAGTATCTGGCTGGTCGAGCAGGTTCATGTCTCTTTGGTACCTTACCATATTGACTTCCCTAATAGAATCCCTGTAAGATATCCTTGGTACACTTCTATCAGCTAAGCTTCACCTCAATGCCTTTCAAACTTTAGAGGTAGGAAAGATAGGCTATTGAATAGTGTACTTGATCAGCACTCAGGAGACCTAGGGGTTACTTCCTGGTTCTGACACACTTCCTCTGTTATCATGGGCAAGTCACTTAACTTAACCTGTGCCTCAGTTTCCCTTTTGTAAAATGATAATATCCCGTTCCACTATCACAGGGCTGCTGTGAGGATAAAATTCATTAATAATTGTAAGGTGCTCAGATGCTAGAGTGTCCAGGGCCATGCCAGAGAGTGGCAGAATTTTTTAACTGAAGGAACTCTTGATAAAACTCCGACTTAGTCTAGAGGGCTGTCTGGGAGGCTGAGATCCATGTTGCTAAAGTAGAATTTTAATGGGCTTATTTATATTCATATTGATGTATTATATTTTACTGTACATTTTAATTTTTTTTTAAATATGGGGCGTTTCAGTCCAAAAGACTGATGTCATATCTTGTCTTGTTATATTGATAAATATTAATGTGGAAGTTAAAGACTGTCTTCCAAGAAGAATAACTCTTCACTGGACATTGCAAGATGAGAGACAAGACTAGACTCCTGAATGGAAGAGAGCAGAGTTACAGGAGATCCTCCCAGTGATTACTGACCTTTCACCATTTATTATCCAGTGGAATCAGAGTTTGCATTTCTATCACCCTTTTCAGCCAAGGATTTTTAGCATTGTTGCTAACATTATGGCCTGATTTTTCACACACGCTAATGGAAATCAAGAGTAATTCCACTGAACTGAACGGAGTTACTCCACTATAATTGGATGTAAATGGGGAGCATCCATGCCTCAGAGGGACAAATCCTTCCCTGCACTGCTCCCAGGATGGAACAGCTATGCATCACCTCTCATGTACACAAAGGCATAATCTAACTTTGTGGGACTTACTGTGAGGTCTTATCCGATCCACAATGTAGAGAGAAAAATACAATGGACCGCATATGGTTTCAAACTCTCCATGAAATGGAACCTAAGCCAACAGTCCCAGTATCAATTGAATGCATTCATGGTTTTGAATAACTTGCACAGTATTATATAGCTTCTGAACAAAGATTGTTCTCTAGTTATGGAGGGGTAATCTTAGTGTCTTCCAACACATCTATGATTTTAGACTTCCACCACAGCTTTTTAGAGAGATAATCAAGTCACCACATCTACAAAGTATTTCATATGTGATCCAACAATGTCCAAAATGCAAGGGAGTATGCAAATGGTACTTTTGCACACTGTCAGGAAGGAGAGAATACTTCAACGGTCCATTCTTTTTATTCTAACACTATAATATATTTAATATAAAAAGATAATGTAATGTAAAAGTCAAGCCAAAAGTACTCTAAATGATGAAAGTTGAAATGAATTGGTTTCAAAGAACACCATAGAAATAAAATGAGAAAATCAAAACTATTCTTTTCTACTTTTTCCTATAAAAAATATTTCGCAAAACTGGCACATTCCCACAAAACATTTCAGTTTCAAGGAAACTTCATTTTTCAGTAGAAAACTGTTCCATTGAAAATGTTTTGACTAGCTCTATAAGGGAAGTAAAATTAAATTAACTATTCAAAAAAAAAAAAAGGACATGAACTGGGCATTCCAGCCAAGCAGTTTTTCTTCTGCTTTTGTTTCCATATGAAAAATCATTACCTTTTAAAAGGCAAAAATAGAAGCAGAGGGTGTAACCATAGAAACTATCTCTAGTCATAAGTAAAATGTATTTATACTTATACTACATGGAGTCCCAAAATATCCACAGTTATTAGTGAGCAAAGATGACAAACATGAATGTAATTCTCTCTTAAAATAAACTGTGTTGGGACAGTAATCACAGGTCTTAAAGGGGTCACCTTTTGAATGTGCAAATCCTTAATTCCAGAAAAGTAAATATCCTCCTTTGCACCCTCATACCCTTTGCATGGAAGAAATATAATGTCATAAAGTCAGAGAAGCCTGGCATTTGAGAGGAGTTATCCTGCAGCTTACACTCTTTTGACTCCCAATCCTGCTTTTAAACTGATAGTTCATTTTTCTGCTTCCTACATAAATGGCCACAAGAGCATTGAAGTTTTACCGAACAATATTCAGAGCTTGACTACAGATGTCATGAATGTGTTTTTGCAGCAGCAATAGAGCATAACTTTTAAATATCAATTATCTAGTTGTTAGTTAAAGGGCCAAAGTCACAACTTACAGAGCCCAAAAAAATAAAAGTTGTTTCACCTGTTTCTTATCATCATTTCTTTCATTCCTCCACCCTTTCAGATTTCACCTCATCCTGCTTGTTCATACATTTTTTTCTATTTTTACTGGCTTGAATAATTAGTAGCTTTCTCATTTTAGTATTAATTTTTCAGCAAACAGTATAATTTGTCATGTTCTTATTTAGTTCCACCAGCTCAGGTAGGGGCAGATGACTAGGCACTAGAAGTATGGATAGCAAGCAGATGAGGCAAGCACAGGGAGTCCTTTCTGAGGCGTGGGTCTCTGGTCACTCTGCACAGTACCATCCTCCAACTCGTGCTCTCTCCTCACCCAGTCAGCCACTGCTAATCCCTCCACTCTGTTCACTTGCAGAGTGACTAATACACTGTGCATCCCCTCCACTCAGCCTTCCCCACACACTATCACCATTCTCAGCTGACACTACTCAGATGCCCAACATACATAGACCTCACCTTCCATTCCCTCAAACATGTCCCCATTCCATCAGTGCCCCACCCACATGACCACAATCACTGCCAGCCCTACCTCCAAAACACATGCCAGCACAATTCACCACACTGGGATTGCTCTCCTGGCAGCACCAGTAAGAGACCAGGTAAAAGGGGCAAGGATAAGCAGGAGCCCTTTTTTCCTGGTCCTCTCTGAAGAGCCAGAGCTCCTCTTAATAGCACACAGGAAAAAGTATTATCCTTCTCTTCACTAAGTATTCAAGACAAGGGGCCTGGGGGTTCAGCAAGCCACTAGGCAGACGACATTTGAAGTAGACTTGTATGTGTGAGTGTCTTTCCCTTGGCTAGCCCCTTCTCCTCTCTGCCAGTATCAGACTGTGGAAGAGAGAAATTTAACATCAATAGAAGCCTAGGACACCTTGCAGGAGCTGCCACCGTGGTATTTTCCCTGGGAACAACTTGCCTGAAAGAGGAGAGCAAAGTGTGAGGTTTGCAGAGCTGGCTGCTTATGCAAAGAGGAGTATGCTGTACTCCTTAAGGGGCACTAGCTGACTGCACTCATCCCAGTGCATCTGGGGAGGCCCAGGAGGCATCCTGCCACATTGTGCTCTGCACTGGGCCTTGGAGCTCTGCGGGGCCCCTTGCTATAGGCTGTGATAACTGCCACCCTCTCACCTGATCCTGAACCTTTAAAGTAAATGGCAGTTATGCTAATGGCTTCAACAGGCAGAGGATCAGCATCGCATCTCAACTCAGGGTCAGCAGGAAAGAAAATATGCTGCCCCCATATTTTTGGGCAGGTTTTGCAGCCCATTGGACTAAGTGAGTCCCAGTAGCTGTTATCCATTTCAACATTAATGGAACTAATCTGCCTCTTTCATATTTAATTCAAGAGGGATCAGCCAAGTATTAACATGACTAAAAATCTCACTAATGCTTTCTGACTGTAAATACCATTTAATGCCTTTATGGAATAAGTCTAAACTGCTACATAGCGTAGCTGAGCAAACAACCTTTGTGGAATCTCTCTCCAAGTGTAACATAAAACCAGTCGAGTCTGAGACTTACATTGGCTGCCGCTGCTGCTGAAGTCACTGATTAGCAGAGCTGGCAATCTCATAACTTGCAGTGGGTTTGACTAGAGATAGGCAAAATTATTTGGATAAAATTCAAACTGGACCAAACCTTTGAGAGGAGCGGGGCTTCGTGGTGAGAAAGAGGAGCAGTGTGTCAGCATGGGGCACTTCTATTAGGCGTCAAAGAGAGCTGGATGGGGGAGGAGGGGAGAATCTGAGCTAATTCTGTTTCATTTCACTGAAAAAGAGTAAGATATCAAAGCAATGTAAAGGTATAGACAGTCCATTCTGTAAGTCCAACATGAGAAAACTGTGCTCTAAATTATTTATTTGCCCTTATGAAAAAAGGTTAAAATAATGCTCTAAATTGTTCTGATTTTTATTTTATCTTCAGAACCTTACACAGTACACTTTCCCCTTATTTTGTGTATTACAGTAGTAACAAGAAGGGAACTGGCAATTGGGCACCATTGTTCTAGATGCTATACAGATACATGGGAAGTGACAGCTTGGCTGTGTCCTAACTGGTTAGCAGCTGTATATAGTTTGGAATTAAGATTCCATAGACCACTGGTTTAATCGTGCAGCTCACAGAACACAGCATGCAGCTTCTCCATTTGTAACTAACTCAACTCGATATATGGGAAGTGACAGCCCCTCCCGCAAAGGTTTTACAAACCAAATAAAGAAGACAAAGGATGAGAGAAAAGCAATGCTATTATCCCTATTACGTAAACATAAGTAAGTGGACTGAAGTTATATAGGCTAGAACCAGGAAGTGATCAGGTATTCCTAAGTCCCAGTTCAGTGCCTTAACCACAAAGCCAGCATCCTGTTTCTGTAGGAGGGGGACATGTGGCATAAACCACAGCAAATGAATCATATATACTCAAAGACTATTAAGACTTCAACATTAAGAGAAATTCTAAATTAAGGCTGAATGTTCATCTTTTTCTTATAAAAAGTGTTTATTGAATTTGACATAAGACAAAGCATAACATGACATAACATGAGGCTACCAGAAGAGAAGCAGGGAATGTTATAGTCTGACATGAAATAACTGCTGTGATCTCCTATACTCAATTTTGTAACTAATTTACATGTAAACACATTAACTCATTAAAAGGCAAATAAAAACCTTTTAGATGAGAGCCTAATGATGAAAACATTTATAATGTATAACATGTATAAACTGTCAATTTTTATCAGAATTTCCAAATTAGAGTGGGGAGTGTCTCTAGTATGTAAATGAGTTTGGGTTTCAGATTAGTAAAAAAAATTAACTAATCAAAACTTTAGCATTAGACGCTGTATCCAGTGTCATTAACTCACACAGGAAATCAGGTACTTCGTCAGGTTGCTGTCTTATGTTAATAAACTAGTTTAGATTAAAGGGAAGACTTTGTTTTTTCCTCTTAACATTCACACCTTTTTACAACAGAGGAATGGCTTGTAGATCATTAATCTAGTCTTTGAATGACTGCCACTGCTCAGATTTCCAACAGTTAGTGATACACTCTCTGGCCACCGTCAAGGTAGAATGAATAAATTTTGTTTTATATCGATGAATTCCTTGTGGAATCCCACAGCTCCAGAGGGCACCTTGGCAGAGTAAATGGTTCCGTTCCACTGTAGACATAGAGGCTAACATAGGGCTGTCCATATAGGATGCAGAGTCCTGCTCTATACAAGCTCTCTGTGCAGCAGGGTGGAAACAATGGGACATGACAGGGGACGGGAGGGGCCAGAAGATCTACTGCTGCACAAATCTTCCCATCCTCCCACACGGATCAAGGGGAATTGTTTCTGTTGTTCTTGATACATGTTTTGCTGTTTCCCAGCATCTAATTAAAATGGGACAATACCAAATGGGCAATTAGAGGTGCTCTTAACTCTCACCTCTTTGACATAACAGTGGGACTGCTGGGCGAAGGGAAGCTATTTTTTGAGATGTTAAGTACAGCCTGTCACACGTGTTAAAACTATAAATTTAGAGTCTCTTGTTACATTTGAGATTACGGCATGTGCTTCATTACATGGGGATTCTTCTCACTCAGTAAAAAGAAAAAACAGACATAGTCATTAATTTCTATTTTCTTCTTTTTTGTATTATCCACAGGGACTAGAAATTTGTATTAATATGTGGTGAAAATGTTCATTATTATCTCTTATTCTTAGCTGTTGCAGTGGTCTTGTACATGTGATGGGCTGCCTCTGAGACACAGTGAGGTTGGGGAATTAAATTTGTATCTTGATTTGCTTTCATCGATTTAGCTCAGGCCCTTATCAGACTTTGAACGTATATTATGGCAGCGTGATCTAAAATTCTTCACATATCAGCTTAATGTTCTAGGCATAACTATGCAGTTTATTTTTTTCAACTCACTATTTTGTAAAACTCTGCATTTGAATTAGATCAGAATTTTGCAGTTTATTCTAAAAATAAATTTAAAAATATTATCCACCCCAAATACAATTTTGGAAAAACATTTTTTTCATTATTAGATGTTCCAGTTCAAATAATTTCTAACCATTTGCCCTAACCTTATTTTGCTGACTTTCCTTTCAGACCAGCTTACTGATATTTATACTTAAAACCCTTTTATATGGCAGAATTGATCTTGTACTTATTTAATACTGTTTGACAGAAAGAACATACAAAACAGAGGTCTTCTCCAAATCTGTCCTGGATTTCTGTTCACTTATGGTACAAAGTCAAGATGTTGATTTTGACCTATAAGTAGTTTATGGGTCCAGCTTATCCAAAGACTAGCCACTTCCTGGCAAGCTACTGATGCACTCATGGTTTAACCATCTGGGAAATGGTGGTGGGGCAGTTTCTGACACTACTGAACTTTAAGATATAGTGTGATTCTTTCACACATTCACCTGAGGAAGCTCAAGGTGGTGATAAGGAGGATGTGAAGTTTGGGGTGCTGGAGCACTTCTAATTAATAAGGAGTTGTCTGTTCATTTTATTCTTTGGTATATGCACCTAGAGTGAAATTCATCCCTGTGCAGAAGGCCTGTAGTAGAGTTTATTAGACATGTACTTTATTTTAGAAATAAATTAAATATGCGGCACTATGAACTTAAATGGCAAGCTAAAGCTAAAGCTCTGTTGGTGTGCTGACTAGAGACGGACAAAAATTTTTGGATGAATAATTTATTCACTGAAAAATAGTTTTGTCAACTGAAAAAATATTCACAAATTCATTTAGAATTCACCAAAGAATTCTGAACAAATCAAAACGTTTCAGCATTTTTGGTAATGTTGCTCGTTTCCTGCCTCTATGACTATTTATCATCACCGTGGTAATGCAGAGTCAGGATAAGAATATGAATGACGTAGCCTGACTAGTCAATTATTTATAAATGGTAGAACAGCTTCAAGAGGAGAGACTGAGAAATATGAATACCAGGATATCCTATGGCCCACTGGTTAGGGCATTGACCTAAAATGTAGGAAACCAAAGTTCAATTTCTCCCTTTTCCCTGCTGTAGAGCATTGAAGCTGGGCTAAGCTTAGAAGGGAGTTGGCTCTGCTGCCTCTTCCCACTTCTTGAATCATTCTGCTTGCTTTTGCCACCATGCTTGAAAGTCTAAATGAAATTTTTCATTTTGACATTAATATTTTGATTCACCAAAAAAAAAAAAATCTGAAAAATGTAGTTTTCAGTTTGAACCAATTTTTTTTCCAAATTTTTCAAAACTGACAGTGAACCAGGAAAAAAACAATATTATTTGCCTAGCTCTAGTGCTAACATTCATTATGTGGGTGGTGTTAAAATTGTGAAATAAACTAGATGTTTTACCTGAAAGAAATAGTCAACTAATATCTGTTGAATAGTTGATTTATGAATTTTATAAGATTATTTGCATTAATTGTTCAAGTTTTATTTTTGTTGTTTATTCACCCATTTTAATGTCAGTTAACTATATATCCCATAACTTTCACCTGAAACATGTCACCTGTCTTTCCAACCTCCCAATCCCACCTCTGGAAGGAACAAAATCAATCAAAGCACCAAAAACAGTCTGGTCAGAAGTGTTTGCAGGATTGGAGATATAATCTCTAACATTTCTACAGATAAGGAAGATTATCCATTAATTCAAATGGCAGGGAGGAGGAAGTCCTGAATTGTATCTCTTGCTTTTTTGACTCTGAAGTATATGTGACTACAGGTTCAATAGTACCATATTGTAGGTGAGGGAAAATGCTAGTAAATGGAGTTTACCTACTTTTTATTTGGGGATTATGGAGGTTAGTTTAGCTTAGTTTACCCATGTTTTTCTTTTTTTTTTTTTTAACCACTACACCACTAATTAGAACATGCAGAGAATAGACTGTTGGATTAATGTTCAATTGTCAAAAGTAAAAATGTAGCCCAGAAGGTTAACATTTGGTAACAAAATGTGGCATGTAATTCTCCTCCTCTACACATGTATCAAGAGTGTTACATTTAAATATTTATTGACAAAGTTTTATATTGACTTTAATATTCCTGAATTAGCCTCATGCAATACAAAATAAGCAATCAAATTGCTACGGCAAAAATAATTTACATTGCTAATACTTTAAGCATTCTTTTATTAAACATTGTATATAACAATGATAAAAAATGTGGCTTACGGCAAATACACAAAATAAAAATTGTTTGTGCCAGCAACAGCCAAAGTTCAGCTTGTGTTGAATGAAATGAATTTTTTCTATATGATGGGGGGCAGTTATTAAGAAATACAATTTATTTATTTATTTCCTACACAAATGAACATGCATTATTCAGAAATGAAGCCTTTTGTCTTTAATCTCATGTGCTACTAAGAGAGCTAGTGGCAGCCACGTACCATATAGCATTAAAACCATAGGAATAACAGCAAAGCAGCAGTGACAGGTGATCTGTAAATAGACTGGATAATTTTTGGCCTTCGCCACTTCTGCCAGCCACGAAAGAGAAATCCAATTAGAAATTTGCAGGGTAAATATCTACCCTGGTATTCCTCTCTTCTAACTTGTGAGGAACCCAAAGTCTTCTATTAATAAACCTTACATTTTTGTGGGGATTCTCTCCTGTACAGGACCAGCAGAGCATGATGATCCCTTGGCTCAGTTCCCTGTAGAGATCTGTCCATATTTTGAAGCTGTCCTACACAGATGCTGAGGGCTCAGCTCTAGCACCTTGACTGGTAACATTAGGAACACCCAACATCTTGCAAGTATATTGGCTAATAGTGGGGACTGAACAGGGACCATCTGAGCTAAAAATATTTCTCTTTATAGCTGGAGTTAAAAAGTCAATATTTCAAGCAGATAACAGTTAAAAGTCCATATTCTTTCTGGATAGTGTACATCTGGATTTACACAACACACACTGACTAGTGAGTTACACAAGACTGAATTCTTACAATGTAGTGAAAGATGCAAGTACTCAGCTCTTCTCAGGATTTGGGCCATGGATTTCATTGGGAATTATGGGTGCTCAACACCTCTCATAATATCCTACCCATTTCCCATTAATTCTCTTAGCAAGAGAGCCCTTTTGTAAATTTAGGACTAGGGTCCAGTGGGATAAGTCTAAATGTCTTGTGTGTTTTCAAATAAAATGCAAGGCAAAACTCTCAGATACTATGGGGATGCATGCTATAGAAATGCCAAATTAATTAAATGCCACACCAAAGGTACAAT
This sequence comes from Emydura macquarii macquarii, assembly GCF_026122565.2. Classification (NCBI taxonomy): domain Eukaryota; kingdom Metazoa; phylum Chordata; order Testudines; family Chelidae; genus Emydura; species Emydura macquarii. Next base: position 12,970,480 of record NW_027130520.1, on the reverse strand, counting down.
AAAAATTGTAAGTATTTTAGATAAATAACCACCCATAGGAATTTATGGGTGTTAGATTAGCTGCAGTCTTTGTTTGAATTATGCAGTCCTGATCTTCAATTTTTTAATTAAGTTTTTCTTTTCCAGTAATTCTTAGTATGTTTCTGTTGAATTCAGGAATCAATTGAAATACTGTACAAAGAAAAACGTAATTAAAAATAGAAGAGCAGGGCTACATAATTCAAACAAAGCTTGTTCCCTAGTTAGTACAAAGATCTGGATCTCTTCATAAACTAGGCCCATTCAAACCAAATTCATTTTAATATAGCCAAATGAAAACTTTCATAGATCTAGCTACAAGGAATGTATGCCATACCTACATAATGAGGAACTGAGCCCTAGAAAGCAATGATTTTGAAAAGGATTTAGGGATCATAGGGAGAAACTGAACATGAGCTCCCACTGCAATGCTGTTACAAAAAGGACTAATTTAATCCCTGGATATCTAAACAGGGGAATAGTGAGTAGGAGTGTAAGGTGAATTTAACTCTGTATACAGCATTAGTGATTCCCCTACTGGAATATTGTGTATAGTTCTTGTGACCTGTCTGTGCCTAGGGTCTGTGCCTGTGACCTGAAAATGCCAAAATCAGGACAAGCTGCATTGGAGAGCAGATTCTTTCAACACTGGTGGGTGACACTGAAGTCAGACTTCCCAACCAGCCACAAACAATGCTTCTGATTCCCCACACTAGTTATCAAGAAGCTAATACAAAAATATACACAGCCTCCTTTACTGCATTTCAGTATCTGGCTCCCAATCAGCCACTAGGTCCAGTAAAGAGAAATTATTTAAAACTCTATGCTCTTTACCAGAAAGGTTCTCCTGACCCCAAAGGTCAGCCAGAATACCAGATCAATATAAGTTTGTATCTTACTGAAAATACCACGCTGCCAGCCAATCCTTTAGTAACTAAAACTAAAGGTTTAATATAAAAGGAAAGAAACAAACTATAAGAGAAATGTTAAATGGTTAAAGCAATCACATACATACAAATGATTTGAAAGTCTAAATGTATCAAGTTTCCAGTAGAATTGTGGAGTTAGCAGGCTTATACAGTCCCTCTGGTGTACATCCAGTACCTGAATGGGTCTCAGTCCTTTGATTCACAGCTTCAGTTGTAGATGAATTGATTCAGAGGAATGGAGACTAAATAGTCCATGTACAGAGTTTGTTCAAATTCTCCCATGAAAATTAGCAGGCTGGTCCCAGGCTGGTTCTGGTATCTCAGTCTTGCAATCCAAATTTTCCCTGACAACGTTGGACAGATTTGAGATAAAAAGGATCAGTCCACTGGAGAGTCTTTTATAGATCCATGCAGGCTGACTGATATTTTCTTGACAACAGATATCTCCTTGAACAATTAATAGATGATTACTTGGGACTCTGAAGTACCATCTCCTATGTCCTGAGCACACCAGTAACTAGTTACATTAGCACAAGGTAATTGGCCATTTACAACCATTCACAGGTATTTACTACTTAAACTTCAAAGAGAAATATAAACAATAGTATTGTTACATTCAAAGTTCCATCTACATTTTCATATGTTCTTTTTGAACTCTTAATCAACAGAACAGTGACAGACAGGAAAGTAGTTTATCTACATTGCTAACCTCTAACAAGAGATACATAAATAACATCAAATAGCTATCAACAATACACTTGCATATCAAAGCTCTAGTCTATTTATAAGAAATTACTCTCACTACCATTGTATTTTCCTATAATATATCTTGAAAGGTCAGAGTTGGGCCATGAAACTTGCAAAGTTGCTTGGCTTTTTCAAGCCTAGCGTCACAGTTCTGGCATCCACATTTTTAAAAGATGTTGAAAAATTGGAGAGGGTGCAGAAAAGAGCCACAGAAATTATTTGAGGACCAGGAAAAATGCCTCACAGTGAGAAACTTAAAGAGAGGTGTCTTGATTACAGTGTGTAAATATCTTCCTGACAGGGAGGAAATAACAGGTACTAAAGGGCTCCTTAATCTAGTGGAGAAAGGCATAACAAGAACCAAAGGGTGGAAGCTGAAGCCAGAAAAATTCAAATGAGTTATTGGGCTCAATATAGGAATAAATGGGTGAATGTTAATGGCCTGTAATAGACAGGAAGTCAGATTAGATGATCATATGATCCCTTCTGGCCTTAATCTCTTTGATTCTATGAGTATGAAAAAGTCTTTAAAATAGCATGCTGATTGTTATTCTCCCATATTGTCTTCTACACCTAGAACATCATCCGTGATTCAGTCTAGAGCTGCTCACAGTGTATACACTTAAGCATGTGCATAAGTTTTTTGCAGGGTTGGTGCTTAAAACACAATTCACAATTTGTTCCACAACTTATGTAACTAAATAAAGTCACATTACAATTACAGCATGACTAATCAACTGTAATATTAGCAACCGGCAAATTGTGTCATAGTTAGTTATTCAACTAGCCTGGGTTGTTAATTTTACAATCATACAACTCAAAATTCACATTTGTTGAATATTCAGGTATTTGAAGTAAAAATGCACTCTCACAAGTATTTACACTAACAAACTCTGAGTGCTTGAAAGTTCTTAGCCTATCTTCCAGTATTCTGAACATCAGAGAACTTATAATTATTTTCTCAAACTAACTCATTATTCAAATTTTCTCCACGTTTGTTGCAATATGGATTGACTGTATCCAATAATCAAAGTTTGAACTGTGTTGGCTTAGTTGTCTCACAAGTCATATGGTTTTTGACCCATTGCTGGATGAGCATAGTTTTAACAAGGGCTGATCCATCTTCCAGTGGGGTCATTGTACTAGCTTTAAAGAGCTTTGGACCAGACCCATAAACCAGGAAGAGGGACTTAAAGAAATACCTGTGACTTTAACTCCCTTAAATAGAGATAGCAGTTTAGGGAGAAGTGAATAAGCAGGCTTAGAGTTTGTCTATATGGTACATTAGTGTACAGAAGCTGGGATGTAAATTCTAGTGTGCACCAACATATTGTGCACTAACTGACTTCTGTGGAACATGATGGCATGCACTAATTATTTCCTAATGCACGTTGATGTAGTATTGTTTGAAATAGGACTATATTAATACACACCGGGGAACTATTACTGCATGCCAGGAGGGTCCACACAGACCAGTTTGTGTGCGACACACTAGTGCACACTAGAATTTACACCCCAGCTGGTTCATACTAACTCACCATGTAAACAAAACTTTAATGAATTATACATTTTTTTCAGTGCTAGTAATTTCACACATGGCTCTTGAATGAAGGGGTATGGTGAGATTCTTGTCTTACTCAGCTAACTCCCTCTGTGATGGAGCTGAGAGATTTGGAGGACCCCACTAGGGTCCTATACCATGCAAAATGCATAACTACCAGTGCAAATACTTGAATATGAGAAGTTAACATTCACTTTCTGTGAGCATCTATGCAAATAAAATAAAGTTACTTGAATGTTTGTGGAAAGTGATCAGATAAAATGGGTGCATGCACAGATAAATTTAATTCATTTTTAGATTCAGACAAATACTTACAGAAAAAATATGGCAGTGTTCATCCCTCTCTAACAAATCAGTAATATAGTGTACATCTGGATAGCGCCTTTTATCCTGAACTATCCCAAAGCACTTTACATGTCTCTCATCCAAAACATTACATTAAGAGAATGTTAAAGGTTAAATTTAAGCATCCAAATCTTGACAAAGTAAAGGTAGAATGTGCAGCTTTAAAGCTGTCCCCTTGTACATCTTAATTGTGATACAGTTTTAATTACATGGTCATAGACTATTTCTCAGATCATATTATTGGCTAATATACAATTTTCTACAATATTAGATATACCTGTGTAGCATCCTTATTATATTCTACTGGGTCAATGCCAGACAACCATCCATGAAAGCCATTTATCTGAAAAGTATAGAGTAGGTACATAACAGCCTGTAGGTAAATGTAATAGACAGGAATAATGAAAATTTCTTGCTATGTTTTCAACTCAGTAACTGCCTCATCTTGGTGCCTTTCTAAAGTCCATGAGAAGCTTTCCATTAATTTCAATGGGCTTTGGATCAGGTTGCCTGAGAATGGCACCCAATGAAAGCTGGCTGTTGGATGAAAATAAATTGCAAAATATATGGCTTCAGAATAAGACATATTACAGCAAAGCACTAATCACATGCTTCACTCTCAGAACATCAGTAATCCCATTGGTTTTACTGCAGTATTCAGTCACTTTTTACCATTGAGAGATGGGGTTTTTTTACTTTCTACTCATAACTATTGCAATTCATAGACTTTCAAGGGGATTTTTTAATAAAGGAGAAAATGTATTTTGTCCCCTTTCCTTATACTCAAAAATTGCTAAACCAGTTGTCCTCAAACTTTTTAGAAACAATCCAAACAAAAAATACAATTCATTTTTGAGCAGTGAGCAAACCTGAAAAATTTTAGCTCTTAAACTGAAAGTTTTGCAAATTTATAAGTGGGTGTGAGATTGAAAACAGGAGATTGGGATGGAAAATCTTCTGTGTCCTTTTGCTATAGTTTCTCTGACCTTTGCTGCCATTCCTACTTTAATAGCAGTAATTTCAGCCACCACTAAAATATGTCATCCCTAGGGTGAAATGTGGCAGCTATATGATAGTGCACAGGAATGTAGTACAGGAACAGTTCTATTTGTAACAAATGCTTTTTTCTCTGTTGAGTTACTATACTACAAACCCCAATTTTAACACAGTTTGATTTTTTAAAAAGGAGACCAAGTCTACATTTTGGTGCAGCACTTTACATTATCCTTATATAAAATTAACTTGTATTCTGGCATCTCATTATGACTGGTAATAAGCTGATTCTCCAGATTCATCTGGTTATTTTCTATTTGCATGAATTTGCAGTTCCTTGTTTTGTAATGTCTAAGTATAAGTCCTTCCGTCCTTCTCTTCATAGATTCCAACAAGGCCAGAGGAACCATTGTGATGATCTAGTTTGGCCTCCTGTATTACACAGACCATATACATTCTCCAAAATGATGCTAACTCTTTCACATAGTCTTGTAGCTATGGGAATATAGTACTACAGTTTTATGGATCAGTGGATGTTATTAAAGCAGGTTTTAAACAAAATGTCTTTTGGCCAAACACCGAACTCAAATAAGCATGCAGCTCTCATAGAAGCATATAAGAGTTCCATGTTGAAGGACAGAACTTGAGCCAAAGACACCTAGGAGTCAATTGATTAAATGGCTCTTACATATTTTCTCTCAGGTGAAGTATACTGATTAGACAGATTGTTCATGATTAAGTAACAGTATCATTCCAAGTGACAATTGTGAATAAGAAAATTGTAGAGATTTTTGATGCAGCAAAGATTATTTGAGAAAGTGATTTGACAAACTTCAGAAGCTTCTGTTTACACACACAATATAGCCTAAGCTGTGCTGCTATGTCTACACTGGCGCACGTACCCAAGTACTGGAGCGTGTTCATGCTTGTGCGTGCTCAACATATCCAAACCCAAGCATCCACATAGTCTGTGCTGGACATGGGTATTATGTTGTGTACTTGCATAAACCCATGAACACAAGGAGATATTCTATGAACCACTTTGTTGTAAGTGCTGTTCCTTGCTTTGACACAAGAGCAATGGCACTTCCGGATCACACTTTTTTCCTCAAAGATTGGGTAGAAGTAATGGGCTAACTGGATGACGATATCTTGTTCCTGCTCCTCAACACAGGAAAAAAGATTTATGCAGTGGAGGAGAGGCCCTGGGACACCAGATGCTATTTCAGCAGTAATTTTTGACTCATCAAAGAGGGCAGGCAATGAAGGTCTATGAAAATCCATTTATGTCATGATTATGTTAATTGCTGCTGCTGTTGCCACGGTATCCCTTTCAGCTCACCATTGCTTCTAGTGCACAAGAATCAGCATATTGTGGTGGGATCACTTCATTTTGGAAATCAGGAATGATCAGCTGTGGCTGTGCAGAACTTCCACATGAAGAAACAGACCTTTAGGTAGCTGTGTGAGGAGCTTGCACCAACCATCCAGCATCAGAACACTTGATTCAGGAAAGCTGTACCTGTTCATAAGCAGGTAGCTATTTCCTTGTGGAAGCTGGCTACCCCTGACAGCTATAGGTCCATTGCAAACTACTTTGGGGTGGAAAGTCCACTGTTGGGATCCTGGTTACAGAGGTTTGTGAAGCAGTTAAAATTATGGTTTACTCACAGGTGTTTGCCATAAGAAATGTTCTAGAAATAATAGCAGGTTTTCACAGGCCACATTTTCCAAACTGTGCAGAGGCCAGTTTTTGCCCAGCACAAGGGGAAAGTGAGTATGTGAACTGAAAACGTTACTACTCCATCGTTTTCTGAGAGTTACTGGACCATGGAGGCAGATTCATGAATACCAATGTTGGGAACACTGGAAAGGTAATGCTGAGATTAGGATTGTACTTGAAGGGGGAAGCTAGGACTTTATTCCTCAGAAATGATATTGTCATTTTCGGAGACTCCACATACCCATTCTCACCTTGGCTCATGAAATAATATACCAACATCAATGGTCCAGGAAAAGAGAATTTGGAATCAATCTAAGTAGCTGCATCCTTCATTCTCATATGCTGTTTACAGCCTGTGAGCAGAGGCACATAAAAGTGAGAAAAGATTATTAGTGGTTTTAACAATTTAAACTGTTTATACCATCTCAAGGGATTGTGGAGCAGAGAAAAGTCCGTCAAGGGGCCATGTTACCAATTTACAGTTTCTTCTTTTAAGGCTGGCCAACATTTGGAGAACGTTCCAGTATTCAAAGAACCACAATAGAAAAGAAGTGGATTTCCAATCCTGTGCAGGAAATCAAGCACTGTATGCTAGGAAGATGTTTCTGCTAATGATCACTCTTCTCCGTGTTGCTTAATGGAGGGGGATGGTCAACTAGGAAGATGGTCTGAGTACATTTGCACTGCCTATGAACCTAAAGAACCAGTTGGAGTTCCTGCTGCAGGGGACATTTGCTGAAATATCCTTGCAGGACTGTGGGAGAGTTAGAATGGAAAGTGATTACATTCTGAGCTAGAAATTGGAGATTACATGCCATAGGAGATCTGAACCACAATCCCCATACTGCTGGCAGTACCAGAAAATTCTGCCTCTGTACCTGCATGATGACAGTGAGATGGACATCCAGTTCCTCACAGCAAGCTTTCACCTCAAACAGCAGGAAAGGAGTATTACATTCATTTTTCTATAACCGCTGGACTGGACACTTCGCCCTCCAAAGCACAGCATGCTTTCTGTATCTTTTCCTTACAGAAATGTAAGTTTTAAAGAACTTTGCTCCCTTCACCAAACCAGACCTTTCCCTTCTCTCCCTCTCCCCACAAGCAGAGTAGCTGTCCTTATATGGGAAAAGGAAACGAGAGCTGGGAAAAGCACTGTAACTGTATAAGGGACCAAGCAATGTCATAAATACCTTTTCCTTACAGAAGGGTAAATTGTCTTGACATGTTTTTCTCCCTTCCCAATCCAAAACTTTTCCTCCCCATCCCACCCTTGGCTCCAGGAGCCTTGATACCTGACATGGGGCCAAGGAATGAACAGACACAGAGGCAGGCTGGTTTTTATTTTGGTAGCTTTTACAAAATTTGCTTTAGAAACCACAGTGTTTGCTGGGTTCTGACAACCCAAAGCTCATGGTAACTTTACTTTGTGCAAAGTGGTGTCAGGAAATAAGCCAAATGGAGCCATCCAGCCGATCGATAGACTGGTAGAAACAGTATAACACAAAAGTGCTCTTTCTTCAAAGCTATCCTTTACTTAGGCTCAAGCACAACACAAGAATGGCCTTACTTTAAAGCTATACTTTACTTAGGCTCAAGCACTTACACACATCCTCAACATGTTAGTAAAACACGCCAACCTTCAACCCTCAATAATTACCAAAGTCTTGGGCGGTTTTCGAGTGGAAACAGCGATGGCTTTCCGATTGGCCTGATTTTCCAGCTGTCGTTGGAGGATCCTAAAGCTTTGTCCAAGAAGGGATCCCAAAGAGTCCAAGCCTCTTCCCCCCTGTTTATCCTTGTTAGTAGACAATAACAGGTCAAGAAAGAGGGGGAAATGTTTCAAAAGCTAGACCTAAAGTCTCCAGAGTACTTAATTAACTAAATGTGTTCCTACAGAATCTGCATATCTTGAGGCCCAGACAAACATCTCCCAGAGGGCATGCATAAATAAATGTATTGGTCTTTTCCTGAAACACAGATCCCAGCACATCCACCAGAGCATCAGGGATGGGGCGCAGAGTCAGGCAAAGGTTGAGCAAGAGGCTCCCCTCCCCTCCTGACTTAGTCATGCCAAAGTTGCTCAGGCCTGCAGAAAAGCCTTCCAATTATGGCTGCCCTTAGCAACAAATATGATAGTCAATATTTCACTATCAAGTGGTCTCTGGCCCTTTTACTGGTCTATCAAAATTTCCCCATACAATGGCACAGACCCTGTCAGTTTGGTTCTTCAGAAATCAATTAAAGCATTGATTTGCAACTTTGTCTCACTTGAGGGTCTTAACATAGGGAACTCAGCAAGAAAAAAGAAGAGATATTCGTGGGAAGGTGTCATCAGCTCTAGGTGTGGTTCTTTGGAGGGCTGCTTCTTCCCTCACTGGGACCCCATTAGTTTGCCTCTGGTCAGGGAGGTTCTTTGACTCTGACTGAGTCTGTCAGCATGCCTCAGTCACTTAGCTGTGGTTGAGGAGGCAGCCTTGTGCAGAGATGCTGTCCCTTCTGTATAGTAAATTTTGTTTCCTCTATTGGACATAGCCATGAGTGCCTGCCTCTGTGATTGGCAGCTCTGGCAGCTGCGTGTGGGTATGGCTCAGCTGCTCGCCTGCAGACAAGAGAGGCTTCCCTCTCCCCTTCTGCCTAACCTCAGAAGGAGGCTTGTAGACCCCATTACAGGAGGGTTAGGGGCCATGGTAACTTATCAGCCTGTAATGGTTTGTGTAATGGTGCTGGACCTTCCTCAGTCTATTCAGTGGGGGATTCTGCAACCTGGACCCGGTTAAAGATGCAGAATAACCTCGTCCTCACTCTCCGGGTCTTCTGTGGGGCCCTCCATGATCTCTGCTGCCTCATCGCCCACCTCAGTGTCCTGTTGGACAATCAGGCTGGCTGGGTTTAGGATTAAATCATGAACCACTTCATGATTAATTCAGGGGGCCCTTGGCAGCATCCAGTCCTGCTTCTCGTAGAAGGAGCTTGTACGACAAGCCCTCCCAGACCAACAGTTGGAGTCCATGGCCTTCCTCTACAGGTGCCTCAAGTGCTTCATCCATTGGCTGCACTGTTGTACAGTCCAGTGAATCCCCAACTGCTCCAGCCTCCATGAATGTTGTGGGTAGAGGTGAATGTTCCTGCTGCTCTGGAAAAACTCACAGAGGATGTGGTACTCCCCCCCAGACAATGATCAGCACCCCTCTATGCTCAGTGGGATAAGTGCCTACTCTCAGAGCTGGATCCATTGTTGATCTGTAAAGAGTGCTGCAGAAAGCGGTTCTGATGCGGTCGGTGCAGCACACTACTTCTGGTGCACGCAGGGGGACAGGCACCCTGGGATTGTGAAATAGTCAGGAAGAAAAGGGTTCAGGCCATTGTGGGAATCGATGTGGAGGACTATTGATACTCAAGACGCAGTACCCACCCCTTACTCAATCCACACTGCAAACTGTGCCCGAGCCTGACGTGTACACTTACACACACCTCTCAGGCACACCAACTTTCTCACCTTTCACTTGCTTTGAGACATGTGCTTCAGAGGTTTCAGAGTGGATAGCAGGGGGGGAAATGGCGCATACCTGCTCTTGGCCACATGTACTGTCTTTAGTGTGGATGTAGCCTGAGAGCTGTATACTCTGACTGCTCACTCATTCTTCAAATCTGATATGCAATAAGGTCACAGCCCATTTTTTTTTAATGACAACAACCGTCCCCTAGTGGCAGAGTGTGATATCAACGTTAGAATATTTTGACTTCATTGCCTGACTAAACATCTTGAGGGAAAAAAGACTGAGTTATACAGAACTACCACAAACCTTTAAAGCATGTTTCTGTCATAAAGATAAAGGTTACTTCTAGCACACTTCCTCTGGTAACATTCTGAAAGGTTGCTATAGCAACTTTTGCTATGTAAATTAGCACGAGCTTTATCACAAGATTTTTAGATTGTTGGATTTAGAAAAAAAGGGAACAGCAGCTGAAGTGAAAAATGAGCTGGAGAATGATGTAAAGGGACCAATTAGTAGTCAGCTGGGGTCCATTGACAACTAGACACTAAATGATTTTTTTTAAAACTATTGCCCTATGTCCATCATCTGATGAATACTGTGATTTCTAGCATGCTTTTATTTTCCCTTTACACTAACTTTTCTAGAAAAAGTAGAGGTATTTTGGATAAAGAAACTACCCTTGAGGATTAAAGTTGTTTGAAACAATCCAATTATGATTGAGAGTAAAGTATAATATCTCCAAAATACTTGAATTCACTTAGAAATTGATAAAACCAGGGGAGCAATCTCACAAATTAAATAGCTTATTTTATTAGCACCCAAAAATGCTGATTTCTGATTTGCCTGAATATGTGAAAAATCACTGGAAGTTCATTTTCAGCACTATTGTTCTCTGAGTGATCAGTGGTTAAATGGCAAAAGGAATGTCAATGAAGTACACGTTCAAATCAGACTTCCAGGTCTGAAGAGCAAAAGGAATTGTTGCATTTTAAATGTCATGGGGCCTGATCCCAGAAGTTGGTGGAAAGGCTCTTATTGGGCTCAATGCACTTTGGGTCACTAGAAGGGTTAGGAATCCTAGCAGTTATAGACGGCAAAGACCTATTGGAACAGAGGTTTGCATGGAGCACTAGCATTCTGCAATGCATTTACTCTGTGAACAGCTGACTCCTTGTTTTCAGGGGAAAGAAATAGAACTTTTGGGAGAGGAGATGAAATGAAGAGGAAAAACTAGCAATTATCTGTTTTCTAAAAGGAAAATCAATATGTAAATATTTCCCAAATGTTAATTTTTCAGCAATTTTCCATTCACTGTATTTGTCACTGGGATATTACGCAATTGCTAAAGAGAAAGCAGGTGGTGACAAGAGAAAATCTCTCCGTAAAGATGTGGAAAATTCATCCGCATAGATGTGGATGATAGAAAAGTTTGAGACCTTCTTTGGTAAGTTAGAAAATATATCTCTATTAGAGCAAGATATAGTTCCCCCAACAGAGGATGTAGCTGATGTTCAACATTCACTAAACTTAATTTTTGTCAAAAGTGTCTGAAAATCATTCCTGTAAAGGTGAGGTACAAAGATTTTGCTGAAATTTAAAAATGTTTTCAAGATCACAAGGTAGTGGGGGAGGAATAGGACATGCTGTTTTTGATTAAAATATAATGAAAACATTTGTATTGAAATTATATGAACACCGACTGCATTTCTTAAAGGTGGACAGGAATCTGATTAGATTTACCTTGTTGTTCAATCCAGGTTCACCCAATTTCATCTAGTTCCTTTCTTATCTAGTTCTCATCTAGTTTCTTTCTTATCTGGTATTTGATGAGAAATTGTAATTTTGCTACCTAGAGTTTTGGTTGTCTATTAGAAAGCACATCTGGCAATGTGTCGCAGGGTACATCTTTGGGGTAGGTGGATGTGACACGCTGTACCTCATGAACACCCTTATGGTGTGATTTGTGTATTATTCATGTTCACCTTTAGTGTGTAGCTGTGTGTTGTCTAATGCAAAGTATGTCATGGAAGGTGTTTTTGGAATGCTCATGGCATACTGAACGTTATTATTGTGGTAGCATATTTCATGCAATGTCATGTGTAGGTACAGATATGAAACCCTGCTATATCATATCCCCAAATGTGTGTCTCACATGGATTGAACAGATGCAGACAAACATAAATCTGTGTTTCCGTGCCCAGCAGAGGCATGCATACAGGAACAATGGAGCGGCCTAAGCACGTGTGAGCACTTTGGCTCAAATGGAAGAAATCATGCCCAATGCTGGACATGGCCAATCACCTGACCCCAGAGGGTGATGGGCCATGGTTTGAGCTCACCTGACTGGCCCTGGACTCAAGACAGTACATCCCAATGGCCAGAGTGACTATAGCTTCCCTGGGGGTGATGACTGCTGTAGCGGGACGTGGGCCCTACCTACTCCATAGGTTCCCATCCCAGGGCTCTGGCAGCAGTGGCAAGAGTGCTTGCCACTCAGTCAGTAGGGAATATGACCACAACACACTGACTCTTCTGGGGGGGGGGCAGCTGCTTGCCACTCAGTCAGTAGGGAATATGACCACAACACACTGACTCTTCTGGGGGGGCAGCTTCCCTGGGCTACTTCCTACCCTGTCTTCTGATGTGGTGGTCTGTAGGTTGGCAGCACCTCCAAGCTCCTCAACACAGATAGTTCCCTGAAACTCTGACTCCAGTTGGAGGTCTGTGGGCACTAGGATCCTGCCTGGGACTTCAGGTCTCCAGTTGCTTCGGGCAAAGGCTGTAGTGGCTCCTGGGCTGGAGCCTCCACCATGAATCCTTCAGCCTAGAGTGAGCTGGGCTGCTCCCTTTTATACTGAGGCAGCAGTCGGAGCATGCCCAGCACAGTCTAAGGTGCAGGATTTCCTCCACCCATAGTGTGGGGTTAACTCTTTCTTGGCTAGTGTGGAGTATGTCCACCCCATCACACACTGTAAAAGAAAAGGAGAATATTCCAAAGGTAGCAGAAAGCATAAGAAAAGAAGAGGATTGCATTTAAAAGAGAGCATTTTATTCACTTATATATTAGTGAAAACTAATATCAGAAGTTCCCTTTGCCTCTTCCTCCTCCAGCACCATTGCATACTCAATTTTCTCCCATCAGCAGCAGCTGGCCCAAAATCTCACTCAAACTGTCAAGTTTTGATTAAACGGCTCCATAAAAATAAGGAGCCAGATTCCAATGTCTATTAAACCAGAACAAGTCCTGACCCCAATGTTGTTTATACATTCGGTTCAGCCAAACCTGCTTTTTGGATACACAGTCAAGACTGTAGTGCTCAAAACTAATGATAAAGTTTTATATCACTGCTGCTCTCCCCAGCTAATGGTTGTTGTTGAGCTGGAGCCCAAAGCAATCAAATAAAGTTAAGCCTGGCACTAATTCCTGATCTCACCCCTTCAAGGACACTTCTTCCCAACTCCATCTACTGCACATTACACTTCATCATTTCCCTTTGCTTATGGACCTGTAACTAATTTTCAGTTCACAGGACAATATCCAAGACAATTGGCACTAATTTTCCAAGATGGGTTTGAGGACATGCTGGACTTGATTCACCTCTGCCATTGCAAGGGGTGATAAATTCACCTCTCTGTGCTAGCAGTGCCCCATTCACATTCACTCCTGAAAGAGGGCAAGAAGTATTTTACCACCAAAATCCTGTAAGAAGAGGGAAGTTTTAGGGACACCACAGGAGGCTGCCTTAGGGATCTTCTAAATCAGATACCTTTCATATACCACCTCCTTAGTCAACATTGCAATTTTGATTGTCTACTGGTTTACTGAGAGATTTCTATGGGAGGGGAAATTAACAGAGCTTTTTGTAATGCTTGGTTGACTCAATTATCAAACACTTTATTAATATCCTGACATGTCATAACTCCCCTCCTTCCCTGCTTGGAAATCAGTGGAGTCACACTACTATAAAATTGGAGTGATACAGGGATGAATCAGGCCCTGTATATGTGAAATTCAGTCAAACATAATGGCAAAATATCCATACATGGTGAACATGATATTTGATTTAGTCACTGTGATGCTCATGAATTATAATAGGTGTCCTGCAACCCTTGAACCTACTAGATGTTGAGTGCCTCACCAGCCATTGCATCCATGGGTGCTGAGCATCTTGCTGGGGCACTCATCATCTTCAAGGGTCAAGCACCTCAGGGTTAACACCCCTCTTTTTGTGTACTTGATTGTCTAGCAACAATACCTAAGGAAAGCTTTACTGCTTATGCCAGTGAGAGGATGCTGTGGACAATAAAATGTGATTTCCCTCAATGTCTCTGCTTTCATGCGACAAGGTAATTTGATGTTTTATAGCTAAATTGAGTATTGCCCAGTTCTAAACACAAATGTATGCTGCTGTTTCTGTTTTTGTACAAGGCATGCATAGAGGCCCAATATCAGGGTTTCATTCTGCTAGGCAAAATAAAAACACAGAGGGTCCCTGCCCTAAATTACATACAACCTAAAAAGACGAGACGAACAAGGGTAGCTGAAAGGAAGTTATTATTCCTATTTTATAGAGGAACTTAGACATAAAGACAGTGACTTGCCCAGGGTTACATATGAAGGCTGCAGCAGAGCCAGCAATTAAACCCAGCTATCCTCAATACCAGGGCAGGGCCTTAGCCACCAGACATCTCTCTTCTCTGTGCAATAGGTGGCAACTGTCTGTCTGAAAACATTATGGTGTAAGCACCAAAGTAGTTCAGTTATTGTGTGTCATGCTGCAGCATCACAAGTGGCTAAAAAGTCCAGTTCTTGAGTGACCGTCCTTACCACAAACAGTGCAGGTTTAAGGCACAGAGCCAGAGGATGAAGTAATATGCTGCTGTTAGGAGGTCCCAGCTGGTTTTGCTTTTCTTTAGACATATATAATTTGATGCTGTCTTTCACAGGTTTGAGGTTTGTTATATTAGGATGTCTAATATAATGAGCAGTATAGACAGTACCTACACTAATAGATGGTGCTGTATCTTTATATGAGTGTTAAGTTATTGTGTATTTTGTGATATCTGATTTATTAGGAAATTTAGTTCTGCCTGAGGTGCACAAGTTTTTACTTGCAGTGTTCAGATAAATCCCTGGAATGTCTATACGTATGTTTACACTGCAGAAATTTTACAGCAGCCTGTACAGTACATACATTACAGTCACATCTAGCATGGGTAAACAAAGCAGTATAGATAGTGAAGCACTGATTAGGCAAGTAACCTGAACCCTGTGGTATGTACCCTACAAAGCTGTCTGCACAATCAAGCGGTGTGTCCCCATCTACACTGCTATTTTTAGTGCCCCCCACTGCTGGAACCCCACTGCTGGAACCTTTTCCCACTGCTTCCCTCCCTGCCACCAGTCTTTCCCCTATCAGAGCCTTTCACTGACTCCGTAGCTACACACCACAATGTTGACACAGCCTGATTTTCACTGAACCATGCAGCTATACACTATTGCTAGTAGTGTGCTGTGTAGACACAGCCTACAAGTGAGTACTACAATAGTCCTTACAGTTCACATAATAGATGTAAATGATTGTTGTAAGATTTTGGCAAGGCATGTGTATTTTTACCTGAGGCAGATCCATACAGTAAAGATCTGGGACCATTGTTAAGGTGTACACTGCCAAGCACAATGGAGCACTGATCCTGACTGTGAGTTGTTGGTAATAGTGCTCTAAAAGTAATAAATATTAAATAGCAGGATAAATGGGCAAAGAAGGGAGTACAAACTTGTAAAATATTGTACAGTTTTTCTACGAGGCTAATGTTTTTCCTTCCATAACTATGATTTAATAATATCTGTTATATAATTTGCTACATGAACCCACTCCTGCATCTTAAAGACTAGCTTCTCTTCAAGAAAATTGTTTCATGGGGGAACAGTGCTCTCCAGTGATCAGAGAAAGGAATAGCTTGAATCATAAAAAAGGTAATTATGATTTCCTTTATTGTCTAAACAATGAGAGTCCTGTAGCACTTTAAAGACTAACAAATTTAATTTCTCCTGTTTTCTGATTATCTTTTATACATAGTATGCACGTGTTCTTGCCAAGAGTTTCTACCACTTTTTTTAAATGAAATATATGTTACAATAGTAATTACTTTATTCAGATAGTTATAATTGAAATTCTTATGGCTATTTTTATTAATTATTATTATTACTGAAACAGTTGAAAATCCAGACTTGTGGAATAGAAAGCAATTCTTTGATTGATCACATTAATATTAGCAAAGTGAGAGATGTTTTATTTGCAAAACTGATGATCTTTTCTGTTCATGCAAATTATAAATCAGCAATGCTAATTAAATGTGAGTTATGGGGAGCATCCACTAACTTTGTAATTTCACATGCCTAAGATTTAGAAAAAAATCTACCAGACCTTCTTTTTAGTTACTCCTTCTGTCCCTTGTAATAAAAACATTAAGTGATTTATAGAGTATGGGCCAGATCTTCTGCTGGTATAAATCAGTGCATTTCCACTGAAGTTAATGGAGCAACCTTTACTTACATCAGCTGAGAATCTGGTCCTATGACTTCACGGTCAATGAAATTATCAGTAAAGGAAATCAAACATGCCTTGCCTGAAAATTGATTCCAGAGCCATACCCAGGTATCCATCAAACAATTATGTTTAGTAGAACTGAGGTGCTTTGTTGGCACTTTTATGACTGCTATTAAAGTACAGTGCTAAATACTGATGGACCATTGTGGCTTGAAGCACACTTATCCTGCAGTAATTGTATATTTGTCTAAGTAGCAAATGCCTTGTGGTTTGGTCTTCATCACTGATCTAAGATACCAATTTCCTTTCACACCTTTAGGCTCCTTGAAACACTAACAACTTGTTGTGGCTGGTGTTTAACTTCCAAGTAACAATGAATTGAGAAAGGAGTTACAGATGTTCACCTTGTTCCTACCATTGTACTGATGATTATTTTTTTTTTTTTGACTCTGCTTGGAATTTGCTATACCTTGTCTCTATAGCTGCTGATTGGGAGCTCCGGATGCTATTATAATTCAGATCATAATAATATTCCTCTCCAGTCATCCAAACAGAATGTTTTTGTTCAATTGGGTGCTTAGTAGGATACAATATTATTATCCAAATAGTACTTCCACCTTCATTTTGGTTTGTTTTACTGTAGTTTTGCTTTTGTCAAAGAACTTTCCTGTAGAAAAATCAGACCAAATGCAACCAGCTAAAGAAGCAGGTTGCGTCTCCAACCTCATCTTCTTCAATATGATTTTGAGTCATTTAAACACAGGCATTGTGATGTTTGGCTTCTGAAGCTATTAGATAGCTCTTCACATTACAAAACACTAGTGCCAGCTCATGCACTCATTTTCTATCTGCTTTTTAGTTGTTACTTATAATATTATCAATTGGAAAATAGGAGGAACTTGAGAATAGCCTAAAATATGCACTGTTGGTTCCACAAAGGTGCAAACCTCCCACATCTCTCCAAAATAGAAAAAAGAAAGAAAAGCTCCACAAAACTCCTAACATATAATAAATGGCAGCAAGCTGGTGCCATGGGGATCCAATGTCTTTTAGCTGACATCGCTGTACTTCAAATGTCTTTGCATACTGTGATATATCAAGGGCAGCAGGAGAGTATGCCTATTTGCAAGCCAGGAAGGTATATCAGCCCCAGGATGATCAGGGCTTTATTCCCTGCAGCCTAACTGACGTCATGAGGGGACAATTAGGAGCCAGCTGAGGCCAATTAGGGATCAGCTGGTGCTCCATAAAAGCCCCCCCCCCCCCCAAAAAAAAAAATACACAGGGCACAAGTTGGAGGAAGCAGAGGTGTTGTTCTGTGTGGAGCGGAGCAGCAGGTTGGAGAAGCAAAGTGGGGGAGAGTGGAGGAACCTCAAAAGGAGGTACTGAGCCCAGGAAGGGGCGGCAAGGACATAGGGCCGGAGAGGCCAGAAAGACTGAGGGGGGAAAGTAGCCCAGGGGAAGAGACTGCGGCTTCAAAGTACAGAGCCAGCAGTCTACAGCTGCTGATCATAGGGCCCCTGGGCTGGGGCCCGGAGGATCGGGTGGGCCCGGGTCTCTACCCCTCTCCCCCAGGGAAGATGGGGTGACGGGCACCTTCCTGGCCCCCAACGGGAGTGAAGCACGAGACCCACTAGGGGGAAGCCGGCCATCAGCCACAATACGCATTAATCTTTGTATGGCTTGAATTCCTATAAAATAATCACTTTATCCAATCAATCTGTGGACCTAGAAAAGATCAAGTCCAATTGATAAAACTCTTCTCTTTGCCCAACCTATTAGTTATGAAGGATGCTTTTTAATTACAAAATCAAGATTGTATTTGCTTGTATGGCAGTGACAGCATTTAGATTGACAGAAAATTCTTTCTCCTAGCATAGGTGCTCCACCTCTGGGTCTCAGATGTTCCTGTACTGAGGGTCAATTAAAGAAGAAGCACAAGGTTTACTGTGGCCTTGCTACCTCTATCACCTTATTAATTTTCTGAATAATGTATTATTTTTTACCATAAGAACAGGCATTATGCAGCACAATTGCATTGGAAGTTTGAAGTTCTGATATCAAGGTGTTTATAGATTAGAAATTTGCCTGTCTGAATATATCAACTGACTGAGGCTGATGGACCAACAAATCATTAGGGCTGTTGAAATTGGCTTAATTAAAATAAGAACCAACTTAAACCTTCATTCATCCTCAGACCTGCTCATTTCTTCCCCCTCATCTTTCACACTTTGGTGGTGGGTACCTTGGCCCATTGCTGTGGCTGTTCCATTCTGGAGCTTCCCCATTAGTGACACTCAATGACTATTGTGCTTAAAAAATTCCAAGTTTTGCACACCCAGGAGCTTTCCAAGTGCATTGTGCACTCTGAGGAAATCCAGCATACACGAAGAATCCCTCCTCCCTAAAACAAATGTTCCTGTGGGGGAGACACCACAACCCTTCCCTAAAGTTTTTTGTGGCTTCTATGGAGCAAATCCTTTTCCTATGCGTGTTACAGCTGTCAGAGAAGACGAAGGACTTTCCCCAACAAAGGTAAGGAAGGAGTGCAGGACAGGACCTCTTCAAAACATTTGGATAATTCAGTTGACCTTCAAATACTTAATTAACGGGTGAGAAACTCCTAAAATAATCCAAACTTGATTATTCTTTTCTGAGTGGAACCTCTAAACTTTCATAAGTTTGCTCATGCCTGTATTGCATATGCTTTTTCAGATCACACTTTTTTCTTCTGAATGGAGCTACAGTAAAGATTCTCGGTGTCTCTATCATTCTTAAAACCTGCCTCCCTCTCCAGTTAGCTACAGTTTAATATAAACCAAGAATATAGCAATTTCTTCCATGGGTTCTCCAGGCAATCAGGCCATTTTGATTTAGTTGCTTAGATAAGGATTTAGTTGCCTAGCACTTGTATCTTTGTGGTCTTAAAAAAAAAAATATTAAAATAAACTTGTCTCTGTCCTGCATATCTTTGTCTATGTCTATGACATCTTTTGCAAAAATGAAAACAAGGTGGCCAAAAGATTACTTTTCACATTAACTTCCTCCGTAGTGACTGACTACTGAGATGACAATTATGAAACACACTGCACTAAGTAGAGGATTAATTTTATACAAATCAGTTCTCATTTCTAGCAAAATATTGAAGACTGACCTGCTAACTCTTTAAAAATATAATATAATCTTTTAGATTATAAAGTTTGGGAACAGAGATTGTCTTCCTATATGTCTGTACAGCACCTAGCACAATTTAGGCAATACTTTATCAGTCACAGGGAGGCAGTGACCCTTTAAAAGGGAAGAGGCCAGTGCATCTGTGACTCACCAGCTGCCTTTTAATTGGGTTTTAAGAGTAGGCACCTGGGCTGTAAATGGCAGGATGGCTGAAGACAGTTTGCAAGAATCGATCAGGGAAAAGGCAGGTGAGAGTTACCTGGGAACAAGAAGGAACTATCTGGGGAAAGCTGCAGAAGGTTCTCTGCAGACCCTCCTGGGAAAGAGAAAGGGGAAGACAGTGCAGGAGCTAGCCTTCTGACTTTCCTGAGCCAGAGAGCTATGGTCAGAGAAGGCTGCAGAAAGTTGAGAGCAGCAGAGGGAGATGCCTGCTGGCTCTCTGAGCCAGAAAATTGAATCTGAAGGGCCAGAGAGGGCAGATGGCTGGGCATGAGGCATGATGTGAGATGCCAGAGCTGTACAAGCAAGCCTGAGTGTGGCTACAGGTGCTGTAGCTGGTGTGTTGCATGTACTGTCTGGACTATGGTGTGGAATTCCGGACTATGGTTGTGGAATTGGTATGATTTGTATGCACAAACATTTAGTAATAAATTAACTGTGCAAGAGCTATATATACTTGGAAAGGCTATAAGGACCATTTCTGAAGATTCTGAGGGGGAAACTGAGGCAGGAGCGCTTGTCATGCCTCAGCCTGCTGCAGAAGGGAACTGCCTTTTGACAGCAACCCATTAATGTCAAGAGGATTAGTCACGTCTGGGCTGCAGGGTTAAGAGTCCTTATCCTTGCTTTGGTATTTAGTGAAAGATGAATGCTCTGACCTTCATAAGTTTTAGTCAAAATGTGGCATCTCAATTTAAAGTGACACTCCATACCTAGAAATATTTCTGGTTATTTATTCAATATCTGTGTGGTCAAGCCCTATCTTGTAACTCAGAGTTGATTTCTTGTTGCCTTATAAGTCATGTCTGACATATCATTTTTGGTCAAATTTAACTTCAGGACTTTTAACCACTCTCATTTCTCCTCACTCCCTTACAGAAAAAAACCTTTCTCACGATCATCACTTTCATATCTCAGAAATAGAAGAGATCACTATTATGTCTCTGATTTTAGTTCACCAGGTACTGTACTCTCCCCACTTCAAAATCATTTCTTCAACTCTGATAGCCCTGTCTGATGCTAATTTTCTCTCTTCTCCACTTTTGTGTTACAGGTCTTCATATGCTACCAGTGTCCAATCAAAGGACATTATAGTGTAAGATATATGTTTTCCCACAGTATATACCTAACCTTCTCCCACTGCCACCACCCTTCACACTTTCTCTCTTTTCTTATGCTTTCCATTTTTCTGTGCTCCCTCTATTATAATTCTCAATATTGCTGTTTCCAGACTGTTGTGATCTATTCCTCTGTGAGGATCAAGGTAACTAGTTTGTTATGCAGACTTCCTGCATTTGCATCACAATGACTGGGAACTTTTCCTTTATGTGGTTTCCCCCATCCTCTTTGCTGTTGCATCACAACAATTTTCTTTCTCTGCAGCTGGGTTTCCTAGTAGGTCTTTTTCCAATCCCTCAATAACTGCTGATAACCTTTTTGATAGACATTTGTGATTTGATGCTCCTGACCCTACCGTTATAGCCAAAGACCACATGAGTTTCCTTCCTCAGGATACACTAGATACTGAATATCATAAGGCTTCTATAGCGGTACCAGTCATCATTTTTCAACAACTTCTTTTGATCACTAATTATTATATCCAGTTTACTTTTCTCGTCTATGCTTTATACCATTCTTGTTTTGCTATATTTTCATTCAGTTAATTTTATTCTGACTTCCTAACTTTCAAACCTTCTTGTCTTTCTTTCGATTTTCATTCGCATTTGTATTTCTATGCCAAAACCTTCTCTTTTAGTTGGAAGATCTTAACAGTAACCAAAGATATCAGGAAAAGTGTGTGTTCTATATTTCAGCATAAGCTCTAAAATAAAGGGTGATCGTTTCAGAAGCACCTAATTCCCATTTTCCAAAGTGACTTTGGCAGTGACTTTCAGTTATTTAGGCACCTATGCTCCAAAATTCTTAAGTCACTTTGGAAAATAGGAATTAGGTGTTTTTGAAAATTTTACCTATAATAGCTCAGAACTAGGTACGTTGGCCAAAACAATTTAGAAATACTCAGAAGGCAAATTAATGGACTTCTGCTATTAAGGGTAAAATTTTCAAAGGGCTGAGTTCCAGTCTCACTTTTCTTCAGGAGCAATTTGTTTCCACATATTTTACACAAAAGGTGAAATTCACAAGCCACTGCAGAGTATTAATGCAAGATCTATGTACCACTTACATCCCAAGCCTTTAAATACAATTTAAGTGATACATAGGTCTTGTCTGGCCCTCTGGGGAATACTTACTCTTCTAACTACCTGATGTAGACCTGTAATCAGGTGACTAGGGGGAGGAGTACTTACTTTGGGTGGAATCCTGACTTCTTTGAAGTCAATGGCAAAATTCCCACTGACCACTGGCCAAGTTTTTATTCATTGTCCTTAGTGCAAATGTGGGAGTAAATTACACCTCCACAAAAGATGAAAGTTTGGCTGTAAAAGAGTTATCAATTGCTTTCCAAAAAAATCTCTCCAGTTTATTCCAGTGTGTGTTGTTTTCCACCTTTATTTATTCAGCTACTGAATAACTTATCCTCCACACTTCCCAAACTGCAGATCTTTCCTGCCAACAAAACAACACCAACAAAAAGGATGCCAGAACATTTTTTCTCTTCTTTTACCTAAAACTTATTCAAACACTTTATTTATATTTTTCATGTTTCATCCTGAGAAATACAAAATCAAACATTTATGTGCATTTCTAAACAGGAAACTGAAGCTGCAACTCCCAGAAGCCTTGTGTTAACATTTAAAAGTTTCATGGATTAAATAAAACATAGGCTATTGGGAGTTGCCTCTTCACATTCTGCTGATAAATGGTATGAAGGCATAGGTGCTGGAACTAAGGATGCAGGGGGTATTGCCTCACCTCCTGGCGTGAAGTGTTTTCCATCATTAACAGGGTTTACAGTGTGATTCAATGACTCTCAGCACCCCCACTATGAAAATTGCTCCAGCACCCCTGTATGAAGGATATTTGGCTGAACATTTTGAACAGCTTAAAAGGAGCCTCTACGTGGTACAGAAAGTATACAAAAAATAGCAGACAAAAAACAAGATGTGCAGCTTATTGTAACAGATTCTCTATGACCTAGAAAGTTGTCATTGCACTGAACATCATGGAATTACAGAACTTCCCCGTGACAGCAGATAGAACTCATATCTTCCTGATCTAAAAAGCACCCACGCTTTCCACTTGGACTAAAAGAGACTTTTCTTTAGTTGTCGCAATACTAGGACTTATGAAACATCATTTTTAGATCTGGTTGAAAATAATTTGATGGTACAGTTTTCTATAGGATGATGCAGTTTTATCAAAACCTAAATGTTTTGCAGGAATGTGTCACTCTGGACACAAATGTTCAGGAAAGTGTCAAAATGAATTATTTTAATTTGCTTGTTTTTATGTCCAAATGTTTCATTTTGTGAAGGTTGAAATGCTTCATTTTGACTTTATCATTTATTTCAACTTCTATATTACAATATAAATTTCAATATGATATTTGTTTACATTAACATAATATTGAAATTGATATTTCATTTTTACATTATTGAAATGCCATGATTTGACACTATTGAAACAAAATGTGCTGATGTTTCCAAAACAATTCTTTTAAATTCCCGTTCCAAGAGAAATTGCAAAATTTAGACTTTTTGTTCTGATTCAAAACAATTTTTTGAAAGGTTGGAATTTCCCACAGAATGGAAATCCCATTTCCTATCAATTCTAATTTTGAACTGCTGTGATTCCAGCCAGTAGAGGGCAGTGGTATGCATGCATAGTATCCAAGGCATTATACTACCACTATAGGTCTTGTCTACATAAACACTGCACAGCTAGCCTGGGTGTAAATGCTACACCCTAAAACCTAGTCTGCTGTGCACTAAATGTCCATGCGGCGTCTGCTGCCTCACATTCAGAGTTCCCTAGTGCACTTTGATCTACCCCGCTTTGAAAGAGGAGTAGATCAAAGTGCAGTGGGGAACTTTCAGTGTGTAGCAGCAAGCTCCACATTAGCAGTTACTTGGAAAGCAGATTAGTGTGAAGTAGATTGACACTCCATTTGCCCACACTGACTGTATAGACAAGCTCAGTATAAGGAAAGGAAGGAGAAAATAGAAAGTAATTATTAAGTGAATGAAGAGATGCTAGTATTACACTGTGAAAATGAGGGAAAGGAGGGACATTACAGGGGAAATGGTGCCACTGGAATGCAAGTGGGTAGCAATGGAGGGAAACATGAGACGGGGAAACCAAAGTAATACCTGAACATGAAAAGATGCAGGGCTTGGCTTGACTGACTCAAGGACAGAGCAAAACAAAGTGGCATCGAGAAATTACAAGAGAAAAGAGTGAGACAAAGTACAATGGAAGTGCTGATTACACACAGTGCTGGACAAACCCAGCACAGAAGCATAAAAGCCTTCTCAACAGGGAGAGATGGCTCCACGGCTAAAGTGAGGTTTTTGTAATAGGTGTTGTGTCAAAGGTCTAGCAGTAATGTGCTTTTTCCTCCACTAAAGTATTTTTTCACAAGTGTCATTTGTTAATTTGCTGGGAGGATTGTTCCAGCTGCCCTTACCACTGCTAGTTCAAACAGCTGAATTAAATACACTATGCTGAAGGCATTTCATTCTACACACTTTTTGTGTCTGATTGTGAAAGAGCCTTGAGCCTGGCCACCCTTTCTGTGCTCACAAATAATTGCAGGCACAACTAATTGTGAGTGCAAATGTGCATTTCATTAACTGGTGCCTGGGAGCAACCACTAGCTCTATGCCAGCAGTGGCAATTGCTGATAACTCCATCGGTAAATCTGTGCCTAATAATTTGTGATGGGAATATTGGGGGAGATGGAGGATTAAATCAGACGCTTTATTAACAAAATTATACAGCTGATTACATTGAATTACAAATACAATTACAAATTGGAGAGTGTTTTTGGTTATCCTTTAGTGTGCTAGAATTGTAGAGAAGAACTATTTACTCTTAATACCTTGATCAATAGTTGAGAGTGAAATAAAACATAATCTACAATGTTTTCAATGAAAAAATTCAGTACTGAGGTCCATCTGTCATTAAAATTCCCTTTTCCCCCCAAAGTTAATAGATATATCTGTTTCAGTGGTTAGTATTGTTTGTAGTAATTACAGTGATCATGTTCTTCTGCACAGAGATAGTGTCCAACATCCAGTGATTTAGAATATATTTGTTGACTAATATAAGTGGAAAATATGGTGCATTTCAAGACCAATTTGCTATGTTCACATTTCCTTTTGCTCTTGCTTCCAGTAGGCATACTTGGAGGCTTTGCGGATGCTGAGAGCAAACATTTGCCTATTGTCCAGCAGATCCCTTCCCTGAATCTACATATCCAAGGACTGAATCAGACAGCATCAAAGAAGATCTGCCTCATCTTTCAGAGCAATACCTGAACAGTAATATCTGTTGTGCGGGTGTGTGGATAGAAGGATAGAGTATGAGAACTTCTCCCCCATCCCTCTTTATTTATCAGGCAATAGGGCCATAACTTTTCTGGTACTCACTTGGGGCTTTTCCACTGATTTCAATGGGTGCAGGGTCAGGCAGTTACACAGTAGTGGAGGGGTGGTCTAGCTAATGTGCTTAACAATGCACCATGTCTTCTTCAGTTTTCAATGTCTTCTGCAATGGAGCATTATCTTCACTGGGAGTTGACGGTGTCATCACTTCATAACACTGGTCCTAGAAATGCTACATGAGCAATTTCAAATGCACTGTTAAAAAGACATTTAAACTTTTTTTAATTATTTAGGGAACTTGGCTTGAGACAGACCACCAGAAGATATATTTATTAGCAGCTGCTGCAATACTGAACTCACTTCTTTTGAAATAATCATAACACTTAGTCTTCAATATTTCCTAGCCTATTTATGAAGAAATGTGCTAAAGGTTAATTATTCTCACTGTTAAAAGTTTACTATGTCTGGCTGGACCCTTTCTTGAGATTCGCCACCGAATGCGTAAACAATGCAGCCAGTGATGCAACAGTGAGTGATAGGCACCGGTTAATAAATCTGTCTCCCCTTGGGAAGCTCCAATGGCTTCAGGCGAAGGGGTGCCTAAGGGTAGAGTAGTGGAGCCTGTGGGTGAAGGAAATGTCTCCAGAAAAGTGGTTGAGTTTGAATTCTGTTACTCAACAGTATTCACGCTATTGGGACCATACCCATCTAGAAGAGGCATAGTTAAAGGCATAGAGGTGGACACAGTAAAGCAGGAATGGTGTTCAACTTGGAGTGGCGTTCCAGCTAAAACCTTCAGCAGGCCTATACCAATTGTCTTGACCGTCATTTTACCACTGTAGTTTTATAGTTCCTGCCAAGAGAGAAGGTGGAGGGCCTATGGCAACCCTTTCCTTCTTTGTTTTGCCTAGATGTCTGCATCGAGGGTCTGTGCTCAATGGTTGCTCATTCTGGTGTGGAAAGACCCAGGTGTTCAGTAGCGACTTAAATGTCTTATTACTCCTATTTAGGGGTGGCCTGCTTGCCCCAATCCAGGAAAGGCCCTAGAAAAAGTGGGCTAAAAAAGCTTCCTTCTACCTACTTCTTTCCTGGCTCTAAACTAATCATTGCTTGTTGGAACATTCACGCTATGTTAACTGGACGTGAACTGGAAGTCTATGAACTTTGGAAAACAGCTATAATTGATGGAGAACTCCATCAGCGAGACAAGGCTTTCAGAAATTGGATCACTAGATGAAGTAAATATCACTTCTATTGATCTGGAAAACCTGACAATGAACCAAGGTTACATGGTTCTGGCTTTGCTGTCAAGAAGTCTGTCATCAGTGCATGTACCCCACCAGTACCTATCAATGAGAGAATCATGGAGCTGGATGTGAAGACGAACTCAGGATCCCTGACTCTTCTGTCCATTTACGGACCAACACTTGATTATTCCAAATAGCAAAGAGATGAGTTTTATTCACAACTGGAACAAATCATTAAGAATGTCCCTGCAAAAACAGACTCACTGTTCTTGGTGATTTCAATGCCCATGTGAGTAAGGATTGGGAGCACTGGGGACACATCATTGCTCGATACAGCACAGGTAGCCTCAGTGAAAATGACCAGCGTGTCCTGGAACTTTGTGTCTCTTGTGAGCTGATAGGTATTCAAGACTATCTTGCTGGCAGCAGACTCAGCAAGGTCAAATGGAGGCACCCTCGCTCAGAACACGGGCAACAGCTTGACCACATCCTGATCTATCTCAGAAACATCTGCAGTGCATTGCATGTTGGATCAATGCACAGCACTGATTGCAACATTGATCATGCTCTTGATAGAGCCAAGCTCCAATTACATCTTTAAAAGATCTATTATGCAAAGCCTAAAGGTAAACCTCACCTCAACATCACTAACATGAAGGATTCTGAAACTTGTACAAAGTTTCAATGTATGTTTGAGCTTATTTCTGAAAATGATCAAACTGATTCCCCTGATTCTGACACCTTGCGGGAAAATTTTAAGAATAAGATACTGGCTACTGCCAAGGATGTCTTTGGAACAACAAAGAAAAAACATGCTGACTGTTTCACAGTGTCTGAGCATCTGCTGCTCCCACTTATACAAAAGAAAAAGCAAGCTCGCCTATTCTACTTCAACAACCAACCAAGCTCAGAACTCTCAAGTTTAACATAAAGCCACCAGAGAATGTGCCCAAAAGTACTGGCAGGACCTGTGCAAAAAGAATCAGATCTGCTTTGAAAGAGGGGACCTTTGTGGTATCTATAATGGAATTGGTCTACCTTTAAAGAGACTGCAAACCTGAAAGCAAAAGATGTTACCATATTGACTGACATGAAAAAACAACTTGACCAATGAACTAAACCTTACAAAGAACTCTATTCAAAGGATGTCATTATCTGTGATACTGCCTTAGCTGTCATTCCCCAGCTTCCAACAATGGTATTTGGTCCAGCTCCTGCAATTCTTGAAGATGTAGAGAAGACTATCAAAGAGATAGCGCCTGGGAAAGTGGAATGCAATGACCAGATACCACTGGAGCTCCTAAAGGTAGGGGGGGAGAAAGCTGGTGAGTGACATCTATGCACTTCTCTATGCCTCTTGGGAAGAAAGCTATATATCCCAGGATCTGAAAGGTGCAAAGATAATTACTCATTACTCAAAATAAAGGGGACAGAGGAGACTGCAACAACTATTGAGGGATATCTTTGCTCAGCATGGTCAGCAAGGTGCTTGCAAGGATGCTGTTGAAAAGACACCAAGTCCTTGCTGAAAGAGTCTACCCTGAGAACCAGTGCGGGTTTAGAACTGGATGCTCTAAAAATGACATGTCCTTCACATTGCGCTTGTTGCAAGAAAAAATACATGAACAGCAGGCACCTCTCTATGTAGCATTCCTTGATCTACAAAAGGTCTTTGACACAGTCAGTAGAAATGGCATCTAGAGGATCCTGTTGAAAATTGGCTGTCCACGAAAGGTGCTCTCTCTATTCAAGGAGTTCCATGAAGGAATGAAGGCAACCATCCAATATGAAAATGAAACATCATCTGAGTTTAGTGCTGATAGTGGTATGAAGCAAAGCTGCATCTTAGTGTCCACTGGCTTTGATGTCGTCTTCTCTATTCTTCTTAAATATGCCTTTGGAAATGATCAATCTGGTGTACTAATTGAATCAAAGATGGATGGCAGCTTGTTTAACATCAGATGATTCAAGAGCAGAAGACATGTCACCAAGCTTACTATTGGGGCTGTGCTTTTTGCAGATGCTGCTGCATTTGTCTCTAATTCACCTGATGAACTGCAGGTCATGGTGAACAAGCTTTCTGATGCATGCCCCAATTTTGGTATGGTAATCAATATCAAGAAAACAGTTGTCGTGTCACAAGATAGCAACATTCTACCTAAAATCTATGTCAATGATGAAACTGTGGATAATGTGGATCACTTCTGCTATCTTGGCTTAATACTTACCAGCTTTCTTAACCTTGATAGGGAACTTGATGCTAGAATCGGCAAAGCTTCTGTTACCTTTGGCAAATTGAGGTCATGTGTTTTGAAACAACACATTGTTTAACCTGAATATAAAAGTGTCTGTTTATCAGGCTTGTTTCCTTGGTACCCTCCTTTTCAGTCATGAAATCTGGGTTTCATACTCCAAGTAGGAGCAGAGATTGAACAGTTTCCAACTCCTCTGTTTTAGAAAAATCCTTGGAGTTACTTGGGATCAATCAACCACCAACAATGAGATTCTTGAGAGAACTGGCCTATAGTCTATGCAGACTATGCTAGACATTCGCAGGCTTTGCTAGTTGGGACATGTGGCACGCATGCTTCAAGATCATCTGCCAAGCATAAACAAGCACAAACCTTCCCACTGCTCTGCTTGTAAGCAAGAATAGGGGACGAGATAAGGAAGGAAGGCTTTGCAGAAAGGAAATAGCAAGGATGAACTGCTTCAGACTGGGTTTTTGCTAAAACTAGCTGAAGGGTGTAAAGAGAGCCATGCATCTGAAGGTCCTTTGTCAGACTTTACCTGGTGATGCTGGAGCACGCCAGGATGAGGTGGTTTTCCCTAGGTCTGGCCTATTTGTAAGTATACTGATCACATGCTTATGAATACTTTGTTATTGTATTGGGTGTAATGACTTATTATTTTAAGACTGTTAGATATGTTTAGAGCAATTGTATAAAATACCATTTGCCCTTAAAGGAATTTATGGTTAAACTAGTGTCTGGTGCTTTCCCATATTAATAATTTCTAATATTAAATGCCCACACCTACTTTAAAATACATACATTTACATTTAACTGTATTCAAACATATTGTTTGCTTGTGCCTTGTTTACCAAGCCATTCAGATCTCTCTGAATCAGTGACCTGTCTTCTTCATTATCTACCACTCCCATAATTTGTGTCTTCTGCAGACTTTATCAGTGATAATTTTATTGTTTTCTTTTAGGCCATTGTTAAAAATGTCAAATAGCTTTGGGCCAAAAACAGATCCCTGCAGGACCCCACTGGAATCACCCACTTGATGACGATTCTCTGTTTACAATTGCATTTTGAAGTGTATCAGTTAGCCAGTTTTTAATCCATTTAATGTGTCATGTTAAACAACTAGAAAGATAAAATTAATCTAAATGTCATGGAGTACCTAGTTCAAACACATTACGGAAGTCTAAGTATATTACATCATCACTATTACCATTATCAATTACACCTGTAATTGCATCAAAAAAGATATCAAGTTAGCTTGACAGGATCTAATTTCCATAAATCTGTGCTGATTTGCATTAATTACACTACTCTCCTTTAATTCTTTATAAGTCAAGTCCTGCATCAGTCACTCCATTATCTTGCCCAGGATCAGTCATGTTGATAGGCCTATAGTTACCCAGGGCATCTCATTTACCCTTTTAAAAAATTGGCACATTAGCTTTCTTCTGGTCTCCTAGAACTTCCCCTGTGCTTCAAGACCTATTGAAAATCAACATTAATGATCCAGTGAGCTCCTCCATCAGCTCTTTTAAAACTTTGGATGCAAGTTATCTTGGCCTGCTTATTTTAAAATGTCTCATGTTAGTAGCCTTTCTTCAGCATCCTCCAGAGATGCTAGTGGAATGGAAAGAGTATTATCACCAACATATGATGAGACTATATCATCTGTTTTTTTCCCCCCAAAAAATAGAATAGAAATATTTATTGAACACTTCTTCTTTTTCTGAATTATGACTGATTGTTCTTCTACTTCCATTGAGTAATGGTCCAATAATATTGTCAGGATTCCTTTGGTTCCTAATATATTTTTTAAAACTCCTTATTGTCCTTAAGTCTGCTGGCCCTAGATTTTTCTTTGTGTCCCTTGGCTTCCTGTTGATCTTCTTTACAGAAAACTTTACAGAACTTATATATCTTTATGGAAAACATTAGAAAATAAGGTGCTAGTCCTAAAATAAAGGTGCACATAGGAACACCATGGAGCTCAAAGGGGCTTCCTGTGAGTACTAAAGTCCAGCTGCATGCATCTGATTGCAGAATCAAGGCCAGAAAATGAACATATTTAATCATGCAGCATCTCAGTTATTTACTTTTTTTCTGCTAAAGCTGAAAGATAATTTTCAAATGCAATATCATTTTTTTCCCATTTCAATTTTTACATAAGAACATTTATGCTTCCACTGCAGCAGACATATTATGCTTTTTTTCCCCCCTGGAGAATCACAAGTGTGAAAAAAATTATCATATATATAGTGAAGCGAACAAGCATATAAAAAAAAAACTGCACCGCAGAAAGAACTGAGTTTTTTTCCATACCTAAATTTGCTCTTGGGTAATTTTTAAAATATTCATCCTAGATCCCTAAAACTGTACATTTTTCCCTATTCAGTCACAAAGGAGAAGCATATATATTGAGTCCTAGTGAAATATACAGATCTTCAAGGGGCTGATTTTTACATAATTATGTAGCAGCATTTTGGTGGTTGTTTAAAGCAAAGTTTAACCTGACAACATGCTGGAAAAGTTATTCACCTTTTTAAGTATAAACCAACTCTCAGTAGCTTATGTACATGAATGTGGTGTTGAAGGAGAAAACAATTATTTTAACTTATTTGTATTGTACAATAATAGCAACAGAGCTTGGCAACTGATTTGGGGGACTGTATTATCATAGCAATGCAGACACACAACTATTCATAGACTCATTTATCTTAACAGCTGGTATTATTTTCCTCAGGAAAAAAAATACTGTGTTTTTAAAAAAATGTGAAGAGAATTCCTTTTCATTTGAATCCGTGAGAGCTAAAGCACACACATCCATTACAGAACAAAAATTAGGTAGCAGAGTAAAGCACTTGACAAAATTGCCTTCATGCAGTTAGGAAGAAATAGTTTGAGTAATTTTCCACTTTGTTTCTTGTCACTGCTCCAAACCCAAAACTCTTGCACTCAATGCTCTACCGGCTTAACACTGGAAATACATATCTTGTCTAAGCTGACATGGAAGGTACTTTCATTGGTGGCAAGAGGGGTCTGCCTTTCAGAGGAATAACTTGCTCCCTCCACATTACCAGTAGTCTTTTCTCCCACCATAGTCCAACTAACATCATCCTGCCTGAAAAATCCCTATTCCTTCACCCTTTGCTCTAGAAGATTTCTAAAACTTTCCCATGTCCGCTGAGTCCATATCAGCCTCTAGATCCTTTCTTTCTTGATCACATTAAGGTCATTCTTCATTGGATTGTAACCCTGTTGTCTCATGCCTGGTCTACACCTCAAAATTTAGGTCGACATAGTGACTGCACTTAGGGGTGTGAAAAATCCAAACCACCCAGTGGAGGCGCAGTGAAGTCAATAGAAGAATGATTCCATTGACCTAGCTACCATCACTCAAGGAGGTGGATTTCCTACAGTGATGGAAAAATCCTCTCCGCCTGTAGATTGTGTCTACACTACAGCGTTACAGCGGCATAGCTAGAGCACTGTAGCATCCATAATGTAGATATAGCCTATATCTATGATCCTTTCAGATCTTACAAGCTAGTTTTTGGCTAGAAAGTTGCACGGATTTAATTTAAATCACATCTTAATCCAATTTAGTTAAACTGGCACAACCTCCTGTGTGGTCACTTAAATTTAAAATGGCTTATTTTGGTTTAGTTTACTTTGACTAGGGATTGATTTAAGTTACATCAAAGTATTCTTAAACTGAAATAAAAGTGTCTTGCCAGGGTTTAAAAATGGTTTAAAATACTACCTTTAAATCAGTGCAACTTTCCTGGGTTGACAAGGCTTAAGATCCTGCAATTCACTGTACAGAATCCCCCTGATTTCAGTGGGGCTCTGTATAGGCCCACTAATGTGCCCACAGGCAGTCTATTCCAAGACCAGAACTTAAGCAAGGTCAGGCCTGAACAGTACTTAGATGGGAAAACTCTGAAAGCTTCCATAGATACTGCAGGAACCAATTCACTAGGCAGCACTCTCCTCTCTGAGTCATGCATTAGAGTGATATTATGGAGCATTGTGCTCTTGAAGGTGGTGTGGTTTTCGTTACTAACTGTTATCAAAGACAAAAAGAAATGATAATACAAGAGCTGAGACATAAGGCTGAGGTGTTAGCTTCTTCTAAAGTACTTTACCCGAGAGTAGGGGTATTAATCCTCTCAAAATGGGCAAATTCCTAACCTGGTACTTATGATCTATGTGAATTACCCTTGCAGTGTCAAATGGATACAGTATTCTTCACTCCCAGTCTTAGATGGTTATGCAATTTGCTTTGTGCTGTTAAGAAGTTGCCATTTTTCATTCTAGAAGTGACAACACTTCAGAAGTAGATGAAACACAACCTGTATATGAAGACTTCAAACTGTTATGGGATTCTCTGGGATGAAAAGACAAAGAGATAGCAGTCATCATTAGAAAAATCTGCACTTCAAATCACCGTGGTTTGACTTTGAGAATTTTCTATGGTGGGGCCAGATCCTCAGCTAGTGTAACCTGGGGTAGCTCCAGGGAATGTCTTTTCTTATGAAACGTGTCATTTCTTATGAAGAACACATAGTTCTTCCAAACCGTTTCCCTGTGTATTCAGTGTCCTGAGACACTTGCAGTTCAGTGGCTCCTTGTTTTACATTAGGCTATTATGTGATCTTCTAAAATGGTCATAAACCATTGTCTTGTCCTCAGTAGTAATAAAAAAAGTGTTTGAATACTCTGATGATGTTTCTACACTGTACTCTGATGGGTATGACAGCATAAAGTGTACAAGCTGCTGCCCATGCCACCACAGCTTCGCTGGTGTTGTTATTCAAGCTAGCTAGATCACAGCTAACTCAGGTATGTCTACACGTGTTGCAGTCACACCACTGAATGCTGCGTAGATATTCTCTAACTGTGCCAGGCAGCCAGGAAGCAGCTCTGTGTGTATTATGGCACAGCAGATGGTGGATACATCTTTTCCTTTCCAAAGACCATTTATGATTAAATGTGGGAGATGTAAATGGCATTGCGTATGCCTGAAGAAACTATGGGGAGAGTGGCAATCTGGCAGTCTGCAATCCAGGAGTGGTGCATAGGTGTCACCGTCCCTGAGCATCAGAAACAAGTGCAGGTACCAGACCTCTATCCCTCCACTATAAACATCTAAGGTACAATGGGGCTTGCTGTAACGAAACAGAGAATCTGTTAACTGGAAGGAAGGAAGGAGGCTGGCTGGGGATAACAGGGGCTCTGAGGGTATGTCTATCATGCAATAAAAAACAAGTCTCAGAGCCCGGGTCAGCTGATGCAGGCTCAGGGATCTCAGGCTGAGGGGCTAAAAATTGCAGTGTAGATATTTGGGCTCTGAGACCCGTCCCTCTCACAGTATAACAGACTATGGCTCCAGCCCAAGCTTGAAGGTCTACATTACAATTTTATAGCCCTACAGCCCGAGCCCTGTGAGCCTGAGTCAGCTGACCTGGGTCAGCCACGGCCATGCTGCGGGTCTTTTATCACAGTGGGGAGACACCCTGAGAAACTGAACCTGAACCGTGCTCACGTGCAATACTTCTTTGTGTCTGTGAGCTGAAGTTTGACAGTATGACAAGTCTGGACCCCAGGGTAAGAGGAAGTAGGTCTGTGTTTTGTTGTGTATGTTCCACACAGCTCTACTTACAACATCAAAAAAAAAAAAAAAGTAGAAAGGTCTTTCTTATGCCTCATTAGGCCACAGAATAAATACAAGAATACACATGTGCCTTAGAGGACTGACTGATATAACAGCAAACAACTCTCTCTCTCTCTCTCTCTTCTATGTATGTATATAATTATACATACTACATGGCTCAGGGCAAGAGGAATCATGCTTCAGCGGAGTACAAACAATACAACACGGGACACAGCCTAAAATAGCAGAGAAAATTAGATTTTCTAGCTCTAACCAAAATCTTTTTCCCTCCGCCAGCTCCAAACCTCAGTCAAAAGATATGCCAGTTGGTACCACAGGCACTAGAACAATGAGCAGAAATGGTTCAGAAATGTTTTCCTAAATATTTTCTTAAATTGCTAGCAATCAAAGTCCAGTGTCAATAGCAGAGGAGAGAAAGTATTTGAGTGAACACAAGCAATGGAGGCAAGTACTGACAGCAGAAAATAAACACAACAAAATGCTGGAAGCCTCATTTTTGCAAATGGAAAACTTTTTAACAGCCAAACATTTTTAATCATTCTCCAGTAATGAATAGAATAATCAATGTTAGTATAATTTGCCATTTGTCAGGAATAATAAGTTAGCAAGATCACTCACTTTTCTCATATTTCTACTGCTAATGCCACTTTCATCTTGTAATAAAATACCGAAGCTACACACACAAGAAAGGCTGATAGCATTCACAATGTGTAAGCCTTTTTCCTAGCATGTTTTAAAATCACCAATAAGGTACTGAACTAGAGCTGCAGTTTTGTGAATGTCAGTATTTTCAAGACAAAAATAACTGCCCATGGTCATTTGGTATCAGTACTCTTAACTTGTTCTAAACAAACGTTCATTTTACTCACTTCTAACATGTATTATCTAGCCATGCTGGACAATAATTTCATTTAGAGCTACGTGGGTGGACAAATATTTAAAAGCTAAATCTTCCCCTACCTCAGTGCAAACCCAGAGTACCTCTATTGACTCAGTGGAGTTACTCCAGGTTTTCAGTGGTGTAACTGAGTGAATAATCTGGCCATACTTTTCCATTACCCTGAATAGATGTTATAAGAGTGTAATGTCTAAAGAATGTATTACTGCATAATTTTTGTGTGTAAATATTTTAAAATATACCTTCAAAACAATTCTAAGCATTGACAGGCTATAGCAAAAACAGCTGAGGCTCCACTACAATATAAACAATAATTTTAGAGGTTTGTTTTCCCCTCTCTAAGCCATGGCAGTGGTCCCTAGGCAGCCATATTCAGTTGATTGGTTTGAATATTGACCACTCTTTGGGGTACTGGGCACACCAGCTTGTGTGTGTTTTGAAGAAGCTGTAGTTAATAAGTCAGATCTTCTTCAGCTGATGAAGTAAGTCAATGGAGATATGTGGTATGGTGCATCTGTCACTGCAGAACACTTTGCAGCTATGTAGCTCAAGGACGTCCTTATAATAATAATCAGCTTTATATGATATTATTTTACATCAGAATGGCATCAAAAAGGAGAGAGCTTTCCCAGTACCTTTGATTAAACGTAATTGTGTCTGAGAAAGAGATGTAGCACCTACCATAGCTAAAATGGGCTGAATACTCTGTCGTGCACCTCTGACAAATGGAGCACTCAGAAGTCTGAATTACACTAGTTTTGCAGTTTAAATGGTGAATTATGAAAATGCTGAGCTACATTGCTGAGTTCTGACTGGATTAACTAACGGAGAAATGCAAAGAAGGAAAATGGCTCAGATCAGAGTCTCCTGACAGAGTGAAAATGAAAGGGTCAGAATGACTGTGACTGGATAAACTCACCAGTTTTACAATTGATAGGAGAGAAGCTGGACATGATGTTTAAGGAAATCCAATTTATTTTCATTGACATGACAAATTTAGGCTGAAGAGTTTAGTTAATGGAGGATAGTTACTGGAAAGTTGAAATCACTTCAGCCCCATAGGGAGAGAAAAATTCAACAGTTACAAAACTGCCTTCAGAAATGGAATGGGCTTTGTAAGTGCAGAGAAAATAGATCAGGCAAGTCATTTATGAAGACGTGGGATGTAGCGAGACTATATGGAAACTATAGCTCTTTTCAAAATCTTCTGCAGGAGAGTTTAAATTTCTTTCTAAATTACTCGAGAATTGAGAGTGAAAGATCTTGCCATGCTGTGAAGACAAAAGCTTTGGCTGGCAGAGACACAAAAAACGTTTATCTGTACTCAGTTTCATTTTCACAAGAAGATTGTCATAAACACTTGAATAGTTGGCTGGCCAAGTTCCTTTCTGTTTAACGATCAATAAATTCAAGTCTCTTACGTAACCAGAGTGAGAAGAGGACCAATTCCAGACCCATTACAGGAAGTATGTACCTTGCAAGATGCAATCATAAAGGATGTGACGCTGCTATCCGTACTTTGAGTAGAAATGTACTGCTTGTGACATTCCATTGAAATTAATGAGGCAACATAGAAAGAAAAATGCTACTCTTAGATAAGTAAGCATAGTCAAGTGAGGTCCACAATGAACATCTATGTACATTGCTTTAAGGGCGCCCATGCTACAATTTGCAGTCTGTTTAAATGGCTGTAGTGTTTGCTCCTATTTTTAAAAGTTCTCCAGAGACGGCATCCTACAGGATTTTCTCAGAAAGGTCGATATTTCGTACTCTTGTGGTCATGGTGCTTAAGAGTGCAAATGAGCCCCTGATTTTCAGATGGAATTGTCGTACTGAAACAACTCAGGGTAGAAAATTGAGACTTGGCATGAACGTAGTTGTGATTGCAAAGGGACTTTAAGTATTACAGTGAAAATTGGTTCTGATGTGATGGAATTATGACCCACTGAATATTGCACATTCTGCAGTCCTATTGTATTTTGCACAGAGTTTGCTCAGTGTAGCCTGATCCTGCAGAAATGCACAGATTTGTAACTCTGAGCACATAAATAGTCCCATTGAACGCAATAGAACTATTTGCATGTGTGTTATTTTCTAACTTCTAATGTGCTGATCTCTGTTATTCTTGTAATACAGTGTTTGATAGAACAGGGGAGAATAAAAATGGCTACAAAAGAGATTGAACCTTGCCAATTCGATTTTTTAAATCAATGTTATTAAATGTTTCTGATGCTAAACGTATTACCTTCTATAAGTCCCAGATTCTGCAATGAGCTCAGAATGAACATAGGTGTCAATTTGCATAGATCTCAGGGCAGAGACCCAAGGCCCTGAATCAGGACAGTGCTTAAGACTGTGCACTAATTTTAAGTACGTGTTTAAGTCCCTTTAAAATTAAACATAAAATTAAGTCCTGTGTGGATTTATTCTGTAGAGAGTCTCATACCAGAATATTCAAGCTTGGATTTCTATAGTTAGACACCTAAATGCATATGTAGGCACAGATTTTCTGCAGTGCACTAGAACTCCAGCTGATTTCAATGGCTGCAAGTATTCAGCATCGCTGAAAATCAGGCCACTTATTCAGGTACCTAAACATGCATGTAGGTGCCTCATTTGAGATTGCAACATTTTAAAATGTTGGCCAAAATATTCTGAAAAAAATTACAAAATTAACGAGAACTAACCTGAACTGTAAAGGGGCATCCAACTGGTTCCATCACAGACTCCAAAACCAATGCATCAGCTAGCATAGAGATGTATGTGAAAGATTTGTAACATAGGAACAATGTCTCACAAAAGCATTTTTGTCAAATGCAGTAAGAGAGACAAGGTGTGGGAAGTAATATCTTTGGTTGGACCAACTTCAGTTGGTAGAAGGTACAAGCTTTGAAGTTACACAGAGCTCTTCCTCAAGTCTGCTTCCTTTCCCAGAACTGAGGAATAGCTCTATGAAGCTCAAAAATTTGTACTTTCCATTAACAGAAGCTGGTCCAATAAAAGGTGTTCCTTCCCCACCTGATCTCTCTCATATCCTGGAGCCAACATGGCTACAACAACACTGCAAAAAACATAGCGACAGTCCTCAGGGTAAGCTGAATAGGGGGGAAAATTACTTAAGGCTGTTCAATTTATAAGACAAAACCT
Source organism: Emydura macquarii macquarii (assembly GCF_026122565.2). NCBI lineage: Eukaryota > Metazoa > Chordata > Testudines > Chelidae > Emydura > Emydura macquarii. The sequence continues at coordinate 12,931,995 of NW_027130520.1, read as the reverse complement.
TAGTATCACTCTCACTCAATTGCTCTGATTAATCTTCCAGTGGATTTAGACTCTCGTGGTATATACTGTACTTTTTCTTGTGGTTTAGTGGTAATTTTGGTGCAAAGAAGCAGTACAAAGTTCACGGTTTCATGCAGTAAGGCTAAAAGTTCTGCCCAGCACTTAGGACCCTGTGGCTCCTAGCACAGCCTCCTTATGGAGCAGAGGCAGGAGGATAAATGCAAGGGTACTTCCCTTGTCACCTGGAGTTGATCTCCACACTATGCAGGAAGCATGCACAGCTGCAAGCCTCCTGTCACACCCACACATTCAATGCCCCTTATGCAGTGAACTGTAATAGATTCACTGTCTGGGTAAACTCTGTGGCTAAGGAAGCAGGGGATTAACTTAACCTTAAACTTCCTTCAGGGAAGAAGAGCACATTGCTTGGGATGAGTGATAAGGTAAGAGGAAACAAAACTGTAGGCCCATCAAAAAACCTATGTTCCTTTTTCCCCCAACCTGCTTCAAAATACAGATGCTTTCATTTGGAGCTTCTCACTGAAGTAATTCCCTCAAATGTCATTGAGCTGCTAGGTGATCTCTGACAGTTTGTCTGGACTCAGAGCATAATCCTATAGGTTCTATCCCTATGAATAGGTTCCTTCTGCATATTTAATCCAAATCACATCAAGGTTTGTGGTTCAAAAAGTGGGCAGTGATTTCCCTCTTCACAATGCTTGGGCACGTGCAGAATACAGACACTGTAGACCAGATTTTCAGAAGAGTGTTCATTTCGATGCACACACTTGCACCCTTCTAACTTGTTCCCAGAGACCAACATGCACACTAACTATTCATGCAGAATGCTGAGTGTACTTCTGAAAATATATCTCTGGCCTTGCTTTGCTGTCTCTTTGTTTCACTTTGCCAAAGTAAGTGTTAATTTTGTGAAGCTTTCTGAACGGAAGCTGTAAATATTTAGAGGTTCATCTAAGAGACAGATTCTGTTCTGTGTTACTCTGGTATAAATCTGGAGTAACTCTGAATTTACACTGATGAAAATGAGAACAGAATTTGGCCCAGAGAATCTAAACTAAATGTATAAATGGAAGGAAAGTTACTGCCATCCACCTTAAATCATCATACAAAGTACTGTAACAGAAAATTAATGTTCAGATTTCTTTCTCTCTCTCTGTCTAATAAGCTAAACACAAGGGAGTTGTGATAACGAAAGATCTTTGTGACAGTCTGAACAGAGTTTCCATTGCTTTTGTCAGTCTGTTAGACATTTAATGTTACTTTAATGTAGATTTTTACCTTTCATCCAACTGCATATCATCATATAGTGGTACACACAGAAGAACAAATCCATTATTTTAGTTCTAATGTAACCCATTCGCTCTGTAATTATTATAAATGACATTCATATAAAATTGCAGACAGGTAAAAGTTTTGTGGCACATTAAGAGAATAAATGGGCCAATAAAATTGCTTTACTTCAAGAGCACATTAATTAAAGGAAGAGGCAAAAACCCTCAAGGAAAAATATACATCAAAATTATTTCTTCTCTTTTAATTTCTAAATGTAGGAATTGTTTCCTGCTTTCTTGGCCAGATGCGGAAGGTAGATTTAAAATAAAATAAGGCAATTTAGCTTGTTCTTTGAAACAGCTAGAGAGCACACAAAACCTCAACAGTATGCTTGGTTCCAGGATGGTTCCAGTCGCATGGGGTAAGTACCCATGTGCTATTAGCTGTGTAATGGCACTTTTAGCATGATGCAGCCCCTTCTGGTAGCTGTTTTTCAAGGGGTGGAGTCTGAGGCTGCCCAATCTAATTATTGTTTACAGCAATTGGGCTCACAGGAATGAAAAAGGGGAGGGAGGAGCTAATCAGTGATATCCTGGCATGGGGCTAGGGCTGATCTTCACTGGCAGATGTTATTGTTAGTTATTTGTTAATGTTAGTCAGCCAGAGGAGAAATTTAAAAAGCCAAAGTGATGGGCTCTCCTAACAGTCCTGTTTTGGAGTTTGACTAAGCAGAAGAAAGGGGCCATTCTGTGTAAAGATTACACATGCCAAAAATACACAGCAGGAATGCCCTAAAGAAGGGGAATAAAAGGTGGCCTCCTGTGATTGTCCTTATGATGGGAAGAAAGCTTTCTCCAGCCCAGCAGCAGAAAAAGGATCAGTGGCCACATCTGAAACTTACTGCAGCCAATAGAAATACTTGTATTGACTTCAGTGGGTTCTGGACTATGCTGCCCAAATTCAGACAGCATGATGATGTAACAACCTTGTTAATAGACAGACATGAAGGAGGGAAGACCCCTCCATAATACTCTGGCAATAGGGGTGGGTAGGTACCTTCCCCCTCCCTTGCTCCCAAGTAAAGTTAATGCTTTTGCATATCTTTATTATCTATCCTATCTGTTCTGTTTTACGTTACTTCTGACAGCAGTCCAGCCACCATATTACCAGTGTAGACAATCTATCACAACCAGTCTAGACACCGGTCTATGCGCTAGACTGGACATGAGGGACCAAATTTTCAAAGATAATCTAGATGCATAGAGGCATCTAGTGGAATTTTCAGAAGTACCTAAGTGAGTTTGGTGTGTAACTCCATTGAAGCCAATGGGATTTAGGTGCCGAATCTGTCTAGCTACATTTGAAAATTCCACTCAGCACCTATCTGTGATAGAGCTTGGAAAGATCAAGTGGAAATAGGAAGTTGTGAAATGTCAGTGGAGAGGAGAAGAGCTTTCTTTACGCAGTAGCTACCAAAGTACCTACCCCATAGCATTTCCTTTTTGGATGTTGTAGCTTGCAGACAAGTCGCTTGCCCAAAATCAGGCTATTTGTGATCTTCCAAAACATTCAAGGCTATGAACAAGCTGACTAGTTTCCTTTTCCTGAAAGATTGGGAGGCAGAACAGCTTGAAAAGCTTGGGAAATGTTTCCTTAAAAGCTGATTTAGGAGACTGAGTTATCATTGAAGGGATAGCAGGAAATGGCTCCAATGTTTGGGCAGCACATTGCTAGGTTGAGAATTCATAATCTTCCAATACATGCCATGGACAACAAAATAATGTGTCTGTCCCCTCAAAGATTTAGATATGTCTTCCCTCAAGTTATAAATATATAACATTTCCATTAGTTTATCCAGTAGATTATGTTTCCCTGTAACCTCCATAATTTCAAGAGTTGTAGCAAAGTATTGGCTTGGAACTGAAATAACTTGAGTCATGTTAATAAGATGTAAATAGAAGCAGTCTCAATAATATTAAATGCTGGTTATTTAATTATATACATAGAGCTACCCAAATGTAATTAGAAACTGTTTCCTACTAATAGAGCTCATGCTGAGAAAAACATAGTGGGAAATAGAGTAGAATCTCAGACAATATGTTACATGCAAACACACCGTATATTTACTATAGATGCATGTGTTATTTACACTTACGTACATAACCCAAAACTGAAAACTCACCCAAAGAAAGTGATTTTTAATATCACCATCCAACAGATAACTAGAAAACACTAACAATAATTCTGATCTTCTAACAAAATTAGTCTCAACTTGTAAGAATCCTCTTGAGTTATGAATCATCTGCTGATCCGAGCACATCCACCTCTCAAAGATGAATAATGCCATCTGCATACACATTGAATATTTATGTAAGCAATGTCTTTATGAAACTTCAAGAACTCAGATATCTACTACAACGATTAATGGATACCAATAATAGCTTGTTTCCATCTCCTGATACAAGATTAATTTAAATAAATCTGTTATACTATCTGTCACACTCAATTTAAAATAAATAGCAAATCAATTTTTGTTCATATTACATTTCATTTTTGTACTGCAATTACTTGTCGGAATATGGTTTCTTAGATGTGGCAGTCTGTCACCAGGGCAATAATGGCAGTTTTTATTTAAAATCTAATACAGAATCTAAAAGAGTGGAATCCTTTGAATTAGAAATGGATGACTCCAAGTACGGAATTATAAACCCATTAAAATAGCACATTGAGCTACAAAAAGAACATAAGAATTGCCACCAATGGTTCATATAGCCCAGTATCCTGTCTTCTGACAGTGGCCAGTGCCAGATGCTTCAGAGGGCACGAATAGTACAGGGCAATTGTTAAGTGATCCATTCCCTGTCACCCAGGCCTAGCTTCTGGCAGTCAAGGATTTAGGGACACCCGGACCATGGGGTTGCATCCTTGAGCATCTTGAGTAATAGCTATCGATGGACCTATCTCCAATTTTTTTAACCCATTTTAACCCATATTCTTTTTTTAATCTAATTATACTTTTGGTCTTCACAATATCCCATGGTAATGAATTCCATAGGTTGACTGTGCATTGTGTGAAGAAGTACTTCCTTGAGTTTGTTTTCAACTTATTGCCTATTAATTTCATTGGATGACCTCTGGTTCATGTGTTATGGGAAGGGCTAAATAACACTTTCTTATTCACTTCTCCACACCATTCATGATTTTATCAACCGCTAGCATACCCCACCACTTAGTCTTTTCTTTCTAAGATGAACACTCCCAGTGTTTTTAATCGCTCCTCTGATAGAAGATGTTTTATACCTCTACTCATTTTTGTTTTCCTTTTCTGTATATTTTCTAATATCTTTTTTGAGATGGGGCAACCAGAACTGCATGCAGTATTCAAGTTGTGGGCATACCATGGTTTTATATAGCAGCATTATGATATTTTCTGTCTTGTTACCTATCACTTTCCTAATGGTTGCTAACATTCTGTTAACTTTTTTGACTGATGCTGCACATTGAGTAGATGTTTTCAGAAAATTATCCACAATGACTTCCAGATCTCTTTTATTGCATTTATCAACATTGCTTTCCTCTGCCATTTTGTTGCCCAGTCACTCAGTTTTGTGAGGTCCCTTTGACTTTGTAAGTCAGCGTTAGACTAAACTATTTTGAATAATTTTGTATTATCTGAAAATTTTGCCACCTTATGTTCACCCCACTTTCCAGATCATTTATGAATATGTTGAACAATACAGAGCCCAGTACAGGTCCTTGAGGGACCTCGCTATTTGTCTCTCTCCATTGTGAAAATTGACCATTTATTCCTATCATTTGTTTCCTATCTTTTAACCAGTTACTGATCCAGGAGAGGACCTTCACTCTTATCCCCTGACTGCTTATTTTTGTTTAAAGTTCAGACTGAGGTGATGAAAATAAAGAAAAGGTGGTTACTGGGCACCACATGCAATAATGATTCCCAATGTTCTGTTAGTTTTTTTTGACTACCGCTGCACAATGTGTGGATGTTTTCACTATCCACAATGACTCTGATGTCTCTTTCTCGAGTGGTAACAGCTAATCTAGACCCCATCATTTTATATGTAATCTAGACAATTTATGCCTATCATTTGTTTCCTATCTTTTAACCAGTTATTGATCCATGAGAGGATCTTCTCTCTTATCCCATGACTACTTACTTTGCTTATGAGCCTTTGGTAGGGACCTTGTCAAAGGCATTCTGAAAATCTAAGTACAGTATATCCACTGGATCACCCTTGTCCACATGCTCCGTGATCTCCTCAAAGAATTCTAGTAGATGGATTGAGCCATGATTTCCCTTTACAAAAACCATGTTGACTCTTCCCCAACAAATCGTATTCATCTATGTATCTGATAATTCTGTTCTTTACTATAGTTTCAACCAATTTGCCTGATACTGAAGTTCAGCTCACCAGCCTGTAATTGTCAGGATTGCCTCTGAAGTCTTTTTTAAAAATTGGCATCACATTCACTATCCTCCAGTTATCTGGTACAGAAGCTGATTTAAATGATAGGTTACATACCACAGTTAGTAGTTCTGCAATTTCACATTTGAGTGCCTTCAAAACTTTTGGATGGATATTATCTGGTCCTGGTGACTTATTACTGTTTAATTTATCAATTTGTTCCAAAAACCTCCTATAATGACACCTCAATCTGGTATGGTTCTTCAGATTTGTCACCTGAAAAGAATGGCTGAGGTTTAGGAATCTCCCTCACATCCTCAGTTGTAAAGACCAATGCAAAGAATTCATTTAATTTCTCTGCAATAGCCTTATCTACTTTGTGTGCCTCTTGAGCATCTCAATCATCCAGAGGCCCCACTGGCTGTTTAGCAGGCTCCCTGCTTTTGATGTACTTTAAAAACAAAATTGATGTTACTTTTTGAGCCTTTGGCTAGCTGTTCTTCAAAATCTTTTTTGGCCTTCCTAATTATATTTTTACACTTCATTTGCCAGAGTTACTTCTGTTTTTTAAAGGATGCCTTTTTGTCTCTATCTGCTTTTTACTTTGTTGTTTAGCCACTGTGGTACTTTTTTGGTCCTCTTACTATGTTTTTCATTTGGGGTGTACATTTAAACTGAGCCTCTAATATGGAAACTTTAAAAGTTTCCATGCAAGTTGCAGGAATTTCACTTTTAGCACTACCTTTTAATTTCTGTTTAACTAACATTCTTATTTTTGTGTAGTTCTTCTTTCTGAAAGTACATGCTACTACGGTGGGATGCTTTGGTGTCCCCCCCACCCCATAGTGATGTTAAATTTCATATGGTCCCTATTACCAAGCAATTCAGCTATATTCATTTCTTTGACCAGGTTCTGTGCTCCACTTGTGCAAGAGGATACTATGACATCATCTAGAAGGATGGTCCCAACTATGGTATAGTTTCCCTTCACTCCAATTTGATGTTATCCTTCCCTGAGACTTTCATCCTCCTCAGCAGTACAGAAGCTGTCATACCGGCAGTGGATCTGTTCTGCTATGTCCTGGAAAGTCTCATCTGTGTATCTCTCTGTTTCCCTTTGTTCCTCCCCATTCTATTGCTGGACTTCTACTTGCATTCTCTTTTTCTGCAGCTCTTTCTTTTATTGTTGTTTGATTTTTATTGGGAGGGGGGTTATTTTCTTTAGTTTACAGAATGTTAATGAAGTGTATCTAGCCCCCCCAGTCTCCCACTCCCTCTCTAAACTCCCTTGCAAAACTCCCCTTTTAGTTGCGCTTGTTAGCTAGCTCCTCTGGTCACTTAGGAGTGGGATTTTTAAGCCCTGGTTCTCCCTAATTAACAAGCCCTGCCCCCTGGTTAAGGGTTGATGGGTGCTAAAGGGCTTGGGGATCAAAGCCTCGTTAAGAAGCTCTCAGGCTTGCTTAGCAGGCCACTAAGATCAGCACATGGTCCCCCAAACTAACAGACCGCACGATATATTTCAGTCAAGCAATAAGTACACTACAAACAAACACACATACTAGAGACAACAAACTCACCCCAAGGGTCAAGTAGTCTCTCCTCCTTCACTTGGAGAACTCCCTCGCAAAACTCCCCTGTTAGCGGCCCCTGTTCGCTAGCTCCTGCTGCTGTTTGTTAGCTCATCCAATAGTCGGAAAGAAATATTGCAAAATAAGATAAGAAGAAGACCTTGAGGAAAAAAGCCCAGCCTTTAATCTTGGGATGCTGTTCCAGAACTTCACCTTCCTGGTGCTTAGAAACATTCTAATTTCCAGCCTGAATGTGTTCATAGCCAGTTTATATCCATTTGTTCTTGTGCTAACAGCGAACTTTAGCTTAAATAGGTCTTCACCCTTCCTAGGATTTACCCCCTAATGTATTTAGAAAGAGCAATTGTATCCCCTCTCAGCCTCCTTTTTAAACTAAACAAGTCAAGCTCTTCTAGTATCCTTTTATAAGATAGGGCCTCCATTTCCTGATCATCCTAGTAGCTCTTCTCTGCACCTGTTCCAGTTTAAATTCATCTTTGTTAAAGATGGGTGACCAGAACTGTACTGAGTGTTCCAAATGAGGTTTTACCAGTGCCTTGTACAAAGGCATTAATACTCTCTATTTCTGCTGGAAATGCCTCATCTAATACATCCCAGGATCCTATTTGCCTTTTTCACAGCTGCATCACATTGTTGGCTTACAGTCATCCTGTGATTGACTCACATACCCAGGTCTCTCTCCTCCTCTGTCACTTCCAACTGATAAGTCCCAAGCTAGCAGCAGAAAATCTGATTATTAGACCCCAAGTTCATGACTTTGAGCTTTGTAGTGTGGAATACTATCCCATATCTGGCACTCCAGTCTTCAGTCTCATCCAGATCTTCCTGTGAAACATTTTGATCCTCTTCTTTATTGACCCACAGAGGGTTTTTATCTTTCAGACTTAGCTGAGCAGTAAATACAACAACTCAGAGGACAGATATGGAAAGTGAGCGTCTGCTGTTGTCACCTGCACTGGATGTGCTATGTTTGTCTCTCTCCCACACGATAGAGGCGACTTCATCTGTACAAAGTGCAGGCTGATTTCCATATTGGAAGAGCAGGTTAAAGAACTAGAGACCCAAGTATCAACCCTGCGTTGCATTAAAGAAAACTACACCTTTCTCCATCGAAGACATGATTTGTTACTGCAGGCACAGCATGAGGAAGAATCAGAGAAGACAGTGCAGGGGAGACTGAAGAACGGGGAAGAAAATTGGCAGTATGTGACCTCCCAAAGAAAGAGAATTCATATGCCCACCATGCAAATAGAGGTAAGAAATAGTTTTCAGGCTCTCTGCACAGGTATTACAGTGAAGAATGATTTGGAAGACTCATCTGAGGGAATGGATCAGAAGGAGACCCTGTTGATCAGAAGGCCTGGGCTGCTGGGTTCTGTCCCATGACTCTGTGCATCTCTCTTATTTAGTTTATAATCCATGGAAAGGCTCTCATTTAGATCAAACTTCAGGCGGAACAGACCTTGTTATCTTTTTCTGTAAAGGTCTTAACAAATTTTTGGCACCAGAAAAACCCTAATAACACATAATATCCTTTTATACACTGCAGTTTGCCTGAAGCTTCAGTAGCATTTCACAGTTAGCTACAAATAGGTGTAATGGGAAAAACTTTGGCCTCTGGGACAAGGTCCTGTGGTTTCACTTGAATAAGGGTATGTCTACACTGCAGTTAAAAACCTGGGGCTGGCCTCTGCCTTGGACTCATGGATCTGGTTAAGGGGCTGTTTAATTGCAAGGTAGATGTTTGAGCTAGGGCTGGAGTCCAGGTTCTAGGACCTAGTGAGGTGGGAGGATCTCAGAGCTGCAGCTGGAGCCTGACCATCTGCACCACAATTAAATGGCCTCTTAGCCTAAGCCATGCAAGCACCAGCCAGCAGTTATGGGCCAGCTGTGGTGTCTAACTGCTGTGTAGACATGCCCTGTCTTCTAACCACTGACATTTATTGTGTAACATCCTGAGTGTATTCACAGGACAGCTTTTGGGCCACACCATGACAATATATTGACCATCATCAGTGCAGAATTCAGTGAGCTATCATAAAGAAGAGAAAGCCCAGACCAAGTAGCAAAATCCATTGTGCTAGTTATGGGCTGTAGCATGCAAAGAAAACACATGCCATGAGCCTTCACTAGGATACCTCGATCCTGTGATGTAAGAAATGATTAAAAGTGTAACACAGGCTGCTTATTAATGTTAACATGTTTGAGTAGATGCTCATTTTTCTTTTTCAGGCACAGGATCTTGATTCTGTTAAAACAACTTTTATTGGCTTTGTAGACACCTGTCTATTTCTGATTGATTGTCTCACAAGTGCTTGTAGAAGTCACGCAGTAGTATAGTAAACGTTTTATTATGGTGTACTGCTACTTACTACAGGCATGTAATGACATAGCATGTTCTTTCAAGATACTATTTTCTGTGCTTAGGAATGTAATTGTTACAATACTCCTTTCCCTTCATTACTCAAATAAGACTGTATAATTTTACTAACAGCATGAAGGGTTTCTTTAGTTTGATTACTGTAATTACATGATACTAAAAACTTTGCCTTTTGTTACCCTCGCAGCTGTCTTTGCTGAAAGATGAAAGGAGACCTTTGCAAACTCCTGATAATGGCACAGACTAACAGGCAACATCTGAAGTGGTTTCACTTTGTGAATTTTAATAAATTCTGGCAGGATTTCTCCCCCAACATTTTGTAACAAATGTGTGTTAAAAGATGTTTGGAAAATATATAGTATAACCCACAGGAAATAACTGACCCTATTGCATCACCATGAGATAGTTTTGCTGCCAAATAGTCTATGGCCTACAAAAAGATGAGACTAGAATGATCGATATATGCCTGATATCTCTTTTCTACTGCTGCAGTGATGCCAACCACTTGTAAATCTAGATTTATGGTTGCTTTGCATCACTGGATTGGTACAAAACAGCCTGAGCATGCTACTGAATCTAGCCCCAGTACTCTACATAATTCATTTAGATTCTAACAATTAAAATGTCCTAAATAAAGTTAAGGTACAGTGTCACTAATTTTAAACAACCTTTTTGTTGGGTTTAAGAACTAAGGTGATGGGAAGATTGATAGAAACACTTTTCTTCTATTGCTGACCTTTACTAGTTTGTAAAGCAGCATATTTTGTATTTTCCATATCCTGTCAATCTTTTGATGTCTGATATGCAAACACACATTAATTTACTTCCTCTGTTCTATAGCCACTTAAGTACTCAAAGTGACAGAACAATAGCTTTGCAGAATCCAAGTCTAATCTTCTCTGTACATCAAACACTAAGACCCTGATTCATCAAGTTCATTGCTCACTCTCTTAATTAGGCACATGCTTAAGAACCTTGCAGAACTGGAATAGATGTTTTAAAAATAGATTGATTTTGTTTAGTAATTTGGAATAGTTGTTTGTTATTGTATATATCTTTGTTAATGGTACTAATTATATAATAAATGTCAGCTACCCCTTTAAGAATAGGATTGGGGAATAGAAGGAGCTACTGCAGGGGCTACCGTGTCCAGAGACCGAGTATATGCTAGGACCTGGGGCAGTCTCCATCTGCAAGAAGCTCCTAAAGCAAAATACCTGAGACCAAGGATAAACAATGTGAGTCTTGTGATTAAGTGCATAATAATTGCAAACTAGTCCATCCAATCCGACTGGAAGTGCTAGGACAAGATTGCAATTAGACTGGGCCAAAATTTTTCAACTATAACTTTTTTTGGTGACAGAGGCAGAGTAGGTGACACCAAAACATTTTGTGAATTCACATCAAGTTAGTCGAATTGTTTAGGTTAAAGCTGAAAAAAAAAAGAAACATTTTTGTTTGAATGTTCTTGGAATGAAAGAGGTTTTACTTGAAATTACTCTGTTTTGTAATTTCCTTCAATTTCTTAAAAATTTGAGTATTAAAAAATACTCAAATCTAAACGAAATGTTTCAGGTTGAATAAAATGTTTCGTTCTATCTGAAATTATTTAACTGTTTGACATGCCATAAAATTTGAAAAATTGTATTGTTGGTGCCCACTCCACTGACAAGAACACACCCACATGCAGAGAAGATAGAGAACTGATAAATATATATTAACCTTAAGCATTTTTGCCAAGTTTAAAACTGAGCCTGTTAACTTGGGAAACTGCAGATAAAAGCTGTAACTCAAATACATCCTCTTGAGTGAGCTGAGTTTTGTATAAAATCATCATTTTAAATATTTTTTTAAGCCTAATGTTAGTTTGCTCTGGGAAAATGTAGAGATGTTTTCATTTCAACACCTGCTAGAATCCAGAATTAACAGAGGTAGCCACTGAACTATCCTGAAAGCATTTAATGTGAGGTAACAATTGTGATTAAAGTAACTTAATGATAGTTTCACTGATTGACATTTCATGCTGAGCCATCTGGAAAATAATCAAATAGATTTTCCCTGTTGGCAATAAAAGTGCTCCTGCTGCCTGATTCTTGTCTCTGTCAACAGTTCCCATGGTATGTAGTCGAAACTAACTGGAGCAAGAGCTAAATGGCTGTTTGCTAAAGGGTGCACATGCTGGGTAATAAATCTTGTGAGGTAACTCTACCTCATTTCATTACCCCTGAGACCAATTCTGTGGTGAAGACAGCCATATCCTCTAACTATAGTTTTCACTTCCTCAATTACATCAGTAAACTAGATGTTGGATGCTTTTAAGTGATTTAACATGAAAGTGTAGTTAAGGTCCAGTGTCCTCTACAATTCAGTAGGTGCAGCATTTGTCACAGAAACCATATCCAGTCTCAGGTTGGCTCTCAAGAATTTAAGCAGTTATTTTAGAAAGTTTCATTTTATCCCTTCAGGTTGCAAACTGAACATTCTAAATGTGGATTAATTGTTTAAAAAAAAAATAAAAAATGAAGCAGCATCTGCCTGAGTTTGCAGATTGCTTGATGTGGGTTGTACAAAAAAGGGTGTGACCATCCAATGCTCTCATTGAAAACTAAGCTTTGTTCATATAGCAAGGCCCAAAATGAGTCCATGTAGCAAAGGCATATGGGCATGTCACTGTACTGACAGATCCCCCTCAGCAGAGTTTAATGAAATAGTGCAACAGGAGGTCCCAGGTGTGCTTGGTTTGAAAAGATGTCTGCAAAAACAGATGATCAAATGCATGTAATTTGACTGCAGAATAAGCAGCACAATATAAGAGGGGCTGGTAGCCTATTAAGGTTACCTAATATTTCCAATTATAAGACTCTTTTTTTTCAGTTGTTTATAAGTTTGCTAAACTTTAACATCAGCTGCAGCCAAGAAGAAGATCGGGGGGGGAGGAATACATTGTATTGACCATATTTAAAAAATTGAGACCTTTTATTTGAAATGGGCTAGCATCCAAATGTTTTGGAGAAGGGGAAATTGATCTTTATATTAGAGATGTGCCTTGGCCATCCCTATGAGAATCCACTTTAATTTGTCCAAATTAAAAGCCTTTGAAAATCACAGTTTGCCCAGACTGAGTTGTCTTCTATGATTTTATCAATTAAAATCTCTGAAGATTCCATCCTCATTGATCATGCTGCATTCCCTCACAGCTCCTAATGCTCACCAGACTGCATGCACCATCCATGCAAATCAACTGAGCATGCTCTGTCCTATTACAGCTCCCATATGTGACTGGACTGTGAGTTTTCTATATAACCCCGCTCCCCCCATCCCCACTGGTAGTCTTTACAATCCCAAAGGATATGATCTGTCATTTTCTGGACCTTACTTGTTATACATATCCATCTTTATGCTTGCCAATTAAAAATAATCACTACTTAGTCCACAATGACCTGTTGGGGAAAAAATTGTGAGAAGTATGTCCTTCATTTCATTTGCCTTGCCCTCAGTTCTTGCCATTCCCTCCTTAGCCCATTTATGATTAGGTGTTTAAATTCAAGTTTGCTTAAGAGGATTCCTTGGTTGACTTATTCATGATTAACAGCACTTCTTGCCTATTTCTCTGCCAATTTGTTGTCTGCCATCCCAACATCTGCCAGGATCCATGCTGTTACTATGGTTATATTCAGACGCGCCAGTTCAGTTGTTAGCAGTAATATTTCATTAAGAATATAATTTCTGCTGTCAGACTTACCACAGCAGTAAATTGCCTGCAGCCCTGATAAGTAATCAACCAGGATGGCCATAGCAGCTAGCCACACATCTAAAATCCAATTTAGTGCTAGTCCCTGCTAACTCAGCCATAAAGAGAAATACAAAGTTAGTAGTTCTGGCTTCCTTGAGTCCAAGTGAGGGCATGCAAAAAGCTGCTTACCCTCTCCCTGTTCCTTCCTCTTTGGAGCCATCTCTATATATCTGACAATAGTGTTCCACTTATCACAAATATATTGATGTGCTATATTTTGTATATTTATCATTCTTTGATTTATTTCATTATACAATTCCAGGTCTATCTCAGAGGAATTGTTTTCCAGTGATAGATTATTTTCCCATAGCTCTTGGTCTCTTTCAATCCTCTTTTCATTAAGATCCTTTATCCAGTTCTGTACACTACACGGGGAATTTTTGAAGTTTTTGTCCTACCCAGACTGCACTTAATTCCCAACGATCATTATATATTAGCTTTGTGTTGTCATCTTTGCTATTACCTGTATTTTCACCCAAAAGGGTAAATCTAGTAGCTTTATTGTAAGAGTGATGGGCATTTCACTGGCTAGTTTCTATAGCACACGCAGAGGCATAGTAATGAAGGCACTGAAGTGATACACAATGCCTGTGCTTGGATATTGTCTAGTTTTCTCAGAGTTCTGGTCATGCTGATCAAAGCAGTAATTGGTTTAATTAGCGCTATGTTTATCTGCTCCCTAGGATAGTCCAGAAATATTTTCAATTGTACCTTTGCACTTATCTATAATGTTTTCAATGTGGTCCCTCTAAGTGAGCTTGTTATCACATACCAGCCCTGAGAATTTGTAATTTTTTCACTATATTTATCTGTTGGTCATATAGCTATAACTTTACATCTTTTTGGATTTTCCTAGTGAAGATCATTCTCTTAATTTTGTCTCTGGAGAATTTGAAGCCCCACCTGTTTCCCCATTCTGCACTTCTCTTAAGTGCATCATTGATTCTTTTGGCAGCATTTTCAGGGTTTCTGCTTTCAGTCCATATGGCACGATTGTCAGCAAAGAATGTGATCTCTATTCCTGTACTTATCCCCTTAGGGAGGTCATTTATCATGGTGTTAGAGGGCTGAGCTAACTACAGTCCCTTGTGGAGTTACATTTGAAATTGAATGTATGTTGGAAAAAGCTTTTCTTGTTCAGACTTGTATAGTTCTTTTATGGAAGTCCCTTATCCCTCTGTACATTTTTCCTATAATACCCACAGAGTGCACTCTAAGAAATAGTCTCTCTCTCCATAACACACTGTAAGTTTTTCTATGTCCAGGAAGGGTACTTTCATGATTTTTTTTGGTTGTCATGCTTTTTTGTTCTTTTGTCTTTATCCTTACAAAGTGATCAGTCACTCCTATCTTTTCTGAACCCATTTTGCATTCCATCTATGCCCCTATTTCTTTCTAGGTGTGCTACTATTCTGTTTCTTTTTCTTTCTATGATTTTACCTAAACCTTCTGTGATGGTAATTGGTCTGTATGCCTCAGGTCTTGAGCGTGACTTAACCAGTTCCCTCATTGAAACAATAATCATATTTGCAGTCCTTTGGTATTTCATCTTTTTGCCATGTTGTTATATAATTTTAGTATCACCCTCAAGCTTCCTTCCCTTAAGTGTTTAAGCATTGCAAAGCTTATTTCATCTTTGCCTAGTGTGGTGGTTTTATTCCTTATTATCATTTTTTGGAGTTCTCTCATACTAAAGTTTTCATTTAAAATAACATACACATCCTCTTCCCACTTCATGTCATAATTATCCTTACAGAATGTTCTTTTACTCTCTCTAATTTCTATCTTCTGATCCGCATCATTACTGACTTTTTGAAAGATGGTGGCCAGAATTTCCACTTTTTCTTTGTTGGAACTTATTACTCCATGCCCTGCAACTGCAAGGCTTGGTATTATGTGGCTCTTACACTTTATTCCGTTCATTTTCCTAATTTGTTTAGGTACCTCTACTATATTGGTATCTTTTATTTACTTTCCCTCAGTATGTTCTCCCACTTTCTCATTTTGCCCTTTTTATAGCCCTTTGTGCAACTACCTTACTTTGTTTTATATTTCACTAAGTCCGCACTATTTCAGGATTTATTTATAGTTTTGCTGTCTTGCACACTTTATTTCTTTCTCTAATACCATTTCACAATCCTTGTTCCACCATGGTACACTTTTCCTATCTTTAAATAGTGTTTGTATCCTAGGCTGGCTGTCTTTGATGCCTTTAATAACACTACTACAGAATTCCTTAATAGCTGCCTTTATACACTTTTGTTTCTAAAGAATTTCCAATTTTTTTTTTATTTTTATTTTTTTTTTTTTTTAAGATTCCAAATGGGGATGATATCATTGTCTTCAGTATTTCCTTTTCCTTGATATGTAATTAATGTTGGGAGGTGGTCACTACCCATTCTGTTTTCTCTGTAAATTTCCCAGCTGCATACACTTACTATGATGCTAGAGGTTATTCCCAGGTGATCTAGGCATATCATATGCTTACCCTCTTGTTTCTGTGAGGAATTTGGGTAGCTGACTATTTTTATCTTAACTAGCTTCTTTGTCTTAAGGAGCTTCCCTTCTTGTTCTTTGTTTTTACATTCCACTAACAAGTCTCTGCCATGTAGTGTCTTAGCTCTTACTATATCTCCAAAACTTTTTTTGGTTCACTCTGCAATCTTCAGATGGTTAATATCCCCTATCTTTAGGTCCTTTTGTAGGGATTTTACTATTATTAGTTTTCCCCATTTCACTTTCCTACCGTCCTATTTTCTGGTCCTTCTGGTTTCTATCCTTTTCTTCCTTGTTTGCATCAAGTAACTTCAAAGCTTTCCCTATCCTCATTGTCTAGCTTGGATTCAGTTTCATTTGTTATTTCTCCCATATCTCTGCCCTAGCCTGTTAGTCTCAACCAGCCAGCAGTACTGATCCCTAGCTCAACAGCTCCAAACCTATCACAGCCTTCACAGTAGTCAGCCCAACCCTGAAAAGAGCCTGATTCTCCCCTATTCTTCCCCTCCAAGACCTCCATTGAAAGAGGGTATAACAGGATGGGGCTAACTGGGCCCATGGAGTCTCTTTATCACCTTCTTCGCTAGTGTGGAGTTTCTCTGTTCTATCTCACCAAACTTTCCCTGTAAACAGCTGGTTCAGGTTCTGCAGGCAGGGTGAGGCCAGGAACTGGAACTAAAAGTAGGAAGCCTGTCTCTCCAGTGCTCTTAGTGACCCCCTGCTGACACCCAGGTAGCAGGGAGGAGGAAGCTGTCTGCACCCAAATCAGAGGGGGAAAGTCATGCCTGACCAACCTGATTGCTTTCTATGATGAGGTGACTGGCTCTGTGGATGTAGGGAAGGCAGTGGATGTGGTATACCTTGACTTTAGCAAAGCTTTTGATACTGTCTCACACAGTATTCCTATCAGCAAGCTAAAGACGCTATGGGTTGGATGAATGGACTATAAAATGGATAGAGAACTGGATAGAGCATAGGGCTCAATGAGTAGTGATCAATGGCTCCATGTCTAGCTGGCAACAGGTCACAAGCGGAGTTCCCCAGGGGTCGGTCCTGGGGCCGGTTTTGTTCAACATCTTTATTAATGATCTGGAGGATGGGGTAGATTGCACCCTCAGCAAGTTTGCGGACGACACTAAGATGGGGGGAGTGGTAGATACCCTGAAGGGTAGGGATAGGATACAGAGTGACCTAAACAAACTGGAGGATTGGGCCAAAAGAAATCTAATGAGGTTCAACAAGGACAAGTGCAGAGTCCTCCACTTAGGAAGGAAGAATCCCATGCACAGCTATAGACTGGGGACCGACGAGCTGGGCAGCAGCTCTGCAGAAAAGGACCTGGGGGTAACGGTGGATAAAAAGCTGGATATGAGTCAGCAGTGTGCCCTGGTTGTCAAGAAGGCTAATGGCATATTGGGCTGCATTAGGAGGGGCATTGCCAGCAGGTCACGGGAAGTGATTATTCCCCTCTATTCGGCATTGGTGAGGCCGCATTTAGAATATTGTGTCCAGTTTTGGGCCCCCCACTACAAAAAGGATGTGGACAAGATAGAGAGAGAGCAGCGGAGGGCAACCAAAATGATTAGGGGGCTGGAGCACAGGACTTATGAAGTGAGGCTGAGGGAACTGGGATTGTTTAGTCTGCAAAAGAGAAGAGTGAGGGGGGATTTGATAGCGGCCTTTAACTACCTGAAAGGGGGTTCCAGGGAGGATGGGGGTAGGCTGTTCTCAGTGGTGGCAGATGACAGAACAAGGAGCAACAGTCTCAAGTTGCAGGGCGGGAGGTCTAGGTTGGACATTAGGAAAAAGTTTTTTACTAGGAGGGTGGTGAAGCACTGGAATGGGTTACCTAGGGAGGTGGTGGAATCTCCATCCTTAGAGGTTTTTAAGCTGAGGCTTGACAAAGCCCTGGTTGGGGTGATATAGCTGAGGTTAGTCCTGCTTTGAGCAGGGGGTTGGACTAGATGACCTCCTGAGGTCCCTAACAACTCTAATATTCTATGATTCTATGATATGGATCAGAGGGAAAGAAAGAAGTAGATTGGAGCAAAGAATCCTGTGAAACTGCTGGGTAAGGAGATTGGCACTAGGAACCAGGTTGGGGGGGCAGTGGAGGCTAGGAATAGGAACAGAGGGGAAGAGGGCAGGTGAGCCTGAGACTTGGGTGGGGAGGCTGGGAATGGGTGCAGGATTGAAGGGGAGGTTGGGTCTGGTTGGGTAAGGAAACTGGGACTGAGACTGAGACTGGGGTAGGCAAGATTGGGAGCCAGTTGGCAGGAAGAGGGCAGCGCTGAGATCGGACGTCTGAGTCCTTGAATTTGCAACCTTCATAATGGTTTGTGTGTGTAATTCCTATATAATTTGATCAGGTGTTTAATGGATTTAGATGAACTGAGGATATCAGACTGTGATATATCCTAGCAGGTCACACAAATATATATGCCTCAAGTAAAGTTCCATTAGCACTGAGAAATAAGGTAAATTGGGTCACAGTTTATATTAAGTTTCCATTTATAAAGGTTTAATAAATGATTAACAGATGTTCTGAGAAATGGTTGGTTGTTATAGCATCCAGCAGGTCAATATGTTGCTTACAGCTTCCATGGATGTACTTATCATCAGTATAACCTGGTACTCATGTATGTAACATGAACCTATTAGTTTATTAACCCTTTATAAACCATGGATCCTAAATGGATCCTTAATATAAAGTGTGACCAACCATAAAAGCTGACCTTGACCAGATGGTACAATGAGATGCTCTTAATAGACTCCAGCCACCCAGGGCCTGGATCTACAAATAGTCTTAAGCATTGCTGTGCTCAACATTGCAAAGCTTAACTTTTTAGGTGCCTGGAAAATCACAGGAACAACAATCCACAAAGCCTGGGTTAAGTACCTAATCTCCTTCTACAGTGAAAGAGGAAAAAGGTGCCTTAGAGTGCAATCTGTAAAGTCAGCATGCTAGGTGGATCTCTGCCTGAGCTAGTTAATGGGAGATGCCAAGGAGAGGAGTGTGCTAAGCCCCACCCCCTCACAGAATTTGGGGTCTTACTCCAGACTGCAGGGAAGTGCCTATCTCTGTCAGTGATCTATGAAACAGGGAAAGAAAGGTGCTCATCTGACTAACTCATGTGGGGCCTGATCTGTTAGGTAGGCCCAGGGGTCACCCAACAAAATAGCCTAGGGTGGGAAAGGAGGAGGAGATGGAGAAGGACCTCCTCATAACTTTTAGCCTAGCAGTCAGAGTACCCACCTGGGATGTAGGAGACCCCTAGTTCAAGTCCTTCATTTCCCTGATGAGAAGTGATTTGAAGAGACATTGGCCACCCCTCAGGTGAAGGTCCTACTCACTGGGCTATGGAATACTCTGATTTGACTCTCTCTTAACCTCATTTGTTGAAGTTTCTCCACTTTAACTAAATATTCATTTGGGCCAGAGAGCAAAAATCACTCTCTCTAGCCTAGTAGCTAGGGCATTTACCTAGAAGTTGCAAATGACTGTTCAAATCCCTTCTTCTCCTCAGGCAGAAAGTTCAAGTCCCTTCCTCCTAGGGTCTAAAACATCCTAGCAGGGTATCCTAACTGCTGGGCCAAAGGTTGGGGGAGAATGCCCCCACCTGTTTTGTGTAGTGTTAGGAAGCGTCTGAGCTCAGCTACCAGATGAGGTCCCACATGTGAGTTAGGCAGAAGAACACCTATCTTCCCACAGTTCATAGATCACTCTGAGACTTAGGCAGAAGTGCAGATATCTGGATACCTAGAGTGAGGCAGCAGCATGCATGATTAGAGGCAGAAACAGACGCTGAGGGAATGTTTATTATATTCATTTGACACTCTTCTTCCTTGTCCCATGAAAGTCAACATGGGCATGATGCCCCACACTCTCCCATACCCTCATCTTCATGCTAGTAACACCACAGGCTAAAACATTTTCTCTTTTGATTGATCTTTGCTATTGCAATGAAACCAGTTAAATGAAGTAGCAATATTCTTCCAAGAACACTCAGTCACAGTCTGTGACTGAATAAACACAAATCAAAGCTGGGGCATTTAATCAGTCATGAAAGTAGTTTATTGTGAATATAGAATAAAGCACTAGAAATTATTACTAGATTATATAATCAACCATAATATACTTTGCATTTCTATAGCACTATTCAGCCAGGGATCTATGGGCACTTAATGAACAGTAATTCATTAGTGTAATGGAAGCTTAATTAGATACATAAATAACAATGCAAAGAAAGCAATTATGATTTTTTTCCTTTTTTTCTTTTTTTTTTTTTGGTCCATTAATGAGAATTTCCTAATCATCTGCTGCTTGTTGTTTTTTAGCACAAATACTTTAGGGAAATAGTTGAGATGAATAACTGTGTAAAGCTGGGGTTAAATTCTTACTGAGGTTGGAAATAATGGATCAGAAAATTACTTTTTGGAAATACGTTATACATTGGAAATCAGTAGTGTCAGACTAGTTTCTGTGCCGTTAATGGAAAAAATATTAAATTTTTCTAGAGACAAATTACAATGCTGCTTTTGTCACATAGGATCACATTTCTATGCCTACATTTATTAATCTAGGCAGTCACAATTATTGTAATACACCTAGTGCCAATAATTATGTATTCAGATGACCAGTGAACTCACACATCAATTATACAAACATACATAAATAAATGTGTGCAGATTTTTGCATGAACTTTGGTTGTTTCCCCCACAGGTTGGCTGTTCCTTTAAGGGGAGTTGGGCTCAACCTTGCCTGTGATGTAGCTGTTTAACCCCAGTTGATCCTGAGTGATTGACCCAGTTACAGTTAATGATACCAGATGTGAAAGAACCAGAAGAATTAAACAAAAAGGAAAGAGAACTCACTGAGGGGGAGACTTAGAGAGCAGCAAGGGCAGTTCCTGCTGTCTGTGAAGATATTGGTACAGGTGGGCTGGAGATAACGAGAGGGAGCAGGTGAGGATCTTGTGGGAGGCCCTGAGATAGGGTCTATAAGAAGCAGGGAGGTTCCTAGGAGAAGCAGCTGGAGTCCCTGGGGAGAATTCAGGGGCAATACCTGCCAGGGGAAAAGACCCTGAGAGGAGTGAAGCTGGAACTTTGCAGCCCACAGGAGTACTGAGTTCTCGGCCGGAAACTTCAAAGTAGCCCAAGAGCAGCAGAAGGATCTTCTGTAGTTGGACTTTCCTTACTCCAGAAGGGGACAAAGCTAGAAACAGGTCACTTGGCAGAAAGCTGAGCCCTGAAAGATGTATGCAGAGACAAGCCATTGTAGGACCAAAGTGCTCAGCATTGTATGCTCGAGGGTAAGACCCCGCAACAGCACACCCCAACACCAGAGAGTTCTTGCTGTGGTGGTAAGTGGAACTGCTTACAATGTGCAATCATGAAAATGTGACTTAATATGTTGTATTTGGTTAAATTGCTTTATCAAAGTGAATGTCTGCTCCTGAACTGGAATAATTCCAAATGCGTGCCGTTTGTTTTATCCAGCTGGAAATTGCTTCCATGGTGTTGTGGCCATTGACCCAAGAGGCCTGGTCCATCAGCTCACTGGGAGTGTAACAGGGAGGTCCATCACTTTTAAAAGGCAGTGGGGACTGGAGCCAGGCAAACTCTGTTCTGGGACTTCTGGAGCAAATGCTGGGAGAGAGAGGAAGTGGTCCTGTGGTAACAGTTAGAGTCTGGGGAAAACCCAGGACATTTTCTTCCAAGGCCTACCACCAGAAGTCTTGTGGTGTAGGATGGGCAAGGCTCCCCTCCTCCCCACCAACCAGGACAAGATCTGGGAGGTGGGGGGAGTGAGAAGGGGAATATATAAACTGCCACTTTTCTCATAATAAGACTGCTGTAAGGAGCTGGAAAGCTCTTGCAGGAGCCTCTGAGACAGCAGTGGAGAAGGCTACAGAACAGAAAAGCAGCAGATGGGATTTGCCTGCTGACCTTTCCACATCAGAGAGAAAATAGCCCAAAGAGAGATTTGGATCCTCTCATAGGGGGAGAAATGATTCCAGGAAGAAAAGCCTTGGAGGCTGCTTGAAGAGCAGGGACGGACTCCAGCTAGAAAGGACTGGAGTGACTGCTGGACAAAGAGCAGGCTGGGATTGAAGAATAGCCCCAGGATTGTCAGAAGACACCAGAGCTGGGTATGAACTTCTGTGTTGTGGTGATGGACTTTATTTTGGGAATTATTTTGGGACTGAGGATTATTTTAAACTGTTGGTTAATAAACCAGCTCCAAGCAGAGGTGTTACTGGACAGGACAGCCTATGTCAAGAAGTCTTGAGTAGAGAGAACTGAGAATGGGGTGCTGTGTGGGCCACCCTATCCCAGGAGGATGGTTGCTTGTGAAGCGGTGTCCCCACTAGAGGGAGCAGTGTAACCCCATATTGCATATCATGTCCTTTGTTGAATTGCAATTCCATTGAGTAATATTTTTTCCTAGTTTCCTTGCTCATGAGTCAGATGTCTGGTCTACACTAAAAACACTTGTACTGGAGTAATTAGCTATGGTAGTACAAATTCATATTGCAAATGCTCTGCACTGGCACAAAATAATATGTACATCATGCTTCAGTAAGGTACTGTATTAAACTGATGTAGTTATGCTAAGGTGAATATCTTTAATACTGTTAGGGCCACACTCACTACTTTACTCACCATGTGCCTGACTCTTATAGCTCATGAAATCACCCACGTGTGTTCAAAGTCGGTATAAAATGCTACCCAAGAAGAATGGTGCAAGGCAGCAAGAATCAAGTCTTAGACGTCTTTGGAGATTTGATTTGCATGGCTGTATTATAGTTTTGTCCACTGTCTGCATTCTTTAAGGTGCATAGGACTGGGGTTTGTCTACATTGCACAGTTAGCTTGGGTGACTGGCATGTGTGTCTGAACTGAGTTAGCCTAGCCCACATATGAGCATTCCTACAGCCCTCCCCATGTTACAGTGGTCTCACTGTTTCTGCACTCACCCATGTATGTCCTTGAATACATCCCATGGTTCTCTGTGCTGAGATGCTGTAGGACTCAAATCAAATCTGTAAATTGCAGGATAACTTGTCTGCCCCTGGTGGAGGGGAATTGTAGGGTGGACACTGGAAGACTATCAGCACATCAGTGATCTTTCCTGTGTCCTCATTGCAAAGTGGACACGTTCCAGTCTGAGCTAAAGCAGAACTCTGAATTTAATCCATACACTCATGCATGCAAGCAAGCTCAGGTTCAAAAGACAAACAGGCTTAACGGGTTTTTGTGTGGATGGTAGGGAATGTTGTGACAGAATGATTATTATTACAGGATACCTCCATGATACCAATTTAACCATAAATTCCTTCATTAAATCCAAAGGCCAAATGGTGCATAGATACAGCTGCTCCAAAGATGCCTCTGCAATTATCACACCCGTACAGTAACGTGAACTTATAAATATTGATCAAGTATGTACAACAGGACTCACCCCGGGATGCTCAAGCCCACGTTGTCTAGCTCCATCTGGACAGGCAGGCACTAGCAATGAACCTTCAAACCCTTTTATATCTTATTTATCAGAACCTACACAGCTATGGTCACTACTTCTTGAATCCTTTTCTTTGCTAAAACCAGTTAGAACCATCCTTGATGATTGAAGCCTCTTATTCTTCAAACACCTTCCTCTTATCTTATCAGCCACATTCCAGGTCCAGTTTTTCCAGTCAAGCATACCATCTTTCAAGGCCTTCCAGAAACTGCTAAACTGTACTTTACACAAATTGTAAACTTCACATATATATATTTTAGCCAAGCTAATTTAACTCTTTCTATAGACACCTATCTAATCCTACAGGTTGGGCAAGAACATGTGTAGGAACACAGGCTAAGAATACAGTATAGACATACCCTGTTGAAGAGTGTGTAGAAAGGGCTGTGTGTGATTGTCTGATAATGGATGTGCAATGGAATATGATGTAGTGGTCTAGAGATCCACCCTGCATTGTTGTCATTATTAAAATGTGTTAGGTCACTTATGCATTAAATATCTGAACACACTGTGACTAACGTGGTTTGTTGTTCTCTTTTTCATTATGTAACTAAGATTAGCATTATTAATCTTTTTTTAAACTCCATATACCTTTAGCAAACAGAGAATAAAAATCTTTATTATAACTGAATATTCTTTGCCCAAGGATCTTTAATATTTTAAAGCTCCTAAGATTGAAGGAAAGCACTATTGGGAACAGTTGTAAGGAATTGAACTGAATCTGAGAAAATAGTAGTTGAAAGCTGCAGTCTAAGGTGGCTAGGCAGGTCAATTAGCTCCACCAGCGGAGGAGGAGCCAGGGAGCATGCCAGTAATTAGAAGTAGGCTCAGCTGGGTATGAACAGGCAGAGTTAGTATAAAACCCAGGAGCAGCGAGTAACAAGAGGGCAGCAGGAAAGTAGGCTGTTGTTACTCTGTGTGTGGAGGGAGTTGGAAGGCTGGCAAACCGGGGAGGAAGCCCAGGGAAACAGTAGCAATGGGTCATACTGTGCAGAGACCTTGGCTGATTGTAATAGGGTCCCTGGGCTGGAACCCAATGTAGAGGATGGGCCTGGGTTCCCTTACAAGCCAGTAGGAAGTGGCAAGGGTGTTGGAGATGCCAGCTTGAGAATTGCTCTGGAAGGACATTGAATTCCACAGAAGGGAAGGACCTTAGTGACCTGGCTGGAGGTCCAAGCCATGAAGACAAGACTGCAGACCTGGGAATGAGAGGGGTCACAGAATGAGATAGGATGGGGAAAGATCTCACCAGAGGGAGAGTATATAGAAACCTCAGCCTGCTTAGTATCATAGCAAACATACCATTAAACATCCTTTTAACTTTTTGTTAAGGATAGAGAGAAGGAAAAACAGTTAAAGCACTGGAAATGTAAAGTATTAAGTCCATTTTAACAACATTCTTTGTTCCCTTTAGCTGGAGAAAGAGAGAGGTTTTTTGACACTTTTAGGTGGTAAAAAATATAGTAATGACTATCCTTCTGGGGAAAATAGGTTGCTGCTGTTATTAAAATCCAATCCTGCGTCATATCAAGTGGTGGTTGGGATTCAGCTGGAGCTGGTAGGGTGGTAGTGTTATCTGGATCCCTCTCTCTGACCTGATCTGGTCAAGGCATCCCTTAGGATTGCAATGAAGAAGATCCATGGTCCCAGGATTTGGGAAGAGGGCTGCAGCCATCATGGTGAAGCATGCCTCAGTAGCCTTTGAATGTTCTTCTGTCTTTTTCCCCCCAAAGTCTGTTTCTTTAAGGATCCAATAGCCCATCCCCTCATATCCAACACATCAATTTTGGTTTATTAATTTCTAGAGTCACACTTTCTTGTGTACCAGGCATGATCCAGGCAGTCCTTTAGTTATATCAGTAAGCCTTGGTTTTCAGACTAATTCAGTTTTGTCTCCTTTTCTTACTTTTGTCCATCAGATTTGTTATAGGCTATTGTGACATTTTATGAACGTTCACATACTTTTACAGTTGAGCTCCCACTTAGGATACGTTTACACTGACGGCGGCAAAATCGCTACCGGCAGATCAATCTTTCAGGATCGATTGAGCAGTCAATGAGACCCGCTCAATCAATCAGGAAGTCGACTGAGTAAGTCCACGCCTCAAGTAGCATAGCGCTGAGCTGACGGGAACGTTGTTTCCGTCAGCTCAGCGCAGTGTAAACAGCGCGCAGAAACAGTCGACGTGAATTACGCAAACTACTCCGTGTAGTTTGCGTAACTCCCGTCGACTGCCACCGAATTTCCAGGTAAGTGTAAACCAGCCCTTAGAGTAAATTGTAGGCCTAATTATTACAACAGCATCCACAACTCCAATAGAAAGTCAGTGGGAATTACAGATGTTTAACAAATCTTAAACAAGCTTTAGGCCCGTTCCATTGACTTCAGTAGACGCTAGGTGCATAAATACCTTTGTGGATCTGGGCCAAGATGTATTAATCTGGGTGCACAAAATGAAAGGCCTCTCTTCAAAATTTAATTCTTAATCTGCTAATGGATAATCTGAGCAGCAAAAAGGTCCACATTCATTTGATAAATTGTTTCCTAGAAAGAATCACCAACTCTGTGTATAACTGTTTTGTTCTAAAATTCTTTGTCATTAGCTCTGCAAAGCAAACGTGATGCACATCTCCTTTTTTATATATCTGTAGCCAGATTCATCCCTGGTACATTTCCTTTGGTTCTAAAGGAGTTATGCTAGGAATGAGTTTGGCCACTAATGACTTATTCATGATGTCAGACTTTACTAGATGTTATCTGATGGAGACTATGAGGAAAGTGAGGAAGATGAGCTGCTATTCTTTGAGCTTGTCTACAAGGAGCAGCAAAGCACAGCAGAGGGGTTAGCATTAAGGGACTTTTTAGTGTGCCAGAAGGGTCTAGACAGGGCAGTTAGAGCACAGCACCTTACAGGTGTTTACAAATCACACTCCTGGTATGCTTTGCCATGCCATGTAGACAAGCCACAGGATAAAAGAACTAACCAAAGAAATCATTATAAACTAAGACAATGAAGGCTTGGGCCTTGCTTCTCCTTTCATATCAGTTTTACACAAGCATGACTCCACTGACTTCTGTGGAGTTAGACCTTATTTAAACATGGTGAGCTAGAGGAGAATAAAAATCTTTAGTGCTTCATGTGGAAGTGATGAAGCAAATTCTACCTCCAGGTAAATCAATGTACCTGTGTGTAGAATTGGTCCCATCAAGTTATATATTTTGATGGAACAATATGTTGGCCACCAGCCCAAGAGGAAAAAGGAGGTGGCAGTTAGTCGCATGGGTTTCTCCTCCCCTTAACTGTCCAATGACCTTCTATGCAGATTGCCCAGTTCCCATTTATGGCCAAGGAATAAGAATTTCCACAGGCAAAGCCATTTCACTCAAACCTTGCTTACAGGAAGACATGGATCTTAGTTTTATTCTCAGAAAGCAGGGGCCAGAATGGTTATTTTTTTAGTTAAATTGTAGAAGAAAGGCACAAGATAATACCTAAAAGCCAAAACTACAAGAAGAATAGAGCATTTTTCCATTACCCTCTGCCTTTATTGAAGTGTATGGATGAATAGTAACTAGGTATTGTAATAAAGGTCCAATATTAAATGTGTACATTTCACATACAAGCATTTTTCTGTACCTTATGACCTTTACTATCCTTGGGTAGACAGATAAATGATATTGTACACTGCATCTTTTTAATTTCAGTCTACCTCTTTTACTCATGTTAGTGTTTTTGTGCAGATGGCTGGGAATTTTTTTTAGCACATGTGTATAGTGCCATCCACTGTTCTGCAAAATTTCTTTTTGCTCTATGCTCTCTCTCATCATCTGCCGAGTTAGACTTCAAAATGGGAGACCTCGCGCTTGCAGATATAAAGACAAAATTTTCAGAATGCATACGTGATTTAGGCTTCTAAGCCACTTTTGAAAATGGGTTTTAGGCACTTAGGCCCAGATTTTTTTTAATTAGTGGCATTTTAATTAGATGCAGATTTTCAAATAATGATTTTCAAAAGTTCCACAGCACCTGACTCCCATGGTTTGTGTGTTTCTGGATTTTTGTTTTGTTTTCTAAAAATCCCACTAGGTATCTATCTGCATCATGAGGTGTCTAAATAACTTAAAATATCCATCCATTAGGAGAATGTCACTTTGGAAAATGGGCCCTACAATCCAAAGATTCAGATGATTTTGAAAAATCTTACCCAAAGTCCATAGGGGATAAAGGGGGATTTTGAATTGTTTTCAGTTTAGTTTGTTTTGTTTTTTTGTTACTGAACAGGCAGGCCAATAATTATTTGTAACTGCTTGTTTGAAAATATTATGGGCTTGTGGCTAGTTTTTAGCTAGCTGGAAAACATCCAGAGTTACAAATAAACCCTAAAGAAATCTAAATAAACTAAATAATCAATTACTCAAAATTGCATGCTATTAACTATATAATTAAGAAATGATCTGTTTTGCCTGTATATTTTACTGAGTTCTTTAATTGTAATTATATGGTAACTGAGTGTTTTGAATTTTAATATTAACACACCCTAAACTTTGGGTTATGACACAAGTGTAGAAAGCATTACACAAAGGTAACAGCAGATGGCAATGGTACCTTATAGCTGATGCACTCATTTCATACTCATATTTATTAATAAAACTAGTTAGTGAAACAAATGAGTGGCTTGTAAATTTGCACAACACATTTATGTTCTGTTAACTCTTCTATTCATTCCTTGTTTAACAAGTTGATTTCTTGTAGTGTTTTATTCATGCGTCCATAGGGTCAGATTGACTGCTACTCTGGCTGATTTGCTCCAGGCTATTTTACATCACCAGCAAAAGACCGTTAGAGCATAGAGATGAATCTAACCCTTAATGTGTACTGTAAAGGATTTGGCCTGGGAAATTAGAAAGAAGTTGGGGGAGGAGGGGTTCTTTTTATAAGAAAAGATAGTTATGAGAAACTAAACTCTGTGATTTCTTCCAAAGTCACTCTTCTAAACTTTACTTTCTATTTTCTAAAAACATAACAAAATAGATTTTCTTTGCTTTCACTTGCATATTACAGGTGCTTGTGAAAGGTGCTATGGAAAAGATAATGGGGGGTCAAAGTTTATTTCCCCAGAGTCAGAGCACCACAATTTATGTCCTATCACACAACTGCCTAATTCAGAAATTCTCATTGAATGGAAGGGGAGCAGGAACAGTCTGGCCAGTATGCAAAATCTACAGTTCTATCAAATGGGCTTATCTACAAAAGGGTGTCAGGGAGTAACCACGCCACTGCAGAAGGGCTTTAAATTCATGCCCCATATTTGGTGAGTGAGAGCTGCTGTCCCTGGTACTAATAACGCAAAGACCTTTGTGGCTCCCAGGTTTCTGATTTCCAGACTGTTGCTGAATTTCCCCAGTACAATTCTCTAGGGGTCACCAGGTCACTATATGAGAATAAAACAGTTTGCTCGGACTTTGTACCACTGATAGATTTAGTCTGTCTTCCGAACTGCATCTTCTTCAGAGCCCTCTGAACCCTGTCTATTTCCATTAATCACAGGATAGGCTTATAAGACAGGATGTCTGCCCGAGAGCAATAGTGCATCCTTTTTAAAAGAGGGGAGGTAACAATCTATCTGTAACAAGGGTATAACCTTCATAAGCCCCACAGATGCCTATCATAGCTTGAACCATCTACTGCTCTAGAAAAAGGGAGGAGTCATGGGCAGGGAGGAGGTTGTTTGGTTCAATCCAATAAGAAAACAAAACAAGTTTCAAGTTAAACTTGAGGCAAATGTTTGTCTTGTGGAGCATGGTGTGGGGGTCTTTCTCATGTTATTTCTAATCCCTGCTTCTATGCATGTCAGCCTCTGACATTCCTCCTCATCTACATGCTCTCTAAGGCTCAAATTAAACCGAAGGTCAACTTCCCTGCTAAGAGTATTTGATCACTAGGTGGAGACAACAGTTTATCATGAACATAGCAGAGTGTATAGAGGGCAACAGAATCCACTAGCTGCTGCTTGCTGTTTCCAACTGCAATATTGCTACCCCCAAGCATTCAAAAACTATTAATTATGTCCTAAAAGTGATGGGACTGGCTTAAGATTCGTGAGGACTTCAAAATAGTACATCTGAGGTTATTTTTATTTAAGTTCTGGTTTTTGACCAAAGCTTTACTGTCACAGTCATGATGGTCTAGAACCTTTTGAAAATGAAATTACCATACGAACCCCCGAGCAACGGCTGTAAGAACTTAAATAAAAATAACCACAGATGTACTTATACTTGTTTGTTATATCTGCTGCATCATCCTGGAGAGATGTGGGGAAAAAATCAAAAGGGTGGCCAAAGGGCTTACTAACCTACTAGTTGGCATTAGAACTGTTCAGAAAAATGGCATTACCATCACATGAGAAATTCTGATCTTTTGAAACTTCCTTTCATCCTAAACTAGGATGAAAAGTTGGAATTTCAAAACCTACTGCAGAATGGAAATTCCAAAAAAATCTTTGTTTTGGAAATATCTTATTGAAATGTTTCATTTTAATGTCAATGTTATAGTACAATATAAAATATTACACATTATATAGAAATAGAATATAATATCTATAACTATAGTAACTTTTCAAGTTATTAAAAAATTAAAAGTAAAAGCAAAATGAAATGAAAGTCAAAACGAAATGTTCCTTTTCAATTCAAATCACTCAGAATTGACACGATCCTGCAAACCACTTTGATTTTGACAAAACAGCATTTTCTGATAAAACACTGTTCCGTCTAGAACTTTTCCATCAGCCTTTGCCATGTAGAATCTGATCATTCATCATCTATGCTTGTGTACTCTGCAGTAAACTTGTCCTAAATTGTGCAGCCAGACTGCACTCACTGTGTGGCAGCTTCACATAGATTAAAAAATAAAGAACTAAATGTGAAAATGAGTAGCGCAACCCGTAGCATATTCCTTGTGACATTTAATTGACTACCTAAGTTTATCTTAATTACCTTTCAATTTTTAATGTGTTGCTGAATTTTGCAACGTACAAAATGTTGAGGAGGAAGTTAGAAGGTCTGGATGGCAGCTGGTTAGGGGGCAGTTAGTGCTTTTGCTGCCTGGGAGGAAGTTTGAATAAGCACACTATCTGTATGTTCCAGTGAAATAGTGAACAGTACTGACATATGAACTGTTATCTAAGATTCACAAGTTATCTAGCAAGAAACTAGCTTGTCTCCTTAGTACCCATTTCATGTTCTGTTATCAGTCTGTGTTGGAACACTGAATGGAGTCTGATAACTGAGGCTTTGGATAATCAAGAGACTTTTTTAATGTAATTAACAGACATTAGTGGTCACAAGTGGGCCATGTCTAGTAAGGAGTTTTTTGTAACTGAGATTTGGCTAATCAAGTCTCTGGCACTTCTGGGCCACATTATGCACTTTCAGATCATTAATACGTAAGATGTGCAGTCTGGCTCCTCTGTTGCATTGGCATAAATCAGGAGTAAGTCCACTAAATTGGTGTATTTACATAAGTGTAAGTGAAATCCAGATCAGGCCCATAATGCTTTTGAGCTTCAAAGTACATATAAACTGGTAGGATGGCAAAGCAGATATAACAAATCAGCGAAGTCATCAAAGCCTTCCCTAACAGATAGGTGGGCCAGATTTCCAGATATACCACTATTATGGTGCAAGTCAGTGGAGCTTACACCAGTTTACACCAGCTGAGGATCTGGTCTATCCATATCTTTAAATTTGGCTGGTCCTTCTTATGATTAATTTTTGTCTGGCAAGAATACTACAGTGTTGTTTGCAATGTGAACTCCAAGAGAGCTTTTTCTTTTCCCCCCTATGACTGGAGGGGTGTTAATAGGCCACTTCACCTTGAATGATCCCTTGAAATATGTGTTAAATACCTACAATAAACAATCTGTTCCACCTTTGTATTTAGCTGTGACACTGAGTACATTTCCCAGACCTGAAGAAGAGCTCTGTGTAAACTCAAAAGCTTGTCTCTCTGGTGGGTTGGATTTTAGTGACATACAGAAAGCTTTATATTTTTTAAAACCATGCTATAAATATAGCTAGTTTAAATGCGTATTTCCAAAGCATACCTTCTGTCAGGTGAAAAGGCTGTGAGATAAAAATTCCTCCCAGAAAGGAATTTTTGCATATGTCTCCTTTTCTCTTCCCTTTTTTAACTTTATTTTTATATAAATATATAAACACACAATGTTGACAAACATTCAGCAGGTGTGTCCTACTTCCTTGGTGAGTGTCCTGACCACTGACTATTCACTTGACTATTCCGGAGTGGAGTTCCTCTATGCGTGTTTGAACAGAACTTCCACCCTAGACCAGGGAAACCTTTCCTGACTAAAGTTTTGTCCAAACCCAAACTTTTCATGGGAATATAACATCTTGACAAATTGGTATTTTTTGTCAAATTCCCAACCACCTCTAACCCTTAATCCTTATGTGAAAGGGAAACAAAGTCACATAGGTATCAGTTTCTGAGGACCCTTCCCAGACCTGAAGAAGAGCTCAGTGTAGCTCAGAGAGCTTGTTTTTCACCAACTGAATTTGGTCCAATAAAAGGGATTCCCTCACCCATCTTGCCAATGTGACTATATAATTTAGAGTGACAAGTACCATTATGGGGAAAAACAGACTTAGCTGAAAACAGTCCTAATTATTTGGTAACCCCTTTGGGGTTTAGAGAGCATGGCCCCTTTAAACCCTTGTCCTGAGGCAGACGAAGTGCTGGTTGTTCCAGGAGCATGGAGAGGGGGAGAATGATAGGCTGAATGTCTGGAGCTTTGGACAAAAGGGCTACCGCAAACAGGCCCTCACATAAGTGAAACAGCCGAGAACCTGCCCAAAGCCTGGGAGAGACCGAGTGGCTGACCGGAGATGCCATAGGACAGGAGGAGCACTGTGCTGGGGAGGAAGAACAAACCAGAGCTGGACCCAGTATCATTGGTGCCCAGAGCTGCATGGAGCTGTGAGTACTGGAGCTTGCGACCATGCATTGGGAATAAGGAAGGAGGCTGTAGTAGTTGGGGGGGTGGGGGAGGGTGTTGCTCTGTGAGGGTTTGCAGAGAGCGGCTGAAGAGGGCACCGGAAGGGGTTATTGGGACAGTTTTTACTGGCACTGAAGATGACCAGGTACATCCAAGACTCACTATTGGACTGGAACTCTGCCCAGGACTCCTGAACTCTAAATGTGGACACATTGCTTGATGTCTGCCCTTTGATATTGTGGTACGCCTGAGCCTATAGGGCCTCAGGTTGAGTGTAACCCTGTTTTACTGCTCCCCTATCTTCCCCCTGTTTTTTTTCCATTCATCCCTCTGTGAACAAATATTTCCCTTTTCTATATCCTTGGCAGGGGATTTCCTCACCTTGAGGGGGTTCGGAACAGGTGTCCCTGGGGTGGAAGGGAGTTTTCCTGCATGCACCTTTTCTTGGCTGGAGTTGCCTGCAGTGCAGACTCCCTCTTGCCACAAAGGTGCTAAAGTTACAATTTTTATTTCACTGGAAATCAGGAATAAATTCATTTAGGGAATACACTAAATGTTCTTGAAAGTCCAGAAGCCAAAGTCTAACTTGGATCATTTAACAGCTGATTTGTTTAAACTGTTCAACAAAATCGTAGCCCCAAATTTTCCAGTCTAGCTGAACAGTGCTTGGCCCAAGTCTGAGGCAAACGTACATGCAAATCATTTTGCCAGTGCCTCTATTGCGGGTCCATCAGTGAGGCCCCAGTTTTGGGATTAAAATAGACCAGCCTAATGGGACTGTCCTGGCAGCCCTTTTCCACAGCTGGTGCCAAAGTGGAATGGCAAAGATGCAGTTACAGTGTCTCCAAGAGTGAAAGATTCCCCCATGCAAGGAGATACCTCAGACTAGCTAAAATGGATTTATAGCTCCTTTGCACCAGCAGAATGGCACAAAGTAACTAAATCAGACCAGGCCATTGAGCCCATAATCACCAAAGTTGTGAAAAGTTGCTAATAATGGAACTGTGAAAGGGAAGGAAGGAATTCATCCCTATAACTCACTATAATTAGTTAAATCTGATGCTCTTCACCCAGGAATTCTTTAAATAAAAAAAAAGTAGGACTGAGCCAAGGATTATATTTAGCCTTCACATACAGAAGTGGCGTAAAGTGAAGGGAAAAATAAAATTAAACCTCACAGAATTCCTTAGACAATGTTTGTTTCGGTATCCATAGAACACAAGGTGAAGTAAATCAGAGGCAGTTGGTGGCCCTTAAGAATGCAAACTATTAAAAATGAAATTGAGGTGGTGAATGCTATATTAAGCACTGAAGTTGAGGTTCTCAGCAGCCAACATTACTATAAAAGGAAGTACCGGCACACACCAGCCCATAATTCTCAGCTTGCCTGCTGAAAAATGCCTTAACCACTGTTAGACCTATGCCAGAATTATCCAAACCAGTTCTGGTGTAAACCTCATTCCCTTACATATAATGAATGAAATGCAACTCTCCAATATCCTAGCACTCAATTCTTCCACCACTTTTAAAAAATATTCTTTATTATTCAAAAAATTTAAATGATACACACTGCTGAAATAAAAAAGCACCTTTAGGGAATGTACTTAGAATCCAGGGACATACTTAGAAAGAAGTAGCATCACTGAAGAGTGTGAAAACACTCGTTGGACTGGGTCTTTAGTTCACACCTATAACATGATAGTGAATCATTCATCAACGGTAGGCACACCTGATGTGGCAAACACACATGATCTTAAATTTAATCTGAACCTCAATATATTTATAAAGTAATTCAAATCAAGACACCAGTGAGTGTAATAAAGGGAAGGAATGAGGGAGGCAGGACAAGGGTAATAATGATAAGAACATGTGCTTACACAGCCAATCTGTGTAATGGGAGATTTTCCACTGCTTGACTTCAATGGGCTTTGAAGCAGACCCAGTGTGCCAGTTAGCAGGTAGAGATTCTGAAAAGTTTTGAAATGTCTGTGCAGTTCAGGTTTTTATCAGGAGCTGAAAACAGAATTGACATGATTTTTATGAGAAAATTTGTTCTTATATTTAAGAACATAAGAATGGCCACACTGGGTCAGACCAATGGTCCATCTAGCCCAGTATTCTGTCTTCTGACAGTGGCCAATGCCTGGTGCTTCAGAGGTAAGCAGGAACAGAACAGGTAATCATCAAGTGGTCCATCCCATCGCCCATTCCCAGCTTCTGGCAAACAGCAATCCCTGCCCATCCAGGCTAAGAGCCATTGATAGACCTATCCTCCATGAACTTACCTAGATCTTTTAAACCCCATTATAGTCTTGGCTTTCACAACATCCTCTGGCAAGGAGTTTTACAGGTTGATAGTGCGTTGTGTGAAGAAATACTTCCTTTTGTTCATTTTAAACCTGCTGCTATTAATTTCATTTGGTGACTACTAGTTTTTGTGATATGAGAAGGATTAAATAACACTTCCTTTTTTACTTTCTCCACAGTCATGATTTTATAGACCTCTATCATGTCCGCCTTTAGTCATCTCTTTTCCAAGCTGAAAAGTCCCACTCTTATTAATCTTTCCTCATATGAAAACGTTTGCATACCCCTAATCATTTTAGTTGCCCTTTTCTGTACCTTTTCCAATTCCAATATATCTTTTTTGAGATGGGATGACCAGATCTGCATACACTATTCAAGATGTGGGTGTACATATAAAGAGGCAATACAATATTTTCTGTCTTCTCTATCCATTTCCTAATGATTCCCAACATTCTCTTAGCTTTTTTGACTGTCACTGCACATTAAGTGGATGTTTTCAGAGAACTATCCACATACTCCAAGATCTCTTTTTTTGGGTGGGAACAGCTAAGATAGACCCCCTCATTTTATATGTATAGTTGGAATTATGTTTTCCATTGTGCATTATTTTGCATTTATCAACACTGAATTTCATCTGCCATTTTGTTGCCCAGTCACCCAGTTGTGTAAGATCCCTTTGTAACTGCTCGCAGTCTGCTTTGGACTTAACTATCTTGAGTATATTTGAATCATCTGCAAATTTTGCCACCTCACTGTTTATCCCTTTTTCCAGATCATTTATGAATATGTTGAACAGTATTGGTCTCAGTCTAGACCATTGGGTGACACCACTATTTATCTCTCTCCATTCTGAAAACTGACCATTTATAGCTATCCTTTGTTCCCTATCTTTAAACCAATTACTGATACAGGAGAGGACCTTCTCTCTTATCCCATGACACCTTACTTTGCTTAAGAGCCTTTGGTGAGGGACCTTGTCAAAGGATTTCTGAAAAACCTAAGTACAGTTGTCACGCTGGCTGGATTGATGGGGGGGCATTTAGTATATTGTTTGACATCAGTATGTCAAAATCATAATTCACGTGAGATATGCCATGTCTGGTACTGCTAGGCTATAATGTGCTAAGTAAGATGATAATGTTTATGTTCATGTGTTATATGTGAAATGGAAGTTATAGATATATTTGAGATATCTGTATTTCAAATTGTGCTGGCTGGGACACACCCCAAACAGGATGGCTGCAAAACAATAGCCTGCTTAATGGCCCATTAAGACATTCCCAGGTGCAAGGGGCCCAGGGGAAGAAGCCAGCATCACCTGATGAGTCACGAGGACTTGCCCATGTGACTCTGGACTCTATTTTGGTTCCTGTAAAATTTCCAGGAGCTGCATGGCCAGGGCCAGAAGGTATATAAGGCGATGGCCTGGGAAACCATTCTGTCTTTTGTTCCTGTTCAGCTACAGACACATACCTGCGTCTGGATCAATTCACTTGCAACTGAAACGAAGGACTAAGACCCATCCAGATACTGGATGTATGCCAGAGAAACTGTACAAGCCTGCAATTCCACAATTCTCCCACAAACTTGATGTATATGGACTTTCAATTATTTGTATGTATCTGATTTGCTTTGACCCTTTAACCCTTGCTTTAACCCTTATAGTTTCTTTCTTTTTATAATAAACCTTTAGTTTTAGTTACTAAAGGATTGGCTGGCAGCATGGTATTTTGGGTAAGAGCCAAACTTATATTGATCTGGTACTGGGGCTGACCCTTTGGGGTCAGAGGGAATCTTTTTAGTAAAGAGCATAGAGTTTAAATAACTCGTCTCTTTAGTGGACCTAGTGGCTGATTGGGAGCCGGAGACTGGAATGCAGAAAGGGGGGCTGTGTGTATTAGTGTACTGGCTTCTTGATAACCGGTTTGGGGGAATCCGAACAGTTTGTGGCTGGTTGGGAAGTTTGGTTTCAGTGCCACCCACCAGTGCTGGGAGAATCTGCTCTCCTTTAACAGCCAGCCCTGACCTTGGCATTCTCAGGTGGCTGCCCTAGGCACGGAAGGGTCACAACAATATGTCCACTGGATCACCATTGTCCACATGCTTATTGACCTCCTCAAAGAATTCTAGTAGATGGATTGAGCCATGATTTCCCTTTACAAAAACTGTTAGCTATTCCCCAGCAAATTGTGTTAATCTATGTGTCTCATAATTCTTTTCTTTACTATAGTTTCAACCAATTTGCTTGATACTGAAGTTAGGCTTACTGGCCTGTAATTGCCAGGATCACCTCTGGATCCTTTTCTAAAAATTGGCATCACATTCACTATCCTCCAGTCATCTGGTACAGAAGCTGATTTAAACAATAGGTTACATACCACACACAGTGAGTAGTTCTGCAATTTCACATTTGAGTTCCTTCTGAACTCTTTTGTGAATACCATCTGGTCCTGGTGACTTATTACTGTTAATTTATCAATTTGTTCCAAAACCTCCTCTAATGATACCTCAATGTGTGATAGTTCCTCAGATTTGTCACCTAAATAGAATGGCTAAGGTTTGGGAATCTCCCTCACATCCTCAGCCATGAAGACTGATGCAAATAATTTATTTAGTTTCTCCACAATAGCCTCATCTTCCTTTAGTTCTCCTTTAGCACCTCGATTGTCCAATAGCCCCACTGGTTGTTTAGCAGGCTTCCTGCTTCTGATGCACTTAAAAAAATATTGCTGTTACTTTTTGAGTCTTTGGTTAGCTGTTCTTCAAATTATGTTTTTTGGCCTTCCTAATTATATTTTTCACATTTCACTTACCAGAATTCATGCTCCTTCCTATTTTCCTCAATAGGATTTAACTTCCACTTTTTAAAGGATACTTTTTTGCCTCTATCTGCTTCTTTTACCTTGTTATTTAGCCACCGTGGCACTTTTTTTGGTCCTCTTACTATGTTTTTTAATTTTGGATATACATTTAAATTGAGTCTCTGTTATGGTGTCTTTAAAAATTTTCCATGCAACTTGCAGGGATTTCACTTTTAGCACTGTATTTTTTAATTTCTGTTTATCTAACTTCCTCATTTTTATGTAGTTCCCCTTTCTGAAATTAAGTACTACTGTGGTGGGCTGCTTTGATGTCTCCCTCCCTCCCCCCCAGGGATGTTACATTTTATTATGTTATGGTTACTATTACCAAGCGGTTCATCTGTATTCATCTCTTGGACCAGATCCTGTGCTCCACTTAAGACTAAATCAAGAATTGCCTCTCCTCTTGTGGGTTCCAGGACTAACTGCTCCAAGAAGTGTGTCAAGAAATTTTATCTCTGCATCCCGTCCTGAGGTGACAAGTACCCAGTGAATATGGGGATAGTTGAAATCCCCCATTATTATTGACTTTTTTATATTTATAGTTTCTCTAGTCTCCCTGAGCATTTCACAGTCACTATCACCATTCTGGTCAGGTGGTCCATTGTATATTCCTACTGCTATATTCTTATTATTCAAGCATGGAATTATTAGCCTTAGTGATTCTATGGTAAGGTTTGGTTAATTTAAGATGTTTATTTCATTTGACTGTATGCTTTCTTTCACGTATAGTGCCACTCCCCTCCGCCAGTACGACCTATTCTGTCATTCCAATATATTTTGTACCCTAGTATTACTGTGTCCCAT
The DNA here is from genome assembly GCF_026122565.2 of Emydura macquarii macquarii. Taxonomy (NCBI): domain Eukaryota; kingdom Metazoa; phylum Chordata; order Testudines; family Chelidae; genus Emydura; species Emydura macquarii. The sequence continues at coordinate 12,893,502 of NW_027130520.1, read as the reverse complement.
TGATTATCTTCATTCCACCAAGTTTCTGTGATGCCTATTATATCAATATCCTCATTTAATGAGGCATTCAAGTTCACCCATCTTAGTATTTAGACTTCTAGCATTTGTATATAAGCACTTTAAAAAATTGTCACTTTTTGCTGTCTGCCATTATGTGATGTAATTGAATGGGACTCTTTTTCACTTGACTATTTCTCATGAGATCCTACCCATATTTTAGTATCTTTCATCCTCTCCTTCTTACTAGCATATAGACAATCTCCATTAATAGATCCTCCCCTAAGGGATGTCTCTGTCCAAACCACGTGCTCCTCTGCACCTGTCAGCTTTTTCCCAGCCCATGGTTTACAAACTGCTCTACAACCTGTTTTAATTTTACATGCCAGCAAACATTTCTATTTTAGTTTAGGTGGAGCCCATCCTTCCTCTATAGGTTCCCTCTTTCCCAAAAGGTTCCCCAGTTCCTAATAAATCTAGAACCCTCCCCCCTACACCATCGTTTCATCCATGCATTGAGACCCTGCCAGTCTGTCTGACCCTGCACATGGAACTGGAAGCATTTCAGAGAATGTTACCATGGAGGTCCTAGACTTCAATCTCTTATCTAAATTTGGCCTCCAGGACCTCTCTCCTATCCTTCCCTATGTCATTGGTACCTACATGTACCACGACCACCGGCTCCTCCCCAGCATTACACATCTCAAGAGATCCGCAACCTTCACACCCGGCAGGCAAGTCACCATGCGGTTCTCCTGGTCATCGCAAACCCAGCTATCTATGTTTCTAATAAAAATAACGAGAGTTCTGTAGCATTTAAAGACTAATAAATTTAATTTCAGTATGTTTCTAATGGTAGATTCCCCCATTAATATTACCTGTCTCTCCTAATAACTGGAGTTCCCTCCCTCGAAAAGGTATCCTCAGTGCGAGAGGATACCCTGACATCATCTGGAAGGAGAGTCCTAACTATGGAATCATTTCCCTCTTCTCCAGTTTGATGTTCTACTTCCCTGAGACCTTCATCTTCCTCAGCAGTACAGACCTGTCAGACCAGGGGTGGAACTGTTCTACTATGTCCCGGAAAGTCTCATTTATGTACTTCTTTGTCTCCCTTAGAGTGTCCAGTTCAACCACCCCAGTCCCCAAAGCCCATTTTACAGACTCAATAGTCTGGATGGTTTGATACACATTGAATAGTTATCCAAAATGGGGAGGCTTAACTAACCAATGTTTAAAGTTCACTCCTTTTTAGGAAGGTTTGGAAATCCACCCAAGTATTTCCATGCAGCAACAACTTAAAATTACATTTAAAATGTTAAACAGAAAATCTGAAAGCATCTTTCTAAAACATAAATAAAAGAAATTGTATCAGTGCATGACAAAGTCCATAGGTCTATGTTTATATTATTTTCTATTCATTTTACATAAATTACAAAAATAAATACTCACTTCTAGGAATGCTGGAAAAGAAGTTTCAGAACAAATGAAATATTCATTAATAATAATTCCAGAGGGGTAGCCGTGTTAGTCTGTATACAGCAAAAACAACGAGAGTTCTGTGGCACTTTAAAGACTAACAAATTTAATATTTGCAGACATAAGTCTCTCGAAAGCTTATGTCTGCAAATATTAAATTTGTTAGTCTTTAAAGTGCCACAGAACTCTCATTAATAATAGTGTTTTATTGACTTTTTTTGGAGACTTGCTAAAACTCAGCAGACTTTACAAACCTAGTTGAAGAGTAAAAAAATGCATATAGTGGAAGCAGCATTACAGGTAATGTGTCTATTGGGGCTTTTAAGAGCATGAAAGTCAGAATGGCAGAGTGAACTAACACGACATTAGGCCTGGTCTACAGTAGCAAGTTAGGTCAACGTACGTTGCCTTGCATCAACCTATTTGTGCACTTAAATTTGTTTCCAGCTGATGTATGTGTCTCATTACAGTGATGCAGTAAAACCACCTCCCCAAACAGTATAGAGCCATGGATGCCCTACTGAGATCAACACAGTGCAAATGTAAATGCTGCACAATCTGTGTCAACCCTAAGAGTCTTCCAGCAGCTCTCCCACAGTGCCCCATTCCCTGCAACAGTGACTGTTCTGGTCATAATTTTAAACTCCACTACCCAGGGGCTACAGAGATTAGATGCCACCCTATCTGTTTTAAAGCCCCTGAATGATTTTTCCTGATTGCCCACCCTGTGAGCACACCTAGCAGCTATCCAGTCGATTCTGCCAGCTCCATGCACAAGATGCACTCCTGCCTGGAGTAGATAGGAAGTATTGGATCTCCTGGGCCTGTGGGGAGAAGAGGCTGTTCAACCACATCTACAGACAAAATAGTAATGTGAATATCTGTGAGCAGACTGTGCGGAGAATGCAGGAAAAGAGATACATCAGGGATCAGCAGCAGTACTGTGTGAAAGCAAAGAAACGTCACCAGGGATGTTACAAGGCCACAGAGGTCAACAGTAGATCTGGTGGTGCCCCACAGAGCTGCCATTTTCACAACAATCCGAATGCCATACTAGGTGGAGACTCCATCAGCAACCCAGAGATTAATGAGGATATCTTGGAGGAATTTATGACCGAGACCACTGCTGTGAACAGCAAGGAGGATGAGAAGGGGGAGGAGAGAGAGGCAGCAGGGGACTCCAGCCATGTCACAAACCAGGACTTGTTCGAGACTCCAACACAGTCTAGCCAGTCCTGCCAGGAAAGCATAGATGAGCCTGATGAATAGGAAGGGAACTGGGTGAGCATGTGCATGCATTTTTCTTTACAACGTTTAAAGGTAGCACCCAGTTCATCCCCATGATAACAAGAGAAAGGTATCAAAGTTTGATTGTTTTACTTGTACAAGAAGAGGTAGAGGTACAACAAACAGAGATAGAGTTGGCATCTGCTTTTCATTCCCATGTTGGGTTAGGTGTGTGGGATGGGCATGTGCAGAACACTGTCTATGAATATAGGTATGTCCCTTGTATCGGCCTGAGAGATCTCAATGAAACTGTCATGGAGATATTCTGCAATCTTCTCTCAAAGATTTCTAGGGATGGATACCTTATTTCTTTCTTTATGGTAGGACACTTCCCACATCATTCTGTGATGAGTTTTTCTGGCACCTTTTGCAGTAAACCGGCTATCAGCATATGGGCCCAGGCATTTCCAGAAAGCTAGTAGCAGCTGTGTTCTTGGTGCCTTTGTGACCTTCAAGAATGAGATATCAGCTAAAACTACCATCACCTGTGGAAAATAATCCCAATATTCAGTGCCATTCCCCTATTCCCATAGAACAGGGAGTAAAATTTTACAGATTCATGCAGTAGAAAATCGTTTCCCCCTCAACACTCCCCATTCACAAATGTCAAGCCATGCCCATGGTGGTTGCGGCTAGAGAGCTATGCTTGGCCAAGGCTCTCCCAAGCTGGAGTTAAAAGTGTTTATGGGAATAAAAGAAGGGAGTTTGAAATTTGTCTTCCCTTTCTGTTGAAACTGTAAATCTAATGGTACATAAATCTGTTTTTATCAACAGCTTCTGCTGTGGCCAGCTTGAGGCTCTCTTCTATGTGAGCAGAGTGCCTGACCCTGATGAAGAGGACTAGGGAGGACATATGCTAAGAGATCCTGAAAGCCAGTGCTGTATTGGACTGTAAACAAAGGGCTTGAAGGGCCAATATGACTGACAGTATGCAGAAAAAGAGACAGGACAGGAGAGAGGCCCAGGAGTCCCAGCAGGACAAGGAAATGCACCAGGACATAGTGGGCCCTCTCAGGCCACAAACCCAAATGCTGAAGATGCTAGTGTGATGTTCCCCTCTGCAATCTGGACTGGTGTAATGCTGTGTCACCCCAATCCCTCACTCCTGGAGCCCATCTCGCAGTTGCCCTGCTGTGTGAACCATCTACTTCTGGGTCAGTTCACTCACAGCCTCCGGCAAGTAAGTGGCTCCTCTTTAGTGAGTGAGTGCTTCTGGCCAGCCACTCGTGGGATTCTGCAATAGAATGACCCGGAGTCATACCCCCAATCCCAGCTGCAACCCTAGAAACTACCGTTTTACGGAGTCTAATGCTTCCTATTGGACTCTGCAAGCTCACAGGTAGTCAGTTTTATCAATGAAAGTGATCTGCACCAGCTGTGTCACTCTAAACAAAGTCTCTACACACATCCAAACCACAAGCGCTGCTTTAGATAAAACAAACAACTAAGTTTATTAAGTACAGAAAGATTTTAAGTGATTATAAACCAGAATAATACGAGTCAGATTTGATCATGAAGAAAATAAAGCAAATCGCATTCTAAACTAAACTTAACATCAGAGACTGTAAGGCTACTGAAGTGTTATCTTACCATACAGCCTGTCTGACTCCTTCACCCAGCCCTCCCCCCTCCACTGTGGGCAGTCTGTCAGTTGCTTGATGTTGCTTTGTAGATGGATTACAAGGGAGAGTTCCAGAGACAAAAACGCCTCTGCCTTTAACATGTTTCCTTGTCACCCCTGGGCTCAAGTGATTAGCCATATCCAGCAATGGGCATGGTTTCCTCGACTTGAGTCAAATAAGCATCGCCTTATCAGGTGCTCAGGCCAGTCAATTGTTCCTGTATGCATGCCTCTGCAAGGCGTGAACTCTCACTCCGCTTTGTATTTGCCTGGATCTATTCAAGCCGTGTGAGACACACATTTGGGAATATTAAATAACAGAGTTTCATATCTATACATATGACATTGCAGGAAACATGCTACCATAACAATAATGTTCAGTATGTCATGAGCATTCCAAAAACACCTTACATGACATACTTTGCATTAGACAATGCACAGTTATGCTATAAGGGTGAACATAAATGATATACAAATCACACCATAAGGGTGTAGATGGGGTTCAGCTTGTCACAGATGGTTGACTTACAGGTCCAAAAATCCTGAGCTGTCCACCCTTTGCAGTTCTTGAAGAACTCCATGGTCACTGCTCTCTACATACCCCAACATACCATATTGCATTGTGGACCGCATCTTTTCCTCTACCACTCCACACGAGGGGACAGTAAGGAAAACCACTACTTCACATACACTGACCTGTGACACCAATACATGGTTGGTGAATGTTTAGCCACAACAGACTACATTTGTGCATTCAAATGGACTGACATGTTTACTACTTTTTAAAGTTTCACCCCTTTAAACATGTATATCACATGTCCTGTTTTTTGGCAGGAGGTGGGATGGTTCTTTTGATTGGTTGGTTTTTTGGGGAGAGCGGGGGGAAGGGAGGTTGCACAATTATTTTTTGCACTGTTTTTCCCACTCAATAAAGTTCTATTTCTGGAGAATCAAATTATTTGGTTCACTACAAATATTGCAGAATGCATAGTGGTAGTCCAAACAAACAGTATTTGTAAATGCAAACAAGCACCACATGATTCATAGCTTCATGAAAACACCCAGTCATATGTAGACATGTACAGCAAGCAGTACACAGTTCTTGGTAGCACCCAAAGCTCCAGGCCCAGAGACCACTCTGACACAGCACATTACTGTAGCTGACCGGTAAAGTGCTTTTTCAAAGCCTCCCTCAACTGCATAGCTCCATTTTGCACTATTGTAATCGTCCTTGTGTCCAGCTGTTCAAATTCATCAGACGGCCGCTTCATCTCTGCCCTCCAATCTGGTGCCAGTTCTTCCCCTATGCCTCACAGGTATCATGCAGGACACAACACAGTTATAACCAGTGGGATATTTCTCTCTGCTGAGATCTACTCTAGTGAATAAACATTGCCAAATCTACCAACAGTGCATTCAACTGTCCATTCTGCACCTGCTGAGCCAGTAGTTGAATCTTTCTTTGGTCCTGTTACGGTGGCCAGTATGCAGCTTCATAAGTCAGGGAAGCAAGGGATAGGCTTGTCCCCCCAGTATTACTGTTAGCATTTCAGTATTGCCAGTGGTAATCCATCTGTTGAGAAAGACTGTCCCTGCTTGCAGCTTCCTGAACAGTCCTGTGCTCTTAAATATGCGAGCGTCATGCACCTTCCCTTACCAGCACACGCTGATATCAGTGACTCAGCCCCAGTGACCCAGTAGTCCTTTCATCGTCCTAGAAAAGTAGCCCTGTCCGTGGCAGGGTGGACTGGTGCCAAAATAGAGATGTGCATACTGTCTTTCGCCTCACCACAGTTTGGGAACCCCCTTGCCACAAATCCATTCACTGTGTCCTGCCTGTTGTCAAAAGTCACAGTCCTACTTAACTAGAGATGATTAATGGTCCTGGACACTTGCATGAGAACAGCCCTCACTGTGGATTTTCCAGCTCCAGAATGATTTCCCACTGATCAGTAGCAATTCAGCTTTGCAAGCTTCCAGAGTGCAATCGCCATGCGCTTGTCCACTGTCAATGCAGCGCTCATTCTGGTGTCTGTGTTCTGGAGGACTGGGACAAGCTGAGCACAGAAATGTGACTCACATCCAAAAGTTCTACGGCCACTGCTTATTGTCCCTTAACCACATTACTGGCAATCCCACCAATCAGTGTTCATTTCTTGGGCCCAGAAATGGCACTTCACTGTCTACAGCTATGTTCCTCAGCAAACTGGCCTTAAAGAAACCATCATGTCCCCTGCTGCTGCAGAACTTCTTTCAGTTCTGCAAGTATAGGAGAATCACGCATCTTGTGTTCATAAGAATCGTGCAGAGCTCTTCTGACTCCATGCTGCGGAAAGAGATGGCATACACCAAAAAATGCTCCACAAGTTTTGTGCACTTTTTTAAAAATTATGAAAATTATGTGAAAATTATGGGATATGGATAGCATTGGGATGGAGGAAATTGAATGCTGGAAATTTGACCCCTAGCTCCCAGCTACCCCTGGTTGAGTCATTTCTGTCTCACAACACACCACAAACATATCCCAAAAGGCATGGTGCCAGATAGTGGCATGTGGCACATTGGGATACCTACCTGTGTTGCACCAGTACAAGCACTCCTGATGAATGCACAAGTGTGCACAAGCGATATACTAACTTTGTCATTTGCATACTGAGGTAACTGGCATTGACTAAAGTTTGTAGTGTAGACATGGCCTTAGCCACTGCAAATTTTAATACTGTAGAAAAACCAGCAACAAAGAAAATAGAGGCAGATACAAATAGTGAAGTGAGAAACTGAAAAACTCTCTTGGAGAACTCAGGCAGTGGGATCTTAAAATTGAGAGCTGAGTAATTTAAGGGTAGAGCTTGTGCATACATTATAAATAGTAACAGGGGAGAAATCCTTGACTCTGATGGATTCTGAACGACGCCTCCAAAGGAGGAGTGTTGACAGGAAGTGTTTCTTGCTTGCTGAAATGACATTTCTGATTAAACTTGAAGCAAAGCTGACTACCGTCACTCAAACCAAGAACAGAAGAGGAGCCTAGCTTTCAGTCTAGCTCACTCATTACCATCTCTCCTGGAATCCTGCCTAATAACAAAGGACTTACAAAATCCAAGACCTGAAACAGATTTTCTCTGACACACTCACCCTTATAAACATACATCTATAAACATATTTCTTGGTGAAGTTTTATTCAGTTAAGACCTGAGATACTGACACTAAAGCAACTGTCATTTGAATCTTAGATATGAGAGAAACTGAGCTTAACATTCTTTTACAGTCATACAAGATGATAACTTAATCTGATGTTAATATATTTCCGATATTATTATTTCCCCCTGGTAATTGTTTTCAACCATATTTAGCTCAGATTATTTATGTTATGCTGGAATAATTGTCAAGATGTCTTATCTCTTGTGATGAAATCAATAGTAAGTGATACAGCTGGCTATCTTAGCAAGCAATTTAGTGAGCTGGTGTAAAATACGCAGGAAGGTAAATAGGTCATGAGGCAGCCTCCTGAAAAGTACCTTTCTGGGGTTTATCTCATTCATCTTTAAGTGTCATTTAGCCCCTACTCCCGGAGCCTTATTTTTCCCAGTGATTTCTAGAACATGACGACTTGCACATGTCACTGCACAAAAGAGTGAGATGTGTTGAGTTCTGTCCTTGCCCTGTCACCAGTCTACTGTGAAACTTTAGGACATTGGTTAGGGCCAGTTTATGCAAGTGTGGGAAAGGGAACATGAGCCAGTCTCCCTTGTGCCTCCTGAACAGGAACCAATTGAAGGCATTCTCTGTGCTCTCCTAAGCACGACTACTCCCATTTACATCCCCTGAGACACAAATCAATCCAGGAGGAGAAGCTAAGGAGATTAGACCAAGGTTCTGCCTGCCCTCTCTCTGCACCAGCCAGCAGAGCTGTGTGGCCATGCAGAGGAGTGCATGATATGTAGGTGATTCAGTGGACACAGACAGTCCCCCTCTGTCCTAGGGAGCTCTGGTAGACATTCTGTATCCTTGAATCATGATGTTTCCTCATGCTTCCACTGGAGAAATGTAGCTCTGGACAGACCCAATGTAGGATGGCAATTAACTATCACAATCTGGCCTTCAACTTCTTTGTGCATCATTATTTAATAGTAATGCTGCCTACCTCATTGATATGTTGTGAGGATTGATTAACTAGTGTGGTTCTAAAGTGCTTAGGGATATCTAGATGAAGAATGCTATATAAGTGTATTATCATATTCATTATAGCCACTTCCAAGCGACAGTTCATCATGAAAATTTAACCTGTTGAAAGGATAAATGTGAGGCTTACCAAATTGCCCCTGTAAAATGAAACTCTCTTAAACCAGTTCAAACAAAGGAAGAATCATATAACAATAGAAGATTAGGGCTGGAAAGGACCTCAGGAGGTCATCTAGTCCAACCCCCTGCTCAAAGTGGGACCAACCCCAACTAAATCATCCCAGCCAGGGTTTTGTCAAGCTGCACTTTCAAAACCTCTAAGGATGGAGATTCCACCACCTCCCTAGGTAACCCATTCCAGCGCTTCACCAACTTCCTACTGAAAAAGTTTTTCCTAATATCCAACCTAGACCTTCCCCAGTGCAACTTGAGACCATTGCTCCTTGTTCTGTCATCTACTACCATTGAGAACAGCCTAGCTCCATTCTCCCTGGAACCCTCTTTCAGGTAGTTAAAGGCTGCTATCAAATCCCCCCTCGTTCTTCCCTTCTGCAGACTAAACAAGCCTAGCTCCCTCAGCTCCTCTTCATAAGTCATGTGCTCCAGCCCCTTAATCATTTTTGTTGCCCTCCTCTAGACTCTCTCCAATTTGTCCACATCTTTTCTGTAATGGGGGGCCCAAAACTGGACACAATACTCCAAATGTGGCCTCACCAATGCCGAATAGAGGGGAATAAGCACTTCCCTAGATCTTCTGGCAATGCTCCTACTAACACAGCCCAATATACCGTTAGCCTTCTTGGCAATAAGGGCACACTGTTGACTCATATCCAGCTTCTTGTTCACTGTAAGCCCCAGGTCCTTTTCTGCAGAACTGCAGCCTAGCTAGTTGGTCCCTAGTCTGTAGCAGTACCTGGTAAACAACACTGTATGTTGTATCACATGATTAAATAGGTTTCCTCACAGTTCCAATGGAAGAAAACTGTTGAATGGATAAAATTTCTGTTGCAATAATGTGGGTAAAATTAACTAAATTTATTACCCTTGTCAGCACATTACAGTAAACATAGCTACACCAAAGATGAATATGACTTAATATGAACTGAAAGGTTATTTGCCATAACACTCTTCAATATACACAAAATGAACACATGACTATTTCCAGTTCTCCTTTTTTGTTATATATGATATTCAGATACTATGCTGATGAAGGCTGTATACTGAATTGATAATTACCTAGCCAGATGGATGGAATCTGACTTTTTCTTCCTATATACATGTACCCAAACAACTCAATTATGATCTAATTTTATGTGAAGAGATACAATGATTCTTTACTTAGGTACCATGTGCACTAGCACACTGTTATGGTGGGTGGATGGGTGGGTGGGTGTCTATAAAAGCAAACATTGGAAGTAAAAGATTAGATGATAGATAGATAAATAGATAATTAAAAGTATATCTTTCTTGGGTGACTCTATGGATGTTTATTTTAAACCTTCCAGAGGTTACTACAACAGTATAGTGCTGCTTAGCTAGAGTTATACAAGTTAACAAATAATAGTCATATAACTTTCAGTGCCTAAACTCACTATTTGTCATATTAACTGAGGATGAAAGACTGCTCCTGAATTAAAAAGAGAAGCTAACATTTTATAGGCTATAATTGGCAAATCATTCTTTTCAGAGAAGACGTCTCTGCCTCTGGCTGTTACACGTTTTATCCTTTTATAGCTGTGACAATTAGATGTTTTAAAATTAACACACACACAACCACACACAAAAAAGGGATTATGCGACATGTCACCACAAGATGGCTTTCTACAAATCATTCTCCAGATTCAGGAGCCAACTTATTCAAAGGCTGAAGCTTTTTACTGCCTAAAAAACTGCTCCACACTTAAAAGAACATCATCATCTATCTCTGCCAATGAGTAATATTAAAAAAATAACTAGAATTGCCACAGAGGGCTTGCTCTAATCATTACACACTTCATGCAACTGCACATTGTATCCAAGTAAAGAATCAACCATATCTCTTCATGTCAAAAGCAGATCAAAATTAAGAGTTGTTTGAGCTTTTTTCTTTTCTACCCTTTACTATGCTATATGAGCGGTACTATTATTTCTATTTATCATTTTATAAGACCCAAAATTATGTATGGTATCACACAGAAACAAAAGGTTCCTGCCCTGCGGAGCTCACTATCTAGGACCCCAGGTGTGTGAAGATTTGCACATACATTTAACTTGAAGTCAACAAGACGATTCACAGGGCGTAAAGTTAAGCAAGTGCATAAGTCTTTGCAGAGTCAGGGTCTGCCCACATGGAGCTTTGTTGACTTAAATGGGGTTTTGTGCAGGGGTCTCTCCAGGCAGAACAGCTTGCGGGCTCAAGGCATAATTTCACAGGACACAATGAGGAGTCAACAAAATGGTGAGGTGGGACAAGAAAGACAACAATTACAGTTAGAAAAACTGTTTTGTTTTTGGGAGGAAGGAGCAGTATTATTTGTTGAATAGTTTTTAATAAATATGTATATTGTTTCAGCAGGAGTCACTAGATAGCACTATAACACATAGTTTTCCAAGTTCCTTTTCTTAATGTATGAGTGAATGTTCAGTCTTGGGAAGACATGCTGTGCTGCAGTTAGTTGTAGTTATGCAAGGTTCTGTGTAGAGGCAGTGGTCTTTGAAGAGGGAACTTTGATTGAAGTCAATTTCTGAGGCAGAGTTGTTCACTGAGAACTGGGCATTGATATTGGGTTGAAACTCCTGAAAGAAGAGATTACCCTGCATATTGTTTGACCACCTCTGTTTCAGGACTGGTGTATATTGTGTAAAGAGAAAAAGCTACATTTAGAATGTACTCAGACTCTTCATAACTGATTTCTCCTTTGTTGGGAAGCTGGACTGGACATCTGCTACTGCTCAACAGAAGGGGCCACTGGTCTTGGAAGAAACAGCAATAATATAAGATAATATCTTTCTTTGACTTACCTCTTGTGGACATCAAGTTAGAAATGGATTTGGATGAAGAGTGTGTGGTGGGCTACAGAGTTGCTACAGGAAGACATTCAAGGCCTCAGGGACAGAAGAGAAAAAGCTGCTGAAGCAGTTGCAGGAGAAGTGAGCAAATCAGGGGATTGAGGCTGACATCATTCACAGAAATGGGTGGGGAATGATCCACTGAAAGATTAGGTCCAGGACAGATTTATGTACAGCCTTGCAGGCAAGAATGAGAAGTTTGAATCTGATGTGTTGGAGCAGGAGAAATGTGTGGAAAAAACCAAAGATTAGAGGAAAGTCACATGGGCCAGGAAGATATTCTTTGCAGCAAAATTTTACATGGATTGGAGGGTTGTGATATTTGTGTCAGATATGCCAGAAAACAGGAGTTGGCGGCAGTCAAATTGGGAGATAAAAGCTTGGAGATTTTTAGTTTGGCGTGGTGAGAGACTGAAGAGTTTAATACCTAACTTTAATACTCTGCAGTCTATTCCAGGGAGTGATTGGCTCAATTGCTGGGGAACCAAGTAGTCCTAGGCACAATCAATCAGCAGATAGTTGCTTGTATTCAATATTTAAAATGTGCTCCACTTTAACAGGACAAAAAGCACATGGTTTGCTTTTGTTCCCTGATCAGCTGTTTTTAAATCTCAGAATGTGGTTTCTGTTTTGAATAGTTCTGTTTACTATAGGCCCATTGCACCCTATTTATTGTATTGCTCTTTTCCCTTTGAATAAAAAAGGTAATGTTCCTATTTTTGATACTGAGCCACTGGTTGCTCAGCAGCCTTCCTTTTAAAGTGACAGACTGTGGCCTTAGATCAATTAGACTAATACTCTCCTTGATATTCATGCATCACCTTCATTGACACTGACGAGCTATACATGCTCAATGAAGGGAGAAACAACCCCTCACCTCCCAGCTTGCAGAATGCATGATGTGATGCTTTGTCCAGTGCCAGTGCTAGCCCATTGGGGGCCATAAGCAGGAATATTTTGGACTACGCCCACCCCCACAACACATACTAATAATTAATACGGGGGCCCCTTGAGCTGCTCAGGACCCTAAGCAAGCCTTTAGTCTGCTTATGCCTAGCACCAGCTATCGCTTTGTCAACAGTCATGTTTTACTGCACACTTTGTATATGTCTTTTGGGACTTTTGGACATTCAAAGTGTTGAAACTGAAAGTAAAGTTTGCAAATTCAAACCAAGCCCATTTAACAGTGGGCTAAAAAGGAAGGGGTACCAGGGGTACCAAATATTCAGCAGAGTACTAGATTGCACTGCTCCTAGATAAAGCATTGGTTTATCTAATACAAGCCCAGTGCCATTACAGTTACCCAGCAATAACCAGTCGTGTAAGTGTAGCAGCAGTCGATACATGCACAGTCAGCCCTCGCTTTCAAAACAAAACTGCTGGTGTGTGGGCTGCTGTGGAAAGCCCCCTTCCCAGGTACTGTTTGAGGCAGCAAAGTAAAGAGGTTCTGATAGTGCATAGAGTTCAAAGATATGGAAACCGTGGTTCCTACCTTCAGACTGCTTCTCCTCTCCCGGCCTATGCCACTTTTACACAGTGTGGACCAGATCGTCTATTCTCTTCTGACCAATTTGTGCCACTCTGGCAACCCTAAGGAGCTGAAATCTGGCTGGTTTTGGCCAGCAGGGGGTATTCCCCCGACACAGGAATGTATTTTTCTGGGATAAAGCTGTTTTTGTAACTAGGTCCCATGCCACTCCCCATCCTGGCCTTAGCAAAGGGAGCAGGAGGAGCATGTCTGGACCATGCCTTTGTTCCACTCTCCTCAGCTGGCAGGCAGTCTCCTGGGCACTATTGTTGGATGGTGTAGGTTAGCGTAGGCCAAAGGTTATGCCAAAAAATGCTGGCACTGAGAGGGGCAGAGTGTCAAGGTATCATAACTGCCTCCTTAACAGAACCTCCACTGTGCTCCACTGATTGGATCTCAGCGTCAGCAGAGAATCTGACCAGGAGCTCTTTTGATTTTAATGAATCTACTCCTGATTTACACCAATGTAACTGAGAGTGGAATCAGGCCCTACAGGTTTATGGCATGATTAGGGTTGGACATTGTCATGGATGTAATGGGAGTCAAGGATTTTGTGAATTCTGTGAGTTTGGTTTTATTTTTAAATATCCATGTTTAGACTTTTTACCCCGATTCAGGGAAGCAGCGATATTCAGGACAGTACTAAGTACATGCCTGAGACCTTGAAGATCTGAGTTATGAGAACACCTTCCACAATATTTTTAAGTAATTTTGTTTTAACTTGGAAAGACAGATTGGTTTCCAAATAGTGAGTTCAATATTGAACCTACTCACATTGAAGCTGATGATAAAACTCCCATTGAAGCTGATGATAAAACTACAGTATAGTGGGAGCAGAAATAATCCTATAATTTTAGCCCATCTATAATCTCTGATTCTCCCATATGAAACCCATTTATACCTGCACTGGGTGAATTCAAAGTGGGTGTAAAATGCTATCATTCTGATTTGGTGCTACTTTATACCCAAATCTTTACTGACTATAAAAGTTACAAGGCAGTGATGAATCAGAACCAAAATAGATTAGAGGTGAAATCTTGTCCCCACTGAGGTCTATAGGAGTTTTGCCTAGATATCATCTATATCAGTCACACAACTTGGATGCATGTAGAAAAATCAGAACTCCCAATTACACCATTGTAACCAGTGCTTTTTTAGAGGAACTACAAATGTCAAAACACAATTCCAGACCAACATAGTGGGTCAAAAATATCTTGCCAAAGTTGCCATGATAAAAACACAGTCCTAAGTATGAGAACTTACAAACTAAAAGGAATTCAGTACAATATCAAATTAATGAGGTTTTTATAACACATGGTTTCATATTGCAGCAAATTTTCAACCCGTCATAATAGACATGTTGGGCAGCAACTCTGATATTTCAACAGTGGTAAAATGTTTCTTTTTCTGACTCCCAGAAAAATGAAATGTATTTCTTCGGTCACAGACATCACATTAGTGAGATCCAGCCCGGAGTCTGGTGCAGGATAGCACTTCAAATATTGGTCAGTATCTCTGAATTGTTAGGAACATTTATTGTATAACAGTACAGTATTATGTAACCACTCTAGCTTGCACCAGGGCTAAGATCTTTAAACCAAATAGATTTTGTTCAAGGTAGAAGCTTGGCAAATTTACCCAGCTGATCTAATAATTCTATGAGCTGAATATCTCAGGAAATTTACAAGGTCCACTGTTCTAGAGTTTTTAAATTCTAATGTTCATTAAAGCCAATTGGAGATTTTGCCATTGACTTCGGACAAAGATTTTGCCTCATGAAAAGATTACTTGGGAAATTATTAAACTACTCAGCTCATTGCTCTGGCTCCCCATGTACAAGTGAGAAGGAATAGTGAGATGTACAAGTGAGATGTTCTCATAGTCTCCCAGGGAATGAAAAAATAGCCCAGCATTCCTGCTCCCAGAGTCTCTTACAGTGAAGAAAAGCCCTGCCATACTTGATCCCTGGCACTCATTGGAAGTGAAGTGCAACCTTGCATCTCTCATTTCATTGAAACACTACTGTTTTATTTTATTGGTATATGCTTGAAAATCGACAAATTTTCTGCATTCTTTCTAAAAATTCCATTTTAATAAAGTTAAAACTTAAAAATAAGAAGAAATAGAACTCAGACTTTAAAAAGAAAGAAAACCACTGTGTTTAACTAAAAAAGTAAAATCCCAAACATGGGGCAAGAACCTTGACTTGTATAAATTGACATAGCTCTGTTGAAGTCGGTGAACTATGTTGCTTTACAACAGCTAAGAACGGACATTGTGTAGAATATATAGCTGTGACCGAAGCTTGCTGGAGGGGGACAGAATGCCACACCAAGCAAGCATGGGTGACGTAACAGTTACACAAAGTTAACTTGGATAATTACCTTAACAAGTAACTTTGTGAGAAAAGCCCCTTGGGCATTGGGGAGGATGGTAGCTCCCTATTATGAAGACTAGTTAATAATACAAAGCATTAATACTGGGGAGAGATACGGGGATAGGATGCCCAAGCTAAAAAAAGGGTTATCAGCTTCACCAAAGTATTTTTTTCTTAAAAGATAGAGGTAAACACAAAACATGTCCCTGGTCCTGCAAAGACGTAAATACTTACTTAAAATTATGCATAAGAGTATTTACAAAAACTTTACTCATGGCAAGTTTAACTGAAATAAGCACTTTAGTCTGCGTAGCTTTCCCTGGCTATGATTGCTTTACTTGAGTGGGTTTTGTCTGTTGGTGATGGGAGTGGCTCAGGGCAGTAATGTATTGTGTCTTTAGGAACCAGTCATAGCTTTTAATTACGTACTGACACCTGTAGTAACATGGTGAGGGATGAAGCTTCCATATTTGAAATAATACATAAGAAATGGCTTGTGTTTTTTAAATTGTTCCTCTAAAGTATTATAAAAAGGTTGTATTTTAGGTTTCAGAGTGCTCTTTAACTTTTTAAAAAAGATACGACTGTGTAACCATAGTGTACTGATTATGAATAGCTAGAGGCAGTGCATACATGGGAGTATAAAATGGAAGTATATTTAGCTGTGACTATGGATAGGTAAAGGAGCATATAATATGCAGATTCACATTTTTGTGGCACTCGTGTCCGGATGGCACCAGGATCCATAAGTATTTGATGCAGAAGAAGCTGCTAGATTCATTTTCGTGGTAGTTTGGGGGATTGGAGCCATATATAGGTAGAGGCTAGGCAGATACAGATTTTTTTCCCCTGAAGCAGTGAGTGTGGGTGTAGAGCAGGCAGATAGTGGGGCATATATGTCAGTAACTGGGTATGTTAGGAAGTATAGTGGAAGAGGAAGAACACATCAATTATTCCGATTATGGGGGAGTACACAGCAGGGCCAGTGGCTACAGTTAAAGAATATAAGTGAGAGCAGTGACATATAGGGACCTATAGGGAGGGAGTCTATCCAGCAATGACAGTGGGGGGACCGAGCAGGGGCTACAGGGCAGAGACCGTGGGTATGTCAGTAGGGGGATGGAAGAGGACTACATGGCAATGACAGTCAATACGGTAGTGGGATTCAAATGGGGCACTATACAGCAGTGACAGTCAGTATGGCGAAGGGGCGAGGACTATACAGCAGTGACAGAGGGTATGTCAGTGGGGGTGGAAGGGGCTATAGGGCAGTGACAGTGGACTGGTATATCACTGTGTTATGTCAATCCCCCCACTCCAGGGGCCATCTTGCACTTGCCCTGCTGTGTGAACCCCCAGTCCTGGGTCAGTCCACGCCCAGCCACCTGCAGCAAGCAGTCCCTGACCTAATGAATGAGTGTTTCTGGCCAGTCACTCATGGGATTATGCAACGGTGTGACACCCCCCTTCTCCCCCCAAGTCAATATCCCCAGTCCCAGATACAACCCTAGGAACTGCCATTTACAGAGTTCAGTGCTGCCCATTGGACTCTGAAAGCTCATTGGTTAGTCAATTTGTCAAAGAAATTAATATGCACCAGCTCTATCACTCTAAATGAAGTCTCTGTACACATACTCAAACCACATGCTCTGCTTTAGATAAAACAAACAAATAAGTTTATTAAGTACAGAAAGATTATACACCAGAATAATATAAATCAGATTTGATCAGGAAGAAATAAAAGCAAACTGCATTCTAAACTAAACTTAACACTTCAATAGCATTAGAATCTTTAGATGTTCTCACCATAGCCTGTTTGGTCTCAGCCGCCAACCAACCTCCTCCCAGGTGGGCAGTCTGTCTTCTTGTTCTTTTGCATCAGTCTTGTTAATTGCAAGAAAGAGCTCAATCCCACTCAATATCTCCCCTTTTAACATGTTCCTGCACCCACCTCTGGGGCCCCACCTCCCCAGCTTCAGGGTCAGGTAACACAAGTATCCATGCATGGTTTTTTCCTGAGTTGATAAGCATTCCCCTATCAGATATTAAGGCCAGGCTATTGTTCCTGTATGCATACCTCAGTGAGGAGTGAATTACCTCTGCAGTCAGTGATTGCCTGGATCTGCTCCAAACAATATGAGACACATATTTGGGAATATTACATAGCACAGCTTCATAACCACGCATGTGACATTGCAAGACGCATACTAGCATAACAATAATGTTCAGCATGTCACAAGCATTCAAAGAACACTTTACATGACATACTTTGCATTAAGCAATACAGTTACACTATAAGGGTGAACATGAACCATACACAATCACACTATAAAGGTGTACACAGGGTGCATTGTGTCACCCTGTGTACCCTGATGCAGGAGGGAGCAATAGGGCGGTGTGTATGTTAGTGGGGCTGTGTAGAGGGGGTAGGAGGTGGCTGTAGGGCAGAGTGTATGTCAGTGGGGCCATAGGACAGTGTATGTCGGGGGGGGGGGGGGGGCTGTAGGGCAGTGCCAGGGGTATGTGGGGGGGGGGTGCAGGAGGTGGCTCTAGGGCAGAGTGTATGCCAGTGGGGCTGTAGGGCAAAGCCAGGGGTACGTGGGGGGTGCAGGAAGTGGCTCTAGGGCAGAGTGTATGCCAGTGGGGCTGTAGGGCAGTGTGTATGCCAGTGGGTATGTCGGGCAGTGCCAGTGCGGGATCAGAGCGAGGGGAGGTTGCACGCAGCCCCCTCGCTCTGCCCGGTGCAGGCGGCGCCCGGCCCCGTTCACACCGGAGCTGAGCGCGCGGGTCCCATCGGCTCGGCGGAGCCCGCCACTGCGATGTGATTAGCTCCCCTCGCAGCACATGACCCGGAGCGCGGGGCTGCCGCTCCCGGGAGCTGAGCGCGCGGGGCTGTGGCGAGGTGCCCTGCAGGACGCGCTCCGCCCCACTCGGGAGGAGCCGCCGCCAGCAGCAGCAGCAGCAGCAGCCCACATGTGCGGCGAGGCGGCCGGGCAGGTAAGGCACTTCTGGTTCTGCCAGTCCTTGGACGCTGGTGCGGACCGACCCCCTCCCACCCCAGCGTGGCGGAGCCGAGCTCGCCGGGCGCACGGGGAGCTGCCTGATCGCAGAAGAGTTTCTCGCTCTGCCTCCTTTTAGCAGCTCCCCCAGCCAGCCCCGGGCATCGGCACCTCCCCGAATCCTTTCTGCATTTTTGGGTTTTGAAAACGTCTCAGTACGATCTGGTCACTCTTCAGTAAACTTTGCAACGTGCTTGCATTTTAGCGGGCTTGAATACACCGTATGGATCCTTTATTTACAAAAAAAAAAAAAAAAACTTGCATCGCAAGTAATACAGTATTATAAGGATCACGTTTTGATCCTTCGGAGGAATTTTAACTGTCTCGGACTTTTAGCCATTCAAACCGCTTCACTTTGTCCATAGATCTATTATTGCTACCTGGGACAAACAGGGTGGCAGCTTCCATGACCAGCTGGTGCCTGTAGGTATTTTAGAGAATGGTTATTTCCTAGTTAGCCTTGGTGAATGGTCGTTCTTAAATACCAAAACATGTCCAAATTTCTCCTCCTCTCTAAAATATCTGCGGATTTGTTTCCACATAGTTGGCATCCAATTCTGTATGTCAGAGAAGCAGAAGGCTAGCATTCCAGCTCTGTATCGGAGGGATGCCGGGATGCTGGATAAAGTGGATGAGTTATTTGGTTGCAATATGCTTAATTTGCCTTTTTCTTTCTTTTATGACTCACCAAATGTTATCTGAGAGACAAGTGGTGATGGTGTTAAAATGCTAAAGACAACTCTCCCCTGGGTAGTTGCAATGAAGACAAATATATTTACAATCCCAAATTCCAAAGCAACTGGATTTTATATTGATGTCTCATTATGGTAATAAATAATAATACTTTCCATGTAACATGACCCTTTTAGCCTTTAGGTACTGTAGTTTTAAACAGTTTTAGGGCCTAATCTGAAGCCCATTGAAGTCAGTGGGAGTTTTTCCATTGACTTAAAGGGATTTGGATCAAGCCCTTAGAGATCAATCATTTCAATTGGTGTAAAAGCATTGCAAGGTAAACTTATTTCAGGAATCATTATTATTTATTATTAACGAGATGTCAATAGTGCCAGGCTACTTCAGTCTCTTTTTTGATCTCTATCTGAAATGGATTCTTTGCTCTGAGGAAGTGAGGGTAGGAATGTCCCATGGAGGCTTTAAGGAAATTGTATGAAAGTAATACATTTTAAAACTGGATTGGTCCATTTCCCTCAAATGGGCTGTCTTCTCTTCACCTTTACTGTGTCTTTTAACCTAGGAGAGAGTGGGCTGCTGCTGGCAGCTGCAGGATGAAGTCACCTCCCTGCTGTATGTCCCTTTCTTCCCAGACATCTGGACAGGAGCAAGGGGACTGCACATCGCTGAGTTCCCTGGAGTCCAGTGTCTTCTGCGGTGAGGAGGAGCAGGGGCCTTTGCTGCAGAAGGTTGCCCCCTCCTTAGACTGTTTCACCATCAATGTGGGAGGCAGCCGCTTTGTACTGTCCCAACAAACTCTGTCTTGCTACCCAGACACCCGGCTTGGCAAGCTGGCCATGGTGGTGTCCGCTGCCCGGGACGTAGCCTCTGGCCTCCTGGAGCTCTGCGATGATGCCAACCTGGTGGAGAATGAGTATTTCTTCGACCGGAGCTCACAGGCGTTTCGCTACATCCTGAATTTTTACCAGACTGGGAGGTTGCATGTGATGGAGCAACTGTGCGCCCTCTCCTTCCTGCAGGAGATCCAGTACTGGGGTCTGGATGAGCTCAGCATCGACTCCTGCTGCAGAGACAGGTGAGCACTGGGAAAAGGAGGGGAATAATAGTGTGGGCTGGATGCTCTCAGTATTAACTCCTGCTGCAGGGACAGGCAGGCACTGGGTTGTATAGGTAAGAGACCCAGCAGTGTGGTTTGGAGTCCAGCATTAGCTGCTCCTACAGGGGCAGATGGGCACGAGGGAAGGAGCTGAGTTGGACAAACTCAGCACCAACTTCTGCTACATGGACAGGAGGATATTGGACAGGGGAGGGAAAAGGTTGGAAGAAGTCAGTGGTGACTCTTACTGGAGGGCAGGTTGGCACTCGGGGCAGGATGATGAGATCCAGTAAGGGAGGAGTGGCTGGGCAAACACAGCATCGACTTCTGCTAAATGGACAGGATGCCACTGGGAGTTGCAGGAAGGAGGGGAGGCAGAAGAAAATGACAGGGAGGACAGACTGAGGCAGAAGTGACTGAAAATGAAAATGTTAAATAGGGACGAGGAGAAGGCAGAGAAGGTAGACATATGTGGTATTTATGCTAGGATATTTTTATTCTTTTAATTCTATTTGTTGTGCTTAATTTTGGTTAATGGCTTATTTGTTAATACTGAAGTATAGGATGTTCTAAAAATGATAACAAATAAAAAACCCAAAATGCTTATATTAAAATCATTGTAATCAGATGAATGCAATACAAAAACCAGTGCACACCTGCACTGCCTGACAGTCCAACAGTATTTATTCTAGAATCACTTTCAGGTGCTACTCAATTTCACTGATTTTTTCAAATGGATTTTCAGGCCAGAAAGGATCACTATGACCATCTGGCCTTTTGCATAACACATGCCACAGAATCACACCCAATAATTCCTGCATTTTGCCCATATCCTGTGACTTGATTTAAAGACCAAGTGATGGAAAATCCATCATACCCCTTGGAATGAATCTTGACTATCAACAGCAATCAGTATATGTACTGACTACCAGCATATATATATGAAAAAAGGATTGTCTAGTGTTCCTTGGCAATCTCCTTGTTTGAAGAAAATGTTCCATAAACATGGCCCCAATTCAGCAAAGCATTTAGCACATGCTTAAAATCCATAATAACTACTCAGTAAAGATAGTTAAATGATTTGCTGAATCAGGACCTAAATGTTTAAATAAGGTGCAAATAACAGATACAATAAAGTAGATTCTTAAGCTATTGGTATGTACTGGACAAAACTTTATATAAAGGATTGTATACCCCCCTTCTAAGCATTGCAACTATAAAACAATGTCATAAAAATTAAGTAAAACATTATTAGTAAAGATGACAAGATGGTTTAGAAAGGTACATCCTGATTCTGCCAGTCTTACATAAATACCCCTTACTCTCACAATTAGTCCCCCTGAAATCAAGAGTACTCACATATATAAAGCTTGTGGTAGCAAGCACATGTTTATATCTTTATTCTGTCATAATTTCCCAAATGATAGGCCTATTCTTGATGCATACAAAACTCTCATTGGTGCGAATGAGCACTACAGGAACATGATGGCTGTGTGAATGTGCTCTATGGCCCTGACTCAACAAAGCACTTTACCATAGGCTTGAAGTTAAGGATGTGCTTACATTCTTTGCTGAATCAGGACTTATCAAATTACCTTTAAGAAGATCTACTCTGGTTGTAGGTGCTTTTTCATGTGAAAGTCAGTAGCCATAATACTACAAATATTGTCCTTAAAGGTTTATATTTGGGATTGGGTTCCCTGGGCAGGTACTTCAGGAGGAAAGAACTGAGTGAAGCTTTGGATATCAAGAAAGATGCAGAAGAGCTGGATGCCCAGGATGAGGAAGAGGATTTTTCTGGGAGTCTCTGTCCCAGTGTCAGGCAGAGGCTCTGGGAGGTGCTGGAGAAGCCTAGCTCTTCTGTGGCTGCCAGGACTTTCGGCACTCTCTCTATGGCATTTGTTGTCATGTCCATTGCCAACATGGCCTTGATTTCTGTGGAGCTGAGCTGGTTGGCACCAGCACTCCTGGACGTCCTGGAGTATGTGTGCATTGTCTGGTTCACAGTGGAGTTCGCCCTGCGGTTCCTGTGCATACGGGATCGGTGCCGCTTCCTGAGGAGTGTGGCGAACATCATAGACCTGCTGGCCATTTTACCCTTCTACATCACTCTGCTGGTGGAGAGCATGTGCGGTGGGGAGAGCTCCCAAGAGCTAGAGAACGTTGGGCGCATCGTCCAGGTGCTGAGGCTGCTCAGAGCTCTGCGTATGTTGAAACTGGGCAGACATTCCACAGGTACCTTTAGCTCATGTATTTAACACATTTGTTTTAGCAGTTTACAGGCCATAAGAGGATAAAAGAAATTAACCAAGCAAGTTAAATGTATAGACACGTAGTAACCCTTGCAGATTATATAGGATGCTGTTGCCTCAGTAATAAAGTGAATCTGCATAGAATTGACAGAAGGAAATGACCTGTTGGTCAAAAATGCTACGTGCATACTCAGCGTAGCTAGGCCCCCCGCTGCTCCTGTGACTACACTCTAACTTTAGTGCACTAGCTAGATCAGAGCTAGCGTGGGAATGGAATTTACACCTGCAGCTCGAAGTGTAGACAGACCCTATCACAAATCCTAGTGGCAATTCCCCAGGTTTGTAATGACAATTGTTGACATCAGATAACTTCACTTTGAAATTTGGGGTCACACCGTTCTATCTTTCATATGTTTATTCAAAAACCATTCAGGACATTGTTATCCTGTTGGTTTAGCATTACCTGTTTCTCTCGCATATAGAGTTTAATGATTTCTTGTCATAGAAAGGGGAAAAGTTGAATTAATCTTATCAAAACCTGATAGCTTTTCTAATCTTAGAGTGAAGTATCACCTTGCCTTTAAAACTGAAAACAGTAGCCTGATTTGTTAGAAATAATCAAACATGTTGTCCCGGGGGCGGATTGGGGAGACGGAACCCTTTATTGCCTGCTTGTTCCACCTCCGCGCCAGGAGTGAGCAACGAGGGGGATACTTTACAATTCTTTTATCCATAACCATATGTAAATGTATACATTTCCAGCAACTCCCCATAGACCCGTATTTGGTTATATTGACCCCTATAAAATGAATATTAATAACTACATAATGAATATAATTATACCCGACCCTGTTTGTTGTTTACAGGATTATCATACAGAGGTCAGGCACATCACCTTAAAACCTATAAATTTTACACTAAAATTCTTTGAAGTAAAGGCATGCCAGGAGAGAAGGAAGATAACGTTTTCTTCCCACCATAAAATCTTGCACAGAAATAGCAATAGGCTCATCCCCTACACAGATGGCCAGAAAGGGAGGAGAAGAAGAGAAATAACAGACTCTAACTAAAATTTTTGCCACTTACCAGAAATAAAGTTTGCCCTTACCCTGACCCTGTTCCCTGTAATTTAGGCCTGACTTCTTGTCCAGCTTTTAACTCTTTACTCTCCTACATGTTTCTTTAGCATACTGAATTAGATGCCGCTTAACTACACATGTAAGCAACTCAAAACAGTTTAAATGCCAGTGGTTTTAACTGTGCGCTTTTTTTAATATTTAAGTTTTACCAGTCACCCAGGCTCAGAGCAGTAAATCAAAAACAGTAAATCAAAAACCCTTTAGTCTGAATGTTGTCAGAAACAGTGCTCATCTTCTGGCAGAGCAGACACTGTTGCTAACATACACCTGGTAAATCGGAATGGAAATATACACAAATAGATCTGGAGCCTGTTTCCCGTTAGTTAAACATGAGAAAATGGTGAGGGTTTTGTCATTTTGATTCTAACGCATGCATAAACATAGTCATTAATATGGAAAGTTCTGGACACAAAGGGGATCATCCATAATCACATCTCCTCCTCCCACCTAGCAGCAGAGTCACCCACCTGCACGGCATCATCCTTGGGATATTGTGGAGACCCCTCTGCAAAGTTGGGATCCACTCCAGGGGAGCAGATGGAGACTGGACAGGCTGGGGGAAGGGACTGGGAAGCCCTGCTGTGAGTAGTGGGGTGTGGCTGAGGAATGCTCATCGTGTTCTGCAAATTTTGAGAAGAACTGGTAGATCCAAACTATTACTGTGGGTGGGGGGTGATGAAGACATGCAGGACACAATTACATCTCTGCAAAGACCGAGCTATGTTGGGGGAAAGGACGGGGTCTCTTGGGACATAAAGCAGGCTGTGAAGGCCGAGCAATTGAACTTGATTCACCTCTTCAACCTAGCACTTCCTCAGAATCGGCCTGGGTACACTCAGGCCACTGCTCTGCCTCGCCCAGACACGCCCTTACTGGTGCCCTGAGTGCTGCTGGCAATGCTACCAAGGCATTCCCCTTTCTGGAGGAAGGCAGGCTCCCTCAGGCCTTTTTCCTCAGTCTCTAGCTTGTGCTAGAACAATGGTTTGGCTTGTTGTTGAGGTCCAGAAAAATAATTTGAAAAGAATTGCTTTAATATCTGTCATGGGGGCACAGGCTTGGTGCTCTGGAACAGCTCTGAATTAATCTCAAGCAGGACACTCTTCAATGTGGCAAGGCCACAATGCATGCTATCACTAGGGCAAGCCTCCTTGGCTTCAGCACCCCTGTTTCATGACATGAGCTCCCCGTAGTGAGTCCACCTGAATAGGACACCTGGGGAAGCCTTATGCACCCCCAAAGGGGCATGTTTCCCCCTCTTCCACTGTCAGTAGTGACTCTCAGCCAGCGTTGTAAAACAGAAAGCTTTATTAGTTGTCTGGAACATAGTGTAGGAAAGTTCTTCATTAGCACAGAAAGCAGGAAGTTCTAGAAAAGTCCATCTTGGTCAGGCCCAGAGCCATGGCCCTCCCCCTGAAAGCCCCAAAATCAGAGAGAGTCCTGCTTCCAGCAACCCACCCTATGTCATGCCCTTTTGCCCCTCATTTGTCCTTTGTTCCTCTTCCTGGGCAAACAGCGTCACCTGGCCTCCACCTCAGTTTTTTGTTCTCCAACTCGTCGCAGCCATCTTGCTTCTTGCAGATGGTGTCTCCTCTGTCCCCTGGTTATTAGTTGCTAGATTACAAAATGTCCGGCCATTATCTGGGCCCAGGTAGCTAGACGGCAGTCACACCTAGTCCACCAGGGATCTTTGCAAAGATCAAACACCCTTGTCCCACCATCTGGTTAATCATGCAACACGTAGGGGAAACTGAGGTATACACAGTACTCATATAAAATATTAAGAAAATTCCCCACTTTGTCCCAATATCATAAAAAATTACAAAACATGCACAGCCATCTGACACCTACTGATCACTGAGAACATGCTTATTGGCTCCTCTAATTTGTGTATGGCTAAAATATATCTTCCAGAAAGCCATCCATCCTTGAACTGAAGACATCAAGAGATGAAGAATCTGCCACTTCCCTTCATAGTTTGTTCCAAATAGCCAGTCACCGATGCAGTTAAAAATGTGTGCCTTCTTTCTAATTTGAAGTTGTCCGGTTTTGATTTACAGCCATTGGTTCTTCTTATGCCTTTGTCTGCCAGATTAACAAGCCATTTAGTACCTGGTATTTGCTCCCTATGAAGATACTTATACAGTGCAATCAAGTCACCACTTGATCTTTTTACTAAACTAAACAAATTGAACTCTTTAAGTCTCTCACTGTGAGGCATTTTTTCCAGCCCTCAAATCATTTTAGTGACTTATTTCTGCATCCTATCCAATTTTTCAATATTTTTTTTAGCATATGGACACCAGAACTGTATACGGTATTCTAGTATCAGTCTCACCAATGCCATACACAGCGGTAAAACAACCTCCCTGCACCTACATGCTACTCCCCTATTTATAAATCCAGCAAACAAAACCCCTGAAATTCACTAATGCTTTCAAAAAGAGCAATGCTGTCAGTATTTAACTTGTAACATTCCCACTCCAGGTCACTGAGAAACAAGTTACTCAGTCATCTTTTCTAGTTGTAAGTTTTGCAAGGTGCTGAATGCCACTATCCTCCTTGGAAGCTAAGAGTTATCTGGTCTGGGCCCTGAGGGCTGGTCTACATGCAGCTTTTGTACCATTGTAACTATATTGATATAGTTAAAAGTGATACATCCCCCATGAATTTATACAGTATAAAGGTGCTAATGTGATATAGATTATTCCCCTAAATTTACAGGAATATGATATACCAGTATGAACATCTAAACCAATATTGTGATAATAGTACAAAAACTGTGTGTAGGTAAGCCCTTGGTTAGGTAAGGTAGAGAAAAAGAAAAATTCTCCAAAAACCAAGAGCCCAACTGCACTCTCTGATGTTCATGCACCAAACCAGGGGCTTTGTGAACTGGAAAACAGAGATTGGCCCAAAAGCAACAAGAAATCTTAGACATATTTGTGTCCCAAACTACAAGAGACTCCAGTGGCTGTATGAGGTCTGCAAAAGATGTATGAGTTCAACCTTAGTTTCCAACGTTATTTGGTTTAGTTGGAGCTCAGTGGGTGTAATTTGTAAACACTGCATTTCTCCCCCCCCAATCAGAATAATAATATTAATTATTTTAAAAATGAGTGGGAGAAACACTTTGTCAGAAATCATAAAATCCTCAGTGATCACGAATATAACTCGGGTCTCTGTAATGTATCTTAACTGACTTTAAAGGATGCCCCTGTGTTGTGGATATATTTCGTTTTTAATTCTTATGCCTGTAGCATTTATTCATTTGCACTATTATTATATTTGCTTTTTCACTCCTGGATTGGCCAGCTGAGGGTCATTGTATACCCTAAAAGGGGGGAGGGCAAAGAACTACTATACATGCACACCTGTCTCTGTCCTGTGCAAGTCTCTGCCCACTCATGCTCCCTTCCCCTACTCATTGAGCTTTTGCATAGAAGTGCAAGTGAGGAAAGGAGTGTGTGAAACTGGACAAAAGTGATCTCCTTATGCCTGATCCCAGTCCCCCAAATTGAATGAATAATTTCCCATGTAACGAGTTACTCCTACTACATTGCAATTGAAGGGATGTAGCTGGCAGAGCTGGTAGTAACCAGCATAAGAGAGGAGGGCATGGGATTGTGTAGCTTTCACTCCTGTCTTTGCCAGTCTTCCCCCTTACTTTAATATGATTCATGTTCACCCCCTTATTAATCTGTATACTGGACCCTAATATCTATATTTTTCCACTTCAAAATAGGGAACCACAAATCAGAGCCTCTGTATTTTATTTCTTGAATAATCATGTTTTCCCAGTGGTTCTTCAAACAGCATTTTGCCTTCTCATAAAGGCATTCCTGACATAGAAACATAAAATGCAAGTTGTCTAGCTTTCAGAACAAGTGCTTCTTAACAGAGGTATGAAGACAGTTACATGGATCAACCTACTGACAGAATTTCTTGTGTTCTAGGCTTGCGATCTCTTGGGATGACTATTGCACAGTGCTATGAAGAGGTTGGCCTGCTGCTGCTTTTTCTCTCTGTGGGAATCTCTATATTTTCCACTGTGGAGTATTTTGTTGAACAAGGTGTCCCTGGCACAACTTTCACAAGTGTGCCCTGTGCATGGTGGTGGGCAACAACTTCCATGACAACTGTTGGTTATGGTGACATTAGACCGGACACTACCACTGGCAAGGTAGTAGCCTTTATGTGTATATTATCGGGAATTTTAGTCTTAGCTTTGCCTATAGCTATAATAAATGACCGTTTTTCTGCTTGCTATTTTACGCTGAAAATCAAGGAGGCTGCTCTTCGACAGCGTGAAGCTTTAAAGAAGCTCACAAAGAACACATCCACTGACTCAAATATCAATGTTAATTTGAGAGACATATATGCTCGCAGTATCATGGATATGTTACGGTTAAGAAGCAGAGACAGAGCAAGCACTAGGAGCAGTGGTGGAGACGAGTTTTGGTTTTGACTTTATAAAATCATGTATCACATACAGACTACTTTAAGGTGTAGTAGTGAACAGTAGGACAACTATCATTTTATATTATTCACTCAGCATATTTGCTTTCCAATTTGCAATTTTATTTTCTTGGTGAATTCAAGATGATAAGTGTAGGCAAAAGGCATAACTCAAAAGCTGGAAACTCAGGGGGCTTCAAAACTCATTTTAACATTTGGTTCTTGAACTGGAAAAATATAGTGGACCCGTCAAAGTAAAATGATACAAATATTTGTCTATGAATCTTATGTTCTTGCTAACATAGTTCCCCCCAAAAAGGGGGGAAGGGCTTTTGCTGGAAAGGATGAGGTAATTAAAAATACTTGAAAAGAAAGACGCTTAAGGAGTAAAGCACTTGCAACATTTATGATGGCTTTTATATTATGCATTGTTTTTAGTGGACATGAACAAGAGTCATGATCCTTGTCCCCATTCTGCCCTCCATCTGCTGCTTCAGTGGCACAGAGGGGTCACAATAGTCTGGGGGAGAATTTCCCCAGTTCAGGGGCAGTATAGAGCTAGCATATGCGGGCACCTTCACATGCCCCAAGTGTAGGGCACATGCTTATTCTAGGACTGGTGATGGAACGGGAGTATGGCTGTGGTGCTCAGTATTCTGGGTTGTTCATTCTGGGTTGCTCGGTATTCTGGGTATTCAGATTCTGGTTGTTGTACAGCCCATAGGCAGCCACGGGAAAGCAGCCATAAATTAGAGCAGCCTCTGGGACTACTTTAGCTTACATCATGGTCTGTTTCATCATCTGCAGCACAAAAGTGGCCACTGTTCCACTACCCCAGGACTGTTCCTTGTGTACCGTGCCTATCAAGAAGCATAGCCCAGAAGCTTCCGTCATGGAATTTGAAAAGAATGTTGCCTCTGTTTGTCTATATAAGCACTTTTCTCAGTTCCAAGGTGACACTGAATTAAAAAATCCCATGTTTAGAAACTGTAGCATCAAAAAGTACAGTGAAAGAATTTCGTTTATTTTAATTAACTGAGTGCTTGCCAAAAGCATCAGGTTGACATCAGAAGATGCAGAAGTTCTCTATTTAATCACAGAGAAAATAAGACACTGGTTTCAGCTTAGCCCATAGAAATTAGTAGGTATTTTGAGTGGCTCAGGGCTCCAAAATCAGGTCTAAATAAGTTAATAGTTCTCAAAGAGGCATTAGAGAAATCCTAAATGAAATACATGCATGTCCCCCCACCCCACACCCACAAAAAAAAATTATGAAATGCTCATGATACGTTGTATGCACATCCTTTTTGGGGGTGGCAGAGTGGGTTATAGGTCTAGTGAGACAATAAAAATATCTAAACTTTCCTTAGTTTCCCTCTCATATACTTTTTAGCAAAATGGAGTGTTGCTTAAATCTAATTTGCATTGCCAAAGGGACAATGTAACCGTAGAAGTAACTTAATGATACGATGAACTAAATCAAAAGCTTCAAGCCCTCTGATTTCTTAACTCTTATGGGTAATACAAGCACAAGGGTATGCATCAGTTTACTGTGTGTGTTAGAAATAAAATTGGACAAGCACAATAAAACAACCATATAACAACCAATAACTGCAGATAATCTGACTCAATGCATTATTCAGGACACCTAAACAAAGTTTGCTTTTAGGACATATAAATAGATTAACTAAGTTGCTTTTAAGAAATATTAAATAACTCCTATTTTGAATTATTAATATGATTACCTAGCTGTTGAACAAAAACTACACTGCAAGAATGACACAGCTGTGTCATAAAATTATAGGGCTCCATCATGCATGCAACCTTAGTAGAAATTCAACACAAAACTTAACTATTTCCTTCTGGTTCTGGCCAACATTTTGGTTTTGGAACAATGCAACAAGTCTGTTGGGCTACTGGTTCCAACAGTAACCAGTTGGCAACATAGGATCATCTGATCCTGCTTTAATTGAAATGGGCGAGATGCAGAATTTACAGGGTGAGGTTTTATGGCCTGTTTTGCCAGGAGACAGACTGGATGATCATAATGGTCGCTTTTGGCCTAAAAAACTATTAATCTAATAAATCTGTGGCAAAACTCCCATTTGATGTCAGTGGTGCAGGATCAAGCCCATAGTGAAAAGTTCTAATGGAGTCCACTGGTAGTTGCATTAGGGGGTTGGTCTTTATTTCAGTATCTCCTGGAGACCTGAGTCTCCCAGGCTGTACAACCTGTACAGCTTGTTTCTTATTCAGAAGTAATTTTAAGTTTTGGGGGTTAGGAAAAAATTTCCCCTTGGGAAGGTTGATCCACAAGTGCCTTCTACACCTTCTGAAGAGCATGTGACCACTATTGGAGACAGGATACTCAACTAGATGGACCACTGATTTGATCGACTATGGCAATTCCTATGGTGCTTCCCCCTAGAACATTGCTACAAAGCTTTCACTTAGGTACCTAAATATGGATATAGGTGCCTAACCTGAGACCACAGAGTTTGAAAATTTGGCCTAAGTGATTTTCCAAACGCCACATAACATGTCAGAGGCAGAACTATGGTTAGAACTCAGGAGGTCTTGGTTCCTAGTCGCATTCTCAAACCACTGGATCTCGCTGATTGCCATACTTAGAATAGGCATGTATCGGGAAGGAATCCGTTCCATGTGCAGGGTCACTCTGAACTGGGCAGGTGATTGGGGAGGGAAGATAGGGCAGCAGTAATGATATACAAGGAAGAAGGAGGATTTGCACTCCCTTTGCCAGCAGGGGCTTTTCATATGCAGGGTAAAATCAGATGATGTTTGCACAGTTGTCCTCCCTCTGGATTCTTGTTGGTAAAGGGCAGTTTTTATTTGCAACCTGTACTGAACTCTGTCAAAAAAGGCTTACTAAAGAGATGTGATGGACATCCTGGCTGTGCCCCTTTTCCAGGCAGAGTTTTAATTTCTCTCTAGGAATATCTGTTGTTGACTCCTTCCCCCTAATCTAGTGATAAAGGTTCCTAGAAATGCCCATGGTGGAGTAAGACATGAAACTTACCAAATAGCTCTTTTCAGGACTCCTGTTTGAAATTCTAGACCTTGCCAGTCATGTTAATTGCACAGTGTCTTGTTATAAGGGTGGATGTGGACAAGATTATGGGTGAAGGCTATCAAAATCCACTTTTGAATTCAGGTCTTCAAGACAAAAAGACTAGAGCATTAGCCCTCTCTGTCAGTGAACACTACAAGATAATACAACTGTAAAATGTAAAAAAATATTCCCTATACTTAAAAGTCCAGATACTGAAAATAGGTCAGCCCCCATTTAGGCACCATAAGCAGTGGCAAGATTTGAAAAGAAGCTCAGCATATTGGGTGCTAAGCTCTTTTTAAAATCTGGCCATAAATGTCAGTGTGAACAACTGGGTTCTGAGCTCAGTAGAGAATCTGGCCCGAAATGGAGAATACTTCTGGAGCCAGTAAGATCTCTCATTGCAATTAACTTTATAAGTGCAGCTACTGTAAAATGTTGTTCATTTTCTGTTTTGATTTAGCCAATACTATAACCTAAAACTCTGTCTTTCAATTAAAATATCTATTGTAGAAAACTGAAATATATGTGCTCAAAAGCTGAAATGACAATACGCCTAATATTTATAACATTTTTATAGGAATAGAAAAAAACACGGAGGGTATTAATTCTTGGGGTAAACTGCAAGTGCTTATGTATAGCCACCAGCTGCAGCCATCACTTTAGAGAATGTACCTCAATGTAAGACATATCTGGAGGATGCATTGCTAATTAGTATTTTTTTAGCCAATGTATGCAATATAACAGTTTAACATAGGAACCTGTGCCACCATTTGTTTAATCAATGCTATCAATTTGATGGTGGGATTGTGAAAGCAGAAGTAACACCACCAGTCGTTACAAGAAAGAATGTAGCACATTATGTGAATACCTCTTTCAGATTCTGTATCTCATTAGAAAATTATGTATTTATATAAACACACACACACCATCACAGTGGGGCAATTTTAAGTAAGCTGAACTTAGTTGCAAGTGGTCTCTTTCTATGTGAAATGTAGGACTTCTATGCCAGCAGTGAGGGTCTATCTAGGTGTATTTCATAGATTCCAAGCCAGAAGGGACAACTGTGATCATCTGCTGTGTCCTCCTTTATAACACAGGCCTCAGAACTGCCCCCAAAATAATTTCTATTTTAACTAGAGCATATCTTTTAAAACAAAATATTATCTTGATTTTAAAATGACCAGTGTTGTCGAAATCATCATGACCCTTGGTAGATTGTTCCAATGGTTAATTACCTTCACTGTTAAAAATGTACACATTATTTACAGTCTGAATTTGTCTAGCTTCAACTTCCAGCCATTGGATCGTGTTATACCTTTCTCTTCTAGACTGAAGAGCCCACTGTCAATTTTTTGGTCTCCATTTAGGTACAAACACCACATTCACATGACATTTGTGGATATCAAGGCGGCCTTTGACTTTGAAAGGGAATCGCTTTGGCTGATTTTGAAACTCACAGTCCTCCCTGGCAAGCTCTGTAGAATGTTCCAAATTTTATATGATGACTCCTCAAACTGCATTCTTGTACATGTGAAAAGAGATGTCTTCTTCCAAACTAGGTCAGATGTTCAACAAGAATGCTTTGTCACCCCAGAACTCTTCAACGACTTCATAGACTATATGCTTGAACAGACACTAAGTAAATGCATTTTAGGCATATGCCTTGATATGAACCTCACTGACACTGATTTGCTGATGATATAACTCTAGTTCTATCATCAATAGACAAGCTGGTGGTGGCACTTAAAGCCGTGGAAAGCTTGGTGGCAAAAGTTGGCCTGCAAATTAATTGGGGTAAAACAAAACTCTTCCAGACAGTGATTTCAAACACACTGCAAACTCTAGCATCTCAGTGGGTGACCACCTGTCTTGGCCTCAGTAGTCGATAACCTAGGTGGCATCAAGAAATAACTTGAAGCTCATACTGCAAAAACATTATCGTTATCAGTAATGAGGCGCCTTATCTAGAATGTATTTTGCAAACCAAACACCTTTGTAAGTAGAGAGATGAAGCTAAGGATATATATTGCTTTGTTGGCCCTTATTTTGATCTATGATACTGAATCACAGTCCCTCACTGCCAAGATTGAAAAGAAGTTGGACACTAGTCAGATGAAGCATGATCAAAAACATCAAATGGTACAAATTCAAGTCAAATGAAGACATCTGCTTCCTAATTAAACCATTCCCACCCAATGCTCTTTAAGGTGGTATAGTCATCTGCTTTGAATGCCTACCAACATCCTTGCAAGAATCATCTACAACTTTGACACAGTGAAAGCAGGATGGAAAAGAACCCTTGGAAAACCTAAAACATTATGGCTAGATGGCATCAGACACCTGTTTCTCATAGGCATCGTACCCTGTAACCTGACAGACATGCCATCATGAAGGCACATAACACATTCATTGGCTTCTATGCTCTATTGGCCAAATGACAGCATGAGAACTAACCTAGTAATATAGGTACTTATAGACTCCCTTTAATTAAGTCACCCCTTAGTTATATAGCCATGTAGGTACTTATAGACTCTCCTTAATTAAGTCACCCCTTCATTATCTCTTTGTTAAGCTTAATAGATTGAGCTCCTAGAGTCACTATATATCATGTTTTCCAATCCTTTCATCATTTTCATGGCTCTTCTCTGAGCCATCTCCAATTTATCAACATCCTTCTTGAATTGTGGAGACCAGAACTGGACACTGTATTTCAGTAGCGGTCACACAAGTGCCAAAGGCAATCTATACTCCTATTTGAGCTCCCGTTTATGCATCCAAGAATCACATTAGCCCTTTTGGCCACAGTGGCTCACAGGGAGCTCATGTTCACCTGATTGTCCACCACGACCATCAAATCTTTTCCAGAATCACTGCTTTCCAGAATAGAGTCCCTGTTCTGTAAATATGGCCTACATTCTTCTTTCCTAAACGTATACATTTACCTTTGGCGGCATTAAAATGCATGTTGTTTGTTTGTGTCCAGGTTACCAACTGATCCAGATCATTCTGTATCAGTGATCTGTCCTCCTCATTATTTTACACCCCCGCAATCTTTGTGTCATCTGCAAACTTTATCAGTGATGATTTTATGTTGCAGGCCATTGATAAAAATGTTAGCTAGCATAGGGTCAAGAACTGATCCTTGCAGGACCCCACTAGAAAAACACCAGTTTGATGATGATTCCTGCTCAATCATGATTTGAGATCTATCATATTGCCAGTTTTTAGTCCATTTAATGTGTTTC
The DNA here is from genome assembly GCF_026122565.2 of Emydura macquarii macquarii. NCBI lineage: Eukaryota > Metazoa > Chordata > Testudines > Chelidae > Emydura > Emydura macquarii. The sequence goes on along the minus strand of NW_027130520.1, from coordinate 12,858,968 downwards.
GTATTAATTTTGTATAATTTTAGGGGCTTTTGAGATGCTAGTTGCTATTTTACCACTGTTAAGTTTCTATTCCCCTGCAGTAGACATTGGTAATATCTCCAGCTGAGAAGGGAAGGAAGAGATCGCTACTAATGTCATAAAAGTGGCTTCATAGTCAGCTGGCAGGAGATGAGTAAGAAGTTGAACACCCATTGCTTCTCCCCTCCCTCAGAACCCTAAAAGTTACCTCCAAGACATGTATGATCTCTGACATCCCAGGGGGTTCAGAATCCCAAAGTAAGCCAGATGTTATTTTTGTTCTTCTTAAAAGAAACCCTCTGTGTTTATTTAAACAATCATTTATTCAAATAAACATGTGCTTACTGGACTGAGTGAAAACCATGTGCATGTGACAGCATTGAAAGCAATTAATTTTATTTCAATATGAGATCAATTTCCTCATCAGGGCAGGAAAGATTCTACAGCATAATTACTCACCCTTTTATAACTGTGTGGAATTTTTAATAGAGAATGTATGTACTTTTGAATAATACATTAAATATTACAATTTGTTCTATTAGTTTCATGTATTTTTTCCACCTCTGACAGATTGCTTTGGGAAGACATTTTATTTCCAAATTTTGTGCAGCAGACGTGAACATTAGGAAATGGATTTTTCACCGTGGTTTAACCTCTTTCCTGTTTCATAATGTAAAATGAACACATTTCTAAGGGAAGCTTGTAAGAGAATTCATAACAGTTATTGAAATTGTTGCCAGAAACAAAAATAAAGGACTTAATGTGCCCAGTTTTTGTGTTTTCAAACATGAATAAGAAAGAGAAGGCTTTAGAAGGCAATTGTCTGAAACACAGACCACCTGGTCATGGCCCAACTATTTTTTGGCTGGGCTACAGCAACCCCTCACACCAGTTCGTGACAGCACTCACTCACATTTGGAGAGGGTGGATGTGGGGGGTCATAGGCCAAGGCAGTCAGGCTCATGGTGGAGGAGGAGGTGCCATAAAGGGGAAGAGGAGGGTAAAAGAGGGGGTGGGGAATCTGTGCCCCCCTACACTCTCATACTTTCAATGATGTTCCACAGGCCCTGGACTTAAAAATTAACAGTTAAGTGTTGTAGAGGATTGTATCATTCTCTAACTGACCTGATTTCTAAACTCACAGCCTGATGCATCAAATATGTGGTAGCTTTATGCAATCAAAACATATTAAAGAATTAAGCACATACGAGTCCCTACAATGGGCCAGGACCCCATTGTGCTGGTCATTGTACAAACACAGAACAAAAAGATAGTCCTCGCCTAAAGAGCTTACGATCTAAGTACACAGAACAAGCCCTGAGATCAGACTCTCTGTGTAAAAGACGGACGCATGGTACAATAGCTTTTGTTTGCATTTGTTGCACCAATAGTATTATAAGACTTGAGGTTGTTTTCAGCTAACAAGTTGTAGGTCGAAACTCATTTAAATGGCTAACGGGCATACCTGATCCTCAAGGACAATGGCTAGTGTAAGCATCCAATGGCTCAGGAAGCCAGATGTCCTCTTAGTGATTCTAATTCCAATGAGAACAGCACATTTGCTTTTAGAATTTCTGTCTCATCTGCCACCTATCTGTAAGGACCCTCCCCCTTCTTCCTCCACTCTACCCCCCAATCCGAGTGTAACCCTAGCATCCTTGATCTAAGCAGAGTGATTAAAAGTGTCTCTGCATGTATGTAATGACCATTATCACTGTTGTTCTCTCCGGATGGGACAATGTCTGTATTTGTAAGTGAATAGATAAAGAATTTAAAACGTACTATGTAATCAATAAGAAAGCGTATATAATGGATCACTGTAACACCATGAAGTTGAAGCTGATTTATCAGCCTTCCTGGTCTTGTGAATAAACCTCTTCAGTATTGTCTGTCCTGCCTGATTCTTGGAGAAAGAATCCTTCATGCTTTACAGTGTGATATGTTCATCAACGGTAGAACACCATTTATGTAATGGAGCTACAGCAGGGATGAATTTGGCCCATTGTTCTATGGCCTGGTGGCCAAAAGGGCCCTTTTAGTTCTATGTGTGGGGGTGTAGGTGAATGTTTTGCCTGTGGTACGGCAGCAAAGAGATCCCAAACTGACATGTAAATTATGGACTTTACTATGCAGACTGGTTCCTGATGCATGGAGTTGAAACCAACCCACCTGCGCCAAGGGCTTTGTAATGGAAATGTTGGCAGACTCCACTATGCACTGCCAGTGGGCATTACTGTAAGTTGCATTGTGCGGCAAACGCATCAGCTGTCCAACAAAAGACTTGATAAGAACAGATGTGATGACACATGAGACACAAACAAAAAAGGAAAGGCTCTTCTAATCATCAGCGACCACCAGGCTTTCGGTGTGGCTCAGCGTTAGCATGTTTCCCATATCAATTATTTAATGTTTTTTGAGTTCAGCACTAGTGCAGCTAGAATATGCAATACATCCATTTCAGACATGATATGTGTAATGAGAGTTAGTTATTCAGGATCCTTTTGTGCCAGGCACATTACTCCCCCATGCAGAGAACTGTACCTTGGACCAATCACTTCTAAAAATGCCTGTCGCATATGCCATCACAAATACTGAATATATCTTCTAGCGAGTGAGTTGGGAAGGTATTCTTTTATTATGTTTCCACTAAAACCTTCTTGGGGCAGAATGTGATTCTCTCCTCTGCTTCCTTTCATATCTCATATCAAGGGCTAGATTGTGCCTGATAGGCACAGCACTGTGTAAGATGTATTATAGAACCACATGGCCCCTAGAAATGCCGAATTGGGCCCTGCTCTCAGCTGGTGCCTCTAAGCACTACCATAACGTAAATGCCAGTAATAAGATGCACATGTAGCTGTTACTGTAGTCTCAGATACAGTTGCACAAATATCGTTACACTTAGGGTGACCATACATACCATTTTGGCCGGGACAGTCCTCTTTTTAAACCCTATCCCCGATTTACTGACTTTTTTGACAAAACTGGGCATTTGTTCCATTTGCTCTTGCCAACTGATCAGTTTTGCCAAAAAGGTAGCGCGCCCCCTAGAGGGGTGCAGAGGAACATTCAAGTGGTGACATCTGGGGGAGGAACAGGAGACTGGTTGATGTGTCTCCATTATGCGCTGCCCTTCCAATCAGAGAGCGATGGAGTGTCATGAGCTCAATCCGCAGCCCAGTCAGAGACAAGGCCCTAATTCAAACTCTTCTCTGGCCAGACCATGAAGCTGCAACTTGTGGGCCCTGAGCCCTAATGGGCAACCCGGCTAGCAAGTTCCTGACGGGGTCCCCAGCTGGGTCCCATAGCATCCACTTGTGCTGGGGCACCAAGCATGGCACAGCCTCCCTGGCAACCTCCTGAGCGGTCTCCGGGGCCCCCATCCTGGCCTTATATCCTTCCCACCACCGGCTTTCAGGGCCAGTCCCCTGATCCCTCTCCAGCACCTCTTCCTGCCCCAACCAGCTTCTTTCCTTCCCTGGTCTGCCCACTTTTGCCATCTCACGGCAAGAGCCACCATTTAGGGACAGTGATGGGGGGCACCTCCCCCCCACCGAGTTTTGTACCATCAGCTGGGAGTGACCTGTCTCCCATCGCTTGCTCCTTTTTCCACTTCCCTGACCAGCTGGGAGTGACCCCACCCTGTTCCCCACTCCTCTTCCCCCCACCCCTCACTGGCCAGAAGCAACCCATCCCCCACTTCTCTTCCCCTTACCAACTGGGAGCAAACCCCCACCCCATCACTCACTCCTTTCTCCCTTCCCCTCACCGGCAGGAAGCAACTCCCTCTGTCGTCCCCCACTCCTCTCTCCCCTCTTCTCACCAGCCAGGAGTTGCCCCACTCCCCAATACCAAAATCTGAAATGGTGGCCCTGCATCCCAGCCTTCCCCCACCTCCCAGAGCTACTCTCTGGAGTCTCCTTGGGCCCTCCCACTACTCAGAACTTCCATCCTGCCTCTCTACTATCCCAGCCCCCAAAGGGGCATCATGCTGTGAGTGGATCATAATCCAATAGCTTCACCTCCTAGCTCTGAGCCCAAAAGTTCTCACACTTGCACATTCGCACTCTGCTGTGCTGCCCATATCCCGGCCTATACTCCTTCCTCTTCCACCCTACCCCCATCTCTGCGACTTGGCTCAATTGTGGGGCAGGAAGGAACATTTGTGGGGGCACAGATGACGTGCAGCAACGTCAAGCGACTTGGGCCAGCCCCGTGTGTCCCGTTTTCAGTTTAGGGAAATATGGTCACCCTAGTTATATTGTCTGTTGTAAGACAAATTTAGCTCTAAACTACAGCTCTGCAACTCCTTGAGTTTATACATGTGTAGCTAAAGGCCAGATATGTCCTAGAAATAGTACAGGACCCTTTGAACATTTTTAAATTCTGACTATACTTGAAATATCACATTCCAAACAGGGATTTTCACCCACCCTATTTTATTTCATCATCTACTTTTCAGTGTATGCAGATGTCCAATTAGCAGAGTAAAAAGTAATCTGCTAAGTAAAGAGAAGATTTTAGCAACATTTATTAGATGTGAAGTCTAAATATGGGGTGTAACCTGCAAATATACAGTAGTTTGCCAATTATAACAAGAACTAAAAGAAGATCTTGAGTAGTCAACTGTAAAAATGAGAAAAGGTAAAAAGTAGAAAGTATTTACTTATAAGAAAGAAAGAAAGAAAGAAAAGTATAATAATAATAATTAATCTTAAAATGAAACCATGTCTAATATGCAAGATCCAACTTTCAGATATTAAAGGATATTAAATGAGATGGAAGTCACTAGTCAGATACTGTGTAAGGCCTATTTTAAGTACTCCTGCTGTATCTGAAGACCTCACTGCAGTAGAATTTATTCATAATATCAGTACTCTTTAGCACTGGTCAATTTCTTATTACATGACATTACAAGGATCCTTACACTGAAGCTCTATGTCCTGTTTTAGAGGGTCCCAGCAAAAAACCTCTCCTGGCATGTTTGCTATCACCGTTATGTCTGTCTAAATGGTAATTTCTTTGGTAAGAGGGTTAAATTTGAGCAACACATAGCCACATGCCTGAAAAGCAGAGCCAGAATTAAGCTGTGGATTGCAACTTCTGCACCCACCCAAAAAAATATGCAGCTCCCTCTATTGGAGTGACCAGTGGCTGGGCAGGCCAGAGTTAGACTTAGATTGTAGTCCATGAGGTGCGGCTGAAAACCCAAGTGACTCTGTAGTCCGCTGATTAGCATGCTCACCTGGGCTATAGGAAACTGGAGTTTAAGTCCCTGTTCCAATAATTATTTCTGCAAAGTGGAACAGCTTCTACAGAAGAGATAGAAAGATATTAAGGTGGATACCACCAAAACCTCATCCTCCAACTGTGTTTTCTTTCTTTCTGTACGCATGCTCTAATGTAACCTCTGAGCATGCCTATCAGATGGGGCCCCACTGGCAAGATAGGTAGGTAACAGCTAGTGTGAGGATCCTGCTGGGTCCTAGGTCATAGCTCTGCTCCCAGCATCAGGACTTAGGCAGCTGCAGAAATGTAGGTGCCATGAGGACTTTATTGGCAGAAACTTAGATGCCAAGGGAATTTAAGCACCTACAGGGTTAGATGGCAGCTGAGCAGGGGGTCTAAGGATCTATATTTTGGACTAAGGTGCTTAAAGTGGGAATTAAGCTCCTAAATCCCTTTGTGGATCTAGCTGCTAGGGCCTCTATTTTCTACAGACTGTAGAATTGTCCCATTTATTTTTACATAGGAAAAATAATAATTTACTAAGGATTTACTATCATTCATAACTGGGAAGGCTTTCCATGAATTTCCATAGCACACAACTGTAATTCTAGTCCATGTAAACAGTGTGGTGTATTTTCCTCTAAAGCAAGGTTAGATTTAGTTACCACAGCACTTTTGCATATGTATAGTTTTAGATTACAGTAATCCAAGAGAAGAGCTTGTTCACAGGAACAGATTGTTTCCAGCCTGTTTGAATGTTTCTTTTGCTCACTTAAAGATATGGGGCCAGATCCTCAGCTGGTATAAACTGGCATAGCTCCAATGATGTTAATGGAATTTTAGTAATTTACCCCAGATAAGAATCCAGCCCACCGTTTATAACTAGATAGTTATTTACTATTTTCCCTAAGATTCTTATGGGTAGAAAACCATTGAAACTAGGTGCCTGTCTTACAGGACACATTCTGGGATGGGAGCCAGGTGACTAGGATATCAGTCCCAGGGGACAAAGTGCCAATCTGTGAGGAGAAAAACATTGCAGCTGGTTGTAAAAGAATAAATATTAGTCGTTTTATTTTTTTATTCCTTTTCTTTTAAGGAAAAAGTAGTTCTGAAGCTTTAAAAAAAAAAACCAGCTGAACACTCATACAGATATTGGAAACAGGATGATATTTTGCCAAATGCACGCCATCCATTCCCACTAGGCTGTGCACAGAGCGGGCTCTTTTCAAGTGAATGATTTTTGAAGGCATTATAGGTAGAATATTTGGTGATTTTGACTGCTCACTTTGAATGTGGTTTTAGATCCACGGTCAAAGGCTGAGTAGCGGCATTTGCTTCAGCCAGCTGAGAATTGAAATGTGTGTAGGATGTTGTAATGTACTCTTACCTTACTGTTATGACAAGGAAAAGATAAAAATAAGAAAACAATCATACCGGTGTATCTGATGGTAGATATTGACACTGATACAGTACAAATAGCAGCCAGCCAAAAAGCTATATTGATGTGGACATAGAAACAATGAGACACAAACCATAGTAAGATTAAATAAGCTGCAAGTTTAAAACTGTTATCCATCTGGGGAAACAACCTCAAATTACCCAGCAGGGTTGCTCCAGTCCAGACCTCAACTAGCATCAATGGTCTGAGTGCTATTATCCTGAGGGTGAGTGAGAAGGCCATGCCCCGCTGTACCTTCCGAGCTGCCCAAAGCTGCTCTGGAAGCCAGAGTCCTGACCTGCTCTCCTCCTGCACGCCCATGATAGGAGAGGTAAAATGAAGAAAGCCCCATGCAGAGTGCGACATGGAGGCTACCCCCTTCACCATGCAGTACCATGCTTGGGCAGCCCCCTGAGTTACAGGGGACCTTAGAGCAAACACTTTCTAACCCACCAGCTGCACTTAACCTGCCAAAGTTGTGAAAATTATCATTTAAATCCCCCCAAACCAGACCTCAGGATGCTGATGGAAGGGGAAAAAACCCTCACAGCAGTTTGCCAATTTTGCTAGGTGGGAAAGGTTTCTTTCAGGCCCCAAACTGGTGACCAGCCTAGTCCCCAGCATCATGAAAGATCTAGCCTGCTGTGAGGAGGGAATGACAGAAAATGGCTACCTGATCGAAGCAGCAAATAGTAGCCACATCCTTCCCGCTCCAGATAGGAATCAATAAGCGGCAGTGGTGGGTAAGACAGCCTGTGTGCAGATGCAGCATGCGATGACACCACACACACACCCCTGCCGAATGAGGAATGTCTAGGGAAGGAGGAAGGGAAAGAAGTAGCCCCTCCACACACACACACACTCTGAAGATATTGAAAAAGCAAATACAGCACATATAGCACTGCCTCAGCTGCTCCTGACTGAGATCTGTTCCCCACGCTGATTCCAGAGGGTGTCTCCACTGCCCCCAGCCCCTTCAGAGCTGCACCCAGCTAGCGAGGTGAGGGTTTGTAGCAAGCATTTGAATGCCACTTTATGTCATTAAAGGTTGGTGTTCAATCATGCAGGGTGAAATTCAATCAGAAATGGACAGACCATGCAAGGTCTAAATAAATGGTCTTTGCATGGAGGATATACAGAAAGGTCAGAGAGATTGAATCCTCCACCCCAGGCTGGAGTGAGATTTCAGAACAGAAACTCCACCACACAACAGCCCTTGTCTGCCGTAAAGGCGCTGATCTCTGTGCAGCTCTTGTGGTGCATTATATTGGAGACCTGGATCTACAAGTTTTCTGACCTGCTGTGTATGTCTCAGCTCACCCCAAAATACTTCCTGTGGATAGCCACAAAGAGCCTCCAAGAGTCAGGGGCTTGTCTCTTGCACAGCCCCTGATCCCAAGCAGCCATTCCATTCCTTTTTGTGCACAGAGAGGGGCATTGCAATATCATTTCTAAGCCACTGAGCAGGTTTTTAATCTTTCCATTCCCAAGGCTGGACTCAGTTTCTCTTCTTTACACAGGCAGGTGATGGTGCAGATTTCCCATACACCCATTTTTAATTTGTCATGGTGTGCCCAGAATGTTTTGGAGGGTCTTCTAAACAAACATTTATAAGCAACTTGGAATCCAATTATATTGCCTGAAAGGTTCAGTCTGGATTTCAATATGCATATGATACTGTTGCTACCTCAGCTAAACCTGTAAACAATATTATTAGTCATGGACAACACATGAGGACTGTGTGTACCAGTTTGATTAGAGATTGAAATGAAACCCTTGTCAGAATATATTTACTTGCTTCCAATTTAATTTAGATTCCATGGCACCAGTGTTGTTTCAGGGGCTTTGCTCTGTCTGAAAGGATAAGTATACCAAGCCTGATATGACTTAAGATATATGCATAAGGCTATGCCACAGGGCTCCACCTGGACATCTATGCTGTTTGTCATATACCTTTCAGTACTGTGACCTGAACTGCACCTTCAGGTATGGTACCTGCTGACAACACTTTAATTTGTGCACTTGTGCAGGCTTGATCCTGCTCTTATCAAAGTCAGAGGCAAAACTACCATGAATTTCAATAGTTCAGGACTGAATCTCAGGAGTTTCTGCAGAACCAAGCTGGTGAAATTCAGTACGGTTCTGTTTTTTAATTTTCAATGGCTCTTAAATCTGGAGAAATCAAAAGCAGTGATTCTTGTAGGACAGGATTACTAAACCCAGCAAAATATGCTGAATTTATGCATTACTGCTCTGTGCAAGGAGTTACTGTAATGCCCTCGGGGGGAGGGGGGGGGCATATTGGTATTACTGGGCCAGATAGAGAGTACTGATGAGCAAGTTTCAAAGGATTATATGAAGTTTAGGGCTCAATCCTGCTGTCTTTGAAGTTAATAGCAAAACTCCCATTGACTTCAGTGGGGGAAGGCCAGGCCTTTATGGTTCAATATTTCCATACATCCTCCTTACCTCCCCTCTACCTTACCTCTTTGTGATGATGCCAGGTGCAGTATTCCTCCCTAAGTGACATCCTCAGGGGTAGCCTTGTAAACCTGTGACATGATGGGCTTTTGGACCCTATGGAGGCAGGTTGAGTACGTTATTCACTTTCTTGGGGGAGAAAGCTTGTTTAATTGCTTGGAATTTGGGAGATCACAAATCAAAAGGTTCAACAAAGAGATTTTGGAAAGTTCTTCACTCTAGATCCAGACTGAACTGCTTTTAATCAGACCATTTGGGCTTCAGCTGGATAAATGTACAGTAGGTTGATGAAGTTTACATGAAGATCTATTGCACTGGAATTTGGAATCCCTTTTTCCTCTCTCTTACCTGAAAAAGTGACTCTGGGCTTGGTATTCATCATTTCTAATTCATCGTTGCAGGTCTATTTGTTTACTTGTGATAAAGAGGGAGTCATTAATACTTGCTGAGACCGAAAAGGTTTAGAGATATTATTTGGCTGAGCAGTTCATCATGCAGTCTTTTAACTTGCAAATTAGATCAATGCTAAAAGTTAAAGTGGAAAGCCCAGTTGTTTGTTTCTATATTTTAGCAGGCCTTTATTTCCCTTTCCCTTGCCTTCTCCTTGTTTATATCTTTCATATGGAACAATTCTTTGGATAAACCAGAATAATCTAAAAATCTGAAAGGATTACCAAGAATGGATACAATCCAATGGTGCAAAATGTTGTGGGGGATTAATTGCATCTTTACAGTCTTTTTTATTATCGTTTAAATCATTTGCTTTATGAATAGATATTTATGAAGATGTTTGTAAAATCTGAAAGGTTTGTGATTTTTCTCACCAGTTCATCCAAAAATTAATTCCAGAAATAAGCTATTTGTTGTTCTCCAGTTAAAAAGTTCTAGTCATCCAATCAGGGAGCAAAAACAACATCATGTGCCTTGGATGATCAACCATAAAATGTGAATAACAAATATTGAATCATTGAAGAGAACATATCACAAACAACCCAGAGTCTGAAAATTATTCATCCAAATTATTCAGTGACTTCTTATGAGTAACAAATACATTAGAAGAAAATCAGGCTCAGTGAGCAAATGATTCACTAACCAAAAAGAAGCTACATTAAATATGAATGTTATTTGTAATAAACAGTTTGACCAGCTGCATCAGTACATTATGGTCTTCTTTCCAATACACTGTTCTGATGTTTTAAATGATACTTAGACTATCTATATATTTATGCATGTTATTTAAAATATGGTTAAATTCAATTTTATGCTCCTGGTCCCTTTTTAGTCCAGTCTAAATGCCAGTTTTTGACAAAAACTTATTTTAATGTCCATACAATGTGGTTTGGGGAAAGGTTGTTTGATTTCGTGGATTCTAAATTTCAAGACCCTAAATTCGAAGAAACGGCCTGATGATACCTTATTCACTGCTGAGTATTTTGAAATATGAACACCTATTACCACCACCCCTCCTGATTCACAAGGCAGGTGCCAGTGAAACTATTTTCACTGAATTTTAATTATTTTAACAAAAACTTCACACTAATGTTTGGTTAGGGAACATTATTAGCTAAGACGTACATATATGATGTTTGTATTAACCTTGCTAGCACTCAGCCTTCTCTCCACAAACCAAGACACAAGGCATATACTTCATGCATTCTCACAGCATCCTCATTTAACAAATTCTTACCTAGTCATTCGACAGAATTAATTCTCAAATATTGGCCAACTATAGAAAGTTGTCTGAACAGTTACTGAAAATAAGAAACAGTTGATTGACATAACTTATACCGAACACATTCGAGACAAGAAGTTTCATCAGTATCACACACTAAAGAACAAGCTAATTATCACAGGCAGTGACAACCCTCCAGATGAAAAAAGCCAGAGGGGCATGGTGATCTATAGAGAATATATGGCCACCTCGCATGAGGAAGCTGACAACATCCTTGTGCAACAAATACTGATGGTTGCAAAAGAGAAAGTGATGGGAATGCCAGCAGTCTTATCAGATGAGAATGATCTAGGTGTCTTACTCTTGCACTATTATCTTGAACAGAGCCTACCATCTTTAGTGATTATGGAAAACCCAGTCAAAGAAAGATCTGTAATAGATGTCTGTGCTACTGCAGAGCAACACCGGAATATTGTACAAGGACTGTTAGCTGCCCATGCCCTTTCAGTCTGTGTGATACAGTAGCTTCCTATTTTGGCTTCGGCAAAGGCACTGTGTTGAAGATTCTGTGAGCTGGATACTTCCTCTCTCTGCTGGGGTACGTCAAGGCAGACATGCTGATGTTAATGAGTAGGCAACCAAATTCATGGCAGCATGCTATAGACAATGAAATTGTGCCATTTTGTCAGAAGAAAGGCAGAAATTCTAGGCCGCGAAAATTGGCGAACATACCGCATCAACAGTAAAATGAAGCTCCACACCATTATTGAAAATGTAAGGTGAGCACATCTTCAGGGCATGTGTGTGGAAGGGTGCTTTGGATCCTGACTCACCACCACTTGATCCACTGCAGTATGGATGGATACGCAATGACTGTGCCAAGTCTGTTTCCAAAAACTGTATCAGACTATGTTGTGCTTGGTTCTCCAGATATTTTGAAGTTAATTGAGTGCTCTTGTGAGAGTAATGCACCTTAGGAGATGTAGAGGTAACAGTGCCAAACTGCCATGTACCTTATTCTGTGCATACCACAGAGGTGTGGTGAGTTGCAATGACCTGACAAAATCAGCTTTAGCATTTGCAGATGAAAAAAGCAGTGATGAGTAAGTGACCTTTATTACTCATATCAGAGCACTCAACTGTAGTTTGAATGAGAGAGCACTAGTAATCATTTATAATGATTCCAACATGAAAGTATTTGCTTTAAATTAGTATTATTTATTTTATTTTGTTGAATATTTATATGTATAATGTATTAAGTATTTGTCACATTAAAAAGAATGGTTCTATAGCAAATAAAAATCAAGGTCCGACCCCTAACCTTCCTCCTCATGTATTCCTATTATTCAAATATGAAACACAGAATCCACACACACACCAAAAAAAAACAAAAAACCTTTGCATGCATCCTATAACAAGGTTGACCAGGTTGACTGCTGGACTATTTCTGAAGATGTATGATCCAGCACGTTTAAGCAAAATCTATTATAGCTGCGTGTTTGTAAAGGCCATGAACTGAATGATTGAGAGGTCTTCCTTTTACACTATATTTCATATTTGCCTTCCCAGACATTACTCTTTTTCTGATCCTGAATAGTAAGCAGCTAAAGCATACATGAAGCAGCTTTAAAGTGCTGGTTCTCATCTCAATGAGGGCGTATGAGTGGGGAGATGGAAGAAGGAAAGGAACACATGACCATATAGATGTAAGGAATAGTTAATTCCTATCTCTCTGGAGACTCTTGACTGACTTCCAACCCAGATGGCTATGAGAATGCTAGTCTGATCTGTTCTGTGATGATATGATGTACGTTATAACACAATAGGCTCCAGTGAATCGGAACTAATTTTTTCACAGTACTATTTAACCATTTTCAGTCTATTAATGTCTCATTTTAACATGTCCAGTATTACTCATTGCTGCTGCGTGACATCTACTTGTGGCAGGTGGGCACAAACAAAGGGCCATACTGTAGACCTTTTTTCCAAACAAACAATTCCCTTCCAGGGATGTTTACATCTATGTTTTCTTAAATTGGCCTGGCCTCTCCATACTTTTCCCCAACCCAGACAGTTTCACTTTCCCAGGCTTCTGGAGTTAGCATAGCCCCTCCCCAGTTCTTTCAGATCCCAAAGACCTCTTTCAAATCAAAACTCCATTGTCTATTAAATTAGTAAACCAAGCAAATTTATGGATTACCTGCCCCTTATTCTTTGAGATACTTCTAATCTCTTCTGGCTACCTCTGAGTCTCTCTCTTTATATACCCACTCTCCATCCCAGTAGGCCTTGTTGGAACCATGATCTACAATCTCTCCTTTTCTGGCACCCACAACTCCCATCCTGCTCTGCTTAGTTGGTTTGGTGAAAGAGAGGCAGGCTGGAAGCAGCTTGATCCCTCAGTACTGAGGAGTTCCAGGCCACCCTGCACATGAGAACTGTGGTTCAAGCCTTGAGCCATCCGGGGTTTTATCATAAACTCCCAAATGCCTCTCACTCCTTCAACACTAATGTTCCCTTTTGCACAAGTAAATCCCTTCCAGAAAATCCTAGAACAGTGTTGACCCTAGAGGTTTACTGGGCTGGCACACCCCAACAGGATAATATTCAGTACCTTCATCAGAAGGCCTACTCTGCAAAGTGACACTTTCTCCTCAGCCTACTGGTGTCTGTTATTGGCTAAAAGTTTCATTATACATTATACTGACTGTTTATCTATATCACCTGCACTGCAAAAATAAACAACCTTGTTTGGTTTAACAAAACTTAAATATTTCAATCAATTGTTCATTGACACAAAGTGAAGTATAATAATAATAGTAATACCTAGCTCTTATATAGCACTTTTCATCAGTAGACCTCAGAGCACTATACAAAGGAAATCAGTGTCATTATTCTCATTTTACATATAGGGAAACTGAGGCACAGGGTGATTAAATGACTTGCCCATAGTCAGTTAGCAGGCTAGAAGCAGAGATGTGAATGAGAACACACAGTAGTACAATTAATAGTACACATTGCCATCTCAAAAATATGGTTATGTTGATGAGTTTTTCTATTTCCTTTATTGGGAGTTCTTTTTCACTTGACAGTTGTACAATGTTATCTAATCTTTGAAACTTTCTAGGCTTTTGTTCTTATAATAGAAACTGAAGTGCTTCTGGGTTGGATGAAACTGGAATGTTTGAGGCTAATTGATGCTTGACTTGTGTCCTCATTCTACTGAAGCTAGGACAAATGGAATGGAATGTCAATGCATTCCACAAATTTGGTTCTCTTATCAAGCAGATGCAAGAAAACACAAAGCAAAGACCCCTTAGAACTGTAATATCATATAAGCAATTTTCACTATTAAACTTCTAAGGGACATCAATAAAGAAAGTCTCCTCTTATTGTGAAATGGTATTAGCACTTGGCAGCACTAGAAAAAACAATGACATAATTCACCAATTATGCAAGTACAGGATCCAATTCTGCTTCCATTGACTTCAATAGAACCTTTCAATTGACGTAAATGTGAATAAAATCAGGTAAATAATGCTCAAGATAAATCTGTTGCATGATACTTGTTTCTACAAATGCCATAGAATATTCTCATGCTGCATATGGTTGCACCTGAGACTGTGGTCCTGATTCAACCATTGATTTCTATGGAGTTACACCAGTATAAAGCTGGAGTAATGCAGTAGTGAATCAGGCTCCGATGAGATTACAATATATTGCACAATTGGCAAGGATTTCTTAATAAAACTATATCAAGAAAAAGGGAAAAGGGAAGAGGAACAGTTTTGTTCAATTGTTGGTTGAACTTTCCATTCCACTCAGATGACTGCTACAAAACACTGATGCTAGGGGGTGCAAGGACTTATTTGAACAAGATCATATTCAAAGGCTTCCTTTGAATCACAAAAGGACAATAATCTGGCGCTTAGGATGTGGGCAAGGAGTTTGAAAATAGGGCATGTTGGGGGCGGGGGAATGGACACACACTATTTGTGACTTTTAAAAAATAGACATTTGGTCAAAAAGGTGCGTATGTTACTGGAACTCCAGGGCAACATATTGTAACTAACCAACCAATTATTCTGCTTTTGTGCACCTTGTTATTTTGTTACACATAAGAAAGCACATTCACTCTTTGGTATCTGTACAGCTGCCACAATATATGAATCTCAGATGGCTTTTAGGACTGTTTAAAAAAAAAAAAAAAAGATGATTTCTGAAGGCTGCCATCTGTCTAAATTAATCACGCAGCCCCCCTTGATTTTTAATGAATTTTTTAAGTAGAAATTTATCTTTAAGTATTGCTTTAAAGATTAATGCATTCAAATCATAAGGAAGAACATTCTCTGTCTAGCTTCAAGAGTATAATTTTATTTGTCCTTCCTCTCAGAACTCATTGAACTTGCATGGATGTAATAGAAGGATGAACACATGCAGGCTGGGGATGCTTTGCCTCATTAGAAGGTGAAAGTAAGTTCAGACCACATCCATTATCTTGTATACACACGGGCCCAGATCTTCAAAGGTTTTTAGAGGCCTCAGTACCTTTGAGCAGCTGGGCAATTGTCACTTTCCTGAGAGCTAACAACTTGTCATTTGTAACAGATACAAATTGGGAGGAGCTAGTAATCATTTGTTCCATTGCATTATCATTGAAATATTATAATTACACACAATTAATGTAGCCAATTTACCTATTTGTCTTATAGTACAACATTTCCACTTAAAGATTTTTCCTAATATTAGATCCAAAGGTTCAAATTCTGCCCTGACTTATACCCTCCAAGACAACATCATGAACGTGGTTGCACCAGGTATTAACCAGGGGTGAATCTGACCCCGGGTGTTGAATGAAGAACCTATCACTCACACCTCCAACTTTGTATGTGAGGCCTGTTGAAGATATTGGATGTGATTCTCCACCATTCTTTATATGTAAATAGGTTCATAGAATCATAGACTATAAGGTCAGAAGGGACCATTATGTTCATCTAGACTGACCTACTGCACAATGCAGGCCACATAACTTCACCCACCCACTCCTGTAATAGATCCTGACCTATGACTGAGTTATTGAAGTCCTCAGATAATGATTTAAAGACTTCAAAGTACAGAGAATCCACCAGCAAGTGACCCGTACCCCATGCTGCAGAGGAAAGTGAAAAATCCCCAGGACGTATGCACCATGTATGACTCCTCAAATTCACAGGAAGGGTCTGGGACTGCTGTAAAGCTGGAAGGAAGGAGACTGTCTTGTTATCCAGCCCTGACACCTGCTGATCTATTTTGCATTAACGACATTTTGAAGGAAACTCATTTCTGCATTTGCAGATGGTGTAGTCATGGTATGATAGGACCTAAGTCATATGGGACAAAAAATAATAGTGCTTTCAAAGAAAAATGGCCTAAAACTGGCTACCAGATCTCACATGGAAAAAGAAGAAGAGATGTTATGGGTGCCCCTCTAACGGTGATTTAGACATTTTGTAGACATGAGTAGACCTGTTGCCCTATAGGTAGGATAATTGATATTTTGATCCCTGTGCCTCTGCTTATCCATGGAGCTATTATTTCTCTGTGCCGTTCTCAGCAGTACTGTCTGTGGTACTTTAGGGAATAATATTCCAAAAAGCTGCATCATTAGTCCTTCAGTACCACATGTTGCTGGTGGCATTAAATCTCTATATCATAGGCAATGTGGGTATTTATGCTCAATTTTTCCAATAGGAAGGATTTCGTTTTAACAAAACTCAAGACTTTGGACTATTTTACATGGATCCTGTTGATAACAACCTAATATTTTCTATTCTAACCCTGTAAGTTGTTCCCAGGATGAGGAAGTCGTATATTTAACTGCTCTATTGATTATGTTTCCTGGGAAATGTCCATACAAGTGTTAGCACATAAGCAGAAATCCACATGCTCCTTCCCTACCTCTGCAGAGCACTTACCCTCTTTCCCTTAACCAATGATGCATGGCTCATTCTCACCTCGCACCACAGGCAGGCAAGTGCTGTAAGTAACACATCATGAAGACGGGGGCAAAAGTATTCTCAGAGGTTGTGAAAAAATCTTGCTATTTTGTTCTTTGCAGCTGGACAGTAAGACAGCGGAAAGCAGCAGAAAATAGGATTGAATGACTAGACATCCTTAAACACAGAGTGAGGAATCATCTTCATTAATTAGAAAAGCTGACAGCTACAGAATAAAAATAATAACTAAAGTAGTCCCAATGCAGACATATGGTTCTCCTCCTGCACTGAAAATTTCACTTCTTAGTGTGACTTAATTGATCAGTTACATAATCCTAGCAAGATCCGTTTACATTAGAATCTCAGGGACTGTCTTTTAATATGGGTTGTTCAATGCTCAGCACAATGAGGCATTGATCCTGAGTGGCGCTTAACTGTAATACAAATGATACATGACAAAAAACTGCTAAAGGAAAGTTTAGGTTGCAAAGTCTAGTACTCCAAAATTAAGAAACTACCAGATTCCTGTGCAATTTTAATTCTGCCCCTCTCTGCACTCATCTTGAGCACTAAATGAGGCAGGGGTCTTTTGGAAAAAATAGTTTATGATCCTGTAATGAAAGACTATAATGGTTATAATGCATATACAGAAGAGGGCCAAATTAAGATTGTGTGAGATTGTGCGACGTGTCGTAAACATTTGCAAGATCAGTTTTGCAACCCAATGAGATGATTCATGTACTTATAGTTAGGCATGGACTGGGGCCTCTAAATTGAGTTGCACTGTATCTAAGTTCTCTATAGACCTAACCCAAAGCCCATTGAAACCAAAGGGTTTTAGATAATTTCTTATAAGTAGATTATTTTGCATACCATGCAGAGTATTTGGAAGCCTGCAGTAGGCCGAGTAAAAATTAAATGTAGCACCACAACTGAACCCTGTAGCTTTAATCGACACCAAACTAAAAGAGAAGCTGGAATGAAAAAAAGAAAACAAGTTTCAAGACTGTCTTCTTTAAAAGGATTGATTTGTTTAACCTACACATTTTAAAAGGCTTAAATGACTATTTATTGCCCCACTTTTTAAAATTAATGAGATATTAAGGGCCACTGAATATGATCCCACTGTAAGATTTTAAAAAGATGAGATGAAGTAGCAGAGACTAGCCCCCAAAATATATTTGTTCTTTATATTTTTGGAATATTATTGTCTCTTAGCAGCAAAGTGTAACCTGAGTGTGGGTTTTTCTAAAAAAGGTGTTAATTAGGAAAATAGTGTACTAATTACTATATTGAATAGCTCCCAGCACATAACTGAACCATGCTAACAATGGCAGATTATGCATAAACAAGAGATGCATGAGAAACAAATCAATGTATTTCAAAATGCAGTACATGAAGATGAGATATTAAAATATAATGTAATTTTCTGGCTCAAATCTTTCAAGAACTACAGCACTGAGTCCATGGAGGAACTACTTATAATTAATCATCACACTGAGTGAGATGGCCTTGTCTGGAATGTAAATAGCATACGTGGAGCAGCTTTAGCCAGTTCTCTGAATGGTGATAAGACTCTCAATCCATAGCCATCTTGATCCCTACAGAATGATAAATGCCTTATGTCCCTGTATATTCGCAGACCTGTGGCTTCTGATGTTCTGATCCCATTAGAGCCGATGGGAGTTGCAAGGCTTAAGCTCTTCTGCATCCACCTGAGAATATGGGACCAGATTTGCAAAGGATCTTAGGCATTGTAACACTCAGCACTGCAATGCCTAACTTTTAGGTGTCTTGAAAATCACTGGAATCCATAAAGACTGGGTTAGGTACCTAGGGTCCCTATAAATGCATGGGGGAGAGACAGGCACCTGAGAATGGGATCCACAAAAGTCAACATGGTAGGCAGGGATACACCTAAATTAGCCAATGGGAGATGCCAATGAGAAGGGCGTAACCTAAACCCTGCCCCCTTCAAGAGTTCAGCACCTAAAGTCCAGGTTGCAGGGAGGTACCTATCTTTGCTTCCAAGGAACCCCTTTCCTGGAGTCAAGCAGTTTAGATGCCTAAGTCATTCTTGCAAGAAACACTACAGGAGGTGGTGGTGATGGCTATAACTTTCAGCCCAGTAGTTACAGCACTCCCCTGGGATTCAATTCCACCCTGGGATTCATGAGGGGGAAAGGATTTGAACAAGGGTGTTCCACCTCTCACACACATGCCCTAACCACTGGACTATGCGATATTCTGAATTGGGGTCCTCTTGGGTCCTGCAGGCAAGCTAGTCAGGGGAACGTCTATCTTCTCCTGGTTTGAGGATCACACTGGGGCGTAGGCATGAGACAGATGTCTAGAGGGAAAAATTGAGTGCATGCCCAGAGGCAGAAATGTAAGAATCTAGGGAATGTTTACAAATCAAAATTTGGCTCTGAGCCATAACCACCAGGGCGCCCTGCCACTGAGCCCATGTTGTCTGGCTCCTTATTTTTTGGGCTGGCTCCTAGCTCCAAAACAAATTTGTCGAGCCCTGCCTTACTCCCATGGCTTATGAAGCTGTAAACCGGACACATGGACAGCAGCAAGGAGCAGTTCAACAATAGGCTCAGCAAGTGCAGAATGGTGGTTGAATGCGCCTTTGGCCCTTTAATGGGTTGCTGGTGCAGATTGCTTACTAGGTTACATCTCACTGAAAAAAAATATCCCCATTGTTACCCGGGGTTCTGCCAATGCAAAGCTCTTGGTAATTCTAACTGTGTGCGAGGTGGTGTTGGGAAATAAAGCAAATGGAGACACAGCTGTCCAGCTGATAGATGGTCTAGTAGAAACAGTACAATACAAGAGTGCTCTTACTTTAAAGCTATTCTTTACTTAGGCTCAAGCACTTCCACACATCTGCAACAGGTTAGTAAAATACCCCCAACCCTCAATAATTATTGAAGTCTGGAGCAGCTTTCGAGTGGAAACAGCAAGTTGGCTTTCTGACTGGCCTGATCTTCCAGCTGTCATTGGAGGATCCCCAAGCTGTTTCCAAGAAGAGATCCCAAAGAGTCCAAGCCTCTCCCCCACATTTATCCTTCTAAGTAGACAATAACATGTCAAGAAAAAAAACTTGTTGGGCCAACAGTTTCAAGCTAGACCTAAGGTTGCCAGAGTACTAATTAACTAGATGTGGTCCTACAGAATCTGCATATCTTAAGACCCGGACAAACATCTCCCAGAGGGCATGCATAAATAAGCTACCTGATTTTCTCCTGAAAGACAGATCCCAGCATGTCCTCCAGAAACTTCATCAGGGAGGGGTACAGGGTCAGCAAAGGCTGAGCAAGAGGCTCCCTTCCTGTGATCACCCAATCCCCCTCACCCTCCTAGCTTAGTCATGCCAAGGCTGCACAGGCCTACAAAAAGGTCTATGAAGTTTGGCTGCTGTTAGCAACAAGTATGATAATCAATATTACACTATCAAGTGGTCCCTGGCCCTTTTACTGGTCTACCAAGATCTCCCTGTACAATGTGGTTATAATGCCTGCTGTATCCTTCATAATATCTGTGAAGCAAAGGGAGAGAAACAAAGGGGTAAACAATGTGAAGGCAAAATTCGCAGCTGATACAAAACTACTCAAGATAGTTAAGTCCAAAGCAGATTGTGAAGGGTTACAAAGGGATCTCACAAAACTGGGTGATTGGGCTACAAAATGGCAGATTAAACAAATGTTGATAATGCAAAGTAAAGCACATTGGAAAACATAATCCCAACTATAAATATAAAATGATGGGGTCTAAATTAGCTATTACCACTCAAGAAAGAGATCTTTGTGGATAGTTCTCTAAAAACATCCACTCGGTGTGCATTAGCAGTCAAAAAAGCTAACAGAATGTTAGGAATCATTAGGAAAGGGATAGATAAGACAGAAAATATATTGCCTTTTTATAAATCCATGGTACACCCACATCTTGAAGAATGCATGCAGATCTGATCACCCCATCTCAAAATAAGATATATTGGAATTGGAAAAGGTACAGAAAAGGGCAACAAAAATTAGAGGTATGGAACAGCTTCCATATGAGGAGATATTAATAAGATTGGGACTTTTCAGCTTGGAAGAGAGATAACTAAGGGGGCATATGATAGAGGTCTATAAAATCATGACTGGTGTGAAGAAAATAAATAAGGAAGTGTTACTTACTTCTCATAATACAAGAACTAGGGGTCACCAAATGAAATAAATAAGCAGCAGGTTTAAAATGAACAAAAAGAAGTATTTCTTCACACAAAACACAGTCCATCTGTGGAACTCTTTGCCAGAGGATGTTGTGAAGCCAAGACTATAATAGGGTTCAAAAAGAGCTAGAGAAGTTCATGGAGGGTAGGTCCATCAATGACTATTAGCCAGGATGGGCAGGGATGCAAAACCTGCTCTGAAGTGTCCCTAGTCCGTTTGCCAGAAGCTGGAAATGGGTGACAGGGAATAGATCACTTGATGATTACCTGTTCTGTTCATTCCCCCTGAAGCACCTGGCATTGGCCACTGTTGGAAGACAGGATACTGGGCTAGAAGGCCTATTGGTCTGGCCTAGTACAGCCATTCTTATGAAGTTTTCCTGGAGGTGGGGCATGGAGGTGGATAGGCTGTCTGCTAATTTTGAGCAGCCAGATACCAGGGTTATAAGAAGAGCTCAGCGTGAAAAAATGCGTCCAGGAAGGCTTTTTAATCCCCTTTTATTAATGACCCACAGTAATGTGCTCTGCTTTTCTGTATTGTACCTACCCATGATCTGAACATTGCTGTGGCTGCTGTGTGTGTAGTAATGTTATTTTGGAAACACACCTTTTGCTTTGCTCTGATAACAACTCCCAGTCCCCAACATCTACCACGAGTAGAGCTGCCTCCCACCCTACAGCTGGAGAGACCACCCCATATGCTAGGGGTGGCCAGACTGTGGCTCGGGAGCCACATGTGGCTATTTTACAGTGAAAGAGCCGCTCACAGAGCGGCTCACCACCTGCCCCTTTCTCCACCTACCAGACTAGGGTGGGGAGTTCAGGGCTTCAGCTCCATGGCAGGGGGGTGGGGGTAGGGGCTTCTGCCCCACAGGAGGCACCTGCCAGGGATCAGGGCTTCTACCTCATGGGGTGTGCCTGCCAGGGCTTCAGCACTGCAGGGAGGGGGGTCTTGAGGCTTCTGCCCCAGGAGAGGTGCCTGCTGCAGTTCAGGGCTTCAGCAGATGTGCCCCACGGGACAGTAGCCACCACAGGGCTGAATCCCTAAGGCCCAGCAGGGGCCCCAGCTCTCAAACTTCTGAAGATTGTTGTATGCGGCTCAGAGAGTCTGTAAGTTTGGCCACCCCTGCCAAATGCCATTCAGCTCCTTGCCCCTTCTAAGGCACTGCTGGGGAGGGTGTGTATATTTGATATCCAGGAAATGAGCAGTGACTCAACAACTCATCTCTTTCAGGGGGCAAAACAGTGGCTGCCATGAGTGAGGGGAGCGTGGGTACTGCTTAAAGCATGGAGGGGATGCCTGGTTCTATCCAAGCTCCGGCTCCAGATGAAGTCATGCACATCCCCCATTGGGGCCTCAGTTTCCCTGTCCCTCACCTTGCCGCCATGCTTTGAATTAACAAAGATGATTTCGTTTTCAAGACATGGACTTTTATTGCACAGAGATAGAAACAGGAAGATTCGACAAAGAATTAAACCTTGGAAAGACGGGGGAAATAAACTTGGGAGTGGGAAAACATTCACTTTTAAAAACACACTAACACTGATGTATGGCAGGCAAGGCATGTGCAGTTCTTGTTCTGGGCACCCTCCCCCAGGGGGGAGTAGAAGGGATATTGCGTTGGCTCCCCATGCCTAGCAGAACGTGTGTGCGGTGGGGTGGGGGAGTACTGCAATGTTGGAATGCTGTTCTGCAGGGAGAGCAGACCCTCAAGGTGTTTCTCCTGAAGGTCAGCCAGATGCCTCAACATGTCTGTTTGTTCCTTCCCAATCCCCAGCATCTCCTGCTGCGTGCCACATCTTCTCTTTGGCTGCTTTCCTGCTCATAATGTCAATGTCCATTTTTTCAGAGAGAGCAATCCTCCACCCACTCTTCCTGGTGTCCACTCTCCCAGAGGCGTTCCTTACCTCATTAAATATATCATCCCACGTTCCCTTCTGCCTTCATCTTATCTGGGACAGTCTCTCCGCCAGTGTGGAGGAAGAGCTGATGTCCTCACTTTCAGCTGTAAAACAAGCCAAGCACAAGGGAATCATTGTCAGTGCAGGCCAAGGGTAGAGTGCCCAGTTGCTATATAAAAACCACTCCCCTGAATCCAGGCAAGTGTAAAGCAGAACATTTTCATTTCTACAAGGTATTCATTGAACCAGTCTGCTGTCTCAGGGGCAGGGGCAGGGGCACCGGACCGTCTGCAGCAGTTGGGGGCACAACCTGTGGCAGAACTGGAGGTGGCCAGCAGGCCATACCACTTCCCCTTTGTAACATGGACATTGTCTGGAGGTCAGGGACCAGCATTCCCCCTCCCAAACAGCAAGCCTCGGCAGAGGCGATGCTGTGGGATGCTTGCAATAGCCTGTGGCCACTATAACATTTTCCTTCCCTCTCCCCACCCCCATTGTCACTGCCGCTCTCCAGCATCCAAGGCACTGCCCCCTGCCCAGTCTGGAAGTAGGACCCAGGCAGTGTTAAGAGCCTCCCAGGGAGCCCAGAAGGCTGTGGGGAGGCCCAGATCCTTCACCTTCCTTGGGTAGGGAAATGGGGTGCCAGAAAGTAGCCCCCAGCATGTGTCCCTATACCCCATCTGCCTGAATCTTGCAGTTTCGGGGGGGAAGGCCAACCCCTGCCACGCAAACTATGGCCATGTATTGTAAAGCATGGTGGAAGGGGTGGAAAATCACGAGGGGGGCGGGGCGGTCCACAGGCACTAGTGTTTGTGGTACAAGCAATTGAAATGAAAACTACATTCATCTCCCGTAAGTGACCCTAGCTGATATCACACTCCTGGACGTAACAGAGGAGGCAAGGGAACAGCTGCTGCAAGTGTTCAAGTACAAACTGGGTCCATATGCTGCTATGTGGTGTACTGCAATGATGCCTGCTGAATTAATACTGGAGTGGCATGCAAAAGTGTCCTACCACAGTGGAAGAAATAAGACAGCCCTCCCAAGAAATCTTCTACAATGGATTGCAAAGTATCTTCAGGAAAGTTTCCTGGAGATCTCTATGAAGGATTTCCAGGACATCCCTGTGGACATAAACAATCTTTTTCACAGGGCATCCTCTGTCTAGCTGGTCTGACCTCTGGGAAGCAGATAGCCACTGTACCTCAACTGTTTTTTAAAATACGAAATAGTATATAAGAGCATGTGATGCCACAATATTAATTGGAATTGCATACTCACCAGAGGTTCCTTCCCCGGCATCACACTCAGTCACACAGATGTGCTGTGACTGGGTGGACTGCTCCAGGGTTACAAACAGCTCCTGGCTCTCCAGCACAATGGATCCCCCGCTTGCGTGTCTCCCTTCTTCTCCTCTCCCTCATCCAAGACCTCCACCTCAGCGTTGCCTGCAGTGGCCCAGGACTCCAACTCTTCAGAGGTAACCACACTACTGTTGGGGATTGTGGTGGGGTTACCACAGAGAATAGCATGTGGCTTCTTGTGAAAGCAGCATGTCTGAGGTGCTGCACCAGCACCACATGTAAAAGCATGTATGCGGCACTGCACCAACCTCCCGGTACGCTTGCCACCACTCCTTTATTTTCATATGGCACTGCTGCGTGTCCCTGTTGTAGCCCTTCTTCCCCATGCCCTGAGCAATCTGCTCCTGTATGTCAATGTTTCTACTGCTGAATCGGAGATGTGCCTGCATGGCTTCTTTTCCTCAGAGACCCAGAAAATCCACCACCTCCTGTGCATTTGGAGCATGGAGCTGGCGTTATCAGCTGGGCAGGCGAGCTCTCCACACCTCACAAACAGGAAATGGAAGTTCAAAAGTCCCCAGTCTTTAACAGTGGAGGGGCTGTTTCCTGTGTACCTGGCTGCTGGGCAGCGGAGTTGAGAATGGTGACCAGAGTAGTCACAGCAGAGCATTGTGGGACACTTCCTGGAGGTCAGTTAAGTTGATGTAGGCAACAAAGTGTCTACACAGCCAGTACGTGGACTTTAACTAAATTAAGTGCTACGCCTCTCATGGAGGTGGAGTAATTAAATCAACATAACATGCGAATTACATCAGCGGAAGGGATCTCGTAGTGTAGACACAGATATTATTATGTTGACGTAAGGCACTTACAACGACCTAAATCTGTAGTGTGGATAAGATCAAAGTTTACAGTCACATACAGGGCCAGAGACACCTGAGTCTGATATTCTGAGCCTAAGTCTGTCACTAGATCTTGCCCAAGTGCAGTGAGTCTTTGTGGTCCTTAGCACTGCACAAGTGCAGGGAGATCCCATGGAGCTCACTGAGAGGAGCCCGAAAATATGAGCAGCCCCTCAAACATCCTGAGACTCTAGTAAAGCGATGAAGGCCAAAAATGATGGACTTAATGACCAGAACTGGAAGGAGAGGGGGAAGGGACAGGATGATAATGGAAAGAGGGGGAAGGATGGAGCAAAAACAAGGAAAGTGAAAGAAGGGGCAAAGTTCAGCATGGTAGAAAAAATGAGGGAATAGCAAAAACAGATAGCAAGGAACAATGGAAAATGAGGAAGAGGGACAAAGAATGTGGAGAAGAGGAAGGGGAAAATGGAAGAGAAAGTGCAAAAGTAGAGTGAAAGAGCATGATAATGTGGGAAAGGCACAAATGTGAGAGAGAGAAGGGGTGAAAGCTAAATGTGGGAAAATCAAGTGAAAAAGAGGATGACAAAGAGGAAAGAACAGGTGGAAAGTGGAAAGAAAGAGACCTGGGTGTCTAAAAGAAAAATATAAAGAGGACGAATATAAGAGGGGACAACATCAACAGAACATCTGAGAAGGCCTGGAATGTCCCATCTCCAGGGGACCCTTCTTGACGATTTCCTCCTGTATGCACCAAAGGAAATACTTTCCACCTCTGAAACACCAGTACCTCACTGGATGCATGGCTTTGACAAGCCTTGCTCCTTCTCCTTGAAAGAGCAATATGCAGGGAAGACTGAGTTTTTTCTGTTTCCTGAAGCTCCAGTTTCCTCATGGAAAGAGCTAACTTAGGCCAAAGGGGACAGAGATAAGAGGAAGAGGGTAGAGTTTCTGGGGTTGCAGGGCTGCCATCTCCAGAAATCAAGGCCACTGCAGTGGTGTCTTACATCACCTTCTCGGTTTGGGGAACATAAATCCTGACTATGGCCTTGGTTATATGACTCATTAGCTCACCTCAGGGCCTTGATTTTAGACATATGAATGCCATGAATTAAATTAAAAATTAATCCATTGAGCAAAATTTTGCTATTTCTAGGCAATTAAATAATTAGCATCCAGAGCATTTTAGTCAATAAGAAAAATCAATGCAGAGCCATTAACCCTGTCATCTTTAATGCAATGTATATAAGTTACAATTAAATAAAGTTTTATAAATACAGTAGTTACATGCAAACTTATTTTCAGAAGTGATTTCCAGTTGCTCTGGAATATAATTACCTTAATGAATGCTCCAAAGCAAAAGCATAACATTACATACGAAATGCCAGATGGGACCCATATCATGCCATAATGAAATTTGCAAATGAAATCATTTAAGGGAGAAAACAATAATCCCAAAGGTGACTGCATTGAAATAATTGTTTGTGCATCAAGGGGAAAAAACTACATCTCTTATGACAGAGTAATGTGTACTTGCACTATTACTATACTAGAAAATATTAGAATTAGAACTCAACTAGATCTATAAGAATCCACATTTAAGCTGTGACTGTTTTGAGTGTCCTTTCCCAGATAGCTCACAAGGACCTATATCTTTCCATATAATCACAGCAGTATTTTACACATACTTGGCACTCACATTATAAGTCAGAAATAACACCACCAAGCGCAAGGCAGTGGACAATCAGATGCAGCACCACAGGGTTTCTGGCCCACTGGTTTTCAGATGCCTGCCTACTTGCAAGTATGCCAGCATCCTTTGGGCGGGTAGGAGCACTGTTTCCACTGCAAATGACAGAAATAAAGTCTTCTAGTATTCATTAGTGTTAGTGAAAGCCAGCCAGAAGACAGCATATAGGATATAAAGAAGCGCAGGAACTATCAGGCAGGCTATGAAACAGCAGACAGAAAATAAAATATGAATTGACTCCGGAGCGCTAAAATCATTAGTGAGGATGGAAAACAAGCACAAATGGACAAAAAGAAAAGCATATTGGAATGAGTCAATCACAGGTCGAATCCGCTACATCTAGGAACCAGATCTGGTCCCAGAAAGAGGAAAATCTGCTCAGAAAGGGCTGGCCGATCCAAGGCACCCACAACACCTACTTCCCCAGGTGATCCACAGCCACCCAGCACAGTTTGAAAGCAGAGAAGATGTTGCCAAGACATCCAGAGGACACATTGATTCAATGCATCGCACAGACTGCTTCCATCAGTGGGAGACACGAACCCCAACTTAAAGCTGTCCTTCCTGGCAGAATCCCCAGGAGAGCCCTGGTGCAAACACCTCCTTCTCTACCACAAGGTGAGTTCCCTTGCACCAACGAGTGTGTCCTTCTAGTTCTTCCAGAATCCAGTAATGACTTTTTAATCTAGTCCCAGTGACTCTCACTGGATCAGAACAACAAAAACTTAATCAAGTGAGCACAGAGGGGACGCCTTGTTTACAAGCCATATCCAGCTGCGCTCCATTCTTAGTTCCAGTCATGAACTATCATCAGCTGCAGCTGCTTCCAGACTGACAAATCTTTGGAACTCTGAAATACAGAATGTTCCAGACTCTAACGGTACAGTAACCTGACACAATCACCACACTTCTTAAAGCTCCATACACTATATGAACCCCAAGTTCATTGATTTTTGCTTGTAATTATTTTGGATGGAGTCTGGAAGGTTCCACGTTATGACGATTGGGACGGCTGCGGGACTGCCGAGCTCTGGGAAGGAAGCAATTGAACCAATTTTTAAGCCACTGCAGTTTAAAATGAAAATGAGGGTTTAAATTGGAGCTTTATGCTCAGCAAAAATGTAAATTAGCTCTTCAGTGCAGGAGGCTCTCAGCAGGTCCAGAGATCCACACTGGGATGAGAAACAGGCAGTGGGAGGAGTGGGGGACCCAAGAGTGAGATATACATTCTCTCTTCCCCTGCACTCACTGCAGATTCTACAAGAAATATAATACAGCCAGTGGCTGCATCATTTTTCTGTGACCTTCATCCAGCCCCCTAGGCTTCTGCAATATGCATCCCCAAGGAGAATCCCAAAGCATCTGTGGCTGGGGGAATCACCCCTGAATTGGGGCTAAAACCACAGGGGCCAGAGCTACTCCTGTGGTGAAGAGTGTCAGTGCCTCCTTTCAGAGTGCAGACTGCCAGCATCGCTCCAATAAACATCGGTTAAACACATGCTCTAGAAGCTTTTTCTTGATGCCGACACCCACACCACTATTGCTGTATTGCAAACCTTCATTTGAAACAGGATTATTGGGATGTGGAGAAAGGGTTCCTGGAACTCCGTCTGGTTGTAGGCTTCGTATGATATAAGAACATGCAGCTTTCCTGGATCTATGATTTCCTCTTGGCAATGGACAAAAACCTGCTGGTTCTTTTAACTCTGCCAAGCTCCTTATGATGCCATGCAACACAAAAGTGGTGTTGGTCCCCTGTGTTAGGGTTAGTACCTCGGTTAGTATCCTTGATAGGGACAGCATCACACCTTGATGGCTCTATTCATTTTTCATTGAAAGGGCAATACTGGGCAGCTGTTCATCTGACCTAAGGGCTATTCTGACTAAAGTGCTTCAGGCTTCTCTTTTGTCACCCCTCCTTTGCAATAAACCCAGCAGGAAAGATGATACGTGGTTTGGCTTGCAGTGCCACATTCATATGCTCAGTTGTCTGTTTCATCAGGTTTGGACAAAGCTTTCCAGGTGTCTAGCCAAAGGACTGGACTTCTTTGGGAATAAGCTGACTGAATCTCAATTTGGATAGGACTGTACTGGGTCACATAAACAGAGAGAGAATGGCAAGGGTTCCCTTTGATCGAGGGATTACACCTGCCATGATCAGACAAGGGTATCAATAATTATTCATTACAGAGGTGTGCAAGGTAACATTCCAGTGTCAGTTTGTAATGACCTACAGTAAACAACCAGAGAGAGAGGAAACACAGGATTCAAACCTAGGAGAATCTTCAGTTGTGAGGAACAGAGCACTTATATTACAGGTCAGTAGTGTACATGCAGAGAAACCAAGAGAGCACACAAAATATAATTACTTACATGTTGTGGACCCCAATTCTGACATTTAACCTATTTCTAAGAAAAAGTGCTGCTTGGATAGCCAAAAGCAGTCAGCTAACATCTTGTCATCTCTTGGCGTTGGGCAGCTCTTGTCCCGTTATCTGCAGACCTGATCAAATACAGCATAATGTAAGCAACACAATTAACACGACTTCAGAAACTGAAGAGGCAGACTATTCTTTTTAATTGAATTTGCATCACCATTATTATGCAAGTTGATTTATCCATCTATTCACCTGTAAGCCAAAGCAAACCACCACAAATACCTGAATGGTGTAAACTCCAAGAAGGGAAAGGAATGGATTGCAGGGGTAAATGAGGATTTGCCTAAAGGACAAGGAATGAATGTAAGGGTAATTTTAGATTGACATTCAGGAAAATTTCCTTGCAACAGAAATCTTTTAAATGATGGACTAATCTGTCAAAGGAAGTGGTGGAAGCCCCAAAACTTGGGAGTTTTAAAAGTAGAATAATACTTTTAAAACTACAAAAATAAATGCTAGAAAGTATATTGAACTGAACAATCCTCCACTGACAGAGTTCAAGCCAGTTAGAATCTAAAAGTTATAGCATTTAAAGATAGAAAAAATGCTTTAATACCATTAGAGCAGATTTATTTCAGATACTGGTGAACTGACAGACACTGGAGATACTGTAGTTGGGTTTATTGCTCTCTTTAATGTTGTGCTAGTTTTGAATTTGAGTGGGCAGTGTGGCAAGAGCAGCCTGTTCTGCCCTTCCATGGGTCCTGTGGCCTTTTCAGCTATGTGGCTGGGTGGGAGCGAGAGCAGGAGCAGGATCCCGGTCCCACCCTCTACCCCAGGCCCCAACCCAGGGACCCTCTGAGGAGTAACTTCAACTGCTTAGTCCGTGAGCTATTGCTATCCCTGGGTCTTCTGTCCTTAGCCCCACTGCTCATGGTCTGCTTTTCCTGGAACCAGGAAGTGGGGGAGATCCTCCCTCAGGCCTCTGTACCTAGGATCCCTGGCCATGCCCAGACAGGCTTTCCCTTGTCTCCAGTACCTTTAGGTTGTGGTAGCAACAGCAATTCTGCTGCTCCTTCTTCCAACTCTCTTTCAGCTGCCCTCATCTGTCTGGCAGGGAGGCTTTTAACTGCTGGGGCCAGCTCCCTGATTGGCCTCAGCTGGCCTAATTAGCCTAATTGCCCTGGAGTAGCCCCAGCTGAATCAACCAGGGAACAAGGATTTGTTAATCCTGGGCCTAATATAGATACCCTCCACTACTCTCCTGGTGCCATCAGGTCTGGCCCTGTCACACAAGGTAAATAAAAAAAATTTAATGACTCTCCATCAAACATGACTATAAATGTGTTCCATATTTGCATCAGGTCTTGCTGATATGGCAGAAGTCTCAACATCAAAGGGGTTCTGCTCAAGCAATTTTTTGAAGAAAATGCTCCATTTTACAGGAGGGGCAAGACATTCATGAGATCATTTTGTTTGTAACAATTACAAACTGCAAGTCTTCATTCCAGTCTCTTAGTAGGGTAACATCTTTACATTCTAGCAAGACATATATAGAGTACCACAATCATTTAATAATAAAAAGGAAGAAGCCTTAAAGTAGGAAGTAAACCTCATATTAACTCAGATCCATTTCAGTCATTTATTTTTATTATTTTCTATTATACATATTACTTTATATTATTTAGTATTGTGAAGTCCACCCTTGTATCACCCATTTCTCCTGTAAGCATTTCATACTAGGTAAAAACAAATCAGCAAAAATAGCTGAAGTTTCCTTTCGGATTCTACCAGTCTATGCACAGATGATTAGAAGAAAATGATGAATGATAAAATGTCTTAGTCCAAAACTTTTGACTTAGCCTTTCAAAATAGTTCTCTGAGGTCCCATGAGCAAAATGCATACAAAGGTTAGAGCTTCAATAGGTTTGCAGCTGAACACTTGTTGGAGAAGCCTAGAGCAGGTTGGATATACACTGGGAATAACCTGATTCATCAAAGTCCACTAACATGGACTGAAACGTCTTACACAGGCTGGGTAACCTGGTAATTCCATTCCTCTCCCACAACACTGGAGGTTCCCTGAGTACCAGGAGCTATGGATTATGGACCTTCTTTCAGCCATAGCTCAGTAGTCAGTTGACAGCAAAAATGACATTTTTCTCCCTATTCCTACTGCACTGTTGATGATCTAGTGCATCCTTCCTCTCCCTGTTGCCAAAGACCCTTTAGGATAAGAGAGTCTATCTTCTGGACTTGACATCTTCCAGTAGACCCTGCTGAGGGAGCGGTCACCCTTTACTACCCAAAAATCTCTGGGTAGCAGTGAAGGAAGTGTCAGACTCCAGAAAGGGGCATAGGCAATTGCCCTTCCCCATTCCATTTAGAATACTGTGTCCAGTTTTGGGCCCCCCACTACAAAAAAGATGTGGACAATTTGGAGAGAGTGCAGCGGAGGGCAACCAAAATGATTAGGGGGCTGGAGCACAGGACTTATGAGGAGAGGCTGAGGGAACTGGGCTTGTTTAGTCTGCAAAAGAGAAGAGTGAGGGGGATTTGATAGAACTACCTGAAAGGGGGTTCTAGGGAGGATGGGGCTAGGCTGTTCTCGGTGGTGGCAGATGACAGAACAAGGAGCAACGGTCTCAAGTTGCAGGGGGAGGTCTAGGTTGGACATTAGGAAAAAGTTTTTTACTAGGAGGGTGGTGAAGCATTGGAATGGGTTACCTTCTCCATCCTTACAGGTTTTTAAGCTGAGGCTTGACAAAGCCCTGGTTGGGATGATATAGCTGAGGTTAGTCCTGCTTTGAGCAGGGGGTTGGACTAGATGACCTCCTGAGGTCCCTTCCAACTCTAATATTCTATGATTCTATGATTCTATGATTCCAAAGATATCTAAGATAAGGAGGAGGGTCACCAGACAGCTAATGTGAAAAATTGAGACAGAGGGTGGAGGGTAATAGGTGCTTCTATAAGACAAAGCCCTGAATATTGGGACTGTCCCTATAAAATTGGGACATCTGGTCACTTTAGGAGGGTCACAGAGCTAACTGGGAAATAGAATCAACTGCAACTATAGAGAGTGACCTCTGTGGTGGAGGGGACTATCTCTGTGTGTAGTGCCAGGTATACCCCTTCAAGTTTTGAGTTTTTTAGGTCAGGACTCCAAATAAACTGGTTTGCATCCAAACCAGGCAACCGAGCTCTAGGGTTGACTGTGTGATCCCCTTCATGCACCCAAACCCTGTAGAAATTGTACAATTCTTTGAAAACTCATGTCATTTTTTCTAATTCTCAGATTCCTTTTTGGTTTTCAGGGGCTTCATCTCTGAAGTAAGTATGACCTCTCTTTTGGCTCCTTTTTCTCAGTTAGCTTTAGTGAGTATGATAATTAGCTTGATGTGTGATTTAGCTAATTTGCATCAGATTAAGAAAGTTTAGACGTGATGGAATTTATTCGTTTTCTGCAGAAATCTATAGACAAACTGCAGGATTCTTCCTAATTTTCAACAGCTTTTAATTGCTCCTGTTCTTCTCCCATGTTAACTGGATATAGAGGTTAGGTGTTTGCCAGCTGTGTGACAATTAATTAGAGACTTGTGGAGGTGTAATATTTTCCTCCCAAATAGAAGCCGTAGTCAATGGGAGGGGGACAGCCTGCCTCTCCTATAATTACTAAAAGTGTTGGTGAGGTGCCATTCTCTCTTGTCTGCCTTTATTCAAATTTCAGCTGCCTCTCAATCTACATACTCAGTCAATACTGAAATACTTACATTATCCTTTATTTTTTGTATTCCCTTTTCCTATTTGTGCTTTTCAGGTGACATTCACCCCAGTGTGAAGAGCCCAGTCAAGCCAGTTGAACCCAGGGCTTCTTTGGGCTTTAAGAAATATATAGGGCTTTCTGTGCATCCTCTGTATGAGGCTGATTTTCATTCATAAGTATCACTTATGATCAAAACGCAAAATATGAATCAGTAGGGATGGGCCCTTTAGAGAAATCATCTAAATTTTTATTCATGCATGCACTGTTCTCATGAGAGAGATGAGCACAAAGCTTGACTCCCTTCTAGAAGGTCTACATTGTCAAAAGTGACTAGTGATTTTGTGTACCTGGATTTTTGACACCCAACTTGAGACATCATGAAGGGGCATGATTTTCAGAACATGCTGAGCACCTGCTCTTTGAATATCAAGCCCCTGTAAGGTTTATTAAATTGGGACCCCAAAAATGAAGACACCCAAATCATTGGTCACTTTTGAAAGTTTGGCCAAAATTAAACTAAAATCCTTGATCCAAAGATTGTCTGAACACATTCTCTATTATGTAGAATAAATGAAAGTTACATTTCAGCCTTTGTAATACCTTGGCATATCTCCAAAGAATCCCAGGTTTTAGAGGAATTCTGGGAGTTTGGCTGCTTTGCTTCTTCACATTCTCTCTCTCTCTCTCTCTCTATGGAAGGCTTTATTTTATTTTGGTTTGTGTTTTAAAAAAATAACATGCCCCAGAATATAGCCTGGATTCAGTTTTATCAATTGGGTTCTCTTTTTTCAATTTATCTAGAGCTCTTTCCAATTGTTTCATAATTGATTTTAATTTTGCATTTAGCTCTCCTAGTTCAAATTGGCTCCAGGCAATCAATTACATTTTGTCCTCATAGGATAGTTATTCCATCTAGATTTTATAATGCTACATGTGGCAACCTGGGAAATTTCTTTATCTAACAATGGACTTGTCCAGTTTTCTTTAGAGCTCTGGTTGACATTTTTTGTCCCTTCTTAGCACTTAAATTATTTTATTTTAGTTATCAGAAAGATAGCGTAACCAATTTTTAGTGGAGAGGATCAGGGAAGAGTCAAGCCTAATCTTAGTCTCCTACTTTTATTTCTCACCCATATGAGATTATTTTAATGTTTATACTGGTTTAAGAAAGAAATAGAAATGGGTGATTTTGGCTCAAACCTTGAAAAGTAACTTTTAACTTCAGTGGGAACTGCAGGTGCACAGCATCTCTAAAAATCAGGCCTGTATGATTCTGATAATACAAGAGAGTAAACGATCTGTTCTGTCGTTTGGATCTATTTCATAATCAGGCAACCATATATATTCAGCATACAAGATAATGCAGTCACTCTCTGGGAAGATGGAGGAGTCTTTGGGGACTGGGGCAGGAGCTGTAGAGATACTTCCTGAGCAGAGGGAGTGAAGAGACTGGCAAACCCAGAGGAGTGGGGAGGGCTGGGAGGTATGGGTGCAGCTCAGGGAAAGGCAGCAAGGTACAGGGAATGGACTTTGGTTGCTGTGTAGAGGGTCCCTGAGCTGGAACCTGGAGCAGAGGGTGGGCCCGGGTTCCCCTGCCTGCCCCTGAGGGAGTGGCCCTGTGGGGTAGTGAGGTAGATGACTGATTGAGAGTGCTGAAGAGTAGAAATGTTGATACATTACCCTGGAAGGGGAAAGCATAATAGTGACTGGTCGGTGGGCTGAGTCACAAAGAGGACACTACAGTTCCTGAGAGGAGAGAGGGGCTGCAGAGGAGAAATTGATGGGGAGTAACCTCTGGAAAGGATGTTGGCCTGATTTAGCCAATCCCCAGAATTCCCAGGACATCCAGCAATAAATAGAGAAACCCAGGACTGGGCCTTGGAGTGCAGCTGGGAATCCTGAATTGTTTAATTAAGGTTCCATTAGCCAAAAATAACCAAAGTGGGATGCTCTAGTCCCACAGAAGAGAAGCAAGCCATCAAGTTCAGCTGTGACCTCTGTCAAATCAGGAAATGCCAAAAATTTCACATGGGAGAAAAGAATTTTTTGTAAGTAGGTACATCTCCCCATTCATTTGTTAATCATAAAGCTGAGATTAACTCAATTTTAACTTTAACTTTGCAGCTCACATTTAAAATAGAATTTTCTCATGGAAATTGGAGTGCTGAGGCAATAAGAATAAAGTTGGTCGTGCACTCCAACTTCCATTAAGAAACATTTATATTAATAAGATAATCAAGATACTAAATATTAGGTGGCAGCTACCAGAAAACATTCAGGCTTGCTACCTCAGTTGCTTGCAAATGATTCACACACACACACACAAAAATCTTTCATCCTGATGTACTGAACATGCAAGATGAATGGCATTATCATTGAATAAAATAAACAAACTATTAAGAAGTAGCTCTTGGTCAGCCTTGCCAAACACTCATAAAATTGACTACCCATGCAAAAAAAAAAAAAACTATCAGAAGAGAGTATAGTTTAGTGGATAGAGCATAGGTGTGACTGTCAATAGGCCTGGATTCTATTCCTAGTTCAGACACTCACCTGCTATGTGACTTTAGGAAAGTCACTTCATTTCTCTGTGCTTCTGTTTCCCTTCCAGCCTTACCTGCCTTCTCTATTTAGACTGTAAAGTAGAACAGAAACATCTCTACTGTGTATTTGCACATCACTTAACACAGTGGGGCTCTCATCCTGCTTTGACTCTCTAGGCACTGTAGAATACATAAACATGGCCATACTGGTCCAATGGACCAATGGTCCATCTAGCCCAGTATCCTGTCTTCTGACCGTGGCCAATGCCAGGAATATATAACTGTAACTCTTCTGCCAGGTAATGTCAGCAGCAACAAGAGCTCAAACAGTTCAGGGTTCCTCCTAAAACTAACACACACCACCAACTCAAGTCCCCACCCAAAATTTTTTAAAAATACCTTCCCTGTGCACTGGTAACCATCAATACTTCCCCACTCGAAAGCACTGAGTCTGTGTATGAAGCAAAGAAAACTTTATTTGAGGGAAAGGGAACACACCATCAACTTGGAAAACAAAGCAAAAATATACTGTAAGAATGAAAAATAAAATACTCCCCCACAGTAATTGTGGTAATTGTCATTAACTCTGTTCCCCACTCACTGCTGTGAACATCCAATAGACAAATGGTCACTTACCATATTACTTCCCCTTTCCCAATCCACTAAACTCCTCTCATGGTTTGGTGTCAATAGGTAGCATAATCCCAGAGTCCTGAAGTACATTCAGGTAGCCCTGTCTCCATTCCCTTGGGAAGAGATGCCGGATCCTGTCATGAGGACCCATCACTAACCCAGTGAGAGTGAATTCAGCTTTATTTAATGACTGCATAAGATTTCACTCATCTCCACTGCTCTCCTCTGTAGTCTCAGCAAAGAGCCACATCTATATGATTTCCTGAGGGAACCCTCAGTGGAGAGGAAACAGTGGTATTCAGAACCCATGAATCAATTCCATATAACAATATAGAAACCATTTCCCTTCTCTCTGTAACTATACTCTTTTTTGATACAGAAAGAAGATGTCTCTTGTCCTAGTGTTTAGGTGGTGGAATAAATCAGTTCAGATAAAATAAATGCTGATGTCTCCCTCTTTCTAACAGGTTAGTTCCTGTTGCATGGGCAGTGAGATTGAGGGATCTGGTAGAAAGAAAGGCTGTTTTTGCAGTTTTGTTCTGAGTGCTTGATGTTTTGTGGCAAAGTCATTCTGTCAAATAGGGAGATACAATGTGTGTGACATGAAGGCACCAATAATAAAAAGGTGAATAGGTGCTTTTATGCCTAAGTAAATGGTGTTAATCTATCTACATTTTTTATACTTTGCTCATCACCAGGATATTTGGGTGCCTCAAAATAAATTAAATTTATCTGGGTTTACACTGGTGTTGTTCGGAGCAGACAGGCTATGTGAGTCTTTCCTCCACTGTGACCACATTCTCTTCACTTGAAACTATTCTAAGATGCAAGAAAAATATCAATAACCCTTTTAAAATAAATGTTGCACTTCTCTGAACGCCCCAGTTTTGGCTAGGACAGCAAGCAGAAACACTAATATGCTGTGAAACAGGTTGTCACTTCACTACAAGCAGAAAGTTCAGCTGCTGTTTCAATGGATCTATGCCAGTTTACACTTACTGAGAATTAGCCCCAGCTTTTTAGTTAAATTCCACTACATCAATAAATATTAACTAATTTCCATTATATGACTTGTATTCTAGCTAGTCATATTATTTATATTCCAGTTTTGCTTTTAGATATTATGATGCACATACTTTTTGATTATTAGTGGCATTTGTACCATAGGTACATCTGATTGGTGAACTTCATGTGGTCTCTAATTTTTCCAGGTGAGAGTGTGCCACCATAAAGACTCATCAAATGCAGCTGCGATACCTCTAGTATTAGTATTGATGGTTATGTAACCCAACCCTTGCAAGGAGAGGGGAGAAGTGCCTCCAATTAACAAGTACAAGGGAAAGGGCTTGAGCCATGCCTTGGGGGAGTGGCTCACATTAGAAAAGTTAGCATTCATTTGCTCTCTCAGGTTTTCTTTTTTTCCCCCCAGAGAACAACTGCTACAAAAATAAAACCCATGTAATTCTGAACTATGGGTAGACTCCGTGACAAATGTGATTTAATTATCGGAGCTGTAACATCTCCTATCACAAATTTTCTGAACCCAAATACTTCAATAGCTGCACAGTGAGGTTCCCTAACTTCTGAGTGCAGTGGGCAAGCTGTTGATAAGAATTTTAAATCTTTGCCTCATCCTCTGAACTAGCTGCAAGTCAAAATGAGTGAAATTCAAGGTTCTGGAAACCCTCTACAAAGTCATAATTGACATAGCAACTAGCTACCACAGAGATTTCCCCTCCATTTCTGACCCCCCCCCCCCCGCCCCTCCCTTGCCCCCACACACAGCCTGCACTCATATGGAACAATCTACCTATTCTAAAGGGAAAACATGAAATATCCAGGACCATGGGATATCAGGAGGAGACCCAACCTCTGGAAGTCTCTGTGCTTATACCAGAGTCAGGTCACATTTGTAAGATGTGCTTATTTGTCTAGGTTTTTTAAAATTGCTGGCTCAATTTGCCCTATCATCTAGCCTACTGTCAATATCCTTGTTGCAGTGCTGGGGATGGGAGGGGCAAGGAGAAATTTGAATTTCAGTCCTCTAATCATGTAATTTTTGTTCCTCAGTCTAACCCATGTATACTTACAAAATTAATCATTGTAAAGGGATTTTCAGAAAAATAACACTGTTTTTGTGCAAACCTAAATTACCTGAATGTTAAATATTGACAAGTGTAACTATAATCGTGTAATAATATATAATGCAGCATTTACTGTGACAAATGTTTTAAGACTGCCAGACCTTTATGCTCTATAATCAGGTGGAAGTAGCAGCTGTTCTGTAGTCTCATGAGTATTTTAGATTTGAAAAAAACTACCTGAGTACTTTGGAGTATTTAAATACAGAAGGTTCTTCATAGTGGAAACAAAACTACTAATTTGTTTCCCTCAAGAAATGATTGTTGAGAGAGATTCATTTTTGAAAGCTCAGGAAATGCGTTAACTCAAATAATATTTTCAGAGCCTTTTCAAATCTTCAATTATAGTAACTGTTGTGGTTCTCAAGTATCCAACAGATACAAAGCCAATAAATGCAATCCTCAATTAGTGTAAATCAGTGTAGCTGCACTGACTTTAATAGCACTATGCCAATTTACATCAGCTAAGGATCTGGCCCATAATAGTTGTTCCTTGGCACATGATCAAAGAGGCAATAACAATTACACAGCTACTCACATGTGCCAAGCAAAGAATCTATATAAGTGGTTGCAGGATCATGGCCTAAGAAACTGTAACTGCGTTAATTCACCTATTCACATCTCTTTAATGATGTTCTTGTGGAACCTTAGGGGACAGATTCCACAGTGAGGGAGCTAATACTGTAAAATGTTCACACTTGTTGAAATTCTCAAGGTTGGTAGCAAAACAGCCAACAGTGCTAAATCCCTGAGGGAGTCCCATGATAGTTCAAAATCAGCAAAGTGCAAATTCCAACATTTGTACCTGTTTTCTAAGAGAGTTTAGAAGACTGATCCATATCCTGCAACTTGTTGCATGTGGCAGATTGCTGTGCTCCTGCTGGAATGCCGCTGTTTTTAATGGGGCTCTGAGGTGCAATAGTTGTCCAGAATGCAACAAATTGCAGGGTTGGGGCCTAATTCTATTGTTAATTTATCCCTTCTGTCATGCGGTTGTCTTTGACTGTGTTGTAATTACAGATACTTCCACCTAATATAGACTGGGACACCAAACAGTTACAGAAATTTATTTTGTCTTGAACTTTTGAATATGTATAGATATCAGAAGTTCTGTTTAGCACTTACCAGTAGTTCAAGAAATAGGGCAGAGTGTGGTTTTTTAGATTATACTAAAATTGGCCAAAATCTGGAATTATATCTGAGATAGATAATTTGGCTATATCTCCCAACTGTGTCTATAGGCTGAAAGCTACTTTGATATATAATCATGAAAATTCAATAAAACATATTTCAGTTATTATTAATGATATAGAAAAGGCTATCTTTAGAGCAGATCCAAAAACCACAGAAGTCTATGGATTCTCATTACCTTCAATGGCTTTTTAATCAGATCCTAAATCACTAATCCAAAAATCATAGTAGTCAATGAAAAAACTCCCGTTGACTTTTATGGACTTCAGATCTGGACTGCAATGAACAGAGAGAGCAATGAACAGAGAGTGTTGATAACTAGGGGTCTTAATATTCACTATTTTCAATATATTATTTCAGAGAAAATAACCATCTTGAAGACATCCAAGGGTCTTTGTAAACATGTTTTATTGTTTTAAGTATATAAAGTATAATTTTTATAAAATAAAACATGCAATTTTATTATATAATTATATAAATTACAATTATTTCTATTTCTATTTGTTATTTATAAATTCACATGTATTTGTATTTTATTTGTTTTTATTTTATTCATGATTATATTCATTATTATTATTTATTTGTAGACAAATCAATGTGATAATTACATATTGCTTATTACAGAGGTTCACTTGTTGGTAGACACATCATTGCTGCTTCCTTTTTACTTCCAGCTGCTAAGTAGCATTATAAAAATACCAGTTAAAAATATGTCAATACTTATTTTCAGTATATTACTTTTCCATATAAGCTGTGCATGTAGTTGCCATAGAGATGGTACATGTTTACAAGTGGGTAGCAAGGTGGTCTGTGGAACTGTGAATGGGAGCAGAGGTGTACATGAGACTATCTCTTTAAAAATTGGTTCACACTGTGAAATAGCTTGAGAACCCTTTAATAATGTTCATCTTTGTTTGTAATGCAGATTACCAGAGCACATGAAGTATGCCATTTACTAGCCAAATCCTTTTCCTAATCCCCATTCCACATCTCATGAATTTCAGTTTAGAATAGGATGATCTAGCCCTAAATTATCAGAACATGTTCTCACTGTTTTTTAAATCATACTCTGAAGGCATGACAGTGATGCTAACTGTTTCTGGGAGCAATAGCTTTATGGAAATTAATCCAGCAGTTCTCATACTCTAATCTTTTCCCCCAACTATTTTTCTAATCCTTTTTGACTATAACAAAAGTAGTATTTTTCAAAATACATCTATAATTTAGGAAATGACAAAATATATTAGGCCAGATTTATCTGAGAAACAACACGGATGTTTCCTTTTCCTTTTTCTTTCTTTTTTTTTTTTCAGTTTTAAAAAAATGCTTTACTACTTGTTACTCATTCTCAAACACCCTAGAGATAGTTCTATTAATTATTATCTGCCATCTAATGATGATCACTTTGTTTTCCTCTACAGTACAGTACATAACAATTTACTATTAATACTGAAATTTGATAATTGCAACCAAAATGTCTAATACATATTTAAAATTGATAAATAAAAAATAGGAATTTATTTAATTTGTTAACATTCAAAATTAAAATTTGAAAAATGAAAAATATCTTTTATACCCATCTGTAAATCCTCTGGTCTATACTTTGACTGTCTTAATTTTTACAATCAACACTGAAAGAGGTTACAATATTATGACCAGGATAAATTATAGTAATCTTTGGCTTTTAAAGTTAAACAAAAAGCTAGTGGTTTTTTTTAATTCATTTGGGAAATCTGCAAAAGCTTATCTGATAACTGGCATATTATCTTCAAAAAGTTTTAATATTTCATAGGTGCTTATTCCAATCTTTTACATTATTTAATCTACTATGACATAGTGTACACATATAAAAAGTCTTTGGGACATTCTTCTGGGTACCTTTAATAAATTGTCCTTTTATAAAGTTTTAACTCTGATTAAACATTTATAGGTGTGCTTGTCATATGGGATTTGTGTCAGGACCTCTGAAGAGACGTTCGTCACATTGCTTAATGCACTGCTGGAAGGAGCTCAGATGCTATGCTGATGAGCACAGTATAAGAACCTCTAGAGAACAGAAGAGTTAGCCTTTCGGAGAAAACCAAGAAAGAAAAATCTTTTTTATTTTTGCTATCAACTTAGCCCTTCCTCTGCTGATATAACCTCTCATTTTCCATCAGACACATGATTTATTGTTGCTGCATCCTGATAAATATTTTGTGATGGTACAAAACCAGGTCTTAATCAATATTCCCCCCAAAATTTGGGTTTGGGTTTTTAGTTCATTATCCAGAAAAAGTGAGAAATTTCCATGAAAATTTTCATTTTTGACTAACAGCCATTCTGAATCAAAATTACTTTGACAGAAAAAAATTGACCAGGTGATTTAAGTAACAGTTTTCTAGTCATTCTGGGGTTTTGTGCAGCCAATCTTATAGTTTTGATTGTATGTACTCTCTCACTATTTAATAAGCTCTTCAGGGCAGGGACTTTCTTTTTCTTCTATGTTTGTATAGTGTTGGAAAAAAGATTCCCAAGAGTTCGTTTCCCTGCACCGAAAAAGACCCACACAGATGCTTATCTCCTTTGCATTCCTTTGAAACTTTCCATGAGCCTTGCACAGAGTGGAACGGCCTTGCAGTTATGAACAAAGAAACTGGCTAAAATGGAGTAACTATAGTCAAGCAACAAAAAATCATCCTACAATAGTGCCTAGCACAACTGATCTTGTTCCATGACTGGGGCTCCTAGATGCTATGACAATACAAATAATGAATAATAAC
Source organism: Emydura macquarii macquarii (assembly GCF_026122565.2). Lineage (NCBI taxonomy): Eukaryota > Metazoa > Chordata > Testudines > Chelidae > Emydura > Emydura macquarii. Next base: position 12,816,703 of record NW_027130520.1, on the reverse strand, counting down.
ATGAAGCAGTGTTGCATTATATCACTTTCGCAATTAAATCTGATAATTACCTGACCATGAGTCTGCCCCCTCCTGTCTTTGTGTCCAGTCTCTGGGACATTTTAATTTGTTTTAGATTCATGCTGCATGTGCACATGCACATAAAGCGTGAGGATTAACTAAACCTTCCATTATAGACAGTTATAATTATTTTTTAAACCAGTCCATGATTTCAGCAAATGAATTCGAAAGGCTCTACAGTCTTGAAAGATCCTAGCTTTCAGTGATAATAGCATGTAATGAATAACGCTTCTAGCAACAAGAACCTTTCAAAGAGTTACAGATATTTAAAGTTATCCACCATATGTTAAGTGTGTTTTTCAGTTCTGACAATTACTCAGGCAGGTAGACTTTTGGGAGGCACGACTAGGCCCTCAGTGAGTAATTGTCACATCTGATCTTGCCTCCAGGGCTCTAAAGCGCTCAACAGACCCTGATTCTTAATTTCCCTACAGACTCTTTATGCCACTCTGGCAGTAAATCAGGTAAAACAGATTTTTATTAATACCCCCTGATTAAAGGAATTCCTTAAGTGAAACAGCTTATCACCACACCTCCTATAAGCTGCCCCAATAAGAAGTGTATCAACGGAAAGAGAGAGGCTGGCCAGAGCGGACTCTGTTCTGGGTCACTGGAGATGTCAATTTCATTTAACATTTATCCTATGATAGCATCTCAGAGCAAATAATTTTCAAATCAACATAGTTCCTTTTCCACAGGAGCCCTGAAGTTTCAAGTTCAGTGAAGAGTTTGGTGATGCGTGCAAACTTTGGAGCAAGCCTGGGGACAAGGGGTTGGGGGATTCTTTTTAAATATTAGGGTTTTTTTATAAAATCTGTGCAGAATTTGTAGTTCTAAATAGCTTTGACATGCAAACAGGAGAAATTCAGTTGTTTCAACCTAGCTTCATTGAGTTTGTGAGAACATTCAAACTCAAGAGCAACACTAAGCACATCTCAATCTGGGCAGATCAAACTGAAGAAAATATCCACATAAACCCCTGTTAAAAGAAGCCACTGACTTGGGCCCATAAAGTCTGTATGAAATATTAAACGAATCTTAGTCATTGGCACCTTTAGAGAAAGACCGTGTTTGCGCTGTGAAAGTGCAGAACAGCAGTAGGTTTAAAGCAATAAAGCTTAGCCCAAGATATATTAATTTTTCAGAAGGTCATACTATTCTTTATTTCTCATTTTAATTTAATTGTGGACCTTCTGGTGGACCTATTTTATAATGTGGTTGGGGAACTGGACGAGCTGACATGTAATTGCTGCCAGCTGAATGCAATATCAAAGCCATTACAATTTTAATAACTGTGCTGCACTTAATAAATCTCCAACTAGTAGTGAACAAAACATATGAAAAATAATAGTACTGCAAATATTGTCCACCTATGTAATCATTGGTTTGTTTTATATATTAAATTTAGGATTTTCCTTTCAGAATATAAAAGAACAGAAAAACCATTTTATTCAGATGTGAGCATATTTTTTTAATCTGGGACCATGAACACTAATATGCATGAATGGTCATTGTATAAATACTGTATGGTGCTACTAAAGGACGCATTTAAGGTTGTTTGGGTACCTGCATTGTACATTTCCATACTGTAGGAACAATAGGGTGTTATTTCAAGTAATTAATATTATGGAGGTGCCAAACAGCCCTGACTCTGCCCTGTACTGACAGCGGAATAACAAAAAAATGAATAAAATCCTTTTTGTCTTTAATGATCACGTTCATTAATTTGGAACCACAAACACTAATATGCATGAATGATCATTGTATAAATATTGTATGGTGCTACTAACAGGTGTAGTTAAAGTGTTTGGGTGCTTTAATTGTATATTTACATAATATAAGGCTCAGGAATGATTTTAATGATTTCACCTTTTACCTCTATATAGGTTACTTGGTCTACATTGAAGTTCTGAGAGATGACCCAATCCAATGTAACTTTTATGGATTTTATTAAAAGAGTAAGCAAGCAGTTATAAAAACAAATGTGACCTTAAGCAAAATATGTCACTAATTTATTATTTTCCTAACCTAATTTAAATAAAAAATATATAATAATCAAATCAGGATTATAATTGAAGTATAATCAATAAATCAATTATTCAATTTATCTGTTTTGCCAGTCATTACAATAAGTAATTAAAACTATTGTAATAAAAAAGTTAAGGAAGACAGTGACCTTAATATTTTAGAAAGAAAGTTAAGGACAAAAGTTGTTCTTTTTTATCTAAGCAATGTACATAAGAGTCTGCTAAAAGCAGAGGCTAGTCTTTGTCTTGGTTTTAGGAAGTACAGCTCTTAGAATATTTTCTAGTAACTGCCTACTTCAGCTCTCTCCTGTTAAGTTTCACTTCTAACTTTCGCTTATTTAATTTACATCCTCTCTCCACTTTAACAAAATGCCTGCATATTTCTGGCAGTCTTGCACAGAAACAGAATCATTTCTAGTGACCTACACTTATAGCAACTTCTATAATAACATTTGTTTTACTCCAAGATTTCTTGCTATTATGGTAATAGATTTAAGGGTTTAGTTTCTACTTTGGGGAACCATTAGTGACATACACACACACTCAAACTAGTGAGTTTTAGAGTAATTTGAGGATTCTCAAATCATTGCACAGTATCATTTTCATACCTTCTTCTTCTTAATGTCTTTAACCCACATGATTGGTCTTAGTTTGAAACTAAGCTGATATTTACCGGTGCCTTTATTGATGACAGGATGAAACTTGAAGCTTTTGTACAAGTGGAGGCAGCGGGAAGTTTGGTCTCGTGTTTGTCTCAGTTGTAGCTTACAGGCTAGGTTTAAGTAGTGGTCATTGTCTTTCACCTCCCCTTTGGATGACTGGTCCAGGAAAGAGAGCAAATACAACTTTGGGTGTTGTCACTGATGCGAGAGAGCCCTGCCCACCCGCCCCTCCTTCTTTCTGCATGGTTAGAGTCTCTTTGTAGGAATCAGTGTTCCCTTAGTAGTCACTTCAGAGGACACTCCAATATCTTCAAGGCCAATGAGGTGTTATAGCCTGATAGCTGTAATTTGATGTGAGCCAATAATCTGGCATCTTGATCTTGAAATAACATTGAAGATTCCATATCAAAGCATACATGTCTTGAAACAATTTGTTAATAACTTCAAATAGTTGTCTGTTGAAAACAGGATGCAAAAGATGCCATGTGATAAAGAGCTGCTAGACAAACTTCCATATAGGCCCAAGACATAAATGTCTCAATAGTTTAAATATAATGAACAACTCATCAACATTTCTACACATTCAGAAATTTCCATACATCTGGGAAAATAACTGTCAGAGGTGGGGTCAGGATCTAGAGTGAGGGGAAAACTTTACCCTAGCAACCTTTTGCCTACAAGCTAAACATCTCCTAGCAATGCTAACTTTCATTAAACATGTGGCCAACCAAAGTTACTCAAGCTTAAATACAAATATGGCGTATGTTCTCTACAACACCTAAACATATTTCCTTCAAGTTTGAGTTTAACTCTGAATATCCTGGGTTGAGGGTGATTCCAGCATTCTTGTAACATCTGTTACACTGATATGTGCTGTCAGCTGTAATCCAGCCCAGTGTAGTTTTGTCTGGTAATAAACGAGCAGGTTAGGCATTGGTGTGGGACAGTGATAACCACAGGTTCTTCTTGGAGTATTTATCCACACAGACCCCACTGTCGGTGTGTGCCCCAGGCACTGCTTTCAGCCAGCAGTGTGCAAAGGGACTGTGCATGAGCCCTGTATATCTTTGTGTCCCTCCAGAAGGTATTAAGAGTGGAGCAACCCCAAATGCCACCTAGTTCCTTCTTATCACCCATGATGGCGAAACAGTGCACAGTGTCCATCTGTTTCCCTGTAGTTTGTTAGATAGTTTAAGGACATTTTTTAGGAGCGTTTGTTACTTAGTTAGTGTTACTGTACTTTATAGTTTATGTATTTCATTTAGTGTCCATTGTCAAAAGGAAAAAAGCACATACAATAAGCTTTCTGTTTTGAGTATCCCCTCAGTGGCAAAGTGCAGGTCTCCTGGCTGAGATTCCATCTCCAACCATTAATATCGGCCATGCCTACGATGCAGCGATGCCTGCGAATGATGGACATATGAAATGTCATTTTTGTCGAGTGGAGTCACATATCATGGACAAATGTTTGATTTGCTGAGAGCTCGTGACTAGAGCTGGGCGGGAAATGTGGTTCCCATTCCACAGAAATTTTTCAATTCAGCATTTTCCGACTAAACTATTTTATTGAAAAATTGCCTCCAGTTCTAGTCGTGACCCATTTCAGATGGAAAAGTCAATGAGGAGCGTTTCCAATTCCCTCCTTGAAAGCAATCTGCAGTTTTAAAACTAGTTGGTTTCTGCTAGTGCTTCAGCTATCAGAGACACTACTCCACGAGCTAGCAGGACTTCTGGCTGCAAGTGACTTCATGCTGCTCAAAACTATGTTCACTCTTCTTCTCAATCCTCTTTGCATCACTTGGTGACTCCTGCTGCCCAAGGTAGTAAAGAGCAGAGACCTTCAGACCGTGCTCAGCACCTGAGCCTAATCCTGCAGTCCTTAAGCAAGACACACTTGCACTGAATATTATGAAAAACTAATTAATTTACAATATTTGTGCTATAAAGAGACTTTCAGATGAATTGTTACTAAAAATACTCTGGCTATTGACAGAGAAAAGTATGAATGAGGTACTTTTATGGCCAGAGCTGCTAATGAGATTATACTAATCATTTCCACAAAGAATACAGGAACTAGTGTCCAATGATATCATGCAGACTCACTGTCTGAGTACTTATACATATAACAAACCTTGTCAGATTGCATTGCCAAGCGTTTACAGCTACGTACGAAAAGAAAGATATAACCAAATGACTTCTTTTGTTTAGTGTCTATGGCCCTGTGGTGGGGCAGCTGCCCCACAGTAGCCTGGAAATGTTAATAAAGTCCGAAGGAGGCTGCACTGGGAACACCCAATCAGGGCCGAGGAGGTCCTATATAAATAACCGACAAAGAGCAAAAGAGGCAGTCCCTCCCAGGAGTTTGGGGAGGGAAGGCTGGCTGCCCTGCAGGCTGAGGGAGATCAGCACCTCAGACAGAGCAGAGGCTGGCTCTAGAAGAGGAGCAGCTGAGGACCCTGAGGTCAGGGCTGGAGAGAGTACTGCAGCTGCCACTGCAAGAAGTAGCTAGACTGGGATTGCAGAATCCCCTGGATGGGGGGAGAGCTGTGTCATAAAGTGGACACTGTGGGCTTTGAAGAGAGGTGGGTCCTAAGGTGGAGGTAACGGGGTGAGACACAACCATGTAGGGGTGCTGGATCCTGCAGAGCTATTCCCCAGACTAACCAGCAGGAGGTGTGAGAGCGGTTACAGGTCCCAATCCTGCAAACATTTATTCACATGCTTAATTTTACTATTGCAAGTGGTCCCATTCAGTTTATTGTGTGTCTGTGTTACAGGCAAACATTACATTTGCATACAACACCAGTTAAGAAGTTGTTGCAGAAGTCAGTGAGAACAAAAAAAAATCCAAAAACACATAGGAAATACCATAATGACATTTAACCTAGAATAGTGTTGGATAAGGCCTCTCCCAAGTCTCTGAATCACTCAAATCCCACTTAAACTCTTAATGCCAGGGTTAAATGCAGTACGGGCCTTGAGCCCTGGGAGGATCTCATCCATAGGGAATTAGAATCTGAAATACATCTATTCATTGTTAGAATAAACAATGATTCACAAAAAGGATTAGGGGAGAAAGCCATTAGTATTTGAACTCGTAATAAAACATGGTGGCAATTTTACTGATACAGAAACATTGGCTTACAAGTACGCTTGGAGCGGAGGGTGTGATTCCCAGTTTGAACAGACATATTCATGCTAGATGTCATTGAGGTAGCATGCTAAAAATAGTAATCTAGCTACAGTAGCAAGAGCAGCAGCATAGGCATGTCGCCCCAAGTACAAACCCACATAGACCCCCATGGGCACATACTCAGGGCAGCTGTCCCGTGCTGCCACAGTTACAGTACTATTATGAGCATAATCTCTTGATAAGAGCCAGCGCGAGTATGCCTATATAAATTGAGAATCATAGCCTGGGCTCCAAGTTTAGATGTAGCCTATATGTAATGAACCAAGGGAGTCTGTCTATATATGACACTTTAACACCAGAAATAGCTAGACAAGTGTGGTCCTAACCGCATCCCAATGCAAGATGGCAAAGGGTCACTGATTCTTCTGAAGGTTACCCTGCAAAGTAAAATTCATTAAATCTGTGAGGAAGGTAACATGGAGTGTCCTGGTGAAGGAAGTTTCGTGCTGGCTTCTTTTCATGCATGCTTTTTGTTCAGGGTAGTTGCCTTATTAAACTAGCTTCCATCAAGATGGCTGACCTACTTCTCTGGTCAGGATCTCCCACAATGTCCAAAGTGTCCTGTTCTTTTGTCTTACGTGAAACAAACTTGGGACTCTCTGCCCATCTCTTTATAGTTCAGTGAACTTTTGAAATGGATATTGATCTGTTTCCTGCAATCTCTTCCCCCTGCCATCTTGATGGTCCTGTTTTCCTTCTGTGTAATTTGCATTCCCATTGTCTCTTAATGTACCTTGGAACTACCTTCCAGGTCGATCAGACCACATTCCTTTGTTTAGGATGCTTGGATGGTGTAACTTTAGCCCAGCCTGGTAGACACACTTTGATAACATAATTTCCAATATGTTTGAAATGTGTCCTTTCTACGTGCACCACACAACAATATTAATTATCAGTGCATTAACAACTTTCTATTGATCTCTTACATGACACCTTTTAGATATAGGTTATGACATTAGTGAGTTGGTGTAAACTAAAATAAAGGAGAATATCACTGAGATCTATTAGACTGTAAAATAATCTTTTAAACGGAGTGGTGGAAACATGACTGTTTGTGTCATTCACAGTTCTGCTGGTTAAATCCTGCATTGGCTTGGAGACAAACTAAGTGATCTCAAGTTTCCCTGCTTCTGTGATAGCCTTATGTTGTTTGGGGGAGATCCTGCAGCCCTCTTGTAGACAAACCTCTTAATGACTTTATTTCATATCACTCTGCCTTTAATGCAACCATAGCATTAGTAGCTGGATGCCACTGCCCCCAGTACCAAACAGATCCTCAGAAGATATAAACAAGATATAAACAAATGCTTCATTGGACTGTAGTGGAGTGATGCCAGTTTACACCAACTGAGGATTTGACCCTTTAAAGAAAACACAAGGTCCATCAGCTTGCTAATGATTTCAACCCAGAATGAGGCCGAAATAGCATGGAATGCGGGGCAAGGGGGTAGAAATAGTTAAAAAAACAAACAAACAAAAAAAACTACATTTTCCTCCTAAGAGACAGTAACGATTGAAGAGGTGTGATGCATTATGAATCTCTCCTCTGCAGGAGCTGGCACAATTTGTAGACCTTTCTGCAAAGGGAACTACACAGAGGAGTTACTATGTCCTGAAAATCAACCACACCTCCGCAGGAAACCCAGAGAAAGGGTGGATTTGGGGACACTGACCCCAGCCTGAAGTATGGAGCTGAGAACAGTGGAACCTGGGGAGGAAGTTGTCTTTACTCTGGATTCTGTTTGGTTTTTCTTGACTTTGCTAGAGGAACAGGCGAAAAGCACAGGGACTGAAGAGATGAGGATAACCAGACTCTGGTTGGACAGAGAAGGGCCTGAGCAGACCAATCCAGTCTTGTGTACAGTTGACTCTTTATGGTGTATATTTGTTGTTTCTAAAAGAGGAGGAGTTTCTTGGTTCTGGCCTGAGGCTAGACTACCTTACTAAGAGGAAGAAAGTGGAAGCAATGGCCTCACCGGATGACAGAGAGGTAAGCCCTGCTGCATGCTCCTAGACCAAAGTTTTCAAACTTAAATACCTAACTTTAGGCACTTACCTTCAGGATGTTTCCAGATGGGCTTGTAAAATAAACTGAGGGACCCAAAAATTAGTTGTCACTTGTAAATCTTTTGGTCCTGGCTTCTCTCTGAAAGCATTAAAGGCTAAGATTTATCTTAATATTTTCTTAAAAGAACTCTGTCGGCGATGCATAAACCCCATCCTATCACAGCTAAGAAGGGGTTAACAGGTAGGCTAGCTATCTCAGCTGTGACTAAGTTCTTGCCCAGCAACAACTGGGGGAGAAGAGGGCTGCAGATCAAAGAAGAGGGGTGGCTGCCAGAGAGACTGAGGGGCTCAAAGGAGACTCCTTCAGCAACAGACTGGCAGGAAGCTGCCCAGAAAGTTGAACTTCCGGCGAGAGACCACTGAAGAATGTGAGGCTGGAAAAGGCTTATAATAATATGGCTACACTGAAAAAAGTCCCTACGGCAGTGAGTCTCAGAATCTTGGTCTACAGACCCAGGCTCAGGAGGCTCATGCTTACCATGTAGACATTGCCACTCAGGCTCTGAAACCTGAGGAGCAGGGTGGGTTTCAGAGCCCGAGTTCCAGTCCAAGCAGGAACGTCTACATGGCTATTTTTAGTGCCTTAGTGTGCGCCCCACAAGCTGAGTCTTTAGACCCAGGGTCTGTGACTTGCAGGGATTTGAGGTTTTTCATTTTGTTTTTGCAGTGTAGACATACCCTAAGAGAGGTGAGATAGCAAGCAACCTGGGGAAACAGCAAGGGATTGTGAGGAACTGGTCCCAGCTGCTTACTGCAGAGTCCCTGGCCTGAAACCTGAAATGGGTGGGCCTGGGTTCCACCATCTTCCCCAAAACAGGGACTAGTGAGACCCTTGGAGCAAAGGGGTCAGGACTCTGCAGCTGTCTGGGATCATCAATCCTTCACTATAGTCATTGGACTCCTGGTCTATCAGATATGTTATTGCCCCAGAAGAAAAGAGATTATAAATGATCTTGCTGGAGTCACAGGAGGAAGTCACCTACACATGGCTGGGGTGGGGGCAAATGAGGCAGAGTTGCCACAAAACCACACAACCATGGGTAATAAAAGCACTCCCTGTGATGCTCTTCTATTCAAAAACATTGTTTCTATAAAGCTTTTTTTCTTAGTACTGTAATCTCCTTAAAGAAATAGCCAATGTACTTTATTTCCATACATGCTGGGTCATAACTTTTGCTTTATGTAGTTGCCTTACAGAAGAACAGCTGTTCTTTCCGATTAGATTACTCTACCGAAGCTTAAAATCAATGTTTGATGTCTTCTGAAGAACAAAAAATCCCATATTTCATCCTTCTTGTGTTCAAAAATATACTGTATAATAGTGCACCATATGTCATATTTTATAACCGAAAAGGAATCCAATTGGATTAGTTTTGCAATGTAGTAGGGATGCTATCTCCCATGACTCTGTTCTGCAAACCTCCTACTTGGTATTTCTCAAAATGGGCATGAGAAATGCCCATTCGCAATATTTAAACTTTCATTTAAAGAGAACTGCCTTGTGGAGGTGTTTCTTTCAGAAATGGCATTTCAGTGCAGTGTGGTGTCTTTGGGTAAATTTAGATAAGTTATTTTATTACTGTTCTTTGTTGTGTGTGTTTTAATGCTGAATATTTTATACTGCTTTTTTATCTTTGGTGTTTTGATAGTAATGTTCTCAACAGATCTTTTTTTCTGCAAGATAGCTAGCCTCTTTATATCAAATAAGATTTTAAAATTCTGTTTCTGGCTGTTAAGGAATATTTGAGCTAATGTCAGCTCTGGGGTTTTTTTCTCCTGAAGTGATGTACTGGCTATAGTAAGAATGCCTGGGACATTCCCAAGTTAGATTTGAATGGCAAAAAATGTCAGAATACTTGAGCATTACTACATTTGACTAGGCAGCATGGATCTCTTCTGTTCCCTATATCCTTCAGAGATGGGAAGGAAAGTTTGTCATATAGTGACACAGTTCTTTTTCACTGGTCTTTATTGTATTTAACTGTCTAGCAGCAAGGAGAGACATACCTTTTGAAATACTTAGTTTTAATAGATTTAATATGTGTTACTGGTGAAAAATTAGACAGCAAGAGCTGTACAAAAGCTATTCATCCTTAGGGCTACCCTAAAACTTCCACTGGCTGGTATCAGCCCTATAGGCCCCCTTGCACTCCTAGAATAGTAAACATGTCTTCCATTGAGGGACTAAGGAGCTCAATCTGTTTAGTTTATGAAAAAGATGACTGAGAGGTGACCTGATTACAATGTAGAAGTACCTCCACCAGGAGAAAATACAGATACTAAAGGGCTCTTTAACCTAGCAGAGAGGAGTAACAAGCACCCATAGAAGGGGGTTTAAGACAGACCATTCGGATTGGAAATAAGGCACACACTTATAGCAAGGAGGGTTATTGACTGTTGGAACATACTGCCAAGGGAAATGGAGGTTCTCCATCAAATCAAGACTGGCTGCCAGCTCTAGGGTGATCACCTTTTCAAAAGGCAAAAGCAGGACACATGCAGGAGCCCCACCCCCCTCTATATCTCTGCCCCTCCCCTTCTTCCTCCAAACCCCAACCCCCTACTTCCACTCTTCCCTCCCCCAAGGCCCGGACCCCTGGCCAGGCCAGAAACCGAAGTCAGGAAGTGGTAAGAGCAGCCCAGGGAGCCCGGTCTGGGTTCCTGCCCCCTAGGGCACGTCACCCAGGGCAGGTGAACTGTCCAGGGCTCCATAGCAGCCCCAGGCTCCCTGGGAGGCTTTTCCTCCTGCCCGGCTCTAGCCAGGAGGTAGAACCTTGGGGGGAGAGGAAAAGGGGGCAGGGCTTCATGGTGAGCGGGAACTAAGGTCCATCTCAGCACCCTACACCCTCCCACCGGGAAGAGACTGGCATTACCCTGAGCCTCGGGCAGGCACAAGCGGAGCCACAGGGAATCAGGGACAAATGCTGTCTTGGAGCCATTCAGCGTGGGACCAGGACTTGAAATGTACATTTTGGGACTGTCCTGCCCAATTCGGAACAGTTGATCATCCTAGCCAGCCCCTATTTCAGTGTAGACATAATCTTGGAAAACAGCAAAAGATTGTTATGAACTGGTCCCAGCTCTTTACTGCAGGGTCTCTGGCCTGGAACCGAGACTGGGTGGGCTTGGTCCCTGGTGGCAGATGAAGCCCAGTAGCACCAGAGCCAGCTTGGTGCTCAGCCACCTGGATAAATAAGGAGAGTCCCAGAGCTGGCAGTCGTCCCAGCATGATGTGTAGACAGAGTCTGTCCTGATTGGACTGAGTGGAGAGCAGCACAGAGTCAATCCCTCCCCGGTGCCCATGAACAGAACTGGGGCTGGTGCCAGTGAGGGAGGGAGTGAGTGAGACAGAGGGAGGAAAGGAGGGGGGAAGGAGTAGGGCCTGCAGAGGAGGAAGCCAAACACAGACACCATCACACAGTTCCCTGCACTCCCAGTCCCCCTGCCATAGACCCCCAAATAGCCCCCTCCTACAGCCCCCCAACCTGTCCCTCCCACAGCTCCCAGTTAACTCCAAATAACCCACTCAGCCCTCTCTTATACCCATCCCAACCCTTGCTAGTCCATCCCTAAATAAATACAGCTCAACCCCTTCCCACCCAACAAATAAACCCAAACCACACGAAACCTCCTCCTGCCACAGCCCTCATACATCCCACCCCACTGCCACTCCACCCCATCTCCCCAAATAAACCCAGCCTCTGTCCCACAACCCCCACAAAACATCACAATGCCAAATCCATTCCCCAAACCAGAGGCATAGCCAGAACTGATTTTTTGGCAGGGCCTGTTGTTGACACAGGTGGGCACAAGCCTTGTGTCACAAGCGAAACAAAGGCTGATAAAAACGTGAGATGAATTGCTTAAAATCTGATTGGGTAGGCCTGTTTCAAAGTGGGTGGGCCATGGCTCACCCAGGCCCACCCGTAGCTATGCCACTGCCCCAAACCCTTCCCCACCAATGCTCACCATCTCCCAACCTCCATTCCTAAGCACACGTCTTAAAACCTCCTCTTCCCCATCATCTCCAAACCACTTCACTCTCCCCAAGCCTCCCTCTTCACCACTGCCCCATTGTGACTTCACCACCACTTACTCTTCCCAGGGCCCTTCTACCCCAATGCCCAAATCCATCTGCCCTGCAGATCAGCCCAAATGCCCCCCAACTCCCCTACATTCTTCAATTGCTCCAGTCCCCTCACAAGGCCCTGCACTCACCCCTTTAGCCCTGACATCAGCAGCCCATCTTCCCTTTAGAGCTGGTGACTCTTTCCCCCTCCTTCTTGTCTTCTTTGGGTGACCAGATAGCTAGCCCCTCCCCACTCCCCCAACTGTCACCCAGCATGTCTCCGGAGGGAACCAGGAGTCGGTAGTATACAGCATGCAAAATCATCTGGGGATTCCCAACTCCAGGAGCTGATCTCTTTGGGCAGCTTTCTATCCCCTTGATAAGGAATTCTTCCTACCAAAAGAAATGAAAACAAACCTGGCGTTTCTAGGGCAAGCCTTTTTGGAGTAATGAGAAGCCAAAGATGCAAAATCACATCATTTTTAAATCTCCTCTCTCTCAAATGTCTCTTACAATCTGCCTCAAATTTTGATTATTTTTAACCCTGGGATAGGCTTTAATTTATGTGAAAGTGCAGGTGTCCGTGTTCTGGGATAGCTAGAGTTTGGAGGCAGGAAATAAAATAAGCTTAAAATGGAAAGTCTGCTTCAACCATGAATTTGGAGGAGACTAGCGTCTCTCCGTAATCAGAGTTGCGTTTAATTACAATTAGGGTGACCAAATGTCCCAATATTAGGGGCTTTGTCTTAAATGTGCAACTATTCCCATTCCCTGGAAAAACAAGATTCCCAGTTTTTCACACTTGCTATCTTGTCACCCTAACTACAATATTACATTCATATTTTAGAGTTAGTTTGCATTCCTTTGAATATTCACTTAGTTTCTTTATATAAATACATTTATTTTAAACAGTGTATTTTACAGACATTATTCACAGAGGAGGAGGGGCAAAAATCTCTCTGCTTCCAAAAGGGAAAGTAGGGGATTGCACTTAAATGTGCTGTCATGAAGAATATCAACTACCACCTACAGATGATACTTATATCGCCTCTATCTCAAGTGGCCTTCCTCCAGAAGCTCAACATTTTATAAATGCATGTGTCCTGCTGCTGACAGGAATCTATTAATCATTTATTGAGTACTCACCAAAATAGACTTAATTATTTTTTGGAACAAATCCCTGAAGGATTTTGGGTTTAATCTCTACAGAAATAGTGTCTTTGAAACAATCCATAACACTGAATCCTGGATTATGTAGTGTATTGCATATTAAATAGATACAACGGCTACTTACATTCTTTGGATATTAGGATATTTCTAAATGTCTCTTTGGAATGAAACAGCTACCAAACTTCATAGTCTTCTATTTTTTCCTAATAAATAGGTCAGTAAATATGCTTTTGAAAGCATTATACATGCAGGACAAAGAGCATTACATGATTCAGCTTTTATTTTTAAAAGCAATTTTCTGGATATTTTATTCAAAGAACTAAGAGCCAAGCTGAGACTTCCATTGAGCAGGCACAATAGGCTAAAAAAATCATAGGTGTCCTTCCTCCTATGCAAAGAGCAGACTTAATGCTTGCTGACAGTAAGGGGAAGCTAGTTAGTAAATCAGGTAGCTGTGTACAACAGAAATGGGCAAGTAGGCCCATGACTGGCTGGATTAAGGAATAGCCAGGATCCTAGGGAAGCACAAAAATCCACCCATAAACATCTAATAACAGTAGATTCAGAGCATGCTCTCCCTGACAATCAGAGGCATTCTGTTTGTCTCTAGCTACCAGTGCCTACACCTCAGGATTAAAACCCAGAAAATCTTGGTGTAATGCTTTGTTCTTAGACCACTAGACTATGCCTTCTAACACAATTATGGAATTTATTGTGAAAATCTCAGTGTCTCCTGTTATTCTCCTGCCGTAACATAATGCCAATATATTTTGACTTTTATTTAGAATCTGTTGAGCACAGTTCCTTTCCAACATGTGGGAAAAAATAACAATCGCCTTTCAAACCCACATACCCAATGTGCAGAAGTAGCAGCCATCATAAACCATCATAACACCTTTCATTCCAATTAGCGGCAGTTACTGTGTGTCTTAGTTTCTTTTTTGGGGGGAAATATATTGAATCCTTCTCTCTTGCTCATTTACTTTTGAAAAGGTTGTTACACTGCAGCATCAGCCACATACATCTCTATCAATGCAAACTATAGGGTACACAACTGTCTGTTTTTAGGTAAGGTCACAGCATTGAGGGAGCTCTCAAAAGGGTCTAGGATGGCTTTAAAACTTGCATTTGTGTAGCACCTTCCATCTGAGATCTTGACGTGCTTCACAACTTCCCTCTTCGGTAGGTCAGTAAATATCACATTCCCACTTTACAGTCCGGCAACCTTTGGTACAGAGAGATGCCAAAGGGTCAAACCTTCAGCTGGTATAAATCATTCTAGGTCTGTTCTCTTCAAGTGAGCTGCTCTGAGTTGTATCACAAGGGGCTCTAGTCACAACTGTTCACATCTGGTGCCTTAGGCCTTTAAAATCTATTTTCAGGCACTTTATAAGAGCCTGATCTCAGAGGCAGAGATGACTGTCAACTCTCATTACACTGGCCAGAACACAAATCCCCTGCAAAAGAGGCCTTCTATATAAGGTTTAGGGGGCTAATTTAGCCTCTCTAGCCGAAAAGCTTTTGTTTAAGAGATTTGCCTTGAGCCACACTGCAAGTCCTCAAGAGAACTAGGGAAAGAATCCCGGGTGAAATCCAGGCCCCACTGAAGTCAATGGCTAAACCTCCATTGACTTCAGTGGGGCCTGGATTTCACTCCTGAAGACCTGATTAGAGGGTGTAAAATGCAGGGGTTCAGCTTGCAGGGATTCATGTGGACATTTCCATTTGATTTCAATGTATGTGGGTTTGTGCACTCTGGTTTTGGTATGAGTTCAAAGGGACATTTCAGTGGGACTACTCAGTGATTAATCTTCTGCTCTGCCTGAGTAAGAGAGCAGAAATTAGGTCAATAACTTTGGGCTTGTTTACACAAGGAAGTTAGTGCACAGCAAGCTAGGGTTTGAATTTACAAGCATTAGCATCCATGCTACTTCCTTGTATGGTCACTCTTACTACACTTTAGGACTATGTCTGCATTTGGAGCTGGAGTGTGATTCCCAGTTCAAGTGGACACACTTGTGATAGCTCTCACCAGGCTACCATGCTAAAAATAATAGTGTAGCTGTGGTAACACAGTCAGCAGCCACCTGGGCTAGCCACCTAAGGTTGCCAACTTTCTAATTTCTGAAAAATGGACACTACAGCAGAAGCACTGGAACCTCCCTCTGCCCCCTGCTCTGACTTCCCCTTAGAACCCACCCCCTGCGTCTCATCTTCCCCCATCGCTTGATCCTCTACACCTCTCTCCTCCCTACTCCCCAGCTGAGCTCTCTCTGCTCTGGGGCTGGGATGGGAGCTGCAGCCCCTGACACAGAGCCTACCTGCCTAGAATATGTCAGTAGGAGGTAGCCCTGGATGAGCAGGGGCTGGCACAGGTTGATGACCCCGGTGCCTCCCGCCCCCGCCTGCAGTGATCAGACTTTAGGTATCCGGTCAGTACATCTGACCAGACACTGTACAGGTCCCCTTTCAATCAGACTTCCTGGTCGAAAACCGAATACTTGCGAACCCTAAGTACAAACCTGCCCAGATCTTGAGGATACATACTTGGTTTAGCCCATTCCCTATGTTACCATAGCTACAGCACTATTTTTAAGTGAACTACATGAATGAGAGCTAGCATGAATGTCTTCTTGGCTGGGAATCACACCCCCAGTTCCAAGTGCAAACATAACCTGAAAGTGCCTTTGTGCGCTTTATTTTAGTATGCTTTAAAGTGTACTGTGATAAACCAGGCAAGGGCACATTTAGTAGACAGTAAGAGAGTCCACATGGGGAGTTAGTGAGGAGTAGCTACTGTACTGTAAATTCACACCCTAACTTGCTGCATGCTAACTTCCGCATTTAGACAAGCCCTTAATTGGTGGGCATTGGGAGAAATTCTGCTTAGCTTGGCCGGGATTCCTAATAGAACATTAAACAGTTCATTCACCAGGAGACAGACTGACAGGGTGAAATTCACTCCTATACAGAGGACCAGCAGAAGCCCTTTGTTTGAGAGCTTAAGTGGGGACTTAAGAAGGGCACAGACCTTGTGCTGGCCCTGTGCTCTGAGGAGAATGTCCCATTCAAGTATTAATGTAAGAAATAATTATTTCCCTAAGTATATCACAAATCTCCTCTGGTACAACCGACTGTATCTGAGTGCTCAGTGAGCAGTTATTAAACTGCTTCATTCTCAGGGCAGCGATCACAGGCTGAGCAAGTCACAGATTCATTAACAAAAATGGAATCAAATAGACAAAATAAACTAATCTGCCACTTTGCATCCTGTCAGGCTATCTGTGACTATATTAAGGGGGAAAGGCGCATCATGCTGAGGTGCTACAGATCCATAATGAAATACTTCTCTTACACCTGCAAGGGGCAGGACTCTATTGCTATCACTACTGCTATTTATTTTAGAAAATTTGTAGAAACCCTACACATACAACTGTATATATAGTCTATTTGTTTTCTGCTAACTGCATTCAAAGACTAAATTTGATCCTTGTAGATTTCAATATTCCAGCTGGCTTTTCTCATATGTGATATTTTTTAATGACTGGACACCATCTGTCCATCTGATTAATCTCTTTGGCTTTTTAAGTAATATAAACAGCTGCAGTAGTCTTTAAAGTAGGCTGATTATGACATCCTCCCTGCTACTTTAAAATCATGCTTGCATAGTATGCTCTTCAAATGTATAAAGATTATTATACTATATATTGACAAATCAAAGCTATTATCTATATAAAGTTGAGATTGAACTTTATTTACTAAATCCAGTCCCCTCTTTCATCTGATTTTTCACAGAAATGGGGTTAATAAAAGGATTTAAGCAGTGCAGACAGAACTTTAAATTTAATCTCAAAATTAGCCAATAGGCTGAGGATCTTGGGGGAAACCAGGCCTAATCTTCAACTGTCTAAGATTTGTTGGCCAACAACTGTGCATCCGTATAGAGCACATACCATGAAATATAGAAGAATGTTTGTCCTAACTCTTAAAATGCAGTGTTAGATGTACCATCAGCCTACATTCTATTTTTATGTGGCGTTCCTACAGGATGTCCCATTTTTCCCTCTGTTTTTCTTAAAGGCTTTATGTGGAGTCAATCTACTACTGAGATGTCCAAGGAAAGCTGAATATAGCTCCCTCTGGAATCTGCCCAAGATATGTTGGCTGAAGTATGGGGGAAATTCTGTAGCTTGGAAGCCTGAGAGAAGCAGGAATACTGACTGGTAAAGTCAGAGTCAGCTTTCCTGTCCATTGGACAAAGACTGCAGGGGAGGTAGTGAGCAGTCTGAGTGACATCAGGCACAACATTACTGAACTGCCAGTCAGAGGTAACATAAGAACGGCCATAATGGGTCAGACAATTGGTCCATCTAGCCTGGTATCCTGTCTTCCAACAGTGGCCAATGCCATGTGCTTCAGGGGGAATGAACAGAACAGGTAATCATCAAGTGATCCATTCCCTATCACCCATTCTCAGCTTCTGGCAAACAGAAGCTAGGGACAATTCAGAGCATGGTTTTGCATCCCTGCCTATCCTGGATAATAGCCATTGATAGACCTATCCTCCATGAACTTATCTAGTTCTTTTTTTAACCCAATTATAGTATTGGCCTTCACTACATCCTGTGGCAAAGAGTTCCACAGGTTGACTGGGTGTTGTGCAAAGAAATACTTCCTTTTATTCATTATAAACCTGTGGCCTATTTATTTCATTTGATGACCCCTAGTTCTTGTGTTACAAGAAGAAGTAAATAACATTTCCTTATTTACTTTCTTTACGCCAGTCATGATTTTATAGACCTCTATCATATCCCCCCGAGTCATCTCTTTTCCAAGCTGAAAAATCCCACTCTTATTAATCTTTCCTCCTATGGGAGCTGTTCCATACCCCTAATCTTTTTTGTTTCCCTTTTCCATTTCTTTTCCAATTCCAATATATTTTTATAGATGGGTTAACCAGGTCTGCATGCATTCTTCAAGATGTGGGTGTACCATGGATTTATAAAAAGGCAATATATTTTCTGTCTTATTATCTATCCCTTTCCTAATGATTCCCAACATTCTGTTATCTTTTTTGACTGCTGCTGCACATTGAATGGAAGTTTTCAGAAAACTATCCACAATGACTCAAAGATCTCTTTCCTGAGGGGTGACAGCTAATTTAGACCCCATTTATAAGTATACTTGAAATTGTTTTCCAATGTGCATTACTTTGCATTTATCAACATTGAATTTCATGTGCCATTTTGTTGCCCAGTCACCCAGTTTAGTAACTCTTCGCAGTCTCCTTTGGACTTAACTATCTTGAGTAGTTTTGTATCATCTGCAAATTGTGCCATTTCACTGTTTACCCATTTTTTCAGATCATTCATAAATATGTTGATTGGTACTGGTCCCACTACAGACCCCTGAGGGACACCACTATTTATCCCTCTCCATTCTGAAAACTGACCATTTATTCCTAACATTTCCTATCTTTTAACCAGTTACTGATCCAGGAGAGGACCTTTCTTCTTATCCCATGACTGCTTACTTCGCTTAAGAGCCTTTGGTGAGGGGCCTTGTCAAAGGTTTTCTGAAAATCTAAGTATACTATATCCACTGGATCACCCTTGTCCACATGCTTGTTGACCCCCTCAAAGAATTGTACTAGATTGGTGAGGCATGATTTCCCTTTACAAAAACCATGTTGGCTCTTCCCTAGCAAATCATGTTCATCTATGTGTCTGATAATTCTGTTCTTTCCTATAGTTCCAACTAATTTGCTTGGTACTGAAGTTACGTTTACCAGCCTGTAATTTCCAGGATCACTTCTGGATCCTTTTTTTAAAATTGGCCTCACATTAGCTATCCTCCAGTCATCTGGTACAAAAGTTAATTTAAACAATAGGTTACAAACCACAGTTAGTAGTTCTTCAGTTTCACACTTGCACTCCTTCAGAACTCTTGGGTGAATACCTTCTGGTCCTAGTGACTTATTACTGTTTAATTTATCAATTTGTTCCGAAACCTCCTATAATGACACCTCAATCTGTGATAGTTTCTCAGATTTGTCACCTAAAAATAATAGCTCAGGTTGGGAATCTCCCCTCACATCCTCAGCTGGGAAGACTGATGCAAAGAATTCATTCAGGGCTTGTCTTCACTTACCTCGGAGATTTGGTGGCAGTCGACCGGAGTTACGCAAACTACGCAAAA
The DNA here is from genome assembly GCF_026122565.2 of Emydura macquarii macquarii. Classification (NCBI taxonomy): domain Eukaryota; kingdom Metazoa; phylum Chordata; order Testudines; family Chelidae; genus Emydura; species Emydura macquarii. The sequence goes on along the minus strand of NW_027130520.1, from coordinate 12,797,257 downwards.
AACTTGCCTAACCCCCGTTGACTTCTGTGCTTCTCTTCTGCACGCTGTCTTCACTACACTGCACCACTCAAGAAGGTGGTCTTAATACGTCGATTTCTGGATCGACTGAGCGGGTCTTCACTGACCAATCAGTCGACCCAGATAAGTCGATCTGACAGCGGCGAATTTGCCGCCGTCAGTGAAGACATAACTTTAGTTTCTCCGCAATAGCCTTATCTTCCTTGAGTGCTCCTTTAGCTTCTCAATTGTCCACTGGTGGTTTATCAGGCTTCCTGTTTCTGCTGTATTTTAAAAACATTTGCTGTTACTTATTCAGTCTTTCACTAACTGTTCTTCATATTCTTTTTTGGCCTTCCTAATTATATTTTTACTCTTCACTTGTCAGAGTTTATGCTCCTTTCTATTTTCCTCAATAGGATTTAACTTCCACTTTTTAAAGGATGCCTTTTTGCCTCTAACTGCCTCTTTTACTTGTTGTTTAGCCACAGTGGCAATTTTTGATCCTCTTACCATGTTTTTTATTTTGGGGTATACATTTAAATTGAGCCTCGATTATGGTGTCTTTAAAATGTTTCCATGTAGCTTGCAGGGATTTCACTTTTGGTACTGTACCTTTTAATTCCTGTTTAACTAGCTAGGTAAGGGAAAGGTAGCTAGAGGGCCTGAGAGGAATGCTGAGAAAAGAAGGGGTTGGGGCGTTACAGAACTGAGCTATCATTCAGAAAGGAGAGGGGAAGAAACAATAGAGATGAGCTGCCTGTTGACAGGGGCAGGTCTTGATGTCACTGTATGAGTAATACCTTGGGAAATGGGGATGGGACCAGGGAAACGTTTGTTGCTGAGTGTCTTTTTGAATGTGGTGTGTCTTAGTGCACTGATCAGAGATACTATATTGAATGGGGACAGAAGAGATATAATCAAACTGAGACTGACAACATCTTAATTTTCCATCCAACCCCAGAGTAAGCTGTTTACCAGTTTTTAGAGTCTTGCAGGTTTAGCAGCAGCTGCAGCTACTGAAAGATGCCTTTTAATTGAATTTTAAAACCAATGTTTACATGTACAAATTATTTATCTATTTATCCAATCTGTGCACAAGCTTGGAGGTTTGCACTACCAAATGGCAGTGCCTACAAAATTTGCAAGTAAATTGATAAAGAACTTGATATTCGACCCCAAATGCCTTTGCATTTGACTGGAGCTTTTCTTTGACAAAATTTAGTTAAGCTCCTCTGTTGAATTCTTAATCTATTGTGTCACTTGTTCTAGTTATTTAGCAGACTTCCCTGATAGTTTTTGTGGCAAATAAAAGAAATGAAGACCAGTAATTCCATCCATTACTGCCAGTACTGTTTGTGTTTGTTCCATCAATATAAGTGAAGACAATTGGTCTACTCACATACAAGCTATTTGGCAAGAGTTGAGATTGCAGAATTGGGCAAAAGTTTGGAGAGGGTAGTGGTAGTCTGGAGTTTGGAGAGGGTAGTCTTATGCTAAGCTTCAAAATCAATCTTTTATCAGGACATTTGATTAAAAATTGAATTTCACTGTTTTGTTAAAGATAAACACTCTAAGTGTCTGATTTTGCCACCCATGATATCCCAAAGTACTAATCAGCATGCATAAGAATGGCAGAACTGGGCCTTAAATGATGGTGTGGTAGCCTTTTGTTTGTTTTAGATTTAGATGCTAAGATGCTAAACAATTAAATCCAAACTATGGCCCGCTTGAAAAATCTCTTGAAATAGTTTTTTGTGTTCATTTAAAAGCTATCTTTTATCATACCTTAAATTCTGGTGATTTTGATAAGGCATCTATTGTACTTGCACTAGCATTCAGGAAAATGAATTGCCATCGTATTCATTGCTGAACTGATAGCTGTGAGATATTTGTATGTGTTGCATACAAATATTGATCCTTTGTCTTGCTGCTAAAAAGAAATGGTAATTAAAAATTGGTCCATTTTTATGGTATACTGGGTCCTTTTTAATGTCTTATAATAACTTTGTTCAGCTGCACTTTTTTGTAAGCTGCTGCACCCCTCCACCATAAAGATTTTTGCACAGATTTATCAGGAATTGGTAATTTAGCACAACTATATTTAAGAATTTGCCACTACTTTTGTAAAATGTAATCTGTCGGTTGCCTTAAATAATTTTGAGATATGAATATATAGATTGTCAGACCCACCATGTATGGATGACATAATAATCCTTTTTTCTGGGATGTATTTATGCCCATAATTCATATTTGTATATATGGTGAGCTTTTGAAGATGCAGAAATCTAATGCATGGGTACTTCATTCATGTCATACACTTGCCTGGCCAATTGCCATTTTGAATTGGTGTCAATCAGGATCAAAAGTTGACAGCTGATCTCCATCAAATACTGTAGAGTTCTGGAAATTAATTCTTGGAAATTAAAGCTGTCCTTGAAACTTCCTTCCTCATTCTTATCCTCTTCTTGACCTCTCCTTTCTTTTGAATTTTCATTTGTTACCTCTCTGTAAGGTCTTTTGCCAATTTTTTCTTACCTTACTTTGTGCCAAATACTACTTCCACTTAAGTCAATGAGTAGGTCGGCCCACAGTACCCTTCAAGTTCTTAATATCTCGCTTGAAAATGGCTCTTTTGGGGGGGGGGAGGGGAAATAGCCTTGGACTTTCTGAGTGTTAATATCTAAAATTTTAAACGTGGCAATATTTCAGGCTTCATACTTCTTGCTCTGAATTGTGGGAAGTGCACCTGTATTTCCCCTCAGCAGTCCAGCAAGGGCACCCACTCTCAGGCTTCCAGCTCCCCACCCATTGCCTTTCTTGGGTAGAGACCTGCAACCCACTACCTTTTGACTTAGATATTTGCAGGCTACACAGTTTCCTGCCTTCACTGTGTTATTCCCTGCAGAGACAGGCTATTCAAGCACACCTTCTTGCTTTCTCTTTACAGATGGTTAGCAGGTGTAATTGCTGCAGTTATAAACTACCCATAGAGAACTTCCTAGGCAAACCTGTTTTATTCTTAAGGTAAAAGTACTACAGGAAAAACATATTGAAAACACACATGCTAATAAGCTTACCAAAGTTCATCTTTAGTCTTACATGGGCTTTGGCAGGAGCAGTCCTTCAACACCCCAATGTGGGGGTTTCCTTTATTGTCACAAATTCATCACAGCTTCAGCACAGAACAAGCACACAGTCTTATGGCCAAGACCTGCTAAGCCTACCACAAGGTTTGGGGCCCTTCATGGACCAGGGGTCCTGTCTATTTTCTGGATCAGGAAGGAGGCCCTGAGCCAGTTTAAAACTAGCCTATTTATCCACAAACCCTTTTTTTTCCTCTTGGTCCCTGGATAATCCAGTTTGACTTGGCATATGCACATCTCTTTGGGGGTGGCTTCAAAAAGCTGATAAAGGAAGTACATTAGAGTCCCCCTCCTACTAGCGAAGTTACATACAATTCCACAATAACACATAACACAACTGCATGCTTAATACAATGGATCCCAGAAGATATTAGACCTAATTCAATAATGTTTAACTTAATTCAATGAAGTTTATCTTAATTCCATAAGATTTATCCAAGAGATTACAGGGTACTGTCAGCCTGTCACACTTCTACTTTACAATAACAGACCAAGCTAATATTTACCTTCAATTGTAGTTTTTCTTTCTCTCGCTTTCTTGCATATCAGTTATTAACTGGAAAGCTATGAAGTAGTAAATAAGACTTGCAGGGAAATAATCAGAAAGCAAAATATAGTCCAAAAAAAGTTGGTAAACATTTTCAATTGTGATTGGGAAAAATAAAATGTGTCACTGTTCAGGGTGTAAAGTTAAGGATGTATGCAAGTCCTTTCAGGATCGAGACTAATAGGCCTGATTCTTTCCTCACACAACCACTCTGGCTACATCTAGTCTGCAATCAAAGATGTGACTTGCAGCTTGTATGAGTGTACCTGTGCTAGCTTTAATCTATCTAGCTCACTGAAAATAGAAATAAGGACAGAACAGTGCGGACCACATAAGTGACTGTACCCAGGGAGTAGGAGGGCTTTCACAGCTCTCACTGATGCCTGCATCCCTGCATCCTCACTACTATTTTTACTAAGCTATCTAGATTAAAGCTAGAGCAGATATGTCTACACAAGCTTCAAATCATACCACCAGCTGCAGAGCAGACATAGTCTCCACTGGGCTTCAGTGGTGTTACACGTGTGTAAGAGCAGAGACCCAGACCTATTTCTTTCTCTTTCATATTTATTTAACAATTTCAGTTTTTTTGGTGGGGAAGTGGAAGGAGAACAGAAAGTAACACGTTATATTAAATTAGCTATTTTATGCCATAATTCTTCTACTAGGAGAATGTTTGCTAACGTACATTGAGATGGGAGATGACAAATACAGTTGTGTCCATCTGTTCTCATTTAAAGTTAGTTTAATAATTCCATCAAGGCTTCCTAACTATGGCATTTATGGTCAGTAGGTTCAGTGCATTGCCCGCTTGGTTTCCTGGCTTTAAGAAAATATTCACATGACTGACTACAAACCTATTTGAAATATCTTCTAATACAATAGCTCTCAACCTTTCCAGACTACTGTACCCCTTTCAGGAGTCTGATTTGTCTTGCTTACCCCCAAGTTTCACCTCATTTAAAAACTACTTGCTTAGAAAATCAGACATAAAAATACAAAAGTGTCACACCACACTAATGGGAAAATTGCTTACTTTCTCATTTTTACCATATAATTATAAAATAAATCAACTGGAATATAAATATTGTACTCGCATTTCAGTGCATATATATAGAGTAGTATAAACAAATCATTGTCTGTATGCAATTTTAGTTTGTACTGACTTCGATAATGCTTTTTACGTAGCCTGTTGCAAAACCAGGCAAATATCTAGGAGAGTTGATGTACTCCCTGGAAGACCTCTGCATACATCCAGGTTTGCGTACCCCTGGTTGAGAACTACTATTCCAATAAATAGGCTTTGTGTTTAAAAACACTAAATCAGTCTGCCCTGAGTAAAATCTCTCAGGAGAAATATTTTTTCTACTACTGGCTCCTATTGCTATGTAAAGTAAATTACAAACAAATGCAATCGTTATAGCATAAGACATTATGAAAGCCTACAGAATGCATCGACCTGTTATGGTATAAAAGTGCTAGCCCAGTACATCAATTTAGTGTATGATCTTTTCAGTGACTTCATTATCTATTATCTTCATTATATTAGGTTCTGTTCTAAACAAGCTGCTGTAGGTAGCTGTAAACCAAAATCAATCAGGAGCTGAAGAAAGCATCTATTCAAAGCTTTTTCTCTTTCAAAGCTTGTATCATTCATTAACTTAATCATGGAGCCTGTGTTGTGTCTACTTCTGTAGTTATCTTTGGTGTAACCTAGGAACCAATATGATGATATAATACTCATGTTTGTCTATATTTATTACCTAGTAAGTCTTAGCCCTTTGAATCTATCTTGCATACAATCTACAAGAGTGGGTCTGGAAATCTTTCCTCCATTCATGCTGGTCTGCAACATACACCGACTGCAGTTCCTCCTCTGTTTTTCATTCCTTCTATGAGTTCCCAAAAAGAGGGCCGCATGTATTATGCAATTTTGTGGTCACAATATCTTGGATAGGATGTTCAAGTATTGATATTTTGAAGGTACTCAGAACTCCTGTTTCTACTGAAGTCTGTTAATGCTTCTAGTGGCTAGAGAGAAGTTTTTCCAGCTTTTAATGCAGGGTTCTTATGGGGAATTTAGTCTGTTCTTTAGGCAGGGTTAATATGTTATAGGTATCTTGAAATTTATAAACCTTTCAAACATGAATGTAAAAATTAATTATCTTAAAAAATAAGATAGATTTCATTTTATTTGAAGTGATGGTGCTAGATTTTTGTCCGAATTAAAATTTCTGGTTTTGATCAAGAAGGGTTATAAAAAATTCACTTTGGGACCTTCACACTCATTTACTTGCTTTGATTCTATATACTCTGATGTTTATCTAAGAAAAATGCTGTAGCAGTTGATGTTGCATAAAGTTGAAACACAATCCCTTGATTCTTCCTTAATTTCCCCCAAAAATATTATCCAATTAAATTGCATTATGCTCAACTAAAGGACTCAGGTAGGGTATGTCTACACTGCAATGTAAGTCCATGGTTAGCAGAACTCAAGTTAGCAGACAGTTTGAACGTCTACACTCATTTGTAACTAAATTAGGAATTTATGCAGACCTGAGTCCATCCACTCATGTCCCAGACTTCCTAGCATCCTCCCAAAATGTGGCCATTCTAACCAGTTGTTCATGGTGCAGTGTGGGAAAATTTGACTGTCCACCAAAGTTGACTGTCCAGAGGACAAGGAAAGTTATACCATGGAACTGTGGGTTATTTTTGGTGGTACCACAGAGCACAAATCCAGTGGGGCTACAGCTACATTCAAAAGCAATAAGGCTTTAACCCTGGGTTCTGGCTTGACTCAGGCTTGGACCCTCCACCTCCGTGGGGTCCTGGGACCAAGTCCTGGATTAGCAAGATTTATGTGGAGTTATCTTGAGTATGAGTTTGAACCATGGGCTTACACTGTGATGTAGATATACCCATAGTAGAGAGTTAAAGCTAATGCTACCTGGAGCATCTCAGAATCACAGTTTAAGTGCCATCTCCCAGCAGATAACCTGTAAATAAAAGCAGCTTGCATTTCATTGGTGTACTTTCAATTTTCATGAGTCTCCAATGTGTTGCAAAAACAAGTATTTGGAGCACTGTTATAGCACATACTGATGAATTAGATACTTCTTAACTTTATATTCTAGCTGGATCAGTAAAATACACATTCCTTTTATTCAGGAAGGAGTAGAAAGAGCTAGCACTCTTTGGCATCACCAAGTATCCTCCAAAGATATGACTGATTGGAAATTAGAAAATTTAGAAAATTTTAGAAAATATAGAGCTTCAGCGTCTGAAATTATAGCCTGATTAGAAAATATAGAGCTTCAGCGTCTGAAATTATAGCCTGCAAATTTTAACCACTCATTCTCTACTTATCCTCATGGCCCATACTGAACTATGCACAATACTGTTTAGTATCTGAGATGCAGAAATAAAAGATCAGCTTTTGTACTCTTCATGAGGCTTCTTTGGAAAGAGAAAAGGAAAGTAGAACGGCTAGGGCCGAGGCCAGGAGGCTCTAGAACAGCAGTAGTCAGTTATGCCTCCTCCAACTTTCTACAGGCAAGTACTGCCTCTGTTCCTCCTCTAATCCCCATTAATGCAGGTAGAGAGACACCTGATGTACTTGTCCTAGGAAATTCTGAGTATAGGTGGATGGCAGGACTGGGACTGGGAACAAAATTTTCCATCTAATCACTGGCCCAGGAACAGTACTTAGAAAGATTTACTGGTTAACACTCTCTTGTACTGAGTCAGTTAAAGTTCTTTTCAACTCTGGCGAGACTCAGAACAGTGGACCTCATAATATGGCTGTCACCTGACCTTTTTTTTTAAATTTTATTACAGATTTCTGATTAGAGCTGGTCAAAAACTTTCCATGCAAAGGCTGTGTGTTTGGCTTTTTTGTCTGGGTTTTTTTGGCTGGGAGATCAAATAGAAAATGGCTGTTTGACAAAATGGAAAGATTTTTACAAAAGAAGATTTCAGAATAATGGGGTTTTTGTTCAGTGCTGTGCCAAATTTCAGTTTGAAGCTGACAAACTTTTTGTTTGTTTAATCAACATTTTTCATGGGGAAAATAGTATTTAGGTAAGGCCAAACATCAGTATTAGTATCTTTACACTTTTCATGGGTTCAGTGCTGATTCTGGAGCTAAAATACCACATAATCCACATGATCTAGCCTATAAAACTCAGACAGGGTGCTTTCATGCTATCAGAAATGTGGTGATAAAAATGGTGCCTGCAGATTCCATCTGGGACATTTCTTGGGACTGATGAGTAGCAATTCCCTTCACCACTATCCAGAATGATCCAACCCACAAAGTGTGAACAGAGTCCTTCTATACCAATCCCCTCTGCCCTGGCTGCTCCACAGCCATGGGTCAGTACCTTGTGTTACTGAATCTTTAACCTGATGCAGTCTTCCTGCTGGAAGGACTGACTCCAAGGCATCTGACTGTCACTAAAGAAAATGGGAAATTATTCTCAGTAACTCATATGATCCTATTTCAAGGGAGAAACTGTCTGGCTAAATAGGCTCTTCACTGCCCTAAACCACTGTGCTAGGAGCTTGCATACTGCATCTGCAAAAGGGGTAAGATGTCAGAACAGACCACTTTACTTCAGTAGGATCAGAGAGGGAAACATCAGATCCATAACAAGAGATTAGTGATAGGATACATGTGACCAAAAACTAGTATATCCACTTGAGTAACTGGTTTGAATCCAGCCTTGATGTACAGTAACCAAAAGTAATAGTTTCCATCTGATGGCTTATGTGAAATGAGTTGGTCCTAGTCTGATTTCCAATAGGAAAGTGTCCACATGATTAAAAACCACCATGCCACGATTTCTAGCAGCCTCCGTACTGAAGAGAAGGACTGAATAGGTCTGATGAATGAACTAGCCCTAGGAGCTCTTCTCCTAAAACAGAGTGGTGATACCTTGACAGGGCAGCTTTGGGAAGCTTGCAAGGTACTTGCACTGGAACTGCTCAGTGCCTAATGAGGTTAATCCAGTACTTTCACTATCACTACATTTTTTTTTATTTAAATGATATAAAGCAAGTACCAATTTTTCATGGCACTACTGTCACTTAACATAGTAATAGGACAGTAAAATGTGTAATTTTTGTAAATCGCTGAAGCAGTAGGAAGAACAGGTGCATATGTCCCTATTCCTGCTTCCATCAGTAATGTTGCTTGTTATTTTGTTGCCATCTGGCAAGGACAGCAGGATCTACTAAAAAATATAGGGTTTTTTTAATAAAACATGGCCTTCCCACTATCATAGCTCTGTCCAAAATCTAAAGTGGAACGTTTGAAGTTCAAGTATTTGGCAAGGTTCTGTTGAGTTATTAAGTTTGGACCCTAGATCTTCTGTTCTGCCTATAATCTTTCCTTCAGAGAAATAAAAATAAAAATGTTGCTGGACCACTCATTTTTTCTATCATAGATAAAACTAAAATTGTCCTTAATACATCCTCACCTGTCTTAGGTATTTAAATGTCTCCCATCACTGTAGTATCTGAGCACCTCATTGTCTTTCAATGGAACAGCTTAAACAGGTGAGACTGAGAGTGATCTCCCACAGAATACCCCACAGTCCAGTGGTTAAGGCCCTCTCCTGAGTGGTAGGGGACCTAAATTCAAGTAGAGGGGGTAATTAAATCTGAGCCTCCTGCATCCTGAATTAGTGGTCTAGCCACTGGGCTAAATGCTGTATGGGGAGAGGGGCACCATCTTCTCTGGCTGCTTTGTGTGTGTTCAAGCATGCTCTGAAAATGCTTATCAGATCAGGCCCCACAGGTAGGGGTAGATGGGGGAACACCTGTTTGAGGCTGCCACTGGGGCTTAGCACCCTGGTATCTAGACTGAGGTGGCTGTGCGCATGCTGAATGGCAGATTTTTAGGTGAAATGGGGATTTTACTGGTGGGAGTTTTTGGACTTTAGCCACTAGCTGAGCTAGGTTTTGAGGATCTCAGTGGTGCCTAAATTTTGGACTTAGGTATCTAAGTCCTTTTGTGGATTGAGCCCTAATTGACTTGCTCAAGGTCAATAGAAAATATGTGGTGGAGCAGGTTCCAAAGTCCTACACTAAGGCCCTAAACCTTGGACCATCCTTCCTCTACTAGGACAGCCTGGTGGGCCAGATCCTCAGTTGGTGTAAACTGGTGTAGATCCAGTGAGTTAGGTATGCTAATATACCCTAGCTGGATCTGGCCCTATTTTTAATTCAAACATTGAACAGTGTTACCAGAAAAAAAGAGTGGTTAGTTCCTATGTACCACATTATTATGTAAATATATCTCGTTATCGAAACAACTCTCACATGCTGGTTATAAAATGTGAGGAAAATGAATTTTGGTTTTATGTCCCAAGTTCAAATGGGTCTTGATTATTTTTTTAAAACTCAAAGTCACCACATTTTCAGAGATTCTTATCTTTTTTTGTCCTAGAAAATAATATTTCATCCTTTCATTGAATTACAAAAACATCTACTCTATTTTTTTAGTGTCTTCAAATGACATCGTATGACTTAAACTAAAATATGGCATTATTGTGGAGGAGAAACCATACTGATTTGGCTCTGAATGACTTACCCATGATGAATTATCCTTCAGATATAAATTAGTTCTCCTGCTGTCTTGCTGTGACAATTCACCTGATCACCCCATGAACAGTCACCTCTAAAGACATCACTAGCAGTGATTATTGTTCATGGGAATTTAGAACCAAGCAAATAAATTGGATTTTTTAAATTGTTTAAAGGACATAAATATTACAAGACACATTGACTGAAGACAAGATACATTAGGTGAGAGGGAATAAGCCAGTCATGAAAACATAGAAATTAGAGAGGCAAGAGAACTACTAGGTCATCTAACTAATCCCCTGAAAACACAGGGGTTTTCCCAACAGTATGTCCTTCAGTGCTTTGTCCTGTCCAATCTAACAAGACTTAAGTGATGGGGCAATAGGCTGAATCTATGTCCTATTGTTAATAAATTTGTGTTATTTTATTATACACCAATTTAGTGCGGTGTTTAAAGGGAAGTGTGTATTTACCCCTTATTAAGTTAATAAGCTGTGATGTGGTTTCGTGTCTTGAAAGGAACAAATGAACCATATTATTTCTGTGAACTGTCCAGGAAAGGGCTGAACTTTGCAGAGGACATGGTATTGGGAAGTTTCTGAACTGGGAGTGTGTTGGGGTTATCCTGCAAGTAAGTAACCCAGGCTGTTGGAAGCTGCTGTGGGACTGTAGACTGGCTGCTGTGGTCAGAGCTGCTGAAGCAGAGTTGTCTAGCACACAGACATTCAAGCTGTGAGTGATAGGCTGGTTGTGAGCAGCTCAGGTTGGGAGCTACAGCAGCAAAACATCGTGAGACACCCAAGGTTACAGAGCAGGTGCTCACACAACCCTTCACTGGTCTGGATTGCACCCCACACTGTGACAAGCCCCTGAACTGAAAAATCAATTATTCACTAAGCTCTAATGCAGACTAATGTCTGCTTAGCCTTTAAGTTCCTCTCCCCTACACTTTTTTGCAAACTTAGACCTTGATCCTGGAAACTGTTTCACATCTGCTTAACTTTGTGTGTGTCAACTGTCCCTGTGACTACAGTGGGACTCCCTGTGCATGTAAAGTTTAGCACCTGTGTATGTGTTTGCAGACTGAGGCCTTAGAGCCTGATTCTGTAGTCCACATAAGGCAAAATTCCCTCTGACTTGCAGGGAATTTAGCCAAGTAAGGATTGCCGGGTTCTTGGAGTGGGTTCTTGATGCTATACGCTATATATACACTAACCCTTTGAATTTATTCTAAGATGAGGAGCATGTGTTTTTCTCATTACCTCCCCACATAGTCCCTCTTCTTCCTCTCCTCCCACTGCCTGTTTTGATGCTGACATCAGTGATATTTGGCTCAGTTCTTTTGTCCTTGTATGCCAATCATTCAGAAAGAAGTCTCTTCCAAGGTGGTCGGGCTGCTTCCTATTTCCCTACCCATGCCTGCTGACCTCACTAGCATGAAGCATCTTATAGGCACCATGCCAAAAAGCCTTTGGCTCTGGTGGATGCTGTTGGCTCCCCACCCCACCTCCCTTTACCCTTCATTGCTTCCCTTTGTGAAGGAAGGGGCAAGAGCCAGCATCAGAGGGTGGAAGAACAAAGCTTCCAAGCAGATTGGGAAGACAGGGAAGACATCAGGCTAGTTGGAATCCTGGGAATCCTAACCAGCACCTAACTCAATGAAATGGATGGCCAGTCCACCTGGCATTCAGGACTGGCAAGTATCTAGAAGGTTAAATTAAAAATGTTTTCCTAAAGGCTGTAAAAGTTAAGTGCAATAATTTAGCATAGAAGACCAGGATAGCACCAGTTACAATTCCCTGAAATACATACAGTATTATGAGCTGAAATGACTTCTATTTTGGGTAACTATATTTATAACATTTTTTTAAAATTACTCATAGAATCAAAATGGAATTTATCAGATACTTGTAGATTTATAACAGACAACAGAAACTCATGCAAGTCCTTAATAATACATAAGGGCATACATTATTGAAATGGGGTAGAATACTGATATTCAGGGGGCTTCTTAAAATGCATCCAATTTGTGGTTGTGAAGGTGCTGTTAAAGTTACTCAGGACAGCAAAAGAAAATTGGTTTGAGCAGCAGAGCACAGCAGACTTGCATGTGGGAGTCAAGTAAAGGATGTCCTTGGCAGCAGCCAATGTCTTCCTTGCTGTACCATCACTTTCCCTTCTGTTTTCTATTGCCTTTTTCTCATTTCCATTCTCCCCCTCTTCTTTTTCACTGCCTTCACATTTTCCATACCACCAAAAGCTCCCTTTATAACCTCCTTTTCTTATGTTGTTTTGTTATTGAAGGAAATCTGGAATTTTAACTCTTCCCAACAGAGTTACAATAGTTCTCTTTCCAGACATATGTCTTTTATCACAGATAGCAGAAGCCATATGAATTAATTTCATGACTGGAAGATTTCTGGATATGTAGTTCTTACAACATGCTCTGATTTGGCTGAGCTGCAGAGCAGAAACCTTAGCAATAATTGATAAATGCAAATGTTTAAGCGAGATAATTATTTTATTTCACAGTGAGTGGGAGTGTAACTAGTGTTTGGAAAAACACAAGAAGTTCAGACATTCAGTTGACACAAGGGACTCAAAAGTTCAGATCTTACAGAAACTATCTAGACCAGCTGGATCTGGAAAATGGCTGCCTGGAAAAAAAATCACAAGATGGTTTTTCCCTTAAGGCTTCTGATAAGAAATCAGCCTTTCAAGCAGTGTGTCGGCACTTCCACTTCTGATCCTAGCCAGAACCAACCGGAATACATGAGAAGTAGTTTTTATTAAAAAATGTGGAATAAAATACTTTCTTATTGAAAAATGAGGTCAACGTTGAAATTTTCTGAAGGAGAAAATAATGTTGACAGACTCTTCTGCCAGGGAAAACTAAAATATTTCAGGTCAACTGAAAATGCCAAAATGGAACATTTTGAAATTTCTAATAAAATTTTTTCAGAACTTTTGTCTGGATATTTTGACTTTTCATCCTAAATCAGGACAAAAAAAATTGAAGTATCAGAATTTTATGCATGATGGAAATTTCATTTTTCAATCAGCCCTACTGAAAAGTGATGTGGGGGAAGTCATCAGAACATTTTTCTTTTGAACCTTCAAAATGGTTCCTTTGCCCTTACAGTTGAGTAAAGCTACTGTTGATTTTTATTTTATTTTATTTACCTACAATCTCACTTCCCAAGAAAGTCATTCATCAGCTTCTCAGTTCTAAAGTCCATTGTACTCTGTTCCCTGGAATGCAAATATTTTTGTCTCACAACAATTTAAGATAATTAATTTGGTATGTGGGTTTTATGGATCTGATTTTTTAAACTGGAGACTTGCAGGACTGTTTAAATTATGCACTTTATTTGTGCTTGCTAGGATCACAAATATATTCATGATTTGTAGATTGTAGTAGACAAATGGCCAGGTAAGGGCCTGATTCACCCAGACTAGTGAGCACATATCTAACTTTGAGCACATGAGTAGTCCCATGGATTTCAATGGGATTCCTCATAAGCTTAAACTCATTGATGTGAATAAGTAAATGATTAACTTTAAAATTGTGAAAAATAAAAACCCAGTTGAAACCACTGGAACAATTCACATACTTAAAGTTAGGCATATGCTCAAGTATCTTACTGAGTCAGAGCCAAAATATATATCAGAAATTTAGTAGCATTTGCATATAGAATTTTCAGTTGTGTTTGCATACACAAATTAGGTGAGCAATTTCACATGCTTTTTGCATATGAGCCTGGGCCTTTTTGTCAATCAGATCCAGATGATGAGGAAGAAAAAGACTGAAACTGAATGACAGCAAAATGGGAGTTTTGAAAGAGGATCTGCTTTTAAAAATGTATTTGTTTACCTGCTAACGCAAATCATAAATGTCTTTGCCATAAATGACCATTGAAAATCACCCCTTCTTGTTCAGAGGTTTTCACCCCTACACATCACTTTCCAGCAGTATTGCCAGCATCAAGCATTTAAAAACCATGAATTGGACAAAAAAACTCATGAGATTTTTAAAAATATAAATTTGGGAGGTTTTTTTATTTGGTTTCCTGTTTCTAAGCCCTTAGGATTCCCTCAGTCCATATTTTTAGTATTTTCTTTAAATTAAAAGGGCTAGAAAGTACTTTTACTTTTTTGTTTTAATGAAAACAGATTCTCAGATATTCACCTGACTCCTAGACCAGGGGCTTTAAAGACAAACACTGAAGATAATGAGAATTGCGATGAAATCACAAGAGTTGGCAATATTGACAGAGAGGAATAATGTAGTTAGAATTGGGAAATTTTATACTGCGTTAGTATTGTATGACTCTGAAACTTGTTATAATGCAGTAAACTATAAAATAATCTGAGCAATATTGCCCACAAATAGGCATACTCTAAGCAGCTTTAACAAATTACTGGAGTCCTCCATTCAATGACTAGGCCTGCTGTTGATGTCTCACCTGTGTTACCACTGCTGAGCCTTGACCTGGGACCATCATGATCTGTGTGGGGAACTTCACCACAGTCTGACAGCAACTCTTTTAAATGAGTCAAAATTGAATGTCCCTATGGCTAAACCAGAAGAGCTGTGCTAAACTTACATTGCTAAATGCTATTCTGTATATCTCTCAATCATCTAGAACTTACCCAGTGACAAATACAGGGGATTTTAGTACTAAACTGGCACTGTCATCTATTCCAGTTCTTCAAAGTACATCTTTTTAGCCTTTTCTTTGTTCTACTTCTGCTGTATCACCTACATCCAAAGAAAATAATATACAACTCTAAAACGCCTCTATCTAGTTTCTTGGACAGTTCCCCAACATTCTGGTGGAGTTGCAAATGTGACACTACTTCTAATGCATATGCTATTCTAGTAGTAATGCAATTTACTCATTGCTTATGTTATAGAATGAGATTGTGTAACAACTTTTCTCTATGATTAAGGCGTCTTTTTCTGCTATGAATGTAGGTAGACGTCTCCTCGGAAGTTTTAGCACACTTCATTGCTAGACAAGAGACCCCCATTCCATGGGGCAGTGGAAACTAGATGGATGGCTAAGTAGACTGCAGGAGTCCACACACTCTGTAACCATAGTGATGGAAATGACTGGATAGCTGCATCTCCTGACAGAGGTGATAAGGTGTCAATTGTAGCCCTGGAAGAGGCACTTCATCCCATCTACCTGGCTGGAGACAAAACATTAATGCTGAATGATGGAAATGATATTCTGATTTGGAGCACTTCTTTCTTAGCATGTGATATGAGGAATGTTTTCAAACCCAAATATATCAACTTTTTAACTTCATATTATCTTCCTCCCTGGTGTTCCAAATCCATCCTTTACTTGAATTCTTTAACTGGTTTCTTTTAAACTCACCTATAAGGCTCATGACAGTAACATCCCCACCTTTATACCTGCTCTCAGTTCTCCCTCCTCCTTGTGCATCTCTCTGCATGCATCCCCATCCTTTCTCTTATTTCTATCTCCAGGCCCAAAAGTTCCCATTGATGTGACTGTTGTTGACGTCAGTGAAAATGTATCAGGTCGTCTTTTGCCCCTATTTTAGTCTTGTGCTTCACTCAAGTTGCTCCCTTTGATTGGAATAGTCTCTCACGTCCTGTTTGCAAAGCATCTTCTACCTTCTCCAAATACTGCCTTAAAACCCACTTCTTCCAAGAATTCTTCCTACCTTTTACTCTTTACCACTGATCTCTCTCCACACCATCCTTTACCTGAACTATAGGCCTGTGTCTTTGTTTGCTCCTGCTTAGCCTATAAACTCAGTCCAAAAGAATAACATCTTATTCTAAGATTTTAAAGTGCTATTTAAATGTACAGGGCTATAAAAACCATTACCAATGCTAAAAATAATTATAAATAATTCAAGCTCACCTTTTATTTCTTTACAATGTGAAAGGCATTAGGCACAGAACCTTGTTTGTCTCACTACTGTAAGTAGTTTCCTGAAACTCATTGATATGATTCACATGAGTAAGGATAGCATGATTTTAACCAAGAATCTAAAATCACTTGGTTGTCAGGTTTCCTTTTATGTTGGGGTGGCTAGCTGGGCTGGGAGGATTTGGTTTCTCCCCATGTAAATGAAAAAAATGTCTCAAAGGATTGATGGGATAAAGGGTCAGAAATCAGACTCAGAGGTACTATCCAAGCTTGACAAAAGTAGGTTTTGGCCAAGAAAACGAAAGTCTAAAATGTTAGTTAAAAATTGGAAGTGTCAAGAAAGAGTATCTACAGTGAGGCTGTCATCCAATTACACCTCAGTAAACTCAAGTTTGTCATCCATTGCTGTTATTTAAAACTATTTTTCCTCTAAAAGCTCAAAACTCAAATACCTTGAAGGTCTCCTCAACTTTCATTTTTCAGAACATAAAAGGTTCTCTATCAAAGAGAGCTTTTGTTGATGTAAATGCTTGATTAGGAACCTTCTTGTGTTTCTGAAGGAAAAGGGGGCTCTCAACTAGGTCTCATAAAATATACACGAAAGTACTCTTTGTAAGTCATAAGTACATTTTTAGTACTTCATGCCAAATGAAAAAATAATGGCTTTACATTGCCTCCAATAAAAACATAAGAATGAACATACTGGGTCAGACTAATGGTCTATTTAGCCCAGTATCCTGTCTTCCGACAGTGGGCAATGCCAGGTGCTTCAGAGTGAATTAACAGAACAGGTAATCATCAAGTGATCCATCCCATCACCCATTCCCAGCTCTGGCAAACAGTAGTCCCTGAATATCTGGCTAATAGCCATTGATGGACCTATCCTGCATGAATTTATCTAGATCGTTTTTGAACCTCATATAGTCTTGGCCTTCACAACATCCTCTGGCAAGGAGTTCTACAGGTTGACTGTGTGGTGTGTGAAAAAATAATTCCTTTTGTTTATTTTAAACCTGCTGCCTATTAATATTTAGTAACTGGCCTAGGAAGGAAGCTACCATACTTGTGGAAATGGTATGAAAGAGATCGGAGAAGGAAGACAAGTAGGCAAGCCTATCTGACAGATAGAACAGAGTGTTGGGCAGGGAGGAGTGGCATAGAAGGCACAGAAAAGGAACATTGGAACCCAGTTTAAGGTATGTTTTTTTCACTTGAATTCTTAATCTGAAGAAAAATCCACTGGTCCCAGATACCACTACTTTAGGGCAGCCCTAAGTAATTAGAAACAATTACATGTCTGAGAATGGAACCTGCATTTCCACTGTTCTCAAGTCAGAATGCTCCCATGAGGAACAGCCTTTTGTGCTGGGAAAGCCACTTGTCTAAATGGATAATACTTTCCCTAAACAAAAAGTAAATGTAAACTGCTTTAAGCTTTTATTGTCTCATCCCTGTGCTTTTACCAGCTTGTCATCTTTTGTTATTACAGTGAAGTGAGATGAACTCTTCTATGATGATGATGATGATGATTCCTGCTCGAACATGCAGGAATGAAATCAGGAAGGCCAAAGCACAATTGGAGTTGCAGCTAGCAAGGGATGTGAAGGGGAACAAGAAGGGTTTCTACAGGTATGTTACCAAAAAGAGGAAGATTAGGGAAAGTGTGAGCCCCTTACAGAATGGGGGAGGCAACCTAGTGACAGAGGATGTGGAGAAAGCTGAGGTACTCAATGCCTTTTTTGCCTGTCTTCACAGACAAGGTCAGCTCCCAGACTACTGCACTGGGCGGCACAGAATGGGAAGGAGGTGAACATCCCGCAGTGCTAAAGGAACAGGTCCAAGACTATTTAGAAAGATTGGACATACACAAGTCCATGGGGCCAGATGCAATGCACCCAAGGGTGCTGAGGGAGTTGGCTGATGTGATTTCAGAGTCATTAGCTATTATCTTTGAAAGCTTGTGGCAATTGGGGAAGGTCCCTGATGACTGGAAAAAAGCAAATATAGTGCCCATCTTCAAGAAAGGGAGGAAAGAAGATGCGGGGCACTACAGACTGTTCAGTCTCACCTCAATCCCTGGAAAAATCATGGAGCAGGTCCTCAAGGAATCCATTTTAAGGCACTTAGAAGAGAGGAAGGTGATCAGCAACAGTAACATTGATTCACCAAGGGAAAGTCATGCCTGACCAATCTGATTGCTTTCTGTGAAGAAGTGACTAGCTTTGTGAATGTGGAGAAAGCGGTGGACATGATATACCTTGACTTTAGCAAAGCTTTTGATACGGTCTCTCACAGTATTCTTATCAGCAAGTTAAGGAAGTATGGGTTGGATGAATGGACTATAAAATGGATAGAGAACTGGCTAGATCATAGGGCTCAACGAGTAGTGATCAATGGCTCCATGTCTAGCTGGCAGCCGGTCACAAGCGGAGTGCCCCAGGCATCGGTCCTGGGGCCAGTTTTGTTCAACATCTTCATTAATGATCTGGAGGATGGGGTAGATTGCACCCTCAGCAAGTTTGCAGATGACACTAAACTGAGGGGAGTGGTAGATACCCTGGAAGTTAGGGATAGGATACAGAAGGACCCAAACAAACTGGAGGATTGGGCCAAAAGAAATCTGATGAAGTTCAGCAAGGACAAGTGTAGAGTCCTGCACTAAGGAAGGAAGAATCCCATGCACAGTTACAGACTGGGGACCAATGAGCTAGGCAGCAGTTCTGCAGAAAAGGACCTGGGGGTAACAGTGGATAAAAAGCTGGATATGAGTCAGCAGTGTGCCCTGGTTGCCAAGAAAGCTAATAGCATATTGGACTGCATTAATAGGAGCATTGCCAGCAGATCGCGGGAAGTGATTATTCTCCTCTATTCGGCATTGGTGAGGCCGCATTTGGAGTATTGTGTCCAGTTTTGGGCCCCCGACTACAAAAAGGATGTGGAGAAGTTGGAGAGAGTCCAGCGGAGGGCAACAAAAATTATTAGGGGGCTGGAGCACAAGACTTATGAGGAGAGGCTGTGGGAACTAGGCTTGTTTAGTCTGCAGAAGAGAAGAGTGAGGGGGGATTTGATAGCAGCCTTTAACTACCTGAAAGGGGGGTCCAGGGAGGATGGAGCTAGGCTGTTCTCAGTGGTGGCAGATGACAGAACAAGGAGCAACGGTCTCAAGTTGCAGTGGGGGAGGTCTAGGTTGGACATTAGGAAAAAGTTTTTCACTAGGAGGGTGGTGAAGCACTGGAATGGGTTACCTAGGGAGGTGGTGGAATCTCCATCTTTGGAGGTTTTTAAGCTGAGTCTTGAGAAAGCCCTGGCTGGGATTATTTGGCTGAGGTTAGTCCTGGTTAGTCCTGCTTTGAGCAGGGGGTTGGACTAGATGACCTCCTAAGGTCCCTTCCAACTCTATGATTCTATGATGAAAGTTTTAAATGGTGCCCATTCAGTGACCTGATTTCATTTCAAATATGGTGTCTCTACTCTTGGAAAGATCCAGGAAATCAAAGGAGGGCAGGTCATGACAGATAGTTAAAATCCCTGCTATGTTTTGCAAGTTCCAACATGTCACTCTGACACTCCTCTGCTGAAATGGTTTGACATGTTTGTTTGGGCTGTTTTTTAAAGTTTGACTTTTCTTTTGTTCTCTTTTTGCTAATTTCCTTTTATTGTCCATGGCATAATAAAGAGGCAAAGAGTGCTGTTACCACTGAAAACAACTAGGACTCTGATCCTCCCTTCAATTGCAGTAGTTTTTGTAAACAGCTATCTTACTTGGTTTGATCCCTTTCAATCAGTCCTTAATCTTTACACTTGTACGTGTGATTGTTCAGATCCTTCTTTTCTCTCACCTTTCTTGTGGTTGTTCCATGTTCCTATAATTTTCCTGATTTCCTCTGAGAAATGCTAAAACCAAGCCATGTGACTTGATAACCTTCAGTTATAATTTAAAAGTTATAAGAAAAATCCTTAAAGGGCTTTTTGTCTTGCCTACACTGAAATGTTTACACATTGTTGAGTTGAGTAGGGATCAACTACCTGTGCATCTGAACCAAGCTATACTAAACACCATGGTTTCAGATAGCATGGCTGAGCCCTGCTCCAGTGGCTGGAACAATGTTTTCTTCTCTAACTAATTTACTCATTCCTGACCAGAGCCTGAGCAGAGATATAGTGAATTGTTCATATCCTATCAGTCATCTCATCTGAACAAGCCACTTAGGACTGCTGAACACCGATTAGACATTCACTGTTTGTCATGAACTCCCACTAATTTCAATGGGATGGAATGCTAGTCTTGATTTTATTTTTATTTCCTTGATTTTTGTCAATGTGTCTTAATATTAACATTAAGTAAAATGAGTGTCATGTAATTTTTTTTTACCAATGGGCTTTTTTCAATAAACCAACAAAAAAAAAGTAATACCTCTGACATACACAGAATGGAAATGCCCCAATACACTAAAATAACCACTCTTTTAGATCCCAGCTTGAAAAGATGAGCTTCACTGAACTTAGATGACTCACAAGGTGTAAAGGTAAGCATATATATAAGTCTTTGAAGGACTGGGACCTTGTTTTGCAGATCATTGATGCAATGGACTTTGAGAAGCTTGTGACCCATGATGTCAGTTTTTGGGCAGTAAGGGGTGTTTTAAGGTGTTGCATACCTAGTAATTTTATTGCAAAAGTTACTAAAAGTGTGTAATCTAGAGAAACAAAAAATCATAGGGCAACTCTTAATTGTACCTCACAATGCAAATTCAGGGATGTAATTCCCATTATTTTAATAACATTAGATACTTGTGATGCCCTAGGAACACCATAATTAAAGACAAGGAAAATAATCACGATTATTAACTATGACTGTAGCTTTTGTCTTTCTGGCAGGAAATTCTCAGAACAGCTAAAACTTTGGGGGAGGGGTTTGTTTGTTTTCTTCAGAAACAGATCATGTCAGTACCAAACTGGTGATTTGTACCAGGAGGAAGTGCTCTATTCTTTGATGAAACAATCTTGTTGGTTGTTTGCCTTTTGACCAAATGGTTCCTAGATTTACAACCTACCCTTTTTTTAGTACATTTACAATTTGTAGGTAGACTCCTTTGAAAAAATTCTATAAAAGTCATAAATCACAATAATTCAGATTTATAACACCTGCCTGAGCAGGGGACTGGATGACCTCTTGTAGTCCCTTCCAGCCCTACATTTCTATGATTTCTATGATTATTTACATCTTTTAAACATAGTATAAAAGAAAGTAATATAGAATGGCAATGCAAAATAGAAGTAATAAAGTTGCCTTCCAGAGTTGGTGTAAACACACATGGGAGGTAATAAATATGGTTTTATGGCTAAGATGTATCAACCTCTAACATTTTTGGTGCCTATCAGTGGCTAATAGAAAACAGAAATTTTCTAGGCATTTCCTTAATTTGTTCAAACATTTAATTTTATTAAATAAGCAACCAAACCCCTGAGAGCTATCATAGTCTCTCAAACATCATTTGTATTAAAGTAATTATAAGAATCTCCTAAAATTCAGTAAAGGAGAAGATAAATTTGTAATAACCTAAGATTATATAATGACATTATTAATAACTCTTTCTCATCAATATTGAGGTTCATCCCTACACAATAAGTGCAGAAAGACCTCAAAACAGATATAAACTTTTTGTGAAAATTCATCACTGAAGTGATGAAAGCTAATTAGATGGTTTGCATTAATGTTAGGGAGGGTTTCCAAAATATGCTCTTATGAAATACTGGACTTAATTCTCATTTTCAGAACAAAAGTAACTGCTTAGATGCATGAGTTCACAAGAAGTATCTAAAGCCCTATAACCTCAGGGTACTTTGTTGTAGAGACTGAAACTGCAAACAGTACTTGGAGCTGGAAAAAAAAAATCTGTATCATTGTGTGAACCCTGATTCAAATCAATGAGAGGCTTTCCACTGATTTCAAAGCACAATCAAGGCCATAGAACATTACCTGCACATTTGAGCAGTGATGGAAGGCTGTGCAATGAATCTTAAAATATTTGCCCTGACCATTAAGACTATGTGCATTGTTTAAAATTTTTTTTACCAACCTGTGAAATATCAGAGAAAACCCCAAAGCAACCAGTGCAGCTTGCTTCATTCTGTTTTACGTACAGCTCTAGATTGGGCTGCGAATGGATGTAATGGGTTAGTTTAAATCCAAACAGAGGGTTTGATCCTGCATTCCTTTCACATTCTAAATTCCCATCTAAGTCAATGAGAGTTTGGGGTTCTAGAGGAACACAGGCTCAGACTCTGAAAATAGATCAAATCAGCTGTGGGGTCTGTTCTTCAAGGATGCTCTGTAAAAGGGCTAATTCACTTGATTTCACAGAACTTAACTGGGAAAGGTACTAATGTGCTGTAGCAAGCTGGTCACTGGCTGCCCAGCCACAAATCACAGGCACAATGAAAGCCTACCTACGGCCTATCAGATAGAGCTGTTTAGAATCTGGAATTTCATGGGAAATTTTAAATTTAAATTTTAAATACTTCAAAGTTTCAAATATTTTGACCTCATTGTTTCAATAATTTGTTTCAATAATTTTTTATTTAAATTTTTGTCAATTCATTCATAAGTTGCAAATACCCTGAATACAGAGAGTTAAATAGTTACAATTCAGAGTGAGCAATAGTGGTTCTTGTTTAGGCCCTGGAGCAGTCCAGTCAAGGGTTAGGCCTCTTCAAGCTTAACGCCTAGATATCCTCTCCAGTTCAGTCTCTGTTCAAGCAAATAGGAGCCTGCATGTTTCCAGGACAGGTTCAGCTAGTGTGTCTCATTGGGGCCTCTCTGCATGGACTCCCTGCCCAGCTGTTGCTGTTCCCCCATAAGTCCCACACAGACCTGCACCCAGCTGTGACATCCCGCCATCCCAGCCTATTCAACACATGGCTCTGCCTACATTTCCTACGGATAACTCTGTGTATCTGACTTCCCTGCAGTTCTGGCTTGCCGTGAGGTTTCTGCTTCCCAACCGAGCCCAGCCACTTCTGGTTCCCTGGCCTGGTCAGCCGGAAGGACATGTGCAGTGAGAGAGGGATGATGGAAATCGTATTTCCCTGCTTAGCAGATCCATCACAATTTATAATCTGCTGTCATTGTTTTTCATATCATTCTTTTATGTTTAGTTTCTTAAAAGGTCATGCCAGCTGTAGACAGGGCATGTAGAGCATCACCCTGGCTGGACACCACTGGCATCTGAAGTGGGAGTGTTGAGGCGCAATTCAACAACAAAAGGCTTATACTGTAATATCTTAAACTGTCTTGGAATTCCTGTTCTCTGGGCTTTCAAGACCTTGCATTTGCAATGCAGAAACTACTTGTTTGTGCTGAATTAGGTCCTAAATAAGTGAAATAAATGTATTGTATAAATTTCAAAATTACTGTGCATCCCACTGCAAGTAGGCAGAGTAGATGTAGTATCTGCAGCATGAGTTCTATGACAATTCTGAGAGGTTATAAAGATCATTTGGCGCTCCCTAGAAGTGATCCTGAAGTTCTATCACATCCTGCCCCAGTGATGTCTTCTGGAGGAAGAACCAGCAAGTTCTTTCAGCAAGACAATTACCTGGGTTTAGAGGCTGCTCAAGAAGGCAATCCCAGTTTTGCAGTTAACTAGTTGAGCAGTTAACTAACTGCAGCTGAGCCTATTTAGGCTCAACATCTTTCAAGAAGGGTGCACTACTTGTATAGGAGAGATGCACACAAAGTAGTTGTGCTGGACAGAACCAGGGCAGGGAGAGGTAGGGAAAGCACAGAAACTAGACTGTCCGGTTTATTGTTTTCTATTTTTGAGTTTACTGCTTGTAAAACATCTTGAAGTGAATTCAGTTAGGAACTTTTCCCAAACTGGTGTCTAACAAGAAAATCTGCAATAAAACTCTACTCAGACAGCATGATTTGTGTCCAAACCTGACCCTTGGGTGAACTTTATCTTTTATCATTCTGACCCTGGTCCTGCTATGGAAATCACTGAACATGAATGTTGCAAAAATAAAACTACAATCTCAAGACTGTCTATGCTGCAGATGGTAGGGTACTTCCCAACCTGGGCAGACAGACATGTGCTAGCTCTGCTTGAATTAGCACACTAAAAATAGCAGCGTGTGTCTATGAATCAATATGTCCATAGTGGCTCAGGCTAACTGCCCAGGTACCAAGCCTCATAAATGATAAAGGAGTGAAATTGTCAGTGAACTAGACTCCTTGCCCCCCAAAATCACACATAGGTGCATAAGAGATTGAAAATGGTAGTCTTTCTCCACTCATGTAAATCAGGCTGCAAGTATCAGTCAGCTTGCTGTTGTTGTTTTTTATTTTTATACATCTTGTGATTTTTTTCATACATTAGTCCACGAATTTTGAATGACTGACAATAACTCATTCATAGCTCAAACTCATATACTGTGTCCTTTTCTTTAATTGTAATGAGTGCCAGTCTGCTATTTTTCATATAACTCTCAGAGGCAGCTATCTTAGTGTATATTATAGTGTGAAGAAAATATCTTCCTTGGCTAATTAGATTGGAAACATTACTCATCTAATTCTTGCCAGTGTGGTGTAGACTCAGGATGCGTAAGCCATAATAACAATAATTCTTACCTCTTGTATAATGCTTTTATTCACAGAGCTCAAACATGAATAATGTTCTCTCTTGATAATGTTTTAATTATCTAATAATACTGTCTCTTAGGCCTAATCCTTTGTATGAAAGAACATTTTATTTTTGTAAGGCGACTATTATGTGCTTATGAAAGGGGAAAACTAATGTATTGTGAAGAGCTACAAGAAGGTATAATGCAGATAGGTGCTCTGCTAATCATCCTCCCCAGTGTTCTGCCAATGCACTCTAGCCTGAACCATGACTTTTGAGGGATGGGGCAAGAGGGCAAAAATTCTCATTGTGACTGTTGTAATAACCTGCTTCACCTATGTTATTGTAGTGTTGTTACCCTAGTGGATCAGTGTTAAATTGTGAATATTTTTCATCTAAGAGAAACGAAATCAGTATCAAAGTTGTGTAAAATATTGTTTTTCTTCTTTGGTCAACACAACACATCCAACTAGGAGCATATGATTTTTTTTAACCTTCAAAAGTACCTGATATTGGCCACTTCTGGAGGCAGCAGACAGATGTGATGGCTGAATTAGTGTGGCAAATTCCCTGTTTCAATAGGATTTAAAGTGTTCACCGGAGTTTCAAATTTAGGCAAATAAGACCATGAAGTTTTACATGAAAAATATAAGCTCAGTTTTTCCATTAATCTCCCATGATCTGGTTTGCCTTGTTGCTGCTTCCATCCAGGATCAGACTCCTGTGTGCAAAAAACCTGCTGATATCATCATTTCACTGAGTGCTCAGGTCTCTCTGGACCTATTTGAAAGCAGCCAGCTAAAAAGCATCAGAAAGGAACATCAGCAGTCAGTTTAGCAGGAGCAACTGGAGATGTATGAATTAGTCTGAACTATTTCTGTTAATATGGATTGTAACTGGGGCTAAGGGTTGGCATGTTGAAAGAAAAAAAAAGAGAGAGCATCTTAAACTATCGCTTTAAAATAAACTGCTGTGATTTTGTACTGTCGAGGCATCACTTTTATAAAACTAAATATTTTTCTACAAGTACAAAGTGCGTGGGCAAAAACATCTTGACTCAACCTCAACTCAAATTTTGATCCACTGTCTGGTCACTCATACAGTAAATGGTTCTCTGTTTCACTGGATCATTGTCATCTTTGTCCGACCTTAGGTAGAAGTTAAATTTTTCTGGACAGTAATTGCCAGGATTATTCTTAGTTCCATTTTGAAGGATGGTACCTTGTTTGATTTTGTCCACTGCTGTGGTTCCCTCACCCTCCAAGTTCTTTTCTAAACTTATTGTCAAGGGGTTGCTCAGTTTGTTAGTTAATTCCCATTACTTTTTCTATTGTCTTTCTCATCAAGCAGTCTTTGTTAGCTTTGCCTATTGAATATATATACACAGATTAGATATCAGGGCACTGAGTGAGACAAAGAGACTGAGACACCCTAAACAATATGAACACAGTTATGCAATGCATTAATCATCAAGCTAACAAAAGAAGTTTAGCAAAAAAAGGTAAATCTTCTCAGCTACCATAACAAAGATCAATGTATCTTTGCTCAGAATATCTAGAGGCTGCAGCTCAGTATGTCAGGAGCATTGTGTTTTCATTTCCGTAGCTACTCTTTGCTCTACATACAGGTTAATTAAGATCATCGTTGATTTTTCCAGCTCTAATTACTTATTATTTCTTCCAGCATCTGCATGGACAAGTCGTTCTCATCTGGCATTATGTCTTTTCAATCTTGTCTCACATTGCATTTTTAAGAGGAATGTACTATTTTAATATTTTTGTACCACTACCATGAATAGTCTCAGGGGAAAAGTGATTTGAATTATCTCTTAAACAAAGTTCTTGTTTTGTTTTGGGGTTTGGGTTTTTGTTTTTGAAAAAACAAGAAACATTCTACACTGTTGGCCAAATTCATCCCTAATATCATACCAGTGTCCTTATTTTTCACAGGATACTTCATACAACTATTGCATATGATGGGTGAAAGCAGGGGTGCTGTAACCATTTTTGTAGTGGGGGTGCTAAGAGCCATTGAACCAAACTGTAAACCCTGTATATATTGGAAACCATTTCAAGCCAGGAGGTGCAGCAGCACCCCTGCATCCCTAGTTCCAGCACATACGAGTTAAAGATTGGTCTTTCATCATAAGACAGAGAGGAATTAACTATTTATTGCTTTGTATGGTATGTATCACTATTCAGTCTGCTGTTCTGTGATGCAAGGTAAACTGCTCTCTGGGAAATCTTTCTGTACATTTTTCAGTTGCTTGTAGACTTCTTGCCTTAAAAAGCCTAAATCTGTGACTTGTTTGTACATCTCTCTCTGCTTATTCTTAGCTCATTACTAGATACAAAATAGCTGCACATCAGCTTTCTGAAGAACTTGACTGTATTTCAGAACAACCCTCACTTGTTGAGCACTGGTATGTAGCATGGTTGTTAAGACCCTATATTGCATTCTGGCTAGTCTTGCAAATTTAGCCCCTCTTTCAGCAAGTACTTAAGCATGTGCTTAAAAAGTTAAGTATGAGCTTAAGTGCTTTGCTGAATCAGATCTTAAACTGTGACTTTACTTAAATAATCATTTATGATGTCTTTACTTAACATTAGTCTATCATTTCCCTGTTTGTGTCTTAAATTAGGCATTCACTTTGCCTAATGAGCCAGAGATCCCATTAATTACTGAGCAGCAGCTAAAGTAGTCTTTTCCCTGTTCAAAAGAGTTGCATCTTTTTTCCACTTCCCCTGCATATAGTTATCAGAATTTTTTATTTCCCTCCACTTCCTTATCATGATTGTATCTGAAGCCCTTGTATTGTGTTTGTCTGATTTAAGCTGAAGGCTTTGACAAACAGTTCTTACTCGTGTGTTTTCTAAAGGAAAGTCTTAAGTTGCAGCACTCCACGAAAGACAATACTAGATAAACTTTTTAATTACCATTTTTTTTGCTTC
Organism: Emydura macquarii macquarii; assembly: GCF_026122565.2. Taxonomy (NCBI): domain Eukaryota; kingdom Metazoa; phylum Chordata; order Testudines; family Chelidae; genus Emydura; species Emydura macquarii. Next base: position 12,769,489 of record NW_027130520.1, on the reverse strand, counting down.
TCTTATTTTTCTTCTATAACTCTTAGCCACAATCATATATTCTGCTTCTGATATGTCTCTGCTGTAAATTGGTCACAGTTTTTCATCCTAACGGGACTACTTTTCTTTGGAATTTAGTATCTAGGATAAAATTGTAAGTATTTAAGTAACTTAGGCTCTTAAATCCCATTTTCAAATGTGGCTTAGACATTTAACAGCCTAACTGGCAGTGAAAGTCAATGGGACTTAAGCTCCTAAATCACTGAGGCCCTTTTGAAAATTTTATCTTTTGTGGCTCAGATCCTTCCTGTCCTCCTTCATCCTTGTTTCCACATATCAAGCAGCAATGGTTGCCAGAATTGCTTTTCATCATTTGTGTTTGGCAAGAATGTCATCTCCTTTATATAATTGCTCCTTCTGGCCTTAAAATCTATGGTAAGCACCCTAACCGAACCCTCCTCTAAAGTTACAGAAGCCTTCGTTGGGCTCCATTAAAAAGCATCCTATGTTTCAGCCTCCTAATAAGAGATGTCAAGACAATTCAGATGCACTGGGGATCATCAATCCTGTTTTCATATCTCATTCACAAAATGAGATTTATAAACTGTCTAAAAATACACGCAGGCATAGGACCACTGCTGAAAGGAAGCAAAATGATAGCAAGGTTCTGGTGGGGGTGACTTATTGTGGTTGATTTGGAACAACCCTTCATAACAAGATTACTTACGAATTTAAGTATGTTCCACTGAATATTTTTAACAAATAAGTGACTCACAGGCAGAAAAACAACAGTTTATATGGGGTAAGGTTTCTATTTTAATGAATTAACTTAGTCTGAGTAAAAGCCAAGCATTTTACAATATTACTTTATACAGCCTGCATAATTTTGTAAATAAGGCTAAATATAAATGCTACAGATAATACAGATTCTTTTTGCTCAGTTGGTAGAGGTTTTTGGAGCAAAAGGTTCTTATGATCATGGGGTGCATGTGGCTGTGGTGGGTAGAACAGCTGATGACCATGAAGTTCCAGGCAGTACAGAATCATTAGTGTCCATTCTGCATAAAGAAAACTGTACTCTGTTGTTCCATGACACTGAGGATTAGATTTGAACAAGAAAATGGAAGGGGGGGGGATTCAACATTTCACAATAAATTTTCTTGGGATGGCAGTGAAGACAGTTTGTCCTTTTGAAAAAGGCTATGTTCAGTTTTTGCAGTTCCAATTTCTAATGTCATCCACAGTGTGGGTGTTGGGGAGGAAGGGGGAAGGATAGGGTTCTTCCTTCCTTCCTTCTTAAAGGAGACACACAACATTTCATCCCTCTATCAATTTCAGCAATACAGAACACTGAAGTAAGGATGTTGATTTCAACTTTCTGTTAAATGGTCCAATTAGGCACAACTTGTTTTAATCAACAAGGAATCTCTCAAATACTTAGAAGTAGCAGATGCAACATTTGCAGACATGCATAATATTCTTCAGAACTGGCAACCATCAAGGAAGAATTTAGGAGAAGCATTCCATTCCTAGAGCTTTTGACAAGGATATCCTCAGAGGAGGCATCAAACAATTAGGGCATATCCAGTTATAACTCTTTTGCTATTACAACCTGTCAGAGGAATAGATTCATGTATGTGTATTTCTCTGGATTGTATGCCCCACCTTTTCATTTTTAAGGTCATTTTAAGAGGTCTTAAATAAAAAGGTCCTGACATATGCCTGTATCTTCTCTATGGAAATATAGGATACAGGAAGGAGCAGTTTACCTGGCCTCTCTGCTAATCACAAAATGCTGATCAAATGGGTATATGTTCCCCTGGATTGTTACAGGTGTTTTCATGTATTGGTGTATGCACCAGCTTTAGGCATAAATCTCACTGAGCTTCTTTGTATTATAGTTTATAGGAAAGGACTTTTCTGATCCAAAATTGGCAATTCCTTGAATCCTATACTTGTGAAAGAAACTCGCCACAGTTAAGCATTCAGTTTTGTTTGTGACCCTGAAGTAGAGTTCATGTGCAAAGTAACTGCCCATGTAAGAAATAAAGACCCCTGAGTTTTGATGATGGTAGATGGCTATTGAAGTGTAAAGTGTTACATAATTGTATAGAGGAACTCCATTTTTGCATTTCCCCGAAAACTTGTTACTAATTAAAAATAAAAAAGTACAGCATTTCTTATCTAATGAGTCTTGCATTGGTTAAACTGAAATATGTAGTGTGGATGACACTAGTATTTTGAGTTTTATTCTTCCAGTCCCTTTCTCCTTTAAAAAACATCAGTCATCAGTGAAAGATATTCCATTTTTGGAAACCAGAGCTTGACCTTATAGCTCTCCTTGAATAGTCCCAGGGATGTCTTCCTTATGTTGCCCAATTAAACAATTCTCCAGGCTCCTTACAGCCATCTATTTGTATGTTACCAGTTAAAATGTTCTTGTTCTATGCAGATTCACATCTGTGAGAGCAGCAGAGAAAATGTTTTATTTCCATGATTTCTAAATTCCTTAAATTAGTAATTTAATTAACCAATCCACTCAAACTGCCTTCTGTCATTAGAATTTTTCTCCTACAGAACTTTCCATTTTTACTGCCTTGTAACAAACACTTTTGACTGGCCAAATGGTCACATTGAGCTTTTTATAGATCTTAATTAAACTTGCCTTGAGTTCTTCATCTGAACTCTGGCAAAGAGGATCCTTGATATATTAAGTAATTCTTCCTCTAATACACTCAGGTCAATATATGCAAACCTCAGTGCCTACAGTAGTTCATTTGTACTACTGTAGTACATAAAGGATTCAACTGAGATTGAGGCCTCCATTGTGCTAGGCACTGTACAAATTCAGAGTTAAGTGAAGTCCCCATGCAACAGAGCTTAAAGTCTGAATAGCCAAGATAGAAACAAGTAGTAGTGTTGCCTCTCTCCAGCCCAAGCAGTTAACCAATATCTGAAGCCTTGTTGGGTGGTTTCCATTAGAAGGAAAAAGGGATGATACATTTTTTCTTTGGTGCAATTCTCTTTATTTACAAAGAGTATGCACAAAGTCCTGTTTCGGTGAATACAAAAGATACACACAACAGCAGGCAACTTCCTTGCTTATAATTTTCAAGTCTCCCCTTCTACTCAGGTCTGTGCCCCAGGGAATTCTGTCTCTCTACTCCTTCTCAGGACTACACTCATGACTGGTTCTTTGGCAATCTGCTTATTTTCTGGCTTTAACACACACAGTTTGCCAAACAATCTACAACCCGTTTCTGCAGCCAGGGAAACCCTTAACTCACATGGTTTAGTTTCTAATCAGGCCTGGCCGCATGGCACATTTCCTTAGGCAGTAGCTTCTATTGGTTCCAGCTATCTCACTATATAAAGGGGCTTAATTGCTACTTATATTTAGCCTGAAAGAAGGGAGCTTAGCACACTCATTGTCTCTATGCAGGTCTTGTAATTGTCTATAGATCAAAGACTACTTGATGCCAGCCATTAACAGCTCCCAGCATAACAGTGGTATTATCCCCATTTTACAGATGAGAACTGAGTAAAAGAGATATTAAGTGATCTGCCCAAGATTACACAGGAAGTTTGTGGTGAAACCAGAAACAGACCCCAGATCTCCTGAGTTCTAGGCCAACATCTTAACCACAAGACCACCCTTCCTCTCAAGTTTGGTAGCTAAATCTATATTTAGCATCTAAATTAGGCTCCAATCCTGCAAACATTTACACATGTGTTTACCATAGTAATGGGCTAAACTAAAGTCTATGGCACTGCTCACATGCCTAAAGTTAGTTAAACCTGTGGGTGATTTTGCAGGATTAGGCCTAAATGGCCTGATTTTCAAAGGTGCTGAGTACCTGCAGCTCCCTAAAAATCAATGGAATTTATGTGTGCTCATCACTGCTTAAAAAAAGGCCAGTTATTTATTTGGGGCCCTAAGTCAGACATCCATTTTTCCATATTTTGTACCTCGGTGCATCTGTACGAAACTATTCTTAATTTTACAAAAACAATCTTGACAAAGCTGACAGTTGTTTGAGGTGGGAGTTTTACTGGCTATACTTTTCTGAATTATGTTAACTGCACAGCAACTATACTGATAAAAATAATTGCAAGCAACAATGTTGTTTTACTTCCAGTCAGTAATTTATAAAAAGAAACCCTTTCCTCAAAACTCCTAAAACAGGAATTTTTAGAGAAATAAAGGTTTTAACTTAACTCTCTATAAAGAAATACATTCAAATACCCCCGCAGTTAAATTGGCATAATTTTATACACAGCAACGTTAGACTATCTTGAGAATAAAGAACCATTTTCATTGCAAATGAAACAGCTCCATTAACCAATTTATTCGGCAAAAAAGCTGATAGAAATGCTTATTTTTTTCTGTTTAAATCACTTTGTCTGGTTGAGAGTAAAGTGCTGGTCTGAATCAGCATCATCAGGAACTTCACAAGTTTGTTCAATTTACATTGTGCCTATTCCTAAAAATTGTGGTGTCTTTTAAAAGAGTCATGGAACATCCATGCATCACGGCATGTTTTTATGCTAACTAACCATTTGTTATGCTGACCCATTTGCTTCAAATGCCAAAGATATCCAAAGGAGAATAACTCTTTGCAGGAGCTCTGTCAAGAAGCAAAAGATAATGCTTTATTTTTAACATAGAGAGATTAAAAATGATATAGTTGGTAGTGCCAGCACACAGCTCAGCTGAGCTTAAAACAGAGGGAGGCAAATGTGGCTGTGATTCTAGAAAAGTTTCTGTGATTCTAGAAACTGAGCTGGCCCTGGCACAAGTCAGAACATCCCTTAAACTGTGCTAATATCAACAAGCTGGGAATGGGCCCCGAGTGGGCATTATACCAGTAAGGATCACCAAAGAGCACCATGATCCAGCCTTGCCCCTGACATGCTTCCTGTATCAGGTGATGGTAACAAGTGGAGTTAGAGCAAGTTACGGTGCTTTTACATTACCTGGGTATTCCCCAGCATCAGAAGAATCCCTCACTATTCCTTTGGGGTTGTTCTTCTAGCTGCTTTGCACACCCTGAGCAGAGCAAACCAGTGGAATGGGGGCGAAGGATCCAGCCATGAAGCTCTCAAAAACGTGTAGTAACTCTTAGCTACTTACCCATGATTAGCCTTGATAACTGGCCCAGCTGGCACAGAACCCAAGTTTTCATTAAACCTCAAAATCCTTACTCTGGCCCATGTGCTTTGCTTTTAGACTGAGCAGAATATGGCAGTAATGTATTTTTATACATTGTTTTAAGGGTCTGGCGGTGATGCCCTCTGTAGAAGTTGGCAAATCAGTCAACCTCAGTTTCCCCATCTATAAGACAGCAATAATAATGCTTACCTACCTACCTCATAAGAGTGCTGTGGATTCTTTACTTAATGTCATAAGCAAACCAATGGAATGGGGGCTAACTTTGGTGATGAAAGCATTAAGTGAGTGCTATGTATTAATCCCAGTGATTTTAATTGTAGTGCCCTGTCTACTGGATTACCTCTTGCCACAGTAAATGGAATTAACATTCACTATAATTCAAACACAGCATTGGTGGTTTATAGTAAAAATTAAAAAAAAATTATTAACAGTAGAACATAGCTTAGTGATGCCAGTAAAAGGAATTAAGGTAGAAAGAGTTACATGCAAAGAAAAGTGAAAACAGGCATCTAAAAGTCTAGATATAGGCTTTGTTCAATATGGTTTATCACTTATATTCAATATAAGTGAGAAACTTTAACTACCTGAAAGGGGTTTCCAGGGAGGATGGAGCTAGGCTGTTGTCAGTGGTGGCAAAGAACAAGGAGCAATGGTCTAAAGTTGCAGTGTGGGAGGTCTAGGTTGGACATTAGGAAAAACTTTTTCATTAGGAGGTTGGTGAAGCACTGGAATGGGTTACCTAGGGAAGTGGTGAAATATGCATCCTTAGAGGTTTTTAAGGTGTGGCTTGACAAAGTCCTGGCTGGGATGGTTTAGTTGGAGTTGGTCCTACTTTGAGCAGGGGGTTGGACTAGATGACCTCCTGAGGTCCGTTCCAACCCTAATCTTCTATGATTCTATGAATATCCAGAAACTTCAACCCCCACTCAGTTGAAGGACCCATTTTTCTCAGCTTGCAAGGGCTCTTTTCCCTTGTGTCTGTCTTGTATGGATGCCATAGATGGTGTCTGTCTTTGCTTATACCTGCCAAAGTTCAATAACTTTGTTTCAAGAAACAGGATGACCTAATGCTGTTCATACCATCCCGTAGGCTTCCCATCCCCCTGCATGTAAATAGGGATTCCATTGTTTTGATTCCACCATGTTTAATTTACACAGGAGACAGGTAAATAGCTGTCTTCTCTCTTGTTAGGGAGGAAACTTGTTTCTCATGTTTGGCCACAGACTTTAAAGCATAATATCATCAAGTATCCATGTTTCTTCATATAGTGTTAATACATACATTTCACAATGATACAAATCACCAGTGTGTCATTAGCTTTCAGAAAAGACCTCACCGTATACAATTCTATAATTCAATTCCTTATCACTTGAGGTTCAACTGCCCTGTTTTTTTAGCGCAGTGAACCTTTGCAATGGATTCTTCTGAAGGTTACCACTCAAAATAAGGTGTATTCAAGCCTGAGGAAGGTGACATGGAATCTGGTGGTGAAAGAAACTCCATGCTCTTTCTTCCCCCACTTGTTATCTTAAATACAAATTGTTCTGTTTCCTGCTATTTCCTCCCCCTGCTGTCTTGATGATCCTGTTTACTGCTTGTATATAAATTAAGGTAAACACACATTTTTTTGTTTAGGATAGACCTATTTAACATCTCCCCTGACGTGGTTTACACACACTTTAGTCATAATTGCAGCATATATTCACAACTCTTAATCCACATTGCATACACACGTTATGCAAGAATATTAATGATCTGGGAGTTATTAGTTTTTAAATGATCCCTCACAAGACATATTTTGTACAAAGATTATTACATCAGTGTGTAGTGTGGGAATACAGTGGTCCTTAGTGACAGTCCCTCCCACAAAAGAATATGAACTAGCTGAAAAAATCAACACCAGCCCTATATCAATGCTCTTTGTTCTTACTTGCCCCCGCCTTCAAAACAGAACAATGCAGTACACTCAGAGTATCAACAAATTCAAGCTATTTCAAATCAAAGATGAGAATGAGTTCCAAGGCTGAGGACCTTAGGGGAAAACATCTTGACTGCACTTCCCTCCTCTGAAAGTGTAAGGACTCTAGCTAAAACACCTTTGCTAATAACAAATGTAGTAGCCTCTCACACTGGCAGGTCCCAGGTTATGTTGGGTTTCATCGGTGAAAACCAATGCCTTAATCACCACCAGGATGGCAGTAGGCAGCCAATGAAGATAACAAAATACTAGTACAAAAAGCTTAACAAATGGGCTGTCATGTTTTGCAACAGATTTGGTTTTCTAATGGATTTAAAGGGCAGAGCATCAGGCAGGTTTGAGAGGGTGGAAGGGAAAGACGCTGCAGTTGAACAGCAGCATTGCTACTGCCTAGTGTGGTGTGACTCAGTGACCACTCTGGCAACCCAGTAAACACTGCGCTAACTCCCAATTGAAGACACCTCTAAAAATGCAGTGGATCTGAAGATGATGGTACCCTGGAGAGCAGCCAGCCTCTTGTCCTGTTCATTTACAGTGTATATTACTTATTTGTACATCTTGTGTTTCATAGTGAAATTGAATTTACATGCAGCTAACACCATACTTCACATCAAATAAGCAATTAAGGGAAACATTTATAAGTCAGGCAGCCAGACTGATTGGCTTACGAATTAGTTCTAAGATTTCTCGTCATGCGTGTGCCTCTCAGCATCGCATTAGCCTTTGCACCTCACAATTCCCAGAGCAGACCAGTCAGTGACCTGGCTAATGGAGATGACAGATGCTACTGTGTAGGGGGAAGTGATTTTCAGAGAACTCAGAACTTCTGAAGCACTATATAAATAATAAAAATCATTGTTAGGACTCGTTTCCTAGTTAGGAAGCATATAAGCATTGTAGAAATGAACTAGTCCTAGATCAGATGCAGTGTCTAAGAACAGTAGGAAATTTCTGGAGCATCCAAAAAAGAGGAGTGGACACTGAGATACAAATGGGGAAACAAAATGACCCATAGAAAGAAGATGAGAATCAGAAGAAAAATAATAACAAATGCCCGACATATTGCCTCCAGGAGAGGACAGCATCTTAACAAATGTACCTGGTCAGGAATGGGATAATGAATAACACAAGGAAAATACAGAACTTCCCCCCAAGAATCATTTATCTTAATTGTAACCATATGAAGAATGGGAAACTTCATATTGACTAGATGTTGCTTTCTGTGACGGAGTCTACAGGCCCCACACTGAAACAGGGCTGAGAGTAGAGCAATACTAGGCTAGGGAGGTTCAGGGCATGTTCCCTGTGGAGGAACAGTTTCAAAGGGCACTGGTAGCCCAGGGACAGTGGGGGAAGGAGCTGTATGCTGAGCTAGGAAGCAAGGCTGATGCTGACAACCGTGGTAGGAGAGGCTACAGCTTTGTGAAGGCTGCTCTGGCATCAGGGATTTGGATTCCGCCCCTTTTTGGGAGCTGAAAGCTCTAAAAGAGGTTGCTTGAACAGGTCATTAAGAGATGGAGGAGAGTCTTCTAACCCAGTGATCATGCCCCAAACTGAAAAGCTCCAGACTGACAGGAAGATAGCCCAGGGGAAAGCCTAATTTGGGGTAGCTCAATAACTGGATCAGATGCTATGATAAACCCCCGGGGCCCTGGGTTGGGACCTGATGTAGTGGGTGGGCCTTGACCCCCCTACCTTGTCTCTCACTGCCAGCTTTTTGGTAGGGACAGAGCCTCTGGGGGGAGTAGTTGGAGCACACAGGAGTAAAAGAAGCCACAGCTGCGGCCCCCTCTGGGACGACTAAGCCACTGGAGAGAGTAGAACCATGGCCACACCACTAGGCCAGCTGGTCATTGGACTATCCTTCTATGCTTTCAACAAATCATTGTTTTAAAAAGCTCAGTTATTACTTTGAAATTTGATGTAACCAGCCTAATTGTTCTTATGTTACTCTTGAAAGGTTAGCCCTCTACAAGAGCTCATCAGACGCCCATCAAAGTCAATGGACAAGCTTCTGTTCACTTTGATGGGGGCTATATTGGGCTCTGCAAGTCTAATAAACAACACAGACCAATCATTCTTTCTAAGTATTCCTCAGCTGGCTGGCAGGCTAGAAAATGCCACCATTCTGTTAAGTTAGACAGCCTCAGTGCTGAGTCGTCTTGATCTTGTTCTCATGTGCCATCTAGTGGCCATATAGAGTTCATGCAGCTCTCTCTAGAGCAATAATCGTAGATGGCAAAATCCTCAGAGCACCCTGCCAGTGTGGGATTGTTCCCTCCACTGTATTCTCCAGCACTGTCCTGGCCAGTTCAACATGACCAAAGTGGTGGGATCTCCACCACTTCATGGAACATGTACAGATACCTAGAACAAAATGCTGCTATCTACATCTGGGCACATTGTGGGGGGGCGCTGCCCCTTAAAGCGTACAATCTATGAGACAAGCAATGTATGAAGGGTGGGAGAAAAGGAATACAATCTAATATAGTTAGGCATTTGAAATTTTTGTTGTTATATGCAGGGCTGGTAGCAGCACTGCCTATTATTAAGATTGCCTGACACTTCCAATTCTAAGACCATGTTTTCAGATGTTTATAACTTTGCCAAAAAAAACTATCTGGGCTGAAATCTTGTATGCCATCTGTATGATGCAGGTTGAATTTTTTTTATTTATTTCAGCCAAAACAGTTCAGTTACTTTCAAGAACAAGGCTAGGGGAAACGTGTTATTTTGCCCATGTTAAAGAACTCTGGTAACTTTTTCTTTGAATAGTTCTAGTGCCCCCATGCTTTGAAGCAGGGTCTTGAAATTTGATGGGACGGGAGGGGGGGAGATGGGAGGGCTTTAGGTCAGAGGTGTGCCTTTGGCCAATTTAAAAGGCTTTGAAAAATCACAGTTTGCAAATGCTCATTAAAGATGTCTTTGATTTTAGCAGCTAAAATTTCTAGCCTTACCAGCATGCTCCTTCCCCTCATAGTTCCTTTGTGTGACCAGACTGCACATGCACCATCCCCACAAAGAGACTGAGACTGAAATGCACCAAACCAGGGCTACTGGACTTTCCCTGTCATGGCTGCTCCCTGCTCCCAGGGTGCGGCTGGGCATTGGAACTGCAAATAGAAGGCTGTCTCTCCTCTCTATGACCCACCTTGTGGAGGAGGAAGCTGCCTGACTTGAATGCAAGAGGGACAGACTGGAGGGAGGGAAGGGAGTAGATTGGTACAAAGAGTCTGGTGAGACTGATACTGGAGGGGGGAAGAAACCAGAACTGAGTGGACAAGAGACTGGGACTAAGAGCTGGCAGTGTGGGGAAGAAGGAAGGCAAGAACTGGTGTTTGGGTAAGGAGGCTGGGACTGGGAACCAGTAGTGGAGGAAAACTGGGGCTAGGAACTGGTGCAGGAAACAGTGGGGACTGAGAGCCAGTTGGATGAGTGGGGTTGACCAAGATAGGATTAGGAGTTTGTGAGGGGGGTGAGATTGGGACTATCTGGCCAAGGAAACTGAGACTAGGAACCTGCGGACAGGGATCAGTGGGGGAAGGGGACAGATCTGACAAGGAGCTGGATGTGAGGGGGAGAACTGGGACTGGCTGGGCAAAATAACTAGGACAGGGAAGTAGTGGCGGGAAAGGCACTGAGATTGGCTGAAGGGCTCAGGGATGAGGATTAGAACTGGGAGCCAGTGGCGAAATGGGAGAGACAGAACTGACAAGGAACTAGAACTGGTTGAGCAAGAAGAATGAGACAGAAATGAGAACTTGAAGGGTGGATACTGGGACTGGGTTCAAAAGGAGAATGTGACTGGGATGAGGAGCAAGGGGTGGGAAAGAGATGAGACAGGTTGGAAGGGACTAGACAGAAGAAGTCAAGCTTGGGGAAAACAGGCAGAAGAGTCTGTGCCCTCTAGAGACCACTTCCTTCCAGAACTTGGAATAGAACCCCAGCTTCCTGAGTCTCACTATTCCTCTGCTCTCGGAAAATACCTGTGAAACTCACTGGCAAAGTTTGTATCTCGTTCACTTCTAATACAGGTCCACATAGAGGATGAGAACCTAATACTGCTGTTACTCAGTTAGTTCGAGTGACAGAGGTCGGTATGGTGGCTCTGAAGGTTCCAACCCTGCTGATGACCCATGTGAATATAAACATGATGCCACTGTGATGAATGTTTTTCAGTTCTTTATAAGCCTAGGACACTGCACACAAAAAGCTATGTGAAAGGAACAGTATCAAGGTTGCAAAATCAAGCACTCAAAAGTTAGGAAATGCCAGAACTAGGGTTGTCTAAGCAATCTTAGGCCCCATTGAAAGTATGCATTATGATACAGTCTTTAATTAAATGATCACATACTATGTTTTCCACAAACCCCCCTGGATAGGAGGCACCTGTTCTAGGGATAAATTAAGATTGTGTAGTAAAAGGAGGTGTAGTTTGTAGGACCTTTGCCTCATTTGTTGGAGTAGTTGGAAAGGGTGTACTGAACGAGGAAGTGGACTGCAGGAACAAAATGGACAGTTCCATGTTTAAGTTGAATGCTGCCCTGGAGAACTGGATTCTTCCCTGCCTCTGCCATAGAGTTCCTGTGTGATGCTAGGCAAGTCACTTAAACCAGCCTTTTCACTCCTGGTCACTAATTGTGTGTTCCTCATTTTCTGGCTGCACAATTGGATTCCTTGGGAACTGATCTGCAGAAGTGAAGCTGCAATTGCAGACAGTGGGAGCGGTGCTTGGAACACATAAAATGCTGTGTAATGCTCAGTACTTGAAAAATCAGGACCTAGGTGTTGGAAAGTGGGCACTCAAAATTAGCAGAAAATGTTTATCTTAATCTCTCTGTTCTCCACCTGTAGAATAGAGATCATAACCACCCCTTACCTCCCAGGGGCTATGTGAAGAAAAGCCAATGGGGAGATTAATAATAACTGTTTTCAGAGCAGAGTTTGACTAATGCACAGTAAATAAGGCCCAGGGTCACACACTGAACAAGGAGGATGAACAAAACATTCAACAGCTGCTCATGAAGTGAGCGTACTCCATCCTGTGCACTAAATGAGGAAGGGATCCAGTGGGGAAAAAATAGTCTGTGAAGAGGCAGTTAAAGACTATATCATAACGCACATGCACCAAGGGGGCCTCATTAAGAGTTGCAGAAGCAACCTTAATTCTGGCATTTCTGAACTTTTGGGAGCTTAACTTTGCAACCCTAATGGTCATTTAATTAGATTTTTGTGTGTAATCAATAGATAACATGTCCCTCAACCTTGCCATCAGTAAGTGATTAATATTCTTACAGGCATGGCAACAGAAGTGGGTCTTGAGGAGGGAATTGAAGGACGTGAGGGTAGTGGCGTTAGGAATCAGTTCACAGAAGGCATGCCGTGCGTGGAAGGAGATACTAGCAACTTTATCACTTGCCATCTCCTTCCATCTTTTTTCCCAGGACTATGGACTATACAAGGATACAGTGATATCGTTTCCTCAGAAAACTTCTCCTTTACTTCTAGCCTGTGCCTCTTAACTTGTTTCTGCTAACCTGCACCTACCTGAGTTACGTATTGTATAAAAAGGTAATCACATTACTTATTACCTGTTACCTTTATTTTGACTTGTACAATAAATTAATTAAATAAATCTTCTCGTGTTCACATTTGCATGACAGATGCTGCATAAAATATAAGTCTTCCTCTAGGTGTCAGTGTTTGCTGTCAATTTGAAACCCAATATGTTACTGTGGTTCAAATATGCGTTAAAAGTTACTGGATCAAATTTACCGCTGGCGTGAGTGGCCCCACTCCTCTGAAGTGAATGGAATTGCCCTTGCTGCCACCTGTGGTGCAGCTGACCTATTGCATATAGTGGACAATGGTATGTTGAGTCTTGTCAGTGGCACCAAGAACTTCAGAAGGTTAATTTTCCCTGTGCACATTCCTAAAATTCTGGTACATCTCAAAGTGTTACTGCATAAATATATCCGTGGGAACATGGGTGGGTGGAAGCGTGTGCTTTTTAAGGTAAGTTTCTTGGTTTTTCTAATTCACCTAGAGTCCTTCCAGTGACTCTCAACCTTAGATGTCTCCTTCAAAGGTCTTTTGTAATTCATGTACTAATAAAGTATCCTAAGAATTGCTAAGTCTGTTGTAACAAAACCTGAAACTAGGTGAAAACTTAACTGACTCAGATCTCGCTATAAACCTGTGTGAAGCTTTCGGTTGGTTTCAGCCTATTTTCAGACAAACCTGGAACAATTTACAGTTTTAAGTGGCAACCACAAGAATCATAGAATCATAAGACTGGAAGGGACCTTTCAAGGTCATCTAGTCCAATCACCTGCACTTATGGCAGGATCAAGCATTTATCTAGACCAACTCTGACAGGTGTTTGTCTAACCTTGCCCTTAAAAATCTCTAAGGAAGGAGATTCCACAACATCTCTAACCAATTTATTTCAGTGCTTAACTACCCTGACAGTTTGGAAGTTTTTCCTAATGTCCAATCTAAACAGTCCTTGCTGCAATTTAAGCCCATTGCTTCTAGTCTTATCCTCAGAGGTTAAGGAGAACAATTTTTCTCCCCCTACCCATAAGGCTTGTTACCCTGTCGAAGAAAGCTATCAGGTTGGTTGAAGATGATTTTTTCTTGACAAATTCATGCTGACTGTTACTTATCATCTTATCATCTTCTATGTGTTTGCAGATTCTTTGCTTAATTATTTCCTCCATTATATTTCCAGGTACTGAAGTTAAGCTGACTAGTCTGTAATTCCCCACGTTATCCTTATTTCCCTTTTTATAGATTGGCACTATATTTGCCCTTTTCCAGTCTTCCGGAATCTCCCCCATCTTCCATAAATTTTCAAAGATAATCGTTAATGGCTCAGATACCTCCTCAGTCAGCTCTTTGAGTATTGTAGGATGTATTTCATCAGGTTCTGGTGACTTGAAGACATCTAACTTGTCTAAGTAATTTTTAACTTATTCTTTCCCTATTTTAGCCTCATATCCCACCTCATTTTCACTGGCATTCACTATGTTAAACATCCAATCACTACTAACTTTTTCAGTGAGAACTGAAACAAAAAAGTAATTTAGTCATTTAGCGTGGTCACACTGGAACTAAGCAAAACATGACATTTTTGCTGAGTTTCACTTTGAGATTTAGGATTTGTTCAGACCTGAAATTCAAAGCAGAACTTGGCCTGCAAAACCAAGTGAACTGAAAGGAATTAGAAAAGTTTCATCCATCCGCCACATTAACATCTGGATAAAAGCTGCTAAAAAGCAAAAGCAACACTAGCTTTGTTTGTATTAAGAGTGAAATTCACCCTGGGGCAGTGAGCCAGTGAGAAATCCTCTGCACAATCTCAGCCAAAGGCATGGCAGAATGGTGGGGCCACAGGGTACAATAATCGAGTATATGGGATCTCTACTTCCTCAGCATGCTGTTAAAGTCCTGGGCCTGAGTAGCGCAGCAGAGAGTGGCATTCGGGAGGGTGGCCAAAGATCTGATAGTTCAGATCCATTGACCCTAACTTAGCCGCTGTCTACTCCAGCCCATATGCGGAAATAACAGCCAGGCATTGTCAGTTCCACTAAAGTAACTGGGAATTTTCCATTGCCTGTAATGGATGGAGGATCAAGCTCAGAAATCTCTATCTGAGTTGACTCTTGTCTGTGGGCCCAGCCCTGGAAGGTATTCAGTATGTCCAACCCCCGCTGATGACCATGGGAATAGAGGGCATCCAGGACTGGGTCCTATTTAAGATACTGGGCTGTCCCTATGCACCATCACAGTAGCTGAGGTCAGATGGGATTGCCTGCAGGAATGCTTCTAGATCAGGGGGTAGGGCGCAGGAAATCTTCTGGAAATCTTGCTTTTCACTTTGGTGCAAGTGATCCTGAACCTGCTGCACTTAAGGGCACAGTGTAAAGTGCATTATAATAGTTTCTTCATTAAACACTGCCATGGTGCTCACCAGCGGAGAAGAGCTCATAATTTAAATCCAACTATTTTTTGGACATTCCTTTATTTAGGGTCATGTTTGTTTTTAACTAGAGATGGTTCTGAATCAAAAATCCTGGATTCTATCTCTTGTAATATCTCTGGGGAGGGAAGGGTGAGCAGAGCTGGATTTGCTCTGGATTTGCATCTCCTGGCTGACATCTTTATCTTTAATGGGCCTGTTGTATACTTCATGAGAGTGAAGAGACAGCACTCAAGTGATTCTTTATTGGCACCTTGCTAATATGACAAGACCCTGTAATTCTTAATGGATCTCATACATTATAAATGAAGCCAAATTCACACATATGAATACCATGAATTGTAAAAGGGGCTGGAAATCCAGCTAGATATGGGAGTCCCAGGCTGCCACATCTTTGTTTTAATAGCTTAATTTTAGAGTCAAGTCCATTTATTTTTATTGGCATTTGAAAAAGAATGATAGATGCAAATGCTCAGATTATTATGAAGTGCACATATTAAACATAATTACAATCACAATCATGTGGAATTAACAAGCTATATCTTTTTTATTATTGTAATAACATAAAATAGTCTCCAAAGAGACAATCCACTTACAATCAGTAGAAGGAAATCAGGTGGTTAATACAATATGTCTTGAGAAAACAAAAATATGCCACAATTCATGCATGCAAAATAAAAAATTGTACCCCACTTCCAATTTATATTCATACCACCATAAACTAACAAATTCAATCTGACAAACACCATGTTTTAGGACTCTGTGCCTTCTGAGGCATTAATACAGTTTTATGTTACACATTTCATCTTGCTCTCCTTTATTTTTATTCTTTGTATTAGGTCTTGGGCTAAAACATGAGAGTTGTCTTACAAAAAAGAAGATATTCAAGGATCTCCATTGTGTTCTCTTCAGAAAGACACCCTTTGATCAGATGGAATTTATTGCATAACAGAAGATCAAATTTAACTAGTTTGTCTAATGGCAATCAACAGGAATAAAATCAAATCTTCTATAAAAAAATCTATTTGGAAGCTCAGGAGAGAAGAAATCCAAGACCAATTAACTGTAATTTAAAGCACCATAATGGCTGTGGGATGACGCTGCATGAGGCACAATTTATGTCTCCTTTCCAACCAGTCATTAAGTTCATTTTAATTACTAGCTATTTACTACAGCCCCTATGCTCCCCTCCACTGTGTGGTGAAAATAATGTAAATAATCCCACAGTAATTTACAAGGGCACATGGTCCTTCCCTGCCACATAGCTGTCTCTGTCCTTTCTGGGAAGCTCCACATGCCTAATGACCTGCTCTGGGAAGTGAAAAGAGGTCAAGGACAGAAGCAAGAGCAAGAAGTTGATTTTACACAACATTAATGCCCTTGTATAACTCTGCTCAGAGCAACACTAACTAATTCCCTGAGCTCTGTGACCACCATCACTGGGGTCACAGAGTGTGACAGTGGCTCCAGGATCAATGCACCAAAACCACCAACCAGCCATAATGCTGGTACTCCAGTGGGGGGAACAAGGCTGAGCAGAATGTTGAAGGACAGGCCCTCATGTAACCACCTGGAGCTCTCCAGGGCTAGGAACAGTTTTTTCTGTATATTCTAGATCAGAGATCCCCAAATTGTGAAGCACGCCCCCTCGGGGGGCATGGAGGAATGTTGAGGGGGCCCAGCAGGGCCTGGGCCAGCCCCCATGGGGGGCGAGGAGGGAGTGCCACCTAGCCCCACTCTGCCCACACCTCTGCTACAGTCCCACCCCCCCCCCCCAGATGAAGCCCCAGCACCTGGTCTGAGTCTTGGAGTTTAAGGCCAAAAGGGACTACCAAGTCGTCTAGTCTGTCCTTCTGTATATCACAGGCCACCAACACCACCCAGCACCCACACACTAAACCCCACAACCATAAATCTTTGAATGCAGGTGAGTGGTACCCATCAATCTCGAGGCAAAGGGAGACATGTACCCATCCAAGGACAGAATATGGCTTCAGGTGGTTCCACTACCTGCTGTGGTTTCTGAGTTTACCTTTTTCTCAAACCACAGCTAAGAACCAAAAGAAACACTAGATTATCATTGTGAATTACTGTTATTATTTGCTCAGTTCTGACAATGTTCTTGGTGCTGTCCAATGCATAAGAATACAGTTCCCCTTCTGAAAAAGACAGTCTGAAAGACAGACACAAAGAAGTCAGGACACATTAAGACATCTAGAGGTGGGGATGGCTTAGAGGGTTTATTCTTTTTGATAGGTTTTTTTTCCCATTATCAATCACTTATTGTGGCCCCAGTTCAAAATGTTTGAGCCAGAAGGTTCATTCTGAGGGACAAAACTGCTCAACTTACTTATGAGTAGTCCTATTTGACTTCAATATGTAGGGTCAAAAGATTACTTAATAATCAGGTTTTAAAAGCCTTATAACTTGGAAAGTTACTTTAAAACATTAAATGCCCCAATGTTTCTTTCAAGACAGATCTTAGTCAAAGTCTAATATCTTAGGTAAGCCAAGTTATGCTGTCATGAGAAAGGTGGAAGTGAAACCACGTTATGAATTGTTGATGTAATATGTACTTGATATGAAACTCTCATGCATAGAGTTTAAGATAAAAAGCTTTGTACAATGGACCCAAAAAAGGATGGCTAAAGCAACAGCACCAGATAAATGGGATAGCATGGGTCAAATGTAGTACTCTTTTCCTGGATGGAGTCTCAGAAAAGCCAACTCCAGTGGACACTGATCTGAAGAACTTCTGTGTGTTGCACAGTATCTGGACAAAGGAGGGGGAAGGAGGTTGATGCCCAGATCCAGATGAATTTGACCATGCTTAATATTGAGAGCAGTGTAACTTTGGGCTGAGGGTTTCTTAGGTGAGAGTAGAGGTGGTGGGTAGGACACAGGCAGAGTAGTGAAAGGACAGTGAGCAAGTGGCTACAGGGCTGAATGCTGTGGTATCTTTGGCTAGGGTGCCTACAAATAGAATTGCCAGTATGCAGTTTTGTGTACATTTTCAGTGTGTTACAAATTCTTTGTTTCTGAGGTGAGCGTGTGACTTAAGAGGGTATGCGTGCATACATGGGCACACAAATAATCAGCTTGTCTTAAGGTGCAGTCTCGTTCGTCAGATGTGAGGCAGGAAGTCAGTCTGAGGACTCCATTTCTCTACCCTTTTTTCCTCCTGGGCTGGTTGTTAGTACAGTTTCCTATTCTTCTTGAAAGTCTAGTCATTAGTATTATCAGGCTCAAAGCTGGATTTTCCAAAAATTATGAAGCTCCATGTAGCTCCCTGAGTTCAGAGGTATCTTCCTCTGATACTGTAGGATGCTCATTAACTATTTTTCTGCCTAACTGCCTAAGGGTTATATCTTCAGACTTACTATAGCTGCCTGTCCAGGAGAAAAGTTTGACGCTTACCCATCTTGATATAACATTCAGACACTGACACTGACACATACCAGCTTCGTAGTAGTTCATTGCTTTCACTTGAAAGGTAATGACTGGCTGTTTCTTTCATTTTCTGGATCCAGATCTTACTCTTATTGAACTCAATGGCAAAACTCCATTGCTTTAAGTGGTGGATGGTCATTAGTGAGAGATTCTGAGTTTCTTGTCTTTTTGTTTCTAAACTGCTTTGATTGTAATTAAGAAGAAGAAAAAGGGAGAAAATTGTGTAATTCTCATGTGGTGAAAATTTGCTGCTGTATGAAATTTAAGCATATGGAAGTTTTGCTTCCAACTCCCCATACACCACTTAGAACTTCATTAGGTAATCGATAAAGGCATGTTAAGAACCGATATACTAGATCAGGTTTTACCAGTAGACACATATGCCATACATTTTCAAAGCATTACATGGGTCTAATTGCACAGCTCATTAAAATCATCAGAGTCACTCTACTGAAAAAACCCCACAATATTACAGGGACTCTGAGGACGGATTGACAGCATCTCTCTCCAGTTTCACTCAACAGCCTTCAAAACTATCAAGAGAACCCCAAAATGCATGATTGCTTCCCTAAGAATGGACATAGGAAAAAGCTTGGTGTACCATTAGCCTGCTTAGAGCTGGTCAGGAATTTTCCAATTAAACATTTTTTCATCAGAAAAATCACAATTTGTTGTAACTGAAACTGTGCAGGAAAGGGTCAGTTTTCATGAAACTCCTGATTCAAAATAATTTTGAAAAGAAGTTTTGAAATTGTGAAAAGGTCTTATTTTCTATATGGAGAAATGTCATTTGTTGGCTTGAAATGACTTTTTGTGTCAAAATTTTAGTTAATTTATGTTACAAATGGATTTTAAAAACTTTAAATAGTCAGAACTGAAACAAAACATTTTAATGTATCAAAACAATGTTTTGATTGACCCAGTCTGAAATTTTTATAGATTATCAGTTCATGAATATTTTTGAGATTAGCTCTTTATCCCAATTCAGGACAAGAAAATGTTTTGATATCTCAACAACCCTCACAGAACAGGAAACCATTTTCCCCCCAGTTCTAATCCTAATCTGACCCTTCTCACCTCTTTCCTACCTTTGTTAAATGAGGCTTTCTTTCCAGACCGTGGGCAGTGTCATTAGAACTAGGTATTGCGTAGATTTCATATCTATTTGATTATGGCATTATATCACCTCAGTTATGACAGTGGTAGAGTAGAGATGATCACACTCTCTTCACAAAAGATGGTCATTAAAAACAAGAGCTGATCTGTTTCAGTCACACATCCCAGTTCTGATGATAAGTAACACTGAAATAACTGCTACCTGACTTTCTCTCGTGGTTTGTCCACTCTCTCTCTACCTACTGTACACACATACCCTCTCAGGAAATTAAGATCTCTGGCAGACAAAAAGGATTATTTTCATGGATTCATGGCTGACCCCATTTGGTTGCTTTTAAACCCCTCCAGCATTCTCCTGCCTCATAAATTAATGCACTAACCTTTCTTCATGAATATTCCCATTAGAGCATTGGGGAGAGGGGAAAAGGAAATTTTGCTTCTGTTTTTGAAACCAGGTTTTTGTTTTGTTTTTAGATTCATGAAATAGCTTGACAATGCTTAGGTAGTTAGTATGTTGTGACCACTGCATATTATACTAATCATAACTGTCTCCCTGTTTTCTTGCAATTCCCTGGTCTAGTTGTTGTTTTCACCTGTTGTCTCTTGCTTAGGTGAGTGGCTCTTTGGGGCCTCTAGTGTGCTACTGGAATTCAAATAACTAGTAATATTAAGAGTAATACTAAACCTAGAATAAAGTTCAGAGGTTTGTTTTCTTTTGTTGCCATTTTTCCAGCAGGAAAAGCAGTTTCCCTCTCTTTCCTGAGAAGTGCGACATTCAGAAAAAAGTCAGAGGATGATTCATTTAGTGATGCAAGTGAAGTGACATAAGGCACGAATCTGATCTAAGATAAAAATATGTGAAATTAAGGATTTATAATGGAAACACTGGCACAACCTTAATCATGTGTGTTCTACAGAGCATCACTAAAATTACAGAGGGGCTAGCTTGAAGGAACCTTAATAGATTTATGGGGGAAATGCTATAACTATTTCTCCCTTCCAGATTTGTTGAGATAAGTCCATATCTATGTGGGTCAGCTGAAGGTGCTGATTAGCATTTAAAAGGTTGACTTGACCTTCCAGCTCACAATACATGTACATTTCACATAGGCACAGAACCACACAAACAAGAAAAGACCAGAATAAAATTTGTGTAGGACAAGAGGATATTAGGCTTATTAAAATAACATAGGACTTCCCCTAGAGGGGGTAATTAGCATGATATAATCACACTGATGTGCATGGGAAAAAATGGTCAGTGCAAGATATTTCACAGCATCCCATGTCATTAGTAGTTATCTCATGGAAATATGAACCTCTAATTCTCTATTGCTTAACACATTCCCTCCACCACCCATCATCACTTCTCATTAAAAAGTTCAGTCTGGGAGTCCTGACAGGCTACACAGTGAGTTAGCATCTCTTTGAAAGAGTCTAATACCCAGGGGGAGGGGAATCCATCCAGCAAACTCACAAAATTTTACATTTACTCTGTTTCACATTTTTCTAATTTAGAATTAAAGACAGAGAGCCAAATTCTGCCTCTGGTTACACTCATGCAGTCTGAGTAACCTCAGTAGGGTTTTACAGGTGTATCCAACAAAAGTAGTTGGCCCAGAGATTTCCCATTTCCCTCAGCAACAAACTGATCTCCATCTCAGAGTAGCCATCAGGCTGACCCAGATTGTCTTACAAATAGGGGGTATTTGTCCTCTTATATTATTCCTTAATGATCAAAGTGATTGGCTTTCTTCTTCATAGCCTTCTACTTTATGATCTACTTTGTTAAAAATTCTTACTATTGTCATATGTTGGTTGTATAGTTCAAGTTTCTATGGCCATTTATAAGATAAAATAAATGTTGTAATTTATAAACTGTGTCCAGTTACAAAAACGTTGTGACATAGGTACAACAATTCACAACACACAATTTTTAATCACAGAGAAAAGGTGTGGAAGGTAATGTCTTTTACTGGACCAACTTCTGCTAGTGAAAGAGACACACTTTTGGGCTACAATGAACTCTTCTTCAGGCTCAAAAGCATGTCTCTTTCACCAACAGAAACTGGTCTAAGATATTACCTCATTCACCTTGTCTCTCTCTAATATCCTGGAAGTAACACAGCTGGAACAACACAGCAAATAATTTTTAATCACCACAAGCAAAAGAAAAGATGCCTCATCTCCCATTGTAAGCAAAAGCCTAAAAAAATAGGGTCTTTCAAGAAATTATGTTTAAAAATCAAAACAAAAGACCAACAAATTTTGCTCTGATGAATAAGCAGCGGAAGGGAATTCCAAATCTGGAGACCTTCAACTGAAAACACCCTGCCACCAAATATTTAAATCTAAGGGTATGTCTACATGTACAGCGCTACAGTGATGCAGCTGCACCACTTCTTCACATGTGGTGAAGACGCTCTATGCCATCAGGAGAGAGCTCACCCACTGGCATAAAAAAAACCCTCTGCAAGCGGCAGAAGTTATGCCTGTGGGAGAAGCTCTCTGCCAACATAGTGCTGTGCACACAAGCCCTTATGTGAGTGTAATGTATGTCACCCAGAGGGCGGAATATTCACACCCCTGAGTGTGATAAGTTTTGCCAACATAGGCTGTAGTGCAGACATAGCCTAAGACCTCTTCTCTCAAGTGACCCAACTAATCTTAACTGCTGTGATGACACATGGGAAGAGAGGTGTCTTATTTAAAGAGCCAGGGCTCAGCCTCAAGGCATTACACTGCACATAGATCAATGTCAGAAACTTGAATTGCAGTCTGAAGCAAATAGGAAGCCAGTGCAGTCCTCATAGAATTGAAGTAATGTGCTCCGTGGGGCTAATGCCACCAAGCAGATGCAGCTTAGTGAATATAGCGATCATGATAGGCACCAGACTCAACGGCGCTGGAGACTGAAACCCTCTATCCACAACCAAGTGCAAGGTAAATAATGTCATTGCAAGCTTCCCACATAGCCCTGCAAATGTGCCTCGACTCTGACCTGACGGGGCCACTTTTAAGGGGAGAGAATGGTTCTGTATCTATGCCCATTTGATCTTTGGCCTCTCTATTGAGAGAGTCAGCAAGAGTGACAACTGTGATGAACTCATGTGTCTAGTCTTTCAATGAAGTATCTGAGCATCTTCTAGTAGTGCATTAAGCAATGTGGCCAACATCTGTCATGGGTTTGTTCTCTCATTCTCTCCCCAAGAGAGAAGAGTATACAATGGTGTGTTGTGTTTTGGAATCTTTTTTTTTTTTAAAGAAAATGTTGCAATATGTTTCTATTGCAGCGTTATTGTACCGTATTAGTCCCAGGATATCAGAGAGGCAAGGTAGGTGATGTAATATCTTTTATTGGACTAACTTCTGTTGGTGAAAGAGACAAGCTTTCAAGCTACACAGAGATCTTCAGGTCTCGGATAGGTACTCAGAATGTCATACTCAATACAAGGTGGAACAGATTGTTAAAAGCAGAAGGAGTTAATAATGTTGCAAGAGACCATTCAAGATGAAGTGGGCAATTAACACCTCGGCAGTCATAGGACAAAGGAAGTTTAAGTGGGTTACAGGTTGTTGTATTGAGATATATAACCAGTATCTCTATTGAGTGCATGATTTTTAATGTCTGGCAAAGTTATGAATTTAAGCTATATGTTTATGTGAGAGAAGGGACGGTCAAAGAAATGCACCTTGCACTTAGATTGAAAGGCGGAGAGTCTTTAGTACCTGTGGGAATTCATTCCACAATCTTGGGCTGGTCCATGAGAAAGTTTTGTCTCCTGCACAGATGACCTTTACTGTAGAAATTTTCATTGTGCCAGAGGAACGAGTTGTTGACCACAGTTGACCCTGAGCTTTGGCGATCTTTTTGATATCCAGGACCCAGACCATTGAGCACCTTGAAGATAAGGACTGAGACCTTGAACTCAGTTCAATATGCTATGGGAAGCCAGTGTAGGGAGTAGAGGAAAGGTTGTGTGTGCTTGCAGTAGTCTGTGTTGCTAAGGAGACACACTGTAGTGTTTTGTACCAGTTGGAGTTTCCTAAGCACTGAAAGCTTCATGTCCAAATATATCACACTGCTTCCAGCTGAGAGATGAGGAAGGCAAGAATAATTGAGGCCAGTTTATCATTGCCAAGATGGGATGGAAGCTGTTAGCCAAGCAGAGATGGTGAAAATTTAGCATCAGTGAGGAAACCAGGAGCACTCATAAGCTGTGGACTGGATGGATCAATTGTAGATGTGTACCTTCAACTAAGGGAGACTGCAGTGTGGCTGCAAACACTTCAGAATGCTTTCTTCTGCCCACCAACATCACCTCTTGCTCAGGTTCAGCCTTAATCATCTGTTCTTCATCCAAAAGCTGATCTTGTCCAAACACTGAGCCATCTTGATTGCACTGGCATGGACCTATGTGGTAAAGGATAGGTAGAACTGTGTACCATTTGCATATGCTGGTGTTTGAGTCCATGTCATCTGACCCATTCACCAGTTCCTTGTGGCTTCATAGAGATAGTGAATAGGACTAGAGAAAGAATTGATCCTTGTGGGACTCCACAAGTGAGGGGGCTAGTATGGAGATGCAGTTTCTGATCACCACTTGTTACGCGCATCCCCCCAAAAGGGACTCAGACATTTTTAGCACATTACCCTGGACCTCTGCCACCCTTCTCAGGTGAGACGGGTCTATCTTAAGGTTGACAATGTTGAATGTTGCAGAGAGGTCCAAGAGGCTGAGAATGGATTGTCTGCCTTCTACCCATTCACAGCAGGAGATTATCCATCAGCACCACTCAAGTTGTTTCAGTTCCATGTTCTGACCAGAATCCACACTGTGCCACATCTATGCTACAAGCTTCAGTTTGATGAATTTACAGTTGGCCTTAGGCTAGCTTTTCTATGAGCTTGCCCCGGGATGGAAAGTTGGACCTGTAGGTGACTAGAAGTAGTGTATCCAGGGTGTAGTGTATCCATTGAAGAAATCCACTGGGATCTGAACTGAGGCCACCAGTTCATTTCTAATAGATCCCCAGAGGGCCCTCAGACAGTGACAACCATTGGCTGCTACCAGATGGGCTAAATTAGAACTGGTGATCTAGTACAAGTGCAAAGCTCTGTAACCTATTACTACCCCACTGCTATTGTTGTTAAACTTCCCAAAACTAGTTTTACAAAAAGGATATAAAGATATTTCATTTACCTGTATTTGTTCAACTTGAATCGCACTTAGCCTCCTACATTTCCAGTATGTCATTTGTCTTCACAGCTGTCATTCCCCTCATTCTCAGTCATGAGATCAGCATGTTAGGCACAGTTAGACTAACATGATGCTTGAATTTGAATGGTTTCCAAGAGATGCTAAAGAAAAGTCTGGACTTTTTTTTTTTACTGTTACTTTAAAATCAGCATGACAAAGATTTGTTTGCTTCAGTGAGCACTGAGTCGGTGATTTAATGCACATTTTTTATTTTATAAAAATAGCCTGCCTTCTTCCCTCCTTCTGCTGTACAAGAGTGCTTGAGGGTGGGACTGGCATAATAAGGTCAGTGCTGCAGTGCAGTGTAACAAACTTGTCAGTAAATGTTATTATCAAAAGCAGTGGCTCAAGATCATTGCTTTATTCAGCTCACCAGCTTAGGGAACAATTTCATGTCACACAACTTGCTGCTTACAGCAATGAACGATGCATAGATTAAAAAAAAACACAAAAAAAACCCCTTTCATTTAAAACCAGAATAAGATTAAGAATTAAGACATTGACACATCCCTAATTCTCTGTACATTTTGATAACAATATCTGCATGTGTTTTGTGCCCATCACCATAGTATTTAGGCTCCTTGGCTCCTAGTAAATTCTCTTTGTACTGCTGTAGTTGAAAATTCACATGTTGTAGGGAGATCCTCTAGCAGGTAAAGGTACTGAACTGCCTTAAACACAAGGCCATTCTTCCACCCCTTGACCATGTCAAGATTTCAGACATGGACATGGCAGAAAGTGTCAGAGAGAGGCAACAAAAATATTAAAGCAGTGAAAATATTTCCATACAAGGAGAGACTGAAGAGATTAGCAGTGGACTATTTAATTTTCAGGGGTCATAATAGAAAAATGTAAAATAATGAATGATACAGAGAAAGATAACCAGTCACTTATGCTGTCACATCATACAAAACCAAGGAGATGCAACACAACTAAAAGTCCAAAAATCTAAAATTGATTAAATGTATTACTTTAACATAATGCATAATTAATCTGTAGAACTCTTTGCCACAAGATATTCATGGGGGAAAACAAGCAGAATTTTTAAAAGGATTAGCTACTTATAAGAATAATGAGAAAAAATGACGACAAGATATAGAAATCTCATGCTTCAGCACATATGGCAACCACTAACTGCCTGGATTGAGGGAGAAAGTTCTTATATACAATAAAATCTCCATAACTGTCCATTATTTGGATTTCTTTTTCTGAATTGTCTGGCTATTGCAATAAGATTCTGGACTAAACAACTAATCTGATCCATTATTGCAGTTACTATTTTCATGGCTCCTGGGATACAGGGCTTATTGGAGCTTTAATCTGCCACATTTATAATGTGATGCCACTTTACATGCAACATTACAGGGTTAAATCTGTTCAATCAGTCAAATACTCTGACTGAGTGCCCCTGAATGCTTTGAAACAGTGGTTCTCAATCAGGGGTATACATACCTCTGGGGGTACGCAGAGATCTTCCAGGGGGTACATCAGCTCATCTAGATATTTGCCTAGTTTTACAACAGGCTACATAAAAAGCACTAACAAAGTCAACACAAACTAAAATTTCATACAGACAATGCTTTTTATACTCCTCTATCTACTATGCACTGAAATGTAAGTTCAATATTTATATTCCAATTGATTTATTTTATAATTATATGGTAAAAATGAGAAAGTAAGCAATTTTTCAGTAATAGTGGGCTGTGACACTTCTGTATTTTTATGTCTGATTTTCTAAACAAGTAGTTTGTAAGTGAAGTGAAACTTGGGGCTATGCAGCACAAATCAGAATCCTAAAAGTGGTATAGTAGTATGAAAAGGTTGAGAGCAACTACTTTAAAATATAGCTTCTCCTCTTCTCCAGCTGCTTTCTCCCAAACCTCTTTTTTTTCTTCCTTGCCTCCCTTTTCCCATTGGATCTCCATATTGAATTAGCCTTATCTGAGAAATTATGCAAGTCTTTCCACTCCACTTCATTCTAGTAACTGAAGGTCTCTTTGGCTCGCTTACCCCTGCAATGATGATCTGAACAGGCATCCCATTTTGTAATCCTATATACTGAAAATGTTTAGTGAGCAGATTGTTCAAAATGATTTAAATTAGTATCGCCCTGTACATCATTCTGACATTCACAATTGATCTTTAAGCAGATGAATATTTTGTAGAAGGTCAATATGCAGCTAACATTAATGAAAAGATAGCCTCTAACACTGGCCTTGGGAAACAT
The DNA here is from genome assembly GCF_026122565.2 of Emydura macquarii macquarii. Classification (NCBI taxonomy): domain Eukaryota; kingdom Metazoa; phylum Chordata; order Testudines; family Chelidae; genus Emydura; species Emydura macquarii. Next base: position 12,742,323 of record NW_027130520.1, on the reverse strand, counting down.
CTCTGTTTCACAGCAGTTTTAATGTAAAGAACCACTGAATCAAAAGATGCTTTCTCTAAAGAAGGAATTGCCACTAGCAGTCCAGCTATCCCGGTATCCTGCCTTTGACAGTGGACAGCACTCGATGCTTCAAAGGGATATGCTAGAATCCCTATAATGGATGGTGATGGCATAACTTGCCTGTAGGTGAAATTTCTAAACCCCCCTCTGCCCCCATCAGCTAGTGGTTGGCTAATGCCCTGAAGCATGAAGGTTTATATATGGGTTTATCCTATCTAATGCAACTGTGCATGTTCTCATTACCCATATAAATGTCAAATCCTTTTTTGAATCTTGCTAGGAGGCTAAAGGAAAAGGAGATCATGTAAATTAAGGGAAGTTATTAAAACCATACATCAATCTGTTGAACTGATCAGTAAAATACGAAATAGTTGTTAAAAAGGGGGTTAGTTAATGGGGTGTTCTGGTTCTTGAAGGAAGAGAGGAATCAGAAGGGGGGAACCAGTGTCCAGGCTACCCCTTCTAAGCAGTCTCAACTGAAGAAAGACCCTGGGGACAACATGGGCAGACAGAGCAAGAGGAAATGGTCCCCGATGAAGACTGAGTCTTGGGGCCAGGAACCTTGTAGTGTAGGGTGGGGCAAGGTTCCCTCTCTCCCAATCAATCAATCCAACCAAGACCAACTCCCTGACTGGGAAAACTGCACACAGCTCCCTGGTCTCAATGTGAAGCGGGAAAATAGGGACCTTTTTGCCAGTGGACTGTCAACTCCAGGAGGGAAACTGGCAACCCAGAGTCCTTTTCCTAAGCTCTGGAAAAAGGATGGGAAAAACCACAGCAGACAGCCCACAGAACACTGGTTTGGGGGGGGGGGGGGGGGGGGGACTTTTGCTATCAAGGTTTTATGTTTGAGATCACTTTCTTTTGAAAGACTTTTGTGGCCTGCCCAAGTGGAGCTGGGCCAGGGAAATGTAAAAGGCCTGCTGAGAAGAGGGAGTCAGAGGCCCAGGGTGATAAGCCTGTCACAGTTACCTTGCTGTCTAGTTAATCATGGCACAACCTAAATATGGCAGTACAGTAGGAACAGAAGGAAGTATCCCAATAGGCAGAGCTCAAACTGAATGGGCATGCAGAGGTACCTTTAGCTGGCTAGTAAGACTGCCACATAACTGATCTGAAAGTGTGTCTACAGCTTCTGGGAGGCCATCCCACCTCCAGGGATAGGTCACACCTAGCAGTGAGTTCTGCTAGAGACAATGGGAGGGAGAGAGCATCCCAACGGCAGACAGTGGGGATTAGGAAGTAGTTACAAGCTGAACAAACTGTGCCTGGGAGCCCACCCAGACCCAGGCACAGGAGGGAAAAGTTGGGTAGCAGCAGCTGAAGAGCATAGGGTAGATCTTCACCTGGTGTAAGTTGTCATAACTCTGCTGAAGTCATTGGAGCTATACCAGTCTACACTAGCCCAGAATCTGCTCCCGCAATCTGTCATGGAAGTTGTCTCAAATTAAAAAAAGAGGAATAATGGAGACGAGAGAGAAGGTGTGGAAGAAAGATAAGGTAGCAGTGAAGCGAAAAGAGAGAGGGAGAGAGATGGGTGGAAGGAAGAAAAGAAAGAGCTGAAAGGGCAATACATTCTTAGTGAGTGTGAGGGAGGAGAAAATTGGGAAGATGAGGAAGGAGAAAGAGACAAGTAGATACAGAGATGGAGTCAGGGAAAGTGGAAGGAAGAGAGAAATTAGTAGAAATGAGATATAGTAGCAAAGAAAGAAAGCAGAGGAAGAAATGTGTTGGGTGGGAGAAGGATGATGGAGAGGAGGAGACCAGGAAACAGGGGAAATAAAGAGAGGGTTGGGGAGGAAATCAAGGACAGATAGAAAGAGAGGCAACTGACATATCAAATAATTAAAGCTGAGGAAATACTGCAGAATCCTGCACAGCCTCTTGACTTCAATGAATTCACAACAGGCATGAACATTCCTATTATATTCACTTTCCATAACCTTTTCTGTGCCTGAATTTTTATGGTAGAAATATTAGAAAAGAACAGATTTCCAGATGCATGTGGAAGTACTGATGTTGTGTACTCATCTAGTCATGTAGTAAAACAATATGATGTAATTTCTCTGACCGATCACAGCTAATTGACACAGCTTAAAAAGCAAATGCCAAGCACTTGCAAAGAACTGTTTTCAATCAATCCTGAGTGGGAAATAAATTCACATACACCAAAAAAAAAAAAAAAAAAAAAAATCTAACCCATCTGAAAAATGAATAATCTAAAGAAATCACCACCTGCTTATGGATATTCCATGGATAGCCCACAAGCAAAAGAAGTGGCAATTTCAAACAAATTATTCACTGTGAATTATTAGCTCAGCTCTAAAAATAATAGAAGTTCTTTAAAAATGAAGGGAGGAAGACAGATAATGAAATAGAGATGGAAGAAAAGAAAGGGGAATGATTCCCTTCCCTGAGCTCCCATTTGTCTAGTTCTGTCTCCGAGTCAGTATGAATGGCCAAATTACTGTCTGGTGTCAGGAAGGCAGATAGAGCTGGAGAAAAGAGCTGGAAACGATAACACTGAAGCCCAAAAGTCAATAAAACATGTCACATATTGGTGGAGAGCACCATAACTAATGGGTACTGTCAGCTTTTCCATTACAGTAAATGAGGAATCTATTTTAGAGATCAGACAAAAGATCATGGAAGTCAGAAATTAAGGTAAAGTAAAGAGTAATGGCTGCTTGTAATTGCTATATAATATTATCCGGTTGCATCTTCAATATATGTCCCTCTAACTTCAGTTGGAGCTGCCTGGTACTTAATACTTCTGAAAATTATGCAACTTGGATTTAAGAGCTTACTTTCAGACACCCGTTTTTTAAAATCTTGGCCTTATTATAAGGCTGCTGTCCTCCGACTCTTCTTCTGTAAAAAGGAGAGGGTCAGAACAATTAATATGTATTCCTCTTAATTCTTCTTACTATCATATCCTAAACCATTGTATAGAATTACTGTGTACTGCTAGACAGCTGTTGCATCACACCCCGGAATTGGCTGTATTTCAGTAGTGAGTAAAGTGATCCTTATGTCAAAGTAGTATTATGACAAGGCTGAATTTCCTAATGTGTAAAATGCTTTGAGATCCCAAAAGGTGCCATAGTAGTGTGAAATATTATGCCCAACTTTTTTATAGGTTAGTTATTTAAAAGATTAAAACAAAATTTTTGACAGTGCTCAAAATATCCATTTAGGCACCTATGCAAATAGGTGAATTTTCAAGTGTTCAGCCCCCAGGAGCTCCCACTGTTGTAAATGGTTACCAACTGTGGATGATGAGTCCTTTTAAATATCTTGCTCTAATTATGCAGATTTATTACATTAAAATGCAAATTCTTAATGTCTGTGCTACTGTACAGCACAAAACTATCAGAAAAAGCTATAATATACTACATAAAATAAATATCCTGAATATGGCACAAAATGTAAATGTCAAAATAATTATTCATATGCTCTGTTTCATAAAATTTAAAAGTAGTATCACTGAGTTGAAGATTAATGAAATAATATAATTGGGGGGGGGGGGTAGAATTTCATCTGCCATTAAAAAGTAAAGAAAGAGCAAAGAATATAGTTTTCCCTAAGAACTACAGCAATCTAAATTTCCATCCTGTGTTAGGCATGATTCATTAGTATCTGTAGCCACTTGTTTTGTGTTAATAAAGTTACAATTAATTCTACATGGAAATCAGAATTTCATTTATATTACTATATCTGACACAAACCAAATATTTGGCATCCATCTTGCTTATATTTGCCTCCAAGGTGCTGGCCTTTATATACTCTCTGCAAATCTGGGTTAAACAAAGGAGGAGTCTGCGCCTGATTGATGCATGGCATGTTATAGGAGAGAAGGATGCTCATAACTTCTCAAGGAGCATCAGGTCTTTCATGTGGAGGTACCCACTGGTACTCTGGCTGGCTGATCAGCTGTTAATAAGGGAAGAATTTTAAAAAGATCTCCATCCCATAAATGAACTTGGACAGGCAGAGAAAAAGCAGTCAGATTGAAGAATCTACCCATCCAATTCTATCCCAAATGAAGATCAGGGAAAAGCAAGGAGCAGGGAGACATACTGTAACAGCATGGCACTCACCTCTCACAAGTGCCCCTTCTGGTCAAATGTGTCTGCAGTCTTTAAACAGTCCCAGCCCTAGTATCGGGCCATACCCCCAGGACTTCCTCCCTGGAGGCAATGGTTTCACCCTTTCTGGACCTTTCTGCCCCCAGCTCTCCAACTGGGGCACTAAGTAGTTCAGAACCCCTTCTAGGGGCTTATCACTGTCCAATTGTCAGCCACTTCCCCAGTGACCTTTGGGACGGGATCCTGCCCCACCCACTTCTCCAGGTCTCAGAACAGGGAACCTAAGAATATTAGCGACACACCACAATGTTCCTTTAACAAAACTGCTTCCATTTCCCTCTATCATTTCCCCACAACCCCAGCCTTCACCAATGCCACACCCTTAACTCAGAACTCTTCTATGTTCAGACCCCACAGCCTGCCAGGAGCTCTGGTTCCCTGTCAGCACTGAGCTGTCTGTGGTGTTGCAATTCCTTTTAGCCATTTGCATTCCTCTGGTTCCAACAAGAAACTGACTGTCTCTGGCTTTGCAGATCCTTTTTATACAGCCCTCCTGGGCCCTGATTGGCTAGTCCTTTGCGGCCTCCCCCGATTGGCTTCTTCCTGCACGGTCTCTCTAGGCCACTCAGATGACTTAGCTCCATTGATCCTTTGCTGGGATAGGTGTGGCAGGACCCCGAGGCCACCAGGAAGGGGCCTCTGGGCCTAGTCCAACCTGTCACACCTACATACTCATGAAAGATAGAGATCCTCACAACTATTGGTGATCATAAACAGAAGTAACAGCTCCCAGAACAGCAGCTGGCTATGGGAATGGTCTTCCTCTCTCTACCCAAATCAAGTTTTGATTTGGTCTGGGGTTTTGTTTTATTTCTGTCTGTTTTCAAATGCAACAGCCAGTGTATTGTGAATTCAGAATTATTGAAATTAACCAAACTTTGAATTTCAAAATATAAAAAGGGGAGAGGCTGGCTTACCTAAAACATAAGCTACATAATTGCATACAATAGAGAACATTAAACAAAAATTGTGCTTCCACTGCCATTGCTATATCGTGATTAGTGGAAATGGAGTCAGAGGTCCCATGTTCCCTGGTAGGACTGTAATTGATAGGACACCAGGAAAACAGGGAATGCAGGGAGTTAGGGTGGCAGCAACTCAGCCTCATGGGCAGATCAGTGCAGAGGATTTAACAAAGTTCCACTTGATCAACTTAACTTTAATTCATAATCACTCTTTCCAAATGTAGCATGATGGCAACGTCTGGGCTGTGAATTCTCTGTGGTGCAACGACTGGCAGTGTGAGCTATGGAACTTGGTCTAAAGCCCCCGGAGCCCTGGATTTTTCAGACATAGACCTATCCCCGCCATGATGTTGGTGGAAGAAGAAGTTCGAGCTGCACATAGACTTGGTCAATCAGGAGGAAGACAACAGCAGGAAAGTAAATCTATTATTTTACCTTAGTGGTGAACAGGCAGAGAGATCTGCACCACTCTGAAGCATACCACACCTCAAGTCTCATAACGCTCCTAGGAACCCTGGGGACCTATTGGTCCTTAAAGCAGAACAAAAATGTGGAGCAACAGAGGTTTCTCATTAGAGACCACTTCAAAGGGGAAGAGAGAGACTCGTATGTAGCTGCCTTAGTAACACTGGATGCTACATGCAATTTTGGGGACTTGACAAGATGCCCTATTTCAAGATAGTCTGTGGCACTTGGGATCACCATCTATGGAAGAAGCTGCTCTGGGAAGGCGATCTCACATTAGATAAATACTTAGACATGATGCATGCAGTCATAACCTCAAGAGAAAGGATGAAAGCCCCAGGAGGCACAACACCTCCAGAAGTACATGCACTGAGACAACAGCAAAGGAGAGCCGGGGGGCCAGGGTTTCATATGCATAGTGAGATGCACATACTGTGGATGACAGCTTGAGTGGGTAAAGGAGAAGTGCCCCACACTAGGTTAGCATTGCAAGAAATGTGGTGATTTGAACCATTTTAGCACTGGAGCAAGAGCAGAGGAAGGTCTCATAGAGATTCAGTCAGACTTCCCCAAGAGGGGGATGGCACATTAGGAGTGGTGATAACATCATGACTCTTTTATAGAATCATGGAAGATTAGGGTTGGAAGGTACCTCAGGAGGTCATCTAGTCCAACCCCCTGCTCAAAGTGGGAGCAACCCCAACTAAATCAACCCAGCCACAGCTTTGTCAAGCCAGGCCTTAAAAACCTCTACAGATGGAGTTTTGACCACCTCCCTAGGTAACCCATTCCATTTCCTTGAGTCCAAGAGTATATCATGGACAATATTAACCTCTGTGCATGCAACAGTGTAAATAGAGAACCACCCTGTGCAATTGCAGCTATATAGTAAGGCCTCCCATAATGTGATTCCTTGGGGGGTGACTTGGACTCAAACACACCAATTACAAAGAGCAGGCAGAATCTAATAACATACAATGCAAACATAATGGAGCCTGAAGGAAAATGTGACCTCATAGTAACAAACCTGAAAAATAACAGATGGTACCAACTGAAGATTGTGGGGGTGGATGGTAAGTACCACAGACCACTCTTGGAGAATACAGCCCTACATGCCATAGATCTGATCAGGGTACAGCATCAGAACTGTATAGTCACAATGTGAGAAGCAAAATCGGAAGTGCCGTGGACAATGGAGCATATGGGGATCTTTTCAAAGGTGATGGGTGCTTCAAAGGAAAGCTGCAATTGAAAGTAGACCCCAGAGTAAAACCCACATGCTTATCACGAAGGAAAATCCCAGTGGCACATATAATCCGGTATGCAAGGAGCTCAGAAGTTTGCCAAGCAGGGGTATCATAGCACGTGTAGAAGCCAATACAGCATGGTGGTGATAAAGAATCCATCAGGCAAATTATGCATCTGCATAGGTCCAAAGTCACTGAACTGAGCAGTTGAAAAGTTGCCACTATCCACTGTCCACAACTGATGACATCTGGCCAGAACTTTCCAAGGCCAGAATCTTTACAGTGTGTGTACAGTGTGAGAAACAGGTTTTGGCACATAAATCTGGATAAGTAGTCCTGTAAGCTGACGGATTTTGCAATACCACTTGGTCACTACAGATGTCTGTGCATGTCAAAGGGCATAAACTCAGCACTAGAGGTGTTTCAGAGAAGACTCATGCAAGATCTCGAAGGAATGCCTGAGTTGAAAATAACTGCAGATAATATCCTCATTGTAGGTGAAGGGAGCAATGATACAGATGCTGAATGAGACCATGACAGAAAGCTACAAGCTTTTCTACAGCAATGCAGGGACAAGATCCGAGAACATAAAACTCAACTCAGAAAAAATGCAACTCAAACACACCATGAGGTGACATACATTAGACATCTGCTAGCAGCAGAGGGAATGAAAGTAAATCGCAATAAAATTAAGGCAGTCAAAGACATGCCAGCTCAAGTTGCATGTGTGCTTCAAAGGCATGATAAATGTTCTTTCCAAATTCTGCTGCACTAGCAGAACCCACACATCAGTTCATATGGTCGGATGTTGAGTGGGACTGGGAAGGTTCCTGTGATGGGGTGTATAAACTCCTCACTGGACAGCAAAGGATTAAGGAGCAGCTCTGAGCTCAGGAGGCCCTGTCCCTCTGCCCATGCCAACCATGATTCACTTGGAGGCGGGGCTTAAAAGGGAGCTGGCCAGGACAGCAGGACAGGGAGAAGGATCAGTTCTGGGAGCTCCATAGAGGGACACAGCCAGACCCAGATGAGCATCAGTGAGCGGCAGAGTGACTGCCAACTACTGTAACCACTAGGTGGGGTGGCTGCCAGAGGCAGTGGCTGCTTGGCTGAGACTTTGGACCCATTGACAGTTCCCAACTGAAAACATTTAACATGCTGAAACAAAGGATAATGAATGCCGCTGTCCTGAAGTACTACCCGCAAGGAGAGCAACTGACACACCAGAGTGACACATTGGAGAAAGGATTGGGTGTAGCTCTCTTTCAGGAAGAGCTGGCCACCTATATCTGCAGAGCACTGTCAGAGACTGAATAAGGGTGTGCTTAAATAGAAAAAAAGCTTCTGGCTGGGGTATTTGAAGAGCAGTGATTCCAGCACTACACCTGTGCCCACCCAGTCACAGTGCAATCAGACCATAAACCCCTAAAGACAATCCTGGCAAAGCTTTTTAGTGCTCCAAAGACACGTTGATGCACCTCCAGGGCTACCAGTTAGAGATAAGATACTGTCCAGGATGATTACTGGTGTTAGCTGACATCCTGAGCAGGGCTTGTATACCCAGCATCAGTGACTTGGGGTAAGGAGATCAGGACAGTGAATCCATATTTCCCAGATTCAACAGCAAAGCAAAGAGGCTATGTAAAAGAGCATCCAACTACAGTCAGTCAAAAGAGCAAGTTGAGCAAAATGGCCAGAAGACAAAAGCCAAGTACTGACAGGAGAAGAACCATATTATCAAATTATGGATGAGCTGAGTACGCAGGATGGACTCATATTTTGAGGACACAGAGTTATTGTCCCTGCCTCTTTATGTAAGGCTGTCATGCAAAAATACATGCTTCACAGTGGCATTAAGAGCTGTCTTAGATGGGCTCAAGAGTATGTTTTACTGGACAGAAATAACTACACAACCCTGCTCCTTGATGGAAGGATGTGACCCCAGACAGTCATGTAATAACCATCAGCAGAAAGAGATTTTGTTATCACATAAGCTGCCCATCCAACCATAGGAAAAGGTGGGAACAGACTTATTTACCTTCAAGGAAGTACAGTACTTGATTACAGTGGATTGCTACACAAACTTTTGAGAGATCAATGCTCTGCCTGATACAAAAAGCAAGTCAATGATTGACAAACTGAGGGCCCACTTTGTGATATATGGGATTCCAGATACTGCATTCAACAACATACCCCAATGTGCTGCAGAAGAATTAAGGAATTTGCACAGTAATGGAAGCTTGATTACCACATCTCCACCCCAGAACGCCCGCAGAGGAACAGGGATACAGTTTCTTCATGTCAGGGATTTTATTCCCTTCCCCCCAGACTTCAAGCTGATGGGACAAATCCACATGCAAGTCTCCTCTTCATGGGTGTGGTGAGGAGCAATTAGCAAAGTCTTTGTTCTTTGATGTTTCACAATAGCTCATTTGGTTTCAATGGCTTCTTGGTGGGCAGAACCATACGCCTTCTGTAAGAAGCCAGCATTTTACATTAGTTAATGCTTCTTTCCTGTTTGAGTTATGCAGTTACAGAAGTTTACACTGCAAACAGTCAATCCTTATAACACGAGACACAGATGTTATAAATGAGATTAATACAAGTACAATTTATGAGCATTTCATAACAATCTAAACACTAAACACATTTTTATAAATCTAGTATCTATCTTAAAAATACTAACACACAAGCAAGCCAGACTGGTTTCCAGCTATGCATGTGTCAGTGTTCAGTTGAGGCCTAGGAGCCTGGGCATGAGTTGGCACCTGGTCTGCCAGAGTCACATGTATTACCCTCCTTTAATTCTTTGTTAACTGAGTCCTGTATCAGTCACTCCATTACCTTGCCTGGGATTGATGTAAGACTGGCAGGCCTATAATTACCTGGCTCATTCTGTTTACCCTTTTAAAATATTGGCACAATATTCTTTCTTCCTGTCCTCTAGAACATCTCTGGTGTTCCAAGGCATTAAAAATCAACATTAATGATCCAGCAAGCTTCTTCACCAGCTCTTTCAAAATCATTGGATGCAAGTTGTCTGGACCTGCTGATTTTAAAATGTCTAACACTAGTGCTGCTGTTTAACATCCTCCAGAGATTCTAGTGAAATGGAAAGAATGTTATCATATGATATGACTACATCATCTGTTTTTTCCCAAATAGAGAACAGACATATTTATTGAACACATCTGCCTTTTCTGCATTATTACTGACAATTCTACCATTTCCATTTAGTAATGGACCAATTGCATTGTTGGGATTCTTTTTGTTCCTAATATACTAAAAACTCCTTATCGGCCTTAACTTTGCTGGTCATAGACTTCTTGTGTCCCTTTGCTTCCCTTATCAGTTTTCTACAATTGCCTATCTTCTGATTTATATTCATTACTACCAACTTCCCTTTTTTTCCATTTATTATATATATATATATATATATATATTTTTTTATAGCTACCTAAACCAGGTCAAATATTTCACTGAGCAGCAGACTGCCTAACAGCTAGGTGCAGGGACACTCCGCATTGCAATGCCTAATTCCCTTTGTGGATCTCACCTGAAGTGCACAGCAATGGAAAGGGCCCATAGTAAATCATCATCTTTTTCTTCATTCTGTGATAGTAGTGCTTCTTCTACTATTTCCAATGCTGAAACAAGAGCCTTGGTAGGGCATATGTGATATCTTGTACCCATATGTCTCATGTCTTTCACAGTCACGCAGAGAGAAAATCTTTTTTTTTTTTTCTTCTTTCTTCTGTTCATGCCATGCTTTGGCTTTGTTGGAGTGGCATGTCGCTACCATATAATTTTTAATGGTTTGAATATTGGTGCCTAGATACTTTGGTATAGGTAGAATGCAAGTTACTAAGGCACCGATCCTACAAATCCACGTACTTGGCTTTACTCCCATGAGGATTCCTATTGCTGCCTTCAGACATCTAAGTATACAGTACCTTATCCAGCCAGTTCTGTGAAATTCTTTATAAAACAATGAACAATTTAATCTGAAAATCTGAAAACTCTTAGAAATTTATAAGCATACTGTACTTTACCAAAGATTCCACATTTCTGGTATAAACAACAAGGAGTTGAAGTTAATAGGATTACTCAGGATCAGAAAGTGAAGCACCCCTGTACAAGTGTTTGGTGGATCAGGGCTCCAACGTTCTTTCACCAATGCAGAAACACAGTCTCACACTGTCCTCTGCTTTGGCCCAGGAGAGTCAAGACAGCAGTACAAACCCTTACATTACTCTTAATTATATTTATTTATAAAATATGCTTCCACAAAATTTCTTATTAGCTGGGTTTTGGTGTATTATTTGACATTACAATTTTTTATTCTGTTTCCATATTCAGTTCTTTGGGTCTATATTACATATAAATATGCCATTGAATATATAGTTTCATTTTTTAAATTGGAGTTCCTTATTTTTGAGCATACACTGTGACCAAAACATGCCATTTAACTCTGCTAACTAAGGCTGGTACTCAGGATATTATACTGACAAGAGTTTACCAGCTGTAAAGTTAAATGAGCAGGTGCCATGGAATATTATGCTAGTCTCATGCTGTTTTAGAGCTCTGTTGTGTCTACATCCTGTGAAGTGCTAAGCACCCTCAAGGCAGTTTCATTTGCCATTGTCATCAATCTTGCACCTTCCACAGAAGAATTCTGGGTTATATCAATTAAGAGTAATGCATTCATCCCATACACTTCAATGAGAGAATGGGTTTAAGTCAGGCAATTAAGCTAATTTTTCCCTCATAATAATGTGAGTTGCTAGACTTAAATTTGTAATTCCTCACTAAACTGTTTTCATAAAGCTGTTGCCTACAGTAGGAGATATACTTTCAGCCAGTACAAAATATGATCCCTAAAGTGACTCTGACATAGTCAGTGAATTATGCTGTTTAATGATTTGTCTACTCTGTCCTTGGTACTGAAATGTGAAATGGTGTGTTTCTGGGTGAACAGCTATTGTGCTTTAGTATGCGCCCAAGTAATGGGATTGATTTCTCGTCCTGGTGAATTACTGTGAACATGAAGCATTTAGAAGTTTTTTTCAGACACTTTATGTGGTCAAGAGCCAGTTAACTAAAGCCAATTGCTTAGATATTAGTAAGTTCATCTATTTCATCTATTTATTTGTTCATGTGCTACATAGCAATGAGAAGAAACCACTGTATTGAAATTCACAGAAGCTCATTAATATTTGGGCTCTAAACCTTAGTGATTGCACCCTTGACTTTCATCATTTCCAGATTGTTTTTCTCTTTTCTCACACTGTTTTAAAAACTGTCGGTGCTGGTTGGTTATGTTACAGTACTCTTTCCAAACAGGTACCATGTCACCATACAAGAAGCCAAAAAAATCACACAAGAAACTAGATGTCTTTAGAAGGTAAAAAGCTAGAACTTTTATTAACAGTCTGAATGTTCTGAGTGTGCAGAAATATCCCTGGGTAATTTCATCTTTATTGATCAGAAAGATTCCCCAACAGTTAATTACTCTACAAGAATACCAAGGAATAAAACAGTACTTCTCCCCTTCTAAATCCATCTGTTTGGATATACACAAGCCAAAATGTAACATCCTTCTTCAGCTGTAGGAAAGTCTGCTCTCTGCTTTGGTTATACACTGTGGTAGTTCCTGATTTTGTTGTGGGGGTTAAAATAAATTGTTACATTTATATTATGTCCAGGTTATTGTTATTACTGGGTAATTGATAGCCAGTTTATTTTAATAGTGTATTTTTAAGAGTGTGTCAGGGTTGCCCAGAGCATGGGATACGGGCTCTTTTGTTACAGAGTAGTAAACCAAATTGAAATAAACATATAAACTAGCCACTCAGGCAAAAACAAATGCAGAGAAGATGAGCTAACTCTAAGAGTATGCCTACGCAGCAAAAAAAAAACCTGCAGCAGTGAGTTTCAGAGTCTTGGTCAATAGACTCAGGTTCACGGGACTCGCGCTTCAGGGCTAAAATAGCCGTATAGATGTTCAGGTACAGGCCATAGTCTAGACTTCAAGATCCACTCCCCCCACTGGATCTCAGGGCATGGGCTCCAGCCCAAGTCCTAATGTCTGCACTGCTATTTTTAGTCCTGCAGCACAAGTCCTGTGAGCCTGAGCCAGTTGACCCAGGCTCTGAAACTTGTTGCCACAGGTCTTTTTTCATTTTGTAGACATACTCTCTGTCATTTCTTGACCCATGTGACAAAATAGGAGTCCTAGGTACAACTCTACAAGAGTAAACTTCAGATTCTGGCGATGTCATCTTGGTAGTGGATGAAATATAATGGGCTCAAGGGTCAGAGCAAGAGAAAGACTAGACCCCAAGATTCAAGTCAATGAGGCAGTAGTGAAGACAACCACTACCACTATGGAGGGAAGATCATGTAATTGGTAGCTTAAGAGATGATTCAAGGAGGCTGAGTGAGAAGCTGAGAGACAAGTGAGGAAACAAGCTGTGGCTGGCAGATGGCCAGTAGCAGCAGACTCAAGATGGAGCAACGTGTGAGCAAGAGGTGTGAGCTAGCCATACATCTTTATGGCAGGAAGACAACCTAGAGAAACACCCAGTGAATCCAAAGACAACAGAACTCTACAAAAGGTCTAGAGGCCAAAAATTAATTTCCCTCCAAAAGGGTGTTGGACTAGAAGAGGTACTAAGTCTGAGAACCCCGCAGAGCACAGGTATTAGGTCTGAGAACCACACAGAGCACAGCTGCACTGCCTCTCAGGGCTGAGCTATTTTTTACTGTAACTGTTTAAGCCATGTATCTAAGCTATTTGCACTCTCCTTTCTGTAAGCCTAAATAAAGAATCCTTTTTCATACTAGGAGTAGGTGAATATTTATTGGGGACCCAGTAAGAGTTACAGTCTGTAGAGGCTAGGGCCCAAGGAGCCAACATTGCTTACACAGAGTACATGATCAAATCTGTACAAGGGACTGCTCTTTCATGGCACTCAGAGAGAGACCCAGCAGTGGGACTGGTTACAATATGTTTCCCAGTGCTTTGCTTAGTTCAGTACTAAATTATTCAAGTCTTGTGGCTTTCACCACTTTGAAAGAAAGACTATTCCAGTCATTGCCATTACAAAAAGGAAGATTTTCCCGATATTCAGACTACATTTTTCTTGGTTTAATTTCATCCCATTACTCTTACTTATACCCCTTTTTCATTCTAAGCAATTTCTCCCTCTTTGGAGGGCGTGTAATATTCAAATACTGATAGGATTCTGCAAGGTATGAGTCAGACATCTCGGTTTCAAAGACTGTCAAACACTTTGATTGACATAAGCATCTAAAAAGAGGGGTGGGATTATTTCATTATTGACATTTATTTTCACTGTATTTGGAATGTGTTTTGCAGGAGAATGCTTTGAAAGGGCAGTAAACACTAGCATGACCAGGAGTTTCCAGATTCATTTATTCATGCCTCTGGCTGGTTTTTGTCCATTCTTAATCTGAATGGGTGAGGCACAAGGGGGGTATTTTTTTATCAGGATATTTGGCTAGAAGCACTTTGTCAGATCAAATCAGCGCTCAGTGAAGTAGCAGAAGCAGAGATACAAACTAGTTTTATCATTAGCATTCTGTCTAGAACAAAGGGATAGTTCAGTAGCACAAGATTTACTTACTGCATGTTTCGCTGATTTCTGTTTTAGAGGATAGTCACGACTGTGCACTTGGATTCATTTAAACCTCCTATTGCTTCGTCTTTTGGGTCCAGACCAAGAAGGAGGTTACCTGTGCTATCCATTTGCCCAAGCCTGGGTTCTCCGGAAAGACACTACTGTGTTATTTCTTCTCTTCTTTTCGAAAGGCAAGTCTTCTCTTTTTTCAAGTTTGAGGGAGATTGATTCTATCTGTTTTATTCAAACTGTGGGGTCAAATTCTGCTTGCCTTACATGAATAAAGCCAGCAGAATTTGACCCAGGAATCAGCATTAAAAGAGTTTAAGAGAAGTGTCATTTGTGGGAGGAAAATGATTTGGTCATCTTTCACATTCATAGCTCCAAAAGAATATTTAAATGATCAAGTAATCAACGTATTTGATTTCAGTCACTGACATAGAAATTGCAAAAATGGCAATTACCTAATGTGACAATAATCCCTACTTTATAATTTTCAATATAATAGAGCCTTTTAAAAATCATTTCAGAAATACTGCTTTGTTACTATTCATTTCAGGGGTAAATATCTTTATGATGTGACTGATAAATAAATAAATAAATCTGGTATATTGTGCCAGTTAACTATATTAGTGCTTGCTAGCTGAACAGTAATTATGAATCTGCCTCCAGTTTCTTTAAAAGTCTTCATTTTGGATCTCTTTATTTAGCTTTAAATATTCACAAGAAGACATGGCTTGGCGTAAAAAGTCTCAATTTTTAAAAACTTGTTTTGGTTGAAAAGTTTGGTCAGTTTTAGCTAATAGAAATAGTTTTTGTTGTTGTTTTGGTTTTGGTTTGGTTTAATTTTAGGTATTTATAAATAATTTTCTATTAAAAAACTGCACATTTTTAAAATGATCATATCTAAGCTGTAGTTAAAAAAACCAAAATAAATATAAATGGAGAAATTCAGGTTGGGTAATTTGTAAAAGTGCCAACCTAACAGCGAATTGGCAGAGCAATGCACTCTTTTGTGGGAGATGTGGAGTCAAGAGCAATGGCAAATCTTTTGCTCCTGGGTGTGCAGCATTCATAGAAAATCATCTTACAGTTGTGGGGAGGGGGCATATACAATATACATTTCTTTCTAACATTATCTGACTTGGGAATATTCTGAAACTCATTGTTTGCTTTTTTCTTTTACCTCAGGCTTGAGGTGCAGTGATGCTTACACTGTGAGGGAAATAGGGAGATCAGTGGGGGGGAAACAATGGTCTTGAATAAAGAGTGGACAACATCTTCATGGATAGATGTCCTTGTTTTTCACTTTAATGATCAAAGTACGCTATCCTTTTAACCTTTAGCAATTGCTTTATATTTTCCATGCTGCCTTCACAGGAAAAATGGCTAGAAATACACATTTTTTAAAAATGAAAGCTGAAATTCTCCTTTACATTTCTAATTCCTCCAAATCTGGGGGGCCCACAGCTATCGGTTTTATTGAGCCAAATTCAAATTAGCTTACTTCATACCTAGTACCACTGAAATCAATGTAATGTAGGGTAGATTTAGCCTTGAGTGCCAAAATTTTACTCTTATATTGGTGTGTACAATTTCATTTGACATAAGCAGGAATTGTATATTGCATATTAGAATATGGACTGCATATTCTATAGTGTTATTCCTTTGGCAGGAGCTCTAAAGTGGGTTAATGAATGTTTTTCACTATGAACTGTCAGTTTCATTGTTTTTATGAGTTGTCCAGGTCCTCAGCATTACTTTAATTCCTTATTGTTTCCAATTTTGATACATTCAGTGCTGACAAAATTGCACTGGAAAAGTCTTACTGTACAAAACATCAAAATCAGAGTTCTTTGTGGATTCCGTTATCCTCATTCAAATTTTAAATGAGTCCATTGTGTTCATAAATTATCATTTTGTCTATATCTTGTTTCTATTATGTTAGTTAAAGAAGTTAATGAGTCCTTGGAATATGTTTAAATGTGAATTTTCCACAGGTAAATTGTCTTCCTATCTTAAAAAACTGTGTATGGGACATCTGGCCAGATTCACTGTTAATGGTATAATTTGCATATACCTCCACCAAACCTGTCTGCTGCACAATGGTGGATTCACCTGAGTGAGGGCATATGGTAATACCCACAAATACTCTTCCTTGGGGTTTCTGTCTGGGAAGGACATCTTTACTTTACTTTCTGCCAAGATTTTGTAGTCGCTTCATTGGTGGAGGCTTCTCAGTGGGTGCACTGTCAGCAAATCCCTTGTTGTCCTGGATACACCTCTTTCATGGCGGTGGTACCCATTTTGGGGGCTGTATTGGAAGGCTGATGGCCACCTATCAAAAGAAAATTTTCAGATGCCTTGTTCTATCACAACCCACATTCTGATTGGACTTTCTGGTGCTCTGCTAGGATCTACATTGATGGAAGTCAGCACATACCCTGGGTAAATCTAGGTCATGATATTTTCAAGTTACCGCTGAAGAATGAAATAATAATCCATAAAAACTAACTTAATTTTCATGTATTTTTAAAATAAAGAATTAATATTTTGAACATAAAAATATACAGCACCTTTCATTTTGGAGGAGTTCCAGCTTTGCCAACTTTAATTTATTAAAATCTGTATAACCTTTGTGAAGTAGGTAAGCATTATTTTCGTTTAACTGATAGGCGAACTAAGGCACAGAGATACTAGGTTATTTCCTCAAGGGTCACAAGACAAGTAAATGGTAGAGGCAGGAATAAAACATAGGAGTCCTTGTTGCCACTCCTCTGCTCTAGCCACTAGAGAAAATTTCCTCTCATAACTGAGATACACAAGTTATTAAAGAGATTAGCAAATGTTCATAGATTCCAAGGTCAGAAGGAACCATTATGATCCTCTAGTCTGAATTTTGTATAACAGGCCATAGAACTTCCCCAAAATAATTCCTAGCACAGATTTTTAGAAAAACAACCAATCTTGATTTAAAAATTGTCAGTGATGGAGAATCCATTATGATCCTTGATAGATTTTTCCAATGGTTAATTACTCTCACTTTTAAAAATGTCTGACTTATTTCCAGTCTGAATTTGTCTAGCTTCAACTTCCAACCCCTGGATCATGTTATACATTTCTCTGCTAGACTGTAGAGCCCATTATTGAATATGTGTTCCAATGTAGATACTTATAGATTGTTATCGAGTCACCCCTTAACTTTCTCTTTATTAAGCTAAATACATTGAGCTCCTTGAGTCTATCACTATCAGGGTATGTCTACAATGGTCTTCCCCCTCAGCACTACAGCCATCAATGCAGCAACATTGATTGAGTGGGTCTGATGCAGACATACTCAAATTGATTGCCAAGTGCTTCTCCATCAACTCCACTGAAACAAGAAGCGCAATCTATGTCAACAGAAGAGCGTCTCCTGTCGACATAGCATAGTGAAGACAGCACAGCAACTC
This sequence comes from Emydura macquarii macquarii, assembly GCF_026122565.2. Classification (NCBI taxonomy): domain Eukaryota; kingdom Metazoa; phylum Chordata; order Testudines; family Chelidae; genus Emydura; species Emydura macquarii. The sequence continues at coordinate 12,724,343 of NW_027130520.1, read as the reverse complement.
GATGCAAGGTATCTTACATTACTTACGTAACGTAACTGAAGTACCTTGAATTAACGGAGCTGTGCAATGTAGACCAGGTGTCAGGCATGTGTGCTAATCATTCTTGTGGCTCTTCTCTGAACCGCCTCTCCAAACTATAACATCCTTCTTGACTTGTGGGGACCAGAAACTATGTGTATTAGTTTTAACTCTTTCTCTGTGTGTGGTTAATAGTAGTATTATTATTACTATTAATAATTGTACAACAGCAGCCAGTGCAAGTTAAAGGAGGCTCACAGGTTCCCTAAATTTGCATCCAACTTCACAGGGACATTCCAGCAGCCAGGAATAGCTGACAGGCAAACGCACTTCAGATATATGTGTAGTATTAACTATGTGTGATTATAAATTACTATCACTGTTCATAATTTAAAAATGTCAATTTTAAGTCTGTCTAATCTAGCAAAGCTCTTATACTGTACAAAAAGATAAACATTTTCAAAAAGATATTTATTTCTTTTACATGAAGCATTTTAAACAACATTTATAGCACATTGATCATTTCCTCTACTACTTGTGGGGAAGGCACATAGCAGACACTTTACATAATTCTCAGCACCACAAACAGATTAGGATCATAAGTAGGACAACCATATAGAAAGAGTGAAAAATCGGGACAGGATGTGGGGGAGGGGGGGGGTAATAGGCACCTATATAAGTAATAGCCCCAAATATCGGGACTGTCCCTATAAAATCAGGACATCTGGTCATGCTAACCATAAGGAACACAGCTAATCATGTGCTCAGCCCAAGTAGCTGGGCTCAGTTTTAGTTGCTTAGAGGATAGGGAAGGAGATAAATCCTTCATGCCAGATGGTGGAATAGTAACAGTCTGTGCGACCTCTATCCAGCCTTAGGAAGCTGGTCCCAGTGGCACATCCTCTCCCTGCACAACAGAACCATGGCAGTTTCACTAGAGGCAAGGTTCTCTGCGTTTGGGATTAAAGGCCTGAAAATCTCCAAATGACTTCAGTAGGTCTTGGATCAGTCCTTAAGTAAAGAACAGTAACATCTATAGCAAACAACAGTTGGTGATACAGAATAGTTGAAAAAAGTCATGAACTGCCAGTGTTTTCCAGTGACATTACTGAAGACTATCTTGTTAAAAAAATCACAATTGATGTATTAACAGTATATAAAGTAAAAAAGGAGAAATCTTCCTTTCAGCAGGGTAAGCGCACTAATACAAATACAACTATCAAATTGATGCCAATTAAAATTGTTAAATGTTCTGTCTGGGAAGAACACTGGCAACAAGTAATATAATCCTCTTGAAGCAGGAATGTTTATACATATAACTCCTCTAGTGACAAAGAGTATTGAGATTATATATACAGAACTTGGTTATTTTGCTCCCCAGCTCTCTACTTCTCATAGACTTCTCACCCTGAAGATATAGTCAGTGTGCAGGAATTAATGGTAATTGGAGTCATGTATATAAATACCAGCACTAAATATCATATATATATTTTCAGATATATTTTCAGATATGTAATTAATAAACATATTATGATGTCACTAGCATTCAACTATGGATGCAGAAATTTGCAAATAGGGAGCTGATTTTCCTCTAACTTACACATCTGTGTAATTGAGCTTTACCCCAGTGTAAAATTGATATAAATGAGAGGCACATCAGACCCAAAGTGTTCATAGTTGCTTTTCAGTGGACATCTTCACCCCTGTTAATACTTAGAGCCAAATTCTCTGCTGGCATAACTGCAGTGAAGTCAATGGACTACACAAATAGAGAATTTGACCCTTAGTTCTTTAGGAAAATGTGGAATTTGATGGAGAATCATTTTGAAAATTGTTTGTTTAGATTTTTGAGTCTTTTGGAAATCTGTCTGTTTACTGAAAACTAAACAATAACAAATTCAAATCTCTTGTATGAGGACACATTATATAAAGGAGAAGCTTCAGTTCTCTCCTCTTATCAGATGCTGTAAGCACATAGGAGCATAATGATCTGGAATGCACATCCTGGAAAAGGCATAATATGTCATTTGAAGCTATGCACAGCTGTAGAAGCTGAATTAAACATTTGGACTTTTAAACAAAAACATGACTGTCATAACATGCCAAGTGAGTTCCTGAGACTGAGAAAGCATCCACTGATATCAATGAATATTGTTAGGGAGCAAAAGCATGGGTTAAGCAAAATAAATATTCAGTTTCCAAACAATGGAAAGTTAGTAAAATCAATATATTTCAAAATGTTTTGTTATATCTTAGAGGAAGAATTTTTAAAACACAAAAGGATAAACTATTTTGAAACTTAAATATTTGGCTTTAGAACTTTCTGCAGCAGCAAGTTTTAATACCACTGGTTTTAAATTAGAGCAGGAGAATGAGAACTGCAATTTTGGGGGCCTGATTCTCCATTCTGGCTGAGCTCCACACCATACAGGAACAGGGAGGAAAAAAAGTAAAGATGGCTTTAAACCACCTTTACACTTCCTCTGCTCTGTCTAGGGCCAACTGAGCACTGTTGATTAATTTAGATCCAGTCAACATGTTAAAGATGTTAACATAATCCAGTCACTATTTAACATTAAACAGTTTTTAAAAGGTTGGGGGTTTGGTATATAGAGACTTCAGCCTGTTTAGTACTATGGCAAATACAATACTAAACATTTTTAAACTTTTATTAAAGATCAAGAAAAGAAGGAAAAACACTGAAAGCATTTGAAATGTAAGGTATTAAGTAAGGCTTTCATTTTGACAACATCCATTGTTCCCTTTCCATTTAGCTGGAGAGAGTTTTTAGAAGGTAAAAGTCCCTTGTTTGAGAGTTTCTTACATGGTATCAAGGGTGGTAATAAAAGTCTTTGGGGAAAAATAGAAGAAATTAGCTGAGATGGGCTGGAGCTGGTGTTGCTGTTGTATTTAAAGTCTGATCCAGTTTTATCCCAGGTGGTGTTTGAGATTCAGCTGGAGCTCACAGAGGAGAGGATGTCATCTGGGTCCCTCTCTCTGGCCAGGTCTGGTCAGGATTTTTTTCAAGATTAGGATGAAGAAGATTCAGGGTCCCAGGAGATGATGGGTTTGGAAGTCATGATGGTGAAACTCCCTCCAGTAGCCACCATTAGTTTTGTCATCTTTTTTCCCCAAAGTCTCTTTCTTAAAAAACTTAAAAAGGAACCAATGGGTGGAATAGCCCTCCCCCTCATTATTTTGTCTCCTGATTAGACTTAATATTTGACACACTAATTTAGGTGTATTAATTGCTGGATTTACATTTTTTTGTTTACTAATCATGATTTTAACAAAGGTTTTGAGTTATATTACTAGGCCTTTTTGTTTGAATTAATTTAGTTTTTCTGTCTTTTTTGTACTTATTATCTTTTGTTACTATAGGTTATTTTGACATTTTATTAATTTCTATATACTTTTTTTAGTTGAGTTTATAAATTGGGATAAATTTGTCAGCCTAATTATTAAACATCACCCAGTGCAAGTTAGAGTAGGCTCAGGGTTGCTCTAAATTGCATCCAACTTCACAGGGACATTCCAGCAGCCAGGAATAGCCAACATGCAGACACACTTCACTGATGCCCCATTTTTCTGGGAGCACTTCCTAACCAGGGGGATAGGAAGGTGCATGTCAGAATTAATACTAGCTTTATACTATCAAAGAATTTCCCTTATGCCAGGTGAAAATTCCTGGTGACTGCTTTTCCTGGCTTTGTGGCCCTATTATGCTGGTGGGACAGTGGAAACAGAACATACAAGAACAACCTATCAGGTGCCTGGTTTCTATTCCTCACTCTGCCACTGACTCACCGTGTGACCTTGGGCAAATCATTTAATTTCAGTCTCTGTGACTCAGGTTACTCATTTGTAAAATGAATATCATAATATTTACCTGCTTCCTGGGGTGCTATTAGACTAAATTAATATAAGCAATATTCTTTGAGATCTTTGGAAGAATGACATCATAAGTGAAAAGTATTATTAGCTTCAAGTGATGTTATGATAATCTGTATAACACAGTATTTAATTTATGATTGCTATAATACTTTGTCAATACCGGATCAAGCAAGATCTGCTATTTTAATATGTTTGCTGTTTCCTCTAAGGTTATTTACTGAGCTTTTATATTTGAGTATATGGATACATGAAAGCTTAGCATGCAACAGCTTGATTTATCCAATTAACAATTTAAGTTGCAAAAGCATTTTTTGACATGCAGAATGTTTTTCTTTTCCATATGTTCTGCTACTTAGACCAGAATTTTAATGGAGTTAAATGTTTTTTACTCAAAGCTAGTAAAACTCCTGTAAATTAATAAAAAAAATAGACTTACATTTAGCTCATTTTTTATATTAGAACTTTAGAAAAGGACTGTCAAGGAGTCTGAAAATCCATCTATAATGCTATAACAGTTTGACAGTATTTAGAAGCGCCTAATGATTATTTAAATATTGACTGTATTGAGGTTGGACCTATTCACTGATTCTTTATAATTCCTTAGAACATACATTTACATATACAGTAAAATATACTTATGTGCCATTTACTAAAATAATAAAAATTATCTCGCTTTCATTATTTTGGCATTACCCATGCTATTACAAAAAAGGTCTGTCAGCATTTTCACAAAATGCCCTAATTTCAGGAGTTTTACATTTTGCTTTGAAAATTTCTGTATTCATGTGAACCAAATAAAACAAACGAAAGACCTGACACAGTTAAGAGCACACATGTGTAAATGAAGTCCGTTCTAACCTAAATAAAAAGGGCTCATATGCTCTCTTGTGCATATTTGCTAGAAATTATTCATATTAGGCACAGGACTGATTTTTGCAGTACACACTTTTGTTCTGTCATTACTCCGCTACAAGACATTGCAACACAAAACCTGTTGTATGTTAGGCTCCCTTTCCTTCCTCCCTTGGAGAACAACTTGTGGCTAGTGATGTGAGACTGCAGCGATGCAGCTGGGAGGGAAGAGAGAGGTGGGCCTGTCCAAAGTCCACCAGATTTCCCTCCTCACGTGAAAACAATAATTATGGAACCTTAAAATACTGCAAGTGGTTAGTCACAAACACGTTTTAAACTGCTATAAATAAAGATTGTGTTTTTGCATTTCATGGGCATCATCTTATGAACAAGATTTTATGTCAAAAGGATGCTTAACACCCTAAGACAGAGAGAGATTGAGTGTATCAGTTTTCTTTTTATTTTAATGCCCCATTTTCTTCAGTCTTGGTCTCCATTTCTGGCCTTCTTGTACCATTACCTCTGTACAAAATTCAGGAGCTCTCTTTCACCATCAACCCTGTTACCAAGACATCCTTTTAGACAGTAATGCCACTCTTTAGGCAGCCACCAGAGGGTATTAAAGAAGTACTCTGCAACATGATTACATGGACTATACTACTCATTTCGAAATGCAAACTAAACCAAGCAGTTAAAATTGTCCCATTTTTATATTATCTTATCTTTTCACATAGTCTCACCACTCCAATACTGTTTCTGCCTATTCTTACACATTTAATTAATATGATCAAGGGAAGTGATTATTCCCCTCTATTCGGCATTGGTGAGGCCTCATTTGGAGTACTGTGTCCAGTTTTTGGACCCCCAGTACAGCAAGGATGTGGACAAATTGGAAAGAGTCCAGTAGAAGTCAATGAAAATTATTAGGGGGCTGGAGATCATGACTTATGAAGACTGGCTGAGAGAACTAGACTTGTTTAGTCTGTGGAAGAGAAGGATGAGGGGGGATTTGATAGCAACCTTTAACTACCTGAAAGGGGGTTCCAGGGAGGATGGAGCTGGGCTGTTCTCAGTGGTAGATGACAGAACTAGAAGTAATGGTCTCAAGTTGCAGTGGGGGAGGTCTAGGTTGGATATTAGGAAAACATTTTTCACTAGGAGGGTGGTGAAGCACTGGAATGGGTTACCTAGGGAGATGGTGGAATCTCCATTCTTAAAGGTTTTTAAGGCCCAGCTTGACAAAGCCCTGGCTGTGATGATTTAGTTGGGGTTGGTCCTGCTTTGAGCAGTGGATTGGACTAGATGACCTCCTGAGGTCCCTTCAAGCCCTAATCCTCTATCATTCTATGATTTTATGATTCTATATGAGCAAATGACTTAAAGTTTCTATACTTTTCAAGATGCAACCACATGCAATTCTATGCAAAGATAATATTTTCCCATGTTAGATAAGTCTGCAGAGTTGCTTTACATGTATTGTGACAGGGCCAGACAGGACAGCTATGGAATGGTGCTGGAAGACATTTACATTTATATTAGCCCCAGGCTCCATAAAGCCCTATTCCCTGGGTAATCCAGCTGGGGCTATTTCAAGGCAATTGGGCCAATTAGGCCACCTGGGGCCTATCAAGGAAACTGCCGCAGCAGTTAAAAGCCTCCATTTCAGGCAGGCCCAGGTAGCTGAAAGGTAGTTGCCAGCTGGAGCCACACCACACCACACCACACCAAACTGCAGAGCTTGGGACTATCATCTGGTGCTGCCACCATACCAGAGACAGAGAGGTTCCAGCCAGGGAAGGCAGAACAACCCTTCGCACTGGTACCAGGGAGTGGGCTGCAAGCGGTGAGGCCACGGACAGGCGACCCAGGGAAGGTAGTCGGTCTCAGGGACTAAGCGGTGTGAGATCGCTCTTAGAAGGGTCCCTGGATAGGGGCCTGAGGTATAGGGCAGGACTGGGCTCCCCCCACACCTCTCCCAACCGCACTACCAGTGTGGCTGGAAAAGCGCAGGATTCACAGGTGGAATAGGCCCAACCCGCCACAGTATGCACGTATAAAGGTTATTTTAAAGAACAAATCTTTGTATTATAGGAGTTTGATCAAAATTGTTAGGACTAGAATACAAATATAGATGATTTCCTTTATGCTTTTACTTTTTAAAATGAACTCACTTCTCATGGAAGGTACCAGATTTAAGTCCTGTATTTATGCAGAAAACAGGAACAACTGACTAAGTTCTTTAGGAGGGTGACTGTTGCTAATTACGTGATGCACAGCACCTAGTACCATGGGACCCTCATCCTGTTTGGGGTCTTTGGGTCTACTATAAACAAACTAATAACAAGGGCAGCAGCATTACAGTCTTCACACGTTGCCCTCTAGTGTCCTTAAGCCAGTCCTATAGAATTGACCTTCTGAGCCTTCTGCCCATTCTCTGTTGTCACTGCCAACTGTGATAATTTTTTTAAATGTGATCACCTTTCCTTTAGGAACCAGACTGAATAGTGACAGTTTGCATTTACCACTAATCTAGACTTTGATTTGAATCTGTGACCTAGAAGATGAAGCCTCTGTCTATATCCCATTACCAATCTCTGATCCCATTACCAAAGCCCCAAAATGTGGGTGGACAATGAATGTTGTTGGCCTTCCTTAGTAAATATCTTCTATGCAGAATTCATATGTTAACACTTGTAAGCCTAGAAGTCATATATCAATGTCTTCTGAAAGATGGTGATACATTTTACACATCAAATTAGAATATTGCTGGAATAATCATTTGGAGCCTCAAGTATATGAAAGCATTCATAGACTTACTTTGTTATGTTTGTTATGCTATGCTTACTTCTCATGTTTCTATGTTTTTACTACTTTTAGTAGATATTTATGATTCCCCGCCTGATCTCAGATAATCATGCGCAACTATAAAAATAATAGGATTAAAAATGGGACAGATTGTGTGGCATTCTGCTAAGGGGAACATATAGGCAGATAACCATTTACGTGAACAACTGTGTAGAGAATATTATGACAGGAGGAATAAAATATCCTCTTAACTCGATACTCATCAGTTTCCCATTCTCCACACTTTCCAGGGCTTAAGGCTGTTACAAGTGTGATCTGTCAGTAGTCCCCCTCCTGCTCAGAGGTCCTGAGAGATCCAAGTTCACTTTGAAAATCTTCAGTCCTGGAACCTCTAGATCAGCGGCTCTCAACCTTTTTTCCCCAAGTACCAGTCGGATCAGGTCAAGTACCACTGGTCCTGACCCGAGTAGTTCTCGAGGAAAAAAAGGGGGGAACAGTACTCTCCACCGAATCTTGCCCGCCGTTGCACAAATTTCGGCAGCAGAAATTATACCACTGGGACATGCGGAGCCGGCCGGGTTGCCTGTAGGAACTGACACCCGCCGCCTAAACCCTGCAGCGGGAAGGAATTTCGGCGGCAGCAGGAGGGAGTTGGGGGGGAATTCGGAGCAGTATAAAACGCATATTCGGCGGAAGAGGGAAAATACGGCCAGTATTGCAAGCGTCTTCAGCGGGGAAGGGGGGTTCGGCGGCGGCGGGGGGGAAATCGGCGGCGGCGGCAGGGTACACCTCGCGTACCACCAAGCCGTCCTCCGCGTACCACCAGTGGTACGCGTACCACCGGTTGAGAACCCCTGCTCTAGATGCCACATCATGAGTCTCCCCCCTGAGGGCAGGTTTTGGTGGCAGAAGTGTTAGAGGAAGGGGACCTGAAGAAAGCATGAAGGCACTGGGCCCCTACACAGAGTCCTACACATCTAATAGATTCCTTGAAATCTACAGGTTCTGGGAATTAGAATCATCCACTCAATCTTCACAGAGAAGGAGCAACTCTTCCCCCTGATGGTATGATCTAGGGGAAATCTTCCTTCCCTCTAGGTCCTCTCCTGCTGGTTTTTCCCAATGGGGAAGATGGTCTGGCCTTGAATTGGATACTCAGTCAAATTCTGTTTGACTAACATTTTTGGAAGTCAGTGAGATTCCATGGAGTGTAAGTCAGATCAGAATTTGGCCAGTGCAGAGTGAAGTAAATATTTTAGTAAATTATTTGCAAAAGCTGTGATTTCAAGGCAACAACATAACACATAGTGTGGTTTTCTTTTACAATACAAAATAATCACCAGGGAGGATTATTGTTTAAGGGTGTCCTGTAGGAGCCTGTCATGCAGCTTTTCATTGTACACTTTGACTCTACATTTTGTGTTTTTATTATAACATACACCTGAATGATGCAATCTGCCCCAAAAGCCATTCACTCCCTTCCTCGGGCACTGTCACGTTCATCAGTGCTGCAGCTGTGGTTGTAAATGCTTGTTATCTTATGCTGATGTTAAATATTGCAGAAATTTCTGGGCACAAACTGTGCCTGGAAGCCATGGCACTCTGTCAGCAAGAGGTTGCATCAATATTTGTAAGCATGGAATGGAAGAGTGAGTTCTAATGCAGTACTTTTACAAGGAGGCTTACACGTGTGACCAGTAACAAGTCGTGGTTGAAACTTGGAATTTCCATTCCATGGAAAATTCAAACATTTCAAAAACCATCATTCCAAATCAGAATTAAAAGGTGACATTTTGAAATTTCCCACGAAATGACATTTCTGAAAACATTTTGTTTCAGGTCAATCACAACATTACATTTCTGTTCAATTTATATCATCATTAGTAATTGGTGTTCTAGTTAGTAGTTAATTTTTAAATTGGTATTCTAATTGGCAAGTAGTGTTCTAATTGCTACTTGGTTTGCTAATTGGTATAATATAAAACATAAAATTAATATAAAACTATAATATAAAATGTAATCTTTCATTGTATATTTTCTTCTTGGCAAGTTGGGGGCAGTTGTGCAACTCATTATACAGACCATCTAAACAGATCATCTAAAACGTTCTCACCTTTCTGACTGCTTGTTTTGCTGCTCTCTTGGAGGCTCTATAGGCGGCAACTACTTCTTCCGAAGGGTTATTTACTATCACCTCTCTGGCTTCTCTCATTTCTTACTCTTTTCTGCGCATCCTCATTCCACCACCATTCTTCAAAAGACTGTGGTCTACCCAGCTTAGCACATCCAAATAGCACCTCAGTATCTCAGATAATACATTCTTAAGACACACCACTCTTCTTCTGCCATTCCAATTTGTGTATCTCTTGGCTCAAACTTTGTGACTGTCTCCATCAATCTGCACAGTGTATTGCCAGTCATAACAGTTACCACAAATGGCCTGTGTCCCATTTCACTTATGATAATCTTATAGTCTGAGTTCCAGAAGATGCTCAGCATGCCTGAGTCCCATGTAACTTTTACACTGTGCTACAGAACAAGACGTTTTTTGATTTCTTTGTTCCACAGAAAAAAATGGGTGCAGATTTCCTTGATTTCAGAACGGAAGTTGTATAATGGTGGATACCAACCGAGGTTAGACTCTTTCATTTTAAAGTATTTTGGTGAATTACTGGGAAAACTTTCTGCTGGCAGATATGACTTCATATTCTTCAGACTTTTCTCGTCCTAACAAGAGACTGGATCAAACCTATTCACAAGGATCTGGGGAAGGGAGAGAATTGACTGAGCAGAGAACAGGGATAAAGGGGATAGCAACAGCATGGATCTTTGTGTGGGAACGATAAAAAAAATGGGAAGCAGAGGTGAATAATGCCTATGACTGGCTGCAATATGAATCTGGGAATAGTGTGGTTGTGGATAGAATTTACAGCTTTGTGTGTACAAAACATGAGGTTCAGATTAGAGCAATGAAAAATTATCGTGCTGCCTTTGTCAATGGTATTAGTGACTCATCACTGAAAAAAAGGATAATCTGAATAAACATTGTTGCAGTGAATAGCAAAGAGCTATTCGTTTTGAAAAATTCCCTCCCGTTGCTCTCTTGGATAACTATACCTCAGTACCTCTGAATAGAGGTTTTGTAGGGAATGAAGCAAGCAAAAGGCAGCCTGTTGCTAAAGTGTTTGATATTTGTATACACTATGGGAAAAGTTGAAATTCCATGTACTAACGTTCTTCATATAGCCAAACTAGAAGCCCATCACAGAGTATGTCCCAAATATATATACTCTATATTTGGGACATGCATACATAACAAAAATGAGATGTAAGGAGTTCACTGATATCATTGGACAAGTCATAAAACATGAAATGATAACTGCCAACTTCAAGGAGCAGGCTCACTATTTTTTATTATGCATCGATGGCTTTATCAACTCAAATGGTAGGGACTTAGAAATTATATCTACTTTCGTGGATAAAACTGGTTTGCCAAATGTTAAATTCTTGGGCTTAGACAATGGTAAGCATGGTAATGCTGAAATCCTGAAGCACACTCTTCTTAATGTCTTCTTAACACTTGGCATAGAAATTAGTAATAAACTTTTTGGTTTCGTATGAGATGGCCTCCTTTACCTGGAAATCAGGAAAGAAGTCTTTGCCCTCCTCGAGCAGGCTATATACCATTTCTTATGTCAGTACATTGCCTGAATCACCATATGGAGCTGGCAGCTAAACATACTTTTTAAAATATTGGTCTTAATGTTATTGAAATACTGAACTTATACTAAAAAAGCCCTAAACATCTTTGTGATTAAAAAATTTAGCAGAGATTATGGAGGAAAGTATAACCCAGTCTGAAAAAGCAAATGAAACCCATTGGGTACAGCACAAAAATAGAGCAAGTACAGCCTTAATTCAATTATTTCCTGTGGTAGTGCCACATCTTGGAAGCATAGTCAGTGAGACAATAACAAATATTGTTTATAAAACAAAACTCCTGGGCTACTTGAGAACTCTTGTCCAGCTTGAAGTTTGTGCTGCATCATTTACTAATAGAAATGGTTGATCTGCTCTCAAAGCTGGCATTGTCTCTTCAGAAAGATATTGTTGATTTGTTCTAAGTCACATCACTGCCAGAGAAATTCTATAGTACTCTAAAAGAGATAAAGAATGGAATTTTGTATGGTGCACTGAATGACTTGTTAGCTGATGCAGAAAAAGACCCAAAGTCGGTAACTTTCAGTGGAATCAGACTATACTGTGATGGTAACATGCTTAAGAATTTTAGGTTTCACTTACACTGACATGGCAAACTGTAAGAAATAGAATTGGAGACTTACATAAAGAAGATTTATTCCAGTGTTTGAAATTGTTGGACACAAACATTTGGCCAGACAATAAACAAGCTTTAGAAGAACATGGGGTTAAAGAGCTTGAAATATTTATTTAACAATATTTGAAATACTGTTAAAATTAAATAACGTTGATAGTTCCCAGTTGACCAGAGAATGGGGTTTAGTCAAAAGTTTTAGACTATAAAAAAATAACTTGGCTCTCAAGGCAAAACTTTGTCAACGTGTACTATCAAACTATAAAGATAAATTGCCTTATCTTTATCATATGATTTGTATTATCCAGTCATTTCCAGTTTCAATTGCTATTCTGAAGAAAGGGTTCTTCTCTCTCAGGAGGATGAAATCATGTTACAGAAACAGAATGTTTGAAAAAGCACTTGAGAATCTGCTGAGAATTTGCACTATAGGCCCTGAGCCAGACATATAGACTTGCTGTCAACCTACCCTTCTGTAAGCTAAGCAGACCAGGCATGCTATCTTTTAGCAAGAGATCAGCAGAAGCCCTAGTTTCTGAGGCAGAGACATATTTTTCTAGATTAAAAAAAAAAAATTATAAACTTTTTGTCACCTGTCTTTATAATTTAATTCTTTTGGAGACATCCTTAAAGGTCTGCTGACATTTTTATAAAGATTATACTGTACTGGTTGTGAAATAAAAGTTGATCTTTTGCTTATTTTTTTCTTTGTAAATTGTAATATCACAAAGTAGCAGATGGTGTATGCCATAATATTTAAAAAATTCTCATATATTGTGTGAGTGTGAGACAGATTGTACAATGGGAGATGAGTTAATTCACATTTATACTACAATGAAAGTTAATTGTTTAAGTAACTATATGGGTGACACGTGTTCACAATAAGTAGCAGAGTTCAGGTTTTACATTTCAAATAAAATCTTCCTATGTCATAAAATCAAGCACCTAAAAATTCCTACTGCAAGACATAGTATTTGTCTAAAATATTCACCGGAATAAATGGAATACCAATGATTATTAACTAGATGACCGCTAACTTTCCACCTGTATGTTACATTTAAAAGCATTGATGAAGAAAATATACACATATTCTGGGTGCTATTTGATTTTACATTTATAGTGAAACTAATATAATTGGTCTGGAGCAGTTTATGGCATTTGCTTACATAAGATTTCAGCAACTTAGTAATTCATTTTGTCACAAGTTCTCTCTTGGGTCTACAAGTATGCTTCTTTTAACTCCACTGATACCATATAAAAATAATGTTTTATATTTATATATGTTTTATTGCACAACATTTTCAAAAAATAAAAAATATCCCCTTGTACTGATACATCGAAGCTGTAATTTTAATAATGAGTATGGGCCTAATCATGCAGTCTTGCCTCAGGCAAAACTACTGTTGCAGTCAATGGCAATTCTGCTTGGATCAGGCCTGTAAATTTGGGCTCTTTATGTTATTGAAGGCCTGATCTGCATTCCCTGAATATCCACAACTTCTGTTCGCTTCATACAGCCCAGTTAAGTGAACTGACTTGCTAGACGCAAAAATTCATGTTTCAGAAACATCTATTTGAAATTAAAAGTTGAATGGAACAGTAAAAAGGACACTAAGTTAAGTCCATTTAAAAAAACACTTTTACAACAGAAAAATAGAATACTTACTATTTGACATTAAGTGGCCAAATCTGTATTCCCTTTCCACCCGAAACTCCAGCTGATGTCAATGAGAGTTTTGAGTACACAAGGCTAGGACTGAGCTCTGAACATACATACTAAAACATGAGGAAATCAGGAATGCTATATAAAAGTGATTTTTAAAATAATTACAATTACTAACATTTGTTCTGAAACTGAGGTGTTTTTTATTGCTTTCAAATTGTTGGTGTTCACATTGCCAAACAGTGCAGACACAGTATAGTATGCCCAAATAATTCTACTTCATAATCTAGAATAGTTTCCCAATGACTGATTCTGCAAACCTCACCTACGGCAAAACTCACCTTGGGCTTCAACAGGGAATTCAATGTAAAAATCTTTAAAGCAGAATCTGGCCAATTGACTATTATGGGAGTTATGCACAATTAAAAAATGCAGGATCAAGTTATATTACAAGCCCTTAACAAACTGGGAGGCTGATCCTCTAATACTTACTCAGTACTTACGCCAATGAAGCCAGTGAACCAACTTTATGCTGCAGTAAGAGATATATACATTCTTTATGCTTTCTAAAGCTAGCTGCACCAGTAGACTTGGTGCTCAAGAGGGAGAGAAGAGGTCGTGTGCCCAATCCTTGGTCATGGTGGTGCAGCGCTGCTGTAGGAAGGCGGCACAGAGCTTGTTTAAATGAGCTTCCTTGCTGCCCCCAGATGAGGGAGCTCTAAACATTTCCAGGCCCTTTCTTTCCCTGCTTTATGCAGCTCTAATAGATTCCTTTGGTGGGGAAGCAAGAGGGAGAACCGGAACTGGGTCCCCATAATGTTTTTTTTACTATAGGGTGTGTGTGAGAGAGTTGCAAGGGGATTGTGTCATCCATAATTCCCAATCCCCTTGCACCCAAGTGCTTGGAGCCAGGGCCCAAGTATAATTTTTTCGGGTCCAGTACAAATTTGTATCATGGGCCCCCTCCCACACACATACATACAATCTCATGAGCCATGAAAATGTTTTTCCTCATGGGGCTGCAGCCTGGGCCGGGACCTCCAGTAAAGTGTACCCTTTTCATCACCATGTGAGGGCCCTGCTTGGAGCCATTTAGTCTGATTATGTGAAAATGAGCAAAGGGATTGGGTGCAAGCATGTGCCACTACAGAGCCAACGCAAGTCCTGTGGGGTACATGCCATAGACAAGCTTTGCAACTCCTGTGGGATATATGCCACAGACACTGCTGGAGCCAGTCTTTGAGCAGGCGCCAGTAGGAATTTTGCCTTAATACATGTCTACAGGATCAATACCTTTTTCTGGAAGTAATGTAACTTCACTGACATGTATCTGAGTATTAACAGTAACTTAAATTAAACTGATGTATTTCTTTATTGGTATAAACAACACAAGTTCATGGCTCGAACTGGATCTGTCACTTTCAACTAAATAAACCAGAATATAAAACAATGGATTTAACATCTTTGTCCTTCCAAGATTAGTGGAAAATGTTAATATTCCCATGCTGATACTTGCTTTGTCTGTTTTAAACAGTATGTAGGATAGACATAAATAAAATCACAGACTAATAATATAAACAACTTTGAGACAAAGTACAATTGATTAAAACAGTGCATTCTTTCTTTTCATGTTTATCAAATTAAGTATAAAATGATGATTAATAATTTCATTTTCTCATTGTAGGTATTACTGAGATAGAGATATACATATGAAAATCTGTATATACAGCACAACAATCGTGCTTATCTTTAAACTGTCAGACATCAGCCTATAAACATACATCTTCTACTGGAAATGATGCAGTAGTTATCCTTTTAAAAAAAATCTTAAATTATTAAAGCTTATGTATCAAACCAATTTTGCTGCAATATTACTGAAATGCATAAAAAGCATGACATTATGATTATTTGAATGTGTAGGTGCCTAGGTAGTTAAATGATAGGTGCCTTGTAAGTGCCCAACGTAGACAGTACATATAATTATTGTGTTGAAAAAAATTGGGTATAGTAACAATGCATTTCATATCAAGCTCATTTACATTAATAATGTTCTCAAGTAGATGATATACCTTTCTTAACCAAAACATATTAATAAAAATGCTTAAATGCCATATCTTTCTGATACTTTTATTGGGTAGAAGTGGTGATTTGAAAGCTCCCAGAGACTTATTGCAGACTGTTGTGGTCTATTTGATTACTGTAAGAATTTACATCCAAAATTACAAAAACAAATGATTCTGCTCCTATTTTAAATCAATGGGAGTTGGGCATTTATTTCTATTAATATTATTATTCATTCTTTATATTACCGTAGCACTCTAAGGCACCAAACAGGGCTGAATTGTACTAGGCATTGTACAAACAGATAAAGTGGCCTTGCTCCAAAGAGTTTACAGTTTAAGGTTCTGATCTTGGACCTGCTCTGAGTCTGCCTGTGCAGAAACAATTGTAGGATAAAGGTCTAACTAGAAAATTGATTATAATACAAAATAAGAGGGAAGAAAGGCAGGGCTAGGATAACAATAATACTATCTTGTGCTTATATTGGCTGACCTCACATACAACTCAGTAGGAGCAGGCCATAAAATTATGACCAAATTAAAAACATTATACTATATATGGAATAAATAAGATAGAGTTTTGCAAAGATTCTTGTTCTTGGTTAGTGCTACTGATTTATAATTCTGAAGCCACAGACACATTAACTGAAATATTTACATTAATTGATTTGTACGTGAAAACCCATTTGTCTTTGTCCAAGAACACATGTTCTTCTCTTTACTACCATAAGTAATCCCAGTGGGCTTAATTTAATACTAAAATTAAGATAAAAAGCTGTCTGCAAGATTTAAAAAATATTTTTAAGAAAGCACTTTTTAACATGGTTCTCGCTTTATTCTTTTATTGCTGATGTTTTATGAAAAAGGACACTGTCAAGATTAGTAAATCCCAATTTTGACCTTTCATTTTTTGTTTTCCTCTTACAACAAATTACAAGGCTTTGCAAAAATATGTGATATTTTTCTTCTTCAAGTGATTACCTACATGGATTGCACTCTTGTTGCACATGTGCCCCATGTGTGTTAGACTGGATTCTCTTGGCCAGCAGTATCCACTGGGCACGTCTGCACTCTTGTCCCCACAACCACATCCAAGAGCATAAAGAGCAAGTGGGCCCAACCCTTACAGTGTCCATCTGCTTCTCTGCGGTAGTTAGTGATTACTAGTTACATAGTATTGTACTTAGTTTGCCCATTGGCATTTTAAAACTTTTTTTAAAGAAAGAAAATGTTGACTGTTTTATTTTGTTAGTTTTTCACAGATATATAATAGACTTGGAGCCATTCCCACCCCCTCGTACAGAGACTCATTCTGACAGAAGATAAATCTGAAGTCCTTTTATTAAAATTGTGTCCTCCTAAATAATGATGGTGCCAGTTATTGTTCCAGGTTCCTCCAAATAAGTTTGAGGTTTGATATTTAATAAATTGGGCCTGATCGCGTTAACACTTAGGCATGTGAGAGTAAGTCTCATTAAGGACTAGTCATGTGAATAAAGCTACTTACACGAGTTTGCGGGACCAGACCTTATATGCAAAACTTCCACTGACTTCAATCAGACTCGTGGTTCCACTTACAAGATCTGGCACAGTGTCTTTCATTTCCCTTCTTAACATCTAGAAATGAAATGGATGATGAAGGAAAAAATAAAAAATGATGGTCCTGACTCCTTGTGGGTTACATTTCCAATAATTACCAAATCCAAATGAACACTTCATCCTGACAGCATATCATGCATATTAAAATCCTTATTATCCTATTAGTTTTAGTGCCTCTTCATGGTAGTTATCTGAAGAAAAGAACACAGGCATAGTGTAACAGACTGTCAATGTTTGCTTGAAACATCTCACCCTTTTAGTAGATGTTGAGTCTGCTGGGAAATGGTTAATTGGGTTCTGCTTACTTGTTATCTAACCTGGACACAAAGAGGTGGGAGTGGCTTTTTGGGAAAACTACATATAGACTGTAGATTGTGCAGTCTTGAAGGAAGAATTCTAGGAGTAGCCAAGCCTACGGAGAAGATTGGAGTTGATCTTTACCATCTTATTGCTGCTTTTGTTTAGTAAAGTCAATTAGAAAAGGAACTGGATTATACATAGTGTGGAACATATCTGCAGAGCAGGTTAGGAAAAGTGCTGGGTCTCCATCTTCAAAACTAGGAACCATAAAAGATCATTCATAAAATTGTGTGTATGTGTATAGAATCTTCTGTTTCCCTTAACTGAAACATTAACCAATTGCATTTTGCATTTATTTCCCATCTATAACCTTCATTCAAAAGATTTTCTTTCCAATATTTTTAATACAGAGGTGCTTATAGTCTTCTCCTTCTTCAAGTTTTGATCTTGTGGATCATTTTAAAATCATCCTGTCCCATAGTGTTATTAGAATAGTAAATGAATGACCTTTTATTTTACATTTAATATATATTTTGCACTGTGGCTTATCACCTACATATTGGCCCCCAAACTTTCTAGTAAACACATAAATAAGATCACAAGGATTGACTTACTCTTAGTATTCATAAATAATCTAAAATGTTTTTTTCCTGGTTTTAAGATCACTTTTGTATTTTGTGTTTTCATGACACTTTTCATTTCCATCCCTTCCCTAGTTTTGAAAAATGAATTTAAGCATTATTTGAGTAGCTCTTTTTCATGTTATGGTCTATGTCGTATTTGTGGAAGAAGAAATGTTAAGTGTCATAAGCCTGAAGCTGGCAAAATAAAGCTGCTTCATAAAACTCAGGGAACGGCATCAACAACTATCTGGCTTCATTAATGAATTCATATAATTTGTTGTCAGGATGACAGGGCCAAACCCTGCTTTACGCTACACACACAAAACTCCTGTGACCTCAGTGAAAGATGTTCGTCCAAGAGCAAATTTGGTGCATAAGCAGCATAAAAGAGATTTTGCTGACCAGTGCTAGACACCCAGTTCAGAGAGTTGAAGGGCAAATGAATTAGATTCTAGAACAGTAAGTGGGAATACTTGGAAAAAAAGTGTGCAGGACCAATGTGCAATTGGATGGAAAGATGGGCTATATTTGGGAACTTTTTAAAATGAACTTCACCATGAAGGTTTCCAGCACATGGCTGAGGTTTTTCTGAATAGCTTATATGTGGAGCCAATAATATAACATGTTCCATGGTTCCATGATGGAGAAGGACACACATAATTGCTAGCTAATAGAACTTTAATGAATTAAGACCATATCCTCCCCTTCAGTTGTGTAAGTAAATGTAGAGGTAAGTGACACAGTTACATTTTTCTACTGTGGATAAAGTCTTACTATATATTAATTTAGAATGGGAATCCTTTAGATTTTGCAGCACTAACACAAAGCTATTAAAAGAGGCCAAGGATCAAACAAGCATGGCAGCAATACTACTCTTTTTCCCCTAGAAATTGTCCCTCCAGACACAGGGTGGAACAGTGTAAGAAAGATTACATTACTTTTGTTATATCTAAACAGTGGACAAGTAGAAGACTTCAGGCCCTAGGGCTGTTACTGTTGGACTTACACAAGGGCTAAAACAAAATAAACCTAATCAATGCTTTGTTTCAAAGCACATAAGGGAAACACATGCATAGGAAATCAGTAAAAAAAATTGCTCTCCTTTTCAAATCTCATGTAAATTTAATTCTTTTCTAATTTAAATCCATTTTCCTTTCCCTTAAAGGCACATTGACAACCTGAAATTATTCAAATATGAACAAGAGTTATAAGCAGTTTCAAATACTACAGAGGAAATAGTGAAACTGACCAGAATCCTGCAGAAATTTGTGCCTGTGCAAAAAGTTAAGCAAGTGCTTATTACTCCAAGTGCATTCAAATGAACAATGCAAATAAGCAGAAAATAAAGGGTTTTTTTGGTCTTATCTCAGTTACAGTTATCAAAGGTAGTATTTGTAGCAATAACATGTCAATATTTTCACAGTGATTTCTTTTAAAATGTTTCTTTGGCCAGGAAAACAAACTGAACTTGCTAAAATTATCAAAGGAGGGAGAAAAAACAAAATAATTCAATAGAGGATCTGGAAATTATTATTATCATCTAATGGACAGTGAATATTATTTGAACAAGCAAAGATGTGACTTTAAGTCCTTGGAATTTTTTCCATATATATGGATTGTTTGGAACAAAATGTTTGCTTGAACATTAATGAATGTTTCATTACTTTAATGTCAAACTGGAAATTTTTATGCAAAAATATCCCAGGAAGAGATAAAAGGGGATATACATTAGGAATCGTAAGGCAGCATGAAGACTTAATTTTGTATATCTTGTTCCTTAGAATGTCAAGCAACAGATTTCAGCTTCAAATGGAAAGCTATGGAGAAGGTTGTGATTCAATATTAAATCATCTTTTTCTTAGCTGAGTTACTATGGTGATGGCAATGCTGCACAGCTTCATCTGCTGTTTCTACTGCTGCAACAGCTTTGCTGGTGCATATGGGAGATCGCTTATGCATACATGCTATGTACAGCTCACTAGAGAAACACACATGAAGAGACCATTTTCTAGTGGGATGGAGGAGTGAATCTATTTCTGTGGTTTAGGTGTATAGTTGCAGTCTTGCATTTTCAATGGGGCCTCTAAGGTGTCACTGCAGGAGGAGGATGTCTGGGATATTTCCTCGTGTGTTTCTGCCTGGCTGCCTATGAATGTATATTCCAATAAATACACTTGTATAACATTTTCCAAGTATACAGCAACTATCATCCAAGGATTTCAAGATAATGACCACTTTACCCCTGTGATTTCCAGAGATGGGCTGAGAGTGTTGGCAATATCAGGTGAAAGCTGGTTTGATTCCAATTGGCAGAGCACATTGGAGCAATGGAGAAGCTGTGGATCTAATCCCAGTATTAGTTTAATAAATTAGTAATCTAATTGATTGTGTATTTAACAACCAGCTGACACCTTCTATTGGTCATGGTTTGCTCCTGCATGTTTTGAGAAGCACATCATCTTTCAGTTTGATACCTCCTATGGTTTCCAGAGATCCACAAAAAGAGGGATTTCTGAACAGCTATTTTTAAACACCCACTATTCTTTAATATGTATATTACAGCAGCACCCAGAAATCCCAGTCAGATTTGGTGTCCCACTGTATTAGGCACAGATGAAAACAAAACTCTTCCCTAAGAATTTTACAATGTAAGGCACTGATCCTGCAAGCAGACCTGCCCCAAACAGACAGCTCCCTAGGCAGAGGCTCCCAGGCTCCCCCCTTTAGATCAACATAAGGCTGAAACACCGATCCTGGAAAAACCTACGTTACTCAAGTGAGTAGTCCCACTGGTACTCAGCTGAGCGCAGCTAGGGCCTACGACAACTGGCAAGAAGCCTGGGGGAAAGAATACAACAATTTTAGGTACCTTTGCAATGTGTTGATTAAAGATGAAGTGGCAACTCCCTCCTCCCCCCCCCCCTTTCTTCTGCTTTGGCTGCCTTCCCAGCGGCAGACGGGGGGAACGGGCAATTGTCACGAACTCCAGCCTTCCTTCCCCGCACCTAATGCCGGGAGAGGCGCCTGCTGCCAACCCCCCACCAGACGTTGCCAATGTCGGCACTGATCTCTCCCGTCCCAGCCCAGGGACCGTGTCGCACCGGGCTAGTTCTGCAGGGGCAGGCTCGGCGGGGGGGTCAGAGTCTCCAGGCGCCGGGCCGGCAGGAGGCTGCATCTGGCCCACCAAGTGCCGCGGCCCCTCAGCCCGGGGTGTCGCTCCCTGGGCTCGGTGACGGGCGAAGCCGCAAAGGCAGGGACCGAGCCCTGCCCACAGGGTGCACCCGAGCGCCCCGGGCAGCAGGGAGCGGGCCAGCCCGTCAGGCAGCGGCGGAGCTGGGCTGCCAGCGCTAGCAGTGCTGCGGCTGCGGCGGCACCACGTGTCGGGGCGGGGGAGCAGCGGGCTGGGCTGGGCTGGGCTCTGCACCCCGGCGGCTCCCTGCGGCAGCCTTTGCTCAGCGCGTCTCCTGTCTGCTCTCTCCCAGCCAGGTGCCCCGGGTCGCGCCCGAATCAGGCGGGATGGGACCTCTCCGCGAGGGCAGCAAGGTGAGCAGGGCTGGCGGGGCGGCCTCGGAGCCCTTTGGCCGCAGGTGGCGAGTCTCGGGAGTCGGGCCCTGCGGGACAAGTGCGGGGGAGAGGCGGCGGCACCGGCACCGGGCTGGGCTGGCCTGGCCAGAGCGGGTCTGAGGAGGGGGCATCGGGGCTGGCAGGGGCAGGGCGGGAAGGGATCTGGGGAAGGGGCATCGGGGCTGGCAGGGGCGGGAGGGCATAGGAGGGGGCATCGGGGCTGGCAGGGGCGGGAAGGAGTCTGGGGAGCGGGAAGCGGGGCTGGCAGGGTGTCATGGTTGGTAGGAGGCTCTGAGGCAGGGGGAATCAGGGCTGGCACGGGCAGGGTGGGAGTCGGGGTCTGAGGGCGGATTCAGGGCTGGCAGGGGGATTTGAGGAGTGGGAATCGGGGCTGGCAGGGGTGGGGAAGTCTGAGAGCGGGGTCAGGCTGGCAGGGGGCCTATGGAGGGGGGATCGGGGCCGGCAGCTGGTCATGGTTGGTAGAGGGATCTGAGGCAGGGGGTTGGTACTGGCAGGGGTGGGGAGATCTGAAGAAGGGGTATCAGCGCTGGCTGGGGCAAGAGGGGATCTGAGGAGGGGGCATTGGGGCTTCCAGGGATGGGAGGGAGGTCTAAGGAGTGGGCATCGGGGCTGCGAGGGGCAGGAGGGGGTCTGAAGACAGGGCATCGGGACTGCCAGGGTGTCATGGTAGCAGGCTCTGAGGCAGGGGGAATCAGGGCTGGCATGGGCAGGTGTGGGTCTGAGAGTGAGGTCAGGCCTGGCAAGGGCAGGGGGTCTGAGGAGGGGGAATCGGGGCTGGCAGAGCTGGGGAGTCTGAGGGCAGGATCAGGGCTGGCAGAGCCTGGAGGTCTGTGGAGGGAGGGATCAGGGCTGGCAGGGGATCATGGTTGGTAGAGGGCTCTGAGAAAGGGGAATCAGGGCTGGCAGGGGGGTCTGAGATGGGAGCATCGGGGATGGCAGGAGTGGGGGGTCTGAAGGCAGGGTCAGGGCTGGCAGAGGTGGGGGGTCTGAAGAGGGGGAATTGGGGTGGGGGTCTGTGGAGGGGGATCAGGGCTGGCAGGACGTCATGGTTGATAGGGAGCTCTGAGGCAGGAAGTTGGGGCTGGCAGAGGCAGGAGGGGCATCCGGACTGGCAGGGGGCCAGAGGGGAGGGTCAGGGCTTCAGAGGCGAGGGGGTCTGAGGGTGGGGTCGGGACTGGCAGGGGTGGGAGGGGAGTCTGGGGAGGGGGATCAAGATTGGCAGCATGTCATGGTTGGTATGAGGACTGGCAGGTGTAGGGGGTCTGAGGAGGGGCCGTCAGGGCTGGCAGAGGCCAGGGGGTCTGAGGGTGGGGTTGGGGCTGGGGCTGGCAGGGTTGGGGGGTCTGAGGAGGGGGCATTGGGGCTGGTGTGGGGTCTGAGGCTGGGGGTTGGGGTTGGCAGGGGCTCTGAGGAGGGGAGATCAGGGTTGGCAGGAGTCTTGGGGCTCTGAGGCAGGATATTGGGGGGAGGGATCTGGGGAGGAGGGGTTGGCAGGGAGCTCGGAGGAGCGGGATTGGGGCTGGCACAAAATGGCTGGGAGGTCCTGAGTTGGGAGTAGCCCAGGAGAGATGATATCTAGGCCCTGGATTCCATCAGAAAGGCCAGACAGGGGGTGTTTATTTGGGGACTCTTTCACCACAACTGCTGCGCAGGAAGCAGCAGTAGCAGGAGGGGAAATTACTGTCACCATCACTGGGTGAAAGGGGTTGAGTCATAGAATCTCAGAAGTGTAGGACTGGAAGGGACTCAAGAGGTCTTCTAGTCCAGTCCTCTGCACTCAAGACAGGATTAAGTAATAATTAGACAATCCCTGACAGGTGTTTGTCTAACCTATTCTTAAAAATCCTCCAATGACAGAGATTCCACAGCCTCTCTAGGCAATTTATTCCAGTGCTTAACTACCCTGACAGTTAGGATGTTTTTTCTAATGTCCAATCTAAACCTCCCTTGGTGTAACTTAAGCCCATTTGCTTCCAGTCCTATCCTCAGAAGTTAATCAAAATAATTTTTCACCATCCATCTTGTAACAACCTTTTATGTACTTGAAAACTGTTTTCATGTTCCCCCTCTGTTGTCTCTGAAGAGGCAAATGCATCCATCATCTACCCGTGAGCCTTCACCATGCAGGAGCCTCCATCACTGTATGTGTAAGGAGGGGAGCTCAGATGTGAGTTGGGGTGGGTTATTCCTGGTATGATGGTGGTTTTGTGGGGGAGATTACACTGGGACATTTGTGGGGGAGTTCAGTGCAGGAGGTTACTCCTGGGTCATGTGAGGGGAGGTTGTGGCTGGGAG
Organism: Emydura macquarii macquarii; assembly: GCF_026122565.2. Lineage (NCBI taxonomy): Eukaryota > Metazoa > Chordata > Testudines > Chelidae > Emydura > Emydura macquarii. Next base: position 12,700,316 of record NW_027130520.1, on the reverse strand, counting down.
TTTACTCCTGAGGTTTTTGGGAGGGGTGGTTATGAATGGGGGTTATACAGCAAGAGATGATACATATGTAGACCATATCTTCTTGTGCCCATCTTGTTTGTTTTTGAGTAGGAGCAGAAACTGCACCAGGAGAAGGAGATATCCCGCAGCCGCATCCCCCGCCTGCTCCTTCGGCCTCATATGTCCCAGCAGCAACAGCAGCAACAAAAAGTGTCCCCAGCCTCTGAGTCACCCTTCTCAGAGGAGGAGAGTAGAGAGTTCAACCCCCGCAGCTCTTCCGGAGGCTCAGCAAGGACTATCAGCAGCAACAGCTTCTGTTCAGGTACCGCCACCAGGCACACGGGGGGGGGGGGGTGCAAAAATAGAGATGGCCTGATTTTCCTCTCATTTAAGACCAGGATAAATTAAGAGTAACTCCACTAAAGTATGTGAAGTTTGTGTTAATGATTGGATAATCAGGTCCTGTGTGTGTAATGTGTTTGGAGAGTGATAATATGTTGGCATGCAGTTGTTTTTCTTTATATGCTTAATATATTCACTGGTGGGGATAGTGAGCACATTTAATGCCCTATTTGTTTATTATTTATTCATATGGTGCCTTAGGCATGCTTTGCAGACAAAATAAAAATTGATTTCCACTGAAATCCAGTATCTGTTTTTTTAATATATGTCTAAGTGACACCACATGTTTCCATTTCAAATTCTAAAGGCTTTTCTTTCCTATCCATTACTTATAAAGTTGGCATCTTTAACAGAACAGTTTATTAGAGATACATTTAGATGAAGAAAGCATCTTTAAAACTATGGTTTTTGTCTGACATGTTGACAACCCTGAGGCCAATGGAGCTAGATATGTAAAACAGGAGGGCTAGTTGCCATAGGAGATTACAGGCCTGGGTCATGTACTGTGACTGATTATTATTATTATTATTTTTAACACAGAACTCCACACTAATTTCATGTAGTGTTCCACGTGTGGATCAGTAGTAGAATATAAACCAATGTGGCAAGGTAACAAATAGGTTGGCTGTAATTTTCATTGTTAAAATGAAATTAACATTGTTTGAAAGTTCAACCTTCTGCCAAAGAAATATAAAGATGCTGCACTGACTAATGGAAAGTACTTAGCTACACATACAGTATACGGGACATCGGTCTTGTGGAAAGTGCAATGGCTCAGTGATGTATCAGAGGGCAGAAATAAACCATAACTCTTGAAGTGCAGGACATGATAGGTCTTCTGCTAAGACTGACTTTTGAGAGACTGTTTAAAATACATAACTAATTATCCTTTATGGTATGGAAAATTTTAAACCAAATATTTAATATTATGCAGTTGCAATAGAATCTAGCACAGTTTCAGACCCTGTCCTGCAAAACGTATGTACATACTTAACTTTATGCATTTTGAATAGTCCTATCGATTCTGTTGGAGTACTCATAATGTGTAAAGTTATGCATGTGCATACATTTTTGCAGAATCGAGAACTATTCCTTTTAACTTAGAATCATAGAATCATAGAATATTAGAGTTGGAAGGGACCTCAGGCGGTCATCTAGTCCAACCCCCTGCTCAAAGCAGGACTAACCTCAGCTATATCATCCCAGCCAGGGCTTTGTCAAGCCTCAGCTAAAAAACCTGTAAAGGTGGAGATTCCACCACCTCCTTAGGTAACCCATTCCAGTGCTTCACCACCCTCCTAGTGAAAAACTTTTTCCTAATGTCCAACCTAGACTCCCCCAACTGCAACTTGAGACCGTTGCTCCTTGTTCTGTCATCTGCCACCACTGAGAACAGCCTAGCCCCATCCTCCCTGGAACCCTCTTTCAGGTAGTTAAAGGCTGCTAACAAATCCCCCCTCATTCTTCTCTTTTGCAGACTAAACAAGCCCAGTTTCCTTAGCCTCTCCTCATAAGTCCTGTGCTCCAGCCCCCTAATCATTTTTGTGCCCTCCACTGGACTCTCTCCAACTTGTCTACATCCTTTTTGTAGTGGGGGGCCCAAAACTGGACACAATACTCTAAATGCGGCCTCACCAATGCCGAATTGAGGGGAATAATCACTTCCCGTGACCTGCTGGCAATGCTCCCCCTAATGCAGCCCAATATGCTATTAGCCTTCTTGGCAACCAGGGCACACTGCTGACTCATATCCAGCTTTTTATCCGCTGTCACCCCCGGGTCCTTTTCTGCAGAACTGCTGCCTAGCTCGTCGGTCCCCAGTCTATAGCTGTGCATGGGATTCTTCCTTCCTAAGTGGAGGACTCTGCACTTTTCTTTGTTGAATCTCATTAGATTTCTTTTGGCTCAATCCTCCAGTTTGTTTAGGTCCTTCTGTATCCTATCCCTACCTTCCAAGGTATCTACCACTCCCCCCAGCTTAGTGTCATCCACAAACTTGCTGAGGGTGTAATCTACCCCATCTTCCAGATCATTAATGAAGATGTTGAACAAAACCGGCCCAGGACCGACCCCTGGGGCACGTCGCTTGTGACCAGTTGCCAGCTAGACATGGAGCCATTGATCACTACTCGTTGAGCCCTATGCTCTAGCCAGTTCTCTATCCATTTTATAGTCCATTCATCCAACCCATACTTCCTTAACTTGCCAGTAAGAATACTGTGAGAGACAGTATCAAAAGCTTTGCTAAAGTCAAGGTATATCACATCCACCGCCTTCCCTACATCCACAGAGCCAGTCACCTCATCATAGAAAGCAATCAGGTTGGTCAGGCATGACTTTCCCTTGGTGAATCCATGTTGACTGTTCCTGATCACCTTCCTCTCTTCCAAGTGCCTTAAAATGGATTCCTTAATGACCTGCTCCATGATTTTTCCAGGGATTGAAGTGAGGCTGACCGGTCTATAGTTCCCCGGATCCTCTTTCCTCCCTTTTTTGAAGATGGGCACTATATTTGCTTTTTTCCAGTCTTCAGGGACCTCCCCCTGTTGCCAAAAGCTTTCAAAGATAATAGCCAATGGCTCTGAAATCACCTTCTTGATATACAATATTCAGGTACTCATTTTGAAGATTTTTTGTGGGGAAGGACTTAATATTTCATATAGAACTTATTTTTAGTATTTCCAGCTAATCACAACATCTTAGTTATTACAGGTATTTTGTGATTCTTAAAATGTCGGAATAAGTTCCTGAATTTTCTTGTTTTGGTCCATTCACAGAATCACCAAACAGCAAGATGCAATTATTTTTTCTGAGTGAAGCCAGAATAGAATAATTTCTAATGGGCATTTTGATTTTTCCTCTCCAAAATTGGATCCAAATTATTTTGTATTTTTTTCCCTAAATAGTTAAAACTACATGCGGGAACAGTTTACTTTCCTAGATAAGGAATAACATTTGTAATATCTATCTGTGGTTATAGTATTGCATCCTTATCTCTGGCATACTTCAGAGTTCAGTGGAATGACCTGTTAGATTATCATTTAATGAATAAAGGGCATCATTTAAAAAACAGAAAGAATAGAAAAAAAGCTTCCTCCTTAACCTTCCATGAGTTTTAAACAGTTCCATGTTATGCTCTTTTAATTTATGAGTTTATCGATTTCCTCACAAATTACTGTACACAGGATGTGGGAGTTGCCTAAAGGAATATTTCACTGAAATTGTTTTTTAAAATTTTAGAATTAAATTATTTTATATCTCTCCAAAATCGGTCCTTTCTTGACTAGTGCCAGAACCTTTGTCTGTGCTCCAACAGTCTCTCACCGTGACTATTGCAACATCCTCCTTTCTGGACCCCTTTATTTTCATGTCTCATTCTTGAAGTCCATCCAACACACTACAACCAAAATTATTTGCTGCTGCTCCAACCATATAAATCCTCTCTTTGAGTCTGCATAATAGCTTTCTATATCCTTCTGTGTGTGTGTGGTGTATATATATATACATATAAAATCCCCTATTTTTGACATTTCTAAGGCACCACGTCCGTGCCTAGGGTAACCACCTGAAAATGCTGTAAGGGCAGGCTGTAAAAGGCGAGCAGATTCTCCCAGCACTGGCAGGTGACACTGAAGTCAGACTTCCCAACCAGCCACAAACAGTGCTTCTGATTCCACACACTGGTTATCAAGAAGCCAAAATAAAAATATACACAGCCCCCTTTACTGCATTTCAGTCTTTGGCTTCCAATCAGCCATTAGGTCCAGTAAAGAGATCAGTTATTTAAAACTCTATGCTCTTTACCAAAAAGGTTTCTCCTGACCCCAAAAGGTCAGCCACAGTACCAGGTCAATATACATTTAGATCTTACCCAAAATACCACCCTGCCAGCCAATCCTTTAGTAAATAAAACTAAAGGTTTATTATAAAAAGAAAGAAATAAACTATAAGAGAAATGTTAAAAGATTAAATCAATCAGATACATACAAATAATTTGAAAGTCCATATATATCAGATTTCTAGAAGAATTGTGGAGTTTTCAGGCTTGTATAATCCCTCTGGTGTACATCCAGTACCTGGATGGATCTCAGTCCTTTGTTTCACAGCTTCAGTTCAGTTCAGGTGTCAATGAGTTGATCCAGAGGTAGGTTGGAGACTAAAGACAAAATGGATGTCATGCAGCTGCCTTTTATGTCCTTTGGCTTCTTTCATGCTGCTTGTGGAATTTTACAGTAATTAAAATGGAGTCCAGAGTCACATGAGTAAGTCCTGGTGACTCATCAGGTATATCCCTGGCTTCTCCCTCTGGGCCCCCTGTACCTGTGAATTTCTTAATGGGCCATTAAACAGTCTAGTGCTGCAGCCATCCTGTCTTGGGTGTTGCCCAGACACAGCACAATTTGAAATACAGATATATCAACCATATCCATAACTTCCATTACACATATAACACATGAACATAAACATTATCATCTTACTTAGCACATTATAACCTTTCTAACAGTATCTAACATGGCATATCTCACATGAATTATTATGATTTTGACACACTGATGTTAAATAATATAATAAATGCCCCCCCCCCGAATCCAGCTAGTGTGACACCCCCAACGCGAGATTGGTGTAGAAGGGAGTAATCAGAGCTCCTGAATACACCTCAAGGGCCCCCCTAATCCAGCCAGCATCACACCAGTTATAGTAGTATTCAGAAATACAATATTCAAACTTTTCCCCTTCGAGGCCCTGCACAGCTTTTGATGTCCGTATCCTGTCTCTAGTCATCTCTTATTCCTCCACATACCCTAGGCTAGTTCATCTTGATGCTCTCTGTTGTTCCCTACTAGTAGCTATGAGCCTTTTCTCATGTCACCTCTTTGGTTTGCCTAGAACATCTTCCCCAATGTCATGCACCACATAATTTGACTCAACAGAGGCCTCCTCCATACTTGCTGCTTTCAGTTTAAAGCTTATCACTGACCACCAGCCTGGCCTTTTCTCACTGTCTTCCAGTTTTAAAGCATGTATTTTTTAAAAAGAGGAATTTACAAGATACATGCCTAAGATAACAATAAAAGCACCTCAAGTTTGGTCACTCCTGTCTCCCCAGGCCTCTGGTACCTTCTTCCCAACTTTTGTTTGTAGTCATCCCTTGCCATGGGTTGTGTCCAAGTTGGATTGTAAGGACCTGTCATCTTTCTAGTTTAACAGTGATATACACAGCTATGGTGATTAAACTTAACAAATAATAACTTTGGAAGAGGTGGAACGATCATCAGGAGGTCAACTTCTGATGCTGAAAAAAGCCTGTGAGCATTACAGTGAAAGATCTGGAACCCTCCCCTCCAATAAAAACCATTACATATATGAGAATCTAAAAGAGAAAAATTTCCTAACTGTGTAAGCAGCAGCTGAAGTGACTCAACACCTGAAATAATTCCTTTCCCCTCACCCCTTCCCTTGAAATATCTCTACCCTCCCTTATCATTGACACTAAGCTCTTATACTCTGGAAAGCCTTCTTAAAAAAATAGAATCAGCTCTCCCCTCTAGCCCACTCTGCATATATTTCTGCTGTTTGTGTCCGCAGAGCTTCTGAGCCTGTTAATTTTCCTTGTCTGCCTACACTGTCCCTGATGCATACCAGAAGGCTTCAAGTTCTTCTCTTTCTGTAACTGACAGGAGCAGAGTCTTCTGGGGCCTCCTAATGTTGTTTCAGGCAGGCAGCGGGAAGAAAATAAAAGGGTTCAGGACCTCTGGGAACACTAATAGTGCTGCAGTCATGGAGGCAGGCAGGCAGCAAGGAAGGAAATTACTCTCAGTGCGAAGAAGAAACACTTAATTTTGCTCCTTAAACTCTGCCCTGGGGGAGGAGTACTAGTACTTGGTGAGCTCAGAGTTAAATGTGGGGAATCATTTTCCCCATTCTCTTCTAGAAAACGCCTTATCAGGGAACTTGATATTTTTATGCAACTTACTGCATATTTAACAGTATTAGTATAATGTACTCATTCAATTCATGGTAGAAGCTGTTTCCAAATTCTCACAAAGATATGGTGTCTGAGTATTAACATACCTAGCTATTAAATTCTTGATAAAAATAGATTTTGAAGCATAGATTGCTTCTGTCCATTGTATTTTAGATATTCTTTCTGAAAACAGGTCAGGCAATTTATGTGCTTATAGCAGTATTTATAGTATGTAATCTTTATTAAACAAGTTTTCAGGGTTTCAATAGGAGCTGTTTGTCAGCTGGCAGCGTAGCACTTCTCTACCCTTCTTTGATTTGGATGTCAGCCAGAGGATTCAAATGTCAAGCTATGAAAAACATTCTCCCAGCAACATAAGCTGGCTATACTGCTACCAAGTATTTCCCCATGTCATGCATGTTTTCCTTATAAATTACATTTTTGGTTTTGAACTACAAACCAGATTTACCTTGTCAGTCAGGAGAAAGGTGCATACTTTAAACATCATAGACAAATAATCCAGTTCATGGCCCATTTCTGCAGCTACTCCAAAGGAAAATGAGGTTTTCCTAAAGACTTCTTTGGGAATTCCAGCTAACGAATCTACCTTCTAGGTAAGAAGACACTGAGCGTGGAGTGTTACCCTTGATTTGTGTGTACACCTCCTTTTAGACGCATAGACTTTAAGACCAGAAGAGATCGTCATGATAATCTGGTCTACCACCTGCACATCACAGGCCACAGAACCTGACTCACTCCCTCCTGAACAGACCCATAGCCTTTGGCTGAGTTATTGAAGTCCTTATATCTTGATTTAAAGACTTCAAGTTAGAGAGAATTCACCATTTACTGTAGTTTAAACCTGCAAGTTACCTGTGCCCATGCTACAGAGGAAGGCAAAAACACCCTGTGGTCTCTGCCAATCTGAACCTGGGGGGAAATTCCTTCCCAACCCTAAACATGGCGTTCAGCTGGACCATGAGCATGTCAACAAGACTCACCACCCAGGCCCTTGGGAAAGAATTCTCTAGTAACTCAGAGGCCTTCCCACCTCTAGCCATTGGGTATATTTGCTACTAGCAGTCACAGATGGGCCACATGCCAGTGTAGGCAATCTCCTCATACCATCCCGTCCACAAACTTATCAAGAGCAGTCTTGAAGCCATTTTAGGGGTTTTTGCCCCACAGCGCCCCTTGGAAAGCTGTTTCAGAACTTTACTCCACTGATGGTTAGAGAGTTTTGTCTAATTTTCAAGCCTAAACTTGTTGTTGTCTAGTTTATATCCATTTGTTCTTGTGTCAACATTGGTGCTTAACTTAACTCCTCTCCCTCCCTGGTTTTTATCGCTCTGATGTATTTATAGAGAGCAATCCTATCTTGCCTCATCCTTTGGTTAGGCTAAACAAGTCAAGCTCCTTGAGTCTCCTTTGTAAGATAGGTTTTCTATTCCTCTGATCATTCTAGTAGCCCTTCTCTGCACCTGTTCCAGTTTGAATTCATCTTTCTTAAACATGGGGGACCAGAATTGCACACAGTATTCCAGATGAGGTCTAACCAGTGTCTTGTTTATTGGTAATAACACTTCCCAATCTCTACTGGAATAACTTCTCCTGATACATCCTAGGATTGTATTATCCTTTTTCACAGCCACATCACATTGGCAGTTCATAGTTTTCCTATGATCAGCCAATGCACCCAGATCTTTCTCCTCCTCTGTCACTTCCAACTGACACATCTCCATAGCAAAAATTCTTGTTGTTAGTCCCTAAATGCATGCTCTGGCACTTAGTACTATTAAATTTCATCCCATCTCTATTATTCCAGTTTTCAAGGTTGTTCAGACCTTGTATGTTATTCCGGCTCTCCTCCATATTGCCAATACCTCAGAACTGTGTATCATCCACAGATTTTATTAGCGCAGTCCCATTTTTTGTGCTAAGGTCATTAATGAAAATATTCAATAAGATTGGTCTCAAAACTGATCCTTGAGCAACTCCATTAAGGACTTCCTTTCATCCTGACGGATCACCTTTCAGTATGATCCACTGGAGTCTCCCTTTAATCAGTTCCTTATCCACCTTTCAATTCTCATATTAATCTCCATCTTTTCCAATTTAACTAATAATTTCCCATGTGGAAGTGCATCAAATGCCTTACTGAAATCCAGGTAGATTAGATTTACAGCATTTCCTTTGTCTAAAAAATCAGTATCTCCTCAAAGAAAGAGATCAGGTTGATCTGGCACAATCTATCTTTTCTAAAACCAGGTTGTGATTTATCCCGATTACTACTTACCTCTATGTCTTTAAGTACTTTTTCAAAATTTGTTTCAAGATTTTGCATACAAGGGGAGTTTTTTCATGGATTAAAGACAATATTTGGCCTAGAGTAGCTAAATTCCATAGTCTGTTTAGTCTGCCTTTTTGATAGTGAGACAAGGTGGGTGAGGTAATATATTTTATTGGACAACCTCTGTTGATGAAAGAGACAAGCTTTGACTCCACCCTCAGTGTCTTATTACGAAGAAGGCAGATTCATTAGCTGGAATTCTTTAGGAGAAGAAGTCTTTAGAAGTCATTTTTCTCCTCTCTTTCTCTAACAAAAGTTGGCCTAATAAAAGATATTTCCTCACTCACTGTGGCTTTCTAATGTCCTGGAACCAACAGGAGTACAACAACATTGCAAACAATTTTTAATCGAGAGTCAGTCTGGAGAGAACGGGTGCTTTCTTTTCATTTTTCATCTTCTGAATAGCTCATCATTTTAATGGCATTTTTAATTTTACCTTTTTAGCAGTTCTGATGTTTTTCTTCTCAATATTTGTATTCATCTTTGTTTAGATTCTAGCCTATTGACTTACAGGAAACAGTGCAGAAAACATTGGTTAGCTGAGGTGCTTTAACCTTAAAGAAGTATGTGGGTTTTAATAATCAGTTGTAGTAAATAGCTGTTTGAATTAGAGGAGTTGTTTTAATTCAAATGCTAAGTAGTCTTCTGGGTTTTAGTCTCATTTGCAATATCTCCTTGTTAATAAGCATAAATAGTACTTCTAGTTATCTAGAAGTTAGATGACAACCAGTGGTTACAATGGGTGCACCTTTGTTACCCATTTAGAAAATTCTGGCCAAAGTTTTCAAAACAAGGTGTACAGAGCCTTGTTTTTGAAAATCTTGGCCTTTGTGTTCATTGTGTTTACATTGTAAATTCACTCTGTCTGCCACAGGAAGTTCTCTATTACCATATCCTGTTCACATTACTCACATGCATAGTCCATTTTAGACTATTTTGCCAATTGGTCCAGTTATTGGTTGATACTCAAGGCGAGTTCAAGAAGAATGCTTGTGTGAGTAAAGCAAACAGGATTTGGCCATGTGTGTATATATATTTATTTAAATCAGTTTGAATAAGCTATGTTTATTACTACCTGCAAATAACTGAGTCTGAGGACCTGTACAGGTTCATAGAAGAGTCATCTTCATTCACTGTAGGCAGTTAATATGCTGTACCTTCAATAATGGCTGAAATAATTTCTCACTAGGACAGTGAAGTAGATTGTGTTAAACTAGCTAACCAGAGTGTACTTAACTGTATATGTCTGAGGAGAAAAAGAGAGAAAATTGCACCATTTTACTGGGTCAACAATGCGCAGATCAAAACATAAGGTTACTATGATTAGTTTCCTTATATGTTAAAGTCCCCTCAATCTTGATACCTGTTTTTATCAGAAGAAATGATTTGTTAGAGTATAAGCTTGGCTTTTAGTACGTATTTTCTTTTATTGACATTTATTGCATCAGAGAAATGTGTTTAAAATTGCCCCCACATACCAAAAGCATTTTCAGAACCCTTCTTTATACCATTTGTTTGAACTGTCTAATCTGAAATCAAATCCTTCTCAAACTGGGTGAGTTTGTTTGGGAGACCCATTGTTGTAGATGCTCCATCTTGCAAAGCTGTGTGGGTACCTTGATTTTCATTTTCTAAATACATAGGGCCAAATTCTGCTTTCAGATACACACTTGTGGCTCTTATCCAAGGGCAGCATTTGGTCCCATGTGTCCATTTTTCAGTGCTGTTTACTCTGGGAGGAGCTCTTGCTAGGCCATACTTGTATGAATAATTTGGAAATTTAGTTAGTTAACTGGGTAGCATCTATATTTTTAGAGAGAAAGATTTTAAATGAGGAGGTTAGAAAAGTTTTTATTTACTGAAGTGCAGACTCCTGCCTGCTTTTCTTTCTCCCTCTTCCTCTCTCTCCACTATTGCGTCATACAAAATGACTGCACTTGTATTACTGCACTATACAACTGCTTGGGAAGCCAAGACATTTGACCTTCTGAATGTCTACAGTCACATGCTCTGTATATTACTCAGCACTGTGATCTCTAAAGGCCTGATACAGAGACTGCTTAAGTCAGGAAAGGTTCCTATTGGCTTCAATGGGGGTTTTGGATTATGCCCTATGAAATGGGCATCTAGCACTTTGCCCCTTCTGGAGCACAGGTTTGTCCTAACTGTGTATGATGATAACAAAAATGACTTAATTCAGTGTTAAGAAGTGCTATGTATCTTTCATTAAAAATACCTAATCCAAGATATTTTGTTTTAAAACGGTTTTAATACAAATTTGTATTGAGTTAAACATTGTCGTTTGTATCAACAAGCATTGAAAGGTTTAAACAGAATGAAAAAACCCTGTTCTTAATCAGAAGCCCAAAATGCTGCTGAATAAAGAGAACATGTTCTGTTGAAGGAGATTCTGTGGTATTTTAAAAACAAAATCTGCATGTCATATCTTGGTTCTGATAAATTACTCCCCCACTGATATCAACAGGAGTTCCACATATATAGAGACAGCAGAATATTAGGATTGAGAGACGGCATTCAAATTTTGGAGCATAATTATGCCTTCATCCTCCACCACCACAAATCCCCTCTTAAAAATATTGAGTAGGGGGTATGCAGTGATTCATATCCACAAACTGGAATTTGGATGGCCCTGAAGCCAGTATATAAAATATGCATACAAAAGACTATTGAGTGGGATACCCATCTTCCTCCTTTATTATTAGAAGCCAGATCCCGGAGGCTTTTTAAAGAGTGTTGCTGTTACAATAATCGCTGTAATATAATCCATTCTAGTTGTCAGCAAAGTTATAGTGGCCTTGTACTGGAAATTGTGTTGTAACAGAGGGCCTGGAGTTTGTGTTATAACAGAGGGCTTAATGAAAAGGGTGGAGTGTAATGTTCTGTGCCATTTAAGGATCAGGCACTTATTCCAACAAAGATTATTCATGGATTTTATTTCCAAGTACTTAAACTTTAGTAACTGAACCAACTATTGTTTACAATTTCTTTTTTCCAGGCGTAGTATGATTTAATATATATAGTCCACAGAATTTCACTGTTTCTATTCCTGCACTGCTTATACCTTGTAAGATAGAGAATCTTTATCAGCTGCAATGGACAATGATGGTTTTCCCTTTGGGCTGTAGGCAAAGGAAAGAGATTAGCAAAAGGAGCTCTGATAGTAGGAAAAATCTTCATCTTTCTTTGGAGGCCTATGACACCTAGTTTGAAAGCCTTCCTCACTCTTTTCCTTAGACTTAAAACCTTTCTTTAAGAAGTATCTGACTAAAAATTGTTTGTGGAACTTCCTGTATAAATGCTTTTGTGATGTGATATGAAGGCCTCTGGGAATTATATAATTTCCTGTGTAGTTTCTCATAGTATCAGATTAGCATTTTTCATTTATATTTTTATCAATACAGCCTGAGAGCTTTTGTGTTGTAATATATACTGTAATATATATATATATACAAAATATATACTGTTAGTTATGTTATAAATGTAATGACAGAGCCAGAAGACCACAATTATATAGTCTTTATTCATATGGTTTCCCAGAACCACTTGGACTGGGTTCATAGGAGAAACATTCAGATAGGATGAAGGAGGACCTTTTTTGTGCTGTCAAAGTACATTAAATGTTGCTGCATCAGTAGAACTAAGTTGTAGCTCTCCTTTTTATAATGAATTCAAACATAAGGGGCAATAACTTACAGATCCTGCTCATTTTTAGATGTACTTTCGCTGACTCATTTCTGTCATTTGTAGTGCTGCCCTGTTTAAACCAGCATTACCAGATGTAATGATGTATTTTAATGTCAATATATCACTGTGTTGCTGGTGAAAGCTCTCCTTGGTTAATAGGTAACCTGTGCCATTCACAAACTGATGCTCAAGGGCTCTCTGTTATATAACTACTTGTACTGTATCCAGATACAGTACAGCATTTCCATATCAAATTAGCCACTCCTATTATCCTTATTTTAATTACAACAGCTACCATAATTTCACTGATGGTATCGTTGAGTGTTTTCCTTGGCAATATCTTAACATGTATATTGGTTCAGACACTGAGCAGTTAATTTGGTATCCTATCTCTGGCTGTGGCCAGTATCTAATACTTTAGAAAAAGGCAACATGAACTCCCCCTTCCTTCTCCCTACAAAATTTGTACTATGTAGCCAGTTGTGCATTGCTATAGGTATGATGTGCATATATGTGAGAGAATTCCTTCCTGAGCTCCAGTGATCAGTTTATACCCTGAAGCTTTAAAGTCTGATTAACCATATATAGGTAAGCTAGAAGACTTCCTAATGTTATCAATAGTCATAGTAATACAAGTGAGGTTGTTCTTTATGCTTAGAATTTTTTTTACATTTGAATTTTAGCCAGTGCATGCAAATGTCACAACACTGAGTAATTTTCTTGCTGATCCTGTTTGTCTGTAGGTTTAATGTATCACTACGCCTGCAGTGAAGTTTGAAAGTTGGCAGGTACATCAGATCTTAGGGGTAGTGATTTAAAGACAGTTTTTCAACAATAAAATCCAGTTGATAGTCAAGGTGAAGATTACTTAACAAGATGTTCTTACAAGAATACTTCAAAAGCAAAAGAATATAGATACATCAAAGAAAACAGTGAAAGCTATGAAATGTATTTCAGTATATGTACTCTGTATTTTATATTTTCTATAATTATAATAATAAAAGTAAACTATTCCTAAGCAGAAGGGACCATTACGATCATCTAGTCTGATCTGCTGCATAATGCAAGCCTCAGAACCTCACCCACCCACTCCTGTAATAGACCCCTAACCTATGACTGAGTTATTGAAGTCCTCAAATCATGGTTTAAAGACTTCAAGGTACAGAGAATCCACCAGAAAGTGACCTGTGTCCCAAGCTACAGAGGAAGGTGAAAAACCCCTAGGGCCTCTGCCAATCAACCCTGGGGGAAAATTTCTTCCCAACCCCAAATATGGTGATCAGCTAAACCCTGAGCATGTGGGCAAGACTCACTAGCCAGACACCCTAGAAAAAATTCTCTGTAGCAATGAGCCCTCCCATCTAACATCCCCTTGGGCCTATTTACTATAAAGTAGTCAAAGATCAGTTAATTGCCAAATTAGGCTGTCTCATCATACCACCCCTCCATAAACTTATCAAGCTCAGTCTTGAAACCAGCTACGGTTTTTTTTTGCCCCCACTACTCCCCTTGGAAGGCTATTCAAGAACTTCACTCCTCTGATGGTTAGAAACCTTGATCTGATTTCAAGTCTAAACTTCCTAATGGCCAGTTCATATCCATTTGTTCTTGTGAACTTAAATACTTCCTCTCCGTCCCTGATATTTGTCCCTGATGTATTTATAGAGAGCCATCATATCTCCTGTCAGCCTTCTTCTGGTTAAGCTAAACAAGCCAAGCCTCTCGTAAGGCAGGTTTTCTATTCCTCGGATTGTCCTAGTAGCCCTTCTCTGCACCTGTTCCAGTTTGAATTCATCTTTCTTAAACATGGGGGACCAGAACTGCACACAGTATTCCAGATGAGGTTTCACCAGCGCCTTGTAACCTCCCTATCTCTACTGGAAATACCTCACTTGATGCATCCTAGGATAGCATTAACTTTTTTCACAGCCACATCCTGTGATCTACCAATACCCCCGGTGACCTCCTCTGTCACTTCCAACTGATATGTCCCCAGCCTATAGCAAGAATTCTTATTATTAGTCCATAAATGCATGACCTAGCACTTTCCACTATTAAATTTCATCCTATTTCTATTAGTCCAATTTATAAGATCATCCAGATTTTCTTGTAGGATATCCCCAGTCTCTCTCTGCATTGGCAATACCTCCCAACTTCGTGTCATCCTCAAACTTTATTAGCACAGTCCCACTTTTTGTGCCAAGGTTAGTAGTAAAAAAGGTTAAATAAGATTGGTCCCAAGACTGATCCCTGAGGAACTCCACTAGTAACCTCCTTCCAGCCTGACAGTTCACCTTTCAGTGTGACCCATTGTAGTCTCCCCTTTAACTAATTCCTTATATACCTTTCAATTTTAACCTTTAACCTCAATGTCCTTTACTACTTTCTCTTTCAGAAATTTTTTCCAAGACCTTGCATATTACCGAGGTCAAACTAACAGGCCTGTAGTTACCTGGCTCACTTTTTTCCCTTTCTTAAAAGTAGAATTATGTTACCAATTCTCTAGTCATATGGTACAACCCCTGAGTTTACAGATTCATTAAAAATCCTTGCTAATGGGCTTGCTATTTCATGTCTGTTCCTTTACCATATTTAGATGGAGATTATCCAGGCTCCCAGATTTAGTCCCATTAAGCTGTTCGAGTTTGGCTTCTACCTCAGATGTGGTAATTTCTACATCCATATCCTCATTCCCATTAGCCACCCCTACCACTATCCCTAAGGTCTTCATTAGCCTCATTAAAAACTGAGGCAAATTATTTATTTAGATATTGGGCCATGCCTAGATTATCTTTAACCTCCACCCCATTGTCAGTGCTTATCAGTCCCACTTCTTCTTTCTTTGTTTTCTTCTTATTGATATGGCTATAGAACCTTTTACTATTGGTTTTAATTCCCTTTGCAAGGTCCAAGTCTACTTGGCTTTTAGCGTTTCTCACTTTATCCCTACATGTTCTGACCTCCAAAAGGTAGCTTTTCTTGCTGATCCCTCCCCGTCCCAATCTTCCACTCTTGTAGGCTTCCTGCTTTCTCTTAATCACCTGTCTGAGATGCTTGCTCATCCAGCTTGGTCTACAACCCTTGCCTATGAATTTTTCCCCTTCCTTGGGATGCAGGCCTCAGATAATTTCTGCAACTTTGACTTGAAGTAATTCCAAGCCTCCTCCACCCTTAGATCCATGAGTTCTTCAGGCCAGTCCACTTCCCCAAATAATTCTCTTAATTTTTTTAAGTTAGCCCTTTTGAAATCAAAGACCCTAGTCACAGATCTATTTTTGTTTATCCTTCCATTTAGTTCAAACTGAATTAGCTCATGGTCATTCGAACCATGGTTGTCCTCTACAACCAGTTCTTCTAGGAATTCCTCATTACTAACCAATATCAAATCTAAAATGGCATCCCTTCTTGTTGATTCAGTAGCTATTTGGTGAAGGAATCAGTCAGCTATCACATCCAGGAAAATCTGGGCCCTATTATTACTAGCATTTGTTCTCCAGTCTATATCTGGAAAGTTAAAGTCTCCCATAGTCACACAATTCCCAGTAGTATTTACCTTATTAAAAACATTAAAGAGGTCTATTCATATTCAAATTGGATCCTGATGATCTGTAGCACACCCCAAGCACTACCCCGGAGAAGCCCTAGTACCTTTCTTCCCCAATGTGATTTTCACCCAGACAGACTCTGTCTTATCCATTCTATCACTTCTGATTTCTTTACAGTCTACCTCATCATTGATATACAATGCTAATCCACCACTTTTGCCTTTATTTCTATTTTTCCAATACAGCACATACCCTTCAAACCTGTACTCCAGTCATGACTACTATTCCACCATGTTTCTGTTATCCCTATAATATCTGGTTTCACTTCCTGCACCAGTTGATTTAATTCCTGCGTTTTGTTACCCAGGCTCCTTGCATTGGATACAAATATCTTAAATTTTGCTGTGTGGCTTCACTCACATTCTTTACCTAATTTGGCACAGTCATTCTACTGCCAGTATCGCTGATTGTTCTGGTACCTACACTACCCTTCCTCTTAATTGTAGGCCCAAAGCTTGATTCTGCTATATTGATTCTATGTGAAATACCCTTATTCCTTTGGTACGTGACAAACCACCACAGCAATCTCTGTAAGGCTTTGCATTTTGAGTAGGTAGGGTGATCTGTTCACTATTGAAAAGTTTGTTTGAAACCACCATCTGTTTGTCCAAAACTAACATCTGGTCATTGATTATCCTGTTTATAAAGTTACCAAAGATCATTCTGTAAAACTGCTGCTATTGTTGAAGTACACGTTTTAAGATCACTGCTTAAATTAACATCAGCAAATGTTCTGAAACGGAAAAATTCAATGTTAAATGAGGATGTTTTGTAATAGTGGATATTTTAAATAAAAAGAAATAATTGTTTCTGAAGGACACTTATGTCTTCCAGGTACGAGCTTTAAGTAAATGTTAAGAAATTAGGGTGTGACTAAATGAATGACTGATGTGTGTGTGGGAGTCCAGGGAGTGATGGGAAAAGGCACCAGCCTCGATGTTCAAGGGAGTGAAAACAACAACTTACTACCCAGATGGCTGAAGACTGCCCACCCTGATGACCCTGGGATCCACCTCAAAGGACAAACACAAAATTAACTATGAAAAACAACAACGGTCATGCTTGCAAAACTTGGGTGATTAATAATCACACCAGGATGCAGCATGATGAAGCAGAACCCATAGAGTGGCATAAGAGCTTACCCTTATAAAAAAGGGAATGAAAAAATGAGGACTTCAGGTTTGGTTCTATAATCATCATCCAGGAGCATCGGTACACACCGACAGACCTGTGCTCCCTCCCTTGTGCTTAGCCACCTGGCCAGTGGACTAACACGAGCAACTGAGGCTGGTCATTGTACTCCATCTTTTTAGAATCTTGTGTGTGTGAGTGAGTGAGTGAGAAAGTGTGCAGGCAATTGCTTTTTAAAATTTTTCACTAAACGTGGAGTATTGCCTTGTCCCCCTGAATAAGAGCCTGCTGTTTAGTTTATAAGTGTAATGTTTTGGTGGAGAATTGCAAACGGGGACATTGGCATACATCTCAGTTATTGCGAATCTGGTGTGCACACCATTAAAGAAAGGTACCTTGTTTTGAAAAATTGCCCACCAATATTTGCAGTCACCTCATGAAGGAGCTCGTACTATGTGACGGTCACTGCTACTCACACGTTAGGAGTCCACACTGCGTGTCGAGTACTCACACGTTAGGAGTCCACACTGCGTGTCGAGTTTTGAAGTAAGCAGGTCCCCACTTGCATGTTAGGAGCTCGCACTGCGTGCGGAGTGTGAGAATCTATGCTGCCAGCATGCTAGGAGTTCACACTGCGTGCTGTTTACACATTGAAACCCAGGGAATCTGTGCAGGAAAATCTTTCTTGACAAAAATTGTGTGCATGCAGAGGGTTTCCCTGTGATGTTACCCCTCCCCCCATTCTCCTACTCACTGCTGTGTCCTTTCCTATTTCATTTTCCTCCCTGTCAATGTTAAAATCAGGCGTGGAGATTACATGGGCATCTCCCAACTGTCTCCCCCAAATTCCTAGTTTAAATCTCTCTTAATCAGTTGTGCCAACCTCCATTCTAGAAGTCTATTTACCTCCCTGCTCAGGTGAAGTCCATCCCAAGAGAACAGTCCTTTGTCCATGAATGCCTCCCTGTGACCATACATCCCAAAGCCCTCCTTATAGCACCACTGCCTGAGCCATCTGATGATCATCAGAATCTTGTCACAGCTTTGTTGTCCTCCTCTAGCGACAGGCAGAATCCCACTGAAGATCACCTGAGCCTCCTTAAGAGTCTTCCCCAGCCTGGCATAGTTTCCCTTGATACGTTCCAGCGAGAATCTAGCTATATCTTTTGTTCCCACATGAAGGATAAGCAGTGGATTCTTTCCCATTCCTGTTAAGATGCTTTTCAGCTTCAGGTCCACATCTTGGCACCAGGCAGACAGCACACCCTTCTGTTCTCTGGATCAGCTCTGGTTACAGGCCTGTCTGTTCTTCTCACTAGGGAGTCCCCAATTGCCTTTTCCTGATGATGGTGCGATTCTCCGGCCCATCCCCTGCTCTTTTTGGCTGCAACTCCTCTCATTTTCTATTCTCCCTTGCAATCTTCTGCAACCCATCCTGTTTTCTCCTGGGTCTCTTATATGGTGGTATATCCATTGGCTCATCCACTCTTTGTATAGGACTAGCTGCTCTTCTCTTCTTCCTTGCCCTCCTACCTTCAGTTACCGCCTGCTGTGCCCCTTCTTCATTTTCCAACCTGTTCTTGAGCTCTATTTTTCCTTCACTAGTCCATCTTTTCCTTTGCCTGGTTCTCGTAGTCACGTGTTTCCACTGGCCCCTTTCCTTACCCAGCAGTCTCCCCTGAGAGTTCTTTGGTCCCACTTCCATCTGCAGGTCTGGGCTTTTCCTTTCAGACTCCTCATGCCTTTGATCCATCATCTTCTCGAACTCCCTTTTAAACTCAACCAGTTTCCACCTGTGTCTCCAAGCCTCAGCTCTTCTCTTCCATCAGCTCTATCAGGCAACACTTCATACAGAGTTCATTTCAGGCACCCCCTTCAGGATAATGTATATCCTGCAGCTTCCACATCCAGTCATCTTCATTATCTCTTTCGCTGCTTGGGTCACTACCACTGTTGCCTCTGTATCTGTCATAGCCTTCCTACCTGTCACCAAGCTGAGTCCCAGACTCCCTTGTTTATAGCTCTGTTTTCTGGCTGCCTTTATAGGCCCCCTAATTAAGGAAGCCCTGCCCCCTAATCAGGCTCAGCTGCTCTCAGGTCCTCTTGCTATCATAGCTTCCTAACAATCACATGTTTGCAGGAGAACTAGCATATAAATTGTTCCTCATGGAACCTGACTTTCTTTACTCAGGCAGAACTCCCATTGAGTTACAAGACTGAGTCCTTAGCTGACAATAATGCAAACTACATTGATATTTTCTCTGTAGTAGATAAAGGTTAATTCCATTTTGGATATATATACTTCAGTTACCTGATTAACAATTCAGGAATGGGCCCCTTGTCTTCCTGTCCTATTTCTAGGTAGGTCAAATATTTCACAAACTTTCCCTTTCTCAGAATGGCCAGTACTCACTCAGCAGAACTAATCCATGTACCTGTATATAAAGGAAGACCCTTAAATGGTCTACATGACCTTTTTTAAGATTGTTTTGAAAGGAACTCTGTATTGGCAATGAATGCTTTTAAAATCTTATCCTTTTATAAACCTGGTCATCTGAGCATGTCTGTGGGATGAAAGTTGGCTCTACTAGTGTGACATGCAGCTAAGCTTCACCCTTTCCAGGAGAATAAAAATGCTACCAAGATTTTTTCAGTGCTCTGCTTTGTAGGGAATTTAGTTGAAATAATGTTTTTAAAACTAATTCTCTTTAGATTTCAGTAGCAGTTGTGAGGGAGGGATGAAGAACATTGATGGCTGATCTCGTTTGGAATGTGTAAATGTGCACCCCTTCCAGTGTTTTTCCTTCCCCTTCCATTTTTTTTCATGGGATGATCAGCTGCAAACTGATTAGCAAAGGTACACTCTCAACTCACAGCTAATGTTATCTTGTCCTTTGTGATGGACAGTAGTGTTGCGTGTGCAGCTGCTGCTTTTGGCAATAGTGAAAGTTTTGATCCTGTAGAAGACACTGCATTGAAAGGTACATCTGATACATGTAAGGAAAAAATGACTGGCAGCATGGACTAGGTCCAGAAAATGTACAGAGGTACACTTTTTCCATACTAATGATTAAACTGTGAGTTCACACAGAAGCCTTAAGTATATAGCTTGTTCAAAATAATAAACAGCAACAGGAGAGAGGAGCATAATAAAACCATTCATTTTCTGCAGCTCAGGTTTACACTCTGACTTGGTTGTTGATGTGTCTAAAGGTCATAAATGATATGAATAGAGAAGACATTGTTATTAGTGCCAAGTTCTCTTAGTTCCCTTGATAAATGGGAATATCACATTTATCACAAATGCATATCACAATACAAGCTGTAGAGCTTACGCAAATTAATTATAATGGGGAGGTGAAAGCAGTACATTATCAGATGCCAAATTAACTGCTGATCAAAATGTCTGTTTCTATGTATTTTATTTGCTAATCTGCTTTCTTCTACATTTGTTGTCAGTTTTGCTCATTTGTCTTTTTTTAATGCTTTAATTCAGAATTGTGGGTAGGGGTCTGTAGTTTGCTTTAAACTAAAACACCTTCATCAACTCCTGACATACTTTAAAGTAGAGATTCTCTCTGGTGTTTAAAATAATTTGTGTCTGGACTATATTCTAACTATAGCTTTAAGATTTTGTAAATTTTGGTATGCTTCGGAGGAGAGGGTGTTTCTGGAAATAGCTACATTTGTTGCTTAAGCAGAATTCAAGAACTCACTCAGCGGAACCAGTCCATGGTCCAGCAGATAAATTGTGCACACTCATCCAGTATTTAAGTGTGAAAGACTGGTGAGTCCTGCTGACTAATTCACAGAAGAAAATTGATATTGATCTTGAGAAAATTGCCTTCTATTCTCCTCTGCATATTGAATTTGATCATGAGGTTTATATGAATGAGGAGAATAAAGAACAAGATAATAGTGTATGGAAGAACCTTGTATTAGTAGGGGGATGGACTGGAAGGTCTAATGGATCTTCTAACTGTCTCATGAGGAACTGAGACTAATTGGGGGGGTAGGAGAAAGGTACCAGCAAAATGGTCAAAAGAAGACAAACTCAGGATGGAATTTAATTTATCTACAGCAGTCAAAGGTACTTGTTAATGAAGTTTGCAACATGGTCAGGTAGGTACCTGCACAGTCTCTTAATTTACATGGTATACACTGTTAGCAAACACTCTTCACCTGTGGGCCTTGCAGGTAATTCACAAAGTAGATTTGGCTGTCCTGATTCAGCAACATTGCTAGAAGCAGGCAAAGCCCCCCAGAACTAACTTGGACTGGCTGATTTTACTTTTGGGCAAGATTGTTACAGCTCTTATTCAGCTGAGCAGGGAGTAGGGAGAAATAGGCCTCTTCTTGCTTCCCAGTGTAAAGAGCTGGTTGTTCCAGCCCCAGTGAGGAGAGAGAGCAAGGATAGCTTGTCTGAGACTCACTGTTGCAAGCAAGCTGGTGGAAAGGGTTAGAGAGTACACTCACCGTCAGAGTAATGGGCTGGTTGTTCCAGCCACAGTGGGGAGAGCAAGGACAGCTTGTCTGAGACTCTTGAGCAAGCTGGTGAAAAGGGTTAGAGTACACTCACCGCCAGAGTAACTGACTAGGCACATAGGGGAAGTAAGCTGCTTCTCAAGAAAGGAGGCAATAACTTTACTCCCTTCCCAAAACAAAGGGAGCACAAGAGAGGAATTATGATTAATAACCATTATCTACTCTGCTCCTTGACTAGCCCCTTGCTCTCAGTCAGATTGTAAAGTTCTAACCCTTTATTTCTTTCCTCCCCTCTTCTCTGGGTAGACATGGTTTTCAGGTGGTCCCCATGCAGAGCTAATTGCGGAAGCAGACCTGAATTATAAACATGGCAATGAGCAAAGTGCAGATGGGCAGTTGTTAAAGAAATACGATTGTGTATTTATTCAGTTAAGGAATAGGTACATCTAGGTGTGTCACATTATCGCATGTGGTGGGGAGTTTTATTCATGAAGACAATACCAGTTGAATATAGTGCACAATACTGAAAGATATTGGCTTTATTTCAGCCTTGGAAAGAACAAACAAATGACTCAGCTCTCTGGAACATGGGAAATTTCTGGCCTCAAAGTGACATCGTGGTTCCGTTTTTTAACAATTTAAACAAATAAATCACTTAAATAACATTTAAGTAATAGTAGGAAGGATTTTTTTCTTAAATATGTGACTTTTTATCTGGACTATATACCTGTTGATTGTTAGGAGTTTATTTTGTTTGCACAACTTTGAATAAACCAGCATTTCTGTATCTCCAAGAGATGAAAGCTAATGATTATGCATTAGGTTTCCCTCACACGCATGCAGGTTTACACAGAAGTACTGTTCGTATGATGCAGTAATTTTAGTGCCAGGTATCAAAATGCCACTTTCTGGAAATTAAAAATGATCTTTGTAATTGCAGTTGCTTTAAAATAAAAATAATTAATTTTGAGCATTTTGCTTATCATAGTGTAGATATTTATAGGATGATATAATACTAGAGTTGCCCAGTAAAAAATCCAGAAAAATACCAAAGAAAACAAATGACTTCAGTTATAATTATCCATCACCGAGACAAAAATGCCCGACCAAAATCCTTCAGCAACCATAGATGCATTGCACCATATCGTAATTACTTAAAATTAACAATGTACATTATATTTATCTGCAGTGATGTTTTGCTGAAGACAAGTTTAAGTCAAGCACCCATATAAATGAGTCATCCGAAGTATTTGGCATGTGTGTTGAATCGCACTCTAGCAAAGCCTTAGTCTAATAAAACTTTGATAGTAGGTATTGTATGATCACTAGGACGAATTGTCACCAGAACGGGTATGTGTTGCTAGTGCGCTCTCAATCTAGTGAACTGTAGCCACACAGCTTATGCCATTGGACTTGAAGGCCCTTCTGCAGTTCTGGTATGAAGGAACTGTGGGGAAAAACGTCTGCCGCATGCTCACTTTTGGCCCACACTTACATACATACAGTAGATGCGCAGTCAGAACTTATCACAGACACATGCATACAAATGAATTCTTATTTTAACACATATCCTATTTTGTATACTTCATGTTACAATATTCCATTACCATGCCGAGTAAGAGGAGGTTAATCTTAGGTCTGGGTTTTCAGAAGTTGCCTGTGATTTTGCACCTTCACAGAATTATGGAAACAAATATTTACAGTGGCATTTTATAGCACTTAGGTATCCAAGCAATATATTGCATCCACAATTCAGCTGTTCAGCTCTTGGGTGTAGAAAAGCGGGAACAAAATGGGCCTTATTTTTGAGTACAGGTTGTGCATTTTAGGCATGCTGTTTCTGATTTGTGTGTAGTATTGTCCAAAGGATTTGGTTTTCTGCTTTCTTCATTTCACTTATTAGTTAACAATTCTTGTGTTCATTTTTTGTCTTGTTTTCAGATGACACTGGCTGCCCCAGTAGCCAATCAGTATCTCCCGTTAAGACTCCTTCTGATGCTGGAAACAGTCCAATTAGTTTTTGTACTGGTAGTGATGGAGATTATACCAAAAAGAAATTTAATGCTGGAATGATGGGGGAAGGAAACCCACAGTCTGCTCGATATAAGAAGGAAACAAAGACAAACCTTGTAAAACCAGGTAAGTACATGTTAGATCCTTTCTTTTTATTAATTTCTCTTTAATGCATACAGTATATTTAAAAGTTCTCACCAAGCAGCAAAGAGGACTTTGTTTATGTAGGTGGTGAACAAAGAAATAACTGGGCCATTTATACATGATTAACTGCAAGATTTGAAGAGCAGTAAGTAGTGGGCCTTTTTAGTGACAGTGTAATAATTTGAGGCCTTGATATAATTTTTTAAGACTGGATGTGATATGAAACATACTGAAATGCAAAATTTGCTGTGTAGAATAAATTGCACATATTTTTGTTGTTCTTCACGTGTGACACATTCTTATAGATCATTCCGGGACTGGAATAGAAGGAACTTTGCTTACCTTCTTCAAACACATGAAGTTAACACAGTATAACTGCAAATTGCACACATTCAACTTGCGAATGTTACACTTACTGTGCAATGCTGTTATGATCTGATCTAATTTTACTGGTGCGAGTAACTGTCAAGTAACAAATGATCTTAATGAGATTATAATAAACCATCCAAAGTGTAACTGGTAAAATTCATGGTGGTTGATTTGTGAACTGCATGGGGGAAAGTGTTTCCTATTTTGGCGGGGATTCATCAAGGGAGGGTTTAGGATTGTGTTTTACTTCAACGTGAGTGAATACCAGTCTAGGGTCAGGTCACCTTTATATTGGCTGTGGATACTCAGAGGCTGTGCACTGTAATGTTACAGAAGGGGCAGAACAATGTTTCCATGAGCTGGAGGATGAGAAAGGGTCAGTTTCCCTAAGGTACTGGGTTCTCCAGTTCTTCTTGTAACAGTCATGAGGAGGGTAGACATAAGACTGGGTTATTAACATTTAACAGTCCTGCTGATTTCATCTGGTGCCTCATCATTGGGAACACAGGACAGTGGCTGCCTGGTACTCTACTCTTTGGTCCATGCCATTCAAAGCAAGGGGTAGGTGGTTAATCAGTCCATCATTATCCAAGACTTAATCATGGATAAGGTCCCTAATTTAGTTTATATTGTTGAGACTTGGCTGGATAATTCCGCTGATCTGTTGTTAGCTCCCTTTGTTCAGCATGATAAGGCAGAAGTATTAACATCTGACTCTAGAATGTAGGTGCACCACTCCAAAAACAGAATGATTTGTATGTATCTAGATTGTCCATAAATCATAGGGGAGCATTATGTTAAGAACAGTTGTGATACAGATTGCTATGAAGAACCTTACATTTCTCTTGGTCATAAAGGGGTAGAATGATAGGTTTGTTTTCTGGGGGGAGACTATTTTATTAATGGCTTTATGCAATGGCATTTGTATCTTGTATTTGGTTGCTTTTATTTATTCTCTGTTGCACATTTCTGCAAACAGTGGAAAAAATAATAGAACTGTGTCTGCTGTTCAGGCACAAAGTTACAGAATGTGCTAGTTTGAATAGATGCTATGTCATGGGAATGGTTCCATTGTTCTTTAATAATAGCGAGTTGTGCTTTCACTGTCATGTTGAAATGCATTTTAAAATCCTGCCAGTGCACTTTAGGAAATGTATAACTATATTCTAAAAGCAGGGTCATTCTGCTTTATTGTGAAATTACCATATCTAAAAATCTGTACTTGGTATCATTCTTGATGTTTTCCCCCCATTTAATCCCTAAAATAAATTGTTGTGCTTTTTTATTTGCAGATTCACAGAGGATGGGATGGGGAGAGGATGGGAGATTGATCAGAATACATCCCTTTCTGCTGTCATTTATTTTGCAGTATTTAGTAACCTCTTTTAATGTTTCTGCAGTCCAAGAGTACTGTCATCTGAAGGAGGTATAATTGTGAACAATGGAATATCAAAGATCATAGTATTCAGTCATAAATCTGGGCTTTGGTTTGGGCATGCGTTGTGGCTCCTATCATACTCTGAGTCCCACACACTCTGAGTCCCAGACATTTTGATTTAATAAAAATGAGTGTAAGCCAGGGACTGAATGAGCTCTCCTTTGACATCTCCTGACAAACCGGGGGAAAAGACTTCAAAAGCAGACAGTATTTGCGTAGACATGCCTACTCTGCGTAGGTGTTCAGCAGATGGAGCTGCTTTACCAAAGGCATCAGTTTCAGCTGGTTTTAGGTTACACTTTACTTTAGTATTGAATGCAAGAGTAATTAATGGTTGTTATCCTTATTGCATGAGTAAAAGACAGCAGAACTGTAGTTAGAATGTCCTGATTGAAGGGGTCACCCTAAACTGAACCTCACTTGCTAAGCAGAGGGTAGGGAATGCTAAATTGTAATGAAAGTGAAAGGGGCCAGGCCCCTACCTGATCATATGAAATCTGTTTAAAGAGTCCCTAAACACCATTTGACCTTCCCCTTGCTAGTGTTTAAAGTCAGAGATGATGGAATTCAAGTGTGATCAACTAGTTTTTGTTCAATGGTTGCTAGAGCTGAAATCACTGATGAACAGTTGGTCTAGAAGCTATAAATCTTAGACTTGCTGTGGGGATAGTGTTATGGTGAAAGACAACAAAAAGGCAATACCTCAGAGATTCTCCCCTATCCAGTAAAATCTCTGAGAGTTGAAATCACTAAGAGTTGGGCTAAGTGGACCCTCAGAATTTGGCAGTAAATGGCAGGCAACAGCAGTTTTAACAGTGGCAGAAATAACAGTAATGGCAGAGTACAGAGGCAGATGGCGGCAGAGATAGGATCAGCAGCAAAAAGTGAGCCCACTGCAGAGGTAGCAGCAGTAGCAGAGACATAGATGCACTTCCACTGGCCCTAAACTCACATGAATGCGCCTCTGGATTCTGGGTCCTTGCTGACCAAGGACACTCAACTTTGAGTAGGATGCAGCAGAAGGACAAGAGAAGTGGCATGTTAAAGGGCCATTAGTTTGTTTGACTTTCACACCGCAAGGTGGGAAACTAAGGCAAATGTCGCTGCCCAACATACTGTGGGGTGGGTATTTCTTACGGTTGCCTGCTTTCAAATTGTGGTTGTGATGTTTTCCCAAATTAATGATGCGTCCCCTTTCCCTTTTAATAAAAGTTTTCTCCTGGTATGCACAGACTCAGTGCTTTTAAGCTGGGAAGTAGTGACTATTTGAGGCGCCTAGGAATGGTGTTTAGTTTTCCCAGATTACAGAGTTGGGGCTCGAGACAGTTCTTTTTTGTATTGATAAGAGGAGCCCTTAGATATTGAACTCGGTCCTTGTTGCTGCTGACTCCACCCGGCAGAAGGGTTTACAAGTGTTTTGCTGATGTGGTTGTTTGTATTCACAAGTAGTGGTATAATGAATAGGGGAGTCTGAGGGCAGGTCTGCACTAGAATTGTTACAGCACAGCAGCTGCACCGCTGTAGTGCTTCTGGTGAAGCTGCTGTATTCTGACTTGAGAGCACTCTCCCGTCAGCATAATTACTCCACCTCCATGAGAGGCAGAAGCCATGTTGGTGGGAGAGGGTCTCCCGCCAACGTAGCACCAGTGTAGACAGTGCTTAGGTCGCCGTAATCTGTGTCACGCAGGGGTTGGCTTTTCACACCCCTAAGTAACGTACGTTATACTGACTTATGGTAGTGTAGACCTACCCTTAGAATATTAGAGGGGAGTGAATTCCAGGTTCACTGCGTCAGTTATTAAACCATCTGTGCTATGTTTATCTTGAGCACCAGATTTCTTCCTGTGCTCAATCTTTGGAAGAGAATAATATGTATACTGGTCAACTGATCATGATTTTTGGGGGCGTCCTACCTGGCTTTTAGAATGTCTGCTTTGCTTCTTAAATGATTGAATATGTGCTTTGCTTGTTTAAAGTGTGTACGCCCCTGATAGTGGACACAAAAGAGACATCAGAAATAGCCCTAAATAGAAACATAATGTCACCCAAAGTTTGTTTTCCACAGAATTTCCTCTTGTTGTTCTCTCTGATTTGTGTGTGGACATAGAGCTGTGTAAATAACTGATATTCAATTATTTATACAAACTGGAACCGCTTCAGCAGAGAGATTGAGGGAGACTCACCCCAATTGCCTAGTAGGTGGGGCATTCTGCTGAGAGGTGGGAGATTTAGGTTCAAGTCCCTGCCTCAGAGGGGAGATTCAAATCTGGGTCTCCCACATCTTAAGTGAGTGCACTAACCACTGGACTATTGAGTCTAAGGGCTTGGACTGTCATTATTTTACAAATTCACTAAATGTTTTGGTTGACCCCAAACTGCATTTTTTTGGTGAAAGAACATTTTGGCCAAAAATTTTTGCCTCGCTCCAGTGTGAACTTGCAGAATGATAAAGTTTATCAGATCCCATCTAACATGTTGTCTAGCTAGCAAATGCATGGTAAAACAAATATTTTTTGACATTGTTCTTTTTTGCTTGTTTCCTTTCCTTGCTCTTTGGTCCTCAAAATAAATGGGGCCCATTCAGAAAGCTAGCCAGTGCTTTCAGTTCATATGCTGCATGCAGAGAGCCCTGCTGCACATTTTACTGATAGGCTCTGTTTTACTTTCATGTCTGTTGCTATGGAGCTGTGTAGATTTGCTTACTTGACCTGCTGACGGGAGGCGTTATTAAAGGCTCTGTCTCCATGG
Source organism: Emydura macquarii macquarii (assembly GCF_026122565.2). Taxonomy (NCBI): domain Eukaryota; kingdom Metazoa; phylum Chordata; order Testudines; family Chelidae; genus Emydura; species Emydura macquarii. The sequence goes on along the minus strand of NW_027130520.1, from coordinate 12,671,961 downwards.
ATACACCAGTATGAAACTGTATTCCACAGAGAAATTAAAATACACATCTCTCTTCAAAAGAAAAAAGATGCAGTGGTTTGGTATAAAGCTGTACACTCTTGACTGTTCCCAAAGCTTGCATTCTAAATATGAACTTGGATAACATCACAGTAAAAAGATTTTGTGTGTACCTTGTTATGTACAAGGCATCGCTGCTGATACAATTGTATCAAGATAAGACTGAAATTTAAACTCATTTTCAGTTTTTTGCTTCCTGTCCGTGATAGATTATGCTGCTAAAAAGGGGCTGATTTTCCTGAGTACCTGCAGCTGTTGTTGAATTCAGCTGGAACTGTGGGAGCTCACCACTTCTCCAAATCAGCCCTCCTAACTGACCTCCCCTCAGTTCACAGGGAACAAGGCCCAGATCATTCTAGAACTTAACTACCTCCCCCCTTCTATCATTCTTCAGCTGCCCCTTAGCCCTTCTGTCTCACATATCACCCACCCCCACTCCCGCTCAACACCATGGGGTTGGGTTACTTGGGACGAGAGGCAATGCTGTTGCAATAAGCCATTGGCATTGCCATGTTGGCTTCCGGCCCTATGCTGCACTCGGAAAAGGAAAGGTTGCAGGGACAGGAACCATCTGGTCACCCTAGCATTCTTCTCTTTATTTCTGTGCATCCACTAAAGTGGGGCATAGTCGATCACTAGGGTGAACTTCCACTCCAGCAGGTAGTAACAGAGAGTCTCCATGGCCCATTTAACCTCTAGACGCTCTTTTTGACCACGTCGTACCTTTCCTTCCTGGGGAGGAGTTTCCTGTTCAAGTACAGGATTGGGTGCTCTTCCTCCCCCACCATCTGCGAAAGGACAACCCCTACCTCTACCTCTGAGACATCTGTTTGTAGGATGAAATCTTTCCCGAAGACTGGGGCTATGAGTACTGGATGGCTGCAAAGGGCGGTCCTTAGATCTTTGAATGCTTCTTTCGCCATAGCAGTCCACTTTATTATATCCGGGCCCTGAGCTTTTTATTAGGTCCGTCGATGGCCATGTTCTGTTGGCAAAGTGAGGAATAAATCTCTGATAATACCCTACTATTCCTAGGACTGTTCTGACCTGCTTTTTGTGCACCGGTCGGGGCCAGTTCTGTATTGCCTCTACCTTATTCCATTGGGGTTTCACCAAGCCTCTCCCTATCACATACACGAGGTATCTGGCTTTGGCTAGCCCTATCGTGCACTTGGAAAGGTTTGCAGTGAGGTCAGCCTTTCTGAGGGCGTCTAACACCGCCTCTACTTTACCTAAGTGTGTCTCCCAATCAGGGCTATGGACAACTACATCATCTAAGTAGGCAGTGGCATACTTGGCGTGGGGACTTAGTAGTTTGTCCATTAGTCGTTGAAATGTCACTGGGGCTCCATATAGTCTGAAAGAGAGATGGTGTATTGAAAGAGGCCATTGGGTGTAGAGAAGGCGGTCTTCTCCTTCACATCTTTGGCTAGTGGAATTTGCCAGTAGACTTTGGTCAAGTCCAGGGTTGTCAGATATTGGACTTTGCCTAACTGATCAACTAGTTCATTGATGTGCGGTATTGGGTAGGCATCAAATTTGGATATTTCATTTAATTTCTGGAAGTCATTACAAAACCTCAGAGTGCCGACAGGCTTAGGAACTAGGACGATAGGGCTGGGACCACTGGCTGTGGGATTCTTCAATAACCCCAAGTTCCAGCATCCGTCTTACGTCCAACCTGATTTCTTGCCTTTTGACCTCTGGTATTCGATAGGGTTTTATCATCAACCATGCTCCAGGGTTGGTGACGATGTGGTGCTGGACTACCTGGATGTGTGGAAAACACGTCTTGGTTCTGCTGGATCATACTGATGACCTCTGCTCGCTGTACTGGTGTTAATTTGGGGGATATCCTTGCATCCACCTGCAGGGCATCTGCCTGGGAGGGTGCTTCCTTGGTGACCAGATACATCTCCCAGTCTCACCAGGGTTTCAACAAATTCACGTGATAGCTGTGTTCCGGCTTTCGGCGGTATGGCTGTTTCACCTTATAATTCACCTCCCCAACAGCTTCCACTATCTCATATGGCCCTTGCTAGCTGGCCAGGAGCTGAGGGCTGAAAATTCCACTGGGTGGCAGGCCACCTAGGAGACATTGTGATGCTGAATACCTTATGTGTAAGTACCGTGAAGGATCTGGGCTAAGTGACTACCAAGTGACTTTGACACACATAAGTCACTTAAGCCTTGCAAAGTTGTGTAGAGTAACACCTAAATACCTTAGAAAATCTGGGCCATTGGAATGTATAGTAAAATATTCAAAAGTGCCAATGTGATTTAGAAGCCTAAATCCCATTGAAAGTTAATGACTTTTAGGCTCATAAGTCACTTAGACCTTTTTCCTGACACTGCCATTTTTATGTTAAAGTCTCTTACTTTAAACATTTACCTACCAAAAAGAAAAAGATTACAAAAATACTGTAACTACTCATGTTACACAATATTAAGCACCGGACTGACACAATTTCACCATGGTGGACTATTTAAAGGACTATTGAATGGTTTTCAGTATATAAGAGGCAAAAGATTAAAGTATTCTTTTACTTCTGGTTTTATATATTTAAACTAAGATCACATTTTCTATATCAACACTAGAAGCTTGCAGCAGCAATTATAAGATAGCTAGCTTTTTTCTTTTTTGTTCAAGAAATATTGTTTCAAACTAGCAGTATGAAGTAACAGCAAAGTGCATTTTAAGCTTAAAAAGATTTGTATTTCTGCCCAAAAGCCTGCAGAATCCTATTTTACTAGATATGGCCTGGATAAGTAAAAATTTAATTTTAGATAAAAGGTTTTCACTAGTTCCAACCAGCCAGTAATACTGTATTACACAATACCATTAAACAAGAAGAATAAAACTGTTCTGGATCAGAATAGAACTGTTAATGTTACTAAGCTGCCATTGAGACACTGATGACCAAATCATAGGTGTTAGGCTCCCTCCCCTTCCAGAAAAGGATTTCAGCTGTGGCTCAATATACAGTAGGTACAATAAATGCTATTTGGTATTTTTAAGATAGTCATTGTGTGATTCAAGTTTTTGAAAAAAATTGGGACAGGTGGAGGATGGGAAAAGCTGTAATTCCTTGGGCAAAAATACTACTTTAATGAAGAGCAAGGGCTCTTTTTTCTACACCATGACATCTGAGCCAAAAAAAATGAAACTGGGTGCCATACACACTGCACACAGCCTGCGTTTATTTTAAAATATGTTAAAGGTCAACCTAGAATGTGTTTTGCAGTTTGTCTGTTTACTTAACTGAAGCTTTTGCCATCTACTTCTTCTGGCTGTCTTCTGCCGTCTTCAGTCTCCTTTGCTTTCATAGGAGAAATACTGTGGATAGGAAAGAGGCCATAATGAATCTTCCTTCAGGAGAAGTTGTGTTTGTAATTGTGCTGTGCATTTGAACTACAGTCTCTCTTTTTTCGGCAGATGTTTGAAATAGCTTGCTGAATCCCTAATTACGTTAAGAGAATTCTGGACCTGGACCAGCAAGATTTTCCCATGTACTCCCACTGAGCTCAGTTTTTACTATAGGTTCTTGCTTATGCAATACCACCCATAGCAATTTGAATTCTTCATTAATTCTTCGTTACTTTTCAGCTATCATATCCCTCATCTCTGTTGCTGTTGTTTCTTTTTAGTTTAGAATGTACAAATTAAATTCCTTTAATCTCTTTTCATAAACCATGCTCTTATCCTGTTATCGTTACTGTTGTCTTTTGGTTTTCCTCCATCTTACTGATGCCTTTTTGAACAAGGATGCTGGGTTTATATTGCATTCCAAGTGATGATTAATCAAGAATTGATTCATGACTTCCTTATTTTTCTTACATGCAGTTTACCCTATATATCTAACATCTTACTTACTTAGTATCTTCAAAGTGCCTTCGAACACTAACTCTCAGACCAACTTTTTGAATATATATAGTGGGGGACACTGAAGCAAAAAAAGGTTAAATTGTTGTCATACAATCAAAGCCTTTGGAACAGGAATTACACTATTAGAATCATAGAAGATTAGGGTTGGAAGGACCTAAAGAGGTCATCTAGTCCAATCCCTGCTCAATGCAGGACCAACCCCAACTAAATCATCCCAGCCAGGGCTTTGTCAAGCCAGACCTTAAAAACCTCTCAGGATGGAAATTCCACCACCTCCCTAGGTTAACCCATTCCAGTGCTTCACCACCCTCCTAGTGAAAAAAGTGAATTAGTTGGTTAATATTTTTCCTCTGTATTCCCCACTCCCATCCCAAATCCCGCTCCATATTACTTTCCATTCTGTGTTGTCCAGCTTTGGTCTTCCAGCTGTTTAATAATTAAATACCCTCTGTCTATGTTCATTTAACTGCCCCACAGTGTTCCTGTCCATGCAACTTTACTATGTATTTTCTAATTGTTTTTAATAAATCTTATTTTACATACAAATGAGACATCAGTGAAGATTGTTCAACTTTTAGGGGTGTATTTTCCCTCTTATATACGTGAATCCTATTTTAATTGAAATGTAGGTATTTTGGGTGGGAGATAAAAACGCATGATCATCAAATAAATGTTTTCTTACTGGTTGACTGGTAGTGTGGTGTAACCCAGGCACTGGCTACTGATATTTGGATTACATTGCTATGTCTCCTATTGATTTCCTTTATGATCACAGGCAAATCACTTAGGTGTTGTGACGCTTGGCATTGTAACACCTAATTTTGAGGCACCTAGAAATCACAGGAACAATATTATGATCCACAATGTCTGAATGTGACACCTAGGCTCCTTATACTATGAATGGGGAGCGAAAAGTGCCTTAGAATGCAATCTACAAAAGCCAGCACTCTAGGCAGAAAGCCATCTAGCTAGCCAATGGGAGATGATGACGAGAGGAATGTGTCTTAAACCTTGCCCCTCTTATAGAGAGAGTCACCTAAGTCTGGATTGCAGGGTGGTGCCTATCGGGAACCCCTCTTCTGGAGTCAGACAGCTTAGGTGCCTAAGTCATTTCTTGTGAGGAGTTAGGCTTCCTGTGAGAAGGGGTGAGACGGTGGGTGCTGGTGCCCACCTTATAACTTGTAGCCCAGTGGTTACAGCACTCAACTGGGATGGAGACCCATGGTCAGTTTCCTCCTCAGCTTGAGGGGGGGGGAAAAGGATTTGAACAGGAGTCTCCTACCTCTCAGGTGAGTGCTTGATCCATTGAGCTATGGAATATTCTAAGGTAGGGCTCCTGCAATCTCTTCTGTTGAAGTTGTTCTACCTTTTGATAAATAATTAAAGAATCATTGGAGCATGGAGACCTGATCCTGGGTCTCCCAATTCCCAGCTTGCTGCCTTAATCACCAGGCTAGAGAGTCATGCTTCCTCTGTCTCTGACCGAGTTACTCTTTAAGTATTTATACACAACGGAGCAGCTTCAACAGGGGAAATTGAGGGAGCCCGACATCAGAATATCACCTGAAAGGTGGGAGACGCCTGTTTAAATCCATGCTGCCCCTCAGGCAGAGGAGGGAATTGAACCTGAGTCTCCACATCCCAAGTGAGTGCTCTAACCACTGGGCTAAAAGATATCAAATGGGCAACGCTGGGTCCATCACCACCTCCTACTAGTCTGGCCAGATTTTGAATGAGACCTAATCCAGTAGGTGGCCTCTGAGCATGCCTACCAGATTGGGCCTCCCTCATGAGTTAGACAGATGAATGCCTTTCTTCCCCCTGTTCATGGATTGCTCTCGGGCTTAGGTGGAAGATGGGTGTCTGGGCACCTTGAGTGGGGCAGCAGTGCACATACCCAGAGGCAGAAACTTAGTTGCCTAAGGAACTTCTACAGCAAACACATAGGCATTGAGTGAGCTTAAACACCTACTGGGCTAGGTGGCAGCTAAGTGGGAGTTTTGTGGATTGCAGTGGAACCTAAAACTGGGACATAGGCACTTAAGTACCTTCGTTGATCTGGGCCGTACGCTCTCTATGGCTCAGTTTACCATCTACAAATGAATACCCACCTCATAGCATTGTTTTGTGAATTAGTGAAGGCTTTTAAAGCACTTTGAGATCATCAAATAAAAGTTAAGAAATGTCCCCAATACCACCTCCCCTCTTCAGAAGTTAATATTGGAAAATCTTTAGGAGAGAGCCATATTCAAGTCTCAGCCTATTGAGCAAAGATTAAAAAGAGAGTGGAAATTACTAAATTAAGATGCCACACCATTTACCTTTAATTTTTATGTATTTTCTGTGGAAAAAAAAGAGCTCAGAAACAATTAATATTTTTTATCAAGCAAATAAGTAATATATGCAAAAATGATAAGGGAAATTATTCTAACAGTATTGTAAATCTTGCAAGCACAGACATAGGAGATTAGAGTCCATCATGTCACAGATCATACTTCTCCAGATGTGTGTTTTCTAACTATCATCTGTGTCTCCTAGGATGTAGCGTAACATAATGTTTAAAGCTTCATTTAAGCATTTTTAGTGCATCTTATTTGTAGTTTTCTGAGAATTTTTATTAGATTTTATTTTTAAAAAAACAGACAAACCCCAAAACCCTTGAAATCTTTGTTTAACTTTTTATGAAGCTCTAAGACTGTTTGTTTTTAGGTGTTGGACTTTTCAGTGTACTACTTATCTTCCTCACTTTTGGAATTCAATCAGTAAGATATTAACTCTCTAAATCTAGGAATTGAGCTTTCTGAGAGTGTAGAGTTTAGTAGAACTTACCAAATAAAAAAAAAGTGTGACTGTAACCCCTCAAGCATTAATATGCTGAAATGCACAGTCTCCAGCTTTCTAATTAGTGTTGGTTAATGATATGCTATTGAGAATAATTTAAGATGTGACAATAGAAGTAACCCATGATGTATTGCTTTTTATCTAAAAACTGCATTGATTTCATTAGACTGAAAATAAAATTGTCCACTTATCCCCAGCTTTTTTGTTTCGATAAGTGACATTTGAACTAATAACAAAACCTTTTTTTAATGCTTTCTGTATGTGAGTTGATAGTCAGTAAATATTTGGTGAGATTATGAAAAACATCTTGCTCTTTGTCCTTTGAACTGTAGATTTATTTAGTTTAGTTACTTCCCAGATGTATTTCTCATTCCAATAATTTTTTGTTCGCTAGAAGAAAACACGTCAAACTGAGTTAATTTGTTTGATATATATTGTAATTAAAAACATCTGATTCATATTAGAGGTAATTTGTTTAAAAGCTTTCAATGTAAGAAAGTTTGCATGTGTTTGTAGGTATTGCGTGTGTACTGTACATTTGTTCCCGAACACTGAAATGACATTAACTCAACACCAGCCTGTCTTCCCTTTAGTTGTCAGAACCAGGCTCAAAGATGTGCTGGAGGGGCCTCCAGAAGCCCCTTGTAAAAATTCTGTGACTAAACTGAAAGGAGAGTTGAAATGACTTCTCAATCTCAGGTGGAGCTCCCTTTGTGTGTGCTACGAAATCATCCCTGCCAGAACGAATTGCACCAAGTGCAAGGTATCTTCAAAAATATCCAACTGCGAGTTGAGCACCATGCTGTATTATTATTAGCAATATACTCAGCTTATTTCTTCAGATGCCAAGTCTGAACATTTCTAGTGAAGAGCACTTAAAATGTTTGTTGGCCAACTGAGGCTGCATCTGTGCTTCTCTGTGCCTATGAAAGCATTTTTGTTTAAATGGGAAAAACAGATTCTTTCTTTCTGCCTTGGGAGCAAATGCTTCCTTGGGACAAAGGGTTTATCCCAGGCTAAGGAGTGAAATTTCATAGGAGCCTCTTGTTAAATTATTGTCAGCACAGTTCAAATTGTATACGGCAATAGAAAAAATAGTTAGGGAATTCCAACTGAGGTATCCTTTCAATCTATACTAAATAGAATTAAAAATGATCAATTTGAAATAATGTTTGCCTGATTTAACATCTGTTTGCTGATGTTCTGCAAATCCATGGATTAAAAAAACAGTTAAGAAAAAAAAGCTCAAATTCTAGCTCTCATTGTACAGCATACGTCACACATTCAGAAGATATCAGCAGTTAGGTTTTTAGTGTCTGCTGTTTGTTTGCAGAAAGGAACATGATTGATTAAGAGTAGTTTTACAGCATACATAGGTAGTGCTCTGTATTTAATCTGAGATATGCAAACAGAGTAGTTAATTGTTCAGATATCCCACACTCTGCACTCATGTACTTCAGATTATAATCAAAGCCACAGTAGCTAAAGCTGCATGACAGATGTAGAGACCTGGTTAATGAGAGGGGTTTTGTTTACCTTAGTATGGAGATGACATACATGGTTTTCCATGGTAGGGAAAGGAAACAAGTTGGATGAGCAAAGATCAAAGCAAAAAAAAAAAAAAAAAACCAGTTTAGATCACAGAACCTGTGGTCAGGATGGAGATTGTCTGTAAAATAAAGGAAGGATCCAGATGTGGAGAAATGCTCTGTGCTTTTACACACACCTAGGAATCTGTTGTCCCTTCCCGCACACTGCCTTGTACTCCAATCTGACATCAGGTTTGCAGAGTGTATGCTACCAAGGTCATAAGCTAAATGGTACTGGAAAAAAAAGTAACATCAAATGGCAGACACCATTTATACATTGCTATTAACGGACTAGATAGAGCTCATATCTTTTTCTGTCTTAAAGTGTCTTAATCAACTCACCTTCAAACTCCTTATCTTATGTTATTAGTAGCAGTTACTAGAAATTCATGTTGTTTCACCATCACAACTGCCACATTCAGTTTTTCAGAGTTTGCTTTCACAAAGGACTTCTGGAAAACCAAATCTCTCTGACCCTGTTTCTTGATGGCCAGTCACCCCATACAGTTGTCCTTCCTCCAAAATAGAGATAGGATCATTCAGTAGGGGAGGACCTGTTGTATCTTGAGCAATAAGCGGGTGAGAGATGTAGAGCAGATGTTTGGTGAATCCCTATATCTTTAGACATGATTATTGATTCGATCTCTCTGCTTCATCCAGAGTTTCCTTTGGACACAGAGTATCAGCAGATGTTTAATGTATGCTGTCATTGTTGGCTTTTCCACATCTGTTGTCTGTGGAATTTTCTTTTTGTACAATGTGGGACGTGGATGACTTGGAATGAGGTACAATTACTTACTGGTAATTGCTTGTATTGTGGAATCATAAAAGATTAGGATTGGAAGGGACCTCAGGGAGGTCATCTGGTGTCCAACTCCCTGCTTAAAGCAGGACCAACCCCCAACTAAATCATCCCAGCCAGTGCTTTGTCAAGCCTGGCCTTTAAAACCTCTAAGGATGGAGATTGACCACCTCCCTAGGTAACCCATTCCAGTACTTCACCACCCTCCTAGTGAAAAACTTTTTCCTAATATCCAACCTAGACCTCCCCCACTGCAACTTGAGACCGTTGCTCCTTGTTCTGTCATCTGCCACCACTGAGAACAGCCTAGCTCCATCCTCTTTGGAACCCCCTTCAGGTAGTTGAAGGCTGCTATCAAATCCCTCCCTCACTCTTCTCTTCTGCAGACTAAATAAAGACAGTTCCTTCAGCCTCTCCTCATATGTCATGTGCCCCAGTCCCTTAATAATTTTCGTTGTACTCCGCTGGACACTCTCCAGTTTGTCCACATTCTTCCTGTAGCGAGGGGCCCAAAACTGGAGACAGTACTCCAAATGTGGCCTCACCAGTGCTGAATAGAGGTGAATAATCACTTCCCTCGATCAGCTGGCAGTGCTCCTACTAATGCAGCCCAATATGCTGTTAGCCTTCTTGACAACAAGGGCACACTTTAGACTTATATACAGCTTCTTGTCCACTATAACCCCCAGATCCTTTTCTGCAGAACTGCTGCTTAGCCTGTCGGTCTCCAGTGTGTAACTGTGCATGGGATTCTTACATCCTAAGTGCAGGACTGTGCATTTGTCCTTGTTGAACCTCATCAGATTTCTTTTGGCCCAATCCTCCAATTTATCTAGGACATGCTGTGTACTATGCCTACTCTCCAGTGTATCTACCACTCCCCCCAGCATAGTGTCATCTGCGAACTTGCTGAGGGTGCAGTCCACCCCATCCTCCAGATAATTAATGATTGTAGCATTTCTCTCTAGTCTCCTATCCTGTTTCCCAATGTTCCCACCCCAGGCTGTACCAAGGTGATTGGTACGTTCATGCATAGTTGTGGGGTTTGCTACCTTAGACTGAGCAGAAAAGAGGTGGGCTGGTGTCTTTATGGTGTCTATGATTGATAAATCTGTCTTTTTCCTCTTTATTTCCTGGGAGGTGGCGCCATTGTGCTGATTATGTAGAATTCTGTTTGTAAGACGGGGAAAGTCTGACAACTACTACATTTAGCAATTAGTGATAACTGTATGCTTCATCACATTGGCAAGAGAGTACATTCTCGCATTGTCTGCCCTAGAATCCAATAATTTTTAGAGGGTCATCTAAAAAGAAACTGAGACTTGGAGACAGGCCTCACCTCTCCCTAGCTTCTGTTTCATCACCCCTATCTCTTGATGATAGAATGTTCATTTCTGGATTGCGGGAATGGATTCTTGCACAAACCTGTTCTTGCAGGGACACTCAAAGCAGCCCAATGCTAAGTTAAGTAGAAGAGGTGCAGTGTTTGTATTTACCAGTAACATACTCTTTGTGCTGTGAAAACTTAGCTCTCAGAATGATAGATTTAGCTATATGATAAAAGGTTTCAAAATCAATTCTACAGAAACTTTAAATCCAAATCCTTTCAGCAGCATCCACTGTAATTACTTTAATCCACTCTCCATGACTTTAGCTGCTTCTAATGGTTTCACTGGATCTTTTTATACAATCAGGTCCTATCTTCTCCTTTGGGAGCTTTAAATAAAGCTATCTGCAGCATTAATTATTTGCTGCATGGCTGCAAACCCATGTGTGTTTTGGGGCCCTTTCAGTGATACCAGAGCTGGAAGCTTTTTCAAGACAGGTAAACTCAAAGAATGTAAGGGCTTTCCATCTTAAAGTCAACAGATCTTTTTTGTCAATATCATTTTATTTACAGCAGTGTTACATTTTATGATATTAAGTAAAACCCAGCATCAAGGTTGATCTTTGTGATGCATTCTGTATTACGGAGTCACAACATGAGTGAGTTCTGTGGCTTATACATATTCACAGCTTCAGCTCAGCTTGCAGGAGTGATAAGAATAACATACAAAAGGTGGTTAAACTGTAATAGGTCCGCGCTTGTGATATTGGGTTTGAAGAATCCGATCCCATACTGTCACTGTTGCAAATGTTGTTTGAACTATTCCCTCTTCCCTTCTATGTTTAATACTAACCATTTAAACAGGAAAATGAACCATAAAACAACAAACAGGAAGCTTCAATCTTCAGTCTGGATTTACAAAAGCAAAGAGATTAAAAGTTAAAGTTGTAGCTACATCTTTAAGGCCACTAATGTACCTAAGATAAGGAATACATATAATCAGGGGCATGCACAAGGGGGGCAAGCAGGGCACGGCCTCCTCCCCCCCTATAATCGTCAGTGAGCACAGAACTCCGGTCCCGGGATTGTGGTGGCCAGGGGAGTGAGCTGCTTCTCCTGGGACTGGGATGGCAGAGGGAGAATGCAAGCGCCTCCCAGGGCAGGGGCACAGAGTATGCCCTCCAAAATGGGTCAAAGTTAAATTTCTGCACACACCCTTGCATACAGTATACAGTACCTAGATGATGGATAATACCTAGGCACAATAAAATAGGGTTACTCCACTCTGTGTATACAACATGAGTGTGTGTGTATATAATTTCTGAATATACGTTATGTATACACTCCTCTTACCTATATACATAATGTGCATGTATTCATATTACATACACTATACTGTGTTTTATATATTTCAATGCTTAGATATTATGATGGTGAGCACTATAGGAGAACCTCATCTAGCTGTCATGAGCTGTAACTGCTACCTGCATTATATGTTCAAAGCACTGAACTCTGGGATTGGCAAAGCAGGGACGCACTGCATGATGGGAGATCTGTGCTCCTGATGTTAATGAACCCACCCCTGCATACACCCAGCTCCACAGTTATCAGACCATTCTAGTTATTGATCTCCAAAACACTGAATTTGCCTGATTGCACTGTAAACTCCCTTGAAGGAACACTGCCCATAGCTAGGAATGATCAGCTCCTATTGTCCAGCATAAAGAAAACCACTCTGGTATACTCCCTTGAGTCATTGTCTACCCATAAACAAAGCTAGTGTTCGCCCTTGAACCATTGTTTCTTCCCCACAAAAACCCCTACACAAGTTCAAACCTCTGGTTCTGATGCCTGGATCCAAATGCTGCATCAGCTCCGCTGGGACTTCACCTTTTCCTGACTGATCGTGTTGGGGGATCTGCCTGTCTCAAGCGCTCTGGACCCTAAGCTGAACTGTCTGTCTCCTGGGAACCTTTGAGCTGCCCGGAGTGGTGAGACTCCCTCCCTCCCCCCACAACATTCTCTCTCTCTCTTTTAGTCCAGGTATAACTTTCTACTTTTGTAATCAAACCTGGGCTAGCTTTCTCCAATACCCCAACTGAAATTGTATAGTATTGTAAGTGTTTGATTGTTTTTCTCTCCTTGTATGATATTACTATTAGTATCATAAGTTTTATATACCTGGCAATGAACTAACTCTTATAATCACGCTGGTTGCCAGTCTCTCTCTCCCAACTTCATTTACTCCTTTGTGTTCTTGGCTTCCCTATCTTGATCTGCAGCAAGGCTTCTTTTACCTAAGCCAAAGATTCCTGGAGTGCCCAAAAATCCTATGGGGCTTGCTCATGAAGGGGGTTACTACTAGAACAATTGTAGAGTGAGGGGGGAGGCAGCTGAGAAGTGCTGCTCTGCCTAGCCTACGGAGTCCAGGGGCATATAAGGGTGGCAGCTGAAAGTGCTGTTTGACCCAACCTGCTCAGAAGGGCGCTCTATTCTGGTGCGGTGCAAAGGGGCATATAAGGGTGGCCGCTGAAAGTGCTGTGTCACCCAGCCTGCTGAGTTCAGGGACATATAAGGGGCCAGCTGAGAGTGCTGATAGCCCAGTCCGCTCAGACGCACTCGGTTAATCAGTGTGTATGTGTGGGGGGTTTAGCCCTGAAAACCTTAGGTCCTGCAGGATAGCTCCATTGGGAGGGGACTTGTAGCCATGTGAACACACAAGTAACACAAGCAGTACATTAATAGAATCACACACCCCCTTCCAGGAAAGTAACCCTAATAAATGAGCATACCCCAAGGTGACGAGCAAATCTGGTAACAGTAACTTGTCCAAAGCCACCCAGCCAGTCAGTGTGAGAGCCCAGATCTAGACATTACTTCTCATACATTCATTCAAGACATAAAACTATTACTGTTTATTGGTGTATTAAAAACAAACATTGGAAAACTTCTTAGTAATTTGTTGGCCATAATTATACCATATTATTGCGGAGTGGAGTCCGCTGTACACCACTGTGATTCCCTGTGCCCTGGGACTATGCACTGCTCCACATGTGTGTACTACTACTTGGGAGCCCTTTGCTAGGCTGATAGAGACCATAGCAATGGACTTTCCTGAATCCTGTGGGGTATATGTAGCACAAGTGTTGTTATAAAAACATGCTGTGCTGTCCGTTGGCAGCCAGTCTGTAAGCAGGTGTCGGTGCATAAATTCACCGGTGGCTAGGGCATAGGAAAAAATATTTTGAATGAATTTCAAATGAGAAATGTGTGAGGCATAATGTATGCAGCATTTGACTTGTTTTACAGTAAAAAACAGGTGACTGTCACATAAAATAAAGTCAACCTCAAAATAAGTCTGATGCTATGACACCTTGAGGACAAAAGAACATATAATACTTGAGAGATTTAAACTTCTCTCACGTTTAGTGCAGCTTTTGAGGCTGTTTTGCTGTTCAGACGTGAGCCATAGGATTCAAACTGTTGCAACAATAAAAGTGTATCATAAAATCTTATAAACACTTTCCAAGGCAGTGTGGCCTGGAGAACGGGCACAGGCTTGGGAATTAGCAGAGACTGAATACTAATCCTGTCTCTACCACTGAGTTGCTGTGTGGCCTTGGGCAAGCCACTTCTTTTGTTCTGTTAACAGGTCTGTCAGCTGGAGTAAATACTTACTACCTAGGTCACCAGGGTGAGTGACTATTAATGTCTGTGCTTGTACACATAATGGCCTTATTGTTTTAGGCAGGGATGCCTCACAAGTGGGGAAAATATTTTTTTAAAATCTCAGTGGGGTAGGTGAGCTTGGGTTGCACACAGTTCTAGCCTGAACGTCTGCCATGCTCAGAAACACCAGCAAGTTTGATATCTTTAATATGAAAGAAGCAGTGAAGGATCCTGTAAAATACTCACTCTCAGAAGTTAAGCCTGGGCATAAGTGTTTGCAGAATTGAGGCCACAGAGGTTAATTTTTGCTCAGCGGAACCAGCCCCAGCCCCAAATTTACTACAGTGCTCTTTTAGAAATCTCCGAATTTGAGATGGGTACATTTTCAGTATCTGCTTAGCCTTATCTACAATACCTTGTTTGGAAGCCCTTCACAGTACTGCAAGTAAAGCAGTTCAGGAAGAGGGTATTACGCTTTATTTCCTTAGAATACTCTCAATAACAAGATCTGATTATGATGTGGTCTACTTAATTGTAGACTTCCCTCGTCTAAGGCTGTCTTTGTCTGCATAGAAGCAAATACTTTACTTTGCTTTAGAAAGCCACTGACTTCTTGTTTGAGGCCGGAGCATAATAGAGGTATGAAATATTCATAATGTGTTTACCTGCTCTAGTCTTGTTTGCAAACTTATAGTTGTAATTAATATACATAGACGCTATCTCCTGAACATTTAAAACAAAATCATTCTATATATTCTATCTATAGGATATTTTGTTTATAAGGAAAACTCTATTGTTGCTTTAGGCATGATATCCCATTTTCAGTTGCTTTGCATCCCCAAGGATGGACTCAGTGGCAGATGTTGATGGATACCGTCTATAAACAGTACAAGGAAGCAGTGTTGCTTTTCTCTTCCCAGTCCCCCATGTTTGCATTTTATTTTTGTTTGATTATAAGTAAATTGCTGAGCCTCTAATTTGGCTTGTGGAATCTTTATTACTGGCTGTGTTTGCAGAGATGGCAGTTAGAAAAAACATCTTTTTACATGTAAACAGAGTATATTTGATATGGAAGCAGTTAAAGGCAATGGAACTGGAGCCTCATGATGCCATTTTTCTAGAGTCACTTTTTAAGAATTGGGCTGTAAATTTGTGTTTTGAGGTGTTTTTTTAGGGGGAAAAAAGCTGCTGGGATCAGTGGAATCCAGCAGTGTTAAATGTCATGGGGTAGGAAGTGCTTACCTGACTGAGCCTGGACTGTATTCTTATTTGCCATTGGCATTAAGGCTTGGTCTACACTGGTGGCAGTGGTCAACGGGAGATAAGCAAGCAACATAATGTACCTTGCATATCTTCCGTCGACGTATTTACGCTCACGTAGCGCAGCGTCTTCATGTATCTTCGTCTGCATCGACGGGAGACACCCTCTTGTTGACATGGTCTTACTCCTTTCGGGGAGGTAGATTAATGGAGTCAACTGGCGAGTGCTCTCCGATCAACTGTGCGGGTCTACAAAGTTGATGCTGCTGCATCGATCCCTGCTGCTGCAGCAGTAAAAACATACCCAAAGTCTGAATGTACAGAGCTGGAGTGATGTCACTTATGACATTAGGGGCTTGTGTAAGCTAGAAAATTACATTGGGTTAGACCATGTATGACTTAAGTCTGCTACAGCCACAACCAGCTGACTCGATGTTAAACTAACTAGCCCTTGTCCATGCCAAATGCTGCGGCATGTTTAATATCATGTCAGCTAGCACGTTTGCTGACACAATGTAATTTTCCAGGGTAGAGAGCTTGGGAGTGTAGGAGGATGTTCTGAGCTGCCCGCTTGCTTTATTCGAGACTTAATGAGCCAGTGAACTTCAAGATTCAAAAACAAAGGGCAGGATTCAACCTCTGGAAACACTAGCATTACCCACAGAGCTGGGCCCTGGAAATGAAAACTGCAAGCCACACAATGTGCCCCTAGCCCTCACTTTGGGGGAGTTTGCAGCCAGCCCCCACAGCGAGAGTAATGGATGGTGCTGGCTGGAGAGGGGATGTGGCCAGGGGATAATTGATTCAGTATCTCTCCCAGGGAAACCTCCACCATCAGGTTTCCCTTGGGCCTAGGCCACAACTTAAAGCCGTCCTCCTTTAGAGGAACCCCTGGGGAGGAGAGCAGCGTACCACTGCTTTATCCATCCTTCCTCCTCCTCTCAAGAGGTGAATTCCCCTCCCCAAGTGTAGCTGTCAAGCTGGCACGGGAAGATTTAACATTCACACTTCCAGTTCCTTCACTGACTGGCTACATGGCCTTGGACGAGTCACCTCTTCATGCTTCCATTTACCCATTTGCAATTTGGATAGAACTGATTAGTTTTGCAGGGATTAATTAATGGTTGTAAAGTGCTTTTGGAATCCAGGGATGAAAGATATTATGTACATAGTAATTTTTCTTCTGGCTGATAAGCTATTATTAAAGCAAGTTGGAAGCTTATTTCCATCCTTTCCCATAGAGCTCTCGCACTGGCAGCTTTTTTTTCATGGCTGCTTCCAGCATTGGGTTTGGATATGATAAACCTGAAAAAATTGCCATGTTTTTTTCGAGTCATAAGAGCTTCTTGCCCAGTGAACATAATGAGTGCAGTTCTCCTTTAAGTAACAGAGTCAGGAAAATGAAAGCTGTAAATCATGGAGAATCAGTAATCCGATAGTATGGCTTAACACCAAAGAAGCAGCCTACAGCCAGGCATTGTTATTGGATTACTGTAAAACTGTTTAAAGGTGCCTTACTATTTCTCCGTGTCAGATTAAAATCTGTATGTTGATACCAGCTCATCTGTTTCTGATAAGTGGGTCCTCTGCCCCCCAGATAAGTAATATTTTCCTGTTCAAAGTGCAGGGAATCCAACAGCAGTTGTTTGCTTAGTGTGACTGTGCACATGAAAGAATGGTCAGCATCCCCACTCATACACTGACACCTGTTAGAAGGTAGAAGTGTTTCCATACAAATGTTTATAGCCTGCTTCTAAAGGGATTTATGCAAAATAGAAGTTGTAATAGCCTGTTGTTTTTTACTGTTGTTGAAGTGTCTGTTTTGAGAGAGCTGTTGAAAGTCTGGAATATATCCACAATTTCTCCTAAGGGGTGTGTTTGAAAACACAGGCTAACTTTTAAAGTTCACATGGGACAGGCAAAGGAAGGATGGCTATGATTCATCATGACTTTTAAAAACTGTACATCAATCCTTGAGTTATAATTTCCATCATGTTTTTGCTCTTCCCTTTTCCTTTCCAGGGAGTGAAGCTGATTTTAGCTCTTCAAGCAGCACGGGCAGCATTTCAGCTCCTGAAGTCCATATGTCTGCTGCTGGGAGCAAAAGAGCCTCTTTTTCTCGCAAGTAAGCAAAGCAATTTATCTTATACTATTAGTGCTGCTTAGTAGAAGGACGTGCTAATCCACCAGTTATATCTTTTAAAACATTTTGGACTGCAGTGTGTTCTCTGATAGTACAGACAATTAGAATCTGTGATCTAGGAGAGAACAAATATGATGTATTTGGAGAATATAAACTATGATACAGTAGGATTATGTGACCAACAACAGTTTTGTTCATAACATACCTTTGAGAACCTTTGAGATAAAAAAATGTTTAGCATAGAAAGGGGAAACAACTGGTTGTGTGCTTAATTAAGTGCAACCATTCCAACCAATTAACCTTAACCTTCTGGTCACATCGCTTTGTTTTCCTGCTGTGACAAATTGTCAGCTCACCACACACCTTACAGAGTCATGATATCATCTGGTGAAAGAAAAAAGTTGATGCTTGTGTCTTTAATGCTTGTTTCTAAATATCAAGTCCCATCCCTTCACATTAATGGGTATAAAAATACATATTTCTTGAAAGCTATTAAAATACCTTTGATTAAATATTTCTCCAAGTTGCCTCCACATCACATGTCTGATACAAACCTAGACACCTTGTAGGATCTGAATTGTTTTGGCTGGACCATATTGTGCGGTGCCTTACATAATCCCTGATGCTTGCAGTCTTTTTGAGCAGTCAGGGCAGGTTAAAATTGACAAGACAAGATTCCTGCTCTTTATGGAATCACAAGACTGAAGCTGGCAACGAGAGTGGAGGGACAGCATGATTCCCATATTTTCAAGTCACATGAGCTCATCCATGATCATAACAGACCCAGTATGCAGGGATTGGTATCATAATGCCTAAGTGAAAGAGCATCTGATCTGTATCATGGTACCGGTACACAAATAAACAGCACTTTACCTCTGTTCATGCTGCATTTACCCTCTGCAACAGAGGGGTTTTGTGTTTAAATCCTAGTGTAATAACTACATGATTAAATCCAAATCTTCGTTATTTCTTACTAGCAGCATGACCTCTTGTTGTAACTTTAAATATTCCAAGCAAGACACCAGTCTTAATTTGTTCCGAAGTAATGCATAACGTTCCTTCAAATGCATGTCTTGGAACATTCGGGTATGTGCAAATTCAGGCTTGCAAAAAAAAATAAATACCATACGGGGCAAAGAAAATGGAAATAGTCCTTTCCTGTCACTTTTAATTGTTTTTAAATGTTTGCCTTCGCTCTGTTTAAGAATTTTAAAAAAGCAGTTGGACTTAATTGTGTCACATTGAATGCTGCAGCATTTCAGTGATGTCATAACCACACTCCTGTGTTTTATTGTAAGCTAGTTATAAAGTCACCCAAACCACAGCACTGCCATGCTGGCTTGCAGCACTGCCACGCAACCATCTGTTCCATATAAAGTGTTCATTTTCAGAAGAGGGAGGAAACCAGGTCAGACAATTTTAAGAGGAAAGGATTTTTGCTTCATGATTTCTGTGATATTTTCATTGATGTGTTGGATCCTTCTCATTTTTTGGCTGGATTTCTTTTCTTTCTGTTTCTTTGGAAACGTGTTTTTACTTTTTGTTAGTTTAAAGGAGCAGCTTCCATGGGGGAGAGTGGTGGTGACATTTCATGAAAGTAGGTAGGAATGTTTCCAGGCTAAAATGTAATCTTGTAAACCGTTTCCAGAATGTCACAGGTCCTTGCCAGATGCCTGGGTCTTGGACAGCACTGATGGGAGTTGCTTTAAAGTGCAAATAATGGATAGTTCAGAATGTTTTATTAAGACTGGGGAGGGACAGATATGAGAGGGACTTGGAGGAAGCAGCTGAGTTGTCTTGAAGCTCTCCAGGTACTGAGCCTTTGGGACTATTTCAGAATTCCTTCAGTCAGGGTAAGACCATATCTAAGTACATCAATAGCTGGCAGTAACAGTTGAAGTACTCTGTGCCAAAAGGGCAAAGGAACCAAAACTTCTTTCCATTGGCCACTATGACCTCTCAGGCCACCTGCTAAGGATAATGACAGAAATCTTGCCACGTGTTGTAATTGGTCCCCAAGGACAAGGGTCCTGCTACAAGCCTAATTGGAGAAGGGTCAAATCAGAGTCTCTTGGAAATACCGTATTAGACTGCAGTCTTCTAATTACTTGAATGTAGGCCAGAAAACTTAAATGTGCAGCTTGCTAACTTAAATGGGTGTAGTGGGAATGAGAAGAGTAGGGTGGAGTCAGTGGAAACAAAAACCTTAAGTATAGAAAGGTAGATCGTGTAGTTTTCTCTAAACCATCTGATTCTGACTAACCACTTCATGGTGGTAGTGAAAGATGCATGGTACCTGGAGGTGCTAAGGGCACATCTACACTGCAGTTGGAGGTGTAATTTTCAGTTCATGTACATGTTCACGTGCTAAAAACAGCAGTACAGTTGTGGTAGCATGTTAGACTATCTGCCCCAGGTAAAATCCTGTCTGAGACGCTAGGCATGTACATGGGAGGCTAGTCTGACCCACCACCAACACCCCCAAGGCTATGCTGCTATTTTCAATGTGCTAGCTTGATCAAACCTAGCAAGGGCATGTCTCCTTGGGCTGGAATTTACCCCTCCAGCTCCAGTGTAGATGGATCCTAAGACCTACTTTCTTCCCACCTGATCTTATTTATGTTGTAGAGCATCATGGGGTGACCTTATAGCAGGACACGCTGTGAGTTGCATGGTACAGTATAACCCAACAAACCTTACTCTTTGGTTTGCCTTCAGTCGTGGCCCTCATGGACGGAATAATGGATCTTCATCATACAAGTCTGGAGCCAGCCCACCTGCTTCTCGTGAGAAGGACCTTTTGTCAGTCCTGTGCAGAAATCAGTTGAGTCCTGTTAACTTCAATCAGAATTGTGGGGCTTCTTCAGCCAGTAGCAGTAACTCAGGTTCATATAAGGGAAGTGATAGCAGCCCAGTTATGAGGCAAGTGCTTGTTCCTTCTTTCCAGTTTTAATTCTGTTATCTTGTCCTCTCCATTCTGTACTGTGGGATCAGTCCTCTGGTCTGGAGAACAAAACATCTTGCACCTCAGTGTAGATTGACAGTGTAGATTGATTGGGGTATTGGTAAAGGGGCACTCAGAAACACACTCCATCCCATTTTCCTTCCACCATGGAAGCTTGATCACCTCAGTATCACAAGATATATGGCTTCCACTAGCCTAAAGACTATATCAACCAGTTCTTCTTTGAGTGATTGCTTATGTCCATTCCACTATAGGTGAGTGCACGCCTCCGTGCATGCTTCCTGGAACTTTTTTCCCCTTAGCAGACCCTGTAGGGCCAGCCCCCTGGAGTCCCGCAAACATGCCGCGGCATATGAGGCACTGCCAGCCCTACGCCCCCTCAGTTCCTGCTTTCCGCCCGTGATGGTTGTTGGAACTAGCCTTGCTCTCTGCAAGTACTATTCTCCTTGTTTGAACTTTTGTTATTCTAAGTAGTTTAGTTAGTTTTAAGTAGTTTTTAAGTGATTGTTAAGTGTAGTTAGATAAGCAAGTCCCTGAGGGGACTTAGAGCGGCCGGGCTATGCCCCGGTCGCCGGGATACAAGTTGTGTGCCTCCTGCAGGAAGGCTTTCCTGCTCAGCAACCCCCATGATTGGTGCCTTAAGTGCTTGGGGGAAGTGCACAGTAAAGAAAAATGCAAGATCTGCAGGGCTTTTAAACCGAGGACGCAGAAGGACCGAGAAATCTGGTTAAAAGCCCTGCTCATAGAGGCAGCCCTCCGTCCGGCGTCTGAGCCGGCCCACTCCACCTCGGTGTAGAGTGCACCGCCGGCACTGACCGCAACTCGGCACCGAGCAACATCACTGGTGCAGAAGAGGAAGAAGCAACGAGTGGAGCGCGGACACTCCCCTGCGCCATCAGTACGGGCAGGGTTGAGTGCGGAGATGCACCGAACCCAGCCCTTCGAGTCTTCTCCGGTGCCTGCATCTCCGAGCAGGGAGCCTCCCCTGACTCCTGGGAGTGGGAGAGTGCCCCTGCCGAAGCCATCGACACGGGAGGCTTTTCAGGCGGCAAGAGCCTTGTTGGCCTTGTCTACACCACCTCCGTCCCCCCCTTTGCCTCCCCTCCACCGAGGGAGGAAGGGGCCAGTGTCTGGGGGCAAACCCACGTTGGGTCCCCCCAAAGGGCGGTGGAGATCCCCGGTACAGGGAGGAAGATCTCCCACCAGACGGCCTCTGGGGGTAGAGCAGGGACGCTCCCCCAGCAGTCCCAGGTTGGTGTCGTCAAGCTGGCCTGCTTTGACTCAGGACATGGAGTCCCCCTCTCGATGCCGACGTCAATCCCTGGCACCGGAGACAGCTCATGCCAGGAGGCGGCACTGGTCGAGGTCTGCCAGGCGGCGCTTGGACAGCTCCCACTCCAGATCCCCGGCACCGAGGAGTTGCCTGCATCGAGGCGGTGCAGAACACGGTCACCATCGGAGGACCCAGCACCGAGGAGTTCGCCCGCACCGAGATGGCGCAGAACCCGGTCGCCATCCAAGGGCTCAGCACCGCAGACTTCGGAGCGGCGCCAGTCTCGGTCACCGAAAGGCAAGCAGCACCGCAAGTCATCGGTACCGAGACGACTCTCTGGTACCCCGAGCTCTTCTCATTTTGATGGTGTGCCTGAGGGTGGTGCCCCGACTGCTCTCCTGGATCTGCCTCGCTCCTTCCTAGACAGGTTAAGGCCCTTCTATCCTGAATGGGCAAAGATCATGTTGGACCGCTGGGTCCTTGGGATAGTCTCAGGGAGCTATGCCCTATAGCTTACATCTACCCCCCAACAACCCTCCCCCTACGTCCCTCTTCAGGGACCCCTCTCACGAACAACTCCTGTTGCAGGAAGTGGACACCCTCCTCAACATAGGAGAGATGGAAATGGTCCTTCAAGACAAAAGGGGGAAGGGGTTCTATTCAACGTTCTTCCTCATCCCTAACGCGAAGAGCAGTCTGAGACCCATATTAGACCTGCATCGTCTAAACAAATATGTCAAACGACTCAGGTTTCGCATGGTTTCCCTAGCCTCCATAATCCCTTCCCTGGATCCAGGAGACTGGTATGCCGCCCTCGACCTCAAGGACACATAATTTCATGTGTCTATCCTACCCAGCCACAGGCGCTTTCTTCGCTTCTCGGTGGCTGGCTCCCACTACCAATTTACAGCCCTACCCTTTGGCCTCTCTTCAGCTCTAGGGGTGTTCACCAAATGCATGGCGGTAGTGGCTGCCCACCTGAGACGAAAGAGTGTGCAAATTTTTCCTTACCTGGACGATTGGCTGATGAGGGGCAGGTCCAGGTCCCAAATGCAGGAGAGCATGACCCTGACTTGCTCCACGTGCAGCAGGCTGGAACTGCTCATAAATGAGCAGAAGTCCACACTAATCCCAGTGCAACGTATAGAATTTATTGGGGCCACCCTGGACTCCTCTCAGGCCAGAGCCTTCCTGCCTCAGCCACGTTTTGAGGCGATGGTCTCTATCATCTCCCAGCTGCACCGATGTCCTACGACAACAGCCAGGCACTACATACAGCTGTTAGGCCATATGGCGGCCTGCACGTACATAGTGAGACTAGCTCGCCTGAGGCTCAGACCGCACTCAGGCGTGGTTGGCCTGGTATATGTGCTGAGCAGAAACCCACTGGATCGGGTGGTCACAGTTCCCCTGCTCGTCCTAGCTCCCTAAACTGTGGAGGTCTCCCAGAGCAGAGTTGAAGGGCATTCCATTCAGGGAGCTGGTCCTGTCGGTCACCCTAATCTCCAACGCCTTGGATGTGTGATGGGGAGCTCACATCAGCACCAACCTAAACACTCAAGGGCTCTGTCTGTGGGACCTTACCATGAGGCACGATTTCCACTTGACTGCTTCTCACCTCCCAGGAGTGAGGAACGATGAGGCGGATCACCTCAGCAGATCGTTTCTACCCCGCCACAACTGGTCATTGCACCCAGAGGTAGTGACTATGATCTTCCAGAAGTGGGGTGTTCCCCAACTGGACTTATTCACGTCGGCCTGGAACGTGAAGTGCCTGAGGTTCTGCTTGCTCCGGGGTCGTGAGACAGTCGATTTCCGATGCATTCCTCATTAACTGGACGGGGACCCTCATGTACGCGTTCCTGCCCATTCCGCTCCCGCCCAAGGTCCTGCTGAAAATAAAGAGGGACAGGGCGGACGTTATACTCATCGCTCTGGCCTGGCCGAGACAGCACTGCTTCAGCATGCTGCTGGACCTTTCCATCGCCCCACCCATGGAGCTCCTGAGGCAGCACGACCTTCTCTCCCAGGACCATGGTCGCCTGTGCGCCCAGACCTGGACTCCCTGCACCTCACGGCCTGGAGGCTCTGTGGCTGACGGAGCGAAAGAGAGCCTACTCGGTGCAGATCCAAAAAGTCCTGCTGGGCAGCAGGAAACCTTCTACACAGGTCGTGTATCGAGCTAAGTGGAAACAGTTTACATCTTGGGCGGAGTCCTGGGGCATTCCGTCCAGCCTCTCACCTGTACAGGCGATCCTGGAGTACCTGCTCCAGCTAAAGCTCCAGGGTCTGGCTCTGGCCTCGTTGAAGGTTCACCTGGCGGCCATTTCGGTCTTCTTTCACCACTAGAAGAGAGATCCTTGTTCTCCCATCCCATGTTGGTCAGGTTCCTCAAGGAGGTGGAGAGGCTTTATCTGCAGGTCCGGTGCCTCTCTGGGATCTCAACCTGGTCCTCTCGAGACCATGGAGCCCCCCTTTGAACCCATGGCTTCATGCCCCTTGCTCATGCTTTCATGGAAGGTAGCCTTTCTGATGGCCATTACCTCGGCTAGGAGGGTCTCCAAGATTAAGGCCTTGACCTCGGAACCCCCTTGTACAGTATTTTATAAGGATAAGGTGCAGTTGAGGCCACATCCAGCCTTCCTGCCCAAGGTGGTTTCCCAATTTCATTGTAACCAAGATATTTTTCTCCCCATGTTTTTTCCCAAACCGCACGGTTCGGAGGAGGAGAGGAGATGGCATTCGCTGGATGTGAGACGAGCCCTGGCCTTCTACATTGAGTATACAAAGCCATTCTGGAAATCGATGCAGCTCTTTGTTGCAGTGGCCGACCGGATGAAAGGCTCACCTGTCTCCACCCAACGCATCTCCTCGTGGATTACATCATGCATCAGGTTCTGCTACGAGCAGGCAAAGGTGCCGCTTCCGGGAACCGTCACAGCGCACTCAACCAGAGCTCAAGCCTCGTCTACAGCCTTCCTGGCGAGAGTGCCCCTGCAAGACATCTGCAAAGCTGCCACCTGGTTGTTGGTGCATACCTTCACATCCCACTATGCCATCGTCCATCAGGCGAGAAAGGACGCGGGATTTGGCAGAGCCATGCTGAGGGCAGCTCACCGGTAACTCCAACCCACCTTCAAGGTACTGCTTGTTAGTCATCTATAGTGGAATGGACATGAGCAATCACTTGAAGGAGAAAACAAGGTTACTTACCAGTAACTGATGTTCTTCGAGATGTGTTGCTCATGTCCATTCCACAACCCACCCCTCATCCCCGCTGCTGGAGTTGGCAGAAAGAAGGAACTGAGGGGGCATTGGGCTGGCAGTGCCTCATATACTACGGCATGTGCGCGGAACTCCAGGGGGCACCAGAGCTGGCCCTATTGGGTCTGCTAAGGGGAAGAAGGTTCTGGGAACTGTGCACGGAGGCGTGCACTCACCTATAGTGGAATGGACACAAGCAACATATCTCGAAGAACATCAGTTACTGGTAAGTAACCTTGTTATTTCACTTCCAAGTCAGATGGTTTCATGTGGTTTAGTGCTGTTTGCTCTTTGTTTAATTTTGCAGCTGTTTCTCACACCGAATTCCCATTGATTAAAGAGGAAGTTGAGTGTGGAGTGGATGCAGAAGTTACTCTCCACTTGGGCTAGATCCACAATGGGATTTAGGTACCTAACTTATACTTTAGGTGGCTAAGTTCAAAATTTAGATCTTGAAATATGCCTGCTTAGCTGCTGCCTAACCCTGTAGGCGCCTGCATTCCCCCTGTGTGTGCGGCTACGTGTGCATGCGTACACTGAAGGCTAGATCACAAAATGGACTCATCCACAAGCTGTTGCTATTGTAATATCCTTTCAACTAATACAGTCAACTTAATTAACTGTCTGCTTCCTGCTGAATTCCTAACAACATCATAGTACGCTGCCTTGTCTGTATTAGTGTGGTGTCAGGCATCTCTACCAGTGACCTCACTGTACACTTGTAGAAAACACACCCTATTTTAAATGAAGGAATGTCAAGGTATTTGAAAGTCAAGGATCTACTCTGCTAGAATTGCACTGAGCCCAAGTACAGTAAATAGCAGAATTCTTATTGTAGCTGCAAACTGACAAATGCCTCAAGCACTATGATTTACCAGACAAAGTTGCTAATGTTTACTGTGACATACCCAAATTGAGTCCTGGGTAAACTCAACTTTGTGCCAGATTGGTGTGGAATCTTTCCTTTCTTAGGAAGGTAAAGAGTAGCAAGAATAACACTGTTTTTTTTTGTTTTAGACGATCGCTGAGATATACTTGTGGTGAGAATCATGGCATTAAAGCACCAAATCCAGAGCAGTATTTGACCCCACTGCAGCAGAAAGAAGTTACAGTGAGACATCTAAAAACAAAACTGAAGGAATCTGAGGGCAAACTTCAAGAAAGGTACATTTACTCCCAAAAAGCAATTTGGGGAGAAATGAGATTGATTCAGCAGTTTCCATTAGGGAAAAAACCCTGAAGTTCTTACTCCCTTCTTGATTGCAGTGAGTTTTGACTAAAGAGCTTAGAATTTGGCCATATCTGATTAAATTAAATTGTTTACAGCCATTTCAGGTTTCATAACCCATTCCATGAATGCATACAGTCCAGTTAACTTATGGAAAGGAGCCAGTGATCTCCTTTGAACCTGAACTGTTTTGAAGGGATAAATTTTTAAGTTCGTCTGATATTGCACCAATAACTTTTGCACATGCAAATGTTGATGCCTGCAGACTTGTAGCTGCATTTTCAGGGACTGGCTTTGCGAGTGGCTCAATCTGTTAACTGCAGTCATGCCCAAAGAGTGTATTTCTGCAAATATGAGAAGTTACTGCAAAATGTCTTCTCTTGTTCTAAACCTTTTTATAACAAAAAATTCTCTCCCTTGACAGCAAAATCTCTTCCTGCCTGGTTGTGCTTTTGTTTTTCTCACAATAGTACTATGTAGTGATGTTCTGCAGAAGAGCAACTGCTTAGATTACACAACAACAGGTGTTTCTTTAGTTGGGAGGTGTATGTTTTGGGTCTAAATAATGAGAGACACTGTGCAATGGGTGAGGAGAGATTTGAGTGAAGTGGAATTTTACATACATCTCTCTCCCCAAAACGAAAGGTGTGGCATAGATCACCTGTCAGGCTGCCTCTGGAGCTTGCTTTGTAGCCTCTACATGTGTGGTTATGTCAGTGATTCCACTTAGCAGTGGACCAACTTACCTTGCCACCCATTGCCCTCATGTTATACCTCTGCCAGTCCACTGTGAAACTACACCACCTTTTTGCAGTAGTTGTATGTCCTCACCATCCCTATGTGATGGAACGTCTCTGAATGCTTTAATTGACCAAAGAACAGAAGTTTTACAGTGAGTTTGCTTTTGCTACAGGGAAACAGAAACAGAAGAGCTCAAATCTCAGCTGGCTCGCATGAGGGAAGACTGGATTGAAGAGGAGTGTCATCGAGTGGAAGCGCAGCTGGCCTTGAAAGAAGCAAGAAAGGAGATCAAACAACTCAAGCAGGTTATTGAAACTATGAAAAACAGCTTGGCTGAGAAAGACAAAGGGATTCAGAAGTATTTCATAGACATAAATATCCAAAACAAGAAACTGGAGTCCTTGCTTCAGAGCATGGAGGTGGCTCAGAGTGGCTCTCTGAGGGATGAGCAGTGTCTAGAGTATACATGTGAGTCACCTGGTAAGTCTTTAAGTCCAAGTACAACATATTCCAAAATGGTGGACAGCCTAGTTATGGAGGACCAAGACATAGTGGACAGTAGGCTGTTGCTCAGCGATGACCTGGCTAATGGGACTGACTTTTTTGAAGAGATTATTCTGGCCACTACACCTGAATCTGGTGATCCAGCCCTCTTCGATTCCACTGCTGGGCCCTCTGCCCTAAACCAAAATGCACTTGAAAGAGTCCTTGCTGAAAAACTAACATGCTCACAGGCAGAGGAGGAGAGCGACAATAGCATGATGATGGAACAGGCCATTCAGACTGATGTGGTGCCATATAGCCCGGATGTGGAACAGCTCGTTCAGAACATATTCAGATCCCAAGATATCAGTCCTATGAGCCCATTTGCTTCCTTAAAGAGATTGGGTGGATTTCCTGCTGGATGCGTCAGTGAATCAGCTTTGCTACTGGATCTAAATCCAAGTGATCCAAATTCTGCCATCCTTTTGTCTCCCATGGATTCTCCAGGTAGCAAGGGGAATTGGAGTGTTAGTGAAAACCGTGCTATGAAGGAACTGGACTTTACAGCCTCTCATGATGAAACATTCAGAAATGTCATTACTGTCTCTCAGGCAGGCATCAGGAAAAGATACTGGAGCAGCAGTTTCTTTGTAGATCTTTTGGCTGTAGCAGCACCCATTGTACCAACAGTAATGTGGGTGTTTGGCACTCAGAGAGGAGGAACGAATCCTATCTATAACATCAGCGCACTGCTTCGTGGCTGTTGCCTGGTGGCGCTGCACTCTCTGCGCCATGCTCCTTTTAGTACCAAAATCTAAGTGCGCTGTCCAGTACTTTGCCAGTTGGCTGGGTTGGTGGGTGAAGAATCACAATAGACCATAAAAGTGTGTGTGTATAATGGCAGAGTCTGTCTTTTTGCTCCTGAATATTTGATTTGCACTATTTTTAGTTGGAAACATGTTCATTGTTTGAAACTGAAGGAAGGCTACGTGACATGGCGACTTGGTCCTACTAAGTGTACCACTCGTGTACTTTAGAAAGCATGCTGTCGCTTTTCATTTGTAGGCTGATGTATTGATTCTTATACTAAAAGCTCATACTTCCAAGGCAGCTTCGGGCATGTATTGTATGTCTGTCTGGCGTAGTGCTCTTGTAAAATATATAATTGCCCTAGCATTCCACTGCTCTTGTGTGTACAAGGGGACTATAACCAAAAATGCATTCATGTAGGTTGTTGAGCATCTTGAATCTGCTATGTTTGATAAATATGGGTGAATACATTTTATGAATATTATTTTAAAGTCTTAAATGAACTCTTATTGTAATCTGCTAGTCAGTCAAACCATGTGAAAGGCCGTCTTTGAGTGTATTGTGAATTAACTTATTTTTTGCTTATTTAATTGTGTTTTATTGGAAACACCGTTTATAATCACAAATTACAGTAAAGCATGTTAAAAGTATGAATTACTGTTTTATTTTAGCAGAACTCTCACCTGCAAAAAGCTATTTAAAAAAGTAATGCGGCTTTAAGGTTGAAATTTTACACACAGGCGGCAGGAGCCCAGTGACTGGCATAGGGTACTTGTGGATTGGCATTGTTACAATAACTTGGTTATTGCTCCCAGAGCAGATAGTGATCTAGAGATGAAGTGCTCTGTTTTCAGTCACCAGTCCCACAAGCCATCAAATCCACCCTTCCACCTATTTTGTATCATTGTGGACTAGGTTAATTTTAATCCTTTAACATATTTAGAATTTGGCCCAATACAGTTGCTCTGGGAACCGATATCTTTGAATTTCTGTACTCTAAGGCATGTAAAATCTCCTCCCTTAATTTTAGATTCCTGTATGTCTTTGCATTGCTTCTTTAACTACTTTAAAAAAAAAAAAAAAAAAAAAAAAAAAAGCCAGTGGGACCTAATGAAATGAGTTTAGTTGACTAGTCAGTCTTTTGAACACATGCTTTAACACTTGCACGCTGCCATATGAATGCGAGTGTGTTGCATGTGTACATCAAAATGCAAATTCTGTGCGCCCCTTTGTACACAACTGGAATTGCATGTGCAGATCCTAGAGAAGTAGCATTGTCTGGTGGATAAAACAAATGGAATGAGACAGTCAGATTCTATGCCTGGCTTTCTGCAGGTTCTTGTAGTGAGACCCTAAGACATTTAACCTCACTGTTCTCCAGTTTTTCTTTTTTGTAAAGTGTAACAACACTTCCCTACGCCACCTACTTCAAAGGGGTACTGCAAGGTGTGACTACCGATGTTCATGATGTGCACCTCTGCAAAGCCCACAGTTTTGTTTTTTAAAAGCTGTTTTAGTTATGCAGGAGTTGGCGCAGTCATGCCTACTGAAAACCAAACACTAGGATTGGTGCTTAGCAAGACGCAGATGTCAAGCAGCATTTTATCAAGCCAAAATTTCACATTGGGGCTGAGAAACAGCATGGGAAATTTCACAGGTAATTTTTAGAGGCATTTCTGAGTACCTGTCCAGGTGCTCAAACAAAGTGATTTGTTTACCCTAAGATTCTAACCAAGCAGAACAATAATTCCTGACTCCTTAGCTATAAGAATGTACTACAATGAGACTCATGCTTTATTCACAGGGTGATGTAAGAGTATAGAACCGCTTATAAGCCAAACTCCCTGGTCCAAAGAGCGTGGTCTAACAGGCAAGAAAACTAAACAGTTCTGATACAGGAGGTTGTAGTGAGGTCAGGACTTCACAGATAAAATTAAGGAGCTCAAACTTCATGCGCAGAAATCCCAGGGAGGCAAAAAGGAGGAAGGGCATTGTTGGCTTAGCAGAGACGTTTTGATTAAAATGGTTGAGAGCAGCAGCAAAATGTGGGGAGGTCAGTCTAGAAAAGGAGAACAGAAAGAAGTAATCATGCTGTAGTCTGTAGTAGGACTGATGTAGGAGAAAGCCTTTAGCAAGAATAACGAAGAGACGAGAGAGCAAAAAGGCCAGGACATAAGGAAAGGCTGCAGGGGAAGATGAGAAGAGTTGTCAGTGGGTATGCCTACACTGTAAAAACCACAATAGTCTCAGAGCTTGGGTCAACTGACTTGGGCTCATACTACAGGCCTAAAAATAGCAGCGTAGCTGTTTCTGCTCAGGCTGGAGCCTAGGCCCCACCTGCGCCGGGTCCCAATGTCCAGGCAGGAACATCTACATTGCTATTTTTAGCCCTGGTCAGTTGACTGGGGCTCTGAGACTCTGCTTCATGATTTTTTTGCAGCATAGCTATACCCAGTAGTGATGGAGAAGCAAGATGAGAAGTTCAGTTTTGGTGACAGGGTGTATCGGAATGGGTGTCTGGCCAGAGAGATGAAGGTTGGGGATGACGAGCATTTGGAAGGGTCAGATGATGAAGAATACAGAAACCTGAGAATACCAACAATTACTGGACTGCCCTGCTGAAGTAATGAAGAGTCACAGTAAGTTAGTATTTTAGAATCCATAAGCATTCCCACAAATATTGCTTCCCTTTTCAGTTACCTGAATTTATCTTGCGTTCAGCACAGACAGCCCCAGCAAGTGCTGACTGCATAGCTGACATGAATATGACAGATGCAGCCCTAGGGTTTTGTACAACTGCAGAAATGGGACTCTTGGTTAGGGTTTAAAGCAAAAATGACCCACTAGAAGAGGAGAGGCAGTGCCCCAGTTTACCATGCAGGGTCGTACCAGTGTGCAGTACTGGATGGCATCTCTAGTGAGACTTATTCCCTTCTATAGTAGCATTGTAATGCAAATTCCATCTCCAAGGTAAGAATACACACGCTTTGTGTTATCTTCTGCTCTATTAAAGTGTTTGCCGTCTTAATTTAACACTGTGCTCTTGGACACAGAAAAAACCCAAGTAATTTAAGGGCTTAGCCATCTTCAATTAAATGAGTGGTGATGGTTGCCTCAAAGGTACTCCCCCAACCCACAGGAAAGGAGAGTCAGATAAAAAGCTGGATAAGGACTATACAGGACTCTTCAGCCTTAAAAATAAGTAATGCATTGTTAGGTTCATTGTACTGTTAAGTCCAAATCTCAAAATTGTCCTTCATTAAGATGTACCCTACACCCTGGTTCCCTTATTTCTTTTATAAATTGTGGATATTTCAAGTGGATGCCAGTTTTATTTGATCTTTGAATGATGAGAAAAACAGTAGTCAACTATATTATAAAAATCTTGTATCTTAAGAATTAGGAGATATTTAATATTTCATAATCTTCACTGTCAATAGGCTGCCCATTTTAAAACACTTTCCCACTCTAGTCAGAAATTACAGCAATTTAATTGATACCGTGATTGAATAAAGAATAAAAGGAGTTCTCTTTGTATAATCTCATTGCAAAGCAAGACTTTCTACTCATTCCCCATTATTCTGTCAAACACATAAATCAATTCATAGTAAACATTTTGTTTCCCAGAGAGAAAGCATGTTCAGAGCCTGGAAAAGTTCCAGTCGTTCTTTCGAATGACTTTCAAACCTTTTTGGACAGGCACTCCTGTCCCATGGCCTTCCTGCCACTCCGACCTTATCGTCAGAGGGCAGTTGTCACAGGCACAGACAATGTTGACTCGGTCAGCTGAGAGCTTCCCTACAGTGGGGGAGTTCTTACCCAGCGTTGGAATCCAAGCCCTGTCTTCCTATTGTGTATGACACCTATCAGTTTTGGGGGACGCATGGATGGGCGCACGAATGCACGCACACACAGTTTACTCCAGTGTCAGGCTGAAAGAAAATCCAGTGAGTTACTTGGCCCTCAGATGAGGGCTAGAAGAGAGACTGGGTACAAGAATTAGAAGTGCTGTTCATTAGGAAGCTGATCGTTTTTAATTACCTCCTCCTTGCCACCAGCAAAAATTGCTGTTGTCCAGTAGGATTTGGGCTTTTGCACACACTGCAGCGTACACGGTTCGATTATTTTTAAAGACGTCAAGTGATTCTAGCAAGTTTTCCTTTTGCTATATTCTTTCAGTTAAGCCTGAATAGTGACTATTAGAGTTTAACAACACGAAAGACCAGACAAACATTTGTTTTCATCTTGAACGTCAAAATGCATTTACAGCTTGAAATAACTAAACTGAACCCAAGCCAAAGCTATGTAAGCTCTGCATTAGTGAGAGCAAAAAACTAGACAGTTGGCTAGGGAATTGTTTTCATGAGGCCACAGACCCAAACTTATGCTGTTCCTGAGCATCTCCATCACTGGGGCTACTGAGGGAGAGGAAGCATTGATAAGGAGCTAGATTCTCTTCTGTGCTAAGATCGCTTCAGCACCAAGTTACACCAGATGAGATGGATGGGTGGGCGCACGCATGCGTGCGCGGTTTACTCCAATGTCAGGCTGGAAGGAAATCCAGTGGGTTACTTGGCCCTCAGATGAGGGCTACCAAAGAGACTGAGTCCAAGAATTAGAAGTGCTGTTCATTAGGAAGCTGATCATTTTTAATAACCTCCTCCTGCCACCAGCAAAAATTGCTGTTGACTAGTGGGGTTTGGGCTTTTTCAGGATATGGGAAAGAGTTGCAGGCAGTCGTGCGCTGCTTTCTGTGGTTCAGGAAACCATCAGTAGGTTGTGCAGGACTGGGTCTCAGCTTTGGTCATATATATAACTTTTTGTTTTGTAGTATGTTTACCTCGCGTGCAATTCCTTTTCAGAAGAATCCCAGTGTAGGATATAAAATGTACTAGAACGTTCACCTCCATTTGTTAGTCTTTAAAGTGCTACAGGACTCTCATTGTTTTTGTTATATACAGACTAACACGGCTATCCCTCTGGAACTTTTCACTGAAATGTAGCCACCTCTGGGCTGGAAGATGGCATCCGTTCTGGTTACAAGAATTAAAGTTTTCAGGAGGGGAAACTGAAAATAACTTCCCCCAATAGATTTAGTGGGGGAATATTTAGGAAGACTGAATACAATTAGCCAAGTTGGAATCTGCTTAGGACAGAGTGGTTAATAGCCCAGTGGTCATATAAGAAAAGTCAGGAATTCTTTAATAACTAGATTTAGTTAGAACTGGCTGAACAGCTCACCAATACAGAAAGGTGATTAAAGAACCAGTCATTCTTTTTTTCCAAATTATATTAAACTAAATAAATATGCTCTTATAATAGCATGTAGCATCAAATCTGACATGAGAAAAGTGTGCAAGTCAGACTGATTTCAAAATGTGACAGTGATAATCAATTCCACTTGAGACATTTCTGCCTACAATTACAGTGCACTGCTGTCCTTGGACTGCAAGTGTGACAATACCGAAAATGGAATCAGCAAAGAATAAAATCCACTTCATTTCCACCCCTCCTGGTCCCCAACCACAGCAAGCCTGTTTGCTGCTATACTAAAAAAGGAAACTACTCTATGGATGATAATCACCTCAACAGAAGCAGTACATTATTCTCTCTTCAGTATAGGTCAATATCTTACATAGAAGAATGCAAGCATATTTTAAAGCAGCTTTCACAACATTTATAAATAATGTAATTAAGAGTAAAACAGCAAAGGTGTGTTTTCGGAAATTTAGCACAGAAGCAAAGAATTCTTTAAAATGGTTTATTTAATTACACGTTTCAGATAAGCATAATAGATAATGCAGTAGATTTCCCACCACTGAATTATTTACACCTTTTTTTAAGCTTGAACCATCTGTTAGAAGAGTTTATGTCCCCATCATCATACTGTCACTGCAGCAATCACTGTTCTTGTATAAGGAGGGTGCTGAGATAGGGCTATTGCAGGAAACATTGTTCCATCAAGGTATGATCTGCTGGGTTGGTGTTTTATTTTTAAGATCCATTTACTAATAGTTCAAGATACTTTATGGAAGAATTCTGGCTTCCAAGATGGCCTGAAGAATGCATTAAAAATCAAGCAGTGAGTTGAGTTCTAAAAATACTTAAATCAATACAAATGATGCTTTATGTTGTAAAATTGGAATTCTCTTTCCTGCTGGTACAGTCATCCTGGAACTGTTTGTGTTAGGATAGTTTTACACCAATTTTGTTCTGCTCTTTCTTCATTAGCCTTTGTGCCTCTTTCTCCATTTTCTTCCTTTGTTGTTCTGCTGCTCTCTTTTCCCTTTCTGCTATCTTCTGCTGCCTGCAATTTGAAAGAACATCAGATTTACATCTTTAGAAAATAGTGCAAGATCCATATAAGATCTTTTTTTACACTGGCTGCAGCTAGACAATCTTTATTTACATGTTTTCAATAAATACCAAACTTCTTATTTCAAGAAAATACAGACTCTTGAAACTGTGAGCTTTGAAGTGTACCGAGTCTGCCAGCCCCTTTAGCAATGATACTTGGAATTCTGTGTTAGTCCTGTGCTCCTAATTAGGCAGCTATCAGTTAACTTGCCTTTTGCTCATACTCAGATTGTTTAAGCTTTAGTTGAAAGAGCATATTCTGCACTTTAAGTAAATAGCTGATGTCAAACTCTGCATCTGTTAAATCTCTTACCCTGCATTTTCCCCAGTGAAGACAAAGGCTGTAGATCTTATCTGTTGGCATCTTTGTATCAGAATCCAGTAAATTGTTGTACTTTAAAATATCATACAGTTCAAGAATAATCAATCACTCTGGCTAAGCTCTTGTATCCCACTTTAAAAGACTGATACTTTTTTCACTGCAAAAATTGCTTCATGGACTTGATCCATTAAACCTACTGAACTCAGTGGAAGCAATTCCCATCAATTTCAAGGGCTTTGGATCAGGCAGAGTACAAACATTTTATTAAACAAGTTGAAGAATTTAATGAGCTATAGGAAAAATGTAACTGATATACAGACGTGCAAGTGAAAGACCCACAAGATCACTCAGGAGATATATTTGAAATGAGTTCGGGGTGGGATGAAATAGTGTAGCAGTCCAAAGACTTTTGTTAAAGTGTTGGTGATTGGTTTGGTTTGTTTTTGGTTGTGGTTACTTTTTCGTTTTTTATGTTCAGTTTTGTATCATGCTTTTAAAGATAATCAGGACTCTGTATACATACACATTTAATGAAATGTCATAGATCTCATGCAGTGATGTTTCTTCTAAATGCATTTTTGCAATTATCAGTCCTCCAAACATCCAGAATACAGAGTTACAACTGGAGTTAACTAAAATAAATACAGTTATACAAACAAGCTACTTTATAAAATCAGTCAGCCTTAGTCTAGATTGAATCAGAACACTCAAAACAAGGACCTGAGGTTTCTAGACTGAAGAGTTTACTTGCTTCTAATTCCTCTTCTCTTCTGTGCCTCAACAGGAGCTTCATTTGCCTGCCCACTCCCTCAATATAATTGCTTAAAAGCGATTTCCTCTCAACATCCTCCCTGAGAGACACACACACTGGCACTCCTGCTTCCCTTCCCACACCCTCCTTGTCACTCATATATTGTCTAGGTTGCTTTCAAACTCCAGCTGCTGATACAACATCATTTGTTCCTCAGTAGTGTCTAAATCTACCCCACCTCCCAGTGACAAGCAACCTATTTTCCACCTTAAACCTGGGCATTAACCATCTTGGTCAATGAGCCACAGTACAACAGGCTAATCTGCTTTTTGAGATTTTTTTTCCAGAGTTTAGGAACTAGTCAGAAAGTTAACAGAACTCCAAGCTACACACAGAGTAAATGAGGGTGTAATTTCCATACTACAATGCACAAATGGATGTTATCACATCTCTCTCACTCTGTATGGAGACAGTCTAAGGAAACGTACAGAATGACAGGGAAATATTGATGGCAAATCCAGGGGGGTAGAAAACTATTTTTGCTCTGATGCCTCAAAGCTGTATATCAGTGTGTAATTT
The DNA here is from genome assembly GCF_026122565.2 of Emydura macquarii macquarii. Taxonomy (NCBI): domain Eukaryota; kingdom Metazoa; phylum Chordata; order Testudines; family Chelidae; genus Emydura; species Emydura macquarii. The sequence continues at coordinate 12,635,614 of NW_027130520.1, read as the reverse complement.
TAGTTTTACAGAAACTGTAAAGAACACGGTAGAGTCTACTTTTTCTCAATTGTAACTGGCTAAAATAAACACTGGGATTAGGATGTTTACCATTACCAGTATTTTTTTATTTTTATTTTTTTTACAGTTAGCTATTAGGTCACACAGCAGAATATAATTCAATAGCCCATATTTCGGGCTTGATTTTAACAAGTGGTGAATGCTTAATTTCCACTGATGTTGATGAGCAAGCCCTTATTCACTTTAAAAAAATGACCATGTCAGATTAAAACAGACACTCATTGAAACCACAAATACCAGGTCCTAGGACCCTCACACTCTGGATTAGAACATTGCAGCTCAGCCCATCTTTAATTTAAAGTAGTACGACCTCTGTATCAGGTTACCATTAGGATAGAAATTAAAAAGCAAAAGAAAGATCAACCTATTCTCGCATCTATCCGTGAGGCAGCATCTTCTTGCTAATGCTCTCAGAGCCCGCCCAGACCATGACTGTATGAAGAATTTGTTCAAAGGATCAGCTCTCTGGTTGCCACAAACACACAAAAATGATGTAATTTGCTTGAGAAACAAGATAACGTTTATTCATTTTATTTTCCCGTCTGGTTAAATTTTCCCAGGAGTGGGAGCTGAGTGGCACAATAGTAGTGACTGAATCCATACTCCATAAAGTGAGGGATTGAAGCCATCTTCTGTATTTGATAAGCAGTAACAGCTAGTGAAGTAACGAGGATCCTGGATCCAGGCTTTTGTTAATGAGTATAGGCATGGAATATGCTATATAAATATGTAGACAACAAACTGTCAGCTTTCTTGCAAGTTTTCTGAAGGGTAGGATTAAAGTATGAACATTTTGACAAACTGGAAGATATGGGAATATAAAAAATGAGATTCAGTGATGGGAGTGGAGTGGTTCATGTTGGAAAGAATAATTAGAATGGGGGAAATAAGCACTAGGCAGTGGGGAAGGATGTGAGGTTTTTAGTGAATAATAAATTAATCTAAGTAAAGAATGCACACTCACAGAAGTCCAATGTTATATTAATTTGTATAAGCAGAATCAGAAAGAAAGCTGAGACAAGACTAGATCATGTTGTCTGACCTCTTGTTTAACACAGGCCATTCAGTTTTACCAAGTTACTCCGGTAGTGAGCCCAATAATTTGTGTTTGGCTAAAGCACAACTTCCAGAAAGGCATTCAGTCTTGATCTGAAAACATCAGGAGATGGAGCACATACTACTTCCCTTGGTAGTTTGTTCTAATACTTATATCACTCTTACTGCTAAAAATTTGTGCCTCATTTCTCATTTGAAATTGTCTGGTTCCAGCTCTGAGCCACTATTTCTTCCCTGGGAAGGTTCTTGTACACAGCAATAAAGTCATCTCTCAAATCTTATTTTCAATAAACAGAGGGCGCTCTTTAAGACTCTCACCATAAGGCATTTTCTCCAGTCTTCAAATCATTTTTTGTCTCTCTGTTCTGCATCCTCGCCAATTTTTCAACATCCTTTTTAAAATGGGCACCAGACCTATATGCAGTATTCCAGCATTAATCTCACTAATGTCTTACACAGAGTTAAAATCACCTCCTTACTCTTACTACCATTTATATGGCCAAGGAGAGCATTAATTCTTTAGGGCACAGCATCACACTGGGAGCTCATGCTGGCTTGCTTGTCCATTATAACCTCAAGATCCTTTTCAGAGTCACTGCTTTCCATGAGGCAGTCCCCCATACTGTAGGTACAGCCTGTATTCCTTGTGCCTAGATGTAGGACTATCACATAGAAACATGTAAGCAGTTATTATGTTCTAAATCGGCCAGCTTAGTAATGAAGAGACGAGAGCTGAACATGTGCATCTTAGAGGAAAGACTGAAGGAATCATGAAAATAGTCTGCATTTGTGTGAAAAATGGCTATAAAGAAGACAGGAATCCATTACTTCCATTAGTCACTGAGTCAGAACAACTAATGGGTTTATGCTGCAGGAGGATTACTAACAACTATTAGGCAAACTAATTTAAATCATCTGAACAACAGGATGTGATCTCAAGGAATCTGTGGAGCTATTTACCATCAGTCTTGTACACTAGTACTCTAAATGCCAAGGGATTGCCAGCAGCCTGCATCAAGGTTTACTTTGCAATCTGCAGCTTTCCCATATCCTGAATAGCAGACATGCTGCTCTGAGTTTCACAGCAGCAGCCTACTACTAACTCACCAAAAGAAAATTCTGATAGTGATTTGGGTGGGAGAGAGAGGGAAAAAGAAAGGCTGCATGTGAAGATACCACCTATGCAAATAGTTCAAACGTAAAAATAATGGTATTTCATCAAAATTTCACTTTGAGCTAAATATTTAGCACTAAGAAGAGTTAATGACAGCACTCAAAGCCTTAGTAATCACAACCACCACCAATAATTCATATGCTCTTTCTTTAAGCTGCAAATTACACAGAGAATTCTTGTCTGCACTAAGATTCCTAAGTGGTTTACTGCACCCTCTGCTGGCTACCCAAGCCATTTTTGTTTATAGACACCATGCTTGCAGTAACATGCACGACTGATTAAAAGAAGCTCTCACAAAGAAGGCACATCAATGGTGAATTAAGGTGACAGTTACATCTCCTGTGATATTAAAAGTGTATCAAATGGCCTTGCTGTAGTAAGATACAGCTTTTTGTTGCAGTTTCAACTTTACAGGTCACTATCCAAAATTTTAAATATTCCTTAGGCAAAAGATTTTAAATGGTGGTGACAGATCAAACTACTGTAGTATAAAACTAGATATGGTATGTAGGGAACACATACGCCTACGACTGGATGCCTATAATTAGACACCTAAACCAAAATATAGGTAGCAACCCACATTTCTGGGTACCTGCTGCCACTGACTTCAATGGGAACTGGAGGTGTCAGTGGAGAGGAGACACTTATCTAGTAGTCAGAAGTGACTTGCAGGAGGAGGGGATGGAAGCACAGAGGACCACATCAGGCAGAGGACTGCATGGAAGAAGGCACAGAGACTAGTATGGGAGGACAGAAAGATTTCAACGTGCATGTTGACACAAAGGGTGGAAATAAAATGTTGAAAGTCTCTAATACAAGTCAACATTCCGCAGTATTATTGTTCTGTGTGTACTGTACATTCATACAACACACAGAAATCCATATATTACTGCATGAAAGGACTTTCAATCTGTAAGATTTCTGAAGGACATTTTGACCTTTTCGCCTCTGATTCAGGGAAGATGATTTTCTCCTTCTACAAGCAGCACCTCACTGTAAATGAGACACTAGGACAAATGTAAGGAAGATTCTGAGCAGTTTTCTGCAGTCCTTGGTGGGCAGAGACTTGTTGGGGCATGGCTGGAGTGCACTGCAGTTTGGCAAGCTCCGGCTGGTGAAAAGCCGCCTTGGGGACCACAGATACCAGCTGATGCTAAGATAGGGACAGCATACACCCTGCCCCAGAATTAAGGAGCTGAAACTGGTTTCTTTGCAGCTCCCCCTCTCTACTTCACCCAGTGCTGAGCACAGTGAATGACAATGCATTTGTTACAACAAACAGATGTGTTGCTGCCCTGTTATGGGAGCCGAGCAAAAAACTGTCTTAACAGCTGCAGCAGCAGAGGTGAGTTCTTTGCCCCACCACAAACACAAGATGTGACAGTTAGAAAAGAAAAACAGAGGAAGGCAAAAGCTAAAAGAAAGGAGAACACAAAGTCAGTGTGCATTGAGAAGTTTCCCCAGTGTAAAGTTAAGTCAGGAAACAAAAAAATACCAACAGCAATGTTAAATCAGCCACATTACTCATACATACAATGTTCTCATCAATCTTTTCCAGTTAAAATGTGTAGCTTAGAATTCTTGCTTATGGTATAAAATGCAGGAGGATAAAACAGAAAGAGACAGAAAACAGACCCAAGTTAACACTGCCAATGGAAACCTTTACATTCCTGACTATGATATGAATTGTGCAGCCATAGTAATGTATTTAAGTCATATTTTTACATTTATTTATACTATACTGCACACCACAAATTGCCATACTAGGGGACTGCTAAAATGATTTTATCATAATTCAATCTGGACAAAATGTAATTTCCAAAGACAAACTGGTATTGTTAAAAATAACGTGCTTAACCCATTCATGAAGTTGTTCTACAAACAAATGAAAAAAAGTGTTCCAAAATCAGATATGCTGTGGTGATGAGCACAGTGTAAGAATCTAAACAGAACTGCCTTTGAGCATGATAGAGCATGGACAGCCTTCATCATAAGATTGCAAAAGGATATAAATATCCTAAAATTATGTAATATTGTACCATATGCTTTGACGTGCCAGAGCTGTCACACTGCGTGTGTGTCCCTTCTCTCCTCTGATTTTAACAATAAGCATACAGAAATTTTAATAAAATATTAATGCTGACATTGTGTAATAAACCAGTGATATATTCAGGAAGTTCTATTTGTTATTTTAACTAAGCTAGTAAAAATAGGGTTGAGTTTGTGTGGATTCAAGAATTAATTTACTTAATATTTCCGCTGAATTTTCAACTGATTCTTCACATGCTGTCCTAAACTTTTGTAAAGCATTTCCCAACTTTGATTTTAACAGCACACTGCTAAGTATGTATTTTATAAGTGCTTCAGGAACCACAACATTGAAAGATGCTACTGGTACATCAAGGTTTTTAATTGTGATTTTACTATTTGTGTACTCTAGTGACTCAATTTTTTCCACTTATGTACATTGCTATTAAATTTAGTTATGTAGCACTGTGCAGAGTACACTTCATCTTTAATATTTCTAGGATGTAAAGTAATTAACACTGCTTCTTGCTATGTAAAATCCCATTATTCTTATTATGTTAATAAGTGTTTAACATGCCAAATTCTTGGCACATATGAATAGGATCTTAATGGAAGGAGAGTGTATGGTATACATTTGTATATATTAGGATTTCACTCCCTCCTTCCATCCCATGTAATGCATGTTCTGCATATTAAGTAGGATTGTTAAATTGTAAAATTGGCTAAAATAGGATTGTGCTAAAAATTACTCTTGAGCCTGTTCAGATACATAGTTGTTTAAATTACCTAAGAACTTCTTCTGCCTGCCAGGCAGCATCTTCCCCTTCTTCCCAGGCATTACTATTTTCCTGCCAGGTATCCAAGTCACCCAATTCAGGCTGAAAACAAAAGACCAAGAATATAATAAACATATGCAAACCATCTCCTCACCTCATTTCTAGATAAAACTATGCTGCGATTCAGAAAGCAGGGCTATTTAGTGTTAAGGGTTTCATACATCTGCTTTATGACAATATGGAAAGAATCTCTCCTAGTACTAGACAGAGTTGTTGTGAGTTTCCCAAACCACACTGAAGAAATTAGAAAGAACTAATTGTTGATCTGAACGCAATTAAAACAAATACTGAAGGAGCTGGCCTGCTTTCCTTAGAACCAGGTAATAAAACATCTGCCTAGCTCCAAAATTTTCTAGATTCTAGCAAAGTCCCTACCCACTGCTACTCATCTGCATGCAATGTCATTTGATTTCATTCACAAGGCTTCCCCCACTTTCCAATCTATTGTATCAATCATATCTATCTTAGATACTCACATGGCCTCAATTACAGTAAAGTGAAGCGGTGTGATCCCACAGCTCTGTCAGAAGAAGCCTCTAGTACAGACGTAGCTATACTAGCAAAATTGTGCTTTTACCAGTATAGCTTGTTTCACTCATGGAGGAGGGTGGTTTTACTCTATCAGCGCAAAGTGTAGCTTTGCGGATATATCTGCATCCACACAACAAGTGCTTTGCCAGTATCATATCGTATAGTGGTATTCCTGCACTGGTAAAACACTCCTAGTATAGATGTGGCCTAAGTGACCTGCTGAAGGTCACACAGGAAGTCTGTGGCAGCACCGAATTCAACCCAGATCTCATGAATTACAGGCTAGTGCCCTTCTCCCAGACCCTCATTCCTCATCTCTGATACCATCTTTTCTCCTTCCTCCCTAAGCTCTGACACAGTTTCTATGATTTTCTTATTGTTCCTCAATAGACATAACGAGAAGCCTGGGTGCTTAGACCACTTCTTTTTTGTCTTTCCAAGTTAATAACAGTTTTCACACAGACATCAGAGCTCAATGTTTCTATCATCAGAAAAACCTACCCCATGTATGTTATCTGTAAGTACTTCCACAATTCAGTGACAGGTTATTAGAAGCAGAAGTTATGCAAGAAATGAATTTAAATATTTATAAAAAAACCTATTCCACCATTCTAAAAAGGTATCACTACTTATACTTCAGAGTAATTTGCAAACACTAACAAGTTAATCCTAACTACACTCTGAGTTAGGCAAGTATCACCTCATTTTACACATGGTGTTTTATCCCACATCTTTTGTCCTACATACACCTTCTTTGTTGTCAAGGCAAACATGGTCAATATAAGTGCATGAAGAGCAAAGCAAATTGTTCCTCTGCTCTTTCACTGTGGGATTAACATGTAATCTCCAAAAGCATACAGCTCTCTGGTTTAGAAGATATGATAATACTCAGGCTACGTGTCAGACTAATTTCCAGCTGGCTGACTTGTATTTCCTTCTCATCTTCTCTTTTCAAGAGCTAGACAGACACCAGTTAGTGACAGTACTAATTAAACTAATTCCCCAATTCAAATTCAGCATCACTTACTCAGCTCTTACACTTTATCAACAATTCCAGTACTTTAAAGTTACTTCATATTCCCCCTCCCCTCTTCTTAAAGCAGACCTTCCTCTCTACTGAGGAGCAGACATTTATATGGCAATGGAAGAATCAAAACACATAGCATACTTACAGACTGGTGAATAAAAGGAATATCTTGTGTAGCTGCTAATCTACTAGAAAATCCTGCATTTCCATCTGGGATCCCAAAATTTAAAGGTTCTCTTTTTTTAACAACAATCTGAAAGACAACATTGAAAAAGGGGAGAGAGGAAGAAGGGGAAGAAGCCAGAATTTTGCACCACCATTGAGAGTTAATGATAAGAGCATGACACTCTTTCTTTAGCACTGTGATACGCTATACCTATATGTTTTATTAGACAAAATGCTGAATCACATATATATATATTTTTTTAAAAAGGACACTAAATTATGTTTTCTTACCACCTGGTAATTCCTTTATGTGCTCCACTTCTACCAGTACAGACAGACACAGGAGTTTCTTCTCTTCTTGAAAGGCAGGTCAGTAAACTTAACAGGGTAGCTAACAGCATCATGCACCTTTTCAGCAATTTACCCTCATACAAGATAAGAGCCTACACACACATTCTCTCTTTAGCATCTGAAATCCACAGGACTGCCAATCCCAATACAGGCCACCACTTTGTAATAATCCACCATGATTCATCAGCAGGGCCTGAACACAGGAAATTCAGCACCAAATCACAAGGCTCCACCAGCTGATTGACTCCTTTAGCACAAGCCATGGAGGCCTGTGCTTGGGGACTGGGGATTCCAGACTCATCCCTGCTGATGATCTGTCATGGGGTCATTCCACAAACAATGAGATTCTCAAGTTTTGAGTATGCCCCCCTCTGCTCTCCAGCCAGATGACTGCCACATTGAAACCAAAGTACATATTTAAAAACACTATGCAATATATGTAACTACAAATATGGACCAATCAACCAGTCACAAACTCATTTCCTGGTACTGGAGTCAGGGACAGAGAAAAGACAGAATTATCAAGTTAGACTCTTTCTACACCTTAGCTACCACCAGTACAAAGCAAACGGGACCCAAATACTTCAGAGAGGTTAAGGAAAAGAAAGAGTCAAGTTAAACAGATTCCAGCTAAGTTATTGATTACATTACCAAATAAACAGAGCTAAGTGCAAAAAGCAAGTATTCCCTGACACATCCTTGACAAATGTGAAAAGATAAAGGTCTACTAATATAGGGGTACTCCTCCTCAACTACTGGCCACAAGACTTCTGATTTGCTGAGGAAAGCAGACTGAAACAATAGTACTTTGGGTGTGTCTACATTCAAGCTGAAAGGTGTAATTTCCAGCTTGAGGAGACATACCCATGCTAACTCTGTTCAAGCTAGCATGCTAAAAATAGAAGTGTAGCTGTGGCACACTGAGAGGCATGAAGGGCTAGTACCCCGAGTAGGTACGTAGCATCTTGGAAGGACTGTCCCTGGGGGAGCTAGCTCCTTATTTTACTTGTGCTGCACTTTTATTTTTATGCACATTAGCTCGACCAGAGCTAGCACAGATACGTCTCCTCAAGATGGAAATTACACCTTCAAGCTCAAATGCAGACATACCCTTACAGAATGTATTGACAGTACTGCCAATGCAGCTTTGTGCAGTGCTTCAGCTGAAACACCTCCCTTTTTAGCCCAGGAGACTGATGTGGCTCTAGTCATGTATGTTAACATAAGAAAGGCCCAGCCAGATTGTAGGCTTTTGATATGCAGTTTTATCTTATTACCTAACAAACCTAAACACTGGGGCAGGACAGAGTATTTATGAAGCAGACTAATTACACAAAATTAGTGCAACCTCTTTATAATATAACTTTGGTATTAAACAAGCACGTCTGGAAGTGTATATTTTCATCACAGACACAACTCTCTCATTAACTAAAATATTTATGCACAACTCTCTCAATCCCCCTTTTGAAAAATTTATTTCACAATTCAGTTTCAGTATCACCCCCACCCCACCCACACTTCCCAGAATATACCCTGAGTAAGAACTTTCAAGGCATTTCTTTAATTTAAAAAACATTAAAAATTTAATTAACACATTAAAAAAAAAAAACATTAAAAAATCCACTGGGATTTCCTTGATGGAATAAATTCTCCCTCCCACCCCACCTTCTTTGACAAAAGCAAGATTAGCCCATAACTTCCTACCTCTTCTCTCTTCAGTGCCACATTAGAAAGCAGAACAAAACTGACAAAGATAGGCACAATGCAAATAGATATCTAAATCCACAAAACACATTAGTTAGGGCATCCAAATTAGATACCAGAAATAGGGCTGCTGAATTTTTGCCTGAAAGTCCCCTCATTTATAGTTTGTTGAATCAGTTATTGTTGAGCTACAAATTATTTCAAATTTCATAAACTGATCTAAGAAGTGTATTTGAATGCCCAAAACCTACTTTCTGTGTTTTCCTTATAGTTGGCGTCATGTCCTTAAAATAATCAGGCTCCAGTTGTTCCGAAGCATTTTGTTGTGTGGCCACATTCCCATTACCACCTTCAATCTTCACACTGGTTGGCGCTTCTTCATCCCATGAAGTCCAATCTTCTACTTCAGACTGAATACAATTGAACAACATGATTTTAGTATTCAACTTACAAGTGGAAGATTATAACATATCTCTATTTCACCTGTTCAACAGGGTTAGTAAAATTACTGTTTACTCCACATCACCCAGCCCTTTAGAGATATTACCTGTTTAGGAACAGATGAATAATCCACTGTGGTTGGCAAAGTTATTTGGTCTCCACTTAACTTTCGTCCTCTTCCAGACCTGAAAGAGAAACGTAGGATTCCTCCAAGCTCTGAGAACATGAGCACTACTTAAAAAAAAAAAAAAAAAAAGGAGCTGCTGAAGGCTGAATGAGCTACTGGAAGAGAGGAACTTGATAAAAGTCATGGCTAAAGCAATAACTAACAGAAATAACTCTAGAAGTGTTTCTAATAGAATGTTGATAATGCGATTAAAAAGGGATTCACTAAACAAAGTTAATATTGAAAACAAAATTTCTTTTTCAGTTTTTAATAATTTAAGGTGATGTTAGTAAGAAAGTTTTAGAAGTCCAGTTTACTTTCCACTATTTATATAATTGTTTTACACATTTTGCATTTCTTGCAGCTTGGACAATGGAATTTATAGTCAATTTTACTTTCAAATTCTCAGTGCTTCAAATGTTTGGATTGTGAACACTGCAGGCTATGTTTGTTCAAAGACAACTTTTCCCTTAGAATTTTTTTTCCCCAAATTCCTTGGAAACATTTCTGTAGCTTTTAGGTTTTATAAAAAGGTTTAAATTTTACAAATTTATATTTTGAGCTAAGTTTCCCTGTAATGTGACACATAATGAAATAGAGAATACTGCTAGGGACAGGTAGGATAGGTTTATACAAGATTCACAGCTACTAATCAACATGCACCACCATTTCGAGTGTTGCAGCTTTACCCATCATACCAGAAAATTTCCTTAAAAGACAGAATGAGAAACTGTGACCATTTGGGGGTTCAACCCAGACTAGTGAGAGGTTGTGTCACCACCTGCCCTGTAACCATGGCTGCCTTATGTGCTCTGCTGCTGTGGCTTGCTGCCCGGATACTGCAGCTAGCAGACAAGCATGCAGTTCCTTGAGTGTTCGTGTGCTGTGCAGCCTAGATCTGCAAACTGACCCAGCAGCCTGCCTTCAACACATCAGCACCACCCTGGCCCCACCAGCCTTGGTTATTATTTGCAGGGTGACCCCAACTCACCCCATATCCTGACATTCCCTAAAACCAATCGGCCCTGAAGTGTCCAGCCCTCTACTGGAACACTCAGAAGTAATAAGGGTTGTTGCGCCTTTAAAGAGACAAAAGCACAGCTTATCACTTTAACTGGTGTTAACAATCACTTCAATTCAAACACAGTACTGGACTGGTTTAGATTAAAAGTAAGTTAAAAGTTTATTTAATCAAACAAGATGTTTTATGTGAGTTCAAGTACAGTGAATAAAGTCAAAAATGGATACAAGCAAATAAAAGTAAAACATACTTTCTAGTGGCTAAGATCTAACTTAACAAGCTACAGTCTTTGTTCAAAGTAGATTTCTTACCAATCTTTCTTCTTTCCAACCAGAGCTGACTTTCAGTCAGGACCTTCCACAAAAGTACAAGGTGCTGGTTTCCCTTGTCTTCCTAGGTGAAAGATGCCAAAATGGCTTTCTGTCTCTGCTTATTTCTCTCAAAATTCATTGACCCTGTTTCAAGAGGCATGACGACCTCATCTTGTTCTTCCCATCCTGTGGACTTTCCATCCCCCTTCTGATTTCTATGTAAATGGAGTGTCCATTGTTTTGATTCCACCATGCTTAATTTACATAGAAGATAGGTAGATGGCTGCCTTCCCTCCTGTCTGGGGGAAAACCAGTTTCTCTCCCTTTGGTCACAGACTTTAAAACATAATATTAGTAAGTATCCATGATTCCTCATATAGTGTTAATACATACATTTCGCAGTGATCTTTGTCACCAATTCATGCATGATATCATACACCACCCATTTTAGACACAGATTATAACATTAGGGAATTGGGGTACATTGGGCTGGTCAAGCCAGCTGAAACTCACTGCTACATACCAGGAAGTCCCTTGCCATCTGGCATTGGGGTGCTCTTAAGGTCACACCTCCCCAGTTTGAAAACTGCAGGAGGGTTAGCCACAGGCTGACCCATAGGAACAGGTCAAGAACCCTTTTTCCTGGACAGTGCATCTGCCACCTTGTTTTTTTCTCTCTCCGCTCTATGGAAAAAAAACTATTCTGCTTCCTTTGTCTGTTCACAGCCTCCACAACGTAACATCAGAGAATATCCATAGTTTCACCTACAGTGCTTTACAAACATTTCACAGTGATATTAATGACCAGTGATATTAGATTTCAAATTATATATTACGTCACCTTTTAAATATCACGACACCAAAGTGTGAGGCGAAGTGACTACGTCAGGCCTGATCAGAGTTGCTGACATAGAGTAGTGAGCCACCAACGGGCCTCTGGGTCACAAGAATTAGTGCTTTACGAGAACCTAGCAGGAAACTAACATTTCAAATGCATGCCTTGCATAACTCTCAAAGAACACCAATAAATCAAGTTAGAACAAATATACTGTGGCTGATACAATAAGTGAAATTATTATTTGTAGGGTTTGTTGGTTTTTTTAAAAATAAAATAACTTGTCAGAGATGTGTGAACCTCATACCTTCCAGCAGCACAATCCTCCACAATACAATCAATCACTGACCAATAGACCTTGTCTACATTAGGATAATTAGGACCCATATATTACCACAGCTGTAGTTCCACTAGTGGAAGTTATAGTTTAGACAGAATTCCAGCTTTTTCAACACTGTTGTCATCTAACTCTGCTCTGATTCAAACCCAGTCTATATGGTGATTTAGCACACAGCAAGCTGAGATGTAACCTGCTGTTGTACACTAACTGGCCAGCTAGACCCTGTTGGCATGCACTGGAAGTTCTGTAGCATGCTCTGACCTACTGCTGTTTGAAACTTTTAGTGCATGGCAGCAGCATGCACATGGACCTTTAGTGCAGAACAGACTGGTGTGCTGTAGAGTTACATCCCAACTTACCATGCACTAAACTGAAATACAAACAAGCCCTCTGTGGTAAAAATGCTCATTATTTTTACACTACAGTCTCCACTGTTGCACACCAGTGAAGAATTACGGGTTTGAATTTTCCGTGTATTGACGGTACAACATGGGGTGGCATGGAGTATACCTTTGAGCTGTACAGCCTTTCCTTCCTTTTTCCTGTTGAGAGATCAGTTTCTGAAGTCAGCCATATACAGCCTGAAAGCTTCAGGCCACTGCTCCTTTAAAAATTCTTTCCTAGTACTGGATGGATAAATAGCTGGGAAAAGACCAGAGGACTCATTGAGCACTGCTCCAGTGAATCCACATATCAGTCTTAAGACCCTGATTATAATACATGCCAGGGAAACTGGGCACAGTCTGAGAATCCACCCTTTATGGATGGCCATAAACGGATTAATTTTGCATTCTGCAGCAGTACAGAGGGCATATTAGAGAACAGTCAAATAGACAACTAAAAGGCTTACAGCAGAGGAAGCTATTTGCTGCTAGATTAAGTGCTACATGCTCAAAAGTTTCTATCATTTATGTACAGGGAGTATATAGGCAAAATTTCAGGAAAAAGCGTGCTGTTAGTTCCTACTGTAATGCATTAAAAAGGGACACCAACTGCTTGAAAAAAGTTGCATTTAATCTGAAAACGTATATATTATTGGTACACATTCCCCTGAAATTACTATAATAGAAAGACTAGAAAATATATTCTAAATTTTTTCTCCAATTGGTTTATTTTGTTCATGTGACAGCACTACTCTACATGTAGTTTGTTCCACTATTTTGTTGATGGTCATTTGCATTACGGATGCCCTGATCTGGAGAGAGTTCACATGTGTACCTTTCCCTAGGCACTGCAGGAGAGCATTTATTAGTAACAGGAGCAGACTTGAAACTGTAGAGGCAGCAGTTGATATATGAACAGCAAGACAGGGAAGGGGTGTGGGCAGGCCTAAATATGACTGGGTCTGCCCAAAAGAAAGCAGAAAGATCCCTTATAATTTCTTTTAAGCACTTTACTTGAAAAACCTTCTATAAGAAAAGTCAATTCGTTTAAATTAGTCCAGTTCAAAAATTTTTTAAATTGGCAGTATCCTTTTAAATATAAACATTAACATAGCATAGAAGTTTGTAGCTCTCAGACTTTAGAGTTAAGATCAAAGAGCAACCCCATGAGACACATAAGCTCCCACATATTTGCAAAAGATCCATTTTCTTATCCAGTTCCACAAGACTTTTTATTTTAGGAAAATAAGCCCTTGCATTTGAAAGAAAAATCTGAAGTCTTGCCCAGAGCTTCCCTGTTTAGCAGGCATCAAACATCACTTCACTCTAATTTAAACACCCTTCTGACATACTTGTACATGATGGAAATGCATCCCCATTTTCCTGCTTGTGTGAATTGGATTTCTACAAGGCCTGCAGGCTCAGCACAAAGCCTAAGGGTGTTTCCGATTGAAATGTCACTCCTGGATTACAACACTCACTCCTGCTGAGAAAACAGGACCATGCAAAGGAAGAGAACATTTAAAATGCGCTTCCATCTACACCTAATCTCAAGTAGCAACACAGAGCTAAAGGGACTGAGAAAAATCAGAGCACTGGAATCTTCACTTATCAGTATTACCAATCCATCCTTAATTGTGTTAGTGTTTCTTCAATCATTATGAGTTTAAAGGTGGAGAGAGTTTCTTGAAATGCTTTGGCCATCTCTATGATCATCAGTTTATGGAATAATACTTCAGATGAATGGTGAGTGGTCAATCTAGCACTGTATATCGGGGTAGTTAACAGGCAGACCATGGGCCAAATCCGGACCACTGGATGCTTTTTATTTATTATTATCTTTATTGTTATTATTTTTGTATTATTTTCTCTGGAGTCTGGACCTTGACTATACCTTGACAAAAATAATTGATTACCCCTGCTGTATATAATTAAGCTTGGTTTATGGAACATTTAAACAAAAATCCCACAAAATACACTGATTCTCAGCAAAACTATGTTAGGCCCTAATACTGCAAAGACAACTGAATGGGCAGGACGCCTGTCCCCATGCAGAGCCCCACCAACTTCAAAGGGACTCTGCATAGATGCAGGGGTTCACTTGCATGTTTCTCTTTGCAAACTTAAGACCTTAGATTTTAAAATGTTTTTACTGGAACTGGTATATGTAGCTGCTCCCTACCATTCACAGCATTCACACAGTGCCTATGACATGGGAAAACCCAGACTTACGGCTGTAGTAGCTTTCATAGTCTATTGGAAAAATAATCCAACCAATGGTGAAGATCAATGCACAGGAACTGATGAAGAAAGCAATAGGGTTTTCACCCACAATAATGATTAAAAAATAAAAACAAAACAAAAACCCAACAACCCAACAGTGCGGTTATGCACAGACATCTATCAATTTCAATGTTGCAGTTACAAACACTTTGTGTGTGTGTGTGCGTGTGCAGAAATAACAAAAAATGGTTTTTTGTGTGTGTGCAGAAATAAAGATGTTATTTCTCTATTTTTTCTCTATGTTGACGTGCATTTGAAAGTAATTTTTTGTTAAATTAATTTCCTGTCTCCCCTGCATCCTTAATTTCCCTGTTTATGTGAGTCTTCACACAGCAGCAGGGGAGGGAAAAACACTTAAAACTACATAGCTCTTTTTAAAATTTACTAGATTTTGAGTTGATGTCTCTAAAAGCTTTAGCCTGGACATTTTCTTACTAGTTGCAGTTATTTGTTTTGTTTTGTTTTGGGTCCCCCCCCAACATCATTTTAAATTAACCTTTGCACTTATTTTTTTAAAATCGTGTATCTTCACATACAAATTAAGGAATATATAAATCAACCTCCTAATCTGGGTAAAATAATGTGATCTATGTACAGACTGAGTGGGTTTACATGAATTCATGCATAGCAAAAGTGAGCTGGGGGATTACACAAGTCTGTAACCACTTTGACCAGGAAGAAAATGGACATTTCATCAGAAGATCTCCTCCTGCAGAATTCAGAAACATTTCTAGGTAAGTATTTAGCCATTTTAGGAGTTTTATCAGCTTTGCAGGAAACCCAACCCTAGTGACTCTCTGGTCCTGCTATATACCTGGCATGCTGAGAGAGAGACACCAGAGATTATAAACTGTAGAACCAGAGACTTTTGGCTTCATTGCCTCACTCTGATCCTACACAGCTAAAGAACTGCATGAAACCTAGCCAGCAGGGGTTTATGAACATAGTGTGCTTGTAAAATGTCTTAGGTTTATTTCTTTAAACAGGTTGATTTCTTTACTTGCCTTGAAATGTAAATTTGCAAACTGCTCTAAATCTTTTCCCAACTCTAGGCTCTGCTTCAAAAGATATAGGAAAATAATAATTGCTCTAGCTGGCCTACTATCCTGTCTCCAACAGTAATAAGCATCACATATTTCATAAGTAGGTGCAAGAAACTCTGAAACAGACAGTTTCTTCCTTACCCCCATTGTCAGAAGTTGGCTCATGCCTTGTCTCACGAGGGTTTCTCTCTCTTCTTTTGGTTTTATTTTTTTAAATCCTTCCTAAAATAACTCTGGATGTTCTTCTTAGTCATACACATGTCCAGTCCTTTTTTGAATCCTGCTTAACTGTTGGCCTCAATGAAATAATGTGGGAATGAATTCCAAAGGCTAATTGTGTGTGGTGTGAAAGTGTTTCCTTTTATCAATTTTAAATTTGCTCCCTCTCAATTTGATTGAATGCCCCCTCATTCTTGTATTAGAAGAAAAGGTAAACAGAAATCTACCTTCTCTACACCATTTGTTGTTTTGCATACCTTTATCCTGTCCCCTCTTATTCATTCTCTCTCTAAAGCAGATAGTCCCAGTCTTTTCAACCTTTCCTTTATATGAAAGATTTTCTATACTTTGTCACTTTTGTCATCGATCTTTGACACCCCTTTCACTTTCCACTGTATTTTTTTTAAGTTACAGTGACCAGAAATTAACTCTATTCCAGGAGGGGGCATGCTTAGTGAGTATTTTCCACACTTTCCATCCCATTGCTGAGGCATCCTAACATTTTATTTGCTTTCTTGACTACAAATGCATATTAAAATTAGATTTTCACTGAATTGTTCACAATGAGACAGCCAGAAAACCTAGGTGTCATAAGGACACCAGAATAAGCCAAATTTTAAATATCTAGACCATACCTTTTCAAATATGATATTTCACAAAGAAGAAACAACATTTTAAAATATTCTTCAAACAAATTCTAACGGACTTTTTAGGCTCATCTCTCAGACCTGTACAATTCACCCCTAAATTTTAAAAAGCCCTTCATAGGCAGAAGGCCATTTGAGGAGCTTCAGATAGACCGGCAAACGAAGGTGGGAGGGTCACAATTAGGTTCATAATGGAAAACTAGTGACAAACAATTGTGGACTTGGTATTATATTTAAAAAAAGAGAGAGTTGATAAGTTTGTACTTTGCTCTAAGGAGGTTTTCAACTGAAGAGTGGGATTTTTCTTCCAGAAATTCAGAGAATAGATTTTTCAGATATATTTTTGGGAGACAACTTTTAAAACATTATTTAAAAAAAAAAAAAAGTTAAAAATAGCCATAAGAGAAAGCCAGTGCACTGTTGTCTTATAAATCATATTGTATATACACAGTTGTAGAACATGGTCCAATTACTCACATTACAGCACTACATAATTTTGAATATCATATGAACATCAAGATGAAAGGTATGAGTACAGTTTAACTATCATTGCCTAGGCTTTGTTCTGCAATTAAGTACTATGCAAAGGTGAAGGGGAGGGGAAAAGAAGATGAGAAGCAACCTGTATTTAAACAAAAGAAGAGTAGACAGTTTAATACATGAAACCATGTTATTTACCTGCATATTAGCCTCTTAATGAAGGAGAGCACTGCTGCCAGGCAAGTACAAATTTTAAAGAGCCGGAACTGTGTGATGGCCATGGCAAGAAACTTTACCTGTAAACAAAACAAAACAAAACAGAAATAACAGAAATAACAGAAATATCCAAAAAACACAGGACCTGGTAGTAATGCAGGACTTCAATCACCTAGATATCTTCTGGAAAAGTAATACAGCAAAATATGAAATCTCCAGTAAGTTCTTGGACTGTATTAGCGATAACTTTTTGTTTCATAAAAGTAGAGGAAATAACCCATGGACAGCAACTTTATATTTGATTCTGACTAATAGGAAGGAATTTGTTGCAAATCTAAAGGCTGGAGGGAACTCAGGTGAAAGTGATTATTAAATGATAGAATTAATAATTCTTAAAAAAGAAAGGCGTGAGAGCAGTGGAAGAAGAACAATGGATTAAAAAAAAAAAAAAAAAGAACAGATTTTAACAAACTAGGAGAATGGGTATGTATGGTTCCATTGGAAGGAAATCTAAGTTGTTCAGGAGAACTGGCAATTTCTCAAAGAGACAATATTAAAGGCAATACAGCAAACTAACCTGATACAAAGAAAGAATAGGAAGAGACCAATATGGCTGCACCAGGAACTCTTTGACAACCTGAAAATCAAAAAGGAGTACCACAAAAAGTAGAACCATGGACAAATTGCTAAAGATGACTACAAAAAAACAGCACAAACACATAAGGGCAAAATAAAAAACACTAAGGCACAAAATGCCTAACAAGGAACACAAAAGAGAACAAGAAGAGGTGCTATAAATGCATTGGGGTTTTTTTGCTTAAGAATGCCTGGCCAGCTGTGTGGGTGGTGTCTGGTTTTTTGGGGTTTTTATTTGGTTAAGTCACTGGGGTGTACATGTGAGAGAAAATGTCTTCTGCCCTGGCTGGCAAAACAGCTAAGGCTGCTCCTATCTGGACACTGCAACATTGTACAGTAAAGAGAATTCTGTACACACAAACGGTTTAATAAAAATTATATTTTGGGGTAAGGAAAGAGATTGCATGCTTTAATAATTCTGACACACCAGTTATTAAAATATATGTCCTTTTTGTCTACTAAACGGAAGGAAACATGTAACAGAACAAACATATACACGTGTTTTACATAGTAATTGGGTATACAAATTTACCCTAAATTGTGAGCTCAACTGTAAGAAGCACATGGAAGTTCACAAGATACCACAATAATCTGTAACAACAAATATTTATGGGAAAAGGTTCAAAAGGGAGACAGATGGAATTAATTCAAACATAAAAGCCTACTAATATAACCCAAAGATAATGTTAAGATCTTGCTTGGTAAGCAAGAAATGCATGGAACATGAAATCAGTGAACCAAAATTCGTACGTTGGAATGTAGACCAATTGGAGGAAATAATGAGAGGACAGGCTATTCCCCGCACCATTCCTTTTGTGGGTCCTGAAAGAAAGTGACTTTGTAGAGAAAAATGGCACTGGAGTGAGCTTCACCATCATGGCTGATATATCCCCTCTCCCCCCACCCATAACCTCCTAGAACCATGGGTATTCGTCATCCCAGTCCTGGAATAGGTCCTGACCAGACCAGACTACTGAGGGACTCAGATGACACTGCCACTTCTGTCCACTCCAGCTGAATCCCAACCACCACCTGGGATGAAACAGGATCGGACAGCAAAAACAACAACAGCAGCAGCTGCAGCCCATCTCAACTAACTTCTTCTCTTTTCCCCAGAAGAACTGATATGACCATGTTTGATACCATGTAAGGAGCAGGGGAGATTCTAAAAACTCTCTCCAGGAAAAGGGATGTTCTTAAAATGAAAGCCTTAATACTTTAACCGTTTTTCCCTTTATCTTTAATAAAAGGTTAAAAGAATTTTTAATGGTGTGTTTGCAATGGTGCTAAGCAGTCTCTGTATACCAAACCTTATTTAACACTGTTTAATACTGGACAGTGACTGTGTTATAACACCATCTTTGGCCAGTTATTCTATTGAAATTAGTACAACGGCTCTCAGAAACATTTATAACTAATCCTTTTGGAAGTGTGCTATATTCTTTAGTCAAGTAAAAAAGAAACTCATGTTTGGGAAATGAGGTTTTGCACTGATGCTGGTTTTGGGTTTTTGTTTTTTTAAGTTCAGCCACAGAATGCCTCTCTGTCTATGTATATCCACCACTGCTGGGAAGTCTGTAAGCATGTCTCACGGTCTAGATACAGTGGAGAGTAGTTAAGATTAACAATTGTAGTCTGACCATCAGTAGTATACTAAGGTTGGTTGGACTGGGTAGAAGCCAGTTCCTTCAGGTTGTCTGTATGGGGCTCAGATCTGGAAAGTGGAAAATTACCAGCAGCAGGACAAAGGAACCAGGTATTGAGACACAAACTTGAGGGACTTGGAATCATACAGGTAGCTTGGGGCAGGAAAGGTGTGAAGAGACAGGCATACTTTTGTTGCAGGTGAGGTTTGGTTTAGCTGTGGTGATTAACCAAGGTCAAAGCAAGCTGACTAGTGGGAGGAGGGGGAAGAAGAGAGGCTCCATGATAGAAATAACAAGCCACGTGCTGCAGCTGAAGGACCCTGGATGGCCCCAGAATGCTTTGAACTGGTGAAGAAAGTAAATCAGGGAAATACATACAGAATTTACTATTTTTGTATAGATCTGTGTATCTCTCATATAGCTAAGTAAGAAAAATTGTGATTTAGAGTCCTCGTGTATAGTGTGTGTTACACCGATCACATGCCCTTGAAGAGGAAACAGGTAGATCCAGAACACCCACACAGCTGGAGTTCTGAGGGGAAGTGTATTGAAGCTACAAAAGAGCCTGAGGGGTCAGCACTGGTAACAGTGTCTAAGCAACTGGACTGTGAGGTCTCAATTCTCAGGAAGGGATGCTAGACAGAGGATCTGCACACTGAGAGTGTGCCCAAGGACCCAAAAACAGGGGCAGTGCCTGAATTTGGCTCAGACTTTAGGGGCTCAAAACACACAGGACTCAATCTGGTGAGTGGCCAAGAGGGGGCACTTGACTAGATCTGTGACATGACACCAAACAGAGAATTTGAGCTATAAATAGTTTCTAAAACATTCAGATACAGTTAGACTAACAACTTTTCTGCTGTAAATCAACTCCTGGTAAGAAGGGTAAAAGCCTTGTGATGCCTTCTTCAAACCATGAAAGAGTAAAGGACAGTTGAAATTCAATTATGTTACAGTACTTAAGCCTCTTTTCCTAGATTAAAGCTTTGAATGCAAGGAAAGTCTATTAGACTCACAGCACTATGTAAAACGATCCAATACTGTACTTACGATGATTGTAATCTACAGTAACAATAAAGTTACCACGTGAGATACAACATAAACACATTCAGAAGTACCAAATCCCTTAGGTAAAAGGCCTGTCCAATGCAAAAGGGCAAACCTGGAGCAGTAAAGTGCAAACAAAAGACAGGTCAGACTAGTGAGCTGCAATACAGGAGAAGTGGTGCACAGGAAACAAAAACCTCAAACCTCATTTAGAGGATTCATCTCAACTCCCTATACTGAACTTGTCTGTTTCCCTATTGACTGGGTCACCACAGTCCTAGAGCTCAAAAGATCCTAAAGGGAAAACAGAAAAAAAAAAAAGTGCCTTTTGCTTCAATGGTGGCCTGTGGAAAAGAGTCATGTTCCAATCAAGGGAGGTGATGCACCACCTCCATCTCATTTAACACCATTGTTTTTGAGGGAGGTTGACACTGATAGACCAGCTCATGCCAAAGCCACGAGCCAATTCACTTGTGTATGAATATCAAAGTGTTAAGTGTATTAATATGTATTTTGGCCAATTAAATTGTGTTGCTAGAAATCAAAAGAGATGTTAATTGTATTGTTTTGCTTGTCTATATCCTATGGTTTACTTTTAAAGTATATATGCCCCAGTAATTAAATAACACTAGATCAAAGGTGTGTAAATGTAAGAGTGTACTCAGGTGTTAAAACTTCATGAAAACTAATGGAATGTTACTTGTATTGTTTTCACGTATTTATTTCTATAATGTAAACGCCTGTCAGTACCTTATAATATATAATCACTGTAACTAAATCACCCTTCAAATGCGATTGGAGCCTTAGAAATATGAATGAAGAGTAGGGCTAACGTCAAAGCAAGGGCCATTGTGTACAACAATGGGAATTCAAACACTTGATCTGCATTTCCTACCCATCAACAAAGGAAAGCCCACATGGGTAAAGACACTGTTCAGATTGTTTTCTGGAAAAGAAGCTATAAATATTGATTCAAGGGATGGTCCTGTATCTCTGCACTGTTTGGATTCTAACAGGGTAGAATAACTAAACAGGAAGATGGAGATCTCCAGAATTACTCTGGGTAGCTCTGAAGACTTTTGGGAAACTAGGAGATTACTATATCTATGCTATCATTTTGGATTTACAAACTTTGACTCACCTGTTATTATATTTTACCTGTTTAACCTCTCAATAATTCAGTCCACTTTGTCTGGATGACAAAATAAGCTGGAGTGCTTCCGGGGACTGTCTGTGGCTCCATGGTAAGACTGGTATAGTGATCCAAGAGTGCACATTTGTTACTGGCTTGGTGAAATCTACTAATAAAATATACTACCAGTCTGGAGCGTCTGCCCTTGTTTTCTGTCTGTCTGCCCTGAGATAGGCACGCACAGTTGTTAGATACTCCAGACAGCATGAGAGGAGGGATGGAATGCATTCCTGCACTGTCCCTGCATGTTTCCCTTGTCTGCTGGGAAAAGCAGTTTTAGGGCCTTTAAAGAACCCGAGAGAAGCTGAGTGACAGGAGAATGTGCCATCAGTGTCTGAGGAGAGTGGAAGTTTGTGCTGGACAAAGGGGAAATCTGTATTGAAAGAAGAGGAAAAATTATGATTGAGAAAGAATAAGAGAAGTAACAAGGATGATAGAAATAGTTTTATTGAGTGAGGTAAAGCAGAAAATAGATTATAGAGATACAATGATTTATTATGAAGTTGCTAATTTAAAAATGACAATTAGAAACTACCTTCTACCTGAAATCAAAACCATGAAGAACAAATGCCCATCTGAGATCCATCACAGAAATAGTTTGTCTTCTACCTGACTGACAAACTTTAATTTAAGAACCTGTTTCATTCCCGTCTATTGACATTTACTGTCCTATTGGCCAGTGGGGAAGAAGTACTTAGCATCAGAAAGGTACTGAAGCAGCTCTGGTTGACCAGCCTCCCCAACTTGCCATAACTGAGAATTTCAGATATTTTCATCAATCCCCAGGGCACATGACACAGAAAACAGATCTGTTGGGTGCAGCCATTGCTTAAGAGGCTTAGATTTAGTTAATATCATTGCATTTTTTTTTATTAATAACACCTGATATTTCTGCTTTTAACCCCTCCTCAATATTATTACTCATGTGTGGAGGGTGGGATTGGTATGCACCTACAACTCCCTACCATCACTACCTAGGGAATATTATATGGCTCTATTTAGGTCCGCTCCAGCCTCCCCCCCCAAAAAAAAAAAAACAAAAGAAAAAACAAAAAACCCACAGTTTAGAAGGGACTGGGAAATCGGACTAGGCAACCCTAAATGTCACCCTGACACAGAAGCCTAAAACTGGACTGTCCGGGTAAAACCCGAATGGGTGGCAACCCTAGCCTTACTAGCTATTCTCTCCCTCCACAGTCCCTAATTTACTTGTTCTATTTCCTTCCCAAAAACGTGTGATGTTAACATTTCAGAATTGTAGGGGAGCCTTTTTGTACAGCCATACACTGCCTTTGCAGAACTTCTTGCTTGAAAGTAGAGGCTGGGAGCACTGCCACGACACAAAGACAACAGTTGTGGCAGAGCTGATCATGTTTCAAATCAGCCACTGAAAATAGAAGACCGTAATATTATTATGTTTCCCTCTTTTATCCTTTCACTCTTCACTCCAAATCACCATTCCTCGTTACAATAACCTCCATTCCTCAGTAGCTGTATGAGCCAAACCAATGCAAGAGTTCTCCAACAACAGAAAGATAATTATTATTACTGCAGGAAAGCAAATTCTAACATGAGTAGAAACACTAAAACGGTATTTCTGACAGTGACTTTACACCGCCGATTACAGTAGAACCTCAAAGATACGAACATGAGAGTTATGAACGAACCAGTCAACCGAACACCATGTGAAACCGGAAGTAAGCAATCAGGCAGCAATGGAGGCAAAAGAAAAAAATAAAATAAAATAAAAAAAGCAAATACTATATTGTGCCTGTATTGCATCTTAAAGGTCGGCACATCTGGGTTTCCTGTCCCCAACTCCACTTGCCATATGAGGGACAGCCACTTACAGGTAGAAGGTGAAGATGTTGAGGTTCACAGGCACTGCTGTGAGCCTCTGCAACCAGCCCAAGGCAGCCTGACTGCCACATGCAGAGCAGAAGCATCCTCTCTCCCCCTCAGGAGGGGGACAAAAGCCTGGGAAAGACCAAGTTGCTGAGAGCTGCTGCTGTTGCAGCCAAACCCTGGCCTGGAGTGGGAGTCAGAGGCTGCGCTCTGGAGGTGTTTTAAAGGGCCTTAGCCTGTGCACCGATGTGGCCCAAGCTTTGCCTATGGCTGCACTCCTGGGTTGAGGCTGCACCTCTGGGAGTGCAAGGGACAGAGGAGGGAGCGGCGCTGGCAGCGGGCTGGCGCCAATCCGTTGCCACATGCTGCCTCTGGAGCACAGCAGACAGTGCACAGAGCAGGCCAAGCCCTGGGGAGAAGCAGCTGAAGGGCTGGGACTGGTAGTGCCAAGGGTGCAGGGCAGGCCTCCCCAGTTCAGCCCAAAGGCAAGAAACAGGAATAGGGCAGGGAGCTGCTTGCAAATCAGGCAATGCTGCTAGGTACCACTTTTGCAGAGATCTCTCCCAGACACTGGAAGAAACTGACTGCAGGGTACTGCCCCATTATGTTTTGTTCAGAGTTACAAACATTTCAGAGTTACAAACAACCTCCATTCCCGAGGTATTCGTATCTTTGAGGTTCTACAGTCCTGCAAGCAAGTCCCTCGCTATCACCAAGCACTATAGTACATTTTTGTATAACAAAGCTGACTCCTGGGGTTATATTTGATTAGTAAGAGCTAGAACTTGAGTCAGGCATCCTATTCAGGTAGAGTTAGTCTGCAGGAGCAAACAACAGGGAAATGCTCTCTTTGTTGCTCTTGGTGGGGAGGCTGATTGCCAATACGTTTGTGTAGATGGAAAAACAGCAGGTATTAAAAGCTAAGTGTTATTTATAGAATTTCCTTTCAACTAATTGTTTGATGCATTTTCTTGCAGTATGACAATGGAAATTCTTCCCTTTTGAAATTGTTCTATGGATTCATATGCACAAGCAACATTAACTTTGATGTTTCCTAACTTGAACCCAAACTTGGTTTTTATGTAATATCTTTCCAGCAACTGAGAGAGACTTCAAGTTTATCAGACACCTACTAGATAGGGGCTGGCACAGAGACAGAGCAATAACATGATGCTGTCCAATGATAGGGGAATCCTAGTACCTTAACATTGCTTTGTAGCAGTGGGAGAAATGAAGAGAATTGATCTTGTGGTTAGTGCACTGGACTGGGACTTAAGAGGTCTTGGTTTAGTTCCCATCTTTGTCAGTTTTCTTGTGTAATCTTGGGTAAGCCACTTAATCTTTGTGCCTGGGTTCCTCATCTGTAAAAGCGGGGATATGATTTCCCAACTCTTTGTCTGTCTTGTCTATTTAGATTAGAAATTTTTTGGGACAGGGTCTGTCTCTTTACTATGTGTATGTATGGCACATAGCACACTGAAGCCCAAATTTCAGTTGGGGCTGTTAAGTACTGTTGTAATACAAATAATAGCTCCCATCGAGCCATTGGCTCCCATATATTTTATATTGGTCAACAGCTATTACAGGGATTCTCAAAAACTTTCACAGTATGATCCACACCTTAATAGACTATTTTATATCACCTTTCTCCATTCATGATCACTTGGGCCACCTCTCCTCCCATTGGTGATCATATAGCACACAGAGGTAACTACATCAATTGCTTACATAGCAAAGCAGTATTAGGAAACATTTGATATGTTAGGCTTCTTTTACTGTCAGTTATTAGCTGGAAACAAGGAGAGCCAGCAGAACATGACCAGCCAAATATAGTCACTTCGGAAGCCACTGGGCTAGTAGGTTTAGTCCTCTGAATGTTACAGCAGGTGTCTGGGGAGGAACGTCACTAGATGTTAATTGCGCAAGGACTGATGGAATAAATTAGAAAAATATAGTATTAAGTGAATAAGCTGAAGGAAGAATGGAGAGAACACACTGTACAGATAGTACATAAATATGGGGCAAAAGGCAAAGTAAGAGAAAAGACGACAGTGAAGACAGCAGAGGAAAAGATACATCCTGACCTATGCAGGAAAGGAGAGAAAGGGAGCGAGGAGGGGAAAGATGCCACAATATCAGTGGAAGAAGCAAAGTTACATCTAATAAATAAACATTAATAGAAAGGTCATTGACAAGTAAATACAGTACAAAAAATTGGTCAAAACAGTTTCTTTACTTAAGTTAAAACAACAAGGAGTACTGTAGCACCTTAAAGACTAACAAATTCCTACGGGCATAAGCTTTTGTGGATGCATCTGATGAAGTGGGTTGCAGCCCAAGAAAGCTTATGCCCGCAGAAATTTGTTAGTCTTTAAGGTGCTACAGGACTCTTGTTGTTTTTGTTGTATACAGACTAACACAACTACCCCTCTGGAACTTTACTTAAGTTGCAGGGGAAGTGGCTTAGGAGTGATGACATCACACTTACTTTTCACCCTGGCTAATAGTTGCAAGCAAATTTTCCAAGCCCAATTTCTCTCAGTTAACTATATTTATTGGCCCCTTCACCTAGCTGCTGTAATACATATCTGGTTAATTAAAGGAAGTCACCAGATAGGAAAGGAATTACCAGATGTTGAACATATGGCTGCTCAGAACAAGCACTTCTTACCATGTGCACTTCTACATTATTCCAAGGATGAGGCAGAGCAATCCTGAGAGTGAATCAAGTCACAGCTATTATGGTTGCATCTACCTATCTACCTGGGAAGCTTAATTAATATTTGTCAAGCACTTTAGAATTCCTAGGCATTATTCTACTAACTGTTTAAAAAGTCACCATAATTGTATACCTTCTCCTGTGGCTGCTCTAAATGCTGGAGACAAGTACAAAGCGGCTGACTAAAGCGTGACTAATTATCCAAAAGAAAACTACCTAAGCTAAGCAACAGCTCTATTTAGGTGTAAAATGTTATACATATGAAAGTATAACTTCACAGTCAACAAGATTATATTATGCATATTCTATATCATTGTTTTGATTATTAATAAATATGGCGTTAAATAAAATTCATTGTTGACAAATGCAAGGTAATGAACATTAAAAGAAGGAAAAAATTCAACTATTCATATTCAACATACATATTTCTGACTACAGGGCATTGAGGACATGAAGCACCTTCTGAAGAAGAGGCCCTAAATAATTTATTCAAGGACACACAGCAGGACAGTAGAAATTAGAATAGAGCAAGACATTGGAACCCAACCAATGGACAAATATCTCTCTTTCATAATTCATTTTCTGTACTCTACTGTCTTTTGAAAACTGACATACAAGATATATTCATTCATGTCATGACGTTGTAATGCAGTATCACAACACAGCAATTTACAATCCTCATCACCTTGTAACATAATGCAACAATTCATGTCCATAGGTGTAACTTACTTTGCAATACTCAAGAGGAAACTCTTTGGGCACAGGACTTGGACTCAAGCAGAGGTAGTCTATCTTTTGTTAAGGTCCACATTTCTTGGTCAAGGTATAGTCAATGTCCAGACTCCAAAGAAAATAATTAAAGTAATAACAAGTGAATAAAAAGATTTTGGGGTCTGTTCAAAAGCATCTGGTAGTCTGGATTTGGCCCATGGTCCACCTATTGATTATCCCTGGATGCAAGAGACGAGGGCTCTGTTCCAGCCTCTGCCAAAGTCATCCTGGATTACTCATTTAAATTCTCGGTTTCAATTTCCCCATCTGGAAAATGGGGAAAAGATACTTCTGTGACCCAGAAAAGCTCCTCAGTGCCAAATGGCAGACAGCCTACCTTACCATAACTCTCATCAGGCCTGACTCTCATTGCCTTAATTTGTTGTTCTCATAATCTGTATGTAAAAGATGTCACATAAGGTGTCTTATGCAAACAGGTAACATGCTATTCATTATTATTGTGTAATATATGTACAGGCGGTGTATAAAGAATTATAGATGTGTGCTGGAAATATGTTCCTAAAATATGTTTGGCAGACTAAGCCCAGCCTGTCCTAGACAAAGGAATATTGTTTCACAGGCCTGACTGTGTCTCCAATGTAAATTAAGGAAGGTGCGACCAAAGAAAATGAAAAGCACATTTACAGGTAAGGTAAACAAAGCCATCAGGCAAACAAGTGGGGGAGGATGATCACTTAAACTCAGATGGGTGATGGAGATTGTACCCGCAGCATGCCTCTTGAAAGAGGCACAATATACTTTAGGAAGATATAAACAGAGGCAAAAGGCCATTTTGGTATCCATCACTGAGGGGACAGCACCCTTCAAGCTTATGAAAGCTGGGTCTCGTGGTCTGGAGGACTAAGGATGCTGATAACTTGACGTAAGTAAGGAAACTGCTTAGGCAGAGATTTTAAATTGCTAGAATTAAGTTTTAGTCACTAGAAAGCATATGGTTTGTTTTATTTGCAACTTTTCCTATCTCTTTCATTCTCACTTGAAATCACTTAAACCAGTGTTCTTTGTTAATAAAACTTTTAAAAAAAATTATTTTATTACAAAGCCATCTCACTGCTGTGTATGAAGCTGAAGCGTGAATCTCCAGTCAAACTAACAGGGCAGTGTGTATTCTGTCTCTTCGAAGGCAGTGAACTTGAGAACTGTGAGGGTCCAGTGAGGAGGACTAGACACTGTAAGGGAAGTGATTTTGGGGAGCCTTGGGATTGGAATGGCTGTTGGTTTCACCCGACAAGAAGTAACCAGGCTGGTGGACGACAGTGTGAGGCCATTGTACTGTGAGAATACTGCTGGTGCCAGAACTCTGAGTCAAAGCTACACAGTTTTGGGTGTAGTGCAGGTAGTAACACAATCCCTTACTGGTCTGGATGAAACCCCAAAGCATCACAACTTCCCTTCTGTCTGCTATTTTTGATTGCTGAACAGTGTAAAAATTCTACGAGAGGAACTGTTATCTTGTACAGTGCTAATTATATTGACAATCTAGAAGAAAAAAAATATTTTTAAAAATAAATAAGTGGTACGTCACTGGACCATCTAAAAAAAGTAATAGTTACCTTAGATTCTCTCTCTTTAAAACAAAAACAAAACAAAACAAACAAAAATCTGGCAA
Source organism: Emydura macquarii macquarii (assembly GCF_026122565.2). Taxonomy (NCBI): domain Eukaryota; kingdom Metazoa; phylum Chordata; order Testudines; family Chelidae; genus Emydura; species Emydura macquarii. The sequence goes on along the minus strand of NW_027130520.1, from coordinate 12,606,811 downwards.
AATAAATGTATTGATATTTTTAAGCACCTGAAGATCTTTGGATAGAAAATGCCAGATCATTTCTAAGTATTATTATTCACAACATATCAGAGCCACATGAAATCCCAGTCTATAACTGCAACAGCATCCTATATAGAAGTCCATCATTTTTCAGAACAACAGCACAGCTTCATGATGGGAATATTGATATAGAGGGGTATTGCTTGTTGAAGAAGGACAGACAGAGAAAAAATGGAAGAGCTGCTGCATTATACATCAATAATCCAAGAAGGTGAGAGCAGAGCAGTTGAAAGTCTCTCGGTAAAGCCAGAAGGGGGAAAAACAGCATGGTAGGGGTCTACTATAGCAGTGTTTCTCAACCTTTTAGATACCACGGACCGGCTTCCTATACTGTGTCAGGGAGATCTCAGGGACCGGTGCTGGTCCATGGATCAGTCGTTGAGAAACACTGTACTATAGAACTCCAGATCTAGAGGAGGAGTTGGATGAGGAATTTCTAAAACAAATACCAGAAATATCCACAACACAAGAGCTGGTAGTAATAGGAGACTTCAGATACCCAAACATCTGTTGGAAAAATAATATGGCAAAACACAAAATCTTGAATAAGTTCTTAGAATGTATTGGGGACAACTTTTTATTTCAGAAGATGGAGGACATAACCAAGAGGACAGCCATTTTAGACTTAATTTTGACTAATAAGTGATTGTAGATCTGAAGATGGAAGGAAACTTGGGTGAAAGTGATCACGAAATGACAGACTTCAGAATTCTAAGGAAAGGAAGGAGTGAGCAGCAGAATTAGAAAATGGAATTAAAAAAAGCAAACTTTAACAAACTCAGAGAACTGATATGTAAGGTCCCATGGGAAAAAGGAATTCAGGAGAGCTGGCAGTTTCTGACAGAGACAATGCAAGAAGCACAACAGCATGCTATCCCAATGCAAAGGAAGAATAGTATGAGACTAATATGGCTGTACCGGGGGCTCTTTAATTGCCTAAAATAAAAAAAAAGGCCTACAAAAAGTAGAAACATGGACAAACTGCTACCGGTGACTACAAAAGAATAGTGCAAGAATGTAAGCACAAAATCAGAAAGGCTAAGGGACAAAATGAGTTACATATAGCCAGGGACATAAAAGGCAATAGGAAGAGGTTCTATGAATGCATTAGGAACAAGAGAAAGATGAAAAAAAGTGTTGGTACGCTGCTTAGTGGGGAAGGAGAGCTAGTAACAGTTGACAGCAAGAAGCCTGAAGTGTTTAATTCCTATTTTGCTTCCTTCTTCACCAAAAAAGTTCATAGTGACAAGATACTCAACACAATTAATATTAACAACAAGGGAAAAGAAACACAAATCATAATAGTGAAGGAATGGACTAAAGAACATTTAGGTAAATTAGATGTATTCAAGTCAGCATGGGCTGACAAAATTCACCTTGAGGTATTTAAAGAACTAGCTGAAAAATTCATCCATAAGAACTCATAGAGAACATATGAGGTTTCAGAGGACTGGACAAGGGAAAACCTAGAACCTACTTTTAAAAAGGGGAACCAAAACAACCCAGGGAAGTACAACCAGTTAGCCTAACTTCAATACCTGAAAAATACTTGATCAAATTATTAAGCAATCGATTTGTATCCACCTAGAGGATATTAGGGTGATAAATAACAGCCAACATTAATTTGTCAGGAACAGATCATGCCACATCAAATCATTTCCTTCTTTGACAAGGTAACTGGCCTAGTAGAAGTGGGGAAGCTGTAGATTTGATTTATCTTGATTTTAGTAAGGCTTTTGACACTGTTCCAAAAGACATTCTCATGAGGGAACTACAAAAATGTGGTCTAGAATTCAGAAAGTTTTTGACTAGGTCCCTCACCAAAGGCTCTTAAGCAAAGTAAGCACTTTAAGCACTTTAAGGTATAAGAGGGACGGTCCTCTCGTGATTCAGTAACTGGTTAAAAGACAAGAAACAAAAGGGTAGGAATAAATGGTCAAATGGTCCGTTTTCACAGTGGAAACAGGTAAATACCAGCCTCCTCGAGGGATCTGTACTAGGACCAGTACTGTTCAACATATTCATAAATGATCTGGAAAAAGGGGTAAATGGCGAGGTGGCAAAATTTGCAGATGATACAAAATTATTCAGGTTAAGTAAGTCCAAAGCAGACTAAAAAGAATTACAAAGGAATCTCACACAACTGGGTGAATGGACAACAAAATGGCAGGTGAAAATCAGTGTTGATAAATACAAAATAATGCACATTGGATAACATAATCCCAACCGTATATACAAAACGATAGGATCTAAATTAGCTGGTACCACTCAGGAAAGAGATCTTGGAGTCATTGTGGACAGTTCTCTGAACAGATCTGCTCAATGTGCAGAGGCAGTCAAAAAAGCTAATAATGTTAGGAACCATTAGGAAAGGGATGGATAATAACAAAGAAAATATCGTAATGTCACTATATAAAGCTATGGTATGCCCACACCTTGAATGCTGCATGCAGTTCAGGTCCCCTCATTGCAAAAAAAAAAAAAAAAAAAAAAACAAAAACATATATTAGAAACAGAACAGGTACAGAGAAGGGCAACAAAAATGATCAAGGGTATGGAACAGCTTCTGTAGAAGGAGAGATTAAAAAGAATGGGACTATTCATCTGGGGAAAGAGACGACTAAGTCAGGTCTATAAAATCATGAATGGTGTGAGAAAATGAATAACAAAGTACTTTTCACCCCTTCACATAACACAAGAACCAGGGATCATCCAATGAAATTAATAGGCAGCAGGTTAAAAACAAACAAAAGGAAGTACTTCATCACACAACACACAGTCAACCTGTGGAACTCATTGCTAGGGGATTTTGTGTATAACCAGGCTCCAAAAAGAATTAGATACATTCTGGAGAATAGGTCCATCAATAGCTATTAGCCAAGATGGTCAGGGACACAACCCCATGTGCTGGGTGTCCCTAAACCTCTGACTGCCAGATGCTGGGACTGAATGACAGGAGATGGATCACTTGATAATTGCCCTGTTCTGTTCATTCCCTCTGAAGCATCTTCCATTGGCCACAGTCACAAGACAGGACACTGAGCTAAATGGACTCTTGGTATGGCCATTCTTATAGGTGCACAACTGGTTAAAAGACCATACTCAAAAACATAGTTATCAATGTTTTGCTGTCAAACAGGGCAGATGTAGCTAGTGGGTGGTCATACAGGCATCAGTCCTGAGTCTGGTACTATTCAATATTTTTGTTAATTACTTTGATGATGGAGTGGAGAGAATGCTTATAAAATTTGCAGATGACAGTAATCTGGGTTTTAAGCACTTTGGAGGACAGGATCAGAATTCAAATAGCCTCAAATTAGATAATTAGCTGTAATCAATAAGATGAAATTCAACAAAGACAAGTGCAAAATACTATAATTAGGAAGGAAAAAAATCAAATGCAGAAATGCAAAAGGGGGAATAACTGTCTAGATAGAAAAAGCTCTGGTGATTATAGGGGATAACAAATTTAACATGAGTTAACAATATGATGCTGTTGCAAAAAAGGTTAGTATCTTGGAGGTATATTAACAGGAGTGCAGTATGTAAGACCTGGGAAGTATTTATTCAACTCTGCTCAGTGCTGGTGAGACCTCAGATATAGTATCCAGTACCAGGCACCACACTTTTACAAAAGTTGTGGACAGCTGGAGAGTTCAGAGGAGAGCAGCACAAACAGTAAGATTTAGAAAACCTGACCGCTAAGGCAAGGTTAAAAAAAACTAGCCATATTTAATTTTGAGGAAAAAAAGGCTGAGGGCTGAAATTGATAACGACTTCAAATATGTTAAAGGTTCTTTTTAAGAGGATGGTGATCAACTGTCCTTCATGTCCACTGAAGTTGGGACAAGTAGTAATTAGCTTAATCTGTAGTAAGGGAGGTTTGGGTTAGATATTAGGAAAATCTTCCTAATTATAACTGTAGTTAAGCTTCCTAGGGAGATTGTGGAATTCCCACCACTAAAAGTTTCTATGACCAGTTTGGACAAACATTCATCAGGGACAGTCTACCTTTGATCGTGCCTCAGTATAGTGGGGTTAGACATGATGACCTCTTGAGATCCCTTCCAACCCTACAGTTCTATGGTTCTACAGAAGTGTAGTATCAAACACCCAGCCCACAAGCCAGATTGGGTCACTTGAGCCCTGGGGCCCCATATGCAGACCCTCTGTAATTGAAGCCTTCTTTAAACCAGTAAATATATTAAATTCTCCAGCTGATGTGGTTGTGAAGGAAACCTACGAAACAGGAAATGAATGTACATGAAAAAAGAGCTGTCTTCCTAAATCTACATAGAGACAGTCCGAAACAACAGCTGTGAGAGGGGCGCGGTCCCTCTTATCCCCCTTCAATTAGCTGGTGTGTAAAGTCAACATTCACTCTGCAACGGACGCCAGCGTTTGTGGATGGCACAGGGAAGGGGACAAGAACAAAGCCCAATGGGCAGAAATAAAGGCACTCACGAACAAACAGGGGTGGTAACTAACACCTCGAGGTCACATGCTCCCCTCGATCCCCGCACAAGGCTCCCGGCCAGTGACCAGCCAACCTAGCCCGGGGCCATGGCTCTATGGGTGCCCACGGGGTCGTGCTTGGCCCAGGGGGTCTGCCCCATTCCCCACGCTGTGCTGGGCAGCTGGCACTAGAGATGCTGAACGGGGGCGTGAGGGGGAGGGAGCTCCCCGGCCTGCTCCCCCCAGGCCAGCACATGGCACAGTCAGGACTAGGTCGGGACGCCTGGAGCCGTCCCCGAATAGCTGTTAAGGGGAAGGGCTAGTAACGGCTCCGCCCCGCCCCCTAAAAGGAGCAGGCCTAGGGGCTGAACGGGTCACGAGAGCCCTGCGCCCAGGCCGCCGGACCCGGAAGTAGAGCCCGAGCGAGTGAGGACGGAACGGGGTCCGGGAGGGTGGAGGGGCAACACGGGCTGCGCGCGCAGCGCGCTCTCTCACTCACCTGCCCAGGAGGGGAGGGGCCTCCGGAAGGCGCCGGGGTCGCCAGCTGGCCGGAGCCGAGGGAAGAGTGCGCTGCCGCACCCAGAGCCGCTTTCCTCGCCGAGCGCGAGCGCGAGCGCCCCTCATTCAAAGCTAGGCGCGCGCTCCTGCGCCGCCGCCATGGCCCCCAGCGCCCACCACCTCGGCCTCCTGTCAGTCACCAGGGAGACTGTCCCGCCCCTTCCGGCCACGCCCCTTCCCCTGTCTCCCCCAACCGGCGCGAGCTGAAGGCGGGGACATTGCGTAGAGAAAGGGGCGGGGCAGTGACTGGTATTGGAGGACTCCCCGTGAGGCCCTCCCCGCTTTGTCCCCTCCCACTCTGGGGACAGCGAGTCGCGGCCGAGCCGGGCCGGAGCCGGCCTGATGCGCACCGCCCACTGCCCAGCGCAGTGCCAGGGACTATCTGCACTCCTGGACTGCCGGGGCGGCGGGCGCGTGCTGCCGCCAGGGGCGCCTCCCGCGAGGAGGCAGAAGGGCGGGGCGAACTTGGGCTGGTCAGTCCCCCGCGGCGCCTCTCTGACAGCCTAGCCGGGAACGCGAACGGGGCCGGGACCAGGGCCCGGCCAGCAGCGGGCACTGCCGGGCCGTAGGGCTGGCGCGGCGGAGCAGACGCCTTGTCGCTCCCAGTCCTACGCGGACTGGGCTGGTGGGGGCCGGAGGCTACAACTTCAAACCGCGCGGCGGCGGCGGGAGCCTGGTTGGGACGCAGGCAGCGTGTTCATCCTCACGCTGGGCAGCACCGTGACCGCGACAGGCCGGCACCGCTCGGGCTCGTTCATCCCGGTTCGCTGTTGTGCCCCGGGTGTGCGGTAGTTTCCTCTCCACTGCCCGTCACCGCCAACCCGGGCTTGGCCGCCACCGGCTGCGCGCAGCTGAGCTGTCCCGTGTGAACCGAACTGGCGCAGTTAGAGCAGCGCAGCTCCCTCGTGTGAGCGCTTGTGTCGCGGTGCTGGGTCCGCCCCGGGGTAGCTCGTCCTCCCTTTAAGGAAACTGCAGGACCCGTGTAAGTCTATTTTATAGTGCTGTACAGCTGTCCCCGTTCTGGGGCTTGTACAGCTTTGATTTGGGGGGACGGGACGGGACTCCTAACCAGCCCAGCTAAATTCATACTCAAAATACTTTTCAATCAGGCCTTAGCTGAGAAAAATAAGGGTGTAAACCTAGATTCTTATAGGTTTACCTGTAAGTGAGAGTGTGTTTGTGTAAACTTACATAAAAATATAAGCGTGTTCCCATCCTGCCTGCTAGCCATTTCCCATCACCAGTTAGGAATAAATAGGAAGTCACTAAAAATTACGCTAATCAGAAACAAATTTCTGCAGTAGATTCCTGTAACCGTCTCACCTCATCCAGCAATAGAGCCTGCTGCTGTCTCACATCCATCCCGTATGGATGCAAGTTAGATAAATATCCCTTCCCTGATCTAGGGTATTAAAACACAGTTCAACAAAACAGATGTTCAGCAGTATTCTTGTCAGTCTTGTATTCAATCAAATATGCTGTCACAGGGCACCATACTCTATTGCTCCTCTTCTTGGTGTAGCAGTCCAGTAGAAGGGGCCTTGGACTATCTTCCACCCTCACTGGAAGTCCCAGTCCTGTGTCTTAAATAAGCACAAGTATCAACTCCCTTCAACACCCAGTTGCACTGTCTAGTGCAGGCTACTTCGCTCTACAAATACCCTTCCTCAAGGCTATTTCATCTCTTAAGGGTTTTTGCTCCTGGTTGTCTACTGCAGGTGGCTCCAGTTCAGTTGATCCAGGGTTGGTTACCATCCTCATCACAGAAGCCTGTCATCTCCATAGCTCCATCTCTTGCTACAGCTAAATGGAGCAAGCTATGGTTTTATAGAAAGCACTACTTTCCCCTACCCACCTCAAGACTACGATCACATGATGCCTGGTCACCTGACCTAACCACTACCCCCTCACCCTGAAGTTGAAAAACTAGGCAGAAGAGGTCTGAGCCTAATTTCCCTACCTCACCTCGTGACAGAGAAATTTGATGCCATGAATATCTGTAAAACCTACCATGAAATTATGTGGAACTTTTATTCTGTTTTTTATATCTCAGCTGCATTTTCTTGCTTAAACACAGCTATAGGGTATCTTTAGCAACTGTTTCCAGATGTTTCCACTAACTAATAGCTATAATTAGTTTATATGAATAAGGCACTATTTGTTTAATCATTGTAGCTTCTTCTGGACAGTAAGCAAATTCTATTTAACTTTGTTTTTTTAACTGAAATAATTGTCTTGTGCTGCTTTTATATATTTGTTATGTGATTACATTGCAAAGGTATTTGCCATCCTTTGTTGTGTGTCCTCTCTGCTAATCAAGTATGTATATGTCTGTTGTATAGAAATTCTGCTAACGATTTTCCACTCTGTGGACGTGCTAGTTTGTAGGCAAATGGTGATTAATATTTTCTCTTGCACCAATTGCTTTTTTGAGGAAATTTTTCACTAAACAACTTCCACATTTAGCTAATCCACTTGGCTGTAGGCATCTAGATTTACATTTATTATGTTGAAATTCCTAAATTTTAGTACAGTGCAGGAATGGAACTGTGGGCATTTTCCATCACGGCTGTCCTTTGAATTCCATGACATGCTTAAATGCTTTGATAAATAGGGATGAACTGAAGCACATACTTAGTGTTAAAGTATTTACACACTGTGATGAAACAGGGCTCAGACAGAAATTTAAACACAACCTTTTAAAAACAAAAGATAACACATATAAAGAGAGAAACTGTCTAAGAAATACAAAGTAGTGTCTTTTTGTTTTTGCTAATCCCTATCCCTTTAGTAAGAGTAGTCTCACTTAATTTATTTTATGTATTAATACTATGCATATCTACTCTTTCTCTCTTGAAATGAAGTAACGTAACTCCTTCAAATTTTCCTGACTGCTCTTAAATTAGAGCAAGAACTTTGGATGAGAGCATAACAAGAGCTCTGTAGAGTGCTTCGCTGAAGGTCTATCGAAGTAAATTGAAAGAATTCCATCTTCTCTAACTCTACAGCAACTGTGAAGTATAACTAGAGCTAAGCTACATGTCAGATGACATTTAGGGCTTGCCTAGTTGGAGAATTAGTGTGTGGCCAGTTGTCATATAAATCTACAGTGCATTGACCTACTCCTGTTTTAAACGGGAGTAGATCAAAGCTCACTAGGGAACTTGAGTGTGCAGCCTCAGGGTCTATGAGGACAGTTAGCCAGTGGCATGCTACTGGATTGTAGGTTTACACTTCAGCTTTTTGCATACTAACTCTGTCTAGACAAGCCTTTATATAGAATAATCACCAACATTTATTGCTACTGAAACAAGCTACCACAGTAGGGTGATCAGATTACAAGTATGAAAAATTGAGACAGGAGGTGGGGAGTAATAGGTGCCTATGTAAGGAAAAGCCCTGAATATCGGGACTATCTCTATAAGATCAGGACATCTGGTCACTATACCATGGAAAGTTTGTGGAAGAAACTAAAGAGAAGAGCTCTCCTGATAGAACCTGAACTTTAGCAAAGTGCAGAGAGGTACGTGTAGAAGGTTACTTTTAAAAAGTTTTTTTTTTTTTTTTTTTTTTTTTTTTTAAACAGTTAATACAGAAAAGCCACATGACCTACAATCTAGCTTTCTATCTTGGGAAACAGAAATAAGAAAAACAAATCTATGTGCGCACATATACTTTGTTATTTCTGAGAGTTTACAGATCAATATAAATGTGGGCATGCTAAATGAACAGCCAAACAGCAAGCATGACAACTTAAGAATTACTGGGGCTATGGGCATAGCCAGTAATACTTGTTTGTAAAATACGCAGATTGTAATGCTTAAAGGGGTTGTATATACTTATGGGGAATCGTTCATTGTGGATAAATTAACATTTGAAAAATATGCAGACTAACACTCATATTATATAAATGCATAGGTAGAATGGTACACCCTCATTTTAAAACACAGGCTGCTCTATGATTGTCATAATGATGAAAAATCCAGGAAGTTTTGACAGGTCTGTAATATGGAATAACTGCCATCATGAATTAAAAAAACCCAAAAAAACAGAACTTCAAATGTAGAGTACCACAATCATAACATTTTCATTTCTAAAAGGAAAAAAATAGGTAAAGATGAGGAACATCTATTAGTATCTACAAAGAAGCATCTGTTCAAAAACACCATTAAAATACTATTTTTAAGAAGGAAAGTTCATTTTGATCATTTGGTAAACAACAGTGGTGGAAGTCTTCCCAAGGAGAAGTCTTCTGATATTTCCCAGGCCTTAGCAACTGTACTACAATTGCAACAAACAACTCAAGTTCGTCAGGGAATGAAATTTCTTTACATTTAGGTTTGAGTGTCATAGACCTTAGAGCTGGAAAATACCAATTAAAACACCTACACCGTCCCTCTGCAGGATTTCTAGTGCTTTATGCAGTGCCACTTTTATATGTTTAAAGCAATAGGACTTTTATCACTTAATTCAGAAGATTGTCCACTGGCAGAAAGTTATTGGGGTTTTTTTTTTTTGTTTGTTTTGATGACATTCAGATTCAAATTTACTTTCAGTAACTTCATGCTGTTTCTCATAGCTATACATCTTGTATCTCTCAGATCAGGGCCCACCTGGATATCAGTTTCCGGTAGTTTCTAGTGCCTCTTTCCATCTCGGTGCAACATTCTTCTAGGAAGGAGAGATCCTCAGAGCCCTCTCCAAATCCTCCCAGGAGAGGAGATCTAGTTCCCCTCCCACAGATTCTCCCTCAAAAAGACCTCTGTCTCCAGCCAGTTCTACGTCCTCTGAGAGGTCTTTGACGCTCAGTGCCATAGAGGGGGAAGCTCTCCCAATATGGGGGAGGTAAGAAAACGTGGCTTTAAGGCTAAACAGGCCTCCGGGAAGACCTTGGTACTGTTGGCGGGGGATGGCATCAAACACAGAAGACTGATACCATTGACTTGGACTCCTTTGTCGGTACCCTTACCAAGTGTCGTGATACCATGTAAGTCTCCAGCCTCATCAGCGAGACATTTACCCAGAGTACAGTCTGGACCAATGAACAGCTGAGTTCCTTCAGTTCTCCAACCTGGCGTGCCTTTTACACTGCTTTCCTGAGAGCTACCACTCCTGGTCTGTCTCACACAGCCTCCAGAACTGCAAGTGTGCTACAGCCAGCCACCCTTGAAGACACTGCAGAGTAACACCAGCAACTTCCCAATCCCAGACTTTCCCTCAGAAATGTGCATTTTGTATTGCCAAGCACTCTCCTGGACAATACAAGCTCATATGCTGGTTTAGATAAAACAAGTTTATTAACTACAAAAGATAGATGTTAAGTGATTTATAAGTAATGAAGCATAACATTCAGAAATGGTTACAAGAAAATAAAAGAATTTCAACTAATGCCTAACTTAACAAGCTAGAGTGAATTCAAAGCAAAGGTGTGTCTCACCATGTATTTTAGCAGTTTTACTGGCTGAACCTTTCAGTCAGGTTCCTCCCCTCCCCCAGTCCAAAGCTGATTCCTTTGTTGTCTGGTGTTGTGGATACAATGGATAGAGAGAGAGGAGGAATAAGTTGGGGCATCTCCTCTCTTTATTCTTTGAGAATCATCTCTAGCTGAGGCTCAGGAAACGTAAGTCTGTGTAGATGGAAATCCCCAGCTGTTTATCAGGATGTAATTTTTCGCCCACATCATCTTTCCTGGCAAAGAATGGCCACTTAAACAAGTGATAATCCATTTGATTTTGTTGACATCTGGCTGACGTATCGGCCAACCTTTTGTCTCTGGGGAACTGGTTTGTGACTCTTCCTCAGACTCAGAACATGTCTTTAGTAATATCATACAGAATGATCCCATAACTTTACATACAATGTTGCTGCACATATTTTACCAGGACAATAATGATCAGTAAGTTATGCGTTTTCAAAGGATACCTCACAAGGCATAATTTGTCTGAAATTTCTCATAGTTTTGTAAAAAGGGTGAACATAGGGGTACAGGCTGTCACAACAAGCCCCAAGAACCTTACACCTCCAGTACTGTTGGACAAGGACAAACACTCGGTACTACAACATCTATATCAGTACCACAACCCTATTCAGTTCCATAGAACTTCAGATACCAGAGAGACTTGGCTGTGACTGCTGAAGCAGAGTCTACATTGCTGGCAGCTATTTACCATCTTTCAGTACTGAGAAACTCTTGAGTCTCCGGATCTTTTTGCATCTGCAGTACCGTAGCCCCCCTTTTCTCTGGGTGCTCCTCCATTAGAAGAAGAAGATGTTCACCTAATACCACCATCTCATCCTCTTCATCGCATGGGGCCCTGATGCCTCCCTCTCCATCAATGGCCAATGATTTTTGGCAGTTCCAGGATCTTAAGTGGATGGCAGACTCTCTGCAAATATCCTTTGAGGAGGTTGGAAAACCTCGGCACAAGCTGTTGGACATTCTGCAATTTGCAATACAATCTAGAGTGGCCCTCTCTATTAACGAAGCTCTGTTGAAACCCACTAGCACCATCTTGCAAACCCCAGCTACAGTGACACTCCCTTGCAAGAGGGCTAACAAATATGTCCCCACCAAGGACTCTGAATTCCTCTTCTCCCACCCACGTCCCAATTCCTGGTTGTTGACATGGTGAACAAGCAGGGCAAACGTAATAAATCAATCCCATACAACAGAGAAAAAAATGCCTGGACCTCCCAGCAAGGAAGGTGCACTCACTGGGTACACTGCAATTCCACAATACAAATTACCAACCATTGCTGGCCAAGTACAACTTTACAAACTGCAAAAATTTGGGTTGTTTATTGAACACTTTCCTCCAGACTAAAAGGAACAATTCCAGGCCACTGTTGCTGTGAGTCAGTTATTGGCAAGAACACCATTGCAGGCAGTGCTCAATGCTGCATACATCATGGACTGTTCCATTTATATGATGGTGATGTGTAGGGTATTGTGACTAAAATTGTCTGGCTTCCCCAGAAGAGTCCAGAATACAGTCAAGGATCTCTCATTTGATGGACAGAAATTGTTTGCAGAAAACACTGTCAAGTCATTACATACCCTTAAAAATTCCAGGGCCACTTTATGCTCATTAGGCATCTGTACTTCTGCAAACAAATGGAAGTTCAGCAGATTACAGACGGCTCAAAGATCCTATCCTATACAATTCTCTGGATTCCAGAGACGCGCAGAACCCCCCAGGAAAAAACAAAAGTTCCAAAGTTAGAGAGTCTCTAACCTATATGACGTGACTTCACAACAGCTGTCGTCATCGAAGCGCAAGTTTTGACAGAACAGTCGAGGGTTTGAATTCCCCCCCACTCTCATCAGCCTGCCAGTTTCATCATTTTGCTTACCTTCCCCCATTTGGAAACCAGCTTTCCAATATTCCTGGGAATGTATCACCTTAGACAAACGGGCACTGGAAGTAATATCATTGGGTTACATCATTGGGCTATACCATACATTAACTTTCTACCTCCTTCTCATTCCCTTTTCCTCTTCAGGGAGCCCTCTCACAAGCCCTACAAAGCAGGAAATATATTCCCTTCTTCGTATAGGAGCAATAGAACTGGTACCTGCTCAATACAGGGGAAAGGGTTTTTATTCAAACTATTTCTTCGTACCAAAGAAGAACAGAGGGTGAAGACTAATTCTAGATCTAATACTTCTAAATAATTTTGTGAAATCCTAGAAGTTCAAGAGCATGACCCTGGCAGCTATAATTCCTTCTTTAAATTCCAGGGATTGGTTTTCAGCCCTCAACCTCCAGGACACATATTTCTATATAGCGATACTCCTGTCTCACAAGAGATTCCTCCGATTTGTGGTAGACCAGGATCATTTTCAGTATCAAGTGCCCCTCTTTAACCTCTCCTTGGCTTCAAAAACGTTTTCAAAGGTTCTGTCGGTAGTGGCTGCTTGTCTGTTTCATCAAGCTATTGTGGTATTCCTGCACCTCAATGATTGGCTATTCAAGGGTCGATCCTACCAAGAGTTGTCTGCCACAAGAACAGCATCTTCTCTGGTTTTGGACCTGGGCCTTTAGCTGAAAGAAGGAAAATCCACACGGATGCCCATTCAGAACATTCAATTCACTGGGGGTGGGGGGTGTCTAGATTCCCTGACATCCAGGGCATTTCTGCCCATGGACAGATTCTGGATATTATCGAGCCTTGTCAAAATGATGCAAGACAGCTCCCAGACCTCCGTCAGAAACTGCCTTCAACTTCTGAGTCACATGGCCACTTGTACTTTCATGACAGAATATGCCAGGTTGTACCTTCACTGTTTCCACGAGTAGCTCAGATTGATTTACTTGCCAAACAGTCTTAGTCTAGACAAGCAAGTATCAATTCACCAGCAGGTGAAGTATTCCCTTGACTGGTGGAAGATTCATCGCAATGTAGGGGTGGGGGTTCCCTTCCTCCAACTGGCACTGACAGTAATTGTAACCAAAGATGCATCTTTGTTGGGTTGGAAGGAGGCACATCTCAGTTCTCTGACAACACAGAGCAGATGGGCACTCAAGAGACCACCCTCCCTATCAACCTTCTGGAACTCAGAGCGGTCAGAAATGCCTGCCTTCATTTCCTTCCTCTCATCAAAGTCACGACAGACAACCTGGCTTGCATGTTTTGTATCCATCGGCAAGGATGGGGAGATCTCCTTCCCTCTGCACCAAGGCAATCAAGTTGTGGAATTGGTGCGTTCACATTAAGAGCTCAGCAATGTATCTACCAAGCATGCAGAATGTCATGACCTACGAGCTTAGCAGGTGCTTCTTCCAAGAATACAAGTGGGAGTTGGATCCCTGGATTCTGGTTGGAATCTTTAGGACTTCGGGGTTGCCCGAGGTAGACCTTTTTGCCACAACGACAAACAAAAAATGCCACCTATTTTGCTCAAGGGGAGGTTGGTTCACAATTCCCTGGGGTCCTTCCTCCTGCCTTGGATGGACAGACTATTTTATGCCATTCCTCTGACGTCTGTCATCCTCAAGGTGATAAGATCAAGCAGGACAAGGCCAGAGTCATTCTGATAGCGTTGACATGGTTGAGGCAAGCGTGGTTCCTTAGCCGTTTGATCTCGCTCTCTATCCTACAATAGATCTCCCAACCATTCTTCAACTTCTCTCCCAGGATGCCAGATGACTGACATGTCCCAACATGGGCATTCTTCACCTCAAGGCATGGTTCTTAGATGGTTGTGGGCTGCAGAGATACAACACATACTATTCAGTAGGTAGAAAAGTTTTGACCAGAACTACTTACCTTCAAAAGTGAATAAGATTTGGTCACTGATCTGAACTCCACAATGCTGCTTCTGAATCTGTCCCACACCTACTCATTCTGCAATACCTGCTACAGCTTTAGAAATAAAGACTGCCCCTTAATTCCATCAAAGGTTATCTAGCAGCCCTAACGCCCTTTCATACTACTGTTGAGGAGTTCTCTGTTTGCTCACTCAACTGCAAGATTCCTGAAAGATTTGGGGAATCATTTCCAACAGATAAAGGTACCTACTCCTGCTTGGGACCTGAACTTGGTTTTCAGAAGCCAAATAAAACTGTCAGTTGAATCAATAGGCAGCTGCTTTTTATTAAATTTATCAAGGAAAACAGTCTTCCTGGTGGTGATTATCTTGGCCTGCAGAGTCAGAGAGATTTGGGCCTTGATGGCAGACCTTGCTTTCACAATACTCCGCAAGGATAAGGTGTCTTTACAGCCACATCACAGACTCTTCCCTAAACTAACGTCCAAATTTCACCTGCGTTAGACCATATACCTGCCAGTTTTCTTTCTGAAACCACATACTTCTAACTGGGAGACCATTTTAAGCACTCTAGATGTCAGGAGGGCATTATTCTTTTATCTGGATTGAACAAAGACATTTCATAAATCCAATAGACTGTTTATTTTGGTTGCAGAACCATTTCTACCTAGAGACTCTCTAAATGGATTTCTGAGTATTATAGCTTGTTACCAGGCCATCAGCATTCCACCCACTATCAGCCTTTTGGTGCACTTGACTAGATCACAATCTTCATATATGACTCTCCTTACAAATGTTCCCAGTTCAGAAATCTGCAGAGCTGCTACATTGTCTTCAGTATATAACCTTTTGTAGACATTATGCCCTGGTTGATGCCTTCAGATCTGATGCTGCAGTTAGCAAAGCGGTTCTCTCTTCTGTGATGAACTCCATTACAAAGCCTTCTCCCTCCTACTGGGGACACTGCTTGGGAGTCACCAACAATGGAGCACCCATAAGGATGTTACGAAGAAGAAGGAGGTTACTCATCCTGTGCAGTAACTGTGGTTCTTCGAGATGTTTGTTCCTATGGGTGCTCCTGTACCTGCTCTCCTTCTTCTCTGTTTCAGAGTTTCCTCTGAGACTTGGTGGTGCGGAAGAAACTGAGAGGGTTGTTTGCCCATGCAGCATGATATAGCCTTGGTGTGGGCATGAGCTGGTGCGGGCATGAGCTGAGCGGACACTGCTAATGAAAATCTCCAATCAAGAGTGTGTGGGGTGCATGTGCACCAAAAATGGAGCACTCATAGGGGGACACATCTCGAAGAACCACAGTTACTGCACAGGTTGAGTAACCTCTTCTTCTCCCTCCTTCATGTTTATTGCCGTTATTGAGACGCAAACAGAGGGAGTTTACCTAGGAGTTCACCTAGTCATCTGTCCACTTTTTGCAAGCTCACTGAAGATTTCTCTGTTAAGCCAAGCTGGTCACCTGCCATATTTGATAGTCTTTCTGCAAATTGGAATGGTTTGTTTCTGCGTCAATAAGGTTTCTTTAAAATACAACCAGCTCTCCTCGACTCCTTTCCCCTTTCTGTATACTTCTTGAATGTGTATGGAATGCAGGATTCTCAGCCAAAATGTTCAAAGGGTTCTCTTCCCTGAAATCAAAGGAAGGTACCATGTAGTAAGTTTTACAAATATAAGACAGTATATATTTTATTAGAAAGAATATTTAGCTATTCTGAACTGGTATTGGAGAAGGGAAGGCTGGAGAGGGAAGCACTGTAAGAATATCCACTTTTTTGTTCTTGTTGGCTGGTGGCACGGTGTAGCCGGGGCGTCACGACCCTTCCTCGGGCCCAGGCTCCGAGGAAGGCCGGGGCGTCGTTGCCTAAGGGGAAAAGCTCCCAGTTTAGGAGTCTTTTAGCCCCGGCCCCAAATGGGGTGGGCTTTCCTCACAGTCAGTAGCCCCCTGGCCCTCACGTAGGGCAGGGCTGGTACGGTGCCCATGACCCCTGGCCTTCCCACAGGCGGGGCGGGCGAGCAGTCTTTTGCCCCCGGCTCTCAAGCAGGGTTGACGAGCACACGCAGTCTATAACCCCTGGCCCTCAAACAAAGTGGGGCTGGTAAGCTTTCTGTTGCACTCAACCCTCAATCGGGCAGGCAAGGTACAAAGTTTACAGACCCCTGCCCTCAAGCTGGGTGGTGCTGATAAGCAGTCTGTTGACCCCGGCCTTCAAGTACACAAGGCAGGTACAGTGGTCTATCGTCCCCAGCCTTACAGTCAGGCAGGGCTGGTAAAGCTCAGTGTCCTCTGGCCAGCAGTGCAGAGGAAGCCAAGCACTCCCATAGTGGTTGGGGAAGAGGACGCAGGCTCACCCGACTCCACTGTGTGCCAGCCCAGGGCCCTATCACTGGCAAAGTGGTTTGCCATTGTGTCAGTGGGGATCCAGCCACAACACGCTGACTGACTCAGTCACACTCAGCCATTCTGTAGTCAGCTGTCCCTGGGCTACATCCTCCCACCCAATCCCCAGGTACCTGCATCCACTTGTCTCCTTCCAGATCACTGGGGTAGTCGGCAAGTGGGCATCCGGCAAGTCCATCACTATCAACATGTGGCAGGTCCAGAAACTCCTCAGGGTCATCCATGGAAGGCAGCTTGTCCAGGTCCCATGGTCCCAGGGGTTCCTCTGGTATACAAGGCTCAGGCCGCTCCTGTGGATCCCTGACATCAGGCAGCATCTCCAGATCTGGACCAGCCTCAAGGGGTTTCTCCCACTCAGCAGTCTTGGGTATACTCTCCCAGTCACTTGGGCCTGACAATCCGGGCAGGCTTTTGAGACTCCAGTCGGTGGGGCTGTTGCTCCAAACAGCCACAGGGCCTGGATCAGGCCTAGATTGCAGCCTCTGGGAAGACACGTCTGCCTCCGGCAGCAGCTTCCTCCTGACTGAGCTGCTGGACCAGCCTTTTATACTACCCTCCCCGGCCCTGGCTCCGCCCCTCTTCTTTCGGGTGGTGTGGCCTGCAGGGCCTGGTTCTGTCCAGCCGTGGCGTCGCAACCCTTCCTCGGGTCCAGGCTCCGAGGAAGGGCATAATGCCTTGCTACAGTTCTGGTAGAGAGACTTTTGTGAAGAGCCCAACACAATACTTTTTAACAGTACAATGAGCATATTCATCCACATGGAACTATATTATACAGACTTAGTTCTGTGACCCTAAAAGCATCCCAGTGCCAGATGGCACATGGTTGTCATGATATATACCAAGGTGGAGTGTAATATAATTTGAAAATAACTTACTGATCAAGAATATTCTTGCATAATGTATCACATTACTTTCACTTGAAGAAACGTTCTTCAATCCAACAAACAGATGTAAAACATCAAAAACTTGCACATCCTGGTTTTGCCCTTTTAAAATAAACTGTTTTGCTAATATTGTGGAAGATGTTTAAAAATTCAGTTTACTTCATTTGTAAGAAAGACAACTGCACCCAGAATTGGTCCATTTTCCCTCCTCCCCAGTGAGTGACTCTCCCACTGCCTGGAGTGGCTTACGAACGTGGATGCCAACCTCAGGGCAGACAGTCAGGAAATAGAGCACAAACTCCAAATTTGTTGTATGTTCTATGATTCGATTTCACCAACCAAGTAAGAAGTGTGAACTCCACAAACACTATAACAGCCTTAACATGGAATCAAAGACAGTTGCCTTGGGCACTTCGCTCTGTCTTACCAGAGGCAAGCCTGCCCCTGTGATAGAGGGTCGCTTATACCAAAAATCACAACAATAATAAGGTTACTCCCAGTCCCAAAGGATCAGTTACTTACACCCGGTCAATTGTACCCAGATCTCTCACGAAAGACAATGTTTGTAACCAATCCTGTAATAGAATACCTAGAGATTTATTAACTAGGAAAAAGAAATAAGAGGATTGTTTCCAAGGTTAAAGCAGGTAACACACACCCAAATGAGTCTTAGATGCCAAAAGATAATAGAAATTTCTGTAATAAGCAAACACCTTATGTCCTTTAGGGCTAACCCAGGAAAAACAGCTGGGGGTCTTTTGCTTTGCTTTGTGATTCTTGCCCCTTTAGAGTCCAAGCAGCCAAAATAACCAAGTTTCTCCTTCTCCTTGTCAGAGATTTCTATCCCCTTCTCCCCAGAGCCCAAGCTGATGGGATGAGTTCATGTGCAGGTCTTCTCTTTCTGGATGGAGTGAGGAGTGCAATAAACATAGTCTTCGTTCTTTTGATGTCTCACAATGGCTCATTTGGTTTCAAAGACCTTATTGGACAGGACCTAACATCTTCTGTAGGAAGCCCCCATTTGCATTAGAGAAGGCTTCTTTCCTGTTTGATGAGTTACAAAGTTACAGTGGTTTACTGTAGAAGTTCCCCTGTAGGGGGCGGCGCCAGGGACTCTCCCTCTGAGTCAAGCCACACCTCCCGGCGCCTACAGCTTTGGGGAATCCGGGTTAAAGGGCTGCCTCTGGCCCTGTGTTTAGGTCGCCCCTTTTGGGAAATAGCACGCACGCAGGCAAGAGACTATCAGTCTATGATCCGGCCCTCTGTCAGGGACAGGCCAACAGCGGGAAACAACCCTCAGCCCGGCGTGGAGGGAGTCTATAGCCTAGCCCCCAACAGGAGCAGGCTGGCAAACCCACGCAGGCTTGAGCCCTTGGTAGGGTGAGCAGCAGTCTATGGCCAGCCCTTAGGCAGGGCAGGCAAGCACGCACACGCAGGCTCGAGCCCTTGGTGGGGCGAGCAGCAGTCTAAGGCCCGGCCCTGAGGCCGGGCAGGGCAGAGGGACAGCAGCCTTTAGTCCTTAGCCAGGTGAGTCAGTAGTCTATGGCCTGGCCAGTCTGGTAGGGCAGGCAGAAGAACACGCACACGCTCGAGCCCTTAGCAGAGTGAGCAGCAGTCTATGGCCTGGCCCTTAGGCAGGGCAGGACAGGCAGTAAGGGACAAGTTCTGGCGTTAGCCGGCATCCACCCCAGGTCAGGGTGAGGGAAGGGGGATGCAGGCCCACCCATCTCCACTGCATCCCAGCCCAGGACCCTGTCAGTGACGGGGTGTCCCGTCACTGGGTCAGCGGGACTCTGGCCGAAATGCACTGACTCACCGTGAGCGTCAGCTCAGCCGCATCATAGTCTGCTTCCCTGGGGTTCTTCCTCCCACCCTTCTCTCTAGAGTACCTGGGGTGCGTCATCTCCCTCTGGGGTGCTGGGGTAGAAGGCGTGCAGGAGTCCCATGAGTCCCTCCCCCTCAATTGGCGGCAGCTCTGGAAATTGCACGGGATCCTCTGCGGAGGGCAGCTCCGGCAGGTTCTCTGGGTCCCAGGCCGCGGGCAGTGCCGGCAGGCCTTCCTCCAGGTCCCAGGCAGTGAGCAGCTCCTCCAGATCTGCAGGGCCCCAGGCCATGGGTAGATCCGGTAGCTTCTCCTCTGAGTGGGCTTCTGGCACGGCTCAAGGCTCGAGCCCCAAGGGAGAGGTATCTGTCTCCCTCAGCCATGTAGGCCTGACTGAGTGAGCAGGCCAGGGTTTTAAAGGCCTAGCCCTGCCCACCTGCTTCCAGTCAGGTGTTGTCCTTCTGGGTTCTAAACTCCCAGGGGGGGTTTGGCTCTCCCTCTGTGTCAATCTCAGAGGGAGGCCACACCTCCCAGCTACATTTACAATGCAAACATTTGCTATTGCTTTATAACATGGGGTACAGACACATGAAACTAATACATGCAGCATCCTACAAGCTATTCATAAGGTCTAAATACCAAACATTCTTACAATTCTAATATCTATCTTAACAATACTAACTTAAAGGCGAGCCAGACTGGTTTCCAGGTATGCATGTGTCAGTGTTCAGTGAGGCCTGGGGCCTTGGCATGAGCTGACACCTGGTCTTCCAGAGTCACAGTGACAACCTAGGTTTAAAGGAAATAAAGGACAGCAACTGTATGAAATATACTGGACAAAGCGAGATACCTGTCCACAATGGCACAAAATAGTACAATTGTGTCACAGTGTATGATCCTTTTCACAATTGTTGAAAAACACATCTCTCAATTGGCTTGATATGGAATGCCAGACATTAGGCAACTGAATAAGGGACAGGTAGACATCTTATATTTAGAAAATTAAAACTATTACTAATCAGGATTGCATATTAATAAAGTGTCATTACATTGAGATTTTTGGTGTTAAGTAGGTTTTATTTTGGGGATTTGATAATTGTAGTTCTCCCTATTGTATCTGATTATTTATAATGTCAATTGACAGATTATGTATATCTTTATTGTTACATTGTTGCATAACATCTTAATTTACAAAGATGCTGTAAGGTTCGCAAGGATTTCCAGAGACTGGCATTTCCCTGTCCATTTGAATTATATCATGGAATGCTGTAGGAAAGAAGTGCAAAGACCTACAAGAAAAATACTTAAGCCAACTAACCAATCATCAATCTCTATTTTAGGAGTTTATGCTTCACTATCAATTCTGCATGTGATTGATTCTTACTTGCACAAATAGTCCACAGGTTGACTTCCAAACATTCACCCACACTTAAGTGGGATTACTCACACAAGTAATGTCGAAGGTTTGCAGATTTGGTCTCTCTGCAAAATTATTCTGGTCTTTGCACTGGAAGCAGATTTTATTGCTTAACGTACCAAATATTACTTACACATACAGACACATGCCAGGTTTGGCTTTATTAAGAAATCAGTAATAAGATTTACCTCAAGCCTTCTTGGTTGCTAATTCTGTTACCGGAAGAATTTAGAGTATAGTGTTACCCTAAAAACTGCGAATCAGGTGGTCTGCTTTAAAGGAATTTCCAGAGAAAGCAACTTGTCTTCCCTTGAAAGTACAGGGATACAGCCTTCCAATCAAGATAGGATACACAAGCTGTGATACTTGGAAAATAGATACAATGTTTATTTAGAAGTGAGTGGTTACATTAATAGAGAGAGAGAAATAGATAGAACAATATACTTAACATACTACTTAATTTTATACACTGATATTCTTAACAATACTATTATAAATTATTTATACATAACACTATAATATATATCAATATACTTAACACTATTAATCTAATAATACATTACTTAACAGTACTTATATAACAAAATATTTCTCTATACTAAAATCCTTAACAATCTAACATTGAGCAAGCTTTAGTGCGAAACGGTTGCTGAATGGGTGCTAGAGAGAGGGTCTCACTTTCATCACAGAGATTCAGATTTATTAACAGACACATCCATGATAATCTTTGGATGGATGTAAAAGGTCGGAACTTACAGGATCTTCCTAGATCCCTCTGTTTGTCCAAAGGATCCTTCTGTTCTGTCACTGCTGTCTTTTGTTCTTTTCCATCCTTTCTTGATCTCTCCTCTCTGTCTTCCCACCTTCTTCTAAGCATGCTTTCTTCTAAGCACACGTCAAACTGCTGACCGTTGGTCTTATATACAATTTTGGTCACCCAAGCTCAGCCAATCAGGTTTGAGGTAATTTGCATACCAGTTGCTTTATCCAATTGGCTTAAAGGTCATCAGAAGGGAGGGGTTATGTAAGGAGGAAAAGAGAGGGGGAGGGAATTGCATCAGGTACCCCTCCTAATATGTTAATTAAGCTGTGGGTGTTATGTTAGCTAGGTTCTGATGTAAGAACACTCTAAGCCAATCAGTTAGTTAGTATGCTAATGAGCCTTTTCTACTATGCTAATTAACCTTGCCTTCTATGCTAATTTACACATAGAGAAAAGGGAGGGGGAAGAAGTTGTGTAGGAAAAGGGAGGGGTTACGCACAAAGAAAAAAGGAGGTGGTTGTATTGGAAAGGGGAGGGATTGGAGGAAAAAGGGAATCCCCTTCCAACTGCCACTCTCAACTGTCACTTGCTGGATTTTCTACTACTAATCCTTACTTAAATAAAACCTTCTAAAACTAATTACTATTCTAAAATGTTCTGATACTGATGCCACTCTATAGTTAACCAAACTATTAATTTTCAGAATTTTAAACCCCTTCCGAGGCTTTTCTGCAAGCTTTTACTTAAACATTCCTTTTGGCAGGTTGGACAACTTAAACAAAATCTTTGGCTACAATCCTAGGATCTTACCTCAGGGATGCTCAGCCTACCCTCCCTTTCTCTATCAAGCTCCTTTACACCTACTTGTGTCTGCAGAAATCATTTAACTCTTTATCAGCAGGGTATACATATGATAAAGGGATAACATTTTTTAGGTAAATACTGACCACCTGTTAGAAAGCTACATTTTTTCATCATAAAAAATATTTTATTTGAATACTGATAAATTACAATATTCTGGTAGAGGTTTTCTCAAAAGGTCAAATATGCACATCAAATTTGGACATTCTGAATGACAGAAAAAGTCTCCTTTAAAAGCAAGCTTTGCAAAAGTTATGCACTTTTTTGTATTACCTTCAAAGAATTGCCATCCTATTAATTTGTTGGAAGCATAGACAATGTAAAGCTTTAATTACAGGATTGCATTATCAGTTGTCTGTTCTGAACAGTTAAACAGTTTTACTGCTTAAGTTTAACAGATACATAACAGAGACATAAAATTAGCCTTCCATAAAGACTGCCAAATTTTGGAAACTTAGAAATATTCACAAATTTAAAATCAGAAAGATTCACTCTGAAGAAAGAAACTTCACTATGTCTTCCCTACATCTTAGATGCTTCTGAATCCCAAATTAGGAAGAGAGCAATGGGACTTATGTCTCATATAGTTGGTCAAATATTTCAGTACCATGGAGAAAATGCTATTTCCCCTTTCCATGCCTCAGCAGTAAGTGATCCTGCTTGACTAACATAAGCAGCCTTTGTTGTATTTCTTAAGGAAGTAAGAGTTGTGTGAGCCATATTAAAGGTACATATGTATGAACGACAAGTCTAAACCAGTGTTTGAATCCAGATCCAAAATCTCTGACATTCTGAAGTATTTTAATATGGGGTTTTATTTGGTTAAATGCTTTTTCTATTTTGTATGTACTTTTGTATGCAGTGTGTGTGTGTGTCTAGGTGGAAGGAAAAGGGTAGTGCATTGTGTGGAAAGACAAAATAATAAAGCTTTGATGTGGGAAGCAATTGGAATTATGTAGTGGGTTTTATTTAGATTTTATTTAATTTTGTGGAAAAGAGCATAAAGATGTTTCTTGTTTTGTAGACTCAAAAGTTGATGGAAGAATTTCTGCTAAAATATTTATTTAATTCAAGGCAAACTGTAAGATTTTTTACTTTTTTTTAAAGCATAGTTTATTTTTAATAGTAAGAAAGAGATGATTTGATACTTTGTGCGTAGTGAGAGGGATTCATTAGAATGTAAATAGTTTAGATATTTGACAGGGTAAGGTTTTCATTATTTTGATCAAAAACAATTTATAGTAGACTCAGCTTGTGCAACACCATTGTCACATTTTTTCCTTTTATAGTTTATAAATGTTAATGCTGTGCATGCTATAGAAGGCAGGCTCCCTTTGCACCCAGCTGTCTTTCCTCATTAAAACTGTTCCTAAAGGTATATAAGGAAATCACAAATCTTGAATCCTGTGGCTTTTGAGCACACTGCAAAAAACCTCACAAGTGAATGCGATTGGAAGAAAGTCATTCAAATGGATTTCACACAAAAGGGTTTGTCAAGTAGAAATGTAGAATTAATCAAGCTGGAGGGAAATTATGGAAAAGTTCAAATATTTGAATGTGAAGTGGCATTCAGATACAGTCTTGTAAGGATGGGAAATTTGTTACCTGATAATGATCTTCCTCTGATTATTGTCAGTCTGTGGTACTGGGGATTTCTCCTCTTCAGGCAGAGACTACAACAAGCAGTTCAGTCACTTTGGTTAGGATATCTAGGCTTAAACCCTGGCCAGCCATTACCCTGATAGAAAAAAGCATTCCAAAATTATAAGGAGCACCTAGCAACAAATTAGTAAATAAATTGTAAGTCCTCTCCTTCTCTTCTCCTTACAAAGCCAATCAACTCATCAAAAAGCCTCGTGTGCATAGGTAAAAAAATTCACATCTGGATGCTTGAAGTTAGGCTTCTAGATCCATATTTAAGCATCTAAATTTAGGTATCCTCCCTGCAATAGTGGAGGGTCCCAGAGCTTGGGCTGCAGCCTAAGCCCAAGCATTTACACAGAAATTTTTAACTGCACTCCCTGAGGTCTGTGAGCCTGAGTCAGTTGACCCGGGCCAGTTGTGGACATGCCTCGGGGCTTTTATCCCTGTGTGTACATACCGAGAGTGTCACAGCTAAACACAAGATTACTTTTATGGCCTTCATCATTATGGCAGCCAGCAGTGAGACAATAGGCAAAGACAAGTGAAATTCATATAAATAAAGAGACAAAGAGAATATTGGGGAAAAGGGGGGAGGCGAGGAGGAAAAATCATCTTCTCTTCTAAAAAATTAATTTTACATAAAGAATGCTCATTCCAAAGGAAGTGTCTCCAGAAGTCTGGAAATCTTAGGTTTCTGATTAACATTAAGGAACTTAGTCTTGAAGAACAACACTTACAAGGTAAGTAACCGTTTTTTCTTCTTAGAGTGCTTGCTCATGTCGATTCCATTTACTCACAAGCAATACCTTGGAGCTGGCGTCGTCCTGTGCCTGTTGAATGATGGCGTAGTGGGGCATGAAGGTGTGCACCGAAGATCATGTAGCGACTCTATATATGTCATGAATGGGCACTTGTGCCAGGAACACTGCAGATGAGGCCTGCGCTCTGGTTGAATGGGTTGTAACGCTTCTCGGAAGAGGAACCTTTGCCTGCTCGTAGCAGAACCTAATGCAGGAGGTTATCCAAGAGGAGATCCACTGAGAAGAGACAGTTAAGCTTTCATCCTGTCAGCCACTTCAACAAAAAGCTATGTGGATTTACAGAAGGGTTTTGTCCTTTCAGCATAGAATGCTAGGGCTCTTCATACATCCAGCGAGTGCCACCTCTGTTCCTCCTCCAAAGCATGAGCCTTTGGAAGGAAAACCGGCAGGAAAATATCTGATTGAAATGAAATTGGGACACCACCTTGGGCAAAAAAACTGGGAGAGGCCTCAATTGGACCTTGTCCTTATAGAAGACCGGGTAGGGTGGCTCTGAGGTAAGTGCCCTAATTTCAGATACCCTCCTGGCCGACAGTGCCCCTTCGTCGAGCCCGCACATGGAGCAGAACTGATGGCACTTCTTGTTGAGCTTGGAGGCAAAGAGGTCCACTTGAGGAAACCCCCACTTCCTGAAGATCATGTCAGCTACCGATGGGTGGAGAGACCATCGTGGTGGGTAAGAAGGACCTGCTGAGGAGGTCTGTGTGGTGTTTTTGGTACTTGGGAGGTGGGAAACCACAAGGTGAGTATTGTGACTTATCACTAGATCCCACAGACACTTTGCCTCCTGGCACAGGGCTGGGGAATGGGTCCCGCCCTGCCTGCTGATATAATACATTGCGGCAGTGTTGTCCATCAGGACCTGGACTACCTTGCTTCTCAAGAAGGGAAGGAACACCCCGCATGCCAAGCATATCACCCTGAGCTCCCTGATATTTATGTGCAATCCACGGTCCTCCTTTGACCAGATCCTTTGGGTACTGTGATTGGAGCTGATATGGGCCCCCCACCACAGGTCCAAATCATCCAATACCAGGGTAAACAAGGGGACTAGTTCTGCGAAAGACATTCCCTCGATCACCGACTGGAGGGCTAACCACCAACTCAGGGAGGCTAGGACTTGAGGGGGCACGGTGACCACCCTGTCCAAGGAGTGTCTGTTCAGGGCGTATACAGAGGTCAGCCATAACTGGAGCAGCCTGAGTCTCAGACATGCATGACACACCATATATGTGCACGCTGCCATACGGCCTAGCAACTGTAGACAGGTCCATGTAGTCATAAAGGGACAGGCGCATTGGCTCGTGATAAGGTTCAACATGGCCTTGAATCGAGTCCGTGGTAGGAAAGCCCTTGCCTGCGTGCAGTTGAGAATAACCCCGATTAATTCTATTCTCTGAACCAGTGTTAACGTGGACTTTTTTCATTTATCAGCACCCTTTGATGCCTGAGATATGCAGCCACCACCATCATGCATTTTGTAAATATCATTGGGGTGGAAGACAGGCCAAAGGGGAGGGCCATAAACTGGTAGTGGGAACGACCCACCACAAACCGGAGGAATCATCTGTGGCCAGGGAATATCACAATATGGAAATATGAATCCTTCAGGCTCTTCATCAAATACACTTTTCTCCAAAACAAGTCCAATTTTTTATTGTCTTTGTTTTTGGGAGCTGTGCCAGGTTGGCCTTATCTGTCTCATTCATTGGCAGTTGCCACTACCAAGGAACCAGGAGGAGAATATGTAAATAAGTCCCCTTTCGCAGGGACGTAATACTTCTCTGCCCTTTTAGTTGCTGGTGGCAAGGAGGATGGTGTTTGCTACAGGACCTTAACCACCTTGAGTACCCTTTTGTGCACTGGCAGGGTGACTCGGACTGGCGCCACAGCTGCCAGTACATCAAAGAGGTTGTCCGATGTCTCCTTGAGCTCCTCTGCTTCCAAGCCCAAGTTTGAGGCTACCCTCTTTAAGGAGCTCTTGGTGGGCCCAGAAATCATCTAGGGGAACTGATGGCCCTGTCGTAACTGCCTCGTCTGGGGAAGAGGACGACTGCCCTGGAACAGGAGATGGTGGCATCTCCCCCTGCTGCTGGGGGACTGGTGCAGATGTCCCTTCTAGAGGGTCCACCTCTGATGCGGAACTGTGAGCCTTCTCTGGGGCAACTGGGGCTGTGGATTGCTTTCCCAATGAAATGAAGGAGTAGATCCTGGGGCCACTGGGACCTCCCAGAGATTCCAGTACGACCATTGAGCTGGCCACTGGCCCTGAGGCCAACCAGAGCTGGAAGGGCCAGGACCTTGCTCCTGAACTCCCGGTCGATGACACTGACCAAGGTGGGCAGCTGGGAAGAGGAGCAGGATTGGTGCCAAGCTGCAGATGAGTGCCCCAGTGCCGGGGATTGACGATGGTGCCAATCATCCCTGGGCGAGCATCCAGATGCTGGCGATCGGGTTCTGTGCTGTGGAGGCACAGGCGAATTTTTTGGTACCAGGGATCATGATCAGTGCCAACACCCTGGTGGCAACCATGTGCCAGACACAGATCGGGATTGGTGCCGCCCTTCCAAGTGTGAACCCCTTGGTGCCGGAGACCAACAGCGGTACTGCACCAACGTTGATGAACACCTTCGATGCCAGTGCTCTGCCACTGGGGCTCTTTCTGGTGACAGGCAACGCATCATTGAGGATCAGTGCCTCGACAGAGGAGACCTTCTCTGCAGAGACCTAGCCTGTGGGGAAGCACTCCGGGGCTCCAGCACTTGTGGTAGCAAGCAACGCAGTTCCAGTAACCGTCAATGGTGGAAAGAAGGAACTGAGAGGGCGTAGGGCTGGCAGTGCCTGATATACCGTGGCATGTGCGTGATACTCCAGGGGGCGCTGGAGCTGACCCTACAGATACTGCTAAAGGAAAAAAAATGCCAGTAACCATGCACAGAGGCATGCACGCACCTAGAATGGAATCTACATGAGCAAGCACTTGAAGAAGAAACATCTCTGCCCAGCACTGACTGAAAGTGCAAAGAAAAGGAAGAGGAAAAGGAAACTGTGAACCACTGTACCTGTGTTAGACGGAGGACTTCTAGCAAGGTGCCAAATAGGTGGGGCTTATATCAGGTGCTCCTAACTGCCTCCGGTCTCTGCATGAAGAGGAGGAACCTCACTGTCACAACCTGAAGACATCAGCCTGACAGTCTATGTTATTTATATTTTTTCTTTTATAAAAGGGACCTCAGTGCTCATAGAAGTTGCGAGAATCACAACACCTAGGCATCTTTTGGGGCCTGATCCTGCAAGGTCCTGAGTGCTTTGGAGTAGGTGCTCATCAGCGTGCAGTATCAGGCCCTTTACCCATATGACAGGTACAGCTCAGGAAGTGATCCATCTATATACTTCAACTCTGTTCTGGGGGGGGAATCCAATCAGAGGTAAGCACATTGCTCAGTTTCCATGCCACTCAAAATAATGAATACAAATCTTACCTTTCCATCCCAAAGTATTCTACAAATTAACAAATAAGACAAATTCTGTAGTCCTTATTGGAGCAAAACTAGTGCCACAACACCATAGGTTTCATTTTGAAGTCTTCCATCCAAACACTGATCAAGGCCCTGATCTTGTAATGGGATCAGTTAGTGGGATCTGGATCACCGGCATTGTCTCCATAGAGGCACAGGGGTCCATGCTAACAATCTTGGTACAGGATTGAGGCAGAAACTGATGTTTGTTTATGGTATAGATTGTGCTACATATAAGTGGGAAGGTTAATAAAGGGCTTACCGACTCATGTTAATCAATATAGTATCCAATTTTTTCAATCCTAGCAACATTATTCTGTAATACTGAATTAGTGCCAACATTTACCACATAGATTCATAGTTCAGGACAAGAAGGGACCATTAGATCATCTAGTCTGAGTTCCTGTATAAACACGGTCCAAATAATACCATATCACCCAAGTACCCTTGTATTGAGTCCAGTAAATCTTCTTGGGCTAAAGTGTATCTTCCAGAAAGCCATCCAGTCTTGATCTGAAGAAATCAAGAGATGAAGACTGCAACACTTCCTTTAATAGTTATTTCCAATGATTAATCATGCTCACTGTTAAAAATTTGTGCCTGTTTTCCAATTTGAATTTGACTGGTTTTAACATGCAGCTATTGGTTCTTTTTATGCTTTTCTCTGCTAGGTGAAAAAACACTTCAGTACCTGGTATTTTCTTCACTCTAATCAAGTCACCTCTTGATAACTTATCTCTTTGATAAACTAAACTGGTGGAGCTCTTTAAATTTTTCTCTATAAAGCATGTTCTTGGGCCTTCAAATGATGTTTGTGGCTCTTCTCTGCATCGTCTGCAATTTTTCAACATCCTTTTAAAAGTGTGGACACCAGAACTGTACATAGTATTCCAATATCGGTCTCACTAATGCCATACAAAGGTAAAATCATCTCCCTATTCTTGTTCATTACTCCTCTGTTTATACAGCCAAGGAGTATGTTAGCCTTTTTTGCTGGAGCATTGCTTTGAGATTTCATGTTCAGGTGCTTGTCCTCTATGACCTCTAAATCCTTTTCAGAGTGACTGTTTTCCAGGATAGAGTCCCCCATACTGTAGATATGGACTCCATTTCTTGTGCCTAGACGTATAACTTGGCATTTGGGTGTATTAAAACTCATTTTGTTGAATGGGCCCAGGTTACCATGCAATCCAGATTGCTCTGTATGACAGCCCTGTGCTCATTATTACATGCCTCTTCGTGTCACCTGCAAATTTTATCAGCAGTGATTTTATATTTACTTCCAGATCATCAATAAAAAACTCTGACTAATGGCAGGTCTAGTAATGATCTTTGTGGAACCTCACTAGAAACAGCCCAACATTCAGTGATGATTTCTCATTGACAGTTACTTTTTGAGATCTGGCACTTAGACAGTTCTTAATCTATTTAATGTGTGCTCTATAGAAAATATAACACTGTTTGAAGATGGGAAGAACTAATGTATACTTTAAATACACAAATGTAAGATAGACAGTGAAAGCCTATGCTGTGAGTAACAGAGCTCCCAGCAGAAATTCTGATTAACCTATTCATTACACTGTCATAATCAGGCATAAATTATTTATGAGGAAAGGAATTAAAACAATTACTTTTCCTCATTTTGGGCACTAGTCAGTAACAACTTGGCTGTGCAGCCACAGCTGCTTCTAAGTGATCCTGAATAGCTGAAAATACGCCAGATAGAATTCTGATTTCAGTTGCAAATACCCATTAGTTTAAGGGGAACTGACTGCTGAAAGAATCAGATATTCTCCACTGGTTCAATTTAAAAAATCATGAAGCAAGAGCAGGAGCTAGCGTTCCAGATGAGCATGATCACTAAAACCACCTTCTTCCACTGAACCAAGGCAAAGAAGAGATGAGGGTACACAGCCAGAAAGCAAACTCACTACAAAGGAGCTTCAGCAGAGTAAAGATGAGGACCAGACAGAATAGTTCGAATCCAATAGGAATACACTGCCACTCCATACTAACCCCAGATGTGGGGAAATTACATGGTAAAGAGCAGAGGAAGCAAAAACCAGAACAAAGGAGTAACCACAAAACCAAAATTCTTGTTTAAAAAAAACATATCATTGAAAAAATCTCTAGAGACAGAGTAATAAAGTAGGAGGTTTTTTCTGAGATGTTATAGATTTGGTATTTCTGCAATAATTTCTTGGTAAATACAACTTATTTGTAACATGTTAACTTGACCATAATAATTAAAAGAAAAAAGTATTCATTCAGAAAAAAACCTATAAAACACATGAAAGGCTAAAGAAGTCTTCATTAATTGTGTGTCAATTTTTTTGGATGCATTTTGAGATCATTAGGGGCTGATTTACAGACTCTGAGTTAAATTTTCTCTCTTGATATAAATTGGTGCAGCTCCTTTACCATCACTGGAGCTGTTCTAGTTTACTCCAGCAGAGAATTTGATCCAAAGAACATCCCAATTTACCCCAGCTGAGGATCTGACCCACTATATCTATTTATATCATATGTACGAACTGAATGTTGTTTTTTATTTTTAAACTACTTTTTAAAAATAGGTAGGTCAATAAAATGATCAGAATGGCTCTTCGTTTATAAGAGTATGAGTGGCTCATTTCCAAAAACTTCCACACACACATGAAAATATGTACTTCACTCCTACCCTATAACATCTGTGCCTGTTCTAATCCTAGGAATCTGATCCCAAATTATATGGTAAGGTAGCAAGTTTAATTTCACATCACTGGAAGTGTTCATGTTTTGGAAGCCAAGCAAAAAATGGGCATACTTGTATAAATATGAAGTTCTTTATCTCCCTGTTTTTCACTGTGGAAAATAGGCCAATAACATTGTGTTGCCCAATCGTGAATGTAATTGATTGTCTTCATTTCCTAACAAAATGAATGGAAATTGAGGGTGCTTAGCACCAAATAGGAGGGAATTTCTGTTTCCCAAAGAAGCTCAGACTTGGACTGGATTACCTGACTCTTTGTTAGCCAAGTATTTTATAACATATTGAATAAGTCACCTCTGAGTGGAAGTTTAAGTATTTCACTCTGGCTACTCTAATAGGTTAGCTACATACAACCTCCAAGATGAATCTGTGTCCCTCGATTAATTAATGGTTGAATTGTACACTGTATATAACCAGTAGCTTTAAAGATCCCTTGTGGCTAAGTGCTTATGTGCCATCTACTGGGCTGCTGAAGTAAGAGCTTAATTCTGATTGCTGTCCAGAAAAAAAAGGGTAATTTTGACTTGGTACTTATCTATATATTACCATTCAAAAGTAATGCTGCAGATCATACAGGTGTCAGTTGTGATGGAAAGGACACTAGGAACTGTACTGAGTCCACTAATTAATTTGACCTACCAGCTGCTGAATATCTGAAATGAGTGCTACTCTCTGGGATCCAGATGTTTCCATAGCCCTTAACCAATCAGCTCCAGAGGCTTCCAAACCCCAGGTTTCAGGATTTTTTTTTGTTTTTAATAAATGCAGAGATCTAAAAAAGTGGCATGCCAAACATAGCAAAGTAATTTTGTGAGTAACTGAACTTTTATCAAGTTGCATGACAAGGAGCAAATTATAATGACTCCTGTAGTACACTGTTAAGATATTGGCTATGGCTGGAGCAGAGATGAAGAGACTTTGAGATGACAAAACAATTTCTATATACCAAAAAAATGACATTTACCATTCTATTAGATATCTACAATTTATACAATTTTAGGAAATAGCTATCATTTGTCTACATTCCCTCATTACACATTTGAAATGTACCTATCATCACAGTGTCTAGTCCGTGACACTAATTTCTTTTAAAACTAAACCTCATTGGTATTTCATACTTAACCAACTAGTCCTGCTAGGACAGCATTGTTGCTGATTGCTTTATCATTGGTTTTCAGCATAGTAGTTTAGAGTTTCTCTGATATCATCCAACACACATTTATGCAGTGACTTGAATGTTTTAATCAACTGTCTCATATCCTGATTGCTCCTCCTCCATTCACTCTTACCTCTCTGGCCTGGTCTACACTATCAAGTTAGGTCGATGGAATGCGGCTTCTGTTGACCACATAATGTATGTGTCTCCACTGGCAGGTCTGTTCCGCCAATCTAAATTGCTGGAAACATTGACTTAAATAAACAACCTCCATGAGAGGTATAGCTCTGAAATTGAATTGGATGGGTCGAATGAGCAGCAGTGTAGGCGGAGCGTTGCGTAAATCGACTTCATTGGCCTCCAGGAGGTATCCCACAATGCTCCGCTGTTACCACTCTGGACATTTGCACTCTGCTGCACCGTGGCTACGTACAAAGGAAACAGCCCCAGGAAATTTTGAATTCCCATTTCCTGTTTGGTCAGCATGGAGAGAACTTGCTAGCAGAACTGATCATGGCGACTGCACACCCCAAACGTGCTCCAGCCTGAAGTTGACCTGAGATCTTGGATCTCCATTGGTCTGTGGGGAGAAGAGTCTGTTTTGGCTCAGCTCCAATCCAGTAAAAGAAATCTGGATATCTACAAAAAAATATCATGTGGCATGTTGGAGAAGGGGCACAACAGGGATGCGCAGCAGTGAAGTGTTAAAATCAAATAGCTGAGGCAGTCGTATCAGAAAACAAGGGAGGCAAACAATCTTTCTGGCTCTTCACCAAAGACATCTGCTTTTATGACGAGTAGCATGTGATTCTCAGCGGTGACTCCACCACTGCTCCCCGACGCAGTGTAGATACCTAAGGGGAACCCTATTCCAGGATGAATGACGATGAGTCTGTGGATGAGGAAAAGGAGGATGAGGAAATGGGGGGCAGGGAAGGGGGTATCCATTCTCCCTGAAAGCCAAGAGCTGTTTGTTACCTTAGAGTAGCCCAGCACGACACAGAAAAACATGACTGACCGAGGCCAGGTCTATACTGATGGCAGCAAATTCGCCGCCACCAAATCGATCTTTCTGGATCAATTGAGCAGTCAGTGTAGACCCGCTCAATCGATCAGGAAGTCGACGCTGGTAAACCACCCCCTCAATTAGCGTAGCGCAGCGCACAGAAGGGAAGCAGAGCAGTCGATGTGAGTTACGCAAGCTACTCCGCGTAGTTTGCATAACTCCCGTCGACTGCTGCCAAATCTCCAGGTAAGTGTAGACCAGGGCCGAAATGCAGTGGAAGGCATATCTGGTATGTACTGTAAATCACATTTCTGGGGTTACATCCCCAGTCCAGGTTCAGGTTAAAGTGAAAAAAATTACTATGTGAGGTGTTGGTGATGGGCTTCCTCATTGCTAAGCACTTAAGCATAGGGTTGCCAGAAAAGACTATGTTCATAGGGATGGCCTGAGAATCCTTTCATATAGGTACTCTGCAGTCCTTTGCAGAGGTTTCTGGGGAGGGCAGCCTTATTTCTTCCACCATGATAGGTCACTTTCCCCTGCCATTCTGTTATTAAATGTGCTGGCATCATTTCAGAACACAGCATAGCAGCATAAGGACCAGGCCTGTACCCAGATGCTTGCAGCAAATCCTCCCTTTCCGCCTGTGTTACCCTCGGGTGACTAACATCACACAGGGTCACCTAGTGAAGATGGCACAAGTTTACAAAAGCGGGCCAAAATACACAGTGCATGTTATACCCCTGCCCCAGACAGTTCCTCGGGTCCCTCCATTGCAAGTTCCTCGACATGAGTTTGTTCTGGGTATTAGGGATCTGTGAACGGGTGTCCATATCTTTTCTCCAGGGACATTTCCCATTCAACCCCCCATATCTTTAGGACTATCTTACAAAACTAATTTTTGGGAGGGTATTTGGAGCCAAACAATCCTGTTGCTTGGGGAATTGTGGACTTGTGCAGCATATACAGTGCTCCAGAGACTTCCCAAAAATGGATGGACCAGCCCCTTTTTCACCATGGGTGAAAACCCACACAATAGGCAGAGATTGGTATGCAGAGATTGGTATGCAGTTCACTTGGGAATAAAAAGGGGAGTTCTTTTTACATTGAAACATTGCTTTTCGTCCATGGGATGAGCTAAGAATGGGTACCTTGTTCTTTGCTTGCCTTACAGTGGACAGATGGCTTTCAGCACAGCCTCCACTCCTGCTGAGCAGCTGTCGTAGTTTAGAAGGTGGAAAAAAAAGACTCAGGATGACATGTTCAACAAGATAATGAATGCCTCCACGGCTGCTGACACAGAGCTAAGCGCCTGAAGGATTTCATTGGCAGACAAACTGAACATGGACATGGAGAACAGGAAAGCAGACCAGGAACACGAGCATGCAACTCAGGACGAGATGCTGCGTGTCATGAGGAATCAATCAGACATGTTGAGGTGTCTGGTTAAGCTTCAGGAAGGGCAGTGGCAGGATAGACTCCCTCTGCAGCCCCTGCACAACTATCAGCAACAAGCACCCTCCCCCCCCAAGCATTCCAGGAGGAGGTTGAGCAGGGTGCAGTACGTGCTCCACTTGACACCAGTTGAGGGGAGCAGGTAGAGGCAGCGGCCTGTGTAAGATTTGGAAATGTGGGGTCTTTGTTGTTTGCAGAAACAACCACCATTTTGTACCCCCCCCCCCCCCCCGCTCCATGACAATGCTTGGCAACTATTAAATTATTTTCCTTTCCTTCCACTGTTAAGGATGATCAATAAAATTTTACTTCTTTGAAATTCATTACTATTTATTTCTAAAAAAGCATGGGGATGGATGGTGGGGGAAGGGGAGGGTGTAGGGACAGTGCTATAAGAGTGGGGGAGAGGATGGGAAGGCACAGCACACGTGACGCCCATTACTGTGTCTCATTACAAAAATGTTTTTTCAATGCTTCCCTGAGACGCAGAGCTCCTTTGTGGGCTCTTATCGTTGCACTTGTATCTGGCTGCTCAAAGTTTGCGTCTAGCCTATCTACCTCCACAATTCAACACAACGGGAACTTTTCCCCCTTTGTCTTACAGACATTATGGAGCACACAGCAGGGATAACTATTGGGATGTTGCTTTCACTCAGATCTAACCTAGTGAGTAAACTGCACCAGGAGCATTTCAACATCATCAATAGTTATTTTTTGGTCAGGGAAGAAAGTCCCTGTTTGCATCTTTTTTAACAGACGAGTTCCTAAAGATGCGTGCCTCATGCACCTTTCCAGACCACCCCACATTGATGTCGGTGAAGAGTCCCCTGTGATTCACAAAGGTCTGCAGCACCATGGAAAAGTATCCTTTTCGGTTTACATATTCTGTGACAAGATGGTCCGGCGCTAAGATAGGGATATGCGTGCCATCTATTGCCCTCCACAGTTTGGTAACCCCACTGCAGCAAACCCGTCCACTATGCCCTGCATGTTTCCCAAAGTCACTACCCTTCTTAGAAGAAGTCTATTAACGGCCCTGCAAACTTGCATCACAGCAGCTTCCATGGTGGATTTACCGACTCTGAATTGATTCCTAACTGACTAGTAGCAATCGGGTGTTGCTAGCTTCCACAGAGCAATGGCCACTCACTTCTCTACTGTCAGAGCAAGTCTCAAGTGAGTGTTCATGCACTTCAGAGCTGGGGACAGTTCTGCACAAAGTTCCAGGAAAGTGGCCTTACAGATCCGAAAGTTCTGCAGCCACTGCTTGTCATCCCATACCTTCATAACAATGTGATCCCATCAGTCTGTGCTTGTTTCATGGGACCAGAATCAGCATTCCACCAAATTCAGCTCCTGCATGAGAGCCAGCAACAACCAGGAATTGTTTCATTCTATGTCTTGTAGCAGGGTGGTTTGAATAACATCACAATTTTCTGTGCTGTGGCTCCTGTCTCGGCCTCGGAAATACTGCATGGTGAGTCGTGAGGTGTTTGTGATGCTTACAATGGTTCCAAGCCCCTCTGGCACTGGCGTACATGTGGCAGAATGTGAAGGGTTTCAAAAAAATGGCACGAAAAATTGTTCGTCTGTTTGTTTAGTGCAAAAAGGGAGGGGGTTGGGAGGATGTTGCATCATGGGAGGACAAAGATCTTCCCAAAAGCCCCCATGGCTAGTTGCACTGTGGGATAGCTACCCCTGGTGCTCTGCTTTGTTCATTGATGCAAGCGCGGCTGGTGGGGATGCAATTCCCCGATGCACTGAGCGTGGTGTGATCACGCTCATCTGACTTCATTAGTTCGGCGGATGAATGTTGACAAATTAAAATTGACTTCACTTTGCAATGTAGACATATCATCTAATTGTCTCCTGAGTGTATTGCTAACTCAAACTGAAGATGGCAAAAGCCAAACACCTCTTCCCTCCTACAAGCCCTCCACAACACCATCATTCTTGTTCACATCCTCAGGGTCATCTTAGTGTTTTATTATTGCAAGTTATTTCAGCACAGTTATTTATTGTTTCATCTTGTGTCTGTTCTAGTCAGAATTTTAGATTCATCAGCTTGATGAAAAAGAAGAAAATTACCATGTAGTACCTTTATCCAGAAGGGCCTCAAAAGGCCACAGTATATGAAGTATAGCTGGATCTCATACACCAATGAAATGCTATAAAGGTGGAACACAACAGTTATGTAGCAGTGTTTCTTTTTAACTAAAAAAAAGAAAAAGCATCTTTTGGAGAAGTTGGAATGTGGATGTAGGGTTAAACGGTTATTCAGAAGTCCTATAAATTATATATAAAAAAAAACTCCAAAAGAAAGTACCTTCTGTAACTTTCTATCACCACACAGGGATACCGGTTAAGTACTTAGTGGGAAGACTGTCACCAATAGAATTTTATATAATGTCCTTATTTTCCTTGGTGTTATATCCGACTATTGATCA
The DNA here is from genome assembly GCF_026122565.2 of Emydura macquarii macquarii. Taxonomy (NCBI): domain Eukaryota; kingdom Metazoa; phylum Chordata; order Testudines; family Chelidae; genus Emydura; species Emydura macquarii. Next base: position 12,569,511 of record NW_027130520.1, on the reverse strand, counting down.
GACTAAACTAAACAAGATTTATACAATAGCATTCTGTGTTCTAATCTCCATATATTTATTTTTTTCATCTGCATTTCTATTATATTTACACAAATTTTTGGAAGAGTGAATGTGTTCGTATTTAGTAGGTTGAGGTATTAAAAAATCATAAAAAAACATATTGACTTAATGTAATGGCTTAGTTTAGTGTAAAGTGGCAAAAGATACCTGGAAATTAACGTGTCACCAGCTTATAAACCTCTCAGTATAACAGAAAATAAGAGCCTTCAATAACATACATGTCCCCCAAAAGGTTTGGTTTTTATTAAAACAGCAAATTTAAGAAATTATTGCAGTGTAATGAAACACTTTTGTAACTAAACATACAAAAAATGAAAAATATATTCCAATTTCTGGCATGACTTACATAATACAGAAACAAAAATACTGTACTCAGAATTAACGTCAAACTTAAAGACTGGCATGTTGGGCAAGGAAGGTTCTTATTCTTTGTAAGAGTTCTTTCTTTACGCTGTCTGGTACCAAGGCTGAAATACAAATAAAAAAAGCTGGTAAGAAATAGGGCAAAACGACAAAGATATGCACATCAATGTAATGCAGTATAACATAAGTTGCCCCTGTAATTCTTTTGATGCATGATAGACTTTCCTAGAGCACCACCAAGCCAATTCAGCTAACAGAGGTGGTAAACTTGGAGCCATAGTCAATGATGCACACAGTCTCCTGTTGGGGTTGGAAAGCAGTTGCTGGCTGGCACAATCAAGAAGGAAATAACTGGAATACTTAGAAGGAAGGCTTTATATTTGGCAGTAGGTGGGATGCAATCAGCAGCAAAGGATCTGACTCACTTTTTAGTCTACTGGCTCAATTCTCAAACTGAAGAGCTAGAGGAACTATACAATAATGAACACCTAGGGTCCAAGAACAGGAATTTAGAAATTTCATTTCTGAGCATACTGAACAAGCATTTTTTTAAAGCAACTTTGACACTAGAGGTTTCCCAGATGGCCTGACTGGCTGTGGGGCGACTGAATGGACTGCAAAAAGAAGACTGTAACACAAAGCATGTTTCTTCATGAGATGTGAATTGTCTCTTTGCTCCTGCTCTTTTAGTGTTTCCCCTCAGATATCCCACTGCCTTGTTAACCGCGCCTCGCAGAGGTCTCCAGCCAAAATAACAGAGACATGAACACATCTCTCCCATACGCCACACACACAACCCTATTTATGTCAATGAAACCAATGGGACCATTTAATTGTTATGCAGATTTTTCTTCTTTAAAAAAAGTCAAAGATTTTTTTAAAATTCATGAGTCAGGACAGAAGCCATAAGGTTTTCATGGCAACATGAATTTACACATGTAGCCCATTTGTGGTTACTAATTAGGCTATTACATATTTTCCTCTTTATGCAATGTGGGCAAGTTATTGGTGCGCTGACAAAGTTTCTAGAGTATTTAAAAGTGTAAGATTAATATGGCATTCATAGTTTTTTGCATATTACTTTTCTTACCTCTACCTTTGGGAGTGATTTCTGCCACCAAGTCATCAACAGTAACATGCTCTAACCCCTTTTCTTTAATTACATCTAGGGGAGACCAAGAAAACCACCTGAATAATTTGAATCCAAAGATTACAATACAAAATCTGCATATGTAGATCATGCTATTAAATTATACATTTGTAATCCTACTTTGGATTTAATCTAATTCATATTATGGTGCTGAGATTACTATAGCAACGGGCTTGGTACAAGAACCTGAAAAGACAATCAATAAGTTCATTAGACCAACATTTGTCAAATCTGTACTCTATATACCAGTGATAGGCACTGTCTGGACATGTAGCACTGCAGCAATTATTTATAAATCTTTGAACTGCAACCAGAACAAGACTATAATTTCAGTTAAATATTATACTTAATGTTAACTGGAAACATAATGCATAGCTATAAAGATTTTAAGACAGTTAAAGAGATAAACACACCAATACTATACTGTCAATTACTCAGGAATATAACAGCAATTTAAAAAAAAACCCTTTAGACAGATTAGATCTATAGCAAACGTGCACAATATTTTCCCTGTTCAAGTTTTAGTGCTTTCATATGCATATCAGTATTATTTCTGAAAGAATCCCTTTACTTAAATATAGTAAATACTTTTGCAAAATGCAGAACCCAATGTTGAAATGAATCTCAACTTCGATTAGTATAGTCCTGTTCTGCTGGAATATGCTCTGTACTTTTAAATGAGGACTCTTGTAACTAATAGTGTAAAATGTTTCAGTTGAGAATAGAACTGAAAAATCTTAGCATTATAAACTACAGAAAAATGTACTTAAACTGCCATCAAATGTGCCATTTGGGCACAGTAAATCTGATCTGAAGAAACTTTAAAAAACAATATTCAAAGTAAGGCTTTTTTTTCTTAGCATCAAAACAATCATGTGCTGGCTTAGAAAGTTGCTAGCCCCCCATGGAAGCTGAAAGACCATTTTGGTAATAAGAGTTTTATCTATATTTAATATATTAACTGTTTACCATTACTATCAACACTTGAAAACAAAATTTTCATACTTAGCAGTTTCCTTCATCTGAGGCTATGGCTACACTGACGGCAGCAATCAGATCAATTTCTCTGGATCGACTGAGTGGTCAGTGAAGACCCGCTCAGTCGATCCAGAAATCGACGTTCTAAGACCACCTTCACAAGTGGCATAGTGCTGTGTCGACGGGAACACGGTTCCCGTCAGTGCAGTGCAGTGAAGATGGCGCAGAGAAGAGGAGCAGAGAAGTTGACGGGAGTTACGCAAGTTTTTTGAGTAGCTTGTATAACACTTCCGGGATTCGGTGGCAGTTGACGGGAAAGCGTAGACAGGGTCTAAGTCGGTGATCTTGTTTTCATGAAAAATTTCCACTAAAAGGAATAAATGCATAAATTCCCTCCCATACCACACATCTCCAGAATATATTTTAGTTGTCCAAGAAGGTATCAATGGATCTTAAAGAAATGGTCTAGCACAGACCATTATTTATGGCATACCTCTCTACTGCTGCTCTTGCTTTAATCTTCTTGTAATATGAAAATCACTAGTCAAAATGAAAAACTATATTGGAATCAGTTCTTTAGACGTTAGCAATCAAGCAGTCACACATTTTAGAAGTTCAAATATGGCAGACCTTGGTAAGTATAGTGAGGTCCAAATCAGAGGAAATTTCAAAAACTTTGGCTCAGCCAGACATGTCAAAATGCATTTTGAGCTACTTCGGCTGCATGAGAATTTGTGAACAGAGATACATCCAAGTTGATCCCATAAACCAGTGTTTCTCAACTTTCTAAGATGCAAGTACCCCGTAACTTCTGAAAATTTTAATAAGTACCTTAACACTCAATTTTCCACGGGATTTTATATTTATAGACTAATGTGAGCCATATGTTGGAAGAAGGGCTGAGTATATAAGGCTGTGATATGACAGATGTCAGATCTAGGTGTGGGTAGGGTTACCACCTTTACACCTGGGATGCACAACTCAAGTATGTACCTGGGCTAGAGGTGATGTTGGCCAAAGCTACGAGGCTTTGAGCGGCATGCCAATGCTGGAGAATATAAAGCACCGTACCAAATTTTTTGCCATAGATTTGAGAGGAGGAAGGGGTGAGAGAGACAGGAAAAGAGGCAACTGGTAAAATCTGGGTCTCTCATAGAGCAGTGAAATTGACAAGTTTTCTGGACACTGGGCTTTGAGCCAGGGAAGGGGGCTGCCACCTGGGCAAGTTGCAGACAGCTGCTGCCTAGCTGCCAGCTTGGGAGGTGGGCGACTACCACCCAATCCAAGCTGGGGCAAAGGAGGCTTCTGTGCCGGCTGGGACCCAGGAACGTGGGCAGGCGGCTGCTGCCCATCTTCCAGCCGAGATGCTGGCAAGATGCAGGAGGCTGCCACCGGGCTACCACCTGGGAGCTGGGACTCGGCAGGAAGCGGGGGGCCGCTGCCCACCTACCCCAGAAGCTAGCGGCTGCCGCCTGCCTCCTAGCTGGGAGCTGTAACCAGGTGGGAAGTGGGGGGCTGCTGCCCACCTCCCAGCTCAGAGCTGGGACCTGGTAGGAAGCAGGTGGCTGCCACTTGCCTCCCCCAAAAGCCAGTGGCTGCTGCCTGCCTACCAGCTGGGACCGGCCAGGAAGCAGGTGGCTGCAGCCCGGCTTCCCAGGACTGTGACAGCTGCCGCCCGCCTCCCAGCTGGGAGCTGTGACCTGGCAGAAAGCTGCCACGCACCTTTCCGAAAAGCCAGCGGCTGCCACCTGCCTCTCAGCTAAGACCGGGCGGGAAGCAGGCGGCTGCAGCCTGGCTTCCTGGGGATGTAGTGGCTACCACCCACCTCCCAGCTGGGAGCTGTGACCTGGTGGGAAGCGGGGGGCTGCCGCCCACCTTCCCGAAAAGCCAGTGGCTGCCGCCTGCCTCTCAGCTGGGAGCTGTGACAGGGCAGGAAGCAGGCAGCTGCAACCCTGCTTCCCGGGACTCTGGTGCCTGCCACCTGCCTCCCAGCTAGGAGCTGTGACTGGGCGGGAAGTGGGCTGCTGCCGCCAGGCTTCCCCGGAAGTCGGCAGTTGCTGCCTGCCTTCCCTTCTCTTCCCCCCCTCCCCGAGTACCCGCTGCCTGTGTCTTGTGTACCCCCAGGGGTACGTGTACCACAGGTTGAGAAACTATGCCATAAACCACCAAGGTGAATAAAGGTGTAATGGGAAACCATCCCATTACATAAAGCATTCATAACCTGCCTTGTCTGAGATGTTTTCTCGCCCAATAGCGTCACCTATATCTTATTCAAACTGACCTTCAGGCAGTCAAACTTTCATCTGGAACTCTTATTTGGCTAGAAGTGATGCACCTATTCTTCTATCTTAGGCAAAAACTAAGGATATTGAGTGTTGTTAACCTTAATTACCTTTACAGTGTGCCTTCAACTGATCCTTCCAGCCACATTCAATTAATTTGGCTCTCAGAAGCTCTTTAAGGCTGTAAAGATGACAAAATTAAACACACAAGAAGAAAAAGTGGTTCTAACAGCAAAGAAAGAATATTTCACTTCAAAGCAGATTACAAAAAATACATCACTGATATTTTCTCTCTCTCACAAAATAACTTTGTATACCCTACTGCTTTAAGTAACTGTAAGCCTTTGTATGCACAATTACACATTACTTCATTATGGGAAATAAAATAAGCTACTGTATCCTAAGGGATCCAAGATGGCCTGCTGTAAGAGTAAATGACTTTCAGCATAAGTAATGTGATATCAAAGAAACACTTGAAATTCTGGATTTGAAGTATCCAAAGTATGTTTTCATTGGAGATTTAAACTGGGCATTGAATATCCTACCATATTTTTATCATCAGAGAAGTCTGGGAAAGAAGGAATGTGCATGGTGTACACCTCATCTCAACACAATCAAAAAGTGCAGAACAAAATGACAAGGATTCAAGTCAGTTTCACTCTATTTTATTCCTTCAGCTATTGGTGAAGGAGCACAGGAACAAGCCTCCTTTACTCCAAAGGGGTACACTAAGTATTGATCCGCTTTCCCATACCTAAAGAGGTGAAGGAGAAACAAATTACAATAAGATGTGGTGAACTAGCCTAGTGGCTTAGCAGCAGAAATTTCAGTCCTCTCTTCCTAGGGCTGGCAGCCCACTTTGCCTTTGAGCATCCTCCTTTGCTCTAGCAATCCCGCATTTTTGACCAAAGGAGATGCACTAACAGGCTGAAGTGTTCATTCTAGTCCTCTTTGACCAGTCTGTTAAGACATAAGATGTTTGGATGAGAAAGGACAAGGTGGGGATTCTGAAAGACCAAAGAAAAAACAATGCTGGTAGCATTGCTGTTCTAGATATTTTGACTTCAGGAAAAAATTCTACTGCTCCACTGTTATATATAAACAGTACACAATTCTGATACAGTTCTTAGATTTTATTTGTGCAAAAATATTTCAGGGAAACAACTTCTCTACACTCCCTCTGCCAAAAAAGTAGATAAAATTTGTTTTACTCTGATTTAAGAGTAAACAATGTCTCAATATACTTTCAAGCATCCTAACAGCAAGTATGTCTTCTTTCAAAGCACTGACTATTCCAAAACATATAGTCACAACCAGGAGGGGAAGAAGCAAAAAATAACATGGCAGTGGTTCACAAAAGGTGACAATGGGACGGAAAACATCCATGAGAGAGGACCTCTCTCTTTCAAGGGTCTCAAAAAATGAAGGAGTCGGAGATCCACTGATGCAAGGAATCTTCAACTTAGAGCATTCTGAGGAAAAGGGAGAAAAAGTGCATAAAGAATGAAGGGTGAGAGAGAGGGATGAGGAAGAAAAGAGTTGAGAAAGCAAAGAACGTAAGTTCTGGGTGAGAAATTCCATTATCCAGTCTCTTCTGGCTACCAATTCACTGTTAACTATATAGCTGAAAGTCTAAATGAGAGATATTGATATTCCTCTCCCCTTCAGAAGCATGGGAGAAGAAATTCAAGCACAGGAAAAGGAAACTGCTCCTCTCCCTCTTGGCCTGAAAAAAGAATGAACTGCAATGTCTTTGTTTAACAGTGTAATTTTAGATCCATACAAAGAGATTTTCTGCATTAACAACACTGGATGAAGTGTTCACTTGGGATTTATAAGCCAACTTTCCCACCTATTGGTATGGCACCAACTTTTTTGTTTTAGTTAAAAACTGGCTGAGGACATTTATTTTTCCTTACTTTTGAATTTGAATTAAGTCTTCTTTACCTGTATAATACACAAGATTTTCCCAACTGTTTTGCAGCATTTGGAATTATAGACAGGATTTCAGCTTTTTTACTATTCAGGACTTCATTCATGCTTCATCACTTTATGACATTTAATGAACATACAAACCCATATAGAAAAAACAATCTACTTACCGTTCTCGTTCTCCTGTTTCTATTAATTTTTGGTTGATAGTTGCTCTCATCTGTGCATCTTTATTCATTTTGCAAACCTAGATTTCCACAGCAAATCTGTAAAATTATAAAACAAGATTTTAACAGCCTTCTTTACTAATCATTTGCAACATAAAAACCATACGGAATTAAATGATTAAATTTCCCTTATGCTCTGTACAGTCTGTTAGGCCTGGTCCCATAGTAGAAAATTAGGTAGGTTTATCTATGTCAGTCAGAGGCATGAACAATCCATACCCATGCGAGCACTGTTAAACCAACCTATGTCCTTGTACAGACAGTGCTAGATTGATAGAAGAATTCTTCCAGCAACCTAGCTACCACCTCTCAGGAAGGTGGTTACCTGTGCCGATAGGAGAAGCCTTCTCATCAGCATAAGTGATGTCTACACTGACACACTACAGTGGTATAGCTGCAGTGTTTTAAGTGTAACCGAGTCCTTAGTTTTTGTCATTTATTTAATTTACACAATTAGACAAGAGAAAGAGGTTAGCTTAATTTACTGAAGACAGTCACAATATGTCATCAATCATATACTGTCTACATCAGAAATACTGATTATCAAAACTCAGCAAGGTGATCACATGAGTGCACCTTACTGTCCTCACATCAATTCAGTAATTCACTGATGACCCAGTCAAATTATACATGATAATCTCTGCTTCTTGATTAACTAGTGGTTTCTGCATATTCACTTCCACTTTAAAATGTTGGTAAAAGGAGAAAAAACTGTCTCAGTTCTTAAAGTTCAGTACAGTGATGGTGTAGCCATAATGGTCCCAGGATATTAGAGTCAGAAGGTGGGTGAGGTAATATCTCTTGTTGGATCAACTTTTATGTTGGCGAGAAAAGCTACTGAATTTACACAGAGCTCTTCTTTAGATCAGAATAGCGCTATGTAAACTCAAAAGCTTGTCTTCCTCACCAATAGAAGTTGGTCCAATAAAAGATACTACCTCACCTACCTTGTCTCTCTACAGTTCTTAAATTTATTGACCCTAATTAGATTGCCAGATATTTTGATGAACGTATGTAGAAAACTTTTGCTACTAAATACCAGAGCTTCCTGTGATATGTACACACGATAATGTCTCCAACACTAAAGGTAAGGTAGAACAGATAAACCACTTGGTAGTTAAGGCCTTGTCCACACTAGAAAATTAAGTCCACATATTTATGTTCATAAAAGGACAAACAGAACTGACTTGAGCCACTTCATATCCACCGCTCTATCATCTTACCTTGAAATCTGATAGTTCAGATCTGATTTGAGGAAAGGCTGCTAACTGCCCTGAGCTATGAAGTGGTTCTAGGACAGTCAAATGAGAAACGAGACAACCAAATTCAGCTACTTTTGTGTCAGTCATACTGAGCTGGTAGCCCCCCCTCTCCTCCCTGTGTAAGGATGCAAGGGCCATCACAGGTGCTGCAGCACAGATTTAGCAAAGTGGAGGGGTGAGATATTACAAGATGAGAAAAGCTGAGTTTCAGATAACATTCAACCAAAGGGCCTTTGTACCTTTCCCCTTCTAAAATCTCTCCAGGAGCAAGGCAGAGACTCCGCAGCACATCTGATAGAGGGGGAAAACCACCACCACGCCCGAGTGACCCACCTCACTCCCAGAGCAGCAACCAGACCCCCGACTCCGCAGCACCCCGGCTGCTAGTTGCCTGTCTTCTCCCTCCCCATCCTCCACCATCAGCCAATGATCAGACCTTTCTCTCGCACCCCACCCCACCCCGTGACCCGCTCTCTGCCCACCCCTCCGCCACCTAGTGACCCGCCCTCTCTTCCCATCCTCCAGCTAGTGGCCGCCCCCCGGCAATAACCAGAGACCGCTTCTCCCCAGTGGCCAGACCCCGCCACCCCTTTTCCCCGGGCTCTGTGGGCCGAGCAGGCGGAGGACGGTGCACCCACTGCGGGGGAGGGATCACCACAGCTCAGCCGCCCGGCCGGCCACGCCACGGCAACATGGGGCCAAGTCAAAGCTCGGCCGGAGTCCGCAGCCAGCCGACGGCTGCCCCCCGAGCCGGGCTGGTCACCACGAGCAGCTCCTGGCCTCCCTCCCCGCGAGCCGGGCTGCGCCCCACGCCGGGGAGCTCGGGCCTGGCCCCAGAGCCCGGAACCCAAGCGCGCAGCGCGGGGATGTCGGGCCGAGCCCCGCGTCTCCCCGCCCGCTGTGAGCGGGACGCGAACCCCGCGGCGGGTTCGCGCGGAAAAGCCCCCAGGACTCACCCCGCGGCGGCGCGCCCAGCCCTAAGGCAGGAAGAAGAAAGCGACGCCCGCCCCCAGTGGCCCCACCCGAGCGCCGCGCCCGCGAGCGAGCCGAGCTCCGTCCAGGCCGGCTGTGAACTGAGCTGAGCTGAGCTGGGGACTAGGCTGCTGCTGCTGCTGCGACTGGCTGGGCCTGACCAATGCGCTGCCCCGCCCCCTGCGCACGGGGGAGCCTGGGAAACGGAGGGCGCGCCCCCTCCCTCAGTTTAAAAACTACAACTCCCAGTATGCCCCACGGTCTGGGCGCTCGGACGTGCCCGTTCCCTTGGGGCCTAGAACTACAATTCCCAGCGTTCGGGGCGACCGGCAGCCGCAGCCCGGCGCGGCCGGAGCCCTAAGACTACTACTCCCAGGGTGCTCCGCGCGCTCGGTACGCTCGTTACCTGAGCCCGTGACGTCCCCTGCTCTCCCAGCTCTGGCTGTCTGGGAGCCCGTGGTCCACGCGCGCGCGCCGCGCTCGGTTTGTTACACCAGCTTCCTTCCGAAAAAACTTTCCCTCTCGCCTCGAGTCGGCTCCCGGCTCCGCGGGCCCGGATGGAGGCGGCGGCGAACTGCTCCCTGCGGGTGAAGCGGCTGCTCTTGGACCCCAAGTTCGAGGGCTACAAGCTCTCCCTGGAGCCGCTGGCCTGCTACCAGCTGGGGCTGGACTCGGGTGAGGGACGCGGCTGTGGAACGGCGGAGGGGCAGGGGAGGCGACTGGGAGGGGGTTGCTCGGGCTCCTGCGGGAGCCCCTGGGCGGCAGCGCTCCGGATGCTGCTGGGGCCAGGTCTTTCCTTGCGGGAGCCGCGTTTGTTTGGCCCTTCTCCCCGCCGCGGGTTGCGTTGCTCCGTCCCAGATGCTGGCCCCCAGCCGGAGGTGGCTGCTCGTCCGTGGAGGGCGAAGTTATTCCGGCTCCAGGTGGCTGGCCAGCTGCTCTTGTGCTCGCGTCTCCGGCAGGGTAGGGGCTGGGTAGACGTTCTTCGGGTGCGTGGGCAAAGCCCCCCGCCGCGCAAAGCACAAGGGGAGGCTGGCTGAGACGCTTTCAAGGAGCCTGTTCCAGGTTTTGGTGCACTAGCCTCAGAGCCGTGTCTACCGCACAGGCGGAGGTCGCCTGTGTCGGTCAGGGGGCCTGCGGTCCTTGACTGATATACCTGTGCTGGCAGAAAACTGCAGTACTCCCGGGGTAGGCCTGGGCTTTCATTAGGGCCCCTGTCCGTCTTCAGGTCATTTTTGAGATCTGACTTTGGGGGTTTTTAGCATTTCGTCCTTAATATTTCATTAACACGTGGTTATGGTACTCCCCTTTCCCCATACAGATACATCAAGAGTGTAGTAATCTCTTGTAGAGTGGTCTTTGGAGCCTGCACTGTGCGCCAACTTTTTATCAGCCTTTTTCTAATAGGTGTCCTGATGACTTTGAAGCCCTCAGCTCTTCTGGTTTGTGGAAGAGCTAAGAAACCACATTTCCTTCCTTTCCCCCCTCTGAGACTTCTGACATTGTGTTTGTCTCCAGGCCTCCTGATTTCTGTTGGCAGAGATGTTTCTGTAAACTTCCTTCAGCCTATATTTTTTTTTTTTGGGGGGGGGGGGGGGAGTCCTTGGTGAATAGCTCCAGTGGCTGTCTTTTTAGCCTGGGTAAGATATGAACAGCTGCAGGTGAAACTGACATGTTCTTTCTTAGTTGCAAAGTTGCTCACAGAACAGCAGCTCTGAAACTGATGTTGAGGCCTTTTAACCTCACTCTTTTCTTGCCTGGGAATGTTATGAGTAGCAGTAGAGATACAAGAACTGCCTGTATGCAGACCCTAGTATTGCCAACCTTAACTGTTTAAAGATCATGATATGGACTTGAAAATCATAAGATTATCCTAAAAATTCATGACATTTTCAAACCAAATTTGGGGTTCTTTTGATTTGCCTTTTGGTTTTTGAGCCTGTATGGCTCACTTTTTCAAGCTTTGTCTCTGCAGCCATAAGGGCTAGAGATGTACTCTATTTTTTTTTTAATGAAAACTGAGATTTTTATATAAAATGGCTATAAACTGGAGTTTTAAGAAAAACACCAAATGTTATAGGACTTTGGATAAAATCAGAAAAATTAGCATCACTGAGACTTTCCAAGAGATTGCTGCATTGGTTTATATCTGGTTAATATTTGAAAGGTTACCTGCATAATCAACAGGGCTGTTTTTTTGTTTTTGTTTGTTTTAACTTAAAGCTTGAATTTTACAAAATTTGATGTTTCAGGCATGGAAAAAAACTTGCCGGTTGTCATTGTACTATGGTTAACAGTGCCTAGAGGCATCAGTTGGGGATCAGAGTACCATTGTGCTAGATGCTGTACAAACAGCAAATAAAAATAGCTCCTGCCCCAGAGAGCTTGCAGTCTAGGATTCATGTTTCAGGGCATGTCTTGTAATAAAACATTAATCGTGTTGTCATGGGCAAGACATCTTATTGATCAGTTTTATAAGCTAAATAATAAATTATTGATTCCATGCTTTGTAAATGTTTCATAAATAAACATTTATTAGGATCATAAAGTGCTTTTATAGGTTATAAATTAACTTTAGAAGCAAGACTTTAATGTTCAGCCCATGAGAAGAGCATATGTAGTTTTATTTGATGGTTTTGGAGTAGCTGAAATGTAAGTCCCTGTGTAGTTTTTATTAATTTATATTACAGTAATGACCAAAATATGATAGGTGCTGTAAAGTAGAAAGACAGAGACCCTGCCCTGAAAAAGTTGTAATCTGAGTGCTTGATCTTGCCTTGCAAACCATCCGATGGATCCTGTGCCCATGAGTCCTATTAAAATCATGAGGTGGACTCAGGCTACGGCTAAACTGACGGCGGCAAAGTCGCTGCCGTCAGATCGATTTCTCTGGATCATCTGAGCGGTAAGTGAAGACCCGCTCAGTCGATCCAGAAATTGACATACTAAGACCACCTTCACAAATGGCGTAGCGCTGCGTTGACAGGAACGCAGTTCCCGTCGGCGCAGTGCAGTGAAGACAACGCGCAGAAGAGGAGCGGAGAAGTCGATGGGAGTTATGCAAGATTTTTGCATAGCTTGTGTAAACTCCTGTTGACTGCTGCCGAATCTCGGAGGTAAGTGTAGACAGGGTCTCACAGAGTTGTGTGTGCTGTACTAAATGAAGGAACCTAAGAGTATGGCAATAGCTAAGACTTCCTGAAGATGCATGCATAGACTTTGCCGTATTCTATTCTGGCAGAGCTTCTTAGATGATGCGGTAGTAAGATCAGTAAAAGAATCTCAAATGCTCATGTGTGGAACTTTATTCATGTGAGTACACTGGAGACTATGTGCTGTCTAAAATCAGAGGCTGGAGAGTGGCCTAAGTAGACCAATGGTCTAATCTGGAATTCTTGCTCTTCCATACTATATATTTGTATTTATATTATGTTTGTTTACTGTACAAACTGGACCTTGGGGCAATTTAGTTGGTGGAGTCTGTTCTATCAGAATATTCTTGTCTACTTTTCGCTAGACACTTATAATGCAGTACCAGTTTACTAAAGTAACCATTTATGAATAACTTCACAGCAATTTACTGTTTGACTTCATCAGAGCTTTACTTTTACAATTGACTTTGATGAGAGAGAGAAATCTGTTGTATAAGCACATGTATGTAAGACTTCAGCTGTATCATGAGCACACACAAACTGTTAAAGGACCTTTATTAAGATTGTAAACTAAGCACTCAAAGTGAGGAAATGCCAGAATTATGGTTGCCTGAGCAACTTCAGTTTAGACTCCCTTTGTGTATGCATTATAATGGTCACATACAATTTTTTCCACAGGACTCCCTAATAATGTTCTTTTAACACATTTTTTGTGTGCAATTTCAAGCTATTTAAAAAAGTAAACTGAAAAGACAAATTCCATCATGTCATGTTGAGACACACGGTTTGTCAGCAGGTTTGGAATCTTAAGATCCACTGCAGAGAGCTCCACTACTTGAGCTAAAGAAGTAACTGGTAGCATTAGTAGGTTATCACTCGCTGTGTGGACCAGCACTAGTGGTGGGGTGGGACACTTTGCCAGTTAGTTTCACAGATGTTTTAGGTCAGCAGAGGAATAGTGTGACTTGAGAATCTTGGATTCCATTCCAGGCTGTGGAGGAGAGTGTATTCTAGTGGGCACAAAATGTTCTGTTCTAGTTCAGTCTCTCCCACACTTCAGGCTTCTCATCCCAGTCCCTTTGTCTTCATCTAGCTAGTCCCAATCCCTGCCCATGGCTCCTTATCTGATTTCAGCCTTCCCTCCTCCCACATTACTGGTTCACAGTTTCCCAACCCCTGATTCCCATCCCAGCTTCCAGTTCCAGACTCCACACATGGCTTCACGTCAGTGATCCAGTGCTGGTTTCCTTCTCCCCCTCCTGCCACCCTCTAATTCTAGTTTTCATCTGCTCAGGTTCTGCTCTTGTTCCCTCTGCATTCCAATCAGGCAGCTCCCTCCTCCACTCTGATTGGGCCAAGTAAGAGGGCATTAAGAGCACAGGAGAGACAGGCTCCTTGCTCTCAGTTCAGGTGTCCAGACCCCGATCTGGGGCAGCCTAGAGCTGCAGTTGCAGGAAAAGCCCTGTTCAGCCAAGACTGGAGCAGGTTCAGTGTGGTTGGGATCTTTGGGGAATTTAACTACTCAAATCTAGGAAGTCTTTACTGAGCATGTGTAAATTGTGATTTTTACAAAGGCTTTTAACTTTGACCAAATGTGGGTGGATTTTCTCAGGGGCTGCAAAAGGCACTTCTCTGATACAAAGGTCACGCCCATGCCAAATTTTAAACCCTTGCTGCAAAGCATGGGGCACTAGAGCTGTTAAAAGAAAAAGTCTCCAGAATTTTTAAAGTGTGCCCAACAATGTATTTTTCAGAAATGGCTGACATTTTCTCCCAGAAAGTCAGCCCAAGACAGTTTCCCAGCATGAAAATTTCAGCCCAAACAAAAGTGTCCACAAGTTTAGTTAAATATGGTGCTCCTGTGACTAATACGGGTGCAAAAGAAAACCATTTAATTTTTACTGTAAATTAAAAAAACCTTGCTAATAGTTTTTAAAGTATAAATAAATGAACATCAGATTGGAGGTAAACATGATCAGACATACTTTTTTCTCCTGAAAATTTTGAACGTGGGTGAAAGTATCACCTAATTAAAAACGTCAAGAAAATGTCAAATGCATGATCAAACTGATAATGTCTGAAAAATATTTAAGGAAATTTGTATGTGGGAGAACCCTAATGTACTGACTTCTCTCAACTTAAAGAAACCTTCCCCTCTGCCCAGCCTAGAAAATAAAAGAATGAGACAAAACTCTTTAAAATAAATCAATAAAGTTGGGATATTAAATAATATGGTCATTAATAAGAGACCTCCATGAAATTATCCTCTTCAGCTTTCGTCCTGTAGTGTGGGTCACAGGGTGGAAGCTGTCAACTTCTGGGAGTTGCAGGGACCCCGGAGCTCTCAGCTGCCATAAGTGGCAAGAGTCCCGGAGTTCTGGGTAGAGGAGGCGGCTCTCAGCCACTGCAGGGGCCCCGCAGCTCTGAGCTGCTATCGGTGCAAGAGTCCATTGCTGTGTGCAGGTGCAGGCAGTGGGGACCTCCCGGCTTCAAGCTGCTGCAGGCAGTAGAGACCCCGCGGCCCCCAGCCGCTGCAGGCAGTCACACAAGCGTGAGCTGGGGCGGACCCTGGAGCCCCAAGCCACTGTGGGCAGTGGGGGCACCCCGCTGCCATCATGGGCAGACCACGGGAACCCAGCGGCGGCAGGGGCCCTGCATCTCTGAGCTGCGGCTAGCTGCAGAGTCCGCTGCTTTCTGCCAGCGCGGGCAGCGGGGACTCCCGACTCAGCCGCTGCAGGCGGTGGGGACCTTGCAGCCAGCAGGCAGCCCTGCAACTCCATCAGGCAGCCCTGCAGCTGTGAACAGGGGCTTTGATGGGCGGTCCACAGAGCCTCGTTGGCCCTTGCAGCTCCCACCCGCCCCAGGACTCCCCACAGCTTCCAGCACCCCAGACCCGCCTCAGGCTGTGGGGATACCCTGCAGCCTCCAGCCTCAGCAACGCACCCCAGAGACATCACCCATGGCCAGGGTGGACATCAGAGCCCTGAGCCACCACCGGGAATCCTGGAGCAGCTACAGCACTCGGTGGGGGACCCAGAGCTGGAACTCCCTGTGATTGCTGCATCCTCCCTCTCCTGCAGTGAGACTAGGTCTCTCATTCTCCACCCTCAGGCATTTGGTCAGGCTCCCGCCCCCCCTGTTATTTTTAGTAGAAGTCACAGACACGTCAGGACTTCCGTCAATTTTTGTGTATTGCCCATGACCTGTCCCTGAACTTTGCTAAAAATAACTCTGCCAAAATCTTAACCTTAGTCATTAATGTAACTTTAGAACTTTTAAAACAATAGCCTTTTTTGATTGTGAATGTTTTTATAATAGTCACACATACACCCCCTAAAATAATTCCTTAGCTGTGGTGAATATTTAAGTATTTCACCTGTGTGTAAGGGTTTAGAAATTAACTTTTTCATGATATGTTCGTTCTTTACTCTGCATTCAGAATCTCTTCATTCAGAATATCAACATAAAAACTTTTTTTTTTTTTTTTGAGGAAGCATTTGCCAAGTATGCCATTGTGTGATAGGTGACAGCAAAACTGCACAATAACACAGTCCACTGTTACACGGTTCAGAGGCACTGACTGAACAAGTAACTTCAGGTCAGGTTCCTTTCTTTCCATGCTGCCACATCTGGTGATACGGTTATTCATTATTTAATATTTATGTTTAATTTCTTAAATCAGGTTTTAAAACAAATAATTTATCCAGGAAAATATCTAAGGTCAGATCAGTAGGAACTATGCAGCCTATTTGGATCCAGGGAGGGTGGTCCTCGGCCTGTCAGAAATTTAAAGGCCTCAACCTCCCTCAACTGAAGGAGGGGCCACAGAACCAGGACACAACTTATTTCTTGGGACAACAAATGAGAGCTATGCTGATTAACACCAGCAGAGAATTGTTCTCCTCACCCAGTATTTTGTTAAGCATACATGAAGTACCAGGTTTCATCCACAAGGTGGCATAGCAAAGCAAAGAATAGCGATATGTGGGTGCATAGCATTTCATGTCCAAAGTGAAGGCAAATTAATAAGCAGTTGTTCTAAAAATGTTTACTAGTAGTTTTCTCAACCTAGAGTATATTCAAGACGACAAAACATCTAGAAAAGCTTGTATGACAGTTACTTTTCTCTGTTGGTTCATTGGACAATGCTTAGGATGACAGACCATGATCAGGTTTCATTTTAAAAAAATCGCTTTTTGGACAGTGCCCTATCAATACAGAAAAATAGTAGCAAAATTAATTACAAAAAATAAATCCCAAAACTTTCAAATGTGGATGAGGAGGCCTTGTTCCTTTTGAAATTTCTTGACACTCTTCTTAAAAGGCAAACAAAAACACACTGCATAGTGCTGATGAAGATGCTGATTTGACTGTCCTGGAGGAGTGTCATCATATTACTCTGTCAGGTCCTTCCTAACCAGGATCAAGGGGCATATAACATTTGAAGTTGGAAGTTAGTTTGGTGGTCTTTCCTATTAGGTCCTCTGCCTCTTTGCTGAGACTGCCAAGAGGGGTACAAGCTGTTCTTTTTGGTGTGTGCGTGTGCGTGTGGTGTTTGTTTTTTTGTTTAAAAAAAAAATGTGGACTCCTGTCCTCTTGGATCTGAATGAGACATCAACTCATTATGCTGGACAGTTGTCAGATGGTAATGATGTTTGGTTACTAATCTGGATGGATTTGAACCAGTGAATCAAAGGCTGCGTTTCCTGAAGCCATTGAATCCTTCAAAATTAGCTTTTTGTAGAAAGAACATTTATTTTCTGACTCATCTGGCTTAAATTTTCAGTCATTTTCTTTTAGCCTAACCTCTCTTCCTGATTTACCTTCCTTTAATCTCTTGGCGCCGTCTCCTTTTTTTCCTCTCTACTTTTTTGCTTCATCTCACTTCCATCAAGAAAACTTGAGCCTTGAGAACTATAGTTTAGCACTTCCTCACATAAACACTACTTGAGCATTTGGTACATGACAGCAGATGGCACTTGTGTACAAACTTCTTTTATTTGTTGAACCTTCCTAATTTTATTTACTTAGAGCTGAAATGTTTCTTAAGCAAAATTTTTTGGTATAACCTGAAGGACACTGACAAGAATCTTATGTGTTATTCAATATAACCATTAATTTGAACATTTAAAAGAAAGTACAATTTGAGACTTTAAGTCCCACACTTGGGACCTGTTTAATAACATCTCAATTTCATACAATACCTGACTCCAATTTATAGATAATTTATATAAAGCAGTTTCAGGTGTTTAGTGCTTTCTGAAATTATTTCAGGAGGGAAAATTAAACAAACTAGACCATTCATTGACGCACGTGTCCAAAGCATCCAGTGTTTTGTGAGTAATTAGTCATTCCAGATCAATATATAATCTTTTTATATGCTGCAAAAGCTCTGTCCCGCATTCTCATGCGTCTCACCCTTTTTCATAACATAGCTTCATAGCAGTTGTAGTTGCATAGACGGAAGATTGGGGTTCCATGAAGTGCTTTGAATGTTGGGACAAAAACATTGAATGTAATGCTATATTGTAGAGCGAACCAGTGTGTAGAGCAGAACATTCTTAGTGCACGCTATTGATTAATAGGCAGGTTGCTGAATTCAGAACCAAGTGGACCTTTTTCTTAATTGGTGGCTTAATTCCTGGGCACGATGCATTGCAATAATAAAATTGTGAATGTGTGAACTGCTGTGACCAAATCGGAATCTTCTAATATGAGGCACAGACTTCTGGCCAGTTGTTTTTTGAAGAGTTTTTAGCAACTGTGACTATTTGTCTGATTTGACTATTAGCATCTAAAAGCAACAAGAGGTCCAAAAAGACCCTATGATGATTGAATGGGAAGTTAATATGATGGAGGAGGTTGATACAGATATGGGGAATTCTTCACAATGCCTCTTTCCCCCTCATGTAACCTCTATTTTGCAGCAGTTTAGTTTTAATAAACTATTGATAGACTTGACAGAATTCAATTTTTTCATATAATTTTCATGGATATCTGTTTGTTTTTAAGCAATTTTCTGTTATTGATTTTAAATTTTCAGTTGTGCAATATTATGAGTTTTAAGCATTTTTAAAAATTTTTGTCTGTTTAAATTTTAACAGTCATGGGAAGTTATAGGGAGGTGGACAATTATTTACTGTCAGTAAATGCTGAGATTCAAAAAGTTAAAGCTTTAAAACTATTAAAGCACAAATTGTCAACATGTGAAAATATGCAAAGTAAATATCCTTAAATCAAACTCTATTTTCAAGAATCATTTTTCTTTCTTTGTCTACCTGTATATTTCAACTATCAATGGAAATATTTTTCCTTGGTTTGTGTGTGAATGGTGAAATTGATGTTTACTGACATTTACCAATAAAAATCTAATCCTCCCTTTTCAATTGATCTAGGTGCTGATGGCTCTTAAGTATCAAGATAGTAGAAGTTAATGCTGTTAGACAAAACCCAGCTGTACATTTTGCTATATACTGATGGCACTTTTACTTCTACTATTTAAAAATCTCCCCCTTCAGCTTCATGTAGGTGTTGAATAGGATAGAAGTAGAGGATTGAGCTTTGTAGGACTCCACAAGTGAAGGTCCTAGAAGTGCAGCAATAATTGCAGTTCAACCCTGTGGATTCAGTCTGAAAGGAAGGAGTGGAGCCAGCTAAGCATTCTATTCATCCCTTCTTTGTCTCCAAGACACATGAGATTTGATGGCCAACATGATCAAATGTCAAGTAGTAGCTTGATACTTGTATCGCAGTAATGCCCAAAGTGTTCAATCAGGATCCCACTGTGTTAAGTGCTTTAAAAACACACAAGAAGATGTGGTTCCCCTTCCCCC
The DNA here is from genome assembly GCF_026122565.2 of Emydura macquarii macquarii. Classification (NCBI taxonomy): domain Eukaryota; kingdom Metazoa; phylum Chordata; order Testudines; family Chelidae; genus Emydura; species Emydura macquarii. The sequence goes on along the minus strand of NW_027130520.1, from coordinate 12,550,303 downwards.
AAGGAGTTTACAGTCCTATGCAGAGACTCCCTTTTCAAGATAGAAAAACATAAGCAAAATGCTAATGGTATCTATCTTATTTATTTTCCCTTATCTAGGTGCTAACATGCTGCATGATTGCTAACCCAATGTGCCTTTCTTCCATCTTGCCTATCCCACAGAAAAAAATTTTGCTCTGTGTGAGTGAAGCAGCCAAGCACGTCATGCTTGTATTACGAAGGATGGTCTTTTCCTCATTTTTAATATAAAACTTTGTACTTGCAATGGATCCTCAGGAGTATAAGTGCATTAAATAAGTTTGATTAAACATGATTTAGAAATAAGTTTTAAATCCTAGAAAACTGCACAAGCAGCACGTGAATTACCACACATTTTGAGCACTGAAGTGAATTAATATTTATATCTCCTTGGGTAATTGCAGCTTTCCTAGTAAGTCCTGTATATTCTGGCAGTAAGACTGAAGAGAAAAGTTTTATATTCTATATTGCTTTATTGTTCAATTATACTTACAAAAATGGTATACCAAATCTGCAGAAAATAAATATTTGGGAGGGAGAAAGCTTGTTTGTGCTAATTTGATAGGCTACAATGTAATAGAAGTTGACTAGGATTTTTTTATTGTAAATTGTGATTTATAATCCATTCCCAGGTAAACCTACATAATAGGACTGAAATATTGTAGTTTAATTTCATGTATGTGCCATAAAAGGGACACACAAATGGTTTACCACTAACCAGTTAGTCCATTAATATGAATTAAAATTGATCATTGTTAGGATCTCCCTCCCCATTCAGTTCACACCTGCTCTTCAATCTTCCCTTGCCACTTCCATCAGTGCCCATTCTAAGGCTTTTTGTATCAGTACCTTCCAAGAATGTAAAACTTGACCATTTAAATAACTGGACCTTTTCTGGCATAGCTATCTCGTTTCATTTTTATATCTAAATTGTTCTTTGTAAATTGATGTACGTGTTTCTAGAATTTAACGTGTTATGGAAACACTAATATTTTATCAAGAGAAAGATACACTTTTGCAAGAATGAAATTTCTTTTGTATTTTTTTTAAAAACCCTGAAACATATTTATACTTTTACACTATAGCAGGGGCAGTCCATTTTTCTGGTCAGATCCAAATTTCTTGATCAAGGTATAATCAAAGTCCAGACTGCAGAGAAAATAATAATAAAAAGTAAATGAAAAGATTTTGGGATCCATTCAAAAGTGTCTGACGGTCTGGATTTGGCTTGCAGTCTGCCTATAGACTACCCCTGCTCTAGACCCTGGTCCTGTTAAGATTTAAGCATATGCTTAATTTTGGGTAGTGTCATAGAAATTAATGGGATTACTCATATAAATTAAGTCAATCTTATGCATAAGTCTTTGTGGAATCAAGGCCTTAGTGTCTGATTTTTCCTTTAACCACTGTTATCATCTTATGATGCTTTCTCCTTTACTTATCTTTATCTTAAATGTGCCTTGGACCTAACTGACTTTTTTCTCTTACACTTACCTTATAATACACAGCAAGGTTTTGTTTCCACTGAAGGGACTGATCTTGAAAACAACTGTTTGATTCCTTTAGCATATTTAGAGTACACAGTGTATCCACACAGACACGTGTTCCCAATGGTGAGCCCCCTACCAATTCGTATTAGACTTGCTTTGAGCTAGGCTAACCTTTTTGCCAATCTCTAATGGTGCAGTGCCACTGTAGAATGGAAGTGTTAGTGTAATAGTTCCAATGGTGAAAATAATCCTCCAGCTACCATCCTACAGTATCCAATTCAGTCATCTTTCTATACCCAGCTGCACAGAGATCAAGTTTGCTGGAAATTGCAGAATCTGTTCTTCCATTGCCATGGATGTGGAGAGACCTAACCACAGAGTTGTCTGCACAGTTTCTTAGTGTGGGGGAGGACAGGGATTTAGGAAGCCTATGCAGTGACTTCAAATGTTGTTTGTAATGGACAACAGCTCAACTGAGACCCACTGCAACTCACCACAGAAGGTGACGTTGGGGATGGTGAGGGCATGTTTACATGGATCCATTGGTCTGTCCAAAACAAAAGGATTAGGGCTTAGCAGGAGTGCAAGCTGTAGTAGTGGCTGTGAAGCAGCTATAGCTGGGGGATTTCTGCTCACAGCCACTTGAAAACTCCTCTCCCCAAAACCATTAAAACTAATTAAGCTGTATGTTGGCACCAGGAATTTCCTGTAAGAAAATGACACATTTTATTTTAGAATGCATCTGTTTTGAATATCTACCTATATTTTAATTACATTAAATTCTACCAGGAGCAACAGAACTGTATTTGGTGTGTTTGAAAAACATGTTACCAAATGAGACAATTTATCATTGCTTTCTAGGTGAAAATGCTTTAAACGCTTCAGTGTGTGAATCCTACTAAGCCAAAAATATTAGTTTTGCTAATATATTAGTACATGAAATAGATGTTATCAACTTGGTTCCACTGAAATAATTCTTGGATTATCTTTCCTGTGTTTGTTTAATTACAGTATATTCACCCTGTTCTCTGGTCTTCTCATTTTGGGGATCATAGCCATGTAGGGCTGGAAGGAATCTCAAGAGGTCAGATTGTCAAGCCCCCTGTGCTTAGGCAGGACCACCTATACCTAGACCATCCCTGATGGGTGTTTGTCTAACCTGTTCTTAAATCTCCATTGATGGGGATTCAACAACCTCACTTGGAAGTTTATTGCAATGCTCAACTATCCTTATAGTTAGAAAGCGTTTCCTAAACTACATCTCCCTTGCTTATCGCTTATCCTATCTTCAGTGGACATGGAGAATAATTGATCACTGTCCTCTTTATAACAGATTTTAACGTGTTTGAAGACCTGTTATCAGGTCTTCCTTCAGTCTTCTTTTCTCACAAAACATTCAGTTTTTTAACCTCATTATGTCAGGATAACATCTCTTTGATAAAGCTTCATTTCACAAACACTTCTAGAGTCATTTGGCAATAGCTGTCTTTAATTTCTCTGTAAGTGCTAACTATTGTAAAATATTCAACTAAAATGAACGAAAAATAAGAGACTTACTAATTCCAATCATCGCTGGTACATGGCTTCCCCTTTCTTTCTTTTTGATACTTTAAGTGAATCTTCTGAAAGTCTTGTGGAATGCGACAGAGAAGCTGAAAGCCGTTGTACAGTTTTGCATATCTGTATGATTTGGGCTGCCATGGGGCTGCTATGGTTAGTTTGTAAGCATCAATAGCTATGAAAAGGCAGACATACACAATCATTTTATAAAGGTTTTATGTAACTAACTTTCTAGGTGCTGGCTACCCTGGTCTGAAACCCAGATGTCATGTGGTGATGTTGTTGTTCAAATAACAAATATCACAGGATCTTTTTCAGGGGATAAGGCAACAAGCCACGTTTATTGTGAATACAAAAATTTGGTAAACAGTATCAATAATGCAAATACCAGGGAAACAGTATCAACACTAACAATATCAATATTGTGCTTTACCTAGTGATTACAAATACAGAGATTCTTGCTAATAAAGTATACTTCATTGACACATTTCAGTTGGTACTTTTATTCACACTCATACACACAGACAGGGAAACAGACAAACATACATAGGGGTCTCGCAGATGTTATAGTTACCAGCCTCTTGGTGCTTGTGGTAGTCACTGGCCAGGAGACTGTAGCACGAGGGTAAGGAGCAAGGTTCTGTCGATGCGCATCGGTACTCCTGGATGGTGTGGTGATGTAGACCTGAACCTGCAGCCTTCATCTTTCTGTTCCATTTTATAGGAAAAAGATCTCATGTAAGTCTATGGGTTTTTGCTCTGTCATGCTGCATCTGCATTTGGTGTGATCCTTAATCACCCACGTTGTTGCAAGCCTGATCAGATTTTGTCCTTTGAAGTGGGCTGACTCCAAAGTTATCAGGGTGAACTCCTCTTTGGCCAGTTGAGTGGTAAAAGTTATTACCTTCGCTCCTTTCTTCCTCCCTCAAACGTTTGAGATGAGGCTGGTGTTTTCTTCATCCTGTTTCGACATCTCTTACTTACACCAATTGTTCACTCACTCTCCCTGTCTACACCCACCTCAATTGCTCAGCCATTCACACACACTCCAATCACTCAGTGCACACTCCTAGCTGAAGAACTTATGTCTTTTAAAGCAAAGATTATTTCATTTTTGACTTAAGCACATATAAAATAGGATTTTTACAGATATTCTGAAAGCGAATAAAATCAACAGATAAAATTGTCAGTGGAGTGGTTTTACAAATAATCTTAAAACAAATAGAATTATTCAAAGTAAAGACAGACTTGAATTATTACTAAATAATAGGATTTAGAACCATGTCAAACTGGAATGTAGGACTTAGAGAATAGCTTAGACAAAAATCTGGGATGTGTTGTTCCAATGATATGCAGTAAATGAATATTTTAAAAAGACTGAAGTGAACATTTCTAAAGGTAGAACAGTAAGAGTCAGTTGAGGTTTTAGCTTTTGTTTAAAGGTACAATGTATCAGGCTGAAGTGCCTCTTGGTAGGAAGAAGGGGGGGTGTTTGTGGCTCTGTTCTTTCATGTATTTCATGAAAAACAGGATTGAGCCAACAATGTGTGCTTGGGTTTTGCTTCTTTATCAATGATTTTTCTAGGAGTGGGAGGATTAAAACTTCTCATTCAGAGAAGTGAACCTGCTAAACTACCCTGAAAAAAATGCTGAGAGGTTTTCAGGATTGCGTTGGGCTTTTTTTGAAGATTGGATGGATGATTATATTTTTCAAGGTGCATGGTATATTTGCTTCTCTGAAGGAGGTATTGGTAATTTCCGTTAGCTGTGAATAGTTTGATGTTTATTAGACATGAGGGACATTCTCAAGACTCCTTCAGCTTCAGTGAGTGAGTTGGAGCCATATACCATCAAATAGTGGCACGGTGGCTAATGTAGTCAGTTCTGGTTGAAGTCTTCCGCCTTTGAGTGATTGTGATTGGACCAAGTGTCTGGATTATGCAAATTGCACACCCTGTGGTTTTGCAATTGTGATGGAGGTAGAGTAGAAATTTTTTGCTTTCCTTACTATGGTGGAGTACTTCTGTCAGAAACCTTTATGGTCTTGATGAATGGAATTGGAGTGGGTTTTGCACTATTGATGATCTCATCTGGTGAGAAACTTCATCTGCTGAAGTTTCATGGTGATTTCCCCAGCATGTGTGGGAAAGGGACAGTGGGGAGCCAAGGCATCCGTGGTAGTGGTGATCACGTGATCATTTTGCACTATTAGCCTGTTGACAGTTGGGTGGCTTGCCTTCCAAATTTGTGCTGAAAACTTAAAGATTTTAAAGTTTATTTGCATGCAGACTGGCTTAAGGAGACTGAGGATGGGAGGAATTCTGTTTAACTGCATTTTCTAGTTGTTAAAATAGTCTTTCTGGCTTTATTTTTCAGCTGTAGCAGAAGTGAAACTTCGAGATGATCAGTATACCCTGGACCACTTGCGTGCCTTTGGCATGTATAATTACCTACACCTTGATTCTTGGTACCTGGATAATGTCTACTATGTTGATCAACTTGGAAGGGTTATGAATTTATCAGTGACGCTGGTAAGAATAAAATTTCTTTTAAAAAAAGATTAAAGGGATGAGATGGGACATCAGAACAGAAAATAAGAATAGTATGCAAGCACAAAAACTGAAGTGTGTAGAAAGGGGGGAAAAAATCTATAAGGGAAGTCTAGGGGGAGTTTTATGGCCTGTATTATAGAGGAGGTCAGACTAGGTAACCACCACGGTCCCATCTGAGCTTGGTAACTATGACGTGGAGAAAGAGAGAGAGGTGCAGGGTAGGGTGTTGGGATTGAAACAAACAAGGAAGCGATGGGTTCCAGTACTGTTTTCTTCCAGTCCTCCTTTTACAGAAAAGTGTCCTACTTTATGTTCATTCTGAAAGGGGAAGAGGAGAGTGCTCAGTGGTTGGATGAAGGGAAGAAGAGTGGGTAACTTTTTCTAATTGGCAAAATGTTCCTCCTCAACTCTCCTTGACATGTGTTCTTCGTTTAATTTGAAAATCTCTTCATTGTACAAGCATAAGAAGAGAGAGGTTGTGCAAGTGGGAGTTAGTGATGAGGGCATCTTTGGCATACACAGACCAAAAACTTAATTTGGGCCAAGTAGATGGATGAAGGACCTTTGGGTTTACTCAGCAGAATCTGAGTAAGCTAGACCAAACCAGAAAAAAAATGGTGGTTCTCTGGTTTTATATCAGCAGTCTCTGGTAGTAGAATCTGTCATATATTTTCAGGCTGCCTTATTTGGATTCAACAATTTTCATTATAAGATAATTCTATATTCTGCAAAGGAAAGCACTACCTGGACACACTGTTTCTGGTACGAGTCTGATATTGACCTAACAGTAATTGTAATAAGCCGACATTGGGGTTCACAGGGTATAGGGGACAACATTACTGGTGATATTAACTTTGTAAATGCCATTATAGTAGTATTTCTAGCATTGGACATGCCCTTCCCATGTGAAGTAAGTCTATCTTTCTGACATTTGAGGCTTATATTTAAGTTGGACAATCTATACAGTAATGTGATGTAAGAGCATGGTTGAAAATTGGTGTTAAACTGATGTTTTGATTGATTCAATGATTTTCACTTGTCAGTATGATTTAAACATTTTCTTTTGGTTAGATAAACACTTTGTTCATAATGAGATCTAGTTAATTGAAACAGCAGTGCTTCATGTATTTTCTTGATGAACATTTTACAGTAAGAGGCAAAATAAAATGCTGATAGATCATTCACGTAATAAAATTTTCTCTGGTAGTGAATGACTTAGGGCAGCTAATTCCGTTTTCACAACAGTGGTAAATTTATATAGCAAGTCAGAGATATCGTGCAACATTGTTATAGCTTGAGTATTATAGAAACTATAAAATACAACATTTGTCATTCACTATTACTTTCCTGTTCCTTTCTCCTAATATCCCTGTGTTTTGGTGGTGGCGTCCTTACTGAAAAGCAGGTTTTTCGCAGGCTATGCTTGGGTTTGAAATGAAGGCCGTTAAAGACATTATGAGTGGGAAGGAATATCTGTAATCATTTAATTCATTTAATTACAATCTTGTAGATATTTAAGATAAGTGGTGATTACATGTACTTTCCAATTTACCTTGACTGAAAGCATGTTAGCTGCAATGATGTGGTTGAAAGGTGGCATTTTTACAGACGAAAATGTAGGGGTAGGCGATTCTCTTGTTGATTCTGGACACTTTGTGATCAGTGTGAACACCAGTGAGAAACGGTATGCCCAATTTGCACATCAATAAAGTTTAATGTGCAAGGTTTTCTATATATATATATATTAGTTAGATACAAAGCCTAAAATTAACTACAATATATCATACTCACTAAGCCTGGAGAGCTAAGCAGTTACTCAGAAGGCTGTATATAGGAACGGCTTTCTTCAGGGGCCCTGCCAGGGAGTCAGCGGAGCCTCTGGTCCAACCAGCAGCACCTCCCATGGAGTCAGGTGTTGATGGAGTGCCTCCCTTTGTCTAAGTTGTGACTTCTTATATCCTTCCATAAACAACCTTCACCTAATTATCTCTCATCATATATGCTAATTACCTACATTGGGTTTCACCCTTAACTACATTCCATTCTCACCATATAATTGGGATCATTAAAACAACATCTGGTGATAGGAGGGGCGGAGTAAAAGTATGCCCCTTGGCAATAAAACAGTGTACCCCAGATGTTCAAGGATAATTTGTTGTTCCCATCACTGTTATCTATGTGCAGCTGCAAGCATACAGTATCTGTATTTTGTCGTCTTATGTGCCATGCTATGCAGAAACTAAGACATCTATAAGGTTACTCAGTAGTCCTATTCATCTCTGCCAACTGGAAGATGTCATGCTACAGAGGTCAGACTAGCCAAGCAAGCAGCTGAAGCTATGCTAGGCCTGTAGGACAGTGGTCAAGCAACTCAAATTGTACTGGACCTCCAACAGTCTGACCAAAGGGTTATCCAGCTACCCTATTTCACTTGTCTGTCTTCAAATGGCCTAGACAACTTGTGTATTGTTTTGTCACTTAACCTTTATATATGCAGTCTTCTGTATTGTTGCTTTCAGCACCCTGCAGTCTTTTCGTACTGTTACCTCTAAATTCTATGGAACTTCATTTAACCCTACTGTCACACACTTAAGCCAAAACAACGAGAATCCTGTAGCACCTTAAAGGCTAACAAATTTCTGCGGGCATAACTGGTTGCAGCCCACGAAAGCTTATGCCCGCAAAAATTTGTTAGTCTTTAAGGTGCTACAGGATTCTCGTTGTTTTTGCTGTATACAGACTTAACACGGCTACCCCTCTGGAACTTTACACTTAAGCCAGTTACACTCAGTGGCAGGATTGAGATATCTGACACTTTAAAACTGAGAAGGTGAGTCTCCATGGCCATGCTAATCTATTTCAAGACAAAGACAAATCTGTGGGCCAAAGAAAACAACCACTAAGGCTATATCTACACTACAGCTTACGTCTGCATAATTTATGATGCTTGGGGTGAATAAATCACCCCCAGGGTGACATAAGTTACTCTGACATAAGCACTGGTGTGGACAGCTACTGCTGCTAGTGGGGGCTGGAGTAGTTCAGCCTTTTCCCATTGGCTTACAGCGGCTGCATTAGAGAGCTTACAAAGGTGCATTGCTACAGCTGCACCACTGTAAACTCTCTAGTTTAGGGATGTCTTGAGGGATTAAGGGGGTCCACCATGGCAGTTCATGGTTTAAGAGGGAACCTGAGTTGCTAATTCTGTTTAGGGTTGGAAATTGGAGCATTCAAGTGTGTGGATGGGTCGAGGCTCAGCTCAAGAAAGAGGGGAGCCTCAACCATGGTAGGCCTCCATAGTAGGGCTTGCTGGGAAAAGAGACATGCTATAAGCTGCTTTCCTCTTTCATAAAGCAAGGCCATAGAAGGACTTGACAGTCTCTCCTAGAGATACAGAAACTTTACCTGTACATTTTGGACTTTGCCAAAGTTGGGAGGTATGGCCAAAATAGAGAAGGACCGGGATATCATACAAGAAGATCTGGATGACCTTATAAACTGGAGTAATAGAAATAGGATGAAAATTAATAATGGAAAGTGCAAGGTCATGCATTTAGGGGCTGATAAGAATTTTTGCTATAGGCTGGGGACACATCAGTTGGAAGTCATAGAGGAGAAGGACCTGGATGTATTGGTTGGTCACAGGATGCCTATGAGCTGCCAATGTGATGTGGCTGTGAAAAAAACTAATGTGGTCCTAGGATGCATCAGGTGAGGTATTCCCAGTAGAGCTGGGGAGATGTTATTACCCATCATACAAGGTGCTGGTGAGGCCTCATCTGGAATACTGTGTCCAGTTCTAGTCTCCCATGTTTAAGAAAGATTAATTCAAATTGGAACATGTGCAAAGAAGGGCTACTACGATGATCCAAGGCATGGAAAAACCTGCCTTATGAGAGGAGATTCAAAAGAACTTGGTTTGTTTAGCCTAACCAAAAGAAGGTTGAGGGGAGATACGATTGCTTTGTATAAATACATCAGAGGGATAAATACCAGGGAGGGAGAAGAATTATTTAAATTCAGCACCAGTGTGGACACAAGAACAAATGAATATAAACTGGCCATCAGGAAGTTTAGGCTTGAAATTAGACAAAGGTTTCTAACCATCAGAGGAGTGAAGTTCTGGAATAGTCTTCTGTGATGTTCCTCTCTTAATCTGGACTGGTGAATCACTGTGTCACCCCAATCCCTCACTCTTGGAGCAAGTCTTACCCTGCTTTGCTGTAAGAACTCCCACTCCTGGGCAGCTCACACACAGCCTATGGCATGTAAGTTGCTCTCAACTCAATGAGTGAGTGACTCTAGCCAGCCACTCATGGGATTATGCAATGGTCTGACCTCAGGCAATATCCCCAGTCCCAGATGCAACCCGAGGAACTGCCATTTTACAATGTTCAGTGTTGCCCACCGAACACTGCTCGCTCATAAATTTGTCAATTTATCAAATAAATTGATATGCACCAGTCTTGTCACTTCAAATGGAGTCTCTAACACACCTTAAACCAAATGCAGTGTTTTAGATAAAACAAACAAATTTATTAATTACAGAAATATTTTAAGTGATTAATAAGTCAGAAGAAAACAAGTCAGATTTGATCAAGAGAAAACAAAAGGTAAATCACATTCTGAACTAAAGCTTAAAACTTTCAGCAGCCTTACACGCTCAGGGGATTCTCACCACAGGCTGGCTAGTTTGCCTCCAGTCAGGACCTCCTTCTGTGATCAGCACTTCAGTTGCTTGGTGGTGTTTATAGATGGAGGTGGAAGAGAGAGAGAACAGCAAAATGTCTCTCCTTTTTAAAATGTTCCTTCTCCCTTATAGGCTTTGCCCACCCCCTTCAGAGTCAGGTGATAAACAATGTCTGTGTATGGTTCCCTCCATGTTCTGAGTCACTGAGGTCCTTTGTGGATTTGTTTGTTGACGTCTAGGCTACCCCTTTGTTCCTGGAATATCGAGCCAGGTTGTTCTATACAAGCCCTAATGATGTACAAACTGCCCTACTCAGAGTCTTGTTTGGGTATGTTTTAAGCCGTGAGACACATCTTTGGGTATATCACATAGCAAAGCCTCATAACCATACACATGACATTGCAACAAACATATTACTATAACAGTAATGTTCTGTACATCATGAGCATTCCAGAAACATCTTACGTGACATACTTTGCATTAAACAATACACAATTGCACTGTAAGGGTGATCATGGGTGGTGCAGTGTTTCACACCTTCCAAGGAGAGCAGTGGGGGCAAGAAACCTAGCTGGCTTCAGGACTGAACTTGATAAATTTATGGAGGGGATGATATGATGGGACAGCCTAATTTGGCAATTAACTGATCTTTGACTACTAGTGGTAAATATGGCCAGTGGCCTGTGATCGGATGTTAGCCGGGGTGGGTTCTCAGTTACTACAGAGAATTATTTCCCAGGCATCTGGCTGGTGAGTCTTGCCCACATGTTCAGGGTTTTAGCTGATTGCCATATTTGGGGTCGGGAAGGAATTTTCCCCCAAGACAGATTGGCAGAAGCCCTGGTGGTTTTTCGCCTTCTTCAGGAGCATGGGGCATGGATCACTTGCTGATGGATTCTCTGTACCTTGAGACTTTAAACCATGATTTGGGGACTTCAGTAACTCAGTCATAGGTTAGGGATCTAGTACAGTAGTGGGTGGGTGAGGTTCTGTGTTGTGCAGGAGGTCAGACTAGATGAACATCATGGCCCCTTCTGACCTTAAAGTCTATGAGTAAATCTCAGGGGAGAGTTAGTATTCCCAGCAGAAATGCCTTCGAGAAAGAAACCTGCCCAATGGTAAAACAGGACCAATTATTTGCAGTTTTACTTTATTACAGGGGTGAGAGAGAAAGGGTTTATGGACCCCATCGCACTGAAGTCTAACTTTTTCCTTGTTAAAAATAGTGAAATACTATATCCAACTATACATTTTTGAGCATTTAGTCAAGAACATAATTGCCCTTCTTTACAAGAGACAGTAATTGGCATCTGCCTAGCGTAACCATACATCCTGTTTTGACCAGGACAGTCCCCTTTTTTAGTTCTGTCCTGGCCATCCCTATTTTTTTTTTTTTTTTTTTTTTTTTTTTTTGCCAAAGCTGGGCATTTGTTCCTGACTTGTACAGGAAGTAATCTTCTCCATTGCTGCCGCTCTCCGGCTGCAAGGCAGAGTAAAGAGCGGCAGCTGCTGTCCATGGGTCAGCTCTACTAGGGCAGCCCTGGGCTTGCTGACACCATCTGCTGAGCCAGGGGCTCCCTGTAATTGAGATAGAGCTTGGGAAAAGTGCTGGGGATGGGCAGGAAAGTGACTGTGCACAAATTACCCCTCCTCAGCCCATCTGTGATCCCCCTGCGACTCTGACTCCCAGAGCTGCTGCCCTCACTGGCGCACACAGGCTCTCGCTCCCATTAGGGGGAACTGATACAACTACAGAAAAAATGCCCCTTGGAAATGGGACACAGATCAAGTCTCCCAGCAAGGGGGGGAAAGGGTTAGACAGGGAAAGAGGAGAGAGAGAGACTGTAAAAGGTCAGCAGGGGAAATAAGTTGGGAGAGAGATTCCCAGCTCCCAAATCTACTCAGCTCCATTTACTTAGTCATCCCTGGGTAGATCCCTCCAGTGCTGTAAGCATGGATTTCCAGTGCTGAGCACATCACAGATTCCCCTCTCTGCCAAGGGGGCTTGCACAAGGGTTTCCTGTATTCCAGGCACCTGCCTTACTGAATAATTGCATAAATTCATTGGTGCTCCTCCCCACTGCTTCTTTTAGAGGGACACTTTTGTGATTATTTTCTCTTCTATAGGGGGTAGGCAGTGCATCATTTATCTGCGTGGAGAGATGGGAACGTCACACTCATGTGCACTGTTAAAATAACCAACGATGCCATGATTATTATATTCTCCTCCTCATGACAGTGTTGCCTTGCTGCTGAGCGAGAGATGGCCTGGGTTTTATAAGCGAGCTTTCCGGTGAAGGAGAAATCAGTGAACAGAGTCTAGGTTAAATCTAAATGTGACTTGCTTTATTTACACAAATACGCCAGCTCTGAGGCAAATAGCACACAGGCAACCCTGTCCTCCAGAAATCTCAGCACACACCAATGCCTCGTTCCCAGGAAGCTACCCTATGCTAAGAATTGCCTCCGTATACAGAGAATAAAGCAGTATAAACTCTTCTGTCTGCCGCAGCTTCTCTCCCAGGAAAACTGTATCACTGAACTCAGTGACATGATTGTCTTCCAAAGACTGGACATTTGCTTGCATGCTAAGAAAAGGAACCTATCAGCCTTTGTAGCAAGCAGGGCCACCTAGTATCTCCCACCATAATAACAATTCCTGGTGGAAAGGAGCCAGGAGCTCTTGGGGGAGAGAGGAGTTTAGCCTCCAGCGCTTCTTCAGCTTGGTGCTTCTCTGCTGAGGCTGTGGCGCATAACATTAGTGAGGGGCAAGGAGGCTGGGTGAGGGATGGTTCTTGGGATTTCTTAGAGCTCTGTACAGCTCTCAGATGCCCCGAACACCCCAGGTGTTGTGGGGGGTGTGTGTCCTTTTTCCAAAGCCCCTAAGTAACTGAGGATTCAGATCTGGAGTCTGTCAGTTTCCTGCCCCTTCCCTGGCAACAAGAAGTGACTGGAATTCTGAAATAAAGTGAATTAGGGAAGGGATTCCTCCTCCTGTGAGGCCCTGACTTGAGGCAAAAAACCCTCTGTGAGAGTAGTGGATGGAGAAGCTAATACCCCCACTATCTCTCTGCCACCTGGCTGGTGGCGTCAGGGATTCTGTGGTTACTGCTCTGGGATCCTGTTCTGCATTTCCAAAGTCCAATATCCTCACTTCCTGGCTCCAAGATCAAAAGTACTCACGCCATGCTTTGCTGCCCAGATCCCAACCCGTATCCATTCCTCTCCGTCCTCTCTTATTGGCTCAATTTGGGTGGGGTGAGGCTTGGCCAGCCCTGCGCATCCCGTTTTCAGTTTAGGGAAATATGGTCACCCTACGTCTGTCGTATGCAGTTAATTGAAATCGTATGGTTATTTTTTCATAGTACAATGCACTCTACAGAAATCCCTTGATAACCATTAGGGAAATGCCACGAAGTCTTATTAGTATTCTCCCATGAGTTTTTTTTATTCTATTTAAGTCTGTGATTACTTGTCACATCCTTATATTCTAAGCAGAGAAATCACTTGTTTCATGACTGTTTTGTATGAGATGGAGAGACCTTTTTAAAAGTGTGAAAATGAATTTGTGTACAGAAATAAATTACTCATGAGTATGCCTCAGCACTTTTATCTATCAAATAAGATCATATTTGTACATAATATAGCTTCCAACTAATGAGCTAGTTAAGTAATGTCACCATTGACTTAAGTGGCAATATCTATCAAAATAAAAAATGAACTAGAAGAAAAAATATATTCTAAGTCCAGATTCATTTTTCAAGGGGTTAGATCTTGTGTCCTTCCCTCATTACTTATCAGATAAAAGAAGCAGGTAAATAACTTCTTTTTAGCTAGGGTGGACAAGATATGTACTTCTGTAACAACTTTCCTCTGAGGATCACAAAGTGCTTTATATACATTGGCAATGTCCAGACACACCTGTAATGTAAGTAATTATTATAACTAGCTTACCAAAAATGCCATCCACAAATGCAGAGATGAGTACAAGGAGGTCTTTGACACTTACTCAGATAACAAACATAAAATGAAAAAGATGAGAGCTAATTATGATCATCTGTAATTGTTCTAAACTGTGTTCTAAGAAGTGGTGTTTAGAACACTATTTAAACTTGATTGAGAAAGAAGTAACATTATCTTAGCCAAAAGCATAATGTAAAAATTCTTCCACTATCACATTCAGTCCCATGGTAGTTAAATGAAAGGAGAACTGATGCTCCAGTTTCTCAATGACATTCAGTGGAATTCTTGAGAGTATTGTGCTTCTATATTTGCATCCAAGTATCATATGTTAAAACTTGTGTTGAGGTTGAGGAAGATTTTGTAAAATGCATATATTTTGATCAACAAGAAAATCTTCAGAGGCACTTAAACTAAGGGCACGTCTACATGAGGACAGGCAGGAAAGTTAAGGTGAATTAACTAGAGGTGTGAAATGAAAGCACATTAAAGAACATTAAACCCCTGTGTGGACACTTACAGCAAGTCTACACTACAAAATTAAGTTAACCTAAGTTAGGCTGATGTACAGCAACCACAGTAATTACTGCGTTGTTTCATGTCACACTATGCCCCTTCTGTTGGTAATGCATGTCCTCACCAGGAGCGCTTCAACTGACTTAACTGTGTGGGGTATTATGGGGCACTGACAGCTGGAGACTCGCCCATGCTTTGGGGGCCAATGGCCAGAGCTGTCAGCCCCGCACGGGGATAAGCTTGGGCTGTCGGCCCCAGAGTGGTGGGGGGAGAGAGCCCCAGTTGTGAGCCCCACACGGGGCTGACAGCCAACAAGCAATGTAAGTAAGGCAGTGTCTACACAGACACTGTTACCCTAATTACATTGACCGAAGAGCTGCACCTCTCGCGGTGATGGAGTTATTAGATCGGTTTAGTGGGTGACTTACGTTGGTGGGAGCAGTGTTGTAATAATATATACACTTACAGAGTTAGGTCAACATAACCTGCTTTATTTAGAAGTAAATTGTTTTTATTTCTTCTTTGAGTGGCTGCAGATGTGTATTCCAAACGTGTATGAGTGCCTAGCACATACAAACCTGGAGATGCTTTTTTTCCTGCAGCAGTATCCGTTGGGGGTAGTGTGCATGCCCTACGGTCCTTGTGGCTCCTCTCAAAGATATATAAAGTTGGCATTGCCCTCACCCCTCCCCCACCAGCTGTCCGGCACTGTAGGTTATGTGGCGTTCCTTGAGCCTCAAACATTGACCATCGTGTGGGCTCTCTATCCCTGATAATGACCCTCACACATACTGTTTATTGTGCCTTGGCAAAGGCCATGTTAAGGGGAAGAAAAAAAAAAAAAGAACTCAAGTTGCTGGAGACCTCCACTGAGACTACCTCAGCACTGGTCAACTGTCCTCAGATATCCACCTCTACTGGAGTAGAACCTGGGACTCTGATTCCTCCTTCAAGAAGAGGAATGGGTTGTGCGTTGCCTCTGGGTGTCCCTTGTAAAAGGACTCCTAAAACAGTCCAGAGATGCCTGAGATTGAAAAAGGCTTTGTCCTCCTCTTCATTTAGAACAGGACATCAGCAAAGTATCCAGGATTGAGGTGCCAACCTGTGTCTTCATGGTACCAAGGTGGGAGGATACTGGCACCATAATGTTGAGTCTGGAACCATCTGCAGGATGGCTGTCTACTTGGTACCTAAAACCACCACTGCAGCACCATTACTTTTGGTGCAATCGACCCTGCAAGCTTACATGGTAGCATCAGACTTGCTTTGTCTGTATGGGCATCCCTTGCATTGGCATTGGGCTGGTATCAGCCTACTCCAGGCCCTTCATCCTCGATAGATTTGAAATAGATTGCCTTCAGGTCTGTCACCATTGCAGGCACCATCTGCAGTTCTTGTGCCAACTGGGCAGGTACTGATCCACCCTTCACCCTTGGCACAGTCTATGTCAACCTCCACGCCAGCGTCCTCAGTACTGGTGGATCCCTCAGAGTGGGAACCGAATGTGTCTGGCCCCTTGGCATTGGTCATGTACCCATGTCCTGTATGGGCCTTGCAAAAGCATCTTGGGAGCTAGCAGGCCTTGCAGCAATACCAGCTGTAGTTCCTCCCACAGTACTTACGTTAACTTTCCCCATTGGACAGTAGACAAGTCAGGTTATCCAATAGCCCTGGCAGTATGGCACCTCCCATGCCCACTGATTCAGACAGCATATCACACTCTGGGTTGGAGTCTTCCACCTCAATGAAAGAAATCCAGACACCTGGTGCAACACCAGCACTGAGAATGGAGCCATCCTTGTTGTAAGGACAGACTATTCTGGTCTCCAATGCCATACCGTAAGTTATAGTGTCTGCCCCAGGACATTTGGGGTGCTTTTATGTTCCCACAAATCCAGATGCCCTCAGCTATTGGATGTATGATTTCCCCTATCCACAGGTAGCACGAACCTTAGAGCAACCTCTGCCACAAGCACAGCACAACCTGAGCTGTCTTTTATGGAGAATCCTTTGCCAAGGACTGGCCTATGCCCCAAGAAGCACCTTCGGTTCTAGTGATCCTGACCTCATCCTCTCTGAATGATACAGTGGCCCTAGATTCAGCTTCTCCAGGTCCAGAGGATTTCAGATCCTACCAAGAATTGCACAGGAGAATGTCTGCAGCTCCAGGTATTCGAGCTGAAATGGTACAGGAAAATACTCACAAATTGGTGGACATTCTTCAGTAATCATTAATCAGCATGGCAACCCTTCCCTTCCCTGAGCTGATGTCCTCTTGCAGCCAACCAAAACTTTGTGGCTGGACAATTGGTACCATGTCCTGTCCCAGGGGTTTGAATGTTTCTACTCTCACCCAGCACCAAACTCCCTGACTGTCATGGCTGCTAATGAGAGGTCACAGCAGAGAAGGCTTATGTCTACTCCAAAAGAAAAAGAACCTAAAAGACTGGACTTATTAGGGGGAGAGATTTATTTAACTGCATTACTCCAAATGAGGATTGCCAACCAGCAAGCTCTTCTAGTGAAATATGATTTTCTTAACTTCTTGATTGGAGGGCCAGCAGGTGGAGAAGACCTTGCTCCAGTCTGCTCTCTACATTGCAGACTCTTCCTCCAGGACTATCACCTCTGCAATTATAATGAGGAGGGCATCCTGATTGTTTAATTGTAAGATGACAGTTGCTACACAGCAATCCACTGAGTATTTGTTCTTTTGATGGACAAATCAGAGGAAGTACTGCACTCCTTTAAAGATTCTCAGGTGACACTTTGCTTCCTGGGAGTTTATACCCCAGTCACTCAGAAACACTTGTATAAGCCTCTACTGTAACAGTACCTCAGGCAACACTTCTATCCTCCTAGACAATATGACACTTCTAGGTGGAGACAGAGGCTACAAAAAAGGAGGGCATCTAATTCTAGCTCACCTCAATCATGCCCTCAGTCTCCTGTAGGGAAACAAACCTTTTGACTTGATCTTCAAGGACAATAGGGCAACCAGCCTTGATCTACCTTCCCCTCAGTCCAGGGACAGATGATCTCACTTATTCAGTGCTTGGGAGGCAATAACTTCAGATAAGAGGATCCTAAGTACTGTGGGATTGGAATATTTGATATAGTTCCTTTCCATCCTTCCTTGCCACACCCCTACACCATCCCTTTTCAGGACGCATCTTGTATCTCATTTCAAAAGGTTTGAGTTCTCTGGGCCCTGGGAGTTATAGAGGAAGTTCTCCTCCAGTTTCAAGGATGTCCATTCCCATTGTTCCTGATCCTGAATTCCAAGAGGAGATTGTGACCTATTTCAGGCTCCCAAAAGGTCTATCAAGCAAGTGAGATTCCACATGGCTTACCCTAGCATTGATCCTTCTCTCCTTAAATTGCAACAATTGGTTTGCTGTCCTCTGTCTTTGAGACAAGTATTTTCACATAGTGCTGCCCACCCACTGAAAATTCCTCAAGTTTGTCATAGGAGGTTGCCACTGTCAGTACACACCCTTTTGGCCTGTCATTGGCTCCTCATGTCTTCTCTTGTCTCAATGACTGGCTGGTTTGGGGGTCCTCCCATGATCAAGTTTGTTACCATTGTGATGCTGGCTAGATTGGGGAAGGGGGGCATTTATTATATTATTTAACATCAATATGTCAAAATCATAATTCATATGATATATGCCGTGTCAGGTACCGTTAGAAGGGCTATAAGGTGCTAAGTAAGATGATAATGTTTATATTCATGTGTTGTGTGTAATGGAAGTTATGGATATGTTTGTATCTGTATTTCATTTTGTACTGTGTTTCTGGGTGACACCCCAGACTGGATGGCTGCAGCACTAGCCTGTTTAATGGCCCATTAAGGAAATTTGCGGGTACAATGGGCAGAGGGGGAGAAGCCAGGGATATACCTGATGAGTCACCAGGACTTACTCATGTGACCCTAGACGCCATCTTATTCCTGTAAATTTCCACAAGCAGCATGGCAAAGGCAAAAAGACATAAAAGGCAGCTGCACCACATCCATTTTGTCTCCAGTCTTCACCTACCTCTGGATCAACTCATCTACAACTAAGCTGTGAATCAAAGGACTGAGGCCCATCCAGGTACTGGATGTACACCAGAGGGTCTATACTAGCCTGCAAACTCCACAATTCTACTAGAAACCTGATATATATGGACTTTCAAATGAATTGTTTATGTCTGATTGATTTAATCATGTATCACTTCTGTTGTAGTTTTGTTTCTTTCCTTTTATAATAAACCTTTAGTTTTAGTTACTAAAGGATTGGCTGGCAGTGTGGTATTTTGGGTAAGATCCAGACTTATATTGATCTGGTACTGTGGCTGACCCTTTGGGGTCAGGAGAACCTTTTTGGTAAAGAGCATAGAGTTTTAAATAACTGGTCTCTTTACTGGACCTAGTAGGTGATTGGGAGCCAGAGACTGAAATGCAGTAAAGGGGGCTGTGTATATTTTTATTTTAGATTCTTGATAACCAGTGTGGGGAATCAGAAGCATTGTTTGTGGCTGGTTGGGAAGTCTGACTTCAGTGTCACCCACCAGTGTTGAGAGAATCTGCTCTCCTTTTGCAGCCTGCCCTGTCCTTGGCATTTTCAGGTGGCTACCCTAGGCACGGATGAGTCACAACAAAGTCAAGTACATCATTAGCTTTTTCAGTCAACTGGATCTCATCCTGAAAATAAAAGACAACGGTCACTCCCTATTCAGAAACACAAGTTCTTTGGGGCCCTATTTGATTTTATGAGACTGACCACTTTTCTTTCCCAACAAAGATTTTAGACAATTCCTTCAGGTCTCCCCCATCCACCACATCTCAGATTTGCCTGAGATTGTTAGGCCACATGGCCTCTTGTACCTCTGTAACCAGATAAACAAGATTGTGCCTTTGGGCTCTCTTCAGGGTTGGCTGAAGTCAGTCTGTCATACAAGCAAGCACCATTTGTACATTTTAGTCTGACTGCCCACCCACCTGTGCAATATCTCTAGAGTGGTGGGTGAGTCAGAACAATGTATGTGCCGGTGTCCTTTTTTGCCACTCTCCTCCGGCTGTGAGAGATGTCGGGTGCCTCACTAATAGATGTGGTGCTCACCTGGAGGAGTTCCAAATGCAAAGGCTCTGGTCAGATTGGTGATCCAATTTACATATCCGTGTCATTGAGCTCTGGGAAATTGAGAGAACTCATTGAGCCTTGTATCCGGTTTAACGATCCAAATTTTGACTGACAATACTGCAGCAATATATTATCTCAGCAAGGCAGGGAGGGGTTTGTTCCAATGAGTTTTGTCAAGAGGCATTGAGCTTTTGGAAGTTTTGCATCACAAGACGTCACTGATAGCTGCACAGTTACCCAGCTTCCAGAATTGGCTAGCTGACTTTCTTAGCAGGAGGCTTTCTCACAACCATGAGTGGTCTTTTGAGCTGTGTGCTGAGGCCCATCTTTCACACGTGGAACATCCCTAATGTTGATTTGTTTGTTACAAAAGAAAACAAGAAGAGTCACCGGTTTTGTTCTTGGGAAGGCCACAGTCCAGGCTCACTCACCAATGCCTCGGTGTTGGACTAGAGCCTGTTTCTAATGTACATTATCCCCAATCCAACAGGTAATTCACAAATTGAAGCGAGACCATACCAGATTAATCCTGATGGGCCAGTGCCTGTCCAAGACAGTATTATTTTTTGGACCTCCTCAGTCTCTCTGTTCAGCCTCCTCTCCCTCTGTCCTGTCTCCCAGAGCTTCTCTTGCAGCAACACAGTCTGCTACCATCCAGATCTGTGCAATCTCCTCCTTACAGCATGGCTTCTGAATGGGTAGATGAGGAGGAGTAGGCTTGTTCCTTTGTGGTTCAATAGATTTTATTCAACACCAAGAAGCAGTTAAGAATGGTCTGTTTACCTGGCCAAGTGGAAAAGTTTCATTTGGTCCACTTCTCATGGGATACAACCAGAAGAAGCAAAAGCACCTTTTACACTTGAAATCCTCAGGCCTTTCATTGAGTTCTCTGAGGGTGCACCGTGCTGTGATCTCTGTTCTCCATTCCTCAGTACAAGAGGGCTTGGTATTCTCCAGTCCTCATATGGCTAGGTTTCTCAAGAGTCACTCAGCTCTGTCCACCTATTAAAGACACTGAATCATATTGGACTCAACACTGTATTGGTGGTGCTTTTGGATCTGCTATTTGAGCTCTTGGCCACTTGCTGTTGGCTTCACCTAAATCAAAAAATTGCTTCTTCACAGCCATTGTGTTGGCCAGGAGAGAGTCTAAGCTGCAAGCTTTGATGGCAAGTCCTTCTTATACAATATTCTTTAAAGACAAGGCAGCCCTGCATTGTCACCCTAAGTTTTTAACTGAAGTAATGTTAGCTTTTCATTTGAACTGGACAATTTATCTCCTGCTATTCTTTCTGAAACCAGTTTCTGGTAAAGAGGAAGAAAGCCTGCATACTTCAGGTGTCAGGAGGCCACTAGTGTTTTACCTTGACAGGACTCAGCCCTTTAGGCAGATTATAAAATCTTTGTTTCCTGTCCTGATCACATGAAAGGCCAGGCAGTGCCAGCACAGACTATTTCTAGATGAATTACTTCCTGTCGTATTATAATGGCTTATGGAGTAGCTAATATCCCTCCTTTGTAAAGTCTATCAGTCCATTCCATGGGGGCTCAGGCTGCTTCTGTTGCTTTCCTCAAAGATGTTCTTATACTGGACATTTGTAGGGCAGCTATTTGGTCCTCAGTACATACGTTCACTTGACCTTACTGCCACTTCCAGATCTGACATGAACTCTGATAAAGCAGTATTGCAGTCCATGTTTAGATTCTGAATCCACCTTCAAATGGTAATGTTTGGGAGTCACTTGATTGAATACACTTTTGCAACCACTTGAAGAAAAAACAGTTAGTTAACTGTTCTGTAACTGTTGTTCTTTCAGATGTGAGTATAGATGTGTATTCCATGATCCACCCTCTGTCCTTTTATCGGAGTATTGAACATCTTCTCTGGTGTGAAGGAACTGAGAGGTGTTGGGGCATCACTGCCCTTGTATAGCCCTGGGAGGTGTCACGAGGAGGTGTAGGGCATGTGTGCCGCCCTGACGGGTACTGCTGTAGTGGGTTGGGGAGGTCTGTCTCTGGCTGTTGGTACACTAGGCGCCCACACACCTGAGTGGAATACAAGTCTGCATCTACATCTCCAAGAACAACAGTTACAGAACCAGTAAGTGACTGTTTTTCAGTGGAGCTTTATCCTCCTTCAGCTACAGTGAACTAAGGCCACTATACTTCTGAGTCAGAGTGTCCCCACAGAGATTTAGTGCACTTTAACTAATGTGCTTTCATGCCACATCTCTTAGTTAATTTGTCTTAATTTTCCTGATGTCTCCATGTAGACAAGCCCTTCCAGAAGCAACTGAAGGAGGCTTTGGGAGGCACTTGACAGAATACTAGCAGAGACTACTCTTGCAGTCTCAATAGAAATCTGGTTTAATTTAAATAATTACAAGGACATAGTACTGCATGAGGATGAGGACAAAATCCAAAAAACAATTTGAGAAGCTGTGGAACCTTTTTAATCACATAGGGCTTGTCCATACGGTGTGTTAGTTTGCACAGCTAGGGTGTGAATTGTGCACACAAGTGTGTCATGTACTAACTCTCTGTGGGACTACCTCAACACTCACTAAGGAAATTCTAGTGTCTGCTAGCAGAGTCCACACAGACTTTCTTTCCTTTTCTTTTCCTTTTCAAGTAAGATTCTAGTCCCAATGGTTGGGTCACATTTTCAAGCTTTTCTCCACAACTGTAGTCTAAGGGCTCAAAAACCAGAGGACAAATCCCAAATTTATTATTTTTCAAAAAGCTCATGATTGTCAGTCTTGGGATGTTTTGTGAGGGAGTGCCCTAACTCATGATATTTGAACACTTGGGATTGGCAGTACTGAAAGTGGCTGAAATGTGGTTGATGTAACATAATCCTGAATTTCATTTTTCTTTTCTCTTCTTCCAACAGTTACATTTGGGGTTGAAATCTGGGCCTTCAATTTTGTGTGCAAAGGAGGTTTTGTGGCAGTTCATTTTGATTAAATGCTCCTTTTAAGTTTTATGTACTTCTGAGTGTGAAGACTATTTTCCAAATTTTGTAATGTTTATCTCTTACATTAGATCTATCATGTACTGACTTCCCTGTTCTGTTTGGAGGAGTGAATTGTGATCTTTGGAGGACCAGATTGGTGATGTCACACAGTTCTGAAACCTGCATTTGAGACTATTTTGATACTTAGAGTTAAGACTCAGTATTTCCTCTCATCTCAAATGGAGGTTAACAGATGTGTGATCTCCTGTGACATAACCCTGAGTTATAGCCCTGTGTCACTGCTGAATTGTTGATACTTCTGTTTGAGTTGTAGGATGTTACAAGGGTCAGGAAAGATTTGTTTCTCTCTCATGTTCATCAGTGCACAACTTGCTAGATATATTATGGGCTGTTTCACCCTGTAGAAAATCTTATGTTTCAATGGAAGCTTAAAAATCAAGTCAAAATAAGGGAGCTGAAATGATTCACTTCTGCACTTGCTTGTTCTTTCACCCTGCCCTCCTACAAACTTTTTAAATGAGGAGTGTAGTGATACACATATAGCAACTCAGTATATTTCACCATTGGAGAACTAATTTGCAACTTCTCAGTTACAGGTTTTCTAATTGCCCTGACAGCTTCATGTAATACCTCTCTCATTTCTAATCTGAATTCAAGTAGGCCCAAAAGGCAATTGGGCAATATGTTCTTACGTCAGTTCATCAGACAGTCCATTTTGCTACTGCTTATTAAAATGATACTTACCTTAAATCCAATTTGTTTTGTTTATCCATGAACACTTTATAAATGCAGGAATAATTTTTAATAACATCTGGAAGATAGGAGGAGTTTCAAGTCCCTTCAAAATACATTGTGTCTCAAAGGCAGACAAGGCCTGTTTTTTTCACAAACAATTTAGATCTATTTTAAGGAGTACTCTGCATATTTCATATTTTGTGCTTTTGCTTCAAACCAATCAAGCAGGTGTATTTTATTAATAGTAAGAGTGGAAATACGCACAGCTAACTTTTGTTTCTGTCTACTGTGTGATATCAGAATACATAATAAGGGCAAAGATGAGGAGGATCAGTAAGTACATATAAAGACATTAATTGAGTGAAAAAAAATCTTCCTTCAAAGATGCATGGCAGATCAAGACTCTCTGTTCTTAAAGTCACAGATCTCCAAATGGGGATATGAGAACATTTTGGAGGCAACGTCTGAGATAGGGATCTGAGAAGTTTTGTCCTTGAATCTTATTGAACTGTATGTGAGCTGAGACTAATTAAAGGTTCCTTCTCACTCCTACTTTCTTCTTTACAGCCCTTTTGTTTCCAAATCAACCCCTCCTGTCACTTCTTAGAAACACCTTTTGCAAAGTGATCACATCTACCATCCTTGCAAATCTGCTCCAACTTCTTTGCACCCTGTTAATGTCTTCCATGCTGTTCCTGTGTAGGGATGCCAGATTAAAATTTAAAATGAGACATGGTTCTCCACTCCACAGTGGGGTAAGGATTGAAGAGTCTGACTTGAAGTGCAGCACCACTTTTCATCTGATGGGCTCACCCCACTCTGTTTGTCCCTCAGTTCTTTGCCATCTTTTCCCAGGGGGCTTGTTGCCTTCGCTAACTGCACCTTACTGATATGGTCTTTTGTTTATTTCTATGGTAGCCCTTATTTATTAAATTTATACAAAATAGAAATAAAGATCAGGGTCCTGTTATGCTAGGCATTGCATAAACAAGAAATAAAGAAGATAGTCTGTCTGAGAGGATTTACAATCCAGTTGTCTGACATGAAACAGTCATCAGACTCAGACAGAAGTGGGGGTAGATTGTGAGGATAAGCTATCAATAAAACAATTTTCGGGGGTGAAAGTTGAAGTCTTGACTTGTGTTCCCCAGTCAGAATTGATGTCCTATTAATAGTATTGTTAATCCCTATGATTGCTCTTCTCACAACCCTACAACACATACACCTATCACCTTTACCCTGCAGACTTAAACATGATGCTCCTTAACAGGAATATACTCTGCATTCATCATCTCTTCCTGGGCAGATCACTGCTTCATGGGCCGATAGATCATATATATCTATGGCTTCATCAGCTCTATGTTACTAATCTTATAAATTAAGAGGATTCCCAATTATTTGGACATCTTTAAGACTGTAGGCTTTTGGGGGGCATGTACTGTGTCTAACTGTATCTTTCTGTATCTGTGGCATAATGTTGCCACAGTATTTCTTATTTGTTTAACAGCAGTCGACTATGCCACATTGCCCCTTTTGCATGGCCACATCTTTTGGACCATTATTTGGTAGCAGTTCAAACACTTATTCACAAAAGATGATTGCAAAATTAGACCTGCTTCGATAGAGTTTTAACTGACGTTAGGATGTTTTCAATGCAATTGTGTGACTATTGACAGGAGTGTTTCTCAGTTGTTATTAACCCAATCTGCATCTTGCCCTGTATCTCCAACATGCAAAGGCTGATGTGGATAGGGAGAATACAGCTGAGGACATGAAATCCAGGGCTGGGTGCTGAAGAGAGTGGGTGAATTGCCTATGTAAATACAGGCTCATTGTTAAAACCACTACTATAGCTCCCTTCAGAACTTAGGAGCCATCAGAAATTGCTACTGGCGCAACAAGATCACTCTTATCCTGAAACCGAGCGTGTCAGAGAGGGATATGTCTGTTTGAAATTATGAACTCTATCTTGTTCTGTGTGGAAATATAGGCCACTTGACTACACAAGCCTGAACATACCAAAAAACCTTGTTTTACTGTGTTCCAAACAGATGCCCTCCCCAAGAAAGGTGTTTGATACCTTGTTAAAGGACTAATAATAAGAACAATCAAGACTGTAATCTGGGGCCAATGTCTTTGAGTGTCTTTTGATAGCTGGCCCATCCCCATGGAGCAATGGGTTTTCTACAGGAGACCCTTAGGAGAGAAGAGGCAAGCAGGTGGATCTATAACTTCCTAGTGGAGTACATGGGGGGGAAAGAGGTCTGCTTAAAACCAAGATTCTGGTGTGTGTGCATGCAGGGGAGGGTGGTGGGGGTTAATCAGGTCAGATCAAGGTCACCAGCCAATTCACTTGTGTATTAGTATAGATCAAAATGAGTATAAATGTAAGAATGTATTCAGGTGTTTAAACTTCATTAAACTAATGGGATGTTACATGCATTGTTTTTACTTATCTTCAAGGATCCTATTTTCCATAATTAAAAAAACCAAACAAAATTCTCTGATTAAAAAAACATATCTGTAATTAAAATGAAATGCTGAACATAAGTTTCCTTAGTCACAATATATAGGTATCATTTGAATACAGTGTTTTATTGATATATGTAGTAGAACCCTATTTATCTGAGCCTCCATTATCCAACTCAACATATTAACTGAACCACCAGCCCTATGGGGTTGACAGCGGTGGGGCTTGGGCGGTCAGCCCTGGGTGACTGGGGCTCCAGCTGTTAGTGCCGTATGGGGTTGGCCACAAGAGTCCCCCCCTTCACCCCATCTTAAAATAAAGGGTAGAAAGCTCTTTGCCAATTCTCCTAATTTATCCTGGTCCCAATTAGATCAGATAAATGGGGTTCCATTGGAAATTTAAATTGCATTGAAAAATCAACCACAGGTGGAGGAAGTTATGGACATTGAATAAGTGACACTGGTATTTTCAGTACAATTTAGTTAATATTTTTATTTTTTTACAAAATGTTAAAAACTAGAGATTCTCTATAAAAACACAAATTCTATGTTTTTCCATGGGAACCAGATTTCTAGGGTCCCTGCTTATCTGTATCCTGTCATAATGTAATAGCAAACGTGTTACATTGTGAATACCTCTGTAATTAAATAACTGATCAGACATCAAAGCAGCCTTGTGGAATGCTAATGAAGTACTTTATAAGAAAATGTGCTAGTTCTAAAGCAAATGGCCACTATGTGTGGTGACTTGAGGCCAAAGACTCAAAGTGCGTTCTTCACTGACCATCATCAAAGGAAAAGCCCCCTTGGGTAGAAAGACTGTCAACTTGTTTTCTGTGAGAAGAAGATATAAGAATGGATCCAAAGAAAGATCCTTCATCTCTGGAATGTTTGGACTCTTACATGGGAGTGTACCAGATGCAAAGCGGAGATCCACAGAAACAATCTGGGTATCCTGAAAATACTTCTGAGAAACTGGCAGTTTACTATATCACTGCCACCTTTTGGAGTTACAAAATGTGATTCACCACTACATCTATTTTACCTGCTTTAACCTCTCAATAGCTTTCTTTTTTCGTAACTAATAAACCTTTAGTTAGTTTACTATAGAATTGGCTGCCAGTGTTGTCTTTGGTGTAAGATCTGGAGTACCAGTTGATCTGGGGTAAGTGACTAGTCTCTTGGGCCTGGGAGAAAACTGGTGGATGTGATTTTTGGGTATAAATGACCTTTTATCACAAAGCCCAGTTTGTCTGAGTGGCAAGATAGGTTGGAGAGTCTAAGGGGGACTGTCTGTGACTCCATGGTAAGACTGGTACAGTGATCCAGGAGTTCCTTTGTTACTGGCTTGGTGAAATCAAATTATAGAACATACCACCAGTTTCGGGTGTCTGCCCTTGTTTTCTGCCCTGAGGTAGGCACTCAGTGGTGAGACACTCCAGATAGTGTGACAAGATTGAGTACATTAAGCAAGATTTGCAGGAGAGAGGACAGGAAGAACTCTGCCCATCCTGAAACAGACTCATAGAAAGATGAGCTGAGACTAGGGGAGTATGCGTCTCAGGACTTCCATCTTTGAAAACAACAGGTGGCGCTCAAGTGCTTTAACAAAGTTACTGTGGTTAAGAAATTCCTTTGCTTAGCTTTAGCTCCTTGCTCGTTTCCTGCCATGTCATCCCTCAACATGTTAAACTAGAAGTCCAGTATTACCCACACCCTAGGTGGAGCTATGAGACAGTGTGTAAGCAACTGTGAGGGGCTTAGAGGTCGCAGACACTGATTTCGAGGTCTAGGGCTGCTGAACCATGGTACCCTACATCCCATGGAAGGGTGTCAAACACAGGTCTGAGCCCAGGGCTGTGCCATGCCAGAGAGGGTCTCAGGGCTTGGAACTGTGACTAAAAAATGCTACCCAGACCCAGCTGGCTTTGGAAGCATACGGCATCCAGCAATTGGGTCTATGCACGACAGATTGGTGACTATAAAGAGGGGTATTTGGAGAGGTTATTTCACACAGTATTCCCTGGCTTTGACTCCTAGGACTAAAAGGTGCTTTCATTGTAGCCCCCCTCTTGCCCCATGTGGTAACACATATCACTACTGATGCATCATTGAGCCTTTTCTAAAGTGTTAATATTGGTACAGGGGTGAGTGAAAAATGTTTAAAATAACCACTTGCTATATTCATAGCCTTACAGAAGAACGTCTGAAAATTGTTACATGGCTTGCCTACCAACAGTAAAGTAATACACCAGTGGGCAAATCCAAAGAAAAAATAATTGCTGATTTAATAGCTGGGATGGGTGGGAGGAATGTGGGATAGTTCTGTAATTTAGCAAGAATAGAGGCTGTTGAAAAGACGTATGTCTGTGTAAACAAGTTATTGAATCATACAGCAAGAGATAAGGGGAAAATTCAGCACTTCTGCTGTGGAGATTTCACAATTAATTTATAAAATAAAACTCATTAGAATATAGTACACTATGTTAAATATGTGCTATTTCTGTGAAGCTGGCAGTACCCTAAAGAAGATGCTTCTATTTCTAATAACTTTGTAGCTGCTTTAGTGTAGCTCTGCCTCCCTGGTTTATTAATAGCACTCATAGCTGAAAGGTTAGAGTGATGCACAGATCAAACTGCAAACTGATTCAGGAAGTGAGTCAGGAATGTATTCAGTGTGTTTATTGCTTTACCCATAGTATATGCTAACCATTCAGGTGTGGTTACCTTAGAGATCTTGGATATGAAACAGACCTTTAGATTGCAGGTAAATTAAAGCTGATACAATGATGGCATTGATTTTTAAGGGAAAGAAGCTATTCTCTGGGCACAAGAACACCTTGTGACCCCTGACACCTTCTACGAGAGCTTCTTTGATATTTATATTACAATTAGTTGATATGCAGATTGAATTGTGTTTGAAAGAAAGCCTGGCCATACAATTGAATAATCTAATATGCCCTCATTAATCCTTTCTATTTTGTCTAATTGCTGAATAGCATTCATCACCATAGTATCTTCATGCTAGGATAGGCATAAGATAATTTAAAAAAATAAAAGCAACATATATCCATCTTTCAAATGCGTAATGAGCAATTTTTCTATACCACTGCAGTTGCAAGGCTTTGTATGTAATTCACTTTTAAGACACGGTGTTCGGTTTTCTGTACATAAAATGGACACCAGTTTCTGAAGATTGTTTTTGTTTGTTTGTTTGTCCTGTTAGTAATTGCGTGTCTGAGAAATCCATTTTATTTGATTTTTACAATCAGTAAGAAAAGAGGATGCATCAGATAAAATATAGAGTATTAAATATCAAGCTGTAACTCCCTTTTACTTTTTTATTATAACAATACAAAGCTTTTCTTTGCGTGCTTGGAATGCTCAGTACATTGTGTGTGTGCGCATGCGCACGCACCTTGTGCACTGGAATGGGAGAATTTTCCCTAGCAGTACCAGTAGGGGCAGCCATGCCTGTGACCTGTTATCCCTTGTGTTCCAAGCCAAGGGCATGAAGGGTGGTACTGCCTTGTCTATCCTTAAGTTCCTTCTTACGGGGATGGCTGTGGTTCAGAACATGCTATCAGCTTGTTACTTCCTGTGAAAGTGCCTTCATAGTTAGTTTATCTGGTTATAGTTAATGGTACTTTTCTGGGATGTCCCTTGGACCCTCTTTCATTTTTTTCCTCTCCTTTTTCCTCCCTTCTCCCCTTTTCCTTCTGTAAATAGTTAGTGGGCTCTGGGCTCTGCGTGGTAGATGGGAAGTCTATGACAAGGTCCAACAACTTGAAGCCCGGCTCCAGGTGTCACACAGTGCTGTCCATGAGTGAACATCACTCTCTCTGTTTGAAGTGCTTGGGTGAGGATCACATCAGGATGGGTGTCCAATTTGCCAGGGCTTCAAGACTACAAGTAGGATGCAAAGAGGACAGTATCTCAGATCCATCCTCATGGTTCATCAAAGTCCTTGGTATGGGACACCTCTGCCGCAGTGGTTAGCCATTCTGATACCGAAGGTAGAGTGCATCCTTCAGCCTGCTACTTCCCAGTACCACAATCTGGTGTCTCTCTTATAGCTGAGATGTTGACTCTGAAACCTGTTCCGAGACTGTTGAAGCCAGCTACTTCCTTGACACGAACAGTGGAGCCATTGACCCTTTTTACAGTGGGGCAAAGTCCCCTTGCAGTACTGGCCACTCTGGAGGCCTATGCAACTGTAAGAGATCTGCTGAGCTTCTTAGTACCATTGTAGCTGATCATCCAGACCAACAGCATCCTGCTGGGGCAGTTGCACATGGTGCCCATGTTGATGTCCATGTCAGTATGTATTATGGCACTGGTGACTTTAAGCCCAGTATGGCTTCCCTTGATCCCCTAATATCGGCTTCGAGTTCACCATAAACCACTCTGCCTCAGCACATGATACTGATAGCCAGGAAGCCCCTGATGTTGCCATTGGTATGGCTGTCCCATCATAGATCACATCCCTCATCTCAACTGCTGAGAGCTTGTATTGTACCACCCTGGCTGATGGAGTATTCCTACTCCTCCTTGGAGTCTGAAATGGGTTCCTACATTTTCCACTTCACGGAATCCAGGGCATCCCCCAGGAGCCATTTCCTCTCTCATAGAAGTTGTGCTGACAAGAACAGGTTGAAGGACTGGAGTCCTGGTTTAGGCACAACTGGTGTCTGGTGCTATATCAACCGCATCATTGGCCTTTCTGGGTTCCTTGGGGGATGCCACTGATGTCTAGGTCCTTGTCTCTGCTGCACTACTGAAAGACATCCCCAAGAAGGGAAGTTTCCTCATCTATTAGTGACTGTTCAAAGTCAGTACCAAGCAACCACTTCATTACAGAAACATACTCCTCAAAGGGGGAGGTTTCACCATGTGGTACCAACAGACCACTTGATGTTGGTAATGATTTCCTGCTGGGCACCAGAAGACAAGGACTGCCCGTTGCCTGTATTAGCTATGTCTTCTACATTGACAGTTCAAGACCATCCTCGAGAAAGTCCTACCCTGCTGCCTCTGAACGCCTCATCCCTGTCACCAGATGAGATTCTGGTACCGAAACATTTTGTCCAGTACCAAATGATTTTAAGTCATGCCAAGAGCTCCTGAAAAGGAAGGCTGTCCCTTGGTACCCAAATGGAGCTTGTGGGGGAGAAGACTCAGGCCTCGTCTACACTAGCACTTATGCCAGCAAAATTTTTATCGCTCAGGGGTATGAAAAAAACCAGCATACGCGCTAGTGTGGACACCGCTATGTCGACAAGAGACATTTTCTCGCCAATATAGCTACTGTCGCTTGTTTAGGTGATTTTATTATGTCGGCGGGAGAGCTCTCTCCCATCGACCTAACATGACTACACAAGTATTCTTAGTGTCACAGCTGTAACTATACAGCTGTGCTGCTGTAAGTTTTAAGTGTAGATTAGCCCTCACAAACTCAAACATTTTACCCCCTACCTCAGTAAGGAAAGTTGTCCTCCCTATAAATGAATAAATTAATGTAACCTTATGGCAAATTTTATCATCTATGATGCCTGTGGCGAAGTGCATGGAATGCAAGTACTGTTACTCAGTATTTTGATATTAGTAAAACAAATGTTGTAATTAAAAAATAAAATTTATTATAAATAAAATTTATATTTTATTAGGATTGTAAATTTTATTTAGATTGGGTGGAATGTTTTTTAATGATGCATTTCATTTTTTATGGGAGCGTTTTATATATATTATTTTGAATTATGTTTTTATTATGTTAATAATTTATATTTGCATTTGTATGCGTGCCACACCCAGGGAAACGTTACTTTGGTGGGCACCAATAGCTTGCAGGAGGTGGAGGTGGATTTTTCTGGATTTTTAAAAGAGCTGGCCAAGAAACACTGTGGATATTTTGTTGTTTTGTTTTTTTTTTCCACTAAGTCTTGGAATGCTGGAGAAATTCCAGTGGACTGGAAGAAAGAGAATATAGTGCCACTGTTTAAAAAGATTAAATGGAATGACCTGGGTATCTCTAGGCTGGTCAGCCTGACATTAAAAACATATCAAAATGCATATCCAAATCCTTTTCCCACCATGTCATATATGGATCCTTCTTTATTAGGAAAGTTATCTGAAAAGACTGATATCAGTTAGTGTTTGTTTGCTTGTTTGTTTGCTAGCAATTGACCAGAAGCCATCACTTCTTCTATTAAAATTTAGCTTTCTGTATAAAACAACTTTTCTAGAAAGTTGAGAAACAGAATGCATTTCTCAGTAGGCCAGTTAGTTTTAATTTCTAAATCCATTAAAAAGAATCTTTGAACAGCTGACCAACTGGCTTTCCAGTGGTGCGCTCAATCTTTAAAACTCTCTGGTTCTTGATTTGGTTTAAAATCTGGACTGTTTATAATAGTTAGTTCATTAATGACAGAAAATAGCTTGTTCTATCCCAAGCCTATAGAGCAGTCTTTTCCAAAGGATGTGTATAAGCTTCTGGAAGGTGTGATTATTTTTAAAAAATTAATCCAGAGAAACCTTTCGGTGTATACAGTATCAATTTTTTTTTTCAATGAAGACATAGTGTCTAGCTGAAGTAGAGTACCCCAATTCACTGTTGCTTTGAGGAGGCAGGTTTGATATTACTGTAGATATTTGGAACAACTGTGTCCACTCTGTTTATTAGGTCTGCATATAAAAGAGATTTTTAGGACTCGTTTAAAACCTGATCCTTTCTTCGACATTAAGTATCCGCACAGAGGGCTGGACTTGATGACTTCTCTATTTCTGTGCTTCTATACTCTGACACCTTTTATGAGAATAGAAATGTTAAATTCCAACTTGGATGATTATATTCTGTCTAACTAAAATGCTCCCACAGCTTTAATTAAATATTGTGGTGTTCAGTTGCAGTCCTAAACAGACTAATGTTGCTGGAACTGAAACAGTTACCATGTTTCAGACCTAGAAATGGCTTCATCTCAATAGTAAATGAAGTGTTCTTGTGTTTGTATTACAGTATATATCTATTTCAGTTTGTAAAGAGCTTTAAGATTATTCAAAATGAAAGATAATCTCTTAATATAAAATATTTAGCATTTTGGTGGCGATAGATGTAAGAGCTTTCTGTAAAATAGAATTAGCTTGTTCTGTAACATGCAGATGAAATGTAGGCATATTTTGGCTGATTTAGCAGAGTTATTAGAAGAGAAGCTGGTGAACAGGTTTCTTAATCTAAAATAGGATGTAATAAAACAACTATTCATGAAGAAGTGTTTGTTCATATCTAATTCTGCCAACATCTTATGGCTTTTTGCTTACAGGACAGTGCGCTACGAAAACCAAGAGAAGTATTCAGGCTACCTACAGACTTGACAGCTTGTGATAATCGTCTTTGTGCATCAATACATTTTTCGTCTTCTACTTGGGTTACCATTTCAGATGGAACAGGAAGATTGTATCTTATTAAAACCGGCAAACGTGGAGATGGTGCACCTGAAAAGTGGGAGGTAAGTTTTGCTAAAATACTCATTTTGTAAGTGTAGTTCTCATACTAATCCTATTTTACGGTTCAATCTTACAAAGGGTCGTGCACTTTTTAGAGGAGTTCATAGATTTATAAGGCCGAAAGGACCATTGTCATCTTGTCTGACTACCTGCATAACACAAGCCACACAACTTCCCTGAATTGATTCCTGTTTGAAATAGAGCATGTATTTTAGAAAAAACATCCAGTTTTGATTTTAAAATTTGGCAGTAATGGAGTATCCATCGCCACCTTTGGTACGTTTTTTCAGTACTCAGTTACACTCTCTCTCAAACATTTGTGCATTATTTCCATTCTGAATTTGCCTAGCTTCAATATCTAACCACTGGATCTTGTTATACTTTTTATCTGCTAGACTGAAGAGTCCATTATAAAATTTTTTGTTCCCCATGTGGGTACTTGTGATCAAGTTATACCTTGACCTTTTTGATAAGCTAAACAGATTCATGTTCTCAAATCTATCACTATAAGGCATGTTTTCCAACCCTTTAATCAATCTTGAGGCTCTTGTCTGAACCTCTCCAATTTACCAACGTTCTTCTTTTATGATGGATACCAGAACTGG
Source organism: Emydura macquarii macquarii (assembly GCF_026122565.2). NCBI lineage: Eukaryota > Metazoa > Chordata > Testudines > Chelidae > Emydura > Emydura macquarii. The sequence continues at coordinate 12,516,106 of NW_027130520.1, read as the reverse complement.
ATACAGTATCCCAGTAGTAGTCACCCTAATGGCAAATACAGGTAATAGAACCTTCGTACTCAATATACAGCTAAAGCAGTGGTTCCCAACCTTTTTGTTTGAAAGCCCCGCTAGGTAAAACATGCACTCCACACTGGCCATAAACACACATACCCTGTATAAATACATAATAATAATAACACTAAATTACATAAATAATAATAAATTACTCCTATTTGAGTAGGAAGCTAAGCCTTCCCTAGCTTAGCGCCACCATGTGGCCTCGTCCCTTCCTGCCCCTCATGGAGATAGGGTAATAGAGGTGGCGGACACTGATGGGCTGGCCAGGGCTGCTCCGCTCTGGCCAGGCACCTAGCTGGCTTATGGCTCGTGGGGCTGCTTCACCGCTCTGGCAAGTGTGGAGCTCAAGGCTGCTCCTCCGCTCCAGCTGGCGTGGAGCTTGGGGCTGCTACACCCAGCCAGTGCGGGGCTCAAGGGGCTAAATGACCTCAGTATTACTGAAGCCTCATGAAACCCCTGTAATCTATTTTTACCACTACCTAAATCTTTGTGTCATTTACAAATTTATCAGTGATGATTTATGTTTTTCTCCAGGTCATTGATAAAAATGTTAAAAATAACATATGGTCAAGAACCAGTTCCTTTGGGACCCCAGTAGCCTGTCAGAGATGATTCCTTGTTTAATTACATTCTTTTTTGAGTGCTTGCTCATGTTGATTCCAAGTAGTGTGCCTTCTCATGAATGCCTCAGAAATGGGCTGGGGAGCTCACATGGGACCACAGAGAGAACCAAACAGTTCATAAAGTCCACCCAGCTCTTCATGGCACTGGCAGAAAGAATGAAAGGTCTTCCTGTCTCTTCCCAGAGAATTTCTTCATGGATCACCTCGTGCATCAGGATCTGCTATGACTTGGTGAAAGTACCGGCTCCTAAGTTTACAGCCCATTCGACAAGACCCCAGGCCTCATCGGCAGCCTATTTGGCCCAAGTCCCAATTCAGGACATTTGCAGAGCAGCCACGTGGTCTACCATTCACACTTCCGCTGCTCATTATGCGATCACTCGACAAGCCAGAGACAACGCAGCATTCGGCAGAGCTATGCTGCAGTCTGTAGTTCCCTGAGCTCCGATCCCACCTCCTTGGTCTGGCTGGGGAATCACCTATTTGGAATGGACATGAGCAAGCACCTGAAGCAGAAAAGATGGTTACTTACCTGTAACGGGTGTTCTTCGAGATGTGTTGCTCATGTCCATTCCAAGACCCATCTGCCTACCCCTCTGTCAGAGCCAACCAGCAAGAAGGAACTGAGGAGGCAGAGGGTCAGCAGGTCCCTATGTAGAGTGCCAGAGTGGCACGACTCCAGAGTGCCCGAGAGCCGACCTTGTGGGTACTTCTGAGGGAAAACTTTCTGGCAAACTGCACACACCACGTGCATACCTACTTGGAATGGACATGAGTAACACATCTCGAAGAACATCAGTTACAGGTAGGTAACAGTCTTTTTTGAGACCTATCAGTTAACCAGTTTTTAATCTGCTTAATGTGTCATGTTAATTTTGTATCATCTTAGTTTCTAAATGAAAATGTTTGTTACCAAGTCAGATGTCTTGCAGAAGTCTGTCACAATGACAGTCCTTTTATCAACCAAACGTGTAATATCAGGTTAGTTTGGCAAAATCTGTTTCCAGAAATCATGTTGATTGGCATTAATTATATTACCCTTCTTTAATTGTTTATTAATTGAGTCCCATATCAGCTGTTTCATTATTTGCCCAGGATCGATGTCAGGCTGACAGGCCTATAATTACCTGGTCATTCCTTTTACTTGTTTAATATATTGGCATAACATTAGCTTGCTTCCAGTCTTCTGGGGGCACTTAGTACTCTGCAGAATTGGGCTTTTAGAGAGTCATTGATTCTTTCTTAATGCTATTGAAACGGGTTTGTGTCCAAGTGTAATTAAACTGTTGCATTAATGATTTATTCACTTTAATCATATGTTGTAAGGTTAGAATGATTGTTGTGTAGTGATTCTAACCCTTTTGTTAAGAATCAGTCTTATTTTTTATATGCATTTTTTCTGAAGTAAAGGAAATCAGATGTTTAAGGAATCTTTTAGGTGAACTCTAATTTCTTCCTCTCTATTCCTCTGATCCTATTTGTTTTTGTTGGTGGATTGGTGGGTATTGGTTGTTTGGGTGGGAGGGTTGTTGTGTGTGGTTTTTCTTCTGATTACACTGATTGTTTTATTCCGCTGACTAGTGGGATTTTAATAATTTTTCATTTAGCTATAATTTTTGAAAATATTATGGACCCAACTGGGACAATCAGGGTCCAGATACTGCAAGGGGAGAACAAGGGCCTGAATCACAAAGAATAAGCAATTGAATTAATTGGTTGTATACAATGTTATGTATAAATATATGTCCAGTAAGGTCTTCTATGAAAGCTTGTAATGTTCTGAACTTGATGATCATTAGGAGATACGTGTACAAGTTATGGTTATGAATGTATGCATGTATATATGGATAGAACATTGTAACTATAACTAGGGCCTTGTCTACACTAGAAAAGTTTATCGATGGTAGTTACATTGGTGATCAAAAAGCACTGTAATTAGCACTTGCGCCCATCCTTCAGTATGGTTCAGTCAGGTCAGCCCCACCCCTCCCACTATGTTTAGTAAAAATCACAGACAGATCCTGGGCTTCCATTAATTTTTGTGTATTGCCTGTGACTTTTACTAAAAATAACCATGACAAAATCTTAAACTTAACTATGTCCCCCAGATCCCTTCCTGCAGTACTCCTTCCTAGGGAGTCATTTCCCACTTCAAACATATTTGAAGACAGTTATCAGGTACCTTTTTTGCAACTGCATCACATTGTTGACTCCTATTCATTTTGTGATCCACTATAACCCCCAGATCCTTTTCAGCAGTACAACCTCCTAGCCAGTTACTCTACACTTCATTGTTATGCATTTGACTTGCCCTTCCTAAGTGTAGTACTTTGTACTTGTCTTTATTGAATTGCATTTTCTTGAATTCAGACCAATGCTGCAATTTCTAAAGGTTGTTTTGAATTCTAATTCTGTCCAAAGTGCTTGCAATCCCTCCTAGCCTGGTGTCATTTGGAAATTTTATAAGTATAGTTTCCACTCCATTATCCAAGTCATTAATGAAAATTGGACTGACCCTGGCGAGACCCCACTTGATATATTCCTGCAGTCTCACAGCATACCATTGATAACTACTCTTTCAGTTTGGTCTTTCAACCAGTTGTGCACACGCCTCATAGTAACTTCATCTAGACCGCATTTTCCTATTTTGATTATTAGAATGTCATGAACGACTATATCAAAAGCCTTACTAAAATCAAGGTATATTCTGTCTACTGCTTTTCCCCATCAACTAGATCATAACCCTGTCAAAGAAAGGAATTAGTTGGTTTGGCATGGTATTTTCTTGACAAATCCGTGCTGGTCTTTCCTTATTACCATATTAGACTCAGACTTTAAGGCTAGAAGGAACCATCATGATCATCTAATTTGACCTCCTGCACATTGCAGGCCACAGAACTTCACTCACCCACTCCTGTAATAGACCTATAACCTCTGGCTGAGTTATTGAAGTCCTCAAATAATGATTTAAAGACAAGTTACAGAGACTCCACCATTTAAACTAGTTTAAACCTGCAAGTGATCCACGCCCCATGCTTCAGAGGAAGGCAAAAAACTCCAGGGTCTCTGTCAATCTGACCCAGGGCAAAATTCTTTCCTGACCCCAGATATGGCAGTCAGTTAGACCCTGAGCATGTGGGCAAGACCTACGAGCCAGACAATTGTGAAAGAATTTGCTGTAGTAACTGAGCCCTCCCCGTCTAATGACCCATCATCCCCATTGGATATATTTGCTGCTAGCAGTTGCAAATTGGCTACATGCCATTATTATCCTCTAGGTGCTTACAAACTGATGGTTTGTTTAACAAATTGTTCCAGGATGTTTCCAGGTATCAAAGTTAGGCTGACTGGTCCCTAATTCTCCGGGTTCTCTTTATTCCCCTTTCTAAAGATAGGTACTATGTTTGCCCTTCTCCAGTCCTCTGGGACCTCACCCATCTTCCATAAGTTCTCCAAGGTAATTGCTAATGGTTCTGAGAATGCTTTCAGCCATTTCCTTAATTACCCTGGGATGATTTCCCTCTTTTTCCTATGACCCTATTGTAATTTTCCGTGTCCCCTTTTCTCCCCTCCCACCAACATCTAGCCCTCTAAGATCCCTTTTTATGCTTATCTATTGACTTTTGTCACCCCCTTTGAATCTAGTTGAAAACATTCCTCACTAGGTTGGCGAGTCTGTGTGCAAAGATACCCATTCTTAGTCAGGTGGGCCACTTCTCTGCCCAGTGACCTTTTTCATGGAACAGTATCCCATGGTTGAGGAAGCTGAAGTCCTCCTGTCGACACCATCAGTGCATGCATTCATCTCAAGATGCATTTGTCTCTGCTTGGGCCCTTACCATCAAGTGGGAGGATAGACAAGAACACAACCTGCGCCCCCGGCTCCTTCATGCTCTCTTCCAGAGCCCCTGTAGTCACTGCTGACTTGCTTGGGGTCATACCTAGCCATATCATTTGTGTCCACATGGATGAGCAGGATGGGATAGTGGCCAGAGGGATGGATGAGCCTCAGCAACCTTTCTGTTTCATCTCAAGTACAGGCTGCAGGCAGCACACTTTCAAGGATATCATGTCAGGTTGGCAGATGGATGCCTCTGTCCCACTCAAAAGAGAGTCTCCACAATCTGTGCCTCCTCCTCTTGAGTGTGGTGGCTATGACTCTCCCAGTTTTGGGGGCAGGTGGCTCTTCCTCCTCAGCCATTGGGGTCTGCTCGTTACCTGCTGTTGCTAGTGCAACCTACTGGTTCTTCAGTCCAATGGAAACAGTATGTTTCTGTGAAGTGTTTGAAAACCCCCCACTCAGTTAACAAAAGCTGGTGTGTCTTCTCCATGCTGAGGGAGGGGTGAACCGGGTGATAAACATACTGATCAGACTTCTGACCAGGGCGGGACAGGGCATCTTCAGCGTGCAAGGCAGGGAACTGGGGCAGATTGGCTGGGGCCTTTCTCTGTGTGATTGGTGAGTGGCCCTGGGAGCATTCATACAATCTAGCTGGGCATAGGGCTCCACCTACTGTTGGGCTAAGTGATAACAGCACCTGGAGAGGGGTTTGCTGCTTGCCACTAGCAAACTAGTGAGGGAGACAACCCAGCCTATAGAGTTCAGGCAGCACAGTGGTACCCCAGTCCCAGATTGTACTTGGAGGAACCTGTCACACAGGCCCCCTCCCACCCCCCCTCACCCAGGTGCAGGGAGAGAAGAGCTTGCCGTGTTTTGTCAAGATGGTGTTTTTCTCCCATAGCAAGTTCTTCCTTTTAGAATACCACCTGGTGTACCATATCAAGAACTGTTGCAGGGGTGGTGGTAGAACTTCAGATTCCATTAGAAGACATTCAAGATACTCAGCACAAGCTCTTGGACATTCTGCAGCCCACTGGACCATTTTGGGTAGTTCTTTCAGTGAATGATACCAGTTACAGTTGTTGCCGATCGTATGCCATATATGTATCCCTACCCCTAAAAGGAATGAGAAGCTCTACTTTGTTCCTGCAAAAGGGGCAGAATTATTGTTCACTCACCTGTCCTCCCCAAGTCATTAGTAGTACAAGCAGCAATGGAAAGATCCAGGTAGCAATACTCTAAGACTACCCATGCAGACAAGGGAGCTAAATACCTTGATATTCTGGGGAGGAAGGTGTTCACATCCACCAGCTTCCAGTTCAGAATCTTTAACTACCAGACCATGTAAGCAAAATATGATTTTATGAACTATTTGAAGTTCTTGGCGTTCACAAACGGGTCCTGTCCTACTGGGGAAAATTTAAGTTCAGACCTTGTTTAGAAAGATAGACTTGTGGCTAAAACCTTACTACAGGCTGTAGTGGATGCGACTGATCCACAACAAGATCTATAGTGGCTGCAACAGTAATGTGTCGAGAGTCACAGCTTCACTCTTCAGTTTCCCCAGGAAGGTCTGGAACCCCATTGAAGATTTGTCCTTTGGTGAAACCAATCTCTTTAATGAGAAAACAGGCAAGCACTTGTTAAGACATCCCTCCACATCATGGACATTAATACTCCAGCCCTAAAGAGGAAGCACCATGAACAGATGTATAAGCCAAGGTCTCTTCCACTCCCTTCCTCTACTACCAACAACAATATGAACTGCCACGTAAGCACCAAATGGTGCAGAGACCAAGGTATGGAGCCCCATCTTTCTTGACAATAGCTACCCAACCTACTCTACTGGCTAAAAGTTACTTTTGACAGGATGCTTGGGAGTTGCACCCTATTACAAGATTGCCACCCCCACCTGTTTGCAAAGTCCACTTCAGTGGCTGACTAATGTACTTTGTCTACAACTGGAGAGTTACAACAATGGACCATTGGGTACTGGGTATCATCCACTTTCGCTACACTGTCTGGTTTTTCTCCACCTCATACAAAACCCCATTCCTGAGCTTCCTGCAGAGACCACTCTCATAAGGCGATCCTCTGATAGGAAGTAAAAACTCTCCTCAAATGAGGAACTGTAGCGTGAGTGCCATCTCAGCAACAAGGAACAGGGTTCTATTCCAACTATTTTATAGATCCCAAGAAAAAGGGAGAATGGAGGCCCGTTTTTGACCTACACAAGGTAAATATTTTTATTTGCAAATTAAAATTTTCAATGGTTTCATTGGCATCAATAATTTCCTCCTTGGAAAAAGATGTTTGCAGCTCTCAACATGAAAGAGGCTTACTTTTGTGTGTACATTCATCTATCCCAGAGAAGACTTCTCAGGTTTCTGGTAGTATAGGAACTCTACTGTTCAGGATATTCCCATTTGGTCTGACAACAGCTTCCAGGATCTTTACAAAGGTCTTCTCAGTGGTGGCTATACAAATGAGATGAATTGGCTACTCCATCTTCCCATACTTGAATGACTGATTTTTAACAGGCAGATCCTGTCTAGAAGTTTAGTCCTTGCTCTGCCTCCTGGCATTCTTGGGTGTCTGCATAGACATGGGAAAGTCAACTCTTAATACCTCACAGACCATAGACTTTATAGGGCAACTCTGGACTCATCCACAGCAAGGGCCTACCTCTCTGCAGACAGATTCCATGCCATGAGCAGTCTGATAAACTAAGTCATCCAGAAACCCTAAATAGTAGTCCGTCTGTCTTTCTTTTCTAGGCCCCATGCCCTCTTATACTTAAGTAACACTGTTCAACAGGCTACATCTCCATTGTCCTCAAGCCTGGCTCTGGTCAGTGTCAAGGAAAAATAAAGTCACACTGCTACATTTTAAAGTTGGATCGGGTGCAGCTTTAATTGTGACACACACACAATCACATAACCATAGCTATGGGGAATACTATAGCCATAGGGAAAACACAGGTGGCTATAGGGAAGTCAAGCAGCATGTCTGGATGCTGGGCAAATGTACTTCCCCTGGCTACCAGATACAAAAGACTTATATAGGGGTTGCTTAGGTTCATTTACATGTTGATCGTATGGTGGAATTTGATTAACAGTTTATACTTAACAGGAAAGACAATTATATGTACAATGGGGTACGCCAGATGTTTTCACAGGAAAGACCAAAGAGTCACTTGATTATACAATGTGGTTATCAGGTACCTGGCTATCACCCAAAGATGGGTGGCTACACAATACATGTTAAAATGCTAATTTGTATGGAGTAACTTCCTATGGGGCCAGGAAGACGGGGGCACGTACTGATACTTATCAGAACAGGAGATGTCGGTTTACAGACATCAAAAGGGCTAGAGTTCACAAAAGGAGTTTGCATTTAAATGGTGGTCCTGAGACATCCTGTGGGATTTTAGCATCTTTATCTCAGTCTCAGTTTGGGGCATCCTGTCAGTGATTTAACCTGAGGGCTTCCATCACAGTTCAGGCTACCCAGTTTCAGGCCAGGCCCTCTATAATCAATTTCAGGCCAGGCATTCTATAATCAATTCTATGATTAATTCTTTGACAGACACAGCATGAACACTGCACTGACCATCCCTATCAGTATCAGGGCTTTATTCACCAGAGAGAGAGGGGGGGAGGGTGTGAGAGTCTGTGAGTCCTTCTTCTACCTCCTACACCCAGTGTGGTGATGATCACAGATGCATCCCTTATAAGCTGGGGAACCAATATTGGTGGTCACATAGCACTAGGTAGGTAGACACCTTGAGAAGCCAGGATGCATATCAATCTCCTGGAACAAAGAGTGGTCAGGTGGGCTTGCAGTGCACTCCTGCCACTTGTACAATCCCGACATATCCCGGTAAAGTCATGCATTACAATAGTCTTCTATATAACCAAACGGGGGTAAAATACCTTCCACTGCACATAGAGATGGTCAGCTGGAACTGGTGTATCTGGAACCACATCACAGTTTCTGTAACATACCTCCCAGGAGCTTAGCACTCACTGGCAGACAGCCTCAGCAGACATTTCATCACCAGTCATGAGTGGGAGTTACACTGAACAACATCTTCAGTAAGTGGGGAAGACCATCTTGGGACCTGTTTGTCCCAAGATGAACAAGAAGTTCAGCATATATTGTTCCAGAGCAGCACTAGGTCAGGACTCTAAGGGAAATGCTTGCCTCCTGTTCCAAACTGGCCACTTGCAGTACGCCTTCCTTCCCAAACTGCTACTACCCCAGGTTCTATGAAAGAGTCGTTATGACAAAGCATGAGTCATTCTCATCACACCCAATTGGCCTAGACAATTCTTGTTTCTGGATTTCCTACAAATGTCAACCCATGAGGGTTCAGTACTTCCCAGACCTGCCAACTCAGACATTCCAATCTGTACTCTCTTCATTTCATGGCTTCATATTTGGATGGGTGTCAAACCTAGAGCATTCATGTTCGGAAGCTGTACAAACTATGCTTAATCCCAGCAGGAAAGATTCTACCAGAAAATGTTATCCAGCCACAGAGAGGTATTTCTCTACCTCGGCACAAAAGAACCAGTTGTAAGGGTCAGCAAGTATTTCTGAAATTTTATATTACCTCGTCACTCTCAAGATGTCAAGTCTTTCCATTTGCTCACTGTGGATCCACCTAGAAACTATTAGTGTATGTCATTTTCCAATAGATTCTAGTTTTACTCACCCACTATCTACCACATTCCCACCAGTAGTGAAGCCAACGCCAACTTCAGTCTTGTACTTTCAACACTTACACAGGCTACCTTTCAAACCTTTAGCCATGTACTTGATGTCCCATCTGTCTACGAGGGTAGGGAAGCAGGGAACCCTCATGGCTGACACCATATGCTACATCTAATAAAGAGAAGGTATCCTTTCGCCTCCACCTGAAATTCAACCTAAAGGTAATTTCTGTGTTCTACCTAAAGCAATTGATTCACTTACTGGGAATATTCCCGAAGTCTCATGCTTCCGTTGAGAAGAGGAGACTTCATTCTCTTGACATCAGCTGAGCATCTCTTGACATCATTCTGTCTGCAAAGAGCAAAACTATTTAGAAAATCATCTAGACCAGTGTTTCTCAATTATATTTCGCCGTGGAACCCTTGCGCGGCCATGCCATACTCTCCACCAACAAGTCCAGTAAATTTTCCCCTTTTCGGCGGCGTGGTGTACGCTGTTTTCGGCGGCGCAGTTTTCCCCGGCGTGCTGCCAGCTGTTCGGTGGCCTGCGATTTCTCTTAATTTCGGCAGCGCGGTTCCGCTTTTTCGCGGAACCCTTCAACTCAGCCCGTGGAACCTTGTGGTTCCGTGGAACACTATTTGAGAAACACTGATCTAGACTATTTGTTGCTCTAGCAGAGTGAGCATGGGGACAAGTGATATCTGTTCAGAGACTCTGTAAGGGGATTTCTGGCTGTATTCTCCTTTGCTATCAATTGAAGCATCTTCTTCCCATGGGCAGGGTGAGGGTCTATTCCTATTGCTATGTACAATAGCACAGGCGGACTCAGGCACATCTCTTCAAGAAATGGTGATGTTGGACGTTTGTAAGTTGGCAACCTGGAGTTCCATCCCTGTTTTCACAAAACATTCAAGCCTCTTCTGCTGACACAGCTTTTGGGTATTCTGTGTTACAGGCATCTATAACTCTTGTATCCTTGCATCCCCCTCATATTTCAGTACAGCTTACCAGTCACCCAAATGTGGAATACAAATAGGGATCAGCACTTGAAAAAGGAATGGAGATTATTTACCTGTGTGGTTCCTATTTGTATGCCACTGTCCACCCTCCTTGCCCTCTGCTCCAGGTCATGACTGGATTCCTGTGAGAGGCGGTCAGACTGCACCTCCCGTTATACTTAGGGTGCAGAGCATGAGGGGAGCCAGGGTTCAGGTGCAGACCAGTGAATGCTACTTGCTAAATTTTCCAGTCTCAGGTGCATGGTGCACACATGTACCTACATGTGGAATACAAATAGGCACCATATCGCTCAGAAAACTTCCAGTTACAGGTAAGTTAATGTCCATTTATGTGGGTCTTGCATCTCACTTTGACAGTGTTGATAAAGGATACTGCAGAATATTCTTGGAAATGTGTTATAGGCTGGGGTATTTCTCAAAAGTGCTTGTCCTTGTTTGTTGTACTCTTTTGAAGCATGCCTCCCAATATTGTTCCATAATTAGTTGCTTCCTGAAATGTGATATCTGATTTTATTCACAACTCATTCCCCCTGACTCTGAATTTATATAGATAATTAAATTTTAATACACACAGTAGATGGGATGTGTAAACATTGTTCCAATTAATTAATTGTATTTAGTTTCACACTACTAATAGTGTTTTTCTTACCAGTATTTAAGCACGGAGAGGAAATTATCCAAAATATATCCACCAAAACACTACTTTCCTTCCTTTATTCCCTAGATGCATAATTAACTTGAGTTTCTCAAAAAACAAACATGACTACATGTGTACCTAGGGTTTCTGGGAAGGGAACGTTTTGTAGCATTGAAACGTAACTATTTTGCCTTCCATTTCATGGCAAAAGTTGTAGTAGCACTTTGGCTAGATGCAATGTTGATTAAGATTTCAGGCACTTTTGAAGTGCAAGTGAAACAGCTGTGTTACATATTTAATCAGAGGATCTTGCTGTGCTTGTAGTCCTGAGCAATAGCCTGCTACCTTCTCAATCCTTTGTTTGTGAAGCATAACACTTGTTAAATATGACGTACAAGGTATCTTTGACCCATCTCTACCTAGCTGTATCATTGCATGGACAACCAGGGAGATAACTACATGCTGCCATAGCAACAGTAGTTTAGTAGTGTTAGCATGTAAGAGCGTGATGGCTATATGACAAAATGTAAAAGCAAAGTGGTATGAGGCCATATATTAGTAGGCATTATAGCCCTCCTAAATCAAGACACTTCTATACGTTTGCAACTGAAACAAAAGGATTAGGGCTGGTGGCGGCGGTTGATGGGAGATACGCAATCATGTAACTTGCATAATGTAACTTGCGTATCTCCCGTTGATGTACTTATGTTGACATACTGCGGTGTCTTCATGGCGCCTCGTGGATGAGACACCCTCTCCCATTGACTCTGCCTTACTCCTTTTGGGGAAGCGGACTAATTGAGTCTACCAGAGAGTGCTCTCCCATTGACTGAATGGGTCTACACAGAATCAACGCTACTGCCTCAATCTCTGCTCTATAGCAATGTAGACATACCCTTAGTGTCCCTAGAGGTAAATTACCTCTATTAAGCTGTATGCCAGTTTTCTTTGGCATCATTTTTTCAGGTACTAGTAAGTTGCTCAGTTTTCCTGAGAACTAGTGCAGCTTAACCACTTGAGCATTGATGTTATATTTTTAATTTCAGAATGTATCTACATGCTACATTGCTTACTGTTTATATCTAGGAGAGCCAAATGCTTTGTGCTTTCCAGAACGTATAGTTAAAAACAATATCCTCAAAAATATGAGGGCCTCTAGTGGAATAACAAAATTGCAAATTGGGTCACTTTTAATCATTATTTCTCTTCCGGAATGTTTAGATTCTATTCCCCATTTAAAGGAGATGTGGCCAATTTAGGTTTATTTTGGGTGTAATATCTAGTTTAAAACAATATACAGCAGATACCTCTAAGCTTCCACACCAAAAAAACATTAAAATTCTAGTCTCTGAATGTCCCTAGTCTTCTAGGGTTTTAAACTATCCCATTTTTTGGATCAAACATATCTAAGTGAATTATTTCTAAGTCTGTAAAAGGAAGATAGCCTGACCAATGAGTTGAACCTGAATCAGAAAATCAGTTTGAACCAGTATTTTTTACTTTGCCCTACCTACTGAGCAGGAACTGGAACTGAACTGGAAAAAAATTGGGCTATTGGTTAAAATAAAGGTTAAGCATTTTTTAAGCTCAATATTTAAAAAACTTTTGTGATCTTATTTTCATTATAAAACAAGACAACAAAATAACAAACAGGTATGTGATTGCTATCAGAATGGCCTGCTCCAGTATAATGAGATGAGAATAGAAGGAGGCCAGACCACAGAGAGGAATGGGATACTTCAGAGCTGCCTGAGCACAACGTGAAGCAGCAGGAGGCCCCAGAGCTAGATGAATCATCTTTGGGATTCCCCCTGGGCACAGAGAAGGGGAAATGCTCCCTAATTCTAGAAATTAACAACTCTTTAAGCCCAGGTTAAATGTACTGGATCCCCATCCCTTTTACTCTTTACACAGGCCTCTTCCCCAGCCCTTGGGGTAGCCACTCTATACACTTGCCTCATTTGAGGCAGTGCCTATACCCCAAACTTACTTCCCCACTGAAGCAAGGTGCAGGGCCTACTCCTAACCTGCCACACTTGATGGCACTGCCTGATATCCACCTCCAATTCCCCTACTCCAAGCAGTTATGTCTTCACCCACAGTGCCTGGCTATGGCAGGCTCTGATTAGAGTCAAGTTCTGCCTGGGAGGCAGGGCGGCTTGCAATAGAGTGTATTCCTCTGCTGCAGTGGGAGTTCTTGGGGGAATCGTTTGGGTTCAGGCAGGTAGGAAGGGTTCCCTGCTTCATCAGACTTCTACATACTGGGTTGTTTCTCCCTTGTTGAATCTTTCAGCTCAGGTTGCCTTCTCTGTCCTTGGCTGGTCTGTGCCCTTCCTCTCTCCTGCCCAATGCTTCCTGTTCACACATGTGTGTGTTTACGTAATTTGCATGTCCCACCACCACCACACCTGTGCTTCTTTGTTCTGTTTGGTAATATTTCACTCTCTCCACTCCCTCACCTCCTTTCAGACAAGAGGAGAAAGTATCTTATCTTAGGTGGAGCAAACCCATTGTTCCATAGTGCCAATATTTAAAAGGAGTAAACAGGATGACCCAGGTAGTTATAGGCCTTTCAGCCTGATACTGATCCTGGGCAAAATAATGGAATAGCTATTGTAATTATCTTAGTTGTGAACATGGAGTCCAAAGTAGCTTGTGTTGTAGTAGATTTCTAGATGTGGGTTCCTCAGAACTGAGTGCATGTCATCATCATTTATTATTTTTATTCTGTAATTTTTTTTCTAAAGCAAATGTAGCACACTCCTCTGAGTGGTGTCTTTGAGTGTGCCTTTCCAGGTTGGCAGCATGGCTGAATAGCACTCCAGTTTCCCAATTTGACCAACACTTTTTTTTAAAAAAAAACATTCATATTTGAAGAACTTTTACATGATTAATTCTCAGTCATAATAAACTACTACACACACACACACTTTATAAATAAACCAAAGCCAATAGTGCAACTCAGTTGCATATTTCCAGAATCTAATTAAATATGGTTGTGTTTTAGCAAAGTAGCATCAAGAAGTCTGAGCAGCAGAGAGGGGTGATCTTGTGTCACTAACGATCCATCTGAAGTCATTTAACTTGTAAACGTTCACAGCGCTTGTTCTGACTCTAGACTCCTCCCTTCCAAATTACAAGTTGCTTCTCGGACTTCTTGCCAGTGACACTACTTTGCTAATACACTAGCTGTATTGTGGAGAAGCTGGAGGTAACAACCTCTAGCAAAAATATGGGATGGCCTAGAGGAGCCAGCTGAGGAGGAGGGAGCTGTCACTCCTTTAGCCTTAAGTGTGCAGTTGAAAGCAGGGAAGGGGAAGCTGATGACTCCTATTCTCTCTTCAGCCTCACCTTCCTAGGCAAGAAGAGGGAAAGATAACACCCTACAAAGCTCCTCTAGACAGGAAAAGTCATAGCACCAGTGTCCTTTCCAGGGTGCACAAAAGTTGTTCTACCATCTGGCTCCAGTTACAAAGCACTACTGGAGCAGTGCCTGCTCTCTTCTCTCCCATTCAACTCAAACTCCTTTGGGGCAAGAGCTACGCTTCACACCACTCCCAGACCCCAATTGCTCATCAGGTGCCCTCCTCATCTTCAAGGAACAGTGCCGTTCCCCACTCTCCTGCACTTGAGCAATTTACGAAGTGGATTGAGTGGGCACTACCCCGATGGGTGAAGATAGGCCATACTCTAGAAGAGTATTTCCCAATCTTTTCTATTGCAGGGATCAGTCAGCTAGTTATTTAAAACCTTGTGGAAGGCCCTCTCTCTCTTTCTGCCCCCACCCCCATTCCCTTTTGCCCTCTTCCCCTCTCAGACTACTGCTGCACAGTGCTCACTGAGACACAGCAGGGCTGGGCCAGTGGCTGTGTGCCCCCACCCCACAATTTTGGCCAGGGCTGGAGGTCAGACTAGATGATCCCAGTGACCCTTTCTGGCTTTTTAATCTGTGAATATAGAATTTATCCAGGTTGGATTCAACACTTCTAAATTAAGAAATTGTAATCTATAATTTAGAGTGAAATCCCTCATGATAATGGAGCTTTTTTTCTACACGTTGTTGGTAAATGCTTAAGAAGTCAGTCATCCTGCTTTCTAGTGTGATTTTGTGGTCTATAGCAGACACCAAATAGTACACCATCTTGTGTTTTATCTGTTATGACGTTGTTCAGTCAGCATGCAAGATCATTTTCTTCAGAGTTATCAGTGACTTGAAAACTGGTAATCTCATTTTTGATAGTTCGCCATTCTCTTTCCCTTTCTGTCCCCTTTTCCTTCCTAAACAGGTTATAACCATTGATTTTAACATTACAATCATGCCATCTTTTCACCAGACTTCAGCAGTACCAACTAGGTAGAATTTTTGTTTATAATTCCTTTTTTATTACACAGATTCATGTATTGATATATATGCAATTAAAGAATTGCTAATATTCATGTCCTTTGGTGTCTTGATCAACACCTTGTTCTCAACATCTTGATTTTGAGCTAAATGGGTGCTTGTTTGATGTAAGCTGGAATAAAAAGATACAGACTCCAGAACCAAAGTTTCTATTACTGTAACAGTCACCTCTGGATCATTTTAAATGACTCAAGCTACAGAACTCTTCTTGTTAGACAATCCCACATTCTAATATAGTGGTTCCCAGATGAATGTATCATTCAAGACTTAAACTAGATCAGCCAGTTCTGATCAGCTTTAATCAAAATATGGGAGCAGCTTGGACTGCTCCAAATCCCACTTACAGATTTTAAAGAGATGCTCCTCATCTTAGTCATTTCAAAATCATTAATTTCATCCTCTTCCTCCATTTGATAAGCATTTATCGTATACAGCTTTCTACAGCTGTCTAGTAAAGGAACCCTTAGAAGTGTAAAGGTTAAATTAATCATCAACTAAAGGTTATTTTAAAAATCTGATTTAATTTTCCACAATTGTTTGATCAAAATCATCAGATCATGTATGCACTATCTTACTGTGTGTTTGCGTAGTACCTAGCACAATGAGCCCATTAACGTCTACTTTAATATACATATTAATAATAAAAAGAATGTCAAAACTATCTGGGCAGGGGAGGAAAGAACAAAAAACCAAAGATGGATGTCATTGAGTGATCCATGTCAGCAGAAAATCCTTGGGGTAGCTTCAGTCAACTTTTTTATTCCTTTTCGGTTGGTTAGCAAAGTAGCTAATATAGACTCCTCTCCCACAACCTTTTTCTTTTTTTTCTTCTTTTTCCTTTACAGATTATGTTTAATGAAGAACTTGGGAGTCCCTTTGTTGTAGCCCACAGTGTTTCCTTTGTAAAATCAGATGTGCATTCAGTAGCTGGGCTTCTGCTTCGAGTAGAAAAGGATGAACAGGATGCAAAAGGAAGTGGCTTCCATGTTTCCTTGGAGTGGGTTACAATCACAGAAGTAGACAAAGGGGGTGAGTATTTTATGTTTATGTTCTTGGCAGATATTTTGAAAAGCTGCAACCTCATTATTTTTTAAAATTGTTGTATCTGATTAGTTATTTCACAATTCTAGTTATTTTAATTAAATTTTTCAAAACTTTAACTCAGTTTTCTATTTTGATTTTCTTTTTCCACCTGAGTTGGGGGTGGGGAGTGTAAACCTTTAGTATGCTAAATATCTCTGAGGCCAATTAAGGGATAAAGAATACAAATGCTCATATGTTGTCGGTGATGAGAAGAAAAGGTTAGTGCAGTAACACTTCGCATATGGAGATGTAAATGCAAATTCCTAGAGTGGTCCCAATTATAAATGAGTTAGGTCCTCTCTCTGTAATCTTAGCAAACCTTTGTTTCAATCTCTAAACCTCTGCACAATTGGATACAGATTTCAGTCTCTGATTAAGAGGCCTGGAATTTGAATGGTAAGGAGATTTACAAATCAGGATTAGAAAATGAACATAAGGGGACATAATACAATTATACAAATCAATGGTATAGAGAAGGAATATTGAAAGCTCTTTAGCCTTTGCCATAATAAAAGAACAAGGAGTGCTCGCATTGCCATAACCTAAAGGCCAGAGCATGGAAGGCGAGAGACCTTCAACTCAAACTCCTTATGATGGAGAAATCTTTACGACTAGCTTCGGACCCCTCCTGGCCAACAGTCACAATTGGCAGCTTCTAACAGAGGCCATGCTGCAAAGCTCCTACTAAGAAGCCCTTGCCTAAAAAGGCCACAAAAAAGGCCACAAACTTCATAGAGAGAGAGTCCTCTTAAGAAAAAGCGCTCCTCAGGCACAGAGACTTCTTTGATACCGTTGGCACCAAATGTGTTGGACTCCGAGACACCAGGACTGTCCGGTACTGCCAGTATCCAGAGAGCTGAACACCCTAAGCAGGCAAGCTCTGATAAAGGGCAAATCAAAGCCCGCAGCCTCGGTACCTAAGGAGTTGAAAAGACATTCAACACCGAGCAGCTCAACCTTGCAGCAGTCAATGGCATCGCCCATGGTACCTATGGTGCATAGCACAAAATCTTCAGCACCAACACCAGCAACTCATACGTCGGTGCCCCCAGTTACACTGACATCGGTACCATCCCACCCGGTACTGCAGCAATTTCTGAGACGGAGAGATCTATTAGTCTCAGCTACTCCAGAATCTTCTCTCTTCTGTAGCAACGTTACTCCACCCCGCTCGATACCAAGTTGCCTGACTACTCCACCCAGGTCTGTCCCCCATGCCCCCACTCTCCAGTGAAGATGAGGAAGAAGAAGGACGACAAATATATTAACCCCGTCATTCCTCTCCTGCTCACTCACCCAGACCAGGATCATCACACCAGTCGGGCCATCACTCAGTCCCTCAAGCACCCAGCTGGTATGGGCACCTTTGGGTACCACTCCCATACCATTCTCACTACAATGGCACTACTGGAATCCAGGGGCTGTATACAGGGCACAACAATGGAAAAACACCGGCCCACCAAGATTGAGGGCACCACGATCCTTAGGATCAACCATGCCACTATCTTCAGAACCCCAAGAGGGGGTGACGGAAAAGACCAATGAAGCCTCTGACCAGGAGGACTCAGTATCACCCAACTTATAATCATCTTTGCTAGATGAAACAATAATGCCCCCACCGCCCATCTTGGGGGATGACTTTAAACAATTCAGGAACTCTTCAGAATGGTAGCAGGTTTCCTGGAGATATCCCTGGAAGAAGTACCTGAGTCTCAGCACAAACTGCTGGACTTTCTTCAATCATCCACCTCAGTGAAGATAACATTGCCCATTAATGATGCTATCATAGAGCCTGCTAAAACTATCTGGCAGACACCACCAATAGCACCACCATCATGCAAGAGGTTAGACAAAAAATTCTATGTCACCTCCAAAGGAAGCAAACTTTTGTTCACACATGCCACACCAAATTCATTAGCGATGGGTGTGGTAAACGAGAGGCGGAAGCAACATCATAATAGGACAACCCCATATAATAAAGACTGGAAGAGGCTAAACCTTTTGATCCAGAAAGCATATTCATGTGCAACACTACAATTCTGGGTAGCGAATTATGAGGTTCTTTTATCAAAGTACACACACACAATTTTTTCTAAAATGGCAGAATTTACTGACAGCTTTCCAGACAAGAAAAAAGAACAGTTCAGGGCTAACATCACCAAAGGTCACCTCATTGATTGGACAGCACTGCAGGCCTCACTCAATTCTGCGGGCATGGCTGCATGATCTATGGCTACATCAGTGGTCATGTGCCATGCATTGTGGCTACATCTTTTGGGGTTTCCTAGAGAGATGCAGTTGACAGTAGAGGATCTTCCATTCAAAGGCCCAAAACTATTTGTGGCAAAAGCTGATGAGTCCCTTTATACTCCTAAAAGATTCAAGGGCAACTCTAAAATTGCTGGACATATATACACCTACAAATAAAAAGAAACAAGGCTGGTATTACACTCAGAGATTTTGTCCACATTAAGCACAGCCATGCAGACAATATGGCCAGTGTTGTAAACAGACAACCCAGACAACGACAAACATCAAAGCAGCCTTTTATATCTCAACAATTTTGAAGGTGTGGTGAGAGCACAAGACACCCAGAAATTCTAACATTGGAAACACATGCCATCTCCATACCATTCAGAGATCGACTTTCTCTCTAGTCATTTTAAAGAACTAATATATAGTTGTAGGTGTAGTTGCAGCTCACTGTGTATGAAATTCACTCCCTCCTACACACAGCCAGCGTGCAGGGATTTGTGCAGGGATTGGGGTGAGTAATCTACCCTATGGCTGGTGGGGAGGGTCGCCAGCAGTGTGCATATGTGCAAATTCGTCGCCGTCAGATCAGTTTATCTAGTTCGATTGAGTGGAAGTGAAGACCCGCTCAATCAGTCTGGAAGTTGATCTAATAAAACCACCTCCACAAAAAGTGTAGCGCTGCGTCGACTGGTGCACATAGCTTGCGTAACTCCTGTCGACGGCTGCCAAATTTGCCTGTAAGTATAGACCAGGCCTGTCTTTCCATGTGCCCCGGTTTAGTATGAGATTCCCCTTAAGGGTTGGTCTAGTAGGCTACCCTCAACCTCAGTACTGCTTTCCACATTAACCTATTTGGGGCTGCCATGGAACCCAGGTTGTGGAGGGAACCTATGTGTCCACTTTACCTAAATTAGATTCTGCATGGTGCATAGAGTAAGTGGTATGGGGGGGTCTTGTCTGGCCGTTCCATGAAGGATGTCTTTTTGATATTACATGTGCATGCGATTTTTTCCCCCTTTTTTTGTGCTGTGTGATTAGCAACACAGTATTAAACTTGTACTGGGGTGACCAAGAGTAGCATTAATGTTAATAATGCTGTTTCATATTTGCCTTCATCTCTTTCCCTTCTGCCAAATCTCTTCCCCTCCCTTGTGCAACCGTCTATCCTCACACCCAGTTTATTTTCTGTATTCTCCCTATCTTTACCTCCATTTAATCCATGTACTGAGGGCATGAGTAGGAGGAGCTTCAGACCTTTTGATTTCTAGCCCCTGCCCATTAAACTCCTTGGCTACCTCATGCTGCAGCATGTGAATGGGCGTGTGGAGAGTAGCTTCATCCCATCAGTCAGTGCTTTTGGAGCTCAGCACGCTGTGCTGTGTGTGCTACTTCTCTTCCACTGTGTTGTCTCACCACCTTGTGGCCAGAGCTTTCACTGTGATAGCTTAGCATGGGAGACCTCAGAATGCAATTGATAATCTTGTAAGTAGTATTCATACAGCTGTGCAAAGAGACTGAAATTTAGAAATATGGTTTAGAGGGGACACTGATCTTCACCCTAGGTTTCTATGCTATCTTCATAGGTAAATCTTCTTTTTTTTGTTAAGTTTGGTGTATGTAAAGAGAGAAAAATATTTAGAAGTCAGCTGTGGAAATCCAAAAGGAGACTCTTATTCTAACCTTATGACACCGCTAGAACTATATGGAAAAATATTTTTGCTTAGATGATACTTATGGAATTGGAATAATTTCATTTTACCTTGAAATAATAGCTGTTATAATAAAAGCATTCGTGCTTCTCTTCTTATGCTCAATTAAAGTTTACAGAGCAGATTACCTTTGAGAAAAGATTCTGCAAGAGGGCTCTAGATTAGAGCCAGTTGAAAATACCAATTTTTTTTCTGAAAATTTTGAAGTTTCTTTAATTTTTTTTAATGAGTAACTTGAAAAAAAAAAAATCAGTTTTGAAAAACCAAACAGTTTTGGTTTGATTTTGTCAGAAAACCAGAATTCCTTGCCAAATGAAATTTTTCTGCAGTAAACTTTATTTTTTTATAAAAAGTCATTTTTCAAAATTTTGACCAGCTCTACTGTAGATGATACATGGACCGTATGCCTCAAAATAGGTTTTGCTTCTCTTTCAAAGAGCCATTTATATTATTTACCTTACTGTAGCTGGGTAACAGAAGGTATAATTCCAAATTTTCTGTGTAATAAGGTTTTTATCAACAAAAAAGTCTCAAAACAGCAATAATTAGTTATCAGTCCTTTTGACTTGGAAGTTAGGCACTGTAAACTTGAACAGCTTAGCACTTATATAATGCCTTATGCTTTCAAAGTGCTTTAAAAACATTAATTTTAAAAACCCTGATACATGATATTTTAACATTAGTCATAAAATTATTTAGATGAAAATGTTCAATGTCACTAGTTGATTGTATAAATAAGTGAATGTTTATGCACTTACGTCCGTAGCCTTTACTCAGTTCATTCCCATCAACATGCATTCTACATTGGGGATATCGCTCTTACTGTTTGTACTATCCACCCACATGAATCCAGTACCTGTCAAAATGCTCAGTACCATTGTGTGCTTTTGAGCTGTGGGAATCCATAGCCCAGTTGTTTTCTTTTCATTTTATTTAAAAAAAAAAAAAAAAAAAAGGCAGCAGCAGCTTAGACTCTGAACTCCTGGGATGTTAAATGAATGTCTCATTGATTTGGTGAATGTTTCTGCATGCCTCTATGAATTTGAAGTTTACAAGAATGACAGACTGCCCTGCCACCTTAATGCACAGAGAGATTGCATTTACGTGAAATCTTAGAGTTTTGATAAGGGAAAGCTTGCATTGAAAAGGAAATCTTGTTAAGTTTCCTTTGGTGAATAAATTCAAGAGTGATAAAGCAGCTGAAATTGAGACTGATATAGATAGAGTCTGCAGTGAGTTTCAAACTATCCTGGGATATTTGTTTCATTTCTGTATCATTTGATGCTGTTGATTGAAGACCCTGGTTACTGGAAACCCTTCCCATCCTTGAAAGGTAATGATAAACAGGTGACATTTTCTAATTAAAATCAATACAGAAATAACAGAGGTTTCAAAAAGCAAACTTAAATTTTAAAGAACTAACAATATTTCTCTTTTAAAATATATCACAATTCAAAGTGATGGCTGCACCTGATTTGTAGATTAAAATAAACAAATAAATAAATCCAAATGAAGTTGAATAGAGGCAATACAGAAACCTTGCTGGGAACTCCTCCTTCACAGGTGATTTTGGTCGAACAATATAATGATCACTTGAAAACTGTTTGCAGAACATCTGCAGAAGACTTCATTTAGTTATGAGGTTTGCCCTTCAGGACAGACATGCTGCCCTCATGAACACTGCTCAGATGATGCATGTTCTTTGTCCAGCCCTTATCTTTTCATCTGAATGTTTGCACCTTCTGGTTATCTTAGTCAATTTTTCATTCTGCCTGAATTCCACTAGTGTTGTGTTGTTTTGTGGTCAGTGTGTTATATCCTCAAGCTACTCTCTGGCTGGCCTGTGATCCACAGGCACCTCTAATTCCCCTGCCTAGGTAAGGACGATTGAGGCTAACAACTGGTTCCCTTGTCCTGGTGGGAAACAGGTTGCCAGCTGCTTCTGGCTGAGTTCAGATGCACCAGTACAGAGTTTATAAATTCTGTACTGCTCTACTGGCTCTGTTAACTATGCACTTCTTTAAGAGTATTGTTGTTGCACTCAAAAAGTGTGCATGCTTCATTGAGGCCAGGAAATACAGATGTTAGTTAACTTGGCCATATTACATACACTTTCCTTGTGCAACATGGCCATGCTTATGTTCTTGTTGATACTTACTTTTTTCATTTCCTGAGTGTGTGTTGCACTAGATTAGCACCATTCCACCTTTAACTTTGCATTAAGAATTGTTTTTATGATTTGTTTTGTAATTATAAAGTTCAGTGATAGAAAAGGTGAGATTAATCATTAAAAAACTAAATTACAATCTTCCATATGCAGCAAAATAAATAAGAGAAATTATAATCTGGCAACCAAATTTTTAATATGTAAGCAATTAAATTCTCAAACTTAGAACAGATATTACAATGTTGTCCTTTTTAGAGGGAACTATAAAACTTGATTTAATGTTTTATATCAGGAACTACTGCTATTTAATCACATTTTAACAGTATACGTGTATTTATCTTTTTCTCTTAAATATTATAGGATACTTTTCTTTTTCTTATTAATTATACTACTCATATATGGGGCTATCTATGTTTGAAAATGTATTCATATCACTACTTTGGTAGACTGAGAGAAATGTAGATCTAAATCTAGATATGACACATTGAAGTGTGTAGACATAGCTACTGTTTGGTGTGTACATTTTTTCTTGTTTGGAAATTATCAATAACATTTATATTTGTTGTCTGTTAGGGGAAAAAGTTTGTCTATCCTTTCATAAGGAATGTTGATTCACACTCCCTCATATATGATTTGTGTACATTAAATCTATATAAAACTGAGGATGTGTGAAATCTAATAGAAACCAATAAAAAGTCAGGAAATACCAAGTTTAGGTTGTGAACCTTCTGTTTCTAGGTATCTGATGCACCCTGTGTCTGAGTCAAAATGTATCTCTGATACTTCTCTGTGTATCAGATGTGTCCCAATGGAGAAATGGCACAAAAATAGCATGGCTAAGAGATGGAAGAAGAGGAGAAGTGGCTTGGGGAAGCCAGTTCTAGTTAAGCATTAACCTACAGGGTCTTAACCATAAATCCAGGATTAAACAAGTGTCCAAATGAGAATTTGTCAGAGTTCTGGCTGCCTTATGTGCAAATGAACAGTGTGTGTGGTGCTTGTTTTTGTTTTGTGGTTTTTTTGTTTTCAATACTACCAAATATCATTAGTTTATGGTCCAGTTGCTTGGTAGGTTTTGTAAATTTTGTTAGACACCTGAGACGTTCTTTGCTAATCAGATGACAGCATGTTTATCTAGTAACCACTATGGATGCTTCATGTTTTTACTGTAGTATAATTTATATAATAAGAATCCAGGATTGTCACTCTGAAGCCTAGAATGAACGTTGAGTTAATATGATGCAACGGAAGCAACTACAAGCATGTTTGAGAGCTTTTTGTTTTGTTTTGTTCGGAGTATCACTAGGTGGAATCATCACTGCGTTTCACAGTCTGTTACTATACAATTTTTAAATTCTCAGCCATTTTGACTTTATGAATTACACCCATGTTGTGTACAGCCTCAGAAAAGCATGTTCCTATGCCACACCAAGAGTTTTAACCATTGTGATATCAGAGGTAACTCAACCAATTCCCATTCTTACTCTACAGCTTATTTTATTACAACAATTTCATTGGCTGTATGAGGGAGACTGCACAGATGGCAGATTATGTGGCTCAGTGGCCATACCCAGCACCCAGCCATCACCGACACCAATCAACACATCTCCCAGCACAATCTCAACACAAATCAACACATCCATCACACGCACAATAACCTCACATGTCACTGAATATCTGAGGGCTTGTCAATGTTCGGGAAGCTACAGCTGCAGCACTTCAGCATAGACACTGACTACACTGATGGCAGACGTTCTTCGGTCAGCGTAGGTAATCCACCTTCCCGAGAGGCGGTAGCTAGGTCAGTGGAAGAATTCTTCCATTGTCCTAGCTCTGTCTACACTGAAGGTTGGATCATTTTAATTTTGCTTGTGGATTTTTCACACCCCTGAGCAACATGCCGGGTTGACTAGCTCTTCATAGTAGACCAAGCCTAAGTCAGTGTGACATAATGGAAACTGCTGCAAGCATGCTTGAGAACTCTTTTTGTTTAGAATATCACCAGCTTCAATCATCACTGGGATTCATGGTTTGTTACAGTCCAGTTATTAAGTTTTCAGCCATTTTTGGCTTTTTAACATATGGCTTTACAAATTATACCTGTGCAACAGCATAAGCTTTCGGCTGTTGGTTTAAAGTTAACTAATTATTTAGAGAAGTGACGTGGGGGAGGGAGCATCATTGCTAAGATCTTGTATGCTAGGCTCTATCCTGGGGCAGTACATTATGATGAACACCTGTAAAAATAAATTAATAATAATGACCTAGTTCTTCTGTAGTGCTTTTTATCATAAACCTCAATATGGTTTTGTTATGCAACTGTTAGTACAACTTTAATGCTTGGCATTTACAAGTAGTGCTTTACATTTTTTCAAAGTAAATTGCTAACACTAATTATTGCTTCTATGTCCTGTTGAAGTAGGTAAATAATATTATTATTCCTATTTTATTGATGGGAGTCTGAGTCAAACAGGTGAATTGCTTGAGGGGACACAGTTGGGATTACAACTTGAGAATTGTTTGGCTTCTGGCCTCGTTATTACACCAGTAAGTCACACTGCCTCACAGTTATAGTGATTGTGTATTTTTTATAGTACCTTGATTCCAGAGGATCCTCAGTCATTGTACAACTGCTACATTGGCAGGAATCGCTTTGCTTACTCCTGAGATGCAGGTACTTGTGTGAAGAAATGTGCTGGCTGTCTAATAGTGCTCAGCAACACTCCACAACAGTTTAGGATAGCCAGTGAAGAATACTATTTCCAAATCTATCAGGCCTCTAGTGGTGGGGATTTAGGTAAACAGAATATAATTTAGTGAATTTTTTAAAAAAATATTATTTAAAAATATTATTTTAAGCCCACATGTTATAATCAGAATTGGGGCTCTGAATCCACACATGCAACAGAAATCAGGGATGCTTTGTCTACTCACATAAAGGATATGCATGGTCCAATGGATTGGGGCAATGAAATAATTTATGTATATATGTACAGTAATATGAGTGAATAGGGAATGAAATAATACTTGTAACTGTGCCACAGTCATCTCATAGGTGTGGGCCAAATTTGGAAGGTAGTGTTTCTGAATTTGCATTATGCATTTTGTGTATTCAAGTCATCTACCTCATCACAGTTTGACTGACTGTCATGGTATGTGTGAAAATTTTCATGCTGGTTTATAAAAGCTGGCTGTATACTTATGTGATTGATACTTTGAAATTTATGAGGATTTTTATGCATGTTGTTTAAACTCAAAGTACATTTTATGGATTACTGTGATGAAATTCCTCCAAAGTAAATGTAACAAACCATGATAATGACATTTTTTGTGCATATGAAGCACTTTATTTGAAAACAGGCATGTAACAAACTTGCAATATTAAAAACCTGATGGGCGGATTAGCTGCCAGCAAAACTTACAATAGAACAAATAAAAACAGTGCAAAACCCACTGAACAGTGGATTGGTGGAAATGCAGTGCACAGTAGTGCAAAACACTTAAGGTCTGTTCAGTACCACTGTCTCTGTTTTCCTTGGCCCTTCTAGTACATTTCATGTGCACAGGCTGCTGCTGGAGTGGAGTGGAGTTAAGGACTGTAGAGGGTTTATTTGGCAATTCCAACTACAGTTCATTCCTTGTAACATCGACTACCCAAGCCCAGTGTTGTCCAAAGGCTGCATGAGCAGGACATGCTAGCATTGGGGCTATAGCAGGAGTACAACCGGAGCTGGAGCCTGCAGTCTTGTTGCCATGAGCATGATCTCTCACAATTCTTTCTGTGCGCTCTATCTTCCTCCCTCAACTTGCATTCCTGCTCCAAAAACTGCACTGCCGATCTCTCTCCATGCAGTTCAGCCTCTCTCTTCTCACCCTTGCCAACACTACTAACCATGCCTTGCATCTTTGTCTCTTTGATATTCTAGCTGCTGGTATGCCTTTTGCAGGATTTCACCCATTACTTTCTCGGGCTTGTTTCCTCTATGCCCACTGCAGCACAGTTCACACCCCAAGGCTCCTGGTTGCCTGTGTATGTCTTGCCCATATGCTCAGGGTCTAATTGATCACTATATTTGGGGTCAGGAAGAAATTTTTCCCCAGGTCAAATTGGCAGAGACCCTGGGGTTTTGGGGTTTTTTTTGTTTGTTTGTTTGTTTTTTGCCTTACTCTGCAGTGTGGGGCACAGGTCACTTGTAGGTTTAATCTAGTGTAAATGGTGGAGATTCTGTAACTTGAAGGCTTTAAATTATGATTTGAGGACTTCAGTAACTCAGCCAGAGGTTATGGGTCTGTGTCAGGAGTGGGTAGGTGAGGTTCTATGGCTGCAGTGTGCAGGAGGTCAGATTAGATGATCATGATGGTCCGTCCCTTCTGGCTTTAAAGTTTATGAGGTGGAATGGCCTTCCAGGGCAAATGAAAACATGTTATAAGAAAAAAAAATTGCATTGCATCTGCTGCACATGAAGGGGCTATGGCAGCCCAAGGTCAAAATATGCTATTTTTTATCATTGGGTTTTATGTTTTTTTCACATGCAAAAATTTCTTGGCTCAGACAATTCTGTGAGCTCTACCCACTCAGCATCAAGACTTCAAACCATTTTCTCTGGGGTTGTGTGGAGTGGGTGCCATTCTCTGTGCTCTACTGCCTATGATTTTGCTGTCCTTTTAGGCAGGGCAGCCACTAGAGAACGTTATAGTTCTGGAGACCCCTGACTGGCAGCAAAACTTTTCATCCAGTGGCTGCTGGTCTTCTCTGGCAGTTCCTCTGACTTGGGAGATTAAAAAGGTGCATTGTCATGCACAATTATGGGCTCAGTGCTTACTGAAGTCCCAGAACCTGCTCAAATTCTTCATAGAAGAAACAGTTAAAAGACAAGTTCTTGGAGATGCTGTTACTATTACTGGCCCTGTGGTAGTTGATTTTAAGCCATGTGACTCACTCTCTGTTCTGATAGGTAGTCTAGAGTGATCCCCAGTGCCACAAGCTTTTTTGAGATTTCTTTGTACACATAATTTCTTGCACACTTATTAAAGTTAAATGTCTTGCTCGCCTTCCAGCAAAGATTTATCAGAATTCGTCTGTCCTTATGATTGGCTAACAGTGCACTTGTAGCACTTCTACCTATTGATGGTCATAGCAAACACAGGAGACTGTTAAATGTGTTCCCAGCTGAGTGGTGAGAGTGGAAAGGCAAAGTTAAATGCCAAGCAGCTGCATATAAACTGTATTTGAACCAAGTGGGGATGCTTTCAGTTCTTATGAATCGAGTGAGAAGTTTTGGGGTAGAAACAAGCCCAGGGGATTCTGGGAATAGCATTGGGTAACTCCCAGACATGAGTTAGGGAACCTGCCTTGAGCTGCATCCATACTGCACACTGACAGAGCTTGAACCCAAGTCCCAGCAGGACTTAGGCTCAGACCCCACCCACATTCCCCCCCAGATGGGTTCTGGGTTCTAGGACCTAAGTTCTGAGGGCTTGATAACCTGAGTCAGAAAGATCTGAGTGTAGGCAATATGAGAATTTTGGCTCAAACCTGAGTCTGATCTCAAGTTTACAATGCAGTGTAGACATACCTATACTGACTTATTATTTCCTATAATAGTATCTTAATTTCCTTGAACATTTCATAGTCAAGTAGTGACCAGGCCTGAACTTACATAGCTTATCTGTCATTATGTACTCTAATACTGCTTTCATAGGTATAAGGTCTGACTAGCCTTTATATTAAAGCACTGCCTTGGTTATGCAAGACTTTGCAGATCTGAAATCTTTGCCCATATTGGTGTATTTGCTGGTCTTAAAAACAGATAGCATTACTGTATTTTGAGAAGTAATATTCTATCCTTGTTAACACATTTCAACTTCCAGTGACTTCTAAATTAGTCAGGTAATAGCCTAGTACAAGTACAATGGTTTCATATTAAAGGAAATAGAAGTTAAATGCGGAGTATTGAAAACAACTGGAGATAAATGATCAAGAATAAATTTATTATGATCTGTAGAGAATTTAAACAAGGCCTAAAATATTTAGCTAGCTTCTCTGACATCAATGATTTGTTCAAAAGGTGATTAGCTACTATTGAGCTGAGTGGATTTAGATGCTGAGGATGAGTGGGAAATGCTTGAACAAACATCAGCATGTTACGCTTCTGTTTGTCTCAATGTATTCTGTTGGAAGCATAGCATAGTTCTTTATTTATTGTGTCTCCAGTAGTGACTAATGATGGAGGCTAGAAAAATAAGTGGGAAAACCCAAAATGCACTGAATTGCAGCGCTTTAATTTCAATCCTGATCAGTTTCAGTGTGCTGCTGCTGAACATAGGTTTGTGTAGGAGATCTCTGGTATGGAGGACAGAGGCAACTGCTGTTTTCAGAGCTACAATATTATGAATTGACTGATGTGGATGTATATTATTTTTAGGTATGATACATTTGTCACATTTATCATTGATATTTTTTTTTGCTACTTTTCTGTTTTTGTTTTTGTATTCTCTTACAGATAATCAAAGATATGAAATCTTCAAACGCAGAGTTCTCCAAGGAAAGTCAGTCCCTCATTATGCAGCTATAGAGCCAGATGGGGATGGTCTAATGGTTATCTCCTACAAACCCTTCAGATTTATGCAGGGTGAGAAGAACCAACTTGAAGAAAAAGAAGATGGGAAGATAGCAGATAAAAAGAAAGGTAATATTTGTTCTGCTCATGTTTTCCTAGACTTCTGTAACACAACCATTCTTTATTGTAATGAAATAATCATAAAAAGGCTAGATCATAGAATCATAGAAGATTAGGATAGAAAGGGACCTAAGGAGGTCATCTAGTCCAACCCCCTGCTCAAAGCGGGACCAACCCCAACTAAATCATCCCAGCCAGGGCTTAGCCAAGCCAGGCCTTAAAAACCTCTAAAGATGGAGATTTCACCACCTCCCTAGGTAACCCATTCCAGTGCTTCCCCACCCTCCTAGTGAAAAACTTTTCCCTAATATCCAACCTAGACCAACCCCACTGCAACTTGAGACCGTTCCTCCTTTTTCTATCATCTACTACCATTGAGAACAGCATAGCTCCATCCTACCTAGACCTCCCTTTCAGGTAGTTAAAGGCTGCTATCAAATCCCCCCTCATTCTTCTCTTTTGCAGACTAAACAAGCCTAATTCCTCATCCTTTCCTCCTAAGTCGTGCTCCAGCCTCCTAATCATTTTTGTTGACCTCTGCTGGACTCTCTCCAATTTGTCCACATCCTTTCTATAGTGTGGGACCTAAAATTAGACACAATACTCCAAATGTGGCCTCACCAGTGCCAAATAGAGGGGAATAATCACTTCCCTTGACCTGCTGGCAATGCTCCTACTAATGCAGCCCAATGTGTCGTTATCCTTCTTGGCAATAAGTGAACACTGTTGATTCATATCCAGCTTCTTGTCCACTGTAACCGAGAGGTCCTTTTCTGTAGAGCTGCTGTCTAGCCAGTAGGTCGTCGGTCTGTAGCAGTGCATGGGATTCTTCCGTTCTAAGGTGAAGAA
The DNA here is from genome assembly GCF_026122565.2 of Emydura macquarii macquarii. NCBI lineage: Eukaryota > Metazoa > Chordata > Testudines > Chelidae > Emydura > Emydura macquarii. Next base: position 12,486,061 of record NW_027130520.1, on the reverse strand, counting down.
TTCTGCACTTATTCTTGTTGAATCTCATCAGATTGTTTTTGGCCCATTCCTCCAATTGGTCTAGGTCACTCTGTATCCTATCCCTACTGTCCAGCGTATCTACCACGTCCCCCAGCTTAGTGTCATCTGCAAACTTGCTGAGGGTGCAATCAACTCCAGCCTCCAGATCATTAACGAAGATGTTGAACGAAACAAATCCCAGCACCAACCCCAGGGGCATTCTGCTTGTTACCGGCTGCAAGCTAGACATTGAGCCGTTGATCACTACCTGTTGAGCCAGATGATCTAGCCATCTTTCTATCCATCTTATAGTCCATTCATCTAACCAATACTTCTTTAACTTGCTGATAAGAATACTGTCGGAGACTGTATCAAAAGCTTTGCTAATGACAAGGTGTATCATGTCCACCGCTTTCCCACATTCACAGAGCCAGTCATTTCATCATAGAAAGCAATCAGGTTGGTTATGCATGACTTGCCCTTGGTGAATCCATTCTTACTGCTGCTGCTCACCTTCCTCCCTTCCAAGTGCCTTAAAATGGATTCCTGAAGGACCTAATCTATGATTCTTCCAGGGATTGAGGTGAGGCTGACTGGTCTGTAGTTCTCCGGTTTCTTCTCCTTCCCCTTTTTGAAGATGGGCACTATATTTGCCTTTTTCCAATCATCAGGGACCTCTCCCAATCGCCACGAGTTTTCAAAGATAATGGCCAATGGCTCTGCAATCACATCAACCAATTCCCTCAGCACTTTTGGATGCATTTCATCCGGCCACATGGACTTGTGCATGCCCAGCCTTTCTAAATAGTCCTGAACCTGTTCTTTCAGCCCTGAGGACTGCTCACCTCTTCCCCATTCTATGCTGCCCAGTGCAGTAGTCTGGGAGGTGACCTGGTCTGTTAAGACAGAGGCAAAAAAAGCATTGAGTACATCAGCTTTTTACACATCATCTGTCATTAGGTTGCCTCCCCCGTTCTGTAAGGGGCCCACACTTTCCCTGGCCACCTTCTTGTTGCTGACATACCTGTAGAAACCCTTCTTGTTACCGTTCACGTCCCTTGCTAGCTGCAACTCCAGTTGTGCTTTGGTCTTCCTGATTTCACTCCTGCATGCTCAAGCAGTATTTTTACACTCCTCCCTAGTCATCTGACCAAGCTTCCATTTTGTGATGATTTAATGAATTTCCATACATCTATTAGGACAGTATTTTTTCATTGCCTTAAATTTTATTGTAAATGTTTACTTCCTGAACAAAAAGATTTAGATATTTGTTACTTTATGTATGTAAATTATCTTTGTATATGGTGTTTGCCTTTCTTAATGGTAGAAGATTCCTTATGCATAGAGGTGTGTGAAGTGTTTTGCTCTGCAGATGACATGCAAAGATCACACTTTCATTGCCTTTGCATGAAGAGTTAGTATTGCGCTTATAGTAATAGAGAGCATTATTGACCTGTAAGTATCTTTGCAAAGAGGACATTCTTTGAATTCAGCTTCATTCTGCACAGATCAGTGGTGTGAAGGGCAATCAGTAGCTCAACAAAAAGTCAAGATCCTACAAATGTTTTCATCATTAACATGCTGAGTGATTGTGCCATTTGGAACAGAAGTCTTGTTCCAAAGCCCAGTGAAGTTTTTCGGAGTCTTCTCACTGCCCTCTTTAGGTTTTGGATCAGACCCAGATTCATTAGGTAGCCCTTGCTTTTCTAAACCGATTGCCAATTTACTGCCTCCATCATGAATAACTTCTAAACCATTTTGAAATCCTCTCTTAAAAAATAAAGTTCTTCTTTCTACAACTAGTCATATTGGTTTGCCTATTGGGTGATCCCAGTCAGGATAATTAGTGGGCTATTACATAGAAAACATATGGATTATTTTCACATGAAACCATTTACTGTGGTTCACTGATTTGTATTTCAACCCTTCCACAAAGCTATAGCTAAAAGAAGTCAGAAACATGCACAGGCTAATTCTACTAGAAAGGTGTGTGATGTTTGTTTTTGTTTTGTTTTGTTTTTTAAATAAGAGGTATGTGAAATGGGGATTGATATTTTCCTCCACATTTCATCTTCTCAGTTGTGAAACTAAGTCATGATAAAATCAAGCAGCAAACACTTTTTCATATTTTATAAGGAAATTGCTCTTAATTGGGAATGAAGTCAGACTGCTGATGAGATGAAATCAAGTAAAGTAACATGGTTAGTTTGAGTTGCTCCCCTCAGATGCAGTAGGAAATGAGAAGCACGTAGAGCCAAGATGTGAATGGAGATGGATTCTTCTTGGCCATAATAATCAATATTTAGCTTAATATATCCTTCCCTTATAGGACCAATAAGGAATTTTCACTGAGGAGAAAGCTACTGACTGAGTGAAAATCACCCCTACATATTGTTGATTTTTTGTCAGAAAATCTCTTTTGAGCAATGCCCTACATAAGATACGACTTCTGTTTTTGAATGTGAAATCTTAATTGTGTACATCAGTTTTAATAAAATGATACCAGCACACTATTCGCCAAAGGAGCATTTATATTAGAATTTTGTGCTTATAGGCAAAAGATACAAAATACAATGCTTTTTCACTTGAAGTGATGAGTCTCCAAAGATAGGGGAGGAGGTGTACATTGTCAATGCAGATTAAAAGATCTAATGATTGTGATTGGGTTTTAATTCCAGCATTAGAAAAACTTTCCAGAACTGAAAATTTGTTGCCTTTGGTAGTACAACATTCTTAAAATTCAGTGAGTTCTGTTTCATGCAATACTTTACTGACATTTAGGTTTTTTGTTTTAAATTAAGATTTTATTTGCTTTGTACATAAATTACTCTAGCACAGGAAGGTTTCAAGTTAATAAGTTGGGTAATAGCAAAGTGTGCCTGGACTATGTGTTCAGAACAGTTGTTAATAAATTACTTGAATTATTTTATGACTGACACTTGAAGTTAAGCAGACTAATAAGGGAAAACCAGATTTCTTGTGTCAGAGAATAAACTGATCAACTGCAGGGGTTAGGAAAGTATTCCCTCTCTTCTCCCCTTTCACAGTTTTCCATAGTTGATGATGAATCATTTTGGTCAGGGACAGAGAGTTGCTATCCTTTGAAACCACTGCAAGAGCTGGGATGTTGGCTTAATGATCCAGTGATCTGACACAATATGAGAAATCTAATGTTGTTGTTCATTATAAGAAAAATTTATAGAGGTAAACCTGTAGTTCCTTCTAAAGAGCTGTGGTGGTGTGTTCTGGGGCGCACAAAGGGTATGAAGGAATCGACTTTGTGTGTTTGTCTCCTGAATCATCAGTAGTATCTGTTCAGTCCCCATGAGCAGATTGTTGTTGCCTGTAGATAGACAGTGCAGAGGGGAACTCCATTGCTAGTTAAGATGTTCAGAATATTGGTGCATTTAATAGGGGTATTTCAACTGGTGGGTGGGAGAGGATGACTTCAGATTTGGTCCATAGATTTTAAGAGTTTCTGTAGCAGGGCAGGCTTGTTTGTTTAATTTGTCCTAATGGGGAGAGAGCAAATTTAGGACACAAAATGGCTCCCAGTGTTGTTGTATGAAATAAACAAGATTAAAGCCACAGGAAGGCATTTATATGTATATATGAAGTACTATATGTTTGTAGTGATAGATTTATGCCCTCATGATGTTCTTATGATATAACTAATCCATAATTTAGATTTCAAACCATGGCTAGAGAAGAGGGGTCTTACAGCAGTAGCAAAAGGAAATGGCCTCTGAGAAGCCTTAATCTAAAGCATAGTTTCTCAACCTGTGTCCCCAATGAACACTACTATTCAAAAAGATTCAGACCCCACACACGGGGCACATATACATTAGAAGTGGAATATGTGTGGACAACGCGTCTCAAAGAACCACTATTACTGTGGAGTCATGAAGATAACTCAAAAGGTGCTGAACCTAGAGAATGGGTTTAGTGCTACTGAGATGTAGTGCCTTTGCTTATTTGAATGAATGTGTGTATTGATTTCATAAGGTTATGACTAATTAAAAATGTCATTTCAGACATGTTAAACTACAAGTGCATATTTATATTGTGCAGCTGAGTGTGCATCTGCATATTAAAATGTGCACATGAATGTAAGCAGCTCTCCAGAACTCTCACACAAGTGGATTTTGGTCAAATAGCTCCTGGTAGCCAGTAAACTGTGTTTTTTTCTTTCTTTAATAAGTCATCAGAATAGCTTTCAAATGAAGTTTTCAGAGTAGAAGGTGAATACACACACTTTACCAAATTTCTGTTATGCCCCCATCAACCATATAGTTTGCATTTTGTAACTGACTTTGTGTTTCTATGTATGTTTCCATTTGTAGACCCTGTCTATTACTGGCAACAGACTGAAGATGATTTGACAATAACAGTTCATCTTCCACAAGACATCACTAAAGATGATATACAAGTACAGTTTTCTCCTGATCATATCATTGTAGCATTGAAAAGTCAACCTCCTTTGGTGCAAGGAAAACTCTATTCATCTATTGACCATGAAAGCTGCACATGGATAATTAGAGATAATAGGTATTAATAATCTATATGTTGATTTTATTTTTCATATTAATAAATATTAAGTGAAAGTATGGTTTTATTTATAAAAAATCCTGTTTGTTTCTTTCCAGTTCAGTCTGTGCAACATGCACCATATAAAATCTTTTAAAGTTGATATTAACTTGGTGATTGATTTCAACTAGAGAAGAATTAGGCCTTTATTCAAAAAGGGCCTGGTCCTAGAAACACTTCTGTAAGTTATTCATGTATTAGTTCCAGATGTGTAAGTGTATCATGACTTTCCAGTCATTCTTTCTCTCTGAAATTAAAAGGTTTTAAAACTTTCAAATTGACACATGCAGAACTTTATTAAGATCAGTGCATAAGGTGTTTTGGAAAAAGAAAGATTTTGAAATAAAAAGCTTATTCAGTCTTCATCACTTTTCACTAAACTGCCTTCAGGAAAGCTGTTGAGCAAGGATTTCAATGGAAACTTAGAGCATGGGTTCTCAAACTGGGGGTCGTGACTCCTCAAGGGGTCGTGAGGTTATTATGGGGGGATCGCAAGCTGTCATCCCCCCCCCCCCCAAAGGATGGCTTGGCTTGGGGGGGTCATCACTTTTGTCGGGGGGAGGGGAAGAATTGTCACAGCCTGAGATATTTTCAAAGGGGGTTCCAGTAAAACAAGTTTGAGAACCCCTGGCTTAGACTTCAATCACTTGAAGGGCTGCCTCTTTGGGGTCTGGTTTTTTTTGGTTTTGTGGATGCAAATAGTCTGCAGAATTTGCACCAGCAAAGATCAATTGTGGGTGCAGATTAGGAAGTTAGAGGCATAAGTACTCAGATATGCACCCACAATTCATTTCTGCACATGCATATGGTGTGGGCTCAATATGCATATGCTAAAAGGGAGTCTGGGGCTTTTGCCCTCTTAAAAATATAACTCTTTAAAATTTTCTGCTTATACAGCTTCAAGCAATAAAGCCTTAACTGGCTCAGCTTGTAAGCCAATTTCTTTGTTATAGTTAAAAGATACAATGAAATGGCCATGTATACACATTAATGTCAAGGTTTAATAGCTCTTTATGAATTTTTGTTGAACTAAATTTTTGTGCTTTCACAGCAACCACTATTCAGAATGGTTTAATTTGATACAATGGTATACAATGGAGGGCTACTTATGGGATGGAAAATTCTTTAATATTTTCATTTTGGAGCGAAGGTTCAAGTGACATCTTACAGGGAAATGCTCTCTAGTAGCCTCTTAGTTTGGAAAGAGGCTGTTCAATCAGACAGCTAAAGCAAAACAAATTTGGGAGCCAAATGGTTATTTCACCTGCAGCAAACCTGGCAAAAATATTCAAACATTTTTTCAACTTTCTTAATATTCGTATCTTCATAGACACTAAGGCCAAAAGGAACCATTATGGTGATCTATTCTGACCGTAAATGAGGAGTTGAATGAATGTATATCTTCAGGAATAATTTGGTTTTACATTTGATAGTTCTGCTGCTGCTGCTTTTCTAAAATAATTGGATCTTGGAGATTGACTTTACTACCTGGTTCTGTCCTGTTGACTGACTCTTCAAATATTTTGGATCTCAGTGTTCTTTCCATTTTTTTAACAAGAGTGTACTATGCATAGCACTTAATTTTGTTGAAATATAAAATACTACATTAAGTGTCTGACTGCAGTGTATGTCAAATAATTGTTGACACACATTTTAATTTTAACACTTTTTCAAGAAAAAAGAAAGCAAATCAATGGGGTACCAAATAACTAGCGTCATTAGTTTTAGGTTTTGTTCCAGGAGCAAAGGTGGGCAGCCAAGAACATCTGTAGTGTTCTTCTAAAAGCCACCATGACGTGATTGTGCTTCCAGTTCTGCTGCTGGTTTAAATCGAGTGCAACTCAAGTAATGTTTGCATTGAATCAGCATGAGATCAGAATCTGGTCCTCTGTATTCATCATCTAATAATCTGACACCGGGGCTTCATGTTTTCTTCAATAAGAGACCATTTATTGTTGGTTAACTAAGTTTTTGAATGTACTGAATACATTTGGCAGCTTGGGAAGCAAATACAGCTCTCAGCCAGTTATCTGAAAAAATAGTTTCTGATCTGAATGTGTTTTTGTGTGGAGGTGTGGATTCTGTTCTGAGTATGAAATTATTTCCCTTATTCAAAACATGGTCATTTTCATTTTCAAAACTGCACTTGGAAGGAAGAGTTCTTCATGTAGATGCAGCCATGTATTCCACTCTAGGTGTGTGTGCGCCCAGTGCACTGGAGCTGGAGAATTTTGCCTAGCAGCACCCATAGTGGGGCAGTGCTCAGGCATTGCACCAACCCCCCTCAGTTCCTTCTTACTGTCCATGGCTGGAGTCGGAGGTCTGTGTAGTTTCTAACCTCGCAACCTCTCTAGTTCTTAATTACTTTTCTAGTTGTATACAGTTAATTAGTACCCTTAGTGTTTAGTATTAGTTAGCTTTAGTTTAAGTATTTTCCTGGTGATGCCCTCACCAGTGTTTAAACATGTCCGTCGTATGTGGGAGCGATCTCCACATGAGTACTTGATGTGCTTAGGTGAAGCCCACAGCAAGGAAAGGTATTTGATTTGCAAATCATTCATAAGGTGAACTCAGGTGATGAGGGATCTTTGTCTAAAAGCAGAAGGTGCTTGAACAGGCTACGTGGTGTGTTCAGCTTTGATGCTTACATTAGATTGGAGGTCATCCTTGGGTTTTGAGGAAGCTGCCACTTTATGTCCTGGAGTTGGTACCTTTTCGAAGAGACTGATGAGTTGCTTCCCTCTGAGTATGCCAAGGAAAAGATCACATAAGACCAATCGTGGCCATTCCAGGTTGTGTGAGGACTTGTCTGTCTCCTCCAGAAGGAGTGCATACCAACACGGTCTGAATGTCGGTACATGGGATGGAACAAGAATAAATGCATAATTCTTCACCTTAGTACTGAAGAATCCCATGCACTGCTACAGACCGAGGACCTACTGGCTAGGCAGCAGTTCTACAGAAAAGGACCTCTGGGTTATAGTGGACAAGAAGCTAGATATGAGTCAACAGTGTTCACTTATTGCCAAGAAGGCTAATGACATATAGGGCTGCACTAGTAGGAGCATTGCCAGCAGATCAAGGGAAGTGATTATTCCCCTCTATTTGGCACTGGTGAGGCCACATTTGGAGTATTGTGTCCAATTTTGGGCCCCCCACTACAGAAAGGATGTGGACAAATTGGAGAGAGTCCAGCAGAGGTCAACAAAAATGATTAGGAGGCTGGAGCACATGACTTAGGAGGAAAGGCTGAGGAAGTAGGCTTGTTTAGTCTGCAAAAGAGAAGAATGATGGGGGGATTTGATAGCAACCTTTAACTACCTGAAAGGGAGGTCCAGGTAGAATGGAGCTAGGCTGTTCTCAATGGTAGTAGATGACAGAACAAGGAGGAACGGTCTCAAGTTGCAGTGGGGTTGGTCTAGGTTGGATATTAGGAAAATGTTTTTCACTAGGAGAGTGGTGAAGCACTGGAATGGGTTACCCAGGGAGGTGGTGGAATCTCCATCTTTAGAGGATTTTCAGACCTGGCTTGGCTAAGCCCTGGCTGGGATGATTTAGTTGGGGTTGGTCCTGCTTTGAGCATGGGGTTGGACTAGATGACCTCCTGAGTTCCCTTCCAACCCTAATCTACTATGATTCAATGTTTGAGTTTCAGCTGGCTACCCCCACGTGTCAGGAAGCGTTCCCTATCACCCCCATTTCAGGAATGGCCACAGTTGGAGGCTGGACATAGGACAGGGAGGGCCAAAGTTCTGAGGCATCACTGAGCATTCTCTTTCAGGTGGTTGACTGCCTGGTTCTTGCTCTCATGGTCTGGCTCTAGCTGATCACCATATGTGGAGTCCAGTTTGGCAGTGATCTTGGGGAAGTTATGCCTTCCTTTGCAGTGTGTGTATGTGGGTTACTTACCAGCATTATCTGAGTATATCTCCCTTAAGTAGTTCCCCACCTCAGGCACTGATGCACCTCAATCCCTCCTATTCTCTCCCTCTGGCACATAATACTGTAGTTTCCTATGGGTTGTAATACTTTGTTCTAATTTCAGTTATTGGATTTAGTATTGGTTGTGGTGATGGCCTGTGATATACAGGTGAGACTAGATGATCTGGAGTCCCTTCTGGCCTTGAGTTCTCTGAAGATTGCTTTAGACCAAAAACAATTGCCAAGACAAATAAAAAATGTCAAGCACTCTTTCCAAGTGTTCTTACCTACTTATTGAAAACTCAATATAAGGACTTTTAGATGTTCCTTTGCTGCATGTTTGTAAACTGTACTTCCTCCTAAATTGTTTTTTTTATTGCTATTTGCTGGGTCTTTTGACTGATTTCTGTTACCTGTGAAATTTTTATATAGGAAATATGGAGGTGGTTTTAACATTGGAGTTAAATTCTAACTTGTCTTACACAGCTGCACTGTGGAAGAAGAGTGCACTGGGAGTCTTTCCTTCCCCTAGCCATCTGGACACATGGCCAGGAACCATGCAAAATAGTTCTGTAGCACTCTTTCAGGGGGGATTGGCCTGACTCATGCATCCAACTGTACTTGTCAGCTCTGAAGAAGCATGGCCAGGTGACTTAGGGTATGTCATACTTCTACTTTCATACGTGTTGTCAGGTGCCCAGGAACAGGCCCGGGACAATAGTGCAAGGTGTTCCTTTTTGGATCATCTCTTCAGTATTACTGAATGTACTGCCCTCAACCCCTCCACAAGCACGATGCTTTTGGGGAAATTTCTGCCGAGCTGCTAGAGCTCTGCCTCTCACTGCATGTTTTTTGGCTAAGAACAGTTAGAGGTCAGCCATGAAGCACAATATTGATCTTTCACACTGTTACTAGAACAGTTAAGAATGAGCTACAGCATGTACATAAATAACCATACAGCAAGTAAAATATAGGTAATTATTCCATATTAATTATTCTTCTGTTGCATCTTTCATCCAGGATTGTCTGTGTTGTATAAGCATACTTTAGATTGTCTGCCTGGTATTTAAACTGTTTGATTCTCCTTGGGATCCTAAACAGTAGAGGCTAACTAATATGTATCTGGGTCTTTTTCTTTTTTCTTTTTCTTGTTTGTGAAGATGCCCTGATAAAACACTAAACCTGACATCTGAAACCTCCTAACACTTCCAGAACTTTGGGAAAGTTCAGCTATAGATTTTAACTTCATGACTTTTGGGCCCTTTTTCCCCAAGAAATGCAACTTTATTTGAATATCTTAAGAGGTTGTTTGGTCATGTTCGGATTCAAAATTTTATTAATGAGACTGGTGGTGTAAAACACTATCTTACTGTGAACTCGAATTGTTCAGTTTATATCATTGGAAAACTTTTTTAAAACTGGTATTCTCAGAATATCTGTGAATTCTAGCAAGCCAATCTTTTTTTCATGAGCCAAATACAACTGTTTATTATATCGTAACTCAGGTTAACCATATAAAAGGGTAGCATTTATTGCCACTTTTACTGTGTGTGAGCTATTGTGGTTATGTGTTAATGCAGGCAGTAGCTCAGGGTGGCAGCTGGACCCTAATGCAAATTGCATGGTAGTTTAATAGGAATGAACCTAAACCAATGTTTTTAATTATGCTTGTCATAGTATCAAATTTCTATCTTAATAGAGAGGCAGAGTTAACAGTAGTGAATTACAGACTGAAAAATAAACAATTAGGTATCAACAGCATCCCATTTTGAGATAAATAATGTATGGCTATTGGTTTGCACCTCCATTGTGAAGTTTGGATCTTGAGAAATTGCCTATTTAGAAAAACAAAACAGGACACCCTTCCCTACATAACGTTTGCTCAACATCCTGAAATTCTCTGAAGTGTTATTCTAGGCTTACCGGATCATACTGAGAAGTTAAACAATTGGTGCTATAAATTAGATGTTGATAAAAGGGCATAGATTACCATGGGTGCGGAGCAGAAAGATGGAGCTGTAGTAGGAAAGCAACCAATAGGACAGTGTAAAATAGATAAACAGGCCCAGCCTCCTCATTGCATTTTACGCTCTCCTGCTCATTGCTTTTCCTTCTGCAACCCCGCCTTCTCACCCTGCAATGTGGTAAGCGGGTGTAGTTTACAATGTGAATTTATATCACAAATTATATTCTCTGAATCTGTGCCAATTTCGTTCTCTGAATCCATGAAAGATTTTTATAAAGGGCACATTCTTGCCATCAGTAACACTGCAATCTGAAGTCTTCCTAAAGTACAGACGTTAGTGTTAATTCAGAATCCATATTAAAAATTGTGATTGAATGGAAAAGGAGTATTTCTTAAGTTTTGAAAATTATCTTTAGCCATTATGCTTTTTTAAATGAGTTTTTGAAATTCTGTACAGCAGAAGATGGAGTCCTGAGCTTGTTTTATGGTTGGTAGGAGTGCGGTATACTGCTTGGTTCCAACACCTAGAGAGCTCCTGCTCAGGGGAAATACAAGAAATTCTATTGCACAGTAGAAGGTCCTCCACATGACATACTTATCTGCAGAAATGGTCCAGGTTTCATATTTGGTGCATGTCCCAACAAATCTCCCCAACATCTGTGACTCTTCCACACATTCTAGACTATGCTCTGACCCTTAAAAAGTCAGGTTTATCCCTAAGCTCTCTTTGGGTCCATCTAGCAGCTATAACAACTTTTCACCAATATGTAGAGGGGGACTGGGTGCTGTCACACCCAACCACTAAAAGATTCCTCAAGGGTATAATAAACCTCTTCCCTCAACCTTGACTTCCTACGCCCATGTAGGACCTAAACATGGTACTAAAAGGACTGACTAGGCCTCCCTTTGAACTCATGGCCACCTGTTTGCTGATGTGTCTAGTGATGAAAATGGCCTTTCTGACAGCGATGATGAATGAGAAGTTATTGAAGCAAGGGCATGAATCCTTTTTCTTGCCCCATAGCACATAATCCCTTTACTCTTTGGTAAATAGATACATCAATAAAAATTGCCTAATGCTGGAAAAAACAAAATTAGTATGAAAAAACATTAGTTATTGACTGTAAACAACATAAAGCACGTAGAGTTAAAATCACTATTGTATGTTAATAGAAATGTACATTTAAAAGTTAAAATCTGTCAATATTGCTTTTTGCAGGAGGGTAATCGCTAAGAACACTGGATTCCATAGAGCATCCAGTGATTTTTGTAGTGATACTTTGTGTGTTATTAATATGGTGTATTAAAGTGGTTCAGTTGTGGATTCTTGGCCAACTACTCTTAAAAGAGCAGTGTATTAACCAAATCATCTTGAGTGGGCCTATTTCCAGGATATCTTGCTTGTGATTCCTGTATCTAATGGGTTGGAGTTGACTAAGATATAACTTTACAAAATGACTCTTCAAGCTATCTTAACTTCCATTTTAGAATTAGTTGTATGTTTCATAGGGGATGCTGAGCTCACATTTTATTTTGTCTTAGCTGTACCTTGAATACTGTTTTTTTTTCTTTTTCTTTTCTTTTTCTTTTTCCTTTCTTTTTTTTTTTTTATTTTTTTATTTTAGTGATCCTGAATAAAATATATAGTAGCAATGATGTGCAGTCAGCCAGTATGTGCTCTGCTTTTTACTTTCCATTCACCAGCCATTGTCTTAGGGCAGAGTAGGCATTCTTCCAACTCAAAAACCCCTGCACAGCTTTTATTAAATATACTAACTCATATACCAGGGGTGGCCTAACCGCCGTTCGTGAGCCACATGTGGCTCTTTTACAGTTAAAGGGTGGCTCGCAGAACACCCCACATCCCGCACTCTCCGCCTACCAGACTGGGTGGGGAGTTCTGGGTTTCTGCCTTGCATTGGGTTGGTGGGGCTAGAGGCTTCTGCCCAGTGGGGAGAGGGATATCAGGGCTTCAACCCCATGGGGCACACCTACCATAGCTCAGGGCTTCAGCCCTGCAGGGAGAGGGGGTCTCAGGGCTTCAGCAGGAGTGGGACTGAAGCCCTGGCAGGTGTGCTCTGTGGGACAGAAGTCGCCAGCCCCACTACAAGGCTGAATCCCCAAGACCTGGCAAGCACACCCTGGCTCTCGAACTTCTGAAGATTGTTGTATGAGGCTCAGAGGGTCAGTAAATTTGGCCATCCCTGCCATATACTATTTCAAGCCCAAAGATGCTGCTTTAGACCCCTATTCAACCAAGGTACTTAAGCACATCAGTTTCACTGATATCAGTAGGGCTATTCACATGCTTACAGTTAAGCATGTATGTAAGTAAGTGATTGCAGGATTGAGGCCTTAAAAATGAGAGGGACTTTCAGAACTGACTGTTAGTTCCATTTGAATGTTTATGTGAATGTTTATTTAGAAATAATTAGACATGTACCTAAGAAAGGTTTGTATTAGTAGTTCTCATAAGAAAACCAGGGAATGGCATTTTCTGCAACACTATGTCAATCCCATTCTAGTAGTTTTTCTGATATTTCTTTCAGTAGAGGCATTTTTGTTTGTTTGTTAATGATGCCTCTCATCCCAGATACTTTTATACTTAATATTGATTAACATCCCCTTGCCTGAAGATGCAAATCCTATGCAAATGATAGTTTTGGGGAGGAAAGAATAGTTAAAGGGCTAGGCTTTAAACACTGAACTCACTTATACTAAACTGTGACATTTCAGTAATTAATTTGGTATTAAATGCTATGGTGAAAAATTACTCAGTGGCACTGACCTAATTATCATGTAGGTTGTATTGTATGAATCTGTTTCTCAGGCTTTTAGTGAAATGGAAAAGGTATAATTCATTAATAATAAATTATACATTTTTATATATTAAATTGCACTTACTGTTCATTATACTAGTCTGATGAACAGTTCTAAATAATAACTTCTTAAAACAGATAAAAGTTACATTCCAAGTTAATTTATAATAGTTTCTTTAAAGGCTATCCAATTTCCATCTTGACCAGCTTGATTATTAAATGAAGTGAATTAACTAGGATGTTCATTAAACTACACTATATAGTTTTGCCTTATGATGTAATAATCAGTCATTTATAAAATCATTTTCTACTGTTGGATACTAGATGCAGATCAGACGTTATCTCACAAATTTATATAAAAAGAGCCTGATTCACAGTTATATCATTCCAGTTTAGTAACTAACTATAGTCACACAATGATGAATTAGACCCAATAGCTCCAATTTATTTATCTGATAATTGTTTTTGAAAAAAGCTGTTGTTCACAGGTTTTAGAACTCCTATTAGTACAGACTAATACACATCCTAATTATGCAAAATATACCTTTTGTATTTCATGTATTACCATAACTTATCTTTAAACAGTTAACATCCTTTCTGAATACTAATTTTATGCACAGGACAGTAGACAGTTGTTTTGTAGTTTTATAAGGTCTGTAAGAAACATAAGGAATAGATGTATTAACCCCAAATGGCACATTGTTAGTGTACTTTTAATTAGTCATCCCAGTGAACAACTCTAAATAAGTATTTCATTAGAGATATTTTATTTTAAACCTTTGTTTTAAATTAGATGGTGCCTCTACACTTCATGTTCTACTCTGTGCATGCGTGCATGTATAGTTTTAATACCTACTTTAAATGAAACTAAATTTAAAATGAAAACTCAGGAACAATGAGGATTCCCATGTAGATAAATACGTGATAGAGTAAGGATATCACTACTTTGGAGTAGTTAGTCTCAAAGTTGATTTAAGATGTTGATGTAACATACTTAGACTTCTATAAGGCATTTGACTTGGTAGTACATGACAATTTGATTAGAAAGATAGAAAGAAATAAAATTAACATGGCACACATTAAGTGCATTAAACTGGCTAACTGATAAGTCTCAGTGTAATTGTAAAATGGGGAATCATCATGGAGCGGGTGTGTTTCTAGTGAGGTCCCACAGGGATTAGTTCTTGGTCCTATACTATTTTTATCATTGACCTGGAAGAAAACATAAAATTATCACTGATAATTTGCAGATGACACACAAATTGGGGGGGTGGCAAATAATAAAGAAGACAGGTCGCAGACACAGAGGTTGCTTTGGGAGCTCATGATCAACTGATTCTCCACCACAACCCCCAAATCTTCTGTGGAATCGCTGCTTCCTAGCATAGAGTCCCCCAGTCTGTAAGTATGGGCTACATACTTTGTTCCTAGATGTATACATTTATATTTAACCATATTAAAATGCATATTGTTTTGTGTTTAATATTATTTTGCCATTTTAATATGGCTAAATATAAATGATTGGGGGACTTTATGCTATGAAGCAGTGATTCTCTAAAAGATCTGGGAGTTGTGGTGGAGAATCAGCTGATCATGAGCTTCCAGTGCAACACTGGCCAAAAGGGCTAATGCAGTACAGTGATGCATGAAGAGAGGTATCTAAAGCAGCAGCAGAGAGGTTATTTTACTTCTGTGTTTGGCACTGGTGTGACTGCTTTAGAATACTTTGTCCAGTTCTAGTGTCCACAAGTCAAGAAGAATGTTGATAAATTGGAAGAGGGTGCAGAGAAGAGCTACAGGAAAGATGAAAGGATTAGAAAATTTGCCTTATAGTGGTAGACTCCCGGAACTCAATCTATTTAGCTCAACAAAGAGAAAAGTAAGGGGTGACTTGATTACAGTTTATAAGAACCTACATGGGGAATAAATATTTAATAATGAGCTCATCAATCTAGCAGAGAAAGGTATAACGTGATCCAATAATGGCAATCTGAAGCTAGACAAATTCAGACTGGAAATAAGGCATACATTTTTAACAGTGAGAGTAATTAATCATTGGAACAATTTACCAAGGATCTTGGTGGATTTTCCTTCATTGACAATTTTTAAATCAAACTTGAATCTTTTTCTAAAAGGTATGGTCTAGGAATTACTTTGGAGAAGTTATTCAGGAGATCAAACTAGATGATCACAAAGGTCTCTTTTGGCCTTGGAATTTATGAAAAAAACCTCTAGATGTCACCTGTATCTGTTTTTGTTTTGACTTCCTGATGGATATCACTACAGTGCTTTGGAGAAACTACCAAAGAAAAAAAAAATTTTTATTGAAAATTAGGTTAATGGCAATCATCAGGGTTTAATTTTTGGATTATTAATCCTTTTTTCTGCCTTCTGAAATCCGCATTTAGAGCTGGTGATTGTCATCTTGAGAATGTAGTGATGTTATCTTTAATGTTAGTATATTCTTATCTTCCAACCCCATATTTGTGTTTTAGTTTGGAGATTACTCTAATTAAGAAAGATGAAGGACCAATGTGGCCAGAGCTGATAGTGGGTGACGCACGGGGAGAATTCATCATGGACTCTTCCCAGTGTTCTGCGATAGCTGAACGTCTGATGCAACTTACCTCTGAAGAAATGGTAAGAAATTAAAAATAAAAATACTTCAAAATCCTCATAGAGAGGTTCAAGTTGTACTTTCTTGGGGAACTGGGTTCTCCCTTCTTTGACATTATGTAGTCAGTCAGGTTATTTAGGATTCTAGCTACTAATGTTACTCTTCTGCTCAGTTACAGTTATTAAACCATAGTGGCACTAAGCAGCTTTTTAATCATTTTTCAGAATAATCTACATATTCAGTGTGAAGTTTGAATTGTAATGTAATCCACACACAGACTGAATTCACTTGAGTTAGTAATATTTGCTCAACAAAGCATACAAGACTGATTGAGTGTGGTGTGTTTTTGTGGGGGTTTTTTCCTACCAGTTGAGTTGATTAAAGTAATTAAAGTTTTGGAGTACGTTTTCCGCCTGAGAGAGATGCTGGTAAAACAAAATTATGAACTACAAAAAATAAATAAAAACCTAGGAATTTCATCTTCATCTGTTTAGCCAAAACACAGAAATGTACTGTACAGAAAGCCCAGTCTTCATACTTGATGTGTAAGCAAGGGTATTAATTTCTTCATATGGGCACCGAAACAAGCATATAGCTTCTCATGTACTTGTTTTGGGGGCCTAAATGCCTTTTAAATTGGGTGCTGTAATGTTAGTGCCCAGATTTTAAATGTGGGCTCCTTATTGTAACGGACATTTTTATCTAGCTCTCAGCTGATGGCAGGAACTTTTGGGTGTCTTTTAATATCTCCATCTGCGGGGAGTGGGTGCAGTCCTGACATGGTAGGTAGTCTGTAGCGTTCTTGTCAAACACTTATTTCGGACCCCGAGCAACTCTCAGATTCTCAAAGTAGATGCCTTTATACTTAAATTCTCTGGGCCTGTCTGAGAACCACGCTGCTCTGTCCAGGTAATATGGGGCTAGTGTGTCAGCTGTGAACGGTCAGAGGTCATGGTGTTTTACCTGAACTTGTCTTGGGGAAGGATATTATTCTGCCATGAAATACAGTCATCCCTACGAGGTCCGTGAGCTTCCAAGGGTGGGGCTGTGTGGTTCTTCCTGCTTCTAGAATCAAAGATGTTGAGGAGAACTTCTGTTCTTTAAGGAAGTGATGATGAGGCAAGGATATGGGCATGATTTTTACATTTCCAGTGTGCTTCTGCATTGGAGATCTATCCATGTCTGAGTGGGTGAAAGCAGTGCCTGCTTGAATGAGTCTGACTATAGTTGCCATGGAGATGAGGTTGTTATCTTACAACATTATATCGCACAGTCTGACTATTCACATTGATGACTATTGAATACAATTTCTGTCCTGGATGAACATTTTCTCAAAAGGCACTTTTGCTTCACTTTCATTGAGAACTAATGAAGCCTTTTTGAAAGAGGGAGGTTCTCAGTAACAGAACACTACTCTTCAGCCCTTGTGGAAGATAAAACTTTCAGTTTTGAAAAGTAATGGCACATAGTTCAATAATAATAATAATTTTAAGAACATTGTAGCCCAGGTATGAAATTTCAGTGATTTTTAACTATATGGGAAATTTGAAAGGTCTTCATTATTCTATTATGAAGATTGTTCTGGCCAAAAATGTATCTGGCAAAGAGTGGTAAATTTCCTAAAGGACTCATTTTAAAATTAATTTAAACTCCTACATTAATTAACACGTTTACTTACAGAGTCTCAGAAAATTCATTCTGGACTGAAAGTACTGTAACTTTGGGGAGAGTAAGGTGCATTTTTCATATGTAACAAAGTAGCTGAATCCCTGCTTTAAGTGCAAATCTCAATGCTCTTTTAACTATGGACCGGCAAGTGGCATTTCCATAATTAATTATTCCTCTGTATTATAAAGTATAACATACAAAAACTACATTAAAAGAACAAGCCTACAAAATCAAGCACTCAAAAGGTAGCAAATGCTAGAACTAACTATGCCTATACAACCTAAGTTTGACCCCCTTATGCATATGCATTATGATACAGGCTATAATTACATGATAATTTACTATTTTTTCCACAGGAACCCCACCTCATTTAGTACGGAGGATAGACTATTCAGTTACACAACCGCTATTCAATATTGCTGAACAGTGTGATCCTATGCTTTATTTAGTGCACACTATTCAAACCCTATCTGAAGACAGAATCATTGCTTTTCTTATGGTTTATCTGTGGTGCTCATCACTATAGTCTGAATGCTTCACAAACATTAATGAATTTATTTTCACCACTTCCCTGTGAGGCGAGGTGGGTGGTATTACCTCCAGTTGACAGATGGGAACTGAGGCACCAAGATTTAAGGTCAAAAGTTTCTATTGGTTTTGGGTGTCCAAATTGAAATGCTTAGGACCTGATTTTTCAAAGAATTTAGCATTGTATAGCACTTGGTTCAAAGCACAGTTCCTGTTGACTTCAGATGCAACAGTAGGAGGTTAGAGGCTTAGGTATGCTCAATGAAGATGGAACCTTTGGAGTTTTTAGCTATTAATCTAGCAAGTCTCTACTGAGCATGTGCAAACTATTTTTTTCAAAGGTTTTTTAACTTGGTCATATTTTTCATAGAGAGGGCAAAAGGCTCGTCCCTGACAGAAAGGCCACCCACCAAATTTTGAGTCCCTGCTATAAAGCATGGGGAAGCTGGAGAATTTTGTAACGGGCAAAACAACATATTTTCCCCCTAGCCTCATTCGTGGAAACAGCTGAACCCCTTTTACTGAATTTTTCCAAAAAAAATAATTGAGGCAGATAGCAGCATGGATAATTTGAACCTAAATGGTTAAAGTTTGACAACGCTATAAACCACTAAAAACAGGTTATTTCAGTGGGAAATGTTAAGCAATGTTAATAGGCAGTGCAACCATCCCCGCCTATAATAATCTGCAGTATATATTGCAATACTGTTCAGATGGGTTGAGAATAACATAGGTTTTTAAATATGTTTTGGTCATTTAAATATAACAGGTATAGAAACTCAGGGCCAGATTCATCCTTGGCGTAATTCAACCTTATGGATGTTGCATCAAGGATTAGTTTGGCCCCTGAATACATCAAAATAGCAAGTGAAATTTCAGCCAGTATGATTTAAATTCTTGTTTTTAATAAATTAGAATATATTCTACATTTTCTTCCCTGTGGAAATTGTACATAGTTTAATATAGATTGAGTGTAAATGATATTTTAAAGGAAAACTCAAAAGATAAGCTTGTCTCATATTTATATGAACCTTTCTCTCTTTTATCATCCGGAGAGTCCTGTTTAAAAAACAAACAGAAAAAACTTGTCATTTTAACGGCCCCTCAGGCTTAATTAGAAAGTGGTATCTGATATAAAATCTGGGAAGCGTGACTCCCTGTGGATGCTGATGTATTAACGTTTTGGATTACTCTTTTTTTATTTTTTCACTCCAGATGGGGTTAAAGAGGAAAGTATTGGTCTTTTGGTCATTAAGTTACAATTAACTACTTATGATTTAATTTTGAGCTACGCTTTTTTTAAAACTATCTTTGTGATTATTTGGGGGTGGAGGGTTGTCCAGCATTAAAGATCTAGCTTTGAACTTGCTAAGAAATCCCCTCCATATTTAGCAAATCACATAAGCACATTCTAAAATATTTTGTTGAACTTGGACTTTTATAACTATAAATGCATTATATAAGGCTTGATCCTGCTTAGTGCCCTCAACTCGTATTGATGTCAGTACTGATAACCTAGTAGGTGAAGTAAAGTAACCAGAGGACATTTTATTAAAATCATTATTAAATTTTGCAAGTCAAATTCTGTGGTTTATAGATGATATGATTCAATATTTGGGTGTATTTGCAGGTAATCTTAAATTATATATGTGGTATTTTATTAGAGAGTCAGGATTCTTAACATTTTATGTTTACAAACAATGGATATGGCCAGTGAGAGAAACAAAAATGCTATTTAATTTTAAGATAAAAAGACACACACTAGCTTTGTTTCACTACAAATTGAAGTTTAATATTTTATTTTAAAACTAGCTTGTGTTCAAATGCTGCTGAACTACAAAGTAACAAATTATCAAAAATGCCATTACAATTCAGATTTTTAAAATAACATTTTAAAATAATAAACATTATAGAAAAGCCAATAAAATATATTTTTCTAACATGCACAATATTTTGATTCTAATCCTTCAGTCTGAAATGAAGTCTTACTGTCATTCATTTGCTTCTGTTTGCTAGAGAATAAATTTTATGTTAGAATAAATTGAAGTGCTTCAGGAGAGAGTGATTTCCAATACAAATTTTAGAAGGCAGGGGTTTTTTTTATGAACTTTGTAAAATGGAACCTACAGCAATATTGTGCCTGGCAGACTTGCATGTTCTTAATCTGGTCTCTTAAAGAATTGTTTTAAGATTAATGGAATGTAGACTCGATTCCTTCTCCCTTTCCCCCTCCATTCCCCCCAGTAATCACAGGGTACCCAGAACATTTGGGGAATGCCTGAGTGCAGTCTTCTAGGTCAGCTGACTTATCTGATTCTAAGGGAGGTCTGAGATGATAGCCCACAAGGCTTTTTTCCCCTGAAATCTGCTAGTATTTGAAACAGTCATGTCCTCCAGCAAAGCTGGAGTATGACCATCTTTTGGATGCTAGAGGTTTTCAGAAGTGGGAAGTTGAGATAAATTGATGTTAACTGCACTTCACTCTAATACTTTGCCTCTTGATTTTTCCATCAGCATTCATGAGAGAGTCATGGTTGTTGTTCTTGAATCCTGCTCCTTAGCCTACAGTATAACTCATGTACCCTGTCTGTTCACTTGCAATTTTAAAAACATTTCTCATGTTTTCTCCTTATGGGGTTAACTATGGGTCTTTGAAAACTGGAAGTGTTCCTCTTAGTGTTATAAGAACATTTTTCCTGATTTTTGTTACCCTTCCTTGCAGATTGACCATCTTAAAGAAGTAACTGGCCAGCTGAGGTAGTGAATTGGATGATAAACTAAGCACATGTAGCTCAAATATCATCCCCTCATCAAACCTGTCATGCACTGGCACCTTGCCCTTCATTCCCAGAGGCCTTTCTGTGAGGCCTCACTTCCCAGTTGTCAAGACAGCCTTTCCTGCATATAGAGGCACTAATCCTGAGGGTGGTGGAAGAGCGGAGAAAATGAGTGTCTTCTTTCAGCCAAGTAACCTCCTTTTCTCTTGCTATCCCTTGGACACCTAAGAACGCAAGGATGGCCATACTGGGTCAGACCAATGGTCCATCTAGCCCCATATCCTGTCTTCTGATAGTGGCCAGTGCTAGGTGCTTCAGTCAGCCTGGATTCATCAAGGGCAAGTCATGCCTGACCAACCTGATTGCTTTCTATGATGAGATGACTGGCTCTGTGGATGTAGAGAAAGCAGTGGATGTGATATGCTTTGACTTTAGCAAAGCTTTAGATAGGTCTGCTACAGTATTCTTGCCAGCAAGTTAAAAAAGTATGAGCTGGGTGAATGGACTATAAAATGGATAGAAAGCTGGCTGGATCGTCAGACTCAACAGATAGTGATCAATGGTTTGATATCTAGTTGGCAGCTGGTATCAAGAGGAATGCCCCAGGTGTCAGTCCTGGGGCCAGTTTTGTTCAACATCTTCATTAATAAACAGGATGATGGGGTGGATTACATCCTCAGCCACCCCTTAAATCCAATAACCCAGTGGTTAGACACTTACTGGGATATAGGAGATCCAGATTTAAGTCTATGCTCCACAGCATGATCTTGAACCCAGGTCTCTCCCTCCCAGTGCCCTAATTAGCAGGTTATTGGATATTCTCGGATGGGTCTCAATCTCTCCTATTGAAGCTATGCCAATTTCTAGAAAATACTTCAGTGTAGCTGAGCCACAAAGAAAGAGAGAGGATGACTCTATGGAGCATTCACCAGGGACGTGAGAGACCCAAGTTTGAATCCCTGCTCCAATGAGTTTTCAATTATTTATACAAAGAGGAGCATCTTCAACAGCATAGATTGAGAAACCCACCCCAGAATATCTAATAGCCCAGGGATTAGTGCACTGAGAGAGGGGAGTCTTGAATCACCCACTTCCTGGGTGAATGTCCTTAACTCCTAGATTATTGGGTTTAATGGTAGGTGGTAGCTCCTCCTCCTTCTCTGGTTATTTTGTGAGTAGTGCATAAGTCCCCTAATGAATCTAGCCCCGAAATTGTATTTGCCCCAAACTATTTGTTAGATTTGTGTCAAATTCACAAATAGTTTGGGTTGACTTGAAACTACAATTTTGGCAAATAATTTATTAATCTAGAATATTTTGCCTAGCTCTATAATCTATTCCTCTAGGCAGCGAAGGTCCATTCTCACTTACTTCACTGAACAGTTGACTGGCAGTGGAAGGGTGGTGCTGCTAAAACAATTTGGAGCCAGGATGGTCCAAATTCAGGAATGGAATAAAGTTCTCTTCCCACTACCACCAATTCCTGATTAGCTCCACTTTCCTGGGCCTCCTGGTTAGCCTTGACCAAAGACTGTGTTCATGGTCCCCCATTTTGAGGGGGTTTTAGCAGGATACAAGTGTTCAGGGAATAAAGAGATTCTCTCCCTCCCTGTAGCTGGAAGCTGGGTGGATATGATGCCTTCCCTCCCTCTATTTAATTATAACCATGCATTCATGCCTCATTCGAATGGCCAGAGTTAGGGTTTCATGTGTGTTACCCACTTCTTGCTTACTCTGCTCATCCTAATTGCCTGCAGGTATTTGAAGGATATAGACAAAAGGATGGGGGCGAGCTGCGGAGGGTGGCCCATAAGGAATGTAGTAGGCAAAATTATTAAAGCAATGCAAAAGTTACATTGAATATCAGGAAAGCCCGTCAACAATGAGGTCAATTAAACTATAAGAAGCTTCCCAAGAAAAGTGGAGGAAGCTGTTTCATTTGGGCCATTTAACACCGGATTAGGCAGATTACTGGAAAATCTGAAGTAAGGGACCATGCTGGGCTGACATGGAGATTAGCTAGATGACCTAAATAGGGCTTTTCTATTGCTAATATTTAATGTCCTTGAAACATTTCTATAAATTCTTGACTTCAGCATAAGCAGGAGGCAGGCTAATAGAAATAAATTCCATAGCAATAAAATGTCTGGTATTTTTAAAATAAGAACAGGATTAAAAATATTTAATCGGTGAAAGCAATTATTAAAAATTGTCATAAACTCTTAGTAGTTATGAAAATTGACATATATAATGGAGTCTATTTGCAATTAATTACAACTTTTTAAAAATGTTCTTCAGAAGAACATAAAAGAACTGTATATCACTGAACTGGGAAACAATATAAAAAAACTTGCAATGTTATTACACTACTGTTACTTATCAGAGACCCTCTTTAGTATTCCGCCAGTTAACTGTAGAATATTTTTCTATTTTATCGCTCAATCAGTAGCTTCCTATTCCTACACAGAAATACATTCATGGTCAAATGCCTTTAAAACTTCTAGTTAGCCTTTCATTTTCTCTATGAAATAAACAGAAACTTAAAAATATTATCTGCTATAAATAACTATCACAGGTTTTGAGCCAGTGATAGACCTGTGGTCACATTGTGTACCTCTGAACTGCCTATAGATTCATAGTCTTTAAGGTCAGAAGGGACCATCATGATCATCTTGTCTGACCTCTTGAGCATTGCAGGGCAAAGAATCTCACCCATCCTCTCATGAAATAGACCCATAACCTCTGGCTGAGCAATTTTTTTCTCTTTCTTCTCCCAATTTGAACAATCCTGTGGTTGGTGGCATCCATACTCAAGCATTTAAACAAAGACTCTCAAGAATGAGTGTCCTGGAGCAGACCCTTGAGAACGAGATGTAACTGTCTTCCAGGATAAAACATCTGCTACTCTAATTCTGCACTGCCCCTCGGCTGTGAGATCTTTGTCTCCTAAGCAAAGCAGGTACCAATTATGAAGAGAGAAAAGGGAGGAAGATGCTGTTCACTTGTAGTGCACTCTTCACCAACTCATCCTAAAAGGAAATACCTTTAACTAAGCACCCATTTATAAATCACCCAAAAACTTGAATGGAAAAGTTCTAACAGGCATATGTGAAATTGAAGAACTCTGAAACAGCTCAACCAATTGACTTCGGCTTTGGGCTGTTTTCTTCCTTAGTGAAGGCTGATAAACATGGCAAGATTGAAGTTTCTAGCAGAAGATGCTTCTTTGTTGTTCGGGTTCAAAAATTCCAATCTATGGGCAAAATGCAAGAAGGAGGAAAATAATACAAACTGCAAACAAATTCAAACTTGGTCAAACTTTAAAAAAAAATAAAAAAAACAAACAAACATACCCACACACAATCATACCTCATTATAATTGTGAAGGTGTCTATTATAAAGTGAATTTGAACTAAGTCTCTTCTTCTCCATGAAGAAGCTCAACTTCCCTCGGAAGAAACCTTTCTTCATAACAAACACCCCAAAATAAAATCAGTCAGACTGCACATTGTTTCCTCCATCCATATATTTGTAAAAATTGTCTGTACTGTGACTAGCTATGATTTCAGACTAATATCTTTGACCAGAGTTTCACTCTTCTAATTCCTAGAAATTAGAGATGGAAAATACTGTAGTTCATCACATATCCACTCCATACTGTGCTCTCAATTTTTGTTCTTTCTTTCCGGATTGAGAAATGCCAGCCAAAGGCCAAGTGTGTTTCTTTTTCCATTATCAGAAAGATAAGAGAGCTATAAATCTTATGTCAATTTTAAGTGATTACTAGAAGTGCTGAGAGGAGGAATGTATTTGGAAGGTAAACAGGAGTTGCTACACAATGAGTCACCCCATTGCTTTCTGGCATTTCTGCTGTGTTTAAAACTGAAGGTAAAAATACCTGTCTTACTGAAGTGACACTTTACTAGGCTGTCAACCAGTAAGTGTGGGGGAAGCATGGCAACTGGAATAAGGTGTAGACAACCCAAAGGGCCTAATGATTATTCATTACACCCACAAATGAACAAAACCAAAATAGAAACAGTTCTCCTTTTCTGAGTATTTCTTTTGTCAATATCCTAAGCAAATGACATTCCAGCATGGTTCCCAGACCTTTATTCCATAGGTGGTACCAGGTGCAGTAACTAAATTGAGTACCATGAAGTTTACTCTAATATTTTGGAAGAGACCTTTTAAATATATTTTTATTTGATCTACATGGGCATTAAAGATTGCATGGCAATTTCACTAAGGAGAAGGGAATTGTCCAGGTATCCTCAACAAAAAGTTCTCCTTCCAACACTGTCGTATGTTGTGTTGCATGCCAGTTATCCAATGCCCTTCGCCCCAGAAGTGGTTGTAATTCTGGTAGATAAGTATATTTGTGAAATGCTTTGAGATCGTTGAGCATGAATGGCACTACAGAACTGTAAATTGTTATATAAATTGCTATTGGTCTGTAATGCTTTATTATTATGAATATATAGTTTAGTATAACATTGTTTACCAGGTATTCCAGATTTTCAGTGCATTTAATTGTTTTCAGAATCCAACCCCCGACAAAGAAAACCCTCCTTGTAATGCACAGGAATTGGAGGAATGTGATATTTTCCTTGAAGACAGCACAAGTTTATGCCGGTTTGATGGTAACACCTTGAAAATCACTCATGTGGTAAGTGCCAGGAAATATGAAATCCAATTATACTTACCCAAGTATCTCACATTCAAGATTTTTCAGTATAGAAATATGATTTCTGTTTTGCATGGTGAACAGTCTAAAAAACCAAGCCCAGACACTCAGCTGCTATAAACTGGTGAAGCTTCATTGAAATCTTGTAAATATTTCCTATAATAAAAAGCTTCAGTAATAGTCAGTTGTATATTTGCACAAATATATATGCTTTAGCAGTACACTTTTGCAAAAATGAAAAATCTCTCCCCATCACAGGTTTTAATTGATGATCCTTATACAACCATGCTGTTTTGGAAATCTAAGTGTTTCTAGTATGTGTCCCCGTGGGTGCTCCTCCATAGGATGTATGCGTTGCTGTGCAATTTGTGAAGGGAAAAGAAGATGGGGTCTCTGTTTCTGCTGAGAACTGATTTTAGAAATGGCTGTAAAAAGCCTGAGATGGAAAATGTTTTTTAGCAGTTATTTAATCTTAGAATGTTCTGAAGTTATAAAATAGTTAAGAGACCTAGACGCCAGCAGGGATGGAATGCAGAGAAAGACCTTGTAACTTAGATAAGGAAAGCTGAAAATACTCAGCTAGAAATATTCCTAGATGACATTTTTTTAGTATGTATGACCATGGAAACTGTGACGTATAAAGACTTGTTTGTGTGAGCCTATAAAAACTGTAAGGTTTTTATGTTAAGAGTCGCCCCTTACATCTGAAGGGACCACCTTCTTTACGTAAAGAATAAACTCTGACTTTGCTATTCTGTTGTTTGTCTTATTCTGGACTATCCGCTGGGCAATGGACTTGTAAGTAAGGACCCCTGAGTTTGGGTTCTTCCACAAATTGCAACCGAAGACTGCAATGTAGCGTCTGTGGACTGTCTGTGCAGAGTAATGCCTCATGCTCTGAACGAGGCTGTATACAGCAGCATGAGCCTGCCACCACAGGCTTTCAAAAGCGAGACCTAAGGTCGCCAGAGTACTTAATTAACTAGATGTGTTCCTACAGAATCTGCATATCTTGAGGCCCAGACAAACATCTCCCAGAGGGCATGCCTAAATAAGCTTATTGATCTTTTCCTGAAACACGGATCCCAGCACATCCACCGGAGCATTAGGGAGGAGGTGCAGGGTCAGGCAAAGGTTGAGCAAGAGGCTCCCCTTCCCTCCTGGCTTAGTTATGCCAAGGCTGCACAGGCCTACCAAGTTTGGCTGCTGTTAGTGTAATATTGATTATCATATTTGTTGCTATCATGTGGTCTCTGGTCCTTTTAGTGGTCTATCAAAATCTCCCCGTACAGTGCCATCTTTGCAGAGATCTCTCCCAGGCCTCAGCTGGAAGACACTGCAGGGTACTGTAGCATAATGTTTTGTTCAGAGTTACGAACATTTCAGCATTATGAACCTCCGTTCCCGAGATGTTCATATCTTTGAGGTTCTACTGTACTTAGGTGACACTGGTGTCTGTCTAAGTTACAGCAGCTGCCTAGGGCTTCAATAGGCCACAGTGCTGTGGTCCTAGTCTGTATACCCCCTGTGCCAGGGCTTGTGAGGGATCTTCAAAAGGTAACTTTAAGACTGTCTTGTACAGTACCTGCCCTGTCAGAATTCACTCAAACGAGACTTCTGCCACTTGAGTTAACGAAGTAACTGACAGTAGTATTATGTTGTTATTCTCTATATGGACCAGCACTAGTGGCAGATGGAAGAAACATTTTGCCAGTGGATTTCACAGATACTTTCTGACAACAGACAAATGGTGAGACTCAGGAATTTTGGGGTCCATTCCCCTGTGCCTAGTGGGCACAAGATTCTGCCCGTTGTCGCCAAATTTGACCCCCTTCTGCCTTGTCCCCCTCCAGCCTGTCCCATTCCCATCTCTTCTCCACTCCAGACTTCTGATCCCAATCCCAATTCTGGCTCTTCATCTGATTTGTCCCTCTCCTTCCCCCTTCACTAGCCCTCAGTCCTAGTCTCCTCTGCTTCTTACCCTAATCTCCTTTCTCCCTAGGTCTTTGTCCCAGCAGCTTTGCCTAGTTAGTCCCAGTTGTCCCCTGTACTCAGCTTTTTGTGAGATTTATCTCCACCCCCCTAGTTCTTCATTCGATCTACGTGTTTCCCTCCTACCAGCCTATTAGTTCCCAATCCTCCCCCAACTTTTTCCTCATTGGCTTCTTTGGACCCCACCCCAGCCTCCTTGCCCACCCAGCTAATCCCAGTAACAGTTTCTCTTCCCACCACCAGTCTTGCCAGATTCCCAATCTACTCCTTTCCTTCACACTGGTTTGAGTTTTTCCCTTCTGCATTCAGATCGTATGGCTTTCTCCTCTATCCCACCTGGGTGCTAGTGGAGGGTGTGTGTGTCATTGAGAACACAGGAGAGACAGGCTCCCTGTTGTCAGGGCTGTTATTACAAGGAAAGTCCCTCTGAGCCCCCATAGCCCTGTGCTGGATTATGCTCAGCTGCTCTGAGGCTGGCTGTGTGTGCGGTCAGGTCAGCAGCAGGAGCTGTGAGAGTCTAGAATGTGCTCATTAAAGATGGAATCTTCAGAGATTTTAGCTTTTAGGTTCTAGAAAATTTCTACTGAACATGTGCAAATTGCAATGTTTCCAACACTTATAACTTGGCCAAATTTGCATGGATTTTCATAGGGATAGCAAATGGCACACCCCCGATACAAAAGGCCACCTCTGCCTAATTTAAGTCCCTGCTCCACAGCAGAGGGGCATTGAAGCTGTTCAAAGAAAAGATCACCAGAATCTTTTAACAGACAGAAAAATATGTTTTTGCCTAGCTTCATTCTCTGGAATACCACTTGGGCTGAAGTTTTCCACAAAATCTAATCCTCAGGTGGTCAGGTGGCATGTAAAATTTGAGCCAAAAGCGTTAAAGCTTGGCAAAATTATAAGCAACTGTCCACAGACTCTTGTAATGGGAAGTATTGTGCAACCTTAATAAAGGTGGCCCTACCAGCTCTGCCTATAATACCTTTCCATTTTTCTGCTTCAAAGTATACTTGAAGATCCCATTCAAATACCTGAAAGGGATGATCTAGCTAATACTTAGTTCTGCCACACTGCAGGGACTGGACAAGATGACTTATTGAGGTACCTTCCAGTCCTACACTTTTATGATTCCCAACATCCCAGGACCTGTACAGTTTCTTTTGTGAACTAATTTGAACCTTTTAGAAAACACCAGGGCATGATCCTTAACATACATCTTGTTATGTAGAAGTGAAGTCAGGATTTATGGTGAAAGCTGAGACTCACTGACATCCATCTTTGAAGAGGGGCACAATTCCCATCACCAGAGATCATCAATTTTTATGATGCCATCGTCCTTCCATTTTGACTATAGAAAGAGCTTTTTGTCAGTCTCAAGTGGAATTGGGTCACTGACTTTCAATGAGACTTATGCTTCTAAATCCCTTAGGCACTTTTAAATAATAAAGGTATTCCAGATTGATCATTTTTTGGCATTGTTGTGTTTATGGACATCAGATCCAGAATCAGACAATATAGATATTGGGCTGTTTCAACACTCTTGCCAAAACCACTGAAGAAATATCTACAGTAGAACCTCAGAGTTACGAACACCAGAGTTAAAAACTGACCAGTTAACCGCACACCTCATTTGGAATCGGAAGTACACAATCAGGCAGGAGCAGAGACAAAAAAAAAAAGGGGGGGGGGGAGGAAAAAAAGCACTTATAGCACAGTACTGTGTTAAATGTAAACTACTACGAAAAAGGAAAAGTTTAAAAAAAAGTTTGACAAGGTAAGGAAAATGTCTGTTTCATTTAAATTAAGATGGTTAAAACAGAATTTTTCTTCTGCATAGCAAAGTTTCAAAGCTGTTTTACATCAGTGTAAATGTATTAAGTCAGTGTTTCAGCTGTAAGCTTTTGAAAGAACAACCATAACATTTTGTTCAGAGTTATCAACATTTCACAGTTACAAACAACCTCCTACTGTATTTGAATCTTGTGTCACACATTCCAAGGCCTCATCTACATTACAACTGTAACTAAATTTAGAAAATTCAGTTATACTACAGTTAAAAGTTGTATGTGCCAAGTACAGAACCAGTCATTATAGCCTGTCTCAGGCCTTGGTGTGAGACACACAACTGATACATGGCATTGCTGAATCTGAGACAGATTCTGCTGGGATGTAATATCCCCAGTTGCCCTTAATGCTAATATAATTACTAGGTTCACTTACAAATTTTCTGTTTTGTCTCCAATATTTTCATTTCACACCATATTTTATGAATACAAGGGTTTGCAAAACATATATAATTTCTTGCGTTCTTTACATCATATATGTTTGTAGGATTTTTTGCAGCATTAGTTTAAAAAAAATCCCTTCAGAAAGACTGTCAGTGGCCCTATTATTGGGTGCTAATGAATGTATAATACATCTTAGTTTGAGTGGTTTAACATTCAGTAAATTCCATTTGCAAGTCCTGTGACTGTTATTTCTTTATCTAAATCTTAGTATTTAACCTGATTTCTGGTCACCTCAGTGCTCTGGGCCAAATGATGCACAAGGCCTTGTATGTGCACTCTGCACTGGGGTGATTTTCTCCCTTGAGAATTAATAGCTGTATAATCTTTTAAGGATCAGTAAAATATAAGATTAGAAAATGGACATTACTATATGATTGAGGTTTAAAGAATAATCACTGGTGTGTTCTTACTGGTGGCTGTAATTATATGAGAAAATAACAGTATTAATATTGTTTTACCCATGTAATAAACTATTTAAATTAAAAAACAATAAGATGTTTCCTCTAAAAATCTAGACTGACTTTGACTTCAATTTAAACTTGATAATATGCTTTTGTATAACTTTTTCCCTCAAAAGCATTTTTTGATTGATTTTTTTTTTTTCAATAGAGGTTTTATTTCAGTGATCATAAGTTGTGAATAGTTATACAACATTCGTGTTTGGCTCAATGGATGAGTTGGAATTCAGTTCTCAAATGTTTGATATGTGGCACCTTTAACAGAGTAAATTGCAATATGTTCTAGCACCTATATTAATCTGAATTTTCACATTATATTTAAAGCTCTGACTATTTAGAAAAATTCACTTGCTAAGTGATTCAGAAAGTGGCATTCTTCCCTCTAAATTGGTACAGAACTAATGCCCCAGGATGATGTTAGACAATATGGTCTACTGAAAGTGCTATGTTTCAGATTAGAAATAAAACTGAGGTTCTCACTACTGGTTATTAAAGATTTCATGACACTTTTCACAAGGTAGGAGCATTTGACCAAGACATCAGAGCTAAACTTTAATGGTAAGCAAATCTTTCATTTCTAGAAACTAGCAGTCTGAAGAAAGATTACCTCTTGATTTCGTAGGCTGCCTTTAGAAATGATGTGTTTGATGTACTATAGCATGATGCTAATTTAAAAAGGATATAGTAGCAGCAGTTTGGAATAAATTCATACTAAGGATTTAAGAAAGTAGCAACTGGCTATTCTGGTGAATGCATTTGGAGTTTGTCAGAAAAGGTATATGTTTTTCTGGTTTTCTTTCTA
Organism: Emydura macquarii macquarii; assembly: GCF_026122565.2. NCBI lineage: Eukaryota > Metazoa > Chordata > Testudines > Chelidae > Emydura > Emydura macquarii. Next base: position 12,454,945 of record NW_027130520.1, on the reverse strand, counting down.
AACAGTACAATCGATATGTAATAATTATGCCTGTCATGCTGAGATAAACAGCTTACGGTCTTTAACTCATCTATTAAAATATGGTTTCTTAGGAGATGTTTATTACAAAGGAAAAATAAGTGAGTACAGTAGATTGAGTATCAGTGTAGCTTACACAGTGCTCAATATCTTTCATCTAAGCACAATATATTTCTTTAACTTAATATCCTACACTAAATTTGTGAGACTTGCAAGAAATAGTCATTTGTTTCAAGCTTGGTTAGAAAAGATGGCTGAATGATCAAGAATCCATTTACAATGCACATCTTCATATAATCAATGTAGGAATAATTATGTTTATGAAAATTAGAAAAAATATATGGGGGGGAAACATTTTCATTCTTTCAAATCAATTTAATGCTTTGCTTTTTAAATTAACATCTTTAACAGAAAGAACAGTGATAACTTGGGAAGGGGTGAATGCTTCCGTCTAGGCTTCTTTCAGTAAAGTCAGGACTCTTTTGTTTTGGGTTTTCTCATTCACAGAGCCTATACAAGCTACTGAGGCTAGACTTTCACAAAACAAAAATATGTTTCAGGGGAAATAATGGAGAAAAAAATCCCTGCACATAAGGAACTTGGACAAGCATAGTGCACAGTCGTGGTTCATTGCACATTCTAATATAATTGCGGAATCTGCATAGATGATACTTCTGACTGCTCAGAAGTATACTCAGTTCAAATAATTATGTGGTCTTGTGAGTTCCATCAGCCTAAATGATATCCCCTCATCTAATCTTCGATGTGAAAGGAAAATGTACATTTTCTGTTTTTGCCTGCTTCATAAAGTTTTGCTAAGCCATTTTTTGCCTTCACTGAGGCTCTCCTGTTATATCTGATTGTTTTGGATAGCTGAGTACATGGGATTCAGAGGAGCTTAGTTTATCTTTGCAAACTGTAGATGGAACAATGTCAATATTCAAAAGCAAAAATAAAACGTGTCAATATGCAGAGGCAACAAATTGCCTTTTTTGAGCAGTCTGTATTATGCTCCACTTTTGTCTTGGATACTATTTGCCTGACTAGTAGTTATTCTTGTCTTCTGGTGTCTTCACATGAAAAGGTATTAGGCAAGTTTAGTCATCTGCAAATAGTCTTTTATAAAAAGTAATTTTGAATTAATTCATATTAAAGTGATGTTTTGTTAGCACTTGCTATTGTTGGGAATATTAGCAAGCAGATGGGTGCATACTTTACAACATAGTAGTGCTTCTGATTTGCACTACATTTGCTAAATCATATGGTGCTCTCATGTGAGAAAATGCTTCCTGTGGATTAGATTTAAGACTACCAAACTCATCTCACTTGTAAACTCTATCATATATGAAAATAGATTCTGAAAGGGAAAAGTTTTGTGTATCATAGGAGTGGATGGCAAGTGCTATGTCCCTGAAGATCAAACATTTGCAGTCTTGACAATGCATGAAAACATCTTTCATACTAGTTGACCTTTTTTAGAATAAGTAGAAACTTGTTCCAATATTTCCAAATCTTTTTATGATTTTATAAGAATGGGTGGTTGTTTGCTGAAAAATAATCTTCAGACTAATCACCAAAGCACTTTCTCCAAAGTACTATATGTGAGAGTAATAAAGCATCTTGTTTGTTGTCGAAGTCAAGAGGTCTTGTTAATATATTAACTGCAATCATTGTGGAGAAGATCTTTAAAGAGACAGAAGAGACTATACATATAACAAGCAAAGAGATGCTTATGAGATGAGAGAGCTCCTCAAAGATCAAATAATTGCCAGCTAGCTACTAGGAAATAGTGGTCTCAGTGCAATTTGATTTGTTTTTAAAATTCTTTATTAGATCCCCCTCATCCCATTTTGTATATGGTGAATGGAGGGAGGGAGTTTGATCAGATCCACAGGTGATGAACAACCCTTTGGTTGGGAGAAGAGGAGGAGGGAGAGGCTCAGGCTACCCTGAAGCCCTCCTTTCTCTCCCCCTGCCCAGAACAGTATGTAGATTGTCCCTAAGTAGGAGAAGAGGTTTTTCGGCCTCTGCCTGCTGCCATTGGCTAGGCTGTGGAGGAATGTGGGGGAGAGTTGAATTCTCTTTCGTCCCCTGTCCCCACACTCACCTTGTTTTCTATGAATCCCTCACAGCATGTAACAGCAATTCTGCTACACTTGCTGCCCTACCCTCCTTGCCTTATAATAGATGTATAATTTGAACAGTGTTTCCAAGATGCTGTGGTCTGACTGACAGGTTTTTGGGGTCAGGAAGGGATTTTTTCTCTCAAGGCAACACCAGCAAAGAATCCATGCTTTCCTCACAGCATTCTGGTGGCTTGATATTAGATTAATAGGGGGTAAGGATAGGAATTTAAACACTGCATATTTTTATAAGTACAGTTAGCAATTTTGTCACAACTTATGTCCATTGTTGATGAGAGATTTAAAGGCCAGCCCCACAGGTAAACCATGCTCAGAGTAGTCATCAATGGTTCGCTGTCAACCTGGGAGGTTGTATCTAGTGGGGTCCCACAGGGGTCTGTGCTGTGTCTGGTACTAGTCAGTATTTTCATTAATAACTTGGACAATGGAGTGGAAAGTATGCTTATCAAATTTGAAGATGACACCAAATTGGGAGGGATTACAAGCATTTAGGAGGATAGGATTAGAATTCAAAATGACCCTAATTAATGGGAGATTTAGTCTGAAGTCAACATGATAAAATTCAATAAAGACAAGTTCAAAATATTACATTTAGGAAGACAAATAAAATGCACGAATACAAAATGGGAAATAACTGGCTAGGATATAGTACTGCAGAAAAAGACCTGGAAGTTATAGTGGATCACAAATTAAATGCAAGTCACAATGTGATGCAATTGTAAAAAATGCAAATAACATTCTGGTGTATATTAACAGGCATGGTATATATAAAACATGGTAACTGCTCTCTTCTACTCCTCACTGGTGAGGCCTCAACTGGAGGTCTGTGTCTAATTTTGGACACTGCATGTCTGGAAGGATGTGGACAAATTGGAGAGAGTCCAGAGAAGAGCAACAAAAATTTAGAAAAACTGGCCTATTAGGAAAGATTTAAAAAAAGAAAACCTGGGCATGTTTAGTCTTGAGAAAAGACTGGGGGGGGGGGATCTGGTAAGTTTTTTCAAATATGTTAACAGTCAGTTATGTGATCAATGTGATTAAATGTGATCAATTGTTCTCCATGTTCACTGCATGTAGGACAAGTAATAGTCTTAATCTGCAGCGAGAGTGATTTAGATTAGATAAAATTTTCTAATAGTCAGAGTAGGTAAGCATTGGAATAGGTTAGCAAGGGAAGCTGTGAAATTTCCATCACTGGAAATTGTTAAGAACAGGTTAGACAAAAAGCTGTCAGGGATAGTATAGGTTTACTTGTTCCTGCTTTAGCACAGGGACCTGGTCTAGATGACTTCTCAAGCTCCCCTCCAGGCCTACATTTCTATGAATCTGCAAGAGAGACCCAAAAATTGACTTGTTGATCCTGTTTGTCTGGAGGAAGAAGGAGAGTCTTTAGTTATTCACAGGCTGAGGTATCTTTCAATTGTACTGTCATTCTGTCTTGTGAGAGAATTCAGAGATGGATTGAATCCTAGGGGTGAGGCTGATGGGGGGCCAACCCTGAATGTTGGATATTTGGCATGGAAGCCCTTTAATATCATACTGGACGCAAGTAAATGCCCGCAATTTTTTTTTTTTGGACAAATGGAGGGTTGGTGTCACTCTCATTAATGTTAAAATTATAAGAAGTAGTAGCCTCCTGCTTTAAAATCTATCCATGTGTCTTGTTTCGTTCTCGTATGTGTCCTGATCAGTTGTGGATGAGCATCTGTGGTCCTTTTCAAAGACTGTGTTAAATGACTGTTCTCATTTCAGTGATTTATATTTTGTTTGCTGAAATTTGAACAGGACATTCATATAGTAATGTATATTTAAGGTTCCAATCATTTTATTTTTGAACTACAGTCTTTGGGAATTGAAGGAAAGTTGCATAAGTTAGTTAGCCAGAAGAGAAGGGCTGATATTTGGTTTAAACATATATATAACTTATCAAGACAATAGAATGGACCAAAAATGCCTGTAGAATTGGCTCATTATCAACTTCAGATATCTATTGAGACAGGTAACCTGGTAAAGGGAATTCCTGGCAGGGTGAAGTGGACATCCTCAGATCCACCTTGCTGTAGGCTCTGGATTCCACTGGAAGGTCCAGAAAAAGCCTGAGGACCTGCAAGAGACCAGAGATAATTTTAAAGATCAGGTGGAATTCTCTTACCCAGAAAACAAAGGAATCAAATTATTCTATATTCTCTTAGGTATATAAGCCATTGGGCTTTTCCCACAAGGGGAAAGTTCTGCTTCAAACATTGGCTTTCTCACTGATGACTGACTCTGAGATCTCAGTACCCACTCCCATCTCCTGTATAGGGCACTCTTCCTTAGCAGCAACAGGAGCACAAGACTGCTTTCAACAAGCAAGCAGATTCTGAAGGCTTCTAGAGTGCTTAGCCCACCAGCCAGTCACTTTCTATAGCCTGATAGGATCTCTTAGAGTCTCTAGCCTCTGATTGTCCCTTTTCACTTTGGACACTTGGAGCCTGATCGTTGCTTGGTGAGGCTATGAGATTTCATTTTCAAAAAGTCTTCTGAATTTGTTGTTCAGATGCTGGACGGGGAAGGGGTTTTATTCTCAAGAGAGGATGCTGTAGGCAATCCAAAATCCCTTTTGGTAAAGAAGGTCAGCCATAGAAGCTTGTTGCCAGATGAAAAAGAAGTAGGGGTTTTATTTCAGGTGGTGGTAGTAGTTATTGTATTGTAGTAGGGGTGTGACTGGGGGTGGGGGAAGCATGCCAGCCAGTCAAAATATATCGAAAGAGACACGGTGGTCCCTGCCCCAAAGAGCTTTTAATGTAAATGAAGCTGACTTTCAGATCTGTGACTAAAGAAAACCTCCGGGCAAGAACAGTTAGTAGGCAGCCTCTTATAGTCTAGAAAGATTCTAAAACAAATTCTGTTCATGAACTGTGTATCTTCACTTATATTTTCTGTAGTAAAAGTTACATTCCACTATCCACTTTTCAGTAAATATTGAAGTGATATTTATTATTGGTGATATAAATTAATTAAAATGTTATGGAATGAGCAGCAATGCAAATTATTTTAACCTACATAGCATATCCATGATAGTGTCCAATGTGCATCTTTGTTGGGTTGGCTTTTGATAACAGAAGAATTGAATATATTTTTCACTCACTCTCTCTCTCTTCCCCCACTTATAAGATAATTTTTATCCATAACAGTTCTTGTGTCATGATTTTAAGATATAGTTGTTTTCCAAGCAAGGGCTAGTTACTATAAGAATTATGTCTGAGGCAGGAAAACATAACCGTTGATTAAGTAGGCAAACCTTTATGAAAAAAAATGACTGCAATTAAAGGATACTGTAGTTTTTTTTATATATATGTTCTCATGAACCTCCAATAATTGATATCCAGGCATTATCAAAATTGTTCTTCCTTCTCCTTTGAGATAAACACTGCATCCTTGAAATCAAGATGCTAATAGCTGTTGTTGACATGTCATTTTGTTTGACTGTCTCTCTCTTTCTGACTAAGGAAAGGACAGATGATATTTAATCTCATATAGGTGAGTGCTACCATGTAAATCAAAAGGGATAAGATGATTCTCATTAATTAATGTAATTATAGTCAGAATTCACGTAATTGTTTAATAACGGACATGGTATCTTTATTTTAATTAGCTGTAAAATTTGATTAAGTGAACTTTAAGACACTTGGTTTTTTCTGCTTCTTAATTTTCTGAGAGCCAGGTGAAAAATGATTACAGCAGTGTTTCTAAATTGACCTGAAATATGAATTTTCATGATAATGTTTAGATTATAAAATTGCCTAAACCTAACTCCTAATCCAAGTTCTCCTTTTTAAATAAATCAGATACACAGTCAGAATTTTCACTTGGCTGCTAGGCTTGCTGTTTATTAGATGCTGACAGTAATATTTTAATCAGTAGATTTTGGTCAGTGTTAAAATTTAAACCTTAAAATTAGTGAAGAAGATAATTAAAACTTCAGTTCATTCTGGAAGCATCATTATATATTAAGAACCAGCCTTCATGGAAAGTAACATCATGATCTGAAGACAGTTACTTCAAGTGAGTTTAGCAACTAACTAAAATTGTGTGCTGACTAGGAATGGATGGAGCAATATTTAATTTAATATTTGGCATATTAAATATTCAGCTGCATTTGTCTAGATAAATCTGGTTGTTTGATATATGATATATTGAGATTCAGCTGCCCATCTAATGGTGGATTTTCCAAAGCAAATCTCTGATCTCCAAAATACCTAAGTGATCTAAAAGAATAAAGGCACGCAGAGATGTGGATTGAGGCAGCAGAAAAGCTCTTGATTAGAACACTGGGGGAATAACGGGAGAACAGGCCCGCTATACCATTTCCTGAAGAGCTAAGGTGCAGGGAGCAAGCCAGATGGCAATACCTTAAATTGTCTTGGGTTTGGTAAGGCCACTAGCCCTATCCAGACCTCTGCCCCCTAGAAAACGGCTCCAGTAGAATCATAGGAGATTAGGGTTGGAAGGGACCTCAGGAGGTCATCTAATGCAACCAGTTCCTCAAAGCAGGACCAAACCCAACTAAATCATCCCAGCCAGGGCTTTGTCAAACCGTACCTTAAAAACCTCTAAGGATGGAGATTCCAGCACCTCTCTAGGTAACCCATTCTAGTGCCTCATCACCATCCTGGTGAAAAAGTTTTTCCTAATATCTAACTTAGACCTCCCCCACTGCAACTTGACCATTACTCCTAGTTCTGCCGTCTACTGCCACTGAAAACAGCCTAGTTCCATCCTCCCTGGAACCCCTTTTCAGGTAGTTAAATCCCTCCATATTCTTCGCTTCTGCAGGCTAAACAAGCCTAGTTCCCTCAGCCTCTCCTTATAAGTCATGTGCTTCAGCCTACTAATAATTTTTGTTGCCCTCTGCTGGACTCTCTCTAATTTGTCCATATGCTTTCTGTAGTGGGGGGCCTAAAACTGGACACAGTACTCCAAATGTGGCCTCACCAATGCCAAACAGAGGGGAATAATCACTTCCCTCAATCTGCTGGCAATGTTCCTACTAATGCAGCCCAATATGCCATTAGCCTTCTTGGCAATAAGGGCATACTGTTGACTCATATCCAGCTTCTTGTCCACTGTAACCCCCAGATCCTTTTCTGCCGAACTGCTGCCTAGCCAGTTGGTCCCCAGTCTGTAGCTGTTCATGGGATTTTTCCCTCCTAAGCACAGGACTCTGCACTTGTCCTTGTTGAACCTCATCAGATTTCTTTTGGCCCAATCCTCTAATTTGTGTAGGTCACTCAGTATCCTTTCCCTGCCCTCCAGCATATCTGCCATTCCTCCCATCTTAGTATCATCTGCAAACTTGCTGAGGATGCAATCCACCCCATCCTCCAGATCATTAATGAAGATGCTGCGATTTATAGTTTGGGATTTGTAGAGTAACTTTTGTAAGAAGTAGAAGGGGGGATCCAGAACATATTTAGGGAAGAGAATGAGAGGCTTCAGATTTGGTGGATATACAGCTTTAGTGTGTTATCAGAGTATTAGGGCTCTAGAATACAAAGAAGACTGAACTCTTCACCTTTTATAATTGCTGGCTGTGGATCTGTCAGACAGACATTACTGCGGTTGTGTTCTCTATAAGGTTGCCCTCAAATCTCTCAAAAAAACTTAAGCTGACACAGTATGCAACAGCCCGGTTGTTAACCTGTGCCTCTCAGTGGCTGCATATGTTACCGGTGGTACATGATCTTCACTGGCTGCCCATTGGTTTCTAGGTGGAGTTGAAGGTGTTGATTATGACCTAGAATCTCTAAGTGGCTTGGGACCTGCCTATTTGAGTGAACAGCTTTTTCTCTGTGCCAAACTTTCATAGTTGAGACCAACTTTCTATTGGTGAGAGAGATAAGCTTTTGAGCTGCATGGAACTTTATTTCAGGACTGGGAAAGGTACTCAGTGTCACAAGATCGAACATGTGGTTTAGCATAAATAGTTAACCAATATTTTAAGAGACCTCTATAGTCATAGGACTAAAAGGGAGGTCAGTGGGTCACAGATTGTAATAAGCCATAAATCTAGTGTCTTTATTAAGATCACGATTTTCAGTGTCTAGCAATGTTATGAATTTAAGCTCCCAAGCTAGTCTTTTGAAAGCGATGGGCAGGTTTCCTTTGAGGGTGAGGACCAATAGGTCAGATACAGAGTGATTACTTTTTGAAACATGTTCAGCTACAGGTGATGTGGTGTTTTCATCTTTTATTGTTTTCCTGTGAGTTCATTTGAGAGCATAATGATAGTCTGGTTTCACCCACATAGTTGTTGTTGGGGCATTTAAGGCATTGGATGAGGTACACCACATGTTGTGATAGGCATGTGTAAGACCTATTATTTTGAAAGGTGCGTTGTCTAGAGTGTTGATCATTGCAGCAGTGAAGAGATGTCTGCAGGTTTCACATCTGTTGTTGTGGCAGGGTCTGGTGTTGCTTAAAATTGATGTGACCTGGTCTGCAGGGAGCTTGCTTCTGATTATGAAGTTGAGGGGTTGTTTGAAGGTCAGAATAAGGGGTTGGGAAAGATTTATTTCAGGATCTAGTGCCCATTGAGTATGGGGTTGTAGTTGAACCCATACAAGTTATATCAATCCAGTGTGATGTGGTAGGTGACAACAAGGGGTAAGCTATTGGAGGGGGTTTTATTTCTATGTTGAAGCAGGTTCTCTCAGAGTATTTGGGTGGCCCATTCCATGATGCGATCTACTTCTCTAGTGAAGTGTCCTTGTTTAGTGAAGATGGTTTTGAGCGTGTTAAGGTATGCATCCTGGACATTTTCCTTGGAACATATTCTCTAGTATCTGAGTGCCTAGCTATAGATATTAGATTTTTTGTTGTGTTGGGGGTGGTTACTGGATCTGTGGAGGTAGGTGTGGGTTTCTTGTATATAGTTATCTATAGGGTTCCATTGTTGAAGTTGATCTTGATGTCCAGGAAGTTGATGGCAGCGTGAGAGTGTTCCAGAGAGAATTTAATGGGTGGGTGGTGGTTGTTGAAGTTGTGATGGAAACCTCTGAGGGAATTTGTCAACTGCTCAGAGGAATAAAATATAATCAATGCATCTCAGGTATGTCATTGGTTTCATGGTACATTTGTCCAGAAATTCTTCTTTAAGATGGCCCATGAAGAGATTGGCATAATGGGAGCCATCCTAGTACCCATGGCTTTTCCCATGGTTTGGACTAAGTATTTGTTGTTGAATGTAAAATTGTTATGAGTGAGGATGAAATGGATAAGTTTGGTGATGTTTTTGAGGAGGATACCTGAGGGTTGTCCATTTTCTTTTAAATATTTGATGCCATAGTTGTGAGGGGTATTGGAGTATTGGGAAGTGACATCCATGGTGGGAAGACTGAGGTCGGCAGGGGCCATGGAGCTTCAGCCCCCTCATTATTAAAAGAGAGTGGCTGCAAATAGAGTTTCAGGCCCTTTTCTTTAGAATACTCAACCCCTCAAGGTGCAAAGTCATTCAGATATTTTGACCACTTAAGCACATGGCAGAGCCTAGCTCTCTGAGTGAATATGGACAGAACACTGAGGGAGGGATTTGTTTGGTGCAAAAGTACCTTCTGGGTTTTAAGTGGCATTGGTCAAATGATTGGCAACCAAATGACAAGTGGTAGGGGTGGACAGAGTACTTCTGCCTTTGTCAATATTTCTCTCTCCCACCATAGTAACTCCTATGTTCTTGTGGGGTGTTTTAAATAAATGAAAAGTGTACCGAGTGCTCTGGGTACCTATTTGGATGGGTACCTATTTGATGTAGAGTTTGTTGACTGGAATCCAAATAAATATCTAAAAATTAAAATACGTGATTTATTAATAGTATTGCTATAGCACACCAGAGCCCTAGTTATGGACTGTTCTAGGCGCTGTACAAACATAGAACAAAATTTCCTGGACCAAAGAAGTTACAATCCAAGTATAAGACAAGAAACATTAGATGGAGACAGACTGTGGGGAGAGTAAAAGGAAACAATTAAGCAATATTAATCAGCTTGATAGGCGGCAGTCTCAGCACATTGGCAGCCTAGCCATTGTCAAGAAAGTTACAGGCATCACAGAAAATTAGAGTTTTGAGAAAGGTTGTGAAGGAGGATAATGAGTGAGCTTTCCATATGTTTTCAGGGCGCATCTCCTAAGTGTGAGGTGCGGCATGGGAGAAAGCACATAGGTGCTGCTTTGAACATAGAACTGGAATCTCCAGTGAATGCAAGACCCAAGTTTAAAAATCTATTTTAATAGATTTGAAGCAGCAATCCTATTTCACATGTAACTGAGGAAGATACATTGGCTTTTAAACTGATGAACAAGAAAGAGATAAGTCACTGAAGTGAACGTATGATGTGCTTGGAGAGATCAAGTTGAAGAGGCTTTCAAACCACAACGACAGATATTAAAATGAAGTAATTCCATGTCAGTGGGGAAAGTCTGCACTCTAAAGATGAGAACTGAAGAGCCCTGTCATGTTTTAAATATGTGAATGCATGAGGAAAAGAGAAGAAAGAAGGGCTTATAGTTAATTTTAATTACTTGGAAAAACTTAAATGACAAAATAAAATACAATAGGAGTGAGTGATAAGCCAGAGGAAACAGCTTTACTGGATTAGCTTTAGCTTATTTAGAAACCACTCCAGAAAATTATTGGAAATTTATGATGGTGAAGGTGGAAAGGTTAAAAAAAAGCACTCTAGCACATTCTGGAAAATGTGCATAACAACTTTTTCATTAATATGAATATATAAAGGAAATTCTTTACATATATAAAGAAAATTTTGTAGAGAACAGCACACAGTACAAAGACAGCAAGTTCTGACTTTTTCAAGCTTTTTTGCAGATGGGAGTCAGTGGGAAACCATTGTTAGGACCCCCTCCCCCTGTCCTTTCAGTTCATAGTTCACTGACAGAAGCAGAAGTCCAGAGTCCAGCAACAGGCCATATGATAGGTTTATTGGGATCTTTCCAAGCAAGTCTCCATTAGGACCCCCCAGTCTTTTACACCAATAAATCTTCCCCCCTACTTCCTGTTTTACCGCAGATTTTATAATGTATCTTAACCAATAATTTCTTTAACAATATTTTATTCTTTAACCAATTCTAACATAATTCTTTAACCAATTATATCCCACCACCTTAACTGATCACACTTAATTATGCAACAGGATAAAGACATTCTGTGGTAGAGAAAAAAGCATTTGGGCATTTAGATAGTTGAGAGTTAGAGAAAAAGCAAGTCTGCATTGATAACTCTAAGAAATTATGAGCAGAGACAGATGAAAGAAACTGGCTAAGGGACACCACAAAAATGTAGAAACTGAAATGTGCCTTGATCAATCAGGAAGGACCATTTTTTAAAACACTGTAATTTGGGAATAATGGATAGATAAGACAAACTATCTCCTAGGGAAAAGACTCCTAGACTTTAAGATCAGAATGGAGCAATATGATCATCTAGTCTGACCTCCTGCACAATGCAAGCCCCAGAACCTCACCCACATACTCCTGTAATAGACCCCTAACCTATGACTGAGTTATTGAAGTCCTCAAATCATGGTTTAAAGTGTTGAAGGCACAGAGAATCCACCAGCAAGTGATCCATGCCCCATGCTACAAACGAAGGCGAAAAACCCCCAGGGCCTCTGCCATCTGCCCTGGGGGGAAATTCCTTCCCGACCCCAAATCTGGCGATCAGTTAAACCTTCAGCATGTGGGCAAGACTCATCAGCCAGACACCCAAGAAAGAATTCTCTGTAGTAACCCACAGGCCATTGGGCGTATTTACTGCAGTAGTCAAAGATCAGTTAATTGCCAAATTAAGCTGTCCCATCATACCATCCCCTCCATAAATTTATCATATTTATCTTGAAGCTAACTAGGTGTTTTGTTCCCACTGCTCCCCTTGGAAGGCTATTCCAGAACTTCCCTCCTCTGATGGTTAGAAACCTGTGTCTACTTTCAAGTCTAAACTTCCTAATGGCCAGTTTATATCCATTAGTTCTTGTGTCCACATTGGTGCTGAACTTAAATAATTCCTCTCCCTCCCTGGTATTTATCCCTCTGATGTATTTATACAGAACAATCATATCTCCCCTCAACCTTCTTTTGGTTAGGCTAAACAATCCAAGCTCTTTCAATCTCCTTTCATAAGGCAGGTTTTCCATTCCACGGATCATCCTAGTAGCTGTTCTCTGCACCGCTTCCAGTTTGAATTAATCTTTCTTAAACATGGGAGACCAGAACTGCACGCACTATTGCAGATGAGATCTCATCAGCACTTTGTATAATGGTACTAATACCTCCCTAGCTCTATTGGAAATGTGTCGTCTGATGCATCCTAGGACTGCATTAGCTTTTTTCACGACCACATCACATCAGTGGCTCATAGTCATCCTGTGATCAATCAATAAGCCCAGGTCCTTCTCCTCCTCTGTCACTTTCAACTGATGCATCTCCAACTTGTAGCAAAAATTCCTTAGTCCCTAAATGCATGACCTTGCACTTTTCACTATTAAATTTTATCCTGTTTCTATTAGTCCAGTTTACAAGGTCATCCAGATCTAGTATGATATCCTGGCCCTTCTCTGTATTAGCAATACCACCCAACTTTGTGTCATCTGCTAACTTTATTAGCACATTCCCACTTTTTGTGCCAAGGTCAATAATAAAAAGGTTAACTAAGATTGGTCCCAAGACCGATCCCTGAGGAACTCCACTAGTAACCTCCCTCCAGCCTGACAGTTCACCTTTCAGTATGACCTGTTGTAGTCTCCCCTTTAACCAGTTTCTCATCCATCTTTCAATTTTCATATTTAAAAATTTTATTAAAGTTAATGTTATAAAATAGTCAAATACAGAGTTTTTGAAGGAAAGCATTTCTGTACATCTGGGAACAATGCATAGATTATATAGATTAGACTATGCATTAATTTTACAAAACAGAAGAAATATAGATTGGTAAGAACCTGGGTGGACCATGGTTGCATATGGACTCAGTGGAGTTATACAAGCAGAAAAATTGGCCCAAACTGTTCAGCCTTCATTCTCCCTTCTGCTCTTTTCACTCAGTTTTCTGGGCATTCTTATGGGACTATGGCTGTTGCCAATCAATTTCAATGCAGTTATGCCAGCAAACCAAGTAGAACACAAATTAGAAAACTCCTCTGGAACAGCTGGTAAAAGTTAATGCTCATAGGACACAGATTGTGAGCATAGTCTGGGAAGTGTAAGATGACGTAGTCATGCGCTGATTTACTGGTCTGCTGATGGGGAGAAATGGAGAGGGCAAGGTGGTGAAATTTAATATTTCATTTCAATGAAAGCATATATTAGAATTATCACTGTCTAAGAAAGCACCAATTCTTAAATAGGTCCATTCAGAAGTATAACTCTTGGTGGGTAAGGAGGTGTTGCACTGCCCCATTCATAAATATATTGACATATTGATGATTGTGTTAACCCAGAAATTTTGCAACCTCACAGGGAAGAAAAATAGAAACTAATATTAGTGTACATTTCAGAACTTTGTGTAGATCTCTGCTTATTGTGCTTCCTTAAAATCAAGATCCTGCAAATAAGATGTGGGACCTTTTTGCGTTGTGCCCTGCTCCTTTTCACATAGTAGGATCTTGTTGACTCATTTAAACTTTCCAATCAAGGAAGCAAATATAAAGAATTTCTATGCCATCAGTGGCATCAAGCTGTCTTGCAGTGGCTCAAAGCATGAGTAGCAACCTCGGGACAGACTAAGAAGCAGGACATAAACACCAAATCAGTTGTGAGTTCGATACTTAGATTTCACCAACCAACTATCAAGTGTGAACTCCTCAAGTACTATAACAGCCTTAATATGGATCACAGACAGTTCCATTGGGTAATTCAATCTACCTTGTCACCCAGGTGACCTTACCTTTGTAATTGATGGATCCCTTACACTAAATATCACATCAATATTCAGGTTACTTCCAGTCCCAAAGGGCCACTTACTTACCTAGATCAATTGCATATTAGATCTCACATCAAAGGCAACGATTGTAGCCAATCCTATAACAAACTATCTACTGATTTATTAACTAGGAAAAGGAAATAAAAGAGTTATTTACAAGGTTAAAGGAGGTAAACAGATATACACACAAATGAGTTCCAGTCTTAAGCACTGTCACATTTCAAGAAGGTTCTGATTTCAACTCTGAGGATGCATGCACTTCCCAAAAATGTGGATCTGTACTGATTGCCACTACCTAAGGAATAGTAGGCTATTAACCCATCTCTTTGTCACCTTTAGTGAGAGATTTCTTTTTTTAATTAATTCATATAGGAGATACAGCCTTCATGGATTAGAGGGGAGTAAAGAATATGGAATTGGTATTGAATTGTCACATGACTGACAATGGTTAAGAGGTTTGCCTTTAGATTGCTTAAAGGAATCTTAGAATAGTCTAATGTAAAAAGTCAGTGGGTAATATTCAGAAAATTCAAAATGTGCCTGAGGAAAACTAAGATACCGAGGGCAGGCAGGCAACAATATTACCACATGTCATGAAATGAATGGGATGGAATCCGCTGTTACCCACAGTGATTTCATTACATTATGGAGAGTACTCTGTATCCTCCAGTGAATCATTTTAGTGTAACATGCCACCTTTTTCCTACTAAGCTGTTGCACTGAAAGTCAGTTTTACAACTCTATTCCTCCTTCCTCATTCAAAGAAAGGCAGACCATTATTAAGAAAAAGCACTCGAAATGATAGGAGATTCTTCAAATGATAATATAAATCTTTATGCTCAATAATAGGAAAATTTTCCACAAAGATTAAATCTGGCTATAGGACTAGGGATCTCGATGGTTCTAATTAATAAAAGATAGAAGAAAAATAGGACCGTTTAAAATATGAAAGGCCAACCACTGGGAGAATCTCTTCTGTACAGTGAGATATAGAATCAAATAATTCAGCTGCATAAAAAGCTTCTTATATCCTTTTGCCTCTTCTGGCTGCCATGGAGTTAGCTGGTCCCTGAAGCATGTGCATACCCTGTATCTTGGCATATATATGCTAGTCTCTTAACTTTCCATTTACACCTAATTTTGACAGGCTTGATGGTAGCTTTATAGAAAAGCAGTAGTGACTGGGCCATGCGGATGAGCAGGTACTGATACACAGTGTCGGCATTCCTCTCTCTGTTTCTAGCATGTGACTGCAGGAGGGAAAAATCCAGACACATCAATAAGGAACTGTTTGAAGCTAAGCGGATAAGCATAATATCAAAGAACAGCTGGCCTTCATTTGGTGCTTCCTGCCTTGGCCTGTTGTATTATGGTCATGTCTGATCCAGTGAGCCAGTACCATGAATCTCACACTTCTTAGTGGAAAGCTTGACTTCAAAGATTTATGGCACGGAGTACCTAAATGATGAGGCTGCTCTAATGGGATTACCAGAAGGGAGCTGGGTTTCTGCTTATGTAGGTAGGGCCAGTGTTGATTGTTGGTGTTTGGCAGTCTTGGGTTTATACATCAAAAGCACTCTACTGGATTTATAGAAGTCTCCACATGCATTCTAATGGTGGAATTGGAGCCGCAACTCTTGTTCTCAACTGCATAGATATCTGGCAGCCCTGCATATTGTGGTTACTGTAATGCAGACAACACTGGACATTGTTCTGCAACTGCAATAGTGCTTGAAGCTACGAAGAAGCATTTCCTTCCTCCCTGTAATAAAGGAAAAGGTCACTGATTTGTTCAGAGACCAATAGAGAAAAAAAGTGTTGTTATGAGTTCCAAAACAAAGAAATGGGTGTCAAGACAACAATAGAATCCTAGAATCATAGAATATTAGAGTTGGAAGGGACCTCAGAGGTCATCTAGTCCAACCCCCTGCTCAAAGCAGGACTAACCTCAGCTATATCATCCCAGCCAGGGCTTTGTCAAGCCTCAGTTTAAAAATCTCTAAAGATGGAGATTCCACCACTTCCCTAGGTAACCCATTCCAGTGCTTCACCACCTCCTAGTGAAAAACTTTTTCCTAATGTCCAACCTAGACCTCCCGCCCTGCAACTTGAGACCGTTGCTCCTTGTTCTGTCATCTGCCACCACTGAGAACAGCCTAGCCCCATCCTCCCTGGAACCCCCTTTCAGGTAGTTAAAGGCTGCTATCAAATCCCCCCTCATTCTTCTCTTTTGCAGACTAAACAACAATACAGGTGTCAATGCACCAATAAAGTATGTAAGATTTTGAGGCATCTAACAAAGACTTTGATGCCAGCAAGTCTAGAATAGTGCTGGCATCAGAATGCTCAGAAAACACTAGCAGAAAAAACTCTGAGGTGCTGAATGCAGAGAGATGTGATGTTGCCCTGAGGGGAAAAAACAGTATTGAAACTCTAAAAAAGACATAATTAGCAATGCCAGCCTAGGAATCAAAACCACACTTAACTGTCAAGTCACTGTTGTTAAATCCTGTAGGATACCCAACAAAGCATTACTTGGATGTGGTGAAAAGCTGAAGAAATGTCCTGTGAGTGAGCCATTTTGCTCATTGTGGTAAAAAATGAATGGTCTAGAATGCTCAGGCAGTAGCATTTGTACTTCAGAGGGATAGTGTGTCACAGTTATTTTTAGTAAAAATCAAGGACAGGTCATGGGCAATAAACAAAAATTCACAGAAGCCTGTGACCTGTCTAGAATAGTTCCAGAGGGGTAGCCGTGTTAGTCTGTATACAGCAAAGACAACGAGAGTTCTGTGGCACGTTAATATATTTTATAATTATTTATTTTATATTATAATATTTTCTGTATTACTGCATCTGAAGAAGAGAGCTAAGTCTCTTGAAAGCTTATGTCTACAAATATTAAATTTGTTAGTCTTTAAAGTGCCACAGAACTCTCGTTGTCTGTGATCTATCTAGTTAGCCTAAAAACTCATCTGGATCAGACTGTTACCAAGTTAAAGCAATTATATATAAACTATTTTCCCCAGGTGATGGATCTCCTTATGTAGTATACTCAAAGATCTAAGGATGTTTTCCACTCCCACTTGGTGACTCCTCCTAGTTGTTTTTCCCTCCACTCAGTTCCAGCAGGGGGGGCCATAGTGACATTTGTCATCCTTGAGCTGCAATTGCAGGCCACTTGTGCTTAGCTGAACACACAATAGTGATTCCAGACTACAGGACGATGATAGGTGTGGCCTGCATGCTTGAATGTCACAGGAGATGTCTTGCATAGATTTAGGGGAGGAAAGCCAGTGTAACAGGGTAGTATGAGGGAAGAGGCAAGGGTCTCCCTCATAGATTCGTCTGGTTCCTACTTCTGCAAACTCACGACTGCTTCAAACTTGCATAGTTCTCTCTGTTTGGTTGTTTCTGCTTCTTTTGGATAACAATGTGAGCTAATCCGTTGCAAAGTAGTATTTTGCAATATGCATCATGCATAAAAATGATCTGTTCACAGAAGTCTCAATTCCATGCAAAATATGTACCTGTTATCTCATGCCATTTGCATTGTTGAAATACAATAATATGCCTAAACCAGTTTTAACATCGCTGATCACATCTTTCAAAATACTACAATTACCTATGGAATAAGAATAATTGATTAAATTCCACAAGTCATCCAAATGCATAGAAAAAACATGTTAAGTTTAAAATATAGTTAGATTCACTATTTCTCTTTTTTATTATTATAAAGTCCTTATAATTTTTAGTTAACTTCTTTAAATTCGGGGAAGGGGAAGAAACTGATGGCATTTACATATATTTAAAACTACTTATAATGTGTGATTTCAAACTATTATATATAATTGCATACCACCATTTCAGACAAAATTAGATATTTGAGCTGAATTTCATTACAGTGATTTGTCACTGGATACTGGACTTCAAAAAAAAGTATAGGTTCTCACTAAGTGCTTAGGTAGCCTTGACATCATAGTATCTGGTTTTTTTTTTAAAAAAAGGTACTTTGAGGTGTAAGGCTAACAAACACACAAAACATCATCCTTCCATGGTGTGTCATGAATTTCACCAATATGTTATTTAATGCCTAATAGATCTTTCTAGTAATGTACCTTCTAATTAAAAAAGCTCATTACTGAATGAACACCGTGCTACTTCAAGAGTTTATACTGAAGTCAACATTTGATTCTGATCTATTGTAAACATTTATGCATTTTTTGACTTATGTTTTTGAAACTACTCAGTGGTCTTCTGTAAGTCATTTTAGTAATAGCAAATATTTATGAAATAAGCAGAGTTGTTGGCTGGCTGTTAAACTGTCATCTATATATTTATTGGAACAAAATATTACATGTTCTTTGCTTTGTTACATGAGCAACAATACTGTACACAATAAACAAACTGTGCTAATACAGATCATGAAATAAATTATAAATTGAAGGATAAAAGGCTGGTGGCAGTAAAATCCATCTTTGTACCTTTTCTCTCCCCCAGTGCAAAGAAAGCTCCAAAGAAGAGCAGCGCCCTCAAACCTCTCAAACAGTCCATCTCCCTTCTTAGCTAGGGACTGCCCTGTGTAGGAAACTTCATCTTTGTTCTTTCATCCTGCATCCTGATATGTGGGTCTCACATTGTATTGTATCAATCCATGTTTGTGAGCATTTTCAGTCTTGTTCTTTCCAGCCCTCCACTCTGTAGGTAGTCTTCCTATATAGGAAATCTATAATGTCTTCTACATGTTAGCAGAAAATTCTATCCCCATTATCTTAAGGCATGATGGTTCATTCAGTGATGACTTATATGTTTCACTTTGACAGAATGGTGAGAGTTACTGTGCTGATCATACTCAGCTCTACCTTTTTCTGCTAGTATTGCGAAAGCCACGTCAGTGCAATTAATCTGTCTTGCGGAAGACCAAAGCTGAATGTCTCAATTTTCTGATATTGAACCTCTCTAATGCTGTGGTACCTAGTCATCTGCATATTTAACTTGCCTTCCCGCCTATTCAAATTGCCTTCCCAGATACTAAGTGCAATGGCAATCTTCTCCAACTACCATCAAAAACTTAGGTGGCTTCTTTCATTTTGTATTATCAACCGAGACTAGGAGGTTAAGATGCAAAATTTTTAAACTTGGGCACCTAAATTTAAGCTCTTCCGTAGGTATTTCGGAACCTAAATAGGCTGACTTTCAGATTAATGTAGCATTATACCAAGTTCCGGTGATGTCTGAAATAAAGGGAGCAAAGTATTTACCCTTGCATTGTTTTTATTAATTTTTTTGTTATTTGTGAAAGGGACTGGGCAACAAACGTAAGTGAGCAAGTTACAGCTTATCCTGGCAAACGTAATTAGATAGAATCCTTTGTGCTTTACATAGCTTTCTCCAAGAATCAGGCAGCACAGACAATACTGAAAAGGTTTATTCACGATACTGGGAAGTCTAATAAATCAGCTTCAACTTTATGGTGTTACAGTGGTCAATTGTATACACTTTCTTATCACTTACATAGTACGTTTTAAATTCTTTATCTATTCACTTACAAATACAGACATTGTCAAAAACAGCTGCCCCCCTCCACCCCCCCTCCCAGATTCTCAAAAACTTTGAATGTGAGTCACTTCTTGAGAGAGCATTTCAAGGATACTGATCCCATTTGTGATCCCACACTGTCCCTATGCCAATTGTAGTTCTTGGATACCATGGGGATTGGGACCCTAAAAATATCTAAAACGCCATTATAATGCTTGGTTAATCTGTACATGTATCGATAATGTTAAAATCACCTCATATCTCTGATTACATGAATTGAAGTTTATAGTTAATAAAATTTGAAAATCTAATTAGTTGTTTTCCAAAAATGTATCCCACTATCATTGTCTTCTCTTCATTTCAGTCCCCATTTCCTACACACATATCTCCATGATGCTCTGCTGTGCTCCTCAGTGCCCACACTCTGACTAGTCTGCTTGTTTCTGCTTCTGCTTTAGCACCCTTCTGTCTGCTAGATTGTAAACTTTTTTGGAGCATAGGCTACCTGGATTTTCCATCTTGCCCCAGTGCAGAGCACCTTTTCAGCCCTTAGTAAAAACATAATTTCTTACATCTCCCTGGCCACTCTTCATAAAGTACCTCATTGATACACTTGATTCCAGCCCTACTGGCAGCGCTTTGCCTGTGAGTGACTAGGAAATCTGTCCTTGCTCTTCAACTTGTTGCAGCAAGCCCCTAATGGTGACTGCTAGGATTACTTCACCTCTTTTACAGCTGCTAATACAGGTGAAGAACCTGGATGCTTGTGGAAGCAGCTATAGAGGAGGAAATGCTGCTGACAAAGGAAAGATGCTCTGTAGTTGAGGCTTGAATTAAAAGATTTGGGTTCAGTTCCCAGCTCTACTGCAGACTTCCTACATAATCTTGGGCAAATAATTTAATCTCTCTGTGTCTCAGTTCTCCACCTGCTGTGTCTATGTGTTGTCTTTCTTATTATCCTTTCAATGTAAGTTTTTTCAGAACATGTACCATCTTTATTATAGTTTTGTACAGTGCAAAGCACACATAATCAATGTAAAAAAAAGTGCTGTGAAGACTATCATTATCAAAGTACTAATCTACCAGATTCAGCATCATACAGACCCTGCTTAGAGGAGTAATAACACTAATAAAGTTGTAGCATGATCTGAAACCAGGTGTAACAATCTCACATCCCCATCACCTGCTTCAAATTACAGTAATTTAGAGTATCTTAATTTAGCAACAACTGCTATACTCTTGGAATGAGACCATTTTCAGATGTAAAGGAGATCTCAAGTACATTTATTCCTCTAGAAAATATAAGCATGATCTTCACCAAACTGGGAGCAAGTAACTCCTGAGTACTAATCCTTCAGTGGTCTTGGCCATATCACTTAACTACTTTTCTTTTCTCATATAACACTAACCTCCTTCTTGAAGATTTGTTAGCTACAGTGATACGAAAGCATATTATAGTTAATTTCTCCAAGAAGACTGTTTGTGTAGGAAATTAAAGTGATATGGTACATTAATTGTGTGCTGTTGTGATTAGATGGGATAGTGAGGTAATCCTGCTTGCCTTCCTCCCACAAGACATCTTAGAGCAGTCAGTAGGGACCACTTACATGTGGAAAGTGAATAGGATTTATCGTGATAATTAGTGCTGTGGTTGGAAATCTAGTAATTATGATCAAACTGAGACAATAAAATTAAATTGCTTGAATTTCATATTTTCAGAGAACTAAATAAACTATATCTGTGCTTACAAACCTGTTCCGTACTGGGGCAACAACCCTGCCCCAGGTAACCATATAGAAATGGAAAGGTGGTCATGATTCCTTGAAACCTGTTTGTGACCCTATCCTGGGTGCCTCAACATGCAGGTTGAGAACCCATACCCTAGGGACCATCAAGCTTTAGAGTTTTGTGTAGCTTGAAAGCTTCTCTTCCATCAACAGATGTTGGTCTATTAAAAGATATTACTTCACCTACCTTGTCTTGCTCATATTCTGGGATGAAAATGGCTATAACAACATTGGAAACAAATTATATGTTGCAGTAATGCAGTATTGCAAGAAAACATTCCCAGGTCCTAAAATTATACCCAGTCTCTTAACTCTGTATATATGACAGAAAATCTGCTATTATTTATACTGTGAGTACTTTGCAAATTTTGAATTCATCTTCAAGATTTATTTAATTGATCTTTTTTAGGTTAATCTTGGAAGCAACCAGTATCTCTTCTCAGCAGTGGTGGATCCCAAAGAAATGCCTTGCTTCTGTTTGCGGCATGATATTGATGCTCTGCTCTGGCAGCCACGCTCTGCCCAACCAGACAATATGTGGGAGCACATTGCAACTTTCAACGCTTTAGGTATGGAATGAACTGCTCAGTGGCCTGTCTCTTTCTAATAAATGATACTCGAGGTTTTGCCATCTCATTTCCATTCGATCTATGTTGTGTTCATACTTGTTATCCTAATTTAAATTTTGATTGATTAGTGCAGTAATTATATTCATAGCAGAATGTTGGATTAGTTTTAGAAATACTAGAACAAAAGGTATAGGCGGTGTTTGTGCCTTGACAGAAGATCAGCTTAGAAGTCAAAATGGTTATCTAATCACATGAATGTTAAGGTCAGTGTATCATCCTTCATAACTAAATGTTTACAAGTATGTGAACAAGAGGTTTAAGAATATTTGGCAGAAGACCAAGGAGAAGAGATGGGCCTTAAATGTCAACAGACTTGGGCTATTTCAGACCAAGTAGGGGGAGCTCAACAGTCAGAGACAGCTCCCTTTTATAATGGGGGGTTTCAGCTTGAGGACCCTTGCTGGCCTCAGCTCTGCATGTAGGGTGCAGGAATAGAGGTAGTCTCTTGGGTAAGTAGATCCCAGACAATGTCAAGCTTTTTATGCCACAATCAGCACCTGAAAGTCTTCCAAAAACTGGTAGGCAGCTACTGCAGGGCATAGAGTACAGGTGTAATATGCTTATGGAAAGATACATTTTTAACAAGTGGTCTTCAGAGTCTGGTGTCTTTTAAGTCCCAGGTGACAGGCCAAATACCCTCACATTCATGTTTCATATTATTTTTCAGTTTTTCACATTTAAAATGAAGGCTTGTTGTCTTAGTAACCATTTTGTAATTTCTTTTAAATAATGAACCTTAGTAGCAAGGTGACTGAAATTGTTCATCTTTTACACCTTGGCTATTTAAATCAACTAGCTGCTGGTATGTAGACATCATGGTCATAGAGTTCAAGACCAAAAGGTACCACCAGGTCATCTAGACTGACCTCATGTACATAATAGACTACCAACACCACCCAGCAACTGAAATTAGACCAAAGTATTACAGCCCACAGGAAACTAAACTGTTATGTGTCAAAGGCAGAGAATAGGAGGGAACAAAGTGCACCAGTGCACAGCACCTCACAATGGCAGGAAATTGACTGAGAGTTACTCAGATAATCCCGGCAAGTGACCTACACTCCTGCTGCAGAGGAAGGCAAACCCTTCAAGATCACTACCAATGTGACTGCGGGGGGGGAGGAGGGAGAATTTCTTCCCAAACCCATATATTGAACAGTTAGGCCTTGAGCATGTGAGCAAGAATCCCAGTCAACCAACCACCTGAGACAGAGAGAGAATGCTTGGTGCCATTTCAGTGCTCTGACCTTCCCCATTTTATGTCCCATCTCCAACCATAACCATTCCTGATGCTTCAAAGAGAGATCTTTTAAAAAATTAAATAAATAAATCTCAGAATACATTGGGCGGGAGAAACATCCCTTCCCTTACCCCTTCAGATGGCCAGCTGAAACCCTGAAACATGAAGTGAGCCCCAGGGCTGCTGACCCCTATCCCTTACTATCACAGGCAATCCTGTCATACAAATACACTGATAGATTTGTCTAGCTCTCTCTCGTAAAATTAAGGCCATGTCTACACTAGAGAGATTACAACAGCACAGCTGTACCGATGCAGCTGCACAACAGAAAGATCTCTCGTGGAGCTGCTTTATGCCAACGGGAGAGAGCTCTCCTGTCAACATCATTAAACCATTGCCAACGAGCAGCGGTAGCTCTCTCCTGCCAGCATAACTCTATCCATACAGGCGCTTCTGTCAGTGTAATTTGTGTCGCTCAGGGTTTTTTGTTTTGTTTTGTTTTTTAACTACCCTGAGAGACTTAAGTTACACCGACAGAAGTGGAGCCTAATAAACACAATTCTTGTTAGAAGACTATTTCAGAACCTTACCTCTCTGGTAGTTAGCAACCTTCTTCTAATTTCCAACTTGAATTTGTTCATAACCAGTTTATGTCCATTTGTTTTTGTGCCAATATTGTCCGTTAGCTTATTAATCAGTTATTAATAAAATAGCTCTTCTCGTATTCCATCCTTTTGAATCTGGTTTCTATTTCTGAATCTAAGGGTTGTAGCTCTGGGATCTGTATATCTTATTTCCATCAAAATTAGTCAAGCACAAGATTTCACATACACCATGATGACTGTAGGGTCCCTCCCAGTGGTCTCTGGATCTTATTTTCTGCCTCAGTGAGTGCATTAGAGCCACAGTAAAAACACCTAGAGGCAGACAAAACTGTTGTTGCATGCCTGGAGATTTATGAATCTCATAAATTTCCAAGACTTGCTGCTAGGAACAATGAATGAGTGCCAGAGCAGGGTATTGGTAAACTAGCAGGATGCAACAGTCCACAGAACAGTGTTCCTCTAGTTGCCTCTTCCCTTCGCATCATTTGTCCTAGTCGTCATGACTCAAGAATGACTTCTAAAAGATGAAATAGGAGGGCAGAATACCAGATCTCAGTTCATTAAACACTGGGCATTGGTACAAGTCCACGTTGAATCAGTGAGAAGCTAAGATGTCCTTTACTTCCATTATAGCTTCTGCATAGTCTGAGTACCCACTTGTTCTGGATAGTAGTCTAGCTAATTAAACCGGACTGCTTTTGTTGTCTGCTTTGGGACTTGAACTCCCATACTTTGATCTTCTTTTCCCTTTGTATTTGTTGTTTTATTTTGTGCTTGAACTATCTCTTTTTAATCAGCCTCTTACCTTGATCAAAAGTCGCATTAGACTTCAAGTTCTTTAAAATCTGCCATCATAACTGTAACAGTCATGTTACAAATTAGATATCACACAGTCTTTGTATATTCATCATTATTTTTGTATGCAAACTGGTTTTATTGTGCTTTAAAAAAAGATGATGAGGCAAATCTTTTTTCAGACTAGTAGTAATTAATTTCAAGCATCTTACAATTATTCATTAATACTGTTTTTAAGACTTTAAGGGCACCAATATTTCTATAATTTTGGAAATAAATAGAAGAAAATTAAAATTCCTTTTCAAGCTTTCTGTCCTTGTGGGGTAAAACATCATTGTTCCTCCATTTTTTCCTCCTTACTCTACTATCATTTTACAGTACCATGTTGAAGTTCACGCCTCTGTGCTAATCTAGTTTACCTTTTATTTGCCAGAAAAGACATACGTCACCACCTTGTTTATCTACAGCCAAACATTAGAAATACCAAGCTAGAGACAGTGGTAGTAAGTGAGCATCTTGTGGGATAGAGAAAGTAGTTTTAAAGAATCCACAGTGCTCATTTTATTCACTAACATAATACTTGTAGTCCTGTTCTCTTTTTTCCCCCTATTTTCATTGCTTGTCTAAAGTCAGTCGCACAGTACATAGAGGGTGATTGGAGAATTGTGATCATTTGGGGCCAAATTGTCCTCTTTGTGCAAAGTGGAGCCAAAAGAACGGACGCTTTCCCTCTCCTTGCAGTAGTCACCAATATATGTGTGTGAGAGGTAGGGTAAAGATTGTTCATGTCCCTGCATCCCTAATAAAGCACAGTTTTTTAATCACTGGTACAAACTGCCAAGGGAAGAGGTGGATTCTCCATCTCTGGATACCTTTCTGAAAGTCAAACGCAAGTTGTTGGGCTCAATACAGGGGTAACTGGGTGAAATTCAATGGCTTGTGATATGCAGAAAGTCAGACTATATGATCTAATAGTCCCTTCTGGCCCTGAATTCTATGAATTTGTGAAGGAGAGGTTGTTTTTTGAGGGATTTTTCCCCCGTTCCCACTTACAAGTAACTCTAGGATGGTTTTATTTCCTTCCTTTATTGCCCTTCAGCTGGTTGGAGGAGTGGGAGTGTTTGGTCTTGCCTCTTCTAAATCCATGGCTGACTTGAGGGCCTCTCTTCCTTTTCCTCTGGCTGCTCAGCAATCTGTCTCCTGCTACCAGCCCCATGCTGCTACCATGGCTATGTCTAGATTAGGGGGGAAAAGCAATTAAAAATGGTTAATTAAAATATGTTCACGTACTTTTAAACCCTAATGTAGACAGGGCAAAAGGTATTTCAACATGTCATCTGGTAGTGATTAACTATAGACTCCCTTGCCCTCACGGTTGTTTTTAAACCCAACTTGCCTTGTCTACACTAGGATTTAAAAATATGAGAAGTAAATGTATTGGCACATACACTTTATAAAAACTACCTGTTCTCTCTTCGAGTGATTGCTCATATGCATTCCAATATAGGTGAGTGTGCGCCCCATGCACGAGCCTCCGGAAGCTTTTCTGCCCCTAGCAACCCCCTGCGGGTCGGCTCCTGCGCCCCCTGGAGTGCCGCGCTCATATCGCGGTATATAGTGACCCTGCCGACCCCGTGGCCCCCAGTTCCTTCTTTCCGCCCGTGACGGTCTTTTGGAACGCTGCCCCTTGCTTTACCGCAAGTAGCAATCTCCTTTAACCGGTTCTAATCTTATAGTTAGTTGTTAGTTAGTTAGTTTGTTGTTTAATGTTAATAGTTAAAAAAAAAAAAAAAATTGTTGTAGTTTAACTTAGTTAGTTAGCCCTTACGGGCTCCCGGCGCCATGCCAGGCACTTCGGGATTCAAAGCCTGCGCGGAGTGCTGTAAGGCTTTCCCGATCAGCGACCCGCACGATCGCTGCCTGGGCGAGCTTCATAGGAAGGACAAATGCCGTATCTGCAAGTCCTTCAAGCCCAGGACTCAGAAGGAGCGCGATGCCCGCCTCAGGACGATCTTAATGGAGTCGGCGCTTCGCCCAGTCACCGAGCCCTCGGGGTCTCCATTGGCACCGAGCATCTCATCGGCGCACAGCGCGCCCCCGGCACCGGCAGCGGCACCGGCGCACAAGGTGCCGAAGAAAAAGAAGCGGCTGGAGGCCGTGTCCATGGACTCCCCCCTGCGACCGGTACAGCAGGGGGTACAGCAAGAGCCGACACAGGCGTCTCCACGCAGGGAGCCTCCCCCGACCCCGGGGGGTGGGGGACCTCTCCTGCAAGGGCCGTCGACGCCGGAGGCGTTTGTAGCGGCAAGGGCCGTCGACGCCGGAGGCGTTTGTAGCGGCACGGGCTCTCATGGCCATGCCCACGCCTCCATCCCCCCCTCGGCCGAGGGAGTCAGGGTTGGCATCTCGGGGTAGATCCGTGCTGGGTTACCCCGGTGGGCAGCGGAGACAGGAACCATCGTCTCCCCCCAGACGGTTGAGGACAGGGGAAGCGGGAACTCCCCCTCCTCGCTCCGACCTTAGGTCGTCGAGCACCTCGGTACCGCAGCAACGGGAGCGGTCTAGAGGTTCCGAGAGTAGCCGCTCTCCATCGGGCAACAGATCCTCGGTGTCCCACCACCGTCCGGACAGCCAGCCGGCACCGAGGGAGGCTGACTATCCTCGCACTTCGGTGCGCAGCTCTCGGCACCGGTCTCCCGGAAAGGACTCTCGGCACCGACCTGGCTCGCCTGCGGAGCCGAGACGCTTGGAGCATCCACGCGAACACCGCTCTCGTTCCTCGGTGCGCAGCTCCCGGCACCGAACTCCGTCGCCTAGAGATGACCGGCACCGATCCCGTTCTCGGCACCGGTCGGACTCTCGGCGCCGACCTCCGCGGCACCGATCAGGCTCTCGGCACCGATCTAGATCCCCGGTCCGGGCCCGCGCGGATTCCCGGGACAGTCATCGTTCCCGATCCGCAGGTAGCCGTCGGGGTCCAGCTGATCCGGAGCCTTATCATCACCGCTCACCGTCAGCGAGGGCCTCCAGACTCAGCCCGACGAGGTCCCCGGCACCACATGCTTCAGCACGCAGGGATTCTCCGGGGCATCGGAGAAGACGTAGCCCCGGGAGAGACCGCTCCAGGTCGCCGACAGCTGACCGCCGCAGAGCCAGGAGGTCCCGGGGGAACTCGTCCAGCTCCAGCCGTTCCCCCGCCCCCGCCGTCATCGTAGGCACCGCCGCAGCCGCTCCCGCTCCTCCCGGAGCAGATCACTGCCACACCGTGGCAAGAACAAGGGGAAGCGCCCGAAATCGCGCAGCCCAGCACCTTGCGGGCCTGCAACGGCTGCGGCACCGGGACCGGTACCGACGTGGATGCAGGGGCCCTGGCAATGGCCCTACTGGGGGCCATGGCCTCAACAACCAACCCAGGGCACGGTGTCGGTTCCCTCAGTGGCTGTCCAACCCCCGCCCCCACCTCCTAGTCAGGACAGATCGGACTCCTCGGACGAGGGGTCTGACCCTCTGGAGGGTCCTTCTACGGGTCCCCTTCACCAGTCCTCCTCCTCCTCCCCTCCGGACATTACCTCTAGGGACTAGAGAATTCCCCTTCCTGATTTTAAAACCCATCAGGAACTGCTCAGAAGGTTAGCTGATAACCTACAGCTTGACCTGAAAGAGCTTTCGGAGGAGGAGGATCCTCTCTTCGGGGCCTCGGGCTCAGCAGGCCCCTCCCGGGTGGCGCTCCCCGTCCATGACAGGGTGTTGAAGGTGGTCAAGCCCCTGTGGGAGACTCCGGCATCAGTGTCGGCCACCTCTAAGACGGCGGAGCGCAAGTATTACGTTCCCTCCCAAGGGTTCGAATACCTATACAACCACCCCCCCCGGGGTCGTTGGTTGTAGATGCAGTCAATCAACAGGACAGACAAGGGGCCCAGTCGAGTACTCCCAAAAATAAGGAAAACAAAAAATTAGACTTATTTGGGAGGAAGATTTATTCGACGGCAGCATTACAACTACGCATCGCAAACCACCAAGCGCTCCTTGGCAGGTATAATTTGAACCTGTGGGCTTCCCTCCAGAGGTTCCTCCGCGCACTACCATCAGACATGGCGGAGGACTATAATACCATCTTACAGGAGGGAGCGACGGTCGCGGGAGCAGCACTCCAATCCGCGAGCGATGCCACCGACGCGGCGGGAAGGGCCATGGCATCGGGAATCGTGATGCGCCGGTCGGCGTGGTTGCAATCTTCTGGCCTGTCGTTGGAGGTGCAACAGGCCATCCAAGATCTGCCCTTTGATGGCGTAGGCCTGTTTTCGGACAGAACAGACAGTAAATTACACGCCCTCAAGGATTCTCGGGCCACCCTTAAATCATTAAGCCTCTACGTGCCACAGGCCACAAGGTGCCAGGGCAGACAGCGACCCCAACGGCAGCAGCAACAACAGCCTGCCTCTAGACTGCCTCCTCGACCCCCTCCACCTAGGCGAGGTCGAGACTGTTTTAGGCAGTCAAACCACCGAGACCGCCAAGGCCCTGCAGGGGGCTCCCAGCAGGGCCAGCAAAAGAACAACAAGCGGTCCTTTTGACGGGACGCTCGAGGGCAGCTCCTTAACACTCCATCCCACTGGATTCCACTCTACCCTTTACGGACAGACTGCATCCCTTCCTCCGAGAGTGGCAGGGGATAACCTCGGACCGCTGGGTGCTCAGCGTAGTGAGACGAGGCTATGCTCTCCAATTCTCGGCATTCCCACCGGACTCTCCCCCTACCCCGTCCCTCTTCAGGGACCCATCTCACGAGCTACTCCTCATCCAAGAGGTTCACTCTCTTCTCCGCCTCGGGGCGGTAGAGGAAGTTCCTCCCTCGGAGAGGGGCAGGGGGTTCTATTCCCGTTATTTCCTTATCCCCAAGGCAAAGGGAGGCCTCAGGCCTATTCTAGACCTTCGTCATCTGAACAGATTTATCAGACGCCTCAAATTCCGTATGCTCTCCCTAGCCTCCATCATTCCCGCTCTGGATCCAGGGGATTGGTATGCTGCCCTCGATTTAAAGGACGCCTACTTCCATATTTCCATCCTCCCTGGGCACAGACGTTTTCTTCGTTTTATGGTAGCGGGTGCCCACTACCAGTTTTCAGCCCTACCTTTTGGCCTCTCCTCAGCACCCAGGGTTTTCACAAAATGCATGGCGGTGGTAGCTGCCCACCTCCGGCGCAGAGGCGTCCAGATCTTCCCCTACCTCGACGATTGGTTAATACGGGGAAGATCCAGGGTTCATGTACAGAACAGTCTAGCCCTGACCTGCGCAACTTGCACCAGACTGGGCCTGCTCATCAACGACCAGAAGTCCACACTCACCCCAGTGCAGCGGATAGACTTCATCGGGGCCACCCTAGATGCAGTCCAAGCCAGGGCTTTCCTCCCCCTGGCCCGATTCCAGACCATGACCGCCATCATTCAGGAGTTATTCAGATTTCCCACGACGACAGCCAGGTGCTGCCTTCAGCTGTTGGGACACATGGCGGCATGTACATATGTGGTGAGACTAGCTCGCCTCAAACTCAGGCCCCTCCAAGGTTGGCTGACTTCGGTGTACACCCCATCCAGACATTCACTCTCCAAGGTGGTCACCATCCCAGCCCAGGTCCTAATGTCCCTCAACTGGTGGACAGACCCGAGGGAGGTAATTCGGGGGGTTGCCTTTGCAGAATTAACCCCATCTGTGACGCTGATAACGGACGCTTCCGACGTGGGCTGGGGAGCCCACATGAGCCGCGACCTCAGCACGCAGGGTCTATGGTCGCCACACGAGCTACACCTTCACATCAATGTCAGGGAGCTACGTGCAGTCCGTCTCGCCTGCAAGGTCTTCCTCAGGTTCCTAACGGGCAGAGTAGTGCATGTCCTCACGGACAATACAGCAGCCATGTTTTATATAAACAGGCAAGGGGGGGCACGCTCCTCCACTCTATGCCAGGAAGCCATACAGCTATGGGACCTTGCGGTGAGGCACGATTTTCACCTCTCTGCCTCTCACCTCCCCGGGGTCAGGAACGACGAGGCGGACCGCCTCAGCAGGTCGTTCTTACCCCGCCACGACTGGTCGCTCCACAAGGAGGTGGTGTCTTTTCTCTTCCACAAGTGGGGCACTCCCCAACTGGACCTGTTCGCCTCTGCGTGGAACAAGAAGTGCCAGAGGTTCTGCTCACTCCGGGGACGCGAGCAGGGCTCCCTCTCGGACGCCTTTCTAATAGACTGGACGGGGCCCCTGATGTATGCGTTTCCCCCCGTCCCATTACTCCCCAGAGTGCTCCTAAAAGTCAAGAGGGACAAAGCGAATGTTATTCTCATTGCACCAGCCTGGCCCCGGCAACACTGGTTCAGTATGCTACTGGACATGTCCATTGCCGAGCCAATACCGCTTCCGAGGCGTTACGACCTCCTCTCCCAGGATCGGGGCCGTCTTCTACACCCAGACCTGGACTCCCTCCACCTGACTGCATGGAGGCTATGTGGTTAGCAGAGGGAGAGAGGGCCTGCTCAACACAAGTACAGCAGGTTCTCCTAGGGAGCAGGAAGCCTTCCACTCAGGTGCTGTATAAGGCTAAGTGGAAGCGCTTTACCTTTTGGGCGGAGTCCCGGGGGATCTTACCTATCTCATCGCCCATACAGGCAATCCTAGAGTACCTCCTACACTTAAAGATGCAGGGCCTCGCACTAGCCTCCCTGAGGGTACACCTGGCGGCCATCTCGGCCTTCCACCGGCCGATGGAAGGGAGGTCTATCTTCTCTCATCCTATGTCCTGTAGGTTCCTGAAAGGGATAGAGAGATTATATCCGCAGGTTCGCGACCCGGTACCTCTCTGGGACCTGAACTTGGTTCTCTCCATGTTAACGGGACACCCATTTGAACCCATGGCTACATGCCCTTTGCTAGTCCTGTCCTGGAAGGTGGCCTTCTTAGTAGCCACTACTTCGGCCAGATGGGTCTCCGAGTTGAGAGCTTTGACCTCGGAGCCCCCTTATACTGTCTTCTATAAAGACAAAGTGAGGCTGAGACCCCACCCAGCATTCTTACCTAAGGTGGTGTCTCAGTTTCACTGTAACCAAGACACTTTCCTCCCCATGTTCTTTCCCAAACCACACGGATCGGAGGCAGAGCAGAGATGGCACTCCCTATACGTCAGGAGGGCCCTGGCCTTTTACATCGATCGTACAAGGCCATTCCGAAGGTCAACCCAACTGTTCGTCGCGGTTGCTGAGAGAACGAAAGGCTTACCTGTCTCTTCTCAACGCATCTCTGAATGGATTAACACCTGTATACGTACCTGTTACGATCAGGCAAAGGTGCCGCTTCCCGGAACAGTGACGGCACACTCGACCAGAGCCCAGGCCTCGTCAGCGGCCTTCCTGGAGCGGGTGCCCCTGACGGACATTTGCAGGGCAGCAACCTGGTCATCTGTCCATACCTTCTCATCCCATTACGCCATCGTACAACAGGCAAGAGACGACGCGGTTGTAGGCAGAGCCGTCCTAAGAAGGGCTACTCTACAGTGACTCCTACCCGCCTCCATGGTATGGCTACGTAATCACCTATATTGGAATGCATATGAGCAATCACTCGAAGAGAGAAAACAAGGTTACTTACCAGTAACTGTTGTTCTTCGAGATGTGTTGCTCATATCCATTCCAAACCCACCCTCCGTCCCCGCTGTCGGAGTCGGCAGAAAGAAGGGACTGGGGGCCACGGGGTCGGCAGGGTCCCTATATACTGCGACATGAGCGCGGCACTCCAGGGGGCGCAGGAGCCGACCCGCAGGGGGTTGCTAGGGGCAGAAAAGCTTCCGGAGGCTCATGCACGGGGCGCGCACTCACCTATATTGGAATGGATATGAGCAACACATCTCGAAGAACAACAGTTACTGGTAAGTAACCTTGTTTTTTCCTGGGCTAGCCTAGGCTACCCCTGGGAGGAACCTTGGCTCCCTGTCTGTATTGACTGTCTAGCTGAGTATTAACAAGTTATTCCTAGATAAAACTGTATTAAACTGGAGTTAAGGTTGAGCAAATATCAGTAACTTGGGGATGTTGTACTTATTCCAAAAACAAGCATTTACAAACCCAGGAAGTTTAGCATTAGGGTTAAACTTAAAAGAAATCCGAACATGTTAATCCGAAATGCAGTTAAAGTACCCAGACAATCTAAACTATACGCTGTAGTAATGCCCTACGGGTACGGGAAGAAATAGAATGTGTCTCTGCTACTAACAGAGATGTCTTTTTCAAAATAGCCAATGCCTCGCATTATTCTCAGTGTGAGTGAAGCCAAGCTGCCCTTGGACAATGGTGGCCCATTTTGCTAAGACCAGCCCTCACTCCCACTCCCAAAGTTGGATGGCAATCAGTTTGAAAGAGGGCAATTGTCCATGAAATTCGGTGATGGAAAATATTTATTGTTAAGCCCCTTATGTAGCCTATGCAGGATAACTCAGTGAGTTGTAACTCTATGGGAAGTTTGAAGGATCTGTGTTAACACTGTTAGGATGAATTGGAGCAAAAATGATGCGACACAGGGTGCTAAATTTCCTACCAAATCCTTTTTTACTTACTTTTAACTCATGGTTTTGAAAAATAAAAATGCTTCAAATGTAGCCTGTACATAACATTTCAGAGATTATTCAATATTCAAAGAGCTCAAGTGCTGTAAATATTTTATGAGTTTTCTAATGGCTGTTTTGTTCTCGCTTCTTTGGGAAGTGGTACCAGGCCTTATAGTTCTCCCTGAAGAAGTATGTTCTGAGAAGTGGAATAATGACTCTGGTAGGGAGGAGTCTTCAAGCATAGAAAGGGGAATGCATAGAAGTGTCACAGATAAGTGTTAAGACGACAAAGGGAGCCAGTAGTATTCACTTGTCCTTTGTGCATAGTTTTTTCTTTTTGTGACCTTTTGTGTATTAGTTTTAAAATATGTGCACAGGATTCTGAAAAGGCAGAATAAAATACAGTTGAAGCATATATTGACTTTCTTTCTTTCCTCTGTATATCTCTATGCTTTGCAGGTTATGTCCAAGCATCAAAGCAAGACAAGAAATTCACTGCTTGTGCCCCAAATTACTCCTATGCTGCTCTTTGTGAGTGCCTGCGTCGAGTGTTCATCTATCGACAGCCCACTCCTCTGTCCACTGTTCTCTACAACAGGAAGGAGGGAAGACAAGTAGGGCAGGTTGCTAAGCAGCTGGTAGCAACCCTGGAAGCCAGTGATCCTATCTTGGGCTTTCAAGCTACAAATGAGAGATTATTTGTTCTCACCACAAAATCCTTGTTTTTAATAAAGGTAAACACTGAAAATTAATTATCCAATATGTCATGTAGATTTGGATTTATTCACAATTGGTCTGAGAAATGAGAAGATATTAGCTGAAAAGTTCAATCACATACTGTTGAAATTGAAGTAACATATCATATGTATCCTCTTTAATTTTTAAAACGACCATAAAAATGTGTTCACTGGGACTGGTCTCTTTGCCAGTGGGATAAAGCATTTCAACTCCATTGTCACTGAATTTTTTGGGGACTTCCAATTCTATGGAAAAGTGCAAGAAAACTGTCTGTTGTGGTAGCAGCATTTTAATCAGTTACCAGAGGCATGTGTGAAATGATCCATCCTTGCATTGTTTATTCAAATAGTTTTTCTACCACACTTCTGCCATTCAAGAATATCTTGAGTATTCATTTATTTCTATTTTGTATAATTGCCACAGTTTCTCGCTGTGGGTATTATTCAGATAAATAAAACAAAGCCTTGCTTTCTTACAAGCTTATATATAAACAAGGCAGAGATCACACTATACGCAAATAGATAATTTACAGAGCCATTTACAATTATTTTTTAAAATTTTATTCTCAATTTATGTTTAAACATCTTCACTTACTATTAGCAAATCATGGCTTATTGGCTAAATGATGGTGTGTTTGGGCATCTCCTTTTCTCAGGCATATTTTTAAGTGAGGTAGAATAACCTCAATATATATGTGCAGGTGTAGTAATCTGATTGAGACACATTTGTGCTTCCTGCTAAATCTTCAAATATTTTAAAAACACTTAAAAATAAAATGGTTTTGGTAGCTTTCTCTTGGGGGGAGAGCAAGAGAGAAGGAAACGTTTGCCTGTTGATGAAATTTAAAATGGAACAGGTTAAAGTACAGTTGTACTCTGTAATTGGCATTGTGAGATTCCAAGTTTGTGTATCAGTTACTTCCACATGAAATCTGATCCTTTTACCATTACATCATGGGCATACTACCTGCCAGTCAAACTTAACCTGAGATATGAAACTCAAGTTGTGCTGCTTCTGCCTTATACTTCATCACCATGAATAAAGATTTTGCAATAAGAGTTTAGTTAATCATTATCTCTTCATATTCCTATAACTGCTGGATGTGCTCAGTTTAACAAACACAAAAAACATATTTAAAATAATAATAACTTTGTCAAAGTCGGATCTGGAAAATTTTTAACATCTTTAAAGGGACATTGCCAACGTGGTTAAGCTGAAAAACTGGTTGGTCTTGAACTCCCTGTTTTATATTTTTGCTTAAAGATTCTTAAACAAAGTATCTCATCCAGCTGATACTTTTAAACTTCATGAAAGATAAAGTAAAAACACATGACTTCTGTAAACTAAACAGTAAATGTGTGTTGTGTTGTCCTCCATATTGTTGGATATTTTTTTTTTCATTATTTCAGACTATAGCAAATATTAGGAGGAAGTGTGTCTCAGCTTGGTAGGTCATAACATAGACATTTCTAGGCATGGCCATCTTGATTGTACCCATTGTCTCATGAAAGTTTTGATTTGCAGACCTTGTCAGTGAAATGAGAATGAATAAAATGGCAGATTCTTAAAAAAAGCAGAGGTGTAATCACACATTGCACAGTGGAAGTCAGTTCTTCTGATGAAGATTCCAGGGACCTGATTCTTGCTTACATCAGTTTTACACGAGTGTAAATCCATTAACTTCAGGAATTACTCTCCCGCTGTGTGAGAGAAAACAAAATGGGCCCAACCTCTTTGATGTCTCTTTACTTTTACTATCTACAAGATAGAAAAAAAAATTCTGTTATCTAGAATATATAGTTAATGTATGTTCTGCTTCTGAATTTTCACTGAGTAAATAAGCAATGTCAAAAACAATATAGTAGGACACTTATTATAATCTTTTAAAGAGCTTTGCTTTATACCAACTCCTAGTGCATGAGCAAAGAGTAGGCTGAGAAGAAATGAAACCAACTAAGTGAAATTGAGATTTGTACACATCTGAGTTCAAATCTCCCAAAACTTTAACCAGCTGGAATACATAATGAAGAAATAGTCAGCTCATGTGGGGGAAAATGCATCAGTCAGCTCAACTATGAAACTGGATTTCTTCAATGGAGGGAAGCTCCAGTATAATAATAATTTAGCAATTCCATATAAAATTACATTTACTGAATCATATAATCTAAAAGCTAATTTCCATTCTCTTCTGGGACAGATTAAGTAAAGTCAAGTAAAATTGTCACCTTGTTCATAGCCTTTGTTATAACAAATAGTAATGGAAGGGATGATGCCAGAATGTTCCTGAGCTTCAAATAAGGTCGCATTTACTCAGCAGCAAAGTGGACTGAAGTGGAAAAAGTGTTCCTCCTTTTTCGGAGTACTCTGCTTACTTGTTGACAATAGGAATGGGGCCTGAAATGTATTCTGCTCAAAAAGCTTGCATAGAATAGTATGTTTCCATGTCTTTCTGTAAGAGTTAAGGGTTTTGTTTATTATTTAAAAGATCAATTTCCTGGATGAGCCATACACGCTGATATAAATCAACCTACTTTTCTGCTCAAAAATCCATAATTAAATAGTTCCAAGTTGCAGAGCCATATTTGTTACTTTCACATTCCCATTTTGCATTCATTTTGAGGGTTAGATCTGTCATACACTATCACAGACTGATACATAGTACAGTATGATTATTCAAAACGTAAGGTGACCTTGTGTGATCACCTGGTTTGTGTGAGCCGTGTTTTGAACTTGGCTGGGAACCTGCACCTAACATGGAGTGCTCCTACTTTTTAAGGTACAGCTCTTTGGGAATGCCCCAGCCTGCAAGCAAGTGTGGTGAATGCTATTTACAAAATATCCAGGAACCCATTTGGCTGTTATGGGTGTGAATAATCTATTTAAAATGCTCTTTTGTAATGTTACCTCTGCCTGGCTGTATGACTGCAACACTCATTACTTTACAAGTTAAAAATAATTAGAACATTAAATTCATTAATAAAACCTTTTTTAAAAAAAAATCTGTGTTCAAAATGACATTTTTTATCCTTTCAAATGTGCACCCTTCCTTTTGCTAAAACCATAATAAACCATTCTAATTTTCTTCTGAAAGTTATAATACACAGATAACAAAGAATATTTAATATTTGGGCTTAATTCTGGCTGATGTTTGCACTCCAACATAATGACTTCTCCCAAAAGCAGTGGTACTGTGCCCCAGATCCTGGTTATGATAATCCTGAAATGCACTTCCCCATAGGTGTCCTCTTTCAGGAAGCAGTAGGAATAATTTCCAGGGGGTACAATTATAGAGTGGTCATTACGTAGTTAGGGAGTCAAATATGCACATGTCAATAAACATGGTAATTGCATCCATTCACCCTTTTGGCTGTGTCTTGTGGCATCTCTGTTAGCACAGAAGTCACAGAGGACCTGCAGAGCAGTTCCTCACTTTTTCCACAAGGAAGGATTGGAGTGGTCAGCATTGTCCCCCCGGACAATGCTGGGGGGTGCTTTTTTTTTTTTTTTTTTTTTTTTTCTGGCATACATGTATGCATTGTGCCAGCCAGAGTATGGATCTTGGTTTGGAAAATGACAAATGCGAGGAGATTCATAGTTGAGGCTGAAACTCTTTTTGATTCCCGCTTCTGTGCCTGGTTTGAATAATGGACATTATTACAGCTATAACTTTGAATTTTCCGGCTTTTGTCAATTTATGTCTTGCCCTTCACATTATGCAGATCTAATATTTTGTATTGGATGGAAATAAAGGCTGCAGTTGATTGTGCTTTAGGATATAAAAAAAATAATATATACAAATGGTTGTTTTCTGGTTCCATTATATAAATAAAGATTTTGAATAGCTTTTTGAGTAAAATTATGAATCTTTATTATCCCAAAGTCTAGAGATTTAGAGAACCAGGTGCAGATTGCCTCTCACTTATGAGCCATATTAATGTAATTACAATGGCAGTAGTCCAACTCCTGCTTCAGTTTTCTTATCTTACTTCTGTGGGTAATCAAATTGCTAGGATAAATGTAGGTATAAACATTTGCCTATAGACAGTTATCTCGCATTTCCATTTTTTTTGTTACACTCTGACCCAAGTACAGTTTGCCATTCATTTTTTCAGTAAGACTAATGGCACTCCAACCTGTTAAACAGGTTGAATATGATATGAACAGATATGCACAGTTGAATTCAAATGAGCGATTTGGGGTCTAATTTTTTTCAGTGCAGTCTTGTTTTGTAATTATGTACATGGGGAGTACAAATATCTACACGTGCTTTTCAAACACTAACAACTGCACTTTGGACAAATGGGATTTCTGTGTGCAAACTATTAGCTTCTGCAGGGGTTTTAGAAGTGTTTGCAAGTGTTTGCCTTTGCAACTGGTAACTGCTTTCTGAAACGTGTGTGTGTGTGTGTGTATATATATATATAACACTATACATTGTAGATGTAGAAGCAGCAGAAAAGGTCAAATTCTGTATACATATTTAACATGAAAATATTTGGTATAAAGAACTGGGTGCAAACAAAGATTTTCCAGTTAAGTCATATTTTTGTTTAATATTTCAATATCAAAGCTGAGTGGTACTCTGATTAATGACTTATTTGATGGGGAGTTTTTAAATTGATTTAAACCATTTCAAAACAATCTGAAGCTCTTTAACAGAGATTTAATATTTGCAATAATGTGATATCTTTCATAATGGGGTGATGTGATCAGTGAGAGCTGCAATTGAGAACTGGGAAAGACATTTTCCAATATTTACGCGTATAATGCTATAGGTAAAGTATATTGTATAATCCATTTAAACAGATAGTAAAAGAATGTTGAAATGAACACTTCTGGGGAATGATCAGGAACAATGCAAGATACACATTTAATGTAGCAAAATAAGTAATTATGCAGAGTGACATCTTTATTACACAAAGTATATATTACCATGCATAGTTTAGCATCATATAAAAGAAGTTCTCTGTATTGTCCATCACCAACCATTCCCATTGGGGCTTTTACATGCATTCTGGACATGTCTCCAGTTGGAGATGTATTCATAAGCAGTCAGACACACTTACAATGTATTACATATAGAAATCTCATCTTGATCTTAATTGTGCTTGTAACAGATTGTGAAGGATGTCACAATGGATTTATACAAAGAGGCCTCTTCATTTAACATTGCTGATGGCAAAGCATAGAATCCCATTAACTGCAAGCCTCTCCAAGCACTCAGGGACAGCTGATGTATCTAAAGGACATTAAACCACTGGAGAAGACGCGTTACAGAGCCAGTAGTCTGTGTGACTTTGAGTGAAAATCTTTCATCATGTGCAAAAATCTGGACATGGACCTAGTAATAAGTACCTGGACGTGAAAAAGACTTAAGATTGTTAGCCCAGTGGCCACTACAAATGTGCATATTTTATTGCTTTGGTTTCCAGTTCTCTTTTTCCTTTTACCTGTTTGCCCTCATCATGGTCGTCATTTCTTGTCTTGCATCAAAATGAAAAAAATCTTTGTATCCCTTACAATTTTGTTTAAAAGAAAAGAGAAAGAGAGAGAGAGAAGTAAATTTGCTTGTGTAATTTTAGTAACATGAGATGAGGTTCATTGTAATGCCAGTCATGACACCTGCCTGGATAAAAAACATCACCTGTGAGTAATATGGAGGTTTTCAGTTGTACAGAACTGTCTCCATTGATTAGGTATATTATTTTAGAGCCTTATGCAGATTACAAGTAATGTTGCCTCCAGGGTACGTAGGCTGAAAGAGACCACGTATGATACATGGAATCTGGGTCAACCATTGAGTAAACACCTTGGTTTAAACAAAGGCTGAGAAAGTAGCAAACGTTTATTTTTGGCAGCAGTTTTGATTGGGAAAGGGATAACATCTGTTGAAGTCCCAATTGACTGGAGAAGGGCAAACATAGAATCATAGGGTTAGAAGGGACTGCAAGGGTTATGTAGTCTAACCCTCTCCCAAAATGCAGGATTTGTTGTGTCTAAACTATCCAAGACAGATGGCTATCCAGCCTCCTTTTGAAAACCTCCAGTAAAAGAGCTTCCACAATCTTCCAAGGCAGTCTGTTCCATTGTCCTACTGTTCTTATAGTTAGGAAGTTTTTTCCTGAGATTTAATCTAAATCTGTTATGCTGTAGTTTGAACCCATTGCCTCTTTTTTCAAGTATTTGAAGACCACTATTATGTCCTTTCTCAATCTCCTCTTTTCCAAACTAACCATACCCAGTTTCTTCAGCCTTTGCTCAAATGGCTTACATTTCATACCTTTGATCATCTTTGTTGCTCACTTCTGTATCCGTTCCAGTTTCTCTACATCCTTTCTATACATTAGTGATCAAAATTGAACACAGTGCTCCAGCTGCAGCCTAACCTGTGCACAATAGAGCGGTACTATCACCTCCCATGACTTGCATGCTGTGCCTCTGTTAATGCAACTGAAAATTACATTTGCTTTTTTTTGCAACAGCATCAGGTTGCTGACTCATGTTAAGGTTGTGATCCTAGTACCTATCATTTAAAAAGGGGAACAAAGAGAACCCAGGGAACTATAGATCACTCAGCCTAACTTCAATACCTGGAAAGATACGAGAACAAATTATTTTAAAAATCAGTTTGTTAGCATCTGGGGGATAATAGGATTGTAAGGAATAGTCAGCATGAATTTATCAAGAACAAATCATGGCAAACCAACTTAATTTCCTTCTTTGACAGGATTATTGGTCTAGTGGATAGGGGGAAAGCAGTAAATGTTATATATCTGGATTTTAGTAAGGATTTTGACACAGTCCCACATGAAAGTCTCATAAGCAAATTAGGAAAAATGTGGTCTATAAGGGAAATTATAAGGTAGTTGAAAGATATACTCAGAGTAGTAATCAGTGGTTCGCTATCAAACTGGGAAGGCATATCTAGTGGGGTCCTACAGGGGTCAGTCTTTGTTATGGAACTACTCGATATTTTCATTAATGACTTGGATGATGGACTAGAGTTGATGTTTATAAAATTTGCAGATAATACCAAGTTGGGAGGGGTTGAAAGCACTTTGGAAGACAAGATTAGAATTCACATATACCCTGATAAATTGGAGAACAGGTCTAAATTCAGCAAGATGAAATTCAGTAAAGACAAGTGCAGAGCACTTCACTTAGGAAGGAAAAATCAAATACACAACTGCAAAATGGGGAATAACTAGCTAGGTGGTGGTAATGCTGAAAAGGATCTGTGGGTTACAGGGGACTGCAAATTGAATATGAGTCAATAATGTGATGCAACTGCAAAAAAGACCATAATTCTGGTGTTTATTAATAGTAGTATCATATGTAATACATAGAAGGTAATTGTCCTGGTCTCTGGCACTGGTGAAGCATCAGCTGGAGAACTGTGTCCAGTTCTAGGTACCATACTTTAGGAAAGTTGTGGATAAATTGGAGATAGTCCAGAGGAGAGTAACAAAAATGATAAAAGCTTTAGAAAACCTGATCTATGAAGAAAGGTTTTTAAGAAAAGAAAAAAAAAACCAAAAAACTGGATATGTCTAGTCTTGACAAAAAAAAAGATTGAGAGGAGACCTGATAAGTCTTCAAATATGTTAAGGGCTGTTATAAAGAGGACTTGTGATCAGTTCTTCTCTGTGCCCACTGAAGGGAGGGTAGGCCATGGGCCTGGGTCTGTCCTGCAGCACTGACCACTTACGGACTCACAGGCCAGCTGCCTAAATCAAAAAGAAAACCAGTTTAGGAAATGTAAGCGTGAGTCTGAATATGGCCAGGAGTATTACGATAGCCAAATAGTTTTAGCCCAAGAAAGAATGTTACGTTTCGTTTGTTCTTACGATAATAGTTTAGTTTTGATAGTATGAATGATGTAAATAGTTAAAGATTGACATGGATGAGTTGAAGAACACGGGAAAAGTACATGGAATGCCCATAAGGAACAGCCATGAGATGTCATCAACTACTACGTACCAGTCACAGTGGTTGTGTACACATGGACAATAAAAAGAGTGCACGTGGGCTGTCAGATGTGCGCTCTGCCACCTGAATCCAGCAGGAATTCTGCCAGCCTGGCCATCTGACAAAGATTCCTGAAGAACACTCCTGTGTACAGCCTATTGGGTGAGAACTTATCTCTATGGGTTTTGTGAGTATAACATTGTAAAAGTATTATATTAATATTGTATTAGCTATAG
Organism: Emydura macquarii macquarii; assembly: GCF_026122565.2. Taxonomy (NCBI): domain Eukaryota; kingdom Metazoa; phylum Chordata; order Testudines; family Chelidae; genus Emydura; species Emydura macquarii. The sequence continues at coordinate 12,412,691 of NW_027130520.1, read as the reverse complement.
TGAGCCTGTTCTCATTAAATTGCATTATTAATCCTCATATTGGATTTACCATGTCTCACTGATAAATTGCCACTGATTGCTGATACCAGCCCCTTGCAACTGTAGGACAAGAAGTAATGGGCTCTAATCTTCAGCAAGGGAGATTTAGGTTAGATATTAGGTTCTAATTATAAGGGTAGGTAAGTTCTGGAATAGGCTTCCAAGGGAGGTTATAGAATCCCCATCTTTGGAAAAAACCTTTTAAAAGGTTGGACAAACACCTCTCAGGGATAGTCTAGGTTTACTTGTCCTGCTACAGTGCATGAGGCTGGATTCAATGACTTCTCAAGGTCCCTTCCAGCCTGCCATTTCTATGAGTCTATTAATACAAATAATATTATCCCTTTTTTACCATAACTGGGCTTCCAGTTGCTGTTTTTAATTCCGTTCTTTATTAATCTTTATCCTTTTTTCCTAATTCTGTTTCTTTAAAGCCTCTTATTATCTTGCACCCTCCTTTCCTTCTCTGACCTCCCCCAGATCTTTCCATGTGTCCACATATTAATTCCAGAGTGCCTCTTAATAACCTAATACTGCATGTTGTCCTGGATATTGGGTTGATATTTTCTGTGTGAATATCTGGTTTAACTCACTGGTGGGCTGTCTGGAATACAGGCAGGAAGGAGAAGATGGTGTGGCAGGGTCGATTGAAGAAAGATTGAGCCGGGTGGAGTGATGAGGAGCATTTATTTGGTTACAGCTTCTAGTTCACTCGTTCCCCTTTGCCTCGCAAACAACAAAGTGAGCCCCGAGTTAACTACTTTACAACTTTTTATCTAAAATAATATGTAAATACACACACTTCTACAATGCCCCATAAAACCTCTATTTGGTGATATAAATGGTTATAAATTAATATTAATAACTATAGGAGGCATATAGTTATATCCACCCCTGTTTATTATTTACCACTTAACCTGCATGGCATATGCATTTTCGCCGTGAATTTGCTATCTTGACAGTAGGAATGACCATAAATCTCCTTAACAAACCAATTGCAAAGGAAGAACAAGGCGAAGATATCCCAAGCTTTCTTTAACAAGCATGCTGTATGATAAAGCACTTCTTATCACCCTCTTTGTCCAGATGGTGAGGGGAGGAATAGAAGGGGTTATTATTGCTTGTGTAGTACATGGCCTTTTTAGCCCAAGCCAGGGGTCCTGTGGAGGACAATTTGTGCCCAAAGCCTGGGCCAATTCCCAGCCCCCCAAGAATGTGGCCCAGCGCTTACCTCCTTTGTCCCCACGCCCACAGATGGCTCAAGATAGCTATTTAACAACTGAAACTTGACTCATTTGCAGTGTTGTTGTAGCTGCATTGGTCCCAGGAAATGAGAGAGACAAAGGTAGATGAGGTAATATCTTTTATTAGACCAACTTCTGTTGTTGGAAGGAGCCAGCTATTGGGCTTCACAAAGCTGCTCTTCAGGTCAGGGGAAGGTAAATAGAGTGTCTAAGCTAAAGACTAATTGGGGCAGATTGTTGAGCATAAGTAGTTCACACGTGCTGTAGGAGACCACTTGAAGTGGATAATTAAGGGTTAGCAAGCAGTGGAGGTGTTACAAAGTGTTGCAATGAGCCATAAAACCAGTGTGTAAGTTCACTCCATGGTTTTTAGTGTCTAGCCGTGTTACGAATTTAAGTTCCCAGGCTTGTCTTTTGAAGGTGTTGTGCAGGTTTCCTTTGAGGATGAGAACTGAGATGTCAGATATGGAGTGATTGCTTTGTGAAAAGTGTTTGCCCACAAGTGTTATGGTGTTTTTGGCTTCTATTTTTATGTGAGAGTTCAATTGAGAGCCTAATGAGTTTCTGGTTTCACCCACATAGTTGTTGTCAGAGCATTTGATGCACTAGATGAGGTACACCATCTGTTGTGATAGGCTTTTGTAGGATTCATGGATCTTGAAAGATGTGTTGTGGTGGGAGGGTATTGAACACCACAGCAGTGGCGATATGTCTGCAGGTTTTGCATCTGTTGTTATGGAAGTGTCTGGTGCTCCTTTGAACTTGGTGTGTCCTGGTCTGTGAGGAATTTGCATCTGATGATGAGCTTGGCGAGGTTGGGGGCTTGTTTGAAGGCTGGAAGGGGGGTTCAGGAAGGATTACTTTCAGGATGTGGTTTGCAATTGTTTGATGATACCTATTGAAGCAGGTTCTCCTGGGTTATTTTGATAGCCTATTCCATGATGCAATCTATTTCTCTGGTGGAGTCTCCTTCTTTAGTAAAGGTGGTTTTAAGTGTGTATCCCAGACTTTCTCATCATCTTAAATACTGTGGTGTCGTAGTGCCTGGCTGTAGACAACTGATTTCTTGGTGTGTCTGAGAGGACTGCTGCATTTCTGGAGGTACGTGTCGTGATCTATGGGTTTCTTCTATGTAGTTGTTTGTAGGATTCCATTGCTGAAGTTGATCATGGTGTCCAGGAAGTTGATCCTGGTGTTGGAGTGTTCTAACGAGAGTTTGATGGATGGGTGATTGTGGTAGAAATACGAGGGAGTTTAGGTCTTCTGTCCAGAGGATGAAAATATCATTAATGTATCTCAGGTGTATCATTGGTTTTGTGATGTATTTTTCCAGAAATTCTACTATGAAGAGGTTGGCAGATAGGGCAGCCATCCTAGTACCCATGGCTCTTCTCATGGTTCGACAAAGTGTTTGTTGTTAAATGTGAAGTTGTTATGGGTGAGGAGGAAATGTTCTTCCTTTGCAATTGGTTCATTAAGTTGTCCATAGATTTCTCCTTGTGTCTCTTGGCTTCTCTTATCATTTTTCTACAATTCCTAACTTCTAATTTATGTTTATTACTATTAATTTCCCTTTCTTCCATTTGTTATATATATTTTATAGGTGCCTTCACTTTTCCTCCCTATCAGGTCAGTTTTTTTTAACCAGACTGGATTGTGTTTTTTTGGGCATCTAGTTAGGGTGTTCTTAAATGATTTCCAATTATAATTCACATTTTTCTGATTAAATTCTTCCACCCAGCTGATTTGGCTCATAATTGTTTTCAGCTTTGTGAAATTGGCCCTATTAAAGCACCAAATATATTTATTACTGGGATGGACTTTATTCTGCTTGCATATTACAAATGTCACCAAGTCATGATCACTTGTAACTAAGCTATCATTAATTTTTAGTTCTGTGATTAGCTCCTCTTCATCCGCTAAGACAAAGCCTAATAAAGAATCCCCCCATCTTGAGCACAACACTTTCTGAGTTAGGAAACACTCATCTATAATGTTTAGGAATTCCAAGGATATTTCAGTACTGGCAGCATTAGACCCTGGAGCACGTGTCATTCAAATTGAAGTCCCCCAAGATCAAGCAGCCTTTTTTCCTATATATTATAGATAAGTGCGTAACGAGGCGGTCGTCCTGTTCCGTGGTGTGACTTGATGGTTTGTAGCAGACTCCTGTAAGTACCTCTTCTATTCCATTACCTGTTAGGGCATAGATCCATTGATCCATAACCATTCAAGATAATTTTTCTGATTTACCAGTGACTCCGAAGCAGGTAATGCCATTTTTGACACAGTGTCATGAATACTTTCTCAGGGGAAGGGAAGACCAGACTGAAACAAAACTAAGGGCTTGCGTGCATAGAAGGGTAATGTATAGGTGAGCTATCTGAAGAGCACTACTGTGTTGTGCATTAAGTGGTCTGTATAACTAAAAGTTCCCTAGTGTGATTTAAGGTAGTACTCTTTCAAATGGCACTACGTGAAAGAGCACTAGGACAGCAGGGTATACATGGCCCAATTAATGTGTAGCATGTTAGTGTGCTTTAGAAATCACACGCCATAGTATTTGTTATCCATCTGTTCAAACAAGTTCTTAGGCACAGACAGCTGTGGGGGTGTCTGAAGAAGCTAGGAAGGCCTAGGTTGTCATTCTGGGATGGTAAGACTTCAGGTAAGATTGACATGCATGTAGGCTTTTTGTTGTTTTAATTTTTTTCTCTAATGCTATGTACTTTCTGCTAAATAAACAATAGTTTTCTTTTAAAAATGCTGTTGCTCACTAGGTCATTGGTCACAGGCTCCCAAAGGGAAGAACTGCAGGTGATCAAACCCAGTTAGCACAGCAGAAAGCAGTTGGCATACATGGGATGTTGTATCTAGGTACTGGTCTAAGAGTGGGAGGAATTGTGAAATTCCAGTCCAAAAGAGGCAAGGTCACAAGGCCTAACACCTGAGGGGAAGTGGGTAGGTGGAGACCAGAAAAGGGACAGAGGTGCAATCAGCTCCATCATCTCGACACCCTCCATTCCCATTTTCTCATTCTGACTTGACTCCAGCAAACCCTCGGTATTCCTTGTGCATCCAAGAGGTAACATATAACTCTTGATCATGGAATGGAGAAAAGTGAACAAAATGATTAACTTTCAAATATATATTTATGTAGACAAAAGCTGAATCCTTTGTGACAAGTCATGAATATGGATACAGTATAAGAGTCAAATTCTACCTGACTTACATTAGTCCAATTGATTTCAGAATGACTGTTTGTAGAGGTAAGGTGCAACTCGGAGGATGTGACAGACTCCAGCTTGAAATATTTATTCTTGTTTACAGATAAACACCACCTAAAGGAAAATGCAACGAAAAGGTTTGCAGAGGATAAGATTTAACAAAGCACTAGAGAAGGTTTGCAAAAGTACCAAAGGACTGTAGTTTTAAAAACTGCTGATCTTTCAAATGGTGAAAACTCTAGACATTCATTTTTAGGCTTAAAAAAAATCACAAATGTTACTGCTGACAAGAAACTGTTTTGCTTCTTGTAGCTGTACATAGTGCTCTATTAAGGTCCCCAAAGCCTATTTCATTAATGATCCCTATAGTTCTTCAAGTGTGTCCCCCTATGGGTGCTCCACTTCAAGTGCACATGCACCTCTCGAGTCCTCAACTGGAAATTTCTAGCTAGCAGTGTCTGTTCAGCCTGGGAGACATTTTGTGGGAGACATGAGGCTACATAAGGGTTCATTCTCTACTGCCTTAGCCTGTGATGGACTGATGTATGGCTCGGAAACCTGCACCACATTCAGAAGACATCTCAACAGATTGAAAAAGTACCACCAATGGTGCCTTCAGATTAGCTGGGAGGAGAGATGTACGATCATCAACATCTTGGCTGAAACAAATTCTACCAACATTGAGGCCATGATTATCCAAAGCCAACTTTGCTGGATAGGTCATGTTGTTCGCATGCCTGACTTCTACCTCCCCAAGAGAATCCTTTTCTCACAGCTGAAAGAAGGTCAGCGAAGTCGCGGAGGGCAAAGAAAGCGCTTCAAAGACACCTTGAAGGCAAACATGAAGAGGTGAAACATTGACATCAATACTTGGGACACCATCACTCAGGACCATCCAAAATGGAGGAAGGCTCTGTCAGAGGGATCTCAACACTTTGAAACAGCTCATCGATAGGTAGAAGAGGAAAAGAAGAACAGGCGGAAAGAATATCAGAACATTCAACGCAGCAACACTCGATCTGTCCCTCCTGAAAACATTTGTCCTTATTGTGACAAAACATGTAGATCTAGGACTGGGCTATGGATCCACCTTCGGACCTACTACTGAGATCCCTGGAACACAATCTTATTCATTCACGAGTGATCGTCAGTGATGAGCCCATGGTGGAACCCTAGCATGTCTGCCTAGAGAGCACTTGGCCTTCTCTCTTTTCTCTTTCCCAATGTTACTTAGGTTAGAATTGTAGGTTAGTGTTTAGTTTAGTTAGTTTTTAGTAAGAGGATCATTTTTTTTCCTTTCAGGAGACTTGTCTTCTCCTGGCAGGGTATGCCTGGTTGGTATGCTTCAAATGCTGCCTCTCTTGGCATGAGGCTATACCAATAAGCGACAGGCACTCCAAGTGTGTCCATTGCCTGAGGCAGTCCCACATCTAGCAGGAGTGTTCCTTCTATTTGACCCTTAATCCCAGGACTAGGAAGAACAGGGAGATAAAGCTCAGACTGGGGGCTATGGAATGCTCATTGCAACCACCCTCTGAGCCAGGACAGAAGACCTGTCCCCGGACAGATCCAGTGCTCCATCCACCTCAGGGCATGCTTTCCCAAGAAAGGGAAGGCTGGAGCCTGCTGGGAAGAATCCCAGAAAGAGCTCAGAATCTCAGTGTAAGGAGCCAGCTCCAAAAAAGACTAGTTGAGATCCTCAATCTCTGAAAGAACCGTTGAGGCCAAGGACTCTTCCTCTCATACCAGCAGGCCTGCAAAGCCCCAGAGCTCTAAGGAGAGGAAGCATGGCTCTGATAGGGCACCTATAGTAAGGAGGGTAAGCATAGGCTATCATCAAGTTTGGCCCTGCCACCGACACTGAAGCATCCCGTTCAGCCATTGGTGCGGTCACATGCCTTAACCTAGCCATCCACATCAATGCAAGCAGCTCATCTGTGGATATGTGTGCAGGGGTTATCTGTGAAAATGGTTCCTCAATACTGAGAAAACATTGGCACTTGATGTCTACAACACCTGCAGTACGCCCATCATCAGCTCCAGCTATGGCGACCACGGCTTTGGCATCTATACTGTGCAGAATTGCACCCTGTGGATTAACCATAGTTCTTCAAGATGTGCGTCCCTATGGGTGCTCCGCTACCTGCCCAAGCATAGGGCATGTGAGTGGGCCGAATGAATGCTGCTAGACTTCTCTGTGGTGATAAGCAATCCTAGAGTGTGGAAGGTGGATTGGGGGAGAGAGACGCTGGACAGCACTTGAGTCTGGGATCACCTTCTTATCAGCCTGTTGTCCATTAAAAGAAACAGTTGTACTCCTTACTTCCTCAGGAAAGCCGCTTCCATTGCTGTGTAATTTGTGAAACACATGGAGCTGTAGACAGGCCAGATGGTAGCACAGTGAACTGTTAGTGCAATTGGTTGACCAGGAACCTAAGTTATTTCCTGTGGCTTTGAAGAATTGCCACATAGAAACACACTTTTGAAGTCAAGGGCATCATACCAGTCTCTGTGATCCAAAGAGGGAATAGCAGAAGACAGCATGACCAAATGAAACTTTATTTTCCTCATGTTTGTTAAGCTGTTGCAGGTCTAATAGAGGACTGAAGCCTCCCTTTGTTTTCAGGATTAGGAAATAACAGAAGTAAAACCTCTTCTCTCTGTATAACTGAGGCACTCCCTCTATGACTCCAAACAGGAGGAGAGATTTCACCTCTTGAATGAGAATCTCCTCGTGAGAGTGATCCCTGAAGAGGAGTAGGAAAGAGGGGGTAAGAAGAGGGGATAGAAATAAATTGAAGAGTGTATCCCAATACCACTGTGCTTAGGACCCACTGTGTGGGACCAAGTATTTAGGTAGTGTGATAGCTGGTTGGCAAACAGAGATGTAGAAGAGACTGGGATTGCTGAAGCAGTTATGCTGACTTTGACAAACACATCAGAAGGTTTGCTTAGAACTTCCAGATTGTCTAGATGAATTATCAGCTGCTGCAGAAGGAGGAGTTGGTCTTCTTCTTTAACCTCTACTCTTTTTTCTCACTGGGTCCTGCTGGCAAGGCATGAAAGGATAACGGAGGACAAAGCTGCTTTTTCTTTGGGACAGATGTATAAATGCCCAAAGAATTCTGTGTTGCCCTGGATTCCTTCAGGCTATGCAGTTTTTCATCAGTTTGCTCAGAGAAGATGGATGACCCCTCAAAGGGGACTGGTCCTATATGGTCTGTTGGACCTCTCGAGGGACACCTAATGACTGGAGCCATGAACATGTGTGCATTGAAATGGCCATTGCCGTTGCTCAAGCTGCAGAACTGACAGCATCCAAACCCACCTGAAGAGAGGTTCTTACCACTAATTTACCTTCATCCACCATAATGAGAAATTCATGTCTTATGCCATCTGGCAGTCTGTCTTTACATTTTAATATACTGCCTCAGATGCTAATGTCAGAATGCCCAGCAATGCCTGCTGGTTTGCAATCATCAGCGCTAGGCCAGCATGAAATAAAGCTTTCTGTCAAGAAGAGAGAGTTTTTTAGCATCCTTTGATTTCAGGTTAAATGCATGCTACCCCTTGCGTTCTCTTTCATTGACAGCTGAGACCAGTGGTGACCACAGAGGGGTGTGAGTGTAAACATGCTTGAACTCCTGAGAGGGTCCATAATACCTATGCTAGGCCTGCTTTGATGTGGGGGGAAGGGAGGACAGAGCCTGCCACAGTACTTTGGTAGGCTCCAGGATAGCTGCATTAATTGGGTGCACTACCCAAGAAGGTCCTACAGCAGCTAAAATGTCAATCAGCCTGTGGGTGACTCCCAATCTCTTCCACCTGGATATCCAAGGCAGAAGCCACCCTCTTTAAAAGTTCCTGATGGGCCCTGTATTCGTGGGATACAGGTGGGAGTGAGGAATCTTCTGACACCACTGCCTCACCAGGTAAAGAAGAGGGTGAAGCCAGAATCGGCTGTGGTGGAGCTTCCTCTGGCACTTCCAAGGGGAGATTCACCTGAGCAACGTCCTGATCCCAGTACTGGGTCTCGTTTCCTACTTTACTTGACAGGATGGGTCTTGATGCTTACTTAATGAAATAGAGGGGGTGGTGTGGAGATGACCTGGAGGCAGGCAGCAACCCCAAAAGGTTCCAAAACGGCTATTGCTAAGACCCTGGAGCCAGCAACAGTCAATGTAAGCAACTTAGGCCTGGTTTATATGACAGAGTTAGATCGAGGTAAGGCAGCTTATGTCAACCTAACTCTGTAAGTGTTTATGCTAAAATGTAGCTCCCACCGATGTAACTCACCCACTACACCAACTTAATAACTTCATCTCCATGAGAGGTATAGTGCTTAGGTCAAATAGTTTTGATTGACATAGTATCAGAGTAGACACTGCATTGCTTATATCGACTGCTTTTGCCTTTCAGAAGCTGTCCCACGATGCCCCACACTGACAGTTACATCGGTGCAAGCACTCCTAGTGAGGATGCAAACCACTGACACAAGGAATGTAGTGTGGATGTCCAAAAGCAATTTAATTACTGCAATGGCTGTGTATCAATGAAATTTAGGTTGACTTAATTTTGTAGTGTAGACTTGCCCACAGTGTCTACACTGACACTCCATCAACCTAACTACATCAATATTGACTCTCTCTCTCTCTTGTGAAGGTGGCATTATTAAGTTGGTGTAATGGGCAAGTTACATCAGTGGGAGTGAAATTTTAGTGTAGACATTTACAGAGTTAGGTTGACATAGACCAGGGCTGATTGGAAAAGAAATAAACTATACCGCTATATGCATCTTTTTACCGATATAAGTGTGTCCACACTAGGGTTTGTATAACTATATCAATCCAAAAAAATGTATACTCCTAACTGAGACATTGTTACATTGGTAGTACAACTATGGAGTGTACAACAGTCCTCAGGTTACAGTTTGTAATTTTTAAGTAATTTTTAATTTTTAAAATGTCACATTACACAGACACTGAATCCCATTGATAGTTGGATTATACTTCTGTGTTCCTCTCATCCTCATTCTAAAATCTCTTCCCAAAACCTGATGGTCCTTATTCAGTAGCTCAGTGTCCTTTCTGCTTTCTTTTACCTTCAAACTTCTTCTACCATTTACTCATGCTTGAGACCCTGGAAACAAATACCACATATCTTCCCTTTTCAGATCCCAACAACCATTCAATCCCTCCTCCAAAAAAAAAAATATATTCATTCAGTCACAATCTATCTTAGTTAAATTTAACTTAGGGGATCAGCATGTTACCGCTACTCATTTTGGAAAAACATCTGCTGAGAAATGAATGAACAGGAATATCAATTCTGCTCTAAAGCCATCTAGTACTTGAGAATGAAAGGTTTATTTCAAACAAATGAAGAGCTGTGGTACAACACTCCAGCTATATCCTTTGGATCACAACACATACAATAGAAATCAATTCTGTTTTCCTTTCACTACTACAAAACAGAATAGCTACTAAGGCTCAGTTTCCCCTTTTCCTTTTTAACAACAGGAAAACAGTTATCAAGGACCTTTACAAGAGCTACGAAAGGATGACTAGTGTATTCTATTCCTATAGATCTGATGTTTCTAGGAGATGAAAGATCTTTTCTCACAACACTCTCTCCTTTGTGCTTCCTCTCAGGTCAAGATTGATCTCCTTCAGCTTATGCCCCTACGATTTTTTTGACATTCCATACCAGGAACAAAAAGTCTCCCTAGATAAATGAAATAATTTATTATCAATAACAAATGATGCCTTCAGCCTTACAAAAAAACTTTCCATAGCTTGGTCTGCTGCCAGTAAAAGGACACACACAACATTTTTACGCTCCAAATTTGACCTTCCTTAGGAACTTATTGTGCTTCTCTTCCTTTCTTTGGGTCAAACAAAGTCAAATGATACCATATAAAGCACATGGGTTTCACTTGCTCAACCATCTCTGCATAGACCTCACCCCTAGGGTTAGCACCTGGCTGGTATTTGACCACCATAGCTGGGTTTTTTATGGATTTGCCAGTTGCCAGAAAAAAAATTTAACCTGCTAGGGTTTTTTTATGTGGGTCTAAATATTTGCATTATTATCAAAATACACTGGGATATCTAATGTTAAAATATTAAAGTTAAAGATGCTGCAGTGTTCCCACTTCCACAGTTTCAGTGACAGCAGATCAAAACTGTTGAAAATACAGCAGCTGTCTGCCCATCAACATGTAAGTGCACCGTGTGTATATGAGACAGGCTTTGAATTGTAGAGGGAGGAGATGTGCGCTGTTATCAATCTTATCTATATGTGTGATCCCTCTAGATATTGTAAGTGGCGTTGGAGAGATGCCTTGTGGTTGAGGCAGGCTTGCCTTATGGGGAGCAGCTGCTGCATGTTTTGCATTTCAAAGGTGGTAACCCTTCTCACCCTGCCTATGGGCTGAGAGCTGAGCTCCTGTGGTCTGCCGCCCCGTGTGCCATTTCTGAGGCCATTTCATGCTGTCCTTCAAACCCTCCTCAGAAATCCAATATATATATATATATTTAGTTCAGTAGCATTAAGGAGAAAATCCATGAAGCCAATGAAGAAACAGTTAAAAGTGTTTAGTTAAAAATATTTTTAGAATCCAGTGAAAGCTCTGCTAGTCCGTACATATTGCTTGTCGCAGTAGAGCTTGAGGTGCGTCAGAAAGGAGGTTCGTATCATTATCGAAGGGACACAGGCCACCTGGTCTCTGCTGTGTGAAAGCAGAGAATTCTGGACAGTCCTAAAGCCCAGGCATATAGCAAAGATCTGGTGTGCCTCCAGTTGCCATGGAGATAGGAAATGACCCACTGTGAAGATGGTTAGACATGGAGGGAATGGAGAAATGCTTGGGATTCTTAATACCTTTTTCTTTTGAAATTGATCACTCAGAAAGCAATCCAGTAGCTACTTTCTGTGGGGTCGGCCAAGTAATGCTTTATGCTCTTTTACATAAGACACAAAGGTTAATTCTAGAGGTTTAATTACATCAACTAATGCTGCTGGCATACAAGATAATGGGCCATATTGTTAGCCCCAGTTTGGTCTCCCTCACTTCCTCTGAGCAGTGAAAAGAGCACAGAGTCTGGATGCAACGTAATAGTTCAGAATTCTTCCACAAAAGGGGATTCTCAACAGGCGCAAAGTCGCATTGCTGGATCCTAGGCCAAGTGTGCCCTCTCCCCCACGAGCATAGGGGACATGGCAGTGAGGAAGGGAGCACAGCAGAACTTTGCAACACTGCACCAATTTTCAACCAGCATATGGTCCCATAGTGATTGTAGTTGGCTGTCATAAATTAAATCATGGTGGGGGGAACAATTTGACAATCTGTAGATCATGACTTGCTACTTGAGGGCCACTCCCCATTTTACACCAAAAGGTATTTTTGGCACAAGAGAGAATATGGCCCAATATGAGTTAGCATGAAGTATGTGTCCAAATTGTTACACAAAATACACCTTAACCAATTCACCCGAGTTCAGAACATAACAAAAATTTAAACACCTGCCACATTTCTTGTTTATCTGTAAAACACCATACCCAATGCCTATAATTAAAAAGTTGGTGAAACTAGTATGTAAGATACAGTTATCCTCCTATATCTTATTTCTCATATATCAATTTGTTGTTATTAATATTTACATTTAACACGATAGCTGAATATAGCACTTTACAAAGAAACTGAAGACATAAGCCCTCTCCAAGCATCTTAGGATCTGGGGGCATAAGTAGTGCCTTTAAAATTAAGCATTGCAGGTAGTAGAAGCTCTCTGCAGCAGACTGACTTTTTGTTCTATTCGAACAGGACCTAGCACAATGGAGTCCTGGTTTATGACTGGCACTTTTAGGTGCAACTGTAATACAAATAAATAATAGGTGTTTGCAGGATCGGGTCTGAGGTTAAATATAACTAGAGCTGGTCATTTAAACCAAACTTGTTTTCATCTGAAAATGCCAGTTCATTTAAGCTAAATATTTAATGGAAATGTATCAGTTTCAACTAAAATTTGTTGGGAAGGTTTGCTCAGATCTAGGATGAAATTTCTGGGGAGAGTGCAAAAGGGGATGTGTCCAGGGCTTAAATTCTCATAGAGTATTCCTCAGACTCTATATCACACACATACCCATTTTCCTCAGTTTCATTCTGATATGGAAAGAAGCCAAATTTCAAAACCACAACATTTTTAATTATTGGGGATTCTTGTTTTCTGGTCAGTCCTAGATATGACTGGGTGTGGTGCAGGGAGAGATGGTATTAGGAAAAAGGGAGAGAAGGGTTACTGTTGTGTTAAAGTGCAGTATAACTTTCTTCCTTTCTCCTTCTGCCCTTGTGCGCCTTCCTATACAGGCCAACCTACAGAGTCAGCACTGAGCTGGGAGTTCTGCACATAGAGCAGCTACAGGATTGGGCTCTTCAGTCTCTTTCCATGATCTTTTAAGGAACTGAAGTAAAGTGGAATGCATGCTCTACAGAAAGAGCCGTATAGAACATGATGTGTTATTTATATTACAGAGGCACCTGACAGGCTGGGGAAAGAATCCTTTTGCCCAGAAGCCCAGATCAAACAGTAGTGTTCTCGGAGCAAGAGAGCCAGGTCTCTTGCTGCCAACCAAGGAAAAAAGGGGTGGCACTGAGGAAGCGGAGAGCCAGCAGGCACAGGAACACTGAGCTACTAGTCAGAAAGGGCCAAAGACTAGAGTTGGCTTGTAGGAAAGAGTTGAGGCTGAGTAGCTAGGGACATGAGACCTGAGCTGTCCTGCTAGTTGGAGGAAGGGCCAAGTAATGAAGAGGTTGAACAACAGAATTGTGCAGCTAATCAAGGGGATGCAAATTGACCAGGCTGATGTCAGACTGATACCTTGGGAGAATGGTGTGGGATAAGGGGAAAAAAGTGCGTTGCTGAGTGTGCCCAAGGCTAAGCCTCCAGTTGAATGGGTTCTTTTTTTTAGTGCTGTTGGTCTGCTGTGAGCAGAGGTCTTTTGATTGTTTTCGTTATGGAAAACCCATCTTACCAATGTAGGGCTACAAGACAATAAGAACAATATTTCCACAACAAAAAACAGCCCGTCCATGCACATGTGCAGTAAAGCACAGGGGGGGAGGGGACTTGATGCATGTATGCATGAATATTCCTAGTGTCAGTGTTCTCCAAACCATTAGGCTATTCCATCTTGGCTTGAAAGGTGATCCAGGAGTAATACAAAGTAATGGATGCACTCACAGTCTGTGCTCAACAGCAACAGCCAGCAGCATTAGCAGAGGCCAGTACTGATCTGCATGAGCTGAACAGGATTTCAAACTAGATGGAGATTAACCTCAATAACACATAGGGAATAGAGTTTTATTTTTAAATTGAAATCACAATCGGACTGGCAGTGCCCATGGCATTTTAATTTATATTAAAACAAGGACAAAATTAGACATATAAGAGAGATGGAGAGTCAGATATCAAAGACAAGAGAATAAAATGAGAAAACCTGTCTCAAGAGTCCAGAAAAGAATAAGCAGAAAGATGAGAAATTCCTGTAGAAACCGCACCAACACTTCATTGTAATTTGCTCTAGAGAAAAGACCATAACCCAAATTGGGAAAAACACATTTGTTTGTCAGACAATCAAATTTGAAGCCTTGTCTGCTTGTGGACAAGCAATCATTTTTCCCCAGCCTCACACCCAGAGCCTTAGTTAGGATCCAGGTCCCATTGTGCTACATGCTGTATGCACAGTGAGATAGTCCCTGCCCCAAAGAGTTTACAATCTATGAACTAGGTGGACCTAGCAAGCAAGTGTAGACAAGTGTAGTCTAGAAAGTGTAGACAAGGCCTTAGCATAATCCCCATTTTAAATGGGTGAAAATTGTTCCCTTTACTTGTTGTTCCCTTTACTTTGTTGACGGAAGTTACATCGGTGATCAAAAGGCGCAGTAATTACAGCGCTTGTGCCTGTCCACACAGCACTCATTGTGCCGCCAAAGCGTGTCTACACTTGGTGCTCTAGTATTGACAGTGAGAGCAGTGCACTGTGGGCAGCTATCCCATTGTGCAACTCGCCACCTGCTGCCTCTAGGAATTGTGGGAAGGGGTAGAGGAGTGTGGTGGAGCATGGGTGCTGGCTCAATATCCCATGATGCATTGATTTCTGTCCCATCATTCATTTTGTGCCATTTTTCAATGGCCCCCCCATTTCCTGCATGCCCTCCATCTCTATCTGAAACGATGGATCTTGCACTGCTCTCCACTGTTGCTGTCAAAATTCTGAACACATCGTGGCTGGTTGCACAGAATACCATGAGCTCCGAATAGCAACAGAAATCCGAGGCGCCTGACTGCTGAGTGACATGCAAACAAATAGCACCGCATTACTGTTTTCATTCATGGCACATCTGTGCACTGTGAACGGCCACTTTTGAGTGCGTGAAACAAGTGCTGAGTGGTGGGATCGCATTGTTATGCAGGTCTGGGATGATGAGCAGTGGCTGCAGAACTTTAGAATGTGCAAAGCCCCCTTTCATGGAACTCTGTGTGGAGCTGGGCCCTACCCTGCAGCGCAAGGACACCAGAATGAGAGCTGCCCTCTCAGTTGAGAAGCATGTGGTGATCGCTGTATGGAAGCTGGCAGCTCCAGACTGGTCAGTCACAAATCAGTCTGGAGTCAGGAAGTCTACCATTGGAACTGTGTTATCGCAAGTGTGCAGGGCCATTAATCGCATTCTGCTGTGAAGGACTGTGGCTCTGGGCAATGTGCGTGAAAAGTGGATGGCTTCATGGTGATGGATTCCCTGACTGTGAAGGAGCAATAGATGTCATGCATATCCCAATTTTGGCCCTTCACCAACTTGCGACGGAGTACATCAGTAAAAAAGGGTACTTTTCTATGGTACTGCAGGTGTTTGTGGATCACCATGGGTGTTTCATTGACATCAATGCGGGTTGGTCAGGAAAGGAACATGATGCTTGTATTTTCAGGAACACTGGCCTGTATAGGAAGCTAAAAGTGGGGAGTTGCTTTCCAGACCAAAAGATTCCAATAGGGGATGTTTAGATACCCATTGTGATCCTGGGAGACCCAGCCTACCCACTAATGCCATAGCTCATGAAGCCTTACACAGGCAACCTGGTGTGACAAAGCTCTTTCTCTACCTGGTGGGTCCAGCACTTTCTTCTAGCAGTATGTCAGGGAACTGCTTCACCCCTTAGTGTTCTTCCACCCTCTAGTTATGGGGGAGAGTAATACAGCCTCTCTAAGATGGCCACTCCTTGCTGGGTCCAGTCCTGTCTCTTCACTTGGGCTCTTGCCCCCTCCAGTGAATGGCTGGTAGAGGGTGGCGGGGCCTGGTCCTCAAGGGTGGTGTTAAAGTCTTTGCCCAGGATGAGGCACTTGTGAGGATCCGAGGTGCCGAGGAAAGTGGACACCTGCTGGAAGAAACGCACCTGCTCCGGGCCCGAGTTCAGGGCGTAGACATTGACCAACTTCAATGCTAGCCCCTCCCTATGGACCTGGAGGTGCAGCAGGCGACCCAGCATGACCTCGGCAACCCCCAGCACAGTGCCAGGCTGCCGTAGGTGTCCTCCGGGACATCATCAACCATTACTCCCTGGTGGATGTCTGGTATCACCACCACCTGGATGACATCACTACTTTCACCTTTGTTCAGGTGGAGGATGATTGGTCGTGCCACTCCCGGTTGGACTGCATCTATTTATCACGTCACCATCTTTCACGAGCCCACTCCTTCAGCTTCGAGCCAGCCCCGTTCTCAGATCACCATATGGTCTCAAGTTGCAGTGGGTTGGATATTAGGAAAATCTCTTTCACTAGGAGGGTGGTCAAACACTGGAATGGGTTACCTAGGGAGGTGGTGGAATCTCCAGCCTGAGAGGTCTTTATGGCTGGGCTTGACAAAACACTGGTTGGAATGATTTAGTTGGGGTTGGTCCTGCTTTGAGCAGGGAGTTGGACTAGATGACCTCCTGAGATCTCTTCCAACCATAACATTCTATGAATCTGTGATCAGTGGCAAGTGAAAGTACCATATACAGCACAGAAATAGAGAGTACTTACTGTTCTCAGATCTTGCCTTTATTAAATGCAAAACAGTTCGTAACACAAAACAAACACAAGGCTGGAAGGGAAAAAGCAGTGGAGGGAAGTGTGAACTATGACAGATGGGTGTAAGTCTAGTTATTGTTCTCATAGCTTTTTGAATGAGTGGAGTATAAGGGGTAGCAAGATGGGCCAGGAGTTTGGTAGGAATGTGTGGGGAGAGTTTGGGGAGTGCAGGGAAAACAGTTCTGTAGTGCCTGAAACGGGGAGGGGGCAAGCATGCATGAACTCTCTCTCTGCAATGACACTATTGTCTTTATTAGCTCCATCTACTCCTCCATGGCCTTGATCATTTGCTCATGACCGGCCGTGACCCACTCCAGGTTCTCCTTCCTTTCCTGTCTCTCTATCTTCTGACTTTCTGACACTGATTGGTTCCATGCCCTTTTTTCTCTTTTGGCCACCTTAGAGGAATGAAGGAATTTCTGGAACATCTCCTTACTTCTTTGGGGTCACTTTTTCATCAGCCAAAGGCAGCCCGCTGGTATAGGCAAAGGTCACATCTGTGGAAGCACAAGAAACAATGAACAGAAGCGTTATTGTGGGTGCCCTAACATAGATGCATTACTGTTAAATACACCTCCTTCTCACTGTCCCCTGGGCAGAGTACAGCTCCGTCATCAGTCTGGGAATTGTGAGCTTTGCTGGGGAGTGTGTGGATCATCCAACTGGGTCGAGGTCCAACTGGTGGGATGGTTGCTTGGGGCATAAATGCAGGGACATAGGGAAAAATTTCAAATTGTGCCACCATTCTCCACAGGTGGGCCATAGAAGCCAATATCTCACTTCTGAGAATTCACAGGGATGCTTGGATGTATGTCCTCCATGCAAGCAGCTTCAAACTGGGTCCCTATACTGCCCACCTGTGTCCTGCTTTGGTCTCTGCACAAGTGATTGCTAATTGGCACAGGAAAGTGTCTTACAACAGGGAAAGGAACAGAGCTGCTGTGCTGAGGAATCTAAGGCAGAGAATTGGAGAGTACCTACAGGAAAGTTTCCTAGAGTTCTCACCAGAGGATACCCATGAAATCTCAGTGTGCATTAAACATGCTTCTTAGCCACACTACCTAGCTGCACAAGGGAATGGGAAAACACTTGGAAACACAGCTACTCTTGTGCATATCTATCCCTTCAACTACCTCTATGTTTTAGCAAAGCTAAAGACCCCCATGCCTCCTGTACATAAGCAGCATCAGCTTCCAAACATTTACCAGAGCTCCCCTCTCCTGCATCTCCTGAATGCCCAAGTTGTAGGGCTGGGGCTGGCTGCAACCTTCTGGGGTCAAGAACAGCTCCTGAATCCCAACTGCACCAAATGAACCAGTCCCTGGCTCCAGGTCATCCTCCAGCTCCACCTCTTTGTCGACGACTTCTTCGTTAGGTCTAATTCCAGTGGCCCCAAGGCCACAGAGGTATTCACAGGTGTCATGGGGGTGGATGTGGGGTTGTTGCTGAGGTTGGCTTCTAGCTCTTTGTAGAAGTGGCAGCTCTTTGGCTTTGCACCAGAGTGACGGTTTGCCTCTCTGGCCTTCTGTAGCTCTGCTGCAGCTCCTTGATTTTCACTCAGCACTGCAGCGTGTCCACTCATAGCCCTTCTCCCCCATGGCACAAGAAATCTGGCCAAAGGTATCAAAGTTCCTTCAGCTGGAGCAGAGCTGTGACTGCATGGCTGACTCTCCCCAAATGCCGATCAGGTTCAGCAGCTCTGATGTGCTCCAAGTGGGAGAGCATTTGGTGCATGGAGCCTCTATGGTCAGCTGGGAAGATGAGATGTGAGCTCTGCACATGGACCAAGCAGGAAGTGGAATTAAAAAAATTCCCAAGACTTTAAAGCGGGGAGGGGTGTGTGGCTGCAGAGCAGCGGAATTCAAACTGATGGCCAGAACGGTCAGGTTGGGCATTGTGGGGCACTTCTGGAGGCTGTTTACCTGACATAACCAAACAGCAGTGACTACACTGACACTTTTTCGATTGAAGTTGGGCAAAAAAAGTTCTATGCCTCTCAGTGAGGTGGTTTTATTTTGCCAAAAAACGGGGCAGTTTTGTCAGCAGGGGAAGGGTGTTGATTTCAGTGTGTACAGCAGCACTGTTTTGTCAAAAAAAACCTGACTTTTTTTTTATAAGAGTCTAGTGTAGACCAGGTCTAAATCTGTAGTTGCCCCTCAGTTTATTTCCCATTATGACTTTATTGATATCCCTTTGCCTAGCAACAGGTATTTCAAGTGACTAAAGCATCCATTAACATAGAGAGCAATTGTTTGCCTTTGTCTCTGTCACAATCTCTGCAGAAAGGTAAATATAATTATAGACCTTTTTCCACTGTCTTCTCATATCTTTAAATTTTGCTATTCTTCTCTTTTGTGGCTTTTTCCTTATCCAGTTGTACTGTGATATGCACTGTCTTTCTCAGTTCATGCTAGAGTTATTTCTGTTCTCTCTCTACTGTCTTAAAAAGGAGAACTTGTAACTGCTACTTGTAACAATATATCTTACTGCAACTAGAATAATTTTAAAATCTAGCTTACTTTTAATAGTTTGTGCTCTTTCTTTTACCTTTTGCATTTTTCTCAGCTTGGACAAGGAAAATAGATGAGTCAATTCTCTTGTTTATAGTGACTTTCTTCGAACTGTTAATTTTTATGCAATAAGGACAATCATTCAATATTTGGGGTGCAAACATGGTAGTGGGGTTGAGAATGTTTATTTGTTTAAAAAAAATGGTGTCAAAGATTTTGTTTTTAATTCTTCCAGAGAAGAATTGAGTTAAAGTTATCAAATGTGAAAAGTACAATAGAAAATAGCAATACTTGAGCAAGGAACTTGGAACAAGTATTCTGAGGATGGTGGGGCAAGAACATATAAAGCCCTTCACCACATAATCCTGAACAGGCATTAGGCCCACTTGTTCAAACATAGTTCTCTCTAATGTTGGTATGGTTAGGCTGATGTTGCTTGGGGTCTATATATCACTTGTGTCTGGGTCCCAAATGTGTGCCCGGGGGCACTGCAATTATTTCACACTGCACGAGGTATTGGTTGCTGGGTAATACTAAAGTCTGAGCTATTTCACCCCGAGTAGCGGCAGCTAGCTTGTTATGTAAAGTAATTGCCTACTGTGTTCTTTGCTTTAATTTCTAATCTGTACGTATTTATCTTGATTTTATTTTTTCTGCCTACACACTCTGACATAAGCCCAGTTATTTACCTTATTGGTAGGTGTCCTGTTTCACTTAACTAGGTTTCTCGTTTGGAGGGTAATACACTTTGCCTCAAAATTCCATATAATCATAGGAAAAGGAAATAATTATTTTATAATTGTATAGCCGCTGAGTTCAACAGGCTAGGAACAGATTAGTGAATGTGTGCTCCTTGGTGCAACATCTTTTGATATAGTGTAAAGGGAGGGAAAAAGATATACAGATTTTTGCAGAGGAGATTAAAGATGAAACAATGGGGGAAAAAAAAGGAAAGGGAAAGAAAAAAATCAATACACAAATATTATTACGACCAGACGTTTAAAAATGCTCCAAGCCTTTCAAAAAAGTATGAATTTTAGCTCTAAATTATTTTTTTATCATGGATACTGGTGGCCAAATCCTTTCCCCGCTACCTCCCACCCTGCCAGAGCCCTTTCCCATAGTGGGGAAAGGCTCCAACTGAAGGACACTACACAGGTAAAAGCTGTGTAGACAGGGACGCACAGTTTGGGCATATAAAAAGTTGTGTAGGGCATGCACTCAGATACATACCCACACCCTTCAGGCATGTCTGTAATCTACTCACCTAAGCCATTCCTAATGGTCTACATTGCTATTTATATTCATGCTAAGGGAGCTAATCCACATATGTACTCTACATGCTGGCACAAAAAGCATACAGTGTAGACATACTTTGATTCATACCAGTTGAGGATTAGTGCTGGACATATCGCATAAAAAGCATATATGCAGTTTATTCACTGGGCACCATTAAAAACTGGAAGGCCACCTCCCACAGAAGTTCAACTGATAGCAATATTTGTGCAGTTTCCATTCTCAGAGTAGGGTTCATGGCAAGTATCTCAGTAGCAGTAAAAACCACAATATGCAAATGGATAACTCTTGTTGGTGCTCACTGTAAATGTTCTAGTGTGAATGCATCCTTATGCTTTGGAGTCAGACTCCAGGAATGTTCACCATTTGAGGCAGTTATTTTTTTCTTATTTTCACAGCCTCCATACATGGGTTGGATGTTTTATAGCGCAAATGGAAAGAGATCTCAACCCCAAAGAGCTAATAAATTTAAATGCCTTGATATGAGCAAAATTAAAACACAGTGGGAAGGAGATGGGGTCAGTTAAGACAAGAGTTACAGCAACAAGATCACAGTTACAAATTTATGGCACAACAATGTTAACTAGAACAGCGCGACTGCCCCATTATAATATGCATCTTGATGATTCAGTTACAGGTAATTTTTATAAAACTTATTTTAATTGACTCATTAGAATTACAGGAACAAACCATCTTGATGTGCAGAAAGAATAGCAAATATGACAGGCAACCAGCTTGGCTTAAAAGTGAAATTTTAGATGAATTTAAACACAAAAAGGAAGCTTACAACAAGTGGAAGCTTGGACAGATGACTCGGGAGGAGTATAAAAATATTGCTCAAGCATGCAGGGGTGAAATCAGGAAGGCCAAAGCACAATTGCAGCTAGCAAGGGATGTGAAGGGTAACAAGAAGGTGGTAAGGCAAAGTGTGGGTCCCTTACTGAATGGGGGAGGCATCCAGTGACAGAAGACGTGGGAAAAGCTGAAGTACTCAGTGCTTTTTTTGCTTCGTTCTACATGGACAAGGTCAGCTCCCAGACTACAGCACTGGGCAACACAGAATGGGGAGGAAGTTAGCAGCCCTCAGTGCTGAAAGAACAGTTTCAGGACTATTTAGAAAGGCTGGACATGCACAAGTCCATGGGGCCAGTTGTAATGCATCCAAGAGTGATGAGGGAGTTGGCTGATGTGATAGGCAATTATCATCAAAACTCGGGGAGGTCCCTGGTGATTGGAAAAAGGCAAATATAGTGCCATCTTCAAACAAGGGAATAAGGAGGATCTGGGGAACTACAGACCAGTCAGCCTCACCTCAGTAACTGGAAAATCATGAATCAGGTCCTCAAATAATCCATTTTGAAGCACTTGGAGGACAGGAAGGTGATCAGGAACAATCAGCATGGATTCACCAAAGGCAAGTCATGCCTGACCAACCTGATTGCCTTCTATGAGGAGATGACTGGCTCTGTGGATGTGAAGAAAGTGGTGGACATGATATACCTTGACTTTAGCAAAGCTTTTGTTATGGTTTTCCATTGTATTCTTGCCAGCAAGTTAAAGAAGTATGGGTTGGATGAATGGACTATAAAATTGAGATAAAGCTGGCTAGATGAACAGGCTCAATGGTTGGTGATCAATGGCTCGATATCTAGTTGGCAGCTGGTATCAAGAGGAGTGCCCCAGGGGTCAGTCCTGGGGCTGGTTTTGTTCAACATCTTAATTAATTATCTGGATGATGGAATGGATTGCACCCTCAGCAAGTTCCTGGATGATGCTAAGCTGGGGGGGAGTGGTAAATACGCTGGAGGTAGGGATAGGATTCAGAGTGACCTACACAAATTGGAGGATTGGGCCAAAAGAAATCTGATGAGGTTCAAAAAAACAAGTGCAGAGTCCTGCACTTAGAATAGAAGCATCCCATGCACTGCTGCAGATTAGGGACCAACTGGCTAGGCAGCAGTTCTGCAGAAAAGGACATGGGAGTAACAGTGGACAAGACACTGGACATGAGTGAACAGTGTGTCTTTATTGCAAAGAAGGCGAATGGCATATTGGGCAGCGTTAGTAGGAGCATTGCCAGCAGATTGAGGGAATTGATTATTCCCCTCTATTAGGCATTGGTAAGGACACATTTGTAGTATTGGGTCCAGTTTTGGGTCCCCACTACAGAAAGGACGTGGACAAATTAGAGAGAGTTCAGTGGAGGGCAGCAAAAATGATTAGGGGGCTGGGGCACATGACTTCTGAGGAGAGGCTGAGGGAACTGGGCTTCTTTAGTCTGCAGAAGAGAAGAGTGAGAGGGGATTTGATAGCAGCTTTCAACTACCTGAAGGGGGTTCCAAAGAGGATGGAACTAGGCTGTGCTCAGAGGTAGCAGATGACAGAACAAGGAGCAGTAGTCTCAAGTTGCAGCGGGAGAGGTCTAGGTTGGATATCACTAAAAACGTTTTCACTAGAAGGGTGGTCACGCACTGGAATGGGTTACCTAGTGATGGAATCTCCATCCTTGGAGGTTTTTAAGGTGCGGCTTGACAAAGCTCTGGCTGGGATGATTTAGTTGGGGTTGGTCCTGCTTTGAGCAGAGTGTAGGACTAGATGACCTCCTGAGGTCCCTTCCAACCATAATCTATGATTCCATGTTGCATGTGATCTTTAAAGAGGATTGGAATAAAAAAAGAGAAGTGGATCAGAAGTGGGAGGCATTCTGAGTGAAATCCAGCACCAGACAACCATAAGCCCTCAGAGTAGCAAATTCCTGATGGTTGAGGGATTTTGCTGGACCTTTTCCATGGAAGCCAAAGAAAAGACTCCCATTGATTTCAATGAGACTTGGATTGGGCCCTAAAAAAGTTACACTGCACAGAGGGTGGGAAACAAATAAACGTAATAACCAAGGCACAAATTTGTGGCCAAAATGCTGGTCCTTTTGCAAAAATTTCTATAACAAGCAGAATAAAATTTCAAAATGGGAGTCATTAAATGCATGATCTTCTGTAACCATTCATGTAATTTGTACTGAAATGCAATAGGACTACCCAACAAATATACATATTGCCATGGATTCTGAGAAACCAGAGAAGGATTGGTGCCTGAAAAGGGTTATTCCTTCGCTGGAGAAGAAATGAATAGACACAGACACAGAATACCATATTCTTAATTTGTTTTACTCCACGGGTGTTTGCATTCCTGATCAGGATATGGATGTCAAAAAAGGAAAAGCACAGCTTACAATTCCCAGGGGTAGCGCCGTTTTCAGAACTACAGCATCAGCTGCAGCGTTTGAATCCTTCAGCCACCCAGCAGTAGTTCTCCACACTTCGTTGCTTCTCCCGACACAGCTGTGTGTGTTTGCTTTTAACTTTGCAGCCCAACACATTAAATAGTCTCACTGGTGACGCAGTATCAGTCTAGTAACATGGCCTAGGGCCAGCTCATATCAACTCAGTACCAGAGTCTGTTTGTTGCTAGGCATATATCCATTCTCACTTTATTACACATGAGAAAGAACTTCGCCTTTAGGATGGTAAGTGGCATGCACTATTCAGGCACCTGCTAACAGTACTTGCTTGGGCATAGCTGCTAGATATCTTCATGCCTGCTAGTCCCAGTGCGGTTATTTTATCTCACTAAAGCAGTGGGGCTTTCAACCTTTTTTTCTTTTTCTAACTCCTCAAAAATTTCAAATAGAGGTGCAGACCCCTTTGGAAATCTTAGACATAGTCTGCGGAGCCCCAGGGGTCTGCGGACCACATGTTGAAAACCACTGCTAAAGTTTTAGTTTTATCTTTTTAACTTTTGCCACACCATGCTCTGATGAATGTGGTGTCATTTAAAAAGCTAAACAGTCTGGCTGATGATACACTATATCTGTTACCATTTTAGCTTCACTTCTTTATAGAGCTAAACAGCACATGTCCTACAGGCTTCAGTTCACATGGGTTATACCATCCTGATGCTACAAGGTTAGGTTCACAGGCATAGACATCTAGCCATCCTTCACTGCTTTGCATGGAGATTCATGACCTATTACCTAACATTTTCTTTCTCTCCCCTTCTCCCATTCAGTTGCCTCTAGACACAATCCCAACCCTTTACAGTTTAGGAACAACATATGTCCCAACGATATCTTGGGGAGGGAGTGTCTTATGCCATATGCCAAGTACATTTGTTTGAAAATACTAGCCATTTGACTGGCACTTCAGAGGAAATGACCACCACACAGAGGTTTAGGCAACAGTGAGAAAACAAGTTGTCAGAAAACTTCTCTGTCTCTGAGAGACAGAAAAAATATTAAATAATGTTGCTTATAAGATTGTAAGACCTGAGCTTAAATAAAAAATAAATTGCTGCGTTCTGCTGTACATATGGATAAGTGTACGGAAGAGAGGACCCTGTAACTTTTGCTGAGAATTTAATTTTATATAGCTTCAACTGATTTCACAAAACAAAGGCAGCCACTGTGTTGTTCTCTCTCATGATAAGTGACCAAGGGAAGGGAGGAATCTTGTCTTACGATGCTTTTTTGCTTTTATGAAGGGAAAACATTCCATTTAAAATCCATGTGTTGGAGGTACTAGCTCCAAAGGCATCTTTTCATGATACTGCCTTGAAAATTAAAGAATAAAATAATGAGCAAGAGAGGCATTTAAAAATGTATTAGTTATTATATTTAGAGCATTTGATATAGACTGTAGATACTCGACAATAAACATCGATTACTAAACAGGGAGAAAACAAAAATTCAAAAGTAAACAAGCTCCATGGGTTTCCTGTTTGTACCTCCCAATAGGAATCCTTATATAGAGATTTTTTTTTTGATAGAATCTCTTTCAAGCTTGTTGTTAAGGCTTATTTTCCACGTTTCTATGCTGGACAGTGGATGCAATTTTGTTTTTTATATGCTTATTTCTTGATATGTCTAGTTGCTTGAGGCACAAGCAAATGAACATCTGAATTTCAGCACACATATATTAGTGCACTGTGCTATGATTTTCTTTAAACTGTATGGCCATCTGTAACTACTCATGGCTTGCTTTTTGTGTTCTTGCACTGTACACATTTATATCATACAGACATACTTGATTAATTAAAAAGAAACCAACTTATTACATTCTTTTCTTTCAGTGGAAAATTGCAACGATACTTATCCCACAGTTCTCCCATACATTTTCTGGGGAAAATGGAAAACAATTCATACTTAAGATTATATTACCTATGTATATATTTTAGGACTTTGTAAGATGTCTTCTACTTCTATTTCATTCTTCAACTGTTGTGTAGTCTGAAGTTAGAGATTGTAGAAATATAAATAGTGAAATGTAGAATGCTACAGGATAGATATAAAACACTTCATATGCCATAGTCTTTGAATACCACATAGATATGCTTTCCCTAACACCACCAAAATATTCTGAGGATCCTCCTATTTAATGGAACCCACTTACAGCAAACTTTGATAGTGAAATTTTGCTAACATTAATGTGGAATGAAAGTTGCTTCAATGCATTTAAGTGGACTCCACTTAGAAGTCCTCTCTGCACTAGCATTTTGGGGGAAAATCTCCCACCATTACATTACCAATGGTGGCTTTACCAGTGGTAGCAGCAGTGGGAGTGCTAGTGTAGACAGGGCAGAGTTGCTTTTAATGCAAGATTGTCTAGACCTGCTCCAGTCAGTGTTAGATGACATGATGGTTAAAAAACCCCCAGGGACATGTCTCCATTAGTATTACCACCATTAGTGTCATCACTGATACAGCAATGGGAGATTTTCCAAACACACCAGTGCAGTCAGCCATAGAACTTGTCACCCCTGAGGAAAAAGGTGTTTTTAAAATTCCTATCACAGTGAGCCTAGCACTTGCCACGTCTTCACTGCCAAAAATGTGATTTTTTATAGCGAGATAACTAATATACATTAGCTACCCTGGTGTAAAATCCTAGTGCAGACAAGGCACAGGTAGTTTTTATCACAACATAGCTACAGGAGGTTAACAGTATACTATCCCGCCCCTCTGCATTTGGCCTGGCCTAGCTGTATTGCAGTAAAAACTATAGAGATGTATCTCCATTAGAATTTTTTGACAGTGAAGACATAACCATAGTTTTAACATATTATAATTCATTTTGACTAGCTAACACGTGAAAACTCCAACTGCCTTGTCTTCACTAGGGATTTTAACATTCTAGCTTGAAACAGGTTAAACAGGTTAACAGGCTCAGGCCTGGGAATAAGAAGAGCCTGGTACACCCAAAAAAATTCAGCCTGACACAGATTTGAACAACAGAGTGGGGGCACCTGTCGTCTTCATTCCCCTTTTCACTGCTGCCAGTTCAATAAAGCTGTGGTCTCTTGGCTAACATTTCTCTCTGTCTTTATCAATTCACAATGTGCTCTGAGAGCTTTGGATGGATGGTGCTATAGCACTTAGTGCAAACTTTTACTTTTTCACCTAATAGTTGAGCAACTGCACAGTGGCTCTACTTCAAGGTCTTTATTAAAGCTGTTAAGGGCTTCAAAGGGCACTAGAAATGGTTGAAGGAATTTAGCTCACAATCTGAAGTTCTGATGATCAAAAATGAAAACAGTAATGAAAACAAAATGCTAGACGTTTCCAATTCTAGATGAATGTTTTCAGCAAAAAGCTGTTGGTTAAAGGTCAGTGAGCAATTCCATTAGAAATCCTAATTTCCAGGGATTTAAACAATCTGCTCAGGTTTGAAATCCAGTGTACAAGGTTTGTATTATTCACAGGCAACATCTTTCCATCAAATTTTGTTTAAATATACTCGGCATGTTTAAGAATCCACAAAGTCCTGTATATTTATTTGTGCATCTGCTTCCTAAACTTTTTTTGCCAAATAAAATATTGCAGATATTTGGTTTACATTTCGTTTAGGGTAGTTACTTTTACTATTTCAGAAAAATTGAAAATGATAAAGCTATTTCATTTAGAAAAACTGAGCATGAACAGTAAACATTTTGACTCAAAAATCCTGACATCCATATTAAATGGGACAGACCTCTAAATCCAGTGTGTCAATAATCTGATCATGAAATAATTCTCCACAGGTAATGAAAGAATAACTTCCACTGGTTCAGTCTATTGAGTCCATGTGTAAATATTTCTCTAAAGAGAGAGTTGCACTGATCTCTGGGTCAGTGATAGGAAATTACTGGTAAGAAATTTTCTGTTCTGCTAGCAGTATTTCCCACATTTTTGGACATCTAGGACTCAGAGCTTCCAAAATTCTCCACCTCTAGGTGGGATCGGTACAGAACAAAAGGCCATTACTCAGGTAAATCACCCCCGGAAGTGCAGAGGGAGCTCCACCACAGCCGATTTTGGCTTCATCCTCTTCTTCACCTGGTGAGGTAATGATGTCAGACGATTCCTCACTCCCACCTGACGAATACAGGGCCCATCAGGACCTTTTAAAGAGGGTGGCATCTGCCTTGGATATCCAGGTGGGAGAGGTTTGGGAGTCATATCACAGGCTGATTGACATTTTAGCTGCTGTAGGACCTTCTTGGGTAGTGCACACAATAAATGCAGCAATCCTGGAGCCTACCAAAGTACTGTGGCAGACTCTGTGCTCCCTTCCCCCCACATCAAAGCAGGCTGAGTGTAGGTATCATGGACTGTCTCAAGAGCTCAACCATTTTTACATTCACTCCCCTCCAGGGTAACTGATGGTCTCAGCTGCCAATGAAAAAGAATACCAGGGGGAGTAGGCATTTAACCTGAAATCAAAGGATGCTAAAACTCTCTGCTTGACAGAAAGTTTTATCTGATACTGGCCTACAGCTCATGATTGCAAACCAGCGGGCATTGCTGAGCACTCTGACGTTAACCTCTGAGACCGTATATTAAAATGTAAAGACAGACTGTCAGATGACAAGACAAGACTTATACAGAGAGAAGAGGTTTTACTTCTATTATTTCCTAATCCTGAAAACAAAGAGAGGTCTCAGGACTCTATTAGACCTGCAACAGCTCAACAAATATCTGAGGTTTCATATGGTTTCATATGGTCATGCTGTCTTCTGCTATTCTCTCTCTGGATCACAGAGACTGGTATGCTGCCCTTGACTTCAAACATGTGTATTTCTAAGTGGCACTTCATCAAAGCCACAGGAAATTCCTCGGGTTCCTGATCAACCAATTCCACTAACAGTTCACTCTGCTACCATCTGGCCTGTCTACAGCTCCATGTGTTTCTCAAATTGCATGGCAACTGTAACGGTTCTCCTGAGGAAGTCAGGAGTACAAGTGTTTCCCTTAATGGACAACAGGCTGATAAGAAGGTGATCTCAGACTCAAGTGCTGTCCAGCATGTCTCTCCCCCAATCCACCTTCCACACTCTAGGATTGCTTATCACCACAGAGAAGTCTATTCTGTGTCCTGTGCTAAAGATGCAATTTATAGGAGTGGTCCTGGACACCATGGAAGCCAAGGCTTTTCTTCCTCTGCCAAGGATGGATAATGCAGGCCATTGGTTTAGACCTCCAGGGTTATCCTACCACAATAGTGTGAAATTGCCTCCGGCATCTGTGGCATATGGCCTCATGCACTTGTACAGCCTGTCACACCAGGCTCCATCTCAGGAAGCTGCAAGGATGGCAAGCTTCAGTGTACTTTCAGATTTTGGGTTATCTGGTGGATTGGTGGACAAACCCTTCAAATGTGTGTGTGCGAAGGGGGAGGGATTATTTGCTCCTCTTCAGCCAGCTTTAAGTCAAGTTACAGATGATTCTGCCCTGCATTGGGGAACTCACCTGGCTTCACTGAAGATGCAATGTTTATGGTCTGTACAGGAGTTAGTCCTGCATATAAATGTCAGTGATATGAGCATCATTTGACTGGCTTGTCAAGCCTTCCTTTCCAATGTCCAAGGATGAAATCCGCTTGTGCTTACAGACAATACAGCAACCACGTTCCACGTGAACAGGCAAGGACCGGTTCAGTTGATTTTATGTCAAGAGGCAGTCGGGCTGTGGGACTAATTTGCATTGACAGTTCAATCAAGCTCAAAGCCTGTCCCCTTCTGGGTGTGCAGAACAATTGGCTTTCCACTATGCTATCCCTCTTGGACAGAGCTCCACCCCTGATCCCAGACCCAGAGCTAATCTCTCAGGACCATGGCCATCTCCTCCACACCAACCTTTAGGCCCTTCATCTGACAGCCTGGATGCTCTGAGGCTAACCATCAGGAAGAGGTTTGTTTAAGAGGAGTTCAAGGTGTACTTTTAAACAATACAAAGCCATATACAAGGTATACTTATCTGGAGAAGTGGATGAGATTATCCACCTGGTCCCAGCAGAAAGGGGTTGCCCCACCCGGTCTCCAAAACATCATTTTTTCTACTATCTGTCATTCCTAAAACAACAATCTCTGGCCATTAGTTCCATCAAGGTCCATTTGGCAGCTATCTCTGCTTTCCATCCTGAAAATGATAATCATTCTATTTTTTCCAGTTCTATATCAATCAGGTTTTTGAAGGGTCTGAAATAATTATATCCTCATATAGAGGATCCTATTCCCCCCAAGGGACATGAACCTGGTGTCAAAACTAATGGTTCCTCCTTTGAACCTCTACCTACCAGTTTTTCCAATGAAGGTAGATTTTTGGTGGCAATTACTTTAGCCAGGAGAATAGGTGAACTATGTGTTCTAATGTCTGGACCTCCGTATACGGTCTTCATTCAGGACAAGATTTACTTGCATCCCCATCCGAAGTTTCTCACAAAAGTGGTGTCTTACTGCCACATCAATCAGACAATATACCTACCTTCTTTCTTCCCAAAGTCTAAAGCACATAAGGATGAGAAAAAACTCCACACTTTGGATGTCTTGAAAGCATCAGCATTCTACCTGGACAGGACTAAACCATTTAGATCATCCTTGGTAGTTGCTGGTAGGATGAAGTTTCTTCTCAAAGGAACTCATCATGATAACCTCCTGTATACTCTTGTGTAATGACTTGGCCAGTGTATCTCCACCAACCAGAGTAATAGCATATTCAACAAGATCACAAGTGGCCTCTGCAGTTTTTCTAGCTCAAGTGTCTATCCTAGACATTTTTAAGTTTGCAATGTAGTCTTCAGTTCATACCTTTGCTTCATATTATACCATCTCTCAGCAATCTAGAGATGAAGACAAATTCAGATGTATGGTCCTCCAGTCCTTATTCAAGTACACTCCGATCCTACCTCCAGCTCAAAGTGCTTGTGAGTCACCTGAAGTAGAATGGAAATGTCAATCACTTGAAGAAGAGGAAAGGATTACTAACCTGTTCCGTAACATTATTCTTTTTCCTCTGTATATCAGTCTCCGTGGTAAGAAGGACCTGAGTGGGGTCAGGAGTTCTATTTTTTATACCATCGTCACACAGCGGCATGAGCAGCAAAGGGTGCATACACCACTCTGATAGGTACTGCTGAGGGAAAAATCCCTGACAACAGTGCAGTGGGTGTGCACACCCTGAAGAAGAATGGACATGTACTATACATCTCAAAGAACACTAATTGTGGTACAGGTTAGTAATCTTTTTTGTACTCAAACATTTGCCTTCTCCCTCCACTTTCTCCATGTCTTATACATCTCCCTCCTCCCTACTAAACCAATCAGAATTTTGTAAAATAGCTTCTTCCTCCAAATACAGCCTACTCTTTGTCTGTTGCTCCATTTTGGATCAAGTGACTATTTTTTGTTTTCCCTTCCCATTGTATATCTTTGCTGTCCTTCATTTCTGCCCAGTCCTGGAAATGATCAGCTGCCCCATGCCAGACTTCGATGATAGCCTTTCAAAGTCAGGATGCTGTCTTTAACTCTTGTATTTTCTGGCAATTCTCCCTCCCTGTCCAAGGTCCCATCCGTATCACAAACCTCTGCTACACTGGTGATAACCCTCCTGATTACTAACCCTGTAAAAGTTAATTGTTTATTGCAAAACTTGATGCTGCCCAAATGATTCTAGAGACAACCAATTTTAATGATCTTTCTGTGGGAATATTTCTCCAATGTCCAAGAAAAGCTTGGTTTTCATGACCTGAATGACTTGTTTGCTCCCCTGTACTGTGATCTATTCTAGAATGATAAACTTGCCCTATGATTTGACACCTTAACCACATTTCACTCCTACTGATTCTGATCTCCAAGAGAAATCCAGAAATGAAATCAGCACAGGTATTGTAGTACAAAATTCTGTCTCAATGCATTTAATGACACATCTTTTAAATGTTATTTAATTAAGAGTATACATGGGTTATGTTTAGTCTTAGGTGGCAGTAGTAGGAGTACGTGGCTCTGAAAGTGAAGATAGAGTGTGTTATGCTTTTACAAGTATTTCCCTAAGGGAAATGTCCCTAAGGAACATTTTTATTAGCAGCACTAAGAGGTTGGCTTTTCAGAGGAACTGAAGATTATCAGAAACTGGATATAGTTACAGCAACATTATTACCAGAAGAAATAACAAACTCACTATCCTCATAATTGATGGCCTGAATGATTTCATTAGGGAGAGTCACAGCCATGCTACTACAAGCTTTGATCTCCTCTGTTCTCATAAACTACGCAGGGTTGGCTTGAGTCTGTGTTTTCAGGGGAGACCTTTTGGGAAATAATGGGTGCTATAGGAATAGGTCAAAGTAGATTCCCTCTTTCTTCTGAATTAGTGAACTAACATCCCAGAATTGTGCTAGGAAACCTGTACCCTAGAGGGGCTGTTGTTTGAAGGTCATATAAAACCTTAGTCATGATGACTTGTGGTCATTATAAATATCTCATAACATGCTTGGCAAGATTAAGGGTGTTAATCTCATTGTTCTGGACAGTTTCCAGTTTGGCTAATTATTATACAATCCCTCCCCCCATTTCCTCTTTAGTTTCATTTGGAAACAGTAGTCTTCAGTTGTCCTATACTGTTGAATAGCATTGCTGTGCACTGTTGAACCTTTTCCATTGACCTCTCCAAGGGTGGCTACATTTCACTGGTGGGTGAAGTGATTCATATAATGCATTACATTATTTTGGGATCTATCTGAGTGAAGGCACTACATAAGTTTAAGATCAAAGAGACATGGTGAGGTGTCAGTTTTTAAACAGAGCTCCCCATTTTTATGGCATAAGGTCATTAACACTGAGAACTCTCAACAGTAGTTTTATTTTCCTGGCTTATGTTTCTACTGTTTCTTATTTTTTGTAATAGTGGGGGAAAGGGGGGAACAAAACAAAAAATGTAAGATTTTCAAGGATAAGACAGAGAAAAGACAATTCTTGATAACAGAAATATAATCATAAAAAGGAAAGCTACTATGAAAGCAATATCCTAAATAACAGTCCTGATAACAAAATGTATTTTAATAGCATTTACTTAAAATAAATGCTTCTCTCTTCTCATGTCATGGCATGATATTGCTGATCTCAGAGAATATAAAATGGCTGGATTGGCAAATGCAAGTTCCAGAAAGCGGGATTAATCAGGCAAAGTAACCATGTGAAGGCAGTGCTAATACATTAGAGAGGATGAGAGAGAGATGGAAGTCTGCCAGTTGCCTAGTTACAAAAAAAATTTAACAGTAGAGCAAGAAGATAGCAAAGACATATTCTCCAGGAAGCAAATGAAAATAGTGTTTATATCTACAGGTGTCTGAAATTCTGAAAAGTTAGCTCATCTCAGATTCACTTTAAAGTTCAACTGTATTTTAAAAAAATAAATGCTCTAGTTCTCTGAATACTTCAACTAGGTTAAATCTATTTCTTTTCAAATACAAAACATTAGATAGGATCTAAAACTCCAGAGAGAGGTTTACTTTTTCTATGTCCCTACTTTATTGCAAAGAATTTAGTGATACGGATTCAAATTCATCCCTAGTTTTGAAGTAGAGCAACTTTCGGTGTTTTCCATGAACACTGCTTCCTCTTATGCCAGGAATTAATTTGTGTCCCCTATGTCTAGTTGACTAGTACAATGGCCCAGTTTTCAAAAGGATGTCTTAAAGGACCTCTGGATCGCACATTGACACACCAACTGGCACATGGATATGTAAATGAGTGGTTACAATCGAGAATGGGTGTCAAAGAGGGTGTCCAAATGGGTGTATCCAAACTGAAAATGGATCTCTATCTGCACACACACACACACAAACGTGTGCATATACATGTACACACACACAGGATGTTTTATTTTCAGAAGAGTAACAAATATGATGATAATGTGAAAAGGAGTAAATTCATTGCAGCCCCCCGATCTGAAATGCCCTCGTCTCTCAGTGAGTAGATTTAATAGCCCTCAAAGGTCCTCTATTTCTTCTTAAATAAACTACTCATTAGAGTTGTATCAGCTGACGTCATTCTTATGCTCATTAAACTCATGAGAGCCTTGTTCTTATGTGTTGCAGAGCAGATGAGCAAAGGAAACTCAGGGCCACACTGAGCTAAGGATAAAGCAGCACCTAGAGCCAGGCAAGCCTGAGGAGCAGTCCAGGGAGCAGAGCTGAACAGAGCAGCACCGAGAGACGCAGCCAGCCAGCAGCAGAGAAGCTGCCCAGGGAGCAGAGCTGTGCTGGGACCAGACAGCAGCAGCCGCGCTGAGGCAGAGTGGGGCTGGAGCTGGAGCTGTCTAGAGCTGGGTTCGGTGAGCAGCTGGGAAGAGTGAGGGGGACCCAGGGCAGAGGTTCTGGTGCAGGGAGATTCCAGCGGCCAAGAGGCCATGCAGGTCAGACTTGGAGATGGATTATGACCCTGATGGGGGCCAACACTTGGAAGAAGGGTCCTGCCACCTAGAGCCTGGGGGCATGTGGCCACTGCCAGAGCAAGTGTCTGACCCACTGAATCCCTGCAGCACAGCCAGGGACTGGGCAGGAGGCCTGGGAGGTGTGAGACACAGACTGTGAGCTTCCCTTACCCCCAGAGAGAGACGCTCTGTGTGGTGTCCCTGTGCTGAGGGGTGGCATTAGGTGTTTTCCCTTAACCTTCCTCAGGCTACATCTACACTGACGACGGCAAAGTCGCCGCCGTCAGGTCAATTTATCCGGATCAATTGAGCAGAAGTGGAGACCTGCAAACGACCGGAAACCAACGCTACTAATCCACCTCCGCCAAAAAGCGTAACGCTGCATCAGTGGGAGGGCATTTCCCATCGGCGCAATGAACTGAAGACACTGCGGTAAGCAGAAGTTAGGAAGTTGACAGGCAATACGCAAGCTACTCTACTCTTGCGTATCTCCTGTCAACTGCCACCGAATTTCACAGCAAGTGTAGACATAGTCTCATTTTTTCCTTATATTTTTTATTGATTACTGTTTAATAAATTGTATTGCTCTGGCCCATGTGCAATGATCAGTGGATCAGGGAAGCGTCCAGTGTGCAGAGAGTACCCCAGGGTGGGAACACCCTAGCCCCTGTCCTAAGTGACCACAACAAGGTGGGGGTCGAGCCCCAGGATTCCTGGGCCCAGCCTTGTCAGGGTTATGAGGACCTTGTCACACAGGAGAGTGGAGGGGGAGTCCTCAAGATCATGCAGGCCTCTGGGGAAAGAGAGTGGGAGCGAGGACGCAGATCCTTTCACTAGCCAACTTCACCGGGGTAGTTTATGAGCCAGGAAAGTTCCCCATTACCCTGCTTACAATAGGGACACCCGCAGCAGAGCCGTGTAAAACTCAAAAGTGCTGCGGCAGGCATAGCAGAAGGCAACGGAGGCAAATAATTGCCTCTGGTCAGGAGCCGCAGACATGCCGCTTCTACAAGGAGCGGGTTGGGACCAGGGTGGTGGTGAAGCACCCCACTGAGCTCACCTTATAGTCCTGTGTTCATAACGCACAGCACAATACTGAAGAACAGTGCAGGATCCAGGCTTTCTGATACAAATGGCTGGCTCACAGGATACCACTGCAGTTGAAGAGCAGCTGGAAACCTAGTAGAATGCCTGTGGAATGATGGGATGAGAAACCTGCATCATATGACACTGAACCTTCCCCCATGAGGCATTGCAAACACTTCCCAAAATACCCTGTGGCCAGTTGCACAGTGGGATATCTACCCATGATGCACTGCTCTTTGTGTAGATGCAAGAGCTGCTATGCTCTCCGCCGACACAAGAAGCACAGTGTGGTCATGCAACAGCAGTTCAATTACAGTGGTGGCTGTACGTTGACATGACTTAAGGCGATTTAACTTTGTAGTGTGGCCATAGCCTAAGTAAGTAAGCAAGCAAGTAGTCAGTAGGATCAGTCTGGTTTCTTTATTTCAGTTAACTCAGAATGGGTACTAACTTTCCACCATTTTGTCATTCTCTTTTTTTCTTCCTAGGGACCTTTCCCAAGTTCCCTCTTGTATTCTTAGGTTTATATTGCACTTATTGATTCTTCTATTCAGTTTAATTCACAGTAGATACAACAAGCAGTCTGGCTGGAATTTGAAAGACGTGTTTCTTGCTGGAGTGCTACTTTTTGTTCAAAACATTAATTGGGACTTTGGGCCTAAATTATAGAGAGCTGCCTACTCACGACTTCCACTGAGGTTGCTACGTGCATGTTGGAAAAAATCTAGGTTATATGCTTTGTTGCTGCTGTAGGCCAAATGTATAGCATAACAGTGGCTCCTTGCTTTCCTCCATGTCCCTACAAGTTCACTGTGCATCATCCTCCCATCCCCATCTATTTCAAGGACTCCTGCAACACACTCTGTCCCCTTCTGCTCTGTGCTAGGGACTCTATGTGACTCCAAATTTCCTTCCTTTACTCATACCAGGGTCCCTCATTTCCTCCTCCTGTACAAGGACCTCTAAGTGTGTCTCCCTTCTCCTATGCCAGGGACCCCATTTCCCCTTTCTCCACCATGTCAGGGGATG
Source organism: Emydura macquarii macquarii (assembly GCF_026122565.2). NCBI lineage: Eukaryota > Metazoa > Chordata > Testudines > Chelidae > Emydura > Emydura macquarii. Next base: position 12,376,393 of record NW_027130520.1, on the reverse strand, counting down.
TATGTCCCGCAGGCTCCATCTACCTCATACCATTGTCCCCCATTCTCCCCACCATGCCATGGGCTCTAAAAAAACCCCACTCCCCTGACTGATGTAGATTTGCTGGCCTAAACCCCAATGTAGAAGCAGCAACATCAACAGACGAATACTTCCATTACTGCAGATAATTTTGTTTGGGGAGTTAATTTCCTGCAGCAATGGAAAACTCCCTTCCATCAGGGTAGGATGCATCTATATGATGGAGTTATGCTGGCATAATCTCTGTAGTAGACACAGCCTATAAATACTCACCAGCAACCATACACCCTACAAAAAATCCTACCCAGGAACCTATCCCTGCAACAAGCCCTGTTGTCAGCTCTGCCCACACATCGTCTCTAATGACATCATCACTAGTCCTAACCACATCAATCACACCATAAGGGGCTCATTCACCTGCATATCCACTCATGTTATATATGCCATCGTGTGCCAGCAATGCCCCTTTGCCATGTACATTGGCCAAATTGGACTATCACTACGCACAAGGATAAATGGACACAAATCAGACATAAAAAATAATAACATCCATAAACCAGTGGGAGAACACTTTAATTCCCCAGGGCGTTCTGTCTCTGACCTGAAAGTTGCTGTACTTCTCCAAAAAAACTCCAAAAACAGACTTCAAAGAGAAACTGCTGAGTTAGAAATGATCTTCAAACTTGACACATTCAAACTGGGTTTAAACAGAGACTTGGAGTGGCTATCTCACTACCAAAGGTAAATTACTTTGCTCACCCATTCTCACCTCCTACTCAGTGGTCGTCATTAGGTCTTAAGTACCGGACTCCACCTCCCCCATTGTTCTCAATGCACCTGTATATCTATAAGATGCCTCTGTGTTACCTATTTTCTGTATTACTGCATCTGAAGAAGAGAGCTGAAGTCTCTCAAAAGCTTATGCCTGCAAATATTAAATTTGTTAGTCTTTAAAGTGCCACAGAACTCTCGTTGTTTTATCATTATTCAGTTATTTCTCTCCCATGGAGAAATTAATCCAAGAAATTAACTTGTCCACTCTGAAGCCAGGAAGATGCAGGAACATGATGCCCATGTATTCTAATAAAGGACAACCATTTTACAGGCCAAGTCTGAATAAAACTGGGGTAATTTGGGTGCAATAGAGCTATCTACTCAACGGATAAAATTTTTGCTGTAATAGGAGCAGAACTCAGCAATACTGCCTTAGCACAAGCTTTATAGGCTAAGCATCATGACCCACAGCCTACTCCCAGTGTGAGGCTCCTCCCATGAAGTCCAATTGGCAGAGTTCTAGTGCAGCTGATTGGCCCACTGGTCCTATTTAAGCCAGCAGCAGGCCCAGGAAGCTATCTGAACAGCTGGGCACTGTTCTTCTTTGGATTGTGTGCCTGTGCCTTGCTGTCCTGACATGGTATGACTCTTAGCATCTGACTTGTGGTTCTGAACTCCAGTTTGTGTCCTGTCTTTGACACCTCGTGGCCTGGCCCTGACTTGTGGTTCTGATCTCCAGTTTCTCTCCTGCTTCTGACCTCCAGGATTCTTGGCCCAGCTGACTGTGACTGCTGTCTCATGATGACAGCCTGTGGGTTTGACTGCCCAAAACCTGGCTGTGACTCAAAGGAAGAAGCAATTATTTTGTGTGTGTACACACACGGTGTTCTTTCTCAAGATATTGTGTGTTTGTGTGCGCACACAATGCTGTATGCCCTCTGGTTGTATCTAACCTAAAATGGCAGCTGCCTCTATAGCAGGAAAGATCATTTAAAGGGGATGAACCCAGAAAACAAGTACTCAAGGGTACAAGTTACTTATATGACAGAAATAAGTTTTAATAAGGAAGTGCTTATTTGGTATGTTTTACAAAGCAGAATAGGTGAGCATTAACTTTTTGTTTGGGGCGGGAGGGGTGTGGTATGGAACAATGGAGAATGGAAGAAGCCACAGGCTTGTTTTGGACAAACAGCTAATACACTGCTTCACTTGCCCACCTTGAATGATTCCTTAAGGGAAGAAGATATTTGCTAGTAAATGAAGGCACTATTACATTCCCAAAGCTCAAAACTATACTATATTGCAATAATAGTGCATTTTATGCTAATACTATATGGCACTGGATGTTGGCTGATCTGACATCTAGTTTCCTACAGTATTCTTCCAACCTTTTGCCCCTGCAATATAGTAAGATCTTAGCAAAACAGCAGACAGTTGAAAACTCCCACTGTTTCAAATGTAGTTTCACATCTTCTATTCAAATTCACTCCCTGTGCTTCATACAGGTTTGACCTATTCTGCAGATGCTGAATTAACACATAACCAGATGTACATTTTGCTCAGACATCAGCAATTAATTGTACTGTGCATCCCAGCACAGGAAATAATAAAATCAAAGGGGATTTACCATTCAGGTATTTGTTAGTTATAGCATGAAGTTGAGATGTTCTCTATAGACACTAGCCAAAATTTGAAAATTTTAGGTAACTAAGACTGTAGTTAAGCATTTAAATTGGTAGCCTGATTTTTCAGAGGTGCTGAGCAACCACCACTTTCACTGAGAACTGAGGATGCTGTCAGCACTTCTGAAGATCAGGCCTTTGGGTTAGCTGCTTATCTATGGATTAAGGTACCTAATCTGACACCTACATTTAAAGAGCTTGACATTTGTGCTTTTCTTTTCCCATCTGCAGTGTGAGTAATGGGTAGAAATTGTTTACCTCAAAACCATATATATTCACAATATATTTCACACTAGCCATATTTTCTGTCTGAGGAGCTCAAATATTTTCTTGCTGCTGGCATTTTGATACTGAAGAAATAAGGGAGGAATAAAGTTCTCTTTAGAGAGCTCCTGCTTATCTGCTCATAGCTGAACTACCAACAGGAATCTGAGCTATCACTATGATTTTTCTTCTTTGAAATTACAGTAGTCATATCATTAACTAAGGAGGAGAAAGAAGGCAGAGAGGATCATCCTTTGGAAAAACACAACAAAAGGGAATTACTTGCACCCTTTGAGATGGTCAAAATTTGTTTTCCAATAGAAAAATGACTTTGTTTTTAAATAAATCTGGAGCAAATGTTTTTACATAACATAATACATCATGTTAATTGGAACATATGATAGTTCCTAACACGAGAGACTCAGGATTGGACTAGAAGGTGAGGTTACAAGTTAAAACTGAAATGCAGTGGTAAAGATGTCATATTTCTTTGTTTTTTAAAGGTTGAACTTCTTTAAGGTGACTACACCACCATTGGTTACTCAGGATTCCCAGACAATGTCTGCAGTGATAATCAAATTTGCGTTCATCACCACAAATTCCATTACTTTCACATTCATTTATAGAGCCCTTGAATCAAATTCTGCTCTCTGTTACTCTGAGGTGACTCCACTGAGAGCAGAATTAAATTGAGTCAGGATTACACCCAGGGTGTTTAAGTCAATGGGAGTGCTGTCATTTACTTTAGTGCAGGTAGAATTTCACACCTTATGTTTTGATAAAGATACATTCAGTATCTAAATACATTCCTGTGTTTTAAACTTCCTGCACAGATATGATGGGACTTAGGTCCCAGATCAGCTTTGTCTAGCTTTCAAAATCACTCATTTATTGTGCAGTCCTTTTGTCTCAGGGATGTGAATTCCAACGGAGAAGGATATAGTCTTGGCTTCAACTGCTTCCAGAACATTACTTGGAAACTCTCAGAATCTCAGCGTGCTAGAGTTGCAACAGGGGTTGTAAGGATTTCTGCATGGCAAAAGTATGCAAGTCCACATGCTAACATTCTGATGGCAGCTTCTGTTGTTTAGATCACTGCCACCTGCAACCTGCAAATTTTATATTATTTAATTGAAAGCCTAGAGGGCAGAGTGATGGAAGCCCTCTATGTACATAAGGTTGGTTGGTGGATAGATTAGATTACAGAAAAACTTACTTCCTGCAGAGAGCAGTGATTCACCAAAGAAACTATATCAACCCCATCACCAATAGGAGAGGGATGGTCTGTGCGGGCCCAAGAGAACAGCATGTTTGTGTTCTTATCCTGGCTCTCAGATTGATTCCTTCCTTGGCCTTGAGCATGTCATACAAAAACTGCCTGCTTTAGAGAAATTGAGACGGGGGTTTAGATGATGTCCATGCTGAAGTCCTAAAAGGGAACCATTTTTAGAGCTCCAACTAGAGCATCCATGACGATACTCCTTCCTCATCAGGTCAAATTAATCAATACTTGCCAAGTGCTTTGAAGATGAAATACACTACACAAGTCCTACATATTAATGATATGAGCTGCTGAAGTCCTTCCTCATTCTCTCTATTATGATTGAGGCAGGTGCGACTGAGCGTATGGATTTGTTTTTATCTTTCCGGTTAAAACAGATGGACTCTCTGTGGAGCACAGCTAGCATTTAAGAGAGATCTCCCCACAATTTGGATTAATTTAAAAGGTTAAACTTTAGGTGTGCGGGAGGAGGGAATCCAAAGCTGAGGTACTGATGGGGCTCTTTAGGTCTGCTTCCTCCAGCGCTTGACAGTGCCTTCAAGCTTGCAATATTTAAATGTTTTGTAAATTAGGCCCTGAGTATCTCATCTTTCGCAGGAAAACATTCAGTTCTAATTATTCAGCCAAACATGAAAGTGAGCCTCGCTCTAAGCAAGCAGACAGTCTGCAGTGCTGATTAGCCACCCAAGAAAAAGAGTCCTGCAGCTTTGATTGTTCATTCAGTTGGGAAAAGAGCTTCTAGCTCTAATAAAACCAAAACCCCCTGTATATTGCTGTGAAGTTAGGATATCATTCTGCTTTGAGAATTACAGAGCTTAGGAACTGCATGTCATGAGCAGGGGAACTGATGTGTTATGGTCCTTCAGTCACTAACAAAGAGAATTAAATGCATTAAAGCTGTGGTAAAGAAAGTTACACTACTTTTGTCGAAAGTAGGAAATTCATTTGATAAGGACCACATTGCCATAGATAACCTGTGAATTGCTGATATGCTGCTGGTTGCTGGTATCTAGACCAGCATTTCACCAAGTTTTAAAAGTCAATTCCCTTTTCAGAAAAAAAATGAAATCAATTCTATCCCCCTTCAACCTCACCATTATTAAAAGCCTACCCAAAATGAGCTGTCACTTTGGTAGATAGCATCATACTTTGGAAAATTATACATTCTTGCTTCTCTTACATACTTTGATGGGCAATGAAATAGTTAACAAAATTGACATTTTTGATATCAATGGCATCTAAATTAGCACCAACTGAAATGAATGAGGGCATCTGCACCTCAGAGCTGTTGCTTCAGGATCTCTGCAACTCAGGCAGTGATTGCTGCATTGGTAACTACACTCAGGTGACCATATGAATGTTTTTTTCACAACCACAACAGCTAGTGACATTTTTTAAAAACTGAAAGTTGACATATGGAGAACAATTGAGGCTTGTCCATGCCTTCTTGCTAGCCCTTCCCACCAGCAGTGAGTACCCACACCTTTCAAAATGCTGATATAGGTGATAATCTCCTTTATAACTAATAGCAAGTTAATAGAACTGTAGCAATTCTTTACAGCCATTAATAGCCAGAAGCTATAATAACCAGAGGCACTTTGTTTGCCTTTGCATTGAATCCCCAGGCCCTTCAGACACAATTATAGAATGAGGTTTTCTTGTAATGAATAATAAACACAGTAATCTAAGGTCTGTAGTTGGATTTCACCTTCTTTCTTTTTCTGTTTAGTTACAAATCATAATTCATAGTTTCTAAGGCCAGAAGGGATCATTGTGATTGTCTGGTCTGATCTCCTGTATATTTCAAGCCATAGAACTTCCCCAAAATAATTCCTAGAGCAGGTCTTTTAGAAAAACATCCAATCTTGATTTAAAACTTGTCAATGATGAAGAATCCACCACAACCCTTGGTAAATTGTTCAAATTGCTCTCACCCTTAAAAATGTACTCCTTATTTCCAGTCTGAATTTGTCTATCTTTAACTTCCAACCATTGGATCATGTTATATCTCCCCTTGCTAAACTGAAGAGCCCATTATTAAATATTTGTTCTCCATGTAGGAATTTATAAACTGTAATAAAGTCACCCCTTATCCTTTGATTTGTTAAATTAAGTAGATTGAGCTCCTAGAGGCATGGTTTCTAATCCTTTAATCATTCTCGTGGATCTTCTCTGAACCCTATTCCAATTTATCAACATCTTTTTTGAATTATCAGCACCAGAACTGGACACCGTTTTCCAGCAGTATTGTCACCACTGCTAAATACCGAGGTACTATATAACATCTCTACTGTTAGTCAAGATTTCCCTGTTTATGCAGACCAGGATGCATTAGCTCTTTTGGCCACAGAATGACACTGGGAGCTCATATTCAGTTGACTTTCTACCACAACCCTCAGATCATTTGCAGAGTCACTGCTTCCCAGGATAGAGTCCCCTATCCTGTAAGTATGGCCCACATTCTTTGTTCCTAATAAGAACTAACACCCAGTCCTGTGAAGTGTTAAATGCCTTCAACATTCATAAACTTCAGTGGGAACCGAGAGCATCACAAAGGATCAAAGCAGAAATCTTTGGCTCAAAATGCCTGATTCTCAATGATACTGGGAGGTTTTAGAAGGTACAAGAATTTGTATATAAGGAAAAATGTATAGAGCATCCAACATTCAGTGGGCTTCAATATTACACAGTATACACAAAACACACTATTATTGTAAGTACTCCATGGCTTCAACTGCTGATGTAATATCTTTATCTATGGCAATTATTTCCTGTAGTGCTTTTAGGGCTGATGCTGAAAACAAATACTACTGAACCTAATGCTTGCTTCTAGAGTATACTCATTGATTTCTATGGCTATGCTCACCACAGTTACAGCTGCACTTGGTGGTAAGTGTCTGCATGATCTGGTTTTCTAGACAGTAATTATTACTGTAAAATTCCAATTTTTATTGATTTTATTGAAAGTTATTGAGATACATGAAAAAGATTTATGTGAAGAAAGTCAGTTCACAGCTGCACAGACATTTTGCTCACAGCACATTTCTCCTAAACGGCACTTACACTAAACTTTACTTACACTACCATCCTTGTTGCTGTTGTGTCTCAGCTATTTTCTTAGGGCCAGTGTGAACCACCCACAATGGTGAGAATTTATTCACATGAATAGTTCTATTGACTTTATTGAGGCTATGCATGTGAGTGTGAGAGTCATGACGTTGTCATCTGGGCTTAAATTAGTTTTTGTAACTACAGGAAACCTTGAGCCAATTTTTTTCTCTGTCTATATCCATGTAACTCTGATGACAGAATTTGGCACTTTCTAAGCAGAAATATGTTTTCCTTTTTTTTTTTTTTTTTTTTTTAATGCATTTTTGCCGCTCTGATTAAAACATCTCAAATTTTTTGCTAAGGGCTTTGAAGAGAGGGACTATGCAGAACTACATATGTGGATTGTAATAATGCTGGATTAGTTTTGCACAGTTCCCAGTCATCACGGCAGGGAATGATTCATGTGACATTTTCTCTTCTTATTACAATCTTTGTCACAAAAATTAGGTTTTAAATTCCTTAGTCATTCTGCAGAAGACAGCACTTTGATCTTTACATTGTTTTACAATTTAATTACAGAGAAAATTCTCCCCACTTCCCCCATCCCTTGTTCTTGTTTTACAGATTCACTTACTAATGAGAAGAAAGTGGAAGAGAAAACAGCGGTAATGTTCTGCATTTACATAGCTCCTTTCTCACAGGCTTCTATAAACTTTAATTCTGAAGCCTCATAAGGGCATAATTATATAGTCCCTGCCAAGGCATAACTCCTATTGATTACAGTGACTTCAGAGGGCGTTTTTCAGGAGTCAGAACAGCAAGGTCTGGCCCCTATCATCCTAATTTACAGATGGCCAAAACAGAATCCAGAGAGATGAGCAGACATATTTTCAAAGAAGATGTTTCAGGTACATAGCAAGAAGTCTGAGTACTCAGCTATGGACACTGTAGTAAACATAGGAATTTCATAGGTGAGGGTGAACGGTTTTGGAATATTGAAAATGTTAATGTTCATGTGATCTTGGCATGCATAAACAGGGGAGTATTGAGTAGGATTAGAGGGATTATTTTGCCTTTGTATTTGGCATTGGTGCAACCGCCGCTGGAATATCGTGTCCAGTTTTGGTGCCCACAATTCAAGAAGGATGATGATAAATTGGAGAACAGCCACAAGAATGATTAAGGATTAGAAAACATGCCTTATAATGATAGACTCAAGGAACTTGGTCAATTTAGCTTAACAAAGAAAAGGTTAAGTAATGACTTGATTACGCTCTCTAAGTATCTACATGGGGAACAAATACTTAATAACGGGCTCTCCAATTTGGTAGAGGAAGATATAAGGTGATCCAATTGCTAGAAATTGAATCTAGACAAGTTCAGACTGGAAATAAGGAGTAAAATTTTAATGGTATGAGACAATTAACCATTGGAACAATTTACCAAGGATCATAGTGGATTCTCAATCACTGACGATTTTTAAATCAAGATTGGATGTTTTTCTAAAAGATCTGCTCTAGGAATTATTTGGAAGAAGTTCTAGGGCCTATGCTATGTAGGAGGTCAGACCAGATGATCATAATGGTCCCTTCTAAGAATTTCATAGAATCTATGAATTGATGAAAAATTCATTTCCTACTCTAGGTGTGAAAGCTGCCTGCACAGCCATCAACATTTTCCAAAGCCAGCTGTAATACTATCTTCCTGCTTTACACTGCTGCCCATCGCTGCAGCATCTGAGTGCCTTCCACATCAAATTGGTAGCTCTAGCCAAGTCCCTAGCTGACTTCCTGGAGTCTCCAGCACTTCTTTTTAAATTGGGGGTAAAAACTAGGAGATGGGGTTTGTGCTTTTGATGTTTTAGAATTTTTCAATTTACATTTTTGTTTGTTATATGAGATTACGGTACCCAGCTACTGCTAACCACATGTCATTTCACCCCTCTCCTGCTGTGGTCTCCAAACCCTCTGCAAAGAGCCATGCTGGGTCAGTTTGGTGACCACCAAATAATAAAGATCCTAGAATTATAGAGGAGACATAGAGCTGGAAAAGGTATTTTACAGATAAGAGTGAACCCTCATTTAGCTCATATGATGCTAGCTCAGGTCAGGAACAAACAAAGTGCTGGAGACAAGGGATGTATGTACTTTGACCCCAAAATGATACATTGCTATAAAAAGGAAAATGGTAATATTCTTTGCCTACTGCACCCCAGAAGACAGAACTCCACGATGTCCCAGGTTGCACAATGAACCACTGTCTAGTAGGTTCTGCTCTGTGAGATGCAAATGGAAATTCATGGAGTCAAACCTGCATGATACTGCAACACCTACACATAATGTCGCAGTGCCTCTCACTCAGTTTTGGCCTCGTTGCCAACTTGTCATGACAGGGGGCTGGCAGGGCCAAACCTGAGCAGGCAGTGGGGTAGCTAGAGGCTGCTGCCAGCGGTACGCGCTGTGAGTAATGTGGAACTTCTGGCTCTGCTTCCACAAGCCTCCCCTCTGCTCCTCTAGCTGCTGCTGGGCTTCTTCATCTCCCCTCTCCCAGGCCCGAGTTGGGGGCTGAAGGGCAACTCTTCATTGCTCTGCAGGGTGTGGCAGGCAGGAGGAGCAGAGGAGCGCTCTCACTGCTATCGATAATGCAGGAGGGAATAGGGCCACTTTGAGCTGCTGGGCTCTCTGCATCCTTTCCTTTCCCCAGACTCCTCTTGTGAGACTGGTGTCAGTCCTGAGGGCTGGGGAGAGTAGAGCCAGCTCTGCCTGCTTCCTGCAGCAGCTCTGATTAGCTGTTCTTCTGCAGGAGGTGAGGCAGTCAGGAAGACAGCCAATCACATGGGAGTTTCCCACAGTCAGAGGTGAAATTTGGAAGATGTCTGGAGCTTCTCGTGTTATTTGGAGACCTGCTCCAGCCCTGGCCAAACTCAGATTGTACAGGGAGATTTTAATGGACTAGTAAAAGGGCCAGGGACCACTAACAATATTATAATATTGATTATCATACTTGCTGCTAATAGCAGCCAAAATCGGTAGGCCTTTTTGCAGGCCTGTGCAGCCTTAGCACGACTAAGCCAGGAGAGGAGGGGAGCCTTTTGCTCCAGCTTTATCTGACTCTGTGCCCTACCCCTTCCCCCGATGAAGTCTCTGGTGAATGCGCTGGGTCTGTATTTCAGGAGAAAAGTGAGAAGCTTATCTATATTTAGTCTCTGGATGGATTTCTTATGGCCTCAAGGCTCGAGGATTCTGCACAAACACATCTGGCTAATTAGTGATCTGAGGAAACCTCTTGATTAGCTTTTGAAACTGCTTGCCCAACAAGTTTTCTTGATGTGTCATAGTCAACTAAGAAGAATAAATGGGGGCAGGAGGAGAGGTTTGGACTCTTGGGGGATCTTATCTTGAACACAGTTTGGGGTCCCTACCAGCAGATGAAAGACAAGTCAATTGGAAGGCTGCGACTGTACCATTCTAGAGCCACCCCAAACTTTGGTAATTACTGTGGGTTGGGGGTGTTTTACTAACACACGGACATGTGTAAGTGCTTGAGACTAAGTAAGTATAGCTTTAAGTGAAAGCACTGTTGTGTTGTACTGTTCATGCCAACCCATCTATCAGCCAGATGGCTGTGTCTCCATTGAACTATTTCCTGACACCAACTCAAACAGACTAAGGTTACCAAGACATTTGGGTTTGAAGAACCCTGGGTAACAAGATGACTCATGAAGAAATCATGAGTTGGCAACACTAAGTGACTTAGGAACACAAGTCCCATTGCCTTTTAATAAGACACATTTTCCTAAGCTTCTTCAGCTCTTTTGGAAATCCTACCTTTTATATTCTTTTTCAAAGGCACTCGGCTCCCATTTAGGTCCTAAAACTTGCCAAAAGTGTCTCAGTATAAGCTGCAGGGTGCTGAGCCCTTGACAATCCAACCCTGAGTGCTTTTGAAAAAATCTAGGTTTCAGAGTCACATTTTCAGTCCAGTCTCAATGGGGCTACTATTTTTGAAGATGCAGAGGTGCAAGCACCAGTAATTATGCTCATAGTTTTGTTCCTGTGATTATTTGCTCCTTGACTGTACTCACAAATCAGGGACTTTAGGTAGTTATATATAACAAATGCCCTCAAATCTTCTCTCTAGTCCTTTTGCTTACAAAGCCAAAGGAAAGAAAAGGCCTTGACATTATGTGAACAGTAAAAACAGTCAAAAAGTCCATCATAAATAAGATAACAATTAAAAAAACAAAAATGAAAACAGTAAGATAGAAATTAGCAAAATCATGATGGTATCCCAAACACTGAAAAGGATATGCGCAGAGGTGAATTATACATTCAGAGTCCACTGCCATCTGTTCAGAATGAGCATCTCTGGAAAAGGGATTAAAATATCTGTTCCCAAGATAAACTGCTTAAGCACTGAAAGGTTTCTTGGAAAATGCAAACTATGGAGTGTATGAACCAGGAAAAATCCTTTGTGAAATAGAATCTAGGAACAGAAATAATCTGAAAACTTGTATAAAGCACACACAAAAATAAATCTGAATTCAAAGAAATCATTTGGGAAATTAACTTCTTCAATATTTGAGGGATTTATTGGTCACATTGAATAATAGTGGCACTGCTGCTCTTTCCCAAAGTCAAAGTTTCCCAAAGTCTTGTGGGGTGTTATAGTTTTTTGTTTCCAGTTTATCATGGAGACATCATGGAGTTCAGATTTGAAATCCTGATTCAAATTGCTCAAAAATTTAGAGGTGTTGGAGATGGGGGTTTTGTTCGGGCATATCTGTAGAAAATGGAGATTGCATCAGCTCCACTAGCAGGCATGAATCCTGAATGTTTATGCTTCTATCTACCAATCCTGTGCCTTGCACAAGGGAAGACTTGTATAAGGTCCAGTCAAATTCTTAAAATTGCAACTTTACTAGTAGCTAGAGAACCTGCACCTGGAAGTAAACTGACAGATATACTAGTTTATACAGGTTCTAAACTGAACATAATTTTCTTACCTATCAAACTATTGGGAAAGCCAACTGAATAAAAAAAATCCAACTTGAAATTCCTGATTTGTGTTATCTACAGGACAATGGGGAGAGGAAAACGAATTGACCAGAGACAAAGACTAACAAATCACTGAGCAAACATCTTTTGCAGGTAAATATTGAAAATCACTCAACTAACATACTGGATATAGGTTCAAACTACAGCATAGCAGATTTAGATTAAATCCCAGGAAGCTCCCTAACTGTAAGAACAATACGACCATGGAACAGATTGCCTAGAGAGGTTGTGGAAGCTCCTTCACAGGAGGTTTTCAAAAGGAGTCTGGATAGCCAGCTGTCTTGGATGGTTTAGACACACAAAATTCTGCATCTTGGCAGAAGGTTAGACTAGAGGACCCTTGCAGTCCCTCCTAACCCTATGATTCTATGCTAAAGAAGCAAATTTGACTAGGGATCAGGGAGTTTGAATCCACTGTAAGAGTGGAGCTCAACAAAATTACTTTACTAAAATAAATGCATAACATCCTTATGAGATGTCCTACACAGTCACTCAGACCATGCCTTCATTCCTTGCTGGAGATTTTTCTCTGTCTCTTTTTGTGCATCTGAGACAGGTATGTAGTACTGCTTTTTCTGTCTGCTAGGAACAAACATCTCTGAAATCCTGAACAATTGCCTACTTATTTAGCTGAATCAGAGGACTGGAATCTCCCTACTTATTGTTCCTATTAAACAGGGAGAGCAAATTAGTTCCAGTGTCTCCTCTCATTGCAATATTTGTCAGCAGAATCAGATTATAATTTGAATCAAAGAGCACACGAGGCATGAAAATTCTATGATAATGCATTATTGGGATAAGAGCAGAAAATAAAAGTTTTATTCAGGATTTTGATGTCAGATGTTAACACAATATTAGTTTTTATTTATAATAATGACTTTTTTGTGTATTCCTTGCTGTAGGCATCTCATTAATGTTACTGTGGTTCCTAATGGTATCATGTCCCGTTATTGATACTGTTATACTGAAAGGTGCTATAGCTGTGGAGAACCTCTTGCAACCCACTGTGGTGCTGTGTATGACTCACCTTATTTTCCCTACTAGTTCATAAGGTCCACCCTCAGAACTCTCATTCAAAGCTCACAAACTTAAAGTACGTAACACCAAGTCTCTAAGTCTGTTTAGGATGGTCTCCTGGAACCTGAGGCCTAGTCTACACTTACAAATTAGATCAACCTAGCTAGATTGATCAGGCCTGTGAAAAATTTTGTGCTCTGAATAGAAGCAAAGAGCTTCTTGGGCATACAGCTTTGTGTTGATTTAGATTAAAATAAAACAAATTGAACAGGATATAGGTTAAGTGATGCCAAATAAAAGAAAAAGAGATAGAGATAGTTACAAGCAAATAAAAATGAAAACACGTGTCTAAAACTTAATTTAGTCTTTGTTTAAGATGGTTTCTCTCACGAATTATTCTTTGTCCAGCATGGCTGACTGTTTCTCAGTCAGGACCTTACATAGATGTATGAGGTGCTGGTTTCCCTTGTCGTCTTAGGTGAAAGATAAAGATGGAGTCTCTCTCTGTCCCTTATAGTCCCAAAGAATTGTGTTTATTCTCAAAGCTAGGAAGGCTTCCTGGGGATTCAGTCTCCTGTGTCTCTCTGGGATGCAGGAGCTATTTTAATTCTCTGTCTCTCAAGTTCAGGCTCAAGACAACCCAAGCTGGTTTAGCTTAATATATTTGTTTACAGCTAATATGTAAATTGAGGTAAACCCACATTCCTCTGTCTAGGACAGATGTGTTTATCTCCTTTACCTCGGCTAGGCTGTCTTTGTCTTAAACATGTTCTAGTAACATTATATAGAGGGAATTCAGAACTTCACCTATAAGGTTAACACATGCATTGTGCAATGATATTAATGACCAGTTTGTTGTTAGTTTTCAAATGATACTTTACAAGGCATATTTTGAACAAACATCATTGCAGTAGTGTTTGGGTGTGAATACAGGAGTGCTGAGAATCACACCAGTAGGCCACCATGGGATTTAATCAGAATCATGAATAAGCAGTAAATGAATGAAGATTGAGTTCTTGGCTTCCAAGCAGAAAGAACAAACTAAGACCATGGGGTTGACCATATCCCTCAGTTAGGCTTTGCTAATTTTATTTTTTGTGAACATATGGTGGCTATTTTCCCAAGTAAAAGGTTTTTGTGTTTCTATATTCCCAACGACTCTGAAGTGCTTGTGAGTGGCAAAGAAACACCTGAAAAACAGGGAGGTTACATTTTAGTTTCATAGAGCCAGGAGTGGTAGTAGCTTTGTGTGGAAGACTGAGCTATACGTTTTATTTAGTTTTTGAACCTGTTCCTTTTTGCTGACATTGATTCCTGGCAGAAGGGTTACACCAAGACACTTAGAATAGACTATTTGGATCAATACATTCCCCAGTCTCTAGTAGTTATGCTGGTTTTGGTTAGAAAAGATTTCTCAGCAACTTTAAGAAAAGAGTAGTGGTTAACACCCTGAGTTCTGGCTAACATTCCCCATCTTTGTGTCTAAAATCTGTTTTTGAGCTATTGTTGAGTAGAAAATGGTAGCCACCATTTGCACTCCCTGCAGTGATTGGCAAATGCTGAACAAAATCAGTTGAATTTTTTAATCAATTTACTTTAAAGTTGTTTTCATTTGTTCTGTATTCACTTTTGCAAATATTTGAGCAAGTAAGATTACTGGCTGGAATGCTCACTAAAATACCAGTTTTATTCAAATATTGCTGTGTACTAATGTCAAGAGAATTTAGAATTCATATTATGAGCATTTGCCCCCATAACCTGAATCCAAGAGTTTCCTTCTACTATTCAAGAAATAGAAGCATACTATAGACCACAATTTATTTGCAGAACTTATTAATCAAGGGTGGGATTTCCAAAAGCATGCAATGTTGGTCTAACTCTGTTCCCAATGAAGTCAATGGGAGTTTGACTGTTCACTTCAGTAGGGGCAGAGTTATTTCAAAGATGAGCTCTTGTGACAATCTCATGCTAATTTGAACTACTAAATAAAAAAAATTACAAATTGTTCACAGAGAATTTTCAAACATGAAAAGAATAAGAATTCATTGAGTAAAGGATTTCCTATCAATTATTCATCTATCTCTAGCTTTCATTATCTAAATCATTATTTTAAAATGACTCGGGGATACCTAGTGTCTGAAAAATAAAGTAATCTGTTTTAAAGAGCCTTTTAGATACTTAAAACTATTTTTCTTGTCTTCATTATAAATATAAAACACAGTTTCTCCAAATATTAGCTGTCCAACTTATACGACTTGTTCTCTGTTCACTCTAGTTTTGACTGAATTCTGTTTATCATCTAAATCATAAATTCATTGCTAACTGAAGTGATTATCAGAAAAGTATGCCATAAGATTTTAAATTATTCATGCTGCATCTTATTTAGGTATAACTAGGTAAAATTCTGCTGGAACATAGATTGCATGAGTTTATCTTGGCTTTAGTCCATTTTTGGGTATTTCAGTGTCTGTGTAGCATGTCCCTGGACCATAACTAAAAATGACAGCATTTCTTTTTCCCTAATAAACCTCTAAATCACTAGTTCATAATTCCAGTCAGCAACTGTGTGTATGGGATGCCAGTTTGCTTTCATTCCTTCTCTACAGTCTTCTGCTGAAGTGGATTTGCTCTT
Organism: Emydura macquarii macquarii; assembly: GCF_026122565.2. NCBI lineage: Eukaryota > Metazoa > Chordata > Testudines > Chelidae > Emydura > Emydura macquarii. The sequence goes on along the minus strand of NW_027130520.1, from coordinate 12,360,616 downwards.
CAATTTGCAAATGGCCCCCCCTATAAAAAAGATCAGATCCATTGTCCATCTAGTCCAGTGCCCTGTCTCTGACAGTGGCCAACATCAAATGTTTCAGAGGAAAGTGCAAGTCATGGTAGGTAGTGTTATAATAATTGGGCCTCTAAATTTACCCTGATTGTGAGCTCAACCGTAGGAACATGCATAAAAGTTTACAAAATGTTCCAATCACACATCATGATAAATATTAATGGGAAAATGTGCAAAAGGGAAACAGACTGAATTAGTCCAAACATAAAGGCTTACTGATATAATTCAAGGAGTGTGTTGAGATCATGTCTGCCATAAGAAAAGAGTAGGACTGGAAATCAATGAACTAAAATTAGTGTGTGAAAAATTAGGCCTAATTGGTAGACAACATAATGAGCATGAACTATTCTACCCACCACATTCTTTTGGGATGCTTAAAAAAAAGGCTTTTGGGGGAAAATAGGATATGAAGGAGAGCAACAACTGCTGAGTGAAAGAAGGAGAGAGCTTCCCTTTTATAGCTACCACCGCCACTCTGGGACCCTGAGATCCACCCTAACACTACAGGGTCTTTGTTGTTCTGATCCTGAGAGATATCCTGATCACAAGGGTGCTGGAACAGGTTTTATAGTGGGAGTGCTGAGGGCCATTGAACCAAACTGTAAATGCTGTATAGGATGGAAACCACTTCAAGTCAGGGGCTCCAACAGCACCCCCAGCATGCCTAGTTCCAGCACCCCTGCCTGACCAGAGTGGACCAGAAAGAGATGAGACTGGGCCGGAGACTCAGATGACATCCCCACCTCCATTGGCTCTGGCTAACTAGCAAACACCATCTGGCAAGTGAGATTTTGTCACACACACACCCCACCCTTCTGTGTGTTTGTTTCCTTCCCCATCATATTTCTTCTCATTCCTATCCCTTTTCTTTTTTCCAGGCCCAGTGACAGCAATTCTGGACCCCAGAGCAGAACAGTCAATGGCCCCCCTAGCCAGGGATGGCTGAGGTCTGAGTGGGCTTCTGCTGGATGTTTTTACTTATTTATTTGGCACCATGCAGGTTCCCGGGCATCTGAGGAGGCGGTATCTGCTACTCAGCTTCCTGGGTTCTATCACTAATCTCCCTGGGGAGTCCAAGGGACCCGGGAAGCTGAGTAGCAGATACCGTGGCCTCAGCTGTCTGGGAACCTGCACAGAGTATAATAAATAAGCTTGGCTCAGGGGAGGGGCAGAGGGCATGAGTGGCGAGGGCCACGGGGAAAGAGGTTTGTGGAGGAGAGGAGGATACGTTCTATCCTCCCATCTGCTTTGGCCCTTTTTAAATTGCCGGGCTCCTGGACAATTGCCCCCCTTCCCCTCCCTGTCGGTGGGCTTGCTTTTTCTTTCCTTCTAATAAGAATCTGGCTTAGTTGGCCAAGACTATATTTTGTAACACTGCTCTGAGCCTATGACCAGAGAAGCAGTTAAAAATAATCCGTTAAACAGCCATGTACTGGTAAATGTCTGTCAGGTCTTGGGGTGGTTAATAAGACCATGTGCCATGCCTTTGTTTCTCCAGCAGTGACATTACAAGTAAGAATCAACAACAGAGACAGAAGCTGCATTCTCTCTCTTTGCTGTACTTTTCTCTCCCTGTGTGTATGCGTGAATGTGCATACACGCATGTGTTAGGGTGATCAGACTGTCCACATAATATCGGGACCGTCCTGATATTAGGAGCTTTGTCTTCTATACGCGACTATACCCCCGCCCCCAAAAAGTGTTCCAGTTTTTCACACTTGCTATCTGGTCCAACATATTGTGTGTGTGTGTCTTGTTTTCTCATCTAGGAACTGGGACTGAACTTTAACACCAACAGCTACAATAACAACAGCTCCAGCCCAGTTCAACTAATGCCTTCTTTTTTCCCCAGTTATTATCATCTACAAGATTGTCAGTTAGGGTTTTTTCCCTTCTGAAGACTCACTACAGCTAAAGTGAAAGAGAACAAGGGATGTTGTTAAAAGGAAAGCCTTACTTAATACTTTACATTACTTTATATTTCAAATTTTTAACTGCTTTTCTTCCTATTCTGTATCTTTAATAAAAGGTTAAAAAGATTCTTAATAATTCTTGCCATGGTACTAAACAGGCTGATGTCTCTGCATACCATCCTCCCAGACCTTATTAAAAAACTGTTTAATGTTGCACAATTACAGGATCATGTTAACATCTTCAATTCTTTGGGCCCTTATATTCCATCAAAATTAATACAACAGCAGTTATGGGACAATCTGGAACACACGAGACTTCAGTTTTGTTTTCGTCTTGCTGGATTACACATGTTGAATTGACACTGTCAAGGTTTGTTTATTTTTAAAAACACATACCTAGCTCTTCTAATTGTACTTCAGACCTTTTAAAACAGATGTCTCTTTATACACAATATGTCTTTCTCTCCTCATGCAGATATATTGTCTGCACATTATTAAGCTTGAGCTGTAAAGATGTGTTATTTTGTGGTTCACATGCATGACGGTAATGAGCTCATGAGGATGAGATGATCATTCAGATATTTGGAACAAATCTTTCTTTCTAAAAGGTAGTAACTATTGGTGCTTGTATTTGCCCCTAAATTATATGGTATTGGAAGGACCAGATTGGGAGTAATTTATTAGATATTTATGAGCAATGGAAAGGATTTCATACTTTTTATTTGTAAGCTTTCTGGATACAAGAAAACAAAATATCTCAGGTTAATGCTATGCTCATTAGAGCTGATAACAATTTGACTGAAAATTAAATTAGATGGAAGTTTTCCTACATTGCATGTGTCTGATTTGGATCTGCAGCTCTTTCCAGAATACAGCATCAGCAGAGACAGTCCCTGACCCAATGAACTTGCAATACAGATGAATGGTGGAGGAAAACAAAGTATTATTCTTAGAGCTGGATGGAAGCCTGATTGCCTTCTATGAAGAGGTGACTGACTCTGTGGATATGGGGAAAGCAGTGGACGTGATATACCTTGACTTTAGCAAAGCTTTGATACTGTCTCTCACAGTATTCTTATCAGCAAGTTAAAGAAGTACGGGTTGGATGAATGGACTATAAAATGGATAGAGAGCTGGCTAGATCATCGGGCTCAACCGGTTGTGATCAATGCCTCCATGTCTAGCTGGCAGCCGGTAACAAGTGGAGTGCCCCAGGGGTCGGTCCTGGGGCCGGTTTTGTTCAACATCTTCATTAATGATCTGGAGGATGCGGTAGATTGCATCCTCAGCAAGTTTGCAGATGACACTAAGATTGGGGGAGTGGTAGATACCCTGGAAGGTAGGGATAGGATGCAGCGTGACTTAGACAAATTGGAGGACTGGCCAAAAGAAATCTGATGAGGTTCAATATGGACAAGTGCAGAGTGCTGCACTTAGGAAGGAAGAATCCCATGCACAGCTACAGAATGGGGACCGATGGGCTAGGCAGCAGTTCTGCAGAAAAGAACCTGGGGGTTACAGTGGATAAGAAGCTGGATACGAGTCAGCAGTGTGCCTTGGTTGCCAAGAAGACTAATAGCATATTGTGCTGCATTAGTAGGAGCATTGCCAGCAGATCGAGGGAAGTGATTATTGCCCTCTATTCGGCATTGGTGAGGATGCATTTGGAGTATTGTGTCCAGTTTTGGGCCCCCACTACAAAAAGGATGTGGACAAGTTGGAGAGTGTCCAGCAGAGGGCAACAAAAATGATTAGGGGGCTGGAGTACAAGACTTATGAGGAGAGGCTGAGGGAACTAGGCTTGTTTAGTCTGCAAAAGAGAAGAATGAGGGGGGATTTGATAGCAGCCTTTAACTACCTGAAAAGGAGGATGGAGCTAGGCTGTTCTCAGTGGTAGTAGATGACAGAACAAGGAGCATGGTTTCAAGTTGCAGTGCAGGAGGTCTAGGTTGGATATTAGGAAAAGGTTTTTCACTAGGAGGGTGGTGAAGCACTGGAATGGGTTACCTAGGGAGGTGGTGGAATCTCCATCTTTAGAGGTTTTTAAGCTGCGTCTTGACAAAGCCCTGGCTGGGATGATTTAGCTCAAGTTAATCCTGCTTTGAGCAGAGGGTTGGACTAGATGACCTCCTGAGGTGCCTTCCAACTCTAATCTTCTATTATTCTATGATATCACCACTATAAATATACACAAAATATGCCATTTTTCATCAGAGTGATTCAAAACCAAAGAAATCAAGCCATTATATGCAGGACAAAGTTAAGCAATTTTGAAGTTTCCTGCAGGGTTAATTTTCTTTGTAACGTTTCCTAATCACTTTATTCAGTGGCTATGAATTATTGCCCTGAAGCTTTTTTTCTATTTTTAAAGTGGATTCCTTGTTTAAAAAAAAAAAAAAAAAAGATGATGATCATTATGAGAACTGTAACAAGCTGTTTGCAAGAGATTCAAACTCCGACAAATAAGCCCCTCCAATCTCACTCCTGTTTGCCTCTCATGACATAAGAGAAAAATAGGAGGAGACACAAAGGACAACAATACAAATGCTTTCTTCTCAGTTCTTCAATAAATTGGTCCTGTAGGATATGTCCACTGGACCCTATGCTCACAGATGTTTAAAACTGTAGTGATCTATTACACTTGATGGTGAGGTAGTTCCAAATTTGATTTTTACTTCCCCTGAGAGAAGGCTGGAGTGTCAGAAAACAAAGCGGGGGAAAACGCTGATTGAGCCACCCACAGCATTATGTAATAATTTACATTTCTTTAGAGTTTTTCATCTGAGCATCTGAAAGCACTTTATAAACATCAATTAATCCTCACAGGTGTGTTGTGAGACGGGTGAGTATTAAGGGTGGAGACAGAGAGAAGTGAAGTGATTTGCCCAAAGTCACAGAAAAAGTTAATGGCATTGCTAGGAAAAGAACACAAAATATTATTATTATTATTAGCACTTATCTGTAGACCATAAAGCAATTTACCAAAGGAAGGTCTTATCTACTCCATTTTGTAGATGAGGAGACTGTCTTATGTAGGTGCTCTGCAGCTCAGAAGATCAGGCACTTTTATTTAGGAATTTAAGACTGGGATGTTCAAAGTAAGTCTGAGAAAAATTTCAGTTCATGAAAAATGTTGAGGTTTTGAAATTTGGTTCCATTGCAGAACAAAACTGAGATCTTTCAAATGTTTTGTGAACGCCACAGACCACCCCAGAATAGCCTGTGAGCCTGGATTCAAGTCCCTTCTCTGCCTGATTGCAAATAGGGACTTAAAACTGGGTCTTCTGTGTCCCAAGCCTTATCATCAGGCTTGTGCTTGGTGACCGAATGAATATTTAATGATTTAACCGAAGTGGAACAGCTAAAATAGGAGATAAAGAGAGAGACTGACTCTTGTGCTTGTTGGTTAGGCCATCTAGGAGATCCAGATTCAAGTCCCTGACTGTGAATCTCCCGCGTCCCAAACCAATGCTCTATCTTACTGGGGTTGTTGTAGGTGGGTCTCTCTCAGGTTTCATCCTGGATCTGAGAAGCCTTCCCAATGGAATTTTTGTCAAAACCCATGTTTCTATGTTACATTTATGTTTCAACAAAATGGCATTTTCCAGGAGAAAAATGTTTCATTGCAATTGTTTCAACCAGCTGTAGTTCAAAGGAACCTAAGAATATAATAAATGACTAATCAGCATGAGTATGGGTGGCCGAATCTGGTCCAATGCTAGCAATAGTGATTTTCTCATTTCTCTTTGTTAAGGTTTGCAATTGCTGTTGCACTATAATCAGACTTCAGATTCAGTCAAAGATAATCACTTTATGAAACCAGGGATTTGGTGAATAGTGCTTGTTCCATAACTAACTGTCACACTAAAAGAACCTCCATATTCTTCAAGAAGAAAATGTATTGACCTTCAGTTTGTTACATGCAAGCCTGGGTACCCCAAGAGGACTTTGAACTTAATACCAGAGGGACATGATTATACAATACCTTATCTTCTTAACTTTGCCTGCATCTAAACTTCAACAACAATGATTCACAGCTTTGATCTCAGCAGTATAAATTGTACTGTTTTTGCTCTGTGAAAGAGCTAGCTTAAATGCGTTTGAAGTGCTGTTTCTCTGTTTTGTGACTCATTTTAATAGATCATAATAAGCTATTTGTATTTTAAAAGAGTGAATTAATAAAACATAATCAAAATTAAAATACTTCACAAATGAAAAGGAAGGTGCAAAGAAAAAAGCCAGTTCTATTCTGATAATAACAATTAGCACTTAAAGCTTCATCTTTTCAATGTACTGTCCAAATATTAACATAAACAATTAATCTGTAGCTTTTAATGGATTATTTCTTTTTTCTGACAGTGGATTCTGCAAGTGTGAGTAAAACAGACTACTGCTGACATTCTTAGCCAGTTTTCATTTTGTCTTCATGTCATCACAGATGTACATAATGGATTTTTCAAATGCAGCAAATTTCAAACGTAGCTATAGCAGTGCACTACAAACAATCAAATAAAAGAAAAGAGAAAAATACCATTTGTATTTCCTCCTCTGAAAATTCCAGTACACAAAGAGGATGACCTCTTTCAATAAAAAAGTAAAAAACTACAGACATTATTTCTGACACACTGACAGTTATGCTATGTGCTTTTAAAACTGTACCACCAGCACTGCAAGGTGAGCATAGGGAATTTGGGGCAGACAGTTTAAAACTTTTGAATCTGTGTAAAAAATGGAATTAGAAATAGGGAAAACCAGGTCCCAGTCTTGTGATCATACCTGTAGACATTTCCTTTACAGCATCAGTACTCTGCTTCTTGCAACATACTAATGGGATGATTTAGTTGGGGTTGGTCCTGCTTTGAGCAGGGGATAGGACTAGATGATCTTGTGAGATCCCTTCCAACCCTAATCTTCTATGATTCATTTAGTGATACCATAATCCAGTATGTGTAACATAAGACTCCTATGCTAATGAATTCACTTCTTTTCCTATTTCCTAGGGAAATCTGGAACATACCAGAGCTGAATGATACGTCTGTAAAGCAGAGGGGAACCCACCTATTTCTGCTTTAGTTTTTGCTTGCATGGTAGTAAATGGGATTGTCTTCAAAGGGGGGCAGGCTCAGTGCTTTTAATAAGCAACAGTGGAGGAATGTTGTTGTTGATAGCAATAAAGGAGAAGATCAACTTTGTGAGGATACATTTGTAACAGTAAGGAGATGCTTTGTAGAATGCATCTAATGATGATTTGGTGATGGTGAAGCACTGGAATGGTTACCTAGGGAGGTGGTGGAATCTCCATCCTAACAGGTTTTTAAGGCCCAGCTTGACAAAGCCCTGGTTGGGATGATTTAGTTGGGGTTGGTCCTGCTTTGAGCAGGGGATTTGATTAAATGACCTCCTAAGGTCCTTTCCAACCCTAATCTTCTATTATTCTATGATTCAATGATTTAATCTTAGTTTAAAAAAATGATTTAATATGACACATTCTCTGTTTAAAAGAAGAAATAAAGCCCCCACAGCAACTTGTGCTATGATGGAAAAGGGGGCATTTCTGTTGAATTATCTGGGGTTTATTGGTATGAATGTCTTTCTCTGTTAGATTTAATGAGACCAGCATGGAGAAACACAAAGAGCTTGTATCTTGAGCAGAACCAAGGCGGTGTTCACATATTTCTCTGACTGTTGTGGCTGTGCTCAGCTCCACCACTGGGTAGAAAACCTGGACTATAGAGCCACATTAAGTCAATGGAACATGAACACAAACACTAGCTATGATGAAATGCTGGAGTTTTACCAAAATAGAGCTGTACAGTGGGGAAATGTACAGACTTTTTTGTCCTTTAAGGATCAGAATTAAATCTAGACAGGTTGCAAATTTGTTGCTCTGAATTTGAGCCCAGTTTGGTACAATCGCACGACTGGAGAGGCCTCCTATAGGACAGCAGAAGGAAAAGGAATGCAAGCACATGGGTGAGTTCCAAGTTGTTTCAGGACTTTTGAAAAAATAGATCTGTATATTTTATAAAATATTATAGGCGTTTCAGGCCTTTCTAAAATGCTATAAAGCTAGTAACTCAGTAAGAAAAATAAAATCTTTCTAGAGAAAAAAAAATTAGTTATAAATATTTTAATTCATAAAATTTGTAGGTGTGCATGGTATTCTATCAATATTCAGAGATAACATGGGACCACAGTCTGATTCCATAGTTCCTAATTTTCACATAGATATAACAGTTTATGGATCTGCCATAGAGCAGGCTTGATAAATTGCCAGTAAACACTTTCCAATTTATATTTCTGAGTGTATCTGACCTGGACTTAACAGTCCCCAAGGAAACCTAGAAGAGCAGAAGGCAAGAATAATTTTACTTTTATAACGAGAGAAAAAACAACCAAGGGAATCAGCTAAGCAGATGGAGACAAATAGCAAAGGGGAAAAATACAAGGCGGACCTATCTTCAGAATCCAAGGCTAATATGTGGGCTTCCTCAGAGGAAAATTCTCCAATGTGACCCTTAGAAAAAAGATTTCACTGATGAATCAAAAGGATCCCTTCTCAGGTTTCCAGATTAGGCTAATATCCTACACAACTACTTATTGTGAGTCTCAAGTATTTAAAAAGCATAAGGAACAGGACTTAAAGACAATATATTTTGAAGCCATGATCATGAACACAAATTGCTAGACTATCATTTGTCCCATTTTCTATTCGAGCAAACTAACTAAATCAAAACTGGTGTTTAGATACATGTTAATACATCACTTATCTAATAGGAAACAGTAATTCAGAGAGGGTTAAGCATGCAGACAGCTTTTTTAAATTATTAGTAAAATCCTCCCAGTTGTAATGTCATATTTCCTGGTTCTTTTTCTTAAATGCACATAGGAATGTACACATTTCTGCTGCCCAACCCATTCATTACAATACTGGTGGGTGGACTTCCCAGTGTCATTTTTAAAATGTGCTAATAGTGATAGTTGTTGTTTATTTTCTGTCGTTCTCTGATAGTGTGTTCAGAGTTTCACAAAGCCCCTTTTCTTGGGAGCTCACAATCTAAATTGACAGATAAATAACTCAGACACAAATATCTGGGATGAGCCAGGATGATTTATCTCAGTTTACTGCATTGTGTAACTGTGTTTCCTCCCACACTATTTAAGGAGATGTGAATGAAGCAAATGGTTGCTTTGTGGAACAGATGTGAGAGGTGTTTGAAGTATAAAAGGCCTCACGGAAGCAGCCATAAGGAGGAAAGTGGGAGGAATATTCAAATGGAGCAGAAAGGTTAGAGGGTTGGTTGGATTGAATGTGTGGTAGAGGGGGAGCAGGAAGAAATGAGAACAGAGATGCAGGCAGGAACCAGCTTTATGATCAAGCAATCAATGGAAACTAGACATGGTGATCAACTAAAGTTTTATATCTGGAACTAAATCCACCCAACAGGAAATCCAAAGCAAACTCCATGGTCAACTGAGTCAGAGATATTATTGATTTGCAGTGGTTTTAGGGTCCAGTGTGTCAAAATCAGAAAATCTTATCATATTTTGCCAATCTTGTAAAACTGTTGCACCACATTTTACCCTCATTTGCACCTAGTGCAACTCCACTGAAGTTGGTATAAAATCTGACTTATTATTTATTTCTGGTTAATTTGTAAAATAGTAAATCTGTAAAATAGAAGTCACGATCACAAAATGGTCCCTATTTCTACAGGAGGCATATTGCTAATACCAGGAGAAGAGAATACATACATTATAATAAAACTAATTATAAATATCTAGTGTCTTGGTTGCTTTTGTGGGTGCGTGTTATTAATATTTTCATGACAGGAGACAAACTGTGGCTAATTCACTAGGCTTAATTCTCTTGCCATCTGCAAATATTCCCAAAATGTGTGAACATTCAGATTTTAGTTTCTCTAGGGCAGGAGCTAGCTTCATTGTGAGTTGTTTATAGTGCTAAATGTGTAACCCAAACCCATCAGAGCCAAGCACTGTTTTTCTTTGAGAATTGCCTCTGTGTTTTCCTGCTCATGGGATAGGAACCCTTGGTGAAACTGAGCTGCTGGAACCTGTTAGAAAGCAGGTCCTCACTGGGACCGAATGAGTGCCCTGTCATGTCATCAAACATTGGAGTGAAGGCTGTAAATGGGCAGTGTGGTCCAAATTGCTCAGTTCTTTCCTCTCCAGGGATAGTTGTGGGCATAGACACGTTGGGTGACATTCTCATCCCAGCTCCAGCCTCTTCATACTGGGTAGAGGGGCAGGAATGGTGTAAAGAGGCTCTAGTAGCCCTGCATTTGGCTGGTGGACAGGCTGCTGTAACAGTCTTGAAAGGGGAGAAGAGGTTTGCACTCCCAGCATAGTCTGGTGTTGGGATTTTTACAAAGCCAATCCTTTTCAGCTTTCACATTCATTTTCCAGAATGATAATTTTCAAACGTGAAAACAGAAAATTCAATAAACCTTCCACAGAAATGTTCAGTGCCTGAAAACCAACTTTGTCTCTACATTGTAAAAATGAATACACATGGGGGAACTTTTCCAGCAGGCATTTGGCATTTGTGCGTCCATGTTTTGGGTCACTTCTTTCTGGAGACATCAGTTCCTCTCTCATCCACTTTCAAACACAAAAGCCCAAAGAAGCAAACCATTGAAGGGGTGGGGAGGGCTCCTAGGCCTTGAAATCTGACACTCCCATGAACCATGCTTGATGGCTCCCAGGCCTCATTTCCTCCTACATCATCTTCCAAAGTGCATTCAGCCTCTATCTCCATTTGAACGGCTTTAAACTGACCTATGATATCATTAGGAATTATTCTTTTGAACAGCTCAAGGGTAAGTCTTACAGCTGAGGTAACACTCATTCTATATAGTTTCTCCCTGAGGACACTTTGGAGACATTCAAGCGTCTGGTCTATTCATGAGATTTTCCTCTGCCTCAGGCTGTCTCTACTTTGCAGACCAGCTTCTACGTGCATCCCTTACCAAGATTCAGACAGAGAGGGGATAAGAATTTACTCTGGTTTTTGGAGCCGGCTGTCCTAGCACCCTGAAGTCTTGGAGGTGTCTGAGGTTTATAGGTTTCTTTTATTTCAGGTGCATCCATCTGGAGTCTGAATATATCAAAACTGCTCCTTTTCTGTGTCTCAATCCCTTTTTGCAACATTTGAGCACAGATTGCAAAAGCTGCTTTCATATCCCTTCCAAAAAGCAAAACCAGCTGCCTCTACTCTTTGTGGGCTTTTTCACCATCTGCTGTGCTGGTGCAGGTGTATTATCACAGAGAGTCCCAGGTACCACATAAGAGGAGTGACCTTGGATGGGAAAATAGGCTTAGGTGAGGTAGGGCATTTTGAAATGGGGAGCATGGCAGTGCTTGGAACACCACCTTAAGATAGAAAGGAGTTTTTGATTATGTCAGACTTGGGGATATTTATCAAACAAGCTAGTTGATTATTATTAACTGATCTTATTTTCAAACATTGTTATTACCGCTTAAAAGATCGTAGCAATTGGTGAGACTTTTCCTAATGTATTCAAATGGAAGTAATATGCGGATACTCATAGATTTATTTTATTAATGGATTTTTAAGGCTATAGGAACCATTAGCCTTATCTAGTCTGATCTCAGTGTATATATATACACACATATATATATATTTTATGTAGGAATTTTAATTTATACTCTTTTATGATCTATTAAAGATTTGTAAAGTGCTTTGAAATCCTTAGTGAAGACTGTAGCTATACCATGTAAATATGTGTTAGTATTTATCATATCAAATGCACATATATGGTAGAATAGATCAACAGACATGGACTATGATTAAATAGATTGCATTTGACAAAGTGAGTTTCTGCCCATGAAAGCTTATGCCCAAATAATTTGTTAGTCTTTAAGGTGCCACAGAACTCTCGTTGTTTTGTTATGATTAAATAGTGCATTAATAAAAGCTTGGATTCTTCATGGACTTATGCATATGCTTAAATTTAAAAAGTACTTTAAGCACTTAAATTGTTAGATAGATACAAAATATTTGTACTCCTTCTCCTTTAGGTGTCAGCAGTTCAGAGGTAGCTCTGAGAATATAAGAAATACAATTGACAAATTTTCTTCCCTTTCTTTTCCTTTTTATGCCTGACTTCTGTTCTTATTTTCTTTCATTGGTGTATTATTATTTATTGCTATTTTATTGTTGTAGTAGTATTCAGAGATGCCAATTGGTCTTGCTAGCCGCTACGGAAAGACATGGGTCCTGTTCTTGCAAACACCTATTCATATAATTATGCATGATGGAACTACTCCTGTGAAGTTACTCACATTCATAAGTGTTTGCAAGATTAGGGCTTAAATTCTTTATTCAAAAATTAATCTAATTCTTCAATTCCCTCTCCATGCACATGGCCGGAATAAATATGTTTCTTCTTCCATTCTGACTAAAATCCATAATGACATGCTGGCATAATATTATGGTTCAGTGCTACTTTCCAAACACAGATTCTTTGATAGAGATGATCAGTCCGACTGATGAATGAAAACTATTTTTATTTTCAGCAGGAGAAAAAGTAATTAGTATTTATCTTCCATGATTGTTTGCGGTTTTTTTCCATTACTTGAAGCAATCCTTTGCCATTAAATAGTAGGTACATCCGAGGCCCCCCAAATACTTTTCAGACATTAATTAATCTCCACAACATCCCTAGGTGGTAGTGAAATTTTATGCTTATTTTACAGAGAGATAAAATGAAGCACAGAGAAGTGAAGTCACACAATGAGTTAGTGACAAAGTCTGAAACAGAAGCCAGGACTTTTACTGTGCAGCCCCTTGCTCTCATCACTAGACAATATTTCCCATTAACATGTTAACTTTCATTACTTTAAATAGCAAGCTTTAAAACCCAATGGAACCATAAACCCTCAAAGTGATCTTTCCATTTGAAATTGATCCTTTTCAAAGATTTTGAGTGAATGAGCAAATTTCTTTCATATTCTTTCATCTTGTTATTGCAACAGCTTATGTCTTTTTAGCTGAGTTTAAAAAAAAAAAGTGAAGCCTAAATTCAGGCCAACACGATGCACATTTGTTCCTTATTGGTTAGTGATAAGGTCCTGGTAATAAGACTCAGTAATGACACCCTGTTGATATTTTCTCCAGACTGTATGATTTTTTTTTCTGTGTGGTTCCCCAGTAATTTTGAACATAACAACAGCAGATGAAATACCATCTGAAACGTCCTACCTCTCTAACTTATGTCTCTAGTTATTTTTCCCAAATAGGCACCTTTAGGACATGGCTAGAATTTTTCCTATGGCTGATTGATGTTCCCAGATGGGCTGGTGTAGACTTAGCTGAGGCTATTAATTCCCTTTTATGATTTTTCCAGTTTTCACTATGCTGAGAGAAGAGTCAACTATTGTAGCCATGAGATGTAGAGAAAGCACTTGCCTGAGACACAGAATACAAAAATAAATAAAGAAAAAAAGACTGAAAAATTTGATTAACAAGGTGTTATTATTGCTATTGATATCAGTTCTCCATATGACCAAACATTATTACAGTGCGTGTTATTTTAATAATTCCTGCATTTACTGTATACTCTTGCAGAAGTATTTAGACAACACATCTACACATTGCATACGGTTTCTGAGGCAATATGACATTTCTACATATCCATTGTTTCCATAAATGAAATATAACATAATTGTTTGACCTACTGCATGTAATGATTAGTGAACATATATTTAGCATGGTTAATTACAGTTCATTAGTTACTTTGTATTTGTAACATAATCTGTAAAACACCAAACGTGTATTTCAAATGACAACAGGAAGATATTCTTCATCATTTTAAAATGCCTGCAGCCATACAATACTGACCTGTACTCTTTTCGTAAATTCTTTGATTTTTAACCTCACTGTCCCTTATTTTTTTAACCTCACTGTCCCTTATTTCACACAGCTGTGAAATGGGTGAATGACTTATGGGCTTTTTTCACGTGTAGTGACACTCCCCCACAAGCATGACCTACTTTGTCATTCCTCTATATTTTGTACCCTGGTATTACTGGGTCCCATTGATTATCATCGTTCCACCAAATTTCTGTGATGCCTATTATATCAATATCCTCATTTAATACTAGGCACTCAGATTAATCTATTTTAGTATTTAGACTTCTAGCATTTGTCTGACCACAGAACTGCAATGTTGCCAAACCTGGTGAGTCTCGTGACGTTTGATGGGTTTTTTAAAGCCCCAGCTCCTGCAATCATGTGATGACATGAGACTCTCAGCTTTACTGGGGGTTGGAAGGAGTGAATTTCTACCTCTCCGTACTGTAGAGAAAAATTTGAAAATGACCTACATGTGACCTGAAGGCTCAGAAACCGAAAGGCAAAGAAAAACCTCCACAATGTTTTATTACTGTTTAAAATCTCAGAATTTTTAAAACAATTTCATGATTTTGGTGGTGGTGGTGGTGGTGGTGGTGGGGGGGGCTGAATCTTGCTTCTTGTGTGCTTGGGACTGCAGGTACTAGGACTGGGATCCAGGAATTCATGCATTCCTATCCTAGTTCTGACACTAACTCACTGTGCGGCCTTGAGCTTCTTATTTAACTTCTCTGTGTCACTGATGTTCTGTCAATATTTTAAGAAGGGACATACACAGCAATACTCTGCGAAGCTTGTGCTCAATCCTCTGTCTCTGGGGTGGAAATGCTCACAGAGAGGTGAGGAGCAACTGGGGAGATATACTCATTTATTTTTCCATTGAACTTTCCTACAACCACAACCAAAGCAGGAAGCCACACCATTTGGTAAACAAACTTCTCAATAGCTGCAATTTGCTGGAAATGTTGATTCTTGAATCTCAAAAAATAGAGAGTTTATTGATGGTATAGTGCAGTGTTTAGCAAAGAAAGGGGTAAGAAGACCTAGTAGAGAGAATATTCCCTTATGGGACTTTTTTTTGTAAATACTTGTGATTAAAAGCAACCTAGCCCATTCCAAAAGTAGAATAATCTGCACTTAGACATATTTTGTTGAGCCCTTGGGATGCATCATCTTTGGCAAGGATGGGTAGTGGTATCTAGAGATGGGCTGAGATCCATAGGAGGTGGTGGAATCATTCCACTTATTCTTTCAGTTTGGTGACAGGATTTTCACAAGGCGTCCTGGGAGCCCTGGATAGTTCCCTCCAGCACATCAGTGCTCAGTTTCTCAGCTGCCACATTTGAAACAACTTGGCTAATACTTTTCAGACACCGCACAGGAGTGTTGAGAGGATTCATTAGTTGGCACATGTAAAATGTTGTACTTAGTGTCATTCTATAATAGGAGGTAGAAAAGGTAATGACAAGGTAAATTCTGGGCCTCCCACCTTGAAATCTCAGACTTGTGAGGTGCTGAGTGACGTCAGTGCCTGCTGAAGCCAATGGGCTTTGAGGGTGCTCAGAGCCTTGAAGGATTGGGCCCTGCCAGCATTCTTTGAGTCTCTGCTAATTCTGGTTATCACTAAAAGACTTTTAGGAGAGAAATATAGTATTTTTTCTACTAAGCAAACCTGATGATATTGAGCAAGGTAGAACCAAATATTATTTACTGTACTTTAGAGTTAAAACCCAGGGCATTTGTAGTATCAGAATAAATCTCTCAGCATAAATGAATGGAGCTTATATATTTTATACTTATGGCATTGTAAGAGTTTTCTTTCCAAAAGACTCTCTACCTAGTTCATTGATGCTCTTTGGCTACTTTACATAAATAATCCGAGGGAGCAGTGACAATCAAAGGGGAAATGTGCCATGTGTCAGAATCTCTAACATAACGTCTCATAACATAGTGACGTGTTGTGACAGATATATTCCAAATATGTTGAATGTTTCACTGTCTCAAAACATTTGTAAAATGATTCTTGCTCTTGCAATAAGGGAAAATGACACATTAGAAACTAGTCAGGAATAGGGAGGACATGTCTGGGTATGAATGAGGCCAAAATGACCCTTCACCCAAAACAAAACCCACATTGAAATGGAAACACTTTTGAGGTTTAGAAGAGTTTAATGGGATCTGGACCTGCTACAGAAAACTCTAACCCATTTCTCTCTCAAAATGTTCTGTTGCAAGGACCCCTCTAATGTAATTTGTGCAACAACAACAAAAGTTTTACCACCTTGCAACAGCAAGGAAAGTGCAACGCTATTATGTATCTACCCAACAACGTCACCTTGTGCTTTTTTTTCTATGACTGCCTCATCTTGAGGCAGAAGCTGTGTCTTGCTCTATGTTCTGCTTAGTGCACGTCCACCGTCAGTACTCCACACATAATGAAGAATAATATTCTTTTCAATTTAGGGTCCCGCCCAGCAAACATTCATGAACAAGAGCTAGTGAGTTCAGCAGGATTACTCATATGAGTGTTTGTAACACTGGCACCAGTAGGTCCCAGTCATGTGAAGATTTAGTGTGTGTGCTTAACTTTCTGTGCTGTGAGTAGTCCCAACTTCTTTTGGCAGGCATCTTGCTTTTCTATTTATCTGTACAGTACCATGCACCCCAGCCATGTTACATAACTGATAAAGCTGCTTGAAAGCTATTCACTGAACACATTAGTGGACACATTTAGCATTTTATGAAATAGTATATTCAACTGATCCATTATTCTGGTATTTGACCAGTTGTAATGAATGATCCTAAAAATATGAAATTTACATAAGCATCTCAACTTATGAGTGGTTTTCTGCACTGAAGCATTGAACTTTTCTACGGTTTTCTGTCACAGACATCAGTGCTTCTAAGTCTTGCTTCTGTTTAAAATAATCTGGTATGCCTCGTACAAGCTGGGAACCATCTTATTTTTTTTCACAGTCCTCATACATTATGGGTATAGATGAACTACCTTTCCATGCTATTGAAGAGTAAAACAAGCAAAGGATATGTTTTAATTTACATATTACAAATGAAAACTTCAGAGTAATTAGTTAGTTTGACACTTTATTAGAGTAGCGACAAAAGATCCGTCACAATGAATCTTTACAATGGCACATAGCAAAGAATAAAATATGTTTCTTTTGAACAAATTCAATAGAAAGACTATACAGATCAGCAGCACATTTTTCTATATTAGCAGTGAAGGACTTTTGGCTTTTATTCATAACTTCCTTATGAGCCACATGTAGTAACAGAATGAGATCAATACTAGGCTGGGTGGGAGAAGAAATCAGAGTCTCTCCACAGCTTCAGTCCTTGAATCACCCTAATAAATATGTAGGTTTCCAAAAATCCACTCCCAAACCAAATGAATCTGGCATCCTGATAATTTGGACTGGTTCAATTCAGCTTAGTTTGATGCGCTAGTATTATCCAGAGCTAGTTGAAGACCCCATTGAAAACAGAAAGTCATGGAAAAGAGTGTAACACATCATTGAAACATTTCTGTTCTTTGAGGACATGACAAAACAGTCAATGATCATTTTTGCAATTTCACCACAATTTGTAACAAATAATACAAATACATAATAGAAGTCATACACTATTCAGAAAATAAAGAAGCACATACAGTATTGTTAAAATTCACAGCAACTTGTACTTCACTACATTTCATTTATGCGCTGTTGAAATAATTTGTTTGTTCCATAGCGGTAAAGCTTCGATCTGTTTTTATGTATGTGGTTTTTTTTTTTTTAAACAATCAGAACATCTTTTATGCTTGTAAGGGCTAAAGGACTGATTCTAGAAGGTGTTGTGCAATAGGAGTTACTGGTGCTTAGTGCCTCTCAGGACCAGTACCTCAGTCAATTATTGTGTTAGAGTTTGAACCTGCATGGCTGAAGTCAGTGGAAGTTATGCCATTGATTTTAATGGGAGCTTGATCAGAATAAATTTAGAATAAATTGGAACTGCTTTGCACAATTCTTAACTCTGACCTGAAAGAGCTACACTAATTCTGTTTCTATCCTGAGGATATTTGTGTGTAAAGAAAATTATGCTAAATTGCAGGGTATTGTATTTGCTCTCCACTAAAATCTGAGTTGTCTAAGAACTTCACAATTGGATACAGAATGTGTTTACAGCTATTAGATACCAGACCTGTATCTAACATGCCAACCATCATGTTTAAAATTATATGTCCGAATATCAATGCAATAAGCCGGTCTTCTTTTTATATTAATTTCATTCACTGAGAATTCACTGAGACAGATATTGCAACAGTACTATCATTCAAAAAATCACTTCCAAACTAAATGTTGTAAACATAAGCTAAGTAACTTGCTAAGCAATAATATTTTAACATAATTAACTACTTCATTTGGTTATGACATCTAGTCTCTTTCAGTTCAAGCAGACAAGTTTTACTGTAGTATTATTAGTGAGATTACACTCAAACAACTATAAATAAAACAGATAGTATCATTTATCTAACCTGTTCTTCTGTGTAATCTGTACAAGGATGAAAAAAGTAGATCAGTGTTATGAACAAAATTACAAACACGGAAACTGATAAGTCACAATATTTAAACTAAATTGTTAATTGTGGTAACGCATGTAAAATTAAAATATAGTTCATGAATAATGCATACATATCTATATATAATCAAAGAAATTTAATCTAAAACAAAGGGCTATATAGTCAAAAACAGAATCTAAAGCGTACACATAATTTTATGTGCAAAATCACTTGTGCTCACAGTTTTACATGTGTAATCATTTCCGTATGCAAAAGATATTTTAGGCATGCAAAAGATTTGTTCTTGTTGTTGTTTATTGCTGGCCCAAATGATTGTGCTTGCAAAATTGTGAGTACAAATTTAGAGGCTTTGTTGAAATCCCATTAAGATGTGGGCCTAATTTGAACCCAGAGAAAATGGAAATATGGAAGTAATTGGCTACAAACCAAGGATGATGCTCAGTTTTGGGCAAAAGTGTGAATTAAGGCCCATATTTGTGCTGGTGTAAATCCAGAGTAATTCCAGTTAAATCAGTGCCCTGAAAGCAGTAAAATAAGAGCCCAATTTGGCTCAGAGTGACTGCATGAATGTTTAGCTCAGTTCTCGATGCTCTTATTTTGATACAAATAACATACATTTAATGTAGTTGTATGTGGTTTTATTTTCTTCTGTTTATTGGCTTTTTATAACACATTTTAAAATGTGGAAAATGTACCCAGTTCTAGATCTGATTGCAACTTCTGGGAAGGAGACCTAAAGGAACTGGATATATTTCAAACCAATAGCAATATTTTCAAGTATACATGTTGCAATATGGAGAAATAAAATCTTTTGCTTTGGGAGAACATAAGCTTGTCTTTGCATGGGTCACAGAGGAAGATTTCTCCCACTGTAAAGCACTTCACAAATGTCTAGCTATACTGTGAGGTTGTTTATTTTTTCCCCAGCCTCCTCTAAAGTAAGGTATTGTTCAAGGTTAATAGGGGGATATTGAAGCTGATGGACCAATTGCCTGATGCAGTATGGCAAATACTACCCGTCAAATTCATCCCAGGTGTAACATGGATTTCACTGTTATACAGGAATAGATTTGACTCAAATGCTGTGCATTCTACAATGTTAGCACATTTCTAATATACTTACTTTGTCCCTCCCCCTCAACACCATGGTGAAAAAAATACACATCTTCCTCTCCATTCCTTATCTGACATATCCATTCCCTCAATTTCTCTGTCCCTGTGACTCCTGCGCCACCATTTTCCAGCAGAATCATAGACCCATAGAAATGTAGAAGTGGGAGGGAATTTGAAAGAGCATCCAGTCCAGCCTCCTGTGCTGAGGCAGGACCAAATAAACCTAGATCATCTCTGACAGGTGTTTGTCCAACTTGTTCCTAGAAACCTCCAATGATGGGGATTCCACAAACTCCCTTGGGAAGCCTGCTCTAGAAATTAACTAAATTAATTTTTATATTTTCTTAATATCTAACCTAAATCTTCCTTGCTGCAGATTAAGCCGATTACTTCCTGTCCTACCTTCAGTGGACATTGTGGACAATTGATCACAGTCCTCTTTATAATAGCCCTTAACATATTTGAAGACGGTTATCAGAGCCCCTTCCAGTCTTCTTTTCCCAGGACTAAACATGGTTGTTTTTTTTAACTTTTTCTCATAGGTCAGGTTTTCTAAACTTTTATCATTTGTGTTGCTCTCAGCTGGCCTCTTTCCAATTTATCCAGCTCTTTCCTAACGAGCGGTGCCCAGAACTGGACACAGTATTCCAGCTCAAGCCTCACCAGTGCTGAGTAGAGTGGGACAGTTACCACCCAACTCTTACATAAGACACTCCTGTTAATACATCCTAGAATAATATTAGCCCTTTTATAAACTGCATCACATTGTTGACTCATATTCTATTTGTGATCTCTATAACCTCCAGATCTTTTTCAGCTGTACTATCACCTAGCCAGTTATTCCACATTTTGCAGCTGTACCTTTGATTTTAACTTCTGAACTGTTGTTGATTTCAGACCAGTTCCATAATTGGTCAATGTCATTTTGAATTCTAATTCTGTCCTCCAAAATGCTTGCAACCCCTCCCAGCTTGGGTCATCCACTAATTTGATCAGCATCCTCTCCACTCCATTATCCAAGTCATAAATGAAAATACTGAAGAGTACCAGGCCCAGAACTGGCCCCTGAGGGACCCTACTATAAACACCCTCCCAGTTTGACAGCAAACCATTGATAACTAATCTTTGAGTATGGTCTTTCAACCAGTTGTATATCCACCTTATAGTAATTTCATCTAGACAACATATCTCTAGTTTGCTTATAAGAATGTCATGTGGGACTTTGTCAAAAGCCTTACTAAAATCAAGTAGTATATCTTTTGCTTCCCTCCTATCCACAAGGCTAGTAACCTAGTCAAAGAAGGAAATTAGGTTGGTTATTGTCATTTATTCATGACAAATCCATGCTGGCTATTCCTATAACCCTGTTATCCTATACATGCTTACAAATTGATTGCTTAGTAATTTGTTCCAGTGCCTTTACAGATATTGAAATTAGGCTGACTGCTCTGTAATTCCACTGCTCTATAATGTCAATGCTTGTATTATTATTCACTGTAATACAATTTCCCATCTAATAGGGAGGGCATTGCAGGAAGAAGTCTGTCTAAGGATACAGCATGATCCTGCACATATTTTCTACTATGCAGAGTTACTACTATTCTGAGCATTATCATTGACTTCAGGGGTTTCCATAGCCATTGGGGGATGAGGAGAAAAGATCTGCCCCTAAATACTTATAATTACCATTATGTAAGTACCATCTAAAACTGTACTTTTAGAAAGAGAGACTAGCTGTTGGAAGACAGGATACTGGCTTAGATGGACCACTGGTCTGAACCAGTATGGGCATTCTTATGCTGTTATATTCACACTTGCAGCCATGTGATATAGGGTTACATATCACATATACACAGGTTTGGCCTCATAGAAATCACACAAAGGTGGCTCAGCATATTCACAGCAACCTTGAAAAAATATTTAGGCTATAATTCTGCAAACGCACATGCTTACCTGATGTACTTTAAAGTCAGTGGGTCACAGTGCATAGGGTCAAACATCTGCATACATTTTTGCAGATGAAGGGCCTTCATTTGTTATTTGCTAGCTCACGGTAACTAGGTTGTGGGTCAGTTGGGGAGAGCTGACTTTGTTTTCAAAAACTTTCGCATGACAATTATCATTATGCTCATCCTCCCTCCAATCTTCTCTCCTCTGATTATTGCATTCTCTTATGGACATCTTTGTTTCAAATTTTATTATCTTCCTGTGGGTTTGTACAGTGCCTAGTGCAATGGGCTTTCAATCTAACATAGTAATAATAATCTGGACCCTAGGTAGGCTAATTTGTGATTCAGCAGACTTGCCTGTTTTATCACTTCCACTCAGTTTCTCTTTTATTTTATTTATTACACTTGCAGAGAGGGGTATGTGTTAAAAAGATCCTGACGTTACATGTAACAAAAAGATGTTATTCACTAATTTCCCTTTCCCCATCCCCCACACATTTCCAACACACACACACATTCATATTATTCTTGTTCAGGATTAACCTATGAATCCAGCCCTTCAGTTTTGATTTTACCATACATTTAGTTTTGCTTATTTGGAAATTTTTTGATGGCATAGCACTATAAAATTACTTTTATATCTTTCATCTCTGCTGAGAAAACATAAATACCTCTTTAAGATTGCCCAGAAAATCTTATTTTATTTTGGCATTTCCTTTGGAGTGAAGCTTAATTAGGTCATTGTTCCTTTCAATTTCTCTTGTGATCATATACCCATAGTTTAAGGCCATCTCTGATGTTGAAAAATGAAATAGTACAGCACTGAAATTATATTTTCAAACCTGGAGGGAAAAAATTGTTCATACTGTATGACTTCACTATACAGTATTAAATCTTAAAAAGGCTTTTGTTATGAGACATAATCACCAGGTGCCCTGTACAGAGGAAACCACATTTTCTCCTGTTCGATTATTGAGCTTCTGCTGAGCTTTCATTGCTTGTGTGTGGCCTATTTTGAATTTTTGCCCCATATTATTTCCAAATTACCATAATGAGGCTGACACTCCCCTTCTCTTGATTCCCTATGTGCTCAGATACTGCAGTGATGGGGACATTTAAATAAAGAGAATGCTGAATGTGGAGGGTGGCCTATAAGTAAGCTTGGTAGAATTCAATTTTTATATTTTTACAGTTTTGATGGATAATATCAACATTTATTTTAAAATATTTTTTATTTTTATCAATTTAAATTTTCACAGTGGTGCAAAATTATGGGTTTTGTGCATTTGTTTCTGTTTTTATTAATTGAAATTTTCATAGCTGTGGGACATTAGGGTGTGTGTTAGACAATGACGGGATCAGCCAATAATTATTTAATAGCAGTAGATGCTGAGATTCAAAAAGTTAAAGTTTTATAACTGTTAAAACACAAAATGTCAACATCATACATCAAAATATACGAAGTAGATATACTTAAATCAAACTCTAATAAGTTA
Organism: Emydura macquarii macquarii; assembly: GCF_026122565.2. Lineage (NCBI taxonomy): Eukaryota > Metazoa > Chordata > Testudines > Chelidae > Emydura > Emydura macquarii. The sequence goes on along the minus strand of NW_027130520.1, from coordinate 12,337,604 downwards.
TCAAGCAGCATTTTTCTGGTTTTGTCTATCGGTAAATTTCAATGATTAGTGATGGAAATATTTTTTTGTTGATTTGTGTGTGTGCAACGAAATAGATTTTTACGGACATTTACTAATTAAAAAATCTTAATTCTTCCAAGCCTACTGATAAGGTAAGACAGACTGAACAGACTCAGCATGCTCCATAAAAAAAAGACTGCACATGAGGGAGAGTTTTAAGAAGAATCTACAATACAGCAGATTTTTTAAAATAGATTTTAGGGGAAATCTTGAAATATTTTGAAATGTCAAACTTAAGAAAAAATAGAAAAAAGTTTGAATTTTTTTTCACCAAAATGTTCTCCTTTTTTTCCCAACTAGCTTTGGGCATTATCAATATTGAAGCTTCAATTGCTTGTAACTTGCTCTTGAGCCAAGATAAAATTAACTAGTGGAATGTGTATGTCTGTTCCAATACTTTTTAGTACATAGCAAGTATACAAAGAATTTAGTTTGAGTAGACACTTATATGTCAAGTAGTGTGGTATATACACTATCTTGTTAAAATATAAGACTTTGAAAGGCTTTATACCAATTTTGTTTTCTTGTTTATTCCCAGCTGTGAATTTATTGAATGGTCTTCTTATTTCATGCTACGAAAAGTAAAAAAATAGATTTCATGCTCTTTACCATCAGAAATCTATTCATTAAAGTGTGTCATGATGTGTGCAATTAGATTCACACTAGTCTGGAATTAGGGAGTCTATGCTAGATAATAACTGTAACCAGCAATAGTTCTGGCTGTTCTCTAACCGTTGACCCAAAATTGTTCCTTTTAAAAAATAGTTATATTTCTTTTCAATATTAGTCTAATAGCTGCGAGGTTCTGAGCACTCTACGCAAAGTGATGATTGCTCTCAATTCAGCACCTTTCAGGAGGCATTTATTGTCGTGCAGGTTTGCACATGGAGACATTGCACTTTTAGAAATATCACAGTCAGATCAGCCTATTTTTATCAGAAGGACAGCAGGTTTAGTTTGATTTCACTGGCAGAGAAAATACATTTGCAAACTTCTTACTGTGTTTGATAGATTAGCACAAACAGAGCCTGATCATTAAGTCTTTGCTCAGGCAAAACCTCCACTGAACTCTGAATCTATGATTCATGACTTTAGATGGGAGTTTTGCCTGAGTAAAGACTGTAGGATCAGCGCTAAAATATGCTTGGTCTTCTAAAAGAATGCGTGAGAATTTAGGCAACAATTCAGCATATATGTAATACTAAGCAAATGTGTCATCCCATTGAAGTCAACTCTCATGCTAAAGTTACAGACATGCTTAGGTATTTCACTGAATCATGCCATTAGCATGTTTTCTCCCTCCCCCGAGTCCGCTTCTGCCTAAAGCAAGAAGACAGGAGTGCAGAGATGTACAGTAGCTCCTGGATTCTGTGAGCAGAAACAACTCTTGGTTTAATACAGGTTTTTGTAAATATTGCATCAAAAATATTAATAAAGAGCAGTGTAGTCCAGAATGGCAGAAGCTTTAGGTCTGAAATTAAGAGAGATGAAGCAACATGGAAAGAGAAACATCTTTCTTCATTCTCACATCACCTGTGAAAGGACATGGAAAAAATAGTTATTCTATGGATTATCTGTTGTGAGATCAAATGAATAAAGGAGTTCATTATGCTATTTCAGTAATAGTGCATGAAAAGACATCACAAAACCAATAACATTATTCACCACTAGAACTGGGCAAACTTTTTTGGCCAAAACTTCTTGTTGGCAAACAATGTAGATCAAGTGACATTAAAATGTTTCATAAATTCATGTTGGTTTCCCAAAATTGTTCATGTTGAAAAAAGGCAAACAAAAGAAAAATCCAAAGAAATCAAAATGTTTCATTTGGGCATTTTTTGACATGAAATGGTTTGTTTTTTTATTCAAAATGCCTTTTAACTTAGAAATTTCCTTATTTTTTAAAAAGTAAAAAGCCACTTGAAATCAAAATGAAATGTTCCATTTTGGGTCAACATTTAATTTGACCTGAAACCACTTTTTTAAATTTTGACTCACTGAGAATTTTGAAAAATGTTGGTTTTGGGTTGTGCCAAAAGGATTTTTAATTTTTTTTTCCGAATTGTCAGTGAACTGAAGCAATTCTTCACACAGCTCTATTTATGTGGATGTTTGGGAAATTAGCACCTTTTGGTTTGTGCCAGCCATGTTGGTGTGGAAACTGACGAAAGCATAGTTTACGTCTAAATTGTAGCATTTAGCCACAGATGTTCATCAGGGTGATGTGGAAGTGGTTGCAGAGTTGCACACAAGAGAATGCCACACCTCTTTCATGCAGAGGAACTGGACTCCTGCCAGCTCTGCATAAGTCTCTCTGAATGGGAATTTTGGGGCAGGACAAGAAGAAGAACCACTGGGTTCACAGCAAAATGCCCATGATACCTCAAATGCATACATATGAAGTACACAAGGCTTGCAGCCCTATTCCAGTCCAGTGGTTGGAATGACAGTCACGGATGGGCTGCACCGTTACCTCATGCTCTGACCACAGGTTGAAGAGGATTTCACAGCCTTCCATCTCCACATGAAGCTGATTTATGGATCGATCCTGCAATTTGGTAAGCACCTCTTGTGAGGTGTTGAGTGTTTTGAACTTCCATAGCATCATTACATCAATGAGTACTGAGGGAGCACAATACCTTGCATGACTGGGCTTTTATGTAGGCCTAGTGTGGAGGGGAAGAATTTCACTTCAATGAATATTGTAGGGGAGAAGATGATTTGAATCCCACTCAACCAATGCACTGTTAACTGTCATTTTGGTAAGTCCAGTACTTTAAAAGCATAGCAGAAATAGCACCTTCAACTTCTGGGAAAAAAACTAACTCTTCACTTTTTCTTTTATTTGCAAACAAGTTTGATTTCCAGGTTTTTTAAGACATGACAGATGCCAAAGGTGTGAAGGCAGCAGCTGTTCACTAGCAGATACTTTGCAGATAATTGGCGATTGCCGCAGAGCTGTCCATAAGAATTTGCATATAAAGTGTGTTGCTTCAACTTTGACTTTTGTTTGTTTTGTGGAAATCAGCAACAAAAAATCCCAGCTTTTGACAAGGGCGATTTTGATCAAATAAGCAAAAACTTAGTTTTTTGCTAACAAATTTGTGAAATGTATCAAATAACTGCAAAAATTCATGAAAAATGCCTCATATTTAGAAAGTAGTTGAGGAAGTCATTAATGGAAAATTCACAAAATTGAGCAATGGCTGAAATTTAGGACTGCAAATTATTGCATAATTCACAACTTTTAATGTGAATTTTAGTTTTACATCTGCAAAAAGAACATTCAGAATAATTCTTAAATGTAAACAGTACCTTCTGCTAATGGACCAGGATAAAGCGTTCTATTTTTCTGTTGTCTTCAGGTACAAATGTGTTTGCAATTCTCCTTGTACATCTCCACAGAAATTTCTTGGGCCCAGATCTTCAGCTGGTATAAATTAGTGTAGCTCCACTGAACTAAATGGAGATATGCTGATTTACACCAGATGAGGATTTTTGTGAACTGGTTCTTTATATATTAAATAAATTAATAAATATATTAAGTTCTGCTAAATGTTACCTCAGAGGATAAACAGGTATCATCAAAGGACACTTTTGTAGAGGACAGATAGGTATTGGTGACAGTAATGTCTTCTAGTTCAGTGCTGAAGTGATCAGACTCCTTAATGACACTGTAGTTTAGGGCCACACTGTAACTTGCAGGTTTCTCTGACTGTTTCTGCTGGCAATTGCAGAGTTTCTTGAAGGATGCTCTGAATTTCTGGGACATGAGATTGTAAATCACAGGGTTGATGGCACTATTTAGATAAATGCAGATTCTACAAAATAACAGGAACCAATTTTCTTGAAAAGGGTTGGAAAGAAAGGAGTTTACAACAACCAGTGTCCTATAGGGCATCCATAAAAATGCAAACAGGATCACTACCACAGCCAGCATCTTGGTAACCTATGGAAAACACAAAAATGTACAGTGAATAAGTAGAAAATCAATTCTCAGTGCTTTGTAGGGATGTGCATCTAAAATTCATATTATATGTTAGTGATGGGCCCAATCTAAAACTGAAAAATCTTGAATTTGGTGAAGTTTTGATTAATGTCTGGCTCTCGATGAGAATTTTGCAGCTTGTCCCTATTTCCTTATCACTATAATGGGCTGAGTCAATTTCATAGATCCAAACTCCCCTAAACTTTCATAAAATATGGATGATTATATATGGCTAACGTCCGTATTATTTAGTTTATATCCAATTAATCCCCATTAAACATATTATTTTAGGTCTGCGTCTTTGCAGCTACCATAGTTAGAAACAAGTGTCTACACCGTTGGTAAGAAGGGCATTCCCGTCTTTCCCTCTGGCAGGGAGTACCTATTTCGAGCACTGATGGTTTGTGACATATTGCAACTGAATCCAACCTACCTACTTCAATGACTACTGTCGCATAATATCAGACCACCATATTTGATACAAAGAAGTCTGATTTAGATTTGTTTTTAATCTAAAAAGCATAAACAACTAATTCAGTCATAAGTCCTGACCAAATGATTGATACATAATGTTCTGAAACTCTTAATGATAGCCTAAACATTACCAGAGAAATTGTGGGTTACCCTTAGTGCTTTATAATCTTAGGAAAAGTCACTTATTTCACTGAAACAGACAAGTTGGGGGAGGTAATATCTTTTATGGGGCCAATTTCTGTTGGTGAAAGAGAAGCTCCTGAGATTACACAGAGCTCTTCTTCAGGTCTAGGAAAGGTATTCAGAGTGTACATATGTCTACACTGCAATAAAATACCCAAGCTTTGGGACCCTGGAGGGCTCAGCATGAACCCCAATATCTACACTGCAATTTTATAGCCCTGCAACCCAAGCCCACAAGCCCGAGTCAGCTGACGTGGGCCAACAGCAGGTGTTTTATTGAAGTGTAGACATACCCAGGCTGTTACTGCTAAATACAAGGTGGGACAGATTGTTAAGCAATGGAGTTAACACATATTGAAAAGACCTTTCAAGGCAAAGTGGGCAGTTAACTCTTCACATTGTAGGGCAAAAGACTGTTGGTGGGTTACAGATTACTGTAGTGAGCCATAAATCCAGTGCCTTTGTTGAGTCAATGATTTGTAGTATCTAGCAAAGTTATGAATTTATGTTATGAATAAGTTCCCAGGCTCACTTTTTGAAGGTGATGTGCTGGTTTCCTTGGAGGATGAGGACTAAGAGGTCAGATATGGAGAGATCATTTTATTAAAAATGTTCATTCACAGGTGATGGGGTGTTTTTGCCATTTATGATTTTATCACTTAAGTAAGTTTGCTTTTAAAAAAAAAGGCAATGAGACTTCTCCCTTGAGGGATCCCAGAAAATTGAAGTAAAGCCAATAAAAAATCAAAGTGAAAAGTGAGGGCAGCAAAAACAAAACAAAATAAGAGTTCTTGATAAAATGAGTCCCAATATTCCGAATGTAGCTAATACACTAACAATATTTTACATTTACAGTATTTAGTGCCTTTCACCCTGTAATCTCCAAGTTATGCATTTAAGAAAGTATGAGAAACTTATTAATAGTCAAGGTGAACATTTTGGTAATGATGAGTTAATATACTGGAAACAGAGGCACAACCCCAGTGATATCATTAAGGGTGCATGGAATATAGGTCAGTATAGAATTACATCCACTGTGCATGTGGGAAATGAGTAGGGTGAGGACTCTTTCCATTCAACTCAGCCTATGTCTACACTTGCCATGAAATTCAGCAACAGTCAAACTGCCTAACGCCTATTTAACATGATGTTTTCACTTTGCTGCACCAACAGGAAATGTCCTCCCATCAACGCAGCGTTACTCTTCTTGGCGGAGGTGGATTAGCAGCATCGATTTTCAGGTTGATTGAGTGGGTCTCCATTTCTGCTCAATTGATCCTGGTGAATTGATCTGGTGCCACTGACTGTGCCACTGTCATTATAGACATATCTTAAGAGTGTCTTCTTTTATTGTGCTTCTTTGTATGTTGCCATCTCTTGTTGAAATAATGCAGTTGCAGCTTGTTGACAAATTAATGACTTTTCCCTTTCCCTGCTCCTTGATGCTATTACACTTTATACCCATTCTCAGGCTAGCTGTAGAAATAAGACAATGGTACTACAGCTCCTATAACTATAGTATATAATTTCATTGCTCCTCAGGTGGCTATGCAGGTGTGTGGGATTTGAATTTTAATTGACTCTGCAGGAGGACTGAAAGCTACTTCAATATCTTTCCTATTAACACTAATATTGTATTTTCAGTTCTTTTGTTTTTGTGTCTTTGTTTAAAGGTGTAGGACATATATTTTTCTTGCCTCTTGCAATCAGATTTTCATTATATAGAAAATATGCAGTCTCATTACCTGAGGTATATGTTTTCTCCTATCTGGCTAGAAGCCCACATACCAGATGTAAATATTTTTCCATAATTATAAGTGTTGGTTTTTTACTTATGGGTGTTGGCAATAACATATCCAGCTGAGAATCTTATAATTTAACTTTTACAGTTTAGAGAACTGCTTTATTTGCCCCCGCCCCCCCCTCTGGTCACAGGTTTACAGCAGTGTTGCAAAATAGTTTTGGCTGGCTAAGACAGACTCTTATTAGACAGAAGAAAAAATAAGAGAGTTAGGAAAGAGGAGAAATAAGGAAGGGATGAATACAGACACATGGGAGGAGAGGGAGACAAAATTTCACATTCTAGGTGGTGTTCAGGATTCAGCTGGAGCTAGTGGAGGCAGTGATTTCATGTAGTTCTGTCTTTCTGGCCTGGTCTGGTTAGGCTATCTCTCAGGATTAGGAAGAAGAGGATTCAGGGTCCCAGAAGATGGTGGGTGTAGAAGCCTGGATGGTGAAACTCATTCCAATATCCAATTTTTTTCTCCCAAAGTCTCTTTCTTTAAGGAGCCCAAGAGGGAGTGATGGACAGAATATTCCATCCCCACATTATTTTGTCCACCATTTGGCCCTAAAATCCAACATTCCAATTTTGGTTAATTGATTTTCAATCTCACGCTCTTCTTGTTTACCAGGCATGATCTTAACACAGTCCTTGAATTTTATCAGTTGGCCTTTTTGTTTGCACTATTCAGTCCGTCTCCCTTTTTTTACGTTTTTCTATCAACATTTTTAAGTCCATAAGATGTCACAATAACTTGTTGTTATAGGTTGTTGTGATATTTTATGAATTTACACTCACTTTTTACAGTTGCACTCACAATTATGGTAAATGTATAGGCCTAATTATGAGATTAGGTGACAGAATTTTTCCGAATTAATTCCCACTTCAGATCCAATAGCTGAACTAGAGCATGTCTTTTAGAAAAATATTTAGTATTGATTAAAAAATTTACAGTGATGGAGAATATACCACAGCCTTTTGTAAATTGTTCCAATGGTTAATTACCTTCACTATTAAAAATTTGCATCTTATTTCTAGTCTAAATGTGCCTATCTTCTCCTTCCTGCCAGTGGATCTTATTTTGCCTTAGTTTATTGGACTGAAGAGCCCTCTATTATCAAATTTCCATTCCCCATACTTTTAGACTATGATCAAGTGTCCCCTTAATCTTCTCTTTATTAAGATAAATAGATAGATTCAAAGTGATCAATCTGTAGTCTGTAACTGTCATGGCTCTTCTCTGAACACTCTCCAATTTATCAACATTCTTCTTGAATTGTGGACACCAGAACTGGACACAGTATTCCAGTAGTGGTTATATCAGTGTCAAACACTTAGTTAATATAACCTCTCTTCTCTTACTCACTATTCTCCTATTTATCTAGAAGATCCATGTGTCTTTCTTCCAGTTTGTTTCTTGTTTTCCTTTTGATGTTGTTGTGAAACTGAAGCCTCACTCCCAGTTTGCACTGGAAGCTTGAAAAGCTGCATATTTATTCACAATCGGTGACATTACATTGGATTGTATAGTACTTTGAAAAGTCAACATGGGTGAAATCCTGAAGTCAGTGGCTAAGCTCCCATTATCTTCAATGGGGAAAGAATTTCACCCCATATATCAAAATGTCTTCAAAGATCCATCTTTATCTTCTGGACTACCACATATTTGTAGTCATTATATTGATCACAGGGGAACAATATAGTCCTTAAAATACTCAGGAGGACTGACATTGTTTTACGTTTGCTATTAATGGTTTAGTCTCAGATTCGTCAAATGCTATGCAGCAATAGAAAAGAAATCAAACGCTGATGTTTATTTCAGTTCATTTTCTTGAACACTTCTGTCCAGATGATCACACAATAGTGAAATAAATCTCAACACTGAATTTGCATTATACTCCTTTTGTTCTCAGTAAAGCAAATGAGACTTTGAACTATCTGGCTTCAAAAGACATTCTTGCCAAGACACCCACCATCTTTTAATCTTATTGATGTCAGTTTTACAGCTTTAACTGGAGTGATTTGGACACTTTTGTTTTCTCACCCACAGTGCCATTTAGTATGGTAATGAGATCTGACTCGTTTCCTGAAGCAGTAGTGTACAACCGAATCATTCTATTCCATTTTTTCCCACTTAGACTGTACTTGAGTGCACTTACAGTCTACATGGCCATCTTATGTCCGAAGTGCCATAACTTCACTCTTGGTGATTTGTGCAATTTCTCCTAAATTAGTCTATTTAACAGGAAATTTGCAGAACATTAGTCATTAAAGTCACCATTTCCATTTTCACTGGGACCTTTCTCCAGGCACTATCCAGGTCCAAAGTATTTCTCACCTAAATGTAGAATACTTTGGTTCAGATGACTAGCTACACCATTTTCTTTTGCCAAATATTACTTAAACCCTGTCTGATGTAAACATCACCATCCTCGTTAGATACCAGATGGATCTTAAAAAATCTGTAGAAAATCATTGGGCCTGAGCATATGCTTAAAGTTAAGCACGTGATTAAATTATTTGCCCAATCAGAGTTACAGTGCTCAAAACCTTGCAGGACTGAGGCCAAACTGTGATTCGGCTCTGAAAAGGGAAAATGTCAAATTTGCACCATGTTCCACCACAGATCTCCTCCCTGTATTGGGTACCTACAAAGCTTAGTGACTGACTAAGCACTGGATCAAAAGTCCTTGGAAGACCTGTGCAGATTGTGATCTGGATTCTGTTCCTTCCTGGAACAGGCAGTGCAAGTGTATAGTCTAAGGAGGAAGCCTGATGGAGAGGGAGATGCAGAAGAGCTTCAGAATGAATTGGAAATGGCTTCTAATATAGCCTGGAGTGTCTCACTGCAAAATATAAAATATTGTTCGTTTGAAATAATTTTAAAATACATTTTAGACCAAATTCTTCTTAGCTAAACCTGAGTAACCTAAAGTAAATCCACTGACTTTAATAGAGTTATTTCAGTTTTACATTATTGTAACAGAGGGCATGTCTACACTGGGGCATTCAGGAAAGTTAAGAAGAATCAGTGCAGTTAATGAGCATTAGTTAAAAGTGTGTTAAACCCTCATATGAATGTTCTCATTCAGGAATAAAATGGCCTTAGTTTGTGGTATTTTAATTCTCTTCTGATGTATTGTAAGAGAAGAATTTGGCAAACCATATTAATATATGATTAAGATAATATATATGATAATATATGATTAAGATATTTAATAGCTTGATTAAACTGTATTCATAATTGCAATGAAAATTTATCTTAAGCAAATACCCAAGAGCAGCAAAAAATTGATGTCTACCAAGATGAGATTTATCTAATAGTCAAATGAAAATGCTCTGGAAATGCAGATATTTTAAAGATGGCCCAAAGAGGAAGAAAAAAAAAAAAGCTGGTTTTGTGCCTTCCCTCTCCTTTGGAATGTATAAAGAAGGCCTGAAATAAATAGGTGTTAACTAAAATTAACACACTTCAATGAGTTTTAAGTCATCAGGAGGTGGGAAGGGGGGATACTTCCCATCTCATATAATCCAATTTTGCTTACTTGATATTTCTGATTCTCTAGTCATCCATGGAGTCTTCCTGGAATAATATAGTAGATTTTCTAATGTAAAAATATTTCAGGCCTTCTTTTTACACCATAAAAAGGGTAAAAAAAAACCCATGCCAAATATTTTCCAGCCCTGGCTTGTCCTCTCCATTAGTATTCCCTTTTACTGCTGGTTCCAGGCATGAGAGAGCATCCAGGACCACCTGGACCAATATGCAAAACTAAGTACATGGGATCCAGGCCGCCTAGCAGATTGTTTCATTATATTTTCTATCAACCAGTTTCTATCTTGGGTTACGTCTCATACTCAGGACCACGGCAGAGAGGAGTCTGTCTAACTTAACATACTTTTAGTCATTTTTCCTGCTACTTGCACCCTTGGGATCAATTTCTAGTCTGGTGCACCAGTGCAACACCAAAGAAGAAAATGGGGATGTTCTGATGTAGATAAGGGCAGAATCTGACCCTTAAAACTGAATTCCGATCTCAGTTATGCAGCTGTAACACACAGTGAGGCCAGTGGGAGTTTTCCCTTGTTGCATGTTGGACTGTATTTAGATTGTAAACTCTTTGGGATAGGGACTATGTTTTCCCATAAGATTTTGCAGCACTGAGCCCATTTTGGATGCTACCATACTAGAAATAATATAACAAATAATAGTATTTAATAATACCACCCTATTAGGTCTCCTTTCTACATAAAGCACTACTTGCAAACACTAGCTTTACTGAAAAAGCAGCTACAATAATCCAAGAAGTTGACAGTCTCCATGAAAAGCCTTTTCTATCTTCATAAAACAGAAAATATATGTTGTATATACTGTAAATTGTCATTTTAATTTTATAACATGGCAAGAGCCATTGTCTGCAACACTAAATAAAAAGATGATTCAATTTTTGAAAGAATGCTAAGCAATACAAAGCACACATTTGCAAGCACATGGATCTATCCTTCATGATGACAAATTGAAAATTAATCAAGATAAAAATAATATCAACTAATGGATGAAACAAACTTAACCACTTCTAACCCAAGTAACTAACTACAAACAGATATGTTTAAACAATTACAAACTACAAAAAAAGAAGGTTCAGTTTGTATATTTCTAAACCTGGGCTCTATAGATCAGTACATGCTGAATTCTCTGCTAACCAGTTCAATTAACTTGTGAGGTGAATGTCAGTCCCACAGCAGGAAAAGCAATTAGTCTCATTAAATAGCAACAGGCTACACAAAGAACTATGAAAATATGACTTAAAATTCTCATGTTTAGATGCTGTATCCCTAACCACAAGGATGCATTGAGCATTTCAAAAAAGATGACCACATCAGGCATGATGCCTACAGAAATTATGCTACCTAGTGGTTGCTGAAACGTCCCTTTTTAGTTAGTACTAAGACTCGATTCTGAAAACAATATTTCATCATAGCCCGTCAGTGTGGAGGAAATAGGCGATCCATATTAATATGAAAATATAAAACATGATGTGGGCCTGATCCTGAATGGTCAATGGGAGTTTAAGGTGCCCTGCCCCTCTCAGGATTGGGATCTAAAAGTGCTAAATGCTATATGAGAGCTGAGTATTATATATAATTATGAAGATAGTTGGTATAGACACACACCTCTTTGCTATTTTAGCATATGTACCAATTTATAATTAATATGATCAGACCTAGTCATCAAATTGAAAGCATCACGCACATTCAAAATACTTGCCTGTTGTTAATTACCTGACATATGGAAATAATACTAGTCATTAGCATTTGTATAGCATTTTTCACCCACAGATCTTTACAAAAGGAAGTATATATTTAGCTCTAATCATAGAAGGGGAAACTGAGACACAAAAAGTAGTGACTTCTCTAGTCACATAGTTACTCATTAACAAAGCAGGATTAAAACACAGGACTTGTGACTTCCAGTTTAGTGTCCTATCGGCAGATCACAAAAATAACTTAGGAATCATAGTGTATTTGTCTGAATTATTAGCAGGCTGTAATATGGTGAAAAATAGATTTGTCTTAATGTTTCATTTTGACAGTATCTAGTTGGTTTCTTGACAAGTCATAATAAGACAGTTGACTGTCTTTCAATATATGCCTTCTGTAGGAATAAGCAGTCATTTGTAGGCACTCTGGAATCAATTCAGTTTTCTCAATGACATGCTCTAATCACATGCCCTGAACTGGTAGCTTTTAGGGTTTTTTTTGGTATGCCTTAATCTAAATAAAAGAGATAAAGCACATTTTAAACATTTTTCATGTATTTTAACCAAGTTTCTTTACTTTTTAATTTGTCTAAACAAAATCTAATAAGAGAATGTGCAAATGTGTGTATGAACATTATACTTAAATCAATTTCCTACCTGCCTTCTAGAAGCAATAGTGCTATTGAAACACCTGTTAGTCATCTTGGAATTCATAGTCTTGTTTTGGTGAGTCGAGTTGTTTCTCCATGTCTTAGGGTTCTCTTTTGGATCAGAAGGGATGGGATTCAGAAACAATATTCTGGCAATCAGTCCATAGAGGACAGTAGCCAATATCATTGGCACAACATAAAATATACCAAAGTCCATCATATATATAGGGGAGTAGTAGCTCCTGGACACCTTGTAGCCACAAGAAACAATGATGGTATCTTTGTAGACTATTGTGTTGAGATCTAGCAGGAAAAACCAGAGGGTACAGTATATGGAGGTGAAAGCCCAGACAAAAATAATGATCTTTTTGGCTCTTGAAAAAGTGCATAGGAACTGGGCTTTGATTGGGTGGCAGATGGCTATATATCTCTCAACAGTGAAGGCGGTGATGGAGCAAGAAGAAGCATTAATACCTAAGTATTGGAGATACGTAATGCAGAGACATCCCACGTAGCCATAGACCCAGGATCCATACAGGCTCTCAGTGATGTTGGGAAGTCCTGCAGCCACCAGCACCATGAGATCAGCCACAGCCAGACTCACCAGGTAACAGTTAGTGGGGGTCCTCATGTGTTTGGTCCTAAGGACCACCAACACCACCATGATATTCCCCACTATGCCTAGTCCACAGATGAGGAGGACCAAGAGAATGGTAACCACTTGGTAGTCAATAGTGATCACCTCTTGGCTCGGCAGCAGCCCTGTTTGGTTCTGTTCATCCCCTGTGCTGTTCTCCATCTTCACCAGCTTGAACCTGCTTCTGCTGGGCAATTGCTGTCAGCACATTTTCTCCTTATCCCTCTGCAAAAAAGTTAAACACAGTGGAGTGTGGATGATGCACAAACCCATGGCACACTCTCCATAAAGTCCCGGTCCCCACACAAGCTGCCTTCTCTCCAAGACTCCTGGTTTGTTTTCTTCACAAGTTCAATTACCAGACAGGTAGGTCCCTCTTGGATCCTATTTCATTAGCACAGATTAAAAAGCAGGTTCTTTTAATCTGGTCTGAGACACTCATGAGAATGAAATGCAACTAGAGATCAGAGCTTTCTCTCTCTGCAGAGCAGACTGAGACAGGGGGAAAGGGAGGGGGACGACAGAGAATCCTTTCCCTGCACTGACAGAGATCGCTAGCTAGCTAACACAATGCATGGGACTGTACCAATCCAATACTAACAGACTTCAGCATCACTGCTTTTCAGGGAGCAATCACAATGTAAGGGCAGCTGAGACAAGAACGAAGAGGACGTTCAGTCATGCCCATCAGAATTCCTATCCCTTTACACTGTTTTGCCTTTCTGTTCTCTGGTGGCTATGATCATTTTGTGTATTCCTCAGCGCTATACTAACTGCAGTAAAACACAGATTTTTATATTCTGATTTCCTATCTGTCCCTGTGCAAATGATGAGGCAGGTTACACTTACCTTGTGCTCTGCAGGGTTCTCAGAATACTTGTCCCATTAGAATTGAAATGAAAACTGTCCCAAGTTTTGAAACCTGCAGAAAACTCTGTCTTGTACTATACTCCACTAACATTTCACACACACACACACACACACACACACACACCCTTGAAAGAATCTCCTCTGGTAACACAGTGCTTAGCTAGGATAAGTAAAACCATGCACAAACAAGGCAATCAGTACAAATCATCTCTCTTGGATCCACTAATGAAAAATCTAAACAGTGCTGCTACTAATAGCATTCCCTAGCCAAACTGCACCTGGAAAATGTGTGCAGTGCTCCTGGCTCTGTAACCTGCTATAAGTCTCCACGTTTTACAGAGAGTGGGTAGCAAATCCTTCACTAGTACTTACTTAAAGGGACACTGCCACCTTGATATCAGATTTTTTCAACTCTTTATTTTACCTACTTCTCTTTTTAGTAGCACATTAGAAGACTGAAGCTGTTTTGAAATCCATTTTCTCTTTCTCCCTTTATGGCATGTGCGGATTGATTTGTTTCGATTTTTGTCTGCAGTTGCAAGGATTCCAAAAAAATAACAAGTTGTATGAATGGCAAAATAAATGAATGGCAAAATAAGAGACACTTAAACCTTAGCTGAAAATTTGAATCAAACCATTTTTGAGGTTTGATGGTTTGGTTAACTTTTGCCTGCCTGCACCTCCACTCAGAGCAGAGTCTGTTACCAATAGCGATAATATTTATGTGGTGCTTTTTTACCTATAGAGCTGAAAGCGCTTTATAAGTACCATAGTCTCTATGCAACAAATAGGAAAAGTGAGACACAGATGGGTGACGATTGCCCTTTGTCTTGCAGATGGTCAGTAGCAGAACCAGGGGTTGAATTCAGTATCCTGGCTGCCAGACCAGTCTTTTATCAACTGTGTCACACTGGAAATCTCATAAGAAATTTTGTTCCATACAATTTTCAGCCCACTTTTGTAACCCAGTTATTTTTGATAAAGCTGAATGAAGCACAAGGGCCCTGCTAATCAGATACTTGGGGTGTGGGGAGGAGGATTAAGCCCTTCTCCAGCCAACATTTTATCCTCAAGCCCAGGACAGATCTCACATTACCAGTTTAGGGCCTTAATCCTGTGAAGTGCTGAAAATCCTTAACTTCCATTGATTTCAGTGGGAATTGAGGAGCTCTGTACCTCACTAGAATGGACACTTTTCGTTGGCAACCTAACCCCTTGCTGCCCCAAAAGTCACTTCTCCAGTAACTTCTGCTTCCCATTTAGGCTATATATTCAGGTACAGAAAGGAAAAAGGATAATTTGAGCAGGGACTGAAAGACAGGGCTAGATTTAGGGGCAGGTGACCCAGGTTCGGTGTGCTGTTTTTGTTATTAGGAACAAAAGAAAAAATAGAATGTTTGAAGTAAAATGTTTTAGGTATTCTGTATGTGGATTCATTTTCCACTAACCTCCTAGAATGTTCTGGACATTTGTAGAATTTCGTGGAACCTTCCAGACTTTCTGAAAACTACGTTTTCCTCAAACCTCCTAAAATGTTGTCAGCCATGCCCTCACGGGTATCTAAGGGACGGCATGTCGCCAGTCAGTCAGTGAGATACAAGATAGAACTGAAGTGAAGTGAAAGCCCAGCTGTGATATTGTGAACCTTGTTTTATTGTGTAATTGGGAAAGTGTACTTGTGTTTTAAGACTTGAAGAGTGTAAGTAGTGACTAATAAAGGACATCGCTTGTTATTTTATCACTTGAAAACATAATGGGCCAGTCTTTGGATCTCTCTGACCCTGTGCTAAAGGACTAGGGTTAACATTCTAAACATTCTAACATTCACAACATGCCCATCAAGATACTTTCTCATTATTTCAAGCACACCCAGGAATGGAATGATGAGTCACTATAAATAACACTTTCCTCCACCAGCTATAAATTCTATTCAATTTCATTTCTATAATTCTGATCCCTTCTCCAGCTGTCCTTTGAATTGTTGTTGTTCGCTGAAAAATTGCAAGTTCTTACTCCTAAGATCTGGTCCCTGACTATACTCCAGTAATAACGATTCACTTTAGTGATAAAAGTCCTAAGAGAGAGTGAGCTGGATGCCTTTCATAGAATCATAGAAGATTAGGGTTGGAAGGGACCTTAGGAGTGCATCTAGTCCAACCTTGTGCTCAAAGCAGTACCAATCCTGTATATACACCTTCAAAGGGGGCTGCTTGCTGCATTCCAGTCAGTTACACCTGTGCAAACTCCTTCATGGCAACAGGGCTGCACAGCACAGATGTTACCAAAGACATAAATTGAAGGTAATGGTGTTGCAGAGGTGTAACTGAGGTATTGCCTACACATCAGCTTTTAACGCTTGTAATGAGCTATTGCCATGGTTGTCTATGCATTGTGTCTACACCCAACATGGTTCAAACGTTTGGTAACTGTGGTCAGCTAACAGTGTTTCGCTTCTGCCAGAGACTTAGGTTGGCATATGTTTGTTTCACTGTAAATGGTTCACTGCAGATAGGCCCATTACCCCGTTCATGTCACTGGTGTGGCTGCTCCTCCTTTCTACAAGCACTCTTTGCAGCAGGACATCTGAGCACACATCGGTTAAAGTACAGCTGGCACCACTCTGCAGGCAATCATCTGGGCAACCTGGGTAGATGTCCAAAAGCGCCTGAGTGACTTAGGAACACAAGTCCCTCTTTGAACTCTGTCCTTTGCTATGGCATTATGGGCCAGTTGGCAAGATTTTCCCAATATGCACTAATACAAAGATATGGCTTGGCAAGATGGTACACATAGAAGAACAAACGTGGAAAACCTGCAATGCGGATGCAAATTGACTATCCCCATAACAGGTTGCAAAGTTTATAGGCAATGAAGACTTCAGTTTAAGATCTGGTAATTAGGGGAGTGTGATTATAAAGGAATTTTCTTGGACCATATTTTTTACACCCTTCCTACTTCTTAGACTTCTTGCTTGAACTCAGCTATTAAGAAATTTCACATTCATACTACACAAGAGAATCAGCTCCAGGATAATCATAAGCCTTTATCACAATGCACTTGAATTTAAGGGGTTAGTCTTTCAAAACTGCCTGTGAGCAATGTTAAAGACAAGGGGCTAGATTCTCCGCTCATGTAAATGGTTATAGCTTCATTGATTTTTATCAGCACTATGAAGATTCAACAGGGATGAGTGCATTAGAGAGATAATAGCACTACCACATCACAGCTGTGAAAAAAGCAAACAAAACCAGCCAAATGGAAATTCAAAAAAGATTGTACCCTTAAAGTGATGGCTAAATGTTTCCTTTTAACACCCTAAGAATAATGAGAACATATAATTCTTCACCACTAAAAGGCCAGAATGAATTATTATATTTAGACACTGGAATCTGCATTTTGATAGGATTTTCAAAGAAAACAAATGTCACAAGTTGGAATGATCAGTAATTGATATTTTAGATTAAAGATGACTGTTGAAATGTCATTGATTTACCCATATTTGCCAGAGTGTGATTATAAATGTAAAAGCACATCCGTAGCTCTCCATTGTCCACACTGTGATCTTCTAGAAAAGTTTTGAGGGCTGAAAGCTTGCTAAGAGGTTATGATAATAATGAATAACTCTTATATCTTCAACATCCCCATGCAAATGAGCCAGCATACCAGTAATGAGTGTTGTCATCAGCAATAATGATACTGCAAGTATTTAAATCACACACATCCACACACATCCATGTTTCTTTTATACTCAAACATAGTGAGGAAAGGGGGATTTCAATGGGGAAAATATTTCTGCAGACATTTCATGTACCAGGGGTAATTTAATGTGAGTATTTTCTTTATTTCTTTATGATGTATAAGGAAGCTCTGAAAGTTGTTTGTTTGGTTTGATTATTTTTACATTAGAAGGATCAAGTCTTGTTTTTCATACATCAACTAGATCATTTGTCCTTTGAAGACAGAAGTCGTTCTGTTGGGTAGAGGTTTTCCATCTGAAGAAGTTTGTGACAGGATTAATTTGGAGATAATGAACCCTGTTAAGAATCTTGGCTTCAGTTATGATGTATACAAAGCACATGTATCAGGTGTGAACTAAAAATTGTAGTCCAGATTTTTTTAGGTGCAGATACCTGGCCAACCTGATTGCCTTCTATGAAGAGGTGACTGGCTTTGTGGATGAGGGGAAAGCAATGGATGTGATATACCTTGACTTTAGCAAAGCTTTTGATACAGTCTCCCACAGTATTCTTATTAGCAAGTTAAAGAAGTATGGGTTGGATGAATGAACTATAAAATGGATAGATCATCATGCTCAATGGGTAGTGATCAATGCTCAATGTCTAGTTCACAGCCGATAACATGCGGGATGCCCCATGGGTCAGTCCTGGGGCCGATTTTGTTCAACATCTTCATTAATGATCTGGAGGATGCGGTAGATTGCACCCTCAGCAAGTTTGCAGATGACACTAAGATAGGGGGAGTGGTAGATACCCTGGAAGGTAGGGATAGGATGCAGCGTGACTTAGACAAATTGGAGGATTGGCCAAAAGAAATCTAATGAGGTTCAACAAGGACAAGTGCAGAGTCCTGCACATAGGACGGAAGAATCCCATGCACAGCTACAGAATGGGGACCGATGGGCTAGGCAGCAGTTCTGCAGAAAAAGACCTGGGGGTTACAGTGGATAAGAAGCTGGTTATGAGTCAGCAATGTGGCCTGGTTGCCAAGAAGGCTAATGACATATTGAGCTGCATTAGTAGGAGCATTGCCAGCTGATCGAGGGAAGTGATTATTCCCCTCTATTCAGCATTGGGGAGGCCACATTTGGAGTATTGTGTCCAGTTTTGGGTCCCCCACTACAAAAAGAATGTGGATAAGTTGGAGAGAGTCCAGCGGAGGGCAACAAAACTGATTAGGGGGGCTGGAGCACAAGACTTATGAGGAGAGGCTGTGGGAACTAGGCTTGTTTAGTCTGTACAAGAGAAGAATGAGGGGGGGATTTGATAGCAGCCTTTACCTACTTGAGAGGGGGTTCCAGAGAGAATGAATCTAGGCTGTTCTCAATGATAGTAGATGACAGAACAAGGAGCAATGGTCTCAAATTGCAGGGGGGGGAGGTCTAGGTTGGATATTAGGAAAAAGTTTTTCACTAGGAGGGAGGTGAAGCACTGGAATGGGTTACCTAGGGTGGTGGTGGAATCTCCATCTTTAGAGGTTTTTAAGCTGTGGCTTGACAAAGCCCTGGCTGGGATGATATAGCTGAGGTTAGTCCTGCTTTGAGCCTGGGGTTGGACTAGATGACCTCCTGAGGTCCCTTCCAACACTAATATTCTATTCTATGATTCTATGATTCTACTCTTCCCTTGTTGGCCCCCCACCATGACCCCTCCTTGCTGGCCTGACCTGCCTAGCATTTTCTATATAAAATGGTGTCTTCCAAGTAGAGTGACCTCACATGTACAACCTGATGCAATTGGACTATAGTTTTGAGGCACAAACAGCTGTGCCTTCATGATTTTGTTTTGTGTGATGTTCCCTTCATTTCAACAATTCAGTTGCATATTTTTTCTTGTCTACTCACAAACTGATTAAGAACTAAGATTCAAAGCAGTTACATTGATAGAAGCTGTCAGTACTGTTATTAAAAACAATAGATTACAGCATGGAGAAATGGAAACAATGTTTAAAGGATACATTTCAAAGCAGAGGGGAAAATGAGACAAAAAATGGAAGACAAACAAAAATAGCCCTTAAAAGAACAAAAGAAAAGTACATAATAAAAAAAAACTAAATGGATTGAGAAAAATTACAGAAAATATTAAAAGTGATGTAAAAGTGTATTTTAGTCTGTGTAGCAGGAAGAAAGTCAGCAGAAAATAAATCAGCCCAAAGCAAAAACAAAAAATGCCAGAAGAAATTGGTAGAGAGGAAAGAAAGTCAGTGATAAAAAGAGAGTGGAGGAGAGAAGAATGCAGTGCCATCGCTGGGAAAGAACTGGCTAGAATAATAGAATCATTAGGGCTAGAAGGGACCACAGGGGTCATCTAGCCTAACCCCCTGCCAACATGCAGAATTCGTTGTGTCTAACCCATCCAAGACAGATGGCTATCTGGGCTCCTTTTGAAAACTTCTAGTGAAGAAGCTTCCACAGCCTCCTGAGGCAGTCTGTTCTATTGTCTTACTGTTCTTAAAGTTAGGAAGTTTTTCCTGAGATTTAATCTAAATCTGCTATGCTGTAGTTCAGTGTTCTTCACTGCAAGGCCTGCGAGCCAGTGGTGGCTCCTATTGACCCTACGTGCGGCTCCCTGATTAATTGTTTATATTCCGATTTATTTTATTTTTAACATTAGAATATATACTGAGCCTATCAAAGTCCTCCTTCTTTACACATCACATTGACCACATGGTATGATGTGTGCCAATAAGTACATCTAAGTATATCCATTGTATAATAACAGTAATATTACCATAGCAACCAACTTGTTAATTTAGTAGTTGATGTGTCTCTCACATTGAAGGTTTTTTGCCTCCGCTTGAAAACTAGTGAAGATCACTGCTTTAGTTTGTACCAATTGCCTCTTGTCCTGCCCTCTGTGGCAAAAGAGAACAACTTTTCTCCATATTTTTTCTGGTAGCCTTTCAAATATCTGAAGACCACTGTCATATCCCTTCTTAATCTCCTCTTTTCCAAACTAAGCATACCATGTTCTTTCAGCCTTTGCTCATATGGCTTGCATTCCATCCCCTTGATCATCTTTGTCACTCGCCTCTGAATCCTTTTCAGTTTCTCTACATCCTTTCTATATGTTGGTGACAAAAACTGGACACAGTACTCCAGTTGAGGCCTAACGAGCACTGAGTAGAGTGATACGATCACCACCCATGACTTGCATGCTATGCCTCTGTTAATGCAACCTAAAATTGCATTTGCTTTTTTTTGGAACAGCATCGCATTACTGACTCATGTTAAGGCTGAGATCCACCTCAACTCCCATATCTCCCTCAGCAGTGCTGCTGCCAAGCAAGTTTTCCCCAATTCTGTATTTGTGCATTTCCCTAACTGTAGCACCTTATATTTGTCTTTGTAAATTTCATTTTGTTGTCTATTGCCCAGTTCCCCAATTTATCAAGATCCCTCTGAATTTTAGCTGATGACAATCTTTTTGTGAAAAATTCATGGTACGAAACCAAACTTAAACCCCCTTAAGGTGAAATTAATTGCAGTGGCCAGAGTCTTGAAAAACAGGTTCTGGATCACCGAGGAGAGAGAGGTCTGTGAAATGCTGAGAAGTAGTGAGGGGGATTGGGGCAGCATAAGCTAAGGGCACCAGCTGAGAAAAGCTTTGCACAAGTTTTGAAACTAGCTATTATTTCTGAAGAGATTCTTTTGTTTTATATGAATTTTCTCGTAATAACTTTTCTTAATAAATCCTGTTAATAGCAAATCCATATTAGCTACTGGGAGGAGGAGGAGAAGGCATGGGTAATTTCTCACGGGCTATCCTGCCTTCATGAAGGATAGTAACTCCTAGAATGGAGAGGTTTTGAAGTTGCTTTCTACATGGAAGATTTGGTCAAAAGAACATGAGCCAAGGGGTCGTCTCCCAGACAGTCTGTCAGTAGGGCCTGGTCCAAGGCATTCCCTTAGTGATCCTCTGCTAGACAGTGTGTCTCTCGGGGCCTGATCCAAAGCCCATCAAAGTACTCCCATGGACTTCAATGAGCTTTGGATCAGGCCCTCACAGTACTGAGGTTCTGACAAACACAAAAGACAATCATGTAAGGGGCATGGGTTTAAAATGGTGAGGGAACAGTCACTGGAGTCAAGTCATGTGTTATTGTTTCTGTTCCCTCAACAAATAATCTTTCTATGTTTATTCATGGCACAAATCACTTTCTCGTAACAAAAATCACAGATACTTTCTAAGATTTGCAACAGACAATTCTGCATTATGGCAATCTCAAAACAAACTAAAACAAAAACCTAACCTACAGGATTTCAGGATCATAGTAGTAAATAAAAGTCTCACTGAACATTGCAATATAAATAAACTCTCATATTACTTCAGTTATAAAGAGGTCAGGGATAATTGGGAATTTTTAAATCAAGATTTTATGTTTTTCTATGCTCTAATTCGAACAGGAATTAATTCAGGGATATTCTATGGCCAGTGTTAGACAGGATGTCAGGGTCGGTGGTTTCAGTGGTCCCTTCTGGCCTTATAATCTATGACTCTATAGAATGTTCTACCACTCAAAATTATTGCATTATCTAAATTATTCAGGGAACAGAATCAATATAACAAGAAGGAAATGTTTCTGACTCCATGGAATGTGTTTTGTTAACATGGGTATTTCCTGTAAATAGCAGACATTGCACCTACAACATTCCAATCAGAGAGATTTGGACAGTGAACAAACTTTACTTGTGCCACGTGCATCGTGTAAACGGCTCCATACCTCGACTAGAAGAATAGTATTTTGCTGAACTCTTGGTTTGGTTGTGTCACTGAAGATGAAACCATTGCTATTCTTGCTTTTACATGGGTGACTGCATCTCCCAAAATATCATCTGTGCTATTGAGGAACTGACGCTAAGGAGCTGGCGCTAGTGAGAGAGAGAGAGTGGCTAAGACACATTCTCATATTGTCTGGGAGGGCCATGTTAAGAATTTTCTCTGATTAAATAAAGTAATTCTCCTGCTGGTTCAGCCGGAGATTGCATCTCTTGTCTTAGTTAAGCTGAGTCTGATGGACAAGTCTAGTCCGGTAGCATTTGTTGTGATTATCATCAGCTGGCACTTTGGGTCTGAGCCAAACTCCTCCTTTGATGACATCTTTTCAAGGAAAAGTGACATTACCAGGCACATAAATTAATATTTATTCTATGATGACTGGAGCTTTAATTTTTTTATTTATTACTATTTTGTATGTGAAACTTGACACTCTGGAGACAAAAGTCCTATGTTTAGTCATCTTCCCAAGACCTGAGAGACTAAAGAAGCTCCATTTGGTCTAGTTATTACTTATTCCTGCCTTGAGTGCAGAGGACTGGACTAGATGAGCACCTATTGAGGTCCCTTCCAATTCTACACTTCTATGATTCTATGATTTATTTAATCAAAGAGAAGGCTAAGAGGTAACTTGGTCATTGTCTAGAAGAACCTCAATAAGGGAGAGATATCTGAAAGTAGACAGCTCTTTAATCTAGTAGAAAAAGCCCTAATGAGATCCAGTGGTTGGAAGATGAAGCTAGATAAGTTCATACAAGAAATAAAGTATGGAAATTACAGTGATGGTAATTAATTAAGTATTGGAAAAATGTATTTAAGGACATGGTCCATTCTCCGTCACTTAAAATCTTTGCATCAAGACCACGTCTTCCAAAAACATATGATACAGAAATTATTAGATGGGGTTCTTTGGTTTGTGTTGTGCAGAAGGTCAAAGTAGATGATCATAGTGTTTATTACTGATCATAAAAACTATTGTCTCTAAGAATTCAATTGTACTTTCATTGAATCAAAGTGGACAATTATTAGAACTGTGTTAAAGCTTCATAACAGAACCAGAACAGTAAGAAAATTGCAGAGTTTGGATTTTGCTACAACTCAAAATTCAGGCAAGATATTTCTAAAGTTTCATTAAGGTTTGCAAACCAGAGCCCAGTTTTAAGTGAATTTAGTTACTTGTATCAGAAATGTGATACACTTGGTAGTTTCAGCTGAGTTTTGATTGTGAAGTTTCAGCATTTGTTCATATCTAGGCAATAACCAGTAACCTGTACTCCAACAGTCAATGATTTCGAATAAAATATTGCTTGTGTAGATAAATGCTTTTATTAATTTAGAGATACACTCACTCCAACTAGCAGCAGCATAGAAATCCTCTCTGATATTGTGTATTATCAGGCAACTTACATCAAGATTGTATATCTATGACCCGATCCTTTGATCATGTAAATCAGTAAAGCTCCATTGAAGTCAGTGAAGCTAAACCAGTTTATACCAAGGATCCCAAGCTTTTGACTGAAGGTATTTTTTTTACATGCCAGTTTTGAGTACAGTAATACTATTTCTTATGGGGTAGTGGCTGCATCGTCTATCTAATTTGCTTCTTAGCTTATGCAGCCCTCAGTAATCCAGACAGAATATCTTTATTATCTATGCATTAACATAGCTTAGATTTCTTTATTTTTAATGAGGAAAAGCAAAGGTCCCCAGTGCATCTTTTTGTTTAAAATCAAATTGTAGTTCAGAAACTTTATTTGCATAGCTTCAGTTCATTTGGCTTTTGTCTCATTCCTTTGAAATTTACATTATTATTTCTATCATGAAGTACATGACTCTGAGGACATATAATAGCCTTAATACAGATATACAAAGATCAGGCCAGCCATTTCTTCCTGAACAGAACATAGAACACTTCCAGTTTTAAAAGCAAAAGAATTTGGCTTTTTTTAAATTTGGGCCAATGGCTGAAATGACAGCATTCGTTACATTTGGAAAATGCATTGGGATTTTTAGGAATCAAAGATGCTGAACCACATTCTCCTCTGTTTGATGGCAGCCACAGGTAATTGGAGATGGAAAAAGTAATGAATGCTCCTACTATTACTACTTTTCATAAGCCTTCATACTCAAATAATGCAGTTAGCTTGACAGTCCTCTGTTTCATATTTTTATTGTATCATCTTATAAGCAGCATTTATTTCTGCCACTGGTTAATCAATCATTTCAGTGAAGAAAATTTATTGAACGTCAAAAAAAAAAAAAAAAAAAAAAAAAGTATTTTGCCTTTATGAGGAAGAAGCTGCTGTAGTTATTTACGATGACATACAGCCAGGATTTTCACTTCCTTATGTAAAGATTGGCCTTATTCTCTGGTTTATGCTGTGCCTTACCTACCGGGTATATTGGATTCAGTAGAAGCTGCAGAGGCATGTATATAGGCCAAAACCTACTTCATTTTATGTAAATTAGTTTAATAGCATTGCCTACATATTGAAAAAATATTTCATATTTTGAGAATTAACTGGGCCATACTTTCTTTTGTAATTTTTTAAAATCAAGTTATGTATTTAATTATAAAGATATCTGTTTCTGCTAAGGTTAAGGATGTAGATTCTGTATCACATGTATATCTTACGTACATGTATTATTACTTTAAAAGCAAATGCAGCACTTCAAAGTGGAACTTTAATAGCTCCTAGGTAGGCTCAAACAGGTATCTCAAATCCAAATTTTTGGAACTTTTGCTGGTGGTGAAGGGTTTGGATTTGAGATCCCTGAACCAGACCAATCAGTTTGGGTCTTGTTCTAGGGAAAGGGAGTCCCCAGAGAACTGGTCAGAACAGCTTTCCATCTACTTTGTACTGTTGGAGTGGCATAAACTAGGGGTCTAGGATCTTTGCAATGTTTCATTGAATTTTTGCCACAAGGAAATTATTACTACTTGGCTTTTAGTCATGATGATAAAATGGCTGATAATCAGACAGTATTTAGTGATATTCATTTAATTATATTCATAATAGCAAGCTCTCATGCTAAGGTGAAATGAAGTGGAAGAGACTAAGGGCTTGACTACATGGTGTGTTAGTCTGCACTGTAGTGATGTAACCTGTAGGGCACCCTAGTGTAATCATTAACATGTGAACCCTGCTGGTGCACACTAAAAGTTCCCTACTACATGATCATGTAGTCCTGATTCCAAACCTTGAAGTCTTTAAACCATGATTTGAGGACTTCAATAACTCAGTCATAGGTTAGGGGTCTATTACAGGAGTGGGTGGGTGAGGTTCTGGGGCCTGTGCTGTGCAGGAAGTCAAACTAGATGATCATAATGGTCCCTTCTGACCTTAAAGTCTATGAATCTAAACATTACTACATTAAGGCTCACTAGGGAACTTTTAGTGCACACCAGCAGGGCCTCATGGGCTAGTTAGTGTGCAATATACTTCTGCACATTAGAATTTACATCCGCCTTTTGCAGACTAATGCACCATGTAGCAAGCCCTTAATCATTCCTTAAAATACTACAACTTGATAATGTTTTTATGCAAGCCCCAGTTGCTATGAAATTATCTGTCACTTGAGTACCACAATTGCTAACAGGCAGTTTGGCTCATCTGTAATTGAATGCTTAGCAAAGTTTTCAGTTCAAAATGCTAATCTAATAGTTTGGAAGGAAGTGTCTTATTTGGTGTTACAAACTGATTGACAGCCAAGTGTTTTATCCATTGCTGGATAAATGGCATCATAAAAATCCAGTGAAAAGGCATGAGAAAAAGAAAAGTGCCTGAACAAGCCGTTCTCAACCTGTGTGAATCATAGAAAATTAGGGTTGGAAGGGACCTCAGGAGGTCATCTAGTCAAAGCAGGACCAACCCCAGCTAAGTCAATGCATCCTGAGATGGGGTGGAGTTGGACGGTAGCTGTCCTGGAAGTGTGGGAGGGTCATGAGCCCTGCTCCAAGTCTGTGGGGCCAGATCCTCAGCTGGTGTAAATAGTAGTCACTATTGCAGTCAGTGGAGCTATGCTGATTTTCACCAATGATGATTTAACCCCTGGTCTTTTATTAAAATAGATCAGCTCAGTTAAAAGTAATTGATCCTCTTAAACACACCACAAGAGACCTGTACATAAGCAATTTTACTGACACATAGTATTGTCTCTACTGAAGCACAGTGATAATTGAAGCAATGACATCTGGAACATCAGCTGTGTGTGGCTGAATGTTCATGATAAATGAGCAAAAATAATACACTGACTTAGATCTTTGGTTTCACTTTGTCCCTCTGTGCTGCTCTACAGTACAAGGGGGACAGAAAGCTCTATTACACTACTAACTCCTTCCTCTGGCATAGTAGGTGTTCTGGGGACATTAGTGAAGAAAAGGGGAGTGGCCAGAACACCTTGTGTGCCAAAGATCTTGGGTGAATGGAACAGTCCCGAGGGGGCTATTGCTTTTGACATTAGTTATAGCAGCCTTAGGACTGCTCTATCTTACACTGGGCAATGGAAGCACTCTTACCCTTCTTTTCCCACCCTGTCTCCAGTCCAGGTGAGTAGAAAAGTGGCATAATTTCATTTTTTGCTGCCCTCCTTTGGTCTTGTGCCAAATGTAACTCAACCAAACCTTAGAAACTGGCTCACTGATTTTTATTACATTCATTGGTTTTCTTTGGAAGATAGGATGTTACCAGCTAAAACTGAATGATTCTTTTTTATTTCAGAAGTGACTGAAAAACAAAATTAGACATGCAACCTAAAGGGATAACACATATCCCTGTGAGACAGCTAAATAGGAATATCTGGACTATACTAACCCCAGACTAGCCAGGAAAGTGTTAACCCACTGCTGTGGGCTCAGTCAGTCCCAACCCACGCCACCTTCAGTAGTGTCAGGCTTGGAGGGAGGGTTTAAAAGGGAAAAGCCCAGCTCAGGTGGGAGCTGCCTAGGAAGGAGCGCAGATCTCCAGCTCTCACTCTGTGGAAGAAGTTTGCCGAGGGCTAGGAACTGCTTGAGAGATGGTTTCTTGCTGGACCCTCCCTGAGAGGAAAGCAGCCTGATGTGGGATTGTTGTTGGGCCTTGCTGTGAAAGCCTGCTGCCTGACAGAGCTCCCTGAAGGAAAGTAGGCCTCGTGTGAAACTATAATTTGATATGAGAGCATTGCTTGTTGCTTTGGCTTAACCGAGGAGAAATTGGTGCCCTGCCTGAATGGGGTGATGGCCAAATAAACCTCCCTTTGTTTTGTCACGCCTCAAGGATTTGGTAGTCTATCCTGAGTCCAGGGGCATCCTTGCTTACAGAATAATACTGCTCACAGTTATCTGAGGAATAAGTACTTTACATTATTAGAAGTAAGCAAACTTTTGGATACAATAAAAATTTACTTGGACTGTCATCCAAAATTCTGAGGCAAAGCTGTATCAAACATTTTTATTTGGGGAAAAAGTTAGTTTTCCTGTATTCTTTCATTACTTGCCTCTCTTGTGCATCTCTGCGTTCAAAGTGTGTTCTTTTCAAGGTTTGTTCATCACAATTATTTGTATGTCAGATGGAGAATCCTGGGGGTGGGTTGAGTGGTTCCCAGTTCCTAACGCCCACACCTGTGTAATCCCTCTTAACCCACCTGGCATCAATACCCAGTGGGAGGCAGGAGTTAACCTCAGGAATAAACACCGCTCTCAGCGAGAATGCAATACTCGTAGCTAAGCCAGGCAACCCCTCAGGGGTAATACCAGGAGGAAACCCCTGTGAGAAATCACATATATACATCCCCCAGCAATAATACAGTGACCCCTAGTTCCCCAATATCTAAATATAGAGATTAAGGCTCTCTGACCCAATTAATAGTTCCAATAGCCCTTTCCGAACCTCTCAACCCTGTTTTGGAGTCACTGATGCTAATGGGCCCTGTGAACTTGTTGAATGCTGGGTTCTAATTCCTGTTGCCTGGATGATCCAAATCCGTCGCTGCTGGGGGGTTTGGACTTACCAGCTAAATCCAGCTGTTCTTTGGAATTGGCTCAAACCCTCTGCTGCAGTTTGCAGATGAGCCTAGCTGCTCTCAGCTAGAACTGAGAACTGTGCTCTGAACTCCCTGCACAGCTGTAGTGTCTTTTCTAGCCTCTACCTACAGTGCAGCTGACTGGCCTAGGGGCAGCCAGGGAACCCCCAGCCAGTCTCCACTCTTGGTTTTGAAGTAACAACAGCCCATCCCCCACCTCCAATGAAACTCCAGTCAATTGCAACCAATCCCTTGTCTTTATTTGGAAGAGACACCGCTCCCCATAATGGCAGTCTGTTGGTCTGTCAGCTAATCTCCTTTGGGCATTCTCTTCCCAAAATAGAGGGCACTGTCCTGGCAGGCACCCTGTCAATGGTGCTCCCTGACTCTAACCAGTCATAGCTTTGGGGAGTGGACCGGTGCCTCTTCACACACTGGGTTGCAAATGAGTTGTGGCACATGTAGCTAGGAGCAGAAAATAGTTTTAAATTATTGTAAAATATTATAGTGTGTGTCGTGACCATTTCTATAACCAAAGACGTTCTGTTAGCGGGGGTGAAAGACCACAGTCTTTACTTCAGAGAACGTTGTGTTGTTAGCACCTACATGGGAAAAGGCTTTAAGCTAATTAATAGGTATGCTATTATTTTGCCAGACTAAAAATACACTCTGATAATTGCTAGCATGGTTTAAAGGACTATGTTTGTTATCTGTGCCTATACATTTGTTCTGACCACTGTGGAGATTAGATATGGACTGAACAAGGTCAGAAAAATTCTGGTATATGATGAGCAATGGACTTTATGTGCATGGAACTTGCATGAAAAGTTACATTCTTTTGTTCTGGGCTGTTTCATGACCCAGAAATTGTTTTTTTGTGAAATTCCTATGAAACAGCAGTGTTTCGCACACAAAAAAATGTGAAATTTGAACTTATTTTCACCTGACTGTAATTTAGAATTTTAAAGATGATGTAATTTTTTGCTCAAACATTCAAATGTGCATGGTTTTAGACTTGTCCATTCATTCTTGGATACATACAATCAACTATAAACTATGGACAACAATTAGAATCCAAATACTGAAATTCTCCCAAATCCACCAGATACTTAAAGTTTGAACTCCTCCACTTCCTTGCATCCCCATTCAACTATTCACCCATCTCCCTAGTCCACACACCTGCCCAAGAAAACAGGATAAAATACTCATCTGAAACATGGGACCCCATAGGAACAATCTCAGACAGTAATCAGCACCAGATGCTTCACAGGAAGGTTCAGGAAACCCCCTGGTAAGCAGATGTGGAATAGTTTGCCCCCACCAATGTCCTATCCTAACCTTAATAGAGATTGGCTTAAACACAGAACCATAAGATTTTTATAGTCCTTCCAAAATTTTTTCATTAGTATCAATTATTATTATTCTGGATTTCTTATCTATATGAATGTCCAATCTCTTTCACCTATTTTTCAGTGTGTGAAATTTTCACAGTACAACACTGGTAGCTGGGGATAATTGAGTTCCATTCCATTCTCTGCTACAGTAATAACTACTTTGTACTTACATAACATTTTAATAAACATTTTAGTTATGCCTTACAGCAATCCTTTGAGATGAATGAATATCAGAATCTTTGTTGTACAGCCACTGGGGGACTTTTTGCATAATGTTAATTTTTCACAATGAAGCATGCAAACAAATTGAAATAACAATTATTCTAAACATGAGTTTTCAGCTTGAAATGAAAATATTGGAATGTACCTCTGACCTTTATATTTTGCACTTTTATAGCTTTTGAAAACATTATTTTAACAACATCAACAGTAAATCCAGTAGACTCTACCCAATCTTGTAAACAAACACAATCTTGATCTTGGTAAACTAACTGGCTCTGCCTTCTACAAAATATCAGATCCATCAATTCCTTCAACATCTAGAGTGGTTTTAAAGTTGAATCTATTGACTGCTGAAGGAATGGCAGGAGATACATAGCCATGTGAGAGCTAGTTTGCAAGATGTACAGAACAGTATATGCAATATGTTAATTTCTTGTTGCTTCCCTTCTGCCTAAACTCTCAAAGATCTGGCTGATTTTGGGGTAATTTTTCTGATTATATTAAAAGGTAAGGCTCATGGACTCAATTGTAGCTTTATAATATATCTTGAGAAAAGGGCAATGCACAGCTGTACTGCCTTAGGATCAGAACAAAATAACCTCTGTTTAGCCAGCCATAATCTGAGCAGGGCTGAATGGGGGGGAACATTGTCCCCTCTGTGGTTGTAAAGGCTGTGACCATTCAGCCCCAGGTGATTAAGCTACTCATTCCATTTTAAATAAGGTTAGTGAAAACAGGAGGCAAAAATAATCTGTTGTGTTGACTTCAGTGTAGTATCATCTCTTGTGGAGATCTAGCCTGTTACAGCTTTTTATCCTTTTTCAAAAAAGTGATCAGAAGCACAGTAGGCTGACAGTGGCTCAGCTGTAGCTTCCTTGAAACACATTGGTAGCCGAGACAAGTAAAATTCAACAAAATGTACTGTAGATTAGAGAAGAGGTGAAATACCCTTGGATAATCCAGTTACCAGTCAGGGTTTAGTCAATGAACCTAATGAGAGACTATCCAAAGCACTAACAATGGTTCCAGTCCATTTACAATCTATATAATTCTGAAAAACTCACTAGAATTTTGCCTTATTCACTCTTCCCAACCCTGAACTATTGGTTTAATCTTCAAGGTGAATTGCAAGCCTTGGCTCTCTGGTGTGACTAATTATTACTAAAAAATAATATGTAATCCCTATAGGCTAGAAACATCCCCTGGTATACATGTCACATAAATGGGGTTATAACCAAGGAAAGAATTTGGCCCTAACTGTACATATCTTGTTT
Organism: Emydura macquarii macquarii; assembly: GCF_026122565.2. Classification (NCBI taxonomy): domain Eukaryota; kingdom Metazoa; phylum Chordata; order Testudines; family Chelidae; genus Emydura; species Emydura macquarii. Next base: position 12,306,295 of record NW_027130520.1, on the reverse strand, counting down.
GCATAATGTATATTACTATACACTAGGGCCAAATTCTGAGTTGGTGTAAATGGTGGGGAATTTACATGCCAGTAAACTGGTGAATTTATAAACCAAAGGGACAGAAAGGTGCTTTGTATCAGAAAAAGCAAGCAGGAAGAAGGGCATAACACATTGCCACATACCGTAGCTGGACTTACTTTATACTGCAACTTCTTACATTTATAGAATACATGGGCTTACAATAGGGTTACAATGTGTAAATTTTTGGGAGAAGGCAGTGAAAAAAAGAAGTTAGGAAAAGGGAAGGGTGGAAAAAAGCATGAAAGAAAAATATCAATGCAGAGACATGGGCAACAGTAAGTTTTGCAGGGCTTTGCCAGCAAAGAATTAGCACCTGAATGAGAACGTGATGCTAGGTAACCAGCAAAGTGATCTGAGAAGATAAGTCACATGGAAAGGAACATTATTTTGGCAGGTGTATTTTGGGTGGGTGGGGAAGGGTGGGGCAAGTGAAAGGCAGACAGGCATGAGGGGAGGAGAATACAAAAGTTAAGGCCAGAGATAACTAAGGTTTGGGTGATTGTTTCAGCAGCAGGCATGGAAAGAGATAGAAGAGTAGCTCATGGATGAGCTGGAGGAGAAATAGGTTTTAGTGAGGGTTTGGATGTGGCAAGCTGGAGAAAAAGGAGCAAAAACTTAGGTGATGGGGATGATAGTAGAGGTGCTCCATTTCTCCCTGTCCCCACTATATACCTGTGTAAGTCAGGCAGAATCTAGCTCTTGCTAACCATACAGAAAGCCAAGGAATATTAGACAATCAAGAAAATCCATTCACATTCCTGTATGTTTATAGATATTCAGTATATAATCGGGGTAGGAGCCAGGGAACTAAGGCCCTGCTCCTGCTCCCATTGAAGTCAATGGCAGAACTCCTATTGACGTCTGTGGTACAGGATAATGGCAGGAAAAGTTAACACAGTAGGGTTGATGTGGTGGTTAAGCAAAAGATTCCACCCCTCCACCTTGATCTGCAGTTAATGTAACAGAAAACAAGTGCAGGAGACACCCACACAGGCAGAGCATTTCTGTGAAAGTACACACAGGATGTTTTGGGCTGAGTAATAGATGCATGAATGAATCAGTTTGACAGCTGCCAGACGTCCCCCACTCAGCTGTGACTCTGTTCTGCTCTAAAAGCTGAAGTCACAAGGAAGGTGTCCTGGCCACTGGTCATTTCAAAGAAATCCAACACTTCTACTGTTGCCTGTCTGTGGTCCCACCCACTGGGCTGTAGCAGCCAAATCCACACCAATCCTAAATTAATAACTACATCAGCACTATAGTGTTTCCCTGGCATTACCAGAGGAAAGAGGAGGATTATTTGTATTTCTACTTCTTCAGATGGGTTTTTCATCTTTGTTTTAACAGCCTCTCCTCTCCTTCACCACAGCTGACATTTCCCCTGTTGTATGCACCCAGTTTGACGATTAGTTGTCTAGCATCTTTGAAATATATATTTGAATAAGGGACTCGAAGGGCAATGCCAGGCTTTCAGGGCCAAATTCTTTGCTGCTGCCATTCCACTGAATTTGTTATTTTAGCAGAGAATTTGGCACTCAGTATGAACGTACAATAACCTGGACAACAGCACTAAGAATTGCCAGGTTGGGCCTTAACTGTCTTTGTGACAATTTTCCTGGAGCAACCTCTTGGAAACTGGGCATTAGTATAGTGACTTCTACCTGAAATGAAACCTAGGAATCCTAACGGACACAGTCTAGAAGCCATAATCCGAAATTTGAAAGCTGGTACCGTGAGATGACCCATTTACTGTATTCTACCCGCATTTTGGATCCTGGGGAGCAACTGATTAGAGGTAGTGGAGCTTGCACTAGTGCTCTAAAACTAGCTGTGCAGACAGCTCTTTGACCTTGCAGCATGAGCTCAGACTCTGAAGGAGGAGAATGGGGCTGGGCTTCAGAGCCCAATCTCCAGTTTGAGCCACAACTTCAGAGCACTGCTTACACAGCTCTCTTTAGAGTGCTACCGTGAGCCTCGGCCGTGAGACTCTGTCGACCTGGGCTGAGAGTCTCACTCCTACAGGCTCCAAAATGTTAGTAGACATACACAGCTAGAAAAGCCTAAGGGTATCTTCTGCAGTCATAGCACATCACAGTGACCTTACTGGAACTGAAACTACCTAGCATTGAGACTGGTCAGTAGTTTGATGGGAGACCTCCCAACAGAGTTGTAATCTAAGTGCAGTTTTACCAATTTGGCTCTGCTCACTTTACCTGTATGGAGAACCAGCCTGAAACCTTCTCTGCTTGGGCTCACCCAAAATTGAACTTCTTTGGAAAGCTTAAGCTAAATCCCTTCCATTGTTTTTGAATTACATGCAAGTGACCAAATACATCTTTCCCTCTGTGAAATGTTTATAGCCACTGTGACAGGGCCAGCCCTGATGGCTATAGGTGGGTGCTGGAAGGCATATATATATATATATATCAGCCCCAGGCTGAGTAAATCCTTGTTCCCTGGGTGATCCAGCTGCAGCCACTCCAGGACAATTAGGCCAATCAGGACAGCTGGGGCCAATCAAGGAGCTTGCCCCACCAGTTAAAAGCCTCCCAGTCAGGCAGATGAGGGCAGTTGAGAGGGAGTTGAGCAGAGCTGCTGCTGGGTGTGGAGCAGGTGGAGGAGCTAGTGTGGGTGTGGTGAGAGCACCCAGCCATGGGAGGTAAGAAGGAGCCTGTGCAACTAAGACCAGAGGATACCAGCCTGAAGGAGAGCCACAAGCTGGGGGGGGGGCTATAGATGAGTGAGCCAGGGAAGGTAGTAGCCCTTGGACTAAGTTGTTTGAGGCTACTCCTTGCAGGGTCCTTGGGGCAAAACAGGCCCACCTTGCCACAGCACGTAAAGACATGCCTGAAACCTGTGGGTATAAACCCAAACATGGCACTCTGCGTGTCCAAATTGTGCCTCCCCCACCTACACTGTTCTTGAAAAACTGCAGGGGTAGATGGATGCTGCAGGGAAAGACTTCAGCAGCTTCCCCCCCTGCCAGAGCCTTTCATCGACCCATGTAGCTATGCTCCACAGTGTGGACACAACTTGCTTTTCAGTGATGCATTTAGCTACACATACTGCACACACAATCACTAGTGGTGTGCAGTGTGGACATAGCCAGTGAGAGATTAGCTGATGATTGACTCTAGCCTGATGACTATGTAGAGAAACCACTCCTTCCTGCTCTCCCACCCCCCTCACTGAAACCAGTTTCAGAGAAACATTTCATTTTTAACAAAATGGCATTCTTTTATGGAAAAATGTTGGTGAAACTTCTTCAACCAGTTTTAGTACAAGGCAAACACAACAAGAGATACCGGCTGCATATACCCATCCTTCCTAGTTTTCTGGGAAGCCTCCATTTATGCTGTGACAGAAGGTGCATATTTGAGGAGTGTTTGGCCCTTATTTCTCTTACATTCCTTCATTTACAATCTGAGATTCATGCTCTGCATTAACATTCATTTACTTCAGGTCAATAGAAAGCATATTTGGGTAACCCTTCTGCCAGACAGTCGGCAGCAGCAAAGGGCCGGGTTCTATATCTAGGGGTTCCTGTAAATGATACCACACCAAACTGGCTCAAGCCCCCACCCAGTCACCTGGGAATTCTCACACTATCCCCTGGGTGCCCCAAAGGGCAATACTTCCCCTCTCGCAAGCAGTCTGAGTGTAGAAAGTAAACATTTTAATAGAAGGGAAATAACACAGCACTGATTTGGGAAACAGTGCAAACAGAATTTATGAACTCAATGAGCCAAACCCACCCCAGAGTACGGGGCATGTCCTTTGCCTCTCCCTTCTTGCTTTCCTCTGTATTGACCATCGTAGTTGCAATGTCCACCTCTCGGTTGGGGCTCAGCCGGTCCCCCTCTGCAAGCTCCTGCCGGACGCAGGCTTGACCAGGCCTCCTCCGCTGCTGCCTCCTGCCACCTCTAGGTCTCACTGAGTCCCCGCTTCTGGCTCCAGCCAACCGCTCCTGGCTCCCGCCGTTTGCTGGCGTTAACCGCTCCTGGCTCCCGCTGTCTGCTGGCGCTGACCGATCCCACCATCTGCTGACATTAACTACTGTTGCTCCTGCCATCTACTAGCGCTGACTGATCCCGCCGTCTGCAGGTGCTGCCCACTGCTGGCACCTCTTTGGTGGTTTTCAGTCAAGGTTTCCCAGTCTCTCTAGTGATTCAGCTTTTAGTGAAGTTCAGCTCATGGGAAGACCTTCTGCTGACACCAAAGCAATGTCCCTGCTTTTAACAAACAAAAGACTTCCAGAGGAACCATTAATACTACCTTTTAACAGTGGGAGGAGATCGTCAATCCATGCCTGAGGGTAGCCCTTTGCCAGGACTAGTGCAATCTCAACAGAAAACTTCTTACCCCTCCCTCTCCCCCTTGTAATGCTGAAACATCTGTCCACCATCCTTTTGGGGCTCTGTTTGGGTGAAAGTGAATTTTTTTATCAGACCAGGCTAAACACAGATCTGATGCTGTTTGTTCATACAATCGAAGGACAACATTTCATTACCCCTGCAGTTAACACAAAAGTGACTTGTAACACAATACCAGACACATTGACCATTTCCCATCATGCTCAATACCTAGTATGCTTATGCAATATGCTGAGCACTTAATTGTACTCTTGCAAATACAAAGCCCATGCAAATAACGTGCCACCCTTTCAACTGCTGAGCAGGGCAAGTGCCACTCAGACCTTGCTTACACTTGTTTTCATTTCCAGTAATTATATTGCCATCAGTTTTAATTCCAGTGCCTTCTTCCCTTTCAGAACCCTAATTTTCCCTAATATCTGGTCACTATATTTCTTTTGCCTTTGACCCAGGTATGTCACTGTTCCTAATACCTAGCTAACAGCACCTGTCTTCTCAACTTCCTTCCGCTCCTTTTATTTCAGACCAAATCCCTCCTGTCTGAGCATAAAGTCCTGGGAAGCCAGTGCTGTAGATTCTTTATTCTGTGCTGCTTTTCATCCAGTTCCTTTGCTGAACCTGTTTTAAGGTATATCAAAGCTAAGTGGGGATTTCCAGAGAACAGAACATTTGCAAAATAACGTTTCAGGGTTCTATCTTTATTTTATTCTGGTATCCTTTTTGAGACCCACAAAAAGCATTCTGCTAATCCACGGATTGTTGGATGATAAACAGCATCTAATATGCTTTACTGACTAGTTTTTTAATTCCTATTTCAGGTTCCTCAGAAACAAATCAGGGACCATTATCTAAAGTGATCATTTTAACATAACTTAACTGTAGCACCTGTCTACTGCATAATGTTTCAATCATATTAGCAGTATTATTAACTAGCTAGAATAATAAGCATCAACCACCACTAAAGAAGTGTGATTTTGCTGATAAATTTTTGCCAGGATTTAGAAGCCCACTTCTATGGATGCAGTGAAGCAGTTTCTGGAATGTGCTGGTGGCTCCTTTTCTGCTCCCATAGACAATAGCAGGAGCAGTGTGTGTTTAGATGCCTAGCTACCTGTTATGTGGGTGCAGGTAATTAGACATGAAACTCCAACTATAGATAATTGCAGACACAAAAATGGAGGTCAGGTGTTAAAATTCTGTCCTTAAAAGCTCACTGTGGTGTCGTCATGAGCTGTGAGGTCATGTGTCGGGCTTCAGACCTAATACTGTTGGTCAAAGAGGCAAATTGTAACAAGCTGATGTTTAGAACACAACATACTCCCAGTTATCCAAATAGCATGGGGGACATGGATTTTATTGGGATAATCCAGAGGTCAGATAATCCAGAGAGCAGGAGCCATTCACTGGCTGGGGGCTCGTCCTCCTCCTCACATTCCTGGCCACAGGTCTCTGATTTGACCCAACAGAACTGCAGCCTCCTCTTGTGCCTGCAGGGCTGGGTGTTAGTATCCCTGCAGCAGTGTAAGGATCCCTCTGCAGATTCCCCTTCATGGCCCCACTCACTCATTCATGACAGCAGGGCTGCAGAGGGCTCCTTGTGCTCCACAGGAGCCATTCAGCAGTGGGGTGACCTCTCCCGCAGTCGGCCTCCTTCTCCTCACAGTCATGGCAAGGGAGTCTCTGCTTTATTAGCAAAATCTGGGTCTGATTCTGCGTTCAGCTCTGTCCTGACCCTGGTCTGTGTGGCTGGTAGAACTGGCTCCTGGGGTATACCACTGGTGTAAGGAAGTTCCCTGGGGACATACAGTTACCAGAACAGCCTTTCACCAGTCTGAAAATATAGATGTGCTCAGTTTTTGCTACAGGTTACAATTGTAATGAAAAGAAAAATGAGGAAAGGACAATTTAAGGGTTGGAAATACGGGAAAGTTTCCCAGACCAAACTCCGTTGGACACAAATTACCTGGTTCTGAAGTAATTTACTTTGGTTTTGTACCAGTAACTCAGTAGAGTTAAATGGAATTATTCTTGAGTTACACTGTTAGTGGGAAGAGAATCAGCCTTATACGTGTCACCTTTATTTTTATTTTATTTATTTGTAGGTTTACATATATGGTCCCCATAATACTTGAAGCTATTATAGAACATATAAATCATATTCAAGTGCTCATTCATGCCACAATCCTGGAAGCTATGCCATGCAAACACCTCTGCTCAAAACCCCACTTATACCAATGGGTCTGCTTGCATGGAACTTATTACAGGATCAGGGTCTAATAATTTTGAAAACATATTCAGAGTCATAGAAATTGCATAGAATAAAACAGTAAAAGAAAACATTGTGCAAGCCTTTCTGTAGGAAAATGATACTTTGAAAATCCATGAGCCCTTATGGCATTATTTTTTCAAATAATCTTAACTTCAGCTGTGCTAAAATGATATTCTAATTTTAGGTATAAGAGTCTGACCTTTTTCACTTTTGTTGTCAGGGAGATTGTTTAGCTTTTTTCAAGAAAATTAACTATGTGAAAGGCAAAAAGCCTGGAATAAAAAGTCCTTTTAGAATGCCTATAAATAATCTTGTACATTTTACAAACACACATGCATGAACATTCACGGATACTTTTGTACTGATCTGGATTCCTTTTCATTCGAAAACATTAACCTAATGGAGATAGTTGAGGTTATGTGCCTTAAAGTATGAGGTTCAATGGAAGGACAACACCGGAATGTTTTTCTTTACTTGACAGCAGCACGTGCCTGCTGATCAAAATCTCAAAGATGTGACCTCTGTGGCTTGTTATGGCTAAGTGATGCTGTGAAACAGACAATTCTAAGTAAAGCTAGGAAGTAATCTCAGCACATGGAGGATCCAGAAGAACAGACTTCCTCAGGGATTTGTTCCTGCCCCAACTTTTTTCATATATTTATGAATGATCTGCCTCCAACTATCTCAAGGCCATTTAAATCTGCAGGTGCCATCTTCCTAGCCTCAAGAGACAGACTGCAAAAGGATTGAGGACAACCTGAACCAAGCTATCAGTGGCTAGCTATCAGTGGCTGCTGCAAGGAATGGAGACATAAGTCCAATGTGTGAAATAGTGTCATTATGCTTTTTTTCCAAGTCACATTAACACTTCACAGGAACTCAACATCTTCTTGAATGGAGAATCACTGGCACATGACCGAAAGCTGTTGTATCTAGGAATAAATCTAGCTCACACACATAGCTGTAAGAACCACCTCACTTGTATGGGGAGATTTTGATAGACCAGTAAAGGGCCAGGACCATTTGATAGTGTACTAACAACAGTCAAATTTTGTAGGCCTTTCTGCAGGCCTGTGCAGTCTTGGCATGAGTAAGCCAGGAGGGGAGCCTCTTGCTCAATCTTTGCTTGACCCTGCACCTCTTCCCTGACGCTATGATGGATGTGCTGGGATCTGTGTTTCAGGAAAAGACCAATAAGCTTATTTAGGCAAGCCCTCTGGGAGATGTTTGTCTTGGCCTCAAGATATACAGATCTGTAGGACCACATCTAGTTAATTAAGTACTCCGGCAACTTTAGGTCTAGCTTTTGAAATTCCCTCCCCACCTCTTTCTTGATGTGTTATTGTCTCCTAACAAGGATAAATAGGGGGAAAAGGCTTGGACTCTTTGGAATCCCTTCTTGGACACAGCTTCTGGATCCTCCAACAACAGCTGGAAGAACAGGCTAATCGGAAAGCTGTCGCTGTTTCCACTCAAAAGCCGCCCCAGAAGTCAGTAATTATTAAGGGTTGAGAGTTGGGGTGTTTTACTAACCTGTTGAGGATGTGTAAAAGTGCTTTAGCCTAAGTGAAAGTAAAGCTTTAAAGTAAGAACACTTTTGTGTTATACTGTTTCTATCAGTCCATCTATCGGCTGGACAGCCGTGTCTCCAGTTGGCTTGTTTCCTGAGAACCTCGCACAAAGTAAAGTTACCATGAATTGTGGGTTGGCAGAACCCTGGGTAACACACCAAGGTAGCTCCAAAGATTAAGAGCAGAAATTGCCTTTTAAATAAGCTTGTGTGTGCAACTTGGGAAGCTAATGTGCAAACAGTGCACACCTCAGCACTAGCTCTTCGCTACTCAGTTGGAGAATACTGTGTTCCTGTTTGGGTAAACTCTCCCCACACAAACCTAAATGATGTGCAGTTGAATCAAACAACAAAATAATAACAGGGACTATGAGATGAACTGTGAGAGTGTAGGCTGGTGGCATGGTCCAGCCGGGGGCATCGTGACCCTTCCTCAGGCCCAGGCTCCGAGGAAGGCTACAGCGCCATTGCCTAAGGGGAAAAGCTCCCAGTTTAGGAGTCTTTTAGCCCCAGCCCCAAGAGGGCTTTCCTCACAGTCAGTAGCCCCCCTGTCCCTCACGTAGGGCAGGGCTGATACGGTGCCCACGACCCCTGGTCTTCCCACAGGTGGGGCGGGCGAGCAGTCTATTGCCCCCGGCCCTCAGGCAGGGCAGGACAGGCAAAGTAGTCTTTTGCCCCCAGCTCTCACGCAGGGTTGGCGAGCACACACAGTCTATAACCCCTGGCCCTCGAACAGAGTGGGGCTGGTAAGCTTTCTGTTGCACTCAACCCTCAAGCAGGCAGGCAAGGTACAAAGTTTACAGACCCCAGCTCTCAAGCCGGGCGGTGCTGACAAACAGTCTGTTGACCCCGGCCTTCAAGTACGTGAGGCAGGTAAACAGTCTACAGCCCCCGGCCCTCAAGCCAGGCAGGGCTGGCAAAGTAGTCAATAGCCCCCATCCCTCAAGCGGGCGGGGCAGGTACAGTGGTCTATAGTTCCCACCTTAGTCAGGCAGGGCTGGCAAAGCTCAGTGTCCTCTGGCCAGCAGTGCAGAGGAAGCCAAGCACTCCCCGGGTGGTTAGGGAAGGGGGGAGGGGGAAGCAGGCCCACCCAACTCCACTGCGTCCCATCCCAGGGCCCTATTAGTGGCAAAGTGTTTTGCCACTGAGTCAGCGGAGATCCAGCCACAACACACTGACTGGTTTGGCCACGGACTCAGCCACTCTCTAGTTGTCTGTCCCTGGGCTACTTCCTCCCACCCAGTCCCCGGGTACCTGCATTCAGTCGTCTCCCTAGCTAGCATGATCAGTCCCTAAAGGAGGGGTCTGCACCAATGAAACTTTGGACAGAACGAGAGAGTTCCGTGAACTCTGATTTAGATGTCTCTCTTCCAAACTGCAGCTGGCCAGGAAATGGTTTTCCTGTTCCATAAACGTCTTTGAGATATTAAATTGATTGAGTGAGTGGGAGTCCTACAAGTCCCTCACCGTCGACAGGTCCGAAAACTCCTCAGGGTCATCCGTGGAAGGCAGCTCCTCCAGGTCCCAGGGGTTCCTCCGGTATACGAGGCTCAGTCTGCTCCTGTGGGTCCTCAACATCAAACAGCTCCTCGAGATCAGGGCCAGCCTCAGGGGGTTTCTCCCACTCAGTGGTCTCAGGTATCCTCTCCCAGTTACTAGGGTTCGGTGGCCTGTCCCGTCACTAGGGTCCAGCGGCCCGGGCAGGTTCTGGAGGCTCCAGTTGGTTGGGCAGTTTTCCCAAACAGCTGCACGGCCTGGGTCAGGCGTAGACCACAGCCACTGGGAAGACACGTCTGCCTCCGTCAGCAGCTTCCCACAGACTGAGCTGCTGGGCCGGCCTTTGATACTTCTCTCCCTCGTGGCTCCACCCCTCTGCTTCCGTGTGGCTTGGCCTGCATGGCCTGGTTTGTCCAGGAGGGGCATCATGACCCTTCCTTGGGTCCAGGGTCCAAAGAAGGCCACAGTGCCATGTAACAGAGATATTGCAACCCCATACAACCCCATGGGGACCATATTGTATTAAGTTTATGAGTGGTTTGAGGGAGGCTTATTGCAACTCCAGAAACTAAAAACAATGGGGGGTGATTTAAGCAAATCACTCAGGTTGTAACCACCATAAGGGACATACCAGCCCTGGGATGGTTGCATGTACTGGTTCAAACTGGGTTTTCCAGAGACTAACAGACAAAGAGAGGACTTTTGATACAAACAGGCTGGGTTTAAACTGACTCAGGGTCTTCTTCCTGATCTAGCTAATGGACAGACCCTTCTGTCCTAGGAAGGCTGCAACCTTTGTTGAAGGATTGGAAAGACTTTGGCTGACAAGGACCCCATAAGACTGATGGGTGACTCCTGGTATGTTAAAATCTGTTTTGTTGTTGTTTTTATTATGTTGTCCTTGTAATGCTTTTTCCATAAGAATGAAGGTGCTTGCTTAGAAAAAATCTGTGTGGTAACTTGTAATGGCTGGCGACACACTTTTCATAGTCCTCCGAGAACGCAAAGCACAGGTACTGTCCTTTAGGCAGATTGGCTTAATAGGGATATCAGTATAAAAGCAGGGAACTCTGCAGCCATAAAACCCTTTGGTCAGAAGGGAGTAGGACAAAGGTCCCTGCCCACAGACAGGTGACAGCTGGTGGCTTTAGCCTGCAGTTGCCATTAAATTATGGCAGCCACAAGTGCCACTTTTCAAAGGCATATGGGAAGTGCCTTGCTAGTCTCATCAGCAGAAGACCAATCTAAACTGTATTACTGACCATCTTTATGGCTGATGCTACCATATTGTGGCAACCAGAGCTACTTCCTCTGTAAGAAACTCCTTCCTCATTACTTAGCCTCATGAGAGACTGCCTAGATTTGCATTCCCAAAAGATCACAGGTGCAAGCTCAACAGCTTCACATGTGGGGTGGTGAGGTGTGCAGCCAATGACCAGACCTGTGGAATCAGGAACCGCCCTCTGTGTAGCTGTGGTGTGACTGAGGATGCGCTTACTGCATGGCCATCCATCTCATGCTGCTCTACCAGGAGGACTTTCCAAACTCCACAGCACTGACCCAAAGCTATTGAATGGCTAAAACGTGTCTGATGTCTTCTTAAGGCCCTTTTGACTCTTTTGACTTTTACATTTGTTTTTATCTCTTTATCTCGTTTTATTGATATATTTTGATATATTTTGCATTTTCTAATAATAATAGTATGAGGTATTGTAAATGATCCTAAACATAGTACTTTAGATTATACCAAAGAAAAGATGATATAGATCAAACAATGAGGGAGAAAATGATGCCCATATTTATAGCAGAGCAGATTACATTTGGCAATAGGAAGGACTGTGATTTATGAGAATGACACATTACAAGTACAGATCAGATACAGAGAGTGACAGCACAACCCCTGAATTTGTCTATCATGTTGTCCCACACTTTGTTGCCATCTCTTCCCTTATGGCTGATCCCTGGTAGAGACGGCACTCTCATTGCTGGGTTAGACTCTGTAGGAAATAAATAGCCCCAGAGGGTGGCGTGAGGGGTTGGGATGTATTAGTCCTTTTCTCCTGAGTATGGGTCTCCACACTGGCCTGAGCCTGTGGACAACCAGGCCAGCATGGAAGAGGTTGCTATGTGCTCTGTAGGAGCTCTGTGTTCACAATCTGCTAAACTGTTGGGTGCCCCTTCCCCTCAACCTGCCCTCTGTGAACACCACTTCTCTCTCTCCCCTTCATCCTATAGGACTTTCACACCAACCACTAAGGCATTCGGTCAGGCCCTGGACATCCTCCACTGGCTTGCATTAATGAGATACATACATGGAGAATCTCAGCCATGTATGGATCAACCCCCCTCCCTTATGTGGAAAAAGGGCTCAGTCACCTTGGCAACATCACCCTTTCCCTCAAGTCACCAGCAAGGCTATGAGGGTGGGCAGTGGGTAGGCCAGTGGGCAAACAGAGGGTATGTGGCCAGGGCAAACATCTTCTATCAGATGTCCCTCTCTAGCATTCCTAGGGCTATCTGCTGTATGGCAGCAGAGAGAGATGTCTTTGGAAATAAGAAAAGTCAGGGGAGAAGGATAACACAAGCTTCTGCTGTATTATGTCACTGGCCCCCTCTGTCCTGGGATTTCTTCTTTAATGGGGTCACCAGGGCAGCTGCCAGCTGTAGAAACCCTGACAAAGCTCCACTGGAACCATGTTCTCACTGAATGGAGGCATGGCCACATGGTTGGCCTTGGTCTCCCACTGACTCCCTGAAGCTACATAGCTCTAAGGGGAATCTGTCAGGACCACATGGAGGTAAACCCTCTAGACTGATCATGGACCAATCTCTGAGGAAAATGTCATCATTTCCTCCCCCTGAATTCCATTCACCTCACCAGTGGGTATAACTTCTGGAGGGGCCAGCAAGGCCTGGAGTTACATAGACCTCTGTGTCCTATGTAACAAAGTTGCTGAAAAGTAGAGGATATGGATCAAGGTACAAATAGATTGGGAATAGCTACTCTTCAACAATTCTCTAAACTGTTTCAGAAAGTTGGTTTGCCAAAGAAATCTGTTAGCTGCTGAAATACATATTTTGCAGTACTGGGAAGTTATAGCTTCCAGTAAGAGTTTTTGTTGTTTAAAAAAAACAAACTGTTCATATCACAAAAGTGAATACAAATAAAAACAGACTCTCAGCACTGCCTGATGGCCACATCTACAAGGCTGACCACCCCTCATCTCCTATGATGTATCTCTCTTGTTCAAACTCTACCTGTATGTTCCCAGAGCTTTGTCTATCAGTTCCTCCTATTTCCCTGTTCCTTTTCTTGCCTTCCAATTTCTAATTGCTTAGTATTAAGACTCCACTTTCTAAGTTTTCAGAGTCTCCCTCAGGTCTCAGACCTCTTCCTTGCCTGAAAGGAAAATAAGCATTTCAAACACCATTTAATAAAGTAAAGCAAATGAAGAAATGACATTTGGAATGAACATCAGGAGCAACAGACATTTTTACCCAGATTACCCATCTGGATCCTTGGCACCATTTACTGATAGCCATTCACATTTAACCACAGCCTTTTGGTTTGCTTGTGTTTTTCTTAGTCCTCACAGGTACCCAGTTGGAAGTGGGGAAGGGATTATGGGCATAAATCTCTACCTCTCCTTTTGTCTACTGAAGGAGATTATGTTGTAAATACTTGCAAGATAGGGCCCCAAATCCCAGGACAAAAGAAATAAATACAATTTGAAAGCCATGAAGTAATGTCTCTAAACCCTGTGATAAAGACAAATTATCAGTGGTCTGAGTTCAGTTAGCAATTCACTGCTGATTTATTTGTAAATGCACAATCCATTTGATATGGGACCCAGTCTAAGTACATAGGCCTCAGTCATGCCATTTAAGAACAACCCTGCATTCAAGCAGCAGAGCCACATGGCAGAAGTCCTACCAGGACTCCTTGGAATATAGAGCAGCATACTTGCTGCTATGTCGCATCAAGAGCGAAGCATACTCCCACCCTCTTCCCCTGTGTGCCAGCTCACTCCTGGAGTTGTGCAGGGAGGTCGAGGGCAAGGGTGTCTCCCATCCCTGCACCTTGGGAAGTACCATTCCTGTACTCCTGAGCTCTGGGACTCTAAGTGTGGCACTCTTCTTGTAGGCTTCCCCCAACACCAGTACACCCACATAAGGGCCTGTTAGAATCTGTCCCTCTTATAGGATCAGACTGTCCCCCTCTCTCATTACAAAGCTGTGGAAGAGCTGGGACAAAAGCTGGGACAGGGAATCTGTCACAAAGATTCCATAAATAATTAAATAGTCATTTAATTAAATGGCCAGAGAGAGAGTGAAAGTGATTATATTCCAATGCTTGTAGCACTCAGCTGGAGATGAATGACCCAGATCCAGTTCCAATGACTATTCATTCACAGTGGAACAGCTTCAGTGGGAGAGACTGAGGGAGCCCCACCTCAGAACATCCTGTAGATGGAACACTCTGAGGTGAAGGACCCTCTTCAAATCTTTTTTCCCCTGCCATCTGTCTGAAGAGGGAATTGAACCTCCATCTTCTACATCCCCAAGTAAGTACTGTAACTACAGGCTTACCTGTGGCAGCACCTCCTTCCTTCCCCCCATATTTTGTGTGGAGCCAGACAGGTCTCTCACTCATTCTCACAAGCAGCAAGACAGGTGCCTACGCCACCTGATTCCAGCAGTTGTGAATCACTAGCAGAGAGAAGTGCCTATCTCTGTGACAGGGACTTTGAGAAACTTAGCACTGGTCATTAAATACTCCAGGCCATTTGTTGCAGGATTATTAGCTGTGCTTTCTTGTCCCAGTTCTAGCTCAGGAAATTACATTCTGCCCACATAAATATCCCATATATTTTCAGTTGGATGAGATTCTTTTACTTTCTGTTATGAGCCATTGCATATTCTTGCTGTGCCTATTAAATGCTTTCTGTGGTCTAGGTCATAGGTGGCTGCCTCTCAGCGATAGATAATAGGTCCTTGTTAGGACCCCGCTTCAGCAAAGCACTTATACACATGTAATTTTAAGCAGTTGACTAGTCTCAGACTATAGAAATACAAGACTGAAAAAAAAATTATATAATTATTGTACAGGTTCAAATTTCTGCATAGAACTTGGCTAAATATTCATTTGAATGTAACTTTCAAACATGGATAAGGTTTTATTTTCTTGATACCATATATTGGTGTAAGTTTTCTATAGTCTGAAATGTACATGATATTCATCACCAAAAGTCTGCTTCTGTCGGGAGTAATACATAGGAACTAGTATATTTCAAAGAAAGTACATTTAAAGTAAATGCCAGGATAGCGCCTCGGAACAGTCTGTTCATGATGATGTGCTCTATTCTCTGATGATCAGATAGATGGTTGCAGTACTTCATTGACTTCTCTTGGTGCCAGTACCTATTCTGTGGCAATGGAGCAAAATGAATCTTAACATGAGATCAATCAAATATCGTTACACCCCAAAAAGGAAGAGAATGTTGTAGAGATAATGAATGCTATCAGTTTCTCTATGGCCTTAAATACAATACTTAAGTTTCTTCTTTATAATATTGCAATACATAAAGGCTTCACTGAAATCAGGGCCCCATTGTGCTAGGCACTGTACAAACACACAGGAAGATGGTCCTTGCCACAGAGCATTTACAATTTATATAGACAAGGCAGACACTGGTAGGAAGAGATATAGAGGTGAAATGATTTTCCCCAAGGTCACTGGTACAGCTGAGAACAGACTCAGTTCTCCTAGCTCCCAGGCTAGTAGCCAATCCACAAGAATATAGCACCTCTCACATATATAGCCCCATGTTTGAAGCACTGTATGAACAATAATAATTTTGACAAAGCCCTTGTGAGATAATAATTAGGGATTATTCTTCAAGTATTACAGATGGAGAAACAGATATAGATAAGTGACATGACTTATCCTACATCAGAGGTTCCCAAGCTTTTCTTATTGTGTATCCCCTTCAAGATCTACCAGCTGCCTGTCTACCCTACCCTTCTCATCACTAGTACATCGTGCGTTCTTATTAACACTACCTGTCTTTAACCATCTGTCCATATTTCACTGTTACATACAGATATAGTTATAGTGTGATGTATACAACCAAGAAAAAAACAACCTTGACTAAGTTCTGAGCTCAGTTACACTGAACAGCTGCTGGGCAACTGAACCCATGTTGTACGGTGATTGAAGGGAAGGGCTCTGTACATTAGTGTCGTTGTATATCTGTGTTTTCACTGGTACATCTTGAAGTAAATTAACTACCATATTTTATATAACAAATTCCCACAGCTTTAAAGCTTTGTCCGAGTAGCCTATTATGAAAATGCAATAAATAAAAATAAATAAAATCCACCATTACACAATTTCTCCCACGTACCCCCCAGAGGTGTCTCGTGTACCCCCATCAGTACACATTTGGGAACCTCTGCCCTACACCATAAACTGAGCGCAAAGTAGAATGGACTATACTTCTACCCTCCATCTAGTAGACAACCCTGCCTTCTCTGTGGGAGACTAGATAACTCTGGAAAGTGACATTTTTCTTACCTTGGTCACAATCTCTACCTTCTGCATTTGTTGTCATACTGTGAGTTATCAGTATAAATTAACTACAGCGATCATACATTATCCAATATGTCTGTTTTCAGGCAGCGTTATGTTATTTTAAAGGTTAAATATAGTTGGGACTTATTTAAATCTTTGATTTACTTTTGACATTGTACATAATTTTGATTATGTTTGCGTTACTTTTGCTTTTTGTATCTTTGGCTTTTTTTACCACGTGACTCAGATCCTTGTGTAAATGAATTCTCTAGAACTACCTGTCCTTCTGGTTTAAAATCTCAAATATATAAATAAATAAATAAAACTGGTCAGCTTTAAATTGTGCACCCTGTTTGTCCTTGTTAGCAGAAAGGTGTTGGAAAAACTGGAGGAAGTTCAAAGAAATGCAACAAACTGATGAATAGGCTGGAGGCAATGACTTACAAGAAAAATTGACAAAGATGAGTATTTATTTATTGGGATTCTATACATAAATCTTTGAAACTAGACAAAGCACTAGAAAATATTGTTACCCCTTTTGACACATGTGACTAGTTAAAGTTCAGTGTCCTATGGGTTGTTTCTGGTAGGAGGAGAGGTTGATGGAGTTGGGTATCTTTCCTTCAATTTACAAACAATATACGAATTCCTGCTCCCCTAAATCAAGACTCAGATAGGAGATATTTTCTTTGCTCTCAGCTTCAACTGCCTTAAAGCCAGCACTCAGTCCAAGAACTCTGCAGGTGTCTCAGGACTACACACTCAATGATTGTTCAGTCTGTCTGAAATTTCCTTGTTGCTTTATCTATGGTATGTAGCTTGTTTGGCTTGGGGTTTTTCTGTTTTTTTGGGGTTCTTTTGTTTTGCTGCTTCTATGACAGACACACACTCCTCCACCAAACAATACTCATCAAAAGTCATCTGCCCACATAGTTCAAATTCCTGAGTGGATTCAAGTACACAGTGACATATGTCTGTGTTTTGATTTGAGATCCCTATTTTTTCTTACATTTATTCCACATGAAGGGCAGTTGCTTCACTGAGTTTCAATAGCATTTAACCCAGCTAATAATAATATATTATTGAGAAACAATATATTGCAGGCCAAAAGAGTATAGTCTAATAGGCTTTTGCACCTATAATTTCTATGGCCTGATCCTGTAGATTGTTCCATGAGGCTAGACCACTATGCCTTCATGGAGTCTGATTAACTATAATGCTACACTGCAGAGGTGCAGGAATCTGCTTGCATGATACAATGCACAGGATGAAGGTCTTAGGAAAATTGATATTTGTCATTGATTGCCTGCCTTCTTTGTGGTTATATATCTGCTCCTATAGATCCATTAGTCCAGCATTTCTCAGTATATTCAGGTTGGCAACCTTTTATCAAAGTAAGAGGGTTGCTAATTTTATAGTAAATGTAAAAAAAATTGTACATGCAAAAATGTGTTAACAATGCTAAGCCTATATAATGTATTTGCATGTTTCTTTCAAGAGGCAGGCAGAGAAAACTTTTGATTTTTTACAAGCACCAGCAAATTGAAAAATCAGTTATTTGCTCAGGTCAAATACTGACAGAGAGCTGCAGTATTCTATTTAATGATTGATACCAGTCATAGGATGAGACATGCCAGCTGTGATTTAAAGTATAACTTGAAATTCATTTCCCAGTTTATTCAGATGGGGTGAAATTTGCCAATCCTTCCAAAAGCCTGAATAACTATATTTGGTTCAGAGAACTAAAGAGGAATGATGGTCACTAGCTTTATCTGTATTGGAAATTTGTCCTGATTCCAGCCACAGCAATGGCTAGCTATCAATGATGTGGCTACAACAATGCAGAGCCCAAGGACAGGCAAGGATATCTGTAATTTGCACCAATGGAGTTTATTCTGAGTATACGCAGCGGTGAACTCCACCAGTGCAAATCACAGCTTTCCTCACCCACATTTGATCTTTGCACCAGGAGGACGGTGGGTCATTAGAGCTGGTTTAAAAGACAATAAATAATTCACAGGAATTTTTTGAAATTTTTACATTTCATAATTTAAAAAGTAAAAATAGCAACATTTTTCAACTGTCAAGCTATTTTGATCAGATTTATAGCCAGTTGAAAACCCTGAGGTTTTTCAGTGACTTTTTTCCTCCCACTGAAGACTGAATTTTCAGTTATAAAGTCTGATAAAAACAGGACACTTTGACCACGCTACTAGCCATCGATTGCTGAGGCTAATTCCCAGCATAGACAAGGCCTGTTTCTCCTGCCATTGTGAGACATATGAAAACAAATTCTCACAGAAAAGTTTCATATATACAGTGAGTCTGTTTGCCACTACCTTGCACCTAGTGTAATTATTTACTCATGAAAACAAGGGAAATGTGGGTGCGAAATGCTACCATTCTGATCTCCTACCATATTTTACATCTACTATTCACAGGTTTAAATAACCACACCAGGAGTAAGGCACTGAACAATCAAGCCCAATAGGTGTTTTTAAAATATATAAACATAGATCAGAGTAGCACTGTTAAACTTCACTTCAGGCTGACAATGCAGAGTTTGATTTGGTGGATTCAAAACAGTGATTTTGGGGAAATACATCCCTTCTTTTTCAGAGTATTCTAGATTTTCCCAAACCATTTGAGACTTGCTTCTTGGCTGGATATGTATTGAGATAATTCATGTATTTCCTGTTGCTAGGGAAACTGCATCCTTTTTATAAAACACTCACAATGACTGATTCCTTGTGAGGTTTCTGGCTCTCAGCATACTGGTTAAAAGCACACATGCACAGAAAAAAAAGGCAAACAGACAGCGTAAGTTAAAGAACTTCTACCAAAGACCCTTGATATGAGCAGCAATGACTTAAAGTGTCTTGAACACACCATGTATCAACACCTGAACATGAAAGCTACTCTGCACAGGTTGACCCCATGGACTTCAATAGAACAGTCATATACTTAACATTAAGCATGTACCTAAGTGTTCATAGGATTGCGGCCTTTGACTTGTGCCCATGCCATATCAAGTTTTCATGATTTTTTTCCCCCTGTAGTATTATTTTTTTTTAAATCTGGTGTGGCAAGGTGGGCCTGTTTTGCCCCGTGGGTCTGCACTCCTTACGGCTATGCCGGTGGTGTGGCTGGGTGGGAGGGCGAGGGGGGGCAAGTATCCTTTGGTCTTGGTTGCACAGGCTCCTTCTTACTTCCCATGGCTGGGTGCTCTCACCACACCCACACTAGTTCCTCCACACCTTGTAGCAGCTCTGCTCAACTCCCTCTTAGCTGCCCCCATCTGCCTGACTGGGAGGCTTTTAACTGCTGGGGCAAGCTCCTTGATTGGCCCCCAGCTGGCCTGATTGGCGTAATTGGCCTAATTGCCCTGGAGTGGCCCCAGCTGGCCTGATTGGCGTAATTGTCCTGGAGTGGCTGCAGTTGGATCACCCAGGGAACAAGGATTTACTAAGCCTGGGGCTGATATATAGATGCCTTCCAGTACCATCCTATAGCCGTCAGGGCTGGCCCCGTCACAGTGGCTAAGCAGTGTTTCATTGTCTACACTGATATTTATATCCATGTTAGCGGGGAGTGCAGTGTATATTCTCTTCACACAGCTGTAAAGAGTGTGCAGTTTAGATATAGCCTCTGAATCTCTCCTGTTGGAGCTGTTTCACATTGTTTAAAAATTAAATGTCCATTGGGCCCCAGACAGAGAGAGATTGACTCAGTAACCTGGTGATTTGGGCACTTGCCTACGTTGTGAGAAACCAAGGCTCAAGTTCCTTCTCTGAACCTGGGTCTCTCACATCTAAAATGAGTGCCTTGACTACCAGGGTCTCCCTCAGGTGTGTGTGTGTATATGTGTGTTTGGGGGGAGGAGGAGAAGATGAGAAAATATTTGAAAGATCTTGTTTTTGTTTCACATTGGAACAAAACAAATTTTGACTTGACTCAATAGAATTGTTATTTTTCCAGCCAGCCCTACAATGTTTTGCTCCTTTTAAAGGACTTAAAATATTCTCTTCCCTGTTGCAGTGGCAGCTGCCATTGTTGACGTCTGTCCTGTTCAGACTTTTACATCAACGTAGCTATATTGATTTATGCCCCTTAAGGATTTAGCCATTTTGTTCAGCTACAACCAGCTACACAGACGACATCCATAGATCCCGCTTCCTTGTGGAAACCTCATTACCAACTATTTTTGGCTTGCTGTAAATAAAGGTCATTCTGGCTAAAAGTACAAGTGTGTGGTTGTTCTGTGTGAATGGAAAAACCTAAACATACTTGAACAAAATTTCCCTTGGAAAAAAAGGATCTTAAAAGAAAAGTGAAGACGGATACATTATTTTGTGCTACAGTAGTTACTTTTTCACATGACACATCAGATTTATCCAAGGAGTAATTTTTTCCACCCTTCCTGTATAATACAAAGCATGTTTTCAACATAGTTTTTTCACTGTAATTTCCCTGGGGGAAGGCAGCCTGGTAGAAAATGTAAAACCTTGTCAAATGTTGGAGGCTACCTTTTTTTACAAAGGGACAAAACTTTTGAGAAGTTTGAGTTCTGGTAAAAGCAGTGTTACTTGTAAAAGGACGGAAAGGGAGCTGGAGGAACAGTTCACATAGCAGCTCAGTTGAGGATCAAATTAGTCATGTAACCGGCTGTGTCTGTGTGAGGAGCAGATTGTGATGTCCTGTCCCTTTAAATGTTTGAGCATTCTTCTCCTCCCCAGTGAAGTGTCTCAGTTTTCAGTTTGGTTGGTTTGTTAGTTTCAGTTTGGCTGCCAGAACAATAAAAGTCCAGTGTAGTTAGCTGTGCTAAAATTAGCTCCTGTGTCCCATATGACTTTTGGTGACAAAGGATTTCTCTCCCACGAGTGCACAGTGCCACTTCTGCCGTTACCCAGGGTTTCAGAACTCAGAGCAGTGGTAACTTAACTGTTTCTCTTCAGGTGGTGTCAGGAATAAATCAATGGGGACACAGCTCCTCCATCTGATGTATGATTGATACAAACCAGAGTGCTTTTATCTAAAACTACTTTTTATTAAGTCTCAAGTACAAACAAACACATCTATGTTATAGCAATAAGTTCAGAGCATTCCAAGAAATAATTACCAATGTCTGAAATGGTTTTGAGTAATTGACAGCAGGTTGTTGATGGCCAGTAGAATTGCTGAGGAGTTTGGGGTGTCAGCTTCTTACCTGAACAAAAGCTTCCTCAGACTGCTCCAAAGTATATCCTTTTGCCTAAACTTTTATAGCTAACTTAAACAAAGCACATAACCTATAGTGAATCATAGTGGATCACCATAGTCACCCCTAGGTGGTTCACCAAATCTCCTAATTTCAGCAAACTACTCATTATCTCTTATCGTCAAAGCATTTCTACTCATAACAACAATAAAATTTATATGTCAAAGGCACTTAAAACCAAAGTTGGCTGTCCAAACATTCCTTCTATTCTTCTGGTACATTAACTCCCCCCCCATTTTGATTAGAAAAACTGCAAACATGCAGCTGTATGGCCTTGCCTCCCAGGGCCTAAGATTATTCCTAGTTATGTGGCACTTGCTTTTCAGCTAGAAGTGTCTAGGCACACAAGATGGCTGACTGCAGCATTGTCAAGATCTGGGGTTACACTATCTCAACAACAAAAAGAAAAAGTAAGCAAGTAATACTATAAAAAATGAGAAGGTCCCCCCAAGGCATCAGGTTACACTGCTGCTTTTGCTGCTGGGGCAACATGAACCAGTCAGATACAGAGACAGAACCGGCTATTAAAAACACTACAGAAGAAAAGGCTGCTGCCCAGAGTACCGTAAACATAGAAGTGAAGGGCAAGTAAGCAGCCATCTTGGTTGACCTCATGCAAGCAAACAGCCTCAGCCTGCATTGAGGTTCTATAGATAGCAGATGGATTCCAAGATGGATCTCAGAGGAGTGTGAAAACATACAGTCAGCAGAGGGTGATCAAATGCAGCTATTGCAATTTTAAAAGGGGGAGGGGGGGAATTGCCTGTGGCAGAGAAGACGTCCAGGAGGCAAGAAATCCAGCAGGAGAGCAGAGAAATTTTTATGGGCAACTTTTTATGGGCAGAGAAACTTTTATGGGCAACATTGGTGAATCTGAGGCATCATGGAGAGTGTACCTTATAGATTTTGAGCAATTTGTAGCATGCAACTCCTTTGCAGATGGATAAAGGGTTTCAACCTTGCCCACAGTGATGGGTCTGAAGATATATGGACTGCTGCTGTAGTTCAATGATCAGCAATACAGAGTAATTCTTCATGAATGAAGACACCTATGAAGACTGAACCTAAGAAAGGATGGGAATTGGGAGTTCATAAGCTGGAAAGATAAGAGCTCTGGTGACAATGATCTAGATCTAGCATTACATGTGTTATTGGAAGCTGGAGTAAGAGATGACATCTGAGTCACACCCTTGATCAAAGGAGCTCCTACAAGAATGGAGCTTGATAGTGGTGCTGCTGTTTCACTGATTACTGCATATACCTATTGTCACGCTGGCTGAACAAGAGGGCCCTTGAGGTGTATTCAGGAGCTCCAATTACTCCTTACTACACCACTCTCGCATTGGGGGGTGCCATGCTGGTTAGATTGGGGGGGGGGGGCATTTAGTATATTGCTTGACATCAGTATGTCAAACTCATAATAATTCATGTGAGATATGCCATGTCGGGTACTGTTAGAAAGGTTGTAATATGCTAGGTAAGATGATAATACTTATGTTCATGTGTGATATGTGAAATGGAAGTTATAGATATATTTGATATATCTGTATTTCAGATTGTGCTGTCTGGGTAACGACTCAAACAGGATGGCCGCAGAACAATAGCCTGCTTAATGGCTCATTAAGACATTCCCAGGTGCCAGGGGCCCAGGGGAAGAAGCCAGCATCACCTAATGAGTCACCAGAACTTGCTCATGTGACTCTGGACTCCATTTTGATTCCTGTAAAACTCCACAAACAGCATGGCGAGGGCCAGAAGGTATATAAGGTGGTGGCCAGGAAAACCATTTTGTCTTTTGTTCCTGTTCAGCTACAGACACATATCTTCCTCTGGATCAGTTCACCGGCAACTGAACCGAAGGACTAAGACCCATCCAGATACTGGATGTATGCCAGAGGAACTGTACAAGCCTGCAAACTCCACAATTCTTCTAGAAACCTGATGTGTATGGACTTTTAATCATTTGTATGTATCTGATTACTTTAAGCCTTTAACATTCTTCTTATGGTTTATTTCTTTCTTTTTACAATAAACCTTTAGTTTTAGTTACTAAAGGATTGGCTGGCAGCATGGTATTTTAGGTGAGATCCAAACTTATATTGAATTGGTACTGTGGCTGACCCATTAGGGTCAGGAGGAACCTTTTTAGCCAAGAGCTTAGAGTTTAAATAACTGGTCTCTTTACTGGACCTAGTGGCTGACTGGGAGCCAGAGGCTGAAATGCAGTAAAGGGGGCTGTGTGCTTCTTGATAACCAGTGTGGGGGAATCAGAAGCACAGTTTGTAGGTGGTTGGGAAGCCTGACTTCAGTGTCACCCTACAGATTGGGAGAATCTGCTCTCCTTTTGCAGCCTGCCCTGATCTTGGCATTTTCAGTTGGCTTCCCTTGACACGGGACAGGTCACACCTATAACCAGACATTGTCACAAGTTCCTCTGGAAGAAACCTCCATGATTTTGAAGACTTATACTGCAAAGAAGTTAACCTTAAAAGGGATACTCCAGTTGAAAGTTCAACTAGATGGACAATCAGTTGTTTTACCCTTGTATGTGATCGAAGGGAAGTATCCACACTTATCTGGAAAATATTGGCTTGAGAAGCTCAAGGTGAATTGAACTGAGATCAAGGTGATCAGAAAAATATCTTGAAATCTTCAAGAAATATTGGACAGACACTCCAAATTTTTTGAACAAGAACTTGGACAGATGAGCAACATGTTAGTGAAGCTCACTGTTAAGTGTGAGAGCCAGCCAAAATATGGCAAGCCCAGAGGTGTGCCTCTGATTTGAACTGATATGAACTGTTTGGTGAACACTGGAGTCTTGTCTCTAGTTTCACACAATGAGTGGGCTACACCCATCATACCAGTGATCAAGGTTTTTGGAGATTTCAAGGTGATGCTGAATCCAGTTTTATGTGAAGACTCATATCCATTACCTTATATTGACCTTTTTTTTGCTATGCTTAGTGGAGAGCAGCGTTTCAATAAATTGGATTTGCTTATGCATACCTTCAAATGGAGATTGATCCAGCATCTCACAAGTATCTCACAATCAACATGCAAAAAGTCTTCTCTTGTTCCAAGTTGCTCTTGATATCACATCTGCACCTGCCCTCTTCCAGAAAGCCACAGATGAGATTCTGAGGAGGCAGAATAGAGTTCTGTACTATTTGGACAAAATATCTGTTACAGGAAAGGATCAAGAGGATCATCTTCAAAAATTGGATGCTGTCTTGCAATGTTTGGAAGACCACAGGCTGATAATAAGTCAAAACAAATGTGAGTTTTTCAAACCTTCAATTGAATACATTGCACATGTAGTTGATGCCACAGGCTTAGACTCAAAGACTTTAAGGTCAGAAGGGACTATCATATTTAGTCTGGAAAGCATCAGAAAAAGAGAAGGTAGTTCTTTAAGTGCTCCCACCAGAGAACATGTGACAGTAATGTTCATTCTTAGGACTACTTAACTACTGCAGTAAATTTCTGCCTAATATGAATACAGTATTGCCATCTTTACATGAATTATTACAAGCAAAGAAAAAATGGAAATTGACTAAAAATTGTGTCTGTGAATTTAAGGAAGCAAAGAAACTGTTGACATCAGCTGAAGTTCTTATGTACTTTGATGCTTTGCCACCCAGGCAATTGGCTTGTAATTCTTCATTGTATGGAGCTAGTGCAGTTCTTCCCCACACTTGTCCTACTCTCATGGAGAAACCGATTGCATTTGTAACATGAACACTCAGAACTCCTGAAAACTTTGTGTAAATACAGTGAGAAGCTTTGAGCATTACCTTCAGAATTCACAAGTTCCAGCTCTATCTGTATGGTAGACATTTTACCTTGATGACAGATCATTGTCTGTTATTTTCAATTTTTGGACTGAAAATGGAGTTCTGTCATTAGGTGCTGCTCATATGCAACAATGGGCCTTTCAGTTCATTTCTATGCTAACCAATTCCATAAAGGGACTCAGCACAGCACTGCTGATGGGCTGTCATGCCTACCATGCCCAAGCTCACACCAACCCAAAAAAACTCAAAGTCAGAAACTCTTTTTGATTGATATTACCCATCACTAGTAAAGATATTAACAAAGAAACTGCTAAGGATGATGTTTTTTCTATTGTGAAGGAAATAGTACTACAACTCCTAATTTCAATGACTGGTTGGAAGAAAATTTGAGACCAGATCACATTGATTTCATTGTTTCCATTGTCCAAGACACTGCCACACCACCATTACCACATTATCCCAAGAGTATGAAAACCAGTGGTGTGTCTGAACTTATAAGTTGTTTTCTTAGAGAGCTGCTGTTCCAGGGCAGAATAGTCCCTTGCAGTTTAAAAGTCTGATAGTCCATCTGCAACTCTTAGTTATATTATATAGTGTTTTATATTAGTCATGTAAATGATAGTGTGTGTATATAGTTAGAAAAGTTTTTTAAATGTAGGGTGGAAGAATCTCATATTCTGTCCCTTTAACTGCTTGAGCATTCTCCCCCCACAGTGACAGCTTCAGTTTTGCTGTTGGTTTCAGTTTTGTTGTCCATTTTCCAGGGCAACTAATTGTGCTTAAATGAGCTCCTTTGTGTTTGTGTATCCTTCTCTGCTGGGTCCAGATATAACACAGATGAAGAAAGGGATGCAGGTCTTACGGCAGTGAGGGTTTCAAGAAGTAGCATAGCCCTGTAAATTTCAAGTTTATTCTCATAACACTATATTGTTAAAACAACATGTGTTAAAAGGTAAGTATATTTCAGGAACATAAACTATTTTTCTCCACCTTGTTCACAATGTATTTTTTCATTTTGGGGATGGTGGTGGAAGACGTCCATTTCCCCCTATTTACACCATCGGAGGATCTTACTCAGAAGTGTTAACTAGGAACTGGTCGAATTATGGACCAAAAACAAAACAAATTTTAAAAAAAGGAGAAAGCTGTTTCAATGAAATCAAAATGTGTCATGAAAATATTCCAATTAAAAAATTCCAATTGATAAGTTTGGGTATAATTTTTATGTTATGAAGCAATGACTTCTGGCTATTTCATTTCTGGATTGTGGGATATACGGTATAGAGCACCTGACTGGGAATCAGAAGACCTGGATTCCATTTCCAGCTCCATCAATGACTTGTTGTATGACCTTAGGCAACTCCATCACTCTGTGACTCTTTCTTCCTCCCCCGCACCAGCTGTCTGTCTTGTCTGTTTATATTGTAAACTCCTTGGGGCAGGGACTGTCTCTTAGGCCCAATCCTGCAAACACAGAGATATGTGCTTAACTTTACCATTCTGAGCAG
This sequence comes from Emydura macquarii macquarii, assembly GCF_026122565.2. NCBI lineage: Eukaryota > Metazoa > Chordata > Testudines > Chelidae > Emydura > Emydura macquarii. Next base: position 12,279,387 of record NW_027130520.1, on the reverse strand, counting down.
TCCCACTGATTTCACTGGGATTACTCATGCTAATAAAGTGACTAAGGTATTACTGTGTTTGTATAGGGCTGCCATGTTGTATTCTGACATTCTACCACTTTTGCCCAGTTCTTAATGCCTTCAGCTCTTAGTGATTTCATTGGGTAACAGGAACCTCACTGCTATTACATCCTCTTTATTGTCTTTCACTGCATTGCTATCCCTCCCATCAGGTCTAAGGTTCAACATCAGGGATTTCAGTTGTAGTGATCACTGAGCAGAAACAAGGATTGTAAACTATGTCTGATCAGCTCTGTCTTTAAACACTGGAGGAAGAAGATCAAATGGTATCAAGTACTCTCTAAACAGCTGCAACCCCACTCCACAAAACACCTGTCCTCACCCTCTCTGAATTTAATCTAGAGTACACATTACTACCCCCTGCTTAGCGAGTGAAGTTACATTTAGGGTGAGTGGGTTACCCCTCAATTAGGGCATGCTTGTCTTGGCTATCCTTCAGTCATATAATAAGGTTACAACATTTCATTACCCTTGTGTTCAAGACTAAAATGAATCTTAACCCAGAAGAGCAACAACTGATCATGTTGGCAAAGCAAGTCTGTCTGCTAATCACCTAGGCAGAGTAGATGTGTCTGTGCAAATATGGTCTGGTCCTGAGGTCTTTTTTCCCAGTTCATCAAATCAGTTTTCTCCCAGTTTCTATCAAAGTAGAGCTCATTCAGACATAAGCTTAACACTGAAAATACATTTCATACTATAGTTGCTCTTGCTTTGACAATGATTAGTTGCTATTCATTATTTCTGGTTTGTGATTTGTTACCCAAGTCACATGGAATTGTTTCTGTGCTTTGACTGTGACAAATTTTAGAAACAAAAGTAGGGCAAGGAGAGGTGTTTAAAAGGCTTCACAAACACTTCCTCTGGGAACCTTCACATAGACATATTTCCATGAGTATTCATGAGTCTTTTGCGTTCCACAAAATTTCTTATGAACCGAAAGAATCATGTGTATGCATATTCATGGAAATAAATATAAGGATCATGAAGACAGTTGAAGCAGATAAAAATTGTGTATTTGAATTAAATGTCTGCAGAACTCACTCGACTCCACTTGCTAGGGGCTAGACCTTCACAAGGCATAGGCACCTAATTGCCACTTTAGGTGGCAGAGTCTAACATTGAGGCACCACTGCCACTTGAGGCACCACTGAGATCATCAAAATTTCTGCTCATCGGCAGCTTAACTCTGTAGGTGCCTAAATGTTTTCCATTAAAGACCTCCTCAGAGCCTAAATATCTGCCAGTGAGCATGCACACAGCCGCCTCAGTCTAGCTCTTCTTTCATGCCAATGGGATCCTCCAAATAGGTGTTTCTCTGTCTATCTTTCCAGTGGGGCCTGATCTGGTAGGTGGGCCCAAAGGCTGCCTAAACCCACAGAAAATGGAGGAGGTACCCTTATAACTTTCAGCCAGTGGTTAAAGCACTTATCCAGGACATAGGAGACCCTTCTACCTGCTGTGGAAAAAATATTTCCACTAGGGGGGGTCTCCCCTTCTAGAAGAAGGTCCTCGCCCATTTGCTGTGGGGTAACCTGCTGCAAGTGTTTCTCAATATCTCCTGTTGAAGTTGTTCCACTGTGAATAACTACATAAACATCGGAGAAAAGAAATAATATGACTCTCTATAGCCCAGTGATTGGGGTGCTCAGCTCAGAGGTAGGAAACCCAGGTTCCAATCCCTGTGCTCCAATGCAGATTTAATTATTTATACACAGTTCAAAGGGAGTTAGGCACCTAAGTCTGGGTTGGTTGGTGGGAGGGAGTCAGCTATCTCCACTTAGGATTCACAGGTGTGAACAGTGGTGGGTGGTGCCCAGATCTTCTATATCCTAGATAAGTGCGCTAAGTACTGGTCTACAGGGGATTAGGGTGGTGTGCCCAGCAACGGTGACTTTGTTTTGGGGGCATGGGACCTGGTCTGATAGACTCTTATGTAGTCTCTGAGTACACCTACCAGAGCAGAGCCCCGTCAGTGAAATAGGCATGGGAATGCCTAGTCTGAGGATCCTGCCAGGGCTCTGGTTCTGCACAGCTCAGTGTTGTCAGCACATAGGCAGCTTTGTGCGTGTCTGATGACAAATGCAGGCACTGAAGGGACTTTACCGATGGAAGTTGAAGTACCTACAGGATAATGGAGCAGCTGAGTGGGGGTTTTGAAGGTACGTCTACACTACAGCATCACAGCTACAGTGCTGCAGCTATGTTGCTGTAGCACAGTCTCTTCCTACATCAATGGAAAGGGTTTTTCTATTGATGTAGCTAATCTAACTCTCTGAGGGGTAGTAGCTAGGTCAACAGAAAAATTCTTCCATTGATCTAGCTGTGTCTACAGGGAGTATTAGGCTGACATAACTACGCTGCACAGGGTGTGAAATTTTCCAAAGCCCCAAGGGATGTAGTTAGGTTGACCTACGTTTTATGCATAGACCAGGCCATAGAAGTACAAATGAATAGTTAAGGTTTGTAAGAGAGACAGGGGGAGAGAGGTCTTAAATAAAGAGTGGGTTTTTAATGTGTATCTGATTCTTTAGAATCTCTAGTTTTCTGGAATCACTAAAGAGTGAGTTAAGCAGAATATTTTTATTTAGTCCCTTGTGGTTTAGAGAGCATGGCCCCTTTAAAATCTCATCCTGAGGCAAAGGAATGGCTGGTTGTGTCAGGTGGAGGAGAATGGAGAGAGGGACAGGGGTGTACGTGTCTGAAGCTACAGACAAGAGGGCTGCTGCGAGCAGGCCCTTACATACTGAAGCAGCTGAGAACCAACCTGAAGCCCAGGAGGGACAGAGCCAGGAGGAACACCGTGCCACAGAGAAATCACCTGAGAAGGACAAACCGGAGAAACACCCAATATTAGCGTAGCTCAGAGCTATATGGGGCGGTGAGTACTGGAGCTTGTGACTTTGCGTTGAGAATAAGGAGGGAGGCTGTAGCTAGTTAAGTGAGGAGGTTGCTGCTCTGTGTGGGTTTGCAGCGACCGGCCGAAGAGGCACAGGAGAGCCTTGTTGGAGAAAGTTTACTGGTGCTGAAGATGAGTAGGAGCACCCAAAACTCACTGCTGGACTGGAACTTAGCCTAGGATTCCTGACCTATGAGTCTAGATGCACTGCTCAGTGTCTATCCTTTTATATTATGGTACTACTGGGCCCATGGATCCTCGTGTTGGACGTGACCCTGCTTTACCACTCCCCCTATCTTCTCCCCTGTTTCTTCTCCATTCATCCTCAGTAAATAAATATTTCCCTTTCCAATATAAATTGTGCTATTCTGGTGTGTGTTTACATGGGGAGAGGGCAGGGTTTGGAACAGGTGTAAGAGAGTTTCCTTGTTGTTCTCTTGTGCCTGCCTTTTCTTGGCTGGAGCTGCCTCCATCTGGGCCACAAGGGTACTATAGTTACATTTAACTGAAATTAGAAATTGTTACAGGGAGTCCTAATTTCTTGTGTTTGGGGATTGGGAGTATAAATGGGTAAGGACAAGGTGTACTAGGGTTTTTTTAGGCTATTGTTTGTAAACATCAATTACTTGCAAGTATTTTGAATGATTCACTAAGTCCCTTAGGATATAATATTTCCATAAGTTTTAAGCAAAGATTTCTATGACTGTGACATCATGAGAAAAAAATTAATTATAGGAAAAAATGACTCCAAAGAGTCTCTAAATTTAGAGACCAGCCTGAAAGCCCTATCATCCTCCAGTGGGATTCTTTACAATACAGAGCTTCAGTTGATGTAAATCAGTGTAACTACACTAAAGTCCATAGTGCTATGTCAGTTTACACTAGCTCAGGATCTAACTCACAAGGTTAACACTACCTTAATTGTAAATTTTCTCCAGGCAGATAGGATTCTGATTGCAATCCACATGTATCCTGCTGTGAAAATGATCTTCGCGGTGTTTGGAACCAGGGGTAATGAGTTCCTCTCTACTAACCATTTAATTATTTCAGTAGCTAATTATTTTGTCAAGTGCTCTCAGAATATAATTACCTTAGCTTTCTGATGAAACCAGACTTCTGATACAAAAGATGCATGCTTTTGTAATCCAGTTCTCATTAACAAATATCTTGTGAGTGTATAGAAGCCATTGTATTTACATTTTTACTTATAGAAACTAATACACTCTACCAGTGACTTGGGACTTTGGTCCAATGCTGCAGTTGGATCTCTGAAGGTACACCTCTGCATCTTCATAGAGCATCACTGAAGCTCTTGTGCTTATGCAGATCTAATTACAAGACTGGGGCCTTACCCAGTAAATCGCTATGATATATGGGGATGTTAAATTTCCTATAGGTATAATGAGCAAATCCAACTGGATTGTCTAAAGCAAAAAGCAATTGTTGTTGTTTATGAATGTCTTTCTGATAGCTTTGCTAAAAACATAAGTTACTTGAGGTGTGTTTTGAAAAAATATTTAAAGATATGAATTAGCACTATTTTGCAATCTGTAATTTGAGGCGGGGTTGGGGGAATAGGAATAACAGGCAAAATGATGTGATTTCATCATATTAGTATAGGATTTAGCATCAAGAAACTAGGATTTCATGCCCTCAGAAAGCGTATTTGAGAATATCCACTAAGCACACTTAGCTTTTTCTCTTTACTTTCACAAAATTATACTTCTCACACAATGTTTAATTATATAATGAACCTCACATTATCTTAGAACAAGAAGTCTGCATGTCTGCACCCACAGAAGCCTCATTTATTTCATTGTTTAATTAAACTCATTCATTTTTCAGAATAAACGTGAAGATGGACCTGACCTCTTTGCCTCTTTCATGGTTTATTGCTCAGATGCCTCAAGATCAAATAATCTTGTGTTGCTCAGGTCTCCTCCAGCTCTTTTTCAAAGCCATTAAAACACTTTTTTTCTTTCTTCACAATAGAAGTGGGCACTAGATTGTTTCTAATTAGCTAACAAGCTGTGTTCTCTAAGTTCTGAAATTCTGGTAGTAGAAAACAAAATTTCAAGAGACAATTTGAAATCTGGTCAATTAGTTAAAACTAGTTTCAGGTGTTAAACCTGCTCCTCGATCCCTCTGCTAATTTTTTGTGGTTTTACAATTACATTGTCCTGTATTTTAAAAATGATTGACTTTCCTCTGTTGCTGTGTGAAAGACCAACAAAAACAGAAGAAATTTGTTGGCCGGTGATCAGGGTTGCAGGAACAGGATGACTCAGAGGCAGAGTGCATAGCGGCAGCGACTTTATTCAAAGCAGGGTGTCCACTCATTCCATCTCCTAGTGCCGGGGAATAAGCCCTGAGTCTAGGCAAGATGTGTACATATATATTCATTTACATGCATCTTGGCCCTCCCTGAGGAAGGTAGTGTGCCCCTGTATTTTTACCTTATAAGATATTGTCCTATGCATACACTTAGACCACCCCTAATATTATTTACCTTTTTATGTTGACACTCTGGGCTTGATTTGTTTCCACTGCATGTTTATGGTTAGGGCACTTCCCTTGGCCTCTAGCAGGACTGAGCTGTGTCAATTACGATGTTCTGATAGGTTTTACCCCTGACCCCCTGTGGCTGGATATTGGTACATCCTACAAAATTGACTAAGGGCTACTTTTGGTTGGTTCTAAAGTGACTACAAAGCCAAGGCTTCCTGTGATAGTCTGATGATTGGAAAGACAATTTTCCGTAAACCACACCCTGACATATTTATCTGAGGTCTGACTTTCCATATTGTTACTCCATGTTTATATCTATGTAACTCTGTTGAGCAGAGAATCAGGTCCTTTGTTTTTAATCTGGCAAACTCCCACAGGAGCCATGGGAATCTCTCTTAGCAAAAACATTGGGATTTGGCCCAATATATAAATTTCATTTGTATTTGGCTCAATTGTCCATATTCAAAAAATCAAGCATAAAACATTTCTAGGGAGACAAAGCACAGACCTACTAGTTTATACATAAAGTATAAACATATGACATAGTATGACATATAGTGAGTCATAGCACACTTGAATCTTTCCTCTTAACTATATATTTTTCATAGTATATTGTCCACAAAGCACCCTGAGAATGTGTTATTCCTTAAAGTCTATGCTTCTTGTGAGGACACTTGCCTTAGCAGACCAAGCTGCTCTTCAGATTTTTTTCCTTTTTAATCTGAGGGAAAAGTAATAGCACCGAAAAGTTGAGAAGATTGATTTCCCTTCCCCAAATCTTTAAAGATACGGAATGATGATGCTATATTTCTTTCCTAACCCCTTTGCTCGAGAGCTGTTGCTGACAATATATCAAGTACATAGGAAGCATTGGAGGCAAGTTTTACTCTCTCTGTGGTACTTTTTCTGATAAAAGAGGGAATAAAGAACATTTCCTTTAACTTCTAATTTCCTCTTCTCACGATAGGCAGTATACACAGTAATTTGAAGTTTAAACTTCATCAGTGGGCAAAATAGTTTAACAATGGTCTTTGATTCTTTGCTCTTGCATTTAGATAGTTTCATTAGATACAATTCAAATGGTCCATTTCAATAAAGTGTTTGTTCTCTCTTCTCTTTCAAGTTAATCATTTTTTCTAATGGCGGAGAGTGTTAATATTGTATTAGGCTGATATGTTTGTGGTCAGGAATTAAAGTTCAAATGACCATAACATATTAGCCATCAGTGAGGATAAATCTTAATTTGCACTTCTACTTTTACTTCTGAAAATCAGTTTTAGAGCTGGTTGGGAACTTTTTTGATCAAATATTCTTTTTTTTCCCCATGGAAAAAATCAATTAGTTGAAATCAAAACTTTTGTGGAAAAATGCTTGTTTCAATGAAACTTTCATCAGGGAGGTTTCTTGGATCCAGGATGGACTTTATTGTCACAGAGGAAGATAATCACCCCAGAGTGACCACTAGCACCTCTGGTTGGCTCACTCACCTGGGATGTAGGATGCTCAGGTCCAAGTCCATGCTCTGCCTGATTAAAAGCAGGGGCTCATATGTAGGTCTCTTACATCCCAACTGGGCCTATCCTAACCACTGAGCTATAGAGGTAGTCTCTTGCTCGTTTTCTCTGACCCAATGAATATTTAATTACTTGTACATATTGGAACATCTCTGACAGGAGAAACAGACTGCAATGGGATAGTTTGTCTCTTATGGGTAGTGTGGCCTAATGGTCAGCCCACCCCTCACATGGCATAGCCCTTTAAGAGGTTGAAAGGTCTCATTTTATACGTATACAAGGACCCGGGTGACATTGGGTGTAAGAACTGTTTTGGGAGGAAATCCTGTTACTGTTGCATTTTACCAGGAGCCTTGCAGAGAGAGCAGGGCAAGACTCCCCCCTCACCCAACCAACTGCGGATAAGATGGGAGAAGGGGATTAGACTAGCATTGAGGATGCCTCCTCTCTCATAGCAAAGTAGACACCAGCAGGAAAAGGATGGTCTGCTGAGCAGCCTGAAGGCTAACTAAGGAAAGGGGGCCAGCTTGGGGAGACACTGGTAAAGGCCCCACAGCTGGCTAATCCTCAGCTCCGCTCCAGAAAGGAGAGCTGAGGGTTCTTGTTTAAGAAAGACTAGAAAATCTGCTGAACAGAACCTAGATCTAGGGAGGAGGGCTGGGGATTTCTGCTTAAGGAAGGACTGAAAAGGGGTAACCTCAAGAAGGAACCAGGAAGGGCCCTCAGACCAGAGACTGTATTCAGGCATAGAAAAAAAGTCTCCTGAAGGAAGGAGCCAGAGACAGCCAGTGGAACTAAGCCTGAGGGGATGAATGTCCGGGGTGAGCTTCTACTTCTACTTCTTCTCATGGCTGTCATTAACAAATGACACTCTAGGAAGGGGGGTGCTCTTTATTCTTTATCTGTTAAGATTTTTCCTTTTTTATCCTCAACGGGTCCTCCAGCTGCTATATGTTTGCTAGTTAGAACCTTATAAAGTGTTCTACTAACCCCACTTTTACCAGCTACTTCAGCTGCTTTGATGATGTTATCCGTGTATTTCTTCTTGTCTCTTCTTGTGCTGCTTTTTAATGCTTTGTCCTTTGGATTTAAGAACCATGTTATTTTTTCTTTTAGCTTGAAGGCTTCATTTCATTTATTCTATGACTTTCATTAAGCTGGAAATTATGCTGGAGTGGCCCCCAAGGAGCGTGTCTTTGATCTATGGGATGTCACAAACCTCGTGAAAGCTAGTGGGCCTGATTGCTGCCTTCTTCTCCGGCTAAATGAGTGAGAAGTTAAACGTCCTTTTGTTTAGAGATAGCTGAAAAAATAGTCCCCATCCACATCATAGATGATAAGGGTGAAGTAGGAGCTGAGCCATGCAGTCTGAGGGTTTTTCCCCTGGGACTGAATGCAAATGCAGGGACTAGGTTTGTTGGGTGGAAGCGTGTGTATCTGAGAATCAAAGGCAGACGGATGGAGGCAGAGAAGCAAGCCGGAAGCCAAGGAAAAAAGCAAGAGGAGTGCTGTGAGGGTGGCCCTGGGAGAGAGAACTTTTGGAGCAGTGCTGGCTGAAAAGGGTCTTGGAATTGTGAGCAAAGAAACTGCCTCCTGTGGTTTGATTCTTACTGCATTTACAGGAATAGGACTTTGAATGCGTTCTTTGTAAATAAACAGGGTTGCATCAGAGAAATAGCTGATGCTATCATCAATTTCTCATCCTAATTGAAACAACAAATGTGTTGGCTAGGTGCTTGGGGCTAAAAAAGGGAGTAACAGTACATGATTTTTGAAGTCTCTGGTACCATAATTTGAATATTTTAGACTTTATCATTTGTTGCAGTTGCTGCTTCAACCATTACAGTCTATGTCAGAAAAAAGTAATGAGTCTACTGATTAGGATTTTATTTCCTTTTTTTTTTTTTTGCAGTAGATGCACTATGCATCACTTGTTTAGTTTTAATCCCAAAATGCCTTGAGGGCTCTTTCTCTCTGCAAGAGCCTCATTTTATGGGAGGTTTTTTGCTTTAAACATAGTGGCTTGCTTTGGGTGTTCTACTTCAATAATTACTATTGAGTTAGATATTGTGTGTATCATTTCAGGAAAATAGAGAGGCACAGTTTGTTGTAAGGATTGCTAGCCTGGGTTTGTAACGAAACCGAATGAACCAGCCAAATTCCATCTAGTTACTGCAGGTTCACATAGCTCTAATTCACTCTCACTACGGTTTTAAAAAAATTGCATTATCCTCTGAAAAATGTCATCTTTTCATTTAGTTTCTCCAGTGAGATTGAACAGATCAGTGCATCTGTGACCATCAATTGCTCTTCCTCTCAGCCTGTTTAGAGCCAGACACACTAGAGATAAGAGCCAGTGAAGCTGTTCACAAAATATGCAACAATTCAGTACCACTGTTGTCTACTTCTGTCTGCTCCATCTGAATTGATTATTTCCTTTTGATCCATGATCTTGGATCGGTTTATCTGTTTGGTTAAACAAAATTTTAGAGATTATTCCAGCCTGATTTTTGGACCCAGTGTGGCCTCCAAATAGCTTTTTGTAAGTAATCAATGGTAATCTGTAAAGGGAACATTCTAGCTTTATTCCTACTTGACCTAAGCAATATTTTTCACACCAGTGATTGTTCTTGAGCTTTATCAGATCAATGGGAAATTGGAAACATCTTAGTGAGAAGAAAATTTTAAGTGGAAAGGAGGGAGGAAGGTATATTGTGAGAAGGAGATGTGTCACTCATAAGTATCGCCTTTAATTACAGCGCATAAATGTCAAGTGTGAATGCAGTGTCTACAGTGCTGAATTGATTAACCCTCCTGTCCTTGGTGATATTTATCACACCCCCATGCCTATTTGCTCCTCTTCCTCGTCAAGCTTTGTTAAAATTGGTTTCATCCAGTGAAATGTAACTTAATGAGGAAAAACCAGCTCCTGCATCTGTGCTTCATTTTAATAATACATCAGTAAATGCCTGGTCTTGCTTAGCCTTTCACCTCCCAGTCAGGGAAGTCGAGCTCTCCTGTAGTGCCAAATTTTAAGTCTCTCAGTGTGCTCTCATATGGTTGCTCAAGGATTGCCTCATCAGTATTCAACACCACAGAAGCAGCATGAGGAAGTGAGGAAAAAAACGGGATGAGGCAGAAACACAAGAAAACAAGAAAAGGGCAGAGGGGGGAATAGTTTTTTAATTATGAGGTTGCCTTTCTCTCCCTTATGGGTCGTCTGCCCAGTCCACCCAAAGGAAGCTATGAATATGGAGTGTTCTGTATCAGGACTTACTTAATTTCCCTGCCATCCTCCCTCCCAGTAAATTTAGTTATTTTCTTTTGTTCCTTATAAGAGTCTGCTAATTGGGCAATATGGTAGTTCTCTATAACCATCTAGAAATAGAGTCATCTAGGTCAGCATATAGAAATGTAGGGCTGGAAGGAACTTGAAGAGGTCATGTAGTCTGGCCTTTTCTGCTGAGATTCAAAGATGCCTAGACAATCCCTGATAGGTGTTTGTCTAGCTTGTTCTTAAAAATTTCCAATGGCAGGATTCCACAACCTCCCTTGGAAGCGTATTCCCGAGCTTAACATTTTTTCCTAATATCTAACTTAAATCTCCTTTGAGGCAGATGAAGCCCATTACTTCTTGTCCTATCTTTAATGAACATGGAGAACAATTGATCATCGTTCTCTTTATATCAGTCTTCAAATATGTTGTCTTTTCTCAATACCAAACATGCCCAGGTTTTTTAACCTTTCCTCATAGGTCATGTTTTTTCTAAACCTTTTATCATTTTTGTTGCTCTTCTCTGGACTTTCTTCAGTTTGTCCATATCTTTCTTAAAGTGTCCAGAACTGGACACAGTACTCCAGATGAGACCTCATCAATACTGAGTAGAGTGGTACAATTAGCTCCTGTGTCTTACATGCAGCACTCCTATTAACCTACCCCAAAATGATATTAGGCTTTTTTGCAACAACCTCACATTGTTGACTCATTGAATTTGTGATCTACTATAACCCCCAGATCCTGTCCAGGAGTGCTAACACCTTGCCAGTCATTCCCCATTGTGTAGGTATGCATTTGATTTTCCCTTCCTAAACCTAGTATTTTGCACTTGTCTTTAATTAATTTCATCTTGTTGATTTCAGACCAATTCTCCAGGTTGTCAAGAACATTTTGAATCCTAATCCTGTCTTCCAAAGTACTAGCAACCTCTCCCAGCATGGTGTCATCTGCAAATTTTATAAGCATACTCTTCTCTCCATATTGTACATTCGTATTTCATGTACCGTCTTTCCTCAATAGAAAGACAAATTCATTTTAATTTTGTACTTGAATGATAGAACTGCCTGGCTGAGATACTGGTCATTTCTTCCTTTACAGGAGGAAGGGTGGTCTTATGGTTTTTCATTATTTACCTTACCACAGGGCCTTGGAGCTGTAGTCATAGACCAGGACTCCCTTGTGCTAGGCACTGTACAAACTCAGAACACAGACTGTTCCCATGCCAAAGAGCTTGCATGCTGTCTAAACATATAATCCTTTATGGTAAAGGCACTGTCCTGGGACTCAGAATGGATCAGGATCCAATTAACAATCCTGCAGCTGCACCAATATCTTGTGTGACCTAGGGCTAGTCACTTAATTTCTCTGTGCCTCAGTTCCCCAACTGTAATTGGGGATAACACTTTTTTTCTCCTACTCTTTGTCAAGTTAGACTATAAGCTCTTTGTGGCAGGGACTTAGGGTGACCTTCTTTTCAAAAAACAAAAGTGGGACACACACAGAAGCCCTGCTGCCCTCCATGACCTGCTCCCTGCCCCTCCTCTTTCTTCTGAGGCCCTGCCCCTGGCCACGCTGGAAGCCAGAGCTGGGCTATGGTAAGAGCTGCCCAGGGAACCCAGGCTGCTGTACAAGCCCTGGACCTTCCACCTGCCCTGGGAGACTGATGGACCCAAGAGCAGCCCCCAGCCCATGTTCCCATTCCCTGGGGTATGCAGACCAGGGCAGGTGGAGGGTCCAGAGCTCCCCACAGTGGCCTGGGCTCCCTGGGAGACTCTGACAATGATCCAGCTCTGGTTTCCAGCCTGACCAGGGCGGGGCTTCTGGTGGAGAGGAGGAGCAGGGGGTGGAGCTTCATGGGAAACCTCCCTGCTGGTGCCACCTTTGAGCCTCAGGCAGGCACGGAGTGGCGCCACAAGGAATTTGGAAGAAATGCTGTCCTGGAGTCATTCAGTTCAGGTCTGGGACTTGAAATCTGCATTTTGGGACTGTCCTGCCAATTCAGGATGGGTGGTCACCCTACAGGGACTGCCTATTACTATGTTTGTACAGCACCTTGCAAAGTAGGGCCTCTAAGAACTAAAATAACAAATAACATTGTGACAAAGACTTTTATTTAATTAAAATGAAGTGCTCTCATCTTTCTGAAGGGAGTTACTACATACTGTGTACAATAAAAAGCAGATAAATTAATAACTAAGGGTTTGCATATTAAACACACACGTGCTTGACTTGGAATTCGCTAGCTAAGCAGGCAGATGGTTTTGGAAGAAGGGGTTATCATCTGTCAAAAACAATTGTAGCCTAAAAGACGGAGAGAAACCACTTTACCAGAAATTACTGGCAGCACATGTACCCCCACTGCAGGACTTGTCTTCACAGTATAGACATGCCAGCATGGGGTCCAGGCTTGATATTGTGGCAAACCTTTCAATACAAATGGAGCATAGAGCCTTAGCTGTTTCCCAAGTCAGTCTGAGAGATGTGAGGCTGCTATGCAAATAGATTAAATCAATAAATGTCAGAGATGGATAAATGGTGGGGAGCGAGGGGTTGGAACTGTGCCCTTGGAAGAAGAGACAGGGTCCTTCTTAGAGCCAAGCAATATACTTCTCTCTCTTTCATCACCTCCAGTTTATCAGTCTCCAATTCTGACTACTCATGTTAAGGTTCTGGATGTAGTCAGGGAATTCAAACTCATCAACATCACCCACAATACAGGCTGTGCCTTATAGCATGATTCGGCCTTATTGGAGAGAGAGACCCCAGCTGCAAAACTTGAATCTAGATCTAGATCTGGCTCTGCTGTTTCAGAATTCCCTAAAGACAGCACAACTTTTATCTGGAGCAGGGTCCTAAAGAGAAGATGCCAACATCAATCATGAACTCTGATTTAGTCTCCTTCAGCTATCAGTTCAGATGCCAGTACTTCCTGGAAATGTTTACTTACACATATAAACTACCTGAAATCACAAGCGACCCACTCTCACCCAAGTGGACAGGACATATGGGTTTGATGTACATGCAAAACGAGGAAAGCTTTACAAAATCACTGTTCAATGAAATTCAGTAGAGGAGAAAACTGTGTACTATAAATGATTTGCCAAGTTAATGGGACAAATTTAAATCAATACAGCTATTGGGGTGTACCTGAAAGTCTCATTTGGCCCAAAATTTAAAATTATATAGAAATGAAAAACTCTATAAAATTCTCCTACACACAATACTTCAAACACAGCACACAATGAAAGACAAAATCCCCATACCTGGGGGAGGTGAGCTAACCTAGCATTTGCCTCCTCATGTTGGTTCACTTTCCCTACAAGTCTTACATCCTACCTTCAGCGATGGTCAGAATCTTATGCTTCATAGGAAGGAGAAAAATCACTAATCTAATGGTCAGTTTTGTATCTGGGAGTAAGAAATTTCTTCTTGACCTCTAACACCCCTAATCTTATACCCTGAAGTATGACACTTGATTACTCTTATTTTAGCATACTTAACTACAAATGCTGTTGGACATTAAAATTATTCTGCCCCTTTTAAAATATAACTACGGCGTTTGACACAGCAACCTCCCCTATTAGTGATATAACAGGCTAAACACATGCAGAGTTAGGTCCTATTTCCTTTGATTCCTTCTAAATGTACCGGCCATTAATTTCAACTGATTTTGTTGAGGGGAGATAAGTAGGAGGAGAGAAATAAATCCATAATTTGGGACACAATATAAATATTTAGCAACAGTCTTAAAATTTTATTTTTGTGAACATTTCTATAATGTGATGCCTCGATTCACAATTTCTGACTGAAACAATTTGAGACTATAAGAGAGGATAACAGGTGTGTGTGGGACGGATGCATGATCCCTCAGAGGGACAAGGGAAAGATGCATATGCTCCTTAATTATGCTAGATAGTATCATCACACCAAACATTGAGCTGTCACACAGAAAGCATATGGGTTTTCCATTTGTCTGGACAACTACTGAAGAAAGCCTCTGTCCAAAGTGCAACTAGGAAGATGTTATAAAGGGCAGGGGAATGACAGAGAGAGCCACTGAATAGTTGCTGGCATTTGATCAGTTTGTCAGGCTTCTCCACATACACCATGGTGAAAAATATAATGTTTTTAAAGGAAATACTCTATTTTATTTGAAGGACTTTGGTTTACTCACAAAAGTTTTAGATGTCTCCACATTTTACTCTTTGTTTTTGTTGTTTGTGTGTTTGTTTTTCTTTGGATGCTGCAAATTCATAAAACCTCATCTTAATTTCAGTAAATTCTTATTTGAATTCTACATATGCTGCCAAAAATATTAGACTAATGTATACCTAACTCAGTAGAGGATTGCCTTTGAATTACCTGCAGGTACCTGCAGGTGCTGTCGCTTTAATTCCGGCATGTTTCAAAATTAAGAATCAATTTAGATTTCAGGATTCAACTGTGCGATTGTCTTGCTATTTGAGAAAGTGCTGTGTACCCCCTCAGCATGGGGACATAATAATAACTATAACACAGCAAAATGTGCTGAGATGAAAAGTGGCTACAGCAAAAATTGTGTTGCTTATCAGAGAGAGAGGATTGCACCTGTCTGAAGGTTCATTTAAGTGCTAAAATATTCAGTGTTTAATTGAACATGGCAGGTGGGAGATGTCAATATAGTGAGAGGCCATGATGTTATCTGTTGCTTTTTTAATTCACATTATGTGCAATTCCATTTGGGACCCTGAGCTCTAGACCATTGGAAATCTCTAGCTAACTAACTAACTAACTAACCCTTAATAATTTGATGTAGAATTTGTATCACATTAGTGCTGTCAGGCCCTAAACAGCTCACGGTTCCATTGTGCCAGTGGAAGAACACCCTTGGGGGGTGGGGGGTTGTTATCTACAGGAATTGAGCCCAGGCCATCTGGATCTAAACGTGTGAGACCTTACTGTTCGCACCACAAGTTAGCTTGAAGGTCGTGGCAGACTCAGACCTCTAGCCAGCAGAGGGATTCAAAAAGCCATATTGTGTACCGTACGGGCCAGATTCTCAAATGTATTTGCATGCCTAAAGTCCACCATTTAGGCAACACTGTCATTTTCAAAACTGCTGCTCGGCTGGCACCTAACCCCATAGGTTCCTAAATTTTCGAATCTGGGACCTTAAACTTCCACGTCAGCATTTACAAAGCCACCTAAGTCCTGATGCCACCCCACAACTAATGAGCAGCTTGGAGCCCTAGTTCAAGCCAGAGCCTTAATCCAAGCCAAAGCCCTGGAGGCCCTGACGCTGTACGCTCAATGCCTATCTTGCCAGCAGGGCCCAATCCTGTACGCTTCCTCTGAGCATGCCTAAAACCTGATACTCGTCAGACCCCGTGGCAGGAGGGCTGGAGGCAGGCCACTTTTTTTTGGGAGGGGGACAGCATAGCACAAAAGACAACTGGGGACCCAGGGAAACATAGGGGAAGTGTGACAGGTATTAAACATGAGCAAGAAATGAAGAGAAAAAGATTGTTTGTTTGTTTCAGCTGCTAGGGCATGTGCTACCTGGGCAGCTGACCTAGCTTAGGTACCTAACTCCAGCAAAGGGTTCATGGCTGAGGATCCTGAGCAGAAGTAGGTACTTATCTCTGGCCTGTCTGCCACGTGCACCAGGTCAGCCACTTAAGCAACTTTGCTTGGCATTTTACTCTGCTCGGTTTAGGTGGCTCCCCACTCAGTTTGCTGGCTTTTGATGCTCTCTTCCTTAGCCACCTAACTCTCCCCAGGCATTGCATGGGGAGCCTTGCCATCTAGCTTGGGGCTGAATATTCCACTATGCAAATGGACACCTAGGAACTAGGAGGTGCAATGCTGAGCAGAGCAACACCTAAATAGCTTTTAGGATCCCAGCCTACATGCTGTACAGCAGATAGGTCTCATCTTTGGGTCAGATCTTCGAATCTTCGTTAAAGACCAGACATGCTACAGCTGGGTGAAACAAACAAATGAGGAGTGAGGAGCACAGCAATGCAAGCAGGTTTTTGCATATGTTATGTGCATTCCTCATAGATATAATAGCAGATATGTAACAGTTGTCTCAGCCAAAGGGAAATCTTTGCAGAAAGTCAGGTGAGACCACTTAACTGATCCTCAATTTCCCTATTGTTCTTGGAAAGGGGACGGAGAGAGAACAGTGTAACAGATTTGTTGGTGCGTGATGCAGTATGTCTAAAAGGACAAAGCTGCTCTCACCTTAGGATCTGCTTTCTCCCAACATGTTGAATATTTAGCTTATTTGATTGCTTGAGTTGTCTACAGCTGTCACGGTCCTTTGTTTGTGTATTTTTGTAGGGAGCTCTGGGGCTTTAGTGTGCATCTTGTTTCAGGTTTCAAGAGTTGTTTTTGTGTTAGGTACCCAAGAGATTATGGCAAAGAGAGCATTGATAGCAGCGGTAAGAGCTCCATCTCTTGGCTAATGGAAGACAGTGTAGACCAAGTGGATTTGGAAGTCATAAGTAAGGCCCTACTTAACTTGCAATATAGAGGCAATTGTAGATTCCACAACGTTAGGCTTCCTATGCAGTTTTGATAGCAAGAGCCCTGGGCAGCTGACAATGGGAGCCCCCATTCTCAGGCCTGGGCAGTCGACAGAAGAAAATCCTGGAAAAGTAATAATGGATTTTATTCCTGCCAATAACGAGGTCCATTATTACTTTTCTGCAATTTTCCATAGATTGTCTGCAATTCAGACAATCATCATTTGACAATCATCCTGCAATTCAAGTAGGGCCTTAGTCATAAGGAGATCCAGTTTGCTGATTAAAATTATAAAGGAAATGACCAGAAAAAGACATTAATTCAAGAGATGACAATGGATGATAGCAGGGCGAGAAAATATGCCATTATTTTTGTGGGGAAAGAACAGAAAACAAGTGTTGGTAGCAAAAACAATGAGGAAAGGAGAGTAAACAAGTGACCTCATAGGAAGAATAGAGGTGAAAATTGAGAAAAATGTATTTTGTAGGAAGCAAAGGAGGTGGAGAGGGAAAATAAAAATACACAAATAATGTGCAAATGGCTGCCACAGATTATCTACTCAGAAATATATTGATATACGATTTCATCAATCAGTGGCTTAGACTATCCGGTTATACGGAGTTATGGACCAAAAATAAGAGTGTCTGGTACATTTCTCTTGCAGTACACAGGCAGAGCTTTGCTTGCAGTTATAGGCTTGGCGTGAAATCCTTGCCACGCTGAACTCAATTGGAGTTTTGCCCTGGACTTCAGTAAGGCCAGGATCAGATCAGATCAGATCAGATGTTCTACCTGCAACTTGTCATTATTGATAACAGGTGTGTGTAGATCCTTGGTTGATGTTGCTCCGGTTATTCATCCACTGTGCTCTTTGAATTTTCTGTTTTAAAAAGTCCAGGTTCTATACTGTGATTGAATGGTCCAATGCACTCTGTGGTATATCAGCTTCAGATTGGTAAAGGGCCAGTAATGTGGTGACTGCTAGTGATGCCAAATCACTTCTGGCTTCTGAAGTCTTTGACCTAAAGCCTCTCATCAAACTAAGAGATTGCGCTAATAGCCTACTTATGTGCTCCCCGTGGCAGTCTTTTTCTGTCATTTAGATTGTGAACTCCTCAGGGGGGGTCTGTCTATTATACATTTGTATAGTCCCTGGCATAATGGAGTCCTTATAATGATTATGGCCCTCGGGTAGTACTGTGATCATAGTCATTTTTTACTGAGTCATCCTGCTTCTCTTTTGGTGACTTTAGTTGCTTGTAAAGGTTAGGAAAAGACCCAGGACCAGATTCTGATTTCACCTGCACTAGTGTAAATCTGATGTCAATGGGAGGATGCACTGTCTCTCTCAGTCAGTGCTCAGAACCTCACTTGATCACAGCCTAAAGCCAGAGTATCTCCATTAACCTCCGTGACACCACTATGAATTTACTGCAGTGAGTGAGGTGATAATCTGCTCCTCAGTACTGGAAAATAATTGTATCCATGGCAATATGCAGTTCAGGATTTCACCTCCTAAAACATGAATTACTTTAATTTTTTACACCTTTTTAATTCCACAGGGTTTGCTAATAGCAGTAATGACCTGCAGCCCACATCACACATTTCCTGATAGTCAATGACAAGCTGGAAATGCTGAGGACTAGCTCATCTCCTCTAGCTGATCATTATTTGACCAGAACAGTCTGACCCAGAGGACATTAATGCTTAAACCAAAGAATGTAAAGTTATTTTTTTTAATTGAGAGGAACAATTATATTCCTTCAGTACAGTAACTAGCAAACACCTCCATTTTCCTGCACTATAATTATGTATTCAAAGAAAAAAACTAAGATCAAGAATCAAAATAAAGCTTAAAATATTCAAAAGAAAAGAAATCATTAGTTAGAATTATTTTGGCTGCGTATATTTAGGGTTCTTTTTACAGTGATGGGGTTTTATAGTATGGGGTTTTTTAAATAGCTTCAGTTTAATTTCATGGAGTTGGATTCAGTAAATTCTGATTGAAACAGAATCTTTCATTATAGGTTTTTATACTATCCTCCTCACCATAATATCTGAGTGCCTTCCAGTAGTGCATTAAGCAACATGATTAACATCTGTTACACATGGACCAGTCTCTCCCATCCTTATGGTCCTTAGTTCCTATGGGAGCTCATTCCACAGTCTTGGGCCAGCCCCTGAGGAAGTTCTATCTCCTGCACAGATGATCAGTGTACTCTTGTGGGAGACAGTTCCTTTGCGCTCGAGGAGCATGGTCAGGGCCGTAATTAGGGTGGAGCAAGAGGGGCAGCTGCCCCAGGCACAGAGCTGGCAGAGGTACAAAAAGGGCGGTGCAGGATCAGGCCTAGCAGCTTTGGCTGGATCCCAGGGTGCTCAGCACCCCCGCAGGATCACAGATCCAGAGACTCCAGCTGGAAGAGGCTCTCCCCAGTGGTTCTGGGACCACAGCAGGGCTCTGAGTGCCAGCTGGTGGGATGGACAGAAGGAGGACAAGCTGCCTGGTTGGTCAAGCTATGTGCAGCCATGTGCTGGAGGTAAGAGGTTGGCTGCACCAAGTGTCTGGGGGGGTGCCGCACAGGGAGAGGTTTCAGGGGGCTGGGGAGAAGAGGGCATAGGAGGTAGTGCCAGGGTTAGGAGAGAAGAGGACTCAGGAGAGGAGTGCAGGGCTTAGGGGAGAAGGGAGCGCAGGAGGGGAGTGGATTGATACCTGCATGTTCTCAAGTGAGGTTAAAAGCAGCAAGGATTGATGGCTTGGTTCTGAAAGCACCAGAGTCTGCGGATTTTTATGTAAACTCTCAATCAGTGCAGGGCTGTTTGTCTCAGACATAAGAGAAAGCGATGCCCAGGGACACCACAGTGAAGAGACTCTTTCTTTGGTCAGGTGCAGGCCGCTGTGTATTAACCTGGTAAGAGCACCCAGGCTAACAGAAATCTAGTACAATAGATGTAGTCAGCAAGGAGCAAGTGCAACAAGCATGGTTTGGTCTCTGTGTTGTCCTCCTCCTCCCTCGGCCATCCCCCACTGGTATCTTTGTTGAGCTTCCAATTTAGACTGCTTTTGTAAGCTCCTCGGGGCAGGGCCTCTGTCTTTTTTTTATCCAGCAATAAATACTCAGCACTTGCATCACACCTTTCACTGAAAGCTCTCAAAGCCCTGTACAAAAGTGCGTGAGTGTAATTACCGATTAGGATACTGAGGCACAGAGCCTTTAAGGATTTGCCCAAGATTACAGAGTGGATCAGTGGCAGAGCCAGAAATTTAGCTCACCACTCCAGATTCCCAGGCCAATGGCTACTCTGCACAGCCACGCTGCCTACTCCGGCAGCGCTCCTGAGGCTTCACTAGGGTGATGTCCCTCCAACCCTCAGTTGGCTCTCCACTCAGCTGGACCATTGTGGATTCGTTAGTCAATGTTTGTGAATCACAGACTCTTAAAAAGACAAGTTGGACCATCCAGTCCTTCTTCCTGCCAATGCAGGATTGTGCCCACTTGTGCATTTATTAGTATTTGGTCCAGGTGAGTTTTAAATGTGCCACGCAATAGGACTTTCACCGCTTCCCTTGGGAGATCTGGCTGAGGCCATAAAGAGCTTTGTGAAGTTGTTCTGCAGCATTGATCCAAAGCATTAGAGCTTGTGATAACACTTAGCTGTTAGATTGCGTTTTCTAGCTCTCAGAGAGTAGGATCCACAAAGTAGGTGCCTCAGCTGTCTGACTCCAGGTGGTGAGTGCCTGTTTGGGGATTGCTAAACTGACAGGTGTCTCAATGCAACTTGGCTGTAGGTGCCTATCTCTGAGAAAGGTGCAGGGCTTAACACATGCCTGTTGTCAGCCTCTCCCATTGCCTAGCTTAGGTAGGAAGTAGCAGTGCTGGCTTTTGTGGATGGCATTTTTAGGCACTATGCATTGTACAGGGAGCCTAGATGCCTAACTCAGCTTTGTGGATCGTGGTGTGTTCCTGTGATTTTCTAGGTGCTGTGACACTCATCATTGACACACCAAGGTCCCTTCATGGATCACGTCCAAAGCACTTTACAAAAAGAGAGTAGCATCATTATCTTCATTTTATAGATGGGGAAACGGCCCAGGCGGGGTGACTTGCTGCAGTGATTAGGACTGAGAGGCAGATCGGATTCCCAGACTTGTGCCCAGCCCAGTAGACCCTAGTTGCTATCAGTGTTCTTGCTGTGCTTTGCACCATTACTGCAGAATTCTGCCATGAAATGCCAGGTATTAATTATTACTATTACTTGGGTGTCACTGTGCCCACTCACACTTATTATCACATAGCCCTGTGCCTTCGCTGATGGAGAATCATGTCTTGCTCTTTTGACACTTAGACATAGACACTGTTCATTTGCTTTGGGATATGGCTTTTTAATTTAATTGGAAAAACAAACCAGTCCAAAGCCATTTCTTTTTGTTTTCCTTCCTCCCTCCCCCATCTCTAGTCCTCCTCTTCATTTGCAGGAAAAACCCAGGAGGCTTAGATATGCAGGGGAGGTTAAAATGCATACTTCAGGCAACACCATGGGGAAAATAACAGAGCCTGTGAAAGAGGAAGATACCTACTTTATCTGAGACATGTTTTAAAAGGGCTGTGTGCGTGGCGGGAGCTGGACTAACCATAGTCTGCAGTCGAGAATCACATTTCATTTCAATTCCCCAGGATGAAAAGGTGATGCTGGCTAATTTGAACCTAGTCATTAAGACCCCATTTAAAACTCAGAGTCAATTAAGCTCTGTTCTTCTCCCCAGCCTGTGGCCCTTGGTTTGTTGTTATTAATCAGGAGAGAGGGGAATTGCTTTCACCATAAAGCTTGCACTTTCTTTGCTGGAAGCAAAACACTGATCTGATTTTGCCTGATGGAAGAGGTTTTTATGCTGCTGGACAGGAGTGCAGGAATGCCTCCCAGAGGAGAACAGTAGAGAACAGCTCCTATGGGCTAGGGTCAGCCGGGCAGATTACTAACAGAGTAGGAGGGGCTGAGCTAGAGTCCAGCTACTATAGTGGATTTTATTCACTCCTGTGACGTAGGTTAGCAGGCAGGGATTCTCTTTCAGGAAGCATGGATTTTCGTGGTGGGGAGGATTAAGTTCCAGAGAGGCAAATTTTAAATCTTTATAAAATAGATACTACAGCAAGGGTCCCAAATGCTATAGTGACTCCATTGTAAACTCTAGCCTTAGAGATCATTATTGCAGAGCACTGCAATATTGCTTTCTGTAAGAGCTCCTAACTCATGATTTCTGCTTTATAGGGGACGCTTCCTTTTCTTTCCCTCCCGTGTATACGTTCTGGAGAGATGAACTACTCTAGTTTGCACTCTTATTATGCCTTTCACTTCACCAATGAACTATACCTCCCACCATCCCTCGGTAAGTATCATTATCCCGCTTTTGTATAAGGGAAAACAGAGGCACCAAAGCATATGATTTGCCCAAGATCACCAAGGAGGCAAGTGGCAGAGTTACAGGGCTGTAGCCTTGGTGGGGCGAAAGGGCGCAAAGCCACAGGAGTGGAAAAATGGGGCAGAAAATGACAAAAAAAAAACCATTAGGGGGCACAAATATGCTTGCTCGTTCCATGTGCTAAAATGCCTAGTTACGGCTCTGAGAGTGGTTATTGATCAGTCATTGTCATAGAGCTTTAGTCAGTCTCTTAGATACCCTAGGCCCTGGCCATTGCGTGCTTTGAAGGTAACAACTGAGTCCTTGAAATTGATTTGAAATTCTATGGGAAGCTGATATAGAAAGTGGAGGACAAGTTTGATATGGTCCTGGTAGTCCATGTGCAATGTTCTGCACTAACTGGGGTTTCCCAAGAGCTCATGGCTTCCTGCCTAGTATGTAATAACTAGGTGACCAGTTTAACGTAAGAAAAACTAGCCCCATTGCCGCCTCAGCTATTTGTGAAATGTCATTTGGTATTAAAGGCTGGGGTAAGCAGCTGAAGGTGTCCTTTCTGGAATGAAAACACATATTTCTTCTGCTTGGAATGAAATGAAAGTTTTTAACCTCCACTGTGGGTTGGGTCATGCTATTGTCAGAACTCTCGTCCATATGTACTACCCAGGTCCTGTTCTCCGAATATATATACATATGTAAGCTCCTTTAGTGCTAAGGGAGGCACTGAGTGCAGGAATGGGAAAGCCCACCTACCCATTTAAAGTGTTCGCTGGAAGTGGAAGCACTTGCTCTTGCAGCCTGTTGTTCCTCCCCTTCTTTGAGTGAAAACAATTTGCCTGAGGGAGGGAGTGGGCTGAGTGAGACAGAACAAACAAAGAGGAAGGGATACAGTACAACACATTTTGGAGAGAGGGAGGGAGCTGAGCTCTCTGCACCTCATTGCTCCATCTCCTGGGCCATCAGCTGGCTCCAGCCAGCACTCTTGGGGGTAGGAGGGGGGAAGAACAGAGGAGGCATCAAATGTGAATAGCTCTACAGCCCAGAGGGCATGCTGTGCTGTAATCTCAGTGCCTGGTTGAGTCTACTAAGGTTCCTCCTGCTCTGAGAGGAGTATTTGGCCTGGTCTACACTACAAAGTTAAGTTGATGTAAGTTGCCTTGTGTCGACCTATTTGTGTATATGTCTATGCACAAATCTGTCTCTGGCTGATATAAGCTCCCCATTACAGTGATGCAGTAAAACCACCTTTCCAAGTGGTGTGGAGGCATGGTTAAGCTACTGAAGGTGACACAGTGCAAGTGTAGACACTGTGTAACCTGTGTCAGCTTTTACAGTCCTCCACCAGCTGTCCCGCAATGCCCACATTCCCTGAAACAGGGACTGCTCTGATCACAGTAGTAAACTTCACTGCCCAGTGGTCATGGAGACCTGCAGTGATCTCACCCCACCCTATAAAGTCCCTGATGCCTCTTCCTGTTTGCCCCCCTTGGCAAGCATACCTAGCAGCTCACTCTTGTTGGGTGCAACTGCCCAGCCGACTGTGCCAGCTCCGCACATGACATGCTGTTGCTTGGAGTAGACATGAAGATAAGGGATCTCCTGTGCCCGTGGGAAGAAGAGGCTGTGCAGGCACGGCTATGGACCAGCCACGGAAACATGGACATCTATGAATAGATTGCAGAAGACATGCAGGCAGAGGGGTACGAAAGGTATCAGTAGCAGTGCTGCATGAAAGTGAAGGAACGTCACCAGGAATACCACAAGGCCAGAGAGGCCAAAAATAGATCTGGTGGTGCTCTGTAGACATGACGTTTTTACAAGCTGGATGCCATACTTGGTGGAGATTCCACCAGCACCCTGCAGACCAGTATGAATACCTCTGATGAGCCTGAAACTGAGACACCTGCCATGAATAGAGAAGAAGAGGAGGAGGAGAAGGGAGTCATAGTAGGGATCCTGTCATGCCATGGGCTAGGACCTGAGCCTAGGATGAGCCTGATGAAGGAACTCAGGTAAGTGTACGCATGCGTTTTTCATTACAATGTTTAAATGTAAAGATGACATCCAGGCCATCCCTAAGTTAAGACTTTTCTTTTACTTGTATGAGAAGAGGGTGGGAGTACAACAAACAGAGGTAGAGTTGGCATCTGCTTTCCGGGTGGGGCATGGAGCACTTTGTTTATACACACAGGGATGTCCCTTTTATCCTCCTGAGAGATCTTGATCAAAGGTTTCTAAGGATGGCTGCCTTAGTTCTTCCTCTGTGGTAAGAGACTTTCCCACACCACTCCATGATGAGTTTGGCTGGCACCACTGCAGTAAAGAGGCTTGCAGCAGGTGGACCCTGGTGGCTTTGGGAGGATGTGGTGTGTGTCCAGTTTATTAATGATGTCCATGTGGTGGCTTTGGGATGCTATAGCAGCTGTTCTCTGTGCTTTTGTAACCCTCAGAAGTGCTAAAATCACCCCTGCCTGTTGAAGACAGTGACAATATTCAGTGCCATTGCCTTATACCCCAACCCATGGAATGAGAATCAAAATTTCATCTCTTCATGCAACAGAAAATCCTTCCCTTTCACCCCAGCTTCATACCTTACCTTCACACTCACCATGGCTGGTACTGAAGAGTGGTGCTGTGCTGTGGCACTCCGTACCGGAAGTGTTAAGTGTTTATTGGAATAAGGGAAGGGAGCTATGAAACTTATCTTTCCCTTTCTCTTGTGACGGTACATGCACTTGCATATCTGTCTGTCAGCAGCTTTGCATATCTGTCTGTCAGCAGTGTGCCCCCGCCACACCCACAGAATACCTGACCCTGTGGAGAAGGAGAAGGAGGAGGACTATGGAGGACATGTACTGCATGATCATGCAAGCCAGGGCTGCACTGGACCATGAACAAAGGGCTTGAAGGGCCAATGTGACTGACAGCATGGAAAAGGAAAGCGAAGACAGGAGAGTGACTCAGGAGTCCCATTGGGACAAGGAGAGGGGGATGCACCAGGACATAGTGGGCCTTCTCAGGCAGCAAATCCAAATGCTGCAGACCCTGTTTGCACTATAGGTCCCAAAATCCCAGACTTCCCATCCCCTGCAGTCCTTGGAGAACTTCATAGTTGCCGTTCTCTACTGCCCCCAACATATCACGTGGCATCACAAGTCACAAATCCATCCACTGCGTCCTGGACATTGGTGAGAGCCACAGTCATAGATTCAAAGACTTTAAGGTCAGAACAGACCATCATGATCATATAATCTGACCTCCTGAACATTGCAGGCCACAGAATCTCACCCGCCCCTCCTGAAATAGCCCCACACTGTGCTAGCAGGAGACGATCAATGGCCCTACACACTTGCATGACAATGGCCCACTGTGGATTTTCCAACTCCAAAATGAATTCCCAATGACAGGTAGCAATCCAGTGCTGCAAGCTTCCAGAGTGCAATTGTCATTCACTTCTCCACTGTCAATGCGGCTCTCATTCTGGTATCCCTGCATGGGAGGGCCGGGGTGAGCTCATTGCACAGATCCAGGAATGTACCATTTCACATTCCAAATTCTGCAGCCACTCCTCCTCATCCTAACAATGCTGTGTCATCAGTCAGTGCTTGTTCCTGAGGCCCAGAGGCAGTACTCCTCAGTCTGTGGCTGCTCTGTGAATGCCATCAACAACCTTGAATTGTTTTTCGCTAAATCCCTTAGAAGCTGTCCTTGAAATGGTCATGTCCCCCATTGTTGTGGTACTTCCTGTGGGTCTGCAAATACAGGAGAAATGTGCATCCGGTATTTGCAATGCTCATGAGAATCGTTCAGATCTCTGCAGGCTCCATGCTTCTGTCAAAGATGGCAGGTACCAAAAAATGCCACACAAGCTTGTGGGATATTTTTTTAAAAGGCACAGATGTTATGAGATATTGCTGGCATTATGGGATGGAGAAAGTTGCCTGCTGGGAACTTGATCCCTAGCTCCCAGAGATCCGTGGGTGACTCATTTCTATCCCAAAATACAGTGTGAACATTTCCTTAAAGGCATTGCACCGGATGGCAGTGCATGGCACACTGGGATACCTACCCATGGTACACTGTACTTTACATCAACACAAGCACTCCCAATTTGTTGACTTGTTCAATTCTAAATGTTTCACTGCGGCTGCTTGATTTAAACAAAATTGTGCCAGAACCCAGGCAGGGTTCCAACAGAAACCTGCCTGCCAAGCCAGTTTCTACTGAAAACCTACCTGGTGTCTTCTAGCTCATCACCTGATTCAATTACCCCACAGCTTCTCAGCAGCTGGATTGTCTCTGAGTGGGGGGACTCTGGGGCAGCCCACCAAGCATACTGCTTCAGGGCTGGGGTGCCATTCCATTTCATGGAGAATTTCAAAATGTTGGGGGTTTGTTCCAAGTTGGAATGCAAACAAATTCTGAAATATCGAAATCCTCAGGGAATTGGAGTTACCTTTCTCTGCCCAGCTCTGCTGCAAACCTTGTGAAAGCATAAAATATTCACAGATGAGTGTAAAACCTGCCTAGCTGAGATTATTGAATTTCAATCTATTTCCTATTTCTAACAGTCAGAGGGTCTGCAATTACTATAGATTATTAACTGGTGGGAAGTAGGATTTAAATTAATTACATTAAACTATTGGGGAATTGTGAGAATTGGAATTTAACTCCAATGAGCTAGATTTACCCCTGCAACAGCCCATCTGCACCAATAGAAAGAGGCTGTAATTCTCAAGAGATTCACTGCAGAGGACAGCAGGCAATGTTTACACAATTGCTTTCCCTAGGGATTCTGCCAAGGAAAGACAGTTTTGTAAATTTACAGCTGGGACTCTATAGGACTCCAGGGAAATGAGAAACCAGTGCATTCCCCAGTCAACCCTCTCTCTGGCCAGCTCCTAAGACTGAGTCCACTCCTATGCCCGTAAGTAATTAAATACATATTTACAATGTAGTATATATACATACACAATCTCTCCAGCCAGTGCAGTGTTGACAGGGTCTAAGGAGAATGTACTAGCTACTTAAATAATATTTTACATACCTTTTTAGAGTAATATTTGTCCAATTCTTCTGTTTGTCAGACCCCACTTATCCAAGAAATTCTCCTCCCCACACACACACACACAAATCTGTATTTTTAAAAACCTAAAGAATTCTCCAAAGAACTGTGCTATCCATCACCTTTGTATGCATCCATCCTATGTGTGTCCTGCCGTACTCCAGCTGTACAATTACACACTGAAGAGGGACCTGATTTTTTCAATATTTATTTTTAAGTTCTTTTCAAAGGGCTCCTGTGAAAATTCTGTATATGAAAAGGTTATACTGTACTATAAGCCAAGAATATATTTGGAATCAGATACAGATTAGATAAATAGATTTAAAACTAGCATCCAAGGTGTCCAGTGGAGACCAAATCTTCCCATTGCCCAGCTGTAGAGTTGTTCATGAAGGGCCAGGTGGTGAATGTCATGGAATAGCTGCAAAGCTGAAAGGTCATGTGATCCTTATGTTCCCCTGACGCAGGATTGAGGTCTGGAGAATCTGTGTAATGAGGGATCCACACCTAAAATGCCAGGTAGAGAATCCCCATAAAGCAGGGCTCCATGCAGAGCAGAGTGTCTACACTGGTTCTGCTTTCAGGAAACCCTGAGAAGGTCATGCAAGGCCTGTGAATGATAGCCACAGATTCAGGGTCTCCTAACTCCCAGTCCTGTGCTTTAGCCATAAGACTATCCTTCCCCTGTTACAGGTTCATTTAGCCATAGGGACACCAAAAGCTGCTGAGAGGTGTTAATAGAAATAAAAGCCAGAACAGGAGAAGAAGCCAGGTACTTAAAATGTGCTTAGTAAGGCTCCAATAGATAGTACTGGTAAGGACTATGCAAGTACCTGTCCCAGTTACTCCATGTACATTTCCCAGGGGCGGCACAATGAGACACTCTAGAAGTCATCAGACAGGTGGGGCCAGGAACCTACATGAATCAAACAAGATTCATTGTGGGGAGGGAGGAAGGGAACCCAATTAAAATCCCCCCCAGAATACATTTTTTTTCCACACCCAAAACTATGAAACTCCAACTTTTATTATATTTTAGCTTCAGGATAACTCTTTCCTACATGGAACAAAGCCATGAAAAGCAGTTGGGAGCTGCCTCAGCTGTATGCAGAGCAGAGATCCCTTCATTACGGAGCTCTAGTATCTTCCTACGCAGCGTGAGATACTATAGCAACAGAGTGTCAGGTGTTGTAGCAGTCAATGGATATTCAGAAGAATTTGTATAAAGCATTTTCTCCACATGCTGGTTTTAAATATGGATGTAAACAATGCTGTGGCCCAATAGTTGTAATAAAATTGAAGGCAGCTGTTTTCACTGGAAGGTTTCTTTTCACTTGGGGGAAATATAATTCCTGCCAATAGACTGACCTTGTAACATCAGATGGCACAAATTGATTCAATGTCCGGTGTTCGGTGCAGCAAAGGGATAATTCTGAAGGCAGCACTGAAAAAAAATGAAATAGAACTTCATTCTCCACAGACAATTTGATTCATTGACCATCTGCTTTACTTTAGTCAAATGCTTCTCCACTGTAGCTGTGATGTTCCTTATATAATGCTGTCCTTAAAGTAAGTCATTGAAGAAATCATATAGTTTTTATCTACAAGAGATGCTTTTATTAAACCATCAAATATAAATGTTAATTTATTTCTTATCAGATTAAGTGTGTAAATTCTGCCTGTTCATCTTAAAGCTGAACCCCCCACAATTAATTATTAGTATCCATTAGTTCCTTAAACTGAAGTAAATGCTCTTCAGGGCTAGAATGAATTAAATATCTATTTGTTTGTTTAGATGGGCAATGTCTAACCAAGGACAGCCATAATATACAAAATGGAAAAACATTAGCAGAAAATGAGTTCAATATGCATTAAAGAACATTGCACCCTTGCTCTTCTCTCTTCCAGTAACTGAATGGAGAGAATCCATTAAGACCTTTATCACAACCCAGAAAGGGTCTCATTTCTATAAGGCATTACAGTTCCATTAGTCTTGTTTCGTTATCTCACTCTCTAACGTCAAGTCCAGATCTGAAGGGCAAGTATCAAATTAGATGCTCTCACTAGATTAAAAAAACAATCAACATTTTATTTCAACAATGGAAAAGTCGTGTACCAACAAAACTCACTCGTCGTGAGGCTTAAAGTGAGCTCAGAATGGGCTTACTGCATGTTTCAGGCTAATTTGAAACACACTGTTTAGGATAATGTCTCAAATTAATATGTGATCTGAACACTGATGTATCATGGCTTATTGATTAAAGGTATCTTGTCTACATAGCTTACAGCCTCATAGTCAGCATAAGGAAACTGTGGCTACCTAAACTCTGAGAGAGAGAAATGAATGTTATTTTCTTATATGGAGAATTAAAATGATTCCATCCCCATCTCTTGGATACATATAAACAATAATAATTGGTCCAGTGACCACTATACTAAAATAAAGGACATCATCACAACTGGCAGAGAGCCAAAAGACTGAGGTCTGTAGCCAAAAAAGGCATGTAATTACATGCCTGAGCATGTGAGCAGTCCCACTGAAGACTGTAGAAACTCATTGCCAGGTACATAGCAGGATTCAAAAAGGGATTGGAAATATATGTATGCATAACATGAATATGAGGAGTTGTAACAGCTAATGTTAAAAAAAGTTTTGGAACAGATATAAAACATCATGCTTCATGGTTGAGCCAATCCCTAACAAATAAGTTAGGATGAGATCTTTATGTAGGAAGGGCAGATGAGATTATTCTACATCTACCTACTATAGGGTCTAGTACCTGGTACTGGCACTGTCAGACAGGATACTAGATCAGATCTAGTATGGCAATTCCTATATTCCTAAATATATGCTTAAATGCTGTGCTGGATGGAGTCAGATTGGGCATGGGGACTGAATGATGCTCTCACTGTATAGCCATTGGAGAGCTATCTGGGGGAGTGGAAAGTAAAGTAGATGAGTGGCTTCCTGGGAAAGGAGCAGTCAGCCTGCCATCTGCCACTGGGGGTGCGAAATGACTTCCATGTATGTAATATAAAAACAGATAATACAGGCAGATCACAGAAAAATTCCATATACTGATTAAAGCTTTTGGAGAAAACCAAGAATTTTTATTCAGTACCTGGAATGAAAAGCTTGTGCAACTACAAATAAACAAATCAAAACTATTTAAAATCCTATATTAATGCAAAAAGGTATCTGGTAAATGCATGTTTTTATTTTTACCCCATGGAACTAAAATATAAATGCTACTTTTCAGCCTGTAGTGACTTTTAATAGTGGTGGTAAAACGGAAGTACTGACACCATCTGAGATATTATGTTACAGCTATATGTAATAGAGAACCAGTTATAGGAAGAAATTTTTTTTTAAAAAGACAGACACAAGCAGATAGAAAGAGCGCTATATTCATTTCAAGATGTTTCAGATGCTTTAGAAACACAACATGTAGCTCTTGACATCTTGTGGTTTTTTTGTGTAACTGCAAGACTGATTTTTTAAAAATGTGCTTGGAATTATAGATACGTTTAACACCAATATTAAAAACCAGAATTTTACTAGAAACAGTAAAGTGGCAAGAACAAAATGTGAAGGACAACAACACATATAGGTGGATTTCATTGTGGCACAGAGGTCTTCATGCAAATACCTCCACACAATTTAGGAGCTGCTGTAAAATATACATCATATAGGTATTAGACTTAGTTTTCAGATTTCCTAAATCTGTAATCAAGAGTTTGATGACAGAGAATCCAACCTGTACCTGGAATTCAATATTATCTTTTCTTATCTCATGTTCAGATGGTTTAAAGAACATTGTATTTTAATCATCCATATTTCCTGAATGCAAACATCATGTTGCGCTCGGAGTGCATGGGTTTCCTGTCTTGGTCCATAGTTACTAAGGTCCTGATTCAGGACAGCATGTAGGCATGTGCTCAACTTCAAGTTTGTGATTAAGTACTATCCTGAACGGGATAAAATTTTCTTACAGTCTGCCGATATTGAAAATCATCATCGATGGAACCATAAGTAGTTATTACTGTTAGCATCTTGTAAACAAATTTGATCACAATTCCTTTAATTTCTAAGAGGTTTTCAGCTTTATTAATCAAAAATCTTTTCATCTTTATTAGGAATCCATACTTCAGTTCATTATCACAGCTACTTTATGAAATCAATGTGTTTTCTTTGCATTAGCAACAGCTCCTCAGAAATTCATATCTTTGATATGTTTGATTTGCTCATATTCCCCCTGCCCCAACTCTTCTTCTGCAAAAGTCATTTTTTCTATAGATATTTACATTTGTAGATATTTTTTAAACACTATAATTCTAATTTATGTTGTGTTTCTGGTTCCATTTAGATTAACTGTTCGTTAAAATGTATTAGCATAAGGTAGTTTATTCATCATTTTTACACTGCACTGTGTCAGTGATGGATTAGGCTTTTAGCAGAGATTAAGAACATTTGTCCTCTGGTCTGCTCTAAGGAAGGGCAAGATATATTTTAAAAAAAAAACCCATGTCCAGGCTCATCTTGACTTCCTGGCCTAATGGAGTCAAATTTGGAAAAGAGGCGAAACTTCAAGTATACATGAGAATGCATTGGACACTGTGTCCAAGTGATCAGAGAGGCTCAATTGGGTCATTAACCCATGACTGACACAAATCAAATCAACAGAGAAAAAAAAACCCTCACTTTCTCAATGCCTGAATGTTGCCCTTCACTGCTGGAGATGTTGGTGCATCCAGTCCATAGGAGGATTTTGGTACTTATGTGCCAGCCTTAGAACCCCACCTCCCCACTAACTACAGCCTGTAATGTTTGAAATTCTCTCCTTGTAATGGGAAAGAAAGGGTTAAGGCATGCCAGAGACGTCAATTAGCCTATTAGGTGGGAAACTGGGAGGGGAAGGGGGGGGAATTAAGACTGTGAGAGAAGCCTTAGTTAGAGGAGGAAGCTCACCTGTGCAGGAACAGGCAGGGCATATATAAACCTGTAAGTGGGCAACAGAAGGGGCTGCTGCGAAAGGCTGCAGTCACTCCCTGGGAAGGGGGAGCAATGAAACTGGCAGACCCAGTGAAGAAAAGTAGAGACAGAAGGTTAGGAAAGGGCTCAGGGAAATGCAGCAAAGTCCAGGATGGATCAAACCTTGACTGCTAACTAAAGGGTCCCTGAGCCAGAACCCAGAGTACAGGGAGGGCCCAGGTTCCCCAACCAGCCACTGGAGAAGTGGTAACATTACATAAGAAGATTGTCTGAGCCTCTTTGGGAGAAAAGACCTCCCCCTGGAAGGGGAAACCGTGGTAGTGAGACACAAAAAGGCTGTAGCAGCTCATGGAGTGAGGGAGGTTGGGTGCGACTTGGCCCTCTGGAAGGGTCACACATAGTCCCACCCCTTCCAGGATAAACCAATAATCCAACAACTAATAATCCTTCAACCTCACCTTGGACCTTCATTCCGAGTGCGGATTCGCTAGCCCATACCCCTGCTGTCAGGGGGTTTCAGCAGGGCTCACCCCTTGCTGGGGAGGGAAGAGGAGGCGGTTTGCACCACCTTCTTCAGTGGGCTGGGTAGGGGAACTCAGACCCTCCCTCTCCACTTGGCTCCACTTCAGGAATCCTTTAATAGATATCCAAGGCCTGACTACACAGAGCCATTGCTGCCTCCCTGAGTAGTGTATCAACTCTGCTCTCTTTCAGCTTCTTTCCCAGCCCCATTGCAGAGCTTCTGAGCTAGCCAACATGTTCTGCTGCAGGAGAGTTTTCTCCACTCCTTAGTGGCAGGGACATCCCTGATTCAGCTGGCTATTCCCTGATCACTGCAGACCCCTCCACTGTTCACAGCCTTAGACAGGCTCTGCCTTCCAGCAATCCCAGTCAGCTCCCTGACTCCAGTCAGGCTTCTCTCATTGGGTGAGAGCCAGAGATCTGCTCTCCTTCCTAGTCAGGCCCTCACTGAACCAGATTCTAACCTTTTAACTCCAGGTTTGACCCTTACTGCAGGTGGAGCAGGGAGAGGCTAATTGCATCCACAGGCTCTCATTAACCCCTCCAGGCTCAGCATCATCTAGTAGCTGGCAGTTTTAGGATTAGAATGAAATAGAGAGGACATGATTGATGAGCCTTCCCAACATGTGCCTCACTGTCCCACCCTCATAAAGAAACTAGGCACAGTTGCAGTCCCTGCACTTTCTTGGCTACCAGATTGCTCCTTCCTACTGTCCCTGGGGATGCTAATGAATTGAAAGGGGCTGAAGAAGGGCAAAGAAGATGCAGAGGCAGGGCCCTAACCCCCAGCCCCTTGCAGAGCTGGCCAGTCATGGGAGGGAGTGCACAACACACCCAACGAAGGGGGGCTGCAGTGGATACACTGCCCCTACACAGAGGGAGTCCCAAGAGGAAAGATGCCCCCCAGAGAGTCCCTGGGCTGATTCAAGTCTACATTGTCTCCAGTGCATGCTTGGCTTTAATAGCACAATCTGGGTTTAAAGACTTCTCCTACTCCTTTTTTTTATTATTATTCCTCACCTCTGAAGATGTAACCCTCTATTTGTGAACCATCATTTCCAGTGCAACCAGTTAGGGGTTCCCAAACTTTTTTCCCCTGAAGCCCACCCATGCAGCTGCAATAGGCACTGCAGCCCATTCTCCTCGTCTCCACTCCATCAGCTCTGCTTCAGTCTCTGCCACCCACCAGGGGTACTGGGTTCCTCTGGCCCTGGGTGGATGCCATCGCTGGCCACCACTCTGCCAACATATATAATTTTGGAGGGAAATACCTCCTTATAACCCCCACAACTCCATCAAGGCAGACCACCCAGGACTGTGTCGCAGTCCAACTTTGAGCCGTGACCCACAGTTTGGGAAACCCCGAGTTAGGAGACTCAATGCAGGCATCAAAACAAAATCAAGTCATCGCATGGGGCTTCCACCACAACCCAGATTACAGGCCACCCTTCAGGAAGAGTTCACTTTATGAATACAGGCAAAGAAATTCTGTAGACGATGATGTGGAAGAATTCCTACTGAGGATGGAAATGTAATTTGTTGTGGACTTTTTTTATATATGTAAGTAACAGATAAACTGGCAAGGTGAGAAAAATGTTTAAAGCTGTGATCAAACTCGGTTGTATGTAGTGCTTTTAATTGTCCAGATACTATGCGTGGGGAAGGAAAAACAGCTACAAATGACTCTTACAGAATTTTAAGAAAAAATGGTTATACCAGAGTATCATTAGAAGGAAAGACTTGTATGTGACAGATCAAATGGAGTGAGTCTGATTTTGGAGCATGTTCCTGTGTCAATAACTTGCTGCTGCTGCTGCTGTAAAGATGCAGCTGTTTTAGGCTTCAAATAAATTCCAAGTGTGAATGTGAGTTTAAGACAGCCCCTGTGCTGAATATTTACACTCTAAGTAGATGAAGCATAGGAAACAAAGATTCAAAATGCAAGCATAATATTTGGAGCTGAGACACAGAGATGCCCAAGATCACAAAGGAGCTCCGGGGCTTTCTGGACTTCATTGCACAGGGTGGGAGGGATTAGCTCTCTCACTAGGGCCTCTGCTGTGGCACTTTAGGGCTGTTTAAATTACTGCAGGGGCCACACCTGTCCCTGCAGCAGCCCAGAGATAGGAGGTCCCAAGGGTGGCTAAAAAGGAATTTAGCCCCCTTTCCTTGGACAGTGAGCATATTTCACCCAGTAAACATTGTAGAAGGACAAAATCAGCAGTACGCCTATTAATGTAACTCATTGGCACTGGTGACATTATCACCCTACAGTGATTGTGTTAGCGTGAAGACAGTGGCAGACTCATGCTTTTAGATTTAATGGTGGCAGGTTCAATCACTCAAATGACCTGACCAGCACCATTGTTACACTAGACTTTTGCCATTTTTTTGATTTTGTAAATGTTACCTTTGTGCTTAAAAACACTACCCCTTATTAGTGTGTCTGGGCATGACATATCCCTCCAATGACTCCCTGGTACCTTGTGAAACTGGCAAATGGCATTATGTAAAGTAGTGCACACATCTGTCTAAGTGCTACATGTCATCCTCCTAATGGAGCAATGGAGTTCACAGTTGCAACAGAAAACACATTTTATCTCTACTAACTCCTTTAAAAATTGTATCATCCATGTAATTTATGTCCTTTTTGCCCGATTTTCCATGAAGCAGTCTCAGTAATTTTAAAAAGTCATTCGTTTATTCATATGTAAATACAGGTAGATGTGACAAACTACTTCAGCTGGCTATGGGCACATCAAACCAGAAGGTTACCATCTGCCACACAGATTTTTCACATGCAGTACGGTGAAGCAGTGTCTCTTTTGATTCTTACTAGTTATGTATCGTGCTTTTTTAAAAAGTCATTTTAAATTAGGGGAATTTTTAAAAATGCAATATTTTTTTAATTTTGCCCTTGTTACACAATGGTATCTGCACACAAGTGCTAGCAGATGGAGAAGAGTGAGATGTAATTCTGAGATGGCCCTAATTATGATAAAAATTAAAAAGTTAATGACAGCAGTTTATTTTTAACCTTTTCACTCTTAACTATAAACTTGAATGCCCCTCCCTCCCTTAAACAATGTAAAATACCAAAGGCCAGATTCTCATAGACTCAGAGACTTTAAGGTCAAAAGGGACCATCATAATCATCTAGTCTGACCTCTTGCATACTGCAGGCCACAGATGCTTCCTCCGCCAGAAGAAAACTTGTGTAAGAACAGAAAACTGCAAGTTGAGGGGTTTGTCCACCTCTCTACCTTCTACTTAGCCCCCCCCTTCCCACTGCCAGGCTATTCTGCCTTCTAAACCCACATGCGTCCCAAGAGCTGCAGAGATCTTGACACATGTGGAGAACAAGTTCTCAGGTCATCCCATGTCATCATCCCTCTGGAGCTATGCTTGCCTGTTGCCACTGCTGATCACAGCCCCTCCTGCTTCCCCGAATGGAGAGACAACCAGTGTAACATAAGCAGGTGGAATGTCAGAATAATCTTATGCTTTATAGTCCTTGTGAAGCTGAGAGGAGACAATACTGTGGAGAGAAGCCCCAACCCCTCCCAATCCCAGCGCACCTGCAAGGGGGTGGCCTATAGGTCAGGAGAAGAAGGAATCTTGCCACATAGCTACTGTAGCTCCCCATTCACTTCAGATCCGCCCAGTCTTGGTCTCTTCTATAAGCAACAATATAGAGGATGACCAGGCCCTTAAAGTCCAAAAGACATATTTCATCACATTGTAATGATGCTAAAAGAGGCTAAACCTTGGGGCCTAAGCAAGTCATTCTTCATCAAAGCCTTTCAACTATTTGAATGTCTCCACTCTCAATAGACCATTTAGTGCTGAGTTAACAAAAATATACTATTTTGCAATATTCTAAGATCCTAGTGCCGAGAGTGAATACTCTTAAAGGTGAAAATCAAATATGGGTTTACAGAGATCCTTCATCTCTCTAGATTGTCTCTTATGGTGTGTCAACACAGCACCTGGGAGCCTGTCTCCCTGCCTGGATAGACAGATGGGTGCTAGCTCTGCTTGAGTTAGCATGCTAAAAGTTGTAGTGTGGATGTTGTGGTACAGGCTATCCAGCCAAGTATAGGCCCATCTGACTCTCTCAGCTGATACTTGGGTGGCTAGCTCATGTTGCCATCAATGCTGCAACATCCACCCTGCTATTTTGAGCAGGGCTAGCATGTCTGTCTACCCGGGCTGGGAGGCTTGGTCCCAGCTGCGGTGTAGACATAGCCTAAAACTCACTTTCTCAGATGGAACCTATGTGAAGTCTATTCACTCTTTTTCCTTTCAATACATTGTCTCCTATTCACAAGTCTTCTGATTATTCTAACTTTCTCTAATAGGTTGAACATTAGGAAAAAGTTTTTCACTAGGAGGGTGGTGAAGCACTGGAATGGGTTACCTAGGGAGGTGGTGGAATCTCCATCTTTAGAGGTTTTTAAGCTGCGGGTTGACAAAGCCCTGGCTGGGGTGATTTAGCTGGAGTTAGTCCTACTTTGAGCAGGGGGTTGGACTAGATGACCTCCTGAGGTCCCTTCCAACTCTAATATTCTATGATTCTTGGGGGGCTGTTACCTGAGCTACTCAAAGGTAAGGGATATCTTCTTCTTTTTTCCTTTTTCCCTAAAAATCTCCATTCCATTTGGATTATTACTTTATTTCACACTCATTTTTCATTTTTTGTGTGAAATGTCAGGACTATGAGGAGTTTGTTTTTGCACTGGATTATACACAACTCAATAACTCAAATGTTTGTGTTTGTGAGATTCTGAGCAGAAACAGATGGCAGGATGTTGGCCATATGTGTAACATGTTTTATTGGGAGGAGAGAGGGTGCAAGAAAGAGGAAAGAAAATTGTACTACTAACATACATTCTTTTTGTGATGCAGCACTAGGAGGAGCAGAAGATGGGCAGAAGTGGACGGTAACCTATAGATGTAGCTGATGGTGAAGGACCGAGAAGGCAGTGTCAAAAGTTCAGGTATATTTTACCTTGAATGAAGAATGGCATAGGTAATGTGGACATACTTGCATGCACGTGACTTGGCCTTGTGTCAAAAAGGGCCACTGGCTCTGATGCCAGCAAACACCCAACATCTGGAAAAAAGATCTGACATCTGGAAAAATAATCTTATATCTTGGTCACCTTGCATGATTCTTTTAGTTTTGCATAGCAAAGGAATGAGACTTGTTAAGTTGTTGTTTTCAGTTCTCAGAAAGCACAAATATATAGAAGCCTGTGTTCCATTTTATACATGTGCATATGAAGCACCTGTCAAGTTACATGCAAACTTTTAGTTATTGTGGTGTATTGGATCAGGCAGTTCAGGGAGAAGGCATTTGTTAATGGTATGATGCCAAGGGCTTATGGACCTGGTCCTTCCCACGAATCATGTGGCCAAAATTTGTCAACAGGAGGATCTTATTTCAGAAGAGACGCCATGTGTCTTTTTATACACTCCCCTGCAGAACATATATTGAGCTGAACTTGGCACTCATTCACAACTTGCACATTAATTTATGATATGAACAGGCACAATGCCTCTCTAACAGATGGGCATGAAAACAGGCATGCCAGAAAACCAGCATGTGCATTGAGTTTGGAAAATGAATGTGTAATTTAAAGGCATTTGCCATCCCCACTCTGGCTCTGTGCTGTATTAATTTTGAACACACAGTCTGCAATGATGGTCCTTAAAACATGCCATTTCCTTAGATATATCTAATGCAGTTAGATAAGTTCAGTGTTTACAAGATTTCCTGTGGTATAAGGCTATTCTATAGCTAGATTCTGATCCCGCACCATTACAGTCACTTGAGAACTTTGCCACTGATGTCAGTGATCATTGGATCAAACCTGAAATCAGGTAACATGTATTTGTCTTAAGTAAAATTGGCAAGTTTTGAAGAGCTGACACTCTGGGCTCTGCATTCTTTCAAAAGTCTGGCCCCCACAGTGGGTATTACTTTTGAAAATCTGGATTTTATTTAGGTGCGTAAAAGACAGCTGAACTTTTTGAAGAATCTAGCCTCAACTGTGGGGGCTCAACACTTGAAAATCTGACCCTAAGTGGTATATGTAACTTCCACAACCATGGAACATTATGTTCAGTTCTGGTAAAAATGGGCTTGCTATTCTGTAAGGGAAAAAGGGAAGTGCTTTGAACAGTTTTCTACAACAGAAATTCATGCATCTGCATAGCAAAGAGTTGTCTGCTGAAAAGAAGCCAGATATTAACCAGAGCTAACAGTTGTGCATAATTTCTGGAAAATACACCAAGATCTTAATTTCAGGTTGAACAGGAATTTTAAATGTATCTGCATATTAATTCCTTTAGCTGTGAAATTTATTACCGCTGATACAAGTACTTTATTGTTTTTCAGAGTCAATATATTTTTCACTTTTGGGAAAAAAAGCCCACATACTAGAACTGTTACAAATCCATTTTGAAAGAAAAATAAAGCATGATCTTAGGCACGATATCACAACAGCTTCAAGGTTTGCAGGAAGATATTAAATATGTTCTCTTAGTGCCAATGACAATACATATAAATCACCAATCACATCTGACTTCTGCTAGAGAAAGTTCAGTACCAGTGAATGCTATTAAAGAGAAACATGCCCTTCCCCCCTCCTTTTTTTGTCAATGCATTACCTGTTACTAACTTGAAGACATGACATCTAGTGGAATATTTTTATACATGTACATAAAGCAAGCTTATTGAAACATAATGAAATACATGACAGTTACTTAGATAAATGACAGATACTTTTTCATAGATTAAAAATAAAATAGGTGAATCATGTCCTCCCATATCTTTTCCAACATTTGCATATGGTATCCCTGGCATTCAGCAGCATTAAAACTGAGTCCCCCTTTGTCAAGAAGTAATATTTCACTCCAGCACAGGCAATGGGAGCACAGTGCAGTAAATACAGGAGCACTGCTGGGATGAAGTGTTGCCTACAGCCTGGGTCTTCAAACTAGTTACCATATCAAAAAATCGAGTAAGGTCCTGATCCTGCAAAAAAAACCAAAACTCAGTGCAGGAAGAAACCTGCAGTTGCCCAGGGCTCTGAAATCCACGGAGCTCCATGTAGGACCATGTATATACTCACACAGAGCTCACTGCAAGATCCGAGCATGCAATTTCAAAAGCCAGCCCACACTGAGATTTCCTCCTGTGGAGTCTAGCTACAAGAAGGGAGTGATTGGGCCCCAGGTTTAAAATTTTAAATCGTAAGCTCCTTTGGGCTGGGACTTTATGATGTCTTGTACTGTGCTGACAATTCTGTCAACAGGTGCTTAACTGCTTTGTGGGATCGGAGCTATAATTAATAATAGGTTCATCAGCAGATTTTGCTAACTCACTATTCACTCCAGTACTCTGAATAACTATAAAATATATATTCAACAGCACACTGGAATAAACAGGGTTGTCTAATGCCAATCTTTTCAAACAGGGGTGCCTATAGTTAGGCACTGCAAGCCATTTTTAGGCTCTTGAACAAGTGGAACTAGCATTCCAAGGTGATGGATACCAACAGAATCCACCACCATCAGACCTAAATATGGCAACGTTCTCCTAAAGGCTGTATACTCCCTTGGAAGGGGGAACCTTCCCATACTGACATTGTGACATTGCAGATAAAGCAACTTGTTCTATAACTATGAATTCAGTCCACAGGCACCGAATGTGCTGCCACTGCAGTCTCTGATGGCACTGGCGGTGATGTTCTCCAATGCCATGCCACAGCAAAGTGTTTGCTTGTGCTGGAAGTACAGGGTCACTATGCAGTATCTAAAATGTGGCATGATCATAATGTCACTTGGCGGCACTGTACGTGCCACTTCAATACAGTTCAATTTCTGCTACATATATGCAAAGATGCAGACAGTTGCAGCATATGCTTGCCATTGCACTGTCATCTTGAATATTAGTGTATTATGCATCTGCTTCATTATTATGTACTCGAAACAAAATTAGGCTGAACATTCCATTTCTCTCCAACTTGTCAATTTTTATTTAATGATTCCATTAAACCTATATTTAAATAGTGCTGTGGGCTTTAACCCCAAATGCTTTTACATATCCTGGGTATATCCTCATATATGGCAAGATTCTGCTCTGTCCTTACACAGGTGCATAGCAGGGGATAGGAAGCATCGATACTTCCCTCTCTTGTACAGCCTGGAGGCACATGGCAAATTGTCTCCTCCGCACAGAGCTAGAATAGACAGTGCCAGGACTCTCTTTCTTGAGTGCTGAGCGAAGCATGCTGCACTCCTCTAAAGGAGTATCAATTTTTGTGCAATCGAGGGAGCTGTCTGCTTCTCAGAGGCTGAATGAGTTCATAGAATCATAGGACTGGAAGGGACCTTGAGAAGTCATCTAGTCCAGTCCCTTGCACTTGCAGCAGGACGAAGTATTATCTAGACCATCCTTGACAGGTGTTTGTCTAACCTGCTCTTAAGAATCTCCAGTGATGGAGATTCCACACCCTCCCTAGTCAATTTATTCCAGTGCTTAACCACTCTGACATTTAGGTAGTTTTTCCTAATGTCCAACCTAAATTGCCCTTGCTGCAATTTAAGCCCATTGCTTCTTGTCCTATCCTCAGAGGATTAGGAGAAAATTTTTTCTCCCTCTTCCTTGTAATAACCTTTTATATACTTGAAAACAGTTATCATGTCCCCTCTGAGTTTTCTCTTCTCCTAACTAAACAAATTATATTTTTTTCAATCTGCCCTCATAGGTCATGTTTTTTAGACCTTTAATCATTTTTGCTGCTCTTCTCTGGACTTTCTCCAGTTTGTGCACATCTTTCCTGAAATGTGGCACCCCAGAACTGGACAAACTATTCCAGCAGATGCCTAATCAGCACAGAGTAGAGCAGAAGAATTACTTCTTGTGTCTTGCTTACAACATTCCTGCTAATAATCCCAGAATGATGATTGCTTCTTTTGCAACAGTGTTACACTGTTGAC
The DNA here is from genome assembly GCF_026122565.2 of Emydura macquarii macquarii. NCBI lineage: Eukaryota > Metazoa > Chordata > Testudines > Chelidae > Emydura > Emydura macquarii. The sequence continues at coordinate 12,237,620 of NW_027130520.1, read as the reverse complement.
TCATATTTAGCTTGTGATCCATTACGACACCCAGACCCCTTTCTGCAGTACTCTTTCCTAGGGAGTCATTTTCCATTTTGTATGTGTGCAACTGATTGTTCCTTCCTAAGTAATTTGCATTTATCCTTACTGAATTTCATCTTATTTACTTCAGATCATTTCTCTACTTTGTCCAGATCATTTTGAATTTTAATCCTATCCTCCAAAGCACTTGCAATCCTTCCTACCTTGGTATCATCTGCAAACTTTGTAAGTGTACTCTATGCTGGTATCTAAATCATTGATGAACATATTGAATACAACTGGACCCAGAACTGAACCCTACAGGACCCCACTTGATATGCCCTTCCAGCTTGACTGTGAACCACCTATAATTATTCTCTGGGAACAGTTTTCCAATCAGTTATGCACCCATCTTATAGTTGCTCCATCTAGGTTGTATTTCTCTAGGTTGTTTATGAGAAGGTCATGTGAGACAGTACCAAAAGCTTTACTAAAGCCAAGATATACCACATCTACCACTACCCCTTATCCACAAGGTTTGTTACCTTGTCAAAGAAAGCTATCAGGTTGGTTTGACAAGATTTGTTGTTGACAAATACATGCTGACTATTACTTATCGCTTTATTTTCTTGTAGGTGTTTGCAAATTGATTGCTTAATTATTTGCTCCATTATGTTTCTGGGTACTGAAGCTAATCTGACTAGTCAATAATTCCCCTGATTATTCTTATTTCCCTTTTTATAGATTGGCACTATATTTGCTCTTTTTCGGTCCTCTGGAATCTCTCTCATCTTGCATGACTTTCTGAAAATAATTGTGAATGGCTCAGATATTTCCTCAGTAAACTCCCTGAGTATTTCATCAGGCCCTGGTGACTTGAAGACATCTAACATTTTAACTTGTTCTTTCCCTAGTTTAGCCTGATATCCTACCTTGTTTTCATTGACATTCACTATGTTAGATGTCCAATCGCTACTATCCTTTTCAGTGAAAACTGAAATAAAAAAGTCATTTAGCACTTCTGCCATTTCCATATTTTCTGTTATTGTTCCCTCCCCCGCCCCTATTGAGTAACGGGTCTCCCTTGTCCTTGGTCTTCTTCTTGCTTCTAATGTATTTGTAGAATGTTTTCTTGTTACCCTTTATGTTTCTAGTGAGTTTAATCTCAATTTATGCCTTGGCCTTTCTAATTTTGTCCCTACATAACTTGTGTTTTTTGATTATATTCATCCTTTGAAATTTGACCTAGTTTCCACTTTTTGTAGGACTCTTTTTTGATTTTCAGATCATTGAAGATCTCCTGGTTAAGCCAGGGAGTCTCTTGCATACTTCCTATCTTTTCTGTGCAGTGGTGTTCTTGTGCTCTTTGCTTTTAATAATGTATTTTTGAAAAACTGCCAACTCTCTTGAACTGTTTCTCCCCTTAGATTTGCTTCTCATGGGATCTTCCCTACGAGCTCCCTAAATTGGCTAAATTCTGCCTTCTTCAAATCCATTATTTTTATGCTGCTGTTTTCCCTCCTACCATTCCTTAGAATCATGAACACTACCATTGCATGATCATTTTCACCCAAGCTGCCTTCCACTTTTAAATTCTCAACCAGTTCCTCCCTATTTCTCAAAATCAAATCTAGAACAGCCTCTCCCCTAGTAGCTTTCTCCACCTTCTAAAATAAAATATTGTCTCCAATACAGTCCAAGAACTTGTTGGATAATCTGTGCCCTGCTGTGTTATTTTCCCAACAGATGTCTGGGTAGTTAAAGTCCCCCATCACCACCAAGACCTGTGCTTTGGATGATTTTGTTAGTAGTTTAAAAAAGCCTCATCCACCTCTTCTTTCTGGAGAGGTGGTCTGTAGTAGACCCCTACCATGACATCACCCTTGTTTTTTACTCCTTTATCCTTACCCAGAGACTTGCAACAAGTCTGTCTCCTACTTCCATCTCAATCTCAGTGCAAGTGTATATATTTTTAATATATAACACAACACCTCCTTCCTTTTTTCCCTGCCTGTCCTTCCTGAGCAAGCTGTACTCTTCTGTAGCAACATTCCAGTCATGCGTATTTTTCCACCAAGTCTCTGTGATGCCAATTGTATCATAGTTGTGTTTATTAATTAGCATTTCAAGTTCTTCCTGATTATTCCTCATACTTCTGGCAATATAGTACAGATATCTAAGATACTGATTTGTGTACCCTTGTATGTTCTCTCTTGTCTCTCCCTTATCTCTGCTATAGTGGCCCATGCTCCCCCCAGATTCTGACAGTTCTCCCAGGTCTCCATGTTTTTGACTTATCTGTGGGCTTTTGTCACCTGGCCCCATTAAACCTAGTTTAAATCCCTCCTCACTAGGTTAGCCAGTCTGTATCCATATCAGTGCTCCTCTTGGAGTGACATGGCCCTGCTCCACGCCCAGTCCCTACAAGGCACAATCCAATCTTGAGCAGTATAACAGAAATTACACATACTCAAATTTCTTAACCCATTAGAGAAAAATATGTATATTTCTCTTGTTATGGTGCATGAGCCAGAGTTACGACACTTTAGGTTTCATGAACCAAGGAGATTCAAAGCAGTTTCTCGGTTCTCAAATACAATATATTAGAATAGTTTCAACTGGGTGTTTGGGCTCCGTTACCTAAAGTGACTACACATCCTGGTTTTACCAAGGCAGTCCCTGTTTTTGTATGCTGTATCAGCATCTTCTTTCAGAACACTGAACATGTCCCAGTTCTTTTTTCTTTCCAATCAAAATGTTGGGGGGTGGGGGGGGTGGTAAGACCTACAAATTCTAAGATGCATTGCTATAATGAGATGCATTGCCATAGATAGATAGATAGATCTGTCTCTCATACTCAAGTATGACTACAACTGGAAATCAATTTCCACATGTAGGGTTCAGGAAACATGCCTGGGTACGTTGGTGTCTATGTTCCCTCCTACTATTGGCCAAGGTGGTGTGAAGATATTCTGTTGCGTGTTTTTCTGCCTTTGTAGCAGAGTGCCAAGCTCAGCTGTCCCGGGCTGTATCCTCCCAGGTCATTAAGTCCAGTCCGGCAGACCATGTGCCGCTTGATGCAATCCATGTAGTGGAGTTAGGGATGGCCAACCTTCCTACTTCCTTTTTCTAAATTCACTGTACAGAGCTCTCTTAGGCAGTCGATTGTTACCCAGATCTTTTGCCTCTGCACTAGCATGACTTCCGCACTTAGCATGGCTGTCAGCCATAGTACTTCATTGTCGATGATTTTATCAGACCATTTGATTCCCATTATGCTGCATAGGTGGTATTGTTGCAAGCAATTAGGTCTTTGAATATGGCAATGAAAAAGGGGGCAGGTCTCTAACAAGTATAGCAGACAAGGAAGCACAACAGCTCTGTACACTTGGTGTTTTCTGGACACTTTGACCCCCTATCTTGTCCAAAGTCTGTTCTGTAGATGACCAAAAGCTGAGGCTGCTGACTTTAAGTGTGCTGAAAGTTCTTTATCAATGCTTGTATCATTGGTAACTGTGCTGCCTAGGTAGCAGAATGACTTGATGTTGTTTAATTGGCAGCGGTTCAATTTTATTTCTGGTGGTGATGGAAGTAATGGGCTTCTGCCAGGAGATGGTTGATACAGGATTTCTGTTTTCTTTACATTAATACAAAGGCCAAAAAAAGGATACAGCATGGGCAAAGGAATTCAGCAAATGTTGTTGATCATTCTCAGAAAGGGCAACAAATTCTGAGTCATCAGCATACAATAGATTCGTTATTTCACATTGCTGGATTTACTTTTAGCCTTGAATCAGCAGAGATTTAGAAGCCTGCCATCAAATCATGTTGTTAAAGTGACGCCTGTAGGGGTAGTATGGGCAGCCAAGTATTTAGCATTCCAGCCAAGAACAAAGTAAATAATGTAGCCCCAAACAGCCCTGTTTAACCCCACGGGCTACTGGAAAGGGATCAGATGAGTCAGCACCCATTGATACAAGGGCGTATAAGGTTGATTGGTTTGTCTGGGCAGCCAAACTCTGCGAGAAGGCACCAGAGGGCAGAGTATCTGAGGGAGTCAAACAACTTACTAAGGTTGACATAGGCTATGTACAGGGGCATTTGCTGTTCAGCAGCTTTCTCCTCTAACTGGCATAGGGTAAATATCAAGTGGGCAGTGCTACGTGTTGAACGAAAACCACACTGGGATTCAGGGAGGACATCAGCTGCAATAACCTTATGCCTTTTCAGCAACCGCTTACCAAGGATCTTACCAGCGATGAAGAGGAGTGAAATGCCACAATAATTGCCACAAGCATCTCTGTCCCCTTTACACTAGTAAATTATAACTATTTTGGCATCTTTGAAATCCTGGGATAAAACCTCGTTTACCCAGCAGAAAGAAAATAGACCTAGCAAAGCTTTGGGACGTGTAGGACCACTGTGTTTCAACACTTCACCTGGAATTTCGTCAGCTCCAGCTGCCTTTTCATTTGCCATTTCCATAAGTGTGTTCTGACTCTCCACCAAAGTCGGTGAATCCTCAAGTTCAAATCAAACTGGTCTTTGCTCGATTGAGTCTCACTATTTGATCATTTGAGCTCGACTAACGATTGAGGAGAGTCGCAAAATGTTCTTTCTGTCTTTCTAGTATCATACTGTGCTCAAACAAGAGAGTGATTCCGTCAGTGGACAGGATTAAACAGTTATTGTCTCTTTGTGGTCCCTAAATGGACTTTAACTCCTGAAATAACCCTTAGGTGTCATTAGTATCAGTAAACGCTTGTAATTCTGTTGCTTTATTTCTCTACTAAGTGTCCTCCACCTTTCACAGCTTTTTCTGCACTTCAGATTTTGATTTCCTGAAGGCTTCTGCAGCCACACAAGAGGAGGGGTTGTTCAGTTTAATTTGGTTCATGGCTCGATGGGCCACAAGCAGTGCTTCGATCTTGTTGTCGGTAGTGAGATACATTGCTATAGTGAGATGCATTGCCACACTGAGCAAAATTTGCTCTGCATTTTCCAGGAGCAAATAGGCTAGTGGAATGAGTGTTAAAATGTGATGAACAATTTTGGGAGTTAAGAGAAAGGACGAATAAGTGTAGACACTATCTGATCTGTTCTGTTGTTCAATGTGAATATTAAGAACACTTGTCCAATATTTCATGCTCAATTCATTCTGAATGCTGTTACTGGGGGGAAAAAATCCTCCACTGTGAGAAATATGCACATGTTGCTGTTGAGTCAGAAGCTGATATCAGTACACATTTTCACACTAAACAGCAGAGGTGACATTTCATATTAAATGTAAGAAAACTCTTTTTAGTTAGCTTTAATGTCAATGTAAGTCTTATGTAAGACAAATATATCCAAATCAAGATTTTGTGACTAGTACCTACCAATTACAACAGTGTAACAGCAGAAAATGGAGATGATAAGTATGAAATATGCAGATTTATGAAAATAGTCTTATGCTGGTGGAGCTCATTGTTTTCTGTGGACTTCTTCCTGATTTACACTAGTACAAGAGAGGAATCAAGCACATAAAGTTCTGAAATTTAAATATTGTGATTTATATTTGTTTAATCATTGATTTTGGTTTTTTCTGGTTAGTTTTCATTATTTTAAATGAATCATAAATACAATTCCAAGCCTTTGCTGATAACCTGCACAAATCACAGCAGTGTAGCTTCCAAAGTATCCTAGTCCAGATTGTCACCTACATGGGAAAAAACAAGTAATGGGCAGGTCTACACATACATTTAATGTTGTAATCATCTCTTTTGGGGAACAAGGGGGATGCAGGGTGATCCTGTGTGAAATGGACAGAGGGCTTGGCTCTCTGTAATCATCAGATACTCAAAGGTCTGGTGGGGGAGAGGGAGTCACATGCTTCAGAATCTCATTCACCCCAAGTCCTTGGGGTCAGGACTGCTGTCCTCGAAGGGGTGTACTAGGGATGGTAAGGGTCAGGGTGTGGCCTCTCTCCCTGCAGCATCTTTCCTCTCTAAATCCAGAAGATTATGGTATCATAAATCAATGGTGGTCCTGTCAGCATTAATGTATACTGCTGCCTGCTCCTTTCCAGGATCCTTGCCTCAGATCTGCCCTCTTCAGATTCCTTCTGTTAACAAAACTTTCAACTTCCTTTGGGTGAATTTCCACTCCATCTACTTAACGCCTGAGCAATTGAGCTTTATGAGGGTGGAGTGTGGAGGGGTTGGGGACAGCAGGGAAACTGTTCTGTGCCATTTGCATAGAATAATGGATCTTCATTAGCATGGATCCTGTGTCCCCTTCCCTGACCTACACCTATCATCGCTTTCCATGGTGATCTAAATGAGACTGGGGAAGATCACTTTCCCATGATGTGGAGAGGAAGGTTGGGCGCTCCAAATAGCCACTCCATCTGCAGGTGCGTTGGCTTTCTGCAACGTGGTGAATTTCATGCTTTATTTGTAAATCTACATCTCTAGCTTTTAAACTGATATTTCTGCCTGATCTTGATACCACCCACTGTGCTATATACTCCGTGCTTCATTCCACATGAAAACTGTGGATTTTTTCTGTTTTGTCTTTATGATTTAAGATAAGATATTGATATTTAAGTTAAATATTTTGTAGAAAATCTTTTTTATATTTAACATGGGAGACCAGTATGACTGTTTCACAGGCAATTTACACTGCCAGTTCTCTTCTGCTAATTTACTTCCCTGAACAAAGCTGTATTTATTTAGATTTAAAAACTCCATACCTCAGAACACCCTTCTAGAGTAGCCTGGACATAAATTTAAAAGCACAATGAAGAAAAATTGCACCATCAATCAAAGCAATGTAATCATTTTTTTCTGTATGGATATATAACCCAATAGCAAACTAGGCATGTATATAAATTTCAATAATTTCCAGGTGGATTCCATAAACTAGATCCTCTTCCTATCTGCTAGAGGAAATAATTCAGGTCTCATCAGGAAACAAGAAAGATGATTGTGATGGGGATATGAATTCATCTGTGCACCCATTCACAATGGCAGAGAATGCTCTCTAGGCCTCAGGCAAGGCTCAGTCTATGCACCACTAGTTAAAAGAACCTGTTGGTTTTACTGTTTCCAAATTCTCCCCAGCCAGTCAGAGGAGGATAATTATTTTGACACTTGATTACAAGAATTTGTTTGGGGAGCACATATTAATTAGGCAAAAGAGATCTCTGACATGGTAAGATCTTTTGGCGACTGAATTCTGTTCTCCACATGGCCAACATTGGAATGCCTTTAGCTAATCAAGGTAGACTACCACTGTCCTTTCCCTCAGCATAGTTTTTTCAGTCATCTCAGTGTCCCTACAGCAGAAATATAAAGTAAATCTAACTGTGACCACCGGTCTTGCATTTATCTTCTATTGCCATTGTTATTGCATTATAGCATTCCTGTTTATTAGGAGACGGAAGACAAAACCTCTCTTCAAAGGCTGAAAAAGTTGTTTCTTAGATCACTGAGTGCATACTCATTAGAACTGGCTAGTTAGGGATGTTTCCAGTTCCTTACACAATTTATTTTTCTTCTTAAACCATGTCAAAACATAGCTTCCCACTGCATGACCTTCTCAAAAGTAAAAAAAAAAATTAAGATACCATGGAAGCTTACTTAAAATTACTTTTTTACATATTCAAGAAGTTAGGAAGATTCAGATTCACCTTGGACCTAAAGCATTTACCTAAACATATTACCATTGTAGCAAGTTGTCCAATTTATAGAAATGGGTTGACTGTTTCATAGGGATACTAGATTTTCCCCTCAATACTCTTGTCTTCCTATGTCACTGAAAACATCTCAAATGCATGGCTCACAATCAAGAATTTCAGTATAATGTTTTAACCTCTGGTATTTAGTACCTCTAGGGTTTTTGTCACATGTCTAGTTCTACAAATCCAAATCCTGCAGCATATAAGTGATGGATGGCAAGAGTTATATCTATTCACACAACTCCACAGGCTTAGAATTTGCTGTATTTAGCAGCACTTTCCCACAACGACGAATGAATTTATCCTCCAAAGAAGAATATACAGGTGCCATACAGTTTAAGTAGGTGAACACTGCCCAGAACTTACTAATGATATAACTATTTTTTTAAGTTCCATGGCATTAATTATCCATGTACCAGCTACAACAATATTTGTTATAAAGACCCCAGCAAAAATCACTGTGACAGAGACTCAAGGGGCCTAGGGCCAGACTTTTGTAGAGGTATTTAGGCTCCTAAGGATGCAGATGAGCACCTAGTGGGAGTTTTAGAAATGTGTGAATGCCTAACTCCCATGGAGTTCCATTTGAAAATCCCACTAAATACCTGGATCCTGCATCCTTATAGCCCTAAATACTTTAAAATATCCTCCATTACTAGAAATCGAAGATTAACGTTGGAAGGGACTTCAGGAGGTCATCTACTCCAAATCCTTGCTCAAATCAGGACCCATCCCAACTAAATCACACTAAATACTGCACGTCACTATAGAGGCAGAAGCTGGCAATAACAATAACACTGTTTCTTTAAAAAAGTTGTCTGATTATTTCACAACTCCAAATATGGTGCTAAAAATGGTTCCAGTTTATTATCTTGAAAATATGATCACTGTAGGTGTAACCTAAAGAGATAGCAAACCCTATTTTGAATATTAAAAAGATGTTCTTCAACCATGTGCAATTCCCCTGCATATTGTACTCATATAAGTCAAGAAGATTCACATCATTCTGCGAGTCCCAGGAGGAGAAGGTATCTTAGGAAGAGTCCATAATTGTGGACTGCCTCACAGACCCTTGACTGATTTTCAGTTAACTGTAGGAGGATGAGTCCACTTGGCTACATTTACTTTTTAGTGACTAATAATTTTTAGTAAAAGTTAAAGAAAATTTCTCACCACAAACTATTTTCTTCTATAAGTGAGGTTCCAGAGATACAAAATAAGGGAGCGCTGTTGATTTGCTGCAGCTGAGGTTAAAAATGTTAGATTCACTAGCTATGTATCTGTACCTGTAGTCACATTTCGAGACATCCATAAATCGCACTTGAAATACACATGTAACTATCATGTCTGTTGAAAGTGAAGAGCAATATCTACGTTGTAATATTACTTACTACAAAGTGGGTTCATAATTCCCAAGAATAGTTTTCAACATTTTAGTACATCCTCTTGTCAGAGACAAGTCGCAGGATGCGTGCACTTTGAAAATATTTCTTGGTTATATCATCTCCTGTCTGTACTACAGCAGACTACAGAACAGTATTTAGTAAGAAGTAAGTCAATTTTAATATGGAATTAATAAAATTTAATAATATTAATATTTAATATGGAATTAGTAATAGGGAATTAGTAAGAAGTAAGTCAATTTTAATATGGTATTGTGCCCAAACATATACAATTATAATGAAAACCAGCAACTATACATTTGGGCTACAGAGAAAAAGGAAAGTCTGAAGCCAAGCTATAATGACACAGCAATTTAATTTGGAATAAGGACAATGTATTTCCTGTAGAGTTTTATTCTGCATTCCTAGGCTCTGATCCCGCAAACACTTTAAAAAGTCCCATTAAATTCATTGGGATTATTTATATGCTTAAAGTTATACACATCCTTAAGTACCTTGTTGAAATGAGGTCATTGTTTAGGTTAATTATTTCAGAATTACACCTGGGCACAAAATTCAGGCACACAATTTTTGCAGTAATTACAATGGCAAATTATGCATGGTTATTTTTGCATGTGACCTTTTGGATCAAAATGATTATTAGCTGACTGTGCTCTGCACTGCACAGAACATGGAGGTGACTGCACTGAGGAATTAACAGTCTAAGCAGATGCACAGCAAACAATTGAGACACCTGGCCCTGGGTATCTAAGACAGAATAGTTACAAAGTGGTGAAGCAGGTTTGATATTTACTACCCAGATGGGAAACTCATTGCAGGTAAAGGCATTCTGCAGTGCCTGGAACAATGAGCCCCTTACCTGTGACTTGGTTCCTGAGGACTTCATCCACAAAGGGATTGAGGCTCCTACTGCACTTCGGATGCCTAAGTCGAACGTTTAGATACCACTGCGATCTTCCAAACCCCTATTCAGCTGCTGACTAACCCTGTAGGCATCTACATTCCCTAGGTGCCTGCATTTCTGACATTGGTCAAGCTCAAAACTGCCTAAGTCCTGAGAGACAGAGCAGCCCAGAAAACCAACAGGATTCTCAAACTAGACATTCCCCCACCTATCTTGCCAGATCTGGCAGACATGCTCTGAGCACATTTTCCAGATTGGGCTTCACACAAAAGGTTGCCAGGGACAACCAGATGAGGAAATTGGGGGTGTCCCAGAGCACCTAATAGTCCAGTAGCAAGAGCACTCACCTGCGAGGTGGGAAACCTGTCTTCAAACCCCCACTCTGCCTGATGTGAAGCAGAGACTTGAACTTGGGTCTCCCATATCCAAAGGCAGTGTCCTCACCAGTGGGCTTGTGGGTATTCTGAGTGGCTGCTCTCCATCTCACCTATTGAAGCTATTCCACTTTGCATAACTAATTAAGTATTCACTGTGCCAGAAAGAGAGTGATTACATAGCTTGGCAGTAAAGGCACTCCACCAGGATGTGGGAGACACAAGTGTTTGTGTCTGAGCAGGAACTTGAACTTGAGTCTACCACATGAGTACCTTAGCCACTGGGCTATTAGCTGTAAGTGGGGAGGGGGGCAGGGAAAAGGGATCTCCTACTATTTTTTTGTGAGAAAGACCTGTCTTAGGTGCCTAACTCCAGATGAGGGTTCATGTCTGTGAATCCTGAGTGGAGGAGGCACTTCCCTTCAGTCCAGAGTTAGGCCCCTAACTACCTTTGTAGGCCCACCCCTCTCCTCAGCATTTCCTACTGACTAGTTTAGGTGATTCCCCACTCAGTTTGCTGGGTTCTGTGACTCCCATTATCAGGCATCTGACTTTCCCCATGCATTGTATGGGAGTCTAACTCAGAGCTGAGGATTCCATGGGGTGGAGAACACCTCGAAGTTAAGCATTGCAAGGCTGAGTCTAAATCCCCTTTGTGAAACTAACCCTTAGCCGCCACAGTAATACACATAACAATTCACGTGCTGGATGAACACTAATTGAATGTAGGTAAGAAGTATGTCTTGAGGTAGGAGCCTGAAAGAATGTAGGCTACACAGGAATAAGGATGGAATTCAAGGCTTACAGAGCAGCACAGAAGATGGTAGGTTCGAGTGCGAGAAGAATACAAAGAAAGCAGTTAGGCATGAAGTTTGGATGGAATGAAGAGAAAAATGTAGGAAGAGATGAGAGACAGGATTACAGGAAATGGAATACTGTATCAAACCATCAGCCGTGTTGGTTCAGATATAGGCTATAAAGAGCCTTAATAGCAAGGAAAAGGGCTGAAATGTTCAAAGGAGTTAGATGTCCTAATTCTATCAAATTTCATGGGGAAATTGTGGGAGTCAGAAGGCCCAAGGATTGCAGTAATCAGTGGAACACAGCTAATGGATTTTCATATATTAAACAAAAGCAGAATCATTACAAAAATTCCAATAAACTTGAAGAAAATTAGATTCTCTGCTGAACATCCAAATGCATTCCTAAATTTAGACTTTGTCATAGATATGTTGCTTAGCTAATGATGCCACCAGGCAGGGTGAAGTACAGAAGCAGTTTCCTAATAACCTGAATATTAAGGCTATTTGTTTGTCTGCTTTCAGCCATTTTCTGAATGATTTGCAGAAGGTTTTGGTGTTGACCCATGCATCAATGATCACATCTTTTACGCATACTATGTTATTCAGCACCTCTGGGTACCAGAACTATATGTTCCATATACCTTACTTTTGTTTCATGCTCACACATCTACAGTTTGTCTGTCTTATCCTCCAGATTACCACATGCATTGCCTTTGTTATCGATGATGTATAGCATTTTTCATTCAAAGATCTCAAAGTGCATTACAAAGAATTAATTAAGATCTCACAACATCCATACAAGGCAGGGAAAGAATAAGACAGATATTTAACAGTGCACAGCAACAATACAAAGATGTTTATTTCAGGAAATGAAGAAGAGTACTGTATCAAATTGAGGCAAATGGTGCAACTGACAGGAGGTAGGCAGCATGTACTGACATTTGGCCAATATAGCGACATTAACAAAATATGCCATAGGATTTCTCATGGACGCATTGGTTTTACATATCCAAAATATGGGTGTTTAAATTCTACTGACTTTAAACATTACAAGAAGAACATGTGAAGAAACCAATAGACAATATGTCAATGATGATCATTTCTCAAAGATTGAAAAATTAGACAAATAAAATAATCTACATACAGCACAGCTTTAAGCAAGAGGGAAAATGGATTCTTCTGAGTAAACATATGTTATATTGGTGGTGCACAGATACCAAATGGACGATTATGTTATATATAGATGGCCAGATAAATCCTTTACATTAAGGATTAAACATTTCAAAATTAAAGGGAACTCATCTTGTTATTCCTACATCAAACACAATCTTAAATATTTGACTAGATAAAAAAGTCCATCATTGAAAACACATAGAAGATTATTCTTCATTTGCTGCTACTGATAGCCCAGTTCTGCTGCTCCTACTTAGGCAAAACAATCTTATCTGCATTAATAAAATACCGTGTCCTTGGGATATTTTAAAATATTCTTTTCCCATTCGTTGTTTATAAATCTATGGCACACGCTATGTGTTAAACCTGTAATTTTGGAATTATATGCATGTTTTGTTCCTTAGAATTATGCCTCTGTATATGATGAAATTGGAGGCATTGCTCCATTGCATTTTAAATTTTCTATGTTAATTGAAAAATTGGTCTGGATGGTGCTGTACAAATGTCTTTCATGAGGACTTTTGACTTTGTAATACTTCTACACAACTCAGACTCCAGCATTTGCATCCCCTTGAGAAAATATCCCTATTTGGTTTACTTTACATAGTATAGAATGTGTGTGTGTGTGTGTGTGTGTGTGTGTGTGCACATGTGTATGGTGTTTGTGGGAGCAATCTGCCAACTACTCCTTGTTCCTTTGAAAATCTCCTCATAGAGGTTATATAATATACATTGTGCATAGAAATGTACACACATAATGCTTCAAAAGTAAGATTAATAAAGTAATGCATATTAGTTTAATGTTTCATGTCTATGTAACCCTTTTGCCAGGGAGCTAATGACAGCAGAAAGGGCTGGGTTCAATATATCTAGGGTATAGCTAGGGTTCCTCTTGACAAATAATTAAACTGGTTTGAGCCCAACCCAGAAGCCTGGGAAAACTAATCACACTCTCCCTGTTCCCTTAATAGGCAAAACTTGCCCAAGCACTGTGAGCATTCTGAGACTGTGCACAGCAAGGAAATCTTTATCAGGGGAAAGGGAACACAGTCACACATTTGGGGGAAACATAGCAACAGAACGTATATGCAAATAAAGAGTAAAATATCCCCCCACACTTCAGGTACCTTTAGCAGTAGTCCATCTAACTCTGAAAATATCCCACCGGTAATAGTTCCTTGACTGCACCACTTCCCCCATCCACCAAACCCTATTCATGGTTGGAATCAGCAAGTAGCAGTTGTGCAAGTGTCTCTTTTCAATTGTGTCTCCAGCCCCAAGATGCTACTTGTTCAATCCCACCAGAAGGTGCCACATAACCCAGTTTAGCAATTCAGCTTTATTAAGGTGCTGGGTAGGTGGAGTCCTACCAGAGCTCACTCAGTTCTGCTGCTGAACTCTGCATAGGTTCTTGCAACAAAGTCCCCACAGAAGAGCATTTAAGACCATTGAATAGAATCCTGATTGCTTGGAAATGAACTCTTTGCCACAAAATTACTCTCTGAGCTTCTTTGGAAGCCTACTTATTTGCCCCCCCCCACCCCCCCAAAAAAGCCAGGTTCATGTACAATTATGGTGACTCCCCAGGTATCACTAGAAACAATGTGGGTAGGTAGCCTATGCAAATAAAGCTACCTATGGCAGCAGTTTTCCCTGTGCACCAACAGTTGGAGTAGAGAGCTCCATCCTCTCTGCAGCCTCTGGCCATGGGATTTACATACATAATGTAAACAGTTATGCAAACAAGCATGCATTTTAATAAATAATGTATTGTGAGCTTTTCAGCTCCATGAGTAATCAGTTGCTCTTTTTTGTATAATTCCTGCTGATCTGTATGCCTACAGTAGATTTTATCGCAGTTGCAGTTTTGTTGCACACTTGGCATAGCAACCAGCCAGAGACAAAACTGATGTACTGGAGAAGAAATTTTTGTACAATATTTTTCATTAGTAAAATGTGAATCTGCAAGGCTCTAGCTGTTTGTTTTTAAAAAACAAAACAAAACATGTACAGTGCTGGATAGATCTCTTTATCAAGTACATTGATTTAAAACAAAACAAACAAACAAGTTCCCTCCCTCCACCCCTCAAAAACCACCACCCCCAACATAAAGGGCTCAGTTTAATTAAGGGACTATAGCATATTTCCTGACATTTTCATCCACACCCTGCCCAACCCCTTCACCGGTCAGCCCCCAAGTCCCACAAATTCAATTTTTACATTTTTCTCTACATTCTGATTTCAGATATCCTCCCATGAAATCCAGTGTTATTAAGAGGGATGTTTTCACCTACTCTCATCAAAATGCCAGTGGGAAAGAGCAAGAGGTTGCCTGCAGTAAAGACTCAGAGAACTTGAACTGCAGTTATTTCTTAAAAAAGATATCTGAGGAGTAGAAACATGTCTGATAACAAGAAATAACACTGACATTAAAGATCATTGATAAGCCTTAACAGTGGAAGTGTTAAATGCTCAGAACGTTGTGAGGCTCCGGTCTGCATGACTACCACTGATTTTAGTGGGAGTCATTTTTAAAAACCCCATGTTCCATTTTCAAAATTGAGGGGACAGATGGGAATTTTAATGGTTTGAAAGCTTAGAAATATGGGAAAATATTTCTTTTGCCTTCATTCTGATCAAACTTCATTTGAAAAACAGACAAGCAGGGTGAAGTCATACAATTATACATCAGAGATAGAAAAATCCCAGTGGATTATCTAGCTCATCTGCCTTGGCCAGATCAGCATTGAACCTTATATTTTCTAGTAATTGGTTCAATCTAGTTTTAAATATTTTAAGAAGTATGGATTTATCTGACTCCTTGAAGGCCTTTAACAGAGCTCACACTTAGGATCTGTTTTCCTGATATTTAGTCTAAACTTTCCTTTTCTTTAGTTATAGGCTGTTTTATCTTTTTAAAGAATTCCTTTCCCTGGCTGATTACAGCCTTCAAATATCTGTGAGAATAACATATTACGGTGCTATCAGGATTTGATGGATAGGGCAATTGTGTGGCAATGAGGAGACCTGGGGTGAAATCCGGGTCCCATTGAAGTCAATGGCAAAACTCCCATTGACTTCATTAAGGCCAGGATTTCATCCGTAGGATGAGATTTTGCACTGCACTTCTAAGGCGCAGCACAGAACTCAAAGTTCAAAGGGGTGGCAGAGCCTTGTTTTGTGTCCTCCTGTTTCTAGGCTGCGCTGGGGGCTGGAGATGGCCCTGGTGTAACTTAGCCTAAGGGCCCTGTTTAAGTTACAGCAGCTGCTCTTGGCTGACCTATGAGCCACAATGCTGCTTGGAATCTCCCCAATCAATGCTGCAGCCCCACCTCAGCATGTCTTTCTGGGCCCCAGCCCTACACCAGTATTTACAAAGAGGTCCTCAGAAGTCAGCCTTATGGCTGTCCATTATAGTTCCAGGCCAGGAAAGTCTCCCCTGGAGGGATATGGATTTTTAGGTCCCTTTTATGTTGCTCCAGCCCTTCTATCTGGAGTTCGGGGTGAGGAATTCACCCCAGTCTTAATCTCAGCTGTGGTGCTGACTTGCTGTTTGACCTTGGACAAATTGCATGAACTCTCTCTCTGTCTCAGTTTCCCCATCTCTAGAATGGGAATAATGATGCTTTCCCAACTTTGTAAGGTGCTTTGAAATGTTCCGATGGAAAAATTACATAAAGGCAAAATATGATTATTTTATTCTTTAGTTGTTCTTTCAATTCAGACACATTTTCAGCATCATCTTCTATAATGTGAACACAGCTTCAATAGTTAACAATAGTCCCCAAACACTTTGCTGAAAGCATGCAACTCTTTGTCTAATATCTCTGATAACTCCTATAAAACCTCATTCTGTCACCAGCAATATATATTTTGCTGAAAGCTGTGTGTCCCTGACTTGTCAGAAATGCAGCCTTCATTTTCTTCTTTCACCCATAGTTTTATGTGTACTAAGCTTAAGAAGCATTACTGCAGCCATAAGTAATTTTTTTTTTCCAGATTCAATGTACAGAAAAATCACTGCAACAAGCTATTACATCATAATAAATGTCCATTTATCTTGTTATCTTCCTCTTTAAATTCCTTGCAGTTTACTTTAATATTCCTTGTTATTTGGTTTATTACTATCCTTTCCCTTTCTTTTGATGCCTCTGATTTCCAGGTATGTGTCCTTGTAATGTAACCTAACATCCTCTTCTTTGTTTACCACTCTTACATTGCTCTAGTCTGAACTCTGCATTCTGCAACCTCTGCTGGACATGCAGTTGATTAAAACCATTTGCAGATTTAATAAGCAATTATTGGAGGTGCATCCACAAAAGAGGTGAATATGTGATGCAATTCACCACTTTTTGTGTGAGTGAGCATGATGGTGATGACCTTATCTATCCTGGAGTGTGTCTGGAAAACATAGTTACATGAATCATGACCCTCATGAATGTGCATGATGTGTAGCAACTAGAGCTGGACCAATACAGTCCAGGTCCCTAGGCAAAACCTCTTCATCCATACCCATGCTATGGACCTCTTCTTCATGCAGTGGCTGTGACAAGGAGTCCCTCTTCCCCTCCAAGCAAGGCAGGAATAGACTCTTATCCCCAGGAGCGGCAGCTGGGTCTCCTCTCCTCCTGGAAGGAACTGGGGTCTTCTATCCCAGAAGGCTTGGGTGACACCAGAAGAGCTTCTATTATTTACGCCAGCTGGTGGAGTAAATATCTGCTTGGGTGAGTTGACCAGGGCCCATAGTGAGCTCTTCTCTTGTCCCCTCCAGAATATTCTGCTGGAATTGTGTTCTCAGGGTAGACTGACCAGATAGCAAGTGTGAAAAATTGGGATGGGGGGATGGGGGCGGGTGTGTGTGTGGGGGTAATAGTGTATAAGAAAAAGTCCTGAATATCAGGACTTTCCCTATAAAATCAGGACATCTGGTCACCTTATCTCAGGCGCTTCCCGAGTAAACTGGGAGTGAGCCTCCCCTCCTGAGTAGACAGGCTTGTGCTAGCTGGGCTCAAGCTAATGTGCTAAAAATAGCACTGTGGATGTTGCAGCTCCAGTGAAGACTTGGGCTAGCCACCAGAGTTCAGACCTGGGAGGGGGGGAGGTTGATAGGTTTGAGAGCCCAAGCTGTGTCCAAGCCATAATGTCCTCCACACAGCTAACTTTAGCTGTCCG
This sequence comes from Emydura macquarii macquarii, assembly GCF_026122565.2. Lineage (NCBI taxonomy): Eukaryota > Metazoa > Chordata > Testudines > Chelidae > Emydura > Emydura macquarii. Next base: position 12,220,068 of record NW_027130520.1, on the reverse strand, counting down.
GTTCAAGCCCCGCTATCATGAGTATGTCTACCCGGGCTGGGAGGCTTGCTTTTAGCTGCAATGTAGACATATCCCAAAAGCCAAGTGGATATTGCAGTTAACATCCCAGTGAGATGCATGAGGAAGATCACAGCTCTCAAAGCTAGTGCAAATGGACTTAGTTCTGTTACTAATACTGTGTCATCAGCTGTTCCCTGAACAGGCCTCTGCACACCTTAGCTATTTTAGGTCTGGCCTACCCTACAAATTACATCTACCTAACTACATCGCTAAGGGCTGTGAAAAATTTCACACCCTGGGCAGTGTAGTTGAGCCAACCTAAGCCCCAGTGTAGACACCGCTAGGTTGATGGAAGAATTCTTCCATCGACCTAGCTGCCAGCTCCTGGATTTATTACAGCGATGGAAGGGCCCTCCACCTCTGTAACGTTTCTAGTGTAGACATACCCTGCTTTAAATATACAGTGTGATTTCAATTGTGCACTCAGAGGTGGATGGTTGGGGAAAAGATCGCACAGGGAGTTAAAATGACTAGACCTAAACTGGTGTAAATTTACATGTTCTCCTGTGTGGGTCCAAAACGCCGTGGCTCTTGGCAGTATCTAATGCTGTGGTGCCATTGAAAGGATGTAGACAGGATTAACTGATACCTCTGCAAAAAGTAATAAGAAAAACAATTAAACCAGGGTGAGAATTCATGGGACAGGTGATGAGAGCAGAAAGAAGGGTGTGAATGAAAGAAAAGCATGGACAAAGGGCACCCTAAAAGCACAGAGCAAAAAGGAACGGGGCTGTGTAAAAAGGTTCTCTTCTTCCCAGTGTAAAGGGCTGTATTCAAAGAGATACGTTGGTATAAAGCTAGATCGAGCTCCTGATCCAGTGTCCCCAACTTCCCATGGTGCCCTCATTGCACAAGAGGTGCCAAGCACTTTGCAGGATCAGGCTGCAATCAATCAGAGAGCAAATCTTGAGTCTTTTCAGGGGATTGCTTCTCAGAATCCTTTTACTGCCACATCTAACCTTCTTGGCAGCAAAAATGCTTTATCATGCAAATTTTAGGACAAATTCTGCTCCTGTCAATAGTGAAACTCTCATTGCCTATGGGAAGCTAGATCAGACCCAGCTTCCACAAATTTGGCCTCTCTCCAGCTCTCCTAGTTTAGCACTTCCCTCTTCCTGATAACTAGGTAGCTCTTTAGGCCAGATTTTCATAGGGATTTAGATGCCGAAAGATGCAGACAGGCATCTAGTGGGGTTTTCAAAAGCACCGAGGTGCCTAAGGCCCACTAGATGCCCATCTGCATTGCTCAGGCACCTTAATACCTTTCAAAATCTGGCCCTTCGCTCACACTGACGTTAATGAGCGTTAGGCACCTAACACGCTTAGGCCCTTTTAAAATCGTGCTAGGTGTCCATCGGCATATTTCGGTGCTTAAATACTTTTAAAAATCTGGCTCTTTATCTCTACAGTGCTTCCCAATTTTAGGCCATTTAGTCCATTCTGAGACCAGCTATGGACCTATTTCCCCTCAGTCAGGAATTATCCAAACTGTTTGCCTTCATTATCCACTTGCTCAGGCATGGGAAGCAGAACCATTTAGCAAGGGTTTAACTCCCTGTTTGACAGTTCTGGTGCGGTATGTCACATGCATGTTTTCCCTAGAAATATATTTGCTTATTGTGGGTTTTATTAATGCATGATGGATCTACATTAGTGAGGGCAACCAAAGAAGAACTAAATAGCTTTTGTATCTGTTTTTGCTTTATGAATCAATAGCTCTGTCACAGGAATGTGTTTTAAACACCTAGCAATGCTAGACACTTCTTTGAGTAGGGAGATGTCCAAATATTTGCTTGGTATCATAAATGCTGACATCCTCTAAGCACAAAAATTGCATCACTTTATTCCCTCACAGTGTATACAATAGTCTTATTTTCCATCTTCAGAATTTTTTGTGGTCCTCTTCAAAATAGACTTAACAATCCTACACACAAATCACGGCATTTCTTTCCTGGTTGTTAATTTTTTCTTACTAAGCCTTATTATTGCCTCCTTGGTCAGTTTAACATACATAAAAACAGGAGGTATTTGGTGCAAAAGGAACAAACAAAAAGCCATGTGCTGGCTTCCACATTATGCTCCAGTCTCTTTATGCTGCACCAATTTTGTGGGACCACCCTATGGAGGAAATACCTCTGGCACGTTTCCTGGTGATGTGAGCAAGTGAGGTGCCCATACCTCAGCTCCTCTCAAAGCCAGGGCACAGGCAGCTTTCTGGGACAGGGTGTGTGTGCGACTGCAGTGTGCTTTACTCTGGCTATTCGTGGCTGCGGACTCGGTCCTTGGGAGCTGCTACAGCTTGTTATGTTCATGGTACACACCAAGCTCCCCTCTGAATTTCTTTTGAACTGAGTGGGCTACTAATGCCACTGAGTCTACATTTCTGTCCTTGGCAAGCTTTGTTCTGGGGGGGGGGGGAAGTGGGGGGAAAGAAGTTTAACAAGCAACACCTGTCCCCATGTCTCTGACTTCACAACCAGGGCTGCAGCAATTCCTGAATAACAGCTACATGGGTTTAACTCATTAACCAGGAATGAAGGGGGCATGAAGCAAAAGGTAAACTCTAAAGGTTGTGCCCATCCTGCAGGTCTGAGCTATGCTTAACTTATTAAGTTGTCCCAGGAAGCATCTTATGAAACAAACACAAATATTGTATTGAAAAAAGTGTAAGGTATTTTTAAAGTGACATTTCAGTAATACATGTTTGCAGCCATGTTGGTCCCTGGATATGAAAGAGACAAGGCAGGTGAGGTAATATCTTTTACTGAACCAACTTCTGTTGATGGAGGGCTCAAGCATTCTAGCTGCACAGAGCTCTTCTTCAGGTTTGGGGAAGGAAATAGAGCATCTGAGCTAGGTACAAGTCGGGACAGATTGTTAAACAGAAGGGGTAACACAAGGGAGGAGATGAAATGGGAAGTCAGGGATTAGACTGTTATGCATAAATGGTTTGAAATGGCAAATTAATGGTAGCAGGCAGTGTGATATATATACACATATTAGTGCTTTATTTGTAATGAAAGAGGTGCTGGGGCTCAAGCAATATTTTTACATTCATAACTGATACAGTAAGCCCAGAGGTGCTGGGGCTATGAACTTTCAAGCCTGGAGGTGCCATGGCTAAGCACTGGCACAAATTAAGCACTGTATGTAGGTATGTGTATATTTACATATATGTAATTCAGTAATACATATACTCTCTGAACTGGAAAATGTAGAACACTTTGCCTACCTTGGCAGCCATCTTTCACAGAGGGCAAACATAGATGTCAAGACTCTGCACAGAATCTGCTGTGCCAGAGTTGTCTTTGGCAGACTGTCTCGCCGAGTATTCAACAACCACGACATCAGAACACACATTCGACTTTCAGTTCACAAAGGGGTGGTAATCCCAACTCTCCTCTACAGTTGCGAGACTTGGGAGACCTACAGAAAACCGCTGAAAGGCCTGGAATTCCAGCACCAGCATTTTCTCCAGAAGATCCTCAACATAAAGTGGAAGGATTGCAGCACTAACGTCAGAGTCCTCACAGAGGCCAACGTCTTCAGTGTTCAAGCCCTGATTAGCCAGCACCAGCTGAGGTGGAGCAGACACTGGGTGCCCATGCCTGTTGCATGCCTACCCAAAACAATTGTTGTACACCCAACTAACCCAAGGAGAAAGGAAACAGGGAGGCCAAAAGAAATGCTTCAGAGATGCCCTCAAAACCAACATCAAGAGATGTGGCATTGATACCAGATACTGGAAGACAGTAGCCCAAGACAGAGCTAACTGACAAAGACCTGTCAGAGAAGAAGTGACCACTTTTGAGGAAAATCACCTCTCCCTGGTTGCAGAAAAATGGCAGAAAAGGAAGGACAGACAACTGTTACGCAGTAAACGTGGCCCAACCCAGACTTCCAACACCACCTGCAATGTCTGCCAATGAGTCTGCAGCTCAAGGATTGGACTCCTCAGTCACCAAAGGACCCAGTGAAAGAGATCATCCTTGACACCAAGGGATCCCTGCTGAATACACATATATATGGGACAAAACTTCCAACACAGCAGACACCCAGTGGTGGGACCATGTGTTGGAGGAAGGGATTTTAGGGTCTTCCCCTCTCTGCCCCACAACCAGGCCTGCTCCCCTGCCCCCAGGGACCCCAGGGGGGAGTTTCTATTTTAGATAGGAATGCAGGAACCAGACATCCCTGTCCTACAGGCAGCAGCAGCGGCACAGGCTCCCTTTCCCCCCCTTTTCCTCTTCCTGTGCTGATGGGCTGGGCTGCTAGGGTTTAATTTCAGCACTACTAGCCCTCCCACGCTACTGCGGCAGAGACCAGCCGCTCCACAGCTGGCTCAGTGCACCCAGGATAGGAGGGGACGGTCAACAGCCTCCTTTCTGACAAGTGCAGCTCAGCTTGAGTTGGTGGATTGCAGCATGGGCAAGGCAACTGCTTCCCCCACCCTACTTCTTACCAGTTCCCATAGCACCGAGAGAAGCTGCTGTGGGTTCCAGCATGAGGTCCTGCAGGCAAAGTAGGACCCAGATGCTGGTTGAACTCTTTTCTGGGCTGCTGTCTCTCCCACCCCTCTTCTTATCCTCTCCTGCTGGCTTGAGGCTTCTGGCCAGTCCGCAGTGCCCAGAGGAACTGTCATAGGGGCTGGCTGCACTCCCAGCATGTAAAAAGCACAGTAGTTACTGGACTGCTACACAACCGCACATGTACACAGCTTAAGGGAACAATGGTATATACAGAAAAAAGTTAGATAAAAAACATAAAATACTCTTGCTGGAAGGTTGCAATGTAACTGTTATGTATGCATAGGGGACATTGTAGTTTTATGTAGGGAAATGCACTCACCAGGGGTATTGCTGTTAATACCCGTGAGTTGTTGTCTAGAGAGGAAGGGATTCACTTAGGGTTCAGTTCAGATTCCTCCTTGCTAACAGGCAGTTCATCTGTAGTTTTCCCATTCCTGATAAAAAACAAAATAAAAGGTCACTGTTGCGGCTGACTGTGAGTAATTGCACATGTTCCTCACCACACAAATACAACCCCTAATTTTGCTGGCAATGAGGATGGAATCCTGTTGAAGATTAAAGACAAGCAGCAGAATTCTGGAACTGCCCCAGTAGAAAATCATGACTGCAAGAACAACTGGCAAGCATTCACATTCTAAGGCACCATCTTGGAATCTGAACCAATGTTGTTTGTCTGCAACTTGAAATGACCACACTGGGACACAATGAGGACTTTGATGTAAGTCAACCTGAATCATGGGATTCTTATTCAGAAAGAATTTCTTATTACCTTGAAACAAATAAGATCGACGAACCCAAACAGAAATGGGCCATTCTCTTGAAAGGCTGCAAGGCCAAGACTATCTACATTATATTGTTGTTTGTTGCGCCTACTTTGCCCAAGACCAAAACATATGATGATATTGTTGCTTTGATGAAGGCACATTTCTTGTCCACACCATTGATCTGTTATTGTTCAGAGATTTCAATTTCACAAATGAAATTAACAAGATAATGAGGCATCACCACCTATATTGCTGAGATGCATCACATCACTGAACATTGTAACTCTGGTAATTTCCTTAACAACATGCTGCGAGATCGTTTTGTCTGTGGAGTTCAGGATGAAGCACCTCAATACCATCTCTTTGCTGAGCTGATTTTGACAATCACCATCGTTCAAGAAAAGACCTTGGCTGCTGAAAAAGCATCATTGCAAACTAAGGATATTCGTGTCACGGCAACCAATGTGAGCACTATCTATCATGATCAGAAAGATGATCATTGACAAACTCAATGGAACAAAGGGAATTCAATCACATCAATGACATCGGATAAGATTAACCAAGTGAACATCTTCTTAGACTGCAAAGGACAATGTCACACTCTCTGGAGTGGTGCACAACTGTGAGTGCCAATCTCAAGGCAGACTGTCAGAAAAAATCGACCCATACCCCCAAACTGGTGATATGCTCTATAATTAGATTTCACTAATCCAATAACAAATGTGAACTCCTGGGTCACTATAGCAGTCTTACCATGGCGTCACAGACAGTCCCCTTAGACTCACCAGTGTATCTTGCCACCCAGATAAAATGAAGTTTGTGATGAAAGGCTATTTAAACCTAAAATCACACTACATCAGGTTTCTCCCAGTCCCAAGAGACCAGCCTCTTACCCCAGATCAATTGATACTCCAGATCTTATGGCAAAGACAATGCTGGCAGCCAATTCTAAAGTAAACGAACTACAGGTTTATTAGCTAAGAAAAAGAATGAGAGTTATTAAGAGGTTAAAGCAGGTAAAATATAATAACAGGTAAGTCAAAGTTGGTAAATCCAAAATAATAACAAAAATGTAGTAATCTGCCAGTTTCCCAAAAGTCTTTTCAGGGCTACCAAGAATAATGCTGGAGATCTCTGCTTTGCATCTGGTACACTTCCCTGTAAGAGTCCAAGACAGGTCAGAGATGAAGGATCTTCCTTTGAATTAGTACTTAGAGCTTCTTCAGACAACAATCTGAGACAACTCACACAATGGCCAGTTACTTTGAATTTAGCACTCTTCTTCCTTTTGCACTCAGTGAGTTATTTAGTCACAGGGATATACATAATGTAAATGCCTGCCATTACATTTTAATGGGAATAGATAAGTGAAAACAATACAAGTAACATTCCATTAGTTTTTATGAAGTTCTAACACCCGCCTACACACTTACATTAACACACACTTTGATCTAGGGTTATTTAATTACCGGGCATGTATAATATAAATGTAATGTAACAGTAAACAACAGGATATAGAAAGGTGAAAACAATACAATTAACATCTCCTTTGATCTCCAACACACAAGTGAACTGGCCTATGGCTTTGGCCTGAGCTTGTCTGTCAGCATCACATACAGCATCAATGCTGTGCTTGTGGTTCAGATTCCAAGATGGTGCTTTAGAATGTGAATGCTTGCCGGTTGTTCTTGCAATCATGATTTTCTACTGAGGCAGTTCCAAAATTCTGCTGCTTGTCTTTAATCTTCAACAGGATTCCATCCTCATTGCCAGCAAAATTAGGGGTTGTATTTGTGTGGTGAGGACACCAAGACACCAAGTGCCGTTTCTGCAAAAATAAAGGTCACTTCAAGCGAGTCTGCCAATCAAAGGTCAACAATGTGAAGCAAAAGGAGCGTGACAATCATTCTTGTCCTCAAGCATCAAGCAAACTTCATGCTTCTTTCAACAATGATGTCAAGGAGCTTTAAAACATTTACAGCATCCATGACAAGGAATCTCAAGGTTCTGAAATGTTTGCAACAGTGTTTATTAATGGCCATGATTAAAAAAACCCATAAAATACTCTTGCTGGAAGCTTGTGATGTAATGGATATGTCAACTCTTGTTCTGGAGTGTCAATTGTCAATGAAGACACATTCTGTCATTGATTTTTTGCATTGTCCTCCCAAGCTGGCAAGTCCCAGCTTGGAGCCTTTGAGACTATAATGGACAAAATGTCACCCTCATCAGAAGCTGTGATGTGAATTTTTGCTACAACTCTTTCTGGGCACGATTGCCTCTCATTGTCACAAAAGGTCAACCTGAAAGCCTTTTAGATAGGAACAGGTTCACACCTTTGGGAATCAGCATCCAAGGCATCCATGCCATCAACAGAGAGCTACTAAGAAAGATCATTGATATATTCCCTCAAATGTGTTCTGAAGAACTGGGAGCTTACAAGGGACCACCAGTATCATTCCGTCTGAATTTGACAGTCATATCAATCCACATGACAGTTAGGAATGTGCCATTTGCCCTACATCCAAAGACTGACACAGAGCTAGCACATGTCATCACATAGGGACTCCCTGAGCCAGTTACACATAAATGGGCTATGCTGATCGTACTCAAGTCGAATGGTGACATACAAATCTGCGGAGATTATGAATGCACTTTGAACAAAGCAGTCAAAGAGCACACTAATCCAATGTCTGCTCACTGCTCTTGCTGAAGGAAAAGTCTTCACAAAACTTGAGCTTGTCCAAGCATATCAACAACTGATTGTTGATGAAGATTCTGCAGATGTGCAGACACTTATCACTCATCAAGGAGCATTTTGAGTCAAGCGTCTTCAGTTTGAAATTTCCATTGCACTGGGAATTTTCCAACCCTTCATGAAACTCTACTTTTCAGAATTGCAGGTGCTGTACCATATTTTGATGATGTCCTGATTATGGGATCAACTGAGGATGAACTTGATGAATGACTTCAGGAAGTCTTATGCCTATTTGAAAAGTCAGGCATTTGAATCAAGAAGGAAAAATGTGAAATTGGACCTATAAGTGTCACCTTCTTGGGCTATCACATCGATGTATGTGGTATCCACCCAATAAAAAAGAAGGTATGGCCAATTCATGATGTCCCTGAGCCAAAATCCAAACAGGAACTTTAAGCCTTTCTTGGCTTGCTTAACTTCTAACACAGTTTTCTTCCAAAAAAGACAACAGTCATTGAGCTTCTTCATCATCTTTTTGACAAGGGAGTTCCATGGAAATGGACTTATCAGCATGCAGAAGCCTTCAAGAACATCAAGAAGTTACTAATGTCTGACTCCATCCTCATCTGCTATGACAAACAGGCTGTTGATTGTTACTGTGATACATTGCCTTCTTGGAGCTGTTCTCAGCTATCCCTTGCCAGATGGAACTGAGGCACCTGTTGTCTTCTATTCAAGTACCTTAACATCCACTGAGAAAAACTTTGCATAAATTGATAAAGTACTTGCTATCATTGCTGCAGTCAAGATTCCACAGTTACATCTCTGGACATGTGTTTGAGATTCATACTGACCACAAGCCACTTCTAGGAATTCTCTCCAGTAACAAGCCAACACCTCCAGTCTGAGCACAGTTTGGCCAGAATGGAGAATCCAGTCCTCTATGTGTTGTCAGACTATTGCATTCTGATGCAGTACTAGACTCCTAAAGCTAGGCCTGGTTATTTCTTTAAAGTAGGTTGTTGTTTTTTTGATCCAGGCTATTATTGTGCTGGAATCATAAGTGTCATTATGTCTTACTCCATGTTGTCCTTTCTTTGTGACAAATGTTGCTTACTTCCCACCCTTGCTTGATTATTCTTTTTACCAGCTGTATTTGTGTTTGAAGAATGTGTTGCTATGCTTTCAGCTTTCCAACTCCACACCTCAGATGTTTCGCAACAATAATTTCTATTCTTTTTTTTTTTTTTTTTAATGTTGTTAACCCTTTACTAGCCACAGCCACCAAAGTGGGAACAAGAAACAACATCAAGGGCTGGATCGCAGCTTTGCCATATATCCTGTGCATAGGGTAGCGATGGCGCACTGTATCAGAAGTAACACAAGGAAGGAATTGTGCCTCAGAAAGACATGATTCCCTCCCTGTTTCATCCCTTGCTCTAGGAAATAATAATATATTAGTTGTCCATACCAGCAACACAGGCTGATCCAGCATGATGGGGTGGTCATGATGGGTGGGACTGTCCTTTAGTCTGATACAGAAAGTGTATAACCAAGTGAGGTGATAGTGTCTGTCAGTATGTCACCAGCTCTTGCAATTTTATCATGAGGCTTGTGTTTTCATGAGCCTTGTGATATTTGCTGTTTTTCTTAACGCCTCACCTCCTGGAGAGAGTCCGTTCTAGCCCTCTTGACTGTGGAGAAAAGCTTGAGAGGTGAAACCCAAAGGCTCAAAGGCCAGAAGGCCGACAAAAGCAGCTCAACATTTACTTTTTTATTTTAAACCTCATGGGTTTTTTTAAATCAATCCCATGAGTTTTGGGGCCTTGGCTCATGAGTGCTGAATGCTCGGATTGTTTGATAACACTGCTACCCAAAGTGCTAGTATCCGGAGAATGTGACAGCCGGTAGCCCCCACTGAGACCTAGAGGAACATTGTGGAGAGGAAAGGTGGAAAAAGTGGCTCGTTGTTTGTTGTTTGGAGAAATGAATAAATGGCTAGTGTTTAAATTGAACAGAAACCCGATTCCTCACCCCCTCTCTTGGCTCGCTGCAGGCAGGCGGAATAGTCCCTTAGTCTAAAGACTACATCTCCCAGAAGGCAACCTGGGTGCCCCTCCCAGCCGGCACAGTCTCTCCGCTTCTCCCTTCCCACCCTCCGGTAGAGGCAGCCGGACGGCGGAGCGCTGGAGGGGGCTACAAGTGCTTGTCTATGAGACTTTCCTAGAGCAGCCTAGGGAATGCAAGAATCACCTCCCGACTGGATGCAAAAATAAGAGCAAGGTAGGTGCACAGGGAATGTGGGCATGCTGCAAGGTAGATGAGCTGCTGCCTATGCAGTAGGGCTGGGTTATCATGTCTGCACTTGGCAGCTTAAGAAGCTAAGGGACCCGTGCATCTAAAAAGATGCTTTTTAGCCCTTGATCGGTTGTCACCCAAATACAGTTGAATCCAGATACTCTGCGATTATGTAGCTTGCGTTTTATAGCTCAGCAGATTCCCACTTGGATACAGAAAAGCCCCATGATTGAGCACTGTCCACTAGGGATATTAAAAAAAAAAAAAAAAAAAAAAAAAGCTATTGCATATTTAGTCTGTTACAGAAATTTCTTTAACAAACAGGACATTTGGCTTCAAGTGTTTTTTCTTTTCTTTTTATAATTAATGAATTGTAGACGGAGAAGTAACATCCTTCTTTGAGTCATCAGTCTTTGAGGCATAATTTCATTCTAAATGCTCTTAATCATACTGGAGATCTGCTAGAGGAAAGCACTGCTTTTCCCCCTGGGATTATCCGATTTCCACCAGAGAATATAGATCGTGGATTACTGAGCTACACAGGATTTGCCTGTATCTTTCTAATTACTCTGTGAATCTGAATTCAGGCTTCCTTATTTCGAAAAAGAGAGAGAGAGAAAAGTTGTTTGCTTTTTGTAAATACAATGTTAACTGCATGCTCTAACATTGTATAGGTGGTAACTACGATTATCCTCTTTATTTTAGATGGCTTATTGCCTTAATTGGATAATGGTGTCAAAGGTTGATTAGAGTCCCTAATAGATTTTGGATCTGCAAGAGGATTGCAGTTTTAAATGCTTGATTAAAACAATCGCGTTTGCTATTTTATCCTTGAACACTTGAGAGGAAGAACAGTGTTTGTGTTATTTTCCTATTGGCTTATTAATGTATCATGAGGGGTTTTTTTTACCCCCTTACTGTTTCGTTTGCATACTGAAAAGAAATGCATGTCAGAGGAAATTTGTTTAATCATTTAGCGGCTGAAACAAGCCATATTCCTAGCAAAATATTGGTTAGAGGATAGAAGATTGCACTGATGCAACAGCTTGTGAACCATGATATCGCTTGATTGTGTTGTTGACAGAGTATCCTGAAGCATGGCTTAGATTAGAAGTCGTGGCTTGCTTGAGAGGAGTTCTGATGGCTTGCATGGAGCTTCTGTACCTCACCAAGAAGGGCAGGCGATCGGATCTGTGCAACAATGTGGACTGGAGTTTGCATACCCCTCCTGATGAGCAGCAGCAGCATGATGGGGATGATCTGGGGGCTAGAACTGCAGCTGCGGGGGCAGCTCTCTGCTGCGAGAGGCACTGCAAGCCCACACAAAGAGCAGCCACAGCAGGTCCCACCCAGGCACCCCTTTCCTCCACTCCCACCCCCTCCTTCTCCCAGCAGCAAACAGCAGCATCAAGCAACATCCAGCTCTGCAGCCAGCCAGCTCACTTGGACGGAGAAGAAGAAGCAGAAAAGAGAGCCTGCTGCTGTGCCCAGGAACTGGAGATATCCTTTACTTATATGGATGAAAATGTCAATCTGGAGCATACAAGAAACCCCCCTTCTCCGGTGAAGAATTGCTGCCAGGATTTACCTCCCCAGCGTAGTTCCTGTAAAGAGATCCCACCCGGATGGGCTCATGATCCCGCCTCTCTGATCTCTGAGGAAGAAGATGACACAGGCTCAGAAGCTGCTTCAGGGAAATCTATAGACTATGGGTTCATTAGTGCCATCTTGTTCCTGGTTAGTGGGATTTTGCTAGTTATTATTTCCTATGTGGTTCCCAGAGATGTGACTGTGGATCCCAACACTGTAGCAGCCAGGGAGATGGAGCGACTGGAGAATGAGAGCGCTAGAATTGGGGCTCACTTGGATAGATGTGTGATCGCTGGGCTGTGTCTCTTAACTTTGGGGGGGGTGGTGCTGTCCAGTTTATTAATGATGTCCATGTGGAAAGGGGAGCTGTACAGGAGGAATAGATTTGCATCCTCCAAGGAATCTGCAAAGCTGTATGGTTCTATCAATTTTAGAATGAAATCCAGCACAAATGATAATACACTAGAATTATCATTAGTAGAAGAAGATGCATTTGCTATAGATATGCATGGTCATAATTTTTAAGGTAGCATTTCTACAGGAAAGTAAGTTCTATTAAAGAAAACAAAGCTAAAGATAGGTAGTAATGCAGTTTAAATGTCTTTCTTTAAACTCTGTAACTTTGCATTATATGGACATTGGTTTTTAGGGGAAACCTGCTAGGGATAATGTAATCAGTATCAGTGATACTTTCTCATTTAATCGACTGAATAAAAATACATTTGTGATAACCAGATTCCCCAAATGCTCCTTTATCATGTTTTAAAATATTCCCCCCTAGTTAATTTCTTAGTACCCCAATACAGAACACTAACGTTCTGCCACTTTTGGAAGCTGTTAATTATTACAGCCTATATAAGGATTATTAACAGTCTGTTTGGTAATATATTAAGGAAGGACCAGTAATCAAGTAGCAAGTCTGGTATTTAATCCCAGCATTTAAGGGTGACAGTCTCTTATACTTTCTTTCTTAAACTGAACCCTTTTTCCTGACATGAAAGCCCAGAAAATACCAGTAGTTCATCATGTATTCATTAAAAACACAGATGTCTCATTTAAAATTCTCCACCTTCCAGTTCACAAACATTCAGTTATCTCCAAATAATTGCATAATCAACAATGATTATTAAAAATGTGAAGTCTGGGTGAAGTACAGGGGACTGAATAGCTCAGGGCATGGGTAATAGGATTAAAAAGGACCTTTCACCCCTCCGACAGTAGTTCTGTTTCACTCCAGATCAGCAGTGACTGAAAAAAGTTAACTTCTGATGGCTTTTTGTGGCCTATGTGAAACAAGTCTAGTTGCAAGAGGACAGATGTCTGGGTAGAAAAACTGTCACAAATTGACACTAATTGACCTCCTACTTGGGGGTCTGGGGCTCTTGAAAAATATATTTTAATTCACCAAGACTGCCAGCTCTGCCCCTTTCACAATCAGTAAAAAAGAAAAAGAAGTTACATTCTACATGGGTCAAAGAAATAGCTTTCCGTGCTCCTCAAATCAGCAACCTACTTGATTTTTTTTTAAAGATATACTTCTATAAATAATTATCAGAAAATAAAGATTAGATACCTGGCAACCAGGCTGCCTGACACTGAGTTCATACAGTGTAGTAGATGGTCAAAGGAAGGTTATCAGTGAAGTCTATGTAGTCCAATGGCCAACAATTACATTCTGAAGGAATTTACTTGATTGTCAGACATTTTCAATGGAATGCTAAAGTAGATGCATTTTGTAACTTTTGTTTTGGGGCAAAAAATGGAAAGCGTTGTTGGTCAGATAGTATAGTTTCTAATGGATGGTGGCAAGAACAAATAGCAGCTCAGTCATACTATCCCTGACATTTTGGCGATGGAGCTTAAATAGACATTCATTGCTTGACTAATTGCCAACCCCAAGAATTAAAAAATCATGAATCCCCCTGAAATCATGAAATTTTGGTTAAAAATTGAGGATTTTAAAAAAAATATTTGAGGGGTTTTATTTGCCTTCTAGTATTTGAGCCCTTATGGTGCCTTCAAGGTATGTTTTTAAGCTTCCCTCTCTGCAGTCATGAGGGATAGAAACTTCTTTTTTTGAGTGAAAGCTGAGATTCTCATAACAACACTTGACTCCAGAAGCTAGGGCTGGAAGAAAAACACCTAATCTCATGAGATTCCTGACAAAATAATGAGAGTTGGCAGCACTGATTAGTGCCATAATTCTTGGGTCTGATTCTCCACTGCCTTTCACTTTGTGTAGTCATTTTCGGCAGTGCAAAGTGTTTTTAAAATGTGCCATTCTGATTTTGCACTGGAGTAAATGACTGTAATAGTAACAACACATAACTCTTACAGATCTTTTCCTCTCTTGACCTTAGTGTGTTTTACAAAGCAGGTTAGTATCATTATCCCCATTTCACAGATGGGGAAACTGAGGCACAGGACATTGAAGTGACTTGCCCAAGGTCACCCAGAAAACCAGGGACAGCTGAAACTTGAACGCTGGTCTCCTGAGTCCCACTCCAGTGCTCTATTCACTAAGCCACTCTGCCTGCCCTCTACAGGTTCAGGGTAACAGAGAATCAGCTCCTCCTCATCTGTCTCTGGAGTCTAAGGGTTTTTTTTTACATTGTCACCTCAGAGTCTGGCCAACACTCTGTCCATAGTCTTGCATGAATAGTGAAAATCATGAATGCCACCCTTTGCTCCTATGTGGAGAGTAGCCCACAGTGATAGTTGCATTGTCTTTGCAGAGCATGTTCAGAGTAAATATCTGCTTTGAAACATGATGAGGTGCTCCTAGAAGCAGACTGACAACAGCCTATGACTCAAAGCAGGAAAGGGGGAAAATACACTTGAACTATGCTCTGCTAATGGGCCTTCCCAGGCTGTGATTAAGTATGTCTGGGGATCAGCTTGTCTTCCATGGTCTTTCTTTTAATGCTTATCCATGTGATTGGAAAGAGTTTTTCATTCAATATGAAAGGTATGCAAATCCCTTCCTTCTCACACCCTTTGTTTTGGTGGGGATCAGGAAGGCATGATGAGAAAAAACATTGAATAACCTATTGTCAGCTGGCCCATTATGCCCTTCCCTCTGGCTGCTCACATCATGAGACAAATGCAGGAATTGTGTTTGGCATTTGCTCTTTTGTGGTTCAGTTAGTCCTCTGTGCTTGCCCTGGGTTTCCCCTCATACATGGTACCTGTGGGATAACATTTACCCAGTTAATAGATTTGAACAGCCTAAGGAATTTATATGAATTTCAAAGATTGCCCCCTCTGATATAGCACCCGTCTTCTAGACAGCCAGAAGGATCTGAATTTATTCCTATCTTCCACTGTTTGCTTATTTGGTATTTGTAAGTAATTTCATGTTGTGGCAGTGCTTTAATGCTGGACCCGCTGAGAGGTGGCCCTTCAAGTCTCAAGGCATGCAGACTGCCCCACTAAAGTGTGTCTATACTGCACACTAAGGCCAGGTGCTGACTTGAGTCAATCCATTCACACACAAATCAGTCTGACTTGGGTCAGCAAGTACTCAGGACCCCAGTCCTAGGACCCTACTAGGAGGGTGGGTCAGAGCCTGAGTCCCACTGTGACTTGGGTTCAACCCCTGTCATTTTGCAGTGTGGACACACGTCAAGCCTCAGACCCGAGTCAGAAGATCTGCGTAGTGCAGTCTAGATGCATTAACCCGGTTGTGAGACCCAGTCCAACAACTGTAAACCCAGGTTTGCAACGCAGCATGGATGCTCATATATGGACTTGAAAACACTGAGTTAACAAGCCCAGGTCCTACAGCCACCCCCTTACAGATAGAGGTGATTTCTCCTGGTCTGATTTGAAGCACATTGACGAAGCAGAGTGGGGGAAGCTTGCTCTCTGGTTGCCCATGCTGTACTTAATGTATGGATTGATAGAAGTAAGTCATCATTCTTCAGGGATGTAAATCTGGCACTTTTCATGTGGACCAAATTGTTTAGGGTGAGATCTTAGGTGCAGGCCCGAGCAAAGGGTATTGGCAAATTTGGGAGAGCCTGTGACTCAGATAATACCTCCCTGCATGCTCCTCGCTCTCAGGCTATGTCTCCTTTGCAGTCGAACATGCACATGCAGACATACTCGAGCTAGCTTTAATTTAACTAGTTCTGGTACCAACAGCAGTGAAGCCGTGACAGCATGGCTATGTGATCTGGACTGCAAACTAACCCTGACAGTCTAACAGGCGATTAACACAGAACTCAGTATTGCCCATTAAAAGAGTCCGTCGCTCCCCCCCCCCCCCCGCCACACACACACACACACACCCAGTTAAGGATTTGTGACTAATGCTAAACATTTGGAAACTGAATGAAGCCCTCTGTAGACTATCACCAAAGAAAAGACTAACACAAAATGATGCTTAGTTCCATTATAAGTTTTGGTAACTCCTGTTTTTCCAGGCACAGCCAGCTTTATGTCTCACTGCCATCCTCTACAGCCAGAAGAATTAATTTTAAAATCTCTTCTAGAAAGCTCTGTTGGGTTGTTGCTGTTTTTAATATGTTTACAGTTTTTAATTCTTGATAGTCCTTTTAAATGGTCTGTAATAACCAGTGTTTACTAAACAGGAAAGTAACTGATTTAATTTTGTAAATCTGCATTTTGAACTGCTAAAGACAAAATGTTACAGTTATTGTGGGCTTTTCGATAGTGCGTCTGATGCCTTATTATAACAGTAGTCGTATTCTGTACAGGTGTAAAATAAAAAAATTGTAACATTAATCTTTTGTCATTGCTGTGGTTTCTTCCCTTTGCTGAAACTGTATATAACAGTGTTGATTTCTCTCCATGCTACCAAACAACACATCTGGTTAAAAGGATTATTTTCAGTAACATTTTTCCTTCACGCCTCTATTTAAGGCATGATCCCACACTATTCAAGTCAATCGAAGTTATGTCATTGATTTCACTGAAAGCAGGAGTAGACACTTAATCCCAACAAACGGAAGCACACTGATATGGATCATGCCTTGTAACATTGCTTCTAATAATTCGTATGGCTTGCCCAGGCACAGATATAGGGCCTTATCCTGCAGCTTTTACTCTACCAAAAACCAAATAGGAGTGCCACTTCTTGATTTAGATTGAAATTGGGTCAGGGACTGTCGTCTTCGTCACTTGTTTGTACTGTTGCCCCATTTTTTTATCTAAGTGGTTAGTCAAAGTTTGGGGCCCTGGGGATGTTCCACGTGGGAGTAGAATTGGTGATAGGTAATTCTTTGATGTAGTTTTGTTTACTTACAAAGAATGTACAAAGTCCTGTTTCTCTGAATTCAGAAGGAATCAAATAGCATGAAACAGCTTCTTTTGCTCACAGCACCAGGAACATTCTTATCAGCCTGCACCCTTGACCCAAAAACCTTTCCCCTGTTTCTGGCTGTCACTCTACCCAAAACAATACTCAGCAAAAGTTCCATGGGGGGTTCACATATTCCTTTTGTCTTAGGTTGGGGTTTACCCTTAATTACATTAGTTGAAGGCTGAGTTCACACCTATCAATCTCAATTAGGTTTTAACTGAACCCATAACAAGGTTCTACCTAGCTCATAACTGCCTAACATGATAAGGCTCTGGTCCTTGACTGGGTTCTTGGGCACTACTGCAGTAGACATAACATTAATCCTTGGTGTAATTCTGACCTGAGTAGAATTGCACTAGGGGTTCATTTAGCCCATTTGTACATCCTATGGCAATTAAGAGTGAAGGAAGTTGGTGTATTTATAGATATGACAAACCATCCTTTAAAGACTTAGAAAGCTTTTTAGTGAGAAACAAATACTAAGTTCACTGCTACTGCTCTTAAAGGGCTGTTCATCTAACTCTGATCTCCTTTTTACATTTGAAGGACTTCCTATAATGTATGCTATTAAATGGAACTCTTTATTTTCTGAGCATAAGTGCTCCAAGGTCGGAAATGCTGCAGACTGCAATGACGTGAGCCATCTCTTATTGCTGTCTGAAACAGTGGATGTTATTAATTTGCATCCTTTTAATAAAAAAAAGACAAGACAGAAATTGCTTCTTTGAAAAGAATCTGGTTAATTTTTTTTTGTACAAATATATATATGTTTTTCTGGATATAGTCAAATAATGTACATTTTATTAGATTTTTCAGTATGAATATTATAAATATACAATTAAAATTTCTAATATAAGGAGTCTGCATGCAGTGGTTGCATACAATTTTCTGCTCACTTCTGAGAAAATTCTTCCACCTCTAAAGATGCTACTCAGGATGAGTATTCTGAGGAGTTCCATTGAAATCAGCTAGACTACACATTTGAGAAACTGCTCCCCAAACTGAGTAAGGGGGTTGCAGTCTGACCCAAAATATTTTTCAAAGTCTGTGGTCCAGTTTCTGCCACTCTTACAATGAGTAGTTCTTTACTCTGTGAGTACTTCTGGTGGAATGTAGGGGACTACTCAAGAAGCAGTATGAATAGTAATTCCTAGCTCTTTTAGAGCACTTTTCACTAGTAGATCTCAAAATGCTTTACAAAGGAAGCAAGAATCATTATCCCTATTATACAGATGGGGAAACTGAGGAACACAAAGATTAAATGATTTGCCCATTGTTACCCAGCAGGCCAGTGACTGAGTCAGGTACAGAGTCCAGGCCTCCTGAGTACTAATCCAGTGATCTATGAAGAGGGGTATCATAAGATGCCCCTAAAACATCTGTGTTCAAGAAGAACTGCAAGTATTTGCAATTTTTATTAAAGAAAGTCTTCAGTTTAGAGCACGTTCAGCAGCAAACACTTCCAAGCAAAATCAGCCCAAATCATGTCTTGCTAAAGCGTAGTGAACTTGTGATAAAGTTTTTCCTTTTCATGATTAAGGAGTTTGTATTATGATAAACTCTTTTAATGTTTCCCAAAAAAAAAAAATCAATTGGCTTCCATTCCAATAGTAAAACGTGTATTTTTACATCAGCTTTTCTGCTCTAAGAAGCCTCTGCTTTGATGGATTTGTACACAAGGAAACTCAGCTATTGGTGAATAAAACATTTCCAGAAGAAAAATTGATTAAGTCCCTTTTGAAGAGTAAAAAAAATCAATTCTTCCCATTAAGAGTATCTAAAATATATTGTTCAGCTAGAAATGTAAATAAAGTCTCTTATTCAAGAGTCCCCTACTTCAGTCCATCTATTAACAAAACAAGACTGAGTTGGTCCCTTTATCGTGAAAAAAAGATGAGTTCAGTTCAAATCAAAACATAACACAACTTCTGACAAATTAATCAAAGCAACTGCATTGCAATATTAATAATTCCAAGTAGCTTTTCTGTTTTGGTGTTACCTTCTTCAAGGATTAGTTGTGAACTCGGTAAGAACTGGTAAGAATGGTGTTGTGTCCTAACTATTCGGAGCTTCTGGAATGAGTCACAGAGATGCTGTATATAGTTTTAAAGCAGGATTCCACAGATACTAGTTTAATCCTGCAGTTCACCAAACACATCATGCAGCTTCTCTCTTTGTACTAATTGCACATCCCAGTCAAAACCAAAGCACGAGATGGACTTGTGTGTCCCAGCTGCTATACTCAATATTCTAAAAGATCAGTTTGGATCATAAAATGAATTCTCCACAAACACTACATTCCTCATTTCCACAAACTTTAAATTAACAATAATAATTAAGTTCATGGCTTTGAAATACTGCCATTTTCTACATAAAATACAACAAGCATAGGATAAATGAAACAATGTCAAAAGTTCGATGATGGTCAACATGTCCACAGAAAACACAGTCACTTATGCTATGTAGTCCTTCAAAAGCACTGAAGGCTGATGGCTATTTCTTTTCGAGTAACGGTGACTTTTTGCCTCTGAAGCGGAGCTGGTTGACTCCTCACTTGCCTTGGAGAGAGTGCAGGGGGTGCAGTCTCTGTGAGGTTGTCATCATCATCATCTTGCAGAGTAGGAAAGTAATGAGTGCCATAAAGTGGCTTGATGTGTGATGCATTTTGAGTGAGTGACTTTATGGGATCCTCTTTGAGCGGTGACCATCATACCTTTGATCACTGTGAACTTGTAAGGCTCAGGATAATAGGGCATAGAGAGTTTGTTGTGAGGCTGAAAGTTTTTGATAAGAACTACATCTTCCACATTGAAAGATGTGGTCTAGGCACGTCTGCACTGTCAACATATATTTTTTAATGATGAGCTTCACTTCGCTGTCCTGTTCAGGTTCATCATCTGCTCTTATGTCAACTTGTGGCAATTTTGTTCTTAGCTGCCCACCAAACAAGACAGTTGGTGGCTCCATGCCAGTTGAAAAGCAGGGAGTGGTTCAATAATTATAAAGGAAACAAAATAACTCCTGTTTCACATTCAATCTGTCAGCTGCAGCGATCCGTGGTACTTTCTTGAGTGTTCGCATAAGCCTCTCAGCTTCTCCGTTGGCTTGTGGCCAGTGCAGAGTAAGTTTACAATGTATGAAACCAAGATACTCTGCAAACCGGGTGAACTGCAAGCCTTGAAAAGGAGAACGATTGTCAATTTTAGTAATAGCTGGTATGCCATAGGCTGACAAAATCTTGTCTAGTTTGGGTATAACAGCATTGGTAGAAGTAGTGCTGACCATTTCAATTTCTTGGTAATGAGAATATTGTCTATAACAATCAGTAAATGTTTTCCATTAGGGAGATCACAAAAATCCATGCTAACTTCTGTCCATGGAGACGTGAACAGAGAAGAAACGTAGTGGAAGAGTGTGATTTTCCAGAACTGCTGCTTGGTCTATTCTGCAAGACTTAATGTGAATTTCAGTGAAACTATCAATCCCAGGGAACCAGACTTTTTACCAGAGCAGGATTTTTGTTTTTAACCAGTCCCTGGTGACTTTCGTGAGCCAAAACAATTGTGTGATCCCACAACAAACGCAGAATAACAAGTCTTGTATCTCAGAGTAGGTGGTCATCATCCGTGACAATAAGTTCACCTTTAATGTGGACAAACAGTTGTAGAACAACTTGTTTCAGAAGCCAAATGTGTAGGCTATGCGGACATTCTTTCCATTGACCACTTTGAATGGTTTGGATGACCATTTTGAGACATATGTCAGACTCTGGCTGTTTTCCTTTGTCATAACAGGAGAATTTTTTAGGA
Organism: Emydura macquarii macquarii; assembly: GCF_026122565.2. Lineage (NCBI taxonomy): Eukaryota > Metazoa > Chordata > Testudines > Chelidae > Emydura > Emydura macquarii. Next base: position 12,198,994 of record NW_027130520.1, on the reverse strand, counting down.
ATGGTGTGTGAGACAAGGAAGTTTACATATGCTTTTTGCTTTCTCTGTAGTGTTGTGATTGTTATCTGTTTTGGGATTAGGGTGCCTGCAGAGGTAGTCAGCTGGGTTATACTTTTCAGGCTGATAGGTCACTCTGTAGTCATAACTTGCAGTTTGAGCATCCATCTCTCAAAGCAAACTGATAGGCAAAAAAAAGGGATTGTTGAACATAGGTTCACGGGGTTTGTGATTATTTAGACGAATGAAATGACATCTGTAAATGTATAAATGAAAATGGGAACATCCCCATGCTACAGCAAGAGCTTGTCTTTCTTGCTGAGAGTATTGTTGTTCAGTGAGTGAAAGAACCTGCTGGCATAAGTGGTGTAAATTTGACCACACTGGTCAACCTGTGTGAGGACTGCTCCTAATCCAACAGGGCTGGCGTCTACTAAAAGTTGAGTTCTCGTGCTGGAATCAAAAGATGATATGACTATATCACAGGTAAGGGATTTCTTTAATTCCTCAAATGCATTTTGATGTTCATCTGACCAAACTGATATTTGATCTTTCCTGGTTAGATCTCTCAGAGACTGCATGATAGTTACTAAACTTGGAATGGATCTGCCACAGTAATTTGCAAGGTCTAGTGGGGTTTGTGGGCACTGTGGAATTGTAAATGTCCTTTACTTTCTTAGAATCGGCTGAGATGCCATCTTTGGAGATTGTGTATCCAAAAAATTCTAATGTGGGTTTATTGTGCTCACATTTATCTGGGTTTAATGTGAGATTCTGCCCCTGCAGTCATTCCAAAACAGCTGCTAGTTGAGTGTTGTGCTCTTCAGATGTAGTGCTAAATACTAATGTCATCACTCACATTAAGAACTCCAGGGATTCCAGCTAGTAACTCACATATTGTGTTTTGAAATATTTCTGCAGCTGAAGAAATGCCAAAACTGAGTCATTTGTAGTGGCATAGACTCATATGTGTCATGAAGATTATGTACCTTGACTCAGGATTGACCTCAAGTTGATGGTATCCTGCTGTGAGATTGAGCTTGGAGAAGAATTTTGCTCCATTCAGATCTGCAATAATATCATCTACAGTCAGAGTGATGTGTTTCCACTCATACCTGATGGCCCGATTGGGTAAACACAAATTCACACACATTCGGATTTTTCCTGGTCGCTTTGGTTTCTGGGTCACTGTAGGGGAAACCCCTGCTCAGGGGCCTTCCACTTCCTCAGTGATGTCAAGTGCTTCCAGGTGTGCTAATACTTCTTCCACTAGCTTTCTGACAAGGAAAGAAATGCATCTGTGTGGTAGAGCTATGGGCCAGACCATGTCATCACTGTGAAGTTTTATTTTCTCTCTCTTCAAATTTCCTATTCCTTTGAACATGTCCTTATGAAACTGGAGGAGCTAATTTAGCCTGCTAGCCTGTACCATTTGAATCATCTGAATCAGTCTTATGCTGTGGCATAACTAAGCAATGTATCTGTGGCATTAGTCACCATGTACGTTGGACTGGTAACAGACCTATGCTTAAATACAAAATGAACTGAGAATACACCACACATTATCAGTGTGTCTGGATTTCCACAGGGACACACTTTTTCTGCTGTCAGTTGTAAAAGCAGTTTCTGTGACATGGCTTCATACACACTTGGTCCATCACATTCAGTGATGTACCAGTGTCAGTTAAAACTTCAGTCTCATATCCTTGTGGCGTCATCGTTGCACAATGTGCTTGGAAGACTTTGGTGTTTTGGGGAATATTGTGAAAACATAAGAGCTGTGATCTTCTGAGGAGTCAGCTTCAAGTACATTCACTCAATCTTGATGTCTCTGTTGGAAATTTATCTCAACCCTGTGAAGGAACAATAGATCTACAGACCTTTGCTTGGTAGTTTCATTTTTCCACTGGTACGACAAGAACGGGCAAGCAACTTGTTTTCACGTTTGTAGCATTTTACATTTGTCATCTTTGGTTACTGCCTTGAAAATGTCACATTTGATTCCTGATTGAGTTCTTAGTGTGGAGTGCATGTGCCATCTCTGTACTTGTTGCGAGGTTTCCTTGTTCTATTTGTTGAGCATATGTTTATAATATCTCATTTACTTGAGGAGTGTCCAGTATTCTGACAAGTGTCATCTAAGGGTCTTGGAGAATTTGTTTTTTCAGTTTAGCTGACAAACATCCTCGTATTATCTGCCCTCTTATCTCATAATCAGCATTTGTGAACTCATATGAAGTCACAAGGCAACGTAAGTGGGCATGGTACTCATCCATGTTTTCCCTTTCTTGCTGATGTGCTTGCCAGATTGTATGTTGATTGTAGTCAATGTTTTTATGAGGTTTTAAGTACCTTGTGAGTGCTTTTTTGCTCTCTTGTGGTCTTGCTCTCCCTACCGTTAGAAAAAATTTTAAAATATGGTTCATTCACTTCCTGCAAAGTGTAGGACCATAGTATATTTAGTGGTAGAGTCATCTTACTTCATTGCAAGAAATAGATTTTCTAACCTTTCAAGTCAGTGTTCCCATCTGTGTCACAGAGTGGAATGAGATTCATGGACAGGAAACTCAGGGAAGTTTGGAAACTTTTTTTTTTTGAAGGTAAGACTTGGGTATTGCAAAGCGTACCATGTGCAGCTGTGGGAGATGAAGTAGACCCTTGATAGATTTGTTGTCACAACACCTTGGTTAGCAATGTACTGTGTATGCTGTTTTGTATTTTTTGTTTTTAATTTAAGACAGACATATTCAGGCTGATACAGACCAGAGGATATGCCACATTCAAAATGGCTGCCACCACACTTCTTGGTTGACAGAGCAAGGCACAATCACTGCAAAGTGCTGATTGCAGCGTGGCAGGAAGATTATTGTTTCTATGGGCAACGTTGTACAATCTAAAAAATTCAACAGCTAGAAAGAGCTCAGACTTATTTTTTCTTTTGTTGTGGTCTTTTTTGTTCATTTGTTTTGTTTTCTAGTTCTTGTTGATCCTTGTCACCAAAGTTGCATCCTAACTGATTAGGAGCTTCTGGAATGAATCACACAGATGCTGTGTACAGTTTTTAAAAAGATGCCACAGACCGCTGGTTTAATCCTATAGCTCACCAAACATGTCATGCAGCTTCTCTGTTTGTAGCTAACTGCACTACTCAGTCAAAACCAAAACTTGGGATGGACTAACATGATGTAACTGCTATTTTCAGTACTCTAAAACAGTGGCTCTCAAACTTTCCAGACTATTGTACCCCTTTCAGGAGTCTGATTTGTCTTGCATACCCCTAAGTTTCACCTCACTTAAAAACTACTTGCTTAGAAAATCAGACACAAGTTCACAGCACACTATTACTGAACAATTGCTTACTTTCTCATTTTTACCATATAATTATAAAATAAATCAATTGAAATATAAAGATTATACGTACATTTCAGTGCATAGTATATAGAGCAGTAAGAACAAGTCATTGTCTGTATGCAATTTTAGTTTGTATTGACTTCGCTAGAGCTTTTTATGTAGCCTGTTGTAAAATATCTTGATAAGCTGATGTACCCCCTGGAAGATGTCTGCGTATCCCTGGCCGAGAACCACTGCTCCAGAAGACCAGCATGGATCTCTGAATGGATTTTCCACAAACACTACAGTTGGTAAGGAAGTACCCAAACCATAAAATAATAATAAGAATAAAAAGAATAATTAATAATAGTAATAAAGGGAGAGGGAAGAGCAGAGTGGCAGAAAGAATATGAATAGATTCAATTTCTGTTTGTTGTCTTTTGATCTCTTATACTACAGAGCAATCTCAGAATGCCTTCATCAGGAATTAGTAAAGGAAAACTGTGACTTTGGGCCTCTCCTTCAGCAAGGGGTATCCAGCAGTTATACCACCCCAAGGGCAACCCAGAGAAACAACTGTGAAACACGGTCAATTTTTTCACTTTTTCCCCCCACACACCCGCTTGCCCCAAGGGCAAGTATTCTACATCAGCTCTTCAGGAGGTACAGATTTGTAATCCTGCACTAGTTCAGCAGTACTGGTCAGCCTGGTGATGGGGAAAGAGTCAAGACTCCGTCCTTTTCCTGCTCCATCTGCTCATCCCCCACCCAGCTCTCTGTCTCTCTCTCACATGCGCACACACAGCGATCCAGGAATATGTGGATTACTGTTTGCCCCCTTGTTCCCCTGTGTATTATTGTAAAGATGAGTCACTCTCAGCTCACCCAGAGAATGCCTCCAACCCCATCCTTCTTTGTTCCCTTTACACCAAAGGCGTCTGGCAACAGATTTATCCCAGTGGAAGTCCCCTCGCACAGGGGGAATGGGACATCTCTGTCATCTGCATGAATGAAGAATCTGGCCCTGAGTTTTTAGCAGCATGTTAGTTAACCTGTTATAACTCAATATAGTTTCACAGCGCAGACAGAGCCACAATGTTGCTTTTTGTACCATTATGTTAATTTCTGCTTAAAGCTCTGTGCCCAAGCCATGCCACAAGTTGATTTGCCAATGAAGTGCCTCTAATCCCATGCAATGTACAAGGTTCCCAAAAAATAAATAAAGGCAAATCACTATATGTCATCATATGGCACTCTGTGTTGTTTGACCTTCCAAAACACAATACTAATGTAGAATAGAGACTATACTAGGAACACATGACTTTAGCTTGCCTAGTGTATCAAATGAGAAAACAGTGTTATGGAGATTTGAAACATCTTTTCACTTATACTTCAAGCTCCCCGCAGCAGAGGATATTGAAGATAGTCTCAGCAGCAAAGCGGGTAGACAAAAATCAATGTTTTACTGTGCTGAAATGCTTCTCGTTCTGGCTCCTGTTTAAGTGGCTTGTACAAACCTTTCAAACCATATTGCCAGCAGACTGAGGAATTATATTTTTAAAATGTTGGAAGATAATTAATAGAGAGTTTAACCCCAAGAGCAGTGCAACCTGCCAAATCAACTTCATTCATCGTATGGGCCTGTCTGATGGCCTTAGTTTGAGTTGCACTCTCTCCTGTGAGCAGTCCCATTGGATACAATGGGAGTAAGGGTTGCAGAATTAGGCCATTACTGAGCCATTGCAAGAGTGGAGAGAGAGCAATGATTGTGTCCAGCTCTTGAGCAAAGACGGAGGGATACTGGAAACCATTCCATTTACACCCTCAGACAGGGACCAGGCAGTACCAGTCCTGGGGCTCAGGGAAGCACAAGGACAGTGCAGGACTAGTGCCATGAGCTACCCAAAAGGGGCAGGGAAGGGTGGAGAGGAGTGATTACTGGGTATTTGAATGGGGAATGCACACTGTTAAAGGGTAGAGCAGAAGTGGCTCCCCAGCATGTTTCCCAGCATGCTGGGGGACTCTCTGAGGCAGTTGGAGCCATGCTGTTGCGCACCATCTTCACCATAGGAAAGTGGCCTGAACCTTTAATTACCTATAATCGCTATCTGGGCGACTGAACGTAACAATCAACCTCCCTTTTGAGCGTTGTCACTAACTAGGATTTGGATGTTGCCATATCATGTGCGAGAAGAGGAAGAGGGGACATTCTACAGAATGCAAGTTAGAGGTAAAATTATTCAGCCTCAAATGGGAAAAAGATATCACTTATCAGACAGTATAATCCTTGCCTTGATTTCTGGAATGGGAAGTTCCTGCAAGGAATGTCAAAAAGCATGTCCTAAATATTTACAGCATTGATTTAAAGAGGTGTAAAACTTGATGTATCCAAATGGCTCTCTTTTGGCTTCACATCTGAGGTGACTCAAGTTCATAAATTATTTCTACTTGTGCTGTTGCTTCTTTACATTTTTATCTCAAAGAAAGCCAGAGTGCTGCATAAACAAGCTATATATAGCACCACTTAAATGCAACAACCTCTGGGTGGGGGGCAGCAGCCAACAAATACAGGTGCAAGCAGGAGAATTATGAGCTCAGATACCAGAGTAAACCTGTATTCTTAAGAAGAGAGTCAAAGTTTCTTTAATTTCCACATGGAATTCATTTTACAAACTATCCTCTGAGAGACCTACACTTGAAGCATGGTTGTGACTTGGGCTATATGCTCATACAAGGGAGTAACAATTCCCCTTCCACTCCCACCCCTTTTTCAGGGCTGTGGCTTGAGTCACCATAAACAGCATAGTCCTCAGCTAAGTTTCCTTGCAAAGATGTAATGCTGAATTCAGGCTGTGGAGGATCAAGGTGAAAAATAAATGCTAGAGTCAAGAGCCTTCATGGAAAATGCCCCACTAGCAGCTACATTCTGTTTAAAATGCTGCTGAATTATACAAAGTTGTGGTTGAGACAACTGTAAACTACATTCTTTGTGTTATCGATATTGTAGATATCTGTAGTAATTAATATGCATGCATGTATGTAACTCACTGGTCAGTATGTACTACAAGTCCTGGTCTGTGCCTGATCCCCAGAGGATGTGAGTCTGTTACAGCCCTCAGCTGGAGAGCCTGGCTCTTTAGCTCAAGCTGTAGAGGATCACGTTTTTAGCTCTGGAGGTACCAACATAATCTACGGTGTTGGCCAATATGGTGGCCATTACATGTTTATAAAAGGGAGGGATTTGGGCCAGCTTCTATTTTAATCAAGCCATTTTGGCCATCCACAGTTTTATATACATTTTTCGATTTGCAGCTTGGTGAAAATAAACATATTTTGAAAGAATAGAAAAAACCCTCATTTTTTGTTTTTTCTGAAGTCTATGAATGAGTCCAGTGAGAACAAACTAGTGGAATGAGGAGCTAGTCAGCACATTATCAGGTAAGTATAGGGATGACATCATATAAATAGCTACCGTGAATAATTTACTGGGCTCCTAGACTGAACTTTTTTGTGCTGAACTTAATTTAGTTAGTTTGCCTTTGACTGAGGTGGCTGTTGCAGTACTGGAGATGGAGTTAGAACATATGTAAAAAATAAGAGAAAAATGTATTTACCAGTACAAAAGCAATTGGTTATGGGAGTTTTGTGGCTGTTTACTTCTTTCCTACCATAATAAGAAAACAATTTACTGAAGTAATGAATTAGTCATTTCTTATGCCAATAAACCAAATTATAGTCAATAACAAGGGGGGATTTCTCCTCTTGAAAACAGTGGGATCTAGTCAAAAGATATGTTTTCTAACCATGTTCTGCTCTCACCAGGCTCCCACCCCCTTTTTATTGTGACTGACGGGACAATGATTCATTAGACACCAATGCTTTCCTGAGCTAGCAACTGTGGGCCCTATCCTGTGTTCACGGAAGTCAATGGCAAAGATTTCATTGACACTGGTGGCATGGGATTGGCCCGCAAATCTCTCTCCCATCACATATATCCCATTTGCGAGTAAAATATGAGTTAGCAGTTAATTTGAGGCTATTCTCTGGACATAAGATAATCACTTTATGCCAGGCTTTTCCACAGGCTCAAACCACATCCCTCAGAGTCTCAGAGACTCGGCTGAGAGGACACACACTAGGGAACATTCTACTTCATCAGAGCAGGCTTATGGTTCGGCCGGTAAGGGAGGCTTTGAAAGGATTGAGCCTTTGGAACTCTCTCTGAGTTGCTGCTGCTCCACAGGGAACCCCCTATCCTCCCACCGCCACTGAATAATTTATACAATCTAAACCACTGGAAGGAGGAGCCAATTACAAGAAAATATTTTCCTAGTGACTTACCATACAAGATTCTGTTCTCTGTAGAGGTGCTGTATAGGAAGGACATTTTTTCAGAAAGGCAAGAATGTCTCTTCATCTTGCTTCTAAGTATGGTCCGAATTTACCAGAAAATGTCTACACCTTCCCAAACAAGAGTTTAGCTCTCTATCAAGCTGACATCTGATTTTTTTTTTAAGGTTTGGGTTAGTTGGGCTAAGTCACACTGATATAAGATCAAATGGCACAGACCTGTGACAGACCAAGGGTCTGTTCACTCTCCCTTCAACAACTCATAGTGGGGGAAAGTGGTGGCTTATATAGGGAATTTGAATCCTTGTGGACTTCAGATGCTTGGAACAAGATTCCCAGCACAGAAGTGTATAACATGGTGGCTAAGCATGCCATGTTCCCCCTCCAGGGGCTCATCCACACAGGGGATAAGAGCCTACTACTGCCAACAGCTAACATAGTTACTCCTGTAATTCAAGTTTTGGAGGCCTGTGTATTTGAGGGTGAAAGCCTCCGCTTCTATCCCTATCATTGATTCATGATACCATGAAATGCAACTCCTTGTGGGGTGGAAGTTGTTTATTGTTCAGTTCCTAGCACCCTGCATATCTGTAAAGGGAGAAAGAAAATTTAGCCAAGGACTCTGGAGTAATGCCCCACTCCTATGGCAACGTGCTGTGGGATGTTTAACAGTCATGATGAGCAGAAAGGACTTCAGGTTTTAAGGTCTCTTCTGAAAGATCTACAGAATGCTAAACTTTATTACCAGTCCCTTCCCTTTCTTCATTATCCACAGATTTTAGCTTTTCTTCTCCATATCCCAGGATATCAAGCCCCACTTGATTAGTTTCTCCTTATTTACTTTCTCCTCTCATCTTGCAACCTAACCTTCTGTTCTCCTTCAGACGCTCTTCTCTTGCTAATTCTATATTATTACATTACTTACTCATCCTTCACAATCTCCATGGTGTGGTACTCGATGTGTTGGTAGATGCTGTCACCGGTATTTATCAGTGTAGGCTGCGTGCGTGTGTCCCTGTGTAGATGCTGTCCCAGCTCTGGCCAGGGAACTGAGACGGCTCTCACGATCGAATGAGTCGACACGACCACAGATTAGCTGAGTAACGAAGGCGCCCAAGCGAGGTTTATTGCGTGCGGCACAATGAGAAATGACTTACAGAGTATCTCTGGGTCAGTTTCATATTGGCGGCGTTACAATGGTCTCGGCCCAACGGCGGGACTTTCCGTTATCCCCTAGACCGGACACCGGTATTCCCTCTGACATCCTCTTTTATACACTGTTACATACACTTTCGGTCTGCCCCCTTTCACGTAGGTAGTTGCCACCCTCCTGACATAGTCTAATACCACCTTTTTCCGTTGATTGGCTGATTTGGGCACCGCCACTCCATGTATCATTTCTACCCATAAAAGTGTCATTTCAGAGAGTTAGTATCTTGGTACCTCTTATACCCACTACATATTTTAGTAATATTTTGGCAGTCTTACAACCTTGCAGAATCAGCACTTTCCTATACCAGTCTCAGTTAACTTGAGTGACCCCTTATACTTCTGTTCACTCGGCTTTTTCCATTTAGGCCTTAGCCTGTTTTACAGGCCTTAAGCTCTCACTTCTTACTACACATGCTAGCATGCATCGCATGCAAATCCTGTACTTATTGTATTACATCATACACGTCTGCTCTCTTGATGAAATAAGTGTATTTCTTTTGGTTCATTAGCTAATTAAACTAATCACCAGTAGACCTTAAAATGGCTATTAGCTTCCATTCTTTTTCATTCATGTATCTTTAGTAGCAGCAGCTGAACAGACAGGAACATCTACGCTGCAGAGAAGTTGATTTTTGGATGCTTTTGCAAGCACTGAACAGTCTCACAATAGTAACACAGAAGTCTGCCTCAAATATTTTATAATATTTGGGAAATTTTTGTTGAGATAAGTGAGAACCCCACTTGGAGTTTACAGGCTTCTAGAGCTAGAGATTGAGCCACTAGGGAGTGGAGCCTACCCAAGGGACTACAGTAATAATGGTTGTCAGAGCCCTCTGACACCATTTCCCTGGATGCTGGAGTCACAGGTGGGGACGTAATGGACTAGAAACGCCCTCTGAGACCAGTAGGGAGGCTTCTTCATGAGGTCATATGGACAGTTTGCTGAACCAGGGTTGCTCATCCCCCTCCGTGGGAGGGGACAGCCTGACATAGAGACAAAGCAACTAGCTTCAGTTTCAGTTTCGAGCTTTGAGTTTGGGAGCTAAGAGAGAAGCAGAACAGCTCAGGGAGTCTCTGATTAGCTCCCACAAATGAAGTCTTTGAAGTGCTGTGGGATCTAGTGCATGGGACAGGCAGTTCGTCTCCGCAGACATCAAAGTGGCAGCAATCAGGCACTGGCTACTGCGAACCGGCCACCGTGTTCCATACCAGTGAGCCAGGAGAAGACCCTGCCTCATCCAGGGGTGAAGACCCTGTATGAGTGTGATGGAATGGAGATACTCCTAATGTTTCCTGAGTGCTGTGTGCGTGCCTCAGTTTCCCCCATATGTTACTCATGTATTTCGGCGATGGGACCCGAGTGAGTGATCATTGCCAAGATCACTAAAGGGTGGATGGGCCTTCCCCAGCCACATGTATGCAGCCATAGCCAGACCCCTCAGCCCTCCAGGGTCAAACCAGCTGCAACAGGTTGTAACATCTTGCCTGGGACAGAGAGAAAGGACTGGGGAGGGGCAAGAGAGGCACGTTTGGGTGGTGGCAGGGTGGAAGGGCGGTCCCCCAAGAGGGGTCAGGGCCCGAGAGTGTGAGCCCTGAGGCTCTCCAATTGGTTGCTGCTGTAACTTCTAATTAATCTGCTAACCAAGTCTTTCTACGCTGTGATCCTGAGAACTAATAAACCCTTCTAACTTCCACGCTCGCTGTGAATCGCTTCTGACTGCAAGGCGGAGCACATGGCCCCTTTGAAGGCATGGAAGAACTCCCCAGGATCCCATCCAGGGAGACCCACGGGGGGGGGCTCAAGGGGAGCAGGGGTGCTGAGCCCTCTGAGGCCAAATTCAGGAGGCGACTGCACTGATGTGTGGAGACCTGAGAGGGCCGACTCCGAAGCACTAGAGTCCTGACTGGCTGCACCCCGAGTGGTTCCAGAGCGCTGTTCCTGGGGACTCCGTCACAGTGAGGGCTCCTTTTTTGTTTGTTTGTTTAGGGCAGCCAACGTTCTCCAGACTCATCTTCAGTGTACCAGCTGCCTGGAAAGGTGCCAGAGAAAGAACTGGGAAGAGTTGTGAATGTTGGAAGGTGTGAAATCTGTTGACGTGTTAGTATTTATCAATTAACTTTCACCCTTTCCTTCCCCTGATCCTACTTTCCTGCTCCCAATAAAGTCCCCCTTTGCTCCACTATTTGTGGGAGTGTCATTTCTTTGCTGGGGTATGTGTTGTACTTTATAGCTGCTTGTATCCTGGGTTTTATACTCCTTGTCAGCAATGGTATCATTAGTCTGTTTTCCCAAGGGACAGCAACCCGTGGGTCTCAGGCACAGTGAGGAGTCACCTTGGGTCACTCAGAAGAACCCAGGACCCAACCCATGCAAGGAGAGAGAAGAAGCCACTCCAAGTAGCAGGGAAAAATCTTGAGTCTGGAATAATGTCACCCTCTAAAATGGTCAGAGGAATGGTGCATGGAGGGATAGAAATTCCCTCAAATGGAGACGTAGTCCACATTAAAGGTGTATCCTGCAAACCCTCAATTCCTATTGAATTCAATCACTCAGAATCTCTTTGGATGAAGCTCTTTTCCTGCTAGACTGCTTTTAAGTCTTGATTAGAACTTGCTTGAGGCATGAAAGGTGTTACTGGGCGGTGGTGAAGCCAGAGCATGATGTGCTTCAGCAATCCTCTGTCAATGGAGCAGTGCATAGGGGACTCTAACTTAAGGGTTCTCACAACAAATTTTTTGTTGGCCTCGGAGTGCGGCCACCAACTGTTGCTGGTGGTCCCTCAGCCAATTTTTCCTAAAATACTTAATTTACTTTAGGAAAAACAAATAAATATGCACGTATGCATGTCCAAATCATTGTAATTTATTTATGTAGGGGAGTTTCTTGTTGCAGATTCAATAATAAAAATATGGTAAAGTATTCTTGACTGGACCTAAAGAGAATAGAAAGGCAAATTTTTGGGTACTTTTTTTTTTTTAGACTTGCTAGTTAGTAAGCCTGCTGCTGTGAAAAGTGGTATTTGTATATTTCTTAATCTCATTTTTCACAACCCCAGATAGCTACTCAATCTGCTGTGAAAATTGAGATTAACAAACATACAACTATCACTTTTCACGGCAATTTACTCAGCCCCGGCAAGCCGGGAGACAAATTAAGCCCTGGATGGGGAGGGGGTATGGAGGCAGCGGGAGGGGGGGCAGGGGGAGTGACAATAGGGGCTGCAGAGGGTTTGGGGGGAATCAGCCTGGGACCGGCACCTGTTGCCATGCAGCCAGCAGAGCCTGAATCCCAACAGGCGGATCCCAAGGTCCCACAGCTGGAGTCAAGGGCTGGAGGAGGCAGTGGAGGCCAGGTGCAATGGGGGGTGGTGAGCCTGGGGCCATACCCAGAAGGCCCACAGCTGGGAGATGGAGCCTGCCACTTCATGGCCAGGGGACGGAGCCCCATGGCTGGAGTCTGCCACCCGCCACCCCAAGGCTCTAGCCAGAAGTTGAGCCCCACTGCACCCAGGAAGGTGGGGAACTTGCACTGGCTGCCTGCTCCTCCAGCGTTTGTGGCTCCAGAGGGGGACAGGGCCCAACCGCTGCTGGCAGCCTTGGTGGAGGGGCCACTGCTTCCTCCCCTCATCCTCCCCCCAGTCACCTCCCAAGAGTCTGTGGCCAGAAGAAAAGCCCTTGGTGGCTGCATGTGGCCACGGTGGCCGCATTTGAGAAACGCTGCTCTAGCAGATGTAACTTTGAACAGCCGTTGGCTGCACCTAGGAATCTGTGCATATAAATGCAATGTAATCTCATAAGCAGCTACTTCTATAAAAGCCACTCTCTTTCTGATGAAAAAGTCGAAAATTTCCACTGATAATGCACCGTTTCACTAATCTGAAAAAATTAGCCTTTAGAATCATAATATTTTTTACAGATCACTACACACTCCATTCCACAGCTACACACACACACACTGGAATGCAGAATGGCAGCCAAGCAGTGAGCAGCACCTTGCACAACATTGTTCCCCACACACTAGGGCACCCTACCTTTATTCCAATCCATAGGGCTCAAGGTATCCCCTGCCTTTCCCAATTTGAGGGCTTCGGACTTAATCGTCTGTGGGCTTGTGGGACCTTTTTCTAGTGAAGGAGCTTTACATGTAATAGCCTTAACTTCTATTTATTAACAATTACCAAAACAGAATATACACACTAAACTAACAATGCTCACCACTCCCAATAAGGCAGACAAACGTCTCTGGTGGCCCATTAGAATTAGACCATCTGGGGACTCCAACTTTGTAAAAACAGTTGGCAGGGTGTTGAGGTCTGGCAGCTCTGATCTTGGGCTGTACCCTGGAGTTAGGCTCCAAAAGAACTTTCTTTTGGACCTCAGTTTATATAGTTAAAACTTGGGTCCTGCTTAGGTGTATCTTAACCAATCATTTTAAACTACAGTACAAAACACCAATACTAGCCCATTACAAAACAGTTTGCCCAATCCCACCAGTTTAGTTGATTTAAATATTGCACAATTAGTTATGCAACAGACAGAAACAATCAAAGAACCAGACAGAAATCATTCAGATAAACAATAGAGAAGTGTGTACCATAAAGACAAAACAATAAGAAATGTAATTTTACAGCCACAACTGTTGTTAAGTGATTCCTTGCCAGACAGAATGCTACCAGACGAAGTTTTCTTTAAACGTCTTGATATCTGTTTCTTTATCTGATGGTGGTATGTACTATTAGGACAGTAGCACCTTCTTAACAGCCCGATATTACAATGTTTGATGCAATGTAGATAGGGCTATGAAGATGTGCCCATGTGCTTTTTAGCTTATGGCTGCTGTCTCTCCTAATATAGCTGCTACTGCTTAGCCAAAAAAAACAAGGCCTTAGACCTTACAAGAGAAGGAGAAAGGGGAAATTCTGATCCAGGACAAAGCCCTCTTTTTGTAAAAGTGCCACAGATCTAAAATGTCCAAGCACAGAGGAAAGGACCTTGGATTTTAACTTATGGTTGACACAAGAGATCTATTAAACTCAATTTATCGACATCAGAAGTGAGTATTTGGAACTTGGTTTCCAACAAATGTGAAGACAATTATACGTCATATTTATTTATTTTTCTCAGAGCGATTTTATTTTGAATTGCATAGATACAGATGCAGCAGCTAACATTTTAAAACATGTGCAGAGCCAACTGAATCATTGATTTTTCAGATTGCTGGCTGAACCCCAAAAATTCCCTCCAAAGTTCATTTACTTTCAAACCAAAATGGATTTTTTCCATTTTTTTTGCCAAAACAAACAAAAAGAATTTAAAAAATTATGTTCATGTTGTTTGTACCATTTTTCTGTTGTTTCTTAGTGAAACAGTACATTCTGAAATTAAATTGTTCAACTTTTTCAAAAAAAAATTTTTCATATTTTTTTCTGGCTGAAACTATTTTCCAATTTTGACCCAATTTAATGAATAGTTTTGGTCACCCCAAAACTGCATTTTGGGAGCCAAATTTACTATTTGACTGAAAAATATCACCCAGCTTTATTCGTGTAGTAAACACAAGCCAAGCCAAATCATTTGGAGACATGAACTAGGGGTTCTTTTCTTGTGAAGGATAACAAGCAGAGGTCCCAAGAATCACTCGCACATATCTGTCTCCTAACTTTTTGTTTAGGTTGATTCATGAACATCATAAATAAAGTGCACACACTGGGCACTTTACCACACTGTGATTTGTTTATCTTTCTTTTCAGCCGAGGAAACCAGCTTCTGAATAAATAGAGCCAGTTATAGCTAGCATAGATCACTTCATGCCCCCCCATCAGCAGTGGCATTTCATTATTTTGCTGCCTGCTTAGCTTATAAATGATGTCATGCACTTTCTTATTTACTCTTCAAAGTGCGTGAAGTGGCTACCTGATGAAATCCCATTCTTTCTTGGAAGTTTATAGTGGTGTGCACTTTCTTGCTGATTCAGAAGCCACTGTGGCTCTTTTGAATTGATAAGATTTCCCAACTCTAAAACAAAAGAGTCCGCCATGAGAACCAGGGCCCATGATCTGGAAACTTCTGTTAGTATCTGAAGAAAGCCTCATCTACCTCATCCTCCTGGTCTGGTGGTCTATAGCAGACTCTCACCATGGCATCACCCTTGTTGCTATTGCCTCTAAACTTAACCCAGAGACTCTCAACAGGCTTTTCTCCAGTTTCATACTGGAGCTCTGAGCAATCATACTGCTCTCTTACATACAGTGTAACTCCTCCACCTTTTTCTCCCTTCCTGTCCCTCCTGATCAGTTTATACCCATCCATGACAGTGCCCCAGTCACGTGAGTTATTCCACCAAGTCTCTGTTATTCCAATCACATCATAGTTCCTTGACAGTGCCAAGACTTCCAGTTCCTCCTGTTTGTTTCCCAGGCTTCTTGCGTTGTGTGCAGGCACCTAAGATAACTAGCCGATTGCTCTACTTTCTCAGTATGAATCAGAGGGCCTCCCCTGTTGCACCCTCCTCCTTATGCTTGCCCCTGGTATCCCACTCCCCCCCAAGCTTACATCTCCATCCCCCGGCAAACTTAGATTAAAGCCCTCCTCTCTAGGTTAGCAAGCCTGTCTACAAAGATGCTCTTCCCTCTCTTCGTTAGGTGGATCCCATCTCATCCTAACAATCCTTCTTGGAACAACATCCCATGGTTAAAGAATCCAAAGCCCACTCTCTGGCACTACCTGCGTAACCACGCATTTACTTCCACAGTTCGATGGTCCCTACCTGGGCCTTTTCCTTCAACAGAGAGGATGGACGAGAACACCACTTGTGCCTCAAACTCTTTTATCCTTCTTCCCACAGCCACCTAGTCTTCAGTGAGCCGCTCAAAGTCATTCTTGGCAGTGTCATTGGTGCCCACATGGAGAAATAGGAAGGGGTAGCGATCTGAGGGCTTGATGAGTCTCGGCACACTCTCCATCACATCCTGAATTCTAGCTCCAGGCAAGCAGCACGTCTCAAGTTTCCCAGTCTGGACAGCAGATGGAAGACTCTGTCCCCCTTAGGAGTGAGTTCCTGACCACCACCTCCTGTCTCCTCCTCTTGGGAGTGGTAGTCGTGGGAACCCCATCCTTAGGACAATGCATCCCATGCCTTCTGATTGATGGGGTCTGCTTCTGATCCCTTCCCTCAGATGACTCTTCCAAACCATTCTCCATAGTAGTATCTGTACAGAGAGCCTGAAAACTTATAGAAAACTTATAGAAAGCTTACCTCTAGATTCATTGGGTATATATCGGTTCTCCTCTTTCTTCTTCTGGCAGTCACACACTGCCAATTTCTTTCCCCATTCTTCTGTCCCCTCTGCACTGCCCTGTCTGATTCTTCAGCATGCTGGGCCTGCAGTACCAAATCCTGACTTCTATCCAGAAAGTTAGTTTTCTCGGATATAACACAGGATTCATTCTTGGGTCTCTAGTCCTTTAACCTTCTCTTCCAATATGGAGACCATCTTGCACTTCATACAGACAAAGTTGCTTCAATCCTCTGGGAGAAAGACAAACATGGCATATCCTGTGCAGGTCACAACAACTGATCACTCACTATCCATATTGTCTTCTTTCTAAGAGCCTTTTCAGATGTTGTATTTACTGCTCACAGAAGACTGAAAGGTGAAATCTCTGTGGGAACTCCCCCAAGGTGAACTCTGCTGCCCTGTAGCCAGGTACGCAGGCATGCACCCCTCTGCCTTTAAAAGCCCGGGAATTTTTGAAATTCCACTTCCTGTTTGCTCGGCATGGACAGCTCACATCGCATCTTCCCAGCTGACCTGGAGTACCCCAAAGTTGTTGGATCTGCTGGGTCTGTGGAGAGAGGAGGCAGTGCAGTTGGAGCTCTGCTCCAGCCACAGGAACTTTGATACCTCTAGGCAGATTGCTTGTGGCATGGAGGAGAGGGGGCACGAAAGGGACATGTGGCAGTGCTGTGATAAGATCAAGGAGCTGAAGCAGGCGTACCGGAAGGCAAGGGAGCCAATTGTCGGTCTGGTGCATCGCCAAAGACATGCCACTTCCACAAGGAGCTTCACGCCATCCTTGGCAATGACCCCCACCTCCACTGCTGAGAGCCTCATGGTTACTTTAGGGGACTGGAAACAGCGGCCAGCAGAGTGAATCCCGAGGACAAAGAGATGGATGAGTAAGTGGAGTTGGAGGAGGATGGGGGACAGGCGACAGGGACATCTGGTGGCATGGCAAGCCAGGATCTTTTTTTAACTCCGGAGGGGTCTAGCCAGTCCCAGCACTCTGGCTCTGGCATGCCTGATGCAGGAGAGAGAAGTTCCAGTAAGTACTCATTGCACTTTGACACTGCAGGAAGACATGAAGTCGAGCTCTGTTTCATTTTGTCCCAGGGTAGGAGAGGGATAGAAATAATTAACGCTAGCACTGTTTACATCTGCTGCTCCTTCTCTCTGCAGCCAGGCTGTGAAAAAGTTCGTTGATGCATACCGGGATCTCCCAGAAATCCTCCATAGAGATTTCCAGGAAACTTGTGTGGAGGTACTCTGCAGCCCTCTGCCAAAGGTTCCTTGGGAGGGCAGCCTTATTTCTTCCCTCGTGGTAGGAAACTTTGCCATGCCAATCAGCAATTACCCCTGCAGGCACCAAAGCAGCACACAATGAGCAGCATATGGACCCAGTCTGTAGCCGCACGCATGCAGGAGCTACACTTACATCCTCGGTTACTCTTAGGCGCCAAATATCAGCTGCTCTCACCCCTGCCTGTGGAAAACAGTGCCTGTATTCAGAATAATGGTGCTTGTATTGATATCCCTGTGAATCCCTCTTTGTCCCATCTGCCCGTTCTCCCCCTCCACCTCCCTCAGCTGAACTCACCAGGGTTAAGGACTCTTGCCGCGCTGTGGGCCTGCCAAGGGAAAGCGAGAAAGTGGTGTATCTAACTTGTGTGAATCAAAGCTGTGAGAGCACTCAGAATAGTGCTTCTGTCTATTGTTTCAGTTAGCTTCTGCAGATGTGCCTTTGAGGGTTTGCTCCTGCACACCAGCTGAGTGGCTCCGAGTGATAAGGTGACAGACCAGGAGGAGTAAGGAAGACATGTTCAGGGAGGTGTTGCATTTGTCTGATGCAGCTGATAGTGAGCAGAGAGCATGGAGAGAGACAATAAATGAAAGACTGAGAATGGATTGCCAGGAGAGGAAATGGGTAGGAGTAGATGATACAGCTTCTGGAGGACCAAACACATGCTGAAGTCCCTGATTGCACTGCAGGCAGAACACATATGTCCTTGCTTCCCCCTACATCCCATACAGAATTGCCTTCCAAGCCCTCCCCAGACTCTTCGCACACATTTCTCTCATGTTCCCGGGCCCGCGCGGTACCCCATGCACCCCACCCCTAGAGAGGTGTTTCAGAATGACAGCTGGACGTACAGTCGGCTGTGAGTGCCTCATTTCAAAAAAGTGCTCTCGAGTGTCATGTCCCTTTTAGAAAATAGACATTTTGTATTGCTGATGAATAAAAATGTACGTATAGAAAGAAAACAAATCTTCGTTTACGAATCACGGTGGTTACTGAAATGCACACACAGTGGCAATTGGTGCATTAGCAGAGTACAGTGAGCACAGACACAGAGCAATCATTACAAGGGTCAGACTGTGGTACAAGAAAACAATGCCTGGCTCAAAGCATTACAGAAAGACACATTACGGGGGCTCATTGTCAAGGTGCTCCTTCAAAGCCTCCCTGATTCGAATAGCCCCCTGTTGAGCCCCTCTAACAGCCCCGGTAGCTGGCTGCTCTAAAGCAGCTGTCAGCTGATCCACCTCAGTGCTTCACCTCTGTGGAAACTTTTCTCTCTCAGCTTCATAAAGGTTATGCAGAGCACAGCAGGCTGCTATGGCTATAGGAATATTTTCCTCATTGAGGTGTAACCTGCCAAAAAGGCAGGGCCAGTGACCCTTTACTCAGCCAAAGGCATATTCAAGGGTCATTCTGCACCTGCTGAGCCTGTTGTTGAAGTGCTTCTTGCTGCTGTGAAGGTTTCTGGTGTAAGGCTTCATGAACCATGGTAGCAAGGGGTAGGCTGGGTCTCCCAGGATCACATTTGGCATTCCTGCATCCCCAACTGTAATCTTCTGGGCTGGAAAGAAAGTCCCTGCTTGCAGCTTTCTATACAAGCCAGTGTTCCTGAAGATACATACATCATACACCTTCCCTGACCACCTCGCACTGATATTGGTGAAATGACCCTGGTGGTCCAGCTGTGCTTGCAATACCATAGACAGTTGATGTACTTCGTCGCAAAGTGGTCTGGGGCCAAAATGGGGATATGTATGCCATCTATTGCCCTGACACAGTTAGGGAATCCCAATGCCACAAAGCCTTCCACTATTTCCTGCACATTGCCCAGTGTCACAGCCCTTCAAAGCAAAAGGTGATTAATGGCCCTGCACTCTTGCATTACTACAAACCCCCGCGGAGACAGATATGTGCGAGTGATTCTTGGGACCTCTGCTAGTTCACGACCAACCAATAGCAGTCTAGAGTTGCCAGCTTCCACACAGCGATCGCCACTCACTTCTTTACTGTGAGGGCAGCTCTCAATTTGGTGTCCCTGCACTGGAGGGCGAGGGCGAGCACCGCACAGTTCCAGGAAGGTGGCTTTGTGCATGTGAAAGTTCTGCAGCCACGGCTCCTCCTCCTATACCTGCATCACAATGTGATCCCACCGCTCAGTGCTTGTTTCCTGAGCACTGTACTGACAGGCCACTATGTGCAGTTGCTCTGTGAATGCCAAAAGCATTCTAAAATGCTTTCTTTCCACGGCATACAGCAGGGCAGACACCACGGTGTCATTTTCAGATTCGCAGCTCATGAAACACTGTAAGATCAGTTGTGATGTGTTCATAACGCTCCTCACAAGAGAACAGTTCAGGACCCATACTTTCAGACAGAGATGGCAGGCGCAGAGTTAACTGGGGCTGTTGAAAAGCGGCACAAAATGTAGTTGGAAGCCATAGAATGATGAGACAGAGAAAACTGCATCCTTGGACACCAGAACCCACCCCACGAGGCACTGCAATTCCTTCCCAGAAGCCCCAGCAGTAGACAGTGGTGGAGTTGCACAATGGGATAGCTACTCATGGTGCACTACTCTCTCTGTCAGTACAAGAGCACCAACTGTGGACGTGCTCCACCATCACAAGGAGCAATGTGTAGACATGCAAAAACAGTTTAATTACAACAGTTGTTGTCTACTGGGGTATCATGATCTGAGGCTGACTGACAGGCTTTATTTTAAGAAGTGCATTTAAAGCAACGGTCACGGTCATCGAGAGCTTGGGATGGGCCCTCTTTGGATTAGTTTAATGAAATTCTAAGGGCTACATCATCACAGCCGTCACTTGGCTACAGTGGAGAGTAGCCAGGAGCAAGCCCCAATCACCTTGCTCCTTTGTTCATCCCTGCTCAGATTTTGATTCTAGCCATGATGGGGAGAGCAGTGGCCACACACCCAGTACTCCCCACTATCTGAGCAAGTGGGCAGAGCATGGTGAGAGCCGTGACTCCTCTGGCCTACTCACTAGCCAGAGTAGCTGGCCAAGCACATACAGGGAATAAGCCGCTCCATAAAAAAATGGGGTGAAGTAAGTTACTCCCAAAGTAAGAGGGGCACGGGGAGCGAATGGTAACTCAGAGGGGTGGCTTTGTCACAGTGTGTCCTGGGGCCACTCCAGGGTCATGGAGTTTAGGCACCAAACTTACTTCAGGCTGTGGCTAACGTCACAGACTAGCCCTAAAAGAATAAAATAATAAACAAGCGATGTAGGATTGTACACTCTCCTTCTGAAATGTTTGTGGCCACGGGTGCCAAGAGAGGCCATGTATTGGTACAGTAAGTGCATAGTGTGGTTACAAAAGGCCAATTCTTTGTGCTGCTGGGGAGGGAGGGTGCCAGCTCCCATAAAACAAATTGCGTCTGTTCAAACTCATGAGCACAGGCAGCCGCAGAAGCTGTAATTGAGTGCTCCAACTGTCTGTACGCTGTCTAGGGATAACTGACAGCCATGAAAAAGACCGTTACTGTATCTCTGCCATACAGCACATCAGGTGAGCGAGACAGGTAAATGAACCTTATTTTACTTACATCAGAAAAATATCTGTGGGCCTTAATTTGTGATTTTCCCCTTGTGGCCCTAAGAGCGTTTCAGTGCCCGTTGGTAGAGGGCCCACTATGCTGTAACTCATATCAAGCCTGACACACCCTCTCCAACACATTGGTGTCAAATGCAAATTGATGATTCGTCAGGAATATCACTGTGATGTATGTATGGTTAGTGTGTATAGAATTGTGTAAATGTGCTGGAAATATGTTCTTACAATGTGTTTCAGAAGCAATTCATAAATCAAGCCAGCACTGGACAAATTTTATCTGTTTGACCAGCTTGATTACATGCAGAGGACAATGAAAGTACAGTTACATATAACATAAACAAAGCCATCAAGCTAACAAGCCTTCTTTAAAAATTGGCGTCACATTAACTATTCTCCAGTTCAGAAGCTGATTTAAATGATAGGTGACATACCACAGTTAGTAGTTCTTCAATTTCACATTTGAGTTCCTTCAGAACTCATGGATGAATACCATCTGGTCCTGGTGGCTTATTACTGTTTAATTTATCAGTTGGTTCCAAAAACCTCCTCTAATGACACCTCAATCTGGGACAGTCAGATTTGTCACCTAAAAAGAACGGCTCATGTTTGGGAATTTCCCTCACATCCTCAGCCATGAAGACCAATGCAAGGAATTGATTTAGTTTCTCCGCAATAGCCTTATCTTCCTTGAGTGCTGCTTTAGCATCTCGATCATCTAGTGGCCCACTGGTTGTTTAGCAGGCTGTCTTCTTCTGATGTACTTAAAAAAAAATTGTTGGTATTTTTGAGCCTTTGGCTAGCTGTTCTTCAAATTCTTTTTTGGCCTTCCTAATTATATTTTTACACATTACTTGCCAAAGTTCATGCTCCTTTCTATTTTCCTCAGTAGGATTTAATTTCCACTTTTTAAATTGAGCCTCTATTATGGTATCTTTAAAAAGTTTCCATACAGCTTGCAGGGATTTACTTTTGGCACTGTACCTTTTAATTTCTGTTTAACTAATTTATTCATTTTTGTGTATTTCCCCTTTTTGAAATTATATGCTACCAAAATGGACTGCTTTGGTGTTTTCTGCCCCGTCCCACAGGGATGTTAAATTTTATGATGTTATGGTCACTATTACCAAATGGTTCAGCTCCATTCACTTCTTGGACCAGATCCTGTGCTCCACTTAAGACTAAATCAAGAATTGCCTCTCCTCTTATGCAGTCCAGGATTAGTTGCTCCAAGAAGCAGTCATTTAAGGTATCAAGAAACTTTATTGCTGCATCCTGTCCTGAAATGACATGTACCCAGTCAATATGGGGATAGTTGAAATCCCCATTATTACTGAGTTTTTATTTTTATAGATTCTCTAATCTCCGTGAGTGTTTCACAGTCCCTATCATCATCTTGGTCAGGTGGTCAGTAGTGTATCCCTACTGCTATATTTTATTATTCAAACATGGAATTACTATCCATAGAGATTCTAGAGCACAGTTTGGTTCATTTAAGGTTTTTATTTCATTTGACTCTTTGCTTTCATTCACATATAGTGCTACTCCTCCACCAGTAAGATCTATTCTGTCCTTCCAAAATATTTTATACCCTGGTATTACTGTGTCCCATTGATTATCCTCATTCCATCAAATTTCTGTGATGCCTATTACATCAATATCTGCATTTAATATGAGGCACTCAAGTTCACCCATCTTAGTATTTAGACTTCTAGCATTTGTATATAAGCACTTTAAAAAATTGTCACTTTTTAACTATCTGCCATTATGTGCCGTAATTGAATGGGACTCTTTTTCATTTGACTATTTCTCATCAGATCCTACTCATAGGATCTTCCATCCTCTCTTCCTTACTAGGATATAGAGAATTTCCATTAATAGATCCTCCCCTAAGGTATGTCTCTGTCCGAACCATGTTCTCTTCCACTCCTTTCCTTCTAGTACTTTCTACTAATCACACCTGTGATTAACTCCTCGAGGCTGGACTTCTGGGATTAAGCAAGACCATGGATTCAGTGTCAAGGTACTTACATATCAACAGAAGGATGCCTCAGTTTCAGTTCAGGTATTTTGGTTTAACAGGAGAACCCACCTCAGATATTTTTCCTGTCTGGTTCAGCCAACTGGTTCAGTCTCATGAACCCTTTCTTCACAGGGAGGAGGGACTTTAACTGTATAATGTATAATGTGAACAATTCCTCAGTGCCGGGGATCTGGAGCAGGAGGTGTCTGAGCACCACCTGGTGGACCTTGACTGGTGTCACCTCTTGGTCTGCACTGCCTCTGGTGCTGCGGACCATCGGCGCCGAGAAGGAGACTCCTCGTCCTGAGTCGAAGCAGGCCGGCTCGACGATGCTGACCTGGACTGACTACTGGGGGAGCGTCTTCGCTCTCCCCCGGTGGCCGTCTGGCAGGAGATCTTTCTCCCCATACCGGGGATCTCCTCCGCCATTCCAGGGGAACCAACGCAGGTTTCCCCCATGACACCAGCCCCTTCTCCCTCGGCAGAGCGGGGGCAGAGGTGGTGTAGGCAAAGCCAACAGAGCTCTTGCCACCTGAAAAGCTTCCGGTGTCGACGGCGTCGGCAGGGGCACTCTCCCACTTTCAGGAGTTGGGAGAGGCTCCCTGCTCGGATATGCAGGGACCAGAGAAGACTCGATGGGCCGTGGCTGGTGTATCTCCACACTCGACCCTGCCCGTACCAACTCCGCGTGCTGTCTCTTCTTCTTCAGCACCGGGGATGTTGCTCGGTGCCGAGTCGAGCCCGGTGCTGGCGGTGCACTCTGCACCGAGGTGACGCTCGGTGCCGAGGTGGAGTGGGATGGTTCGGACGCCGGGCAGAGCGCTGCCTCCATAAGCAGGGCTTTTAACTGGATCGCTCGGTCCTTCAGAGTCCATGGTTTAAAAGCCCTGCAGATCTTGCATTTATCTTTCCTGTGCTCTTCCCCCAGGCATATAAGGCACCATTTGTGGGGGGTCGCTGCGCAGGAAAGCCTTCCCGTAGGAGGCACACGGCTTAAACCCAGGCGACCCGGGCATGGGCCGGCCGCTTTAAGTCCCTCAGGGACTTCTTATCTAACTACACTTAACACTACTTAACAACTACTTAAAACTAACTAAAGTACTTTGAATAACAAAGAGTTCAAAAAAAGGGAATAGTACTTGCTAGAGAGCAAGGCTAGTTCCAGCAACCATCACGGGCGGAAAGAAGGAACTGAGAGGGCGTAGGGCCAGCAGTGCATCATATACTGCAGCATGCACGAGGAACTCCAGGGGGCACCGAAGCCAGCCCTATGGGGTCTGCTAAGGGGAAAAAAGTTCCGGGAACCATGCACGGTGGCGTGCACTCACCTATAGTGGAATGGACATGAGCAATCACTCGAAGAAGAATGACAGGTCTCAGAAGTGTTTGGGTCCACTCCTGGTGAAATGGCTCACCTGTGGCCTTGCAGACATTGTGCCGTGAACAGCAGGCCACAGTAATATGGACAACATCGATAACATCAGATCCAAACAATTCTGAAGGCAGTGCCATCTTAATTTCAATCTGCTAATCATGCATTCCACCACCATTTTACAGCTACTGACCATGTAGTTGAACTTTCTTTTTGCCAGACCTGTACAATCATAAATTCATAACTTCAGATTCATAAATCATGGCAAAAAGGGGTAAGCAGGGTCCACTAGAATAAAGTAGGAACAGTTGCTCCATTTATAACAATGTTATTTGATGGGAACAATGTCCAAGCTTGTCCATGAAGGTAAAGTCCCAATTTCTGGAAAACCGTGGCATCATGCATCTTGCTAGTACATACCACGTTGGTGTCTATGACCCTGCCTCTGTGATTGTCCAGGGCCTGCATAATGATGGAATAGTACCTCTTGTGGTTTATGTACTCATGTGTTCCTTGCAGATAGCAAACTATGGACACATAAGTCCCACTGATAGCCCCAGGGCAATCTGGGAAGCCCATTCTCTCAAAGCAAGCAATGTTCAGGACCATTGTTTATGCCTACCACATTTGGGTATACCACAGTCATCATTGCCTCACAAACCTCTACAACCACCACCCCTTCAGTTTACTTGCCTGCACCTAGCAGGTTAGCCACAGACTTGCTGGGGTAGCCTTCTCTCGGGGGGCTATAGAGACCCATTTCTGAACTGGCATGACATCCACATGCATGTGCCCTGACACTGAAGGTCATGGCAAGCTGATTACACAGCTCCAGGAATTCTGCTTCTTCACACAAAAGTTCCGGAGCCACTGCTGGTCATCCTAGGTCCACATGATAATGTGATCCCACCAGTCTGTGCTTGCAGCCCTGCTTCAGAAGTGCCATTCTGTATATGGAGAATCTACATTGATGGCAACAGGCAAGAGCATTACCGGATGGATGTCTGCACCCCCATCTGAAATGTGCCTTCAGTTGGGCAAATACTGAAATTACCACCAACATCTCACCAATTTTCTGCCTGATTCCCAAAATAAGAGTGAAAGCACAAGCAGGAGAAGTTCATCCACTGGTGCTATCTCTGGATTCAGGACGCATGCAAACCCCAAAATGGCTTGTCTGGACATGGCTGCGGGATGGACAGATGAGTTCTCTCACAATACACCATGAACTAAGCCCTAGAGAGGCTTCAGCTTACAAAGGAGCTAAGAACCCTAGGATACACCCCCAGAACCAGCAGCGTCTCAGTCATGTCTGTGTAGTGCAGTGTGGATACATCAGCATGGGTATGAAGTTCACATAGCAATTTAGTGTGGACACAAGCTTGGAAAGAATGGTCTTCAGGCACCACCACCACAGACATGTAGACATACCACAGGTGACTGGCTCTTCTTTCTGTCAGATCCCCTGAGATCCCTGTGGATCCCATTTTAGCCACAGGCCATTTCATGAAGCTGGTTAAGATGTTATTTGAAATGATTGACTGAAAGGTATTGATTAGGGTGGCCTAAGAGATATAACAAGAGTCAGGGGAGGAAATTACACAAAGGAAATCTAAGATGAATGTCAGGAAGTGACCTAATGGAGAAGCCTCAGACGGTGGAATAGTCTCCCAAGGCAAGTACTGGGATCTTCTAACGTCACATGACACTACAGAAAGCACTCAAGAGAACAATTCTATGCTGGTAGAGAGAAGTAAGATGGTCAGGTTGTTCTGATTCTACAGACTATCCATAGATCGTGTGTACTGTGAATTTGCCAGAAGAACATTATTACCCCCATATGCTTGCAAAGCTGCTATGGGAACTTTAATGACCATTAGTGATCAGGAGCTTAGTTTTGAATCTCACAAATAGGATGGCATCACCCATCACAGTATTGCCACCTAATCCCCAGCAGGGAATTGATTCGGTACTGACTTAGATCTCGTCTAAATGAAAAAAATGTTTCAGTATAATCTAAAGTGTGAATTTAAACCAATTAAGGATACTTGTTCGCTGCAGCAGGAGATTTTTAATCCATTTTAAGGCACTTGGAAGAGAGGAAGGTGATCAGGAACAGTCAACATGGATTCACCAAGGGCAAGTCATGCCTGACCAACCTGATTGCCTTTTATGAAGAGGTGCCTGGCTCTGTGGATGTGGGGAAAGTGGTGGACGTGATATACCTTGACTTTAGCAAAGCTTTTGATACGGTCTCTCACAGTATTCTTATCAGCAAGTTAAAAAAGTATGGGTTGGATGAATGGACATAAAATGGATAGAGATCTGGCTAGATTATTGGGCTCAACGGGTAGTGATCAATGGCTCCATGTCTAGCTGACAGCCGGTCACAAGTGGAGTGCCCCAGGGGTCGGTCCTGGGGCCGGTTTTGTTCAATGTCTTCATTAATGGTCTGGAGGATGGGATAGATTGCACCCTCAGCAAGTTTGCAGATGACACTAAGCTAGGGGGAGTGGTAGATACCCTGGAAGGTAGGGACAGGATACAGAGTGACCTAGACAAATTGGAGGATTGGGCCAAAAGAAATCTGATGTGGTTCAACAAGGACAAGTGCAGAGTCCTCCACTTAGGATGACAGAATCCCATGCACAGCTACAGACTGCTAGGACAAGCTACAGACAAGCTAGGCAGCAGTTCTGCAGAAAAGGACCTGGGGGTTATAGTGGATAAGAAGCTGGATATGAGTCAGCAGTGTGTCCTGGTTGCCAAGAAGACTAATAGCATATTGGGCTGCATTAGTAGGAGCATTGCCAGCAGATCGCGGGAAGTGATTATTCCCCTCTATTCAGCATTGGTGAGGCCTCATTTGGAGTATTGTTTCTAGTTTTGGGGCCCCCACTACAAAAAGAATGTGGACAAGTTGGAGAGAGACAAGCAAAGGGCAACAAAACTGATTAGCGGGCTGGAGCACAAGACTTATGAGGAGAGGCTGAGGGAACTAGGCTTGTTTAGTCTGCAAAAGAGAAGAATGAGAGGGGATTTGATAGCAGTCTTTAACTACCTGAAAGGGGGTTCCAGGGAGGATGGAGCTAGGCTGTTCTCAATGGTAGTAGAACAAGGAGCAATGGTCTCAAGTTGCAGTGGGGAAGGCCTAGGTTGGATATTAGGAAAACGTTTTTCACTAGGAGGGTGGTGAAGTACTGGAATGGGTTACCTAGGGAGGTGGAATGGGTTACCTAGGGAGGTGGTTTTTAAGCTGCGGCTTGACAAAGCCCTGGCTGGGATGATTTAGCCGAGGTTAGTCCTGCTTTGAGCAGGGGGTTGGACTAGATGACCTCCTGAGGTCCCTTCCAACTCTAATATTCTATGATTCTATGATTTGAGCTCTAGCTCGGGTAGACCTCTGTGCACTAGCTTTGATCAAGCTAGCGTACTACAAATGGCAGTGTGGCTATGACAGTGGAATGGGCTAGTCATCTGAACATGTACCTAGGGTTTCAGACAGGATTGTACTAGGCTATGCCACTGCCCACATTGCCATGGCTACTCTGCTGCGTTTAGCGTGCTAGCTCGATCAAAATGAGTGCATATGTTTGTAGCCAAGCTGGAAAGCACACCTCTATAGCTGTATCCATATTTATCAGTGTAACTCCCCTTCCCATGCAAACTCCTTTTCCAGTATAAGAGTGCCTTTTTAGTTTAGTTTGTCAATTGGAAAGGGGTTTAAGCTAAACTGAAAAACACTGTTACAAGAGTGTCCACACGAGCGGGGGAGGGTGTAGCTTTCTTCTGCAGACAAGGCATTAAGAGCGAAGTATCACCTGTTGAATCACACTCACACTGGATTTTCTGTGCAGGTCTCCCATTCAATGGCAGACCAGGCCAACCATACTTAGCTGAAAAGCTCTAAGAAGCTGGTGGCTGGAAGTGGCATGACCACAGGGAGCTAATCTCCATGGTAGGTTAAGACTCATAATATTCAGTATTTTTTGTATTGTGCTGGCAGAAGTCAAACTAAGGAATTGCATTCTAACACTTGGAATATTGAGAATGAATCAAAATAAAGTTTTTGAAGTTTTTATAAAGGAAGTCACCTCATCAGATATTCAGACAGCAGTTATCTCAGAGGTGAGAGAAAAGCAACAGGGAACACAGAGAAATATACTAAGTAACTTGGCAAAATATCCCCTGTGAACAGTACAATGTTCACAGCTTTGTGATGTTCCGTACAACATGTATTAATTTGCAGGATACAAGTTATAATTTATTGTTGTGTGATTCATAAAAGTGCTTACATATTTCTCAAACTTGTCACTTATTTTATCTAGAGCAAAAACAGAATTATAGAAGCTAGTGCTGGAGCAAACATACTAAATCATCTAGTGCATCTCCTTGAAAATACAGAATAGTTCCCTTCGATACTTTTTTCTAGTGTTGTGTCCAGTTTAGTTTTAACGGGCTTAAGCAATGAGGATCCCAATAGTTATTATATCTTACTGCCAGGGAGTTTTTTCCTAACACCCAGCCTATATTTTCTCTATTTTAACTACATTTCATTATTCCTAGTCCGATACCCATGAATTACATTGAATAAGTCCTCTTCTTCCTTCTTATTTACATCCTTCAGATAGTTGTAGAGGTCCCTCTGTTCCCCAGCCTCTGCTTTCCCCAGAACTGAGTCCCTCCAGTCCACTAATTATTTTCGATGTTTCCCCTCTGAGGTCTTTCAATGTGTTCATATTTTTCCTGGTAATGACTTAGTGCTGGCTGGCAGGTTTAAGCCCAGATCTGAGCCTACCCATAATCAACATAGCTGTAGAGGTGTCATTCTGACTGTACTCACAGCCTTTTCGTCTTACTGAAGCCCAAATACAATAGCCTTCACTCAATGAAAATTATTATTCTGAAGCTACAGAAATAATCACAAAGACTTGTTCCTACTTAAGAGAGAATCCGTGTGACACTTGGTTTCTTAACACTTTCATAGATAGTGAAACCTGTCAGCAATTCCTTTCTTTTTATGAATCTGGCCCCAGTTATAATGAGATGAGTTCTGTCCTACCTTTATCACCTTTAATAAGTGATTTGAGACAGGTTTCGCTGTAGATTAACAAGATACAGAATCAAAGTGTGCTCAGACACTACTGTGATGGACAGCAGTACAAAACCCCAAGATTGGCAGTATAAAACCCAGAAGAAAGAGAGAGAAAAGAAAAAAAATTAGGCTGTATTCAGAAGCTAAAATCCTATGTATTCCATAGACAATGCTCCCTCTAGAGGAAATTCAATGTTACAGTCACATGTATAGTCAGGTTAATATAAGCCATAAAACATTACGGAGGTGTTAGTAGCATGAAGGTGTTGGTTGTTTCTGATGGAAACAAACCAGCTGAGTTTGGCTGTCATGTTTACCACAACGGCCACAGAATCTCTTGATCTCCTTATAGACTTAGACAGGAACTTGCATCCTCATGCACAGCATTCATTCTCTTTCTCTTCCTAAGAGCCAAGCATATGGAACGTAAAAGAAACTGGGCTTATGCCAGATTTGAATGCCAGATTTGAAATATTAAACCTATTAACATGGGAAAATTTAGTGTTTTGTTCTCTGGGAAAATTATTTGACTCCCCCATTTGTGTGTGGGGATTTACAAGGTTTTTTTTTACTCTTGACACTAGAAACAGAGGACAAAAGCAGAGCCAGAGTCAAAAGGGGAATGGGAGCCAGGAGGCCAGCAGATAGGTGCTGCCTAGCAGGTGGGAAGAGCTTGATGGAGTTGAGTTCAGTGGAAGAGGAGCAACAGTGGGCAGGAGACAGGGGTTGAAAGTGGCAGGAGTGAGAGAGTGAACAAACACCATCAGTGTCCCCAGATAGGAGGGAGTGTGAGCAACAAAGATGCTACCATAGGGGTGGATGCCCCACAAATCTGTCTGCACAGAGGATGAGACAAATTTCAGGGAGAACTTGAAAATGGAGGGCGAGAGAAAGAAAGGGATCGCGATCAGAGTGCACAGTGTCATGACAATGCACCAGCTTTTGTTTATTTTCTGCTGTGCTACAGATCTCATGGTAGCCTGGCCTGTTGAACTTCAAGTTCTGATGTTTCTTGGATTTCAGCAAGGAACACTAGTCAGGACTGGATCTGGTTTTGCTTGTTCCACTGACTCTTTCTCCACTGGGGGAGAACTTAATGTAACAATGGGACCTCACCTCTGAGCCAGCCTTTCCAAACTGGCCTCAAGATGAACCAGTGACGCCACTATCTGAGGAAAGAGCCACAACTCTGGTTTGGAGTGGACAACAATCATCATCCACTTACCACCAAATTGGAAAGAGCAGCTAGACTTTCATCCATTTCCCACTTGCTGTCTTCCTTTTAGTCTGGTTTTACTTGTCTGTGTTGGTTGAGGAAATTGACTGGACGAAAAGTGCAGCTGGGATCATACTAGAATGGTAATGTTAACATTCCATCACTTAATAAAAGGTTTATGAAACAAAGCTGCTTTTGTAACTCACAATTTTTCCTGTACAGAGAGTCTGGTCCAAAGCCCATTGAAGTCCATGGAAAGACTCCCACCAACGTCAGTGGGCATTGGATCGGGGCCTTACTAAATAAAGCAGAAATAAAGGAAACATTGTATGTGGTGGGGTGCAAAAGAGACAGCTAAATAATCCATAAACCACAAGTGCAGGAGAAGGAGAGGAAGCAAGAGAGATGACAAAGAATGGAACAGAGATTGCTAGAAATGAAGCCAGACAGATGCAGATGTGAGAGCAGAGGTGTGTGCAGAAGGAGGGCATGATTGCTAGGCTGAGGCTGGGGCTGATGTCACCCAAGGCAAGAAAATGGTGGCAAATAGTTAAACAGATATGGTGTATGTGCCCTTTACTGTGGACCTTGGCAAAGTTTGCTGGGGTGGGGGGGGGGGGGAGTGTTACTGGGGGAAAGGGTCTAGATGTAGATCATCACTAATTCCTAATTGTCTATCAGTGTTTACAAGCAGATCTGACTCATTGGCCTTCAAAGAACTATCTGCTAACATGTTGCATTACTTTAGGGACCCAAGTTTGAAAATTATGGCAGTGTTCATAAGTCTTTGTAGAAATACCAGCCCTTTGTTTCCATGCCCCTGTGAAACATGCTCCTGTGAATCCATCAAACACACTGGAAGGGATACTATCAAAAGCTTCTAAATCGAGAATCCACTGTGACTGACGACCCCATCGACGCCATCCCTCTGCACCCAGTCTGGGAAACTCTCGCCAACCCACCAACATCTGAGGAGGTCTTCAAAGCAATTAAGCAAATGAAGAGCAATGAAACATCAGGTCCATACCAGCTCAAGGATTGAAAGTGTGAGGGGGGGGAGGAGAGAACACTGACAAACAAGCTCCATTTGCTGCTCCTCCAAATCTGGTGCACTGAAGAGATTTCCGCTGACTCATGCAACACTAACGTTGTCACCATTTTCAAAAATGGAGCTAGGGCCAACTGTGGCAACTATTGAGGCATTGCCCTCCTCTCCACCCCTGGGAAGATTCTGACTTGAATCTTATTGAATTGGCTGCTCCCTCTTGTAGAGGAAGTACTCCCAGAGTCCCAGTGTGGCTTTAGACCTTCATGAGGCACCACTGACACGATTTGCAGCAGCTAGGCAGATCCATGAAAAATGTCAAGAACAACACCAGGAGCTGTATATGGCCAATATCGACCTGACCGAAGATTTCAACTCTGTCAACTCTGAGGCTCTGTGGAAAACTATGTCAAAGTTTGGTTGCTCAAGCAAATTTACCACCATTGTAAGACTCCTCCATGATCAGATGACTGCCTCCATCCTGGGCAGTGGCTCTACCTCTGAGCCCTTTGCCATCCAAATTGGTGTAAAACAAAGTTGGATACTGGCACCCACTCTTTTCTCCGTCTTCCTAGTAGCTATGAAAATGCTAATCCAAGACCGTCTGCTACAGGGCATTGGCATCCAATAGCAGACTGATGGCAACCTCTTCAACCTTTCTTGCCATTGTGCCAGAACTAAAGTAAAATCAGCAACAATAACTGCACTCCAGGATGCAGATGATTGTGCTGTAGTTGCACACTCAAAGAAGGATCTACAAACAGTGCTTAACTGCTTCTCTGAAGCTTATAAAATCTCAGGGCTAACCCTGAACATCGGCAAAACAGAAGTTCTCCACCAGCCTGCTCCCAGTCAATCATCAGACTCAGCAAGGAAGATCTACATAAGCAGACAGGAATTGGAAAACGTCGAACACTTGGCCTACCTTGGCAGCCATCTCTCTCAGAGGGCAGACACTGATGTCGAGATTCAGCACAGAATCTGCTGTGCCACCTTGTCTATGGCAGACTGTCTTGCCAGGTGTTCAACAACTGCAACATCAGAAACACAACCTAGATTCTTAGTTTACAAAGCAGTGGTAATCCCAACTCTCCTTTATGGCTGCAAGACTTGAGTGACCTACAGAAAACACCTGGAAAACATGGAGCACCAGAACGAGGATTTTCTCCAGAAGAGCCTCAGCATAAAGTGGGAGGAAAACCACACGTCAGCATCCCCATGGAGGCCAACATCTTCAGTGTTCAGGTCCTGATTAGCCAGCACCAGCTGAGGTGGAGAAAGGGCACTGGGTGTGCATGCCTGATATATGCCTGCCAAAACAATTGCTGTATGCCCAACTCACCAAAGGAAAAAGGAAACAGGGAAGCCAAAAGAAACACTTCAAGGACACCCTTATAACAAAAAAAATCAAGAGATATGGCATGTACACCACAAAACCGGGAGACAGTAACCCAAGACAGGGCTAACTGGAAAAGACTTGTCAGAGAAGGAAACACCACTTTTGAGGAAAATCGCCTCACCCTGGTCACAGAAAAACACCAGGAAATAAAGGACAGACAATTGCTATGCAGCAATCATGGTCCAACTCTGCCTTCCACCACCACCTGCAATGTCTGCCAACGAGTCTGAGACTCAAGATCAGTCTCCTCCGTCACGAAAAGACCCACATCAAATAAAACCTGCTGTGAAAGAGATCATCCTTGACTCCGAGGGATCGCCATCACTGCCGTCACATGCCCTGGTGACATACTCTGCCAGACCACAACTGGCATTCACTTATTTGGTGACTGGAAAGTGTTGCTGCTTCACATACAATCATACAATTTGTAACCGTTCTGCATTTGTCTGTCTGCAAACACAATGGACTTTGTCCTCTGTGGAGCCTCACATAGAAAAACAATGGCTATTGTATAGACTATGCACATTAAGCCTTCTCCATTTCCTAACCCAGCTTGTCCCGCTCCCATGTTCTGAAAGTAGAAGCAAAATTTGATAGTGATAATATTTAGTACAATAAAACTAATGAAGGCAAATTCCAGGCATTAGAGAAATTTACTGTGACCCTAATATAATAACACAGAAATATAATAAAACTGTAATAATTGTTGATTTCACCTGTTAGAGGACTAGGTTTGTGATTATGTTAATACATATTTATATTTTCTCTCACTTCCTTTAGTAAGCAAAACAACCAACATAAAACCAAATTGTTTTATCTGCAAAGTTCCAGCAGGGGGCAGCATTTATTCATTTGTGGTGCTAGATTAAGAAAATGCCTTTAAAAAAAATTTTTTTTTACTGAGTTTCTGTATCTCAACACAGCTTTTCAGCTTGAAAAAAACTGCATCAGACGTCAGACTTCTGAGGTTGAAATAAAATATGAAAAATGCCATATTCCAAAATGTGTAGAGATGGGTGGACAGGTAGCAAATGTGGGAGACAGAGAAGGGAATGAAAGGGTTAAAGCACTAGTTCTGGACCTTCCTTGTTCTGTCCATGAATATGATGCTGCTTTGAGCATGGCTTGATATTCCGACCAAAGTGGCTGGGTGTTCAGATTCAATGTCAGCAGATGACCCGGATCACAATGTTCCCATTTAGGGAGGCATTTTCATTGCAGTGCTCACAGTGTTCTCCATGGTTCAGGATATATTACTTCAGGGATCAAATATGCTATTGGAAATCCAGAATAAGCACCAAATAATAAAGAAACGTGTGTATTATTCTCCCAGACCTCAATAATACTGCTCGTTGCTGCTACAAGAGTAATAAAGTTCTTCATTCATTTAGGCCACTGTTATACTATGTTTTTAAAGCTTTCCATGGAAAGCAAATGTTAAAAATGGAATTATTTCATACAATGAATTAGTTTTAAATCCATGGTTGTTCACAATTCAACAGCTGAAAATGTCACAACACTGAGATCAAAACCTCTCCACTCAGCAATATTCAAACTTTGAGATAATCAAGTTATAATCCAGTTTGAGGAAGAATTCTTTAGCTGTTGTAAAGTACAGGAAGATCATTTTTCATAAGCAAATTTCTACTTTTAAAATACATTTTTGTAAGATTAGGAGTGTCCTAGCCAAATCTGAATTCAAGTTATTCCCACCTGCCTATTTAGATTCCCGCTACAATTTCCACTAGGTCCATTATACTTCCTTAGTTCCTAAACTGTTGTGTAGTGTTGCTGAATTTCACCTCACAGGTGGCTGCATTTCAGTGCTGGATGGTCTTTTACCTTTCTCAGAGTTTGTGAAGCTTAGTTAGAACTATCTTGTATCTTCACTCTCCCTTATACTGGTATTTTAATGGGCATGGTCACAAATTAGACTACAATGATTTCAAAGACCATAAGGATTTCTTTTTCCTTTGTAGTTTTATTACATGGTGGAGTCAAGGCAATATGATGCCTGAATTGTGTATTTCCATATCATAATATGTCTGGATTTCCTTTAACTATAGCCTCAACTCTGAAGTTCTTGGGGTTGTAATACATGGTTCTGATATAACTACAACATCCTGTAAAGTTTTTTTAGCCTTAAGTTTCTGATAAGTACTTTCAACCTTAGCTCCATTTTAGTGTAGTTTTGGGTCTTTGAATTTTTGTTTTTATTTATTTTAATAATAATTGACACATAAACACTAGCTAAGCAGACCAAAGACAGTGCAGTATTTCTGCTGATATGAAGATGTTTTGTATCAACCTTAAATCATTTTTTAAAATTTCAACTTTTAAGGCCAGATTCCCCAGTACACTAGAGCAGTTATTCTCCAATAGGAGTACACGTAGCCCTGGGGGTATACAGTGGTCTTTCAGGGGGTACATCAAGTCATCTAGCTATTTGTCTAGTTTTACAACAAGCAACATAAAAAGCTCTAGTGAAGTCTGTACGAACTAAAATGTCATACAGACAATGAGCTGTTTATACTGCTCTATATACTATACACTGAAATGTCAGTACAATATTTATACTGCAATCGATTTATTTCATAGTTGTATGGTAAAAATGAGAAAGTAAGCCATTTTTCTATAATAGTGTGGTGTGACACTTTCATATTTTTATGTCTGATTTTGTAAGCAAGTCATTTTAAAAGATGAAACTCGGGTAGACAAGACAAATCAGACTCCTGAAAAGGGTACAGAAGTCATGAAAGATTGAGAACCAGTGGAGCACTAGAGCAGTGCAAAGCATCCAGAGAGTACTGATCAATAACACTAGATGTAAAGCTGCTTTACATCACCAGAGCAGTGTAGCAGCCAAAGGGTTCTGTTGAATGTAACCCTTAACTTGCAACTGACTTACTGCTTTAGAGGGTCATGTTAGTGATATTGGTGTCATATGAAGGGGGTAGAGGTAGCCAGTCCCCAAGTTCCAATGTCTCCCTTCTCCCCCTGCAATCCTCCCACAGTTTCTCCAACCATATAGCCTGAGGGGGCAAATCCTTAGATGCTGTAATTTGTTATAACTCCATTGACTTAAATGGAGCGATGACAACATACCAAAATTAACAATCTGCCTCTCTCAATGCACTATGAAGTCAACAATGCTCAGAGGAGCCTACCAAGCACTGATCCCCAAGCAAGTTGCAGCCATAGAATCTTTAAAGAGCAGTGACAGATGGACCAAATAATCTACCAGCGAGAACACCAGTCACATGTACGGCCCCCCCTCAGAGTAAAAGGGAAGGGTAAAAAAGGCAAGATACAAGCATTCAGTTAGCACAGAATCGAGATGTTGAGAACAAAATTTATCAAGACACCAAATGACATGAAGAGAAGAAATTCTTGAATTGCCTGTACACCAATGCACCAGCATAACAAACAAGAGGAATTGGAATTGCTCATTTTATGAGCATAAATTCAATCTAGTTGGTATTACTGAAACCTGGTGGGATGATCTGGACTATTGGAATGTTAAAATCAATGGTTGTAAGCTATTTAGAAAGGATTAGTGGGCAAAAGGGGAGGGGAGTGACACTCTACATAAAAAATGGCAGTACCTGTTTCTGACGCACTGATAACTCAGAAGAAATGATCTTGAATGCTTATGAATCAATGTCTTAACAGATAAAGCACAAGACGGGGTATTAGTTGGTATCTGTTACAGATTACCAAATCACACTAGAGAACAGGATGACCACCTCCTTATGCACCTGTCTATAATGTGTAGGAAAAAAACTGTGATCACGGGGGATTTCAATTTGAGTGATATATACTAGAGGTCACATGCTGCCAGTAATAAAACACATTTGGAATTTCTAAACATTATGGATGACAACTTCTTAATTCAAAAGGTGTTGCAGCTAACAGGGGGAATTCTATTTTAGGCTTTGTCCTAACAGGTCAAGAGGAACTGATCAGAGAACTAAAAGTTAACAGTAGCTTAGGCATAAGTGATCATGATTTGATCACATTTATAATGTGCAAGCAGAATACAGTCCAGACCAGTAATATATATACCTGGTGCTTTTAATAGGGCCAATTTAATAGGGACAAAGCTGCAAACAATTATGAGCCGAATCAGCCAGGAGGAAGAATTTAATCAGAAAAATGTGAATGATAATTGGGAATCATTTAAAGACACCTTTCTAAAAACTTTTCAAACCCCCCCCCCCAATCCCAGAAATATTTTACAGCTGGCTTCATTTTTACACACACACACACACACACACACACACTGGAAGAAAGAGGAAGTTGATAGTAATGAATATAAATCGCAAGTTAGAAATTGTGAAAAACTGATAAGGGAAACCAAAGGAGAGAAATCTATGGCCAGCAGAGTTAGCGACACTAAGGAGTTTTTAAAATATATTAGGAACAAAAAGAATCTTGAGAATGGTATTATTGATCCACTGCTGAATGGAAATGGTAGAATTAGCAATAATAACGCAGAAAAGGCAGAAGTGTTCAATAAATATTTCTGCTGTGTATCTGGGAAAAAACAGATGATATAGTCTCATCATATGATGATGATAACACTTTTTCCATTCCACTAGTATCTCTGGAGGATGCTAAACAGAAGCTATTAAGGTAAACATTTTTAAATCAGCAGCTGCAGATAACTTGCATCCAAGAAATTTAAAAGGCTGATACGGGACTTAATTAATAAAGGCATAAAGGAGAGTATATGGAAATTAGATCCTGTCAAACTAGATTAATATATTTTTAATGAGATTACAGGTTGGATGGTAAAAGTAATAGTGTTGTCATAATATACTTAGACTTCTGTAAGGCATTTGACTTGGTACTGCACGACATTTTGATTAAAAGATGAGAACAATATAAAATTAATATGACACTTATTAAGTGCATTAAAAACTGGCTAACTGATAGTTCTCAAAATATAATTGTAAATGGAGAATCGTTATTGAATGGGTCTGTTTCCAGCGGTGTTCTACAAAGATTGGTTCTTGGCCCTACACTATTTAACATCTTTATCAATGATCTGGAAGTAAACATAAAATCGTCACTGATAAAGTTTGCAGATGACACAAAAATTGGAGGAATTGTAAATAATAGTCACAGATTTAGAATAATCTAGATTGTTTGGTTAACTGGGCACAAGCAAACAATATGTGTTTTAATATGGCTAAATGTAAATGTGCATCTGGAAACAAAGAATGTAGGGCATACCCACAGGATGGGGGAGTCTATCCTAGAAAGCAGTGATTCTGAAAAAGACTTGGGGGTCACGGCAGATAAATCAGCTGAACATGATCTCCCAGTGTTACGCTGTGGCCAAAAGAGCTAATGTGATCGTGGGATGCATAAAGATGGGAGTCTTGACTAGGAGAAGAGATGTTATTTTACCTCCGTATTTGGCACTGTTGCAACTGCTTTAGAATACTGTGTCCAGTTCAGGAAAGATGTTGATAAATTGGAAAAGGTTCAGAAAAGAGCCATGAGAATCATTAAAGGATTAGAAAACATGCTTTATAGCAATAGACTCAAGGAGCTCAATCTATTTGACTTAACAAAAAGAGGGTTCAGGGGTGATGTGATTACAATCTATAAGTACATAGGGAACAAATACTTAATCATAGAATATTAGGGTTAGAAGGGACCTCAGGGCGTCATCTAGTCTAACCCCCTGCTCAAAGCAGGACAAACCCCAATTAAATCATGGGCTCTTCAATCTAAAAGAGAAAGTATAACACGATCCAAAGGCTGGAAGTGAAATTAGACAAATGCAGTCAGAAATACAGTGTAAACGTTTAACGATGAGAGTAATTAACCATTGGAACAATTTACCAAGGGTCATGGTGGATTCTCCATCACTGACAATTTTTAAATGAAGATTGGATGTTTTTCTAAAAGATATGCTCTAGGAATTATTTTGGGGAAGTTCTATGGCTTATGCTATATGTGAGGTCAGACTAGATGATTCTAATGGTCCCATCTGGCCTTGGAATCTATAAATCTATGAACCACTTAATCATTACCATCAATAGACTTTTAACATGCAAATTAGCTGTAGAGTAAGTGTGGTGGTTGGTTGAGTTACCTCTGATACCACAATTGCTCCACTTAAGAGTTACTTGAGGTAACTGATATGGCCCTGTTGTAGTTTCTATAATCTAAACAGTTAGATACAGCAATCATTAATAATAACTTAATTGAAATCTAATTTTTTTCCAAATATAGCCTATGCACAAGATTTCAATGAATTTTAACTACATGAACAGTTTGAAAAGTCTCTGGTATTCTGTTATCAAGATTATTTGGGACAAAAATAAAGACACACGGATGCTAAATTTCTTAAAGGACCCTATTTTTAATTATTTGTAATTTACAGACTACTTAACAGATTGTAAAATCTCAGTAAATTAATTTTCTACTCAAGAAGAACATTCTGTACTTGTGGGGCAGACATGCTGTATTTTTCCTACAAAACAAAAAGGCTGAATTCCTGCTTTAGATGCCAAACAGAATTCAATATGAACTATGGGATTGTGACGACAGCCTCTTACAATAAGCTGGATGCAGTACTCGTTTGAATCTCAGATCCTTAGCCAATTGCTTAATGTTGTCTCCTACGGCAATTAGTTATGAGGCAGTTATGAACTTTCTAATGCCAGATTCCCAAGCACATCTCAATTTAGCTAAGGTTCTTTCAAAATGTTCCATAATTTAAGATATCAATTCTCTGTTGCCAGTCTGTCATATTTCACTATACCTATTGAAACCTTGAGTAAGCTTGGCAGTTTAGGAGCTGCCAATGCATTAGAGCTATACTGAACCATGTGCAGAAGTGTTGTCTTCTGCAAGTTCTTTCCCAGAATGTTTTTTTTCTTTTAAACTCAGCATCGTAAAGCTGCTTGTAGCACTTACAGCTAGATAAGAAACCCATAGGCTCCAAATGTATCTGATTTGTTCACATTAGCAACATATAGGCCAAATATGCACTGATTCCCATAGTAATTGCAGTACACTCAGCACCTTTGAAAAATCAGGTATTTAAATATGGATTTATGAGCCTAAATGTTGACATCTATTTCTGAAAATCTTGGCTACGGTATTCAACAGAAATCACTTCTTACATTTCCCCCTTCCAGCTGCAAATCCCCATTCATATTTTCAGCTCCAGTTCACAGAAGCAATCAATCAGATATATTCAGCACAATGAAGGAAAACAAGTCTACTAGGGATATGACTCCACTTCAGTTAAACACCCCTGGCTAGCCCATGTCAGCTGAGTTGGGCTCACGGGGCTCGGGCTCACGGGGCTGTAAAATTGTGGAGCCGTTGTTCAGGCTCAGACTACAGCCAGAGCTCTGGGCCCCTCACTCCTCACGAGGTCCCAGAACCTGATACAGGCCCAAATCAGCTGACTTAGGCCAGCCGTGGGTGTTTAATTGCAGAATAGACATACCCCAAGTAGACTTACTTTCCTTCATTGTGCTGAATGTATCTGATTGATTCCATTTTTGTTTGGCAACATATCAGTCAAGAGCTAGCTGGAAGAAGCCAGCTGGAAAGGAAGAAGAAACCAAAAAACAAACAAAACTGAAGAGAAGAACTCTGCATGCTTGTTCTAGCTTATATAGTGTATAAATAATTGTTATAGTGTGGGCTGTGACCCTTTCTTTACTTTTTTCTAATAATTTTAATTCTGTCATTTTTAAAACTGACTCGCTATGAACAAAATTTGTTGATGGAAAAAGGGGAGTTTCTCTGTTTTCAACCCCTGGTTCTGGATCTTATATTAAAGCTGTGCTCCGGTCTCTAATCATCATAATTCATAATAAATTGTTTATTTTAACCAACTCAGCTCCTTGAAATCAGGAATATTTT
Organism: Emydura macquarii macquarii; assembly: GCF_026122565.2. Lineage (NCBI taxonomy): Eukaryota > Metazoa > Chordata > Testudines > Chelidae > Emydura > Emydura macquarii. The sequence continues at coordinate 12,157,903 of NW_027130520.1, read as the reverse complement.
GTGTGTATGAGAGAACATACGTTTTCATTATTTATAAGACAACTCCAAAGGTCAAGTATCAGATAAAAGGCTACCAGGATCCTTGTTTATGCAATAGGTCCTATTCTGTAAGAGCAATATATTTATATTCTGTTCTTGCCTTGCTTTGTGATTTCTGGCAAGTTACTCAACCTTTCAGTGCCTCAAGGATTCTATTTGTAAAATGAGAGAATAATGCTGGTTAACCAGGTGTGTGAGATGTTTTGGGGTGTACAGGTTAAAAGCAGTATGTAAGTGCAAGTAAGTATAATAATAAATGAGACTTCAACCTTCATCCCAGACCATAATGGGCTTAGTATAGTTGGCCGTTGTGGTCTCCTACTATCGATGGTGCTATACATATAGAGGAGATGCAGCACTCTTCATATTCCCCAATACAGTTTAGGCAGTATCTAGGTCTTGATCATTTGAGGATCTAAATGCTTCTAATATGGTGCTGTTCACCCTTGTCACAGATGGAACTAAGTGGGAGCTACTGAAAGCTCCATACTTCACAGGAGACATATTTTGGCTTGCAGGATCAGGCCCTTACTTTCTTCACTGAGCATTTCTAGCCAGGCCAATGGGTCCTGGTGCATGACTGGGGTTCCTTGGATGGTGCTATGATAATACATATAATGATAATAACATGGCCCATTTCTCCATTTTCTTTCCCTACCTGGATAGCATAACACACATAAACTACACTGCTCATTTTTCATATTAAGGTTTGCCTCATCCATCCATTAGAATTAATTGAGGGTGTTAACAGACATTTTGACTAAGGTGTTTCAGTGGATATCATGTACTTGGACTTTCAAAAAGCCTTTGACAAAGTCCCCCACCAAAAGCTCTTAAGTGTAACCCTTTTGCCAGACAGAGCCGGCAGCAGTAAAGGGCCGGCCAGGTTCTATATCTAGTGGTTCCTGTGAATGATACAACACCAAACCAGCTTGAGCCCCCACCCAGTCACCCGGGAAATCACACACTATCCCCTGGATGCCCCCAAAAGGCAATACTTCCCCTCTCGCAAGCACAGAGTGTGAGTGTAGAAAGTAAACCTTTTAATTAAAGGAAGGAAGTAACACAGCACTGGTTTGGGAAAATAGTGCAAACAGAATTTATGAACACTATGAGCCGAACCCACCCCATCCCAGAGTACATGGGGCATGTTCTTCGCCTCTCCCTTCTCGCTTTCCCCTGCCCCACTGACCGTCATAGTTGCAGTGTTCACTTCTCGGTTGTGAGGGGCTCATCCAGTCCCCTTCTGCTGGCTCCTGCGGGACGCGGGCTTGACCAGTCCTTTCCGTGGGCTCCTGCCAACTGCAGGCCCCCAACCGCTGCTGGCTCCTGCCACCTCCAGGCCTTGCCAAATCCCCTCCGCTGCTCCTACCTCCACTGCTCCCACCATCTGCTGGTGCCAACCTCTGCTGGCTCCTGTCAGTATCTCAAGTTTTCCCACTTCCTTTAGTGATTCCAGATCTTAGTGAGTTTCAGCGGTCAGCTCTCATTCATGGGAAAAGCTTCTACTCACACAGGAGCCATATCCCTGCTTTTTAACAAAACAAATGACTCCAAAAGGAATGATTAATTCTACCTTTTAACAGTGAGAGGAGATAATCAGTCCATGCCTGAGGCTAGCCCTTCGTCCACACTGATACAGCCTCAGCAGAAGACCCCCATAACCCCTTCCTGCTATTCTTATAATAGTCAAGCAACCATCCACCACTCTCGTTGAGCTCTGTTTAGATAAGAGTGAATTTTTCATCAGAACAGGCTAAATGCTGTTCTGTTGCCATTTGTTCATACAATCAAAGGACAGCATTTCATTACCCCTGCAGTTAACACAAAAGTGATTTGTAACCCAATACCAGCCATACTAACCATTTCCAATCATGCTCAGCACCTAAGTGTGTTTATGAAGCTACAGTGAAATCATGCTAAGTACTTAATTGTACTCATGTAAATACAAAGCCCATTCAAAAAAAGTGCCCCCCTCTTTTAGCTGACTGAGTAGGGGGAGTGCCACTCAGATCTTGCTTACATCCGCAAAGTAGGCAGTCATGGGATAACAGAGAAGGTCCTCCCATAAATCAGTAACTGGTTAAAAGATAGGAAATGAAGAGTAGGACTAAATGGACAATTTTCACAGTGGAGAGAACTAAATAGTGGGGTCCACCACGGATCTGTTTGGGACCAGGGCTGTACAACAAATTCATAAATGATCTGGAAAAAGGGGCAAACAAGCAAGTGGCAAAGTTTGCAGATGATACAAAATTGCTCAAGATAGTTAAGCTGATTGAGAAGAATTACAAAGGGACCTGGTAAAACTGGGTGACTGGGCAACAAAACGTCAGATGAAATTCAATGTAGATAAATGCAAAATAATGCATATTGGAAAATATAATCCTAACTATACATACAAAATGATGGAGTCTAAATCAGCTGTTACTGCTCAAGAAAGAGATCTTGGAATCATTGTGGATAGTTCTCTGAAAACATCCACTCAGTGTGCAGAGGCAATCCAAAAAGCTAACTGAATGTTAGGCACCATTAGGAAAGGGATAGATAATAATATAGAAAATATCACTATGTAAATCCATGGTATGCCCACACTTTGAATACTGCCTGCATTTCTGGTTATCCCATCTCAAAAAAGATATATTAGAAGTGGAAAAAATACAGACAAAGGCAACAAAAATGATTGGGGATTGGAACAGCTTCCATTTGAGGAGCAATTAAAAATACTGGGACTGTTCTTCTTAGAAAAAAAAACTACCAAAGGGGGATATAATAGAGGTCTATAAAATCATGAATGGTGTGGAGGAAAGTGAATAAGCAAAGTATTATTTACCTCTTGACAAATTGGTTCCCAACCTGTGGCCCGGAGGCCAAAAGTGGCCCACAGGGGCTTTCAAAGTGGCCCATGGCTCCCCTCCTGCTGGCTGCAGAAGGAAGCCGCTACCTAAGGACCCAGATGGAGCGCATTTCTGTGGATCTAAAAGACTGGTGAAGGCTCCTTCCTACAGCCAAGGAGATGGGATATCAGCATTCCCCTCCCCCTGGCTGTAGCAGGGAGCACGGCAAAGCGCTGCATCTAGGTCCATAGGCGCTGGGGTCCCTGATGGAGCCAGAGGGAGGGGAGCACTGATCTCCCATCCCCCTGGCTGCAGAAGGGAGCCACTGCTTAGGGACACAGGTGGAGCGCACAGGGCTACAGGACAGGTGCGGTTTCCCTGCTGCAGCCAGGGAGACGGGAGATCAGCAAGGAGGCAGCCTCCTCGCTGAACACCTTCCATATGGCTGCAGTGATGGGGAGGGCTGCTGGTGGTGACTGGTGGCTCTTCAGTGTTGTAACAATGATATCTGTGGCCCTCAAGCCAAAACGGTTGGGAACCACTGCCTTACCATAACACAAGAACCAGGGTCACCCAATTAAATTAATAGGCAGGAGATTTAAAACAAACATAAGGAAGTACCCCTTCAAAATGCACAGTCAACCAGTGGAACTTGTTGCCTCGGGATGTGAAGGCCAAAAATATAACTGGATTAAAAAAGAATTATGTAAATTAATGGCGGATAGGTCCATCAGTGGCTATTAGCCAAGATGGTCAATGATGCAACCCCACGTTCTGGTTGTTCCTAAACCTCTGACTGCCAGAAGCTGGGAGTGGACAAGAGGGGATGGAACACTCGATAAATTGCCCTGCTCTGTTTATCACCTATGAAGCTTCTGGCACTGGCCACTGTCAGATGACAGGGTCCTGGGCTGTATGGACCATTGGTCTGACCCAGTATGGCCATTCTTATGTTGCTTAGTCATGTACTATATATATTTCATAATCAAATGCTACTGACATTCAATAACGACACTACACTTCAGGACACTACACTACACTTCAGGACAGAAACAATATAATGCAGTTTCCTAAAACAATAGACTTGTATTGATGGTTCCCTACAAAGAAATAATATTAAATGATAACGTACAGTTGCTACACTTGGGCTCAGTCCTGCTCCCATTGAAGTCAGTAAGGGTTTTGCCACAGATTTGGCTGGAAGTAGTATCAGGCTCTAGTTACCACTACAGCTTTAACATGTGTTAGTGTAATTGTTTTAGTGTATGTGTATCTGTCGGCAAGTAAGACTATGTATAGTGAGTGCAGTTCAGAAAGCTTGTTTGGAATTTATGGGCCAGTTGATGTTATGCTGTTGAAAGAACAGATGTTCCAGTGGTTAAACTAGACATCCAGAGTGATAAAATAAAAAACTTCACTTGGTTGACTAGAACTTGACTCAGATATCTTAGTCTGCTAAAATATTATACTGCTGGCCTGCCCTTCCCTGGCCTGTAGTTTCCATCCACATAAAACAGATGAGAAAAATCAATGAATGTCCAGTGTCCCCTAATCATTCTTTTAAAGTTGTTGCTGCTTTAACCATTTGTCCTATTTAATGTGCCTGCTGTCGTAACCATTGGTCCAGTTCAAGTGCTTTGCTTTCCACACCAGCTACCCTGAACGTATTAAACATCAGGAGAAGGAATTTAGTAATGCTTTACAATATGCAGCTGCTGGTTAATACTAATAGATTATAAAATTTGTAATAATATTGGGCTTGACCCTGCCAACAGGTGCCTGAGTAACAATGTAACTACTTGCATGAGTAAGGTTACTCACATGAGAAACTGTTCTCAGGACCAGGACAGTAGATGTTAAGGAATATTAATTTGATGAGAAGTGATGTGATTTTTATTAGCACCTCTAAGGTCTGTGGCTGCAGACTGCAAGAGTGGAGGGTCACAGAGCCTGGAGTCTAGCCGAAGCCCAAACATCTACACTGCAATTTTTAGCCCTGCAGCCCAAGTCCCATGAGCCAAAGCTGACTGAGCCGGGCCAGCCGTGGACATGCTATGGGTCTTTTATTCCAGTGCAAATTTACTCATAGTGAACAAAACACAGGCCCTATCCCCCAAAGAGTTTACACTCCAGACTGACCACGACAGGATACTGGCAAGGGGATAGCAAACGGAGGATGGAATACGCAGGATAAGATAATGACATTATTTGAGCAGGACACAGAGCATCCATGTTATTTCCTACGGTTGTTTTTGTTTTGCAAATTCTCTTTAAATAACAAAATTAGACAGAAGAAGGTTGTTGTTTGAGAGATTATGGAAACAATGATCCTCCTACCAAGTATTTACACTGTACGCAGCACAGAAGTATTCAAGCCGCTTAAAACTACTGGTATTTTTCTGCATGCAATCCAGAGCCCTTATCCTGCAGTCTGATCTGTGCCTGACATAAAGGTCTGCCCATTCAGAGTCCAGCTAACATCACTGGGACTCTGCACAGGCTCAGGAGCCTGCCTGCACAGACCAGATTCCTGCTCTCTAGGTCTGGTGGCTCCTCCCCTTGGGCTGGGGGAGGGGCTTTGAGCGGTGGGCGGGCTGACAGCCCGCCCACCCACCCTAGTTTGCAAATTGTCAGACCAGATTCCAGGATTGGGCCCAGCAAAGTGTATGCCTTTTTACTTTGTTCTGCAGCAGTGTTTCACTGTGTGTTGACTCCTATTCAGTTTTCTCCTGCAATAACCCCCACATTCTCCTTTGTGTTAAACTACCACCCAGCCAATATTCACCCCATTTCAAATTTATGCATTTTGTTAGTCTTTCTTATGTGAACCATTTTATATTGGCCTTCACTGAATCTCATCGGATCGATTTCAACTCTTAGGTCCAGTTTGCCAACCTGATACTGCAATTCTACTGTCCACAGTATTTTCAATCACTCCCAGTTTCACTTTACCCACAAATTGAAACATGCTATTGTCAATGAGGCAAATACCATATAGTGATTTTCAGTTGTTTGCCAGTTTGGAAACCTAATATGTACAATCAGCCACATGATGTACAAAAATGCCTGCACTACTGGTTCAGTGGATCTCTAGGCACTCAGGAGTTTGTTTTCTAGCATCTTTGCTTTATTGATGGAAGGGATAATGTGAGAAGAAACTTAGAGGAACAGTGCGCAAGGAATGGAAATAGGCCCCACAGTCACAGAGCTCCCCCTCAGCCAATCTCCTCTCCCTGGTGTTATAGATGGCCACCTTGGCCAGCGCTAGGAGGAGGTTGATGAGGAGGTCCCACGACTTTGTGGGGCCCCAACTGGGGTGTGCATAGAGGAACAGGGGTGGGGAAAAGTGCAGCCAGAACCTCAGCAGAAGGTTCTGGAGGAGCCAGAACAGGGGCTGCAGCCTGGCACACTCAAGGTAGATGTGCATCAGAGTCTCCCTCACGCTGCAGAAGGAGCAGGTGTCGGGGCGAGGGGTGAACCATGCCAAGTACATGCCCGTATTCACGGCTCCATGAAGGAGCCACCAACTGATGTCTTCAGTGGGCCAGTCTCTATTCCACCCTGACCAGCAGTCCTCGCCCTTCATAGGTGGTACCAGGTCCCGCCATTTGGTGTCTGGGTGGGGCATGAGGGAGAGGAAATGAAAGGTGTGGAGCACGAGCATGTACAGATGATCTCTAGGCGCAGTTCGGAAACGGACCGGCTGCAAATCTAGCAGCCAGCTCAGTGTGTGGGGAGAGGGGGAGGAAGGGTTAATGGGGCTTGTGCTAGTGCTCAAAAAATAGATGTGTAGACAGCTCTTTGAAGTTGCGGCTTGGGCTGGAGCTCAGGCTTTGAAGCCTAGGGATAGCAAGTAAGATCACAGAGTTCAGACATAAAGCAAGAATTGCTACTAAGAAATTCTACAAACTCAGCCCTACAAACCCACCCTTGGGACCTTCTACATGCTTCCCAAGAGACAAAAACAGGGGAATCCAGGAAGATCCATCCCATCTGGCCACAGCACACTCTTACTGAAGGAATATCAGGACTCACAGAAACCATCCTCAAACCACTCACCACACAAAGGGCCAGCTTCCTCCAGGACACAATCCACTTCTGCCACAAAACCCACAACATTAACAACCTCCCTCAGAATATCATTCTTTCCACCATGGATGTCACCTTCCTACACACTGACATCTCTCACAATGATGGCATAGCTTGTTACCTAGCAGCTCTGTGTTCTTGGGGAACCAGGGCGCAAAACCCCAACTCTCTCTCTCTGGCTCACCTGAATTACCCCCCACCAGCCCATGCTTGAACCAGAAACCAAAGGCTGCTTGAACCAGAAACCAAAGGCATTTCAATATGAAAAGGCAGGGGACACAACTGAAACCCTCCCATCAAAGGTGAGACAACTCCCCATGCCTCATACAAGAGATACAATTGGAACCCTCCCATCAAAGGTGAGACAACTCCCCATGCCTCATAAGCATCTCAGTTAGCACATCAATGAAGAACAGAAGCCTCATCTACATCGAAGATGGAACACGCACTGAACTCTGGGATTGCTGAAGCAGGGAAGCACTGCATTTTGGGAAATCCCTGCTCTCGATGTAACTGAACTCACACCTGTACACACCCAGCTCCGCAGTTATCAGACCATTCTAGTTATTGGTATGCAAAACACTGAAACCTGGTTGCATTGTGAGCCCTCTCTCAAAAAAGGACGCCCTTCCAGGAATGATCAGCTCCTTTTGTCCAGACATTGTTTATCCATAAACAAACCTGGCATCTACAAATTCCCTATCAAAGCTCAAACCTCTGTTCTGATGTTTGGATCCAAACTCTGCATCAGTTCCACTGTAACCTGTCTTCTGTCCCTGACTGATCGTGTTGGGGGCTCTGCCAGACTCAAAGCCCTCCAGACCCTGAACTGACAAGCCTGTTCCTGGGAACCTCTGAACTGCATGGAGTGGTGAGATCAACCCCGCCCCTCCCCCCCCCTTACTCCCCCAACACAACTTGTCTCTCCCTCTCTTAGTCCAGGTATAACTTTCTACTTTTGTAATCAAACCTGGGATAGCTTTCTCCAATACCCCAACTGTAATTGTGTAGTACTGTAAGTGTTTGATTGTTTTTCTCTCCTGGTATGGTATTACTATTAGTATTGTAAGTTTTATATACCTAGCAATAAAATAACTGTTATAATCAAGCTGGTTGCCACTTTCTCTCTCTATCTCTCCAAACTTTATTTTATTCCTTTGTGTCCTTGGTCCCTATCTTGCTCTGTAGTAATGCTTCTCTTACCTAAGCCAAAGATCTCGGGAGTGCCCAAAAATCCTATGGGGTTTGCTCATCAAGGGGATTACTGCTAGAACAATTGTGGTGTAAAGGGGCATATGAAGGGGACAGCCAGGAAGTGCTACTCTGCCTAGCCTACGGAGTCCAGGGGCAAATGAGGGTGCAGCTCAAGTGCTGTTTGACCCAGCCTGATTGAATCCAAGGGGCAATTAAGGGGAATAGCCAAAAAGGTGCTGTTTGGACCCAGCCTGCTCTATTCTGGTGTGTTGCACAGGGGCATATAAGGGTAGCCACTGAGAGTGTGGTGTCACCCAGCCTGCTGAGTTCAGGGACATATAAGGGGTCAGCTGAGAGTGCTGATAGCCCGGTCTGCTCAGACGCACTAAGTTGAGCTGAACTGTGTATATGTGTGTGTATCTATGGGGGGTTTATTTGAATCTGGTGCTGGAGGAACCCAGCCCTGAAAACCTTATGTCCTGCAGGATAACTCCACTAGGACGGGGCTTGTAGCCCTATGAACACACAAGTAACACAAGCAGTACATTAGTAGAATCACACCCCTAGAATCACACCCCCACTTGCAGGAAGGTAACCCTAATAAATGAGCATACCCCAAGGTGAAGGGCAAATCTGGTAACAAGCTCCCTGTCTCAAATGTTTACAAGACAATGGACGATCCTCAGATATCACCCCAAATACATTGCCAAACTTATCCATTTCATCTTCACCCATAACAATTTTACATTCAACAACAAACATTTTGTCCAAACCATGCAAATAGCCATTGGTACTATGATGGCTCCCTAATGTGCCAACCTCTTCATGGGTCACCTTGAAGAAAAATTGCTGGACAGATGTACCAAAAACCTAATGATATACATGAGCTACATCGATGGTATTTTCATCCTCTAGATAGCTGACAAACTCCCTCACAGATTTCTATAACTTCAACAACCACCACCCATCCATTAAACACTCTCTAGAATACTCCAACACCAGCTTCAACTTCCTGGATGCCACAATCAACTTCAGCAATGGAACAACTTACATACAAGAAGCCCATGGATCACCATACCTATCTTCATAGATCCAGTCACCACTCCAAATATCCCAAAAAAACTCTTATCTACAGCCAGGCACTCAGATACCACAGAATATACTCTGAGGAGAAAGTCCAGAATATATGCCTTAACACACTCAAAATTGCCTTTACCAAACAAAGACACTCCACTAGATAAGTAGATCACATCGTGGAATGGTCATCCAAATGCCTCGAGAGAACACGCTTCATTGCAGAAATAAAACCCCCACAGACTGCACATCCCTAGTTGACACTTACAACCCCACAGGTGGTATCATCAAAAAACTACAACACATACTCGATGGGGACCCCATCCTGAAAGAAATATTTCCTGAACTCCCACTTCTGGCCTTTAAACCACCCCCCAATATCTCCAAGTTCATCATCAGAAACACAGTTCCCACAGACCAGGACATGCCGACTCAAAGCGTCACCAGACCTGCCAGAATAACAGATGTAAAATCTGCAGCCATATCTCCATTGCTACAATGATCAATGCCCCCCACAACACATCTTTCAAGATCCATGAGTCCTACACATGCCTATCACATGTGGTGTACCTCATTCAATGCACTAAATACCCCGATAACAAACATGTGGCTGAAATCAAACACTCACTACACTCTCAAATGAGGTCTCACAGAAAAATGATAAAAGACAAAAATACCATATCACCAGTGTGTGAAAACTTTTCACAAAGCGATCACTCTACATCTGACCTATCACTCCTCATCATCAAAGGATGCACAACACTTTCACAGATGAGCCTTGGAACTTAAATCCATTACTCTGCTAGACACTAAAAATCAGGGACTGAATACAGACACTATAACTCACTAATAACACCCCCCCAGATGCTTCCCCCCCTTCTTTCCTCCTTGTGACTGGAGGGATATTAACAGGCCACTTCACCTTGAAGTGTCCCTTGAAATACATGTTAACTACTTATGATAAACAATCTCTTCCACTTTATATTAACTGTGACATTCTGAAGCTATGTCTACACTAGAATTTGTGTCGGTAAAACTTTTGTGAAAAACACCTCTCAGATCAGCATAAGTTTCACTGACAGAAGCTCTAGTGTGGATGTAGCTATGTCAGTGAAACATGCTCTCCCACTGACAAAGCTACCGCCGCTCATCAGGGGTGGTTTAATTATGCCAATGGCACAGCTCTCTCCTGTCAGCATAGAGCGGCTACACGGGAGACGTTACACCAGTATAGCTGTGCCGCTGTGAGGTCTCTTGTGTAGACATAATCTGAGTAAATTTTCCAGACCTGAAGAAGAGTGCTGTGTAAGCTCGAAAGCTTGTCTCTCTCACCAACAGAGGATGGCCCAATAAAAGATAAAAGATATTAAAAGATAATAAAAGATATTACCTCATCCACCTCATCCTAGAACCAACCGGCTGCAACACTGCATACAACGTCTTCAAGTTAGATTTCATTAGTTAAAAGGAACAGGATCTCCAGATCTTGTAGCTTGAAGCTCCCTAAGCATAAAAACCTCAGTGAGCAATAGAGGCAAAACGAACAATAAGAAGATCTCACGTCTGTCACCCACAAAAACACTCCTCCCCTCCCTCTGCACACACCCAAAGGAGTTAGTTAGCTTGCTCTAAATTTGAGAGATCTTATCCTTGAGGTAGAATGACAATTCTTCCATAGCAAAAAATATTCAACTCCATTTCCAAGTATAAAGATCCTTTAATATCATTGTGGATTTTATTTGTTTCTGTGATTGATTTACCTTGGATTTAAAGGATAAATATTTAGAGGAAATTGAAAAAAATAATAAAAATAACACCTTTATTTAATGACAAAGTCAGTCTGATTGTAATCAGGCACTAGGTAACCTGATCTCACTTCATTATCTGATATCAGGCAAACCAAAGCAACCATCAGTCTGGAGGATAGCCATTTGTGTTGGTCACACAAATGGACATTGATTTTTCAATAAGCTGAAAGCCAACGCCAACATCACTCCTGCCATAGCTTTTCTCTTGAGAGATGTTTTCTCGCTCATGCTTGGCAGCAGTTTTTCATTCTTACATTACAAGAATTACATGGGTGAACTAGAGTGGAAAACATCAGATCACTGAGTCATGTGATGAATAAGGCAATTAAAGCAATTAGATGCACACTCACTGAGTTTTATCTATTTTGCTTTGTAAAATAAAATTGTAAGTAGGTTCATCTCTCACCACACCTGAGAACCCTGGATTTCAGATGTATAAATATGCTTGTGTCATTACACAGTATGAAATTTGCTCATATGCTTAGTATTAGTTACCTGGGATAGTCAAAATTAGAGAAGACTGGAAAGAACTTCACAGGGACCTAACAAAGGTAGGTGAATGAGTAACATAATGACATTTTAAATTCAATGTTAAGAAATGTAAAGTAATACACACTGGAAGAAATTAGTCAAACTATTTGCATGCATTAGTGAGTTGTAAATTAATTGCAACTACTTCAAAGAAAGACCTGGGACAACTTTGCTTATGTGCAAGAATGGTCCAAAAAAGGGACAAAATAGTAGAATATATAAATAATGGTATAGAAAATAATATTGGGAAAAAATGTTATATAAATTAATGGTATATCCTTACCTGGAATACTGTGTTCTCTTCTGGTCATCGAATGTCAAAGAGAGAAATGGAAAACTGTTCAAAGAAATTCAGAAATGGGTAACAAAAATTATTAGAGGTACAAACAGCCTTCAAACTATATGAGAACAGATCAAAAAGACTGGGACTGCTTATAATTTATTGAAATGACAAAGAGGAGGGGATCTGATAGAAAGATATAAAATGCTGACTAGTATAGGAAAGGTGAATCAAGCACACTCACATAATACAAGAATAAATGGCAATTCAATTAAATTGAAAGGCCACAGATTTAAACCTAATGAAAAGAAATACTTTTTAACACAATGTAGTATAAACTTGTGGAATTCATTGTCAAAAGATACAACTGAGAAAAAGAGGCTATAAAGGTAAAAAATAGGATTAGCATTAATAACATTTATTTAGATTTCACATTTTTAAATGCCCATACAAAAGCTGTGAACTCTCCGGCAGTAATTAAACTAACAACAGTAATAACAAACTAGCCACATAAATATTAATATATAAATAACTTTCCTTTGCCACCCAATAGCATAAAATAATTAAATTACATTAACAATTTACCGCAGCCAGCCAACAAAAAAAAACTGGAAAAACTCCAGAATAGCAATACCCCACTCAAACCAGTCCCAAGATCATACACTTGTTCTTCCCCAAAAACCTTATCAAACAAGTGGCAAATCCACAGTTACATTAAATTTAAACCCCCAATCACTTACTGACATGAGTTAGGAAGCACCATAATTCTACTGGGGGTTTCTTGCACCTTCCTCTGAAGCATCTGATACTGGCTACTGCATTGTCAAAAACATAATACTAAACTAAACAGATGCGTAGTCTGATCCAGTATGACAATCCATGTGTTGCTATTTCTGATCTTGTTACTAACCAGAGAAAAAGTAATTTAGCTCAGTCACAGGAATCTCGTCTTTTTAACTGAAAATGTCCATTTCAAACCTGTGTCTTCCTAAACTTTTCTGTTCTAATTAACATAACCCTAATCTCCTCTTCTTTATTGTTGCAGTATATCAACGGATTTAGGTCAGATGTGGCAATTATGATCATCTAGTCTGATCTATGTAATAAAAGCCATAGAATTTCACACAGTGATTCCTGCATCTTGACAACAGCTTGAAGTTGATCTAGAGCATATCTTTTAGAAAGACATTCAGTCTTGATTTACCACATCCCTTGGTAATCTGTTCCAATGGTTAATTACCCTCACTGTTAAAAAATATCATTTTATTGCCATCCTGAACTTTGCTATCTCCAATTTCTAGCCACTGGATCTTGTAATGCCCTTATCTGCTAGATGAGTAGTGTACTTGCAGACCATGATTTAATTGCATCTTAACCTTCTCCTTGATAAACTAAATATACTGAGCACCTTTAGTCTCTCATTGTAGGGATGTGTTTTCCAAAATGCAACCATAAAATTTCTCTTAACACTTTCTAGTTTTTCAGCATCCTTTTCAAAGTGTGGACATCAGACTTGAACACAGTATCCGAGTAGTGGTCTCACCAATGCCATATGCAAAGTAATATTACTTCCCTAATCCTGCTTATTATTCCCCTGTTAACATATCCACAGCATCACATTGGGAGTGCATGTTCGTTGATTATCCCAGTGACCTTTTCAGAATCCCTTTCAGAGACGCTGCTTTCCAGAATACAGTCGCCCACCCTACAAGCATGGCCTACAGTCTATGAAGTGAAAGGGAGAGAAGGAAGCACTGTAGCTAGCTCTGTGACTGAGTAAAGGCGCTAGCTCCCTGCAGTCCCGGGGATGGGAGAGCAGCACCAGGGAGCAGAGAGGCAGAAGGTGGAGGAGGAGAGGTTCCTATGGGATAGAGACCATTACGTAAAGCAGTGGTCCCCAAATGTTTTTGCTTCACACCCTGTCACCCAATCTGTGTCCCCCCCCCCCCCCTCAGGAGCCAAAGCTGCGTCCAGGGGCCAGGAGTGAGGCCAGCAGCAGAACCAGGGTGAGGAGAGGCCAGTGACAGAAAAGGTCTGGGTGCAGTGCGGCAGGGGCCAGGGCAAGAAGCAGGAACAGGTGAGGCGGCAGGGAATGGGTCGCAATGCAGCCGGGGCCCAGAGCCAGGTGCGGGGTGAGGAGAAGCCAGGGCCAGGGGCAGGAGTGGAGCTGAGCCGGGAGCAGAGTGGAGCTGGGTGAGGCTACCTCCCCATCCCACATGGGGCAGGCCTGGACCCTGACATGCACCCACCCACCCCCACATGTTCTTCTGCGCCCCCCCCCAAGGATGGGAACCCCACATTTTGGGGACCATTGACATAAAGGCTCCTTTGCCACAGCAGTAAAAGAGAGGGAACACTAGTAGCTCAGAGAAGTACATGGCCAGGAAACCCATGGCTCAGAGGCTTCACAGTGAGCGCTCTATGTCTTTGCAAAGATATCTCACACCACCTGCTGCAAAGGGAGAGAAATTGCTCCAACCAAGTGGTTGGGATGAGTACTGCTGCGGCATGAGGCCAGTTCCTGTTTGCTCTCTGACCCACCCTTCAGCTTCCGCAGCAGCTCAGCTCTCATGAGGTCTAGAGACTGCATCCAATTGCCAAACCTGCTGATCATTCAGTACCTCAGCCTCATCCAAGCAGCTCTTTCAGTGACAGGCTGAGGGAGTGCGCCGGGCAAATGTATGAACAGGGCATGATTTTTGTTGCACGAGAGATCCAAGAGAAGAGTAGAGAACAACACCAGCCATTGTTTATGGCATTTATTGGCCTTTCTAAGGCCTTTGATTCCATCAATCGTAAAGCGTTATGGAAGGTTCTGTTCGTTGTCCATTGAAGTTCACTCGTGTTCTCAGGCTACTTCATGATGGAATGACTATACCATCCTCTGTAATGGGTTAGAGATGGACCCATTCACTATCCATATTGGTGTTAAGCAGGGCTGTGTTATTGACCCAACCCTTTTCCCTATCTGTCTTGCTGCAACTTTGATTCTTATTCATGACCACCTTTCCTATAGAATTGGGATTGAATATTGCATGGATGGCCAGCTTTTCAAACTGTAGTATCTTCCTTCTAAAACTGAGGTCACCAGGACTCTTATTAACAAACTTCATTATGCTGACAACTGTGCTATCCTCATGCACACCAAGACTGACTTGCAATCCCCTGTAGATCTCATCTCAGGTGCCTACAATAGTCTAGGACTTTCCCTCAACATTGGGAAGATTAAGGTGGTCTACCAGCCTGCCCCAGCACAAATTGCCCCCACTTCTCCCACAAATTGTCATCATCACAAAATTGTCATTGTCACAAATTGTGAACTCCTGGAAAACATTGAGCATTTCCCTTACCTTGGTAACGACCTCTCCCAGAGAGCAAATCTTGATGTGGAGATTGAACATAGGATCTGTTGTGGCAGCGTATCCTTCAGAAAGTTGCTCCATCATGTCTTCATTAATAGAGATCTGCAGATGGAAACTAAGATTTTGGTCTACAATGCAGTAGTCATCCCCACTCTTCTTTATGGATGCAAGACATGGGTGACATATTGAAGCTATCTTAAGCATCTGGAGTGGTACCAACAGCACTGCCTTAGGAAGATTCTCCATATCAGATGGGAAGACCATCACACCAATGCCAGCATTCTTTCTGCAGCTAAAATCACCAGTGTTGAGGCGAAGATTATGAAACATCTGAGCTAGTCATTTTGTGAGGATGGCAGATACTCGTCTTCCACAGCAAGTTCTCTTTTCTAAACTTAGTCATAGTAAGAAGACCCCTGAGGGATAGATGAAATGCTACAAGGACACCCTGAAAGCACATCTTAAGAAGGGAGACATTGACCCCATGAATTGGGAAGAGCTGGATGGCAATAGACTGCAATAGTGTCACATCATATATTTAGCCTGAGCCCATTTTGATGAGAATCACTTTGCTCAAGAGCCTGAGAAACAGCAGAGGAGAAAGGAAAGTGTACAGCAGCCCGGTCAGCAGTTGTGCTCTCTAAGCAACCACCTGTCACATATGTGGAAAAATCTGTAGCGCACGAATCGGACTCTTCAGCTATCTTAAGTCTCATCGATGACATTCCTCCTGGCAGACATCATCCTTGTATCAAGGGATAGCTGACAAAATGTTTCTATATTATAAGTTTGTCAATTTAATAAAATAATTGATATGCACCAGCCCTATTATTCCAAGTGGAGTCTCCAACATACTTCAAACCAGATGCACTGATTTAGGGAAAATAAACGAACACATTTATTAACTATAGAAGGATTTTAAGTGATTATAAATCAAAGAGTAACAAATCAGATTTGGTCAAGAGAAAACAAAAGCAAAACACATTCTCAGCTAAGCTTTACACTTTCAGGAACCTTACAAACTTAGGTGATTCTCACCACAAGCTGGCTGGTTTCCCTTTAGCCAGACTCTCCCCTTTGATCAGCACTTCAGTTGTTTGGTGGTGTTTGTAGATGGAAGTGGAAGACAGAGAGCATGGCAAATGTCTTGCCTTTTTAAAACGTTCTTCTTCCCTTTGGGGCTTTGACACCACTCCCTCTCCCCCTCCCTCCCCAGGGTCAGGTGACAAACAATGTCCTTGTATGGTTTCATCCATGCCCTAAATCAGTGATCATTACCTCATCATGGTTCCAAGCTGGCCAAGGGAAGGGAGGTGACTCACTCAACAGTCCCATTGATTCTTTGTTGATGCCCATGCCAGCCCTTTGTTCATGGAAAGCTGAGCTGGGTTTGTCCTATACACGCCTTGACAAGGTGTGAACTGCCCCTCTGCTCCTGGAGAGTTTTGCCTGGATAAGTTTCAAGTCATGAGGACACATCTTTGGGAAAATTACATTGTGAAGCCTCATACCCATAAACATGACATTGCAACAAACATATTACTATAATAATAATGCCCAGTACATCCTGGATATTCCAAAAACATTTTACATGACATACTTTGCATTAAACAATACACACAATTATACTATAAGGTTGAACATGGGGTACAGGGCGTCACAATGTTCACGCTGCCATAAAGACATTGCGAAGTGGGCGTGCTGCTGGCCCTGATGGCATAACATACGAACTTCTCAGGTGTGCTACAGAGTCCATAAATGTAGCATTACACCAACTTTTTGTTTGGGCTTGGACTACTGAGACAGTGCCAGTGGAGTGAAATGAAAGGATCACTATCCTGCTCTGTAAGGGGAAAGGCCCACACTGAGTGCAGTATCTATAAACCAATAACTCTGATCTCTGTTCCTGGAAAAATCTTCACACGTCCTATTTGCCCAGCTCCAGCCTCTGCTTGTGAAATCTCATGCAGAGCAATCAGGCTTCACTGCCAGGTGATCTACAATGGATACTATACTGGCTTTTTGTTTTTTAGCTAAAATCCATTGTGAATTCAGCCTCCCTTTGATAGCAGCATACGTAGGCCTAAAGGCAGCCTTCGATTTTGTTGATAGAGCTTCCTTGTGGAAGATTCTACAAGGTATCCGTGTTCCTGACATTCTCCTGAGTCTAATTCAAGCCGTACATAATGACTCAGGGACACGTGTGCACTGGGGGAACCCATAGGTCTGACAGGTTTCACAGTACATCTGTGGTGGAGCAAGGATGTGTCCTGGCACTATCCCTATCTCTGTTCTGTCATGCAGTGGATTGGCTTCTTGAACATATCTCCACAAATATCAGTATAACTTTTGGTTCAACTCTTTTTTACCAACCTGGATTATGCAGATGATGTTGTCCTTTTCAGTCAGGACACAAACAATCTCAAAGATGCACTAGAGACTTCCAGGATGAGGTAGCTACACTTGAGTGTTTCTTGGGCAAAAACAAAAATTCAGAGTGTTAGCACATAAGTTGTGTTACAAGAACATTTGTGTTTCTGGACAAAACATGGAAGTAGTGGAAGACTTTATCTATCTAGAAAATAAATTGTCATAAAAAAGGCACAGCCAGCCTGACATCCTAAAAAGAACAGAATTACCAGTCTCAGCTATGAAGGACCTGTATATGGTCTGGAGCCAAAAGAAGGAGAAACTATGTATAAAAGTATACATTTATCAAACCTGAATTCTGCTGATCCTTTTATGGGGAACTGAAACATGGGCATGGCTTAAACAAGGCATCAGGAGGCTGACAGTATTTTATTTGTGCTGCCAGTGGCAACTACTAGGTATAAGATGGTTTGATTTTATCAGTAGTAGATATGTGTCATTGAGAATTGGCCTTGAGAGGACTGAAGTCATCTTTGGCCACTGCCAGCTGGCCCTTTCGGGTCATGTTGCCTGCATTGGAGACTAAGTCCCCAAACATAGAGTTCTGAAGATTGAACTTGAAGTCAGGAGGGAGCACTGCCTGGTCATGGATTTGCAGCTGTCATGTGGTCGCTCGTGATTAACCTGGCTGCACCAAATCAGTGATAATCCTATGGAGTTCTTAGATGCCTAGAAAAAGCCATACAGTATGATCATGGACATTCATTGCTACAGATTTCTGCTATCTAAGTGTATTGTTGTTGTATGTCTGGTGTTGAAGGTCACTCAGTGTGACCAAAATTGATTCCAGTGACACTACACCTGCTACCTATTCCTGCTTTCTCTGTGGCCATTTTCCACTAGTCTCTGTACACTGTACACAGTTAATAAGTCAGATGTTATTCATTGGAATTTTACCAGTGATGCCATGCTAACCTTATATATCAGCCTTTCAATGTGTCAAAATATCTTAAAGTTAGAAAAGGAAATAATCATTTAAAGTTTATTAACAGTTTGTTGTCAAAAGCAAGCTAAACCAGAACTTTAATTAGGATTAAAAGGGTAAAGGGGAAATGTTTTTGTTCTGAAACTATGAGCCTTACAACCAACGATTTCTCTTGGATCAGAATCTCTCTGTTGACTGTTTTATTCATATAAAAGTTGAAGGTGAAGGAATACTGTTAACTGGGAACAGTCTTCTCACTCATTACAGGCCTGTAGACATTTAGTAAATTATTTTTGTAGATGGTGCTGGTATTTCCTCTTGGTTTGTGGGGAATGATGAAGGAGTGACAATGAGAGAAGAAATAACCTGTGATTGGAATGATATATATTCTTCTTTGATATTCATTTAACTTTGATTTTTACTTTAATGAGAAGGACATTGAGTCAAATGTTTTGTCTGCTTCATATAAGGATGCATATCAGGTCTGTTTACCAAGAAACCAAAATACTATTTCCTTTCCCAACAGTCAACAACAAGTTGACTGACTTGTGATCTTTTCGGTCTTTACGACACATTGGTGCATGTTAAATTAGAGTATGACATTCATATTGGAGGAACTTTATGAAACAAAGTTGGCAGATTGGAATATTGTCCAGGGTGTGATAGCTGGCATGTAATTCACTGGTCCACATATTTGTGGCAATAAAAACACACTAGTTTCTCTTTCCCTACCTGACCTGTATATCACAAATATTTTTCCTATAGTCTGCCTTGATTAGCTGTCGCATCCAGTTTGTTGGCTACTGAATCTTAGGCCTTATCTATATTCAAGAACAAACTCGATTCAGCAATCAGTGGCCAGCAATTGGTGTAGCTGCCCTGGTGCTGCTGACCCCCAAGTGTAGACAATAACATGTGGTCATAAGGGTTAACACAGGTCAAACTAATCCATATTTATCCATTTCATATAGAGTTGACTGAATTTTTTAAAATTTGAAAAATAAACTTACAAAATTCTTATGAATTTTCCCCACCATTTTTCATCCAATTAGAGAGATGGTTAAAATGTTTCTAATTTTAAAATCTGACATTTCAAAATTTGGAAAAATGGTAGGGGACATTTGTGATGTGGCATCTGTCCCACACTGGCACTGAAAGTGTTAAAAGCAGCCTAGAGAGGTTGCACAGGAAGTGGCCAATAGGAGAGGGGCTTGGAGGAACAGCCAATCAGGGCCCAGCGTGCCCATATAAAAGAAGCTGCAGGGTAGTGCAGAGCAGTGACTGCCTGGAGCTCAAAGAGGGAAGGCTGAGAGACCTGAAGCACCTGAGGCAGAGCTACTGCTGGCAGGACCAGGGGAGCCAGAGCTGCTCCTGGATGGCTGCTAAGAGTGGGTAGTGGCAGGCCCTGAGAATGGCTGAAGAAGCTGATAGGACTGAAGGGAAATGGCCTAGGGAGACAGCAGTAGGGAGAAGAATTTGAGGTGAAGTATTTTGGGATTTTCTAGAGTGGCCTTAAGGAGATGCCTGACTGCCATTAATGCATGGCACAGAAAGCAAAGGCTTTAAGAACTACATGACTCAAGGGTTAAGACTGCAGACCTAGAGGGGGAAAAAAGCAGGCTGCTACAAATTGCTAGTGGAACTTGGAAATCTGAGAGGTGAGTTACGAGAAACAAATTAGGTTTCAAAGAATTTTTACGAGACTAGGACGAAACCAGCAAGCTCGGGAAATGGGTGCAGAAACAATTGGTGTATGCACTGTAATGTGACTTGACAGAGAACCACATTTTTGTTCCTTTCCTGTGTGATCTAATTTCATATATGTAGGGCCAAAATCTGGGCTGCGAAAGTCAGGAATCTTACTAGGTGAAATAAAGGCAGACCAATTGAGATACATGCTGGGAGCAGATCCCCTGGAGAGGTAACTGTAACGATAGGCAAGTGAGCAGTCAAGTGGAATGGTGTTTAAAAAAAAAAAAAAGAGAGAGAAGCATGTCCCCTCCATATACAAACAAAAGAATCAGTCATGAAAAGAGGGTGCATACAGACAATGTAGCTGAAAAAGAGCACTGTTAGGTAGACTAAGTATTAATGAACATATCTCTTGTCCTCCTTTATTGCTTGGCACTCATTTGTTTTATATCTCGTGCACCATGGAAACATTAACCCTCACATTTCCTATTCCTTTACTCCATGGGGAGTGCACTTGGAAACAGAGGGACACATCTGTGCACACGTTGTGCAATGTGCATTTTTTGACAGTGCCTCCTTAGTATGAATTTGTAGCCATGTCTTTTGGCATATGTGAACTTTAGGATCTTCACAAGCCATTATCCGAGGTCATCTTTACTTCTTTCCGAGAAATAGGGTGTGCTGCTTTTTCACTGCAATGTGTATGAAATATTTGTGTCCCATTATCCTAGTTAACCAACATTTTAAAATAATCATATATCTCTTTGGTTAGTGCTTTTTGATCTTTCATTAAAGACCCTATCATTTATACCTGAAAAACACCCAGGACAAAAGTGATCAGAGCTATGTAGAAGGTAGAAGAAAGTTCCAGACTAACCCACTTGTTACATTTTGTCACTATTTAGGCCGTCTGACAATACATCTATTATTAGTTTTAGTTTTTAAAGCAATGCAATTCTGGCAAAAAATTAAGAAAAATTAGTGGCCAGATTTTCAACAATGGGAGATATGGAGTACTGTGTCTTTTGGAAATGTGGCCATAAATCACTCACTCTCAGAGGACAAGAGTTTGATCTCATTGCACCAGAGAAAATCCAAATTAACTCCAGTGACATCAAGAACAAGGTTAAAAAATCTTAGGGAAAGAAGAGCTCCTCTTCCTTCAGTAGTATTTATATAAAAATATTGTTTGTCTTTGTGGATATATGCTTCAAATTCTCTCTCCCTTTCATTAAACTGGAAACTTTCTATGTTGTCTAAGTGGTCATTTTATCATATAGAGAGATAGATAGATGAAACCTCTTTGTTGCTTCTTCACTTCTTGCCAACAGTTTTTTTTTTTTTTAAACAATGGTCTCCATGTACAAGAGCAAAGCCTGCATTTTTTATCTAGGTTACTTTTATTTCCAGTTAAGGAAAACAAACAAATAAAGAACAAATATAAAGTCTTTAAAGAGAGGAGGGAACATAGTGATTCATTTTGTAACAATCTGCATCTGAAGCAAGGCAAATTGACAGCTATTTCTGCATTAGAGAGAGGGGAGCTTCTACATTTAAAAAGAGCAAAGTAAATATACGTGCAGGATTGGGGCCCATGTCCCCATCCCTCATGAGCTTTTTGCCCTCATGTGAATGCCTTCTTCAGCTTGGCTGAACCTATGCAGCGAAGTGCTGAGTACAGTCATCAGATACAAAACTAAATTTTCTTTAGTACAGCAGTGAAAAATGCAAGTTCTACACACTTAGGCCCTGACCTGGCATGACTGGAGTCAATGGGAGCTCAGTGATTGACTTCATTGAGCACAGAAGCAATCCCATATTGCTCCAGTACATTTCAGATTTTCACCTCATCTTTTCTTAATATCCTAAATAACGTAGGCCTGATTCTCTAAACCAAATCCTCCAAGTCCTTATTCAGGCAAAACTCCCACTTGTGTCTATGCCTAGCTACCTCAAAATGAGACATTCATATAATAGAAACTTGTTCCCTATTTCTAATGAATGATTGATTGTTTTTAAACTGATGTACTGTATATTTGGGAAAGAATTTATGATTTACCAAAAAATTTCCTGCTGAACTAAAGCCAAATGGAGGCAAATCTAGGCCAAATTGCTCAATGTCCATGACCAAGAACATGTTTTTCTTTTTTCTTTTTTTTAATTTTCCTGTTTTATGAATGTTTCTGGACTCATTTCATCAGCTGTCAGTAGTGAAATACCATTTCAGCAAAGGTTTATTATTGTAATTTCCTCAGTTATTCTGTTTCTCTGCTACGGTTTCTTTAACCTGAATCTGTCAGCTAATACAGCAATACAATTTTTATTTTTTGCCTTTTGCTCCTTGATAAGGGCCCAGGTCTGCAAGGTGCTGCATTTTGTCAGATGCTCAGGACTTTGCAGGACAGGGACCAAAATATACAGCTTTCTTTTATGTGCTGCATTACCTTATTCAAGAGACAACACTGATTTTAGACTCAAAAGTTAACAGTGAGTCCCTGCCCTCCTCAGGCAAACTCAGCAATCCTCCAGCACATGAGAACCAGAAAGTGATACTTCCTGGAAACAAAAGTGAAACTGATTAATCCATTGTCATGTACCAATTGAGCAAAATGCAAAAGAATGTAAACCAACATCATAAATGAGGAAAGGAAACTAGATTTTAAAAAGTCTTTCATCCTTAATAAACTTATGCAGCTTTAGTTCCATATGTAAGGTCACATGTATTTTTAAAATATGTTATTTTAAAACTGCCATATCTCCTTTAAGACAGAAATCATAATTCTGCAATATAAGGATTAATCAGAACTGAATCCAGTCACTGCTCCTTTGGAAAATGCATACAATACATAGGGCCTGATCCAAAACCCATTGAAATCTATGGACATTTTTCAGTGATTTCAGTTAGTTTTTTATCAGAATCTTAATGATAAACAATGATAGAACAGAACAAACTACATTACAATCACCTCTCTCACTATGCAATGGTTCAAATGTGCATGACAGAGCCCTAAAATGAGGGAGCCAAAAAAATATGCTGGTCTCCAAATGCTGAGGCCATTACTGTACTTCTCTTCTTGGCTCAGACACTTCTTTATGTCAGAGTTCAGACTCCCAAAAGCAGATAACCCCAATTTAACACTCACCACATCCAATTCCATTTGTCTGACAGAAAAGCAGTGTTTATTTGGCAGAGGAGGGCCAGTAGAATACTCAAAAACATATTTACAGCTCTGTAACCCCACAGAGAATAGCTAAGAAAATCATGAGATTTTATTTAAAAAAAAAAAATAAAAAAAAAATGCTGGGTTTTTTTTTCTATTTGCCTTCTGGGTTTTGAGCCTTTAGAGTTCAAACTTTCCAGTTTTCCTCTGCAACCATGAGGGTTAGAAATTTTCAT
The DNA here is from genome assembly GCF_026122565.2 of Emydura macquarii macquarii. NCBI lineage: Eukaryota > Metazoa > Chordata > Testudines > Chelidae > Emydura > Emydura macquarii. The sequence goes on along the minus strand of NW_027130520.1, from coordinate 12,134,245 downwards.
TTGAACAATATGAAAGCTGAGATTTTCATTTAATCATGATTCCAGGAGATGGAGATTTAAGAGAAAAAACAAATATTGTGAGGCTCACCATAAAATCATTAGAGTTGGCAACACTGCTAGGCCTTAAACTTGGTTATGCTACCCAGCCAGGTTAAGCAAGATAAAAATGTTACTCACCTGTATTAGAAAGATCCTGACTCAGCTCCACGTTTTAACATCTCAAATCTGTATGTTTGCACATGTCATATCCCAGCAAGGATCCCTTCTGCTAGATATAAAACTTGATGCCCACTGAAGTCAGGGAAAGTCCTTCCATTGATGTCAATGGGTTTTAGATTATTCATAGACTCATAGAATCACAAGATTAGGATTGGAAGGGACCTCAGGAGGTCATCTAGTCCAAACCCCTGCTCAAAGCAGGACCAACCCCAACTAAACCATCCCAGTCAGGGTTTTGTCAAAACCCCTAAGGATGGAGATTTCACCACCTCCCTAGGTAACCCATTCCAGTGCTTCACCACCCTTCTAATAAAGTGTTTCCTAATATCCAACCTAGACTTCCCCCACTGCAACTAAAGACCATTACTCCTAGTCCGTCATCTACTACCACTGAACAGCCCAGCTCCATCCTCTCTGGAACCCCCTTTCAGGTAGTTGAAGGCTGCTATCAAATCCCTCCTCAGAGGGGACTAATCACTTCCCTCAATCTGCTGGCAATGCTCCTACTAATGCAGCTCAATATGCCGTTTACTTTCTTGGCAATAAGGGTTCACTGGTGACTCATATCCAGCTTCTTGTCCACTGTAACCCCCAGGTCCTTTTCTGCAGAACTGCTGCCTAGCTCGTCAGTCCCCACTCTGTAGCAGTGCATGTGATTCTTCTGTCCTAAGTGCAGGACTCTGCACTTGTCCTTGTTGAACCTCATCCGATTTCTTTTGGCCCAATCCTCCAATTTGTCTAATTCAAATAATCTACTTAGTATTTAAAAAAAATTAAAAGATATAAAAACCTAAATATAAAAACAAAACAAAAAATTATGGCACTGATGTGACATTTCCAGACCATCATATTGTTCACTCTGCATGCATGGCAGATTCCCCTCTCCGCAGCCCTTTGTCTGTCTTGTTTAGTTAGCTTGTAAACTCTTTGGGGCAGAGCCTATCTAGTACTTTATTTGCACAGTGCCTAGCCCAACAAGGCACTGGTCTCAGCTGGGGTCTCTAGGTGCTTCTCTAATACAAAATAAATCAGTTTTGCCTGAAGGACCGAGTAAAGACTTTAGGATTTGGCAGCAAGTGATGGAATAGCCCTTTCTATTGCCCTGGGACAAGACCAAAACTGCTGCCCCCTCTAATGCCCATGTCTGCTTCACTTAAAAAACAGGAAATTAAAAATGCTTGTCCCCACCTACCATTGAAAGGTTGTCTAGGGAGCTGGTAGTGAATTGGCAAATGATCAAAACTTGAAATAGAAGTTAGAGAGGATTGTGTTCCTGTGATCAGAAAGCTATCCAGTAAGCCAAAGAAAAACACAAGACCAAGTCGAATCAACATGAAATCAGCTTCAAAGAACTCTTGAAGGTAGATAAATATTATTATTACCTACATTTTACAGATGGGAAATTAAGTCAGAGAGACATTAAAAGGCTTGTTCAAGATCACATTGGAAGTCTGTGGTAGACATAGATCTCGTATCTGAGTCCCAGGGCTTTACACCTAACTAGAAAACAATCTTTTTTCTACATATTTAATCTATTTCATAAAATACTATACATGATACGTTTACTTGGTTTATGAAAAATATAATTTATGTATTTCTCAACAGATGCACGTGTATCCCATATTTACTTGTCATTGGTCAATATGTCAGTGTATATGGTGCAGGAATTATTTCATGAAAATTAAAGTAGAAATTCTAAGTGTGAATTGGTTTGGATAAACTATGAACTATGAACCTTCACTCAGATCTCTGCCTGGACCATACATTTTTTTGTATGTGAAAAGCATTTGACTAAATTTGCTTTATTACTTTTCATTTTATCTTGCCTCTGCCCTTCAATGCTGCAGCAGGTCTGAAAACAGAGATGCCAAAATACTGCAAGAATGACCATTCTCATTTCATTTCTAGTCTACCTGGAAGCAGAAGGTACCAGGAAATTTGTAAATTCTTGTACCATTTCCAACAGAGCTATATGGTTCAGACTAGATAAGCTGCAGATAAACTTCCAAACATTGGGGTATTTATCAAATTGAACCAAAGCCTTTAGTAGTTCGTCTAATACTAATATTCACTACTATTACGCTTTGCTTTGAGATCCAGTGTTCAGCCCTTTAAACATTATATAAGCTTCTGCGATGCTCAGAACAACAGTCTTTCCTTTTGCAAAGATTTAGTCATCAAGTTAAATGCATTTGTGGCTTCAACACATTGGTACATATAGGATTTTATTGGCTTTTTGCTTGGTAATACACATTTATTTTATCATCTGATACTTAAAATTAGTATAGTAAATAAATAAAGGAAAAATGTGTGTACCGTGCAAGACCTTTAGCTATGCCAAGATTGCTTAATTCTGATTAGCAATGACCATTAAGCAATCATTTATGGATTTACTGTGAGTGTTCATAGATACTAATGGGTTTTAGAATTCCTTGGGAATCCTCAAAGGTCAAAGGAAGAAAATGAAGTATGAAGTGATAAAAAATGTATTAGGTGACTAATGGACAGGTTGTATATAGAATGGTTCCAGCACAAAACATTGCATTTTTACCGCTCAGACTCAAGCAAAAGCAAATCTTGAGAGCAGTGATCCTTCCCGTCACTCCTGAATCAAACCAATAAGGAGAAAATAATAGCATATTACTTTACAGAGCAGTAGGCATTTAGAGAGCTTATTTTATCCTGTCTTCAAAATATATATATGGTGCAGGCGAGGTCACTGCTACTACGTTTGCATTTATTGGACTTCTTAAAATCAACTTGTGTTATAATTTTAGCATGATTGTTTTTAATGATACATTTATATTTATTAGGAGATTTAAAAAAATATGATATGCTATAATACTTATCTCACACACAGCCCCTGGCAGGACACTCACCCAGCTGCTGTATTTGGACCTCACACAGTCAGCCCATATGATCTTGAGCTTCCTTTGGTCTCAGTAGGATTTTTGCACTGTCTCTCCCTTTGTCCTTTCTGGCACTCTTCCTGGGCACAGGATCTCTGTCTCTTACCCCTTTGTAGAAATGAGGCCTCATGGCCCAGCTGCTGTAGCCCCAGGACCAGTGCTGATCAGCCTATATTTCCCAGTAGCCTAAGCGCACCCTTTCCTAGAGCTTCAACCTTGTGGGCACTCTGGGTTTATAGTTCCCTCTACAGGAATATGTGATAGTGAAAGCAAACAGATACATAGACTTTGCAAAGGTTTCAAAACGCAATTACTCTTTACTTTAAATAGCACAGAAGATCTATGGCCCTAAGGGGAAATAACAAAGAATAGAATAAAATAAAAACCTAAATGTGTTTCCCTGACTCAGTGTCCTCACCACTCTGGATCATTCTTCAAACTGAGATCAGACTCCTGTGCGGTGTCCAGGATCCTTCCCCCAGACTTCATGCCTTCTCCTACAAATCAGGGAGTGTTTCTCTCTCTCCTCCAGGTCAGCTTCCTTTGCCCTTGGCTAGGCCCACAATCAGAAACAGTCCTGTGTGGTACAGGAATATGCCCTTTTTGTTCCTCTCCCCTGCCCTAATCTTCCTCTCCCTTTCTCTGTGAGACCCTTGAGTTTCCACTAACACATGATTCATTTGTTCCACTGCTCCAAACCCCAACCCCCTACGTAGAACTTGAAGAAAACTGGCTTCCCCTGGCCTTTAGCCATTCTATTGTGCTTTGCAGGCCATATCAGTTCACTAGTTGATAGTCTTTAATGAGCGTCTCTTTCAAAGACTAACTTAGCACAAGGAGCACGAAGCAGTACACAGTAAAAGACAGTCATAAGAAATAAGACGGTAGTCAGTTCATAAAATCAAAGTGGAATTTGTAAGTTGAATCTCAACAGATCCTCCAAATTGTTACAACTTATAAGACTGATTTAGCATTTTCTATGTGATGATCTCAAAGCACTTCACAATCATTAATGAAGTTAGCCTGACACCACACTCTTAGATAGGTAAATAATATGATCCCCATTTTGCAGATAAGGAAATGGAGACTGCGAGACAGGAATAGAACTCAGGTCATCTGTACCTTAATACAATGCCTAGCTGGACTTGTGGTTTAACCACAAAGACGATGCTTTATCTTATAAGTGAGCTGTAGCTGTGCTATCTTAGGCCTGGTCTACACAACATGGTTAGGTCAATGCAAGGCAGCTTATGTCAACCTAGCTCTGGATGTGTCTACACTTAAATTTTACTCCCGCCATCCTACACTGACTTAATAACACAATCTCCCCAAGCGACATATAGTCAAGGTCAATGTAGTTAGGTCAACATGGTGTCAGTGTAAACACTGTGTTACTTATATCAACTATTACTGGCCTCCAGAAGCTGTCCTACAATTACCCACAAGTGACCGCTCTGGGCTCCATTGTGAACTCTGTTGGGGCCAGGTGGACAGGGAGCTGACCCTCCTCTTTAAAGCCCCATGAATATTTGAAATTCCTTTTCCCAGTGGCCCAGCTTGGTGAGCACATCTAGCAGCTCTCCACTGTTGTGTGCAACTGCCCAGCTGACCATGCTGGCTTCATGCTTTCCTGCCTGGGGTACATGGGACACAGCACAAAACATTGCACTTTTACCACTTACAAAAGCAAATCTTGGGAGCAGTGGTTCTTCCCCTGAACTCCTGAACCAAATGGGTAAGGAGAAAATTCTACTTTACAGAGCGGTAGGCATTTAGAGAGTTTATTTTATCCTGTCTTCAAAATATATACATGGTGCACGCGAGGCCACTGCTACTACGTTTGCATTTATTGGACTTTCCAAAAAAACAACTTGTGTTATTATTTTAGCATGTTTTTAAAAAAAATACATTTTATTAATTGTTTTATTGTTTTATCTAAAACAGTATGTTTGGACTGAATGTTTGGGAAACTCCATTTGGGATAACAGGATATGTACATATCATTTTCTATTAATAAAATGATGGACGTTATGTGAGCATCAGATCTCCTGGGTCTGAGGGGAGAAGAGGCTGTGCAGGCACAACTCCAATCAGGCTGTAGAAATGTGGGCATCTATGAGCAGATTGTTCGGGGCATAGAGGAGAAGGGCTGCAACAGGGACCAGCAGCAGTGCCGCGTGAATGCCAAGTAGCTGCAGCAGGTGTGGGAGGCCAACAATCGATTTGGTGCAGCACCGTAAACCTGCTGCTTTTACAAGGAACTGCACGTCATCCTCGGCTGAGATCCCACCATCACCCCCAAGAGCCTTGTGGATACTTTGGAGAAGCCTGAGTCTCAGGCCTCTGCCATGAACAGTGAGGAGAAAGAGGAGGAGGAGAAGGAGGAAAAGTAGGGAGGACGGTTAACCGAGGGATCCAGCTGCACAGCAAGCCAGGATATGTTTTTGATTCCACCACAGTCCAGCCAGTCCCAACAGTCCAGCACAGACAAGCTTGAAGCAGGGGAAGGAACCTCTAGTAAGCATGCAATTGCCTTGAAATTACAGGGATGGAACGGCCAAAGTAGCTGGACACATCTGTTGATTTACTCTGTTTTACTTGTGCTGGAAGAAGTAGTGAAATCATCAAGAGAACTAGAGTTGCTATCTGCTTCTCATCCCCCTCTAGAGTTAAGCAGACGGGGACACATGGAGCTGTTTGTTTAGGTAAATCGGGTTGTCCCATGAATCCTCTGTAGAGATCTCGATTAAACTTTCATGGGGTTTCTCTGCACTCCTCTGCTGAAGATTCCTGGGGAGGGCCGCCTTATTTCTTCTGCTGTAGTAGGACACTTTCCCACACCACTCAACGATTACGTCAGCAGGCACCACTGCAGTACACAGCTAGCAGCATTCGGGTCTGGGCGGCATCAGGATGCCAGCAGCAGCTGTGCTCTCTCTGCCTCTGTTCCCCTTAGGAGTGAGATATCAGCTAAAATCACCACCGCCTGTGGAAAACGGTGCCAGTGTTCAGTCCCTTACCCTATACACATATACTCATGTCTATGAGCTATCCCACCCCCCCTCATTTCCCCAACTCTCCCCCTCCTGAGGGCCATATTTCCCAGGGCCGCTGCTGTGACTGGCACTGTGCTGTATCAGTCCCAAGGAGAAGTGAGAGTGTAGTATACTTACAACTTTCGGGGATGAAGGAGAGTGATTTCAGTATCCTAAGTTTCGATTTCTGTCATGAATACACTGACAGTGGAAGCTCTGTGTGTTGTATCTGCAGCTGCTGCTGTTGTGGCCTTGAGGGGCTCCCCCTCCACACCGTGGAACACCTGAGCCAGATAAGGAGGAGAAAGAAAAGGACTTGGGATGACACGTTCCAGGAGTCACTGCAAGCCTATGATGCATCAGAGAATGAAACCAGGGCCTGGAGGATGACCCTTGCAGACGGCATGGAGAAGGAAAGAGTGGAGAGGAGAAAGGCTTGAGAGTCCAAGCAGGAAAAGGAGAGGGAGATACACCAAACACAATGGGGCTTTTTGCTCAGGCAGCAAAAAGAGATGCTGTGGACTCCGGTAGACCTGCAGGTCCAACAGTCCCGTGTTTGCCTCCCTCGGCAGCTCATACACAATTTAATGTCAGGATCTCCCTACAGCCCCCCTCCACATTCCACTTGGCAGCAGGGGTCGCTGCATCACCCCTACCACTGCACCCCAGGGGACTTTAAAGACCATCACAGCTGCACGTGTACTGACCTGTGAAAGACACAGTTGGTATATGAGTACCTGAAATGGAAACGACTGTTCTTCCCCCTTCATAAATTCTGTTCCCTTAATTTATTACGTTTTATAAAGTTCTAAATGTTTTTTATTTGCCTAGTTCATGTTACAAAATAAAATTCTATTTTGGGAACATAATTCATCTTTATCAGTTCCCAACATATGCTGGCTGGTGCTGAAAACCTGGTCTGACACCCACCAATTTCCTGTTACTTCATTTTGTCACAGAACATCATTCACAGCACTCACATCAGGATTTATACCAGGTTGCAAAAGAGCAAGGCCAGGTAGGGCACACTACAGCAACACATGCTGCTCCGGCTCACTATTAAAATGGTCTTTCAAAGCCTCCCTGAGCAATATAGCTCCGCACTGTGTTTTTCTAATAGCCCTTGTATCTGCCAGTTCAAATTCAGCAGACAGCTGCTCCACCTCCACCCTCTTTGCTTCACAGATATTATGCAGGACACAGCCAACAGCTATAACCATTGGGATATTTTTTTTGCTGAGGGATCTGCTTGCAGCCTTCTGAACAGTCCTCAGTTCTTAAAGATGCATGCACCATGCACCGTCCCTGACCAACCCACGCTAATGTCAGTAAAGTGTCCCTGATCCACCAGTGTTTACACTGCCATAGAAAAGTAATACTTTCTTTTGATGTACTCTGTTGTAAGGTGGTCAGGGCTAAAACAGGGATATGCATGCCATCTACCACCTCACTGCAGTTTGGGAACCCAATTGCTAAAAAACCATCCACTATGTCCTGTACATTGCCCAGAGTCACAGTCCTGTGTAGCAGGAGGTGATTAATGAATCCGCACACTTGTATGACAACCATGCCTGCAGTGGATTTCCTGACTCCAAATTGATTCCCGACTGACAGGTAGCAATCTGTCATAGTGTGAGCACCACTCACTTCTCAACTGTCAGTGCAGCTCTCATTTTTGTCAGTGTACTGGAGGGCTGGGGCAAGCTCAGCACACAGATCCAGGAATAAGGCCTTGTGCATCCAAATGTTCTGCAGCCACTGCTTGTCATCCCAAACCTGCATGACAATGCAACCCCAGTCAGTGCTTGTTTCTTGGGCCTAGAACCATCTGCAGCTGCTCTGGGAATGCCACCAACAACCTTGAATTGTTTTTTTCTATGTCCCACAGCAATCTAGCCTCCAATCGTCATGTTTCCCATGGCTCCTCCTGTGGCTTTGCAAATACTGCAGGATCAAGCACCTTGTGCTTGCAATGTTCATGACAATAGTGCAGGGCTATGCAGGCTCCATACTTCTGTCACAGATGGTAGCCAACAAGAAGGGATACATGGGTTTGCAGGGATTTTGAAAAGAGGCGCAAATTATTATTATAGGATGCAGATGAAATTATGGGATGAAGAACACTGAATGATGGGAAGTGGAACCCCTGCTTCCAGTCACCCCTGTACAACTCATTTCAGCCCCATGAGGCATTGTAAAAACTTCCCAGAAGATCCTGCACTGGATGGTGGTGAGTTGCATAGTGGGATAGCTACTGGTGCTCCTGGTGAGGACCCGTACTGTGAATATAAGAAGAATAGTGTTCACACACACAAACGATGTAATAACCATGGCAGCTGTATCCTGACGTAACTTAGGTTGACATAATTTTGTAGTGTAGACACTGCCTTACTCCATGAAATAACAAAATAAGCATATATATCTACACTATGGAGATGAGACCTATATTGTCATAGTTATTCCAGTATAACTATGGCAGTTATGCCAGTAGCATAGTCACAGCCTATACTGACAGAAGGGGTTTTCCATTAGTGTAGGAACACTACCGCCCAGGGCGACAGTAGCATTCTTCCATCAGCATAGCTGTGGATAGCAGATACCACTAACTGTGAGTTCTGAGAAGCTCACAAAATAGATGGTGTAGTACAGAATTTTTAAAGTTATTTAATATCAGTTAATTCCTAGTTTAATCTTTCAGATCCAGATTCATCTAGTTACTTAAACACATGCTAATTTTGAGCACATGAGTAATTCCACTGAAGTCAATGGGATTACTCACATGCTCAAAATTAGGCATGTATTTAAGTACCTTGCTGAACAAAGGCACAAGCTGAGGAAAGTTTTGCTATATATCTCTATAGAACAATAACGTCTCTAATTACAATTAAAAATGGCAATTCACTGCTTTATGTTAGTCAACGATGTTACAGTAGCACCATAGTCATTCCTACAGTTCACAACTGATAAGTAGAATGGACAGAAGTTGTTTTCTCTGCATGATTAATTAATAAAATATAAAGTGAGCTATGGGAACACATTTACATTTGGGGAAATTTCTTAGTTCATACCAAAGAAAGCTAATACTGATCTCATATTTACAGGACAAGTTCCTTTCTGAACTTTCTATAGCACTGTTGAGGATAATGTGTTTTATGTATGTACCTAAAATTAATTTTGTAAGGATGGTTGGAATTTTGGTCACTGCATATTGTATAAATTCCAACTATTTCCTTATCTTCAATATGTGTGGGTGTTGTTTACAAGAATGTCAGCGAAAAGATATTTTTAAAGTATTGTTTTTAAGTAAGAGTATGGATTATTTTTTGTTTTGGGCTGAGATTTGGTGAATCTAGATACTTATGATGTGACTGGATTTGTATATAGACTGAATCCAATTGGGGATTTATCACAACCCTGATGTGTATTAAACCTATGTAAGAGAAATACTGTGCACTGTTTTCCCACTTGCAAAGCAGGGCAAACCTTTAACCATTTCTCTTCTATTAATTAAGATAATAGGTCAGGTCTTTATTTAAATCAATAATGATGTGATATTATCACAGAAGACTTAAGTGCTCAGTGCTCCACCATATGGTCATTTTCTGAATGAGAGCAGAGTTTAACTGATCAATGATCTTTATATCGAGATGCACTTGGTTGCTTCCCTCCCCCTCGCCCAAAATTATAGTGCCTGGAACCAGTAAAAGTTGAAAGGAGGGTATCTGAAATGATAATCTTTAAGGTGTGTGCACTGTTTTCACAGCTTTATAGATCAAAGCCTTTACTGAACTATGTTATTATCAGGCTTATAAATCAGGCTCAGTTCATTTTTATGAACATTAGTGCAGCCATCAATTATGTGCATTTAGGGCTAATGGTTTTACAGGAATGTTAATAGTTCTACATTATTTCCTGAAAACCAGTACGGCAGGCTATTAAAAGGCTATATGTAACATGCAATATTGTTTGTTTCTGGTTTTTAAGGCCCTGTTGGGGGGGGAGGGTGCATTTAGGTAGATTTCAAACCATTTAAACTCCATGGATTTGAAATTAACTCACAGAACAAAACCATTTGCAAACCATCCTTGTGTCCAGCCTTCCTTCCTCATGCCAGAGCACAACCAAATTATAATCAAACCATGTTTGCTAACCCTCATGCCATTGAAAACCTATAGCAGCTTAGAATAGCATGATTCCAGCAATGATTCTGTCACTACTCAGGCAATTACTTTCAGCTGTGTCTAGATGTACACGGTATGTATTCGCTGGGCTGGGCAGTGAATCATGGAAAAATCATATCACATCATCCACGTCATATCACATCATGCCAAGTGGTCAGATACCACAGTGATGGGTGCAATACAAGCACCAGAACAGAACTGAACAGCTGGAACAGATGCACCAAGGGATTCTTCCTCTTCAGCCTGAGGTGCTACTTCAAATACTACTCCAGCCCACATCCCTGGGTCTGGCTCACCCTTCCCCTAATAAACTGCAGAGCATTCTCTTAGTGGTTTCACCTCCCCGCAGCTCTGTGCCCAGTGCCCTCCATGTACAGCACAGCTCCATTGCCAAGGAGCTTGCTGTAGATGCAGAGAAAGGCACTGGATTTTGTCCCACAGCTACACAATGCAAATTATTATGCAGGATGCCCCTCATTTTACTCCAGGGGTCCCCAAACTACAGCCCGTGGCCCACCAACACATTTTGACCGGCCCACCAGGGGTCGGCAACCTTTCACAAGTAGCGTGCCAAGTGTACTGGCCAGGAGCTGCTCCCGGCCGCAAGCAGCATCGTGCAGCTGCCACTCCCCCCTCCCAGCTCCACCCCTTCTCCCCACCCCTCTCCCACGTGACGTGGGCCTAGAGCCCTGACCAGGAGGAGCCGCTCCAGCCCACCATAAGAGCAAGACTGAGTGATGTGGCCCTGGCAGCTGAAAGTTTGGAGACCCCTCTTTTACACTGAAATCAGCTTCCATCTCAAACTCTTGGCCTACATTTAAGCATTATAATTTGGCTTAAAAAATGCTGAATCATGAAAGTGACTTGTTGGGAAATGACTTAGGTTCAAGGGGAGAGCCGCAGGTACAACTGATTTTTCAATTCATGAGCAGTTCCAAGAAATCAAAAATAAAATTCAGTTTGGGTCAATCCAAATCTGAAAATTCTGAAAAATCTCAGTGAATTGGAAAAGTCAACAGAAATTTTGTTATAGGTTGACCTAATTTTATTAGGGGATCGAGGAGGGACTTAGGCAGTATTTGCAAAATGGATGGATGGAAGGAAGAGCCTTCTTTATAGCCTTTAGCCCAGTGACTACACACTACAGACCCAGACTGGCAGATAGGAAGTACAGGTTTAATTCACCCTTCCTCCTGGTGTGCAGCTTTAAACTTGAGTCTCCCACCTCCAAGGTGAGTGCCACAACCACCAGGTGACAGAATCATTCTCACACTCTTGCTCTGGCCCAGTGATCATTCAAGTATTTTATACAAAATGGAACATGCTTCAACTGGAGAGCTTGGGAATACCGTACAGCCCAGTTTACCCTACAGTCCAGTGGCTAGGATACTTTCCAGCAATATGTGAGACCCACATTCAAAGACGTACTCCCCATTAGGCAAAGGGAGGAATTAAACCTGGATTTCCTAGCTACTGGGCTAAAGGTTACATGGAGGCATCTTCTCCTCTGGCCACTTTGCGAATGGAACTGAAGTAAAAAAAAATAAATAAATAAAAATTGGCCACACCTAGGCAGCAAATTCATGTCAAATTTGCAAATAGTTTCAGGTTGACCAAACTGCATTTTTTGGCAAATAAATTATTTGTCTGAAAAATTTCATCCAGCTCTGTTCAAGAGGTGATTCTTACATGGGTTCTGTCTGCCTCCTCTACTGCTTTTTCTGAGTCCCTAATTTGGGATATTTGCTCCATATTTCAAATGGTTTTGTTACACATTCAGGGTCAGATCTTCAGCTGGAAGCTGGCACAGCTCCTTTGAAGTCAACGGAGCTTCATCTGTTTACAAAAGCTGACAATCTGCTCCAACAGTTTCAATTATTGAGGTGTCAGATAATCCTTATGTACTACTAAGCAAAGTGAAAGACGAACATCAGATTTTCAGAGATTCAGCTCAGTGGATTCTCCATTAGTTCAGATGCTTATGATTACCGCTTGGGTCAGCAAAACTGGAATAGAAAACTTCCAAGAAAAATAGTAATTGCTCTTCATATTCCATCTCTCATATCTTCTCCCTCACTCTGCCAAACAACTTGTATAAACTAGTTAGCAAGTTTCTTTGGGAAAACAAGTTACGCAAATGAATTTCAATAGGTTATTTATAGAACGTAAACAAGGAGCAGCAAACTCCCTTGCTGTGCAGAAATACCACCATGCTTTTACACTGAGAGATAGCATTTTATGGCTAACCCCTCCACCTCAACCCTTAGCTCCAGAATGGTTAAACATTGGAATGACCTTGGCATCCCCCTTCAAACTGAATCTTTTTCCCTCAGTGAATATAAAGGCTATAAAGGAGCACCTGATCATAAAATCCACTTGGAATGCTTTTTTAAACCAGCACCAATTATCCATAAAGAAAATATCTCAAATGAAATCTGCTTCTATCAGGCTTATTCTCCTAATGAAAAGTGAATAATAGTTTTGGGTTTTTTTAAATCTTGTTGCCTGGAGAAAAGTCATGACAAATTGGAAGAAGCATTGAAATTATCATTGACTGAGTGGTTAAAAGAAATCATCTGAGTACTCATAGGGACCATTACAGCCATTAAGTGTTGTTTTACAAGCAGGACCTCATCTGCAGGACTGACTGATGGACTGATAAGGGATTCCCTAAACTAGCCGACCAGAAAGCTTTGGGAGCAGGATGGTCATAGGTCCAGTATTTACAACATAAGATGGGAAGAAAGGTAAAGTTACGTGTTCTCTGGCTTAGTGATGACTGGGCTGTGATGCTTCAGAAGTTAGATCTGCAACATGAGGGCATTTTAGTTGGAGCTGTGGCAGCAAGAAAAGGCCCAAAAAAACACCATATGTAGTTGGGCACTACAGGAGACTTTCCAGTGAGCCACTTATAGGCCAAAGTAGCCAGGAAGCTTGGTTAGGGCTCAGGTATGTTAGACTAACCCAAAGCAGAGAGCTGCACCATCCAGACAGCTGCAATGAAAAGCTTTCAAGGTTAAGGATGAGGGTTTCAATTTAAAGTGGTAGCGTCCAATTTTAGAAACCAGACAAGAAGACTGAAAAATCTGTTTGAGCCAATGTTGTTAAATCATGCACGATGTCTACAATCAAATTTTACAAGCCCTCTTCATAACTAATCCAAAACTAACTCCCAGTGCAAGGGCTGGGCCTGTTTGCAGTGCGGTTCTGCTCTGTAAAGTGGCTTTGTGTAAATGGCATTGTGGGGCGGGCTCCATGGTTGTTGTCTCCCCCTTGGGACCCACAGAAGCCAGGGGCTCAGCCTCCAAAAATTGGCACAGATCCCTCTCTCTCCACACCGGCTCCAGAGCCAAAATGGATTGTTAATATTTTTGCAACAAAAAAAGAGTCTCAATTTTTCAAATATTTTGTCCCTTTTTCGGTTGAAAAATCTTGAACTTTGAAATTTTCTTCTAAGTCTGGAGCTCCCTGCTCACCCTGGCTAGCTGGTAGTTTAACTCCAGTAGAGCTCTGATGCTATGGATACCTCTGCCCATCATTACCCCTAGAGCTGCCAGGCCTCGATCTGTATTAACACCAATATATTCCACCAGCAGTTTAGGGGCAGGCAATGCGGGGCAGAAAAGGCAAACCTGTCGTGATGGGTGGGGGGGGGTGTCTCCTCCCTTCCAAAGTCTGTTACCCCACATATTTTGGAGCTGCATTACCTTGTCTAATAACCAAATTCATCATGTTCAAATATTTCAATACATGCTTTAAAAATCTGAAGGCTTGTTAGCGTAATTGGGCCAAATGAGTCACTTAAATGACCCAGTAAGTTTTGTGTAGCTTCATAAACAAGATGATTTGTGTAGTTCAGGAAATAGCTGAATGTAGTGGTAAGATGCATATTTACAATGAGTACAATATTCTGGCTGGAATTGAAGATCTCTTGTAAAACTTGTCCAGAGTCCCCATACTACAGAGTCTGAGAGCACTGCTTTTTTATTACACCCATTTAATTCTAATTGTTATAGAATGATATGCTTAAATGGGCACATCTGAAGTACTTAGAATAATCCTCCATCGCAGCTGGTCATAAGTGTTAGGGGAGACTGGCTTGCTCAAGGATTATTAATGGGCTATAAAACTTTTCACTGCTAGGTCACTGGTTCAAATCCAGCCTAAGTTGATAATGACTGAAAGAAGTTTAGTGGCCTTTGCGAAATCAGGTGGTCACTGCAAAATAGGCTTGAGGCATATCTACAAGTGGTGGAATATGGGAAGCTTGCCTTGTTGCTGCAACCTGTTGTTCTGTGAATAAACAGAAACCTTTCATCTTAGGTACTTATATGGCCATCATTACTGTACAAATCATATTTGAGCACCCAGTGGCATACCGAAAGGGGGAAGGAGAGGGCCAGGCCCCCTGCTGTATCAGCCCAAGCCTTCACGATGAGCAGGGGGTGTGGCGTGCAGGAGGCGCTGAGGGGCAGCTGGGGTGAGGCTGCCCTGCCCGAGCCGGCATCGGGCTGCAGGGCTGGAGTGAGAGAGGTGGGCACCGCGCGGTGGGTAAGTGCAGGGGGTGCGGCACCACCACTGCAATAAGCCACAGAAAGTTCCCTGCGCAGGAGGAGGTAAGTGACGTGTCCCCCTTCCCGCAGGTACAGCCTCCCCCTCCAGGGGCAGCTGGAGGACGGTGCCATCTGGTGAGAGCTGAGGACCCCTCCTGCCCTGCGCGGGGGAAGCACGTTAGGCCTGGGGGGATGGGGACACAAATGAAGGCTTGGCCCCTGGGCACCGGAGACCAACCATACACCATTGGGAGCACCCCACAATTGTTTTAATGTATTTGTCCTCACAATACACCTCTGAGGTAGGGAAGTGCTATTATTCCCATTTTACAGATGGGAAACTGAGGCACAGTGATTCTAAGTGACTTGCCCAACATCACACAGGAATTCTGTGGTGTAGCAGGGACTTGAACTCAGCTCTTCCATGTTTCAAGAACACTCATCACTGCCTCATCCTTCCTTTTCATATATACTTACTAAGCAACTTTCACAAGCACTGAATTTACATATTAAAAGTTAAAATAAATCAATGAGCCTCAGATCAAGATTTTATTATTTTATACAATGAAAGGATTGTTAGCAATCTTTTAGAATAACAATAATAATAGAGTGGCTCACATTGCTTCCTCTGCTCTTTTAGAGGGCCCCTCTTCCTCTCCTCCCCTTCCTTCCCCGCAACCAAGGCAACACAAGGCCCAAATATCACGCTAACCCTATGCACAATAGGGCTTAAGTGGGACTTTAATGGTGGAAGGACCTTATGCTTGCTCTTTTGCATTGGGGGTGATTTTCATCCATGTTCCTTAAAAATGTATAATGGGCCAAATCCCTTGCACATACAGGAATTTGGCTTTTTCATCTGTGTGTGAAAAATTAAAAGTTATCGGATTGTTATTTTAACTAAAAAAGAGGCAGAGCTCCAGTTTTAGCATTCTTCTGTACACTCATCTTATTTTGATACTTAGTATCAGTTTTGATCTTTGTTCAAGAAATTTTGCAGGTGTTATGTTGAACTGGGCAGGAAACTGTTATAAATCTTGTTATCTACTCATATTCAACTTAATTTAAATGTAATATGCAGAGATTTATTTTAAAAAGCAGGTAAGAATTAGAAGGAAAGGGCCAGTTGGTATAAATGGGCATAACTTGAAGTCAACAGAGCTGTGCAGATTTACACCAACTCAGCATCTGGTCCAAAATCTTTACGTCTTATAATCGTATGATGAACTATTTCCCGACCTCATGAGGGTGTTGTAAGGGTAAATCCACTAACATTTGCGTTGTGTCTAAATATGAGAGTTATACCGATACCCGGGTAGGAAACATTTATTGGATTTGTTGCACACATCTAAGCTGTCGCTGGCGATGACTTATGGCCATATCAGACTCACTGGATATGACTACCCCTCAAACTGGAAGTGTAAAGTCCAACTCAAGGAGACATACCTTCTATACCATATCATACCATACCATACCATACTATACCATACCATACTACACCATACCGTACTGTACCATGGCTCTGATCAAGCTAGTGCAGTAAAAATAGTGTGTAGCTGTGATAACCGGTAGGAGGAGCTGCCCTCTGTACGTACCCATCAAAGTCACTAGGCATGTAGTTGAGGCAGCTAGCCCCTCCCAGTGCTTGTGCTGCTGCAGCTCCACTCTATTTTTAGCACGCCGATGCTAGCTCCATCACAGCTTGCATGGGTATGTATCATCGAGTGGGAATTTACACCTCCTGCTCAAAGCGTAGACGTATCCTCAGTTATTGCATGCAACTTCCATGGATGCCTGGAGGGGTCCTACTGATGACATGTGGACCTTGTATGCAGAAGGCATTTCTGGAAACTTGCTCATAAGCAAGAATAATGGTGAGCCTTTGTAGAAGGAATTGCTCAGCTGTGGCGTTCATTAGGCTGTGTTCTTCAGCAGAAAGCAGGACAATGTTAAGTGGCGTAAGACCACAATGGGGGAGAAAAGAAGGAAAAAAGAGAAGTTAGAAATGGCACAAACAACCAAAAGCAAAAAGGAGATAGATTAAATAAGAACACAAAAGCTGCCATACTAGGTCAGACCATCATCCATCTTGTCCAGTATCCTGTCCACAACAGTGACCCATACTGGAGCTTCAGAGGGAGTGTACAGGACAGGACAATTATGGAATGATCTACCCCATCTTCTAGTCCCTGCTTCTGATGATCAGAGGTTTAGGGTGTCGCTGAGCATGTGATTGTATCCCTGACCATCTTAGCTAATAGCTATTGATGGATCTATCCTCCATGAACTTATCCAGTTCCTTTTTGAATCCAGTTATACTTTTGGCCATCACAACTTCCCATGGCAATGATTTCCACAAGTTAGTTGTGCATTGTGTGAAAAAAATTACTTCCTCTTGTTTGTATTCAATCTGCTGCCTATTAATTTCACTGGATGACCCATGGTTTTTTGTATCGTGTGAAAGGGTAAATAACACTTCTCTATACACATTTTCCACCCATTCATGATTTTATAGACCTCCATCATATTGTTCCTTATATGTCTCTTTTCTAAGGTGAACAGCCCAAATCTGTTTAGTCTCTCCTCATATGTAAACTGTTCCATATGCCTGGATCATCTTTGTTGCCCTTCTCTGAACCTTTCCAGTTCCACAATATACCTTTTTGAAATGACATGACCAGCACTGGATTTATATAGTGGCCTTATGATATTTCTGACTTACTTTCTATCTCTTTTCTTAGGGGTCCGAACATACTGGTAGCCTTTTGACTGCTGTTTGCATTGAATAGAAGTTTTCAGAGAATTATCCATAGTGATTCCAATATTTCTTTCTTAGGTGGTAAAAGCTAGTTTAGAACCCATCATTGTATATGTATAATTGGGATTATTTTTTCTAATGTGCATTACTTAACACTTATCAAAGGTTCATCTGCCATTTTGTTGCCCATTCACCCAGTTTTGTGAGATCCCTCTGTAACTCCTTGTAGTCAGCTTTGGGTTTAACTATCTTGAATAATTTTGTATCATCTGTAATTTCACTGTTCACCCCCTTTTCTTGCTCATATTTGAACGTGTTGAACAGGTCCTAGTGCAGATCCTTGGGGACCCCACTGTTCACTTTTCTCCATTGTGAAAACTGACCATTTATTCCTACCCTTTGTTTCCTATTTTTCAACCAGTTACTGACCCATTAGCAGTGGTGCCCAACCTTATTACACAGAAAGGCCACATAAACCTAAGAATAACCTTGTGGGGGCCAAACAGATTCTACATATTTTAATAAGAATTAAAGTCACCTGTATTGAGTTACAATTTAAGTTTAGCTTGTTTCGTATGTATTTAGATAGGTTGTTTCAATGTACAGTATTGTTTATTTACACACTTGTATAAACTAAAATTATGTAAACATAATGATAAACTCTAATGAATTGGCCATTAGGTATTGTGTTGAAGCGGGCCGCGGGCCTTATGAAATGCTTTGGTGGGCCATGTATGGTCCACGGTCCATAGATGGGCTCCCCTCAATTAGAGGATCTTCTTTCTTATCCCATAGCTACTTAGTTTCCTTAAGAACATTTGGTTAGGGCTTTCTGAAAAGCCAAGTACACTCTATTGATTGGATCATGCTTATCCATATGCTTGTTGACTCCCTCAAAGAATTCTAATAGATTGATTACCATGATTTCCCTGTAGAAAAACCATGTTGACTCTTCTGCAACACATCATGTTTATCTATGTGTTTTTTCTTTACTATAGCATTTACCAGTTTGCCCAGTACTGATGTTTGGCTCACCAGCTTGTCATTGTCAGGATCTCACTTGGAATGCTTTTTAAAAATCGGTACTATGATACTTATATGACCCTCCTGCCCGCACACCATAGTATCTGAGAACGTCACAATCTTTAATGTACTTATCCTCACAACACCCCTATGAAGACAGGATCTCACTTTTACATAGGGAGAACAAGAGCCTATAGGTAAAAATTCCAAAAGTGTCTAAATCCTATTTTTAATAGTGACTTAAGCATTTCAATCCAGTTTCATAAAGGCATTGGCGTTGCTCTGTTCAGCACTGCAAGGCCTAAATGACTTAGCCAGCTAAATCTCATTTTCAAAAGGCATTTAAACACAGATCTGGAAAAGTACCTTGGAGGCTTTGGGCCTTAGGAGCCTGAATCTTACTGACTTTCAATGAGACTTTGGGCTTGTCTATACTTGCACTTATGCCTGCAAAGCTTTTGTCGCTCAGGGGTGTGAAAAAAGCACCCACTGAGTGACATATATTTTGCCAGTATAAGGCAAGTGTAGCCACGTTCTGTCTTTCTCCCGCTGACATAATAAAACCACCTAAACGTATGGCGGTAGCTATGTCGGCAGGAGAGCTTGCCCACTGACTAGCGCTGTCTAAACTCGCGCTTATGCCGGCAAAACTTATGTCACTCAGTGGGTGCTTTTTTCACACCTCTGAATGACAAAAGTTTTCCCGGCATAAGTGCGAGTGTAGACAAGCCCTTAAGGAAAGTCTATATTACAGCAGTAATGTAGTGTAGTGTAGCTGTAGTGTAGAGGCTTCCTACATCAACAGAAGAAGTTTATTTGTCACTGTAAATAATCTACCTCGTCGAGAGGCAGCTGCATCTAGACATTTTTCACAGCCCTAAACAATGTAGCTAGATCAGCTTAAATTTTAGGTGTAGGCCAGTCTAAGGCTCATAAGTGCCTAACTTGCTTTTTAAAATGGAACTTAGGTTCCTACATCTCTAAGGTGCTTTTTGAAAATAATACCCTAAAGTGACTAACATAAGGTTACATAGAAAGTTTGTGGCAGAGCAGGGAACTGAATGTAGGTCTCCAAAGCTAGTTGCCCTAACTAGTAGGCCATCCTTCTTCCTTTATGGAGAAAGGGTTCTCAGAATGAATCTGGCTTACAACTTATACAAGTACCTTAACTGCAGTTCTACCCAACAAGGTGACTACGTAAAATTCCTTCTTACTCACAGACATTTTCCTTGTGCCTAGCCACACATATCTGCCTTCTTTCCTTACCAAAATAACTTTGGAGGTGTTTTTTTTTAACTACATTCTCCTACGGTTAGTAGTAAAGAGCATATGACATAGCTACAGGAGAAAGAATTTTATTCTGTCTCTTGCATTGAACCTAAATGGTTAATTAATTCCAATTGCAGGCTCTTTATTATTGATATTGTGCGAGCCAGTAAGAAACTAATTTGACTTTCAGGTCTCAGACTGAGTTTGCAGAGCTGGCTGGGAAGATAGCCACCTTTTTATTTGTAAACTAAATGAATTTGGACTAGAAATCTTTAAGATAAAATAAATGTGGAACCTCATTATTCCATTTTTACAAAGTCATCTTTTCAGAGAGAACTGCAAGTTAACTGGGAAAATCAACAAAATTATTCCTATACCTGAATTAAGAATACAATATAATTACCATCTCTGATGCATTGGGAATGGGAGAATTCTGTGGCCAAGAATGTATCTCAGGTATCTGTTGATTTCAGGGGGAGCTGGCCATGTAACAGGTATCTTATGCCCACGACAGTACATCATGTGTGTGAAGATTTTTTTAAAGAAAGCTTTTGCATATTTTTCTATACTAAAATCCATCCTATTCATGGAGGGACAAACCTCAGGTCCTGATACCGTGGTATCAAGGGACACGTGTGACAATCAGAGTCACAGTACAAAACGTTACAGTGGATAAGCCAGTTCCTCTCATGCAATATGGCTGTGCGAACCTAAGCAGACCTAGATATGTGTCTAGGGAGAGGAAGAGGCTGGAGCTGTTTTATGCCTGCTGCACAGCAAAAAGCACGGTACTGCTTAGGAGACTGGCAAATCATGCAGTTGAGCTGTCAGTCCCCACAAACAACTATTCCTCCATATAACTGCCCCTCTCTCTTTTCTTAATGAAGCTCTTGGTGGAGAAAGTGCTGTGCCTGGGCCTAGCATAACACTTGTAATGCTGCCATGTGGGAGAAAATAGGGCTGGAGTGAATCTCTGAAACTATGTTCGTTTGCATACCCTAAAAGAGAGAGACATGTCTAGGACATTGCCTGGTGTGGAATCATTCCCGTTGCTTTCTCTCCTGCTCGGTCATTGTAGGGTGTTGAAGGGCAGATTCTTCGGCCTGATGGATCTGTTGTCTTTCCTTGCTAAATTTCAGTTGTGGAGTTCTCTTTGTCAAACTCCTTTCTTCCATTCTTAAAATGGCAACAAAGCACTTGGAACTGTTAGCAAAAGAATGGTAACTTATGCTAATTAGTTACTGATTCCAACAACGCTTACCCGCATCTATCAACCCGGCAGTTTTGTGTAAACCAAAACAGTTTTATTTAGGGAAGAAACAATCAATTTGGGAGATAAGGTGCTTAGGGGTTATTAACAACAGGTAGGTATAAAACGAAGAACCCTGACCACAATACAAGCCAGGGTCAAAAGGTAGAACAGAATGTCTTTAACATTATGGTATTCTTCACCCCAGGGGCAGAGACCATGGATGTTGGCTCAACCAGACAGGATCAGGAGCGGACCACTGATCGGGAACAAGTCCTTCAAGATCAGGAACAGGTGAGTAAACATCAGTGTCAACAGTCTAGATCAGCTTCTTCCTCTAGGTAGGACTGGTGTTAATGGTAAGGACGGGCTGCCCACAGCACCCAGGAGTGCCAATAGATGACAATGGCACAGGTACTCTCTCAGATGGATGACTCCTCAACGCACTGCTCACTGCTGCCTCTAGGCTGCCTCGCCTAATTGTATTCTCAGTCTTAAAGTAGTCAAGAACATCCAATCAGAGGATAGAGATTTCCCGCCTCTTCCATGCTCTGCACACGGTACCTAAAACTGTTTGCACACTGCACTGAGCCTTTTGCACCCTGCATTGTGCCTGTCTGCACACGGCACCAAGTCTATGCACACAGCACTTTCAAAGATACCATTTCAACAAACAGTGAATGGGAAGGTCCCATTGATAACTGAGTATCATAGAATCATAGAATATTAGAGTTGGAAGGGACCTCAGGAGGTCATCTAGTCCAACCCCCTGCTCAAAGCAGGACTAACCTCAGCTATATCATCCCAGCCAGGGCTTTGTCAAGCCTCAGCTTAAAAACCTTTAAAGATGGAGATTCCACCACCTCTCTAGGTAACCCAGTCCAGTGCTTCACCACCCTCCTAGTGAAAAACTTTTTCCTAATATCCAACCTAGACCTCCCCCCCTGCAACTTGAGACCGTTGCTCCTTGTTCCGTCATCTGCCACCACCGAGAACAGCCTAGCCCCATCCTCCCTGGAACCCCCTTTCAGGTAGTTAAAGGCTGCTATCAAATCCCCCTCATTCTTCTCTTTTGCAGACTAAACAAGCCCAGTTCCCTCAGCCTCTCCTCATAAGTCCTGTGCTCCAGCCCCCTAATCATTTTGGTTGCCCTCCGCTGTACTCTCTCCAACTTGTCCACATCCTTTTTGTAGTGGGGGGCCCAAAACTGGACACAATATTCTAAATGCGGCCTCACCAATGCTGAATAGAGGGGAATAATCACTTTCTGTGACCTGCTGGCAATGCCCCTCCTAATGCAGCCCATATGCCATTAGCCTTCTTGACAACCAGGGCACACTGCTGACTTATATCCAGCTTTTTATCCACTGTTACCCCCAGGTCCTTTTCTGCAGAGCTGCTGCCTAGCTCGTCGGTCCCCAGTCTATAGCTGTGCATGGGATTCTTCCTTCCTAAGTGGAGGACTCTGCACTTTTCTTTGTTGAACCTCATTAGATAACTTTTGGCCCAATCCTCCAGTTTGTTTAGGTCACTCTGTGTCCTATCCCTACCTTCCAGGATATCTACCACTCCCCCCAGCTTAGTGTCATCCGCAAACTTGCTGAGGGTACAATCTACCCCATCCTCCAGATCATTAATGAAGATGTTGAACAAAACCGGCCCCAGGACCGACCCCTGGGGCACTCCGCTTGTGACCGGTTGCCAGTTAGACATGGAGCCATTGATCACTACTTGTTGAGCCCTATGCTCTAGCCAGTTCTCTATCCATTTTATAGAGTAGGGGGAGGAGAAACTGAAAACAGCATCCTACAGAACTAACTAAACATATATTCAACTTACGATACAAATCACCTGATCTTTTTTGTTGTAACCCTTCCATGGCTCTCCCCACATGATTTCTTCTCGTCACTAACTACATTATATTTTATTTATTGTTGTCTGTAAGCTCTCCAGGACAAGAACCTGAAGCCTTACATTTATTCAGACTCTGAGAAATAAAACTCTGAACTATCAAGCAGCACATTTTCCTCAGACTCTTGTTGAGTCTGATTTAGACTAATCAGAAGATACAAAATGCAATTGATTATTATAATTGACGAATAAGAAGATAAACGCCATGAGTTTTATTCCTCTGTGTACCTTCAAATATAGTATATTCAGTTGGAAATTCCATATCTCTCCAGCCCAGTCAAATAAAAAAACTCCAGGCAAAGTTCAAATGTCTGATAATGAAGTCTGGCTGGGAGGACCACATCTAGGCCCCATGCCAGAAGCCATTATCTGTGTCATCAGGAAACTGGGGGGAAATGTATTAGAACACTGAGCCTACCTCATTTCCTAATAATGTACATACTTGTCAGAATCATTGCTATGATGAGGTCTAAATCTGCCCCACTGAAACTTCTGGGTGCATGTGGAAAAAGAAAGTTGAATGTAAAAAAGATATTGCTTTGGAGCACATCAAGGCTTTTGTATCTTACCATTGTCAGTGTTAACCAGAAAGGGTCATATTATATAAATTTGTTTCTATTACTGCATGCATAGTTTTGTACCAACAGCTAATCACAACCTAGTGTAGCTGTTTGCATCTGCAAATCAGGCAGTTAGACATATGCATGCTCTAATTTGCACAATTAACTGCACCTGCAGTTTTGTGCATCAGTAAATTACAGATGCAAAAACAGAGGGCACATTGAGGACCTTTTACAAATTAGGCCCCTACTGCTATTTCCAAGAGTGATGCAAAAATAGTTATGGCCACTAGGAGTAGAAAATGCATGTATAGTCAAATTCCTACCGTACTCATAACCCTTCAGACACTGTTGTGTAATGTGCACTCCCTCAAGTCTGGCATTGATTTGTATTCTTGCATGCTCCCTGTTTCAGCGGGGAGGCCAATGACAGAAAGAACAAAGGGTATGTCTGTATGACTATCAGGATAGCACATGTAGGCATACCCAAGCTAGCTTGAATCCAGTTAACTTCCTAAAAATAGCAGTGGCAGCACAGGTGGCATCATGGGCTGGCCACCCAGGTATGTACGTAGAGTCCCAGGCAGAGTTGTACTTGAGCAGCTAGCCCATTCTGCTGTCTGTGCCGCAGCAGCTACACTGCTATTTTTAGAGAGCTAGCTCGATCAGTGCTAGCTCACATATGTCTACTCATGCTGCCGTCATGCCGCCTGTTTGCTGCGTATGCATATCCAAAGAAAATAGCAGGCCTTTGGTGTGAGCCTCAGACATTTGTGCAGTATGGAGGCCTCCCAGGACTACCTGAAAAATCTCAGGACTCTTGGCAATGCCACAGTCCTGGGGTATAATATCCATAAAAATGACATTAAATAAAGTAGCAGGAAATTAGAGAGATGGGCCTCGTGCAGGCAAGCCACAATGTAAGCAGTTATGGAGCCCCAGAGCTGGTGGAGTCATTTAAAGTAGGTGAGATTATTTTCCTGACTTTGCTTTTTATATTAATGTCCATATTTGTTTTCCAAGTGGCAAAGAAACCCTGCCCTGGTGCAAAGTGTGGAGTCATAAAGAACATTTACATCTTTTCACTTTCCCATTAGAAGCAAGGATGCTGAACTACCTCTAAAAGAATTAGAGGCGTATTGGTAGGTGCAGAGCGGGGGAACCTGGTACTGCTTCCACCTGTTCTGTGGATGAATCCCCGACATCTTGCTTCAGGGCTGTCAGTTTACACCAGGACTAAATTCACAATATATTAACAACTAAAATCTAAAGTAGCCACACATTAGGAGACCATCCACATTGTTCTCAACTGATCCAGTGATTATGCGTAGAAAAAAGAGACAACTGGATGATTTTGCCTTCTCATGTTAAACCAAAGTCCTGTGACTTTTCCAAAGAGTTTCCATGCATAACATTGATATTGTCAGACACAGGGACTGAAAGAGAATAACCCCCCCCCCCCCCCCAATACCTTGCAACTGTATTTATGGCTGCCATGGCAGTCAGATGGCCAGTGGGCCTGCCAATAGGCTTGTTATCTGCATGCCGAGATAACGAGTGACCTCTAATGGGGAGATGACAGGACAGTGCCACGAGTGGTGTTCCTACCCCTCAACTTCAGTGCCCACAGCTTCAGCAGCAACCAGCTGGAAGGCCTGGCTTTTACTCTCAGTGGCAATAGACAATAAGACTACAGGAAAAGACCACGGTAGCCCCCTCCCTGTCCTGACAGGTCTCATCCTTTGCATCCTGGCTTGTCCGTAGCACACACAGAACTGCATTATTATATTTAGATTTGTGCTGTTCTGCTGGGTAATGAAAACTAAGGTAGATATATACAATACCTGCTAGTCCTTGGGCCTTCAAACGCCCATGTGTTGACTGGAACAAACTTTCAGCTTCTCCAAACTATGGAATACAGATAATGTAAAGTTTGGAACTGAATTAAATCCTACTGTGACACATATAAACACTTCAAGATTTTGATCTGTTGAAGTTAATTAACAATGGCCGAACAGTTGTGCTTTACAATGGATTTCAGGATTACCTCAAGGAGGATTAGTTATTTCTGCAGCGCACTGACATAAATCGTTTGGCCAATCTTGGACCCCTCAACCAAGTTATTTTAACGATGCATGATTTCTGCATTCTGGGTGAGCTTCCTATCTCACCAAACTATTTCATTCATTCTAGGCATTATTCAGAACAACAGTCTGCAACTCCACCAGCGCTGTTGTAATGAAGAGACTTGCATATTTGCATGGCTTCACTATTTAACTGATCTACTGCTTTAGATTACCTTCAATCTGACCCTAATTTTAAAAAAATGTATTTCAAATGAACTATGCCAGACTAGATTTTAAAAAACAGGGTTACTTACCAGTAACTGTTGTTCTTCAAGATGTGTTGCTCATATCCATTCCATTATAGGTGTGTGCGTGCCCCGTGCACAGATTCCCAGAACTTTTTTCCCCTTAGCAGGCCCCGTAGGGTCGGTTCAGCCGCCCCCTGGAGTACCACACTCATGCCGTGGTACATAGGGTGCTGCCAACCCCGCGGGCCCTCAGTCCCTTCTTTCTGCCGACTCCGACAGTGGGGACGGAGGGTGGGTGTGGAATGGATATGAGCAACACATCTCGAAGAACAACAGTTACTGGTAAGTAACCCTGTTTTCTATCTTCGAGTGATTGCTCATATCCATTCCAATATAGGTAATTAAATAGCCATACCTTGGAGGTGGGTAGGAGTTAGCGTTGCGCCGCCCTTGCCAGGATGGCTCTGCCGAACCCCGCGTCCTCTCTCGCCTGCTGCACGATGGCGTAGTGGGACGTAAAGGTGTGAACCGACGACCAGGTCGCTGCTCTGCAGATTTCCTGCAGGGGCACTCTTCCCAGGAAGGCCGCCGATGAGGCCTGGGCTCTGGTTGAGTGCGCTGTTACAGCTCCTGGAAGCGGCACCTTTGCCTGCTCGTAACAGGTCTTGATTCAGGTGGTGATCCAGGTGGAGATGCACTGGGTGGAGACAGGTGAGCCTTTCATCCTGTCCGCCACTGCCATGAACAGCTGCGTCGATTTCCTGAACGTCTTGGTTCTCTCAATGTAGAAGGCCAAGGCTCGTGTGACATCCAGGGAGTGCCATCTCCGCTCCTCCTCCGAACCGTGTGGTTTGGGAAAAAACACGGGGAGGAAGATATCCTGGTTATAATGAAACTGAGACACCACCTTCGGCAGGAAGGCCGGATGGGGTCTCAGTCGCACCTTATCCTTATAAAAAACCGTGTAGGGGGGCTCTGAGGTTAAAGCCCTTATCTCAGAGACCCTCCTGGCTGATGTATTGGCCACTAGGAAGGACACCTTCCAGGAGAGGATGAGCAACGGGCATGTAGCCATGGGCTCGAAGGAGGGTCCTGTCAGCGTGGTGAGGACCAGATTTAAGTCCCAGGGAGGCACCGGGTCGAGGACCTGGGGATATAGCCTCTCCACCCCCTTAAGGAACCTAGATGACATGGGGTGTGAAAACAAGGATCTGCCCTCCATCGGCTGGTGGAAGGCCGAGATGGCCGCCAGGTGCACCCGCAGGGAGGCCAGGGCTAAGTCCTGCAGCTTCAAGTGAAGGAGATACTCCAAAATCGGCTGTATTGGCGAGGAGCATGGTAGGATGCCCCGGGACTGGGCCCAACAGGTAAAACGCTTCCACTTGGCTCGGTACACCACCTGGGTGGAAGGTTTCCTGCTGCTAAGCAGGACCTGCTGTACTTGCATGGAGCAGGCTCTCTCTCCCTCCGTTAGCCACAGAGTTTCCAAGCTATCAGGTGGAGGGAGTCCAGGTCCCGGTGGAGCAGGCGACCCTGGTCCTGGGAGAGCAGGTTGTAACGCCTCGGGAGTGGCAGGGGCGTGGCTATGGACAGGTCCAGCAACATGCTGAACCAGTACTGTCTCGGCCAAGCTGGGGCGATCAATATGATATCCGCCTTGTCTCTCTTGATCTTCAAGAGGACTCTGGGTATCACGGGAATCGGGGGAAACGCATACATGAGGGCCCCCGTCCAGTCTAAAAGGAACGCATCGGAGATGGAGCCCGGCTCGCGACCTCGGAGCGAGCAAAACCTCGGGCATTTCCTGTTCCAGGACGACGCAAACAGGTCCAGTTGGGGAACACCCCACCTGCGGAAGATGGAAGCTACACCTCCGGGTGCAGTGACCAATCGTGCCGGGGAAGGAACGACCTGCTGAGGCGGTCCGCCTCATCGTTCCTGATCCCCGGGAGATGAGAGGCAGATATATGAAAGTCGTATCTCACCGCCAAGTCCCAAAGTCATATGGCCTCCTGGCATAGGGCTGAGGAGTGCGCACCCCCCTGCCTGTGCATATAGAACATGGCTGTTGTATTGTCCGTTAGGATCTGTACCACTCTGCCCTTGAGGAACCGGAGGAAGACCTTGCATGCCAGGCGGACTGCCCTGAGTTCCCTGACATTGATGTGTAGGGGCATCTTGCTTGGTGACCAGCGCCCTTGGGTGCTTAGGTTGCCAGTGATGTGCACTCCCCACCCCACATCTGAGGCGTCCGTGATCAGAGTCACCGACGGTATTACCTCCCTGAAGGGAACTCCCTTCAACACCTCCCTTAGGTCCTTCCACCACAGCAGGGAAGCCAATATTGGGGTGGGTAATGTGACCATCCTGTTCAGAGGGTGTCTGACTGGAGCGTACACTGAGGCTAGCCACATCTGGAGAGGCCTGAGTTTGAGGCGAGCCAACCTTACCACATACGTGCAGGCTGCCATGTGTCCCAACAGCTGCAGGCATCACCTGGCTGTCGTCGTGGGAGACCTGTGGAGGTCATCTATTATGGCAGCCATCGTCTCAAAGCGGGGCCTTGGGAGGAAGGCTCTGGCCTGGGTGGCATCTAGTGTGGCCCCAATGAACTCTATGCGCTGCACCGGGGAGAGAATGGACTTCTGCTCGTTGATGAGCAGCCCCAGGTTGGTGCAGGCTGCGCACGTGAGCTCCAGGCTGTTTCTGACGTGGGCCCTGGACCTGCCCCGAATCAGCCAGTCGTCCAGGTATGGGAATATCTGAACTCCCTTGTGGCACAGATGGGCCGCTACTACCACCATACACTTTGTAAATACCCTTGGGGCGGAAGAAAGGCCAAAGGGCAGGGCTGCAATTTGGTAGTGGGCACCAGCTACCATGAAATGTAGGAACCTTCTGTGTCCTGGGATGATAGAAATGTGAAAATATGCGTCATAGAATCATAGAATATTAGAGTTGGAAGGGACCTCAGGAAGTCATCTAGTCCAACCCCCTGCTCAAAGCAGGACTAACCTCAGCTATATCATCCCAGCCAGGGCTTTGTCAAGCCTCAGCTTAAAAACCTCTAAAGATGGAGATTCCACCACCTCTCTAGGTAACCCATTCCAGTGCTTCACCACCCTCCTAGTGAAAAACTTTTTCCTAATGTCCAACCTAGACCTCCCCCCCTGCAACTTGAGACTGTTGCTCCTTGTTCTGTCATCTGCCACCACCGAGAACAGCCTAGCTCCATCCTCCATGGAACCCCCTTTCAGGTAGTTAAAGGCCGCTATCAAATCCCCCCTCACTCTTCTTTTTTGCAGACTAAACAAGCCCAGTTCCCTCAGCCTCTCCTCATAAGTCCTGTGCTCCAGCCTCCTAATCATTTTGGTTGCCCTCCGCTGTACTCTCTCCAACTTGTCCACATCCTTTTTGTAGTGGGGGGCCCAAAACTGGACACAATATTCTAAATGCGGCCTCACCAATGCTGAATAGAGGGGAATAATCATTTCCCGTGATCTGCTGGCAATGCCCCTCCTAATGCAGCCCAATATGCTATTAGCCTTTTTGACAACCAGGGCACACTGCTGACTCATATCCAGCTTTTTATCCACTGTTACCCCCAGGTCCTTTTCTGCAGAGCTGCTGCCTAGCTCGTCGGTCCCCAGTCTATAGCTGTGCATGGGATTCTTCCTTCCTAAGTGGAGGACTCTGCACTTTTCTTTGTTGAACCTCATTAGATAACTTTTGGCCCAATCCTCCAGTTTGTTTAGGTCACTCTGTGTCCTATCCCTACCTTCCAGGGTATCTACCACTCCGCCCAGCTTAGTGTCATCTGCAAACTTGCTGAGGATGCAATCTACCCCATCCTCCAGATCATTAATGAAGATGTTGCACAAAACCGGCCCCAGGACCGACCCCTGGGGCACTCCGCTTGTGACCGGTTGCCAGCTAGACATGGAGCCATTGATCACTACTCGTTGAGCCCTATGCTCTAGCCAGTTCTCTATCCATTTTATAGTCCATTCATCCAACCCATACTTCTTTAACTTGCTGATAAGAATGCTGTGAGAGACAGTATCAAAAGCTTTGCTAAAGTCAAGGTATATCACATCCACCGCCTTCCCTACATCCACAGAGCCAGTCACCTCATCATAGAAAGCAATCAGGTTGGTCAGGCATGACTTTCCCTTGGTGAATCCATGTTGATTGTTCCTGATCACCTTCCTCTCTTCCAAGTGCCTTAAAATGAATTCCTTAAGGACCTGCTCCATGATTTTTCCAGGGATTGAAGTGAGGCTGACCGGTCTGTAGTTCCCTGGATCCTCTTTCCTCCCTTTTTTGAAGATGGGCACTATATTTGCTTTTTTCCAGTCCTCAGGGACCTCCCCCTGTTGCCATGAGCTTTCAAAGATAATAGCCAATGGCTCTGAAATCACCCCAACCAACTCCCTCAGCACCCTCGGGTGCATTGCATCTGGCCCCATGGACTTGTGTATGTCTAATCCTTCTAAATAGTCTTGGACCCGTTCCTTCAGCACTGCAGGATGTTCGCCTCCTTCCCATTCTGTGCCACCCAGTACAGTAGTCTGGGAGCTGATCTTGTCTGTGAAGACAGAGGCAAAAAAGGCATTGAGTACCTCAGCTTTCTCCACATCCTCTGTCACTAGATTGCCTCCCTCATTCTCTAAGGGGCCCACACTTTCCCTAATCTTCCTCTTTTTGGCAACATGCCTGTAGAAACCCTTCTTGTTCCCCTTAACGTCCCTTGCTAGCTGCAACTCCAATTGTGCTTTGGCCTTCCTGATTTCATTCCTGCATGTTCGAGCAGTATTTTTATAATCCTCCCTAGTCATCTGACCAAGTTTCCAATTCTTGTAAGCGTCTTTTTTGTGTTTAAGTTCACCAAGGACATCTTTGTTAAGCCAAGCTGGACACCTACCATATTTGCTATTCTTTCTGCACATCGGGATGGTTTGCTCCTGTGCCCTCAATAAGGTCTCTTTAAAATACAGCCAGCTCTCTTGGGTTCCTTTCCCCCTCATATTAGCCTCCCAGGGAATCCTGCGCCATCAGTTCCCTGTGGGAGTCAAAGTCCACTTTTCTGAAGTCCATGGTCCGTATCCTGCTGTTCTCCTTTCTTCCTTTTGTCAGGATCCTGAACTCGACCATCTCATGGTCACTGCTGCCTAGGTTGCCACCCACTTCTACTTCCCCTACCAAATCTTCCCTGTTTGTGAGCAGCAGGTCAAGAGAAGCATGGCCCCTAGTTGGTTGCTCCAGCACTTGCACCAGGAAATTGTCTGCGACACTCTCCAAAAACTTCCTGGAGTGTTTGTGCTCTGCTATATTGCTCTTCCAGCAGATGTCAGGGTGATTGAAGTCTCCCATGAGAATCAAGTCCTGTGAACTGGAAACTTTCCCTAGTTGAGTAAAGAAAGCCTCATCTACCTCATCCTCCTGATCTGGTGGTCTGTAACAGACACCCACCACGACATCACGCTTATTGTTCTTGCTTCTAAGCTTAATCCAGAGACACTCAACTGACTTATCTCCAGTTTCATACTGGAGCTCAGAGCAGTCATAGTGCTCTCTTAAGTACAGTGCAACTCCTCCACCCTTTCGCCCCTGCCTGTCCTTCCTGAACAGTCGAGGGCAGCATACCAGTCCCCTGGATCTAGGGTAGGAATGATAGAGGCTAGGGAGACCATCCGAAACTTGAGGCATCAGATAAACCTGTTCAGACGGCGGAGATCAAGAATGGGCCTCAGGCCCCCCTTGGCCTTGGGGATTAGGAAGTATCGGGAGTAAAACCCTTTTCCCCTTTCCCGCGGGGGAACTTCCTCCACCGCTCCTAGCTGGAGGAGGGAGCAGACTTCCTGAGCGAGGAGTTGCTTGTGAGAGGGGTCCCCAATGGGGGATTGGGTGGAGGGGAGTCTGGAGGAAAGGCCGTCAGCTGCAGGGCATAGCCCCTGCGGACAATACCAAGGACCCATCGGTCTGAAGTGATGGTTTGCCAAAGAGCATAATATGGCCTGAGTCTGTGGGCAAAGGGCCAGTTGAGATGCAGGAGGAAAGGAAGAGTGCCACCCTCTTGCGTACCGTCAAAAGGATTTTTTATTATTTTGGCCCTCATTAGGGTCTTGCTGGGCCCCCGCTGAAGAACCTGAACGGTCGCGGTGGTTAAGACCTCTGAACCGCTCCCGACCCCTCCTAGGTTGAGCGGGTCTGGGAGGTTGTCTAGGAGGCGGCTAAGGCTGCCGCTGGGCCTGAGGCCGAGACTGACGCCTCGAGGCCTGTGGGGTGTAGAGCCCTAGGGACCGCAGTGTGGCCCTGGAATCTTTCAAGGCATGCAGCTTATCATCAGTTTTGTCCGAAAAGAGACCAGCACCATCGAAAGGGAGATCTTGAATAGTGTGCGGGGCCTCTTGGGACAACCCCGACGATTGGAGCCACGAGGACCTTCTCATCGCTATGGCTGAGGCCATAACCCTACTAGCGGCGTCCGCCGCATCACTGGAGGAGTGCAGGGCCGCTCCTGCCACTGCAACGCTCTCCTCGATAACAGTGGTAAAGTCCGCAGTCTTGTCCTGGGGTAGGACCTGCGGGAGGATCTCGGCGAGTCTCTGCAGCGAGGACCAAAGGTTGAGGTTGTACCTCCCGAGGAGCACCTGATGGTTAGCAATCCTCAGCTGCAGAGATACCGTCGTGTAGACCTTGCGGCCAAACAGGTCTAGTTTTTTGGCCTCTTTGTTCTTGGGGGTGTTACCCTGACCCCCCTGTCTATCCCTCTGCTTCACAGTGAGCATGGTGCAGGGTGATTATATAAGTACTCCACCCATTCAGCGGGTACAGAGTACTTTTTCTCGGCTCCCTTGGCAGTAGGGGGAACCGAGGCAGGGGTTTGCCAGAGGGACTTCACCACCTTGAGAACCCTCTCATGATGGGGAGGGCTACTCTCGATGGGCCTACCATCCCAGAAACCCTGAATAGGGGATCCTCCTCCTCTGAGAGCTCTTTAAGATCTAACCCCAGGTTGCTGGCAACACTCTTCAGCATGTCCTGGTGAGCTCTAAAGTCAGGTAATGGAGCCCTGCGATCCCAGGAGGTGACATCATCCGGGGATGAGGAGGAGGACTGAGGAAGCGGCCCTGTGGAGGGGCCTTCCTCTGGGTCTGACCCCCCGTCAGAGGTATGGTCCTTATCCCGCTGGGTTACAGGAGGAGGTGGCGGCAGGGCCGCAGAAGAGTGGAGTGAGGCGGAAGCCTGGCCCACCTGTGTACCCCAGGGACCCCAATATGGCCACTGCCAAGGCCCCTGAGGCCATGCTGGAGCTGGTACTAGTGCCGACTGGGACACCCGGTGCCGAGATCTGGAGCCGGAGCCGCTGGATCTCCGCTTACTCCCTTTTTTGGGAGAGCGGCTCCTGGAGGACGAGGACAACAGTGAACGTCGGTGCCGTCGGGTGTGGTGCCGGCGCGGAGAGGAGCTGCTGGAGCCCGAGCGTCTCCTCCCCCTCAACGACTTGCGTCAACATTTGCTCCCTGGAGACCTGGAGCGGTGCCGTCGGTAGGATCGGGACCGCGAAGATCGGCGCCGACCCGAGGAGCGGGACCGCGATGACTGGGACCGACCATGGGATGACGCACGCGGCGGTGCCGGAGCCAAAGACTGCTGTGCCGGTGCCGGAGGCAGCAGTGCTGATGGCAGAGGCAGCGGTGTCGGTGCCAGTGTTGGTGCCGGGATCCGCGCCAGGCTGGGTGCCATGGATTGGGACTGGTGCCGTGTGTTGCGGTGCCGAGCCGGACTCTCCACAGAGGACTGAGAGGTAGTCCTTCGTGAACTCCTCAACCTCCCTCGGTGCGGTGTGGAGGAGCTGGACTCGGTGCCGGAACTGGGAGGGGAGCCCGCACTCTCTACCCTCCTTGGCCATCTGGGGGGAGACTTGGACTCCTGTCTCAACCACCCACTGGGGCCACCCAGCGTGGGTTTACCCCGAGACGCAGGTCCCCTAGCCCATGACTGAGGGGGGGACGGAGGCGTGGGCAGGCCCATGAGGGCGCGTGCCACGGCAAACGCCTTCGGCGTCGACAGTCCTTGCAAGGGCACTACCCCACTCCGCGGAGTCGAGGAAGGCTCCCTGCGTGGAGATGCCGGTGCCGGAGTAATCTCGACGGCACGTGGCTGGGGCATCTCCTGATTCCCCCAGAGTCAAGTCGGTGCCGGGGAGTCTCGGTGCGCGGAGTCCTTGCGGCGCTTCGGTGCTGGGCCCTTGGTCAACGATGCCAGTGCCGGTGGAGCGCTCCGCACCGAGGAGACGCTCGGTGCCGCAGGTGACCGGGCCGGTTCGAAGTCCGGACAGAGGGCAGACTCCATCAGGATAGCCTTCAGCCGCGCTTCTCTCTCCTTTTGGGTGTGTGGCTTGAAGGTTCTACAGATTTTACATTTGTCCCTGCGGTGCTGCTCCCCGAGGCATCGGAGGCAGCGAGAGTGAGGATCACTCACAGGGACAGGCTTAGCACACTCGGTGCAGGGCTTGAAACCTGTTGAGCCAGGCATGGCCCAACGTGAAGAAAAAAAACCCTGAGGGTTTCCTAACTATCTACTACTGAAGGCTTTGTTCTAAACAACTAAGTACTAAGGGGCTGCGACTTGCAAAGCAAGAGGCAATGTTCCAGCAACCGTCAATGGGCGGAAAGAAGGAACTGAGGGCCCGCGGGGTCGGCAGCACCCTATGTACCACGGCATGAGCGCGGTACTCCAGGGGGCGCCTGAGCCGACCTTATGGGGCCTGCTAAGGGGAAAAAAGTTCTGGGAATCTGTGCATGGGGCGCACACACCTATAATGGAATGGATATGAGCAATCACTCGAAGATAGAAGTCATTCATTTGTTTATTTTGAAAGTTTTTGTTTTTTTTTTCAATATAGAGAGTGTGAGAAAAATGCATTGAAAGTTTCCGTGTGTTATATTGGCCATATGCTTAGCTGGTATAAACTGCAAATTCTACATTAGCTGAGGATCTGACCCCTAATAGTACTTGAATGTTGTACAGGGGTTGGTTGGATTAAGCAGCTACATGGTTCTACATTGCACTGACATGTCTCTTGTGCCTCCGTTAGTTTCTGAAGAATCCGATTTATTTATTGGGGGGGGTGGGGGAGGTCCTAGTGATTGTGATTGCAAAGACAGCCTTCAAAATAAGAAGTGATGCAGTTCTACCTTCTGAAGTTTGAAGATTGAAACAGTAGAATTGGTTCTTATCTCACATTTATTTACACTTAAAACTGGATTTTTTTCATTGTATTAAATTGAAATATTCCTGTTTTACACAGGTGAGAAATAGGAATCAAGGCTGACAGTTCTAAAGTGTGTGTGAAGAAATTCATCTTAAAGGAATGTTGATTCTGAGCCTACTGAAGACAATTTGCAAATCAAAAGTGCAAATCAAAATCAAATTAATTGTTCATTTTAGCAGAAACTTTGCTATTAGTTATTATTTGCATAGGGATAGAGCCTGCAGGCCTCATATTACTAAATGATATACAACCTCACAGGAAGCTCTAGTCCCTTCTGAAAAAGAAAACATTCAGTAACTCTAGGACTGAAGACAGAGGAGGAGTATATAGTACCATGACTTCCTGGCCCTCATTTGAATCCCTGGTTTTGTGAATGTTGATCTGATATAAATGAGATGATTAGTTAAAATGGCTGCAGCATTGTGCATTCCCAACAGCTATGCCACAGTCAATAACAACATTTCTGCTAAAATGAACTGCAGGGAATTAAATTAATTCTTTCCTGTTTCAGCAATGTGAGCAATTCGGAGTTACAATTTTGTTGGATGTTTATTAATTATGGGAGATTTCAATGTCCTTGGAGGAGCTCAGGGCCAGCTACCACATGCCTAATGATCCCTTTAAAGAGAAATGCAACTTAGCCACCTTTTATGGTCTCAGTCTGAGCCTGTCTATGTGCCCATGCAGGGCAGTAAAGAAGCATAAATAATTCCCCCCAACTCCCTGCATAGGCTACACCCCTTGTGGGTCACAATATAGGGATAGAGTACATGAGCAGTGAGTGTACAGAAAGGGGTGATGAGTGGATGGAGACTTGGCTGAGCCTCCCCAATGCACCAGCCAGTACAGCAGAGCTGGTGGGAAAGGGGAAGTGAACTGCACCAAGAAAATGAGGTGCAATGGGGAAGTGGAGACCAACGAATTTTGACTTTGCTTCACCATTTGATCCTTGCTCATCTACTAGGGCAGTGCAACTATGCACTGCCCAAATCAAGGTGCATTGCTAGGTGCCAATCCGGCCTTCAGTGAGATTACCAGTTGTAGATCTTCCAAAGAGCCTGAATTTAATCACGGCTGGTGACTGCTGTCAGTTATATCTTTGGAATGGAAAAATGTTTCTACTCTGTATAAAGTCTTGCTTGATAAACACCCAACTTCAGTGAGAATCCCAAAGCGAAATGGAGAAGGCACCTGGATATAAAATACAATATTGGGACGATGAATGGGCAGACATCGTTGACCAGATCAGAGCTCCATGATTAAACTAAAGACCTAGATTGGTTACATGCAGCAAATTTTATTCACAGAGAATATATGACCCCTAAACGGAAGCTTGAATAAATAAGAATATTAATGACAAATGTTCAAAATGTAAGACAGATGCCTGTGACTTTTGGCATGAAATTTGGAACTCCCAGAATGTTCAGGAATATTACACTGGGGTCACAGAGAATTCCTGACGGTTGAAAATATTCCCCAGCTGCTGATCCCCTCAGAGATGTCTTACAATTGAGCCTGGATAAACATAAAATCAATACATAAGCATTGCCTTATATGTAGCTGATACTGTAGACTGTACCATTGATAAAAGAAATATTTCCCTTTGTAGGAGAATGCAGAAAAGGGATTGTTGCTTATCTGTATCCGAACTTACATACTAAAGGTATCCTTCAATTCCTTGAAAAGTATGGGGCTAGGATAAGTTATCTGGAGCAGATCTTTTTCATTCATGCAACATGGAGGTGACTGCTTGGTGCTCAGTTACCTTACTGTTTGGCATACAATACTTTACTCTTTCTATTGATGCCATTGGCCTCCCCCATTCTATATTGCTTGGCTCATGTTCCTCAGAACCACCCTGGGCAAGCACTTGTAGCTCCTGTTATGTTGTTTTAGGAAAATGAATAAAATCAACACAAAACAAGAATGATTAAGGTTTAGCACTCATCTGGCATTATCTTAAACCCACAGATGATTAGAAAAAAATGTGGCTGGATCCCCCAAGATATAACTATAGGACCAGAGCCAATGTCCATGCAAGTCAGTGGAAAGACTCTCAGATGACAACGGTGGGCTTCATGCAGGCTCATTATCCCCATTTTACAAATGAGGATACTGAAATACAGAGAAGTTAAGAGAGTTTTGCTGTGGACACACCCAAAAGCAAAGCCAAAACTGGGATTAGAACTCATGTTTCCTAACCTTCAGTTCCTACTTCTAACGCCCTAACCCTAATAATATTTTCCCAAAGCTGAGCTTTGTAGCTCTTTCACCTATGGATTTGATACAATTCCAACTTTTCCTTAACCAAGCCAGGCTACTATATGGTATGGCCTTCACTCACAATGCAACATATAGCATTGGTTGCCTCACTGACCTGGGAAAATCTTGCCTGAATTTACAAAGCTATGTGATCTGTCTATATTAGATCTGGGAATTCTAGAATAAGGCTGGGATGTTTGGTGTCTCACTTTCCTGCCAATAGTCGGAACAATTTCTCCACTCATAATGATTTCAAAGCTGGGCTGATATCTGGGAACAAAAAAGGTGTGTATTACTTCTAGTGTGTTTCCTTTGGTTGGATGAACAGATGCCAGATTTCCAGAAA
This sequence comes from Emydura macquarii macquarii, assembly GCF_026122565.2. Taxonomy (NCBI): domain Eukaryota; kingdom Metazoa; phylum Chordata; order Testudines; family Chelidae; genus Emydura; species Emydura macquarii. The sequence goes on along the minus strand of NW_027130520.1, from coordinate 12,096,376 downwards.
AGAGCCTTGAATTTCATTTTCAAAAGCAAAATATTAGGAAGTTTGGTTTTCCACAAGGGCCACTGGCAGCTTTCTCAGCAATTCATTTTAATAGGACACACTTTCTGGCAATAAAAAGAAGATCGTAACTAATATAATTAAGTCTGCAAAACAACCCCTAAGCTGAAATAGAACAAGCATCAGATTGTTCATTACAGTGCTCTCCAGGAATAACAAAAACAATTCCCAAAAATGCATTATAAATGGACATTCCCAGAATTAATGATAAAACAAACCAGATGTTCTTTTACATTTGGCTCATAAATGGAAAGCCAATATGCCAAACCAAAAAACCATCACTGGAAAGCTACAAGCTGCTTATGAAGAAGCTTAAACTATGTTTCCCTTTACCATAACAGAGAGAATTACGTATCAATATTCTTAAGACAACCTAACTATGATTTTACATCTATTGATAAATGAAAGCTCCTTTCCAAGGGGAAGTAAAGGTGAATTTTATTATTTTACATAAAGTGAATTTTAATATAAAGCTGTCATTTGGAATTAAGGAGACACATTTTTGCCCAGCCCAAATATTTTGTATACTCATCTCAAAATGACCCCAGACACAGTCACAAATCCCTACAATACTAAAACAGTACAAAATGTGGGCTTGAATCTAGATATCTTTATCACTTGAATAAATCTTAGCCATATGAGTAGTTAGTGAGCCAGCATTTATTTTCTACTGAATAGGATTACTCACACGGGTACGGTTCTGTTCTCATGAGTAATGGCTGTAATATGGACCCTAAATCTATTAATTCTGGTAGAAAACAGACATTCCCATAAATGAGGGCAGACCATTTTATATTATATGTAAATTCTGTAATATAATGATATCTAACACGGTGGGCTAGACCTCAGCTGGTGGAAATTTCACCTAAATGAATGGAATTAGACTGATTTACACAAGAGGAGGATATAGACCAATGTATTTCCTAAGAAAAACAATACCCTTACTGCAAGTAAGTGGGAATAGGGGGTGAGTTGGGAAGAGAACAGGATGCGGTCACGTGTGCTGACAGTAGACTAGCAAACTAAAAAAGGTAGCAGCTTTAGGTAACAACGTTAGCAGAACAGAAAGATTTCCTATCATGGCAACAGATTCCTCTTGTTACATAAATGCCAAAGTTGAGATGCCTATTTTCAAATAAGGTCATTTCTATTTTTAATTATTGAACTATATTTATTTTTAATGATCATTAATAATCATTTAATTGTTTTTTATTATACCAACTGATCTAGCAAAGGCAAAAACTAGCATTCATGCTGGAGGATCTTGTAAGAGCAGACCCTTCCATAATGCAATGTATACAGGGGAAGAGAGTTAAAGCTGATGACGAAATGGTAAGGCTAATTTCCTGACTCTGTGCCACTTTGACACTGACTATATACGGAACTACAATGTAAAAACTATCAAAGCTCTAGATTCAGCTGTAATCAACAGGTATCTTCAAGACCTTATCCACTGCCTAAGAAGTCTTCTAGACCGCTCACTGATTCTGAGCTCTCACATAGCAGCATCAGTGAGTAACACATTCTTCCACCATCTCCATTTGGTTAGGAGACTGTGTTCCAATCTTGCTGCTGATGATCAGGTCTTGGCATACATGCCTCCTGTCTGGATTACAGTAACACAATTTACTTGGTCCTAAAATCATCATCCTGGGAAAACTGCATTGGGTGCAGAATGTAGTGGCCTACCTCATCAGCTGCATGGGTTACCACCAGCACACCAGCAAGTTTAAGGTCTCTGCCCACAGTCTCAAGATGCTAAATGATCTGGAACTAGGATAGCTGAAGGATTGCCTCACTCTCAAATCATGCCCATCCTTGACTACTCTGGCATCAGCCACAAGTTCCCACAACGGCATTGTCCAATGCAATAGTAAAGTTCATTTGTGCAGGACACAGAGCCTTCATGCACCCTAAACGCCTACACCCCCAAGACTCTGACATTCATTTCTTCATGAGCAACTCACAACTTTCCTGACCAAATGCAAAGTACACTTCTTCAACTTCGCCTTCCCAAATAACATATAATCCTGCAACTAATCTTTCCTCAGGAGGTGTGGAGGAAGAGGGAGGAGCTCCACTTGGCAGATATTAGTCTCTATGTTTATTTGCATTTCTGGAAGGAGCTCAGATACTGAGTTGATGAACGTAGTAGAAGAACCTAAATAGAATACGGGGGGTTGGACTGCATGGTTGTACATTTAGAATTGTCAAGGAGTGCTGCATCCAAAGGACACTGGATGCAAGTAAACATTAAATTAAAATTAAATAATTAAATAAAAGGAAGAAATAGTAAAATCTTGTCACTTGATTTTACTTTCATTGACTAATTTGATAAGAATTAGCTCTCATACTGCCAGTTCTTTAGGGTGGGGTCTGTTGTTTTGAGTGGTGCACAGTGTATATGCACATGGCTGGAACTAAAGAAATAATAATAGGAAATTGTATTATATTGAGAAATATTGGATCCCACAGCTAAAGCATCAAGACTGAGGGTAGGCAAATCAAGAGAAATTCAACCCGAACTTTCACTATTTATGCTGTTTGGTAACTTTTGCAATTATTTTCAGTTTATACAATGGAATTAGATTAGTAAATTTAACTTTAGTTTTCAGTTTTCCAGTCAATTGTACTTTCCAGTATTCCTGCATTAGTAGCTGAGCTGGGCAAATAACAAAAAATCTTATTAGGGACTATTCCTTTGAAATCACTTGTGCCCCTTTTGTGTTCACTTTCTGAGAACATCAAAGCAATCAGTTTAGATTGGTCAAACCATTTGTAGACAACACATTTCAAACTCAAATACAGGAATATTGATCGAAAATTAACTTTTATTCATGAGCACTGATACCATTAGTACTTCTGCAGTCTCCCAATTGGAGATCAGAAACACCATCATGGAATTCATCAAACCAGTCATAACTAAGCAACCCAGCTCCAGTTTTAAATATTCACAATCAATCCACAAAGTAAAAAATCTCAAAAAGATTAAATATTGAACAAATTGGAGAAATCCATGATGTGTTCAGAGATCTTCCATGAGCAGCAAGGCCCTTATCCAAAGCACATTGGAACCAATGGGATCAGACCCTGAAACAGGCCTCATTTGTCTAGTATATTATTCATGCAAATTATTTGCTAATCTCTAACTAGCAAGATCCTTCATAGTTTGGGTTGCAAAGACTGCAGGGGAATGTTTATTTGATTAACAAAAACCTGTTTCTATTGGAATTCTCTCGCTCTGTTTTTCCAAGTTCAGGAGTGACTTTGAAAAGCCTGCTCTTTATGCTGAAAGCATTATGAGGAAGACATTATCTATTGGCAGACTCACAGCGTATTTTCAGTGTATTTCCTACTGGCAGCAGAAACATATAGTATTTTATATTTGACTGCACATTAATTAGGTGACAAGTTTTTTTAAAAAAAGATCTATTGCAGCAGATAATGGGAATCATATGAAAACTTCCCCTCTCTTTTACACTGCTGGTGTTTTTAAAAGATGTTTGAACAAAGAGAAACTGATGGAAAGTCCATACTAGTACATATTTAGTGTGAGCTGGTCCATGTTGTTTTAATTTATCACAACAGCCCTACTCTCAATGTATTTATAAATCAAGCACATATATAAAAAGCCATTTTCATCGCTGCATTTGTATTAACAGACTTTTCACTGATTCACATTCAATTATCAGATGTTTAGATCACTTTATGTTACTTTTATCTGCATGTTTCATGCATTTATTTCATTAGGTCCTATAGATGAGAGCTTAAATCAGAGGTCCTCTCTGCTCTCTATGGACAGTAAAGATTCCACAGTCCTTTTAGAAAGAGCAGTAGTTTATCCTGATGTCCTCACCCAAAATTCCTCTTGTCCTAGTCCTGTGTAATAGCTGGAAGCATTTCAGTGGTTCTGCATATATACAGATCTGATCCTAGAAACCCTTATTCCCATGAGTTACATCAACATAAACATAGACTGACTCAGTGGTGAAGCTGGTCCTATGACCCAAATCCTCTTAGACACTTGACTACCACAGTAATCAATGGGAGTTCGGTGGCTAAATACCTTTAAGGATCTGGGCTTACATGCCTACTCATATCAGTGAAGGCTGAATGATTGAGACCATAATTTGTAAAACTCACTGGGATCTTTCTGACTGAAAGGTGCTATATGAATATGAACTATTTTAAACATATAGATTATGTATTTTTAAATATTGTAATTCACCTAGGTCATCTTATCCTAGTCTCTCATGTTTCCTGTACAAAGAAAGCAACTTTGACCCTTTCTCCTACAAGTTACCATTATTTTAGTGTTTTTACATTAATTCCCCAGGCCTACAGTTAATTAAGAACAAATTATTTGCTAGAATCCTGAGGTGTGTAATCAGACTTGAATGTTTAGATTATTCTTCATTAAAGGATTCATCATCAAAAAAGTTTTCAGGCAAAATAGTTTATTGTTCTCTGCTAAATCCCAAATTCAATATTTACACTAATGAACAATCAACAATAGGCAAGTTGAAACCTTTCTCTAAGGTAATAGAAAAGCATAAATGTTGCTAATCTGCAGCAAGGGAAATTTAGGCTGGATATTAGGAAAAGTTTTCTATCTATAAGGGTATTTATGTTCTGGACTAGGCTTCCAAGGGAGGTTGCGGAATCCCCAAACACCTGTTGGAGATGATCTAGTTTTATTTGGTCCTACCTAAGTGCCGAGGTCTAGATTTCATGACTTCTCAAGGTCCCTTCCAGCCCTACATTTCTATAATACATAAAATATAAATTCTGTTGTGGAGAAAAGGAGACTCAACAGATGAATTCCAATCAAGCAGAAAATATTATCACTGTGGAGATAGCTAGATTCTGCCTTTATCTACTCCTTGCATGATATCATGGATTTAAGTTGAAATAAACATGACAAAATGCAGCCCATATGATTTATTAATTTCTCTGTAGTGTTGTTTGGTTTTCTATTTACTATCTTCTTATTTCTATCCAGTCAATATTAAATCTTAAGATAAACTAATGCATTTTAATTGTTAATGTGTCTTTTCTATCAGTAATTTGCCGTAGTGAGGAATTAATTGGAGAATTGACTAAATACTGTATTATTGGTTGTATTACAATAGCTCATTGCGCCGGGCCCTTTACCAACATATATTAAAAGTTAGGCCTTTCCTCCTGCCCTGAAGAATTTACAATCCTGATCCTGCACTGAGGATCTTGCAGGTACATCACTCTTAAGTGAGACTACCCATTAGGATTCAGTGCATAAAATACACTGTGAGACAGCATGTGGAAGTAAAGTCATTCACACGCACACATTGGTATTATCCATGCTTGAATATTAATCCAAATCAAAGAAAATGAAGGTGCAGTGTCAAATCTAAAAAGTCTTTCCCGTTTCATAGATTAGAGAATGAATTATCATTAGCTCTTGTAGTTTGGATTATTATGTAACTATGGGAACAATTCCATGTATCAGTTTGCTTCTCAGTGTCTTTAGGAAGAAACATTTATTACTATACTTAACATTTTTGGAATCCATTTTTCTGGATTGTTGTATTTGTAAATATTCAAACAGATGTCCAATTTAAAACAATTTAGATTAGGAGAGTAAAAGACTAATTATTGCTATTATTTGTATAGTTCCATAAATATGCATGGTGCTTTGCAAGCAGATAAGGGTGGGATTTGCAAAAGTTGCTCACCATTAGCTTAGCTCTGCCCCCACGGTAGTCTATGACCATTACCATTGACTGCAATAAAGCAGATTTAGGACATCGTGAGACATTTGAAACACCTCCCCCAACCTCTTAAAAGATGAGGTCCCTCCCTGAAGTGTTTACAATAAGGGGGCCTAATCCTGCAAACATTTACTACTGAGCCTAGTACTTACTCATCATCATTCTTCCCACACCATCAGATGCATAAGTCAGATGTCAAATGGCACCAGTCATTCCTATCCTGGGCTCCTTTTTCCAGGTCTTTTATATTCAGATGCAATCATACCACTTCATCTCTTATTGTGCTATGAAGTGTGCTTCTAGGTGGCCTCTCTTGCCCAGGGATTGCCAAAGAAATGCTTTTTTAGGTAGCATATTATCATCAAGCATTTTTAAATGATGTCCCAAATACCTCCATCTCTACTTCCATGCTATTTGCATTGTTGTGAAGAATTGTGCCTAATCTAGGACTTCTTCATGCCTTATTCTGTCAGTCCATTCTACTCTGAGTATTCTATCCTGGCATTGAAAACTGTTCAATTTCCATTGGACTGACTTCTTATTTTCCAGGACACTACTCTATATAGGAGGATGCTTAGGATGTTGCTTCTAGTGATTTTAAGTTTGGTGATTTTGTTAATCACATTGGACTTCCATACTGTCTTAAGTCTCTGAAATGCAGGATTGACTTTACCTATTCTGGACTTGATAGCACACATGAAATCACCGTATCGTGAATAATGCTACCCAGATAAGTAAATTTATTAATGGTTTTCAAGATTTCCCTTTCAAATAGATGAAATCTTTGATAAGTAATATAATTTTCATAACTTCTGTCTTTGATTTATTGACAATAAGACTTATTTGCTTGGCAGAATTTTCAAGATCATCTGTCTTTCCCTGCAAATCTTCTATTTCTTTATAAAACAGATATAATCTGCAAAGTCTGTCTCCATGCTCACCATCTATCTGTGCAACGCCAATTCTCACAGTCTGCTGCACAACAAAGTCAATAGCCACTGCAAACAAGATGAAGGTCAAGATGCAACTTTGCCTGGCACCTGTGGTAACTTTAAACCAGTCTACTAACTCCTAAATTATCTTTACTGCACACTGTGACACATTTTTAATAATTTTATTGGGGATTCCATAGGATTTACTGCCAGTCATAATCCCACTGAAATCAATAAACTACGTACATGTTTGCAAAATCAGATCCTAGATTAAGACAAGACATACAGATGATGTGAACTAACACTAAGAAAAGGAATAGACATGGGGACAGGAGTACAGGGGCTACCATGATATGATCATTTGGCTGCTGGAGATTATGCTTACATATCTTTGGTGTTAAGATATTTTATTTATTGCTTTAGCATGTACTTTAGGTGTTTTAATGTGTCTGAGTAGTTTATGCTGTAGAATGATAGAACAGAAAATAATTATATGTAATTTGCTAACTTGTCATACAAGGAATCTTCTGTTAAATGCAATCAAGTGGAGTGACAGTGTCATAAATATTAGCTATCTAAACTAAACACTTCTGAAGAAAGATGACTTCTGAAATCAGTTTGACTGCAGTAGCCATATATTTCCTGCACAGAATTAAAAAATAATAATAATAATAAATGGTTTTAACATCTCCAGATACCTGTTCTGCTCTGACACCACAAATATGGCTCCCTGCAGCACATCCTGCACTAACCAAAATCACATTTGTTAGTGCTTTGGCATGGGAATTAGCACTCTGGTGACCAGAAGGAAAACATCATAGAGATTTTAAAAATCATACTCAAGTGCATGAGACAATGGAGCCATGTCTGTTTTCACCACTAAATGAGGAGCTGGCCCAGTGGATTTTGAGGTGGTCTCTTCAAAATATTGCTCTACAGACCTACAGCAAGTACAATACCACCATAACAGATAGAAAAAGTGTCTAAAATGTATTTATTTGATAAAATGTATTGGGCCAAGGCATTTCACAACTACAATACAAAGTGTATCAAAATTGCATTCCATTGTACAAATAGCAGTTGTCAGGCATGAGAGGGGAAGAAAGTAAAGGGATTAAGAAAAATGTCAGGAAAAAAGTGATAAAAGAGAAAGGACAAAAAGGATGGGCTTATCAAAAGACAAAATCTTCTCCCACTGAAGCCAATGGGAGTTGTACCATTGACCAATTGATATAGAGTTAGGCCAGCACTGAGCACTTTTGAAAACTTAAACACAAAATGTCTAAGGAATAAGTAAGAGCACAGGAATTCTCAGGAGAGATTTGCTCGGACTACCCTCAGACTCATATTTAGCCAAATGAACTTCAGTGCTGTTTCAGCTAAAATGGTTCTGTAACATGATTTGATCAGTTTCTGCTGATAGAATCAAGCTGTGTTAAAGCAGTATTTAAAAATATGTTCCACATAAGGGTTTTGAAGTTGAAGCCAATGAATATAGTATGAGTAAGTGACTTTAAACACAGTTTCTAAATGTGAGTTTAAGAAACTGTTAAGACATCCAGCAAGAAACAGCAAGGAGATAGAGAAACCTGATTGGTGAGGGAAGAAGCAATGGGAAAGAACAGAAAATCTGAACAACACTGGTACATGAATAACAGAAATCAAGGTAGAGATGAGATGACCAAGAGAGCTTCTGTAAAAGAAGAGAGAGAAAAAAATACTCAAGAACAGAGACGTGAAAAGAAGAAAGTTTTATCAGCTCAGCTCATCTGGAAGAAACTGTTTGATGGGATCAGACAACAGGGGACACCTAAACATCATATGTCACAGGAAATACTAGTGAAATATATTAAATATAAATAATGTAAATCAGTGTGTGACCAGAATAAGATCCAAGACAAGGATTCCAAGATTGCAATATATTGTAATCAACTTTCATATATTTATTAGGGCATGATCTGCTGCATTCTAAATAATCTGGTTTGTAGATATGTTATGACGTATGACTTCAGAAAACTTCATTCTTAAGTTTGCAAAATACTTTGTACATAGCTACAACTTTTATGACTATTTAGGAATGAAAATGACAGAATTCCTTTTTTTCTCCTATAATCACAGGTAAAATGGGAAAGAATTTTTAAACTGACATTCCATTTTCATCATTTTTAGGCACAAAATGAAGAAGACCATAGATTTATGCAGTAGTCACCAATGGAATTCTATTTAACATAAATAAATGAAATTGGATACATTCATATTGATAGGGAAAGAGGTAGGGAATCATGCCCATCCCTCAATAGTCAAAGTGGAAGATTGTATAGGTCTTCCACAGCTCTGACGTGGTTTCTTAATTAGAAACATAAAGGAAGTGGATGTACAAATCCCACTGGCATCCGGTGGAAATGAGGGGAAAATGCCAAAATGATAAACCAGTATTTATACGGGATTATTTCCAAGAATTTATTACATTTTTTGGTTTAATTAGATTAAACAAATTGTATAGAAATAGTATGAGGAATATAAACATGCCCTTCATTGAAAAAAGTAGCAATTCCTGTTTAAAATAAGCTAATTAGTCTTACTAACTTAATACATTTGAGAGCTGATGTGAAGTCCCAAGGCTTAACCTGCTTACATAATAACAACCTTACCTGATGGTCTCTCAATGGGAAAGTCTAACCTTTATGGGGCAATGAGAAATATGATTCCATATATTATTCCAACATTAACAAATCTCTCAGGCAGCTGAGTCCCCTGAGATTGTTCAAATAAAAACATATATATTGCATGGTTTCTGTTTCGTTATTGCAATCGAAATTGTAATTAAGAAAACATTTTTCCAAAAATAGAAAAATCCTTTGCCATAAAAACGACGACAACAAAAAACTTTTTTTTTATATGACATTCTCTAAAAGAAGTTTTTAGCTGGGAATGGACAGACTTTGGAATTTAATAGCATAAGAACTTCAAAACGGAGTCGAAATGGACCCATTTTCCCAGAAACATGTTCTCCTTTATCTCCCAGCTATATCCTTGAATCGGAGCCTATTTTGATCTTTTTAATTTATACAGATGTACCCCAGGAATTTTCAGGAAACAACACTTTATAACCAGAAATAACAGTCCTAGGCAATCCAAATGAGTTAGATCAAAAAAAGCAACTTAAGCTTACAAATGTGCACAATAAATGCATACCATGTAGAAAAAGTGTACAGTGTGAATATATATTATACTTACTGCACGGAAAATAAGTGTCATACATGTTCAAAAATATCCCTCATTTTGCTTGTTCTAGTAAATGAGGGATGCTAATTTGATTATTACTCAGCATTTTTGGGTGGACCTGAGGAATAACTTTTCACCCACCATCTCCAAACATAACTGAGTCCTGCTCAAGAGCAGGCCTGAGGATTTCTGGATTATTTTTGTGTGTGTGTTTGGCAGTGGGAAAGAACAATCAGCAAGATTACTCTTTTCAGAGAAAACCTAAAAACTTAATTTACTCATATCATATAAAAAGCAGCATCACCGCATGCCTCTGGCAACAGGCCAAATGGAGCTCAGCTTCTTCTGTTGGTGTCTATGCATATTTGCTAGAAAAATACTGCAATGGACAATTGTCTGAACCAGGGATCGGCAACCTTCAGCAAGGGCCATGCCAAATCTTCCACCCCCCACCCCCCAGTGGCAGGGGGTGGAGGTCTGAAGGCCCGTTCCCGGCAGCAGTGGGTCTGTGGGTCCATTCCTGCGGGATCCGCTGCTCCCATCCAGGGGCACTGCTCTGTCCACATGGAGAAGGGGTGGGGCCGTGTCGGTGGAGGGGGGGTGCGCAGCACTGCTTGGGGCCGGCAGCGGCATGGCTCCGGCCAAGGCGCCGCGTGCCGCTCAAAGTCAGCGTGCGTGTCACCGTTGGCATGTGTGCTGCAGGTTGCCGACCCTTGGTCTGAATAAACTGTGGCCCTGACCATCCATCCACTGCAGGGTGTTACGTTCATTTTAGCAAGTTTTAGCAGTTTATATAGTACCTTTTAAATATTATTCATTCATCGCTGCAGCATACTGAGGTAGACGAGCATTATTGTCCCTCTCTTTACAAGATAGAACATTCTGGCTCTTCTTTTCCCTATTAAGGCATTGGCCCATGCTGATGATATTGCCAAGTCACGCCTCTCGAGGAGCTCTGAAAGTTTTTCAATTTTTATTGTTATTTATTATTTTTATAGTGGTAGCTCCTAGGAGCCCCAGTCATGGATCAAGACCTCATTGCATTAGGCACTGCATGAAAAAACAGAACAAGAAGATGTTCACTGCCCCAAAGAGCTTACAGTAATCTGGCTGCTTGGTATTGTTGGAAAGTTTTGTTGATGAAATAATAAGAGCAAATGAAAAGAGAGAGGCTATGGAGTATGCTCAGTTTTTTGTAATGTCTTGCCTTACTGACCCAATTGATAACAGAGTAGCATCTGTCAATTTTGAGACATGCTGATAGGCAGGACTTGTCTCCTATAATGCAGAGTCCTATGCCAGTCTGACACACTTTTAAAGCATTTGGCCCCATAAGGGCTTGTCTACACTTACAGAGCTGTTGCTGTACAGCTTAGTGAAGACACTACCTATGCTAATGGGAGAGCTTCTCCCATCAGCATAGGTACCCTCCATCTCTTCAAGAGGCAGTAGCTACGTCGACGGGAAAAGCACTGTCTACACCTACAGTGATCAGATAGCAAGTATGAAAAATCAGGCCAGGAATAGGTGGGTAATAAGCGCCTATATAAGGCCCCAAATATTGGGACTGTCCCTATAAAAATCAGGAAATATTTTCCATAGCACCATAGTTATACCAACGTAAGTTTGTAGTATAGACCAGGGCTGCATTAAAGAAGCTCAAGAAGAGTCCTTTGCACCTACATTGCCGAAAAGATACTAAATATTGGAAGGGAATAAAAATATATAATGTGTATGTGTAAATTATGCCATTCTGATTTAGGCCACTCTGTTTCTGAACAAATGCTCCCCCTCCACATAACTTAACCATGGCTGCATATAATCCATATGTGACTCACACGATACCAATTTATCATAGAGAAAATGAACCTTTATGACACAAATTTTGCTCACCTTTCTCATGTGAGCATTCCTCACATTGAATCCAATGGGGCTGCATGCATTAGGTGGCTATCAAATTTAAATTACATCAATAACTGAGATGCAGGGGTATCAGCGACAGGGCGACTGAACCCAGAGCACACAATTACTCAAATACTTCAATGTCTGTTGCAATGCTTAAAGGCTAAAACAATTTTGGGTTCCTTCCAGACAGTGCATATCACAGTCAGCTCTTCAGATAGTTTACCTTTCCCAAGAAGCTTTTTCTTACCTTATCACCTTTGCAAATCTACTGCCTGAGCTCTCCAATTACTGCATTTAACTACAAGCCACATTACATATACTTTACACCTCATCTTTATCTATTCCATTTTGGTGATGTGATCTGATGCAAGAGTCTTAAACAGAGCTCTGAGATTTAAATGACTGACATTTTAGGCTTACTTCCTAAAAAGCTTTCAGTTTAAGCAGAATCTCATATGGAACCTTGAGAAACTGGTGCAGTGAGCTTTCAAATGTAAATGATCTTGTCCACAAGCTTGAACACCGTATTAGTCAAATGCAAGTATTCTAGAAATGCAAGGTGAAAAGACCTACAGATAGAAAAATCAGTAATACTCTTTAATGTTCTGATCAGTTTCTTAAATGAGACTCTAGAAATTGAGAAGGTAGCACAAAAGATGCTCAAAATGAAAAGGGAACTTGAGAAACTAGAGATCAAATTCACCAACTAGTTTAAAGGAAACATGCAAAGAAAAACAATTATCTGGCATTATTTTGTTTCTTTATTAGGTCTAAGAAGATATAAAAGTTATTTTTGCTTGCTTTTTAATAAAGTGAATAAAAAATGCTGACAATTTTTCTTAAGAAAATTCCTCTATTTCAAATTTGTACAAAAGTTGATCAATTTCTTTCCACCCCCACACACACTTTTTATTATCTAAAATTTACTGTATCATTCTGGCAAATAATTATGGGTCTATGGATTATTCATGAGAAGTTTGTTGCTAATATCCAGAATCAGAGCCTGTCTCAGTTGTCTTTGATTTGACACATTGGTCATAATCTTGTTTCTGTTCCCTGATCAAATGAGAAAAATGCTGCATGATTTCTAATCCTAGTGCTCACATTTATAATTTCAGAGTTCACTCTGACTGACTATCATCTAATATTTTGTTAAATTTGATGTTTGTTTGTACATTCCTGCCACAGAACTAAAGGAATATTAACTGAGAGAAAACAAGAAACTTAAATGAATACAAGCAAAGCAAATTTGAGTTAATATTTGTGGGAAACAGATGTCCATATAGGTATATTTATAAGTAACAATGGAGATGAAATAAATAATTATGGTAAAATAGCTGATCTCTTGAACTGTTTTCCTAATATCAGCTTTAAGAAGAAAAGGTATTAGGAGATAATTAAGACATTTACAATAATCATCCACAAACATCTGAGCTGTGCAAATCCTAAATGGGAGGGAATTGTTGACTATTCTCTTACAGCCTATCAAGGGATAATGAGATGAAACTGAATGAAAGAAAATCTAGGCTAAATATGAAGGAAAAGCTTTCTGAAATTGAAGAGCAACAAGATAGACAAACCACACAAGCTATTGCTGGGCACAAAGACTTCAATCCTGCAAACACATAAGCACGTGCTTATGGTACAAATGGCACTATGCACATCAGGGTTGCCAACCATCCGTAAATGTATGGACAGTCAGTAAAAAAACATACATTTTTAACACTCTGAGTAAATCTGTAAATATGAAAATGTCCATAAAATTGGGTAGAAATAAAACATACTGTATTTTTACATTGTCATCATTCAGAATCACTTCTTGTATCATAAAACTACAGTGATCATGACTTTATCAATTTCCTGTTTTCTATTATTGCACATGCCCAAAGAACCCGACTGATCAATTAACTGCAGCTAAAACAATTGCGTAATTCCAAATTCCTGTGTACAGAATATCGTGAGCGAGTACACACTTTTGTGACTTTATTGTATTGTTTATGGTATTTTTATTGATGTCAGTAAAAAGTTCACCGTGTCAGTAAAAACTAAAATGCAAGGTTGGCAACCCTGACACACATACACATGGTTTCAGGAGGGAGCCTAAATTCATATCTGGCATCTGTCCAAGTGGCCTGATTTCAGAGATGCCAAGCACACACAGCTCCCATTTAAGTCATCCTTGAACTTGGTGACCCCACTTCAAAAAAACACCCCTGTTCAGGAAAGCACTTAAGCATATGCTTAAAGTTAACACATGCTTAAGTCCTTTCCTGAATAGGGTGCAGAGGGGGTTGTTGGTTGCTCAGCGGCTTAGCATGAAACTTTAGGCAGGCAAGTTTGAACACCTTGGGCCTAAGTCTCACAATCTTCCTCCATTTCACCAAATATTCAGAGATATAACTGATACAGATTCATGGACTCTTGTTCAGTGGGTTACAAAGACCATGACCTTTTTTTATGAAGAAAAATCCCTCTAAACACCATGGCTTTACTCACATAAATCACAGCCAGGACAAACATATACCTTTAGTCGTGATATTTTTTTTTAAATCCAGCTTTCTAGACTGTTATATTAATCACTGATTGGAGGTTTACATAATTTAGAGCTAGAAATCTAAAACCTGTCTCAAATTAGAAAAATGTGAGGTGGAAGTAGTTAATGTTAAATTGGAATTCTTCTGATTGCACTATTTATCAGGTACTGTTTCAGATAATTAAACTGAGCTATGAGTAATATGAAAGGGTATAGTTATGGTCAGTTTTTATCTCTTTGCTGTGCAGGGCTGTTGGGACTCGAAAATTATATGCAGGCAGGATTGGAAAAGATCCAGTGTAGACCACACCAGTCTTAGTAACATCTGGTGAGTAGGCCTTATTTTTTAAAAAGTGTGTCTTGACAGTTGTAAAATAAAAATGACATGCATCTCTGACTAAAGGTTATATGAAAAGTTAGCAGCAAATTAATTACATGTTAATTGGAAAGGCAATATCCTAATCTCAAATCTCCCAAGACCCATTCTGGATTCTATTCAGAACTCTTTTAGCTATATTCTAACAAGTTTGCTTTACAGAGGGTGTCCTCTTTAAAAGCAGTGAGAAATAAATATAAAACTCTAATCTTTAACCACAATTTCCCCCACCTGTCAATCATTTCAACAAAGTGGACAAACTGGAAAAATGGTCTGAAATAAATAGGATGAAATTCAATAAGGACAAATGCAAAATACTCCACTTAGGAAGGAACAAACAGTTGCACACATACAAAATAGGAAATGACTGCCTAGGAAGGAGTACTCGAGAAAGGGATCTGGGGATCATAGTGAATCACAAACTAAATACGAGTCAACAGTGTCACACTGTTGCAAAAGGAGCAAACATCATTCTGGGAGGCATTAGCAGGAGTGTTGTAAGCAAGACATGAGAAGTAATTCTTCCACTCTACTCGTCGTTGATTAGGCCTCATCTGGAGTATTGAATCCAATTCTGAGCACCGCATTTCAGGAAAGATGTGGACAAATTGGCGAAAGTCCAGAGAAGAGCAACAAAAATGATTAAAGGTCAAGAAAACATGACCTATGACGGAAGATTGAAAAAAAATGGGGTTTGTTTAGTCTGGAGAAGAGAAGGCTGAGGGAGACGGGGACATGATAACAGTTTTCAAGTACATAAAAGGTTGTTACAAGGAGGAGGGAGAAAAATTATTCTCTTTACCCTCTGAGGATAGGACAAGAAGCAATGGGCTTGAAATGCATCAAGGGTGGTTTAGGTTGGACATTAGGAAAAACTTCCTGTCAGGGTAGTTAAACATGGAATAAATTGCCTATGGAGGTTGTGGAATCTCCATCATTGGAGATTTTTAGGAACATTAGACAAACACCTGTCAGGGATGATCTAGATAATACTTAGTCCTGGCTTTTGTGCAGGGGACTGGACTAGACCACCTTTTGAGGTCCCTTCCAGTCCTACACTTCTATGATTCTATGATTAAAAAACTTTTGTTAGGCTTCAGGAACAGAGATTATGTTTCAGCATCATATAGAATATAGATATCAATATAAAGTACTAATGCAGTTTGAAATGTTAAATATATCAGTCCCACTTAAGAAGATGTGAACAAATGTATTTAGTTTATTTAAATTTTGCAAAGAAGAAAGAATACTGAAATAAATTTTATATAGACAACTTCTCCGATAAAGGGTCTTTTCATTTTCTTCCAAGGCAGTGTTTATGCGTGGAATTGCCTTCCCCAAATTAATCCTTCAAAACCCACCTCAAGACTCCTATCATGATTCCTACAGGAAATCACCATTTGTTAATGGGCAAGTAGAAAGTCAATGGGGATCACTGATTTTTATTTATATTTTAAAACAAACAAAAGCAAAACAATTTCTAAAAGATTAGGAACAATCAGTTTATGCATTTGTGTAAATGATGGCCTAAGTAAACATATGTTCCTATCATTATTACTCTTGTGCTCCCTTCCCTTTTTCCTGATATTGTTTATTCCACTTGCTTGTTGCATGTTGCCTTAAACTGAATTGCAAAGTCTTTGGGGCAGGAATTGTATAATCTTGTGTGTTTGTAGAGCACCTAGCACAGTGGGGCTCCAATCCTGATTGAGACCTTTGTGTGCTAATGCAATATGGCTCCTGGTCTCTCTAACTCCTGGGCAGAGGATTTTACAACTGTTACCAGAGGCATCACTGTTGTTGGGAATGGGCCCTTGTGGGAGAACTGCTGGAGGACTGTTAGGGTCAAAACAGGTCATGCCGTGTCTACACTCACAGTATGTTAACTTGAATAGGTCAACCATGGCTCTATGCCATTGTGGGAGGTTGTTTTACTGTGGCATTGTAACGGAGCTCTTACGCAGGCCAGAGACAAATTTGAGAGTAGACACATGCACATACAGGTCGACACAATGTAACTTATGTCAACATCACTTTGTAATGTAAACCAGGCCTTAGTTTCCCATGCTGTTGACATGGATATTTCACACAGCAACAGCAGGGGACATACCTATTCAAAGACAGGAAAATGTGATTATAAAACCACAAAAACTGACATGGGGGCTGGTAGGGACTTTCAATGGCCATGTCTGCACTAGGAGAAAAGCTGTGTTTTTACAAGATAGTTTTTATATTTAACACATGACAATTAACAGGTTGTAAAATCCTAGCATGGACAGGCGAGTTGTACTTTTAATGCTGGTTGATGTGATTGGTAAAGTAACTTTGTCTACACTCGGGGTGACATCAATGGCAAAACTCCCATTGAATTCAGCGGAGTCAGAATTTCACACTAGGATTTTACAATAGGTTAGCCATCTCAGTGTATAACCACATCTTTGTTCCTATTGAAGATATGGCAGCTGGTTACCAGAAAGCAAAGGGTTAAGTGTAGCTTTCATTTAAAAAAAAAAAAAAAAAAAAAAGATTTCCTCATGCTTGGAGACAAAAGCTTGAAAACCTGATCTGAGTGTACCTTGAATGCTCAAAACCCAGAAGGCGAATAAAAGAGCCCCCAAATTATTATTTTTTTTAAATCTCATGATCTTTAAGCATTTGTCTCATGATTTCATAATGCTTGGAGTTGGCAATACTGCTTTCCTGGTTTGATTTATTTAAAATTACTTCACTTATCATTACAGAGACAAGGTGGGTGAGTTCTGTGTAGCTTGAAAGCTTGTCTCTTTCACTAGTAGAAGTTGGTCCAGTATAAGATATTACCTCACACACCTTGTCTCTCTAATATCCCGGGACCAATAAAGCTGCAGCAACACTTCACCTATCATATTCAAGAGGGAAAAGCAATTGCACTAAGGAATGTCATTTACTATGTCTTACAGGCCTTCACACTCCTGTTGAGAGTTAATAGACCCTCTTTGTGCTACATTTCTCGTTCTGTTGCACCATAAAGTCCCAGTTCAGGATACTACGTTCAGTTAGCACCTCACTTGATTTGAGGTGGCACACATGCAACATGCTGAGTCATTAGTCCTTGAGTCAGTAAAAGCTGCTCATTTTCTTCCACCATCACAAGAAATGCAGCACCATAAATAAAATTTAAAAATCATATGCCGCCACCTAGTATAACCACTGGTGGACAAGACAAAATGCTGACTTGAGCAGATTGGGTTTCAGCCAGGGGGCAGCTGCATACAGACACACTAGCAAACCCATCTGCTCTAGGTGCCAGGCTTTGCTTCCTAGGAGCCACTTTATACAGGTTTACGCATTGCTTATTTTTAAAGTAGTTTCACTATAAAATTTTGAGAGGTACCTAAGGACTAAGCACCTGCAAAATATACTTATTCCAAAGAATAATTTTCATTAAACAGCACCTAAAACTGTCAACTCAGCAAATAAATATCTACAGTGTTCCTGAAAGCGGAAAAAAACAGGCCAAACTGTTTTTCTTCCAAGTCTGAAAACTAATTCTCGGGCTGTGAACATAGCCAAATTTTATCCCACAAATACATTTTTGGCTGCTTTTAAATCCCTAAATATATTGGAACCAGTGACTGGTTTTTACCAAGTATCTGCTCAGTAGTTAAAACTCAATCACTCCATCACTACTTCCAATATGAGGCTCATTTACAATGGGTAAATTGGATCTTTCATAATAACAGTCCATCTATACAAGGGACTCCGATCTTTTAAAAATATGGATCCCTTCTATACTGTTTAATTAAGGAGTGGTTAAAATGAGAGAAGCAGGAACATGCAATGTCTTTTTACACTACACGGTTGCCTCTGGTAGCTGTAAGTAGCTTGAAGAAATTTTGGAAGCACAGAAACAAAGGATGATGTATCCCTTTGCTGTCAAGAGGTAAGACTTTCTGAAGGGCCCAACCAGTCCTGAAGAGGGTGAGCTGTGCAGCATCATTCCATAGCCACTATCCATCAGTGAGAAAGAGCAGACAAGAGGGGATTAAAAAGGAGGGAGAGAGAAAGGTGAGTGGAGAGACTGAAGAGCTGGGTACATAAAGCTTTACTGGAGCAAAATTCTAATCCTTCAGAGCTCAGTGATATTTAGATTTGTTGGGATTATCTCTTCAGAATTCCTGGGTCATTCGCTTCAAGCAACAGGCCCCCTTGGTGACATTGCCACCGGCCTTTTAAAGCATTTGACCTTAATATCATCCTCAAACACCAGCAGGCAGAGTGGTGAGCCTTTTGACACCAAAATGCTCCTCCTTAGTTGTCTCTCACCACATGCTCCTTCCTACGGGATACCATAAACTCCCCTCACTCCACCAGGATTACATTTACAGATCGAAATCATCCTTGCCTTTCATGCAAGGCTGCTGGTTAGCAGCATCATGGCTCAGAGCTGCCTTTAAGGCCCATTTATGCACAGCTAAGACTGCAGAGCAGCTGCTTCTGGAAACCATAAGCCCTCTCTTTCAGCTCCCCGGTATAGACCACTTTTTTAGATAGTGTCATTTTAAAACAATGTCACAGGGAGGTCTCAGGAGAGTCTTTCAGGCCTTAATTATGGACCACAACTACTCCAGGTCTACTTCACCACTACCATGTTTTATTGTATTCTTCAGCACTATTTACATACATTTACAGTCCGTAGCCAGCTTCCCCACCTGCTTCTAAGGAAGGAAGCAGTGCTAGCAGCATCCAGTCCTACCTACTTCAGGCTCCCTGCTCATCTCCAGCACTTCCTTTCTGTCTGCTTATATAATCCCAGCCCTGGGGTTGCTTGCACAGTTAATTTGACACCCTTTGTGAACTACCTGGCTTCCAGTTAGGTCCCAGTTAATATGTATTGGTGGGCATTAGACTGACAGAGAGCTAAGTGAGCTTCTGACTCAGCCACTCTATTGCAAGCACCCATAATTTAATACAGTTTGAATAATTTCTTCAAACTCTCCAAAAGAAATCTCTTGCTCTGAAAGTTTTCAGAGTTCAATCTCCTCCCCCGCCCCCCGTCTTCCCAGGGCAGTGTTATAAAAAGGGCATGAAAACAGAGCTCTGCTTACAATCTGAACTATGGAGTTGCTCCTAAGCAGTGCACATCTAGGGGAAATTTCAATGAGCTGTAACTCAGAGTCAGACCAACGCACCCTACAAAACAAGGCCCTCACCCTACAGTGGGACTCTGCCCAGTGCAAGCACAAAGGTTAACCTATGTAGATCTCACTGCAGGATCGGGGCCAAAGGCAGTTAGGTGCTTTCTACAATTAATCCATTGCTACTAAGAACCACAATGACTCAAAACCCACACACACAGGCTTGCTTGTGACTGGAACACTGGTTCTACAGCTGCAGAAATACAGATCTGTAGAACTGAACTAAAGAAAACTCCCCAAGGGTTGCCTATAGAAGGGCCTTTGTGTTCTCCCTAAGTTGCAACAGACTAGTAGAGGGGATGACGCTCATTTTTAATTGGGTACAATCCTCATGCTGTTTCATGATGTATACACTCACAATAAGGTTCAAAATTCATGCTGCTTCTTGCAGCTTGTCTTTATTATGCAGCTTCAGAAATGTAATGCAATCACAAAGCCCTGAGGCAGTCCTCCACAGACTCGCAATTCTCCATAGATGCTCACCTAACCTTCGTCCCAGGATAGTTTATTTCCAGAACTTCTCCTTGCACAGCTTATGTCTGGCCTACATGTAAAGTTGCACTAGCCTAACTAAAGGTGTGATTTTAAACCCATTCACTTTTGTTTATGGACACTATTACATCAATTTACACCTGTCATATTGGTTTGCAATGGTGAATTTTCTGGTACAAGCTAAATTGGCATAACCAGATGTAAGCTGATATAAGTGTTTCCACAGAGAGGTTTGCATTGATTTAACTACATCTATTTTTAAAGCAAATTTTATTTATACCACTACCACTTGTGTGTGCAGACAAGCTCTTAGGCCTTGTCTACATGGAAAGTTGCACCAGTTTAACTAAAATCCTTTTAAAAACTGACATAAACAGGTGCAAACCTGGTGTGGACATATTCTGGTTTAACTTAAAACTGTTCCCAACTGACAAACTGAATTGAAAAAAGTTGTTCCTATACTGAAATAAGAGCATCTATACAGGAGTTTAGGTATTGCTATATTGGTTTACCTTCACACTAAAAAGTTTTGGTGATATCAATGCAACTTTCCTGTGTAGACAAGGCCTTATTGTCCTTCCCTCTAGCTCTCTTATTTCAGAAGATGCAGTTTTTCCTTTTCCTGAGTTAGTTCTAAGGAGACCCATTTCACCTGGTTACCAGGATGAGTTATGATATGTTTACACTACAAAGAAAAACCAGTGGCACTGAGTCTCAGAGTTCAGGTCTATTGATTTGAGCTTGCACGGCTCAGGCTGCAGGACTAAAAATAGAAGTGTAGATGTTCCTGCTTTTGCTGAAGCCCAGGTTCTGAGACCCTCCCCTCGCTGACTCTTTAGTCCAGTGTCCTTTTAACAATGTTCCTGCCAAGCCGATTTGCATAGTCCAAAAAGAAAATGTGGGTGGGGTGGGCTAAAAATAGGTTTTTATAGAGAAACTTGTTTGCAGCCCTAACTATCCAGTTATGACAGTGATTGTGTAGTAATGTCAGGTGTTCAGTTATACATCCTTTCTATACACCATTTTTTATGAGATTACAAGTTCAGTTGATCAAGGTAATAGTGTTAATATAATATACTTAATTTCTGTAAAGCATTTGACTTGGTGCCACATAACAATTTGATTAAAAAATTAGAATGATGTATTCACATGGCACACATTAGATGGATTAAAAACTGGCTAGCTGACAGGTCTCAAAGTTTTGTCAACGGGGAATCATCATCAAGTGGTTGCATCTCCAGTGAGGTCCCTCAGGGATCAATTCTTGACGTTGTGATGTTTAACATTTTTATCAATGACCAGGAGAAAACAAAATCATCACTAATCAAGTTTGCAGATGACACAAAAATTGGGAGAGTGATAAATAATGAAAAGGACAGGTCACTGATACAGAGCGATCTGAATCTCTTGGCAAACTAGGTGCAAGCAAACAATATGTGTTTTAACTTGGATATATTCCTGTTACCTGGTAACAAGTCAAATTGATTCCATTGCTGAAGGAAAGCTCTGTATAAGGTCAAAAGCATTAAAAGATATTACCTTACCCACCTTGTGTCTCTAACACCCTGGGACCGACACGACTACAACAACACTGCATACGAAAAATTCAAAGCAATTTGGGCTGACTCTTTAGAGGTCTATGATTAACATAGACCTCGAAAGATAGATATATTGCTTCTCCTCCCCACCCTTTATCTTAATCCTCTTTGAATACTTTGTGTATTACAATGAATCTGGTATTTTGGCATATTTGTTGTAATTTGGATAAAATAATAAATAAAAATGTGTTTTAATATGGTTAAATGTAAATGTATGTATCTGGGAACAAAGAACGTAGGCCATCCTTAAAGGATGGGTGACTCTGCCCTGGGAAGCAGTGACTCTGAAAAAGATTTGGGAGCTGTGGGGGATAATCAGCTGAACATGTGCTCCCAGTGTGATGTTGTAACCCAAAGAGCTAATGCGATCCTGAGAGGCAATAGGGGAATCTCGAGTAGGAATAGAGAGGTTATTTTAACTCTATATTTGGCACTAGTGTGAATACTGCTGGAATACTGTTTGCAGCTCTGGTGCCTACAATTCAAGAAGGATGTTTATAAATTGGAGAGAGTTCAGAGAAGAGCCGTGAGAATGATTAAATGATTAGAAAGGATGGGCCTTATAGTGATAGACTCAAAAAGCTGAATCTATCTAACTTAACAAAGAGAAATTTAAGGGGTGACTTGATTATAACCTATAAGTATTTATATGGGAAACAAATATTTAATAACGGGCTCTTCAATCTAGCAGAGAAAGGTATAACATGATCCAGTGGCTGGAAGTTGAAGCTAGACAAATTCAGACTGGCAATAAGGTATAAACATTTTTGACATTGAGGGTAATTAATCATTGGAACAGTTTACCAAGGGTCATGGTGGATTCTCTGACAATTTTAAAATCAAGATTGGATGTTTTTCTAAAAGATCTGCTCTAGGGATTATTTTGGGGGAGTTCTGTGGCCTGTGTGATACAGGAGGTCAGACTAGATGATCACAATGGCCCCTTCTGGCCTTGGAAAGCTATAAATCCTGATCCCTCCTAACACCAAGTAAATGCACTTAGGAAAATGCACACAAAGAGACAATTTCAGCACAACGCAGTGGCTGGGCCAACATAGAGTTATAGAAATGTAGGGCTGGATGGGACCCCATAAAGTAATCTAGTCCATCCCCCTGCACTGAAGCAGGATTATATACCTAGATTATCCCAGACCACTGTTTGTCTAACCTGTTCTTAAAAACCACCAGTGATGGAGATTCCACAACCTCCTGAGGCAATTTATTCCAGTGCTTAACTATCATTATAATTAGAAAAGTCTTCCTCATATCTAACCTAAATCTCCCTTGATGCAAACTAAGCCAATTATTTCTTTTCCTACCTTCAGTGGTCATGAAGAATACCATCCTCTTTATGAAACATTTTATATAGTTGAAGAGTGTTCAACATCCACTCCCACTTCATGTTCCAATAAAAACTCTGCTTTGTTGTATGCTCAGAAGCATGGGGGCCTGGGTTCAGGGTGGGCTCCTCAATGCCTGGCTCTTCCATGTAGCAGAAACATGGCATTTCTACAGCATGTTGGGCCTCACAGCTGTACAAGACCTCTCAGGATTTGGCCCCTATTAGAGACAATTCTCCTACATAAGCAATGCATCCACAAGACCAAACTAACTCATGCCATGATGAAATAAACTCTACAGTGAGCTCGGATATGATGTACCGTATGAGGCACATGGTTCAACAGGGCTTAAACCTCATATACCTCATAAACATTTCCTTTAAATGGGGCACTCAAGCTGGAAACAAAACATACTGCATGGGGAAAGCATGGCATACAGTTAATTTATTTATTTCTGTTTAACATACTACAGACCTCCTGATTTTACAGCATTACATGTTTTGAACCTTTTAGTAAAGTGGAGGTTTCTCATTTCAGCTTAACTGCCGTTAATCTGTTCCAAATGTTAACATTGCAAATAAGGTCTGGTTACTGTCTCAGCCCTGAGTCAATAATAGGAACAGAGCTGATCAGCATCTGGTTTAGTTCAGAGTACAACTTGCTGCCTAATACTGCAGAATTTGGGTTGGAAGATCCCTGCATTTCACGAACACCACAAAAAAAAATTTTTTTTAAACACACAGCACTCGCATACAGTCATGTGTCATTATTTATTACTCTATAGGTTTGCTAAAGATGGAATATCAGATTACTAATTTTGGCAAATTCCAGCACACATAAACAGGCCAAAACTTCTTAACATAAATTATACCAGAGTTGCCTAATGATAATTAAAAAAAATCATGGTGCATGCTTTCCAGAGTATGATGGAAAAACATTTTTAAAATAAGAAACAAAATTTTAAATCAGTTTCTTATTTCATCTTTTCCTTGAGAACACAGACACATTAAATATATTTGACAATGCCACATTCTCAAAATATAGCAAAATATGATTAAATTTGGACACAATCATGACTGAAACATATTTTAGATGCAAAATAGAGCATTTTAAGGGAATATAAAAGCTGTTCTAAAGTCCCCATGCAGCTCCAATTAAAGTCACAATAAAGACTCCCAATAACTTGAATCTGAGCTGGATGAGGGTTAAAATTTAGAGAATAACCAGCATTACACCTAGCAATGATCCCTCTTATTTAGAAACATGTTATCTACTATTTCCCCCCCCAGTACCTTTCCTTCTTACTCACAAATTCCTTTACTCTGTGTTCCACTGATTTATAGTTGAACACACCAAAATTTCACATACCACTGACTTCATCAAAATTTGCTTGTTAAACTAAATAGCAGAGGATAAACAGATAATTTCTTATCAACCTTGACAGGATTGCAGGTTTGGGGGGAGGGGCCTTAATTAGAATCAGACACTTTACATACAAAGAATCAACCTTGACTAATTAACTGAATTTCTAGGCCCTGAGCATATATTTTACAGTGTCCACCAAAGTAAAAAGGATAATAAAAAGATATGTATTGGTTGCTCAGCAGTACTTACAAAACAGTTTTATATGTAAGGTATAATGAGTATTATTATCTCATTTTATAGATGGGAAACTGGGGCACAGTGGCTGAGTGACTATAACTTGCCCTTGGTTACGTAGGAAAGGCACGAATACAACCCAAGAAGTGACTGTCTTCAAATCCTCTATGCTGATCACAAGACTATATTGCCTCCTAGCATATTTGCCATATTTCTCCCCTAATATGGGATTAAATATATCTGTGAAAGAGAAAAAAAATTATAAATCAAACATTCTCCCTTTCTGTTATTCCTCTGTTTCTGAATACCAGTATCAGAAAGATCTTAATATCACTTAGTGAATAATCTGTAGAGGATTTCATGACCTCCAATACTATACTGACTCAGCAGGCAGAGTAGTAGGCCGGTAACATGGAAGGCAGTGTTTACACAGGCCTTTTCAAAAGCATCAGCAAAATGGAAAAACAATGCTTTCCCCCCACAACCAGGACTGCAGCCAAGTAGGAAAAATGTGAAAACTTGGCACCAATTGGGAAATTTAAAAACTTTGCATTTTCTGAAGTGCTGGCATTGCTGAAATGACACGTGTCTCCCTCAGCAGTGCCAGCTTTTAACAAGGCTCCCTGCTGAGCAAACAAGGCTTAGGTTAAAGCAGCTGATTCTGTTAATGTCACAACTGGTTCTTTGGCTCCTAGGAAAACATAAAGCCGGAAGCCTGTATCTATCCTCAGTTCATACTAACCACAAAGCAAAGATGCCAAAGATGCACGGTAATAACCTGATCCTGCAAAGGAGTGTGCAAGTGCAGGACCACACCCCCACACCACATGCCACTGGTGTCAACTTGTCTCAGTCAGCACAGACGCAGAGCAACATGTCAACACTGGAGCTGGTTGGGAAACAAAACCACATTTTCACACACTGATATTTGTGGAAATTACCCTATCTACTCCCTGCTGAAAAAAGACCCCATCGGGTCTTCTTTATATAGTCTATGTAGGCAGGGTCTGAATCTGGCTGCAGGGAGGGGAACAGGCATCAGGGCCAGACTGTACCTGCATGAGCAGACCCATCCTGCATAGGTGCTCAGCATGATGGGACTGCTTTGCCCAAATGATCCCTTTGGCTGGTGTTGGGTTACAGATCACTTAAATGTTAATTGCAGGGGTAATATTCCCTTTATTGGATGATGGGCAGCAGAACTGTGCTTAGTCTGGTCTGACTGAAGGGTCACAATCATCTAAACCAAACTGGCTAAGCAAAAGGCTCAGAAGTCAGAGCCCTGTGAAGGTTGATATTGGGTGGGGACAGGTATTTTTGCCTGGAAATGTGGGCTCTACCTCTGAGCTGCAGGCATGGTTTAGCTTTCCTCTCCCATTGTTCAAAGACAGAGCTAATTAAGATTCCATTAGGAGTCTTTTGTTTTAAGTACTTGCTAGAGCTGAAATCATCTATTGTAGGACAGCGCTCCTGCCCAGCTTCAGCACCCAGGTTCACCCACTAATACAAGCTGACAATCTCTGAGAATCAGAAAACTGGGTAGAACCTCAAGAGACTGACCTGCAGAGGTCATAGTGGAGAAGCAGGTGGTAACAGAAGGTGATGGCGTGCAGTGGAGTGGCTGGCAAAGGGTGGCTAGTGGGCGACTGGCAGAGCAGCCTGCAGAGAAAGGAGCAACCGCTGGGGCGGCTGGAACTTAGCAGCCGGCTAGCAGAGCAAGCAACCAGGGTGGGAGGTGAACTCTGCAGCTGCACCTCTAGACTCAGGGTCTGCCCTGACTGAGGTCAACACCTATGTGTGGGGTGCTGTGAAGGGAGGGGCACATTAAAGGAACTTCTTGTAGCTGAACTTCAGAACCCGAGGCAAAAGGAAACTGCCTAACATACGCTGGCATGGGTGTTTTGTTCACGGTTGTGTGTGTGTGAATCCTGCTTGTGGCATTTTCCCAAATTAACGTCAGGTTACTTTTCCCTTTATTAAAAGTCTCTTTTCTACATTCAGTCTCTGTGCTTGCGAGAGAGGAAGTATTGACTCAAGAGGCACCCAAGGGACGGTGTGTAATTGTCCCACGTTACTGGGTGGGGGCTTAAGCCGATTTTGTGTTATATTGTTGAAAGGAAGCCCTGGATATTGAACCTGACCCTTGTTACTGCTGACTCTGACTGGCAGAAAGGTTATGTCTATAAAAGACTGCTGCTGGGAAACACATGGGTGTTAAGCCAAAGGAGTTTAAAAAGAAAGAAAAGAAAAAGAAAATAGAATGTGTATTCTATCAGATTGCTGTTTGTACTAAACACATTAGGCCAGACCCTCCTCTGCACTGATGTTCAATTTCAACTACGCTGATTTACACTGGCTGGGCATCTGGCCCAACATGTAACAACAGAACTGGCTGGAAAAAAAAATGTAAAAGTGTGAGTGAAATTTTGCAATGAGGTCCCAAATCGCAATGAGAAAAACAAGGGAAATTTCACAAAAAAATTGGTGTGTAAAAATGTGGGTCTTTTCCCCAACCGGCTATAGTAAACAAACCTTTACTCTAATAACTAAGGGCCCCTCACTCATGATATAGTAAAGTGGCTCTCAACCTATTTACCACTGGAGGCCACATATGCAGCTCTCTGTGTATTGTGTGGGCCACATCCACACAATATATATACTACCTATGTGACCCTGAGGATGTCTCATGGGCTGCAGCTGTGTGCTGATTGGGCCACAAGCGGTCAGCAGGCTGAAAACCACTGATCTAGAGTATCTCCTTATACCATGAGTGATCCTGCAGGTTCCAAGAGGTTCACAGCCACTTATATTACAAGATATGACTCAGTATGGGTAAGCACAGGGGGTGGGAGGGAGGCAACATCAGGCCCAAAAACATTTGTTTTATTTACTTATACGTAATGAAGAGAAAGATTTTTAAAGGCACTATACTGAGTTGTGCAGTTGCAATTGCAGTTAGTGAGGCACAGAATTACAGGTATCCATATGTTCTGATGATCATTCAGATGATGTTTTGTCTCTTCCCACTGTGTCCTGCCAAGAGACCTTAAATTAGCTAAGTTGGCCTTCCTCTACCACCCATGATTCCCTTCTTGAGTGAACTTGGCTCTCTCTGTTCAAGTTTCATAAATCCATAGAATGATACCAGTGTAGGACTGGAAGGGACCTGGAAAGGTCTTCTAAGTATTAGATCATCCCTGACAGGTTTGTAAAATTCCTTTGCTCAGCTGATCCAGTGAAGGCCCTCTGTGGCTATAATTTAAGGTTCAGTGAAAGACCTTTCTATTCAATGTTTGACCATTTTAGCCTCCCTCTGCATTAAAACTTCCTAGAAGTTATTTGTCTTATTGCCCCTGTTGGCTGATCTAACCATACATGCCAACCATCAGACACTTAGTAGTTTTTTCCAGGTAAGCTATTTCTTTTCCTACTTTGTCCCTTTAAACCCCCTGCTGGTCCAGTGTAGTTCTAGTTCTGTCCTTCTGAAACTTCTTGTCTCTAACCTAGCCTCTGACTCTGCAAACACTTGTGTGGGAAAGACATGGAAAATAAGATCATGTGATTGCTTGGTTGAACAGAACACGCTTGTTGATTACTTTCTTTTCTTTAAATAGATCTCTTACATCGAATTCTATAATTTTTCTGGCTTTGCAGCATTTTCTGCATTTATCTGGATCCAACTGTGTATCTTATGATCTCAGACACCAATCCCCTCTGCTGTTTGTTCCTTAAGATTCAGTGCAGAGGTGGTGGTATACAGAAAGGTAGCTTCAAACTATAGTGATAAGAGATTTGGAAAATATATCCAGCCCCCATTTTCATTAAAGACCATGGTGCTTTAAGAACAACATTTTCAGAAATGAGTGCCTAAAGTTAGGCACTTAAGTCCACATATAAACAACTAAATATGTGACCTGATTTTCAAAAGAGCTAAGCATTTGAAAACTGCCACTGAAGTCAATGGGAGCTGGTTGCACAGTGATATTGAAAATCAGGCCACTTATTCCACTGCCTAAATATGGATTTAGGAGCCTAAGTTTAGGAGCTCATTTTCTTAAACTTTTGCATGCATATTAGCTAGAGCAAGGAGCAAGACACCAGACCATTAATCCCATTCCACATGGCACGTCCATTGCATTTTAAAAACCATTATAATTATTTGTAATGCAGTAGCTTCTAGAGGCCAGAACCACAGTGTGCTAGGCACTGTACAAATACTTGACAAAAAGAACAGTCCCTGTCCTGCAGAAGCATACATGTTGGATCAGGTTAGAGTAGGTCCAGAAGATAGCATTCTGAAACTGAAAGCCAATTAAGGAGTCAAGCTATTGATTATTTATTCAGCATTTTCATTCTCCTTTGGAACTTTTAAAATATATTTCCAACTGAAAATAAAGCTAAGCAAATAACGCTCTAGGGGGCTTTGCAGTAGCTTGTTAGTGAAATAACAATGACAATATTGACTGTAGAGTAAAGAGGATACAGCAGCTATGATTTTCGATAGAACTACTAGCAATTTTTATAGTTTTCATTCTTGATTCTGACAAAGAGAAAAAGCTACAGCTATCCAAGGAAAGGAGATACTGCTTTGCAGTGTATGGTTTCTCATACTGCTGTCCATGTAGTGATCTATCTACACTTACATGATTTCTAAAGCCTAAAATTAAACAAACATTCCCAGATTGCCAGAGACAGCTTCAAGTGCCATATATATATATTTAATGGAACAAAAAAAAATGCAAAATAACTTGTCAGACACACCACAGTGTTAGGCTTAATTACCTAATAAGCAAAAGCAATGGTTGATTTTACAAAACTGGTTACAAATTACAAATGGTTCACTTTTTAGAACTGTGTCAATGCAGATACCTGCAGTCATTTCCCAGGGGACCACATCAGAGTGGTATAAAATATCACTTCTAAATGCTATGTCCAAAAGCTAAAGCTTGTTACAGAAAATTTTAATATATTGGGGACATGATCCTTCATTCTTTTGGTAGAACTCACCTGAATATCAAGAGGAGACCTGCCTGGGTAAGCACTGCCTCAGGAGTAAGCAGTGTTCCCAGTGCCTACCAAGATATTTCATTTTAAAGAAGGAAAACTTGGGTCCCGATCCTGCAATGGCAGAAGCTCGGCAAGCAAGCAAATAGTCACCAGCCTACAATAGCTCTTCCTATGTTCCTAGCACTAAGGTTGCTACACAGGTGCAAGACAAACCACATGAGAAGACTTAGGCCTAGTCTACACTAGAGACTTTTGTTGATCAAAGTCAGCTTTTTTATGCCAAAACAGTGATGCTGTACACACTTCAATCCGCCCCCCCACTGACCCAACTCCCCTGATTTTGCAACAAAATAAAACCACCTCGACAAAAGGCATAGAGCTTTTTGGACCAAACTTTTAACAGCAAAGCGCCAATGTAGAAACCACGCTTGGTTATGTCATGTAAATGGCCTCCAGGAAGTGTCCTACAATGCTCATCCTGACCACTCTGGCCATTAGTTTGAACTTCATTGCCCTGCAGCTATCCATCCTTCCCCCTTTAAAGTCCCTGGAATTTTTGAATTTCCATTTCCTGCTTGATCAAGGTGGACAGCTCACATTGCATCTTCCCAGCTGACCATGGAGGCTTCACACACCAAACGCTCTCCCACTTGGAGCACGCCAAAGCTTCTGGATCTGATCGGCATTTGGGGAGATGAGGCTGTGCAGTACCAGCTCCACTCCAGCTGAAGAAACTATGATACCAACAGTAAAATTTCTCATGACATGGCGGAGAAGGGCTATGAATGGGACACGCTGCAGGGTTGTGCAAAAATCAAGGAGCTGCAGCAGGGGTACCAATAGGCCAGGGAGTCAAACAGTTGCTCTACTGCAGAGCCAAAGAGCTGTCATCTCCATAAGGAGTTGGAAGCCATCCATGGCAGTGACCCCACCTCCATTGCCAACAGACTCCTGGATACCTCCCTGGGCCCAAGGGCAGCGGACACCGGACTCAACTCTGACAAAGAAGTCGTGGACAAGTCAAGTTGGAAGACGATCCAGAACGGTGGACTGGGTCATTTCCTGCATGGAGAGCCAGGATCACTTCTTGATCCTGGAGGGTTCAAGTCAGTCCCAGTCCTCCAGCTCTGGCGTGCAGGATGCAGAAGAGGGGAGCTCAGGTAAAGTGATTTTTTTGGAATTGATGCTGCTTGGTTAAATGAGGTACACCTGTCCTTTGCATGGTTACATGATACAGCTGGTTGAAGGGATAGAAATGCACAAGAGTAGCTGTGTTTGCATGTGCTTCCCATTCCCCTGTTCTGCGAGGCAGTGCAGTGGAAAAGTGTGTTAATGCACACTACGATTCACAGGACTCCTCCAGATAGATCTTTAGAAAATTTTCCTCGAGGTACTCGCCAAACTTCTGCCAGATTCCTCAGCAGAGCTGCTTTGTTTCTTCCTCCATTTTGGGAAACTTTCCCACTGCAATTGGCAATCAGTTGTGTGCCACTTTGATGCCTGCACTGGCGAGCAGCAAAGGGACCCGGTTTGAAGCTGCTTGCATGGAGAAGATGCAACCTTGCATCCCTGTTAACTCTCAGGAGTGAAATATCAGCTTTTATGGCCCCCACCTGTGAAGAATGGTGGCACAATTTGAAATTTTGTCCCTATCTATCTGCATCAATACCCCAAACAACGATCCAGAACCCTTTCCCCAGCTTGAGTGCCCTCCCCCCGGGGACAACTCACCATGCCTTGATCGTCGAGCTATGCGCTTGCCAGGGGACAGGGAGAAAGAGGTGCATTCTACAGTAATGCATCAATTCTGTTATTGCATTCACAATCATGCTTCTGTTCATTGTTTATTGTGCTTCTACAGATGTGTCCTTGAGAGGAAACCCCTCCATGCCTGCCGAGCGCCTGTGGCTGATTAGAAAATGACCACGGAGGAGCAAAGAGGAGATGTTCCAAGAACTACTCCAGTCCTCTGAGCCAGAAAAAAAGAAAAAAGGACATGGATACAAACTATGCCCAAAAATCATAAAATTGATATGCAGGACAGGAAGGAAAAACAGGAGCAAGTGACAGCAGGTCAGGAGCACATGATAAAAGCCATGGAGGACCAAACAGTGCTGCTAAAGTCACTCATAACAGTGCAGAATAAATTCTTGCGTGCTTCCCCTCCTTGCAGCCAATACAGAACTGCTTTCCATGCCCTCCCCAAACTCCACCCACACATTCCTACCAAACTCCCGTCCCACCTCGGTACCCCATTCACTCCATCCCTTCATATAGCTTCCAGAACGACAGCTAGACCTACACCCAGCTGTCATAGCTCACGCTGCCCCTCACTACTTTCTCCCCTCCTTCCCAACTTTTTGTATGTGTTGTGAATAATTGTTATTTAATAAAGTCACACTCTGCAAAGAATAAGCAAACATTATTTGTCTCTTGCACAAGGTAGTTGCACCTCACATTGATACACAGTGCAAGCGGGATATCAGTTATAGAGTGGCACAGTGCTTTTTATGAAGACATCTTATTGTTGCTCATTGTCAAACTGGATCCTCAAGGCCTCCCAGATTCGAAGGCCTCCTGTTGTGCCCCTGTAATAGCTCTGACATCTGGTTGTTCATATTCAGCTGGAAGGCAATCCGCCTCTGCGCTCCACCCAGGGAGAATCTTTTCACCCCAGCTTCACAAACATTATAGAGCACACAGCCAGCGGCTATAACCATGGAAATATTTTGCTCATTTATATCTAACCTGCCATAAAGGTATAGCCAGTGAGCTTTTAACCTGCCAAATTGCACATTCAATGGTCATTCAGCACCTGCTCAATCTGTTACTGAAGTGCTCCTTGCTGCTATCCAGGTTGCCTGTATAAGGTTTCATGAACCATGGCAGTAACAGGTAGGCTGGGTCTCCCAGGATCACTATGGGCATTTCAACATCCCCACTGGAATCCTTTGGTCTGGAAAAAAAAGTCCCTGCTTGCAGCTTTCTGTACAGGCCAGTGTTCCTGAAGATGCATGTGTCATGCGCCTTCCCTGACCAACCTGCATTGATGTCAGTGAAATGCCCATAGTGATCCACAAGCGCCTGCAGTACCATAGAGAAGTACCCTTTTCTATTGATGTACTCTGTAACAAGATGGTCCAGAGCCAAAATTGGGATATGCGTGCCATATACTGCCCCGCCAGTTTGGGACTCCCATCGCTGTGAAGCCATCCACTATTTCACGCACATTTCCAAGACTCACAGTCCATCGTAGTAGAATGCGATTAATGGCCCTGCACACTTGTGATAACACAGTTGCAATGGTGGATTCCCTGACTCCAAACTGATTAGCGACCGACCAGTAGCAGTCTGGAGTTACCAGCTTCCACACGGTGATCATCACATGCTTCTCCACCAAGAGGGCAGCTCTCATTCTGGTGTCCTTGTGCTGCAGGGCAAAGGTGACCTCTGCACAGAGTTCCACGAAGGTGCAGTCAAAAACTCTGCAGCCACTGCTCGTCATCTCAGACCTGCATAACAGTGTGATCCCACAACACAGTGCTTGTTTCATGCACCCAAAAGTGGCAGTGCACCATGTGCAGATGTTCCATGAATGCAAACAGTAATCTGGCGTTGTTTGTTTGTATGGCACACAGCAGGTGAGGAGCCTCGGATTCAAGTTCTGATTGGGAGTCCATAATATACTGTGTGACCAGTCATGATGTGTTCAGAACACTGACAACAGCGGAGGATTCTTCCTTTCAGATAGAGATGGAGGGCGCTCAGGAAACAAGGTGGTGAGTTGCACAGTGCACTGCTCTCACTGTTGATGATAGAGCACAGGCACAAGTGTTGTAATCACAGCGCTTTTGATCATTGCTATAACTTGTGTCGACAAAACTTTATAGTGTAGACAAGGCCTTAGTATTAACAGTGCCATAATGAAAACAAATTGCAATAGACAGTCAGGCAAGAGGATAGAAGTTTGCACTTACAACTTTAGGATCTGATTCTCCACAGCCTTGCACCTCGTATAGTCATTAATACCTGTGCAAAATCAGAAGACAATGGGACATAAAAAGCTTAGCTAGCTGCATATAATCGAGCCACTGGAGCTATGTTGATTTACACTAGCTGAGGCCCTTAATTCCTTTAGGTAGCACTGCCGGCTTGAGCTAGTGTAACGCTCACCATGGCTGGAATTGTTTTCCCTTCTAGTTAGCCCTATGCCATTTTACATTATAAATCTTTCAAAGAAACATACTTTGAAAAAATTAATAAAAATAACAACAGTAGTTGAGCAAAATTCAACGTCATGAGAGTTAAGAAACATATTTATTCAATGTCATGCCATTCAATGAGCAGAACTCACCTTTTTGTATTCTTCGCCAATCTCTCACAGGAGTGCTGCTAAGTACAGTGCAGATGTATAATTAGACAGATTTCTGAACTGATGCATTTATAACCTAAGGCCCCAATCTTGCAAAGACTTACAGGTATTCTTAGATTTACACATGCAAAATGACCCATGAACTGCGTGGTTCTACTTGAGCGCTTGATGGTAAGAATGCACATAATCAGGGTCTAAGGCAACAATCCATCAATCTGATCTGCATGGATAGACCCTTACATCTGCACAGACTCCCACAGAAATCAGTAAGGCTCCATGTGGCCATAGAAGTTAGCCCACACGGATCAAACTGCAGAATTTTGACCCCAGTGGAAAAAATACAGACAAAGCATAGGGAAAAGACCTGGAGGGCACAGAGGGACTTGTGCTGTCATTTGCCTTGGAGGATTTCTTCATAAGAGAACAAATAAGCTTACCTGTGTAGTAAAGACTTTTCTCACTTCACATCCAGCACCTGGACCGCAACTTTCTCTAACTGTATAAGAACTTTTTTTTCCCTTCCCATTTTCCTTTTAGAAGCAGGCAAATTAATGAATTTGTATTTCTGAAAACTACAGTCTCTCATTTAAATCCAACATCCGGCTTGTGCTATCAAAAGTATACAGATCTTTGAGGGTGCAAAATCATTTCAGATAAGACTAATGACTAATCCAAAGTACATTACCCTCCATTTAGGTCCCAATATCTACAGCTCCAATCAATAACTGGTCCTAGAAAAGCAAGTAACATAAGCAGCGTATCAAGTGAAATTATTTATCTGGACAAAAAACAGTGTTAAACAGCATTGTAATACTGCTAAATTCAAATCTTGACATGGGTTAAGTTGGGAGAATGGTCCTTGCCTTGCATACCAGGTAGCCTCAAGTCACATAACAAATTATTTTAACTGTGATGCATATGTTTTAGATTTTAATGGATTTTTAGTCGTACAACTGAATATATAGTAGCTCTTCAGTGACAACATGGAGAGCAATTATGGTAAACCTGGGTGCCTGGTGTTCTTGGAAATGTGGGTGCAAGTAACAAGAAGATAATGAATTCATGCCAGTAAATCAAGATTGATTTCCCTTCCTTTCCTCCTCCCTTCTAAAGCTGGCTGAAACACAAGTTCCACTGCAAATGCAACGACTAGCAAACATGGGTGCCATCACAAACAGAACACTGCCAAGAGGAAACCCTCCATTGACTAATAACAGAACTTCCCATAGCAACTGCAAGATATTCTGGACACTAAATTGCAAGAGATTTGAGGACCTATTCTACACAAAAATATATGCATTCTTTGCATCTGGAGAACATGGATTTTATTGACATTTTTCATAGACCGAGGAAAAAAGAAACAATATTAGTAACTTGTTTAAAAAAAAAAAAAAAAAAAAAAAAGGAACAGAGGTTCTGCTGTGCACTTTATTCCAGTTCATAACATGAAAGCCTACCTCTCTCATCATGCATGCTGTCAAATTGCAGGTGCACAAAACCATTTAAAAATAACTACTTCACTGTTCAGCATCTCAAAGCAGAATGCTGTAATTCAACACATGATGCTTAATCTATGGTGTCAGTTGAAACAATGTGGAATGACAGCCTATGACTTTGGAGAGAGGAGATTGCACACTGATAACATTTAGCACTTACATAGTGCTTGTCATTGTCAGAGCACCTAAGTTAGTGACATTTATTTTTCAGTTAAACTCCCTTATATGAAATTCTATCCAGTAGGCCAAGACAACATCAATAGTATTTTACAAAAATGTTTACTATTCTTGGAACAGTTAACCTATATGAAATAATCCTATCTCAAACCACTTATCTTCTGCGCACCCACTACTGAATGAGGTCATCATAGATCCTGGATACAAAACTGTGTAAGGTGGGACTAATGCAATAAAGGATTTACAATTCTTCACCTGAATAGAAAACTCAATCCTATTTGATGGTATCCGCAATCCCTTTTAGTCATTTTCCATGAACATTCATGTAAGCCAACTGTTTGCAAGTGTTAGCAGAAAGAAAAAATTTAACTAATATTCACACTAGTGGATTTGCATAAATATTTGCAAGGCCGTTTCCTAAACTCTGAAGCTTGGGGAATCATCCAAACCATGAGACCAGTCAAATAGCACAAATAGGGATTTATGAATATCTGAAGCAACAGTTGTAGTAAATAGTCTGTGAGCAGTCAATAAGATGACACCTGTACTGAAAAATTTCAAAGAAGGAACAAAACTGATGTTTATTTGTGGATAATTTGAGAATTAGTAAAAGGGTCTAGATTTAGACAAACAAATTGTCAATTTGCTAGTTGTGCTGAAAGTTGTCTTTAACACAGAACATCTTATATGTTCATTTTCAAGAACCTCCAGCTGTCTGCTGTATGGGACCAGTGCACTATTATTTTATTAACACATTGGAGATAAACACCATACAGCTCAATTGCACAAAGGTTAGTACAGTATTGCAGAAATAAATTTGGGGGGAATGAATCCTTATTACAAGATGACAAATTACACACAGTAAAATGTTTAAACAATGTGGATGTCCTTCCCACATACCACACTAGGGATTATGTAGTTTTATTTTAGTGATGATCCTAAACTCAATACTAGGAGCTGAAACTTCACAGCATGAATCTTGTACTACACCCATTGGAGTTAGAGATGAATGTATACATTATGAAATAATAGTGGAGTTAGAGATGAATGTGTACATTATGAAATAATAGTTGTTTCAATGGCTTCAGCATTTTAATGTTACAGTGATATTAAACTACATGACATCAGATATAAAACATACTGCAATTGAACCCATTTAGAAAATCAAAACCTATGATGCAAAGAAGAGACTTTATTCTTGTACAGAAGTGTTTCAACATTCACTGCTAGAGATTCCCATTCTTTTTGAACTGCAGGACATAACCAAATTATTGGAGGATGTACTGAAGAAATTAATGGAGTTTTTTAAAACTCTAGATGGCGCACTTTTACAGTGTAAGACTTTAAATTCATGAAGAAATCTCTAGGTGTACTTCGGAGAGTTTCACATTTAATATTCTCTATCGACATATTAATGTCCTTTTAAAACTACAAAAAAAAATGGCTTGTAAATTAGTATTGTAGTAAAGTATCTCCTTGATTTACTCAAGTTTAGAACTGGCTGAACACACACATTTCTTTTAGCTATTAGTAAATAAGTGAAATTTTAAATATTTAAAATATATTCCATAAGACAAGGCAATTTTTTTTATATAGAAGTAATCTGGAGGTGGAAATGTTTTTCCTGTGGAACTGATTAGAAATAAGATCATAATTAAGGACAGAAAATGTTTGTGAGAACTGCCACTTTCTAATCTTGGTACAATTAACATTAAAAACATATTCTTAATGTAGGAAAAAAACAATTTAGCTTTAATTCCTACACTTGATAGCTATATTTATAATATTTACTAATTATGATTTGACTAATCAAAGGCAACTCATTTAAAACCAAAATACATACACCATTGGCTTCACATTAGCAAGCACCCATGGAAAAAATATACTTGCTATTTTTCAACATTATCAATTTTTCAACCCTTTGTTTGGAAATACTTCATGCTTTGTTTCAATGTAAAACTGAATTAATGAATTTTGTTTAAAAAACACCTACAATCTTTCTGCACTGACCCAAATGAAGTGAACCATGTTTCTGAAATGTGAGCTAGTCCATTATAATACATGCCTTTTGGTATTTAGCAGGACTGGATTAAGGCAATATGAGGTATAACCCACATACCCAGGCCCCACTCCTGCTTGGGGTGGCAACATGTTTCAGAGTTAAGATGAATAAGGCAGTTCACATGTTTTGGTGCTATTGTTCCAAGACAGCTACTGGAGCTATTGTAGACAGACTCAGGCAGATATCAGTTACACTTGGGTCATGTTTTCAAGTTATTCTTTAAATCCATGAGGGACATAAACTTTTATTTATTTATTTAAATAGAAGCTGAAAGTCTGATCTTGTCACATGACCACCGGAGTTGGGGCCTTAGAAAGGCTTATAGTGCCTTTGATTTAACCTAGCTCTGGGTATAGAAGGATCTGAAGACTAAAATATGAAACCTTTTATTATTAATTATGTTGATATCCATCATTAAAAACAAGAGTTGAAGTATTTCTGGCTGGAGTTATTTAGTTGATATAATTTCTGCTCTGCAGCCTGATTCCTGAAACTGCAGTAGAAGAAACATCTGTATGACTAAACTGCCATAGTTTATGAATTAACAATAGCTTAATTCTGACTGAACCAAAGCTTCAAAAACCATGGTTCAATAAGTAAACAACTAATCTAAACTAGTGCATGATGCTGTATTAGGTTAGCTCTTGAACCATGATTGTGACACATATTCTCTTCCCTACCATCCTTAACTGCGCAAATAAAAAGTGTGCAGGCAGAGGCACCAATCATATAGCTGCATAGAAAAGTGGACACTTACTTATGCATTTATATGCAAAGGCTCCAGCAAAGCATTAATCACATGCATATCTTTAAGCACGTGAGTTAGTTCCATTGAAGCCAAGGGTATGACTATACTGCTTCCATTTCTATACTGCCAAATTACAGGAGAAAATATCTAAATAAAAACTTTTAATATCAAATTTATTCTCAAATAAACTGTGTTCAGGTTCAGTAATGATTCATGTTTGTATGATGAATACTGCTCAGTAAATGTTTACCTTTAGCACATTTTAACTCAAGTATTCAAGATAATTTTATCTAACATATGGTATTCATCTACATGTGTAAGTCTGCAGCTCCCATATGCAGGTCCAATACATCATTGTACTTCATCATTTAAGAAATTTATTCCTACATCAGGTTATGGCTTAAAAAACAATTACTGTATATACAGGAACTAAAGAGACTGATGTGCAATACATTTAATTTCTTTATGTTGTCTTCCTGGGATAAGTTATACATTTCAGTGAATTTTCATTGTCTTCTTCACAGCAGCAATAAATAGACATTTTAATTTTTCATAAAAACACATCCTTTAAGATAGCACATTAACTAACATTAGAAGTGGGTATTTAAAGTAACATAACTCATTGGTCATTAAAGG
This sequence comes from Emydura macquarii macquarii, assembly GCF_026122565.2. NCBI lineage: Eukaryota > Metazoa > Chordata > Testudines > Chelidae > Emydura > Emydura macquarii. Next base: position 12,056,894 of record NW_027130520.1, on the reverse strand, counting down.
TTGAACATGGAGTTATAAAATCTAACATTCGATCTCTTCATGACAGCCTAAGATTGAGTGATTTGCAGGGCTTCCAACATGTCTTCCACTGCCTTCAGAGAGTACTTAGACTCTTTCTTACTGCGACCTGCAAACTAAGGAAAAGAATAAACTTACGTTTACCAGTCACGTGACAGAAAATTCACTACACAATGCTGTGCAATAGTCTTGTGCAAGCTATGGTTCTAAATGTTAATTATATCAAAAATAACTTTTTAAAACACACACACCATCAATTTACTGCAAAACAAACATTTCAATAAGACTGTAGCACTGAAGTTAGCATTTACCTTAACACAGAGAAAAGATAATTTTTCCATTCTCTGCTTTGTAATTTGTCACACAAACATTTCAAAAAGCTGGTCTTATGTTTGATTTAACTTAGATCATGTTCATATTTTGATAGAGGCAGGATCTGCACATGATACAAAAGCTAAAAGATTCCATATTATTTACAGCAAGGGAATGAAATTGTTTACTTACAAAAACATACTGTACAGCAATACAGTCATCCTATAATTGTATTTTTGGGTTCAATATAGTGACTGAGAGTCAGAACCTTTTATTTATTTATAATCTACCATTACAAAATTGTAATTCCAGATTGTACTTGAAATAAAGCCTATATTGGAAATGAAGGAACCTGTAGCCAAGCAAACACTACCTTTGTACATATTAGCATTTAAAATTCTGTACTATACAGGAAGCCTACCATCAGGGGGGAAAAAAGTTGTTGACTACCCCACACTGGTCACAAAATGAGTTTTCTAACTATACTGACAATTCCCATCACTCATCAACCTGATATAAAACAACAGATTTATTGGCTAGCTTGCTGCTTTAGTCAATTTAAAAAAAAAAAAAAAACCAAACCACCAATTTTTTAATATACCTACACTAAACATTTTGGTGGTAAAGTACTGACTATAATTTGCTGTTAGTAAAATACCCTATCCTTTGACTAAATGTTAACATCTAAACACTCAATAAATTTACAATTTAATGATTATTTTTTCAAATACCAAAGCTATCCTGCATGCTTAGTCCTTGATTTATGATGTGTCCCATCTCTCTTGTAATTAACTTAATTTAGCAAACTTCTCATGACCTGTTGAGAAAGATTAAGTGATCAGACCCAGGTAATATCACAGCAGCAGCAGGCTGCAGGAGCTGTTAACCTGCTTTTGACCTCATAGGCTACAGTCTAACATTAGGAGTCCCTTAATTCCTGGCTGTTAGCTTTGTGTTGTTAGAAAACTAGATTTGATATGGTAGATAAAAACACATTACAAATTAAATATCTAGAAACGTAAAATGTAGCTATGATGACAAACTATGTACTGTATTCCTTATCTGTATAATATCTCATTTTTATAGCATGTGAATTCTGGAAGTAGAATGCCATTTAATTTTGCCTATATTAGTAGGTGTAAATCCACCTTTTAAGTTGTCAGATTCTCATAATTGCCCATTATGATAACACTTTAGAAGAACAGCAGAGATTGCTTTATACCTTCCCGGCTGATAAAGTAACTTTTGCCTGGATTTGAACAGAACAGACAACCTTTCTTCTATGCCCTCCTTTTCCCACACAAAACAAGAACAGTCCTAATCAAATACTCAGGGAGGTCTAATGCTTTCAGAAACAGCCTTGATTTAAAAAAAATAAAATAAAAAAACATATGATTCCTGAGATTCTTTCAATGCAGCACAGAAGCTTGTGTGTGCTGTGATCACGCAGTAATTCTGCACGGTAGAAAGAGTTGAGGGGGAGGGGAGATGTGATCGGGAAGGGAGGCAGGGGATTTTAAAATTAACAGAATTTTACCTATTTTGTTTCTGCTTTAAGGACATTGAGAACAGAATTAATATTTATGTCAATTTAAGGAACATTACTTGTTAGTTTCATGAGTGGCTGCCTTAATAATATTGACATGCACTTTAAGTTAGAACAAATAAAACTGAACTCTACATCATAACAAATAGAAGCTTGAAATCAAATCACTTCATATTTTCCTTGATGACCAATTATTTTATCTATTCCAGCATTATACTGCAATTCAGTTGATTGAGCCAGAATCCTTTTTTTTTTTTTTTTTTTAAATCATGATTTAATTTTCTGTTTCCCAAATGGTTTGTAACAGAATCGCCTCTCCAATCATATATAAAATGCAATTCACTAACACTGAAGAATTTAACAGTGTACTTAAGAAACATTTATCTGGAAAGTTACTACGAGTGGGATCACATTAAAGATTTTCATGAGCATTAATCAAACTTGCCTGCTTCTGCTGAAATGCTTCTACCACAGGACATGCTAAACCAATTATCTAATTGAAGAGCATTAGGTAGCCATATTTTGTTTCAATGTTAAGTGAAATGAAGAAAGAAGTAGTTCTTCACTTTTATGTAATTCATGCCTATAGTTAAAAAAAAAATGGATTTTATATACAACTATAGGGATCTTGTTTTGATACCACAAGTCAGAATTTCCCTGAAAAGATGTTATTTGAGCACCACACTATGTAAAACCTAATCTTTCAAGAAGCCATTATTGTAAAGTGTCTAAAAGTAATAGAAATGCACTTATTCTCCAATAGTCAGTACTTCTATAATGGCTTTCATATGATGGGTTGACGGTGTTTTTACAAACAAACCCAATGCCCCGAGAAGTAACCCTTTTTAGAGTCAGGGCTAGAATCCAGGAATTCTAGCTACCAGACAACTCTCCCTTTCTAACCATATATTTCTCTATTAGACCAGGCACACCTAGAGAATCACTAATCAGCATGGATGGGCAAATACTGAACACCTAAACAAATACAGACTGCCAACAAATACAGAAATGGAAATATCTGTACTCCTCAAAAATTCATGATCAAATTCAACCTTCAACTCCCACCACTTTTCTTGGGAGCCTATTCCGCAACCTGACAGACCTTAGAGAAAGGAGGCTTTCTTGGATAATTCAACCTAAATTTTGTTTTCTTTAGTTTCATCTGAGTGTTCACAAACAAACATGATTTCACAAAAAACCCCACTTAAGACAATAGACAAAAGTCACTCAACAGTTCAAACAGAGATTTAAGATTACAGTGGAAACAAAACAAAAGACTAAAATTAGGTCCCAGAAGCCAGATGAAGAAAAGTAGGCCACTAAAAAAAAACCTGTAATTAGAATTTTATCAAAAACAGAGATACACAAATGAAAAACAAAACAGTGTATCTGCAGCTAAATGAATATTTATCAAATAAACTTTTAGACATGAACTTGACAAAACAGGAAATTATCGGTATTGTGAATGAAACTAGTGGGAATCTAATTTAAAATCCACATGCCATCTCAGAGCATGTGTGTTGCCATAGGACTCCAATACCTCTATACTTCAGTTAAAGCATCCATATTCAGAGACACAAATCCACATTACTTTGCTGGGCAGCCAAATCAGGATAGGGTAACCAGATGTCCCGATTTTATAAGGACAGTCCCATATTCGGGGCTTCGTCTTATATAGGCACTTATTACCTCCCGATCCTCAATCTGACTTTTCACCCTTGCTATCCGGTCACTCTAAATCAGGATGAAGACTGCATCCACCTCTCTGGAATAAGAGAACAGATGACTGAAGGGCAAACTGAGCTGCTGACAATGCCAGCAAATCCAAGTTGCAGAACCATGGCAAACTCACTAAGATGTTAAGTCTCTTATCTCACTTTGCATAGAACTATGGGGAATGAGGGAGAAGGGTAGAGTGTTATGTAGAAAATTTAATTACCCAAAATGGAATTCCTCTCCTCTTATGAAAAAAGGCCATAGGGACTTTAATTGGCATAGGTGACCAAAGTTTCATCTTTACATCCAAAAATGGCAATCTTCAATACCACAATATTATGGAAGGGCTCTGATTCAATACCAACTCAGATGGGAGTCAGCCACCTAGTACACCACCATTTCTGTTGAGCACCTGGATTTTCTAAGTCTTTAACATAAACATCGGTGTCGCCAAACCCTGCTGTGGTTTTGTGAGACTCACATGCAGGGGTGGGTTGGGAAATGGTCCTGTCCAGCTGTAATTCTTTTTTTTTTTTTTTTTTTTGGCAAGAGTAAGGGTGTTCACTCCAGTTACTGGCCAAATTCTAATTTGAGTAGTTACATGCTACAAATCAAAATTCCCCCTGCAGCTTCAGTCAGATATGGTATTTGTCATTTTTTATCCCAAATTGCTATAAAATACAGCTGAAGTATGCAATGTGTCACAAAGGAATGAAGTCACAAAAGTTCTGGCATTTGTTTTAAATATTTTTAGTTGTGTTAATGTGATCTGTTCTGGTAAGCATCAACTAAGAAATGGGAGCCAATCATTTTAAACTAGCTTCAACATAACGTCTCAAAAATTGTGTAAATGCACATAGAGTAAAAAACAAAAAAAAATCAACTACACAAATCTTAATTCCTGAGTGATACTGAACTCTTAAGAGATAGCCACATGAAAAGAATAAGAGTATGTGGCTATGAATCAAATAACTACAAGCTTTCATTTTAAACTAATAAACCTCTAGTTTTAAAGCTGGAACCTGGGATTCAAAATTTCATGGTACTAATCCTGACTATGCCACCAATTCATTAAGGCCAGCACTATTAAAAGACGCTTGCAGATGATTTATTGACATAAGAAGTGAAGTACAGCTAACCAGATAAATATGGGCATAGAAGCCCTTCTTTTGATTACAAGTATCTTTGCATTTCTTTACCGGTATACTATGCTTCATACCACATTGTTTCAAAGGAGAAATCATTTCATCAGTGTGCTGTGGTCAGGAACCACTTGATTAACAGTGCGAAGTGGAAACAGCTCACAACTGACACCTGCCATTAACACTTTCCAGTCCCTTTTCAGAGAAGCTATACCCTTTGCACCCTCTTGTTTTAGGAAAGCTGTATATGGTCAGGACCTCATGTCATGAAGAAAAAGCCCAATTAAATTACACAAGAGTCAGATGCTGAATGTCAATTATGCTATTAAACAGCTTTAAGCATGAAAGTAGAAGAGGTGCCTTGAAGGCAAAACCTGCTAATAAGGCATTGTGGGGGAATGAGATACCGCATTCCAACCAGACACTGAAATAACAATACACACCAGATGGGATACTAACACAAGAGAAAAGTGGACTTTTCTTCACACTTAATACAATCAAGGTTTTGTTCTGTAAAAGACGGCGAGAGAACCCAGAAAGGCTTGTATTGCAAGACCGCAATCTTATACATACAACAGCCTGTTGTATGCAATCTTATACATACAACAGCCAGACTCATGAAAGGATTTCTTCATTATGTGTGCCATGTTCAGTGAATTTGGTATTATCTGCCTTGAATGATAGGCCTAGTGAGTGATCTGGTTTAATTTCTATTACACAGACAAAAATTGTCTCAGAGGAAAGATATGTCACTATAATGTCTTTTTCTCTACCCTATTCTCCTCTGTTTATTACATCCACATTGTGTGATTTGTCTTAAACTAGACTGTAAACTCACTGGGGCAGGGGCCATGCCTTTCTGAGTGTTTGTACAGCACTTAGCACAATGAAGCCCTATTCCTGATTGTGGTCATTAGTTGCTATTCACAGTACAAATAATAAACAAGCTGAGTAGTTATCGAGTTTTGGACACAATTTCAGAAAGCAGACTAATAACATAAATCAACAAGCTAAGAACTGTTTCCTATTCAGAATTATTTTAAACCTCCATACAGCCTGATGCATAACCCTTTAAATCATTGGAAAGACTCCATTGTCTTGAGTGAGCTTTGAATCTGGCCCACAAAGTTTAACTTTGTGCAATAATTACATGTGCACTTCATACATAAACTATGGAAAAACAGCATCAAATCAACAGTGATTTGGCACATTACAGGATACTTAACTGATACATTATTAAATAATTTGTTTTGATCTTTACAAACCTGAAGGGAAGGGTAAATACTCAGAACCATTAGTAAGTTTTTTCTTTACTAGTAAATAACACAACTAAAATAGAAATTCAAAACTATTTAATTGACTATTGACTAATTGACCAAATCTGATGAAAGAATCAGATATATAGAGTCCCAAGTCTTGGAGATTCATATAATGCTACCCTGTGCATTCAATACTAATACTAGAAAGAGCTATCAATAAATACCAAAAAATCAGAAGATTATACAGATTAATAAAGCATGTAAAACATCAGAGTTCTTTACATTTTACATGAATTTACTGAAGTTAAGGGAAATTACACAGAAATAGAATGCATACATTTGGACCAGATTGTCAGCTGGCATAACCTGAAATCGATCAAGTTATGTTGATTTACACAAGCTGCAAATCTGTCCTATTTACTTTTAAAAGAAGCAGAGAAGCTATTAAGATATGCAGACATCTTGCCTTTTAGTAATCAATTTTATCAGAACAAGGAGATATATAGTATGTCCAAGAGAAGACTTTAGAAGGTAGACATAACACTAACCTGGTAAGCTCTATTGATTTGGTTAGCTGCCCAGCTGGCATACTTCATATTGTCCTTTTTCATTTTTGCACTTGCTTTAGGATTGGAAGCAATGTGGCTGGCAGACTAGGATTACAAAACAAAAAATAGTAAAATTGCAAAATACATACACATGAAAAAGAGAGGACCCATGGAAAAATCCACAGACCAAGAGAAAGGAGTGAAGAGAGAAAGTAAAATGAACCCTCAGCTTGTAAACGGTCTCCAACTTAAAACTAGACTCTTAAAAGAATTGAGAACTGATCTCACTAAAACTAAAGACTTTGGTTCAGCTGTCCACATGAGGGTCTCTCTCTGCCAGAGATAGGAAAAGAACTGGAAATATTCAATCAATTTATCTCCATTCATGGAGGGAAAGTGTCACAAAAATAGCTCTTTCTATCTCCATCTGCTGGAAAGGAGGCTATAAAACCCATTGTCTTGGGATATGTCTACACTGCAATTAAAACCCACAGCTGACCAGTACCAGCTGACTCGGGCTCAGGGAGCTCAGGCTAAGAGCTGTCTAACTGCAGTGTAGATATTCAGGCTTAGGTTGGAGCCCAGGCTTTATGACCTGCAAGGTGGGAGGTTCCCAGAGCTCGGGTTGCAGCCTCAGCCTGAACGTCTACACTGAAGTTAAACAGTCCTTTAGCCCAAGCCCTGTGAGTCCAAATCAGCTGGCATGGGCCAGCCAATGGTGTCTTTTGCAGTATAGACGTACCCATAGGGTCCAGACTGACATACGAGGGACATAGAGATCAAAAGTTTTAAGGTAGTTCAGACTTTATGCATGTCTCCCCTTAAAACATAAATATAAATACAAACAATATAAATATTGAACATAGCTTCATTAGAGAAGTTTCCATTATCATAAACACATAAGGAATAATTGCTTGCTTTCAGAAAATTCTCAAAAATAATTACACAACTTCTGACTGCAGAAGCAGAGACTCTTCATGCACTCTGGCAGCAGCAAATCCCATTGCCACTTAGTAATGAAGAAGTAACAGATTTAGGAAAAAAGGTTTTATTTTACTGATAATTTGGTCTCATTCATGGATAAAAATTCAGTACCTGAGAGTGACCTAAATAGAAAGGGAAGATATTACATATCGTATGTTTGATTCACTACCAAACTTCTAATTGACAGCGAGTGTCCACTAATTTTTTTTTATTCCTAAATAAAAACACCTTGTTAAATTAAGATTAAGACAATCCTGCAATAATAAATATAATTGTTAAAAGTGCATACTCTTACCATTAATAACTCAACCCCAAAAATGCATGTAAATGGTAAGTTAAGGTTAAATAAATAATAATTCTAATACCCTCACAGTTCACTTTATCCAGTGTATTCCTTTAATGTTACTTTTCAAAGGTGAATTATTTAAAATGTCAGCATTTCATTTACACTAGGCTTCCTCTGTTGCTCCCTGGGTGGAGCTGAACTCGTGTTGGACACACTGGAGAAATTTTTGCAAGGTTTCTGTAGTACAGACAAGGTTATAGAATAATCACACCTTTTGCAATTAAATTCCCATACAAAAACAAAGCCACATTATAGTGCATGAACCAGATCTCAAAGCCCTTCTTTATATAGAAGGTTGAAATGTCATTATCCCATTTGATATATAAGAAACTAAGGGCACAGATGGGTGACGTGAAGGTCAGGGGTAGAGCAAGAAACAGAATGCAGGTCCTCCTGCATCCCATTGATTTCAATGGGTATGGGAGCAAGCCCTGAATGCGTTGGCCTAATAAAACTGTTCACTACTGATATTTAACTCTCATACAAATCGACAAAACTGTTACGTTAGACTAGGAAGATTACTGAATTTTAAATGACAACACACACACACACACACACACAATAAGTATGACTTCAAACTCACCATGTATAGTCCAAATAAAGCTCTCATGTTTCTGTTGTTCAGTTTCAATGCTTGTGCAAAATATTTTCTTGATAATTCGAGATTTTCAAGCCCACCTTGGGTATATTTAACCTGTTAAAAGTATACATTGATTAAACATGTTTTATTTTACTACTTTGAAAACTGCAGTAGATAGATATTTTCTATCTGAATCAAAGAGATTATAGAAACTACTCTTAAGGTTGTTAAAACTCATCTAAATCTTGAATGTCATGAAACACAACATGAAAAGCATTAGCCTGTGAGGAATCTGATCTTTTTAATAATCAAATTTACAAAAAGGATGCTCTCACTATTAAAAAGCCACTGCTATTTTAAATGTCATTCACTGATAGAATAAAGGAGAAAATATTTAGACTCGAAAACAATGAACTTACTTTATACTTATGGGAGTGTCTTACATAAAACACACAAAATCCAGTTTTGTGTAAATCCAAAGTAATTCCATTGTCCTGACTGGAATTACACAAAATTTAAACAAGAACAACCAGTATCAGAGTGTGGCTCTTACTGTTGGATTCTCTTATGCCAAACTATTTTTACATATAATTTTTAAAGGGTTACTCTGTAATTCATTAAATCAATTAATTCCCATTATTACGTTAGCTAGAGAAGGAATACATACTTGAAGATGTATTTTAGAAAATTTGGATTTCTAGAAACCACAAAGTGATATAAGCAGACTTTGAAATTTTAACAATTATCTAATATTTAGTCCATGTACACAGAATGAATTACACAGTATTTACTCCCACTAATAACAGTGCCACTTCTTTAAAGTTTAAAATCTGGAATCTAGTGAATATTGCTAAATTTTTAGTGCCAAATCCTGTAATTTTTTCCCAGTGCTCTGTCAGGCAAGATTTCCTATGAAGGAGGACTGCAAGATTTAGCTACTTGACTGTACCAAAAGCAAAACATACTTCTCAAGAAAACCATTAATATTAAGTAAATGTTTAATTTTTCATGCATTTAGTTTTGAAACTTTATTGAAGAGCAGAAACACTTCACCAAACTTAGTTTATTTCAATAAAAAATTGTAGATTTAACAAATGATAGTTTTGTTCTTATTTACAATTTAGTAATAGTAGTAGTCCTAGGAAAGAATGGTTACTTTCCTTGTAACTGTTGTTCTTCGAGATGTGTTACTCATGTCCATTCCCAATTTAGGTGTGTGTAGTTGCCACATGCACCGATGTCAGAAACTTTTTCCCCTTAGTGGTAGCTGTACCAGCCGGCTCTAGCGCCCCCTGCAGTGGCGCACACATGCGCCCACATATAGGCGCCGCCGGCCCCCCCTCCCTCTCAGTTCCTTCTTGCTGGAACTGCAACTGAGGAGAAGGCGGGCGGGTGTGGAATGGACATAAGCAACACATCTCAAAGAACAACAGTTACAAAGTAAGTAAACATTCTTTCTTCTTCAAGTGCTTCCTCGTGTCCATTCCCAATTTAGATGACTCACCAGCAGTATCTCCGGAGGCAGGCAGGCAGTTCAGGGTCATGACCTTTGAAGCACCGCTCTACCAAAGCTAGCGTCCTCCCGGGCTTGCTGCGTCAGCGCATAGTGGGACGCGAAGGTATGTATCGATGACCAGGGTGACGCTGGCTGGATTGGGGGTGGGGAAGGGGAATTTATTATGTTATTTAACATCAATACGTCAGAATCATAATAATTCATGTGAGATATGCCATGTCAGGTACTGTTAGAAAGGCTATAATGTATTAAGTAAGATGATAATGTTTATGTTCGTGTGTTATATGTGTAATGGAAGTTATGGATATGTTTGATATATCTATATTTCAAATTGTGCTGTGTCTGGGCAACACCCAAGACAGGATGGCTGCAGAACAAGCCTGCTTAATGGCCAATTAAGAAATTCACAGGTACAATGGGCCAGGAGAGGAAGCCAGGGATATACCTGATGAGTCACCAGTCACTCACGTGACCCTGGACTCCATCTTATTCCTGTAAATTTCCACAATCAGCATGGAAAAGGCCAAAGGACATAAAAGGCAGCTGCACCACATCCATTTACTCTTCAGTCTTCAGCCTACCTCTTGATCAACTCATCTACAACTGAACTGAAACTGTGAAACAAAAAGACCCATACAGATACTGGATGTACACCAGAGGGACTATACAAGCCTGCAAACTCCACAATTCTATTAGAAACCTGATATATATGGACTTTCAAATCAATTGTATTGCTTTAATCCTTTAACATTTCTCTTATAGTTTGGCTCTTTCTTTTTATAATAAACCTTTAGTTTTATTTACTAAAGGATTGGCTGGCAGCGTGGTATGTTGGGTAAGATCTAAACTTATATTGATCTGGTACTGTGGTTGACCCTTTGGGGTCAGGAGAAACCTTTTTGGTAAAAGCATAGAGTTTTAAATAACTGATCTCTTTACTGGACCTAGTGGCCGACTGGGAGACAGAGACTGAAATGCAGTAAAGGGGACTATGTATATTTTTATTTTGGCTTCTTGATAACCAGTGTGGGGAATAGAAGCACTGTTTGTGGCTGGTTGGGAAGTCTCACTTCAGTGTCACCCACCAGTGCTGGGAGAACCTGCTCTCCTTTTACAGCCTGCCCTGACCTTCTCATTTTCAGGTGGCTACCCTAGGCACGGATGTGTCACAACCAGGTTGCTGCCCCACAGACATCCAATATAGGGACATGCGTCTGGAAGGCCGCAGAAGATGCCTGCACCTTCGTCGAATGGGCTGTCAAGGACACCGGAGGTGTGATTCCCGCCTCATAACAGGCCCGGATGCAGGCTGTGATCCATTTAGAAATATGCTTCGAGGAAACCGGTAAGCCCTTCATCCAGTCTGCAACTGCCACAAAGAGTTGAGTAGAGCAACAGAAGGACTTAGTCCTGTCAATATAAAATGCCAGGGCCCTCCTCACATCAAGAGTGTGCAAGCGTCTCTCCTCACTGGAGTTGTGCGGCTTGGGGCAAAAAACAGGCAGGAAGATCTCCTGATTCAGATGAAAATGGGAGAGCACTTTAGGCAGAAAGGCCGAATGAGGTTGTAGCTGGACTTTGTTCTTGAAGAACACCGTATATGGTGGCTCTGACGTTAAAGCCCTGATCTCAGACACTCGCCTGGTGGATGTGATAGCAACCAGGAAGGCGACCTTCCATGACAGGTATGTAAGGGAGTACGAGGCCATGGGCTCGAAGGGCGGTCCAGTAAGTCTGGAAAGGACCAAGTTTAAGTCCCAATGAGGAGCAAGCTCCTTTATCAGTGGGAAAAGCCTTTCCAGCCCTTGAGGAACCTAGTCGTCATTCCATGAGAGAAGATTGTTCTTCTTTCTAACAACAGGTAAAGCAAATATGGCTGCCACATGGACCATGACTGACGAGAAGACCAATCCCTCTTGTTTCAAATGGGGCACATATTCCAGGATTGTAGGGATTGATGCCTCCATCGGGGGCACGCCACATTCAGTCACCCAGTAGGTGAAGCGCTTCCACATGGCCCTATAGGCAGACCTGGTCGATGGCTTTCTGCTCTCCAGGAGCACCCGCTGAATCTGGGTTGAAAAGGCTTGCTCCCCCTGGTTCAGCCATGGAGCATCCAAGCCATCAAGTGGAAGGAGACCAGTTCCGGGTGGAGCAGGCAACCTTGATCCTGGGACAGAAGGTCCAAGCGCAGGGGCAGGGTCCAACGTCTGTGACCTGCCAGCTCCACCAGTATCCCAAACCAATACTGTCTGGGCCACTCTGGTGCCACCAGGATAATCTGTGCCTTGTGCCTCTTCACCTTCAGGAGGAACTTGTGGATCAGAGGTATCAGTGGGAAGGCGTGCAGGAGCACCTCTGACCAGGGGAGGAGAAAAGTGTTGTTGATGGAGCCTGCACTGAGACCCTGGCGGGAGCAGAAGCAACAGCACTTCCTGTGGGCCCTCGTGGCAAAGAGGTCCACTCGGGGATTGCCCCACCTTTGGAAGATACAAGACGCCACCTCCGGGTGGAGGCACCACTCGTGGTGAGAACAGAAGGCCCTCTTACACTTCTCACTGACATGGGCTTCCCCCAGACACTTTAAACAACTTTGATGAGGGTTGCTCCTGGGTATAGGCTTCTTACAGGAAGCGCAGGGTTTAAACCCTGGGGACTGGGACATGCCCCAACCCTGGAAATCTAACTACTAACAACTAGAACTAACAGTAATGAACAAGTAACTATATACACTAAAAATGATGACTACACCCCTAGGGAGATGAGAATAACTTATGAAGGCAAGAACGCTCCAGCACCATCACTGGCGGCAAGAAGGAACTGAGAGGGACGGGATGCTGCCGGCGCCTATATGCAAGCGCATGTGCACGCCACTGCAGAGGGTGCTAGAGCCGACTGATATGGGTACCACTAAGGGAAAAAAGTTTCCGGCACCTGTGCATATGGCAAGCACACACACCTAAATTGGGAATGGACAAGAGCAAGCACACAAAGAAGAATTTATTTTTTAAAATCACATCTCATTACTCAATATGCAAAGTTTTATCAGATGTTTTAACCTGATGCCTCTTCTTTGTACTTACTTAAAATCCCAAAGCAGAAAAATACTAAAAAGAAATAAATTTTATTCCATTCATGTTACCCCCCACTAGTAGCAAAACCAGAACATCTATTCAAACACAACTGATTCTTTTGAAAATACTTACTTCAGCAAATTGCTGACAATACAAGTGATTATGTGGATTAGTCATCATAAGCTCCTCCAAACAGAAGGCCGCCTTTGCATAGCTGAAGGTACATCAAAAAAAGAAAGTGACATAAAACAAACTGCTGATTTAATAAGTGTATAGATATTTGCTAGCGTATTCTTTATATTTCCATATTTTTAGCCGTCCTTATTATAATTATAAATTACGTTTCAGTATTTCATGAGATTTATGATCATAAGACAGAATTATTTTTTTAAATTAAAGATTTTGATTTTTATATAAAGTCATAATACCTACTGAACTGACATAAGTTGAATGGAAATGACCCAATACTGTTGTTAACTCACGTTTCTTCCAGAAGCCTATGTACTGAAGTTATTTAAGGATTCTACATCCAACAGTACAATGACTTCTCAAAACCCCAATATATATATTATACATACTACAGCCAGTGAACTATTTACAGATTTTCACCGGTATTGAGTATACATCATGTCTCATTTTAATGGACTTGGCATATGTAAACAATTAATGTAGGATGTGAACACTTAGACACCGATTAAGCAGCGATGGGTACCAATGTAATAAACAAGACACCTTCTGGTGCTTTTTCAAAACTTAAAAAAAACCCAAACTGCTACAAATAATTTGATTAATTTTAAAGACAAGCTACCACAGTTTTGTTTGAAGAAAATATCTTAAGTTATTTTGATGTTTCATAAGCCATCGAAAATTATGGAGTAAGGCTTTGATTCTGGAATTAACCCCATGCAAGGTCTGCCCTTTTGGAGTTAATTGTAAGACTAAAACTTAACATTTTAACGTGAATACTTCTGAATCAAACCTACCAGTCTGCACACAAATACAACATACTATACCAAATTAAATGGAAATATTTATACCATTCCAAAAGAGGAAGTTACCACTCTTTTCTTTAATGAAGACTGTATTTTTTTTAAATAAAAATTAGCAATTTTGGTCCACAATTTACTCATAATTTCGTGGTACACATATTTACCATTATATATTATCATGCCTTAAGAAAAATGCCCCTGATTTCAGCTTACACATATATGGATGGCCACTCCAAGGCCCTTTACTTGGGCTCTGGAGATGCACAAGGTTCCTCACTAATGGATCAGATTGCAGGACTGGGGACTACTCACACTCAGGGTATGTCTTCACTGACGGCGGTAAATTTGCCGTTATCAGATCAATCTATCCGGATCAATTGAGTGCTCAGTGAAGACCCTCTCAATCGATCCGGAAGTCAACGCATTAAAACAATCCCCTCAAGTGGCATAGCGCTGCGTCAACAGGAACACATTTCCCGTCAGTGCAGCACAGTGAAGACACCACGTAGAAGAGGAATTACGAAGTTGACGGGACTTACGCAAGCTACTCTGCATAGCTTGCATAACTCCTGTCGACTGCCGCCGAATTTCCAGGTAGGTGTAGACCTGGCCTTAAGATAAGTATGTGCATAGATCTTTACAGGATCAGGGCCAAAATTTGTAACTTTAACTAGTTTCAAAGTCAAAACAGAATTTATGACACAGCTAAGAAGGGCAGGCTGATCGCAATTATTTCCTAAAAAAATTACTTTCAGCTGTTTCTCAGCCAAGAATTTGCATTATTTCATAGCCAATTCTCTTGAAAACTATTTATTTGATAATGCTCATGGGTATACATTTCAATGTGGTCCAATTTTTCAATAAACTAAGAGACAAATTCCATACACTATTACTTAAATTTTTTTTTTTTGAAAAAAGCAGAATGTCAGCAAAAATCTACAATTGAAACTGGAGAAAGAAATAATCATGTAGCTATAGCCTCAACTATGTTACATATATTTTTATAGATTGCAATAAAAAAAAGTTTTTTGAACCATTTGGTTTTCCTAGAACTGTTGCTGGCACATTTCCCAAAAGAAATGGAAAATCCAGGCACTAAAATTGTAGATCTATAGAGAGTCAGAAGATCAGAGTGTTAATTTTATTTCTTTTATATGAGAACTGGGACTAATTTTTCCAGCACAATGAGAATGGCCACCTTTTCCCTGAGAATCTCATTCTTTTACTACTTTCTGGAAAGGAAGGAAGGAAGGAAACAATGTGATATAATTCAGGCTGGGCTGAAGAACTAAAGAGAAAAAAATGACATGCCTCTGGATGGAGGTTAGAATTAATGCTGCAATATTAGAAAACTTGAACTAAGGCTTTGAGCTAATCCTCTCACACTGGGATTTCCTCCTGTCACTACAGCAATAAAAAAAGCTAACAAAAACATTAAATATCCAATAAGCAAGTTCCTACAACATTCAACATTCTTGACTGCACTGTGTTTTGTACCCAGGCGACCAAATGCCCCTACTTTGGACCCATTTTCTTTTAAAAAGAACAATGGTAAACGCAAATAATTTTTATGATGTCCATCTACAGAAGTCTCCTAGAAATCTACTGAGAGCATTAAATTATCCACAGATATTTTGTGCAGACTCCTAACATTTAAAATTTAGATCTAATGAAGAACATTATCCAAACAGTAAATTCTGAGAAACATGATTCAATTCTTCTCTACACCAACATAATTCATTTTAAACAAAATTAGGTCAAAATACTCCCCTCCCCGGCTTCTCACCCCATTTGTTAAATCCTTTATATTTTTAAATAAAATTTAAAGAATTTGCTAGCCACCTCAAGTTCCTAATTGGCTTATTATGTTCTTTGTCATACAGGAATCCAAACTGTATACTTCTAAGACAAGCCTTCAGAAACAATCACTATGGATTTTGATTCACATAGAGAAGATTTCAACCTAGCACTTCTTATGTAGACATAACAAACAACTTACTCATGTTCATTGATGTAAAGTTCTGCAAGTTCATGCCAAGCTTCTTGGTCCCCAACAAATCTGGATGGGGAGAAATTAAAAAAAAGCTTGAGTAGAGATTCTGTAAATGAACAGCATGGAAGCAAAGCGTAAATCAAATGCAAATTCCATTTTAATTAAAAAGATTTATCAGAATAGCAAAACATAATCCTTATTCTTATAAAACACTCACTGTTCCAGATACTCATTCAGCTCTCGGATGGCCTCAACATTTTTCCCCTGGGCTTTTCGAATGGCAATCTTACGCTTTCTTGTTGCCTATGGGTTGACATTGATAAAGGATTAGGCTCTCATAATTCCCTGGGTTTTTGTAAAGAAGGCAATTTGACTGTGCAAATTATTATCTCAATGCCAGTGGAATTCCACTGCAGAACAACCACTTAGCTGGAGTTTATAAACAAACCCTATGACATCCCACTGGGAGATTTGAAAACTCCTCTTACAATCACATTACATATGCTTTACTTTGGATGCACAAATTGTATGCATCATTTCATCCAAATAAGTGACTGTCCAGATTCTGATAATTACAAAGCAGCAGGAGGATGCTAATCTTTATCCAGCCTAAAGTCTCCCACCCTATCATTCATAAGAACTGTATTTTAGGGTTAGGTGGTCGCTAGAGATTAGAGAATCCCACAGTGGCATTTTGATTACCACTGTATAAGAACGGTTCTCCATAACTTTTAAGATTTTTTAAATGAAGAGCTAAATGTCACTTCTAAGTATTGTTGTATAAAACTGTAGTATCTTCATAATCAAGTTTTCATCATATCAAGAACATAAAAAATAATTTAGAATATAAAGTCATAAAAAATGGCTACTGCATTTATTTGTACCCTTCATTTTAAATGATTCATGTGACAAACATGCCAAGCTTTTCCAAAATTAAACTTTCTTTTCTGAGTGTGTGGAAAATACATTTTAACAGAAACAATATAAAAACAAAAGATGGAGGTATTGCATTGTAATAACGTTTCACACTTCCTCTCTCTCCTCCAGAAGAGAAAATATACAGCATTTTAGTAATTCATTATTCTGAACAGTATATATGCACACATGGCTTTCTAAAGTGTGCTGACACAGTTCTCTAAGGAAGATTTTCCATTGACTTCAGTAGGCTTTGGATAAGCGTATAAAGGTATGGATAATTATAAGAGGTAAAAAAAAGAGGGATAGAAAAAATACACAGTGGCCTAATTCTATGAGTCTCCCCAGCCATCTGCTCCAAAACCCTATATCATACCATAAAACACCTCAGCATGCCCTGAAAATCATCAGATCTGGGCTCTGTCAGATCAAGAGACCAAGCAGGGAAGCAAGTTCCAGAGTGCAGTCACCTCACAAAGAATGTACTACCAACAACACTCCAACCTAGTCATTTAAATTATTGTCCCTTGAAATGATCATAAGTACTGCAGTGCAGATTTACATGAAGAGGCATTTTGCTCTCTGTCATGCATGCACTCATGCACCCCACCCGATCTGGTGGCAATATCCACACAAAATTTCAGTATCCCTTATTTCCTCTCCCCATTCCCTTACTGTTGCTCATCACCCTGACCTGTCACATCTAAAATTTAGATTGCACACTTTGGGGTTAGGACCATGTCATCTGTACTGTATCTCCACATGCCCTTTGGGTGCTATCAAGCTATTAATCGTAATTTTATAGGCCATTTAATAAATACATTTACCATGTACTTTCGACAGCCTCACCTGCCTTCTCTGCACCAACCCATCTTCTTTGAGAAAGATCTTAACATTCCAAATAGCTGCTTTTTGCCTGTCCCGCCTCAGCTCTTCTTAAAAAAACAACCCATGTACCATTTTTCTTCCTTCTTTTCCCACAAGTGTAGAATTCCTCCCCCAAACTGAGCTGAGCCTCAGGATGGGCTTTATTAAATCCTGGACCTGTAAAAGTTTTACATGCTGATCTCTCATGAATAGGGCTATAATTTTCACATAAATTGTTTTAGTAAATTTCATAGCATTTTCCTCTTGCCTATGCTAAGTCATGGAAAGGTAATCAAAGGCCGCCTCCCTGGGAGTCCTCAAGGAAACCACATACCCCATAATACCATGTTCATACATATTTTGACATGAATATATAAAATTAGAGAAAATGAGTAACAAAAGTAAATCATGTAATAAAAAGAAAATCTAGATGCATGGAAATGGACAATTGTTCAATAATTTTTACCTCACTTTTTATTAAATTAAATATTATTATTTATTAAATTAAAAGAACTGTTCATTTCAGACTTTGAGATCATATTTCTACCTTTACTTCTTTGTGCCACATCACACATCATCCCAGTCACATAGTCAAGCATGTTCTAGTGCAGTCTCTACATTTTTTGGCTACCCATAATCCTTTATTAATCTCTTAATTACATACTCATCCTTTCAGTATTTGTCCTAATTTAATTTCTTCCTGGCTGGAGGCCAGCACATAAAGTTCACTGTAACAGAATTCATGATCATGAAAAAACAGAACAGAATGAGAAATAAACTTGACACTTATTTAAAGTTTATTCTCTTTTATTAACTTTGGCCCTCCAGGATTAAGTGAAAACTTGAGCAAGTCTGAAAAGAATCAATGCAAATTCTGTAATTATGCTCCAGAGGAAGTGATAACTAATCAAATCCCAGGGTTAGGTTAGACTAGTACTTAGAAGATAAACCTCTAATTTCTCACAATTTTCCCTCTATTGTTAGTAATATAGTAGGTTTAATTCTTTCCTTTGAGTCAGTACTGTATCAAAATACAGCGTAGATCTCAGTATTAAATTTCAGGTGTGATGCAGAACTAAGGTCTTGGCATCACTGGAATTTTTGTTGTAGTTTGTATATGGTGCCATAGTACTTAGGAAAAATAAAAGATGAAGTCGTTGCCCAGAAGAGATTACAATCAACTTTCATACAATAAATAAGAGTGAGAGTAACAAGTACATGGGCTAGATCAGGGGTTCTCAAACTGGGGGTTGTGACCCATCAGGGGGTCGCGAGGTTATTATAAAGGGGGTTGCAAGCTGTCAGCCCCCATGTATGCCGGTAAGGATGGCATGGCATGGCATGGCATGGCCTGGGGTCAGGAGGGAGGATCATCACATGTCTTCCGGGGGGTCATCATAGTCTGAAATATTTTCAAAGGAGATCTCAGCAAAAAAGTTTGAGAACCCCTGGGCTAGATAGATAAGGGAGGATGAATACTTAATGCGTAAGGCCATCTGGTTACTCCTATTGATAATGCATATCTCTTAGAGATTCCACAAGATATTTTAAAATGCTATTTTTCTTATTCTTTAACCAAAAGGAGGATGAAGGTCTGTGGCATCATGATAGAAAGGAGTTTTGAAGAACGACTTGGAAGACAGAAAGAACTGCTTGAAAGCACTGGAAACTCCACATCGAGGCATGCTGCTAGGGCAGAACAAAGGGTAAATGAATTACAAGAGCCAAAGGATCTTGAAGGCAAGGACATTGTGCTTTGGGACTTAAATTTAATTCAGAAATACAGAGAAAGCTGCCAAAGGGTTCTGAAGAGGAACTGTACACAATCAATGTGGAAGATCTACTCTCAAGAGCAGTCATATTAATCCATGTACTCTAGGCAAACTACAATGTGAGTAATAACGTTGATACTTCTACTTTTAATAGGAGTTGTGTGGCTAAATCACTAATTGGCTTTGAAAATCTCTAGCATTATTTAAACACAGCAGCAACATACTTTATACCACTTTCCTCAGTTTAAATTTGTATAATGAGGTGACTGAAAAAATATTTGTGATGAAATATAAACAAAGGTAACAGACAAAAAACAATGTATTTAACATAGCTCACGTCAACAGTTTGCAGAGATTTGTCTTTATTTTGGCTGTTTCCTTAATAAAATTAAATTAAATTAAATTAAAACAAAAAAATAATACCTAGCTCTTGTGTAATGCTTTTCATCAGTAGATCTCAAAGCTCTTCACAAAGGAGGTCAGCATAATTAACCCCATTTTACAGATCAGGAAGCTCAGGCACCGAGAGGGGAAGTGACTTGCCCAAGGTCACCCAGCAGGCCAGTGGCACAGCTGGGACTACAACCTAGGTTTCCTGTCTTAGTCTAGTGGTTTATCTGCTGAGACACGCTGCCTCCAGTTGAAAGAAATATTGTTTCTACATTTGTAACAGAAGGAATAATGTGTGTAAGATTGTACTACAGGAGGCAATATTTAATCTAAACCATTTAGACACTGAAAACAGTGCAGAACACAGCATCTTACTTATTGAGCAGGGCATCCGCAGGTAGTATGACACTAGTGCTCTGGCTCTGCACTGGTTGCCTATAAGTCTCTGAGTGGAATTTAATGTGTGGGTTATGACGTATGAAGACCTACAGAGAAAGGAGATTTTCTTGTAGGTGACAGGCTGGTGGAGTTCTTTTCTGAATAATTATTTTAATGATGGTGAGTGAGAGACTACACCGTTGCATAGCTGTATTTTTATTATTTAAATCAAAATAAATAAATGCTCAGTTACAGAAATTAGTTCTGTAGCTACAAGAGGAAAATAAACACTCCCCTCCCCCCCCATTTTAAAATGTAGCTTTTGGATAACGTTCTCCAATAGGTAATTAATTTAATGCCCTGAAAAAACAAAAAATCAAGAGACTGAACTAAAGAGAAAAAAAAGTGTTTGGGGACTTAAATTAGTTGTTTAATACAGCAAGCCGACCAATGCATTCAACAACTTTATTTGCAACAACTGACAGAGCAGACAGCTAACTCTCTCAGGGTATGTCTACACTGCCGAGTGAAGTCGACTTTCAGCAGCCGATTTTTAGAAGTCGCAGCAGCGTGTACACACCATGCTGTTTGTGCAGGTCTCATGCGTCCACACTCATCATGCTTATTTCCACTTTCAAAGCAGCCTAGCTGCAGTGGCTGTTGGGACGAGTGTCATCGTCACATGATGCAACGCTGCTTCTCCCTCCCTTCTTTCCCCAAACAAACGGGAAAAGTATTTTCACGCCATTTTTTTACTCCACGCGCTCGCCATTGCTGCGGAGACATGGAGCCAGCTCAACTCTGCACTATTATTGTGAGCGTGACAAATACATCATGGCTTATCGAGTATTTTCGAAGTAGAGCAAGAAGCCAAAGCACAGGCAACAGCGATGCCACCGAGGCTGCCCTGCTACAAGCCACCGAGCAGAACAATTCCTGATTGCTGCAGGCTGTGACGCATCATCTGCAATCCGAGGAGCTCCACTTCTGGTCCTGGGAAACAAGCAGTGACTGGTGGGATTGCATCATTTTGAAGGTGTGGGATGATGAGCAGTGGCTGCAGAACTTTTGAATGTGAAAGGCCGCTTTCTCTGAACTTTGTGAAGAGCTCTCCCCAGCCCTGAAATGCATGAATACTTGATTGAGACCAGCTCTGACAGTGGAAAAGAGAGTGGCCATCACTCTGTGGAAGCTAGCAACGCCAGACTGTTAGTGGTCAGTTGGGAATCAATTCGGAGTCAGTAAATCCACCATGTGAGTAGCTGTGATTCAAGTATGTCATGCCATTAATAGACTTCTGCGAAGAAGGGTAGTGACTTTGGGAAATGTGGAGGACATAGTGGAAGGCTTTTCTGCAATGGGGTTCCTAAACTGCGGTGGGGCGATAGATGGCACGCACATCCCTATCTTAGCCCTGGACCACCTTCCCTCAGAGTACATAAATTGAAAGGGATATTTCTCAATGGTGTTGCAGGCCCTTGTGGATCACAGGGGACTCTGCACAGACATTAATGTGAGGTGGTCTGGAAAGGTGCATGATGCGTGCATCTTTAGGAGCTCAGGTCTGTTAAAAAAGGACACTTCCTTTCCAGACCATAATATAAATATTGGCGATGTTGTAATGCCAATAGTGATCCTGGGTGAACCTGCCTACCCATTGCTCCCATGGCTAACGAAGCCCTACACCAGGCACCTGGACAGCGAGAAGGAGTGTTTTAATAATAGGCTCAGAATGGTGATGGAATATGCATTTGGACATTTAAAAGCGCACTGGCAAATTCTGCTCACTTGGTTAGACCTCAGTGAAAAAAACATCCAAATAGTTATCTCTGCCTGCTGTGTGCTCCATAACGTCTGTGAGACAAAGGGGGAGAAGTTCCCATTGGGTTGGGTTGTGAAGACAGATAAGCTGGCCGCAAATTTTAAGTAGCCAGATGCCACTGCAACAATGAGAGCCAATCGTGGAGTGCTGCGGCTCAGGGAAGCATTGAAAAACCGCTTTTGCAACGAGACACAACAGTAATGTGCGTTGCTTATCTGTGCTGTGCTTTCACTTTGCATCCCCAACCCATCCCTCCACAAACCAGTTCCCTCTCTTCCCCTCCCCCACCACTCCAGTCCCCTCCTCCTACCCCCACCCTTTATTCCTTTCTTATCCATATACAAACAGTAATGAAATGTGATGCAGTATGTTTTCCCCCACAGCCATCCCCCTCCCCCTCTGATCCATTTCCTCCCCCCTTTATTACATCAATAAATAAATAAAGAGCAATGAATTGGAAGGCAGTATATTCTTCACTGGTGATCCTTCACATGGGGGGGGAATGGAATAGAATGGAATTTTCCACAGGCATTTTGTGGGGCCAGGAGTACACAGCCCTTTTCGGCTGTGAACATTGGAAAGAATCACACATCTCCACTCCTTAAAAGGGCCATCACCTCTTTCTGCTCACCTCAACTGGCGAGGAGTGCAGCACGTACTGCACCCTGCTCAATCTCCTCCTAGACTGCTTTGGGTGGGAGCTAGGAAAGACTGTGTTAGCTTAGAGTTTTGAAGGGGCTGTAGAGGAAGTCTTTCTTGCTGCTGAGATTCCTGAAGCTCAACCAGATGCCTCAACATGTCTGACTGACCCTGCATTATACGCAGCATCTCTTCTTGTGTTGAATGCTCATACTCCTGTGCTGCCTTCCTGTTGTCTATGTTCATGTTCAGTTTGTCAGATAATGAAATCCTCCACACTCTTAGCTCTGTGTCAGCAGCCGTGGAGGTGTGTGTTTGTTTTTCTCGCTTTCTTATCTGCGACAGGCGGTCTGTAGGAGTATGAGACAGTGGACTGTTGAACGCTGTCCACTGTGAGGGAAGCAAAGCACAAAGGTACCCATTGTTAACTCATCCCATGGATGAAAAGCAATGTTATAATGTAAAAATAAGTTCCCTGAACATTCCCAAGGGAAGGCTACAACCACATTCCATTGTCTGACTGTTGTAGGGTTGGAGTGCTGTTCCAGCCACGGTAAGCAAGGGGCGAATACATTTGTGTTAGTGAAATCCCCAGGCCCATTGCTACACAGGCCCATGCTCCCTATAGCAGCATGAATGTGGGGCTCCCAACTGATCAGGCTTTTAACAGGCAGAAGAAAGGGTGAGGGGTGAGTATGGGTTAACCGTGTCTGGAGTAAAAACATGGGAACCCATCTGCGGATGCCCAAGGACTATAGCAACAACATCCTGCTTCAGGACTTGCAGTGTGCCGACGCAAGAAACCATCCCAGACAGTTCAACAACATGCACTTTAAAAAACTTTATTGGTCATCTACTGTAAATGTGCACCATCTTCCCTAGGTAACCATGAGTAATATCAGCCTGCTGAGGATCACTGAGGTGGAAAGGGAGGATTTGCTGCAAGCAGCTGGCTACAGGCCTGGCCCTTATGTTGCTACGCTGTGTTCCACGATGATGGCTGAACAGTTAATAACGGAGTGGCGGGGGAAAGTGTCCTATCGCAGTGGAAGAAATAAGGCTGCCCGCCCAAGAAACCTTCTTCAAAGGATTGCAGAGTACCTGCATGAAAGCTTCCTGGAGATATGCATGGAGGATTCTCGGAGCATCCCTGTGCACATAAATAGTCTTTTCCGGAATGAACTCAATGCTTAAGCACACCAAGTACGAGGAAGCACAGCACCACCGCCACACACACACCTCTTTTTCCCACTGGCACAAGATTCTGGACAGGGGATATAACCAAAGACATGCAAATTGTAGAACCTACTCACCAGATGTGCCTTCCCCGGCATCTCAGTCAGTCACGGTTTCCTGTATCTATGTGGGATGCTCTTGTGTTGCAAACAGCTCCTGGCTTTCAGGAAGAAGAGATACCACACTCGCCTGCCCCCTGTTCTCCTCATCACATTCCTCCTCCTCGTCCACAGACTCGTCCTCATTCATCCTGGACTCGGATTCCCCAGAGGTATCAACGCTGCATGGTGGCATAGTGGTGGGGTTTCCGCTGAGAATTGCATGCAGCTCCTTGTAAAAGCGGTATGTTTGGGGCGAGAAGCCAGAACAGCTGTTAGCTTCCCTAGTTTTCTGATAAGTTTTCCTCAACCCTTTGATCTTAACGCGGCACTGCTGCGCGTTCCTGTTGTGCCCCTTCTCCACCATGCTGCGAGGTATCTTCTCGTAGATATCCAAATTTCTTTTGCTGGCTCGGAGCTGAGACAGAACAGACTCTTCACCCCCCAGACTGATGAGATCCAAGATCTCAGGTCGGCTCCATGCTGGAGCACGTTTGGGGCATGCAGCCGCTATGATCAGCTATACTGGCAAGCTCTCTTCATGCTGACCAAACAGGAAATGGGAATTCAAAATTTCCCAGGGCTTGCGGGGAGGAGTTATTTCCTGCTTATGTGGCCACAGTGCAGCAGAGTGCGAATGTGCAGAGCAGTCCCAACAGAGCATTACGGGATACCTCCCGGATGTTGAAGGCCCAGTACAATTTGAGTTGTTTGACCACTGTCCTACAGGCCTAGCATAGCTTCAGCTGTTTGCTTGGCTATTCTGACCTCTGTAGCATGACATCTTCCAGTTGGCAGAGACTGAATAACCTTATAGATGTCTCAGTTTCTGCATAGCATGGCATACAAGACAAAATACAGATACTGTATGCTTGCAGCTGCACATAGATAACGGTGATGGGAACAACAAGTTATCCTTGAACATCTGGGGTACACTGTTTTATTGCCAAGGGGCATATTTTTACTCCGCCACTCCTATCACCAGATGTTGTTTTGATGACTCCAATTATCATGGTGAGAATGGAATCTAGTTAAGGGTGGAAACCCAATGTAGGTAATTAGCATATATGATAATGAGAGAGAGATAATTAGGTGAAGGTTGTTTATAGAAGGGTAAAGTAGTCACCATTTAGACAAAGGGGAGCGCTCCATCAACACCTGACTCCGCAGGAGGTGCTGCCGGTTGGACCAGAGGATCCACTGACTGCCTGGCAGGGCGCCTGAAGGAAGCCATTCCTGTATACAGCCTCCTGAGTAACTGCTTAGCTCTCCAAGCTTAGTGAGTATGATATATTGTAGTTAATTTTAGGCTTTGTATCTAACTAGTATATTTATAGAAAACCTTGCATATTAAACCTTATTGATCTTCAAATCGGACGTGCCATGTTTCACTGGTATCCACACTGATCACAAAGTGTCCAGAATCAACACCGGTGACTAATGACATCGATTTACATTGCCCTCTGCCTACACTGACGCTCATTCGACCCACTGAATTCGACCTCAGCACTATGCCACTTGCAGAGGTGATTTTATTAAGCCAAATTTTACCGTGATTTAGGTTGGCGGAACTGACATGCCAGTGGAGATGCATACTTTAGGGGGTCGACGTAAGCTGCGTTATGTCGACCTCCATTGGCAGTGTAGACCAGGCCTTAGTTGACATAAGCAATACAATGTCTACACTGACAATGTCGCCCTAACGACATCGACCTAAGTGCTATGCCTCTCGTCGAGATGGTTTCATTAGGTCAGTGTAGCAGGTGAGTTAAAGCGGCAGGGGGAGCATTGTAGCTTGCACATCTCCATAGTTAGGCTGATGTAAGTTGCCTTACGTCAACTTTGTAGTGCAGACAAGCCCTAAGTCTCTTGAGCACTACACATAATTTTCTGTTTCTAATTGGTTTCCATTACTCAACCCCATCCCCAAACCAAAACAGAACAATTCAGATTTTTAAATCCCCTCCCCCCCCACGCCACCTCCTAAAAAGTGCCTTTTTTGGAAAATGTTGACTAAAATGTCTTATTACAAATGGCAACTCATCTTAAATGAGAGTTCTGGACACTGAAGGACTGTGCTGGCATTCACAGAGAAAGCATAGCACTTGGAAGAACAAAATGCTTTTAAAATGGCATGGAGTAAAAGAAACTGGAGAGTTAATGTATTTTACTGAAGCTTTTTGTTGAAGCTATTTACAATTGTTGGAAAGGATTTGAAAGTAGGGTGTGGCTTTGTTAATAGGTTTACTATTAATTGGTCTAAAGCAGTGTTTCTCAAATAGTGTTCGAGTTGAAGGGTTCTGTGAAAAACCGGAACCGCGCTGCCGAAATCAACACAAATCGCGCACCGCGGAACAGCCGTGAGCGCCGCCGAAACCAGCCTACACCGCGCCACCGAAAAGGGGAAGATTTCCTGGACTTACCGGCGGAGGGTATCACATGGCCGTGCAAGGGTGCCATGGTGAAATATAATTGAGAAACACTGGTCTAAAGGTTTTCAATCACATCAGCAAAATGAAAGGGAAATTTGTCTGAATACTAGTCATGTGTTCAGTAGTGCCAGCCTGAAGTTTTCAAAAAATCATGAGTCAAGCCCATAAAATCATGAAGTTTGATTTTTTTAGAAAACCAAAGATTTTAAAAAATACATTTTCATTCTTTTTATTTGTCCTCGGTTTAAGAGCATTTAGATGCACTCAGGTCATGTTTTCAAACTTTTCCTCTAATGATGAGGGCTAGAAAGTTTACCAAAAAAAGCTGAGATACTCATGTAATCAATGAGACTAACAGCTCGGGCCTTAAGAAAAACACCAAATATCACAAGACTTACATGAAAATTGGGATCTCTGGCAATACTGTGTTCTAACCCTCATTTTGACCTATATTCCCTCTGTAACCTGGAGCGGCAAGTCCTTCTGTGCCTCATTTGACCCTTTGTGAAATGGGAATTATACTCCCCCATCTCACAAGATGTTGTTAGGATGTTTAGTAAGGGGTTGAAGACAGAGAAATAAGTTATTTGCACAATTGGCAAGATTCTCTGTTTTTTACATGCATTAAGTTGAAATATTTATTTTTAGATACAGCTTGACAGACAAAAGCTGTTAATGGTACTTTTACGTACAAGGCAAAAAATAGCAGTTACACTCTAAAAGACTTGACATTTATTTGTTCCAAACACCCAACTGAATACCGTCTTCCACGGCAATGGATATAAAGTCAGTTTATCACTGTCATGCATTTTAATTTGCTTCAGGCAGTATTTTAGCTAGGGAAAGTAAAACCCAATAGATTTAACAAATATAAACATTGTTGAAAAAGTAATAAACTTGCAAATCTCACTTAGTTAATTCAGATTTGGGTTTTTAGTATTTCACAACACATGTTCATCCAAAACTGCCCCAAGAGAAACTAAATTTTAATTACAATGCCATCTCAAAAAACATACTATGATTAAAAGTGTTCTATAAATGCCAGCAAGTATGTAAGAAGAAAAAATAAAAGCTGACTCACTTCAATAGTTAAATTTGAATTTACCTGAAAAAGTACTTCAATTCTTTACATCTCAGCAAAAACACAGATTCTAAGAACAAGTTTGATGTACAAAAGGCTATTTTTTCCTTCCAGTCAAGAAGAATTTCAGGAACAGGACAAAAATGTCTATCATTGCCACAAAAATCTATGTTGTTTGACCATGCAGAACCTATGACATGGAATTCCCCCTATCAATTTCCCAGAGTTTAAAACAAAACACTGGAGCAGTTATTGGCTGACTCTGTGAAGCCAACATTCTTAATGGAAAGATATATGTCATCTTAAAGAAACACATACTATAATCAGTATCATATGGGCTAAGGTGCTTTAGTATGTCACATTTTTTTATTAAACAATGAACCTTTCCAAGCTATTTCTTTAAAAGACTAATAATCCCCAGTCTGGCACAAGAACTAATCCTCCATTTGTCATGATTCTTTTTAATTAGCATTAAGTAGACTAAAAGTGAAGTGAGGATTTGAGCATTTATCAACTTCTGCATTTGATTAGTAAAACATACCAACAACAGTCTGAGATCGTTCTACATTTCATGGTTGGAAGGAGAGCATTAACAGGAGATGGTTTTGCAGTTAATGACTCTCTTACGAGACGGAACTGTTTCACATTTTGTGTAGCTGGTTTCAATGCTACAGAAATTTAATTTTCTGAATTATAAAAAGAATGAAATTCTTCAAAAACAAAATCAAGAATATTTTATTTGTTTTTATCCATGGTTCAAATTCATTTTTATGAAAAGGATTAGTAACATTTTGAATCTGAAGACCAAATCATTTTTTTCAAACTGCGAAAAACAAGGCAGAAGAAAGTGAAAGAATTTTACCGCTGTTCCTAAATGCCACCCCACCCTCAGGGCTGGTTAGAATGGCTCTTCAGTTGATTTGCTCCTTTCCCTCAGAGCTGTACTGTTGGAGAGTACTGTTGGAAAACTGCTGCTTCTCCACAAAGATACCAGAATGTGGAAGTCCCTCAGGATCCCACCTTGGCTTCCTCCTGTTCAAAAGTATGTAAAGCCACTAAGGGATTCTGAGAGCATTTTGGGCTGCAACATGATCAACATGCTGATGACACTTAGATCTAGGACACCTAGATTCAACAGTCTCACTGTTCTCCCTGCCTTTGACAGAAGTAAGGATCTGAAAGTGAAATGTCTGTGACTCAAACAAACAAGATGGTAGCTATGCTTGTTGGGAGAGAGCAGCACTCGGAGAAGTGAGCAGAGGCTGTGTTTGCACTAGCTCAGTGGTTCTCAACCAGCGGTACATGTACCTCTGGGGGTACACAAAGGTCTTCCGGGGATACATCAATTCTTCTAGATATTTGCAACAGGTACATAAAAAGCACTAGCAAAGTCAGTACAAACTAAAATTTCATACTGACAATGACTTGTTTATACTGCTCTATATACTATACACTGAAATGCAAGTACAATATTTATATTCCAATTGATTTATTTTATAATCATATGGCAAAAATGAGAAAGGAAGCAATTTCTCAGTAATAGTGTGCTGTATTTTTGTATTTTTATGGCTGATTTTGTAAGCAAGTAGTTTTTAAGCGAGGTGAACCTTGGGGGTGACGCAAGGCAAATCAGACTCTTGAAAGTAGTCTCAGACTCCTACAGTAGTCTAGAAAGGTTGAAAACCACTTCACCAGCTATTGAGGGTAATATACCTTTTGTTCAAGTTATCCATAGCCTTGATATCCTAATGATGCATCATAGTACCCGGGTTCCCACATAATAACTACATCCAGCTTGTGCAGAATGCAGCTACCTCCATCAAAATGGGGAACACAAGCATGAAAATACATGCTCAAATCCATGTACTGCTTCCTGTTCACATGAACATGCAACCAAGCTGTTAGTGGAAAATATTTTTAAAACACTGGATGGTGTGGGACCAAATCCCGTGTTTGGATGGAATGTCCAAATTCAGCCAGGTACTTAAGTGTGCAAGATGTCCCAGTGAAGTCAGTATAACTACTTGCGTTTGAAGTTAAACACATTTGTAAATAACTTGCTGAATAGGGCCCTGAGTTTAGAAAAGATCATGAACAATGTGCAACTTCAACCCAAATACAGACTTCTGATTGTTTCATGAGGTAGTGCGAAGGCTGGACATCTGATCCAATATAACCTTCTTCACTGGACCACAGCTGTTGCTAGAAGATATAGCCCACTGTCAATCTAAATTAATCTTCTGACTGGCTGAGCTGAAGAATAAAAGGAAAGTTGTCACTTCAGTGGAAGGATGATCCAGTGTTTAGGGTGCTAGTCTGGGTCTTGGGAGATCCAGGATCAAATCTCTGCTCCACCACTTCTGGGAAAGTCATTTAATGCTAGATCCACAAAGCGGTTTAGGCTCAGCATTGCAATGCTTAACTTTAAGGGCCTTGCTGCCCCATGGAATCCTCAGCCCCAAGTTAAGTGCCCAGGCTCCCTATATAATTCATGGGGAGAGTTAGGTGGCTAGGAACAAGATTTAAAAAAGCCAGCATGCTGAGCAGGGAGCTACCTAAGCTAGCTAATAGGAAATGGGAAGGAGAGGGATAGGGCCTAATTCCAGCCCCTAAAAGGGAGTAGGCAGCTAACTCTGGGTTGGATTCACAGCTATGAAGTCAGTTGCCTGAGCCAGGTCAGTCCTTTCTCACGAGAGAGAGAAAGAGAGAGCGAGAGCGAGAGAGGATGATGAGATGGTTGTGGTGGTGGTCTGCCCCCTTATACTGTTTAGCTCAGTGGTTAGAACACTCACCCAGGATGTGGGAGACCCACCCACGTTCAAATCTCCACTTCGCCTGATTCGGAGCACAGACTTGAACTCCCACATCCTTGATGAATGCCCTAACCACCTGGCTCTAGGTATAAGGGGAGCACCAGCACATTCTACTCTGCTGTATTTTGTGTGGGGGCCCAAACCAGTAAACATGTTCTTAGACGGCCTCTGAGAATGCTTAGCAGATGAGGCCCTGCAAGCAAGATAGGAGGGGAAACACTTACTCTGAGGATCCTGCTGGAGCTAAAGTGATAAGCAGCTTGGTGGCATGAGGACTAGAGAAGCTATGCGCAGGCCCATCAGCAAAATTCAGACATCTTGTCGACATTACTGGTGGAAACGTAGGCGCCTACAGCTTTAGGTGGCTTTTGAGCCAGGGTTTGAGAATCTAACTTTTGAAGTTAGCTGCTTAAAATAGCCTAAATCCTCTTGTGGATCTAGCCCTTAGTTTCTCTGTGCCTCTGTTCCCCATCTGTAAAATGGGATAATAGCACTGTTCTACCTCAGAGGGGTGTTACAAGGATATACACATTCAAGATTGTGATGTGTTTACATACTATGGTAATTAGGGACATACAAGTACCTAAGGGAGACAGATTAATAGATACTCTGCTTACTCTGAACAGGTTTACTACTAAATCCTCTACAAAAATACCATACAAAACGTGAGTCGTAATACTCTCAAACCTGTTAGTGGGGATCTTAAGAACTACATTATAAAATATACTGCATAAAATGAAAAATTTATATTTAAGAAGGTTTAAAGATTGAATCTGGCCCCAAATTTTGTTTTTGTAAAATCAAATTTTTAACAATTTTATAGAAGTGTTGCATTTTTTTTTTTTTAAATCCAATAGAAACAGTTAAAGACCAATAATTTACAACCCTTCTCTAGCAAACAAAAAGACTGGATCATAATGCATACACACACAGGGCTGATTTAAGGTTGCTCAGGTAACCTTAATTCTGGCATTTTCCAACTTGAGTGCTTAACATTGCAACCTCAATGGTCTTTTAACCAGTTTGTTTGTTTTTTTAAATGCAATTTCCTAATTTTTTGTTTTAAACTGAAAAATTAGAAATTCTATTTGGAACCATATTGACTTAAAAAGTGGGTCTTCAACAGAGCTCAGATATTATTATCCACTATACAGACCTTTAACACTAGAGCTAATGCAATAAATGATAACAGCAATAGGCTACCATCCTCAGTGTGCACCAGGCCCTTGGGGAGAATGAGACAGACTTTGCCACTGGTTTTATAGCTAAATGCTGACAGCAGAGGATTGCAGAGACTCAGAATCACCAAGTTCAGCTCCAGGTTCTACAGGGGACTGCACACTACGGGGTTTTAGCCCATTCTACTTCTGTGCCCCCAGCCTGTCTCTGTCCCCCTCTGCTCCTATCATCCCACCTGGGCTCCTGCCCCTCTCTCATCCTAGCCACACACTAGATTGTAAACTCTTCAGGACAGAGATTGTCTTACTCTATCTATTCGGTGCCTAGTACAGTGGAACCCGGATCTCAACTGGCCTCTAATTACTACTATAATATAAATAACACAATTTTAACATAGCTCCTATAGTGAGTGGATTACTTTACTTCCAGCTAGAGATCTGAAAGGGAGAATGAAATGTTGTGATGCTTTCACATTTATACAAAACTAAAACCCTATTTCAACCTCCATCCTTAAATAGTTCAATAAAAGAGTAGTGTTGTAGCCATGTTGGTCCCATGATATGAGACCCACAAGGTGGGTGAGGTAATATCTTTTTTTTGGGCCAGCTTCTGCTGGTGAATGAGACAAGGTTAGAGAGAGCTCTTCATGTGATTCTCTTAATTCAACATTTTAAATCTAACAAAAACTGATATGAAGATGTACTTTTGTGTTACATAAATTTGAGTTCATAATTCCATTTACCACAACAGAAAAGTCTGCTGGATCTCAAAAACAAATAATTTCTTAATATTTGTACAATTCCCAAGCATCTTTTTGTCTGAAACTGTCAATCCATGCAGTGTGTGATTTTTACATGACTTGTGTGAACAAATGTCTGTGTTTCACTTACAGTACTTGCCAAACAAGAGAAAATGTTTAATATATCTAAATAACTCCATGTGTCAGCACACCAGAAGAAACTGCTGTACGGCAACCTGAGTGCCAAGACAAACTCAGAAATGGTTTCTTTTTAAAACTCTGAAACATTTATTTTCCTACAGCAGCCACATGTGTGCATGGAAATAATTAACAAGTAGATGACAAACAATTCCAATACTGACAATTTATCAAAAGCTTCTATTTAACTTTCACTCTTCAAATGCAAGACTGAGTCAATCTATTCTACAGCTATCTTAAACAAAAAAACCGCACTTTCACTCTATATTGAACAGAGACTCTTCTATTTTCAGAATCTGAGAAATTCAAGATGTCACACACCTGTTCTCCTATTTCAGTTTACAATATTTTATGCCTTTCACTATTAATGTCTTCTATGTATTTATGATTTTTAATGGAGAAAATCGGAATTAGATAATTTTGTCTAGCATGATGGTTCCTTATTAAAACAAAATTATATATTTAAATAAAAATATCCAACAAACCATGATGATAGCCATTTTGAAACAGCTGAAAAGTGCAACTGCCAAAAATACACACTTCAAAGCCTTATTTATAGTCTGCTCAAATCTTAAATAATGTGAAGCTCCGTTTTCTACTGGTTTCAGCAGATCAGAAAACACGCATCTAGCTGACCTATTCTTGTAAAATGTGGCTGTACTTTAGAAGCATCTTTGCTTTGTTTCAGCATGACTTCTAGAGAAAGCTAAAAGGGTTTGAGAGTTTTCTTCTTTTCACTGTTAACTGTGCAGAATTCGGTGTATCATGAGCCAGAAATTGTTGCATAAAGACACCATTTAATCTGACACCAAATCAGGGACACCATCATTTAAAAGCATGCTGTTCCAACATCCTTTATTTACATTCATTATAACATGTAAGATCCATCTCTTACCAAATGGATTTACATGTATTTTCCAACCATTTGATAGCAGTTGTTGTGTAATCATTTTCACCAAATTATCTCTAAATAGTCAGTTTCTCCATGCTTGTGTGGGTCCTTAAACATGAATAGGAGACCAAGGAAAATAAGTGGACTGCAGAAAAGCTAGAGGAGTTTGAAATCCACTTCTGAAGGTGAACATGTGACCTGCGAATCCTCTGGCCTGTCTAGAATATCTGAAAGTATCAAACTTATTTAAATGCCTAACAAAAATTGAAAGAACAAAAAAATCTTTTAAAAACAAGAGTATACAAGACACTGCAGTACCAGCCTATGAGAGATGAAGAGACAGAATTAGGAGTTAAAAGGGAATTTTCAGATTTTTAAAAAAATGTATTTAAAACCCATAGTTTCTATATATTACTAACATTTTTACTTCAACAATTTACGAAAATACTTCTATTCATACAAGTTGTAATGCAAGAAGAGAAGAAATATATAACTATAACTGTGGAAAATGGCTTCCCATCAAGCTTTTTTCCCTGTATGTTCATGAGTAAAGAACAGCTTTTGTACTACTGAGAACAGTTACATTTGATACCTATGGAGGAAATAATAATTGGAATGAAAGGAAGTGAAGGAGCTTGGATGCATCATAATACTGAAGTGATGCAAGTCGGGCTATGTAAACACAGTGATGTACAATGAAAAGCCAAGAGACCAATGAGTCTCACTGCATGCAAAATCTAGTTACTTACTACTATCTCAACCCTGAAAACACTAATATGCTTGAGCATCTATGTACATATGAGCAGTCACAATGACTTCAATGGGACTTGTGTGTAAAGTTACTTACGTGTACAACTATTTGCCTCATCAGTGATTAAGTAAAAACTAACAATGGGAGCCAAGTCTATATGACAAAATATAATTCAGCATTGTCCTACTGTGCTATCTTACTATCTATACATTTTGAATATGAAATAGCCACCATCCTTTCATATTAAAGAAATCGCCAGTGTAAGAATATAAGCTGTTGAGGTTAAGGGCTGTGTCTTCTTTTGTTTTTGTATTGTGCCTATGGCAGCATATTGTAGGTACTACTGGGGGTGGGGAAAAAGTGTTGTATTTAAACATTAGAAAAAATTTGAAGGGGAAATAATGGCTAGTAGGTTAGAAAGTTCCTATATATATATTTAGTGTTTGTGAAACATTCAACTATATTCATTTTGGGGAGGGGGGGGGATTGAAATGCTGAATTGTCCCCAATATTTGTTAAGTGACATTTCAGGACATTGCTAATGTTCAAATGCTTCCTTTATTTTTGTCAAGTCCATAAAATTCAAATCCTGTGCAATGTAGTTCCCATTCCACATGATGTCAAGGCATGCACCCAGCTGCCACCAAATCCCTACAGAACAGCACTAGAGATGAAAGCCCACGAACAAAGATGTCACAAGCCCCAAAATATTGACTTTTTTAAAAAAGAAAATCTTATTTTATAGTCCACACAAATGTTGAAAGATACAATATTGAGTGGTGTGGAGGAGGACATCACATATATTATTTCTAATATGGAGGCTCTGGTTTCCAGACTACCTATTAAGGAATAAAACATCAACAGAGACTGTGTTAGGGCATCCCATTAAGTGGATGCCGCCAGTTGCAGGGCATCTGGATTTAGTGGAGCCACAAAGAAAAGAAAGGGAGATTTCATTTTAGAAATATCCTTTAATGTGCCTTTAACCTCCTTATTTGGAACATTTCAATTCTTGATTCAGCTTTGCAAAACTCCTATGAAAGCCTCCAAGATGAGGAATGACCTACTAATAAGACAGGACTACCAATATTTTACTTGTCAGTCCAAAAAAAACAACCACCACCAAAAAAACCCCAACACACATTATTTAGCCCAGGGGAATGGATACATTTTGCAAATCTGCCATAACATGATTTTTTTTTGGTGGGGGCAGAGGTGAGGAGGAGAAGAAAGGACTGTTGATATTTACAGAACACCTTAAAGTTAAAAAAAAAAAAAATAAAGGACAAAGACTAGTTTAATTTAATTGATGCTTGAAGCTAGTAACTGCAATTTTATACATCTAAAAAATAAAACTGCTACAGACTCACAAGATATACAGGTGCTATCACTCATGCTCGAACAAGTACTACGTACCAATGGTGATAAAAAACAAAATAAAACAAAAATAGGAGAGAATTACATCCTAAGAACAGATTGAGAATTTTACTAATCCAAAAAAACTAAGAACAAAGAAATCATTACCCAATTTCAAAAACACAGACTACCTTTTTAATGCATTCTAAAAGAACGTGGAATCAGCCAACTGTCATTCAAAAGACCCAAGCCTACCTTTACCATATCATGGTAAGTTCCAACTTTATCCAACAGCTGTGACATAGACGAGCTGTTGCCAGCAGGGTGGAGCTGGAAAAATTTAATCATTTGCACCTTCAAACTCTCACAACCGGTGGCAATATAAAGTCTCAAACAAAGAGGTCCTGCAAAGTAGTTCCACAAATAGCACTGAAGTAATGTTTGAGTACGAAAAGCAATGCTGGACTGCAAGTGCCATCTGCATGCACGATGCCAGGAGCCCAAAATCTCTGCACAGTGATTTTTTTTAAGTGAGCACACTGTACAGCGAATTGCAGTTTGACTTAAGAGCAAAACTATAGCCTTCCAGCTAGTAAACTGAGATAAATATTGTGCAATTAAAATGTTACCGGAACATATTTTAATTAGATTTTCAAAATCAGATTAACAGAAGCTAGGGATAGGAGAAATGTGGTAGGCTAGTTAGTCCATCTACCACCTAATACTGGATTGCTACCTATAGGACTACTTGATAGCCCGAGCTCCAGCCCAAGCCCTAACATCCACATGTCTAGTTTTAGAGCACTAGTTCAAGCCCCGCTAGTGCAAGTCTG
This sequence comes from Emydura macquarii macquarii, assembly GCF_026122565.2. Lineage (NCBI taxonomy): Eukaryota > Metazoa > Chordata > Testudines > Chelidae > Emydura > Emydura macquarii. The sequence goes on along the minus strand of NW_027130520.1, from coordinate 12,020,480 downwards.
TCTACCAGGGCTGGGAGGCTCGCTCCCAGCTGCAGCACAGACATACCCATTAAGGCCAATGAACAGGACTACTATTTACAGCGATAGGCTCTTTAAATTCAACATACGTAAAAGAAAATGCAACCATGAATCCCTTTGATGAAAGGAAGTTAAATAATTCTGAAGACAATTAAATGCTAGAATATTACACTAGGAAGTTTTTTTAAAAATAACTAATTAAATACCTAATTATTTCACTACAGTTGTACTATCAAGAAATTAGTACAAATTAAAACAGTTTAATATTCTATTTCTAGGGAAACCATTTAACTTACTGTATTGGTTGAATCTTCTTGTAAAATTCTGTCATATAGTTGGATGGCCTCGTCGTACCTATTTAAAGATACCAATAGAAATAGATGTGAATTCTAGAAAATGCTGACTCAGTTAAATTATTTGGTTAAAAACGTTTTGATTGGTTCTGTAATTAGGTAACAGCATTGCAGCATTTTCTATACAGGGTACTGCGCTAACCTTACATAGCTTCAAAGGAAAATGTGTACTAATAAGTGAATTTTACTGTCCTTGCATAAATGTTTACTCAAGCAAAACTCCCCTCAAGGAACTCTTGAGTAAGGGCTGTAGTATTGGGCTTCACCAAATAAACTGAAAAATAAATTGCAGGTGGAATATTATTTACATTGCACCTGAAACAGGGTAGGTATTTTATATCCCCTTTGTTTCTTCATTCTGCCTTTTTAGTTATCTAGAAGGGCCTTTATTCCACCCCCACCAAAACCGAGCCATTTTAAAATAGGCCACCCAGAACAAGAAACTTGCCACTCCATTACAGCAGTTGCATTTCAAAGCTCCAGAGCAGGGGTCCCCAAACTACAGCCCGCGGGCCGCATTCGGCCCACCAACATATTTTGACCAGCCCGCAGAGTCCACTTCCCCACTCCTGGCCACACCCTTCTCCCCTACCCCTCTCCCACATGACATGGGCTCAGGACCCCAGCCAGGAGGAGCCGCTCCAGCCCATCATAAGAGCAAGACTGAGTGATGTGGCCCTAGCACCTGAAAGTTTGGGGATCCCTGTTCCAGAGAGTCACATTTTGGATTTAAAGTTTCTCTTATGATGGTGTTAAGCGTAAGCAGCAGAATATAATGGACTGTGAGGTTACAGCAGGTACCCCACTCACCCCTAGACTATTGCAAAGCATGAGATTAAGCCCTTACACTCACCAGAACACCACAGATTTACTCCTTTCTAATTCTGCTACTGGAAGTATACTAGAAATAAGTTAACTCCTATCGCTACAATGAATATCTCTACTGTTTTAAACCCTATCTGAGAAATATTCATCATCTTATCCAGCCCATTTTATCATCCGAGTTGGACAAAAAATAGTTTGATTGTATACATAGTGTAGGTATCTAGATACTGGGTTATAACCACATGGTATGGGGTCTATTTAGCTTCTTCATATCATGTCCATAGACCTCCCCCTGCAACTTGAGACCGTTGCTCCTTGTTCTGTCCTCTGCCACCACCGAGAACAGCCTAGCCCCATCCTCCGTGGAACCCCCTTTCAGGTAGTTCTTTATCAGATTTCTACAGGGTCTTTACATCCTAAATATAATGGCTACAAGATCAGCTGTTTGACAGAGCACTTTATTCTCCAGTCCAGTCCAGCTGCAGTGGCTGGTGTGGCTGACAGGCCAGCCATACTGGCCACTGCTGGAGCCCCAGTTACTAAGAAGGGACAGATAATAGTAATGGGAGATTTGATTATTAGATTATTTGATTATAAGAAATATAGATAATTGGGTTTGTGATGATTGGGGAGAACCACACAATAAAATTGCCTGTCAAGTGTGAAGGTTGCGGATCTCACAAGACATCTAGACAGGCTTATGTGCAGTACTGAGGAGGAGCCGGTGGTCATGGTACATGTAGTGACATAGGGAAAGGTAGAAGAAAGGTCCTGGTGGCCAAATTTAGACTACTAGATAAGAGATTAAAGTCCAGGATCTCCATCTCCAGCATTCTCTGAAATGCTTCCAGTTCCATGAGCAAGGCCAGGAAGACAGGCAGAACTGCAGTGTCTCAATGTATGGATGAGATGATGGTGTAGGGTGGGAGGCTTTTGGTTTATTAGGAACTGGAGAACCTTTTGGGAAAGAAGGAGCCTATGCAGTAAAAATGTGCTTCACCTAAACCAAAGCGGAATCAAACTGCTGGCATGTCAAATTAAAAAGGTCGTAGAGAGTTTTTTCAACTAAGGATTGAGGGAAAGCCAACTGGTGTGGTGGAGCACATGGTTTGGACAGAGACATCCATTTGGAATTAAAGGGGAACTCTATATCCTAGTAAAAAGGATAGCAAAGAAGTTGGTGAAGTAAAGGTAGGAGCTAGTGAAGAACTAGTCAAACATAAAACCGTTCCATTTAAATATAACAGAAGAAGGCAAACAACTGAATATTGACAAATGTACAAGTGCTTATATATAAATGCTAGGAGTCTAAATATTAAGATGGGTAAACTAGAGTGCCTGGCATTAAAGGAGGATACTGAAACAATAGGCATCACGGAAATTTGGGGGAATGAGGATAGCCACGGGACAAGGTAATACGAAGGTGAAAAATATACGGGAATGACAGAATAGGTCGCACTGATGAGGGAGTGGCACTGTGTGTGAAAGAAAGCACAGAGTCAAAAAAGTAAAAATCTGAAATGAATCAAAACCACACCATAGAATCTCTAAGAATAGAAAATCCATGCTTGAACAATAACAGTGTTGCAGTCGGACTATACTACTACCTGACTAGGAAGCTGACAAGGACAGTGAAATGCTCAGGAAGATTAAAGACGCTGATTTCAGCTGTCCTCATATTGATTGGGTATATATGTCACCTCAAAAAGGGATGCAGAGATGAAAATTTCTAGACACCATAAATCAGTGGTTCCCAACCTTTTTGTCTGAGGGCCACAGATATCATTTTTACAATACTGAAGGGCCACCAGTCTCCGCCAGCCGCCTTCCCCCCACTGCAGCCAGATGAAAGGAGTTCAGTGAGGAGGCTGCCTCCTCGCTGATCTCCCGTCTCCCTGGCTACAGCAGGGAAACCACACCTGACCTGTAGCCCCGTGCGCTCCACCTGGGTCCCTAAGCAGTGGCTCCCTTCTGCAGCCAGGGGGACGGGAGATCAGTGCTCCCCTCTCTCTGGCTCCAGCAGGAACCCCAGCACTATGGACCTAGATGCAGCGCTTTGCCGTGCTCCCTGCTACAGCCAGGGGGAGGGGAATGCTGATCTCCCATCCTCTTGGCTGCAGCAAGGAGCCTGAACCAGTCTTTTAGACCCGTGGAAATGCGCTCCGTCTCTGTCCTTAGGTAGTGGCTCCCTTCTGCAGCCTGCAGGAGACAAGCCGTGGGCCACTTTGAAAGCCCCTGCGGTCCACTTTTGGCCCCCAGGCCACAGGTTGGGAATCACTGCCATAAATTATTGCCTCTTGGAGAAACTTGCCCTGAAACCCATCATGGGACAGGCAAATCTTGATTTAGTTCTAAGTGGAGCACAGAATCTGGTCCAGGAGTTGAATACAGCTGAACTGGTCAGTAACGGTGACGATAATATAAAAAAATTAATATCCTTTTCAGTGAAAAAGTGCCAAAAAACACACCACAGTAGCATTTAACTTAAAAAAAAAAAGGAATTACCCAGAAATAAGGAAGCTAGTTAAATAGGAAATTAGAAGGAACAGTCACAAGGGTGAAATGCCTGCAAACTACATGAAGATAATTTTAAAATGCCATAATGGAAGCTCAAACTAACCGTATTCCCCAAATGAATGTTTTTTTAAAAAAAATTAACAGTAAGACATCCAAAAAATGCCTCCGTGGCTAAACAGCAGAATTGAAGTAGCAGTTAGAGGCAAAAGGCGTTCTTTAAAAATTGGAAACGAGATGCTAGTGAGAATAATAGAAAGGAACATAAACTCTGGCAAATCAAGTGTAAAGGCATAACAAGGCAGGCCACAAAAAAAAAAAATGAAAAAAAAACCTAGCAAAAGGCAAAAAAACTCAGCAAATATTTTTGAATACATCAGAAGCAGGAAGCCTTCCAAACAGTCAGTGGGGTCACTGGAAGGTGCAAAAGGAGCACTGAAAGAAGGCCATAGTAGAGAAGCTAAATGAATTATCTGCATTATTCTTCACTACATGGGATATAGGGAAGATCACTATACCCAAGCCATTCTTTTTAGGTGACAAATCTGGGGAACTACCCCAGACTGAGACATCAATAGAGGAAGGTTTTGGACCAAACTGATTAATTAAATTGTACTATGTCACAAGGACCAGATGATATTCACCCAAGATTTCTGAAGTAACTCATATATGAAATTGCAGAACTATTAACTGTGGGATGTAACCTATCACTTAAATCATGATCCATACCAGATGATTGGAGGATTGCTAATGTAAATGCCTATTTTTAAAAAATGCTCCAAAGGTGATCCTGGCAATTACATGCTGGTAAGCCTAACTTCAGTACCAGACAAATCTCTGAACCTATAATAAATAACAAAATTATCAGACACATAGATAAACACTATACATTGGGGAAGAGTCAACATGGCTTTTGTAAAGAGAAATCATGCCTCACCAATCTATTGGAACTCCTTGAGGGAGTCAATAAGCATGTGGATAAGGGTGATCCAGTTGATATAGTGTATTTGGACTTTCAGAAAGCTTTTACAAAGAGCCTTACCACAGGCTCTTAAACAAACTAAGCAACCAGAGGATAAGAGGGAAGGACCTCTCATGAATCAGCAACTGACTAAAAGATAGGAAACAAAGTAGGAGTAAATGGTCAGTTTTCACAATGGAGATAGATAAATAGCAGGGTTCCCCCAAAGATCTATACTGGAACCAGTGCTACTCATCAATTATCTGGAAAAGAGGGGTAAAACAGCGAGATGGCAAAATCTGCAGATGATAACTATCTTTCTTGAGTAATTTTGTAAGTCCAAAGCTGACTGCAAAGAGTTACAAAAGGATCTCACTAAACTGGGTATTGGGCAACAAAATGGCAAATGAAATTCAATGTTGATAAGTGCAAAGTAGTACACACTGGAAAAAAAATAATCCCAATTATACATACAAAATGACGGGACCTAAATTAGCTGTTGTCACTCATGAAAGAAGTCTTGGAGTCGTTGTGGATAGTTCTGCTCAATGGGAAGCAACAGTCAAAAAAGCTAACAGAATGTTAGGAGCCATTAGAAAAGGGAGAGATGATAAGACTGAAAATACCATAATGCCACAATATAAATCCACGGTATGCCCACACCTTGACTACTGCGTGCAGTTCTGGTTGCTGCATCTCAAATAAGATGTATCAGAATTGGAAAAGGTTCAGAAAAGGGCAGCAAACATTATTAGGGGTATGCAACAACCTCCATACAAGGAAGAATTAAGCTGGTACCGGTCTTTTTAGAAAAAGAAATGACAGCGGCCGGGAACGGACACATGATAGAGGTCTATATAAAATCATGAGTGGTATGGAAAAAGGGTAAATAACACTTTCTCGTAACACAAGAACTAGAGATCTCCTGATGAAATTAATAGGCAGCATGTTCAAAAAACAGAAGCAAATACTTCTTCACACAACACACAGTCAACCTGTGGAACTCATTTCCAGGGGATATTGTGAGGGCCAAAAGTATAACTGGGTTCAAAAAAGAATGAGAAGTTCCTGAGGATAGGTCTATCAATAGCTATTAGCCAAGATAGTCAAGGACATAACCCCATGCTCCAGGAGTCCCTAAACCTCCAACTGCCATAACAATCAGGTACTGGCCACTGATAAAATAGAATACTCAGCTAGATGGACCATTATTCTGACCAAGTATGACCATTCTTTTGTACACATGCCTATGATTAGAGTCTACTTATCAAAGGAATGGGCCAACCTCTTTAATTTGGTCATACAAACATGGACAGAAGCACGTACAAGTTGACAGAGCTGATTTTCACTCTTTCGAGCAGGCTTGAGAAACAATTTTTGCCACCTATCCCCCAACCAAAATCAGATTCCTATTCACTATGCCACACCAATATGCATAGGCCAGAGCTAAGAATTATGGAGAAGGACTAGCAAAACACCACAAATCAACTCATTTTACATAAAAGTGGGTGTGAGATAAGGATTGCTTAGCCTTAGTCTCCTGCTGCAGCAGTGGAGCCCAGCTTTCCATTCATTTCAACCCAAGCAATAGGCTTCATAGTTTTATATCAATTTACATTTTCAAAACATTCTTTGAAAGGAATAGAAAAGATGAGAAATATCTGTTAAATGAAAATAGGTTTTCCCCCCTTTATACTTCCAATGCCCTGGAATTGGGATGGCCCAGGGGCTTAAGGCCTCAAAAACCAACACCGTAAGTAGAGTGTGACAGGAAACAGTTCATGCTAGGTACAAGTGTTCCACGTCAGCAGTTACTAGAAGCCCTTTGCAAAATTGCTAGCTGCCACACCACAGGTAGATGGTTTTGGAATAGGATATTGTAATGTGATATACAATGTGTCCAAAGAGGGAAGTCAGGCAAAGGGTACAGGTGCCCTGCAGGACAGCACAGCTCCTGGGGTAACCTTTGTGGAAAAGGTCTTACATTATGGACATTGAACCCATCTAAGTTATTTGAACCATCCTACATAAAATATAACAGAGTTATAGTCCTTCTGTAAGACAGGTCAAAAAGATCCAGAAAGGTTATAGTCTTCTCTTCTATATTTTATAAGGGTTTTGGAGTCATTTCTATAAAACCTTATCAGTTTCATTTCTATTAAAATTCTATAGCCATAAGGACACAGCTTGGGAGAAGAGCTATATTCGTCATTTATTTGGGGCGGGGCAATGGCTTTGTATGCTACTTGGAATTCTGGGTCTGCTGGATTAAATATGTTAGCTTATAGCTATGGCATATGGACTATGTTTTGCCAAAAATTGTCTAGTATTTTACTGTCTATGGCCTGGTGAGGGCAAGTAAAGGATCTTTTAAATCTATCAAGTCCAAATAAAGATTACAAGTATTGTAATGTTATGCAAGCCAAAATACAACAGAAGCGTCTAAGCACAATAAGATTATGCCATTTTTATATCATTTTTATAAAGGGAAGAGCACTGTATAAATTCCCTCCGCTCTGAATTTCACTGTGGGAAGAATTCCTTTTTAAAGAGATATCAAGCACCTTTTCCAGACAAGAATAAGGTTTTAAAATTCAGCCATTACCTTTCCATATATTCAAATCTCATGCCAGTTAATCGCTTAACTCTGTGGCTCCCAGGGAACTGTCGTCTTAGCTCCTGAAGACAAAACTACATAAATAAAATAAATGTCTCTCAATTATGATTCAGTTTTGAGTGACAACTACTACTTATCACATTAAAAAAAAAATCAGAAGGCATATTTGTCACCAGCACTTCCTACCATAATCAGATAAAAAGCATAGCAATGCCTAGTAAAAATATATTACTTCCAGTCCAGTGATGTCCACAAGGATTCCAGAATATGCAGACAGACCATAGACACCAAGCTGAGAAAGACCCATGGCCAACCACTTACAAAAAAAGGTACTAATTGTTTTCAGAATTTAAATTATTTAATTCAGCCAATACCCCCATGAATATAATTATTCATCACATGGAAGGAAAAAAAATGCAGTATCTGATTGACTAAGTCAACAACCTGGAATATGACTTTTGATTAAAAGAAAACAGCAATTTCTGGGATAAGGAATAAAATGCATTAATAAAGACAAGCTCAGAAATTGAAACCTTGTCAGCTGGAAGACTTAATTCCACAATTAATTTTCCAAGCAAACAGCTAAACCATCAGGGCTTCTTGGAATCAGTTATTTAGCTTGAAAATTAAGCTTGCCTTTAAAAACCCTTTAGTGCTTTTCACATTTGAGGCCTTCCTAAAACAGTGCACAGGAGAAAAATCCTGCCTACAAAAACAGTAAGAGTTCAGGTGGCACTTTTTTGTTTAATGAAAGTATTTATTATAATGGAACAAATTGTGCTGATATTCATTGCTTTTTTCCCTTGAAAGAAGCCGTTCATAACTATTTGGAATACAAAGAAAAAATGTATGTATAATAATGTTTGTGTCACTGGGTTAAATCGATACTACAGGCACAGGATATGCAGTCTGGATACTCCTACAAGCAATGGGACAGGTGGGCAGGAGAAGGAATTCACCAAGACAACATCTGACTTATGGGTTTACAAATGAAGACTATGATTAGGTTTACACTAAACTGGACAGATTTCCAGAAGTGCTCAGGATCCACTAGCATCTACTGTTTTCTAAATGGATGTTTTGAAAATGGGGTTTGTAGTGCCTAATAAAATCTATTTTAACAGATGCAACATTTCAAAATTATGTATGTCCATAAAGACCACATTGGCTAGTTCAATTATTGCCTTGCAGCCTACTGCACCAGTCTGGTTTGGTTTCTTAATCTTAAGGGTCTGATTTAATCCTATAAAGGCAAAGAAAATGTAAACTATAATTTTAGCATGTTAGACACAAGTTTTGCAGGTGTCTGCCAATAGCAGATGATCTCACTAAAGCCATATGTTAGAAAGATGGAATTGGCTACATGTAGTATTTGCATGGATTACACACAGCTATTTAGTACAAGAGTGTTGAGAAGACAAAACAAAACAAAACAAAACAGGTGAAAGCCATCTCAGACTCCTCCATTTGGAGCAGATGACACCAATCCCTTAGGAAAGATGCATCATAGCTGTCAAGTGTTTCACTGCTAAGAAGTAGGAATTCCAAACCATTCACATACTCAGGGGCTGCAGCTGTAGCAAAAGGCCACTATGATGTTAGCTAGTTTGAATTAAAAGTGTGGACTTGTAACAAAACTAAAAAAAAACCCAACCCAAATCTAAGGCTTTCACTACGCTTTTGGCCTACACTCAGTGCTGTGTATAAGCAGCTACACTCCCACATCATGCTGTGTTTCTTATATGACACTAAGAGGCCAGTAGTTCAAATTGAAAACTGCTAGTTGGGTTATTAGTAAACACAGTATTTGGCAACTTTTGATTTTTTTTTTCCCCCATGTTGGTCCATTTAAGCACTTCACAAAAGCATTATTAAAAAAACCCACAGAGTTCAAAAATACCTCAGAAAAAATTAGTGGAAAATAGTATGAAAAGAGGCTTCTCTCAACCTATTCATTTATTTCCTTAGTGGTCATCACAAGACAATTGCTTCTTTATTTTGTGGAACAGAAGACTTATCCAAGAGGAATTCACAAGGCTTCCAGGAAGTGCAATATATTACGTTATTGCATATACTGAAGCTTACCCTGAACATGGAATTGAAGATTATTATACTTTTCTAATACTGGCTATTTGAGAAGCCGAGTTCCCAGTTCTATACTGCCATTGCTGTGGTCAGTGAAAACACTTGAACTGAACCCCTGGCATTTCAGAGTGCACAAGGTGCTGTAACAGCAGTCTTCATACAGGATTCTGAACTATGGAATTCTCTCCCTTCTTGGTTTGAAGAAACCCAGGCCTTCTAGGCACAACAAATCACAGAGTTTTTCCCAGGCCTTTGGGAAGGGCGATGTCTGAGGTTTGAAAAGTATGCACAGAGGTACTTTTTGTCATTTTTCTCTCCTGATTTTGGGAAAGTTGCTGAGTTTACTTTTGTTTGCATTTTTAATCCATGGTAATAGTGCTTAGAGCCCTGGATAGGCTCTTTGTCTTTGAAAGCATGATTTGTATATGTACAAATAAATAAGTCTGCATATAACAATAGGTATATCCATTTAAAAATTACATTACAAATCTCTCTTCAGGCCTCTTACATAACATGCTGAAGAAAGAATTAGTTCACTAACTGCACAGCATTAAGAATTATTAGCTAAAAATCTTACTCTTTTCTCCCCCTGCATCTAAGTAATAAGGTTAAAAACAATTGGTTGAATGAAACATCCAAAAGGCTTTTTAAGCTTTAGAGACTGACTGTGACCTGCAACAAAGAAATTAAAATATAAGAAGGCTCCCTTAAATTTACTTAACTGGCCATTTCTAACAAAGCTATTGACAAGATCAGCATTCTTTAGATAGTTTTAGATAGTTTTATAGGATGCTAGGCGCTATGTAGCTTGGACATGTCAGCTCTCAAGAAGTATGCTATTTAACAGATAACATATTGAAGTATTCTGCAAAAAAGATGTTTCTACTGCTGACCAACTTCTATGGCTAAAATGCAATAACTTTTAAGAAATGACTAAAGGCAAGGCCACTTGTTTTCTGAGTTTGATATATCAAATGTTTGTTAAACCACTTCTCCTCCTCATTCTCAGTTGTTTTATATGGGCTTGATCCTGTTCTCATTTAAGTTAATGGAAAACCCGCCACTAATTTTAATGGGATAGGACCAAGGCTCGTGTGACTATCAGTCTCCCTTTTCCCTTTGCTGGAGCATTCTGGTGTACTTTCAGGGGATGAAAAGTGATGACACACAAAGTTGTAACTTCAGCTCCAGTACTTCCTCCTCGGGACTCATAGGGAGGAAGGAATGAAAGAATACAACTCAGTATATTACAGTATGAAAAACAAAGCAGGTTTAACTTTATGACTTTATATATCATGAAGGAGCAATAAAGGGTACAGCCAATTTTTTTGCTTTAACGTTCACCTCTAAAAATGCAGCAAGCAGCTAAATCACACGTATTGGCCTTGTCAATGCACTGTGCAAGCATTTAGCTGCATGACTCCTGTTAATGTTAACAGTTATCATACAACTAAATCCATATGCATGGCACTGACACTTTATCTCAAAGTGTTTGTAAAACTGATACAATTTGAGAGGTTTCCAACAAATATTCTCTGGATAATACGGGAGCTTTAATATTATTCCCAGCATTCAGCCCATATCAGAGTACCTATAAATATCTTAAGAGCTAGAAGAGACATGATCTGTCTAGACAAAAGTTACACATTAGGGTGGGTGGAGGAGGTTTCTCCCTAGCAGTATACTTCTTGAGATCTGACATGTCCAAGCTACATAGCGCCTAGCATCCTATAAAACTATCTAAAGAAATACCTGGAATAGGTTTATATGAAAAAAATGTAAGGTTTCAGTGAAAAATCAGCTTGACAACTTACCAATGCCAAGTCATCCCGACTACAGTCCAGGGCAGCAATCATCACCTGTTCATATATTATCCAAACTAGACACAAGAGAGACATATTAAATGTGTACAATTGATTTTTCAAAATGATGGGAAACACCTAAAATGTAAATAAGATTAATGAACTCCATCTTTGTATATTTTTCCCTACCACTCCTGTACATCATTACTGAAACAGGAACATTTTAAACATACTGCTGGAATTAATTAAAAGTATACTTATGAGATTTTATTGCTTTCAGTAACATAAAGTACCTTTTGACATCTTGAAAGGTAAAAAAAGTCTTTGAAAGGTAAAAAGGTCTTGAAAGGTAAAAAAGTCTTTGCTTTTTTTAACATTGTATCTACAGTTTTCTAAACAGACCCATTATGAAATGCACTGTGACCAGATCTGGAGAGTAGCCACACATGATAGAAAGAAAACAATTTTTCCCTTAACTGTTTTACTACCATACAGTAAGTACAAATCCCTGTCAATACTGCCTTCTTCCCTTTAGCTTGGGAATTAGCTTTTTCCATTGACACATATGATAGTGTGTAGGGGGCAAGTGAGAATGAGGCCCTACTGTGCTAGGCATTGTACAGAGTGACAGACAGTCCCTGCCCCAAAGAGCTAACAGTCCTGATATACAAGACAGAGAACGGGTGGGGGGGGAAGTATATAATGTACAAACAGAGTTGCCTTGTGAGGTAGCGAGTGCCCTCAAGTTAAGTTAATGGGAGTCAAGGATGCTCAGCTCCTTGCAGGACCAGTCCTGAAGCAAAAATCTTCCACAAAGAGGACAAACAGCCAAGGCCACTGCTGCCCAGAAAACTTGAAGAAAAACAAATTAACCCTTTTTATAGGAAATTTTATAAGTACAAATCAAAACAAAAAAAATTAACCTTTTCTCCTACCAGAATAAAGGCTATTGCTCATTGTACAGGTATTTCTAATTACATTCAAAGAAAAGTGGCATTTAAAAAAAATCAGATTTCATTGGAACACATCAGACCAGTTGTCCACTTCGTCTGGTATCCTGTCTCTGGTAGTGGCTAGCTTCAGACTGCTTAGCACAAGAACCCCTTCAGCAGACACTTATACAATACCCTGCCAGGGAAGCCAAGGGCTTTTATATATATATATATATATATATATATATATATATATATATATATATATTTTAAATTCCATCCAATAGGGCTTGGACTGTCCATATAATAGTCCAGTCCTTCTTTGACCACTATTAAACACTCAATAGCTTTTGCCAACAAGTTCCGTGGGACAATAAGATGTTCTTTTAAAAGAAGGTTCTTTTGATCAGTTTTTAAACTGTTTCCTTTCAGTTTTATTGGATATCCTCTGTATGACAGAACAGTGTACACAGAGATCCACAAGAAGATAAATTGGGTAACTCATTAATTTTTAGTCTATATAGGTTTGGAGTGCCTTCCAGTAGTGCATTAAGCAATGAGCTAACACCTGTCTCATGTGGTTCATTCTCTCTCTCTTATGTCTTCCCGTGGGAGTTGGTGGGGAAATTATGTTGTGTCATCTTTGAGGGTTGGGCATTTGTTGTCTTATTTTATAGTTTTGTATGAGTCTATTGTGCACCTCTTATCTGTCTCCTCTCTAAACCAAAAAGGCCCAATATTTCAGTCATTCATAAAAAAAGGCTTTCCATGCCTCTTGTCATTTTCGTTGTCCATCTATGAACCCTTTATGTTTCTGCCAGATCTTTCCTGAAACATCAATCAGAAGTGTAAATAATTTTGATGCTCTTACACATTTTCTTGGAAGTCTAGCAACTCAAATGAACATTGCAACTAATTTAACTAGTAAAATCTGATTGCAGTCAAATTATGGGACACAGATATAGCCCAGTCTACACACTTACTCTGAAAATGAGGATGAAGACTGGACTAGACACGATTGGGCACAAAGAAGAGTAACTCAGCCTAAAAAGCAGAAGGCAATGGAATGGCCTACTGTAGAAAGACAGGGGAGCGTGGGGGGAAGTAGACGAATACTTCCAGAGCACCCCACAAAGCCAGCACCAGCCCATAATAAATTGTAATTTTCCTCATAAGTGATTAACAAGATCCTAATAAAAGAAGTTAATCAAAGGTGAGTTTCTGTTTATTTAAAGAGACAACAATGGCAATAGCTCCCTTTGTTAGGCCTGTGTTAATTTCACCACCAACTTCTTGCTGGAGGGACTATCAAATCCATCCATGCAGTCCTACAGTGCCTTTAGAATAGCTTCAGAGGAGATGCAGCACATGCCAGACTTTTATTAGATACTGAAAGACTCTTCATCCCAAGAAGATTGTGCTATAATATAGATAGGGAAGGCTGTTCGCATAGATTAGCCATACAACTATCTAAGGAGGGTGTACTATTTGCAATGGTTAGGATTTTAAAATCCCTCTCATTGAAAGAATATTAACAAAAAATTTCAGACGCAAACATTGCAAGAAAACTGGAAGAATACCATGGCATAGGGAACCACCTTTCTGAGAACATCCTAAATTGAAATATTTCTGGTCAAACATTAAGAAAATGAAATCAAGAGTTAGTCCAGGATATATTTTGGCAGATTTTTATCACTGGGCAGTTAAGGTAATCATAATTAATTAAAATTAAACATGGACTTCTTTAGAACCCTTCAGACTTCAATTAGTAAAGTATTTCATCATTCTGGTTGCAAAAATCCAATAGCAACTGTACAAGACTATGAAAATGCACTGCTTGTATTAGATAAACCAAATTATAAAAAGGAAAGCCAGAGAAAAGAGGAATGAACATTAAAAACAAATCATGGATATTTATCTCTTCCAGCCTGTATGGGATTCATATGCAAACCTATAAATGTTGCATTGCTGTATTTTGTTTTTTATACTGCTCTTACACAAATAAAGTGATACTGTATTGTTGTTTCTGAACATCCCTTCTGGTCTGAAGCACTGTATGCCAAGTTTTTGTTCAGAGACACATAACATTAAGCAATTAAAATCCCCTGAAAATAGCTATTTTATTATTGCAGAAACCCAGACATGCCCTGAATTATAGCATCACAAATGCAATTCTACAATAAAACAGTTTTTATGTTAATTTCTACAACATAGTATCACCTATAGTTTAGTTTAAAGAATAACAATCCCTCTCCATGTTATATAACTCCCTCATATTCTTTGCCATTACTCTAAAGTGTAGATGTGTTGAGTGACAGCTACATTATAGATCTCTGCCAAATGTTCACAATGTATTTTTATGATTGGTCACTGTTTGCCAATCCAAGAGCCCAAGTAGGTATTCACCTACTTCTTCTATACTACATCTTTGGGAAGTAAGCCAAGGGCTCGGAATATTGGCAAATTACAAAAACAAAAAAAAAATAATGGATGTAGTCAACATTAGTAGATACAGAAGGGCAACAGAGTAAAATAATATGGGGAGTGTAACAGGAGAACAGCAGGGTAATAAAACCAGCTTCACAAAATAACTGCTACAGACAGTAAAAGTTTTTCAAATAATTTCAACCTACTATCATCCCCAAGCTTGGATGCATATTCGTTAATTAACTCTTCTCCAACTTCCACTATCTGTTCGCTGTTCCGATAGTTTTCTTCCCTCCACTTCCTCATTTTATCACGCATCTCTGAAAAACAAAATATAAGATTTCCATTCAGTAATGTAATGTGAAGTCTATTTCTGGAATGGACTTTGAGGGGTAGAATCTATTCTCCAACATATGCAGGAGATCCATAGAAGTAATTTCCATTAATATCAAAGTCACTTGTGGACAGACTGATGCCTGGAACTTTGAAATTGTTATCTTGCAAGTTGCAACCTTTGTGGAGACTGTTCAAAAACAAGCAGTGAGGGAGAGGGAGGAGTAATTTACTGAATTTGTGAACTCAGAGGATATTAGGTAAGTAATCTAAACATCAAATGTGAAACAGACTCCCTGAGAATACAGATTCAGCTCCCAGCATAGTCAGTTCAAGTCTTTTAAGAGCCAGTGTAGATCAATGTAGTACCAAACAGTTAATGTGTGTAGGGCTTCCAAAAAACAAAAACCTTAAAAACTGAGGTCCTCTCGTACTGGGGATAACATAGGTTGAAGATCTTATTCAATCTTCCTACAGGCATACCCTGGCATTCTTATCTTTTCTCTACTATGGGTGCCATTTGTCCATCTGGCTGTCATCATCTCCAACCTCCAGTTAGTTATATTTGAGTGATGCTGTATGATTATACTTGGGACACACTTTGAGATTCTCCTGCATGGAAAGCACTATTATATATATTACATATTAAATTATTATATTATAATGCGGTTCATCAATACTGGGAAGGAAGGGGAGTCCATGGGGAATGGCCAAGAGGAAAAATAACACCCAAAAAGTGGAATTCACCTTACAACTGTTCTAAACTACAAATACAAAACTTTATCATACATATAAGAAAAACAGAAGAACTCCTATTTTCAAATTTGTGATTGGTATCTGCAATGTATCCTTATCTGATAACTTTCAGAATCCCTATGAACTATAATTTTCCTATAGCCAATAGATTCTGCTATTTGTTTTCCAATTTGACATTTCAGCTGCAATGGTAAAAATATAAAAGAAACTAATATTGTATGTTAATGTACCAACTATTATATGCAATGCATTAACAAAACTAGATGCAAACGTTGAATTCCAGATCGAGGCAATTCAGTTTTACTACTAAAATTAAATGAGATGAGAGCAGAGATGCATGTACATATTTTATAAACTTTTTACTGGACAGATTTTCTGGACATCCCAACAAGTAATTTAACTTTATGAACATGACATCATCCTCTGTTATAGGAAACAGGCTCAAAGAGCTTTTAAAGTAAAATTCTTATTGATGTTACACTTATCATATTTGCAAGCCACCACCAAAACTGCTTTGTATTTATTTATATCAGCTCTATGGGAATAAATCTGACTTTGGAAGAGATTGCAAAATATACGAAAACTCAGCTAATATGAAAAGCATGTTTTTATAGTAAAAATAAATAACTGCTCTAAAATCCCATTCTAGGAATATTCTGTAAGATCCTATTATGGTATGCAGCATGAGAATAAAGACTTTCTTTCTGCAGCAGTAAATGGAACCCAAATGTGAAAACTACCAAAGCCAACCACTTCAAATCCAGGTAAGATAGAAAGAGTACCAGGTTTTCAATTTTTAAAAGTGCATTTACTATGGACCCAATCTAAAAAGGTGCAAGATCTGATCTTAAGGTCAACTGGGGTAGAGGGCACTCCATCATCTTACTGACCTGGCTTCGCTTACCCTCAAAAACACCAAACACTAAGAATACAATTTGATACCACTCCCTTAGATAAGGGGGGAGGAAATGGAGGGAGAAAAAAGAAAAGAATTTTCACATTGTTATATTCTACTTCTTACTATGAAAACATACCAAGCAAAATTACTGCCAGTGTTATTTTTAAGTTTACATCATTTTGGGGAAAAAATACAATGACAAAGCTGAATTTTGACAGTTTTCCTTGCATTTCAAAATGCACAAGTTAACAAAATAACAGTTTAAGAGTAAATTTAGACCCTTTTCCATCTACCAGAAGTGATCTCAGATCTCTCATAACACTGTTACCGTATCACATTTTATATTTTGAAAGACAACCAAAACTACCTCAGGGTTACATTTCATGTGCATGAGTAAAATTAAATGGTTCTTGACAAGACAATCCCTGGAAATTTAAAAATTAAACAGCAAGAATGTGAGTGAACACAAATGTATCACACAAACTGATAGTCTAAACATACACAAAATAAATAAATCATCCAATTTTCACCAATTAATTTACTTGACAACTATTAAAGCTTCTATACCAGTATAACTTTCAAATGTAATACTATCTAAGCTATTAATAACATTCAATGTCAACAATTAATCACCAAAGTAGGCTTTTCAATTATGGAAAATAAAAGCAAAACACAGAGCATGCTGTATCCCTTGATCACTGAAAGTGAGAAAAGAAGTAAAAATAAATGTTCTAATATACATAAATCCAATGAAAGATATGTTAGTTAGATTATAAAGTGCTGAACTCTGAACAGAAGGCAAAAAGTTATGAAAAATGTTGGTAACAATCTAAGCAGATTTTGGGGGGAGGGGGGCGGGGGTGAGGGGTGTTAGGAAACTTATCGGTTGTGTCAGTATGATTATACTAAATGTTCAGGGCAAGTAGCCTGCACTTTGTAATATAGGGCTGGACAACAACAGCAGTCTTAGACTATGGGGGTTGCGTTGGGAGGTTGATTAATTTCAGTTATATTTATTATGTTACTAAATATATATAAGTTGATCTGGAGGAACTGATGGGTGAATTTTAGTATAGTTTAAAACAAAAATCAAGGTCATCCAGAGTTATGGATATATAAACCAAAGTGTTGTAAGAAACCTACTGAAACAGACACGTTTTGTCACAATATTATCGTGGTGCACGATAATAGAATGACCCCAATATGCTCAGTTCTACAGAAAAAGTGAAATGCAATCTCTGCTCCGGAGATGTGGAAATTGGGGTTTTCAGTTCCCATTTTCTGGGTATCTTAAATTTTCTAAGTATTTTAAGATTTTAATTTTCTGTATTTTGCTCAGTGTGCATTTTGGAATATAGTTTTCAATGTTTACCATTAAAAACACAACTGAAGAAAATAAAACCAATGCTGTTAGAGGTTTTATTACCCAATAGCTGACATTCACATTTTCTGCACTTTTACCTGGACACGTCTATCTCTTACTGTGATCAATCATTATGCAGTGGGCCCACAATAAGAGGGATTGTACATTTTTATACTGCTTTCCTTTCACAGATCTTAAAGTCCTTTACAATGGTAGCTTTATACCTACGTTTCCCACCCTCATTTGTAAAAAAGTAACTGGTTAAACAACTTGCCCAAGGTCACACAGTAGGAAGTGGCAGAACTACTGTGTTCCATTCAGGTTCTTATCTCCTTGCCCTGTAACACAGTATCCAAGCTTCTGAATAGCAGTCTGAGCAGGAAAGAAAACCCTCATCTACTAACAAAGACCAAAGCATTATCCCCTGGCCCATGTTGCCTCTAACTGTGACAGCTCAACATCTGCAGTTAACTGAACTAATGTTTCAGAACCTCTCTTTCCTCTGTGGCAACCTATTTTACAGTTGTCTCATTTGGTGTATAAAATAATAGTAAACTAAATACTGTCTTATGATCACAATAATAAATGAAGGGTGCTTAGAAGCAAGTTCAAACAATTTACAGGGCATAACAAAAATATTCATAATCTTTGAATGTGTACATGGAAATAGGCAGTTAATAAATGTGAATCCAATTCTTAAGATGCATGAGGAGAGTAATTTTGTCTTCATAACAGAAGCAGAATTTTCCAATAGTTATTAACTTGAGTATAATTAGAATTGCACTTTGAAAGCTGACCTGCTTGGAATGAATCTGAGACTCTCACTTCACTACAAATGAAGCAGCCCCATATCTAAATTTGCAAGAAGCAGATCTGCCATATACTGTATCTTTAATTTTGTTTTGGTTTATTAACCATTTTTCATTAAGTTTTAATAGTTAGGGTTGTTTTGCTAGCTTCTAATGTGATGAGACAGGTAACAAGATTCTAAAGAGTCTATACAAATATCTTAACTATCGCTCACCACTATTCAAATTAAGTGATTAATGGGCTAGCAAATAGTAAAGTGATTTGCTTTTGGTGACCTAAAGAAATCATCATCAGGTGAGGGAGAGGAATCATCAAGATATAATCTGCAGAATTTGAGATATCTTCTTTGACCTGCCTTTCTGGGAGTGTGCAGTCCCCTCTTTGACCTTGGTATCCATTGAAGAAGAAACATTGACTCTGATGAAAATTCCCTGATGATAAATTCTCCAAGATATGTGTGGATGTGCATTATTAACCAAAAATCATTACTTTAGTTTTAGTCAAGAGTGAGATGATAATGCAATTCTGCTTGTGTGTGAGCGTGAGAGAGTGGAGGAATCTTATTTATTTTGAGTAATTCTGACCTGATAAGTGAGCCTTAACATAAAAATTAAATGTAACTTTACTTGACAGTCACCCTAACTGCTCACTGCTGTTTGGGTTCAAACTGACTTTCATTACACTGTCCAACTGCTGCTACACAGCACCAGTTCCTGATATGGCTCATATATAAAATCCTTTTTATTTTTTCCTTCATAGATCAAACTCATCCCTGGAGTAACTAACTAAATCAACTAACTAAATCTTGCATCTGACAAAGCAGGCTGCAGCCCACGAAAACTTATGCCTGCAGAAATTAAATTTGTTAGTCTTTAAAGTGCTACAGGACTCTCGTTGTTTTAACTAAATCAATGAAGTCACACCAGGAATGTATCAAAACTATGCTTAGTTTGCATGAAAAAAATTAGAAGAATTCAAGTAAAATGTAATAAAGCAATATCCTTGATATACAATGCTTATTGACAAGAGACATAAATGTTATGCTTATAAAATAAATATGCTTTGGGCCTACATAAAGAATCTGTACAGTTTATGGGCACATTGAGAAATGTATTAATAAAGGAGTGTCGTCTTTGGAGAGCACTATTCTAGACATTTGCAATGATTAAGGCTACAGTTTTGGCATGGGTATTTTTATTGAAAGTCACGGACAAGGTGCGGGTAATAAACAATAAATCATGGATTTACTGAAGCCTGAGCACTGCCGCTGCGGGGCTGATGCCTGTGCTCCACCACCATGGGACTGAATTATTGGAATTTTCAGGAAGTCATGGAGGTCTTATAAAAATCTCAGAATCCATGACCTCCATGATTGACTCATAGCCTTAGCAATCATCCACTTACTAGGCTGTGCTTGTAGTACCTTCAATTTAGAATATCCAATTTTTTCTATTTTGTATTCAATTTTCTCCCATTCAAATTGATTAGTGTGTCACATTCCAGTGATGTTAACATAGGAATGCTGCTATTGGTTTGCTTCAAAAGGTGGTACTGAAAGAGAACTAAAAAAAATCCTTAAATTAACTATAGAACTGAATCCCCTAAGCAACATTATTTAGTGTCCAGAGGCCCCAGCAAGGATTGGCAGTCCATTGTTCCAGGCACTGAACACACATAAAGTGCAAGTTGTTGCCTGACCCAAGAATTTACAGAATCCAATTCTAAAAAACAAGGCCCAACAAGGAATCACAGTCACTTCCATGCCTCTTTTATGCAGCCTCCTATGTATGGTACAACCTGACTGCATTCACAAGGCCCACAGCCTGCCCACATGGAGGTCCTTCTTAAAGACCCACTTCCGCCATACTGCCTACATTGAATCACATTGAACTGTATATAAATTGTATATGAATTGCCTGTTATTGTCTTTTCTCTAATCTCCAACTGTTTGTCATTGAACAGCAAGCTCCTAGGAGCAGCGTCTGCCTTTTTTAAATGTTTAGAAAGCACCTAGCACAGTGGGCACTACTGACAACAGCAACACGGCTAAGAGGCATTTAGGATACAGTTTACTTTACCCAAATTTCCTGCAACCTTCTCGAACTCTCTCTCTTAAAGATGTACCCCAGCATATATTCTGCTGGTGTCATTACATCAGCCTCAGAGCCTCATAGGAGCATGGAGCCTGACTACTAGAGGAGGATGGGGAGAAGAGGTCTGGATAGAAGCTTTTTACAGCAGATTTTGCAGGATTTTGCTTAGTTTTTAGCACATTTTGTTTGCAGCCTGGACATGAAACATCCACCCTAGAGAGAGAGAGAAAAACCCAACCATCTCACCCATTTCCACATCAGCTCTTCTGCATGTGTGTCCTGTTCTTGTCCAGGGTTCTCCCCCAGCTGCCAGCCAGAGGACCCAACGCTCATTGCTGCAGGCTGTCATCCTGACTTGCAGGGAAGACCAGAATATAACAATTTAAAAAGTCAATTATGACAAAACTCTCCAGCTACTTCCCTGCAAATTGCAGCTTCTTTAAGAACTGAGGCCCATCTCCTTTGATAAAATATCCCTGTGGGTTTTTGGGGTAGTTTTTTTTAAGTGTCCAACAGCACCGTTTCTCAAACTGGACAGTTATAAACCCCTTTCAGGATAGATGCAAGGTTTCAGTTTTCTTCTGATTTAAGGAATCCCTTTTCCTGTATTCATGTTCATGAATACACTGTGTTCACTTAAAGGGACTTGCCTCTTTGAAAAACTGATTAATTTCAAATAATTCAGTTTTCTGATACAGCACCAACCCTCTATATAGTTTTATTTTATTTTATAAGACACTTCTGCTCACCTAATGATGTTGAGAATGATCTTAGGTGTTACTTGTAACAACTGTAGATGCAATGTTTGCTAATGGAAATGTGATGTCAGACTGACAGCGTTCCTTTAAGATTCAATCAAAGTAGTTCTGCTCGGAGTCAATGGGCAGCATATTCAAATGTGTAGGTTACTGCCAGAATATCTCCTCTTCCAATATCCCCCCTCTCAAATCTAAAAAAAGAACTACCATCTATGCTCAGGGAATGCCTCCCTTAAGTCTCCTTTTAAAACTGTTCACATTTTTCTTCAGTTAGAGGTAAAAAACAAAGATTTACCAGTCATGTAGTCATCGTATGCCAATACATGATTGCTTTCTATTATATATATATATATATCTTGTTTTAGGCCTCATTAATAGAACAAAACAACAGACATTGATAATGACTTAACTTGGTCGTGTGCCCAACAGACCGTAGTGCTGCATGGTCTGGCATTTGTGGATACGAGATTAAATTAGTTATTTGTTGCAAAGTACTTTGGGGATCTCAAACAAAAGCCTCAAAGTAAAATAATTTTCTATAATGTGAAATGCACCTAAAAAGTGTATGGATTTAGGATGAAACTTTCAGAAGTAATTAAGTGACTTCAAAGCAACAGTCCCATTGCAACTTATACTCAGAAGTCGCTCAGGAGCTTTTGAAAAACCCACACAATTCTCACAGATACAGTAGTGAATGTTACCAAGAATTACAACTAATTGAAGGTGTCAGTTGCGTACAATTTTCTGTGAAGTTTTCTTCACGGCTTGAAATTTTCCATCCATTTTCTTTTATTTGAAAATCTGAGTTAAATCTGTTCAGCCATTTTTGAGGCCAGGGCTAGACTAAAAAAAGTTGGACACTGTAGACACAGCTTATACAAGTGTTCTTTTGCTGGTATAGTTTATACCAGTGGTTTCCAACCTGTGACCTGGGGGCCGAAAATAGCCCGCGGCTCCCCTCCTGCTGGCTGCAGAAGGGAATCACTGCCAAAGGATTCAGGCGGAACTTTCTGCAGGGCTAAAACACCGGTGCAGGCCCCTTGCTGCAGCCTGGCTGTAGCAAGGAGCATGGCAAAGCACTTCACCTAGGTCCCTAGGTGCTGGGGTCCCTGCTGGAGCCAGAGGGAGGGAAGCACTGATCTTCTGTTCCCTTGGCTGCGGAGGGGAGCCACTGCCTAGGGACACAGGTGGAGCACATGGGGCTACAGGACGCATGCAGCTTCCCTGCTGCAGCCAGGGAGACCAGTGAGGAGGCAGTCCTCCTTCTGTCTGCAGTAGGGGGAGGGAGGCCTAGGGCCTGCTGGCAGAGACTGGTGGCCCTTCAGGGTTGTAAAAATGATACCTGTGGCCCTCAAGCCAAAAAGATTAGGAACCTCAAATGAAATACAGTTATACCAGCTAATATAACTGCGCCTAAACTACAGTCTTTTGCAGGTATAAAAATGTCATTTTTAACAACTTGCATCCTTATATTGAAAAGAGTTTCTAGTACAACACTGGCCTGAATTATTGGATAATGAGAAACTACACTTCTACACTTGAAATTAAGGCTTTTTTTCATTCAACAATGAAAGGACAGTTGGAAAAACAAAGTCTCACTTAGTAGTGGTCTGTCTGCCAAAAGGTTTGGATACCCTGCAGGTTTAACTACAATGTGAGCTATACTCATGAACAGAAATTTTGTAACAGAGCACATTGTGTGAGAAGGTTTGGGAAGAAGTTAATAACAGGAGTCCTGTTCCGCACAAGTGATATCCCAGTCAGGAAGAGAGGACAAAGTTTTCCTGGACAGTCCTTATTTGGGAGATGCTGGCAGGCAGCGTAGCTTAAATACTGAGAAGAGGACCAGGGGGAAGGAATGTCAAGTAAGAATGCAAAAAGAAACAATGCAAGTTTTATGCAACAAGAAGTAGAGAGAAACCCATCCTGGTAATAAGACAGTGGGTACCAAAGGCAACATAACCCAACTCCTGCCAATTGACATTTATTACCCCAGTAGATTCCCACTAGTAAAACTACCATTTGGGGAGAAGACAATGGTCATTCATTTGCCATGTTGTAACATGTTTTTGTCTTGCTGGTGGAGAGAGAAAGAGATCAATTATAAGTATTACAGCAAGATCAAAACATGTTATAACAACATGAGCCACTGACACCATAGTTTTACTCTCAGCTATCAACCCTTTAGTTTTAGGGCCTATCTTAATGCTTTCAAATGGGTTGAGGTGAAAGGGCCAGGGGACCTTTGCTGCTACTGTTTGCACACAATGTTACTGAAGCTGGGTTACACATTGCAGAAGGCAACTGGTTGGCACAGGTATGTATCTGCTTAAAAAAAAAAAAAAAAAAAAAAAAGGAAAAATGACCATCAAGGGACCGCAGTCTCGCCGACTGGGCTTTTCCCTGCGACAGAAGCTAGCCCAGGTGAAACGAAGCCCGGGCCCAGAGGATTGGCCGGCATGGGCAAGGCCTAAAGCAGGCCCTGGACAGCGTTAACCATCTCATGACAACCTGCTCTGCACTCAGGCCTCTGGCTCGGATTCCTCAACCCGCCGCCGCCGGCTGTGCGGTCTGGGGCGAGCTGACGCTCTAACAAGAGCCCGCCGTTCCTGGGAGAGGCTGCTCCACCCCAGAGCCAGCGCTAGCGACGAGGCAGGAGCACAGGCCAGAGAGGCGGGAATGCCCGGCGCTGAGCCCGGCCCCAGCCGGACGAGACCCCCTCAGCCCACGGCTCCCCCCCAGCCGGGCAGCCCGTGAGCCGAGCCAGGCCAGGCCAGGCCAGGGCCACGGGGAGGCAGGAGCCTTTGCCCTGCGGGGGCCGGGCCAGGTCACAGAACTAAGGGGGCTCCGGGGAATCCCCCCGCCCGCTCGGGCGCAGTTACCTTCCCAAGTCACGTCGTACAGCTCCGAGACCTTCGCCATCTTGTCTTGCCGGCGTTCCCGCCCCGGCCCCGCCCCGCTGCTTCGCCGTAAGGAGCTGTCTCAGGCTGCGCACGCGCGGTGCCCTCCCTTGGTCTTAGACTGCGCGTCCAGCTGTTCAAAGGCGCCGGCGGGGGGGATGGACGGACGGACGGACGGAGCCTGGGCGGGGACTGGGGAAGTGGCTGCGCGCAGGACGGCGGAGGGTCGAACAGCTGGAGGCAGGGGGAAGGCGAGGAACGGGGCTGAATCAGGGGCGGGGTGGGACTCGGAGCTGGAGTGAAGCGCTGCCAGGCGGTGGCAGAGGAAACCTCAGGTTAGGAATGGGCAAGGGGGATAAAAGTTCCCACGAAGTGGGGGAGCCCTCTGTGGTGGCTGCAGAAATAGGGGGTGAGGGGCTGTTTTCCCCACTTGGCAGGACCGTGCCACTCACCTTCCAGGGCTCGGTGTTTAGAGGCTCAGTGCAAGCCCAATGCTTGGACAAGGCCGGGCTTTTCAGGCTGAAAGATGGACTGAGCTGCTAAAGGAGACGGGATCTGGGGAAATGTTTTACATACACACACCCAAAAAGTTGTGATTCCCACACGTGTTTTTAGGGATCAGTAAAATCCGCTATTAGATAATATGTCTGCATAGAACCTCTGACTCACTTGTTTTAGCTGCTGTTCTGATTGCCTATTTCTTGTAGTCCACTGGAAATGTAGTTTCACGCCTGTAAATTATTTACTTTTTAAAATGTTTTTGTTACTCTTATTTATTCTTAGCACTTCATCATTTACCTTCATTAATACTGTGCAGATGGATGAGGTGCTGTTCAATTTATATTTTAATGATAGATAATCCTTTACAATATTAATAGTTGCTCACTTCTGCAATCACATCTGATAGCATTTCTAGAATAGCACTTCCTGTGTTTTACTGCGATCGTGTAGTCTACAATTTTAAATTCAAAATTTTTTTTTTTTCTGTTTTTAGAACACAGGTTTATTCTTTGAGATCACATGACTTCAAGGCTGACTGATTTCCTGGACTGGTGTCAAAACTTTAGTTTTCTTTGATCTGTCAATGAGAATTGCCTGTTTCAACTGTTATTTTGCTTCTATATCCAGCATCCTACTGCTTTTTTCACGTCATCACTTGTGTGTAGAATTTCATTCCCAGGTATTAACTAATTTTTAAAGTTTGAAAGCATCTAGATGCTTTTAAAAATCCACTAGTAACCTAAACACCTTAAGAAATGTGGCCCTAGGGGACGGTACTATCTTGTATGAAATCCTTCACAAAGCCATATTTATATGTAATTTTTATTAAACATACATATATAACCATAAAACATATTGAGCCACAAGAATTCTAAAAGTAACCCAAAGGTCATGAAATTAAAAACAAACAAAATTTTGGTTAGTTTTTTCTTTTGTTTCTGACCATTTAGGGTACACTAACATCATACTTTTGCTGTTACCTCTCCCAAAGAATCCATATACCTAAAATGGTTGTACATACCTATAACATTCAGTACTGCTTTGGACTTCCAGTAATACTGTGTGTGATATCTCACCCCCTTTTAATTGAAATTTTATTTAAAAATCCTTACTTCTTTAAGACATCACCGATCCCCAATCACTGGAGCACACACTTTACTCTTCTATTATCTCATTTGTTGCATAAATAGATATTGTTATTCTACTAAGTCCTTTATATTTCTAACTGTATATTTCACTTTTATAGCTTTTTATGCATGCTACATATTTTGTAGGATACATTTCAGTGATGTTCTTCATTCTGAGAAATTCACTGTTTTGTACTGCCAAAATCAAAGATTTTTTAAAATGAATTATTCTGTTACTCCTGTGCATTAGTCTGCGGGTGTACATAGTCCTGACCTCCCTTAGTTCGCTTTTGGAAAAACTAAAGTGGCTTCTCTCCACTATGGTTTTACAGAGGGATAACTAATGCATGTTAGCTACAGCAGTTTTTAAAAAAGCATTTTCTTAACAGTGAGGATACAGACTATTATGCTGACTCAGAGATGTTAAATGTACCATTATTGTTCAAGGCTTGACACTTCTGATTGTGTGGATTGTGCTTTTTTGCCATCAGAAGTATTTGCATCTGACTGTCTTCAGTTCCTATTGGTGTGGGTGTTGTGGGAAACTAGTTAAAACATCTGTACACTGAAGGAATTAATAAAAGCTCTCCCCCTCCCCCGCAGTTTCCCTTTTTCCTTTCCCTTCATTTACTAAGGTCATATCTACACATACTAAAGGTGTGATGTTAATGCCCATGAATCACAATGAATTAACCCCTGTGTGTGGACGCTCTTGTTCAGAAGTAAAGTGTCTTTAGTTTAGACCTGGTCTACACTAGGGATTTTTGTTAACCAAAGTCAGCTTTTTGTGCCAGAACAGTGGTGGTGTACAGACTGCTACCCCGCCTCCCCCATGTCCCAACTCCCCTGATTTTGCAACAAAATAAATCATCTCGACAAAAGGCATAGAGCTTTTTATGACAAACTTTTAGCAACAAAGCATCAATATAAACACCACACTTGGTTACGTAGCAGTAAATGGCCTCCAGGAAGTGTCCCACAGTGCCCATCCTGACTACTCTGACCATCAGTTTGAATTCCGCTGCCTTGCAGCCATCCACCTTTCCCCCTTTAAAGTCCAAGGAATTTTTAAAATTCCATTTCCTGCTGGGCCAGTGTGGAGAGCTCACACTGCATCTTCCCAGCTGACTATGGCAGCTCCACAAACCAAACGCTCTCCCACCTGGAGCTCGGGTTGGAAAACGATGTGGAGCAGGGGAGCAGGTCATTTGCTGCCATGGAAAGCCAGAACCTCTTCTCGACCCCAGAGGGTTCAAGCCAGTCCCAGGCCTCCAGCTCTGGCATGCAGGATGCAGAAGAGGGGAGCTCAGGTAAGTGATTTTTTGAGCTGATTCTGCTCTGTTATATGAGGTACAGCTGTCGTGTACTTTATTGTATTATACAGCTGATTGAAGGCATAGAAATGCACAAGAATAGCTGTGTTTGCATGTCCTTCCCATTTCCCAATTCAGCTAAGCAGTGCGGCGGAAAAGTGTGGAGGAAAAGGAACACAAATATTTCATGGGAATCCTCCAGAGAGATCTCTAAGAAACTTTCCTGGAGGTATTCGCCAATCCCCTCTGGAGATTCCTCAGCAAAGCTGCTTTGATTCTTTCTCCATTGTAGGAAACTTTCCCGCACCAATCAGCAATCATTTGCACAGGCACCAAAGCGGCACATAGGCAAGCAGAATAGGAACCCGGTTTGAAGCTGCTTGCATGAAGGAGATGCACCCTAGTTTACTCTCAGGAATGAGTTATCGGCTTCTATGGCCCCGCCTGTGAAAAATGGTGGCACAATTTGAAATTTTGTCCCTATCTAACTGCATCAATACCCCAAACAACCAAAAGCTTTTCCCCAGCTTCAGTGGCCCCTGCCTCCAGGCTCAACTCTCCATGCCTTGTTTAATCATCGAGCTATGTGCTTGCCAGTGGACAGGAACAAAGAGGTATATTTTACAGTAATGCATCAATGCTGTTATTGCACTCACAATAATGCTTCTTTTCAGTATTTATTGTGCTTCTACAGATGTGCCCTTGAAGGGAAACCCCTCCACACCTCTCAAGCACCTGCAGCGAAAACACCACGGAGAAGCAAAGAGGAGATGTTCCAAGAACTCCTCCAGTCCTCTGAGCCAGGAAGGAAAAAAGGGCATAGAGACTCACTATGTCTGAAAATCATAAAATTGATAGGCAGGAGAGGAGGGAAAACCAGGAGCGAGTGATAGCAGATCATAAGCGCATGATAAAAGCCATGGAGGAGCATATGGAGCTGCTAAAGTCACTCATAACACTGCAGACTAAATTCATGCGTGCTTCCCCCCTTGCAGCCAATACAGAACTGCTTTCCATGCCCTTCCCAAACTCCACCCACACATTCTTACCAAACTCTCGTCCCATCTCAGTACCCATTCACTCTATCCCTTCTGACAGCTTCCAGAATGATAGCTGGACTTACACCCAGCTGTCATAGCTCACACTGCCCCTCACTGCTTTCTCCCCTTCAGCCCAGCTTTTTGTATATGTTATGAATAATTGTTATTTAATAAAGACATACTCTGAAGAATAAGCAATCTTTATTTGTCTCTTGCACACGGTGGTTGCACCTCACATTGATACACGGTACAAGCAGGATATCAGTTAATACGTGGCACAGTGCTGTTTACAAAGACATCTTATTGTTGCTCATTGGTCTCCTGTTGTGCCCCTGTAATAGCCCTGACATCTGGTTGTTCATATTCAGCTGGAAGGCAATCCGCCTCTGCACTCCACCCAGGGGGAAACTTTTCACTCCTACCTTCACAAATATTATAGAGCACGCAGCAGGTGGCTATAACCTTGGGAATATTTTTCTCATTTATGTCTAACCTGCCATAAAGGCATTGCCAGCAAGCTTTTAATCTGCCAAATGCACCATCATCGGGGGGAAACAGCAAAGCAGCCCACCACATTAGCATTTAGTTTCAAAAAGGGGAATTACAAAAAAATGAGGAAATTGGTTAAACAGAAATTAAAAGTGAAATCCCTGCAAGCTGTATGGAAACTTTATAAAGACACAATAATAGAGGCTCCATTTAAATGTATACCTCCAAATTAGAAAACCTATAAAAGGGCCAAGAAAGTGCCACCATGGCTAAACAACAAAGTAAAAGAAGCAGTTAGAGGAAAAAAAGGCATCCTTTTAAAAATGGAAGGTAAATCCTATTTAGGAAAATAGAAAGGAGCATAAACACTGCCAAGTGAAGTGTAAAAATATAATTAGGAAGGCCAAAAAAGAATCTGAAGAACAGTTAGCCAAAGACTCAAAAAGTAACAGCAACATTTTTTTTAACTATATCAGAAGCTGGAAGCCTGCTAAACAACCAGTGGTGCTGCAGGACAATTGAGATGCTAAAGGAGCATTAAAGGAGGTTACAACTATTGTGGAGAAACTAAATGAAATCTTTGCATTGGTCTTAACGGCTGGGGGCATGAGGGAGATTTCCAAACCTAAGTCATTCTTTTTAGGTGACAAATCTGAAGACCTGTCACAATTTGAAGTGTCATTAGATGATGTTTTGGAACATATTGATAAATTAAACATTAATAAGTCACCAGGACCAGATGGTATCCACCCAAGAATTCTAAAAGAAATCAAATGTGAAATTGCAGAACTACTAATTGTGGTATGTAACCTGTCATTTAAACCAGCTTCTGTACCAGATAACTGGAGGATAGTTAATATGACACCAATTTTTTTAAAAGGCTCTAGATGCTTTCCCAGCAGTTACAGGTCGGTAAACCTAACTTCAGTAGCAGGCAAATTGGTTGAAACTATAGTAAAGAACAGAATAATCAGACACACATAAATACGATTTGTCGGGTTTTTGTTAAGGGAAATTATGCCTCACAAATCTACTAGAATTTTTTGAGAGGGTCAACAAGCATGTGGACAAAGGTGATACAGTGGAATATAGTGTATTTAGATTTTCAGAAAGCCTTTGACAAGGTCCCTCATCAAAAGCTCTTATGCAAAGTAATCTGTCATGGAATAAAAGGGAAGGTCCTCTCCTGGATCAGGAACTTGTTAAAAGATAGGAAACAAAGGGTAGGAATAAATGGTCAGTTTTCAGAGTGGAGAGGGATAAATAGTGGTGTCCTCCAGAGGTATGTACTGGGACCAGTACTGATCAACATATTCATAAATGATCTAGAAAAAGGGTAAACAGTGAGGTGGCAAAATTTGCAGATGATACAAAATTATTCAACATAGTTAAGTCCAAAGCAGACTGAAGAGTTACAAAGGGATCTCACAAAACTGGGTGACTGGGCAACAAAATGACAGATGAAATTCAATGTTGATAAATGCAAAGTAATACACATTGGAAAACATAATCCCGACTATACATAAAAAATGATAGGGTCTAAATTAGCTGTTACCACTCAAGAAAGTGATCTTGGAGTCATTGTGGATAGTTCTCTGAAAACATCCACTCAGTGTGCAACAGCAGTCAAGAAAGCAAACAGAATGTTGGGAACTATTAGGAAATGGATAGATAATACGACAGAAAATAGCGTATTGCCTCTTTATAAATCCATGGTACACCCACATCTTAAATACTGTGTGCAGATATGGTCGCCCCATCTCAAAAAAGATATATTGGAATTGGAAAAGGTACAGAAAAAGACAACTAAAATGATTAGGGGTATGGAAAAGATTCCATGTGAGGAGACATTAATAAGACTGGCACTTTTCATCTTGGAAAAGAGATGACTTAGGGGGGATATGAAAGAGGTCTATAAAATCATGACTGATGTGGAGAAAGTAAATAAAGAAGTGTTACTTATTCCTTATCAATAACACAAAAACTAGATCACCAAATGAAATTAATAGGCTGCAGGTTTAAAACAAATAAAAGTATTCCTTCATACAACTCACAGTCAACCTGTGGAACTCCTTTCCAGAGGATGTTGTGAAAGCCAAAACTATAACGGGATTCAAAAGAAGAAGTGATGGAGGATAGATCCATCAATGGCTATTAGCCGGGATAGGCAGGGATTGCTGTTTGCCAGAAGCTGGGACTGGGTGACAGGATGGATCATTTGATGGTTACCTGTTCTGTTCCTTACCTCGGAAGTACCTGGCATTGGCCACTGTCAGCTGACAGGATACTGGGCTAAATGGACCATTGGTCTGACCCAGTATGGCCATTCTTATGTTCTTATAATAAAGTATGTCTATACTACACCTGCGAGCAAGTCTCCCAGCCTGGGTCCACAGACTGGTGGTAGTGGGGCTTGCACTAGGGCACCAAAAATAGCTGTGTAGACATTGTTATGAGGTTGCAGCTTGGGCTGGAGCTCAGGTTCTCAGGCCTGGTGGGGACTTGAGAACTCTGCACCTAATTATGGGAGTGGTGGGTTTAGGACAAACCCCTGTCATCAACATCTCCCATAGGCAGCTACCAACCTAGAGTGCTGGCTTTTGTGAATCTATTCTTAGGCACCTAGCTCTCTCCATTCATTGTATAGGATTCTAGATGCCTAACTCAGGATTTGTGAATCGCAGTGTTGTTGTTGTGCTTTTCCAGACACCAAAAAGTTAGGTGTTGAAACACTCAGCATCACAATGCATAAGTGCCTTTGTAAATCTAACCTTTGGCATTTTGATTAAGGCTAAAAAAGGTGGTGGTGAGATTGTTGTTTTCTTTTTACCTCAGGGTAACTCAGGTGTGTAAGGTAAAAACACAGTGAGGACAAGGCAGTTTAGCGGTAGCAGTGAGGAAAAGGCATGGGAAAATAAGGTCTGAAATAAGATCAGAGTGCGATGCACTCATATCGTGTGTCAAAGTACAGAAGTGAAAATTTTGTACTGAAAACTTGTTGTTCAATATGTTTAACAGTGACCATGAGGGAAATCTGTATAAGGAACAGTGGTAGATTTTCTGCATATTCGCTTGTGTTTAATAAGTATTCCAAATACTCTTTACAATGCTTTAAACTATTTTCGGTGTTTTGTGTGCTTTAAATGTTTGTTTAGTATAGAAACTGTATGGCCTAATCTATGCTAGAAAAAGACTAATAAAGAAATAACACCGTCGTGAAAGGTTTTACATACAATAACTCTGTAGAATTCTTTTTCCAAATTCAAAATTATCTTTGTATCCAAATTTAAAATAGAGATTTCACAATGGTAGCAAATTGTGATGGGAGTGCCCCCATTCATCACAAATAGCTGCTGCCTGGACCAGAGGGTGGGGAAAGGTAAAGACAGTGAGCACTGAGGATAAGGAGGAGAGTAAAGATAACCTGAACACCTAAATGAATACTTTGCCTTGGTTTTTAATAAGGGTAGTGAGGAGTCTGGGGGCAGTGGCAGGGTATAGGAACAATGAGATGGAAATAGAAATTACCACAGCCAAGGTGGAAGCCAAGCTCAAACAGCTTAATGGGACCAAATTGGGGGTGGGCTGACAATCTCCATCCAAGGATATTAAAGGAACTGGCACATAAAATTACAAGCCCAATAGGAACTATTTTTAATGAATCTGTAAACTTGGGAATCATACCCGAAGACTGGAAAACTGAAAATATATTACCTGTTTTTAAGAAGGAGAGAAAAAAAGTGATCCAGAAAACTACAAGTCTGTTAGTTTGACCTCAGTTGTATGCATGGTCTTAGAACTTATTTAGAAAGGAAGAGTAATTAAAGACACAGTGGTAAACAGCAATTGGGATAAAATACAACATGGTTTTAAAAAAGGTAAATTGTGCCAGACCAACCTGATCTCTTTCTTTGAGAAGATAACTGATTTTCTAGACAAAGGAAATGCAGAAGATATAATCTGCCTGGATTTCAGTAAAGCATTTGATATAGTTCCACAGAGGAAATTATTAGTTACGTTGGAGAAGATGGGGATTAATACGAGAATTGAAAGGTGGGTAAGGAACTGGTTCAAGGGGAGACTACACTGGGTCATGCTGAAAGGTGTCAGGGTAGAGGGATGTTACTAGTGGAGTTCCTCAAGGATTGGTTTTGGGACCAATCTTATTTAATATTTTCATTAATGACCTTGGCACAAAAAGTGGGAGTGTGCTAATAAAATTTGCAGATGATAAAAAGTTGGGAGGTATTGCCAATATGGAGGAGGACCAGAATAGCATATAAGAGGATTTAGACCACCTGAAAAATTGGAGTAATAGAAATGGGATGAAATTTAATAGTGCAAAGTGCAAGGTCATGCATTTAGGGACTAAACAAATTTATTCTATAAGATGGGGATATATCAGTTGGAAGCAACAGAGGAGTAGACAGACCTGGGTGTCTTGGTCGATCACAGGATGACTAAGTTTATGAGCCACCATGTGATGTGGCCGTGAAAAAGCCTAAGGCAATCCAAGGATGCATCAAGTGAGGTATTTCCAGTAAAGATAAGAGGTGCTATTACCATTAAAGAAGGCAGTGGTGAGACTTCATCTGGAATATTGTATGAAGTTCTGGTCTCCATGGTTAAGAAAGGTAAATTCAAACTTGAACAGGGGCAGAGAAAGACAGCTAAAATGATCAGAGGAATGGAGAAACTACCTTACAAGAGGAGGCTTAAGGAGCGTGATTTATTTAATGTAGCAAAATAAAGGATATGTGGAGATATTGCTCTCTATAAATACATCAGAGGGATAAATACCAGGGAGGAAGAAGAGTTATATAAGTTAAGGGTCAATGATGGCCCAAGACCAAATGGCTATAAACTGGCCATTAATAAATTTAGGCTTGAAATTAGACAAAGGTTTTTAACCATCAGAGGAACAGAACAGCCTTCCAAGCGGAGTACAGTAGTGTGGCCAAAATACCTAACTTGTTTTAAGACTGAACCTTATGAAGTTTATGGAGAGAACAATATGATGAGATTGCCTACAATGGCATATGGACCATCCACAACTATTATTAGCAAATATCTCCCACAGCTAGACATGGGACACTAGATGTGGAGGGTTCTGAGTTACTACAGAAAAAATGTTCCCAGGTGTCTGGCTGGTTGTCTTGCTCATATGATCAGGGTCTAAATGATCACCATATCTGCGATCTGGAAGGAATTTCCCCTCAGGTTAGATTGGCAAAGATCCTGGGTTTTCTTTACCTTCCTCTGCAGCGGGTGGCATTGGTCACTTGCTGGTTTGAACTAGAGTAAATGGTGGATTCTCTGTAACTTGAAGTCTTTAAATCATGATTTGAGGACTTCATTAACTCAGCCAGAGGTTATGGGTGGGTGAGGTTCTGTGCCCCACACATGCTGGAGATCAGACTAGAGGATCATGATGATCCCTTCTGGCCTTGAAGTCTATGAGCAAGTTATGACAAGGCAGCAAAAGAGAATTCCTAAGTGTCAGTAACTGCTACCAGCAGCAAATTGTGCTGGGAGCAGTTGGTAACACTACAGCCCAGTTCATGACATTCCTGGTCCTGAGGAGAGAGGGACTGAGACGGCTCTTTGGAGGACAGTACCAGACATGGCCGATGTAGACCAACAGGCAGGCTTCTCAGCCATGGCACCAGGCTGGGGGCTCAGAGATACTCAAGGAAATGGGAAGGGATGGGGTGTGATTACTGAAAATGAGAGAACGAGAGATCTGACACAATCATAGACTCACACCCAGCCCCCGTGCACAACCACACACCCAGCTCCGTGTACAAGTATACACACAACACAGTCACAACCACAGCCCCCTCTTCACAGTCACACTTCATGCAAGATATCCCTCAACCACCTTGTACCCTCACACATACCTCAACCCCCTTCACAATCACACAAACAACCCTGCGATATCATCCCAACCTCCCTGCAAAATCACACATACACCTCAGGCTGAATCATCCCACAAAACACACACACTGCATAATCACACTGAAAAACACACTGAAAAAAAATCACACGCACACAACTGTACAGTGCACTTCATATATATGCAAAATCTCTCTCTCTGTCACACACACACTCTCAAAATCTTTGATTTGCAAGAGAGTGAAATCTTTAAAAGTGCCTTAAAATGAATCTATAACTAAAAGATACTTGGCAAGTCTGGATAATTTAAAAGAAAAAAGTGAAAGTCTGATAAGTTCCTATCAGTTTTCTGCTTTCCTTCAAGAATGAAATAGCTACAGTGAGAAGGGAGAAATCATTGACTTTCCCAGTTTGGCCTATTTGACCTACACTTGGTTAGAAAGATCTGGTTTTACTCATTTAAAATGTGTACAGATTATGGGGTACCTACTAATCTAGTTTCCTCTTTTAGTAGTAGGTATTCTGCTTAAGACCATCACCAATGTGGCTCTGTCATCCAAGCATCCTTACATATGAGCTGCCTGTGACTGACATAACAGCAGAAAAGATCAGAGAGAGGAGATTGTGGTAGGGTCTGCAACTTCTCAAAGGTCAGGGCTACAAAAGCATTCTTCTTATAATCTTCCACTATTGCACTAGGACACTGGAGCTCCACAAGTGGTAGCAAAGGTGAAAGTTCTACTGCAGAGCCACCCGCACTGTTTTAACCCTTGGACTATCTAACTCTGTTTGTCATAGGGATCCTGAAAAAACTTCTCCACGTGGTGACATTCACATTAATATCACAAACACTGACAACTCTGTTGGTTAATCTTCATGTAAACACGTTAGGCACACCCCATTCTAATCCTGTTGAAGTCTGTGGGAGTTTTGCCATTGACTTCAATGGGCTACGATTTTATTCAGTTTGAGATTGATTTGGCCAGTGTTAGTTGATCTGTCTTACAGAAGCATTGGTAAGGCACTGGACTGGCACTCAGGAGCGCTGGGTTCTATTTCCTGGTCTTGTGCAAGTCATTTTGCCTCTTTGACCTTCTCTTTCCCTTCCCACCTTTTTTCTATCTTATCTATTCAGATTGTAAGCTCTTCAAGGCACAGACTGTCTCTCACTATGCGTAAGTGTAGCACCTAGCACAATGGGGTCCCAATTTCAGGTACAGCCTCTAGGCACTTATTTGTATTGTAATACAAATAAGAAATAATAACAACAGTAGAGCTTAAAGGGGCACTATCACCTTAAAAGCCATGGTTAAGATTTTGAGAAATGACTAGTGATTTTAGGTGCCCAATTTGAGATGCCCTCAAGAAGCCTGATTTTTAGAAAATGTCACCCAGAAGTGTAAGCTTCCTAACACTGTCTCACAAATATTCCTCATCACTGATCTGAAGAGATCGCCTCCAGGAATTAGTAGATATTTCAGACTTTATCCCCAAAATCAAGCCTCAGGCTCTGTCAATAAATTTACCAGTTATTGACTAATAATGTTGTTTTACTCAATACAAATTATGTTATCCATTCTGAACTGGACTGAGACCATCAAATATTTTTACACAGTCTGTCAAACAGAAATTAGATGGTCAGGATTTTGGCTGCTAATGGACCTGAACTAGAATTGAAACTGATTTCCTGGAGGTGAGAGAATCTACATACCATATTTGCACTTCCCTCATGAGATTACATACATTTTTCTGAAGCCACTGACAGAGACAGGATACTGAATTAGAAGGGCCATTGGTCTGATTTGGTACAGTAGATCAATCTTTCCAGGTATTCTTATGTTCCCACTATCCATAGTATCTGAGCACATCAACAACATACATGGATACTCCTGTGAGGTAGAGAAGTATTATCCAGTTTTACAGAGAGGGAACTGAAGCCCAGTCTGTGGTAACATTGAAACTTGAACCAATCCTTCTTCTGTTTTTCTATGTCCTTACTGTGGAGGAGAGAATCTGTGTCACAGAAGCACACTCATATAGAGCAGGGAATTCCAAATCTTTATTGACCCAATATGCAGAGGTATAGGAGATAACCTATTATTATGTCCTTTTTTCTTCTTGGAAATAAAAACTTTTAAGGAATTGCTCATTAAGCCTGAGCTGTTCTGTCAGCTACCTTTTCCTTTCTAGGTTTAAACTGGATTGTTGACAACCATTAAAATATTGCTCTAGAAATGCTACTGCCAAATATGGTTTCTGAATTTTGCTGTTGTATGTTCTCTTGTGCCTTTTGTGCTGTAATATCAGCAAGAAAGTAAACACAAAACATTAATCTTAATAGTACTTAGCAATGACTCTAACTGCAAGTTGTTTGCTGTTATGAATGATTCTTAAAAATTGAATGAAGCTTGCTTTAAACTTTTTGTAGTTACACAATTAATTCTAACAGCTACCAAATGAAAAACCATGCACAAAAATCTCATTTGCTCTGATTCCTTGGGAAAATTAAAAATGCTTCGATTTTTCTTTATAAATGCTTTTCCTCAACAGACACTAATTTAGCAGCTTCTGGAAAATAATTCAGCCAGAATTAGTGATCAGAGAAATGACACATACTGAGAAGGGAGAGTTCAAGAATTGCTACTTTAATTAAAACCTACCAATAAACCAAAGCAAGCAACCATGCTGCCTGATACTAAGTGTACATTGAAAGCTATGCATATTCATCACCTATTAGGATTAAGCACCTGATTTAGTATCCTAATGTGATCATTTTTGTATTAGTGATGGTGACCATATCCTTGATGAGGGTGATGAGAGACATAGGGTACAGGAAACAGCTCTGATACAGCTGTAGAGTAAGGATGAATGTGACAGTCACACTACATTGCACATAGTACAGAACCTAAATTTTTAATGTGGACTTAACTTACTTGTGAGCTAACTGAAAATATTAATTCCTTTGTAAGTGGTACTCTTTTTTTCTATGGTTTCCTCTTGTAAAGGGGGCATAACTCTGCTCTAATTATGGAGTATGTACAGATACAGCTAAATCAGATAGTGTTACAATGGTAGATATAAGCACAAATATTTAGCAAGGAAAAAGAAAGCTAGTGGTAAATATTGAAAATTCTCCATTCATGAGGAATTTTGGTCACATGCTGATGCACACCATGCTAAAATGCAACTTCTCATAGATCCTGATACTAAGAGTCATTGAGCATCTCTTATAGTTGGGTCTTTAAACATTAACCAGTACGTAGAGATATTATGTCATTCACACATTCCCTACATGGTACTGATGTATTTAAAAAACAAGCAAATAAGGAAAAAGATATGGGAGAACTATAAGGAAGTGCAAACAAGGTCAAAGGAACACATTGAAAAGCATGCTTTTTAGGTTCTGAGAAAGCATTCCACAACTATTGGACTAAAGATGCTTGAAAATGGCAAATAAAATTTTGTAAAACATCTTGAAAATTTTTTGGTTTTTTTTTTTGTTGAATTTTTGAAAAATTTTGACTACAACTAACTGTGACACATGGAAAATATGAAGAAAAGAATTAACATCTCAAAATTCTCTATCTCTGAATTCCGTCTCTTTGACTATCTAACTAGACAACTAAAATAGACCATATCTGCAACAGTTCTTTGAAATAATCGAAAATATGCATAAGATATAAAGACACCCAGCTACCACCATTCACAGACAGGGATCACTGCCAGAATTAGATAACTTAGAGTTCCATGAAAACAAAGTAAAAAAAGAGACAGCCCAAGGAAGCTGAGGAAAACAGGAAGAATAAGTCAACTTGCTGAGTTAGCAGTAATAACAAGACTTACTAAGAAGGCCAACCACTACCTTCTTCACAACTTGGTACTGAAGAGGAAAAATATGCAGAGGATCTTGAAATGTAGATTTAACGAACAGCAGTAAATTCTATACTACAGAGAATGGGATCCAAGTTTCTGAGTTTCACTAGTGCCCACAGGTTTGAAAGGGCCATTTTCAGTGAAGGTCTGGGAAGTCGTTGTTACTGCCTGGAGCGGAAGTAGGCATCTACTTAGAGTGCCATGGTGCCTTATGGAAACTGTAGTTTGGAGACTTCATGAAACCATTCTCTCTTATGGGCCACATTCCTTGACTGGAATATATTTCCCATGGTGCACCATGGTCTCTCCTCTGACCAAGTCGCATGGTACATCATGGGAATCACGGTATTTCATTGCATCATGGGAGAAGTAGCCTGGCCAAGGAGTCCAGCCCACAGGGAAAATTGAGGGCATGAGTTACCTCAATAATTCAAACAGCAGATGCAGTTCATTAATAAACTGACTCAAATCTAAATGTTTCAGTTTGGGAATGTTAAAATGTTTTGGGCTGACCAAAAATGAAAAGAAATTTTCCAGAATTGTTCAGTCCATGAAAAGTTTCAGTATTTCAATTTTTCATCATGATTTTGGAT
Organism: Emydura macquarii macquarii; assembly: GCF_026122565.2. Lineage (NCBI taxonomy): Eukaryota > Metazoa > Chordata > Testudines > Chelidae > Emydura > Emydura macquarii. Next base: position 11,981,204 of record NW_027130520.1, on the reverse strand, counting down.
GAAAACAGATGTTTAAAAATCTCTATTTTCTCTCAGTTCTACCCACAAGCCTTTATAGAGGAGTCTCTGCAGGCTCTGCATGACAAGCAGGACAAGATCCTTGAAGAACCACATGAGTGTCAGATGGAGAGTTTATTTGCATTAACTCCCGAGACAACTCTACAAGTCCAAATCATGGAGTGTGTGCAGTGGTACTATGCACCCTTCCACTTATGGCCAAGCCAGTCTCAGGCTTGCTCAAGCTGCGTAAAGAGCAGACAGACAGGACAGTAACTTGTTTCTACCCTCCATTGACTGCTGTGTAAACAGAGCAGGATTGGACTTTATATTATTTCCAGCCACTAACATTTTATAAAAAATGAAATAAAAGCTCTAAAATGTGGTCACAAAATGTATCTTAGTCAGTAACACTTTGCTAACTACCATAGGATTATTGGTGGAGCTTCTCATTTTCAAAGTACACTGTGACAAACCTGGGGAAATATCCTGACTTCCCTACAGTGGATTCCTCAGTAACGACCTCTTTTCTTTTGCTGAAAAATATCTGCAAGTACTTTTCAGTTTTGTAACACACTTTGTCATTTTCAAGTCAAAGGGCACCTAGCAGAAATGTCTGAATCTGAATCTGCATAAACGTGGCCAAAAACACCTGGAAATTCAAGGGCATGTCTTCCAAACAGATGCTGACAATAACCTGCAAAATTTCTTTCATTTTAAATAATGAAAAAACTGGGCTGTTTTGTTTTAGAAAACTGGTTATTATATTAATAACAGTGGGGTCAATTCTTGACATCCTTACAAAGACAAAACTTCAGTGGGACTTTAGGATACCATGAGTTCAGAATGTATTCCCATTCCTTTGAGACCAGTGATTGAATTAAGATCCTGTTTTTTTCTAGGTTAATATTTTCTCTTCCTTTTTTTCATTACTCATCTGCTGTTTCGTAGCATAACAAGTTCTGCAAAAGGTGGCAGTGAACATAAAGATGTGTGAGGAGTCCTTCGAGATGGATAAATAGAGATCTGATGTAAGATCTCTAAAAAATAACATATTTGAAAGCTTTCTGCTCCATTGATCTTTAGACCTTAAATCTTAAAATCTGCAGATGGTTGTCTGTGACTATGCAACCAGATTTGCCAGGGAATTCAAACACTCCTTTAACCACATAAAATAATCAAACTTCTTGCTTCTAGCTAAAATTTTTCCCTAAAGGCCTAAAGTACAAGGGAGTTATAATTGCAAGCTGCACATGAGACCTGACTCCAGCAAGGCTTTGACATCAGAAGCCCTCCTTGCAAACCAACTGCTCGACTCCCAGATTCTGCAAGTAAGCCATAGATGGAAACTTTGACCAGGGAGGAGCACAGCTTTTGTGCTGGAATGGATTCTTGTAGAAACCCCCAAGAAAACTGTGTTTCTGAATATCATGTATTGTAGTTCTACAGACCATAGGAAAATCAGGCAAATCTAATGCATACTTTTAAACAGTGTCTCTCACAAATAATGAGCCAAACTGTGGTCTCATACCCATGAAATCCCTTCAAAGGGCCGGCATTGTATAGGTGAAAGTGAGAACAGAGGGTTAGCTCATGCCCTATTGTAATAAAGCCTGTATGTAGTAGGAACTAAGTGGAAAAAAATTCCATGAGGATCCTGTTAAGGACATTGCTCCAGTGGAATGAGACTCTAGTCCTGACCCCAAACATGGAAAATCCCCAGGGATCTGTACAGATCCCACGAGATCAGTGGGGTGCCAGGGCCTTATTTATAGAGACCATTTTCAGTGATGATGTGGGAAGTCACTATTACTGCCGGTGCTTTCGTGTCAGCTGTGCGTTGCCGGGGACACCCCCCACACACTCACACACCCTGGCAACATAATTTCAGTACAGTGCTGTATCTTATATCCTGAGACTTCTGGTGACAGAATAATTTACCTTGGGTCAGAATTAAGGTGTTGTGTTCTGAAGTAATATGCATTTATTTATACCTGACACAAAAAATGGACAAGATCGTCTGCTGGTGTAAATTGGCCTATTCCTATTGAAGTCAATGGAATTACATTGATTTGACACCAGCTGATGTTCCTGCCTAGTTTGTGGCAGTGGATGATTTGCGATGTCCTTGCTTTTACATAATGTGAGCCATAATTACATTTTTTTTCACATAGTAACCCTAACTGTTTTTTTAAATGTTAATTTTGCTTTTGGAATTTTAATATTGCATACACCAACATGTTGTAAATTCGGGGCCAGATTCTACCATCTTTCCTTACAGTGAACAGTCCTTTTGATTTTAATTTGGGTAATCACAAAGTAAGGTATTTCCCAAGGTGAGTAAGGTGGGAGAACATGGCCCTCAGTGGATTTAATCTTGCAGTTCATGCACAGCCAGAACTTCCAGTTTGAAATAAAGGGGAGTTTGGATTGCAAAAGGCAGACAGAATCTGGCCCTGTACATATGTAACAGATTATTTAGCCATCAGCATCTCAAGATGGCTGCTCAGATTAACAGCTGTTACATCTTTCTCTCAGCTACAGAAGTTGTACAATGAGAAGCAGCAAAGTATTACTACAAGTACAGCAAATTGAAGTTTCAACCACAAAATTATTCTTTAAGGGTATCACTTTAAAAAAACCTAGTGTCATTAAATGGAAAAAGAACAGGAGCTTATTTCACTACATGTGCTGCAAACAATTTCCAAAGTAAAAATCTGCATAAGCTGTCCAAAAAGTAGCTACTCTTAACTCATCATACAAAATATGTGGTAACCAGATCATTTATTCTGTGCTGAGTAGCTCAGCTTGCTGTTCACAGGCAAAAATTTTGATCTCTGGAAACAAGGGTGAAAGAAAGTGTTTCTGCTGGTGAAGGGAATTTATTATCAACTTTAATATTACCTTTCATTTTACTCTTTGCTGTGTTTATTTTGGTTTAAGATTTACTGACAGTTGAGGTTAAAATGTTTTACAATCTGATGACAAGTCTAATAAAGATGATCTCATGAAATAGTTGATATTCACTGATGTATTGAAGAGATCCACAGATAACACATGTGGGTTTTGGCTTGTTTTGAATTCAGTCAATTTGATCCTGGTGTTAATAAAGCTCAGTTTCTATTTTCTGCTAGTATGCACAATGTTTAATTGCAAGCAGAATAAAATATATATTTTGTCAGTAAATTAGAAGCAGGAGTTATCTTGCTGAAAATGTTAACATTCAGTCATTTGGAGTGACAGCATATCCGTTCTAAGTCACAGAACATTTGTAGTGCATATTTTCAGTATGAAGGGAGAGCTTGGTGCACACTAGTATGACTGATTTGGTAGAATCGTTTCAAAGGATCATTCAGTAGATTTTCACATTTTGTTCAGAGGTGAGTCTGACATATTGAAAACAGTTCATGCACCAGTAAAAGGAGGGAATGGTGTGTTCAGCTATTAGCAAGCAGTGTACACAGCATCAAATGGCCCAACCTGCAGTAAAGTGGTCAAATAGTTTTTGGACATGTGTTTTATTATATCAATGTCTTGGAACATTGCTTGATGTCAGTAAAGAAGAAAATCAACACATAAAAAAGTGAGTCCCTTATTTGTTGCAGAATTGTTTGTGTAACCCTTACTTTGCAATTTCAGTAGCTTTTAATGCTTGCATCTTTATGGATGCATTCTGTGGTACATCTTCTTTTGAATTGCTCTTAGCAAACTCAACTGAAATTGAGCTGAGTTATTGCTTTTAATAAATACTAATATCCTAGGTCATATTTAATAGGAATTTATGTTTCACTACTGTCTTTTTACTTTCGCATATCCCTTCTCTCCATCTTTATTCACTAATATGAATGACATTCATTTCTGTAGAAAGGGCCTACCCAAGAGTCTGAGTACCACTAGAGTATTACAAAAGTCCAACTGATGACTAATAGAAGTTGTGTCTAAATGTCTATTAAAGTTCTGAGTAAAAATTTCAGGATTTGGCTGAAATGGGTCTGAAAATTTTTTCCATTATACATCCCTTTTTCCTGATTAATGTAACTTTCTGATTTTTTCCCCCCTATTGGGATTGAATTTTTCATTGCTCGGTTTTAACCCAAAGGTGATTTCTATTTTTTCATCTTCTCTTTTTTTTTGTTAAGAAAATTCTGTTCAGGTAATTTTCAGCTAAAGAAAAAAACATGCTTCCCCTTTTATTAAATTTGAATCATGCTTTTTTTAGTCACAACTATAGCAAACCAGGCTGAAGTTTAAAAGATGAGACGCCCTTGGTAGGTGTGGGTGGAGAGGGGAATAAAAATAAGTTACATAAGGACTTAATATCCTTTCTGAGCATGCTCACTGGGCATCTGTGAGGACTTCTATGCAGAGTCCAATGAAACCTCTCCTCAATGATGACCTCACACATTTTCTGTCTGCCCAGCCTGATAGGTTGAGGAATCATAGGAGATTAGGGATGAAAGGGACCTCAGTCATCTAGTCAATCCCCTGCTCACAGCAGGACCAACCCCAACTAAATCATCCCAGCCAGGGCTTTGTCAAGCTGGGCCTTAAAAACCTCTAAGGATGGAGATTCCACCACCTCCCTAGTTAACCCATTTCAGTACTTCACCACCCTTCTAGTGAAAAAGTATTTCCTAATATCCAATCTAGACCTCCGCCACTGCAACTTGAGACCATTGCTCCTTGTCCTGTGATCTGCCACCACTGAGAACAGCCTAGCTCCATCCTCTCTGGAACCCCGCTTCAGGTACTTGAAGGCTGCTATCAAATCCCCCCTCATGCTTCTCTTCTGCAGACTAAACAAACCTAGTTCCCTCAGCCTCTCCCCATAAGTCATGTGCTCCAGCCCCCTAATTATTTTTGTTGCTCTCTGCTGGACTCTATCCAATCTTTCCTGTAGTGGGGGTCCCAAAACTGAAGACAATACTCCAAATGTTGCTTCACCAGTACTGAATAGAGGGGAATAGTTACTTCCCTTGATCTGCTGGCAATGCTACTACTAATATTCCATTAGCCTTCTTGGCAACAAGGGCACACTATTGACTCATATCCAGCTTCTTGTCCACTATAATCCCCAGATCCTTTTCTTCAGAACTGCTGCCTAGCCACACTTGGTCCCCCGTGTGATTCTTTCATCCTAAGTGCAGGATTCTGCACTTGTCCTCGTTGAACCTCATCAGATTTCTTTTGGCCCAATCCTCCAATTTGTCTAGGTCACTCTGTATCCTATCCCTACCCTCTAGCATATCTACCACTCCCCCCAGTTTAGTGTCATCTAAAAACTTACTGAGTGTCCAGTCAAACCCATCCTCCAGATCATTAATGAAGATGTTGAACAAAACCGCCCCAGCACCGACTCCTGGGGCACTCCGCTTAATACCGGCTGCCAACTAGACATCGAGCCTTTGATCACTACCTTTTGAGCCCAATGATCTAGCCAACTTTCTATCCACCTTCTATCCAACCCATACTTCTGTAACTTGCAAGAATACTGTGGGAGACCGTATCAAAAGCTTTGCTAAAGTCAAGGTATATCACATCCACCGCTTACCACACATCCCCAGAGCCAGTCATCTCATCATAAAAGGCAATATGGTTGGTCAGCATGACTTGCCCTTGGTGAATCCATGCTGACTGTTCCTGATCACCTTTCTCTCCTCCAAGTACTTCAAAATGAATTCCTTGAGGACCTGCTCCATGATTTTTCCAGGGACTGTGATGAGGCTGACTGGTCTTTAGTTCCCCAGCTCCTCCTTCTTCCCTTTTTTAAAGATGGGCACTATATTTGCCTTTTTCCAATCATCCAAGACCTTCCCTGATCACCACGAGTTTTCAAAGATAAACGGAGCGGGAGAGTCCAGACCAGGTGATCAGGTTGGTAGTTCAGGATGGCTCTCAGCAGGGGCTTGGGTAAGACCCCTTTTATGGGTTTCGTGCCAGCACCAGATTGGCCGGAGGATACGTGCAATAGGTTTCGTTTCCTAGTTGATGGTAAGTTTTGTTTCCCATATATGACGTGGGAGCCGAAGGCACAGCCGATCGCATAGGCATACCCTAATAAGGTCAGGTCGTGGGTTGACTGTTAGCACCGAATGGGGGGGGAGGGGGCGAGGGGTGGTCATGGCAGAATTGGTGCAGCGAGAAGCCTCATCTACCTCATCCTCCTGGTTTAGTGGTCTATAGCAGACACCAATCATGACATCACTCTTTTTGCTCTCATCTTTAAACTTAACCCAGAGACTCTCAACAGGCTTTTCTCCAGTTTCATACTGGAGCTCTGAGCAGTCATATTGCTCTCTTACATACAGAGCAACTCCTGCAACTCCAGGATTGCTGCTCTTAGGCTGCTTTGGGAAAACGTCTGCATGAAGAAGATTGTAAATGCCTCATTAAAACCATGCAACAAAATCCTTAAGAAAGTAGCCTAGCCTTATCAGAGAGAGGAGAAAAAATTACAGGAACTGAATGCAATATTAATAAAACTTTGAGGGTACATAATCAACATTTTAAAAGGTCAATAAATGCAAGTGATAAATGTTCCTACAACTATGTTTTAACCTGACCTCCTTGTACACCCTGTATGTTTTATTATATAAACATAACATAAATAAACAAATACATTAAGTTATTCATTTTACAAAGAAAACTGAACAAAATGCATGACGACATTAGCAATGTAGTAGGAACATTAACTTTTGCATTTTCTTTTTCAATTTCAACTGCTCCATCTTAACGTTGCATTGCTGTAGTTTTTTGCAGTTATTTATTCACTTCAGTTTTAGTTATAGGTTTTATGGAAGATTTACTTGATATTTTTACTTTGTGGAAGTTACCTATCACAGTAATATTTTTTCTTACACTTTCACTCTCTCTTGAACTATTTGGATCTCTTTCTTCCTACCACCTCATTTCCAGATTCCCCAGTTGTCCTTTGGACAGCATTTTGTGCCTACCAGACAATTCCAGCTTTCACAGAAGATTAATTTGATGCTTGTGACCATTAGCCCTATTGAAGACAATGGGTCTCATCATGTTCATAGACATAAGCGCCTCTACAAAAGCTTGTACAAATTTAAAATATTGTACAGCTTCTTGTTTAGCTTGCAAACTAGAAAGCATGTTTGACATGTCTGAAAGGACCAGAAAAAGAAAGATGGTTTTCTGTGTAGAGGAAACAATTTAAAACTATTACATCTTCACTCTTAATGTCTTATTGAAACTATGCACATCTCAACTGGGATTAGTTATTCTATTCTCTCTGCTAGGATTGGCTCTGGCAGTCAGAATGTTGAGGTTTTCACCCCATTTGGCTGAATGAAAGGGAAACAAAATGAAAGAAATAAGGTTGTCAAACTACTGAAAGGAAAAATGTTTTAAAGATTCTTTTAAACCCCTTTGGCTCATTTCCATGTTTCAGGTCCAATGCAGCTCCTGTTGAAGTCAATGGGAGTTTTGTCACTGATATCAGTGGCAGTATAATTGTGCCCTTCCTTATATACACCTGCCCCACCATCTCATCATTATTCATTCATTATAGGCTGGGAAGCTTTTTGTTCAACAATATATGTTTGATTTTCCATTGGGGGAATCCCAGCCATTCCATTCCAGTTTAGTTTTGAAACAAAATCTAACCAGAATAATAGAAATATAGGACTAGAAGGGACCATGAGAAGTCATCTAGTCCATTTCCCTCAGTGAGGCCAGGTTAAGTATACCTGGACCATTTCTGACAGGTGTTTGTCTCATCTGCATTTAAAAGCCTTCAATGATGGGGATTCCACAACCTCCCTAAGTATCCTGTTCCAGTGCTAGTTTTTCCTAATATCTAAATATATTGCCACTTGTTTGGGTAGAAGAACTTTTCAGAGCAGCAGAGAAGGAAAAGGTGTGTGAAATGGAGATGGGTGGAGGGGGGTGGAGGGAAGGACTGTTAGGAGGAATAGAAAGGGAGATGAAAAGAAGAAGGGCTAAAAATATTCTTTTTAAACAATCTTTTTTCCTTTTCAAAGCTCAGGTCTTTTATTGCAGGATGTTCCCTTCTTTTTAATTTACAATATTAATATTGGATCTGATGAAAAATGCAGAAAATTTTCTTGAAAAAAATTAATTAAAATTTCAAATTTTCAACATTTTTGGACCATACTAAAAAGCTGCCCACAAACAAAACAAAAAAGAGGAAAATATGTTTGCAAAAAATTCATCAAAAGGTTTGCACTTAACTTTAAACATGTGCTTTAGTCCCACTGAGATCCAGCTGTAGTCAATGGGATTTAAAAGTGTGCTTGAAACTAAGTGCTTTCCTGAACCAGGGTCTACATCAGGTCAAGAATTCAACACAAGAATAACATCAGACCAAGAGAATAGAGGTACGGAAGCACTTTTACTTATTTGCCTATCTACACTTACTGACAACTTCAAAAATTAATTTAATAAAAAGCACTGGCAAGCGTGGAACAGGTGATTAATCGCTACAAGTCATTATAATCTAAACACTCTTGAGTGTCCTCTGTGAAATGAGTTGATAGTCTAAGTGATTTAGGAAAGTGATTTGGGAACTTACTTCCATTTTCAGAAGATATTTAGGCACTTAGGACCTTATGTCCCATTAATTTTAAATGACAGGCCCCACAGCCACTTAAACCAAGAGTCAAATTTTCAAAATTGCCTATTTCAGGCAGGTGTCCACAGCACAGAACCCACCACCATAGTAGGCACAAAGCAGGGCTCTTTTTTTGTCAATTTCAGCAAGAAGGACAAGAACTGAATGAACATGGAGACTGACCTACTCTCCCATTTCTAGAATCACCATTGCAGGTCAGAGTTAAGGCACGTTTAACCCAATTAAGTGGTGAGCACCTGCAAATTCCATTGCAGTCAGTGGGAGCTGCAATTGGTCAAGCCAATTGGGGTCCAAGTGAGATGGATTCTTGCAGTGCTGCTGCATGTGCTATGTGGACAAATATGGGACTTCTGGGGTGGCAATTCAGCACTTTTCATTAACAATATATTAATCAAAACCAAAGCCACTGGTAATTCACAAGGAAAGACAGTGGTCAACATTTTCAAAAATAGGACCCTAAAATTAGGCTCTTAATTCTATACTTATGCACCTAATAAGTACAGGACTTTCTAATGTGCTGTACACTTAACCAGCTTCCACTAAGGTCCCAGTCAGTTGTTAGGTGTGTGTTCACCTCTTTTGAAAATTAGACCAGTTGTGCTGAGCATAAAATCATGGGACTACTCATTTGCTTAAGTCATTTGCTAAGCGGGGTTAGCATGCTCATCACCTTGCATGAATGAGTCCATATTTTGGTGCCTATTAATTATTATTTGTAGAGCAGCAATACCTAGAAGCCCTAGTCATGGGCCAGGACCCCATTGGACAAGGCATTGTACAAACATAGAACAAAAAGATATCCCTGCATTTGAGCTCCTCTTTCAAAAATTCTTGGCTAGTAGTACCAGTGAGATTTGCAATGAACACAAATTGAGTTTCTAAAATAGTCTGCCCTTGGAAAACTGAGGTTGCAGCCATATTTTATTTTCATTGGAAATAATCACAGATTTGTAAGTGGACAATGCTCGGTGTGTGTTAGTCTGGCTGGCCGGCACCGCTTGTCTTGAAGAGGAAAAGAGACTATTGTCTTTTGCAAGATCCTATGTGTCCTATCACAGAAGTAGGCTGGGTTCAGCTGCGGGGAAATTCTGCAGATAATCCTCCCGGCCTTCCACAGCTGCTGTTCTGAGGGAAATGAAAACATTTTGTGGATTCCATGAATTCCAAGGACATAATCAGACAACCACAAAAAGCATTAAAATATTTGATTCAGTCCTACCTTGTGTTTCCTTTTCTTTTCAGAAGGTCCCCATAGTATTGTCTGCTTTGGTACTAACCAACCACAAATAACCTTACAGAGCTAGTACAAGCTGCATTTCTCTCTGACTGACAATGATGACCCAGCTGCGTCATCTAAAGATGTCAGTTAAAAAGTAAAATCAGGCTATTACAAGTGACACAGTGAATACTCTTTTCCTGTTACAAATTCTGCATTAAAACTAAGTAATTACTTGGCTGCAATGATGATTTGTCCCTGGAACAATAAACTTGCAGACATTTAGCAACAGCAGATTACAATAATGTTTTCATATGGGTTTGATACTGGATGTTGTTAAAATAAATCAGCGAGTCTAGACTGTAATTTAATGACAATTACTATAAATGGTTTCATGTGTTTTGCTTCAAATAAAGGTGAATGCATTAGATTGTCCTCAAAGGGAAGGAGGTTAATTCAGATTCCTCTTGTTGTAACTGTAAGACTGATTTGAATGAGAAGTATAAACAGAATAATTTTCAGAACCATACAAAACCTTCCTTCATATACTAATACTTTACACTTATCAGGATGTCAGAGTGCTTTGTAAACTTTTAATTAATCACCCCATCACTGCTGTGAGTTGGTCAATATTATTATGTCCATTTCACAAATTAATATACTAAGGAGAAGACATTTACCCAAGCTCACACAGCAAGTCAGTTGCACAGCTGGAAATGGAACCCAATGGGCAGATGCTCAGCTAGTGTAAATTGTCAGTGAAGTCAATGAAGTTATGACAATTTATACCAACTGATGTTCTGTCCCCAGCAGTCCTGAGTCCCAGCCTCCTGTTCTAATAATTAGGCAAAAACAAATTCTTTGAGTTCCTATGGAAACATTCACTTTATGACACACTTGCCAGGATTTTTCCCCACAGAACAACAGAAAGTTGCCATTTTAAAGTTAATATTTCCAAATTCAAAAAATATTTTCCTTGTTTATTAGTAGTTCCCAGAATCTTTGAGACCCTTCAGTTTAGGCTCATTCAAAAAGTACCAAGCTAATGATGCGTAGAAACATATGATTGCATCTACAAGCACTTTAACATAGTATTACGCTAAATACACAAAGACAAAGCTCTCAAAAGCAAAGGAATACATTTCAATTCTCATAAAGGTCTGATTTCCTTTCATCCCTCAGCCAATGCAAAAATCTTCCCAACCCCGTGCAACCAGTGTCTGGCTGTCCCATTCTGTCTTACCTCCCACTGCAGAGCCCTCCCAGGTGGATTAATCTGTTTCAAAATCAAAAACCTAGAGGGGTTCTGAGATTTTACCACACACCTTCATGAAGGCTGATTTCCCACACTTATTCCTCTCCCCCCCAGACTCCTTGTAAACTCAGGCCCCTCCTTGCTTTATGTTAGGCAATGAATGACATGGCAACACCATGAAACAAAATGGATTTATAGAAACCACCAGGCATTAACAAACTACTAGTTGAAAAGCTTATCTTTCTTTTCAAATAGATTATCTATTGCTCACTCCTCAGGAAGGTCACTGTACATCAGAGATGAAAATGAATGTCCACATATGAATTACCAATCAGAAGAAAGGAAAAGCAGGATACCAATTTCTAATGGGTCTTTTATAATGAATCACAGCAAAAATAGTAACATTGCCAGCAGAGACCATGAGATTTGGAAATAAACCCAATATACATTCCTGGGCAGTGAGGGACTCCTCAGAATCAGCAGCTATGTCAGAATGGGAACTTTCTGCCTCCCTTGGGAAAATCTGTTCTCCCCACCCCCACAGAGCACAATGTTGGACCAGACCTTTTAACTGTACCACTTTATCTATCTATCTATCTATCTATTTTAGGGTTTTATACCGTTGCCTAAACACCATAATATCTGAGCACCTTACATGTAAAATTAATAGCAATAGTGAAGTTTCTAGTGGACTTCACATAGTCTCTGGCATTTCTACCTCTGCTGGTGGAGGGTTTGAGGTTTTGACTTTATAGGTTTTATCTATTTACTTTTGTGTGTGTGTGTGCTTAGGATTTGTTTCTGGATAACTTTTTATGGGGTTGGTTGAGGTTTTTTGCGTAGAAGGAGGTATCCATGCTGTAAGTGTCACTTTTCTGATATACAGTGTAGTTGTGGCTGCGTTGATTCCACGATATTAGAGAAACAAGGTGGGTGAGGTAATATCTTTTATTGGACAAGAAGAGCTCTGTGTGGCTTGAAAGCTTGTCTCAGCAACAGACATTGGTCCAGTAAAAGATATTACCTCATCCACCTTGTCATTGTTATGATAGAGAGGCTTTTTCAAAGTAGAAGGTTGTTTTGTATTACTTAAAGATGGTCAGATATTGGATTCAACTTAAGAAGTTTACAGGAAACATCCATTATTTATACCTACGTATAATGGACAAAATCCTTTGCTGGTGTAAATCAGCATGGCTCCATTTACTGCTCCAACTCTTTGTTCCCACAGAAACTACTATGACATTACGAAAGACATCACTGTGTACTGGTTAAACCAGGACCCTGATGCTTTGGGCTCCTGGATTCTATTCCTAGCTCTGCCATTGAATTATTCTGTTTTTCATGATTTAACCTATCTTATACCATTGATTAAAAAAGTGAAATAATATACTTTGCTCAATGTCTTTGATGTGAGGATCTCAAATGAGCAATAGCTAATTATGCCTCAGAATACCCATGTGAGCCAAGGAGGAAGGATGGTGGATAACCCACATAATTTCATGCTATTGCTATTCTGATATCACTATGCTTGCTTTTTTTAAAAGTTACTTTATATCTTCCTTTTGGCCTGCCAAAAATGGAACTGTTCTTTACTTTTGTCTGAAATTGCTAACTCTTAGATTTGTAGGTGGAGTATTTACACCCTTTCATGTCTGTCAACCTTAAGGAATAATTCTCCTTTGTTTATCAGAGTTGTGTGAATGTTTAACAGGATTCCAAGAACCAAGGGCTAATACCTGTAAAATCTAGTGCTTGAAGTAGCTATGTTTGCCTCCAAACTGGCATGCTACCATATAGCTCAAAGACTTGTATCACACACTCACTGACTGCACTTGGGTCAGTTACAATATAATAATTGCTTATCCATCCATAATTGTTCACAAGAACTACTTTCACTTAATACACTATATTAACAACCATAACTGAAAAATGTTCTAGACATCGTTTTGGAGTTTGTGAATATCTTCCGCCCATATAAGACTATTTTATAATCACAAGACATTCCAGGATGTGTGTCATTGCCACTTCTGAGAAGGATGAAGTCACTTGACCTTTGGTCTTGTGTTTTCCAGAACACCCGAGGAAAGTAATATCTCATCAGGAGATAGATCCTGTAATGTCTTCTTCCTTAATTACCATTTCTGATTTGCCAAACCATATTAACCCCTAGTTAGCAGGCATACTGTTCTGGCCCTGATGTGCCCAGAATAGGATAACCTTTAAAAATGCTTATTGTTAATATAGACTTACCTGATATATTAGACAATCCCAGAATGAGTGATTTCAATCTGTCCAGTAAATAATATATGTTTTGTACCTGTATGTTATTTGCCTTAAATGTCCTTTATATAACACCAAAATAATAAGTTTAAAAAAAATTAAAGTTGTAATAAAAATCAACAAAAGGCAGGAAACTCCAAGCCCACGAGAAAATTCTCAGGCATGGTCAGTGCTGCTCACCTAATCTTTTTCCTTCTGCTGCTGCCCTATAAACAGCTCATTGAATGTAGGATGGTGACATCAGAATGGGTGGGAGCCCAGGATGAAGGAGCAAGACCAATAGCAGCAGAGGGAAGTTCTTTGAACAGTTACTGAACTTGATGTTCAACAGGCTGCAGACACCAGTGCTAGCACCTGCATCTGCAACACTGCCAGTGGAGTCTCCTCCATGCTATCATGTTCTGCAGCCAATGGAACCTTTGAAAACAATCATGGGGTGGACCATGAGTCAGTACCTGCACCCCTGGACCAGAAGTGTGCATCAGCAGATATACCCTGTTCACTCTACCGCTGTGCAATTGCATGGTAGGGAGAGCAGGTATTTTGGCAATGGGCAATTCCATTACCAGGGAGATTGCACTGATTGGTGTCACTGTTAATAAGTGCAACATGCAATGAAAACAGTTTGCACACTGGCAGTTGGGATGCTTATATTGCTTTTTAATAAATGATCTTTTAATAAAGATTTTGTTTTTCCTCTGGATTGGTGTGGGAGTGCATGGAAAACAATGAAGAAACAGCAAGTTTTTATCCAAAGCTATTAAGAGAGTCTCTCAAGCACTCTTAAAATCACATAAAAGCAACAGCAAACAGAAAAATTGGTACATATACTAACACAACACACAGCATCGCATTTTCCTATGCAACACAAGGATACGGGTACACAAGGCATACCTTACTTCCCTTGCTCTGCTGGAACAAGGTCCAGTGATCAGGGCTGGATTTTCTGATTGCTTGTACCAGGCGGTAAACCAGCAATGTGTTGAACCTACTTTTGGTGAAGCCGTCTCCCTTATCCTCACGTATGTTGTATGGTACGCAGCATGCCCCAACAACAGGAATGGCAGTGGAACACTGGCATTCAAACAGATTTGTGGGTAGCATCATCTTGCCTTCAACTGGCCAAATGCATACTCCACCACCATTCTGCAAATGCTCAGTGTGTGATTAAACCTTCTCCTGTCAGGTGCTCTTACATCAGGGTGTGACTTAATAAGCCAGGGCAGTAGATGGTAGGCTGTGTATCCTAAAATAACAGTGGGCACAGACATCCCATCAATATCCATATTATTTGGGGGGAACAAAGTCTTTATTTTCCAAACAGGTAAATGCCAGACAACCGGAGAACCCTGGTGTTATGCACCCTGACAGCACATCTCACATTGGTGTTCATTAACTTGCCTTATAGTCAACCATAGCCTGCATAATGATCGAGTAGTGACCTTTCTAGTTGTCATATTCATGTGTGCCTTCTGGGTGGCAAAGAACAAAAACATGTATGCTGTTGATTGTCCCAGCCACAATTCAGGAACCCCATTCTCTCAAAGCCAGCTATTATTTTGGGAATATTAACAATGTCCACCACTCATGAGTAAACCACCACAGTAATTTCCTCAGAAACCTCCTTTACCACAGCACCAAGTGTTGGCTTGCCAACAGCAAACTGGTTGGCCACCAACGTGTAGCAATCTGAGATAGTCAGCATTGAGATGGCAATAGCAACAGGCTTCATGACTGCTAGGGCCTCTCACTGGAGGTTCAGGACAATCTCCTTGCACAACTCCATGAAGATGACCTTTTTCATGAGGAATTTCTGGAGCCACTGCTGATCATTCCAGATCTGCATCACAATAGAGTCCCAACGCTCTGTACCAATGGTCCTGCACCAGAATCACTGGTCTGCATAGAGGGAATGCACATTTATCACAGATTGTATCAACTGTTTAGATTCTGCCACGTGAGCACACAGCCTACATGATCTCAGAGATTCATAGATTGCAAGGCCAATAAGGGACCATTGTGATCATCTAGTTTAATTTCATGTATAACACAGGTCATAGAATTTCCCCCAAAATAATTCCTAGAGCATATCTTTTAGCAAAGCATCCAATTTTAATTTAAAAAAGGTCAGTGATGGAGAATCTACCACAACCCTTGGTAAATTGCTCCAATGGTTAATTACTCTCACTGTTAAAATGTATTTATTTTAAAATGTATTTATTTCCTTATTTACAATCTGAATTTATCTAGGTTTAACTTCCAGCCACTAGATCATATTATTCTTTTCTCTGCTAGCCCCCATTATAAAATATTTGTACCCTCATAGGTACTTATAGACAGTAATCAAGTCACCCTTAATCTTCACTTTGTTAAGCTAAATAGATTTAGCTCTTTGAGTCTATCACTATAAGGTTTGTTTTCGAATCCTTTAATTATTCTCATGGTTCTCCTTTGAACCCTCTCCAATTTATCAACATCCTTCCTGTAATGTAGACACCAGAACTGGAAACAGTATTCCAGCAGCAGTCGCAGTGCCAAATACAGAGGCAAAATAACCTCTCTACTTCTAGTTGAGATTGTCCTGTTTATGTAAGCCAAGGATTGCATTAGTCCTTCTGGCCACAGCATCATACTGGGAGCTGTAGCCTGATTTTGGGTGTTTAGTAATTTGAATGTTATAGGCTCACCAATTGATCTGATCAGAAGATAATGAGGTTCTTGTCTCAGAATCAGGCTCCAGAAGAGTTTTATAGGGACCCGAAGTGCATGACAGGAATGCTCACAGTGATAGCCAAATTTGGATAATTTTATAAGCTTTTATTAAAGTAATATAAAATGATAGACAAATGACTGATTACGAGAAAATGAATAATCACATGGATAATGGATAGAATTACAGTCTTATTTTAGAGACCAATGTGATATATATATTTCTACGGTATGCTTTGGATTAATATACTCACACCCTTCCTGATGACCTGGTTGAAAGAGATGTCCGGTTCCTCAACTCTTGAGTAGAGGGGTGGAGTAGGCAATGCTTGAGGGCTAAGAGCTATAAGGCTAAGATTAATACTACAAATACTACTACTTATAAACTAAGGAATCTTAATACACTAACTAAAAGAAACTTCAAGAAGGAATAGCTGATGATTGCCCTAAGTAACATGATTTGCCCCTTCTTATACCTTGAGCAATATGGGTCCTCCTTCTAAGTCCAAACTTGGATTCTTCACCCCCAAATTATTAGGGTACACTTATTCTATAGGCTGGCAGGTTTGTGCGTATTAATGACATATCCACATCCTTTCCGGACGGTTCCAGATGGTTCGTTTATTTCACCTTTGTTATTTCTGGCCCTTTTTGTGGGTTCTGTGGTGTATCTGTGAAGTTTACTCGGAGCATAACCTGAGACAATCCCCCCTGTTTTGATGCCTCCTGACTTATCTAGGGTAAAGGTTATAACCATATACGTCTTATTCTTTAACTCATCATTACTCATCTGGGCCAAAGGTCCTGAACATATGTATGCTAACTGCCTTTGCTTTCATACAGGATATAGCCTGTAAGGTACCTTGCATTACAGCTATAATACTTTAATATGAATCTATGATTCTATTGTAATAAAACAACAATACTTAAATCTGTAAGGAAAGATATATATATATATTTGTTAAGCTAAATAGATTTAGCTCTTTAAGTCTACCACTATAAGGTTTGTTTTCGAATCCTTTAATTATTCTCATGGTTCTCCTTTGAACCCTCTCCAATTTATCAACATTCTTCCTGTAATGTAGACACCAGAACTGGAAACAGAATTCCAGCAGCTATATATATATATGCAAGCAAGCAGGCTAGTCCTATAGGAAGCTCATGTTCAGCTGATTATCCACCACAACCCCTGAGTCTTTTTCAGAGTCACTGCTTCCCAGGATACAGCTTTGTATTCCTTGTTCCTAAATTTATAACTTTACATTTGGCCATATTAAAACACATATTTTTTGCTCTCAGCCAGCTTACCAAGTGATCCAGTTTGCTCTTTATCAATGACCTGTCCTCTACATTATTTACCAGAGAGATAGGCTCGTAAACAGAACATTTTAATGATTACTATTCTCTCACTAACAATGAAGCTATTAGACCCATTTTGGATTATTTAATTTTGCAAATTAATGAACACATGAACAAATACAGTAATAAAATAAAGGAGACTGCCTCATAAATTGTTTTTCACTTATTTCAGCACGTGTACTTTAGTTCTAATACTTTTGATGGCAGTATCTTCCAGGTGCTATTAGGCTGCTCTCTCCATCAAGCAATGGACCTGAAGTATGCAGAAGATCTTAGAGGAGTTCTTGCATCTGTTTATAGTGCATGAGCCCAGGTTGAAGGTGGAAGGATTCAATGTCTGCAGTGGGTTTTGCTGAAGGACTAGAAATGTACACATACAACCTGCTCCTCCTGTGTTCAATTACTACCCTGTTTTTGATGTATGAGAGTGGTGAGTTGTGATATGTGGAGGTGACAAAAATGGAGATCAGCAAATTCAAACAGTGCACTTGGTAGACCCATGAAATATTGTATTAGGAATGGGGCACTGTCAAAGAATGAAAAGAGCCATTGAGAGGGGTTCAAGTTCCAGCGCTGGTCTTATCTGGTTTCCTCATAGATCAAGGGAATACTGGGACTTGTAGTCCAGGATTCATTGGAATTGTAGGCCTGAAAGCAAGGGTACAAAGGCAGATAAGATAGGGGGAGCAAAGAACAGCTTGTGGCTTTCTCCACCCACAGACCCTGGAAGGAACTATTGGAGGAACTGCGTGAAGGGAAACCTAGTAGGAGACTGTGTCCCCCAGAAAGGACAAAGAACTCTGGAGCAAGACGGAGAAGTTCGCTTTCATTCCCCTGAGTCAAAAGAGATGAAGGATGCATAAGTCTTGGAAGAAAACCAGTAGCTCTGACAGACACAGAATAAGGTTTGTAGTTTGTGTTGAACTTTTCGTTACCTTTCAAATGGAGAACTACTTGGTTTAGCCTGAGGGCTGTACAAGCAGTGGGGAACCAAGGCACAGAAAAAGGAAATTGAGC
This sequence comes from Emydura macquarii macquarii, assembly GCF_026122565.2. Classification (NCBI taxonomy): domain Eukaryota; kingdom Metazoa; phylum Chordata; order Testudines; family Chelidae; genus Emydura; species Emydura macquarii. Next base: position 11,962,748 of record NW_027130520.1, on the reverse strand, counting down.
AATGGCTTACACCTGATATCAGTGAGGTAAGCAGCCCTCTCCCAGACATTTAAAATGGTGGTTTTCCAAATCCCCTTAACAGGAGCACTGTGGCAAATAAGCATACAAGAGAGAGAAAGATATGTGACTATGTTTTGCAAATACAACTGTGCACATATGACAGAAGAAATGGAGATTGAGGTGTGCTAAACCAATACATCTGATTTTAATTACTTTTTTTTCTGATTCTCTCAATCAGGAAAGATATAAATATAAGGGCCATGTATGTAGTCATGTTTTTATTCATGAAAAAAAGAAGAAAAGAAAAGGCTGTCCTAAAATTCCCTTATTCTGCTTATCTCCTGATAGTGTGCATGCACACGCGCACGCATACTTGCTTGTTTGGTTTCCTCCCTGCCACTCACCCCCAAAATAAATGTTTTAATGAATTAATGAGGCTCTCTGATTGTTTTATCAAGATAAGTCATCCAATCAAGTAACAAAAATAATGGCATGTGACTTAGGTGACCAATCACACAATTTGAATTCTAAATTTCAAATATCAAATTAATACTTAAGATCTGAGCTTTACCACAGGCTGATTTTTATTTATTTATTTATTTATTTATTTATTTATTTAACACTTGACACATTTTTATTAGAAAAAAAACATGATACTTGCTTTGGGGAAAACATGTGATGAGAAAAGCATTACATTTACTGAATAAATTATGTTGTCAACTATGATTGTTTAGCTGGCTATAACCCTAAACATATAATACAATTGTAGCAATCTGAGACCTCCCTGCAGCACTCTGCTATCAAAACTTCAAACCATTGTATCTTCTTTCTGGTATAAATTATTGGATTTTCAAATTGTCAAATGAAAAGTATTTTTATTTATTGCAGCCTTGGACTGGAACATGCTCAGTTGCTCTGTGGGATATGAGTCACACGTAGGAGTTATACAGGGCTAGAACTTATTCAGTACAGATGGAATATTCAGAGACTTTAGCAGCCAGACACTCACCAGTCTCTAATGAACATGTGCAAAGTGAGATCTTTTTTCAGAAGTTCATAATTCTGCCAAATTTGGGTAGTTTTTCACAGGAACAACAAAAGGCGCATCCTGACACTCGAACAACCCCTTCCCTGCCAATTTCAAGTCCCTGCTCCAAAGCATGGAGGCATTACAGCTTCACAAAATATCCTTTACAACTAATTCATTAAGATGGCCAAAAGAACATGTTTGTCCATAATCTCATTCTCAGAAATGACATTTTTGCTGAAACTTTGCTCTCTCGTAACAGCATTGGTGCATGTATATATTTATAATTATTGTCTGTACCTATATGTAGACATACTATATATTTCCCAATGCACTTTTCTGTTGTTTTAAAACAAATGGCTCTTTTACAGTGGCTTACAGCTAGTCAGGTGGGGTTGGTTAAGTAAAGATACCCACAGATGGACAGATGTGATTGATGTGATTGTAAAAAGTGGTTGGTTGATTGGTTGATTGGCTGGTTTAAAACCTTTCTCTTTTAAGGTCTAGGTAGAATAGTACTAGACTTTTTCAGCTGTAGCCCCCAACTTAAACATGGTTCACTTAGCCAAATCCAACAGGAAGAAGGAACAAAGCCTACCCTTGGCCCAGTCTCTTTACAGCTGCAGCCCTCTCCCTAGAGTTCCTTACTCCCCATCCTCTCAACCAGATTTGCCCTTTTCAAATATGCTGGGGAATTAGCTAACAGCTGGGTCAGCTACTCTGCACATCCTTTTATTTAGAGTGGGTAACTCTAGGAAGGCTAACTCCCATCTATCATGAGAATGGGTGTATAGATCCTGTCACATTGCAATCCTTCCAAAAAATATTAATTCATTTGAAAAGCTTCTGTAATGGCCAAAAGAAGATACTGTCACCAGAAGCTGTTGCTTACGTACATGTATTACCTAGTGTGAATCATTCTTGGCTGTATACACAAATAAACCGCCTGTAATTGCTTTAATAATTCTCAAATAAAAAATGATATAGCTGTGGACAGCTATAAATAACCGAAATGAAACACATTATTTGCACCATGCTTTCACATGCACTTGTTTAGTTCTTTTGCTGCTAACTTAAAACATGTGTCTCTATGGAAGTAGAGCATTCCACTGCAACAAACACAGTTCTAGAAGTGACCCACATATTAAATGACAACATTTGACAAGTTTTAGCAGTTAATTTCTGGGAGAGAGTAGACTGTGGTTATAATCAGTGTAAACGAAAAAATGTGTACCTTTATAAACCTTGGGTTTAAACAAAACATCTGTACTGAATAATGTTTATAGAACAGCACTGTAGCCAACCACCATACCATATGATAATGGTGTGTTTCTAACAATCCCAATTTCCATCTCTATCCCCAAAATCAGATCCAGACCATCCCCACTGGTATGAATTCCATTGTAAACCAACTGGGATAGTTCCATGGCTACAGTGGACGTCACATGACTCTGAGTAAACCTGAGATGTTGTCAGCTTAGGCATGGAAGATGCCTTTAACAAGAGACACTCAGGGATTTCAATAACTGATGAAATTAGTAAAATTGGATAGGAATTAAGGTGAGAATTAGAGTGGTGTGTAAGCTACAAGAAATTTCAGACTTGTATCTTTTATGAAATGTGAATGTTCAGCAGGATGTAAAGTCACTGACAGCAGCTGGGCTAGTGCTTGGCAGGATGTGGGCAGTTGCGCCTCATGGTTAGAGCAGGACTGAGTAGCCAAAAATAGGAGCCCACAGTCAGAGGTCAAATGGCAGAGCCAAGGGTCAGACCTTGAGTCAGAAATCAGGAATCAGAGATGAGACTCAGAGTCGTGTTAGCTGGAGTGAAGTGAGAAAGGAGCAGAGGCAGGGGCAGGATTAGCACATCTAAGGGCAAATGCTTTGAGCAGCCTGTAGATATGAGCTCAAGAGCTGGTCTGCTGACTCTTCCCACCAATCAGGCAGCGTAGCCAATCAGACAACCTACTACAGCCCAGCTGTTCTCATTAGGTTGCCTAGAGACCAGCTCTCCTCCAGGTCCTGCTTCCTGATAGCGCTGGTCAGATCTCAAAGCATACAGTATCCCATATTTGGATGCTTATCTAAACTTTATTATAATCTCTTGAGTTTGTACAGTCTCATTGGACAATGGGCAAGTTTTTAAGATAATAACCGATAAACAGCAACTTAAAAAAAAAGAGAGTTAGAAAAAATCATGTACAATAGTAGCTTACAATATTTTTTTAATTAGCATGCGTGATTAAACAGGTTTTTCTGGACTCATGTCTTTTATTAAGTCTTACAAAGTTAGTAAGATAATGTACAAATAGTGAGAGAATAGGAACAGAGGCAATTAGATTAATGAATTCAGGGATAATAACAGACAAATGGAGATTTAAAAGTCACAAAGAAAGCAACAAACTTCTACTTAAATACACAGCAAAATCTGAAGAAAAACCTCAACCACTCACAGTAAATGCAAAAGAAAAACAGTTAAAGCTCAAAAGACTTGGAAATATATGACCACTTCTGACACATTTTTCATAGATTTTTAAGGCCAGAAGGAGTCATTAGATCATTTCATCTGGCCTCTATTTGCTTACACATTCTTGTTTTTCTACCAACTTTTTTTCAAACCAGATTTTAATGTTCAGAGAACCTCCTGCGACAGGTTTTCTTCCTTTTATCTGATACAGTGTAACCAGTGAATTTCTCTGACGCTCTGCAAGTTCATGAAATGAAATGCTTTGCCACATTCATCCTTGATTTCACAATTGCACAGTTAATTTGCTGAGCAGAGTCTGGCATTATGATGTTTACTTTTCAGTCCAGTATAAATGTGAATTATTCCCATTATTTACCTGACTTTCATTTCATGCTGTTTGCCTGTGGCATCATGGCACCTGGAAAATATACAAATATCCACGAGAAAACCACATGATCAGAACAGTCTGGGTTTTTGTTCTGTGATTGTTAGCCAGCACCTAGCATATTACATATTACGTTACATTACAGTGTGAGTCACTTACAAAGGTACATCTGTACCTTAGTACAGAGTTGAAAAGGTATTTTTAAATATGCCAAGATGGAAATTATTGTCTAGTTTCTTAAAAAGGGACGCTTTTAGCCTGAAAGATTTTGTATTGACATCTATATATTTGTTTAATAAAAAGTGTCTTAATCTACATGATCCACTACAGTATAATATAAGAACTCTCCTTGCATTTAGGGACAGCATTAGTAACTGGTAAAATCCTTCCAAATTCTGGATGGAGCCAGAGTTTTTGCGGATTTTTTTACCCATTATGTGAAAATTGAAGTTACACACTGTACCTCATCATTCATGAAAAGAACCAGTATGCGCACTCTAAGCAACAACTAAAGCAAACTGAAGTGACTTTGTGGGTGGAGTTTTATCCTTCAATGCGCAAGGTGAATTTTGGTTGAGAAATTACATAGGAGATCAAGATTTTTTCTTTCTGATAAAGGCTGCAACATCTGACTATATGGCATCCTCATACAGAGCTTTCTGTTGTTAAACACATTCCAACCACAGAAGACCTGAATTCTGTAAAGTAAGTGGGTGTGCCACCATTCTGTGAATCCATTACATTTTTCTTTTAATATTTTGTGCCATTATTTCATTAATTTTACTTAGCCACATGTGTTATGTGGAATACTGTCTGTATGCCATGGCAGTTGAGTGTCTGGCACACACTTTTGACAGCTGTTTTGAAGTTGAGAATATGAAATGTGCTACATATGGTGATGCTGATGTTGGAGAGGAGACAGTGGAAAAGTCCAATTTCTCTTTAGGGACTCCTCGGAAGGATTTACAGTATTTAACCCTCTTATTCTGCAAAGGGACTCCATAAGCATTCGCCCATGCAGATATTTTTGCAAAATCAGAGCCAGAGACTATCTGGCTGTGACCCAAAGCACCCCTATATTCACACCCTCCACGCTACTGTAATAATCTTTGTATAAATATGGCTTGTGAGGTACCATTTGAAAACTAATAATTTGCTTGTTGATATTGTGATGAAATATCTGTGGCAACAATATATGTAAAGTTATGAATTCCCCCTGTAAAATGTTACCTGTTCAAAACCACACAGCCCTGCATAGGCAAAAGTTTGTTAAATAAGCCTATCCTAAACAAAGAAATGTGTGTTTACCTAATTTACATATAAGTAGTAAACAGGGCCATCAAGACATCAGGAGGAAGAGATGGCAGGAAACGGAACAATTTGTATTTCAGCAAACACAAGTCAGAGAAAAAACAACCTGGATCCTCCTTGACCACCAGACTCCATGTTGCCTTCCTCACTGCTTGAATACACTTTGAAGGTTAACCTTCAGAATAATCCACTTCAAACATTCAATGGACCATAAAAGAACTTAGGGTTTTCTACCCCTTTATCTCTTTCACCTAAGAAGACAAAAGCAACAGCACCTTCACTCCTCTAGAAGAGATCCTGATCAAGGAGTGTCAGTCACCATCTTGCTGGAAGGATGTGGGTGAGAAAGGCCCATCTTGAACAAAGCCTTAAACCAAAACTTGCTAGATTAAGTTTTAGACTTCTCGGTGTGTGTTTTCACTTTTATTTGCTTGTAACCATTTCTAACGTTATCTCTTATACTTGAATTCACTTAAAATCCTATCTTCTTTTGTTAATGAACTTACTTTACTATTAATCTAAACCAGCGCTGTGTTTGCACTAAAATGAATGTCAACTCTGGTTAATGTGGCAAATTGGTGTTTTGTGTCCTTAAGGGAGCAAACAAACCATATTATTTCTCTGAAGTGTCCAGGGAGAGGGCTGGACACTGCAGAGAATACAGTTTCAGGAAAATTTGGGATTGAGAGTGTGTTGGCATCACTGTGCAAGTAGAAACCAAGGCTGGTGGAAAAGCCAGTGTGAGGCTGTAGGTAGGCTACTGTGGTCAGAGCTGCTGAACCAAGGCTGTATAACACCCACAGACATTGGGATGTGACCTGCATGCTGGTAGGCTGGTTGTGAGTGGCCCAGGTTGGGAGCTACAACAGCAAACAACATTGTGACGCATCAAAGGTTACAGGGCAGGCAGTGCCACAAACCCTCACTGGTCTGAATTGCACCTCAGAATATGATAATGGCACATTATGTGATATTAGAGGGAAGCATGTTTAATGACCACTCAAGGGACTGACAAAAATTGTTTGCTTAAAACTGACCTGCAAAGGAAAAAAGCTAGGCTTGTACCCTGTGCTTTGTATTGATTTCTTTAACTTGTTTTCTTTGGTTGCTATTGATATTAGAGTATCCATGAATGCCCTGACAGATTGTATGTATGACTGGAGAACTGATAGAATTGTAATATTACTGACATCAAGAAAGTGAAATCTGATTAACTGGGAGGGATAATATCCGGGGTCTTTTCATTCAGACTGTTGAAAACTCTGTCTTTTTTTGGGGAAAAAAGTTCTCTTCAGTAAGGATTCCATACCTTGTCCCCTCAGATTCCCAGTCCACATGTCTAAGTCATCCAAAAAAGTACTTCAGAAAGCAGAGGAAAAACACACCTTAACATCCCTAATATTTGTAAGAAGAATGAAACCTCCAACCTTTCAGGTCTTCGTCATTCTTCATAAAGCAGCAAGAAGGGGCATAAATCATTTCCCCCTCTTTTTAATGGAGATTGCCTTGTAACGAAGTGGAGCAGAAGTGCACTCATTTGTTTATAGTCTGAGCAATATCTAAAAAAACCCAATGAAGTTGCTCATTGAAGATGGATATTATATTTGAATAATAGCCTGAGCAAGGTCTGAATGAACTCTCCCCTGACATCTAGTAGTGAACTGGAGGAAAAGACTTCAGGAGCAGACTGTATTTGCATGGACTCACCTACTCTGCCTAGGTGCTCAGCAGACAGAGCTGCTTTGCTGAAGTGATCAGTTTTGGCTGTTTCTGAGTTACAATTCACTTGAATGCAGGGATAATGAAGTGTGTTCCTTATTGTATGAGTAAAGGGCAGCAGAACTGTGCTTAGCATGCTCTGATTGAAGGGGTCACCCTAAACTGAATCTCACTTGCTAAGCAGAGCATAGGGATGTCAAACCCCAGTTAAAATGAGAAGGGAATGGTGGTTAGATGTTTTCATTTGATGATGTGGTTGTTGTTTTAAGAGTCCTAGATTCTTCTGAGTGTTTAAAGTTAGAGCTGATGGGTCTCCATTGAGAGTCTTTGTTTCTGTTAAATGATTGCTAGAACTGAAATCACTGCTGAAAAGGTCTAGGGATAAGCCTTAGATCTGGCATTGCAGTGAAACACAATGAAGAGGCAGCAGCAGAGAGGGGCTCCCTAATCTCTAGTGAAATCACTCAGAGCTGGGGTAAGTGGCTGAATTTCAGAGTTTGGCATTGCAGAAGTGGCAGTGAGCAGCAAGCAGCAGCAGTGATAATACTGGCAGAGCTGAGCGGTGGCAGAAATAACAGTGAGAGGACAGCAGTGGCAGAGTTAGCAGCAGCGATGACTGGTGGCAGAGTACAGCAGCAAGTGGCGGCTGAAATAGGAGCAGCAGTGAATCAGTTGCAAAGGAGGCACTGAGCCAGTTGCAGTGGAGCCATTGCTTGTCCCCCCCCACACCCTTTCGGGGGTTGGAAGAAGACCAAATTAATGCACTTCTGAATCTTGGGTCTTCACTGTCCAAGGCCAACCAACTGTGAGTGGGGTGCCACTGAGGGCAAGGGGAGAGGTTGTTAAAGGGACATTTGTTCATCTGACTTTCACACTGCAAGGTGAGAAATTGGGGCAAAGATCACTGCCCAGTGTGGTGGGTGTTTGCTAACAGTTACATGCTTTTGAATTGTGGTTGTGGTGTTTTCCCAAATTAATGCTGGGTTCCCTTTCCGTTTTAATAAAAGTTTTCTTTTGTTATACAGAGATTTGGGGCTTGTGCGTGGGGAAATATTGCCTCTTGACACCCGGGGGTTGTCAGTTTTCCCAGATTACTGGGTGGGGACTTGAGCTGGTTAGTTTTATATTGTTCAGAGGAACCCCTAGATATTGAACCTGGCCCTTGCTGCTGCTAACTCCACCTGACAGAAAGGTTACAATAGTGTGGATTAGAACTGTAGGCCCCAATCCTGCAAACATGTATGCTTGTGCTTAATTTAAGGTATGCCAAGTACTGTGGCTTCTTCTTGTTGCTGAAGAAATACAGAATGGTAAAAGTACTTCCCTGGAGCCAGAGTACCCAGTACCTTTTATAATATATGGGAAGAAAAAAAGGAAGGAAACCAGCTCTGCCGGGTGCATTATGCAGTTGGTTTCTTCTTCTCTATCTCTCTGTCTGGGGCTACATGCATATTTTTATGGCTTTTGCCATTACTGATGCATTGCTTCATCTCAGACCTGAACAAAGCCCTGATTATGAATCCCTTGTACACTGGATCTGAAGCTGAATCCAAAACGTGTGACTCAGGTCCATGTCTCCACCATTCCATAATCAGAGAGGTGGGTCTGAGAGCTCCATTGCTTAACGTATGCGACTAATAGCTCCATGTGTAGAGAGTGAATGTGCCTTTTCTAGGTATTAACATTAGATATGGTGGCCAGAAGATAAGTGTCAAAGCACAGAGGAAGTCGCTGGTCATCCTTATTGTTGTGTAAACTTAAATTTTATTGTCAGGCTTCCTGGCAGCAGGCAGGCTAAGAATTCCACAGATGAATTTGTTAGGGGATGGCAATATGAAAGCTGGCATTAAGCTGTCAGTTAGCAATAGCTCTGTCGAATACGGGTGTGAGGTGACTGACTGTAGATTTCAGAATGATATCATTTTTTATCTCACATTATTAAATAAAATTCTCTAAGTCTTGCTTATTTAGCAGAATTCAGATCTAAGAAGGCACCTCATCATAGCTTCCTATAACCAGGAACAAAGAAGAGCAGAAGTCCAGTAGGGACTTGGGATACACTTAGATACTATGGTGATAACTGCTATAGAAAACCCTAAGATGTCTGCTTGTTGACTTTGTCTCTATGCTTGAAAAAGTGACCTCTAGTGAGCACTTCATTCTATGGACCCAGGCACAGTATCATACTGTTGGTCCCTCTCAGTCTCTTGGCCATGTCTTCATTGGATGTAAATTGGCATAGTTCTATTGAAGCCTAACTTACATGAGTTGATAAACTGGCCATCAAGATAAATTTCCACTCTGTGATGTGTTGACGACCATGTTTAGAATTGCAAGCTAATACTTGTAGAGCGTGTGAGGGAGAGAGGAGCATTCCCTGATCCTACTTGCAGGCCAGGGGGCTCTATAAGGAAGCTTGTGATCAAAGTCAGTCTGCAGAAAGACAGCCTCAAGTGAGTGAAGATGAGATGTGCCTCTCTGTTTTAGAGAGCAGCCTGATTTGTCTCTCTCTGTTCTTGCTTTCTTATGTGTTAGTGTTCTAAATCCTAAGTAATGAAGTAATGTTATATTGCAATCTTCCAGCAAAAGTATTTTATATGTTTACCTAATTTTTCTGTGTGTATGCCTTGAACATAGCAACTACAGTCAACATTCACGCACGTCAATGTGTTGTATATACATATTACACATAGGGCAATGGAGCCCAGGACCTACAGATGTGTCAACAATGCTAAACCTCCTTTTGAAGGTCCTATAAAGTATAACTAGACAGCAAAACATAAATGTTCATATTTTCTCAGAGAGTCTGAAATTCTATCCATTCCAGCACAGAGAAATGTGCAGCATCAACAAAATCAGTCTCTCCATTTGAAAGAAAATATTAATGTTTCTGCTGATGTACCCGTTTTCCCCAGGCTTTCTCCATCTTCAGATGTTCTTAATAGAGTTCTGACACTCAGTCTAATCAATCCATATTAAAGAAGCAGCAATAGGACTTGATATTACTTTTGGAAAATTACACAGTTTAAGTGTTAGGTTGGGCATCTGCCACAGGGTTATTTTGCATTAAGTGAAAGCGGTTGGTAAGGGAAAAAAAGTTTGACCTAAGAAAACTTCAAACTAGTCAGCTAGCTTCATTCACTTTGCGTACTTTGTGCTGTAATTTGAAGTGAAACTCATTACCAGATAAGATTCCTGTCTATTGATGGTAGGGGATTTTTTTAAACAACCACCACTACCCTGCTTCATATGTTATATAAATGTCAAGAAAAAATCTGAATTTGCTACTTATACCCTAATGGCCTATTCATATGAATATCTCCCATATTCAATGTGGCTTTAAAATATTAAATAGTACTTCCTACTTGTAGAAGCTGGTGAGGTTTCACTTGGAGAAGCATCAGCCAACTGGTGGTTGGGTGGTCTGGCATTTACTGGACACCCAGATTTACATGCTTTCCAGAAAGACTGTGATTTAATTGTGTCTATTTCATTTTTGATTCTGAACAGTAAACCATTATTGTATACTGCTCAGGGGATAATTGCAACCCTATAAGCCTCGGTATGATATAGTCAATATAATACAAGCCTCAATTATAATTTTAAAGATTGACATTTAAAATGACACTGTGTACATTTAAAAAAAATATTTACATATTACACCACTATGAATATACACTACTTTGTGGTAACCAGAAGGTTTTATAACCATTAGTTATTCACCATGGATTTACAGAAAAATAGGTCAATCCCTTGTCCTTTACAATTTACCTCCAATGGACACTTTTACTATTTTTCCTGCTCAGTTGGGTTTTTTTAACCATTTATTTCCAGCAGCATTTGTCATACATCTTAACTTTGTGTGTTGTCTAAATTTATCTAAATTATAGATATTTAAAATTATGAAAGGCAAACTGGAAAGAAAAAGCTTAAAATTTTATGCTTATACATTTTCTGAACAAAACTGCCAATGTCATTCAGTTGAAAATGTGAAGTTCCTAGGGCACTTGAGGGCCTGAAAAAGGAAATCATCTGTAACAGGTTCATCTAGTACTATTTTAAGGACTTAGGGTGGGCTTTTCAAAAGTACCAAAGTGCTTGTGTACCTGGAGTTGTTCCTGATTAACTCCATGTGTGAACATTCTTATTCCAGAATAAGAATAATTTGTCCTTGTTTAGCTGAAGCCACTTTGAAATCAATGGGAGTTAGGTGCCTAAAAGTCTTTGAAGATCTGGCCCTGAGTGATTTAGCAGTAGTTTTATGTAAATAACTGATTTTTTGGTTCATTGGCTGAGCCACAGCGTACCGTTAGGATCGGGGGGGGAGGGGTGGGGGTGGGGGAGAGAAGCCATGTTAATTTCTAATGGCGGGAAAAATGGTCAGGATGCATCAAACAACTTACTATCCACCATTAGGTTGATAGCGGGCAGTCACGTATCAGGAAATAAGATATGACTCTCTCAAATCATATCAGTATTGGTGGGACCAGAAGGGGGCAGTCAAGACACATCCCTTGGGATCTAATAAAACTCCTGCGGCAGGGGGGGACAGTGCTTCAGATGACCCAGACATTGACTGTCTCTGATAGCCCACCGAAGCTTGTCAGACCCGGCTTATGTTGTAAGCTGGCGCGGTGATTGGGTGAGTCGTCTCTAGATGCGTTTTGTATTTCCCCTTTCCCTAAATAAAGGTTTTCTTTGCATAAGTCTTGCCTGTTGTATTCCATCCTCCGGACCACATTGGCTCTGCCAAAAAATAAAATTAAAAAAATTAAATTTTGAGTCAGCCCAAAACATTTTTAATTTTTTTTTTTTGGCCAATTGAAAAGTACAAAAAAAAAGTGTTTGACCCAAAACAATATTTTTTTGGTTGAAACAAATCAGCAAATTTGACACAAACTTGTGAAATATTTCAGTCAACCCAAATTTGGATATTTTCAGTGAAAAAGAGTTTTGGATAACAAATTTCACTCAGCTCTACCTAGCAGGACTAGTTGCACTGACTTTCAGTGGTATTTGTTCTTAGGTGTCTTTGAAAATCCCACCCAGAATATAATTCTCTATAAATTATATGAAAGATAATGGCCAAGATTTTCAAAATCTTGATTTTTGGTGCCTGAATTTTGGCAAGGGCAATTTAAGACACCTTAGATTATTTTAGATTACCAGAAACTGGGTGATCAGCACTTTATGATAATCAAGCCCCTTTTAGGTCTAAAGCTGGGCACTCAAAACCACAGTCATTTTTGAAAACCTTGGCTAACAGTAATAATATTTAACACTTGCACAGTGCTTCAACAGTTGGGTTTTCAAAAGCCATCAGTACTGTCCTAAATCTGATTCCACTGAAATAAAGCCTTGAATTTAGTGGGAGCATATTTAGGCTCTGTCTGAGTTTCCCAGTGTGCAAACATTAAGTAATGCTTATAATAAGTCTATGAGGTAGGTGGATAAGTAGTATTATTCCCATTTTACGGAAGGGGAAATTGAGCCAGAAACCTGGAGTGGTTTGCCCAGGTTACTCAGCAAGTCATTGTCCAAGCCCTGCTTAGAACTTTGGAGTTCCTGTATCCCAACACTATGCTTATTCCTATAGATGGCGCAATCACCAGTTTTGCCTCTCCCCACCCTCCCTTCTGTAAAAATAGAGAGAGAAGAGGGCCAGGGAACCAAAAAAAAATGAAAAATGGTTTTTTGTTTTTTTTATTTGAATGTGTTTATTTGTACTTTTAGATCTGTTCCATCATAACAAAGCAAAAAAGACAAGCACAGTCTAAAGAAAATCCATAAATCCTTTGTGTGAAGCTTTTTCACTCCAGCCACCAGCCAAATAGCTATTAGTATGAAGTTAAACTGGGGTGACCTATCCTGAGAAAAAACTGCCATTTTAACCTACATTTGAAAGGAACATCTGCCTCTGAACCAGGACACAATGGGGTAATGATTTTTTCCATTCAAATGTCCTTCAGTGCTGAGGACCTGATTTTCAGAAGAGCTGAGCCCTCACATGTGTTTGAACTCTTGAACATGAATTATTACTCTGTCAACTAAGTGACATAGAGTGTCTTCATTATGTCTAATTCCATGTAGATTTCATGACCTAACATTTCATTTTCCATAAAAATAGTAACTTAGAGCTTTCAGTAGACTCCATTTCAATTCTCTCCAGTTGCTGTTGTAACCCTTCTGCCAGACAGAGTCGGCAGCAGCAAAGGGCCGGGTTCTATATCTAGGGGTCCCTGTCAATGATACCACACCAAACTGGATCAAGCCCCCACTCAGTCACCTGGGAAATCACACACTATCCCCTGGGCGCCCCAAAGGGCAATACTTCCCCTCTTGCGAGCAGAGTCTGAGTGTAGAAAGTAAACCTTTTAATAACAGAAGGGAAGTAACACAGCACTGATTTGGGAAACAGTGTAAACAGAATTCATGAACTCAATGAGCCAAACCCATCCCAGAGTACGGGGCATGTCCTTCGCCTCTCCCTTCTTGCTTTCCCCTGTACTGACCATCGTAGTTGCAATGTCCACCTCTCGGTTGGGGCTCAGCCAGTTCCCCTCTACAGGCTCCTGCCAGATGCAGGCTTGACCAAGCCTCCTCTGCTGCTGCCTCCTGCCACCTCTGGGCCTCACTGAGTCCCCGCTCCTGGCTCCTGCCATCTGCTGGCACTAACCGCTCCTGGCTCCTGCAGTCTGCCGGCACCAACTGCTCCTGGCTCCCACCATCTGCTGGCCCCCCTCTGTCTACAGATGCTAACCGATCCTGGCATCTGCAGGCACTGACTGCTCCTGGCTCACGTGCAACCCTTTCAGCTGCTGAGCACTGAGCTGCTGAGTGACACTCAGACCTTGCTTACACTGTTAATACATTTTGTTTTGCCCAGTGATGACTTTTCTCACTGAAAGGCAGCCAGTAGTCTTTCCTAGGTCTTGGAAGATAATATATTAGAGCAGAGATCCAACACCAGAAACAAAATCAGTGGAGGAAACATGAAGAATTCTAAGATTTGGAGCCAAAGGGAACAATACTCTTCATCTGGCTACTACATGCCAAACTTTCTAAAAGTAAAAACTTGTGGGTTCTCTCACTCTTTTATACGCCATGATTTAACAAATTGCTGTCTTCAAAATGAAGCAAAAAAACAAACAAACAAAAAGTCCACTTTGATAAATCATTTCAGCTTCCAGCTTCCATTGCAGCTGCTCTTTCTGCCATTGAATAATAGATATCAGAATGCATTATGTTTCATTAAACATGATGCCTTGCCTGGAATAGTCACATCTGCGTCAGAAGTTAATGAAATGATTGTTAAATCATTTACTGATTAAAACATTTAAATTTAGAATCACAGAAGATTAGGGTTGGAAGGGACCTCAGGAGGTCATCTAATCCAACCCCCTGCTCAAAACAGGACCAACCCCAACTAAATCATCCCAGCCAGGGCTTTGTCATGCATCTTGCTCTCCTTCCCTCCCCACTGTCCCTTTTTAGGTGCCTTGTCATTATTGCTAGTTACAAAGAATGAATTTGCTTTCCAGAAACACTCAAGTCTTATTTAGTAGCATATGGAGTCATCCACAATAAGTCAGCACCTTATTTTGGATGTTGGTCCATTTTGTACTGAAGAAATATAATTGAGCAATACTTTTGACTGTATTGTTTTCAATGCTGTATTTATTTCCCCTGAATTATTTACTCTCTCCTCAATCCCTACAATCTGGTTTTTGATCCCAGCACTCAAAGTTATCAGTGGCCTCTTCCTGGCAACATTGCAAGCCCTTACTCTTGCGCTCATCCCTCCTGATCCACCGTCTGGCTTCAACATATCTATCAAGAGAATGATCATCTATTTGCCTTGCAAGGATTCTGTCGTCTCCTGGTTCTTCCTAAATTGCCTAATATTCTCTCTCTATTGAGGTCTCACAGGCACTGTCCTTGGCACTTTCCATTTCTCCGTACACCTTATCCCTGAGTGACCTCATCCATTCACAGCGCTTCAATTATCACCTGTCAGCTATCACTTACTCCCACATCTGCCTCCCATCGCTGTTGAAACTCACATCTCTGCCTCTCTGCCATCATTTCCTGGCTGTCTTACTACCAACTCAAACTTAATATAGCTATCCATGAACTCCTCAGCTTCCCCCCCCCACCCCCCGAACACCTTGGCTGCCTCCTCTCCATTGCTTTTGGCACAGTTATGTCCCACATGTTCATGCCCTCAGTGTAAATGTATTCCTTCCCGCCTCCTCCTCTTCTTCCCCTCTCCCCCATACTGTTCTCGCTATATCTTACTTGCTTTTCCCTTCTCAGCATCTCCAAATTATGCCCATTCCTCACCATCCTGTTACATAAATTCATTCTGAAGACAGTTTTATATATAAAATTATCACTGATAAAGTTAACAGATGACACAAATATTGGGGGAGTCTTTAAAGTCTCTCTCTCCCTTTCTCCCCTCCCCCACACTTAACTACGCTAACAGGACTGAATCCTGCAGTCCGTAGGTGCATTACTTACTCCCAATGAATGGAATCAATGCATGCACAGGACTGCAGGAGCCAGTCATATTAAAATCTATGCAAGTTCTGCAAGCAACACAAATGCAGGAACAGCAACCACTGAAGTCAATAGGAGTTCTGGATTAAACTCCTGCAGAATCTGGGTTTTATTTTCACCGGGTATTTTATCTTTTATAGAAAATGTACACCAAAGATTTGCTCAATTTACTACTATGTAGAGGTATCTTGTTAAAAGAGAGTTCATTTCACATTGTATCCTTTCTAAATATTTTCTTTAAGTAGAAAGATATGACAGCCGTGGACTGTTAGATCTACAAAGTTATGGCCCAGTCACAGACCTAAAAGAAGCAAAAGTTCACTAACTCCTGTAGCAGTTTTAGTTTTGGGGGAAGCTCAGTCTGCAGAAGGACTGATAGATCAAGCATGGATTTTACAAAGGAGTAGACATGATTTAACAATTTGTAAGCTATAGTAAAACAATCAAGGGGAATTGGGCATATGTCATTCCCAATTTTGGTTCCAGGATTTGGGATACAGAATTGTGGCAAGGGGCCTGATCCAAAGCCTATATAAATTAAAATAAAGACTCTCACTGACTTCCGGATGTGGATCAGGTTCTATGTTGCTGTATCCAAAAATCTCACTACTGGTTTTAGTTATGTTAGTTATATAGATAATTTCATTTGTATTTATTCTGGGAGGTTCCTTTTTCCAGTTTGGAATTCAGTGAATAATGCTAAATTTCCCTGTAGGTGACAAAATGCTGCTTTCCATTACTGGAAAAATACAGGTTTGACTTTTATTTGGGACTTGATGGGTCTTTGAGTTACCACTCCTTTGAGGACCTATGAGCCCAGGAAAAATTGCTCAACTCATGTTTTTATTTTGCATGCTTGCAGTGAGACATTATGTTCTTTGTACATTTTTTTAATATGATCCATTCTTCATATTTTAATCTACTTCATACTTTTATTTAATTAATATCAGAGAGGCAGTGGCTAGCCTTCTCTCTTAAAAGATCATACTAACAGCTCCTCTTTCCTCAGTTTTTATTTTATGGTAGCCACTTATCATTACATCTGTGATCTTTTCTTCTTCTGTGTAGTGTTGCCAGTGTATTATTATTTGTATTACCATAAAGCCTAGGAGCCCTAGTCATAGACCAGGACCCCTCTGTGAAAGGCCACTAGGTTTCCAACCCCAGGCATGAGACATTTCAACAGTTAGTAAAGCAGCCCTTATATGATTTCAGTCTATAAAGCTATTTAAGATGCTTCTGATTGAAAGCAGCCATATCAAAAGTATGTATTTAACAGTGTTAGATATGAAATGATTTGAGGTTATGACTAGGTGAGATCTTAAATGACACATGGGATGCCATTTTATAGTTAATGCACCTAATTACAGTGAACACATTCTTCAAACAGACTCAGTTAGATTTTGTACTGTACTTACGTTACTCCATGTTATCTATGCAAGATGTCCCACCTGCAAAAACAAAAAGTAGCAATTTAGCTGTTGGTGCTTTTCCTCCCTGTGTACTTGTCTCCCTATGATGAATCAGTTTCAGACACGTATTTTTAATTATGTTGTCAACATGGTTGGGCTCTCTATCAGTGACAGGCACTGGCTGGACAGTCACATGGCATACAGTTGCAAAAGTCAAACCCAAAGCAAAAGGCTTCTCACCATCAGAGTTAAAACCAAAAGAAAGCTTTGTGCAGCTAAGGACCTTAAATGGATGTAAATGAGAACTTCCTCATTTAGCTCCTACGCTTTTCTTCTTTGGATTCTACACTCTTAGCTCAATGAGTCTCTCTGTTCTCTATCTGAGATCAACTCTCGGAGCACACAGGTCCTGCACCACTTCCTTCCATACACTATACTTTTCTTTCCTGAGGGGAATTTACTACTGGAGCTGCACCACTTTCCAGCATCCTCTGCAATCACTGGCAAGAGGACAGACACCTATTGTCAGTCTCCTCATGAGGACAGAGTGTTAAACTTCTACTGCCAAACACTGAGCAGGCTCTATTCTAGGCTTCAATAAAATATTTACCACAAAATGTGAACAATATGAAAATTGGGGTCTTCATATTTTGTTGGCAGATCATAAAAATGATTCCGTTTAATATAAAACCTGTAAAATTTCAGGATTTTTCCCTCTTAGAAACTGGACCTCCTTGGGCTGAAAATATTTTTACACAGCAATAATCCTAGTTTGGAGCAAATCTCATGGATTTTTCAAAATTTCAAATGAAAAATGTAATTCAGACAAAGATAAAGTCTTTTGGTTGTGAACCTACAGTGAATTTGCACTGGCACTGGGGTTCTTTATGTGGATTTCACTGCAAAGCCCAATTCTGCCCTCATTTACTCCTGTGTAACTAAGGGCAGAATAAATGTATTCATGTGGATTTATAGATCCTCTGTTGGAAATGGGCCCTCTGAAATGGAATGTCTCCCAGCAACTTGGGAAACAACAGGACCATGATACACTGCACAACAGCACAGAGGAAGAAAAAAATTGGCTAAGAATCTCTTTCTCTTATGAAAACTGACAATGTAGCAGGACCTCATTTAGGGTCTCTATTGAAAGATGCCCAGAAAGAAGGAACAAAAGCAGTGAAATTCTGTTTAGAAATCACCAAAAAACTTGTGAATAATTGTTTCTATTACTCAGCCAGTGCTAATCCTTAGATCCTCTCTTCTTCCTGTGGCTGCATGTATGTATCCCTTACTCTTGTGATACCTCTGAAACAATGATATCATCTGTAGCACTTACAGTAAACATAACAAGCTGAATTTTAGAGCAGAGGGAATTTCTCCAGTTTGGTAGAATCCAGAAGCAGAAAGACTTACAGTAGAAACATCTGACAGAATTTGACTATAGTTATACAAGTAAGCATCAGGGTTAACTCTTTAGAGACAGCAAACCAGATTCTCCATTGACTTTCACTCTGTGCAAAGGGAGAGCCACAAATCAGAATGGTAGCAGACACACATACCAAGTACTCAATATATCTATCTTTGAAGGATGAAGAGTTCAACCCATCCTTCTGGGATCTGAAGCATTAGGTCCAGGGATATTTCCCACCTGAAGCTCAGACCACTAACCATCCACTAAAAAAACATCCAAGTATTCCCAGTCCCTAGCCATGAATAAGCAAATAATTTCTTTACCCTTGGAATGACTGGAGTAGTACCCTGTGCAGCTTCAGGTAGAGGGCATTTCTCAGCTGGCCAGGTTCCAACTGCATCAAGACATCATTAATTATCTGGAGGATGGGATGGACTGCACCCTCAGCAAGTTTGCAGATTACACTAAGCTGGGGGAGTAGTAGATACACTGGAGGGCAGAGATAGGATACAGAGTGACTGAGACAGATTGGAGGATCAGGCCAAAAGAAATCTGATGAGGTTCAACAAGGACAAGTGCAGAGTCCTGCACTTAGGATGGAAGAATCCCATCCACTGCTACAGACTGGGGACCAACTGACTAGACAGCAGTTCTGCAGAAAAGGACCTGGGGGTTACAGTGGGCAAGAAGCTGGATATGAGTCAACAGTGTGCCCTTATTGCCAAGAAGGCTAACAGCACATTGGGCTGCATTAGTAGAAGCATTGCCAGCAGATGGAGGGAAGTGATTATTCCCCTCTATTCGGCATTGGTGAGGCCACATTTGGAGTATTGTGTCCAGTTTTGGCCCCCCCACTACAGAAAGGATGTGGACAAATTGGAGAGAGACCAAAGCAGGGCAAAAAAAATAATTAGGGGACTGGAGCACATGAGTTTTGAGGAGAGGCTGAGGGAACTAGGTTTGTTTAGTCTGCAGAAGAGAAGAATGAGGGGGGATTTGATAGCAGCCTTTAATTACTGTTAAGGGGATTCCAGGAAGGATGGAGCTGGACTGTTCTCAGTAGTAGTAGATGACAGAACTAGGAGCAATGGTCTCAAGTTGCAATGGGGGAGGTCTAGGTTGGATATTAGGAAAAGCTTTTTCACTAAGAGGGTGGTGAAACACTGGACTGGGTTACCTATGGAGGTGGTGGAATCTCTATCCTTAGATGTTTTTAACGTGCGGTTTGACAAAGCCCTGGCTGGGATGATTTAGTTGGGGTTGGTCCCACTTTGATCAGGGGGTTGGACTAGATGACCTCCTGAGGTTCCTTCCAATCCTAATCTTCTATGATTCTTTTTCTTTCCTGATACCTGGTCTTCAGTTATGAGAGAGTTTCTCCCATCTGCTGGTGGGCTCCTCTGCCTCCATTATTTTTGCTTGTTTGGGCATATTTGCCATATGTAGAGTTTTGTGAAATTTCTTGGTAGCTTGTAGACCCATCTGTGAGCTCAGCAAGGGAGAATTTCCTTTACTGTTAGTGATAACATTGCCTGCAATGGGTTGTAATTTCATGGATTTTTATTAAATTCATTGGCTGCCTCAAGAGAATTAAGAAGAAAAATATGAAGATCTGGCTTTAGGAGAATCATCTGTCAAACTCTTGCTGGAGCTAGGGATGTACAAGTCTAACCATGAGTGTCTCCTACACAACATTTGACAGAAAATATAACTTTCTGCTTAAGTCCATCCCTAATCAGCAAAGCACTTAAATATTTACTTAAGTGCTTTGCTAAATCAAGGCCTAGGTAGTGATAGGTAGTGCCTGCAGGTTCCTAATAGGCCAGGAGGACTGGATGGAGTGAAATATTTCAGGCAGTATTTGCTTCCATCTAAATCTTGTGTATGGCCCTCTCAATCAGAGATGTGGTCTGTGGCTGCAGAGAAATAGAGTCTATGGAAATTTCTCATGCTGGTAGCTTCTTCCAAGCCATATTTTTCTTCAGCACCCTTAAGGATCAGCTGAACCTCTGTATATTAGAAATGCGGTGATCTTACATGTGGTAGGTCTTCATGATTCTAATTGCACTTAGTGTACCATTTTCCTGAAAAGGTCTTAAATCTTTCAGTTTTTTTGGTTGTAAGTATATTCCTTGATAAATCTTGTTTTTGGCTTCTGTTTCAGTCTACATTTCTTTATATATATTGATGGATGATTGTGATTAACTACATTGCTTTAATATTCAGGAAAATTGCCCCACATGATTACAGCATCCACCTGTCCTCTCAGACCTGTGTTTTCTTTTTTCTTTCTTTCATTTTGGGTGTTACAGGGATAGGGGAGGAGAATAAAGAGAACTTAAGGTTTTCTTCTATAGCACTATTTTCCCTTTCCTCAAACTCCTTTCTCTCCTTCTGCTCCTAGATCAGTCTTCAGCTCATCTCTTTCTGCACACTTTTGTGTAAATATTTAAAAGATATGATGCCTGACTTCCCTTTATGCAGGCACAGTTTGTGGTTTGAAAATCTGAGCTCACAGTTTTGCTTTTACAAAAAGTAAAACTCACCCAATAGCTGGGACTCAAGGAGTACATAGGTTTTGTGCTGGCCTTCTGCTCAGGGGTGAATTTTGCCTAGAATGAATTGCATGTGCAAGTCCGATTCCCTGTGCATGCACCTACTTGGTTTGTCCCATAATTGAATAGATAGAGGCACAAGGATTAGATTAACTCCTGCAATTTAACTATGGGTACAAATTTTATCAGTGTAAACTGTGCCTACTAGAGGCCACCTTTTTGAAAGTTCAGATCACAAAACCCCATCTGGAACAGGCGAGAGAGTGTTCTCAATGGGATATTGTATACCATCAGCTCCTTTTGCGGTCTAAGTACAACACTGTTAGTTTCCTTGGAGGCTCAGAGGTTATCATATTCCTCAGGTACAGTTCCATGGAGTGAACCACTTTCTTTGGGCTTGCCATGAAGAACAAGCCTCCCAGGCTAAAGCATGCTAGATCACAAGACCCTTACAAACCCTGAGCTTGATGCCGATGGGTGGCAGTTCGCAGCAGCTGTGCTAGATAGTTGATCCAATATCATTTTTAAGCATGGCATATAATAATATTGTTTTTAGTAAAATTATGAACTATAAAACCTGAGTGACATGTAGATGAGAGAAGAAATGTTGAAAATCCCACTGTAATTCATGAACATGTGTTGAACAGATGTTACATTGAGGTTTTTTTCCCTCTGCTTTTAAAAAATTTGGATCACATTTTCTCTCCCTCCCTCTCATGTTCATACTTTGTACTTGACGCTTTATTAAAAATCTCTGAAGGGTAAATGGATGATTAATAATTGTCGATGACAGAAATTTGGTTTCTGTAAGATGCAGAGTGAAAGATAAATACAATGGGAACATTTTAACCTATGTATATTATGCTCATGACAGTTAAGCTTCTCCAAGACTGTCTGTGTTAAGGTGATTCATGATTTATGGAGATGTCACCACTGAGTCCCAGCTCTGGAAAGCCTCTTACGATTCCTCTTATTGTAATCATCACTCCTACTTCAGATATACCTGTGGGGGAGAGGGGAGCAAATTCCCTCCAACAGAAATCAGAAGAAAGGTCAGAAAATATTCTAAACAAAATTAACTTTTGCAGATATTAGAGCAGTTAGAACATTCTTCATAACAATGCCCAAAACATGTTGCTCCCTTTCAATTAACCTGGGATATGAGATGGACAAAACTACGCTGATGTTTTGGTGAATCTGGATCGAGAATTGAGCCACCACCTCTTTGCCCTATGGGATACTTCCTCCCTACAACAGATGCTAGTTCTCCACTCCATTACTTTTGGCTCTCATCTTGTAAGAAAGCCCTCCAAGCTCCCTCGGAACCTCTCTTGACTATTGATAGTTCTTAAAATTCTGATCTGGACCCCTCAGGTTCATGACAGGGTTTTAGTTCAAATTAATCTCTATCCCTGAATTTTTTCATGACCATGACTGGCAGTACCCAGGCCTTCAGAAGGACCAGAAAGGTAAACCTCCAGCCCCTACCCCAAATCCAGGGGGAAAAGATCCTCAAAGGAACAGGTAGCTTTGCTAGTCCAGTCCATAGATCAGAAGTGGTTTTGATGACTCCTGTTGCTGTCAGTTAACTTGATCTCATTCTAGAGTCTAATAAACCTCAGAATGCACTGTGCCCATAAGAAATATTTGTTCTAGGACACATACTACTTGTGCTCATGTATCTTCATATTATCTTTCTTATGTAACGAGAGAAAAACATAATATTACCATTAATTTGTTCCTAATTTTTTTCTATTGGTAGTTATGAAACCCTAAATGAAGTTGGAAACCCCACATTTGAGAAATTGGCTCAGCGGTACATAGAGAAGAAAGGAGGAACTTTCTAAATATAACCAAGAAAAAACCCCTACAAGTGAAAAACAGACACTGGTCCATGTAATGACCAAAAACCGTCTTGGAAATATTGTAACATTGATAAGGATACAAAAGAAGTGGAAAGAACATGTAACACAGAGAAGAATGAGGTTTCTCTTCCACTGTTTCCTGTCAGGAACTGAAGAATACATAGAAGCCTGAGGCTACGGCATGACACAGAATAAAAATCCTTTGCAGGAGATATTCTTGACCAGTAGGGCACAACTCCCTAAGTGTGGTTATCAGCATCTCTCCGTGGAGTGTTAGCAACTCCCATTCCTGGATCTGGAAGCACTGTATGAAGCGCATGGGGAACTGGTTGGAAGGATTTTGGGGCTGAGAATGGTGTTATGGGATAAAAGGTTGAGAACCAATGCCTACAGTCCAGTATATATGTATTATTTTCACTCAATTTGAGTAAATGATAAAAATAGTAAGTGGAATGAAGATATCAATGAAAATAATGTTCATAGACTTAAGAAGGGATCTTTAGATTAGCTATTAGATCCTCTAGTCTGACCACCTGTGTATCACAGATCATCGTGTTTCACCCACTCACCCGTGTACTGAGCCCAATAACTTGGTTTTTGACGAAAGCATAACTTGTGTTTGGCAAAAGTAGATCTTCCAGAAAGGCATCGAGTCTTCATTTTAAGATATCAAGGAAAAGAGAATCCACCACTTTCCTTGGTTGTTTGTTCACCCTCACTGAACAATTTGTGCCTTATTTCTAATTTGTATTTGTCTGGCTTCAGATTCCAGCCATTGGTTCTTGTTACACCTTTCTCCAATAGATTAAAAAGCTCTGTAGCACCTAGCATTTTCTACCTGTGAAAGTACCCATAAACTGTAAGTCACTTTTCATCTTCTTTTTGATAAACTAAACAGATTAAGCTGTTTAAGTCTTTTGTTGTAAAACATTTTCTCCAGCCGTCAAATCATCTTTTTGGCTCTTTTCTGCATCACCTCCAATTTTTCAACATCCTTTTAAAAACGTGAACACCAGAACTGCAGACAGTATTGCGGTACTGTCTCACCAATGCTCTATACAGAGGTAAAATCACCTCCCTACTCCTCCTCACTCCCCTGATTATATATACAAGGATAGCATTAGCCCTTTTTGCCACAGCATCACACTGGAGGCTCATGTTCAGTTGCTTGTCCATTCTGACCCTTAAATCTTTTTCAGAGTCAATGCTTTCCAAGATACAGGTCTCCATTCTGTAGGTCCGACTTGCATTCCTTGTTCCTAGATGTATAACTGATTGTATGAAAATGCATATTATTCGCTTGCATCCAGCTCACAAAAGATCCACATTGCTTTGTATCAGTGACCTGTCCACTTCCCTCAATCTTTGTGCCATCTGTAAATTTTATCAGTGCTAATTTTATATTTTCTTCCAGGTCATTGATAAAATTGTTAAATAGCATAGGGCCAAGATCCAGTCCCTGCAGGTCCCCTTTGGAAACACATCCTCCTGGTGATTCACAGTTTACAATTACAATTTGAGAACTATCAGTTAGCCAATTTGTAATCCATTTAATGTGTGCCATGTTAATTTCATATCATCCTAGTTTTTAATCAAATGTTGTGTGGTAGCAAGTCAAAGCCTAATAGAAGTCTAAGTATATTGCATCACAACTACTACTTTGCTGAACAAGACTTGCAATCTCATCACAAAAAGATATTCAGTGAGTTTGACAGGATCTATTTTCCATAAACCTATGTTGATTGGCATTAATTATATTACCCTTTTTTCATTCTTTATTAATTGAGTCTCATATCAATTTCTCCATTATTTTGTCTTGGATTGATGTCAGGTTGACAGGCCTATAATTACCCAGGTTGTCCCATTTACCCTTTTTAATACTGGCACAACATTATAACCTCTAATTTGTATTGATTATAATCTATTTCTCTTTTTCTCCATTTGTTATATATTGCTTTTTAAATTTCTAATTGCTGCCTTCTGAAACTGGAGGATGGCTTTTAACCAAAGTTGTCCTCTTTTTTGACTGTGGAACTTTAGTTTTTTAGCTATCTAATAAACCCTTCTTAAAGAACCTCCATTTTTATTCACATTTTCCCAGTCTAAATTTTTTCTTTTGGACAATTTCACTCATAATTTTCCTCATCTTTAGGAAATCATCCCATTTAGAACACTGTGACACTAACAGCATCCCAATGCCAGAGGGCAAGGGCCTCAATGGTATTAGGTAGTAAGTTTCCGTTGGCCTGACCAGTTCAGTGTATCCCAATTCACTTACATCATAATTTGTATCTAATAGGTGTCATGTAAGATATCATTGAAAAACCAGAAACACACTGATCATTAATATTCTGGTGTAGATTATGTATGGTAAATGCCCAAAGGGCTGTACAGATGTGAAGAAAATATGGGTCTAAAATGTGTTTGAACCAGACGACTCTGGGGAGTGGGTAAACAGATTTTTTCCAGACAAAGGAAAAGCCACTGCCTCCATCCAAGTGCAATGAGACAACTGGCAATCACAGTGAAGTGTCCATGAATTGGCATATCAGAGGTTGCAGGGATAGATCAATTTGCATTGTAGAAAGCACCGGTGAGGAAGAAGCCAGCATGGAACTTTCTCCATCAGATTTCTATGACACCATTCCTCACAGCAGACGCACTGGACTTTGAGCAGGATACATTTCAAATATTTACTGGCCTATAATATAGAGGGACAAGGAACCCCAAGATACCTTTCATCTCAGAAGACAAAGGAACCAAGCACTTTGTACTGTCTGGAAAATCCTGACCACAGAGGTGATCAGCCATCTTGCTGAAAGTTAATGTGGTCAGAATCTTAATTTAAAGCAAGACTGTTTTGTTAAGTCTTAGTC
This sequence comes from Emydura macquarii macquarii, assembly GCF_026122565.2. Classification (NCBI taxonomy): domain Eukaryota; kingdom Metazoa; phylum Chordata; order Testudines; family Chelidae; genus Emydura; species Emydura macquarii. The sequence continues at coordinate 11,937,159 of NW_027130520.1, read as the reverse complement.
ACTAGGTGTTTTTCACTTATATCTGCTTGTAACCATTTCTGACTTCATTCGTTACACCTGACCTCACTTAAAATCATCTTTTTGTTAATAAACTTGTCTTACCTTTAATCTAAACCAGCCCATTGTTGTGTTTGAATTGAAGTGATTATTAACTCCAGTTAAAGCAACAAGCTGCTGTGTTTTTGTATCTTTAAAGGTACAAATGACCTTATTACTTCCCCTCGGTCTTCTCTTCTCCAGACTAAATAAACCACAATTTTTCAATCTTCCCTCACAGGTCATGTTTTATAGACCTTTAATCATTTCTGTTGCTCTTTTCTGGACTTTCTATGACCCCCAGATCCCTTTCCACAGTATTTCTTCCTAGGCAATCATTTCCCACTTTGTATGGGTGCAACTGATTGTTCCTTCCGGAATGGAGTACTTTGCATTTGTCCTTATTACATTTCATTCAATTGACTTCATATCATTTCTCCAGTTTGTCCAGATCATTTTGAATGTTAATCCTATCCTCCAAAGCACTTGCAACTCCTCCCAGCTTGGTATCATCCATAGACTTTATAAGTGTACTCTCTGTGCCATTATCCAAATCACTGATGAAGAAATTGAACAGAACTGGACCCAGAACTGGACCCTGTGGGACCCCTTGATATGCCCTTCCAGCTTGACTGTGAACCACTGAAAACTACTCTCTGGGAATGGTTTTCCAACCAGTTATGCACTTACCTTATAGTAGCTCCATGAAGCAGTCTACATGACAAACACCAAGTATACATATATTACTTGTTGGGACTATCCTCTGTTTGCCCATATTGAATGTAATCAGGTCATGATCACTGGTCTTTAGGCAACCACTATCATCCATTCCAGTGATTAATTGATCTTTATTAGTCATAATGAAGCCTGGGAGATCCAGGCCATCATATTCATACAAACCCCCCTCCACTGGGCCCAATGCTCCACGAAACCTTTACCTGCACACTCGACATACAGTCAATGGTTCACCTCTAGTGTCTTCTGCCCTCCAAGCACCCTGTTACAAAGCCATATGTGATGCCAAAGGGTAGTTAGGATCTTATGCAATTGACAGTGTAAGAGCTCCTTGGCTTCAACATTGCTTTTGGACATTAAGAATGAAATTGTTTTGGCCACAATAAATATCTGTTCAAAAGTGGGGGGAAAACTTGGCAGAAAGAGACATGCAAGAAGTCATGATTTGGAAAGAAAGCCCGCCTGTGTCTAACACACTGAAGAAACTTCAAGAGTAAACCACCTTATGTAAAATTGCTCCATAATCTTGCAAGGGTCAGTGTCATCATCAAGGCTTAAATTCTCGGAGACTATTTCCTGGAGACCCACCCCCCACACACACCCCATTCGGGGCTCCAGGCCTCAGTTGCGGGGAGAGTCTTGGGGCTTTAGCACTTTGGGAGAGGGGAGGATGCCATGGTTTGGGGCTCAGGGCTTTAGCCCCGTGAGAGGCACCAGGCTTTCTGCGGGTTTGAAAATATTTACCAGAGCTCCACTCCAGTTGTATTTAAGCCCTGCTCATGCAGCTGAATTATCTATTATGTTAGCATCAGTCACGCCAATAGATTGATACATAAAACTTCCAAATATTATTTATATGGTGCATTTACTACTTATTTGCTTATGCCAGCTACTTCTTTTCCTCCCAAACTCATTTTAACTCCTCCCATCCAATATCTTGATCAAAGATCTGGAAGAAAGGAAGAAATTTGTGAAATTGGCAGATGATACTAACTTGGGAGATGTACAAAGTTATGACCTCTCAGAACAAAACACCAGACCACATTCAAATCAATTTCAGATTTGAGCATAGAAATGAAGCCAGCTGAATTCTATGCAAAGCTTTTTAGAATCTGGAGAACCTTGAATCAAAACTCTCAAGGTGAAATTTTTTTGTTGTCACAGGCCAGGCACACATTTTTCTATGACTGAATAGTTTAGTGATGAAACGTGTGACAGCTGATCACATGTAGTTCTCTTGGATTGAACTAAACCTTGTAAATCCTCACAAAATCTCAGATTCATATTCACTGAGCTAGGAGCCATAAAAACATGGAGTAAGACAGCCCCTGCTCCCAAAATCCTATAGTCCAGTAAAAGACAAGATTTGGAAAACAATCAGGAGGAAAAAGAGAGATCAGTCAAGGATAACAATGGTAAAAAATATATAAGTCCATAGACTAGATATGTGAAAAAGTAGATGTTGTATCAGTTAATTTAAAATATATAAGATATAAATTAAGTCCTTACTGGTCATCTATCCAAAATTATAAAAGGCCTGGATGGTTTGACTGATCAGAGAATAAAGGATCTGAAAATGTGTAACATAGCTAAATGACAAGTATTAGAAAGATCCAGTTCAAGGAGAAGAATTCTATAGAGTGATCCAAAGAAGTATAACTAGGAACAAGGAGATTCTGTTAAGCAAAAAAAAAATCTCAATATATTCAATATTTCAAATACAGCAATCAAATACATATTTGATTGTGGAACAGAGTCCCATTTCTCATGTTATTTAAAACTGGACTGGACAAATAATTGAACGTATGCCATAGTGAATAATCTTCCATTAGTAGCAGGGACAACTAGGAGACGTAACAGGTCTTTTTTGTCATTATTCATTTCTTTTATTCTTTTTGAATTTTTTTTATTCCGACTAAATCAAGCCTGTGGGATAGAAGAGCCTAATAGTTTGCAACAATGGTACTAGAAGAATGAGCCAAGGGAGATTCCTTTGTGAGATGCATTTGACAACCTTCTTCAAAAGGTGAAATGGGTTGCAATCTTCATTACTTTTGACTTGCTCTTTCATGAGCAAGCAAAAAATCAGAATCAACTGTAATTTTAATAGAGAAGCTGTATCCACAGCATATTCATTCCAAAGTATATGTTATGCACCATACTGAAATAGTGCACTTGCAGATTTTTAAAAAATATTTAAGCAGATGATCTAATAGAGGTAGCCTCTGGTGAAGGGCAGAAATGAAATTAAATTAATACAATTCTGAATTTAAATTGATGAGCATTCTAGGAAGATAAACATTTATTAGGACAAATGTGAAATGTAAGGAAGTTTCTCCTTCTCTCTCTTCCATTCAATTAATAGTAGTTTTCACAGTTATTCAAGGCAGATATCAAATAGTTGATAAGATACTTTATTGACAATTGGGTTACTGACCAAAAAAGCATGCATTTTTTGGTTTCCATGGTTTTTTGCCTTTTGAAAATTCCCAACCCTGTGGAAAGAAATTATTATATATTATTATACATGATATTGTATAATTGAAATAAATAGAAGCCACTGACAGGAAAAAATGAAGAAAGCTGATCATTTCCATAATTCCTTACTATTTTTAAAGAAGTTTATTCAGAGAAATATCAGACCATTCCTATAATGAAAAAATCCACCACTTTTAGAAAGTTAAAAAATGGCTTGTGGCTCTCTTAATAGTAAATTCTATTAATTTAACAGATAGGGACTATTTAAACATTAAAAAGTACAATTTTGCAGAATCTCTTCACTTAACTATGGCAACAATTTAAAAAGTATTAGACATGCATATATAAACAGTGACTAAACTGTAAGCTATTTTGACAGTCTTTTGATTATTTATGTATAATACTTCATTTTAAAAATTAACAAATGAATAAATACACCTTGGATTATGTCCAACTGCGTATAGGCCTGGCATTAGTGGCTAATCTGGTGCTTCCTAGTATTACTTGGTACCTTGTCTCATTTTGTGAGTGCCTTGTCTCACGTTTGTCCTACTTTCTCCAAAATTGGCCTGAATTGTTTGTTTGTTGGCTTCTTTATTTGTTTACTTACAACCAAGAAGGAAAAAGGAATGTAATTAACAGGAAATCTTAACAGACACTCTAAACAGACAGCATTTGCAGATAGTTTCTTTCTTCCAAAAATATTCCCTGTCGGTCCAATTTTAGAATTAGGTATAGGACAAAAACTATACTGGCAGCATTGATTAATGACCATGAACTATGTGCCCATTCTTTTAGATCTATCTGCTGCTTGTGATTCTCCAGCCTGTAAAATGTTGCGCACACTCATTCAACCCTCAGTCCTGGTCCACTGAAGTCAATGGGAGCTTTGAAATAGATTTCAGTGAAAGCAGGATCAAGCCATCAATTTCTATGAGTAGCTGGGATCACTATAGAGTGCGCCAAGGTGATTACCCAGTTAGCTTAGGCTATGCTAACTGGGAGGAGAGGCAGAGGAAAGCCAAGACAAAAGGGATCATTTTAAATTTTTAGAAGTTTATAAGGGAAAACCCCCAAAATTGTACCAGGAGTATAAATAACATAGAACATTACCAAGACATAATACTTATAACAATAAACTGTAGGTTACCAACTCATTAATCTTTTTCCACTCATACATGCTATGCAGTTAGTACCACACACATTATTATTAACAAGAACAAAAGAGTTTACTTAACAGTGCACTGTGTTACTTCAGAGAAGAATCAACTTTTCCTCTCCATGGCTGTAAGTCCAGCTCCACTCTTGCTGTCTTGTTTGTTACTTCTGTTTGGCTTGAAGTGCTCCTTAGATTCGATGTTCCTGTGGCTGTGCCTCTTTGCACTGAGTTTATCCACAGGCGGGGTTTCTTCACCTCCTAGGCCCTCACTAGTCCATTAGGCACCATTGCACTGTATTCTGTTCACACAGTCATTCTCTGTGTTCATGTACTTTGTGGTGGGCTTCTCGCTCACCGTTTTCAGGATCTGTTTCCATCTAACACAGCTTTTTGATCAATTTCCTTTTTCGTCAATTATACTTCCTTTGGTTTTACCCTGGATACTCTTTTTCTGGTAAGTCTGTACATTTTATTTCCCTCTACTTCCCTTCTCTAATAGTGCCTGCTCACATACCCTGATCTTTTTTTCTGCTTCTCCTGACCTGAAACCTTTCCTATTCTCCTTCTGTCCTCTGTCTCACTTCCCAGTCCTCTACTTTTCTTCTCTTGTTCTTTTATTTTATCACCTCACCCACTACTCAAGATCCAGTTCATCTGTTAGCTCAGCACCTCAATTCTTCTCCTTTGCTAACAGCTTTTTTCCAGCTGCCTCGTTAGGTCCCAGCTCAAGTTGCCCTCTGATTGGCTGTCTCTCTCCACAGGACAGCATTCAGTGCTACTGAATCACAACTGCAGCAGGTGTTAGTGCCAAGGTAAGAGTTACTACACCAGTATTATTTGTTTGAAGGACCACAGATAATTATGGATGCTTGTTTATTGTCCCTGGGGGGCTCTATCCTACATGGTACCACTGGGTTCCATTCTATTTCGATATGTGTATTAAATCATTAGGAATGTTACTAAGGAGATATTGGCTGCTTTGCCTTCATTATGCTGATGATTCCCACTTCCATTTCATTGGACAATGTTGTTGGAGTTAGTGTGTGGGTGCTGGGTGCTGTTGGTGGCCTGTGATATTCAGGAGATCAATTAGACAATCTGATGGTCCCTTCTGGCATTAAACTCTCTGACCATGTGGTGGAATGGCTCACCCAGTGCCTTTTGGACATACTGCAAAGTTCAACTTTTTTCACAGGCATTTAGGGAGGAACGTATCTGACGGGATGAGATTAAATGGAAGTGTGACTCAATAATTTGGACACAGTATTACTATAGGTTAGGGCCTGCTGTGACAGTCCTTTTGGCGAATGCACAGAGGAGAGGAATTGTGCAAAAAACTGGTGCATCCAGAACAAAGATTTGTCATAATTGTAGTCCCTTCATGTTGGGTACACATCACTCCAAAGAGGACAGGACTGAGGAGCATGCCTGGCACACTGGGAAGAGTATCCCTGAAGGAGCGTAATAGTAGCATTCTCTCCTTGTTTGTTACAGAAATCCTATCTCAGAGCTCCACCCAAGGCAGCATTCCTCCCACAGTTTCCCCAATGCACTGCGGCTTCCCATCACCCTTGGCATAGGGCTGTGCCTCAGTGGCAGGGCTGATCCCTTAACCGTCAACTAGAAGACTGCATTATAGACCTGTGGTTAATTCTGGGAGTATCTGTGTTCGATGTGTTTGTCCAGAAATCTTTGACAGACAGATCTGTGTTCTTGTGATTAATGGTGAACAATGGGATCAAAGAGAGCAATAGCAGAACCAAGAAACAGGAGACAAAAGAAAGGTGATGGTGGGGGAGAGGTTTCAGAGGAAAAGATCTCACATTTTTACAATAGGTTACTTGCATTCATAAGATTTCCTGTACTCAAACTCTATATTTCCCCCTTAAATAGGTGCATTATCACCATCACTTAATATTTACAATGAGGTAGCATCCACAGGCTCCAGTCAGGATCAGACGCCCATTGGAACAGGTGCTGTGTGATGGTACAGGAAGGCACAATCCCTGCTTTGAAGATCTTGGATATAATATCCTGCTTTTGTACCTTCAAACAGAAAAGTGTTTACTGGCACTGCTGTAAGTACTTAACTAGCAGCACCCAGCCCCAAACTACTATTTCTAAAGGATTTGAATTGGGAACTTTTAACCAGTAGTGACATTTTCAAATACATCCTTGTTGGTAAAATCCACATACTGGTGTCATGATACAAGCATGTAACAAAGAAAATGGTTGTCAGACAGACAAGTTATTCCACTGCAGAGGTTTGGCCTAGAGCACTGTAAACAAATCAACATTCTCTTCAGGAGCAGTGTGATGGGGTGTAGCAGGCCTTTGTGGCCCCTGCTGGAGGCCTCACTGCACCCAACCACAGGAAGCAGCGAGATGGGACCAAAAGAGCAGCAAAGGTGGGTTCTCCAGGCCTACCTAGAGAGGCCTCATTAGGGCAACTATCTTGGCAGCCAGCTAGACGGACCTGGTACTCCAAGGGCTACTGACAGCCAATCAGAGCTTATCAGGCTCTGATAAAAGGAGCTGCAGGGCCTTAGCACCTCAATTCCTGGCTGGGGCCACAGCAATGAAGAAGGGTGCTTCTCTCTGGTCTGGGATAGAGATGAACCTGGGCTGCTGGCCCTGAGATAGGACTGGAGACTAAGGGGCTGGTAGGAAGAGGTCCAAGGCAATAGGAGTGAAGGATTGAAGTTGAGCAGCTCCCGGGGCTGGAACCAGGATTAATGGTTGAGCCTGGATTGCCCTACAGCCACAGGTAAAATGGTGTAAGCCCCAAGAAGGGGACTGGTCTTATTTGAGAGCCTGAACAAAGGGCTGAATTTCTGAAGACCCACCACGGTTGGCCTGCAGGGATTGAAAAAAGGATGGTGGCACTACACTCTTCTTCTTGGAGGCACTCAAGAGATGTGTCCCTTTACAGGCAGCTTACACCTAAAGACCTTCGTAACCATATATTGTTAAGGCACTTTGGGAAGTCTCACTATGCCAGAAAAGTATATACAGAAAATTATTTATAAAACCAGCAAAGTAACTGCATCCATGTAAACATATATATGATACATTTTATATATCTTTATAAACTGAGCACAACAGAGTACCAATGTAAGAAAGTACTAGTCTGAATACCAGGAAATAAAAAAAATACTGAGGATGCACATATACTGTTTATATGCTTTGCAAAGGTGAATGCTGAGAAGTATCATGGGACAAATCCAACCTTCATCATTGTTCAACTTAATCTTAATCTGGGTTTTGGAAAATGTTTCACACTGCACTCACAGACCAGCTGAGGCAATGATATGTTCACATTTCAACAAGATAAAATGTACTGTCGTTCTAAACTGGAGAGAACATGCCACTGTTGTGAAAAGAGTGTCCAGGAAGAGATTCATAGAATTACACAGGCATGGAAAAAAATAAAATACAAAAGTTACTGTAATATATTGCTTTTGTAAGGGACATAAGTCCAGAAATTCAAATTATGCTGTTCATATCAGCCATTTCTCAGCATGTACCATATATTTAGTATATGGTGTAAGTCTTAATACAGTGCTTCTCAGTACTGAATAGGGAGATGTACTAGTGTGGGGAAGTTATGAGGCAGAGCAGAGAATTGATTATGGGTTCAGGACAACTGCAGACCACACTGTCACCTCTCATGCACGTGCATCTCCTTCAAAGCCACCCACCTGCGCGCGTGGCTCCTGCTGGGGTTCCCTAAAGTAGCCAGTGACAGGAGCAGCTCACATTGACTGGGCTGCAGGCTCAGATAGCAGCCTGCTAACCCAAGCTTCTCTGCTTTAGTCCTGAGGCACTCACCTGTGCCTTTACTGGTATCAAAGGACACCCCCATCTCTAGTGGCACAGAGCCTTCTGGTGAGTGGTGAGGTACAGAGGAGAGTCAGCCAGACAGGTGTAAAAGAGCAAAAAGAAAACGGGAAAAATACATAGAAGAGAAAAAGAACAGAAAGAAAGGGAGAGAACCTTCGCTTTTATATATGCCACATGTACAACGTGGCTGAGCTACAGGTCCTGGGGAACCATAATTTTGAATGTTTTGACATTTGTATGTTTAAAATCTCAACCAGAGCATTATGATAGCAGTCTTTTTGCATTTCATTTCTTCTTTTTTCTCCAGGGAAAATGTGTGTTTGAGCACATGTTCAAATAGAACGTATGAGGGACAATCAAACAAACACAGACTACATTTATTTAAGTGATTGAACCATTGCACATTCAAATAAATGAACGGAGTATTGAATGAACGGTATTCGAGACCACAAACCATGGGGGCCCCAATTGTCCTCTCACTTGCACTGGTGTAAATCAGAAATAACTCCCCTCAAGTGACTGTTAAAACCAGTGTAAGTGGAGCAAAATCAGGACTAACTAATTTAATGTGTAATCAGAGGTCAAAATGCAGTTGTTTTTAGTTCTGTTTGGGAAGTTCCAGACCCATGAACACTTTCCCAAGTACCTATCTAGAGTTCAGTGCCTTAGATTGTTAAATATTTAGTAGAGAACTGCATACTGCCCAGGGTTCCAAGCTTCAGGCATAGTGAGACCACAAAACTGACTAGCAACTTCCTGGAGAAGCAGGGTGGGTGAATAGTGTTTAGTCATTACAGATAAGTAATACTTTCTTCTTTAAAGATCTAGAAGACCATAGAGAACCCTCCTTTTGTGAAACCCATAGGGAAGGGAAAGATGATACAGGAGTTTTGACTTATGTTCCTAAGACTAGGTGTATTGGCTTTTCAGAGTATCAGAGAATAACTCTGAGAAAAAAAAGCAATCTACTCCCATCTCATGACGAGAGCGGAAACATTGGACCAGTAAATACTACAGGAGGGTGTTCAGACTGTTGCTGGAGTATTGTTCCCAAGCAGGGTGTGACGGGTGTACTTGCCCTGCACTGGAGATGAAGGGGTTAAGCCAGTACTCCTTCTGGCAGCAGAAGCCATGCCCCTGTGCCTGCTGTGCATGCTCCAACTGCTGCAGCAACATAAAGGGGGAGCAGCCCAGCTCACTGGGGGTGGGATGCTGAGCAGGGAAAACATATGGCTCTGGCTCCAGCCTGAATGCTCTGTAGCTGCCCTGTGGCAGCCTGGCTTACAGGCTGGTATGCCTGCCACAGGAGTGGGCGATGTCCGGGGTTCTCTGCTCAGTGTCCCCCTCCAGTTTCCTTTTTGTGGAAAAGGTTTTCCTTTTCCTTTCCACACCTCTCCCTGCTTTTTTCATTAGTTGTCCCCCGACATTAGTTGTATCCCGGGTCTAGTGACTCCTCCCCTTAGGCTGGGGGAGGGGCCATTAGCAAGCCCACCCATTTCCCAGGTTACAAATAGGACTTGGGGACCTGGAGGGCGCAGAAATGAAAGCTTCAGGATCAGGGTAGGAAGTGGTCCAGAGGGAAGGCTACTTACAACTCTTGAGGAGACAGCATGTTTTGGCTGGATCTCCCCTGTTGCAGTGACCACCCCAAGTCACTGATAGGGCACTGGACTGGGGCCTGGTAGAGTAGGCGGAGTCTGGACCTCCCTCCCCTGACTGCCCCCCCCCCTCTCCTGAGGGTGGCTGCCCCCCCCCCTTTCTGCTCCACTGGCCACTAGGCTGCCTGGTCCTGAACTACTTACTCTGGGTGCTAGGCTGCCTGGTCCTGGCCCTGAGGCTCATCGCCTTACCTCTTTCTGGGGCGGTGGGAGCCATGAGCACCGTGGCAGAGGGTATACTCCAAATGAGATCTTAGTTAAGTTTTTTAGGTTCCTAGGAATAAAACTCCTATAAAGTGGTTAGGCCTGAGTCCTCCCCTCCATTGAGGGAAAACATCTGGGCCTCCAATTTATAAATCGATCTCTTCTTCACCCTATCATTTGTACCATCTGGGTGTGTAAACGGTTCTTTCCAATCAGCAAGGGAAAGAGTAAAAGCAGATGTACCTTCAGGGAAAGGTGCCTGACCAATAGTGAAGGTAATTCTGTGCCAGTCTGTTAGTATCAAAGGAATAGCAGCAGTGTGAAAGAGAGCTTGGATTGGTGACTCTGAAAAAGAGATTTTTTAAAAAGAAAATAAATACCAGTGTGAAATGGGCAAACTTTTTTTTAAAATAAGGGTATGTGACAGGTACCGTCTACTGTGCTCTCCTGGGCCTTCCATGGCTTCCCTCAGAGTAGTAAGCAGTACAGGACTGAGGATGGGGACATGACAGAAAGTATAACTTTCGAATTTCATGAAACCTGGTAATTCACAGGGAAAGGTAGAAAAAGAAGCATTAAGCACTCAGAGAGGCTGCCTTAAGAGCTGACTATTCTGCCCATGACATGCACTTTCATATATCCCAAAAAGGGTGGTGCTGGGGAAAATATACAAAGATTAAGACTTAATGCTAGTAAGCCCAGCAGTAATTTCTGCATAGGAATAGAAAGCCATCTAGGTAGCTGAGAGATACTGAGGAGAATGTACTGCAGGAAACAGTTGCTTCTCAGATCCCCAATCCCACAGAATGAGGGTGGAAGAGCTTCTATGAACCACAGAAAGGAGGTAAAGTGTGCAAAGACCACTGCTTTTGTCCCCCCAAAACCCTTCAGTGCTCACTGCTCCATCTCCTCCTGCTTTGCCATCTCTAGCAACAATGAAGGAAAGCTTCAGACCTCATAGACGCTAAAAATATCAGCCATATAGTGTCATGCTAAATACTCGTTAGCAAACCTACAATGTAGAGCAATGATTCTGGTGCCAGGTATCTATAAATCATTTTCTCTGGCATCAGAATATCAGGTTAAAAGCCAGTGACCGCAGTATTATCGAATGCTGCTTTCCTGGCACCAGGTGGGAAGTGTGTATAAATCAGTTTCGCTGGCACCATTTTTGGTGTTGCTGTGCTAGATTTTTAACTTTGACAGGATAAATGGTTCCACTAAAGCATTTATTCAAATGTTTAACTCTGTATTCTCACTGATGTTCAATACGCTATTATTAATTACCAAGGCCTGATCCTGAAATTAATGGGACTTTTGCCTGGGTAAAGACCAGAAGATTTAGTTCCAACATACTCTATCTCCCACACACATGCAGAAAAAAACAGCAGCTGTGGTAAAAATAAGAGTATTCTTTGGTAAGAAACAAAATGAAACCATGATGAAAATATTTAAAGCAACACAAATTATATTAATAAAAATCCTTAATTATTCTATCGCATTACCCAGAGGGATTTCATTAACTCTCACTAAAACAAAACATTTCACTGACCTAATAAAAGTTTAATGAGCAATTTGACATAGAGATGATCCAAGCCCTTTTGCAGACTTCTCAGAAATATCCACAGAATGTGATCTGCTAGTTACCTTTGAAATGTAAGTTTAATATGTTTGCTACTTTGAATAAGACTTGCTAATCAGAGATTACTTATTTTACAGGTTGCAGTTTAAAAACCCCCAAAGTGTGCAGTCAGATGCCAAAAAGAAAAGTTGAAGGCAGGCCAAAAGCAATGAGAGAAAAAGAGAAACTTATTTGCAGTAACTTCAACAAAAAGGATGTTCTTGTTCATTACAAATGTAGACCCTGATTCGGCAAACAAATATTTAGATTAGTTTTGAACTTTACTCATGTGAACTTGTAAATACTTATGCATGTGCTTGATGGTAGGGACTATCTTTGGCTAAACATCTGTATGGGGCCCCTAGGCAATACAATGTGCTTACAGGATTGTTCCCCCCCCCTCCCCCCCCCCCCCCCCCAAAAAAAAAAAAAAAAAAATTAGGCACAATATTTGGGAAAACTCCCAAGTGGTGAGATGTATTAAACTACGTACAGTCTTCTCAGAGAAGTGGTGGGAATCCCATCACTTAAGACATTTAAAATTAGACTGGACAAAGCACATGAGAATATACTAAATTAAACCATTCTGTATTGAACTAAGCTATTCAGTACTGGCAGGGGATTGTTCAGAACAGAGGTTCCCAACCTTTTTTTTTCTGCTGAGCCCCTTTGGAGATTCATGTCCCATGCACACCCCCCTCCCCGGCCCTGCCCCTAGGCTCACTGTTGGTCTTCCCTAGCCCTCTTGCTCTCACCCTCTGTAACATGATGCTGGGGAACCCAGTGCAGTGAGCCTCTGTGGCCTGGTCTACACTACAATCTTGGATCGATGGAAGCTGCCTTTCATAGTGTCTACACTACCAGATCCCTTCTGTCAAGCTAACACGATTATAACATTGACTTAGAAATTCCACCTCCATGAGAGGTGTAGTGCTTAATTTGAGGTTGATGGGTCAACTGAGTGTCAGTGTAGATGCAGCGTACCATAAGTCGACTGAATTGGCCTGCAGGAGCTGTGCCACAATGCTCCGTTGTGACCACTCTCAAGATATTTTTTAACTCTGCTGCACCGCAGCCAGGTACAGGAAACAGCCTCTAACCTATTGAAGCCCTGGGAAAGTTTGAATTCCCATTTCTTGTTTGATCAGCATAGAGAGCTCGCCAGCACAGCTCATGATGGCGAATCAATGCCCCAAACACACTCCAGTCTGGAGTAGACAGGAGGTGGTGGATCTAATGGGTCTGTGGGGAGAAGAGTCTGTGCAGACACAACTCCAATCCACTCGAAGAAATGTAGATATCTACAATTGTTGGCAGTGACCCCACCACTGCCCCCACAAGCAGTGTGGATACCTCTCAAAAGTCTGAGTCTCAGGCCAATGCAGGAAATGATGAGAACATTGTGGATGATGAGAAGGAGAATGGGAGGCAAGTGAGTGGGGGATCCATTTCCCCTGAGAGCCAGGAGCCAAAGCAGTTCAGCAAGCCACAGGATAGCACTGTGACTGACCGTGATGCAATGGAAGGCATCTCTGGTGAGTATGCAATTCTAATCAAACTGTAGGGGCTACATCCTCTTTTGCTTTATGTTTAATATGGAACAGTGGGTGTCTGTTTCATAGTAGCTGCTCCAGCTATGCACAGGGTGTTTATGTGCACAGTGATGGCCTTAGAATCCTCCACTGAGATCTCCAGGAAACTTTCATGGAAGTACTCTGCAATCCTTTTCAGGAGGTTTCTGGGGAGGGCTGCCTTATTTCTTGCATCATAGTAGGACACTTTCCCATATCACTCCAGTATTAACTTTGCTGGCATCATTGTGGTACATGACATAGCAGCATAAGGACCAGGTCTGTACCCAGACGTTTGCAGCATTTGCTCCCTTGCCACTTGTGTTAGTCTCAGGAGACTGCTATAAGCAGGCCCTGAATGAGCTCTCCCCTGCCGAGCTGGCTGGGGGGAGGGGAACAGGATGCGAGACCAGACTGTGTTTGCATGAGCACACCCACCTTGCCTAGGTGCTCAGCATAATGGAACTGCTTTGCCCAAATGATCCCTTTGGATGCAGACCCCTGTGAAAGGTAGAGGGGGTGGAGCAAGGTGTTTCTGCCAGGACCTGTGGGTTTTGCTTAAGAGCCTTAGACATGGTTTGACCTGCCCCTCCCCACTGTTGAAAGACAGAGCTTACTTAAGGCTCGGTTAGGAATCTTTTTGTTTTGTTAAACAAGCACTAGAGCTGAAATCACTTGCTGTGGGACAGCCTGCTTCAGCAATGACGTTCTCCCACTAAGAGCTGAACATCACAGACCTGGGAGGAACTTCAGGAGACTGACCTGCAGAGAAGCAGGTGGCAGCAGAAGGTGACGCCGTTCATCGGAGCAGCTGGCAGAACAGCCAGTAGAGCATCTGGTGGAGTGATGGCAGAGCACCCAGCAGAGCAGAGCGAAATGGCTGACAGAGTGGTCAGCAAAGTGGCTGGGGGAGCAGCTGGCAGAGTGCTCAGCAGAGCAGAGTGGTTGGTGGAGCAGCCAGCAGAGTGGCTGGTAGAGCAGCTGGCAGCGGGCTAAGCAGAGCAGAGCAGAGCAGAGGGCCCAGTGGAGCAGCAAGCAGCCAGTGCAGTGGCCGGTGGGACAGCAAGCAGCATGCCCCACGTGCTCTAGGGTGTGAATCCTGCTTGTGGCATTTTCCCAAGTTGCTGGGTTACTTTCCCCCTTTTTTATTAAGTCTCTTTTTTCTACACTGGGTCTCTGTGCTTGTGAGAGGGGAAGAATTGCCTGTAGAGGTGCCCAAGGGCTGGTGTATAATTGTCCCAGGTTACTGGGTGGGGGCTCAAGCTGTTTTTGTGTTGTCTTATTGAAAGGAACCCCTAGATATTGAACCCAGCCCTTGTTGCTGCTGACTCCAACCGGCAGAAGAGTTACACTAATATCACGTAGGGTAACCTAGGCGAGACGGTGGAAGTTTTTCATTACAACTGCTCGTCCTACAAACAAACTCAAAGGTGTGACCCCTACACACACACCCAACTTGATATCCGGGTTCCTCAACCTAGATTTCCTCAGCATGCCACTGGTTTTGTTGACTGGAATCAGGCTTCACCACAGAATATGCAAGTGTAGGACCACTATCACCAGCAGCATAAATTGCGGGGGAAGGTCATTTACTGTATTGAGGCCACAAATTCCAACCCTCTCCCTCCCGGCACTTCCTTGGACAAAAAAAAAAAAAAAAAAAATCGCAATTTTGGACACACTGTATTTGTTTTTCCTCTGCCACATTTGTCCCACCATTTTACCAAGGTTAAATTATTTGCTTGTTCTTTATCTTTGTGAAATAAAAGACAAGGTGTCGACAATGAAGTACTCTTTTATTTATTACAAAGTGGGGGGAAAAGGGGTGCATTGCAACTGATACAGTGGAAGAGAAAAAATGGGGAGGCACAACACAGATAAGCAGCACACATTACTGTGCCTCACTACTGAAAGGGCTTTTCAAAGCCGCATGGAGACACAGAGCCCCTTGCTGTGCTCTTCTTATTTCCCTGGTCTCTGGCTGCTCAAAATCAGCTGCCAGCCTGTCAACCTCAATGCTCCACCCCTGTATAACTTCTCTCCCCTTGCCTCCCAGAGATCATGGAGCACACAGCAGGCACTGATAACAAAGGGGAAGTTGCTTTCACTGTGCTCTAGCCTAGTAAGCAAACTGCACCAACAACCCTTTAAACGTCCAAAGGCACATTCCACCAC
Organism: Emydura macquarii macquarii; assembly: GCF_026122565.2. Taxonomy (NCBI): domain Eukaryota; kingdom Metazoa; phylum Chordata; order Testudines; family Chelidae; genus Emydura; species Emydura macquarii. The sequence continues at coordinate 11,921,679 of NW_027130520.1, read as the reverse complement.
CATTCTAAACTTCTCAGCCTATTGTTGGACCACTTCTTACTGCTGTCCAGTGGGGTGGATGGCTTCATAAGCCATGGGAGCAAGTGGTATGCTGGGTCTTCCAGGATCACTAGTGGCATTTCAACATCAATGGTTATTATGTGATTCCTGCTTGCAGCTTTCTGAATGCCTGAGTTCCTAAAGATGCGCACATCATGCACTTTTCCCAGTCATCCCACACTGATGTTGGTGAAATGACCCCTGTGATCCACCAGCACTTGCAACACCATTGAAAAATATCCCTTTTGATTTACATACACTTTGTAAGGTGGTCTGGTACCAAGATAAGGATATGCATGCCATGTAATACCCCACTGCAATTAGGGAATCCCGTCAGGGCAAAACCATCCACTATGTTCTACACATTGCCCAGAGTCACTACCTTTCTTAGCAGAAGACTATTGATGGCCTTGTACACTTGAATCACGACAGGCTCCATAGTGGATTTACAAATTCTGCATTGATTCCCACTGACCTGTAGCAGTCTGGCATTGCAAGCTTCCACAGAGTGATTGCCACCCACTTCTCCACTGGCAGAGCAAGTCTCATTCTAGTGTTGCTGCGCGTCAGGGCTGGGGAGATCTCTTCACAAAGTTCCTGAAAAGTGGCCTTCTGCCTTCAAAAGTTCTGCAGCCACTGCTCATCCATCCCATAGCTGTATAATGATGTGAACCCACCAGTCAGTGCTTGGTTCACGGGACCAGAAATGGTGCTCCACTGTGTGCAGCTGCTGTGCGACTGACAGCAGCAACCAGGTATTGTTTCATTTTATGGCTTGCAGCAAAGCTGCTTGACTGACATTGTAATATTCCACGCGGCGGATCCTATCTCTGCTCTGCAAATACTGCAGGATAAGTCACGAGGTGTTTGTAAAGCTCACAACAAGAGTGCACAGTAGAGTGAGTTCCATGCTTCTCAAGCTCACATATGCATGGCTAAGCAAGGTTTTCAAAAAAAGGTGCAAAAAAGTATTGGTTTGTTTGGCATTGATATCAGGGGAGGGAGAAAAGGGGGAAACTGCATCATGGGAGGTTGAAGCCATGCTCCCATCCCCCCACAATGTTTTGGTCCAATGAACCCTTGCAAGCACTTCCCAAAATCGGCTGCAGTAAGTTGAACTGTGCAATAGCTACCCAGGGTGCACTGCTCTGTGCATCGATGCAAGCATTGCTCAGGAGGACACACTCCACCGATGCAATGAGCGTGGTGAGGACACGCTCAATCGACTTGTTTACTGAAAGGGCTGGATGTCAACTTAAATTAAGTCGACTTAACTAAGAGCATGTCTACACTACAAGTTACCTCTCTGTCTCAGCAAGAGTGAACTTTGCTGGAGATTAGACTGTGTCAGCTCTCTGCCACACTAGTCTGTTGTCTTCAGCAGCAAACTCCTCAAGACTCTAGCAGTCTTAACCTTGCCTAGCAGGTAACAATTCGTGAATTCCAGCACCTGAGGTCCTCAGATGTCTCTCTGCAATGGACAGCCCCTACCCCTGTACATTCACAGAAGGTATTAACTTTGCTTCTTTAGAATCAATACACTGCAGCTCATTAATTTAAATGGTGTTAACAGAACTGGGTTATCGTAAAAGTAAAACAAGTTTATTAAAACGTCATAAGTATAAGTTATACCAAGTATAAGGAGTAATGATAGAAATGGTTACAAACAAGCAAAAGTAAAATTGTGCTTTCTAATGGCTAAGACCTAACTTAACAAGCTAGAAGCTTTGTTCAAGGAAGTTTCCTTACCAAATCTTCCTTTTCCAGCAATGGCTGACTAGCTTTTAGCCAGGATCTCCATAGAGTCCAAGGTAATGTCTTTCTCTGTCGCCTCGGGTGAAGGAATAACCTAGTCTTTCTGCGTGTCCTTATCTCAAACTCTGACTTTCTTTCAAGGGTTAAATTGATCCCCTGGGGTTCAATCTCCGTCCTCCAGAGAGGCAACTCCATCTTGATTAAAAGTCTCTTTTTCTACACTCAGTCTCTGTGCTTGCAAGAGTGGAAGTATTGCCTATAGAGGCGCCCAAGTGCTGATGTGTAATTGTCCCAAGTTACTGGGTCCCCTGGTATGTTACAGTGTGATGCTTCCTGCTGAAATTTCACAATGTAAATATCTCTAACAATTCCCAACCCCAACTGAGCAGAAGTTGTCCTTTCTTTGGGATTCATACCTGCTGATTCCCCAACTACCTTGTGTTCTGTTTACAGCATATGCAAATTACAATCTCATTGTTTCTGGTCAACCCTGCTTCATTTGCATTCAAGACTTGGGCAGACCTGTCTTCTACTTTTTTCAAATATAGACTTGAAAACATAATATCAAATGTAACCCTTCTGCTAGTTGGAGTTGGCAGCAACAAAGGCCGGGTTCAATATCTAGGGGTGCCTTTCAACAATACAGACCTGGACACGTGGTCCACATGGAGGTTTTCTGGGTCCTGAAAGCAGTGCTCTACAGCCAACTGAACACAGGAACCCACTCTAAGGGTTGACTCATTCTCAGACAAAGACACCATGAAGGCCAATCTCAAAGCATGCAAGATAGACATTAAAACATTAAAACCTGGGAACTCGTTGCACAGGACAGAGCCAGATGGAGAGGTCTGTGTCATGAGGCTATGTCCACTTTTGGGGAGTGGTGTGTAAATTTTCTGCAACAGGAAAATGGAGCACATCATAAGACCAGTGTTTAAAACTCTCCTTCTAACAACTACGCTTGCCAGGCATGCAATTGCAAATCCAGGATTAAACCCAGAACTCAAGTCAATGCTAGCTGAACACTCAACTGTCAAAGTGACAGGAGAATCCATCAAAATCAAAGGATTTACTTCCATTGACTTTGAAGACCCAATACAATGTGCACTGGAGTTAGGGGGTGCCAATTGTAAGTAGGGATTATCACCCTTTCACAAATAGGAATATTGAGTAAGAGGTCAAAGCAAAAATTTCCAAACTGGGTACCGAAAGGTGGGCTTCTAAATACTTATTTAGGCCCCTAAATAAAAGTGCTCTGATTTTTTTTAGAAGTGATGATTACCCACAAGTTTCACTGAAGTCAAGGGGCACTGTATGTGCTGAGCGCCTTTGAAAAAAATCAGGCCACTTTTATTTAAGAGCCTCACTCCAGACACTCAGGATGCCTCATTGCCTTCAGAATTCCCATTGACTTCAGTAGGACCAAGATTTCACTCAGGGATTTTAAAACTTTGTCCTAAGGGTATGTCTACACTTCAAAGAAAAACCCGTGGTGCTGAGTCTCAGAGCCTACGTCATTTGACTTGAACCAACAGGTCTTGGGCTGCAGGGCTTAAAATAGCAGTGAAGATGTTCCCACTTGAGCTACAGCCTGGGTTCCGAGAACCTCCCTCCTCACCAGGTCTCAGTGAAACCAACTGAGGAGCTCTCTTCCAAACAATTATTTCACTCCTCTAGCTGAGGCATACTTTAAATCCTTCTTCCTTACTTGTTTAATTGGGCCAGGCAAGTCAGGTGCTAATATGCATTTGTACAGACTAGCAGTAATTCTGTCCCTGAAGGTGTTCTGTCCCTGTCAGGTGCTAATATGCATTTGTACAGACTAGCAGTAATTCTCTTCTGTCCCTGAAGCACCTCATAGGAGTTAAGAAGTTGATAATGATGACAGAAAAATCCTGCTCATGAACCAAACCAGGCTTCTTGCGATAATGTTTAACTGCCTAAGTAAAGAAAAAAAGTGTGAATAGTTAAGAAACTAAGAGTTCGTTTCAATATATTGTTATGAATTTACCATTCCATAATGCATAGAGGGCCTTTAAAAAAACCCTTGAGACTGTCTCACTACAGCAGCTACAGAGTCCTTTGGCAAACTTGTTTTATGGAGTGCACAAGCTAATCAGAAGTTGTCATTTCAAATTGCTACACTAACAAACACTATTGTCCTAAACTGTTGAGTAATGGTTAAAACTACTTTCACTTGAGGTAACTGCATTTCAGTAGTGCATGAAATAATTCCTATATATTTTGTAAAACATTTAGGATATTTCATCCCAGAGAATCCTATCTAAATGCAAGATATTGTAAGCTAGATTCTTTAGCCTTATTCAGGCAAAACTCCTAGTGACTAAGGCCCATTTAAAGAACTGATGAATAAGAATAACTATCAGGCCACATATTGATTATATTATTATTATTGTTTATCTATCACATTGGAACCCATTTGTGATCATAAGTAACTGTCACCAGGCTGGCCTCTCTGGCCCGGTTGTTGGGATCCTCCCTCGGGCTCTGGCTCTGGGAGAGGCCACAGCGCCTTCCTACACACGGGGAAATAGCCCGCTCTCAGCGAGCAAACAGTCTATTGCTCGACCCTTAGGCAGGGTGAGCAAGCAAGTTAGGGTTCTGGCCCTCAGGCAGGGCGAGCGAGCAAGTAGTCAATTGCTCCCACCCTTAGGCAGGGTGAACAAACAGTTTGGCGCTCAGGGGAGCGGAAGGGAACAGGAGGCTCTCTTCGGGGTGGCTAGGAAAATGGGGGGAGAGGAAGGAGACGCAGGCCCACCCATCTCCACTGCATCCCAGCCCAGGGCCCTAGCAGTGGCGAAGGTATTTGCCACTGTGTTGGCGGGGCTCCCGCCGCAACATGTCGACTAGGTCTCCGACTCAGCCACAGGTTCTGTCTGCCCCTGGGCTACTTCCTCTTAGTATCGCCCAGTACCTGCCTCCTCAGTGTCACTGGCATACTCCATCCAGGGTAGGCCCGTCAGCCCCTCCTCAGCCACGGGCAGCAAGGTGGGAAGCTCCTCTTCGAGGGGTAGCTCCTCTAGGTCGTTTGGTGCAGGGACAGGTCCAACTTCCGGCAGCTCCTCCTGTCTGGCCTCAGGGGGTATCCTCCACCCTGGCTGCTCCAGGGCCTCTGTCCAGTCCCAGGGCTTCAGTGACTTGGTTCAGTCCCAGGGTCTGGGTACCTCAGCCCAGTCTCTCTGCCTGGGTTGCCTGTTCCAGCTCCGGGAAGGCCCTACCCAGTCTCCAGGCCCAGTTGGGGCTAGGGTTGGTCAGTGGCTCTGCTCCAGCCCAGGCCTCTGCCAGCTGGGCAGCACGTCTGTCTCAGGCAGCAGCCTGTTCCTGAGTGAGCGCTGGGGCCGTGCTTTTATACCGCCCCTTCCTGTGGGGGTTCCGCCCCTCTGCTACTGATTAGGCTGGCCGGGCAGTTCTATCGCGGCCTGGCTCCCTTGTTGCCGGGCAGACCTAGCCGCCAGGCCTGATTGGGTCCATTCAGGCTGCTTGCACCCGCCCTCGGGCTCTGGCTCCAGGGGAGGCCACAGCGCCTTCCTACAATAACATAAGAAGCTGCTTTAACTGATAAGAAAAGTGAAAAGGCAGTTGTGGCTAGTTTTGGCAAATATTACCATTAAATATGTGAATTTGCCAGCCATACAGTTTCTTCTTAGCACATCTCACATGCTGTTGGAGACACTGGGCGAAACTCTGCTTTCACTTATGTCAGTGTAAATTGGAGTAATTCCTCTGTAGTTAGTCTGGAGATAATGGTCTTACTCCAAATATTCATTGGTATGAGTGAGAGCAGAATTTGGGCTATACTGATTGAGCAAACTATCCCTGTTCCAGAAATATGGAGCATCCTGCTTTAACCAGCATTAATTTTTTGGGGAAAAAATCCTGATTCTAACTGGCAATGCTATAGGGTTCTGACAATTGATAATTAGCTTGGGTAACAAATATTTGACCAGAATATTTGTGTGTAATTAGATAAATAATTCACCAAAGGCAAATAATTCCCTTCCTATGTGGTTATAAGCAGGTAGGAGACATTTTGTCATGTATCTAATTGAAACTTTATTAAATAGGAAGGATTTCTCCTAAAATATGTATTAAAGAAGAAGAACCTGCAGGAGGGGGATACAGGGCCAAGGATACTCTCTGTGAAGTTCATCTTTTGGAGATGCTTCAAAGGGAAAAGCCTGGAGGGGCTGAGCAGGACTTGAAGAGGGAACAGGAGGTGCAGTCTCCAAGTTCGATGGATCCTAGGGAGATGCAGGGAGAGGAAGCAATAACCCAAGTGACCTCAATAACCTCAACAATGCTGCTTGCTCCATCCCCATGTCAATATAGCTCCTTTAGGAGCATGTTCACATTGCCTTGCCCACTTGCACAAACTCCTCTTCCCTCTTCGAAAGGAGTGCAGGTGCAAAGTAGGAGATAATGCCTCTTGGAGCAGTACTAATCTCTGCCAGGATACAGGCTTAGAGTCTGCGATCTGAGGAGGGGTACATGCCATCTCTTGCCCTGTGGAGGTTAATAGAGGAGGGGCATGCAGGATTAGGGAGAAGTAAAAGGTGCAGGACATTTCCTCCTACCACCTCACTTTGGATGGATTTTATGCTAGTGGGTAGAGAAATTTAGGGCTGATATTTTCTTGGTAGTGAAATGCTCATCACTGTAACGTTTTTCTGATTATTAGAGTTATCTAAAATCCTTCTAAAGCAAACCTCTATATGCTGTGTGTGAATTACTCAAAAGTATTTCATATGCAAATATTTCTTTTTTCTATTAAAAAAATCCTTGGGTTTCTCAGAACCATTGTTTAAATCAAATCTCTCGCCTTCATGTTCCCATACACTGCTTTGACATTTAGATCAAATTTAATAAATATAGAAAACCAAGTTAAAGGTCAAAAAAGCCTGAGACACAAGGTGGGTGAGGTAATATCTTTTATTGGACCAACTTCTGTTAGTAGCTTTTGAGCTACACAGAGCTCTTCTTCAGGTCTTTCATCAACAGAAGTTGGTCCAGTAAAAGATATTACCTCACCCCCCCTTGTCTCTTTTGGGACCAACACAGCTATACTAATACTGCAAACAGCAATGAGAGAGTCTGGTCATACAGGGGTTGTACAATTTGGCCACAAAGGATTTGCTTAATATGTGCAGTAGCCACAAGAAAATGATACTAGTATTAAAGAGGTACATTTTATTGCTTGTTCAAACTAGTCTAGATTTTCCTTACCACGAAGGGAGAGATCTTCAAAGGCATATATGGCCCACTTGGATGACCAGCTCCCATTGGCTTTAAGGCCATAGGACTTCCCTCAATTAATTCCTATTTGAACTAAACTGTATCTTTCAGAAAAACATCCAAATGTGATTTAAAGATTGCCAGCGAAGGAGAATCCTCCATGATCCTTTGTAAATTGTTCCAATGGTTAATTACCTTCACTGTTAAAAATGTGCACCTTATTTCCTGTTTGAATTTGTCTAGCCTCAACTTCAAATCATTGGATCTTATGATTTTGTCTGCTAGATTGAAGAGCCATGTTATAGGGTACTGAGCTCCAGCATGCCCTCGTGTGGCCCCTTGTGGTCCTGCAGGTGCATTGCATTCAGCACCCCTTTGGGTTCCTTCAATCAATTATCCACACTGAGGTCAGTTCAAAACAAGTACCCACTTCTTAAGGTCTGATTTATTCAGTCTTTCCACAAGGTAACTTACTTCATTAGTTGCCCTAGGCCACCCTTCCTCTGAGGCTCATAGATGAGCCCTAGTCATCTCTCTTCCCTGTTTAGGAGACCCCCGGAACTCCCTTCCTGGAGCTGGGATTGTACTTCAGATGGTCACTTTCTCAATAATTCCAGACAAAATACGAAGTATTTTGAATTTCAGCGCAGAGGTTCATGTAATCAGCAGCAAAATATACAAAGTCCACATATATCAAATATTTTTAGCCTATGGGAAGATATTATATTTTAGGGTCTCTAAATATCAGCTATCAACATATGTTTAGGAATGTATTTTGTACATTTCACTGGCTATTTCAACTATTACGCTCCAGAGATAGAAAATAAACTGCAATATTGAGATGGACATCTTCAAAAACTGTGTTTAGGACTCACTCCACAGCCTTCAGCTATATGCTTCACCTGAGCATATGTCCATGTTCAGGTGAAGAGGAAGAAAGCTCCATTTCTGTTAAAGAGCTTTATCCTCAGAATGGGACACACTCAGCGTGAACACACTGTCTCGGATGTCCTGTTCTTCTTGTAAGGTTCGCCCTTCCTGAGACATACATTACTATTTTAGGGCCCAATATTGCAAAGAGTTAAGCAAACAAGTAACTTTACTCATATGAGTGGTTCCACTTACATCAATGAGACTACCCACATTAGTAAAGTTATTCATATGCCTAAGTTTTTGCAAGATCAAGCCCTTAGGAGGTAACACTGTCAACAAGAGGGTTCTATTTTTTGACAATTTACCGAGGCTCCAATCCCACAATTTTACGCCCTTACAGAATCCCTCTAAAGACAATGAGACTCCACAGAAGTCCATGTGTCTATCAAATTATAGGACTGGGGCCTTGTTAGTGGGTAACAACCACACATTTGAGAATCTATTTACAACTGCTAACAATCCATGCCTATAGGATGAAAAAGGATAAATACAATAAATGCCCCCTGTATGGAGTTATTGAAATCCCTCTATTAGAACATTTCCCATAAAGGGCCCCAATCATTTTAAAACAATATTTTGTTATAAATAAAAGACATCTGCCTGAAATGGCCTCTGAGTGTAAGGGGAGAAAAAGACAAATTTAAAAATACAATCCCACCCAACAGGAAATCAGAAGCAGCTATAAAAAAAACTCCAGTGAAAGGAGGCTGTGTGTGTGTTTTGGATTTTTTTTCAAGTATATGATATGAACCAAATTCCATGCTGCAAGTTCTGTGGGTTTGTGAATGTCCAAATGTGGAAATGGAAAAATTCAGCACTAGAGGATCTCAAATATAATCTCTCTAGCAGCACTGGAAGTGCAACTTCTTGTGAAATCTACCTGTGCCTTATGTATGCCGGTTAAAAAAAAGGATATGTAGACATGGCTGTCTACAACTAAAAAGTTAAGAGATCTAAAACTGCAATGTTATATCACTTCTGTAGGAGCTTTAGTTATGAAAGCAGTGCAGGATGGATCCCATTTACTTTATGATAATTAGCAATGCCAAAAGCAAGTCACAACATGTTTTAAAAACATTTCAGTCCAGCTCCATTTCAGTCATTGAAAAGACTCCAGTTGCCATCAGCGGGCGTTGGATAAGGACCTATATGAACGCAGCAATATTTCTTCTACAGACTCACTTGGGTTTTGTGCCAAAGTTAAATAGTACCAAAATCACTAACAACCACAACATTTACTAGAATCTACTTCTTCCCTTCATTTTATTCCGATATTAACCTTCGATAAAGGGATCCAAGGATTATTAACATTTTATTGGCATCTTTTGCCTATTAACTATTTAACATGCTTTTCCAACTTTTAAAAAAAGAATACTAAACACTTGTCCGTCATTTTTCAATGAAAAATTAAACTTGAGAAAATAGCTGATAAGAATACAAATATAAAACAGTAAAGAACATTTTCTCCACAAAAAGGTATGCTACAGAACCAACAGAACAAACCCATATCAACTGGGAGGGATCATATACACCAATATTTAGTTCCAATATTTAGTATTTGATAGACCAAAACCAATCTTGTAACATAAAAGTAATTCCATTCTGAGTTACTGCAAATTATACACTTTTCTCAGAAGTGCAAAGGGTGAAATTCACCAAGCAGTATATATACCATAAAAGGCCCCCAAAGCAGAGGCACTATGAGGCATGCACGATGGGTGGCTGTGGAACAGACTCATGATGGACTCCACATCCCCTGTGCACAGCAGAGGACTTCTTGAATCGCTCTTTATCTGGGACCTCCCCCTTGACCTACTGCTACAGTTGACCCTACCAGGAGCATGAGCTCCAGATGGCCTCGCTCTCGAGGTCATTGGAGCACACAAGCCTCTGCACCACGACAAGGTGATGATCCTTGGAGAGGCTTCTGAGTGGAAGATCTGAAACTGATGCCTTCTGCATCCGGACCAGGGTCAAACAAAGTTGCTGATTGCCCCCACCTTGTTCACCATCTACCTGACCATCATCATTCACCTCATCCGAGACAATCTACCACCCGGCATCAGTATCCAGTATCGATTGGACGGGAAGCTCTTCAATCTTGGTCGCTTCCGGGCAAAAATGAAACTCACCACCAAGGACATCCATGACCTTTAGTTTGTGGATGACTGCTGCGTGATGGCTCACTCTGCACAGAACGTGCAAGCAACGCTAGATCTCTTCAACACTTCGTATAAGAGACTTGACCTGTCCTTGAACATTGCCAAGATGAAGGTCCTCCACCAACCTTCCCCAGACCAGCTGAGTATCCCTCATGCCATCCATGTAAACAGGGAAGCTTTGGAGTATGTGGAGCACTTTCCGTATCTCAGCACCACTCCCAATGGGCTACCATTGATAAAGAAGTCCAACACTGGGTTAACTGCGCCAGTGCAGTCTTCAAGCTGCGACAACGTATCTTTAAAAACAGAGATCTTCGGAAGTTGGCGAAGGTCCTGATTTATAAGAATGTCGTGCTGACCACCCTCCTCTATTGCAGAGAAACCTGGACTGTCTACTGATCCCACATTAAGACCCTTGAGAGCTTCCACCAGCGGTGCTTGCGTCGAATCCTGGGGATCAAATGGAAGGACTGCTGGATCAGCACAAGTGTCCTCCATGAAGCTGCGTCCACCAGCATTGAAGCCTTGCTCTTGAGAAATCAACTCCAATGGATGGGCCACTGCTAGTCTGGATGTCCCGGGGCTGCAAATCCCATTCCTTTGCACCCAGACCAGAGGATGAACATACAGAAATTTATATAAATATTACATGGACCAGAACATCAATCTTGTCCTATCTCACCCATCCACTATGGTCAAATAAGCACAGCAGAGCAGATCTGATTGTGCACACTTCCGTGCAAACACACACATGCACACTCTAGAAATAAAATCTATTCACTGTACATCACATAACTCAGTATACCCTTTCTATATGGACCAGACATTCCACATCTTTCCTATCAACCCTCCAACAGTGTGTCAAGAGACCTTCTCCTCTTCCTCCTCCCGATGTAAACCATGAGCCTGATTCTTAACTGCCTCTGCACCTTGTTTAGTTATTTATTATTACTTCCTTAGTCCCAGTGCATTGAAGAGTTCATGAACTCCACAAATTCCCAGGCTTGCCCACCTCTCTAAATAAACAAATAATATAATAAAGATATGATAGGGTGCCAGAAGAATTCAGTGGGTTAAATCACAAAGCAATGCAACTTGTTTGATAAAATAAATAATGAAGTAAAACAGCACTTCTTTGTCAGTGGATTAACACTGGTAGGTGTCATGGAACAAGCATCACATTAATCATATTATATTGAAGATCAAGAGTGTGAACTTTTTCCTCCAAGAATGCAAATTGCTTCAATATCTCAAGATGTCTTCTATCCTTTACTGAAGAAACAACTTCCATCAGTTGCTATGACATGCCAAGCTCTCCAGAGAATTAAGTGCTGAATGAGAGGACAGACTGAGGAGCCTCAAGTCCTGTTAACTCCAGCTCCCTGAGGAATCACACTGGCTGAGTTTTGAACTCTTGCATGATTTGAAAGGAGGATATAAGATATGGATAGGATCTTGTAAATGGGCCTAAATATGGAAATATATTAAATATCACTATCATTGAAATCATATTTCCCTGCTCGTGCCCTTTGAATCAAATTTCCTTCCATCTCATGTAGAACGTTTTTCACCATTTTTCAATATTGGAAAACACCAAACATGCCCCACAGACAACTATATTGGCCAGCATTTTGGAGAGATGTCTTTGACTCTTAAACATTTTTGTTTTCTTTGAAACATCTCCCCTTAGTAATACTTTACATTGCTACCAAAACTTTTATCGCAAAGGATCCCAAAGCATTTTCCTAACTCCACCTCTGAAATACAGCTGAAACTACCTACCACTGTCTTCACAGTTCTCAGCATATTCTGACAATGGGAAAATTTGAGTCCAGGACTCAAAGGGCACACCCCTTTCTTTATGAATAGTGCCATAGGACCTTTATGTCAATGCAGAACAAGTAGACTCTGTTCACATTAAACTGCATGGAGCTCAATTTATCTCCTTCAAAGAGTAAGATGAGTCAATCCTGCTGGCACTTGAACTACTAGCTCCAATGATCCTACATGTTCCATAATGATACTTAGACCAAAATCTTGGGATTCCCTCATTTTCTGCTCAGCTTATCCAGAACACCTTGTCCAGTTCTGTGACAACACTCAATCCTGTTCTCTGAGATCCAAAAAACTCAGATTGACTCCGGATTTCATTACTTAGGTTCCTTTATTTGGCATACAGCAGAGCTAAGCTGAGTTGATCAGATTCAAGCATGGGCGTGGGCATAGAGCATCCCACAAATCCAAAGCTACACAGAAAACGTCTTCCAATATGTTGTATTTTGTGTCTTGCCTTATTGCCTAGGTTGCCGTAGCAACACAGCTTAGCTTGTTGCCATAGCAATAGAGTTAGACTATTAGGGGATAGCTCAGCCAGTCCTGGCTGGTTTTAAGTAGTTCAATAAAGTTTTTTCATGGGTTTGCATCTCTCTGTATTCCGTGCTGATTTCTCTCTAAATACAAGTACTTTCCAAGGATTTAACATAACAAAAGTGGCGACGGAAGATGGGATCGTGGGGATTTTAAGGTCACTGTTAACCTGGTGTTGTGTGCAGAGCAGTAACCTCTTTCCTGCATCGATGACCTCTTTGCTGGCTTGGCTGGTGGCCAAAAGTTCAACCTGATCTGAGTTAGGCATATTTACAGATGCACGTCGATGAGAAGTCCCAAGAGCTGTTGACTATTGTGACACATAAAAGGCTGTACCGATACTGTTGCTTGCCCTTCAGAATAATGTCTGCTCCAGTTTTGTTCCAGAGGGCTATGGACCAGATCTTGAGTGGCTTGCCAGGAGTCCAGTGCTATCTTGACGACATCCTGGTCACTAGCAAGGTGAGGAGGATCACCTTAAGAACTTGGAGGATGCCCTACAAAGACTGGAAGAGTATGGCTTACGAGTCCACAAAGACAAATGTGAATTCTTCCAGCCCTCTGTTGAATATTTGGGACATATCATAGATGCTACTGGCCTTCATAAGGCTCCTGCAAAAGTCAACTTTGCTCTTTTTTAGGGCTATTGAACTATTATAGAAAGTTTATTCCAGTTAGCAACACTACTAAAACTACTACATGAATTCCTTCACCGGAACAAGGTCTGGAAGTGGACTGAAGCCTGTGATGTTGCATTTAACAAGGCTAAACACGCATTGCTAAATTCAGAGGTTCTGATGCATTTTGATCTGTCCTTACCTCGACAGTTGGCCTGTGATGCCTCTCCTTATGGAGCGGTTGTGTTACACATTATGCCTTCGGGAGAAGAGAGACTTTTGCCTCACGCACCTTAAGCAAAGCAGAAATTAACTATACCCAGTTCGAACGTGAAGCACTGGGAATCGTTTTCGGAATACGGAAATTTCACCAGTAACTTTTTGGATGGAAAGTTCACATTTCTCACTGACCATCGACCTCTAACGTTAATTTTTGGACCACCCACAGGCATTCCACCATTGGCTGCTAGTCCTATGCAACGATGGGCATTGTTGCTTTCTGCACACGCATATGAGATCAAATATCGGAAATCCACTCTGCACTGCAACGCAGATAGTCTCTCAAGGTTCCTTTACCGGTTAAACATCAAGATATTGGCCAGATATCAAATCTTCTACTTTGAACAGGTAGAGAACACACCCATCACTGCTACTCAAGTAAAGAAGGCAACTTATGTTGACCCAGTACTGTCCCAAGTTATGGACCCAGTGATGAATGGAACATATCTACAGGACTCTCAGGTCTCACCTGACCTTCTTCCCTACATGTCCAGGAGGATGGAGTTATCAATCTATTCTGGTTGCTTGTTGTGGGGAAGGTGCGTCATTATTCCACCACTACTGAGATCACAGATGTTAAAATAGCTACATTAAGGTCACTGTGGAATAGTGCGCATGAAAGAAGTTGCACAAAGCTACTTTTGGTGGCCTGGCCTGGACAGTGCCATTGAAGAGAAGGCAAGAGCTTGTATTTCATGTCAGAGTGTGAGGAATGTGCCTCAGTTGGCGCCCCTACACCCAGGGGACTGGCTTGAAAACCCATGGCAGCGTATTCACATTGATTTTGCTGGTCCATTTGAAGGAAGCATGTTCCTGGTTGTTGTAGACGCCCACTCTAAATGACCAGAAGTCTCTAATGCTGACCACTACTGCTGAAAGTACTATCTAGAAACTGCATGAAATCTTTAGTTTTTTCAGTCTACCAGAACAACTTGTGAGCAACAATGGACTGAAGTTTGTCTTGCAGGAGTTTGAAAATGTTATGAAAGCAAATGGGATACATCACATCACTTCAGCACCATATCATCCACCCATCAGTGGATTAGCTGAAAGGTTTGTGCAGACCATGAAACAAGCTTTAGGATCTGCAAGGGGACATTTGTCCATTCAAAACCGTCTGGATACCTTCTTACCATCCTACAGAAACACACCTCATGCTACGACCAAAGTGTCCCCAGTCTTTCTAATGATGGGATGACAGCTGCTCACTTGCTTTGATCTGCTGAAACCCATCAAAGAATGACAAGTTGTGCAATGTCAACAGCAAAACCAAGTCATCAGATGTGCACACAGAGCAAAAGACTGAATCTTTAGTCCTGGACAGCCTGTCCTAGCTCAGAAGTATGCTTCTGGAGCTAAATGGGTCCCTACTACAGTCATCGCCCAAAAAGGACCTGTTTCAGACACTGTCCAGACTGTAGATGATCTCACCTGGCGGCGGCATGTAGATCAGTTGTTGCCAGGTCATGCATGTCCTAAGGACACATCTCCAGTTGAACTGCCTGACCTCAACATTACAGGTGAGATATCGTCAAGTCAAGAGTCACTCATTCCTGACTCCCCTTCTCCATCCACCTCTGCAGCAGATACAGCTCCCTCCCCTGTTCGAGCAGATACAACATCCTCACCAGTTACAGCTACGAGTCCTGAGCCCATTGTTAGACCCACAGCAATAACACCTTCCAGTGCAGGAACACCAGAAATCTGCCGTAATCCACCTAGAGAGAGAAGGCCTTCTCAATGGCTGAATCTTTAGCTAGGGTAAACCCACGTTATGGGGCAGAATAATATCTGGGGTTTAGCCAGGAAATGAGGCTGTTTAGTGATTGTTCGCTAGTTTAGTGATTGTTCTGTTAAATGGGCATTTTCATTAAGGGGGGGAGGAATATGTTGTGTATTTTTGTCTTGCCTTATTGCCTAGGTTACCGTAGCAACAGAGCTTAGTTTTTTGCCATAGCAATAGAGTTAGACTATTAGGGGATAGCTCAGCCAGTCCTGGCTGGTTTTAAGTAGTTCAATAAATACTTTTCATGGGTTTGCATCTCTCTTTGTTCCGTGCTGATTTCTTTCTGAATACAAGTACTTTTCAAAGATTTAACATAACACTTTATATACATTTACACATTACATTGTATTTACTATATGTTGCATCACAGGTTTTTTGATTGGCTTGATTATTTTGCAGAAACTGTGCAGCATGCTAGGTCCATGTGCAACATGTTGTTTACCTCATCTCTACATTACTAACTTATATTGTCAATTGCTAGTAGATGTTCCCTGGGTGTTCTCCCTCTTATCTTAGCTAGCTCAGACATTCTGTCTTTTTAGCCTACTGATCTATTTACTTATCTTGTTTAGCACAAAAGTTCTGTTTTCAGCCTAATGATCTGTTTACCTTACTAATTCTATCCTTCAAGAAATGAAACCTTCCTCTAGGTGTTAATTACTAATGTCAGGCCAGGTCTCAGCTACATACAAATTCACCTTTCCCTAGCAATAAACATATCAAGGTAATACTAGACTCCTAACATCTGATGTATAATAAATAACTATTACAAAGTATTGTATATTCCTATTGTTATTTTGCATGTGCTTAGTTATAAAGTAGAAATATTGGTCAATGTATTTTAATTCTAAATATTTCCTTCTAAGACAGCTATATTTTTGACATATGCATTAATTTTACAGCTTATTGTGGAAGAAGCAGATGACATGTCAATAAATAAATGCATCTCTTCAAATTGTTTTGCAAATGAATACTGAATAGAATACTGCCACCTTTTGGATATTATCTGGTCATAAAAATATGATTTCCTTAGAACAGAGGGTTAGCAATCTTGTAAAAACATTTAGTACTTAAAACCTTATTCTAAGCTGTTCATAGGTCAACATGCTAGTATTATGTTTATTGTACTATTAACTTAGGTTTATACAAGTATAAATAGGTTTAGTCACAACTGCATGGTATTACATTATTAACTCATTAATAAGCAAGCTGCTTCACAAGGGCTTTTGTCTCCAATAGAAAGGAAGCAGGATATAGTTTTGACATCTGTAATTGACTGGGTTATTGCATTAGGTAAGGACAGATTTTAGTATTGCTTATAGAAATAAATAATAATACTTCTACAATGCCTTCCATAGGAGTCACTCCAATGCACTCTATTAACTTTAATTCACTAATTAAGCCTCAGAACACCTTCTTAAGGAGTATAATTAATAAGACACAGTTGATGAGGTCATGAATTCACAGATCAATTTGGTATGTTTTAGGGTATATGTGACAGGTCATACAGACCTTTTTTCTAAAGGCGAGGAAACCCACAGCCCTTCTATATCATGACCTAGTGGTATCCCTACCTGAAGCAGGCAGGTCTGATGGTTTTTACTTTATTTTTTTTTTTCCATTTGGGGTGGGTTAATCTTCAGCAAGGGTTCAGAATCAGTGCATGGAGATTTTCCCAGCTGTGAGCTAATTAGGTTTCAGATTAATTTAGTTATGCTCTTTATATTAAAGAAGAGATTGGTTCCCTCCTGGGGATGGGGTTTCTTATCATTAGTCAGGAAGCTTTGGGAAGACATAAATAGTCTACTGTTTGTATAGTTGTTTTGTGTTTACTGACTATAAAGCTGCATGGAAGAACTTCTGTCATCTGAGTGTTACTTTGGTTAAACCAAAATTAATAAATCTGCAAAAAACTTCTTGTGAACTCAGCCTCTGGCTAGCTAGACCCTTTCCCTTGCCCTGTCAGAGAAAAAAACCAACCTCTTGTTGATTTTCTTGGGGAGTGCGGGGGGGTGAAGGGAGCCCCATTTCATATAATTTAAAAGAAGGAAGGGTGTTGCACAACTCCTGCAAAATCCTAATTTCTGATATTGTTGTTAAATGAAATAAGTTTTGCATCAGAAATATTTTTATGATTACTTTTTAAAGAGATTAGAATATAACCAGCTGTTTAAAAAACAAACCCCCCTACACTTTTTGTTAACACAAAGGCAGAGCAGAGAATTCTCATGTAAAGTTCCCACATCAACCTTATTTCCTAATCTTGTATGCAAACGGTGTGGAAGATCTATTAAACTGAACAAGAGGTCCAGGCAGGGGGAAATTACTAAACTGGGCCTTTGCCTTTCAACTATATGTATAACAATTTGAAATGGGCAAGTCTGTGTTTGTGTGTATAACAACAAGCAGTTAATTCATTTAAAAGAAGAACAAATTGAAAGACTGGGATACACATACCTTGTGTACATTTAACCACTAGTAGAGTGATACCCATGTTAATTTGAGTATTATTAAGGTTTCTGCAGTGTTTTGAATATTAGCCCTCTGTTTCAGGGGTGTTCTAAGAGGCCACATTAATTCTCTTGACTGAAACTTTGCAGAAATCTCTGTCTGAAACTGAATTTTCAATATTTTTTTCAGAAAGTGAGTTCAGCATAAATTAGATAAATTTATAAACAATTTCAGACAATTTAGAAACTCTTCTCCATCTTTTCAATTCAAAACTACTTTTTACATTAAAAAATGGGACACAGAGCTCTGAATATGGTCTAATTATTCATATCTTGGAAATAAAATTTTAAACACATGATATATTTAACTTTGACAAATAGCTTTCACTGACCTTTACAAATTTGCCAATAGAGTTAGGATGACAAATTACTCTCACAATGGGACTTATTTGACTCCTAGAATATTATTATAGCATCGCCCTTCAGGAAATACTAGTTCAGATTGTGTCAGCATTTCCATTTTTCAGGGGCTTAAAACTCAGCTGTAAAAAAAATTCACTGCAGGCTAAAACTTGACATGCAACATCTCAAACGAAGGGTGACTTCAATGATTTTATAAAATAGAAGTGTGCTAGTTTACAATGCTTTTATGCCTCTGTGTAACTCTCATAACTTCTATTTTATGAATGTGTCATTTAAACGATTAGTTTCATGTGGTCTAGTTGTTTTTAATACTTTTTTTGGGGGGGGTGTAGAAAAATTAGAGTGATTTTTTATTAAAAATACAGAAGGACGTTTAGCATGAGTATTTAGTTCTCGTTTGCAGAAAGAGCAGTGATATCACAGACCATAATGTTATCTGCTGAGTTAATGTTCAGACCCAAATCCTCATTCTGGATCTGATCCAAAGTCCACTGAAGTCAATGGGAGTCTTTCCATGGACTTCAGTAGGCTTTGGATCAAGCTCCCTATGAACGAATCCTGAATAAAGGGCTTTGCCTACAAGAATAAAAGAACCAGACATTCTGCTGTGACAGGACTGTCTGTGTTTTGAAGGACAGAACTGGTGTCCTAGTTAGTCTCATTGAAATTGGAGTTCTATTTTATTCTGGTGGATGAAAAAGCAAACAAAAAGCATCTATCTGTAAGCATTTCTAAAGCACCAATCAATATAGTATCTAGGCACTGTCTGTGGAATATAGACAATAGTGAGAAGGCAGTGTTGTTGTAGCCTTGTTGGTCCCAGGATACTAGAGAGACAAGTTGGGTGAGGTAATATCTTTTATTGAACCAACTTCTGTTGGTGAGAGAGAGAAGCTTTCAAGCTACACAGAACTCTTCTATGTCCCAGCTAAGTGTCAGAGTGTTGACCTTGTATTTAGCTGTGACACCCTGAGTACCTTTCCCAGATATGAGGAAGGGCTAGCTTTGTGTAGCTCGAAAGCTTGTCTCTCTCACCAACAGAAGTTGGTCCAATGAAAGATACTATGTCACCCACCTTGTCTCTCTAACAGTAAGAAGTGACATTCAGTTTCCCATTTTCCTTTCAAACAGTCCCTTTATAAGGTGATTTATGTTTATTAACAATTTGACCCTGACACTCTGTGTGCTCCACATTAAAACTATCTATGAATCTCCATGCTACTCTTCCTTTTAATCATTTACTTCTACATTTGAGTAGACTGCTGGGTTTTTTGCTCTGGCTTTTTAGAGAATATTATAACAAAGAAGCATGGACCTTAAGATGTCAAGTGTAGGATTCTTCCTATTGTTCTTTAGGAGGATGTTCAGGTCCTTGTACCTGCTGTTGAGAAAAGCATACTTCCAGTTCAGATACCTGGACCGTTTAGTGATAGCATAATGAATGACCATAGCTGCCTTGCAGTCCTTGGATGAGCCTGGGCTTAGTACATTAGGGGCCTCGTAGGTCAGTACCACAAACATGAAGTTGATCAAACAGGGATGGGGGAGACAGTGCAGGTTGCAGAACCCCGACTTAGAATGTATTAATTCAAGCTGGAGGTGCTGAATGCTTGCTAAGTCATTATCTATTAGGAATAGACTGCGTTATCATGCAAATTAGAACAACAACTCAGTTCTTATATAACTTTTCATTTGTAGCTCTCATATGACTTTCCTAAGGATACTGTCATTCATTCCATTTTATGGATGGGGAAACTGAGGCAAAGAGTTGACATGATGTGTTCAGAATAACATACAGGCTAGTGGCAGAGACAGGAATAGAAGCCAAGGTCTCCTGACTCCAATCTACTGCCTTGGACTTCATGACTTCTGTTTATTGGCCACCCATGATTTTAACTATTGGAAGGCAGAGTTGCATGGTAGAGTTTATCAGTTTCTTGAAGTATTTACCTCTTCTAACTAGCATCACTTCACCTGTTTCAGAATTCATTTTGAAGCAGCTGTTCTTTATCCTGGCTGCATTTTCCCATGCACTGTGATAGCTCGGAGACAGTTTATGCTGGAAGGAAATACATAGAGCTGTATGTTGTCAGCATATTCTTGGAATCACAGGAAGCATTGTCTCATGATATTGCCTAATGGTTGTACACAGATGTGAAATAAATCATACGAAGATGGCTAAGAGGGAAGAGGTGAGGAAAATCTGAGTGAGAAACAACAGGAGGGATAGGCACAAGAGACCCAGAGAGGTCAGAATGAAACAGAAAAAGAGAAAGACTACAGAAAGGAGAGGAGCAAGAAGGTAGGAATTGGAACTAACCAAGGTGAAGGCAGACAAAAAAGGAGTCTCTTACAGGAGTTAGGATCATGTATCACACAAAAGATGGGGAAAATAATGCGGTAGTTGGGTGGAAATTAGCAGTGGGCAGAGACACTTTAAAGCCTGAAAATATGGTCAAGGAGCATGTAAACAACATGGGGGCTATGGAGGGGAACACCCAACAACCCAACATGCCCCATGGCCATTGCTGCAGCTTGGAAGGAGAGCAGTAGATGTGGGTCTTTGGCTCCATAGTGCTGCACTGTGCACAGATCTTTTGGGCTTAATTCGGGTCAGCCACATTCCTCATCCACAGAGATCTGAATTTGAAATCCCAAAGTGGAAAATATTAGACAAGAGTATATGAAATGTGCATTATATCTTAGTCTTTTCCTGTTTTAATAAAGGGATGTGAGTAGGAAGAAATTATTAGGTTCTACTTGCTCTTGAATATGACAAGCAGGAACAATGTTGTGCTATGAGTTGGAGAGGATAGTCCCTAAATTGATTATGTGATTATAATAATAACAGGATGCTACTTAATCACAAAAGATTTAGTTATGATAAATAACAAACAGATCATGTTAATTGGATGCAATATTTTAAACAGAAAACCTGTCTCTTCTTGAGGGGAATTGGGAGGAAAGCAACAAATCAGAAATAACTATCCAGGATAGGAGGTGTATTTGTTGGTTTTGTGAAGTTCAAAGTTTTTGTTTTTTTCTTATGACACGTTCTAATTCAGAAGTGAGGTGAGACATTTGGTAAATGCACTGGCCTTTTCTCTCTGGATATATGGATTTTCAAATCTGGTCTCATGCCACAAATGACAATAAATTTGATCTGTAACAGGTTAGGTTTAATTTATCAATCTACAAGTCCTAATGCCAAACAAAATTCCCTAGTCAGGTGTTTACACTAAGAGTTCAAAATGGTTTCAGTGAGTCTGTTTCCAAATGAATTTATCTGAAAAAGATGGTTGTGCAATCAAAGTTTAAATCTGTTGCAAAAGAGGATTTTTCCAACTAGCATTTTCCACAAAGGGGGATCTGGCATCTAATGTCAGCCAAACCTATGCCTCCTCAGAGCACAGGCCTCTTATAATATAATGTGCTTAGGGATTACTTAATTCACCACAGCTGGCCAAACCCTGATGGCCTGACAATTTCTGCATTTAGGGTATGCTGCTGTGATCTTTCCATGTTTAAATCTAGTTCAAACTTTTTTAAAACATGGTTTAAATCCTAACGTAGAATGTTGTTAAGAGGCTGTTACCTTCTCTTTTTGCCAGCATGCCCACCCCTAGCCAGATTCTTTACATCTCTTCACATGGGCTAATCCTCCAAGAAATGTTAATCCACATCATAAAACCCATAATGCAGTTCCAGACAACTGGCAATTTCTTCTCTAAAAGAGACTAGGAATGGTAAGAGGAAGAGTTATATGGGTCAGGACTGAAATACTTTGGCAGAGCTGTGTCTGGATGTTTGGATTGATAGTATTACACTGAAATGTTATCAGCTGGTAGAATTATAGAATTATTTTATGAACATCACTTCAAACTATTGTGTGCTTTTATACAAAGTGTCTGCGCTTTGAAAAGCGTTTTGGAAATGTCAAACTGTCTCAGGCATTAAGAGAAATTAAATTAAACAGCTACAAGACCCATTCTATATTCTTCTTCACAAATCAAATTATGAAAAACTTTAAAAAATCAACTGAGATCCAATAATGGCATGGTCACTCTGCATAATTTAGGGTTCTCTTGTAGATACAGACAAATTAGTTTTCACTGCTTATTACTGTCTGAAAGTTATACCCAAGAAAAAAAAAATAGTAATAAACATGCTACATCCTGTATATAGAAGAGATACCTATATAATAAACTGCAATCATATGAAATATTATATAATGCATCTTTCACTCCTCACAAGATCTCTGTCCATTAATTCATCTGTGGCAGAACTAGTTCTGTCATTCAAACCTTGGAGCAGCTTCAAACAATTGTCTTTTTTTTTTTTAAATAAACCTATAGTATCCCCAATTCTATAGTGGTGTTTATTTTAAAGCTGTTAAGGCAGAGAGTTCCAAACTGTGATCCATGAAGCAAGTGCTGGTAGTCTGGTCACAGTGTGCTAGTTCCTCTCCTATTTCTAGCTGCTAAATTTCATTTAAGGAAGCTAAAGGTATGCTAAAGCCCAGATCTGTAAAAAGACTTACATGCCTAAGTCCAAAATCTAGGCATCACTGAAATTCTCAACTCCTCTCTTCAGCTACCACCTAACTCTGAAGGTGCTTAAAACCCCTCAACACCAAATTTTTCACCATAAAAGTCCCCAAGGTGCCTTAGTTTCTGTTCCTGGGGCATGCGTACAACACTTCAGTGTAAGCACTTGGGCACCTATCTCATGCCTAAGCTCCAGCATGACCGTCAAATCTGTGGGCCTCGAACTGGTAAGTGTTCTCAAAGCACATCGAAACCCACCCAAAATGGATGAAGAGAAGGCAGCCGCAACCACAGCCTCCCATATAACCTTAAGCCTACAAGTTAGGGCATTCACCCAGGATTTGGGAAACCCTGATTCAATTCTTCCAGGTGCCTGAGGTGAAAAAGGGATTTGAATAAGATTTCCCCACCTCTCAGATGAGTGCCGTAACCATGAGGCTCTGAGATATTCTGATGTGGGTCCTTCTCAATCTTTCCTGTTGAAGCTGTTCCACTGTATATAAATAAATAAATATGCACTGGGTTGGAGAGATGTTATGTAATTATGAATTATAACCATGTGTGGGAGGGAAGGTGATTCCATCAAGAGACCCTTCTATTTAGGTATTCCCTACACAATGAAAAGATTTTAGTACCCCAGGCATTAGAGAATTGCTTGCACAGAAGATCTCACTGTTATTCAGAGGATCAGTCAACATAAGAACTCCATCAATGTAATCCTGCTTTAAGAAGACATTTCATTTTCCACTGTGTCTTTAGGAAAGGAACAATGCCTTAATAGCCTGGATATCAGGGAATGGTTTATGAAATCATGTAAAAGTGGGCTGCTCTTCAGGCTGCAACTTGATATAGGATGATCCTAGGGCTTCTTAAAGTCCAGAATGTTTAAATGATTCCATAGTACAGTGCATATAGGTAATTTCAGTGAAAATAAGTCAACTACTGTAAAATTCACAAATAAAACTAAATGTTAACTTCTTTTTAAGTGTGGTTCTACTGTGAAAAGTGACAAAACAAAAATTCCATCTTCTTACTCAACAGATCCGTTCCCGATATTTATTTAGAGTCCTATTTTGCTTTCTTTAGTGACAAAATAAATTTCTATTAGTACTGCAGAGCTAACATGATTAAGAAAGAGCATGCTGGAGTTTATTCCTTCTTGTGAAACAACAGAATTGTGTACTGAGTTCTACACAGTGACATCAATGCAACCCCATTAAAGGCAATACAATTGCACAGATATCACCGGGGGCATAATTTGAAGACAAATGACAGGTGTCATTGAGGACCAATTTTGGGCTGCCAAACTTGTATACTTGAGGCCTGAAGCAAAGTCCACTGGAATTAACAGAAAGAATCTTGACTCTTGACAATATCTTGACTGCATCAAGGAGTTTTAGATCCAGACCTTGATGCACAAGGAAACACTTCAGCTTGACTACCAGAACCCAGGGCTAGCAGTCTGTTATGGGCTCACAGCACTCACCGCCGGACTGATGCCTCCTGTTGGTGATCTGGGAATTAGCTCAAGCAGACACCCAAGTTTGTGGATGTGCTCCATCACACTTCCCCAGGGTTCCCCGATAGTCCTTCTTGTCACCATCAGGACCCACTGCGTCTTCTTCCAGACTCAGCCCTCCGGCCAAGCCACAACCTGTGTTCCCCCCACTTCCAGGAGATTTAACAGTCCCAGCTCTGCCACTTACTTCAGTGGCCACCGCAGTCCACCACCACTCCACTGGCGGTCTGGGGGAGGAAGGGAGGGACCCAGGCCCACCCACTTCTCCAGATCCAGGCCCAGGGACCCTGTGTGCAGTGACCTTGCACCGTCTCTTCCCCCTACTCCTTATCTGTCTTCCCTGGGCCCCTTCCCCACAGCCCCCGTACCTCTTCTGCCCTTGTATAAGGGTCTCCAGCTCATGCAGAGCCCCAGCAGTCAGCTACTGCTCTGTCCAGGGTGCTGCCTTCCTTTAGCCTGCAGGACAGTCAGCCTTCCCGCCCCGCCCAGTCAAAAATATAAACTCTGGGGAGGTATTTCAAGTCAGAGCATTTTCAAGTTTGATATGGCTGAATCCTAAGTCACTTTCTATGGGAGCATTTACTCCGCTTAATAATGAGTACTTTCCTTCCTTCTTAAAAATCCATGTTAACTTTGGTCACTGACCAAAGTTCAGAATCTGTAAGCTGTAGAAATCAGAAGATTCTCCTTAATTCATTCATGCCTTTTCTCAAAGTAAATATAAAATTAAAAGCAGAATTGTGAATGGCCTAGTTAACTGTTTTCCTTTCAATCAGAACTTTGCTGAAAAATGCAAAAAAGAGAAACTAGGATATTTGTCTCATGGAAATTAAAGACTTTTATTGACAATCTATGCAATGAAAACTGTCTGTAAAAATATACAGGAAGGGCCCTATTCAGACTGGGTTCTGTGTGCTTGCTTCTGTGTTGTGGAAGCCAATGAAAGTCATGAATTTGGCTTCTAAACACATTCAGTTCATTCAGAAAAAAGTTTGGTTGAGCCTTGGAAAAGTTCTGAGATCTTTCCATGTGGAGAGCTGCTCTAGGATGGAGAATTTATTTTAATTATTTTCCCCCAAAGAATATTAATCTTGATGCATCCGTGTAAGGAGCAAGTTGGTTCAAGTATGTGGACTTCATTTTGTTTCAGAATCTATCTTTTTTTGGGCTGTCCTCCATTTTGAAATGCCTTCTTGATGGACATTTCCCGTTCTTTTGAGCATGATTTTACTGAAAATTACGCTGAATTGGCGAAGCTTTTGTACATGCTGCTTCAAAAGGGAGTAGTTCATGTCCTTACTGTGAAGGAAGCCCACCTAGAGCGGATTTATCCCTTAGTCACTATTGGAATTGATGTCAATAAGTCAATAATGTTACCAGTGGAACTACCTAAATGGGTTCATAGGAACCAAAGTGTATGAAGAACAGTAACTCTGGAAACATGTGTGAAGGAAAACAGCTTTGGGTATACATGTTGTCTCTGGACTGGTGGAGCATTCTGATGAATGCCTGAATGCATTAGAAGGTGAATACCACTATCAATTAACCAGAATAGGGTTTAACATCTTGGCAATTGTAACTACCAATGAAACTTTTTTATGTGTTCGTAGCAGGTGCCCTCCATTTAGGGTGAATGAGGCATGTTATTGATCATGATCCCTACCTTAATCTGTGCCTCTGCCAGGTAACACACATTCAAGGATGGGATGTAGATTTCAGGATGTCCTTAGACAACTAGGAAATAGTAAAGCAAAAGTATAGCCTTTATCATCATCTCCCACCAATGCATCTGGGTATCAACCTGATGGCATTGAAGTAGTTATTGCATCACTCAGATATGCTTGAGCATCTCAAGGAGATAGAGAAGAATGATGCAGAGATGTTGCTCACTGTAAAACATACCACTGATGAGGTGGTGAGCATGCTCAAAAGAATTGGAAAGGACACTAAGAATTACCATTGGTGAGAATTTGGTCAAGGTTTAACGTCACATCCGATAGTGGTCATCTTAATGGTCCAGGGAATAATAGTAATGTACCTTGTTTTCTTAACAGTATGAGTCAAGCTCAAGTTTAGTGCCCTCTAGCAAGAGTGTCTGTACAAAGTGGGATACCATGATGGATTTATTCTCCATCAGGGTACCAAGGAGGGTACTGTAAGGAGCAAGTTTGGTTCAAATATGTGAACTCCATTTTGTTTTGGAATCCATCTTTGTTTGGACTGTCCTCCATTTTGAAACGCCTTCTTTATGGACATTTCCCGCTCTTTTGCACTAAAGGTGGGAAACCAGAGGCGGGAAAATCCGGAATCTGCCTAGCAACAAAAGGGTCTATATATGCAAAACCAAGGCAGGTCAGGGCTGTTTGCCTGGTGACAATGAGAGCACAGGTGGTCTCTTGAGACAGAAGAAAAGCAGCAGTCATGCCCTGAAGAAACATCACTCATACAAAAGAAATACTGAGGTCAGTTAGTGGCAAGCAAGTATAATGATAAGTGTTGAGTGTCCCTCATCGAATGATAAATTCAGGATAGTTAGTCCTTCAGCAAACACAATTCACAAAACAAAGGTCTTTCTTCATGGCTTTTCCATTGTACTCTGGCTCATTCCTCTTGGTATTGCCTATGCCCAGTGATGTGTTCTGAGTAGATGGGTAAAGTGATTTGTAACCCCATACCTGCCAAAATGACCATTTCCCATCATGCTGAGCATGTAGGTGTTCTTATGCAAACACAGTCCCCCTCCCATTAGTAAGTGTGTGTGTATGTTTGGGTTAATAAAGATGGGTGTTTGTGTTATGAATATTACATTATTAAATTAATGCATAAAGTTTAAAATATAAGGATTGCTGTCAGTGTGCTGCTGGTGACTGATCATTGCATGCAGAACATAGCCATTTAGTATTGTTCTAACTATATGTTTACGGTTGGGGTACTTTTAGCACATGCCCTGCCTACAAGTTAAGGGATTTATGTTTTGATTTATGTTTAGACATATTGTATCAAGGGACATTGGTTATGCTAAATAAAGAAAATATTCCTGTTTTGGAAGAATACTGCCTGGGTGTCTGTCAATTCTATCTGAAGGTTGTAACGTGTCTTTCTAAGGGTAACAGGTCTAAGCTGTACTGGAAAGTTTTTCCTGAAAGTCTTTTCCTGCAAAACCCTGGCAATTTCTCTAGGGTGGGCCCCCTTTCACCTTGCAAAAACAGATAAATGAGTCTACTAAAGGGAACCTATGGTAGACTCAGGAAGGGGCAATAGCTGAGCTATTGTGTACTCTGGGTCTGTTTTGGGGGGTAATGTTGCCCCCAAAAACATCAGCACCATTGGTGTCTGAGATCTGCTCCCAGGTATGCAAGGATCGGCCCTGCCTATCTCTGAGGAGGTGGCCCCTCTTTCCTGCGCCCCTCATGTGAGCTGGGTTGCCTTCCTGAGCCCCATTCTCTAACCCTTTCATGCAAACTGGGTCACTGGCCCCCAGGGATTGTCTGAGCCCTGCCACCTCCATATGCATGCCAGGAGCTGGAGGCCTCTACCCATCTACGAGGGTCTGACTCGCTATCTCTATCCCCTCATGTGAGCCAGGATTTGGGGAAGCCTGGCCCTCTGGATAAGATTTCAGACCAGCAATACTCACAGCATGCACCAAGAACACACTGCTGATGGTGGGGTGGGGAGATGAGAATGAGTTATACTGGACACATTTCAGGCTATGTACACACTGCAGCTTCAATTGATATAAACTGTCACTCGGGTGTGTGCTCAGCCCTAAGCAATTGTAAATTATGCCGACGTAAGTGCTGGTGTGGATAGCGCTATGACGGCAGGAGAGCTTCTCCTGCTGACATAGCTTCGCCCACTCACGGGGCAGGGGTGTGGGTGGAATAACTAAGTCAACAGGAGAGCTGTTGCCTGTGGGTTTACAGCATCTGCACTAGCAGTGCTACAGCAGCACAGTGGCTGTAATCTCTATTGTGTAGCCATAACCTCAGAAACTCCCCAACACTGAGAAAGGGAACACAGTCACATGAAAGCACAGCTTGCACCATTCAGAGCTATTGTTTCAGGTTATATTAATCTCCGTTGGGTATTCTTTTTCACCTGAGAACATCTCATAGAGGTGAATGGGCCACTTAACACCTCTCTGAACCTGCAGTTTTGATGTGTGAAATTCGGCATGGACAGAAATCTGAAAATGAAATGTAAACCTTTGGGGAAAATCTGCCTGTCAAGGTTTTTATTTATTTGGGAGAAATGTATTCTGAGTACAACAGAATACAGCAGTCAAAGCGCTGAAACTATTTTTGAAAGGAAAATAAACTAGACATGTGAATGTTCACTGGGGGGAGGTTATGGGGGTGCAAGAGTAGGTAGTGATAGGGGAGGAGCGGTTTGGGTCTGCTGTGTAGGAGGGGGATAAATGGGAATGGATGTAGATTTAGGAGGAGAAGATGGGAGGCATTGAAGAATGAGTGGTAGCAGAGGAAGTTGAAGATTTAGGGAGCGGGTGGGGGCTATCAGCCCTGAATTCTCCCCGTGTGTGTGTGCTGGGATCTGGGGAAGCCTTCACCTCTGCAGAGGTCTGAGGACCCCTCCCTGTTGCTGTGTGCACTGGAATCTGAGGGACCCTGCTCCTCTTGGGGTATCTGAGCCCCTTTCCCTGCCCCTTCTTGTGAGCAGGAATCTGAGTTGGGGGAAATTCATGTAACACAAATTTAAACATATGAAATCCAAAAAAATAAGTTAAGGCATTCATCACTCTGTGTGGGATGTAGGGGTCTGGTTTGAAGGAGGGGAAGACTGCCTGGCTGGGGAAGCTTGGCTGAAGCAGGGCAGGAGTCCCAGCTGGGGTGGGTAGTGGGAGTTAGGGACCCAGATCACTGTGAAGCTCTAGCTACATAACCAAAGTAGGGTGTGGCCTTCCTGTACACTGCTGTCTCAAAGTATACATTGCACCATAGGACAGGAGACAGCAAGGATCAACTTCTTATGTGTTAATGGCTTTTATAGTGCCAATTAATGGCTTAATGGGATGGGAAGGGAAGTGGGATCTGGAAACGTTGTTGGTGGGGGAAGCTATATGTTGTGGGGCAAGAGGGGGCAAGAAGAGACACACACCACTCTTCTGTCATACACTTAGTTATGTAACAACAATGTAATAACACTGTCATTTGGGGACATAGACCATGAATGAGATTTCTCTCACCAGGACTGTTAGCAATTACACATTGCAAACATTTCAATGCATGACCATTATCGCCATTTCACTATAACATAATGTACCAGGAGAGGGGGTGGAGAAGAATTGAGGACTCATATAGCAACTGTGTGGCCTAGTGGAAAGACCACTGGATTGGGACTATTCCTAGCTCTGACACTGACCTGCTGGGTGACCTTAGGCAAGTCACTTCACCTCTCTGTGCCTGTTTCCCATCTGTAAAATGAAGATAATGATGTAAAGTTCTTTGAGAACTTCTAATTAGAAGCACTATATAAAAGTGAGGTCTTCTGATTATTACTTAGCCACAGTAGCATAGCAACTGCAAACTCCTACCAACAAACATTTCTGTTTAAAAAAGTAAAATTAAATGGCAAAATCATGTATGCAGATAAAGTTGCCTGGTGAAAACTCATCCCTTACAGAATGTCAAGTTCAGCAAAACTCAGACTTCTGAAAGCAACTCCTAACATACCTGACAAACTCGCTTTCAGAGTATTTATGCATTAAAAACATCATGTAGAGCCTTTAATGAAAGCTGGCATCACACTAGTTATGAATAGTGTCAGAAAATGTATGTGCTGCTATTAATTATGTAAGGAGTATATCTACCAGAAGTATATTTTTATAATCTGGATTAAGGCAGATTTGACAAACAGGTTTCTGCCAGACAAAGGATGTTGATTCACCTGTCTCTGTTGACCCATATGTAAATTAAACACTGTTAGTTAACACAGTCAGGAATCATTGCCATACTAAATCAACAGGAGAATATAAAATCAGCAGGGATTACAAACCAGTGAGGTTAGACAATGATGTTTGGGAAATATAAGTAGAAGGCAAAAAGAAACCACTTTATCCTGCACTGAGGAAGTAAACAGCGAGTGTGTTAACAGTCATGAAAATGGGATCCCAACCAACACTGGCTGGGATGAACCAACCAACACTGCAAAGGGGGTGAAATAAGCTTCTTAAGACAAATAGTAAGCATGTTAAAGTTTTATTTATTCTCTGGGAATTGTGTTGTTTTTTATATGTAACCCTTCTGTTTCCATTATCCTTACTCACAATCTCTTAAATCTTAATCTTTGATAATAAATTTATGATTGTTTTCACTATAAATAATCTCAGTGCTGTAGTATTATACAAGGAGCTGATCCTGATCTGATTCAAGCTGGTGTGCATACTGTTTCCTGGGAGACAGCATACCTGATATGACTGAGTGTTCAGTAGATAAGGGGAACACTACAATGGGATGCTTCAAAGGGGCTCAGGGAATGAGGTGCACCTAGTGTTAACCTGCAAAGAAAAGTAAGGGCTGGCATAGCCCAGAGGAGATTGTTTGGGTAGCTAACCGATTGGAGATGTCAGGGACTGACACCCAGTTAAGCACCAGCAAGACTCTCTCTCTCACAGGAGACAGGGGAAGTAACAAAGTGACTCTCAGTCCTGGGAATCCTAACCACCGTCACACCTACCCTTTTACAACCCTTTCACACTTCCATACAGAATATCATGAAAGTCTGTGCTTTTCCCTACTCATGACCAGGGGTGCTGAAACAATTTGTATAGTGGGGTGCTAAGAACCATTAAACCAAACTGTAAATACTGTATATGATGGAAGCCACTTCAAGGCAGGGGGTGTGGCAGCACCCCTAGTTCCAGCACCTATGCTCATCATAAAACAAGAGTCTTCAAATATATTAAGGGCTGTTATAAAAGAGGACTGTAATCAATTGTTCCCCATGCCTACTGGAATTAAGACAAGAAATAATGGTCTTAATGGATAGCAAAGGAGATTTAGGTTAGATGTTAGGAAATACTTTCTAACTATAAGGGAAGTTAAGCTCTGTAATAGACTTCCAAGGGAGATTGTAGAATCCACATCACTGGATGTTTTTAAGAACAAACACCTGTCATGGATGGTCTAGGTTTACTTAGTCCTTCCTCCGTGCAGGAAGCTGGGTTGATGACTTCTCAAGTCCCCTCCAACTCTGCAGTTCTGAGATTGTATGGAATGCAGACTGTCTGCATCTCTTTTGACATTACCCTGGCAAGATCCCAGTGTCCTTCTAATGATACAGCCCTGTACTGAAATGATACAAACTCTAACCTCAAGGTATATGTGCACTCCTTTGATAACACAGGTGGGTGGAGAGGGGGAACTGAGACCCAGATCTCACATCACAATCACAGCTCTTCCAAGCTGTGTCAGCTTATTCCTCTTCTCCACCATGCAATACAGATACACCTAACACCAAGAATGCAGCTGGAGTGCATGCAGATAATTCCCAGTGGCTATTGCCAGCTCCTGTGAGGCACAGTTAATGTTGTGTGGGTGTTCACCTTAACTCTGTATTCTGTGGTTTTCCAAAATTTTGAGTTTTGCTCAACATGACATTCTGGAAGGGCCCAAGCTAGCAGAGGGACAATTTGAACTGTGCATTAATGAAGGGTTTTGTTTTGTTTTTTTTCCATTTAATTATTTTTTTTGTTAGGCATTAAAATGGGATCTGCATTTTCTGTGTTATCTGATTGTCAAATGATACACATCTGTTGTAGTATTCCACAAAGCAGCTGAGTTTTTGTTTTTATATTTAAGTGATTTCAAAAAGAATTAAGTGACTGATTGTTCATTGCTGTTAATAAAGGACCAGAGTAATCCCCACTACCCTGGAGTTTTCTTTTATTGAAGTATTGTCTTTGTTTATCTTGTGCACAAGGACACAAATTGCTCTATAGACATGCTCCAGAAAACATCTAACTGTAATGGGACTAAATACATGCTTAACATTAAGTATATGTATGTTTGCTGAATTCAGGCCTAAGAACAGTTTTACACGATTGGATCAGTGAATAAACAAAACTGATTTTAGAAGCCCCTACATTAAATCGGGTCTTCCCCTTGAAGTAAACACGCTCATATTGCTGCTACCCTCTGGATTTTGCTTTCATCAATTCTTATTCATTTTTTGTGTGGACAATCCATGTAAAATGAAAACCAAACAAAAAACCCATACAAAAATCCAGTGAAAGGGTATTCTGCCCCAGTCTTGCCAACATCTATATACATACTTAACTTAATCCGCATGGCAATCTTAGCAGTCAGGGTGTGTACAGGTATGCTTGTTAGAGGGGTAAGGGCCCAAGCGAGGCGTTTCAGTGGCGCAGCAGGAGTTTGTGTTTAGTAAGTTCTAGGCAGGGCTGGGAAAGGATTTGCACAATTGATTAAACACTTTCGCCCGCGCGCCACACCACAGAGCCACGTGTCCAACAACAGCCTTCAGTGCAGGACCTGCAGGCCCGCCATGCACAGCAGCCCCATCAGCGCCGAAAGACACGAGGGACCAGGCCTGAAAAGGCGCGTGCTGCGCGGCCACCGCCGCCGGCTTCCAGAAGTTCCACTTCCACTAAGCCCAGCCCGCACGCGGACTCACACACCCCACCTCGGCTGCCGCAGCCCCTAACTCATGTCGCGCGCGCGCGCGTGCGCACTCCTCTTGTTCCCTTTGGCCCCGCCCCTTCAACCGACGGTGTGCGTCTCCGGGAGCGTGGGTGAAACCGTGCGGGCGCCCGGCTGCGGCCCCGCCTCCCTTTTCCCAAGATGGCGGAGTACGACCTGACCACCCGCATCGCGCACTTCTTGGACCGGCACCTGGTCTTCCCGTTGCTGGAGTTCCTGTCCGTCAAGGAGGTACCTGGAGACGGCGCCGACCACTCGCCCCTCGCGGGCCCGCGTGCACCCCCGGCCGGCACGTGGGAGGCGGGAACCAGCTCCTGGGCCTTCGGCCCGCTTCCTCTCGGGGGAAGGCGGTAATGGGGCCTGGCCCGGCGCCGATCGGCCCCCCTTACGGGCCGCGGCCTGAGCGATGGGCCTGCCGCACGGGCAGCGTTACCGCGGGGCGGGCCTGGGGCACTGCGCAGGGAGGCCGGGAAGAGCTTCCTGGGCTCTAGCGGCCTGGCCCGTGCAGGCCGGTCGCAGCCACTGAAGGAAACGGGGCGGCGGGCCTACCTGCTCTTCTCCCCGTCACCTCCCAAGGTGGCGCGGGGATCCTTCCCCTGTTCCCCGCGGGCCTCGGCCCCGTCCCTTCGCAAGGTGGGGTAGAGGAGCCTTTCCTGCCGCTCCCCGGAGCCCTGGGTCCCGTTTTCTCACTAGGTGGAGCAGAGGCTCCTTCTCCTCTTCCCCCAGCTCCGCGCAGGCCGGGGTCCCATCCCCTCACAAGATGGGGCGGGGGATCCTGCTACTCCAGGGCCCTGCAGGCCTGCACTTTTGCGAGTCGCTTCCCCGTCCCATCACATGCGGGGGGGGGGAGACTTCTCTCATTACATTGTTTTGTGTCTGTATACCTTTCAGTGATATTGAGGAACCCTCTGTGTCCCCCAAGGCTTTGTCTGCTTGAGGGTTTTATAACCTGATTCCCCGACATCAGTGTACCTGCACGGTTGTAAACTGTGACTGGCAGGCTCATCCAGAGAAATTTGGGGCACCAGTAAATGTTGGGTGGGGGCCCTACTTTCTCCTATTTCACTTTATTTACAAGACATTTGATGTTTTGGATAGGTTGGCCACTCAAACATTCTGGCACTTCCTGGGACAGGCCTGGAGGTGTGACTTTGCCCCCCTCGGTATGGCTTCGTGCACAGAGTTTGTGTGAAGTTATGCAGTATGATTCATGGCTGCAGTTTTGAAATGCCTGGTCCCCTGCACTGTGTGCATAAAATCATCTCAGCATGGGCAAAGTAGCACACTCTTAATTATGGCATTCCCCTGTCTGATACCAGATAAAAACAAATGTTGTTTTGTGAGAGTACTGGATGGAGGGCTAACTTTAGAAAAGCAGGACTATCCACTTTAAAACTGGGCAGATGGCCTGCATAGTTTTGGAGTTCCGATACAAATGTCATCCATTTCGATCCATCTCGTCAGTCCCAGTGTAACTGTCCTTGACAACACCCATTAATTTAAAACAAAACGACAACTACTCATAAAACTTTCTAAAATACTTGTTGAAATCTAAATAAGGTGGACTTTTTCTTCATAGAAATCTGTTGAAAATAGGTTCTGCTTATAGTGAATCTACAAGAAAATTGGCAGAGTCCATAGAATAAGATAATACTCCCATTGAAGTCAGTGGGAGTTTTAGGTGTACTGAATGTCTTATTTTTTTAAAAAACCCAAAGCTTTTAAAAAGTACAAAAAGCCCACATGATGTAATTGCTTAATTTATTAAATGTAGAAAGGTACATTTTAGTCTAAAATGCAAAGCTTGCAATTGTGTAGGTAAAACACAACAATCAAGTCCACAGAGGAGCAACTGGTTAGATCTACTATTCTTTTAAGTCTATCCTTAACCATCAGTGTGGTTTGTCCATCTTTTTTCAATGCCTTGCCTATTAAGAAATTTCACAATAGACAAATCCAAATACATTAAAAACATGCTCAGTTGATCCCAATGTAGCTGGAAAAGAGGGCACGTCTCTTTAAGACTGACAAAATTTTGAATTCACCTTTCAGTTGTTTTTGATGTTACTGCCACAGTTGTCCATGGTTTTGATGCAGTGAACTGCAGTATAGCCTCCATGCGGCCATAAGTTAGGGTAGAATGGAAATTTAGCTCCCCAGTTGTTGCTAAAAGATATGTGAGGCTACATACAGATTTGCTACAGGCACTTCCAAAGTAGGTAAACAAGCTACCATAATGCCAGATAATTAAACTACTCTTAAAGTAAACTGGTTGTGTACAACTTAAATTTTCAGGTAAATATTTATATATAGCCAGAGAACATCACTAAATTGTAAATTTGACTTTTGCCAGGTCTCTTTAAGATGTGCTGTAACCTTACGGAACAGTTTTGAGACACTTTTAGGCTATGTTTACATTGACGGTGGCAAATTTGCTGTTGTCAGATCGATGTATCTGGTTCGATTGAGCAGCAGTGAAGACACGTTCAATCAATCCGGAAGTCGATCTAATAAAACCACCTCCCCAAAAAGCATAGTGCTGCATCGACAGGTGCGTATTTCCCGTCAGCGCAGTGGAGTCAGTGCAGCGGAAACAGTGCACTAAAAGGAAGTTACTAAGTCGACGAAAGTTACACAAGCGACGCAGAGTAGTTTGTGTAACTCCTGGCGACTGCTGTCGAATTTTCCGGCAGTGTAGATCAGGCCTTAGTACACTATTTTTTGAAGGTTAGGACCTCAACTTCTACAGTACTTCACATCCACAGATATGATAAACATCTGTGGATTTGCAGGGCTCTAAGCATCAAGCTGAATATTCTTTGATGTTAAGATTTTTAACATTTTAAATTTTACGACTGTAATGCAACATACA
Source organism: Emydura macquarii macquarii (assembly GCF_026122565.2). Taxonomy (NCBI): domain Eukaryota; kingdom Metazoa; phylum Chordata; order Testudines; family Chelidae; genus Emydura; species Emydura macquarii. The sequence goes on along the minus strand of NW_027130520.1, from coordinate 11,885,996 downwards.
TTATGTCATATTGCCATCATAGGAGATACAAGTAGTCCATAGGCTCTCCCACTAATCGAAAAGAATTGAGGATTTTTGAAAAGCTACATATATCAAATTTAAGGTCCTGTTATTGCCACCTTATTCATAAATAAGCAGAGCTATCTTTAAAAAGTAATCAGATGCTTTATTTAAAGAGTGTTTCAGTATGTCAAAATAAATATTTTAATTTATTGTTTCAGATATACAATGAAAAAGAATTACTTCAAGGAAAATTGGACCTTCTTAGTGATACCAACATGGTGGATTTCGCCATGGATGTGTATAAAAACCTTTATTCAGATGAGATTCCTCATGGTAAGCTAGATCATAAGTGGATCTGTGGATTTTTGCAATCAGAGCTTAAAGTAGCTGCTTGAGTGAATGAAATTGTGAACTTCTTGTCAAACGCAATTTTACTGTCCCAAAACAATCCCTCGTGGTAGTTTTTTGTTTAAAACATTTATCTTTTAGTCCTCCTTTCCTTTTGACCGCTGTTCACTTGGCACCATATTCTGGCATGGTTCTGAATACATTGATAGTTGGTAGTAACTTGTATACTAGTACATGGAATTTATGGAATAAAAATACCAGTAATAACATTAAGGAAAGATGATTAAAGAAAGCAGGTACATTGTTTAAACAAGGTCATTGTCACTAATATTGTAAAATATTTTCTTTCATTTAAAAATTTAGAGAGTTTCAAAATGGTATAAAAGAGTATTTCATGACCAGTAATAAAGATTTTGGGATTAGCATAACTCTTCTGGTGCCATATCATTGGTTACATAGCTATGTTATACATATAATATTGCACAGTTAGGTGCGTGGGGTGTGTCGGGGTGGTGTTCATGCTTTCCTTTAAAACATTCAATCTTGGAAACTTTAGAGACAAGGTATTTCCATTATAGTGCTGCCTATGAATTTCATGTCAATTGTGACTGAGGTTTAATCATACATGAGGAAGTTCAAAGTTATGGTTCCTATGTCATATATAAAAACCTAAAACAGGAGAGAGAGAAAAAATGTTCTGTGACGGGGGTATGCTTTCACCCAGTGTCTAGGGGTTGAGAGTAATGGTCAATTAGTGTAACTTAATAAATGTTACTTAAAAAACTGTTTAGAGATGATTAAGATTCCAAAGTCAAGTACTGAGAAGTCAGAAATGACCTCATCAGTCTTCACAGGATCACATGCAGCTTGTTCTACAAGATCTCTGCTTCATGGGTTGTGCAAGATGGACAACAAATGAGACAGCGAGGAGTAGAAAGAGAATATTCTCTTTTATTTAAGGCACCAGTCTGAGACCAAAGAAATCTGGGTTCTATTCCTGGCCCTGCCACAAACTTTCTTTAGATATTGGGCAAGAATATCATTATACAAACATGCCAACGGAGCAAATTAAGGTACAAGCAACTTCAGTTCTGGTATTTCCTAACTTTTCTGAGCGTCCAACTTGACGATCTTAACATTTTTATTTAATAGTTGAATTCAGTCTACAGCAGACCATTTCAGCTGATGTGCAAGTTGCTAGTTGTTTAATTTTGTTTCACTTCAATAGCTTGCCTATTTGTAGGAATGATTCCTTGAAATTTATGAGTTCATATCTGGAAGAAAGCTGAGAGAATAAGGTTAGTTGATGGAAAACCTCTGTCTGCATTCCACACACAATCCAACTACACTAAATACCTTTTTAGACATTCCCCAAAAATTCTCCTTTTGTTTGCATTTTCTAGAACATGTAGTTTTTTCTTGAAACTAAACTATTCTATATCCTTGATAGTTTGATATCTATTCAGCGATATTATTTTATATTTCTTGTAGTAACTTGGAATACAGATTTCTCCTTTATGTGATGATTCAAATGTTAACCATCATTAATTTTATCTAAGAGTATAAAATAAAGTTTACTGCAGGTAACGCTATGATTCAGAGTCAAATACTATTCAGGACTATTTGCTTGCTTGGTGCTCTGTGCGGGAGATCTGATCTGTGGTGAACTAAGTGCTGCACTTTTATCCACTTAATTTTCTTTCTGTATAGACTACTTCCATAATACATAATTATAATATGTGTAGATTACATTCATATACCAAAATTTACCATGAAGGCTTATTTGGGCAACAGCTACTCTTTCTGTTAGCTGAATAACTGTTGCCATGTTTATAAATGAGTTGCATTCTTAAGAAACTTTACAGTGTTAATTAAAGCTAGAGGTTATTTAGTGCAAATACATGAAATAAATGCATTTGCACACATTTAATAATTATACTTTATTCTGCCTTCCTTACCTTCAACTTGTTCAGCTGCAGGAGTCACAGAATAAACATGTTTTCATATAATCAGTAAGGTAACAGAGTGGTTTCTGTTTTGCCCTCCCCTGCCTCCCCCCCTTCATTTTTGTCATCAGAAGAGTCACCTGAAGGTGGGGATAGTTCCACCATATTGAACTATCACTTATCAGGCAAGTGATTCTCAGGTTTATACTGGGGTTTGAATTACTCACCATTACTGCCTTCATACACTAGACTTGGTTCTCAAATTTGTGTTGTGATTATGCACAGGATCATTCTTATGTGGCTACAGCACTGTTTGTCCGGAGTGGTTGTTGGGACACCTTCATTCTTTTCATTATCTTTGTCTCCTTGCTGATTTGGGTGGCAGATCATTTGGTTCCATAAAGTTCTATTCTCATATAGCAGTTATTTGTTCCACGGCATGGTTTATTCAAGCAGCTATTTAAATGCTTGTTCTATCTCACATGGTAGCATTGGGTGTAAAACTATAGTGTTCTGATTATTTCTACCACATTAAACATTATTTTGCAGATTAGGCTGCTTATTAGCATTTTTCTTCTTACTTTTAAATTAACTTACCAAATATGTTTTCTGTCAGAGTTCAAGTGCTTGCTGAACAAAAATCTAACTTAGATTTGTAGAAGATTTCTTCTTAGTTTCAATTCAGCTGATAATTATTCCATTCCCCCTTGAATATATGGAGCCTTTTCCCTTTTTTTGCTTTTCACCTTTGCAAGTGTCAGAATCAAACAAACCTATCCAAAATGTAGTTTCTTCCTTCATGATACATAAGAAGTCTTTTAAGTTGTCCACAACTGGTTTGTAAAACTCTCTTCTACAGAGAGTGGCTTTTTATTAAGCTAATCACTTATAATTTGAGTCATAGATGCCAAGGCCAAAAGGGACCAGTGTGATCATCTAGTCTGATTTCCTGTATAACAAAGGCCATAAAACTTCCCCAGAATAATTCCTATAACACATTGGTTCTCAAACTGGGGTTAGGGATCACGACACGGTTATATGGGTGTCGCAAGTCCTGACTGGGCTGTGAGCCCCGACCCCGGCTGAGCGTGGGGCTGTGAGTCTCCCTGCTTCCTCCAGTTGGAGGAACATGGGGGAGGGGAGGCAAGCAGGTGATACACAGATACTGCTCACCCCTCCCCCAGTGATCCTCCACAACCGCCTTATGCAGTCCAAGTGGGGAAAGTGACCTGGATCCAGGGAGTACTGATGTTGCTCCTTGCTTACCCCCCACCACAAACACACACACAACTTCCTAGGAGTGTGTGGAAGAGCAGCTTTCAAGGTGGTAGCAAGCAGCAATACTAGCTGCTCCATGCATGCAAATCTGTTTCCCCAGGTGGGCACAGGAAGGGGTTGCAGGGACTAGGGATGAAGAGGGCATAGTGTAGGGGTTAGAGGTGAAGAGTGGGGAGGCCATGGGGGCCAGAGGCAGACGCGCATGGGAGCAAGGCGGTTGAACTCAGAGGCTTGCTTTGTGAAAGGGGTCACCAATACAAAAAGCTTGAGAACCACTGCTATAACATATCTTTTAGAATAACATCCAATCTTGATTTAAAAATTGCCAGTGATGGAGAATTCATCAGGACGTTGGTAAGTTCTAATGGTTAATTTCTCTCAGTGCTGTGACTGGGCAGGGGAGGTACACTTCAGTTCCGGTTTGAATTTGTCTAGCTTCAGCTTGTGGCCATTGGATCATGTTATATACCTTTCTCTGCTAGATTGAAGAGCCTATTATTAAATATTTGTTCCCTATATACCTATTTATAGACTGTAATCAAGTCATCTCTTAACCTTCTCTTTGTTAAGCTAAATAGTTAGCACAATCACTGTAAGGCATGTTTTCTAATCCTTTATAATCATTTTTGTGGCTCTTCTCTGAACCCTTTCCAATGTATAAACATTCTTCTTGATTTGTGGACACTAGTACAGTACAAAGTATTCCAGGAGTGGTCAAAGCCAAATACAGAAATAAAATAACCTCTCCTACTCAAGATTCTCCTGTTTATACATCCCAGGATTGTATTTCCCTTTTTGGCCATAGCATTTCACTGGGAGTTCATGCTCATGTGATTATCTGCCACAACCCCCAAATCTTTTCCAGAGTTACTGCTTCCCAGGTTAGAGTTTCCAATCCTGTAAGAATGGTCTGTGTTTTTTATTTCTAGATGTGTATGTTTATATTTAGCTGTATTAAAAATGCATATTGTGCGCTTGTCTCCCATTTACCAAGCACTCCAGATCACTATGTATCGGTGACCTGTTCTCTTCGTTATTTGCCACTCCCCTGGTTTTTGTCACCTGAAAACTTTATTAACGATGATTTTGTTTTCTTCCAGGTCATTGTTAAAAATGTTAAATAGCATAGGGCCAAGAACTGATCCCTGTTGGGGCCCCACTAGAAACACCCATTCAATAATGACTCTCCATTGACATTACTTTGAGACCTTTCAGTTAGCCAGCTTTTAATCAATTTAATGTGTGCCATGTTAATTTTATATCATTCTATTTATTTAATAAAAATGTCATGCAGTACCATGTCAAATGCTATACAAAATCATGTTACCTCAGCACTATTACCCCTATCGGTCAAGCTTGTAATTCATCCAAAAAAAAATGAAGTTAGTTTGGCAGAATCTATTTTTCATAAACCCATGTTGTTTGGCATTAATTCTATCACACTCCTTTAATTTTTTACATAAGAACGGCCATACTAGGTCAGACCAATGGTCCATCTAGCTCAATAGCCTGTCTTCCGACAGTGGCCAATGCAGGTGTTTTAAAGGGAATGAATAGAACAGATAATCATCGAGTGATCCATCTCTATTGCCTAAATTTTTAATCGTTGTGGCAGTTAATATGATTTGACTGAGGAGACAAGTGAGTTGAGGTTTTTAGATGCAATGGTACTCAGCCCTCTACCTGATTCTACATCAGACAAATATAGGCTGCTTGCTAAGGTGTTAACTTTATATTGAATTCTTTCTTTACCTAGCTTTGCGTGAAAAGAGGACTGCTGTTGTTGCACAGCTGAAACAACTTCAGTTGGAAACTGAACCAATTGTCAAGATGTTTGAAGATCCAGAAACTACAAGACAAATGCAGTCTACTAGGTAATATTTTCTTTAATGTCCTAGACATTGTAGGAATCCATCTTCCCAGGTGCTTTATTGGACCATTGTAAAGAAGCTTTCTAATTCACAGTCGTCAGTTTGAAGCTGCAAACTCTTCTGACTAGTAGTTTGATTTGGTCATTTACACAAAATGCCTTACTAAGATCAGTTAGCACTCAATAAATAGGGGATTCAGAGTGACTTACATTTTTCAAGGTCTGTTGCCGAGATGCTTAAGGTTGGCACGAAGTGAATTTAAAGCAGCCAGATAGTTGTGCTGGAAAACTTCCCTTGTCTAGGATAATCTGTGTGAGAGCTCTACAATTTCCTGCATGAGGGGAGGCAGAAGAGGCAAGGGTCAAAGCTCCGCTGTGTCCGATTTCCTGCTGGCTTTAGGCATAATAGAGAATCAAGTCCTATGTATCCTGGAAAGCCACATAAGGGATATTTGCTGGTGTATGAAGGTCCATTTTAGCTACCTAAAAACCTCAGAGTACTGTGACATAAGTTGGTGAAGCTTCCAATGTGGACAGATTCTTGACATGTTCTACATGACTAATGTTTTTATAAACTGCTTACTAAAATGTAATATTGTCATCCTTCTTCTTGTGGAATTGTAAGATTGTGCCAGTTAGTATGTACTGAATTGGTGCGTATATCAGACTTTATCCTCTTTATTTTTATGTTAGCATTTTCTTAATATGATGTACAAATATACTGTTGTGTGTCATGCATCATTGTGAAGGGTCTGCTCATGTAGTTTAGGCTTCTGGATTGTTAGCTGCAACTAAGTGTTTCTTGTTACATGCAGAGTTACACAATACTACACACTAGATATGTCTTTTTCTTATATATTGTGTATGGCACTGTTGACATTCACTGCAGTAGTTTTGAACTGGTGGAACAGTTCACGTTTATTGAAGATGAATTGTAATGTCATAAGTAAAAGCTGGCTGGAAGCGGGGTGAGGTGCCCTGGCTGCTGCAAGCCCGGGACGGCTGGTTTTCCAGCTGGGAATGGGGAAGCTTCAGATGATTGGTGTGTCCGGCTCCCAGCTGCAAGCTGGGACCAGGGAAGGTGCGGGTGGCTGGTTCCCGTTCTGGGCTGGAACTGGCAGCCATGTCAATTTCACGGTTCAGCCTTTTAATTTACATAGCTGCCTGGTGGGGAGCAGGTAGAGAAGATCGCTGGCTTTCTCCCCTTGCTCTCAGCGGGACCAGGAACCAGCTACTCCTCTGCTCACAGCACTCCACGCTTCTTACCCGCTCCCAGCTGAGAAGTCGGGGCTGCTGGTTCCCAGTCCCGCTCGGAGCTGGGGCCAGAAGTCGGGGAGTTTCTCCACCTGCTCCTGGCCTGGGGAGCCATGTGAATTACACAGCAGAGCGGAGAGTGGAGAATGGCTTTCCTCAGCTCTGGGCTGGGACTGGGGAGAGGAGAAGTCCCCACGCGGCTGCCCCCAGCTGAGACTAGGGAGTGGGGGGACAACCCACAGGGATCCCAGGAGCCTGTGAGCTCCCAGCAGGGAGCTAAGAGGGGACTTTCAACTGCTCCATAGGTCAGTGGAAGTGTTCTTGGTTTGGTGTAGTACGTCCTCACCAGGGAGAGCAGTGGACATCAGCCACCACTAATTTTAGTGGTGGCTGTAAGTTGACATAACGTATGTCAATTTATTATTTTAATGTATACAAGGCCTAAGATTGTTACTCGGATTAAACTTTAATACAATCTGAGACTTGAAAGTATTGTCTGCATTCTCTTATTGTGGAGGTCTTTGCTCAACTGGGAGGCCGTTATTGAGCATGTTCCTAGATAACAAACTAACTACATAAAATGTGCCTTTAATGAGTTTTCATTAACAACTTTCCAAGACTGATGCATCAGCTAAGAAGTGCTGACATTCGGAGTTCCAAATACTTGTTCTGGGGACAGCTATTGCGCCCTTTTAAGAAGCTGGAATTGAAGAATATCACTTGATATCCTTCCAAATATTTTGTTGATAAGCTTTTTGGGGAGCATAGAGACTAAGCAGTCACTGAGTACTCAGGCTTTAAACAAGGGATTAAGTCCCTCCCTCCTCCTAGTGAGAGAGTCTTCAAACAACTTTACCTCAGCAGGTGTTTCCTTTGAAGCCATTTTTCTTTCAGGTTCCAGTATAGAGATTGCACATTAGGAAGAAGCCATTGCTCACTTTTCTGAGAGTTAGACGACCAAGGCTTGGGATCCTCTGGAAAACCATCCAGCCCCTAAAGTTTCTCTCTTGAGTTTCCAAGTTTGGAGGCAGATCTCTTTTCTTTTCGTCCCCATGTTACTCCCATGTTTTTCTCATGGGAGTAAAACATCTAAACAAATGGGTGCTTGTGACAATCTGATATGACTGTGACAAGGATATTCAATGGAGTTCACACATTGTCCCAGAAACAAGATTATCCTTTTCCCCCAAAGTAAATTAAAATAAATCATGCTCGACAACAACCTTTGTATCATCAGAAGAGGAACAGTGGAGTAGTCCATCTCCTAAACATTGGAATAATAGAACCAATTCCATGGAGAGAGAGATTTTGAAAAGGGCACAAAATTATTTGTGGTACGAAGAGAAACAAAGCCCACTTTAGATCTCAGGTCTCTCAACAAGTAGATTGATATGCCAGGTGGAAATACCCTGTTATCATTACAGTATCATTACAGTTCCCAAAACTTCAGAATATGAAAATAAACCTTTTAGAGATCTATTAAGGATGACTGAGAAGAATCACAGATCCATCAACTTCTGCTACAAGAAGAAGCATTTTCAATAGTTACATCCCTTTTGGACTTGTGAATTCTGCATGGGTAAACATGAATGCCATATGATCCCTCACTTCACTCTCCCCTGGTCTGGTCAACCTTCTTGTTATGTTATGCAGGGCCCCCAACCATTGCATTCCTTTTCAGTTTTCATGGGTAAATTGAATTCTCTCTCACAGAGGGGTTATTTTTGGCTTTATACAGTCTACTCTGAAGACTGTCTGATGTGGGAGGGGACTGAAGGAAAATTCTGTTTTGTCTGTGAAATTTCATTTTAGGACTTCCATGTCACAGTCTGACACTCCCTCAGAGAACAGCATTATGTCCAGGATTTTTTCTATCTGTTGCTTGCATTTGAAGAGGAGAGTGTTCCTCCAAGAAATCCCTAGATTTCATGTCAGTGCGCTGCTGCAAATCATTTGAGTTGAGTAGCAATATTAAATTTTTATATAGTAAGTTTCCAAAGCTGAAAAATACTACCGTTCTGGAGCATTCCTCCTGATGGGCTGTCATAAACTCAAGGCTTGGAACAAAAATTTGGCCTGCTTCTAAATGCCATGGAAACAGGAAATGCCCCAATGTCAAGACTGTCTGATATGGAAGGATCGTAGAATGAAAATTTACAGGTAAGGCAATTATCCCTGTCCCCATTGCTCTTGTAAATTAAGTATCAATAACTGCACAGTTTTGATCAATTCAGTAGCTTAACATTTTAAAAACTGAAAGAATATTGTATATTTGACCTTTTGAGTAAGTCTGCATATAGTCTGAGTTAAAAAAAACAAAAAACTTAAAAAAAAAATCTCTGCGCTTATCAGAACTGTAGTTACTCTGAACAAGTCATGGCTAATTTCTGGTTATAGTACAATACCAAAGATAGTGAAGACTCCTTGGCTTGTTTATAGTTTCATGGAGATACTGGAAAAATACTGGTGTTCTCAAATATGTAAATTGGTAGACATCCTGAGTGAAGATTTATTTGTCTACAAAGTGCTTTAAAATCATTTTGAAGTTATTTTATAAATGTAGTGTAATATTGTCATTGATAACTGATTTGAATGCAAAGCACTCCCACACCTAAGTTCTTAGTATGCAGTGGGTTATTTCTTATTAACTGCTATGATTGTTTCTTCAGCTAACACTGGCACTAGTTTAGCGCACAGTACTGCTACCTGAAAAATGAAGGTGCATTTTTCTCACTTTATATTAACTTGCTGAGAAGCTAAGATGTTTCTCTGCATCACTCTTTACTGCAGTGGAGATTATGGAGATGCCTACATTGGACAGCACTTCATCTTTATTACCAGAAAAGAGCAATCAGAGATTGAGGTGTCAGAAGTAGAAGTGCTGGAACAAATTGATAATTTAACAATAAGTAACTATACCCAGAAGGTATATATTAGAGTTCTGAAAGATCTGGCATATGAAGCATGTGACCAGCTAGCAAAAATATGCAATCCTATTACGAATAGCTACTGTACTGAAGAGTACCAAATGTGTGTGGGCGGGCGAGCGAGAGAGAGAGAGAGAAAGAAAGAAAGAATTACAGACCAATAAGCCTTATGTCTCTTCTTGGTACATTGATTGAAACCGAAGGGGTTCAGAGAAAGGTGATGAGAAAGATATGGGGCATGGAAAAGCTTTCCTGTGTAGAACAATTTAAAAGATTGGGATTGTTTACCTAAGAAATTAGGTTAATAAAAGGGGACATGATAGAAGCTTATACATTCATGAAAAGTAGAGAATGAAGGTTGAGTGCTTCTGTCCTCTCTGTCCCCTAACAGCAAGGGAACACTTAGTGAAATGGAAAGGTGGCAAATTCAAAACTGACCAAAGGGAAATGCTTTTTCACATGATGCATAATTAGACAGTAGAATTCAATTGCTGCAGAATTTAGTTTGAGTCCAACGGTAAAGTTCTGAGTCCACTGAAGTCCATGGGAGTTTTGCCACTGAGTTCACTGGTCTGGGACTTCGCCCCAAAGACTTACCAAGATTCAGAGGGACTGGATGTTTATATGGAGAACAAGAATATCCAGAGTTGTTATGGTTAATGCTAAATTCTTTCAGTTCATTTGACAACACTTCATGGTTAGTTGGATTCACAATTTATTCCATATAGTCAGTTCCCTTGGTTTGTGTGGACCTTTCAAGCAGCAACAAATTGTTTTTAAAAGTCATAGGGTACTCAGGAGACGTTTAAAAAAAGAAACTATAATGTTATGTGTTCCTTTAATAGTTTTATTTTGTATTACACAGTAATCTGTGATGGTCAGTTTAAAACTGATGTTTTACAGATCTTTATTTTTGTTACAGGGATGGTCGAATGCTCTTTGATTACCTAGCTGACAAGCATGGTGTAAGTTTTTTATTTTATTTTATTTTATTTATTTATTTATTTTTAAATAAACATTTTAAAATATGTAAAAATAACAAGCTAAATTATATTCAGTCCAATAGTCTTGCAATATCAGGATCATGGTATCTTGACCAATCTGTCTAATTTAAGTGTGGCTAGTGTGCGAAACGTCTTGCATAGAAAAGTTTAAAAGTTTAAATAGAATTAAATGTGATACAAACTTATAAAAACAAGGAAATGTGGAGCTGATATTAACTGCTTCCTTAAAACTTGTGGTTATGCTTAGATTTTGTAGTATTTTCTTCTAAACATTAGTACAATTACTGCGTTCAGCAGAACACAGGATGAAATAATTGTTTCATTTTCTGTATTTTCGTTTGTCTGCACACTGCTATCATTGCACTTATCGTCCAAAACCCCCGAAGCTCTTTACAGGCTACTTGCATATTTGTAATTAAATGTGATCCACTATTGAGTCATTTCACAACCAATTGTTATACTGTCTCTTCCATAATGAACCAAAACGTTGTATTCCTTCTCAGTTTAGACAGGAGTACCTAGACACACTCTACAGGTATGCAAAGTTCCAGTATGAATGTGGCAACTATTCAGGCGCTGCAGAATATCTCTACTTTTTTAGGGTTTTGGTAAGTAGTTGTTTTTTTTCTTAAGTATTTTGGCCACTTTGTTTCTGATAAAAATGCTTAAATATCCTGACTTATAAACCACTTAGACAATTAATCAATACAAGAGGAATATTGAAAAGATTCATGAGCTCAGAATTAATTATTATAATTAGTTATTTGCCAACAGTTCCATTTTCTATTTGTAATTATAAGGGAAAACTTTGGCCTCTGTACAGTAATCTATTTATTACAAGATCCTTTTGCTAGGAAACATGTCTTCATTTGTATCTTGCACAATGCCAAGAGCACTGTTAGTCATTCCCAAATAATCTGATATTGTGTAGTAACTGTTGGAAAATGACTTTTCAATCATTAAATTTGTGAAAATCTAATTTTTCTTTAAGCCAAAGATTTCAAGCTTATTTGCATTACAATTGTCTTTTCATGGATGCCCTACAATAACAAAACGTAGGGTTTTTGTCTATTCAGGTTGACATGAGTGTGCCTGCCATTTTGTTGCTTTAGTCTGTTCCATTTTTGAGATCAAGTAGGGTGTTCTTATTTACAAGATTTCTGGTATGCTAGAAGTAAATGTAAAACACCTGACTAATTTCAACAATGGAAAAGTGAAGCAGAAACATTTCTCAATATGGCATATGCGTGAATAGACCAAACCCTAGTTTGTATGTTTTCCCTTAGTCTTATCACACACCTCTTTAGAATTGCAAGGTTAAATATGAACAATTAGCAAAATTTTAAAGTGCTAATTTTTTTGCTAATTTATGTTTTAAAATGTATAAAATTGGTAACTAACTGTATTAGGTACTTCGTGTTTCCTCCTATAAATGACAACTGGAAAAATATTATAAATTGTAACAGCTAAGAATAAGTATTTGCAATCTAATTCCTCTGCACAAAAGTGGTGATGAAAAGTTTACAGGTAAATTGAAGATAATCAGTGGTAATGCTGAGCTTACTATTTCCTATCAAGAATTCCATCTGTCTTCCCTTGAATATTATTATGGAGGATTTAGAAGAGTAAAAGTCATGCTTTGGAAATGTTAACAGCTTAAACAAGGATTGTAGAACCAGAGCCGTGGTTTCATTACAACTACATGAAAAGAGTTGGTTATTCATATCATTTGTTAATGCTGGGAGTGAATTTTGAGAATGAAGATTTAATGTCTTGTTAGAATCCCAGCACAGTAAATTTATTGTTGCTGGTCAGTGAGTGAATGTGCCATTTTGCTAGTAAATGGAAACTTAAGGTAACTGCTGGAAAATCCAGATATTGAAACTATTCTAGCATATCCATCATTGAAAGCAGTTCTCTATGAAGAGCCAACTGTAATGATATGGAGTTGAGCCAAAGTAGTCCACATGAACCTTAGCTGCAAAAAATTCCTGCTAAAGTGCAGCAAAAAGCTTTTCACATTGGCACTGGAACATGACATTTTAATATCATGTCCCTTTCTAAAATGTATGAAAGGTATTTGCAAAGTAATTCCCAGTAATTGTGTATGTTTACTGGATTTTGTTTCTTTCCGTTAATCTATATTTCTGTTTTACTATATCCTATATTTTGTTTAATCTTTTGGAGAATAGTATTCAGTGGTTCTGGAATAAATCAGACAGTGCTCACTCTGTTGTTTGGCTACAGTTAGAAGTAAAGTGGGATCCAAAGCAAATAACTAATAGATTTTCACAATAGTAATGCAACATTCATTCATTAAAATGAGTCTGAAAGCTTGGACAGAATGTATTTCAGTATTGGAATAGCTTTTGACAGGAGGAATCGTATGTGACCCATTACTCATCAAGCCATTTTATACAATAACCTATTCAATAAGGTGTACATTTTATATATTTGTGAAGAACTATTTTTTTTTGTGGGCTTTGTATTGGATAGTGATCCTGTTTCATGAGCAATTGTCCTAAATCCCCTCCTTTGTGTTTCAGTGCCCTCAGAATTTGAGCATATTAAGAATAAAATGCTATAATTAGTTCTTAAAATTACTCTTGAAAGCAGTTTTAACAAAAATAGTATATGCTTCTGGTATGTTAGCTTGAGCAGAGACTTTTGTTACTCCTTTTGGTGGGAGAAGATTCATTTAAACTAATGGTTAGTGAAACATAAGCTATGAAAGAACCATTGTAACTATGATCTGAGATTAGACTTCTCCACTCTGAATGACCTAGTGTAGTTCAGTATTGTATAAACTAAGCCTGATTGACCCCAGACTTGGTTAACTGCTCTGAGAAAAATAACTTTAATGGGGTTTGAGTATGTTCAGGGAAACACTGTCTAATTTAGTAAGACATGTTTCTTTTGCCATATGCATTTATCTGAAAGGATTTTGTACTTCTTCAAGGTGGTCTCTGCATATTCTCACTTTGTGATGTGGTTCTCTAGAGCCACTGAGTTTGGGGAACCTTTTCTAAGTGCATTGCTTGTTAGGATTGTATGAGCAACCCCTTATGGCACCAAACATTTGGAGCTAAAGTTATTAAGGTTCCAAGTGGTCACCAATCATTTCAGTTCTTTTTCTGGTTTGCTGTCAGTGTGGGCACCATTACTGTGTGCCTGGAATCTTGTTTTCTGTATTTTTTTACTAGACTTTTCTGTCTTATAAGGAGCAGATTTTAATATAGTTATGCTAGTCCTGCAATGGTTTTACATAGTTTGATGTTTTTATTACATATGAAGGCTAAGGCCAGTAAACTTTCCCAACTACATCTTACTGTGCCGTTATAATACTGTTTACCAATGAGAGTCTTCAGCAGCAGCATTGACATTTTTTGCACTGCAGCTGCTGCCAGTTTCCCTAGCTTTAATTTCATTTGTAGCTCTTAAAATGCAGAATGCTGCTGACTTCTTACACAATAAATATTTTAATACTCAATTTTTTTATTTAGAAAAACTTAGGCCAAATGAGTGTATGGCATTTTATATTTTAAAAATAGTACCAGCTGGTATCTAATATATTTGACCAAGTAAAAATGTTAAATTATTGTGTTTGTTTACTACTTTGAACAGGTTCCATCAACAGATAGAAATGCTTTGAGCTCACTCTGGGGAAAACTGGCATCTGAAATTTTAATGCAGAACTGGGATGCAGCCATGGAAGATCTTACAAGATTGAAAGAAACTATAGATAATAATGTGAGTTAAAGTTTGAGCATATTAATAGATTTAAGTTGAAGAGTGGGCAGGCTAAGGAAAATATGGAGAAATCTTGCCAGATTTAAAACACTATCTTTTTTTGGAGATACCTCACACTTTGCTCTGAGAAGAAGGTATGGTTGATGTTGCTCTTTTGCAGTCTCTTCTTGACAAGAATAATTTGCAAAAGAGCCATGTCCAATCCTCAACTGTTGGAATGAAGACCACTGAAGTGTGGCTTTTTTTTGGTGGGGGTGGAGTATGGGTAAAGAGCAAAATTGTCTCCACTATATCTGTTGTATTTGAATTGCTATTGGGAATATACTGTCCATCTTGTTTTAAGAGATTGATTGAGCAACTTCAAATGAGCTTGAATTTTTCCTTGTTAAGTCACGTGTTGCACATACATCTCATAGTATGAAAGAATAGCTATACGATTCTTCGAGTGCTTGCTCATGTCGATTCCATTCTAGGTGTATGCACGCCCACAAACACAGTTACTGGAATTTTTTCCCTTAGCAGTACTCGTAAGGACGGCTCTGGTGTCCTCTGGAGCCCCATGCTCATGCCATGATATATGAGGCACCACCAACCCTGTGCCCTCTCAGTTCCTTCTTTCCACCAGTGACAGTTGCTGGTACCCATCTCTCGCTTGCATCGCAAGTGATTAGCTAACCTTTAGCAGTTGTTTAGTTTTAAGTTTCTTGTGTATAGTTAGTATATAGTTAGTCTTAATAGGTCCAGTTAAGGACTCACTGTGCTGCGGGGCATGCCCCGTTCCCCGGGGTTTAAACCTTGTACAACCTACAACAAGCCCTTCCTGCTCAGCAACCCTCACAACAGCTGCCTGAAGTGTCTGGGGGAAGAGCATGAGAAGGACAGGTGTAAGATTTGTAAGGGCTTTAAGCCACAAATGAAAAAAGATAGAGATCTGGCTGAAGGCCCTACTTATGGAGGCGGCACTTAAATCGGCCGCTGAACTGTCCCGTGCTGAATTGGTACCTAGCACAGCAGCCTCGGTGCAGAGCACCCCAGCGGAACCAAGTTCTTCATGGAGCCACTTCTCTTCCCCATCCCCAAGGAAGAGGCAGAAGAGTCAGTGTGGAGAGAGGTTGGTCTCCGGTACTGAAAAAGCCGAAGAAGGGGGCCCTGAGTGCATGTAATTTGCCAGGCCAGCTACCCAAATCAGGACCCAGAGCCAGGGGTCTCTGCCTAGGGCACAGACTCCCTTAAAGAAGCCACCCCCACTCCTGTGAGTGTAAGGGGGCCCCTCCAGTTAACCATCCCATCAACCCCAGTGGTGTTCTAGGTGGCCCGAGGCCAAATGGCCCTACCGATACCTCCAACCCCAAGGCTGCATCCTTTAAGAAATTACTTAACAGTGATAACTAAAAATATATGAAAATTGTGGCAGAGTATAGGGAACTTATCTAATTTTTTTTATTGGGAGAAATATGGAAAGAACTGTAGTTTCCTTTATAGTATGTTAGTAATATGGTATCATCATAAATGCTATGGGGGGGGGGGGGGGGAGAGTGTGTGTGTGTGTGTGTGTGTGGAGAAGTGATAGAAACATGGCAAAAATTGTGTACTACAACTGGGTTGTCCAACCCATGGGCCAGAGTCCAGTCTGCCGAAGGCCGCTATCCGGGCAAACCTGCCCTCAGCCCCATTCCGGCTGGCCAGTGCAACAGCAGCCTCTCTGCCCCTAAGCTGGCTGAACACAGCAGTAGCCCCTCCCTTCCAGCCCGAAGCTGGCAGGGCACATCAGCAGTCCCGCTCCCCCAGCTAGCTTGGTGGACACAGCAGCAACTCCTCCCCTCTAGCCCCGTGCCGGCCAGGTGCAGCAGCAACTCCCCCACCCCTGAGCTGGCCCCAGCAGCCCCTCCCTTCCAGCCCTGAGCCCTCCCAACCCCAAGCTAGCATGGCACACCAATATCCCCCCGCCAGCCTCAAGACAGCGGGGCGCAGCAGCAGCTCCCCCTCAGCTGGGCGGAGCACTAGCCCCTCCCCTCCAGCCCCTCTGAGCTCACTGTTCCCAAGTGAAAAGAAAATTGCAATGTGGCCCTCACACGAGAAGGTTCTACAATTATGCCACCACAACATTCACTTTTGAAGTGAGCATTCACTCATGATTCTGTTGACTAGCCTTTTTAGTATGAGGGAAAATCTGTCTGCTCGCATGTTTGTCAGGTATCTTCTACTTCAATTTCTGCCACTGGCACGGATTGCCAAAAAATTACCTGGGAAGAATGGGTTTATTTCCAGTGTCCTTTGTGTGATTCTAAGAGAGAATCTATTTCAGAGCTAGCTATTTTTTAAGTGATTGACTCTCTAAATGGAAATCTAAAAGTTTTAATACATTTTTAAATGCGTGTTTTTCATTGTCTGGGTGGGTTGCAGCTGAGGCAGGTTCCTCTTCCTCTTCTTCTCACCTCCTTTTTTAAAGCCTTCTGAATGTATGTGGTTACAGCAGCTTGTGCCAGACTTTGTTGGCTAGGGGAAATTTTATAAGGAAGGATATTCATGCTAATACTGTGATTGCACTTTTTAATGATAGGATCACTGATCAGCTATGCATGGTCATTACCTTGCTGCTTCCATTGTTTGCCAGTCTGCAGGAAGTTGCTGAGTTAACCTGCCAATGAAGTAGTGCTGATGATGGGAGCTAAAACTAATTATTTTATGCAGGTCGGGGAATTGATTCCCTTCCAGCAGATTTTTTAAAGTTTTACTATCTTTTATTTTTTTCCTGGGGTGGGATGATGTTGTTTTGTCACCCTCGGAGAGTATTGCAGTGCTAAAAGCAGTGCGTATGGATATAGGGAGGAGAAAGTCTAACAATGTGGGAAGCCACTTGTTCTCCCCTGTAGGAGAGGGCCAGGAACGAAATTCAGAATGATGGAGGGGAGGAGGAGGAATATGGAGATTACCATCATGATCCAAAGAGAACTTCCATAGTATTGTAATGTTTTCATAGCACCTTATCTGCACCAGTTTAAAATTTTATTTTAATTTCTTGTTTTCAGTCAGTCAGCTCCCCACTCCAGTCTCTTCAGCAGAGAACATGGCTCATCCACTGGTCTTTGTTTGTGTTCTTCAACCACCCAAAAGGCAGAGACAACATCATTGATCTCTTTCTCTATCAGCCACAGTAAGTTGCTTGTAGTTTAAGACATTAAGCTTGTAACGAGGCAGAAACTGGATGCAAGACAAAATTATTTAATAGTGGTATGTCAAGCCTTTTCAGCCTAAGAGCCAAACATGTTTCAAAAAGATCAAGAGGCTGCATTAAATGCTTTATTTTCCTACGTTCCATCAGGACTTTTTGAATGCCTAACTTGTTTTCCTTAAGGCTGATATAGACAGGGAAGCCAACAGTGGAGCAAGCAGCAAGAGATCTGTGCTACTTCCTTCTATTTTCCCTCCCCTTTGATGCAACAGTTTGCCAGTAGGGAAGGGACAGCAACCATTCATAACACTCTCATTTCACGCCAAACCTTCTCCTAGGGCTGCTGAGGAGGTGATATCTTCTACTCTCTCCCCTCCTCCATCAGCTGCCATAACTATAGGCCTGATTAACAGTTTTGTCGTATGGCTCACTTTCAGTTCATAATTATGTACACATTTTTTTCTTAGTCTTCCTCAAGGACCACAGTTGCCTCATAGCCACTAGTTGGATACAATTGATTTAGAGTTGCGATATGTATATGAGCTGAAGAATGCAGTCTTCAATGTATACACTGTTGTTTGTTATTAGATGTAATTTTTAAATATGTACTTGTGTTCTTAGTTTTGTAGAGAACTATTTGTTGGATATAAAGCCTCATGAATTTAGTTATTTATTTTAAAGTAACAGGCCTCTAACTTGAAGTAGCGTCTCGTGCTAGCAAGCGTCTTCTGGTTTGCTGTCAGGGAGAAGCATCTGACCAATGTGATGTCCTTCCATTTGCTCTCAGAGCCACAGGAGAAAGGGATTATAGGTAGCAGCCATCACTGAGTGCTGCTGCTGAGTCTGGGCACAGATTCCACATCTGTGTGGTAGAGCTGAAAGGCTAAATGTAGATTTGGAGAATAGGGGAAAGGTAGGTTGTCCTTAACGCCTTCATATCCTTCCAACAGTTCCTGAAAAGCCTGGGGGTCAGCCCGTACTGCATGCCTCTTTTGAGACTTGTTGTCCAAGAGCTTCATGTGAGCCATGAGAGCCCATAGCAGAGGTTCTTGTAACTGTGCTGTTGCACTGCACTGATCCTGTGAGTAGAGCCTGGGGGCTGTAGGGAATTGGAGTGGAAGGCCAGCTGGTCCTCATCCAATTATTTCTTCAGCGAGGCACAGGGAAGGCAGAATCTGCACATACACACATCACACACACACACACACCCAACCCCTCAAGTTGGATAACTCTCTTCTGCACAGTAAAAGCATCACAGGCTGAGTTGTCTCACTAAGTACACACTAAGTACCTTTGTAGCTCATGTACAGATTAAAAAGAATTGGTGAAAAAACATATAGCCCTTAGAGGTATGTCTATTTTGCAGTAAAAGACCCATGGCTGTCTTGGATCAGCTGTCTCAGGCTCTCAGAGCTTGGGTGGTGGGACTATAAAATTGCAGTGTAGACATTTGGGTTCAGGTTGGAACTTAGGCTCTGGGACCCTCCCTGCTTGTGGGATCTCAGAGCCCAAGCTCCAGTCTGAGTCTGGACATCTGCACTGCAATTTTGTAGCCCTGCAACCCGAGCTCCATGAGTCAGCTGAACTGTGCCAGCCACAGGTCTTTTATTGCAATGTAGATATATCCTAGGAAGTCCCCGTGGAGCCCTCTTGGTAGATGAACAGTTATCCAAAGCCATCTGGGATCTTTAAGAGAATGCATGAGCCAACTTAAGTTTCATGGTCAATGGTATTAAAGGCTTATAGCATGTTGGAGAGAATAGGTTTGGTCCCCTAAGCAGCAGTGTGAATCAATGAAGACTTTTATTTGCTGGTAGCATAAATACAGTCTGCCAGATTGTAACCATATTTGGTACAATAAAAATAGTTTTAAAAATAATAAAATGAAATCTTGTTTACATAATAAAACTGATGGGACTGATACTAGTGCAAGTAAAAACTGCTATGATTGATGGTTTTAGATGTGGACTTTGTTTCTACTTTGATGCATATAAAGTGGTAGAAGGCAGACTTCTATATCTGGTGCTATTTAACTAGAAAATAGGAAGCCAAAATGCATGCATCTCAACATTGCCCCACAAGTGTGTCTCCTCTTTGAATTAGAAGAACCATTTGTAGAGAGGGAAGGATAGAGAGACAGCCTATTGAGAGAGCCACCTGGTCTGTATCAAGAGCTTTATCTCCACAGTCCTCAACAATGTATCTTAGCTCTTATGATTGAAACCTTCAATGGATGCTAGAGGATACAAACTTCCTGGCATGTTTTGGAGTCTACTTTTATCCTCTCTCTGCGGCTGTCAATCAGCCATCTCGTGTTCGTGGGTGGGTGTGTGTGTGCGCGCGCTTTGAAATGATCTGGTATGATGTAGTCAAGAGAACTGTTAATAACTTTATACTCTTCAAAATGTTAAAATGCACAATAAAGGAAACTTGAAACATGGTTTGTGCAGCATTACTGCTGCAAGACTTTCCAGCTGTTTGGTTCACTTTAACAAGCTATGGCGTGTTTTCCTTTCTAATTAAGCTTAGTAAAACTTGTATGTATCTTGGAGATGGAAGGAATTAAAAAGCATTTGGAGTCTGAATAAAGAGGAAGTCAGACTGTGCTATGTTCCTTATTTATAAGCCTGTTTGTTATATTTTAATTTACAGTGTGTCTGTTGTTGGACATATGGACACATCCCACACATTATATAAATATCCACAGTGCACAGCATTTCTAACCCTTCCCAGTTAACTACCAAGACGCCAGGAAATGAGAAAAGACACTATCTTAATTTGATATATTTCTGAAAAAAGGTCTTTCTCCAAGAACATCTCTAGTAATCTTGGATGTCATGAATGTGTAGGAGAGCAAGGTGGGTGTAGCCAGCTTTCAAGGTGTATATCGCTTTACAGATTAAATCCAATACCTTGAATTGCATCCAGGAGCTGATGGGAAACCATTGAAATGAATTGAGCAGTAGGCATAATTAGCTCACATGGGTCTGCTTTTCTAAGCAGATGGACCAATGCGTTCTGCTCTAGTTTACGCAGGACTATCTCACTTCTTTCCAAGAAAAAAATGAGGCTGCACTTTGTCAGCCAGTCTAATAGGTTGGTGAAAAATACTTCACCTGTTAACTTAAATTATCTGTGACTTACTGACTCTCCAAGTGCTGGGATTATTGTTTGTCCAGCAGGCCCTCCAAACTGTTATTTTATGGCTGTATCTAATTAACATTTTTCTTAAAATTTCCCATCATTGCTGGACCAGTGGTGGGAGAGCTAGAATAGACATACTGCCAGCATTTTAACCACCAGTTCTGTGGAAGAGTCTCTAGAGACTGCTATTGTTAGTTTTCACTCTTGCATGTAGACTGCAAATTTAATGGCTTTGAGTAATCTGGCTGGGATGATTAAAGATGGTGTTGTCAACTAATTTAACTCCAGTCGACTCATCCCAAACTCTTATTTGGCCTAATCTAATCAGCGATCATTAAATTAACCCTTTCACTCCCAATATCAATGTTTGTTTCCATTTCAAACAATTAAAACAAAATATTTAAAATTGCAGAAAATGTACCATGAAAAGAGATTGTAATGTGATAATTGTGGTGGGCTTTATGATGTGGGAAGCTGTCCACGATGAACTGCAAACCCCCAACTAACTTCTCATATAGCCATGAAACAGCCATCATACGGTAACATTTTTCAGTCACCAGTGATGGGGAAGATCTGAATTGATGCTTTCAAATACAGTTACATTATTTTTATCTTTGGTCTTGTGATTTTACTGATATTAGAATGGTTTTGTAGTTTTTTTACTTTTTCTTTCTATTTGAATATTTGTATTACCATAGTACTCAGTGTTTGACTAAAATGTGTAAATTAGTAATAATGTTGCATCATGTGTTGTACAGCCATGAAAGGAAATAAATAAAGAGATGAGAAGAATGTGAGGAAACACATAAGATTTCTACAATTGTGAAGTTTGCTAGTTTCATGCACTTAATTAACTTATTAATCTACTATTACTGCAAACAAGCATTCAGCAACAAAAGGATAATTTAGGAAGAATTACTTCTCTGTGGATAACAGATACAGCTAACGAGTATCATATTTGCTCTTGTAATATAAATGTAGAATGACAATGCACTTTTAAGTTGGTTACATCATATACACTGCTGATTTCACTCTGAATTAAAAAATGGAGATAGCTTATGCTTTTGAATCTGTTCAAGATGTAAAACAATATGTAGGCTATCAAGTAAATAGATGCAATTAGAGATGAAACTTTGTCTCAGTGACCTAAGATATAGGTGCTAAAGAAAGAATGCATTTGTAACATAATTCTTTGGATATTACTTTTCTGAGTCAGAGCAATACAATCAAATTTTTTTATTTAGCAATTGGATTTTTAATCCTTTTTCCTTTTAACAGCATTATACAAAATGGACTTAGCTTTCTAGAAAGTTTTGCATTAACTCTTTTCATATGAAGTGCTTTGGGTTACAGGAGAATTTAAAGCTGTTCAGTTTGTTAAATAGTAAAACAAGGTAGTCTTGGATTAATTAACATTTTAGATCTTTAATTTTCTTGTACCTGATCAAGGACCAATAAAGTATAATTAAAATCCTGCTTAGAAATGACAGCTTGCACATCAAAAGCTTTTTTATAATAAGTAGTTTTTGTCTTGGAGCCTCCAGTTTCTGAACATCTGTTTGCAAGCCACATTTTCATCTCAAACAAAAAATAACAAGACACTCTCAAATTCTCACATTGAAAACATTAAACATATTATGTTCAATCTCCTGACTTTGGTGGGTGTCTTACCATCAGTGCTTGATGAAAATGGTGTCATTTTCAAAGCTTTAAATATTTAGAGGAGTTTTTATCTTATTTATGTAATTTTATTGATTCAAGGTGACGTGCAATGGTTAAAACGAGAAATTTCTGTACCTTTGCTAATATTTGCTCACTTTCCCTAATAGCAAAATTAAAATGGGCATTCAGAACATCATTTAAAAACTTTAATTTTGGGGAATCTAGTCACAGCCTTAAGTGTTTTGGTTGGCAAACCTCCCTGTCTAATGTGGTGCATTCTTCAGCATACTAACCTCAATTTACACAGCTTTCTTAAAAATTCATTTGCTTTATTATCACAGGTAACATCTAAGATTACTATAATTGAAACACTAGAGACAAATCTCATATTTTTTTCAATGTTACTTCTTTTGATAGAATTATAAGAATAATCATTTTCATGGTTTTCCCTGGATGTTCAGATCTGACTAGGTTGTTTTAAATTGCATTATGTTTTTGCGTTTAATTATACAGAAGTTTTATTTGTTTGATTTCCAACAGTGAACATACTTCTGTACTGCGAGCACAAGAACACATTCCTGGTAGAACTAGTAATATATGAGGGTTGGGAGGCGGGGGGAACATTTTTTTTGAGGGAAAACTAAGTGGATTTTCATATTTTGAGCTTGTCACTGAAATATGAATATTAAAATACGTTTGAAAGGCTTTTTTAATGCTAAAAAATTACAATCTGAAAGAAAAATGTTAGCTATTCTTGAAAGTTAAGAGGTAAATTATGAAAATATCAAAGCTCCTGTTAGGAAACAAAAGTTATAGAACGGTCTGGAACCCTGGAATTGAAGGAAAATTGGAAGAGTTGTGAACTCTTCAGTGGTCTTGGTTTACTGAAACTTCTGAAAGGTGTGCAGGTCATTTAATAAAGAAGTTCTGTGTAAAAGTAGATAGCTCTCATTCAGTTATTCATTCTTCAAAGTCCTGAATTTGCCAGGTTGTTCGTTAGGCTTAGTCTATGCTAGAAAATTAGTTCAACATAACTGTGTTTCTCAGGGGGCGTAGAAAAATCCCCCTTCCCCCTCCCTTAGCTGCATAGTTAAACTGACCTAAGTCCCTGTGTAGATAGTGCTAGTTTGACAAAAGAATTCTTCAGTCAACAAAGCCACAACTTTTTGGGGTGGTGAATTAGTTAGTTAATGGGAGAATCCCTCCCATAACTATAGGTAATATCTACACAAGTGTTGCCGCAGTGCAACTGTGCCACTGCATGCAAAATTGCAGCCTTGTATGATTATACTATGAAATGAAGTCCAATTTAGCATAAGTCTCTGAAAACATTTTATATCTGACAGCTTTGGTTAACCTAAATAAAAAGAAATGTCTAGCTTATTGGTAAATTTACACATATATTAGAAATAATACAACATTATACAAAGTTGTCAACTTTATTTTTATCTTCTGAGGTCACTTAAATGCAAAATTGCACCATTAAATATATAAAAGCTATGTGGAATATTTTCTTCAGGTATCTTAATGCAATACAGACTATGTGCCCCCATATCCTTCGATATCTGACTACAGCAGTCATTACAAACAAGGATGTTCGAAAACGTAGGCAAGTGCTGAAAGATTTAGTCAAGGTTATCCAGCAGGTAAGAAATGAAACTTATTTTTATATATTTGACCTTACTAGAAAATATTTTTTCAGTTTTATTAATCTTTTCATGGTGTACATTTTTCTGAAAATACACTTGTATCCCATGATCCTGTGCTTTTTACCTTTTGCTGCTTCCAGTGCATCTCTTCTCTTCTTGGGTTCTATTTTCTCTTTAAAAGCAAGTGGGATGAATTGTAAGAAGAGAGAATAATTATACTTTCTTTCAGTCCCTCATCCTCCAAATATAGTTGAAAGGCTGAATTGAGAGATTAGGACACAGAAAATAAATATGAAAACATTTTGAACACAGCTCTGTTACTCCTGCTCATGTATTCAATACTACGACTCCTGTTAAAGTGAACAGGAAACTTTGCTTGCCCAACAAGTGTTGAGAATTTGTGAACCATTGAGGCATGGTCTGCACTAAAAAGTTAGGTCAAACCAGCTATGTCACTCGAGTGTGAAAAAACTCACACCCATGAGCAACATAGTTAAGCCAACTTATTCTCCGTTGTAGACACATTCTTCCGTTGACCTACCCCTGCCTCTCAGAGAGGTGAATTACCTACGCTTATGGGAGAATCCATCCTCTTGGAGTAGGTAGTGTCTATACTGAAGTGCTACAACTGTGCAGCTATAGCTTTTCAAGTGTAAACAAGCCCTGAGCCAATAGACACTGACCTAAAAAGTATTATTCCTTATACCAAGCTTCTTCCCCAAAAAACACTCACACCAGAGTGGCCATTTTAAGATATTTTTAGTCCATGTTTATAATGAAAGAATCAAGATGCTTACTGAAGGAATGTATTGACCCATTATTGAAGTCTTTTGTGTCTTTCATAGGAAAGATGCCATCTCAAGTCCATGTGACTTGCATACCTTTTGTCTTTTAGACATTTTTGAAAATAATATTAATATGTATGATATCTAACAGATGTGCTACATATGCTAATGAAATCAATAGAGGCATATAACTGATGTCCTAAATCAGTGGTTCCCAACCAGTGGCCTGTGGGCCAAAAGTGGCCCGCAGGGTCTTCAAAGTGGCCCGCTGTTCCCCTCATGCTAGCTGCAGAAGGGAGCTGCTGTCGAAGAATCCAGGCGGAGTGCATTGCCATGGCACTCCCCTCCCCCTGGCTCTAGCAGGGAGCATGGCAGAGTGCTCCGCCTGTGTCCAGAGGTGCTGGGGTCCCTGGATCAGCACTCCCCTCCCCTGGCTCCAGCAGAGAGCAAAGTGCTCTGCATAGGTCCATACGCGCTGGGGTCCTTGCTGAAGCCAGAGGGAGAAAAGCACTAATTTCCTGTCCCACTGGCTGCAGAAGGAAGCTAGAGACCCAGGTGGAGCGCACAGGGCTACAGGGTGCGTGCGGTTTCCCTGCTGCAGCCAGGGGAATGAGAGATGAGTGACTCCTTCCATCTGGCTACAGTGGGGGGGGGGGGGGGGGGGGGCGCCTGCTGACAGAGACTGGTGACCCTTCAGGGTTGTAAAAATTATATCTGTGGCCCTTGAGCCAAAAAGATTAGGAATCACTGTTCTAAATCTAAAACATAAGCTTCGTTAACTGCCTGTGCAAAACAAATTAAAATGTAGAAATTGAAATATTGCTAAAAGTTTTCAAAAGAACGGATATTAAAGTGTCTACAGAATTTAATATGTAGTATTAATGTTCGAAATTGGTAAAAATTAAGAACCAGCTTCTACCTTGGGTTCAAGTCCATTTGAAATCTTGATGCAGTAATGTCAGGCTACATAAGGAAATGAAGCATTAAGAACAGTATTGAATTTTAAAAACATTTAAGAATTCTGACATTGTTTTGAAGCAATATGTTATGCATGGCAATTTTTTATCCATATTTTTATTCAAACCAAATTGAATTGAAGCAAAAAAAATGACTAAAACACGTTTTGATATTACCAAACCCAACATGTAAGATACATAATGAAAACTCTCATTAGCCATTCAGGGAATAAATCTCCCATCACTTTTTTATGCTATTAAGTCCCTTCTGTATATATAACATTTGCTCTGAAGTAATACTCTTTATATGTAGATTTCAAAGCAGTTATCGTGCTTTGACAGGTAGGGAAGAACTCTAACTAACAGGCTACACTTGAAGGTTATAGTAGTATCAGAAACTAATATATTGGTCTCCAGCTGCTGTACTTCCTTAATTACAATACCACAGGATTCTAGGCTTTGCTAGTTACATGATGGGCATCAATAAACAGATTAACAAATGTAGTACTTTACAAAACTTAATTGTTGCAAAACTTGTAAATCAGTAGATTTATTATTTGTTACTAATATTGAGAATTTAAGTAGCTTCCTTTCAAAGAAGGAAGAAATTTATTCAGATAGTGTTGCAAGTTGTACATCTTGTTATTGCTCATTTAAACAACCCGTTGTCTGTCCTATCTTAAGTATCATTTTTAAAGTTTTGTGGAGCCAGTCTATGTTAAAACTTCTTATTTGAGAAGTATTTGAAAGTGTTTAATAATTTAATCATAAATTGCATGGATTTAATTTTAGGTCTAGTGTCATCAGGTTACTTCCTTGTAATTAGGGACATTATTTTCATAATGTTCTAATATGAAAAGTAATTCAAAATATTTAGTTTATTAAAAATACAAAATTGTTTTGATAAACATTTATACACTGTATTTCATTTTTACGGCCTGAAATGACAATACAACAAATTCAGATTTGTCTCTAAACTTAGATTTTGAAGAAACAAGTTATTTTGAAAAAAAAACAAAATAAGTTTTTTTAATGAACCTTTCGACTGAAGCATTTCCAACCTAAGTATTGCAGCATTGGTAGTGATTAACTAATTTTAATTGTCCATGCTGTGATAGTTGCTAAAAATGAACAAAGCATAAATAGTAACAGTTCTTCCATTTCTAATAATCTTAGGTGAAATTAGTTACTAAGTTACATAAAATTGTTTAATGATTTTTAAATTGGCAAATATTCTTTTAAATAAGATACTTAATTTCCAGTTTATTTCCAGTTAGAGGTGAAATATTTAATTGTCAGTGCTGGTTCATTTAAGAAATGTTAAATATACTCTAAATTGATTTTGTGAATATTCTGAAGTATTATTTCCTGAAAAATCTTTAAATATCTAATATTTTTGAATGACTTTGACAGGAATCCTACACATACAAGGACCCCATTACAGAATTTGTAGAATGCTTATATGTTAATTTTGACTTCGATGGTGCCCAGAAAAAACTGAGAGAGTGTGAAGCGGTAAGATTTTTAACTTGTGTAAACTTTACAATTTTGTAAGCTTCAGTTATTGGCAAAATAAGTATACTAAACATGGTCTTAGAAAAATTCTTTTGGTGAATCTAGCATTAAATACTCTTTTTTGCCTTTTTCTAAATGAAAAATCTTCTGACCTGATTTGAACCCATTAACACTTTCTGAAGTAGCTACCACAGATGCAACTATTTTGTCATGGGCTGAGAGGCCATCAAGGTCTGCTAGATAATACAGGCTGAGAGAAATATGGGCCCACCACTTTGAAAGAAGCTAGCACCCCGTTTTCCTCCCGTAAGGCCACTACCCCATGCAATTTTTGGCACTCGGTATTATCGTCTGCTTTACATAATCACGGAATGATTTTTTTTTCAACAGTATTTAAATCATGCAAAATATACAGCTTCTCGCTCTCTGTAGATCATATAAAACCTCCAGAATTAATAGGAAAGAAGAAAAATACTGCCAAATTAGTCAGGCTGGGAAAAAATCCTTTTGCTCAGGACATGAAGTGCTATCTGAACAAGTTATTGACACATTTCCTGACCGTCAAACACAGACATCAGAGGCGGCTGAGAGCAGTTGATCGAGCATAACAGCATTGAGCTTGACAGAGGGAGGGAAGAGATGAAAAAAGGATCAGAGCACATCATTAGAACAGAGCTTCTACTCGGGCCTTGTCTATACAGGGAACATGCTTTGTATTAGAAAATGTGATTTTTGCCTTGAGTTTGGACAAAGATAATTGTGTAGAGTTAACTACAATTAGCTAATGTATTTTTAAACACAACTGTCCTTGCAAACACCAAGGTAAGAATCATGTTTAATGTTACTTACGTTTATAATACATTTTCTAACCCAGTGCATTTTCCAGTTTATAAACAGCCTCACTGATAGGGGAATGGGCTTAGATGGTATCAACCACACAAGTAATGCATTGTCAAGTGGGCTTACCAGGGAGAAGTGTACTGCTGAAACTGTGGTGATTGCAGAGAGAAGAGATTATGCTTTCACCTATAAAGACTGTCAGTCATCTTTACTAAAAGGACAAGCAAAAGTTCCAAAGTTTGCAGTTCCCATGCTGAAAAGCAGAGTCATATGACTCAAATATACTAATGCAATTAAATTTTGTATTCTATGTTGGATTTGTGGCTTAGCTGCTAAAACTGAAGTGTGATAGTCTATTTTGGCATGCACATTAGCAGAATTGTTGAGGTCACTGTCCACTTAATATTTTCCCAGAATTACCAGAATGGAATTGGAAATCTTGCAGTGAGGAAGAGAAAAATAAATAGGTTGTTTTTACTGCTGTCCAATACGTTTAATAAAATCTTTAGACCTGAAGGACCAATCATCCTGTCAGTGGAAGAAGACTTGGATAAAAATTGCACATATATACAACTGACAGGATAATTCAGTTTTAGCAGATTTTTTTTGAAAATTCTTGTGTTCATCTGTAAAGCTCTGGGTATGTTTTAAAACATTCCAGAACTGTTTCAGAAGACACTGATCACTGCTTTTAGATACTGAGGCTATTGGCACATGAGTACATTTATTATAGATTTTGTTTCTATCTCATTATTTCCTTTTTCCCCTATTCTTACAGGTGCTTGTGAATGACTTTTTCTTGGTGGCGTGTCTTGAAGACTTCATTGAGAATGCTCGTCTCTTTATATTTGAGACTTTCTGTCGTATTCATCAATGTATCAGCATTAGGTAAGAAAACCATAAACATAAGCAGTAATGAAGAACTCCTTGTAGCACTTTCTGTTTTAAAATTTAACCCATTAATTTATGTTTTAGGGAATTGTGCTCCAATGATATTCCACCATTGTCAAAGAAAAGGAAAAGCATTATCTAAAATAAATAGGTGGAAAGATTCACTTCTAGTTTGTAATAGGTTTTGCATTTATATTTAAATATTTACAATCCCTTGTTTTCGCATACATTTAATCTTTTTCAAAAACTCTCCTTTAAAACTGATGCATTCCCTAGTTGGTCTCTACCTAAAGGTAAATCATTTTTTTGGAAGTATGGAAGCTTTCAGAGCCCATGTGGAGGTGGCAGGGATGGTAGTTGGAACCAGTTTTTACTTGTTACTGGAACAAACTTGATATGAAGGTCACTGAATGAAAGTATTGCATTCTTTTTTGATAAGATAAAAAGTGAAAACTTCTCAGAAGTCTAACTACATGTGGAGTAGCCTTTTTTGCTCAGCTTGTTGTGGGAGGGGGGTATTGGGAAAAAAACTTCTGGCAGCTGCGACGCCGGCCTAGGTCACCCTGCCAGTTCACAAAGGGGTTTTCAGGTTGGTTATGGGCCTGTGGCAAACCTCGTGATCGCTGCCACCAAATTCCAAAAGGGCAGAGAAGAAATACTATGTCCCTTCAAAAGGGTTCGAGTATCTCTTCACGCACTCATCATCAGGCTCCTTTGTAGTAGCAGCCACAAATGAGCGGGACAGGCAGGGCCAGTCTAGCTCCATGCCGAAGAGTAAGGACTACAAGAAGCTGGACTTATTCATCAGGAAGATTTATTCCACGGCTACAATTTAAAATTGCTAATCAGCAAGCGCTGTTAGGAAGATATAATTACAATCTCTGGGACTCCCTTAAGGGTTTGGGTGAGTTGCTACTCCAGAGCAGGTGTTGGATCTAACAACCCTCCTGGAGGAAGGTAGGACAGTGGCCAGGGCGGCCCTGCAGGCAGCCTTTGATACAGCTGATTCAGCGTCAAGAGCTATGGCTTTGGCGGTGGCCATTCGGCGGTGTTCATGGCTGCAGTCCTCGGGTCTGTCACAAGAAGTGCAGCAATCCATCTGGGATCTTCCATTCGATGGGAGTGCACTGTTTTCCGACCAGACGAACGCTGAGCTACACGGTCTGAAGGACTCTAGGGCCACCCTCTGTTTGCTGGGTCTCTTCACGTCTCGGCCTTGAGGTGGCAGTTCCGTCCTCAGCAACAGCATCAGCAGCCCAGATATAAGGCCCCACGTTTT
The DNA here is from genome assembly GCF_026122565.2 of Emydura macquarii macquarii. Taxonomy (NCBI): domain Eukaryota; kingdom Metazoa; phylum Chordata; order Testudines; family Chelidae; genus Emydura; species Emydura macquarii. Next base: position 11,855,723 of record NW_027130520.1, on the reverse strand, counting down.
GCTGCCTATAGGAGGTGGGACAGAGACAGGAGTATCAGGAGATGTCAGCCAACCTCCATGTCAGGCCAGCAGCAGGGCCCCTCGTGACGCTCCAGTGGACAGCAACATCCGTTTTGATGGTGCACCCGAGGACGGCCCACCAGCTTCCAATCAGGATCCTCCCTTCCTGCAGTTCATGAATCACCTTGCTCTCTTCCTCACCAAGATGGCTTGTATTACATTACTGCTGGGTCCTTGGGATTGTCGAAAGGGGCTATTCCCTTCAGTCCCCACCCCCAACCCCTTCTTCCCCGTCCGTCTTCAGGGACCACTCTCATGAGCAACTTCTCAGGCAAGAGGTGGATGGCCTCCTCAAATTGGGGGCGTGGAGGAAGTTCCACCAGACAGGAGAGGAAAAGGGTTTTATTCCGGTACTTCCTCATTCTTAAGGCAAAGGGGGTGGGGGGGGGCTCAGACCCATTTTGGACCTGTGATGGTTGAACAAGTTCTTCAGAAGCTCAAGTTCCTCATTGTCTCCCTAGCATCCATCATTCTGTCCCTGGATCCTGGAGACTGGTATGCCGCCCTTGACCTGAAGGATGCATATTTTCAAATTGCAATTTTTCCAGGCCACAGAAGGTTTCTCCAGTTCGTTGTGGGCCATTCCCATTTCCAGTTTTCAGCCCTCCCGTTTGGCCTCTCTTTCGCTCCACGGGTCTTCACGAAATGTGTGGCGGTTGAGCATGCAAATCTACCCATATCTGGATGACTGGTTACTCAAGGGCAGGTCCTGGTCCCAGGTCCAGACTAGCATCAACGTAGCGAGGGCCACCTGTCAGCGCCTAGGGCTAATGGTGAACGAGCAAAAGTCCACACTCATGCCAGTACAGAGAATAAAGTTAATTGGGGCCATTCTCAACTCTACACAGGCCAGGGTTTTGCTGCCGCAGTCTCAGTTGAAAACCATGTCGAGCCTTATCAGACACCTTCACGCCTATCCCCTTACGACAGCCCAGGCCTGCTTGCAGTTGATGGATCACATGGCGGCCTGCACGTACGTGGTATGCCACGCATGTCTAAAACTCAGACCGCTCCAGTCCTGTCTGGCCTCGGTGTATGCCCAAGGAGGCACTTGCAGGGGCATTGTGACCACTCTGTCCAGAAAGTCCTCTCCTCCTTAGACTGGTGGCTGAACCCCCAGGCGGTCATGCGTAGAATACCCTTTGAAGACCTGGTTCCCTCGGTCATACTGATATCGAACGCCTTGGACCTGGAGTGGGGGACACATATCAGCTCCAACCACAGTGCACAAAGGGACCTGGTCGGAGAGGGAATGGGGATTACACACAAACATCAAGGAGCTCTGGGCAGTGCGATTGGTGTGCAGGGTGTTCCTTCCCCTTCTGAAAGGCAAGGTGGTCAATATTTTGATGGACAACATGGCCACGATGTACTACATCAACAAGCAGGGTGTAGTCCACTCCCCAGCCCTGTGCCAGGAGGCAGTGAGCCTCTGGGGCTTTGCCATACAACACAGTATGCATCTGGTGGCTTCCCACTTTCCCAGTATAAAGAATACCACAGTGGACCGCCTCAGCAGGTCCTTCCTACCCCGCCACGAGTGGCGTCTCCACCCGAAGGTGAGTGACATGCTTTTCCAAATGTACGGATCTCCCCGGATGGACCTCTTAACATCCGAGCTGAAAAAGAAGTACCGTCAGTTCTTCTACATTTGCGGGTGGGACGAAGGGGCTCTGTCTGATGCCTTCCTTTTGTTGTCATCAGGGGTCCTTATGTATGCCTTCCCGCCCATACTGTTGATCTACAAGGTTCTGTTGAAGATCAGGAGGGACAAGGCGGATGTCATTCTCATAGTACCCACCTGGCCACGGCAGCATTGGTTTATAACACTGCTTGAGCTGACAATTGCCCCTTCCCTCCCCCACTGTAGTTGCCTTGCTGGCACACTCTCCCCTCACAGGACCAGGGATGGTTGCTACATCTGGGCCTGGAATCTCTGCACCTGACGGCATGGAGTCTCCATGGTTGAACCCGGAGGAACAAGCCTGTTAGTCTCAGGTGCAGCAGGTTCTAATGGGTGGCAGGAAGCCTTCTACTAGAACGTCATACCTTGTCGAATGGACATGGTTCACCTGCTGGGTGGCCGGGGTGTCTTGATCCAGTAGGCCTTAATCCAAGTGATTTTAGACTACCTGTTACACCTTAAGTTGCAGTGCCTAGCCTTTGCCTCACTGAAGATGCATCTAGCAGCTATTTCCACTTTTCATCCCCCGATCCATGGGAAGTAATTTTTTCCCGTGATATGATAGTCTAGTTCATGAAGGGCATAGAGAGGCTCTACCCTCAGGTTAGGGATCCACTTCCTCCCTGGGATCTAAATTTGGTACTCAGTACACTCACGGGGACCCTATTTGAACCTTTAGCTACCTGTCCCTTGTTGTTGCTATCCTGGAAGGTGGCCTTCCTGGTAGCGATCGCCTCAGCCAGAAGGGTGTCCGAGATGGCACTTACCTCGGAACTGCCATATATGATCTTCTATAAGGATATGGTCCGGTTGCGGTAGTGTCCCAGTTTTAATCAGGATATTTTCCAACCTGTTTTCTTTCCAAAACCCCATGGCTCGGATGAGGAACACTGTTGGCAGATGCTCGATGTACGGAGGGCCCTAGTGTTTTACACTGAGTGGACAAGGTTGTTCCTAAGTCCACGCAACTCTTTGTGGCAGTGGCCAACAGGATGAAAGGCTCACCTGTGTCAGCATGGAGAATCTCTTTCATGGATATCCTCCTTTATTAGGTTCTGCTACGACCAGGTGAAGGTGCTTCTCCTGGGGGTGGTCACAGCCCATTCCATCAGGGCGCAAGCTTCAGCGGCAGCGTTTCTGGCTCAGGTGCCCATTCAGGACATACGCAAAGCTGCCACCTGGTCCTCGGTGCACACCTTCGCCTCCCATTACTCCATCGTTCAGCAAGCACGAGATGATGCCAACTTCGGCAAGGCAGTGCTACAGACGGCTCACCACTAAACTGATCCTACCTCGAAGGTATTGCTTGGGAGTCCTCTAGAATGGAATTGACATGAGCAAGCACTTGAAGAAGAAATAACGGTTATTTACCTTGTAACTGTTCATTCTTAGAGATGAGTTGCTCATGTCCATTCTATTATCCGCCCCTTGTCCCTGCTGTCGGAGTTGATGGCAAAAAGGAACTGAGGGGTTGTAGGGCCTGTGGTGCCTCATGTGCCGCGGTAACCATCTTTTCTTAATATTGGTCTTGATTTTTTTAATACTTGAAGACTAGCATTTTGTTGTCTTAAATAGTTAAAGGTCAGAAACTTCCAGAATTCACCTGGAGAGGATCATTTTTCTTAAGTTGTGGTGCCCGACAGCTTTTATTGGCTGGGATATATGGACTAATTAGGTCTATCCATTTTTTTATTTTGGAGCCTGGACGTGGATTTTCCTTGTCATGTGTTAACCCAGGTTCACACACCTGTTCACACACCTCACTGCTTGGTTCTGTAGGTCATCTTTTGTTAGTCCTACTCCCATTTTGAAGCCCAAATCTCAACCCGTGACGCAGCACAACCAAACTGGATATGTGCTTCTTACAGAAAAATAAAAGTTTAATGTATGGCAGACTCCATAGTTCCGTGAATTGGCCAGCTAAGGGTTTTTTATTGAAAGACTGACCACTTCATTGCATAGTCCAAGCACTACTACTACTCCTACAAGTGAATCCCAGTGCTATTCGTGGATCTGAAAACTACTTACCCACACGGCATTGCTTGGTAGTATTGCTTAATTATACTGAACAGATTTGAAAACAATTAGTGGGAAATCTCCTTTTCCATATGTTAAACACAAAATAGAAGCCTTACTTAAAAAAATATTATTTACATCTGTTGGGCAGCTGGCATTTTCCAAAGGAAGCAATTACTTTGTTAGTTGTAACTTAAATTTTGCTTCCTAAATTATTCTGCAATGTTGTGTCTAATGGTGAGCAGTAGATTAAAATTCATTCAAAATGTGAGTTAGCTTTAAATGTCTGTATTTATTTAGTAGAGGAGCTGAATACCAATGATTTAGTCCCCCATTTTTTCTCCAAGTCCCACTCCCTTCCTCCACTATAACATTCCTGCTAAAGAAACCTGTTTCAGTTGATCTGTATATCTTAAATATCTTGAATCCTTCATTCTATATCTGAGGACACGCAGAATGCTGTAAACTGTTTAAATAGGGAGAAAGCCTTCAGTGTAAAACGAACAAATGGAGGTGAGGTTGTAAGGCACTTAAATTAGCCAACATGATCTGAAGAGTTGCATCTTGAAGCTGCCTTAGCAAGAGATGCGCAAGTCAAAGTTTTGGTTTGAAATACAAGAGATACAGAGAATATACATTTGCATTTCCTATTAGTCAGGTTACTTATGATAATAAAACTTCTATTAGCGCCTGCAACTGTGTAGGCACTTTTAAAAACAATAACCTAGAACCCATCTTTATCATCGTTCCACTCTTTGTTAGAGCGGCGATGACTGTATAATATTTGTGAATCAATTCAGTAGATCACATCAAGAAAAAAGACCCCTTTGAATTTTTGGGCACTTTTATTGAGCAAGGTGTATTGTTACCAGTATTTTAGTTTTATTTCACCTTTATTTTCTGTAGTCCCCATTTAATTATCAGTTCATCTTTGAGTGCTTGCTCATATTCATTCCATTTTGTGTGTGTGCGCACCTCAATGCACAGCTACCAGAACATTTTTCCCTTTAGCAGTACCCGTAGGGCCGGCTCCAGCGCCCCCTGGAGCCCTACGCACATGCCGCGGTATGTGCGGCGCTGCTGGCCCTATGCCCCTCAGTTTCTTCTTTCCATCTCTGACGGTTGCTGAAACTGCTACGACTTGCATCACAAGTGTTCTCAATCCCTTTTGTTCTCCTTAATCGTTTGTTGTTTGTCTTAGTTAGGTAAATTAGTTCTTAAGTGTTGTTAATAGTGGTAGTTAGTCACTTGCAAAGTCCCAGCCGGGACTATTCTTGGGAGCGGGGCATGGCCTCGTCACTGGGCTTCAAACCTTGTGCCTTCTGTGGGAAGGCCTTTCCACTGAGCAACCCTCATGATGATTGCCTAAAGTGCCTGGGGGAAGCTCATTGTAAGGAAAAATGTAAGATTTGTAAGGCTTTCAGACCTCGAACCCAAAAAGACAGAGATCCGTTTGAAAGCCTTACTAATGGAGGCAGCACTCAGACCGGCCTCCAAACCAACCCCTATTCTACCTCGATACTGAGCGTGGCATCGGTGCAGTGTGTCATCGGCACTGGCCCCGCCTCAGCACTGGACTTCTTCCTCTCCATCGAGGAAGAAGCAGCAAAAGCAGCGTGCAGAGCGAGGCCGCTCCCCTGTACCGTCCAAGAAACTGGGGTCAGGCACAGGGCTGCACCGAGGTCAGACAGTGGAGACTTGCTTGCCACCACTGGAGCCTATGTCTCCAACCGGAGAGCCACCCCCAACTCCTGAGAGTGGGAGGGCATCTCTGCACCTGCCGGTGCTGTCAACATTGGAGGCGTTTCATGCGGCACAGACCTTGTTGGCTTTACCCACGCCGCACCCGCCCCGGCTTCTGCCCAGAGAGAAGGTGCCAGTGTTGTAGGGGAAGTCTGCGTTGGGACCTCCTGGTTGACTTAGGTGATCTCCGAAGCCTGGGGGATGACTTCCAACAGCCTGGTCACCCTGAGTGGAAGGGTCGACATGGTGCCACTCCCCAAGAAGTCGCTCCAGGTCACGGTTGCCAGAGCACCCCGCATTGGCAGGCCATGGAGCAAGGTCGCCCTCTCGGCACCAGTCGTGGTCCCCAGCACCAGGCAAAACTCGTTCCAGGAAGCGGCACCTGTCTGGATTGCCTGCAAGAGGCCACTCCCCAGAAGGAAGTTTGCACCACTCTCCGGCACCAAGGAGTTCGTCCACACCAGCGTGGCGCAGAACCTGCTCGTTGGAGGCAGACTCTGCACTGAGGGGGAAGCAACGCCATAAGTCATCGTTGCCCAGGTGCCACTTTGGGCGTTCCAGTTTGTGGTCAGTGGGTGATTCCCTGCGTCGGCACCAGTCACGGCACTTGCACCGCGGCTTGTCATCATCATGATCAACGATGCCAAGATGTTGTTTTCCAGAGCTCCGGAGCACCCACAGATAGGGTCATCGGTCCCCCTGCACCTGGCACCAAACAGCAGGAGCCTCTGACAGTGAGTCAGTGTCCTCTCGAGAGGACAGCCACCAGGAGAGTCACCACCGCTAGCAAAAGATGCCGGAGCACCCCTCTGCTCAGGCAACCCTGGGATGGCCTCAGGACGCTAGCCACCCCAATGGCTGTGTTGGGTACCTGGGGGGTTTCCGGTAGGACCAGGTCCACAGTTTTTCAGGTCATCTGAGGTGCAGTCCGCACCACTGGTACCAGAAAAGGGCCATCATTTGGCCTCTGACAACGATTCGGACTCCCAGGAAGGGACCTCCATTGAGGCCTCTCGTCAGCGGGAAGGGATGCCACCACCCACCACACCCCTCCAGTCCTCCTTTTTCCCAGATTAGGCAGTCACCCAGGGACCATCGGTGTGCCCTGAATGATTTCAGGGTGCATCAAGAGCTTCTCAAGAGGGTGGCTTCCAATTTGGGGTTGAAGGTGGAGGAGCTGAAGGAGGCATCAGACAGTCTCTTTAATGTCCTGGCAGCAGCTGCTCCAGCTCAGGTTGCCCTCCCCGTACATAAGGGGGTATTAAAGATAGCGAAGGCCCTTTGGCAGACCCCTTCATCAGTGGCCCCAATCTCTAAGGGGGCCGAGAAGAAATATTATGTCCCGGCCAAAGGATATAAATACCTTTTCACCCACCCTTCTCCTGGTACCGGACATGAGGGGAAAAGAGTTTTACATGAGGTACTTCCTCATTCCCAAAGTGAAAGGGGGTCTAAGGCTTATACTAGACCTGCATCATCTCAACAAATACCTCAAGAGACTGAAATTTCACATGGTCTCCCTTGCCTCCATCATTCCCTCCCTGGATCCAGGAGACTGGTATGCCACCCTCGACCTAAAGGATGCGTACTTTCACATTTCTATTTTCCCCAGCCACGGATGTTCACTCCGTTTCGTGGTGGCTGGCTCCCACTACCAGTTTGCAGCGTTGCTCCTTTGGCCTTTCTTCAGCCCCAAGGGTGTTTGCAAAATATATGGCGGTAGTGGTGGCGTACCTGAGGCACAAGAGGGTCCAAATTTTCCCCTACCTGGACGATTGGCTAATCAGAGGCAGGTCCTGGGCCCAGGTCCAGAACAGTGTAAATCTGACATGCACCACCTGCTCCCGGCTGGGCCTGCTAATAAACCAGCAGAAGTCCACATTAATTCCGGTGCAGCGGATAGAGTTCATTGGGGCGGTCCTGGACGCTTCCCAAGCCAGAGCTTTCCTGCCCCAGCCACACTTCAAGGCGATGTCCGCCATCATCACTCGCCTGCACCTCTGCCTGATTACAACAGCCAGGCACCATCTGCAGCTGTTATGCCACATGGTGGCCTGCACTTACATGGTGAGGCTGGCTCAGCCAAGACTCAGACCACTTCAGTCATGGCTGGTCTTGGTTTATGCCCCAAGCAGACGTTCCCTGGACCAGGTGATCACAGTCCATACATCCCCCCCATCCCCCACCTGGCTGCACTAGACTACTGGCAGAGCCCCTGGGCAGTGTTGAGGGGTGTGCTAGTTGAGGAGCTAGTCCCCTCGGTCACTGGTATCGGACACCTCGGACTTAGGGTGGGGGATCCATATCAGCGCCAACCTCAGCATACAAGGGATCTGGTCGAGGGAGGAGAGGCGAATGCACATCAACGTGAGAGAGTTACGGGCTATTCACCTAGCCTGTGGAGTGTTCCTCCACTTCATTGCAGGCAAGGTGGTGCAGGTACTGACAGACAATACAGCGGCCATGTATTACATCAATAGACAGGGAGCCTGTTCCTCAGCCCTCTGCAGTTTGTCTGTGGGACCTGGTGGTGAGGCACAATTTTCACATAATAGCCTCTCACCTTCCTGGAGCAAGGTACGACGAGGCGGACCGCCTCAGCAGGTTGTTCTTACCCCGCTACAACTGGTCGCTTCACCCAGATGTGATCTCTGTGATGTTCCAATGGTGGGGCTCTCCCCAGGTGGACCTGTTTGCGTCAGCATGGAACAGAAAATGCCCACGGTTCTGCTCCCTCCACGGTTTGGAGGCCGGGTCGCTCTCCGATGCCTTCCTGCTGCAGTGGTCAGGGAGCTTCATGTACATGTTTCTGCCCATTCCTCTTTTTTCACAAAGTCCTGCTGGAAATCAAGATGAGCAAGGCGGACGTTATCTTAATTGCACCAGCACTGGTTCAGCATGCTACTGTACCTATAGATCGCCACCCCGCTGGAGCTATTGAGACGGAACAATCTCCTGTCACAGGACCACAGTCGCTTGCTACACCCAGACCTGGACTCCCTACACCTCACAGCATGGAGGCTCCATGGCTGAGTGCAGATAAGCGAGCCTGTTCGGCACAAGTCCAGCAAATCCTGCTGGATAGCAGGAAACACTTCCACACAAGTCGCATATCGGGCAAAATGGAAGTGATTTACCTGTTGGGCAGAGACCCAGGAAATTTCACCTGGGTTGTTGCTGATACAGGTAGTCCTGGAGTACTTTTTGTAATTAAAACTCCAGAGACTAGCCATGGCCTCTCTGAAGGTCACCTAGTGGCTATATCGGCATTCCACCAGCCTTTGGAGGGGAGATCAGTTTTCTCCCACCCTATGACAATTAGGTTCCTGAAAGGGGTGGAGAGGCTCTATCCACAGGTCCGTGACCCAGTGCCTTCCTGGGATCCCAACCTGGTCCTCTTGCAGCTCACGGGGGCCCCCCTTTGAGCCCATAGCTACACTCCCTTTACTGCTGCTGTCATGGAAGGTGGACTTCCTGGTGGTCATTACCTCAGCAAGGAGGGTCTCTGAGATTAGGGTGCTGACCTTGGGACCTCCTTATACTGACAAAGACTTATAAAGACAAAGTTCAGTTACAGTCACACCCAGCCTTCCTGCCTAAGGTGGTTTCCCAATTTCATTATAACGAAGATATTTTTCTCCCTGTGTTTTTTCCCAAACCGCATGGTTCGGAGGAGAAGAGGAGGTAGCATGCGCTAGATGTTAGATGGGCGTTAGCATTCTACATCAAGCGCACAAGACCGTTCCGGAGATCTACACAACTATTTGTCGTGGTGGCTGATCAGATGAAAGGCTTACCTGTTTCTGCCCAGTGCATCTCATCATGGATAACTTCCTGCATCAAGTTCTGCTATGAGCAGACGAAAGTGCCATTTCCGGGGATAATTACAGCCCATTCAACCAGTGCTCAAGCTTTGTCCACAGCCTTCCAAGCGAGAGTGCCTTGCAAGACATCTGCAGGGCTGCCACCTGGTCGTCTGTACACAGCTTCACGTCCCACTACACCATCGTCTAGCAGGCACGGGACAACGTGGGCTTCGACAGAGTGGTGCTGCAGGCAGCTCATCTGTAATTCCGACCCACCTCCAAGGTACTGCTTGTGAGTCACCTACAATGGAATGGACATGAGCAAGCACTCGAAGAAGAAAAGATGGTTACTTGCTTTGTAACTCTTGTTCTTCGAGATGTGTTGCTCATGTCCATTCTATGACTCACCTCTGTCCCCACTGCCGGAGTTGGCGGCAAGAAGGAACTGAGGGGGGCGTAGGGTCGGCAGTGCCTCATATACTGCGTCATGTGCGCAGGGCTCCAGGGAGGTGCCAGAGCCAGCCCTACGGGTACTGCTAAAGGGAAAAAAGTTCTGGTAACCGTACACGGAGGCACGCATACACCTATAGTGGAATGGACATGAGCAACATATCTCGAAGAGCAACAGTTACAAGGTAAGTAACTGTCTTTTCTAGCCACACATTCAGCCATAAAACTGACCTCTTTTGCTAATCTTAATTTTCAAGCATACTTTTAAAAACCATGCTTAGTCTTTCACAACGATCACCCCTTTTACATTGAGCATTTGCAGGTGGTGCTGAGGTGTGCCCAGTGTTCAGGAATTCTATGCTTTGACTTGAGAAATTATTAAATAAAAAAACAGTTTGAACACATTATTTTGTTAACAAATCTTTTTGTTTGCTTGAATTGTGTGTACATTTTAAAAACACTGAATTTAAATTTACTATGGTTTCTTGAGATGTTTATTTAGGAGCAGCTTGTAATTTGTTTTCTCTTAAAGGCTACTGAGCCAGATGCCTGCAAAGCTGTTAACTAGAACACATACTAAAATTTACATCATGTTTGAAAATTCTCAGTGTAAAATGCCTGTGGGCAAGGGTAGAAATGCAATGTGATCTGACTAAGGAGTTAAGCTTAAAAAAAAAAAAAAAAGGCTTGGACTAGATGTAACTTGGACTAGATGTAACTTGGACTAGATGTAACTTGGACCTGAAAGGGGGTTCTAGGGAGGATGGGGCTAGGCTGTTCTCGGTGGTGGCAGATGACAGAACAAGGAGCAACGGTCTCAAGTTGCAGGGAGGGAGGTCTAGGTTGGACATTAGGAAAAAGTTTTTTACTAGGAGGGTGGTGAAGCACTGGAATGGGTTACCTAGGGAGGTGGTGGAATCTCCATCCTTAGAGGTTTTTAAGCTGCGGCTTGACAAAGCCCTGGTTGGGATGATATAGCAGAGGTTAGTCCTGCTTTGAGCAGGGGGTTGGACTAGATGACCTCCTGAGGTCCCTTCCAACTCTAATATTCTATGATTCTATGATTTTTGGTAGCCATCTTGCAGTCAGATGCATTTTCTGTTATAATGCATTTAATGGAAAATCAGATATAAATGTTGATTTGTAATCAAATTAATTTCACTTTTGAAATGAAACTTTTTCTGCATGTTCCTTATTAAGGCACACTTTGAAACTAGTATTTTAAAGAAAATTTAATAATTTTTTGCAGTTAGCAGCAGACTTCAAAGAGCATATCATTTTGACCTTTACTTTTTAAATATGTCCTGGAAATATATTTCAACAGCAAAAAGTCAACATCAAAAATACTTCGTTAATGTCCCAAAGAAGCAGTGTAAGAACAAAACCGAGTATGTGAACCAAAAACTTTGTTTTGGACCTTTGGCAACTAGGCCTACTGCAGGCAGACAACACCTGCTCTGGGTAAAGTCTGCTACAGACAATATATATCATCAACCAGGGAACCCCACTGGAAAGCCTGTACCTTACCTGAGGATGTAAATATTAAGGTGTCACTAAGATATGGGAACAGCTCACAAATGCTTGTCTTAAAATATATATATATATATATATATATATATATATGTTTTTTTTACTATTTGGCATATGCTGTTTAAAAATTGAAAAACATACAATATTGATATGCCTTAAGCCGCTTCCTGTGACTACTGTTGACACCAGCGCTTAGAGCAAGGGTTTACACATCTGTGGCAGCGCTGGATATTGACAAACTCAAAAAGGCTTTATTTCAGTATTTTTGCAAAATCCACCTGTTGCATGAAATAGTCAAAATGCAAATTATAGCTTAGATGCTATGCATATGGGTGGGAGCTATAGAAAAACCTAAGATAGCTAGTTCTAGAGGGGTAGCTGTGTTAGTCTGTATACAGCAAAAACAACAAGAGTCCTGTAGCACTTTAAAGACGAACAGATTTAATTTTTGTAGGCATAAGCTTTCGTGGGCTGTAACCCATTTCTTCAGATGCAAGAAATAGGAATCAAAAGACAGGTATAAGATAGCTAGCACACAATGTTAAGAGCACTGGTCTGTTAAAGGAATACTCAAATTGTAGTAGATAAGGTCTGAAGTGTAGTTTTTAAGCACAAACATCCTAATTTCACTAAAGTGCGGTTGTTTGCTAAATATTGTTTGTTTATATTTGTACAGTATTTGTTTTAAACAATATTGACGTAATAATAAATGTTTATTTAATTGAAATATTGAAGTAACAATATTTGTACTAAATATTGTTAGTTCATGTAAAACTCAATAGTTCAACTTTGAATTTAAATGCAAGTCAGAGCTAAGGTGCTAGCACTTTTTCAACTCTTCTTGCCTTTCTACTTTTTCCTCATTTTATAAATTAGGCCTTGTCCATACTAATTAGATGATTCGGGAAGAGGAATAAGCTATATTGGTATAAGTAACCTTTATTCCAGTGTAACAGTTTCCACATTAGGACTTTTAACACTACAACTATTTTGGTGTTTAAAAAAAACCCAAAACCCTCACACACCGAACAGAAATAGTTAAACCAGTAACATTTTAAGTGTCGACCAGACCTGTCAACACTTATGATTCCTGGTTTTGAGTGGAATGGGGTGCTTTAGTTCATTAGGCCTCTTTTCCTAAAAAGTGCCATATTGTGTTGATTTATCTGATCATAATGGAAGAGGGATCAGTCTCTATCTGGATGTGATGATTGCCTCTGTTGGGAGTGTATGCAAGAGAATTATCTATGGAGAACCTGAAAAGGTTTTTTTTTTCTCCCTACCCTCTTTCAGAGAATGAGTCATTTTCTTGGATTTGTTTTGAATCAGGCTGTGAACATCACTTAGGGCAAGTCTACACTTAAAATGCTGCCTCGGCGCAGCTGCGCTGCTGTAACGCTTTAATGAAGGCACTCTAAGCCGATGCCCATAATCAGTATTTTCCTGTACATATTAATAATCCTGGGACAATAGCAAGTAGGATTTTAAATTATCTTTTTTCATTTCCCCCATCTGTAGTCACACCACTGAACCCCTTTCTCTGCCCACTGGCATCATCATCTAATTGATACGAGTTTCGTAATATCAACTCAGCCTAAATAGAAAGCAACCTGGATCCCTAAACCCATTTTATGTTAACCTGTATTAAATATGTAATTCATTTTTCTATTAGAGAAAGACAGTGACTGAGCTTCCAATGAAACAGCCATTCCAAGACTACAAGAGACCTTACAAGGAAACTTGTGTTACTGTGGGTACATACACACAGTTTGCCAGCCATATAGATCTTGATTCAGGAAAAGACTTCAGCATGTGTTTAAAGTTAAGCGTTTTCCTGAATCCTGAATTATATAGTGTAATCTTTTTAATTCTGATTGCTGTTAATCTGTAATTTTTAATAGTTATTACCAGACTACAGAATAAGAGCTATAGTAAAGTTCCGTTACTAAATGTCACTAACTTTTTAACTATACTGCAGTACATTCACATCTATCAAAGTATTTTATTTTTATAAGTTTTGTGATGCATTACCCTTGACATTTTTTTAGTTATTTGTTAACTTGAAATATTTGGTAATGCACATTGCAGATTCCTGGTCAGTGTGAATTAATGATCTCTTCTACAGCAGAGGATTTTTAAACAAAAAAGGATTCTTACTTTGTGCCTCAGTAATTTACTTAATACACTGCATATTTTGCCCTCTTAAATTTTGCAAACACTATGTCAAAAGTGAATATATGATCATCATGATTGTCTTTTTCTATTGTGCTTAAGTTTATATGGTTAGTATGAGTTCAATTAACTGGCTTGCATAAAAAGTTACTGACTTTTTTGGCAATTAAAAGATGAATTGCTTGCAACAGGAAGTGGTAAAACAACAAGGAGGGGCCCTATTCTATAATTTGTTACCCATTTGCTTTTAGGTCAAAAACTTCAGGTAAAAGCACCAGACATTAGCCAAGCCTGGAAGCTGATAGAAGCATGAGATTTATAAGCCTCCAAAATGAGCCAAGCGCCAGCAGGAAATGCAGGGAGTTTATTGAAAAGCCACAGGAAACACCAGCTGCAGGAATTATGCCTGGTCAAAACAGTGCCTGTTCCATTAAATAAAATGACACACCTCCCCCCTTGCTTTTTTCCTTGAAGAATGAGAAATTGAAAGAAGTCTGGGCATGAAGTGTATCATCCTCAAGAGGGTGATGTAATTGTCACGAATCTTCTATATCAGAAACCCTCTGAAGTTCAGGAACAAGTGTCATGACACAGCACATCAAAGCAAACTGCCAGCTGTGTGGTGCTTTATTGCTAATTGAGTTAATGTGAAACACTTCCCTGAACCAATTATCTAAACTGTATTTAAATCCAGCCAGCCTTTAGAAAAGGAAAAGCAGCTCAGATGGTCTCTTTATAGTGTTAGTTGCCATTTTATGTTGTGGTGAGATTACTTAGGCGCCTAATCTTATTTAATATCTTTGGTTTCTGGAATATATAGTCATGATATAATAAAATTTCATAACTGTTCATCCACATTGAATCTTCTCCATTTATGAAATGACATTTGGATGACTAAGTGTGTGAGAAATGTAAAATCAGATTTTAAATAGCATATTAAGTTATTTGTGACAGCATGTATCGTTCTTGGCTTTTAAAGTGTCAAACTGTGAGGGGCTTTCATCTTACAGTGGAAGTGATGGCAGTAATTGTAGACTGTCAGTAAGCATTGTATTGGTTGTATGGGGCAGTCTGCTATACATTTTTCCTCTGTTTATTTCTGTTCCTACAACTGAGTACAACTGACTGTGTGTCCTGAATGGTATGAGTGAGGGAACCATAAAGCAAGAGAGTCTTAGCAACTCCATGTGTCTTAATCAGTTAAAAATCATTATTTTAGTTTGAGGGGACAGGGTTAGGGGTAGGTGTTGCTGTATTTTTGTTGAACTTCCTATTCAGATGATTTTTGCACAGTACACACTTTGTCGTATGCAATATTTAATCTCTATCAACCAGAAATCTCACTAGCCAATCAAGATTTTCAAATTGTTCAGGTTCACACGCTTGACTACTGGATGTTGATTGGCTCCTGAAGAAGAAGCCCACTTCCTTAAGAATATGGCTATAATTTGGTGGTTAGTTTTGCATACTGAGAGACAGCTTCTCAGCTGTTTTAGAGCAATTGTATTTCATTCTGTGGGGAGTTGCCATAAAATTGTTTTACTTGGTGGCAGATTACTCAGGTGGCATAGACCTGCTATAACTCCTACACCACTCCTGCCCCTGCAACTGGCACAAGTGTGGCCTGAGCATCTATGTTCTCTAGCCATCTCCAGCTGCTCAGAAAGCTCTTTGGGGCAATAGGCAGCTGTACAAAGTCAGCCTTTGGTCTGTTCTAACTTGTCCCATCAAGAGGGAGATGCATGGCTAAAAGTAATAAATAAATAAATAAATAAAAATCTGTTATAACATTTCTTAGTTCTACACAATAATATATTCCACACTATTTCAGAAATTGGATGCAGTATGTGTCCCCATAAAAATAAAATGGATTTTTGATAATTGTAAGTTTCATGTCAGTATGTTGAAAATTAGTTATCTAGAGACAATATGTAAAATAGTATACTTTAATTCATGGGACTGTGCTTGCATCTGGTTGAGCATATGCTTGCCTAGATTTTGTCATTGCTTGTGCATACTGAAGAAAGTTATGACTATACTCTTATGGCAAGACCTATGGTATATGAAATTATTTCAAAGTCAAATGAAAACATGTTTCCCCACCATCAGACCATGATCATTGTTTTAGGTAATTGGCAACTTCCTTTGGTTACTGGAATTGTCAACTTTTACTTGGCCACTGTTAAGTGACCCATGGTGCTTGGCATGACAAGTATTACGCTGTAGCACAAGAGGTGATAATTATTTCTGTCTTTTGAGAGCGGTCTGTTCTTTCCTTTCATTAGTATGCTGGCAGATAAGCTAAATATGACCCCTGAAGAAGCTGAACGGTGGATTGTCAACCTAATTCGAAATGCAAGACTGGATGCCAAGTTAGATTCAAAATTGGTAAGTTTTGTACTTCGTTGTGTAGAAGAGTCCAGCTTGATTTGTTTAAAAATAATTTCATACTAGTTGCTAGCAGTAACTATAGAGCTAGTATATCTTTGTGTATCTCTTATTCTGTTGATTCTAAAATATAGAGTTCTCCTTTACCCCATTTTGGCACTTGCTGCATATGGTGATTAACTTATTCTAACTGGTATAAAGGTCATTAATAGTAGTTCTGAAAGCAGGAGTTAAGTCTGTCTATCATGGTATGGTTAAAATTACATCGTTTCAGTGGTAAATCATAAATTTTTTCTGTAATGTTAGATAACTCACAGTAGCTTGTAATACTTTTTAAATCTTTTATAGTTAATTGGACTATGAGTGAAATTAAAATAATTTGTCAAGTGAAGTGAGGTCCTGCACTTAACTCAATGGCATTTCTCTGTTTGTTGTAATGTGATTATTTTTGAAAAACATATCTGCTCAGTTCCAGAATTGGATACCAGTTTGTATCAATCCCTGTGGATTTTTGGTAAAAACTGGTAAAGCTGATTTCCACTAAACTCAGAGTGATTTGCTTTTGTTGTCACAATCCCACTGAGAAGCTTCTGGGTGCTGTGTGAATTTGAAAATCTGGCCCTATTTAGGTGCCTAAATGGGGGCAAGCTGAGATTCTTTTGATAAACTGGCCACAATTATGGTAGGTGCTGGGTATTTGAAAATCTGGC
Organism: Emydura macquarii macquarii; assembly: GCF_026122565.2. Classification (NCBI taxonomy): domain Eukaryota; kingdom Metazoa; phylum Chordata; order Testudines; family Chelidae; genus Emydura; species Emydura macquarii. The sequence goes on along the minus strand of NW_027130520.1, from coordinate 11,839,164 downwards.
TCAGAGCTCTTTAGCCCACCTCCGTATTCCCTTCTGCTTTGGAGACTCCCTGCAAACCCTCCACTCCATGCCAGGGGCTCTGTGTCTCTATTTCTCCCTCCCCCACATACATCTGCCCTCATACCAGCAGCTCTGAAATAGAGGACAATAAGTGGGAGTGGGGCAAAAGAACTTGTAGGTAGAATGGAAGGATATAAGTATCTCCTGGTGCGTGCAATGAATTTAGCCTGCAAAAGCAATAAATTGTACAACCCTCTAGTGTAAGTATACAAGAATGAAAAAGTGATTTACAGAATTTTATGAAGACTGCTTTGCATCTGAGAAATAGTCTCCACTTGAACATGTTGCTTTAGGGGCAGAGTTAGTTATGTGTACAACCTTAATTTTGGCATTTCCGATCACTGTTGAATGGTTAAATGGTTTTTGCATATTTGGTAAATTAAAATATGATCCTTCATGAGCTGGGTTTTTTCTGTTTAATTTCTAGGGCCACGTAGTTATGGGTAACAATGCAGTCTCACCCTACCAACAAGTGATAGAAAAGACTAAAAGCCTGTCTTTCCGAAGTCAGATGTTGGCTATGAATATTGAGAAAAAATTGAACCAGGGCAGTAGGACTGAGGTAAGTATTAGCTACATGTTTCTGTACTTCCACATCTTCATTTAGCTTCACGGAAAGACTAAAGATTTTTGTTATTGGTACTAAACATACACTGTGTAAACTTTGCTTCTCATTCCCTAAGGGACATTTTTAGCTGCTCTGTGGCACTAGAATTTAATCAAAAAGAATTTATTTTGTTGCCATGAGTTTACAATGGTACCTGCTTTCTTTCATCTCGTATATCCCTACTCTATTCTTCTACCTCTTCTTTTCAACCCTCTCGTAGGGTACATCTTCACTGATGGTGGCAAATTCGCCACTGTCAGATCAATCTATTTGGATCAATTGAGCAGTCAGTGAAAAACTGCTCAGTCAGTCCGGAAGTAGCTTGCGTAACTCCCGTTGACTTTAACTCCTCTTCTACGCGGCATCTTCACTGCGTTGTGCCACTTTAGGGGGTGGTTTTAATGTGTTGATTTCCAGATCGATTGAGCGGGTCTTTACTTACCACTCAATTGATCCAGATAGATCAATCTGATGGCGGTGAATTTGCCGCCGTCGGTGAAGACGTACCCACATACACATGGAGAAACACACACACTCTTGGTCTCCCAAGTCTCTTATGTTGAAGGAAAAGGGAAAAACAGAAGACTCAGTGAGGTACACCAGGGATCTTGTTATATTGATTTAATTTACCTGGGACGTGCTTACATGATATGGTTATGTTCTGAAGAAAGCCCATAGATAAACAGATTTAAAAAAAAATTCCTACTAAAGCTAAAAAAATACAAAATATGACTTTTTAATTGGCCCTTGTCTCTGAGGCTGATATATACTGAAGGGACCATTCTGACAAACTAAGGTCGATTAGTTTAATACAGTAGAAAATCATGTAAAGATCACATAAAGCAATTTTGTAAATAGTGCCAAATTATTTGTTGTTTTGAGACACAGCAGCACTGTTCAAAAATACTTTCCATTTCTGAACCAAGGGAAAAAAAATTTTTCTTGTCCTTTCTGAAACAAGGAAAAATCTTTGTGGTAATGTAACTTTCTTTCAGTTAATAGAACAAGAACATCACAACAGGTTTACTTTAACTTTAAAAATATTGTTTGGGGGGAGTGAATCTCTATTAAACACTGTGATATTGATAAATGTTTAAGCAGTTACATTTATCCATGTATTATGACTTGATGACTAATTATTAAACTGATTCTGGATGGGTGGTATTTACATAAGCAGCCATCTAACTTTATGAATAGGTGGTTTTTAAAAGTTATTACAAATAATATTTCAGTGGCTGACATAAACAAATGGCTTTCTCTTTTCCTGCTGATCTTTAATTTTTTGTTTTATATATTTTAGGCACCTAACTGGGCTACTCAAGACTCTGGCTTCTACTGAAACAGTTTTGAGGGGGGAACAACCAAATTTTCATTTGAGAAGAAAAGATAAATGTATACCTTTTTTTCAAAAATTCTTGGAGTTTGCAATACATGATGAGTTGAATAAAATTGGCTCTTTTTAACTGTCTGTGTAGCTTGATAATTTGAGTAGTTACACACTTAAAAAATTTGCTACAAGATAAAATGGCTGGTTTCTTCAATACAATTAAAATCTGGAGAATTGTAAATTAAAACTTAAATGTTGACTAAATTTTTTACAATAGGCCTCAAGTTTCACTTGATAGTAGATCAAGTATATGTTTGGATCCATCTCTGTTTGAAAACATGGGAATTCTATTTCTAGTAATTTATTTCTTTGGATATTGCAAACTGCCACATCATCAAATAAAGCTATGGATATGAGTCCAAGACGAGAATATTAAAAGCACATTCCCAAATGGTACAAACTGTTGGACAGACCTTGAGCCATGTGCCTGTATTCCATACCCGACATGTCACCTTTTGGCGGAATATCAACTATGGGTTCAAATTATATTGGAAGTACAGTGAAACTTCTGGAGGATTAGGGAACTGGATTTCTGAGTTTAAACTCTGTAATACTTCTAAGAGTAATTTAATGCTAGTTTATCAGCCCTCTTCTGCCTCCTAGAATAAAAGCAGCATAGTTATGCTATGATTCTTGCTACCTCGAAAGTGGCAGCACGACGATTATTACACTTCCCCATGTAAATATAAGCTCTAGCCACCTTGGTCTGTCATCTTACTTCCTGAGCACTTAATATGCTGAATGCTCTTATTTTGCTATAGCTTCTAATATAAAGCAGGAACAGAATCTTTTGGTTATGAGGAGGGAGAGTCAGCACCACTTAAAGCAAATAGCAAATGTTCTCTGTCTCCTCACACCTATTGTCCCTTTTCACAGTAATGACAGTTTGCCCCTTGGTGTGTGGGGGGCGGAGAGAGGAGCTATTATCTCTTAGAATTATTTTACGACCACCTTAACCTGGAGTCACTTTTTTTTTTTTTTTTTTGTGCCTCTGCCCTTCTTCGCTGATTTTCATGTTGCAGCTTGCAGCTTTCCGTGTGCATAGCTTGATTATCTAGGTTTCTTTATATTTTCATGAGTAGTATGAGTCTTCCATAACATAAATGCAAAATGGTCTACCATTAGAGCTGTGTGAATAACTGAATTTTTTTTTTTTTTTTAGTTAACTGGCAGTTCTAAAAAAAATTGAAAAAAGTGTTTTGGTTCAAATTGAAGAATACTTCTTAAAATATTTTGGTGAATTGAAAGGTAAAGAAATTATTACAGGTTGAACGAAGTGTTCAAAACAAAACATTTCATTTTGATTTCTAACGTTTTTTTAAATGTTTTTGAATTGTTTAATAAAACTGAAGGAAATTGCCAATCCAAAAAATTGTTTTGAACTAAAATAATCACAATGTTTCATTTGAAAAAGTCAAAGCATTTGGATGTTTTTTGAAAAGTTCAGGTTTTTGGCCAAAACAATTTGGCAAAACTTAAATTCACACAACATTTTGGTGTTACCATATATGCTTTTACTCTCTTCTCTCTCAATTTCCAGAATTTTTTATCTGTCACTAATCTCAGCCCTGTTTTTTAATTCATTTATCCTTGAGAATTGTGTATCTCTGATGGTCATGGTCATAGAGGGGATGGGAGAGTCTGTGGCCTGCCTATTGAGAGCTTCAAATATCAAAATTGTAAATTGACTCAATATTCATAAAATAGCTAGTGATGAAAGCAAAGCGATATATACTCATTAGCCTGTGTTTGCTGTGTGGCCTCTCTGCTTAGTTCCTGCTCTTCATCCATTTGCTATTTCCACCTTCTGCTTGTGTAATGAGGCTGTGTACTACTAGTCCCTAGTCATATGTACCTCTGCCTAAAACAGACCTTTTCAGGAGACACACATCTTCTACCCAACTCCATTGCAGCCATATTCTACCCGTAAGCTTAGTGGAAATTTCATATGGCTGCAGAGTAAACAAACAGTTTAACAGAGGCCAGGTCTACACTTACCTGAAAATTCAGCAGTAGTCGATGGGAGTTATGCAATCTACACCTAGTAGCTTGTGTAACTCCTGTCGACTTCTTAACTTCTGTGTGCGCGGCGTCTTCACTGCACTGTGCCGAAGGGATGCATTCCTGTGGATGCAGCATTATGCCACTTATGGGTGTGGTTTTAGTGCGTTTTAGTGCATGGTGAGTCCAATCCCTGCTGCCACTACCCAATCCAGAGGTGATTATGTTACAAGTGAGACACGTGTCCTGGGAAAGTTGGCAGCAGCAGGCATTAATCAGGACCTCTGGATCTAAAAATATGAGCTTCTAGTGCCTGAGCTAAAAAACAGGGTGAGTAGCTCAAGGTTACAGCAGATGCTAATCTCTCTATATGTGGACTATCAACTAAAAGGAGGAATAGAGTCATACTGCATTAGTTATATTAATATGCAGACTTCTCTACTGCCTCTAAGGCCATATCATTTGGAATGTTTGAAAATATATTACTCTTGATGAACCAAAGTAATCTACTTTACTGAGATTCAAGAGGAGGGACAAGTTAAAACAAGAAGATAGAGTAATCAGAATGTGAAGTGAGGTATCTTCTGCAGTGTCTGTAGCAAAGTTGTAGAAGCTGTGGATCCTGGAGGTGTGGGATAAAGGCAGAGTCTTGAAGTCCTATATAATATTTTACTATGGTAGCATCTTGCATCCGAGAATCTCAAAGCGCATGTTACTAATCTTATATTTTAATCATTAGATCATATTTTTCTGCAGAAGAGGAAACAGTATACGCATACCTATGTTTACTGCAGTAATAAACCAAAATAAATATATTTATTAAAATAAAACCGTATAGGTGAATAGGCAATTCATTAAACTGATTCCTGATGTGGCATTATGGAAGCAGTCATGTAACATGAAAAGAGTGAATTTATGGCAACCTAAATAAATGTATACACTGAACTAGGAAAGTTGTCCTGTCAAATGTCAATACCATACTGGTGGAGATGCTGATTCTTGAGTAACCTCTGCTCTTGCTTGGTAGATATCCTTAGTCATTAAATTGATATGGCGGGGATACAAACCTCCATTAAACTGCTGGCACACATGCTCCTAGAGAGAAAATTAGAAAACTTGTAACTGATGCTCACAGATGATACCAAAGATGCAGAGGGAACAATCATTCCAATCTTGGTACATTAAAAGGAAATAAATCAATATCTAGTAGGTGGTGTTTGTAGGAAGAAAAGTTCTCAAATTACATATGAGAATTTTAAAATTGAGGCTGGGGAATGTGTAGTTTGGAATTTGAATAAACATTGAAAAGTAGGAGGAGAGGCAGTTAATACAATGATTTCTTCAGGCCTTATTGCTCCTACCAATAATAAACTTGACCTTGGTAAAGAATAAGATTATTCAGTAGGGCACCCAATCATGCAAGCAGTTTCTCACAGGCGCAGAAGTCCACCTATGCTGAACAGCTTATAAAATTGGGGCCTATGATAAAGTCAGAGCCTTATCCTGCCAGTGTTACTGAAGGATTAAGGTTTTGCAGGACTGGGTTCTCCGTTTTGTTTTGTTTTCCCCCTGCGTCCCATTGTTTCTTGTTTTAAATTTTCCCTTGAGAGATTAATTAAAACTATAAGCCACTGCTTCGTACTGTATCATTACAATCCCGAATATTACCTGTAGAGTAATTCAGATTGCATAACAGCCACATATAATTAAAAAAGCACAATTGTGTAATAGTGTTTTTTAACTAGAGATTAAATTGGAATGGTTTTTATAAACACCAGGGAAATGGCCAACATTTTTCTTCCTATCAAAAGAACACTGCTCATCTCTAAAAATATTTTCATTATGATGACCTTTATGAACAGTTTCATTATTCCATCTCATAAAAGAGAGGCTACATTGGAGGCATTCTCCTGTAAATAGTTTATTCCCTTTCTTTGATCCTATGAATTTCAATTGGGTGCATGTCAATAAAAGAATTGAGGGCTGCAGTCAAATTCTTTCACAGTTGTCTCCAGTGTTGAGTGGAACATCAGCTGCGTGAGTTTCCTTTCTTGTGTCAAGTTTAAAGGAAAACCCAGTTTCTTTTAAAACTACAAAAATGTATTTGTAAAAATGTATAAAGCACCAATTTTTTTAATGGTTCTTAAACATAAATTACTAAAGCAACAGGGCACCGCCATCTACTGACTTAGGATCCAGTCCAGCCCACATTAGCATTATAAAAATGAGAACATTCACCATCAGATAAAATATTCTATACTTTTAATCCAAGAAGCTGGAAGTGTTTTGAAGTCAGTTCAATTTACTGGGTATGTGGACTTTACTGTAAAAACAGGGGGACCTCACTTGGACGTTAAGAGCCTGATCCAAAGGTCATAAATGACAGTGGGAATTCTTCCAATAACTTTAATGATCATTGGATCAATCCCTAAATGATAAGTATGGAATAAGAACATAGTCTGTGGTACTTTCTATAAAAGTAGATGTTTTGCCTTCAGTCCATCACCAAAGTTTTGCCTTTTCCCAATGATTTCTTGCTGTCTTATTCCCAGAGCAGGATGCTTTTGTTGTTGGTATTATAATGGGTGCCTAATAGTGTGTTCTGTAGCTAAGGTTTGCATAGACACAGCTCCTACCATTATACAGTCAAACTAATTATCTGAAATCCAACCTTTACTAAATTCCTTAGATCCTAGCTTATTTTAAAAAAAAGTCTGAGTAAAAAATGGAAATGTATGTATCTTGCATGTTAGCAAGCATTTTAGATTCACCTACGTGGCTGTGGTTGCCATTAACATTGAGAGTTTTTTGGTGAGAGTCTTGTATTGGATGCTATCCACCAGCCAAAACTTGATGAGTTGCCTGTAGGATATCAGTCCCACTCCTTTTCCAAATAAATAATTCCAGTTTCTGCAGAAGGAGCAGTTCCATTAATTGCCATTTTTAATCTGACAGTCCTTTTAGAGATGCACCCTATCATAGAATTACTCAAAATACCCCATAAATCTGTTTAACATTGTTATAGTATAATACAATGGGCTCCAAACCATGTGGGAGGCCCCTTAAGACTGCATGCAGTCCCATTGAAGTTAATGGTACTCAACACAAACAAGAGGTTTGCCCCTGCAGAGCTGATTACAGGAGCGGGGTCTTATGTTTACCGTGTCTTACATACATTATGTGTCTAGCAGTTCTTTACAGAACTAATTCAATTCCAGATTAAAATATATCAAAGGCGAGGGAGGGACCATATTTTCAGCTGAGATTTGAAGCTACATGGAAGGTTGCTGAGGTGGAGGAATAATAATAATCAACTCATTTCTTCAAAGATTTTTAAGTATTACAAAAAATTGCAAACTCATAAACATAAAACCATAAAAACTGCTATTTGTCAAAGCTTATTGGACAACCTCTGACTAGCAACAATGATTTGACAAATAACCAAGAACATGTAGTCTGATAATTTAAATTACGTGCACACAAGAAGATCGGTTTGGGATGTGTTTGGTACTTCTGGCTTAATTTCCAAGTACTTTTGCAAGTAATTAACCAAAGCTTTATTCCACTTTGACTATGTGGTTGTTTTTTCCTTCCCATACAGATCTATTTGGTGCGTGCTGAATCTTACCCATCCAAATACTAGTGTTCACTTGTAAATACTATTGTTCTGTGTAAGCATGCTGAACAGCTTTAAAAATGGACACTCATCTGAGGGCACGATGTTGGCCTGATGATTCCACCACATTTGGCGAAAATTAAAGTTTGTTTCCTCCATTTTTAAACAGGTATACGAAGGCTAGAAAATGGAAAAATGTCTTCATCCAGCAGTTGAAAGAGGGTGATGGGTGTAGGCATTGCATCTTTCACAAAGAACTCTTCTTGCAAGTGTTTGTCAGGTGTTTGTGTTAAATTTATTTATAAACACAATTTTTAAATAAACAGCTTTAAGTAGTCTGACTGAATCTCTTTTAATTGCTCAAGTTTAAGTCTCTTGTCACTGGCATTTGAAATCTGACTAATTTATCCCTGGAGTCTGCCAGCAAGAATGGCCATCAGGACACCTGACATTTCTAATGTAGAAAAACGTTTCAGAAATACGTTAGACCTTTGTACATAATGAAGTAGCAAACAAAACAAAAAAACCAAAGTTTCCTTAATCTCTCCTCTCTCAAGTCCATTTTTAGAGCACTTTTAAGCTATATTCAAGGGACAAAAAATGCTATTTTAAAAATCTTTAAATAAAAGATTAATTGGATTACACCAGAAAGAAGATAAATGAGAAAAACAGGTATAAAACAAAGTTCCTCACCAGATCTAAGGAACTAATTCTGGCCTTAAAGAGAGAGTCTCCCAAGCAGAGGACATTAAAAATAACAGGTTTCTTTGATTAGTCTAATGCAGTCTTAAATTAGTGAAATGCAATTCTAATACACTAAAATGGATAACTGCATGTGTGATAGGAATATACTCAATGCTTGTGACAATGTCTAATGCTTAATGCACCACTCACCATGTGTGATTTAGTTACAGCAATCAAGACATTCATAGCAAGTTTGTATGGTTTGAGACTCTAAACATGTTCAAGGGAACATCATTTAAGTAATTTTGAAAATCGGCTATCCTTTCCGTGTGACTAGATTGAGATAGGAGAGCTGTGTCCCCAGAACTGACTTAGTATGAAACCATATATACTAAACTTGGACATTATAGTGAAGAAGAATGACAGTCTGAAATTGTTTCAGTACATTGCAATTCTGGTAGGGGCTAACCTCCACATATCAGAACAAATTCTGGATGGGAATATACCCAAGAGCCTGCCATAACTCATACAATCAGCAGCAAAAGAGTGGAGTGGATTTGGCCACTCCTGTTCAAAGCCCGTCTGCAATGTGGTGAAGAAGTCACTCCACAGAACTTTCACAGCAGGAGTTTTCAGAGCCATAGTATGGCGCATGTCCTGGGGCTCAGGCAGCATATACACCCTTGATATGATTCTTTCCCATATAACTCATGCAGAGTATTTTGCTCTATGGAGGAATAAACAGGAGGTTGTGTATAGAACTGTGGAGAGTAAAGATTAAGGAACCACCTCTGTCTTTTTTAATCATCTCTTCGCACCCATTTTGGGAACATTCATTGATTGTCCCATAATGAATACTGTTCTGTGATGGAAATGACTTAGCTAACTTATGCTACGTAGGGTGGTCATTTTGTTTTAACTGAGAGAAAAATGGACTTCTTGTAAAGCACAGGACTGAGACATAGGGGATTTGGTTCTATTCCCAGCTCTTCCATGGATTTCCTCTTTGATCTTGGGAAAGTCACTTAACCTTTCTGTATCTGTTTTGACATTTATAAAACAAAATGAAAAGTACTTCTTTGGAGTGCTATAAGATTTAATTAATTAACATTGTAAAATGCATAAAATCCTTGTAGAGCAGGTACCATAGGAATGCACAGTATCATTTAACAATAATTGCTACTGTGGTAGTACATTTGCTGTTGCCTTATTTCTACTCCCTTCTCCCCCCCCCCCCCCCCGACACGCCTCCCCCCCAAAAAAAAATCACCCCTCCCATGTAAAAACTGAAGCATATTTAGAAAAAAGGATGGGTAATAAGAGTAATGTTAGAACACTGTAATATTTAAATAACCCCCCATTATATCCCCCTCTCTAAGATAAGCCAGCCTGCCTTTTCTGAATGAGATTTGGAAAGGGAAACAAGAATCTTCATTAACAAATATAGGAAAATACTGAATTTTGAATAGTACATTGAATAGAGAATAGTCTGTTTGTTTCTTTCTTATGCAAAGTTATTTCTGTTTCTGGTTGAGTAAACTAGGGATCACCAATTTAATGCCATGCATTTCTTATTGTGTGTTCAGGAGTGGGCTTCTGCTTATTTCAAGTATTTCCCTTTACAGTCACCGTTTCCCATTGGCTTGCAAAACCTCCTCTAACAAGCCTGGAGTCACTCCAGGGAGGCGAGTCTCACACTTTGGAAAATACCAGTTGCAGAGTAACTACTACAAGGAAATCCAATGGGCTTGATGTAAATCATTATGTGGATTTGATTAGGAAAAGGTTCAAGGATAGGAAATGTCAGACGGGAATTTCAGAGTCAATAGGAGGCTGAAACCAGGTTAGAAGGGACAGTGGGTTCACTCACTCACACTATTACCTTTTAACATGGCTAGAAGCTACTTATAACTGACCACAAGTACTTTGTCACTGGCACAAAGAAAATTTGACCAAAATGTTAAAACATGAGAACCTAAATTTCAGCATCCAAATCTAAAATTAGACACCTAACTGCTTATTACCTGCAGCTCCCTCTAAAGTGAACAGCAGCTGTTGAGTGTTTAAATACTTTTGAGCATTAAATTATTTACATAGGTCTCTAAATAGGCATCTGGGATCCTAACTTTAGACACCCCTTACCTTTAAATCTTGTAAAGAGCCGTAGGATTCTTTTGGATAAAAGGTGCTTTATAAACAAGCAAGAATCCCCATGGTACCGATCCTTGAATTTTACTTCACTCAATCTTCCCTCCTACAAAAAAACTATCCAACTGCATCTTGTTATATAATTTAGCTGTCAGTCCTGTCAAAAAGGAGAGTTTGTGTTACTTGGAGGGCCTGCATGCCAAAATGAAAAGCAATGCACACTGCCAATGGTGAGCTTGTTCAGGCTCATTGAATTTCTCTCTCTACTCCCACTCAGTGCTCACCACCAAAAGTAGCTGAAGAAAACAATGTTCCAAAAAAGGCTTATTAGAAGTCAGCAAAACTGAATTATACGGCTGAGATAATATTAAAAATAGAAATTAGGATTAAATTATGTTACTTCCCCCATATTAATGGAACATCATATGTGTACTTTATCAACACATGGAGCCAAATTCAGACAGCAGAAGTTGTTCATGAAGTCTCAAAAGTTCAGGATGGTAACTGGCAATTTATAGCAGGGAGAGAATTGGTTTTCATCCCTCAACCTCCAAGACACCTACTTCCATATAACTATACACCCATTGCACAGGCAATACCTACGATTCACCATAGGCCCAGATCATTTTCAGTACTAAGTGCTCCCCTTTGGCTTATCCTGGGTCCCAAGAGTGTTTTCACAGGTTCTAGCCGTGGTGGTGGTTTACCTTCAGCAGAAAGCGATCCTGGTCTTCCCATACCTTGACAACTGGCTACTTAAATGGCTGTTCCTTCAAAGCACTGTTATTATCTACCCAGAAGACCCTTGCTCTGTTCCAGGAGTTGGGCCTATAACTGAACGTAAAGAAATCCATGCTAGTACTGGTACAAAAGGTACAGTTTATAGGGTGTACTTGGATTCAGTGACAGCCAGAGCCTACCTTCCTTTTGACGGATTTGTGACTTTGACAGGATTGGTAGTGATAATTCAGGGAAGCCCTCAGGGCAGAATAAGGAACTGGCTTCAACTATTGCACCTTTGGGACCAATCACACAAGGCTATGCCTCTGCTGCTTCCAGGATTGGTTCAGAACAGCCTATACCCTGAACAGGGACACATTAAATAGGCATAAAGAACTCCCTAAACAGCTGGAAGGCGCAGGCATTCCTTTCTATCACCCAACCCCATCAGCGACTCAGACAACTGATGCCTCCTTGTTAGGACAGAGAGCCCCCCTCAATACCCTCATGGTTCAGGGCAGATAGCTGACAAAACCAGTCTCCACATCAACCTGTTGGAACTCAAGACAGGCAGGAATGTTTGCCTCCATATTCTTCCCCTCATCGGGGCAGAGCAATTAGGGTCATGATGGACAACATGTCCTGCATGTTTTACATCAACAGGCAGGGAGAAGCAAGATCCCACTCTGTGTGCCAAAGCTATAGAGCTCTGGAACTGGTGCATAGTCTGCTATATTCAGATTTCAGCAATCTACCTCCCAAGCATCTGGTGCCCTCAGCAGACACTTCTCCCATGACTGCAAATGGCCACTGGACACTGAGGTTCTCCATGGCATATTCCAGACTGATCTCTGTCAGTCCCTATCTTTTTGAAGTCCCTATCTCCTGAAGTGGAGCACCGACAGTGGGACACATTTCGCAGATCTACAGTTACTGCACAGGATAACATTTCCTTCCCTCTAGACTTCATTATACCCAATTATGTAAATTCTCTTTCTTATCCCCTCTGAGTTTAGCTCACTGGATCCAACAGACTAAGAGAATCTAAGCTGGTGAAACTCTCATATTTGGGAGCGGGGCACAAGAGAAAAGTGCAATCAGACAAGTAACTAACAGGAGTGGGGTGAAAGATGCTGCCCTTCTCGGTATGCAAGTTACATCAACTCAGAATCCCTTACATATTCATAGGTGGGCCTGTGGGAGTCTAACTTCCACCACTGTGCACAGCACCATTTAATTTGGCCTTTGGTCCCTGGACCAAAGAGCTTAGCATCTCATTCAGACAGGTAAACATGAGGGGGACAATGAAGACAGAAGATGATGAGCGATGCCACTGGTGGAAGGCTTTGCAACATAAGTGGATTTGAAACAGGAATCTGAAGAAGAGGCAGTAGGGAGTTTAGCAGACTAAGAGAGGAAGGCTATGTTGAGCACGGAGTCAGTATGAAAAGAGATGTGAAGCAGAGAATGGAAGAAAGAGACAAGTGGAGCTATTAGCCAAGAGGATGAGGAAGAATCAAGGAAGAATAAGAGAGAAGGAAGAAACTCCCTTCCCTGTCTCTCTTCAGGGACCCCTCTCACAAGACTATACTGAGTCAAGAAGTACGCTCTGTCCTTCTAATTTAGGAGCGATAGAACCAGTCCCATCTCCTAACAGGGGTAAAGGGTTTTACTCAAAGTATTTTCTCATTTCAAAGGAGGACGGAAGGAGGAGACCAAGCTTAGATCTGAGATGACTGAACAATATCATAAAGTCTCAGAAGTTCAGGATGATGACTGGCAGCTATACTTCGTTTTCTAGAGGCAAGAGATTGGTTTTTGGCCCTCATCCTACAGGACACCTATTTCAATGGTGATGCGTCCTTTGCACAGGAAATACCTATGTTTTTACCATGAGCCAGGATGGTTTTCAATATTGAGTACCTCCCTTCAGCCTCTTTTGGCTCCAAATGTGTTCTCAAAGGTTTTAGCAGTCATGGCTGCTTTCCTATGGCAAGATGCAATTTTAGTCTTCCTGTATCGACAACTGGCTACTCAAGGGCCAATCTTATGAAGCACTGCTAACTTCTATTTAGACAGCCCTTTTCTTAGTCCAGGAATTGGGTCTTAAGCAAAATATATATTAAAAAAAAATTCACATTGGCCCCTTTGCTGAGAATACAATTCACAGGGGCGTACTTGGTTGGGAACCAGGGCCTTCCTTCCTTCCCCCAGACTGATTCATAGCTTCAGCAAATCTGGTCGGGACAATTCAAGGGAGCCCCTAAACTACAGTAAGGAACTGTTAGCAGCTCCTGGGTCATATGGCAGCTTGCGCCTTCATGACCAAGCATGGAAGACTATGTCTCTGCTTCTTTCAGGGTTGGTTCAGAAAGATCTATTCCTTAACCAGACAGCTTGGACAAACATGTCACAGTTCCCTCCCAGGTGAAGAACTCCCTAGACTAGTGGAAAGATTAACTCAGTGTCTGGCACAGGCAACCCATTCATCTGCCCAGCTCCAATAATAACTGTGACAACAAATGCATCACTGTTAAGGTGGGTGACATACCTCAGTACCCTCACAACTCAGGGCAGATGGTCACCTCAGGAAACCAGTCTCCATATCAACCTGTTGGAACTCAAGTGAGTCAGGAACATCTGCCTTGAGTTCCTATCCCTCATCAAAGGCAAATCAATCAGAATCATGATAGACAATGTGGCTTGCATGTTCTGTATCAACAATCAGGTAGATGCAAGATCCCCTTCCCTGTGCACTGAAGCTATAAAATAATGGAACTGGTGTATGGACCATCAGATTCCAGTCTCAGCCATTTTCCTTTCTGAAGCCCAAAATGTCACAGCCAATATACTCAGCAGGCTCTTTTCTCAGGACTGTGAATGGGAGTTGGACTCTAAAATTCTTCATAGGATATTCCAAATGTGGGGACTGTGTCTGGTGGACCTATTTTCCACATTCAGCAACAAGAAATGCGCCCTATGCTTCTCGAGAGAAGGCTGGGGCACCACTGTTTAGGGACACTTTTCTCCTTCCCTGGATGAAGGTCCTTTCCTACACATTCCCTCCAAAACCGCTAATACTAAGAGTGATGAACAAGATCAACAAGACAAGGCCAGGGTCATCCTTATAGTACCAACCTGGCCAAGACAGGCTTGGAATCCTTACCTGCTTCACCTGTATGTCCAATCAGCATTCAAGCTTATGACCACCCCTCATCTCCTCTCCTCAACCCAATCTAGGAATCCTCCACCTCCAAGCATGGCTCCTAGATGGTTCACTGAATTAGAATCCACCTGCTCGACAAGAATACAACAGGTATTATTAAACAGTAAAAGGAATCAACTCGAATTATTTACCTTCAGAAATGGAAAAGGTTCAACCACTGGTGTCACTGTGCCCATCTTGAGCTTGAATCCTGTTCGCTCTCAGCCATCTTGGATTACCTGCTAAACTTGAAGAAATCAGTGTTATCAATTAGCTCTATTAAAGTTCATCTGGCCACAATATCAGCACTTCATCCCCCGCTAGAAGGGTTTTCCATATTTATTCAACCTATGTACTCAAGACTTATTAAAGGTTTAGGGAACCTCTATCACTAGGCTAAGGATCTTTCTCCTTCTTGGGATCTGAATCTGGGACTTAGATACCTCAAGGGATCTCCATTTGAACCTATGGCAACCTGATCCTTGCTTCATTTATCTATGAAAGTGGCCTTTCTAGTAGTTATTACATCAGCCAGCAGGGTTGGCCTTAAAGGCAGACTCCCTCCCGCCATTTTCAAGGACAATGTATCTTTATGGCCAAACCTTAAATTCTTACCTAAAGTGCTGGCAGATTTTCATCTTAACCAGACCATTCATCTACCAGTATTTTCCCCTAAACTACATAAATCTCAGTGTGAGACCTCCTTTCATATTTTAGATTTGAGACAGGCATTGGCCTTTTATCTAGATAGGACCAAGCAATTTTGGAAATCACCTAGGCTTTTTGTCTCCATTGCAGAAAGAACCAAAGGGTCCACAATCTGTACACAGAGACTTTCGAGGTGGATCTCCTGGTGTACCATCGCTTGCTACAACACAGCTGGTGCTCTACCTCCCCGAAGGATTATAGCATATACTACCAGATCATGGGCAACTTCCACAGCTTCACTCAAGAACATTCCAGTGTTTGAGATATATACAAGTTGGACCTATACCTTCCATTTCTGAAGGTAAGTAATTCTAGTTGACTTCCTTCTACTGCTACATGGGCCTCAGTGCATGCTTTTTCTAATAAGCGTGTCTTGGTCCACACCTTCAGAGCTGATCCGGCAGTTGGGTCTGCTGTACTGTCTTCAGTCTTGGACTCAGATCTGAAGCTTCCTCTTCAGTATCCCTGCAGGGATACTGCTCAGGAGACACCAGAAGTGGAGCATCCATAGGGACACTACTCAAAGAATAAGAAGAGGTTACTCATCTTGTGCAGTACTGTGCACTAACAGAACCAGTAACTGTGGTTCTTTGAGATGTGTCCCCCTTTGGGTGCTCCACTCCCTGCCCTCTTCCCCTTTGCTTCAGACTGTTATTCGTTGGATGTTCAGATAAAGAAGGAACTGAAGGTGATACACCTGCACAGTTCTATGTACCCTCGGTGTGCAGCACAGACAGACAAACAGACACTGCCGATGGAAAATCTGTGATCAAGGATTTGAGAGGCACATGAGCACCTGAAGTGGAGCACCCATAGGGACATACATCTCAAAGAACCATAGTTACTGCACAAGGTAAGTAACCTCATCATCCTCACCAAACATTTTATGTGTGGCTCAGTGATATGGCTGGCCTCCCAGCTAGTGAATGACTGGCATTCTGTAGAAGGGGAATGCCCAAAAATTTCAAAGCAAATGGGGCACACTTTTCAGAAGTCTACGGTTAATGTAGACCCTGAAGACAGACATGTCGCTTCACCTCGCCTGCCTTTATCTTAACCCTCTTTACTTTGTGTATTATGATGAAACTGGTATTTTGGTATATTTATTGTATTTTGAAAAAATTAATAAAAATTATAAAGGAAAAAAAAAGAAGAGTTTGAATTTGCAGTGAGAGATAGCAAGCCAGTGAAAGATTTTGAACTGCACTTACTGCCCCGCTCTTGGTGTTTTAGTTAGTGGCAGTATTGGGGGGGTAAGTGATGAGCCAAACATAATGGGAAAAGAAAAAAACGGTGAATAGTTGGTCTGTTATCTTTGTTTTCGGTATGCTGGACCATTAAATATTTAAGAACTGTGCTTATCTGTGGAAAGAGAAGACATTTTGTTTTTAGTATTATTGCGGACTCTGACAGAGGAGATGCATACTCAGCACTCGCCATAGAACTTTTGTTCTATTTCCTTTCTCTAACATAAGGCATTTTAGACAAAGTATCAGTTTTACTTTTTGCATGGGACCATAACAGCTGAGACAGTTAAAGGGGAGAAACAGAACTGGAATATTAAGCTTGAGGGAAGTAGCTTCTTTGGCAGCCTGCAGTAGATTTTTGTTAGTTGCTGTAATCCAAAGACTTCTCATACCACAAACTACTTTCTTTTTGGTTTATTTCTGATGAGAAAGAAAAATGACAGAAAAGATCCAATTTTAAATTTCCAACATATTTGTATGTTTTTTCTTGTGTTTGAAAGGATGATTTATTAAGTACCACTGAGGTAGGCTTGCCATTGAGGGAATGGACGTACCAGTACTCTTGCGATCAATCTAATGAATGCTCAGAAATAGCATTTCACAGAAGAGTTCCTAAACAGAATGCCATGAAGAAACAATGTGATTTCGGGAGGGCTGAAAGCAAGCAATCCCAGCAATCTAAACCTCTCAGAGCTACACTGCCAGGAACTTTAGGAATCAATTTGTTATTGCTAAACTGGTCTATGTCTACACTACAGTCACAGGGTGTGGATTGCACCTTGTGTATACATGCCTGAGCCAGCTTTAACCAAGCTAGCTCATGTTCTGAGTGCTTCTGTGTGAGCTAGACCTGCAAATAATTACCCAGTGTTCCAGGAAGGTTTGTACAGCCTGCATTGAAGCCCATTCTGCTGCAGCTTTGCTTCTGTGGGACCCGAGCTAGTTACAGTAAAGCTAGCTCAGATATGTCTACACAAGCTGCAATCATACCTTGTGATTGCAGTGTAGACATTGAGACAAGACATTAAGGGATTCGTTGTTTCAACCACCAATAATTTGTGTGCTCTGGGCATAGTCGAATTACATGAGCTATTAAACTAGAACTGTAGAACGAGTAGTGATCAACGGGTCCATGTCTAGCTGGCAGCCGGTCACAAGCGGAGTGCCCCAGGGGTCGATCCTGGGGCCGGTTTTGTTCAACATCTTTATTAATGATTTGGAGGATGGGGTAGATTGCATCCTCAGCAAGTTTGCAGATGACACTAAGCTGGACAGAGTGGTAGATACTCTGGAAGGTAGGGATAGGATACAGAAGGACCTAAACAAACTGAGGGATTGGGCCAAAAGAAATCTAATGAGGTTCAACAAGAACAAGTGCAGAGTCCTGCACTTAGGACGGAAGAATCCCATACACAGCTACAGACTGGGGACCGATGAGCTAGGCAGCAGTTCTGCAGAAAAGGACCTGGGGGTAACAGTGGATAAGGCCTGGTCTACACTGGTGGCTTAATTCAAATTAATTACTCCCACGTCTACACTTGCACATTGTTAATTTGAATTAAGGAGCCTTTAAAATCGAATTAATAAAACAACCTCTGCAAGTGGATTAGCACCTGAAGCACATTAGTTAATTTGCATTAGTGTGAGTGTGGACACAATGGGACTTAATTCGAATTAATTGGCCTCCAGACTATATCCCATGATGCCCCATTTCAGTATCCTCCCCCAAAGCAGCCCTGGGAAGATTTAAATCTTCATTTCCTGCGGTGAATGGGTTTAAAATCCAAGCTGCGATCACCCCCCCCCCCCACACACACACACACCAAGCCCTTTGCAGTTTGTCTCTTTAAGGATTTGAAAATTTCAGCCCCCCTCCCCCCCCAATGCGTTTTAACTGCCAGCAGTGAGAGGAAATTCTTTGGTACATTGTTTCAGTGGCCAATCATGGAAATTGATACTTTCTTAAGAGTTTATTCACTGTGCTACATGTGGATACATTATATCATGCTTTCCATCAGTGAAATGGAAACATTTGTATCACTGTATTAATATACCAACTGACTCCCTTGTTATTTATCTTACATTCTACAGACACCTGAAGAATCAAAATCAAAGGCAAGCAATATACA
Organism: Emydura macquarii macquarii; assembly: GCF_026122565.2. NCBI lineage: Eukaryota > Metazoa > Chordata > Testudines > Chelidae > Emydura > Emydura macquarii. The sequence continues at coordinate 11,820,652 of NW_027130520.1, read as the reverse complement.
GGGGACGTTGGGGGGAGCATAAAAGGCAAACAGCATACAGTTCTAAAGTAATCCAGGATAAGTTGCGATGTATTTGTCACGGTCAAAATGAGAGCATAGTTCAGCTGGCTCCATGTGCCTGCAGCAATGGCAATCGGGGGAGTAAAAAAACAGCATGAAAATCTTTTTCCTGTTTGTTTGGGGGTGGGGGAAGATGGTGGGGGAAGCAGCGCTGCATCCTAGGATGATGACACTCATCACAACAGCCTCTATGGTTAGTTGCACTGTGGGATAGCTTCCCACATTGCACTGTTTTCTAATTCAAATTAAGGCTGGCCAGTGTGGATGCAAGAAACCAGCACAAACACCGTAGTGTGGACAGTCTGCAGCGCTTTCTATAAATCGCTTTCTGTAATTCGAATTAAGATAATTCGAATTAGTGCTGCAGTGTAGACATAGCCTAAGAAGCTGGATATGAGTCAGCAGTGTGCCCTGGTTGCCAAGAAAGCTAATAGCATATTGGGCTGCATTAGTAGGAGCATTGCCAGCAGATCGCGGGAAGTGATTATTCCCCTCTATTTGGCATTGGTGTGGCCGCATTTGGAGTATTGTGTCCAGTTTTGGGCCCCTCCCCCCACCCACTACAAAAAGGATGTGGAGAAGTTGGAGAGAGTCCAGCGGAGGGCAACAAAAATGATTAGGGGGCTGGAGCACAAGACTTATGGGGAGAGGCTGAGGGAACTAGGCTTGTTTAGTCTGCAGAAGAGAAGAATGAGGGGAGATTTGATAGCAGCCTTTAACTACCTGAAAGGGGGTTCCAGGGAGGATGGAGCTAGGCTGTTCTCAGTGGTGGCAGATGACAGAACAAGGAGCAACGGTCTCAAGTTGCAGTGGGGGAGGTCTAGGTTGGACATTAGGAAAAAAATTTTCACTAGGAGGGTGGTGAAGCACTGGAATGGGTTACCTAGGGAGGTGGTGGAATCTCCATCTTTAGAGGTTTTTAAGCTGCGGCTTGACAGAACCCTCGCTGGGATTATTTAGCTGAGGTTAGTCCTGCTTTGAGCAGGGGGTTGGACTAGATGACCTATGGAGGTCCCTTCCAACTCTATGTAGATAGTAACTTTAGCCTGATGCTACAATAAGATCCATGCACTGTGCTCAGTGGGGTATCATTAAAGTCAATGGGGATCTGCTGATATGGAGTTCATCACAAGGGTGTGGCCTTCTATCTGTTCTTTTGGCCCTATCTGATCTGTTGGTTTTTTTTTTTTTTTTTGTTTTTTTTTATTAAATCTAATAAATAGCTAATGTTTACAAAGTGGTTTGAAAACATAAAGAAACCCTACACCACACATAGTGTTTTATGTATGTTATCTAATATACAGGGTGTGTAATGCAGCTGAGTTAATGTTGCTATTGGACTTTAACTTAAGCATTTCCTAACTTTTGTTCTTCGAGTGCTTGCTCATGACAATTCCAAGCAGGTGTGTGTGTGTTGTGTGCACAGTCATTGGAAGGCTTTTCCCCCAGCAGTACCCATTGGGCTGGGGGAGGCGCCCCCTGGAGTGGCACCCTCATGGCATTGTATATAGGGCCCTGCTTACCCACCGCCTCCTCAGTTCCTTCTTACCACCCATGATGGTCTTTGGAGCTTCTTTATCTTGTGTCTGCAAGTACTCCCTTATGTCTCTCATAGAAGATGGCCCTCCTGGTTGCGATCACTTCAGCAAGGAGGGTGTCGGAACTTAAGGCATTAATCTCTGACCACCCTATACAGTGTGCCACAAGAATAAGGTACAGCTACATCCCCATCCAGCTTTCTTCCTCAAGGTGGTTTCCAAGCAGGTCAGGAAATCTTTTTGCTAGTATTCTTTCCGAAGCCGCATGCTAACAACAGGGAGCGATGTCTCCACTCACTGGATGTTAGATGAGCATTGGCATTCTATATAGAACGAACTAAACTGTTTCATAAGTTGAATCAGCTTTTCATACTGGTGGTGGACAGGATGACGGGTCTGCCAGTGTCATCACAAAGGATTTCGTCATGGATTACCTCTTGTATCAGAACCTGCTATGACCTGGCTAAGGTTCCAGCCCCGGCCCTGACAGCACATTTTACCAGGGCGCAGGTGTCCTCAGCGGCATTCTTGGCATAAATCCTCATGCAGGAGATCTGTAGAGCCACAACGTGGTTTTCCAACCACATGTTCATATCACATTATGCCATTACCCAACAAGCTAGAGATGATGCAGCATTTGGCAGAGCGGGGCTTCAGTCAGCCATCTCGTGAGCTCCGACCCCTCCTCCTAAGGTCAGCTTGGGAGTCACCTACTTGGAATCGACATGAGCAAGCACTCGAAGAAGAAAAAAGTGAACCTACCTTTCGTAACTGTTGTTCTTCGAGATGTGTTGCTCATCTCCATTACAAGACCCATTCGCCTACCCCTCTTGTCGGAGCCAAGAGGCAAGAAGGAATTGAGGAGGCAGCAGGTTGGCAGGGCTCTATATACAACGCCATGAGGGTGCCACTCCAGGGGGCACCTGCACCGACTCGATGGGTACCGCTGGGGGAAAAGCCTTCCAACAACTGTGTATGCAGTGTGCACACACCTACTTGGAATGGACATGAGCAACACATCTCAAAGAACAACAGTTATGAAAGGTAGATAGCTGGGGGGGGTTCTGCTATGCAACCATAACTCTATTAATAAAGCAATGAGCCAAAAAAGTATGCATTAGTTGCTTCATCTTCTCCCCAACTGGCCAATCTGAACTTGGATTTGGACAACCACTCTTCACAGCCACATGCTAATGTAGATATTGAATTTAATCTCATTTCCTAACAAAAATTCCCAAGAATTTATTATTTGTTATTTCAGGGGTTCTCAAAGTTTTTCATGACTAAATGTACTACATTTTGGTAGCAAGATTCTCACAGACCATCTTCTCCTCATTGACCACTTCTCTTTCCACGGGCAATCAAATAACATCCCTGCAACAACTACCACAGGGCCTGACATGGAAAATTAGTATTAAAAAAAATTAACCTTTTAAAGTTGTCTTCTTATGGAGTTTATCAGGTGGAAATGAAGGGACTAGCCAGTATCATGTACCCAACTGGCTCTCTGCTGCCAACCAACTAGCAAATGCTCTGTGGACCAGTAGTGGTTTGTGGTTCTACAATGTACTAGACTCTGCACAAACACAAAACAAAAGATGATCCAATGCCTACCCCAAATACATGATCTTCTAATTAAGTTTAAATACCCTAATTAGGTTCTGAAGTTGGCACCTCATTAGAGTGACTGATTTGATGGTAGATGAGTTCATCTCTTTCAACAAGATTTCATTTGAGGTTATCGCAGCAGCAGCAGCAGCTCGCTATGCCTTTCAGACTGGGCTGGAGAAATGTGTAGTGTGATGCCACATCAACTTCATTAGGACTGCTTGCCATGTAAGACACTACTGATTGGGAGTAAGGGTGATAGAATTGGGTCCAATATGATTATTGACTATATTCAGCGAGCCAACTATTCAGTTGAAACTGCCAGCTACTGGGGAGGGTCTGTGCCAAAGCAGGCTTAGGGACCACAGGGAGGTTTCCAGTTGTCATAAGGGCATTCAAGACAATCAGTGGCCGGATTTAGATTCAGTCATCTGACAGTAATTTTTCTGTCATTTTATTAGATATCATGCGTGATGACTGGACGCCCAAAACCTTGTGCTGTCTGTAATGGAGAAGCCTGTGATTAACAATGAAATAAAGTATGAACAAATCCTAAAATACCAATTAAATGATAACACAGGTTTTATTCTGGTTTTGAGTTGCAGTGTGGAAAGCAGAGTGCGTGTTCAGGAGTGAGGGTTTTGCTAGCTTGCTATTGTAGTGCTTAATGTGGATGTGGGGGGGAGGAGGTAAAATTCAGCCTGAGAAAAAAATAGAACTTAAGAATGGAAATCACCTACTAGATCATCTATTTCATCACCCTGCCAGTGCAGGAATGTGCCCTGCAGAATGTATTAGAGCCTCTGTACCCCACTGGTGAATGTGTGTGACAGATGCTCCTCTGTGCTGATCCACAAAGGACATGAGGGATTACAGCCATCCAGCTAAAGAGCCTTAGTTCTTTAGCTCCAGCTGCAGCAGCTCATGCTTTTAGCTCTGGGGATCTCCAGTTCAGTCTTCAATGGGTTGGCCAAGATGGAGGCTTTCACACTGTGTCCAGGCTTTTTTAAAGTATGGTTCTACTCTGAAGAGTGACAACATTAAAAATGGCACCTTCTTACTTAGTAAAGCACAGAATTATTATGCACATAGCTGAACACAATATGTTGGAGAAGAGTCAACATGGCATTTTTAAAAGGAAATCATGCCTCACCAATCTATTAGAATTCTCTGAGCGGTGTCAACAAACATGTGGACAAGAGTGATCCCATGGATATAGTATACTTGGACTTTCAGAAAGCCTTTGACAAAGTCCTTCACCAAAGGCTCTTAAGCAAAGTAGGCAGTTATGGGGTAAGAAGGAATGTCCTCTCCTGGATCAGTATCCGGTTAAAAGTTAGGAAACAAAGGGTAGGAATAAATGGTTAGTTTTCACAGTGGAGAGAGGTAAATAGTGGTATCCCTAAGGATCTGTACTGGGACCAGTGCTGTTCAATATATTCATAAATTATGTGGAAAATGGGGTAAATAGGGAAGGGGCAAAGTTTGCAGATGATACAAAATTACTCAAGATATTTATGTCCAAAGCTGACTGCAAAGAGTTACAAAGGGATCTCACTAAACTGGATGACTGGGCAACAAAATGGCAGATGAAATTCAGTGTTGATAAATGCAAAATAATGCCCAATGGAAAGCATACAATCACAACTATACATACAAAATGATGGGGCCTAAATTAGCTGTTACCACTCAAGAAAGAGGTAATGGGGTCATCGTGGATAGTTCTCTGAAAACATCTGTTCAGTGTGAAGCAGCAGTCAAAAAAGCTAACAAAATGTTAGGAACCATTGATAATAAGACAGAAAATATCATAATGCCACTATATAAATCCATGATACACCCACACCTTGAATACTGCATGCAGTTCTGGCCACCCCATTTAAAAAATGATACATTAAAATTGGAAAAAGTACTGAGAAGGGCAATAAAAATGATTAGGAGGATGGAACAACTTCCATATGAGGCAAGACTAAAAAGACTGGGACTTTTCAGCATGGAAAAGAGACAACTGAGGGGAGATATAATAGAGGTCTATAAAGTCATGAATGGTAAGGAGAAAATGAATAAGGAAGTGTTATTTATCCCTTTACATAACACAGGAACCAGGGGTCACCCAGTGAAATTAATAGGCAGCAGATTTAAAACAAACCTAAGGAAGTACTTCTCCACACAATGCACAGTCAACCTGTGGAACTTGTTGTGAAGGGATATTGTGAAGGCCAAAAGTGTAACTGGATTCAAAATGAATTAGCTAAGTTCTTAGGGGATAGGTCCATCTATAGCTATTAGCCAAGATGGTCAGTGATGCAATCCTATGTTCTGGGTGTCCCTAAACCTCTGACTGTCTGAAGCTGGGACTGGATGACAGAGGAATGGGTCACTCGATAAATTGCCATGTTCTGTTCGTTCTCTCATAAGCATCTGGTATTGGCCACTGTCGGAAGACAGGATACTGTTCTAGATGGACCATTGGTCTGCCCCATTATGGTATTCTTATGTACTCAATGGTTCTGCTCACTCTCTGCATTCAGTCACATTTTCTCACTTTAAGGACAGAAATAAGAGAAAAAGTCTTACTCCAGCAAAGATGGTTTTACAAATATAATACAGCAGAACTAATGCAGCTATAAGAAAGCGAGAGCTGGCACTTGGATAGCATGGTGATTGGCACAGTATAAGTCTAGGATTCTAGCCTGGTTTATGCATCATCCACCACATGTTTAACTAAAGGCCAATTCTGTGGTCCCTCATCAAGCGAAACTCTCCTGCATTTTAATTGCAAGTTGTGCAATCCTACTGAAGAATCTGAATATCAGTCTATTTTCTTCCCTGGCACAGCCACTACCACACGCCCGTTGTGGCCCCACCTCTTCCCATCCCTCATGGACTGAGGGTAATAAAGGTGGGCTCTGGCAGGTTACTCCAGGCCCCCACCAGTGCGGGGCTGCTCCTCTATGGCTGGGCGCTTGGCTGGTGTGAGGCTGCTCCTCTGCTCCGGCCGGCGTGGAGCTTGAGGCTTCTGCACCTGGTGCGGAGCTCAGGGGGGTTAATGACCTCAATATTACTGAAGCCTCAAGGACCCTCTGGAATCTTTGATGCCCCCCCCCAAGGTTGGGAACCATTGTGTTAGATAAATAAGACAATGAATAATTAAATTATGGACAGTGGAGCAGCATGCACTGTAATGTTCACAGATTATGGTAATACCACCCGATGCTATGTTCTGATTTAACTGGAGATTTTAACTCTCTGAAGTCGTAACTAAAAAATGTTAGGACTTTATCTAAGTATTGTTAACGGTCCAAAATTCCTTTCAAACTCTCCTCTTTATTATCATTTGGCAGACATAATCATTGTGTAGTCCAAAAAAATTCTGCAACTACTATATTGCAAAATAGCTGTATCTGAGTAAGCATATACTCAACATCATAATACTTACTTTCACAGCACTTTACATTTTCAAACCGCTGTATGAACCATTAACTAATTATAAACATGCACAAATGCTAACTCTGATATAGGGCGTCTCATCAGCAAATCTCAGATGGAGAAACTGAGGCAAAAAGAGGTACAGTGATTTGCCCACAGCCACCCAGCAGACCAGCGGCAGAGCCAAGAAAAGAAGCCCTATCTCAGTCCAGTGCTCTATGCACGCCACTCCACTCCCTCCTGCATGGCCTAATTAAAGGCTTCTGAGTGTTGAATGCAGACAATCTCTGACAATCAGTTACTTAAGCTAAGTGGTTATGTAGTTGAGAAGTTGTTGAATACACTGTCCCAGCAAACATATCTGTGCTGAACTACACTTCTTCAGGAAAGTAATTTACTAAGGGTTTACTTTAAAGATCCATTTAATAACTGTCCGATTTCCTCTTTAATGGGTGTTGTCTTCACAGCCAATTCTGGCCCATATTGGGAAAGGTCTCATGTTTGCAGGGTTATACTCATGTTTGCTCCTCATTCTTCCCACAGCCCATGTGAAGAGTCAAAGAGTATGCTGTCTTGTGGTGGGTGCCACTTTTTTAATATTTTGCTTATTGATGTATTTTTCCCCTTTTCTAATGTATGGATGACAACAAAGAAAGAGAATGAGTGAAAGTAGAAATAAAATCTAGTTATAATTATACATGTGGGTGATTGTGTAGTTGTGTGGGAGACAAAGGACCAGACTTGGGGCCCACCTGAATTGCACAGAGGGCAGGTAAAGGGATGGAGTGCAAAAATAGCTCAAACATTACCTTTGTCCAAGATCTCTGCAGCCTTCTGCAGGGCTAGTCCTCTTATGCTATGTTAGAGCAACTCTTAGGTTATTATATAAAATGTTCTGGCTCCTATGTCCTATAGCTACAATGGAATAAAAATAACCAAAATCCATAGAAGGAATGTCCTGTTGGGCCAGTGGATCTGGATGTTTCTGTCATTTTTTTATTTCTAAGCTGGCTAATTGAAGCTACCACTCTCCAACAGGAACGTGGCGTCCCCACTTGCCAAGCTGGAATTTGAACTCTTTCCTTAACATGTGATATCCCAATACTGGCAAATTGGATCTGGCACTTTCCAAGAGTAATATGGTGTCTCTAGCTGGCAGTCTGGAATTGGTCCTCTGGTACTGGTCCAGTTTGAAAGGGGAGGTTACACATCATTGAGAGCATATTTTTTGTATTACTTTTTATGTCTCTCTCCTTTTCACAGACAGAAGTGGAAATTAAGCTGGAGAGCTATAATAGCTATTTTGAGATGTTATCCCTTCTTTCCATCTGCTTCTCTATGCCTTAATGAAAACATACCTACATATATATACATACATAATACATACATATATATAGATATAGATATATTTTGCTCAGGCAAAATACTCACAGACATTGCTGGGAGTTCTGTCTGAGCACTGACTGCAAGATTGGGCCCAACTGACACAGAGACAAATAATTCAGAGACAGAAAATGAAGTGTTTGATTGCATTTCAGCGAGGAGAGTTGTTAGGCAATGGGCAGGCACTCTCTCCCTTATTCAGTATATATGTGGATTTATTTAGATATCTTCCCTCCTCCCACTCACAGCTCCTTAACTGTCTCCACAATTGCCCTGCTTAAGCCATTGAGTGTTTTTGCTGAGATAATACATTTTTATGGGAATAGTTTTACCATCCTGAGCATTGGGTATGACAGAAGATAGAAGAATTAAGCCTAGTCTTGCTTCACTGGTTTTTCATAAAAGAAAATATTTCCTTTGTAGCTTAGAATTAAATAATAGAACTGTTGGAGTCTTTCTCCGTCCTTTAAAACCAAAAGAGAGAGATTTCTTTTTGCACAGTTGTAGAGCTAAGCTATGGCCAGTAAGGTTCTGAAAGTATGCTATTTACACTCCTTAAATGTTTTTGGTGTTGTGTGAGGCAGTCTTCTCCACCTAACTAGGAATATCATGCTTTTTATAATGATTTAGTAGTTATACACTGCTCTAAATATAGAGGGATTTTATAAACACAGAGATGACAAGGTACTTGCCTCAAGGAGTTAACAGACTAACTCCAACATTCTATGAACACTAACTGCAGAACACAGGGTCTGATCTGACAGGCTTTTGAGTAGACTCATTGACACTTACTACTGGACAAAGTGCCTGTTATGCCAAAGGGAAGGTATTTATAAGATCAGGCCCTAATGCAAACAACCAGAAAAAACACAGGACAACAGTTTAAACATAAGATAGGGAAAAGGTGACATCAATGAGGAGATCATACTTGAAAGGATGCCTGAGGCAAGTGGGCTTTAAGTAATGATGAATTTGGAGGAAGAGAAGGCAGAGGATGACTGACAGATAAGATGTTGGAAGATGGTTTATATATACATATATTTATTTTTAAAGTTTAGAAGTAAAGCCTTCCAAGATTTCATAGAATGAGGAAGCACATTGCTTCCTCTAAATCACTTGCTGCTTTCACTGAGGTTAAAGGTCTGTCTCCTTCACTGCAATGTAAGTCAATAGAGACTTCATATCACACTAAGAAAGTATCACGGTTAGGAATAAAAAGACTTCAGCACATGGGAGAAGGGTCTCCCAGCTATAAGAATATATCATAATATAGGATTTTTTGATTATACAAATATTGATATCATTCATTTTAAGAACTGCTTCTTCTGTGTAGTGAAATTAGGATACTTCAAGATCATGCTCTGTGGAGCCCCATAAAACATGTAAAGTTTCAATTGCTTTATAGTGCAAAAGCAGCAGCATTTTGTCTTCTCAAAAGGGGTGTGTGGAAATCTTTTTTCAGTCAGTGAAACCTTTGTGACACACTACACATAAAGCTGAATTTTGAATGAATGGAACTCAAGTGCTGTAAAAACATAAGAACTCAGACCAGTAAATAATGAATCAGTTTAACATTGTGCAAGCACATTATTCCAATTGATTATGCTTGAGGTCTCCAAAATGCTTGCATTACTCTGATCCTGCAAGATGTTCCACACAGATGAGCCCCTGTCCCTGCCGAGCTCTTCTGCTGGCTTCAGTGAGGCTCCCTTCAGGCACAGAAGTCTGCCTCTGCAAAACAACTTGCAGGATCAGGGAGTAATTTACTGAAAATCTTGAATCAGCTACAGATTGTTGTTACAATGCAGCTGGAACACCAAGTCATATTTAGTTTTCTCTTGGAGAGTTTCCCCAGGTACGTTGTTTGCAGGAGGCAAAGACCACAAGGCAAAGAAGATTAACCTGTTTTTTTAGATGCAGAAAGAATGGAGAGAAAGAAGAGATCATGAACCAGGTTTACAGTCCAAGGAAGAATGGGGAGCAGATGAAGCTGGGTTGAGGAGATTGTAGACCAAGAGATATTCTGGGTTTAAGGATTTGGGAGGAGGGATTGGAGGAAAAGCTCCAGGATTATACAAGACTTGAAGCATTATACAAAGCACATTGACACCAATGAGAGCATTTCCATGGACTGAAAGGGCTCTGAATACTTCTCTTGCAAAAGGCCCCAGGCCTTAAGAGCCCCAGAGGAAGGAGTGGAGGGAAGGATCTACCAGGCTGTAGGAACCTGCCTGGACCTCAGGACACAGGCAGAGAAATTGGAAACTCTTTATGTTGCGGACACACAACAGTTGCCACGGCCAGAAAAGAGGAACAAAGGGGTGTGAGATGCACTTATAGTGGCCAGCATCTGGCCAGGACCACAAGCCACAGGCGGGGGGGAAGCTCACAGGCTTTGGAGAGCAGCCCTTCACCGGCGGGACAGGCGATCTGGCTACTGCATTAGGACTCTGCAGAAGAGGAGAGCCTCTAGGGCCGAGGGCTTCGCCGTTCAAACCCCAGGGAGGGAGACTACCACGCATAGGGCTTTAGGACCCTGAGGCACCCGCGCGCATCGCGGCGCTAGGACCCGGCGGAAGGGGCGCGGAGTGGGGGGGAGCGCTCCGAGATGCTGTGGACCACAGCACCACCTACTTACAGCAGCCTCCAGCCCCAGCGCATCCCGGCCTCTGGCCAGCCCCGCGCAGCCCCGGCTGCTGAGGGCGAGGGTGAGTCTGTCCCGCCGGACAGCCCCCGCCTCACAGCCGGAGCCAGGGGGGATTCAAGGGCCGGGAGGCGAGGCGCAGCCGGACTGGTGGGGCGGCAGCGCCCCCGCTTGCTGCCCAGCCGAGGCGGAGGGAGGCTGGCGAGGGGCACGCTGCAAAAAGCCGCTCGCCGCTCCCGCCCGCCCGCGGAGCCCCCGCGCCCCTCCGCGGAGCGGCTCCCAAACTTCGCCCGCCCACGTGTTGCGAGCGGGGAGCCGAGGGGCGCCGCCTCCCCGAGCCGAGAGGCCGCTCCGCTGCTCGCCCGCCGCCGAAGGTACGGACCGGACGCCGACGCCTGCCTCCCCACTCCCCGACCCACCCACCCCCCGCGGGGCCGCCGGGCTCCCCAGTCCCCGCCGGGGTGGGGGCAGACAAAGGAGCCCAGCCCGGCCGTGCCTTGGCACCCCGCTGGAGCCCCGGCCGGGCGTTCAGGGCAGCGAAGGGCGAGCTGGCCCCGCGCCCCCCTGAGCGCAGCGCAGCCCGCTCGGGGCGAAGCGGGGCTCTCGGCGGCCCCCTCTGCGCTTTGCCTGGCCACCCCCGTGGCCTCGGTGCATGTGAGGAGGGAGGGACTCACCCCGCCCCCCCCCCCCCGCCCGCCCTCCGCGCGCACACCCACAAAACCATCCCTCTCTGCTCCTTGCTCGCAGATCAAAGGCGATGCTGGGAGTTGCTGCCCGCTCGCAGCGCCCGGGCAGGGGAGCCGGAGGCCAGTGGTAACTCCGCCGGAGCCGGACCCGGACCCTACCGCCGCTGCCCGCCACGCTCAGCCTGGCACCTCCCGCTTCCCCGCGCCCGTCCAGCCCCGCTGGCTGGCTGATTCGCACCCCCTCTGCGGCGCTGAGTCCAGCTGCCCACCCTCGCCGCCCAGGATGCAGTTCCGTCTCTTCTCCTTTGCCTTGCTCGTCCTCAACTGCATGGATTACAGCCACTGCCAAGCCGGCCGCTGGAGACGCAGCAAGAGAGGTCAGTAGCGTGGCACCCGCTGCTCCCCCCCGGGCTGTGCCCGTGCCGGCCGGCAGCGCCTGCTGGGTCGGTGTCCGCGCGCGGGGTGGAAGCCCCAGTCCCGCGCGCGCTGGGACCGGCCGGTCCCTGGCGCTCAGCGCCGAGCAGCCTTAGCGCAAAGCGCCTTACCGGGGAGCAGCAAGTGCGTCCCTGCTCCCCACTCCCCTCCCCCCCCCCACGCCTCCGGGGAAGTCGCTCCCCGCTGAGCTCGGCTGCCCGGCAGGTGGATTAAAACCCCATCGACAGACCTGCCCTCCCCTGCGCTGAGTCCCCCTCCTGCTTCCCCCCGTGGTTCCCGGGCTGCTCTAACTCCCGGGGAAACCCCGTGGGCTGGTCGGCCCCAAGCAGAGGAAAGCCCCGTTAGTCGCCCAGGAGACGTTTGCACGCCGAGAGCTGAAAATCCCGGCCGACCTGCGTTTGAAAGGCCGGCGTAGGGAGCAACCTGGCCGGGGGACGCATTTGCCAGAGGGAGCCGTGGAACCAGGCGCTCTCAGGGGAGCAGGCGTCGGGCTGGAAGTGGGGGTCGGTGCTGCAAGCTGAGCTGGCCAGTTTGCAGGGGGGTCTGTTTAAAATAGAGCCGACTGGGTGCCGGGAACCGGGCAGTGAAAGGGGAGCCGAGCACTGCGTGTGCGGTGCGACTGCTTTCCCCGCAGCGCCAGCGGGACTGGATCCAGTGCGATGCCCAGAGATGTGCCGGTGAACAGAGCGTCCGTGTGAATCCTCTGCGAGCCGCAGGTACATTGGAGGCCATGTGCAGGTCCAGATTCACCTGCACACAGTCATATTCCAGCGCCCACTCCCCGCGATAGTCACCGGGTAAATGCGTGTGTGGGAGCGAGCGAGCCCGCTCTCCTTCGGATTTGAAAGAACCAAGTTATCATTATGCGAGTGGTAATTTCACGCAACGCCTCCCCTAATCCGAGAAACCCGCCTTTGTCCCAGGCGATAGTCGCGACAGCGCTAGTGATTCTAGGGCAAATAGGTCGTGACTCTGTCTCCCGCTATGAACGTCTCGCCCAGCCTGGGAGGTGATTTGTTTATAACGGGCTCTATGGAGAAATGTTCCTGCCTCTGGCTCTGCCGGGGACAGCGCTTCTGCTCGTCTCTCACTGCACTGTTAAACTGTTCTCACTTAGTCCTGTTGCTCCAGGACTGAGTTGGGCCCTTTGCCCAACGGATGCAGCACCTCTCAATGCCGCGTACGCCTGAGTTCTTGTTTTACGGACAGGATCTGGTCTTATGCCTATGGTGATTAGTTGCACATGGTAAATTATTCTACCCTTCAGAAGTTATTACCTTGCATATATCTACAACTACTAATGAGCTGGTATTTACCACTGGAAGTAAACTACTTTGTCATTTACCGTGTAAATTGGTTTTAAACCAGCCAGATTTTTACACTATATTGTTAGGGACGACTGGTTTATATCTAGGAAAGGAATTTTTTTTAGTTGAAAAAAAATGTTCTAAATGTACTTCAGGGACTAAAATACGATTCTGTAAAGTACATACTTGTTTAGTTTGGGAGTCGTTAAATCCAGTTTAGAGTCTTGTTTGGTCATTATATTGTTGTCCCAAGAAATGTTTTGGACACTTTATAATGTAAGGAGATTGGTAATTGATTTTGGCACCCATTCATTTTTAAAAATCAATTTGAGAGATAAGTTTTAAGAGGGATTCTTGCTATTTAAATAGTGAGTTTCTTGAAGTACATTGTAAGAACACACAGAGAGATGATTGTGTATGAGGAATGCATTTTAGGGAATTATCATGAAACCTTAATTTGTTTTGCTTCCAATTATTGGAGGTTTACAAAAATTGGAGTTGCTAGAGGTTGGTAATTGGCATTGTGGAATATGTCATTACAGCACCCATGTGGACAAAAGTGTTACTGCACCTTCTCTCCAAATTTCAGAGTTTTTTTTCCTGGGTTTCCCTCTCATCCATAACAACTACAGGTATCTATCTAAACTTAAGTAGTTATAGTCGTTATTCAGTTCCTCTACTCTTCTTCCTCCCACACACAGAGTTAAGAACAATAGAAACTCTGGTAATTCAGCTACTAGTTCTAGCATTTCATAAGACATTGTAACCACAAGTTTATTAGTAACCTGTTAAGATCTCCAGTGCCTAGCAAATATAAGTCCTAATAAAACACAAAGCAGAAGAGGCTTATACTTTCAGGCACATGTAAACTTCTGAGAGTGGGTCAAAATCACATTGTAAAATGATTTAGTTCTTATGTTTTTCCAACAGATGGTTTGCAGAATTTAATTTTTGTATGCATGGCTAAAACTGCAGCAGTCCTTTAAAGTGACCAGACTGACTATCTGTGCTAACAAAGGGTATACTGTGTCTTTAATTAAATGTGGAACTACTTAGAGTGCTGGCTAGACAGTGGAGGGTGATAGTACTATTTCTGCTTTACCACACAGCTTAAGGATTGCATTGTGGGAGCATAGAAATGAATAGAGATCTAACTTCAGTTGTGTGAATTGTCCCGTACAAAAACTTAAGCTGGTTTTAATTGATCTCATGTTCATTGATTGATCTTAGACCAATTGTTGTACTTGTTGGACAATTGGCTTTCCCAAAGGAGATTGATTTAAATTAGTTTCCTGATGAACATTTGTTTACTGGCTAAATAACATGGGTATTGACAGTTGACTTATTGGATCTGTTTTGTGTTTTCACCTAAGACTTTCATTTTGGACTGAGGAGAATGCAATACAGTTTCAGTTAATAAATGTAAAGAAATAAAAGTGACTAAATGTTAAAGGCAAGATCTATGAATATATTTGAAATTATAATCAACATTTACCATGAAACATACAGACTGAAGTAATGTCTGAGTTCAGGATTCAAAATTCCTGTAATTTCACAATTTTTCCATTTCCCATCTGCAAATAATCAGGCATTCACTGTGGGGTACTGGCAGTTAGAACTTTTCTGGCATTCTGTTTGGTCTGTTATGTGATCTCAGATGCTCCATAATATCATTTTCTTAATGAAATAAAATTCTTGGCATAGATCATTTCTCCTATGCAGTAGGAATCAATTGCATCCAGTTTGGAATGGCAAGAAAAGCTATCATATTAACTGATTAAAAAACATTTAAAAAATCTGGACAATGACCTGTGGATCTACATTTCTGTGCATAGGAAGCGGGGTTTATAGCTAGCATATTCTAGGAAAATATAGTAAGTACTGCACAAGGCTGATCACATTTTCCTTCCTCATTCTCTCCCTTTCCCATCCCAGACCAAATTATGAAACATAGTATACTAAAAGTGGATGAAAAATTTGAGGTTTACATTTTGATTCCTAACAAGCATTGATTTCATGTTGTTAGTCAATTAAACAATATTGGAAGGACTAAAATAAACAGGTCACATCAGACAGTTACTCTTTAAATTTCTCAAAATCAAGAGATTTCTATTAGTGCAACAGGAAAAAAGTTATAAATAAATATGTGTAACTTACACTATCATTACTCTATACTTCATAGTTTTCTGCTGCAGCACTAAAATAGTATTTGCTACAATTAATTCATATCAATACTCTTATTTTAGGAGTGGGAAGTCTTTGTCCGAGGGTGTCTCAAAGCTACGATTACTAGGAAGATTGCTTATGCTTTCTGCAGAAACTGTTCTAAAACCTGTTTCAAAGTAATATAGGTGAAACGCCAGTAGACTAATCTCTGTATACCAAAGTATCTCCTTTCCCTTTCTTGATTTGTAAGGCATAATTGAATTTTGCAATTCTCTTGGACACTTACTTACCTATGTAATTGCATTTACAACTGGCCTTATAATGCCTTGTATTGTCTTCAGGTCCCTATTCCAATCTCTGTTAGTGGTCACCAGGCTTGCCTCGTGTGACATACCATTTGCAGCCAGTGTCTTGGTAACACCTCTTGGTGTAGAGAAGTTTATTGCCTTATTCATGTGAATGAATATCCAAGATCAGAGATATGTGAGAGATCAAAAGTCTCAAACCAAAATTATCTTAAAACACCAGGAACAAAGACTTTAGGCCTTGGTTACAGGATGAGGAATTGGATTCTGGAAAGCAGTGTCCCTGAAAAAGACTTGGCCGGTCATTGTGGATAACCAGCTGGACACGAGCTACTATTTTGATGCTGTAGCACAAGGGTCGGCAACCTGTGACATGCATGCGAAAGTTGGCATGCACAATGATTTTGAGCTGCACATTGTGCCGCTCCTGGCCCCAAGCAGGGCCACATGGCGGCCACTTCCCCCTTCTGGGGACCCTGGGTGCACAGGGGCCAGGCAGCCTTTCCCCTCTCACTCCAGCTCCCCGCCACCCTCACAGCCGGGAGGGAGGAGGGGCGGTGAAGAGGGAGAGCAGGAAATGGGCCTGCAGACACGCCCCACTGAACACCCAGTAAGTCCCTGGCCAGCGTGCTGGGCTCTCAGCATGTGAGAGAAGGGCAGGGGAAGACTTGGCATGCCCCTTCCCAAAGGTTGCCGACTCCTGCTGTAGCAAAAAGGTCTAATATAGAACCTGACTATATTAATAGGAGAATACCGAATAATAATAGAGAGAAAAAAATAATAATAGCCAAGAGCCCAGTAACTATGGCACTCAGTTGGGATGTTGGAGACCGACCTCAGTTTGAGTCCCTAGTCTGAATCATGAAAAACTTGAAAAGGTCATGGGTTCATCCTGATGTGGAATGGGAAAAATTCTATATTCAACTTTTTTTAGTTAGGAGAAGAGAAGACAGAGGGGGAAATGATAACCGTTTTCAAGTACATAAAAGATTGTTACAAGGAGGAGGGAGAAAAATTGTTCTCGTTAACCTCTGAGGATATGATAAGAAACAATGGGCTTAAATTGCAGCAATGGCAGTTTAGGCTGAACGTTAGGAAAACTTCCTAACTGTCAGGGTAGTTAAGCACTGGAATACATTGCCTAAGGAGGCTGTGAAATCTCTGTCATTGGAGGTTTTTAAGAGCAGGTTAGACAAATAGCTGTCAGGGATGGCCCAGATAATACTTAGTCCTGCCTTGAGTGCAGAGGACTGGACTAGAAGACCTCTCAAGATCTCTTCCAGTCCTGTGATTCTATGACTATGACTGTGCATGTGGGATTAATGAGACCACTGCTGGAATGTTGTATGCAGTTTTCATGTCTACACTTTAAAAATGGATATGGAAAAATTAAAGAGGGTTCAAAGAAAAGCTACAAGAACAAGTTGTTGTCTGGAAAATATATGTTGAGAAGGAGCTCAATATACTTAGCTTATCAAAGAGATGGTTGAGGCAAGTTGTCTATAATAACCAATATAAGTGGAAGATATCTGATTGTAGAGGACTTTTTAATCTAGCAAACAGAAACATAGTAAGACTGAATGGCCAGAAGTTAAAGTCAGCAAAGTTCAAATTGAAAACAAGGTTAAAATTTTAACAGTGAAGGCAATCACTGGGATGTGGTAGATTCTCCCTCACTTGGAGTCTTTAAATCAACATTAGAAGTCTTTCTAAAAGAGATGCTCACATTCAGCTACAAGTTGTTGAGCTTGATATAGGAATCGCTGGTGAAATCTATAGTCTATGTTATGCAGGATGTCTGGCTAGATATTCATAATGGCCCTTCAGACCTTAAAATTATGAAAAATAAGCTACCTTCTATCTTTGAGTTTTGAGTACAAAACATACTTAGGTAAGGCTACATCCAGAGTAGGCTGGGGAAGTCAGACTCAGTTGCAGTAGAAAGAAATCAGAAGTAAAATACCTCTTTGGGTAATCTTCTGTCACCATCTCAGTGGTACTCAGAGTGTAACCCAAAGTCCATTGAACTCAGTGGAAAGATCCCTATTGAATTCAGTGGACTTTGTAGCAGTCCCCTACTCTCCCACTCTCTTGGAACTCCAGTTTCTGTGGCAGAGTTCCTAGCTTATCTGGAGATCTATCAATTACACTCTGCTTGCTTTGATGCACTTTGATGTGAACCTATGTCACCATATTAGCCATGAAGTTGCATTTGACAAGAAGCAATACTATTTGCCCAAGTGTAGTAGCTTGGAGGCGTGTTAATCTGACACAATACATACGTTGTATACAAGGTTTATTATTAATCATGCTTATTATAGTTGTGCTTACAGACCTAAGGGCTGATTGTGCTAGGCGCTATACAAACAGAGTAGTTGGCTGTCCCTGCCCAGAAGAGCTTACTCCATATAGAGATAAGACAGACACAGGGTGGGAGAAAAGGATATAACACACAACATTTAATGAAAGCTTTCCTCCTATAGCCCTACATCTGCCTCTCCTTTTCAATTTCCTATCCTGCCTTTCACAATTTCCTCTAGATTTTATAGGTGTTGTACTTCTTAATTTGACAAGGCAAGGGTGAACAGATATCTCAATTTTATAGGGACAGTCCTGATATTTGAGGCTGTGTCTTACATCAGTGTCTATTACCCCCGTCCTGATTTTTCACACTTGCTATCTGGTCACCCTAAAAGACTACTCATCTGTATGTCAATACACTCATCAGCCTAGTGGGTTATTTGGCTGTGTTCATCTTGCATGTTAGCAACAAGGCCGCTCCTGTCTCATTCCCAAATTTTCCAGTTACTATGTCTTTTCAATAATCCCACATATTGCAAGAATACTAGTCTTTTAAAAATATTTCTTGGGCACTAAACCCTGATAGCATACTTACAATAATAAAATGTGTTAATATGTGTACAGCATCCTTTAGATGGCATGGGCACAAGTATATAGTCAGGTCATTATTTTTTTTATCTTTGCTTTTCTGTAAGTGTATAAAGCATCCAACTGGCATACCACAACACTTCAATGTTAGTTATGAATTTTGGGCTGGTCTGGCAACAAATGTCAGCAAAACCTTAAAAACCGAACAAGTGTGAAAACACACAATTAAGCAAGGCTTAAGCTAACAGACAAATTGTAGGCCTGTTTCTGATATCCTTACTCACACTGTATTTACTCTGTGAGTCTTCCTATTGGTTTCACCAGAATTTAGCATCTTACCCCATTCGAGTACGGGTGGCAGAACTGGACCTGCAATTAAAAGATTGGGAAATAAGGGTTTTGAAAATAATTCATTTATAATAGTTTATTCCTAGCTGTATCCATTCAAAGTGGAGATTGCACTGTCCTCAGTTTATCTACAGCTAACTGAAATCCTTTAAAAACCTTTGACTTGCCAAAGTTTTAGTTCTTCTTTGAATGATTGCTCATGTCTATTCCACTATAGGTGTGTGCACGCCTCCATGCACGGCTACTGGAACTTTTTTACCATAGGGCAGATCCCATAGGGCCGGCTCTGGTGTCCCCTGGAGTCCCACGCACACATCACGGTATATGAGGCACTACTGGCCCTACGCCCCCTCACTTCCTTCTTTTCGCCTGTGGCGGTTACTGGAACTGCCTGTGCTTCCATTGCAAGCGCTTTATTCCCCGTGTTTAAACGTTAAACTAGGATTTTTTTGTGTTAATTTGTTAGTTAGATGAGTAACTGCTGCAGTGGTCATTAGACACTTGAAGATAGTCTAGCTTAGTTTTTTATTGGGAGCAGGTATGCTCCGTTGACATGGTTTCAAACCGTGCGCTCTGGCGGGAAGGCTTTCCCGCTAACTGACCCCCACTGCCTAAAGCGTGGGGGGGAAGCTCATCATAAGTAAGAGAACAGATCGTAAGACTTTCAGACCTCCAGAAAATCCGCCTAAAAGCCTGGCTAACGGAGCCCCAAGCCAGCTCCGAGCCAACTGCTTCACTGCGGTATCCAGCACGCTGCCGGTGCAGAGAGCACCGTTGGCACCGACCCAACTCGGCACCACAGAAACAGAAGCACTCAGACTCCCCCGCACCATCGGAGCAGGCAGGATAGAGCACCGATCCGCACCAAGGTCGGATCATGGAGACCCACTGCCGGAGCCAGTGTCTCCAGCCAGGGAGCCTTCCCTGACTCAAGGAGTGGGGGAACCCCTCGGCACCTACCAGCTTCGGTGGCGAAAGGGCGCCTTGTTGGCCTTGCATATGCCATCGCTGCCCATATCTCCAGGAGAGATAAGGGGCTGGCATTAAGGGGAAACCTGCGTTGGGACCCCCTGAATGGCTCAGGAGATCCCTGGTACGGGGAGGAAGATCTCCTGCAGACCGGTTTCCTAGGGTAGAGCAGGAATGCTCCCCTAGAAGTCATTCCAGGTCGCAGTTGCCAGACTGACCTGCATTGAGGCGGGGAACGAAGTCACCCGCCCGACACCGGTCTCGACCCCCTGGCACCGGGTGAGGTTCATCCCACCACTCTGGCACCAAAGAGTTTGCCAGCAAGTACGTGGCGCTGATCCCAGTCACCAGAGACAGTCTCAGTACCGAGGAGCCGGGCGATGCAGAACCTGGTAGCTGGAGACAGGCTCGGCACCAAGGAGTCCGGCCGCAGCACCTGCGATGAACCTGGTAGTAGAGGTGATCGTCGTCGATGGGTTGCTCTCTGGAGCAACGGTACCGCACAGTAAGAGGCTTTGGGCAGCCCCAGCAGTGGTCTGTCAACAGTGCCTTAGTGTCCCTTTGAGGATGCAGCACCTAGGGGAGCCACCACCAACAAAAGGTGCCAGAGCCCCAGACAGATGGCCTCAAAGGCAATGGTCACTCCAATGGCTGTACTGGGTGTCTAAGGGGTTTCCTGACGGGGACGGGACCACGGTCCGTCAACCCCACAGGGATGCAGTCAGTGCCTCAAGTACAAGAAAAAGGCCACCATGACTTGGCCCCACAGGCAGCGACTCCTGTGGGGACCGCCAGTTGGCGGGAAGAGGGGCTGCAGCCTGCAGCGCCCCCTCCCCCCCCGTCAGATGAAGCACACTTCCGAGCCCTGGTTGTTTCTAGGGCACACCGGGAACTGCTCAGGAGGTGGCCTCCACCTGGGGGCTGGAGGGGAAGGAGCAAAAGGGGCATTAGACAACCTTTAATATGTTACCAAGGGGCTCCACAGCATGGTAGCCGCCCTGGCCTACAAAGGGGCGCCCAACATAGTGAGGGTCTCCTGGAAAATCCCCCTTCTCCATATCCCGATGCCTAAATGAGCCAAGAAAAGTATTATGCCCAGCCAAAGGGTTTGAATACTGTTCACCACCCCGCCCTGGGTCCCTGGTGGTGGTTGCCACCAGCCACAGGGACAGATGGAACAAACAGGCTCTACTCCAGACAACAAGGGCGACTGCAAGCCAGACTTGTTTGGAAAAACTTTATTCAATAGCACTACCAGCAAGTGGAAGGTGAGCCCTCGGGGGACTCAGTGAGCCGCTTTGCTGAGGCTCTGCCTGGCAGCAGTCGCTGAGCCTGTAGGCCATTGCAGAGCAGGGTACCGCGGGAGCTAGAGCAGCGCTTCTGCCACCCTCAGTTGCTGCCTATTCGGTGGGCAGAGCCATTCCTTCCACCATCGGCATGGCTGGAGGTTAGTGGCTGCAATCCCGGACTATCCCAAAAAGGTCCAGCAGCCCATCAGGGGCTCTTCCGTGGAGGGTCAACCTTCTCTTCATTTGCATAGAGGCAGAGCTGCATGGCCTCAGGGACTCCTAGACCATGCTCCGTTCCCTGGGCTGCTACGCGCCACAGATGTTCAGGTATCAGTCAGGTCTCCAGGGACAGCAGCAGTGGAGGTGCCAGCCATGGCTGTCTCGCGATCTACGGGCAAGGGGACAGAGACAGGGGGGGCTACAAGATACCATCTACCCTAACTGGCTCCTTAGGCCCTCAGTAAAGGTCCTCTCGGCTATGGGACAATCGGAAAAGCCCTTCTGCTGGTGAAGTAAGGGCAGCACCCTAGCCTATACCTTCCTTTAGGCTTGGGTGAGCCAGAAGGCCTTCGGCCCACTGGGCCCCTGAGATAGATCAGCGAGCTAGGGCCCCCAATCATCTCCTCCCCCCGGCCCCTCGATGCATCCCCCTTCCTCCCTCTCCGTGGCAATTCTACATCCAAGAGGTCGAGGCCACCTCAGCCAGGAACAGCGGGAGAGGTCCCGCAGGCAATGGCGGAAGAGGTCATATTCGAGGTAATTCCTTGTCCTCCCCCCGCAAAAAAGCGGGGGGGATTTGAGGATGGTGACAGACCTATGTCATCGCACAAATACCAAGCAAGGGGCTCAAGTCTTGCATGGTCCCCCCAGCTCCAGTAGTGGAAACAGGAGCCCCGTATGCTGCCCTGGATGTCAGGGACACACATCCTCAAGGTTCCTCCACTTCATAAGGGTGACTCCCTCTAATGCTTTATGGCTTACCCTGCGGTCTGTTACTTGGTTGACGGTGTTTACTGAAGGCCTGGCAGGGGTAGCTGAATGCTTGAGGGTGCTTGGTCCGCCCAGACAGGCCCAGGTCCCAAGCCCAGAGCAGGGTGAGCCAGTCAGGCGTCTCTTGCGACTCACGGGGTCCTGCTGGTAAACACACAAAGCTCATGTTAACTTAGGTGCAGCCTACGGAATGCATCGACGTGACTGGTTGCTTCCCAGACCAGACCTTCTTGCCCCAGCCCTGCTGTGGGACAGACTTCCTCAGATGGGCCACATATACAAATGCCCTATGACAACAGCCAAAGGTTGCCGACAGCGGAGAGGGCACAGGGCGGCCTGCATCTATGGGTTGAGGATAGCTAGCCTGATGCTTAGGCTGCTTCAGTTACGGCCCCAGGATACACTCCGAGCAGGCAGCTCATACACCGAGGGGCAACGATCCCCTGTACTCCCCCCCCTCACCCCCCCCCCCAAAAATAACCTGACAGCAGCAAGTCATAGCATCCCAAGTCTGGCGAACGACTCCTTGGGATGTGTGAAGGGGCGTTCCGTTCAAGAAACAGGCTCCTTCAGTTACCCTGATAGTGGCCACCTCGAGCAAAGGGTACAGTGCTGTAACAGAGCTCACCTTGGCTTACAAGGTACCTGCCAAGGAAGGACAGGCGTAGGCATGCCGATGAGAAGACCCGCAAAATGCTCGCAGGAAGGTCCCCCTGCTTTATCGAAAGCAGGGAGGTACAGGTGCTGGCACTCAGGGTAGCAACCATGTACTACACTGACAGGCGGCGGAAGCCCATTCATCAGCCTTATGAAGGGAACCTATTGGTCCTTGGGACCTGGCGGTGATCACCTCCCAGGGGTGAGGAACAACAAGGCAGACCGCGTCAAGGAGTTGCTCTTCCTCACCATGAGGGATCGCTGCGCCTACTAAGGGCGTCTACGACTGTCTGGAGGAGGGTTTCCCCAAAGGGACTCAGTCTGTATTGGTCTGCAGCACGAGGTGTCCATGGTGCTGCTCCCTCCATGGTCAAGGGGCAGGGGCGCTTGCCAACACCATTTGTCCATAGCGATCAGAGACCCTTATATTTGCTCTCCTGCCCTCTCCTCCTGCATACAGTTCTGCTCAACTAGGAGGGACTAATCAGATGCCATCCCGATTGTTCCAGCTGGCCACGCCAGCACGAGTGCAGCATGCTGCTGGATTTCTTAATTGCCTGCCTCGGGAGCCTCTGAGCCAGCGCGACTCCAGCTAGCAGGTGGTGCCAAGACCAGGATCCCCGACACCTTGGGGAGTGATAGATCAGTGGCCGAGAGGCGATGAACGAGCTGCTCAGAACAAGTCCAGTTAGTACCGATGGGGAGCAGGAAGCCCTCCACGCAGGCCGTGTACCGGGTTAAGTGGAAGTGGCTGTTGCCTGCCGGGAGCATTCCCGAGATACTCTACCTGGCCTTTCACCAGGAGAGGTGATCCGGGAAATACTTGCCACAGCTAAAGCTCCAGGTAATGACTCTGGCCTCCCTGAAGGCTCACCTACAGCCATATCAGCCGCCCATCGGCCACTGGAAGGGGGATTGCGGTCCTCCTGTCAGATGGCGGTTTGGCCCCTGAATGGGGTGGGAGGCTCTATCTGTAGGCCCGCGACTCAGTGCTTCCCTGGGATCTCAACCTGGTCCTTCCCAGCCCACAGCCCCCCCCACCCCAGAACCCAGGGCGTCAGGCCCTCTACTCTAGCCTTCCGGGGAGGTGGCCTCCCTGGGGGTATTTACCCTGGGAAGAAAGGTCTCCAGGATCAGGGCTCTGACCCCAGAGCTCCTCCCTCATACTGTAGTCTATAAGGTAAGATTCAGTGAGACCGCACCGGGCCCCCCAGCCCAACGTTGTTGCCCGGTCTTATTGGAACAAATCATATATTCTCCCCAGGTCTCCCCGAACCACACAGTTCGGAGGAGAGGAGAAGGCAGCACTCGCTAAAACGCGAGTGGGGCCCTGGCTTTTACATCAGAGATATGAGGCCGTTCAGGAGAGCGACGCAGCTCTTCCTCGCAGCTTCCAACTGGATGAAAGCGTCACAGGTCTCTGGCCACCACAAATTCCTTGGGAATAATTTCCTGCATCGCGTTCAGCCACGAGCAGGTGAAGGTGCCACTTCCGGATGCCACAGCTCACACAACAGAGCTCAAGCTCCATCCACAGCCTTCATAGCGGTAATGCTAGGGTGGGACATCTGCAAAACAGCTGCCAGGCTGGCGGTACATACCTTCACATCCCACCACATCTCTGTCCAAGGTGCGGGAAGTAGTGGGCTTCAGCAGAGCTGGGCTGCAGGCAGCTCACTGCTAACTCCGGCCCACCTCCAAGGTACTGCTTGTTAGTCACCTATAGTGGAATGGACATGAGCAATCACTCGAAGAAAAAAACAAGGTTACTTACCAGTAAGTGATGTTCTTTGAGATGTATTGCTCATGTCCATTCCACAACCCACACACCGTCCCCGCCACCAGAGTTGGCGGAAAGAAGGGACTGAAGGGGCGTAGGGCCAGCAGTGCCTCATATACCGTGGCATGTGCAAGGGACTCCAGGGATCATCAGAGCCAGTCCTATGGGATCTGCTAAGGGGAAAAAAGTTCCGGTAGCCATGCACAGAGGCGTGCACACACCTATAGTGGAATGGACATGAGCAACACATCTCGAAGAACATCAGTTACTGGTAAGTAACCTTGTTTTTCAATACCTATTTTAGAGTTGTAAGATGTGCCCATATGCACAAGTCTCTGGGGCCAGATGCAGTGCATCTGAGGGTGCTGAAGGAGTTGACTGATGTGATTCCAGAGCCATTGGCCATTATCTTTGAAAACTTGTGGGGGATTGGGGGGAGGTCCTGGATGATTGGAAAAAGGCAAATATTGTGCCCATCTTCAGAAAAGGGAAGAAGGAGGAACCAGGGAATTTAAGACCAATCAGCCTCACCTCAGTCCTCGGAAAAATCATGGAGCAAGGACAAGTGCAGAGTCCTGCACTTAGGATGGAAGAATCCCATGCACTGCTACAGACTGGGAATCGACTGGCAAATTAGGAGTCCCGCAGAAAAGGACCTGTGGGTTACAGTAGACAAGAAGCTGGATATGAGTCAACAGTGCCCTTATTGCCAAGAAGGCTAACAGGATATTGGACTGCATTAGTAGGAATATTGCCAGCAGATTGAGGGAAGTTATTATTCCCCTCTATTCAGCACTAGTAAGGCCACATTTGGAGTATTGTGTCCAGTTTTGGGCCCCCCACTACAGAAAGGAATTGGACAAATTGGAGGACAGTCCAAAGTAGGGCAACAAAAATGATTAGGGGGCTGGAGCACATGACTTATGAGGAGAGACAGAGAGAACTAGGCTTGTTTAGTCTTCAAAAGAGAAGACTGAGGGGGGATTTGATAGCAGCCTTTAACTACCTAAAAGGGGGTTCCAGGGAGGATGGAGCTAGGCTGTTCTCAGTGGTAGTAGATGACAGAATAAAGGAGCATTAGTCTCAAGTTGCAGTGGGGAGCCTAGATTGGATATTAGAATAACTTTTTTCACTAGGAGGGTGGTGAAGCACTGGAATGGGTTACCTAGGGAGATGGTGGAATCTCCATCCTTAGAGGTCTTTAAGGTGTGGCTTGACAAAGCCCTGGCTGGAATGATTTAGTTGGGGTTGGTCCTGCTTTGAGCAGGGGGTTGGACTAGATGACCTTCTGAGGTCTCTTCCAACCCTAATCTTCTATGATTCTATGTTCTACAATACAGAGAATATCTTCACAACTAACTCCTCATATAAAATAAGAGGATGGAGATTGGGAGCTATTGCATTCCTGTAATACCTGAATTTACCTAGTTTGGAAATGACTTAGGAAAATGTTAAAATCTTTTCTTAGTTCCTTTTAAAGTTCTTTTCCAAGTGTTGTGTTTAATACCTGAAGTAAGACTTAGTATTTGGAAATTATATCTTATTAATATATTGGAGACATAGCACATATATTATGATTTTACTGTGCTCCAGACACCCGGATCAGTGGTTAGATAAAATTTCTAGTCTGAGGAAAAAGGGAGAGAAAAAATGTGCTTAGATGTCCTATTTCATATATTACAATACCATAAGAAAGGTCTTTTCATTTTGAATAGTTGCCAACATGTATAAATATGGGGAGTCTGCTTTTTTATAACATTAATTACAAGAGAACTCTCCTTATATTTTTCTGGAATTGAGGCATTCCTTGAAAAAAACAGGGGTAGTAGTTTTTCTTAAACAAGCATCTCCAGCACAGTTTGCTTTTACCTAGATCTAGTGAAGTGGTTTTCAAACTTTTCCATACCATAACTCCACATTATAGCAGAAAAAGGTTTTGGGACCCCCACACTTCCATATAGCTATTAAAAGGGGGGGCTGGTCACAATCCCCTGAAACCTGTTTTTGATTTTCCCAGATTGATAACACATGATCTAGTATGTAATATCTGATTGGGGTCAAGAGTCTGCATCAGCCTTAACTTGTGTCTTTATATAACTTGAGTCACAGAATTTGGTTTCACCTTACTCTATTCCTTCTCATATATTTAAAGCTTACTAAATCATCTTCACAAATTGTTTGGTGTGGAGAGTGGGAAAGGTTGATGACAGAGTACAGTGGTGGCCAAACTGTGGCTCGTGAGCTGCATGCGACTCTTTTACAGTTAAAGTGCGGCTCATGGAGTCCCCTACAGCCCCCACCCCCCATTCTCTGCCTACCAGACTGGAGTGGGAAGCTCGGTGCTTCTGCCCCGTGGCAGGGTGTGGAGCTAGAGGATTCTGCTCAGAAGGGAGCAGAGTCTCGGGGCGGGGATCAGTAAGTTTGACCACCCCAGACATAGTAGAAGAAGGCTATGATTGGAGTTTGACCAATCCATCCTAGGGGGTGAGTATGAAGCTTTAATGCCAATTTTGTCAGAATCTGCTTTCATATGAATTAAGATTTCAGCCCTTGTGATCGCAAAGATAACATTCCAAATATGAATCAGGCATAAACTGCTGCTTAGAGACTTGCCAAGAGACGTGACCAGTCTCATCAGTTTTCACTGTTGCTATTCAGAATCTGAGGAGCAGTGAAACTGATATAAACCAGGCTGGTTTCTCACTGCTGCAGCTTGGAAAAGCTGAAACTTCTTAGGATGGAAAATAAGGCTGGCTGAGGTATAAAGTAGTGCCAGCCCTCCTCTGCATCTTTGTAGCAGCCAGGAGGCTCTGCATTTAAAGGGGGGTTTTCTTTTGATAGACTGGGGATTTCAAATTTCAATATATCTACTAATTGGAGGCTGGTGTGAAAGCTGAGCCCCTGAGGATGGGATAGGGACAACACCTCTAACTGCCTTAGAACTTTGGGGATTTCATAAGAATCTGGCTTAGCTTCAGGTACATATCAGACTTTTTTTCTCCAGAGATGGAGGGGATTTCTGGTGGCCTCCAAGACCATCACTAGGGTGTGAGAAGCTAATCCCACCCCCCTAACCATGGATAGTTCTGTCTCAGACATCTCAAATTCTAATTGGCTCTGATCTCCAACTGCCAAACTGTGGTCAATGGAGCACTTGCTCGTGGTCTGGCTGGCTTCTCTTCATGATGATGCTTAGATTCTACAATAAAATGATACAAATAAATTGATTCATGTACCTTTGCTTGAATCTTAATCTATTCTTTAAATATGCTTTTGTTAAAAGCCTATATAATCACCCCAAATTTGGCTTAGTGAGTCTGGAGTGGGAAAGGTTGATGACTGCCTTCTCTAGACTTTCCTCTTTATATCAAGAGTTGTTCCACTTAAAGGACGTACACAAAAGGAGTAAAATGGGTGGTGTGGGGAGGGAAGAAAAGGCTTCCTAAAAGAAAGCGGAAGGAAACAATTCATATCTTAAATACCTTGATTATGTGATGGCAAAAGGAGGGTAGATGTCCATGAAACAAGCTCCTATTAAATTGTGGTCCACAATACAGAAGAAGAAGTTCAAGGTCCCCTGAGCCAAAATAATAATATAGGTTTCTTGAACATCATTTTGATGCCTTCATAGTTTGCAGACTCTGAAAAGAGATAATTTACTAAATCAATTAAATACTCCTTTTCTCAAATTATTTATTGCAGCCAAATACTCAGTGCAGCTGTAAACTTTTGCCCTTTAATTTCTGGGCTTTTTTGAGAAAAGCTTATGCTGTACTCTTACTCCCTTCACCTTCCGTCAAATAAACAGATTGTGTGTTTGTATGGCTTCAACAAATTATACCTGGTGTTTACAACAGTCTTATACAGTTTCATAATTATGTTTCAGAGTAAATGAAAACATTCCTTTGACTGATTTATGGATGAGTATAACAGCAAACCTCATATAGAGGCGGTATAGGTTAAAGGTGTCTTTAATCCTATTTAAGTAATACAAAAACCTATAAACAAGCAATTAATATTTGTGTACAAATAATTCAGAGTGGATGTAATCAGTGGTCAGTTCCCGATTCTACTCCATTAGATCCTGTCCCTTCATTATCTGAAGAATTATTCTGCTTACAACTGTAAACACATACCACACAAGTTATTTGTAAAGAGAAGAGAGCATGGTAGGGGAAGTGTTTCTAAAGAAGTATAGAAGGAAACCGTTAGTATAGCAATTTTAACTTTTAGACCCTATTAGTACTGGGTGTCTTTTATGCCAGCGTGGCTCCATTGGTGTAAACCCCTCAATGTTGCATCAGTTAAGCTGCATCAGTTAAGACAGGACTGATATCAGGGCAATTCACCCTGGTAACATACTGGTGTTAACTGCACCAGTGCAACCCCATGTTGCTCTAGTGCATGGAGTGTACAGTAGGAGTTTGAGGTGTTATTCCTACACTGGCTCAAACTTTCCAAGCCCTTAGCATTGTTCCAAGCTGACATGCTAGATGGAGTATGTCACTCACAAATAATAGCTCTGATCCCTTTCAGTCTAGGCATGTGTGAATGACTCCTTCAAGTTTCTGCCATGTATTACTACTAGATCTATAGTGGGTGTCAAACACTTTCATACAAATCTATTGACATATTTACCTAAAGAATCTACTAGCAAGTCTGCAGAAAAATTTCTACCTATTTATTCTTTCTCTTTGGATGTTATGTTCTGAAGCCCATGTACTTGTTTAAGGTACATCTTGAAATTGCTGCCCTTTTCCCCAAATCCACCCCCTCCCATGATGGTCTAGCTACTCTCCCCTATGTTGTCACTCCTGTGGAAGGTCATCTTCAGATAGGGGAGCAGCAGTGGTGCAGCTAACTTCTCTCTTTCATCCAGCAAATTCCCATCTGGAACAGCTAGGCAGCCTACTCTTTCTTTCATGAAAGTACTGCTATGGCAGCAGCTGAATGGTAGGAAAGATCTTCAGATCAGATATGACCCCTGAATTTTCAGAAAGTTTTGATCTGAACATTGTGGCCTGGACCTAGCTTTCTCATAGTTAATGGGGAGAATTCAGGAAATCACAAGGGGGTATTCTTATCACCATGCTACATATAAAGGTTGTTGCTCATCATGGTCCATGTTAATATAAACTTTAACACTCTGTTTTGCTGAAGTGCTGCCATAGGCTGATATAGTTAATGTCTATGCTTTGTCATGGCAGTTGATCAGCTGTGGCATCTTGTAGAGATCTCAGTTCTTGACAAGTGTTCTGAACTCAAGATATTTTTCTCAATGCAACATTGCTATCTAGTGGACAGCAGTGATTCCAAGGATGCTGTGATGACAGTGGGTAGTGATTTATTTATTGTGATGATGCAATGCTACACAATTACAAGAGGTCACCACATTTTTTTTTCAGACTTTTCAGAACTGAGGTTCAGTAAAAAGGAAAATTCATGACTAAAATTTTAAAGAAACTGGTAATTTTTTTGGTATTAAAAGTTATTAAACTAACTTTTGCTCCTCCTAGAATAAGTTTAGAGAAAATGTTTAAATTGATGCAAATTTATTTTTTTCACTCAGAAATACTGCAGCAGCAAAAACCGACTTGTAACCTCAGTGGGACTTGTGTGTTATGATTGTAAAGAACATATTGCAAATGCTAGTTAAGAATACTATAATGTTCTGTATTACAGTAGTGCCTGTGGGCCCCATTGTGTTAGGCACTGTGCAGACACATAGTGAAAGACAGACCCTGCCCTGAAGAGTAAATAGAGAAGACAGACAGTGTGCGAGGGGAAATAAAGGCACAGAAAGATGCTGTGACTTGGCTGTTGTCATGCAGTAGATCAGTGGCAGAGCCTGGGAATAGAATGCAGGTCTCCCATTGTCATATCCACTGAATCACACTGCCTTTCTGCTTTAAGATGTCATTATAGTGCAAGCAAGAACTGAATTGCCTCAATTTGAAGTTGCAGAATTCTGATATGACTATGGATCTCTCTCTTAGCTGATGTGGAAAAGGGGGAGTGATTGTTGTGTCTACTCTGTAATTTCCCACCCCACTCTCTCATGCGCACACACACAATCTTCTCTTAATCATGCAGAGGCTTCCTAGTGGCTTCTCCAGAGGGACCTTGCTCAGCTCATTCTGTGGGGCAGGAAGGAGAGGAGCTATTTTTCTCCTCTACCCAGGTATGGATATTATTAAGTGTGCTTCATTAATAATAGGTCTTGTCTGCAGTGCTCTCAGATGATGGTTAGCACGGTGACTGCTAACTTGGGTCTTATTAGACCCCCTCACTCTTGGGGAATATAAGAGAGGCAGAGGGGCTTTGTGGCAAGCCTCTGGGGTTCTTTACTCTGGGTAATCTCCAGCATACATAGGTTTGGGAAGCTGAACCCCCTGCAGTTTCATAATTCCCTAAGTCCCTTTCTAGGAAACACTGGGATCAACCTCATGGAGTTTCCTGGTCTCCAGGGAAAGGGAGGAAGCAGGAACTCCCAGCTCTGTCACTTCCCTCAGCAAGAATTTAGGTCCAACACAGGTCCCCCTTTTTTAAATACTGTTTCACATGACCAGAAAAGGCAAAGCTTGGAAAAAACAGAAGTAGAGACTTAAGAGAAATCAAAAAATAAAATAAAAACAGGGTGAAGGTGGAAAGAAGAGTTAATCTGAGTGGCCTAGGCTGTTGATCTTATCCCTGCTTTTCCACATCTCCCAGGTGCTCTGCTTCCCACCTTCCTACCTAGCATTACACAAGCTCTTCCCTCCTCCATTTCTTCTTTCCCCATTGAACACTTCATGATACACCTAGTGACACAGTGTGAGTGATACGGCCAAGGCATTGGGCCTGATTCTGAGATTGCTCCCTTTGGGGTAAATCAGGCGTGACTTCAGTGGAATGACAGTAGCAGTAATACCAGCATCAGTTAGGTCAGAATCAGGCATCCTGTGTTCCTTGTAATGCTTCCATTCATTTTGTACTGCAGTGCTGTTGTGTCAGGCAATAAGAGACCTCACAAAAAGGGCAGTTCTCTTAAATAACAGTTGGAGTTCACTTGAGAACCTAAACTCTCATTTTCATTCCTTCCAGTTCTCTTTCCATCAGACTCTTGGAAAAAAAATCTAGCAGCCTCCAAATTCTATTTTACTTCTGGTAACATTAGCAGTAGCATAAATACATGTAGTTTCTTTCTACTTTTGGAGAAGGACTGAAATGTGACCCTTCTAAACCTGAATCCTAAAAACAGACTTGGTCTCATCTTGTTTTCTCTTAATAGCTTTCCAAGCAGCAACTAAGTGAAACTATTGCATGTTCATCCTGGTGTAATCTGAGGCTTGTTCGGTAAAATAATGTTACTCTATGCTACTTAAACACACTCTGGAAGGCTTAAGGAGGAGAGGAAGGAAAATATTTAAGGAGATCAACTGGGTGTAGTCGAATACAAGTAACGTCACCTGAGAAGGATTAGAGCTTGCCAAAGCTTGACCTGAATGAGAGACCTCCATTTAGGACTTGTGTTCCTACCAGATCAGCTGCTGGTAGTTTTTCCATGGGCAGTTTTCTACCAGCAATCAAACAATGAAAGGGTCCAGTGATTTGCTTGGCTTCAATGTCTCAGCTGCAGTAAAGTTAAAAAAAAAAATCTCAGTTTAACATTCCTCCTCCTTATTAGCTGCAGCTGGCTCTTTCTAATTACAAAAGTCTTAACATTTTTTCATCTACACTCTGTGGCTTTTATCCTCACTTACAGCTCAGTGTGTGCTCTCTAACTGATCAAGCACTACACATGTAGTTCGTTTGCTTAGCTTTGAGTTGCCTCAGAAAATACTTGTCTTGGCACTTTACACTTTAAAACTCCACTTTAGAGTGCAGCTGAATATGCAGAGTACAGTGGCTACTCAGAATGGTGCAATATCAATGGTTGTCTTTTTTTTTTCCTTGTCTGTAATTTAGTTGTAAGTGCTTCAAGTCCATGTGTTTAATGTGTGGTCCTGAAAAAGATGCTAACGTGGCTAACTCCTTATTAGATAACTCCATTATCTACTGGAGGATCTCAAAGTCTCTTTCCAGCACCTCTGTGTTTGAGGGGGAGGATGATTTACAAAGGTGGAAGCTGAGGCTCGGGAAGGTAAAAGCCTGATTATTTTTTTCCCTCAGAGATGCTGAGGAATGGGAACTGTGAGCGCTCAGCACCTCTGAAAAATCAAGTCACAAGTGTCACTTAACTAGAGCAAGTCAAAAAATGGGAAATATTTTAATATAAATATCAAGAATATCTAGAGCTTTCATAATTAACAATGGCAATTTTTCTGAAGAGCTATTAAACCTCATACTTCAAGGTTTAGGCTAGTCTAACTATTAGATCAGTGTTTCTCAACCTTTTAAGTAGCAAGCACCCCCTAACTTCTGAACACTGAATTTTCCACTCTGAGAAATACAATCTTCTTCCCCTTTACCGCTGGACGACTGTATTTCTCGTAGAGCAGGAGAGTTCTGAGTTCTGTAATGCTGTGTGGCTGTGGCAGATCACAAAACCCCCTGCTGTTTCTCCCCTCCTTTCTCCTCCCCTTCCTCCGTATAGGAGCAAGGATCAATGCTACCCAATCACTATGGCCTGATGGTGGAGTCACGTGGTGTTCTCCTCACACAGGTGGGAACTTGTGAGGTATGAGCAGGCACTAGCGGCCCACCAGAGTGGATAGCAGCGCTCCCCATGGCCGTCCCTGGGGGGGGGGGGGTGTGGGCCGGGGGCAAATCACACTGTGTGGGCCACTCTTAACATTTTTATACTGATAAAATCTGGGGCTGTCATAGTTGTCAATTTTTCTGTTCAACTAGAGCAGTGAAATTGACAAGTAAGTCTGCCAATAGAGCCCAGCTCCAGGACTGGGCAAGCCGCTGGACTCTCCACCTGGTTTTCTGGGCACCGGGCTTTAAGCCGAGGAGGGGAGCTGCCACCTGGGCAAGTTGCAGTCGGCTGCCTTCTGGCTGCCAGCCCGAGAGGTGGGTGACTGCCACCTGCTCCAAGCTGGGGCAGAGGAGGCTTCCATGCAGGCTGGGACCTGGGGATGTAGGCAGGCAGCAGGCAGCTGCTGCCCATCTTCAAACTGGGGCACGGGAGGCTGTTTCTCGGCTCAGAGCCGGGGCGCGGGTGGCATCCACCCAGCTGCAAGCCCAGCTCGCAATGCGCAGGAGGCTGCCACTGGGCTCCCACCTGGGAGCTGGGACCAGGCAGGACTGGGCAGCTGCTGCCCAGCTTCCCAAAAAGCCAGTGGCTGCTGCCCAAGCCTCTGGCTGCTGCCCGGCGTCCCCAAAAGCCGGCAGCTGCCATTCAGCTTCTCAGGACTGGGGCGGCTGCCGTCTACCTCCCAGCTGGGACTGGGTGGGAAGCAGGTGGCTGCAACCTGGCTTCACCAGAAGTCGGCGGCTGCCACTCACCTCCCTTCACTGGATTTTGCACCGCTTACCCCCTGCCTTTGTCTCGCATACTCCTAGGGGTATGCGTACCACAGGTTGAGAAACTATGTATTAGAGCTCAGGAAAAGACCTAATGTGGAGGGCAGATTACTGCATATTTGTCTACTGCAGGTTTTTATCCCTTCCTTTGAGGCATCTGGTTCTGGCTGCTGTCAGTGACAGGATAGCGGACTAGATGGACTATGGGTCTGGTCCATAATGTTAATTCCTATGTAAATGTTTTGTGAAAAAAAGTCTCTTCATCGAAAAAATCAAAATTAAGGAAACTTTAACCAACTTTAGATTTCACCAAATTCAGTGCATAATTGTTACTTATCATTTTAGAAAGCACTGGCCAAACCTGAGAGAAATGACCCATGCTGTCAGGGGAAAGGACACACCACTTCAAATTTTAAAATGCTGTGAAAGAGTCATTTATTTCTTCTAAAAGTTTATATTGAAACAGTTTATTATAGGACCCATTTTATTTGGTGTTTTATTTCTTTACTATTTATATCCCATTTCTATCCAACATTGCTAGCTTTTAGCTTCTGGTATACCATTTAGCTGCTTCATTTAACTGAGGCTATGTCTACACTGACAGTGGCAAAGTCACCGCTGTTGGATCGGCTTATCTGGATCGACTGAGCAGTCAGTGAAGACACACTCAGTCGATCCAGAAGTCGACGCACTAAAAACACCTCCTCAAGTGTCATAGTGCAGTGAAGACAGCGCGCAGAAGAGAAGCACAGAAGTTGATGGGAGTTACGCAAGTTCTCTGCGTACTTTGCGTAACTCCCATCGACTGCCACTGAATCGTCGAGGTAAGTGTAGACCAAGCCTAAGTCTGCACTTGGAGGCAGGGGTGTGATTTTCAGTTGGAGGAGACAAACTTGCACTCGCTCTTGTTGAGCTATCTCACTAAAAACAGTGTAGCTTTGTCTGTGCAAGCTGCGGGACAGGCTAGCTGCCCTGAGTACATGCCTGTCAGAGATCCTAAGCACATATTCGGGACAGCTAGCACATCTCACCACTCACTCCACTGCAGCTAAACTCAATTTTTGGCACACTGGTTTGACAAGAGCTAGGATGAGTATGTCTCCCCCACCTGGGAATCGAACCACCAACTCCTAGTGTAGATGTACTGATAGTGCAACGAAGGTTATTTTTCCTTTGCAAACTAAATATTAATGACAAAATCTAAAAACTGTACTCCATTCCCCACTACTCTCAGCAGTAACAATGTAATAATCCCTTAGACGTTCCATTGCATGGGATAACTTCTTGTTGGTTTAGATGCTAGTGTTTAACCAAAGGAGAAATTTGATAAGTTGAACATTCTTGTTTATGTTCAAATATATCCTAGAGAGATAATTACATTTGCTATTTGATGCTACATTTTTCAGCTTTACTTAAATATCTAGAGTGGTAAGATATTGGGATTTGGATCCAAAATTACCAGGAGAGCTGGTCATTACATTCAGAATTTCAAAAGTTTCCAATCCCTGAAAAGGCATGAATTTTTCATTAAATCTTTATTTAAAAAAAAATCCCCACACAAAACCCCCTTCTTTTTTTTACCATTTCTGTTGACCAGACCTGCTGTTTACTATTGCCATGTGGCCTTGGACAAGACAGAAAGGGCCTGATTTTTCAGAAGTGCTGAGAATTTGCAATTCCAACGGGAACTGCGGATGCTCTGCACATCTGTTAGTCAGGCGCTAAATCTTTGGTGCTCAACTCTACATAGACTTGTACAGTCATCCTCATTTTACATATCTCACAGCATGAGGCTTTGAACTATTGTAGTGTGCCTTGATTTCCTTGGATGAAAGGTGCTATAGAATTAGAATAGTAAATTTATACTTCTGTTGTATAATTTCCTAAATTAAACCTTAACATTTTAAACCAGCTTGTTAAAAGCAACTTAGAGAGAAGCCTCATTTCTCAGTGCTACATTCTGTAAAAAGCAAGTGCCTGAAAATGAGGAACCGGGGAGAGTTAAAGTCTTTGCTCTTTATTTCAGAGATTTTTCATAGGAATGTTTTTTCTGCTCTCTCCCATCTCCAAGTCTTCTGGTTCAGTGTATATATACATGGATAATGGAGGATAGGTTTTAAGGACACAAATGAGTTTCTTATTCTCCACCTTGTGTCTAAAATTCACCTTTTCCTTTCCATCCTTGCTGCTAAAACCATGGTCTATCTCTCTTCTTGTCTACTGTAATCTTCCTCAATGCACCTCCCCTCCCCTCACAGTCTACCGAGGACTCTGCTGCTATGATCATCTTGCCCTTCTGCCACTCCAATCTCATTAGCTTCCTTTTCCCTCCTTGAATCATACCTTTCATTGGATTTGTCTCTCCTCCTTTATCAAATTCAAGCATCTTTCCTGAGACATTCTGCAACTTCATCTCCCTCCCCACCCCATTTATCACTTTCTCCTCATCCTAGCCTACACTGCTTCTCACTCCTTTTTTGTTTCAGTGGAGAGTCCATAGCTCTGAGGTTACAGCATTGGCTTTGTAAAGCACAGGTCATGAGCAGAGCTTGCTAAAATGCTATTTTGATGAAAAATGACATTTTGGCAGGAAATTTTTGTTAGTCAATATTTTCCAGAATTCTTTTGTCAAAAAACTGATTTTGTGTGGTTGAGTATAATGGGGTGTGTGTGTGTATTAAAATTCCAATTTTTGTCTTTTGAAAGCTAAGTCTTTTCTGAAAACTTTTTTTTTAATCAAAAAACTTTTGTAGGAAACTATGAAATTTCCCACAAAAATCAAAACTGCTACTTTTTAATCAGCTTGATCTTGAGTTCTAATTTCACTGAGGCCTTGTGAAATCTTTCCAAAGATTTAGAGCAGAAAAGTGAATTAGACAATAAGGCACTGCATTAGATGCAGGAGGACTGTATTAGTTTCCCAACTCAGCCACAGACTTCCTGTGTGACCTTGGTGAAGTCACTGAGTCTACCTTGTAAAATGGGGATAAGACTTGCCTACCTGAGAGCTGTTGCAAGGATAATCTATTAATAATTGTGAGGTGCTTGAACACTATGGTGATGAGGGCCATAGAAGAGAGATGGACTAAGTGCCCAAAACGGCACAATCTAACAACCAAGGAAGAATCCATACTGGTTAAAAAAAATCAACCTCATTTAGGAGGGAAGTTGTAAAAAATAATGTAAAAAAATACAATGAATGGAAGAAAGGAGAAGCCGATAGTAATTAATACAAATAAGAAGCTAAGAGTTGTAGAAAATTGGTAAGGGAAACAAAGGGACACAAGGAGAAATCCATGGCCAGCAGAGTTAAGGACGATAACAAGGACAATAAGGATTTTAAAAAGTATATAAAGAACAAAAAGTATCCTAAAAAGGATATTGATCCACTACTAGATGGATATAATAGAATTATCAATAATAATGCAGAAAAGGCAGACCTGTTCAATAAATAGTTCTTTTCTGTATTTGGGAAAAAACAGATGATCTAGTTATATCTTACGATAACATTTTCCATTCTGCTAGTATCATAAGAGGCTGTTAAACAGCAGCTACAAAAGTTAGACATTTATAAATCAGCAAGTCCAGATAACTTGCATCCAAGAGTTTTAAAAAGACTGGCTAAGGAGCTTGCTGGACTATTAATGTTGATTTTCAATAAATCTTGCATGACTGGGGAAGTTCCAGATGATTGGATGAAGGATAATGTTCTGCCAATATTTAAAAAGTGTAAGTGGGATGACATGGGTAATTATACGCCTGTCAGTATGAGTCCTATTAATCACACAACAACTACAAGTTTCTAGATCAAATAGAAGTAATATCTGCTCTTCTCTGTTTGTACTTGCTCTCTGCTTTGCACCTTCCTTCATGCTGCTGCTTATGCCTAGAATGGTTTGTCTCCTTCCCCTCATTACTCTCCTCCTTCAGTCCCTTCCATACA
Source organism: Emydura macquarii macquarii (assembly GCF_026122565.2). Taxonomy (NCBI): domain Eukaryota; kingdom Metazoa; phylum Chordata; order Testudines; family Chelidae; genus Emydura; species Emydura macquarii. The sequence continues at coordinate 11,782,776 of NW_027130520.1, read as the reverse complement.
ATGAACTTTTGTATGATCTTCCTTCACTGATCTTCTTGCCATCTGTGTGACGGGGCAGGAAACTGGTACTGTGTCTCCATGCCTTTTGTTGTTGAACTCGTGTGCCATGCATTTGTCTAAATTGAACTGTGAATTCTTCAGAGCAGAGACATTGGAAGAAATTCTGGCCCCACTGAAATCAAATCAATCAATCAAATCAATCAAAACTCCCATTGATTTCAGTGGGGGCAGAATGTTACCCCTTATTCTCAAGTACTTTGTAAAGCATTGTAATGACTAGTAATAGACTTGAGTAACTTTACTGACATGAATATGTTAATTAGTCCCCTTGGGAATATCAACATGAGTGAAGTTACTTGCTTGTAAAATACACTCAATATATTATGTAGATTGTAAACTCCATTGGTCGTGGATACCTGAGAAATAATTTAGGTGGACTGGAGCAGGGATGGTGTCTTTGTCTTGTAGAATGGCAAGCACATTGTAAAATAAAATCAGAGAAAAGACTTTCTTTTATTTGCATAGGTCCTTGAATTTTGTTTAACCATCACATCAACAGAAGCTCAGCATGGAAAATGAAGGGAGCATGGATTAGATTTAATAAATCAAATGTAGTCTTGTTTAAATTGTCTCAGATTTAGGGATATTCTATAGCGTACACTAATGTTATGAACTGTGCCCCTTTCCAGCTTCTTAGTAGATAAGAACTACTTCATATTTTATTAGAACAATTTGGCTCCTGACATGAACCTGAGACCCATTAATCCTATAATATAGTGGATAGAATTGGAAAAATACAGGATGCAAATATGTTCTTCATTATGCACTTTAATCCTAACCAGATATACAGTGTGCATTCTATAATATGGTAGTCAGAATGTAGTAAGCAACTAGCAAATTGTTGACAAGGTTCATCTGCTATTCATTTATTCAGAAATCATGAGCAAAAAGTCTTAAGAAATTTCAACTGTTTAATATTATGCATTGATGCCTATTGCCACTTGCAGAACATACCTTAAACAGAAAGGGCTAGAGAGTTCATTGCCTTCAGTTTCAATATGGATATAGAACTCAGAAGTGAGACAAGGTGTAAGTTTATGTAAAGCAACTCTGCAATGATTCTTGCAGAAGAAAAGGAGACTCAGAATGTTGGGGCTTCTCTATTTGATAGTAAAACTAATTGCAAAAACACCCAATCAGTGAAGTATTAAATATTTCAGGCTCTCTTCCTATCCAGCCATGAAGTATTGAATTTGAGATCAGATGTCTTTCTAAAAGAGATGCTCTAGTTCATCCACAAGTCATTCAGCTCAATAGTGCTCACATATGAAGTAGAGAAGAATAAGTCCCTTCACTGCAAGGATTATGGCATGAAATTCCATGGCATTTACTATGCAGGAGGTTACAGGAGATGACCATAGCAGTCTTTCTGGGTTTAAATTCTATAAAATAGTCAACTGGCAAACTGGCAACTGGCCTGCTTAAAAGTAAATAGATACTTTAAAAATACCATGTTGCTTGTAGTAGATTGATGTAACAAATTCACTGAGAGAAGCTGCTTTGTCTGTTTTATTTAATATAAAAAAGTTAGTAAACCTGAACACCAATGGCCTGATCCGGAAGGCACTTTGCATATAAGTAATTTTACTCTCGTGACTAGTCCCATCCAGGCAACGAAAATCAATTTACATGAAGTTATGTGCAGAGTATTTTTAGATCAGGGTTTCTCAAAACGTTGAATTGCAAATGGGGTAGTTTGTTCTAGCTAAACCCAAATCGTGTGTATCACTTTTATCTGCAAGTCATAGTACTTATTAATAGAGAGTAGCATAGTCTGCAGAGATGGAACATGAATGGAGTTTACCTTGAATACAATTTTCCCATTCTATGCTCACTATATTTCTGTTGTATTGTCACAGTGACAAGGCATTAGATGTCATAAACTTTGTCAAAGTCAAATATTTGCAAATTACCTCTAAAATGAATGGCAAATGCCTCCCTTTTTAAAGTCAGTGGAAGTTATGTCTGAGTAAGGATTATGGAATAGAGCCCATTGTACTTTGCTGAGTTTCTCACTGTCCAAGGTGACTGCTGTTTAAATTTTGTGGGGGAAGCTACTGTTTTTTTGGAGGGGGGAGTTTGTTTTTTCATTCCTGGGTTCGGCTTTGTGGTCTTCAAGACCTGGCTTTCATGATGGACAGAGTCCCAAATATATTTGAATAGATGGAAATAAGTAATCTTTCTGAACTGCACAGTCATGACATTCTGTTGGGATAACCTAATGCAATATCGCTATATAATAATGTATCAATGTCCTTGCAGCTTGATAGTGTTCCACCATGTCACTCTTTTTTTCTTCTTGGAAGACAAGAGAGCGGAAATGGCAGTCCTATGATATCAGTAGGAATGAGTAGGAATTCCTTTGCGTAACTTATTGATGCAAGGAAAAAATGAAGATTTAGCTTGGATTAGACATACTGAAAACTTAAGTTTTAACAGATTTAAAGGCAAGACAGTCTAGAAGACATTCCTGAGGAAGGTTGGAATTTTCATTATGTCATTTTAAATTTACAGAGTTCTTAAAAATAAACTTTTACAGAATTATATGTTTTAAATTTTTTTCTCATATAAAATTTAAGATGGGATTTTATAGGGAATACAATAACTACCTGCAATGGCTTTGCTATGTGTTTCCTAGAATATGGTATGAGGAATGTAGAGAGGAAATAAGCATATAAGATTATTTGAGCAGCAGATACTGCATGGTACTCTTCTCTCTCTTGCTTCTACAAGTGAAGTGGTTTATGCATAAATGAGATATGCATATCTAGGCATTTGCATATTTCAGTATCTTAAGTCCTAGCAGCTCACCTTATCTTGGCTTTCCCCATAAATACCAAGGATGTGCTTCCTCAAACAAACATTTTATGTGTGGCTGAATCTTCCTCCATTGAAAGTTAAATTGTGCAGATTTGTTGCATGCTCCCATCTGGGAGGAGAGTGGCCTGTCAGAGTTGTGAAGTCTGGGATCCACATGGGGCAAGTGTAGATCACTGGCATCAAGTGTACTTGGGATCTTGCTTCCATCTCCTTGTGTTGTGCCATGGAAGACTCTATCCCATGTATGAAAATCTCACCTTCCACAGTGTATAAAGAGAGTGGATGGCATGAATCTTCCAGCAGCAGTGATTTAAATGCTTTAGGGATTGTAATCAAATGGCCTTAAAAGGAAATGCATCATAAAATGGCTGTTCCCCTGATGACTGCCCTCACCAAACCCCCCACTATCACAAAGAGCTTCGTTCCATTCCATCAGTGACTGAGGTGAAGGAGGAAGGGGAATGTGCTTGTGTAGCCCTACTCTTTACCTCAATATGGTTCTCACTGAACCACCTCTTTGGGATTTCTACCTCTTTGTGGAGACTAAGAGCATATGGTCTTCTGTGAAACTGAGCAGAGGTGACCAGTAGAGCTGGTGGGAAAATGTGTTCATTTCTCTGGAAAATTGTGACCAAAATGGAGGGAAAAATGTTCTATTTTTATAATAGAAAATTGAAATTTTCTGCTTAAAGCAGACATTTTTCACAAAAAAATTAATTTAGTCAAAAAACAATTCTTCATCGAAACAGTTTCCATAGAAAAAATTCAACCAGTCCTTGTGAATAGCCACTAGTTGGGTGGTCTGCCATTTTGGAGTGCATGTTTTATTGATTCTGAGAGATATTAGTCAAAGGCTACATAGAAATGTCCTAGCAAGATGTGCACAGATTCAGAAAATGTTCTTGCATTTGAAGTGGTTTAGCAAAATTCATTTGTCCATTAAATCAAGAATTGTGCTTAGGCTCCAGGACCCGATGGCCCACATAATGTGCACCCTGGATTCTAGAAGTCATGTGTAAACTGTTTAATCACTTTCAGCTTTGTTATAACAAATACTTGGAAACTTGATTTAATATCTAGCAGCACGAATAGCTACATCACTTGAGTTAACTCAAAATGAGGCAGTGCTGTAGGTTTTCCCATTATTGTTCTTAAAAAATGAGATTAGCCAGTAAAATTATTTAGATTTCTTTAAATTCTGTTGCTGCTACTGTTATAAACTCCTATTCCCTGTTGGCTTCCTTTTGTCTGTTTTGCATTGTTTTCTTTGAACAAAAGCCAGTCATCTTTTGGCAAGTGTAGAGGGGTGTCGGTCATTCTTCCCCCTCTGGGTCGGAGGGAGGCCACACTGCCTCACTCGATCACTGCCTACTGACAGGGGGTGAGCCAATCGGCAGCTAAGGGGGGTGGGACCTGGCTCTCAGGCAGGGCAGGGCAAGCACATAATCTTGGAAGCTCTGGTCCTCCAGCAGGGAGGAGCAACTAAGCAGTCTCTAGCCCCTGGCCCTCAGGCATGGCGGGGCAGGCAGGCAGTCTCCAGCTCTCGGCCTTCAGGCAGGGCAGCAATGGAGGAAGCAGTCTCTAGCCCCCAACCATCAGGCAGGGTGGCAAGAGAATAGTCTCTAGCTCCTAGTAGGAGTTTGAGCACCTCTGCAGTCTAGGGCTCAGATAGCGATTTGAGCACCAAAGCAGTTTTTGGCTCAGGTAAGGGAGGCAGGAGGGGTAGGAGGATGCGGGCCTGCCTGACTCCACCATGTCCCAAACCAGGGCCCTAGCAATGGGGGTGAGGGGAGTGTCCCACCACTGGGTCAGCAGGGAATCCAGCTGCAAAGTGCTGACTGGGTTGTTGGCCCCAACGCAGCCAAATTGCAGTTGGCTGTCCCTGGGCTACTTCCTACCCTATCCTCAGAGTGTACCTGGGTCCACGTGGCATCTTCAGTTACCCTGGGGTAGGTGGACAGAGACAATCCCTGCGGTTCCCCTGCAGGCAGACTCCCCAGCAGGCCAGGTGTCTCTGGGCGCATCAGCAACAACAGAAGCCTGGGTCCATGGAGTGTCCTTGGTTACCATGGGGTAGATCATGAGTGGCATTCCCGGTGGTTCCCCTGCAGGCACAGACTCCTCAGCAGGCAGGGCAGCTCTGGGCACGTTAACAAAGACAGCAGCCAGGAGCGAACCAGATGCATCTGTCTCCCTTGTTGTCTCAGCCCTAACTGAGCTGGAGGTCCTGCCTTTTATACGTCCTGTGCTGCCCACCCACTTCCGGTGGGAGGGGTGAGGTTGATCTAGTTCTGCCCACTTGGGTAGGAGAGTGGCTCATTCCCCTCTGGCCTGGAGGGAAGCCACACTGCCTCCCTACACTCTCCCCCCTCAAGTCTGGCTCCCAGTCCTGGGGGTTATTGTCTTCCAGCTCCCCTTGGTGGGACAGAAAGTCGGCATTGGCCTGGTCTTTGCCCACTCAGTGCCAGACAATGATGGAGTAGGGCTGCAGGGCGAGATACCAGCGCATGAATCTGGCATTGGTATTCTTCATCAAGTTCAGCCATTTCAGGAGGCATGGTCAGTAATCAGCATGAAGGGTGCCCTGAGAAGGTAATACCTGAGAGTGTTGGCATCCCACCTGACAGCCCACTTTCTCAATGACTGAGTAATGTCATCAATGGGAAATAACTTCTGGCTGATACAGAGGATGGGGTGGTCTTCCCCATGGACTTCCTGAGAAAGGATGGCCTCGAGTCCTGTCTCCGAGGCATCCGTTTGAAGGATGAAGTCCTGAATGAGGTCAGGACTGTACAGCACTCCTTGCATTAATTGCTCCAGTGTAAATGCGGTGGACTGTCTTTAGTTAGGAGGTCAATTATGGGGGTCGCAATAGTGGCAAACTGCGGGATGAACCGCCTGTAGTAGCCGGTTAAACTCAGAAACTGGCGTAGCTGTCGTTTCATGGTGGGCAGGCTTTCAAGGCCTGGACTTTCCCGACAATCGGGCGTACCTGCCCCCGACTCAACGTGTACCCCAAATAGGTTGTCTCTTGCCATCCTATCCAACACTTCTTGGGGTTAGCTGTTAGGCTGGCCTCTCACAAGGTCTGCAAACCTGCTGCCACCGGTTAAGATGGTCTTCCCAGTGCTGGCTGTAAATGACTAGGTCATCAAGGTATGCGGTGGCGTAGTCCTTGTGCTCCTGAAGAAGGCAGTCCATGAGCCTCTGGAACATCATGGGGGCCCCATGGAGGCCGAAGAGCATCCGAGTGAACTGATAGAGCACAGTGCGAGTGGCAAATGCTATATTTTCTTTGGATCTGGGACTGAGGGGGATTTGCCAATACCCCTGGGTGAGGTCGAGGGTAGTGATAAAGTGGGCCTCCCCCACGCTGTCGCGGAGCTCATCTTCTTGGGGCATTGGGTAGGTATTGAACTTGGAGATAGCGTTTATCTGCTGGAAGTTGAGGCAAAAGCATTGCATCCCATCAGGTTTAGGCACCAACAACACAGGACTGCGCCACTCACTCTGGGATGGCTCCATGACTCCTAGCTCTAGCTTGGCCCACACCTCCTCCTCGATTACCTTCTGCATTCTCCATGGGAGGGGTCGGGTCATCTCCTGGACCACCAACCCCGGGTCGGTTTGGTTGATATGGTGGACCAGCGTGGTTTGTCCCAGCTGGGCATTGAAAGTCTTTGGGAAGGCATTAAGTAGGCACTGGGCCTGTTTCAGTTGCTCTTCGGTGAGAGTGTCACTGAGTTGCAATTTCATGGGTTTTCTGCCTCTGGGACCCAGGGTCCCAGCTCTGGTTCTGGAGGGTACAAGGTGATCAGTAGACTCTCCTGTTCTTGCCATGGCTTCAGGAGGTTGACTGGTACTGTTGCTTTTTCTTTGCCAGTCTTGCTGGCGAATCTCGTATGTTATCAGTCCTATTTTTCGGATGACCTCATATGGCCTCTGCCAATGGGCCAGTAGTTTAGACTCTGTTGAGGGCAACAGGAGCAGGACCCAATTGCCTGGTTCAGAGGTTGGGGATTGTGCTTCCCAGTTATAGGTCTGCTCTTGAGCTCCTTTAGCAGTCTTCAGGTTCTCCCTCACCAGGGCTCCTGCCTGGGCTAACTGCTCCAGTCGTTGGAGGACATACTGCAGGAGTCCCTGGGCTGGGGACGGTGAGTGTTCCCACATCAGGTCCAGTAGCCCTGGACATCCATAAAGTATTTCAAACAGGGAAAACTTTTTGTTGAGGACTGGGGCACCTCCCTGATCACCAGCAACAGGGGCAGAAGCAGCTGATCCCATTGACGTAGCTCCTGCTGAGGTAATTTGCGCAGCACCCCTTCAGAGTCCGATTAAAACGTTCGACGAGTCCGTCAGTTTGGAGATGGTAGACTGACGTGCACAGTTATTTAATTCCCAGGAGTCCACACACCTGCTGGAGCAGCTGGGAGGTAAAGTTGCTGCCCTGTTCAGTAAGTATTTCTCATGGTATACCAACTCAGGCAAAGATCTTTAGGAGTTCTCCTGTGATTGTCCAGGCCATGATGCTTTGCAACTGGATGGCCTCGGGGAACCTGGTAGTATAGTCCATTATAATGAGGACATACTGGAGCCCAGCGGTACTTTTTGGGGGGGGTCCCGTTAGGTCCATTGCGATCCGCTCGAAAGGAATCTCCATCACAAGCAAGGGGATCAGCAGAGCCTTTGGTACCCATTGCGTGGTTGCTAGTTGGCACTCCAGACAGGAGTTGCAGTAATTCCTGACCTCCTGGTGTCCCGGCCAAAAGAACCATGTCAGGATTCACGGTAGGGTCTTCTCATGCCCCAGGAGGCCCGCTGTGGGCACATCGTGGACCAGTTTCATCACTGCCTGACAATGACACCTGGATACCAGCAGCTGGGTCCAGGGTTCTTTGGTTCGGGGATCTTGGTCCACATGGTAGAGATGGTCATTAGTTAATTCGAAGTGGGGCCACTGGTTTGCCTGTTGAGGGACCCCTATTTTTTCATTGACTGCCACCAGCTGCTCATATGCCTGGGTAAGTGTGGGATCTTACTGTGCCGTCTGGGATCTTACCGTGCTGTCTAAGTGCCATCTGGTCCGGGCTAAAGTCTGCTGTCGGCATGCACTGCCAGGGGATCCCTAGTTTCCTCCCCATGGCTGTTGGTGTCAGCACTTTCTTTCAAGTCAGGCCCATCTTCAGGGCTGTTCATCTCCAGGGCCACTGAGGCCCGAGGATTTTCCAGGTTTGTGATGTCCAAGACTTCCGCGAAGTCCAGCCAGTCCTGTCCCAGGACCATGGGGTAGACAAGCCTAGGTGATAGCCCCACCGTCATCATGTGGGTCACCTGCTCATGGGCAGGAGGATGCAGGCGATGGGATATGGTTTCACATCCCCGTGGATGCATTGGAGCCTTATTTTCCCCTGCGCTGGCTTGGGGCCCGGGATGAGCTCCCGAAAGACAAAGGTCTGTCCACATCCCAAATTGATTAGGCCAGTGACCAGTATCTGCCCCAGCTCCTTGGGGATTGTGAGCTTCATGGCAGCCAGACAGTGGTCCTGGGACTCACCTGTATATCCAAGGCAGATGGAACTGTTTAGGATTGGGCTCTGAAACTGGAGTCTTCCAGGTGGGGCGTCTGCAGCCCTGGGTCCAGTCTCTGTGAGGTCTCTGTCTCGGGGCTTGAGGGGTGTGGTTTGGGCGCTGAGACTCTCCTCGGCCTGGGGATTGCAACTCCGGTGGTATGGGTGGGGCTAGGAGGGCAGCAATGCGGTGAGCTGACAGGCTTGCTGCTTCTGCTGCTCATGCATCTGGGGCCCCAGCTCCCAGACCAGCCGTTGCTGTTATTCATGGTTTTGGGCACCCCTGCTGGCTCCCAGTTGCTGTACCAGTTGTAGTTTTTGGAGTTGGATCGCCTGCTACTGTTGCTGGCTCTCATCCAGAAACCTAAATGAGCTTGTCCAGCTCCATCTCTCCTGTTATGGAAAAGTAAGTGAGGCTGGCACTTGGCCCCTTTTGACATGGGTTGGGTTGCTGCCCATATTCTCCATCAAATGTAGAGGGGTGTTGGTCGCTCCTCCCCCTCTGGGTGGAGGGAGGCCACATTGCCTCACTCAATCACTGCCTACTGACAGGGTGAGCCACCGGCAATTAAGAGGGGGTGAGCCCTGGCCCTCAGACAGGGCAGGATAAGTACGTAGCCTAGAGCCCCGGGCTCTCAAGCAGGGCAGGGTGCCCAGTTTAGAGCTCCTTGCCCTTGGTCTGGCCAGGGCAAGCACACAGTGTTGGAATCTCTGGCCCTCCAGCAGGGCGAAGCAGCAACATAGCCCCTGGCAGGGATTTGAGCACCACTCCAGTCTAGGGCTCAGGTAGGGATTTGAGCATCAAAGCAGTCTTTGTCTCAGGTAGGGGGGTTGCTGCTACCCAGGAGGGGTGGTGGCAGGGTAGAGGGATGCGGGCCTGCTCGACCACTGCATCCCAGCCCAGGGCCCTAGCAGTTGGGGGGAGAGTGTCCCACCACTCGGTCGGCAAGGAATCGAGCTGCAATATGGAGACCGGGGTGCAGGCCCCAACACAGCCGAATTGCAGTCAGCCTCCCCTGGGCTACTTCCTACCCTCTCCTCTGGGTGTACCTGGGTCTATGGGGCATCCTCAGTTATCCCGGTTGGTGGCCAGTGGCAGTCCTGGCAGTTCCCCTGTAGGTATAGACTCACAGACTTTAAGGTCAGAAGGGACCGATATGATTCCTCAGTGGGCAGGACGCATCAGCAAAAGCAGCTGTGTGCAAGCCAAATGCATCCATTTCCCTCAGTGTCTCAGCCCCAACTGAGCTGGAGGCCCTGCCTTTTATACTTCCTGTCTTGCCCACCCACTTCTGGTGGGAAGGGTGAGGTTGGTCTAGCTCCGCCCACTAGGGTAGAAAGGGTGGCTCCTCCCCTCTGACTCAGAGGGAGGCCACGCTACCTCACTACTGCAGGTATCTTTAGACAAACAACTGTCAGTAGGTAATTTACATTTGTACTTTGGGGTTGATGATGACTTTAATGGGTCACTAATGAACTGAGTACAAACTGTGGGCCTGCTCCTAAAAGCTCTTCTAGGCAGAGTGCTCACTGCAGAGAGCAGTCCCTTTCAAATCCTGAGGCTTTGCCCAGTTGTGAACTTTATGAGTCTGATTCTCCACTGCCTTGCCCCTGTGCAGTCGTTTGTACCTGGTGGGTGTAAAATGTTTCAATTGATGTAAATGAGTGGAGAATTCTTTTATGGTAGCAATTTATAGTCACTCTATATTCACTTTTGCACAGGTCTAAAGAGCTCACAGGGTGCTAAGGCAATGGAGAATTGGGCCTTGTTTAATATCAAGGATTTGCAGATTGGCCCTGTTATTGTAATATAATCTAGGCTGTTGTATTGCTTTAAAGATTGAAATGAGGCCCCCAAAACTCCTTAAATGTATTACAAAATTCTGGGAAGGTAAGCTATGGCTATAATGGTTATGGGTGGATGACATAGTTGTAAGATTTTTTTTTCAAGGTAAAGTAGATTTTTATATGCAGTACATTAGAGAAGGGCAAAGCAAGAATTTGTCAGAGAATTTAAAAAATACCCTATCATTACACACTTTCATTTAAACTTGAATGTGGGACTTGAAGCAGTAATGAGAAATTACTCTTTTTCATAAATGTCCATATCTGTGCAGATGTAACGATTTCAGTGTTCTATAGTTAGACCAGTAATTAGCATGATAATTGCTTGTCAAAGAATCCAACAAATCAAAAGCACAAAGAATATAGTGACTCATCTGAGGCCATGTGCAGTGTGTTATAGTTTGATAATTCCTAGTTTGTATGATTACTATACGACGCATGCAAAGTTTTGTGACTGTAGAATAGAAGTTAAACATAAGAGCTGTTTTCCAAGGGTAAAAGGTCTGTTTCTCGAATGCAAGTTTATGTTGATTAATGCTGGGACAATCTCACTTCTGTTCCTATTCATAATGAAACCAGCCGTTCCAAAACTGGAAGGAAAAAGCTGCAGATTTTGTACTTAGCAACTTAGCATAAGCATGGTCACCTTAACTCTAAATAATTGACTGGGAATCTTACTTTCACCATAGAATAGCATAATTCTACACAGATTATTTAAGACTGGTAGTAATATTTTTATGTTCTCTTATGATATCATGTGGGCTGGTGCTAACATATGCAGCCTGGGGCTCAAACTCTATCCTAATTCGTAGCTGGATTCATAGATGTTGGCTGTCTGAAGAGCTCACAGCGTATCACTTGTTTACATTATCTCAAGTGATTTGCATGCTTTCACACTATATAGTGTTTCTCAATTTGGGCTTCTGTGACTGTTGCTGAAATATGAAAAGGCTGTGTGCCCCAACATGGAGGGTCCTTTTCTCATCACACCCCATACACCTTCCTGAGGTGAACAGTTTGTTTCCCTCTAGTGGCTGGTCCACATATGAAAAACAGCTACCAATTATTGAACTCCTTTAGCTCCGGTGATAGCGATTCATGCTTTTAGTGCTAAAGGTCCCACATTCTAACCCCACTGTCAGCCTAAGTGAAGTGGGTTATACAGATTTGGGGTTAGGGGAGAGATTTTCAAATACTCAAGGAAATTAGACCCTCAACCAACTCTCTCAAAACTGCTCCATGTTCACTTTAACCTTCCCATAATATCAGCTAATAGTGCGGGACTGACTAAAGACAGGCAGGGCTTTGTCCCACAGTCCACGCAGGAAGCATTTCCCCATGTGTTGCCTTTTCAGAGTTTCTTAGCTTTCCTTATTAATGGTTATTTATTTTTACAGCACCATAAATGGGTATGGTGTTTTCAAGAAGATAATGACTTGGGCCCTGATTCTGCAAACACAGCAGACAAGTAACTTTGTCCTTGCCTCTTGGAACTTACAATCCATGGGCCCAATCCTGAAATGAGGTCTGCCTGGGGGCACCCCTGATCCCACCTGAGCTCCTTTGACTGCAATGCCTGCCTGAATCTCCCTGCAGGATTGAGGCCTAAATAATTAAATTAGGAGACCAAAAATGTGGTGGGGAAAGGAGGTCAGTGTAGACAACTAGGCACTGAGGACACTCTGGATTTACACTGATGTAAGTGGGATCAGAATTTAGAATTTGTAGGGGAGAACTGGGTGGAAGGAGAGTGAGGAAAGTAGATCTGTTGACTTGATTAGTTTCACATCTTTGTCAGTTTCTTTCTTTTTTTTTTTTTTTTTAATGTGTAAAATAAAATTATTTATTTGGATTATAGTTGAGAGGCCTCATGGAAGGTGTAGGGCCGCGTGTTAAGGAAGGCTTTAAAAATCAGAGAGGATAACAACTGGCACACAAGGACAGGGAAACTGTTCCAGGTGTAAGGAGAATTATAGGTGAGGCACCTCTACCTCAAGTTTTAGAGCAGTTAGAAAGTAGGCTTTTAACTATAATCAATGACTAGGTTATATGACTCTTAGATTTCTTTCATATTTCTGTTAATTTTGCTGAATTGTAACTTTCTAACAAGTACATTTTTGGAGAGAGTTTTAATTTATAGGTGCTGATGACAGAGCTTGTGCATCTTATAAAGCACATGCAATGTTTAGAATTTTAGTAATTGGTGGTAGAGGTTACAATCCATTTTTTTAAATAAGTAGCATAATACAACCATTCAGAATTGCACCACAAAAAAGGAAGATTTTTAATGGACTCCCTATGTATGCTCTTAGAACTGGTTGAGTAAAACTTTGCTATACCACATAATGGTAAACCCTCAGTGCTAGAACATCTTTGGGGTCTTTTTAAGTACCTTCTTTATAGATAGCCTTCTGATAAAGATTAATTCAATAATGGATTCAAACCAGCAGTTTATATTCGTATAGTAAGTGGGCAGACATTGGCTGTCTTGTAATTTAAATCTCTGGAAATTGAAATGAAATGTCCATTCTCCTTCAAGAAGAATCATTTTAAACACCAGAAAGCAACTCCTCAAATACAGTGCCACTTACATTTTAAAGTCATTGTTTGAAACACTTCACAGTGCCTCAACTTCAGAATAAAATGTTGCTCGTATGTGTATTGTGTGTGTGTGTGTAATGTGTGTATATATAGTATTCAATCTTCCTGTATCAAATGTGCTTCATTTTAAATTGTACCTTTACTGCTCTAGATAGCACTGATTATTAACTATTGGCACTTGCCTTAGTTTTTCACAGAATTACTTTTATTTTGGACTTACTTGACATTATTGCTTTGTGATTTTTAAAAATGGGTGCCTAAAGTTGGGCTCCTAGAGCCATATATAGGCTTGTTTAGTCCGCAGAAGAGAAGACTGAGGGGGATTTGATAGCGATCTTCAACTACCTGAAGTAGGATTCCAGGGAGAATGGAGCTAGGCTGTTTTCAGTGGTAGCAAATGACAGAACAAGGAGAAATGGTCTCAAGTTGTTGTGTGGGGGAGGTCTAGGTTGGATATTAGGAAAAACTTTTTCACTAGGAGGATGGTGAAGCACTGGAATAGATTACCTAGGGAGGTGGTGGAATCTCCATCCTTAGAGGTCTTTAAGGCCCAGCTTGATAAAGCCCTGAATGGGATGATTTAGTTTGGGTGACCTCCTGAGGTCCCTTCCAATCCTAATGTTCTATGATTATATGATAAAAGCCCCAATATAAATAGTTTGATTTTCAAAATTGCCAAATGTTGGGAGAGTGACTGAACCAACTGAACCTTTTGGTTTGCTTGACTAATCTGAAGTGAGGTACAGTAGCAGAGTTATAACCTGTAAGCACAGCAGCTACATGCACAGGCCTGGCCTACACAGTTCTATCAAACTTTTAGGTTCTTCTTTGAGTGCTTGATTATGTCGCTTCCATTGCAGGTTCCTTAGCAGTTCCTGAAGCAGTTCCTGTAGCAGTTCCTGTAGGGCCGGCTTTGACATTCCTTGGAGTCCTGCGCACATGCCGCAGTATATTACACACCACTGGCCCTACGCCCTCTCAGTTTCTTATTTCCGCCACTGACGTTTACTGGAACTGTGTCTTGCTTGCTACTGCAAGTGCCTCTTAGCAACTTAGTGTTAAGTGTTCCCTTAAGTAGTTGTTGAATAGTTAGTGTTTTGTTAGTTGATAGTGTAAATAGTTTAGTAGATAAGGAAGTCCCCTTAGGGACCTCCACCCGGCAGCGGGGCATGCCCTGATCTCCGGGTTTCAAACCGTGTAAGTCCTGCAGCAAGCTCTTCCCGCTTTGCGACCCGCACAACAGTTATCTGAAGTGCCTGGGGGAGTTGCACAGGAAGGACAAGTGCCAGATCTGTAAGGTGTTCAGATCACTGATGCAGAAAGAGTGGGAAATTCATCCGAAGGCGTTATTGATGGAGGCTGCCCTGAGACTGGGGACCCCCGATGGAACCCCCCAGTGGCTGCACCACTCTCCGGAGCTCCAACATGCCTCTCCATGGGCCAGATCACTGCGGAGAAAGTCGCCACCCTTGAGGCATCCATTTCCGAGGTTACGCTCCTGGTCACCGAGAAGGTCACTGGAGGCAGAGCGCCGGTATTGGAGGAGTTCAGTGGCATCGGCACAGTGGCCAGTACTGAAGATCTCGGTCCCAGCAGGACGACGGCATCGGTTGCGCTCCAGATTGAGCAGGTGTTCGCCATCGGGGAGCCACCATCTTGGAGGAAGGCATGACGGTGGCCAGGACTGCCTTACAGGCATCCTCACATGCGGCTGACTCGATTGCGAGGTCCATGGCCTCCGTGATCTCCATGCGCTGGTACTTGTGGCTGCAGTCGTCCAGTCTTTCCCAGGAGGTGCAACAATCCATCCAAGACCTGTCGTTCGATAGAAGTGCACTCTTCTCGGAGTAGACCGATAGCAAGCTCCACAGGCTGAAAGACTCGAGAGCAATGTTGTGCTCGTTGGGTCTCTACATGCCACAGGCGGCGAGAAGGCAGTTCTGCCCGCAGCAGCCTAGGTTCCAATCTCAGCGCTTTGGGATGTACAGAAGGAGGGATAGAGATGCAGCACTGGCTGGCCCCTCCTTCTTCCTTGGCCCCTCCCGACACTTGGACGGACAGCGCCAAATCATTTTGATGGTGCGCCCGAGGATGGCCTTCCAGTCTTGAGTCAGGATCCTATGTCCCCGTTATTCCTAAACCAACTTGTCCCCTTCCTCCTGGCATGTACCCGTGTAACATTGGATTTTGGGGTTCTGGGCACCAGTGCAGTGGTTAATACCCTTCAATTCTCTTCCCCCCCTTCACACACTTCCCTGTCCCCGTCCCTCTTCAGGGACCCCTCTCAAGAGCAACTTCTCCTTCAGGAAGTGAGGAACCTTATTACACTGAGAGCTGTGGAGGAGGTTCCACTGGACATGAAGGGACGGGGTTTTTATTCCCGTTATTTCCTCATTCCCAAAGTAAAAGGGGGATTCAGGCCCATTTTGGACCTGCAGGGCCTAAACAAGATACATCAAAAGGCTGAAGTTCTGTATGGTTTCCCTAGCCTCCCTCATTCTCTCATTGGAGCCAGGAGACTGGTATAACACCCTCAATCTGAAGGACGCATATTTTCATATCTCAATATTCCTGGGACACAAGCATTTCCTCCAGTTCATGGTGGGAGGCTCCCACTACCATTTACGGCCCTCCCCTTTGGCCCGTTTTCTGCCCCAAGGGTATTTACAAAATGCATGGTAATGATGGCCGCGTACCTCAGGCACCGAGGGGTGTAGATTTACCCATATCTCGACGACTGGCTGATCAGAGGCAAGTCGTGGGCCCAGGTTCAAACCAGTTGTGACCTGTCCGTGCCCAGGGCAGCCACCTGAAAATGCCAAGGTCAGGGCAGGCTGTAAATGGAGAGCAGATTCTCTCAACACTGGTGGGTGGCACTGAAGCCAGACTTCCCAACTAGCCACAAACTGCACTTCTGAATCCCCACAGAAGCCAGTATACAAATACACACAGCCCCCTTTACTGCATTTCAGCTCCAGGCTCCCAAATCAGCACTAGATCCAGTAAAGAGACCAGTTATTTAAACTCTATGCTCTTTACTAAAAAGGTTCCCTCTGACCCCAAGGGGTCAGTCACAGTACCAGTTCAATATAAGTTTGGATCTTACCTAAAATACCACGCTACCAGCCAATCCTTTAGTAACTAAAACTAAAGGTTTATTGTAAAAAGAAATAAATAAACCATAAGAGAAATGTTAAAGGATTAGAGCAAATCAGATACATACAAATGATTGAAAGTCCATATACATCAGGTTTCTAGAAGAAATGTGGAGTTGCAGGCTTGTATAGTCTCCTCTAGTATACATCCAGTACCTGGATGGGCCTCAATCCTTTGTTACACAGCTTCAGTTGCAGATGACTTGATCCAGAGGTAGGTAGGTGGCTGAAGCTCAGGATAGAAGGCCAAATGGTTTCTGTGGTTTGCTCTTATATACCCTCTGTTCCTGGCCATGCGGCCTTGTGGAATTTCACAGGAACCAAAATGGAGTCCAGAGTCACATGAGCAGGTTCTGGTGACTTATTAGTGATGCTGGCTTCTCCCCCTGGGCCCCTTGCACCTGGGAATGTCTTAATGGGCCATTAAGCAGGCTATTGTCCTGCAGCCATCCTGTCTGGGGTGTTGCCCAGGCAGCACAATTTGAAATACAGATATCTCAAATATATCTATAACTTCCATTTCACATAGTACACATGAACATGAGTATTATCATCTGACTTAGCATATTACAACCTTTCTAACAGTGCCTGACATGGCACATCTCACATGAATTATTATGATTTTGACATACTTATGTCAAACAATATAACAAATGCTCTCCCCCGCATCTACCCAGCATGACACCAGTCTGGGCTTAGTTTGGGCCACCTGCAGCCATCTGGGCCCGGTGGTGAACAAACAAAAATCCACTTTGACGCCAGTGTAGAGAATGCAATGTGTCGGTGCTGTTCTCGACTCAGTGCGGGCCAGGGCTTTTCTGCCACAGGCACGATTCGAGGACATGTCTAACCTGATATGGGGCCTAAGGGCCTCTCCCCTTACGACAGTATGGGCTTGTCTGAAGTTGCTGGGCCATATGGCAGCATGCACCTACGTGCTGCATTATGCATGTCTGAAACTCAGGCTGCTCCAGCTATGGATGGCCTCTGTGTATGCCCTGAGCAGGCATCCCTTGGATAAGATAGCAGGAAATCATCCACCAGGGCATCATATCTAGCCAAGTGGAAGAGGTTCACATGCTGGGCTGTGGCCCAGGCGGTTACACACCACCCGGCATTGATCCAGACGGTGTTAGATTACCTGCTGCACCTTAAACTCCAGGGCCTAGCACTATCTCATTGAAAGTGCACCTGGCTGCCATTTCAGCTTTCCATCCTCCGATTCAAGGGAGGTTAGTCTTCTCTCACGCCATGGCGGTGAGGTTCCTGAAGGGCATAGAGAGAGGCTTTACCCCCAGGTCAGGGATCCGTTAACCTCCTGGGACATAAACCTAGTCCTCTCCAGGCTCACGGGGCACCATTCGAGCCGCTAGCTATCTGCCCCCTTTTGCTGATGTCATGGAAGGTATCCTTTCTAGTTGCTAACACCTCGGCTAGGAGAGTATCTGAGATCAGGGCACTTATCTCGGAGCTGCCGTACATGGCCTTTTATAATGACAAGGTACAGCTGAGGCTCCACCTGGCTTCTTGCCCAAGGTGGTGTCACAATTCGATGCCAGCCAGAACATCTTCCTGCCGGTATTCTTCCCGAAGCCGCATGCTTCAGAGTAGGAACAGAGGTGGCACACGTTGGACTATGTAGAGCCCTGGCTTTTTACGTAGAAAGGCCAAGACCATTTTGTAAGTCCATGCAGCTGTTTGTAGCGGTGGCTGACAGGATGAAGGGCTTACCTATCTGATTGCAGCGGATCTCCTCTTGGATAACCTCTTGTATAAGGTTCTGCTACGAGCAGGCGAAAGTTCCCCTTCTGGGAAATGTCACGGACCACTCTACTAAAGCACAGGCCTCTTCCACAGCATTCCTGGCGCGAGTACCTGTTCAGGACATATGCAAAGCCGCTACATGGTCATCAGTGCACACCTTTACATCCCACTATGCCATCATCCAGCAGGCAGGGGACGCTGCAGCTTTGGCAGAGCGGTGCTGCAATCAACCAAGCTGTGAACTCCGAACCTGCCTCCAAGGTACTGCTTGTGAGTCACCTGCAATGGAATCGACTTGAGCAAGCACTTGAAGAAGAAAAGACGGTTACTCACCTTGTAACTGTTGTTCTTTGAGATGTTTTGCTCATGTGCATCCCATGACCTGCCCTCCTTCCCCACTGTTGGAGTAGGACTGGTGGTACCTAATATGTCTCAGCATGTGTACTGGATTCCAGGGGGCACTGAAGCCAGCCGTCTGGGAACTGCGAAGGGGAAAAAAGTTCTGGTAACTGTGCACGGGGTCGCTCATGCAACTGCAATGGACAGGAGCAACACATCTCGAAGAACAACAATTACAAGATGAGTAACCATCTTTTCTGAGCCTATCTGGACAGTGTGTATGAATCTGAACTATGGAGCAGTATTAAGAACATCCACAGGAGAAGCTGCAGAAAACAGTACCAGAGCCTGGAGTCTGGACCTCTGGACTGTCTGCTCATGGGCACAAATGGACCACTAATGAAACAGGCTTGTTTTGGAGGCAAATAAAGGGGACAACTTTGTTTAAAAAATTAAATCTTGATTAAAAATTGTATGTGATGGAGAATCCACCAGGACCCTTAGTAAATTGTCCCAATGGTTAATTACCTTCACTGTTAAAAATGTATGCCTTATTTCCAGTCTGAATTTAGCTAGCTTCAGCTTCTAGCCATTGGATCATGTCATTAATAGGGCACAGGCAGGAACCTGCTGCTCCAGTCTTTCACTAGATCTATTAAACCTACTAGTGCACTTAGAAGGGGTGAGGGGATTTGAGGAGGGTATCACAAGCACTGCTGAAATACGAAGACCTTCATTAAGGTCATATGGCCATACTGGGAGGGTCAAAATAATAATAAAAAAAAAATAAAGTTTTTTCATCCCAAATGGCCTATTTCTAAACTGACACTTTGTGTGAAGAATGGTTGATGTTACAAAAACTTTTTGGGGGTTTTGTAACATTTTCTATACATTTTTCAAATAAAAAATGTTGATCCCATGAACAGTTTAGATTTGCCCAGAAGGAAATGACTCCATTTTGAATCCTGTGATTTTTCTTTTCCATTTTTTGACCAGAACTAGTTCACGGCCTGACTGCTAAGCCCTGTGTAGCTAATTTTCCTGCCAGAATGAATAGGCTCAGTAATTCTTCATTGTCTCCGCCTCTTACAGTCCATGTGGGTATTCACACCTCCACATATGAGTGCTATTCATTGTCAACTTCCTCCCTGCTGTGTGAAGAGTTTTGAAGCTAAATTTCTCACTGTATCCTTCTTGCACCAGTACTTGTGAGGATAAATTGGCTCTTGCCTTGGTTCTAGCCTCCATCATTGTGACCAGGGCGAATCTGAAGGAGTCTATAGAGGCTGTAGTTCTGCCCCCGCTATTTGCTGTGACAGTGGCAGGGAGCTATTCTTCCTTCCTAGAAGGAGAGGAACAGCAGCTTGGGGTACCCCTTCTTGGAGTGGCAACAGGCCATCTTCACAAGAGTAGTGGGGGTAGCAGCATAAAAAGCCCCCCCCCCCCCTCCGCATTCCGAAATGTATCTGCTCAGATTGGTGTTAGGGTTCCCACAAAACAGTGGGTCTTGGCATTAATCCCCCATTGATGCATGCGGCAATTCACACCTTTAAGAATTACAGTATCAGGCTGACTCAAGCACTTATAACTGCATCAGGTCACATTTTCAAGTTTTTCTTCACCATTCAGAGGGCTGGAAACTTAGTTTTCATTAAAAAGAAAAGAAAGAGAGAGATTCTCACATCATCCCATTAATCCAGGAACCAGGGCTTTAAGAAAAAGGTCACATATTGTGAGACTCAGGATAAAATTGAAAGAGTTGGCAGCACTCTCACATCTTGCACTCAGCCCTTTGACACTCATCCCCATTTGGATGGTAGTTGGAACTAATTAACCTACGATGGCCAATCCCCACATGCATCTTCTTAGAAAGCTTCTTTGCTACTGGAGGGAGGGAATGATATAGCTGACAGACAGAAAAGGTAGATGGAGCTCTTATCTTCTCTTGGTGGGTTTTTTTGGCCTCCACTCACCATCCGCTTTAAAAGTCTAGTGATAAATTACTTAGTTGGGCCTCAGCTCACATTTAGAAATAGGATAGGCACATCGGAAACAAACATCCTTTCATTCTTTGAGATGTTGGAGTTTAATACATACTCCCAGCTACGTTGTGCACATATTTAAAACATTCTACCATCTTTATAAGACTGTTGGTTACAAATAGTTCTGAAATAACTACCATGCCTTTCAGCTATAAAGTTATATAATAATTATTCATTACATTGTCATCATTTTTATTACACTAAAAGTGAATTCCCCCAGTGAATAATGTTGTAGATGGGGTGTCCTTTGCCCCTGTTATTTCAGGGTTGTACAGTGCTGCCATATGGTTAGATCTTTGTTTTAAGAGAAATCTGATGGAGTGAGGCAACTGTTACATGAAATGCCAGTAATTAGATTAATGTTTAAATAATGTGTGGGCAAAAAACCCTTCAGCTTCCTAGCTTAATTCTTTTTTTATTATCTTCATGTAATCCGAGTAGATTCTAACTAGAAGTTCTCTGAGAATTTGAGTAGCTGTATAGCTATAATTTAGGCACAGCTATCCATACCTCTGACAATTCACCACTTCTTGTTACATATTTGGGACATAAAAGAAAAAGATGTTGGGATGATAATTTGTTTGTCAAAACTAATTCTGATTCTTCACCCCAATATTTAAAATAGAATAAAAAAATCTAAGGAGATTACACTCAACTAACAAACTACTCATAGTCTGTCACTATCCTTAGGAACTAATTTTATGTACTTGCATATATTTACATAATTATCTTCCGTTTGTTCTTTTGTTGAACTAATTAATCTTAAAAATGTACTACTATTTATACTGAACGTAAAGTGTGCAAATATAATATTAACATTCAGAGACATGTTTTTAGGCTTCAAAGTGCACTCACTTTAACTGTTTTAGTTCCAGAGCATCTGATTTAGATACTTGTGTGTTCATGTCTTATCTAAAGTGAAAGCATATTGTTTCGTACAACATGCCATGTTTTTTAATTTTATTATCTGATCCGCATGCATTTGAACTTGGGCTTCCATAACAAAGACACAGTTTGTCTGCTGATTGACCTTAACAAGAAGCTGGTGTTCTCTGGGCAACAGTGCCTCATTTCCTGTAATGTAACAGTATAGAAATACTGAAATCACACACATCCAAAAATGCACTAACACCAAAAAGCAGGGAGAGGAGGGAGGAATCCCTTTCATCATCAAAATCTAGAAATTCTGTTTTGAAGGGAAACTGCACTGAAGCATATGTCTAAATATCAGTCATTTACTCTTTTGTGGTTAATGTGTTTTAAACATAACAATAAAGAGAAAAATGAGATAAACAGAAGCTATATGGTATGAGCAGCCTGAAGTAGGACAGTAAGAATTCAGATGAATGGAATGAGTGCAATCCAGTTTCTTGTTGAATGAATAACAAAATGGAGGACTTCCAAAGCTGTTGTAAAGTAATTAACAACCATCCACATCCCCTGCCCCTGGATTTTACAATAACTTTGAAAGTTTTCTGTTTTGTCAGGCATTCATATGAAAGCGGTATTCTTTGTGCCATAACCTACATAATCACACTACTGGGAAGTATCAGCAAGGACCTGCCTATGCTCAACTATAACCAGTCAGGGGAGCTGGTTACAATTGAATCAAGTTGTAGTGCAGGCAGGATGCAAGGATGTCCCACATAATGAAGCTAAAGCCTTAGACTGTTGTGGATTTTAACCCAGTTATGGGGATATGGTTAGCATCTGAATTCAATCTTAGTCCACGTGTCCTCTACCTGAAAATGAAATCAGACTCATCTATAAAATTAAGTATGTATTTTAAAGTAATTTTGGAAAACAACATTCTCAAATGTACTTTGTTTTAAATCTGGTTCTCTTCCTTGTAAATAGGGGGCTTAGTTATTAACTAGTTACAAGTTTAACAAGAAAAAGAGTAATGTTCTTTTTGCCATGTTAAATCAAATACCAGCCTCTAACCCTGGCCCAACTGCTAGAGGAAACCTTGTGGTTACTTATATGTTTCTACTTGACTTGGTTCAGACAATGTGTGTGTGTGTTTGTGTGTGTGCATTTAACAAGGGATACCCCTTTCAAGGGGCAAAATGTCCCTGTATAATCCTCCATATTTCAAAATGTTTGACCTAGCAAAAGCACATCAAAGCTTTCATATCCTGCAAACTTTGACATTTGCAAAGATAATCCTGATCCTTTATTCATACCAATCAGCTGGCAGCATTTATTTGACAGAAATGGTAAAATACAACTTGAACATTTGTCTTTCTCCTCCAGGGTTAAAGCAGATCAATCTTTTCTATAAATAATGTTAGTGGAGATTTTGATGCTCTGATAAATTGAATTGCTTTAAAAACACTTAGATTAGAATGTTCTGCCAAGATCTTGAATCTTCATATTATGACCTTTGTGTAGTGATACTAACCTCTTTACAGTATTCTAAATGTGTGAATAAGTGACTCTGTTCTGCCTGGATCTCCATCATTTTAAGATATTTTGTTTTTAATTTTATTGATTTTGATTTTTGCATCAGCTTGTTGATTGACTTTTATCTCTTGTTTAATTTCCAAGTGGTTATTTTTTGTATAATTTTAATTGTTGATCTGTCTTACTGATTCTCATATTTGTGGCTGTAGTATTTGTTTTATAGGGCTCACAGTGTGCTAAACACTTATGTCATTTTGTTGTTAAAACGTTCTGTTATTGACTCAGAGAGGAAAGAGACAACACTGAAATATAAGAGCAGCCTAATATACTCCACACAAAATACAATCCCAAAACTATGGCAATTTCTATAAACTCTCAAAGCCCACAGCTGGGTAAAGTTTATATTCAGTAGGACTCAAGAGAACATGAATTTTTCTATCAACACTAACAGAACTTGAAAATGTGTTGAAATCTTATATGTATTGTATTTGTTTTGTCTACATGGGAAAGTGCTTCTGTGTGGTCTATGCTTTCTTGATATTCTCTAGAGCTGACCCTGTTGGTAGTGTTAATCTAAGAAGGCTTGTGAAGTGTTGTTTAGGAGCTCCAGTCTGACTTTTGTGTTTCACAGGTTTGGGAGGATTTACAGCAAATAGATTGGCTAAAACAAGAATCTTTTCTATGGGGAGCCATAATTTTATGCGTCTTTTACATCTTGCAGTATTAGTCTTTTTTTTAATAGAACAACAACAACAGAAAAGACAACTGTATAAAAGAGGGTTAGTCTTCGAGTAGTATCCCTATGGGTGCTCCAGTTCAGGTGTGAATGCACCCCATGTGCCTTCGATCAGAGATTTTAGGTAGCAGTGCTCATTAGGCCTGTGCATGCTCTCTACTCTGCCTTATGCATTGCACCAGGGGTATACAGAGCTGTGTGTGTGAACCAGCCTTGGTTTCTTTTCAGCTGCCTTGGCCCGAGATGGATCCTCAGCAGTGTCTGAGTTGCGCATACCTTAACTGCAGTTTTTCCTCATCGTTTTACTTAGCTTCATTAGTTACAGTAATAGAAGTTAGTTATAATTAGTAGTAGTTAAAAAGTTATAATGATCATTGTTCTTTCTGTGTTTTCCCTGTGGGGAACTTTAGGTTGCTGGGAGGGTATGCCTGACTTTCTTGGTTTTAAATGTTGCTTTTCATGCTGAGAGGTTATCCTGGTGAGTAACGGGCACTCCAGGTGTGTCTGTTGTCTTGGGGATTCACATGTCCCCCTAAAGAGTAATTTTTGCTTGGCCTTAAAATTGAAAGCCAGAAAGAACTGGGAGATTAAATTGCGCCTCCTTATGATGGAGAGTTCCCTTTGTCTGACTTCTGACCTAGGCCATGGGACCTTCTCTGTACACTAGTGTTTGAGCAAGTCAACCGCTTCAACCGCTTCAGTGCAACATTCCCTAGAACTTCCAGAATCCTCTCAAAAAGACTAAGAAATGGATCTCAGTTTCCGAGGTAGGGAATCTACCTCAAAGAAACCATGGTCACCAATTGAGACAACTACTTTGGTACCTGCTGGTCCTCAACTCGGTACCTATAAGGCTGCATGTTCCTCAGGTACTGTGAGCACCAGTAAACCAAAAGAATCTAAGGGTTCCAGCTCAGGAAGATCTTCAGAACCTTCAGGGGATCGAGGTGACAGAGAAAAAGACTACCTCTTCTAAGTCCATACCAGTAGAATCAGCAAGGCTCTCAGTACCTAACATTTTGGTAGTTCAGAAGACCAGACTAACAGTTAGCGGACACTCCTCAGAGCGCATAAAGTCTTCTGTACTGTCTGCTCCCTCTGTCACAATCACCTCTGCTCAGGGTTGCTGCTCATTACCAACCACCTTGTCTGTATCTCAGGAGTTTAGACGTTCAAAGAACCTTGCGTTAATAGAGATGCCTGACTCCCCTTTTGTTCAGTACCAATCTGTTCTTGGTGCTAAGGACTTCTGGGTCTCAGGACATTCACATGATAGCAACGGAGTCACGGTGCTCCACCTCTACAAAGTGATGTTGAAGATGATTATGATAGGGATTTCTCATCGGTCTCTCAAATTACACTTCACGGCTCCCCTCCTCACTCCCAGAGGAGTATTTTTCCAGAGACTTTTAAAGAGATGGAACATATTTGTGAAAGACATGCTTAAGCTCCATCCCGGTGGTATGAGCACTCTTGGGTGCCCCCACCTATACCATATGGGGCCCCTTATTGGCTGTACTGAGATCCCTGGGCAGCACACTACCAACAATTCTATAGGACCCCGAGCATCATCCCTCACCATGATAAGGGTAGACAATCCTCCCCCCGCATGCCGTCTCTCAGCCTGAACCACAATAGACCTTTCAAGGAGCAGGCAGTGAGACTGGGCAAAGAGGTTTCCCCACCAACCAACATCTCTTCTTCATTACCCACAGACAAGTGGCTTTTGGAGATCATATCAGCAAGATACTCCATCCATTTTACCTCTTTCCCTTCATACCACTCCCTTCCCTGTTCCTCTTCAAAGGAACCCCTCTCAAGAGCACCTTCTAAAGAAGGAAATAGATTCCTCCTGAACTTAGGCACTATAGAACCAGTTTCTGTACAACATGGAAGGGGTTTTATTCCAGGTACTTCCTGGTTTTAAAAAGAATGGTGGGTGGAGACCCATTCTAGATCTAAGGCTCCTCAACAGGTTTGTGACGCAAAATGGTAACACTTACAGCAATAATGCCATCATTGGATCTAGGGGACTGGTTCTCAGTCCTTGATCTACAAAATACGTATTTCCAAATAGTGACCCACCCTTCCCACAGAAGGTTCTTAGTTAAAATATAGAAAATGAAGGTTTTAAAAATTGTTATTTAGCGCCTGATTCACGAGAAGAATGAGTATGTGCAAGTACCATAATTGCATATGAAATGGGCATGTACAAATGGCCAATTAGAAGTATAGCTGGTAATGTGCAGGTTTAAATAGCTGACTTGCATGCACTCATGCATTACGATCAAGTTCTAGAGTGGAGGGCATGGTCAAAGGTCTATTAGATGTACTGAATGAGAAGTTATTTCATTTGCATATGTCTCCCTCCTGCTAAAGAAGGTATAGCTGCTTGCCGTACTCCGTCAAACAAATTTTTACTACCATTAGTTCCACAGAGTCAGCTATGGAAGGATGAGTGGGAATCTCCCTGCCACATGTTATCAAGAAGATTCTTGGTTGACAGGTCTCTCACTGTCTGATGAAAGAATTGAGTTTGGCTTTTAGGTTCCAACTTGAATTTACAGATTTGGAATTTGGAATCTTTTTGACTTACAAACTAAGCAAGTTTGAAAAAGGAAGTCAAAAGAAAAACCGGAATACAACCATGTCAGTCTGAGAATCACTTTTCTGAATATAATAACATTTTGCAAGTAGCTTTAAAAGTGTGTACAGATGCAAATAATTATAAATAGCTTTTTAAATGGTGTTAGTGTCAAAAACTTATATGAAGGGCCAAATATTATATTATTTTACATTTTCAAGGTGCTGTCCAGTCCTTCACTCTTTCCCACAGCACCCTTCTGTGAGGTGCATGTGAGGAAGCCAATTACATGACTCCTGCTTTACACTAGTGTGCAAATGAGAATGGAACTGAGCAGAGTTTGGTCTTCTCTGTTTTCTAGCTTTCTCTCAGAAAAGGTGTTTTGATCCTCTTCTATGGAGTGTATTATACTAAACTTATAATACTTAGAGATGGGAGATTTGATTTGAATGTACTTGAATCTCAACTAAAATTTCAAGCTGATCTTCTTCTTGGGTCCAAGCAAATTTAGTTAAACTTTCTGAGTTGTATACTAGTATTTCACATTTGCACACTTCTGCACTTTCTGGATTTGGCCAGTAGCTGAAGTATCAGGGTAACATAAGACAGCCTGCTCTCAGTTGGATTCCAGCCTATTGTTGATGCAAAAGAGTCTTAGATAAATTTGGATGAGCATTTTAACTTTTGGATACTTTGTGGTTTGTTTGTTTGTTTTATGACACTATCACTTTGTTGCTAGTGATATCTCTAACAAGAGTGATGTGCCAAGACTGAGATGAGCATAATTCTTCGTTCAAAGGACTAACTTGATAAAGTAATTACTTTTCGGGTCCCCAGATTGTTTTAATAGTAAGAATTTATTCAGCACTTTAAACAAAAATAGCTTAACTAATAATCACCCAGACTTGAGAAGGGGAAACTGAGAAAGAGG
Organism: Emydura macquarii macquarii; assembly: GCF_026122565.2. NCBI lineage: Eukaryota > Metazoa > Chordata > Testudines > Chelidae > Emydura > Emydura macquarii. Next base: position 11,755,926 of record NW_027130520.1, on the reverse strand, counting down.
TCAACTGACTTGTCCAAAGCCACAGAGGGAGTGGTGTCAAAGTCAGGATTTCTGATTCCAAATCCCTTGTCTAAAATTACTGGAGCACACTTCTTTCTTCTGTATAAAGACTTTGTCCTGTAAGGTTTCTATCAAATGTAGAGTCTGTTTAACTACACTGATTTCTCATATACAGCATGATTTCAATTTTTCTTTCCACTCCCAAAGAAGACTAAGCCCTACATAGACATACAGGGAAAGGCAGCACTTGTCCGAGAGAGTTCAACAGCTTTCCATTAATGTGGAGACTTTAAGTGCTTTCAAAACCAAAATGGCAGTTCCTTACTTATAATTTTTTCCCTCCTAAGTCCCTCTTGTAGAGCAGGTCTAAAAGTTTCCTATGATCATGGAGCCAGGAAAAAAAATTGTATGGTGTAACTTCCCACTGTGAAGAATGGTTGCTAGCTGGACCTACTTGGAGATTTTCCCATGGAATAACATTATGTTTCCTACCACTAGACTTAACTTCAGATAGTTTCATAGAGCTCTCTTCACCGTGGCTGTGTGTAAGTCTTGCTTTTTTCTTGCTTCATGGACCTGACTGTGAAAAAGTCTTTTTGGGAGAGCTTTTCTGAGGACCATGGAAACAGGAAGCCTTCTGGAGGAAATGATGCATGAGCATACTCTCTACCCTGACCCAGTGGACACCCAAATAGGATTCCTCTGCATGAAAGAGCTTGGAACTTCCTCATTCCTCTGGCCAAGCACAAAGGCCACTGGAAAATGCACTGTAAGTGTAAAAGCTATATTTAAGACCTTTCTCAGCCCTTCAAGCAAAAACCTGTTTCTTTATGTAGCACTGAATTGAGGATTCACAGGGCAAAGTGAGAACTGAGCTTCAGTTTAGCATATTGGTAATTCATAAAATTACACCACCTCAGGATCATTCCCCTAAAAGAGAGTTCCATATTGTTTCTTAAAGCTGTTATAGATGATACGTGTATTATTGTGGAGTTGATGTTCAGGCTTTAATCAAGCCAACCCTGACAGAATGGAGAACTGTCAAATATCAGCCAGGAGCGGGAAGAAGATTGTTAAGGGTTGAAAGAGTTATGGAGTGTATTTTAAAGCTTTTAAATATTTGATTGGATTTTTATGGAGTACAGGATTTATACAATAATCGATATTTAATTGTTGGAATCCTGCCAATTCTACAGCTGTGGTCAAGATGTTGTTTTTCAGTACTGGCTGATTTTAAAATAAAAAATCTCTCTTGTTAAACTTGCCTTAGTGTTAATTTCTCCCACTCCCACCCATAAGAGCTTTGTTATAAATCCTCTTCTCCCACGCACTACCATCCTCAAGAACCTTTTTCTTGAGGGGCGAGGAAGTGGTTTCTTATTGGATACAGATGCAAAAAAAGCATCCTCAATATAAAATGAGCCCAACTCTCTCAGTTGCAGGTTTGATGGGGACAAAAGCAGCAGAATTGTTAAAAACAAAATAACAAAAAGGCAAGCCTCCTAAATACTTAAAATGTATGTGTGAAAAGTGACTAAGTGGCCTAATACTGATGATGATTCTAGCTGCACGGTACAGAATAAAAAGTGAAACATAATGCTGTTCTGAAAACAACATTGTGATGTTAGAATTAAAGGAAGGTTGGGGGTGGCTGGTGGAGAAGAGTTGTAGAAGAAATGGAGCTAAAGTGTGTTAAATCTCCAAACAAAGTAAGATTCTTCTTCGAGTGATTGCTCATGTCCATTCTACTATAGGGTGAGTGCACACCACCATGCACGACTCTGATGCTCCCTGGAGCCCCGCGCATATGCCACGGTATATGAGGCACTGCCGGCCCTATGCCCCCTCAGTTTCTTCTTTCCGCCCATGATGGTTGCTGGAACTAGCCTTGCTCTCTGCAAGTACTATTTCCCTTGTTTGAACTGTTGTTATTCTAAGTAGTTTAGTTAGTTTTAAGTAATTGTTAAGTGTTGTTAAGTGTAGTTAGATAAGCAAGTCCCTTCAGGGACTTAGAGCGGCCGGAATATGCCCCGGTTGCCAGGATTCAAGCCATGTGCCTCCTGTGGGAAGGCTTTCCTGCTCAGCAACCCGCACGATCAGTGCCTTACGTGCTTGGGGGAAGAGCACAGAAAGGTTGAGTCCAAGATCTGCAGGGCTATTAAACCGCGGACTCAGAAAGACCGATAGATCCAATTAAAAGGCCTGCTCGTGGAGGCAGCACTCCGCCCGGCGTCCGAGCCGTCCCGCTCCACCTTGGCACCAAGCATAACCTTGGTGCAGAGTGCACTGCTGGCATTGGCCTCGACTTGGCACCGAGCAACATCCCCAGTGCCGAAAAAGAAGAAACAGTGCATGGAGCGCAGACACTCCCCTGCGCCATTGGTACGGGCAGGGTCAAGTGCTGAGATGCACCGAGCTCGGCTTGTTGAGTCTTCTCCAGTGCCTGCGTCTCCACGCAGGGAGCCTTCCCCAACTCCTGGAAGTGGGAGAGTGCCCCTGCCAATGACATTGACACCGGAGGCTTTTTAGGCAGCAAGTGCCTTGTTGGCCTTGCCTACGCCACTTCTGCCCCCCCTCTGCCGAGGGAGAAGGGGCAAGCCTGCATTGGGTCCCCACAAAGGGTGGTGGAGATCCCCAGTACAGGGAGGAAGATTTCCCGCTGAACGGCCACTGGGGGTAGAGTGAGGACTCTCCCCCAGCAGTCGCTCCAGGTCGGTGTCATTGAGCCGGCCTGCTTCGACTCAGGACGAGGAGTCTCCCTGTCGGTGTTGACATCGGTCCCCGGCACTGGAGACAGCGCAGGCCAAGAGGTGGTACCAGTCGAGACCTGCCAGGCGGCGCTCGGACAGCTCCCATTCAAGATCCCTGGCACCGAGGAGTTCGCCCACACTGAGGAGGCGCAGAACCCGGTCGCCATCCAAGGACCCAGCACCATGCAGTCCTCAATGTGGAACCCGGTCGCTGGAGTCCGGCTCAGCACCACGGAGTTCAGAGTAGCGCCAGTCTCGGTCACCGAAGGGCAAGTGGCGCTGCAAGTCGTCGGTACCGAGACGGCACTCCGTCCGTCAGCACTGCTCGCGGTGACGGAGGTGGTCCTCGTCATCCTCCAGGTCAGAGGCATCGAGAGGACGGTCCCTGGCATGGAAGGGTGCCCAGGACCAACGATGTGCATGGCACCGCCGGTCCAGTGGCTTGGGGTTTCACAGGGGGGACAGTAATCGGGACAGCTGACACCCCCACAAGGCATCACAGCAGGTGGCGCAGTCAGCCCCAGGTTGGCCCCAGAGACAATGGCCACAACAATGGCCATTATTGGCCCCATGGGGCTCCCAGATGGGTCTGGGGCCCCAATCCATCCTGTCATCAGGGGTTCAGTGCATGCCTCCGGCACATGAGAAGGCCCAAAGACACCACTCCTTGGATGAGGAGTCGGACCCCATGGAGGGATCCTCTACGGGCACATGTCAGGTGGGGGAGCACCCACAGGATGCGCCTCAGCAGTCCTCTTCCTCCTCACCGGATGAGGCAGTCTCCCGGGACCACATGGTGCCACTGGAGTATTTCAGGGCGCACCAGGAGCTGCTCAAGAGGGTGGCCTCTAACCTGGGGCTGAAGGTGAAGGAGTTAGAGGAGGCCGATGATATCCTCTTCAATCTGCTGGCGGCGGCTGCCCCAGCGAGAGTGGCCTTGCCAGTCCACGATAGGGTCCTCAAAATTGTAAGGGCCCTGTGGCAAACCCCTTCCTTGGTCACCCCTACGTTAAAGGTGGCAAAGAAAAAGTATTATTTCCCAGCCGAAGGGTTCGAGTATTTGTTCTCTCACCAGGAACCAGAGGGACAAGCAAGGTCAGCCAGGTTCCACTCCCAAGAACAAAGGTAACAAAAAGCTGGATTTGTTTGGGAGAAAAATTTATTCTTTGGCAGCCCTGCAGTTCAGGATTGCCAACCATCAGGCCCTCCTGGGGAGATATAATTTTAACTTGTAGGACTCCCTCAGGCAGTTTGCTGAGGCCCTGCCCCAGGACCAGTCCGCAGACTTTACCACCATCCTGGACGAAGGAATCACAATGGCTAGGTCACCGTTCCAGATGTCCAGTGACACTGCTGACTCGGCGGGTAGGGCCATAGCCTCCGCTATTTCCATGAGAAGGTGCTCGTGGCTGCAATCGATCCAGGACCTCTCCTTCGATGGGTCGGCCCTGTTCTCTGATCAGACCGATGCGAAGCTGCACAGTCTGAAGGACTCCCGGGCCACGCTTCGCTCCCTGGGCCTGAACACGCCCCAGGCTTCCAGGCAGCAGTCATGGCCCCAGGTGCAGCAGCAACCAAGGCCTCCGCCTAGGTCCTTTCAACCCTACAGAAATAGGGATAGAAATAGGGGGTTTAGAAGACAAAATCAGCCCCCCAGCTCATCCTCAGTCCCCCAGCAGGGGCCCTCCAGGGGGTCGGGCAATTGGAGGAGGCAGTTTTGATGGTGCGCCCGAGGGTGGCGCCCCTACTGCTCTCCTGGATCCGCCCCGCCCCGTCCTAAACAGGTTAAGGCCCTTCTATCCCGAATGGGCAAAGATCACGTCAGACTGTTGGGTCCTCAGGATAGTCTCAGGTGGCTACACCCTACAGTTTACTTCTACCCCCCCGCAATAATTCCCCCCTCAGTCCCTCTTCAGGGACCCCTCTCACAAGCAACTCCTGTTGTAGGAGGTGGACACCCTCCTCAACGTAGGAGCAGTGGTTATGGTCTCTCAAGGCAGAAGGGGGAAGAGGTTCTATTCGAGGTACTTCCTCATCCCCAAGGCAAAGGGGGGTCTGAGACCCATATTAGATCTGTGTTATCTAAACAATATGTCAAAGGACTCAGGTTTCGCATGGTTTCCCTAGCCTCCATAATCTCTTCCCTGGATCCAGGAGACGGGTACGCCACCCTCGACCTCAAGAACACATACTTTCATTTGTCCATTCTCCCCAGCCACAGGCACTTCCTCTTTTTCACGGTGGCTGGCTCCCACTACCAATTTACAGCCCTACCCTTTGGCCTATCTTCGACTACAAGGGTGTTCACCAAATGCATGGCAGTAGTGGCGGGCCCACCTGAGGCGAAAGGGTGTGCAAATCTTCCCTTACATGGACGATTGGCTGATCAGGGGCAGGTCTACGTCCCAAGTGCAGGAGAGCGTGACCCTCACTTGCTCCATGTGCAGCAGACTGGGACTGCTCATAAATGAGCAGAAGTCCACATTAACCCCAGTGCAACGTATAGAATTTATTGGGGCCACCCTGGACTCCTCTCAGGCCAGAGCCTTCCTGCCTCAGCCACGTTTTGAGGCGATGGTCTCTATCATCTCCCAGCTGCACCGATGTCCTACGACAACAGCCAGGCACTACCTACAGCTGTTAGGCCATATGGCGGCCTGCACGTACATAGTGAGACTAGCTTGCCTGAGGCTCAGACCACTTCAGGCATGGTTGGCCTCGGTATATGTGCCGAGCAGACACCCACTGGATCGGGTGGTCACAGTTCCCCCACTCGTCCTAGCCTCCCTAAACTGGTGGAGGTCTCCCAGGGCAGTGTTGAAGGGCGTTCCGTTCAGGGAGATGGTCCCATCGGTCACCCTAATCTCAGACGCCTCGGATGTGGGATGAGGAGCCCACATCAGTGCCAACCTAAGCACTCAGGGGCTCTGGTCGGGGGAGGAGAGGCACCTGCACATCAACGTGAAGGAACTGAGGGCTATTCGCCTAATGTGCAGGGTGTTCCTCCAATTCCTGACAGGCAGAGTGGTGCAGGTGCTGACGGACAACACCACAGCTATGTTTTATATAAACAGGCAGGGGGGAATGTGCTCTTCTGCTCTCTGCAAGGAAGCTACCCATCTGTGGGACTTTGCCATGAGGCACTATTTCCACTTGACTGCCTCTCACCTCCCAGGAGTGAGGAATGACGAGGTAGATCACCTCAACAGGTTATTTCTACCCCGCTATGACTGGTCGTTGCACTCGGAGGTTGTGACTATGATCTTCCAGAAGTGGGGTGTTCCCCAACTGGACTTATTCACGTCAGCCTGGAACACCAAGTGTCCAAAGTTCTACTCACTCTGGGGTCGCGAGACTGGGTCGATTTCCAACACGTTCCTCATCGACTGGACGGGGACCCTCATGTAAGCGTTTCCGCCCATTCCGCTTCTGCCCAAGGTCCTGCTGAAAATAAAGAGGGACAGGGCAGATGTTATACTCATCGCTCCGGCCTGTCTGAGACAGCATTGGTTCAGCATGCTGCTGGACCTTTCGATCGCCCTGCCCCTGGAGCTCCTGAGACGGCACGACCTTCTATCCTAGGACCATGATCACCTGTTGTACCTGGACCTGGACTCCCTGCACCTCACGGCCTGGAGGCTTTGAGACTGACGGAGGGAGCGAGAGCCTCCTTGGTGCAGGTCCAACAAGTCCTGCTTGGCAGCAGGAAACCTTCTACACAGGTCATGTATTGGGCTAAGTGGAGGCAGTTTACCTCTTGGGCGGAGTCCCGGGGTATTCCGCCCAGCCTCTCGCCTATACAGGCGATCCTGGAGTACCTGCTCCAGCTAAAGCTCCAGGGTCTGGAGCTAGCCTCATTGAGGGTTCACCTGGTGGCCATTTTGGCCTTCCATCAGCCGCTAGAGGGGAGATCCCTGTTCTCCCATCCCATGTCGGTCAGGTTCCTCAACGGGGTGGAGAGGCTTTATCCGCAGTTCCATGACCCGGTGCCTCCCTGGGATCTCAACCTGGTTCTCTCGAGACTCACAGGGCCCCCCTTTGAACCCATGGCTTCATGCCCCCTGCTCATGCTTTCATGGAAGGTAGCCTTCCAGGTGGCCATTATCTCAGCTAGGAGGGTCTCCGAAATTAGGGCCTTGACCTCGGAACCTCCTTATACAGTATTTTATAAGGATAAGGTGCAGTTAAAGCCACATCCAGCCTTCCTGCCCAAGGTGGTTTCCCAATTTCATTGTGACCAAGATATTTTTCTCTCCGTGTTTTTTACAAAACTGCACAGTTCAGAGGAGGAGAGGAGATGGCATTCGCTGGACGTGAGACGAGCCCTGGCCTTCTACATCGAGCATACAAAGCCATTCTGGAAATTGACGCAGTTCTTTGTTGCAGTGGCTGACCGGATGAAAGGCTCACCTGTTTTCACTCAGCGCATCTCCTCATGGATTACATCATGCATCAAGTTCTGCTACGAGAAGGCAAGGGTGCTGCTTCCTGGAACCATCACAGCGCACTCAGCCAGAGCTCAAGCCTCGTCTACAGCCTTCCTGGAGAGACTGCCCCTGCAGAAGATCTGCAAAGCCGCCACCTGGTCGTCGATGCATACCTTCACGTCCCACTACGCCATCGTCCAGCAGGCGAGAGAGGACGCAAGATTCGGCAGAGCCATGCTGAGGGCAGCTCACTGGTAACTCCTACCCACCTGCAAGGTATTGCTTTTTAGTCACCTATAGTGGAATGGACATGAGCAATCACTCGAAGAAGAAAACAAGGTTATTTACCAGTAACTGATGTTCTTTGACATGTGTTGCTCATGTCCATTCCACAACCCACCCCCTGTCCCCACTGCCGGAGTTGGCAGAAAGAAGGGACTGAGGGGGCATAGGGCAGGTAGTGCCTCATATACTGTGGCATGTGCGCAGGACTCCAGGGGGCACCAGAGCCAGCACTACAGGGTCTGCTAAGGAGAAAAAAGTTCCGCGAACCGTGCATGGTGGTGTGCACTCACCCTATAGTGTAATGGACATGAGCAACACATCTCGAAGAACATCAGTTACTGGTAAGTAACCTTGTTTTTCTCTGCCAATCAGAAATCAGTCATAGTCTAATACAAAGCTACAAAAATGACCATATTTTTCTTAGTGTACAGCATGAAGGGTTCCACTGTACAAAATGCAGATATAGCAACACAGAAGCCTAAATTAGATTTGATCTTTCTGAATGCACCCATTTTATTTAGCAAGCAAATTTCTTTCTTCAGAACTTTAAGCAGATACATCCCTACAACCCCAAGGTTCAGGTTGCCTTCCAGTATCTTACCAGTTGTCTCTGACCAGAGAGTAGATGGATATACAGATGGCCAAGTTGTAAGCAAACATGCGAGGTGTTCAGTTTCCTTTTTCACCTCTTCTCTTTCTTGACTTTCCCCTATACACACGTGTCAGATCCACCTCTCCCTGCCAACCTATTCTGTATCCCCATGTACACAATTTGACAGATATGGCAATTTCCTGCATTATCCTGGACAAACCTTATTGAATTAAATGAACCTAACTGAATTAAGTTTAAGTATCTTGGGGGTTCATTGTATTAAAAATGCAAATGTTTATATATCATTGTAGGATTGTATGTAACTTTGTGGGGAGGGCAGTACTAATGTAAACCCTGGGAAATATTATGAGCTTCAAAGGACTTTTTTAAAACAATGGGCCAGACAAGACTGAACTAGTAGTTGAGTGGGTTTCCTAAGAAGTATTTGGAAGGAGGGGAATGCAAATTACCCATATCTGGATCCATGCTTTTGAAGCTGTGTCCTGAGAAAAACCCACCATCTGCTGATCACCTGTTACATGAGGACAAAATTAGAGGGTCAAACTGATAAAAGAGTGTCTCACAGATAGATGGGGGTGCTTGTTCTGAACTAACTGCTGTTATGAACTTGTGACCATAAAAAAGCTCTTTGGCGGGATTTGAGGGACTGTTCACTGGTCAGAGCCCTTGGTGGAGTTGGAAGCTCTCTGGTAAGCTTATTAGCAGGCATAGAGGTTTTTTAAATTGTTTTTAATATATTTTGCCGTAATGCTTTTACTTTAAGAATAAATGTGCTCGCTTAAGAAGAGCTGTGTGATACCTCATAACTGTGGGCAATTATGCCATTTATAGCTTCTGAGGAGAAAGAAAAACAAGGCCTGTTAGGCAGTCTGATTGGCTGGGCCTCTCACAGTGTAGGCAGGCAATAACCAATCAGGAGGGAGAGAGACAAGGGTCTCTCCCCAAGAAAGGTGACAGCTGAGGAGCTGGGAGCCTAGGTTTGGTGCCCTTGCTGGACCAAGAAGGGGAAAAACAGGTGCAGTTGCTCTGAACTGTGACATGTTGGTTCTTCTCCGACGTATCTCTTCAGCCAGCACCAGCCTCACACAGATCTGTAATGGAAGTTGGAGCTGGCCTACTTCTCCACTGCAGTCCACCTTTGAGCTGAACATGCAGTGTAAGTATCTTCAAGTGGCTCAAATCGCTTCACTGTGGCTATAGTGTAAGACTTTCCTATAACTTCAGTGGGGAGCCCCTGTGTTCCCATGCTAGATGATTGCAAGGGCACCCCCAAGAGACTTTCAGAAAGGTCCTGTAGAGTAGGCATGAAGCTCAATTTGAGCTTTCAATTAAAGGAAAAGGAGACATAAAATGGGGGAGTTGAGTTTACTGAACCAGATTTTTTACTTAAGGTGAGAGTTTTGGCAAGTCTGAGAGTGTTAAAAAAGCTATCTAGCAGAGTTTAACTTTGTCTTTACATCAGGCCCTGAAGGTGTTTGTCTGTACTATGCTGAACTTGTTCTTTCTAAAAACCAGAGTTGGAGCAGCCACACATAAAAATGTGCCCACGGCACCAGGTCCAGACATGCGGTCACAGGACCAGTACCTGGAGACATGCTTACACTGTGGTTGCAGTTGACTGGGCCACAGAGGTGACTTTAACCATATCTATATGTATACTATACCTAAGACAGGAAAAGGGAGACCTTGACTTGATTATACCACAGTTTTGGATAATTCCAGAAAAAAATGGCACCCAGCTCAGTCAGGCATGATACCTCTTGCTATTTCGGCCACAGTTCCTGCAGCACTCATCCAGCTATCTATAGACAAGGAGTCCTTGCTTCCAAAGAGCTGCAATCAAAACCACCACTTACTTGGTCATGTGGTGGTGCTGGCTTGTAGGATGGTAAATAAGCAGGGCAGAATGTGGCCCACTGTTTTCAGAAATTGTGGCAAAGAACCTGTTAGTCCAGTACTATTCTCTCTGCCCTCACAGTTGATGTATTTTTCTGAATATAGTAAGATAAATTATGCCCCTAGATACAGCCCTGCAGTCACATTGAGTTTATTAAATACCTATCTAAGTCACTAAAAGTAGCAAATGAATTAAGTATATTTTAAACTTGTTTTTAACATTTAATCATATCTTAGTGAGACACAAAGCTGATATTAAAAGTTAGGCTACACAATTATCCATTAAACTTCAAAAATAACAAATCACACTAATAAGGGATACAACATTGTGAAGTTCCCCAGTTTGTTTGCTGCTATGTTGTTTTGCCAAACACCCATTGTCTGCATGTACTTTTTGTATTTTAAATATAATGAAGTTTGCCTCTATAATTGATTTTCTATAGAACAGAACTTCACTAATTCATGTACTTTATGATCTACACAGAAAAACCTGGTATGCTCTCACTGCTTAGCAAAGACTTAAAAGTGGAGGTAATCATGAGTTACAGTGTTACTAAAAATGTATGTATAGATCATTGACTAGTACAGTATCTCAAGAAGTAATATCAGAAATAAAAGAGTGGGCTTTAATGATCAAAACAAATGAACAATACAGATGGGGATGTTTTATCCTTGCTTTCATATTATGTTTGTTCAGAGACTCAAAATTCATGTACTTTTGCAGAACAGTAAACGTTTAAGGCTCAAGGAAAACTTACAATTCTAGTTCAATACTTGGTTAACTTTTTGTATAATTTTTGTTTCCTTAATGCCTACAGTCTCACTTACTCACACAAGCTTTTTAGTAATAAGGGATCTGGCTGCAATTTTACTGCCCAATGTGTTTGGTGAAGGCATCATAAATGAGAAATAATGCTTTAAATGTTAACTCATCTGGAACTAATCCAAGCACCATATTTACATTTTGGTCTGAAATTAATTCAGTAAACTTCTTAATATGAAACAAAGTGAGGTGTGCATTTAGTAAAAGCAAAGTATCTATGCTTCTTGACAAAATTCTTAACTTTTTAAATAGTTTTTATCTTTTGGAAAGGCACCATGTACTTCACCTAATTACTGGCAATAAAACTAAGTAAAGGATTTAAGACCCATGAATGTTACAGTTGGAGGAAACTATAATTAAGGCTGGCAAGATTCTTGTTTCCTTAGGAAATAGAGACTTTAGCTGGCTTTTAAAAGGGGACAGTAATTATTTTTCTTCCCATTTAACTTGTATGTATTGATAAGTACATGTTCCGTAGTCTTGTACCTTGTAGTAAAGTAAATTGCAAATAACTTCTTAATTAGATTTCTAAAACATGCTATTTTAGATGAAAAAGACTTTTCTAATGGTAATTATAGTTCCTTATGACTGTGAGACTCAAGGGTCTTACATCCTTTAATTACATTTTACTGCTGGTGATCATGAGAGGTAAGTAGTGCATTCAGGTTGACAGATATGGTTAAAAAGCAAACTAGTCCCAAGCAATGACACTTGCAGAGATGGCATTGTACTTCAAAGCAGTAATATTTGTTTTTTAAGTTTGAAGGCTGTGGTTTTCCAGAGCACTCACTGTTGGCCTAACTCGGCTCCCATCAAAATTGATGAGGCTCCATACCCACTGGAAGCCACTGTTGCGGAGGAGGGAACGTGCTACTGGATGTAGTCCTGGTGCAGGTGGTTGGAGCCAATCAACAGTCTCTGTACACAGAAGCAGGCCTAGACCATCTCTGAATGGATGAGGAAATGAGAAGGGTCTCGCCCGTCAGGTCTATAGGAAAAGTTATACTTGTTCTATATCACAGGGTTTTTGAACCATCATATAGATTCTAATAGAGGGCTATCTATCCCTGCTCTATACAATGGTTTTAAAAAAACCTATTAAAAAGATATCAGGGATTCAGAGAAGCTTTCATATAAAACACAGTTAAATTTTGTAGGATTTTTTCCATAAGGGTGGAAAAACGGAGGTGACTAGTACTGGCAAAACTGGTGTTCCCCGAACCACATTCCTTTTCTCAGCTGTCAAGACTGTCCACCTTCTGTTTTAGATACTTTGTTCTCATTCCCTTAATAAATTTGCAGCCTTGAATAGGTTATGAGTATGGGTAATAGGGTGACTTTTATTGGTGAAATAGAGTCCATGAAAATCAGTTGGCTTTCCAGCATAAAAAACTGATGTGGTTTTTTTGTCTGAGTGAGTTATTCTCTGTGTATCTACTTTGTAATCCTATAAACTTGCTTTATTTGTACCTAACTATGTTATGTGCAAATTCACCAATGGTTAAAGTATGGTGAGAGTGAATCGTAACTTGTTCATGCAGTTTCTTGCCTGTTCCCTTGGATAATTTTTCAATAATGTGTTTTTAAAAAATCCAAACCAAACCATTAGGTTTTATGCTGCCTGAGGTGAAGTGATGGGTAAGCTTTGGGCAAACTTTTTTCTGTAGGTATGTGGTACACTGACATGTTTTCCCCTTGGTTTTGGAGGCATTTTTTCAACTAGGACCATAGCAGAGAACAAGGGAGCTCCTGCTTGTTAGTTTGCAGATTTGTGAATTTTGGCACCTGGGTTACTTTTCACATTCAAATTATCTGTATTTTGACACCTAACAGTTCTCCAAATAGCACACAACTGTTTTGTAAAAAATGACATTCCAGATCACAAGCTACATTTTCAACCAGTCTTATACTGATGTGGCACCTGCTAATGCCTCTACAGTTAGCAGTCTGTCAGTATTTGCATTAGGAGAGGTCTGTAAAAATATGCTCCCAGCCAACACATGGCATGCAAGGTATGCATCCAAGAGTAATTAAAAAAACCCAACAACAAAAAACCCAAATCACACTAGGAAGCCTTGAAATTAGAAGAACAATAACAAAATTGGAAATTTGCTGCTTTATAATATTTTGCTATGCTCCTGAAATCTGTCAGGAAATTGACAGATGATAATCTGTAATGTGTAAGGCAGATATTTTGCTTTAGATTTTCATTGGTCACAGGATCTGTGCTGTACCAAGTCATGGAGCTACCGCTGGATATTTTTGGTTAATGTGGAAGGTTTTATCTTTATTTCTTAGGTTTGTTATCTCTGACTATCAATTCAGCACTTCTGTGCTTGATACGTTTTTTACACACACCTTTATACCTTTCGAAGTCTCTTGTTCAATAACTCCTATTCTCCTAATTCATCCTAACTTTTGGTAGCTCCAACACACTCTTCTAGTTCAATATCTCCCTGACTGGGCTCAGCACATAGCCCTAGTGCCCCAGGAAGGCTTTGTACCAGGTGGGCCTGGGGTTAATGACTGTTGGGAGGGGGAGGTGATAGAAATCAGATGGTTATGGGAATTATAGAGGCTGAAGGCTGAGTTTAATTGCTGCAGGAGGATGCTAAGGAGTGTGGGAAGCAGGGGGATAGAGCAGTTATGGGGGAGGTGCCCTCATCTCTTGTCAGCTCCCCCCCATTAATACCCTCTCTGTGGGACATATTGTGTCTTCCTGCCAGTATCCTGGCTGACAAATCTTCTCTGCTGTTCCTGTCTGGAGAAAAACAAAGGTTTGCTGGTGAGGGGAAGCTGTTTGAGCAGTAGGGCTGGTGGATCTGCTCTCAAGAGATCTTTCAGCATGCAGTCTTCCTACTTCCTTACCCCCTTGGCAAAAATAAGACTGTGTATGTATGTGCTTCAATAAATAATATACACACATTTGTGTAGATTAGTTATATATATATATATATATATATATATATATATATAAATAGCTCAACTATTCAATCTTGTTTTCTTATTAGTTACCTTTATCTTTTCTCCATTGTTTCCACACTCCTCTGTAGTACTGACTGTAAGCTTTGTAGTAGAAACCATCTTCTTTGTATGTACAGTGCCCAACTCAGTGTGACCAGAATACTGTATAGGACCTCTGAGTGCTTCTGCTATACAACTAGTTAGCAATGAAAACTGAGTATACTAAGACACATGCTGATTCTACTCTGAAACGGGCCTGTATAAGATTTCACTTCCTTATTGAACAGTTGGCTCTCTGGGCCAGATTCTGATCTTAGCTCTCCAATGTATATATGCCTACTTAAATATGTTTGATACTCTTGTTGGCTCTGCAAAGCCACCACTAAGAAAATGAGCTGGATTGTATTCTAGCTCACACATCAACAGAACTGTTAGCTAGTTTCCCACTGCAAATCCAAATTCTGACCTCTTGAGACCCCTGCATCACTGCTGCAGGCAATGGGTTTGAACAGGTGCAATGGAGGGCAGAACTTGACCTGCAGAATCTTTGTTACTGATGAAGTTGAGAGAGGTCACTGCTTGACAGGCTGGGTTTATAGGACTGGCAGTTCAGGGTTGTATATGTATACACACATATTTTATACACATACATATTGTAAATTGAGCAAACTTGATCTGGAACTCCCTGAGACATAATAAGTGTGGAACACCACAGTGTTGTTTTTACAGTCATGCTATGGTGAGGAACTGTGCTTTAACGACTAATCCAGCTAATTGAATCAATTATTCTATTATTTTAAAGTATTTCTGTACTACCAGATATGCTGATCTGTTTCCTGTACATATCAATGTACCAAAACATTAAAAAATATGAGAGACAGATTGCATTAGGAACTGGGAAAGTCTATATTTAATTACTCAAGGTTTACTGGGGGTGCCTAAAATTATGCTTTAACCATTCTGGTTAATCCCAGTTTTTCAGAGGCTAAAACACATGTGCCAATATGTTTCTAACAATTTGCCTTCAAGAACAGAAAGAACATAATGACCCTGTTTCTAGACTATAATTATATGCTTTAAAAGAAGCTCTTAAAAACCTTGAATAGTTGTTAGAAACTCAGGCAAGGCTTGAAGCATCAGGAAAGACACATAAGGGAACAATTTTTTTTCTCTTCATGAAAAGTAAGTTTCTGAGGAAATTGTTTATAAAGCTCATTAGAAATCATTCTTCATAGCCCCACCTCCTCAATGTGTGTGCTTGCAAAAGCCTATACAGTGAGACTTATTCATTTCCTATCAAAGATTCATTCCCATTTAAAGTGCTGAAAACTTTAGGACCAAATCTACTCCTCTGTGCAGATGGAGAGACCTCCTGAGCAGACCCTTTTCACAGAATCATTAATGTTTATTTAGCCTCACAAAATGCCTGTGAGATAGGGTAGTGCTATTATCCTCATTGTACCTTCCTCTGCAGAACCCTGCCGCCGTCACCATCAGCGAGTTTGACACCCCTGGATTAGGTGATTTGTCCAAGGTCACAGACGAATTCTGTGGCAGAGCAAGTCCTAGGCTACTGCCTGAATCAAATCACTGGGCCATCCTATCTCTCATGTACAGCCTTTATTTTTAAAATCGTTTATTATTACTGTAAACTGAATTTGTATGGGTTTTTAAAAATTATTTTACCTGCTGGTTGGAAACTTTTCTACAAAATGGCTTTTCATCGGAAAATGCTGATTTGTCAAAACTGAAAAAGCTGGGTGAGAACATCATGGTTTTGACAAACTTCCATCAAAACACAATCAGGCTTCCATTGGAAACCTGCCCAGCTTCCTGCCAGCTCACCTGGGGATCCCAGGGTTGCCAACAGGGGCAGAGATTGGGGAGGAGTATGGGGGGATGTTGCCCCCCAAACCAGAGGTGATGCATGGGAGCCATGTGGCATCACAGGTCCCACCCAGATTTCTGCCTTCCATTTAGCACAGAGGTTTTCAAACTGTGCAGCGCACCCTTCCTAGGGGGACGCACCCTACAGTTTGAAAACTATCGCTTCCTGCCAGGAGTTGGCGGATTGGAAGCTGGCGGGAGCCGCTCCACCCTCTTGGGCCCCTGGTTCTCTGTGCTGTGGAAGCCGGGGCTGCCCAGAAGCCCTTCCTGCCCCGCTTCCTGAGCTGGGCTGCCTCTGCACAGCTGGGTGCTCCCCAGGCAGGATGGGTGGCACAGCTCTGAGCTGTGCCCCTGATGCGCTCTTGTCTCTCCCTTGAAGGAGCCCAGCTGCCATGAGATGCTCCCTGAGGTGCTTGCTCACCGCTGCCCTGGTACTTGCTCACCACTGCTCCTGAGGAGCCAGGGTAGAGGCTAGTGAACACCTCGGGGGGCATCTCAGATAATTAAAATAAGGTTCCTGTGCAGAGTCTTGTGTGTGTAATGACAACTCTTGCAGCAGACACATACAACTCTGCACTTGGATTGCAGCAGGTAAAAAGTTCCCTTTCCCTGCACCTTTTAGTTTACTTTAATAATGATTTAAAAACAACAACACTCACACACATCTTACTAACCTCTCATGATATATCACTAACAGAATTTGGTATTTGTGAATCACTGACAAGTGTGCTTAGTGCTGTACAATTGTCGAATAAGGCATGGTTTCTGCTCACAAGAGCTTACAAGCTATAGTTAAGTATTTGTATATGATATTTCCTTGTCATGCCAGTAACTGTTCTATAGTCCTACAATAAAAATGTGATAGCACACAATAGTTAAGAATGTGCTCATCATTTTAGTGATACCTAATATTTCTGTGGAAAATGCTGACTATTGCTTATATTTACTTATATTTGTGAGTGTGTGTGTGTGTGTATTTGTGTGTGTGTGTATGAGAGAGAGATATTACTTCAGATTTCAGGTGTGGGATCTATAAATTTTAAAATAGATTTATTTAATCTTCCATTTCCCTGCACATATGTCAATAAGTGCTGCTAATAGATGGGCAGGATGAAGTCCTTTCTCTCACTTTTTTTCTGTTCCCTCCTGTTT
This sequence comes from Emydura macquarii macquarii, assembly GCF_026122565.2. Lineage (NCBI taxonomy): Eukaryota > Metazoa > Chordata > Testudines > Chelidae > Emydura > Emydura macquarii. The sequence goes on along the minus strand of NW_027130520.1, from coordinate 11,739,129 downwards.
TGTACCATTTTAGGCATTGCTTCGTAAAAGAATTAAATGAGAGAGTGAAGTATCCTACATATCTTTTTATGTCATATTTGTTTCTTGATCTGAGTGTCATGGATCTCTTCATTTTTACTGTTTCAGATGTTTTTATCTTCAGCAGATTGGGTGGATCTGGGTTTTGTGCTGTGATTTGGTTGGAATGCTGCTACTTTGGATCCCTGCAGTTTTGAAGGGTTGGAAAATTTAAAACTTACAATAAAAGACAAAGTAAACACACCCTCAAAGGGGAAAACATTAAATCTCTGTTTATTCACCTGCATGTAGGGAATGAATCTTACACAAAGCAGCAAGCTGAAATATTCTAGATATTAAATCGGACAAAAATAAATTTGTTTAAATGTCCCAGACTGTTGCTGCAAACCAACTTACATTGCATCATGCCGGATATACATGAGGGGAGAGAGAGAAGCATAGATAACAACAGCCAGAATAAAACTGTTGGTGCATGTGCCTGCGTATGTGTAATTAAGAAATATGCCGTGACAGCCAGGGCATTTCTGGATGAGTATAACATGTCTCTGATATGGAAAGGCATGAGGCTGATGTCCAAGTGATTTTAACCACCCAAGAAGTGCAGTAATCCCCTAAAAAGTATACTGCCTGCAGAGTCCTATGGATAGGCCCCCTCCCCATCATTAGGATTTTTGGGTCAGTAGTGGGTGGATGGCGGGATTGTCTGCTCACCTCCAAGCTGTAAGCATCTCTTTATTTAAGGCCTGAGTCTGAGGTGTGGTATATCTCTCTGGAAGGAGACCTGCTGTCTCTGCTACACTAGAAGTGGAGCCTGGCCACTTGCATCAGGGTCCATGTATTCTTGACAAATGTGAATATAATGTCAAGGGACAGCTCTCTAAATGAACTGGGGAATTTGGGAACTATCACGTCATCAGCTTTCCTTCTCCTCTGCTCCAACTTACTTTGCCTTTTTTTCTGCCCCCACTTTTCCCTTGGCTGCTCTCAAGGGCTGATGTTTTGAAGTTAGGTCCATATTGATTTCCCAACAGAGGAACTAATTTGGCTGCGTGAACTGTCAGTGGATGGGAGGGAGCTCAGAATGACTCTGTCACTTTCCTTGCCACAGAATGGCCCAAGAGACTGATGACAAAAGGGTTTATACTATAGTATGGGTGGGTATGTGGGAGAGTGTGACTAACCTGTGAACAGGGAACCTCTCTATGGCTAACTTTCAACCTTAACAATTAGTGAAGACAGCCTTTGCAAAAAATAGGGCAAGAAACTTTAATTTAACACCCTCAGTGTTGTCAACTCTTTTGATTTTTGGTATTTTTCCTTAAAGCTCAGTTTCTGGAGTCGTGATTATGTGAGAATCTCAGTTTTAGTTTTTTAAAAAGGTGCATTTTTAGCTCATATAGGGGTCTAGAAAAGCTTTACAATGAAACCCAAATCCCAAAAGGCAAATAAAAAGAACCAGTGGCATTTAACTTGGATGTGGGAGTATCTGGGAGGATTCAAATCCCTGAGCTGTATCAGGCTGAGTGCCCTAACTGCTGGGCTATTGGCTATTCTGGGATCTCTCTCTCTGGTTTGACCAAAAATACCATTCTAGATCTGAGAAACCTACCTGGCTAATGATTCGTCAAAACAAATACATTTCTGCAAAAATTTATCTATTTAAAAAGACAATATCTCATGATTTTTTTTGAGGTCTGACACACGATTTTTTAAACCTCGGGGCAGTCGACAATGTATGCATCTTTTTGGGCACTGAAAGGATGCCAAAACACAAAATACTATTATATACAAATTCATGATTACGAAACCTTCTTTTTCACTGCATTATATACAGCACCCTTTAGCAAGATAAGAGAAGATATGACAGGAGCATCGGAAGGATATGCTTCTAGTTATCCTCCTAGTTAGAGGATTTTTTTATTTTTGTCTGACAAGTATTCTTCCTTTCCCCCTTGTATCTGCTTCTTAATTCTTCTTTCTTCATGCTTCTCCTGTATACTTGGTACCTGAAGTGATCACATTTTTCAGGGGCATCCCTTCCAGATCCAAACTAAAAGTTGATTGTTATTTATATTGCAGTAGCATCCAGTCAGGGGCAAGGTCCCATTATGGTACTTAATGTACAAAAAAATTAAGAAGACACAATCCCTGCCCACAAAGAGTTTTCTATCTGAAAAAGACCAAAAACAAAGGTAGAGGAACCAGGGATAAAACAATGTGGTCAGGATGATGATAGGCACATGTCACGTTAGGTCTTTTTTAGTGGGGACACTGTCTAGATACCTTACATACTGCTGATTCTCTCTGTTTTGAATTGTCATAACAGTCCATTTCTAGTTATATTTTTAAATATTTTGCTTTAATATATTTGGCTCACATACAGAGTTAAAATATGTTGCTAGCTGGTATCATATCTAAGTAGAGATGAGTCCAAGTCTGTCTTGAAGATAGCTGAGCAGGTGGTCACAGAACAATTCCTACACATCCTCCCGGTTCAGGGGAGGACCTGGATCATGTGCCACCACCCCACCACCGTGAATGTGGCAGTATGTTTAATGGATGACTTTCTTGCTGCTGAAGCCCTAATGGCACCTAAAGCCGCCACAGCAACACAAAACCTCCTGGGCTCAGGGAGACCTTCCAGCCCTCAGATGACCACAAGGCTGAGCCCGACTCGCAACGGCTGCCACAGCAATGGCCCCCTGCCATGAGCTGCCGCACCATCCCGCGGGCCACCCACAGGTGAAATCAGACCCTCCAAAGCATCCACGAAACCCTGAGTCGTGGACCAGCCCTGCTGAAATTTGGTCCTGCTTCATATGCAGCCAGTTTGGACATCACCAGTATCAGTGCCCAGCATGGACTGCTCCTGGCTACACCTGCTGGCGCCTCACTGCCAAGGTGTCGGTCCCCGTGGACTTTGGCAGAAGGCTCATGCACACTCTAGTGGACTCTGGCTGTAGACAGACCTTAGTGAGTCAGTGACTTGCCCTGGCGAGCAACCAGACCCTAGGCCAGATCCACCTCCAGTGCATTCAAAGGGATGTGAAGGCCTATCCCATGGCTTAAGTCTTGCTGACCATGGGCAGCATGACCCAGACCATTACAATGGTCCCGAAGCTACCCTACCCCATCATCCTGGGCCAGGACTGGCCAGATTTTCCTCAAGTGCTATGAACCGCGAGCCTCTGAGGCCCACTGGTGCAGATGGCTCTTGAATAGAAACCCCCTCAAAGGTACAGATGTGGGGCAAGGCCAGGCAGAACTAGTGACCCACTAGTCCGCCTGATGATCGCAATGTGCAAGGACACGATGCACCAACTCAGCCAGAAGAGGGGGGACACCCTGTGGGCGCTGGGAGTTGATTAGAGCTGGGATCAAAAGGAAGGCAGACATGGCCGGCTGCACAGTAGCCGCATTTCAAATTAACCTCAGACCTGTGAGATCTAATCCAAACTGGTGCTGCCTCGGTGTCACTGATGGGTCATATTAAGGTTAGCTGATGACATCCCCACCGCCGGCCATCTGGGTCAGGAGAAGATCCTGGCCCAGGTCTTGGTCAGCTTCTTCAGGCCGGGTGTGCACCAGGATGTCAAAGACTACTGTGCTTCCTGTCCAGGGTGCCAGTTGGTGGTGCCTCCAAGGGTCCTGAAAGCCCCCTTGGTCCCCCTCTCGCTGGTGGGAATACACTTTGAGAAGCTAGCAATGGACCTATTGGGGCCTCTGATGAAAAGCATCGTGGACTTCCACTACATCCTCGTAATAATGGACTACACCACTCATTTTTTTCGAGGCTGTCTGCCTAAAGAGTGCCACTGCCAGTACCATCACCACAAAGCTCTTGAAGATATACGCCAAGGTGGGCTTACACCAGGAGATCTTGACGGACCAACGGATGAACTTCACCTCCTGGCTGCTCCGTGAAATCTGCGGCATCCTGGAGGTCAAGAAGCTATGGACATCAGTTTACCACCCTCAGATGGACAGGTTGGTTGAACGCTTCAACCAAACTCTGAAGGAAGTGCTCCAGAAATTCCACCTGGAGGAATTGCGCCACTGGGATCAACTGATCCCTCCCCTGTTGCTTGCCATCAGGGACGTGCTGCAGGCCACCACCAAATTTTCACCATCTGAGCATCTGGATGGGTGCCAACCTTGGGGTTGCTTGCCCTAATGTGGGACACATAGTAACAGACCCCATATCAGGCCCAGGGACCCCTCCAGTATGTGTTGCAACTACAAGAATGCCTGTCCCGGGCCAGAGATCTAGCAAAGGAGACTCTCTAAGCTGCTCAAGGGCCCAGGCACGAGTTTACAATAGGGGAACATGCGCCCGGACTGTCAAGCTGGGGGATTGAGTACTCATGCTATTTCCCACCAAGGAGTCCAGGGCAGGGCTTGTATGAAGTGATCCGCCAGACAGGTCCCATCGCTTACAAGATCCGCCAACTGGATCCCTGGACGAAGTGCCAGGTTTATCATCTCAATCTCCTGAAACCATGGCACGATCAGGAGGGGCTGTTGATCACCTGTACCTCCCACAGCTGGAGCTGGGGCCACAGCCCCCTGTGATGGCCGAGCATATGGAACCCCTTCTGGGAGATACCCTTACGGAGGAACACTGGAAACAGGTCAAGTCACTCCTAGAGGCCTTCCCAAGGACCTTCATTGCTTCACTCAGACAGGAAGATAGATTGTTTAGTGCTCTGCCCTGCCTCAGGATCTGAGACCCTAGACCGCTTACTAGCTCTGCCCTGCCTCAAGGTCAGAGCCCTTTGACTGCTAATTTCCCCCATACAGATTGCCTTTTAAGGTATGGGACAATGAGGGGGCATGGCCTCCTTCTGAGACTGATAGGGATGGACAGCCACACATCCCTATATGCTCCTTTCTATTTTCCTCAGTAGTGTTTAATTATCAATATTTAAAGGATTTAAAGGATGCCTTTTTGTCTTTCACTGCTTCTTTTACTCCGTTTAGCCATGGTGGAACTTTTTTTATCGTCTTACTGGGTATACATTTAATTTCAGCCTCTACTATGGTATTTTTTAAAAGTTTCCATGCAACTTGAAGGCATTTCACTCTTATAACTGCATCTTTTAATTTATGTTTAACTAGTTTTCTCATTTTTGTGTAGTTCCCCTTTCTGAAGTTAAATGCTACTGTGGTTGGCTTCTTTGGTATCCCCTCAACAAAGATTTTAAATTTAATTGTATTATGGTCACTGTTATCGAGCTGTTCAGCTATATATTCACCTCTTGGACCAGATCCTGTGCTCCACTTAAAACTGCCTCTCAACTTGTGAGTTCCAGTACTAGCTCCTCCAAGAAGCAGTCATTTATAGTGTTTAGAAATTCTGTTTCTGCATCCTGTCCTGAGGTAACATGTACCTTGTCAATATGGGGATAGTTGAAATCCCTCATTATTGTTGTTTTCTATTTTTGTAGCCTCTCTAATCTACCTGAGCATTTCACAGTCACCATCACCATCCTGGTCAGATATTGGAAGGCTATTCATACTGCTATATTCTTATTATTCAAGCATGGATTTTCTATCCATAGAGATTCTATGGTACAGTTTGATTCATTTAAGATTTTTACTATATTTGACTCCTATGCTTTCTTTCACATATAGTGCCATTCCCCCACGAGCATGACCTATTCTGTCCTTCCTGTATATTTTGTAACCTGATATTACCATGTCCCATTGATTATCATCATTCTGCCAAGTTTCTGTGATGCCTAGTATATCAATAACCTCATTTCATACCAAGCACTCTAGTTCACCCATCATAGTATTTAGACTTCTAGCATTCGTATATATATATATAAGCACTTATAAAATGTGTCACTTCTTAGTTGTCTGCTATTATGTGATGTAATTGATTGAGACTTTTTCATTTGACTTTCTCTTCAGTCCCTACCTGGACTTTATCAACTTATATCCTCTCCTCCCTACTAGGATATAAAGAATCCCTGTTAATAGAGCCTCTGAACCATGCACACCTCTACACCTGTTGGCTTTTCCCCAGCCCTTAGTTTAAAAATTCCTCTACAACCTTTTAAATTTTACATGCTATCAGTCTGGTTCTGTTTTGGTTTAGGTGGAGCCCATTCTTTCTGTATAGGCTCCTCCTTTCCCAAAAGGTTCTCCAGTTCCTAATAAACCTAAACCCCTCCTCCCTACACCATGATCTCTTCAATGCATTGAAACCCTGCAGTTCTGTCTGTCTAACTGGCCCTGCATATGAGACTGAAAGCATTTCAGAGAATGCTACCATGGAGGTCCTGGACTTCAGTCTCTTACCTAGCAGCCTAAATTTGGCCTCCAGGACCTCTCTCCTACCTTTCCTTATGTCACTGGTACCAACATGTACCATGACCACCAGCTTCTCAGCACTGCACATCTGTCTAGATGTCTTGAGAGATCTGTGACCTTTGCACTTGGCAGGCAATTCACCATGCAGTTCTTCCAGTCATCATAAACCCAGCTATCTATATTTCTAATGATTGAATCTCCTATTACTATTACCTGTCTCTTCCTAATAACTGGGATTCCCACCCCTGAAGAGGTATTCTCAGTGTGAGAGGATACTGTGATGTCATCTGGAAGGAGAGTCCCAACAATGAGATTGTTTCCCTCCACTCCAGTTTGATGTTCTCCTTCCCCGAGACTTTCATCCTCCTCAATAGCACAGAGACTGTCAGACCAGGGATGGAACTGCTCTGCTGTATCCCGGAAACTCTCATTTATATACCTCTCTGTCTCCCTTAGCTCCTCCAGTTCAGTCACTCTGATCTCCAGAACCGGTACTCTCTCTGAGGGCCATGAGCACCTGACACCTAATGCACAAATATGCCTCCTCCCCATAAGGCAGTAATCATATGTGCTGCAATAAACTGGCTATCCCCCACTGGCTATCCCCCACTCTGCCTGCATTCTTTTTACTCCTGCAGCTTTGTTTTTGTTGCTTTGAGAGGTGTTTACTAGTCTAAATACAGAGAATGTTAATCGAGTGTATCCGGCTCTCACACTCGTTCTTTAAAACGCCATCACAAAACACCCCTGTTAACTGCTCCTGGTCACTAGCTCCTCTGGCCACGTAGGAGCTGGCTTTTTAAACCCCTGTTCTTCCTGAGTAGCCTGCCCCTTAATGAATGGTGAATGGATCGTAAAGGGGTTAGGCATCAAAGCCTTGATAAGAAGCTTTGAGCTTTGCCTAGCAGATTGCTTCCCATTTACTGTTTGTGTAATCCTGCAGCAAAAACTTATGAGAGGGAAAATTAGGAAAATATTGAATGTATTTTAAGCTATATCTTTATATAACTTAGAAGCTGAGAGCAAGGAGAGGAGTCAGCACTATGTGACTTGTATGTGCTTCATAGACCACCAAAAGTCTATGGACTAGTTTGATAATCATTGATTTAGGTGGTAACAAACATTTCACTTCTATAACACCTCCCATCTGAGGAGCTCAACGCAGTTTACAAACACTAATGAACTAAGTCGTATAGCAATCCTGTGAGACAAGACAATATGAGCACAGATTGACTTGCTCTGCCAAGGGTCACTCACAAGAGAAAGGATCAGAACCAAATCACCTGGCTTTCAGTCCAACCCACCAGACCCACCTTCCCTCTTACTTAAACAACCCAATGCTCTGCTAGTTGCCTTCTTGCAGCTGTGTACAGCATTTAAGTGGAGTGCTATGGTTCTGTGTGATGCTATTAGGAAGTATGTGAGGGAGGTCAGAAAATAGTGAGGAGGGAATATGGTGTGCAGATGTAGGAGGGTGAGAGTAAGGCTTATCAGCTACTGGTTCCAGGGTTTTAGGGGTTTTTTCATCTATTGGTGAAGTTAGCCATTGAACAATTTCTATTAATCCTTCTCATAGGATAAAAGTATCTAAACACATCATGGCTGTGTGTGTGTATTTTTCATTTTTTTAAAAATATGGCAATTTAATATAACCCTCATGCTCCTGGCAAGTTGCCATTGTAGTCTGCTGTGCTGAAAAACTTGACACCCCAAAAACCTTTTCTTTTGCATAATGTTTCTCTTTCTTTTCAGGAAGCCAGGTTTGAACAGGCAAATTTCAGCTAAGTCCTGTGGCCAATTTAATATTTAAAACAGACTTTTCAAGACATTCTAATTTTAGAAGCCTCTTAAGCCATCCTTCCTCTGCTAACCTGCTGTGTTGAATCAGTGCCTGGGAAATAATTTGACAGAGGGTGTTGTTTTGTGTGCAGCTGGAGAGAGGCAGAGTAATGGAAGCTGGCATAGGGGTAGGAATTGTGCAATAAAGCCTTTTCAGAATCACTTCTCCTAAGATATGTAAGGAGTGGAGATCGAGAACAAGAGGAAGTAGACTTTCACTTGGTTATATGATGCCTTCTTTTGGCATTAAGGCAGGACCTGAGCTGCTAGATTTATTACATAATCGTTTTTATTATAGAAAAAAGAACATAAATCTGGTGAAGACACAGCAGTTGGTAGTGACCTAGAATTGTTACTCTCTGGAAGTTGTTTGCTGGTCTATGTAGAGCTAAATTGGTTTCAGGCCACTTTGGGTGGACAGATATTCACAGCTCAAAAACTCCATCACAACATAAATGAAACTATTGTTGAGTTTTTCATCAGAGAGACCAATAAGTGACTGCACAGAAACTGGGCTACCTTCTTACCCCAAGAGGTGGTCTCTTCAGACAAGTATGATGTGTGGGAAAGCTTGCAGATGTGTGGGAAAGCTTGCACTGCCATTGCCTGTACTGTACTTATTCTCTAGATGGAGGAGTTCAGTGCCCTCAGTACGGACCTTTTCTTGAGTCATATAAATGCACTTAAGAACACTGGCATCAGAGTCCTTTTAAAAAAATTGCTTTAGCATCATAGCTAGATGTCAAGAGGAAATGACATTTGCAGAAATTCTGCAGAATAAATTCTGCGTGTGTCAGTTTCAGGATAACTGTCTTTTGCTGTGCACTGCTGCTCTCATGGGCTTTTATGCTCAGGTTGAAGTTAGAATGGGGTCCATGGATTTTACGTGTGATACTGTGACTAATTTGATTTCTCTTGGGTTCCAGTTGCATGTAAAATCATATATTACATTAATCTGGTGTGCAAGTTTATCAAATAACATCACACACTAATGTAAAATATGAAGATTACATGTCAAATAAGCGTAAGTTAGAAAGACACTTCATTTTCCACTGCAGATGTGTTAAAATCTGTACATTTTTTCCTTCCCAAACTACTTGTATTGATGCAGTACATAAACAACACTCTTTGTTTGTGTTTTCCAACAAAACCATTTCCAAAACTATTAAAATTTATTGTTTTATTTTGCAGCTAGCTATGGACCAAATCCAATTTGCAAAGGCTGTTTGTCTTGCTCAAAGGATAATGGGTGCATCAGATGCCAGCATAAGTTGTTTTTCTTTCTTCGACGAGAAGGAATGAGGCAATACGGAGAATGCTTGCATTCCTGCCCATCAGGGTACTATGGACTCCGAGCGCCAGATATGAACAGATGTTCAAGTAAGTTTCTGTTCTATCTTTATGACTGTTTTATTGATAGACCATAGTTCATTCATGGGTGACTCAATTTTTAAGATGATGTATTGCAAAATATAACAGTGATATTTTCACAGATGTCTCAAGATCATGATAAACATTCTTTCCTAAAGGAATCCTCAGTTAATTCTGACCAAGATGAACACCATTCAGCAAATAACCAGTGCACTATTGCTCAGCAGGGGTGTAGCTACGGGTGGGCTGGGGTGGACCACGGCCCACCCACTTTGAAAACAGGCCCACCCAGTCTGTTGTTTCAGCTACCCTGGAGCGTCAGGCAGCTTTCAACTGCTCAGTTGCTACCCAAACTTCCTGCTTCTTGTCACATGGCTGGAAGCAAGAAGTTTGGGAAGTGACTAGTGGAGAATCATCAAACTGCCCGAAACTCCAGTTGCCAAGGTAATTGGAGCATCAGGCACCTTAGTTTCTCGGCCCAGTCACTTCCCAAACTTCCTGCTTCCAGTCATGTAACTGGAAGCAGGAAGTGGCCGGGCCCACCTGAGTCAATCATAGGCCCTGCCAGAAAATCACTTCTGGCTACGCCCCTATTGCCCAGTGAATTATTACCTTTTTGTTCCCTTAGTTGGGGGGTGCACAAGGAGAGAATAAGGTAATGTGGATCTAAATATGTCTCATTTCAATGAGCAACTTCTTACTATATGAAATTAAAAAGGACTAAGAATTAATTTAGTAATGTGTCATATACTTACTAGCCTAGGATACGTACACGTATACTAGTGGGCGGAACAGGTATCGTAGAATCATACGGCTGGAAGGGACCTTGAGAGATCATGTCATCCAGCCCTCTGAGCTGTGCCAGGACCAAGTGTACTTAGGCCATCCCTGACAGGTGTTTGTCTAACCTGTTCTTAAACCTCCAATGATGGGGATTCCTCAAGCTCCCTTGGAAGCCTGTCCCAAAGCTTAACTACCCTTATAGTTAGAAAGCTTTTCCTAATATCTAATCTAAATCTCCCTTTTTGCAGATTAAGCTGATTACTTTTTGTCCTATCGTCAGTGGACATAAAAATCAAATGATCCCTGGCCTTTTTATAACAGCCCTTAAAATATTTGAAGACATTTTCAATCACAGTTTTCTTTTTTTGAGATTAAACATGCCCAATTTTTTACACCTTTCCTCACAAGTCAGGTTTTCTAAACCTTTCACCATTTTTGTTGCTCTCCTCTGGACTCTCTCCAATTTGTTCATATCTTTTTTTTAAAGTATGGCACACAGAACTGGTTACAATGCTCCAGCTGAGGCCTTACCAGTGCCAAGCAGAGCAGGACAATTACCTCCTGTGTCTTACATATAACACAGCTGTTAATACACCCTAGAATGATATCAGGCTTTTTGCAACTGCGTCACATTGTTGATTTCTGTTAAATTTGTGATCCACTATAAACCCCAGATCCTTTTCATCAATACTTCTGCTTATCCAGGTATTTCGCATTGTGTATTTGTACATTTAATTCCTAAGTGTACTTGACTTTATTGACTTTCATCTTGTTGATTTCAGACCAATTCTCCCATTTGCCAAGGTCATTTTGAATTTTAATCCTGTCCCCCAAAGCGCTAGCAACTCCTTCCATCTTAGTGTCCAGCACATTTTATAAGCATACTTTCCACTCCATTATCCAAGTCATGAATGAAAATATTGCACTGGACCCAGGACTGACCCATGCAGTACCCTACTAAATACATTCCCTCAGACTGACAGCAAACTGTTGATCACAACTCTGAGTATCGTCTTTCAACCAGTTGTGTATCCACTTTATAGTAATTTCTTTTAATTCATAGTTTGCTTATGAAAATGTCACGTGGAACCGTGTCAAAAGCCTTACTAAAATGAAGAGATGTCACATCTACAGCCTCCCCACTATCCACTAGACCAGTAACCCTGTCAAGGAAGAAAAATAGGTTGGTTTGGCGTAATTTGTGCTTGACAAATCCATGTTGGCTATTACTTTATTGAATAATAGAATCATAGAAGATTACGGTTGGAAGGGAACTCAGGAGGTCATCTAGTCCAACCCCCTACTCAAAGCAGGACCAACCCCAGCTAAATCATTCCTGTCAGGGCTTTGTCAAACTTAAATCCTATTATCTTCTAGGTGCTTACAAATTGATTGTTTAATAATTTGTTCCAGTATCTTTCCAGATATCGAAGTTAGGATGGCTGGTCTATAATTTCCTGGGTCCTCTTTTTTCCGTCTTTTTAAAGATAGACTTGTCTATCTCTAAAAAGATAATGCCTTTTACTCCTTCCTGCTATTTGTTCCCACACAAAATTCGGGTGACAGAACTCTTGATCCAGACTTGTCAGAACATATGAGTGTTGCTACTTTAATAAAACAGATGCACCATTTTTAAAATAAGTCTTTAACATTTAGTTACTGTTTTGTTTGATATTTTACAGCCCACTAATATGCAACAAGATTCATGTTTGCATGTTTGGGCTTAGAAACACTATTGTATTTTAAAATACATGGGCGCAAGTATTCCTATTCCATCACTATCTGCTGGTAGTGGGTATTCATGCGGATTCCCTGTTTGCTTATGCCAGGCTGTTATACAATTTGCCCACCAAGTCCGTCAATGTATACATTGCTTCCACTACCACCCTGTGTTTTTGATTCTGTCAGATTTCACAGTCTAACCAGAATTAGGTCACCAAACCATTAAGAATCACCTTTTGTGTTTCCTCAAATGGGCTTATCACTAAGTACGTGGCACTCCACCTTCAGTGCTGAACAAAGTCCACCATGCTCTTAGAAGGTCGGGGCTATCTTTCAGGTGAGACATAAACCCCAGGTCCACATGAGATCATTCTGTGGCTCTTTTCACAAGAATAGAAACATTAACTGCTCTGGCCAAATTCCAACTACATGTAATGCCTTTCTGCCTGTTTTACTAAAATTCCCTGTGCAGTTTCAGCCGGACATGTTATTTTTCACTTTCTGCTCCCAATTGTTATGTAACATTGCTGAGCATTGCTTAATATTTACCATGTGGCTACATGGAGGATTAAATGATCCCATTGTATATCTTATATATCCCCTTTTGTAAAGTGTATTGGGATCTTGGCCTTCATTTGTATAGTTTAATTGTCAACTCAGCAGTATGTCTGCTTTAAACCTTTTTCTGTTTAAACTGGGCTGTAAAAATTTGTCCCTGTTGTTCAAAAACTATTTCCATTGCGGTTATGGGAAATATGTTGTAACAACTGTGAGGCATGTAAGTTTTGTTTCCCAGCAGTAATGTAACAGAAAGGACTTTCTTGAGTTAGGAAAGCGTTAATGTGCCTGTCGTTCAATACTTTCTTCAAAGAAAAAAAATCTTTGTGGGTAGAGTTTGGCTTGAGAAATCAGTTTAACTTCTTTCCACTATATGATGTACACAAGGTATTTTTTGGTTGTGGCAATATTCTTTACCCTTAACTATGGGGCAGTGTCTTCAAAAGCACAAATGAAATTAAGTGCCCAACTTCCATTGATATTCATTGAAAGTTGGGCACCCACAGTGGTATTGGATCAAATTTTATAGTGGGGGTGCTGAGCCCCATTGAACAAAAACTGTGAACTCTGTCTATGATGGAAACCACTTCAAGCCAGGGAGTGCTGCTGCACCCCCATCACCGCTAGTTCCAGAAACCCTGAGCACCCAACTACACTTTGTTCCTTTGAAAGTCTTACCCTTGGGATTAATGATGGAACTGTATTTGCAGACCAATTCTGCTTCCCCTCAAGAGATTTCTATGCAGAGACAATTTTCTTTAGCATAATCAACCGATTTATATTTTATGCTCAGCTTTGTCTTTGCTTTGTTTTGGCGATCCTGTGTGACATACACAGATACATTGTATTCTTCAGTGGTATTCAAAGTAAGGTAAGATAAATATAAGAAAAGAGTATAGAATTCTTCCTACTTCATGTGGGATGTACTTTCTGAATCTATCACCTCATGGTTTTATTGGTCAGATAGTGTTTTCTTAGTTAAAAAAATAAAAAATATTGACTAGGTTAAAATCCCTTGTGGGAGTTACAGGGTTGACTTATATTAGTTAAAAAAATGATTTCTGCCCTATTAATGTCTTTATAGTCACAAAAACTGTTTAATGTTTTATTATTGGAACATTTGCCCATTTGTGCTAGAGGAGCAATAGAGCATATTTTTATAGAAAATGTTGACATGGTTTTAAAAGCACTAGTAGTGCCAAACATAACACAGTAAATACCACAGCCAAATGTAACAGCTCCAAAATTATGGAAATTTTTTTTTCTAGATGCAACTGACATGTATTTTGAATTTGGAAGGCTGTTTAAAAAAGTTTTTCTAGTCACGGAGAATCATGTAATTCTTGATGGTTTATATTAAAAAATGGACACAATGTTTCCGGCTGGGGGAAAGACAGCTAATCTCACTTTAAAGTGACATGAATTCTTTCTTGAATATTTGAGGTGTGAATGAGCAATACATTTAGGACATAAAGCTGAATGCTTCTGTATAATCTTTCCTGTAGAAAAGGAAATACCCAAGAGAGGAACAATGTTTTGTTTTTTCCCTTAACAAAATATTTGACTAGAGAATTTACCTAGTTAACCTCTGATTAGAAAAATCTCAGAAGGAAATAAGATCCCATGAAAGACAATTATTTCTTTTGGGGAATAAAACAAAACCCATCACCTCAGGGTATTGGTTCTACATTACTCTGATTGACTAAGGCAAGCCTTTTAAAAATCTTTTAGCTTAACCTGTGTCTAAACTGACCTTTGCTGCTACCTTTTTGCAATTTACAAGACTGTGGTGACTCACGGTTCTCTTCACCCTTGATTAGGTACTCAGACTGTTATATCATTCCTTTTTCCACCTCATAAGTCAGGTTTCTTCTCACCAAGGTACCAAATAGCAATATACCCAAAGTTGTCATTGTCACACTGCAGGGCTACTGCAACTATATTTCCCCTCTTTGGTCCATCAAAGATACAGTGTAGGCTCCTGGTTCCTCAACGGCCACCTCTCTTGGTCAGAAACCTGCATCTCCCTCCTGACTGGGGTCTTTCCCCTTGCCCTACATTGTAATATCCTCAGGAAGCCAGACTGCCTGAACAGGCCTTTGTCTGCACTTTGCTTTCTCTTTGAAGGCTGTGAATAGCTGTGATTGCCAGCAGCTATAAGTTACCACACTGTTCTTTATAAGCAAGCACATTTAATCTTAAGGCGAAAGTATTACAGAGAAAACATATATATATATATAGTTCCTGTGTGCATGATAAAAGCTTACCAGACGTCATCCATCAGTCTTATGGGCCTCAGTAGGCCAAAGGCCTTCCAACCCCTACCAGGAAGCATTGGGGTTCCTCTTGAACAGAAGTTCCTGTCCATTTCCTGGATCAAAACGAATCAGTTTAATCAGTTTAAATCAAGTTTAAATTAGAATCAGTTTAAATCAAGCTATTTATTGAAAAGTCCTTTTTTTGTCTGTTGATCTCTGGCGAATCCTGTTTGAACTAGTATGCGCACTCTTTTCCAGGTGATGTACTTCTTTGGAGCTATTATAACCAGAGTGAATTAGTCTAATCACCCCCCACTGTTCTTAGTTCCTGGAGGAGCTGTAGTTACCCTCCCTGTCATGGGGTCTATTCACTACTGGGGTGCTCCCTTGTGCTGAATCTGTTGATTAGCTCTGCCCTGTCTCACACCCCCTTCCTTCATTCACTCGCACAGCGGCCCCTCTTGCTCTCTAGGCATAGCAGCACATCCTCTTCATGGCTTGACCTTCCAGCAAGACCACTATACAGTTTTCTTCTTCTGCTATAACAAAGTCTCCTCAGACCACTTGTCTGGGTGCCATTCCAGGAAGTCTTCCACGTCAAGATTGTGCCACTTTCTCAATGGCTGGTAGGGGAACCCAGACCCACCCACTACTCTGGTTATTCTTTGAGTGCTGGTATCTATGTGGATTCCAGATGTGGGTATGCATGTGCACCGTGCTCTGGAGCCAGAATTCTTCAGAGTAGTGTCTGTCAACCCACGTGCATGCCTCGCATCGTCCACGTGGTAAGTCCAAGGTCTTATGTGGCTGCGTGGGTCAATGTCCCTTCAGTTTCCACTTATTGCCATATGGCTAGAGTTGGAAAGTTTTCCTTATTCTTCAAAAAACCTATGTAGAATTTTTTTTTCGTTTATAGATAGTATAGTTTTAGTGTTTATAGTTGTAGTTATAGATAGAGTATCAATAACCGATAGTTTCCAAGTTCTCCTCTCCCTGGGACAGTCTATCCTGTTTGGGGGATTATGCCCAAACAAACTGGGATAAAGAACTGCGCCACATGCCTGTGATCGTTCTCAGTGAGTGATGAGCACCAATGCTGTCTCTACTGCCTTGGAGAGACCCACATCATTGTGTGGTGCTCTATCTGCCATTCCTTTCCTTCAAGAACCTGTGAGGCGAGGGAATTTAGGCTTAAGAAACATCTCATGGAGGAGGCAATGCATCTGCCTGAGCACTCTGAAGTGGCACCGATGGACCCGCCAGGATGCCCAACCACACTGTTGGTGACTGCATCTCCAGCCACAGCGACACTGGTGGTACCGGCGGCACTAGCCAAGGTCCATCATGTGCACGATAAGCATGGTCACAGGCATAAGGGTGGATCTCAGAGAGGGACCACCTCCAAGCACTGCGTTTCCTGCCCCAGCCAAGAGCAGCTGGGTGAGAAGTCATGTGCAGATACAGTGGCTCCTGCCTCCAAACAGGCGAAGGTGGATAGGAAAACCAAACACATAGACAAGCCTGAGACTACAGCCGGTACTGGTACCCCACTGGCGCCGAGGTGATCATTGACCACACTGGAACCAGCAGGACTCCTGAAGCTGCCACTGTACCCCCGGTGCCACATACACCAGCCAGGGTCTCACTCCTAACTCCCACAGCTGAAGTCTTGATGCTGCTAGAGAGACCCTTGGATCTTTATGAGGCACTGCGCATCATGCAGCCCCCGTCCCCAGCCAACGGACTGCTTCTACTTTATCACCCTTCCACGGTGCGACCAACAGAACCACTCCAACATCTGCCCGCTCCACTGGCTTGACGGCACCACCCTTACCAGACCACTCCGAGTCCGACTGGTCCTTGGAGCCTGAACCACACTTCTCTCCAGAGCGACAGTACAGTCCGTGCCCCTATCAATATGCACCGATGGAAGTCCAACTGCAGGAACAATGGTTTCGGTATTCACCTGGCCCCCCAGCAAGAGAAGATTAGAGGCCCTACTGGCATGGGTGGGAACCCTATTATGGGCATGGACCTTCTTTGGAGCACATTGCACCTCCCTTGGTGTATGATAAGCCACACAGCACTGTGGGATCACTGGTCCCGACAGAACCACCAGGACCAACGGATCCACCCCTCCCAACCGGTGCATCATCATCACCAGATCAGGCAATCATCGCACCCACACTATTCCCACCTGATGACCTTGGCCTATACCAGGACCTTTTGAGGCATATGGCAATGGCCCTGTATTTATCAGCGGAAGATGTCAAAGACTCACAAGATGAGTTTCTTGACATCCTACAACCAACCTGATCCAACTGGGGTTGCCCATTCATAATGACATCCTACAGCCAGCTCAGACAATCTGGCATGCCCCAACTTCCAGCACCCCAATGCCTAAATGTGCTGAGAGATGTACTTTGTTCGGGTCAAGAACACAGACTTTCTCTTTATGCACCCACCACCAAACTCACTAGTGGTGCAAGCAGCCATTCAGAAGGCCAGGATCACTCCTCCTGATCAAGCTGCGAAAAAGCTAGACCTCATTGGCTGCAAGGTATATTTGTCTGCTGGCCTCCAATTCCAATTCACGAAGGAGAGGTCTTTCTACTCCCATGGATGCCGGAACTCCACTCCGCCTTCTAGCCCATTCCGCTCATTTCACAAGTCCTTCGCAAAGTGAAATGGATCAAATGACACTCACACTCATAGCCCCATTCTGGCCCCACCAGTTCACAGACCTCCTCCACCTCTCAGCCCACCCTCCAATCCCTCTTCTCTCCTTGCTGAGCCTACTCACCCAGCAACAGGGCCAGATCCAATATCGCGATCCACAACATCTCCATCTCATGATATGGTACAGGATGTACTTACACATAGTCTGTGCTTTGCAACTAGAGCTTGCTACCAAGCCAAGTGGTGGTGATTCACGAAATGGGTATCCAACAACCACCACAACTTATCAAACATATCCATACTGACCGTCCTGGATTATCTACTATACCTTCGTCTCTTGGGCCTTGCCCATTCCTACATAAGAGTACACCTGGCAGCTGTTAACACCTTCCTTCCACCCGTAGATGGGATGTCCATATTAAGCCACCAGACCTCTACTTGATTCCTATGCGGCCTGCTGAACACATTCCCTTCTGTCATGGAATCCACCCTGGTTTGGGACCTCAACCTAGTTCTTTCAGCTCTTAAAAAACCACCTTTCGTACCCCATGTCACTTGCCCACTTACCTACCTGTCCATGAAGGTAATCTTCCTGGTAGCCATTACCTTGGTCTGACAAGTCAGCGAACTCGTGGCTATGATGGCAGATCCTCCTTTCATGGTATTCCACAGGGACAAAGTCTCTCTATGACTCTACCCCAAGTTTCTCCCCAATGTGACCTCACCATTCCGTCTCAACCAGATCATCTGTCAACTCGTCAAACCACATTCCTACAACAGAGAGTGCACTATGCGCTCTCTCAATGTCGGTCATGCGCTTGCCTTCTACCTCCATCGTATCCGCACTTTCCAAGCCTCACCAAGACTCTTTTTCATGATAGCGGAGCACTGCCAGGGCCGTAGGCTCTCTTCCCAGTGTATCTCTAAATGGATCTCCTGCTGGATCATGAAGTGTTATTGCCTTTGCCAAGTCCCATTACTATTGAGCATCTAAGCCCATTCCACAAGGGCACAGGCTGCTACGCTTGCCTTGCTTGCCGTTGTCCCATGGTACGGCATTTGCAGGGTTGCAATGTGGGCCTATATTCACATGTTCACTGCACATTACTCCATAGCCAACTCATAGATGCACCAGAAGTCTGCGCAGTCCTACAAATCCTCGCATCTGCTGAACCCTAGCGCCCACCTCCATACTGGCTACTGCTAGCTACACTACTCATGTCTGGAATCCACATAGGGACCAGCAATCAAAGAAGAAAGGGAGGTTACTTACTGTAACTGATGGTTCTTCAAGATGTGTGGTCCCTATCTGGATTCCAATCCCACCCCTCCATTCTCTTACCTACGAACTCGATGCCTGTTTGTAGGAGGAAACTGAGGGGGCATCGACCTACACAGCCACATATGACCTCAGACATAATACGTGGACGATGCAAGGCATGCACACGGGTCAACAGACTCTACTCTTAACAGTTCCAGATCCAGAGCATAGTGCTCATGAGCACCCATGTCTGGAATCCAGATAGGGAACACACAACTCAAAGAACCCTCAGTTAGAGTAGGTAACCTTCCTTTTCCAACCCAGGGACCCTACAATCAGCAGATAAGGTCTGCACTGTCTCAACCCTTGCCATTTCCCTGGGCGTCTTCCTACTTTGCCTTCTAGAGACTTTCTTCTCCACTGCCCCATGGGTAAACCCTTTCCTCAGGATCAGAATCCCAGGGCTTCTGCTTCCTTGCCCCCTGGGGATCCTCCTCACCTCACTAGGCCCAAAGAGTAATTGCAGACTCTACCCTGTAGCCCCTTTCCGCTGTCACCTTCTGGTTTTATACAAGCCCTGCCTACTCCTGCCCAGATGGACTCCATCTTCAATTAATGTTTGTCAGTCAAGTCTATGTCTCCCTCCAGGTGCAGCCCATTAGGTTAATTACCCCTTCTGAGCCACCTTAACTGCTTCAGGAGTGGTGTGGCATGAACACCTCATCACATTCCCCCTCCCTGGAATTACATACAATCACAGGCCCATAATGGTACATATACTTAAATACAGTAAAATTTCCCAAAGTTATTGCAGGAAATTGACATACCTGTCAAGATCATCACCAATCCTATTTGCATTCAATAAAAATAGTGTTTAATAGAGTAGAAATTAATGAACAATTACAAAATAAACAAGTGTTTAATAAATATATCTAGTTAATTTACTATATTAAGAAATGCTACTCAGTACAAAGCTTACGTTACAAAAATCAAAACTTTACCTCAAATAGAAGAGCTAAATTTCTTGGCTAATGCTCATATAGTATAGCCTATGGAATGCCATACTAAATTCTCCTGAAATTGATATTGAAAGTACAACTCATAGCAAGATATCAGCAGATAAAGCGACTAATAGGAGGAAGCAGTCAACTTGAAATCAAATCGATGCTTTTTTAGTTTTTAAAAAGTAGTTTAGGTACTTTTGTTATTGTTTCCTTTAATTAAAAAAATGGCTTTATTTTAAAAACTGAAAAGAGGCGAGTCTAGTATGTGGTCTAAAAAGTATTTGGGATTTTCAAAATAAAATTTAACTGCCAGGAATCTGAGGTTTAGATAAAATCTATTTTGTAGGCGCCTTACTTTTTTCCCCAACAAAAACATGATAAGTGTTTGGACATATCCTTCTTATTTTGTAACTTATTGGCTTAACTCTGTATCATTTTGGTAGGGCTGCCATAGATCTGTCTGGAAGCTAAAATTTCTGGCAATACTTTAAATTAAGATCCCTGAATCTGTAGTCCATTTAGATTTAATAAGACAATTGTATATTTGTAAAATACTAATTGATGTCTGAAAAGATACTTATTGTGGGTTGGCAAGTACTGTAACATACTAGCACTATACTACTAAGTGTTTATTAAAGAATTCTCAGAATGGCAAAATTCTCATTCTTCCAAAGCTGCTCCCAGTGAGGCAGAATGCCATTTTAACCTCCTAGAAACTGATGTATCCACTGGGTTTGCAGATCCTTCAGTAGGAGATTGTTGTACAGCCTTTGTCAAAAGCCCATTGGGTGTTTAGATTTGTACTTTGAAGAATGAGATGCAGGTGCAGGTGCAGCTGCAGGCATTTTTACTTAGGAATTTAAATAGACCCTCAGTTTTTAAAATTTTTAGCCTGAGGTTCAAGTTAGGCTGGGGAGCTTCAGTCTCTGACCTCCTTTCTCTTCCCCAAACTTTCCTGTTCTCCTTTTACTCCTGCTCTTCTCAGTTTATTTTTTGTTCATTTCCCTTTCCCTTCAAAACCGCCAAAGCTCACAGCACTCCTCACTTTCTTGTCCTCTCTCCCTTCCCAAAGCTATACTACATAATCCTTCCTCCATCCCCCACATCAGTTTCTCCTGGATTCCCCAATTTCTTGTCCACCTGTCTCCAACTTCTATTCTTGCTTCCCTCCCTCTTTCCGCCGCACATACAGTAGCTCTTACCTCACTTTCTCTTCTCCCTCCCTTCTGTCAAACACTCCCCATTGTTGTCCGTTCCACACATTCAGCTCCCCTCACACATACACTCTTTAACCTCTCTGTCTCCCTTCCCTGCCCTCCTCAAATGCTCCCTACTTTTCTCTGCCTCCCATGTGCAGCTGTAGGCTAGTACTATGTTAGCTATGAATAGCTTTTAATAACATTGGTAGTGATTGGCCAGGAGCTGTTTCTTTGCCTTCTCGTCACACATTTCTATAAACCAACCTTGTTATGGAGGGAGGAGAGGGTTCAATATTCAATGACACTATGTACATTTAAAAAGGAAACAAAACAACAGCAGCCTCCCCTAGAACCTAGATCTTTCATGAAAAAAAGGTAGAGGCTATTATCATCTAATTTACATGACTGTTTACAAGTAGCCTTTTTTACAATTGAAATAACAATTTCTGCTTTTAAAATTTATCATGCTGTGCTTCTTAGAACAAAAACCTACATGTGCAGGCCTTTCTCTCTCTAAATCTAAATGCAAGTATAGATTAAAGCATTTAGAATTTAGGCCTCTCAAGTACTCTGTATTATGTAGAGCACTTTAGATTTCACTGCAAGTTCTAAATGTATTCCAGCATGACCTTAGCTTATTCCATATTTTTTGTAAGCACAGTACAACTAATTCCGCATTACCAAAGTCTCTGTAAAGTGATCACAGAATGATCATTCTTGTGTCTGGTGACCCTTCCACCATTCACTGTGGGTATGTCTACACAGCACACTTAAGCCGGGGCTCTGGCTCAGGTTTAAGTCACACAGATGTTAGTCTGACTCAGGACAGGGACCCTGCTAGTGGGGTGGGTAAGAGCCCGTGTTCCACTGTAACATGAGTCAAAGCCCAGGCATTTTGTGGCTTGGACACAGCTCAAGTACAGGCCACAGACCTGGGTTTGGAGGGTCTGCCAATAATATCCTACAATCCTCTGGGCCATAAGTCCCAGCTCTCCATTTCTAAAACTTGTTACCTGCTTCTCAGGAACAGGAAGCAACCTCCTGGTTCAAATGCAGCTGCTTGGCATTTAACCCTTCATTTCCTGCTCAACTGGAAAAATAATGAGCTCTCAAAATTAGGTTAGAGAAAATGATCACCGAAACATAGACTCCGTGCATTTAACTTAAGATCTGAATTTGTACTTAGAATGTCTACACTCTTGATTCATTCTTAAAAAATGATAAATAAACATCTCAGTTCCTTAATGCTTGTTGTGTTTTAAAAGAAGACTTAGTATTTTAATATTATTATCACGAAGACAAAACAGATCAGAAAAATCTTTTAATGTCACTTTGGTTCCTCTGTTTAGTTATTACCCTTAAATGCAACTATAATTTCAGCATGATTTGCTAGTGCAGCCTTTGTTCAATACAGTTCTTTAATGCCCCATTTATGTAATTGTCTATAAATATTAATTTTATCCACCTCAGACTTATTTTTTGGTCTTTGAATAAACTGGAGCTGAAAATTTAGGTCAGTGTTAATGGGATTATGAAGACTAAATGCTAATATCTTATAACCAGCTATCTAAGGATATTTCTCGCAGAAACAGATCAGTTGTCCTAAAGCAGTCATATCTGGACAGACTGAAACTTCTCAGGAAACATTATCATCTTTGAAAAAAATGATGAATTCTGATATGCAAAGCATTGTGGATAACATTTTCAAAAACACCGAAGTCCCATTTTCAAAAGCAATGGGTGGTTAGGAGCATAAATCTCATGGAAAGCCAGGACTTAGGCTCCTAAATCATGTGTCCATCTTTGAAATTTTACTTTGTGATAGTACTACAAAGTTAGACAGTCTTTCTGTATACAGTTTCTGTATACAAACTCTTTCTTCCCTGATTGTGGCTGGGTCTTTCCCCCTGCTTCTTCCCCTTTTGAAAAAAAAGAAAATTCTGATTAAAACATATTAACAGATGAATAAGAGTTTCTGCTCTTATACATGGGTGAAATACTACTGAGGTCAATGAAGTTGTGCCTATTTACACCAACAGAGAATCTGGTCCTTTAACTCCTAGAATCTAGAGGTCAGAATTGCCTGGCTTATGTTCCATTGCTGGTAAAGTGACACAGTATTAGCATAGAATGTGTTATACTTATTTCTTGAGCACATTCTATAACCAAAACTAATTTTCTTCATGGACCTAGCTGAACATACATGGTATATCTACAGTGCAATTAGATTCAGCTGATTCAGGCTCATAGGGCTCAGGCTGTGGGACTGTTTAATTGCAGTGTAGACTTCTGGGTTCTGGCTGTAGCCTTGGCTCCAGAACCCTCTGAGATGGGAGGGACCCAGAGCTCCAGCTGTAGCCCAAGCCTGGAAGCCTTCACTACAATTAAACTCCCCCATCGCCTGAGCCCCGTGAGACTGAATCAGCTGGTACGATGCAGTCATTTTTAATTGCAATGTAGGCATACCCACAGTATTCTCCTCTTCTATTGCATTGAAACATCAGTCCTTCAGATCCTTGTAGTTCTGTCATGATGAATTAAGAGATCGCACACTGTAATTTGACCTCACATTGGAAAAGTTAGATGTGGTGATTTTTTCCCCCGTTAGGTTTAGTTTTTCAAATTCTGTTCCGTAAATTAAAATATGAGAGCTTTCTTGAGGGGAGAAGTTTTCTAACTTTGTTCTGCCAAAACAATAGGATACTCCATGAATTTATGGACAATTTGTGTACAGCTCAGTTTCATAAGGCAGGCAACAATATCATTAACCCCCTCTCCCCAATAACTCCCAATGATGGAAGTTATGATCTTATAATCATTTCTGTGATTGGAAATGGTTTTGTGGGATAAACTTTTCTAGACTTCTACTGTTGCTCTTCTATAGATCTCTTTGAAAATGTGCGTGGCTATGTTGCATACTGAGCATGAATAATTATATAATAGAAGTTTTTTTTTAA
The DNA here is from genome assembly GCF_026122565.2 of Emydura macquarii macquarii. Taxonomy (NCBI): domain Eukaryota; kingdom Metazoa; phylum Chordata; order Testudines; family Chelidae; genus Emydura; species Emydura macquarii. The sequence goes on along the minus strand of NW_027130520.1, from coordinate 11,715,162 downwards.
AAAGATAGTTGTCTTTATATGTCTAGGTCAGTCAGCTGTAACTAGATCTGAATTATCAGTTGGCCTCAGATGAGAAATCTACTGTGAAATCCTGGCCCCACTGAAGCCAATGGGAACTTTGCCATCAACTTCAATGGGGTTAGGATTTCACCCTTAGGGTTTACATGTATTCTTGAGGAAGTTATGTATAACCCCACAAAAATATCATCCATTTGTGGATAAAGTTGAATAAACATACCTTGACTTTCTCAGGATATCCCTATACATGCTGTCAAGCTCTTTCCCTAAAGAAGATTTGGGGGCGTTTGGGGTGGCAGTAACAGGATGGGCAGCTGGCCTTTCCCTGAAGCTATTTGGTGGCTACCCTGGATGATTTTTTTTTCCAGGAAGAAGGAGGGGAGTGAGCAGTTGATCCCCATAGTAACCCCCAAAGGTAAAAGTTGAGGGGAGCAGGGGAGACTATCTGGCCACTGCAGAATGAGAAGAGATGAGTCAGGGGATCCTGGGTGGAAGGGATATTTCTGGACAAGATGATATGGGGAAGTATGAGGCTGAGCAGGGCTAGAGGGAACATGGAGGTGAGGTGGGACTGTGTGGGCTATGGGGAGCTGAGTACAGGAGGCAAAAGAGGCAGAGAACCCCTAGATCCTTCAAGGTGCCAGAGGGGAGTGTCACTGCTGCAGCTAGGGAAGGTGTACTGCAGTGGAACATCCCTCCTGCAGAGCCTGGGGGGACCCTTACTTCTCAAACACAAGACAGACTGTCCTCTTTACCACACATCTCCTTTAGCTTATTGAACCAACACCACCACTACTCTGCAAGCTTTAAGGACTGTCAGTGGGACGCAGCAGCACAGTGCTAGAGCACCTCTGGGTATGTCTATACAGCAAAGAAAAACCCGTGGCTGGCCCATGACAGCTGATTCAGGCTTGCAAGATTTGGGCTGTGCGGCTGTTTCATTGCTGTGTAGACTTCCGGACTCAGGCTGGATCAGTGGTTCTGAACCTATTTACCAATGTGGACCTCATATACAGATCTCTGTGTGTTGTGTGGGATGCATCCACACAATATATATATTACCTGTATGGCCCTGAGGTTGTCACATGGGCCGCAGCTGTGTGCTGATTGAGCCGCAAGCGGCTTGAAAGCTGCAGGTTGAGAACCACTGGGCTGGAGCTTGGGCTCTGGGACCTTCCCACGCCAGAGGGTCCTAGAGGCTGGGCACCAGCTTGAGCTCAGAAGTCTACACAGCAATGGAACAGCCCCACTTTTATCTTTGCTGTGTAGACATAGCCTCTCACTTCTCCTCCAGCAAGGCTAAGCTGCCACTCTTCTCCCCTATGCCATTCCCTCTGCTCTTGCTCCCCATCGCCCCCATGGACCTGCCATCTCTGGGCTCATGCTCTTCCCAGCTATAATACCCCTCAAGCAGTTGTCCTTTTGTGCCTGGAATCTGTAGTTGAGATCATTGTCCACTGACTTCTGTGGCAAAAATTATGAAGAATAACATTATGAATAACTTGACCCCTCCCTCCATCTTTATTTGTAAAGGCTTCTGTGTCAGAGATCTTAAAACTGAGTTCCTCAAGTTTGTGCGATCTTTTCACCTGTGGGATCAGAAGAACTCTTGGACCAAAAAGGCTAAATTTGGCAAAAGCTTTGAAGTTAGATCCTGGTCCTTGCTCAGACCTTTTGTGTCTCTTTGGCCATGCAAAGGGCTGGAAAAGCTGCCTTAACTGGGCCACTGATGATTTATCAGAACTGTTGTCTCCCCACCTGAATTAGCCAGCTCTATGCCAAGCCCCCTTCAGCTCTGATGCTATCAGAGCCTGTAATGTGGGCTGTCTGACCTAGTGGCAGGAGCCAGGAGTAGTGTTTGGGTCATGGTCATGCCAAGGGTCTAAGCCGGAGTCAGCAACTACAGTCAGGTTGAGGAAGCATGATGACAAGAACAGGAATGAGGTGTGGTAGCAGGAACAAGATGAGACAGCAAGAACAAGGAGCAAGATCCAGGCAAGGAAGCAGGGACTTGATCTCAGAGGTCTAGGTAGGAACAGGCCTAGTGACTAGCTGCTCAGACAAGGTATGGGACAGGAACAGGAAGCTTTATACCCAGTGGAGTCCAATCATCAGTCTGCTGTTAGTCATCTGACTCTGCTGAGTCAGCAGGTTTAGCTTTTGGTGGTGGGGTGTTAGCAGCAGTTCCCTTATCAGCCCTTACAGCTTGGATCCAAAGTTTTAGACCAGGGCTGCCCAATACATAGACAGAGTGCATGCTTTCAGTTGACTGTGGTCATCCCAGGCAGAAAGCTACAGTTATAAGGCATTGCGAGGCACTTTAGGTTACAAGGTAAGAGATGACAATTCTTCACTGGTCTGGATTACATCCCAGAACATGACAGTAACCCAGTTGTTTTGACAGTGGTTCAGGAAGCAGCACGGATATTGTTGAAGCAGCTGTGACTCATCCCTCTGAAGGTGATGTCAATGGATGCGTGGGTTTGGACATCTAGGAAGTACACACCTCCTTCCAGAGCCTGGATATGAACTGGGAGCCAGTCTGTAGTAAAATGGCTGGGAGACCATGGAGGCAGAAGGCATGTTACTAGAAGGTGTGCAGTAGTTTCCACAGTTGACAGATGTGTTCGTGGTACAAAATGGGCTATTTTGGTAAGTTAGTCCACAACAGTCAGCATGGTGTTGTGGTCCTCAGATTCAGATAGAGCCACTATAAAAATCAATGATGATGCATGACCAGGGCTGGGAAGGGGTTTCAGATTACATCAGAAAGTCAAAAGGCCTGGTTGGGGAGGGGTTTGTTCGAGCATAGGACCTGATGTAGGATTGAACATCATCCCAATTTTGTAGGCACCAGAATGAGCAGGCTACAATACACGAAGACTTGGAGTGTCCAAAGTGACCTGCCCATGGCAGAATATATGTGTAGCACTTCCTGTCTTGTAGACCTGCTGGGGATATAGATGGCCATTGACATATAGGAGGTCATTGAATAGTGGGATAAAGTTAAGATAAACCTGGGATGAGGTTACGAGTTAAAAAAAATAAAATAAAGGATTGTTGAAGCATGGTAAGAAAGTCTAAAAATACAGACCTACAATGAAATGGTGTTGTTTTAATATGCCAAATGGTGATGATTATGCAGTAGCAGATTCTGTATAATATTCCCCTTTTCCTGAGAGGGCATCAGCCTTGCTGTTCTTGTTGTCTGGACAGTACATGATTGTGAAATCAAATCTTGAGACGAATAGGGCCCACTGCAACATCTACTGAATCAGTTCTTTGGCAGAGCATAGGTATTCTAGATTCTTATGGTTGGTTAAGACTAGGATGGGATGATGGCCCCCTCAAGGTAGGGTTGCCAAGTCTCCAGTCGAGCCTTATTGGCAAGAAACTCCTTCTTTGCTATTTCATAATTGCTTTCGGTTGAGATGAGTTTTCATGAAAGATATGTACATGGATGCATCTTGTACTGGAGCCCTGTTCCTTGCGATAGAACTGCCCTGATGGCTACATCAGAGGCATCAGCCTCAAAGATAAAAAAATTGATGAGGATCAGAGTGGACCGGCACTGGGGCAGACATGAAAGCTATCTTCAGGTATTTAAAGGCCTGCTAGGTCTGTGGGAACCAGTGAAACCTTGCTGTTTTGTGGACGATGGCTCTTATAGGGGCTGTGGTTTTTGAGAAGTTTGGAATAAACTTCCTGTAAAAGTTAACAAGCCCCATGAACCTCTGGATGTCTCAAATGTTCTGGGGTTCAGCCTAATCCCAAAGTGCAGAATCCTTCAGAGGATCCATCTGTAGTCCATCTGCTGAAAGGATGAACTCCAAAAATTTGATTGATGATTGGTCAAATATGCAAACATTTTCCAATTTTGCATATAACCTGTGCTGACAGAATCATGCGAGAACTTCACAGACATGGTGATCATGGCTTGCTTGATTATTGGACTAGACTATGATATCATCCGGATATGCCACTGCAAACTGGTCTAGGTATCTCAAAAACTTTTGTGGATCAGGTGCTGGAAAGTGGCAGGAGCATTGGTGTGTCCAAAAGGCATTATCAAATACTCAGAGTGTCCATACCTTTTTCTAAAGACTGTCTTCTACTCATCTCCCTCCCTAATTCAATCTAGATTATATGCTCCTCTAAAGTCCAGTTTAGTTAACCCCTATCCAGAAGCTGTAAGATTAATGGTAAAGGGTATTGAATGCATTTAGTTATTTGGTTCAGTGCCCTGTAATCTACGCAAAGTCTCAAACAGCAATCTTTCTTCTTCACGAAAAGTTCCGGGGCACCTGCAGAAGAGATAGCAACAGATAAAACCTCTTGCTAGGTGTTTCTGGAGGTACTCCCTTAACGCTGCTAACTCTGCTTTAGACTTTGGTTCTCGGAGTAAGATCAATGGGGCCATCGTAAATACAATGCAAGGGTAGTGAGTCTGTGTTCCATTTTTCAAAGACATTGTAATAGTCTCAGTATTTCTCAGGAAGATCTGGTTTGCGATACAGGAATGGAGTTTCTAGGTCCAACACAGTTACTGCCATGTGGGCAGAACATCTGGGTTACTGGAGTGGAACCCTCTGGCTTTATTTCTAGGGTTTCAATTTCTTGAACAAGAAGGCAATTTTCCCTATCGAAGCTTGATGGAAAGGCAATAACTCAGTGAGACTATAGAATATGGGGATTGCGATGAATGATCCAGGGTTAAATGTGAGGAAGAAATAAGGTTAAACTGTAGGACTTTAAGGTGCTCCCTAGTCATCACTTCCATCAGTGTGGTCTCCTATGTAACCAGGCCTGTTACCAGTGGAGACCCATGTACTGTTTCTACCAGGTCCAGGTAACCTTGGGTTATATTAGGAGACCGATGACCCAGCCCATGGAAAAATCCATAAAATTGTTCCCTGTTCCCATATCAATTAAGGCCCATTGTACGGGAAAGTCCTGCTCTGACTGCACAATCTGCAATTGCAGGGAATCTGTAGAAGTGGAGATAGATGAGGAAAGCCTGAGTTAGCATAATTTTGGGGTTTCTCCCTGGTGATACCCACACTCAGGGTCCCAACTGGATGTGGAGTTAGCCTCTTTCCTGTCACCAGGTTAGTAGCAGTGGCCCGGTCCTCCACAATAGAAGCAGAGGTTCTCCCATCTATGTATTCTCATTCACTTGGGGATAGGCATGGGCATTCTATGTCAGCATTCTATGGCAAGCTTGCTTGGGCCTGAGGACTGAGCCTTGAGTAAGCACCAGAGGTGGATGGGTTCCTCCTTCATTCCAGATGCCAGTTGTGTAGTCTGGTTTCTATCCAGACACACAGGTCCATGAAAGCCTCTAAACTGGTGGTGGTGGTGTGTGTGTGTGCCAGCTTGTCCTTTAGTTCTTTGCAAAGTCCGAGCCAAAACTGATGGAGGAATGCAGCATCATTCCAGATGGTATTGATGACCAAACATCTGAACTGGGTGACATAGGAAGGGGCTGAACCCAGGGTTTGCTGAAGCTATTGTAAGGCAGTCTCTGCCATGTGGGCTTTATAAGGATAATTGAAATACTGGCAAACACTTGTAAGAATGAGTCCTAGTTGGTCAGTACCAAGTGATTCTATCCTAAAGAAGGAAGAGGCTCATGCTACGGTCTCCCCAGTAAGCAGGCTCAGTACTAGATGCACCTTAACTTGGTCTGTGATGTACTCCTGGAACTGGAGCATAAATAGGAGTCTGCATTGGGTAATGAACCCATGAAACTTACTGAGGGTACCATCATATCTGTCTGGCAAAGGAACTCTGGGGCCTGTCGCCCAAGCTGGTGCCATAAGACATGATGAGTTGTTACCCGCAGCTGCCCAGAGTGCTGTAGCTGGCTCCTGAAACAAAAGATTTCCCATCTGCTGCTGTCATACTTGGTCCCTCAGTTTCTGGTTTTCTGCCTGGAGGGCAGTGATTTCTATCTGAGGACTCACAGGGCTCTGAGGGCAATGGGAAGGTGAGAGCCCATTGGTGTCCATAGTCCAGAGGTCCAACAATAAGTCCCAAAGAAGATCAAGGTTGGTTGGAGCAGCCTGTCAGGACCTATAACGTGGGCTGTCTGACATAGTGATTGGAGCCAAGAATAGCGTCATCACACCAAGGGTCAAAGCCAGAGTCAGTCAGAAGTCATGACAACGATTAAGCTGAAGTTGGAGTCAGAAGTCATGCTAAGGGTCTAAGCCAGAATCATCAAGTATGGTCAGGGCTAGGAAGCAGGAACAAGGTATGATGACTGGAACAGGGAGGATATGTGGTATCAGGAGCAAGACGAGATAGCAAGAACAAGGAGCAGGAACCAGGCGAGAAAGCTGGGACTTTCTCAGAGAACTGGGAAGCACCAGGCCTAGTTTCTCAGACAAGAGATGAAACAGAAACAGGAAGCTTTATATGCACCCGTGTCCAATCAGCAGTCTGCTATTAGCCATCTGACCCTACTGAGTCAGTGGGTGTAGCTTCTGGTGGTGGGATATTAACAGCAATTTCCTTATTGTCAGGCAGTGCAGCAGATAAGGCTCATGCTTGGCAGCTCTGTGGGCCTTGGTTCAAGACTTCTTCTAGCTGACTTGTGTAGAGGGTTTGCTGTGGGTACATCAAGGAAGCAGAGTGGTCACTGTGCACTGCTCCCTGGTGATCCTTGCCTGCTGATGGCCCTTTTGGGGCTATTATAAATTTTGGTGAAGATTGGCCCCCAGCAATCCTAAGGCTCATGGGAGTGTCTTGTGCTGAGTGGCAATGTGATGCAGCTGAGTATGTGGGTCTTAGAACTCTTAAAATAGTGCATACATTTTTTTCATTATTCCCTGCCCCAAAAAATTGCTTCTGGACTAGGTTACATGGTAAGAATCTGGTGATCAGAATTTCTCATCTTCATAAGAAAAAGAAATGAACATAAACTGTTCTAAGTGGAAATCTCAATTCAACCTTAACTATGGAGCTGCTACTGCCTCCATAATATAATTATAACATTGGGGACTCTGCGGCAATATGAAAAAACAAAACAAAAAATATCCTTTTTAATTATGATCAAGAAACTGAAATGGAATTGAGTTATTATTTAATTTTTAAACATGCTCTTTGCATAATATGTTCTGTTAAACCAAAACAGGGAAGGTTTTAAGGGAGGTGAAATAAAAGTTAATCTAACAAGAATATAACACTGGTATCAGAAGGCACTTTTAGCGAGTGATTTTTTCATTTAAAACAGTACACAAATGAGTCATAGAGTTTAAGGCCAGAAGGAACTACCAGATCATCTAGAAATTAAATCAGCTTCAAAACATGTTATTCCCCCGTTTTAGAAATAATAGTTAATGCATTATTTCAAGTATACATTTGCGTCACTTGGATGTGAGGGAGTGTCACATGATGCTAATTTTTCTTTTCATGTTCTGTTCTGCACCTCATCATTGGACTAAATGATTTGGAAAAACTTTGATGTCTTTTCAAACTGTCTTGTGTGGGTGGGCAAGAGGCAAATGTTTTTATGAATATTTAAACATACTGGACATTTGACTCAAGCATTGCAATTAATAAAATATTTGCAATGCATCTTGAATATAACAAACATAGATTGCAATTAACTATTGCAAGATATCATCAGAGCAAGTCACCTTATGGCCTCATCCTGAAAGTGCTTGCTAACCTGGGAGAGGCTTTGCAGGGTCAGGCTTTTAATTTGCAGTCCATGTGCATTGCAGGTTAAATATTAAGGGCATGGTCCTTAACCCAAACAAAATTCCTGCCATTATTAGTAATGATAATATTAAATAATTCTCTTATATTCCAACCAAGGATCTCAATTTCTCTTGTGGACATAAAGCAATTTATGTTGACTTCAATAGGAGTTGTGCCTGAGTAAGGACTGTGGAAATGCATGTTCTTACTGGCCGTCACTTCCTAGCCTTCTCCCCATGCACAGATGTTAGGCCCCAGGTGATCCATTCAGGCTCAAAAGTAGAGGAAATGGTAGCAGGGCAGCTGACCATCCCTTTTTTGGCAACTACATTTTTGGGTAAGAATCCAAACCTTTGGGCATTTATCTAAAGAGAGGATCTGAATGTTATTTTGAGGCTGCCCTGGGACTAGAGCTAACAGCAGACTGTGCATATAGAGAGGCTGGATGGTCCAGAGGTTAGGGGATTAGCCTGGGACCTGGAAAAACCTATGTTCAACTTCCTATTCTACCAGACTCCCTATGTGAACTAGGGCAAATGACTTAGTCTTTCAGAGCTCCAGCTGTACAATGGGGGGTTAGCACTTCTTTACTTCACAAGGGTGTTGTGAGGATAAATACATTAAAAGATTATGAGGGTCTCAAATACTATGGTAATGGGAGCCATAAGGCTATGTCTCCACTATGAGTTAGGGGTGTAATTCACCTGCTTGTGTACACATACTCATGGCAGCTCTCATTTAACTAGCTTGAATATAAATAGCAGTGCAGCCACTGTAGCACAGGAAGTGGCAGTGGAAGCATGGCTGTGCCAAGTACATACCCACAGGTTTCAGGCAAATCTGTACTTAGCGTGGCGCAGTCGTACCTCTGCTGCCACCAACAGTGCTACCACAGCTACACTACTGTTTATATTCACACTAGCTTGATGAGAGCTAGCATGCGTATGTGTACACGAGCAGGGGAATCACACCCCTAGCCTAAGATAGGCAGATAGATCTGTAAAAGAGAGAGAGAGCCTGAAGAGCCATTGCTTCCGTGTGTCAGCTGTATTATTGTATGTTGAAGACCTCAATAAACTAATTTTGAGTTCTGTATAATCACAAAGTACAAAATACTTTTTCTGTGCAAACTGCCTAATTTATAGTTCAACATCACAGTAAAAGTTACAGTGAAATGCCTCGTGTTTCCCTAACTGCTGCAGAGGATAAAACATCCCATCAGTTTAAGTGGCCCTATTGTAACTTTTGGCTCTCTAAGGGTCAAGAACAAATACTAAAACCCTTTTTAAAAAGAATTTATAAACTTGCAAAGTTCCTAGGGGAATTTACAAATAGCTATTTCAGAAGTACCACACTAGATTAACTTGCTCCTTTGGAAAGAATGAAAAAGAAATAAATGACATAAGTAACCACAAAGACTAATACAATGTTGCATAAAATGAATTCCAAATGCTTTCTTCTGTAACTTCAGATGGCTGATGACAGACTATATTGATGCAGTTTATATATTTTAAAAAGGAATACAATATTTCAAATAAATATACCTGATTTATAGTATCTGTGTGTGTGAGACTATTCTTTTATCAATGGATTTTTTGTCATCTTTTGGACATTTTGCCCTGGCATTTTGTGTGTGTGTTGAGACTTTGCTAACCAAAACCTTGCAGAAAGAGCAATACTATTTTATTTAATCATTACATAAAATAGCTTTTTAATTATCTCGTTTTCAGATCTGTGTATGTGTGTGTATTCTTTCTCTAAATCACCTGTCCCCTTTTTAATGTGGTCTGGTCCATTTATAAACCAGGAAGTTATATTTCTGTTTTATATACTAACTCAATGTCTGACATCTATCTTAAAGGTTTTCATGGTTACTGATTTCTGAATGTTTACCTTTCTTTTTTCAAGTAATAATAATAATTTCACCCTTAATCATCTTTTTAGTAATATCTCTGATATCTGTATCAGAAAGATAATGTCCTAGTGGTCCAGTGAAAGTTTAGGATGCACAAAAAGTGTAGGATTGGTCTCTAGGTGTGGTGATTTGGGGAAGCAGAAGCGTCTTCTCTTCCAGCATCCTGTCCTGTGCAAAGAACCTGACCAGGGTCCTTGGGAGGAAGGAGAGCCTATACTGTGCCTTAACTTATATATATATCCTCAGCAAAATTAGACTTAGTTGCCTTTCTCCAATGTAAAGTGGGTGACCAATATATAAACTGGGTCATATGATGTCTTGTCAACAGAAAATTGAGAAGCAATTTCTTGAGACTTTAACAGATCGCTCCTTGGATATTTCTTCTGGGGGACACAAAAGCAGCACCAATGTAGTCCCAAGTATCACAAAGACATCAGCTTGACATGTATCTATAGCTGGTCAGTCACTAAAAGCAACCAGTATATAATAAATTCAGCATCCTCAGTGCAGGGATTTTACTAAAAGATAGCACTGTGACTATATATTTTAGAAATGGGAGAGAAAGCTAGTAAATGAGAGAAGGAAATCAAAATCTTGAGATGCAGCATGGAAACTATTCATGTATGCTGTAAAAGAGAGATATGGATGTATATTTCTAACAAAAAGGGAAGCAGAAAGTCAATATACTGGGTGCTAAGTGCTATTTGCAAATAAAATCTGGAAGAACTGTGTATCTGTAACATAGCACATGATTCATATGTGAGTAAAGAAATCAAACATAGCATAAAAAAGCCTTCTCTTGTGGCTGCTGGTATTCTGCTCGTGGTCAACTAATAGAAATCATTTGGACCCTTTATACAATGATAGGCAACAATTATATATGTTAACACATCATCCACTCCTCTTTCTCCAAATACCTCCGCCCCTTTTCCCCCCACAAATACAAGTGTAAATACAAGTGTGGGGGGAACCCCAACAAAATATAGTTATATTAAACCCAAAGTTATTCCATAAAGGGGAATAGTCAACTCAAAAGTTGCACTTTTCTGAATTTTTATTGTACCTATTGTTTAACATCTAAGGCAAGAGAGAAAAAAAGACATTTTAGCTTCTTTATGCATTTGGCAGAACTTTGTGCATTATCAACTTCACAATTTCCATGGTTGAGTCAGTTTCTGTTGTTTGGGTGTACCTCTAATACAGCAACAGGGAACAGGAAAGAGAAATGTAATATAAATGTAGTTGTAAAATGTATGTATGTATAATGTAAAATGTAATGTAAAATAATATATACATATATATGTAGCTGTAAAACCACAAAAATAGCATGAGGATTTTCTGGGGCAAATGTGGTAGCTAAAGTTAATTCTTGTTTAAAAAAAAATACTGGGTGGATTTCAGGTTGACCACATCCCTTTTTTAACTTGTCTGTTTTTGCTATTTAATTGCTTTACAGTGTTTTCATGTTTGGCCTCATTCTAACTTAAAACTTTTAAAATATGTCTCAGGGTGCAGAATAGAAAACTGCGACTCTTGCTTTAGCAGAGACTTTTGCACCAAATGCAAAGCTGGCTTTTACTTACACAGAGGCCGTTGTTTTGGAGAATGCCCGGATGGATTTGCATCCTTAGAGGAAACTATGGAATGTGTGGGTGAGTGTCTTTGCACAACTCTATATAGCAGCAAATCTTACTTTAACCTGTATCTTTATGAAATGTCTGTTAAATTTATTCTGTGCTTCTGATTCCAAAATGTCTTATCAATTGAGATTGAAATGTATAAAAACCTTGTGCTGACATTTTGAATTCTTGACATATTAAGGTGGACAAGTTCAATTACATCACATTTCTTTTCTTACTTTTGTTGGTGTATATATCTGCAAAATGAAACCACTAATATAATCCCGCTCTCTTTTTTTATCTCAATAAATTAGTAACTATTTTCAGAAAACATCTCCCTCTAACATTGTGACTTTCTCCAGATTTTTAAATAGCACAATATTGGGGTACTCTGCCCTACGCCTACACCAGAGTTCTGTCAATTTTATTATAAGTCACCATTGTCAGGGTCTTATACCTTGGCTTTTAAAAAATGCATCCTCCTGAAAATGTATAAACCAGGCTTTTATATATAATATATATAATTATGGGGTTGGTGCACTCCTAAGCCTACCCATGCAATATCCCTTAGCCACAATCAGGAAAATCCTGTGCAGCTGCAGGGCTGGCTGAGTTCATACTGAGCAGGGGATTTTAACTCTGCCTTCATTCAGCTTTTTCTGAAGCCCTCTTCTCTTTCCAATGTCACATGTATAGAGGGCAGGGTGAGAGTAGAGAAAGAGTTTTGTCTTTTCAGCACCTGGTCCTTGCTGGTTGGCTAGAGTGCTGCTAATACCAGTGTGTTCTCTTTGCTTCTTCCTTGCTGACTGCTCCACAGCACAGCTCCCTCTGCTGTTGGAGGGAGAAATAGGAGCACATGAAACCTGGCAGGGGGTTGCTTGTCATGAGACCCAACAGCCAGGAGGAAATGTGCATGTACTTCCACATCCACATGCAGGGTACATGGGGTAGGATTAAAGGACAGAGATGGGGAAACTGAATTCACCCCACCACTTCCCAGTGTCTGAATCTCTTCCGTCTGCAAGAGTATGATGATTACTCACTGCAGATTCTGTAAAGTCTACTGAACTAAATTCCTGACATGGCTTTGGATTTACTTCAGAAAAGGAAAGAATCCCAGTTTAAAGCACCAAATAAGTGTTCTTAGTGGAAATCTTAGTTTATAAAACTGAGCCAGCACTGCTGACTTATGAGTGAGTTTCATATTTTATATTTTTGTTAAAGCTCCAGCGCCTCATGTCAGGCGCTTCCTCCTGATAGTCATGCCTAATGGCCAGAGCAGAGGTTGAAGCCTGATGTCAGGGCAGGACTGGGCTCAGGGTAGCACTGAAACCGAGATCTGAGGACAGAACCAAGCTCAGAGCCAGTAGACAAGCCAGAAATAGTACTGTAGCCAGAGTCCAGCTGCAGGCCAGAGTTTGAAGCTAGGTGGTCAGAATCCATGAATAAACCAAACTCAGTGCCATAGTTGGAGTCCAGACACAGGCCAAAGGTCAAAGCCGGGTAGTCAGAGTCCAATGGGGTCAGGAGGTGATGGCATGCCTGGAGCGGGTCAGTAACAGGCCTGGAGCAAGGTCATAGCAGGGCAAGGACAAGCCTGGAACAGGGCTTGGGCAAGGCTTGGGCAGGAGCAGGCTCAGAGTTGGGCAAGTATCACTGTTTCTTAGACTGATCTGCAATTCTAATGGGGCTGAGGAAATACCTGAGGATCATCTGACCCAGGTTCCACTCAGGGATGGATTGCTGCTGCATGCTTGGTGTCTGAATCACTGCAGGCTGTGGGAAGTGTAAGTCAGTGCAGCTGGGTTGTTGCTGCATGCTGAGTGGTGACCCACTGCAGCTTTGTTGGAGAAGCACCTACTGAGGTTCTGGGCAGATATGGGCCTGCCCATTACTAAAGGCCCTCTCCTACAATGTAAGCGGGGAGGCCACTAGACCCAGGCATCAACTAATGACAAGGGACAACAAATGAAAAACCAGGGATGGGACTGGAGGTCACAGGGATAGAATCAGGGATCCAGAGGGGGATACTGACTGAGCAGAGAACCCTGGACAGTGCCCACTGCTTCTCAAAGGCATCCAGTCGACGCAGCCGAGAGGAACTCTGCCCGGAGATGTTACTTGAGAAGGGATCGGAAATAGGATCCCAATTGCACAGCTCTCCCCACTCCCCATCCAGCTTCCTTCTCCTGGTTTGCCTTGGCCAGTGCAGGAGGAGGTTGATGAGGAGGTCTCAAGACTTCATGGGATCACAGATAGAGTGTGCATAGAGGTGGTGGTGCATAGAGGTTCAAGAGGTGCGGGGAAAAGTGCAGCCAGAACTTAAGAAGGTTTTGGAGGAGCCGAAAGAAGGGCTCCTTCAGTCTGATTCACCCTATATAAATGTGCACCAGAGTCTCCCTCTCACCGCAGAAGGGTCAGGCATCGGGCCAGCTGGTGAACCGCTCCAGGTACTCGCTTGTGCTCATGGCTCCGTGAAAGAGCCACCAATTAATATCCTCAGTGGGTCATGGGACCAGAGTGGAATATGGTCTCTCACCTTCCTGTGGTGGTAGGAGTTCCTGCCACTTAGTATCAGGGCAGAACTTGGCGAGGAAATGCAGGGTGTGTGGAGCAGTAGTGCATACAGACGTTCCCTGGGCATGGTTCAGAGATGGACCATCTGCATGTTGTGGAGCTGGCTCTGGTGGTATGTCGGGGTTGGCCAGAGAGGCATACAAGGCAAGGGCCTGATGGTGAGATGCAGTGGGCCAGGGGTGAATTGCAGGCGGGGAGTCAGGAGTTGCTCGAGGAAAACGCGAGAGGTGGGCAATAAGGCTGCCCTCATTTCCTGAAGCACACAATGGGGGACGCACAGGGTGGAGAGCCCCAGGTGCTAGCTGAGCACTATGGAGTCCACCCAGTCCCCCTGATCATAGTCCAGGTGTGATCCTGGTAGTACTAGCCTGGACCAATCTCCAGCACACCGAGGCAGGCTCTGCCACCTGCACATCAAGCTGAATATTGTGTAGCAGGGGCTCCCCCAGGAGGTCCTCCCCCTTGGCAGCTGCCATGGACCTGGTTACCAATCTGTTGGATAGGCAGCTGAGTGAGCAGCCCTGGTTTGGCTGTGAATTTGCCTCACACCTGGAAACATGTTGTGTGAGACTCAGTTTTTATTTTTTTAAAACTGAGCTTTTATGACTAGGAAAACATGACGCTAAAGGCTCAAAAAACATATAGTAAATAAAGAGAACTCAGCATTAATTATTATTTTTTTCATAATTTTTAAGACAATCTCAAGATGGAGGGTGCAGGAGGGCTGACACATTGTTTCTGAATGGTTGGCATTGACGATACTACTATACTTCTATGGGTTAATCCATATGGTTTTGTGTTTTATTTCTTCTATCCTTTTCCAACTCCTTATCTTGATTCTTTAATTCATTTGTTCATTCTGCTAATAACACTATGTGAACAACTATCAGAATATGTCCAAGTTTTCGTAAGACCATTCTTTTAGGTTGGGACAAAAACTACTTTGTACACTGCTTATGTAGAAGACACAGATTAAAAATGTTCATCCAAAAGTTACAGTTTCAAAGGATAAACAGCCTAAAAATACAAGCTAGAATTTTATGGATACAATAGTGTCAAATATAAAACAGGCACCATTTGAGGACGGAATAGTTCCAAAGCCATGAAAATAATGAAAGCCATGAAGAGGGAATTATTTCAAAAAATCTGTGGTTGACTATTTGTTGTTTGTGTTAGTTTTTAGCATAATTCAGGTTTCTGACACAATTGCCTTGTAAAAACTGCAAACTAAGATCATAATCTGAGATTTCACCGAACAATAAATTTTACAAGCAATAACTTCTAATTTAATACTTTTGCTAGTTAGAGTTGCCATGTACTGAGAAAGAAAGAGACACAGATACAGACCAAGACCACTAATTTATGACCTGTTTTGCTTTATCAGAAGGCTGTGAAGTGGGTCCATGGAGTGAATGGGGAACTTGCAGCAGAAATAACAAAACCTGTGGATTTAAATGGGGTCTGGAAACAAGAACAAGGCAAATTGTGAAAAAGCCAGCAAAAGACACAATACCATGCCCAACTATTGCAGAGTCCAGAAGATGTAAAATGGCCGTGAGGCACTGTCCAGGAGGTAAGAATACTCCCTGCCAAACAATTTTATGAGCTTTTTCTTATTTAAGTCCCATTTATAACTTGGAAAACAGACTCATATAGTCCAAGCAAAAAGGAAAATCCTGCCCTTACTCCCCTTGTGCACTTATGCATGGCCAAAAAGGGAGTAGAACCACTGCAGTCCCACTGCACACAGGGCCAATCCATCCAAGGGGGGTGGGTGTAGTGGCACTTTTTCCTCTCTCCCCACACTCCCACCTACCTCTTCCTAAAGGTTTAAAATGTCTCTTTCTCTTGATGCAACTTCTTCATTTATTGTATGTACACTTCAGGATGTTTATGTACTGTGTAAAAATGCTCTTTAAACCACATTAAGCAAAACTACTAGCTACCTATGTCTTTTTTAATAAGACAGGGCATACTGAACAAGTCCAGCATTATTGCTTAGATTTAGCTAATTTTATCTCTTACAACCCTCACTTATGGCTGGTTGCTAACTTCTTTTACTAGTGAACCATGAAACTCAATATGTTGCTCCTATGGATGATGACTCCTCTATTTGATCCAAATTTTGAATAGCTGGAAATATGTATACTTTGCTTTCAACTCTACTGTCTAAACACTATTCTAACACAAAGTGAAAACATGGGAATTTGAATCCATTGTTTACAGGGATGAAATGTGAGGCAAATAATTTTTACTTTTAATATAACAAACCAGTAATATTTGACTAGATTGATAGCCAGTGCATATTATCACGTTCGTATAATATTTTACACCTGTTTATCAGGTGGATAAAAATTTGTCAGCCTACAGTGTTCATTCCAAACCACTAATGTTTTGTATACACAACTAGCAGCAGAACACTCTGTCCTTTGGAAAATAATTTGATACCATTTTGTCCGTATTTTATATGTAGCCCAAATAAGAAGCTACCATATAGACTCCTGATATATCTTTGAAATTAATTGTACTATGCCTTAACATACATCCAAGATTAATCTTTTTTTAATTATTTATGTGTTTATTTATAATTTGTAAAGCCATGCTCTTGTTTCAGAGTTGGACTGTCCATTTTCCATGATGTGGTGTCTCAGCATAAAGAGTAATTAACTGATGCATTAACAAAAGGGAAAACTTTGGCTGAATATCAGGAAAAAACATCCTGGGAGTAAGATCTGTTATCGTGTGGAAGAATTTCCAAAGGAGAGTGATGAAAGCCCTGTCTCCTGAGACATTTAAATTAAACAGGAAAAATAAAACCACTAGGAAATGTACTGGAGGGAGCAGTCCTAGGTTGGTGTGTATTTGTGTGGGGAACAGAAGAGGCAGGAGGGAGAGGCAGAATCAGAGGTTGAATTGGGCTGGTTCGTGGTAGCTCAGTGAATTCATATTTTTTGCTGGAGGCTGCCATCTTGTGCCCCAGAGTCTATTCTTTCTAAGCCTTTAGTCCTCCTTGATAACTTTTCGAAAGCAAACAATATATAAACCAATGTAACCATGTTTGCTTAAGTTCACAGACAGCCTGAACTAATAGCTGAGATGTGTAAATTGCTCTGGTCATTTCAGCGGTGATTCTGAGGCCCAAAAGTGAAAATGATGAGATCTGATTTGTTAACTGTTTTTCTGCTGGCACAAAAGAAAGGAAGTGGATGATCACATTATGAAGAGCTATACAATGTACTTTGAGTGACTCCATGTTTTGAGGCCCTCTTTTGGTGTTTCAGGTGCATGGAGGTTAGTTTATGGGGTAGCGTTTGGGAGAATACCAGAATTTTTTTCTTCATTTCAATTTCTGGCTAGGACGGGTATAATCACATAGGTTTCCACTCCTACTCTCCCCCCTCCCCCCATGTGGTTTGAGACACATGGGTGAAGTTGTGTATGCAAACAGGTATTCATGCATGTAAAGTCCAGTTATGTGGAGAGGTCCCTGAAAATGGATTTTTACAGGTACATTTTCAGTCAAAGTCCTGATAATTTGGTCCATAGAATCTGTTATTGGCCCACATTATTCATATGGATGCCTTAGTGCAGAAGCAACACTATAGTATTTCAGAAATATTGAGTATCTGTGTCTATAACTCTTGTCTGTCTTAGGCGTGGTCTACACTGCCGCCGGCAGTCAATGTGAGATACATAGGCTACATTATGTAGCGTGTGTATTTCCCGTCAATTTACTTATGTTGCCATATCACGGCATCTCCACTGCACTGCATTGATAGGAGACACTTTCCGGTCGACGTAGCCTTACTCCTTTTGGGGGCGTGGATTAATGGCATCGACAGGAGAGCACTTCTGGGATCGATTGAGTGGGTCTCCATAGCCCGCTCAATCGATTCCGCTGCATCGATGCCTGCAACCCTGGCAGTGTAGACATACCCTTAGTTTTAAAAGAAGGGAAAAACCTTTTCTAGGGGTCCAGCCCATGGATTAGATCCTTTTCTCCTCTGTGTGACAGAAGTCCAGGGTCAGGAGCTGACTCACTACCCTGTCACTCAAATCCCCACCAATGCAGGTTAATTGGGACCTAAATAGAGGATCAATTAACAAGGGGAGCTACAGCTGAAGGGCTAATTAGATGGAAAAACAACCTCAGCAGCTGTGAGTAGATAAATAGAGAAGAAAGAAGCCATGGAAGGGGGCAAAGAGCCTGAAGGAAGGCAGAGCTGGCTTCTGGTGCTGCCGCTCCCGCCCCCGCCCCCTTCCCCTCCTCTCCCCTTCTCTTTCCCCTCCCCCTCAGAAGCAAGAGGGGGAGCTGGCTGGGACTTTGTAAATATGTAAATAGGACTACAGGCAATGGCCTGCTAGAAAAGTATAATAAAGCACAGTGGTGATGGAAGTAGCCTGGTGTGAGTGTGATCTGTATCTAAAGACTCACAGAGGACCACCCATGACACTGTTTTAACTCTAAGGCAGCTATGGTAAGCCTTCTCATATTGAGTCAAGAAACTCATGGGTCATGCCCAAATTAAGTTATTTGACCACATATTGAAGATTTTATTCTCTAGATAATCAAGAAAATATGCTGTTGGCAAATCCAAGAGTTCCATTCAGTGTGAAAGGCCTACAATATTGTCGGTGGTTGTGGAACCCCATTATTTCCAAGCAGCTGATAGCGGCTATATTGAGTAGCTATCTCCTGGCCTCTCACTTCATCGAGATTCCTGCTTGCATTTCCAGAGTCTCAGGATTAAGGGCTCATTCTGCAGGTTTTGCTTTCCTGACTGATTTTGTACAGAGTCCTTATGATGGGGAGTACTAGTGTGATCCTATAGAATTCTGGACAGACTTTAAAGTACCCTCTCTCTCTCAAGAGACAATGGATGGAAGGAGGTGGCCTTTTCTCTATCCAAGATTAGTTCTGCTCCAGGGCGGCATCTGACTTTTTGCTGTCTTTCGTATTTTAACTGTTCACACAATGTTGGTCTCAGAGTTTGTCTACATGGCAAGTTACTGTGAAGCAAGCCAGGGTGTGAGTGTATAGTGCACTAGCTTGCTGCACAGTAATGTCTCATTTGGATATTGCTGTATCACATTGAAAGTCCCAGAGTGGGCATACTGTACCTTCAAGTGTAGTATACTAAGCTTCACTCTGGGACTTTCACTGAGCTGCAGCAGTGTTCACATAGGATGTTACTATGTGGTAGGCTGGTGCACTGTAGATTCACACCATGGATTCCCATGCAGTAACTTGCCATGGAGATGAGTCCTAAGATATCATTACTTGTTCATATTTTAGTATGTTAGATGCTTGGTCATCAGAAATGTTTAGTACACTCATAATATTTTGAGAAGCAAGAAATCAGTGAAATCAAGTACAATCTAGCTTGAAGAGACTAGTTAGTGATCTTTACAAGTATGGCATTGTCCTAATGTTACACATGTTCTGAGTTTTTAACTTGGGGAAAATAAAGGAAACAATATTTAGTGACTTTAAGAACCATAATCTCTGTAAATATCTGTTAAGAGGGTATGATAAAACCTTTCTTCTAATGTTCTGAGTGTATAAACTCACAGCAACATGTGGGAGAAGCATTAGATTATATAACTAAAGATGGTTGTCGATTGTGATGGATTAAACTAAGAACAGGAAATAAGGATATTTTTGGTGGAATAGGGTTAAGTAAATATTTTTGACATATGATTTCTATTTCTGTACATTTTGTTTACATTTCAGTTACTATTTATGTTGTCTGCATTGTACATCATAACTTCAGAAGCCATTTTTTCCAATTTTATAGATCATTGCAGGAAGAGAAGTAGAAGTGCATTTACCATTCCTATTAATTGCTTCAGTTCTATATTTATGATGGACAGGGATGTTACCCATCTGTCTGTATGCCTCAGCAACACATATAACTTCTGAAGAGAAACCCTTCATCGCTGCCTCAGAGTTTGCAGATATAGCGTGGGCAGCAAGTAAAGGATGGTTTTGTATAGGGCATCAGTTCTTTCTCTCAATAACACCCTTTAAAGTAGGATGGCACACTAATGACTTCAGACACATTACCTGACAATATTTTGATGGTCAGTTCTATTAGATTAAACTATTATTTCCAGTTGGAAATGTCACATTTGTTTTCTGGTAAATGTTATATATATTACCCTGGTGTATTGGTGTAACGTATCTCATAGGATCACAGGGGTAACAGATGGAAAAGACTACTTAAATTATCCAGTCCATTCTCCTGCCAATGCCAAGCTGTTGTCTACTGCAAAGTTTTTACTGTTTCATCCAGTCTAATTATTAAGGGTCCCAAGTGTAGTGATTTCCACACATCCCTAGCCAGAAATATTCCACAGGCTAATACCTAGACGTTCTCTCTCAAATTCATCATAAGTGTTCCCTTTCATCCCATTAGTCATACTTCTGTCCCCTGTGAACCTCTGTAAATTATTACTCTCCTTCCTTAGTGTTTACACCCTTCATGTATTTGTAGACTGTTCTCACGTCCCCCATTAGTCAGTCCTTGGCAAGCTATACATCCCTGGCCCTTTTAATCTTTCATTGTAACTGAGTCCCTCCAGCCTGTGAGCACATTTATTGTTCTTCTTAGAACTCCTCCAGTTTGACTAAAAACAATTGTTGTCATTTCATGGCTAATTATTTTGTAGGTGAAAAAAGGAGAGGAGCATATGGGATGAGTGTTACATTAAACTCCTGAGCCTGAAAGGGGAGGGAAGTTGTCTCTGTGACATAGATGGATAATTGGATGGAGGAGGACTTCCACTACTGTGCTGCTAGAGTTAGATTTTGGAAACTGGTTTTCCAGTACTCTTAAATTTCTCTGCAGCACTAGGAGCAGAGACTTCCTACCCATCAGGAACTGGAGGAGCAGGAGGGTAAAGGCTCAGTTATGGTCTTTGTCCCCATGTCAATTAACTCCAACTGTTAACTACTGGGGAAACTTTTCTGTAAAGCTTTAAAATAAAAAAGTAAATATTTACTTTGTTGGACATGTTATATTTAGAAAACAAACACTCATCACATCTAACAACTGCAAAAAGCATGTTAAAGGAGCCACTTAAGTGCACTTTTACTCTGAAAAACCATCTCTGTAAGAAGGCCCTCGTATATTCACAGCTTTGCATCCTGGGTGTATTCAGAGACCTGTCCACCATCTTTGGTAATGAAAGTAAATTTGAACTGTTTATTTTACCTTTTGTTAACCCTACTAAGTGAGTGCAAGCTGGATTCTGTTCTTCCATCAGCCACAAAATTATTCAGAAAGTTCCAAGCTGTCTCACCTGTGCAAACACACAGAAGGCAAGGTTACTGCACAGGTGGCATTGAGGGCAGTATTTCAAAGACAGTGGGATAGTACAGATATAACTTGAGGGTATTTGGCCCACAGAACCTTCGTTATTGGCTGTGAAGCATTAGAAGGTAAGAAACCACTTTGACTTTCATATCTCAAATTGAGTTTTCACAGTTGATAGTTGGGAGGAGAGGGGGGAAATCATTTTTAACTTGAGCATGCTTTACATAGAAAGTATCAAGAACTGACAAACAGAAGACAGCTCCTGATTCCATATTTACAAAGGTTATTTTCCAGAGAAGAACTATATATTGGTGTCTATGAAGATACTGTCTCTATATTTAACATATTCTAATTATCCTGTAATAATTTAACTCATAGAAACAATCCCATTTCCTGATGAGTACAACGCTAGATATCTTTGTTTTCTTATTGTCAGTGATACATTGTGTAAGAAAGTTTGTGGTAAAATAATTTGACTTCCACTCAACAAATTAGTCATGGGTAGAGCTGGTCAGAATTTTCTTCCATAGAAAATTTTCAATGAAAAAATGGAAAATTCATTTTCTTTGAAAACTTTCCAGGAAGTTGACCTCATCAAAAAAATGCAAATGTTCCATTGGGCAAATCTAAATGAAATATTTCAGTTTGTTAATCCAAATAAAAATGTTTTGTTTCAGGGCAGTTTGATGCTAATCTGTATGTGAGCTGCTGCAGGGCCTCCTGGGAATTGTATTTCTTGTGTCTCATACCTCCCATTCTCCCACATGGGCTGCGCTCCCTGGTGGGACTACATCACCCATTATTCACCACAGTCTCCCTCCTTGCTGACTCACTGCAATGCATCATGAGAGTGACATGGCTGTGGTGCATCATACGAGATATCGTCTGGCCCAGTGAGCCCAGGCTTATGTAAGGGAATGGAGTTATGAGGCACCAGAACCACATCTGTCATGAGGCAGCTCAGAAGAATGCAGTTTAATGTTGAACTGAGCCAAAATGAAACATTTCAATTGAGGAAAGTCAGACATTGAGTTTCAATTAATTTCAAAATGAAATGTTTTGATGTTTCTGAATTCAAAGTTTTGGTTTATGGATGACAATTTTCAGCCAGAAGAGAGAGAGAGAGAGAGAGAGTGTGTGTGTGTGTGTGCACGTGTGCTCTTCCCTACAAAAAGTAGAAACCTTCTGTGGAAAGCAGACACTCTTTGCAAAAAGTTTTGTTCATCAAAAATCCCAGTTTTCCTTCAAAAAACCAGTTCATGGAAAATTTTTGATCAACCCTCTTCACAAGTGTCTTTAAATGATGTTGATAAAAAGTAAAGTGGCTGTTTAGCTGATTTAGAGTTAAATACCTTTCCAGCTACTCTGAAACCTTAAGAGCTAATGGTCTTGGATGTCATCCAGTACCAGATTTTTCTTGGGAAGAAAACATTTTAACAGGATTAACTACCTCAGCTGAACAGAGCTATAGCTCTGGCTATTACAGAGCTCCCAGGTGGTTCTGTTCTGACTACATCATGAAATAAGAGTTCTGATGTGTCTTTGACATTTGAGTGTCTGAGTGTAACCTAAGCCCAACAATTTCTCGGGTGGCAGAGTATATATGATTTAAAGTTTAAAATATGCAGATAAGGCACTTTATTGGGTTTTATTGTGGAGTCATTAATTACCAAGTAAAATACACAATTTTATAAGGTTTACTATCTACCTTATTCTAAAAGCAGACATTTAGAATAAAATATTACTGTATGCTTAAGTACAGTTTATCAGGACAGCTATAACAAATATTTGGAAACTTCTGTAAAGTCTCCAGCCACATTTTGATTATTTGGGTGCTTCGTTTTTGAGGAGAAATAGTTAGCAGTACCAATTTAACTCACATTATTGGCATGTGAAATCGCTGCTTCAGGTTCTCTTTTTAATTAAATAGGTTTCTGTTATTTAGGAACATGGTTTCGAAACACCATGTGTGTTTCAATAGTTTTGTAGTATGGATCTACAGCTCCCGAGGTAGGGACAGAGTTACATCAAGAGTTACAGAAAATCACATCACATGTTTGTTGTACATCAACACTCACAGAGTCTTTCTCTTCCTCACTCTTCCAGAGTACCCAATAGCATTATTGGATAATGGATAATGTTCTCAATAAGAGAAGCATTCATATGTTCTCCTATTTTCTTTGGATGAATAACTTACCTTATTGCTGCACCTCCGACAAATGATAATAGATATCTAGGGCCTTTCAGACTGGCTTCCAGTGGAGAAGGAATTGGTGACATATTCTTAGGACTTGTCTAGACTTAAAAATGCAGCAGCCACACAGCTGCACTGCTGCAGCGCTTCTGTGAAGATGCTACCTAGTCTGATGGGAGGGCTTCTCCAGTCAGCATAAGTAATTCACCTCTCCAAGAGGCGGTAGCTAGGAGGAGAATTTTCCTGTCGACTTAGCACTGTCTACACTGGGGTTAGGTTGGTTTATCTGTGTTGCTTAGGGGTGTGGAGTTTTCACACCTGAGCCATGTCGTTATACTGACCTAATTTCCTAGTGTAGATAAGCCTAAGAGAAACTAGTTTTATTTACGCACCATAAATTATTTCTGGAATAGAGGTGGGTAGACAGCATATAGGGTAATCCCTCTTTTCAGGAATCTCAGCACAACACCAATATCCAGTTCCCAAGGATATTGCCTCAAGAATTGAGCAAGACGGAGAGCAAACTCCTTGCACACCTCGCTCTTAAAGATCTTGGAAGACTATGTGTAAATATCTGACATATGGTTACATCTGCAATAATACAAGAAGCTTTCAAGAAGGTTGCAAGTGCAGTGGTGTAGACTAGTAAATGGTGTGTGTAAGAACTCTCCCATTTTAATGAGAAATGCAAAGGTTTTTGCTCCTGCCTTGTCAGGCATCATCATTCTTCAATGTCCGACCATGAGCTGTGTATCTTGCAAAGGATGTCAAATCTTACTCCACGTGCCTAGATGCTCCTCTAAAAGGTGTGGCACCACTGCAGAGAGGAGAGATCCACTTGATACCACAACCAGGCCCTACTTGGTCCCAGAAGTTTAGAGGGAAATTCTGAACAATCTAATTGCTACGATCATTTCTTCATGCTGTTTCTACATTCTCCCTTCCTGGAGAATGGATTCAGGAGATCCTTGGAAATCCAATCTCCCTGGTGTGTTCCAATCTGTAGTATGTGTTGTAGAAAGCTCTCTTATTTTTGTGTGCATTCTAGCCTGAAAGAAGCTAGAAGCTTTTCTGTGTTGACTTTTACTGATGTCTGATAGCTTATGCTTTCTGTTTGGAGTTCTGGCTACAGAATTTGGCTGGGGGGAAGCCTGATCAGAGAACAACCTATCCATATTCCTTCTGTTCTAGGTTCTCCTGCTCTTGCCATTCCATCATACTGATGTTGGACAGCAAAGTATAGAAATGTATTTGACACTTCTAATGTAAAGTTAAACTTAAAAATGCACAAAATACCAGTTAACAGCTAGACCTCCACTAACGAGAACCAAACCTGAATTAAAAAAAAATCTGAGGTCTGAATTTACTGTGTATGTAAAATCCATTATTTGACCTATTCACGGAATGATTTCTGGCTGAAGGCCACAAATTTGTAGTTTCAAAATCCTTGTATAATTGCTAAAGAGTATGTACCCTATATCTCCCTGGCTTACAGTACATTTTATGGACAATAGACTGATTAAGAAAATATTGAAAAAAACAGTTCAGATACCGTAGAGATAGTTCCCAAATTGTATATTAATTTTAAAGTTTCTTTAATTTATTTAAAAAAAAATCCAATCTCAAATAGGAATCCAGTCTAACTTCTTCAGAACTTTAGAAACATATGGGTTCCATTTCATTATTTAAACCGCATCTTAGATGTTTATGGCACATTATAGGCAGAAGACAAAGATCCCGCTTTGAGCAGATTACTATATAAATTGAGATACGACCTGATGAAAGATGGTAACAAGTGTTAATGGTGTGGGTTGTGGGTTTGATAAAGTTTACAGCAATAAAGTTATGCTGTTGCTTTGGTTGGTAATGCATGTGTTTTGAAGATTTCAAAACATTTTTATGTCGCTGTTACTAAGAAGTGAAAACTAGAGTTTATGGTCTCATCAGCATTGTAAATGGAAATATATACATGGAATTGCAATAACATAGCCTAGATGTCTACTACAGTTTCAGTGTTGAACTGTGGAAACGGAGTACCAAGTCTGGACATTTTCTGAGTTTTTTAAAAATAGTTCTGAACAGAAATCTGATTTGTGGGATATGTTTTCATAATGGTAACTTCCCTTTTCAAGGTATGAGCCATATATACATTTATACCCATAACTAGGCAGAGGGTGAAAAGGGTAGATCTGAATAGTGGCAACCCTGAATCTGATTTGGGTAGGTAGTGGTATCACTTCTCCAACTTGCTCCCATAATTTTATGGGCACCAGCTGCACCCACAGACAGGAAGGCCTGGCATTAGCGTGGTTGAAAATATACCCCATAAGGTTCAAATACAGAGCATGATGCAAATAAGCACCCAGGTTTTTAAGAGGCAGAATGGAAGTATCAGTTCAGCATCAGCAGATAGTCTTCAAGAAGTAGATTCTACCAAAGACACTTTGCATTTTACAGATGAATTCAGATTGCTCATTAGAATGTCCTTCCCAACCAAATATTTGGCTATTTAACTGCTGATTCTGAACAGTTTGAGCAGGAATTAAGAAGTGGGAGCAAAAGGGACAAGATGAGGCTATCTTGGAGAGTTTCCTGAATACAAGATTTATTTTTTTTTAGTATGGCTTAACCAATAGAGCCTGGCATGCTTGTTAGTGCATTTAGTTCAGGAACAAGCTTTTGTCAGATGCTAAATCAGATTATCTGGGCTATCAGCAAATCAACATCTGCTTTAAATGGAGAACGTTGCACTGAGTTTTGAAGTGTGGTTTTTTGTTTTCTAAAAGATAAAGTTTAGGAATGATAATAGTGCTGACTGCTACAGAGAAACAGTCACTTTAAAAAAAAAAGAGTCTACAATTTCTCCCCATGGCATGGGAAATGCCTACTATTGGATTATGAGGGTTTTGAATTAAGTCATAAATGAAGACTATACAGCTATGTTGTTTGTTCTCTCCACTTCAGCATTCTGCTTTTAAAAAGAGCATACCTATTACTATTACTATAGGATCATGATAGGGAATCTGGAGTGTCACTCTGCCAATCTCCAATACTGAAAGATTTTCCTGTTTATTTTACACAGGATAAATCCCTGTCCTGCATACACACCATTTTAATGTGTGCCCTATTTGTAGCATGCTAACAGCTAAATGATGTTTTTCTTCACTTTTACATCAATGTACATCAACATTTTACATGCACAAAAAATTATGACTGTGGCGTGAATTGTGGAAGGAGTTTTGAACTCTGCAAACTTAATATTTGAGTTTTTTGTTCAATATTTTTTATGAAGTACTTCAGTGCATTTGAAGAGCAGTATTGGATCCCTTTTCTAGCAAACTGAACACCTCACAGGGCTTGATCCACAAAGGGATCAGCATTGCAGTCCTGAATGTTTAGGAAATAGGCCACCCAGAAGAATCCATAGTCCTGAGTTGGGCACCCTATACCTAGGCTCCCTGTACAATGCACGAGGAGAGGCAAAGAGATCTTGAGAAGCCAGAAAATAGAGTGGGGAGCTGTCTAACCTAGAGAGTAGGGAATGCTGAGGAGTGGGGTATGGCCTAAGCACCACCCCCTCAAGCATTTAGGTGCCTAAATCCAGGCCGAAGGAGATGTCTCCCTTCACCCAGGATTCATAGCTGTGAGCCATCTCCTAGAGTTAGGTGCCTAAGCCAGGTCAGTTTTTCTTTTGATGAGAAAAGGGGGTTGGTGCTGCTACCCTACCTTTCTTATACCCAATAACCCCGTGGTTGGCATTCTTACCCAGGCTGAGAGAGACTCGGGTTCAAATCCCCAATCTGCCTAAGATAGACCTAGGTTCATATCTCTGCTGTCTCATCTGCCTAATGAGTGCCCTAACCACTGGGCTATTTGTGTGAAGTTGGGCTCCTCAACTTCTCCTGTTGAAGCTGTTCCACTTGGTATAAATAATTAAATAGTCAGGGGTAGAGGAACTTGAACAGGGGTGTCTTACTTCACAGATGTATACCCTAACCACTGTCCTATAAGGTCAGCATCACTCACGCTTTGGCCCAATGATTATTTAAGTATTTCATACCATGGGGAACAAGTCTCGTACATGCTGGATGTTCCTTTTGCTTCCTACAGCAGACAAGAAAAATTAACAAGGTGGCAAAAGAGGACCTTTCCTTCATGCTTTCACATTGAGGAAGCAAAGAAAACCGAGGAAGGTAGACATGCATCCTCTCATGGCTGAGACTCCTGCCAATCTCTGCACTACAGTGGGCTTCTGGAATGGGTCTGGTTTTTCAGGTCACTTTTCATGGTTCAGCTCATCCTTGGCTCATTCTGCCTCTTTGCTGGGATTGGCATCATGAGCTATCAGAGCCTCAGCATTCTCTTCGGGGTCCTGGTAGCTGGCCATCATGGCACCCAAGTCCACCCTTTTTCCCAGTGGGAAAAAGAACCAGCTTTCCTGCTTGCTCAGCTGATGAAGCTCAATCACACAATCAGTGTCTCAGAGTCAGTCCCTCATTTGGATTGGTCCTGCTTTGAGCAGGGGCTTGGATTAGATGACCTCCTAAGGTCCCTTCCAACCCCAATCTTCTGTGATTCTATGGATCAAACTCATGTTCACACCCAGCGGAGACTCAGTGACCCTTTGTCAGTGTCCTGGTATTGGGCATGGGGTCAGATTTCCAGGCCAAGATTAGTGCCAAAGATCAGAACATGTGCCTGGGTTCTGGGTCCAGGTCGAGGGTCACAATCCAAGGCAGAACCAAAGTCAGTGCTGGACATTCAGGAGAGCAGAAACAAAGTTGGTTGTGGGAGCTCACAGGTGATCTGCATTGTTTCTGGGACATTTCCTGGTGTGCCAACAGGCTGATCAAAAGCCTCCAAGGTTGCTGCTAATCAGGTCTCTTTGGCAGGACTTCCTGTAGTCTGCTGAGGTTTGCAGGTCACCAGGAGTGGCTGGGTTACAGCTGCCGGCAAGTGGGGGTAGCCATCTCCTGGTGGCTCTACCAACCCAGATTTGAGTCCCACCAATCATTACATCCATTCCTTTAGGAGCTGGTAAAGTTCTTCTCTTAACCTTGCCTATTTTTCAAAAGGCAGCAAAGAGTCTCTGGCTCAGATATCCAATGCATTAATGTACTGGCTCTTTTTTGTATTGTCTCCAGCAAGTTCTGCTTTTGTCAGGAACCCCTTCCTCTATAGCTGGGGAGCCAGCTAGGCATGGTCAAATTCACATTTCATAAATACACCCAAGCAATTAGTTTACTTAGCAAATATTTCCCAGAGCAAAAGGGGGGAAGGGAAAAGAGTGTGTGTATGAAAAATCCAATTGCCATGTTTGATAAAGATATTCCATATTAGATTTTTGAAAGTCCTTTCTCATCTACTAATAATCAATAAATTGAGATGTTCTCATATTTACAGACTGTATACCACATGCTCTGAGTTTAAAGGAAGTGCTTCCCCCTACTCCCACCCATCCAATTTTCATAGTACAGGGGGCCCTAAAATTCTTTAATTTGGCCCTGGCTAATCTAACACATCTAGAAGTGAAAATGGTTGATACTCAGAGACCAAGTGATCTAGTGGACTAAATATCTGCTTCATATTCATAAGACTGAGTACAAACGTATAGATTTTTGTTAAAATATCTATTCACCTCTAAAAGTATAGTTGGAAAGAAGCCAATTGTAATCAATTTGCTAAAGAAAAATAATGCAATCTGATAAGAATCACATGTTTTAAAAAAGATTAGTTAGAAGTAATTATTCAGCCAAATGATAATTTAAATAGCTAGTATCGCTGGCCCAATAGTCCAGTAGTTAGGAGTTACGTATGTTTCCCCCTCCTACAGTTGAGAGTAACACTCCCAATTCACATTGTATGTGTGAGCTAATTGCTTTGTTATGCTTGATCATCCAAATAGTCCTTTTTCTATTGTTGTGTTGTTTTTACAGCTATCACAACTTTGTGAACTGACTGTTCCTTATAACTCTTTTTATACATGACAAATAGTGAAGACAAGATTGGATAAAACGGAAAGTTAACCAGAGAAGATTAGAAACACTTACTTAGTGTTTTGAGAGGCAAACTCATGCTCCTGTGCCTAGTCCATGTAGCCGGGCATTCTGCAAGGGGAAGTGGCCACATTTTTCAAGGTCCAAGACAAACCTCAGGGCAGACTCAAGTAGGGTACAAAAAACCATGGACTTTACTGAGGCAGTTCCCCCCCTTTCCTCCAAAGGGTTCCCTGCAACAGCCTCATTAGGCCCACCAGGCCTGTCCCAGGCACTGTATATATGCCAGTAGTCTTTTTTGTTTGTTTGTTTGTTTATTTTGCTTTTGTTTTGTTATTTTATAGTAAAGCAAAGATATAGCCCCCCAAAACCAACTCAGAAGTTTTGTGCTAGTCCTATCTTCCTCCAGGGGGCTCTGGCAGTAAGCAGTTTCTGCAGAGGTTCTAGTCTGGTCCATTCCATTTGGGGGCAAGGAACAGAAGATCTGTTCTCCTCCCGACTGAGCTATCCTCTTCCCTTTTTAACTGTCCCCGCACTACCTGACAGCAAGTGGGCCCTCAGCAGTTAGTTAACCCTTGCTGGCTTAGTCCTGTTGGGTTCTGGGATGTGGGCAGGCACACACCTGTCCATGACTAAATGGCTAAAAGCCACTTCCCGAGCCTAAGGGGAGGAGCTACTGAGTCCAGGACTCAACTGAATGTGGGGGACAACAAATGAGAGAACAGGAACAGGCGTGAAGGTTAAAGGGTTAAACAGAGGGAACCTGAAAGGGACACTGAGCAAAGAACCTTGGACAGTGCCCACTGCCTTGCTGGCTTAGTGTGTGGTTGGTATACTCCATCACAGGGCAAAATGGAGAAGACTCCTCCCCAAAGGCTGTGGAGTGGGATCATGGCCATTCAGTGGATGCTACTGTATTCTAATGGAATAAGCAGGAGTAAGAGGAGGTAGAAGAGCATGAGGGCTACAAGATCTCCATTGTAATGGATCCTGATCCTTTGTCACCAGTGATCTCCCCGGCAGCAATGCAGGGAACACTCACTGTTGGTGTCTAGGCTGTTCCAGGGAGGTTGTGTGCTTTAACAATGCAGCATTTGGAAATCCAGCTTCTCTGCATAGTGGAACAGGAGTTATTCTGCCAGCTCTCTGTGTGCAGATCCCAGGATTTGTCTATAAGTGACTTAGAAAGACCCATTGATTCTCCGTGTTGCAGTTGATGTGTTAGGTCCTAAAAAGAGGGAGTTGCCTTCGCATCTAACACTCTCTTTAAAATAGGGGTAAGTAAACAAACTGTATGTTCCAATCAGACCCTATTCAACTTGTGTGCTGAGGGGTGTGCATCAACTCTAAAAGCAGCCTGGCTTAGGGCCAGTATTCGGACCTGGCCATACTCCTGCACAGTGTTCCCCAGGGAGATTGCCTCTACTTCTGCTAGGAATAATGCACTTGAAGGATAGGGTGGACAAAATGCACTGACCACATCCACTGATGATAGGCATCACTTCAGGACAAACTCCTTTGTGACTCTGGCCTCAGAAGACCTGTAAATGCCACAGTTTAACAAATCCATATGCTAAGGACAATAGAAATAATACATTTCACACACATGCACGCAAAATACAGACCTATCCCAGTTATGCATGGAGGACTCTTGTAGCTGTTAACAAGAGAAGGGTTCTTTTAGCCTCTTTATGGGCCAGCCCCTAGAAGACAACATCACACATACATACAAAGCCAGTACATTGCAGCAGGTTTGCAGGGAGCAACCATTACATCTGCTTTGCAGCTTCATATATTTGCATATGCAGACGTGGCTGTCTGAACTTGGCCCTGTAAATTACCCTGAAACTACTAAAGAGAGCTCATGTTGATCAAAACACTATTGCATTCCCTGTTCTGATTTCATTCTCACTTCTTTTTATCCTCTACTGAAAAAAAAATTACTTCTATTTCAATTTCTCTGGAAAATTTAAGTAAATGCTTAAACCATTAAAAAAAGGTTAGCTATGATCTTAGTGTGCTGTATACATAGCATGGCAATAGCTTTGTGGGATTTTACCTTTACTATCTAACTTCCTCTTCAACACTGTTAACGCTGAAAAAGACTCTAATAAATGCCAATCTGCAAAACTATAATTCCTCTCGAAGTTCTTACTTGCAAGCAAAGTTGAGTGACATTTCTTTTATAGAAAAAAATAAGCATGACTAGTGGTTGGATCACATCTAAGTGATAAGGCTATAGGGAAAAGAAGGATAAGTTCTGGCACGACAGTTTATTCACCACCTTTGCTAGTGACCCTCATTAATTGGATAATCTACCATAGGACTGATTAATCACAGACCAGATAATGACTGCTACATGAATACATTCCCAATCATTAATCTGCATTTAATAAATTGATGTTATGGTGCTTCATGAAGAAATAGCAATGCTAGAATGTTAATAAAATGAATGGCCTCTTTAAACAGACAAAGCGGTGACTACTTTGCTTCTTCTGTTAGATTTTTCTAAGGGCTTTGTGTATTACAAGTCAACCTTAATAAGTGTGGTTATTCATTAGAAAGGAATATGTCTAGTCAGTGTATGTCTCGATGGGAAAAATCCTGCCCTCTGTGAATGGAAGGGAATCAAGCCAAAAGAAAGGTGTGACCTTGAGCCATCCTGTTTACTCATGGCAAGTTTTCATTATTATTAATTATTTGTATTACTGTAATACCTAGGAGCCCTAGTCATAGATCAAGACCCTATTGTGCTAGGAGCTGTACAAACACAGCATAAAAAGGTGGTTCCTGCCTTAAAGAACTCACAATCTAAGTATGACAGGAAGATACAGGCAGACAAACTGGGGAGCACAAAGAAACGAGACAATAATCATCATCATGTTAGGCAAGCTGTGGTCTCGGCACACCAGCTGTCTAGTCATTATCATTTTTTTTGTAGGAATAATAGAAAAGGAGAGTTTTAAGGAGGATTTTGAAGGAGAATAATGCATTAGTTTTGCAGATGTTTATGGAAAACTCTTCCCAAGCATGAGGGACAGCATGTGAGAAAGCACAAAGGTGTTTGCTGGAAAATGTAATGCATGAGCAATGGAGGCTGGTATTACTGGCCAATTGGAGGTGCGAGGTGACATCTCAAAAGTGAGAGATGAAAGGTAGGTAGGGTGGGGATTGGCCATGAACATGAAGATAAGTAATCTATATTTGATGTAATAAATATGGAGGGATGCAGTGGAGGGATTATGTGGTCAAAGTGATGGTCAAGGAGAAAGATTTTTGCAACAGTATTCTAAATGGATATGAGCAGGGCAAGGTTCCATTTGTTGAGAGCAGAGAAAAGGGTGTTGCAGTAACTGAGACATAAGATGAAAGTTTGGACAAGAGTTTAGCTATGTGGATGGATAGGAAAGGCCATATTTTAGAGATGTTATGCAGAAAAAATCTGAAGATTTACACATAGCCTGGATGTGAGTACCTAGAGAGAGGTCCAAGTAAGAGATGATGCCAAGGTTATGGGCCTGAGCAACAGACAGGATGGTGATGTTGTCCACAGTGATCAAGAAAGGATTTTTGGGGGGAAATTAGGAGCTCTGTTTTATCCATGCTGAGCTTGGGCTGATGGCTAGACATCCAGGAGATGTCAGAGAAACAGACTGAGATTTTAGTCTGGGCAGACAGAGACAGGTCTGGAGTAAAGAGAGGTAGATATGTGAGCTATCAGCATAGAGACTGTAGCTGAATTTGGATTTGCAGATGAGATTACCCAGAGATAGGTATAGAAGAGTAAAGATGGGAACCAAGAGTGTGGAATCCACAAAAAAAAGCTGGAGGGGGATTGAGGCATATCTGTTGAAGGACATGCTGAAGGAATGATTGCAGAGGTAGGAAAAGAACCAGGAGAGGACAAAGAAGCCACGGGAGGACAAGATTTCAAGAAGAGCATGATTGACAATGTCCAAGGCAACTGATAGGTCAAGGAGGATGAGGATGGAGTACTGGTTGACTTTTGGCTAGGAAGAGGTCAGAGACTTTGGTGAGAGAGCTTTCAGTGGAGCACAAAAGACAGAAGCCAGGCTGGAAAGAGAGAGTTGACTAATATGTGACAAAAAAAGCACACCTCTAACAAAAGTAGCTATAGCAGTAGAACTTGTTAAATGTAGATCAGGCCTGAGTTCTCAGAATAAATCACTTGCTTAGCCCTAGCAGACACTCAGCAGTTGTAAACATCTAACTCCAGTGATTATTCCTTTCTAGTTCCATTGATTATTGAACTGAATTTTGTGCAAAGAATATGATTATAGTTAATTCATTGAGACTCAGCCCCATCAAATTCTTACATTACATAGGCAGCTAAGTTTCTGACTCTAGAGTTCACCATGAAAAGATATCAATGAAAGTACTTTTGCAGCAAGTGGTGCTGAATGGCTCTCTTTTTAAATGGCTTTGAATGGCCTCTGAATGGCTTTTCTTTTTCCTTCAATGGTAACTGCTCCCAAAAAGTGTCTTGACAACATGTGAGCAGACTGTAGCCATATGAGCAAATGCTATTGGTATTATTTATCCTATCAGGATGATTCAGCAGCTGCAATTTATGTGCTGTTTTATTTCATTGCAGCGTGATAAATCTTCAACTTTGCTATTGTCAAAGGAGCAGCAGTAAAATATGAGCAGTAAAAATAGTGCCAACCCAGTGTTTATATATAAGCACATCTTTTCCTTCCTTCCAAATATAAATAAACTTTCTGTCCCCTTTTTTAATTAAAAAAAATTAAGTAATAAATATTTTGTTGGGGAAATTGTTACACAACTAGTTAAAAAATTAAAAAGCTATATGTATTATTGAGAACATATGTTGCCATTATTGTATCTTACACCAGATAACTTCTCTTCACATGTGTGGTTCTTTAAGTGCACTATATTTCAGAAATAGCATGAGTATCATGTGATGCAGGGATTGTTATAGGAGTTATCTGTTTTTAATAAATAACTGAATAAGTACGACGAACATCCTCAAATGACCAGAGCACGAGTTAGAGCCATGTCTGGGCAATTATGCAGTTTAAGATAATTTTAAAATGTTGAAAGAGAGCCAAATGTTAATCCTCTTTGAAATACTAGTACTGGAAACAGTTGTAGTTGATCTGTATATGAATTACACATCTCAATAGGAAAGATCTGCATGTATTTCATTGCACATGACCTTACTGAATACCTTCAGTTAGTGTCACCTTTTAACCACTCTGTAATAGCAGGTCCTTCTATTTGTGTAAAGCATGCATTCATTTCTGATTCAAAACTAAGTAGCCACTCACATCAGTTTTACATGCCTCTGACAAGAAGATGGAGATGAAGTTCTCTCTGACAGTGTCAGATGGTTCCTTTTCCCCCTAACTAGAGCAGTCATTTTAGAGAAACCAGCAAACATACAGAAAAACCTAGACGAGACCTAGATTTCTCGCTTCAAAAAGGTCTGTCAACCACAATTTAATGTACATATAATCTATCAGAGCATGACTCAAACTGCCTTCTTTCAGAACACAGGCCTGTGGCATGCCGCTCTCTTGGGAGGAATGTTTCCCTTTCCTCAGAGCCTGGGTTTGCTGTACCCAAATTGTCTTTAAAGTTTTGGAATGTTGTGATGGGGTGTACTGGCCCTATCCTGGAGATGAAAGGGTTAAGCCCTTATTCCTAGCAGCAGAAGCCACGCCCCCCACCCCCCGTGAGGCATACTCCAACTGCTACTGCAATATAAAAGAGAGCAGCCCAGCTCATTTGGGACGGGATACTCTGCAGAAAGGATACACGGTAGATGCTCCAGAGAGGAAGCCAGAAGGTCCTGTGGACAGTCCATGGAAGCTAGGCCTGCAGGCCGCTACATCCGTTGCTGGAGTTGGGGACCCAGGAGATGCCTAGACAGAGCCTTCAGGAATAAGGGTAGGAAATGGTCCAGGGGAAGACTACTGAACAGTCATTGAAGAGACACCATGTTTCGGCCAGATCCCTGCTCTTGCAGTGACAATCTTGAGTAACTGACAGGGCCCTGGTCTGGTACCTGGTACAGCAGTGAGGGTCTGGGTCCCCCATCCTGGCTGTCACCCATCCCCCCCGTGGCACTCCCCCCTCCCTTTTCACTGGCCACTAGGCCACCTGGCCCGGAACCTAAGGGCCACCATGGATTCTGGCCACTTGGTCGCCCAGCCTGGAACCTAAGGGCCACCATGGACTCTGGCCACTAAGCTCCCATCCTTCTGCCCTCCTTCGGGCAGCAGTGTCTACATGCCGTCTGACACATGGCGGAGAATGCAGGCAGTGGTTAGTACCTGCTAAAAAGAATCAGTGCGAGGGGAAGCCACCTGAAGCCACCTCCCCTTTCCCCCCCACATTAACCGCTGCGAAGTAAGATGGAGACGGCCAAACTGCTGAAGTGGTTACTAGAGAACCAACAACTACAGCCGACACAGCAGTATCAGTGTCAAGGGCAACTGCTGCAGCAGATCACAGCCCAGCACCAGCCGCTGATGTATGAGCTGGCTGACCAGCACCAGGAGCGGCTGATGCAACAGATGGCGTGATTGTTATGGTCCAGAGGAACATCTCCCCCCAACCTGGTGGGAGCAAATTCGGGAGCCCTACTCGCCCACTTCCCAGTACGACTCACGAAGATGGGTCCCGGGGATGACCTGGAAGCCTTTCTGGTGACTTTCAAGCGGGTAGCCACTGGCACTCGGTGGCTGCCTGAACACTGGGATGCCTTCCTGGCCCCCTACCTGACAGGGTCAGCCCAGATCGCTTACTGGAACTTAGACCTATGGAAGGCCCTTGACTATGGGAAGGTGAGGGCCGCGATCCTAGATCAGACAGGCATCAGTCCCGAGTCCTACAACAAGCATTTTCTTCGGGAACAGTATCCCCCTGGGGATAGACTGCAGAGCCAGAAGAGTGATCGGGGGCCCAAGTCACCAAAATAGTGGCCTTCAAGCAGTTCACCCAGGTACTCCCTGGCAGGGTAGGGGATGGGTACAGTAGCATTGGCTGATGACCCCTGCCGATGTTGCCACATTAATGGAGGATTACTTGGTGGCAGAGACCCCTGAGCCATGGCACTGCAAATCAAACACCCTGAGGGGGAAGAAGGCAGCAGCCCGAGGGAGTCCCCCTAGCAACAGGCCTGGGAGAGACACAACATTAGTAATATGAAGAAACCACACAGGTACAGCTGGATCCCAATAACCATGTTCACTAACTATAAACAAATATGCACGGCCTTGCTACACACTTACGTCTGCTCTGACTGGTTTCTGGAAGCTTCTAAGCTATAGACACAGTGAACACCACGAGGAGGCTCTCACAAGCTATTTAAAATGCTACTGCCCTTTCCTATACACTACAGCTCCCCAGTTCTCTGCTCCAGCCCAAGTTAAATCAGCTCGGGGGATGCTCTAACTTGTGCCAGCTGACTATGGTTCTCAAGGGACTTTACGCAGGCTGGGGATAGCTGGAGCAAAGAGGGGAGGAAGAGGAGTCAGCAGTGCTAGCTCTCCACCCACTGGGGACTCCCACATACTGGGGGCATCCCCAGCAAGGGATTTGCAGGTGGTTTCTATTCCCATGCACCTCCTGAACAACACAAAGGGAGCAGAACCAGGCAGAGAATCTGCTCCTAAGTATCAGTTGTGGCCTCTTGACCTTTCTGAAATAATATGTTCATCCCTCACATTCAAAAGGTTGGACACCACTGATTTATATAGTATCCTCGTTGTGCCTGGTATTCTAGAGGTAAGTGAAAGCATGACCTTTCCTTGAGGTGCTCAAATTCCAGGTTCAATCCAAAGCATTGCAAATGTGACTGCAGACAACATCAGTAAAGGAGTAGGGAAGTGGCTTGTGCGGGGAGGCAATGGGAAGGGAATACTATTGGTGAATAGTGTTGTTTGTATGCTGAGTGTTGATCATATGCATTGCTTAATTAGCATATCTTTTGATTTTCAGGCTCTCATTATAAATAGATATATTTTAATAACTTTCTGGGGCATGATCTTTGAAAAGCCTCATTTAGCTTCAGCTACTAAAGATACAGTGGCAAAATCAGTGCTAACGTGTAAGGTGATGTAACTTACACCTTATCCTCAGTCCTCCCTCTACTCCTACTTACATTCACTCTGTTGACATGTAAGAGAGTCTAAACAGGTCCTTGGAAAAGGTATAAGCTAAAAGTAGCCCCCATCCTATTTTAACTTATGCCATCTCACATCTTCTTTTATCAACTTGGCTTTAGCTACATCCACTCAGAATCTTTTACATACAGTGAATGGGCATAAGGAAGTCTGAGTTTAAAGGAAGGCCTAATTCAGGGCATGTTCATACGGTGAGTTAGTGTGTAGCAAGCCAGTCTGCAAATGTACAGCACTCCATATGGACCCTGTTGCTGTGCACTGAAAGTTTCATGGTGTGTTTTGCATAAGTCAGAGTGCTCTAGGGAACTCATAGTGTGCCACAGCAGGGCCCACTGGAGTGTCTACAGCACACTGGAGTACTGTCGATTTATACCCCCCTCTTGCTGCAGACTTACTTCCATATAGACAAGCCCTTACATTGCCTTACACATCACCTTTGATTTTGGCCCCACAATTTTATGTCTTGCAGATCTCTTCTCTGTTATCCTTATAAACTATAACAATAGCAGACAATTAATTAGTAACATTAATTAATTTACTCAAACAGTGGGAAATTGTTTCCCTTTAAGTCTTTTATCTTGAAGTGCTTGTGTTATTTCCATTAACACAACAACTGGGCTGCTCCAAGCAAATTCATTTGTTAATGTTTTATCCTTTTGCTTGATAAACAACTCATTGGTTTCTTGATAACATACTTTGACATTCTCAACTCAATCAGAAACATAAGACAGATAAATCTTGAGACCCCCTGTATGAAATCAGACTCTGTTGGATGGCAGGCAAGCATACAGATATCTAGTTGCAAAGCTGCAGCCTGCAGTAGGACACTAATGTGAGCAGTTGCGTTATGAAGTGTCAGATTTATTGAGAACTTTGTTTAAGAAGTTCAAACAAGGGGCATGACTTTCAAGTACCCATGTTTGAATTGTTTCACCATGTGGCATAAAGATTGTTGATATTTACATGCTCATTAATACCATATGATAATATCATGGTGCAAATGCACTCTTAAAATGATGGCCAGCTCAAATTGTCCTACTTATCCTTCAGATATAGATATATACATTTTGAACTTGATGTTAATAATATATTTACAAGCATGTTCATTATTGTTTCAGCACAATTGAAACAATTCTGTGACTATCAAACTTTTTTGTTTGTTTCATTGCTTCTTAAGATGCCTGATGAATCTTGTCGGCTGACTGGCTGTAAACTTCTATGCAAGTGTCAAGTAGCTTTGATGAGATCTAGCATAATTATTGTTAAGCTAGACTTTATTTGGTTTTAATGCTATAGTATCTTCCATATTGAAAAAAATACTACATTTAGCTGCTGCTGGAGATGACAAATGCCTAAAGAGCATCTAAAACAAAGACAGATAAAATACAATATACCACAATTATGGTTAAATTCCAGATTTATATTCTTGCTCTGAATTTATGGACCAGATTATTTTGCTACCTTCTGTTTTGCCATCTGTTCCTTATAAACTTGAATAGGGAGAAGCTACTTTCATACAGCGTAGCAAAGGAAAATCCACAATTGGAGAAAACAGGGAGTGAATTTAAATAACTGCATAAGTATATGGAAAAGGCAAGTGTTCAAACTAAGGTTACACAACACTGTCATATTGATAGGTCTGTTAAATGGATCGAAATCTTTGAATTAGTTACAACAGAAGAAAGGAGAGTGATTGCCTTTGATCATTACTGCCTGCAGAGAAGCTTCTTGGCCATATGGTATGATTTTTGTTAGAAAAGATGTGCGAAGCAAGATCCTGTAGAGATTAGAGTTCCAGCACAGGATAGGGCGAATGCAAGATCTAGTTCTTGTATACACAGACTTTTACCTCCTTGTTCTGTGCCCCCTAGTGGCAGCTATAAACATTCACAACTAACAATGACAGATACCATGTCAGCTGCCTAAAAGAATTATACTGGTTACACAGCCAGAAAAATGATTGAAGGTTTCAGGGCCAAAGAAAACCCTGAAGTAGAAAACAGGAGAGAGCAGGTTTTGGAACAGAAGGAATTAGTCTGAAAAATAATAAACTGCATTGCTTTCACAATACAGATTGCTGAAATTCTAATAGAATGGCCAGTGAAACAAAGATTGAATTTATGATAATAGTTGGGAATGATTCATATACATACGTGATCCTCTGCAATACCAGTCAATAGACCCTATCAATTGCAATATCCAGGATTCAGTTCATGACCATCTCTCCACAGCACTTTCCCAAACTGTTCTGCCATGCCATGCCAGTTTGGGTGAGGGCAGTAGTAATATCTTTCTAGAAAAGGAGTGAAGCTGGGGGATACAGGAAGGTAGAAGAATGGATGAAAAATTCTTGTGAAACAGAAGAAACAGGAAATTTTCAACTCTCCCCAATGAATCCATATAAAGAGAGAAAGTTTATCACTTCTGCAGAACTCTGTCAGCAGTAGATCCAGTCCAAAAAGAAGAAATATATTGCATGAAAAATTTCAACTCACTAATTTCCCTGGAAATTTTTATTAAATTATTTGTTC
Organism: Emydura macquarii macquarii; assembly: GCF_026122565.2. Lineage (NCBI taxonomy): Eukaryota > Metazoa > Chordata > Testudines > Chelidae > Emydura > Emydura macquarii. Next base: position 11,675,112 of record NW_027130520.1, on the reverse strand, counting down.
TTTTTCCCTGAAAAAGTTCAAAATGAAAAATCTGGAATATTTTTCAAAATTGTTTTGAAAAATTTCATTTTAGTAGGGCATTCCTTTCCCCACCACAAAATTCTTTAATTCCTCATATCTTTTTCCAGTGGGGGTAAAAAAGTATGTGGGTATGTAGGGGGAAAGGATTTTAAAGTGAGAGAGGTTCTCTCTCTCTCTCTCTCTCTCACCCACACCCATACTTTCTCTTTTCTTTTCCAAATTTTTGTTGAAAAGTTTTGAAGAAAATAAAGAAATTTGAATTTTTTTAAATGCTCATGAAAGATACTTTTGATTGGCTCTAATGATGACAGAGCTCTGAAGAAGGAAAAGGGTGTTCTGTAAAAGTAAAAGAGCCATTCCCCTTGATAAAAGTTCTTGTTGGTCCAACAATGCATGTGACCACATGGTTAATAACAGTAAACCAAGTTCCTTGCCTAAATGTGGGTGAAGCTAGACTAATAATGTTTACCCCTGGTCTTGTGGAAGTTTTCTGGTGCATTTACTTCTGTTTTGACCAAAAGTTTCTGTAGTGAACTTTGGTCACTATTTGTTCTATGTTAGATCTTTACTTTTCTAGCTGAGAGGAGTTTTTTGAATGTCAAAAGGAGTTAAATGATTTAAAATTCATTTTATAGTGTGATAAATTATGACCCAAATGATCAAATCAGCCAAAGTTTATAAAATGTTCATAGTGTTCCAGGGGCCATGGGTCAGTTCCTCAGCTGTTGTACATCAACATAGCTCCATGGACATATATGTTGTGTAGAGCTAGTGAGCCTGCTTCCCCTCTTGCGTATATTGTGACATATCAGGAGTAAACCTGTCAGTCAGTAAAGGTATACAATGTAAAACTGGTGTGAGTGAGAGGTGAATCAGGCCCAGTGGGTAGTATTGAATTTTCACAAAGCAGCTTGGTCACATTTTGTTTATTTGTTTGTTTGTTTTTTGGTCAAAAACTTGTCGTTCTTAGAAATTGTTAAATTTTGGCTCCTACCTGGAAGTCCATGATCTTAACCTTTCACTTTACTGATAGGATTCTGGAACCTTTTCCTTTTCTGGAAAAGATCATTCGAGAAGAAATGATGAGTATGTCAACTCTCTTTTTGAATATCTCCATTGGCTCCCTCTTCTCTGTCATATCAAGAATAAGCTACTTCACCTTCAAGGTCCTTCATGAGCTATCCCTACCTACCTTTTAATCTCTAAGTGAAATACATAGAGGTCAACTCCAGCCTCTGATCGCCCCATGATGCCAGCCTTCATCTCCCACTTGTTAAACTTTCAAACAAGCACTTTCACGCTTTCTTACATGCTGCCCCTGATGCTTGAGAGAAGCTGCCAAAAAAGTTCTACAAAATTACCTCATTCTCTTCATTCAAATCCCTCCATAAAATTCTCCTTTGCCATGAAGACTATAAAAAACTTGACAACGGTTAGGCTGCTGAGATCACCTCCTGTCAGGCTGACCAATATTGTCATATTGTTTCCTTGTGCTCCCCCATCTGTCTGCCTGCATCCATCTGTTGTCTCTTGACTTAGATTGTAAGATCCTTGAGGCAGGGACTATAATTTTGTTCTGTTTGTACAGCACATAGCATAATAGGGTCCTGGTCCATGACTAGTGCTCTGACGTGCGACAATAATACAAATAAAAAGTAATCACAACTCAGACATTATAGTGATGAGTGTGGAATAAGGACCTAAATGGAATAGAATTGGTGGGTTCATGATACAATCAACTATATAAAGGGATATGCTTTGGGGTTTGGAGGTAATTAATTTTAAAGGAAATATATTTTGTTATTAGATAGTTACCCAAGTCAGCACCTCCACATTGTCTTTCAAAACTCTTAAAACAGGATGTGGAATTTGTGAGGATGTGTAAGTGTTTTTTTGTTTTTTGTTTTTTTTTATAGTCAATAAAACTTAATCTAATTATGCAGTTAATTACATAGACTTTCTAGAACTGTCCAGTATGTGGTAAGGATGTCAGACCAGTACGCCAAGCATGTATAGACAAAAGAGGGTGATAGGGGACAGTTTAACTCTTTTGCACATTACTCACTATAAAACCTCATTTTCCACTAATTGCCTACATCTATGAAGAAACTAGTCAAAGTGTGACACTTAGGACCATGTAATAATGGGATTAGTGCTATGTGAAAAATTTGTGCAACTAGCCAGAATGTAAATTATTTATTATAGTGACATTGTTTGCTTGGATATACAAAACCCAAACATCATCATATTATCTACTAAAGCGAGAGGAAAGTTTTTGTAGCTCTTTGTGAAACTTTGTTTTTGTGAAACTTTGTTTTGGCTTGGTGGCAAAAGTAAATAAGGCTGGGCCTGGCAGGCTTCATAGGCCTAGACTGGAGAAAATAGGAAGAAAACTTGAGTTGAGGTGAGCCCTATATGAATACTCATAGAATGACTGAATCACTTATTTTTAAATGCTGTTAGACTTCTGGGAGTTACTATGGCCTAGATCCATAAAGGGACACCTAACTTTTAGACAGCTGGAGGGGGAAAGGACTGGAAAAGTTCTAGGTCCATCTGGCCACCCCAGGGGAAAGGGCTGGAAAAGTTCTGGGTCCCCCCAGCCACAAGGTCATCCCCAGGGGAAAAGGGCTGAGAATTTAGAAAATCAATGGAATCCACAAAATCTGGGCTAGGTTCCCTATACCATGCATAGGGAGAGATCAACATCTTAGAATGCAGTCAACAAAAGCCAGCACATTAGATGGGAAGCTGCACAAACTAGTCATCAATAATACCAATGAAAGAGGTGTCCTAAGCCCCACCCCTTTCACAGACTTAGGCACCTAAGTCTGGGCTGGAGAGAGGCACCTATCACTGCTTGCAAGCTGCATCTAGGAAGTGCTCTCCTGGAGTTAGGAGGCTTATGTGCCTAAGCCAGTCTTACAATAACTACTGTTACAACTTTTAGCCAGGAGGTTAGCGTACTCACCTAGGATGTGGGGAGACCCAGGTTCAATTCCCCACTCTGCCTGAGGGAAAGATGGGATTTGAACAGCAGTTCCCCACCTCTTAGGAAATTGCCCTAACAACTTGGTTATAGAGTTATTTTCTCTGGGCTAATGACTATTTGATCCAAAGTGGAAAAGCTTCAACAGGAGAGGCTGAAGGAGCCTCATTTTAGAATATCCCATGACCTGGTGACTTGGGCTATGTCTACACTACAGCTTATGTTAGCATAATTTATGTCACTTACGGGTGTGAATAAACCACCCCTCTCTGTGCAACATAAGTTACACAGACATAAGCTTTGGTATGAACAGGGCTATGTCGGTGTGAGAGCTTCTACCGCCGACATAGCTGCTGCTTGCAGAGGTTGTTTTATTATATCGACAGGAGAGCTGTCTTCTGGCAGCATGTCTTCACCAGATGCACTGCAGCGGCACAGCTGTACCAATGAAGTTGTACCGCTGCAGCGCTGTATGTGCAGAAAAGTCATAGTGCACACTCCTGAAGGTTGGGAGACCCCTGTCCAAACCTCTTCTTCCCATCAGGCAAAGTGTAAAATTGAACTTGGGTCTTCTATATCCAAGATAAGTGTGCTAAGCAGTGGTTTACCGGTATAAGGGCTCAGGCTAGATTTTGAATGGGTCTCAATCTGATAGGTGTGCTCTGAGCATGACTACCAGATTGGGACAAGATAGGCAGGAGAACGTCTATCCCCATCTGATTTGAGGATCATACTGGGGCTTAGGCATGAGACAGGTAGAGAGAGGTGTTGTGTGCATGCCCAGGGGCAGAAACTTAGGCACTCCAGTAACTTTTGCAGTAAAAATGTAGGCAATGAGTGAGTCTAAGCAGGGTTAGTAGACAGCTGAGCAGCAGTTTTGTGGGATCACAGTGGAACCTGTGGAACTTAAGCATCTAAATCTGGGGTCCCTTCATGGATCTGGGCCAATGTGCCTACATCCCAGCAGCCTGCTATCAAAAAGAATATAGTTTTTCAGAGTTTTGGGGGGGATTTTATAAAATAAGGGGCTACTTGAGGATAGTAGTGGAATGTCCTTGGTGCTGCTAATTCTTATGATTTTCAGATTTGGTATTTGGTAATATTGTGAGTCTTGTGATATTTGGTATTTTTATTTAAGCTGAAGGAATCCGGTTACTACTCGAGGATGTCAGTTTTCATTTACAAAAAAAGTTTCTAACTCCAATAGATGCAGAAAACATGAACCCTAAGTATTTCAATGTATTATTTTTTAAAATCTCATTATTTTTGAGCCAGTCTCTTCATGTTTGAATTGTTGGGGTTGTCAGTACTGTACTCCATATCCAACTCTAAAGGATTACTTATTTAAAGATGCTCTGGTATATAGCCTTCAAGGTTTTCCAGACTTCTGTGTCTCAGTTAGCTACTTGCTTAACTTTACTCATATGATACTCCTATTAACTTCAGTGTGTAGGAACAAGCTGTATATGTTTTGTGGAGAAGAGAATTTAATCTTGTATGATTGTCAGGCATGTTTCCTAAGAACTAAAAATTATTATGTTTTTTAAAATTATAACTATAGCTAGCTATAGTCAGCAGCAAAAAATCAAGAGTTATTGGTGAAAGAAGAACATTTCAATGCAACAATCTAGCATGCTAATTTGAGAAGATTAGAAATTCATATTCTAGCACAGACTCCGGGGGTGTGATAACACAGTGCATTGTGACAAGCTAAATGGTTGGTAATTTACTTAGTCAGTTCCTGTCAGCAGTTTCATCAATGTTGAATAGGTATAATTGTGTCTTAGAGAAGGCACTCACTGCTAAACAGGGCCAAACTTTCCCCAAATCATCAACTACAATGTCCTGCTCCAGATAGAAATGCTTCTGCCTCCTGTATATATTTGTGTTCTGCTTGTAGAAAAGTAACTTGCTGTAAAAACACATTAAGTACAGTCCCAGTCTTCAAAGTTAATTTAATTTTAAACTGTGACACTACATAGTTATCTTATTAGATTTCTGTGTACATGAATGCGTCATTCAATCAAGCAATGCTAATATAAAAACATTCACACTGTAAAAGGTCCTTGAATGCTCAACTATGCCACCCAGGCACCTAGTATATTGAATGTTTAAAGATCCAAAGTATTTGCATGGGGAAAGCCTGGGAGGTTTAAAGTTCTGAACCATTTTGCAGAAAATGAAGTGAAAAACATTACTGCTGTTGGCCACATGACTCAATAATAACTAGAAGAAAAAATTGTTTATGCTTGGCAGAAGTTAATACCAAACAAGCTCTATAATCTCATTTTTGCGAACACACATATTTCCCCTTTAAAAGAGGAGCTAAAATGTCCTTACTATGATCTTACACTTTCGAAGATAAGTTCTAGAGGTACTTTGTCTAGGTTGGAAGTTTTGTTGTGTTTTCCTGCCAAATCTCTTTAAATAATAATAATAATAATAATAATCAGATCTGGATCCCTCCAGCTTGAAGCTTCATACAGTATTTATTACAGTCTAGTTTTATTTTGAAGGGGAAAACAGCAGGAAATTGAATATTTAATCATATATAAAATGTTAAAATTTGGAAACTTTTTGTTTGAATTACTATAGTTTAGGAGCCAACATTTATTATAATGTTTTGATTTTTATAACTTTCAGCACATTTGGCTCAGACATATGAACTTTGGGTTTTTGTTTGCATTTAAATTCTTTCCAATTAGGTTTGCTGACTTCGGCAGTTTTTTTTTTTTAGTTTATACCTAAGCCTATCATTGTGTCATCTTCAGAGTTAGTGTAGTGTTAGAGTTAGTGTTTCATTTGAGAGAGTTTGGAACAGCAGTACTTATATATATTTCCTGGTCTGCCAATGTTCAGCCCTGTTTTCTAAATCAGAAAGATACTTACAGCTAAAATAATGTGAACCTTTAGATTTATTTTATTATTTATTTATTATTTTATTATAATATTTTGGTTGTGCCAGATTTTCAACAGTGCTCTGCAGCTTATATTGCTCAAAATGGAAGCTAGCAGGTGCGAAGCACTTTTGAAAATCTGGCCAAAAAACTCTTGCAACAAATGATCTTCTCTGTGTTTTAACCTTTACCATTGAAAGTGAATCCTTTTAGAGTAAAATAATATCTCTTAAAATCTTAGGGATACATTTTCCAAAGTGCCTAGTTGCCTGCTTCTACCCAAATTTTTATGCAGAGTAACAGCCTGAAGGTTAATTAAGGACTCAAGGTTGCAATCACTTACTTACTGTGAGTACTCATACTCAATCAGGCTCTACATTTGTACTGAATTTGAAACATTCTGTAAGGTATTGTAAAACCTTAATAGTCTGCAGTTACACTCATTAATTCAAATGATGCAGGCTAATCATGTGGTCATTCATGATGACTGGCCCACAAAATATTCTATTAGGATAAAGCCTCCACATTTGGGGTGCTTATCCAAAAGTGTTTGGTCTAGAAATTGGGCTGGGAACCACTTGAGAACAAACTATATTGCACAATTGCTGATACTTACTGGATCAATGAAAACATACTTGATTTATTTACTTTTATTTTTAGATATGTTTCTCACCAAATATAGATGGGATGGGAGAGAAAGAAAGGTTCTGCTCATTGCAGCTGTCTGTGACTTCCAAGCAGTTGGGAACCCAGAAGCACTCCATGGAAACTAACCTGAGGGAGAAAAGTTCCAGAGGGATAGACATGTTAGTCTGTATACAGCAAAAACAACGAGAGTCACATCTGACGAAGTGGGTTGCAGCCCACGAAAGCTTATGCCTGCAGAAATTAAATTTGTTAGTCTTTAAAGTGCTACATGACTCTCGTTGGTTTACCTTCAGGGAGAGTCTCAGTCATGAAGATTAGCAATCTTCCCTTTGACACATTCTTAGAAAGAACCAGGGGTTATCACTGAGAAGAAACAGAATGGAAGTGAGTGGGGGAAGACCAGGGAAGCAATCAGATTAAGAAAAGAAGGAATAAATTGGTTTGATACCATCCACATCTATGACGGACTGCTTTAGACAAATTTTCATGGTCAATGGTAGAGGTAGTCAGAAAATGGGGATGAGAGAGAAGGGAGCTGCAAAATTGTTTTTTGATTTTCAGTTGGGAAAAATTTTTCAACAAATTTTCTGACCATAACTAATCCATGGCAGCCAACACTTAAATGAATTGGTAGCATGAACTCTTGATCTTTGCAGGAGAAAGTCATCAACCAAGAAGTTTCTGTATTTGTATGTAATGGTATTACTCGATATGCAGCTATTTTTCTAAATGTCAAAATGTGGCTAATAAATAACCCTCAAACTCAATTTTAACGTTAGCATGATAAAGTAATTTTTAAAGAGAATAACGTAGGTTGGAGAAAAGACAGCTCTGTTATGCACACTGAGCATTTTTGTGAGGATATTTCTCTCCACTTACCCTTCAGCCCTCCCCCCAACTCCATTTTTTGACCTAGTTCTCTAATATAGCCACAGAAACATAAAATATGTTTAAAGTCTCTTGAAGAGAAAATAAAGGCATGGTAATATTTCTTAATGTCTCCTCATGCTCAGTTTGTCAATGTTATATTAAGACATATGCTGGCATTCTTGTTTTTACAATCTATGCTATGTTTAGAATGCCTCTGTAGAGAGAGACTAGCTGGAGACTGATTTTAAGGGAATTATGTTCAGTACATGCTACAAATGGGAGTTGCTGGTAAAATATCAAATTCCAATAGGTATACCAATAAGTGCTGAATGCCTCTAATAGCTGTGCTTAGCAATACATTTTAAAAAGCCTTACTTTACTTTTATCTTCTGAACAATCAAGCTAAATAGATTTCAGATTATTATATTTTTAAGGGGGTGACAGAAAAGGTAACATAAATTCACCACATCATAAACAACCGTTAGTCCTCCCCTTTTTCATTTTCTCTTAGATGGCTTTCAGACTCCTAGCATATTTTTTGAAAATTGTATCTTGAAATCCCTACATCCTTCCTCTTTCTTACTCCTCTGAAGTATCTCTCTCTATTTCTCCCCCGTCTGCCTATTTTGTGTTTCTCCCATCTCTGCTACTTTTTCTGCTCCCTGTGTATGTCCACTCTTTTCTATCCTCTTGGCTTCTGATTCTATCTGCCTCAGAAACTGACTATTAGCAACTCTAGAATTCAGTGTTTCCCTTTGCAGGTCATTTTTCAGCTTTTCCTACCTGCTGCTGGACTATGTGAAGGAAATTTATTAGTATTGCTCTTTTAGAATAAATAATATCCGTTGCTTCTGTCAAGTGGTTTTGTTTGCTAGTTTGGATGTACCTGTATCATTTTGCGAATCTTTGACTGATCCTTTGACTAATTCTCTTGACATCCCTAGAGATTTTACAGTGTGAAATGTATTGATTTGTATAAACTTTCAATGTCTTGGATTCCAAATTGAATTTGAAATGACTGCAAATTAACTATAAAGTGTATTTTATTATACACATTAGATAGTAGGCATGCTGATGGGGGTAGCAAGTTAGTAGTTTATTAACAAATGTCTTCATTGTACATTCAAGTGATAAAATAATTTGTAACTCTGAGGGCATGTCTACATGGGGAGTTAAGACAAATTAACTAAAGATACGGAGTTAATGGGCATAAGTTAATGTGTATTAAACCCCCTTGTGGACACTCTCATTCAGAAATAAAGTGTCCTTAGTTTGTTGTAGCTTAATCCTCCAAGGATTAAGATATAATGAACTAAAGCTATTTTACTTTTAAATGAGAGTGTCCACATGGGAGTTTAATGTGCTTTAATTTATGTGCATTAACTTCACTGTTAGTTAACTGTTAGTTAATTCATCTCAGCTTTCCTGAGTGTCCCATGTAGACAAGCCCTTAGATGCTGCCACGTGATTGGTGTTATGGACCCCAGAACACCTGAGATTTGAATTCAGCAGTAGTCATGACCCAACAGATGTGTTATAATATGATTGCTGAAGTTGGTATATGGGAAGCTGTAGGGCTAGCTGGAACGTTATGGAAGAGCTGGGGATGCTTTAGAGATCTTTGAAAAACATGTTTTTTAAAAGAGAAGTTATTCAGGACATGATATGGCTAACTAAATTCCTGAACTCTTGTGTTGTTTGGACAAACTAAAAGCAGGAAAACCCTTCTCCTGACACCCTGAATATTCCAGCATGATAACTTGCCTGCTAGTGCTATTTCCCTCACTTTCTCTCCCCCCCCACCATGCTACCTTTACAGTGAATGTTCCTAACATTAATCCCCTTCATAATTATAAATTGGCCCAGAACCTAAAAAGGTTCTTTCCGTCTGAAAACTTTAGCTTTCCAGTGTTCAAAATTCTTCAAGGCACTTTCCTGCCATCCCTGTTTCTAAAGCACCCTAAATTCCAGTGTCTTCAAAATAATTGCAATGGAAAGTTTTAATTTAAATTTGTTTTACAAATAGGCACTGTGTTCAGGTTCTCTTTTCTCAAATATTTACCATATTCCCGCCATCATCTTCATTTATATGTAATTTCACAGTGCAGCAGAATAAATTATTTGGCTGCACTATACTCATCTGAACATCTGCAATAAACAGCTCTCATTAGCATCTGAACAATGGCTAATAGAATGGCTGAACCTTGACTTCAAATATGAATTTCTCCTTTTCTGACTTTATCAAAGCAGATGGAAATATATTTTCATCCTCCTTTCCCAAATACAAAGCTCTTTTTTAAAAGGTCACTCTATGCTGCTAGTTGATTTATGGAATGTTACTACTCTTAAAATGGAAAATCTGAAAATACAGTCATAGGTGTGTGACAGACTGACACTATCCTGTGATATCCCCAACAAACCTTATGGAATTAAGATAAATTGTATTGAATTAAGTTAAACCTTATTGAATTAGGGTTGATACCTTTGGGGTACATTATATAAAAAATGCAAATGTGTATGTTGTGTTGTGACATTTTATGTACCTTCTCTAGTAGGGAGGTGGGATGCTAATGAAATTCCTCCATTATCAGCTCCCTCTGGGGAGATATGCATATACTTGTTCAAAGACCAACATACAAAGAAAAGACTTTTGGATAAAAAACTGGTGTCACAAAGTTCTGGGGTGCAATCCAGACCAGTGGGGTGTTGTGCCACTCTTACTATATTACCCTGAGTGTTCGCAATGTTTTGCAACTGTAGTTCCCAGCCTGGGCAGCTTACAATCAGCAACAAGCATATAGGTTACACATCCTGAGTGCCTGTGTGCTATGCAGCCAGTTCTGCTTCAGCAGCTGTGACCCCAGCAGCTTGTATACTGCCCCACAGTCCCACTCTGGCTTCCATCAGACTTGGTTACAACCAGCAAGGTGACCCCAACACATTGCCAGTCCTGAATTTTCCCAAAACTGTGTGCTCTGCTGTGTCCAGCCAGCTCTTGGACTGTTCAGAGACATAATAAGGTATTTTTGTTCCTTTAAAGAGACAAAAGCACGTCATAGCTTATTAACTTAGCTGGGGTAAATGTTCCCTGCAAAAACAGCACAGATTTGGTTTATAGTACAAATAAAACACATTTATTAACAACAAGACATAGGTTAAGTGATACCACATAAAAGGAACAAAGTCAGAAAGAGTTACAAGCAAATAAAAATGAAAATATTCATCTGAAACTCAATCTAGCAAGGTACAGGCTTTGTTCAAGATGGTTTCTCTCACTAGTCATTCCTCTTCCCAGTCATGGCTGACTTTACCCCTAGTCAGGACCTTCCACAGAATTACAGGATGCTGGCTTCCCTTGTCTTCCTAAGGAAATATCTTTGCCTAAGCAGATTTCTCACCTGTATGGCCTCTGGCTCTGGCCTCTTGTGTCTATCTAATGACAGATGACAAAGATGGCATCTGTCATTGTTATACCTTCCAAAGTTCAATGACTTTTCTCAAGAGGCAGGATGACCTCATGCTGTTCTTCCCATTCTCTGGATTTCCCATCATCTTGCTGATTTCTGTGTAAATGGGGCTTCCATTGTTTTTGGTCACACTTCCCTTAATCTCATTGAAGACAGGTAGATAGCTGCCTATCTATGTAAACATCTGAAAACATGAAATTTACTAATTAAAAAAACCTCTGGCCTTGAAATTGACCAAAATGGACTGTGAATTTGGTAGGGTCCTATTTATCTGTTATGTACACGTACCTTCATTGCCTCTGCCTGACAACTGGGCTGCTGGTCAGAGAAGCAAGCACATTCCTTTGCCTAGGGCAGACCTGTTTACGAACTCTCCCTGACATGCCTGGTTTAAACACATTTTACTCATAATTCTAGCACATAAAATACACTCTTTACATGCATTGTGCAAGAGAATTAATAATTAGTGAGTTACTAGTTTCAAATGATACCTCACAAGATATATTTTGTACAAAGATTATTACAATAGGGTGTGAATATAGGGATGCTTGGAGTCACACCTGGTTTTTAAACTGACTCAGGGACTTCTTCCTGATCCAGCAAACAGGCAGGATCCCAGGTCCAATCCTTAGGGGAAGGATTAGAAGGACCTGACCTACTGAGGCCCCTTAAGACTTTTCTTTTTCTTTGTGCTTTTGCTGAGCTGAACTGCTGAAGGACTTGTAACCACAAGGAAACCCCTAGGGTGGGGTGATGCCTGGCAAGCTTATTAGCATGCATATAGGTTCTTTTATTGTTTATAATATGTCTTCTCTGTAGTACTTTTTACCTTAAGAACAAAGTAGGCTTGCTTAGAAATAACTGTGTAGCAATCAATCTGTTATTAGTCTCTGAAGAGAAAGCAAGTAGGTTTGTTTAGGCAGACTGACTTTGCTGGGAAATACACAGTGAAGGCAGCAAACTGTGCAGCCCGGAAAGGGAGAAAGAAGGGAGAAAGACATAGGTCTTCACCCAACAAGGCAACAACTGGGGAGTTGCAAGTGGAGAGTGAGTGCCCTTGCTGAACCACTGAGGGGAAATGTAGGTATAGTTGCCCTGGCCTGTGATAAGGTGTGTGATACATGGAACAAGATTCTGTCGTCTGTCCAGTCACTCTTTCTGATAGTAATGCCTCCTCACACAGGGTCTTTTGAAAATAACGTTACAGGCCTGATTTTCAAGATCTCTTGAGGCTGCAAAATATACATGCAGTTCCCACAATTGTGCACCCAAATCACATGCATGTATGTACAATTTGTACATGTTGTTGTGGCATTTGGGCATTAAATTAATGTATATTAAATTAAATGTATACACACACATTTTTGGATGGAGATCCTGGTGCAGGAGGTTTTGAAAATCAGCCTTTATGCAGGGACATAGTATGGGGCTTAGTATGCTAGCCTATCACTTCTACAAAACAGAGTTGTTTGGGTGGTTTGGGTGACTGTGGGAAACAAAATGTTCTTTGTTTCAGCGGAAGATCTCTCCTACCGCCAATCTCAGCATGGCTTTTACTTCTGGCTCAGCCAAATGAAGGCTTTCTTTTGGCTCACCTGATAGAGCAGTTGCCAGTGCATGTTTGCTTATAGTGATGTGAAAAACTCACATACAGCATGTTTAGCCACTGGACGGGGAGATTCTGTTAGTAATTACTGAAGTCTGATCTACTGTCTGACTATTTGAACTTTTGAAACCTTAACTTCCTCAGTTTTTGACAGAGAGCGAGAATAAATCAACTTTTTAAAAATGATAACACATTTGTGTTGCAAAATGAAATGTCATAACTGAATCCCTGGGAAAACAATATTTTTGGAGAAAAATTGAGATCAAGACCAGATAAAAACAAATTCTTTACCATTCAGATTACGGATTAATGTCAATCCAGTACAGTCCTTTTAAAAAATAAAACAAAACAAAACCCCTTTATAATCTGTTGCCTTGTTCAAATAGTTTTAGCTTGTTCCATGATAGTTTTAGCTTCTGTTCCTGGCGTACTTCTAGTTCTACAGTCCCATTACAGTGGCGCCACTTAGCACAAATACAGTGACGGTTGTGCCAGTTTTTCCATGATAAACCTTATTTTCCAAGAATTCACACTCAATCGTAAAAATCCCCTCAGAGCTGAAATTTGGCATGTGGGGAGTTCACAGAGATTTTCCTGTAATTTTTTTTTTTGTATACAAATTTACAAAAATAAATAATAAATTATTTAAGTCAGGAGTATTTAAAAATAATATATTGGTTAAAGTTCATAGAATTGTGTTAGATGGAGATGGATAAGACCATAGCTATCAAGTATAAGAACACACATATCCTGCCAATGAATATTTTGAAGACGATGGTTTGTTGCTCTTATATAAAAAATGGCTTCAAACTCTGTGTGTGTGTGTGTGTGTGTGTGTGCGTGTGTGTGTGTGTGCGTGTGTTGGGCAGAATCATGAGATTTGGAAAGCAATTAGTAATTTAATAAGGTCAAATTTCCTTTGGTATTCTGAAAAATATATAAATGGCCAAGACATTTTCCTTTGAAAAGTGGGTTCTATGCCTGTAAAGCTGTAACTGGCTTAAATAACTAATAACTTAAAAATAGAAATGACATTTGTAGGCTTATTAAAATTTATTCTGGTACATTGTATATGTATTTCATAGTTATTGAAAGCTAGTATATTTAGTGCTTTATAATTGATCAAATAACTGTTGCAATTTTGTTTTGAAAGGATGCCCAATGCTAATAGGTGCAAACCCCAATCTATTTCATTTTTCTTACCTGTTGGAAAGTCCATAAATAGTTTGCATCTGTTAGTTTTAATATCAAATCTTTAAGTGAAAAGAAAAATATGTGTCCCAGCAATTAATAACAGACCAAAGTACATACACAAAGGGGGAAAAATAATTGAGGGAAGTTATTTTAATTAGATGGAGATTTTCACAGTTTTAACAAAGAAAAAGTGTAGTATTGAGAGTCATCAAGTGACACTGTTATAAATAGTCTTTACAGGTTGTGTTTAACTGACTGTATAGACAGTTAGGCCTTGGGACAGATGCTTATATTTAGTTGTGCGATTCTTTTAAAAGCTGTGTATTTCACATGTGAAATATGTTTACTGCTTTAGCCTCTCTGATTGAATCATTTCTTAGGTGCAGAGCTACTGCCTACAGGTTATGCACACACAAAGTAAACTAAAAGATTGCCTTGTGTCAAAAGTCCTGTGAGTGCAGTAAAAGCCTAAGAAAATAACTGTCTAGGGGTAAAAAGTAAGTTAAAGTCTAGCTGCCCAGGATGAATACTGGGACGATCTTAACCTTCCTGAAGAGTAGAAGAAATTCAAGCAGCACACAGAGGTCATTTTGAAGGTTCTTCTGAAGTCCACAGATGATGAGAGGAAAATAGTGTTATCTGTCAACACAGGTTGTAGAGAAAAGAAAGAGGCATTAATAATATTTGGTAAAATATTTCAGCAGATGGGAAAGAAGACCTAAGTGCATATTAAAATTAATGTGTTGAATATGTGCCCCCAAAATTGACCCATTGGTCACACAATATTAATTTTATAAGAAGGTCCAAGAGAACACACAAAACGCTTTTGGTAAAATTAAAGATGCAGCATAAGAACTATGCATTTACCAACATGATGAAATGATTAGTGTGTGGGACTAATTCATTACAAGTCTGTGACTAGCGATAATTAGAAAGCTGAGCTTGATTTAAATAAAGCAGTAGACTTTGCTCAAACACACAAAATGGCATAAGCCCAGTTACAATCTATGGCCAATGTTTTTCACTTGGGTGCCTAAATTTAGACTGCTAAGTCCATATCTAAGTGCTTTATTTCAAAGGTGCTGAGCAACTATAGCTTCTACTAGAGTCATAAAAATGCTACTCAAATGATTTCCTTCAAAGCTGCCTCATCCCTTAGAACTCAATTAAATTTACAGAGCAAGTTACGTTTAATGTTTCTATAGTCGGCTGTTGAGCTTATGCAAGGGCACCATTTCTGTCTGGAACAGTGTGCAGTCAGTGGGAACTGTGACATCTTTGAAACTGGGGCACTTATTTAGGTACCTAAATATAAATTCAGGAGCCTACTTGTAGTTTGAACATTTCTGCCAATTTCTAAAAGGAAGCAGTATATGGAATTGCAAAACCTCACGAACCTGTCAGCCAACCACAAAACTGAAAATATTTGATGCACAAAGCATACTATAAACCTGTAACCAAAGGAGAACACGAGAATGCACAAGCCAGATGACTATTTAGCTGAAGGGTAGATATGTTTCAAAGGTAAAAGAAAGAGAAATCCTTATGCAAATGGTGTGCATCTCAAAGTGTCCAGTGTGAGCAAGAGTGTGCAAAGTAAGTGAGTGGCCACATTATAGGACACAGATTGTTTAGGCAGAAGCAGTCATCCATGCTAGGGCAAGAGTAGCAACAGTTCAGTTGTCCCTGACCAAGTGTTCAAAGAGCTTGGGGAGAAATCTTTGCAGGTTAAGTTAAAATGAATACTGTTGCATAAGAGAATATAATCTCCACAAAAGTCTAGCAAAAGTTAACGTCCTCAAACCTCATCATTCCAGTACACAGCAATTATTTATTTATGAATATAACCCACTGGATGTGTAAAGTACATTCTTTGCAATATGTAAAGGCAACAAGGATAAAAATATTTACAGTGTAACATTTTTAGGCATAGAAGTGCCTGGTTTCAAAACTTTAACTGATCAAATTGGAGCTGGGACATTCCCCATTGACCTTACCGATACCAATAGTACCTGCTAATGAAAGAATACAAACATGTATCTAATACATTAGGGCTGTATCTAAGAAACAAAAGACTAATGTGGCCGCCACTATAGGTCCTATGGTAAGTTTTAGCACATTCTTCATGAGAATATAAGAACGACCATGCTAGGTCAGACCAATGGTCCATCTAGACCAGTATCCTGTCTTCTAACAGTGGTGAATGTCAGGTGCTTCAGAGGCAATGAATAGAACAGGTAATCATCAAGTGATTCATCCCGTCAGCCATTCCCAGCCTCTGGCAAACACCAATCTCTGCCTATCCTGGCTAATAGCCATTGATGGACCTATTTTCAATGAATTTATCGAGTTCTATTTTGAACCCTGTTATGGTCTTGGACTTCACAACATCCTCTGGCAAAGATTCCAGAGGTTGATTGTGCGTTGTGTGAAGAAATACTTTCTTTTGTTTGTTTGAAGCCAGTTGCCTGTTAATTTAATCTGTTGACCCCTAGTTTTTGTGTTATGAGAAGGAGTAAATAACAGTTCCTTATTTACTTTCTCCACACCAGTCATGATTTATAGATCTCTTTCATATCCCACCTTATTTGTATTTTTTCCAAGCTGAAAAGTCCCAGTCTTATTAATCTCTCCTTATATGGAATCTTTTCCATACCCCTGATTGTTTTAGTTGCCCTTTTCTGTACCTTTTCCAATTCCAATATATCTTTTGTGAGATGGGGCAACCAGGTCTGCACGCAGTAGTCAAGATGTGGGCGTATTATGAATTTATAAATAGGTAGTACAATATTTTCTGTCTAATTATCTCTCCCTTTCCTAATGATTCCCAATATTCTGTTAGCTTTTTTAACAGCCGCTGCACACTGAGAAATTTCAGTAGCAGTTGACACAAGACCTTTTGAGATTGGAAAATGCAGGTATAGTTATCTCTGTAGATGATCCTACAGAATGGATAAATTCCATAGTGGAAAAACCACATACAGAACAGGTGCAATTGAGCTTAGAACCATGAGACCTGATTAGGCAAGCAAGAACTTTTGATGATGTAATGAGTAAAGTGCTGTCTTCGTGGATGCCATGTTAATTCATGAAATATCAGTGCCATTGCCTTACTCTTAAAAATGTGTTCTCCCTAGCCCTATCTGACATTGCCTCAAACATTATGCAGTGCATTTTTTTTTTCTGTAGTACTTTTAAACAGGTGCAACTGGCAGGTTACTATCATCACTCCAGATATGGCTATTCAATGTTCTGGTGGGCTGGAATTTTTTTATATATGTATATATAAAACCAGCATGATTTTCCCTACATACCTGGACCTCTTTGATTCTCTAGTTTTCTCAGAGTTTTGATTCTGCTAGTTTTCATTGTCAGAGATTGTCTCTTTTTCCTAGATTTAGTTTTATTTCTATGTTCATGGTAAAATTAACATGTAGGGCTTGATTTGATGTAGTCCCAGCATCTATGAGGCAGCTTCATCACCAGAACCATTTGCCTTAGTGGGAGATCAGGCACTGCCAATGGTACTGCCCACCTTCAGATGTTCTACTCAAGAGAGCAGTGTCAGAGCTAGATTTTCTGCTGGTGTAAACTGGCATTGCTCGACTGAAGTCAGTGGACTTACACCAATTTACTCTAGCGGAGGATCTGATGTAAATAGCTAGATCCCTGCTTTATCTCCAGCACAGCTCTATAAGTGCCATAATGCCACTCCCTCCCCGGCTAGCCCTGCACACTCTGTGGCCAGCTCCTCAGTCCCCAGTGTATGGCTTGTGTCACTGCAGCCTCATTCTGGGCATGCTTTCCATCATTGGAGAGCCTGCAAGTCTACTGATAGAGTACCTCTGGTCCACAGAATGGAGTTTCACGTTAGTTGTTAACATCAGTAATACAGCATACAAACTGGTTTGGAATCTGTGCTTGACTTTAATAAGTTTTATAGGTTCTGACTGTTCTTCATTTCTGTGCTGATGTTACCACAAAATATGTATGGTGACATGCAGAAGTCCACCAGAACTCTCCCAAAGTCAGGGGGTGCTGTCTTCGGATATGTCTACACTGCCATGGCGGCAGGTATCGATTGAGCAGGTCTGTGTAGACCTGCTCAGTCAATGGGAGAGCACTCTCTGGTCAACTCAATTAGTCTACCTCCCTGAAAGGCAGAAGGCAGTGTTGATGGGAGGACATCAATGCAGTGCCCTGAAGATGCCACGGTAAATCAACATAAGTACGTCAATAGGAGATACACAAACTACATAATGTAGCTTGTGTGTCTCCAATCGACTGCCGCTGCCAGTGTAGACCAGCCCTTCATTAGAATGTCACTGTGTCTGGGGGAGGAGAAGGGAAAGATGTATATTGTTTAAAGAAGGTTCCCCAGGCAATTTTTTAATCTGGCTCTTACAGCCTAGGGACAGTGATACAAAGCATAGCAGATGCTGAATCTAAGGTTTTACTGTTATAAGAATAAAACTATTTCTAGGTTTTTTTAGTGAATAATATGACAACTGGTAGTTACCCTTCTCTGTGTTTCTATTAAGAATTTTATATCAGCATTTGTTTTTTAAGTATACATCTGTAACTTCCATTTGGGAAGATCCTTTTATGGCAAGTGGTCTTTTTAGCTGCGTGTTCTGTTTATTTCTTTTTTTTTTTTCTTAGTCTTTTAAACCTCCATGAAATTTTTTCAGCGTTATTAGTTCAGAAACATTTTTAAATGTTTATAAAGAAAAAATCTTAACATTTCAATTGTTTAATTTAGACTGAATGTTTGGTGCAGGGCTGGAGGTGAAAGTACCACATTTCTTGCAGATTTATATTATGGAATTAGAAAAGAATAAAATAAACTTGTCCACCACAGAATTACTATTAGATACCAAGTTATATTCGTTTATATCTCTCATTCTGTCATGATAACCCTATCAAAAGCACTTTCACTATGTTTCTCGTCACATATATAAGACATCATTCTTGTTTCTAAGGACTGATTTAAAGACACAAGTTATACAGACTTAACTGAAATTGGTTTAATAACTGATGTGCAGACTCCTGTGCAAACCATTTTAAATCTCTTTACAACTGATTTTTATTAGTTTACCCCATGTTGGTAAATTTATCCACTGAATTTTGCACCAGTTTAATTGTATCAGTTTAAAAAAATACCTTTAGTAAAACCAGTGAAAGTTTCTTTGTAGATAAGGCCTTAGTACATCATAATATAGAAGCTCCTCTCTGAAAATACAAACTATCCTCCCTTCACACTTCACTGTCTAGACCTCAGCTTCACTGTCTAGACCAGTGGATAAAGGGAACAACAAGTCTAGTGTCTGTGCCTTTGTTCTGTACGTTCAAATTTCAGTCAGGTTTTTGTTTGCATAACATTTCTAATGTACAATTTGTTATAGCATATGCGGGTAGTACATTAGAGCATATGTAGGCAGTAAATGCTGTAGATAAATTGGAGTTTCACTCTCTATTCTAACACCCTTTTTGGTCACTGGCCCACAATTTACCCAAACAAAATTGATTTTGGGCTAAATTATCCATGCTTAGTCTCAACACAAAGATAAATGTATTTCATGGAAAGCTTAGGCAAAATCAACTGAGCTATTTCTGGATTAATATTGACCTATTGTTGGAGAGGTGGTTGTGTACCCAGGCCGGCAGTACTGCCCTGTGGCATTACTCTGGATTGTATCGCTTACTAGCGAAAGTCCAAGGGCTGCTTTACCTAGCGGCTGCAGTCTGCCATAGGGTAGCCCAAGGGCAAGAGTCCAGTGGCTGCTCTGCCTACCAGCTGTAGTCTATAATAGCATCGCCCAATGGCAAGTCAATGGCCACTCTGCTTAGCAGCTATAGTGTAAAGGGGTTATAGGAAACCCGGACCAACACTACTCCATTAGGTTCCAGTCCAGGGCCCTTCAAAACAACAGTTCATATACATGGTCTTGGGTCTGGTACCCTTACTCATGTTCCCTGGGTCACTTCCTGCCCTTGTTTTCAAAATTCCGTCTGCATCACGGCTCTGTCTTGTGATCCCTCCTGGCTGCCTCCCAGTTTCATCTCTGGAGCCTCTTCCTCTGGTGACAGCAAGTCATAGAGTCATAGAAGATTGGAAGTGACCTCAGGAGGTCATCTAGTCCAACCCCCTGATCAAAGCAGGAGCAACCCCAACTAAATCATCCCAGCCAGGGCTTTGTCAAGCCAGGTCTTAAAAACATCTAAGGTTGGAAATTCCACCACTTCCCTAGGTAACCCATTCCAGTGCTTCACCACCTTCCTAGTGAAAAATATCCAACCTAGACCTCCCCCACTGCAGCTTGATACCATTGCTCCTTGTTCTGTCATCTGCTGCCACTGAAAACAGCCTATCTCCATCCTCCCTGGACCCCCTGTTCCAGTAGTTGAAGGCTCCTATCAAATCCCCCTTCACTCTTCTCGTCTGCAGACTAAACAAGCCCAGTTCCTTCAGCTACTTCTCATGAGTCATGTAGTCCAGCCCTCTAATAGTTTTTATTGCCTTCTGCTGGACTCTCTCCAGTTTGTTCACATCCTTCCTGTAGTGGGGGTCCAAAACTGGACACATTACTTCAAATGTGGCCTCACCAATGCCGAATAGAGGGGAATAATCACTTCCCTCGATCTGCTGGCAATGCATCTACCTACTAATGTAGCCCAATATGCCATTAGTCTTCTTGACAATAAGGGCACACTGTTGACTCATATCCAGCTTCTTGTCCACTGTAACCCACAGGTCGTTTTCTGCAGAACAGCTGCCTAACCAGTCGGTCCCCAGTCTGTAGCAGTGCATGGGATTCTTCTGTCCTAAGTGCAGGACAAAAGATTTCTTTTGGCCCAATCCTCTAATTTGGCTAAGTCACTCTGTATCCTATCCCTGCCCTCGCTTGTATCTACCACTCCCCCCAGCTTAGTGTCATCTGCAGACTTGCTGAGGGTGCAATCCACTCCATCCTCCAGATCATTAAAGAAGATGTTGAACAAAACCGGCCCCAGCACCAACCACTGGGGCACTCCGCTTGTTACCAGCTGCCAACTAGACATCGAGCTGTTGATCTCTACACTTGTCATCCTCGGCTTCTGCAGTCGAAGGGCTTCCAGGGGCTCAGCTATGAGGCTCAGTCCCAGTGGATTGGAGTCACAGCGACTTCTCAGAAGGATGCTGCTGCACCCAACTGCTCTCCTCCCTAGTCAACCTGGACTGAACTGAGCTGCTCCCTTTGGATTGCTCCCTCCAGTGGAAGCATGCGCAAGAGAGGCAAAAGGGCATGGCTTCCAGTGTCCAGAGCAGCTCCTTAAACCTCACCTCACCAGTGAGGGGCCAATACATCCCATCACACCTATATATATATATGTGTGTGAAAAATGGCTTCTAGCAATTCCGTACAGGAATAACTAACATTTATGAAATTAGAAAGTTCAAATCTGACTTTTTTTGTAGATCTACAAAAGATAATTTTTTTGTATTTACCACTTGACAATGTCAATGAATTACACATTAAGTGTTTGTTTTTCAGTTTATTAGGTGTTTGTTGTTTAATCAACAAACTTTGAAAATACCCAAAGATTTAGATAACATGGGTACAATGATCCTCAGATAAGGACAACCTGGGTTTCCACTGACTTCAAGGCAAATAGCATTAGATCAGGAATTCAAAGATATTAGTGAAAATATAAAGTTTGAAAAATCAAGCATCCATTCAAAAGCCTAGACATAACTCTATTCCTACATGCATATGTCTTAAAATATGATCCTTTAACACAAAAGCAGCAGTCTGACCTGTCACCCTCAGCGAGTGACAGTACTTACAATTAAAACACTTGCTAATGGATCAATTTGGTCCAGATACCCTAGGACTTCCTGAGACCCCTGAGCTCCTGGGAACATTGGAAATGCTTCATACATGCCCCATGTCCATGCCCACTATGTATGTGTTATTAATGAAGAGGAGCTCCTTTGGTCTGGAGTTTCTTGTGAAAGCATTGGAAGAGGAGTTATCACAGCCGCTAAAACCCCAATGGCTGAGCACGTTATGGAAAGTTAAAATGCTTCTGATACATTCTGAATAGAATCTTTTGTTGTATTGGACACCACTGAGGCTTTGCAAAATGCAAAATGTGAAATGCAAAACAGAACCATGATGCAAC
Organism: Emydura macquarii macquarii; assembly: GCF_026122565.2. Taxonomy (NCBI): domain Eukaryota; kingdom Metazoa; phylum Chordata; order Testudines; family Chelidae; genus Emydura; species Emydura macquarii. The sequence goes on along the minus strand of NW_027130520.1, from coordinate 11,653,254 downwards.
AGCTTTGGGACTGTCCATCAGGAAGGTAGCAGTGGAAAGAGGTGAACACGAGAGTGCATGGCTTCAGCAAGCAAACCTCAGCTGAAAATTATATCCTAGGTTATGTACCCACTATACCACAAAACCCACAAAAACTTTCATTCTTGAAGACCACAATGATCACCAAGCACATGATTTTACAAAAATGGAGGAGTAGCTATATGTCCAGACTAAAGCAGTGGTATCTGGACCTGTGTGAATCTGCAGAGAAAGGAAGTAGAGAGCATCGGTGTAGAGAGCAGAAATATGAATCCAAGGAAATTTTATCCCATTTCTTGATATATTTGGATAAAGAATGTTGAGCTAACTCAAATAATGCCAGACTTCCATTCCACCTGACCTCTCTGCATTTTCCTTCCCTCTTTCCGACCTCCCCTCCCCAATCCTTGGTCCTCTCCTTCTCTTTTTTTGCCTATGTTTTTTATTGTTACCTCCACCCTAACATATTACGTCTGTGTAATATTGTCTGATTTTGTGTTGTCTGGTCTCAACTGCTTTGACAAGTTTTAAAGTAGCATAATGGCATATTTTTATTGGCTATCCTGTGAAATGTGTGGTATTTGATAGCATATACAATCTGTAAGTCATTTACCTTTTTATATTTTTTATTGTTTGTTTCTTTATGAAAATTAATTTAAAAGTTAATCATAAAAATATGATCCCTTCATTATGATATTATTTCAAATAGTGCTACTATGTACAGACTAGAATTTATTGAAACTCTATCTACAATCACTGAAAGAAAGTACAGCACAATTTTACTGCACATGCATGAAACTTCTTACCTTAAATGTTTATAACCTTAAAACTACTCAATAGATTTCCTTCAAAGGTGGCTCATGTTATCAAGTTCTGTAATATTTGTCAAAGTTACACCTTATGTTTCTTTTTTCAGCTCCTGTGGCCCTATGTTGCAGTAAAAAATGTTGCACACAGAGGTTCAGGCTGCCTGTGTTGTTCGTGTCTAAATTAGGAAAATAGGTGGTATTTTAAAATATGTTAAAACGTTAATTAAAACCTATTAGCTAACATATTTTTGAAGGCCACTGCACCTAGGGTAAAATCCTAGGCAAAACTCCCATTGACTTAAATGGAGCCTAAGATTATACACCTAGTGTATACAGGGTTTAACACTATTTAAAAAAAAAATAGCTTGTTCCATGATCTGCCCTGCTTAATAGTCAATCACTGTGGGCCTCAAACTCAGGCCCAAAGGGCTGTTGATAAGAGTCCTACCACTGCACTACTGTGCTGCAAGTCAGAGGAGAGAACTGCAGCTAATACCTCACCACTGAGTTTACACCAGCTGATTCAGTGGGTCAGATGATTAACCGCAGACTGATTGTACACCACAGGGTATAAAGATTTCTGTTTCTGTCCCATCCCTTGTCTAAGCCAGGGTTCGACAAACCCCGGGTGACAGGTCACCATAGCGCCTAGGAATTTATTTCTGGCACCTAGTATTTTTCCCAGTGAAGGACTGGGTCCTGAGAGGAGCGGCTGCCGGGCTCTGGCCAGGACACCACTGCGTCCATGTGGTGGGACCAGGAGGGGAGAGCGGCTGCTGTGCTCTGACCAGGGCGCCCCGCTGGGCCCACGTAGTGGGAGAGGGGTGGGGGGAAGGGGCTGCCACAGCTGGTCCACCAGGCCTTGAATGAACACTGGAGAATTATCCTTGAAACTAGATGGGCAGACAATTATGAAAATGCAAAGTTTCGAATATCTGAATTTCAGAATCCAGGAAAATAGGGAAATGGAAGATGAAATTAGAGATAGGATAATAAACTGCCCAATAGCCAAGTTCACCCACGCTTTCTTCTCCCTGACACGAAACAATACAAATATGAATTGAGAGTTTCAGGTAGAAGTTATCAAGCAACAATTTACCGATAACGCATTCTAATTACAGTTCATCTCTGGCAGCACATCTGAGTGCCGAATTCTTTGTTTAGCGATCATTTGCGATTGTGTGTATCGTAGTATATGGTTGGTGGACATTTTGTTGGCATGTGGCACAAAGCAAGGAGCACAGTGATTGGCTTGTGTGCTCATCTGTGTTAAACGCATAATAGATGTGAGAAGAACGACGCTTTGTAGTCTCGTGGTGTGTACAGGTGTATACACGTGTCTCACCCATACCTTGTTTAAACTATTAAACTGTGTTTTGCAGTAATAATTTTTATTAGTGGTTACTGTAAAAATGAAAAGTGTAGCAATTAACATGAATGGCCCATCAGTGAAGGAATTTGATCCTGCAAAGCCTGCGGACCAGTGGTACTTCCGTTCCAAATATACAAGGCATGTCCATGGCCACAAGATGCCAGATGGGAAATAGTGGAAGTGCAAAGCTCATTTGTCATTTCACATTGTTTTGTATGACATAAAGGTGCATGAAGTTCTTGTCTATGCTTGTTTATATATAAAATATTATTTATTTATGCCATTCAATGGTGGAACATGAATTTTTTTTAGTAGTCGTTAAAACGTAAAACCCTGAAAGCTGAAAAATTCGTCTGGCTCCTTAATTTTTGGGCTGGCTCCTAGATACAAAGCAAATTTGTTGAGCCCTGGTCTAAGCAACTAGTTGCTAAGTCTGTTGCTGCTTAGACTATAGAAACCAAGTTTCTGCCTCCTTGCCTGATTCCTGCTGCTTCACCTTACTCCTATTCCCAGTACCATGCATTTTCCCTGCTCCTGTTACCATGCCATGTTCCTGGTTTCTGCTTCCTCACCCTGAACCATGTGCAGACTCTGGCTTGACTGATGTAGTGATTTCTGATTCTGTTTGCCTTAATAGTTAATATGACTTCTGATTCTGACCCCTGTCTCGTCCCTTAGTTTGACCTCTGACTCTGGCTTGACTTGCGGCATGACTTTTGACTGTGACCCTGATGCCACGCCCAGCTCTGCCCACTAGGAAAGAGAGCCCTGATACAGACCTTGACATTGACTATGATCAATTAACACATTTTTAGAAGTAGTTAAACCCTATTTATAGTAAGTCCCTGATCCAGTCCCATTGAAGTCAACAGGAGCATTACAATTGACTTCAGTGGACACAGAATCAAGTCCTAGATGTCAAATGATGGATTAAAACATATTAGCTAACAATAGTTATTTTCATCATTTAGATTGGAACATACAGGAAACAGGTTGTAGGGCGTTTTATTCTATGCAAACAGCTCAACCAAATATTGTTCAAATATTAAATTAAAAAAATCCATAAGCAAGTTTGAAGAAAATTGGGTTAGTAGTTTAAGAGTTACGGTAAATATTGTAAAGTGCTTATGAATGTTTTTAAATTTGAATGGGCCAGACGTTGAGGTGGCCTCCACGGACATTGTCTCAGTGCCAGAAGCACTCATGGACTCAGGGCCAGAAGTACAGCAAAGCTCTAGGCTCAGGGCATATGAAAATACAAATAGGCTTAATGCTACTTCTTTTTAAAGTAAAGCAAACTAATACAAATAGCTGCTGGCTATACAAAGTCTCTCCCTTTTCCTGTTCTAGCCTAATCTGTAGTGCAACATTAGTCACTGTCCAGTATGTTAGCCTCAAAATGTAACTCTGCATTGTTTAAAACAGAAAAAGTTATGTGAAGTTCTAATACACACTAAAATGGAGTCATGTATCTATTCAGATTTTATGCAATGTTTTTTTAGCTGTGTTGATCCCAGGATATTAGAGAGAAGGTGGGCGAGGTAATATCTTTTATTGGACCGACTTCTCTTGGTGAGAGAAAGCGAAGCTTCAGCTCCTGAAGAAGAGCTCTGTGTGAGCTCAAAAGCTTGTCTCTCCCACCAACAGAAGTTGATCCAATAAAAGATATTACCTCACCCAACTTCTCTCTCTAATATTCAGATTTTAGTGAAGCAATGTGTTTTGGATAAGGGGAATTGGATTTTTAAACAGTCCCTGAGGTACTGGAACTCACTCCCACAGCCCAGTCCCTCCTTCCCCTGTCCCTCTCCACAGTGTGTGCATGCAGGGTGGACAGATGGCGTCACAGAGGCAACAAACTGCTCCTCTTCCACACCTAGACGGTTCCCCCTCAACACAGAGACCTGAGGCAATGATGGGGCTTTTAGGCCATGATCCAGTAAAGTGCTTAATATGTGCATAGTTTTAAGGATGTGAATGACCACTCATGTGTTAGTGCTTTGCTGGATCAGGGCAAATGTCAGCAGGGTCATGGGAGAACCGTGCTGACACTAGCTCCCTGTGCATGCTATGCCCCCTTCAGGGTGCAGTGCAGAGTTAGTACTGTCAGCAGTGACTGTCCCCAAGGTCAGGAGAAGGGTGTCAAGTATAGTGCCTATCCCCCACAGTTTCTCCCTGCCCCATTCCCTTCCCTCATGCCCCATTGTGGTTTATGTTTGCACATATTTAATGGCAAAAAACAAAGCTTGTAAAGCTGGCCCAGACAGAGTTAATAGGACACAGTCAAATAGTGTATTCTCCAACTTAACTGACTTTAAAGTAGTTGTACTCAGATAGGGTATGTCTTGCAATCAGACAGTTTAAATAATCCACATCTCTGCTGTGGAGAGTTTTGAAAAGAGTTCAGAATCCATGCTTTATTATTATCATCATTTCTTTGGGATCTCTTTACTGGCTGTACTGCAGCAGACAACAAAGCCTTTCCCAAAGCTGTGCTAGTATTATTGATGATACTGGTACACAAACAAATGTTTTGGCAAGATAAAATGCTTCATAAGATTCAGCCATGTTTTGGGGGGTTATTTTGTTATATTAAACTGGCCATGTGATCTTCAGCTTACTTTAAAACAATGAAAAATAAACACTTGCCATTGGAAAGAAAGCGAGGGACAGATATGTTTTTTTCCAGCTTCTGAGAGAGATAGAGAGAGAGAGATAGAGAGAGAGAGAGGCACTGGTCAGAATGTGTAATGCCATGAGTACCAGTACCAATGTGGCCAGCCATATAGTAGCTCATAGCTCCCTTAAAGAAGTTTGTCCACGTGATGTAACTCTCTTGTAAGTCAGAGAGAAAGCTCTGCTAATACACTGGGCAATACAGCCATATGACATCTAACTTGTGAGTTATCAGCTCACCCTTTAAATCCAAGCTGACAGTGGCTCCAGATAATTTATTACCTCAGTGTTCATGAATCATTATCAGAATAAGGTCAAATATCCAATTATCCTGGGTTGTGTGCAATATTTTGGTGTTAGAAAACTTTCTAATGTTGTAGAAACTCCAAAGACATTTTACTACTGGCAGCATGAAAATCCCAACATATGTCCCCCCAGATTGGAAACCTCATAGAAGTTTTATTTTTTTTTCTTTTTGGACATTATAGACAGATGCTTAAGGAGCAGCTCATCCTGTTTTCTAACCTGATTTCGTAGTCTGTAACATCCTCAGTACTCTGGACCAATACCCTGTCATGTGCTTGATCAGTTAGAAGTTTGATCTTTAAATATTTCAGGTCTTGTGCTTCTGAACTGCCAATAAGGCTAAAACAGATAATTGTATCTTTGGTTTAGTGTTCCAGCCAGTCAAATTTTGTCAACTCTATTCTCTTTACATATTTTGTAAGCAGTGCTTTAACATTCCAGTTGTATGGCTCCATACACTAGATTTCAATAATACCAATGATGCCAATTTTTTCTCATACGTGAACTCTTCTGATTCCTCCTGTTTATTACCCAAGCTCTAAGCACTGGTAAATAGACAATTAACTTTTCTCTTCATGTTTTGTGATACTTTGATTCATTATGTTCATAACACCTTGAGTATGAGTTATATTTTTGTGTTTGCCTCCTTAACATCTTCCCCCTTTGTTGTTAGTTTAATATCCTCTTAACTAGTTGGTCATCCAAAAAATCCCTTGCTACTGATATAGATGCATGCCATCCAAACTGTACAGCCCTGTCTCCTATAGAAGAAGGTGGTCCAGTGTAACACAGAGCCAAGCCTCTCTGTTTTACATCAACCTAGCTAACCATTGTCCTCCACTACTTTTGGCCAGCTGTCTTCCCCTGCTCCAGTGACAGAAAGGATCTGCAAATTGATAACCCCACATTCCTCTCCTTCATCTCCCTTTTGACATCCCTGAAGTCTTCAATAATCTGTGAAGTGTCACTTGAAGCTGTGTCATTAGTGTCATCAATCATGGTGCCCTGCCAATTTTGCCTTTAGAATCCCACCAACTTTGTAGTCAAGTCCCTTGTCAGAGCTCCAGGAAGAAAGCATGCCTTCCTACTTCCATTTTGGCCCTTGTAGAGTGTTCTGTCCACTCTCCATAATATGCAGGCCCTGCTGAGGATTGTCTGTTTTCTTTATTACAGCCTGTCTCTTGGGCACACTTGAGGTCGTTGTGGAATGAGCTGGGCAGCTAGGTTAAGATATGTCCCCTGCAGTTCTTTGTTGCTTTCCTTCAGTTGAGCCCTAAGAGACATTATCTGTGGCTGCCGTGCTGAGTAGCAGATTTGTTACCTCTAGCTGTGTAGAATTCCTCATGGTTCTCTCTATCCCAGACTACTCATCATCATCTCTAATTTATCTCTATTTCTTAGAGGATTTGATTATTAGAGATGTCAATAGTTGGGTTTCTGGTGACCTTGACAACCATTCAGTGATTTACCTACAATGTACAAAGGTGGCAAATCCCATGCAATATCTATATAAACTTCTAATAAGTGTTGGGGACATGTTGGTGGCCGTAGTACACATAGATACCAATGATTTAGGGATGGGTAGGAGAGAGGTCCTGGATGCTAAATTTAGATGACTAGGGAAAAAAAGCTTAGCTCTGTAGTTCTTATACTAGCTTTCTCTGAAAAAGCTGCTAGTTTCACATGCAGGGTCAGTTAGATGGGAGGAACCTGGGTCTCAATAAATGGATAAAAAGATGGTGTAATGAGGTGTGAAAATTTAAAGGGGGAGAACTTATACAGATATATGGGTTACACCTTAACCATAGTGCTGATATAAAAATTTAACACGGAAAATTTAACCAATGTTGTGATTGGAAGTTCATTATATCCATCAGTGCCATTTTAACCAGGAAAAAAATCTTTAATGTGTTTCATCTCACCATACTAAAAGATAAATGCGTGCATCCTCTCAGATACAATCCATGTCACCTATAGGAACAATTTCAAAAGACTGGTAATGCTGTGCACCAATATTCTTGATGAAGTTAATAATAATTTAATTCCTACCTGAGCTAATGCAATGGTCTTCAACATTAGATAATTGGCAAATATTAAGTGTACCATTGTTACAACAACAGCATTCCTGTTGGATAATACTTTATTTTAGTTTCCAAGGACTCGATTCTGCCACCCTTACTCATGCTGAATTTAGATGGGATTACTTGTCTATTAAGGTGCTACTCACTGTAAAGGTGGCAGAATTGATCCCTGAACATTTCTGCTGTTTCAGTAATAAAGTTGTGGGAATAAAGTGAGTGTGTTTATTGTGTTCTTGATCAAAGCTCTTAAAAGGAATTTAAAAAATTTGCAACTAAATAGCACTTTGGAAAAAAAAATTGACTACAAAATAGCACCTTCCCAACGTAATACGTGTATGTGAGAGGCCCTTAATGGAACATAATCCAATTTCTAGTGCCGAAATTAAATCTTGCAGGTGCCACAAATCAATAGTATCTTAATAGAAAAATGTTTTTTCTTTGCAATGTATAAAGAAATCAAAAGTAAAGTCAGTAAAATGGGCAAGGAGAAGGGGAGATGGGAGAGAAGTGGAGAACATGTTTTGAAATACTAAGTAGGATCCTAGCCAGAACACCAGATCAGAGTCCACTCCAATTTTGGGGAAATTCACAACCAAATTTCAGTACATTATCAAATAAAGCCAGGATCTCTAAGAATAGGTAATGTGTATACACATAGCTTTAGACTGTGTATGAACATATTGTTTATAACTTTCAATTTTGTTTTTATACTTGTATTATTTGTAGGCTTAGGAAATTGACTTTTGATTGTTGTAAATTGTTGTCTTGGTTTCCATGATCTCTGCTCTGAAACTAGATGATCAACACAAATTGTTGTTAAAGTAATTAATCTGTTTGTAGGTATCTCAATAGATACCTAATGGTAGATCCAACAGCAGCTCTTCCATCTCTGTCCCACATCCTATAAAACTTTCAATTTAGCACTGAATCGTTTTGCCATATAACAACATTCATATGTAATTTCTTATGTGTCATTTTGATCATCAGTTTGGGCGAAAACAGACACAGGAATTAAAACCAAAATTTTGCATCAGAGGTACTTAAATTGGGCACATGAATCGATCTGTGAGCACCTAAAGAAAAGTGTCCTGATTTTCTGATGGGCAGAGTACCTACAGTTTCTTTAAAAATCAGGCCATTTAGTTAGGTACCTAACTCTATGAACCCAAATTATAGAATTTTTTGTCTAGGGCTCCTATCCTGCAAATGTTTCACTTTAGAGAAGTTTCAATTGACTTAAGTGGGACTACTCATGTGAATGAATGTAAACATGTGAATAAGTGTTTGCAGAGACCTATATGACTTGCCTGGGAGGCATTGTATTTTAGTGGATTAGACCTAGAACTGGGGTCATTGGAGACTTGGATTCCAGACCTGGTTCTGACTTGCTGTGTAACACCAGGCATGTTACTTGAATTCTGAATTTATTTTATCACTTGTAAATTGGGGATACTGATTTAACAAATGTTGTTGTAAAGTGCTGTAAGAAGTGGAAGTATTAAGGCTGGTTAGTAGCAATCTGGGATAGAATTCTGGACATCCTGGTTCTTAGTGCTTAATCCATTGGACCATATGGCTTTGGGGGCAGCTTCGTTTCCTCCTCCAGCTTTTAAGCATTCGTAAATGTGGATGTTTTTAAAGCAAAAGTGGATTTTTCCATTGAAACAAATAACCCTCTCAGACAGTGACAAACAAGTTACAAAAAATAACACTGAGAAATGTTATAAAATCACCCCAAACTCAAAACCAGACACATTCAATAGGAAAAAACAAACCATGCATTACAAATGTTTTGCCTGGCTCTACTCACGGAGGGCCTGATGTTACATGGTGCCAAGTGCCCTATCTGAGTGAATTGAGGATGATCAGCACCTTGCAGGATCAGGTTGAGCTCTCAACACCTAGTGCATGCTGATATCCATAATATAGGAAGTCTATTTCTGATTGAAAATGCACTAGATGGCTATATTAACTTCAGTGGAATTACTCCTGATTTTACATTATACTCCTTTACATTTGGCTAAATAAAAGGAAAATCAGGCCCAACTTTTCTTAGATTATCTTGCTGCTCCGTTAAACATCTATCTTCACTGTGAGTTTTCTGAGAGGTTTTGTAGCACCTTACAGCTGACAGGCTCTCTCCCTCTTCTTTCTCCTTCTTCCATAATCTCTTTGTGTGAGGTCCTAATTTTTAATCTGATTTTGTAAAATGAGTCAGTTGGCTTCTATTCAAGGCAGAGTAAGTGGCTGCTTCTGCAAAGAAAATTAATATTCTTGTTTGGATGGGTGAAAGTAAATTAATAACTGAAAGGGAGGCAAGCCTGCAATTAGTATCACCACTGCCCTCTCCTGTGCACTGTGTAACATACATTGTCTAAAAAGATTTCCTTAAGCTCTCCCTACCAAGACCCTAATTATCAGTGAACTTTGTATAGCTTTGGTTTCCTTATCTTGCTGTAAACTCAAGAAGGGAAAAGCCACTGAGATTTCTTTTAGTTATTGTTTTTTGTTTTTGCTACTTGTAAACGACATTCTTTCTGTAGAACTCAGTATTCCCTAAACAGACATCCTTTGAAGATTTTTCAGTGTCAGCCAGAAGGGAAGTTTCAGTGACAGGTTTTTATAGGTCTTGCTTCCAGTGTCATGTAGACAGTTCTTTCTAAATAGGTTTCATGGGCCAAAAGGAAAATGGATGCTTACTTTGAGAGGAGCAGGAAACAGCAAAAGTCTGTCTTCAATTTATTACTTTCCTTTTCCCTTAGATAAAAAAAAAAAAATCAATATTTTATTTTTTACTGAATATAGCTCAAAGTAAAAAGAATCTCTTACCCAGTCAGTAGGACTGGCATGCAGAAATTTGGAATAGCTGGAATATTTGTTTCAGCTGATAACTCTTTTTTCTTCTATATCACCTTTAATCAGAGTAGCTGGTGACTGGTGCTATATAAACACCTTAGCTAGAATGAGAGTTAGTAGCTCAAAGTGTTAACAAATATATAATTAAGTCTGTCAGTATTCCTGTTCACTGTACCTTTATTGTACCTTTATACATATTATACTTTTCATAGATAAAATGTAGTCGTTTGTCCAAGATCATGCAGTGAGTCGCTAAGGGTATGTCTCCCCAGCTCAGAAAAACCTGCAGTTGGCCCAGGCCAGCTGACTCGGGCTCTTGGGGCTCAGGATACAGGATGCCTCCCATCCCACAGGGTCCACTAGTCTAGGCTCCAGTCCACGCCCGGAAGTCTGCACAGCAATGAAACAGCTCCGCAACCCCAGCCCCGCGAGCCCAAATCGGCTGGCACAGGCCAGCCACAGGTTTCTCTTTACTGGGGAGACAGACCGTAACAAGGCTGGGAATAGAAGCTAAGAACTCTGGCTCCCCAAAACTGATTAATGGAATAGTACAAGATACCAGGCATTTGACTTTCAGTAGAATCGAAGTTCCTTTTCTAAGTTTAGAAACTGCACTAAGGATATTTCAGACTTCAATTCCTACAAGAGTGCCTCTCTTTTTTCGCAAAAAACAGCTAATATCCACTAGATGGCAGTTTGATTCTAGGATCTTACACTATCTCTCACTTGGGCAGGGCTTCTGGAACAATTTTTATAGTGTGGGTACTGAGAGCCATTGAACCAAACTGTAAACCTTGTAAATGAGGGAAACCACTTCAAGCCGGGGGGTGCAGTAGCACCCCCAGCATTCCTAGTTCCAGCACCTATGACCCAGGGAATTCAGACACATAATCATAAACTGTCTACTTCTCTATTAGCGTTATTCATTTTAATTGGCACAGGACAGTCAGTGACAGCCAGCCATATGGTATATTACCATTTGTGTTATTGTTTGTTATTATTACACACAAAAACTACATTAAAAGTACGTTATTAAGGTTGCAAAGTCAAGCATTCAAAAGTTAGGAAATGGCAGAATTAAGGTTGCCTGTGCAACCTTTATTCAGCCCCCTTGTGCATATGCATTATGCTATAGTCTTCAATTATATGATCACATACTATTTTTACCTGCCTCAGTGCACAGGATGGAAGTTCCTCAATTAATGAACATATGTTCGATATTTATCTTTTATCCTCCTTGTTCAATGTGTGACCATAGGCCTTATTTGCTGCACACAGTTCAATCCCTAAATCAGAATTATGAATTTCTTTGTGGGCTTTTCTATGGAATTAATCACTATAGGATCTGAGTGCTTTAGAAACATTAATTATTTATCCTCACCACTCCCCAGTTAGGTAAGGCTGGTGGTATTAGCCCCAATTTACAGAAGGAGAGCTGAGGTACAGAAAGATTAAAGTAAAAGTTTCCACTAATTTTGGGTGATCAATTTGAGACAATTCAGACCTGATCTTTCAGAGTACTTAGCATTATATAAGCACTTCATGTGTTCAAATCACAGTTTCCATTGACTTCAGTTACAGATGTGAGTGCTCAATGCTTCTGCACATCAGATCCCAGAGTATCAAGTCAGGTGCCTAGAAAATGAGGAACAGATAGTGACCCTCACAACACAGGTGTATCATCTTAATTCTGGGATTTCCTAACCTTGGAATGCTGGACTTCTCACCTTAATAGTGTTTCTTAATGTAGATGATGGTTGTGTTCCGGGGCGGCCGGGGGGGAGGGGTGCTCATGAGATTGGTCATCCTCATGTCTGTGGCAATTTGTATCTTTCAATCGTCACGTGTTTGTGATACCTCTTTTGGTGGAACTTGCCTTCTCTGCATTGCAGTGGCAGTGTGTTAATCCGATGTAGTGCCCAGGATTTATCTTTGTGTGTGTTTGTACAGCACCCAGCACAGCAGAGCTCTGACCCTGATGGGGTTTCCAGTCACTGCTGCAATATAAATATAAAATAATTGTAAAGTTTGCCTAGTTCCTTTCCTCTGCCCCTTTTTGGTGGCCATCTTGCATTCTCTCTACAGTCCTGGTGTATGTTGAGCACTCTGGTGCTGATATCAGTAGACTATGGGACTGCTGTATATTTCATAACACAGCAGGGTATTGCCAGCACTGGCCAGCACTCAAATGACTCAGTGTGGAACTACCAGTTCCTGACACCCAGTTATATCCTTAAATCTACACCAGGACGTGGGAAGTTGCCACTAATTTCTGTAACTTCTTAACCCTGCTGAGAGTAGCAGGAAATGAATTGCCTTTGGAAAGCAATAAGATTTACACATCAGCTTCCTCTTTTATGTGTATGTATAACATATATATTTAAAATGATCTGTTTGTGGTCTGTTTGACTGTTTGGCTTGCTTGATTTCTCTCCATGATTTCTGGCCTTCTTTTAAGTGAATGTTTATAATATCTAGAGGATGCAAACTGTAAATCAGATGTAAATGTCCAAGCATCCAAGATTTTAGGCAGGATAGTGCCAAGTTTTTAGAAGCTACCATGCCAATCCTCCCTCTTCAAAAATGTACTCTTGGCATGTTTCTCTCCGTTTTTCATCCCTCTAGTTATTCTGTGGCCAAAAGGGCCTTGGATGCATAAACAGGGGGATCTTGAGTAGAAGAAGTAGAGAGGCTATTTTTACCTCTGTATTTCACATAGGTGCTGGAATACTGTGTCCAGTTGATAAATTGGAGAGGGTTCAAAAGAATGATTAAAGGATTAGAAAACATGCTGTATAGTGACAGTCTCAAGGAGCCCAATCTATTTAAATTAGCAAAGAGAGGGTTAAGGGGTGACTTGACTACTGTCTGTAAGTATCTGCATGGGGAACAAATATTCAATAATGGGCTCTACAATCTAGCAAAGGAAGGTGTAACATGATCCAGTGGCTGCAAGTTGAAGCTAGACAAATTCAGAGTGAAATAAGGTGTAAATTTTTAACAGTGAGAGTATTGAACAATTGAAATAATTTACCAAGGGTCATAGTAGATTCTTCATTACTAGAAAGTTGTGAAAAAGATCTGCTCTAGGAATTATTTTGGGGATGTTCTATGGCCTGTGATATACAGGAAATCTGACTAGATGATCACAGTAGTCTCTTCTGGCTTTGGAATCTGTGAATCTCCAACTTCCCATGTTGCTTTTCCATTGTTGTCGTTAGCCCGTCTGGTGTATATTACACTCAGATGACATGATTTGAATGAAATAACTACGTTCTCCTGCTCATCATGCAAAAGAAATGCTGCCCCCGAGTGTCTAATTTAGAACTGCAGCAACATGGTAGAATGACAGGTATGATTTACAAAAGTAAAAGCATTGAAACCTCACATACAGAATTGAGGCAGAGGGAAAGATCAGAAGGAATAGATTTAGAAACACCTGCCTTATGCCCCAACCACTATTGTTTTAATTTTAATACTCATAACTGCCGACATCTGAAATCTCCGAATATGTAAATACCTGGGTGGGAGTGGAAGGAATAGGGATGCACCTTCATGCCCTATTGATATAGCAATATATTGAAATAGGAGAGCATTTTAAAAAAACAGAAAGGGCAATTTAAATATTTTGCATATATATTATATAAAAGGAAAACAACAACAACAAAAAACCAGTTAGCATGTCTGGGCACCCCAAAATTATAGGTATCTGAGAACTAAGTCATATATACTAGAAAGTAAAATGTAGATACAGTAATTGGATTTAAGCTTTATTATTAAGCTTTAAATTCAAATATTTACTGCCCTCTTGTGGAGGAAAGCTTTATTTTTATCACTCTAGAAAAGCCAGAAATCCTATCAGATCACGTCCATCCTTCTGTGAGGGCAGAACATATAGTTATTCCCCAGATAGAGGATGGATCAGATACTAAACTGATACTACATGTCATGACAGCCAGGGAGTTAATCGGATTATAATAGCACCATGATTTTTTGATAACACAGTTTTATTGATAACACTGTTAATTTATAAAATATGCCTATCTCAGGCTCTAAGAATACAGCTGTGCGTGAGGGCACTTGCTGTATATTGTTTCTGGAATGTTGTGGATTCCCCTGTGTTTCCAACATCCCTCCCTTCAAAATGTGTAGTAGGAAGATCGCCTCTCTTCTGAAAAAGGTTGGATGCAGTTCCCTTCTGAGCCTAGTAACACGTATCCTAAACTAGCTGGAAGGGTCCATTGAGAAGGATATTCAGCATTTCCGAAGCCCAATGGCTCAGAAGGTGGGACTCCGAGCAGGGAACTGAGCATAATGTGGCAATAAAAGTGCCAGATTAGATCTGATGCTTTGTGGGGCCATTATTCACCAGTATAGAGACAGCTGCTGGCTATCTGTGAACAGGTTTGTGAATATTACCACCAAGAATGATTTGGTCAGAAACACTTGCTGGAAGCGCATTATGCATTGTTTGCTACTGACCTACCAATTGGTTTGTCATCCAGGGAGAGGGCAGAAGCAGTACACTCACTGCAACTTGATTGACCAACCACACACTACGAATAACAATACTGTTCAGTTAGTCAACAGTCCATAAAGAACACTGAAAATTACTAGCTCAAACAGCTTTGGCTAGTATTTCTAAAAAACAAATACATTAGTAGAAAATAAGGATTGATTAATGGATAATTTGCCACTGAACAAAAAAGCTAAATTTGGAATTAATATTAATCATAGAGGCCAGTGGCTGGCTTCTCAGCTAATACGTTTTCAAAATTACCTGTGCAAAAAATAACATTTCTGTAGCGTGATGCAAACTAGGGATGTAAAAGGTTAACCATTTAACCTTTTAACCTGGGGGATATAGGGTAGCAGCAGCTGGGCTGGCTTCCCACCAGCCAGAGCAGCTGGGCAGCTCTCTCTGGTGGGGAAACGCAGAGCCCAGTGCAGGGGGGCAAGCCGCAGCTGGGCTCAGCTCCCGGAGAGCGGTGGGGAGGGGGGGAGCTCAGTGGGGGAGGGAGCTGCAGCTGGGGGTTTGGTTCCCAGTGGGGAGCAGGGGGGCAAGCTGCAGCTGGGCTCGGCTCCCGGCGGGGAGGGGGGAGCCCAACCGGGTGGGACAAGCCATAGCTGAGCTTGGCTTGGCTCAGCTCCCCATGAGTGAGAGCTGCCTAGTATGCTCGCCCCCCACCCCAGCGTTTAACTGTTTAAACATTTTAATTTTAGAACATTTAAATGGATTTTAAATTAAACTAATGTTTACATCCCTAGTGCAAACTGTACAGAACAATAGTTTCCAAACAGGTATGTTTTGTAAAACCCGCTTCTCAGACAGAATAACGATCCAGCGAATCTAGCTCAGTTTCAAAGCTGTTCTAGGCCCTATGCGCAAGCTTCTATAAACTACCTAAAGAATTTCAAAAAGTTCTGTTGAAAGCTTTGTTAGAAAATGCCTGTAACAAGTCTTGAAAACTCAATGCTTCATAGGTGAGGATAAATCAGGATTATGTGGCTACTGGAAAAAAAAACCATGTTGCAATACCAATCCATTTTTGAAAAATATTTAATTACCATGCAAGGAAAAAAATCTTAAAAATAAATGTGTGTGTGTCTCTCTCTCTACATACAAACTGAATAGACTGTGTGATCCTGTCTTTGCTTTGTTGAGTTTAATTTGTTGTTCACTCTAATCCCGTTAGGTGTAATGCATCACAGACTTTCAAGGAGAACTTGACCACAGTAATAAAATAATTATTGAAGATCAGTCTTGATAAGGAGGCAGCTATCTTGGAACATAGAAACAATGGCTCTGGCTGTGGCTATGTGCCAGATAACAAGCAGGGGTGTTACTACTAGAAATAGTGTAATGCCACTTAAAGAGCAGAGTTGGCCATAGATTCCATGTTGCTGCACCAAACTACTTGTATGCTTGAATTCTGTGTCTGAGCAAGATGGTTTCATAAACAGTGTGGATCAGATTTAATAGCTGAGATCTTTTCACTTGCAGTCTCATTTGGTGACACCATAAACTAAGATGGATAGTAGTGACTTGGAGCCAAGTTGGGGGCAAACACTTAGGACCACATTGCAGAATTTAGATACTAGCTGGACTGGAGAGTGAGGTGGGGCCATGCAACCACATAGGATTGTTGAGGGGGATTGTACCAGGTTCCCCACCCCAAGCAGGGTCCAGGCTGTAACACCGTTTAGGATGAGCCGAACCATTCTTTAGAGAGGTGCAGCTTGCTCCCTGCACTCTGAAGCATGGTACTGAGCAGGGGTTGGGCCCATGACCCTCCTCCTCTCCACCCCTTTTGGAGCGGTGGGGAGGGGGCTAAGGATCCATGTAGTTTCCTGAGTTCAGAGACTCATCTTGTCTTCTCTCCTATGTAGCCTCATGACGGCCTGCCACAATCCAGCCTTTAACCACTTCTCTCTGTGACTGTGTAGTGTGCTGGGGAATCTGTATATGTAATGGGCCCTGGGTAAAATCTCACCCTCACTTCAGCAGGCCCCAGGAACCCCAGGCACTGGAGCCCGTGTTATTCCACTCTGATGGAAAGGACTTGAATTCTGAGAGGTCCAGCAGCCAAGATCCTTGCTCAACAGCACACATGGATGGGATCAGGGCATAAGAGAGGCTGTGTGAGGGTTGGTGCCAGAATATAGTCACTGCTGTTTCACATTCTCCCTTTGCACCAGAGTTACCTCAGCCATGCAGCTGAAGAAACTGCTGCAGCGCAGTGACAAGGCTTCTCCCTGGCTATGCTGGGGACAATGCCTTTTTCTCCTTCCTCCTATATGTTTCCCTGGTGCCCTCAAGCTAGGTTGGCTGAGATTTGACATTTTTTGCTTGTTTGCAGACCTACTTCCTCTACCATCATATACAAAACCATAGTACCCTGCAATAGAAAAATCTGTAGCAAAATGTAAAGAAATTCCTTCTCTCCTTCTTACAGTACATTTGCTGATAAAGTCGGCACCCTAAGATATGTCTGAATTTAATGAAACTTTGTATGCATGGAGGCATTGGCACCACACTTGGTTTGAACTCTGTAGCCTTTAGATTCAGTTGTTTTTTCACTAACCTCTAAAATTCTGTTGCATTCTAGCAACAAAACGGGCAGCCTTTGCTATCCCGTAGAAAGCCTTTTAAATTATTAAGAGCTCTCCATCTGAAATTGTACATGCACTTTAGGGCTATGTGTATGCAGATGGCAGACAGAACTGACCTTTTCCCAAGAGCAAGTCTGTGCATTGCACTAGGTTAAAAGGGGAGTGTGTGGTGTGGGGAGGACCAACACAACTTTACATGGGGGCATTCCGGAGCGGTAACTCTCTTTCCTTGACTCAGTCCCCTCCTTTCCAACCTACAGGAGTTACTTCAGCTGTAGGGCTGTTTCCAAAAGGAAAACAGTGAAATGTTCATCGTTTTTGTCAAAATCAATGTATTTTAATAGACTAGTTGAATTCTATCAAAACACTTGAAATGGTGTTTGTTGCTGCTCTAAACAATGATACAGAATCACTGAAATCTTTTATATTTCACTGCTTCTTCACCATGGGGTATCATATTCCAAGTGTGAGCGACCCTAAGAATTGCGTAAGTATAACAATAGAACACGTTAGCAATGTGATTTGTAAGGGGAAACTGGTAGAATGCTGAAATAAGTGGATACAGAGTAGTCCTTTCTCTGGATTGTCTGTTGTTTTATCAGTGAGTTTCAAAGTTCCCAGTGAAAAAGCTTACATTTTTAACTGAATTAAAACTTCACACAGCGTTCTGTTTACTTCTTTGGAGGGGAGCATAAAGAAAACAAGATGTGATGGTGGGTGACCACATATTATACTTCCTTTGCTGAGTGATGTATGCACGCCTCCCAGTAAAGTGATTAAAGAAGGAAGTACTGATCAGCTTCAATGGCAGAACTCCTATGAAAGCTTGATTGCCCCCTCTGCTCTTCTGACTAGCACTTTATCATCCCTTTCAAAATTGCTTCTCTCCATTTGCCCATTAATAAATGAACTTCTCCAAGATTCAGGCTTAAAAACTATTTTGAACATGTAAACTATGAGGAAAAATAATACAATATGCAACGGTTTAAACATCACTGTTTTGAACCCCAGTCCAAACCAACAGAATTGCATGAGAAAATGTTGATATGATATGGACATTCTTATAATAGAAATCATCTTGTTTTAATGCCGTTTTGTGTCAAGTTTTTCATCTTTCTAACCTCATTAGGTGCCTGGTCATTAGATACAGCATTGCTAAATAGTTTTAACTGAAAAGCTGCTCCGGTTAATGATTGGTTGGACTGGAGTTTTACTGTGTAAGATTAACTAGATTTAAAGATCACAAAATGCCATTGTAGCATTGATGCCAGACTTTAATGAGAAGCAGAAGTAAACTTCTAGGACTCTGATGAATTTAGTATGGGGCCACAGTTGTGCTTTCATTATCTTAATGCCCTGTTATAGTCTAAAAATAAAAAGAAGTATTCTTCTCCCCATCAATTCCTAATGATGATTACACTGGATGGTATAATACTCAAGAATATATATATAGTCTCAAAAATCATTTATATGTAAGATACATAACCCTAAAATCTGTTTCCTTTTGAACCATATCCTTTATCTACACTCTTATGATCAAATGGAGAAAATGTTTCATAACTTTTCATTATGTCTGCCTTCATTTTACAAACCATATGAAAGCAAGACATGATCATATTGACAAACTTCTCTACTGCTAAAGAATTCTCTCTCTCCTTATATTTTAGTATTTTTTATATTATAGGCTACTTTAATTTTTTTCCACTCTTATCCTCTTAAGTGAATTTAGAACTCCTGGAAGGTGCTGGATTGGCATCTCTAGAGACGGAAGTAATCGTTTTTTCCACTGATCATACACAACAGTGCAAATTTCTCCTATACTCCTCAAACAACATATCTCAATAGGACTTGAAGGCTTCCATCTAAGGCCCTATTCCTTCATACCTAAATGCACATTAAACACATGTGCAAGGCCCTGATTGCAGAAAGCATCCCTACTCAGGACTGCACTTAAGCACCTGTGTAAGTGTTTGGAAGAGTCAGAGACTCTGCATGCTTATGCACCACACTGAAAAAATTGCCATTCCACTTACTAACATACTAACACGGTAGCTGTAGTATATCCACACTGCAAACACAAAGTCACAGCAATGATTCTCAGAGCCCAGGTCAACTCATTTGGGTTCATGGAATTCGTACTACAGAGCTAAAAGTAACAGTGTAGACATTCCCGCTTGGGCTGTAGCCTGGGCTCTGAGACCCAGAGAGGGGGGAGGTTTCAGAGCCTGGGCTCCGGTCCAACCAGGAACATCTGTATTGCTATTTTTAACCCCAAGTCAGTTGACCCGGGCTCTGAGACTTACTGCCATGGGGCTTTTTTTTCTTTTCTTCAGCGTAGCTGTGCCCTGTATCAGCACTGCCACGTACAGTTCATATTTTCCCAGCTCTCATGTTTTCTGACCAGCTTCTGGAATAACTTTTGCATTCTCTCAAATGCACAAAGTAACCGTTTACTTAACAATTGTTTGTTTTGTGTTTGTGCTTTTTTCCATGTAGGAAGGAGGACAGCAAAAACAAAGGACAAGAAAAAGAAGAGAAAGAATTTAATGGAAAGAGCTCAGAAGCAGCACAGCATCTTCCTAGCTACAGACAAAGCTAGCCAGTAAAGACTTTTTTGTTTGTTTTATATATATATATATATTTTATTTTTTTTTGCAAAGTGCACAAAAGCTGCTATATGCTCCTGCATATGGATGCACTGCAATTCAGCTGCTTAGACAGTATTGGTTGCAAATAACTTGTGAAAAATGTCCACAAGCTTGTTTGTGTTATTTATACTTTTTATTTTTTGAACCTGAGGACTCCAAGGACTGGAATGCACTGAGTTGAATCAGTGGAAGTGGTGCCGAAGTGTGTCAAAGACTTTGCATTCAGTGCCTGGGAGATGGAAATGGCCAATGTGTTCAAATGGAAGTGCAGCAGGAAAGAAGGCTGCAAATCACCATTAGATAATGGACTTGTGCATATTTATATAAAAGAGGAGGTCTTGCTGGTGTAGGCACTCTTGCATTTATGGCCTTTGTTTCTCATATTTGTACATTTCAAGAGTAAGTGTATATGAATATCTGCTTAGTGTTAATGTGTGTTTTTCTCAGCACCCGCTGTATTGAAACAGTTGTATAATAAAACTGCTTTAAGATGATATACCACAGGAGTTACTGCTTAGTGTTCCAGGAGCACAAACAGTCCCCATGTGTACATATTATGCTGTCTGTGTACAAATAAACTTATTTACTGTACATTTGTGCTTTTATTTTTATGTGTAACATATTGTATATGTTTAATGTTATGTCACTTTAGTTCCAGTAATTCCTAAACATAATCCAGTTAACTCTTACTTTTTACTATGTTTTGAATGTTTTTACAGTTTATCATTAATTTTAAGCAAGCTGGATTTGTTTCTCATTTGTTAATGCAGTTTCAGTTATAATGCTTCAGTTATAATGTAACTTTCCCGCGGCCCTAAACTGAAATGTTGGCGTTGCTTCTCACAAAATGAAATCTGACTTCTAAGAGTTAAGATGAATTATGATGGTGACGGAAGTTCAGGGAAACAAGATTATGAATGGGGAATTATATGAACAACTCCCATTATCCATCACAGGAGTTATATGCATAGCTCCCTTCATACTGTGCACAGTATTTTATCCCCATCAATCCTAACAACGACTACTTCAAAATCCTAGCCTTACTAGGATTAGCAAAAGAGGCCTTTACTATGGGGATTAGAAAAGAAATTGCCACCAAACATTATAAATTAGATAATTTGTAGGTGAAGGGGATTTATTTCCTGGCACTGCCACTCAGTTCAAGAATTTGTAGCAAGTTTCAACCTTACAGTGCATCTGGATCTGTTTATTTATTGCATTTTGCCATTTGGGAAAGGAGAAATTACAAAGGATATATTTCAGTAGTCTTGCATTATCAGGCCAGCTTTCTGAGTGAAGGCTTTTGAAGGTCTACCTTGGAAAAGCCTGCGCTAAAATTGCTGCCTGGTGTCACTAGTGAATGTTACTCTGGCTCTAGAACTAAGACTGTACTTGCATCATGACTTTAAGAACTAGAGAAATATAAAGCAAATAAAAAAAATGAAAAGGCTTTGCCATCTCTCTCTTTAGAAAACAAAATTTAGTTTTAGGTTTACTGATTCTACTCTTCACAAATAAACTATGAAAGAAAAGTATAAATAAACACAAATATTGTATCCATGCTTAGCTACCTAGGAGTATTTTTACTACAAGAAATATGCAGTATTAAGCCATATATGAATGTTATATGAAACTTCTTATGGGTTTTCACTTAATCCTGAAGTTTTCAACTCCTTGCATTCTAGAGTATGTTCCTATTTAGCTAGAACAAGTTATATATATTACCTTACTGGTGACACTAATAAAATTGTTCTATTCCTGGGGTGTTTGTTTTGGGCATTAAATAGCTGACTTAAAAAATGTAGCTGCCTATTTTGATTGTTGGTTATCAAGTTTGGTTATAGATGCAGTGAACACCTGAGCAGAATTCCGCTGGCAGAGATTACAAATATTTTATTAGCCATGTCATGAAATTTATTCTACAAAATACAATAAAACTTTATAGTCAACCTCTGAATAAAATATGGTGGTACTTTTTTAAATTAAAGAATAAATTTTCTATTAATGGAATCCATAAATAATAGTCAAGAAGTTTGGTGAATAGACATGTGTTTGCCAATGGAAGCTGAATAATTAACAGATTTTTAAACCAAACAACATTTTGTCAGTTATTTACATAGTGGTGTAAGAGGGCATGGCACCTTGAAAAACATGCTAAACATGAGATGAAGAACAATCCCCCTTTCCCTGTGATCTTATATTCAAAATGCACCTGTACAGTGCAGATAACAGATAGAACAATGTCCCAAATTCAGGACAGCATTTAAGCATGGGCTTAATGACAACCCTTTTCAGAATTTATTGACTTCAATGGGATTTAAACACATACTTAACTTTAATCTCCAAATTAAATTCTGTCCTGACTAGGGATGCTTTCTTGAATTGGGTCAGTAATTCTGTCTAGAGTGGCTCGCGACCATGTGTGCCTACCTCAGGACAGACTGTCAAAAACAAAGCAGACATCCCAAACTGGTGGTGTGTTCTGTAATTAGATTTCACTAAGCCAGTAATAAATGTTAACTCCTGAATCACTATACCAGTCTTACCATGGAGTCACAGGCAGTCCCTTTAGACTCTCCAGTCTATCTTGCCACCTTGACAAACTGGACTTGGTAATAAATGGTCCCTGACCTCACAAATCACACCACATTCAGGTTGCTTCCAGTCCCAAGAGACCAGTCAATTTCCCCAGATCAATTGGTACCCTACGTCTTACAACTCCTGTAGTCAATTCTGTAATAAATTGACTAAAGGTTTATTAACTAGGACAAAGAAATGAGAGTTATTTACAAGTTAAAGCAAGCGAACATGCAAATATAAATGAGTTACTATCTAAATCCTAAAAGTGACAGAGTTATAGTGATCTGTTAATTTAAAGTGTCTTTCAGAGCAGACCCAGGAGTCAGCTCCTGAGGATCTCTGGCTTCAGTTTAGAGTCTTTGGCCCTTCGGAATTCAAACAGCCAAAGAGATGGAAAATTTTCCTGTGGCTTTGTTTTATTTCCTTCCTTCCGCTTCAAAGCCCACAGGTGAAGCTTCCTTGCATGTAGCACTTCCCAGGTGCGATAAGGCCATTAACCAATCCTTTGTATTGTGATGTTCCTTGATGGCCCATCTAATTTTGATAGTCCTTCTGGGTGGGTGGTGGGGATGATTCCTGTGTCCGAGTTTACAAGTTCACAGCAAATGTTTGCATAGTTATAAAACAAAACTTACATATTTTCTCATAGCATGGAATACAGACATTGTAAGTGAGATTAAGGCATACAGCAATTTACAAGCATTTCATAGGGTTTAAACACTAAATACATTCTTATAAGACTAATATCTATTTTGAGCAAACTAACATACTGATGAACTGGCTTGGTCTCCAGCTATAAGTTTGTTAGTTCTTGGTTTATGCTTACAGCCTGAGCAACAGCTGGCATCTGGCCTGCCCTGGTCACAGGGTTCAGTGTGAAGAAAGTGGCCAGATCTTTAACTATAGAAGAGGAGTCCTTGGCATGAATGATGTTAGGAAGCACTCTTTATCCTTCCCTCTCCTTCTCTATGGTGAGTCTTCTGTGCACCAGGCCAGGCCAGGCCCCAGCACAGATAAGAGCTGCCTATGCCTGCAAAGCTTCAGAACAGCCTACAAGTAAATAAACATTTTTAAAAAGTTAATCTGAAGCAATTCTCTGATATCTGACCACTTAATTTTGACCACACTACGCCTGATTCAAAACACATGAATGTCAATAAGATCCCTTCCAGTGGGCTTCAACAGGCTTTGGATCAGGCCCACTGGGTAACTGCCTCTTCCCCTACCTGGGGGAAGTAGCAATATCAATGGCTTTTCTTGGCCAGCACCTCTCAGACCTTCTCCAGTGCTCAATAGTCCCAACTAGCAGATGGTAAGAAAGCACTCACCTGGTGAGACAGTCAATCTCAAAGCACCAAGGAAACCACACTGCCCTCTTCCCTGCTGATAGTTCACTTTTACTTGGTGCAGACTTGAGATTCTTATCATTTTCCTGCTGAGAAATTGACTAAAAAGCTGGTCATGTGCATTATGATGTAAGCAGGGTCTGAATGAGCTCTCTCCTGACATCTAGTGATGAGTTGCGGGAAAAGACTTCAGGAGCAGACCATGTTTTCATACATGTTCCAACCCTGCCTAGGTGCACAGCAGATGGAGCAGCTTTGCCAAAATGATCATTTGTTTCTGATTTTGGATAATAAATCACTCTAGTATTTGAATGGAGGGGTAATGGAATGCTGTTATCATTACTGGAGGAGTAAAGGGCGGCAGGACTATACTTATGTCCTGATTGAGGGGGTCACCCTAAACTGATCCTCACTTGCTAATCAGAGGGTAGGAGTGCGAAATCCCAGTGAATATGAATGTGGGTGTGGACAGATGTTTCTACTTGGTGGTGGGAAATTCTGTGTGAAGTGTGTGAGATATCATCTGACCTGCATCTGTCCAGTGTTTAAAGACAGAGGTGACTCATTTGAGAGTCCTTGTTTCTGGTTGGTGATTCCTGGAGCTAACAGCACTACTGAGCAGGTCTAGGGGCTAAGTATTAGACATTGTGTGGGGACAGTGTTGCAATGAAAGAAACTGCTCTGGCTTTAAGGTTCCCCTCGTATCTGCTGAAATCACTGAGAGCTGGGTTAGGTGGTAGACCTCGCAATGTGACATAACAGAAAGACAGCGGCAGCAAAGAAAGACATTGGCAGCTGTGAGCCAGTTGCAGGGTGGTGGTAGCAGCAGAGGCATTGCTTGCCTCCCCCCACTCCAGGCTGGGAGGTGAACACACCTCTGACCTTTGGGTCTTTGTTAACCAAGGACTGCCAACCGTGAGTGGGGTGCAGCAGAGGGATAGGGGAGTGGTGTGTTAAGGGACATTCTTTTGTTGGATTTTCACACCACAAAGTGAGAAACTGAGTCAAAGGACACTGTCTGATGCACTGTGATGTGGGTGTTTGTCTAGGGTCACATGCTTTTGAATCAGGGTTGTGGTGTTTTCCCCACTTAAAGTTGGGTCCCCTTTTAATAAGAGTTCTCTTTTGTTATACACCGACTCAGTGATCATGAGGGGGAAGAATTGCCTCTTTCGGGTGTCCAGGGGTGAGGTTAAATTTTCCCAGATTAAATTACAGATTACAGGGGGTCAAGCCGGTTCTGTTTTCTATTGTTAAGAGGAACCTCGAGACATTGAACGTGGCTCTTGTTACTGCCGACTCCACCAGGCAGAAGGGTTACAATGTCAATTTTCTGGCTACTTCCAATAGTCCTTTGGGATTTGTTTGCATCCTCCTATCAAATCCCAGCAAAGTATCCAGAACACTGAACTCTTACCAAGATTTGTCCTGTGTTTTCTTCCCTGGATTCCAGGAATGACCCTCTCTAAGAGAGAGACTGAGATCTCCTACATTCAGCCAGGAAAGTGTTTCAGTGAATACCTCTGAGAGAGGTTTTGTCTACATTGTAATTTTAGGGTCTTCACACAGATATTAATTGCAAAGA
The DNA here is from genome assembly GCF_026122565.2 of Emydura macquarii macquarii. Lineage (NCBI taxonomy): Eukaryota > Metazoa > Chordata > Testudines > Chelidae > Emydura > Emydura macquarii. The sequence continues at coordinate 11,627,864 of NW_027130520.1, read as the reverse complement.
TTATTTTGGAGGAAAAGGAGGAAAGAAAAGTCCATCTCTAAGCGGTGAAGATCATAGAAACATCCTGTGTTATTCCAGATACTAAGCCTGCTTCCTCTACATCTGATCAAATAGGCTTTTCAGGACTTTTCTGATAAATAGCTTACTTCCCCCTACGGCAGATTCTACCTTGTATAAAGAAACATGACACTACCTTTGATTCAAATGGTTTATCTCAAACATGCCTAAAACAGGAAGATATTTTTTTTCTCTTTGTTGATTTGTTTGTTTGGGGGTGGGGGTTGTTTTTGTTTTAGGGTGGGATAAGTGTATTCACCTCTCCACAACAACTTCTCATGTCGCCAGGTCAGCCATCCATTTATTGTTTTGAAATCCATGGTTTTAAACTAGAAAAGACTGATGGTGTTATTGGAAAAAGAACTTCAAATATTGTGCCGTATGTTTGTTTGTTTTTGTTTTTTGAATATCACTGTATGACATAGAGGTAGCATAGAAAATGCATTTTCTCTCCAGAGTCCCTTCTTTTATGCCTGGTCTTTCCAGAGTAGGGTTGCCTCTCTTTAAGAGCTTTTTCCCCAGCATGCCTTTCAGGGAGCAACTCTTTAAATTTGGCAGAGTCAAACAGCTGCAGCACTAAATCAACTGTTTTGTAACTGGCTGCTACTTGCTTCATCTCTTCTCTTCCTGCTGGTAAGTTGTTATTTTTAACTCTTGATGTGTTTTTTCTTCCTTATTCCTAAAGTAACAGGTCTCTATCTCACACTGCTATCTTTCTATGCTAGAAATACAACTGTTAAGAAGTTATTTTTAACTTATGTTTTTCCCCTTGTAATTTATCTAAAATTGGTGATAATCAAATGGTAGCTCTATCTTTACCACAAAGGCATCTGTGGGATAACACAATATTTTAAAAACAAGCCCCAACATGCAACCGCTTTTTTTAGTTACTCCCTCAACAGATGTTTAGGAAGGAAAAAGCTTTTAAAAGGGGATTTTTAGCAAAGCTGGTCAAAAATTCAGGAACAAAATTTTACAATTTTTTTTTCTTGCTGTTGCTGCATCTCCTTTTTTCCCCAATTCAAAATTTTAGTAAAAATGTTAATGGAAATTTCAAAGTTCAGAAGATTTTGACTAGCTTCAATGTTAAGGTCAGTACTTCAGCTTTGTTTGTTGTCACATAGTAAAATAAGGAATTTAATTAGACAGTATCTGAATGTCTGACATTTTATAATCTGTTCTTATACTTTATATAGTACGTCTGTCATCACTGAATCTGAAGAGATTTTGTCCTTATTCAAAATGCTCTTTTTTCCCTCTCTTTTTTTCTGCTTTTTTGTTTAAGGGAACTCCGTATGTGTCTCTGGATTGAATTCCTCTTTCATTTATACTGGTAGACTCCAGCTACTTCATTGGAGTCATTCTGGATTTACACAAGGGTAAATGAGAGCAGGATTTACCCCCCTGATGTTGTAACCCGCAAACCAATGTCCATGAACTAATTCTTCACTAATGGACCTACATTGTGCCCACAATAGAGTTGTTTGCCAGCTCTCCCCCAGGAGTTACATAACTGACCTGGAAGCTATTAGAATAATCTGATCCCCCTGATATTTAGTGTAGACATATCCTGAGAAGTGCAGTGTTTAAAGAGCAGAGTCACAGCAAATGACTGGCCAGATGATATTGTGGGGGTCATGTTTGTTTCTTATTCTTTTTATTATGCAAATTGGCTCAATTTACAAGTATTCTTTTTCTTATTATCAAGCCTGTAAGCTTACCTTGGGCTTGGATCAATGTGGGCTCTTTCTTTCTCCCCCACCATCACTTCTAATAAAGTTTCTGCAGACCAGATTATGGTCTCTGGTACATCTGTGCAACCTGTTAGTTTTCAAATGTTGCATTTAGTGGCACCTGTGCAAGCCTCTTGCTTTTGCTGGGGTTATACAGGTGTAACTGATTGGAACTTAGTAAATGAGTTGAATACACCCACAGAGGATGGATCTGGTGATCAGAAGGTGCAATTATTTTCATAGTCACTTTTCCACAGGTTTCAGTTGTTTACTGCAATTTCCCAAGCAAAGGTAGCCTGGCAGTATTTTTCATTAGTATCACTGGTGTAGCATGAGGGAGAACTAAACATCTGCATAAACAGATGAAAAAAGGAGAGTTGTGAGGAGAAATGCAAGAGTTTCTCTCTGCTTCATGCTCTGTAAAGGCTTCCTATTTGCTTCTGTGTGAACTGTAAGGACTTGGCCTTCATCTATAAAGATCCATATGGTTTAGGATCTGTCCACACATTTTTCTCCACCATAGTTGAGATGCTCCAGCTACCAGTAGCTAGATATTAACTTGAGAGTTGTTAGCAAGGTCTAAAAGACTGTTCTCTGCCCTAATGGAAAAGCCCAAGATAATTTAACAGGTATGAAGCCAGTAGGAATCTACAGAAATTGTTCTAAAAACTACTAAAATATAAAAATGATGGCCTTTCTATGTTTATTGCATCATCGTATAGAAACCAAGGACAAATTGTATTCCTGCTATAGAATTCTATTCTTTCTCTGTCTCTCTCTTCTCCCATTCCCTCCCCCCGTTACCTGCTCAGGTGCATAGGGTATCCACCAGTTTCCTCCATTTATTTTGGTCTTGTGCTGATCTATTTAGACTTCTGAGTGTCATATTGATAGATTTGGCTTTTTCTCTACTCTTCTGAATAGTGTTTCTCTAGATCACCCTCTTCTCCTCTTCCCAAGAGGTGTCCATGTTATCTCTTGATGTGGAAGTTGTGTTGCTGACCTCCTTAAAGCATGCCATAAATATGGCCATTATCATCTGATGATTTAGGTTGGTTTGCTATACTTAGAATTTCTGATGTTGCAAGAAACTTTTTCCAGGGGACTCTGAACATCTTCCACAGCCTGCCTTTACTTTGGAATGAGCTGATCTTTTTATTAGTTTCTATTGTAGATTTCCCTGGCTGCGATCCATGAGAGACACGATGTGAGTGTTAACAATTTGTATTATTGTATCAGTGCCAAACAAGCTACTTTTCCAAATCTTCTCAAGTTTGTGAAAGTTGTTTGCTGCTTTTGATATTCGTTGCTCGACATCTAGCATGGTGTCATCATCTTTGCATATCTCATTCTCTAGGTAGGTAAAACAGAATTCTAAAGGCGGTATCAAATGCATATCAGTCCTTGTTCAAATCTATAGGGATTGCCCAGCAGGGTGTGGGACTCAGTCTCAATCCAAAAGATACCATAGTTTTCATTAAACAGTACAAGGCTCATCTTCTCAGACATGCATGTGTGGACCTTGGACTAAAATCAGGGACGGTTTTCTGGCTAGAATACTGTGGTGGCTTATAGGAAGATGGTTGTTATTGCTGACCAACATGAGAGAGGCAATATTGGTTGTTGTTTTGTTTTAAAAGGATGGTATGAGCCCAAAAATAATGAACTATTATGCTTGGCTCTCTTTTCTTCTCCCTTCAGCCCTTTCTCCCAATAGCTATATGCTTCCCTTCATGCAGTCTCTGTGCTTGGTGCAGTCACTCACTACTACCCTCTCTCTTCTTCAGGTCCCATTTTACAGGCCACTTTTCCCATGAATTCTTCCTCCACTGTGTCCTCCCACCATTGATCTCCTCACACACCCCGATGTAGATGTAGAGTTGTCCTGTGTTTTGTCCCATCTTTTAGATTGCAATCTCTGTGGAGCAGGGGCAGCTCTTAGGATGCTCTCCTACAGAGTCAGTGTATGGCAAGCTGGGGTGTAGATCTACAGCACCCTGGTGTGCCACTCACTCACTGGCCATCTGCACCCTGCTACTGCACACTAAAAGTTCTGTTTGAAAGAGCAGTAGATCAAAGCGCACTATGGAATTTTCAGTGTGCAGTAGCAGGGTCCAGATGGCCGGTGAGTGAGTGGCACACTGAAGCGTTCTAGATTTACACTCCAGTTTGCCACGTGCTGTCAGTCTAGACAAGTCCTTAGTCTATGTTTTGTAAAGCTCTCTGCACAGCTAGGGTGATGTATAAATACTGAACGGCAATATTTAAGATACCTGTAGTAAAATGCCCAGAATTCAGAATTGTAGTTTTCCTGCCTTTAAATAGGAACTGCAAATACTCACAAAGTTGATGGAAACTTTGCCTAGTTCAGCTATAGCTTCTATAACTCTCCCTCCATCCTCTGCCAAAATGCTATTTTGTAAATTTCTGGGGAAGTTCTTCATGAATCAGTATGGCACCTTATGCTAATAGTCTAATATGGGGATTATTTTTTCCTTTCCTTTCCCCTCCCTAGTTCTCCCTAGGACCATAACTCAAGGAACTCCTATGAGCTATGTGCTGCAGATGCTTCACAGCTCATAGCAACTCACAGATGTTTTGGCTTGTATTTTCTAAGTAGGCAGCCAGCCACTCTGGAGGAACTCCAGATGTTATGCAGAAAGAGAGAGAGAGAGAGAGAATAGAGGAGGTGCACATATGGTGAAGAAAGATATTAATTCTCACCAGCTCTCTGGTCAGCATCATTTTCTGAGGTGTGATGTAAAAGGAAAGAGCAGATGTGGAATCTGGGACATTTCTAGCTTCATCCTTTTAAAAGTGAGATCTCTGACAATAAATGCACCGAACAGTGTCCTCGTGATTGTAGAAATAATACCAGCACCACTGAACAAGTATTCTGCATATATACAGGAGGTGGGTCATTCAGTTAGAGAACAGCATTTTTCTGCCATAAATAACCATGAATGTAACATCAAATTTCCATTTCCCTATTCTAAATAGCTATTTAACAGGTATAGATACAGATGAAGTTTTCCTTTATGTTGAAGCTCCCTGAATAGAAGACTAAAGATCCAACTACATACTAAAAATATGGGGGCTACAATCTACCTAGGTGCAATCTAAACTCCTATCATCTTGGTAATTGGGTGACCAACATCTATCTGATGTGGTGTCAATGCAATTATTGCTTTTTCATTAGTCCCTGATGGAGGAGGAAGACATTGGATCTGGCAAAAGGAGGGAAGGATGCCATTACCTGGGGAATCGTGAGTTATGAGATACCTGCACTGATATGATTTAAGACCATAGTTATGCTGACTATACCTCTGCTGCCCTTGAGCTATGGACCCAGCATATATTCTCATACTTCTTCCTTTCAAACATACCGCTCAACCTGAACTCTGAGAAGAGCTTAGGGTACATCTACAGTGCTGTGCTGTGGTGCCAGAATGCAGGCTCTTCCTATATCAATGGGAGAGGTTTTCCCATTGATGTGTAGTTAATCCCCCTCTCTGAGAGGCAGTAGCTAGGCCGATGGAAGAACTGAGGGCTGGGTCAACCTACTACGGTGCCAGAGCATGACATTTTCCACAGCCCTGAATAAAAAAATTAGGTTGATCTAATTTTTCAGTGTAGACCAAGTCTCAGCTAGAATGTGTTCTATCAGTTTGACTGTACTTGCATCTCTTTTAGTTTCAAATAGTTATTCTTTGAAATAATAGTTTGAAATAGTTTGAAATAGTTATTCTTTGAATAGTTATTCTAGTTTGAATAACATTTCCCAGCGAGCATTGTAAATGCCTACAAGATGGTATCTTGAGGAAGAAGAGAGTCGAGCACTGGAGCCGATGTGCTTTCAGTGCTGCATTTCTGAAGAGCTGGGCTATTCTACTCTAATCCAGCTGTGGGTTATTTGAGGTTGATGGACTCATTCTTGGTAAAGGGACTTATGTGCATTCCAGCCTCAATCATTGTATCTTCATGGCTAAGTCCAAACCAGACAGGAGGGGGCAAAGTCATGTCACCAGCTGTGTGTGTACTGTTTCATTAAATTGATAACACGATGCAAGTTGGGAGGGCTCTGAGGAAGGCGCTAGACAGAAGTTCTATAATGAAGCAGAATAGGAAGCACATACATGCATGCTTTAGGGATTATACTGTTCCTTGTTCAATGTTAGAAAAAAATCATTATTTTTGTCATGTCAAGCTCACAATGGGAGCTCCTTCCTAAGCTAACATTTTAGCAAGCTTGCTTTCTGCAACTGCATCTCATTTCTTTGGCCTAGGTGGAAGAGCAAAAGTGTCCACATTCCATAGGCTGTAGCATTTACCAAGCTTAGCTTATTTTCAGTGCTAAGGTTACTAAGCAGAAGCTCAAGCATGACCAATATGGCATGGGTCACTTTCCTTTTCTGCAGAGACTTGTTGGCAGATGGCACTCCAATAGTGCTGTGCTCTTGCTGCTGATTTACAGCAATTGAGGCCTTTTCCAAATGGCTGAATACTCTGGTACCAAATGTTTTTTGCTCATGTTTGGAACTGGGCAGGGAAGGGTCGACCTGCCTGATTGGAACATTTGGATAAACATATTGAGCCAGATTCTGAATTTAGTTACAGTGATGTGTAAATTGTAGTAACTCCCAATTGAAGTAACTCCCAATTTACACAAATACAGGTCAGAATCTGGGCCATCATCTGCTAATTAAATACTAATGTATTTCTCTTCATATCAGCCTTCATGAATGCCTTCACAGAGCAATCACAAAGGAAAAAATTACCCTCAGGGGTGCTACTAAGGACAATGATTTTACATTTATTATGGCAACATTCACTCTTTAAAATCCCAACGACACCCCTCCCCAAACCACCTACCTACACACCTATACCCATTTGCATCTAGCTCTGTGGAGAAACACAATTTAAGAGCACACATCAATACTATAACTTTGTTAGGGCAGGAAGTGAAGAATACCTTTTCCAGTTGCAAGTGGAGAGAGAATTTAGCTAGGTGGAATTTAATTACATTGTTGGAATTTGGCAAGTGCATCAATGATGATAACACTTTCCCGGCCTGGCTTGGATTTAAAGAATAAAGAGGAATTAGCATTGCCTGTTAAAGAAAATTAGAACAAAACTAGTATTGTCCATTTAAAAGATGGAGGGGTGACAGAGTGAAATCAATTACAATGATAAAACCCTACTATGTGAACGCTAAGCAATTAGCAAGAGAGTTTGATTGCTTGAAAGGAATGTTTACTGAGTTTGTATTAAAAAAAAAAAAAAAAAAAAAGTTAGGAAGGACATGGGTGTGACCAGAAAAACTGAATTGTAGTGTGTAGCAGCTAACAAGTTTTTCACACAGATGTCAGTATGGCTACCTTAGTGTAGAATATGTGGCTGAGACACCACTGCATCTAGCTGATCTGCCACTCAGTAATGGTCGGTTGGGTCTATAAATGTCTGAGCATAAGTTGAAGCAGACTTATAGTTGCCCTAATGTATACTAGAGCTTGATGCTGTCACTGGTGTTGTGGGATCACCCCCAATCCCAATCCTCTGGTCCTGGATTTAGAGTAGATTGCTTGGACCAGAGAATCTGGGTCTACATTTCTACAAAATTCTATAGGATGTTTTCCATAAGCGAAGAGTTTTCCTCTTGCATGTTCAAAAGAAAAGCATGGACCAAAAAAAAAGCACAAGCAGTTGTATCCTTCAAAGCAAAGTCCCTTTTAGTAGTATCCGTCAATTCAAAAGCCATAGTTCTTGATCTTATTAATTACCCCGACCAAAGAGAAAATACACTGCTGGAAAGGGACTTAAAATCCAAGATGCAAGATGTGTACAAGACTGAAATTATAATGCATGTGTCTTTAAATTAGCGCATTACCAACACTAGTTCATAAGGTTTGGAGATGAGAATAACTATGTGTTTCATCTTATTTTTAAACTGTTATTTTGGGGAATCATATTGGATAAAATGGATGTTATCCAGGTTTCTCTTTATTTAACTCTTCAGCAGCAAAGCTCCACTTTAATAATACTGTTTAGTTTGAGAGGAGTTTTGTCATTAAACTTTCCAAACCTGATTAAGAAATCTGTAGAAGAGGACTTAGAAGGGCCACCAAATACTTTTTGGCACAATTATTAAATACAACTTTTCAATTCAAATGGGAGTTGGTAAGGGAAAGTTTTTCCTGGTGGAAATGGATTTGTTATTTAAAATGTTTATGCTAAGTGTATGATTTTATCATGCTACTTAAAATCAACAACTTGTTCATGTATTGGAACAAAGCATTTATATTATCTTCTGTTCTGTGCAATATGTATTAGTGCTGTGCTTCATATACCTAGAATAGGCCTTGGAATGTGTATGAAATTTCTTTCAGTGTTCCTGGGAATTCAAATTGCATTGATTCTGGTGCAGATAAAATACAAAGCCAAATACAACCTGAAAAACTTCTGCCTGTGCTGAAGAATGGTGCAATCGTTTGATCTAGGAAGTCCTTCCCCTAGCCTCACAAAACTTGGACTAACATTAGATTGAAACCAAAGGCACAATCCTGCAAATCCTTATGCACACAAGTAGTCCCAGAGGGTCAATGATAGTTCTCTCATGAGCAGCGGTTTGTAAATTCAGTCCTATAGAAAGAAAACAAGACTGAAGCATGGTTATAGTTACACCAAATAGCTGTGTGTTAAGTGTAGATGTATTATCACTACTAGTGGGAGATACAGTATGGCATAGCTTAGGTATATGACGATATTGGTAATGGAAAATCCAATCCTGCAAAGCACTGAGAAGTCAAAGGGAGACGAGGTGACAAAGCACTTTGCCCTGATACATATATATAGTAGTACAGACCTAGGCACCTATATATTATCTACCTATCTCTCTAGGCACTCATCATAGTCTGTTGCACTTTGTCCATCTAAATATTTTGCTGTTCAGTAACTAAAATAAAGCTTCCTCTTCAGAGTGCCCATATAAACACTGTAGGGACATAGTATACTTTGGATGGAAGTGCAGAATAATTTTTAAACAGATAAATTTAAATATGATTTGTCTTTTAAAAAGCTGCACTTCAACTTCTTTTTTTCTTCATTCTGCCTGAATTCTTAGTTACTCCTTCAGAGATGAAAACCTGGCAACCTCCTTGAAAACACAATCATCTCCCTGATCCTCAGACTAAGACCTCATTAATAAAATAGAAATTAAACCCATGGGTATCAGTAACAAACATACCGAACCCTTGAATTGATGAGAACCCTCCCATTTCATCACAATGGCTTTATTATAATACTTTTATGAGGTGGCTATCAATATGAACTTATGTGACTACAGTAGAGAGGCCTAGCACATGCATTTAAACTTCCAAACAAAATTAAAACCATGGTATTGTGTGCAATGTGTTACATATTTAGGTCAATGACAGTTTTGCAAACTACTAGTCGGGTGACTGTGAGCTTTATAATCATTGCTTGGCTTTTTAGAAAGCTGGCAGTCCTATAATTTATGCATTTTTGTTCATAAAAAGTTTAAAGTGATTTTTTTTCTTGAGATGTTTACTTGAGAAAATGACTCAAAAGTTGCTAGCTGCTAACTAAATTTAGATATGATTGATACCTGTCAATTGACAAACTCTTTAAATTGTGAAGAACAAAATGCTCACTTTATACAGAGATTCCTAATCAAAAGAATTCTTTTGAATTAAAATAGTTTTAGAATGTGAAATGTGTGGATATGGTATAAATACTTAAGCTTTATATAAATGCAATGTAGCTTTCACAGTAACCATGAGATGTAATTACTCTCTCCTTTTTAAAAATCCCATTTTGTTTTCCTTTAATTTTCCAGTGTTGGCAGAGGATAAGCTACTAGTGTTGGTAGAAGTGATAGTGTTGAACTCCCACAATTCAAATATTCTTAAGTTTTCTCTATTTTTTTTTTTGCCATGTAGTGTGTTATGTTTGGTTTCGAGAAATATTCTTTAAAGCTGATATGAGTCTTCATGGAAACTTTGAAAATCATTCTATTTAGAAACTATTCTCCCTGATACATGTAGTACTTTCTGCTCTCGTTTCAGTGCTATAGGCAGAGGATTATGGACCACATTCTGCAGATTCTTATTAGTGTTAATATGATTACTTGTGCGAGTTTGCAGGATCATTACCTGTAGTTTTATGGTTTGTATGGATCAGGAGTGGTTTAAAGAAACAGAAATGAATGTCCCTAATAAATAAGGGTAGCAAGATTTGCACCTTACTTAGTACTGGTATAAAATATTGCAAAGAAAGTTTTATGATCAATGGCAATGGTACTGAATTGAGTGCAGCTGATTGATAAATTCAGACAAAAGCAAACCGACAAAAAACCAGAAACTAAAATTCACAAACATTTGGTATTTTCTCCTTATGTTGTGATCACTTCAGCTAGGAATAGAGAAATAGTACAAAGGGACCCAGAAAGGCTGGAATCAAGGGCAGAAAACAACTAAGCAAGATTAAATCCGAAAAAATTAAAACCAGTTGAGTTACCTTTAAAGACTCAGAGATGTGAATAATGGATTTTTCAGTTCATTGGCAATTCTGAAAAAAAGGACCATTGTGGGTCAACCAAAAATGAAAACTTTCAAAAAGATTTGGCAAATTGAAAAGGGGGGGAATTACAAAAAATTGTGTTCTATCAAAACAAAAAAAAATGTTTTGAGTTTTAGACATTTTGGTAAAAGCCAAGAAGGGACTAGATTTACAATACCCATACAATAGTGAGGCTAGGTAGCAGGAGCTCCTTTATAGCCATTAGGCCCGTGGTGAGGGTCCTCACCTGGGATGTGGGAGATGTAGTTCAATTCTTCCCTCTGCCTATTGTGGAGAAGGAATTTAAACTTAGGTCTTCCCCATGGCAGAAGAGTGCCCTCCCCCGTGGACTGTGGGATATTCAGGTATGGGGCTTTCTCAGTCTCATCTCTTGGAGCTGTTCTACCTTTTATGAATAATTTAGTAGTCCTTGGAGCAGGGATCTGTACTTGGGTTTCCCACATCCTAAGTGAGTGGCTTTAACCCCACTGGGCTTTAGAGTAATTCTAAACTCTTTTCCTGGCCCAGTGACTAATCAATATCTTTGAACTGCCACTATGAATAACAGACTGTTTGCTAAATTTTTTTTAGCCCAGTTCTAGAAGTAAGTGAGCTATGTTCGGTTTGCTGACAGTCGAACATTTATTTCATTTTCAGTCTGCTGAAATTTATATCTGTGGTTGTATGTGAATATTTTCACCTACTTTTGATATTTAGTAATCAAATTTGGCAACACTGTGTTAAAACTGAGGACGTTCAATCTCCAAGTGCAAGTCTAAAAGCAGCGCTGAAGAACTTTGTGTTTTTTACAAGAGTCTCTTTCTTTAGTAGTTCTTCATTTCATTGCTTCATAATATGTGTCAAATGGTTTACCAGTAATATTTTTCACTGACACTAATGGAGGCGTATGATGGAAACAGCTGTTGAACTTTACACAAAATAGTGCTATCAAATGCCCTTGTGTTACTCTGTCTGGTAGCTGTCCCAACAAATGGACTTAACCTGTAAGCACAATTTGCCTTCCCTTGGTTGGACTTGCTGTATTTGAGGCATGGCAGCACATCCAAATCATACTGGCGTGTTTGTGGTCTGCATGCAACAGCTTGAGCAGGTGAGATAACTGGTGCTTGGTAATTGGTGACCTCCCTCGGCTTCACCCACTTCAAATTTGAAGTTTCTGCTTTCAGCTGTTTCGAATGATCTGAGTGAACACACTGTATGAGGATACTGAAAACAATATTTCCCTCCAAAATTTAAGGAAATTCAACTTCTTCCTGAAACTTAAAAAAAAAAAGCCCTCAACAAAACAGCCACGTTTTGGTTTTGCGTGAGAATAAACAGTAATTGTAGCCCCAAAAGAATTTGTGTGGAAATATGATGAGCCACTGACAAAGGCAGGTGCCACCTTTCCTAGATAGGTGTTGGAACTCTGCTACCACTAGAGTGCATGCTGTCAGAGCTGGTTAGAACCTGATGTGTCAAAGAAGGTGCTAAATAAATGCAATTTAAAATTTATATCAGACATACCAAAATTAGTGATGAGCAGATTTTTCAAAAAGGGGGAACAGACTTTGTCAAAGTGTAGGATAGCTTTAAAGAACATTATTATTTGATGAATATTATGGCTTTGTATGACTTTTCCAAAACAATTCAGAGGTCTCACATCAGAAAGAGACTAACATTATATTTCACAAGAGCCCACAAAACTTCAAAAGATCTTTTCAGAGGGGCAAGACCTAATTAAATGTTTGTTAAAAACAGATTAGTTGATCAGAACTGACTACTGTTTCCTTTGGAGGTAATCAGACCAAGACTTGTGGGTAATAAACATCCTGTGGAGGCAGCAACAGTGTTTGCTCTCTTACAAAAATATATTTATTAATAAAATATTCTTAAATCCTTCATCATGTCTAGATTAGAAAATGCCATGAAATATTGAATACAGAAGAGAATTTTCTCCTGCCCTTCCAAGGCATTACTGCTACTGTAAAAAAATTCCACCTACATGTGCTGGAAATGACATAGGTTTTAATTTTTTGTTCATTCAAGCTTAACTTGTGCACAAACTATAGGCAAGCTTCTGCCACTATAACTCCTTGCCCACCAAATAGTCCCATGGATTGAAGAAAAGTATTATTCACCATGAGTAATGGTGGCAGAGTCTACCCCTGTATTTTTTATACCAAAATAGTGTCTTGCTTATTGTTTGGGAAAAAAAAGTTTGATAAAAATATCACTTAGCCTTGAGGTGCGTGACATAACTTCAAGTTTACCATTCACTAACAGCAGAAGAGCTCTGATGGACTTTGCATTTTGATCTGTATAATGGAATGCTAAACTGTCCAGCCATAGGTGGCACTGTCTGTAAAATACTTTGTTACAGCTAACCTTGTCATACCATCCTTGCAGAACATTAAAAGCTCTTATGATGAATACACATATCTGGTACAGGAACACTACATAGTATCAAAAGTAAACATGTAACAGACACAGAATGAAAGTAGAAACAAAGGTTGCAAACAGAAGGAAAACAGCAACAGAAATTGCAGGATCTCATCAACATGCCGCTCTTCAATGCCCCAAAGAACTTTAACTTTGACAAACCTTCAGAATGGACAAACTGGAAATAATATTTTGCAAAGTTTTACATTACTATCAAGCTCCACAAGGAAACTGGAGAGATACAGATATCTTCTTTAATTTATGCTTTGGGGAAGCAATCAGAGCATATCTTTAAATCTTCTGACTTTACTGAAGACAATCACAAAGATAATTGTGAAGGGGTTTTGGCTATGCTTGATGCTTACTTTATGCCTCAGAGAAATGTGGTTTATGAAAGAGCATGTTTTCATCAGAGAATTCAAGGATCAGGGGAATATATTGAATGTTTTATAAGAGATCTACACAGTGTAGTTGTAGTTGTGTCAGTCCCCAGGATATCAGAGAGTCCAGGTGGTCAAGGTAATATCTTTTATTTGACCAACTTCTGTTGGTGAGAGAGACAAGCTTTCAAGCCACACAGAGCTCTTCTTCAGGTCTAGGAAAGGTACTCCCAGCGTCATAGCTTTCCAGACACGACAAAGAGCTCTGTGTAGCTCAAAAGCTTGTCTCTCTCACCAACAGGAGCTGGTCCAATAAAAGATATTACCTCACCCATCTTGTCTCTCAGATAAGAGCTCTGCATACACTGGCTGAAAACTGATTTTTGAGAATGCAAAGCATGAAAATATCAGAGACAGGCAGGTTATTGGGTTAATAGATTTCACAGCAGCTCCAATAAAAAAGAAACCTAACCATACTTACAGGTATTCAAATAGCAAAGCAGTCTGACCTGGTTAGACATCAAAACCAAGAGCAACAGGCCAAACTTGAAAACAAGAAACTAGTTTAGAAGCAGTAAAGAGATTCAGCATGACTGTTAAAAGTCATTATCATAAAACTCCTGAGGCAAGGAGAGAGAACTCCCAGGCTAAGACGGACGAATTCCAGCCTACATGCACAAAGTGTAGAAAAAGTCAGATCCCAAGAGATGACGCATATCCAGCCAGAGGTGCACAGTGTCATACCTGCAGGAAATATGGACATTTTGCAGCTGTTTGCTGCACCAAAGCAGTCATGGAGTGGACTCATATTACAGGCAATCAAGAGCCATTGTCTCTGGGATTTATCACTTGCGGAGACACAGAGCCCACCTGGAGAGGGAAACTGAATATTCATGGCAAGACTAGTGACTTTAAAACTGACTTGGGAACTGACAACACCGTCCTCTCAGAAGGAATTTACAATCACCTTCAACTCCTCCCAGAGCTGAAGTCACCTGACTGAGCTCTGATTAACTACGGAGGTATTCTGAACTGTGTGGGCCTGTTCACCACAGAAAAAATTTACAGAGACAAAATGCTCCCTTGAAATGTGTTAACTTCTTATGCTAAACAAACTATTCCACCTTGTATTTCGCTGTGACACTCTGAGTACATTTCCCAGATCTGTGTAAGCTCAAAAGCTTGTCTCTTTCACCAACGGTCCAATAAAAGATATTACCTCACCCACCTTATGTCTGCAATGTCCTGGGACTGAAACAGCTACTACAACACTACATAAAGGCAAAAGCTATGAGTACAGAGTTGTATGTGATCAAAGGATCAAAGATCAATTACTTTCTCAGATGCAGCATGGCAACTGCGATGGGCCTAATGAGAAAGGTGGAAAATCTCAATGGAGGTTTTAATGATATTGGACTTTTGAAAATAGATCCTGTACAACTCACCTTGAGACAATGCTGAACCATACAGTGAATGCTGAACCAAACACCTCTATTAGACAGACCTTAGAAGAGACTAGCTGCAACTTCAGAGTATAACATTACCAAGTGGTTGTGGACTATTTTTCTAGGTATATAGAAATAATGTACTTGAAAGACACAACATGTCACAGCGTTTTCAAGAAACCGAGATTCAATTTTGCTCACTTCAGTACTCCAGAACACATAGCGGTAGACAACAGACCACAATTCACTACAGAAAAATGTAAGTAATTCCAAATGAAATTTGATTTTCATCATACCACTAGCAGCCCACTTTATTCACTAGCAAATGGGGAGGATGAGAGAGCTGTACAGATAGCTAAGAAAATCCTACAGTAGTAAGAGCCATTCCTTTCTCTTCTGAATTACAGATTAACACCAACAGCAGCTACTGGATATAGTCCAGCATAACTCCTGATTGGAAGTTAACTCAGAACTACTGTTCCAAGTTTGGAAAAGAATCTAATTCCACAGTGGCCAGAAATGAAGAGAGTATCCAAGTCACACAAAAAGACTAAAAGAGCTTATGAACACTTTTTACAGCAGACATCACTCATTTAGAGAACTGCCTGGTCTAGGACTTGGTGACCAGGTTCATGTCAAATTGGATGGAGAAAACTGATGGACAACTCCAGCTATCATAAAGTAAAAGAATTCAGCAGCCAGATCATATGTGATTGAGACCGACAAGGGAAAGTGCAGCTGAAACGGTCAGCATCTATCATTTGTTCCTCAGGAAGAACAATCGACAGAGCAAGATCTACAGATGTAGAGGCAGAACACAAAGACGACTTAGATTGCAAATTGACCAGAGACAGTTGTTGCAACTAATGGACAGGCAGATTACCAAATTGTTATACATTCAGGTCATATATTTAAAAACAAGTATGATTCAGAGATGCTTAACAGACTCATAGATGTGAACTTCAAAGACAGCGTGATAGTGTAAATAGTAGGAATGTATAATTTACAGGGGATGTAAAGGAATGCTAAACTGTATTATACTGTTCTACCTCTAGGTGGCACTATGTGTAAAATACCTGATTTAAGCTAACCTTAGCCATACCTGGCAGAGCATTAAAGGATCTTACAATGAACACATCTGGTGTGTATAAGTAGTATCTATTCAGTCCACATCTGGTACAGAAATACATGGCAGTCTGATTACAAATTTAAATTCAAGAAATGAACTTTCTGCATCTTCATGTGTTGTGCATTTTTACTGAGGATGAGGGGAGCTATTTCTAACAATATAAGCTGCTATCTGTCCCTTTTGCATTCTCCCAGACCAAAACAACTTTTTTTGAAAATTGAGAAAGGTCATTTAACTTGATTCGTTTGGTTTGTTTTTAATGTTCACATGCCCAATTAGAAATATCAAAGTACTATGGGAAGCTTTTCTCTTGGCACTTTCCTCTTGGCCAAAAGTAAAGATAAGACTTATTGCAAAGTCACCACATAAGTATTTTGTGTTTGCTTTAGTTTTGTAGGGACAATTCTAAAAAAAAATAAAAAAAATAAAATAAAAAGGATTTAGAAATAAGATGAGCTTCCACTGGGAAAAGGCCTTGTAGAGTAGGAATTGAATGAACTGCAAACTGATCTTTGAAGCAACGTCCTTGTCTAGAGAAGTCTGAATCAGCTGAGCAGTGAATGGAGTGTTGGTGACACTCAGTGGCAAAAGAGAAGTACTTTAGTTACTGAATCTCCCTGATTTCAGTAAGCCATATTTTGCAGTCTTATGGTACTGAGAATATTTTAGATGTGAAGAACATCTTTCATCCAGAACGATCTCTGTTCTTAATGTTTTATGTTTTATGCTCTTATGTTTTTGTTTTATCTTTTATGTTCTATGCTCTTATTTTTTAATGTCTTAAGCTCTTAATCTTTTATGTTCACCTTCCTTGTCAGAAAATTTAAGTGTGTGGCAAAGTCTGATTAGCAATTCATTCAGCAACATCCCCACAGAAATTAAACATCGAGGAAGGCACCCTTTAAACTGACTTTAAAATAGTTCATGGGATCCATCACCTTACATTGTCAACCGTAACGAATTTCACATAAAAAGTCTTTACTAAAGTGGGTGTTCTATTTTCTAACCACTTATCTTCAAATTTCACAACACTGTACGTACGTCCCTCTAGTGACAAACATCCACCAAACAGTCCCTAGCATCCACCACTACAGAAATGTGTGTACTGGAATACTTCATACAGTCACTTAATTTAACAAAGGTTGGCTATTTTAGAATGGGGCCCTACTTTCATGTTGATGATATTTATTGTTTAACCTGGCCGGCAAGCCAACCAACAAATGTGTATATGCCTGCCCATACACAGTTGTATGCAAAATATTATGATAAATGAACAATTGGCAACATACAACTATAGTAAGTAACTACTAAGAAAGGACTAAAGTTTTGAAATCTTGAAAGGCGACAATTTTTCCTCATGATATCTTAACACTGCTATGTGTGATTGTTTAAATGCCCCAGTTAATTTTAATATTGGTTTGTAAAATGCCCAGCTTTGATCTAGATGGGAACTTTAGGCACTACTTAAACCATCAATTAAAATATTCAAAAGCAAAAGTTTGTTACAAAGATATTTTCCTCCTTCAGAACTGTCTGTTTTAAAGTTTAACTAAACTGAGTTACATGTTTATTGTCAGGTAAGTTGTCTGTAGCTTGCCATTCCATTTATGTTTGAGTGGTGGCACTTTTCCTAGCGTTCCAAATGTGTTGCAGGAGGATTTCCATGCTCCGTTCTTGCCTTGAGTTGTTTTATTTTCCTTCCACTTATGACAGTTGGATAAGAGTCTGAATAATTTGATTCATCATATTTATTGCATGTGTATTCTTTGACTGGTACTACATCCACAGAGCCTGACATAAATTCATGAGGTTTCTCATAAAGTATCTACAAACTACTTATGAGTTCCATCACCTTAATATCGTGGTTTATACGACACAAATTTTCGGATTGAGAAGGCAAAGGTGCTTATGTTTGTCATGACTCAGGCAGCCAAAGTACTGACAATGGCGGTTTTGTCTGCTTTATATTTTGAAAAATAACTTGTGTGTGTGATATAGATTGAACATAACACAGCTTCCCACCCATAGTTGCTTTCAGTTCAGCTGTGTGGCATTATCCCTGGATCATCAATATCTGTGACCAAAGGCGTGTTGCTTCCAGTGCTCCTAACAGAATCAAAATTTGGCTCTTGTAAGTCTTGTTTGTTGTAAAATGAGTAATACTGTGGCTGGAGGTGCTGGCTAGAGCTTTTCACTCTGTTGCTGAATCTTGTTTCTGACTCCGCTCTCAGCTGGTCTGACATTCTTTGGTATTAGACTAGCGCACTCCCAAGAGGACAGTTGGGGAAAAATCAATCATTTCACTTACAGAAGAAAGGGACTAGATTTGAAAAAAAATTGTGGGAGCAAACTTGGAAGAGAGGTGATGGTTCTGTTGCTGGTTAGTAGATATTTATTATAATTATTGCCACAACATTCTGTAGATAATTGTTGTCAGATTGTCTCATTCTTTAGAATTTTGACTTATCTGAAGTCCAAACAGCTGTAAATATATATAACCTAAATTTAAAATCTGTTGGCTTCCTCTTCCCCCAATCAGATTACAGTGCTTCCAAACTCAGAATAAAATATGCTCATTTCAGGATCATTATGTACAAATACAATAATACACCATATTTAAATTATAGCTATGCAGTTCATTTGTCTTTATGGATTAAATCCATGGGGCAGTATATGCTGCATGAAAGAAGTCTCTTCCTTTTTATGGTCCACCCTCTCTCCCCGAAATCCAATCCCTCTTCACCGTCCAAAACCCCCAGAAGGAGGTAAACAAAGTCCCTTTCTACCCACAGATTTTAGTGTCAATTTAGTATTTTAATTAAATTTTTGTTTGACGTAAATTGAAGTATTCGTGTCAGCATGCCCCAGGGCTGGCTAGAGAAAGGGGAGAGGAAAATGCTTTTTCCTTATTTTGTGCCCCTTCCTTCCTACCTTTGCCAACACTTGCATCTCATCCTTTAAAGGGAACACAGAGTGAGTCTGAGTGGATACATATTGTGAAAGTTAAAGCTAATTCTACTCTCAGACTAAACCAGTGGGACTCCTGGCAGCGCAGCAGACAATAAGCACGACATGCAACAAAGTGGCTTTCCTGCCACATATTGATGCAAGGAAGGAGAGTTGCTTTTTTCCATTCCCAGTTGGAGGGAGGAAGTATTTTTTCCTTGCACTGCCATATTAGGAGAAAAAAATAAATCTCCAGATTTTACCGTGCTATATTTCTTGTTTGTTCAAGTACAGACACATGCATACATCCCAAGCAGACATTGTACCCCAGGACCTAGGGAATTTAAAATCTGTGCTCTACCATTTTCTTTTAAGTCAAACCTATCAGATCTTTACAAAAATGAATAAATCCATAAAATCAGGCTGGCTACAGACTGTAAAAATTGTAGTGTGGGATACTTTCCTCAAATGTTCTGTTTATCCTTCATCCTTGTAAAAGATCTTAAATGAAGTGGAGGAGAGGATGTCATTTCCCCCCACTGCCAGATATAGAAGTATTCAGAAGCCAGGGAGGTCTAGGAGGCTGGCAAAGGCTGAGCAGCAGGTCCAGGAGAGCGAGAGGGAATGTTAACAAGCTTATGGCAAAACAGAAGCTTTGCAGAACTAGGGAAATATACCGCAGTGAAATGGAAGGAGTCAGCCAAGAACTAGAGAGCAACAGGTCAGTGGCAGTGAGAGAACAGAACAGCAACCAGTCTTGGGATTCCAAGGTTTTGAAGATAAACGAGCTCTCCTTGCAGCAGTCCAGAGTGAAAGAGGGAGCAGCCAGGCTAAGTTCAAGGCTAGGTTCAGACCTTGAGTCAGAAATACAAGCAGGCCTCAAGCGAAAAAGTAAAAGTATCCCCTCCTCATTCTTACGTATGCCAAATCCAAATCCTACCCACCGAAAATGACACTCTGCCTACATCGCAGACAAAATCCAAGGGAGTCTCACTGAAGGGAAGGTATCCAAACCTGAACCAGGAAAATCTCCTAGCCATATCTGCCAAATCTTCATGGGATTTGGACCTTTTTAGGAAAGCCATTCCCCCTATGAACAGCACCCATGAGTAAAACTCAAGCAGCACTGACATCCCCATTGTTCATGGGGAATAAAAAGAATAACACTCCTTATTTTGGAAGCTGGTATTTCTTTTTAATTTTGTACAGTGCTTAGGTACCAAACATCACAGGTAGGTTCATGCCATCCAGGCATAGCAGGCTATAATGAAATGAACTAAGTCACAAGCAAAACACTGAAGAAGTTAACAAAGCCTAAGACAAACTCACAGGTCAGCTCAAGCTGATAACAGCAGAGCTCTGGGGAACATTCTCCCACCCATAGACATAGCTATATGGAAGAGGCAGATTTGAAAAAGACTCACTATTTCTATAGTCCATGTGGACTTGAAATTCTGCTTGTGGTCATTTGAGCAACACCTGTTGCTTTGACGTTTCTTCTATAAGAAGAAGCAAATATTGCTGTTCAGAGACCTGCAGAAGATGTTGATTCATTTGGAAATATAGGGACAGATTCTGTTCTCATTTACACCTGTGTAAATCTAGAATAACTCCCATGCCTTCAATAGTCATTCCAGACTTACGTGGGAGGTACATCAGAGCAGCACCTTCACCAGCTCAAAATCCTGCAGGAAGTGGGGGGCCCTGTTCAAACCAGATTGCCCCTATGATCAGGAAACCAGAAAGGTGACTTCAAACCCGCTTTGCCCACAAATATGTGCTTTGAAGAGCACAGCTTGGCCAGATCTGAGGCTCTAACAACTCATGTTCTTATTCCCAAGGGTTAAACTAAATACTGCCAACACTAGAGAAAATAGTACACTCTCAAGATGAAGGGGGCCTTTTGGTTATCAATGAAAGATGAATGTTTGCACATTTGTTTTCTTCAAAACAAGCCTGGTTTTTATTTGCCAAATTGTGTCTTAGCTTTCCAGTATAATAGCCTTACCGGCCACAACTTGTGTCATCAAGAGCTGTTCTCCTGAAGTGATGATATTTGTGGAAATAGTCTTAGAATAGTCTGGTATCTGAGCTAGCTAGGATAGCTTAAGAATTATTTAGATGGGAAGTTCTCTGGGCTTTTTTCTTTTGTACAATACCCCCCCCCCCCCCCCCCACTTCCACACACCTCCACACACACTCCTACCCCAGCCAGCAATGTTACTGACAACATATAAAAAAGCAGAGCAAAAATGGACAAAGAGAAATGACATTACAATTGTCCAGGAAAATGTCTGGAATACTGAAAATAATTGCTAGAGCAGGTGTCTTATAATATGTATTATTGCCATGGTCTCAGGTCCCCATTGTGCCAGATACTGCACTCTGCCCCATGGCATTTACATCTTGAAATGGCTGTCGACAAAATGGCATTTTTGCTCTATTTATTTTAGACTTTTCAACACAGCCCATCACTGTAGTATCTAAGCTCTAGGAAGTGTGCCTATACCCATTATGACATTTTGGGACTGTGGCATAACCTATTATTTATCTTTATGTGACCTGCACTAAGATTCAACTTGTATCTTCTTTTTATTATAGTGTATTACTTTTTATTTTTTCTGGATGACCAAAATGTCTGTACAGAAAGGAACTCAAGTCTGCTCCAAAGCTCACTGAAGTAAAAATAGGGGGTTTTTTTATATGGACTTCAATTGGCTCTGGATTCACTTCTCCCACCAGTAAATTGGAAAACAAATTGGAAAAATAGTTGATCAATTTAAAATAAAAGTGCATCACTCTTGTAGTGGAAAGGTTAACCACTAAGCTGGGTTCTTTCTTTGAGAGAACACCAAGGAAAACAGACAAGAAAGGCTTTAGAATAATCAATAAGCGCATTAGAGAGCTAATTTTTAATAGATCAAGAAGAATTTATTGCTCTCAATGCAACTGAACAGAAATGTATCAAAATAGTACTAGGATTTGCTATGTTTCTGGGATTTATATTGTATTATATTTTTGAGAAAATGAGATAATTAAGTACATGTGCTTGTTATGGAGTGGGATGATGATCATCTGCCAAAATTAACTGTATGAAAAATAAACTGTCTATGGCATCTTTGTTGCGGTTAATTTAAATGGTTTTTGGTTTAAACAATGCAATAAATCTTCTACAAACACTTCAAGGCATAACTTGCTTCTCTTTTTCTAAAATAAGTTGATCTGGTTTCAATTGTGATATTAAAGTGACATTCAGCCCTTTAATTTGGACAAAACTGACACTGACTCCAATTGTTTCTGTTTATTAGGAGTGAATTAAAAGAATACATGGTGTGATTCAATGGCTCTTCATGATACAAAGTGATATAGAAGCTAATAAGTACTTACATCGAAACTGTTGCAAGAGACTTAATTCTTACATAAACAATGTTGCATTTATAGAATAATTCAGAGAAGATCTGCAGGGAATATATCACGTTTTCCAGACAGGTTAAAGTCAGGGGTCTAACTGCAGGAGGTGGGGGGATGCAGTGGTAATTTTCCATGCTCCACCCACTAACCCAGCTCCTATTCAAAGTGCCCTTCAGTCAACTTGCAGATGTTGACATTCTGATCATTCACGTTCTGCTCAGCTCTTCAGGACTGACTTCTAATTGGTGGACCTCAGATGGCTTCACTGGACTGCCTGGGTTTTAATGGGGTTAAATGCCCCACTGAGCTTTGGTAGGGTCTTGGGGCTTGGCTCCTTTTTGATTAAATTAAAAAAAAAAAAAAAAAAAAAAAAGGTGGTGGTTCTCCCAAACACCACCTGCTTTAATGAGGGGTGTCTTACAGCATATTGTGTCTATCTGCATATTAAGATCTTCCCTGCTTCTTTCAATAGTGAAATAGTCAACAACGTTAACATTTCAATTATTATAATTGGGGAGAGCTGGTCTGAATTTTTTGCAAAATATTTTCAAAAATTTTCATGAAAGCTAATTCCTGGTTTTTGTGATTCGTCAACATTTTTCAAAAATTCTAGGAAAGAATGTAGAAAAAAATCAGGTGTGTGTGTGTGTGTGTGTGTGTGTGTGTGTGAGAGAATAGTTTTCTGCATTTCTCAACCAGTTCTGTCAGTGATCATCTGAGTTCATAAGGAGATGAATGGGAGAAGTCAGTTTTCCAGAGCTGTCATTTCAGGCTCTGCAAACTCAGGCAGACCCTCAGGGGGTCACGACGTGGGTATGTGGGGGTCAAGAGCTGTGAGCCCCGACCAGGCATGGGGCTGGGAGCCTCCTGGTGAGCAGTGACACACAGATGTTGCTCACCACTACCATCTCCTCACTAGGAGTGCATGGAGCAGCAGCATTTGAGGGGGGAGTGAGCAGCAATACCAGTTGCTCCATGCATTGGGGGGGGAGGGTGCAGGGGCGAAGAGGGCACAGTGCAGGGATTAGGGGTGAAGGGACAGTGGGGAGCCCGCAGAGGTGAAGAGCGAAAGGGGGAGTGGGGAGCCCGTGGAGGTCAGGGAGTTGCACCCAGAGGCTTGCTGTGGGGAAGGGGCCACCAGTATAAAAAGTTTGAGAACCACTGATCGATAGACACCTAATTAAAAAGTTCATTGGGGCCAGGAGGGACTGGACCCTGGGTCTCCCACCTCAGTTCATTATCTAACCACAGAGTCATTCTCCTGAATGCTCTATTTCTCTGACCCAATGATTCTCTCATTGTTTATCCAGACTGGAACAGCTTCAGCAGGAGATACTGAGAGAGCCCCACATCAGATTATCTAGCACAATGGTGAGGGGTCCCACTGAGGAGGTGACAGATTCAAATTCCTTCCCCCTCTCCCCCCCAGGCTGAGGGAGAGGAGGGATTGGAAATGGAGGTCTCCCACATCCCATGTGAGCATCCTAACCATTGGGCTAGAAGTTAATAGGGAAGTCCTCCTCTTTCCCCCACCCCAGCTTCTTGCTAAAAAATACTACATAGGTGCCTAAGGCCACGAGAGCTTTTGCAGCTGAGAATCCCAAGTAGAGGGAGGTGCCTCCCAGAAGCCTGGACTTGGGTACCTATCATTGAGGGAGGGCAGAGCTTAGCACATACCCCTCAGTTTGGCATCCCACATTGGCTATTTTAGGTAAGGAGACATTAGTGTGCTGGCTTTTCTGAATCCCATTCTAAGATGTCTCTCTCTCTCTCTGTCTTCATTAAGACTAGGTTCTGAACTCAGGCATTGTAAATCAGTCATTTTCTAGACTCCTAAGAGTTAGGGGTGGTGATGCTTAGCAGTGGTGGACCAATGGGGGGAGAGGGCCATGGCCTCCAGGCGCCGGCCTCGGGGTGGTGCCAGGCAGGCCCTCCTCAGAGGAGCTGCCCCTTGCTGTTGCAGGTGGCCAGGGGCCTCCGGGCTTTGACATCCCTGGTGGCCGTGCCGACCCCAGCTCAGGCCTGCCAGCGGCTGAGGGCTCCAACTGTAGGGGGAGCAAGCATCATCCTGGCCCCTCTGCCCCTGTGCTGGACACAATGACACCAGGGAGCCAATCCAACAGCAGGACTCCAGGGCAGAGCCAGTCACACCCCCCCGCCCTGCCGCCAGGTGGCCCAGGGGCATTTTCCCTTGTCACTCCTGCTACCAGTCCACACCTGATGCCCCCACAGGGGGTGGGGGGAGGATGAGGGGACAGCAGGAAATGGGCCCTCAGATTCCCCACGGGATGCTGTTCTCTTACCTGCCGTTGCATTTGCACCCCTCCCCCTGTGGGCGGCAAGCATTGGCCCCCCGGGCACTGGAGACCTACAGTACACCACAGATGCTCAGTATCAGTAGGCCTAAGTTTCTTTGTGAATCTAGCCCACTGTGTCCTCCGGTTGTGATAATGTAAAGAGTAGGACATTACTATCCTTTTTAGTCAAAACTGTGTAAATGATGCCACCACCTCCCCACACAATCCAGTAATAAAATGCCAGATTACAGAAACCCTGAAATCAAACCAACAAACTCAGGTGTGTGGACATAATGCTTGCTAATGAATGTAATGATGTGACATTTCTACCAAGGGGTTCTCAAAGAGCTAGTTTTCCTACTTGCTAAAGGTTATCGTGATAGCTATCATGATATAATCTGCTAATTTAAAACAATATAAAGAATTCTTAGATAGGTGCATTTTTAATGGATGCATATGGAGGAGGAGGAGGAATTCAATGAATACGTTTTAGGCTGATATTGGGAAGACATCTAGTGATGGTACTTTTCATTTAAGTATATTCCACTATTGTAAAAACTAACAGGAAACTTACAGCTAAGTCCAGAAAACAGTGAGCAGCTGTTTTGTGGTATTTCAGGAGTTTAATATATCTATTTTCAGTGAAGCAGGTTAACTTCCCACACTTAGCCTTTTACAGTATGTCTACACTGCAACTGGGAATGTGCCTCCTAGCCCAGGTAGACAGACACGCACTAGCGCTGCTCAAGCTACCACACAGAAAATACCAGTGTGAATATTTTGGCCCAGACGGAGGCACAGACTAGCAACTGGCGCTTAGGTCAGGAGGAGGGGTGGGAAGCCTTATACTTGGGTGGTTAGCCAGTGCCACAGCATCCACTCCACTGTTTTTAGTGTGCCAGCTGTAGCAGCAACTCTAGCTGCAATGTAGATGGACCCTTAATGAGTTGGTCTCACAGGGCCTAATCCAAAACCCTTTGTGTAACTGGGAGTGATATTGTCTTTAATGTGGGTTGGCTCAGCCTCCTCTGGGTTACTGCTATCCAAAAAGCTAACCTAATGCTTTGCATGGCTTCTCTGCATGGCTTTGCATGGCTATAGACTGGGGACCGACGAGCTGGGCAGCAGCTCTGCAGAAAAGGACCTGGGGGTAACGGTGGATAAAAAGCTGGATATGAGTCAGCAGTGTGCCCTGGTTGTCAAGAAGGCCAATGGCATACTGCATTAGGAGGGGCTTGCTAGCAGGTCACGGGAAGTGATTATTCCCCTCTATTCGGCATTGGTGAGGCCGCATTTAGAATATTGTGTCCAGTTTTGGGCCCCCCAATACAAAAAGGATGTGGACAAGTTGGAGAGAGTCCAGCGGAGGGCAACCAAAATGATTAGGGGGCTGGAGCACAGGACTTATGAGGAGAGGCTGAGGGAACTGGGCTTGTTTAGTCTGCAAAAGAGAAGAGTTTTAACTACCTGAAAGGGGGTTCTAGGGAGGATGGGGCTAGGCTGTTCTCGGTGGTGGCAGATCAGAACAAGGAGCAACGGTCTCAAGTTGCAGGGCGGGAGGTCTAGGTTGGACATTAGGAAAAAGTTTTTTACTAGGAGGGTTGAAGCATGGAATGGGTTACCTTCTCCATCCTTAGAGGTTTTTAAGCTGCGGCTTGACAAAGCCCTGGTTGGGATGATATAGCAGGGGTTAGTCCTGCTTTGAGCAGGGGGTTGGACTAGATGACCTCCTGAGGTCCCTTCCAACTCTAATATTCTATGATTCTATGATTCTATGATTCTCTGAAGTAGGTTGCCTTTCTCAGTCTGCTCTCTCCAGCACAGTCCATGCTCTTTGTAGAGTCCAAGCTAACCTCCTTCCTTATATTCCCCAGCAATATCAATAACTGCTAACAGTGTTTCAGGTGGATGCTCCTTTTCAGCCTACCAAATACAATATAAGCTAAATAATTTTCACACACTTTTGGAGTAGTACAGCAGCTTTTGCATCCACATAAGTTAAAATCATCACGAAGTTTAACTTGGTGAGAGATGGCTAGGCTATTTTATATCATCAACGGCAAAATAGGTTTTGGACCTCTGTCGTCCTTTATTTGCTCTTATTACTTTAACTAAGTGTGCGTGGGGGGGAGAGGGGATGGGATAATTTAAGGATTTGCCTCGGAGTTTGCTCTGTACAAGAAAAAAAAATACTCATTTTAATAAACCAGTTGGTGTGTATTGTGCTCTGCTGGTTAGAATGAGGTTAGTTCAACTGTAGGTCACGCTAACTGCTAACACCTACTGAGGATTGTACAATTGTTCATGTGCTTCGGGCCTGTACATCTGAAATCACAGGTTAAGTGCACTGTCTCTGCTGCTGCTGCAGGGTTCCAAATGGCTGTGCTTTGCAGCATAGAGATGAGTGTGAAGTGCTTGGTGGCCATGAAATTGTTACAATGTGTGTCACATACTCAGATCCCTCTAAGAATTGCACATTGTGGGGGTTTGTGACTATGTGAGCCCTGAAAGAGTTCTCTTTGTTTATATATATTTCAGATTGTTCTGACATCAGACGGGATGAAGGTGTCACATTAATAGAGCTAAGAGAAAGCATGATTTATGAAACAATCCAGATAAAACTGTGTGCCTGTAAATCACATTTACAAAATGTTGTTCTGCACTTCAAAGACTTTTGTGAACACCAAAGAAACTTTACAAAGGGCTTTTCGGTATTTCTGTTTGCTAAGACTGTTCGGGGTACATCTCACATAACATTTTCTAAGAATAATATTTTGCCTTTGTATAGTGTGTCATGCAAAGATCTTTAAACGCTTTAAAACACTAATGAATTAAGATGTAGATATAGTCAGAAACGTGACTATGTAAACATGGTGATGTCTTTCAGAAAAAATCTGCTCCCACTGTCACTGTTATATCAGCGTAATTTTCTGACAAAAATAATGTTAAAATACTGTTTTTCTCCTGGTAGCATTTCAGAGCCAATATGGCTATGGGAGAATAAGATGGACTCTTTTCTGGCTTGTGCATTATCAATAGAATCATTACCTAAGTTGTATGTGAGCCAGTTACATCCCAACTTCTTTGACTGACAATCTCTCAGTAACTAACAGTAACAGTACATAACAGGACACTGTTAAGCTTGGGTGAAGATGTGGCTATTGTATTTACCAGCATTTTTTAAAGCAGTTAGGTTATTTCCCTGGTAATAAGTTCCATAATCTTGGTCTGGTTCCTCAGAATTTTGCCTCCCGCAGTCATGAGTCTTACCCTATTGTCAGCAGTTTCATTGTTTCAGAGGCATGTAACACACAAGAGGTTGTGGAGAGAGACATCTGATATCTGATAGCTAGGACCAGTTCCATGACACGCTTGTATCAGGACAGAGAAGAGCACAAGGACCCAGTTGTACAAGGCTTGCATGTGGGTGCAAGAGAGGGGAAGTATACTTGTGTCCATTTCTTAATTTGTAATGAAGGAAGCGCTGGGGCTCAAGAAATTAGGTGCTGGGGCTCAAGCGATACTTTTACATTCTTAACTGATGCAGCAAGCCAGAGGTGCCGGGGCTCAACCCTGGCAAGCCCTGGTATAAATTAAGCACTGCTTGTGTCCTTTGTCATCCACTTCCCCCTCACACTCCTCCTCACAGCCATGCATGATCTAGCCTTTAAACTTTTCTTGACTAATTGTTTTTGTTGTCTTAAGGCTCTCCCTAGACTGAAAAACTTAAAAAGACTGTCTCATTTTAAGTAAAGAAACCCAGAAAGAGTTTTTCAAGCTTTCAGAATTTACAGCCATGATTTTTTCTCTTTAAAGACATTTTCTCAATTGAACATGTGAGTAAAGCTCTCATAAATTCACTGTGAACGATGAGAAGGTTGAGTTGTCTATGAATATATGAATACCTGAGGTGTCTTTGAGGTTATTGGATTAAGCTTATTTCAGTTGTGTCATTTACTTCTTTTATCATTTCATATGAGAAAACAAAGCTGGAAAAGACACAAAAACATCCAGTTGCAAAGTACACGAGTTCTATTTCACACTGACTCACTCCATCTAGTGGTCAGTCATGTCAATAAAATACACAAAAACACTAAGTATTTTAGTGGATTGTCACTGACTGGAAACTTCAGGAATCAATGTCTATAAATTCTATGATTTCATTAACTGATTGAGTTTTTTTGAGATTCCCTCTCTGCAACTATTTCTGTGTTACCAACTCTCACAATATTTTGTTAGAATCTCAGCTTTCATTTAAAAAAAAAAAAAAATTTCTTGCCCATATCATGGTTGTGAAGAAAAGCAGAGAAACCTGACCTGACCTGAGTAAATTGAAAGGCTCATAAGTCAGAAGCCAAATTTAAAGGACTCAAAAGTATTATTTTTATCAATCTCATTTTGGGAGGGAGGAGGATGTAAGAGGGACTTGGCTTATGATTTTTGAATATTTGGGGTTGACAATTTCCCTCTTCTCACTCTGGCTCAGTCCCTCTATTTTTTCTGCATTCTCATAGTCTCCAACCCCAGACTGATAGTAAGGGAGTGGGACATTCTGGGGGCTATGAGCCTTCCATATAGCTTTATGTATAGTGTAGAACCTGCCAGTGTGTTTGTTTAATTACAGCCGATAACATTCCATAAAATTATGGTAGTGACTCAGTTCCTTCTGTTACATTTTCTAGACAAAAGCGCCTTTATTGTCCAATAGACGTATCCTCAGTCACAACTCTAATTCTTCTGTTTTCCACTTAGTCTCAGACTTTCTTTTTGTCTCCACTGGGTCTGAACCTTCCTCTGCTCCTATATCTTCTGCAAAATTGCTCCTCTGTGCCACGACATTGACCTGAACCCTGCTGAAATATTCATCCAGGCCTTAGTCTTAAAAGCTGTTCAAAGTTCTAGAATGTGAGTCCATGGGGAGATGGATGAAAGGGCATAGTTCAAGTGAAGTCAGCAAAGATGCATGATACATAGTTTAGCACATAGCTCTGTAGTTTAGCACATGGCTACATCTACCTCATCTGGGTAAGAATATAAAAATATTTTTCTCTGATCTCTATATGTTTTAGATGAGGTGTAGTTATATTTTACAAAACAGCTACTGTATGATTTCATATTTCATACTCTTATACAGCAAGAAATTAAAGATGTGTTATTTCTTTAAACTCTGACCCGTTCCCAGTCTACTTTGTAAAAGGCTAGTATTAAAAGGCTACATTGCATGCCACCAAGATAGATAGGGTGACCAGATACCAAGTGTGAAAAATCGGGGGTAAAAGGGAATATGCATCTATATAAGAAAAACCCCAAATATCAGGACTGTCCCTTTAAAATCAAGACATCTTGTCACTCTAAAGATAGATGACACCAATAACCTAAACAAGTTAGAATGGTACTAGTTGTTCAATATCCCTACTTATATGTAGACAGATGATCTAGCCCTTGATTGTGTCTGTAAATGCACACTATGTCATCTTTAAATCAGATGTCTCCATCAAATCCTACATTAGCATTCATGCAAAATAAAATGTAGCAATCTCTGTGGAAGCCCTAAAGACAGAAAAAGTGAATAAAATGCAAGCTACAGAAATGGTTTTCTGGCTAACATTAAACCCTTTTAATAATTTGGCTTCTTAGAGTTTGTCTACATGAAAGACCTACACGGTTCAATTTAGGATTAGGAATTAATTTAAACTAAGATGAAAAAAGTCACTATTAAACCAAAATAAAGGTGTCCACGAAACCTTTTGCACCTGTTTAACTAAACTGTTTTAAGATCACACCCATAAGTTAAACTCACACAACTTCCCAGTGTAAACAAGGCCTTAGTTAAGAAAATGCAGACAGTTTCATGAAAGAAACAAGGTATGTTTTGTATATAGAATTTTAAAACAAATTATAACAAACTAGCTATTTATTTACATTTAGAACATAAAAATAGCCAAACTGAGTCTTTTTCCAATTCTAATATATCTTTTTTTTGAGATGGGGCAACCAGAACTGCATGCAGTATTTGATGTGTAGGCATATCATGGATTTATAATAAATAGTAGTATTATGATATTTTCTATCTTATTATCTATCCCATTCCTAATGGTGCTAACATAGTTAGCTTTTTGACTGCTGCTGCATGAGTGGATCTTTTCAGAGAACTCTCCACGATGATTCCAAGACCTTTCTTGAGTGGAAACAGCTAATTTAGATCCCATCATTTTGTATGTTTGGCAAACAGAATCCCAACTAATGTACCTTGCTTTGGATTTATCACCACTGAATTTCATCTTCCATTTTGTTGTGCGGTCAGCACATTTTGTGAGACCGCTTTGTAACTCTTCACAGTCAGCTTTGGACTCAACTTTGAAAACATATTTCCAGTCATAATTACAACTTTATGGGGAGCAAGAAGGCCGGCAATGGCATTCTCTAAGTTTAACAGCCATGAGAACCACCCCTCTCCTATCAACACTCATTTTTCTTGCCTTAATGTCCCACGCTCCTCAAACTCCTTTAAGCCGATTGGAAGCCAGCAGGAGCACTGCAAGCATTCCAGTAGTGTGGCAGTATTATAAAAGGACACCTAGTGCAAATTCAGAGGTAAAGTATGCTCTGTTATCTGTATTTCCTGAGAATACTACAATCCTGTGGTAAATTTAACTAGCGCAGCATGTAAATATTAAATGATGGCCACCATCTTTAATTAGCTAGAGGAGATACTATTGAGTGTCAACATACTTTCAGAATAAACCTATCCTGTTTTGTATTTCTATCCAGTCTACAACATTCCCTCTTCCACTTTGTGAAGCTGCAGAAATTCATCGCAACCCTCTATGCCTTGAAATGTCCCATCTGTTTCATGATTTGGGAAATTTTACTATCACCTTTTTAAAAAAAAAAAAAAATCTCTGTGCAGTATCCTCCCAAAAGAAGCAGATTTTCTTTCAACTCTGGTTATTTGTCTGTAATAACATTGTGTTCTGAATGACTCTGTCCTCCTGTAAGTACTATGTCTATGCTCCTCAGATGGAGGGCATACCCTGCGTCAGTTCAAATTTCAGCACTCATCTGATTTCCATATAGATGCCTTGAACTTGTCATCATTAGTGAAATAAATCCACATTCTTTGGCTCTCGACTAAAGTTTTGTCAAGGAATTTCTACTCCTGTGCCTTTGACGCTCTTCCTATCCAGCTGCATGTTTCTAACTTTATAACCATTTTCTTTGTTCTTCACATTATTTCTTTTTTCTGTCCTTTGACCTTTTTTTGCAATAAAAGCATTCCTTATTTTACCATCTTGACTATCCTCGAGAATCCAGTGCCTATTGAAATCAATGGGAATCTTTCCCTCAGATTCAAAATGCATCTCTTTATCCCTTATGCATCCCTTTATGAACAGTGGAGATGTTGGATGGTTTAGGTGATCGTACAATGGATTGTGCTATGGTATTGGTTTGGCTGGGTGCTTTATAAATACCTTCTAAATCCTGATTCTTTTGGCTGGAGAGGAAGGTCGGGCCACTGGTTCAGGTACTAGCATGGGAGTCTGCTCTGTTACAGACTTTCTGTGTGATTTTGGGCAAGGCTTTTGAGCCCAGATATTTAAAGCATTGCTCTGCTCAGTGGTGCAAAGTCTAAGTGACATAGATGGTAAATTCCCATTTTCAGCAGTGATGTAGGCACTTAGGAGCCTAAATGCCCTTAATTTTCCATGAAACTTAGGCTCCTAAGTGTCTGTCACTTTTGAAAATGGGACTTAAGTCATTCTAAGTCACTTAGGTCTTGCAATGCTGAGCAGAGCAAAACCAGTCTCTTTAAAAATCTGGGCCTTAGTCTCTGTGCCTCAGTTTCCCAATTGCAAAATGAATAATAATAGTGCAGTAACTTCACAGGGGTATTGTGAGGATAAATGCGCTAAAAATTGTGAGGTGTTCAGACATTTCGGTAATAGGGGCTACATGAGTACTTAGGATAAATTCTCCATTCATTGCTTTATACCCTTGTAGGCATTTACTCACACTTTGCATGGTGTAAAGAGCAACCCACAGTGCAAGTCACTGGAGAATCAGGCCCTTGGATTCCATTGCCAGATTTGCCACTGATTCATTCTATGTCTTGGGGGAAATTACCTCCTTGTTCTCTTTACCTATCTCATGGCATATTGTGAGACTTAATTAATACTTGTAAAATGTTTTGAGAGCTTTGGATAGGAGCCATTTTATAACTGGAAAGTATCATTTATTCATGCCTTCTCTTTGTCATATAAAAATCTGGAATGCTGTCATTTTTAGCAGACGAGAACTCTCTGCACTTCAAGATCTGTCTGGATTTCCTCTCTCAGTAAAGCAAACAGTGACATTGAAAGACAGGAGTTGATTGTTTAGGAAATGCTTATTACTTGTTACATTGAGCCATGTGTCCTATAATCATTATACTTCTCAGACACATTTGTACACAGTGGCTTTTAAAAACAGACATGCAAGGCTTCAGTACAGAGCTATTTACTTTTTCATTACTAAGCCATGCAGAATTCAGCTGCAGAAGACATGGATCCCAGTGTTACATTTGTCAGACCCCTTTCACAGATGTATTTTAAATAAGTCAAACATTAAAATAAAAAGCACTTCCACATGCCTTTCCTTTTCAGTCTGACAGACAGTTGGGATGGATGAACTAGCCATCCCATAAAAGCCACCCGCTTTGAAGATGTTTTGGGGGAGACAAAGACCGAAGGAATTCAGAACCTGTTGCATGTAGCCACTGAGTGTTATTCTTGTACATCTGGGTTAGCTCAGGATGTTTTTGTAGGAACAGAAAATCTGGCCCCTGGAACAGGCATCAAAGGACCTACTAATAATACATTTACATGAATTTATTAGACAGAACTCAATGTTACATTCAAGCTGATTAAGGGATGTGCACAGGCACATCTCTCAGACAAAAACTATGTTAAGATTGAGAGAAGGCTGTGGGTAAATAGGACTAATTTAGAGTAAAAAGACATTAAAGAGATGTTGTTTGTAGTGTTTTTGTAGATGTGTTGGACCGAGTCTATGAGAGAGACAAGGTGGGTGAGGTAATATCTTTTTTTGGACCAACTTCTGTTTGTGGAAGAGACAAACTTTCAAGCTTCACAAAGCTCTTCTTCAGGTCTGGGAAAAGTAATCAGTGTGTTACAGCTAAATACAAGGTTGGACAGATTGTTACTCATAAGGAGTTAACACATGTTGCAGGAGACCACTTAAAAGTGGGCAATTAGCACCCTTGCAGTCAGAGGACAAAGGAGGGTTAGTAGGTTATAAATTGTTGTAATGAGCCATAAAACCAGTGACTTTGTTGCATCCATGATTTTTAGTGTCTAGCAGAGTTATGAATTTAAGTTCCCAGGCTCTTTGTTTGAAGGTGTTTTGCAAGTTTCCCTTGAGGATGAGGACTGAGGTCAGATATGAGCCCTTTGTGAGCAGTGTTGCCCAAGGGTGTTAGTGTGTTTTTGTCTTATCATTTTTCTAGTGACCAATGGCTTTGGAATAATTTTGATAGTGGGGGGTGCTGAAAGCCATTGAAGAAAACTGTAAACCCTGGATATCATGGAAACCACTTCAAGCCAGGGGGGGCTACTGAACCCCAGCACTCCTAGTTCCAGCACCCCTAATAGTGACTATTTCACTCACATAGCTGTTGCTGGGGCATTCAATGTGCTGGATGAGGTACACCACATGATGTGATAGGCATGTATAGGACCCATGGATTTTGAAAAGTGTGTTGTGGAGTATATTGATCCTTTTAGCTATAGAGGTGTGTCTGCAGGTTTTGCATCGGTTGTTCACTCAGGGTCTAGTGCCACTTTGAGTTGGTGCATACTGGTCTGTGGGGAGCTTGCTTCTGATGATAAGCTTAGCAAGGTTAGGGGTTATTTGAAGGCCAGAAAAAGAGGCTGGGGAAGGATTTCTTTCAGGCTGTGGTCCCCATGAAGTATGGGTTGCAATTGTTTGATGATAGCCAGTATGAGCTCCAGG
Source organism: Emydura macquarii macquarii (assembly GCF_026122565.2). Classification (NCBI taxonomy): domain Eukaryota; kingdom Metazoa; phylum Chordata; order Testudines; family Chelidae; genus Emydura; species Emydura macquarii. Next base: position 11,593,436 of record NW_027130520.1, on the reverse strand, counting down.
GTGGAGTGGTAGGTGATAACTAGGGGTGTGCAGTCTGTGAGGCCTTTTTTTTTCTTTTTTTTTTTTAATCAGATTCTCGCTGGGTAATTAGGTGGCCACTTCCATGATGCCGTGTGATAACTGTTCAATTGTCATTAATTCATAATATTCCCAAATTACATTAAACTAATGTTTTATGAAACATTCAAATGTTTTCCCTAATGTAATAGGAAAGTGTTTCAGAAAACACCAAACTAAATTCCTAATAGCACCCAATAGGCAGGCCTTTCATCATCAACCCTTGAAGAAGCACTAGAGATGGCTGGGGAAAAGAATTTCCCTGCAAAAAAATTATAATGATTTTTTTTTTTCATTTTTGTCAAAAGTAGTTGACATTTTTGGGTTTTCAGGTAAAACCAATTTATATTTATTTATTTATTTATTTAGCCTAAATTTATGTTTATCCAAAATGTAATTTTCCATTAAAACCACCCACACAAACCACATTTAAACAGCAAATTCTCAACCAGTTTTAATAACTAATAATCCTCCTACAGGTCCAACTTCTTCAGCTGACCAGGCAAAAAGTGTGGGCCTTCAGCATGCTCTGAGGCCCTGACTGTATCAGACCCAAGGCAGAAGTTTTTTCCATAGCGGAGGGGCCCTTGCAGAAATGTGCTATTGCCACCCCCTCTCTTTAAATCAGAGGGATGCAGTTTAAACTCCTCTCTTCACCACTCCCTAATCTGAATCAATCTCTGCCCTCTGTGATGTCCAGCACCAGTTTTATGATATTGTTGGAGGGTCGTTGAGGGACATCTTTGGTCGCCTACTGTGTGTGATCTTTTGAGCCACCATTGTCTGTCTTTTCTCATCAGTGGTCTGTGCATAAATGTCAACATTTTAAAATGTTTTTCAAGGGAAATTTCTTGAAGCTGGAGTCTGTGCCCTGGGGCGAATGTTAGGTAATGTGTTCAGTTCATGTTATTTTATGCATGAGGTTGTAGGGGAAGTAAAAGCTGTGGTTGGAGATGAGACAGTGATATAACCTCTGAGGACTCCGTAAGGGCTCTTTTGGTTACTAGCAGCTACCAGAAGATGTTCATTTCTCTGGTTTGTTGAGATTGTTGGGAGGGAGAGTTGAAGCTGGCCAGATGGAGGCATGTTTTTCCACAACCTGGCTGAGGGTGCCAGGAAGGGACTTTAAATCACTTTATTCCTAGGTTTACTTATAAATAATAAAGTAAGAGTTTGTTAACCAAGTCTGAGGTGGAGCTGTGGCCAAATCCATTTTAAATATGTCATTGAGTTGGATTACATAGCCCTGAATTTTCCACTATGTCACGTCTACTCCTCATGTCAGGATTTCAAGGTGTTTCGGCCCTAGCTTTTAGACTCTGATCCATGGAACTGGCTGTAGAAAAAGTAGAAGTGAACTTGTCTAACTTGAACAAAAGCCCTTGTGAGGTTTGAAAATGTTTTGATAATTATTCCCCATTCTCTTGCATGTCTAGGTACCTCTGCATTCCTAGTATCTGCCTACCTTCAATTAGTGGAACTTTCATGAGAGATCCTGATCTTTGTGCATATCTAGTCTAATTTTGCCAAACCAAGGATTTTTTATAAACATCCTAACTTCTGGGGATCAGATTTTGAACCCCTTACTTTTCCTCTGCTGTGAACATTAATTCACAAGAACCAGTCTTATGGAAATCAGTGGAACTACCCTGGTGAATAATGGTTCACCAGGAGGAATAAGGGGTTCACAATATGGCCCTGAAATTCAGCTAACCCTCTAAATCTCCTCAGGACTGCTCCATTGTGAATTTCTGTGTAGTAGGTTGCTCCATCTTTGATCTTTCCCTGGTATGAAATGTGGGAATTTTTATAAAGGACTGAACTGTCTTCTACACAATCTTGTTTTCATATTTCTACATATTCCATAATCCTAAATGTGGCTCTTAATTAAAATAAATGGCATATCCTAGCAGTGCAAAAAGTGCCATGTGTTTTCTAAAAACCAGACAGTAGAGGGCAGTCTGAGAATGACTAAGGTAATCACACAGAAAGTGTGACCTGTTGGTAGATTCAACCCTGTGAACCAGATCAAATAAATGGTATGAAGATTGTTACAATCAGCTCTTACACACATAAGATTTTCTATTTAGTGCATGTTAAAAATGTTAAGACTTTTAATATGCCATATTTTTACTGATTTCAGTGCAAGTCAAATTTCTTGATACTATGTTGATAGATTGATTGACCTCGATAAGAGGAATATATCGCACTAGCAATTTCTGTCACTGTTGCCATACTTTGTACATACTGATTAGAGGAAGATATATATGAATTTGAAGGAGGGAAAAAGAAATAGGGAGAGACTGTTATGAAAAAGTTCTATGTAATTTAAAACGGATGAAACTAAAATGTGTATAGAAAATAAATAAGTTTTTAGAGAAATTACTCTAAAATGGATAGGATCTAAATTCTATTTCATTAAATTCTGCAGGCTGGTGTAAAAGTGTATAGAAAGCATATTTTTTCTATAGAATTTTAAAACCAATGTATAGAATTTAATAGAATCATATAGACTTTTGAATATAAATTATTTATAAAAGTTATCATGCTCTATTAAATTCTATAGGATTTTTCCACAAAGGAAGTAAAAGAGCCTGTTCTCAAAAGTGAGACACCAAGAAGTATAAGTGGGATTCTGAGAGGTGGGGAAATTGATCACATTAATTATCATTATTGCTTGGCAACTCTCGCCTCTAAATTACACTAGGCCCCATTGAAGGACCGCAGAATTTGGCCCACTTTGTGTGCCATCTGTATTAATTTTTTAAAATCTCCATTTAGATCCTGGAAATCACTTTACTGATCAAAATGGATTTCCAAAATTCATTTGGATTTCATTCATTCTTATTTGAAAAGAAAATTTTGAATTTTCAGACAAGTTTCAATGAGAACATTTCATTTCATAGCTTCTTTGGGAAGTCTTTATGCCCCTCCTCCACTTTCAGGGGAGTTCCACAGGGCTTGAACCTTGCTGCCCCTCCCCCTCATCGCCCACCCTACTCGATGTCTCTGGCCAATCTCACTCACAAACATGACTTCAACTATCATCTTTATGCTGATGACTCACAGATGTACCCCTCCACTCCAGATCTGTCTTTTCTTGTCCAAACTAAAATGTTGGCCTGTTTGTCTGAAATCTCCTCATGGACATCCAGACATTAGCTTAAGCTCAACATGGCCAAAACAGACCTCTAATCTTTCCCTCCATCCTTTCTCAGTTATCATGACACAACACTACCCTGTCATCAGACCTGTAACCTGGGAATTGTCTTAAATTTTCCTCTCTCTCTCTAGATCCTCACAACTAGGCTACATCTAAATCCTGCAGCTGTGTCCTGCTCAGTCACACAGCTAAAACGCTCATCTAGGCCCTCATCATCTCATGTCTGCGATCTTGAAAAATCCCATCTTGCCCTACTTACATCCATTTAAAATGCTGCTGCAAAGATCATTTTCCTGGCTTATCAGTTTGACTTTGTCACCCCTCTTTCTGGGTTCCTCCATTGGCTCCCCTTTCTCCACTGCATTTCATTTTATTTTTCCCCCCACTGCATTTCATCCACTACAAACTATTTGTTTTCACTGTTAAAGCCCTTCATGATCTATCCCTGCCCCTCCTATCCTTTCTTAAATGTTTTTGGGATGTCAATCCCTATCTTGGCTCTGCCTGTGATACCAACTTTCATTCCTTTCTCCCCACCCCATTTTCAATCATGGACCTTTGTGCTTTCTCCCATGCCATACCCTGCATATGGAAAGAACTCCATGGAAAGATCTCCCTGTAAACATCTGCAAAGCCACCACATTCTCGTCCTTCAAATCCCAGATTTATTGAAACATAACATCTCCTCAGAGCTTTTTAGGCTTAGTATAACAAGTACTAGAATGGTCGTTCTAGTCCAGTATCCTGTATCTGACAGTGACCAGTACTAGAGCTGGGCAGGAAATGGTTTTCCCATCCTGCAAATATTTTTTGAGAGAGTGATATTTTTTGCTATCCTGAACTGGGATGAAAATAAAAAAATCTCATATGTACACAAATTGAAAAAACAAACATAAAAAAATTTAGGGTTGGAACAACTGAAATGTTTTTAGATTTTTACTTTTTTTCTTTTTTAATTTATTCTTCAGTCTAAATTTCTAAATGAAAAAATTATTTCGAAACTTTTTTCCCAACATTTTTTGTGCCAGGAGATTTGTCAGAAGTGACCCCATTTTGCAAACAGTTTTTGTTTTGAAGAACTGGCATTTTTGGATAAAAATTGATTTGGTGAAAATTTCCTGACCAGCTCTACTAGCACCCAGTACTTTGGAGGAAGGTGGAAGATACCTTGCAGTAGCTAGTTATGGAATAACTTGCCAGTTTTTATGGAGGGGGTTCAGAGAAGGATGACTAGAATGATCAAGGAGTCTGGAAAAAGCTCTCATGAAGAGAGATTGAAACGATGGAGATTGTGTTTAACCTTAGAAAAGGGATGAGATGGTACATAAGTATATGTGGTCTAGAGAAGGTAGATTGGGATCTTTTATTCTCCCTGTGTTTCAGCACAAGAAAAAGGGGGCAGTGAATGAAATGGCAAATTCAGAAGTGATAAAGGGATTTTTTTCCTCATTTGAAATTAAACTCTGGAACCCATTGCCACAGGATGTCACGTAGGCCAAAAATGTAATGAGATTCAAAAAGGAATCCATTTATATGGATAACAAAAAACAGCCAGAGCTACAATAGTTAATGCTAGCATTAACATGAATTTTGAAAGAGACATTAAACCTCATACTTCAGGGTGCAAACCAATCTCTAGCTACTACAGAGTAAGAAGTTTCTTGCTACTTCCTCTGAAGCATCTGGTGCCATTTACTGTCAGACTAGATGGATCACACATCTGATCTAGTATGGCCATTCCTATATTCCACACTTTATACCCTTACAAAACTCTTGGTTGTTATATTGTTTTGTTTTCTTATTAATGTAACTTTCTTTTTATCCATATACAATCCTTTTAAAAATTCAATATTTTAGCCTCATTGGCATATTATAGCATGAATTCAACAAGTTAATGGGTTCATTGCATTAACAAAAACTAACCAAACAAAAATTATTTCCTATTATCAGTTTTAAATTTTCTGCCTTTCCATTTAATTAACTGTCCTTTTGGTCTTGTGTTCTGAGAGAGGGCAAACAGAAGAATCTGATCTGTCTTCGGTTATAGAATTAGAGCTGGTTGGAAAAAATCTGACAAACCATTTTTTGTAATCAATTTGTTGATCTGTAAAATCCATGCATTCAATGGAGACAGGTCAGTTTCAGTGAAAATCTGAAGGAATGCAGGTGGGCATTGGGTTCACCCAGCTGGCTTTTTGGCTGCCTGCCATGCAGAGCGTTTTGGAGTTGGGGACCTCAGGCTTTCAGGGTCTATGACTGTGGGGTAGTAAGTGGGGACTTGTGGACTGCCCTGGAGCTGTAGCTCCTTTTAGGAGAATTGTGAAATTTTCTGTTGTTCTGAATTGGAATGAAACCAAATTTTGAAATATCAATATCTTTCATGAAATGGAATTACTTTTCTCCATGCAGCTCTATTTCAGATGTTACACCTTTTACTGATTCTATGCAACAAAGTAGCTTAGAAACAAGCTCCAGTCCCATTTGAATTAGCTGATGCAGAGATAATGTACTGTTCCATACATGTGCAAAACTAGTCAACAATGTATTTATCACTACCAAACAATTGTAAACTGGAATATAGCTACATGGTCCACAAAACAGGAAGGGGAGAAGAAGGAAAAGAGTTGTACAAGTGTTTTCTGGTAGTGGTAACCTTATGATCTTAGGGTATGTCTTCACTGATGGCTGCAAATTTGCCACATCAGATCGATTCTTCGGGATTGATTGAGCGGAAGTGAAGACCTGCTCAATTGATCAGAAGGTTGATTTAATAAATCCACCTCTGGAAAATGAGTAATGCTGCCCCAATGGGAGCACGTTTCCTGTCAGTGCAGCGAAATGAAGATACTGCAGTAAGTAGAAGTTAGGAAGTCGACTGACACTGAATTTCCTGGTAAATGTAGACCAGGCCTTATTCTCTTGTTCTCCCTTCTGTCTTCTTCTCTTTTATTAATGTTTATGACCCTCTATTTTCATACATGTAAGTTCCTGAAAGGCAGGGGTAGTATTTGTAGTTATTTGTTGGAGGCACCTATATCACATTTTTAGGCACCTAAAAACTATGACAATATACATGAATTATTTCAAATGACAAAGAATGCATTTCTTTGTAGTACGAAATGAGAGTATGTGCCAAAGGTTTATCTTCTAGTTTGTTTTCTTCTTTTTATATTTCCTCATCTAGTGGTATGAGATACTGGACAGATATCACTTTTAATAAAAGTCTACTAAGTGTTTGCATTTCTTAGATGTCCTTTCTTAATATAATGTTGGCAAAGCCCTATCAACTTTCTGTGAAAATATTGGCACAGCATCTATTGGCACACGTGTTAAAACAATATTGCTTAGACAGAAAGCAAAACTGAATCAGGGTTTATCATGAGAGATTAAAATAACCTTGTCCTTCATTTGTTGAATGTACTCTCTATTTTTGACCACCAAGAATTTTCTCCTCACTTTAAGTCTGTAGTAAAAAATAGATATTTTTAGAACTTCTTTTGATAAAACCACAAAACGTCATGGTTCAGACCCTCAGTTGGTGTAAATCAGCATAATCTTCTGACTACAATGGAGGTACAACCAGTTTAATTTACACTAGCTAAGAATCTGGCACTATCATCTTAGTTTTATATGATACCAGTCATCACTAGAAATTTTTTCACAGTGGATTGCTACCTGGAGCATGTAATCAATCTTGACACTGTGCTAGGATAGCCATTATTATCCAGGTGGGTTCCACTAGCTATAGTTCAGGTAATTGTGACTGAAGATGGTGGTAGTTTGTAGTCGAAAACCTTGGGGTACTTTGGATCAAACCGGACAACTCATTTCACACTTAAATTATTCCATTAACGCTTTAAGCTAGAGTCCTCAGGTTTAGTGTTTTTAAAATCCTTGATTATTAAATAGTTATTTTAAAATTATGCCTCTATCTTTCTTTAACACCAGACATGGAACTCAAGCAGTTCAAATATTTTTATCAGGTTTTGTTCATTATAAAGGAGGTTAGCAATAGAATTTATCCAAAAAGCCAATAACTAGTAGTAGTCTTCTGTCAGAAAGACCAGGTGTGGCATTACACAGGGCCTTTAATGAAGGTGAATTTGGCTTTTAGTTTATTCAGGGTAGCCCTGTTTTTAATGGTTAAAAATGAATAGTCTCTTTATAACAGTGGGGAGGGGAACAAAGTTTTTTAATTAAATTCAGTATGGAGGCTTAGCTCACTGGCACCTCTTTATAAATGATCAAAGATTTATAAAAATATTAAGATATAAGAGTGCAATGAAACAATTCTAGAAACAGATTAAATGTCTTATTCAGCAACATACGGAAACTAGATTGAAAATCTCCTTTCATATTTTTAATCTTTCAGAAATTCTAATATTTTTTACAATATGTTCAAAGATCCTTTGTTTCCTTGCTTTAAGCTCCCTTCCCCTGAAAATCAGTATATTGTTCCTAATGACTGAAGTCTGTTTATCTTTAAGCCACAGGTACAATGAGGGTGGGCGTAATGTGATCGCTTCCTTATTGCTGTGCAAATGCACCTCACTCACAGCATGGGAGACCAATCTCTTATGGGCTCAAAGGGTAATTCATTTTTATGCTTATTTAGTCCTGTGGCTTTTATTAGCTACCACTGCTTATCATGGTGTATTGTGTAGCCACTTGTTCAATAGCAACTGAGCTAACAGCAGTGAACTTATGGCCCTAATTCAAACCTGGCCCAAGAGGAGTGAAAGGTCAGTGCATAATACTCTATACCACCCAGTCTATCGTTTCTTCCTTTTGATGGACAAAAGGCAAGAGCATTAGATACTGGAAGTGAACCATAAAGTAACCTCTTGTAACATCAGCTTATCGTGTCAGCAAGGAAGCTGGCTTGGTGTATCACAAAGATTTATGATGATCAAAAGGAAGAGTGTACACCTTTTTCCTCCGTGACACCCTATGCTTTATTCTATTTTTATTTTTATATTTTGTAATCAAACTTTTCAATTTATTCACGAACTGTGTACAATGCTAAGACTTGAAGTTTTGTTTTCTGCATGTCTGATTGGTTCAGTTTTGTCTTGTGTGTACCTTTCAAAAACTGGTATGGGCTAATCTGTGAACAGCCCTTGCAGAAGGAAGGAAGGAAGGATCATTTGTGTGCCACACACCAGGCATAGTCCCACTCTTTGCATTCTAATCAGCCTGGAAGTTGCTCCTTCCATTTACCCCTAGTGGTGCATGTTCCCCCACACTGGCAAAGAGGAGGCAGGACAATGGTATCCCCCCTGCCTTGAGCAACAATCCCTCTCCAAGCTTCCTATCTGATGTAGTGCTGTGCCATTCCCAAGCAGTCCACTGTCTTAATAGCACAATTTGGCCCTATATGTTGTGCATATGCATGTGTGAATGCCTGAGATTTCTATTGTTCGTTATGGGGAATTTGGGCTACATTTAGCAGTGTTTGGAGTGGTAAATAGATTAGATAATAGTTTATATCTGTATTGTTTGCTTGATACTGCAATGGAGCAGATGGTATTAATTATTTACCGTGATTTGATGTATACCTTCAAAGTAAGGCATGCACAATTGTGTGCATACAACTATGCACACATAAATTAAGAGTGGAAATACCTGACTTGTACATACACATCCCATACTTCCATGTATACGTTAGTGTTAACCTAACTTTGGAAAGCTGATCCCTAATGTTTTGTGTCTCGTTTGCATAGGTAGAAAAAAGTATTGCAGGGATAACTCTTGCTCTCTTTACTTACATGAGTAACATAGGCACCTTGACTTCAATGTTTTTGAATGAATAAGGCAAGAAGGATTTCACAGTACTGTGGGTGAATGCTGCATCAGAACATCTACTGGTATATTTTATGCATGTGACTGATACAGTGTCTGATAAAGTAATGGGGCCTTTTCCATTAACTTCAGTGTGTACTGGATCAGGCTTCTAAAGTTTTATATTCCTCAGTAATATGAATACAAATAAAAGTGAAAGATTTAATTACAGGCTGGTTGTGGGGTCTCAGATAAAATATAGGAAAACCAGGGAACATTTAAACTAGTTTTCTGAGTCTCATAAATCACTAATACTATGAAAATGATATTGATAACATATCCTATATATAGTGTCTTTCTATTCAGACATTGTCAGATTCTATTTAAAGTGAATGTTGGCACAACAGAAACAAGACATCTGAGGGAGCCAGTCCAGATGTTTTTTTACATTGACTTGGTAGCTTGAATGAATGTAATTTCTCATATGAAGGTTTAAGATAAAAGCTGTACAACGCCTCCAATCGTACATAGCGAGGATGTACTTTCAGGGTGAAGTGGCACAGTGGGCTTCTTTGTCTGTTTTTGATCTCTGGAGATGTGAACTTACATTCTGACTTTGAACTCGAGTGAAAATGGGTTTGGTGGGCTCATCTCAGACTTGGATTTTCCACAGTACAAACCCTCTCACAGTTCAATACAGTTAGTATTCTCTGCGTAAGAGAGGCCATAGGCCTAGAGAGCTATGGAGTCAGAATTGAACTACATTGGCATAGCTGATGGGGAAGTTTGCCAAATGGTTTATATATGATATCTGGTTTATAATGATGTAATCTGTCCCTCGCTTTCACAAGTGCAAAATTTACTCACAGTTTTAAATAAATGCTGTTATTTCATGTGAGGATCTGGTGATGGCAAGAGTTGTTTGTTCATTTCCAAAGGGGTAGCCATGTTAGTCTCTATACAGCAAAAACAACATTTCATGCTTCTGATGAAGTGGGTTGCAGCCCATGAAAGCTTATGCTCACAGAAATTTGTTAGTCTTTAAGGTGCTACAGGGCTCGCGTTGTTTTTGTTTGTTCATGTCAATTCCCAAATAGAATTATATACTTTTATGGTGTAGATTTAAAGAATCCTAGCTTCCATCTGCTTTTTCTTTACTTAAAGGACAGTATCTTAAGTGACGTTTTAGGATTGTCTGTAATGTATTCTTGCCTGATGATAACACTCTGGTAAGCCTACCAGGAGCAGTCACTCTGTATATTTCCATCTAAAGTCTGATAAACTGTATCATGGTAGGTTCTGAGCTATCTGCTGAATGTACAACTACATGTTTGCTAGCTTTACACTTACCTCACCCTTTGTGTGTCTTATCCATATGTTGTGTGCTGTCATAGCCTAGGCTCTGGTCCTGTAAACACTCCTGCAGTCAAGGAAGTCATGAGTTCAATTAAACACACTTGTGTTTGCAGGATTGGAGCCCTAGTTTGAGTTTTTTGGACAGAGATTATTCTTTTTCTATGCATCTGTACAACTCCCAGTAAAATGACCCTGATCTCTGATTGGTGACTTAAGTGCTAATGCAATAAGTATAAGATCAATAATAAATAAAATATTACCATCTTTTGTAAGCCTTATACAAAGTTGAGTCAATTAAAAATAAGGGGGGTGGAGGGGAAGGTGGTATAGCATGATTTCCAGTTCAGTTTGACTATTGATATAAACCAAATGAGGCCAACACACTAAAAATAAGGAACCAATATTTATGAGAAGTTATAAAATAATGTCCATATACCCTCAGTGCCCATATAGCCACACTTTGGATTCAGTTTACATTATGTGGTTAAGAGGCTAAATCTGGCCTTGGTACAAAATTGAGGCTTGATTGGTGTGACACTAGGAGCAGAAAAGGACAGTTGGATGTGCAGATCTCAATGTCGTCTACATTTGTATTAGCAGAGTCCAAAATATGGGGTATGGTTTGACCTTATGTGATGGAGGAGTGAAGCAAAAATCAAACTCTTTCCTGCATCCAATGTTGCACACAGTATAGCTTATGATATTGTTACCCCCTTTTGACTCAAGCGGTTAGCCAAAATCTGGGGGCTCGTTCAGAGTTTCCATTAGGAGGAGAAACTGATGATGGAGTCGGATATCTAATGCAATCCTGTTTATTTACTAAGTCTTATGTCTCCACAGGAATCAAACTTCAGGAGGCTGTTTCTTTGCTCACTGATTCAAGGTTCTTTCCAGCCAACTGTTGGCCCAAAAACTTTCTCTTTGCTTTTTCTCAGGGCCATGCTAGGGTGCTACCATGTTTGGGTCTGGTGCTTCCTTGCTGCTTTCTCTCTCTGTTTCACTAGTCTTTTTGTTGTTTCTCTCACAGACAGCACAAATCTTCTCAAAATAATATCCAGCGAAAATCCTTCATCCACATGTGCCTGTGTTTTGGGTGGAGGCTGCTATTGTTTCAGCTATCTGGATCCATATGCGAGAAACTGTTGAGCTCACTTTTATCCGAACTGAATGTTAGTGGCTATACCTACCTGTTTCAATGAGATTTAACCCCGCTTATAACAATATGAAAAATGTATATGTCATGTCATTGCAGCTGGGAAGTTATTTTCTTCCTTGTTGTAAAACAGTTACCTTGTCAGAAAGAGGAAGCCATACAAGACAGCCTCATCCCATTATTTTCAACATAAAATCAGTGGTTGAAGAGCACATGTAGGTGTAAAGGTTTAGCTGTGTCAAAAGGCAGCCTCTTGGAAATCCTTATAACTCATGACAGTAAGGCATTTTTACATCCATCATGCAAGTACCTGCTGATGAAAGCGTACAGATTTCCTCAGCAATAGGATGTGTAACAGTTCAAGTTTTGCACTTACTAATGAATGCACAGTTTTCAGTAGAATGTCTTTTTATATTCATAGAGCAACTTCTTAATTAATAATGGCAGTCGGCAATGAAACCATCATGCTGGTATTTTAGGACTTGATTAGGGCTATGTAAATGTTTAAGTATGTAATCTATTAAACATTATCAAGTTACCTTGCAGTCAATTAGCAATTAATTATAAAACATTATATGCTTTGTTCGTGTATATTTACAAGGTGGGGCTTTAAAGAGTAATATAGTTTTGGCAGGTTCAATGACAGAGGAGTTAAAATCCTTAAAAAACGAGCGGGAAGGGATTGTCTTTCACTGAATGTAGTTTCTATAGGATATGGGATAGGAAGTGGCTTTATTAAGTAATATTTAATGGACATAAATGGACCAAAAATGCAGATCCAAACATCTCCCCAATTTTGGAAAAACTTGAGTCTCAAACTGCGTGTAAGCTCCCATTGAAATCTGTTTGCTTATCTTATGTGGCCTCCACTGCTGCAGTGTCTGTGAGTAAGTGTCGGTGGATGCTCTGCATGCGGAGTGCTTGCTGAACTGGGCCCAGAGCTCTGTTCCTGTATATGGTGCAGTCGGTGAATAGTGACTGTGAGTTGGTATTTACTGTTTTCATTGCCTGCTTATTGAAGGTAAGATTGTCACTTGATTCATTTGTCCACATAGTATGGCACCCTCTTACTCTCCTGTGTGGGCTTCCTTCATCATAGGTAACAATAGCAGGTGGGGGAGAGCTCCTTTATAGGGCGACAGCTCTTCCTCCTGGCCTTGACTTTGCCCCTATCCCCAGCAACCCAGTCAGAGCAGCTGATCTGACACAGAGCGAAGGAATAATTATGCCTGTCAAAGGGCTGGTTTAGATTATTTCCTCCTTGGAACAAGGGGAGAATATAATGAGATTGTGACTTAGTCCCAGTTCTTGCTTCCGCTTTGCTTCTGGGCAGCGTAGCTTCTCACTACCCCTTGCACTGGGCAGATGGTAAAGTGTCAATTTAGCCCTAACTGAAGTATGAGTGAGTTGAGCGTCTGTTGCATTAGGCAGTTAGCCTCCATTATGAGTAATTGCTGTTTGTATAATAAACATGTTACAGGAAGCTTTTGTACAAATGAATATGGATTTTGTCTTATGTTTTTTACACTGAGAGTTTAATATGAAAGATACTTAAATGCCCACTGTCTGCAGGTTTCTATCATGTTGATGTAGTTTAATACTTCCAGAAATAGAGATAAATGTAACAAGAGTGATTATGGTGCCAGGCGAGTAAATAATAGGAAACATAATACCTGTCAGCACATTGGAAGTAGAATGTACTGCTCCCATTCAGACAGATCTTTATAATGTATGTTGAGGAATTTGACAGTCCCAGTCATGGTTTTGTTTTTGTTGGTGAATAACATTAAATGTCTATTTCTGATAAACACAGATTGTGATCAGGCATATTGTTTCTGTCCAGGCCTTGAGAAAGAAAAGGTTAAAAAGCACCACCTGAATATAGTAATGACCACAGCTGACATGCCCTAGGTGCAGGTATTGTCCCAGTAACTATCCATGAATGAAATGTGGCTGTGTAGAAGGGTGGGGAATTAGATTATTGCCCCTAGGAGGGATGTTCTTTGAAGAATCTGGGCAAGTGGTTCACAAACCCTGTCTTTTCATATGAAGGAGAGGAAATACTTGCTAGAAAACCCTCTTTTGATGCACTTCGGGTGCACATGACTGTTCTGGTTAATTTACTTAGGAACCAAACTAAAAGAAACAATGTAGAACCCTTAGTTTAAAACTTGTTGTGGGACATCTGTTTTTCAACAGGCCCTGAAAAGTTCAGTTACAGAAGACACTGAACTTCATCCCTGGGGGTATTGGTTCCACACCCAACCATGACTCACCTGATCTGTTACATTGTCTTAATTTCAAGTCTTTTTTTTTTTGTAGTTATATTCACATTGAACTGGATCTTGTTTCCTGTATGATATAAACCAATTTAAAATAAAATACACAACATTCACTGCAGGATGGGCCTGACAAGTTAAATTACAATGGAAGCACAAGTTTTAAGAAACCCAAATTAGAACATTTGCAAAAATGTGTTGCCAGCACTTAGTCTGTTAGAACTTAATACCCAATGGGCTTACCTCTGACAGACTCAATTTTATTAATTTTTCATGTTGGTTTGCTCAGCTCACCATATCTGCCAGGACTGGTCAGGGTTCATTCAGATGAATGTACACAGTCTTAGAAAACAAAAAATCTTACAATATATATTGTGATGTGAAGAGCCAGAATAACAGAATACAGTTCTATTATTTTTGCAATAAAGTACAGTGATATTTTAAACTTTCTCTGTCATCCTGGACATTTTCAAGTTATGTAGTAGATGTTTACTTGTGTAAAGGTTAGTGCAGTTCTATTCTGAAAGGTGACTCGGGGGGGAGGGAGGGGGAGGGTGGAGGGGATGGAATGACATTGTGGGGGGCTCCATATTTACTATTTCACAGTGATGCCTGCATCTGATTTGCTCACTTTACAAGCAACTAATTGTTTTTCTACAGCCAGCCATGCAAACTCAGACTAGAGTTCTTTCTGCCTCATGCATTATCATCCATAATAAAGATACCACACGAAGGAACGTGATTAATAATTCTGTTGAGATGTGTGAACCCCATAGGAATCCAAGTCCGTCTGATGGAGGCTGGATTTGCAGGGCTAACAGGATTGAAACAACATTTGTCAGAAAAATAAGTAGATACAATACGTAATAATACAGAGGGAGCAGATTCATTGAATGAGAAGATGCCTCTTACATAAATTCCTATACATAATTCCACTTTAAAATTGAAATAATGAAAATTTACTTTTCCCATGGTAACTTATTTTAATAACCAGAAATGTAGTCTTTTGCTAGTGGAGAGGATGTCTCTTGGCAAATGACTCCTGGAGAATGCCTTTCTGACAACAAGGAATAGGGAAGTATATGCTGATAAGTTCTACACACACATATATACACAGTTTTTTGTTTGTTGTTGTGTCTTCTAGAGCCTTTGTCTTTGAACCCCATTCCTATTGTGTTTCACTTTTTTCTCTTCCCAGTTCCACTCTGTGCTGGAGCTACAGAAGCTTATTTCATGTATAGATTGCACTTTCTATACGGAATGAGGTGCTCCCATCTGAATCATCTGCTCTAAGAGTAACATTTTAAAAAGTGCCTGCCACTTAGGAGCCTCAGACTCATTTTGAAAATGGGACTGACACTCCTTATTCACTTAGGCCCAGATCCTTTAAGGTATTTAGGTGCCTAACTCCCATTGATTATCTTTGAGGATCTGGACCATAGGCACTTTTAAAAATCCTACGCACTGTTTTTCTTCATTATTTCTGGAGTATGAAAGTAGATGTACTGCACAATTAACTTCTCTATTGCAACTTTGCTATAAGCTTCTGTCTGGATTCTTGAGCCATACCCATCATGATGGTATCTTAGTGCTAGCGATTTGAGAATACCAGATTTATTTTCCTTCAAAATTTGTTTTAAAACTCTTATGCATTGGAGTCTTGACAATTCCCTGCTTGTTAGGACCAAAAAAAAAAAAAAAAAAAAATCCACCCCCAAAAAACAAAAACAAAAAAAACAACCAATCTTGACTAAGGTCAAATATTTTGGAACCTGAAACTGTAGTTCATGTTGTCTCACATTTAAAATAGACTTGGTAGTCACCTGGGAAAAGGCCTCAGACACTGGCAAAGCTGTACTGAAGAAGGGATAGAGTAAGTTCATAACGAAATATAAGAGGGGAAGGATAAAGGGTCGATTTGGTTAGGCTGCAGATAAGGAGAAAATTAATTTGACAATGCAGCATCAGTACTCTAGTATATAAAAGGGAACAAAGCACAACACCAACACCAAAACAATTTCAGAGTCCAAAAACCCTCCGGTGCTCGTCACTCTCCAGAAGTCCTGTTCTAATCACATCATTATTAAATATCAGGGCGAGAGTTCTAAGATCTTGTTACAGATAATAAATCAACGTATGATAAGCCTTTCAGTGCCAGTGTTATGAAATGGAACTAAAAGTTTTTTAGCATAATATGATGTGACTTAAGATAAACACAGAAAAGCATAAAGAATGTTCATGTAGAGGCAAATGCAAGAGGGCTAAATATGAAATATTTTCATGAATCTACTTGCATGCATTAAGATGAAGGCAGCCAATAAAAATCTATTCATGTGGAACAGCAGACATATTATGCTCACGAAAACACATGGCATGGCTTCAGGTTAAGTAATAATATTAAGGGAAAATAAACACTACAGTAAAAATAAACACGTCATAAAAAAATATGAACACAGCCACATAAAGCAGAAACAAACATGGGAGAGCCCTCTTCCAGTTGTGTGCTGAAGTCTGGCCTTCATCAGGATAGGAGTAGTGTTTCTTTAAATCTGTAGCAGGGAGCTGGAAAAGAGAGGGCTGGTGAAGGATCTGCAGTGAAGCATGGAGAGAGGGAGAAAGATATTTAAGGTGCAGTCTGTGAGTGTAACAAGTGGCACCTTCCAATACCAAGTGCACCTCTTCCACCTAAGAAATGGGGTTGGTGATATTTAACCAGTTTAAATATTTAATGGAGAAACTCAAGCTCAGAGAGGAAAAACAATTTTCTCAAGCAGGCTAGGGTATGGCTGCACTGCGAGCTGGGAGCAAGCTGGGGATTAATGCTAGCTTTGTTTGAGTTGGCATGCTAAAAATAGCAGGGTGGACGTTGTGGTATGGCCAGCGGCTCAGGTTAGCTGCCTGAGTTCATGTCTGCCTAGCGCCCTGGGTCTGAGCACAGGTGGCTAGCCTGAGCCACGGGCCGTGTTGCAATGTCCACACTGCTATTTTTAGCACACTAGCTCAAGTCTGCCCATCCAGGCTGGGAAGCTTCTTTTCAGCTGTCTTGTAGATATACCTTAAGTTAGAATTCACACCTCCTGACTGGTAGATTCTCGCCTAACTTACTAGGGCATAATAACAGGGCAGGGAACTTAAATCCAAATTTTCAAGTGGGCTCAAAACTTTGGGTGTCCAACTTGACATCCCTAGTTCTTGATTTTTTCGGATGTGCTGATCTCATAAATCTTTGACTGAAACCAGTGAGAGCTGCTGACTATTAGCCTCTCTAAATATCAGGCCCATGTAATTCAAGTTGGACATGTAAAATTAGTAAACCCTTGAAAATATTGGTCTTGACCTTTGTCTTTCAGTTTGCCCATCTTAGAATGGGGATGATAGTGACAATACTTACCATTTTCAGAGGGAAGTTTTTAATGTCTGTCAAGCAGAATATAAATCGCTAGGTGCCCTTTTCAGGTTGGGAATAGCTAATAAGTAGAAGAATCCTCTGTGAGACAAAGTTTGGGTCCTTTGGGGGGAATTATATGGAACAGCTTTCTTATTCATGGTGAAGAACTCTTCTAAAAGTTCTTAAGGTCTCTTACCAGTTACATTGTTGGCCATCCATGATGTGGAGGAAAATGTTCAAAGTAAAAATTAGTGTGTTTGCCTAGAAACAATATTGAGTAAAAGATCATGATGAATGGGAAGGAAACAAAATAAATGATAGTTTCTTAATACATATGGAAATAATACAGAATTTCAGTCACTTTGGGGAGTTTTAGTAGAAGAAGATACTTTATTGCAAAATAGAGATGTTGGGAAAGTAATGGCAGCAATCCAAGAGAATGCATTTGAAAATGTGTTGAAAGATTAGATTTAGCAGAGGCATTGCTTAAATCACTAGAAGCTTTGGTATATTTGATCCTATTTGAGTGTTCAATGTATATTTCACATCCCTATTGCATATAGTAAGTCTGTAGTGCACTTAAAGATGAAACAGACTAGAGTTAAATAGACAGTGGAACACTTATTTTCATCCAGTTGTGAATGAGATTATATTTTGGTTGAAACACAAAGAAAAACATTCTTCCTGAGGCAAACAGTAAAGCTGGGTGAATTTTTTTTAAACAAATAGTTTATTTGCAGATAATATGGTTTCAGGGAGTGTCCTTTATAATCTTTAGCCCATTTACTTGGGATCTGGCAGACCCTGGTTTGACTCCAACTGTACAGCAGGGACTTGAACTGAAATCTTCTCTTTTCCAGGGGAATTCCTAGCTATCAACCTACCAGCTATTTTTGGGATAAGGTGTAGTATTCAGTCTCTCCTGTTGAAGCTGTTCCTTCTGAAATAAATATTTGAATACATTGCTTGGGCCAAAGAGAGAGAGAGAATTACTATAGAGCCCGATGATTAAAGCACTCACCTAGGAGGTAAGAGATGTGGATCCAGATCTTTCTTTTGAACCATACTAAGAAAAGATTTGAATCCACATCTCTTGCCTCCCATGTGAGTGCCTTACTCATCAGGTTCTATAGTAATTCTCTCTCTTTGGCCCACAGAATATGATTCAGTCACTAGAAAGGGAAAGACTTTCTATACTGAGGCCTGAGAGAGAGCACTGTGTAAACTTAGAAACTTGTGTCTCTCACCAACACCAACCTTGTCTCTTTATACTTCTAATCATCATTTCTGCAAGTCAGACTCTTCTCAATATTGAAGACAGTTTGGCGTACTGTCACTTAAAAACAAAATAAGTCAAGAATTATTGGACAGTGCAAACTGAGGAAGAGTACAGTTTGTCTGGAGTTTGTCTCTTCCTCTTCTAGTAAAGAAATTTTAGAAACCATTAAAATACACTCTGTCTCCCATGCTTCTTTCTTCAACACCCCTATCTACATTCTCACACATGCTATCAATCACTCCACATCCATCTTAATAGAGTCAAACTTCACTCTCCTGCCTTTCAGCACCATGCATAGTCTACATATTCCTGTAGGTCATCAACTTTCCTAACTATCTTAGAGCTCAGAACCTTTAGCTCAACTGCATTTAATCGTGCAACAATCATAGTCAACAAAGTCAAAATCAGTCATAATCAGTTACTTTGCTTCTTTTTTATTTGAAAATTTGAAATCATTATTCATTATTTGAAATCAGTGAAGAAATGATACCAAACTCTCATAGGATTTTAAACAATCAATGTGATGATACTTTGCTAGATCCAGAGCAGCATCCTGGCAAAAGGGACTTTTTTGGTCCCTTCTGCAATATCTCTTAATTGACAGCAATATTAAGTATACCGTTGTACCTGAAAGTATATCAGGTGCTTTAAGTCTCGGATGTAATCTGGCATTCTATTAACTGTACTAGAATATACTGTGTTACTGAAATACAAATGAGAACAACCTAGCAAGGAATATGGACAGACTGCTAGAGAGAGAATCTAAATTAGTTAGAGAAAAGTAGAAAATGGTGCAAATGTATTTATTTTTGCTTGTGATGTCATTAGAATGTGACTACTGATTCATATGATGATCTGCAAATGTAATTCCATTATCTAAGTTACAGGAGAAAACTCATCCAAAGCTAATACAGACTCTGCTTACTAGAAAAGATGCACTATTCCCAGACAGACATGTTTTTAGAGGAGAGCAAATCCTGTTGAAAACAAATATCAGGTGCAGAGGCACCAGCCTGATCCCAAGATATTTCCATTACTTGCTATAAAAATAAAGTTTATAGGTCCAGAACAATCTTGTCTTTCTTCTTTACAAAAGAAGCAGCTATCTGGTTGTTAACACCTTCCGTGAGTTGTTTGGGCCACCCAGATGAAATGGCCACAAATCAAAATGGAACTCACATTATGCTGTTAAACACTCCCAAAAGATAAGAGTAACAGGCCTGTTACATCAATTATCTCTCCAGTAACAGACAGCAGTTGTGATTCACAATATCATGTTCCTCTGACAGTTAGTGGCTGTAGTGCTAAAATAGAACTGGTCATGGGGCAAAGTGTGTTGAAATTTTAGAAAAATACAGGAATCTGCCTGCATACTGGACATATAAAACAAAGGAAACTAGACTCAGCGATCTGGATGTGAACACATGAGAACATCCATCCATAAATACATGTGCATTACAATACTAAGGATGCTTCTGAGCTGCTTTGTCAGGATGAACTGGAATCTCCATTATCTTGCTTTGGCTCCGTCTGGTATCTTGGCATAGCAAATTCACTTTGCCAGCCTTGGTGGTATATATCTATTACAGGTGGGCAGGCAAAACTGCTGAATCATTTTCTGTGACATTTTGTACAATCTGTTACCCCTCAAATTGTTTTGCATGGGTTTGTAGTCTCAGCATGGGGGGGGGGGTCTATAAAATGGAAAGACCTCAAGACTTTTCCCAGTGGATCATATGAATATTTTTAAAAAGCTCTTTTTAAAAAAAATGTTATGTTAAATTCAGATCATTATGTTCACCAGAGATGAAATCCAAAAATGTACAGCTTGGAGATGTCCAGAGCCACATACAAGTACAGTAAGTATCATTACTCTCCCATCCTCACATTTGGCCAGGGTTTGCCATAGATCCACTTTTACTGGCTTTTCAAAGGTGTCGCAGAGTCTTCTGAGGAAAAAATAAACAAACAGAAGCGTGATCCTGTCCCTTGTCTCTACAACTGCAATAGCTTCCTCTCACAACTAGGACATGGTGAATGACAGACTTTTCAGTTAATTGACAGTTCAAAAGAAAATTGGTTTGGGTCAAACTGAATTCCAAAATTGTGAAACATTTTGCTTTGGGTCAAAAAAATCAACTCAAAACAGATTGGAGGAGGACAGTTTTCTTTGTAACTTTTAGCTCAGTAGTTAAGGCATGCATTTGGCATGTGGAAGACTGTCTGCCTGATGAGAAGAGATTTGCACTTGGATCTTCCACGTTGCAGGAGAGTGCCCTGATGTGAGTCTCCCTCCATCTTTCCTATAAAGTTGTTCCACCTTGTATAAATTATTATAGTCAATGGAGGAGGGACTTGAACTGTGATCTCCCACCGCCCAGCAGAGTGCCCTTACAACCAGCTATAGATTCATTCTCTTTCTGGCCCATTGTCATTGATTGTGGCAATTCATAATCATTCATAATGGCAATAAATAGTCATCTTCTTCCTCCTCCTCCTCCTTCCTCACATCTGAATCCCTAAAAATATTTATTTGTCAATTCTGTGAATAGTTTGGGGTCAACCAATACTGCATTTTTCAGCGAATAAACTGTCTCAAAAATTTCACCTATCTCTGTTTACTGGATGCCAAGGGTTTATTACCAGCATCCAGGCTACGCAAGCACCGAGTATAGGGTTTGGTAGTGGGTTCAAACTGCAGTGATACTTTTCACCCTTCTCAGTAGTGCCAAAAGCTTGGCTGGGTATTGGTAATGATTTTCTAGGACTCCTATGTGCAATGTATGTAGTACTGCCACTTTGCCTCTACCTCAGAAGCATTTACTCCAAAACACCACACTAGATTAAAGGAGATCCCCTCCACTGAACCCTGCTGCTCTCCCATGCCATAACATTTTTAATCATGTACAGCTCAATGTTTGGGCTTTATGTGCGTGCTGAGAGCTGAGGTATTCGGTGTTTTGATATCAACATAACCAGTGCATGACATAGTGAATGTGTGGCACATTTCGGGTTACTGATGAAGGGGGAAAAAAATCCTATATCCGTGAGTTCTACTTTGACTTTTGTACATGCTGTGTATTTTGTAGTGCTGCTGATACTATCCTTTGATGCCTTTGAGAGGCAGCCAAGGAAACAGCTGGAATTGCCACTCTTCTAGCTACTTGCTGTGGCCTCTGTTCTTCCAGCAATAACTTCTGTGCCTATCCAATACTGTGTACATGAGAAATAACAAATCTTTCATAGATTCACAGATTCTAAGGCCAGAAAGGACCATTGTGGTCATCTAATCTGACCTGTATAGCATAGGCCATAGAACTTCCTCAATATAAATCCTAGAGCAGATTTTTTAGAAAAAACATTTAATCTTGATGTAAAAATGTAGCGATGGAGAACCTTGGTAAATTGTTGCAATGGTTAATTACTCTCTCAATTAAAATTTTATGCCTTATTGCCAATCTGAATTTATCTAGCTTCAACTTCCAGCCATTGTATCATGTTATACCTTTCTCTACTGGATTGAAAAGCCCATTATTAAATATTTATTCCCCATGTATGTACTTATAGATTGCAGTCAAGACACCCCTTGACCTTCTCTTTGGTAAGCTAATTAGATTGAGCTCTTTGAGTCTATCAGTCAAAGGCATGTTTTCTAAACCTTTGATCATTCTTGTGGCTCTTCTCTGAACTTCCTCCAATTTACAAACAAATCAGTAATAAATTATGAACTCTCCACATTTCAAAAGCCTATGAGGAACTCATTGAACTCATCTTTAGACTCGAGATATTTGGTGATCTGTCTTGAAGCCCCAGTTCCTGGAATCATGTAATTACATAAGAATCTCAGCTTTCATTTAGGAGGGAAAAAGTAAGTTTTTAGCCATTATGGTTACATAGAAAACTTGAAAGCATAACCCAAGTTTGATCTAAAGGTCCAGAAACCAGAAGGCAAATAAGAAAAATGCAAAATAAATCTTTTAAAAATCTCATTGTTAAAACCAATTTTATGATGTCCCTGACTCATGATTTGTGAATGTTTGAGATTGGTAATAATTCTGATGTAATCCTCAAAATATTAATCCACAGTAAAATTATTCAGTAGCTATTGCATTCTTTATCAGCTCATTTGCAAGATCTAATGCTTAATTTGTAATTCGATATTGTAACCCATAACTAGCTTGCTTCTACTTCTGTATATATTAATAGGATGGGAAACACTTTGTAATACTTTCATACAAAAGCAAATAGTTTAATGCTAAATTATTCTAATCATGCAGAGGAATGAAATAATAATACACTGACATTGCTTGGTATTCTTTGAAACATATTGCAATCTTCTCAATTGCAATGAAAATCTTCCAGACATTAAAGATGTAATGTCACCATCTTGCTAGCACTGAATTATTCTTTGCCAAATTATGACTGTCGCTATCAAAATGACAGCTTTGGCCAGTCCCTGAGGCCTCATTCACACTCTTTCTAATTCGCAGGCTCCCCTTTGTGCTCCTATGTAGCCGTGGTAACATTTCTTTTAAAAGACAACTTGACACTGTAAATTTGGCTTGGAGCCTGCTACAGTAGGGTTTCTTTGCATCCATCCTCACTTGTCAGCATGGTTCTTACCCTCCAAATTCCAAATCTCAACAATGTACGTAGCCTCATAAATCACACATCAGTGTTTCAAGTCATGGTAATTATAGTTGTATATAAAGCACAAGCTCTTATAGGCTGTATTAAATAAAAGATAGCAGCATAATTTTTCATGAAAAAAAACATATAAACTTCCTATCAGTTTTTCTGGTCTGCATAACACTAGACAGCTGTGTGACTCTCCACTTTCAATGTGATTTTGAAGGCAGGCTCTGGAAAGCTGATAACATATTTCATGACCTTTGTGACTGGAAGCAGTTTCCCTGATTGAAGACATATAAGTTCAGCTAACTTTGAGTGTGTTGTAAATATTTATCTGGCAGTCTGACATATAAAGTTGTTCAGAAATTACAAAGTACATTCCTGTCTTTCATGTAGAACTACCTCATTTTTTTTCAGTACTCTTATGGGTGATATTATGTAAAGTAACTTCTATAAGTGACTTATCATTGCTTGTTAAAGTTCTCACACTCAGTTGTAGGGTAGGTTTTTTAGGATGGTAGTTCTGGAGTTGTCACTTTCCTACCTTTTTAAAAAAAAAAAAAAAAAAAAAAAAAAAAAAAAGAGAAATTTAAGACTGCTTCAGATGTGTCACAAGAAATCTACTTAGCACTGAGGAAAAAATCACCAGTGCATTTAATTTTAAATTTGTTTTTGTAGCACTTTATTCTACACTGATGCTCCAGATGCTTTCCATTCCTGAGCAAATCTTAGGATTTGAGGAGTTCTGTTATCATTGGCTCCTTTGCCTTTCAAATAATTTGTAAGTAAGCAACTGCTCCTGGGGCAGCATTCTTCCTCAGTGGGTTTTCAGAAAAAGCAGTTTCTTTCAACTTCAGGTCTTTTTCTCTCTTTCAGGTTTTTACTTATTTTTAACGTGAGTTTGGTGCTCCTGAATGGTGCTGGGTTGATAGTCTTAAAGTTTAAAGTTCTCCATTTACTGATAGAACAAGTTCAACATAGATAGCAAGAGAAAGCTTCCATGCTAATGTCTGAAACTTGATTTGGAAGGACTATTTTCAAGCAGAGAGGGTAGTTCACTCTCTGAGTCTACTCAGTGCCAGGCCTCTGAACCTGTTCAAAGGTACCATTTGGAAGTAGTTTGTGACATGTGGATAGGTGTCCTCTAGGAACTGGGCTAACACCTCAACTCATCTCACATGGACAAAATGTCACTGCTAATCATATGCATTGAATATCAGAATGAATAGCACAACAGCTAACAAGTGGGCTGGATGTGTGAAAGGCTTTGACTCCATATTTCATAACTTGGCTTGGAAGGATTAGATTTTTATTGGTAAGTGTCAGTAAACAGCAGTTTCACTGTATATACACAAACCAAGGAAAAATGTTTTCATCAATACTAATCACAATTTACAGATAGGCCAAGTAAGAAAAAAATGCTGCTTGAGAACTTTTTCAAGTTTCATTTAAGGATATTTACTTTGTACCTTTTGACATGTGATGTTGACAATTTGTGTTTTAATGTTTATAAAGCTTTACCTTTTTTACTCTCATTAACTGACATTAAATATTTACTCTCTGACTCCCCCCCCCAATGTCCTGCAACTGAAAGTTTTAATGGATAAAAATGGGGGGGGGGGGGGAATGCTTAAACCCATAACTTTGTAGAACTGTGAAAATAAATAGAAAAATGCTTAAAAATAAACATTTTTATTATCCATTGAAATTATATATAAATTGAATTCTGCCAAGCCTGTTCATGATGGGTTGAAATAATTTTTTTCAGTCCCACTTGAAATAATAATTTCTCAAAATAATATTTTTTAAATTGGTCTATAAAGTCAAATTCAGTGACTGGGACATGGACGGTCAGCTTTAGGGGTCAGAGCAGGGGGTCAAAATCAGACCTCGTCAGGTACCAAGCCGAAGGTCAGAGCCAGAGTTGAAGTCAGGTGCTAGGTCAGGAGTCAGAGCCGCACCAGGGGTAAGGTGAGGAGCAGGGGCCTAGAGTAGAACAGGACAGCAGAAACTGGGAATAGACAGAGGTCTGAAATGGGGAGACAGGAGTCAGGAGCAGGCAAAGAAGTAGGAACGAGGAGCCAGGCAGGAATGCAGAGCTCAGGAGTTGGGTAAGCAGGAGGGGTCTGTATTAGCAGGTCGCCAAGGATTCCTCTAGTTCTCAGGTTCTCAAACTGAGGGGTGGGCCCAAACTGTGGGGGTGCAGAATGTATTCTGGGGGGAGGTGCGTGAGCGGCTTTGGTAAAAAAACCAATTACTGCACACATTTTATCCAGAGCAAGGAATGATTACCAAAGTTGATTCCTTCAGCCCTATCAGATCCTCAGATGGTGCTATGCATTTTGATGAGTTTGTTTAAGATTGCATAGCATTATGCAAAGTCGTTGTCATCTGTATGTTAATCTGTTTGCTACAATGTGGTGTGCACATTTAATTGTAAGCATTGATCACAATAGCAGTTTTGCTTTTGCTCTTATTACAATGGATCGTTGGCTCTGTTTGAATCAATGCATTACTGTTTTTAATATTTAGTGAGAGTTGCATGTTGGGTTTTTTTATCAGTATACGTACTTGTGTGACGTGTGGGGCAGAGGCCATAAACTATTACAGATACAAAAGAAGGGGGGTACAATCAAATAAGTTTGCGAACCACTACTCTAGTTGTTCAGGCAACTTTCTGTTGTTACTTCCTGATGAATATGGAGCTCCTCAGCCATTCAGGGGGCTGAATGTTTGCCTCAATTAGGAGTTTTGTGGCTGGGGCCCTCTGTGAACTAGCCCTCCCCTGGTTACTCAGGTGAGCTGTTGAGTGGTAGTCATGGCCTGAGTGCTGTCTGGGGACACATGGGCCCAGGATCGAGACCTTTGATTCCTCACAATATTCTTACAATAGGCAGTGAGTAAAACCCCATTTCCCACTGAATTAAAAGCATGAATACTTCTCAGATCTTGACAGGAAAATATAAAATTTACTGGAAAAGTTAGGAGACAGTATCGACATCAACATGTACAACACCTGTCTCTCTTTCAACATAATAATAAATCTCAACTTTAATTAAATTAGTTGTCTCAAACTAGAGAAACCTGATGAAAGAGTACAGCATGAGCAAATCATCAAAAACAAAGCCAACAATTCTGTAGAGCAGGATCACGTGTCTATCATTTCAAGGTTACAACCAGTTTAGATTTGGCCAAATATCTCCTGAAGAGTTTGTTGCTTAACTGTGAGTTACCTTTCTAAAGAAAGAAGACCAGTCTAATAGCAATTCAATGTGCTATTAAATGAGGATTCTCCTTTGGTCATTTGCTGTCAATTTCTCAGAGACTGGAAGGGCAATGGAAATAGAGTATTTATCCCTTGGCTGGGTGTGAGGAAGCACTTTGCACTGCTGTTTGGTGATTCTCTTGGATGATCTATGATGGTCACTGACAGGTTTTGAAGAGAGTTGCACCTGTCTCTTTCCATCCAAGGGAAGGATCTCCTGGTACATGACCATTCAGGAAGAAAAAAGTGAAAAAATAGAAAAGAATTTGAAATGATGAGACAGAAATGGGAAAAGCAATCATGGATGATAAAAGGACCTAGTTGAGGAGAAAAATAAGAGCAGCTCAAAGCTTACCATGAGTATCTCCACAATTTTTAAATAAAGGGTCTGTGTATTATGATGTGGGGATGGTACATTGATGGTACATGGTAAGCAAACAGATTTCTGATTCAAGATTTCAGTGAGAATATATAAGGAAGAATGAAAAAAAGATTTTAAAATTCTAAAAGCCACATTGACCCTGTGTCCTCTTAACAACACAAAGCAAAAACAAAGCAAAAAAAGATGGTGCTCAGAAAGTATCATGATCTTCTGGATGTAATGGTGTGTTATGCAAGGGAGTCATTACATGTTCTATTCTGAGTCCATCTCTCTAGACTATACTGTTTTAATGTATCAACACCCTGAGCTAGTAGAACTATGGATGACCTCCTTCAATGGCAAGGCTCCGTGAAAACCTTCATGATGCTTTACAGGGGTAGGAGCAGTGCACATCCAGACTTTATATTGAGAAATGCCCCTGCAAACAATTTTATCGGTTTTCAACCATTTTGGACATACCCAAAGGGAACCTTAAAACAACATGTGCACAAACACCTGTATATATAACAGTCTCTGACAATTTAATAGACATAGCTATTGAGAGAATGTCAGGTTCAATAAAGAGTTCAGCTATCTTCACTATTGTCCATGTGATCTTAGACTTTTTGGGGGATAGTCTGGTTATTTTCAGCCCTGATGCAGTCATGTTTTGGTGATCACATTTTTTATTATTATTATTATAATCATCATCTTTATGCTTGTAATGAGGATAAAACAATTTCTACAACTAAAAATAAAAACACATTTTTCTAATAATATTAAAATGTATGACACTTTAAGACTCAATTCAATAAGGTATGGAAGCATATAACTGCAAGAACATGAGCAGTCTCACAGAAGTCAATGGGACTGCTCAGACACATGCAATATTATGCAAATATTTGAGTACCTCACTGAATCAGGGCCTTAATGTTTTCTCAGTAGTGTATTATAATCAGGTAGTACATTAGCAGTATGGACAGTGGTTAATCATTTAGGCCCTGATCCTGCAAAGTGAACCATACAGGCTGATCCCTTCACCCCTTTGGTTCTTTCTGCAGAATCAGGGCCTGTGTGTTGAATGTTGTTACTGTTCCTACCAGAGAACTGCTTTCTGTTTGTAGTCTACATGTGTTTGCGGAAATTCTAAAAATAACCCCCCACATACACCTCACAAAGCTCTCATGTGACCAGATGAAGATATGGAATCATATTTGCAAGAATGTAGAATCTGCTTTGTATTGTACTGTATGGCCCAATAATAGACGTCCCACAGGAAAAATGAACAAAATGAGTGTATTTCAGTGGTTTCAATATTGATGACAATTTAAGCATCGTTCAGTAACATAGACATCATCAGAGTAGATAAAACATGAACTGCTTTAATCAGAAATTCTTTGTTTTGATTTTATTTCCAAAACCATTGCACATAATTAAAGGTGTGTGTGTGCCATGAAGGAAAGTATGGCCTGTAGGTAAAATCACAGGATTTGAAATCAGACGATGTGCCTCCTATTCTTGGATGTTTCACTGAGTTGTTATATAATCTTGGACAAGTCACTTAATTTCTCTATGCCTCTCATTACCCGTTTGGCATAATGATATCTCAGTCTTTCACAAGGATGTTGGGGTATGTTAAGCAATGTTTGTAAAGGGTTTTGCACATTTCAGCTGGAAAGTGAAAAAGCTTTGTCTTAAGATATAGAGCAATAACTCTTTGGCTAAACTATTTGACCTAATGTGGGAGCAGATTACCCATATCTGCATACTGTGGATTCATACACCTTCCTCTGAAACACCTGGTGCTGGCCACTAACAGAGAGAGGATCTGAGATTAGACAGACTTCATGTCTGATCCCACATGACAATTCCTATGTTCCTAAAAACAGTTTTTTATATTGGGGAAGGTTAATGCAATAAACTAAGATTTTCTGGGCCAGATTTTCCATGACCACTTTTGATTACATTGTAGTTATACTGGCATACAGTTGATATAACAATGGAGAATCTTACCCCCTTCTATATTTTATTCACAATAGTCCTAATGTTCCAGCTTAATTGCTTGGCTGTAGCCTAATATACTAATTCTGTCCAATAAACATGCACCTTTTGTACTATTGAATGTGCCTGGTATTACCTTGAAATTATATTGATTTAGCCAAGTAAATGGCCATTGAAGAACAAATATTTTACCTGATCATGTTTAATTAGCAAATTTGTGTGTGAAGTTACCATTATCATCTGAGCCTTGTTATAGGATTCATTATAGGAAGAACAATAGAACTGTGAAACATTTCTGTCCTGTTCGTTAGATACACAAACATCCCACAAAATCTTTTCATCTTGACTACTGGAAATGCTTTCCATCCTTTGGCTTGCACTCTACTATAAGTGTTATCCTTCTGGGATCATCTTTTGCCAAAATAGGTAGTTCCATTTATCACTATTTATCATGGAAAACCCTTTTAATGGCAATCATTTTAATCTAACATTGTTTAAATTCTCATTGTTGTGATAGTCTTTGAGATTTACAATTACACATAATTTTTGTCTGTATGTCTCGTTTTAAATCCCAGTTTTTTAAATTGGAACTTGCTTCACTTATTATTGTTTTTCAACTTTCTAACCATATTTAAGCAGTCTTGTCACCTGTATAATTTTGGTAGCATAAGGTACTCTGTTGGCTGGGACATCCTTCTCTTTCCATTAAAAAACTATTAAATTGTACAGGCAAGGCAACAGATTGACAGTTTTGGTGTAAAGTTTTTCTTTAACTGCATGTTTCATTTTAATAATGTCACTGTCATTGTCACTAACAAAGCTTGTAATAGTGTAATAAAGAGAAGGATAGAAAATTGTGTTTTACAGCAATAGCAGAACCCAACAGTCGTATTATCAGTACATAGTAATTTGTTTTGCTATAGCAGTCATCACTTCCAGATTTGCTTTGTGACAAACAGGTTTTATGGGAAAACTGCTGAAAAAATTATCCCCAACTATCCATAATATTGGAATATTGAAGCATCTTTATATCAGAAACATCAGAGTGCAAAATTCACCCTTGAAACTATGGTGCTGTTGATAAACCATGTGATCTAGCAGTTTATAACATCAGTAGCACTCCAAGTACATTGTAACCTTCTAGTTGCCCAGGGAGGCTATGTCATCTTATGTAACAAATATATCCAATGCCGAATGCGGTG
This sequence comes from Emydura macquarii macquarii, assembly GCF_026122565.2. Lineage (NCBI taxonomy): Eukaryota > Metazoa > Chordata > Testudines > Chelidae > Emydura > Emydura macquarii. The sequence continues at coordinate 11,563,519 of NW_027130520.1, read as the reverse complement.
ATTTATTCACACCACTCATTGTCAAAGATATATACTGTACATATCAATTTACAGTACTTACTTTTGGCCAAATACTAAAATTCCTACTTAGTTCTTATTCAGCCAAACTCGTACTGACTTAAATGGGGTTTGCCTGATAAAACTAAGTAAGGACTTCAGGATTTGGCCTTATGTTACATGTTCTGTGAATCCTATATATCTTTTTATCTTTTCTTTTTAAGTCAGCTATGCAGCTTCATTTTTTTTTTTTAAAGGCAAATCTCTACGGGGTTTAGGATCACATCAAAATGCAGTATATCATGGGTCTGGTCCTAATCCAATTGGAACAAATGTGAGCCTTTGACTTCAGTGCAAGTAGGATCTGTCCCTAATGTAAACTGTCCACATGGATGCTTAGCCCAGCCAAATCTCCAAACCAATTAAATATGCCCATTGCTAGTAATATATAACTACAAATCCTGGCATGAAATATTATACTGATCAGCTCTTTTTAAGCTGATCTCCATTTTAAGCTTCCTATTTCAGATGCTTATTACAAAAGACAACAAAGCATGCAAAGCAACCTAAAAACAATTGTAACCAGAACAGTGCTCCAAACTGGCCACGGTAGTTATATGTGGTTACTCCACAGCCATGCTTCTCAGAATGGCCAATATCGGCTTTTTGCCAGGCATAAACTCCCACACCCCTGCCCCTTTACATAATATTACTGACTCCTGCCACACCCTCCCTCCAAATATATACACTTACTCTTGGTCACAGTTATTATACCCATTTTGAATTAATGTGAATGTGAAGTTCATCCTAGAGCTGTGAACTGGCCTGGATTTTTCCCCGAAGACAAACAAATTTAGAAGGTTTTGGCTGTGAGAGGACTGTGAATAACCAATGGTCTTTAGGTGAAAGCAGTGATTGGTGTGTATTTACTTTGGTTTCCATTTTCAAGGCTAACTGTGCAAGGAAAAGGGCTTGAAACATATTTTGATTCATTTTTTAGAAAATGAAAACTGAGGTTCTCTTCTACAATAATATGTCTCCCAAGTTAGAAAGAGGACTGTAGAATCAGACTTTGTGGCCCATAATGTCTGGATCTGTTGGTTCTGGCAAAAATACCTTCGAGGGTTAACAAAGGCTAAAATTTTAACTTGCACTGAATAAGAAAAATAGCCTATTATTTCTATAAACAATCCTTAACAGTCCCTCTGCAGCTGTCTCGGTGAAACTTAACAGGATAAGAAATGGGTTTTGATTGCTGTTAAAGATTAGATGAAAATATATTGAGGAGTCTCTTCTGAAATCAGAGACTGATTCATTTTATTTTGAATTATAAACAGTGCTGAATTATACATTACTGCACAGTTCCCAGAGGATTTAGTAAAACTCCTTATGATATTTAGATGTGTCTGACAAAGATCTAAGGTGCATAAAGGGTCTTTTCTTTCTTTTTAAAAAAATGTTTAAAGCTGGGGGCATCTGCCTTGAAGATTTAAGTGTGAAGTTCTGGGATGTTTCTTTATTTGCCAGAATATAATGATCTACAATTTTTAGTGCTACTGTGCTGTTGTGTTTGAGACAGAATAAAAATATTGCTTTCCTTATATTTGATGTATTTTTTACATTTTACATGAGTCTGTGCATGTGCACGTGGGGGTTGAATTAGTGAGGACTCAGAAGTTGGCATGAAAGGAGAGAAACAGCATAGCAAAAAGCTAACCCTGTAATTAGCAGAACTTATCGTTCCTGTCGACAGCTCTTCTCCCAAGATCCAAATAGGTAATGTTTGGATAAATGTTTGGTACATGATTAACCTGCTTTCAGATAGAGAGCAGTGAGATTGCCAATGTTTGGGGAATGTTGCTTCAAGTGGTTGTTGTGTTTTATTTCTTAAAGTTTAACTGTCTTACTGAAATAAATATATGATACACTGTGACACTTCATCTGTGAATCTGGCTTTGTCTGGAATGTTTCCCAGCACTTATTAGAAACAAGATATTTTTTTTTAAATGTTAAGGGATTCCTTCTCATTAAACAGCTCTAAATATTGGAAATATATTCATTAAATGGCTGTATGTCATGATGTCTCGTTATTATCTAACAGATGGTTTAGTGAAAATCTGGTGCATTGCTTTTACATCAAATCAAATTATAAGCCAGAGGCCCAACAGGCAATGAAAATTAGGTCTGGAGAGGTCATCTGAGTATGTGCTCTTCTAATTAGATTGATGTTGAGATAATCTAATGTTGAGGTGGCCAAGCCATTATGACATGTGGGCCCATGCAACCATTGCACTGGGGTTCAGAACTGGCTTCGCTCTCTGGCTGATACAGTGGAACCTCTTTAATCTGCACTGGAGACAGGAAGAACCACTGCACATTGCCACATTTTGTGGTTTGGAAAACATGGGAAAAATGTAGTTTAGAAACCTTCCACAAATACTGTATCCAGGCCCACTGACAGCAATTCCGGGCCCCAGGGCAGAACAGTCAATAGCCCGCCTAGAAAGGGATGGCTTTGGTGCTGAGTGGATTTCTGCTGGATGTTTTTGCTGATTTATTATATGCCATGCAGGTTCCCAGGTGGCTGAGATGGTGGCATCTGCTACAGCTTCCTGGTCCCTTGGATTCTCCAGGGCAATTACTGATGACTCCGGGAAACTGAGTAGCAGATACCACCTCCTCAGCCAATCAGGAACCTGCAAGGTGCATAATAAATAAGCTCAGCTCAAGGGAGGGGCGGAAAGTGCAAGCAGGAGGTCCTGGGGGCAACGGATGTGTGGAGGAGCGGCAGATACATACCTATCCTCCCATCCACCTGGACCCTTTTAAATTGCCGGGCCCCAGGCAATTGCCCCCCTGTCGACAGGCCTAACTATATCATGGAAATGATGATGCTTCCCAGGGTTGTGAGCCACCTAATTACCGCCTGCTTTTAGCATAAGGAAGCCTGGTCTGTGCCTGCCAGCCGGGGTCTGCTCCCTGACTCCACCAGCCACAGAGCACACAAGCAGTCCCCTTCTCAGCCTACACAGGCTCTGCTGTCCCACGGCTGGTTAGAGATAGGCCTTCTCCAACCCCCAAAACCTCTGAGCATCCCCCTGGGGTGCCCAGCCCCTGTTCCACTGGACACCCTCAGTATTTATAGATGTGCTGTTTCCAAAGAAACAGTGCACACCAGCTTACCAGTTACACCTTAGAACACAACTCTGCTTACAACACAGCACTTGGATATGTTTATAGTGAAAATAAGTGAAAGTGTATTTAACAAAGTATAGGAATTTGAATAATAGCAAGTCAAAGGATTGGAAACAAATGGTTACATAGCCCGACGCTCTCAACTTGTCTCCTCAATAAAAGATCCTGGGGGTGTCTTTGCATTCTTGTGATATACCAGACTAATTCTTTGCTCTTAGTCAGAAACAGAACACCATCCTGCTGTCTGTCCCCTCCTGTAGATTTTGTGATCTCTTGTCAACGTCGCAGTCTTAATTAGCTAGTGGCTGCATGTACAAATAGACTTACATTGTAAGAAACACAATGAGCCAGAAAAATGTCTACTACCTCTACTGGAACAGAACATGTTTATCACCTTCAAGTGACCTGTCTTAACTTAGATACCTTAAGAACATAGCTTTCAGTATACAGTAGAACCTCAGAATTACAAACACCAGAGTTATGAACTAATTGATCAACAACACCACTCACTTCAAATTGAAAGTACACAGCCAGGCAGCAGCAGAGACCAAATAAAAAAGTAAATACAGTACAGTACTATTGTAGGAAGGCGCAGTGGCCTTCCTCTGAGCCAGGGCCCGAGGAAGGGCCACAAGCACCTGATCAGATCCTAGACAGGCCAGCAGCACAGTCTGCCTGTCAACCAGACAGCTGGCCACCGATAGGTCCTGCCAGACGGCCAACCTGGCAGCAGGGGTGTGGAGCCTCAGGGAGGACGGCAGCCATAAAAAGCAGGCCCTGTAGCTCAGAAGGAAGAAGGCTGCCGCCGGAGGCAGACGTACTGTCTCGCCGGCTGCAGCGAAGGGCCGAACCACGCCAGGCCTCTGCCCCAGGTAACCCTCTCCCGGCCTTGAGGCTCCAGGAACGACCCTGGCGGCCCGCCTCTAAGGCCTGGATCGGGCCTCCGGGCCCACTTGACTGGCCGAGGCCTACAGGCCCGAAGCGCTGGGCCCAGCCTCGGGGCCGCAGCGACAGGGACGAGCCCCCTGAACTGGAGAGCTGGGAGTTCCGCCCAGAAGCTGGTCCAGACTTGAGGAGCTGCCAGACGCCCAACCCCTGGAGGCAGGACCAGACCTGGAGGAGTTGCCAGAGGCTGAACCCTACCCCCAACCCTGCGATCTGGAGGAGCTGCCCATCGCTGAGGAGCTTCCCACTCTACCCCCCGTGGATGAAGAGGGACTGACTGATCTACCCCTGGCGGTGTATCCCGGCAACCCGGAGGAACCGGCGGACGCAGGTACCGGGGAATACGGGGAGGAAGAAGCCCAGGGACAGACAGAGGCGTGGCTGTAATAGGGGTAAGCCCAGTCGGCGTGTTGCGGCGGGAGCCCCGCCGACTGAGTGGCAACGCCTGTGCCACTGCTAGGGCCCTGGGCTGGGACACTGTGGAGTTGGGTGGGCCTGCGTCCCCCTCCCCTTCCCCCGATCCTTGCCAACCCTAAAGAGCGAATAGTGTCTACCGCCCACTTGACTCGAGGTCACTGCTCCTTGCTCACCTGCCCTGCCTGAGGGCCAGGGCGAAAGCCTGCAAACACTAACATTCCCCTTTGATATAGGAAGGCGCAGTGGCCTTCCTCTGAGCCGGGTCCCGAGGAAGGGCCACCAGAACTAGACTGGGCAGGAGCCCATCTTACAACTATATTCAATGTAAACTACTAAAAATAAAGGGAACATTAAACAAAATGACAAGGTAAACTGTTTCTGTGCTTGTATTATTTAAATTAAGATGGTTAAAAGCAACATTATTTCTGTATAGTAAAGTTTCAAAGGTGTATTAAGTCAATATTCGGTTATAAACTTTTGAAAGAACAACCATAATGTTTTGTTCAGAGTTACGAACATTTCAGAGTTACAAACAACCTCCATTCCTGAGGTATTTGTAAGTCTGAGGTTCTTCTGTAGATACATAACTCCTTAAATACATACATCTTGGAATGATTAGGATGACCAGTGCATTACTGGCTGTTGGTAGAGACCTTGTGTCTCATCCTTTGGCACACTATTATGTAGAAAGCAGATCCAGAGGATCCCTGCAAACCCTTCTGCATCCCTTATGGCCTCTGGCAAAGGGCACTAAGGGATTCTTGGGTCGCAGAAACATAGCATAGAACCTCATGAATAGGGGAAAACTTGGGGCAGACTGGCAGAACAGCAAGTGCTGGAGGTGGGGAGATGCACTAGTACTACTGGCCAATTAGAAGTGTCCTCTTTCAAATTATTAATGTCAATGGCAGAGAATGGACAAGGAGGTGCTCCCTTATGGACCTGCAGGGAACATGATATCACCCACACTAGCCCTGGGCCTGCCACTGCCGCAGAATCTCATCAGTCTATGCTTCTGCAAACAGCAAAGAGTAGCTGGTCAGAAATTTTCCTACAAAAGAGAAATTTCATGAAAATTTTCATTATTCCCTCCCCACACACACCATTTTCTTACCAGCTCCACATATTTCATGAGATTCCTTGTGGTTTGCGAGTCCCGGAGTTCAATAGTTCTACATTTCGTTCATTGTAATTAGCCCAAAACACACACATACACAAACTCAGTTATCTGGGTCTATTAATATGTTGCAAAGACATGAGCGATTAGTATCCAGTAACTCCATGTACAGCTGTTAGAGAGGATTCAGGAACATTTCTACAGCATTGTTAAGCTCTGTTTGGGGACATATTTGGACACAGATCGCACTTTCACCCCTCCTGCTTTGGAAAATAATATATATATATATATAATCCTTAAGACTCTCAAAGCACAAGGCTCTCATAAATCCTCATGTTGCTCTTCTTAGGGGGGTGGGATTTGGTAAGAGAGGGTTAAGGAATCATCGCTATGGGCAACCGAGAGGGAGTGAAAGAATAGAAGATAAAGGTGTTGGTGCCCTGACCCAGGTGGCGTGAACAGCGTGGTTAATGCCTGTGGTTGGTGCGTAATGGGGAAGTGCACTGTACCAAACATGCTGCCATCTTTCACGTGCCCATATGCATATTAGGGCCTCCTACTTCCCTGTTGAGTATTTCTGCTCAGCTAAAGAGAGTGCTTGGGAGGTAAAGATCCCTGGGTGTCACACCCCCTCATGGACCGGGGCTGACTCAACACCGAGAGCTACAGCTGAGGCATCATAAATGACAACAGTAGGGCAAGAGTGTAAGACAAATGGTGCCAGCGTGGGAGCTGATGGAATATGTTGTTTGAGCTGACGCACTGATAGGGGACTCTCTGGAGTCCAGTTCCAGATTGCATCGCTGCATAAAATTGTCAGTCAGCAGAGCATAATTGTCAGTCAGCAGAGCATAATCTTGCACAAAACAAAGTTAGTGCTTAATTAACCTGAGAGATGATGGGCGTTCCGATTTGTTCATGGAGCTCTGGAAGCAGAACAATCCAAGTGTGAGGATGAAATCCGCTTCATAAACTGATCCTGAATTATCTCTTCAGTTAGGGTTGCAAATTTGCACTAAGCTGCCGGTTCCTGGAGGCTGGCTACAAACTGGAAGACTGATTCCCGAAGGGGTTGTGCTTGCCACTGAAACTTAGTGCATTCAAGCACAGAATTGGGTGTACGGTGAAAGTGTGCTGCTAGTGCTCTTCCCGCCTGCTGATACAATATGCCGGTCTCTGGAGTGGAGAAGATCTGAAAGATTTTGGTACCTAGTGCATGGAGTAAGAGAGCTCGCTGGCAAATTCAGGTGCCATTTCCAGACCAGCTGCCATCAAGTACACATCAGATGCTGCGATCCAGCTGTTCCATGGCAAGAGTGGGTCCCCTGGTAGCATTAGGAATGGTGCAGGTACAGTCATAAAGAGGGGGAATTGCACAGCATCTGGGGGTACACTTGACATCCTCATTGCTACTGTGGCATTCCAATAACTTAAAGACCATTCAGGTTTAAATGTAAACAAGAACAAACTTTTATTCCATAGGTCCTACCTGCTACGTTTTTCCATGACCGTCCCTGGGCTGCTCCTCTTTCTTTTCCAGGCTCTACTTCCTGATTTTTTAAAGGAGCCATGCTTCATAAGCAGCTGTTCCTAAATACTACACTTCCATTTTGTATAAGTACCTAGACATTCATTGGGCCAGAGAGAGAATCAGCTTGGTGATTAAGACGTTCACCTGGGAGGTAGGAGATGTGGATTCAAATCTTTTCTCTGCCTTATATAGAGACCTCAAGTCCCTGCACTAGAGTGGGGAATCAAACCTGGATCTTCCACATCCCAGGTTAGTGATGTAACCACTGGACTAAAAGTTATAGATAGTAAAGGATGGATAGATGGGGCTCCTCCACCCACACAAAAGTGCTCAGAAAAAGTGACCAAACATTGCTGTGTGGTTCCAAACCACTGGCAAAGTGTGGATTTCAATAGCAGGCAATATTTGCACATAGCACACTGTTGCAGTCATTCCTTCCATTATAAGCTGAATGTATTGGTTGCTTTATCATCTTATTGACACAGTGAGATACTATTACATCACCAAACAAGCTCAGGTGTATAATTTGTTAGTGTGCCCTCTCATCAGAGCAAGAAAACCCTCATAATGTGTCATTCAGATGGCATCCTTCTCTAGGAAGAAATATTTCAACACAAAATAAATACATTCTTTCTTGGTAATATAATTTAAAAGAATGGACACTGCAAAAAGTACTTTTTCCTCCTAAATTCTTTTTAGAGAGCAATACAATCATAAAAGAATATCTGCATTAATAAAATGTATGCACTGTGATTCTCAGGGAAATGCATAACAGACTTTTTTCCCCAATATGCAGCCAGCTGTCCAGACAGATATAGATAATCTAGCAGAATATAACTACAACAGGAAGGAAGGAATATGATTCAAATAAAAGCTAGCAAGTGGATCATGTTAGACGGCTGCAAATAATTTAGCATTATGCCCATATAAAATACGATATATCTCCTGTACCAGAGACTCATTATGTAATTATATTATTTATCATTTGTGTTACAGTAGCACTTAGAGGAAAGCCTCAACCCCTAGTGCTCAGCACATTATAGGCACTTAGTAAAACACAATTCCTGCCCAGAGAGTCTAAAGTGTAAATAATATGATATTGTACATGAGCAGGTGTGACAGCCAAATTTGTCTTCTTCCATCTACACATAGACTGTACTTGTTTCTTTCAGATGCAGTTCTTCCAACTATCATCCATGCCTTTTTCACCTTGAGGATAGGCTATTGCAATGTTCTCTACCTGGGGTTACAGTTTAATCTATTCAGAAACTGCATCTGGCACAGAATTTGGCAGCCTGCTTATTAAGTGGACTCTCTTGCATTGACCAAACTAATCCTGTCCTTTATGATCTGCTCTAGATAGTCCTGGCTCCCCATGACAGCAAATGACCTACTCCCCTGCTTCACCTCATCCTCCAACTTGATTTCCTCATCCATGACTTCTTCGTCGGTGTTGAATCCAGTGTCTGCTGCCTCCTGGCCCAGGGATGTATCCAAGGGCTCTTGCCAGTGGAGGTGGGGTCACTGCTAAGGATGGCTTCCAGCTTGCAGATCTTTGGCTCTGCACCAGAGCAACAGTTTGACTCCCAAACCTTTTGGTATCCCTCCCACAGCTCTTTGATTTTCTCACAGCACTGCAGCATGTACTGTTCATAGCCCTTTTCCACCATTAAATGAGAAATGTAACCACATGTATTGAAGTTCCTTTGGCTGGAGCAGAGCTGGGACTGCACAGCCCCTTCTCCCCAAATGCCAATTAGATTCAGAAGTTCAGGTGTGCTGCAAGTGAGAGAATGTTTGGTGCATGGAGGCGCCATGGTCAACTGGGAAGATGCAGTGTGAGCTCTCCACATGGACCAAGCAGGAAGTAGAATTTCAAAAATTCTTGGACTTTAAACGGGGAAGGGACAGATGGCTGCAGGGCAGCGGAGTTCAAACTCATGGTCAGAGCAGTCACAATGGGCATTGTGGGAGACTTTCTGGAGGCCATTTACTGTGACAGAACCAAGAGCGGTGTCTACACTGATGCTTTGTCGCTGAAAGTTTGCTGCAAAAAGCTTTACGCCTTTCCTTGAGATGGTTTTATTTTGTCGCAAAATCAGGGGAGTTGGGTTAGTTGGGGGGGGGGGGGGGGGGGGGAAGGGGGGGAGAGGATTGCAGTGTGTACACCACCACTGTTTTGGCACAAAAAGCTGACTTTGGTTGACAAAAGTCTCTAGTGTAGACCGGGCCTACATCAAAGTATCCCAGCTAAATACAAGTTTTGAATAGATGGTTTACCATAAGTAGTTATCACATATTTCAAGGGACCATTCAAGGTGAAGTGGCTTGTTAATACCCCTCCAGTCATAGGCAGGAAAGGAAGGGATGAGGGGAAGCAGCTGGGGATGGGAGGTTGTTAGTGGGTGGTTACAGATGGTTGTAATAAGCCATAAATCCAGTCTCTCTTCAGTCCATGATCTTTTAGTGTCTAGCAAAGTTATGAGTTTAAGTTCACAGGCTCATCCTTTGAAAGTGTTATGCAGGTTTCCTTTGAGGCTGAGGACTGATAGGTCAGATATAGAATGATCGCGTTGTGAGAATGTTCACCCACAGGTGAAATGGTGTTTTGTCTTTTATCATTTTCCTGTGTGTTCATTTGAGAGAATAGTGATTATCTGGTTTCACCCACATAGTTGCTATTGGGGCATTTTGTGCACTGGATGTGGCATTATAGGCATGTGTAGGACCCATGGATCTTGCAAGGTGTGTTGTGGGGTAGGGGGTGTTGATCATTGTAGCATTGGAGTTATGTCTGTAAGTTTTGAACCTATTGTTCTGGCAGGGTCTGGTGATGCTTTGAGCTGTCCACAGATAAGGACACACCAACTTAAAATGGCAGAGGAGAGGAGATCAGGTGAATCCAGAGTCCGACCGTCTTTAGGAAATATTGCAAGGCCTCCCTCTTTGAGAAAGCCTTTTCACCATACATGATGCTCAAAATTCAAACACAGCAACACCCAGAAAAAAAAACCATATCCCAAGTAGAGTTTTGACCCAAAATAGGAAGAAGTGACAAAAACTGCATGAAATCCACTCAGCACTTAACTGTTGTAGTTGTTTTTACATGGAAATTGCTCATCTGCTGTGGTGATGGCCAGCAGTATGAAATCTTAAGATAGATAGATAGGTAACACAATTTGTATATGACGGAAAAATATGCAGGTTAGTCAAATCCAGAGAGGACTTCGAGGAACTTCAGATGGACTTTACTAAAGTAGTTAAATGGGCAACACAACGTCCGATGAAATTCAGTGTTGATAAAATAAAAGTGATGCACATGAAGAGAAAAATGTGAACTACTTATACACCTTACAGGGTTCTAAATTAATGGTATCAGTTCAGAAGAGGGCTTGGGCATCACTGTGGACAGCTCGAAGAAGCCCAATGCTTAATGTTCAGCTGCCTGGGGGACGGGGTGTGTGTTTGGAGAGGAACCAAGATATTAGGATTAATAAAAAATAGGATGGAGAATTAGATGGAAAAAGATTGTATTGCCATTATCTAAATTGATGGCATATTCTCATCCAGAATACAGTGTACAGTACTGGTCACCTCAACTCAAAATAATATTGTAGAATTAGGGGACTGTTTAGAGAACAGTGATGAGAATGGTTAGGAAAATAGAAAAATTCTCATAAGGAGAGATGGAAAAGATTGGGATTGTTTGCCTTAGAAATGAGTCAATTAAGAGGGGACATGATAAAAGTATATAAAACAATGAATGGTCTAGAGAAGGTAGATTAGAAGCTTCTCTTCTCCTTGTCTCAAAACGCAAGATCAAAGGGACAATCAATGAAAATGAAAGGCAGAAAATTAAAAAATGATAAAAGTAACTTTTTTCACATAGTGTGTAACTAGACTGCATAACTCACTAACATAGGATATCAGTGATCACAAAAGTGAGGAAGATTAAAAAAGGATTGGACATTTATATGGCTAACTAGAATGTCCAAAATTATAATCGTTAATACTAAATTATTAGTAGCAAAAATACTAAAAATCAAATTATTTTGAGACCTTCATGAGGGGGCAGTTTATCTCACATCTGCCTACTGTGAGTTTTCTGGAACATTTATTTGTTGCTATTCATTCTGAGAGAAAGGACATCACATGTCTGATCCACGATGCAAATTCTTATGTTCCTTTGCCAGGTGTTACTGATTAGAACTTAGTAAATAATTAGTATGATGCACAAGATGCAATAGAATCGGCATCTCCCTCTTAACTGTGTTGGCCAAACATGGAAAACAAAAGTGAAAATAACTGATTACTTATTTTTGTCATTGAAGCCGGGAGATATGACTCTAAAAGATCCGGTACTACCATGATGCACATAGAAAAGCACCAATAATAACAAAGTTGAAGGCTAGTGGAAGACATAGTTAATTTTATGCAATTGCAAAGCCTTATTACACTAATCCTAATCCTCCCTCCTATTATTTGTAATACTCCACAGTCTTAAATTAGCCTCTGAGCCCTTTGAGACAGGAGCAATGTCTTCCTACATCTTCATACATCACTGAGCGATAACTGACCTGACTGGCCACAATATAAATAATAAATTCCCTGAACCATTTTACAAATTCACCCTCCTGACCACACACTAGGATTCCTGTTAGGGAAACCCAAGCCTCCTGGCTCTAGGTCCCCTGGGTCCTCTGTTCAGCTACTGGAGCCCAAACAGAGACTGGCCACTGTCCCAACCTTGGGTTCCCTAGACACACTCTCTGGGCACAGATCTCCTACCTGGCACCCTGCTTCTGAGTGTTGGAACCTGCTCTCCAACTCCCTATCCCCCCTGGACACAGCGCTAACCCTTCTGACTCCCCAAACATAAACACATACCTCACTCAGAACTGCACCCAAGCATCTGGTTTACAGTTTAATGCCCTCAGGGGCATTCAGTAGGTGTGACACAGTCAACCTACACATGCTCTTTGTTCTATCTATCTATCAACTTTATGCTCTTTGTATTTAATCCTGTAAGCACAGGAGAGTACAGACCACACAAAACAATAAACGCAATGTCCCTGACTGGTGGCCTCTTCCCTTTGGAGCTCATCTGTGATCAGGCAGTCTGGCGTCAGGGTCTTTCATCCATTGCCTACCCAGCCTCTGCAGCCACCTCTCTCATCTTAGGCTATATCTACACTTAAACCGCTATAGCGGTACAGCTGCACCACTGTAGCACTTCAGGGCAGCCGTTCCAGAGCTGGGGTGGATAGGGGGATTTCTCTCATCACTGCAGTTAATACACCTCCCCCAGGGGCATTAGATATGCCAATGGAATAACTCTGCTGTCAACCTTGCACGTCTATGCCAGGGGTTAGGTCAGTTTTGTAGCTGCTCTGACTTTACTTTTTAATGTAGACTTGGTCTGACTCTGAAGCAAGATGGCTCTCTGGCTCTCTCTCCCAGTTTTTCCCCCTCCCTGCCCGGAGTCACCTTAGAGACTCCTGCAAGGGTTTCTTGCTTCTTTTGTTTCCCTCCTGGTAACTTTCCATTATTTCCAAAAAATCTTCCCTTCAGACAAGAGAAGGAAGTGTCTTCTTCCAGCTGTAGCTAATCTTATTGTGCCAAGGTATTTTACTTTGAATAGGTTATCCTTGAGTGTTGATCATTTGCCATTGTCTCTGGCCTGGCAGAGATATGACATAACCCTGTTCACTCAGTGTGGATCCACATACATATAGGCTTTCCACAACAACAGTAATTGCATAATACAATTTAATAAAATCATTCACAATTCAGAAGTGATGCAGAGAGAACCCCCAATTTGTCACACAAGTGTTTGGAGAACAAAAACATATCTGAAATAACAATATTGACTTTGTCTCATGTTATTGCATATTAAAAGTGGAACTTCATCTATTGCTAATACAGTGATCAGATAAGAAATTTCCCCTGATCCCAAGTCATATCTGCAGACCCCAATGAGCGGGTAAGAAAAAAGCCAGTCTAAATTATTTTTCACTGTTTAATTGAACTCTGTGCCAAGTCTAGTCATGTAGGTTTCCAGGGGATACAAGTCTGCCAAATTATTCTGAAATGCCTGGTCTGTAAATAATCAAAGTGATGCCTATCCCCAGAATTACATTTTCTCTGTGATTCAAATGGGGTATTTTAATTACCACACACACAATTTTTGTTATATGAAAGCCTCTCATCCTTGCCCACTCTTTGAATTCTCTGTTGACGAGTTCAAAGGAAAAGTGGGATTTCCTAACATATTTGATCTTAAGGAAGTAAATGATTTCAACCCACTAAACCCTTTATCCCACGTTTCAGATATGTATAGTATAAGGCACGAAGTGATTGTGCAACACACTTAGAGGAATTTGATCAAGGGAATGGACAAATTATTCAGTGTTAATGGGTTGGCAATGTCACACTCATTCCCAATTTATGTGAGATCCCCCATTTTAATGGAGCCATCTTAATATTAAATGGAAAACCTGGAATAGCAAGGAAAGCATTTTAAAGTTGAGAAGTTAATCTTTCTCTCCTCTGAGAAATGGAAGCTTTTTCCGGAGACATTATTGGGTGTTTTGCCCTTGCAAATAAAAAAATGTAAAAGCTGAATATAACTTTTGAGACAAGCTCAGGGGTAAATTTTATATGAATTATCCAGTTATTCCTATGAGAAGTTTGTTCAAATTTCAGTATAATACTTGAAGTAAAGAAGCAAAATCTAATTGCTATGAATTTTTAAATGCTATTTTTTACTGGGAGAGGGTGTATAAACCTCGCACTGGTAGTGAAAGGGCTAAGGAACAACTCTGGGCTCAGACAACCCCACCCAACTGAAATTTGGACATAAAAATAACTGGATAATTCATATAAAATTTACCCCAGAGCTTGTCTCAGTTATAGTCAAATTTTATCTTTTTTATGTGAAAGGGCAAAACACCCAACAATGTCCCTGGAAAAAAACTTCCATTTCCCAGAGTAGAGAAAGCTTAATTTCTCAACTTTAAAATGCGTTTCTTGCTACCAGGTGGAGGTGCCTTAAAAAGTGCCTAGACAGCTCAGAAAGGGGCTGACCAGGCATGGGGGAAGGATCTGCCCTTGGAGCTCCTGAGGAAGGACACAGAAGTTACTCCTCTACGAAGACAGGAACTGCTTTGCTAGAACTCAGACTGACTAAAGGCACTGTGTTTGTTCTACATTACCTTGGTTGCATCCTGAAAAGCTTGAACTGTAGGGTGGAGAGGTAGGAAGTGGGCCAGAGATGACTGTATTATGGTGCTCCTGTGTGCATGACCTTGAGTACCCTCACAGGCAGAAGCTCTGGGCTTCCCTACCACAACCTAACCACTGGACACCACCTCCATAAAGTGCTAAACGTTACACTTACTTTGATGCCCAAATATTTACCCTAGCTTGCTCCCACTGTATCCTTATATAGGATATGTAGTGGAAAAGTTGAATACATCTTGCTGTTTTACTAAATGAGCTGATCAAATGTGCCCTTGTTGATTTGTAAGAGAGGTTAAATCATCAGCACAGAAGGAAACTGTATACTTACCAGTTTCACAAAATGGCCAATATATCACACTGAAATTCTACTCAACCTGTTTAGACTAGTAGTGCCTTTGGAAGGCAAATTCTATGAGTAATGTGGGCAGGATTTGGCTCCCAGTGAGTTTATTACCTCAGTGATGAAGTCAGTCATTGCTTTGAAGAAAAGAGGAAGTTTAACTCTTTTATTCCCATGGGTAGAAATAAAAGACATTATTTACTGTAACTGACACTAATGGCTTAATCCCTGTATGGAAGGATCACACTAAAGTCAAGCTTAGGACATGCCTTAAAAACGTATTACTACGCCATATATACAAATCAAAGACTCTTCCCCTTAGACATTTAAAAAAAACCAACATTAAAAAAAAACAACCAAACAGAGTTGCTAACTGGCCATAACATACTTAACTATGTCCCAAGTACTTAAAAGCAAATAAATGAAGAGCTAATGACATTATAAATCTTTCACTGCCCACATCATAAACACCACCATTGTCAGTAAGTGCAAGGAAATGTATATTTAATCACAACACAGCCTTGACTTTTAAGCTTAGATTTTCAAAGGAGCTGAAGTGTGTTAAATGCCCAGTGAGTTTTGGGCACCTCTCTTCTAGAAGCTCCTTTGAAAATCTCAGCCTTCATGTACAATATTTGTAATCGTGATTTCTGATTCAAATGTTTTCTTTTTAAGGAATAATATTGAATGGGAAATACCAGTTAAAGTATTTATCAACCAACAGTAGAAGATTTCGGTAAAGTACCTACAACTGTTGTTTCTTGAGAATAACTTTGTATGTGTTATTTAGTAGGAAAAGCATACAACAATATCAATGTAGGGTACAATTATGAATGCATGTGGACTTGCATTGGATGCTGATCAGTATTTTTCATTATGGTGATCACCTAGTTCTTTATACTTCTGAACAATGATGTTTATTTATTATAGGCCACTTCATGACTGGCCTAGCATAGCTGTGGAGAAAGAGTAACCCCTTCTCCTCTCCACTCCCCCGCGTAGCTGTATTAGGAGGATTGTTGGGGAAAGAGGGGAGAACAGGGTGTGCACGTCAGATGCTTTCCAGGAGTATCCAGGGTTGCGAAGCACCTCATTACCACCTGCATTTAGTGCGAGGAAATGTTATACTCAGAAAAGACTAGCAGGATCTTATTCAGGGGGACCAGGCAATATGCCACATTTATTGTACATATAAGAAAATCAAAAAGCAGTCACATTCACACACACATTCATAAGGTTCTGCAAGCTCGTGTGATATAATTACCAGTCCTTTTATGTGTTGCTCAAGCCAGCCTAGTGACCAACTAAGCTGGGCACGAGGAGGGAGCCAGGCCTCTGTCAGATGTGAAACTGATGCTCCAAGATGACAATTGCAGAATGAGACCCAAAGTTTCCATGTTTTTACCCATCTTTTATACTTGCTGGCTCTCATGTAAGTCTATAGCCTTGCTGTGTCATGCTTGCTCTGGGTTCAATATAGTTGTTAATTACCAGCCAATTGAAAGCATAACTATTTTCTTATTTCTATACTTTCTTTGTTCCTAGGGTGGATCCTTCTGTGGTTTAGGGTCGTTAATTTGCACTTCAGGGTCGTTGATATGTATTCTTCGGCCTTAAGGATTAGGATGGCAGTTGGTGTCTTTATTCCCCTGTTAGAGCAGTTTAGGTTGGTGTATTTTTATGCCCTGCACATACATTCCTCACTCACACAAAGAATTTATCAAAATATTTTTAGGTTCAATAATACAAGTTTCAGGAAAGAGCTTACTTCAAGAAACTAACAAGATGGAGTCCGCTTATGCCACACTAAACAGTACTATACCATTATCATAATAGTAAAGGAAAAATTTCTCTCTACATCCATCTCACTTATACAATAAAACAAGGAGTCTGCATCTGATTTGTTTGCACAGCTCCTGGGGAGGGCTCACAGAAGTTTGGTCTGTGCTTGTCAGGGGTTGCTCATACCCAGCCACCGGCAACATGCCTATGCAGGTTCTCAGCCTATGCAGGGTCCACTGTCCCTGAGCAGGCTAGTGAGAGGCACGCTCAAATCCCTAAGTTGTCTGAGTGTCCCCTGGAAAGTCCAGCCCTTAGTCCGCTGGATACTCACACAAGTCACAGATCCACTACTTCTAAAGGAACAGTAACACACAACTTCCTGGTTACAGCTCAGGACCCCTGTTCTTCTCAACACAAAGCACTTAGATAGGGTTATAGTAAATAAGAAACATTTTCCTTAATGAAGAACAGAGTTTCAAGGAGAAGCAAGTAGAATTAATGGAAACAAATGGTTACATATAAAACAAAACCATAAAATGCTTTCCAGCACGTCAGCTTAACTAACAAGACATTCCCTGTCTCATCAAAGTTAGGTCAGCCAAAGCTTTTTTCCCAGCATACAAGAGCCAGACCAGTTTTGATCCTCCATTCATAAAGCAATCCATCTGGCAGCTTGTCCCCTTGGTGAAGGATAACTGGGTATACCTCTGCAGCTCCAAATGTAATTATAATAATCCATTGTCTTCATTTGTAAACAGGGTAACCTCTGTTGCTTGTTTTTTCCTTTCTAGAATTTCCCCTGGAGACTTTGCAAACATTTGATTAGCATTTTTCTCAGACTGTAAATAGATGTTCATTGTGAGGTATACAATACTCAATCTATATATAGCCAAGATAGACAAGCATCTCCTGCCTGAAAGAAACTTGTTTCTCACCTTACGGTGAGAAGCCCCAAGTCAGAAAATTTACGAATATAATTTTCAGGATATATACATAACTCCTTACATATTATCCATCCATACATTTTGCAATGATTATGCGGGGTATTGTGACACAGGCTTTCAGTACAGACCTTACTTGGCACTCTTTGGCAAGCTAATATGCAGATACCAGATCCCAGGGATCCCTGTAACCCATATGCACCCCTGTGTCCACTGCCAGTTAGCATCCAGAGGTCCCTAGGTTAGAGTGTGCACCGGACACTTACCTCAGGCCAGATGACTGGAGAGGGGATGACAGAGATAGAATTAATTACTCTAGATCACTGCACGTGGTGCTGAACGTGGAAGCAATGCACAAGTCCAGCTTGTGTAGAATTGGGCTCTCCCAATTTCTCAATGGAATGAGCCACAGTGAGTATATTGTCCATGCATTCCAATCCTTCCACTGGCTCCCAGTTCACTTCCATTGCCAGTTCTAAACTTTGGCTTTGATTTTCAAAGCTAGCCACAGGCCAGGATCCAGCTACATCATGGACTGCAACACCATTCAAAACACACCAAGGCACCTTCACCCTACTGAGGACAATACAGCTTGCAAAATCCCAGGACAATGCATGTAAAAACTTGTAGTATTCTTGGTCAAGGATATTTGGCTGTGGAATGAGTCCCAGAGGATGTCAGACTAACCCAGAGCCTGACCACCTTCAGGAGCATATTATAAGAACTTCCTACTTATGAAAGCTGTCCTCTAAAATCAGAATTGTAGGGAAAAGTAAAAGATGGGGAGGAATTATAATAAAAATTATGGACCAGATTTTCAGCAGTTGATCCACTGAAGTCAAGGGAGCTATAACAACTGATACCAGCTAAGCACCTGGCCCGATAAGTGTGTATATCCCATGCAGAACTTCCTATACCAGGGAAAGGAGAAGAGTATAATGCTCTGTGGAAACCACTAAGGATCTTACCTTCCCTGGGATGTGTTTAGATACTGTGATGATGGATGCTGTGGAAACCTTTACACAATGATAGTTAGGGAGACAAAAAACTGTTGGCACTAAAGTCAAAATGTAACTCAAAAACAGGTTTTGATTTTTGTTGTGTGTTTTTTGCTTTGTGGAAATATTCACCTTTTGTTTTTGGATTTATTTGGGCAACAGTCACTCTCCTGAGATTTTGATCAGGCAAGAAACAACCTCTTTCTGTTTTTTTTGGCACTTCTGCTTCTAATCCCATCTGGAACCAGAAAGGAAACCAATGAGGAAAATAAGAAAAACTCTTTTGATTGAACTGGATAAGGATATTTGGCTCAGATCTGTTCTTATTTTATCTACACAGGGTTGCCCATCCATCTTATTACTCTCTTTGAGTAACAGAAGATAATCTATCTTTTTGGTAACTTTTTAATGGTAATTTGTGTGAGTGAAAGGAAATCTATGGAAGGGGATGAACTGTGAAACCCTATCTTGGGTGTAGTCCTATCTCTACGATCTTTGACGTCATCTGAATTGTTGCTAAGGCCTTTCTAGGTGATTAACTAGCTGAGCTCTCCCTTACACAGGGTTGGGTCACACTCATCATTAGCTAAATTTTGCTGCCCCCTAGAGTGGGCCTTTGCATTTTTGGAGGGCCTATGAAGCAATTTTTGTCCCTGTCCCTCCCCAAGTGCACAGATATAACTGGCTCCTATCCACTAGGATTAGGACTGGCCTGAGGACTTGAGGATGGCTTAGCAAGATGATTCCTTGGGATATGCTCCAAATGTAATGTGTGTGAGAGACAGTGAGTGAATATTTAGACCTATAGTTCCCCATGGGCCAGCTCCCCACACTCTCAGCCTACTGAAGAGCAGAAGTGGAGCCTCAGCTGCATATTCCTGTCAGCTTTAGTAGTTGACTTCAATGTGTTCATGGTTATGTTCATGAACAAACCCTGAAATTTCAAGTGATAGCTTACAATTTCAATGCTGTTTTCAATATACTGCATTTACAAATTCATATAGGAAATAACTAGTAAAAATATGTGAGAAAGGAAAAACTAAGATTTTTCGATTCCCTCAAAACATGGTGGGAAGAACATAACTGCAGACTTCATGGGACGCATTAAAGCATGGAAGAAGGCACAAAAATGGGAATGAGAGAGAGAAAATAGGGGGCATTGACGCAAACATCAGTGGCAGAGTGGGGTAGAGGAAGCATGTTAAGAAACTAGACCTGTTTGATGTATGCTTTTGGGGAGAGTTGTGCAGGGTCATAGAGAAAAGAATGAGGAGCTTAAATTTGAGACAGAGGAGCAGATGATTTAATATCTGATTTTTTTTACAAATTTAGCTGAATTTTTTGGTGCTGTTTATAGGGCTAGAAATCTCCCCGAATTTTGTGTGGACCCAGTAATGTTGTGAGAACTTCCTTTCCACACTGTTCTGTTTCCACTCCTGGATGAAAACTAGAAAGTGTAGAGGCACGTGAAAGTAGAATTAAATGCACTTTATAGCGATTGACCCAACTTTGAATGAGGGGCATGACTTGGACTCAGCTTGGTTTTGGGAGAAGGTTCGAGTTTGTTCTTGAACGCCATTGACTGTGCATACATCATAACACATGAAAACAATAAAGTTCCATATGGTAGAATTTTGTTTTATAATTGTTGTCGACCTTTCCTTCAGTTTCCAAAGTTTCCTGCAGGACAGTTCCATCAATCTTCACCAAAATAGCAAGTACTGGAAGTTTGACCGCATACTGGTCAGGTCATTACATCAGAGAATTTACAGTGTGTTTATATACACATTGCAGTAACTTTATGATGTATTCTAGTCCCACTTTATAAGCCAGATTCTAGTACACTTTCAAGGTGAGCAGTACCTTACCTTGTGAATAGTTGAAACCAGTGCAGATACATTGGAGTAGTAAAATATGACTCCGAGTGAGGAAGTGTATCAGAATCTTGTGTTTTCTGCGCTGCAGCTAAACATTACAGATCATTTTGTTCTGCTTTTTTGAAGTGATAATGTCCTCAGTACAACCACAATGTGTCACACAAGTACAATTACATATTCATCTTTTTTCCTAGAATCACTCAGTTTTCTTCATATATGGTTCTTAACCTCCTCAAAGCTGAAGGGCCCAATCCATATCGCGTTTATTTCCATGGAAAAATTCCCATCACTTCAGTGGAGTTAGATCAGGGAACAAGGTTTTAATTGTATTCACAGTCACATGTGTTGTACTTTGGCCAAACTTTTCATATTCTTTTTCAAAATCTGACTAATCAGTCACATTATTTCAATTATATTTTACATCCAGGCTTTAATCCACCCTTAGCCTTCAATTCTGTTAGAATTCCCCAAACTCTATTAAAAGGCAATATTGACATCCTTTACATCACAACAAAACCTTGTTTCATGGCAACAAGGAGCAATACATTTATTTTGTGTTTGAAATTTGCCACTGTTATTTCATAATAAAATCTCTTGTAGTTATGAGTTAACTATTGTTAAATGCCTTTTGTAACTTCTAACCATCTTTCTGGAGTTAAATTCAAACTCTGAATGTAGTTTACTAAAGCAACAAGAATTAGATCAATTTGCAATGGATGTTTAAAATGGAAAACACAAATATACATGGAGAATATTGGCTGTTCTAAACAACACAATGATAAATGATGCACCCTAGGGGCATAGCACAGAACAAAAAAAGATTTGCAAATCCTTCACCTCTCAAAACCTGCAATTATGACTGATACCACTGCTCTAGAAATTAGAGTAGATGTGTATCTTAGTTACCAATTTTTGACAAAAGGACTAAAAAGGTCAAAAAAAAAAAATAGTCAGAATGAAAGACATGACATCGAACATTGCTAACATACTTGAAACATTACACAGCTGATTCAGAAATTGGATATTGGGGAAACTAATCTTGTGTTTTTATCCTTTGCCAGTAGGAATAATCCTTTGGCAAAGAGATATGGTGTGAAATTAAAAAAAAAGTCCTATTAAGATAAATGTTCCACTGCAATGTCAAATGTGTTGCTTTGTCATTAAATTAGGATAACTGCTATACTGCAATGTCAAACTAATATTATTTTGTCTTCATACATAAGTAGAACAGGCAGCAAAACTGTTTGACATTAAAGTAACATCTTTTTCCTCAAGGAAAAGTAAAACAGATTGTTATGGTTTGTGCTGTAATTGTTGTGGGAATATAAAAATAGAGCTATTATTGGACTCTCTGCATTAGATTTCAAACATTTAAAATTTTCCCTCTTAAACAGCGTATTTAAGCATTGCCTAATTGTAAGTAAAAGCAAAAAAGGAAAGTATTACCCAAGAAGTTTTGCAATTTGAGAATGTAGCAAAAATAACACTTCCAGTAGTCTGGTTTTCTTCTTAGTAGTTTTGTATCTTCATTTTGCCTTCTGGATACAAGTGAAAAGTTGGGAGATCACTAACACAGGGAACATGCATTCTTTTTGTTTGCAGAGTGACCATTGCACAGGGAGTTTCAGAGTGCATCCTCCCACACTAGCCACTCTCCCCATCACTGTATTCACTTGGGAACTAGACCAATCGCTCTCTTGTAAAGCTGAAGGTCAGTCACTCTCTCATGTTCTACAACATCCTTTAAAAAATAGTAATTTTCTAAAATCAAAGTAAGAAAAACAAACTGGATGATAAAAACCAGACTTTTTAAACTAAAGGAAAAGTCTTTAATATACATTTAAAAAAATGACAAGAGAGAAGCAGCTGATTTAATAATCTTGCTGGGCAGAAATCTTAGTATGAAGTTGCAAAAAGTCTGTGGGCCAGAGAATGCATCTGATATTTGAGAATCATAAAAAGTGCACACAGATATCAGAACATGACAGCCGCAAAATCCAGTGAGATGAACAGGTATATATCCTTGTGATTATACAAAATGAAGGCAGAGCTGAACATCAGTTTTTGCTGAAATCAGGAACCACTCTGAAGATTTTAAATAATAATTCAGTAGAACCTTCATTTCATGGCACCAATTTTACAAACAAGCAGTTAAACCAACCATTTCTCCTGATGGGAAACAGTCCCTATTCCCCATTTATTCCCCCCCCCCCCCCCCCACACACACACAATGAAAATCAGTATCCCATGATATTAGTATCTTTTGATATTAGTAGTAGAACAAGTCAATATCCCTTAATTTTCCAGTGGCTTGGATGTGTGGGAAATTGCTTTACAGTGTCTTGAAAGACAAAAGGAAAGCAATGCAGTGCACCATACTGCACTTATGCACCATATTTACTTGTAATTTTGAGATGTCTGGTTTTATGAATTTCTCAGTCCCCATTTAGTTCTTAAAATCAGGTGCTGCTACAATTCCTCGATCTTATATTGCACTTTTCATCAGTAGATCTCAAAATGCTCTACTAAGATAGTTGGTATCATTAGCCCTATTTTACAAATAGGGAAACTGCGGCACAGAGCTGGGAAGTGACTTGCCCAAGATCACCCAACAGGCCAGTAGCAGAGCTGGGAATACAGCTCAGATCTCCTGAGTTCAAGTTCAGTGATCTATGCTTTTGCCATGCTGTCTCAGAACTGGTGTACTGTGCTATTTTCTGCAAGCATCAAAAACAGACTGCTCAATATTTTTCCAACTAAAAGATTTATTCAACAGAAAATGACTTCTGTTTTTGCCAGCATTTCCTTTTATAAACACTAATTTTCAAGGTATCATCTCAGGAAATTTAAAAAGTAATGAAAAATTGTTTCCTGTTTTCTAATATCTAAAATAGAAAAAAAAGAGGAAAAAATAATTTTCCAGGAAAATACACTGGTTGATTTGACCCATGTTAACAAATTGAGTCTAGGATTTAAAAGTCTCTTAGAAACACATTTTTTATTTACTATTATAGAAGTGCTTTTTGTTCTTTAGTTCAAAGTCTAACTTGAGTACTGAAGTAATATGTCAGATAGAGGAAAAGGTTTAGGCCATATTCTAGCCTGCTATAAATAAATGAGGCTGTGTACTCACTTACACAAATGGTTCAACTGAATTTGATGGCCTTTCATCTGTAAATTAAAAATGGAAAACAACACATTTTAAAGATTTTTGGGGTTTTTTGTTTTTTTGTTTTTGTTTTCTCTACAGAGTGAAAAAACACTTAAACTTGAATATGACGTATTTTCTATAAGTCCACAAGATGGGTTAGGCCAGGACCCAATGGGAATTTTGCCTGGGTGAAGAGTGTTGAATCAATCTTCTCTGTGTGTGTGTGTGTGTTTATAATATAGCAGCAAAATTACCCATATATTAAAGTTGGCGTCACCTATACACCTAGGTAAATATCCTGCAAAGGCTTATTTACATGGTTAACTTTCTGAGCTGTGAATAGTACTATTGGCTAAGCTCATTGACTTCAGTTAGACTAGTCATATTGCATAAAGTTAAGCACATACGCTGGACTTTGCAGGACTAGAACCATAGTAATTGTTCATCTTAACTTTATAATTGGCTAGGTCTTTTAGTATTCATGCAGCATCGAAATGACTGAGGTCGGCTGAATCACTCTTGCTAACCTTTCCTAGAGTTGAATATGTGGGTCCTGGTGGCAGGATTATCTAAAGGCTTTTCTACACGAGAAAGTCATACAGAGGAGTGAATTATAAGCTAAGGTGTGAATTTAAACCAGTATGGATATACCAGCTTAACTGCCCATGTGGACATTCTCTTTTTAAAGAATAAGAGTGACTTTTTGGGTTAAGTTTATGTCACTTTGGAAGGAGTTTAAACCCAACAAGAAAAAAAGCCACTTTTATTCTGAAATGAGTGTCCACAAGGGGAGTGAAACTGGTATAAACCAATATAGTTAACTATATAACTTATTTATACCAGTAAAACTGGTAAAACTTTCCTATGTAGACAAGCCCTACATGCAGGATCCTGGCTCTGGAATTTATTTCCTCCACTGCTCTAACAGAGCCCAAGCCTGTCGGTCAGCAGAACACTGTAATGTGGCCATCTGTTCTCTCAGGGCGAAAGGTTTATGCTCCACTTCTGTCTTTAATATCAGCTATGTTTTGAGGACTTAAATGGTACATAGGCCTTGTGCTGGCCCTCTGCACAGGGATGAATTTCATGCTCAGTCTTCAGGCTGAGGGAAGTTGACAGAGATTTGGGTTTTCAGCACCTCTGCAAATGAGGTTACTTAGGAGCTGAATTAGGGATTTATGTGTCTATTTATTGTACGTACCTAGATAACCAGTTTAGGTGGCTAAATTTGGACACAGATGCCTTAAACTTTGAAAATTGGGCTAACAATGGTTTAAAATACATGTTAGCATGTTGTATGATAATATCGTTTAAGGGAATCATCATTACAGGTAACAAATTAAAAAGAACAATGTAAATATGTGAATATATGCAGTTTTTATAAAAACACAGTATACTTCTGTGTTTTCAAAGGACCCATTAAGGTAAAAAAAAATAACAAACCTTTTAGAGTTTGACTGAACTTGTATCTCCTGTCTCTCCTAGCTGTTCACACACACACACACACACACACACATACACATGACTACCTGAGAGTTAAAAAACCCCCAACAACTATCACTAATAAAAAGAAAATAAATTACACATGCAAATCAGTGCTGGATGCTCATACTGCAGTTTGCACCTCTAGGATTTCCACAGAAGCCCTGACCAACATTTTGCAGAGTTGTATGAGTTATGTGAGCTGATGGTATTTTTAAGCAGGATTACATATTTCAGTAGTAGTGATCCTTAATTTTTCAGCATTAAATGGAATTTTGTCATACAACCTCCACAGATTTTTGTGCGAGTTCAGTAGTTAAATCTCATGCACCTCTGAAAATTTAGGGTTAACCAAGTCTGACAAACTCATAAAAATAAGGAAATTCATAGCGATGGGTGGCCCTCAAAAGGTTTGGAATTTAGATAAGGTATGGACAAGCATCCCAAAGTTCAGATGCTTATCTGAATCTCTAGAGTCTGCATAACTGGGCTGGAAGACTTGCAAGAACATGTTTCCTTGTGAGATTTCTAGCACTTCTGCTTCTGGTCATGGCTGGAAATATCCCATGAATAGCCTTTATTGTTCTATTTTGTCCCCCCAGCTGTATCTGGAAACAGGATGTGGAAAGAAAACAAAAACTTATCCAGATGTTTCAGAACTTGAAAATGGGGGCCTGGCACCAGGGCATTCTAAAAATGTCTGAAGATTTGGGGAAATTGAGTAATAAGGCAAATATTTAAATGCACTGATTGGCCTCTCCTTGTTCCTAAGCACGATGGGGGAAAACAGGTGTTGTAGGCATTTCCTAAAATGTGACCAATATGCTGTTATAATGGATTGAGCCAAGGCTACGGCATCAGCCTCAACTAACAATTTCTTGAGCTGTTTGTTGCTTGAATACACTTGACTACAGAATTTATTTTTGCAATTTTATTTCCTTAATAAGAGCTCAACCCTCCAAAGTGATGAGCCCAATGAGCCTAATGCAGCACATGCTTATCTTAAAGGACATGAGTAGTCTGACTGAAATCCCATTGAATCTAGTAGGATCAAGTCTATTTGCTTGAGCCTAGAAGCCTATATAAAACTGTAAATGTCTATCTTTTTTAAATTTGTTCTCACCCCTCTTTTGTCTTTTTCTATTCCCCTCCCCCCCACCCATTGGTCATCTATTTCTTATGTTTCAAGCAGTTTAGCAAAGATGCATCATTCTTTTCCTGTGACGAAGCTGTTATTTTAAATTTGGTATTAAATATGTCAGTGAACTTCCTCTGTCCAGTTAACCTACCCTCAGTCTTTGCCCAGAGAGAGTACACAGGTGAGGGGGGCAATAGCCTTGTATGGGTATTTGTTCACTACTAAGCCATCAGATTCTCCCTTTCATGTTCACACACTAGTTTTATACAAGAAAGCTATTTTTAAGAGCTCTCTATGAACTGTTTCACAAAGGGCTCAGTGTTTAATTCACTAGAGGTATTTGCGCCTCCCCTTCCCCCCTTTTAGTTTGTTATTCTCCGCTGCATGTACAAATAAAATTCAACAAGTTGTCCATGTTCATCAAAAAAGAAATTAAAACATGTTAAATTTAAATATTGTCTAGATAATAATTAATAACCAATAAATACAGAACCCAAAAGTAATCTAAATGCATCCCTGAGAAGGCTTTTCATTTATAATCTGCACTATTTATCTGCAAAGTTTCACTACACAGTTTGGCAATTTGATCATTTAAAACCACACAAGTTTACTTTTTCTTTTTTTCCAGATTATTTTGTTACATAATGATTTGATACAATGCTGAGATAAATCACTGTATCCCCTATAAGTATCATAT
This sequence comes from Emydura macquarii macquarii, assembly GCF_026122565.2. Taxonomy (NCBI): domain Eukaryota; kingdom Metazoa; phylum Chordata; order Testudines; family Chelidae; genus Emydura; species Emydura macquarii. The sequence goes on along the minus strand of NW_027130520.1, from coordinate 11,536,669 downwards.
TCGAGGAAGGTTTGAGGTCACATTTCAGGTGACCACCCAAGCTGAATTAAAACAATTATGCTTTTTGCACAGGTAAATGTTCTCCATTATTCGTACTAACTCCGAGAGCAAAAATTAAGGAGGCATAGAGGAAGCAATGCTATAAGTGTGACTACAGTATAGTTTTTGTCTTGATTACATTTGACTGTAGCTACATATTTGTACTGAAAGATAAAATATAGTCAAAGTTTAAAAAAAAATAGTTTTCATGATAAATAATCCCAGACTGCAATTTTATATACATGTCATAATCCTAAAGGAATATCAGTTCAACATCATCGACTGTCATGCTGCTGTTTTACTACATTTGAAAAAATTACAGCTTGATATATTGTTTGAGTCTATTCATAAAAGTAAAATGCAGTTAAGTACTTCAGGAATTTATAATTGTCCATTTGTAAACAGAGCTCAGCAAAAACAGATGCATATTTGAAAACACAAACAGTAATAACACTCATTATAGACAGAAAAATAAATGTAATCAGAGACATTATTATATAAAGCAAACATCAACTCATTCCAAATTAATGAGAAGTATCGATAATTTGTACTTCAAAATACATTAACTTAGATACAGTACAAACCATTCTACTAAGAACAAGCAAACTTAGTGACATTAAACTAAATTTAGCTCCCAGTCCTTCAGCTGAGTTCCCATTTAAATCAATGGGTTTCTGCATAGCTCAAGGGTCTACTCATGCGGATCTGATTGCAGGATTAAGATCATAATCAGTTTTTTTAAAAATAGTTAAAACAGAGTTGTAGGTATTATATCTACCACTGTGCTTCTCTGCCAATTTTTGTGGTTTTAGAATTATATTTTCCTGTTATTTAAAGAAAAATGCTCCCCTATTATGTGAAAGACCCTCACAAACAGGGGAAACTGATTTGGTCATGCAGAGGAAACAATAAAACTGACTATACATATAAAGAAATAGGACAATATATATATATATATATATATATATATATATATATATATGGTCTTACTGTGAAGAAAAGAAGTAAGTAAAATATTTCAGACAGTTGTGGGTTATTTTTATATTTTTTAGCTAGTGGTATCCTTTTAAGATCACATGGACCATGGATATCCAAGTGAAAATATAATTATTTAAAAATGAATTAAGTGTTAGCCCTATAAACCAATATCCTCTATCCACAAAACAAGTGGATAAAAACATTGGGCATTTAAACTTCAAGGTTCTCTGTACTGTCCTTCTAATCTGTCTCAGTCTTCACTTTGGTGATGAGAAGACCATTCAGTCTTTATTGCCTAATTAATCCTTGATGTCTGTATTGAAACTCCATACAGTGGTGACAACTGTGAGTATTGTTTTTGATTTTGACACTTTCATCTCTGAACTGGACTGAGATACCCAGTAGTCCAGTATATTAACTCTGAAAGTAGACTATCCAGTGAATAAAATCTTAATCTGCTCAATTAAGTCTTTTTACTGTGCTCATCACTTCTCTATTTGAGCATCTAGAAATTGTCATGTGCCTCTCACACCATTACATATTGATAAGGACTATGGAATATCTCAAATCATGCTAATCTCTGTTCCTTAAAATACTGCTTGTTTAAATGTAATCTTTGCATATTCTGTAGTGGCCTGACCTTCAGAGGTGCATCTCTTCCTGCCTACTAAGTGCCTCCAACTCCCAGCATCCCACAGGATCTGGACCCGAAGTAGAAAAATGAATCCATCACAACAGAGAAATGTTTTTAGAAGTGCCATTTGGACATAATGAGCAGATCCTCAGATAGAGTAAATGAGTTCAATGAAGCTGAGCCAATTTATGTCAGCTGAGGACCTGTCCCAGTATTCCTGGAAATATTTCAGTGCAATGGATTGGTATGAAAAACAGTCTGGGAGGGTGGAAGAAACTCAACACAATTTACATGCAATTGTCAGGGATACAAAAAGATTCCTTCCAATACATTTCTGGTAATCTTCACAACATGTTTTCATGTTACTGTATAAATACGTATTAAGGCAGCAGCTGTTTTGCTGCCATATTTAACAGTGTCTAGTCTGGATTTTTTTTTAAAACCCAAAAGCACAGGTGTGTCCAGATGAGGTTTTATTTAAAACTGTTTTCAGTTCACTGAAACCATTTCTGGATAACATCCTTTAATCCAGGAGTGTGGGCGTGTGATTTATATTTACAAAGAACAAGACCAGGCAGCCTAATTTGGATTGACAGATGTATATTATAGTGTTGAAACCATGTTGGTCCCAGGATATGAGAAAGACAAGGTGGGTAAGGTAATATCTTTTATTGGACCAGCTTCTGCAGGACCTGAAGAGCTCTGAGGGGCTCAAAAACTTGTCTCATTCACCAACAGAAGTTGGCCCAGTAAAATATATTACCTCACCCACCTTGTGTCTCTCAGATATTGTTTGTTTTAAGGGGGAACAATGCTGTTTAGATTAGTATACTGGCCCAGAACCAGCTACTTCAGATGTTATTTTAGTTCGTATATGAAGTTTTGCCAGATCTACCTACTTTTGTTCAAACAATGCCCTTTGTGGAAGAGCTTCCTTTATTATTAATGTAGGTTAGAATGGGTGAACTGGATTGCAGAAAGTAGAAACAGATTTGAACCTTTACTTTAAAAAACTTCAACCAAACAATTTAATAATCATAAAGGTTCAGCTGATTCCTCCTCTTTACTCCTCCCCTTTCCCTATACACAGAATCACTTGCTTTTTCTCTTCCTAGCAATAGAAATACTGAAATATTATGAGACTACACACGTGCTATTTACAATTTGTCTGGAATGAGCAGGTACCAGAAAGTTTACGAGACAGACAGATCTTGTTTTAATCAGATTTTCAGCCCAGTTTCTTATACCAGTGGGATTCAGATAAGCTGCTGAAATTTTAGATTGCTTAAAAGAACCTCTGAACCTCTTTGCAATTCACTTTTTAATCACAGAATCATAGTCCTTCGAAAAGTCATTTAGTCCAGTCCCCTGCACTTATGGCAGGATTGCAGCAGCACAAGAGCCAGCAAACAGAGCTATAAACAGGAGAGTTGGAGTGGGAGTTTGCAAGGGGAGCTTGGGGAGGGAGTGTGTAGGGTTCTGGTATTGTTACGGTGGTTGCTGGAGGTTTGTTTTGCTGGGGTGTTTTTTCTGTGTGTGTGTGTGTGTGTGTGTGTGTGTTGTTTTTTATCTCACTGATGGGAAGCTACGCCAGATACAGAGGCAGCAGTGGTAGTGACCCAAGCAGTGGAAGAGACAATGAAGATGACTGGATGTGGGAGCTGCGTGATGTTCATGATCCTAGAAGGGGTACCACAAAAGAGCTTTGGTTGTAAGAAGTGCTGCCTGATATAGCTGATGGAAGAGAAGAGCCGAGGCTTGGAGATGCAGGTGGAAATTCTGGTTGAGTTTAGAAGGGGGTTCGAGCAGATGATGGAGCAAAGGCATGAGGAGGCCGAAGGGAAAAGCCCAGATCTGCAGAGGGAAGCAGGACCAAAGAAGTCTGAGGGGAGACTGCTGGGTGAGGAAAGTGGCCAGGAGAAGCATGTGACCACGAGAACCCGGCAGAGGAAAAGATGGACTAGTGAAGGAGAAATAGAGCTCAAGAACAGGTATGTGGAATTGGAAAATGAAGAAGGGGCACAGCAGGTGGTAACTGAAGGTGGAAGGTCAAGGAAGAAGAGAAGAGCAGCTAGTCCTATACAAAGAGTGGATGAGCCAATGGAGATACCACCAAATAAGAGACCCAGGGGGATCCAGGATGGGTTGCAGAAGATTGAGAGGGAGAATAGTAGATGAGATGACTTGCAGTCATAAAGAACAGGTTAAAGGCCGGAGAATCGCACTGTCACCAGGAAAAGGCAGGTCTATGCGACTGGGGACTCCCTCCTGAGAAGAAGATAGGCCCGTAACCAGAACTGATCCAGAGAACAGAAGGGTGTGCTGTCTGCCTGGTGCTAGGATATGAGATGTGGACCTGAGGCTGAAGAGGATCCTATCAAGAGCAGGAAAGAATCCACTGATTGTCCTTCATGTGGGTACAAATGATATAGCTAGGTTCTCACTGGAACAAAGTAAGGGAGACTATGCCAGGCTGGGGAAGACTCTTAAGGAAATGGAGGCTCAGGTGATCTTCAGTGGGATTCTGCCTGTCCCTAGAGGAGGACAACAAAGGCATGACAAGATTATGATGATCAACAGATGGCTCAGGCAGTGGTGCTATACGGAGGACTTTGGGATGTATGGTTACTGGGAGGCATTCATGGACAGAGGACTGTTTTGTTGGGATGGACTTCACCTGAACAGGAAGGGAAATAGAATTCTAGGATGGAGGTTGGCACAACTGATTAAGAGAGCTTTAAACTAGGAATATGGGGGAGATGGTTGGGAGATGCCCAGGTGATCTTCACGCCTGATTTTAACATTAAAAGGGAGGAAAATGAAATAGGAAAAGATACTGCAGTGGGTAGGAGAGTGGACACGAAGAGGAAGGGTGGTGTAGATATCAGTCTAATAGGTGATGCTGGTGGTAGAATGATTGTGGTGAATCGTGTAAGGAATGTGAGCGAAGACAAACAGCAAAAATTAAGATGTTTGTATACCAATGCAAGGAGTCTGGGTAACAAAATGGAGGACCCAGAGCTACCGGTGCAGGAAGTGAAACTAGATATAGAGATAACAGAAACATGGTGGAATAGTAGTCATGAGTGGAGTACAGATATTGATGGGTATGTGCTGTTTAGGAAAGACAGAAATAAAGACAAAGGTGGTGGAGTAGCATTGTATTGTATATCAATGAAGAAGTAGACTGTAAAGAAATTAGAAGTCATGCAATAGATAAGACAGAGTCTGTCTGGGCAAAAATCACATTGGGGAAGAAAACTGCTAGAGCTTCCCCTAGGATAGTGCTTGGAGTGTGCTACAGACCACTAGGATCTGTTTTGGATATGGATAGAGACCTCCTTAATGTTTTTAATTAAGTAAATACTACTGGGAACTGTGTGATTATGAGAGATTTTAATTTCCCAGATATAGACTGGAAGATTAGCGCTAGTAATAATAATAGGGCTCAGATTTTCCTGGATGTGATAGTTGACAGATTCCTTCATCATATAGTTGCTGAACCAACAATAGGGGATGCCATTTTAGATTTGGTATTGGTGAGTAGTAAGGATCTTATAAAAAACTGGTTGTAGGGGACAACCTTGGTTTGAGCAACCATGAGCTAATTCAGTTCATACTAAATGGAAGGATAAACAAAAATAGATCTGTGACTCGGGTCTTTGATTTCAAAAGAGCTAACTTTAAAAAATTAAGGGAATTAGTTAAGGAAGTGGACTGGACTGAAGAAGAGGCTTGGAATTACTTTAAGTCAAAGTTTCAGGAACTATTTGAAGCCTGAATCTCAAGGAAGGGGAAAAAATTCATAGGCAAGGGTTGTAGACCAAGCTGGATGAGCAAGCATCTCAGAATTGTTTCTTGGGCATCTGGCTGGTGAGTCTTGCCGACATGCTCAGGGTTTAACTGATCGCCATATTTGGGGTCGGGAAGGAATTTCCCCAAGGGCAGACTGGCAGAGACCCTGGGGGGTTTTCACCTTTCTCTGTAGCACGGGGCATGGATCACTTGCTGATGGATTCTCTGTATTTTGAAATCATTATTTGAGGACTTTAATAAATCACTCTTAGGTTAGGGGTCTATTACAGGAGTGGGTGGGTGAAGTTCTGTGGCCTGCGCTGTGCAGGAGGTCAGACTAGATGATCAAAATGGTCCCTTCTGATTTTATAGTCTATGAGTCTATGAGACTAAGTATTAGTGATAATATGCATGGCAAGCAGAACTGGTGATGCACTTTATAGTGGATGGCAGAACCTAAGTGGATCAAAAGTTTTTAGTTCTGAGACCAGTGGCAACTTTTGTAATGCATGTGGGCTCCACAGTTTGGAAAACTGAAAAGCAAAATCTTTTGTCACGAGAGCATAAGCAACTGTTGAATTCACGCCAGCTATGTGATATTTACATTATGTGTTTGTTCATATGCTCTGCTCCTAGGAAGCTTTTCATTTCACTTCACTATTTATAAATACTTTGTGTAAATCTGCAATTTTATTTAGGCCCCCAGCCAATAAACACATGTTTGATTGTGAAATCAATAAGATAGCTCACAATGTGTAAAGTTAAAAATTGGAGCATTAATTTATATCTATTTTTAAAACAAATATTTTTGTAAACTATAAAAATATTTTTTATTAAAAAGGTTTTTTTTCGGACAGCTCATAATTTCAATGTTTACCAGGTCTTGCAAGTTACCTTGAGCAGACACATTGTCATAGGTATGCTCTTCTGTGCCATCAGAAGGATGATTGTGGTTTCTATTTGCTTTGGTGAGAGTCACACATTAGAATACTGGGTAAAAATTAGGCCATAAGTGAACTGTTTACTGCAACTCTATTGTTTTTCATTCTTGACTTTTTGGTACTCAAAGTTGTGAAGTAATTTAGAGAAATTCCAAACTGGCTGTTTATTTGGTCTCTTAATTTAAGACATTCTTGTGCCTTAAAACTTTAGAATGAAGAATAAGCTGAAATTCACGTACCCTGTGCAAAATCTAAGGAAAGGAGCTTCATGTGCAGACCATCACTAGGGTCAGGAATGATCAAATCTTCCCGGTCTACAGACAAGACCAAAGCCATTCCCTCTGTATAATCAGGGTGGAATATTGTGTTTAGGCTTCCTGGGGTTGTGGAGGGGGCAAGAGGATTCACCTTAGAATTTCTTCACAGTCTTGATTTAATTAAGTGTAATTCAGTGAAGGCCAATTATGTTAATATTTTTTTAAAGACTGCAAAATAGATCATTTGGCTTTCCATGATCCTTTGCATGAAATTAGCAGGACTACTTACAGTGTGTGTGTGCGGGTGTTTCCTGCATGTTAGACACTGATCCAATCAGTTGGAGGTCCATTTTGTTTAGATGTATTACATTAGATTTCTGAGCATCTTTCAACTGAACATTAAAGTGGGGACTGGGCCTGATTAATTGAGCTGGCCAGAGGACGACAATTCCATTTTGTGACAAATTCTGAGGTTTAAAAATTTGTTGTGTTTTACTTTGGAACAAAACCAAAACCTTTTCAACATTTTTGCAAAATGGAATTGGGTTGATATGTCCAGTGTCAGATTGAAAAGGTCAGGTTTTCAATTTGTGTTTCTCTCTCTCTCTGGTTAGAGAATCCAGCCTGGCCCTCGAAAACTTTTTTAATGAATACTTCATTAAAATTGATACATCTTTTCAGAATGTTTTGGCTTCGAGAAAACAGTGTATTTAGTTGAAAATACATTTAATCAAAAATGTTCTCACCAGCTCTATTTATGAATGTCTGGATTATATATTAATAAAAAAATCCTAAAATGACTCTCCCCAAAACTAACCTGATCCTAAAGTTTTAGAGGTTCAGAGACTCAATGCATTAGAGACTCATATCATACATATTTCCCTGACTATTGTTCATTTTCATGTGCCTTGCCTTTCCACTTGCAGATGGGATGAGAAGCAGAAATGTCTTATATCATAAGGAAAGGCCCTTGATGTGGTATTTTTGTACCCAGGAGAGCAGGAAGTACTGGACATATCGTGAGAGACTGTTCTCAAGACTGCCAGCCCAAATTTGCAGACTCAAGAGGGATCTTATTGTTTAGATAAACCATTTAAGGTTTGCCCAGAACGAGTCTCAGGTCACTTAAGGAGTTAAGGAAAAACTTCTGTTACATGGGCAATTACAGCTGCACTCTGGCAATCTTATCTCCTGTGTAAGATTTTTGTCAAAGTGCTCAAAGCTTTCCCTATTTAAGATGGTATAATTTGCGCTTTGGGACTGTGAAGGATTATTCTCTAACAAAAACTGCCCATTTTATAACCTGTACACCAGGAAGGAGTAATGAGGCAGGGCTGTTTGACAGCTGTGCTAAATCATAAACTACACAAACTTGGCTTTTAATTTACTTTGAACATAAATCCATGCAGAAAGGGTACCCAATACTTTCAGTTAGGTACAGAGATTTTTGTTTTCATTTTGGACATTTTAAAGCAGGGTGGTTGACACTTCCAGGCACAAAGCAGGCATAAAAATGCAATACATTTCCTCTATGTTTTGAGCAACAAGTAGCGGAGACTAGGAAATACCTCTGGAATGATTTATATTTGGAATCAGGTGCATTTGCAGACAGATCTCTTATCCCCCCCAACAAAATTACAGAAGGATTTACAAGTCTTGCTGTGAAAGCGGTGTCAAAGAGAGTTGTAAGACCTGACTCAGAAAAGATACTTCAGAACTTCATTCCATCCTTTCTTGTCACGCAGCTCTCATCACAACAAGGTGCTCAAAAAGAGGGATTTGCTCTCAGCCAGCAAGTTGTAAAGATGTTTCACAGGCATCATATGATTTATTTTAAAGTATCTCAGTATTTAAATGATATTTCAGTGCTTTTCACTGTAATTGACTATTTCAAGCAAAACTTTACTGTAGAAATATGTAAACATGTATAGAAGATACGTCTGCCTATTTAAATGTGTGTATTTTTTAATTAATACACTGTATTTTATCCAAAATCCACCTATTTTAAATCATGTTCCTAAAGGCAATCCCACTGTCTAATCACTAAGAAATAGTCTCACTACATTAAAAGATCCGTAGTTAATCATATATGCTATAGTTTCATCACTGCTCTTATTATTACAGCTACATAATGTATGTGTAATTATAAAATAATTCAATTAGTGAGAGCATTTACTCAGACTAGACGCTGTCATATTTATGCTCTTTTGGTATTGCAGGGGGAAAACAATTAAACCTTTGCAGTATTTAGAGTAGGATGTGTCCCAGTTCATCAGATCATTTCTCCATCATGGCCGGAATCCTGCTTTCAGCAGAGTCCAATATCTGATGCTTCAAAGACAATTGGAAAAAAGCCCATTGTGCAATATTGTACCTGGAGAGAATTACTCCTTAGTAGTGGCAGTGATCAGCTTAGACCCGAAGCATGAAAACTGATTACCTTAAAGGACTAAACCTGCAGGGACTACTTGGAGGCAGAAAGTAAAGAACCTACATATGTGTTTGCAGGACCGGGGCCAGAGTATGTAATATATAATATACACATATACATTCATCCTAGCTGGCATAATGTGTGTGTGCAAACTGCTTGTCTCATATGCCAATGGGTGCAGTTATGATCAAGGAGAGAATCACTCCTAGAACAGGGTGGTAATATTTCCACTGATGCAAGGGGAGGGCATGGTCTCCCAGGGGAAGGCAGATATAAATTGTGTTTGGGGTGTCATAAAACCTTCATTAATGAGGCTGCTCTCAGGTTCTATGGCCAGATGCCTCCCCAGTTAGTGTTGCTGTCTCTTTGGGCTGTGGTTGTAGGTTCTTCCCATAGGGTGGAGAAGAGATTATACAGATGACTTGCGTTGTTATGACTGTTCCCAAAGCCTTTCCAGGAAGGTTTTCACTAGCAATAATTCAGGACTGTATGAAGCTAGTGTATTTAATCATCTGAGAAGCTGACTACTGCATCTATTTAGCAGTAGCTGTTTCACTGGGGTTTTTATTGTGCATTTATTGTGTTTGAGGTTGTATACTATGCATGGGGGTGTTGATTCCCCCATACACTGCTCATGTGCTTCATTTACTGACATGAGTAGTCCCACTGACTTCAGTGCAACTGCTTCCATGCATAAAGTAAAGAAATACATGCTTTGCAGGTTCAGGGCCTAGAGTTAGTTAAAAAAAATTAAAATTCATGAAAATTTTGAAAATTTTGAAGATGATGTCATTCTCACAGTTTTCAAAATGACTTTTTTGGGGGAAGGTTAACACGTTTAAAGAATTTAAAATATTGATTTTTTAAAAAAATTAAGGAGTACAAGAAACTTTTCTTCAAAACTGAACTCTCTTAATCTTGAAAAATCCCACCATGTAATGATAAGGTGATCAGTCAAAATTAGCAATGGAAAAAACCACCACCATCAAATGTTGAAAGTGAAAACTGATTATAAATAAAATGAAGAACTATCAAAAGATTTCACTGTATAACTGAAAATTGAGAAAACTGAAAAATTTTCATAAAAATATATATTAAAAAGGCTAAATTTTATAAAAAATTAGACCAGCTTTGCTACACATACTGTCTATTGCATTTGGTTACTATAGTATCTTTCTGTTGACTTCAGTGGAATTCATCTGGATTCACACAACATAACAAAGCAGAGTTTTTTTTCTTTGTAGATGTAACATATCTACTCAGACCATTTTAAAAATGTGTATATTTAGACCATCTACGCATTCTGGTCTATTATCTCACTTCTCATGTACTTCAGTGACAGAACTTTATTTTCCACCTGGAATTTAAAATAAAGAAATTCAGGCTAAACAGAAATGTGTTAAAATAAAATAAAGTGCCTGGCTCAAATGGACAAAAGCCATGAAATTAGGAGTTAAGGCTGACCCTCTTTATTTTAACTACGTCCACTTGGGAAAGCTTATCTAATGGAGAAGTCGAGAAAGGAGTATCTCCAAATTCTTTCTGTATCATGAAATTATAGGAATCTCTTAATTCTTTAGCAAATGTTATACGAACAGTACATATGCTAAAAGATGGGTTGGACTCATTTGTGAATATCAGTGTTGATTAGACAAGTGGCACATTACAAGAAGGTCAAATGTCTTCTGGTTCATAACCCATAATGACTTTTCTCTGTTGCTTAAAAACACCAATATATTCATTTGCACTAATAGTGTCCATTTAGAAGAATACAGTGGAGTTTCTTATTATTAAAATGGTACATTCATTCCCAGGACAAGTCAATTTCTTTTGTGTAGCATGCTGATTGTTTATTGATCTTAACTTCCTCCTTTGTAGGGGCAAAAGCTGGATTTGGTTTCTTTTCTTTATAGATTCCAATAGTACAAATTTCCAGGCAATATTTGCACTTTTATATTTACAAGTATATTCCAATGGTTGTTCAAATGTTAAAGCAAATCCTCAAGCTCCTGATGTATTATGCTTTATTATTTTAGCTGCTTCTGTTCTTTCAGTTAACTCTCTTAATTGGTTCCATCAAATGCCAATGCACTGTTTCTTCTATGTTCTTTTTCCTAAATCTCTGTCTTTCATTATCATTTCTGCTAATACTGTAAATCTTAGTTTAATTCTTTAAACTGCTGTTTGTTTTTGGGCGGGGTGAGGGAATTCTCTCTTAGTTTTACAATAAAAAGAAACCCACAACCTCAACGATGCTTTCATTGATTTCTATAATCACATAAAATGAGCTGTGAAGAGCTTGCTGCCCATTGGAGAATCTGTTCTTTTTTTTCTTAGTTTTCATCACACCTGACAGGTTGTGACTATTATCAGATACGGTATCTATATCTATTACTGTTTACCTTTGTTAATTAAAAGCCTATGGGAGGCTCTGGAGAAAAATATATGGCTGTTGATTAAGTAGAAAGAAAAAGTTATTCTGAACAATCCATTTTACTGTGTGTGTGTATTACAGTTGGTTAGAAAATGTTTTTGTCATAAAAAAGATTATGGCACCAGAAGGTTCATTCACATGATTCCATACAAAAGCTGGTTAATTTTAGAAAGCTTTATAAAATATTGCTGCAACACAAAAATTTGGAATATGATATGGCTTTGTGGAAGGAAGTTGGCTCTGCTGCCAAAATGAAAAAATTGGTGTATTTTTGGAAAGTGGTGGCTTCAAGAAGATTAGGGGTAATATTGAAACACCGATCCCTAAGCGTTCTAGGGAGAAGTATTTTTCTGCATGCTACAATGATATGCCATTTATTAACTTTTTTACATGATCAGCTATGGTAGTCTCCATTCCTTGCTTCCTTCCAGAGTAGTATGCAGTACCTAATAAGGAAGTAAACATTTTAATCAATCAACAAAGTAGTGATAAAGCACCTGGGGAGGATTTCATCCTTGTGGAAGTATTTAAGAAGAATATTGACCTTTTTGGGAAACTTTTCTGCAATATAAATAATACAGGGATTTTATCTGCAGGGTAAGCTACCAGTATCATTATTCCACTATATTAAAAAAAGAGATAGGAAAGATCATAGAAGATTAGGGTTGGAAGGAACCTCAGGAGGTCATCTAGTCGAACCCACTACTCAAAGCAGGACCAGCCCCAACTAAATCATCCCAGCCAGGGCTTTGTCAAGCCACACCTAAAAAAACCCTCTAAGGATGGAAATTCCACCATCTCCCAACGTAACCCATTCCAGTGCTTCAACACCCTCCTTGTGAAAAAGGTTATCCTAATATCCAATCTACACCACCCAACTGCAACTTGAGACCATTGCTCCTAGTTCTGTCATCTACTAGCACTGAGAACAGCCTAGTTCCATCCTCCATGACACCCCTTCCAGGTAGTTAAAGGCTGTTGTCAAATCCCCTCATTCTTCTCTTCTGCAGACTAAACAAGCCTAGTTTCCTTACCCTCACCTCATAAATCATGTGCTACAGACCTCTAATCATTTTTGTTGCCTTCAACTGGACTCTTTCCAATTTGTCCACATCATTTCTGTAGTGGGGCCCCTAAACTGGACACAATACTACAAACGTGGCCTCACCAGTGCCGAATAGATGAGAATAACACTTCCCTCAGTCTGCTGGCAATGCTCCTACTAATGCAGCCCAATATGCCGTTAGTCTTCTTGGCAATTAGGGCAATATGTTGACTCATATTTAGCTTCTTGTCCACTGTAACCCGCCTGACCTTTTCTGCCAAACTGCTGCCTAACCAGTCGGTCCCCAGTCTGTAGCACGGCATGGGATTCTTCCATCCTAAGTTCAGGAAATAAGGTCTAGGGAATTACTATCCAATCAGCTTATTGGGCATTATCTTAAAAATTTATATTAGATAGCTCTTAGGGAGAATAGAGGATTGGGCATAAAATAGAAAGTTATTTGCTGAAAAACAAGCTAGTTTTTTAAATAGCTACTCCATACAACTGATTGTTTTATTCTTTCTTATTTGCTCTACAGATATGTCCATCTTAAGGGATGATAACTGTATACAGCCTATGTTGAGCTAAAATCAGCTTTTGATTCAATTGTTAGAGAGCATCCGTGGGGCAAATTTGAGATCACTGGAATAGATCTCAGGTTATTTTTTCTTTTCAGAACTTAGTACAAGCAAACAGAAGCCAAGATTAGGATAGGCTTGGACAGAAACTGTGATTCCACAAAGGATGTTAATCAAAGTTGTCTTTTAATCCCCCTTTCTTTATAACTTTTATATAAATGATGTTGTTTTAGTATTAAAAGGGGAGCAATACTTTCCACCTGAAATAATAAATTACCCGGTCTGTCATGTTATATGCAGATTATATGGTTCTATTATTACAGACACAAGGGGACTGAAGCATTTATTAAATATGTTTGGTTCATACTGTCAACGGGAGGTCCACTCAATAAATTACTCCAAAGCAAAAGTAACTCTGTTTAGTTGAAGATGGTGGTTACATAAATGGAGGATTGATGGGCAATGTATTGAATAAGTTAATTCTTTCACCTATGTGGGTATCTGGTTTTCACAAAATGGGTTGTGGGATAAACACATCCAGGTAACAAAAGAGAAGGACTCAAATTCAATGCAAGCTGTGTTACATTTCAGCTGGACTCAAGTGGGCAACTTAATTACACAGCCCTTAGAGTGTTTGAGACTAAGGTATGTGCTCAAATTTTGCCTGGTGCGGAAATAGGGGGATGGAACAAGCCCATGGGTTTGGAAGCGATCCAAAACAAATTTCTTAGGAAGATTCTTGGTCTCCCAAATAATACCCTAGCTGCTCATCTTAAAGCTGAGACAGACATGAATACTATTCTGTCTAAAGTGCAATACTGTAATATAAATTTTTGGCTTTGCATTCATGATATTCATCCACAACGTTTGCCAAGGCTGTGCTTAGAGAAACAGTTGAGTGAGGCTTTTTCACCTACATTTCCTAGAGTATATTTAGAATTCGTTGGATTCTATAGGTCTCTCAGAACTGGAAATGACTAGATTTATGCTTAAAAATGTGAAAATCTTAATCAAGATGAGATTAGAAAATGTCGATAATCAACAAGACATGGCAATTTCTCCTCAGTTCCCCTTTGTTAAAAAGAATCACTGGTATGCCACTTTTTTAGACATTTCTCCAATAACAAGTTACAGTCTTTTCAGTTCTTCATTTTCAATCTAGGCAGTCATCTTACTAAGAAGGCCAATATACTGAGATATGTAACCACATCTGGTCAAGTTGAAGACCTACCCCATAATTATGATACTGTAATTTGTATTGCCACTTGAAGTCAAAATGGCTTTCTATGTTTCTGTCCTTTATCCCTTTTTCTATTGCCTCTTAGAAAACAGACTATTAGGACATTACAATGTATCTGTGAACTGAGCGGTTGCCCTATTTAGAGCGGTTGCCCTAAAATAAGGAAAAGCCAAGTGGCACGGTGATTATATATGATTTAATTGGTATGATCTTTTTGATTTGTATTTATGTGTATTTTAACACTTACATTTGGATTTAGTTTTAATTTTATTGTAATATTTTTTTTTTTGGAACATTGGCCTTTGGAAGTCACTATTAATAAATTTGATTTGACTAGAACTTCCCCAAAATAATTTCCTAGTGCAGATCTTTTAGAAAAACATCCAATCTTGATTTAAAAATTGTCAGTAATGGAGAAACCACCACAACCCTATTAAGTTGTTCTGAAAAAAAATGTGCAGCAGATAAGGGGCTATTGCAGCCTGCTTTCACCCCAAAACATGACGATACCCATTTAAAAATGGAAGATCATGTCAGACCAGTGCCTTTTTACAGCCTGGATGGAGGAGTTCCCTACTGAGATACCCGTGAATAACCTTGCCACTTAGGATGTGGCCTTAGTCATTGTTTAGCCAAGCTTTTATGTACTTTGTACTTTTAATCTCTCCTCATAAATCAATCCCTCCAACCCATTAGTCATTTTTAGTTGCTCAGTGATCTGGTCCAAAACTGATTGTACTCTCCATGTGATTTAAACATTTTTTCTGAATGTTTCCCAATCTCATAGTCACTGTCCTATAGTCTGTTCACCGATACCTAACCTGCAATGCTCCTGCTTCTAAACTGCACGTCCATCCCTGGCATCTCCTTTCACTGAACTGCGCTAAACCATATGCTCAATATCCCAAAGGACTAGAAACAGGGTTTAGACAATCGAACTCGTGTATATTTGTGACTTAGCCACCTTGGAAGTCTAATCTTCAGAGGGAAAAGCAATCTACTGCAGCACCATTAGCACTGAATTCCACCACATTTTTTTGTTCTCAACCACCTTTGCTTGAATTCAGCTCATCCTACTATAAATTTCTAAAGCTGTTTGAGTCTGACACCTGACCCAAATATTTTGCAGGATATTAAAAATAAATATTGTTTTAAAAATTCTGTCTTTCAACAATTTTATTGGAAACCACAATTATTTGTGAATTTCCTGCACTTGATACATGGTTTGGATGATTGATTATGCTTTTTTATATAATAGGAAAGAAATTAAAAAATTCTCAATCTGTATAATGTATTTGAGATGTAATAATCATTTAAAATAAATACAATATACAAGGTATTAATAAATGTAATTTTGATATTTTTAAAATAAATATAATATGTATTTACTCATGATGGTAAAATGCCATCTTTGGAATTTTCTCCAAAGCATGAATTATTTTACAGGAGTATCCCTGCTGGCTTTTATTATTTAATTTAGAGCAAACCTCAGGAGTGACACGGGGTTAAGTGATATGAAAATATATTGTACTTATAAAACTAAAATCAATTCAGAAAAACAAATATAAATCTTGAATCAAGTTTCAGATCTTCATTCTGGGCCCCAATCCAGCAGGACACGTAAGCACATACATAAGTGTTTGGGACTTTTCAATTGATCTTTTAACATGTAGATTAATACAATGACTTATAGAAAGATCCATAATAATTTTCCTGAAAAATGCACCATTAAAAATGATTTAGGAACTATGGGGAAAAATGAATTCAAGGCTGCACCCATATATCATTCTATTTGTGTTAAGTTGGGCTTAACTATAAGGAGTCAGTAGGTAGAAAGAACTTTGTACAAGCTTGGGCTCACATTCTTCTGGGTGAGGTTTTGCGATCTGTGTTATACCAGTCAGATGTTCTTTTCCTGGTGAGATATCCTGGGGAAGAAGGAAATGGGTAGAAACTCCCAGTGAAGTTGCACTGGGGTTCAAATCAGCCTTGGGTAGGCCTAGGGATTGGGTCAGTGTATGTGTAAATGTGGCTTATGATCCAAATATGAATTAAGAATTCTGACCTAAGCACAGTGCTTAATTTGTGCCAGGGCTGAGCCCCGGAACCTGTAGGCTTGGCAGTTCATAGCCCCAGCATCTCAGGGCTTGCTGAGTCAGTTATATTATGTAAAAATTTTGCTTGAGCCCCAGCACTTCTTTCATTCCAAGTTAAGCACAGCATAAGCATCCATTTTTTAAGATCTTGATCTTAGTACCAGGGGTGCCCCCAGAAATTTTTCGTATGATATGCGCTGTAAATCCCTGTGGATTGAAGCCACAGGCCCTGTCAAGTTTCCTCCCTAGTCTGTACTATATTCAGCCCCTGCCTTCCAACCTGGCCTACCCAGGGACAGTGTCACTCCCCATCTCTGAGAGGGAACATGGGCTGCTGGAAATGTGGGGAGGTCAGGGGAGTCCCCAAGGGAGAGCTCTGGTGCAGATGGTGGCCTCACAGCAATGGTGAGGAGGACAAGCAGCACTGACTGAACTCCTGCCCTCTCTGTTTGGCCCTGCCGGCCCTCTGTCAGGAAAGGGGTCGGCAGGTCCAAAATTCAGTGAGTGGTGTTGCGACCTAGTGCACGGGGGTAGTCTAATTCCTGCCTTAGTAACATCCCTGTGCATACACTAAATAATTCCTCATTACTCTAGAGTCTGCACCCTTCAAATATTTGAAGATTGTTGTGTCCTACTCTTAGTTGTTGCTTAGCCAAGAGAAACACATTTAAATCTTATTGTTTTAACTTGCAAGTCAATCATTTTTACTGCTTTTCTTTCAAGTCTCTCCAATTTGTAATGTGGTGTCTGGAATTATCCTGAATATTCCAGAAGATGTAGTTTCAGCAAAACTGTACAGAGAAAGCCTGTTTCCTCATTGATCCATGACATGATGCCTTTTACAGACTCTTCCCAAAGCTGGATTTATTTTTTCTGAGCAGTAATATGATACATTGCAAGCTCATGTCTCCTTTGTGGCCATTATCACTGCTCGATCTTTTCTTGCATTGTTCCTTACCTGGTTTCTTCCTTCCAGTGAGTGTATGTGTTTCAATTTATTTTCCCCAGATTTATAATGTTGCTGTTTTCCAGACTGAATCTTGTTGTTTTCCTTTTCATATTTTCTCTTTCCTAGGGCTCTTTCAACAATTTCTCTGTTCTGACTGGTATTCACAACTACTTCTTGTTCTATAATGTCCAGGAAATTCATCCATGTTCATGAAATTAAGCCTTACATCAATCTCACTGGATACCTCTTCCAGCATGATACCTTCTTATGTATTATTATTTGTTGTTTGGTCTTCTAATTCTGCATTTATATCTGTAACTATCCAAGCCAATTTGAATTAATATTTCAAGTAAAATTTTGGGGAATACAGTATCAAATGCTTTATTAAAATGTGATTATATCACATGTACTGCATTCATTACATTCACTGTTCTAGAAATGCTATCTAAAGAGCAGTCAATTTATCAAAATATGTTCTTTCATAACCCCTGCAAGGGAGGGAGAGAAAAGTACTATTGCCTAGATTCTGTGGGGGCAAGTCCCTACACTCCACCTCCTTTGATGGCACAGCAAGTATAATTTATTGAATTTGGCCCATTGTGCCCTGTAAACAGAAGTGAGACACATGCAGGGAAAAATGCTTTCCAAAATGAAAATTTTAGAATGTGTAAAAAGAAAGTGAGTCTGATGGCCAAAAGGGGGTAAAGAACAAAATATGAAAAACTGTTGAAATATTTAGACCTCCCCCACTAACTAGGTGCAGCTGAATGTGCTACCACCTCACAAATACAACTGAGGACAGCCTGCCTCTTTTTCTCCAGGCTAACAGGGACTGGATTAATTTCTTATCTCTCTCAAGCAAACCTGTCTGGCCAGCAGAGGAGTAATATTAATTGGTACAAAAGAGAGCTGTGTTCAGTTCTTCCCCACTAGAAAGAGGTTGGCTTTGATATCGGGACTTTAAGGCAGGAATTAAAAAAAAAAAAAAGAGGCTGGGGGGAAGAGGCATTCAGAAGGCTCCCATAAAAGTGCATGTCACAGCCTCTGTTGCATTTCTGTAAGATTATGAAGCCACATGATGTGATATGATCTAATCCTGTGGATAATACCTGTGCAGGTGAAAATACCTTTGGTATTGCCATGTATGATGTACCGTTTAAGTGTCATGTTACAGCTGAGTTCATAGCTTTGCATAAAAACAGCTTATAAAAAGCTACTGAGAAATGTTAAGGAAACCACTTATATGTGGGGTTGTGACCAGGCCTCTTTTGAAGTCCTGTAGTGGGAGTTATTTTTCAGCCAGGCATCACTGAATGGTTTGTCTCTATGGAGAGGCAAAAAAACAAAAAAACCAACCACCCCAAAAGCACTTTCATTTTATTTTATTAATATTAGTGGTAACAGCATAGTTGTCAAAGTTAAGGTTAAGTTTTTGTTTCCTTTATAAATCTGATTTGTAGGGGATATACCATCTGGGATACTTCAAATTACATCATATCAAAGAAATCTTGCATTTAGGTTGTCAGCACAAGTGTGATTTTTTTTTTAAACTAAAAATGTTTAAATCCATGAAAATATTTAAGCTATAGAGTTGGAAAATATAGGACCTACTTGCCTGACGTCAGTGGGAGTTTTGCCATCCACTTCAATGGAAACAGGATGCAGGCCATAACTTGTAATCAGTTTCAGAAGTCCCCAGCCCCATCCCACACGCCAACCTCTTTAGCTAATGTTCAAAAGCCAATACTGGGGAGTATATGTCCATGTGTGCCCTCACTCTCTCACCTTTTCAATGGGATTTTTGTGGTATTTTGACCCTAGCTCATCTCTAGTTACAATGTCAGTATACATCTATTGAAATAACATTGTGGTGTCAGAACAATAGTAAACAATTCCAATGGAAGTCTCCAGTGACTTAGATGTGAAAGATTGGTATCCCATTTCCAATCCCCTGAAACATCCAGTCATAGAATTATAGTAATTAGAGATGGAAAGGCCTACTATTAGGTCACATGGTCCTTTCCCCTGCCAGTCTAGGATTGTTCCCTGCAGTATGTAGTCTAGTTTCAAATAACTTGAGTATTAGGCAGCTTTCCCCCCTTTACTCAAGAGTATATAACACACTTTAATAGCCCTCACTGTTAGGAAATGTATCCAGATAGCCATCCAAATATTCCCTGCCCTCAGTTACCTACTAATCTCTTTGACTACCATAAATAATCACTCTCCCTCATTGACTCTTACACCCTTCCAGTTCTTGTAGTAAGGGATCATTATATCTCTTTCCTCTTACCTCTTTCATTCATTGCTTAACCAAGCTCTACTTAATGCAGGTCTTTTTGTCTTTCCTTCGCTGGTTTTTTAGCTTGGGGATGAGGCGCTTTTCTTTTGATTTGATTGTAAAAAATTTTTTTTGGTAACTGCTCCTCAGATAGACACTTTTAAAATAGATTTATTATAAATCGAAATGCTATAGAAATAAGCCCTGTCACTTACTGTTCACTTGGTGAAATGCAGAATTGCACAAAGTATGATTATTTTTGTATTCCCTGATTTTATCTGAATAAATACGGAGTGTGAAATTTACTATCCAAAAACATGCTTGGCAGCTGAAATAACATGCAGCTTTTTCATATATTCAGACATAATGCTTTATGTCATGTAGTATCTTATGTGATTTACTTGAAATAATGGAGCACAAAGAGGTCATCAGAAATTTGGATGGCCTCTTATCTTCAGCATTAGATACCTGAACTAATTAGAGGATAACATGGCTTACAAGCATGTGTTTTTGGATAAGTGTGTTGATCAGAGAGGCAGTTCTGTCATTGTAATAATAAATCTTGTCATCATGCTGCATTATTTAATTCCACTGTTTCCCAGCCATTGGCCATTTGGTGGAAGCCCTGTTGCTTGGGACATTTTAAACTAGTCTGGACAAAGCACTATAGCATACTGTAATGCTGACAGGAATGTGGGCTAAGCATCACTGACAATTTTTAAATGAACATCGGATGTTTTTTCTAAAAGATATGCTCTAAAAATTGTTTTGGGAAACATCTATGGTCTCTGTTATACAGGAGGGCAGACCAGATTATCACAATAGTTCCTTCTGGCCTTGGAATCCATACATCCATGATTTCTTTAACATCGGAGAAGTGCTGGGCCTCTGTCCTTCCACTGAAGTCAATGGGACTTATGTAGGTGCCTAGCAACACTCAGCAAGTCTCAGAAATTGGTTCAATAATGGTTCTTTCTGTAAATAAACTAACCCAGGGAACCTCTGGATATAATGTCATTTCAGTATGCAGGGTTTAATGTCCAAAACTCACTATCTATTGAAGGTACAAATATTGTCCTTAAGGGCAAATCCTGGTCCTAACAGAAGTTTTGCCATTGATTTTAGTGACACCTGGATTTAAACAATAATGTACTTGGTTTGACTACTCAGTAGCAAGCATTGCAGGGATAATGGGGGAAAACTCACTGAAATATGAAATCGTTGGTAAAATCCTGGCCCCACTGAAGTTTTGCTATTGACTTCAATTGGTCGAGAATTGCACCCCTTAATTACAAAAAGTATTACTATTTCTAATCCCCTGCGTGAGAGACTGAGGTACATCCATAAGGCCTCAACTTACTCCCACTATAGTTGACAGCAAAACTCCCACTGATTTCAATGAAGCACCTGTGGGTTCCCAATTCTATCAGAATGGCAGGTCAGAGAAGCACCGTAGATCGTTTAAAGAATATTCTTGTTTCAGGATCTTTCAGTTCAGTTTCATTTATTCCCCCAGCCCTCCACCTTCCAGACCTGTCACCAGTAAAGAGGTTAAATGAATATAAAATTAAAAAGGAGCTACATATTTATCAGTTTTGCCTCCCTTATCAAGTGGTCTGATCTTTAATAACCTTGATATTATGTTATGAATGCCAAAGAGCTTGTATAGCAAACAGCCAAATTCTCAGTCTTTTAAAGTAAGTTTTAACAGGGCTGTCACCCACTGCATGCTGTGTGTCAGTTAGCACTTGTGAAGTAAAATTGACAAAGAGCACTTTATGTACCTTCACAACAAGTATATCTTCGCCAACACTTCGGAGCTATTTTAAGTTTGTAAGGTCTAAGTGTTTCCCTCTTTCTAGAACTGATAACAGTAGAACCAAGACTACAGATGAGTAGCACGGGGCTAATTAAGCACTAGGTTAGTTTGTGATCTTTAATATGGACAGAGCTTACAGTTTAAAATATTCCAAGTCCAGGAGTCACTCCTCCAGATGTTGTCAAATATTCACATTGTAATCTAAAACAGGCTTGTTTCCCGCCCACCCCCCATGTTGCTGTATAATGGTCTCTTAGATGTTTATGAAAATCACAGAAGGTGAACCCCAAGATGAAACACTGAAAACAAACACAATTATCTCTGTGTTCAGTTTGCCAAAAGAGGTAACTTAATCTTCCATTGCTGCTTCGTCACTCTGATATTTGC
This sequence comes from Emydura macquarii macquarii, assembly GCF_026122565.2. Taxonomy (NCBI): domain Eukaryota; kingdom Metazoa; phylum Chordata; order Testudines; family Chelidae; genus Emydura; species Emydura macquarii. The sequence goes on along the minus strand of NW_027130520.1, from coordinate 11,514,765 downwards.
ATAAGGCATACCAAACTGTTGGTATCATTTTAAATTGCATTGTCCAAAGAGAAAACTCAGAGATCAAGGATTATGCCTCCCCCCCACTTCTCATGCCTTTTCCCTCTCTAAATCAAAGTCTCTGCAGAAACTTTTAATTGCACTTAGCTGAAATGCTTGAAAATTGTCCTTTGACAGAACAATAACCTATCTTTATCTGGCTATTGTTTTGTTAGGACTCTAGGATCTCTTTGTTCTTTTTCCACATTTCTGCAAAACCAGTAACTTTATTCATCTGAATCTATTCAGAAAACATTTACTGAGGTCTCCAATTCTGTGGAAAACCTTTTTAATGCATTATGAATAACTGAGTCAGTAATGAACCAATGCCCAACATGTTGCTAAGGGGCATGGTCCAGATACTTGATCAGAACGGACTTGGGAAAGGGGACACAAAGGTGTCCTTTGTAATCCTCTGATCCTATGCTCGCTGTGTGCTAGGTCTGAGGAGGCTGCTCTAGCCAGCACTAGCTGCCTACAGCCCTGGAGGGATGTGGGATGCTTTGCCAGTGGGTTTCACAGATGTTTGCTAAGAGCAGAGAAATGATGAGGGTCAGGAGTCTTGGGCTCCATTCCAAGCTATGAAGGGGAACGCGCTGTTGTGAGCACTGTCTCTTCTAATCATTGCCCTCCAAATGTGACACCTTTTTGGCTCCTTCCCCTCCAAGCTGTCCCTATCCCAGTCCTGTCTCCTCTTCACTCCTGACTCTTTGTCTTCGTTCCATTTTCTTCATATGGCCAGTCACAGATTCACCTCAAGCTGCTCGTACCAGTCTCAGTCTCCTCACTCAGCCAGCCCAGTTCCCCTCATTCCTCCCAGTTTTGTGTGCCACACTCTCATGCCCACACTCTCACTGGCTTATAGTCCCTTTGCTCAACCAGTCCTAGTTCTCCTTCTTCACCACAGTTCCTCAATTGTCTCCTCTCCCCAACACATTCTTCTCCCCACTCCATTGTTTCCCAGTCTCCTGCCCAACCAGTCCCAGTCTCTCCCCATGGCTCCTTATCCAATCTCAATCTCCCTCTTGCCCACTGGCTACCAGTTTCCTCCCCTGTCCCCCACTTTCTCCCCACCAGCTCCCACTTCTATTATTCTTGCCAGCCAAATCCCAGTATCTCCCTTCCAGCTTCCAGTCTGATTCTCCAGTCTCAGTCTCCATCCCAACTCCCAGTCTTAGTTTCCCTCTCTCTGCCCCCACCAGCCTCCATTCCCAGTCTCTCCAACACCACCCAAATCCTGGTCCCAATCTTCTCCCTCCGCACCCCAGGAACTCCCCAGATCCAGCTGATGTCCTCTCTGCATTTGCGTCAAGCAGCTTCCTCCTTCACACTGTCTGGGTGCCAGCCGGGGATTCATTGAGTGCACAAGAGAGAGAGGCCCTCAGTTCCAAGGCTCGGCCCAACTTTGGTCATGAGCAGCCATTACAGGCAAGTTTGGCTTTGCCGCGATAGCCCTGGCCTTGAGGGAAAAGAGTCAGTTGCTCTGGGGGGACAGCACTTGCACAGACTGGTCACATGTAGAAGCTCTGAGAGAAGGAAGCATGTTCAGTCACTCTGAGGATGGCACATGCAGTCTGGTTAGCACTAGGAGCTGACATCAACTTACTAATCATAGATTTTAAATGTAGAGGTTTGTGGGATGTTGTAATGCTTTGGGCATAATGAACATTACAGAACACAAGTATAATATTCACTTGTAACTACTTAAGTAATTATAATTTTAACTATCATTGATGGCTTGGTTCATTTTAACACTAATCTCTTTCACTTTAACAAGCAGAGATAATTAAAAATATGTTATATTTCCAGTCTTGAAATTTCTCCCTGATTTCCTTCTATGGGAAAAAGAGAGCTTTACTAGAGCAATAGATAAACAGCACCGCTTCTTTATAGGGACTTTGAATGAAAGGAAAGATCCCTGTAAATAAATTAGTCAGATAATCTTTTAGAGCTTCATGGGAATATGGAAGCAACTATTATTCTTACAAACACAGTAATTCAAAACACATGGTTCCCCTAATTAAAAACATGGGGCAATGGAGCTACGGCTATAAAAATACTAGATGGCTAAGTCCATAGCAGGTTTTGCAGGAGTGTACACAAAAACCAGTATGGAAATTTAAATAACCATTAATGTGGTGTTTTATAACTCATATTACAGTCATTTTATTGTCAATAAATGCTGTCCCAGTTCAATGTCAAAAAGATGCCCAATGTCAAAAAACTTTCATCTGATCTTTTTTTAAAAATGCTCTAGTTATTCCTTGTGCTTTATTGTGTATTAACTTTTTGTCCAAGCCTGTTTCCTTATTTTTTTAATGTCCTGATATCTCTTGGGCTTGGAAGGGTTAAGTGTGCTCCTCAACCATCACTGGTGGTCTTTCAGACTGTAGAGAGTCTTTTTCTTTTGAGAAAGTACAGTAGAAAACTTATTAGCTGCTGAAATTGAAATTAGAATTTTGTGGTTTAAGACCTATTGAAACTACATTATGTACACACCTTTTAAATTTATTTAGGGCTGGTAAGAATAATATTCCAGGTTACCCCCTCTCCTTATTCTTTTTTTTAATTCCTCCTTCCTCTTGTACACATGCTTTGTTACCATTGTGAAAGATGGGTTTAAAAATACATATGCGGGAAGATATTTATTTATTTATTTGCTTTTATCCCAAACAGTGGAGTGTGAACTAGTCTTCATCTTCTGTTCAAATAGAAAGCAACATTTTATATACTTTGTGGAAATTCCACTAAACCTAATAGTTTCTCATAAAAAAATTGCAGAAGAAAAAACAGAAGCTTTCATATCTTCATTTATAACCATAAATTAATATGTAATCTTAATGACTTAACAGCCTGCTTTAGATTGGGTGGAAAAGAACAGGGAAGATAGAGATAGGACTGCTGATCCTATAACCCAAACAGGTAGCTAGGACAATGGCTATATAAGAAGAAAACATAAACCTGTTTTTCTTTTTTTTTTTTTTTTTTTTTTTTTTAGCAGAGATTTCAGAACTCATAGAAGCTACCATGAAACTCTGTTAAAGGGAATGCTGGTCAAGGGAAGGAAGCTGGATATGAGAGGGGAATAAACCAAAGCAAATGCTGCTTGAAAATAGAATTGAGTTCAGTGTTGTGAATGCGGAGAAAATAAAGAAGCAAGTACTAATAGATCACCAGGTAGACAGGTTTGCAGCACAGCATATCTGTTTCACACATTTTTTTTTATTGCTATTCAGAATGAATATGCTATATTCAGAATGAATATAAAAAGCAATTCAATTCCTTTATGGAACAGATAGCTGAAACAACAGAGCCTTCCACCCAAATCACACATCACATGCCACTCTGGAGTAGGAGTTAGCAATGTGGTCCAAGGCAGGCTCCCCTGTAATTAGATAACAAACTCAGGAGTATCTGATTGATTGGGCAAGAGAGAGAGAGTGCACAGAAACAGAAACCCAAAGCCATGGAGATAGCAGAACAAGATGGGGAGCATGAGCCAGAAAAAATGCCAAGAGAGATCTTTTTGAGCCAAGATGTGTCTGAAAGAAAATATCTCCCATTGTTTGATTCCTGCTGTGTTCAGAGAAACAAAACTTCATTAATTCCTTGTGAATAAGCAGGCTTGTCTCAAAGAAATACCTGGCTCTATTTCTCATCCTAATCGAAACTACCCTTAGGACCCTTAATTTTGGCTAACCACTCAGGCCAAAAAAGGGATATCCGCATCAGAACATTTGCAGAAGCATGTCCACGCAGAATCTGCCACGTTCCTGAAACTGATACAAGATAAATCTGACCTGCCAATCACCCAGAGCAGTGTCATTCATAAACACATCAGGATGAGATGATTTGTAGTGGAGGTGAGGGCAAGAGCATTTTCAAAATTTCTCAAGGAAGATTCCATGATGTATCTCATCTGCTCACTTAACCCTTACAGCTGTGTTCTTCTCTCGGCCCCTTGCATGTGGTTTCTACAAATGTTGATGCCCTTGGATTCAGTGGCCATATTCAGGGATGCTTTGTAAGAGGGATAGTAAGGTAGAAGTTGCCAAATGGGTACAAGTCTAAGGCTATGTCCACACTACAAGATAGGGTGTGACATCCAGCTCATGTACACATACTTGGCTTAACCATGCTGAGTACAAACCCACCTGAAATGCATGAGTCCTGCTGCTTCCCAGGCTACTGGGGCTACACTATGATTTATATTCACACTAGCTTGATGAGAGCTAGCACAAGTGCATGTATGTGAGCTGGGAATCACAACACTAACTCGCAGTTTAGATGAAGCCTGAGGTCTGGTCCACACTAGAAAGGTTTGTCGACAGTAGTTACATCGATGATCAAAAAGCGCTATAATTATAGCACTCGTGCCCATCCACACAGCACTCATTCTGTTGCCAAAGTGCGTCCACACTTGGTGCTGTAGTATCCACAGTGAGAGCAGTGTACAGTGGGCAGCTATCCCACCGTGCAACTCACCACCTTCTGCTGCTAGCAACTGTGGGAAGGGGGAGAGGAGTGTGGAGCAGCATGGGTGCCATGTCCCATGATGCATTGCTTTCTGTCCCCTCACTCGTGTTGCTGGCTGCATTTCATGTCATTTTTCAATGGCTCCCCTTTTCCTGTGTGCTCGCCATCACTATCTGAAAGGATGGATCCTGCACTGCTCTCCACTGTTGCTTTTAGTGTTCGGAGCACATTGCGGCTGGTCGCGCAGTATATCATGAGCTTCCAATTGGAACAGGAATCCAAGGAGCCTGACCTGCTGAGTGATATAAAGACAAATAGCACCGCATTACTGTTTTCATTCATGGAGTATCTGCACGTGGTGAACCACCTCTTTTGGGCACTTGAGGCAAGCGCTGAGTGGTGGGATCATATCGTTATGCAGGGCTGGGATGATGAGCAGTGGCTGCAGAACTTTTGAATGCGCAAAGCCACCTTCATGGAACTCTGTGCAGAGCTCGCCCTTGCCCTGTGGTGCTAGGACACCAGAATGAGAGCTGCCCTCTTGGTGGAGAAGCGCGTGGCAATCACTGTGTGGAAGCTGGCAACTCCAGACTGCTACTGGTCAGTCGTTAATCAGTTTGGAGTCAGGAAATCCACAGCTGGAGCTGAGTTATCGCAAGTGTGCAGGACCATTAATCACATTCTGCTGCAAGGAACTGTGACTGAGCAATGTGTGTGAAATAGTGGATGGATTCACAGCAATGGGATTCCATAACTGCAGTGGAGCAATAGATGTCATGCATATCCCAATTTTGAGCCTAGACCATCTTGCAACAGAGTGCATCAATAGAAAGGGGTACTTTTCTATGGTGCTGCAGGCTCTTGTGGATCACTGTGGGCATTTCACTGACATCAACGTGGGTTGATCGTATCTTCAGGAACACTGAACTGTACAGGAACCTATAAGTGGGGACTTTCTTTCCATACCAAAAGATTCCAGTTGGAGATGTTGAGATGGCCATAGTGATCCTGAGAGACCCAGCCTACTCACTAATGCCATGGCTCATGAAACCTTACATGGGCAACCTGGATAGCAGGAAGGAGCGCTTCAATAATAGGCTGAGCATGTGCCGAATGACTGTTGAATGTGCGTTTGGCAGGTTAAAGGAGCACTGCAGGTGCCTTTATGGAAGGCTGGACCTAAATGAGGACAATATCCCCATTGTTATCACCGCCTGCTGTGTGCTCCATAATTTATGTGAAGCTAAGGGTGAAACGTTTGCCCCAGGGTGGACCATACAGGTGGATTGCCTTGCATCTGTATGTGAGCAGCCAGATGCTAGAGGCATTAAAGAGGCACAACAGGGAGCCATACAGATCAGGAGGCATTGAGGGCCCATTTAAGAATGAGAGCCCATAAAATGTTTTTGTGAACAATGCTGTGCCATCCTGCAACTGTTATTCAGCTTCAGCTGTGTGTCAGTGGTGGGTGAAAATAATGTGTGCAACACAGAAATAAAGAGTGCTTATTGTTCTCAGAGCTTGCCTTTATTATTAAACACAAGACAGTTCACAACACACACAAAAAAAAGGCCTGGAGAGGAGAAAGTAGTCGGGGCAGTGTCAGCTATGATAGCCGAGTGTATGTCCAGCTGTCATTCTCATAGCTGTCTGAAGGGGTAGAATGTAAGGGGTAGTGATATGGTCTGGAAGTTTGCTAGGAATGTGTTGGGGGAGTTTGTGGAGTGCAGGGAAAGCAGTTCTGTTGCAGTTGCAGATGGGGGCGAGCATGCATGAACTGTGTCTGCAATGAAACTATTGTCTTTTGCTGCTCTGTCTACTCTTCCATGGCCTTGATCATGTACTCATGGCCAGCCATGACCCACTCCTCGTTCTTCTTCCTTTCCTGTCTCTCCATCTTTTGACTTTCGGACATTGATTGTCTCCATGCCCTTTTCTCTCTTTTGGCCACCTCGGAGGACTGGAGGAGTTCCTGGAACATCTCTTCCTTGCTTCTCCGGGGTCGCTTCCTTATCAGCCAGAGTGTAGGTACATAGTGAAAAAATTTCAAATTGTGCCACCATTCTCCACAGGTGGGGACCAGAGAAGCTGATATCTCACTCCTGAGAGTTAACAAGGATGTTAGGATATATCTCCTCCATGAAAGTAGCTTCAAACTGGATTCCTATGCTGCATACCTGTGCACTGCTTTGGTCCCCACACAAGTCATTGCTGATTGGCGCTGTAAAGTATCCTACAATGGGGGAAGGAACAGAGCTGCTCTGCCGAGGAATCTGAGGCAGAGAATGGGAGAGTACTTCCAGGAAAGTTTCCTAGAGATCTCACTGGAGGATACCTGGGAAATTTCAGGGTGCTTTAATGTGCTTTTCATCCACACTGCCTAGATGTGCAAGGGAATGGGAAAGCACATGGAAACACAGCTACTCTTGTGCATTTCTATTCCTTCAACTACCTCTGTGTTTTAGCCAAGCTAAGGACCCCCATGCCTCCTGTACACAAGCAGCATCAGCTTCCAAACACTTACCAGAGCTCCCATTTCCCGCATCCTGAATGCCTGAGCTGAAGAGCTGTAATCTTCTGGGGTCAAGAACAGCTCCTGACTCCCAACCTCACCAAGCGAACCAGTCCCCGGCTCTGGGTCATCCTCCAACTCCACTTCCTCATCAATGACTTCTTCATTGGGTTGAGTCCAGCATCCCCGGGGCCATGGAGGTGTCCACGAGTGTCTTAAGGATGGATGTACAGTTGCTGCTGAGGATGGCTTACAGCTCTTTGTAGAAGCAGCAGCTTATTAGCTCTGCAGCAAAGAGACTGTTTGCCTCCCTGGCCTTCTGGTAGCTCTGCCGCAGCGCCTTGATTTTTGCTCAGCACTGCAGTGTATCCCACTCATTGCCCTTCTCTTCCATGGCCCGAGAAATCTGGCCGAAGGTATCAAAGTTCCTTTGGCTGGAGTGTAGCTAGGACTGCACGGCAGACTCTCCCCAAATGCTCATCAGGTCCAGCAGCTCTGCTGTGATCCAAGCGGGAGAGCGCTTGGTGTGTAGCGCCGACATGGTCAGCTGGGAAAATGAGATGCGAGCTCTCTACGCTGACTAAGCAGGAAGTGGAATTTCAAAACTTCCTGGGACTTTGAAGGGGGGGTGGGACTGGTGGCAGCAGAGTTCAAACTGATGGCCAGAGCGATCAGGATGGATACTGTGGGACATTTACAGAGGCCGTTTACTGCAACATAACCATACACCAGTGTCTACACTGATGCTTTTTTGACAGAAGTTGGGTGAAAAAACCTCTATGCCTCTTGTCAAGGTAGTTTTATTCTGTCAAAAAAACAGGGCAGTTTTGTCGGTGGGGGGTGGGGTTTGGGCTGATTGCAGTGTGTACCCCAGCACTGTTTTGTCAATAAAAAGCTGACTTTTTTTGACAAAACAGTCTAGTGTAGTCCAGGCCTTAGAGTACATCTACACTTGAGCTGGAGATGTAATTTCAAGCTCCGATAGAGGTACATGCACTAGCTCTCTGATTGAGCTAGTGTGCTAAAAATAAAGTGTATCTCTAGCAGCATATGTGGTGGGATGGGCTAACTGCCCTGAGTAAAATCCCACTCAGGACCTTTGGTCAGGAGACTAAGCCATCCTACCACCTGCACCGCTGTGGCTACAGTTCTATTTTTAGTGCACGAGCTCAGTCAAAGCTAGTGCGGGTACCTCTAACCCAGCTGGAATTTATACTTTCCACTTGAGTGTAGATGTACCCTTGATAGGTAAAAGAATGTAAATTAATGTGACACATATATTGAAGGGACCAGAAGAAACTGTGATTTAGACACCCTTTGGACATATGTAGATTCACCTCTGAATTAAACCCACTGTGGCCCAAAACCGACAGACAAAGATGGCTGGCAATGCTATGCTGGGACTTAAAAAAAAAAAAAAAAAAAAAATGTTACAAGCTACTGTGTGTGGATACTGCATTGTAGACTTTACTAGAGATGGGTGGTCATGTTGGGTTCTAAATTAGATGCAATAGAGTAGGGTTCACAGCTTGGGTTTAGGGATGCATCAGAGCTTGCAGATTTCAAGATAGAGATTCTAGGCTTCAAAAATCTCACCACCTGTTCTCATGAGAACAGCCATATCCAAACCAGGATTGTAAAAAAGGCCTTTTCCGATTGTGGACTCAGAAACAAAAATCAAAAAGGAAGACAGGAGAACAAGAGCAGTTTAGTTTTGTATTTATGGATTTCAATCTGAACTCCCCCATGAATTTTTAGTGGGTCTGGAAGTTCTGGTCCTACCACCTCTATATGTAACTTGCCCCTCACAAAGCTGTTAATATAGGACTTCAAGCAACCCCAGTACATTGTGTCCTTTCTTATTATTTATGGATGGAAAAGTGAGGAGGGGACCTTTAATGACTGTGGGGCACAATCCTACTCTCACTGAATTCAACAGAAGTCCTGCTGTTAACTTCTGCAGAAGCAGGATTGGGCACGGCAGAGTTTGTGGGGGTATCACCATGTGTAAAAAGGCTATCCCTCAGTAGGAGACTCCTGGAATTAAACATTTTATCCAGAAAGTGAGAGAGCTCTTTTCCCTTATTTTTCCTGCTCTCAAAACTTTTTAAGTAGGCAAAAGAAACAAAAGACAGATATTTTACCTTCCCTCATTCAAACTCTGAGAGAACTATAGTTATGGCAGTAAAACTATGTTTAATCTTCACTTGCAAAATCATGAACTTTAGCAAATGTGTTGAATCCTCCAAGTAACAAGCATGTGAAGAGCATTGAGAACATTAACTTAACACTTAACTCTTTTTTCTTCTTTCTCCAGCCCCAGGCTGTCCCAATTTGTGTAATGTCCCAGCATGCTCTATGCTGAAATGTTGCACCCTCTCAGAACCCTGTTGGAAGCTGGCTTTTGAGGTGGAATAAGTGCTGGAGGGCTGCTTTTTCAAGTAATGCATAGTTTGACCATTTAAAATAATATTTTGAACCCTAAGGAACATTAAAAATTTGAACGATGCTCTCAGCATATTTCTGAGCTACATTCTGGACCAGATTCTGCTCTCTGTTCCTTCATTGACTTCAGCAGAGATGCTTCAGATTTACAATCAATGTAAGTGAGCTGAGAATCTGGCCTAGTGTATCAGCACACCCGGGGAAAGGAAACATCTGAATCCAAATCTGTACAAGTAACTTGAAGAATCTTTTGAGTGCACATGGAACTAAGGAAACACTGACAATAACAGCCACCCCAACCTCAGCCTAAAATGTCTGAGTATTTTTCCAGTGAATTTCTCTTAAATAAGAATCTCCAAGCATTGTCATGAGAGCGTTACTGTGTAAAATGGTCATGCTGTATGCTAACAAGTTTACAGGGTAGACTGTGATATATTTGTTATGAAATAAGAAGCTAATGAGTACAGCACTGGTAAAATTTACCATTCACTCAGTATGTTTTCATAACACATGCAGAAAACCACATGAGAATTGGCATGCTGAAATCTTGTGCAGGCAGACTACTTTCATGATTGAATGCAAATGAATGTCAAAAGTGGCATTAAAACCCCCAAAATTATTACTTTTATTTTATGTACATAAATAAAAGAGCACCTATCCTACGCTCTAGGCAACCTTGACGTCTTCCAAACCACAAACAATAACAGATCAAGCAGCATAACTTCACTCTGATTGGCAAAATTAAATCAACCAAAATACCCCACCCTATCCTCAGAAATACCAAACCTCATCCAACTTTCTTTTGCAAAAGCCAGAGAAAATAGACTGACTTTGCAGCATGCCCTGAAAATCAACAGAATCAAGTTGTTTCAGACTCAGATGTGAGTAAGTTCCAAAGTTGAGGGGCTTTCACAGAGAAAGTGCTGCCAGGGGCACCCTCCATTTTTAAACCAAGAGATTCCATTTAAGAGAGTTCTCTGACCTAACTGTGGCAGTGTCACGCTGAGAGAGAGGAGGTCTTTCAGATATATGGGGGCTCACCCACTAGGATCTTATAAGTTGAAACAAGGGAGGATCGAAAATTTTCTGCCCAAATTGTTTTTTGACCAAAAAATTGGGCTTTTGAAGAAACAAAATTTTCCACTGAAAGTTTCCACTTTCTATGAAAAACTGCCTTTTCATCAAAATCAAAACCAAAACCTGAAAACCAAATACTTCATTTCTTTAGTCAAAAGCTTTTCTGTTTCTGGTATTTTGATGAAAAGTTGAAAATTTCACTGGAAATAGACACTTCTGTAATAAGCCAGGGAGAATATAGGCTTGTAATCTGTTTCCTACTAATAATTGTTTTGTATAGTTTTAGATACCTTTATTTGCCTCTTGATGTCCCATCCTGTCCTACATTCCTATGATTGAATTATCAAGTCATAGCTCATCGTTCCCTCAACCACTTGATTAATATGTTGTATTGCTTCCCCTTCTCCCCTCCCTCTCTTTGCCCTTTAGCTGTCTGTATTTTTCAGATTGTAGGCTCTTTAGGGCAGCGACTCTGCCTTCCCATTTTTTTCTAGTGGAAAGGAATAATATATAATAATAATCTTAAATGGAAGTACGTGGTTTTGGGAAAATAATGATACCATGGTGTGTTCTAGCAGAGGGACAGTTCTGGTTAGTGTCTGTGGCACACAGTGGCGGGGAAGAGGGAGGTTTATGTTTTTGTATACAGGCCCCAATTTGAAGAAGAAAATCAGTTTAGAGGTAGAGAAAGTTCCTAGCTAGCTGTCATCAATGGGTGGCTACTTTATTCCCCATAGTATGCATTATAATTCATTTTTGATATTTCAATACCAATCAGGATCAATACGTCTTTGAGCTAAGTAATGTACAAAAAATATGAAGACAGTACCCTGTTCAGAAAATAATACAAGGAGATTCATTGATTTTTTTTTAGTTCAGAAGGGCCACATAATGATAATTTTGTCTAACCTCCTCTATGATATAGACCATAGAATATCACCCAGTAATTCCTGCATCAGGTGCAATAACTTGTGAACTACAACATCCAGTCTTCATTTAAAGACTTCAAGTGATCATAGAATCATAGAAGATTAGGGTTGGAAGGGACCTATTGATCAGCATTAGTAGAAGCATTGCCAGCTGATTGAGGGAAGTGATTATTCCCCTATATTCAGCTCTGGTGAGGCCACATTTGGAGAACTGTGTCCACTTTTGGGCCCCCTGCTACAGGAAGGATGTGGAGAAATTGGAGAGAGTCCAGCAGAGGGCAATGAAAATGATTAGGGGGCTGGAGCGCATGATTTATGAGGAGAGGCTGAGGGAACTAGACTTATTTAGTCTGCAGAAGAGAAGAGTGAGGGGAGATTTGATAGCAGCCTTCAACTATCTGAAGGAGTGGTTCAAGGGAGGATGGAGCTAGGCTGTTCTCAGTTGTGGCAGATGAAAGAACAAGGAGCAGTGGTCTCAAGTTGCAGTGGGGGAGGTCTAGGTTAAGTATTAGGCAAAACTTTTTCACTAGGAGGGAGGCAAAGCACTGGATTGGGTTAACTAGGGAAGATGTGGAATCTCCATCCTTAGGTGCAGCTTGACAAAGTCCTGGCTGGGATGATTTAGTTGGGGATAGAGAATCCATCACATCTCTTTGTAAGCTGTTCTAGTTGTTATAAATGTGAACCTTGATAGCTGAACCTCAGATAGCTGAGATAACTCTACAGGTTTTTATTCATCATGTTAAAGTTTAAAATGAATTTAACCTATTAAAATTTGTATCACTGCCTGTGATGACGGACATTTTAAAGTTCTACAAATACATATTTTAAAACCAAAATTTATTAATCTTCTTGAGACCACCTATCCCACATTCAGCATTATATCCTTCATCTTGTATTCAGGCCCAAATTTTCTAAAAAATCTAATAATTTTAAAGTCTCCATATACTCACTCCGTCCTCTCAGCTGCACATTCTTACCCCTGAAAAGTATTCTGAGACATAATTGAAATATAAATCATCTTTCCTCTTTGTCCTTTCTTTCCGTTCCCTATCTAATTTTCACCCATACCCACTGGAAGCCTCAGGACATAGAAATAATTTCAAACAAAGATTGACTTCTTCCTTTGATTTGTCATAGATAAATTGCTGCTCTTTTGTGCCAATTTTTACAAAGTGGTTTGGGCCAGGCCCAGACTTGCGTGCTAACTGCTGGTTTTCACACGATCATATCTGCATAAAGCAATCAGAAAAACAAGAGTGAGAAAGCAAAGGAGGAAATGAAAGAGATTATACCTAGGATTCTTGAGTGCCTGCAGTGGCCCAGTCATCAGAATTTGAATTTGTAGCATGAGACTCTTTGCAGCTGTATGGAAAAGTCTGATTTAAACACGGGAGCCTAAAGCTACTGTTCACATCTAAATCCATAGTTAAGCACAGAGGCAACGCGTGGGGCATGCAGGTCACATGCCCCTTCCCCCCAGATTTCTGCCTTCCATTTAACACAGAGGTGTTCAAACTGTGTTCAACATAGTTTGGAAATCATCACCTCCTATCAAAAGCCAGCAGATCGGAAGCTGGTGGGAGCTGCCCAGCCTGCTCAGGCCCCTGGCTGTCTGTATTGTGGAAGCCAGGGTGCTGGCTAGCTGCTCAGCTGCTCCCAGAGTTGGGCCACCTCCGCATGGCCGGATGCTCCTTGGGCAGGGTCCGCAGCACAGCTCTAAGCTGCTCCCACTCCCGCGACTTGCTCTAAGGATCCTAGCACTGGCCAGTGATATGCCCTGAAGCCAGCCCCTGCCTGTGGCTGGCTGCCATACGATATGTGGGCAATCACATCCCCACCCCTCCCAACCTTTAAATGGTGCCACTCCACCGTCAAGAGTTATGGTTGTCTCTGGTTAAATGCCTTAAAAATTGGCTTGATTTTTAGAAGTGTTGAGCACCTGCAGCTCCTACTGTACTCAGTGGGAGTCATAGACACTTCAGGCTTTACAGAATCAGGCCATGAGTATCCTAAGGTGTATACTACAAAGAAGGCTACTTTCTACAGCATTACTGAATCTTACAACTAGTTCGTAGATATCACTGATTTTGGTTTTTAGATAATTTAGTGAAATAATCACATTTCATTTATAGGGGAGAATATCAGATTAACTGAAATGATTGTGGGGATTTATATCAAGGCATGGGGAATCTTGGAATAAGTAATAAACTGGGCTGAAATAAAATATGGAAAAGAGGAAACCAGACAGAGCAGAGAGTAAGATATAGGAAGGCAGAAGAAGAAATCAAGGTGAATTGAAAAGCAGCTGTGGAAACGTCATATAAATTGCTTTCTTGAAGAGAGATTGTATTTAACTGCTAAACATAGGACTAAAAGCACGGATTTTCAGCTGATTTTAGAACATCTCACACCAAGTTGGATTTAGGTTTCATGTACTAACATCTTAAAAGGTCTGCAGTAAGCTGCCTTGTTGTATGATGTGACTTATGTCAAATTATTTTTAATAGCCATTTGAAAACATAAGTATTTTCAATTAGGAGAGGCAATCAACGAACATTAATTTCATCAGATACACTTACATCAGGTTTCATTTCAGGAAGAAAAATATTAAACAGTAAAAATGAGCACTGGAAAAAAATATTTACCCATTCCTGTCATAGAAACAGATATGAAAATCACCTGGTATTACAAGAATTCATGATGTAATTGATGAAGTTGATTACAGTGCTGTGATGTCAACCCCCAAGGGTATGTAAACTTCTTTCATGATGAATTTGCCTCACAAACATTACAAAATCTAATTGAGTTATTGGCATGTTTAGTGATATAAGTATCAAATGGTTTTGTCTATACTAATTGGCTGGTCCAAGCATTCCTAACCTATCTGTTTCCTTAAGTGTAAATCAGGCCCAATTTATCTCATGTTTAACCTTCACGTGATAAAAGTGACAGGCAACATGACATTTACAATAATACACAGATGGCAACAACATGATTTCAATGTTTGTGATCCCTTATTAAATTCCCAAATACAAAGGCCACTGATGCAAAGAGCCCACAATATGTCAAAGTAGATTTATACAATTCTCCCAGATTCAGAGGAACTGTGCAGGACCCTCTTCATTATTTAGCCTCATAGTGGAGCAGAGAAGGGCTAGACAGGTGGAACGGTGACACAGAGAACCCTACACCTGTCACGCTCAGTGCCAAGGGCACTCCAGATATTCTGCTGAAAAGGAGCCATTTGGGGCTGGGCTGGGGGATGGTGCCATGGGAGCCATTTTTACATTAATCCAGTGAGCCAAAATCTCCTTCCTAATGTTTGCAGAAAGGCAGGGGTTGCTGTTCAATCTCATAGGCTGGAATAGCAACCACATGAAGACTGTACTGCTACCCCACAGCCTTCCCTGTGGAGAAGGAAGGTATGTTCTATTCACCTCCACACCATTTTTTCCTCCCTGCACAAAGCCCAATTGCTTGAGATCTGTGTAGGGCAGCTGAATTTCACCCATAAGGAACATTTGCTTTTTACATACAGCTGACAATGTTAACATTTGATAAAATTCCGGCATTTGTTTGCTGGTATCACTGAAATAATTTTAAATTGCTATAAAATGTAATATACCAGGCTAATTATTTGGTGTTACTTTTGGTTTAAAATACTGTCAACTATATTTAGATGTGCAGTGAAACTAAAATGTTTCAGAATAGCACTTGGGCCCTGAGTCTGCTCCCACTAAAGTCAATGGGACTTTGGCCAGTCATTTCAATGGGAGGAGTGGTGTATGAACCTCCAAAAAACATTCCAGTGATGATGGTGGAAGGTAAACAATTCATACAGTACACTTCTTCATTTACCTCCTTTCTGATTGCATACACTTTTTTCCTTAATTCATGCACGGAAAACCACGGGAGTTATGTTTTAAGACCAGCAGCAGGATTGAGCCTTGTAGCTTGGACAGGAACCAAGCTATGCAGGTGCATTGCAAAGTGGTATTGATTAGAGAGGTGCTCCTATCTTCTAATTACTCAGTGGATAGTATACATCATTCAGTGTTCTCAGGCGTGCTTGAAGTTTGTCAAGGTCAAACGAGCAAACACGGCTGCATTGTTTAGCCAAAAAGAATATTTACTCAATAAGAAAGAGTGCTGAGATGCATGACATAATGAATAATTGCGGGATATAATGAATTCCATATTTTACATTTGAACACTGGAGAGCCTGATTCACCAGTACTCTAGTTTAAGACTGGAATAATGTTATTGCTTTCAATAGAGTATCACCAGTGTAAAACTGAACTAATGTCATGGTGAGTTAGGTCCTTTGTTTTCAGGATTCATGTACTGTACTACAATTAGTCTTAATTATGATATATATATATATAATCGTTTACATATTTGCATTAATTATAACTCATACCATTACATAATTTGTCGTATTTAATTTCCCTCCAGGCTGTGAAAAAGGCAAAAGTCATAAATGTATCCATAAGAAAAACAAAGTACTTATGTATCTCTAGCAATGCATTACACTTCTATGTGAAAAGATTGCATTATTTTTTCAGGTATATCGGTTACATTTTCCTAGTACTTTTCAAATAATGAAACATTAATTCATTCTCAGGACTCCATAATACCTATTTTCATAATACCTGTTTTTAGCTAGGAAAATTGCTCTTTGTTTCTTTGAAATTAAAGCACAAAGCCATGTATCATAGCCAGAATTCTGAACAGTTTTTATTTCTTAGCTTTAAATTACCATTAAGCCATTTAATCCACCTATATTTCAAACACTTAAAATTAGAGAGATTTATATTTACATTTGGCACTATGACAGAGTTGTAACTTGCATCTCTATGGATCCCATTGCATAGCCCCTATCACATCTGACAATGCAGCAGTAATATAAGGGACTGGAGAATGCTATTAGAGAAGCATACCCCAGAGACAGACAGACAGTTATAACTGGTGGTGAGCATCTGAGTTTAAAAAAAAAATTATGTATTTAACAGATTTCCCCAGATTATAAAGTAAAGGCAACTATACATTTACTGAAAAGAAAATGCACTTAAACAATTTTTCCATTAGAGCCAAACTGTACCCTGACTTTTCCTCAATGCTTCTCCCCTGGGGTTGCACAGAATGTATGTCAGGACAGAATTTGATCCTTAGGTGGGATTTCTAGATGCTGCCATAATACAAATAATAATAGGTAATAATACATTTGGCTCTCAGATATGCTCATTTGGTATCCCATTTAAGTTAATGGGACAGAGTGAGGATCTTAATAGATCAGATTGTTCCTGGTGCTAACATGGCTATACACGGGACTATTGGAGAGTAAGCTCTACCCAAATGCCATATGTTCCCTGGACCTTGGGTCCAGGTGAAGGGAAATAACAGGGACTGCAAGCTTGGTACTTCTCCCATGGAGGCACTGATTTTGCATGAGATGGAGAGCATGCTATACATGCTAAAGGATTGTAACAAATTATTTCCCCCCAGAAACAAAGGGGTAGAGGAGCATAATCATGGTGGAATAACAGTCCTGACTAGAATGCAGATATTAAAGGGCATGCGTGGTTCAGAACAGATAGAAATAAAGGGAAAGGTAGTGGGCATCAATGTACCTCAATGATACATAGACTGTGAAGAAATACAAAGTGATAGCACAGATAAAACAGAATTCTTTTGAGTCAAAAATCAATCTGAGGAAATATTGTAAAAGAGGTTCAGTAGGGTAGTGTTAGGGGTCTATTATGGACTCCGTGGGTCAGATTTGGATATGGATAGAGATTGCTTTAATATTACTAGAGAGAGAGAAACACGACAGGAATTATCATTGTGGGAGACTTCAACTCTTTCACTTCCCACATATTGACTGGAGAATCAATATTAACAATGGTAGGGTCCAGTTATGCCTGGATGTGCTAGCTGACAGATGTCTTTACCGCATAGGCACTGAATGAACAAGAGGTGAAGCCATTTTAGACTTAGGGCGAGTCTACACTGAACAGATAGGTCAACATAAGGCAGTTTATGTAGACATAATTATGTCAGGGTTTACACTACTACCTTCCTCTCACCCATGTAAGTGTCCTACTACACTGACATAATAACTCCACCTTCATGAGAAGCGTTAGGTTTATGTCAGTGTAGTTAGGGTGATGCAGTGTCTGTGTAGGCACTGAGTTCTTTACATTGTCTGTTGGCTGTCCTGTCAATTTCATGGTAAAAGCCATAAAATTTACATGAAAGCTCAGCAGTAAAAGCCCAGCTTCCCCCACTCTGCTGGAGAACATGATGGCTTCGGACCCCACTCCCGTCTGGGAGCTGGGGAAAGAAGCCCGTGCATTCCCCCCACTGCTGCGGGTGGGGGAGGGAACCGAGAAGCTGGGGTAGCTGGATCCTGCTCCCTGGGGGCAAAAAGTCCCAGGCGACTTCCCCTGGCTCCGAGCAGGGAATGGGGAAGGAAGAAACCCCAGCAGTTTGCTTTGCTTCTGGAGGGGAATAAGGAGCGGAAAGCCTGCCGGGAGCCCCAGAGCCTGTGGGACAGCCAGGCTCCAGGCAGGGAGCCCCCACAGAGCTGAGAGACTGAGCTCTCGGCTCCCCACACTGCTCCTCTTAGGCCAGTGGAAGTGCTTCTGGTAAGGACGCACTCCACCAACCCAAGGAAGGAAGTGTGGACATGAACCACCTCAGTAATTACTGCGGTGGCTGTAAATCGACTTACTTACATTTCTAGTGTAGACATATCCTTAGTTTTAGTAAGTAGTGAGGATGTTGTCGAAGAGCTTGTCATAGAAAATAACCTTGGATGGAGTGAAAATGAGTTGATTCAGTTTAAATCAAATAATAAAAGGGAAATAAAAAGCAGGTCAATAACTAAGGTTTTCAATTTCAAAAGGGCAGACTTTGAGAAATTAAACCAAATAATTAGTGAAATCAGCTAGAATGAAGAGCTCCATGACTTAAATGTGAAGGCGGCTTGGAATTTATTGAAATCAAAGGTGCAAACAGTATTTGGAATCTGCATCCCAAGCAAGAGACAAAAACTTGTAGAGAAGGGTTCCAGAGCTAACTGGAGAATAAGCACCTCAAAAAAGATATTAGGAGTAAGCAGAGAAATGGAAGACAGGATTGATTAGCAAAGAAAGCTCTGTCTTGGAGGTCAGAAGGTGTTGGGATAAAGTGAGAATTGCCAAAAAGTTATGCTGAGTTAGACCTTACAAAGGAATTTAAAACAAACAAAAAAGATTCTTTAACTATAGAAATAAGAAAGAGAACAAAAGAAGTGGGGCTGCTATGCAGCAAGAATGTGGTAGAGATTGAGGGTAATCTAGGTATGATCCCAAAACTAAATGAATACTTTGACTTTGTTTTCGGTAAGGATGATAATGTAGATTCCAAGAGAAAAGGCAGGATGGCTAATGGAAATGAGTGTATAGAAATACAAGTTACCACTTCTGAAGTGAAAGAAAAATTCAAAGTGCTTAATGTAGTTGAGTCAGGGACCTGATTAATCTCCATCCCAGAATATTGAGAGAACTGGCACTTGAAATTGCAAGTCTTATAACAAGGATTTTTAAATAAACTGATCAACTTGGGGTGATAATTAGGAGAATAGCAAATACAGTACCAATATTTAAGAAAAGAAAAAAAGTGATTCAGGCAATATACCCAGTTACTCCAACCTCAACATACAAAGCTTTAGGACAAATTTTGAAGAAAAGAATAATTTAAGACCTGGAGGTTAACAGAAAATGGGATAAAATGCGATATGGATTTACCAAAAGTAGATCTTGCCAGACTAATCAGATATCTTCCTTTGAGAACTGATTTTTTAGACAAGGAAAATGGAGTAGAGCTATCTGGACTTCAGTAGAGCATTTGATATAGTAACTCATGGGAATGTATTAGTTAAACTGGAGAAGATAAGGATTCGTACAAGAATTACATAACCGGTAAGGATATGATTTAGTCACGGATTCCGTGACTTCATTGGCTTCAGCTGTCAGCAGCTGCAGCTGGGGCCAGAGCTAGGGTTGTGCTCCCCCACCCCATAATTTCAGCTGGAGCTCTGGCCAGGGCTGTAGGCTGTGCCCCCTCCCATGGCAATGGGGCTTGGGCTATCAGCCCTTCTCCATGGGGCTCCACTGTCATTCTTCCCCCCCGACACTCAACTTTTGCCCCCCGTTATTTTTTAGTAAAAGTCACAGACAGGTCACGGGCTCCTTTGAATTTTTGTTTATTGCCCACGACCTGTCCCTGACTTTAATTAAAAATAACTGTGACAGAATCTTAACCTTAATGATGGATAATGCCCTGACTAAAGGGGAGATGACAATGGGTTGTACTGAAAGGAGAACCACTGGGCCTGAAAGAGGTTACTAGTGGAGTTCCTCAGGGATTGGTCTGGAACTAATCTTATTTAATATTTTCAGTAATGACCTTGACACAAAAAGTAGGAGTGTGCTTGTAACAAGGTGTGTTGAGTTTACAGTCGTTGACGCAGCACCCTGTTACTCAAATCCCCACCAGCATGTGTTAATTGGGACCTGACTGAAAGACAGGCATCTGGCAGGGGGTGCCAATTAACTGAGTAGAAATACAGCTGAGGGGCTAACTGGGAGGAAGTAACCACAGCAATTGGAACTATATAAGAAGACAAGAAGAAAGTTCTAGGGAGGAGAGCAGAGAGCCTAGAGGAAGGCAGTAGTAGGCAGAACAGACTGCTGCTGCTGCTGCTGGTGATTGATGATGATACTGACACTGACACTCCCCTTCCCCAGAAGTAAGATGGGGAAGCTGGCTACTGACCGTAAATAGTATGTAAATAACACTCCAGGCTGTAGTCTCCTAAAGGGGTATAAAAAAGGAGAGTGGTAGTTAAGAACACCAAGAGTTGTGGTGGTCAGTTACTGAGGATGGAAAAGATTCTCAGGGGACCAATGTGTGACAATGCTAATGAAATTTGCTGATAACACAAAGCTGGGGGGCATCATCACTACAGAGGAGGATCAGAATGTTTTACAGGAAGAATTTGATAACCTGGAGGACTGGAATAATACATAATTAATTAACATTGATTGGACAAAAGGCAAGTGTCACAGTATGACCCTGGCTTTTTCAGAGGGAGGAGGCCAGTTCACCTGTGATTGCTCAGTTGACCCCCAGTTAGGCTTGAGAGAGCAACTGGGCCCTAGAGGGAAAGAGACCTGGAAAGTCAAAGTCTGAGAGGAGTCAGACACAGGAGGTGCAAGTAATTGCTGCCTAAGACTCAGAGCGGGAGGCAGGAAGTAGACACAGCAAAGAAGAGATGGCAGGAGGTGCTTGGGAGACCCAGCAGAGAGAGCTGAGTTCAGGTGAGAGTGTGGGATGTCATACAGGAAGATCTGGATGACCTTGTAAACTGGAGTAATAGAATTAGGATGAATTTTAGTAGTGGAAAGTGCAAGGTCATGCATTTAGGGACTACTAACAACAAATTCTGCTATAAGCTGGGGACGCATCAGTTGGAAGTCACAAAGGAGGAAAAGGACCTGGGCGTATTGGTTGATCACAGGATGACTATGAACTGCCAATGTGATGTGGCTGTGAAAAAAGTTAATGTGGTCCTTGGATGCATCAGAAGAGGTGTTTCCAGTAGAGAGAGGGAGGTGTTAGTACCATTATACAAGGCGCTGGTGAGACCTCATCTGGAATACTGGAGTTCTGGTCCTCCATGTTTAAGAAAGATGAATTCGAAGTAGAACAGGTGCAGAGAAGGACTACTACGCTGATCCATGGAATGGAAAACCTGCCTTATGAGAGGAGACTCAAAGAGCTTGGCTTGTTTAGCCTACCCAAAAGAAGTTTGAGGGGAGATATGATTGCTCTCTATAAATACATCAGAGGGATAAATACCAGGGAGGGAGAGAAATTATTTAAGTTCAGCGCCAATGTGTTCACAAGAACTAATGGATATAAACTGGCCATCAGGAAGTTTAGACTTGAAATTAGACGCCGGTTTCTAACCATCAGAAGAGTGAAGTTCTGGAATAGTCTTCCAAGGGGAGCAGCGTGGACAAAACACCTAGTTGGCTTCAAAACCGAGTTTGATAAATTTATGGAGGGGCCGGTATGATGGGACAGCCTAGTTTGGCAATTGACTGATCTTTGACTACTGGTGGTTTATATGCCAATGGCCTGTGAAGGGATGTTAGATCGGGTGGGTTCTGAGTTATTACAGAGAATTTTCTTGGGTGTCACCTGGTGAGTCTTGCCCACGTGCTCAGGGTTTAACTGATCGCCATATTTGGGGTCTGGAAGGAATTTTCCCCCAGGGCAGATTGGCAAAGGCTCTGTGGGTTTTTCGCCTTCTTCTGTAGCATGTGGCACGGCTCACTAGCTGGTGGATTCTCTGTACCTTAAGGTCTTTAAATCATGATTTGAGGACTTCAATAACTCAGTCATAGGTTCTGTGGCCTGCACTGTGCAGGAGGTCAGACTAGATGATCATATTGGTCCCTTCTGACCTTAGAGTCTATAAGTCTACGTGTCTATGAGGTGGAGAGCTGGTAGCCGTCAAATAAGTCAGTGGGCACTTGACAAAGATATGCGACATAGTCTGAAGTGGACCACAGCTGCATTGTGGGTCGTTTGAAAAATCCTATTTAAAGAGATTGGGCACATCGATATTTACACGATCTATTACCCCACCACACCTCAGGAACCCCACTGCTGCAAAATCATCCACTCTGTCATGCACATTGCCAAGAGTCACAGTCCTGTGTAGCGGGAGGCGATTAATTGCTCTCCACATTTACATGACAACAGCCCACATAGTGGATTTTCCAATTTGAAAATGATTTCCCACTGACTGGTAGCAATTCAGCATTACAAGTTTCCACAGGCAGATCACCACTGGTTTCTCCACTGTCAGTGCAGCTGTCATTTTGGTGTTCCTGTTCTGAAGGGCTGGCATGAGCTCAGCACACAGATCTAGGAATATGGCCTTTTTCATCCAAAAGTTCTGCAGTCACTGCTCATCATCCCAACCCTGTATTATGATGCAATCGCACCAGTCAGACTTGTTACTTTGGCTCAGAAGTGTCACTCCACCATCTGCAGCTGCTTCATGAACACCATCACCAACTTTGAATTGGTTTTCACTATGTCCCACAGCAATCTGTTCTCCATGAAATTGTCATGTTCCCTGCTGATGCAATAGTTCTTGCAGCTCTGCAAATACCAGAGAATCATATGTCTGGGCTTGCAACACTCATGAAAATAGTGCAGAGATGTTCTGTTTCCATGCTTCCATTAGAGATGACGGACAGAGAGGTGAACTATGTGGGTTTATGGGATTTTTTAAAAAAGACACAAAAATTATAGAATACGGATGACATTATGGGATGTAGAAACTTGCATGCTGGGAACTTTACCCTGTTCTCCCAGTCACCGCTGCGCAACTCATTTCTGCCATACCATGCACTGCCAAAACAAAAGACAGTGTTCTGGATTGTGGCAAGTTGCACTCTAGAATACCTACCTACGGTGCATTGACACAAGCTGTCTTGGTGAGTACATGCAGCACTGACACAAGGGACTAAGGAACCATGTACATGCACGATATAATAACTGCAGAAGCTTTATGCCAAATTAATTTGTGTCGGCCAAAATTTTTAGTGTAGACATGACCAACAAAAATGTTTCTGTGCCTGTGGATGCAGCTGCTACAATTTATATAATCACCACAAAATAATAAAAGTCTGTCATAAAGAAAATGTTTAGTATGAGGTAGTATTAGGCTGCAGTCTGGCATATTTCTAAACCATGTGTTAAACCATGACAATTTTTGATTGATCTGTTTTCAGCCTCAGTGATAAAATAAGTGATAAATTAAAACCTCAGTGCTAAGGAGTTAGCACCAGTATTTCAAAACTGCATGGTTCATGGTGAAAACACTAATACTAGCACTTACATATATATCTTTTTATATGTAGATCTCAGTGCTTTTCAAAATGGAGAACACAAATAATTTGCAACAAATAGTTTAGCTGAAAAATTTAGCCTCCCTTTCGCCTCTCAGTAATCACCAGATTGCAACTTCCTCAAATTAATTGGTTACTCAAATTTAATAAAGAACTATTCCTTCTAGAAATACCCTCTAGGAAATTTAATTGTCACCTACGTGTGTCAGTGTGGAATTATTTTTGGTGTAAATATTTGCTTGAGTGAGTCTAGAATTTGTTGTCTGTGATCAATAATGTGCACTTTTGAAATTTGCTTTTTATGAGCACTTATGCCAATGTAACTTGATTGAAAAACCACATGGAGATGTGATTACTGCAGGTAAGTGGTTGGAGAATGTTCAGTTCTTAGTAAGAGTTTTTAATGGTTCATGCAATAGTTGTAATATTTTAGAATACTATTTTAAATTTTATTTATGGATCTGTTATGTAGCGGAACATCAGAAATATTGCTTTCTGTGGTTGTATACACACTGGATTCTTAATTATTGCAACAAATCTTGGGTAATAAATCTAAAGTTAATGGTATGTGTGGCTTTGCATGGGGAAAACCAATATAAATGAAAAATTAGCCAGAAATACAAATGGATGCTGTGATACCATGTTAAGAAGTCTTTAAACAGAACTACAGTACATCAGAAATCTTATGATAATATGAATCAGGATATTCTAAAATGGGTGCTACTTCATTTGGGGACACCTTCCTATGAAATTTGGTATATTTGGCCATCCCCTATTAAAAGAGATTCATTTAAGATGTGCATGGGTATATTGCCTTCAACATATATAGTCAAAAATGGGTATTACCTCATTATCACTTTTAGAAATATGTAGCAAAAAGAATTCTATGCCATAACTAGTTACATATTTTTATGATAAAAAGAATACCAAGCAATAGCCCATAGGTCAAAAGCAGATGCAAAAGCAAAGCAGAAATATGTACATATAGATGGATCATAGACCATCAACTTCTCAGTCTGAAACTGTTAGGTGGTTCTAATGTATATCATTAATTTGAATCACTTTGGAGAGAGTTTGAATAAAACCAGAAGCACTATATAAGTGGCACGTTATTTTTCTCTTCAGATTAAGTGGAAATTTATTAAGAAAGATCATTTAAAAAAATGTTTACCCACATTTCAAAAGAAAATACATTGGAAATATGGCTAAGATTATGTAAAATCTTTCTCTCATAATGAAATCAGTAATTAGGCAAAGTTCCACTTTTTCTGACCACTAGTTAATTCAAAATAATTCAGTAGTTAATCAATTATGTTGGGACATATTAATTCCTGATGTAACTTCCTTGAAGTCAATGCGGTTAAACCAGAGTAAACTTTTGCTCAGCAAATTTTAACTTTTTATTAAGTGTCTCTGGCCTTCTGCTGGAGTGTTTCAGATTCTTTGTAAAATTTAGAAAAGGCAGAAAAATGTTGGGAAATGATTGTGCAATGTTACTTTGACATTTTTTTACTACTATATAAACTAGTTGAAAAAGAGCAAAATATTTTCATATTTTATTGTCGATTTTAAAAAATGCAATTTTTGTTTATCTTAATCTAGTAAAGATATCCATCTCCCAAGTATCAGTGTCCCTGTGTAATGCTTTTCAGACCATCATAAACTAATAGAAACATTTACTAGACTCAAACTGCATTTATATCATATGTATGAGTTTTTCAAGTAATTCAGTTTATTCACAGTTTCCTTTGCTTGGGACAGCTGGATTTTAAATACACTACAGTCTGTAGTGTAGGTTTGTCTAACCCATTCTCACATTGTCACATATAAAAGAACTACTAGGTATAACATGATAGGTGCAACATTCGATGATGTAAAGTTCTATATGATAAATGAGTTTTTTTCAGTCCTACACTTAATAATGACCTGTCTTGATTTCCATTCTTTTTCTTTTTTTTTTTGCATTTGGAATTTGATGATTTTATGAGTCTTCATTGTTTCTATGACTTGTAAGATTGGAAACATAATCCTGCCCTTTTTGACCTGAGTGGGTAGTCAAATTTCAGGCCCTGGGGATGTTCCAGTTGGGAGTAGAGATTGATGGAGTCTGGTATTTTCTTTGTTGCAATCTTGTTTATTGACAAGGAATGTACAAAGTCCTGCTACTCCAAATGCAGGAGGAACCAAAAACAAAAAAAGAAAAATTTCTTGACTTACAGCCTCAAACTTGTATTGCCAATAGATCCAACAGATTCCTCTCTAGCTTCTCCCAGAGTTAAACTGGGCTTACAGGTTTCTGCCTGGCTTTCTTGCTTTTTGCCTCTGCCTCTCTTTCTGTCCTTGTCTATCCTCAATTTCTGTGTTGCCTCACACACCACGCACACACATCTAGTCACAATACCCAGTAGAACCTCCCACCCACATGGTGCTAGTTTCTAGGCAGATTCTATTAAGCCTTGATTTGGATGTGGCCCCTTAAGTTTTTCTTACAACTATCTTATGTGAAGGGCATAGCCACACATCAGTTTGAACAAGATTTTAGCTCAGTCCATAACAAGGTTTCACCCAGCTCATAACAATAATTTCTCTTAATTATAGAGGGAAAACTGAACAAAGTGTTCTATTTAAAAAAAGTGTTCTATTTAAAAAGACATTCCGTGTCCACTGGATTAACATTTGAGAAAATTAGACATTTTAAAAATTAATGAAACTTTTGAATTACTTCCTTTGGAGAGAAATGTACTTACAAATGGATACAGGGAATAAAATACTGTGGAGCCTTGTCCTGGGCTGATGGAATATATCTCTGGCAGACACCTGGGAATTCTGACTCTTCCTTACTTTGGGAATACTTCTATTAGTGAACTGAATTGCCTAATATATTACTTCTGTCACAAACTGCATGAAGGGTTCTGATCACCACGGGGCACAGTTTTGCATTCCTCACACATCCTTGCACAGAACAGGATCTGGGGTTGAAGGAGTAGGCTCATGGAATTTACATTGAATGTTTTTTGTTACTTATCCAACAGAGCGGCTAGCCTTTCTTTTCCAAGCAAGCTCTACAGCTGTGGTGTTCATTAATGAGGATTTCTCACCCAATAATGAATGATACAGCGAATACACAAATCTGTCAGGAGGAAGAGAGGGATGAGAAAAAGGAAATTAGGGAGTGTTTTCATGAAAAGAAAATAAATAGGATCCTCTCTTGTTCGCAAGGATTTGAAATTTCCAGTGTGCTGTGGTTTGCAGAATGAGGCATAAAATGTATTGGAAAGATCAGGTAATTTAGTTACCTGGAACTTCTGTGTCTTAGCATGAGTGCTAACAACTCTATACCTCAGGTTGGCCCTGCTTACACAGTTCCCAACCTTCTGCCCCCTTAGTTGTGCAGAAACAGCAGCATAGAAAGAAACCATTCCCCATTCCTTTGTGAATCTGTACCTGGGCCTCCCACAACAGCAGTAGCTGTGCTCTGAGGATCACAGAGTCTGTTTACTCCTGGAGCAGGGAGAAGAAAACAAGCTGAGAGAGAGAGAGGGAGGGAGGTGAAGGAGGTGAGTTTGTGGTCTCCTCTACATTGGCATGTGTATCAGGGCAGGTACATCAGAGGGAAAAATCTATCCTGACTTAATGGATGGAGCAGTTTGCACAATTCACACGGAGCAGCCCCAGGAGAGATGGTGCCTGCCTGAGGCATGATCTCTTCAGAACTTATCCTAGGGCAGAGCTGCTATGTATCATTTTATATGCAGACTGTGGCATAAGCACCACCATCTAGCCTTCAATTTCTATTATCAGTTTATGGAAATGATTGGTGTGAACATAAGAATGGCCATACTAGATCAGACCAATGGTTCATCTAGCCCAGTATCTGATCTTCCAATAGTCAATATTTCAGAGGTAGTGAACAGAACAGGGCACTTTACTGAGTGATCCACCCAGTCATCCAGTCCCAATTTCTAGCAGTCAGAGGTCTAGGGACACCAAAAGTATAGGATTGCATCCCTGACCATGTTGGCTAATAGCCATTGATGGACCTATCCT
Source organism: Emydura macquarii macquarii (assembly GCF_026122565.2). Classification (NCBI taxonomy): domain Eukaryota; kingdom Metazoa; phylum Chordata; order Testudines; family Chelidae; genus Emydura; species Emydura macquarii. Next base: position 11,487,262 of record NW_027130520.1, on the reverse strand, counting down.
TCATGAACTTATCTCAATCTTTTTTGAACCCAGTTATACTTTTGGCCTTCACAATAAGATGAGAAAGTGGGAAGATGATAAAATTCCCAAAAACCTTTTGTGTCGTAGTATCAATGGATGTTGAAGCATAATAGCTTCTTGGGACCCTTCATTGATAGTATAGCGAGTAACACAATAAGGGGGTTACGTTGGGGCACTTGTCTGGTGTCACATTATAAACCAGATTGCTAAAAGGATAAAGACTTCAAAGCAATTTAAATAGCTGGTAAATAATATCATCCCTTCTTTATACATTAAAAACTGAGTTGCAGAGAGTGACTTGCCCAAGATTGCATAGTAAATCACAGGCAGACTCAGATCTCCTGACATCTACCCACTGGCTACAACGCATCCCCAAAGCAATGACATACTGTTTCATATAATCGCTTTAATTTTTTCCACATACATTCAACTGTAGACCTTACAAATCTGTTACATTTTACTGCCCATCCCGAATGGCAAGGTATTTTAACACCTTCCTGCTCTATCCAGGGGAACTTAAGGGCAATAGTTTTCTAATATCTATTCCTTAGATTAGAAATTACTTTCTGTCTCTGTATGACTTCCCAATTAGGTTGGCAGTCATTTTAGTTTGTCCTCTCTCTTATCACTGAGTGGGAAAAATAAAAAAATAACTAACATGTGAGACAGAATTAAATAAAATCCCTTTAAATTATTATATTTAAAATAAAACTATTTTATAGAAAAATTGTATGGACTTTTAAAGAGAGTTATGGGGAGGGTTCATTTTCCAGATGGAAAGGGCTTCTGAAAGAATTTGCCATTGCTCTGTTTAGTGTTTAAGCATTACTTATGCCTGAAATGTGGAACTAAGATTGGTAAATGGAGACCAATTTGCAATAAGTAACAACTTTTGTTTTTGTAAGACATTGCCTAACTAATACCGGCTGATGTTGAGGGACAGTAGAATAGTTCATATTTCATTGAAAAAAGTATGTAAAAATGTCTCCAATGATGTCAGTGTTGGAATTTTTATTGGAAAATAGGGGGAAAAACAAGTTGCTTGCCAACTGTGCAATGTTGCATGGGGTGCATGAGATGGGGTTTCTTCCTTACATCCTACAATAAAAAGAAGCAGATACTTGAGTATATGGAATACTCTGCACAATAAACAAATAATGAGAGCAGATTGATGTATGATTATACACTCCAGTCAACAGCTTCCTAGCTTGTTCTGTTTCTTTCTTGTGAAAGTTTATGTTAACACAAAATTACAATGCCATTAGCAAAGTTGTTTACTTGGGCAGTTCAATCTATTTAAAAGCTACCAAATCATAATTATTTTAAATATTGTTCGTTCTCTGTTTATTTTCCTTTTCAGTGACTGTTTTTATTGCATTTTTCTCCTGGTATTAAATATAAGTTTACAGTGGTTGCTTTTAAAAGATCGACATTCTCCCAAAGTTACCTTACAGTTCTGAATATAAGTAAATCACTGTGGTATCTCAACTATAACTGTGGGCAAAAGCTGACTTTTTTAATGGGTAACTATTATTTTTCAATTGACCAAGAATATGACTCTAAATATAATTCCTACTAAGATTTCAGTTTTAGCTTAAGAAGTGTAACCCCTTCAAACCGTCTGTATCCATGTATGTTGTCTTGGCTTTGTGAAAGTAAATGAATAGGTCAAGTGACATATTTTATCCCAAGTTTTATCCCTACCTTTCATATGTCACTTGTTTTTAGACTCCAGTCAAGTATTGTAATCCGCACAGATGTCTGGCTGTGCCAAGGCCGAGCCCTAGTGAAGTCAATGGGTCAGAATTGGGGCACCATTGTCTGTTTTTCTAAGGCACTTAGCACATCAGCTAGCCACTATCTAAAGTTGGGAAGAAATTACTTCAGGGAAGGTTATTCCAAAGTATTTTTGCTAATTTTCTAGGTTGAAGTGCTAGTCTCAGTGACCATTCTGTGGGGCCAGGATTTCTTGTTGAGTGTCCAGCTAACACTGATACAATGTGTAGTGTGTGCTTCTTAAGTAAAATACCACACTGAAGAGAGATAAGACATTCCCCAGCCTCAACAAAAGGCCTGATTCTGGTTTGATTTATTCTGATGTAAATTAAGAGAAACTCCATTGAAAAGAATCACATCAGGGTAAGAACACCTTCTGATCTAATTATGACAAGAACATTTTGAACAGATATTGTGCTAATCCATAAAGTGAAACTTAGTAGCCATTATAACAACTGTAGTTCCATTGCAGATAGAGCAGCAATTTAAATATATTTGATCATGAAGTATTCAGTGGCATGATGGAATAGGAGAGATTGATTCCAGAATGAGAGACCTTCTGAAAACGGTAGCCGAACAAGTAAACTAAAACTTATAATTGCTTAAAATTTTAGGTAGCAATTGTATATTCTGAAAAAAAATTAGAGGAATTGGGAGGAGATGTAGAAATTCTATGTGATAGTCTGTTTTTTCTGGTAAGAATTTCACACCCTTCCCACTGTGAATCATCCCAAAGATGAAGTTAAATTAAAGGAGAAAATACGCAACAAGAGAGGATTCAGTTCTCATTTAAATACTCTGCAGAATTCGCAGATCAATAAGGTTCAAATCCTTGTCCCAGTGATGTCAGTATCAAAACTCCTATTGAACTCAATAGGGCTAGGATTTGATCCTACATGAATAAAAAATAAATTATAATGTATTTTTTTTTGAGTGAGGAAAACTCACATCATTGTTTGTTCTCAAGCTGCTTTTGTGATCTGAAGTCTCTTTTTCTCTCGTTGTGATAGCCCAGCACCAAAAGCAGTTGTTGTGAACATTACAGACAGAGGAATTGGTTACTCTGATGACAGAAACCGCAGACCACATGCGAGCTCTCAGAACAGCTCCTCCTTATTTTATTCAAGTCAACATATTCAATATTCACTTGTTTTATTTTTAAATCTTTTTTACATCTTTTTAAAAAACACAGCTTTCCATTCTGATGTTGGCATTTCCCTCCATTTTGCAAACAATAGATCCAGCTGTATGTTTTGTTCTTATAGAGGCCAGTACTTCCCTCATTATACTATTGAAATTGATTAGCTAGTCTCCAGGAATGTGCACAGCTCTAGAAGTAACTTTGGTAAAGTATTGCTGCTCAAGAACCAGCAGAGGGAGTTCACACATTGTTTTCTGTGTCACACTAACATAGTGACTTTTTTCTTTTTAATTTCCTGGCAATGGAGGTGATGGAATTCCTTTATTTATTTTATTAGAGTTTTTAAAGTGTCTATCAGATTGACAGCTAAATACTACAAAGATATCTTAATAGTAATAGTAATTAATGAGTAGCTGAAATATGCTAGCAGTCAGACAGCAAGAAAAAAATATCAGCCTGACTGGAAAATAAAAATTGCTCCGAACACAAAGACTGGCCTCAATGTAATCATAAACTTTTAATGAAGGTAAAATTTCTGGCCAAACAGTTGCCATTCTTTGTTATGTTTAAAATACGTTTGTTTATTTCAGAAATAACAATCAGAAATAACCAAAATAGTAAATCAATAATGAATATATTGTTAACTCATTTATTGCATTCCACTTTTTACTACAAGGGTTTTAAATAGACTCATTTCGAAATTACAAGGGCTACCCTCCAATATATCACAATATTGCTACATTTCAGGAGAGAGGCTTGAACATTCTGACTGTCTCAGCTAGTGCTGATGAAGTCCATCTCTTATAGGCACAAAAGGATATACTAAGGATTATATTTTAAACCATGGATGCAAAAGCTACACCTGTAAAAATATCCATGCACACATTGCACCAATGAAATGCCACATTAAAGACTGAAGTGCTTTGATATCTGTTGATAAAAAGCCCTATATAAGATCTGGGTGTCATTTATATTATTTTATTAATAATAAAATCAGGCATCTGCATGAGCAACTTGTTTAATTTTGTGACTACCTACATGTTTGCATGTGCATTACCTGCTCTGCTGGTTTTTGCAATGTATCAAGTGCACATACATTTTTACTAACACACAGATTTTGCCAGCATGTGAAAATGTAGTTTTAAATCTCTGTGTAGCACCTGTTCTGTTCATACCAATACCATGTGAGGAACAAACAGCACAGATAGAAATTCTTATTGTTGAACATGACTACTTGTGACACAGACATACCCAAATGTGCCCAAGCATGTGCTTGAAGTGATATTATGTCTGTGTCTGATTGTTTTCTCGATATTACACCAAAGGAGGTAGTGTGTGGTTTCTGCCTAAGCTAAAGTCTAGCTGATTGTTATGGTTATTGGAAAATGTCTGTATAGGAAAAAAAATTAGTTATGTAATATGTAGGATATTGTGTTCCAGATCTGTTGGGAATGGAACCTATCAACTGAGGAGGGGGAGTCTGAGAGCTGACCCAATCAATATGAGAACAATAGACACTCACTGAAACAGCCTATGTTTTCTGTCTGGAGTAGAGGCAGGTTAGAGACTTACAAAAACAAAGAGATCCCAGGAGAGTTCTCAGAAGAGTTCTCTAAGAGACAATAGCCTAGGGTTGTCTAAGAGCAGAACATTGGCCCAGCTAGGTACCCATTGTAGGAGGAGACTCTCTGTCATTGGAGCTGAGGGTTTCATGCCTGGTGGATCCCAGCTTTGTGGTCTGGACAGGTGCTGGAAGAACTAACCAATGGGCAAGAAATACCTTCTTAGACAGGAAACTAAGTTGTTAATAAGCATAGGCTATAGTTTGTGTATTATATTTTTATTTTACCTATAACCCTACATTTCCAAATCCTTTTACTTGCCTGAATTTTTGAACCTTTACCTCAAGCTCCGTTAAATACAATTCTATTTGGTTTTATAAACCTATAAACTATAAACCTGTCTAAGTGCCCTGTGCTACAGGGAGTGTTGAACTGAGGCGAAACCAATGAATTGTGGAGCACTGTTTCCACGGAGGCCACAGATTGGTGTAAATTGTGGCGTCTAAAAGACAGGGGACCGGACACACGATTGGAACAAATTGGTTTGTCTAAATTGCTAGCCTGCACTGGGGTACAGCAGAGGTTGCAGAGACTGGAGCGGAGCACCTGTATTGCGAAGCAGCCAGGGCTCCTTCCTGCTGTAATAAGGTGGTAATGATTCACCCTGAACACCTCCAGTTACCCCAGAAAAGTACCACACCACTCCCTAAAAACAGGGACCAAATGTATAAATCCTTAAGTCATATGCAATTGAGTTGACCATCAAACATAAAGAAAATGATAATGGATGACTGGCAATGTTCCTTTACTTATAACTATTAGACTTCTGTGTAGCTTCAATTTAGAGCTTTCCCATCCTGACCCATTTAATCCAAATCCACTGCATCTATTAGTCTCCTCAATCAAGCTCTCACCCCCTACTGCGGATGTGTTCAGTCTGTCACCTGCACCACTACAGCTACGAGCCAGCTTGGCAATTTACACACTACATCCAACCATCTTCCGCTCTTCCCATTCCAACTCCCCGAACAATGAGCAGTCCATCCCCATTTCCTTTCTCCTACATCTCCTACCCATGAGGGATCCACTGCATCGGCTCGCTTTTCGTGATCCTCCTCCATAACCTGGACCTATTTCTGTTGCCTTTTTTTCAGGCTGTTCCTCCATCAAGGCTTTGCACAAGCGCAGTGGTGCACAAGTTTCCAGGTCCTTGGCTAACCTTCATCTAACCTTTTAAATAGTGGAATTAGTTAGTCTCTTCCTGACCCATACTTCTGTTACTACTGAGTATTCCATACTGAGCTCTCTCAACATGCTGCCTTTTCAAGTTCTCTTGCCTACTCCTCTGTATGAATTGAAGTCTTTTATAAAGTCTGTTGGGAGCAGGAACCTCACAGGTTGAAGAGTTACATTCCACTGGTGCCTTTACAACTCAGAAGCATAGCTCCACAGCACATACTATGTAGGATGGAGTTAGATTTTTAACTCTTCAGGATAAGTCTTTAAATATTTGTGCAGTGTTTTGCATAATGTGAACCCAATTCTGATTGTGGACCCTGTGCTCTGTAGTAATACAAATGATAGATAATATAATTACTCTATGTGCCCATACTCAAAGAATAGCTATCAATGGTTTGCTGTCAAACTGGGAGGACCTATCTAGTGGGATCCCACAGGGGTCAGTCCTAGGTCTGGTACTATTAAAGATTTTAATTGATGACTTGGATAATGGAGTGGACAGTATGCTTATAAAATTTTCTGATGACAGCAAGATGGGATGGATTGCAAGCATTTTGGAGGACAGGATTATAATTCAAAATTACCTTGACAAATTGGAGAATTGATCTAAATTCAACAAGATGAAATTCAATAAAGACAAGTACAAAGTACTACACTTAGGAAAGAAAAAACAAATGCACAATTACAAAATGGGGAATAACTGGCTACTGCTGAAAAGGATCTGGGAGTTATAGTGGATCACAAATTGAATATGATGCTGTTGTGAAAAAAGATAATATTGTTCAGGTGTGTCTTAACTTGAATGCCATATGTAAGATGCAGGAGGTAATTGTCCCATTCTACTCAGGACTGGTGAAACCTCAGCTATGTCCAATTCTGGGCGCCATACTTCAGGAAAGATGTGGACAAATCAGAGAAAGTCCAGAGCAGAGCAATCAAAATGATAAAGTGTTTAGAAAGCATTAAAAACTAGATGCGTTTGGTCTTGAGAAAAGAAAACTGATGGGGCAACCTTATAAGAGTCTTCAAATATATATATATATATATATATATATATATTATATAAAGCAAACTGTGATTAATTATTCTTCCTCTGCACTGGAGGTAGCACAAGAAGTAATGTGCTTAATCTGCAGCAAGGGAGATTTTGGTTATAGTAAGAAAAACTTTCTAATTATATGGGCAGATAAACTCTGGAATAGGCATCCAAGGAAGGTTGTGGAATCCCTATCATTGGAGGTTTCTAAGAATAGGTTGGACAAATACCTATCAGGGATGGTCTAGGTTTACTTGGTTCTGCCTCAGCACAAGGGGCTGGACTTGATGACTTCTTGATGTCTCTTCCAACCCTCTATGATTCTATGTAAATGTGCATAACAACTCAATAATGGATTCCTGCTTGTGTTACACAGAAAATAAATTATGTTCTAGTTTAGCACTTGTCCCAGCCTTACACCTGTAATCTGGGAAATATTCTGGTTTCAGGTTTCACGAGCTCTAAAATTCCAATATGGCCCTGTTGCCTCTTTGATGCGGGAAGATTGAATGAAAACCAGAAACAGTGAGTGTTTTGTATATGACTCTGTGTGTGTGTGTGTGTGTGTGTGTGTGTGTGTGTGTGTGTGTGTGTGTGTGTGTGTTTGTTATAAAACAATTTATTTTGGTAGCACCCACCGTTTGCCAGGAATGGTCCAAGTATGTAGGAAGACAGTTTCTGCTCTATAGGTTTTACAGTCTAAGGAAACAATTGTCATATGAAAGGAAGGAGGTGAGAGGAATCAAAATAGTGAGACTATTTACAGCTTTCTAAATATAATCATGAATGTCAGCTGTCCCAGTTCTACATTGCCATGTTAGTTGTCTATTTTTCTGTGCGTGCCACACTAGATGAAGAACTTTGGAGAAGGGTGTTTAAATGCCTTGTGAACCAGCTCACAGAAGCTTTTCACATGTAGGATGTAGTGTAGAAGATAGTATAAATTTGGAGATGTGGAGAAGCTTGCACTTGAGGCTGGCATAGCTGGTGAAGTGGAAGGGGTAGAGTGACACAATAACAGATAAGTATGTGCAAGCTGGGAAATGCAGAGTTGTAAAGGTCCCTGAAGTTTAAATATTGAAAAAGAGCAAGCCCATAGAGAATGAAGATCAGGGATGTCATGGTCAGAGAAGTAACGGGCATCATTTTGAATGCTGATTCAGTGGGAAATGCAGAGCATATCAATCCCTGTCTATTTCCTTCATACTGTTGTTAAGATTGCAGTGATCATTCTGTATCACAAATGACATTCAGAATGATGTCTGTTCCATAAGACACATTAGTTGACCCTGATCGTGCTCCCATTCAAATCACTGTGAGTCTTGCTGTTAACTTGAATAGCAGTGGGCCACGACGTACAGGTGCTGTGCACATCATTAATTGTACGTGTCACTGAATGATAATATCATTCAATCAGCAGCTTTCAACGCATAAGCAGAGTTCACCGAAATCTTATTTTATTATCTCTGTTTGATCTATTACTCCTGAAGTCCTAGAAACTCAATATGTTGCATGTGGAAATTATACACAGCAGAGCAACTGTCACCTGTTGCACACAGCTAAACATTGAAGCTTGGCTCAGACCTGCAACATCAGCTATATGCGTTTGACAGGTCCCAGTAATATATAAATAAATTACACCTGTTATTTTAAATAGGGACGGGCAAAGCATGATTCCAGTGTGCTAATGAGTTTATATCTTCTTCTAATTAATTAATTACATAATGCAAACACTAGAGAGTCACACACTTCTGTAATCTGAGCTGTACACCCAGTGAATGAGCAGAATATTAAGCTGCTGCTTCTGCTATGTGTAGGCAGCAGTAGGGGCACCTTTGGAGTCACCCCCCACTCTCCTACCCCCTGCCTCCCCGCACATACACACACTGGCCCTTCTTCCAGAGGCAATGTTTGTGGAGGCTGAATTGAGAAACCTAGTGTTTGTTACAAAGAGTCCCTGCTAGCTCCCCTTCCGGGTCCCTGCTTCTTCCCCCACATCTCCACTCTCCCCACTGTCCCTGCCTGCTCCCACCCAGTCCCCCCTCTGAGGCCCTTCTTCCTTCATCACCGCCCCTCCCCCCCATTCCACTCTGGTTCCCTGCTTGCCCCACTGCTCTCCCGAGTCCCCATTTCCCGCTCCTCCATTTCCAACTCCACTCCTTCCCCCCTCACCCCCCACTCCCATCACTATTCCCCTCACACACACACACACTTCTTTCCCCACTTCACACACACATCCAACCAGGTTCCTTTTGCTTCCCCACCCCCAGGTTCCCGCTTCACATTCCCACTCGGTCTCTGTTTCCCTCGCTATCAGTGCTCCCACAGTGCTCTCCAGCTCCCTGCTTCCTTCCCTCTTCACATCCACCCTCCCCATCCAGGCCCCTGCTTCTCCCACCACCACTGCCTCATCTCGCTGATCCCTGCTGCTTCCCCTGCCCCCATCCACCATCCCCCTTTAAGTCCCCACTTTTCACCCCGTCCACTCAGCTCTCCCTCCCTGCCTGTTTTCCACACTTAAACTCCTTTCTTTAAGCCCTAGTATACACTACAAACCTATGTGAGTATAGCTTCGTCACTCAGGGGTGTGGAAAATCCACACCCCTGAGCGACACAGTTATTCTGACCAAACTCCCACTGTAGACAGTGCTATGTCAATGGGAGGGCTTTTGGGGAGGTGGAGTACCTATGCTGATGGATGAAGCGCTCCATCATATTGCTAATGCAAAGAGAATTGGGGATAACGTATGCCCTTCTGTAACTCCAGTCACAATACTGGACCACTCACCCAGCTTGTATCCCGTCTTGCTGTGCATCTGCGTCCATAAGATAAACTTCTTATTATGCTGATCATCTTATTTGGTATCCTATATCTTCTAACAATATGCCACTGGGTCTGTCTGTGGACACTATCAAACTTTTGCTTAAAGTTGATTAAGGTGGGTTTGTGCCAAGCAGTAGCTTTTCGATGATCTGTGAAAGAGTGAATATCTGTTCACAACATGATCTACCTGAATCATGAATCCAGCCTGTTCGTCTTGTAATATTTTATCCACTACCTTCTTTATTCTATTCAGCATAACAGTAGCCAATACTTTATCCAAGACTGATATCACTATAATACTTCTCCAGTTCATACACTGAGATCACTCTCTTTTTTTGGCAATGCCATATTGACTCAGTCTTTGCAGTTTTGTGGCATTTGTTCATTTTGTTACAGAGTTTTATTATCTACTGAATCAGAATTTCTGCCGTTAGTACTTCTGCTTCCATTCTGCTGAGGAAGCTTTCCCATGTTGATAACTTTATCGCTTTCATTGTATGTTGTTGGTCCCTCTTCTATTTCTAGCTTAGCCTTGGCATTTTTCTCAAACCTGTGCACTATCATCAATCCTGTACAGTTTAATATGAAATGGAAATGTTCTTTCCATTGTCTGGCTTGTCCTTTGTGCATTTTCAATCCATTCATGAGAGTCCCTAGTGGCCATTATCTGTAACAGTCTCGTTCTTCGTCAGAGGTCTTTCACTCTTCTTTAGAGCTGCTTGAAGTCTCCTCTCCATGCTGCTGGTTCTGCCTCTGCGGCTCTCTCCTGAACCCAGGCATTTCTATCTTGCCCACATCTTTTCTTTATTTCTTTGTTCTTTTCTCTGTATCTTGCATCTGCCTCTAAGAGTTCTGCCTCTGCCTTTTTTTGCCTTCAGGACTTTCTGCTCATAAATTGCTTCCCATGTTTCAAATGTAATCCATGCATCTTTCTTCCACCCTCTTTGGTGGCCCACTGTTTTCTCTGTTGTCTCAACTACCATCTTCTTTCAGTTTGGCCATCTGTCTTGCAGACTGTAATCAGCCTGGTCCTGTAAAACATTGAATCATTTGCTAAGTGCACTCTAAAATTTGATCTACGTTTCTTTGTTCTTCAGCTTCTCTTATGCTATAATACTCTTTTTGTGATCTTTTTTAGGTAAAATGGTAATGTGGATACTAAAAGATAATGATCTCAGCCAACTTCTGCTCCTCTTCTAACTCTGATATCCCGCACAGAAGATGCCCATCTCTTAGATATATACACATGGTTGACAGTCACATTGTCTACTGATCTCAGTGTGAGCTTGTGAATCTTTTTGTGCCAGAAGAAACCGCCTCCTACCTGTGTCTGTGCCACAAAGATTCAAGAGCCATTCACCATTATCATTTTGGATGCCTTTTGCTGCTATACTCATGACTCTTTCCCAAACAGTAGAGTTTTTCCCAGTTTGTCCATAGAAGTCACCTATTAACTTGATGTCATGGTCATCATCCAATACTTGCTGGGCCTGCTCATAGAATGTATTCTTTTCACTGTTGCCTGCTGTATTTGTTGGTGCATATTCTTGGATTATTGCTTACTTGACATGTCTGGTTAGAAAACTGGCTGTTGTGATTCTGTTGTTCACTGGCTCCCATGACAGCACTATGATGTCATCCAACATCATTTCTCCAGTTCTTTCATGCATTCCTCCTCCTGAATGTAAGATTATAGCACTATTGGACACCATCTGACTACTCCTTACACATCTCCATCTCATCTGATGCCAAGTATGTTCAGATGCTATATCTGAATTTCTCATGCAACCTGTGAAAGATTTTCAGTACTATACAAACTACATACATTCCACATGCCTACTCTTGTTACACATTTGGTTGTCAGGATTCATTGTCTCAAGTTCTCAGTTTCTTTTCAGCTTTCATTGAGATCTGTCATACTTGGGTTTTTTGCTGCATCAGCACCTATTGTCACCAAGTTTTGGTTTAACTGAACTCTTTCTGCTGGTTGCAAATCCGTCTGCAGAACCTTCCTCTTTTATCTGGACATGGAATAGGCACTATTACTTGAAGTGGCAGAATTTCTCTCCATTTCACAGATGAGAAAACTGACACACAGGGAGATTCTGGCCTACAGTTTTAAAAATAATTGCATATTTGGGGTGGCCTAATTATTTGGTACACAAATTTGTCACACAGATTGTGAAAAATTGTATTTTCAGAGGTGCTGACAACTAAGAACTCCATTTGAAATCATTGGGTAGTACGGGTGATGAACATCTCTCAAAACCAGGGTGCTCAAAAATTGAAGCACCCACAATTAGAGGGCACTTTGAAAACTTAACCTTAAGTGTCTTGGAAAGGATCACACAAGGAGCTAGTGACAAAGTAGGAAATAGAACCGAGAACGCTCAACTCCCCAAACCATGCTCTAGTCACTAGATAATGGTCCCTCCCAACCCTTATTGCCCCTTTTTTCCCCCACCATTTCTCAAAGAGCCAAAGATCACATTTATCTATGCCCCTCGGTGATAATTTTGGAGGTGCTGATCCTAAGGATTCATTGCTGCTTTAAACTGGCAGTTAACAGTTTAAATAATTTTTTACTGGCATTCAGTAGTTAAATTCATAGTAACGTGCTGATGTGTTTACAGTGATCCAAGTGCAGAATTAAGAATTCTACTTTGAATTACATTGTAATGTAAGTGAAAAATATAGTGACTGAAATACATAGAGAATAAACTGTACATTATTAGATGGTGCACTACATAATCTTTTCTGTTCTATTCATACAAGAAAAGGAAGTTGTCTGACCACTAGTGCTCTAGTGATCTAGTGCATGATCACACATGCTCGTAAGGACAGATTCCAAGAACTGGTGCTCATATTTCAGTACTTGGGTCACAGGATATAGTACCATTAATGTAAAAAGTGCCCATATAGCACATTATGTGACCTCTGTCATCACATTCATCGCAGTAGCAAAGGGTCTTAAAAGAACATGAAGCGAAGCAGGTGACATTCAGCATATGGGCAGCAAATACCGTGTTTAAATTCAACAAACAGTGTTTAAATGGGCACTGGTATTTTAGGAATTTGAGACCTTATCCTCCGCTGGTATAAATTGCTCGAGTTTCATTAACTTAATTAACTATATCAGTTTACACCAGCTGAAGATGTGGGGTAAAATTTTCAAAAGCTCCTAAGTCACTTAGGAACTTAAGTGCCATTTTCAAAGGTGACGTAGGTGCTTAGGAGCCTAAGTCTCATTGAACATCCTGAGTGACTTAGACACTTTTGAAAATCGTACCCCTAGCCCATAAACACTACTGAAAGTATTGCTATTATTATTTATCTGTATTGCAGTACTGCCTGGGAGCCCTAGTCATGGATCAGGGCCCCCATGGTGCTAGGAGCAGTACAAAAACAGAACACAAAGAGGGCCCCTTCTTCGAAGAGCTCACAGCCTCAGTATGACATGAGAGATAGGTGGAGACAGCAAAAGTGCAGCCACCCTAAGGAAACTCGTGAACCTTGCAGTGTGTGCTGCATGGAACTAGGAAGGTTTTTTTGTGCAGTGCAGCACAGTGTATCATTACACTAGTGGTCACGTTGATACCGTTAATGCACCACACTTAGCTTTTTTGATTGTTAGTAGTCAAAGGTTTTTTATAGTCTGAAGTTTTTATTTCTTAAACAAAAGAAGGTGAACTGTATAGTTAATCCATCAAAATAAAAGGACTTGAGTAACCTTTCTTAAAAAAAAGCATTTTTAATCCGTTGTCAAGTTTTTAACCAGTTAACCAAGCACATATATATTTTAATGTACCCTGTATTAGCACAGAGCTTCAAGTCATGCCTCAGCATCATAACCATACATAGAACATGTAACCAGAGGCAGCTTGCAAAAATAAATAGAGGTGGGGGAGAAAACGACAGTATAATAATATAAGTGATATTTTATTTATATGTCACCTTTCCTAAATAAGAAATAGCTGTAATTCTGGAATCTAGACTGTCTCTATCTGTTTCTGTCAATGTCTGGATGGCTTACCTCCAGTAACCTTAGGGGGTTGGCTCCTCCTTTTCCCAATGCCAACATAATTAGTAGTTGAGTCTGAGCCTGAACGAATGAATAAATGGGCTGGAGGTGTGAGAGGCGCCACAGTCCCAGATGCTGCAGTGTTTTAGGTCTTCTCTGAAGCTTAGCATGGTGGGGCTTTTCCATTCATTCTCAGTCCATCAAATATTTTTTCCTCCTCCATTTCTGAGTATATTTCTTAGTGCCAGGCTATTGGATGAACATTAGAATTCCGACCCAACAGAACCTGCTCTGGTGATTTGTCTCTCAAAAAATGTTACCTTCATAAAGATGATGCCCTTAGACCCTTCAGTGACAGCTAAGTAACTTTTCCAAAATGATGTTTGGTTGTAACTAGTGTAAATGGTGGATTCTCTGTAACTTGAAGTCTTTAAATCATGATTTGAGGATATCAGTAACTCAGCCAGAGATTAGGGGTCTATTATAGGAGTGGGTGGGTGAGGTTCTGTGACTTGCAGTGTGCAGGAGGTCAGATTAGATGATCACGGGTCCCTTCTATGAGTCTATGAGTAATTTTAGGCTGGGTAAGCCCCAAATCCAAGCTCAACTGGCCATAGCAGGCTCCAAATCACAAAGTTAATAGTTTTTCCTCACGTTCTGAATGAATGATCTGTTTGGGAGTTTTTTTTGGTCTGGTAAAAATGTTGCCCCAGCTCTGTTAGTAATCTAAAGCAACTGGGCAGCTCCATGACTGTGGAGTATAAAAAAGAAATTCAGATCAGTGTGTAGGTTTTAAACACTCTATGACTCGTGGCCACTGTGAAGAATATGTCCATTTGTTAAATGTAAAGCCAGATTTAGAATTAAGCAGTTTAGGTTTAGTTCCGAATTTGGGGTTGCCCAAACCTAGGATTTTGATTCATCTCTCATTTACAGAGAAATATATTTTAAATGGTTGTTTTATTATCTTCAGATTTTTCTTTTAAAAACATTTTATGCCCACTATCTCCAAGACAAGCCCCAATCAGAACAGTTGGCTATACACTTAATCTGGTGTTTGGGAAAGTAGATGGTTTACCAATGTCATGGACTGACCACTACCTCCTGCAGATGGAGATTGGGCTTGGCCTTTAGCCTTTCCTGTTGAGACAGAGGACTTGTTTTTATTGTTTGTCGTGAAAAAAATGATACTACCAAACCATTTTCAAAAGGTTTTGAGGGGAAAGTTATTCCTGCAGCATTTTTTATTATTACTATTTTATTATCTGAATTACTGTAGCATCTAGGAGTTCTAGTCATGGACCCGGATCCCATTGGGTGCTGTACAAATACAGAACAAAAAACATAGTCCGTGGCCAAAAATCTTACAAAGAAAAGAGTGAGGCCATATTGGTTAGCATGATAGGCAGTGGTATCAATGCACCAGACGCCTAACCATTGTCAAGATTTTTGTAGGCATCATGTCAAAAGAGAATTTTAAGGAGGGTTTTGATGGTAGATAATGTGTTAGTTTTGCAGATATTTACTCAAAGCTCTTCCCCAGCAGGAGGAACAGCACGGGAGAAAGCATGAAGGTGTTTGAAAATTTAACAAGGGAGAGAGGGAGGCTGGCACCATGGGCCAGCCATAGATGGGGGTCGACATCTTGATAGTGAATGAGAGAGGATAGGTAGGGTAAGGATTAAGACATGTAGGGCCTTGAAAGTGAAGACAAGCAGCTGGTTTTTGATACAATAGAGAAGGGGGAGTTGGTGGAGGGATGCGAAGAGGGTCGGGTGACATGATCAACATGACAGGCTAGAAAAATGATCTTTGCAGCAGCATTCTGAATGGATCTGAGCAGGCCAAGATTGAATTTGTCAAGGTCAGAGAAAAGGATGTTGCAGTAACTGAGTAATCAAGATGTAAGATACACCACTCTGTCTAACTTTTATAACTACCTTTTGTCCAGCACCATTGATAAATGACCCCTAGACATCCATATCCCATAACTTCTAAGGTCACCTTGTCACAGAGGAAGGGAAGGAGATTAGACCTCTAGTGATGGACAATTCTTATAACATAGTGAAAGAGGCAAAGCTGAGGTTCTTTGCCTCCATCATATTGAACAGCTGATTTATTTCCAGATGTATAATCTTATCCGAATCCACTCAGAGGCTGATAGGAATTCCTTCCAGCATGAAGAAATTTTATTTTACAGAGAAAAATAATCCAGATTTGGATGTTTCTGTATCTGAAGAGTCAGGACAGTGTTGGGGGGTCAAGTGCTTTTTCATCTCTATATGAATTTCATCAGATGCTGGAGGTCTTGGAGGAAATCAGTGCCATAAACTGTGCTCTGAATCCATGCCTTTGTGTCTGAGGAACACAGGAAAGGAGATGCTGTGGCCAGGGTTTGTGGAGATTATCAGCACCTCTTTTAAAGGAGGGCAGGCTGCCATCTTTTTTCATGCACTGAGGTAGGCTACACTCAAGATTCCATTACTTCACAGTGACAGCCTGGACAACTATTGTCCTGTGTCTAAGCTATCCTTTGTGGTTAAGATTACTGAAAAGGTTATGGCGAGATAGGACCGCATAGCCTCAAATTAATTATGCTGGTTGATTTTCTAGAGATGGACAAAAATCAGGTATCCATCTTGATATTATCAATCAGTAGCCTCCAAAAATGTTGATCCCCAGAGTTATGCAGGCATGAAAATATTGATATGCCTGTAGTCTTCTGGTGGAATAGATGGAGCTTTTCTTAAGGAGCTTCACACTTCTCTCTGAGACCAATTCTGTGGGTATCCTGCATATATACTAGAGATGTTCAAAACCTGCTATGGGCCTATAAGGAAAACCCATATTCTATGGAGAAGTCCCTGCCCTCCCCATTCCTTCTATTCCTGATAAAGGCAGCCCATCAAAACACCTAACCATGATGAGTGGCTGCCCTTTCATTTGAGCCTAAAGAGACAAGGGATACAGCTGAGAACCTTCCCAATGACTCGTAAAGTCTGGGATATGAATGATAGTGACCTGTCTGAGGAGCTCAGTCCAGCTAAAAGAGAGGTGGGCTGGGGAAAACAAATGGCATATGTGGTGAAGAGTGGTGTTTGTCCACCACTTGTTACTCATAGTAGTAACTTGGTTTCTGACTAGATTCCCAAACATTTCTGGATGACCACCTTTCAGCAGTAGCCAGGACGACCTTTTAACATTTGCATCTGACTAGGGGGTTGCAACATTTTCTTTCCCACGCAGATCTCAGTGCCATGATTCATGCCTTTGTGACCTCAAGATGAGATTAATGCAACACACTCCTCTTGGGACAGACTACATCTTAAATTCATTGAGAAACTGAAGCTACTTCAGAATGCAATGGCCTCTTTGATAAGTAAAGTAACTTGCTGGGGAAAAAATTGTCTTTCTGATTTTTAATTAAATAAGAATTAAAAAACCACAACACTAACAACAATGTTAGGCTATATAGAACATTCATAATATGGTAATTTCTTATTTAAATCATATACCATAGTAATGTTTGTTCTCAAAATAGCTGGACTTGTCATAATTTAAATGCTAGCCTTTCTATATGGACAAAGATCATAAACTCAATCCCACCAAGTAATGGGATGTTGTTTTCTCACATGTACTTTTCCCCAGTGGGGAATAATTCCTGAGAGTAGTTCCTGGAATAAATAAACTATTCAGCTGTACTGTGCTGTTGGTCAGTACTGAATTGTGTGCAAAATTTTCAAAAGGCTGCAATTTGCATCAGCAAAATTTATGTTTCCATGTTGCACCCACTGCTAAATTGCAGATGCAAATCAATACTTGCATCTCTAGCTTCCTGACTGTGAGCTCAACTTGCGTGGTTAGAAACCCAGGAACTTAGATTTGTCCCAGAGCTCATTTTGTGGGCACCAAAAATGCAGGCTTAAAAAAAGTTCAGTCCTGTATATGTATTCCTATATAACATCCATCTCTTCCAGTGGGAGTTAATAATACCGATATGGGGTTGGTTTTGTTATAGGCACACAAAAAGACTTGTAGAAGTGTGGAATCACCGCTATTTTTCCCTTTAGTGGCCATTCAGAATCAGGAAATTCTATTTTATTCTATTTTGGTCATTTGCAAACAGATATTGTCATATGCTGTCCTTGGTTAGCACGCACAACTGTTGATGGGAATGGCAGTTGCATGCATTCAGGGCAATACTTGGTCCTGTTCAAGGAAAGAAATATGAGTCTGATAGATGGGAAAGGTGATAACAAAGCCTATATTAGCCAGGCTGTTAAGGGTGGTTTCATGGTTTTTCCTGTGTAATGAATGAGAACCAAGTGAACTGGATTTGTCTAATTGAATTTTTCTCACTATGTGCAAACTGGAAGAGTAGTTAGGAGTATGAGATTTACTAATTTTTTCCATGCAGTCCACAGCATAAAATTAAGTTTTCAGGAAATAGAGTCACAGAGTTCCTAACTAGCTACTCATTTGGGACCAGTCAGATAAAGTAATTAAGCCAAAAAGAGCCCTGACAAGCCTCACTGTTTCTGCATGGACACAGAAATGTCATAACCAGTAGTTCAGTAGTTTCTGTGGCAGACCATTCATTTCTCTTAAGAGCTGCTGCTTTTTTGCCACTATATCAATCTTCCCAGCTGTTTGGCTGCTCCCAGGTATGAGATCAGATGCTGGAACTGCTGGGGTGGGAAATAGAATGACTCAGTGTACATCAGTTCCAGAGGGGTATCCGTGTTAGTCTGTATACAGCAAAAACAACAAGAGTTCTGTAGCACTTTAAAGACTAACAAATTTAATTTTAGCAGGCATAAGCTTTTGTGAGGCTCAGCTCACTTCGTCAGATGCAGAGGTAGAAATGAGAAATATAAGATCATCATATACATGTACAAGTGCATCGAGAACAATGGGGGAGGTGGATGAAAGCCAGGTACTTGAGGTCTAATGACAGTCATTGAGTAGAAGGTGAGAATGGGTGAGCAAAGCAATTTACCTCTTGTAATGAGAGTTCATCAGTGTGTTCCTTTGAGGGATGACCTGGTCAACTATGCTACATAGGACCCTGGCTTGAATATACAAATGCAAATATATACACTTCACTCCTGAAAAGTAATTTAGTTGAAACCACCACCAACCAGCCCCCAGGAGATTAACAAACCAAAACATTCAAGTAGTAGGATAAAGTGTTTTTTAATGGTAAGTAACCCTTCCCCAATGGCTAACCGAATAGAATTTGTATTCTTCACAATCAGACACTGGAAAAAAGAATGTCCATGACTCTCACCTCTTATAACACTGGTGTAAATCAGGAATAACTCCATTGAAGCAGTGAAGTAATACCCATGCGAAGATGGTGTAAGTGAGATCAGAATCAAGACCTCATTTCATTAACTTGATTTTGAAATTCCTTGTATGTATTTTGATTGAGATTAAGTACTCTGTTGGGAATGTAAGATGTCAATAGGACTGTGCCAAACTAAATGCCATTGATTTAGCTGGAGGTAACCCCACTGTAAATCGTGCACTTGGTATCTGGCAGAACCTAGTTAGTTTCTCTAGGTTTTCTGTTGTGTTGACAAAGATCAAGTTGGCTGGAGCAAATCCAGTTACACTGTATGACATGTTGCAAGTTAATCTAATTTAACTATAGCAACAACACACATTGCAACAGAAATGTAGAGAAATTGCATTATTTTTGTTCACTGTGTATTTAAACTCTGTGGATATATATCATTCTGTGATAAAAGACATCAAATTATTTATATGTGTATTCTGAACGATAAATGGGGACAAATACTGTGTGAGTGTAACCTTGATCTGGACAAAAATCCTCATCTTTTTTTATTATTAGGATGGATTACATAGTCAACTGCTGAATTTCATGCATCAACTAAATACACAAGCAGGCTGGGGAGGGAAAACCTCTAGTCCAGGGCCATCCCTGCCCTGTTCCAGGATTTTATAATAGGAAAAGTGCAAGGGGATGAAGAAGACAGACATTGAGGAAGTGGTCTTGGGAATGCACAAGAGTTTTTAAAGTAAATTCAGACCTGGGTTCTGTTCCTAGCTCTGCCACTGACTTCCTATTTAAGCTTGGAGAAATCACTTAACCTTTGTCGACTTCTGCATCTATAAAACGGGGATCATTTATGCTTACCAGAGCTGAGTCAGTGATTGTGGATAAATGACTTATTTAATTTAGTTCCTTTTTTAACTTGTGGAATGTCAGTTGGCAGATGGACAGTTCCTTCAAATGTATTTGTTATTCACAATTACTCAACATATTTTGGGGGCTCTTCCTTTTTCTCTTTGGACTGAAATCACAAACAGTTGGCTCTCAGTATTAAATCCCTGATATTCAAAATTTGAGCTGTGTTGGTTAGTTGGAGTTTTCACAGAAGTCACAAGATATTGTTATTTGCTGATTGGATGTATGTACTCCTGTAATAAGGAGGAGGACTTGAAGTGGTCCTTTGAAATTCTCAGAGAAGGATAGCGATATAGAGAGTGGTAGCAGAAACTGTAGGTAGGAATAGTGAACTTTAGAAAATGTTAAACCTTTTCTAGTTTGGTACCACTGGCTTGTGCAAGTCATCACTCCTAGAAAAAATTTACAGTAAGATGTACATTTATTGCATGTGTGCATACATGGCCATGGTTGTGTTCATAAGGGCTGTGAGCAGATCCTTGACTTGCTGGTTCAATTTCCTCTGTGCCAGGTCTCTGCCAAGGGAATCGAGGAACTCTGGGGCAGGTTCATGCCAAGCGCTAGTGCAGGGTTAAAGAAGGGAGGTTGCTTTTGCTTCCCATGTTCAGGGGCTCTAGGGGCCAGTCAGGGCTTGGTGCAGGCTAGATCAGCATCCACAGCTACCCTAAATTTTGCTCCTGTTTCAGAGGTCCTATGGGCCATTACAGAAGTGCAAGTCCCCCCCAAGACTCTTCTCATTCCTCTGAAATAACTCTAAATAACTTTGAGCCAGGGGATTCTTGCAGAAGTAGGGCAGAGCTTTGCACAGCCAGCTTTATGCTTAGTGCAGAGCCCCCAAGTCAGTATTATCTACAGGGGGAAGACCCTATGCCTTACAGCTAATGCAAAGGGGCCGTGGAAGAAGGATGAATTGGATACCCTGCTGTGTGAAGCAGAGTCCTTTCCCATCTAAAAGGTATCACTTCTAGCCTGCAGGCTTAGCACTTGTTGCCCACAACCATTGAAGTGAGGAGAACTCGATGGCTGAAATATCTGCAGGAAGTGAATGCAAAGATGGTGTGTGCCCAGCCAAATCATTTTTAAATTTGAGATGATGCTTCTGGAAAGTTTCCTGCAGTGTTCACCCACCTCCAGTACTTGCTGTTCTTTGAAAGCTGCTTTGAGACAAAAGGTGAAACATACTTTTCAGATTTGTTTATTCTTATCATGTTTGTGATTTGGAGCATTCTCTTTCCCAGTCTCATGAGGTGGATCTTATTCATGCTGATTCCTCATTGCTATGTCTGCTCCAGTAGTACTCCTTCTGGAATTCCTTATTATATTATATTGTATTATATGCTCTGACTATATAATACATGTGAAGCGGAGACTCAATTACCGTATATAACTACTGTAGAAGTAGACCTGGTTGTATTGGAGCAGTGTGAAAAATGCTTCCAATACCATGGGCCCTATAAAGTTAATTTAAAAATAGGTATAGAAGCAGGAAAAAGAAACTAAGAAAGGTGAAGTAAGGGCTGGATAGTTTTGGGAATGGAGGGAAGTTCTTATTTTGCCAAAATTAACTGTAGTTTTAGTGCTTTTCTTTTCTTTTCTTTTCTTTTCTTTTTTCTTTTCTACATTCTGAATAGTCCTGTTTCATGCTACCCTCCCTCTCTCACTCCCCCTCTCTCTCTCAGATCATGAAGGTGTTATCATGCTCTGAATGTTTCCTTGTGTTCTCTCTCAGAAGAAATGTAAATTTCCTCCTAGCTCTAATGCATTGGCTCCTTTTCAGGCTAATGATGAAAGGTCAGGCTGAACTGAGTAAAAAGACTAAGTCCTTGTCTCTGAGTGGCAGTAGCTTCTTCAGGAACAGCAAAGAACTCTGACTAGCAGTTCCTGCAGCTTTGTTGGATCAAATTGGAATTCCTATAGAAATGTTTGTGACAGCCATGCCAGCACCAAAGGTGGAATCTTGCAGCCTTTATTGATGCAAATATTCTATTTTTGTTCATGTATACTGTCTTGGTGCTGCCAACAACATTACTGACATTAGTAAGACCTACCTCCATGAGTAAAGTTTGCAGAATTGGGTTCTAGAGAAGTTAACTGTGATTTATATAATTACACCAAATACTAGAGTTGTACCTGGATCCAAACTCCCTTGAAGTTTAGGAACTTTTAGATTGTTTCCAAATTTCATGTACTGGACCCATCTCTAGCAAACACCAAAGGCATTATTAATGCTTAAGATATAATTTTAAATAGTTACCACACTCTTTTTTCTAAGGAGGTCTCTATGAGGAAGTTTTACATAGAATCACAGAATCATAGATGTGTAGGACTGGAAGGGACCTCAATAGGTCTACTAGTCCAGTCCCCTGCACTCAAGGCAGGACTACATAATAATAAATAATATGATATAAGATATATAAGATAAAATAACATATAATGATGCCAATATAACTCATACAAACTTCCAGATTGATAGAAATATTTTGAATGAGACTTTTGATCACACAGTATACCAAATAACACCCTTACATATTCTGGCTAGCACATTCAACTATTATTTTTTTAATTAGACATATTATTCTATTAACTGAACATGTAGAAATACCGCCCTTCTAGCACATTCTGTGTAGCACATTCTGAATATTATTTGGCAGTTTTGATTTTACCATGTATTGAACAGAGAATCCCTGTAAACTATGCTCAAAAATGTAATTGTAAAAAAAAGCGTGCAGGGGGAGGGACTGTTAAATGTTCATATTTTCCATAAGTGTCATTCTTCTGACTTAGCATTCTATAACAGAACCATTCAAATATCTAGAGCTGAATATTTTTATTTTCAGAGCTCTGTATATTTACTGAGGGATTACAACAAACTTCTACACTTTATCTACATTTTAATAGGTCAGTGTGAACATAGGAAGTATATTAAGGTGGACTGCCCTACTTATTAAACCTAGTGAATTTGTCAAAATCAGTTATGTGCAATAGGAACCGGACAGCCATACATGATTGAAGTCATGCATCTAGCCAGTTTGTAAGATGATCCCTCTGTACTGAACCGTCAGCCATCCTTAGCATAGGGGCGCACTCATACACACATTCCTGTCAAGTCATCTTGTGAAAGGCAGCCTGCTTCCAGCTTGGCTTGAATGTGCAACCTTAATAAAACTCTCTGAGGTCTGAGAGAAAATAGCAGTTCTGCAGCAGATAGTGGAGGGGAAAGAGACTGGGATATGCATAGGCAGCTAACTAAGGGAAACTACATGCTGGACTGTAACAGAGAGGAAACAATAAATCTTAGCTACTATGCAATAAATATTTCTAATTTTAACTAAGGAAGCTATCATTATAGTGAAATAAAAACCATTTTAGCCAAAGCTGATATTTAAATACTTTTCTCCATCCTCTTTCCAAATTTTTTTTCCTATAAAATAAAGAACAAATTTAAAGACAGAGGTAAAAGTTTCTATAAGAGCACGAAAGGAAAGTAGTAATAACATGACAATTTTCCTTTCTTTTGCTTTCTTGGCTGCTCTTCTGGCTTACATAGGATGCAGTAACCAACGCCGGGGTCCAGAAAGCACTGGGAGAAGATACAACCGGATTCAGCATAGGCAGTGCACCTATACTTTCATTCTTCCAGAACAAGATGGGAACTGCCGTGAAAGCACGACAGACCAATACAACACAAATGCTCTTCAGAGAGATGCTCCTCACGTGGAACAGGATTTCTCTTCCCAGAAACTGCAACATCTGGAACATGTGATGGAAAATTACACGCAGTGGCTACAAAAAGTGAGTGTTTCCCTTTCAAATTCTTGTTGAACTGACTATTTATTTATTGTGCTTTCTTGGGCTCTTCACAGTTTGCATGTGTTTCTATGAGAACTGAGATAGCAAGGATTTGTCTATTTCTACTATATACATGGTGAGAAATGTGGCAGCTAGACCTCACCGTTCTTCGTGGGCTTGATTCTGGGAGCAAAACTTTTTCCACAATGCTGGAAGATGCATCTTTTTTTTTTTTTTTTTTTAAAGAGCTATATCCCAGGAGCCCATGCATGTTTTGAGAGCCAGAGTGTATAATAATCCTTCAGAGATGTCTAACGATGGCACACTTTTCATTAAGTATTCTTATAATCTCTATTTATAGTTCTGAGCTTCAGATCAGATGACATGAAGGATATACCTGGTACCCACAGCAAAAGTGTGCACTTTTAAAGACATACCAACAAGACTGCCTAAATGTGATTAATAATGTGAAGGCAATGTAATGAGAATATTATTATTTCCTCCAAAACAGATTGTTTTATTACTCCAGTCAGCTAATTAGAAAAAAGCAATTAATACAATATTTTAAAAAATAATCATCACAGTATGACTTTTCAAAATGTGTAGAATACATTTGACATGAAACATTTGACATGTTTTTATTGATATGTCTTTATGAAACAGCTAGTACTGAAGGAATCTCAGGAGCTTTTTTGAGTAATATAAAAATAAATAATTCTTACTGATTTGTGCTAAAAGTGTAAACTTTCAAATGAACTTTTTTGTATTTAAAAAAGCTTGGGCTTTGGTGCTACAAAGACATGCAGATGTCTAACTTTACTCATATGAGTAATCCCATTGACTTCAATAGAATTACTCATGTGAGTAAAGTTGCACTCGGAAGTTTTTGCAGGATCACCCCTATGGCTTGGCAATGAGAATTGGCAGTGAGTTATGATTCTGCACAACTGATAATTTCCATCAGAAACATATATTTTTCTCTGTATTCATGCACACACAAATATTACTGCTGTCCCTATGATCTGTTTAGTGTTACTTTGCCAACTCTCTGAAAATCATTCAGTGAAATACTTAATCAGCTTAAGAGTGCGCTAACAAAATTTTCTGTCTTTTGTATTCCGTTAGTTAAATGTTTAGCTGCAATAAGATTTCATATTTAGAACAAATACTGGATATACAATAAAAATGCATATTAATGTAATTGTTGACAACTGTATCATTTACAGTTCACATCCCTGACAGCCACTGCAGAAAAGATTTCATGCCATTTGTTTACAGTTCTGTAGTTAATTTGCTGATTTTCTGATTGATTTAGCTGTAGTTACTATATGTTTGGTGCTAATGATATGGGGATGATTATATGCAGTAAATACGTATGTTAAAGGAAAACACATATAACAAGATAAGCCCAGGTATGTATCCTTCACTTTTTATTTCAGTCTTTATTTAAACTGTACTTGGAGTGCTTTAGAAAGATGAAAGGTTGAAACTGAAGGTTGTCTCTTTCAGGAGTGTAAGAATTCTCATTCAGTTATATCACTGTATCTTTCAAAGCAAACTCTATGGAAAAGAGAAATGTTGTCTGTGTTCATGAACTCATGATTTTACTTGATCAACTGCCTGCTGAATCATGCTTAGGAGATTGTTACTTATTCTGCATTTGTCCACTAGGGACTGAACTAAGATCACTGTTTCACTCCTGAATTGAACAAGAATTAAAATGACTCGCCAGAGTTTTACAGTCTAAATTAGAGTTAGTACTCACAGTTCAGGGGGAGATAGGTAACCAATTAGATAGGCAGTGTAAACTTTACATTTGAGCTTTGTAGGCTTTGTCAATGATCAGAACTTGGGCTGCGGGCAAAACCTTCCCCACAGCTTACATGAAACTGGCATACAGCAGTAAGCTCTTATCTCCACGTGTCAGTTTTCTGCTACAATGAAAGGATCTGTTTCTCACCATGAAGGGGCATAACTCACAGACAGCAAAGGAATCTGACCTGACTACATTATTACAACTTTGAATATTAAATTTGCTGTGTTGCTGCTGTCATTGCAGGGCATTTCAGTAGTAACTTATCTCCCATTCAAAATAAGGAATATATAGAAAAGCTCAGTTCTACCTCCCCTATTGATTTTCCCCTTAATTTGTAATGTAAAATGTAGTTAATATACCATTTATCCAAAATTTTCTAATGCACCTGCCATGAACGTGGTAACTGAGAAATAATAGTAGTTATATGGCTATGACCCAAATCATGCAATTATAATCATTAGAAAATATATGTAGAACTCAGCATTTATATCTTGACTTATGTCGAAGAAATGTGTTCATTACCCTACAAAGTAATATATAACATTCATTAAAACTGCATATGGAGGCAAAATTTGTCAGAACAGTGTATTTTGTCATAGAACATACACAGAACATCAATTTGTTCACTTTGGAAGAGAGATTGACTAAGTTGATGCTTTTAGTTTAGTTAATCAATGATAAATGGATTTTGATCTTTTTTAAAAATTAGCTGATTTCTGAAAACAAAATAAATCTTAGAAAAACTTTCTTGAAACAAATTGCCAATTCAAATCTAGCTGAAAATGCCCTTTCTTGGAGAGCTGACTACAGGCAATTAAGTTTCAGCATTGTACAATGGAATTTACATATGTATTGTTAGTGTTACTCTGATTCATTGGCAATCCAAGGATGCAGAGATATGCTCACCATAGAAACTACCAAAAAAACAGCTTGGTAAACATTTTCAGGGGTTTTCCTAGAACTGTTTATTTTAATATTGGATAACTTTCCCCATTGTTTAAGCTTGGGTTTCATTTCTGCAATATGTTTATTTTAATAGTTGAAAACAGACAGAGCATCACATTTTTTTCTTACAGTAACTGGCTGGCATGCTTGGTATTGAACTGTTCAGTACTTAATGACAGGATTTAAATATTGTCAGAGAGGTCACATGAAATTTTATCTTGGCAATTTACTCAGGAATTATTTTTCATAGTCAACTAGTGTGAATTTATGGTATTGATGGAATATGAATACATTCAGAATGGCTGCAGATTTACATGTATGGAATCCATTTAGCATTAATTATACGAAATAATGGTAATAGCTGTAAAGTGGATGAAGCTTGGCATCATAAACAGTTTGTACTCCTTCTTTGTTCTCTCCCTTCCTTAAACAGTTAAAAAACTATTTTATAGTATGTTGAAACTGAATACTTGATTATTGTACGTTATCAGATTCTAACTCCAAATTATAACCTGGGATTTAAAGGTCAATCAGAATCTTTCTAACCTGCCAAGACCCAAATTCATGATTTTGTCTTTCTCTTGCAACTGTTGGTTAACACCACTAACACCTAAACCATGTGCAGGGAGCTTTATCTTTCATTCCTCCCATTTATTAGTGCTGTCATCAGCTGTAGTGGAGGCAATAGAGAACGCTGAATTTGGGTCCTGGCAGGTAAATAGCATAAGAAATAATCTGCAACTATTTTGTCTTGGTATGTATGCATTTATTCAAAATCTAGTCTATTTATTTAAAGTCTATCCTTACTGAATGCCTGGCCAGTTATTAGTACAAGGCACTTGCTGTCCTCACAACTCATCATCACATTTTGCAACAACTCCTGAGCAATGTGCTCTGATTTTAAGTGCCTTTCTGACAGTATAAAAGAAGGCTGGCTTTTAGGTGTGGCCTTATAGGACAAGTTGAGGAGAAGGTGAGCTTATTTGCAATTTATATGTGGCCAGATTACCTTTAAAGGGCTGCAGGTTCTAGGGCTGCCACCTATCCTGTTTTCCCAGGTAGCTTTTTTGTGGTAGCTGTCCTGAGAAATTAGTCCTGTTTTTTTGTACCTAAGAGGTGGCCATCATAAATGCAGCATGCTCCCCTCTGTCCCCATGCCCATTCTCCATGGCCATCAAGGTCCACCTTGGGAAGATGGAGTCATGGCTCCATCTGCTCTCTATCCCTCTCTGCTCTCCTTGGGGACTGCAAGTGATGTGATAATAATCCTGCACTTCCCTGAATGCAGGGACTGGAATTCTGCTTGGCCCTCCTATGGGCTACTCAAGAAGTGAAGCCTCTTCATACACACTGACCCTACCGTGCAGCCGTGCAAGGGCTAGTCAGAATCTAGCTCTAGGATTACAATGTCTTAAAAGATGGTATAATTCACTGAGAAATATGTGTACTACAGTGCAATGGCTATCTTAAATAGAAAGACAGAAATGCAAGTCATCACTACTGTTGTGACTTACGTATGAATTCCATTTTCTCAAGTGTCCACAAAGATTCCTGAGAGCCCTGGGATTGGCCATAGTTGAAGTCTTGAGCAAGTAAACAATACATTGTGTTTGTGGTTCTTCCATTGTACATTTTAAACGCTGTTCAAGTGTATTTGTATATGCTTCTGGCACTTAATGAAATCAAAAGATACTCCATTTAAACAAGGTTTCTACATTGTAGTAACACATTTACTTATGAGATTTTTCAGCACCCTTCTGTTTTCTGGTTTTTTGTTAATGTGAAACTTTTAAAAGGTAATCCTGGAATGTGCAAATGTAAGATTGCTTCCTGCAAAAGAGTACATTTTACTCACATGAGTAGGGATTCTACTTCAGTGGCATTATGCAGGTGAATAAAAGTTACTCATGTGCCTAATCATCTCTAATCATCTAAGGATCATCTCTTAAAAATTAAAAATTATCTAATCATCTCCTAAAAATCATATAAGGATCATCTCTTAAAAATTCTCAATTTTGGCTATTCCTGATGATGTGTGTCAACTACTAATTTTCACAGGAGCAAAGCATGCATTCATGGATAGATTCTGCCACCCTTAGTCATACTAAGTACTGTGTTACTAGGCACATAGGATGAAATCCTGACCCAACTGAAGTCAATGGCAAAATACCCATTGACTTCAATGAAGCCAGGATTTCACCTATAGTTCCACTGAAATCAGTAGGATTACTTGCATAGTAAGATACCACTTAGTGGAAGTAGAGGTTTAAGAATCTGGCCCTTAAAGACCAACAATTATCTGGAAACAAATCTGTTCTAAGCAATTTATGTGACCAAAAAAAACCTGGCCTTTTTACCCTTAAAAAATATATTTCTTGCATTCATATGCCTGCATTTTGTTAAGAGCTTTATTCATTCAAATTCCTGTAACCCTTAGAGATGCACGGAGGTACCCACAAGAAAAACATGGGACCTCAAACATGAAAACATCTGAGAACTGCTAAGTATTGGGGAGTCATATATTTAGCAATATTTGGGAAAAAAATAATAGAGTTCAAATCAATCTCACCTTTTTTGGCCATATTTTCTAGCAAATAACTCTTTAAGTTATTTAAGTTTAAGATAGAAAGCTTTGTCACACTGTGCAGTGTAACCTAAATTTATATATTTTCATTAATAACAGTAGAAGTTAGGAACTTTGGTAATAATAAAGCATTAAAACTATTGGTCATCTAAATTGTCTCAAAAAGGTCCCATCAACCTTCCCTCTGGTAGATCTTACCCGCTTTAGAGCACTGGTATATTTTAAAAATCATATAGAAATCTAACCTAAGGCCACAGGAGATTTCAGACACTCTAAGCACAGTTGCCACTGATTTCAGCACCAGCTTCAAACAGGCAGGACCTTTAACAGGCTTGTGTGCCTTGGAAGAAGGGCTAGTCCCTGTGGGAAAAGGAAAGGACTGCATATCAGCAGACTTCGTTTCCATTCCTGGTGGTTGTTGGCAAGTCACAGTCTGTAACCTCTTTGTGTTTCCCCCATCTGTAAAATGGATATAACGCTACTTCCCAACTTTCTAAGGGTGATAGGAGACTTAATTCATGAATGTTTGTAAGGCCTTTTGAGATCTTCAGGGATTATAATGCTATTAGCAATATGATTTATAATTATTATTTATTGAAAATGATCATTGGAGATTAGGAATGTTTTGGAGGGGAAAAATAATTAAAATAATGTTCACTGCAAACAAATACAAATTAAAATCTGTGGCTGATTCTGTAATGCTGAATCAGATTATCAATATGTTCCACAGGTAAACCTTGATTAAATGGCCTCTGGTTAACCAAAGGTGTATCCCTGCTGTCTCTGCAGGAGCAATCTTCAGCGCTCTGTAGACCTAACCCCTGGAGAACTGTTGCCTGATCCTTTTGCACAGCTTGTATATATTATGGGAGGGGAACAGGAACACAGTTTAGCATTGCAAAGTTTAGGAGCTCCACAGGTCTGGAACTGCCAATCTCTCGAACCCGCTACTCTCTGAAAGTTTTGAATGTACTTTAAAATCTTCAAATACTTGGGATTCACCTATATACTTTATCACAGAGTAAATCCAGGAGCACATTTAGTTAAGTTTGTAATATTAGCTACAAGATATACAATCCAGCATGGTTCGATGTTTTTTTCTGTGCTTCCAATATCATGCAACCAAAGTAAGATGCTAGTATATAAAAACAGATAGAAACTTCTTAAAATAACATCACAGTCTTTAGCAATGTCATGAACCTGGTCCTCAGGAGGAACAGCTTCATCTGATATAGGCAATTTTGGATTGAAAATCTTCCCAATGTGATGAGGTTTTCCCTCTTGTTCAAGGGTTAAGAGTTGATCAGGAAAAGGAAATTGAAATAGTATCACGTTTCTTAGGAGTTTTTCTGATGAAACATCTTGTATTTTAAGCAATGTTTTTCGTGTGTAACTTCATGTACATACTTTAGGAAGTATTATGAAATATCAGGGTGGTGTATATACAAGAGTGACGGGTTCATTAGTAATAAAATGCCATAGACAACTGTACATTTCCACCGCTGTACCATTTTTCATTCTTGTTATTGCATATGGATCAAACTTCGTTAACATAATGTTAGTCTTTTCAAAACAACCCATATTTTAAAAAGTGAACCAAGATGGCTGCTTCACAAAATGTATATTGTAAAATACATAATTGTGCTAGTAGTGGAGTCTCTTCTGTACACTTCAGTTGCATTAAAGGTAGCAATATCCTGAATAATCTGGATAGATATTTAATTCTAAATGTATTTATGAGAAGATGCTCTTAAGATATGGTGCAGAGTCAAATCTCATGTCAACATTTCATTTGTATTCATTATTTGTATGGCAGTACATCCTAGAGGCTCCAATCGTAGGCTTATCTATATGAGTTTATATGGTTTAACTAAAGGTGTGATTTTAAATTGATTTTAATAAGTTAAACTGGTAAAAAAAGGCTGCGTAGAAATTTATTCTGGTTTAAACCAGATATTCTTTTGGTTTATCTTAAGTCAATTAGGAATGACTTTAAGCCAAACCAAAAGAAGCCACTCCTAAACTGAAATTAGATGCACCAGTGGAGATGCACTGGTTCGACTAATCTAGTTTAGAAACTGAGTTAAATTAAACTGATGCAATTTTCTTGTGCACACAAGACCCAAGATTGGGGTCAGCAGGGAAAGATGCCCAAGCAGCATTATTGCACATTTATTTATATATACTTTGCCTCCTGAAAACAATTGAGAGAAGTTTATAAGTAGAGCTAGGAAAATTTTATTGACTGAAACATTTTTCATCAAAATATTCAGATTCGACAACACTGAAACATTTTGTTAATTTATTTTGTTTTGACATTAAAAAAACATTTTAAAAAAATGTTACTTTTTGTTAAAAAAAATTCCTTTTATTTTATTTTTAAACATAAATTTAAAAAAAAATTCTTGATATAAAATATTTTAAAATTTCCACCAAACAGAAAAATCCATTATTCACCCAGCTCTGCAAATGAAAAGTAGTGGGGAGTACCAGTATTCAAAGCTTTGGAGATACATAATTCAGACCCATTGCTTGTGGGCCTGTGACAAAGTGAAGGGAGAGAAAATGCAAGACATTCCACTGAGAAAAGGGGGCAGTGTTAGAAAACTCTGTGGATCAGTTTAAGTGGGAGGTGAGTGTTTTGGTAAGTCACTTTTCAGGTCTGTAACAATATCACCTAGTCAGCAGCTTCATGCCCCTCTCCCTTTCTTGTAAGGGCCAAAAATAAACCAAAAGTGCAAATCTGACAATACTTGAACTTTGAAAAAGTTCTGATGTAGATCCAAACTCCATGACTAGCCCGTGTTTAAATAACAGACTGAACCAAAACTCTGGAAGAACAGTCCCCTCACGTACCCCCCAGCATGCATGTATGCATGCGTGCATGTGCGCGCGCACGCACACACACACACACACACACACATACTTGAGCTTTGGGGGAAAAAATCTGGTTCTAAACTTCGTGGCTTAGCTTCAGCTCCACTTTTTATACAGGCTTGACTTCTATGAATCACTTGTCATCTTGGCACTGGTTCTTTGGCTCAAAGATGCAACAGAAGAGTTGTTAGTAAGATGAGACCTTTGCATTGAGTATATGCATTAATCCTATCTGTTCTAGTTCTCTGTCTATATTGCCTATAAATTAAAAGCATGCCTTTCATGTAGCCCTTTTCAAATTACAAATGGGAGCAGGTACTCAAATTCTTTATGGAAGAAATACTGAAACTTTGAGCTCTCCATTTCTTGGTGTACAGGTGTCCATTGAAGCTGTGCACATATCCCAAATGAACTAGATGCTGTGTACAACTTTTGTGATTTGTATCTTCTTTACAAACTAGAGCTCAAGACAATGCAAATGTGCATGCATTTCCTAAGGGTACTCAGCATAAATACTTTAAAATATTTTTCAGTATTTGTTTTTTAGTTCTTGGAATCAGACTTTGTCATATATCAGATTTTTTTACTGTCTTGTTTACAAATAATGGCCCAGGTGTACTTTCTGCAGGCCAGACTCATGGAAGGGAATGAAAATTCCTGAGTTTCAACTCACAGAATTGCCATCTGATCAGACATTCCATCAAAAGGTCGTGGTTAAAAAATTATCACCTTCCTTGTGGACTGAAGAGGGAACAATGCCTCAGGAGGTCATTGTAGAGCCTGGATAAGCACTATGGACCAGACTTGTAAAGGTATTTAGGTGCCTAGCTTAATCAATGGGAGTTAGGTGCTTAAATATCTTTAAAAATCTGTCTCTGTGTGCTCCCCAGGTCATAACAGCAAATCTGTGGAGCTGTGGAAGTGCAGTGGGAGATGTATGTGAAGAACTCACCAAGATATTTTGGTCCTTCCAGATAGCACGCTTTCTTTAAGACTTCAGTGAAATGGCAGCCCACTTTTATCTGAATGCTAAACAATTTTGAAAATCAGGCCCAGCAACAACTCTTCTATGTGCTCTGTGCTATTATGGGACCCACCACTGCCAAACCTCCATCATTGATTTCCTGTGTGAAAGAGTTTTTTCTTGTAAGATATTATCAGCATTATGGTAGAAGATGTATTTTCACAGGAGTTGAGGGGGATAACATTGTAGGATGCCCATTCTTCTAACAGAGTTTTCTTCTACCTACATCATAGCCCTGAACCTGCAGAGGGAATTTCCATGGGCTTCAGGAGGAAAGTGCGGATGCCTTTTCAAAGCAGACCCACTCTGGGAATAACGGCCAATTTCAATCAATCCTTACGTGATTCAGGGGACATGGTCTTCAGAGTGGAACTGGATTCTTTTCTCTCAACTAGCGCTTGCCCTAAATGGGTACATTTATCTGACTAATTTGAGATGTACTTTAAGTCTTAATCTTTAGGACATTTCAAATCCCAGGAACACTTTTTAAAAACTTACAAAAGTCATATGAATAATTTTGTTCAATCTCCAAAGCAGCTTTTTAATTTGCCCTTCAGGTTTGTGGGGGTGAGGGGTGGTATCTGTTTCCCCTTTGGTTCATGTTATTTATGAATGCTCTAAAATTGTCAGCCAATGTGTAGGAAAGTTATCTTCTTTCCTGAGATACCATGTCATCATTAAATACTGCCTTACCCAAAGTAGTATTAAAGAGCAGCTGTCTGTGGATATCAGTTCACTTTTAACAATGTAGAAATGGAGCAAAGCCTCTTGAATGAAGGCATTGATTACATTCCAATATAGTGAAAGCCTTTCATTTACTAGGAAACTATTCTTTTTCTAAGATGAGATATAAAATGGGGAAAGATCAAAGAAATTGCTGTTAAATTGTGATTCTAACGTTTTTAAAGGTTTATATGTCATTGAATGGATTTCTTGCAATTGGAGGAAACTTCAGCATAGGTTAAGTCACTTATAGCCTTTATTTAAACATTGATATTCAGTTTCCTATGTGGATAGCTCTGGATAGCTATAGCAGCAAACTTTTCTCTTATAAGTTAACTCTCATGCAAAGGTCTTTTGCAGTGGAAAAAAAAAGCTGCCTTACAAATCAATTAGTTGTTTTAAATTCTCTCATCAGCTCAATACTTGGGCAAGAGTGAAAGGAGATAAGCTAAATTAATAGATACCAAGCCAAAGTCTTCTAGCAATGTATCGTTTTGGCCAAAAGGTTTAAACCTAGTAGCCCAGAGTTACGCTCTTGTAAGCAAGACTTTCAAAAGTGAGTAGTGGTTCTGAGTGCTTCAGTTTCTGAATGTCCAATTTGAGACCTTTTAAAAGTATTTGATTTTTGAGAGGGCAGGTGCACATATTTTTTGAAAATGAGGCCTTCTAAGGTATCTACGTTGAGGCATGAAAATCACTAACTGCTTTTGAAAAACATGGCTTTATTTAAACACCTAAATAAAAGTGGCTTGATTTTCTGAAGAGTTAGGCAGCTATCAAATCCCACAGACGTCAATGGGAGCTGCAAGTGCCTTTGAAAATCAAGCTACTTTGACCTTTGTGTTGGTGCCCACAAGTGAATTTAGACAGGTTTGAAAATGTTGGCTTTTTGTAAAGAATTTTTCTACCATTGTCTGTTAATTGCTGAGTCCATTTATGTGAGAGATCATGAATACTGCACATTACTGGGCCAATTCAGCACAAAATTCCTGTGGCCTTCTGGGCCACTTAAGCCACAGCTGGCCAGCCGATTCAAGGGCAACCTCCCGCACACAATGCCCTCAATAGGAAGTTGAGAAAGGAGCTCCTTGGAGGGGAAGAGAGCCCAAACAAATGACCTCATCCTCTCTGTATTAAAACCTTTCCTTTCTGTTCCTTGTGCGGGAACTGCATGTCCCATAGGAGTTTCTACAGCCCTAGGGTCATTAGCCTCTGTGTGGCTTACTAGTGTGGAGAAGAATGAGAAGGAGCCATCTACTGTTCCCACATAACTGATCTACTGTTAAGGGAAAAGGTGTTTCCTCCATCAATGATCTTCTAAAGAGGCTTCCCAGTGTTCAATTTTCTTCATCGCTTTGGCCCTCATCTTTACAGCCGTCAGCCAAGAAGATCTCAATTCAGGCTGTAGCCCTTCAGATTTCTTCTCTGAATGAGACAGACAGACAGATAGCAGGATGGGGCGGGGAGGGGATCATTTCTCATGTTTAGAATTTTGGAAGACTTGCTGAACATATGTTCTAAGTTCCCCTCATGTTATTCCAATGATGCCAGTAGAAGGAAGTAATAAGGGACTATATAACACCATTTCAAGCATTATATGGCTGCTACTGAATGGGTAGGATGCTTACCTAGAAAGCTGTATGAAAATGTTCACAGTGTCACTTGGTAAATTTTCATGGTTTGAGGATTTTCTTGCATTTCATTGCAAAGGTGAAAATTCTCCTGTAAACCTATATATTAGGTCTTTCAGGCAACAAGGTAGGTTAAATACAGGTGACACAACAATATTTTCTTGGTCTAATACAAGTGGCTAAGGCTGCCATCTAGAGATATTCACCCAATGCAGTCTAGGAAAATAAATCAAGAGTCAGCCTTATAAATTTGGTACTTCCTAATTCCACCAGCTATGAAAGATGATACATTCCCAAAACTGGGACACAATGAAGGATGCGCCACTTTCTCAAATGATTTGGTGTTTGCCTAGAGCAAAAGGACAAGCAATATCTAACCATCTGTACCATTGGAGCACATGATGAGTGTCCAGTCTTCTTTAGGATCCTGCCTGGTATTATTCTTTTTTTACATTTATGCCGAGGTAGTACCTTAAGGCCTCAACCAATTACGGCCCAAGTGCACTAGGCACTGTACAAATATATAATAAATCATAGTCTTTGCCTCAAAGAGCTTACAGTCTAAAAGACAAGATGTAAAGGGCAGATATGGCATACAAACTGGCCAGAGTTTGTTTGTGAAGATTCCAAGATTCCAAGGCCAGAAGGTACCATTGTGATCATTTCATCTGACTTCCTCTGAAACACAGACCATAGAACTTCCCAAAAATAATTCCTAGAGCAGCATATCTTTTAGAAAACATCCAATCTTGATTAAAAAATGACTGGGATGGAAAATCCACCACAAACTTTGGTAAATTGTTCCAATGGGACAACAAGTAGATACAATACATTGTAAGAAAATCTTAGCTAGTCAGTGGTAAAGATTGCAGCTCCCCACCTGCCTGCCCTTTATCAGGTTGTACTTTTCTTTAGTGTATGTATTATGGCACAGATGAGTTTGAGGAATTACTTGAATAAGGACAAGGTGGTGGCTTTATGGAGTTTGACTGGGAGCTTTTCCTATTCGTAAAGGGCAGAATGGGAGAAATTGTGAATGTTTCTCAGAGATGTGGAGAATCAGGTAATCTAGGCTGGCATCACTGGCAAATCAAAGGCAGGAGATGACCTTGTGATAAGATAATAGGTTGGACTGGTAGGAAGGGACTACTAAAGTAAAGACAAGGAGCTTGTGGTTGATGTATCGAAAGAGGGGAAGCCAATGGAAGGACTTATGAATTGGTGAAAGTTGTTGCTGTGATTTATTTCCTAAATTTGTTTTCTGCCTGACTGACTACCCCCGTTTATGGTATAAGGAAATAAAATGGGCACAGAGTAGATCTAAAGTGTGGTAAAAGGATCTGGTGTGCAGTGACAGAAGAGTTGGAGCAAAGTGTTCAGGTGTGTAACAGGACAGTCCCAGTGTCTGTCTCACTCTGCTCCTGCAGGAATACAGATAGAGGTCATTTACTGGCTGAGTAGTTTTACAAATGCTCTAGTAGCTCCAAATCTGAGCAGGGCTATAGTCCATTTAAAAAGAAAATCAGGAAATGTTGGGAACTTTTTTCTCAGAGATAGAACCATTTTGGATAAAAATAGACCAGTTTTTCAGCAAAAAGAGCATGTTTCCAAGTGAAAATATTCAGGGGGCAAAGTTGTCTTTGCAGTGAATA
This sequence comes from Emydura macquarii macquarii, assembly GCF_026122565.2. Taxonomy (NCBI): domain Eukaryota; kingdom Metazoa; phylum Chordata; order Testudines; family Chelidae; genus Emydura; species Emydura macquarii. The sequence goes on along the minus strand of NW_027130520.1, from coordinate 11,450,387 downwards.
CATATATATATATATGTATGTGTATGTTTTCAATGAGAAAAATTGCCATTCTTCCAAATTTCTTGAAAAGCCAGAGATTGAGGAGCAAAATCCTTCAGAATAAAATGATGAGCATTTCACATTTAATTATATGAAAAAAATTCACAGCTTTAGTACTGCTATAATGTTCCCCTCATCAAGATAAAGAACACCATTTGCGATAGCACATAATTAGCGGACTGTTAATAAGTTTATTGCTGATAACCAAGCCTGTCGCTGCCCCATGTGATATTGCTTCTCTGTGCACTTCCTGTTAAACTAATGATATCTAGACAAGTCAAAATTCAGTTCTGTTTTATTACAAGTATTTGAACTCTAAGTGAAGAGATTATTTAGCAATGACCTTCCATAGGTTGTCGAGACCAGCCAGCAGCTATAAGAGATGCATTTGGGCTGAATAGAGCTCCTTCCATTTTTTTGTTTGTTTTCATATGTGGGTTCAATGCTTCAAGGTGCCAGGTGCCTTCTATTGAGTGGAGGATGCTTAGCACTTTGCAGAAGTCAACTTGGAGGATTGGTCGATATATAACAGATTGTTTACAGTACTTGTATGGGATAGCAATTATACCTCACTATAATAAGACTTCAAATTGTTAAGTATCATTACCAGTGAGAAACATTTCAATGTTGCTGAGTTTTTATTGGGGTTGACTTGAGGGAAATTGCTCTCATTCTCTAATGAAACACACAGCTAGTTACACTTCTGGAGGGTTCCACAAGTATCTGGTGTTTAGATCCCCTGACATCAGTGGGTTTAGAGGGTCACACCCAAGGCCAGTTCTGCAACAGTATCTGGTGTCATACGCCCAACAGAATAATGCCAAAGCATTTCAATGAGTCAAAATCCATGGAATTTCAGTTCCTTACATAATCCACGTAGGAGTTAATTTGACCCTAAATATCTGTACTCCTAATGCGTTCCAACCGCGTTGGTACATATTGTTCTTACCGCTTTGCCTCTAAGAACTGTTTTCAAGGAGGTTTGTTTTCTACCCATTCCGTGGATACTTTTTAAAACACAACATGTGCCAAGATAAAAAGAGCTGTAAAACTTAACACTGACAGAAATTAAGGAATTGCTGTGAAATCCAAATCTTGACAGCTAGGATACTTTATTGTATTCGTTCAACCAGCCATCCAAAAAAAAAAAAAAAAAAAAAGGCAGCTATTACCTTATAAACTTTTTTGTAAACTTTAAGCATTTTTTCCCCTTCACTGCAACCCTTCCTCCCCCAAATTAAAACAACTGTATTGTGATTTCTAGAATGAGAATGTATGTTCCTAGATTCAGTATTGCAAATAAACACTTTGCACTCCCACGCATCTTGGAAACATTTAGTAGCTTGGCCCTCTGACTCTCTGGGGTATTTCACAAAAACAGAATTGAGAAAGACTGAAAATGTCTTTGTCACTGTGGTACTAACATAATAACACGACATTCATGTTTAAGAAATTATAAAAAGTATGGTCAATTTTTCATAGTTTTCAAAGGGTACTTTACCATTGTCATTCACTATATTGCTTCCAAAAATCACACTAAAGATATGAAATTCATAAATGAAAGTCTTTGGTCCTGAGTTACTAAAGTTTTCTTTGTTCTTTTATCCTCAGAGCAGTAAGTTAACATGCTGAGAAATTAGAAATATGGTTTAGAACAAATTTCCTATTTTTATTCCTGCTAAGCTCCAAGCTGGATTTCCTCAGTCTTAGATATGGCAGTGTGGTTTTGAATGTTGTCATGTTTTCACTCCCACTGTAAAATAGTTCTGGAAGGGTATCAGAAAGTTGCAGTGAGACTATTTTTAGAATATTATTTGCATTGCAGTACAAGCTTTTTATTGTGCAGACCGCTTTCCATCATAAATCAGAATTACTTTTTGTGCATGCATAACAGAAAGGTAGTTGCTTTTGGGTTTATTCTAAAACTTTTAATAATACTGGTACTTTATAAGGTGTTCCTACTGGGAATGCTTTTGAGAACCTTAACAAAAAAGTACAACTAGAAAAAAAGAATGTCTTTTATGGCTCCAAACCAAATCTTAGATCCAATCTAAAAATCAATAACTTATCGTCCTTAAATAACCCTCCCTACACAGACTTACAAACTGAAAAGGAAATAAAAATGTCTTAAGTTTCACCAAGAAGGATGACACTGGCAAACCCTGGTGTATTTAGGGCCTGATCCTGCTCGCAATGAATCTGCGGCAAAACTCTTCTTGACTTCAGTGATGCAAGATCTAGACCATAAGAGAGAAGCATTCCAAAATTGCAGACCTTCAACAAAGATGATCCTACGTCCCTTGCTTTCTGGAGTGTATCATGGGATGGCAAGTAATGCCAATACTACTATTTTTCCAGTGTTGTCCCTTTAAACCCAGGTCCTTTAAAATTTCTCTATCCTATATTAAAGGAATATCTTGTTGTTGGAATTTAGTGCTATTCAGATTAATCTACAGTACAGGATAGGAAATCCTGGTAGTCAGGAGGAATTTGGAGATTCAGTTCAGATACCCATCCAAAATACCCTATCCCTCCTTGGTCTTGAAAATGTGCTGCATTTCTCATGAAAACAATCTTTCTTTAGAGATTTTCAGTATTTCCTCATTTCAGTCAACTTTGCTTGTTATCTTTTCAGTATTTCTGTTTCCAGTCCCAGAAAACTCAGGGAGAGCTGAGATTGTAATCCTATTATAGATGTGGTCCATACTGCCAGCTGCCCACCATACTGCAGTGAAGGTTCCCTTTCTACAGGGTCCTCAAGTGCTTCAGATGTCTGGAGCCTGAATGGTGGAGTCCAGCTGATAGAGAAGGCAAAAGGGCTGCACATTCAAAATGGTGTCTGCAGCTTGGTAAAGGTACATACAGAGAGTTCATAATCTCATACAGAATTAATAAATGATACAGACAGATCCCCCAAATTGTCACAAATGCACATAAAATGAATCAGAACCTTTTCAACCTGATAAAGTTTGGATACCATTTGGTTTGAGATTTTACAGAAGATTTATGTTGGTTCTTATTGTACCTGGGCTTGTTTGGCCTCTCATGCAAAAGCTGGGCAGAAAATGTTTGTTTTTTTCCTTCTAAAATATTCTGAACAAAACATTTGTTATCGGTGAATTTTTTCACAGAAAATGCTGACTGAATATTTTCAGCACAAATTTTCAGCAGCATAGGAGATGTAATCTGGCCAGAGAGCCTGCCACCTAGAGAAGAATGGGGACACGAGTCATTCAAATTACATTACAGTTCCCATGAGGCACCAGGGCAACATTCTGAATAAGAAATGTTAGGGTTCTCAGACAAAGTTCTTGGTTTTTAGGAAGATTCAAAAGCAAACATCTCTCATGGGAATTTTCATTTTGTTGAAAACCCAATTTTCCATGAACACAAAAATGTTTCTACAGAAAAAATGCCTATGTAGATGAATTGACAATAACAGACGTGTATCGTACAATGTATCGTACTAGGCTAATTGAGATTTTAAAGAGGGATGCACTGTATTGCTTAGTACTTGGGCTCATTTTCCTGCTTTTTAGCTGGGAGTGTTTGCCTCTATGTAGGTCTTTTGAGAGAGAAATATGCATGTGGAATGTTGTTGATATAGAAAAGATTATGCAAACTATCCCTATTGAACTAAAGGCATCCAGTTCAGAGAGAACTATTTGTAACTTTTCATCCATTGCCCTGGTTTTTGTTTTCATTAAGAAAAATATTCTTTAGCTGACTTATTTAGCTCATGTTAAAGGGAGAAACGCGCCAGACTGCATAAGAAAAAGCTCTCCTAACAGTGTTGGTGAAATAAACATGTAGATGAATGATGAGCGTACACAGATATGTTACAGCTCTGTTCAGTGCTGTGCTAAAAATGCCTATTTGGATGTGCTAGAAAACATCTGAATACTAAGGGCTGTATTCTGAATGAAATTACATTGGTATGAGTCTGGAAAACTATATTAACATAAGCAGAGATTCTCAGTGTTTACACCAGTATAATTCAGATTGGAACAGATTTGGTCTGGTAACTCCAGGATGAACAGCAATGAATATCATCTTTCTGGCATCTTCTTCATATAAAAACATCTCTTTTAATGCTTCATTCCAATCACAAAGCCATGCATATTTTGCCTCTCTGTTTCCACACTGCAAAAATGTTGACAAAAGAGCCTAATGTGGGGGAGGCTTTCAAGCCAGAGACAAACATAAAGATGAAAAGAATCACTTGTGCAGAATGATTCTTCCAACTAATGATCCCTCTTAGTGCTCAGATTTTTAATTGTTCTTGTTTTTCATTTTGTGTTATCCTTGCTCACAGGAAAGAGAACTCAGGTGCTTCCCAATAGTTTCTGAGGTTCTTTAATGGACATAATGTCTTTTTGCAAAATGTCTGCTTGGCAAAAGTGGCATCTTCCAAACAAAGCCTATCCATTAGTACCTTCCTTTGGGATTTTCTTTGGCAAAATGTTTGCCCAGTCATAAAATTATAATCCCATAAAATAATCTAGTCTCTTGAAGCAAATAATTTAGTATTTTCCTATTTTCTTGAATTTCACACCAAGGATGCAAGGTCAGAGTTAAACCATTTACACACCACAATTCAGAAGAATTCAATAATGTACATTAAACACAACATGTGGGAAAGCATGAGCACCGCTGCTGCTAATACTGGTGATTTGAAATCACAATAACAATTTTAAGGATTTTACCCTAGTACAAATATATAGAATTATAGCCACATTTTGAAATTAAATATGGTAGGAAAAAGATTAGACTGTGTCTCAAATTAAAAATAAGAATTTACTCGTACTTTCTATATAATTAAAATACAAGAGGTGAAATATTGAAGTCGAAGGCGGCTTTGACAATTTCCTAGGGTTTGCCTATTTACTTCCTGGCTTTTCAAAAGAAGTAGTGCTCATGCCTCTCTCTCAATACATGTGCATTATGCAACTCTGTTTACTTATAATGGCAGTTCTGAACTCACACTGAAATTTTATCATTATTGTCTTATATTCAGTTAGCAAGTTTTAATGATAGCCAGAGTACTTTATACATATATAGAATTTTGCCATCTAGGATCTCAACACTTTTTGCAAACACTAATGAATTAAGTTCCTGTCAGATAAGTATTTTATTGCTCCCCATTTTCCAGCCAGAACCACTTCGGCACAGAGAGGCTAGTTAACTTGTCCAAGGTCGCACAAGATATTCGTAGTGCAGCCAGGAATAAAATCTAGAAAATTGACATCCAATTTCAGGGCCTTAGGTATAAAGTTCATTTTCTGTCCCGTTTAGCATTTAAAATCTTTTCCTGAACTGAAAATATTTTATTGTATTTTATTTTATTGTATAACAATCCATTGCTTACTATCACTGTGGAGTACATACAAAATCATGTATTAGGTTAATTTAATATTAGATTAATCAGGTTTAATTCTTAAATTTTTAAAATGGACGGTAAAACCTGGAAGTTGTTGACAATACTTTACAATATGCTATATAATTTATTGGCAATGAAATTTCACTCAACTGTGGTTATATGTGGTGACAGATAAAAAATAGAGAATTTGCAACCTCACACAAATCACACTTAGAGTTTATCCAAATGATTCATAAAATTAAGAGACTCACTGTAATGTAACCTAAAAGATGTATAATATAGCTCTATTTAATCACCTCTGAGAAAATTACATAGTTCAGCTGCATTTTTACAGTTATAATTAGTTTTTTTTTTAAGTTGCACTGGTTTTAGTTTCAGAGGAGTAGCCATGTTAGTCTATAAATAGCAAAAACAACGAGAGTCCTGTAGCACTTTAAAGACTAACAAATTTAATTTTTGCAGGCATAAGCTATCATGGGCTGTAACCCACTTCGTCAGACGTTTTAGTTTGAGACTGTTTAAAGAAGACCCCATCGGGTCAAAAAGCTTGAAATGTGTGAGGTGAAAAACAATACAGAGCGTGACATTCAGAGATGCTGAGCACCCACAGCTTCTGCAACTTCAGCTGAAATATTGGGTGTTCTGCACTTCAGAAAATCAGGAACATAGGCTTCAATTTTCAGATGTAACTAGTGATTTTTGCATGTCCTACTTTAGATGCCTTAAAGGAGCCTGGCTAGCACAGAGTAGGTACTGAGCACTTTCTGAAAATAAGGCCTTCAAAGGAGTCTCAACTTGAGTACCCAAAAACGAAGGCACTCAAATCACAAGTCACTTTAAAAAATGTAGGCCATAGTGCAAATCTTGCAACTGAGTGGGTTTACTTATGCCTGTTAAGTTTTATAACTTGGTTCCCAATTTTTAAAAAATGTATACATGTGTATGAAAAACTGTTTTTTAAAAATGAATGTTGGACATAATTTTCAGAACCTATATTCCCCTCCGTTGAACACTGCAGAGTGGGGCAGCAAACATATGCTAATTGTGGAGACTGGGCCAGGAAGTTTTTATAGAACACAAGGGTAGCTACCCCAGTGCCTCCACAAAACTGAATTCATACATTTTCTTTTGCCTGCTTCCCATCTATGGGAAGGGTTGATGCAAGCATTGAGTAGGGACAATAAACTTTGCACAGTCTGTGGATCTACAGACATATGTCCCCATTCATAGGTCCCAGTTTCTCAAATTGGAGACAGTCCAGAGGAGAGCAACAGAAATGATTAAAGATCTAGAAAATATGACCTATGAGGAAAGATTGAAAAAACTGGGTTTGTTTAGTTTGGAGAAGAGAAGACTAGGAGGGGACATGACAACAGCTTTCAAATACATAAAAAATTGTTACAAGGAGGAAGGTGAAAAATTATTTTCATTAACCTTTGAGGATAGGAGAAGAAGCAATGGGCTTAAATTGCAGCAAGAGAGGTTTAGGCTGGACATTAGGAAAAGCTTTTTAACTGTCAGGATAGTTAAGCACTGGAATAAAATTGCCTAGGGAGGTTGTGGAATCTCTATCACTGAAGGTTTTTAAGAATAGGTTAGACAAACACCTGTCAGGAATGGTCTAGTTTTTACTTAGTCCTGCTTTGATTTCAGGAGACTGGACTAGAAGACCTACTGACATTCCTTACAATCCTACACTTCTATAATTCTCTTCCTACAGCGTAGGTCCTTTAGGAACCATTTTGCTATTAGGATCCCTGTTCATCTTTGCTCAAAGGCTCCCTCCCTGAATGGTGCAAGCATGCAGAGACCATTATTTAAGCTACAATAACTTCCCCGTGAATATACAATTTGCTATTTACCTGTTCCCCTAGGGAGTTGCCTTGGAGAACAGCTACTTCCCTGGCCATAGCCCTGTATACCCCCATCTTAACCTGTAGTCCTGCAAAGGAGACACCTCTATAGACTCAGGGTCCAGGAGAGAGCATGCTGCAGGGAAACTGCTCTGCATTACATACTCTCTCCTCAGTTACTCCTACTTCTGTTCTTCTTCATCCATGAGTTGAAGGGGAGAGGTGAGGTCATGGGGATTTTCCACAAAAAATAAATGTAACCAAAATGGATTCTTTGGACCAAATACATCTTGGTACAACTCTTATAAATCCATGGAGTTACACCAGGGTTTAATCTGGTCCATAATGTTTACAAAGGTCAAAAATCTTCTATGGGATTTAACTCCAGGCACATTGTGGTCCACATTCCTCAACATTATTCTACTAAACACCATTGCCTGATTAATAAAAACAAAACTTTACTATGTTCCAGGAAAGAGTGTCATATGTTTTGGAAAGAAAAACTATAACAATATGGAAATTTAATCTATTTTTGTTTCATTTGTAAGTGTGTCTGAGGAGGGCAGAAATTGCCTCAAAATTCCCATTAAATACATCATATTTTTTGAGTTTTTATACAGTCAAGGGAAACCTATGTATTTCCGTACACATCTTTCTAAATTAAACATGTTTATTATATCATGCTCAGTTTCAGCAGATTCTTCAAATGTTCTAGTATAGCAATTACATAAGTGTTTTAATGAGGACTACATCTCTAACAAACTACTCAATTTACAGTATTCCAGTGGCTTGTGGTCTGGAAAAAAAAGTTTACTTCACTAGGCCAACACATTGTCACTTGCCAGGAAAGCAAATGAATCGTGTAAAAGAAAATTACCTCAACTCCACAACATGACGCTAAAATTGTATTGAGCTTCAGCAGACCCCTGAAAAAGACATGGCCCAATTGATGTGTAGGAAACATGTCAAACTGATCCTAACAAAGAGAAAGATAAGCAAGTTTCAAAGAGCAATGTTTTCATCAGTCCAAAGAGATGTTAAAAACTTTTGCAGCCATCAGTAAAAATTTTAGTTTTTTCTTCAATAGCTCAACTTTTTTTGCAACAAATAAGAATTTGGTTTTCTGTGGAGAGAGTTCTGAATCTGTTTCTATTTTTCAATATCCTTGTTCATTTTGCCATGCTCAATGGGACATCAACCCCAGTGTGATTATGAATAATTTCACAGAGAGATCTGAAGTATGCTCTTGTCTTATTTTGTTAGAAAATGCACTAGGCAAGCTATGGTTTCCTCTTACACTGCTTCTCCAGTACTTTCAGTGTGATTGAGAGCAGAACCCTGGCGATGTATACTTGCATTATTTGCTCTTGCATGTGTCAGCATAATTATGAGCACATGTTGCCCAAAGTATAGTCTTGGTTTAAATTGTCACTAAAATCAGTGTTTTGTTTTTCCCCACACTTTACTATTTGCAATGATTCTGCTCCATGTTGCCTATTAGTTAGGTATGAATCAGTGTTTCCAGTTTAACATCCTGTGATTTGGCAGGATGCTAATGACTTGAGATCAGATGCAGTTATTACTGGGATGAGGATCCCAGTGAGCACAGGAAAGGCCATCACACTGAGGAAAGACCTTCTGAATGTGTAATAGTTGTATTAGCACAGTTAGCAATATCACAAACACTACAAATCAGCAAAGTAGACTGATATAATACAAATGTCCAGCATTATATGTGTACTCCCACTCTCCTTTGAGTGGACCTAAAACCGTTAAGACAGACGATCGAATTGTCCTAACTCTGGATGCCATGCCAGGATATCCCTTTGGCTTAGGCCCTGGATAGCCCTTTTATAGGCTTATGTGGTCCCTACAAATATTCAAAAGGATGTTTGGCCCCCTCAATCCATGTCTAAACTTCCTCACTCTAACAATGTTGGGGTGCTACTCTTTCAATTTACTATTTAAATGTTTTTACCTCAAGCTTAGTAGCATATACGTCAGTTGGTTATAATAGCATTTCTTGAGTTGAATATCTGCTGATGGTCTCATCTTAAAAGATCCAAAACTAGCATCCACTGATATTTTGGGGATATTACAACATTCTATTTTGTGACATCTTGTGATGTGGCTCAATCCCGGTTAGTTGCTTCTGCTCTTTTTGTGCTTCTATTAGTTTGGCTAAGCTATTGTCTTACAGGCTGTAAGACCTGTAGTCTTTTTGTGTGACTGCCTTCACTCACACCTGCTTCCTGCCTAGCAAATACCTGTATCTATTGCCTCCTATATATGTTACCTATTTTTGCTGTATCGTTTCTACCCACTGCATCTGAGGAAGTGAGCTGAAGCTCACGAAAGCTTATGCCTGCTGAAATTAAATGTGTTAGTCTTTAAAGTGCTACAGAACTCTCGTAGTTTTTGCTGTATACAGACTAACATGGCTACCCCTCTGAAACCTGTATCTATGGATGTATTCAGCAGCACCAAGGGGACTGAAAATGGCCCTATGGAGACATCTGGTGAATTACATTGAATAGAGACACCCCTAGCTGGTGTAGAGCCTGCATAGTTCTTCTGGCATAGGGGAACATACTGAGGAAGCATACTGGTGGAGGGGAACATAGTCAGGGCATGTTTGATTTGGAAATCCCCACTGGTGTAACGGTAAATGAAGCCTATAGCTACACATTGACCAATGAGCATAAAACAAAATACAGAGGAGCTGCTCATTAACTTAGCACTGGCCTTTCTGTGCACTGAATAAGGCTGGAAAAATAGTATATGATCATGTAATTAAAGATCATATGAAGGTCTATGCAGCAAAAGGTCATTCCATTTCATGGAGGATTTTAACATTTTGTTCCAATTTGGAATGAAAACAAAAAATTTCCAAAGTCTCCATGAACAGGAATACAGTCACCAGGAACCTGTAGGGTCTCCGACTCAGAGGCAGTCCGTCTGGTGGGCCGCCCTGGAGCTCTAGATAGCAGAGGTATGTCTACCCTGCAGCTGGGAATGAGCCTCCCAGCTCAGGGAGACAGACCCATGCTATCTGGATCCAGTAGCTTACTATATCTGAGCTATCTAAAGCTCTTGAATTTGCTAAACTTGGACTGTGAATATCAAGTAAACAGCCTTTTCCCAGCAGCCAGGGTCCGGTGGTCTTGAGAATGTGAGCTTCAGCCTGAGCCACAATGAACACATTGCTATTTTTAGCATGCTAGCTTGAGCCCAGCTAGTGCGAGCCTGACTACATGGGCTGGGAAGCTCACTCCCAGCTGCAGTGTAGACATACTCTGGGAGCCCAGGCTGCCAAGGAGCATGAACTCAGGAGTCATTGCTCCCAGAAGAGTCAGGCTCCCAAATCCCCCGCAGCCTGCTGAACTGGGAGCCTCAGAGCTTGGGAGCTGGAGCTCCCAGGGCTTCCACAGTCTGATCTGCCAAAGAACTTGGAGCCTGGAAGCCAGGGCTCTCCAGCAGCCTGCCAGGTAGGCTGCCAAGGATCGGGGTGGGCAAAACGGCAGGAAACCAAGGAGGTTTTGTCAGAATCCTGCCTGGATACCATCACAACCTTGTCAAATTGGAACCATCTCCATGAAACATTTGAATCTGAAGGAATCAGCATTCCCCAAAGGGAAAATGTTCCAGTGGAGAATTCCCAACTGTCATTAGCCGTATCAGAATGCTCCCAGCTCAGGGGGGCTGAATTAAGGTTATACAGGCAACCTTAATTCTGACATATCCTAACTTTTGAACGCTTGTCTTTGCAACCTTAATAATGTTCTTTTAACATAGTCTATTTGTGTGTAATAAGTATTTATGTAAGTATTTCACATAAAAGTGCCCCCACTGAAGTCAACTTTAGTTTATCAATGGATTTCAATGGCAACAAGGTTGAACTCTAATTCAGAATTAAACAGATCATTATTTCTGTTTAAAGATGGAATCTGCTTTGTATAAATGAAAAAGGAAACGGAGCTTGAGAATGGAAGTGGTGGAGTTGTTAATGTACCAATAGCTTGGATACTTACTTTCTTTTACATAGAGATGGGAGAGTACGTTTTCTTTCTGTGAAATTGAATTGCTATAATTACACATGGGCCACAGTCACTCTTAGGGATAGGATCAGAGTTCAACTTCAGTTTGGATGAATATCCAAACATTTGGATGCATACTGTAGCTGAACTATCTAAACCTCTTGAGTCTGTGAAAACTGGGCTGTGAATCTCATGAGAAAAGCCTTTTCCCAGCAGCCAGAAACCCTCATGAGAACAGACTTCCTTGCAGTATTTCAATGCTCTTACAAGTCCTTGCCAGAAACAAGAGGTTCTGAAATGTATAAACCTCGGGGGGGGGGGGGGGGGAGAGGAAGAAGATCTGATTGGGGCAAACAAACTCAGCTTTGGTAAAGATAATTTGTGTCTTTCTGATCTGGGAATTCTTTGAGGGGGTCAATAGAATAGTGGTATCTGCTAGCAGAGGGCCATGTGCACCAGACCCCATGCTTCTGGCCTCCTGCAGCTGTCTCCAGCTTCCAAGAGTTACCTTCAACATGGAGGGGTCTCCACATACTGCTGAATACTGCTGACACATTCCCAGGTGGAGACAACGTGTGCTCTCCTGCTCCACCTCTCTCTGTGCATCCATGGGGGTGGCTGATGCTGCTGTAGTAGCTATCGCCACCATGTGTGCAGTTAGGGATAGATCTGTGTTAATAGTGTCCCCTCTGGGAAGATGTTCTTGTGGCCAAATGCCACTTGTGCTCTCAAATTTAGGCATTTCAATCATGCTCAGCTAAGAGTTTTATTTAATGAACCGATCTCCATCAATTAAAATAGTGCTACTTGGCATCTGACTCTTCATTGGCAAACAATATTTGGAAGCAGTTTTAGGAGAAAAAGTAGGTTTTCTTGGACATTTCTTTAAATATCAGGAACCAGATAAAGTCCTCTGGAGGCACTAAAACCTGTTCAGAGAACTCATTAGACTTTTTTGGGGAAAAAAGTGTGCTGTAGCTTGAGTGCCTAGAGCAAACTTTATGGTTGTCCAAGCAAGCAATGCAGTCCCGTATGTAGAGCTCTGAGGAACAGAGGGATATTTGTAACTTGGATTACCAGAATTACCTGTGACAGAATGTGATTAATAAAATGGATATTAAAACAAACAGTAGAACTTGTACATTTTGTGCAAAAGCAAGGAAAATGGAATTAACTAAACAATGTGTCTTGAATAAGCCACAATACAGTGCCAATTGCATCATTTTGTTTTTGTTTCTAAGGCCCCAGGTTCAGTAAAGTCTTTAAGTACAAACGTAATATTAAGCATGTGTTTAAGTCCCATTAAAGTCAATGACATGTGCTTGAGTGATTTGATGAATTGGGGTGCCAATGAATATCCATTGTGAATTTTAGAATTGCCATAGTAGTTGTAGGGCATGATTTAAATACAGATTGATATGTGAGGTGAAATCATTGAAGTCAATGGTAAAGGTCCCATTGACTTCAATGGAGCCAGGATTTCATCCTGCTGTCAGTGTAAAAATCCTAAGAAAATATTAATGAAGTATTAATGTCCTCTTCCTGTTAAACACATTCCGATTATTTTGACTTTAATGGAACAATGTATACCAGTAATTAAGGATGAAAATAATAATACTTTGCAAAATTGTTTGAAATAATTTGTAATCTCTTCCAATTTACTCTCTGTATATCATCAAAAACACTCCAGTTTAGGGTTTGGGTTTTTTAACACCAAAAAAAAAAAAAAAGAGAGAAAGTGAGAGAGAGAGAGAGAGAGAGAGAGAGAAAGACTAGAAGAATGATCCAGGACACCAGATATTACCATTATTTGTATTAATGGGCCATCATATGCAGTTCCTAACTTCATACACACTTCTTACTTAGCAAATCTCTCATTGGCTTGTGAGAGTTTTACTTGCGAAAGGACTGTAACATCTGATTAACTACTGTTAAGATACTACATGTAAGAGCCTAGAACCAGTGACCATAACTTAGACACTTTGGACATAATTTTTCTCTCCATGCAGATCCGTAAGGCGCTACTTTAGGATTGAGCTCAACCTGCATAAGGAAGGAGGTCAATGGTAATATTGTCCAGTATGCAGATAGATATTCTGAAAGACCTGATTATGCATCAAGGAAAAATGTAGAAATATTTCTGTTGAGAAACAAGTCTGGAAAGGCGGTATATAGAATTCCAAGTACTTAGCACATATCTATGCCCCTTAAGCAACAAAATGGCAAAATGGCAGGTAAAATACACCAGCAGAAACTGTGCACAAAACTCTTAGGTGCGTGTGTACAAAGACAAAAGATCACAATGGTGTTTTAAACTCTTGATCCATCACTGCATTACTCAAGTTTTTTGCTGGTATAACTCCTCCTGTGGCTTAAAACTGGTGTTGAGCAGTAGTGAAGAATCAGGTCCTTAAACATCAAGGGATATTTTAAGGCTGATGTAGACAAAAAGGGCTAGATTCTTTCCTGTGCCAAGAACCATGGTAGAGGATGGTAAGGAAGCTGGTGAAGGCTCCCTGTATGGGCTGATCTGCACCAGCCTCAATCTCAGTACGAGACCAGCCCAGCACCAGCTGGGCATGGTCCCTTAGGGATCAGTCACCAGCTAAGAAATAGAGGAGCTTAGGTGTTCTCCATCCCCATCTCCCAACATGCCTCCTCCTGCTTTTGACACAAGGCCTACACTATGGGAGCCAAGTAAGCCTTCTGGGATTCCCCTTCTGGATGCATGTTGATAGCCAACTATGGCCAGATTCCAGCTTCTGGAACTGGTTTGGGAGGAGAGGAGAGAGTCTGGCCCCACATTATTTAGATATATTAAAGCAATCTGCAACCATGCCCAGCATTGTTAGAAATAATACCATTATATTTCCTAAACGCTCAAGGGAAATTGTTTATATTTAAAGGATTAAATTCCCCTGAACTTGTTTCAAACCGAACGCTGCAGTGTTTTTCTAATCCTTACAGATCTCTCTGGCAGGAGCCTCTATCCCAAAGGAACAAGTTTCCAGATCTTGATGAGTGGAGCAAGATGGTGCACTCTAAGGCAGTGCTCTTTGAGGAGTAAAAAGAAAAAACAGAAATTGTGGGGTACTTTAGCAGTTAAACAACACTGAAGTCACTGAGGCTGAGTGAAGGCAAGGGGATTTACCTACATGGAGATCCTTGCAGGATCAATTAGCAGTATACATTCTTATCCACACAGGTGAGCATGAAGTTAGAAAAGGGTGTATGAATTATAGACTGGAATATAAGAAAAATAAAGCAGCGGTGACAAAGACGTAGGAGTGACCTAGCATTGGGATAATGATGACATTTTGGCAGTATTTAGAAGTCTTTTTTGATTTGTTGCACCTTGTCAAAAAGTATCAAATTTTTTCTTTTGTGAAGCTTTTCCTCCTGTTTAACATGCTGTTGCCAAGTGCGTAGCTGACCAAACATTATACAAACAAAGAAGCAATCCCAAATATTCTTTGAAGTGTGCTTTGTGCTGGATGCCTACGTTAATGGATATGTCATTTTTGTTTGATTGCTATTATTTGCAGTTTTAGAAAAGTTTACCGTTTAGGAGGACCTGGCTAAGAATTCCTTGCATTATTTACAATATTTGCACTCTGGTTTCTGTCAGTTCAAATGAGCAGCAGGAAAACATCCGGCCCCCAATTCCTTTTTCAATATTGTGTTAGGGAACTTTAACATGAGAATGTTAATTAATAGAGATTCTTTTAAAAGTTTCTAGATTATGACCAAAATCTTTGTACACTAATAATAGGTGAATTAAATTAAATGTTGTCTATGATATATTTTTTTTAAAGTGAATTGATCAAATCCTTTGGTTTTGATCCCATGCTGTCATTGATTGGAACTGAAATCAATTAACGTATATGGCACATAAACAACTAAATTGGATAAGGAAATGACTAGCCATGAAGAGATGTGAATACTAGAAAAAATGATGGGAAAGCTATATTGGGGAAGCTATTTAAATAAATAACAATAATAACTGTCCACTTTAAGTAAGACAGTGTTAACATGCTCCCGTACTTCCTGTGTGTGGTTATGAAACCCACTATGGGAGGGGGTTAGTTAGTCCTAGCCAAATCTTTCTTGACATTGCCATTTAGAAAGTTAACCCTGCTCTTATTTAGCTGATCTTCGTTCAATGACTAGCATATCTTTAATTAGCAAACTTTTTCTTTTTTTAACTTTTTATTGGTCTTGCAGGATTTGAATATAGGAAACACATTTTAAATGATATAATGTGAGGCTATAATATTTTGGGTCACACACTTCAAGTTCAGTCTAATTATAAAGAGCTGCTAATCTTCACCTGCTACAGTTTGATTCATAATATTTTCCATTACAACCATTTGCTTTGAATTTCTCTTTACTGTCTGGCCTACACAGAGTATTATGCAGGGATACATGATACATATGCACATTCATTTTAGAAAAATGCTATGTTATATTTTATTATTTTAGAAGAAATAGTGATTAGTAATGGATATGTGATTTTGTATTTGATCATGTAACCACAGTGTATATTCACATGGAGGCATGTGTAATCATAGTATTAACCTTCCTGATTTTTGGGTGCTTACTCTCATGTTTGAGTCATGATGTGCGATTTTAACACAGTTGTGGGTGTGGAATATATATGGTGATCACAAATGTACTGCAAGTGACTGGTTACTCTAAGACATTAAAAAAAAGTATTTGTTGGTGTGCGTGATAACTGTTCAATATGTGAAAAGTCCTGCACTTAGGACAAAAGAATCCCATGCACTGCTACAGACTGGGGACCTACTGGCTAGGCAGCAGTTCTGCAAAAAACGATCTGGGGGCTACAGTGGACAAGAAACTGGATATGAGTCAACAGTGTGCCCTTATTGCCAAGAGAGCTAATGGCATATAGGGCTGCGTTAGTAGGAACATTGCCAGCAGATTGAGGGAAGTGATTATTCCCTTCTATTCAGCACTGGTGAGGCTGGTGTCCAGTTTTAGGCCCCACACTACAGAAAGGATGTGGACAAATTGGAGAGAGTCCAGCGGAGGGCAATGAAAATGATTAGGGGGCTGGAGCACATGACTTCTTAGAAGAGGCTGAGGGAACTAGACTTGTTTATTCTGCAGAAGAGAAGAGTGAGGGGGGATTTGATAGCAGCCTTTAACTACCTGAAAGGGGGTCCCAGGGAGGATGGAGTTAGGCTGTTTTCAGTGGTGGCAGATGACAGGACAAGGAGCAATGGTCTCAAGTTGCAGTGGGGGAAGTCTAGGTTGGATATTAGGAAAAACTTTTTTCACTAGGAGGGTAGCACTTGAATAGGTTACCTAGGGAGGTGGTGGAATCAGCATCCCTAGAGGTTTTTAAGGTGCGGCTTGACAAAGTCCTGGCTGGGATGGTTTAGCTGGGGTTGGTCTTGATTTGAGCAGGGGATTGAACTAGATGACCTCCTGAGGTTCCTTCCATCCCTAATATTCTATGATTCTATGTTGAAAGATTTCAGAGAGATGGTAACTTCTGGATCCACTTGTTCTGCTTCTATCTGCCAGGAAGCAGGGCTCGCAGCAGTGTCAGTCTCTCAGCATCCTAAGGAGCACAGCTGGCCTGTAGAAGGCTTCCTGATTGGCTGCAGCACCTGACTGGTAGGAAGAGTCATCAGACCAGTAGTTGAGCACAGCAGCAATTTGGTGGTTGCTCAAAACATTTGTCCACGGCTGCGATAGCTCCTGTGCCTGTTTGTTCCTAGCCTTGCTTCAGTCCAATTCCAGCTCTTCCTTGGACTCAGCTTTGCTTTACTCCAGGTAACCTGGCTATGACACTTGGCTCTGGTTTCTGACTTCAGCTGGCTCTGAACCTAGGCTTCTTCTCCAAACACTAGGCATGACTGCCCACATCCTGGTCTCTGGCACTATCTGAAGCCTGTTCTTGTGACTAGGACATGGGACTGAGGGTCAAGTTGCCTTGGTTCTATGCCTGGTTCTGCAGTAGACTCCTACATGATGTACTCCCTTAAAGAGTTGATTGTGAAACTAAATTAATTGATCCCTACCAAGCGTTTGAGACCTCCGTCTGGAAGGTGCCAAAGAAATGCAAACTATTCTTTTTCTTCACATGATTGTATTCATGAGTATTGAGTGTGTTAGGTCAGATCCCACTTCTTGATGAGAGCTTTGTCATCACTTTAGACAAAGTGAAATGCAGAAATTAGGACTCTTAAAAGGAACTTGTCCCCAAGAGCTTATCTACTCAACCCATAATCTTCTACAGCTACATTACCGACTGGGCTACTTATGTTCTTCAGTAAAGGGAAGCCATGAGCTTTCACATAAATTAATCTCTAGAGAACACCCACATACTGCACAGTAGCCTCATAAAATTGAAAACAACTTCTTAACAATGCCAAAAATGAAGTTAATTAACTGCTTCACTGCTACCGAATGTACTTTCTGCACATCTTTATAGATCTATGATTTTGATGAAATGTAGATATAATCTTATATTGTACCTAAGAGACTTAATAAAGAGATGAAACATTTTGTCTTAAAGTTATATAATTCACAGCACCATGCATACTAGTTTATTACAGTTTCTGAGTCAATCTGATATCCTTAGTTATGCTAAGTAATATCTTTCTTGCTAAGTAGATCTACTGAAATCAGTGGGACCATTTGTGGAGGAAGGTGCTACTCAACATGAGCAAAGGTATCAGAATCTGCCCCTCTGTAAGTAGGTGGGCAATTTTATTAAATTCAGACTTAATTTACTATATGTCTGCTGCTTCAGAAAAGAGTTAAACTATTTTCATCCAGTGCATCAGTTTCTTTGTTGCTGAAGATAATCCTGCAGCCCAGGTTCATGTGAATAGTCCCACTGATTTCAACAAGACTTCATGTGACTAGGGCTGGGAAAATAATTTTAAAAACATACTGCAAATATTCATTCACACTTCAATGAATTAGCTTTTTTTGGATTTTCATCCCATTTAATTTACTTTTTGTGATCATTTGTGCAATGGGGATTTTCTGTAATGAATGCTCATGGAACATGAATGACATGCTTCAATTAAAAGGAAATTTTAAACTCAATTTCCATGAACATTAATCCTATAAACCTGATTATAAGAACTGTTTTCATCCAATCAGGAAATAGAAATAGTATCATGTGATAAATTAGATCAATCACAAATAAGCAATGCCTCTCATTATAATTTTCAAATGGCAACACACAGTGGAAAGGAATTCCAATAGTATAAACTAATTTCCTGAAAAATATTCATTGAATGTTTTTAAATAATACTTATATATGAGAAAATTCCAGTCAATTCTTGGACATTCTAAGTACAGAAAAGGAGGCAAAAATTAGTACTATGCACATATAGAGGGACTACAGGATTGAGACCTAAATAATGAGTTTTAAATCATCCATATCACATGGTAACAAAATCTCCCCCATCCCTCCCCCAAAAAACAAGGGATTTTGATTAAAAATGTAGTCCTAACAGGATTTGGATTAATTTCTTAAACAGAATTCATTTATTCAATCATATATGCTACACAGCCATTAGTGAATTTACTGCAAATTTAGAGTTGTTAAACAGCAGAGGGCATCACATTTTTTCATTAATGCAATAAAAGCATATCTTAATTACAAAGAAATATTAATAGACAATATGTAAAAGCTAAAGCATATGAACAAAATCCAATATCAGTACATGTATCATGCTGTATAAATAATATAAATACTGCCAAGATCTCCACATATTTGAAAAAACAGACTTAACTTACTGTATGTTGTATTTAAAATAAAAAATGCTGAGGAGGAAAAACATTAATATTTACTACTTTTTGGCTACAAGCATCTATGTAACTATTACAATCTGTCCCAAAAGGCTTTTTGCCCATTTTGTTACACTGACCAAGTTTATACAAAACCACACATGCACACATACACACACACAGTTCCAAACACAGAGTCAAAGCAATTCATAGATTCCCTTTCAAATTCACTCAATATAAGAAGTACAGATGACAGTAGTGCTTAAAAAAAACCACACCACCACCACACACACAACCTTGGCAACTGTAGTAACTAGTGTGACTCAGTTAGTTAAGAATTTAATCTCATTATTAGTCTCTGGACACAATCCTGCAGGTCTCACTCAGGCAAAACTCCCATAGAAATCAGCAGGAGCTTTGCCTAAGCAAGGGTGGCAGGATTAAGCTTTCTATCAAGCAGACATTGAAAAATTCCTGGAGTCTAATTTTCAAAGCAAAAGGCCTGTGTCTTGTAAATAGTTCAATATTTTAACTTATCCATTTATTGTTTGTAAAATTATATTTAAAAACCACATTTATGACTAAATCATTTAGAAATGAACATCTGGAAACTTTGGACAATGGCAATTTGAGAGTAAGGTGGTTGAAGAAACATATACGTCTGTTCTTTCCATCATTTGATTGGTGCTGGAGGAGATATTGAATTTGCTTCCCAAAGCAGGAATGCATGCCAGTGCAATGGTTTTCATATGTGTACAAATGGTGCATGAAGAGCATCGTCATTCATCATTATTTGGTTAAGTGAGACCCATAGGTTGTATGCGCAGCATGGATTTTTCCTGTTACAAGAGAGGATAAGCACATCAGGTCTATTAGGTCAGAGGTTGGATCGGAAAGGCAAGAGACCATGCAGGAGTTCCCACCCCTGTCCCCCACTTCTAAATAAATAGAAGATTTCAGTCTCCACTACTATCAAGCCTGCTCTTTTCACAAACACTTAATTCTGCAGCACAAATAGAGTTGTGTGTGTTTTTTATCTTTTAAAGGAAAAAAAAAAAATAAAGACACCTACAGGTCTTCTTCTGTGCCTGCCAGACCCTATCTGCCTTTCTTTACCATTTGTGATGATTGATTGCTTCTGCGTTTCATCAATTAAAAATGTTTCAGAGTACAAAGTCTTCAGTGATACTCTTCAGTATGTTTAATAGAGTCTGGTTAAGTAAACATCCTCCACCAAAGCAGCAAAAGTAGAGCTTAAAATAAATACTGCTACTGTGCCAAGTTCATAATTACTTGCACATTTAGCACTTTACCCATGTCCTAAGCATGTCCTAAGCATCAAAACCAGATTTGTGTACTCACTGTAACTGTCTTGAAACCATAGCCACTCTCGAATACTGTAGAATGTTTACATTTTTGGAATATTTGTTCTTCTAGTTTATATAATATCCAGAATTTGTTTCAAAGAGTATCACTTTGGATGATTGGTGATACAATGCCAGAGTGCCATGAGACTAAATTTTGTTAGCCCAGAAAATATATTTCTAAGGTAAGAATGCGAAATGATCGCATGCATCTATCACTCCTAGGGCTACGAGGCTCTGTTGAAAATATGGCACCAAGAAGGTCAAGGCATTGTTTTACCTATTGGTCTCTTTCGAGATGATCCCTTTGTAGAGGCTTTCCACCTGTTAGGACTCAGACAACCTATAGTCATATTGACAGTTGGGTCATGATATTTAAAAATATGTCACTGAGAAGTTTCATTGTTAATTTTCTTTGACATATGAGGATACACAAAGAAGAAAGCTGCTTTTGCAGAATATTTCATGCACTTAAGGTAGTCTGGCTAAATAGTAGTTTGATTTTCATTTACATTAAGGATTCTTCACAGCACTCTGGCAGTGCAGAGTAGCCTTGGTATATATATTTAATATATCTAATCCTCTGACCTACTGGGGCTGAAATAGTAATTAAGAAACAATCTCAAGAATTCAGTCAATTTGTGGGGGAAATAACTGTTAGCATTTTAAACTAAGTTTTAAAAAGTTTTTAAAGAAAAAAGTTGTTGTTCAGACCCTTTAATAAAAAGGCCTGTAATTATTATGTGAACTGTGTAGGAATTTAATATACCTAGTAGTTGTGGAGAATACTTCGATATTTTAGTGTAGATGTTAGTATAAAGCATTTGATACTGTCATATAAACTTTCACTTGAAAAAACAGATCAAATGGCTTTGGACAAGGGCACCATTAAATGGATTGAAAACACACTGAAGGACCTTAAGGCAACAATAATTATGAAGGCATCTTAGAGCTTGTCTACACTTACCTCTGAGATTTGGCAGCAGTCAACCGGAGTTACGTAAGCTACAAAAAAAACTTGCGTAACTCCCGTTGACTTCTCTGTTTCTCTTCTGCATGCCATCTTCACTGCACTGCGCCGACAGGAACCGCATTCCCGTCAATGCAGCGCTATGCCACTTGAGAAGGTGGTCTTAATATGTCGATTTCTGGATCGACTGACCGGGTCTTCACTGACTGCTCAGTCGATCCAGATAAATCGATCTGATGGCGGTGACTTTGCCGCCGTCAGCGTAGCCGTAGCCTTAGTTTAGATAATGTATAGTATATGTAATGCCTATCTCTTGGGTGGGTTGTTGGCAGAAGGGATTGAATCAGGGATTTCTTTATCCTAATGCAGGAGCTTCTACTACTTGAGCTAAAACACCCAACTCTGTTAGCCGTGCCTATTTGAATTACATACTTTCACTGGCTGGGGAAGCACATCACAGGCTTCAGTGATATGCCAATTCAACTCCCCATATGGGCCACCATTAGTAACACCAACATCCCTAAGTGGATCATCATCAGCAGGGATTGAACCTGGGACTTAGGCAGAGCTTACATATGGAATATAGGAACTGACAGAGTGATCAGCCCCAAGGTTCATCTAGTCCAGCATTCCGTCCCTGAGAGTGGCAGTACCAGATGCTATAGAGAAAGGTGTAAAAACCTCACAGTAGGCAGAGGTGGGATAATCTGCCCTGCACATTACATCTCATCCTGATCTCTAATAGTTTAAGACTGGCTTAAGCCCTAAAGCATGAGGTTTAAAATTACTTCCAAAATGTTTATCATAATTAATTATGGTGGTAACTGGGTATTCGTGCTAAACAGTCTGTGTCCATAAGATACAATGCTGGATCTTATTTGTTTTGTAAATTCATCAATAAATTATAAAAGACATTCCAATTAACTTTGCTGATGTTCATCTAGAGGGAGCTGTAAACAAAATAAGAGAAAGAAGGACAATGAAAAGAGACCCCTTAATTAATTAGGGACACAGGCATAATGCAGGAAATGAAATTAAACTGGAACAATGTAAGATCATAAATTAGGCAGGGAGGAGCATAACCGGAAGCACTGAAATACTGTGAGAAGGAGATACCTGAAAACCAGAAATGCCAAGAAAACATTGAATGTGATAAGAAAAAGCAAAGTAGATATGAGCTTGCAAAGCAATAACATGACACCCAAAAAAGAATGCTATCTTGAGCTATAGATGCAATGGTATATATAGCATGTGAGCCAAGGAGCCAATAGGCTCTCTTTTTACAGTGGGTGTTGACTGTAACAGAGACTTTTGGCCAAGATTTTCAAACATGACTAGTGATTTTGTGCCTTGATTTTTGACATGGCCAACTGCAGACATCTTAAAGAGACCTGATTTCTAAAAGGTAGGTGCTCAGCACTTTCTGAAAATCATACCCCACATAAGAGCCAGGAATACTCTAGCCCAAAAAGTCAGGTAATTTATAAAGACCATTTCCTACCTTTTATCTTTGAACAGGCATCCTATTGTTCTCAGTGGGAAATCTGCTATGAACAAGGGTAGTACATAGTGCTAATTTTGTAGAGCTGGCCGTTGGACCACATTCAAATCACTTAACTCGATCTAGTGTGTGAGTCTAAATTAGTCTCTGGAATAATAGTAGAATCTCTGATACTGCAGATTTGTGGACCAACTTCATCCCATCTATAGAGTCTTAAGTATCTAGGAATGATGGACCCAAACCAAAACTCCAGGCTTGAGCATCCACCAAATTTTGTGGAAATTTGCCTGCAAATTTAGACCCTTTTCTAAACTTAGGAGTTCTAGCTCAGTGCCTCTCCAGTATCTCTACTGGATGACTCAGTATTCCTCATCATGCGAGACTGAATTTCTTATCTTCCCCTCCCAAAGCTGTCCCGTTCTCCTCATTCTTTGTCACTGCTAAAATATCCATTTTCCATCTCTTTATCCAGAGTTGAAATCTCTTTATTCCACAGAATGTTGAGATACATGAAGTTCACATAAGAAAGTAAGCGGAGGTTGTGGGGAAGTGATGTCTGCAGTGCTTCCAGACTGAACCTTCATTTAGTTAATTAATTAATCTGTCTGAATTGAACTTGCAGTTTCTGGTATAGATTGTTATTTCCCCTACTGTGTCTTCTTGTGGGCTTGTAAAGTTATGAGCATACTGGCAATGTTCAATAAATATTAAATAGAAAAAAAATGGCTTATGTTATTTATGTCACATGCCGTTACTATTTCCCCCTGCCCCTTAAGCATCTGTATAAACTTGGCCGTTGCCGAAGAGGGCGTATAGGGAAATACAGAGACAAAATATCACAGGGATTATTGGCACAATATAAATATCTTAGGAGTGATACCAGAAGACTCTATAAATGAAAAATGAAAAATGCCTGTGTATATATAAGTAATTAGTTAATAGATCAGGTGTCAGCAGATGGCACTCAAGCATATGTAGTCTAGTTTCTGGGTTTTGTAGAACCAGTAAAACTACTTGTTGTGCACTGCAAATGGCTACTTGTGTGCAGAGTTTTATACGGAGACATAACAGAGAGAATGCATGAAAAGGAATGGAGAAAATTATTAAAAACCAGGAGGACGTCAGCTAACGTGACCAAGTTATACACTTCCTCTTTCACGTCATTCACAAGAAATTAAAGCATTGGTGGTTGGTGCCTCAGGGATGCTCTAACTTGGTCTTCTTGGAACAGCCTTCATGGGGCCATTTTGACAGGCAGGTATTGCCAAAGCACTCCTCCTTCTCTCCAGTCATGCCCTTGCCATGCATGGGGGGAGTAGGGAGGAGGAGTTAGTAACTATGGATTCCTTAAACTGGGGAAATCCCCAGCTAGCCCATTACACCATGTTTCCAGCCTCAGACTGGCACAAAGGTGCCATAACGACGCCAAGAATCTAGGCCTAGGTTCCTTATATAATACATCAACTCTTGTACTAAAAGTCTGTGCAAGCAAACAAACACAAATTTAAATGTGAAATTGACTGCACTTGACCAGCTCTGTGTTTTGGTTTTGGTTTCTGCTTTTGTTTGCAATGTCCAGCTTCTTACTTATGAATTAAAGGCTACGGCTACACTGACGGCAGCAAAGTCGCTGCTGTCAGATCGATTTCTTTGGATTGACTGAGCGGTCAGTGAAGACCCGCTCAGTCAATCCAGAAATCGACATACTGAGGCCACCTTCACAAGTGGCATAGTGCTGTGTCAACAGGAACGCAGTTCCCATCGGCGTAGTGCTGTGAAGACGGCACGCAGAAGAGAAGCAGAGAAGTCGATGGGAGTTGCACAATTTTTTTGCGTAGCTTGCATAACTCCCGTCGATTGCCACCGAATCTCGGAGGTAAGTGTAGACAGGGTCTAAGTCTGTTTCAGTTAGTGTAATTTGCAGTCCAAGGCAGTAGAGGTGGGGAGGCTGTTTAGCAGAAAAAAGCCACTAATACACTGATTTAAGACTACATAAGATAAAGAAAGAGGATATAAAGATGGCTCATTCTATCTTTCACCTTCTTTCAGCCTGCTGTTAGTTGCTTGTCCTGCTTTACCAGCTCCTCTTCTACTCTGTTTTCCCCCACCATTGGCTTGTAAATTACACTAACTTAAACAGTACTATCTGCAGCATGACCTGAAACTAGCCACTGCAAAAAAAACCCCAAAACCTAGAAGAAACTAAGCTAAAAACTTAGGGTGGCATTGTCCTTACTTTCTTATACCCCCTGGCTATATATCACATCTTTAAATGTCCTCCTTGTAGTTGCTGCTGCTGCATTGTCTTATTAGTCCCTCCTTGTTCAAGTTCTATTGATTTTCTGATCTACACCTTATACCACCATTGTCACCTCTGAATTCAACCCAGTGAATCAGCGTATTGTTAGACTACTCTACATTTCCAAACATTCACAAAAAACCCCCTTCATGAAAAGAATATTGCCCTAGGGGTTTAAAAGCAATGACAGCTCCATCACTTAGCATTCACAAAGACAAAGGATATCAAACACTGACTAGGGATCCAGCACAGGGAGCAGGTTTTCATATTCTAGGGTAGATGTTCTTACTTTGCTCAGGCTCCCATTTCCTTTCAAAAAGATAATTAAAAATAGAAGCAAAATAATTAACTCTGTATTAAAAAGCATTACACTACAGTCTCTTCCTGCTGAGCTAATGTTACATATACAGAAAAGCCTTCCTTAGGAGCGTCTCATTCACTGTCTTCATTGATTAGTGACACTTATTCTCTTGATAAAGGTCCTTGAAGCCTTAAGCTGCATGGAACTAGATAATTAGAGAGGTGGTTTTCAGTTGCTTTTTGTCAAAATTTGTTAACTGACCTGTTAAGCAATGCAACTGTGATTGCAAAAGCCTCCTTTCACTGCACTTCACTAATTTCTTTCACTCTGTGACTACTAGTCTCATACATTTTATTCTTTGTGGTTTTTTAAAAGCAGGTGCATTGTTTCATTGCAGAGCTGTGAAATTGCAACATACAACATGTAAGTGCTTTTTAATTAAACGAATCAATTGCAATATTTTCAGTTGTGCTTAACTAACATAATGCTTCCTTCTGCTAATAAAATACAATGGTAAAAATTGGCTAGAGGTATTTGTAATATAATTAACCCAATGGGTAAAAGCACATGAAATATAAGGCTTTTTTCCCTGACACTTGTTTTTGTATTTGCCAGAAGTTGTTGTATATTTAAACCAGTCTCATGGCTAGTATCCTATATTACTTCTGTCTAATATAACTGTCTTATTATTTGGAATGCAGGCCTAGCATACAGTGAGCAATGACTTCCCCAACCATACTTTAGACATAGTTAGTGGGAATTCTTACAGTAGTCTGCACTGAAGTAGTTGCCTTTGTATTCATGCAAATGCACTCCTGTTTTGCATAAGCACTACCAGATGTGCACATGTAAATCTTTGATTTGCCTGAAGTCAGGGTTAGATAGATTAGATATTTACCCAGTCAAGTGTGTGCACATGTGCAATAGTGTGTGTGCAAATAATAGGCCTACATCCTTTTGAAAACAAATGGGCACCTACAAATTTACTAGAACTCACACCCAAATATGCTTTTAGCTATGACCACCCGAATTGGACATGGAAATAAATACTTATGTCACGTTGGGGATAGTAGTTCTTGGGCAGCATTGGAGAAAAAAACATGAGCTTTGAACACAAAGGCGGGAGACACGAGTGAGGCAATTGTTTGGGCACAAAGCCATGGGGAATGGAGTCTTCTATCTGCTACCATGAATGGTGTCACTAGATAGCTGGCAAAGGCCAATGTGGGGCACAGAACAATACCAACTACCTGAATTGAGAGAGGCTTTATTACAGTATTTATAGAACTTTAAAATAAGTGACTAAAATTGGAAACCTGTGCGTGATTCATACTTTTAAGTAATCAGCTGTAACAAACAGTTAGATACTTACTAAGGGCCTGAGCATGCAGACACATGATTGATTTTGTCCCATGTAAATAGTTCCATGGAATTCAGTGGTATTGTTAATGAGAAATGGATACAGGTGGTTTCAGGATTGAGCCCTAAATCTGAAACTTCAGCAGTCCTTGATGGAACAAAGTCTGGGACTCAATCCTCCATTCCTTGTGTTAGGTCAAAAGACCTAGCTCAAAAGATTTCAACTGGGCCCAAATTTCCCTTCAAAGTCAAGTTTTTAAACTTCAGTGGGAGTTTTGGGCATTCAAGGAATGTAGGCTGAAGCAGACATCAGGCCAGAACTTGTCCCAGTGTCCAGCCAAGAAGCAGCAGTCTGATTCTGGGCCAGGCGGTTCTCAAGTGCATGTTAGAACAACCTTCATCAAGGTAGAAAGATACAAAATTCCCTGAAAGATCTGCTCTCCTCCTCCGCCACCAGTATGTAAACTACTTGAGTTCCTTGGGTGAAAGTAATTAAATAAGTGCACAGTGTTGTTTTAACTATCAACAGACTGCCACAGATACAATTTTCATGTATTTTAATAGGGATTTGCTCTGTGATGGAGAAAATATATAAGGTATTTATTAATTTTACTCTTCAAGTGTCTCAGTAATGAGTGGTTTACTAAATATAAAGCATGTGTTTAGCTGGCCAATGTAGCATACAACAATGTAGAGTCAATAAGACTCTAATCCAAAATGCTCACTACTTCTTGTAATCAATCCACTTCCTTTATTAATGGTCACAGTGTTGCTCCCTGTCTTCTCATTCTTTTAATGGAAAAGGCCTATTTTGAGTTACAATGAGAATGTGCTAACATGGTACAGACCGTGCTTTTAAGTTTGCAGCATCACAACAGGTCGCAGACCTTGGAAATACAATTTCTAAGAAGGAAGCCGGGTCTCTGCTGGTTTCACGTTTTTGTTAGTATCAGCCAAACAGGGCAGGAAGCAGACAGCCCTCTTCCCTGCCCTCAGGAAACAAGGAGGGGCAGAGGGAGAAAGGAGCAGTAAGAAAGAGCCCAGCATCTCCCATCTTGCAAGCAGTGGGACAGCTCCTCTGATCTTCCCCTCTCTCTCCCTACAACACCCATTCTGGAGAGGATGAGAAGGAGACGCCAATGCAGCCTCACCCCCAGGTCTTGCAGATGGGGTGGGGAATCTTAGGAGCTGCAGGAGAATCAGAAGTGAGGCTGGGGGGGGTACCTACAGG
Source organism: Emydura macquarii macquarii (assembly GCF_026122565.2). Taxonomy (NCBI): domain Eukaryota; kingdom Metazoa; phylum Chordata; order Testudines; family Chelidae; genus Emydura; species Emydura macquarii. The sequence continues at coordinate 11,422,274 of NW_027130520.1, read as the reverse complement.
ACTGATGTAGGGGCAGAATTGAAGGAGGAAGATTTGATAAGAGGTTGGGGGGTTGAAAAACCATCGAGGCAATGTTAGTTGGGGTCTGGAGGGACTGGGTTGACTTTAAGGTTGGGGGACAGGCAAGTGGGGGTTATGAAAGTTTTTTTTCCAGACCATTATAAGCACTGCATGCAGTCTGTATGTACTGTGTGTCATTTTTTTTCAGTTAAAAAAATATCCCACATTTCTACCTACTTATATTGCCCACAACCCTGTAGTATTTGAGATTCTCATAAATAGGAGTGAAATTGTCCTCATGTCACCCCTGGGCAGTATTATTTTTCCTATGGGGAAACTAAGGCACTGAGAGATTAAGTTCCTTGTCCAAGGTCACACGGGAAGTCTGGGTAAAGCAGGAGATAGAATCTAAATCTCTTGACCCTCAGGTCCAGTGCTTTTAACCACAAGACCATCAAGCCTCAGCCTTGATCAGACCCTCCTGACTGAAAGAATTCAAAGTAAAGCCCAGGAGCTGAAATTAGCAGTGTTTCCAATTTCTGTACACAGTTTATTCCCAAGCAGGGGTTGAGGGGACCCTTATATGTGAGATTTTCAAGGAAAAAAACCAAGGGTTCTACAGAAACCCATGTAAGGGATTGGGTAGATGTCACTCTTCCTTGTGAGACAGGGTATAAACAAGGTCATAGACTGGTGTTCATGGATCTGCTGCAGAACGTGCCTGCTTTCACATGAAATGTCAGATTGGTTTCTGACCCACTGCGGTGATTAACAAAAATCCTCTTGCACCCAGGATCAATCAGAATGTAGCATTCTACATCTACTTTGCTCAAGTGTATCTGGGTACCCTGGGAAAAGAAGCAGGCTCTGGAAGTCTTGCAGTCCTGATGAAAGCTGAAGCTTTTAAGATTCACCATCTGGCATGCAATGTGGAGATGAGTGACTCAGAAGATACACAATATGCTCTGTTTAGGCTCATTATGAACAATCAAATATTTGTCACTTATGGAACACCTGAATTCAAAACTTCCTGGAGAACTGCTGGTTTCATATTCAACTCACACCCTGTAGCCATGATTAGATAGACATTTAAGAGGTCTTAAATTACTAGTTATTTTGACTAATTATTTAGTTCTGGATAGCAGGAGACAAGAAGATACAACCTGTCCAGACACACTAATTTAACAGAGAACAAATGAGACATTATAGCAGTTTCTCCATAGTTTCTTTTTCTAGGACAAGATTAGTACAACTTGACCCCTTCTGCTGATCAGTTATTGTATTCTTGTTCTGATTTATAATCTGTGAAATATAATGTTGTATTTTTACAATTACTATGACAGTGAATTAGTTCTTGGTCAGCTGATGTCAGAAGTGGTTTAATGCACTGGAAAATAGTGGTTTGTTTTTGTTTTGTATTGTTGTTTTTTGTGTTGTTTGCAGCAAACTATTAAAATGACCAACCTTTGTATAAAGTTCCCTGAAGATTTGAGATGACACTGATAGTCAGTAAATTCTCTCTTCTCTGCTGAACTTTCTAAAACTAATTAATAGGCAATCATTTTATCTACAGTACAACTTCACTACACGTGGACCAAATTCATGGTCAAAAAGTGAACTCGAATACATACAAAGGCAGTGTTCCCAACTCTCACAATTTTATTGCGGGCTTCACAATTTTTGATGATTTTCTCAAAGCTCCAGTTCCTACTGTCATGTGACAATGAAAGCTGATCTTTTCACAGAAAAATTAAAAATAACTTATCTGTGGCCCTCATGATTGCAAAGAAAAGCTTGAAAAAATGACCTGAGTACAGAAAGAAGGCAAATTAAAAAATAACAATCAATTTCCAGTTGTTTTATATCATAATTTTGGGAGAACAGACTCTCAAATTCTGAACCATAGGGGTGAGGAATACTGCAGAGGATACTGTTTAAATTCTGTACTTCCTACATAGAGTATCTCAGAAACGATAGTGTTTTCTTATTCTAAGTATGGGGAAATATTTTGGTTTTTCAGACACTATAGCGAAGAAAATGTTGCTAAATATTAATTTTTAATGGCAACCACTGTATACATTGCAGACACATCTTTATATTGTTCCAAATTTCTGTGCATATCATTCCTACCAAGAGCATGAATTCCATTCAGAGAATAGGTAAACACAGACCACACCTAATCCCACAGGGCGGCCCTAGAATTATCTAGCTTTGCTGCTCTATGTGCAAAGGCCTGTAAAGTGATCTCTCCCTGGATTTTAGAAAGAACCATGATGAGAAAGGCAGTATCTCCATTATAGTTCCTCAACAGTGCACAGGTCTCCTGGCAGGCACCCCTAATGTTCAGCACCTGCCAGACCTTCTCTCTCTAAGTGGAGGTGCGATATGAGAACAAACATTACAGTTAAGCCAATGTATTGCATTGAAATAATTCCAGCCTCTCATTCTACTTCACTGTAAACTTGGTTTCACCATCAGTGGTATCCGCTGTCTCCTCACACTGCTCTTGGATGAAATAGTAATACTTTAAAAAAAAAATCCGCAACTCATTCAAGAGGGAATTAATTCTGATTAATTGAATGATAATTTAAGTGTATTAAATCTTGATGATATTCTGAATACTAAGTGTCAAGGCCAAACTTGAGAGCCTCATTGAGAGTCAAAATAGAAGGTAAACACTGTGCACCAAAACACTGAAAGTAGCATTTGAAGGATATTTTCTTAATGAAAAAAAACAGAGACTAATTCAAGTCTCAGTGAAGCGAATGAGAGTCTGTCCATTCCATAACAATGGAGTTGGATCAGGCACTAACTAAGAGGAGAGAGGAGATAGCAGGAATTAGCAATGTCAGGGTCATGAAATCCACTTCATACCTTTAATGGAGAGCTGTCAATACAGAGATACAGTATACAATCCAGAATCTAATTAATATAATTAATTCAAATCACAAATTTCCTTTGGCATTTTAAAAGTCTTAAAAAACAGTGAGGAGCCCAAACCAAAACTCTCAACATGGACACACTTCTTCTTGGGGAGGGGTTTGGAATCTGAACCCATGTCAAAATCCAAACTTAGTAGTAGAGTAAGAGGTACTCTCTATCCCCAAAGTTTGAGGACAGAAGCACTCAGAATCCAGATCTGGATTTGAATGTTGTAGCTTGGTACTGTTTCTGACACTTGTCAGTACCAGATGCTTCAGAAGAAGGTCTTCGTTTATTTTTAACTCTGTTGCTAGGAGCCATCTGGTTCCTGAATATCTGAACTAAAGAATAACTCAGATGTGTACTTAATAAATAACTGTAATTAGCTGAGCTGAGCACTTTCAGATTTATCTAAGCTTTTTTAAATTCTATTTTTTTTTCTTTTGGTCATCTACCTGTATAACTTGTCTTAGTGCATTAGGTAAAGACATGAAGCTATAGATGTATTCAATGAAATTTGGGAAAGAGTATAACAGGCAAAACTAAAACAATGTTTTTTATATATAATATTGTATCTCAAGTGACATTCTTCCCCGTTACTCACATCTAGTGATTAGAGTTTGAAGAAGTTTACAAGAGCAAAACAAGCAATTCTGAGTGTCAAATATTTCCCTTAAATTAAGACAATCCCTAACTTTTTATTTAGGAAATATCCCTTTCAAATCCTCCACAGGCATCTTGACTTCCTATTTTCTCTATATAGACTGAAATGTGTTCCTTACCTTTAGCAATAGGTCACATGATTTAGCTGTTGTGGTAGATTGATTCATTTATAAGTACCTGCATAGAGAAGAAGTAGTTAATAATGGGCTCTTCAATCTAGCAGAGAAAGGTATAACATGATCTAATGACTGGAGGGTGAAATAGACAAATTCAGACTGGAAATAAGGCATACATTTTTAACAGTGAGGGTAATTAACCATGGGAACAATTTACCAAGAGTCAACTTTTAAATCAAGATTGGATGTTTTTCTAAAACATAATCTCAAGGAATCATTTTGGGGGTGTTCTCTGCCCTGTGTCAAACAGGAGGTCAGATGAGATGATCAGAGTGGTCCTTCTGGCATTAACATCTATGAATCTCTCAATGTTCTCTACTCTTTCTATTGTGTTTGGCAAGCTGTTTTATTCAAATTTGCCATCGTTTGGAATTCTCTGCAATGAGTTGTGCGGTTCTTACCTAAACCCTGCAAATCTTAAAGTTTACTATTTGAATAAAACTCTATATGACTGTAGCCAAAACACTGCAGACTTGTTGAGTTCCATGAAGGAGTCAGTGGTCAGAAGAGGGAAGTGAAGGATGAGAGTATTTGTTGGGGTTATAGAGAGGCACATAAAAAACTAAAATGGCACAATGAAAATACAGATTTGGGGGAACAATAGTAATCTCCATTTACTCGCAGAACTTCCATTGATCAAGGGCAGTTTAAAGTCCTTATTCACTATGCCAAGAATGTACAAAATTTCCTAATCTATTAGGAGAGTTCTACCTTATAGCTTGCACGTAGTTAAAACTTTCGGTAAGTTATTTAGGTATTTGTTTCTGCAAACACTTAGGACTTGTCTACACAAACAGTTTGCAGCAATATGGGGTATGAGTCTACCCTTCACTACCCTGACGTGGAGTAACTGTCCATGTGGACCCTGCTGATGTGCATCAATAGTTTGTTAATGCACTTTGGCTAGTCCCATTTCCAAAAGGACTGTATCAAAGTGCATTAATGAACCGGTAATGCACCCCAGAAAGCTCCACACAGTTAGTCGACAACAGGCTAGTGAAGGGTAGAGTCACACCGAAGCTTGCCATGATTTAAATGTTCATGTAGACAAGCCCTTATTTAAATGTCTAACTTTAAAGTCAATGGGACGAGTCACATGCTTCAAGTGATTAGTATGTGCTGGATCAGGACTCAAGTTAACAGAAAATGGTACTCGGTTGTAATTTAAACCAGGAGGAGCATCTGAATAGGTAGCACCTTTGGGAGACAAGGTCCTTCTCCAAATTCCTTGGTGTGCAAGATCAGGTGGTAAGGCAAGGCCAACCAATGGACTGTTGAATCTGTTCCTTCAGCTGAGGTCTGGCTGTCCTGGCAATGTGTATCCCCAAGGGTGAAGTGTAGGGACTGCAGTTATAAACAGCTGTTGTGTGGGGCACAGAGGCAGAGAAAGCTCCTTGCACTCTTCCCTCCTCTTAAATATCCACACAAATGCCTGTCATGATCTGTATTTAGCCAAATAGTATGGAATCATAAACAGGGAAAAACTCTTCAACTACCCAGAGTTGCCCAGTAACATCTGGGAATTGCTCAGTGTTCCATAGATTGACACACTAACAGCTTAGTTCTTCTTCAGACTTTACTCAGGCAAAAGTTTCCATTGGCTTCAGTGGGAGTTTTGCCTGACTAAGCACTGCATGAGGGAGTCCCGAGGAGACAGATGAGAAAGAATAACTATCACGCTGAGCTTTTTTAGTGGTTGGTGTGGAAGGTTTATCAACTCTGTACAGTAGATCAAATAGAGAAATATATGGAGTGAAATCAAGACTGACTTAAACTTGTGCAAAAACAATAAAGCTGTGGCACACAAGGAACTTCTCTGTGTGACAAGTCTCTTTGCAAAACGATTTCAGAAAGGAGCTCTGCGTGGAGCTCATTAAAATTCTGCAGTGATGGTCCACAAAGAGAGCAGGACAAATGATGAATAAGGGCTAGCACAAATAAAAAGATTCAGGGGAAAATAAGATCTCTCTATTACAAAATGAGGGGCCCGATTCTAGAGAACATACCCTCCAAGTATTCCATTGGCTTCAATCACATGACAGAGCTTCGGTATTTACCTGCAACAAATAATTGTCAGACGTGACAATATCATGAAGATTTGCTTTTTTTCTCATTCAGCCATAAAAAAGAATTGTTCCAGGATGGGTATAATTTTGTAAGATAGTTTTGTCTGCTACTGTTTTGTAAAGAAACAGGAACAGTTTTTTTTTCTCACTTAAGTCCTGATCCTTCAACACTTTTCTCATAAATTCAAAGCTTTTTTATTTTAAGGCTCAAAGAGACCATTATGATCATCATTCTGACCACTTGCACAATGCAGGCCAGGAATTCCTCCATCAAGCCCATATCTTATGGATGAACTAGAACATATATTTTAGAAAGACAAACCAGGTTCCCATTGACTTCAAACCATTTCACTCCTCATCCTGATTTAAACACTTCATGTGATGAAGAATCCGCCACATCCCCTTGACATTGGCTTCAATGGGAGAAGGATTAGAATAAGAATATGAAGTGCCAGGCAGTGAAGAATCAGACTCAGTGATTTTGCTTGAGTTTAACTGAGAGTAGAATTTGTCCCTTAATTATATTATAATAACTCAAGCAGACTAATCGTTGGTATAAGTAAAACTTTTTTGTAACTACTAATACACAGCAGGGTCTTGGAAGTCCCAGTCCTATTTTCCTCACTCAGGCAAAACCCCCATTGATTTCATCTGGATTTTGTCTGAATAAAGGACTACAAGATCTGATCCCATGGACTGCAGAGGAAATAAATCCAACAAGATATCTCAGTAAGAAAACAAGTTAAAGAGAATTTTTCTGTTTGCATTAAGGGAGATACTGACAAAAGCTAACCTTAGCAGCAAGCCTGTTTCTATGTGAGCCTGTTCTCGGACAGACTTTTTGGAACATGTTGCTGGACGGCTTTGGCAAAGACTCTGCACTTGCCACTGCTGCTACATTTTAACAAGGTTTTTGGCTATTCGAAAGTTGTGAAGCCAAGTGAGAATTTGCTTTTCTCTCCCCCCGCCCCTATTTTGCCAATTACATTATGGTTTGACTGGTAGTCAGGGTCAGTTTCAAAAGCCTAATGAACATTTTTATTAGGTTTTCTGCAGAAGCATTACTTTCTTTTCCTGGCAGAGTTCCATGCAAACTGGGACTAATGCAGCCTCACTGTTATTTGACAAGGAGAAAAGGAAAAAAAAAAGACAATCATTTTCATTCCCAAATGGGAGAAGCTGTCAGCTACCAGAAGAATAAAGACTTCAGTGTTTACCTTTCCACACAGTCCAGTGACTGCATAGCAACAACAAGACATTTTTCATGGCTAGAATGAAAGAATATGCAAAATGGCATCAAGTGACTGAAAAAGTAAATAATTAACATATTTATACCAGACATTCCACCTTTTATTCTGTAGCACATTGCTATAGAGACTGGGAAAAATCAAATCCAAGTGGACAGAATTTAGCATTTAAAATAAAAAGGATCACCTTTAGACAAACCCAGGGCAGGTCGTTATCTCAAATGAGTGTACTAAAATGAATGCCAGAGTGATTCAAAGTGTCCATACAGATTTTTCCATTTGATTTACCTTTTTATGGCCTGACCTTGTAATCATTACTTAGGCAAAACTCCCACTGAAATCAATGGGGTATTCTGACCATCTACTCAGCCCTAGTAACTGGTTTAGGCACTGGACAGATAAGTGGAGGTGGGAAATCTTAGCTCCTAGACCACAGATAAACTCTACAGCTGATAGATTGAGGCTAATTCACTCCTTGCACACCCACAGCGGGAGGAAAGGATGGGGCATCAGGATTTACCTAATAGTAGATCTCCACTTCCAGACTCTTTCCCTGCCACTTCTTATGCATGTTTCTTTTCAGGGATTCTCTAGGGGCTGTGCACTCCTGTACATTTCATAACCCCACCCCAGACCATTTCTCCTTACACAAGGGAACTGCATCAATTCAGCTACAAGAAGCCATCTGCCGTAGAAGAAGAAGCTGGATTTGCTCCTTAGTGTGACTATCTAGGGAATGCACAGCAATCGCTATTGAAAACAATGGCAATTTTGCCCTCAGTAAAGCAAGTGGAGGATCAAAGACTTTTTTTTGGGCGAGTAGATAGGACAGGTATACGTATAAATAAAAACATCATTCAGATGCATTTATCATCTCTTTTGTTTATATTCCAGTGGGAGAATCATATTATTAGGACTAGATTATGGCAGGTTCTACATACATGAGCAACAGAAAGGGCATGATGTCCGGCCATACTGGGTCAGACCAATGGTCCATCTAGCCCAGTATCCTGTCTTCCAACAGTGGCTAATGCCTGGTGCTTCAGAGGGAATGAATAGGACAGGCAATCATCAAGTGATCCATCCCCTGCCATCCACTCCCAGCTTCTGGCAGTTAGAGGCTAGGGACACCTAGAGCATGGGGTTGTGCCCCTGGCCATCGTGGCTGCTAGCAATTGATGGGCCTATCCTCTATGAACTTATCTAATTCTTTTTTGAATCCAGTTATGGCCTTCACATCATCCCTTGCCAAGGAGTTCCACAGGTTGACTGCATCGGTGTGAAGAAATACTTCCTTTTATTTGTTTTAAACCTGCTGCCTATTAATTTCATTGGTTGACCCCTGATTCTTGTGTTATATGCGTTTCCCTTTTCCCATGATTCCCAGCACAACTGCAGTCTTATGTGCACACTAGCTACCCTGCGATGGGAGTGGAGTAGTCAGGAACTTGACTCCACTCCAGTTTTCTCACCTGGGGTAGTTAACTGGAGACAGAAGCACATGCTGTATGCTCCTTAGGTGTGTAACAGCATGTGCACTTCTCTTGCATGCTTGGGAGCTCACAGAGGTACAGTGTCTCCTGCATCCCTTGCTAAGTAGCTCTGCGCACACAATGCAAGTGCCTTAAAGGAGCCATGTAGCCCCGAGGCAGGGCTTTTCATAGCTAGTTTTAGATTTTATAAAATGATTTTTAGGGTTAATAAGATGTTCCATTATTAAGACACTGTTGCTTGCTCTTATTCAGACAAAACTGCCAATTGGCAGCAGCAGGGAATTTTACCTGAGTAAGTTGTGCAAGGCTGGGCCCACAGCGTGTATGTTCTACCACTCAAGCTACTTGCTGACATCGCTCTAGCGTTAGACTAATTAGTTGGTGCTCTGCTCTCCTCACACCTGTCTGGACCCAGTGTCTGGACCAATCCATCTCACCTGTAGCAGCATACATGTTAGCCTATATCTATGTCCTGTTTGGGCTGTAAGGGTAAGCTGAAGGATGATCTAGTGGGGAGGGCTATAGTCTAGGATTTGGGAGGTCTAAATTCAAAACCCTGCTCTGCCACACACTTCTTGTATGGCCTTGGTGACATCAGGTCTGCTGCAGTAACAGATCTGTGGCTGAACCATTTCAGCTGGCTTGGGCCGTGGGGCTATAAAATTGCTGCAGAGATGCTTAGGCTGAGGCCTGGGCTCTGAGACCCCACAAGGGTGAAGTCCAGTCCGAGTTGCTACACTGCAATTTCATAGCCCCACGAGCTCGAGTCAGTTGACTTGGATGCTGAAACTCAGTGCCACGGGGTTTTTATTGCCACGTAGACATACCCTCAGTTACACATCTGTAAAATGGGAATAGGAGCACTGCGCAACCTCACAGAGTTGTTGTGAAGATAGATACATTAAAGAATGTGAGGTGCTCAAATACTACAGTAAAGGGTGCCACATAAGCACCCAAGATAGATCAGTATGTAGCTGATCGTGTAGGCGCATATCTTAATGAGATAGTGTAATGTTAGTGTGGGGGTGCCTAAGCTGCTGCCTGTAATAAGCGTAACGTATGGGGCAATGGAGTCATGTAGAAGGCTAGTTGCTTCTGTAGGGAGTGGCTTGGAGAAGCAGACACAGCTCACAGCATGCACCTCTGGTTGCATGTACTGGCTATCGGGTGACCAGATAGCAAGTGAAAAATCAGGATGGGGTGGAGGGTAATAAGCACCTATATAACAAGAAGGCCCAAATATCGGGACTGTCCGTATAAAATCGGAACATCTGGTCACCTTAACTGGCTATGACTTTAACAGGCTGTCAATATGCTCCCTGCTGTGATCCATGCAATGGCCCTGGGGCCCTCTCCATTGCACTGCCTATTCTTCCTCCTCTGCAGTAGAAATGTGGAGTGTGCTGTGTTTGAAGGATGGAGGGGGTTGCAGGATTGGTCCTTATGTATGTAGAGCCACACTTTGGAGCAAAAATTCCTCCCCTCCAGATATTAACTCTTTGTCTTCCTTTCATTTCCTGATATAAAAAGTGCCATGTTATCCTATTCAAGTATTTACCTGGCCCTCATCACCATTGTATCTAAGGATCCCTTAATCACTCATGGATTTTATCCTCACTCACCCCTCTGAGGTAGGGAAGTACTATCCTCATTTGAAAACCGGAGAATGGAGGTACAGAGTATGTTCAGTGACTTGCCGAAGGTTAAAAAGAAAGCCTGTATCTGCGTTGGGAGCTAAGCCCAACTCTCTTGAATCCCAATTCAATGTTCTATCCACTAGATCATCCTTCCAACCCTCATGCATAAGTGCTTTCCTTAATCTGGTCTCCGAGGGTAAGAGTGGCAAAATCCGGCCAGTTATAATTTGCAGTGAGGAGTGAATTCAGTCATGGAGATTTTGGACATTGAATTTTGCCTTCTCTCCCCCTGTGAATCACCTCTGGCCCAAAAGTGATGGGAAATATTTTTTTAACAAATGTTTTTACTTTATAAATGTTTACCTTCTAAATACTTTACTAGTAGACCCTTTGAATCATTAGCGTATGAAATTTCAATGTATACTTCAATTTATGTAACATACCAAAGAAATTATATGTTAGATTTCAGTGACATCAATGAAACAATCTTTTAACGATCCGTGAAAATTTAAAGATATATTCTGAAGTTAACTGCGATATTTAATTAGGCTAAGATGCTACCGAATTAAATACTTATATTTGGAGAGTGCACTAAAACTGCACATTTATTTATAGTGCAATAAAAGTGGCAAACAAAGATGCAGCCACTTTTGCACGTTTTATGTCTGTCCTGTGTGAAATATAATACCTTTGACCAAAGGAAGTACTGAAAAATGATCTACCTTATTTTAGATTTTGATATGAAATGCTCTGCAGTAATATTAATAATAAATTACACATATGTAGAAACGTCTATCTGAGGATCTCTAAACATTTAGATAGCATGGCAATGGATACCATCCAGAACTCTACAATAGTCTGAATGATTTGGCAAAGGTTGAAAGTTTTGGGGCAAAACTTTTTTTCACCAAAAAATGCAGACTTAGCTTGATTGAAACACTTAATGAATCCCGGGTCAATTTTGACAAATTTATTTCCACTGAAACAAAAACAAGAAAAAGTTTTGGAAATTTTTGTTTTGATAGTTAACAAAACATAATATCTTTATTTTTAAGGTGAGATTCACATGAGGATTTAGGCATCATTCACAAAACTAGACAAGGTGGGGCTGCTGTTACTACCCTTATAACCGATAGCCTAGTGTTTAAGCCATTCACCTGGAATGTGGGAGACCCAGGTTCAGTTTTCACTGGAGAAGGGACAATCCTTGGTGTCACCTCTACAAGGTGTGTACCCTAACTACCTGACTATAGAGTCATTCTTGCTCTCTTTCTCTGGCCCAGTGACTAGTCAAGTATTTTATACAAAGTGGAACAACTTCAACAGAAGAGATTGAGAAAGACTCACCCCAGAATGCCCTATAGACTGATGACACACACCTGAGAGGCGGGGAGAGCCCTGCTCCAGAATGGGGATTCATCATTGGGTCTCCCACATCCCAGGTGAGTGCCCTAAGTGGGGAACAAAGTGCTCATTAGAGTTTGGAAATAAATGGGATTATGTTAATCGCTGATTTTTATTTCCTATTCAGACTAAATGATCCAGGCACCTTAGGGAAAATGAATATCCAGTGGTTAAAAGAGAAAATGCTTTAAAGTTGTTACTGGTTCTCCAGGTCTTTCAGGGTACATCTGACCAGCTCGCAGAGAGAGCCTCAGAGCCCAGGTTGACAGGCGTAAATTTGCAGGGCAGTGTAGACGCTGTGGTTTTTGCTGGAGTTTGGGCTCTGAAGCCTAGGGATGATAGTGGGCTTTTAGCACCAGAGCGCGAGCCCCACAAACCTGAGTCTGTTGACTCTTTCTCTCTGCGTATGTCTATACTGAGTATGTCTATACTGCAGTTAGCCACCCATGGCTGGCCCAGGCCAGCTGACTCCACCTTCCGGGCTCAAGCTAATGGAATGTTTAACTGAGGTGCAGAGGTTCGGACTCAGGCTGCAGCCCGAGATCTGGGACCCTCCCACCTCGCAGGGTCCTAGATCCTGGACTCCACAGGCCAGCTATGGGTTTTTAACTGCAGTGTAGATGACACTCTTTGACTTGCTGCTATAGGCTGTTTAGACATCCTAAGTGTCTATAAAAGCTCAAGGGCTTTAAGTCCAAACATACCTTTTGGTATGTTTTATAAGGAAAGCTTCAGGGTCTGAAGCCCAACGATACGTTGATGTTGGCTCTTAAAGCTAGATGCAAGAGCCAATAAAAACAATTGCAAGATTTTTTTTAACTGATCTGTGTCATTTTGAGAGCTTTGGTCCCTCAAGTTCTTATTTAGGAACAAATTCATTCTTAAAAAGTTACTGACCTTGGTTGTCATTTTATTGTCACTAGCCACCTCAGAGAAATACCCAGTTCCGAATAATGCAGTTAATAATAGGAGTTTTTAATAATACTTAGCACTCCCACTCAGCCTTATGTTTTCAGATGGCTGATCCAAACGTTAACCAATTAATCTTCATTGTTTCATTGGAAATGGAGCATACTAAGATTAAGTGAATATCTTAAGGCCACATTGGGAGACAGTAGCAAAGTCTGGTTAACAACTCAGGAGGACCATACTGCTGCTCTTCCCTAAGTATAGATATGCATTTGTATTATAAACAATCACAACAAATTTTACAAACTATACGCAATGATCCCTATTCTCCCCTCCCTCCACCCATGCAGATACCTCTGGTGACACATGCAGCAACAATTAACAACACTTGATAACATTTCACAACAGGTTAACACAGGAGATGACTAACAGCATATCTATGTGTAAACATAGACAGATTTACGAAAGCAGAATGTAGTTACCCACGTGAAATTTAGCAAGGACAGCAGAGTTAACACTTGCAAAAAGTGCCATAGGATCTTTAATGAATGCAAGTAATCAGAACATCAATTCTGCATCTCCTTGAATCATGGGCATCTTCGATTCAGACCTCTCTCGAAATCCTCACATCCTGGCTATGTCTAAGTCTTGCAGATTCTTTCTGAATAACATATCTAAGATACAGTCTTTGGTATCGATCCACACAGCAAAAACTCTCCCCCAGGCTCTCATCATCTTGAGTTCTGATTATTGTAATATCCTTCTCTCTGGCCTTGAGGAATGCAGTCTTGCTTTGTCCATATACATATCTGCTGCAAAGATCATTTTCCTAGCCTGTTGCTTTGACCCCATGTCTCCTCTCTCTCTCTCTTTGCATCTCACCACTGGTTCCCTCATCTCTATAGCCTGAAACATATGTTACCGGTCTTCACTTTCAAGGGCTTTCACAATCTGTCCCCATCCTACCTATCATCTCACATCTAGTATCAAAAGGTCAGTTCCCACCTCCATGCCAGCCTCCATTGCCACATGTTACATTTACAAACAAGCCCCTTTGTGCTTTCCCCCATGCTATCTATGAGAAATGTAGAGAAGAATGGCTTGAACAGAAGCACTGCTTTAAAAAGAATCCTTTTGGGTGTTACTCTCCTACCATCCACTTACCAAGTCACACATTTGTGAGTGGAAATTGAGTAAAATCTCAACAGTCTCACATGTATATTTATTGTACTAAAACATATGGATTTTTTGGCTCATTATGTGACTACTTCAAAAAGGACAGACAGTAGCGTAGGAAAACATGCTACCTGCTGCACTGAAGGCTCTCTTGTGATCTGCCTTTAAGATATATGTTGCCTATTCATGTATTTCAGTAGAAAAAAGTCAGGATGTGACTATCCCATCAAATTTCCATCATATAAGGATATATTTAGCCACTTGAATTTCTGATTGCACTGGATGCACATCTGGCACTTGTTATGAGCTACAGATGTCCAATCATGAAGAGAGAATGCTGACAGGAGGGAAGATGCCAAGACACATTACAGATGTCTGGGTCTCCTCTCCTTATTGAACATGGTCAGCCAAGCCCTTTGGACCAGATTGAGAGAGGCCCCTGCATGGCTGCAGCGTTGTGATCAAGATCAGTACCCCCTTTTAAGCAGCACTGCAAGCACCTACCTTGACAGCAATACTGTCCTCGGGGGAACACAGGGCTGTTTCACTCTTTCCTGGGTCCCCTCTGGGGACATCAGCAAGTTTTAATTCATGGATTACCTAATGTATCTGAATCAGAAGATGAGAACAGCCTCATACACTATTGCAAAAATAGTAAAAACTATAACTGCACGTAGCGGTGATACTATACATGGTTCTGTATTTGTGGATTATCATCTATTCGGAGCAGAATGCAGAGTGCCAGTTGAATTGCTAGAAGAAGAAGCAGTAAAGTAATCCTGGGAGCCATGATTGTGTGTAATACCTGAATGAATGCTTGGATCAGAAATCACAGGGTGCGATGAGAAATTTTACAAAAGTAAATGGCATAGCATTTGCAAAAGCTTTTTAGAACAATTTGCCCCAAACAGCTGTAACTTTTGCAGCTAATGCTTACCTAGTGCCAGGTTGTGAGTTCCTTACTCACAGAGTTACTCATTTGATTTTTTCATTTTTTCAAATGAAGTCAGTGGCAGTGTTTATGTGAATTAGGAGTCACAATCTGGTCACTGTAGGTACAGCACAACTACATTGTTCTTGGCAGCATTGATGAGCAGTATTTCATGCACATAAACTCTTCCAAAATCCCTCCAACATATTAGGCTGCAACCAGCTTTTCTTTAACATCTGTTCTAGCTTTTTATTATTATTTTATTTCTTAAGAAAATATTTTTATTGCTGCCAATGCTAAAATTCCACAGTGAGTTTTTTCTTCAGTGTCTCCTTTGCCACACTTACTTTTCCCCAAGGCAATGATGCAACAGATAATCTTACTAAATGTCTGTCTGTTTTTTAAAGCTATCCTCAGATTCCCATGGTGACGCTTTGGAGTTTGAGTGGTGGCGGCAGCCACCTTGCTGAAAAAGTGCTGTGTCATCAGCAGTAAACAAGTTTCTATTCTGAGGCAATAATTTTAATCAGAAGAAATGCTTCTGTGTTTAAAGAAATCCAATATTTTGTTATCTTATTAAACATTAAAGTTGTCCACAGCATGAAAATTTGTCTAATGTCTCTGTACATTGTCCACCCTCTACCCAGTGAAAGCATGAAATCACATGTTTATGTCAGAAGGATGTTTGGCTGTAATTCAAAGGGTAGATCCTTGGCTTGTGCACATCAGCATAGCTCCACTGACTTCAGCTGAACTATGCAGATTTATACCAACTGAGAATCTGGGTCTAACACTTTAATTTTCAAATATATTCCACAGTTTTTTCCTGATACTCCATAACTTTCAAAGGTTGAGATTGGTTGGCTGAGCAAATGTTACGAATATTTTTAATTCTTACAAAAATGTACAATATATTACAAAATTTTATAGTAAAAAATATTAGCATGAAAACACCAGTTGGAGAATTTTAGGGTGAGCACCTAAGGATATGTCTACATTGCCCATTAACCCCAGATCTGTTTGACCCAGGCTTGTGGTGTTTCCAAGCCCTTACTTGAGCATCCACACTGCATTGTGCACCTGGGTTTACAATTGCTGGACCTGGGTCTCTCAGACGTGCTAACACATCCAGACTGCACTATGCAGATCTTCTGACTCAGGTCTGCGGCTTGACCTGTGTCCACACTGCAAAATGACAGGGCTTGGATTTAGGCTTTAACTACTCCATCCCTAGTCTTGTGCTCCAGCCTCCTAATCATTTTTGTTGCCCTCCCCTGGACTCTCTCTAACTTGTCCACATCCTTTTTGTAGTGTGCGGCCCAAATCTGGACACAATACTCCAAATGTGGCCTCACAATGCCGAATAGAGGGGAATAATCACTTCCCTCGATCTGCTGGCAATGCTCCTACTAATGCAGCCCAGTATGCTATTAGCTTTCTTGGCAACCAGGGCACACTGCTGACTCATATCCAGCTTCTTATCCACTGTAACCCCCAGGTCCTTTTCCGTAGAAGGGCTGTCTAGACCGTCGGTCCCCAGTGTGTAGCTGTGCATGGGATTCTTCCATCCTAAGTGCAAGACTCTGAACTTCTCCTTGTTGAACCTCATCAGATTTATTTTGACCCAATCCTCTAGTTTGTTTAGGTCCTCCTGTATCCTATCCCTATCTTCCAGGGTATCTACCACTCCCCCTAGCTTAGTGTCATCTGCAAACTTGCTGAGGGTGCAATCTACCCCATCCTCCAGATCATTAATGAAGATGTTGAACAAAACTGGCCCCAGGACCAATCCCTGGGGCACTCCACTTGTGACCACCTGCCAGTTAGACATTGAGCCATTGATTACTACCAGTTGAGCCCTATGATCTAGCCAGCTCTCTATCCATTTTATAGTCCATTCATCCAACCCATACTTCTTTAACTTGCTGATAAAAATACTGTGGGAGATTGTATCAAAAGCTTTGCTAAAGTCAAGGTATATCACATCCACCGCTTTCCCCACATCCACAGAGCCAGTCACCTCTTCATAGAAGGCAATCAGATTGGTCAGGCATGACTTGCCCTTGGTGAATCCATGTTCACTGTTCCTGATCACCTTCCTCTCTTCCAAGTGCCTTAAAATGGATTCATGGAGGACCTGCTCCATGATTTATCCAGGGATTGAGGTGAGGCTGACCGGTCTGTAGTTCCCTGGATCCTCTTTCTTCCCTTTCTTGAAGATGGGCACTATATTTGCCTTTTTCCAGTCATCAGGGACCTCCCCCAATTGCCACAAGCTTTCAAAGATAACAGCCAATGGCTCTGAAATCACATCAGCCAACTCCCTCAGCACCCTTGGATGCATTGCATCTGGCCCCATGGACTTGTGTATGTCCAATCTTTCTAAATAGTTCTGAACCTGTTCCTTCAGGAATGAGGGATGTTCACCTTCTCCCCATTCTGTGCTGCCCAGTGCAATAGTCTGGGAGCTGACCTTGTCTGTGAAGACAGGCAGAAAAGGCATTGAGTACTTCAGCTTTCTCCACATCCTCTGTCACTAGGTTGTCTCCCCCATTCTGTAAGGGGTCCACACTTTCCCTAATCTTCCTCTTGTTGGTTACATACCTGTAGAAACCCTTCTTGTTCCCCTTCATGTCCCTTGCTAGCTGCAACTCCAATTGCACTTTGGCCTTCCTGATTTCATTCCTGCATGTTCGAGCAGTATTTTTATAATCCTCCCTAGCTATCTGACCAGCTTCCACTGATATACCCTAAGCTACCTATTTGTTAAGTTTCTTTGCCACCAATATCACACTTCTTAGGCCCACTTCTTCTACCATTAAATACAATCTCTCTCTTGTTCTTCCACCATTATAGTAACTTAATTGTCAGGGAAATAAATTGTGAAGTCAATCGTAAAACTCCCATTGATTTTAATGGGAACAGAATTAGGCCTTTAGTCTTACTTTGCTTTTGTAATATAATCTTTGGGCTCTTTATTTTAAGAATGTAAGGACCATAGGTTGGCCTCAGTCCATACAAGTATAGTGCTCCCATTGACATCAGTGGGAATTCTGCATGTGGCTGAAGGATGCTAACTAAGTAACTCTTGTTGGTATTAATGAGATTTGCTCTGTAAATCCCCATGCATTGATCGGAGAATAGATTCTTTTGTTGGGTATTTAATTCAAATAGCAAACACCTAATTCAAATGTCCCTTAGGAAGTAGGATAAGTAATTCACCAGGGTGAGTAAAGAATATGGTATTCATAGGTACAGTAAAGGCAACATATTCCATGACTGTGCACTTAAACAAAAGCTTTTCAACTTAAGTCCATTTTTCCATTATATACAATCTCTGTCTTGTTCTCACACCCTTATAGTAATTTAGTTTTCAGGGTAACAATTGTGTTTTCATTAAGAAGTGACAATAAGATCCCTACATAAAGAGAGATAATGAAGTGTTGGGAGATAGTGGGAAACACTTTTGTTTAAATACCCAAATCTGGATAGATAACTGGAGAGATAGCCAAGGACAGAATGTAAGGGGGAAGGTAGAGAGAAAGAAAAAATACTAGGAGAAGAAAACACTTGCCTTAAACAAAGGAATCTAAAACATGAATTATTAATTTCATCAGAGACTTTATAAATAGCAGGGGGCTGATGAGGATGGAAATGGACACTAGCATCTCTTGAGCCAAATGCCAGTAACTTCATTAATGCTTTAAATTCAATCAGCATATCTTCTAAATACAACTGTCCTGGCAGCCAAGAACAGGGGGAAAGCAACAGCCACCGCAGATTGTCACAGCCTTCCCCTCTTTCAAAATTCAAACCCCAAACCTCCTACATATCCTAGGTTCAACTAGCCTGCTTAAGCCCAAATCCTGTACACATCATTCCAAGGCCTACTCAAGGCCTGCAGCACATGGAGATCACTGATCACATGATCACTGATCACATGGAGATCATGAGCACTCAGGCCTCCATCTGAATACATCCTCTTTTTGGCGCTGACGGTGGAATGCTGCCTAATTCTTACATTACCTGTAATTCTGTGAAGTTAGATGAATCAGCCATGAGCTAATAACTCTAGTTTCATGGAGGACAATCTGATCCTGGCTGCTAGGGTCTTAGAATAAATTTTTCAAATGCTCCTAAAACACTTTGGAGCCTAAGGGCCTATGCTGTATTTCTTCTTTTACCTTTGAAACTCTTGAGGGACTTCAAATATTTGGGGTGGGAGCAGCATGCACAAATCCAACATACTTAGAATCTTCTCTTTGTAATGAAAATATATTTAATATAATAAAGGGCTATAGCAAAAGTTGTATGACAGATAATAGATCGGGATCCAGTGCATAGAAAGACGTTGATGTTGAAGGAAAGAGTAAACAATTACACCCTGATCTGCTGATTACATTGCAGCAATCCACTTATGGTTTAGCCCTGAGTTTTGTAATCCAATTTGGGGATTTAAAATCATGCAATGATTGAACTTTCAGCACCATATCACCTTTTTCATAAGCTACCAAATATTATGCAGTGTTTTTAAAAAATTGCCTTTTTGTTATGAAAGAACAGTCAATATTTTTACAGTACTGCTTTGATAGCTGAAAGAAGCTATTAATTTCTAGTGGTCCTGAGAGTATTTTTATTTGGAAGGAAAGGGGACGGAAAGAGAAGTTCAGGCCTGTTTTACATTTAGTGGAGAGTAAAGGAATGTTGAAGGAAATGCATGTTCCACATTTGCTTTAATGACAGATGATCATCTGATATATATGAATTATGCAGAAATAAAAGAAAAAAAATAAACAGAAGAAAAACTGTGTATTATCCAGAAAAGCTGTTAGAAAGACAGTTGCTGAAAATAATGTCTGTGTTTTGTGCTCCAATGGGAAATTCCTATGGGCTTTAGGCTTTCTGCCATCAAATAGCTGCAAAATGTATTACTGATACAGCCTGAAACATTTTACAGTATTAACATTATTAGAGATGGTTTAGAATTAGAAGCTGCCTTTTTCAGGTAAAATAAATTATTATTGTGCCAGGAATAAGGTTTTGATCATTTTCATTCCAATTAGTAAATTTGTAAATTGATAGGCAAATGCTGAGTTGATGTATCTTTGATGCACTTTTGCCTCTGTGTTTGCTACTTAAACTTAAAGTTACTTCCAATTCTGGAGAAAATCCTCCTTTCCATGTATTTGCCACGGTAGTAGAGATATATAATGCATATATGGATTATTCTGTATTAGAGACAGTCACATCTCCCATCTGGGCCACAACCTAAACTACTATATATTGGCCTAGATCGACAGAATTCAATGGCACTACATGGGTTTACACCAGCAGAGGATCTGGCTCTATCAGTAATTTCTCAAAGAAACCCTTTGATAAACTTGTTCAGCAGTAATTCTGCCATCATGCTGAAGGTGGAGGATTTAGCTACATTCTGATAGTCTGATCATAGTTATTTTCCTCCACATTCAGGAGCTGAATCATATGAAACAAAAGCCCTTCTGCACATTGACCATTGAATGTCTTTAAAAAAAATTAAATTGATTTTTTTAATCATCATGAAATCTTTTCCATGTGAAATCTAGAGACTGATGTCAGTTTGGTTTCCACATGGTAGTCTAATCCCATACCAGGAATTACACCATTTGGAAAGAAGAAAGTTGGAAGCTCTTTTTCATAAAATATTAACTGATAAAGGGCAATTCATCTGAAACCTGTTTCTATTGGGCTATATCTAGTCTACCCTTTCACTGCCTCTTTTGTACAGACAAACTATTTTTTAATAAAAGTTGATGCTGGATCTCTTCAACAGATATGTCTATGACTCAGTATAGACTTCTGAAGGTAGACATTTCTGATGCTGATTCACCTGCTCTGAATGTGTGTGTGGGGGGGTCTATGTAGGTAGGCTAATATTTCAAAGGAACCTATGGGAGTTGGGTGCCTAACTCCCTTTGAATTTCTCTGGTTAACTTCCTTAGGCTTCTTTGAAAATTCCAGCCACAATGTATAATAAATATGTTTGTGACTATTCATTTGTTGCCCTATTCATTCTGGATATCTCCATGAGGCAGTATTGCCAGAGATGACTGAAAAGAATTTCTGCACATATTGAATGTGAGACCTTGAGATCACAAAATTGCAAACTGAAAGGAATTTTGCAAGTTGACCATCAAACACATGTTTGGAGCCTTTTTCTGAAAATCTACCCACTTCTTCTGGTGCCTAACTAGGAATTTAGCTCTTTTGGAAATCTGCACCTAAAAGATTATCCTTTTTCCTGCTAATTATCCTTTTCCATATTATGTAAAAGATGTAACTATTTATTTTTTTAGACAGTTGCTTCTCGTTTGTAATAAGATGTACTGATTAGAATGCCTTTTGTGCTAAAGTGGAATATTCCATTCATTCTAATGATAGATAATTTCTTTAATTTAAGCGGTAGACACCTGTGCTTTGGCAAAAGAAGGTTGTGTTATATAATCAGTTCAATTTAGCTTGCCGCTGTAATATCTGTATGTATTTGGAAACATATTTTTACAACATATCTCATTACCCAGCAATAGTTTTCCAGCTTTAGCCTAACTACTTTATCATTAATTCAGGGTTTCAACAATTGTCTCTGAAGCAAGTTATCTAATCACAACTACTGATATCTGTGCCCATCAGTGTGTATAAGTGTGAGGACCATACTAGTACTGAGTAGGTCCAATAAAAAGATGGGGAAGGAAATAGTTGAACAAACTAATTAAACAAAAATACACAGTAATTTAAGGAAATATCCTTTTAAAGGGGGTGATTTAAGAGGAATTATTATGGCCAGATTTATCATAGTGACTAACTTCATTCTTCTGTTTAGAAAGCAAACATCATGGGCAAAACTCTACCATTTATTGCATAGCATCAGCAGAACAGAGTAGAATTTGGTCCCAACTGTACTTTAGCATTAAGTTATATGATGATGAAACTAGTTATGACACATTTTGAAATCATGACAAATGCTGAAAGTTACCGATAGTTTTCAGTTGGTTTCCAGGATGTAAGAGAGAAGAGCTGAATTTTGCCAAATAACACACAATTTAATTCTTTTTAGCTCTGATTCAAAAGAAGTAGACAGATTTGTGGTCACCATAAAAGTATTTGCATCTGTTGTTTATGTTCTGACATCTTATATCAAAGCAAAGCTCTAAGCTTTGACTTTCAGCTTTCCAAATTAATAGTGAAACTGTGGAAAAATTATCCAGACTGAGGATAAATGGAGGAAAAAGCCACAGAGTATCAAATCTATCAGGTGCAAGTATTAAGTTAAAGGATTGTATAGGATAAGGAGAGAGGGCTCAATCCTGTAAAGTGCTGAATGCTTGGGCCCTGATCCAGCAAACCATTTAATCCCATGCTCACCTTTAAGCACATAGGTAGCCACATTAATTTCAATGGGACTGCTTGTATTGCTTTAAGCCAGAATGTTCAGCGCCTAGCAGTACCATATCTAGGTGCCTAATTCTGCCCTGACTTAAACCCATAAAATCCTGGTGTAACTCCAGTTAATGGAGTTATTCTGGAATTGTAGTTGTCAGAGTGAGATCAGAAACAGGCCAAAGACCGGAGTCTAGATTGTCCTATGGGTTTTACCTAGGAAGGGACTTTTTCATTAAGCAATGAGATTCATTTCCCCGAAACACATCGAGAAGCCACTTCAAAATATGGTGGCTCCCTCAAACCCTAAGGTTCCCTGACTCCAATGAAAACATGCTATGATGGATTCATCAACTGTTTATAGTGGCTTCCCAGGTTTCCTAGGTAGATACATGAGAAAATAAACAACCTTTGGAGTTACATTCATATTTTCATAGGCCAGAGGGAGGACAATGTTCAATTCTCTCCCTCCAGCCACCTTGAATTCCTCCTGCTCCATGCTATTTGATTCATGGGTCATGGCTGGCCAATGAGGTAGGGTGAGAACAATGTCTTGCTGGTCTTAGAGCCTTCTTTCTACACAGATGAGGGGAGATCCATGCTGGAGGAGTCCTTTGTATGGGAATCTTGAGGTATGGTGCCCTTGATATTCCTCTGTTTTGTTTAGCAATGGTAGAACCTCCCTCCTTCCCCCCAAAATCCAAACATCCCTGACCTTTGGGGAGGTTTTGGATCTGGATTCAGATTTATGGCTTGTAGTCATTTCCACATTTGTTACTGAGGCCATGTCTACACTACGTCTTATGTCAACATAACTTATGTTGCTCAGGGGTGTGAATAAATCACCTCCCTGAGTGACATAAGTTACACGACATAAGCACCAGTGTGGACAGAACTATGCTGGCGGGAGAGCTTCTCCCGCCAACATTGCTTCTGCTGATCATGTAGTTGGTTTTATTATGCCAACAGAAGAGTTCTCTCCCTTCAGCATAGCGCATCTTCACCTGACACGCTGCAGTGGCGCAGCTGCTGTGCCTCTGCAGTGCTGTACGTGTAGACATGCCCTGACAGAAGTTATGACTTTGCTGGCCTTTGCCTCTGCTTGCTCCTTGAAGAATAGTTCACACAACCTGGATGGAGTAGGTAGGATTGTTCACACAACTATGATTAAAATCTGATTGGCCCGATTCCCATTTATACTAATGTGACTTTACATCACTGTACAGTGTAAAGTGGTTGAAAACATTTACACTCACTTCATTGATGCTTTACACTGCCAGAATGGTGTAAAGCCGCCTTAGTCTAAATTAGAATCAGATCTAATTTCCTTTTCCTTTATTTTCCAGTTGCTGGCATTGAATACAATAAACTAAACATACCCATGGTTATGAATTCCTTTTTGATCTTTCATAATTTGAGGCAAACATAATATTCTTTTTTCCTCTCAAGCTTATTGCAAAATGCTTCTGTCTGAATATTAGATTACAACTTTATAGATGTAGAGGTACATAGCTATTTCATGCTTTGATGATACAACACCTCCACCACCACCATCAATTGACACACAAGTCAGAAGCCTTCTCTCCCCACTTCTGATCAAGGCAAGATGCTGAGTTTTTCTCAGTCAATGTAAATTAGTGAGGTTCTACTGTCATATTTTTATATGGATATCTAGAGTCAGAAAAGTTGCATAAAGCTGCCTTGTAAAAAATGAAGATAATCACTAAAGAAGAAATCACTAACTCCATGTGAATTGATAGGAGTTTGCCATTATCTTCAGTGGGACCGGGATTATACCCTTTATGCAGTGAAATAAGAAAAAAGAAAGCTATGGTATAACAGCATGACTCAAGGAAATGGGCTAGAGATCCTTTCCTATTGGGCTCACCAGTTAAAATCCAGCCCAGGTCACTAGTGGTCAAATGTCTTTTCCATCTAATAGCAGTCAGATGGCTTTAATGTAATGTGTTGGTGGTCTGACTTCAGTTCACAGAGCATGGTCCTGTGATGAAATATGCATGGATGGGCTCTGCATGTGTGCATGTGCATGCACATACACACAGGTAGAGTTCATTGCAGGTTGGGCCCATGGGGGGAAACAAGAAATAGCAAGTACTGAAAGGACATAGAGATGACGCTGCTCACTTAGCACTAAGTGTGGCCCTTCCAGGGCATATCTGAGAAACACTAAAATTGAGTAGCCACCATACATGAATACAAAGTAAACAAAATGAAAATGCTGCAGTTTTTCCCTTTCTTCTCTTTCACATATATCCGGTTTTTGATATTATGTATAAGGATAGTAGATTTAAAAAAAGTTAAAAGAAAAATATGATTTCTAAGCTGATGATAAAATATTCAGGGTCGATCTACGGACTTAAATTCCTACAAAATGTTCAGTTCCGATCATTTGATCACATTTGATTTATCTAAATGAAAATATTGGGTTGTTTGTTTATGTTGGAAAACCTGCACAAATTTAATCTTATTTTTATGAACAGAGTTAATTTCCCTTAATTACAATAGGATCTTCATGTTTTCACTGAACTTTTGGGAACAAATGCAATTTTAAACACATTTTGAGGTGCCAATTTACATAGTTTACTTAATTCCAGTTTTGAAATTTGGGCATACTGAAGTAGTATGGCAGGCAAGTCTTTAGTGGCAATTGTGACATTCTGTGGTAATATTTTAAAGATAGAAACATCTTGTTTCTATTGGAAGCAATAACCTCCCTTTTGAATTTTACATATGGATGATTTTCTGTTCAGTTCTAGAATCATTATATAATTTATAATGTAATATTTAGGACTCATTTTCTTTTTCCCTACTTTTCTTAAAATAACTCTGTAATTATTTAAAATTAACTAAGATGTCCAAGTAAGAGAAAATAAACTTTGTGTCATTCTCTATTCACATTTTATATAAAACTAATTTTTGAAGGATATCTATTTCAATTAACTGTGCTTCCTTAAATCAAGCTTTTTTAAGTAATCCTTTTGCTAATGTTTTAAAAAGCAACTGTTCATAGTATCCTAGAAATTAGAAATGGACTAGACTATTAGGTCACTAGTTCATTCCCTGCCAATGCAGGATTATTCCCTTTAGTATATTCCCAAACTGCCAACTCCACTGGAGCCAATTATATACTGTACATTTATTTTCTAACAGTCATCTCACTCCTTTCCCAATAAAACCTTTACAGTGCATGCAAGAATACAATAGACTTTAAATAAAAGGGAAATACCATGATGTGCCAAGCTTATTAACATTTTATAGACAGTTTATATTGAAAATCCTTTTTACTACTCTTCCTCTCCATATATATATATATATTTTATCTCCAAACCATGTGTTAAAAGATGGGGATTAGCAAGTGCCTTTGCAGTAAAGGATTTTAACATTCTTCTTTGTGCTGGTTCAGCTGATCTAGAGTATAATCTGAACCAAGTTCTCTGGCTTTGTTAAAAGCATAAATCAAATGTATCGGAGAATTTAGACATGATTCACATTTGCCACTAGTGGTTTCATTTTTTAACTATGCTAATGATTTGTCAGAAGCATCTTACATGTTATTAAGATGGGAAAATAATGTTTAAAGGGACTGGTTTCATATGTGAACCAGAAACAGAATATTGAGACATTAAGTTAATGTTTATGAGAATATTTACAAACCTTCCCAAAATAATATATGGCTAAGTAACAAATCTCTAGGAACCCTTTTCTAACACCATTTATGTGGCGTGTTACTCAGGTTGTGTGATTGTGTGAGTATGTATCACTCCACACAGTTGCTATCACTAGAAAGTCAGTGTTTGCCATATATTTCGAAAAAAGAAATCACAGCTCTCAAGTGTACTAGAAGTTGTGGGATGTTCCTAGTTTTACACAAAAGAAACAGAGCCAGATTCCGCATTGAGCTAAGCTTTGGGCATGAGGAAAGTTTACAGGCCTAGGAGCGAAGAGTTCAAATCTCACCTGTTCTTCAAACTGCTGCTTATTTTTCCATTATATATTCCCTTTTATAAAGGGCACTTTATAGCCCTTCTTAGTAAGCAAGGCCGACACCCCCAATTTAGAGAGTGGTCAAGTATCAGCTTCCCTGCTCCATTTTAGAAATACGGTGACAAAGCTATTGCACACAATGGTGGTGGCAGATGACAGAACAAGGAGCAACGGTCTCAAGTTGCAGTGGGGGAGGTCTAGGTTGGACATTAGGAAAAAGTTTTTCACTAGGAGGGTGGTGAAGCACTGGAATGGGTTACCTAGGGAGGTGGTGGAATTTCCATCTTTAGAGGTTTTTAAGCTGAGGCTTGACAAAGCCCTGGCTGGCATGATCTAGCTGAGGTTAGTCCTGCTTTGAGCAGGGGGTTGGACTAGATGACCTCCTGAGGTCCCTTCCAACTCCAATATTCTGTGATTCTATGATTCTGTGATTTTTGGCAGGGCTGGAAATAGAACTCGAGCTGTCTAATATAACAGAATCAAGTCTATTCCACTCATTCATCTTGCCATTTACATGGAATGTGCCACATCTATATGCTTGGCTAGCTTGTGTGTAATCACAGCTCTAACCACCAAACCACGCTTCCTTCCCAAAGCCAGGAATAGAACCCAGGAATCCTGATTTCCAACAATGCATTTCTGTCTACCAAAAATACCACTATGATTATGAATGAATTATATTTAATTTAGTAAGCTGCTAACTTGAATGGGCATCTGATGTGGGTGTCTGGAATCCTATAAGGGCCAGGGGAAGAGTGCCTTTTACAACTCTTGTATTTCTGTTTTCACAAATGCCAGATGAGTGGTTCCTCAAAAATGTATGTGTGACATGGTGCAGAGGCCCTGCCCTGTCCCTGGTTATATAGGCTCCTCAAAGTGCTCCTAACAGCAACCGAACAGGAGGAGAGAAATGCCCAGTCTTCTGATCTCAGAGCTGTAGGCCTGGATAAGGAGCTTCAAGTTAGGGAACATTTTTGTGTTACATCTTGAGGTTTGTTATCTCTCTTTCTGTGGACACGCGATAAAGTCCTCCCTCGAAATGGGGCTATGATTGGCTGACCTTGTGTTTTCTTCTTGCTGAATTCCCTCCTCAGCTAACAGTATGTTATCAGCATCATGGTTAGAAAGCAAAAATAATGTCAATTTCTTGCTTTGCTGCTCTGTAGATGCAGTGGCTGTTGGAGCAGACCCCGTTTTGGCTGAGAGAAAAAAGCAGGGTAATTGCTGCTGCCAGCTATGTGAAAAGGCTGCCAAGAGAGCTGCAGAGTGTCTAGAGACTGGCCTCAACCAAGGATCCAAACACATTGAACTTTGGGGAAGTTCAGATCCAGACTGGAACTTTGCAGCTCATGCTCATCTCTGTATAATCCTCTTGATAGCCATTCCTTTTAAAGAACCCCCCCAGTCTGTTAATAAATTAGAGAATCCTGCATAGTAGCATGATTTGCTGCAGATTTGGATCAGGGTAACAAAATAAACATTCCCGCCACCTTTGTCTTAGTGATGTGAAAACCCATGAACCATTTTGCACCGCACGCAGAAATTTGCCCTCCCCTCCCCTTACAGTTGGGAATTCATGGAAGGGTGATAACTTACTTCAACTGGAACAGAAGCACTTACTGTCTAGCTTCCTTTTCATGTTAGAAGCCCGTGGTTTATTCCAAATGTAACCATGGTTAAAAATCCCTCTGCGCACATTTGCACTAATGTTAACAGCATACAGTTTAGGAGAAAATAATCCTGAATAACATGATAATAGATTTACAGTAGGATGACAAAACTCATTACCAAATACATTATACTGTCACAGGGAAGATTGGAATTGCAGAGGGTTCACTGACTACTAAAACAATGGCATTCTGATAATCTTTGAGAAATTACTTGGACCTGATTTAGAGCAGAAAAGTAAAAAAGCATATAGTGAAAAGCATGAAGAATGACATTCTGACCTTATTGAAATCAGTGGCAAAATTCCCAGTGATTTAACCCCTTGTCTATCTTTCATGCCTTACCCTGCTACAGGGGCCACATGCTTTCTTTCCCCAGATACATCCATACCTAACCTAAGCAAGTTCTCCAAAGTTAGAACACAGAGAGGTGAAATCACATTTTCCCCTTAGTGCAGAAGACTTTGAGCCAGCACAGAAAGGGAATCACAGAACCATGTGTCCCTGGCCGACCTCCACTTAGAGCCATTATCTCCAGTTCTTTCCTCTATCAGTATGGATCCATTTGCTCTGGTGCCTGCTCTCCATCTTCCCCTCCAAGAGGTGCTGCAGACAAAGAGAAGAGTTAATGCTAGTTCCATCAGCAGTTACACCAATGCAGGCATGGAGGAGTGCTAATGCTCATTCCATCAGCAGTGACACCAGTGCTGATTTTGCTGGAAAAAAGTATTCTCAGCAGAGTCAAGTATGCTGTGTCCAGCTGTTAGTCCCTGTCACTGAAATATCACCTCTAGTGTTTCAGAGCCCTGTGGATCCCATACTCAGGGTCTTCCACTGAGGCTGGAAGCAACAGGGATCATGATGAAGGAGATATGGTTTGCTTTTCCAAGATTCTGGGTTTTTTCTGAGCCACTTTGCTGGTTAGTGCCATTTACATTACATGGTTTGCAAAAACAGAAGAAAAATAATATACAGCTTGCCTGGGGTACCTCAGAGAGGACAGAAATTATTGAGACAACATTCCTTCAGGAGATTTCACATACTATCACTAGTGAAGGGGTTAACATGCCTTAAAGTTCTAACTAGTGGACACGTATATTACTTCCACTTAATATGCAGTATGCATAAGAACATAAGAATGGCCATACTGGGTCAGACCAATGATCCATCTAGCCCAGTATCCTGTCAGCTGACAGTGGCCAATGCCACATGCTTCAGAGGGAATGAATAGAACAAGTAATCACCAACTGATCCATCCCGTCAGTCATTCCCAGACTCTGGCAAACAGTAATCCCTGCCTATCCTGGCTAATAGCCATTGACGGACCTATCCTCCATGAACGCACCTAGTTCTTTTTTAACCCCATTATAGTCGTGGCCTTCACACTGTTCTCTGGCAAGGAGTTCCACAGGCTGACTGTACATTGTGTGAAGAAATACTTCTTTTTGTTTGTTTTAGACCTGCTGCCTAGTAATTTCATTAGGTGACCCCTAGCTCTTGTGTTATGAGAAGGAGTAAATAACACTTCCCTTTTTACTTTCTCCACACCAGTCATGATTGTATAGACCTCTATTTAACCCCCCTGCCCCCTTTATTCACCTTTTTTTCCAAGATGAAAAATCCTAGTTTTATTAATCTCTCCTTATGGAAGCTTTTCCATACCCCTAATCATTTTTGTTGCCCTTTTCTGTACCTTTTCCAATTCCAATGTATCTTTTTTGAGATGGGGCGATTAGATCCACATGCATTATTCAAGATGTGGGCAAACCATGTGTGATGTTCCTTTCTGCAATCTAGACTGGTGTATTGCTGTGTATCCCCAATCCTTCATTCTTGGAACTCATCTTGTATTTGCTCTGCTGTGTGAACCCCCCACTCCTGGGTCAGCCCACACACAGCGTACAACAAGTAAGCTGATCCTAACTCAGTGAATGAGTGCCTCTAGCCAGCCACTCATGTGATTATGTAATGGTATGACCCCAGTCACTACCCCCCTAGTCCCAGATGCAACCCTAGGAACTGCCGTCTTACAATGTTGAGTACTACACACTGCAATCTCATTAGTTCAGCAATTTATCAAAGAAATTGATATGCACCTGCCTTGTTACTTCAAAAGAAGTCTCTACACACCTTAAACCACATGTACTGTGTTAGATAAAACAAACAAACACATTTATTTAGTATAGAAAGTTTTTAAGTGATTATAAGTCAGAGGAAAGCAGGTCAGATTTGATCAAAAGTAAATAAAAGGTAAATTACACCTTAAACTAAGTTTAACACTTTCAGTCACCTTCTAACATGACATCCTTTGCATTAAACAGTAAACAATTACACTATAAAGGTGAACATGAATTATACACAGTCACACCATAAGGGTATAAATGGGGGTGCAGTATGTCACGCCAGGGATTTATAGAGGCAACATGATATTTTTTGTCTTATTATCCATCCCTTTCTAAGGATTCTCAACATTCTGTTAGCTTTTTTGACTGCTGCTGCACATTGAGTGGATGTTTTCAGAGAACTATTCACAATGACAGCAAGATCTCTTTGTTGAGTGGTAACAGCTAAATTAGACCTCATCATTTTATATGTATAGTTGGGATTATGTTTTTCAAAGTACATCACTTTGCATTTATCAACATTGAATTCCATCTGCCATTTTGTTGCACAGTAACCCAGTTTTTTGAGAACTCTTTGCAGTCTGCTTTGGACTTCATTATCTTGAGTACTTTTGTATCACTTGCAAATTTTGCCACCTCACTGTTTACCCCTTTTTTCCGATCATTTATGAATATGTTGAAGAGTACTGGTCCCAGTACAAACCCCTGGAGGACACCACTATTTACTCTCTCCATTCTGAAAATTGACCATTTATTCCTACCCTTTGTTTCCTATCTCTAACCAGATACTGATCCAGGAGAGGACCTTCACTCTTATCCCATGGCTGCTTACTTTGCTTAAGAACTTTTGGTGAGGGACCTTGTCAAAGGCTTTCTGAAAATCTAAGTACTCTGTATCCACTGGATCATGCTTGTCCACATGCTGCTTGACTCCCTCCAAAAATTCTCGTAAATTAGTGAGGCATGATTTCCCTTTACAAAAAACATGTTGACTCTTCCCCAACAAATTGTATTAATCTATATGTCTAATAATTCTGTTCTTTACTATAGTTTCAACAAGTTTGCTTAGTACTGAAGCTAAGCTTACTGGCCTGTAATTGCTGGGATCGCCTCTGGAGCCTTTTTTAAAAATTGGCATCACATTAGATATCCTCCAGTCATTTGGTACAGAAGCTGATTTAATGATAAGTTAGATACCACAATTAGTAGTTCTGCAATTTCACATTTGAATTCCTTCAGAACTCTTGGATGGATACAGTCTGGTCCTGGTGACTTATTACTGTTTAATTTATCAATTTATTCCAAAACATCCTCTAATGACACATCAGTTTGGGGTACTTCCTCAGATTTTCCACCTAAAAAGAATGGTTCAGGCTTGGGAATCTCCCTCACATCCTCAGCCATGAAGACTGATGCAAAGAATTCATTTAGTTTCTCCTCAATAACCTTATCTTCCTTAACTTCTCCTTTAGCATCTCAATCATCCAGTGGCCTCATTGGTTGTTTTTCAGGCTTCCTGCTTCTAATGTACTTAATTTTTTTTTTACTGTTACTTTTTGAGTCTTTGGCTAGGTGTTCTTAAATTTTTTTTTATTTTTTTTTTTTTGGTCTTCCTAATTATATTTTTACACTTCACTTGCCAGAGTTTATTCTCCTTTCTGTTATCCTCAATAAGATTTAACTTCCACTTTTTAAAGGATGCTTCTTTTACTTTGTTGTTTAGCAATGGTGGCACTTTTTTAGTCCTCTTACTATGTTTTTTAATTTGGGGTGTACATTTATATTGAGCCTCTATTATGGAGTCTTTAAAAAGTTTCCATGTAGCTTGCAGGGATTTCACTTTTGGCACTGTATGTTTTAATTTCTGTTTAGCTAATTTCCTCATTTTTTGTGTAGTTCTCCTTTCTGAAATTAAATGCTAGTATGGTGGGTTGCTTTGGTGTTCCCCCCCACCCTGATGATGTTAAATTTTATTATGTTATCGTTACTATTACCAAGCAGTTCAGTTATATTCACCTCTTGGACCATTCCCTGTGCTGCACTTAAGGCTAAATCAAGAATTGCCTCTCATCTGGAGGGTTAGAGGACTAGCTGCTCCAAGAAGCAGTCATTTAAAGTGTCAAAAAACTTTATCTCTGCATCCCATCCTGAGGTGGCATGTACCCAGTCAATATGGGGATAATTGAAATACCCCCATTATTACTGAATTTTTTATTCTTATAGCTTCTCTAATCTCCCTGAGCGTTTCACAGTCACTATCACCATACTGGTCAGGTGCTCAGTAGTATATCTCTACTGCTATATTCTTATTATTCAAGCATGGAATTACTATCCATAGAGATTCTATGGCACAGTTTGGTCCATTTAAGATTTTTATTTCATTTGACTTTATGCTTTCTTTCACATATAGTGCCACTCCCCCAGTATTCTGTCCTAGTATTCTATTCTGTCCTTCTGATATATTTTGTACCCTGGTATTAATGTGCCCTATTGATTATCCTCATTCCACCAAGTTTCTATGATAAGTATTAGTGAGTATGCAAACTGCTGAGACATTAGGATTGATGATCACATTGCTTTTTTGTTTGTTTGTTTGTTTAACCCATAAAAAAGACCATAAATGGTGTAAAACCTGTTTCTAGTGAGCACTAGAAATGGAGATTCTCCTTTATCTGAAGTGGCTGTAGCCATGAGAATTTTAATCCTAAATCCTTTCACTGAGGTTGAATGTGTGTGGTTTAGCTAATGACCATGATATTTGCATTTAGGTACTGCATCCACAGATTCAGTGCAACCAAACCTAGTATCTGTTACTCATAAACATGGCTATTGCTATAGCAATGAGGCAGAGCCACAGTTCTGCATCCAAATACCTAGAACTTTAGGAATATCTGGAGGTGATTTTGAACTTTGCTACTCAGGCCACCTATGATTCTGAAGTATAACAGTAGGCTCCAAGGGCTTTGAATGTTTTCTTTTTATTTAACAGTCCTATTGTCTTGATACATTGTTCTATATATTTCCGATTACATTGTAAATGCTTCTGAGTGATTACAAAATGGATCATCTGGATGAGGTTTTACTTGACAGTAAAAATAGTTTTATTATTACACACTATCTAGTTTGGGTATAGAGCAAAATTGAAACAGACTGTAGGAGAAGGGTCCAGAAAAATGAAGGCAGTTATAAAAGCTAGATGTTTATACAAGATCCAAATGAAGGGCTGAATTGAAATATCAGTGACCTGTATCATCGTTAACTACTTGCTCTGTCAAGTTTTTGTCACATTAATAATGTTACAGGGACTCCTTTATTCTATATTTGTAAATTGCAATGCAAAATGGGACCCTGAACATACTAAAATAATAAAGGCATCCTCATTATTGCTAAGAGATCATTAGAAATGTCGTAAAGATTCAAAAAACAAACATGTAGCATCTAAATCATTAGTTGAGTGAGTTTTGACAATTGGCCTCCCTATCTAGGAACAGAAGGAAGATGGTCAATGGCAGCAAAGTTGTGAGCCCATTTCTTTGATCAATGCTCACATTTAGAATGATATTTGGAGTAGATTTCATAGCTGGATGCCCATAGCCTCCTCTTCTTGCAGAAAAGTATAACCAGTGACCCTCATTGATATCATATAGATTGATATAGTTGTCACTCAACATATCTCTTTATTTCCTCTAGTGAATCTGATTGCTATTTTAAAAGCTAGTCTGCTGCACACTTAATTAGAATGTATTGATGTTTTATGGAATCATGTCTCAGTTCCAGTTTATATGGGGATGATTATCTTCCACCTTCTCTTGCTGTGCACAGATCTGATGAATAAGAGACTGTAATTTTTTTTTCTGGTAAAACCAGGTATTTTTCAATGGTTACATGCCACGTGTGTGTGTGAGTGAGAGAGAGAGAGAGAGAGAGAGAGATCTATATCTTTGTGAAACACTATATTGATGTTTATAATAGTAACAGGAACCACACATCAATGAGGGGAGGAAAAGACCATTAACAGTGGAAGAGCAGATATGGTATTGGAGCCTAAAAGCTCCACCTCTCTAGCACGGGATTCCATGTGCAGCAGGCTGAATTCAGCTGAATAACACGGAGTTCCAGGTAGAATTTTAAGGCTCCTGGAACATTTGTTAAAGTGGATTGAAGTGGGATGAGGGGAAGCTCTCATCCCCAACAGTCGAGAAAAAAGGGGAAGCTATGGGGGAATGCTGCTCCTCTGAGCCAGGGAAAAGAGGAGGAAACCTCTCTCTCCTTCCTCTGCACTTCAGCTACTGTTCACAGGGTTCCCCTGGTACAGTCCTGAAGTACATAAGAGGTTTGTGAGCCTCTCCAATTATATTTTGAGTTTGCAGAACTTGTGTGAATTCATTGACCTTTCTGCCATGTTTTTACTAAGAGAGAGGAAGGATGGAAGGAAAGAAGGAAAAAAGCTGCCAACCCAGATTTCTTCTACCTAAAAGAATGTCTGTGCTAAGAAGACCACCTCCACTCTCTCACAAGCTTAATGGAGAGCCCAGACATCCCAAATGAAGGGCCATTAGCACTTTTCAGCATAATACAACTTTCTATACATTTTTGAACCATCATATAGAATTTAATTGAAATGAGTGCTTTTTATAACATTTTAAACCTTTTCAAGAGTTGCCATTCTCTATTAAACTCTACCAGTTCTATGGTATTATTAAATTCTATAGCTTTTTCCTTACGAGAATTGGGTACCTGATATGCTGATTGTGTTGCTCAGCAATCTTTCAGTTCTATACCTCCTGATTGTACAGGGATTTTTCAATCCATCAGCCAGTACCCATTGATGTGAGTGTGCATTTCCTTATTTTATACGCAGGTTTCCACCTCTTTTCTGAAAATCTGACCCAGCAAGTCTAGCAGGTAGAATAAGCTGAATTCACAATATTGATCTTAACACTTGGAGATTTGTATGCATGTTTCTCATTCTAATAGTTATAAAATTATATTGACTGTGTAAATACAATCAAATTCTCTTAACTCATCAAGTGTCACATACTTAGGAAACCAACTCCACAAGGGCATAAAAACCTCCTTCTTTCCATGGTCCTGTGTGTTTTGTGGGGCTATTTTAGCACTGTGCAAATAGTTACACCCAGTTTTCATTAAAAGTTAATAAACCCACTTAGAGGTTAATGTAAGGATGTAGAATTTTTGAGAATGAGAAGAAAAAGTACTGTGATTTCCACTAGTATTTAACTTTTTTATCATTCTGTGGAAAACTGAAACTACTAGTTTACTACCATAGTCATTTTTGGAAGTGTTTAGTTTATTTGTACCTTAAAATTATAAAGTGATTCCTGCAGAGATGCATTTTTTAATATTTCTAGTAGAAATGATGCAAACATTAACATGTATCTAGGACATTCAACATTAAAACACTTGTGCTCCAAATCATTGTAATAAAAGTTGAGAACCATAAATATGTCCATGCTTTACAGGACAATGACGCGTATTACTGTCCACCAACTTTAAGAAACTATAATTGAGAGGTGTTGTTATTTGTAAATTCATGTAAATATTTTCACATAAATACTGTATGTGAGAATAAATAATCCTTTGCCTAAATGTTCATTGCTGATAGTCTGAAGTAGTTCAGCAAACTTCAGGTCTCTATCTCTGGGCGTTGAAGAGAGGCAAGAATTTTACAATTTATGAAGCCCCTACCCATTGCTGTGTTAGGTCCTAACAGACAAGAAGGTCAGTCTTCAATGTTAACTGGAATTCAAGATGCAATGAAAAGGAGCATAAATGAAAAAGGGTCATTATTAAAGGCCTATTTCTCTCATGCACTGTAGATAGAAGCTTTCTTTTGAGGCATTAGGTTCTGGAGCCTGCCACTCTGACTCCAAATCACACTTTGTTCCCTCATTTCCTCTGTGAAGGAAAAGTAACCTGCACCAACTCTATCCCTGGCAAAGATAGCTTCCCCTGCTATGTCACCTTAGCTCTCCTGCCTGATATATTTGAGTTGGCAGCAGGAAGGGGGGGGCAGCCCCAAAATGTTTCAACATTATGCAGGTCATTGTGGGGTAGTGTGGATGTCACACACAAATGCCAGCCCTGCATGACTCAGTAATAAGAATAAGAACTCTATCACTGGCAACCCAGTGGCATTAGTAAACTGAATTAGTTCATTCACTGTGGTGAATGGTGTGAACAGACATTACTTTTCTTTTGAAAATTAGAAATGGTTCATTACAGAAACACATTTAAGAGTGAACCATAGGCTGTAACTATGGACTGTAGATGGGGATGTGTTTGGTTGCATTCTGTTCACACATTCCAACACTAAATTAACTTTTCAGTATTTGTAAGGTGGGACTTGTGCAATTAAGCTTCTTCTTTATTATTTATACTTCAGCAGGCACTCAAAACTGAGACTATAGTCTGCTGGTAATCATCATCACTTATCATTGATATTGTAGTTGAGTGCAGGAGTCTCGGCTGAGTTTGGGTCCTATTGTACAAGGCACTGTGCAAATGTACAGGAAGAATAATATTTGTCCTAAGGAGACTGCAGTCTAAATACTCAAGACAGTCAAAGGGGTAGCAGAAGGGATCATTATTATCTCCATTTTATAGCTAGGGATCTCAAGTGCAGACTGTATAAGAGTCTGATCCAAAGTCCATTGAAGTCAATGGAAAAACTCCTATTGGCTTAAGCAGAGTTTGGATTGGGCCCAAAGTGACTTGTCCCTCACACAGGAAGACTATGGCAGAGCCTAGCAATTGAACCCAGATCTGAGTCCCAGTGCAGTCCCCTGCTCACACACTAACTAACCTTCCTTAGCTATTTCTATGCTGTGAGCTAGGAGTGTGACTGTCATTGAGCTAGCACAGGTATAAATAGCAGTGTAGACACGGTGGCACTGGTAGCAGCCACGGAGGCATGGTTGATCTGTACTGAGTACAAACCTGCCTGAAACCATACCTGTGCGCCTGCATTTACCTGCTATTTGTACTCATGCCAGTTGATGAGAGCTAGCATGGGTGTGTGTACGTGAGCAGGGGAATCAAATCCCTAGCTCATAGCATAGATGTAGCCTTTGGGAGTGCTTGCAAATGTCCTTTGGATGTCAGTAACAAGGCACTTAGATGCCATGGTGATCAGCATGGCATAAGAACCTGAACAGAATAAAAAACATCAGCAAAACCTAGAGGTTCTGTGCTAGCCAGTACAGCATAAACTACCACAAACCAAAAGTTACATATGGATAGTCCAAACTATGCTAAAGTTCTTTCAGGTTCACTGGAAGTTTAGATATAAATTATGCTGTTATATAAGTTGCTGTGTGGAAGCCAAAACATCATATGCAGTTTGGGACTGCATACTTCACAGGCCTCACACAATGAAGCAAGGAGGTGATTTCACTGGGACTAAACCTGGTAGTAAGTACTACATTCAGTAGCAAGCGTTTGCAGGATCAGGCCCTAAGGTATTTAATATTCATTTATGTTGAACTCATTCCAAAATCAGTCACTTTCAAAAGACTATTCTTGCCATATATTTTGAGTATCTTTGCCAAAGGGAATTGGTTCTTCGCTCTAGTGGATAAATACTGCGTGAAAGAAAACAACTGTTCCTCTTATTTATTCAGGGTGAGATGTTAGGCATGTTGCCTCATCTACACTTAATGCCTCCCACTTCATCATATACTAGTGATGGGTCATACTTGCAGCCAACTGTATAATCAGAGATGAGCTGTGTTTATATAATTAAGTGGTTTGGAAAGTTAGATGAAGAAATATATAGCTGGCCCTCTGGCAGAATTTGTAAAGGTCAATATTAAACTGGAAATGTCTTTAAACCATAAATTCACTAATAGCGGGATAAATATGAACATGTTGTACTAATTTTTTTTTTTAATAAACAACTCCCTTATGGGACTATTCCATCATATCTGACATGAGTCTCAATTATGCTGCTCATTGATTTTATTACACTTTAATGATAAGTAAATAAGAGATGCAATATTCTAATAAAGGTCATTGAAACTGGCCCCTTTAGTGTTTCATATGCTGCTTGTAAAAGGTGCAGTTAATCACACTTTAGAAATGGCAAATACTCTCCCAGTTCTATAGGTATTAGCCAAAAAGCAAGGAGGCTTTCTGGTTATACTTCACCTCTCCAATACAAAGCCTGAATAATTGGGCACCTACGGAAGATGTCCATACTCCTTAGAGACTTACACAGAAAAATAAGATTGAATCATCAAACTGGTACAGACCAATACTCCTTCTAGTTCAGTGGCCTGTCCTGAGATGTGCCAGATGCTCTGAAAGGAAGTGAAACTCAACCTACCCTATCCCATAAATTATCCAATTATTATACTATGGGGTGAACCAAGCTGGGGATCAGCTCATATCCTGAAACAAGAGGACTGATATTCCCTCATAACTTTATCCTGGCTAGTGTTACTAGAGGTGCTGTTTCTATTCACATTTAAGTCTAATGATTAAATAAAAAAGCACAAAGGATCAGATTACTGTACTTTTACTCACTTTGAGTAGTACTTTTACCCATAAATATTGACTTCAGTGGGGTGACTTTTGGTATAAGGTACTCTTCAATTTGAGTAAAGTTATCACAGTCTGACTCCAATACATTTGACCAATAAAATTATGTGGCAGAAAGTTTTACACTTTATTGATGTATATTGTGTAAAACAGTATCTTTTTATCCACTTAAAATTTGCTGTGTTTTCAGTTTGAGAGTCCTCTTCTTGTGGTATTATATACAAGAGAGTAAGTGAAAGCTCCTTATTGTCTTCTTCATGGAAATTGTTTTGGGCAAAAGACTTTTTGGATCAAATTTACCAGATTTCTTCTTAGTCTAAAGATGATTCTATTGTGGAAAGTTTGGTTCTGAACTTTAAAACTCTGAACTTTGGACTGAAATCAAACAAAAATGGCCAAGCAGAACTATTTAACTGAGCATGAAAAAAATGTACTGTTTTGCATGATATTTTTCTTGCATAACAAAAGTTTTCTTTTAATTCAAACTTACGATAGAGTTAAGTTAGTTCTTGATGATGACAAGTGCCTTTAACATATTGGAAGTCATCTGGCTTAGAAATAATAAAGCAATATGTGTTTGAAAATCACATACTACAAAAGCAGCTGTGTTTATTTAAATGATTACTTATTAAAATAAACATAATGTGGTTATTTGTATTATTTGTATATGTGATACCATGTACATATGAAAATATTCAGACAAATGCACTCAGTGTGTTTATTTAAATTTCACATCAGAGATACAAATGAAACGTGCGATGAAGCACCGTTCTTGTCTTTTATTCTTCTTTTTTTTTTTTGGTAAACTAATTGTAATTCTAAATTGATGCAATAGTATGAATGTGATTTTAAACATACATAACGCCAAGGACTTAATCCTCACTATGAACAAGTCCCTTGATACATTTGAAGACTCTTGGTTTAGAAATAACAATGTTATGAACGTTTCCATTCAGATGTGTATTGATTTAAATCTGATGTGGCATGGACATTCAAACACACTCCATACATTATTCAAATCTTAACATAAAGATGCAGACACATAGGCCAGATGCTCAGCTGGTGTATATCAGGGTTGCTCCTCCAAAGGCAAGGAAGTGACATAATTTACATTGGCTGAAGTAGCTGGTCCATTTATTTGAACAGGTAAGTGATAGTTCTTCATTCTTTTCTCATAGAATATAATTTGGAAAACTACATTATTGTAGCCTAGGGTTAAATTTTTAAATGCACAAAAGTGATGTAATTCAAAGTTATGGCAATATACTACATGGCTTGATTACCTTAAGAATAATCTAATATCATGAAAGAATAACTCAGACAATACAAGGCTTACTTTTATTGTTACCTTAGTAATGGCTTTGAACACTGGGTACATTGCAAT
Organism: Emydura macquarii macquarii; assembly: GCF_026122565.2. NCBI lineage: Eukaryota > Metazoa > Chordata > Testudines > Chelidae > Emydura > Emydura macquarii. The sequence continues at coordinate 11,382,493 of NW_027130520.1, read as the reverse complement.
CAATAGAAGTCAAAAGTAAAGAGAGTTTCTATAGCCAAACCTCTCCCAAAACAGGAGTTTGGCTATAGTTAGAGTTACCGATTGACTTGGCTGGTTCTTTTTCTGAAATCCTAGAACTCAAAACCACAAACACTTAGGTAATATTTCATAATCAACCATTCCCTTCTAGTACTATGTACACTATATATACCAACAGACCTTTCTGAGAATCTAATTTGCATAGTAGTCCATTCATGATTTAGCTCCAGCAATAATAAATACATTGGAGTATAGTTAGTGTGCATTTCCTTCTTGCATCTTAAACCGGGGCCTGATCATCTCCTGGGGATCTGTGCCAAATGCTTTCTTCCTCACATAGACCTTTCCCTGCTTCATCTGTATCACTATCACCCCTTCCATGGACCCCCCAGTCAAGGGAGGGGGGGGAATATAGAGAGGGACAATGAACTAATTGTTTTCTGTGATCATACTTGCTAACCCCACAGATTTCCCTGTGGATACATCAGAAGGAGTCAGTGATGGTGCTTGAAGGATCATTAACTGTCTTTATGTGTCCTCCATTGAATACCTGCAGTGGTATGGAATCAATAGCAGGATAGCTTCTAATCTCTGGATCAAACTGGTCCCTTCCATCTGGATCTGCAGAACTGGATGGCCTCATTGACATTGAACTCCAAACCTCTTATTCTTGAGGGGTACGTTGCAAAGAAGTGCATTGGAAACCTCATGGCATTTTCCTGTCTTTGGCACATGATAACCATCATCCATGCCTTTCTGATATACGTGACCAAGGTTCCATTTCTCAGTTTAAACTCCTTCCCCAACTCTTACAGTTCTACAAAAGATTTGAATTCTTCAGCCCATGAAATTCTTTAAGGCTCTATATTTTACCTTTCATGTTCTTCAATCTCACTTTTGAGGTGAGTCAGTTAATAATAATAATAAGAAATAATAATAATTAATAATGAACAATTATATAGTGCTTTTAATACTTGCATCCCAAAGCACATCACCAGTGTGGGAAAGGTATCATTATTCCCATTTTTCAGATGGACAAACTGAGACACAGAAAGGTGAATGCCATGGTGCAGTATTACTAATACACCTTCAGATAAGCAGGGTAGTGATTGTAAGCTTATTATTAATGCATGTTCATCATTATACTCTCTGAACTTCTGTGTGCTTCCTTGTTAGTGGCAGCAATCTGTTGTTATATTAACGTGCATTCTCTTACTGAGATTTAACATCATCTGGATACCAATATAATTAATATGAGTAAACTACAGTATATACTCCCTTGATCAAAGCAAGAGAAAAATCTCTCATTTTTTTTATAAATCATCTGTCAGAAGTCACGATCATTTACTTATGTCCGAAGTTACTGTTTCCATTTTAATATTCCTATTAGTATTTGGGTGGTTTCTATGAAGAGTATTCAATAAATATTATTCAGTAACAGTTAGATAGTCTTAAAGTATAATCCTCTGGAATGTTTATTAAACAGTAATGCTGAACTTCCTGACAGTTTTATTTCTGAGAATGCTACAACCTTTTTAAGCATCTCACTGAGTAATCCCACATTGCTGAAAATTCCTATAACAATTTAGTGAGTAGTACTGAAAGCAGATGCAGCTGAATTAATAGAAAGAGTAACCATTTTGTATATAAAGAGATATACCAGGAGAGAAGGGTATAGCAAAAAAAGCTGCATTTATTTTTTAAGGCACAAGGCAATTTAAATAAAGAGTGTAAAGTAGTTGTGTGTAAACAAGGAAATATTAGAGAAATAAAGAATGCATAAAGTATCTTGATCTGCTAAAATGATGTTTCATTCATGCATTATTTATGTACTTTGACCTTAATGGAGAATCCCTATGGAAAATTATGTTAAGTTAAATGTATGATTTAGTAGTTCTTGAAGAGTATTAAACCCCAAATGGTTGATGTTTGTTTACTTTTCTGAATGGGATTTTGTGTGTCACTTGCTTGCTATAAATCAGATCAGATGGTCTTTTGTGTAAGCATCCTTTAATCATTTGCTAATAGCTGCTATTCCTTTTAGTCAGTAAATGGTCCAATCCAAAGTACCTTAAAACAATGAAAAGACTCAAAACAACTTCAGTGTACATTGGATCAGGCCCATAGTGTTTGATCGTGAATACATCTAGTTAATTCTGGTTTCCTGTAATAAAAATAATGGGTGAAATCCTGACCCTTTTGAAGTCAATAGTTTTGCCATTGATTTCAATGGAACCAGGATCGTACCCAATAAATCTAATCAGCAAGCTAAAAGAAATGGGAGAAAGTAGAAAGGGAATTAATTTAAGGAAACTTTCAGGGCCAAGCTGATTAATTTTATGACCAAATTACTGTAATCCTAGTCCCTCCTTTCCCAATGTCAGCAAATAGTTCCTGACAATCAAGGTCTGAGATATGTTCAAACGATATGTGAGATATGTTGTGGTAGTATCCCTTTATAACCTGTACTGTAACGTCCCTGCTTTAGAGCACATCATCTGAGAATCCTCCCTTTCAGTCAGGAAGTGGAGGCAGAGAAGAAATTTGAACATCCTATTTAGGGGCCCCATGTTTAGAATGTGGAGAAGATCCATCCTGTACCTTATTCCAGTGACACTTTCATGTGGAGTATTTATAACCATTCTGTCAGGGGACAGATTGGATAGAAGTAAAAGTACTAGTTAAAGAAAGCCAAACATGAGCAAGGGATTGGCTAAAGTACAATGTGCTGCATAAGATGTACCTTCAAATGTTTCTGAACATAAAGCACTGTGTAAAATCATCACGGCCAAGTAAAATCTCCCTTTGACTAGCCCAAAATCTTTAGCCTTTACAGTGTCCTAGTTGTGAAGAGAATAAACTCACACTGGTAATGGCTACCTGGAGCTTTCCACTGCGCACACACATACACGCACAAATTCTGCCTTGTTTGTTAATCACTTTTGTTTTATTACTTATCAGATTATTCAGTGGTAAAACCATAAATATTTTGACCATTACACTCAAACGCTGTATAGATACCCAAATCAAAGGGGCAACTTGGCAGCTCAGGCAAACATTTTTGTGGTCTGGGATTATGAGACATCTACTTTATAACTCTGTCATGCTGAGTGATCAGCATTTTTCCAGGCTGAAAAATCAGATCTTAATCATTTTTACTCATAAAATATTTAACCTCGAGGTAGCAGTCTTTTTTCTGTAAACATGTTAAGATCAGTAGGAGATATATGTGGACAATCAAATTTGTTACAAATCTTTTCTGAGCTCAGTTGATGTAGCTCATCAGAATGTGTTTAACGGTTATCCATCTCCACAGGAATGTTTATAGATAAGATGAAAGCTGCCCTTCTTATTAATCACACATTGTATATTTGACTTCTGCTCCCTTCCTCAGTCTCTAAATCAACTACATCTGGTTCTTACTGCTTAGCTGTGCAGCTTACCTTTCACAGTGAAACATGCTCACTGCTATGAATTTGATTAAAAAACGAATTACTGAGTCAAATGGTTGTGACTAAGTTTTGGTAATCAGCTAACCATAAATATGATCACTTATCGCAAGAAAGCACTGATGGATGTAAAGGAAATCTCAGTGGGTGTCATTTGTCACAGCTCCATTGATTTTAATAGAGATCTATGTATACAGCCAAAGATCTGGGCCAGTGCATCTCCCTGTTAATATTGTATATAAGACATTAAACAAGATGTTAGTACTATGTTTGTGTAAGTCAGAAACAAAGTCAGCATTTTTTAGTATGGCACTGTCTTTGTTGCATATTATGGCAGGGCCAGGGGCTAAGCAGTTAGAGAAAACAATCCAGGACTGACTAAAAAGAACAAACCAAACCAAACCAATCTCTCTGGGGTTTCCAGTTTATTTAGAAGGTCCGTGTTCAAACAGATAACACAGGCAGCAACAATTCTGGCTTCATCCCGTTCATTCAGTTGAACAGGCTGTAAACTGCACACAAACAATATCAAAGCAACACTGACAGACAATAACAATGAAGTGGCTCGTGTCTTCAAAGAACCCTCTTCTGATTTCTGATTTCTAACAATCTCCATCTTTCTCTCTCCTTTTTAAGATTCTTAGCCTGGTGACAGTCAGCTGCTTTCCCCACTAAGACTTTGAAATCCCCTGCTGGGATTTAACCCAATAAAACCACATGGCTGCCTGGCCTAGCCAGGCACTCTCCTAGGGGCCTGGGAAACAGAAGGATCCCTTCCAGGAGATTTTGAGCAACATATACATTGTTATATGTGTACAATGCTTGATTTTCTCCTGTAGTGAGCTCTGTTCAGGGTAGGGGCCATTTTGGAGCCAGTCACAGCCCTTGCCTCTCCACCAAGGCTGCTCCAGCATTACTATAGTTGAGTGCAGTTTAAGGACTGCTCTCTCTCATTCCAGTTAGGGCACCTGAGGGACGCAAAAACAGCTGAGAATTGGGAGACCAGAACTGCACACTGCCCTGCCCTCCACATGCCCCAGCATGCCCCTTTCCCCTATAATAGGCCCCCTATGGTGGGATTAGGGGGGGAAAGGCAGTTGTCATACAAACCATCCCCACCAGTTTTACACCAAGAGCTCTCTGATGCTGGGGAAATTCTCAGCTAGGACCTGGCCCAGATTTCTGTGGTTTCTTCTGCTTGAGTGACACAAAGGGGCTCAAAGAGGAGGAGACAACCATGTCCCTTCTCCCATGCATAGGTCAGAAACTTGCAGGGTTTTAAAGTCACCATGTACTGTCATTTAGATCCACTTAGATGTTGTTGCATACCTATATAATTACAAGGGATTCTACAGCTGTTAATACTCTCAGACTGTTGTTTGTAACAATAATTCTTTTGAAACAGCTCATAAAATCATTAGACTGGTCACATGTAAATGTAACATTCCTATGTACTTTATGGAGCTCTTATTAATATTAATCTCTTATTGACTTCAGCAATTGCCAGTCTTCAGTCAATGTGGAGTTAATTATCTCAGCATGTATTTATTTAACAAAACAACTCTCTGTCTCGTAAAGTCTAAAATAAATCCATTTTTACTTGGGAAGCTTTGAGTGACAGAGTTCATTTGAAGCTATATCAAAGTAATCCACAAGGCCCCCTACTACTCTGATCACTATTGACTCCAATGTCTTATATCTCCATCCTCTGCTCTTTGAAGTTCCTCTTTAAAACACGCTCCTGCCCTGAACCCCCTAAGCCCTAGTCTTTCCGTCAAAGATGTGTTAACAAAACAGATGCATGCACACATTTTAACAAACATGGAGCTAACCAAACACATGCTGGATGACACTGCTCAGTTTCTTTTGATGGCACCCTACTCTTCCCATTCTGTTTCTGTACATTATCTATTTAGATTGTGAACTTTTCAGGACAGGGATTATGCTGTAAAGAGTTTCACATATTTTTGGCACTATGTAAATGATAATAATATTATTACATGTTATATAATAAGAAGAGCTTGTGATAGCATCAATAGCCATTGGGGCAATATGTGGACTATTAAAAAAAAAAAAAAAAAGCTTAGAAAAAGGTAGGATCTTATTCACACCATCTGATTTTTGCATATAAATTAACATGTTCTTTGTTGAATCAGCTGCTCTGCAAGTTCAGTGTGTGATTGTTCATAAGGCAAATTGCAACAAACTCCTGTTTCCGTAAAGGCACGATTGAATCCTCAAGAACCACTCTAATGAGATGATTTGATGGGCTCAACATTGGGGTACCTGGGTGGAGTTTAGGGTCGGTGATATGGAGGAGATCAGACTAGATGATCGGGTCTTCCTTTCAAGCCTTGAACACTATGACTAATGGTCCTACTGTGCTATAGACTTTATCTTTCACTGACTTCAGAAGAAATGCCATGCACAGAATGATGGGGAGGAATGGCCTCAGTGAAGAAGCTGAAACTTCTTCTTACAGTAGAATTCCTAGCTAATCATTGCTCTGTCATTACCAGTGTGCACAACTGGTACCTTTTCCTTAAAATGCCCTTTTCATTACCTTTTCTCTTTCACAGCTCGAGAACTACATTGTGGAAAACATGAAGTCGGAGATGGCCCAGATACAGCAGAATGCGGTTCAGAACCATACAGCCACCATGCTTGAGATAGGAACCAGTCTTCTAAGTCAGACGGCAGAGCAGACGAGAAAACTCACAGATGTTGAAACCCAGGTCTGTCCCGAGGGCCATATTCTACAAGCATTTACTGCAGAGAACCTTCCCCATCACCTCCTTTTACCACATCATCACACAGTGGATTTCAACACTATGCTCCAAGAAACATATACACTCTTTGTTTATTGGTAACAACAGCAATGATGACTGATTCTCGTTATGTATTTTTCTTTAGACTTAATGAGGGGTGGTTGGTATATTTAGCTTTGTATGTGTTTGTCAGGCTGGACTGACCAAAAAACTAACCAGCATTTGACTTCAAATAAACAGTCCAACTACCAACTGTGAATGATACACGTGTCAAGCTAAATAAATAGTTTTAGGTTAAAATAGCTCCTTTGATCTACATTATTACTTGCCACTTTATTTTGAGAAATTTTATTTATTTTCTCTGAAATGTTTCCAACCATTTGAGAAGTATTGTACATGTGGAGTTTTTACAGGTCCAAGAGAGAGGGACAAACATTCATTCATTTTTCAAGCACTGTGCTGCTATACCATTTGCTATTCTACAAAGTTTTACAATGTGGCATGAATATAAGATCATTTTAAAGCATAGTTTCTCAACCTGTGGTACGCGTACCCCTGGGGGTACGTGAGACACAGGTAGGGGGTACGCGGTGAAAAACCCCGTGAATGGAGGCAGGCAGCAGCCGCCTGCTTCCCTCCCAGTCCCAGCTCCCAGAGTGGAAAATAGAGTGTTGGGGTACTTATTAAAACGTTCAGAAATTAGGGGGTACTTGCTACTTAAAAGGTTGAGAAACACTATTTTAAAGGACACAGCTTACAAAGGCTTCCCCCTATAGTACTGAGCGTTAATAACTTTAAAAACTTTAATTAACAACTGAGCAATAAAACTAGTGGGCAAATGTGCTGTTCTTAAAACCTGTAATTTATGCAGAATACTGTATCAGCTGAGGTCTAATGTTTATCATATGGCAGCATATACTATTTCTTGTCTTTTGACTTTTCTATCACTTTACAGTTCACATTAGACTAATTTTTCCTTCTCCAGGACTTCTCTGGGCTGTTTCTAGTGGGTGGTATCTTTAACAGTTGCAATGCATTCAAACTGTTTATTTAAAACAAATGTATTCATGTGTTGTATTTATTTGGTTTGTTGTAGCAAACTGTTTGAGATAGATCATACTGTTTGCACTCAAGTCCTGACCCAAGTTTACAATATCATTCCCAAATTATTACATAATCACTTTACAGTATAAAGAAGAACAATAGCAATTACCAAAGAGGGGACACTTAATTTACTCTAGCTAAAGATGATATGCACATGGTGATGACAAAATTGTCTTACTCAAACTCTCAGCTGCTTATTTTTTTCATACATTGGTTAATAAAAGTTGCCAGCTCAAATGACCTTAGTTTTTATGTGATGGAGTATTGGTTCATGAAAATGTTGGAGCACATCTGTTCTATTGCACCATTGCACATAGTATTTTAGTATCTAATTGCAACAATACAAATCTAGATGTTGACTTTGGACTACGTGCCCTTGTAGAGGAACAATGGGGTGTAGAAACCTTTCTTTGTGCCTCTGCATGAGCAACCTAGACTTTGGGTCTTCCCAGGGGTCAGTGGGTGCTGTGTGCCCATTTACTCCTTCTTGACGCAGATGGGTGGGGAAGGGGAGGGAATGGTGGAGCCTTGGCTCTGCCCCACTTAGAATAATAGAATAATTAGAACAGAGCTAGAAGAGAGCTTGAGAGGCCATGAAGTCCAGCCCCCTGCTCTGAGGACCAAGGACCAAGTAAACATAGCCCAACCCTGACTGATGTTTGCCCAATCTATTCTTAAAAACCTACAATGATGGGGATTCCACATGATCCCTTAGAAGCCTGTTCCAGAGCTTAACTACTCTTATAGTTAGAAAGTTTTTCCTAATATCCAACCTAAAACTCCCTTGCTGCTGATTAAGCCCATTGCTTCTTTTCCTACCTTCATTTCTCCATGGCATGCCTCCCAAGTAAGGTAGAAAAGGAATCTCAAGACATGTCTACACTGCCATGGCAGCAGACATCAATGCATGCGGCATCAAGGCAACATTGACGGGAGAGCATTTCCCGTCAATGTAGTGTCGTGAATACATTGCGCTGCATAGACAGAAGTATGTCAACATGAGATACGCTTGTTACAGTGTAGGCCAGGCCTCAGAGAGAGGGTCTCAACATTTTCAAATGAATTGAGGTATTATTAGACTGAGTCTTGTGCTTTGTGCTGTCTCATGTAAGGTAGATTCCTTTTAGTCATGTATGGGGAAACATAATCACATGATGATATTGACCATTATCTGTCTAAAAATCTTTTTATAGTGTGCTTTTAAATAGACACAGCAGTCATTTCATTGCATTTCAGCAGTGGTCTTCCCTCTATCATATGTACTCTTGTAGATAACATGCGTTAGAATCTCGTGGGATGGAAGTTCCTACATCAATTAAGAAATTATTACATTATTATTGTCATTCTTTTTTAATATTCCCTTCATTTTTGAGCTGCAAACTTATACTTGAGTTGAGAATCTGTTACTTTCCATGTGAAAATAATTTTGCCATTTCAGTGATACCCATTAGTGCTTGGACCTGTAAATTGGTCCATGAGAGTGGATCCTTGACCCTTCACAGAGACCCAGTGAAGTGAAAGACAACTGCAGGGAACAACTTGTAGGATCAAGCTCTCACAATCTGTGTAACGGTGCAATGGTGTTGACGTAAGCAGATACTGAGTGCATGCCAACATTGCAAAAGAGAAACCTTGAGAGAATGCTGTCATAGAAGCTCTGGTTACAAAACATCAGACGCACCAGTTTGGCATGTATTCAAATCCTATCCAAGTACTCTGATGCTCTTATTATCTAGTCATGCTTTGTATACATTTAGTTTCCCACTTTTAATGGCATCATAATATTCTGCAACAAATATGGGGCCAGAGCTTCAGCTGGTGTATACAAACATAACTCCATTGACTTTGATTTACACTAGGTGAAGATCTGGCCCCAGGTTTAAAAAATATTTTAAAACATGAACTGACCTCTACAATTAGTCATCATACAAGCTGACATAAAGTAGAATAAACTTGTTACTCACTGCTCAAGTCTTCAGAATGGTAATACTAGAACATTGCAAGTTTTAATGCTTTTATTTATCCTCAAGGTACTAAATCAAACATCCCGACTTGAAATTCAGCTGCTGGAAAATTCATTATCTACGTACAAGCTGGAAAAACAACTTCTGCAGCAGACACATGAAATCCTGAAAATACATGAGAAAAACAGGTAAGAGAAAATTGTTAACCTCTTAAATGCTGTCTCTGTTTACCACAAATACTCTCCATTTATACTACTTTAAACCACTAAGGGAAATGAATGTTCTGAGCCTAGAATAAACAAATACAGACTGATAGCTACGGGAAAGCATAAGGATCTATCAGCAAATCAGCTATACAATGTGTTACTAAAGTGTGGGATTCCCTATATTAAAAAGTATGGTGAAGTTGACTACTGTGGCAAAATTCCTAATTGTAATCTTTTAATAGAATGGAACAGTTTATGTTTTCAAATAATTAAATATATATATCAGGATGAAAAAGCATAAGGAATAGAGAATTCTTCCGAAATACATTTAGAAGTATTGAAGTGGAAAAACTACCAAACTACTAATTTTTTCTGCTCAATCCTAAATGTTGCACTCTAGCATAGTTAGTACCTGTTCTGTATGCAGAACTCCTGCTTACAGCCATGGGAGCGCTATATATGAAGGATGTACATGGGAGATCTGACTGTAGACCAGAAGCTGAGGAGAATTTTGTCCTCACTTTAACATTATAAAGCAATAAGGAGATAGTAGCTGGCCCTCCAAATTTGGGGGTGAAAGAAATAATCTAACTTTGGGGTTACATGCTTACAAATAGGCAAGAAGCACTCCACATAATTGCACTCATCTATACTCACATAGCCAAAAATGAACTCAGGTTTGTGCAGGGGTGTCACAAAAGTGTTAGAATTTATTATGTATCTAGCACCAGAGGCATGAGTGACATTTCACAGAAAAATAAAATAAAAAGTTCATGCCCTGAAGAGCCTAAACCAGAGGTTCCCAAATTGTGGTGCTTGCCCCACTAGGGGGCAGGGAGGAATGTTCAGGGACCTGGGCTAGCTCCCATGGGGGGCGGGGAGGGAGCACCACCCAGCCTGCTCTGTCCCAAGTTCTGCTTCAGTCCCACTCCCCAGCCATGGCCTCAGCACTCAGCCCCTGGCTCCCAGCCCCCAGTGCCTGGCCCCTAGCTTGGCCTTGGCCCCCAGCCCCCATCTCCGTACCCGGTCATGGTCTCAGCTCCCGGATGCATCCTTGCCCCCACCCTTGGCCCCCAGCTCTGACCACAGCCCCCAACCATGGCTCCACTCTTAGCTGCAGTTCCCGGCCCCAACAGTGGCCCCATTCTCAGCCCCAGCTGGGGGACGTTGGAGGACAAAGAAAGGGGCAAGAGGGGGCATGGGATAATAATTGTCTATAATAATGCATAAAAAGTAGTTCAATAAATAGTTCTGTTCTCTTTTTGGGAAAAAGCAGATGATGATGATGATAATGACCATTCCAACAGTAACTAAGGACAGTGTTAAATATTAAAGTTAGAAATTTTTAAATGTTTAAAGCAGCAGATCCAGATAACTTTTGTCCAAGACATTTTAAAAAACTGTCCTTGGAGCTCTCTGGGCTGTTAACGTTGATTTTTAATAAGTTTTGGAACACCAGAAAAGTTCCAGAGGACTGGAAGAAATCTAATGCTATGCCAATATTTGAAAAGGGTAGGTAGGTTGACCAGGTATCTGTTGCCCCATCAATCGTGGGCAAAATAATAGAACAGATGATATGGGACTCAGTAAAGTACTAAAGAGGTCATATAATTAATGCCAATCAAAATGCGTTTATGGAAAATAGATTTTATCAAACTTAGCTGATATCATTTTGGATAAGATTAAAAAATTGGTTGAAAGCCCTGACGTAATATACTTAGACTTCTGTTAGGCATTTATCTTGGTATTGCATTATATTTTAGTTTTAAAAAAAGAACAATACAAAATAAACATGGTACAAATTAAATGGATAAAAAATGGCTTAATTGATAGGTCTCAAAAAGTAACTGTATATAGGGAATAATCATTGAATGGATGTTTCTAGTGGAGTTGCTCATTGATCAGTTCTTGGCCCAACACTTTAATTTTTATCAATGACCAGTCAGAAAACATAAAATGATTACTGACACAAAGATTGGGGGAAGTATAAATAATGAAGAAGAAATGTCACTGAAACAGAGTGATCTAGTATGATAGGTGAACTGGGCACAATCAAACAGTGCATGTCTTGATGGAGTCAAATCTCAGATTATACCTTTACGAGCAAAGAATGCCCATGTACTTACCGGATGGGAGACTCTCTCTTAGAAAAAAGTTACTCTGAAAAAGACTTGGTGGTCATTGAGGATAATCAGATGAACATGAGCTCCCAGTGAGATGCTGTAGTCAAAAGGGCTAAGCAATCATTGGATGAATAAACCGAGGAATATCCAGTAGCAGTGTGGAGGTTGTATTGCCTCTGTATTTGGCACTGGTGTGGCCACGGTTGAAATAATGTGTCCATTTCTGGTGTCTGTAATTCAAGAAGAATGCTGAAAAACTGAAGTAGAGCCACAAGAATGATTAAAGGATTGGAAAAATTCCTCATACTGAGACAATCCAGGAGCTCAATTTACGTATCTTATCAAAGAGAAGGTTAAGGAGTGATTTATTCATAGTCTGCAAGTATCTACAAGGTGAACAAAAATGAGGGCTCTGTAATCTAATGGACAAATATATAACAAGATCCAATTGCTGGAAATTAAAGCTAGACAAATTCAGATTAGAAATATGATGCAAATTTTTAACAGTGAGGATAATTAAGCATTGGAGCAATTTACCAAGGGCTGTAGTGGATTCTTTGTTACTGGAAATCTTCAAATCAAGAGTGGATGTTTTTCTAATAGATATGCTGAAATTTAACTACAACTATTGGACTTGAAGCAGGATTAATTCAGGAAACTCCTATGCTCTGTGTTATGCAGGAGATCAGACTAGATGTCCTTTGCCATCTTAAAATATATTAAATTAAATGGCTCCCATAATAATCAATACCAATGGCAACAAACTATTGGAAGGCAGAAGGAAAGGAAACAGATGATGATGGAGAAAGGCAAAAGTGCCCTTGAGAGTGTATTATTATACAGAAATGATTGCTAATTTTGTTACTTTTTAGAACTGGACAAATAATTCACTGTCAATACTATTTGTTGTGAATTTTGGCAATTTATCTAATCTCATAGAGTCATAGACTCTAAGATCAGAAGGGACCAATATGATCTTCTAGTCTGACCTCCTGCACAATACAGGCCACAGAACCTCACCCACCCACTCCTGTAATAAACCTCTAACCAATGACTGAGTTATTAAAGTCCTCAAATCATGGTTTAAAGGTACAGAGAATCCACCAGCGAGTGAGCCCATGTCCCATGCTACAGAGGAAGGCGAAAAACCCCCAGAGCCTTTGCCAACTTGCCCTGAGTGAAAATTCCTTCCTGACCCCAAATATGGCGATCAGTTAAACCCTGAGCATGTGGGCAAGACTCTCCAGCCAGACACCCAAGAAAAAATTCTCTGTAATAACTCAGAACCCACCCCATCTAATATCCCTTCACAGGCCATTAGCATATCTACCACCAGTAGTCAAAGATCAGTCTATTGCCAGACTAGACTGTCCCATCATACAATCCCTTCCATAAATTTATCATGCTCATTTTTTAAGCCAGCCATGTTTTTCCCCCACTCCTCCCTTTGGAAGGATATTCCAGAACTTCACTCCTCTGATAGTTAGAAACCTGCATCTAATTTCAAGTCTAAACTTCCTGATGGCCAGTTTGTATTAATTAGTTCTTGTGTCCACTCTGGCACTGAACTTAAATAATTGCTCTCTCTTCCTGGTGTTTATCCCTCTGATGTATTTATAGAGAGCAATCATATCTCCCATCAACCTTCTTTTGGGTAGGCTAAACAAGCCAAGCTCTTTCAGAAGCCTTTCATAAGGCAGGTTTTCCATTCCACGGATCATCCTAGTAGCCCTTCCCTGCACCTGTTCCAGTTTGAATTAATCTTTCTTAAACATGGGAGACCGGAACTGCACATAGTATTCCAGATGAGGTCTCACCAGCACCTTGTATAATGGTACTAATACCTCCCTATCTCTACTGGAAACACCTCATCTGATGCATCCAAGAACCGCATTAGCTTTTTTCATGGCCACATCACATTGGCAGCTCATAGTCATCCTGTGATGTATGCCCAGGTCCTTCTCCTCCTCTGTCACTTCCAACTGATGTGTCCCCAGCTTATAGCAGAAATTGTTATTAGTCCCTAAATGCATGTCTTTGCACTTTCCACTATTAAATTTCATCCTATTTCTATTACTCCAGTTTACAAGGTCATGCAGATCTTCTTGTATGATATACCAATCCTTCTCTGTATTGGCAATACCTCCCAACTTTGTGTCATCCACAAAATTTATTAGCACATTCCCACTTTTTGTGCCAAGGTCAGTAATAAAAAGTTAAATAAGATTGATCCCAAAACCGAACCCTGAGGAACTCCACTAGTAACTTCTCTCCAGCCTAACAGTTCACCTTTCAGTATGAACCATTGTAGTCTCTCCTTTAACCAGTTCTTTACCCGCATTTCAATTTTCATATTAATCCCCATCTTTTCCAATTTAACTAATAATTCCCCATGTGGAACTGAATCAAATGCCTTACTGAAATCTAGGTAAATTAGAACCAGTGCATTCCCTTTGTCTAAAAAATCTGTTATCTTCTCAAAAAAGGAGATCAGGCTGGTCTGGCATGATCTATCTTTTGTAAAGCCATGTTGTATTTTATCCCAATTACCGTTAACCTCAATGTCTTAATTACTTTCTCTTTCAACAATTTTTCCATGACATTGCATACTGCTGAGGTCAAACTAACAGGTCTGTAGTTACCCGGATCACTTTTTTTCCCTTTCTTAAAAATAGGAACTATGTTAGCAATTCTCCAGTCATACGTTACAGCCCCTAAGTTTACAGATTCATTAAAAATCCTTGCTAATGGGCTTGCAATTTCATGTGCTAATTCCTTTAATATTCTTGGATGGAGATTATCCACCCCCCTGATTTAGTCCCCTTAAGCTGTCCCATTGACTTCTATCTCGGACGTGGTAATTTCTACCTCAATATCCTCATTCCCATTAGCCACCCTACCACTATCCCCAAGGTCATCATTGGCCTCATTAAAAACGGAGGCAAAGTATTTGTTTAGTTATTCGGCCATGCCTAGATTATCCCTAACCTCAGTTAAGTATCACCCCATCATCAATGTTGAGCGGTCCCATTTCTTCTTTCTTGGTTTTCTTCCTATTTATATGGCTATAGAACCTTTTACTATTGGTTTTAATTCCCTTTGCAAGGTCCAACTCTACTTGGCTTTTGGCCTTTCTCACTTTATCTCTACATGTTCTGACCTCCAAGAGGTAGCTTTCATTGCTGATCCCTCCCATCTTCCATTTCTTGTAGGCTTTCTGCTTTCCCTTAATCACCTGTCTGAGATGCTTACTCATCCAGTGTGGTCTACAACTTTTGCCTATGAATTTTTTCCCCTTCCTTGGGATGCAGGCTTCAGATAGTTCCTGAAACTTTGACTTGAAGTAATTCCAAGCCTCCTCCACCTTTAGATCCATGAGTTCTTCAGTCCAGTCCACTTCCCCAACTAATTCTCTTAATTTTTTAAAATTAGCCCTTTTGAACTCAAAGACCCTAGTCACAGATCTATTTTTGTTTATCCTTCCATAATAATTATTTGTGTATACATTTTTTATTAGCCAATCAGGGCTGTCAAATGTCATTCAGAAGAGGTTGGATTGAATTGTGGATTGATTAAATCAGTTTCATAGATGTATAAAATTGGAAATACGAATGTTTTAATTTCTTTTAATTGACTGAACAAATAGTTGTATTGTTGATCTGCTAATATCCACTTAGTCCAAAGTATTTATTTAGAATGTGCAAGGGACAGAGTCATTTATGTGATATCTTGTGTATTTAATGTTCTTTCTTTATTTATGTATCTTAACAATGTGTCAGGGTGCAAGGCCTGTGTGACAGTAAATAAACTTGACTTGACCTTTGGGTGGCTACACTGACATTCATGATGAAATGGTCTGTGACATGATGAAATAGTCTAAGTTTGTGTATGGAAATAAAGAATGTGTTGAAAAGCAACATTTAAATTGTATTGTCTCCCTTGAGAAACATAGATGTATGGGACAAACAGAAAAATAGATGGGAATGTGGTCTAATGATTAAAGCAGGGACCTTGACTGAAGACTTCTGGGCTCTGTCATGACTCTCTTATTAGCTGAAAGGAAGGATGATGATGTGGTTCATAGATTCTAAGGCCAGAAGGGCCACTGTGCTCATCTAGTCTGACCTCGTGTGTAACAGAGGCCATAGAACTTCCCTGAATTAGTTCCTGTTTGAACTACAGCATATCTTTTAAAACAGTCATTCTCAACCAGGGATGCGCAGGTCTTTCAGGGGGTACATCAACTCATCTAGATATTTGCTGTGTTTTACAACAGGCTAAAAAGGACTAACAAAGTCAGTACAAACTAAAATTTCATGCAGACAATGACTTGTTTATATTGCTCTATACACTATACACTGAAATGTAAGTACAATATTTATATTCTAATTGACTTATTTTATAGATATATGGTAAAAATGAGAAAGTAAGGAACTTTTTAGTAATAGTGTGCTGTGCCACTTTTATATTTTTATGTCTGATTTTGTAAGCAAGTAGTTTTCAAGTGAGATGAAACTTGGGGGTACATAACACAAATCAGATTCCTCAAAGCAGTATAGTAGTCTGTAAAGGTTGAGAATCACTGTTTTAGGAAAACATCCAGTTTTGATTTTAAAATTGCCAGTAATGGAGAGTCCACCATAACACGGGCTAAATTGTTCCAAAGTTTAATTACCTTCACTGTTAAAAATGTGCACCCTATTTCCAGTCTGAATTTGTCTAGCTTCAACTTCCAGCAATTGGATCTAATTATATCTTTGTTTTCTAGAGTGAAGAGCCCATTGTTAAATTTATTGTTCCTTATGCAGGTACTTACAGAATCTGATCAAGTCACCTTCTAACCTTCTCTTTGTTATTCTAAACAGATTAAGCTCCTTGAGTCTATCACTATAAAACATGTTTTCTAGTCCTCTAACATTTTCATCGCTCTGTATAGTTAAGGCCCTGGAGTGGGACTCAGGAGATCTGGATTTAATTTCTAGCTCTGTCACTTGTGTGACACTGAACAAGTCATTAGGGCCTGATCTTTTAATCAATTATGCACGAGTTTCTATTTAAGTAAATAATTAGTCCCAATTAATTTTTGTGCCTCCTTTCCCCATCAATAAAATGGGTACAGTACTACTTTTTCGAGTCATATCCCAATGGGTGCTCCACTTCAGGTGCGCATGTGCCTTATGCACCTTTGATCAGAGAATTTCAGCGTCAATGCCCATTTGCTCTGCACGTGCACCCTTGATACCCTCATGTCCCACAGTAATTGTATATAGATCAGCACAAAAAAATCTCCCTCAGTTCCTTCTCAACCATTTTGACCTGAAATAGCTTTCTCTATGCATAGCTTACTTCTACTGTTTGTTTTGGTTTTAGCTTACTATAGTTCTAGTTTCAGTTTTAAAATTCTTCATTTTATTTTTTTCAGGCAGCTTTTATTTCGTTAGACAACCCTACCCCACCCTTTGTGCGAAGGGTCCTCCCCTCAGGAGTTGTTGCCCCAGAATATGCCTGGCACTGGGGGATTCAAATGCTATCTCACTTCCCAGTAACCTATCCTAGTCAGTGACAATCATTCTTGTTGTGTCTGTTGTTTGGGAGATGTGCACATCCCATCTAAGTGAAAGATCTGTTCAACATTCAAGAGTAGATCCAGAAAAAGTCTATTGGTACTGGAAACTTCTAGGTCACTGAAATCATACCCTTCTCTGATACCTCCTATCTCTCCAATTCTGTCAAAAAGAGACAATCAACACCACTTCTGTCTGCTCTCCCCTTGGACTATGCTAAGGACACCTCCTGTGACTCTCAGATTTCAGTTCAGGGTTCACTTTGTTATCAGCCTAGAGATATCTCTTCAAACATTGGTTCTGAGAGATACTTCAAGACCTAGACAGACTCATGCTTCCTCTTATCTGGCCTGGTATGAGGAATACTGGTTGCTTCCTCCTCTTCCGTATGGCTCCTCTCAATGGCCATACTGCTACATATTGCTAACAGTTTTCTAGATCTCCCAACTAAACATGGAGATCACCACAGGCCACAGTCTCCTGCTACACCTATTCTTCAACAACCTCAGCTCAAGAGGAGTCTTTTGAGGAACAAGAGGCAGAAGCTGATAAGGAAGTGACACCACAAACTAATATCTCCTCATCCTCACCAAAGGAGGCTGTGATGCCCCCTCCCTCACTTCTTATGCAGAGGATTTTAAAACAATTTCAGGAGCTTATGAAAAGGATCACCAAATCGCTTAAGATCCCTTTAGAGGAGGTTCAAGAATCTCACCATAAATGTGTAGATATTCTGCACACAAAAACCTCCAGAAAAGCAGCCTTACCTGTGTATGAGACTGTGCTTGAACCTGCCAAAGCCATCAGCCACCATACTCCCAGCATGTAAAAGAGATGACTAAAAGCTCTTATATTCCAGCTAACAACTCTGAATTTTTATTTACACACCCTTCACTACACTCTTTGGTTGCTGATGCCATCAACAAGTGTGGCGGGCAACATCATTCTAAAGCAACCTCCTGATAAGGGCTAAATATCTAGATCTCTTTGGTCACAAGCGCTACTCATCCATGGTGTTACAGTTCAGGATTGCCAGCTGCCACACTCTGATGACTAAGGCTATGTCTACACTGCAGAGTGAAGTCGACTTACTTAAAATTGACTTTCACCCACCGATTTTTAGAAGTCGCTGGAGCGTGTATACACCACACTCCTTGTGCCGGGCTTGTGCATCCACACTCGCCACGCTTGTGTCGACATTCAAAGCAATGCACTGTGGGTTGCTATCCCACAGTGCAACTAGCCACGGGGGCTGTTGAGACGAGTTCATTGTCCCATGATGCAATGCTCCTTCCCCCTCCCTGCTTGCCCCAAAGAAACAGGAAATCAGACCCTGTCTACACTTACCTCCGGGATTCGGCGGCAAAAAACTTGTGTAACTCCCATCGACTTCTCTGCTCCTCTTCTGCACACCGTCTTCACTGCACTGCGCTGATGGGAAACACGTTCCCATTGACGCAGCATTACGCCACTTGCAAAGGTGGTCTTAGTACGTCGATTTCTGGATCGAATGAGTGGGTCTTCACTGACCACTCAATTGATCCAGAGAAATCGATCTGACAGCACCAACTTTGCTGCCATCATTGTAGCTGTAGCCCCAGTTTTTGCTCCGTTTGTTTATGCCACGCTCTCACCATTGCTGCGGAGACATGGAGCCAGCTCAACTCTGCATGATTATTGTGAGCATCACAAATACATCGCGGCTTATCCTTGAGTATTTTCAAAGGCAAGCGAGAACCCGAAGCACAGACAACAACGTCACCGAGGCTGCCCTGCTACAAGACATCGAGCGGAACAATTCCCTATTGCTCCAGGCCGTAATGCATCATCTACAGTCTGTGGAGTGCTGGTTCTGGTCCCGTGAAACAAGCACAGACTGGTGGGACCACACTGTTATGCAGCTGTGGGATGATGACCAGTGGCTGCAGAACTTTCATATGCGAAAGGCCACTTTCCTCAAACTTTGCGTGGAACTGTACCCCTCCCTGAAGTGCGTGAATACTCGCTTGAGACAAGCTATGACGGTGGAGAAGCGAGTGGCCACCACTCTATGGAAGCTGCCAACCCCCGACTGTTACAGCTCAGTTGGGAATCAGTTCAGAGTTGGTAAATCTACAGTGGAAGTTGCCGTGATTCAAGTGTGCAGGGCCATCAATAGACTTCTGCTACGAAGGGTAGTGACTTTGGGAAACGTGCCGGACATAGTGAACGGGTTTGCCGTGATGGGGTTCCCAAACTGCGGGGGGGCTATTCATGGCACACACATCCCTATCTTAGCGCCTGCACACCTAGCAACAGAGTACATAAACCTCAATGGGTACTTTTCCATGGTGTTGAAGGCCCTTGTGGATCACAGGGGTCATTTCACCGACATCTCTGTGGGGTGGTCTGGAAAGGTGCATGACGCACGCATATTTAGGAACTCGGGGCTGTTCTCTAACATGCAGGCGGGCACTTTCCTCCCGGACCAAAAAATTCACATCAGTGTGTGGAAATGCCAGTAGTGATCCTGGGGGATCCTGCTTATCATTTGCTCCCTTGGCTAATGAAGCCATACATCGGGCACCTTGACAGCAACAAGGAGTGTTTTAATAACAGGCTAAGCACTTGCAGAATGGTGGTGGAATGTGCGTTTGGGCACTTAAAGGCCAGATGGAGAAGTCTCCTTACTAGGCTGGACATGAGTGAAAAGAACATCCCATCAGTTATATCTGTGTCCTGTGTTCTTCATAATGTGTGTGAAGCTAAGGGGGAAAGGTTCCCCCAGGGTTGGGCTGTGGAAGCAGAAAGACTGGCCTCCAATTTTGAGCAGCCAGATGGCAGCAATACGCTCATAGGCCAATCGCGGTACGCTTTGCCTCCGGGAAGCATTGAAAACCAGGTTTTGCAATGAGACGCAGTAATGATTTCTGTTTCTGTATGTTTTGTGCCTTTGCTTACAATCCCCCCTATATCAGTATCCTCCAAAGCCCTCCCCAAACAAGCTATGAATTAATAAAGAGATGTATTGAAATAATGCAAACTTTTATTTATGAACATTCAAGTTGGTGGGGGCGAGGGGCAAGTGTTCATTCACAGTCTCAAGGGGTAGCATGGTTGCTTGCAGGACAGCTGTCAGCTGGCCGCCACTGCTTTCTGCTTGTCTCCACCAGGGTGGAGTGCACCACGTACTGCAGCCTGGCCATTCTCCTCTGAGACCGCTTGGGGGTGCGGGAGAGGGAGGGCAGCAAAGCCATAGGTGGAGGAGCATTCTGGAGGGGCTGCAGCGGGACTCTGTCCGGCTGCCCCTCCTCCTGAAGTCCAAAAGCCGCCTGAGCATGTCTGCCTGATCGCACGTGATTTGCAGCATCTCCTGCATGGTACTGCGCTCATGCTCCTGCATTGTTCTGCGATTCTCCCTGTCCATGTTCTGTGACAAGGTCAGCCGCCACGCTCGGAGCTCTGTCTCTGCAGCCGCAGAGGCATTCATTAGCTCGCCAAACATGTTGTCCCATGATTTTTTTCCTCTTTCTGATCTGCGATAGGCTTTCCTCAGCAGTTCTAGAGGGGGGTGCCAAAGCCGAGGTGTTTACAGAATGAAAAGAAATGCACAACGTTGCCACTGTTAGCAGACACAGAAAACTGAAGCAAATGCAACAATGTATAAAATACTCCCCTTAGTGTGCAGAAGGCAAAGCCAGACCCGAATTCCATTACAAGCATCTCAGAAGGGTCAGTTCACTGTGCCGTTACAGAGATGGTAAGCCAGGGGCACTTTACTCTGCTATAGAGAGGATTAATTATCTCTAAAAAGCTCATTTCAAATATCCTGTATGAGAGGGCTGACCAGGCACCACAGTTTAATTAAGATGACCGTTTTGGGACGAGGTAGCCACAGTGTAGCTGAGGACAGCGAGGGCAGGTCAATAGTCTCGTCAGATACCATGGCAAAATTATTTAAGTGACTCAGTAGCCCAATAAAAAGGGGATTTGAGAGATATAGGGTATCGGCTGTGTAGCTCGGGTACTTTAAACATGCACAGTCTTCCCTAGGTGACCATTAGCGATATCAGTCTCTTGAGGGTAACACATAAGGAAAGGGAAGATTTGCTGCATGCAGCAGGGTACCGGCCTGGCCCTTATGCTGCTATGCTGTGTTCTGCCATGATTCTGGCTCACTTGATTGCAGTGTGGCACAGCAAAGTATCCTATCATGGAGGAAGAAACAAGGCTGCCCTCCCCCAAAACCTTGTGCAAAGGATAACAGATTACCTACATGAAAGTTTCCTTGAGATATCAACGGATGATTCTTGGAGCATGCCTCTGCACATAAATAAACTGTTCTGGGAATAACCCGCCAGTAAAGTCTGTTAAACCCCTGAAATCCCCTTCTCCCCCATTTAAAAGGACATAACTGCTAAGAAGAAAAAAAACTCACCAGATGTGCCTTCCCCGGGCTCGTTATTTCTGTCCTGTGTGCTGCTGGACTGCTCTGGGGTCAGGAATAGGTCCTGACTGTTTGGGAGAACGGACACCCTGCTCTCCTGCACCCTGCTCTCCTCCTCCTCATCCATGGAGTTCTCATCATTCTCCCTGGACTGGGATGCAGCAGAGGTATTGACGCTGCGTAGTGGCACCGTGGTGGGGTCACCACTGAGAATTGCATGCAGCTCCTCATAGAAGCAGCATGTTGTGGACGAGGAGCCAGAATGGCTTTTAGCTTCCCTGGCTTTTTTAAATGACTGCTGTAGCTCCTTGATTTTCACGCGGCATTGCTGCGCGTCCCTGTTGTGCCCCTGCTCCAACACGCCCTGGGATATCTGCCCGTAAATGTCCAAATTTCTTTTGCTGGCTCTGAGCTGAGCCATAACAGACTCCTCGCCCCACAGACCGATGAAATCTAAGACCTCTGGTCGACTCCATGCTGGAGCGCGTTTGGGCCTTGCAGTAGCCTTGACGAGTTCAGCTACAAAGCTCTCTCCATGCTGGCTGCACAGGAAATGAAAATTCAAATTTTCCCGGGGCATGAGGGGAGGGGCCATTTCCGGTTTACGTGGCCATGTAACAGCAGAGCGCGAATGTCCAGAGTGGTCACAACGGGGCATTGTGGGTTACCTCCTGGAGACCATTAATATCGAATTACATTACGTTCTATCTACACTGATGCAAAATCGATCCATGAAATTCGAATTATGCGCTATGCCACTTGCGGAGATGGTTTTATAAAGTCGACTTTTGCCAGACTTTAAGTCGACAGAACTAGCATGCCAGTGTAGACACAGGCTTCAGGAGATCGACGTAAGTGACGTTACGTCGACCTCCGTCGCCAGTGTAGACCAGGCCTAAGTATAATTACATAAACTACAGCATATATCATTTATTTTTAAAAAATCTTTCTATAGAACACAGAGAACAATTTCAAGTGATCATCGTGGAGGGTCATCTCATAGCAAGGACCTCCTTACAAGATTCCCTTGATGTGGTGGATATAGCAGCCCTGAGCTATTTCTATGACAGTTGTTGTGCATCATGTGTCTTGCTTGCAAATGTCAGGATTCCCAAGGAAAGTCTAGAACACTGTAGCAGACCCTCCTTTTGATGGATGTAAACTTTTCAGCGAGTCCACTAATGAATCTTTGAACACTCTTAAGGATTTGAGATCTACACTCTAACCTCCTGGGATCACACCTGTGAACAAGAGAAAATTTAACATGTCACTGACAACTCAGAGATTCGACCCAGCCCAGTTCCCTGCCATCCATAGATCTTTTGAACCACCAAGGAAGAGGCCTAGTTTTCAGAAAAGGAAACTGTCTGCCCCATCTATTGCTACTACCCAGCCTTCCTCATCATCTAAATGTCAATTTTGATGTTTTGGTCAAGGGTCAAAACCAGCCCCAACTTCAGATACTAGAGCTGCACTATTCTGCCTACCTCCACCCACCCTTTGGAGACATGGTTCCCACTTTCAGCCTTCATGGGAGCAGATTACATCTGACAAATAGATTTAGTAGGTTATAATATCAGATTATTCCATTCATTTTATCTGCCTTCCCTCACCCCACCTATCTTCCCCGACCGTTTTCAGGGACCCATTTCATGAACATTTATTAGGACAGGAAGTCCACTTCCTACTCCATATTGGAGCCACAGAACCAGTTCCTGCCCAACACAGAGAGAAGGGGTTCTATTCCAAGTACTTTCTGATTTCTAAAAAGAACAGGGGATGGAGGCTGATTTTAGATCTCACAGTGTTGAACACTTCCATCAAAATGCAAAAGTTAAGGATGGTAATTCTTGTAACTATAATTCCATCAATAGATTCAGAGGATTTCTTCACAGCCCTTGACCTTCAGGATGCCTACTTACATGTCAGGAAACATCTATGTCACAAGAGATTCCTCAGTTTCACGGTCAAACAGGATTGCTTCCTATATTGAATGCTTCCTTTTGGACTCTTGTCTACCTCCAGAGTCTTTTTTAAAGTGTTGCCAGTGATGGATTATCACCTATGTCAATTGGGAATAATCATGTTCTCCTACCTTGATGACTGGTGCCTCAAGGGCTGATCATACAATGATGTTCTCTGCAGTAAGGAAAGCTATGACCCTATGCAACAGGTTAGGACTCCAACTCATCATAGAAAAGTCCACTTTGACACCACTTCAACCAATACAGTTTATAAGGGCTTCTTTGGATATCATAACATCTTAGGCTTACCTATCAACAGACAGGTTTACCATATTGACAAACCTCATTTCCAGGGTTCAGCTAAGCCCACAGATGGTCAAATATTCTCTTCAACTTCTAGGTCACGTGTCAGCCTGCACATTTATCACTCTACACACCAGGTTGCTGCTATGCTGCTTCCAAAGCTGGCTGAGAACTGTCTACATTCCAAACAAACACAGTTTTGACAAACTGATGTCTGTTCCTCATCAAATTCTGGACTCTTTCAGCTGGAGGAAGGACCTGTGCAAAGTCTGTGCAGGAGTTCCCCCTACCGTCGCCATAACTTCAGATGCATCTCTATTGTGATGGGGAAATCATTTCTGTACACAGACTGTCTGAGGCAAATGGTCCACCCAGCACTCCCTTCTTCACGTCAGCCTCTTGGCACTCAGAGTGGTCAGGATTGTCTGCATTTACTTCTTCCCTATAATCAAGGTCATTACAGGCAACATAGTCTGCGGGTACTACATAACTCATCAAGGAGGATTGAGATCCCCTTCTCTTTGTGCAGAAGCAATAAAGCTATGGAACTGGTGAATAGCCAATCACATTTCCATTTTAGGCTCATACCTTTCAAAATATCATGGCAGACAGTTGGAGCAGGCGCTTTTCTTCCAAGATTACAAGTGGGAACTAGATAGCCTGATCTTCAGACATATTTTCCTAACTTGAGGCTTCACAGAAGTGGACCTGTTTGCCACCACCTTCAACAGAAAGTACAAAAAATCTGCTCAAGGGGATGCCTAGGTCATCAATTGCTAGGGGATGTTTTCCTCATCCCTGGGATGCTAGATCTCCTTTATGCCAATCCCCTGACACCATTAATATTCAAAGTACTAAACAAAATCAAGGAAGACGGAGCCAAGATTATTCTAATTGCACCCACTTGTCCAAGACAAGTTTGGTTTCCTTACTTGATTAATTTCACTTCTTGCTCAGCATTACAACTTCCAACTATTCCCTAGTTGTTAACTCAGGATTCAGGTAGATTTCTCTACCCTGACTTGATCATTCTGCAGCTCAGGATTTGGTTTCCTAGTGGTTTTCTGGGATAGAAGTTTCCTGTTCCAGAGAAATGCAACAGGTTTTGTTAAACAGCAGAAAGGACGCTACTGTGAAGGCTTATGTGCAAAAGATATTTTTCATTGGTGTATACAAAAACAAGTCTTTCATGTCTGTTCTTTCCTCTGAGCTAATCTAGATTACCTGTTGGACTTGAAGAAGTCTGAACTTCCCCTAAATTCCATTCAGATTTATTTAGTGGTAATCAGCATTTTCCCTTCACCTGTGGAGGAGTTTTCAGTGTTTGCCAACTCCAAGACTTCCAGGTTCATTAAAGGGTTGATTAACCTTTTTCCACAAACCAGAAAGCCCATCTAAATTTGGTCCTCAATTGTTTGATGAAGCCAGCCCTTGAGCCACTAGCCTATGAAACCAGCCCTTGAGCCACTACACTTGTCTATGAAAATTGCCTTTTTAATGGCTGTCACCTCTGTTCAATGAATTGAAGAACCAAGATCATTAAAGGCAGAAACCCCATTCACAGTTTTCCACAAGGAGAAAGTTTTCCTTCAGCCACACCCAAGTTTTTAATCTAAAATATACTCAGACTTCCATGTCAATCAAGTCATCTAGTTTCCAGTTTTGTTCTCTAAGTCACATCAGACCAAGAAGGAAGCTGAGATGTTAGAAGGGCATTAGCCTTCAATCTGGACAGAACCAAACCACTCAGAAAGTCTCCCAGACTGTTTCTTTTGTGGCCAAGACAAAAGGATCCACAATTTCCACCCAAAGACTATCAAATTGTTTTTTGGGATGCATCCTCTCTTGTTATGAGTCTGTTAAATTCAGCCCTTTCCAAGAATAATAGCCCATTCTACCAGACCTCTGACTACTTTCATGGGACTGTTAAAAGACATATCAATTGCAGAAATTTGCAGAGGTGCCATTTGGGATTCAGTTCACATCTTCAGCAAACACTAGTGCACACTTTTAGGGCAGATGCTGCTTTTGGTATTGTATTCTGTTTTCACTCTTAGATCTGGCTCACACCTCTTTCAGGGAAAACTGTCAGGAATCACCTGAAGTAGCGCACCCGTATGGACAACGCTCAGAAAAGGAGGGTTTACTTACCTTGTACAGTAAATGGAGTTCTTCAAGATATTTGTTCCTATGGGTGCTCCACTACCCAACCCTCCTTCCCCTCCGCTTTAAATCTTGGGTCAAGAGTCTTTGCAGTAGAGAAGGAAATGAGGACAGTTCATCCATGCTGCTCTGTATAACCTTGATATGGGCCACAAGGGTATCAAGAGCATATTTGCAAACCAAATGGGAACTGCTACCAAAAATCTCTGTTCAAAGTGCATGGAGCGCATGCACACCTGAAGTGGAGTACCTGTGGGGACAAACATCTCAAAGAACTCCAGTTACTGTACAAAGTAAGTAACCTCTCCTACCTTTATCTATCTTGTCTATTTCGATTGTAAGCTGTTTTGAACAGGGACAGTCTCTTACCGTGTGTGTGTGTGTGTGTGTATGTATATGTATATGTATACATGTGTGTATATATATATATTTATAGCACCTACCGCAGCTTGTCCCAGAATCTTACAGTACATATTGGATGAGTTTGTGCCATACAATAACTGAGGGCTTGTCTTCACAGTGAGTTGGTGCACAGCAAGCCAGCATGTGAATCTACAGCACACGAACTTGCCACACACTAACTCATTATATAGACAAGCCCTTAATATCGCAGCTTCCCAAAACTGTAAATATAAATGATTGTTTACTTCAGGGCCACATATTTTTCCATAAGACATTTTAAAATAATGTTTTATATTTTGAAAACGTTCCGTGCTTTCAATGCTTTCACTTTAAACTTTTTTGAGGGAGAGAGGGGTCACTGATGCCCATATCTGACTGGCTGCTATCTCATTCAGAGTGCAACTGTAGGACGAAACAGGAGAATCAGAGAAGTGAGTATAAACATAGCAGATTTACTAATCTGGGCTTACACAGAAATAGATAAGACACATGAAGTTTGTTTAAGCAGTAGATCAACGGTTACCAGATTCAGCATAAGAACAGTAATGTCATATAAAAGGAAGATTATGAT
Source organism: Emydura macquarii macquarii (assembly GCF_026122565.2). Taxonomy (NCBI): domain Eukaryota; kingdom Metazoa; phylum Chordata; order Testudines; family Chelidae; genus Emydura; species Emydura macquarii. The sequence continues at coordinate 11,355,468 of NW_027130520.1, read as the reverse complement.
CTTTTCTCCAGGAATACTTTTCTTGGACTACCTCTACTCTTGAGTGCAAGAGGTAATGAGAAACACAGTACCACTGGATGGAGTTTTAGATTCATAGTCTGGTTTCAGTGAAGAGCTCAATTTTCTACTACATTATACTGGCTTTACTTCCTATAACTTATTGCAATTCCATTGACTTTAACAGATGAAATGAAGTAGAGAAGCAGACCCCAGTATTTTACTGGACTTAAAGAAATATTAGAATGTAGGTTAATGCCAGACCACAAGAGTGCTCCATCTACTTAATTGGCAATGTCCAGTGCTTGATTCTAGACAGGAAATTTAAAAAAACCTTGTAGTGGACAACTATAGAATAACCTGTCCCATGGGGGAAATTTCTTCCTAACCTCTCACAGCAGGAGAATAAGGATTTAAATTCCATTTCTTTCTCTCTCTCTCTCTCTCTCTCTCTCTTTCTGTATTAGTACAATGATAATACTTGTCTTTACCTGTTGAACTGATCAAAGGCAAAGTAAATCACACTGTCTATGCTTTAAAATGTCCAGACTTTTTAAAGATTACTTTTAATGCAAGAGATTAAGATAACTTTTGATGCAAGAGATTCCCATCGCCACAACCTGATCCATACCCTGTTCCCAAACACATCTGAACTGAGGCATCTGAAAATATGAGTAAAAATCCTCTTTTAACTGACATGGTCTGGATTGGATTAGTGAAAAAAACTGTGTACCTTGCAACAGAGTTTGCCTAAATCAAGCTTTCCTTCCTCCCAGGAGAGCTTCAAGAGAGCTGTCTACATGTTCTACTTCATCACCTTTCAAAATGACATTAGCCTTCACTGCAAGTCTGTACTTTGGCTTCTGCAGTGCCCTGCTAACCTCCCTAGCATTATCAGGAAGGTTTATGAATATGTTATACACAGTGCAGTCACGCTGAGCTATCCTGCTGGCTTACATCCTGACAAAAAAAACACATCATTTGTGTGGTAGAAAATATATTACTGGCCACACTAATATCAGCAGAATAGACAATACACAGAAACATGCTTAAAATTTAAGGCAAAATTTAAGTTGGCTATTTTCTGTATTGTAAGTTGTTAACAACTCTAAAGAATCCCTGTCTAAATGGTCAGGCACAATGTATAAACTAGCATAAGAATAACTTCCTTTTCTTTACGCTCGTATTCTGATCCCAGAAAGTCTATTTGAACTCCAAACTGAAGATGCAACATGTAAAAAAATCAGATTGCTCAGCTGGGCAACCTTACAGTGAACAGTGATTTATTTTTCTTTTGAGTGTTGTGCACTGGCTGTACATCGTAGATTATTCCATTCTTATGAGTAGACAGGGTTTGCAAATGTACAGGAAAATCATAATCTCCGTTTACTCACAAAAAAAGAGCAGAATCATTCACATCGCAACTATGGCATTTGGACTGAAAGCATTATCAAGGAATAGTAAAGCATAATTACTGTAATAGACAATAATAGATCATTTAGATGGGAAATGTCTTTCAGTGCAGATTCCATATCTCTCTTTTTTGTCTTGCAGATTACAAGGTTTTTACTTAAAAAAATAATAAATAATTGGTTTCATTTTAACCATGACATCCTTGTTAGTGCCCCTTTTAAAATACAATGATGATTGAAAACTTGGTACACTCTTTGTTAATTGACCTTCCATGATAGTAGCCTTCTCATGGTGAATGAGCCTTTGAAGGTTTTGGGTGTTGGAATGGCTCTGATAAACCTTTACAATTACCTGAATTTATTTGAAATTGTTTGGTCTCCACATGTGGGCCATCATGGGTGAAATTCTGGTTCCACTGGAATGAAGGGTCATGACAGCAACCTTTTTCATGCTATTTAGGTATTTCTATCTTTTCAGACCATTCAGTGCAGAAGCCTCAAACCTAAATAAAGTTTTGAGTTTTGCTCATTTTGAGTTTTGAGAAATGGCTCTCACTGGTTCTTAATAAAACTGAATTGAATTCAGTGGGCTTACAATGTTGGTGAATTTGTCATAGGGAGTTCACCTGCCCTCAGACCATATTCTTGTCCTACATATCTTTGAGGTCTAGGAAAAAACATTGCAGAGATGCAGGTCACTACATAAACATTCCTTAACAATTTACTTGCTTGAAGTATATAATAGTATTTTTAATCAACATAGGAAAGCATAAAGTAACCAGGCACTGTGTCACTCCATCTTTGCACCACATGTTATTGACACTACACTCATAAATATAAAGATGTTTTATTGCTTTAGCAATAACACATCTGCAGGCTGTCTCTCTCCATAGACTCCAAACAGGGAAATTCTACACATTATCATCTTTTCCCTTCTTGCCCAACATGGGCAATGTTACTACAAATAAGACAGTTAACTGTCATCACCATGGTTTCATTTACTGTTATGTTGAGAAATGTATAATAAGAAACAATGAAACAATCCATATTGTGGCAGTCAACTGTTCTTTTCTATGAAAACATTTAGACATGGACACAGATGTAAAATGTTGCATGGTAAGAATTACATTCTGTCCTATACTGCTTGGGAGGCCTAATGAGAATTTAGAGAGTATCTTGTCTTCCCCATCCAATCAGCAGCACTGGCCAGCATACCATGGCCCTAACAGGCATGATCTGCCATCTGCAGCCTGTTCCAGACTGGATGCATGCTTCTCCTTTTCAAACTAGCTACATTATTATAAATTATGACATAACGTACCATAAAAGTTGAAATGAGAAAGTCAAAATGAATTATCCCATGAAAATTTTGATGGAATTTACAAGTTCCTGCCAAATGTTAAGTTTTGTTGCATCAGCATTTTCTGACAGAAAACTGCTCAGATGGAAAATTTTTGACCAGCTCTGGCTAGAAGAGACCTTTAAGGTAATCTCCTCAGACTTAGTGCATAATATGGGACATAGAATTTCACCCAGTAATTCCTGAATAAATTGTAGCTGAACTAGTACACGTATCTTTTAGACATAATTCAATCTTTGATTAATTTCTAGTGATGGAAAATTAACCACATCCTTTGGCAATGTATTAAAATAGTTTATTACCCTGACTGTTGGAAATGTGTACTTTGTTTCTAGTTTGAATATTTCTAGATTCAACTTCCAATACACTATACCTTCTTACACATTTGTCAGTGAGATTAAAGAGTCTTCAGTATCAATCATCTTCTCCCTTGTAACTGGGGACAAGGATGATACCAACAAAGTGGTACTTTGCTGACGTAGATCTGCCTGGCTTTCACAGAAAAGGATGGGACAGGCTTGAACAATACATTTTCTTAAGTGTCCTGTTAAATCCAAAATTCATAACGTTTGGGAAAAAGAGATTTTCTGTTAGTTTTACTTAGGGGTTTGTTTTGTTTTCTTTTTAAGCTTTATATTACTCTAGTGTGTACAGCAAATCCAGGGTCTGAGTTTAATCTTTGCACTGTTATCATTTGTAACAGCTCACATTAAGGATCCGTGATATTTAATAGAAACAACTCCATACGGATTTTATTACATTTCTCAGTTAGCTTAAATGACCTGAAATAAAGTTAGGCATTTTGCCACTGATCTATTACCTAGCAGTAAAAACCAAGGTGCAGGGAGAGAGAAAATAAATAAAATCTAGGACTAGCTTGGACAGGAAGTAGCCTGTTGGCAAGTTTGAGACCAATGGTTCGTTTACGGTATGAGAAACACCTCCTTTGGCATATACAGTAGAATCACTGATCAAAAGTTCAGCATATGGGAGGTTTTCATCCCTTTATCTAATATTAATAAAAACCTTGATTTGCTGAACTCCTACAACAATGCCAAAATGTTGGCACAGACAAGACTCTAGAATGAGGATTACATATATCCTAGCAGTCCCTTTGCGTTCACAACTTCTCTCCTCTATTAGATATAAACAAACACTCCTTTTGGTCTTTATAAAATGAATATTTGAGGGAGGAAGAAAGGAATATTAGGAGGGGTAAAGCATTTGTATGCATTTATTTTAAAATTAGCCATAAAAGTTGATGAACGCAAGTCAGTTATTTTTATACAATTCTACTCAATATTTTCCTAGTTGAGAGGCCCATTGAGGAGATATAAATGATGAGGATTCAAAAGTCCTCAGGTTACCATATGAGTTCAATGTCTTCTTCAGTTTCTTATTATGCAAGGAGAGTTCCTTATGAGAGATTTTGACAGAACAAGGATCCTACATTGGAATCCAACTTCCTCATTTATCTTTTGGAAATAGAATATCATTCATGATATGGAAGTGGGTACCGCTCACTTGTGCACATTTTCTTTTCCCATCTTCACCAGCCACTTAAAATCTCCCAGGATCCCACAAGTTGAGAATCACAATTTTGACATCAATCAACAGTTTATTAAAATTATACAAAAGTTTATACAAAGTACTGAATTGATAATTGGTTTTTTTAACCATAGTTGTCCTGTAATACATTTCATTCTAATAATCTGGAAATTATTTGCACTGGATTGCTTATTCCAAGTTTATATTTTGTTAGCATGGCTAGACAAACTCAATTAAACTATCTCTTTTTCAGTACATTTTCAGCATCATTTTCTTCACTACAAATGTGTGTAAATTTTTGAGGGTACGGCAGTAAATCTAATCTTCCACTTAATTATTTCATATAATAATTAAATAATATTATGTGAGTGTCTTTCATGTCATTCTGACTGCAGACTACGCTTCTTTGTTTCTCTCTTAATATTTAGCATATACAGTCTCACGTGCAACAATTATTAGATGAGTACACTGAAGCACAGTGACATGAAGAAACAAAGTCACAGTGTCAGGCAGTGGTCTGAACAAGGTGTGCATAAGTCTGTGTAGGATCAGAGCCTTTGATTGCAATAGAGGAGACTCTGCAAACATAATGTACTACTAACATGCCAAAGCTTATGGGAGGACTCCCTGTGAGACCCCGATAAAAATACGTGCAAGTAGTCTGGGGATTATTTTGTGTTTCTCTTATATTTTTTCAAAGATGCTTTCCTGAATCTGTTAAACTGTTATTTGGATATTTTTATTATTGGCTCCATATCCCTTTGCTGATTCTCCTTTGTTCCCAAGTTTTACCTTCTTACACTCACTTTCACAGGCCTACGCAATTCTGCTCCAGGCTGCCTCTCTGATCCCATTTCTTATCCCATTGCCCTGTCCTCTCCTCCAACAATGTCAACTTCAGTACCTTGTTCATCTTTTCTCCCTCTCTTGACTCTATGACTTTTTTGCACATGCAAATAATATAGGTGGAACTACATGCCTAATTTGTATACTTAAGTACTTATCCAAAGGGACAACTACATGAGCAAATTATGTATTAGCTGGACACATAACTGACCACTTGTGCATGCAGTTCCCTAAGGTGGGTGTGCAAATTAGGAATGCAATCACATGTACTCTTACACATATAACATACTTTGCACAGTTTAGAAAGTGAGATCCTAGATGTCAGTTATGTTTGTGTACTAGATGGAATGGAGTTATGGCTATAAGTTTGTTGCCTTTTTTAAGCAAAAGTAATTCATGTGCTTAATTCTGCATATAATCAAATGATAAAATAGATATCAGCTTCTGTATCAGTGTATATTAAACCTAACTGTCTGCTATTGTTTTTTTTTTTAAGTTTACTTGAGCATAAAATACTAGAAATGGAAGAAAGGCATAAAGAAGAGTTGGATACTTTGAAGGAGGAAAAAGAGAACCTGCAAGGCTTAGTCTTACGCCAAAGCTACATAATCCAGGAGCTAGAGAGGCAATTAAACAAGGCAACAAACAATAACAGCATCCTGCAGAAACAACAGCTGGAATTGATGGACACAGTTCATAGTCTTGTCAATCTCTGTTCCAAAGAAGGAGGTAAGAGAGTGACTTCTTAAACAGTCTCAGAAATTTCTTACTAGGTGAGTGCCACAGGGAGCAGGAGGAGTCAAATTTACTTCTTTAGGTCCAAAATGAAAAGAGAATCTGACATTCTGCACTAATCAAGGACAAAGTAGCTTAGGAGAACATTTTAACCCAGATAAATCTTGAGATATTGCTGAGATTGAACCTGATGCCAACAAGTATGTTGGATTTTTTTGTGTAATAACATAGAATTCTTGTGCCACATCTTAAGTTGGCGCAAACTGGCATAGCTCCTTTGACTTAGCAACACCAATATATAGCCACTGAGGATCTGACTCCTTAGAACTTCTTGGTTTTTGGCTAATTTCTAAATATTTGTTTGTTTTCCTATTATCTTTTTTATTATTTGTTTGTTTCCAGTTTCACCCTCAGTGTAGTAGTTACTGAACAAACATGGAAGATGGAATGGGCAGTGCTTTGAAGACATGACAGTTCAAACCAGGCAGACAAAAATGGCAGAGGCAATGGGTAGACTATATAGCCAGAGACATCAGGGTTATAATTAGCTACATCTTCATAAAACTTTTAAAAACATATTATTATTAGATGTATGGATCTTGAAGGGCAATCTCTAGTTGCTTCTCAAGCTTGCAATTATTAGTCAACACATCCCTGTAGGTATCAAGAAAAAATTCTGCTTCAAGAGTTATTTTAATTCATTTAAATAATTTAATTAATATTTTAATTCTCTGAGGGAGTGGCCCTGCAGACCAGCTCAGGAAAGGCATTCCATGCATTCCAAGAGTAGCATGGAAGAAAGCATAGAGTTGTTGTAGGAGAAGTGGACAAACAGTTTCTCAAAGGCTGGTATCATGAGGTGAGGGGGGCAGTGTGAAAAAGGCACATAGGAAAATAGGGTAAGCAGAGTCTTACAGCACAAGGACAAGAGTTGCTAAGGAGGAGGAGATGTATTCAAAGAGAAATTCTAGGGAGAATTCAAGAGGAAGGTGACATGAGCAGAACAATGAGTAAGGGACATGATCTTAGTAGGTGTGTTCTGTATGGACTGTAGAGGGGATATTGCAGATGTCAGGGAAGTCAAAGATGAGGTTGAAATGAAGGATGTGTGATTTGGCTAGGAAGAGGTCATCAAAAACCTAGGCAAGAAAATCCAGGACTGGAGGGAGTTGGAGGAGAATCACTCAAGGTAAGGTTGCACACAGCACAGTCAGTGAATTTAGAGGTGAAAGAAAGAAGGGAGATGGACCAGTAGCTGGACAGGCAAGTGAGGCTGAGAAATGGCATTCTAGAGAAAGTCCAGAGCATACGTGAATTGTAATAATATAACTGATTACTGTACCAGTGCATATTTCCATATGTAGGGATGGGCCGGTGTTAAAAAGCATGGCACCTGCATTATCATAGTCTGATAGAACTAAGAGTCAAAAAGATCTATTAGATGATCCAATCATCTAGTTTGTTTCCTAGAGAACTTGTGTAGCTTGTATGTGAATAGGGCCAGTGAATAAGATTTGACTTCTTCCCTTAGAAGATTTTTTCACATTCAGACCTTATTGATGGCTTTTTTCTCACGTCCATTCTAAATTTTCCCTTTCTCTGTTGCTTTGATTTATTCCATGCTAAACAATTCTTCAGCAACTTATATTAAAAATCTTTTTTTAAACAGTACACTCTCATACCAATAGTTCAGCGTTTGATGCAGTTCAAATCCTCTAATATGTTTTATGGTCTTCTGGCAAGGAAATCTGGCAGAGTTTTGCTCAGGGTGTTTTAACAGTGCTCAGGAGCATTTTGAAATTAATATCAGTGTGAGAGAGACATTATTTTCATACAAAGATGAGCTGCAAGCTGTTGTAAAGACTGAAAACAGATTTGCTAGCCATCTTGAATTAGATTCAAATAAAATGTTTTCCCTCTCACTTTTGAAGATTTCAAACATCAGTTGGTTCTTATAAAGACTTTGAACCAGGATTTTCAAAATAAGGTGTCCAAACTTAGGCTCCCAGGTCCAAATGTATGTACCTGAATAAGAGAATTTTCAAAAGTGCTCAGCACCAAACAACGCCCACTGAGTTCTATGAAATATTACATGCTCAGTGCTTTTGAAACTCAAGCTGTTTATGTTGCCTAAATGTAGTCTTATTAGCCTAACTTTAGACTCCCCCCTCCGCCCCCATATCTCTTTGTGTTTAGTAACTGACTCAGAATCATGCTTGGATGCCATGCTGATTGGCACATCAGATCAGTTTAGACAGAGATAGAGTACTTTCATAGAAGAGCCTCAGTTTGCAGTAAATTTAAATCTGACTTACAATTTTTAGGAAATAAATTGTTTCTCAGAACTTAAAAAAAAATACAGAAAAGCTTGTAAAATAACAATGTTAACGTGAAACACCAGACCATTATAAAGCAATCTTGGACACTAACATATACACTGATTTTTTAAAATATTACCAGCATCAATTTGTGAAAATAATTATCATACATACTGAAGAATTTTTCAAGTATAATGTATGCATGCTGGGAAGAACAATTGGAACTACTCTAATTTAACCCAAACCAGTCAGGTAAAATATATGAGGTATCCTTTAGTCAGTGAAATACAAATATCTGCTATCTGTGCACTGGCATTCAAAACATAAAGTCAGGGTAGGAATTTACTGAGTGATAGATAATGACAATTAAAATATTATTTACAAATTAATGGTATGCCCACATCTTTTATATTGTGCTCAGTTCAGGTCATCTGATCTCATAAAGGATATTGAAGAAATGGAAATGGTTCAGAATAGGGCAATAAAAATTATTAGATACATGGAAAGACTTCCGTTCGAGGAGACAGTATAAATATAGGACTATTTTGTTAAAAGAGGAGATGAATAAGGTGACATGATATAGGTATATAAAATAATGAATGGTAAGAACATAAGAATGGCCATACTGGGTCAGACCCTTGGGTCCATCTAGTCTAGTATCCTATCTTCCAATAGTGGCCAATGCCAGGTGCTTCAGAGGGAATGAACAGAACAGGTAAACATCAAGTGATCCATCCCGTCGCCCATTCCCAGCTTCTGGGAAACAGGGGCTACGGATACGTCAGAGCATAATTTTGCATCCTTGCGAATCCTGGCTAATAGCCACTGATGGACCTCCCTTCCATGAACTTATCTAGTTCTTTTTTGAATCCTGTTATAGTCTTAGTCTTCACAACATCCTCTGGCAAAGAGTTCCACAGGTCGATTGAGTGTTGTGTGAAGAAATACTTCCTTTTGTTTGTTTTAAACCTGCTGCCCATTAATTTCATTTGGTGACCCTTAGTTCTTGTGTTTCAAGAATGAGTAAATAACACGTCCTTATTTACTTTCACCACACCAGTCATGATTTTATAAACCTCTCACATCCCCCTTAGTTGTCTCTTTTCCAATCTGAAATATCCCAGTTTTCTTAATCTCTCTTCATATGGAAGCTCTTCCATAACCCTAATAATTTTTGCTGCCCTTTTCTGTACCTTTTCCAATTCCAGTATATCTTTTTTGAGATGGGGCAACCAGATCTGCCTGCAGTATTCAAGATGTGGGTGAAGCATGGATTTATAAAGCGGCAATATGATATTTTCTGTATGATTATCCATCCCTTTCCTAAGGATTCCAAACATTCTGTGAACTTTTTTGTCTGCCACTGCAGAGTGAATGGATGTTTTCAGAGAACTATCCACCATAACTCCAATATCTCTTTCTTGAGTGGTAACAGCTAATTTAGACCCCATCATTTTATATATATAGTGGGAACTATGTTTTCCAATGCGCATTACTTTGCATTTATCAATATTGAATTTCATCTGCCATTTTGTTGCTCAGTCACACAGTTTTCTGAGATCCCTTTGTAACTCTTCATAGTCTTCTTTGGACTTCACTGTCTTGAGTAGTTTTGTATCATCTGCAGATTTTACCACCTCACTGTTTACCCCTTTTTCCAGACCATTTATGAATATTTTGAACAGTATTGGTCCCAGTACAGACCCCTGGGGGACACCACTATTTATCCCTCTCAATTCTGTAAACTGACCATTTATTCCTACCCTTTGTTTCCTATCTTTAACCAGGTACTGATCTAGGAGAGGGCCTTCCCTCTTATTTCCATTACTTTGCTTAAGAGCCTTTAGTGAGGGACCTTGTTAAAGGCCTTCTGAAAATCTAAGTACACTATATCCACTGGTTCACCTTGTCCCCATGCTTGTTGACCCACTCAAAGAATTCTAATAGATTGGTGAGGCATGATTTCCCTTTACAGAAACCATGTTGACTCTTTCCCCAACAAATCATGTTCATCTATGTGTCTGATAATTCTGTTCTTTACAGTAGTTTCAACCAATTTGCCTGGTACTGAAATTAGGCTTACTGGCCTGTAATTGCCAGATTGCCTCTGGAGCCTTTTTTAAAAATTGGCATCACATTAGTATCCTCCAGTCATCTGGTACAGAAGCTGATTTAAATGATAGGTTACATACCACAGTTAGTAAATCTGCAATTTCGCATTTGAATTCCTTTAGAACTCTTGTGTATAAGGAAGAACAATTGGACACCCCCTTCTTACCTCTTATCATAAAATACAAAGAAGGGTGTATCTAATAAAATTAAAAGGCAATACATTTTTCACTGATAAAAGAAAGTACTTAATTAACTTGTGGAACTCACTGCCATTAGATATTATTGAGACAAAGACCTCAGTAGGATTTAAAAATGATTAGGCAGTTATAACAAGAATGTCCACACTAAAATTAGATAGGGTGAGAATTAACAAGGGATATAAACCCTCAAACTTCAGGACAAGAACTAACTAACTATCCATCCTTGGGATTAGAAGGAAATTTATCCCATGGATATGTTATTCCGTAAACATAATTATAGGTAGGTCAGACTTTCCCCTGAATAGAGCCAGCCTCAAAGTAGCTCCCAAAAGTCTCAGTCACAGAATCCCTTTAATTTGACACACATAATAAGGTAGTTTAACACTTTCAGAGGTAGCATGCCTAGTTGATTAAACAAGGCACCGAGGGGCAGATTTTCGAAGACATACACGCGCCCAAAGATGCAAATATGTGCCTAATGAGATTTTCAAAAGTGCCTAACCTCTTCAGGTGGTTTTGAAAATCCCACTAGGTACCTATCTGCTTCTCTAGATGCCTAAATACCTTTGACAATATGACCCTAAGGGAATAAGATCTCACTGCCTGCCTGTTTGGCCTTTGTCAAGTCACATGGTCTATACTTTTCCAGTGTGGGTGCCTGGAGTTAGGAAGCAGAAATTTCAAAACATAAATATATTATTTTTTCTGTGGGTATTAAAGCTACAGTATTTTGCCTTTCTAACCTGAAAGCAAGCTTGTGGCCACTATAGTTCTTACAAGGATCACCTTGAAAGAGATATTTTCAGTAGTGACATAATGTTTCCAAGAGAAGGCTGATTTGATTAGCCTGACTTAAATAGGCTGATGCATTTTCTAACATTCTCTACCATTGGTCTGGCAGAGGCTCAGCTCCACAAGAAACAGTAACAATGGGAGGTGTCTCATTGACCAAACAGTGTGTCGTTTTACCTTGAGATGGGTTAGATAACAGGGTGAGCAAAGTTAGATGATATGGTGATAACAATTCTTACATTTGGTCTACAGCAATATTTCTGCCATTGGTAAGCCAAGGGGCAGGGGGCAAATTTCTGAAAGTTCTCTGTGTATCAAGGCAAATGAGAGAGGGGGAATAAAGGTCACACTGATAATCATTTTTAAAAGTAGAGGTGAACCTACATTGCAAAATTTGGATCTAGATTGAATTTCAAACCCCGCAAATACCTGGGGTGTTCAGATCTCTGGTTTTGCTACAGACTACTTTTGAGACAGGGGCCACCTGTAAATTTTCCAACCAATTCTGAGTTTGAATTCCAAAACCACCCACCTCAGTGTGCCAGTGTGATCAGTTCTAGGGCTTTAGTTTATGCTAAGCTGTAAAAATATATTTTCTACTACATCAGAAAACCTATGGACAGGACAAATATACATTATACCACAGAGACCTGGACATCTCCAATGGCCAGTATTTATGGCTAACAGAGTTGTCACATAGATTTTTTAATCATTTTTTTATGTAGCAGTGGGAAACTTGGCACCAGCTCATATCTAAAATAACAAGACTTTCAAAAAATAGCCTTCCTGTTAAGAAACTGCTGTGCATTGTGGAATTTTAAGGGAACTTATTAAGGATTAAATCATTTCCAAATCCAGCCATGTATAAGGGCCCGAGGCTTTCCTCCCACCCACAATGCAGAGAGGATCAAAGGAAAAGGAATGTAGGGACAAAGGCCCCCAAATTTACTGGGGACAAAGATATATCCTCAAGACTGCAAAAGCCCCTTCCAGAGGTAAAGATGAGGAGGAATTGGAGCAGTGGTTGTACGTCACATGGTTTGAGGGTCTGGTGAATTTCTGATGAAATTCATACATGAGTTAATGTCAGCAAGATCAGCTTCCATTCCACTGGAGAAGGAGGTATTGCCTATATGGAGAGGGAAAGCCAGTGACAGCAAGGCTGCTGAGTGGGAGGAAGAGGTCTAGCAAAGCATGGATGGACTAGTTTTCCTCATAGATATTCCAGCAAATGCTCCCTCCCTGTCTCAGTGTGGGGATGTTTGATTGGATTGGCAGGGGACAGACAACTCCTTTGGTATTCAGAGGAAGGGGGAAGAGAGAGGTAGGCGTGGCTGCTCTGGAATCTTTTCCCTCCCAGCCCACCCAGAATGTCATCATTCCCTAGAGAGGGAATGTGGTGGTAGAATGGTAATTTAACACTGATCAAGTTTTAAAAGAACTCTTCCTCTTCTCTGGGCTTTTCTGTGGGAAGGTAATATCAGCTCCTAACGTTTTAAGGAGGTTGAAAGAAGAGTGAAAATGTGACTTCTCCCCGCTTCCTCTGCCCCCCCGCCACCCTTGTCCCCCCCAATCATCGCTAATGTTGCAAATATTTCAGAATGGCTCTAAAACAGAGAGGAAAGGGAAGTGAAGGGGAACAGGAGTGTTGTAAAAATGAGGGTGTTCAGATGCCCACTCCTGTGTCTTCCAATGGGGGCAAGTCTGGCTAGCAGTGAACGATGTTTTGGATTGATTCCCTGAATTTCCACATCTGAAAATCTGCCTGTGAAAATAATATGCAGTGCTAAATAGACAGACTGACTCATTCTACAACCCCATTCCTAGACCCATGGTCTCTCACAACACAGAGATATGGAGGATTCTAAGAGGACTTTTCAGGGATTACCCCCACGGACAAAAATATGCAACAGATAATTTCCTTATCTCCAATAGCTACAAGGCCAACCCAAGGCAGTAATTGAGAGATCATGGTGCTTCAATCAGAATTTATGTATAAAGGCAAAATGCTCCAATTCGCACCCAGTCAAATGTCCCCTTTAACTTCAAACAGAGTTTTGACTGACTACTATATTATAGGATTTGTCCCAAGAGAAAGCAATAGAAAATCCTTGCCTAGCAAAAAGTAGTCTATTATTGTACTCTGCCTATAATATTAATTTAATTTGCATATTATAAACAAATTTAAACTATGATAGCTGGCCTATCCCTTCCCCCCACCACTTGAAAGGGAGTCTAAAAACACGCAAAGAACCAGTACCGTTCTTTATCGGTGTGGTTATTCGTTTTTCCTGTTGTTTTTTCTTTTGTCTATCAGACTACATAATAATACAGTTTGTTAAAATGTTTGGTCTAAAGCTGCCTGTTTCAGAGGACTAATACAATAGGAAAGAAAGTTTGTTCACTAATGTCTGGTTTTGTGGACTCCTAACAAGAGAGAAATGAGGCATTAGCTTCCTCTTGATTGTTGACAAAAAGTTAGGCTTAAGTCTCAAAACAATACACACATATGCTAGGAATTTACCTCCCTAGAAGTGCTTATTGAGTTCATGAAATAAATCATTCAGTGAGTGGGTAAGATATTTAGGTTTCTAAAAATCACAAGTCTCCTGGGCTATGAGTAGTTTTCAGCTCTTACCAAATTATGCAAGACAATGAAGTAGGAGCAAATCTTTATTTTAATAGGATACATTTAAAAAAAGACAATTTATTCATTTATTCAAAACCCCAAACTGTAAATAGTTATTTTTTCCTCTGCCTTCAGTAGTGTGATGTAACTTTAGTGTAAGATGAAGAGGGTGGGAAATGAACTAAAACTTCAAGGAAGTGACCTAAAGGTTACAACAGACACAGGGCTGAATTTTTGGCTGGCATAACTCCACTGACATAAGTAGAGTTACACCAACAGAGCTATTGGCCCATTTCTCTAGAAGACTTCAAAAAAAGAGCATAGATAGCATGAGCCAGTGGTATAGAAAGATCCCATTCAGAACAGTTAGCTGGACTCAGGTGACACAAAATGTTATTTTCAATCCTAATATCAAAGCTACATTTATAAAGGCACATTTGTTATAGTAAATTGATGCCAGTATTTCTGAAATAAAATTATCTGAGAGTTGTTGTAGTTAATATGGTCAGAATAGAAAAGGAAATGGATTGAATGACATAGACAAGAACATTTGTGTTCTTCTGAAAACCCTTTTTAAAAAGAAAAAGTAGGTTTAAATACTTTCTTCTCTGGCTAGCACCATTTCCCTAGTTATTTCTTTCCTCTCATTAAACTGTTGACTCCACTGCCCTGCCCTGCCCAGCCCAACCTGAACACCACTGAGCCAAAGTTTTTTGTTTTGCGGCACAGCTGAAGCTTTGCCAGCTAGACAGGGACCTGTAGCACGGAATGCATCCAGGAACATCATTCTTTTTTGGGAGAAACAAAATAAATCTCTTGCCTGATTCACTGACATCTATAAGACTACTTTGATTGAAGCTGGGAGGAAGATTAGCAGTGCTAGGAAACAAATTGACATAATTTTTTCATAAACGTTTAACTAACAATTGTTATTACTATTAATAAATAACACTTTGCAATTATTAAGAAAACTTGGCACTCTTCACCCATAAATTTCAAAGCACTTTACAAAAGTGGTAAGTTTTATTGCTTTAGCCCATCTCACCCTTTTTTAAAATACAGGTGAGGAAATTAAAGATCAGAAAAGTTAAGTGACTTACCAAAGTCACACAGTGGCTTAGTGCCAGAGTTAGGAACATACTCTGTCTTCTGACTTCAGTTCCTGGGTCCAAGCCATCCTGCATGCCACATTAGCTGTTTTATCTTTAAGCCTGACATTGAGCCCCAAAGTTACAAGCAAATTACTTTTGGATGCATAGTGTGTGTGTGAGGAGCATAAAAGCTGCCCTCTGCTCTACTTTCAGTTCTTTTAAGAGGCACATAATCTTTAGATAATTGGTTATACGTTTTTAAAAAAATAAATGGATGTTAAAGGGCCTTAAGAAACAACATCTGAAGCATTAGCTCTTTAAAAAATTACATTTCCAAAAAAGAAAACATGTCTGGAGTCTGATGTTTAAAAAAAAAAAAAGTACCCTTTGGTTAAAAAAAAGAGAAATAAAAAGATCACCTTCTAAATAAATTGTAATGAGTTTTTCACATAAAATTTCCAAAGTTTATAGTATTCCTAATCTGAAAACTGTGCAAAATGTAGACCTGGATTTCACAATGAGAGCCATTCAGCTAAACTCCTCTGCCTGTGTGGAGCCCTACTGACTTGGATGAGTTCCATGGGGATGTCGAGATCAGCCCACATGGAGTCCATTGCATGATCACAGCCTTAGTCTTAGAGTCTTAGTCAGGATTCTATAGGTATAATTTAGCCTTTCTGTGTGTATGTGTGTGTGTGTTTCCTGGTTTTCTGGTATTGGATGCTATAGTATAGGACTACTGTTTCCTTTTTGATTTATTGTATTGGTATTTGTAAGAGGAGCCTAGACGGTTCTGATCGTTGCTTCTTGCTTTGTATATTTAAAAAAAATAACAATATAAATTAGGATAAATAATAATAGCTACAAATAAAAACACTTTACAGCCTCTCAGGTGTGGGCAAACTTTCTTCCCAAATTATGAACTATAGTCAGATATAACAAAGCAGCGTAGTTAAGTATCATGATCTATCATGAAATAGTA
This sequence comes from Emydura macquarii macquarii, assembly GCF_026122565.2. Lineage (NCBI taxonomy): Eukaryota > Metazoa > Chordata > Testudines > Chelidae > Emydura > Emydura macquarii. Next base: position 11,339,446 of record NW_027130520.1, on the reverse strand, counting down.
ATGAAATAAAGTAGCTAAGATGTACAATATTGAGTATTTCTGTCAGTGACTTACTTGACAAGCCAGGATTTCAGTTGTACCTCTACTAACTTGCATAATGTGACAGCTAGTGGTCAATATTTATTAGTCTTGGAGCAGAAATAGTTTAATAGTTTTATCTTTTCATTTCAGCTAACTGATGATTCTGAAATCAATTACCTGTCCAGTCTCAAAGGAACATATAAGCTGATATCTAATCTCTCTCTCGCTCAGATCTTGTGAAAACAGTATTATTCACTCATGCTGAAGGCATTACTTGGAATATTAACATACATGAAACAACTAACAACACTGACAGCATCACCCATTGCCTTGTTAACGAAACATTCCTTTGTGTAAATAGCATGGTTCGGTCACAAAAATTCACAAAAATTAGGGTGTCTGTGTAGAAAAAAGTGATAATCAATTAAAGGAATATGGACACTGAAGGTATTAAACAAAGCCTGTGGCTTTCTCTCTCTTGTAACCGTTTGTGAAAATATCCTTCAGTTCTCAGTGAATGGCTAGTTACTCACAAATGTGCTGTCTCAGGCAGAAACTTACAGAATTATACTGCAGCTGGATAATTAAGTGTCTTTATCTCTTTGTAAATGGGCCGTAAGGCATTCTATTCAAACTCTTTAATGAGGACCACTTCATGATATTCCTAAGTGATCTCTTTCAAATGCACTGTGAATTGAAGTATTATTGTTTTTAGCAGTTATCAAGGCTAAATGTATTGGAAAACAAACTTGATAACTGTTGATAATTTATTAGGTAGTAAATAATTATGGTCCAAAGAGGGTGAAAGCTGAGTGTGTTAAAATAGTTTTACAAGACCAAGTCAATTGCTGTAAAGAAAGGGGAGTTTTGTTATATATGTTATAGTTGATAAGTAGTTGGGCAGCCTGAGTGTTCTCGTTATGGCTCTGTTTGTTTTTCTCACTCCAGACTGGTAGAAGGACAAATATTTACTGTGATTTTCTCTTCAGCTGCTAAAACTCCTTTATAAATGTTCGTTTAAGGAAAATAATCAGTGAAGCCTTTCTTTCTTTCTTTCTTTCTTTCTTTCCCTTAAATCTATATGAATCTCACATTCTGAGGGGTGAGGCACACCTACTGAAGCCAATAATGGACTAAATCCTTAGCCGGAAGAAATCAGCATAGCTCATTTAACTTTAATGGAACTATGCCAATTTCCACCTGCTGAGAATCAGGCCAGTGTGTTCAGCTCCTATCACAATCAGGCCACAGACTTTTATAGCATATAATATCTAACTCCTCATGTGCTCTGAATTATTACATTTAGGACCAAATCTTGCAGTCCTATTCTTTCAAAACTCTCATTGATTCAGCAGCTGATTGTATCTGACTAAATACTGTAGAATTTGGCCCTAAATTAACACTGTGTTCTATTTTCTCCCAAATGTTAAAATATCCATCTCACTTCAAGGTCAAATCCTGCCATCTTAACTCAAGACCTACTCAGATAAACTTCCATTGACTTTGTCAAGCTGTCTGGAGTGGCTCATGATCAGAAGTGCCAACCTCAGGGCAGACTGTGAGAAACAGGGCACAAGCCCCAAATTGTTTGAATGTTCTACAATTAGATTTTACCAGCAGTATCAAGCGCAAACTCCTCAAGCACTATAACAGCCTTAACATGGAGTCACAGACAGTCCCCTTGGATATGCTGATCTACATAGCCACCTAGGCAAGCTTGCCTATGTGATATTCAGGATACTCTCAATCCCAGCTAGGTTGGGATGGAGGGGAGCCCCTGGGATAGGGTAGGGCTGGGGTGGCTCAGGGAGGGGAGATGGGGAGGGAGGGAGCCCTTTGTTGTAGGTTTGGGCTGAGTCAGGTTAGGGGTATGGAGGGAGTCCCAGGGACAGAACAGGGCTGGGTTGAGGTGGGTGGATGGGGTGGATGGGGATGGAGGAGAGCCCCTGGGATTTTGCAGTGCAGTGCAGTGCAGTGCTGGTGGATGGGAATGGAGGGGAGCCCCAGGATACTGCAGACAGCGCTGAGATGGCGGGTGCATGGGGATAGAGGGGGATCTCTGGGATACTGTAAGGGGTGCTTTTGCTAAAGAAGAGAGCACAGCAGGAGATGAAGCAGCCCTGGCTTACCTGGAGAGAAGAGCATAGGAGAAAAATGGGTGGCCTGGGAGGCCCTATGCTACTGCGGGCAGGGCAGAGCTGGGGAGCAGAGCAGGGGATAGAGCAGGGGAGCCCCTGTAAGCTGTTTCCTCTGGTGTCCACGTCCCCATGGCTGCCTCTCCCCCCATCCAACCCCCAGCTCCCTCTGCACAGCCCCCAAGTTGAGCGGTACTCCGGATATCCTACGGGAGCATTATCCCCTGGCACACGCCCACACCTTGGTGCATCCATAGGTTGAGAATCTGACCCTGACCCTGTCTCTAGACCCTCTAGCTACTGTTGCAGGTAGAGGTGGATCTACAGACAACCCACTTCTCAGATTTTGGAAGCAATAAAGCAGGGCAGACAGATTTCTAACCCACAGACTTCTTCAGCCCACATTGTTTTTGTGTATGTATGGCAGCCAGAATATGGCCCTTGTATATTTCCTGAGCATGTAGTGAATAAGATTTTCTCCTTTTGGTTTGCCACTCTCCGGAAGATCATTTAGGAATCTTCTTCTGATATAGATTAATTTTTGGTTATTAAAAGGTGATTAAGTGAAAGGATGTAGGATATTATAAAGAGTTATGAAAACATAAAGATTCATTGCAGAAATCTCTACATTTATGTTAATTTAAATCATCATTGTACAAAAAAACACTACAGCTTCCTTTCACTTGCTGGTTTGACATAGAATAAATGGTGGATTTTCTGTAACTTGAAGTCTTTAATTCAAATTTGAAGGTGTCCGTAACTCAACTAGGGATTATGGGCCTATTTCAGAAGTGGATGGGTGGGGTTCTGTAGCCACTGATATGAGTCTGTGAAAACTAATCATTCCCACTGAATTTTACAGTGCACTCCTTTTATAAGGACATCCGTCCCAGGTGATTTGATTCTTATAAGCGGTTGATTCTTACTAGCAGAATTGCAAAGAATGAATGAAGTCAACCATTATATTTTAAACAACTGGCTTTTTTTATGCAATTGAGAAACGTCTCATTTACCATACTAAATTCTTTAGACTTTAAACATATCCAACATGGAACAAAACCATACCAATATTCTAACTGAGTGATTATTATTATTATTTTATTATTGTCCAATCATTTAGCTGGTGCTTTTATTCAAGGCAATTATTAATACTGTGCAGCATGTTACAATTTTATACAACATATAAGTTAGCGGAACTATATCCCTTTTAAGGTAAAGATCCAAAGATACAAATATTTAAAATCTCTCAAATAAACTGCAACTAACATAACATATGAAAGTGAATTACACTGACTTTTATAGCATAAATTTAAATGTAAAACAACAAAATGGACTTTTTAACAGTATTTATTCTCATTAATATTTATTTCGGAGTAGCACCATCTGTCACCAGAGTGGCATGTCTGACATTCTGAATGCACAGTATAGTGGCACAGTCACTGTTTGATTACAAACTTCTCCAGTATTCCCTTGATCATTGCACAATCCACAACATTGCTAACCACCTTTTCAAGGCTAAGTAGAAAATTAAAATCATTGAAGCCCCTGTACAATAGGCCATTTATCAAAGTTTTCATCATATTCTTCATTTGGGGCAAGGATGGGACAATTACCTCATCATAATCAGAGGCCACTTCTGCATCGTTTTCGGGTTTCACTTCGAATTGGTCTCTGATCTCAGTCACAATATCCTCACCAGAGACAGGTTGCATAAGAAAAGCATTGTCACTGATGTCTGTCCACTCTTCAAATTTGTGTACATTGAGTTCTTTTGGTGGTTTAGCAACAATTGGTTCCTCCCTGGGTGCTATGACCAGACCTCCTTTTTTCCAGTAATTCTGGATTGTTGAAGCATCAACATCAGATCAGGCATTTGCAAGCATTAGAATAGCATTTAAAAGACTCATCTTCTGGGCCATGTCCACAGCAGTAGCTCTGTTGTTCTCTTCATCAATGGAGTGCAAAACTGTGCAAGGCCCTTGCTTGTGAAAGTACACTTTGGCAGCTCTGACAATTCTGATCACATGGCTGAAAGATAGAAGTTGTGTTCTTTGGGAGGAATCCAAGTTGGATATTCCTCATTGCTACACCTTCCATCGGGTGGTCTGTGCATTTGTCCACAAGTAGCAAAATCTTTCTCCTTTCCTAGTCCTTCAGTCACTCACTTCAAAAATACCCCATCATCCAGACAGATGCAGTGGGAGTGTACCAGACTGGAAGATGTCTCACATTTTTAAAACACCATGGGCTTTGACTTTTCCTAATGATGAAACAGTACTTTTTCTTACCAGTCATGGAACATATGAACAGAGCAGTAATTCTTTCTCTAGATTTTTTTCCTCCTTTTTTATTGTCTGATTTAAAGGTGAGAGTGCCATCAGGTAAGGCTCAGAAGTAAATTCCAATTTCATCTGCATTCCAAATGTCTTCTTCAGTGAAGTCATGTCTCATTTCAGCCCACTTGTTTTCTAACCATTCTTCATTTGACCTAATGTGTGCATCTTTGGTTTCTCCGTGCATTTTCTTAAAAACTATTCCCTCTTGTTTTTTCAAGGGCTCAAACCATGCAGTGCTGGCCTTGAGGTTGGTAACAAGAAGGGCCACCACCAGTTCTTCTGCTTTCTGCATCACCAATGGTCTTAAGGGGCATTTCTCTCTCTGGCATTTCTGATCCACTTTAAAAGTGCCACCTTGAACATAGGTGTCTTGCCTGACCACATTCTTTTTATGTCTCCTTCATTTTGTATGATGCTCTCTCTGTCTTTGAGAATCTGAGACAATATGGGTTGTGGAATGCCCAATTTCTGAGCTGCATCTCTTCAGCTGGTCTTGGGAAGACTGTTGTAGGACTCCAGAGGTTGCATTTTTCATCTGCAGAAAACATCTTTCTTTTTCGTACCATGTCGACTCACATATAAACAGCACAACTTGTTTTTTCTACAGGGATTATACAGTACTTATATTCACTACGTGCCTAATAACACAGGATGTAATCAAATTTAAATTTAAAACAGCTTTATTGGCTTATTGCATGTCATTGCACTTGCTTGAGAATCATATTACATGTAGTCAGTTTTCCCCAAAATTATTCTTATAAAGGGATTGCTTGAGTCTTACAAGCTGAGTATTTTAACATGGTTAGTATAGGAATGATTTTGTCCTAGCAGTTTTGATCACTATATACGGTTGACTCTTATATCTGTAATTCTTATAAATGGAGTGGGGGTTTTTTTGTTTTGTTTTTTTTTAATTATTTACACACTTACAATATGCCAGTCAATGTTGTAATCAGGAACTTCAACTGATGCATAAGGAGTTTATGGATTGTGTAATGGTTAGCAGAAAATACCCAGTCAGGCACTGTGAAATGTGAAAAAAGTTTAGAAACATCATGGGTTTCAAACATGAACAAATTGGTAAGGATTCCCTGTTACTTTACTGTAAAAGCACATCAGCAATAAAGTTCATGTGAATTAATTTTCTGATAACAGGGGGCTTGTTCTTTATAGTTCCTTGGAATATAAGGGGAAAATAACCTGGTGTCAGTGAAGCAAGGTTAACATCAGAATGCATAATTAATTCTCCATCATTGATGGCTTTATAATCTAGATGTTTATATTAGGCATTAATAAGAGAATCCTTTATACTTTTAAGGCAGTACCTTAGGCTAGGGATGGTGTAGACTCTCAGTGCCCCAATGGGAGCTCCAGGAGCCACTGTGATCCCCAGAGTGCAGAGGGAATAGAACAACTGTGTCAGCGTTTGAGAGGGTGCAGCATCTGCTGCTCTTGTGTTTGGGTAGTTCTGCCGACTGGGGAAGATGTGGGAGAGGTGGAAGACATAGCTAAGGCACTTCCACTTCGCTGTTAGCATCCCAGAGGCTAGCACTGACAGTGGTACCAGCCCTTTCAATCTCTTCCACTCCCTGAGTACAGGGAATAATGTTGTGCCCAGCCATTGCATCTCAGCAACCAGCTACTGTGCCTGCATGACCATGTGCCAAGCAATTCTTTCAGAAATGAAACTCTGAGTGGCTCCAATATGAGATTAAAATCCAACCTAAGGAATCACAAAGATTTAGAGCTCTCTTTTCTAAGAAGAGCTATTGCCTATTGTTTCTTTGTTGTTTATACACCTCATGCAGATGAACCATATGTGCATTTTACTAAATATGCAATCTGAATATTCCTCTGATGTTCTTTTGTGATTGAAATGTCAAGTGCTTTATTGAATGGACTGATTTCATTTCATTTCATTATTTTTTCTGCTATTTATTATAATTTTCTGCCATTTCTGTGTATTTTTATTATCGGTTAAGAGATTTCAAGGTGCTACTTCTGTTTAAGTTTTACTGCCCACTCTTTTTTTTTTTAACAAACCTAAACCCCATAGATGCATACAGTATATGAATAAATCTGGATTGCTTATGTTATGATATGATGCTATATGTGATATCATATTGGCCATGTAACTATATATCATCTCCTGCTGTCTTGTTCAAAAATTATATTTATACATCTGTCCAGCTAAAAATAGCTTAAAAGGCCACTGATGCCTCATGAAAAAAATTGCATAATATTCAGTTACGAAATAACTGAACTAGTTGCCGGTCTCAGTTACACTGGCGTAAATTTAGAGTATTTCCAGTAACTTCAAAATGTTTTGCAGATTTTGTGTGGGAAGAGAGGCAGGTAGAACGATCTCAGTATGTGCATTATATAGATATATGCATTGAAAGGAAGCCACTTTTAGGTTGGAAGCAGTAGTGATTCAGATTCAGCAAGGAAGGCTAACTTCTCTCATTTGAAAAACTCAGGGTAGGCAAGATGGACCTGATCTAAAGCTCACTGAAGTTAATGGGAGTCTTTCCTTTGACTTCAATGGACTTTGGCTCAGATCCCAAGTAATTACTCAAGTTGGAATTTGGCCATTGAAGCTAACACTCCTCTACTTACAAAAAATACCACTGAATCTTTAATGAATACAAATTGCCGGGGCATGTCACATCTGGAAAATGGCACCTGCAAGAGTGCATTGTTCCTTAATACCATGCTGAGGCCCTAATTCAGCACTGACTCAAAGGAAAGTGCGTCACCTACTGAGTCACTAGCACCACTTTTCTTTTCCTAATAGGGCCGGGCCTCCAAGAAATTTTGTTTCCAACTAGAGTTCACATGTATATGTGAGCCAGGAGTTGCTTTTTTGGAAGAAGAGAGTAAACATATGATGCATAAATTAACTGAAAGGAAAAATAAATCTACCTTTTTGTTGTAAATTCAGATTTTAAAAGAAAAAAACCACAGCAAATTGAATCTGTTTTATTCAAGATGAAATGCAAGTATTTTGTTATGAGGATAGTTCTGTGAAATGCAGTATTGAGACTCTGCATGGGGATGAGAGATGGTCTTATGATTAAAGCAATTGATTGGGCATCAGAAATATTGGGTTCTATTTCTGCCTCTCCCATGGACTTCCTGTTTGACCTTGGGCAAGTCATTTAACCTCTCTATCAGTCAGTTTTTTCATCTGTCAAATAGGATTGAAAATTGTTATAGCCTACCTCATAGGAATTGTGGTGTGAGAATTATTGCCCATAAGGTTCTTCAAAATGCTCAAATGGCAGGTGGCATATATAGGTGTGAAGTGTTTGGTGTCATTATATATTTAACATATAGCCTGGAACCTGCAAGTCCTTGTGTGCTGTGCTCTCTCTAGTGGATACTGTATACTTCGTAGACAGTGTCATCGTCATTGCGAGGGAGTAAGTCACTAGCCCTTTTTGCACCCACTCTTTACTCTCACATGTCCAAAGTGAAAAAGAGATGAAATGTAGACAGATAATGGGCATGTCTAAAAAGAACTTCATTTCAACTTATATATGGATTTGTGTAGTCCTCATCGCTGCAGGGCTTAATACCGCAAGGTGCTGAGCTCTCTGATCTAGATCCTGCAAAGCACTTAAGCACATGCTTAACTTTACGCGTATGAATAGTCTCATAGATTTCAAAGGTACTACTTAAGTGCTTAACACGTGCGTTCCTGGTTTGGGTCCATAGTTCAGGATCGAGCCTCTGTTGTTTGTAGAGCTACAGGTTCCCCTCTTAGGTCTGACTCCTTCTGTTAGGCAGGAGTTACTTCCTGGCCAATTTAACAGTGTTCTCATTACTACAGGATTGGGATTTTCGGCATGCCCTGTCCTCCCCATTGCTTAATCTCAAAATAATGCACAATACTTCATACCTTGTCCTATGCAGAATCAAGTGCTATGCTGTAGCTGGAATATTAATTCTTTTATTTTTTTGTTGAAATGTCACAAAATGAAATAAACCCAGATATTAAATTCTGCCATTAAAACTATTTATTAAGGTAGCATCAATTATTTATTAGTTACATGTAATAGCAATTTGTAGGTGGGAAATTTTTAGTTTTTACACTGTTGTTTGCAGTCATCTATGATATTTAAGAAGCAGTATGGTCTGAGGACTGGGCAGAGGTTGGAAAGTCAAGAGGTTATGAGTTCTGCTCCTGGCTATGCCAGTGATGTCTGATGCCAGGGTCTTGAGACAGTCTCTTTGCCTCCAATTCTCAAAGGTATTGAGGCACCTAACTCCCATTGAGTTCTGCCTAAAAACATTTGAGGATCTGGGCTTTTGCCTCAGTACCCCATCATTAGAATAGGTATAATAGTAATTTGTTACCGCCCTCAAAGGAATGTGTTAATTATTAAGTAGTTGAGGTTTGGAAACTGCATTGGATATATAAAACTAATATTTAGGTGTAATGTCTAATTTTATGTATGTATAACAGGCGTAATATTTATATGTTACCCTGGTATCATGTGGAAAAGCTAACATGAAATAAAGCTGCTTTGATGGAGTAATTCCTAAGGTTGTTATTGTAACCTGCAGTATTATATTTTCTGTTTTGCAGTTTTACTAAAGAATACAAAAAGAGAGGAGGACAAGCCATTCAGAGACTGCGCAGATGCGTACCAAGCTGGTTTTAACAAAAGTGGGGTCTACACTATTTATATTAATAATGTATCAGAGCCTAAAAAGGTAAATATATATATATATATATATATATATATGTATTTGTGTTTGTTTTTGCTTGTTGCTGTAGATGTTGCTCTTGGCTTGAAAGATCATTCTGAATTGTTATGGAATCTTTACATTGGCAAAGTGCTGTATCGATATAAATCACTTGGTCCCCCTTCACCTGTAGAAAAATACTGGAAGTTGAGGTAAATGTGGTATCTTGCCTGGAGTGAGTCTCAACTCATTCTTCCTCTCCACTGGCTGAGGATTGTCCCTAAATCTGAGCATAAACCCCCAAAACATATTTGCCTTCCACTCCTCAGCAAATGCCTGAACTCTACAGTTAAGTCAGACACCTGGCAGGCACTTCTGTCAGATGTTTCTGGAGGTCAAGGAGAGAATCAGGGAGGCCAGTGGGTATTACTGGGGAGGTGAGCGGGTGGCAAAGGAAAATGAATGTTGAAATGAAGTATTTTCCAGGGGAAGAGGGTAGGGGTTTCTGAGTTTCTTGTAGGGAGCAGAGAAGAGCATTTGTTGGGTTGGAGAGAGAAGACTGAGGAGCTAAGGCTTAAAATGGTGTCTGAGATTTTAAAATATACCTTTTTCTCTCCCATCTAAAATAAATGAAAGCTTTATTAGGTTACTACTTTTGGTGTGTTTAATTTGAGCCTAGAACATGGGATAAGTAAGATGGGGAAAGTCACATTGGGGAAGTCATGTTTTATTTTCCTGTTATCCCTGATTGGAAGAGCTATGTAATTCAATCAGGCAAGTCAGCCCAGCTCATCAGAAATTATTCCATTTGGTTTCTCAGGAAGAGGCTGCATTTTAGTTTTCTTTCTGTTTCAGCAAGAAAAACATACATATATATTACTGTTGGCTTCTGTCTGTCTATCTCTGGCAGCAAGGAACTGATCCAGTGTCCACTAAAGACAATGGAAAAACTCCTATTGTCTTAATGGATGTTGGATCAGGCACTAAGTGGCCTACTACATTTTACAGTTTTCTAGTGGTTTTCTTTGCTTAGTTTCATCCCAACATTACTGTCAATTTCTCTGCCTCTTTGGTGTTTACATCCATCAGATATTTGCAGGTGATTATCAGTCCTGTTCACATCTCCCTCCCCCCTATTATTCTATAGAAAAATAATTATTCTCATCATAAGAGATCTATTTATAGATGCATAAAAATACAGTTATTAAATATCACCTCTTTTTTTGTTCAGAATTAAATCTAAAGTATTTTAAAGGATGTTTAATGGCTGAGTGCCTTGACCTTATCTGGGACTGGAGCCAGTTCAGGATATTTGTTGGCTAGAACTATGCAAAGCTAATGTTTACAATCAACTTAATGCTCCTGTTAGTGTGGCAGATGTTCACGTTCACCACCAGGGAAAGTGGCCGATCACACAATGGTGGCTAATACACAAGTAGGTGCTGTAAATCTCTCTTTCAGTATACAATACTTCTTTTTAATTTGCTACATCACTCCAAGAACATGAATACTTGATTTTATAAGGCTTTTTATTACAGGAAAATCTTACATTATATGTCTTTTTCCATCTTAAAATATGAATATCTTATTAAAATATATCAACAAAAGATACAGGCTTAATGCATTAGAAAAATGAACATTGGATTCCTGAGATCTAGACTTGGATTTTAAATAAAGTACACCTATCAGTTAGAAATTCTCACTGAAAATCAGACTAAAGGTATGTTTACACTGCTGGGGCTGCACGGATTGATGCAGCAGGATCCCGGAAGTGCTCTCCAGCTGATGTAATAAATCCACCTCCCCCACCCAAAAGAGTAAAGCTGCATTGACCGGAGGGCATCCCCCATTGATGCAGCATAGTGGAGACGCCGCGGTAAGGAAGAGTAAGTAAGTCGATGGGCGATACGGAAGCTAGAGTACGTAGCTTATGTATTTTCCATCGACCGCAGACGGCAGTGTAAACCAGGCCTAGGACAAAGAAAACTAAATCCTGTAGATAAATGATTTCACTTGCATCATCTTTCCTGAAGGAAGATTTGAGCCAAAATGTTTGTCTAGCAAATTGTGTTTCTTTAGTTGATATTCTGAATCAGATTGGTGTATCTTCAGTGTTCAGCATTCTCCTTCCCTCCTGCACAAAAGGGACCTTTCTTGGGTGTGCCTGGAGCAAATTCAAACAATGGAGCAATCATAAAGCATCAATATGAACAATACATCTTAGAGTGAAAAGCACGGAACTGATTTGTATGAGGATGAACTGATTCTTTGGTTCACTGATGTATACTTATTTTTACTGAAAGGAACCAGAAAATGACCATTGATAGCACAATGAAAAGCATTAAATTACTGGCCAACACTTTCCATGCTGATATATGTGATCACCAAATGCTAGGCTGATTGATCAGAACTCTTCGATCCTCAGTATAAATACTCAGCTTATTCCACAGGCATAGGTAGCTTTATTAAATAGCATAGTCAGATGAAATCTGGAACAGTCACAGTGCCAATACATAAAATGTGTGTATCTGAGAATGAAAATCATGGGGAAATTGTTTCAAGTAATAGTGTTAAAATGATGGAGCATCAAAATAGAAATAATAATTATTTTAACCTTTCATTACAGTGTCCTAACAAAAATGAAAGGATGCACAACAGTTTTATGTATTATTTGTGAAAGTTGTGTCATTTATAAGCACTAGTATTTACACATAAGACATAAAATATCCATTATGATTATTATGTGCTTTATCTGGTGATATTTAAGGGTATGCTTTGTAAGAGATAATATTCTAAAGTCAATTTGTCAGCAAAACTCTAATGGCCACATTGCTATCTATATGTAAATATGGAACTCAATGAGAGTTTTATTGTGAAATCATAGTTAGATGCTGTCCTGCAATTTCAGTACTGGTCATACATTCTCCAGGGATGGTCCCCACATGGTCCCATCTTTAGTCACTCTGCTTTATCTATACCTTTTATATGTTGCTTGTCTTCTTAAATTGTAAACTCTTTGGGGCAGGGATTATATCACCATCTGTTTTGGGACACTGCCCAGTATATTGTGGGTACAACCAGAATTTAAATAAGAAATAAAACCATCTATATATAATGTATCACCTTTTCTACATTTTGGCTTAACCGGATCCCATTTTCCTGTAAGTACTTATGGTCATTCCTTTCTATCCTGTGTAACACTGTGCTACAAGCACAAGGTAATATTTTATGAACTGAAAAACTACTAAAGTTTCAAGACTATTAAGGAAAGTTGTCTATTTTTAGTGGACATAATTTTGAAGCTAGTATCATTATTTTCATTATTACCTAGGTCTTTTGTAATATGGAGATCACAGGAGGAGGATGGACTGTTATACAGCACCGAGAAGATGGGAGTCTGGATTTTCAAAAAAGCTGGAAAGAATACAAAATGGTAAGGGTGAAGAATTTACAGTAAAGTTAGAAAGGTTATCTCTGGAACCATTTAAGCTCTACGTGCCCTAACACTCAAAATTACAGTATAACTCCAACAGCATTAAGTAATCAGTCATATTGTCTGGGTAAATGTTACCTCAGGAAGGGATACAAAGATAAAATTTCTAAACACATTAAATGACTGTTTCTTGGAGCTACGTGTCCTGGAAGCCACAAGGGAAGAGGCAATTCTTCATTTAGTCCTAAGTGTAGCACAGGATCTGTCCTAGAGGTGAATATAGCTGAACCACTTGGTAATAGCAACCATACTGTAATTAAATTTAACATCCTTATAAGGGGAAAATGCCAAAGAAACCCACTACAGTAACATTTAACTTCAAAAAGAGGAACAACACAAAAATGAGAAAGCTCAATAATGGAAATTAAAAGGAAAAGTGAACAAGGCTGAAATGCCTGCAAACTGGCTAAAGACTATTTAAAAACACCATAATAGAGGCTCAAACTAAATGTATACCCCAAATAAAATAAACCAGTATGAGAATAAAATGCCATCCTGGCTGAACAGCTGAGTAAAAGAGGTCGTTAGAGTCAAAAAGTCATCCTTTAAAAATTGGAAGTCAAATTCTAGTGAGGAAAATAGAAAGGAGCATAAACTCCAGCAAGTCAAATGTAAAAGCAGGCCAAGAAAGAAAAGAGCAACTGGCTAAGATACAAAAAAACCAAGAGCAAAAAATTATTTAAGTACATGAGAAGCAGGATGTACTTAAAACATAGTCAGTGGGGCCACTGGAAGATCAAGGTGCTAATGGAGCACTCAAGGAAGACTAGGCCATTGTGGAGAAACTAAATGCATTCTTTGCATCAGTCTTCACTGCAAAAGATGTGGGGGAGTTTCCCAAAAGTGAGCCATTCTCTTTATGTGACAAATCGAAGGAACCGTTCCAGATTCAGGTGTCAGTAGAAGAGGTTTTGTAACAAATTAACAAATTAAACAATAATAAGACACCAGGACAAGATGGTATTCACCCAAGAGTTCTGAAGGAACTCCTATATGAAACTGAGATCTACTATCTGTGGTATGTAACCTATTGTTTAAATCAGCCTCTATACCAGATGACTGGAGGGTAGCTAATGTAATGCCAAAAAAGTTCCAGAGGTGACCCTGGCAATTATGGGATGGTAAATCTAACTTCAGTACCAGGCAAATTGGTGGAACTATAGTAAAGGACAGAATTCGCAAACACATAGATTAACACAATTTGTTGGGGAAGACTCAACACAGGATTTATAAAGGGAAATCATGCCTCACAAATCTATTAGAATTTTTTGAGAATGTCAGCAAGCATGTGGACCTAGGTAACCTAGTCAATTTAGTGTATTTGGACTTTCAGAAAGCATTGGACAAGGTCCCTCACCAGAGACTCTTTAGCAAAGAAAGCAGTAATGGGATAAGAGGGAAGGTCCTCCCATGGATCAGTAACTAGTTAAAAGATGGGAACAAAGGGTAGGAATAATTGGTCAGTTTTCACAATGGAGACAGGTGTCCCCCCAGGATCTGTACTGGAACCTGTGCTGTTCAACATGTTCATAAATGATCTGGAAAAGGAGTGAACAGTGAGGTGACAACATTTGCAGGCAATATAAAATTATTCAAGATAGTTAAGTCCAAAGCTGACTGAGAAGTATTACAAAGGAACCTTGCAAAACTGGGTGACTGGGCAACAAAATGCCAGATGAAACTGAATGTCGATAAGTGCAAGGTAATGCACATTGGAAAACATAATCCCAGTTATATATACAAAGTGAAGAAGTTAAAATTAGCTGATACCACTCAAAAAAGCTGTCTTGGAGTCGTGGCTAGTTCTCTGAAAACATCCACTCAGTGTGTAAGAGCAGTCAAAAAATCTAACAGAATGTTAGGAAAGGGATAAATAAAACAGGGGGGAAATAGCATAATACCATGTAAATCCATGGTTCTTCTTTGTGTGACTGCATATGTCCATTCCACTGAAAGTGTATGTGTACTCCAATTCACAGTCATCAGAGAGATTTTCCCTTAGCAGTAGCCAACAGGGTGGAACAAGCACCCTCTGGTGCCTGGTGCACAGAATGCAGGCATAAAGGGCAGAGCCACCCCCAACTCCTCTCAGTTCCTTCCTGCTGCCCATCATAGCTGGTGGAGCTCCCTTTCCTTGTTTCTGCAAGTCTTTAGTCAAACCTATAAAAAGTACCCATTGTACAGTTAGTGTAGTTTTGGTAGTTAGTTAGCTAGATGGACAGTCTAAAAAATATTTGCTGTTGTTGTTTGTGTGGTCAGGCAGCCAGTCCGGGTACCAGCCCCAGTACCAGAGATATGCTGCACTCTCTGGGTTACTTTTGTGGTAAGGCAATGCCTGATAGTGACCCTCACCCCTGCTGCCCTAAATGCTTGAAAGAAGCTCATGTGAGCATGCAATTTTGGTCATACTATCTTTAAAAAGATATATTAGAACTGGAAAAGATACAGAGAAGGGCAACAAAAAATGATTAGGGGTATGAATCATCTTCCATACAAGGGGAGATTAAAAAGACTGAAACTGTTCAGCTTAAAAAAGAGACAACGAAAGAGGGTATGACAAAGGTCTATAAAATTACAAATGATGTGGAGAAACTGAAGAGGGAAGTATTATTTACCCCTTCAAATAACACAAGAACTGGTGGTCATCCAGTGAAATTAATAGGTTGCAGGTTTAAAACAAACAAAAGAACAGACTTTTTCACACAATGCATTGTTAGCCTGTGGAACTCATCATGGGATGTTGTAAAGAACAAAAGTATAACTGGGTTCAAAAAAGAATTCTATACATTCATGGAGGATAGGTCCATCAATGGCTATTAGCCAAGATGGCCAGGGACACAAACAACCCCATGGTTTGGGTGTCCCTTAAGTTCCAACTCCTAGAAGCTGGGACTGGACAACAGGGGATGGATCACTCAAAATGCCCAGTTGCGTTCATTCCTTCTGAAGCATCTGGCACTGGCCACTATCAGAAGGCAAGACACTAGGCTAGATGGACCATTGGTCTGACCTAGTGTAGCTGTTATTATAGGAACTCAGCTGGCCTGCCATCTATGAAAAGCTTCTTTCCACTCCTTTTCAGGTTCTGAGAGTACACCCCCAACCCTATCCAACAAATGTATTTTTAGCATGTCTGGAAGGTCACCAAATTCTGCCTATTTCAGACCAAGATGGGGTGAGCAAATTCCAGAGTCCTGAAGCCATCATAGAGAACTTGCATCAACAGCCACCTCTCTTTTATAATGAGAGGGATCTAGCTTGAGTTACCATATTGGCCACAAATATGCCAGTTTGGCGGGAAGAGAGGCGATAAGCTAGTCAGAGGCTATGTAGGGCTTTACAGATCATAACCAACACCTTAAACTACATCTGGAAACCAATGGGCAGCCAGTGTAGATCTCAGAGCACTGGTGTCTTAGGCCATATGGGAGTCCAGAAAGCTTTGTCTAAACTGCTATTATGGAATCAGAGATTGATGCTGTTGATGTCAATGGGAGTTGCACTCAGCACTTGTCAGGCTCAGACACTTAATTCTGTTAGGAGTCTGAAGATACAGAACCCAGTATTCCTTGTGTATGGGACACAGACACACACATGTACAGGACAGCTGGGGACAACTTTACAACCATCCGTTGACTTTACCATTTTACGAAAATCAGAGATTTTTCCATTTGATTTGATCTGAGTTGCTGTATTTTCTCTCTTTCCCCAAAATAAATTATCTAGAGGAAGTATCAGGGACATCCAAAAGAGGCAAACTGTTGACAAAACTTTATACCCAAATGTGATCCCCAGGCCTGGGTATATCAGTTGGTGTCATAGTTACAGGGAGTGCACATTTCCCCTCCCAATAGCTCTCCCCATCTTTATGTCCCTTGTAAATATATACTGCAGCGTTCTAAAGCAATAGTTCAAAACACATTTTACAATAATGTTATTGCCCAGCTCCGGGCCATTTCTCCTGTAATATGGCCAGCAATGGCATCATTATAGCTGAGAGGAACAACTTTCAGCCCTGTGTGAGACAACAAAGTCATCCTCCTGCCAAATGTTTGGCCAGCTGTGATGGTCCAGTAAGGTGGACAGCCTGAAGCTGACATTGCCAGTTGTATTTAGCTAATACAGAAGGAAGCTGCAATCGAAGCTTCGTACCAGCATGGGGCCACTATGTTTCCTTCTTCCAGACCAGAAGCAGCCTGTAGCTGTGGCTCCTACCTACATCTGTCTCGATTTCTTCCCGGCCTGACACCCAGTTCTGTAGGCTCTGAAAGTCTGAAGAACAGGAGGGGTCTGGCCGGGACATGTGAGAGCCATACTGGCTTGCTTGGGGTAGTAGCTTCTTCTTCCCCTCCCCCCTTACTGGGAAAAGCACAGAAGGTGGGAATAGCTGTAGGTATAATTAGTACAAAAGGGAGGATGGGCACAGCTGCTCCTGGGGAGAAAAGGCACAGGGAGGCAGTTATAAGGGGAATTTGAGGAGAGGGAAAAGATGATGGAAGGATTTGGAGAAGCAGGAAGTGCAACTTGAGGAGACACTGAGGCTATGTCTACATTGCACAATTAACCTGGGTGATTGGCATATGCAGGTCAGCCAAGCCCAGGGGCGAGCATTCCCATGGCAATGCCATACCCACTTTACTGTGTCCTCACCCTTTCCGCTCTCGCCTGCATGTGTCTGGAGGCTCAGCCCATGGTTCTGTGTGCTGGGACTGCTGGGATTCTTCTCCTAATCAGTTAGAATCAGGAAAACCTGTCTGTCCTTTGGGGAGGATTGGTGGGAAGGGCATTAAAAGTCTATCAGCACTTGAGTGATTTAGCCAGCATCCTCCCTGCAAAATGAGGGGTTTGGGGGCAAGATGGGTGTTTGGGGAAAGGGAGAGGAGAGACTAGAGAAAGTGGGTGTCTTGCAGAGATGAGACTGGAAGGTCAGGGCAGAGCAGTCTTGGTTTTTCACTTGAAGCAAATAAGGCAGGGTTTTTTATGAACTATATGTTAACATGAGTAAGATGATGGTAGTGAGCTAAGGATAAATGAGGGGAAAAAGCAATATGCTGCAATTTTATAAGTAGTTTATTAATATATATGCTCAAATTTCTCATGCTGGATGCTTTATAAATTGCTTTTGTGTTGGAAAATGTATTTATGTTAACCAAGTGGGGTATAAGACGTAGAAGTGATCCACTTCTTTCAAGTATTTGCTAAATAACTTGGTCTTTAGGAAGTGAGTTTTAGTTATTGGAATGTGGATTCAGATATTCTATGAGCATAGCCTTATATGGAGATCAACCCCTCTTTGATAAAGAATTGTGTGTCATACCACTTTACTAAATAAACATTTTTCTTTTTAACTGAAGTGATTACTTAGATACTTGTCACATTCAGTGGGTGTTACATTTTCTCATTTCTCCTCCTGAGAAGAGAATCCTTTAGGATTTGTAATGCCCAGTGATGGAGGGTATGATATGAAAATGGGTGGATGAGAGATAGCGTAGATATGTATTTATATGATGCTCTGTATGGTGACTTTTATCATCAGAGTTTGAACCTGGGACCTCCAGAACTAAAGCATGAGTTTCCATAGCTTGAGCTAAAAGATGGATTCAAAGCCTATCAGACTTCAGTAGGCTTTGGATGAGGCCCAAAGCTGGCAGATATCGCAGATTCATAGCCTCTGAATCAGGTACCAAGGGAGATGCCTGCCACACTGGAAGCAAAATACATTTATGTTTCCTTAATTTATAGGATATTTTTGCTACTGGATGGAAAGTTAAATATATTCTTTTGTTTGAACTCAGTCATTGTGCTTTAGAATCCTATCGAGCACTGTCCTCCCTGCACAAATTTTACTGGATAACATCTGTTTCAGGAATTGTGTTGACATGTGGCTATATATTCATGTGTCCACTCTGCCTTCAGTATTTCAATTTGACACTATTAATGTATGTTAGCAACACCCATGTGGTGGTCTTTCCAAATCAGAAAGGACAGGAAAAGTTCATGTATACAAAAGGACTATTAGCTGTTGAATAAAGCAAACTATTAAGTATTCCTTACATGTTACACTTCTAATAAATTTTGTTTAATGACATAATGAGCCATACGTCACCTTAATGTAGCTCCCGCTCCTCACTGGAGCAGTGCAGATATTGATTGGATTACTTTTTGGTTAGTTTAAGAAATGGGTTAAACAACAGATCATAATGTTATTTTACAACTAAACTATTTTCTGACAATCAAGTAAAAAGCTGGCTAAAGCAACAAGCCCAGTTTGCCTTTTTTTTAAAAACAGTTGTTTGGGTTCCCCCTCTTGCACTCTACACTCCACACACAGTTAAAGAGAGCCACTCAGAGCTCTCTTTTCTACAGAAATCCAGTATTATCTGGGGAAACATACAGACAGAGTATCCTTCTGTTGGAGCCTCACCACCTTATAATGGCAGTGAGCTCTATGTCCATTCCAGTTAAATAGTATGAAAGGTACCATTAAGCATAGGCCTGGAGAAGGGTCAGTAGATGTCACATAGAGATCACGGAGGGTCAGCAGCTAATATTCCATCACATAGGCAGAAGTAGAAGTTGTTGGAGATCTGTACTGCAAATCTGGATTCTGTCCCTATGACCCTGCTTAGTTCCCATCATAAATTCTGTTTGCCCAGGCTTTGTATGGGAAGTGTGGAATTTAAGTTTTGATTAAGTCACTTAAAATAAAAAGAAGTTATTGCTACCTAGCAAATGCTGCACCACGTGGCCAAGAGTGTGAACCCCCACTTTTCATACCCAGGTGCATAATTCATGGTATTCAGTTCTGCATTTAGAGGTGAAACTGACTTTCAAAAATCTCAATTTAGGGATTCTAGAAGGTAAATTACAATTTTTAACTCTGAGCATGCCAAAAAATGTATCACTAAAACCTTCCACAAGATATTTTTTATTGACAGAAATATGTGAAGGTATTCACACAGCAATACTTTAATCCACTGTTTTATCATAACATCTTATGTTGGGTGTTGTGAAGAACATTAAAGACACATCTATAGACCAGAATATAATTTTAAAAAAGAACATTGTGCACAACCCAATGTGTTGGAAATGGAGAAATCTACTGACCTTATTCTAAAATTATCTTCACAAACATTCAAAGTCCATTCCATATTCTCAGCTAAGGCACACGGAGCTGATTATTCTTTATGACTTCTGGGAAGACATCTCTGCTGTAAAACACTGAATTATTAGATGTTTTCTTCAGTGAGTTGTCTGACAGGAGATGAACCCACAGGATATACTGACTGTGTCTGGTTTCAATTTTGTTTTGTCTATAAAAAGTCAAAGCTTCCTATGAGCATTATCAGGCAAAATAAATAAAGTAAGAGAGATAATTGTTTAATGAACTTGGAGTAACATGATTCAAGCAGAATACCGCTACAGATTTTGCCAAAGCTAATAAAACTCTTTTGCACCATACTTATTATTTCTGAATAAACGTCAACTTTGTGAATTATGAAGGTCACTTTTAAATCTAGTATTGAATTCAGCTTCTTTGTACTGTTGGCTGCTTTTGTTATTTTGACTCTGTTCATCACAGTACAATTAGAGATGAAGCAAGACAGACCTTGGGTGGTATTTGTTAACTAGTGTAAATAATATAAACTATTATAATATTGCCTCTAATTCCTGGTGATAAATATGTTTATGGATCAGTGCTGCAGTGAATTCCTATCGTTATTACTTTTTGCAAAGCAGATGTGCAGTATATTGGAATCTACAATATTTGCTCTGATATAGGGCAGTAGTCAAAGATTCAGTAAACTTTTTTTAAAACTCAAATGCATGCAATGGTGTGTGAATAATTACAGGGAGTATTGCATCATGTCATTTCTACACTATAGAGACAAATATAAACTTATGTTACTAACATATGGAGAAAAGCTATCCCATAAAAACCAGAAACCTCCCAAAAAGCATCATCCACTTACCCCTCAATAGGATGAATATTCATTAACCTGGCTTTCACTCATGAGCTCTTGTCTTTCATTGAACTGGGACTAACCTTTCCTAAAATACAAACTTTTCTCAAATGTGGAGCTTGCATACGTGACATTTCAGCACCAGAAATACTGATTCACTGACGCTGAAGTAATAAACAACAGTTTGGGACAGGTGAAAGAGGGCACTGCCAAATTAGATCATATCTAGCAAAGATCTGTGACTTAAAGACCTCTACTAGTATATTCATTTGCATGGATAAATAATGTTATTCTTCCGTCGATTGGATGGCTCATCAGCACTTTAAATGGTAAAGAGGATTTCAAGTACTATTTTTAGTATATCAAGTGTTGCCAACTCATGATTTTTGGTGTGTTTCTCCATTCCCTGGAGTTATTTTATTAGGTGAGACTCCATTTTCATCTAAAAAAATAAGTAATAATTTCTCATGATTGCAGAGAAAAGCTTGAAAATGTGACCTGATAGCACTCTAAAGCCCAAAACTTAGTAGGCAAATAAAAATAACCTGACATTTATTATTTAGTTGAAGTCTTGTGATTTTTAGGCCAATCTCACGTTTTGGGGGCCTGGCTCATGGTTTTTAAATGCTTGGACTTGGCAAGACCACATTTTTTGCTCACACACCAAAGCCCTAGGTTTTCAAATATACTATGCGAGACGTCTAAACCCACATCTTGAATAATATGCATGTCATGCTTCAGAAGGGCATCTTTGTATTCTATTTGTTTCCCCTAGCTGCATACAAAAAGCTGTATACAAAAAGCAAAACAAATAGCTGCTGTACAAAAGAAATGCAAAACAGCAGCCAGTTTAATTCCCAAGAAAACCTCATGCATCATACCTAGTACTTATGATGTTTTAGTTAGTTAGGATTTACAAACTTTAAAGATTATTTAAACACCAATAGAAATGTTGTGTATAAATGGAATATACCTTATTCAGCATAGCTTCAAGAAGACCTTCTCTAATAGGTCACAAATATTAGGCAGGTCAGCCTCTGTAACACAACTGATAATTTAAATGATCTGGGGATTTCTAATCTAACTTTCCATAATAAATTACTATATGTCTTTTGAAGGAGATTCATCTTCTGAAAATTAATACCACCACCCTTTCTTCTCTTTTGTCTTCTTTTGCTCTTCCATTAGCTTCCATTGCAACTTAATTTCCTCTGGTCAGGAGAACAAACTACTTAGCAATAGATTTTCATTCCAATCTGATGGCAATTGTGCGAGAGGAGAAGGAAGTGTAAATCCTTTCATACTGAGAATGTGAAGAATTATTATTATTACAAAACAATGTTATGGTGCCTTGTGTTTATACAGACCCAGAATATAGAAAGGGACGTGTTCCATGTCCTGAAAAGGCTACAACTTAAACAAGATAAGAAAAGACACACAAACATAAGTTAAGAAATAGAGCAATTGTTCAGAACAGATAATTCCTTATGTGTTATTAATTATGAGCAAAAGGAAGAAGAGATTTCCTGAAGTGGTCTGTTTCAAAAAGAGCTCTGAAAAAGGATAGAGTGTGTGCTCAGTGAACAATGGGAATAATAACAAGGAAACAAAAATTCAAATGTTTTGGGAAGGACGCAAACCCTAATGATTCAAAGCATGAACCAAAGAAACATTGCCTGTGGGAAGGCTGCTCTGTAACTGTACTCTGCAGAGTTTTCTGCACCTCCCTCCGAAGCAGGTGGTGCTGGTCACTGTTGAGACAGGACACTAATGAAGATGAACCATTAGTCTGATTCAGTCTGGCAACTCCTGAGTTCCTAGAACTGGGATACTGTCCCAGGTGTAGAGGCTAGAAGGGAAAAAGTGAGAAAGAAAAAAGGAAAGAGAAGTAAGGATAGAAGCTTAAGGACAACATAAAGGAGAATGTGACAGAGGTAGGTGGGAACACAATTATGCAAATGAGGGGAAGAATCTTGTATTTTAGTCAATCAGTAGCCAGGACCGGATTACTGTAGCAGATACTGTAGCAGAACAGAGAAAGAGGCTGCTCTTGTAGTTTTTCTTTCTGGGATCGGAAGCAAGGGTGACTAAAATATTACTCAAAACACAGTGCTTTGCTGCCAATATTGCAGAAAAAATTTCCCACAAAAATGTTCCCCATTAGTCAACTGTAAATCCTCAGACAAAGGGAAATCTAGTCATGTTCCCGCAATTTGCAATACATACACTTTCTGGAAAGGTTTATAATTTGTTCCTAAAAATTATACTAAGTCTGTTGATAGCAGATAGTGTGACCAGATAGCAAGTGTGTAAAATATAATAATAGCCACATATAAAAGAAAAATGCCCCAAATATCAGGACTGTCCTTATAAAATCAGGACATCTGGTCACCCTAATTAGCAGAGCAATTTGTTCAACTCATTATTTGAAACTGGGGGAAAGAGAGATCTGTTGAAGACCTTGGGGCTAATGGGAGAATAACTTCTTTTAGAAAATGATTTATGAAAATACCTGAGATTTGATGCTGGCTGGTCCATCCAGAAGCAAAACTGTGCTCTTCAGAAGTATGTTTATGAGCCCATGGTTATAATCTCTGGCAAGGACAATTTAGCAGAAAGGGGTGAACATTATCAGAGGCAAGAAAATCATCCAACTCTCCATTCTATTTGATGGAGGAATTTTAACAAGGGTTTTTCATAAGCCCTTCCTGGCATATCATTGTGAGAGAGCCATTAGATTTCCATTTCCATTTTCCCAACTCAAGAGGTTTGCATAAGCATGAGACAAGCATGCAATTATCTGAACTAAACCTGAACACAAAACTGTCTCAGGTTTATTCATCACTGGTTGAAATGAGAACTACAGTACTGTACATTGCTTTTATTGTTTTAAGGGGCAAATGGTGAAACTAAGACATCTCAAGTGTATGCAAATAATTACAAGGTGCTGCCTGACTTAAATAACTTTGGAAGCCAGGGAGTGTTGTCAAATATCAAAGAGCCAAGTAACATGTGGCACAGAAATACAACACATCATACTTAACCCACAATTCATTAGGAAAATTAGCTATATCTCCCTTTTATTCTAATTTTTTCTATGTTTTGGATAGTTATACAGTTTAGCGAACTAGAAATAAGATAATCTGAACATGTTCGAGGTGAATAGCACTAGCGACAACCTCTAATTTATCACTCATTACTTCATATTTATAGAATAAATTTGTAGCCTCACATGCTGCAGTCTGAGCTGAAACTAGGTTGAAACACATACATAGAAAATGACTGCTAATGAATATAATCACCCAAATCCATATCTTAACCCCAGCTCAGTAGTCTGAAAAAAGATGGCCTGTGGAGTAGGTTCATAAATTAACAAATCTGGACTCTGGTGGGCCAAGTGTAGTATGGGTAAGTACCAATACCAAGGATCAGCCCAGAGAACATCCTGCCCAGCAGTTATCTTTCATTTATATGAGGAGGCTCCAACTCAAGCACCTCTGCTGGTCTCAGTTTTGGCAATATGTTATGGCAAAAGAGGCAATCTGCCAGGTAATCAGATCCCAAACCATTGAGGGCTTTATAGATTCAAAGCAACTGCATAAATTCCAACCTGAAGTTAATTGGAAGCCAGTGCCAAATTAGGTATATGTAGTCACATGACACTGCTTAATAAACGGGTTGCAAAATTCTGCTCTGTCTTGAGTATCTGAATGAGCCCCAGGGGTAGGCCAATGTGGAGCATATTTTAGTTGTCTAATATTTAAGTAGCAGACAACATACTACTTTGTCCTTTAAAATGATTTTGCACCTGAAGATATTAACTAACTTTAAGCCATACAACATCCTTGCAAGGTATGTATTAATAGATCCATTATACAGATGGGCATACTGAGGCACAGGAAGCTTAAGTAACTTGCCCTTAGAGTATATAAGAAAAATGTAATGATAATTTTATTACAGTACAAATATTACACCAACATTAAGAAAAATAATTAAACTCAGTTATTTTACCAACTTTTTTCTAGGGTTTTGGTAGCCCATCTGGTGAACATTGGCTGGGGAATGAATTTATTTTTGCAGTAACCAGTCAGAGGCAATATTCTCTGAGAATTGAGTTAATGGACTGGGAAGGAAACCGGGCATATTCACAATATGACAGATTTCATATAGGAAATGAAAAGCAGAATTACAGGTAAGTACTAATTGATGTTCTGTTGTTGACATTGGGTGCTAGATCTGGGTCACGGTTTGCAATAAGTAAAAGGATATTAATGTAGTATTAATTTGCATCCATCTTTAAATTAAGCATGCAAATATAAACGAGAAACACAATTTTCCGGAGCTGGAAGGTGAGAGAGAAATTAGCACATGTGACAACAAGCTGTATGGCAGAAGGGTCAGGACACTCTGAACTTTGTTCGCATTTGGTGAAAATCTTGTTTAGGAGAACAACCAGCCAGCACCCTTTGAGGACTGGGAAGGGGGTATACAGTTCTTAGGTGTTTGGACCTTCTACCTCAGAAGTCTGCAATGGTAAAGTGAGGGGTTTCTGGACCCTGGAGGTTCCTGGGAGGGGAGGGCATTGACGTTTTGTTACTTGAACTTCTAAATAAATTGGAAACCATTCATTTATTGCCAACCCCTGTAACAGACCTCTTGGGTTCTAGTCTGTGTGGCCTCTAGTTTGCAAGACTCATTCTCAGTCTCATATTAACAATGTGATCTTTTTCCCAGGCCGTCCAAACAGGAATATAGCTCCTAGGTCCCAGTCTGTTCTTGTGACTTATTTCTAAGACTTCAAGATTCTATTTATATTCAGTATCCTTAAGAGGGGGGAACCAAGGTAGGATGAGCCCCTGATTTTGCTACCCAATAGACCCATTTAAAACTCATCACATTTTTTAGCATATCCAAGATCAGTTGTGCCAGCTCAATTTAATCTAGGCTGTGCTGGTCCCAATGGTTTAATATCCATCCCTCACACCTTCTATAAGCCTAACATGTCTGTAGACAAAGCAAAAATATTTATTTTTCTGGGAATGGTTGGTATTTAAGGATATCTTAAACCTTAGCATCTAATGGAAGAGTTAGTATACTGTTCCTTAGTAAATTCAATGAAATTCTGGGCACCGTGGGAGTTCTTGTGCTCAACATGATCTCTAGCACAGTTCCCTTCCTCTTTACTATCAGCTCCTCTCCTAAACCCTGGTATAGCTATTTGAAGAACTCCACTCCTACCATGGTCTCTATATGGCTTCGCTATACTGCCCCACAGTTCAGACAATGGGCATGTGAATAGCAGTGCACACCAATGTGGTGTGCTGTCCCTTAGGTGAACGTAAACTAAAAAAGTTCCTAGTTTCCATTAATGTAATCCTCTTCAAACACAACTGCATTAATGCAAACTAGGAACCTTTTAATTTGTTCCCACATGGGGGAGTTACAGAGTGGCACTTTGGTGCTCACTGCTAGTCATGCCCCGTAGTCTGAATTACGGGATAATGCAGACATAGCCATAGCCAGTTTACACCATCCTCACATACACATATATATTTTTTTAATTATATGCATCCAGGAACCACTGATTATCTTAAAATGTTGAGGATTTTACTGCTTGATTAGGCAAAAAAGATATAGATCCTTCAAAGAACTGATACATTTCTACCTCAAAAAAATAACATTGAAGACTATGGAGTTGTGCAGAGGAGGCAATAAATTATACCAAAATCTCTCAGACTTTCAACCCAAAATGCAGCTGAAAGTGAGTCCTAAAGAGCTGGGCAACCATTGCAGAATGTTTTTGTCCCCATATCGGAGAAACCTGCCTTTTCTGAGTTAAATGATGCCTATATAAAGTTGAAAAGCACAGTTCTCAACCTCTTTCACAGAATTTCTTTTCTTCATAGTTGTTAGGCATTTGTCTTGCTTGCTCTCAGTACATCAGATGAGGATCAGTCTACCTTTCCATAACCAGTAACTATTAATCCGCAGTCATTCTGCCAAGCAAAATAAGCTGTTTTGTTTTGTAAGCCATTAGGAATTCCTGATAATGACCTCCTTACTTTTTGCTTATTCAACACTGTTTGTAAATGTGAGTAAACATAGGCCAGCTATACTTTAACTTACTTTCAAATAACACAAGTGCAGTCTGAAATAATAACCAGAAATAAACTAGCTTCCAAGATGGTCTGGTCATTAGATCAAGGAAACCTAAAATAGAAAAGGGATAAGGAAAGGAAAGGAAAAACTCAAGCAGTGGAACATCTTTTGTTTATGTTGCCATAATACCTTTTACATGCAGAAGGAGGGCAAAAAATAATAAGGTTCCAGATCCAACAATTGAATGTAGTAAGTTATGTAAGAATACAAATACCACAAAGTGATGAAAACATGGAAAATAATTTTTCATGCATTTTTTCCAAAATCCAGCCTCAACATTAGGCAAAGTTTGAGTCAGTCTGAATTGCTCCCATTTGGTGTTTTCAGAGGGGTTCTGTTTTTTCTCTCAGCTGTTTGCATTCTCTCTACTACTTTTTATTAGGCTAAAGAATATATGATTGAAAAAGGGTAATGCTCAGCATATGTATTTTAAAAATATATTTATTTCCCTTTGTTTCCTTTTCAAAATGATACAGCTCCAAGAGAGTTTCTGGGAAGGCAAAATAAAAAATATACATATCCCAGATGATGACTATAAAGAAGAAAAGAAAGGTTTTATAATATAGCTATCTTGCTGTAAATATATTATGTTAAATAATAGCTTACATGTGGTAATCAATTATTCAAAAAGAAACTTGGTGGTGGAGCAAACTACAAGAGGTGATAAAAGATAAGAGAAAAAAGTTGAAACTCTGGCAAAGGAGTAGGAGCAAACAAGACCTGGAGGAATACAATGGATATAAAGAAATTGGCCAGGAATATAGTTGAAAAAGCAAAAGAAAAGATCTTTGAGAAACTTTATGCAAGACTTGGAACAAAGGAAAGGCAAAAAGAATGTATAGACTGGTGAAAGTATGGGACAAAAGTACCAGAGATATAGAGGAAAAGAGTTTAATCAAAGAGGAAACTAGAATAGTGTTGATTGATGGAAGACACAGAAAGGATCAGTGGAAAAATGTATTTTGAACATCTTTTCAATTAAGAAAACCCAAGAGAGCAATGTGACTTCAAAATGATTACCTTGTTGTAGTAGAAGCTGACCATACCAGACGAAATGGCAAATGCTGTAAAATAAATAAAAAATAATAAGGCCCTACACCCAAATGGAATTCCAACTGAGGCATAGAAAATGCTTGGAATAGAAGGCATCCATCTGCTGATATCTCTGTTCAATTCAATGATGAGATGGGAAAAGATACCAAATGCGTGGAGGAAAAGTATTTTGGTGCTGGTATATAATGGAAAAGATGATGATGGCAGCTGCACAAATTATAGAGGTATAAAGTTGATGAGTCATACAATGAAACTGTGGAAGAGAGTCATTGATAACTGAGAAATGAAGTAGATATTAGCATAAATCAATATGGCTTCATGCCAAGAAGATCAATAATAGATGCTGTTTTGGCACTAAGGCAGCTAGTGGAATAATTTAGAGAGTAAAGGAAAAATATTCATATTGTGTTCATTTATCTGGAAAAAGCCTTTGATAAACTTCCAAGAGAAATCACCTCTTGGTGTATGAGGAGAAAATGGTACCAGAACTTTTTGTGCCACTTCCCCAAGACATATATGTCGATGCAATGTCAGTATCAGATCTTCTAGTGGTGAAACAGAAGAACTGTTGGTTAAGGTGGGAATGCATCAGGGCTCAGCTCTGATGCTTTTCTTGTTTCTCCTTGTCCTGTGTACCCCCACAAGAAACATGTTTGCAGATGGTATCATTCTACACTGTAGGGAAAAAGATAGTCCAGAAGAGGATCTTCATAAATTGAGAGATGTGTTGAAGAGACATGGACTCAAAATAAGCAGAAGAAAAACAGATTGGATGGTATGCAAAGTTTCAAATATCTGGGTTCCAGAATCTGGGAAAATGGGAAAATG
Organism: Emydura macquarii macquarii; assembly: GCF_026122565.2. Taxonomy (NCBI): domain Eukaryota; kingdom Metazoa; phylum Chordata; order Testudines; family Chelidae; genus Emydura; species Emydura macquarii. The sequence goes on along the minus strand of NW_027130520.1, from coordinate 11,310,762 downwards.
GAAGATGAAAAAAAAAAGCTAGGATAATAAATGCCTCGGTCACATGGAGTAAAATAAGTGTTGTAGTATGTGACAGGAAGATGCCAGTAAGTTTAAAAGGGAATGTCTATAAAACAAGTGGTCCATTCAGTTTTAATGTATGGCTCTGAGTGGGCAACAAAGAAGAAACATAAGCAAATGATCTATTCTACAGAAATGCAAACGTTGAGATAAATGAGTGGTATAAGCAAGAAAAACCATATGAGGAATTTGTATGTTAGAGAGATGCTCAAACACCCATAAACCAAAAAAAACGAGTGAGTGCAGGCTCAGATAGTTTGGTCATATAAAGTGCAGTCATGACAACTATGGTGGTATAAGACTCCAATAGATCAAGATTGGAGGAAAAAGACAGACAGGCCAACCCAAGAAGATGTGATGGGAAGTCATAAAGGAAGACATGTTGCATATGGTGTGATAGAGGACAACAGAGCACTTCGGAGGGAGAGGACTCAGAGTGGACCTAACTTGATGGGACTAACACAAGGAAGAAGACAAGCAATGTTGAATTATTAGGTACTTCCTGCACATTGAAGTGTTCATTTCATCTGCAGATCCTATGATACTACTGCTTTACATCAAAATTACATCTCACAGATAGTCATTCAAGTTAGTCTGCTTCATGACTCATGCTGAGACGTTTCTTGTGGTAAAGTCTTCTTAGATATTGAATGCAACCTGGATACACAGGGCTAAATTCATCCCTACCTCCATTAAAGTCAATGGCTTTGGACAAGGCCTGTATCTTAGAATTAGGGATGGATGGGTAGAATCCTGAGTTTTTATGAATGAATGATGCAAATAAGGTGAAGGTGGTGGTTTGGTGGACCAGAGTAGGGTGAGCATTTCTTGTACAGGGATGGCGTGAGAAAAGGAAATGGAGACTTTTGTGAGGAAATGGGCAAATGAGGTATGTAGCATGACATCACTGGCAGAGGGACAGGGACAGTTCGATAAGTTATTGCATCAGATATGTAGGGAGGGATGGAGATATGTAGGCCCTTCAAGGCAAGGAGATGAAGTTTAAATTTGATGCAATGGGAGCCATTGCAATGATTTAAAGGGAGGATTAGCATGGTCTTCTGGTTTATAAAATCCTTTGTGATTCAAGTCCTAACTACCTGAGCAACTGTCTCTCTCTGCATGATATGCTGTGGCAATTCAGATCAATAGCTGTGTTTGAGCTAGCAATCTTTAGACTCTCTCGGAGCTGATAGCAGTGAACTGAGTTTTGGAATCTGCTTGGCAGTGCTTATTTTGTCATGAAAGAGTAGCTGGGGCTCAAGCGATTAGGTGCTGGGGCTCAAGTAATTTTTTTACTTTCATAACTGATACAATGAGGCCAGAAACGCTGGGGCTATAAACTGCCAAGCTCAGAAGTGCTGAGGCTCAGCCCTGGCAAGCCCTGGCACAAATTAAGCACTGTTGCTTGGGCCAAACGAGATTGAGTGTATTTACCCTCGGGGTACAGTGTAAAATCCATCTGTTCTCTTAGGCCATTTAGGTAGACAAATAGGTTGGAGTTTTAGTGTAATGTTTAATTCTGATTTTTAGGGTGAAGTCTACTGATTTTTAAATTAGTATTGTTTTAACTGATTTTTTAATTATTCTGTTACCAAAAGAATCCCCTTTTCCTACCTGCAAAATGGAGATGTTAATATTTACTTTTGTAAAGAGCTTTGACTTTTAAAGAAGAAAATACTATTGATTGGTAGATGGGCAGTGCTATTATTATTCAAAGGGATGAATCTTTGTGGTATACGCAGCTCCACGTTTAACAATTTAACAAACCTTTCCCTCAAACTGTTGTCATCATCTCTTAGCTTTGTGAACTGGTGGACAAAAGGGCATTGCTGTCCTTGTCACCATTGTGAAACCGTGTACTTGGAGGAGCGTAGAAATGCAGCTATGTTACTTTGCTATCATTGAGATTTGGAGGTGACACACTTGCTTCAATCAAGTGGCTTCTTGTGCCACTCCATGGTTTTGATGTAACAGGGGAGTGACACCCAACTTGGCAGTGTTGCTGGGTGCCCCGTCCAGCCTTTCCACTGTTGTTATTTTTGTTACAGTAGCCCCAACAGCCACTACTGTAGTCAGGGCCTTATTTAGCTAAGTCTTTTACATATGTGTAACAAGAGGCAGCACCTGCCATGAAGAGCCTAGAATCTGAAAAACACACAAGACAGACAAAGGGTGAAGGGAAGGAAGTATTCTTATTGCCATGTACATTTGGGGAACTGAGGCGTAGAGGGATTAAGAAAAAGGCACACAGGCTGTCTGTGGCAGAGCCAGGAACTGAACACAAATCTCCTGACTCCTAGTCCTGTGCCCAACCCACAAAGTGATTCTTGCCAATTAGGAAACCTATATCCTGACCCAAGAAAAACACAATAGTGTGCAAAAAATGTGTCCCCATAGTAATTTACTTTTCTTTAGAAGCTTGAAATTCAATTTGCAGTTTTACTTTATGAGGTACATTTTCCAAGCTGTTCAAAGGAAATATCAGTGCAAAAACGTATTAACAAACACTGGGATTTGTGCCATTTCCATACTTTGAAAATTCATCCTACATTTTGACCAAACAATGTTACAAGATAGATATTATAAAACAAATATTTAACTTTGATTAAAAAAATTCATATCTGTTTGTCTTGCTTAATTTTATTAATTTAAGCCTGTCAAATCAAATTCTACAAAATCTAAGTGCCAAAAGTGCAGTAACTCAAACCTGATGCCCATTAACCACAGGTCTTTTTGGAACCATGCCAATATGCTATATTGTTTTACTGATTAACCCTCATTGGCAATGCATGAACTATCTCCAAGTGTAAGTAGAATTTGAAATATAACTGAAAGTTGATGCAAATATATTTGTAGGGTTTATTAATAATAAAACCTAACTTCATCTACTCAAATCCCAGTTTACACAATACATCAACAGCTAAACATGATGATTCACTTAACATTTTTTTCCACCTCTTACTTTCTAAAGCTTATATGTAGTTCACCATATAATGTCCATGACTGTTGTAGTAGAAGTATGTCCTATGATAGACAATAGCTTTCTTTTTCTTAATCTAAAAATTATAGAACATGAATATTTTTAACTGGGAACAACGAAGGTCTGCCTCAATAACAAAAGAGACAGGAAGAATGAAGGAGAATAAGGGGAAAGATAGAAGAAGGAGGAAGAATGGGGAGGAAGGTATGTGAGAGTGAGAGGGCTGGGACTAGCAAGATATGCTTCTCCCTGGTGCATGCCCACCTTGTAGGGCTGCAGGCAACAAGGTGTGTATGACCTGTGCTTTCTCAGAAAGGCAGGTGAACTGTTACCCAGGGGAATGTTGGCACTTCAGCTCTATGAGATCACCTGAAGGCCCATCACAGAGCAGAACACCTGACCCTGCCATCCTGAGTAAGAAATCTGAGATATCATAATTGGTAGTGTGAAAAAAATGGGTAAAATAGATTCATTGTCTGCCATGTTTGAGTAGGGAAAGGTGTGATTATCAGAGCACAAATGGGCTCATCCTGGCATGAAATATGTGGGCATTCAATGCCACAGAACCATGTTTCTGCACATATGCAGTACAGTAACAGATCTTTCAACACAGGTTATGCTACATGGACTCATAACAGGTCTGAGATTAAATCCTTTGTACCAGCTTAATTAGCTGATATACATCAGCTTTATCCAACAAAAAAGACATAAAATATCATATAACCAGATTTTCCTTAAAGACAAGAAAGTCCAAAACTGTAGATTGGGATTATATCAAAGAATATGTTGGTTTACATGAGCTCATTTAACACTCTGGAAAAAGTATTTTAGGGCATAAAAGATTAATAATTTCCTCTTGTGCTATCAAGCTTTTGCACAATTTACCTCAATAAAGTTAGTTAATCTTAAACTCTCCCATCAAAATTAAATTTTGCTACCAGACTTCATGCCCTTTGAGTAAAGGAACAATTTTTACACTTTCTGCCCAATAAAGCGGCACTCCACACAGCCCAGAAATTTCAACCCAAAGGGGGCGGGGTCTCAGCTTTTCACGTCTTCCTTGCATCTTTATGCTCTAAAGATTCATGCCTCAAGAACTACAAACTACATTCCCTACATGTAAGATGGGCCATAAAATGTAACATTTCGGCAAGCAAAACCTGTTTTGAAAAATAAGTTCTCTTTTTGTCCATTCTTTAGGCCATAAGAATTCCACATAACGTCTAAAGTAGCAATCTCTAGGAACAGCAGATTGATGATCAGAGATGTCTTTGGCAGATCCCTTTCTTCAGGTATCAGGGTACACTCTTCCAGATCTATGACAGAACCGGATCCCCTGTACTTTATGGTTGATTTGTACTGATTGGCTCCAGTGATGCAAGGCGTACACAATCATGTGTGCAGCTCTGCCTCCTTTTCATGACTGGAATGGCTCAAAGCAACTAGGCGGAGAGAACTGTCCCAGAGTACCTCATAGCAAGATTTTTGAAGCAATGACCTGACTGTTTCTGTGTGCCTGTTCACCCACCACTATAAGCTGGTCATTAAATCCTTCAAGCTGCCTTTGACCCCTTAATTTATCTGCCCTTCCCAATTTTTCTACTATTACAAATTTTCAGTAGTCTCCTTCTCTGGATTCTTATGTTTTAGAATTAAGTGGCTCTCTTCTTAGCTATCCATTTGCATTCCTGTAACAACAGAATCAGTTAGCCATAAGGCCCCTTCTTCCTGGTATGCAGTTGGCAGAGATCTTGGAATAATTCAAGGTTCAATCTTTGATCGGTATTGTTCTTTTTTTTGGAATCTTTGGAAACTTCCCCTTGGGACTGTTAGATAGTTAATCCACAGATCTATAGGGAAGCCTGCATTCCATAATCTTCCAGGAGAGCTGTCTCTATGGGACTCAGTGAGCATGCCTTTACCACATCATCTCCTCTTCCTAGCTCCTGGGTTCTATTTGTTATGAAAGGGGAAATTTATGGATAAGAATAAAATTGTGTGATTTGTCCATAGGGATTACCCACAATAAAGTATATTTACCATGTCAAGATACTAATCATTTATGGGAAGAAATAAAACTGGTACCCATTTATTCACTGGACTCTAACATTTCTATGTAATCAGTAACTTTAAACACATGTTCACAAATCAAATTACTTAGATATTTAAAGTATATTAAACAAAGAAACAGCAAAATAGTGCATTTTAAACTGTCCCAAAAGGCTTCTCAGTCATCAATTGAGAATTCTCATTGTAGCATTTTTAACATTTGTTTAGCAAAAGCAAATTGATTTGGTGTCACTAGGTTTGTATAGATCATCCAGAAGTATAATAGTAAAATTCCAACAACTCCATACAGTGTTGGAGATATTCCACTTAATGGTCTTTGGCTTACAGTGTCCATTGTTTTTAATTATAATTTTCATTATCTATCTGAGAAATTAAATAATTTTGTTTATAATAAAATATTACTATGTGCCAAAAAGAGTACGAGTATACATTAATGAGTTTAACCTTTCTGGTATAATCATATAATGCTTTAAATGCTGGAAACTCTTTTCAAATGTTTATAATACTCAGAACACTCCTGTAAGGTATTGTAGGTACTATAAGGAAATGGAGTAACAATAATGTAAGTAATTATCCAAGGATACATAATGAGTTAATGGCAGAGAGGGGATTAGAACCAAGCATGCCAGACTCTCAGTCCAGTTTACTAGCCACCAATCACACAACTTCCCATAATAGCATTGATCATTGAGCATGGGAAGATTGTGAGCATAGTGAAAGCATAAGTCTCAAAGGGGCTTCCATCAACTATGGGAGATTGATTCAAAACTGAAATATAGACCTAAAAATGAGACTAGCTCAAACTCCAGGAGACAAACATCACTGATCTTGGAAAGATGGGGGCTTCCTTGATGCAAATTTCACAGCTGTGTAATTGGCCAAAGGAAAACCCTGGAGAGCATCACATATAGACATTGGTGGGGAGTGCAGAGGGGTGGGGGTATGCTTTCTGGAAACCAAACTCAGGCTGAGATCTAGATGTTTTAGTTGGTCACTTCCCCTTTAATGGGTTAAATCAAAACCCAGATTACCAACACCTCCAAATTTTGTAGGAGGAAAGGTTGAAATTCAGATACAAAGATTGTGGTTTGGCTCCAATCTGTATTTTGAAAAACAAAATCCTTTGCTTTTTTCCCTTGTTGAGAAAACTTTCACTGAAAATAAACTGAACCGCTTAGCATTGAGATGTCTGTAGAGAGTTTAATTAATGTCAGCAACAAAACCTCCATGTAAAAAATCTGCCCTTTTTGTCAGGCTTTCTGAAATTTTCCCATTTTTCATCCTTTTTCAATCCCTCGCCCCCCTTTACCTTGAAGACCCAACTTGCAGCAGCCTTACCTCGAGCAAAGAAGGACAGATGCTAGAGTGATGTCAGGCTCTCCCCTATTTAATCTAGTGCTTCAGTGGTTAAAGGCTCTGTACCCCATCATCAACATCCTGAGCCAACCAGCCCTGAACCATTTCATTATACTATCATCAGTTCTAGTGGCCTCTGCAAATATGGTCTGAGTCTGAGCGCACCTGCAGCTCCCATTGAAACCAATTCAGCATTTTTCAGGATCAAACCTATGTTGCGATGTAACATTTTCTGTGAGTTTAATTCTTTCATGGGTCACTAAACTAGCAAATTCAGTACCTGGAAATAGATTATCCCAGCTCTGCTTAGAACTGTAATAATTTGCAGAGCACTCATAAAAGTGAACTATTGGTTACCAAAGGGGAACATAGTTGAGTTTGGTGGTTTCCCCTCTGACACAGCAATAGTACAAATATTATTCATTGCTTGTTCCACAGTAGCAATGTGGCTGGTGATTTACAAAACAAAGAGAAGGCACGTAATCTACCTAAGTGTGTTCCAAATCAACATAAATAATACAAACAGATAATGTACTGGGGAAATAGCATGTGGAAGATGCAACATCTTCTTTTAGTTTGTTTTACTAGATTAAAATAACCCTAATCACTGGACTAAAGTTCCTGATGAATGGACTAATCATGGAATAAGGAGGCTTTAAAAATTTAAGTGCTACCCACAAATGAGAGGACTACGTGTCTTTTACCATCAATCATCCATTCTCCTTTAGTATAAACAATTGTTTTAGTTTGATAGCATAAGCTGATGTGCTTGTGATTGTTAAATCTCAGGCAAAGCTCACAATACTTCAGCCTGTTGCTGGTACAAAATGAGACAATTTCTTTACTAGTTAGCGTTATTTAAATTGATATTGTGGTAGCACTAAAATAAAACCTCTTTGTACCTATCACGATGGTATTTAAACTGGTGAAATAAGTCATAATTCTGAGTCACAGCTTTTACAAGGTCATGACTTGAGTTTTTAGGGGGAAAACAGCATGCAAAGCTCGAGCAGAACCCTGTTGGCCTGGCCAGAGTGACACCAGCAAAGAGCTTGGACCGTAAATGGGTGACAGTCCATGAACCTTTCACTCATATGTGACTGTTTATCAGCTGAGGGAGTTGAAATATGCTTAACAGTCTGTTTGTATTTTTTTACAGAGGTCTTAGTGCCACATAACTCATTTTGGCATTTTTTTAAACTAAATTTTTCATTTATAAATCCAGGAAAACACTGAAGCCAGTATTTATTTTTCAAATGACTATAAACATGTCACAGAAATGTCCTGCATAGTTCTGTCAAATTTACAATAATTGTTACCTTGCCCTCTATAGAAGAGTAGAAGGAAATGCCAGCGGAGGTTCTCAGCATCTCACAGGATTGAACAGCTCGTGCCTGTCTATGGGCTCAAACCATGCTTCTTCCCCTTCCCCTTTCTCTGTGAGCACATCTTTTCAGCACACAGAGAATTCAGAGAATAACTGTAGTTAAGAGCCAGCTGAGTATCAGCTGCTCCTCTTAATCCCTCAAATTCATTGGTGGGAAGGGCGAATGTTCAGGTATTTAATTAATGCTTTTCACTCTATCCTTTCCTGTTCTCACAGTGTCATAGAGCTTTTCACTTTGATGCCAACTGAATGGCTCATATCAGCATCTGATGTTTGAAAACAAGCACATTTAGGCACATGATTAATTTTAAATATGTACCCTACGTATTTAGTTGAATCAGAGCCATAGACATCCTTGTCTGTCATTTGTTCGGTCGGGGGCTACATCTCTCTCTCCAGGCTATCTTCACATTAAAATAATAATATTAATAGCAGCTCTGATCAGAATGCTGTTATGACACAGTTATATTGACCTGAACACAACCTTACATTTCAGCAGCTTCCTCATTTGGAAATGGCTGAATTTCCCACCACCAGCTCAGTGAAGTGATTCTTTAACTTTCCTTTATTAAAAGCTTATTTTTGTCATTAGTCTGAGCACACCGTAATCGAAAACTATCCCACTAGCCAAGCTACTATAAATTCACAAACTCTGAAGAGGCTTTTTCATCCAGAGTGTGAGTCTTAAGTTTTGGTTTCTGAAAGAAAATCCCAAATGAAGATATAATTTTGGAAACAATATTCCAGAAAATGGCTCTGTGTTTTCCTTTGGGATGTACCCAGTGGAAAGCACACATCTCCTGACACAGATCCCACCATAAATCTTGAAAAGCTCATGTAGAACCCAAAATATTTATTTTAATGTGTTATTCATTAAACTATTTCTTTAAATCTTAGTCTGTTGGCATCTACAAACTCATTCCATTCCAGCCACATTATAACAATGCTGTAGCATGATTTGAGAAGGCCATTAGGTCATTAACACTGGATAAATTTCAAAAACAAAATCCACAAATGCCCAAAGGAACATAATTGTAAAATACAATTACACTATTAGAGCCGAAGAATTCTGAAGTATAAACAATCCGAAAGAGATTAATGAAAATTTAATTTTAGGACGTTTCCAAGTCTCTTGATAATGGTTCATTTCTTTATATTCATGTTTTCTGTACGCAAGAAACTCAAATTTTGTAGTGCTGCCTTAGACACAGCTTCAATTAGCTATTGAGTCAATAGCAATTTGGGGAAATGGTTATTTAATCCAGAAGATGTGTCCTGTGTGATATTTAAATAACTACGATTACAGCTGACACTCCATTCACCATTACATTGACACTGTGTCATCCTATCTATGCTGACATAAGCCTTATGCCTCTCTTTGACGTGGTTGTAGTATGTTGGATATCATTTTATTATGTCGGCATATCCAGTCTCTCAGCTCCCCACACTGCCCTTCTGAGGTCAATGGAAGTGCTCCCGCTGAAGATGCACTCCACCAACCCAAGGAGAGTAGTGTGGATGTCAGCCACCACAGTAATGAAGCATAAAAAGGTAGGATGATTTTTCTTTCACATTTTCCCTGTTTTTGCAACCCGCTGTATTAGCAGTGGGGCTGGTAGCTCTTTCTAGTATTACATTGGCTGACACTTCCCTTTATAAGACCATGTTTTCAGTTGCTTATAATTTGGCCAAACTTTAGTCGTTCAGGCTAAAATATTCCAGGCTGGGCATCTCCCCCCAGGTTGAATTATTTTGGAAAATTACAACGTAGCTGTTTCTAAAAATGTGGCTAGGGAAAAATACATTGTTTTGCCCATATTCAAGAACTCTAGCAACTTTTTTTTTAACAGTTGTAGTTCCTCCATGCTTTGCAGCAAGGATTTGGAATTTGGCCAGGGGCAGTGTGGGGAGTGACCTTTCTGCCAGGGACCTTTTGTCATCCCTGGGCAAATCCACCCAAATTAGACCAAGTAATAAGAACCATTTGTAGATTCTCAGCAGTGATTTCTTTGGTTTTAGCAGCTAAAGTCACCCAAGATTCCAACCCCACTGAGTATGCCTGAGCCTTATCACAGCTCCTAGTGCAGACCACACTGCCCATGGGTCACTCACACAGAGCAACTGAGCAGTTTCCAGCTCAGGGCTATAGATGCCCAGAAGGACTTTCCCTGTAATGGGTGCTCTCAGCTTTTCTTAGGCCTGTGTGAGGCCACACACTGGAACTGAGAGAAGAAAGCCTCTTTTTCCTCCTGCACACTGCCTAAGTGCCAGCAGTGGGTCACTCTGATCTGCATGCAGAGGGGACAAAAGCTAGACCCACCAAGGGGCGGGAAAGGAATAGATTGGGACAAGGACGCTGCTGAGACTGGTTGGTGGGGAGGCTGGGACTGAGTTAAGAAGGGAGACTGCAACTGGTAGCCAGAGAGGAAAAGAGATGACTGGGAGCTATTTAGGGGGAACACTCACATAGGATGAGGAGCTGGAGGGAGGAGGAGACTGGGACTGAAAGGCTAAGGAGTCTATGACTAGAAGCCAGAAAGGGGTATGAGGCAGGTGGGAGGAGAAGCAGACCTGAAAAGAATATGGGATCTGTGGAGAGAATTGGGACTGGATGGAGACGCAGACTGGGACAAGGAGACAGGAAGGGGGAGTTTGGGGAAAAGAGCTGAGAGGGTTATGTGGAGGGAAACTGAGACTGGATCACAGGCCCAGGGAGGGAGACTAGAACTGGAAGCCAGTGGTAGGGAGGGGAGAAACAGATCAGACAAGGAGCTGGGAGGGGTAAACGGGGACTGGCTAGGCAAGGAGACTGTGACTAAGTGTGAGAAAGAGGGAGAGACAGGGAGGGAGAATACTGGGACGTAAACAACTATTCTAAAGAGAGAAACTAGGACTGGCTGGTCAAGAAGACTGGGATGAGCAGCCTGAGGAGTGGATACTAGGACTGGTTATGAAAAGAGATGGAACTGGGGCAGGAGCCGGGTGTAGGGAAGAGACAGGACTGGGGGCAGAGACAGGTTGGAGAGGGCAGGGCAGAAGGGATCAAGCTTAGAGGGAACCAGCCAAAGAGTCTGTGCGCACTACAGCCCACTCATCCCCTGAGCCTGGAATGGAACCCAAGATGCCTTAATCTCACCATTCCTCTGCCATCAGCAAATATCTGAGAAATCCACTGACAAAGGTATGTTTTATCACTCTCTGGTGCTGGTCTATATAGAGGATGACAACCTACTATTGCCATCAGTTACTCCATTAGTTCAAGTGGTAGAAGTCTGTGCAGTGGTTCTAAAGATTCCAGCTCTGGGGATGACCATCTGGGTGTCAATATGCTGCCACATGGTTGAGGGTTGTTGTTTTTTTTCTGGTTTGCTTTTTAAAAAAAAAACTCAGAAATTACACACCACAAAGCCTGCATTAAAAGAACATTATTAAAGTTGCAAAGTCAAGCACTCAAAATTTAGGAAATGCCAGAATTAAGGTTGCCTCTGCAAACTTAATTTGCCCCTCTTGTGTGTACCAGAACCTAGAGGTTTTGGAATACATTGATCCATTAAACAATAATAAGTCACAAGGATCAGATGATATTCACCCAAAAGTTCTGAAGAAACTCAAATATGAAATTCCAAACTATTAACTGTGGTTTATAACCTATTGCTCGAATCAGCCTCTATACCAGATGATTGGCAGATAGCTAATGTTATGCTGATTTTTTAAAAAGGCTCCAGAGATGATCATTGCAGTTACAGGCCAGTAAGCCTAACTTTAGTACAGAGCAAACTGGTTAAAACTATAGTAAAGAACAGAATTATCAGTCATAAATGAACACGATATGCTGGGGGCTTTTCTAAAGGAAAATCATGCCTTACCAATGTATTAGAATTCTTTGTGGGTGTTAACGAACATGTGGATAAGGGTGATCCAGCTGACATAGTGTACTTGGACACTTAGAAAGCCTTTGATGAGGTTCCTCACCAAAGGCTCTCAAGCAAAATAAGGAGTCATGGGTTAAGAGGGAAGGTCCTTGCATGGATCAGTAACTATTTAGAAGATAGGAAACAAAGAGTAGGAATAAATGGAAACTTTTCACAATGGGAAGTAGTAAATAGCAGGGACCCCCAGAGCTGTATTGGAACCTGTGTTGTTCAACATATTCATACATGATCTGGAAAAGTTGGTGAATAGTGAATTGTCAAGATTTGCAGACAATTCAAAATTATTCAAGCTAGTTAAGTCCAAAACTGATTTCAAAGCATTACAAGTGGATCTCACTAAACTGAGTGACTGGGCAATGAAATGGCTGATGTAATTCAATGTTGATGAGTGAAAAGTTCCAGAGGGGTAGCCGTGTTAGTCTGTATACAGCAAAAACAAGGAGAGTCCTGTAGCGCTTTAGAGTTTATGCCCTCAGAAATTTGTTAGTCTTTAAGGTGCTACAGGACTCTCCTTGTTAATGTTGATGAGTGCAAAGTAATACATATTGGAAAAATGATCCCAGCTCTACTTAAAAAATGATGGTGTCTAAATTAGTTGTTACCACTCAAGAAAGAGATCTTGGAGTCAGTGTGGATAGTTCTCTGAAAACATCCACTCAACAGGTAGCAGCAGTCAAAAAAGCTAACAATGTTAAGAACCATTACGAAGGAGATTGATAAAAAGACAGAAAATATCATGCCACTATATAAATCCATGGTACACCCACACCCTGAGTATTGCATGCAGTGCTGGTCACCCTACCTCTAAAAATATATATTAGAATTGAAAAAAGTGAGTTAAGGGCAACAATTGTTAGGGTATAGAACAACTTCCATATGAGGAGAGATTAAAAAGACTGATACTGTTCAGTTTGGAAAAGAGATGACTGGGTGGGGATATGACAGAGGTCTATGAAATCATAAATGGTGTGGAGAAAGTGAATAAGAAAATGTTATTTACCCCTTCACATAACACATGAACCAAGGGGGGGGGGGGGTCACCCAATGAAACTAATAGGCAGCAGGTTTAAAACAAACAAAAGGAAATACCTCTTCATACAACACAGTGGCAGCCTATTAATATTGTTGCCAGAAGAAGGCTAAAAATATAACTGGGTTAAAAAAAAATTAGATAAGTTCATGAAGATAGGTCCAACAGTGGCCATCAGACAAGATGTTCAGGCACCCAACCCCATGCTCTGCGTGTCCCTAAATCTCAGACTGTTAGAAGTTACAGCTGGATGACAGGAGATGGATCACTCAGTAAATTGCCCTTTTCTGTTCACTCACTCTCAAGCATCCTGCACCAACCACTATTGGAAGACAGGATACTGGGCTAGATGAGCCATTGTTCTGCCTCTGTATGGCCATTCTTCTTATGTTTTATTCATTATGATGCAGTCTTTAATTACATGATCATGCTATTCTTTTCCACAGAAATTTAAATTGTAGGGTTTACCATGTACCATGGACACAATTAAAAAGGCAGTATTTCCCAAGAGATACCACAGTATTCTCAGAGTCATGTATTATTCTAATTATAGGGAAAACTATGGTAATTAGTGGCACTGAGTAAATTGCTCGGTTTGTTAACGATGACCACAGTACTTAGATAATAGAGTGTAAGTAAGAATGTGTAGGTGATGGTGATGAAATTATCTGTAGCAACTTTTTTTTAATCTGAACTAAGGCTGTCTTTAAAAGTTTATTTTCTGGTATGAGATTTATGAATTATTAATTATAATCAGTATTAATAGACAACTTAAAATGGGATGATGTATGTTTAATCAGATTTTTCTCTTGCAGTTTATTTGTTTGTGTGTAGTAATGTACCAATATACAGGAGAAACTCACTACTTTCCACTATGTAGGAGTGAATGTCTGAATGCCACAAAGGTGTGAATTAACAAACATCATAAAAATAAAACATGACACCTCACAAAATTTACTGTATTTTCATTTATGTGATCAGGACTTATGAACATAGGTCTAATGATTTATGATAATGCATTATACATCATACTTTATACATCTGTAGTATATTTTGTTAGAAGTAATAATTATTACAATACATCACTACAGGAGTCTGCTATTAAATCTTTTCTGAGAAGTGGAAAGAGTCCACCACTTTTTTATACCACATGCAATAATTTTCACACACACCAAAGTGCAAATGATTGAAGTCCTGCTGTATACAATGACACAAGTAAATTTCCTTCTAGTCACAAAAATTTCAGCAAATGTCACGTAACACTTTACAATGAAATAACATATGCTGATCATATCCAAAAACAAAGATGCAATTACATTATTTAATAAATGTCTATTCACTATGACTATTAAGAAATACATATTATTGACACACATCTATAAAGTAGAAGCTTGTGATAGTGTGATTAGTACTTTTAATCTACACTGTAACTATAGTGAAGTTATTTTTCATACACATTGTTACTGTACAGTAACTACTTTGCTAGTTGATACACAGGATTTTTTGCTAAATTGCTGCAATTGTCAGTATTGTAAAAGTTAGAATTTATCAAATGGTTATATCTGAAATTGTGAGTTTTTTCACTGTACTTAGAATAGGTAACTGTGATAATGTCTGGCAAATATTGACAAAAGGAGACAATTGGCTTCTTCTGTATGAGAAACTATAACAGAAGTAGCCATTGCATCAATTCCACCACAGTTACAATATCCGTATAAGATTCAGCAAACTAGCTTTGTGAATCTTTTTTTGAACTCTAAACATACTTTTAGAGGCGCAAACTCCACTTGATTTGCTAGTCTCTCAAACTAATCCTGATTTATTAAATCAGATGCAGCAGGATTAGACCATCTACAAGTAAAATAAAAGCCCAATCCAATGCCCATTGAAACCAATGGAAGTTTTTCCATTGATTTCAATGGGTAAAGGGTAGGAACCTTAATGAGTGGATTTCAGTTATTAGTAAGAATAATAAGCAGATCTCAGAAAGTTCAGCAGTTCAGTGAAGATAAGCATCAGAATGTCTGGCTACTTATCCAAATCTTGGAAACTTTTCAAGCGTAGGTTTTCTTTTGGTTCCCTATGTTTTTGTGTTGAAAATCCAATGAGAACATATTTTGGCATTTCTCCTTCTGGCTTCAGCCAAAAACCAAGCAGTGTAAAGGGGCAGAGGAAAAATATTGTTACATTAAATTAACCAAACTTTTTCAAACTTGGCTTTGTTTGATTCTGGGCAAATTTTCAGATCAGTTTTTTTTTTGTTTTTTTTTTTAACGAGTTCATCCATCTCTAGTACTATCAAAACAATTGGCATAATCTTAGTTTATGTACAGTGTTTATATCTCTGTTTAGGGTATTGCTCATCTACAGTTTCCTGAAGGCTGGAATTAAGACAGTCCCCTTCCTTTGAAAACTAGTTCAGCCTGCTGTACACAGTAACATATTAGTGCAAAAGCTGCAGTTCCTGCAGGAAGAGGAAATCCTTGGATATAGTCAGCACTGATTAGTAAGAGCTGGTCAGAAAAATACAGTGTTTTCTTTCTATGGAAAAGTTCAGATTTTCAACACAAACCAAAACCAAAAAAGCTTTCACCTGTAAACCAAAAACTGTTGGGCTTTGAACAATAAGTTGAAATTTAATTTTGTTTAGCCAATTTGCTGTCAAAAAACAATTTCACCAGAATATTTTTTGTCAAGCCCTATGCATTAGCTCAAGTCCTCCAGCCTTTGTGGTTGCCGAGAGGCTAGCATGTGAGCAGATAGTCCTACCTACAGACAAATGTGATTGTTGTAGTTCTTTAGACTTGGGCTGTCCTAATTAACCATGGAACATCAGCGCTGAAGAATGCTTCTCTTCTAGCACTATGATATTGAGATCATCTCTGAACCTAGCATGTATTGCAGTGAACAATTCTGGAATGTCTTTACTGTAGCCTGTATTACATGTAGTAGAAGCAATATGTGCTTGCTTGTTCCCTGGCCAGAATAAACATCACTTTTGTATAAGCAGTGACATAGCTACTTCTGTATCCTTACTGCAGCATAACAGGCCATTTTCCGTATGGTAAAATACTTGGCTGACAACAGGACTAGAAGCTAAGAAACCTACTTAAATTTAGCCTTGCATCAATGTGAATGTGCTGAAACAAGTCTCTGAAACAGTGACAAGAACAGTAAAATAAAAAGGGAAAAATCAGATTTCTTGGGTCATTTTTATGACTCCCAAACTCTCTGAAGTACTGTTAGTAACTGATTACCTTTTCCTCTGTCCTGTGAAATCTTCAATCTATTGCCCATAAGACAAGTATCGATAAGGCCACACAAATCCTTTTCCTGGATGCCCAATCTACAACATGCCCTTAAAAAACAAAAACAAACAAACAAACCACCTTTTAAAGTCATTAATATAATTTCACTGCTGCACATTAATACATGCATGCATATCTTCCATTCTGTGCATGAATTATATTATCATTTTATCTTTAGTTATGGCATATACATTTTGGTACTTGGTATACTAAAGTGTATATATTGCTGCTTGTATTTATTGATGGCTGGCTTTTTCACTAGGAGGGTGGTGAAGCACTGGAATGGGTTTTTGTCACAATCTTATAGAATGAAATACAAATCCTTTAAAGGGAAATGATTTTGGAATTTTCCAAGGGTGACATGTTAAACTCATCAAACAGACTGTGGCTGCAGGGAAGTTGTATATGTTTGGGAGGAGACTTCCAGGTGATCTAATCACTTCAAAAGGCAAAGTTTGTGGTGGGAATTGGAAGTGGCTTTTCAGACTACTTGTGGATGTTTGAATAACACTTTTCAAATCTGTGCTTTTTACACAATATACTTTGTTTTGGTTTCAAACGCTTGAAGATAATCAAGTTGTGTCGCACAGTAGGAATGATGAAAAGCAAAAAAAAGCCTAGGTGATTGCCTCTTGCTAGCAGATCTGGTTATATGGAACCAGAGATGCCAAAGCACAAAATCATATGGGAAAAATGTTGAGGAGATTTCTAAAAGTCATTCTAGATAAAGGTAACAGTTGCAAAATTTTTCAGATGTCCTGATCCTTTTTACAGCACACAGCATAGGAAAGTTACTGTATAGACATGATAAGAATGAAGACTGGTATTAAATGATTGTGATGAATTCTCGACGTGAATAACGGAAGCCAGCTGTCTTCTTCATGATGGTCTTAGAATTTATGAAAGCCACATATAAACATTTAACGTAGAGGTTCACTATATTACACTAAGCCTGTTTTCTCTTCCTGCTGGTTCACTGCCATGCCTAATAGTACATATGCTGTTTTTAATACCACTGCACATTCACGTTGGGCTGGAGGTGTTCTTCTCTTAGCTAAGCATGGAATAATGTTTCTCCCACTCTAACCATTTGCTTCACCTGCCCATATCTTGGGTCTGGCTGTATTGTGGAGTGCAGCCTTTATTGTCTAGAAACTCCCCAATGTGATCCAGTGAGCAGGAAGCGGGAGCAGTCCTAGCTTTGCCATCCACACTGTGGCTGGGCAGGTCTTTGGGCACCCTTTAATTCCTCCCCATTCCCTCTCCCCCGAGCAAGAGAGAACACTGAGTTCATTCTGTCATGGGGCAGAGAAGTTAGGTCATGCCTGTTAATTTAGGACTGAATTTAAAGGTTCAATCTAACCCTTAGCACTTATCCAAGGACTTTGAAACCATTTATTAAGGTTGGTATACAGTTTTTCATCACCAGTTTACAGATGAGGCTATTGAAATACAGCGTGGTTACGTGTCTTGTCCCAAAGTCACACTATGTGGTCATGTGTGGTTTTTACAGTTCTTAGGTTGATGGAAAGAGTTGTAGAAGTTATAAGAACTAGAAAGTATGGGTGAGATTTTCAAAAGCACCTCAGTTATTTTTCAGCAGAAGTGAATGGGACCTGTACACCCAAATCACTTAGGTGCTTTTGAAAATGTCACCGTGCAATGTTATCAGTGTTATTTTATATTGTATTACTTCAATGATGTACTGGCAATAAAAGCTAATTCCCTCTAGTATTTAACTAGCTATCTTATAAGGTTATTGAAAATATATTATTCATGGAGCTGGCTGATGAACTATAATCAGTGTCTTTATGGTTTTGGAAATTAATGCTAACTTTAAAATGGCTCCAACTGTAACCCAGAGATAGGGGAACTAATCATTTAGGGCCAGATTCTGATATCCTAATGCACACTGAGTAGTATCTTACACCACAAATACTTCAAGCTGATGTCATCAGTGGGGCTAATTAGGGAGTAGTGTGTGACTCAGTGTGAATAAGGGGTCAGATTCTTACCCTTTGGCTCATGTGTTGTGACCCAGGGATCATTTGATGCCAACTAGCAGAGGACATAAGGCAGAGATTCCCTGGTATTTGCATTCTAGTTCACAAAAGAATATCATATAACTAATGAAATGCCTAATGAAAGCCTGTGTCCTACATTAATCATTGTGAGATATATGTATGGGTGATATTTGAAGAGTTATGTATCTGTACCAAAAATATGTTCTTAAAGCATGTAAAGTGACATGCCTTCCACCAGAGAGGAAGTACCAGCATTTATATCTCTGGCTACATGTAAATGAAGTAGTGTAAGCTTTACAATAGAGGGTCATTTACAGACTGATTCAAATGCTAATGATGGGATGTAAAAACAACATGAAAGCACACAGGAAAAATCAAGACATGGGAGTTGTGCTGGGCTATCCTGCTTGCAAACTAAAATAGTGGTGTGGGGGACTATTTCTTTGGGGTGAGGATGAATCGCCATTTATTTCTTCAGTCTGTGAGGCCAAGCTATCACGTTAGCAGGCTTGATCTTCTGAGAAGGGGTCACAACCAACGTGGCTTAAAACACTAGGGAAAGAACTTGGGGTAGGCTATTGTATAGGAGATAGGGGAATGCCTTGTTAATTAAGTTTAATCTCCAGAAAATGAGTAATAATTTTGTTTTATATGTAACCATTTGTTTCCCACAGTCTCACTCTCTTTCACTCAAATCTCTGTTCTTTGATAATAAACTTATTCTGGTTTTTACTATATCTAAGTGCTGTATAAAATGGTGATCCTGAGTTGAATCTTACACGCCAATGTGTACTATTCCTTTGGAGATAGCGGAGCTAAGCGTGGAACAGGGCTGAGCATTCCAGTGGGACGCTCAGAAGACTCAGGGGTTGGTGTGTGCCTTTCGCTAACCTGTACAGAGAGAGAAATGTCTGCTGAGCCCTGGAAGGCAGAGCTTGTGTTGCCAGAGACTGGTAGTTTCAGGGAGCTGATCAACAGCAGGCACGCACAAGATTTCCTCAAATTAGGCAGGTGGTATTGAGGTGCCTCACAACCCTGGCAAATGTTACTCGTGTACGTCTGTATCAGTGAATATGAAATCCTGGCCTACCAGATCTGCTCACTTTAGTTTTATAGTTAAGCTTTACCCTCCTCTAGCTACTAGTAGCCTGCTTAATGAACGGAGCTATGGGAAAGTCAGGTCATAAAAATGAGGTCTAAATCTTGCTGTGTAGAATGTTTATAAAATATCAACATAGGAGCATAAGCTTGTAAATAACCCTAATATCCTGCTTCTCCAAGGAAAAGTAAACCACAGACAGCTCCTATTGCACAGTGATTTGTAGTTCTGTTATAGTATTTGTATGATTTTATTGGGACTAAGTGGGTTTTATGGTACGTTTGTTAATAAAAGTGATCTGGCTAGCAATGTCTTTCCTGATTTAAGAAAACAATGCTTACTTTTTTTTTAATTGACATAAGCCTTCTGTGAGCTCGGTACTGTTGCTGTACTGATGGTATGTGGCAGTTTAAAATAAGCTAGATATAAATAAGTAGATATAATGCACTGGAGTAATTTTTCTGTCAACACAACCTCAGGGAAATTGATTTTGCTCTGCAAAAATTTAAGCACAGCTAGCAAAATAAGTCATCAATGACCAGCCTGGTGAACGTAGACTGCACTAATTCCAGCCTGTGTTTGTTGACGTGAAACAAAGAAATAAACATGAGCAAAGCCAGTACCTAGAGTAAATTGCTCCAAGGGTCAGGGATCCCTTGGTGAAGTAATATGCTAACGGAAGATCACCGTTTTTCAGTGTTGGTGTAGCCATGTTAGTCCCATGGTATGAGACAAGGTAGATGAAGTAATACCTGTTATTGGATCAACTTCTGTTGGTTGAAGGTACAAGCTTTCAAGCTACACAAAGCTCTTCTTCAGGTTTAGGGAAGGAAGCACAGTGTCTGAGCTAAATAGAAGTTGGGACAGATTGTTGAGCAAAAGGAGTGACACGTTTTGGAGGTGATCACTTGAAATTAAGTGGGCAATTGGGGGTTAGATTATTGTGTTTGACATTGGCAATTAAAAGTAGTAGTCAGTGTGGTGTGCTACAAATTGTTATGATGAGCCCTAAAAACCAATGTTCCTGTTAAGTCTGTGGTTTTTGGTGTCTAGCAGAATTATGAATTTAAGTTTCCAGGCTCGCCTTTTGAAGGTGTTTTGCAGGTTTCTTTTGAGAACAAGTATTCAAAGATCAGATACAGTGAGCACGCAATGGGAAAAGGGTTCACCCTGGGGTGATACACTGTTTTTGTCTTTTATCTTTTTTCTGTGGCAAAACAGGGAATTGAGCCCAGGTCTCTGGCTAGCTTCTTAACCATTGGATCTTCTGTCCCTTCTGAAAAATTCTGAAACTATTTCAGACCATTAAGGGGTAAAGTTTTTCAGTGCCAGACCTAGGGATTAGTATCAGTATATCCATTAGCATTATTATAAAGTTAAAGGTTTAGCATAATTCCTGTGCCATGCTAAAATGTCCACGCAACTCTACTAATTCGAAATTTAGGCATACTGAGTAGTACTTTATTCTGAAAACGGTCCCAATTATTACAGGTCACTGAGACATAATGAATTGTGCCTCCCTCTGAAATTAGCTCCACTGAAAGTACTGGGAAATTTCAGTTGCAGATTAAGGTACTAGACAGCATGAGTAAGAGAAGGGGACAAAATTGGGCCCTTTCTGAACAATGCCACCATGTGAATCTATACCATTTTTTGCCCTTGCTTTCTCCCTGTATTCATCTTTCTGTCCCTTTCCCCCTCTTCTCTCTGTCTCTCACTCTATCCTCACACTTTCCCAGTTTAGATTGTTGGTAATGAGTTTTGGCCAATGGCAGAATGTATGCCCTAGTGAAGATATGTTGAAAACACCCTGGATTTCTTCATCTTACCCCTGAAACAACAAATTGAGCCAAACCCAAGACGTTTGGGAGGTTTCTGTAATCTTCAGTGTGTAAAGCCAATCCCACATGAAGATCTGGATCTTTTACTGTTACTTTTGGTGACATGACTGTTTTGCTTTGACTGTTTCAGGTTGTATCTAAAAGGTCACACAGGAACAGCAGGAAAGCAGAGTAGCCTGATCTTACATGGTGCTGATTTCAGTACTAAAGATGCTGATAATGACAACTGCATGTGCAAATGTGCCCTAATGCTAACAGGAGGTAAGCACAGTACCGTGAAAGTATTTCCTCTATAAACTTTAATCTTCTGTGTATTTCTAAACTGACCATGATGAAGCAACTCTGGGGAGAGGGAAAGATGATGTGCAGTGCTATTTGAAACTTCTTCTGAGGTTGTTGTTATGGGCATTCAGGTTGGACCCCAGGGTCCCTATCAGGATTGGGGTACCATTAACAAGTGGTGTAGAAACACACAGCTACACTCAGGCACCCAAAAGTTTACAATCTAATTTGAAACAAGCTGCAACAAGTGATGGCACACAATAGAAGGGAAAGAGGGAAGGAAAATGAAAGAGAGGGTGAAAGAGATTAGAGATTGTGGAGGGAAGGAAGAAGAAGGAAGAGGAGGAAAAGGCAGAGGTTAAGGGTATGGAGAAGGAGAGAGATCAGAAATGGAAGGGAGGGTGGGCTTGTTAGAGACGACAGACAGAACAATTCAGGCAAGAAAGGGGATAGAGGGAGAAAGAAGAAAACACTGGGGAAAAGCCCTATCAAGATATTAAGGCCTGGTTTACACCCAGTTTTTGTACTGGTATAACTATTTCAATTTAGAGGTGTGATTTTTTTTTTTTACTTAAATGTTTATACTGGTACAGTTCCTAGTGGGGATACATGGAGGTGACAAACTGCTATAGCTTATTTCCCTTCCCATACAGAAATATGGTATTGAGAATTTGGGGCAATGCAGATTGAAACAGGAGGAAAGCTCTCCTTTCCCAAGCAACTGCCTGGGGGAGCTAAAGAGGTTTTGCTTATTTGTTTATTTTGGCTTGCATGGCAGGTCAGTCATCCCTGGTAATCTGCTGTAGAGCTGTCACTCCACAGGGCTCAGAAAGACACAGGTATATTCTGCTGCACCAGACCTGTAAATTAACAGAAAAATCCCATTATCATCTAAATATACTGGAAAGGAGGGAGTAGGAAAGAGGTGAACTGCCATACTCAGAGTAAAACAGGAAAAAGCAAGTAAATGCAATTAGTCTTCAGGGATAATTTAATCAGGTTTACAAGTAAGGTTGTTTGAGTAATCTATAGTTTTATAAAAGGGTCAAGACTTTAAATCTCACTAATTGCTTTTTTCCCCCTAATCTCTCAATATTTCACTCTGTTAAATTTCTCCTTACACGTTCAACTGCCTTTTCCCAATGAGGTTGATTTTCGCACTCCCTGAGAAATATCAATTAAATCTTTCAAAACCCGAATGTTAAATCGATTGATTCCAATTTTATGTCACAACAAAAGGGCTGAGTAAGAAAAGTGGCTGTGATGACGGTTTGTTAAAAAAAGCCCCCTTTCAGAAAATGTGGATTGAGCTCTACCAAATATTCTTCTGTTGCTTTTGGCAGCCGCATAGACAGCACTTTAATTATGAATTATGTGAAAGCTACAAGCAGGTTTCTGGATATCTTGAGGGCTTTGGGGATCCTGTAACCTCTGTGAGATGAACCCAATATATTTGTGTCAAGAATAAAGACTGAAATAAACTGCAGACAAAGTCTGTGATATGGTTCTAGTCAGGGCTGAAAATAAAGACTTAAAGAACGCCCAGGTGTCTCTCAGTGATCTTATTAGCTGCCACTGCCCATCTGGTCCACATCAAAAGTGTTATCCCCAAAAAGATTAAATACTGCGCAGTACTCTCACTAGAAGAATTATCAGATGCCACATGGGCATCTCTTAGGGGTTGTGTTATACGTATTGACCCTACTTCAGGTTAATCTTGGGGGAGATGTTCAAAGGAACAAATTGGAGTTAGGTGCCCAACTCCCATTAACTTTAAATGACAGTTGGGGCTAGATCCACAGGGGGATTTATTTAAGAGCCTCCAATTTTAAGTCCAAAATTTAGATCCTCATCCCCCCACTCAGCTGCCTCCTAAACCTATAGGTACCTAAAGCCCTAAGACACCTAAGTTTCCACTGAAAAAGTCTCCTAGGCACCTAAATATCTGGCCATGTGCATATACACAACTACCTAGGTCCTGGTGCCCAGAGCCTAGCTTGTACCTAAGCCCTAGCAGGATCCTCAAACTAGGTGCTCCCCTGCCTATCATGCCTGCAAATAAACATAGTCAGAAGCAACCTTTGAGCACATAGTTCAGGTCAGGTCCCCACACACAACACAGCTGGAGGAGGTACCATTGCTGCCCTATGCTCTATAGCCCAGTGGTTAGATTCCCTCACTCAGGATGTGAGGAGCCTGGGGTTCAAATCCCCCTTCTTCTACCTGCTGTGGAGCAGGAACTTGAATCCAGGGTCTCCCCTATGAATGCCACTGAGCTGTGGGGCATCCTGGAGGTGGCTCTCAATCTCTTTCTGTGCATGTGTGAGAAAGCATTGACTTGGCTTTGTGCCTAATTCTAGGAGAGGGTTCCAGGCTGTGAATCCTGAATGGCAACAGGCCCCTAAGCTTAGGCCACACCCCTCTCCTCAGCACTTCCCTGGCTATCTGAAGCAGCTCCCCACTCAGCATGCTGGCTTTTGTGAATCCCAATGGTAGGCGCCTCACTTTTCGAATGCATTGTACAGAAAGCCTGTGCACCTAACTGAGGGCTGTCAAAACTATTAGGTGGCCGGGTACCTAAAGTTAGGCGCCGCCATGCTCAATCTAAGTCCCCTTTGTGGTTCTAGCCCTTGGATACCTAACTACCCTTTGACCCTTTGAAAATCTCCCTGAGTATTTTGGAAGGTAAAAAAGTTACAAGTGTTTCAGACTTATTTAAGGTTGCACATGGCTAAAACCTTATTATTAGTTTCTAAAACATTTATAAAGCACTTGTTGCCATAGTATGTAGGTTGATGTTTCTACTACGTCATTCTTTCTTATCCTCAGTGTCTTGTAACACAGTTCCCTTACTACACAACAGGTTACTACAACCTAATATTAGATAACCTAATTTACAGAGGCTTTTGCTGCAAAGGGTACCACTGCTGTGATAACTACTATGGCTTTTCCCATGTTCACATTATACCAACAGTTAGGGGAGAGAGCTTTCAAAGACTGATAGAATTTCTCAGATCAATCAGCTGAAAGAAGGATAGAGACCACACATAATTTTTTTGCATTATTTTAGAAGAAGGCATAGATGATTTATGTACACAGCACTTTGGCCTGATGCTAATAGGAAACAGACACTTTAAGGCTAGTCAGTACCAGATAGGATACTTTCAAGGAACATACAGATGGCACTGTTTCAAAAAGCCAATTCAGGAAGAGCATTAGACGTTGCTGGAGATGAAAGGCCAGATCCCTACCTGGTGCAATTCAGTATAGCGTCATTGGTCGGGTCTGCTGACTTTCACAGGATACATAACATTCTCCAACCACCACTACACACCCATAAAAAATGGTCTCCACAACTCAGTGATTCCCCAACCTTTTTATTCTGTGGACTACTTGGTAAGAGGGAGCTCTTTCACTGACAGTCCTGCATTCAATGCCCGAGTTCGCCACTGCCTCTTTATGATACTGGTCAATTTTGTGTGGCTGCAGGAAGAGCTCTGCAAATGATAGTCCATCAAAGTTTGCATTAAAGTTCCTGGTTTTCCTAAGAAAACTTCATGTAGTCAAATAAGGCAACAGGTCTTTTTTGGAATGACAACATTCAAAATGGCAATGTCTACCAGTTTAGAGAAGAATGAGCCATGAAGCCCTTGCAGTCCTGCTTTTGGACCCTTCTATCCAATTGTATGTGTTTAAAAGGTTTAAAATTTCTGGGTGAATTTGTTTAATTCATCTCCATTTCTCGCATGATCTCTATGAAGTATAGCTGGACACTCATGAATCACTGTAAATAGTGATTATCAATATATTTATCATTCAGATATAAAATGATTGGCATATGGTAACATTTTTTTCTTTTAAAAAGAGGGAATATGAGAAATAAATAAAAATATTTAATTAATTTTTTTTTTTTAAGTTACAATGCTTAACGAGGATATACACAAGGATGGACGGTAGCACATAAAGTGTTTGGATAACAACAAAATGGGGACTAACTTAAATAACCTAATACATTTAATAAAAAAGCTGGAGCATGACTGTCTCTGAACATGCTCTCTGTTAATTTTACCTTGTGGCCCATTAACATTATACAAAAGGACCCTGCAATCCAGATAATATTCAAAGCTCATGAGAAACACGTGCCCTCTGATTTTATTTCCTACCAACACATTTCTTAGTCTCCAGAGCCACAGAGATGTTCACACTTTCTTCACTTTTATCCATAGCCCACTTTATAGTCTTGCTGATACTATGCTTTACTGAAATCATAAAAACGAGCCTGCTCCTCTCAGGTCCAATAAAACAGAAAGGTCCAAATCTGGTATAAGAATAAGTTTAGAGGCTGTCTTTCAAATGGTAAGCAAAATATGGTTCAATATTTTAGGTTAGGATTTCACTCTCCTGTAGGCGTTCTGCTGATGAACACTATGGGCGCAAACAGGACATCCAAAGGACCAGAAAGAGACATTGGATTTTCACAGTCACTAGCAAGGTCACTCAAATAAGCCATGTTTTGAGACTGACAGATCAGACCTGAGCACTGCATGTTGTGTTTCATGGATGTGAGCTTGTATTCAAGAAACCCATGCACAGGGTTCAGGAAGGAAAAGAGGGATAGAAAGTGTCTTGTCGCCAAGTGCCCACACCCCAAAAAGCTATTCTCAGAGTCTGTGAAGAACAAAGCAGCCGAGAGAAGCCCCCCACTCTGGAACCTAATGGCCATGAGTAAAGACGCAACACACTACAGAATTACATATCTGGGTGAATTGATGGGCTGTAATGATGGGCCATAGTTTTAAACAGGCCTCAACACTCTTACCCATTTGTGTGTGTAAAGCCTGCATTTGTGCATACAAATCAGAGAATTTGGAAGGCCATTTACCCAGCTACTACATGCAAATACTGCTACTACCACTCAATTTGGGGGGTTTTGAGGGGTTTGTTGGGTTTTTTTTTTTGCTTTTCCAAGTGCAGATTTTAAACACACAAAATTTGCGACTGTGATTTCAGAGAATCATTTGAAAATGTGACCATTTTATCTTAATAATATAGTCACCCCAGTGTTCACATGGGCAGCTGGTATCTTTTTAGGCAGTTTTTATGAGACTGTTTAGCAATGATCTCATGCACGCCCACAGACATACAGAACAGAGGACACAAAGCAGCAGAACAGTTGAAATCTCCGATACAAGAATGAATGCGTCTGAAATACTTGAAATAGATTTAATTTCTTTTAATGAGAGATAGTTGGTTTCAAATTTAACAGTTTTTCACTAGAAGTAACAGCATCATTTAAAGACAAAAAACACAGACGGCCACAAAGCATATGGTAGAAGAGCAGCTGACCACAGTGGGAATCAATGTTTATTTGCGCAGATAGTTTTAAAACAATTTAGCGATGTACTATCTAAATCATCTTTTGTTTAGACAGTATACTATATGACTTAAGAACTGTTTACTATAGGCAGAGTTGGTAGTGATTTTACACTTAAGGTTGCTTGACATTTCCCATACAAATGTAATTATTAGAGATGGTTTAACCACAAAAAATTAGGAAGCCCTTTTCAGTTGACATAAGCAGCTACAGGGCCCTGATGCTTACAGAAACATATACAAACTTCTATAATTTTGAACACAACCTTTCTTAACCTTCTCAGAGCCTCATCCCTTCTGTCACTTCGTAGCACACGAGAGGCTGGCTTTCCCCATCTTTTACCTTCTTCTCCTCTTCATGACTCACTCCAGTGGCTGAACTGAAGGACCTGGGCATCATTGTAGACAGCTCAGCGAAAATCTCTGCTCAGTATGCAGAAGTCATTAAAAAAAGTTAGAATTCATGGTTTACTGAATAACACAGAAATATAATGCCTTAATATAAACCAGTTCTATACCCTCACTCAGGAATACTGATCACCCTATCTCAAAAAGAATATAGCAGGAGAGGGAAGGTTCACATATGGATGATGAAAATGATTAGGAGCATGGGAAAGCTTTCAAAGGTGAGATCCAGAAATGAATGGGACTGTTTACCTATAAGAGGAGATGAATAAGGTGACTACGAATGGGGTAAAGACAGTAGATCAGGCACTGCAGTTCACCTGTCTTGCAATACAGGAACAAGGGGACAGTCAATGAAACTGAAAGGTAGCTGATTTAAAATTGATACAAGGAAATTATATCCCTACACAAGTAGCCTGTGAAACTCATTGCCTCATGATATCCATGAGGCCAAGTGCTTAGTGGAATTCAAAGAGAGATTAGATATTTATGTGGATAACAAGAATATCCAGTAGTGTTGTAGTGTATTAAAAATAAACAAGATCTTTGGAAGAAATGGTCCTTCACGCTTCAGGGCCTAAGCCAACCGCTAACAATTGGGGGTTCAAAGGAGGATTGACCTGGGTCAGTTTATCCCATGCCTGCAGGGTTTCTCCCTCTGAAACTTCTGGTATTTGTGCAAACAGGCTATTAGATGAGTTGTACCATTGGTCTGACATAGCATGGCAAGTGGCTATCTGGGAAGCCCGCACTTCATTGCTTCCCTCACAACTCTTCAAAAAGCCACTAACACACAAACCATGCTGAAAATCTGGCTGGTGGTCCAGCATCTCCTCTGCTGAATCCAAAGTAGAGCGCTCTGGTGTTAGAGGGTTTTGGGATACCTGAAAGGGGCCTGTAGAGGGATATGGGAAGCAGCTTCTAGAGATATGTGAGCAGGGATGGAGAAATAAAACAAAAAAAACTAAAGGAGAGAAGATAAAAACACTTTAATGAGAAAATTCTCTTTAAAAAAGCCATACATAGTCACACTTGTAAGGGTGTTATATGATAAAGAGTTCTACTAAAACAAATTAAAGGGGGAATTAGTCTTAAGAAAGGAAAACTTTGGATTGAATGTTTCACAACTCTCCCTATGAAATATAACACCTCTCAGTCCTCTTTAGATCAGAACCATTTCAGAATTTTATTTTCTTTGGGCAGAGTTTTGTAGGACACCACTGAATGCAACGACTCCAGATCAAGTCCTACCTTCCTGCTGTGCTTGTTCCTGTAAAATGAAATGGTAACTAATGCAGCTTGCCATGTCTATACTGTGATACCATAAACAGAGTCCAGCTGCGTCTGTGTTCCAACTTTGAAACATGATCACTGGGTTTTCTCTGTTCAGCTTTGTCTTAAGTTTCTACAAGATTATGCTCTAGTTACAGTAAAACATCAGCTGCACAGCTTTCTCCTTCTCTAGTTGTTATCCCCTTAGGTATAACTTTGTAATCAAAGAGAGGTCAAATGTATCAAAATAGAAGTTTGCCAGAATTTATCTGGCATAAATCTTCCCCCTAAGATTTGATTATGAAGTGTTACTTCTGAGAAAAAAACACCACTAAATAGTATCCAAAATCTAAGAAATTTGTTTAAAACATAAATTACATAGGTCTGAATGCAAAGGGAAGAGTAAACACTGGAGCAGTATACTAATCACTGTCACTATTGTAACCAGTGGTTTAAAAAACCCAAAACAATGGATTATTAGTGTCAGATATAGCTCTAACAGCAGAATCTGCTGACACTGGAGGACCCATCTAGGAAGTATGCACGGCACAAAAAGATCTCAGTTTGGAATTCCAGCTCAAGTGGTTGGATTGGGAACAATGAACACTGAACATTAAAAAGCTCCATCTTTGTTTGGAAGACATGGAATTGTTCCATGGAATCAAAGAAACCTAATGCCACTGAGCTAAATATGTGCACTGCTCGATCATTATCTGGTCCTGGTAGAATTCTGCAGGTGCTGCTTGCAACAGGTTCACAGATATTTCTGCACATGTGGCAGAGCTGAGAAGTCAATGACTTTGCAATAGAAAGGGGACAAGGTGCCTACAAAATTGAAAAAGGAAAACATCCAAGTTTTATGTTTATCAGGCTAGTAGTGGAACCTTATGAGCTAATTTATCCTGGGACAAATTCTGCCTCTTTCCCCCCATGAGGATGAAAGGCACTGAAGGCAGCAGTCAGTGCACTTACATTGAGGATTCACCTCACGGATGTTTCTGATCTTTGTTCTAACTGTGCAATACCCACTCCACAAACAGGGAATCCAGCCACCAAGACTGAGAGCCAGTGAGTGGGGACAGCCTGACGGGGAGGAGTCTTTCCTTCTCCTTCTTCAGTCTTAACTGAGCATCTTTATATAATGTCTAGGTAGATGGCCAGTAGGTAAAATCCTGCCCCTGGCTAAGTCAGTGCCAAAACTTCTATTGACTTCAATGGAGCCAGAATTTCTCTTCCAATATCTATTTTATCATCTGTGTTTATATTTTATAATCTCATGTTGCCAGTTCTTGTGAGATTTGGTGGTTTTCTTAAATCCTAGCTCCTCCACTCATGAGTGGATCTGCTTAATTAAAAAAAAAGAAGTAGCAAGTTTCTAGCACTCTGGCTGTGGAGAAAAGCTGGAAAATGAGTACCCTTCGGGTTCAAAAAACAGAAGAAAAATAAAATGGACCCACTTTATTTTTTAAACTCACATGATTTTTTAAAACACTCATGATTTTTAAGCCAATCTCATGATTTGGGGGGGGTGATTCTTGATTTTTGAACAACATTAGGTTGGCAATTCTGTAATTAACGCAACTTCAGAACCATCTCCTTGCACATATTACCTAGTATGTGTGACCATGGATATCCAACCAGTGTTAGCATTCTAATTCCTTGCATGCCACTTCAATTTGTTTGTAACCCCCACTTGTTGCATCTCTTTTTTAAAATTAGACTGTAAATTATTTGGGGGAGAGAGACTGTGTCTTATTCTGTGTTTCTACAGCACCCAGAACAATGGGCTTCTGAGTATTACCATACTATGAATAAATAATAACGACATAGTCCAAATGCACAGGGGGTATGCAGGCTCCAGTATTTGATTCGTTATGGTAACAATATATTGCCTAAATTGGGTTGATTACACTATATTGGCTTTCCCTGGACCAAGTAATCTGCTTTTTTTTAACAAACTGATAAACAAGCAGTTATATTTTTTGCAATAGTAAAATGAAAAAAATTCCACAAATCCTTGCTCCTCTTCCTTTTGAGCATTTAGTTGTAAATCTTCCATTCCACATTTTGACTTTCTGCTTAATCAAGCATTCATACTATCTACCTGGTAAGAATTAGTTACCCAATCAGAGAACAGAAACAAATCATATGACTCATTTGACCAACTAAAAACTAAGCAACACACCTTGAAACACATACCAGAGATTTAACAAATTAATAAAAGATGTTGCTGAATAATTTCAAATAATGATTAAATTTGAGAAAAAAATTCACAAGAGATGAAATTATATATTATGAATGATTAATTTGACTATTTACATCAGAAGTGAGTGGTTGAAATTAAAATACTATATTAACATGCAATCCAATTTATTTTATCCATTGTTATTTTGTCGCATCATATCAATCAGCCACTATCATACTACACATACTCAGTACACAACTCAATGTGTACTTGAACACAAAATAACCCAAAAGAGTGATAAAACAAAATCCTTGCCATATTAATGACATTAACAGGCCTTTGGAGCCACAAATTGCCAATCAGTTTAAGTTGTAAAACAAAATGGAAATACTTCATTAACTGGCAGTTTAATTGCTTGTTCTTAATTGTTTCAGGCTGGTGGTTTGATGCCTGCGGCCCTTCCAATCTGAATGGAATGTTCTATACAGCTGGACAAAACCATGGAAAACTAAACGGGATAAAGTGGCACTACTTCAAAGGTCCCAGCTATTCCTTACGTTCCACAACTATGATGATTCGACCCTTAGACTTTTAAATGCACTCAGCAGCAGATGCAAGAACAAAACACAATACAACTCCTATCTGAAGAACTTCTTGTGTAATCTTCAGTTGTAAAAGGCCAGGGGCTTCTTGAAAGCAACAAGTAAGAGCTACACAATGTTACTCCACTACATCTTCATAGCCTGCAAAAACTCTACACAAGTCAGCCCATATGCTGATGACATTGGGATGGCTTGGCCTATGAGAAGTTGGCTGTAATGATTTTCCAGTGGAGGAGAACAAGTGAACTTTGTGTTCCTGTTACTGTGACTGAATCTAGTGTCTATCAGCTGAGCTCTTTTCCTTTGTATAAAAGATGCAAAAATATACTAGATTATATGGAAAAAATACTAGCGTTTGAAGAACAGAAACAAATCTACCATGATCTATTCAGAATAGTTTTCAGCAGTGAAATGGCATCACATCTATGCAAAAGTATTACAGATAAGCTTTTATTAATGCACATCTTAAACTATCCAGAATGACCGCTCCAATCATTGTCTTTCTTAAGTGAACTGAATTTAGATGGATGGATTTCTCTTAAACCCAGAATCAAATAGTGTACGCAAAAGTTATTTTTCATTCAACACTTTTCAAATGTAAAACATGTTCCTGATAAACATACTGAGTCACAGTGCATGAAGAATGATAAGAATAATATGCAAAAAAATTGTCAATTGCTCGGCACTGTTAGGGCAAAGTAAGTGTAGGTAATCCAGATAATTGGCATAATCCTTGAGCTAGGATTTATAGTGTGATAACAAAAGTAACCATGTTCTTTCCCTACTGCTGCATTTTTTGCCTGCATTAAAAACAGTCTAAATGTCACATTGAAAAATTGAAGGAAAGTTTAAAGAATGTGAAATAATACATCATGAAGAAATAAGTTATTTTGCATATAAGCTTTACTTCCAAAGTACACAGGAAAGCAGACGGTTAGGTTGTATAAACATGGCATAAACACAGTTTAATGGGGTGGATTCATTTTACAGTGTCTTTGCATGTGCACACTTTAGTGTTAATTATTTTAAATTGTTAGTAGATCGTCATTTCTTCACTATATTATTTCACCTATTTTCTGAATAACTGAAGCAAGCCAACTGTACACTCTGCTTCAGCTATTACTATAAAAAGTATTCATCACAACATTATAGAAAATAAAGGAATAATTATAATTATGAATTGTAAATAGCATGTTTATATCTCTACAGTAAGAATAATGGCCATTTAATTTGTACATGCTGCATTGACCCTATTCAATGCAAATGAATGCAAAACTACAAAAGGATATAATATTTAACTAACTCTAGAAAGGTGCTATACATGTTGCTTCCCATTAAAAATGTGTCATATTAAGTAATTTCTGTTATATTAAACATGTGGCATGGATGCAGAGGGAGCTGATATTTCAATTATAGGAATATTTAAGGTACTCATAAGAAAAATAAAATTTGTAGCAAAGGGATTGGGTGGCACGCAAGCTTAAAACTACTGTACTTTCTATTTAAAAACCTCTCTTGACATAAACTGATGGGGAAATCCGTTTTGGAAATTAGTTTCTACACCTTCAATTCCTGCTTTGAGAAAAATAAAGAGACTGATCCTACTCCAGTTGAAATCAAATGTAAAATTTATATTGATTTAAATGGGAACAAGATCAGACCCATAAAATATATGTGGATGGAGTTGTTTGTTTTGGTTTTATTTTTTTTAAAAAAGCTATTATTGAAATCAGGCAAAACAACAATCTGGTGGTTGTGGGGCTGGGTTTTATTTTTGGCGTTTTTTTAGGAATTATGGTATTTCAATAACTAAGCTCTTTATTCTTTAGCAGCTTTCTTCCATTTAAGAGAACAAAGCTGTATAGATTTTTTTAAGGCAACATGAAAGAACAAGGCGCACCACAGGGTTCTTTTGTAATTTTGATAGCTCAATATTCTCCAAGTAGAAAGGTCTTTGTTTTTATGCTTCTATATGATTTTTTTTAATAATCCTGTCCAAAGGGGTTGATTTGTTGTGTTCTGTTGATTAAATTACCCAACTTTCTTTCCTCAGCAGTGCTTTCATAGTGCTGCTTTGTCTCTGTTTCCAGCAGTCTTCACGATGTGTGCAGTCTTCATTTGGGTGCAAAAACTGCGGTCTGCCTTGCGCTGTGTTCTCAAAAGATTTTTTTTTTCAGGTCTCTGAGTTAGGAATGCCATTTTGTAGATACTATTGCAAAACACAAAACACACAAAAAACAAAAGCATGGTATATACTGTTTATTTATCTGGGTTTGAAAAAAATGGGGACAAGGATTCCTATCCTTTATAATAAAACATTTTTAAAATATTTGCCAACTCTGTCCTTTCCTTTGTTTTGAGCATGCATTTTTGTGGCAGAATATGTTGCATGACATCTCTCCCTCTAAATAATGTTCAGGTTGTTATTGGGAACGGACTCTCACTAGAGTTTGTGCACAATGAATATTTTTTTACCTTTAAAATATGTATCTGAGTTTTATTTTTCTTGGTTAAAATCATCGGATTATATTTTACTTTCTTAGTCTGACAACTACAACTTGTTTCAATTTTTTTTTAATCTCTCCCATTCCACTGGCCATGTTACAAATTAAAGTGCCCTGATTGTTTCTCCTGCCCTCATGACTGTTCGTTCTTTAATCATCTGTTGGTTCATGATGTCTGGCAGTGGCAAATCTCAACCGATTTTTATTGGCTTAGCCTAGAAATGCCTCTTGTTCCATTTGTATGCCTCTCAAGGATTCAGGGAGCAGTTTCAACCTCTCTTTGTAGTCAATTAATCCTCATTTTCCCAGGAACTTCAGCTTAATTTGACTTGTTTATTGTCCTTATTAAGACTAACCTAGTTCTCTAAATCAATACAAAACCCAGGGTATAATAAATCCATACAAGCACATTTTATCTTTCAAATTAAAAATGCTGCAGTATGCAACTGTAGAGTCACAATGAATGGAAAAGGTTTTTATTTGGCTTTGATTTATAGCAAAAGAGCAGTTACCTTGTAAATGAATCAGAAGACTGCTTTTTAAAAACCTGTCAGTGACAATAATAACATCACTTCTAGTCTTGATTTCATTCTTTTTACAGTGACAAATACACAGAGGGCAGACAAATTAGGAGATGTGTATTTCACAACAGGTAGAAACTGAAATGATTTCTAAATGTGTAGTGCATCACTGGATTGTTGTCTTACATCAATTCTTCTTCTAATGTTATCCAGCATTCTAGCCAAAACGGGTTCACATCAACCATTTGAGAAAATTCAAGGTGTTTGGATATGAAAAGTGCTATTTAATAATATACTGTGAAACTATAGAAGTTCAAAATGAAACAGGGAATGTTGAGGTACAAAAATATGCACCTGTTTTCACTCGTCAGGAGCCCATGACAGAGGAGTGCGATCACACTAAGGGTCTGTCTGCTTCACTTTTAAGGTACATACAGCATTTACTAGGAATCAAGCTCCATAAGGCCTGAGGACATCGGGCTGCCTCATAACAGCAATAAAAGAGTTACCAAAGCACACTGTTTCCCAAGCAACTGAGATGGGGAGAAGGTGCCATTGCCGGATACCCCTCTACTCTAAAAAATTGAGGCTCTCCAAGAATATCTTTCAGTTAGATGGAGAGGTGGGAGTCAGGTGGAGATGCCCCCTGAGGACTTCTTCCAGGGAGAGGAAAGGAAAGAGACAAGAGGGCAGAAAAGGGAACAGTTAAGAAAATAATATAGTTGGGGATCCTGAAGGATGAAATTAAAAGACAGAAGGCATGGGCAAATAGAGAACAGGAAGGTCAGACTGAAAAAGAATGTATAGGAAAGACTGAGGTGAGAGCACAGGAAAAGAAAGAGAAGAAGGGGAAGAAGATAAAGGGAGAAAAAAGGAAGCAGAGCAAATAATTTGTAAGAAAATGAAAATCAACATGTAGTTGAAGCGATTAAATG
Source organism: Emydura macquarii macquarii (assembly GCF_026122565.2). Taxonomy (NCBI): domain Eukaryota; kingdom Metazoa; phylum Chordata; order Testudines; family Chelidae; genus Emydura; species Emydura macquarii. The sequence continues at coordinate 11,275,593 of NW_027130520.1, read as the reverse complement.
AAATGGTCTTGGATGAAAAAAATAATCTGAAAATTTATTACTGGAAAAATCAAAGCAAATATTATTAAAGGAGGAGAGACAAGAAGAAGTGAGACAGATTAACTTTATTATTGTTATTTCTATACAGAGTGTTGTGCCACAATGTTCCAATAACACACAATAAGCATAGCATGAAACACCAGGGGCCAGAACCTGTAGCTGCGTGGAAGCAAAATGCGCCTCAATTCCATTTGGACTGCAGATCTGGTCCAATAGCCTTAAATTAAATTCATGTACCCAGAAGCATGCTGGAGAGCATGTCTGTAAGTTTTGGGGATCTGCCTCTGGTTAGCCTCAATAATTTTCTTTCTGCAAGGTTAGATTGTTTTATTTCTGTAATCATTATTGGGTAGTTAGCCAATGTAGAAAAGCAACACAATAGCCATTATTTTTCTTCTTCTTTAATACTTCTAGTGCAATCTAGTTGCCGACAGTGCTTTATATCTTGTAAAATATAAAACAAAGCCCAGAGAAGTGGCCCCTTCCTTGAGGAACCATTGGTGACATTGGCTGTGAGAAACAGTCCGTCCTCTTAACATGAGACAAAAATCCATCAGTCAGATAAATCAGCTTTGGATAATATTTATTCTTCCACTAAAAGACATGGCTCTCCACTCCCGCACAGCCCCCTCATGCTTATATTTAGAATCACTGTCTGCTCTCAAGGAAACTACAAATCTCAAATCTGTTCCTATTCAGATGCATCACTGAACTGCAGGTTTATTTTCTTTTGGGTAATGGAGCAGAACTCCCTGGCGTATATTTTGCTTTTACATTTTTGAAGCAAAACTCTCTATTTTATTTTCAATTAAAGTTTTCCACTTTAGAGTTCACCTTCCACCCTCCAGTTATTATTATTTGATTCCGCTTCTGAGCACCCCACCCAACACAATTAGTGCTGTAAAGTCTTTGGGTTAAATTCCCCCCCAGAGTCACATAGTGATTCTTGACTCCACCACACTGCTCTTGCTTCATGCATGGAGCACTCCTGGGGGAAAAGCACTGAAGCACCACACATTCCTGATCGTCCCTTCTGTACCCTCATTATGACTTCTGGGGGGTTATTCTGCCACAAAAATTCATTCCTGGGACAAACAAGGTCCCAGAGCCTGCTTTACAACAAAGCTGCACTTTGCGCAGCTCCAGTATGAGTGGCTCAATGGTGCTTTAAAGTCATCTCTGAGCCCTCTCAATCCTGGGGTCAGTTGGGGCCCAGCCAATCCCCACCAAAAGCAAATCAGCTTCACAGCTACTTACTTGGCATTAGCTGCCCATGTTCCCCAATAGCAATAGCAACAGCTAGGGACCTTAGGAGCATTCTGGCTATGCCCCTTTCGCCTGGGAAAGCTCCATGCACCAGGGTCTGGGAGTAGCATGGTTTAGAAGCCACCTGGAGTGGCCTTTTGCCAGCAGAGGAATCTGCTGCACAGGAGGAAATGGTCCACTTGCCAAGGTCTTTGTGTCCTGGAGCAGCTCAAAGCAGCCTCAACAGTGGGCAGACTCTGGCCCATGGCCTTCCAGGTCTCAGTTCTTTATGGAAATCAGTGATCTAAGGCGACACAATTGTATTTTATTTATTTTTTAATGGTTTCAACTCTTAGCAGAAGGACACTGTACAGGAGGATTGTGTTTGTTGCTTTATCAAAATATAAGTACATATGTAACACAGAAATCGACTGACAGTTTTCTAAATGCTAAGGGAGGGCTTAGCATGAGTTACACTAGCAGAGACTCTGGCCTTAAGCCTTTCACAGAATCTGCCTATTAATTGGCAACTGGAGCTTTGGGGAAAGCAACAAATTCCCCACAATAAGTAAAAAATTTTGTTTACATCATGTTGTAGAGATTGGTTCACTAGCAAGAAACACTAGACATGACTACTTATAATGCCAAGTATCATGCCACAATGAAAAGACAGAAATGTACGGCTGTACGTCAGATGTTGTAGTTTTATTAAGAGAGAATCAATAAGTAGCAGGCAGCTATGGCACCGTTACTCCTCCACTTTGAGGTACAGGCAAACTCAAATTACACAGGCAGCTCTCCTGACATCTCTTTCTCATCAGAGGCTACTTGTGAGCTGTCCCAAAGACCCAAACCACAGAACCTGATTCCATCTGACATAACCCAGTCTAAAGAACAGACTTTGCACACAGGCAGTACCAAGATCCAGAGAACCCAAAGACAAATTTTAAACAACTTTTGTACATATACCCTGTTCAGATCAGCCTGTATCACTCTACAAGTTAAGATGTTTGGAAAACAGATAGACATTTCTTCCATTTCAAGTAAAATACACATGTTAATAAACCATGTTAAATAATGGTGTGGGAGTGTGTGTGGGTGGCTGTGTGTATATATATATATATATATATAAATCCATCTTATGATCAATCAACATTTTTAAGCTATTCAGCAACCACAATCCACCCTGAAATATATTACATTATTCAAACTTGATGTTTTTGGCATTTGCTGCCACCTATAGTTCAATATTAAGGTTTTACAAGAATTTGATTCAACACCAGAGAAACTGAGCTGGACTAAAGGAATACTGATCTAAAAAAACCTAAAGGGACTGATAGGTAGTCCAAGATTTTCAAACATGAATGCCCAGGTTAAGTCTATATTTAGGTACCTAAATAAGTGGTTTGCGTTTTAAATATACGGAGCTCCCATTGACTTCATCTTTATTAAAAATGCAATGGTATTATAAGAGTATGGACGTTCCCTAAGGGGGAATACAGATGTGATGAGGACAGAGAAATTTAGTGTAAAGTGTATTCCCAAAAGCATAAGTACTGGTGCAGACAGGCACACAAATGAATATTTTGCAGATATTGGCAGTCTTCTCATTCTGTATTTTGTACTTTCAGAATTTGAGACAAGCATATGATGCCATGTGCATGCATGAAAGCAGCATTCCAAGATCTCTAAAATGTCAGGTTGTAAGCTAACTTTGAACAGACCAGGAGTAAGCAAATGCAACACTCATGAGGAAGCTTAAGTAGGGTGCAGAAGGAGAATGGCAAGATGATAGAGGCATGCTATATTTTGTGAATTAGATTTAAAAAAATAACTACACTAAAGGAATATTCAGGTTACTAAGTCAAGCACTCAGAAAATGCAAGAATGCAGCTTTGTTCAGTTCTCTGGTGTATAATGCATTATGATGCAGTCTTTAATTACATGGTCATATATTGTTTCTTCCACAGGGTCCCTGAATCACACATTGCCCAAAGGTCAGACTGCAATACTAGTTTTGAATTGTTGGGAACATTTAACCTCTTAAATAAAAATACATCTTTATCTGTCAAAGTGAAAAAGGATCCATCCATTCTGAGATCTATATTTACTCTGGAAAACATTCATAAATCAATTTAGAAATATAAAAATACTATTTCTTTTCAAAATGTAAACACATTTTTTCTCTTTGTGGCACCTGAGCTATGTTTGTTACAAGATAAGGCCCTGATTCAAATTAATAACTGCAAAACAACCAAAGCTTCTAATTCTGTTGCCATACGTAAGGTATCTAGTTTCTTTGACCTTTCACTTTCCACTGTACCAACCACAGTTGCATGGTGGTTAGGATTCAGAGGTCACAAGACCATAGATAACCTTTAGACTCTATTGGGACTCCACATACAATTAGTTTCCTAAAGGAACGAGTGATGAATCAGTATTTAGAGAGCTGAAGAAATCCAATCATTCCTGATCTTTTTTCCAGCTTCAATTTTAAAAGCCATACGCTAAGATTCCGATTTGAATTGCTCATCTGTAAAGAAAATGATGATCATGTACCATGTATTTCAGTAGGAATATTGCTTTTAGAACAGTCAATACCTTGAGAGGAAAGATAGTCTTCTGATTAAAGCAGTGAACCAGGCACCAGGAGACCTGGATTCAATACCCAGTTGTACCAGAGACTTCTTGTGTGATCTGGAACAAGTCACTTAGTATCTCTGTGCCTCAATTCTCTGTCTATCAAAACAGGGATAATATTACATACTTCCTCCCATTCTTGGCCTACTGTCTATTTGGATAAAGTTCTTTGGTGCATGGAGTGTCTCTGACTTGGTGTTTGTTCAGTACCTAGTGCAATTGGGTCTGATCTTGACTGGGGCCTCTAAGCACTACCATAATACCAGTTAATAATAAATAACCAAAGAATCTAACTCCATGTTGCAAACATGGAAACCCTGAATCTGAGGAAGGCATTAATGTCATTTCATGGCATCTTTCTGTATCTCTGAAAGCAAAAGTGAAGAGGTTTATCACACTGATCTGCCACCTCTAATTACAGAGCAGATTTTTAGGATCTATTGATTCCCTCATCATGCACAGACTACAGAAAAAAATAATATTCATGATTCCAGTCTTTTGCTTCCCTTGCTGGCATTTTCAGATCAACATAGGAAACTGTTGAATGGGAAGGAATATTAGCTGTAACATACCAAATATGTCAAAACACTGAATGGATTATCAAATGAATTTAATTTGTAAAAGGGATCATTAGTACTCAGCCAGTGAATTATGAGATTAGTGTCACAGATGGGTTAAATTTAGTATCCCACCAGGAAATATGTTACGCCATTTATTCCAAAGTGTTTATCTCCAGCAAGTTATTATCAGAAACAATGATTATGCAATAGACGTTGCTAATGCCCAAAACAACAATCTGCCAGAATTCATGCACTTTAAGTACTATGAAATGAACCTCAGTGACAAGAGTTAAATATTTCAGCCTCTTCCCTGGGGAATCATTTTGAACACCACTGTCTTTGTTTGTTTACATTTGTCTACACTAAATTCAAGCTTTGCTAGTTTTGGGGGGTTGAGGATTTAAACAATTAATTTGGGCCTGATCCTAAAAGTGGTAATCCTACCTCCTTTGAAAGCCATTAATTCTGCACCCAACACACATCCCTAGAGCAAGGTAACTTTCATCCAATAATTTTGCAATCTGTCTAAATCTAGCTTCATATGGGACCTGAAAATTCCTTCATATGGGAAATAAATACAAGTTTAGCCTGGGAAAGAAGCTTAATTTTAAGAAGTTGGAGGCCAGAACGTTATCAGCTCTATGACAGCTCCTTGCTGGCAAAGATGTGTAGGTGCAACTTAGTGCAGCAGGAGCCAACCAGTCCCAAGATCAGGAAGCTACAAAGACTGCGTAAAACCATCATCTCCCCCACCCCCGGCCTATCCTGAGCAGAGCACAGCTCACGTGGGGGAGAAGATCCCACCTGAAATTGCCAAACAACTCATCATGCAGCGGTGTCATTTCACAGTTTACTGAGCCATTAAATTAACCGAATTATTTAATCGCAGTTCCCAAGGAAGCCACAATCTTTTTGCCAAAGGAAACTTGCCACTGACTTGTGCTCCTTCAATTCATTTATTTTTTAATGCACAGGTGGAGCAGTGCAAACTGGTGCACTGAATCATTGCTCATCACTACAAACGAAGCAGCATCTAATACAATCAATAGGGCAAAACTCAGAGAAAGGGCACGGAAGGTTCAGGAAACTCCATGAGATTCACCTTGTGGAGTTTCTTGCTAACTCTCCCTTTGATAAGCAGGGCTGGGAAATAAGGGGTAGGATTTGGCAGCTACAAGCTAATAGCAACTTATGTAACTGGTCACCCAATGATGGTGCAAAGGGAGTTCCATCCAGCAGCATGATGGTGACTGCAATCCGTGGCATCAGTGTAGGTGAGAGGGAAGTTAAAATGAGGAGAGCCTCAGAGCACTGAAGCTGCCCTATTAAAGAAAAGATTTTTAAAAAACCAGTGAGACTGTTTGGCTGATGGCCTGAGCATTTTAGTGAGGGGGCAGGGGAGATGGAGGAGAAAATTCTAAGGGTGATCGAGCAACAAGGCCTCTGTGGGCAAGCTCCCTGACCCAGTGACTGATACATACGGGGCAGTTACTCCTCTTGCTGATGGGTGAGTTGTCTGGTTTGTATTGCCCAGACCCCCAGAAGCTCCTTTACCTGTGCATGCATTTTCTCTCTCTCTCTCTCTCTCTCTCTCTCTCTCTCTCTCTCTCTCTCTCTCACACACACACACACACACACACACACAAAAGATGAAGGATTAAATCAGGAAGTCTCCAAACACAGCAGGGGTCAATTTACTTTATGGAAGGGTTAAGGTTGAAAACCAAAGTAGTCTAATTCTATTTTCAGATTTCAGTACATAATGCAGGATTATCTTTAATGACAGACAGCATGGTGTCAAAGGACTGTGTCAGATTTCAGACCTTTTCATAGTTTAAATTCCGACGTTTAATCAAAAGGTTAACTGAATCATTGCTGGTGGCAACCAGCTACTTCAATATGCCATTGCTGTGGGTGGCCTACAATCATGATACTGTATTAGAGCAATGATCTCTTATACAAAACATATTTTCCATGGTCGCTTTGTCCAGCTATGTCTCCAGAATGTAAAATACATGTGGCAAGAGACACATGGCATTACTGAAGAGGGTGAACAAATCAGTTCTATCTCAAGCTTTAACTCCTTCATTCTTTTAGATGAGTAACCATCGTCTAATGTACAGTTTTGTTTTGATTCTTCATATACCTATTGCTTTTAAATACAACAACATTAGAACAATTACTTTTATCCAATCCCCAGGTGACAGAGCCAATATCACTGGTATTTTCTCTCATCATGGGCATGTCTGACTACATTTTCTTACTAGCCCTATTTGCTGCAGGACAGCTTATTATTTAAGATTACAAAGCAACACCAAAGCCTCATGAATGTCAGTCATTCATTGGCTGAGGGATAGTCAAATACAAGTAAAGTAATCAAAGAGGGGGACTAAATGGACATTAATTACTTTTGCTTATCTTGAAAATGACATGTGACTTTTCAATTCTAGTAAATGCTACATTTGTTGTAACCAATTTCTGTAAAAGGGTAATAAAAATTACTGCAATGTCCCAAAGGTATTTCCCAACTAGAAATAACATTCTAACCAGTATTTTTGTTTTTCTTCATCCTTTATGTCAGCATTAGCTGTCCCAAGTTTTACTTGTTTTGATTGAAATTTACTCTTTTTTGGTTAGCTTTACCCAGAAAGAAGCTCTTTTGGGGCAAGTCCATGCTATCACTCCTTCTATAGTTTGAACTGTTCCTGTTCTTTAGCTTGCCTTTTATATAAAATAATTTTAATCAGACCTCATTACTTTTATTTATAAAGGTCCCCCTATTCAGGAACATACTCATTAGAATTGGTTGAAAACAATGTCACTAAAAAAAATTAAGTAAAAATGCCTTTTTGACTCAACAGAAATGTTCACAAGGAATTTCAATTTTGAAATATTTTTTGTTTTAATCAAAAACCTCAAAATGAAGTGTTTCCATTTTGGGGATTTTGCTCTTTCAAAAAAACAAAACAAAACAAAACCCAACCTCTCCCTCCCCCCTCCAAAAAAAAGGTCCATCAAAATTTCAATAAAAACAAAATATTTTCCTTTCTTCCAAAATGTTTGTAAACAATAAAATATGTTTCCAGCTAGCTCTAGTGCTTCAATCCCATTCACACACTTGAAGTTGAGAATGTGCCTAAGTGGTTGAATTGGAACCAATGGATTCTGAACTCAATATCTTTGCAAGATTTGAATACTAGCTGGCACTATAGTTTTGGTTACCATTATGTAAATGTGGAATATTGAATTAAGCATAGCAAGGCTCTCCTAGAATATTCGGAACACAACAAGAACAATGTGAAAAATCACAAGGAAAAAAGTATCAGGTGATATGGGGTGCAAAACTAGTGATTACTAGTCCATATCAGATCAACAGTAATATTGCAGTGTGTATATTTTTTATTACATAAGTAAAAGATCACGAGGAAGAATATTTTCCCTACACTCATTCAATAATAGGGTTTGTTTTGTAATAACAGGGTATGGCTGGGTGCTGAGGGATCGTCCTTCAAATCTATTCTAGTCAAATGGTTTGAGTAGGAAGGACTGGAGGAGCCATGTTAGAGCTGGGCAAAGAACTGACTTTTAGGTTCAGTCTCAGATCATAGAATCATAGAGTTGGAAGGGACCTCAGGAGCTCATCTAGTCCAACCCCCTGCTCAAAGCAGGACTAACCTCTGCTAAACAATCCCAGTGAGGGTTTTGTCAAGCCGCATCCTAAAAACCTCTAAAGATGGAGAGTCCACCACCTCCTTAGGTAACCCATTCCCGTGCTTCACCACCCTCCTAGTGAAAAACTTTTTCCTAACGTCCAACCTAGACCTCCCCCACTGCAGCTTGAGACCATTGCTCCTTGTTCTGTCATCTGCCACCACTGAGAGCAGCCTAGCTCCATCCTCCCTGGAACCCCCTTTCAGGTAGTTAAAGGCTGCTATCAAATCTCCCCTCATTCTTCTCTTCTGCAGGCTAAACAAGCCTAGTTCCCTCTGTCTGTCCTCATAAGTCTTGTGCTCCAGGCCCCTAATCATTTTTGTTGCCCTCCGCTGGACTCTCTCCAACTTGTCCACATCCTTTTTGTAGTGGGGGGCCCAAAACTGGACACAATACTCCAAATGCGGCCTCACCAATGCTGAATAGAGTACAATAATCACTTCCCTCGATCTGCTGGCAATGCTCCTACTAATGCAGCCCAATATGCCGTTAGCGTTCTTGGCAACCAGGGCACACTGCTGACTCATATCTAGCTTCTGATCCACTGTAACCCCCAGGTCCTTTTCTGCAGAACTGCTGCCTAGCTCATCGGTCCTCAGTCTGTAGCTGTATTCAGAAAATGAAAAGCATTAACGGGTTTCAGTCAAATCTGAAGTTTTTTGGAATTTTTTGCATGAATCGAAAACGTTTGTTTTGATCCCATTCCAGAGCAGGGATTCAAATGTGGGTGTCTCACATCCCTGGTGCATGCCCTAACCAGGGGGCTAAACGAGGGCAACACCACCTCTCCCTCTGGCCCATTTGGAAATGGCAGAAACTATTCTTGTGAAATTCAGGAATAGTTTCAGGTCAACCAAAATGGTATTTTTCAGTGAATAAATTATTTATTAAAAAAAATTTGTCCAGCTCTAACCTATTTAACTTCAGACTTTCTTGTGACACCTCCCCCTCACTACTGTCCCTGTCCTCTTTCCAAACACCCAACTCCATGCACTACCAAAGAAGAAGCCCAAGTGGAACTGGAATTTGAGCTGCATAGGGATCATACAATCTCGCTATGGCCTCCTGAAGCAATACCCCTTTGTGCAATGAAAACCAAAGGATTAATCCCATAAACAAAATTTCCATGATTAGTATTGTAAGGCAACACACTAGATTCCTCACTAAACTTGTTACAATATAGAGCGCAAATATAGGCTCCAAATCCTGAAGATGTTTATAAGGTAGTATGGTGTGTGTAAGCCCCAGAAGGCCATGTAAGCTGACTGCATATCCAGCCAATATATCCTAAGGGAGTGAGACTGATGTGCTGGGGAGAGAAGAGGAGAAAGGACCACTGTGAGAACTATAGCTAATAGGATCCAATAGGGGGGTATCTGACGAATTCATTTCAGTTCTGAAGAAGACTTTGATATACACACAGTGTGATTTTCTGTTCTAAATAACAATTAAATCATTAAAGCAGAATAACTAAAGCCAAGTTTCTCTGGATTTCATCCCCCACCCCACTCCCCAGACCATAACATAGGCTAATTCATATAACAAAGTAAATCATCCAGTACTGCATTCATCTAAAAGATCTGATTTAAAGTCTAATCCAAAAATGACATCTGCAATTTTAAGCAAAACTGTGTTAGTTGAGAGATTAGATCTAATGTTTGACTGTAAGGAATTCAAGGCCTCCCCTTATTCCAAGAACCATTTAAGATGTAAATTTACTCTACTTATTTGTCCAATATTTTAGACTGCACTGGAAGTAATGAAATGTGTCAATAATTTGTTACTTTAGATTCCCTGCCTCAAAAATCTGGTTTCAATTCCATTTGGACTAACATCTACATCTAATAAGCTTAACTGTTTCAATATGTCCAAAGCCAAAAATGGGTCTGGTGCTAAACCAAAAATCTGGGGAACAATTTAGTAAATCAATCAAAAATGAGACTCATTAGCAGTCACATTTTCTACTCTGTTCAGGAGTTCATCCAAAAACTTATAAAAATATCACTTAGAAACTGCTAGCCCCAGGATTGGGCCCCTAGTTTCACTGGTGTGGATTCTGCTTGGACAATGAGGTTTATCCAGGTTCCACAGTCACAGAGATTGCTCCACACCTTGAGTAAGAAAATTCCCATTTAAGCAGACATATTCAGCCTAAATGTAATGGTAAACCCATTTCTTCCATCTCTTTTGGGTTAGTGCTATTTTGGTGCTCCATATTGGGCAGCTAGAGCTTAGTGAAAGACGTCAAGGGAAAAGCAGAGCATTCTTGGTCCCTCTCTAGCATCTTATAGAGGGGGGCTGGTTCCCTCTTCAACTGACAGTCTTTCTGACAAAAGATTGCAGGATACACCGGATCCAAAGACATTTCCCTCACTGAAAACTCAGAAGTGGAAATCAATCAGAAAGACAAAAAGGTAGGTCCCAGTCCCACCTGGATAAAGGTACCTTGATGGCAGTCCAATAAGAGGAGAAAGGGGAGGGTTGAGAACACTTGCAAGTTCTTTAGCTCTGTCAATAGGCCCAGTCCTGCAAGATGCCGAGAATCCAAAACTCAAAATCTATGACTCTCAGAACCTGACAAAATAAGTCTGATGATAACTTTTATATCTCACAAAGTCAAAAGAATTTAGGAGGTGCTCAAAGTTCTGTGAGCCAAATGAGCTCTGTTTTAAGGCAGAGGTTGACACTTCACACATTCACCAGTATCAGTTTAAGGAGCGTTTATATGATTTGAATAGCTATGTGAATAACAACCATGCAAACCCTATATTTTTCATCTGCCAGTCCTGCAAACCACTCTGCACCTCTGAAGTAATAATATCCTCAAAGAATTCCAACCAGCTAAAGCATGATCTTCACTTCCTGAGAACATGTGGCTGTTCTCAATCAAGCTGTGGGCTTTTCTAACTGTATCTCCATTTGATCTCCTGAAATGCTTGCAACACTTCTCTCCCAAATGAGGATAAATGGATCAATGTATAATTTCAGTCCCTGGACCATTTTTTTCATAATGGGGTTATGCTAACCATGTTCCAGTCCTTGGGGATCTTTTCTGAACCAAACAAACTTGTGAAAATATCTGCTAAAGCGTCTCCGATTTCTACCCAACATCTTTTATCAGTCTTGGATGTATATCATTTGGCTTTTTGCTTTGTCAGCTATAACATCCCCTAATTCTTTAATAAACATTGCCAAAGTTGTTAGTATGGTCTCTAATTTTTCATTTTAAACCCATAGAAACACCATCTCCAATTTTGGCTAGTCCCCCCACTGTTTGCATTTGTAATAGCAGTTACAAAATAATAATTCTACATGTTGGCTATTTCCTCAGGTTTCATTTTCAAATTTTAACTGCCCTTTATCTCAAAACCAGTCTAAATGCAGACTTTTAATAGAAAATCTATTCTGGCAATGGGTTGCTTCTTTCAACATATAACTATTGTAGTTATAAGTGATATATTATACATTAAGATATCAGTTTTTGGTTTGGTGAACAATATATGTTTCATGTGTGCTATTCCTATTGAGGGCCAATTTATTGTTATAATTAACTGCATTCTTTTCACACATTTTTGCCTCTAAATTACTTAGTTAGGCCTTTCATCCTTCTTAAAAATGTCATGATGGATCAGGTTCTGTGTTGTCACTCAATTTTAAAATGTATAAGCTATTTCTGTAACATGCCAATATTGTAATGTACCAATATTCTATTACTGGTAACACTGCACTTGTGCTGATGTACTCATTTGTCTTTCCATTACAGAAACCTCTACAGATGAGGGTAGGAACTAACAAGGACATAACACATTTATTTATAGAATGCTAAAAAGACAATATATGTATTATTATTATTTCACACTTATATTGCAGTAACACCTGGAGCCCAACCACACCACAGCTCTGTTGTGCGAGGCACTGTGCAAAGATATAGAAATTACATTATCTGCTCCCAAACAATGTATAATCTAAAAGACAAGAAATAAAAAGGTGAATTAGACTGTGACACTGGCTGGATTATGGGGCCATTTATGATATTATTTAACATCAATATGTCAAAAATCATAATTTATATGAGATATGCCATGTCAGGTACCATTAGATAGGCTATAATTTGTTAAGTAAGATGATAGTGTTTATGTTCATGTGTTATATGTGTATTGGAAGTTATGGATATGTTTGATATATCTGTATTTCAATTTGTGCTGTATTTATGGGCGACACCCCCGGACAGGATGGCTGCAGCACTATCCTGCTTAATGGCCCATTAAGGAAACTCACAGGTACAATGGGCCCAGGGGGAGAAGCCAGGGATATACCTGATGAGTCACCAGCATTTACTCTTGTAACCCTGGACTCCATCTTATTCCTGTAAATTTCCACAAACAGCATGGAAAAGGCCAAGGGACATAAAAGGCAGCTGCACCACATCCATTTTGTGTTCAGTCTTCAGCTCTCTCTGGATCAACTCATCTACAACTGAAGCTGTGAAACAAAGGACTGAGACCCATCCAGGTACTGGATGTACACCAGAGGGACAATACAAGCCTGCAAACACCACAATTCTATTAGAAACCTGATATATATGGACTTTCAAATCAATTGTATGTATCTGATTGCTTTAATCCTTTAACATTTCTCTTATAGTTTGGTTCTTTTTTTTATAATAAACCTTTAGTTTTATTTACTAAAGGATTGGCTGGCAGCGTGGTATTTTGGGTAAGATCTAAACGTATGTTGATCTGGTACTGTGGCTGACCCTTTGGGGTCAGGAGAAACCTTTTTGGTAAAGATCATAGAGTTTAAATAACTGGTCTCTTTACTGGAACTAGTGGCTGACTGGGAGTCGGAGACTGAAATGCAGTAAAAGGGGCTGTGTATATTTTTGTTGTAGCTTCTTGATAACCAGTGTGGGGAATCAGAAGCATTGTTTGTGGCTGATTGGGAAGTCTGACTTCAGTGTCACCACCAGTGGTGGGACAATCTGCTCTCCTTTTGCAGCTTGCCCTGACCTTAGCATTTTCAGATCGTCTACCCTAAGCACAGATGGGTCATATAGACAAACAAGTGGGCTGGGGTAGGAGGCAGGGGAGAAACAGTAGGAAAAATAAGGTGTGTAATTTATTGAAGTGACTTTAAACAACGTAATATATAAGGACCATTCATCCTAGTAGTAACTCAGGTGACAGCAGCCTGTATTTTGTCACTAGCCTCCTCTCCATTTTAATATTCATATGACGCTAATTTCTAATTATACAAAGCCTAAACAGGCCAACTTAACTCAGAGTCTAAGCACAACCTATTTTAAGATAAAACAGCTCTTTAGTCCCCAAGCAAACTAATGAACCAAGAAATCCCCAGATCTGATACCATGTCCCCAACACCCCATTGGCACAGAAGAGTGAAATGTTCAGAATATTTCTCCCCCCACACACACAGTCCCCAAGGTCCTAACCACAGCAAGGATGGGAGACCAAACCACCAAACATCAGTAATTTGTAATCTCAATCAACAGGACAATTTAACCTCTACTACCAGGATCACACATGGCCTCAGATGCTAGCTATGAAGCCTAACTAAGATGGTTCACCTATATTGCAAGAAAATTAAAGACAAATGTATGAAAAAATGAAAGCTTTCTTACACAGAAGGGACATCATTCTATTTTACAAAATCATACTGTACATTTGTATTTCGCTGTGTGGCATTGGATAGATGGAAGCTTTTTTCCCTTGCATAATTACTGCTTTAGCACTTTTTATATGACATAATGCTTCTTGTGGCTCCTTACCTGATATGGATCACAGGCCATTAGACACCGAATAAGGGACCATATTTAAAATACAGGTCTGGCAGTCATTCTTTGTTTACTGATATATCCTTCACACTGAGAAGCCAGACCGAGATGCAATCCACATCCTTGTTTGTATACACCTGAGACCTGTAACAAACTCACATTCTCGGAGGAGCAGGCCAGAGACATTGACCCGTTACCTATGTCCTTTAAAAAAAGGAAACTCATCCCATGGGTCTAACGTCACCAGCCATTTGAATCCCAGATTATCCCCCACTTCTGTGATGGCTGTCATCTTGGCTGATACATGGGGGACTGAACCAGAGACCTCTAGAGGCAAAAGCTTAAGTGGTTAGAGTTTGAGCTAAAGAGCAAGCCTTGGGAGGGAGGGTAGTGACACACTCACATCCTCTGTGGATTGGGCACAGGAAAAGACAGACAATGCATGTTAGCCATACACAGGCACACAAAGCAAGATTTTTAAAAGATATTTAGGTGCCTAAAGATGCACACAAATGCCTGTTAGGATTTTAAAGAGGCCTAGTACTGATTTATATATAACCTAAATTATCGATGGGAGTTAGGTGCTTAGACATGTTTAAAAATCCCATTATTTGCCTATCTGCATCTTTAGGAATCTAAATACTTTTAAAAATCTAGCTCACAGTTCTTGAGGCATATGTTGATCCATCACAGTCTCTGTTTGTACTGACAACTGTCCTTCCTCATATAAACCAATATAAAAATTGCTCTAGTTCTAACACCACTTAATTCAGGTAAATCCTATGGCCTGTATTATACCAGAGGTCAGACTAGATGATCCCAGTGATCCTTACAGGGTTTATTATCTGAGTAGTTCATTTTTCTATCTGGACCTCTGTTTAAAATGGGGGAGGGTTGTGGATTTAGATTAAGAGAACAGCCTTACTTGGTGAATGATGTGCACAACTTGTATCTTCCAGAATGCATGCTGTCCCTTAACAATCTCACACTTGTTATATAAACCAGTTGCACACATTTAAAATCCATTTCTAATGAGGATTAACATGACGAAGTTCCATTCTTTTGAAAAGCATCCCTTATCTAAATACAGATTTCCGGGTCTGTCTTATCATAGACCCAGCTCCTCTATAATATTTTCCTGTGATCGTTCTTTTACCCTTTGTATCTTTCATTTTAATCCACAATATCTCTGCTGTGTTAGTCAAATAGTCTATGTCATTTCCTATGCTGAATGCAGAACTTCTCGCTCCTGCTCTGCCTCCTGTGCATACGGGCCAAGATTTTATGAAGTGGATACTGACTCCTAATTCCATATTTAGACGCCTAAATAGCTGGTTTGATTTTTTAAAGGTTCTGAACTGCTGGATGCAGGGAACATATGCAGATAAAAACCAAAGAAAATGTTCCTCCAAACCCACATTAACTGAATAGCAAATTTGTGCAGCTCTAGTTACAAGTGCAGAATTTAAAAAAAAAAAAAATCTTGTTAGTTGGAATTTGAAACACAAGCTCCTAAAGCAGAAAGAAATATTTTTGTACCAAAATGTTTTAATTTTAACAGTTTTTGTTAACGATTTCAGATGCACTTCTATAAACACATGCTTATAAAAAGTTCTTGAATTCTTTAAAACAGACTTTTGGCTAGATTCTCTAATTAAAAAAGGCAATTCCTGCGTATTTTACTCAAATGAGTTGTCCTATTAGGTTGGATTCTGCTCTCAGTTAGCCTGGTGTAAATCCAGAGTAACATCATTGATTTAAGTGAAGCTGCCCTGTATTTACACTACATTATGAGGTCAGAGTTTGGCCAAATGATTTCAGTGGAACTATTTGCTAATAACTTTGAAACTTTGAAAAAACCTTTTAAAGTGGCCAAGATATTCTTCTTTAAATAGTCATTGCTGATATAGAGTGACATGTTTCACTCAGAAGTTCTTTTAGGATCTGATTCAAATCCCATTGAAGTTAATGGGGGCATCTTTTAATCAGACCATTAGTTTTCAAACTCTAGGCCAATTTCTACCTTCAGATACATACACGCAAATCTGATTGACATCAATGGGCCAAAGTTCATTCTCATTCCCCCCAATATTAGTTGTGTGTAATTCAACTGAATACACACTCAGAATTCAAGGCCAGGAGACCACCAGATCATCTAGTCTGACCTCTTCTATATCACAGGCCACCTGAACCACTCAGCTTCATCACACTAAACCGAACAACCAAAATTAAGCCAAAGCATTACAACCCACAGGAGACTAGACTATTAAGTGCCACAGGCAGATCATAGGAAGGATTGAGGTGAACCAATGTCTGAGGCCCCCCACAATGGCAGGGAACTGACTCAGCACGATATACTCAGCTAATCCTGGCAAGTGACCCACATTCCATGCATGCTGCAGAGGAAGGCAAAAAAACTACTGGAGTCACTGATAATCTGATTTAGAGGAAAATACCTTCACAACCCCACATACTGGACCCTGTTGGACCCTGAGCATGTGAACAAGAACTAGCCAGCTAAGCACGTGAAAAAGAGAATGCTCAGTGCCACCTCAGAGCCCTAACCCACTGCGCCTGGTGTCCCACTTTCAGCCATGGCCGTCCCAAATGCTTCAGAGGAAAGAGAACAAAATAAACCACAGAGTAAATTTGGAAGGGGAATCCCTTCCTGACCCCTGCAGCTGACTGGCTGATGCCCTGAACCACAAGCTCTAGGAACATAAGACATAAGCCAGAATGGAACTCTAGGGCTGCCAACCCTGCCCTCCTACCATCACAAGTACCCCCATCATACAATCCCACTCATATCTAAAGATAGAATTTGGCCCTAAACTAAGAATATATCTAAAGATATTGCACAGTTTTTCCATTATAATATATTGCTGAATAATGTATTTCTCTGGGAACAGGCTCAAATTGCTCTATCATTACTTACAAATAGGAGTGGAAGGTTTTTTCAATAAAGCATCATCCTTTCACATCATACATTACACTGAAAGGTCACCTTGTGGCAAAAATTGAAATGAAATTCAGATTTTAGTGTCCATATTACACAATTGCCATATGGCCACTTCAACTCACTAGAGAATTGATTCTTAGATGGCACTTAGTTTGGTTGCCTCCATTCATCAGCTACCCTTGAGGCCAAATTCTCATTCTTGACAGCGAAATACGTGTAAACTGGCATTATATATAATCTGTCATTTTTGTCCAACAGGGAAAACTGTAATTTGTAGTTCCATCAGCATTAACCATTCAAGGGAAAAAGATACAGAGGTGGGATATTACATTATAATACATACCATAATTTACTGGGAAAAATATACTTTTAAATTCAGTTACTGGGCACCAGTGGAAAAGATCTCCCTTCTTGACTTATTTATCTATTTCAGGATTTTATACCACCGTCCAGGATCGGATTTAGGAGCAGGTGACCTAGGCGACCACCTGAGGTGCCAAGCCTGGGGGGGGGTGCTGGGCTCAGGGTGCTGTTTTTATTGTTAGCGACAAAAGGAAAAAAAGAATATATGAAGCAAAATTTTTCAGGTATTCCATACGTGGATTTATTTTTTACTAACCTCCTAGAATGTTCTGGACCTTAGTAGAATCTTGTAGAATCTTCCAGACTTTTTGAGAATTACATTTTCCTCAAACTGCTAGAATGCCTTCAGCCATGGTAACAAGGGCAGAGATGATGTGATGGGAGGCTCGAAAGAAAAATTCAAGAGGGAGGTTTTTTGCTCGCTCATTGACACTGCTCAAGGATCCATTGAAGAATGGTTCAGACAAATGAAGCACCAAGAAAAGACCTGGGGATTTTTGTATGACCTTAGTAAGCTGCCAGCGGACAGGAAAACACTCTTCAACAATTGTGCAGACCTTCCCCAGATGCTGACATATGGGGAATGTTTGGACATCAATGAGAAAGACCTCTATGTCTAATTGGACAACATCCATCACATTTTGCCACACGGGAAGCACTCTCCACTCTCCAATTCATCCATCATGAAGAGCTGAAGGACACTTTTACTAATGTGTGGATAGCTTTGAGGATTCTGCTCATGCTGCTGGTCAGAGCTTTTCGAAGCTCGGGCTCATTAAAACATTTCTTTGATCAATGATGGCCAACAAGAGACTGACATCATTTGCTATTTTATCGCTTGAAAATGCCATTGGCCAGTCTTTGGCTCTCTCTGACACTGTGCTTCAGTTCACAAAGACAAAGGTGAGAAAAGTGATTTTTTGGAACTAAAGGACTAGGGTTAATATTCTAAGGCAGTCACCTACTGTTACACTATTTAATACTGGTCCACCCAACATTGATGCACAGTTCTATTTCTTGATGTTAGTACATTTCAGTTATTCTTAAAATTAAAAAGTTTCTATAAACTTAGAGGAAACTTTTTTTTAATTTGCTTATATATGGCATGAATAAATACAGATGTACAGATCCTAACATGCAAATTTATTATCTTATATGACAGGGATAAATCATGCATGGAAATCTTGCATTAAAGTCATTAAATGGACTACAAAAGCAATTTAAAAAAGATATTCAAAAGTTTAACAAATGGAGAGGGGGACCATTTGGTCTAGGGCTGGCCTATCTGAGTGTCTATTACTACTGAAAATATCTGCAAGAGGATCAGTGGCAGTTCTCAGAAACACAGAAGTAGTCATGGGAATTGGGAGTGTTAATTTGCACTTCCTCATCTCCTCAGCAGAGATCTATTGTAATTACAGAGGGAAAGATGTTAAGCCCCCACAAGGCCATTTAAAGTATAGTCTTTTTCCACACTTATTTGCATCTGTTATGATATCATGTTCACAGTTATGTTAAACACTATTAAACACAGCTGATAATTGTTTTTTATTGCATCGACACCTCATTCACCTGCCTGTACCCTCAGGTTGGTGTAAAAACTACAGCAATTCAGATGCAGAGCACACACGCGTACAAAGGAATAGCATTCTTTCACTTCACTAATATTCACAATACAATACCAAGCTACAGTCCACAGCATTCATAATAAAGTATATCCAGGATAAGACAGGAGAAGGACAAAAACTGTATCTGGGGTTTATATTAAAATTTATAGAGCACACCTAATAAATGGTATGCTTTATTTAAGGTAGTCTGTAAAGCTAATAAGTTGGACACAATTAGAGGAATAATGGGTATAATTCATATTATAGTCTAAACACAAAGGGCTATAGCCACTTAAGACTTACAATGGTTTTACCTCTACTGGCAGCTCCTGCTAGTAGAAAGACCACTGGAGAAAAAAGGATGAAGTGGCATCAAGGAACCCACTTGTGCCAATGGGGCCATAAGAGACTATTGCAGTTGGAAGGGTGGGTGGCACTGGCAGGAAATGGGACTAGTCAAACTGGCTAGGGATTGTGCTGATTCAGCATGTGCCACCAGCAGAACTGCTACAGAAATCCAGCACATAGTCAGACTCTCCCACATGGAAATTCTGGATAGCAACTTCACTGCCAACCACCCTTCCAAGGGATGAACGCCTCCTGAGGTTTCAAAACTAGCAAAGAAATTGAAAGAGAGAGAAAAAGAATGCACACCTCCTTGTACCAGCTTTACTGAATTTGTACATGGGTATTGTTTATGCCTATTTTCCACAATTTTTGCAAAGTGTTTTCATTATAATTCTTTACAAATAGACAGAGCAGCTGAAGAATCTTTAGCTACATGACTAACTATGAACTTTAAATCATGTTTTGCCTCTATAATTCTGAAATGTCTTTCCTGACATGGAGAGAGATTTTCTTTATCCAATCTGTCCTACATCATTCTGGTAACTTCATGTTAATGTTTTCCAGGACTCTAGACAAATCTTGTCTGGGTCAAATAATAAAGTTACTATTTCCTGCAGTATATTTTTTAAAATGAAAGTTAATAGACCAGCATGAATTGCAGAACTGTATAGGATAGCAACTTTATTACAGTATGCAGTGTTGTAGCTATGTTGGTCCCACAATATTAGAGAGACAAGGTGGGTGAGGTAATATCTTATATTGGACTGGAAGAAGAGTAGTATGTAAGATCAAAAGTCTGGCTCTTTCACCAACAGCAGTTGGTCCAACAAAAGATCTTACCTCACCAATCTTGTCTCCCGAACTTCATTACTATCATTTGTAACATAAAAAAAATCATTGGGACTCAAGAAACACCCTTGAATAGTCCTTTCAATCCCAGGCAATATTGCTTGGATTTACATCCAGATTAGGTGGTTGTAAACATGGTCATGTGAGTGAGTGAATGAAAAAGAGATGCCAGAAGCAATCAAACAAAGCCACTCTAATTAATTAGCTTCTTTATTCTGGTCTTAGCGAGTGGACTTTCCAAACTCTGTTAAGTCACATCATTCTATCTGTTAGTCAAAGCAATATCAAACTAAAGATCAATGAGCCAGAACCTCAGGTGGTGTAAACTGGCATCTCTCCAGTGGAAGCCAGGCTGTTGAGCTGGGCCAGTATACATCAGCTGAGGACCTGGCTCACTAGGTATTTTCTTTTCTGGTAAAATTTAGAAAACAAAAATATATATCAAAAATGCAATCCTGCATTTCCCTGTAGCTACAGAGTGAGGACAAAGGTGACCAACTGGATGGACTCACAAAGCGCCTGATTCTGCTCCCCATATTCACAAAGAGAGATAGCTTATTCCCCATGTCATCCCACTGTTTCAATCAGTAAAGATACTAGAATCTGTCCCAAACAAACATTTTCTACTATTATCTAGGCAGGCAGATATTTAGGACCAAGTCTTGACCATTTTATTCTTATAAGTCATCCCACTGAAGTCAATTAGACCACTTGTGTGAATCAGGACACGGACCTTAGAGTACAAGCCCATCTCTTCCTCTGTGCTCAGTAAAGTGCTGAGCACAGTGACAGAAGTCAATAATTAAGTACAAAATTACTGTAGGTAAATGAACATGGCAATTGAGAATCACACACAGGCTCCTGTTAAATTGTCAATACAGCCTTTTATGACACAGAATTTTGTTCCCCTTCTTTGGGCCTAATCTTCTGAGATGTTCATCAACTTCAACTCCCACAATGATGGAAAAGGGAGTTGAGGGTGCTTTGCAATCCGAAAGATCAGACTAATTATATGCCTAACACGGCCATAGATTGTTGAAGGACAAACCAGTGTGGACTGGATTTCAAAGTTGCTGTTATGGATCCCCACTGATTTTTAAATAGGGGAGGAAGGTATCCACCTCTCCCTTCTTCAGGGCTAGGTATATGGAAATTTCAATTAACATACTATGGCTCACAGAATTGCTCATAGATACTAACATACTATGGCTCATAGATCCTTTCATGAGTAATTTCCTAGTGCCCTAATCAACAGCAAATATTACCTAACTTCTCTTAGCAGGAGTCAGTGCAAGGACACAAGCAATATGGAAATTGACTCTGCGCTCGGCAAGCTGATTTGGCAAGCCAATAGCCAACAAACACAAGAAGGCCACTTTTTGTTTTCCTTTCCTCTTAGTTTCTCTCATATCTAAAGCCACACTTGCAGAGCAGTCTAGGAAGAGGATAAATGCTTTAAATGAGCTTTTTGCTGACCACATATCCACTAAATGAACCAGGATATTTGCTTGAACTGACTGGGCTACCAGGATTCTGGCTGCAAGAGATATTCTAGCCCATGGCCACATGAATTCTGGCAGGGTGAATGTGAAAGTGGGCTGTATTCGCAGTATAATTACTTTTATGCTGAAACACAACATCAGATTATTTTCCTCATTGGGGAATCTTCTCCTTTTCACTTGAAAGCCTATGACCCTTGATGTTCTTATTGTTTTTATTCTTGTTCCTTTTTGTTCTGCGTACATCTTTAAACAGCTCTCTGGCTGACCTAAATGGCTGTTGGCTGACTTTAGCTAGGAGAGTTGGATTGTCTTGAGAATACCCTCTTCTGTAGAACTGTGATGTTAAAATTTCAGTAGATGAGCCAAATAATTTTTGCACAGTGAAATACAGACGGACAAAGGGGTCTGAATAAACTGGATAAAGAACCAACTTGTACCTTTACCGAAAATTCATACCGAACACAACCAAAAAACAAAAGTAATTTTAGAGGGTTGAAAAAGTTCACATATAATTTTTAATTATGTTTCACTTTTGCCAGACTCTCCATTTTCCAGTTCCATTCAAGCTAGAAGGTGCAACTGAAAAAATACTGCAATAAAAAGACAGCTGTTGTGGTATTTCCAACCCAAGCAGAAGCAGGAAGTACCTGAAATCTTACAAGATTTCCAGCTCAATTTTGAAGTTCTTGACACAATTCAGAAAAGTATCTGAACTTTAAAAAAAAAAAAAAAAAAAGGAATTCAGAAATCAGATGTATGCTAGCAAATGAAGAACCTACTGTATTTCAGAAATGAAAGAACTTGAAAGTTACAAGCCATGACTCAGAACCTCATCTGGTCTAAACTGGTGTGACACCAAGCTTAAATTTGTGCAGCACCATCGACTTCAGTAGAGCAACACCAATGTACACAAGGAGGTATAAGTACTTACACTAGCTGAGGATCTGTTCCCATACCATCAGACAATATTTAGGGCATGAACAAAGCTCCACCATCATGGTCTATCTGGGACTGTTCTTTTATTTTCCTCTATGTTGTTACTTCCCATAAATTTTCTCCCTCTGAGTGCTGTTATAGGGAGGGATTTATTTTGGTTGGCCCCTTTTGCAGGTTTCTCCAGCTGTCCAATGGCAGACACTCAGGCTTCATTCTTAACATCTCGTAGATATTTCCATCTTCTTTTCCGGACAACTTTGGAGATTAGAAGTTGTTGAACTCTGCTATAAATTCATTCCATTTAATACTGTATTTCTCTAAGGCATTTCAAAGACATTTAGACATTGGTCTGTGGGATCTGCCCCAACATGAGGATCTGGCCCAAGAGAAAAAATAAATTTGTGGTCTCCCTGCCTTAAACTGAAAATTTTGCCGACGGATATAACAGCAACTAAAGTAACTCCAAATACTGGCTCTCTCGCAAGCCTCCAGGGAATGTTTCAATAGCTGTGGTATTCATAATTACAAACAGATCACTGGAGGTAATGCACATCTATCATCTGACATTTTTTAAGGAGTGAGATAGTAGGTAACATTTAACAGAAAAAAGTCATTGGGCCAGAGAGAGAGAGCACACAAGCATGAGAATTAATTTGTAGCCTGGTGGTCAGAGCACTCACGTGGGAGGCCCAGGATCCAATCCCCTTCTTCAAAGAGATATATAAATACATATTTGGTTTTTGTTTCTTTTACTGTGGAAAAGCTTCAACATAGCCAAAGTTGTCAGAACGTGCTCCGATACTCCGGAGAGGTGGTGATCCCTGTCCAAATCCCTTCTCACCCTCAGGCAGAAAGGGGATTTGAATGGGGGCTCTCCCACATCCCAGGCAAGTACCCTAAACACTGGGATAAAAGTTATGAGGGAGGTCCTCCTTGCCCCTGCCTGGCTGTGTTGTGTAAGCTTGCCTAGAGAGGTCCAATCCAGTAGGCGAGCTCGGAGCATGCTTACCAGATCAGGCTCCTCAGGTGATTTAAGTGAAGGAATGTCCTTCTTCTAGTTCATGCATTGCCCTGGGGCTGAGGCATCCTGATGCCTAGAGTGGGGCTGCAGTGCATAAGTCCAGAGGCAGAAACATAGACACCTAGGGAATTTTTACTGCAAGAAATATAGATGCTGAAGGAGTTAAGTGCCCACAGGATTTGGGGGAGCTGAGCAGGGGATTTGTAAATCCCAGTGGGGCCTGGGTGAATGCTCTGGGTTGAAAGTTACAAGGGAGGCTGCCAACTCCTTCACACCCAGGTTTAGGCATGTTCTGGGGAGCACCCTCTGGGTCAGACCCTGCAGGTGAGACAGGCAAGGGAACACCTAGTTTGAGGATCTCACTGGGCTTAAGATGTGAAATAGGTGCCTGGGTGTCTGGGCTGAGGCAGCCATGCCTATGCTCACTAGCAGAAACTTAGGGGCCTAGGGATTTTAGATCCCTCCAGAGTTAAGCAGTAGCTGAGTAGGGGGGTTTGAGGATCTTAGGTGTCTAACTGCCAACATTTAAGCACTACTATGTCCTTTTTCAGGTCTGAGCCCATGAGCACATATGCTCTCTCTTTCTATACTGGCTGCCCATAGAATATCACATTACTAAAATAAGGGGAGAGATTTAACACTTAAAGCCCTAAGTCATCTCAGCCCAAGATGTCTACGAGACAGCCTTACCTCTGGAACCATAACTGCCTTCAACATCTCCATTCCTCAGGAACAATGGAACCACAAGGGAGAAGCTCATTCGCACAGGAATCAGGGTTTCTCATGGGCTGGTTCCAAACTCTGGGATTGGATCCCACAAGAGCTAGCATAAACCTCACCATGCTCCAGTTCAAATGCAAAGAGCACTTCCTTTCTCCTTGACTACATGGATTGTAATACATTAACTTACTCATTAAAAGAACAAACAGAAACAACATATAAGAATGGCCACATGGGTCAGATGAATGGTCTATCTAGCCCAGTATCCTGTCTTCCAAATTAGGCCAATGCCAGACACTTCGGAGGGAATGAACAGAACAGGGCAGTTATCGAGAGATACATCCCCTGTTGTCTACTCCCAACTTCTTAGGATACCCAGAGCATGAAATTGCATCCCTGATCATCTTGGCTAATAGCCACTGATGGACCTATCCTCCATGAACTTCTCATTATTTTTTGAACCCAGTTATAATTTTGGCCTTCACAACATCCCCTGGCAAGGAGTTCCACAGGTTCACTGTGTGTGAAGAAATATTTCCTTTTATTTGTTTTAAACGTGAAGCCCCAGATCACAGATGTTAGTCTCTACGTGGAGTCACATGGAATTGGAAGTGGAGTCAATAGAGAGGTGAGTGCTCAGTATCTCTGAAAAGCAGGCTATTTTTATTTACGTGCCTAACTTTAGACACCCAAGTTTGAAAATTCTGTCATGGATCTATGTAATGTTATGAGCTGGGTGAAATGTTGTTAAGGGTCAAATTAAAATCTTACTAAGATTGATTGGTGCAAATGCACCCTTCAACTAGCATAACTTTAAGAATAAATTAATCACAAGCTCCCACCTAAGACAAAAGGGGTTCTGAACGCACACAGGCGTTTAGAGGGGGGGACTACTTCAAGGTGGTTGCTCAACTGGCTAGAAAACCATACTCGGAGATGAGTTATCAATGGCTCACAATAGAGCTGGAAGGGTATATTGAGTAGGGTCCTGCAGGAATCTGTCCTGGGTCAGGTTCTATTCCAGGGGTTCTCAAACTAGGGATCGGGATCCCTCAAGGGGTCATGAGATTATTATGGCGGGGGGGAGAGGCGGGGCGTGAGCTGTCAGTCCCTACGCATGCTGGGGCTGCAGTTGTCTGACCCGCGCATGGTTGACAGCCAGATCCCTTCAGAGTTAGGTGGCTGGAGAGCTCTGAAAGCAGCACCTCCCCCAGCAGCAGTGCAGAAGTAAGTTTGGCATGCCATGGGGGGGTCATCATATTTTGTGGGGAGGTCATCAAAGCATGAAATATTTTCAAAGGGGTTCCAGCAAAAAAAGTTTGAAAACCCCTGTAATATCTTCATAAATGATTTGGCTAATGGCATAAAAAGCACACTTATAAAGTTAGAGGACAATACCAAGCTGGGAGATGTTGCAAACACTTTGGAGGACAGGATTAAAATTAAAAATAATTTTGAAAAACTGGAGAAATGGTCAATTAAATAGGATGAAATTCAATAAGGACAAATGCAAAGTACTATACATAGGAAGGAATAATCAATTGCGCAAATACAAAATGGGAAATGACTGCCTATGAAGGAGTACTGCAGAAAAGGATCTGGGAATGAGAGTGAATCACAGACTAAATATGGGTCAACAATGTAATACTGTTGCAACAAAAGCGAACATCATTTTGGGATGTATTAGCAGGAGTGTTGTAAGCAAGACGCAAGAAATAATTCTTATGCTCTACTCAGCATTGATAAGGCTTCAACTGGAGAACTGTGTTCAGTTCTGGACACCACACTTCAGGAAAGATGTGGACAAATTTGAGAAAGTCCAGAGGAGAGCAACAAAAATGATTAAAGGTCTAGAGAACATGACCTACAAGGAAAGATTGAAAAACTTGGTTTGTTTAGTCTGGAGAAGAGAAGAGTGACGGGGGACATGATAGTAGTCTTCAAGTATATAAAAAATTGTTATAAAGAGGAGAGTGATAAATTGTTCTTCACCACTGAGCACAGGACAAAAAGTAATGGACTTATATTGCAAAAAGAGAGATTTAGGTTAAGAAGTTTTTCCTAATGCCTAACTGTAAAAGTAGTTAAGCACTGGAATAAATTGCCTAGGGAGGTTGTGGAATCTCTGTCACTGGAGGTTTTTCAAAACAGGTTAGATAAATACCTGTCAGGGATGGTCTAGACAATACTTAGCCCTGCCTCAGTGCCGAGGACTAGACTATATGACCTATTGAGGTCCCTTTCAGTCATACATGCCTATGATTCTATGACGGGGGGCAGAACCAACTGAAACTGAGAACAGACAAGGACAGAGAGAGAAGCAGAGGAGAAAGATAGAAAGCCAAGCAAAAGCTTGTGAGCACAGTGTAATCCTAGAAAAAGCTACAGATGGAGCTTTTGAGTCTCATATTGTCTCAAGAGGCTTGGAGCTAAGAGCTATGAAACTGGTCCTTTTTGGTCTTGGTTCCTCCTGTGTTCAAAGTAGTAAGACTTTGTACATTACTTGTAAACAAACAAGACTGCATCAAAGAAAATATAAGATGCTATTAAATTCTACTTCCAACTGGAACATTGACAGAACCTCAAAATTTGGTTAGCTGCTCAGGTTGAAAGGAGGTACCTGGGGCCCACCTAAGTAGGAAGGGAAATAAAGTTATGAGATTGAGGTTGGCACAGTTGAATAAAAGAGCTTTAAACTAAAAATTCGGAGGAGAAAGTTGGGAGATGCTCATGTGATTTCCATGTCGAATCTCTCATTAAGCAGCAGGAAAATAAAATAAAAGGAATATCCACAGAACCTCAAAATTTGATTAGCTGCTCAGTATTTTCCCCCCTTTAAAATATACAAACTACATTTTTAAAGGGTAAATTGAATTAAAAAATTATTGCTACCATTTTCGTGCTATGGCAACTCTTTGAGCCTCCTGAACTACCTTGGGAGAGATCCCAGTTTTAAAAATCCGTGTTGCTTTCAGTAGAGTGCTGCATTTAGATATTCCATGTTGGAGAGCAGAGCCTGTGAGTCCATTTACCCTAGATCAAGAAAATAACAGTGATTAGGGGTACATTAAAACTCACCCAAAGTAAAATGGACACATTTTTGGCTTGTCCATCAGTTCTGCTTTGGATGTGAAATTTCAAGTATTTTTGCCATTGCTAAAAGCAGATTGAATTCTGAATGTACCTTTTTTTCTGCTTACTAATTTCTTTCTTCTCTTCAGCATTTTGAAAATATCTGGGGCCCACCTGACTAGGAAGGAAAATAAACTTCTGAGATGGAGGTTGGCACAGCTGATTAAAAGAGCTTTAAACTAGTAATTCCAGGGAGAAAATTGGGAGATGCTCAAGTGATCTCCATGCTGAATATCTCATTGAGCAGGAGGAAAATCAAGTGAAAGGGGATACAGCAATGGATGAAGGAACAACAGAGTGTAGGAAATTGAACAAGAGAAAAGGTAGTGTCAAGACCACTGACAGTAACAGCAACAGTGAGATAGGTGGCACTAACAGTAAAATAACTGTACCTAATCGGGCAAGGAATCTAGGTGAAGCCAAACAGAAACTATTAAGATGTCTGTACTAGGAACTCAGGGGAGACAGTTGAGAGATGTTCATGTAATCTCCACATCTGGTTCTAATATTGAGCAAGAGGAAAATCAAGTAAGAGGATACAGCAATAGAGAAAGGAACGAGAGGGGATAGGAGAATGGACACCAGGAGGAAAAACATTGATATAGGCACTAACACCCAGGTAGGCGTTACTAGCAGCAGAATGACTGTACCTAATCAGACAAGGAATCTGAGCAAAGCCACACAGAAACTACGAAGATGTCTGAACAACAATGCAAGGAGCCTGGGTAACAAAAGGGAGGAACTAAACTTACTGATGCAGGAAGTGAAACCAGATATAGGGATAATGGAAACATGGGTGTAACAGTAGCAATGACTGGAATATAGGTATTGAAGTGTATTATGTGCCGTTCAAGAAAGAAAGAAAGGAAGAAAGAAAGAGGTACAAGTGGTGGACTAGCACGGTATATTAATGATAAAGTAGAGAGTAAAGAAATTAGAAGTGATAGAACGGATAAAACAGAATCTGTTTGGTTCAAAAGCACTTTAGGGAAAAAATAACAAAGGCTCCACTGGGACAGTACTTGTTATATGTAAGAGACCTCCCAGGATTCAATTAGGATATGGATAAAGACCTCCTTAAAATTTACAATGAAATAAATACTGCTGGGAATTGTGTGATTATGGGAGACTTTAATTTCCCATATGTAGACTGAAGGACATGTGCTACTAATAATCGTAGGGCCCAGATATTCCTGAATATGATAGCTGACAGATTTCTTCACCAAATAGTCACTGAACCAATACGAGATGATGCCTTTTTAGATTTAGTATTGGTAAGTAGCGAGGGCCTCATAGAGGAACTGGCAGTAGACAACAATATTGCTTTGAGTGATCATGAGTTAATTCAGTTTAAACTAAATGGAAGAATAAACAAAAATGATGTCTGCAACTAGGGATCTTGATTTCAAAAGGGTAAACTTAAAAATTAGGAGAATTAGTTAGGGAAGTGCACTTGCCTGAAGAACTCAAGGATCTGATTGTGGGGGAGGGTTGGAATTACTGTAAATCAAAGTTGAAGAAACTAGCTGAAGCTTGCATCCCAAGCAAGAGGAAAAAATCCTTAGGGAAGGGTTGAAGAGCAAACTGGATGAATCAGCATCTCAAACAGGATATTAAGAGAAAGCGAAAGGAAGAATGGAAGGGATGGATCAGCAAGAAAAGCTACCTCTTGGAGGTCAAAAAGTGTAGGAGAAAAGTGAGAACTGACAAAAGCCAAGCAGAGTTGGACTTTGCAAAGGAAAATAAAACCAGTAGTAAAAGGTTCTTTAGCCTTATAAAGAAAAAGAAAAAGAAAACAAGGAAAGAGGAAGTGGGATTGCTAAACACTGAGGATGGCATGGAGATGAAAAATAATCTAGGTATGGCCCAACACCTAAACAAAATACTTTGTGTCAGTTTTTAATAAGGGTAATGAGGAGCTTGGGGACAGTGTCAGTGCGGCTACTGGGAACATAGAAATTACCATATCTGAGGTGGAAGCCAAATTCAAACAGTTTAATGGGACCAAATCAGAGCCCCAGATAATCTCCATTCAAGAACATTAAAGGAACTGGCACATGAAATTACAAACCCAGTTTCAGAGAATCTGTACACGCAGGAGTCGAACGCAGGAAAACTGCAAATATACTATCTATATTTAAGAGAGGAAACAAAAGTGACCCAGGAAACCACAGGCCCATTAGTGTGCAAGTGACCTCAGTTGTGTACAAGGTCTTAGAACAAATTTTGAAAGTAATTAAAGATATAGAGAGTAAATTAAAAGTATAGAAGTAAACTGTAACTCAGATAAAACACAACCTGGCTTTACAAAAGGTAGATCATGCCAAACCAACCTGATCTCTTTCTTTGAGAAGACAACCAATTTTTCAGACGAAGGTAATCTATCTGGATTTCAGTAAAGTATTTGATACAGTTCCACATGGGAAATTATTAGTTAAACTGGAGAGGATGGGGATTAATATGTGAATCAAAAAGTGGGTAAGAAACTGGTTAAAGGGGAGACTCCAATGGGTCATGCTGAAAGGTGAACTACCTGGCTGTAGGGAGGTTACTAGTGGATGCATCAGGTGAAATATTTCCAGTGGCGATAGAGAAGTGTTATTACCAAGTGTTATACAACAAATTGATGAGACCCCTTCTAGAACACTGTGTGCTATTCTGGTTTCTCATATTTAACAAAGATGAATTAAAACTGAAACAGGGCAGAGAAGGGCTATTAGGATGAGCAGAGGAATGGAGAACCTATCTTATGAAAGGAGACTCAAGAAGCTTGGCTTGTTTAGCCTCACAAAACAAAGGATGAGGGAAGACATGCTTCTCTCTAGGAATAAACACCAGGGAAGGAAAGAAGTTATTTAAGCTAAGGGTGACTGTTGTCACAAGAACAAATACATATAAACTGATAAATCCTTTGATACGATTATGGAGGGGATGATACAATAAGATTGCCTACAATGGCGTATGGCTGATCCTCGACTGCTATCAGCAAATATCTCCAAAGTACAGAGGTGGGACAGTAGATGGGGAGGGCTCTGAGTTGCTACAAAGAATTATTTCCCAGGTGTCTGTCTGGTGGGTCTTGTCTGTCTTAGTGTCTAATTAAATTTCTTAGTATTTAAAGTGCCACAGAACTCTCGTTGTTTTTGCTGTATACAGACTAACACGGCTACCCCTCTGAAAGTGTCTAACTGATTGCCACATTTGGAATTGGGAAGGATATTTCCCCCCAGATCAGACTGGAAGAGACCATGGGTTTTTTTTGGTCTTCTTCTGCAGAGCATGGGCCAAACCATTTGCTGGTTTGAACTAGAGTAAACAAAGGATTTTTTGTAACGAAGTCTTTAAATCGTGGTTTGAGGACTTCAGTAACTCAGCCGGAGGTTATCGGCATATTGTAGGAGCTGGTGGGTGAGATTCTGTAGCCTGCGATGTGTGGGAGGTCAAACTAGATGATCACAATAGTCACTTCTGGTCTTAAAGTCTATGAATCTATGAAACGGGAAATTTTCTCTGAGAAAATTGTGCTGAGCTTTGCAGTGGCTACAATAATAACTAATCAATGTACATTTAACCTCACAGTAGCCTAATGCAGAAGACTGAGGGTAATAAAAAGGACAACAGAAACTAGTATATTAATAGTTGTGTGCACATAAAGCTCAAACACACTGTATGGAAAGGAGAATAATGTTGGGTCTGTACTACAGAGAACAATGAAAACACAGGATATATGTTCCACTCCGGCCGTATCAAAGTAAATCTTGATATCAAGCAAAATACATAAACTATTTCTAAACTGCACTGTAGCTAACCACTAACCACAGTGTAATGAAGACCTTCTATAAGCAAAAAGATTACTGAACATTTTATCTTCATGGAGTAGATCCGTTCTATAGAGTCTCAAAATTCAGAGAGGAACATTCTATTTCATTTATTGTGAATATATTGCCAAGGATAGACAAGGCTCAATTGTGCTGAATGGCTCCTGAGGTCATGGAACATCATTCTTCTAAGCCTTCCAGCTGACAGCTTTGTTCTTTCACTCTCTCATCTGCTTCCTTGTGTTTATTTTATAATTGTGACAGCAGAATTACTGAATCTGTCCATGCAGGCTCAACCGGGTTGTTTTCAGCACAATGCACATGAAAATTATTAACTGGATCCACAATCTAAGGCTTTGAACTACAAAAATTTAAACTTTAATCTCATGTTTATGACTCATTTCCCACCTATAATCCCCATTTTACATTATTAAGTATGTATATAGCATCACAGTTATGCAGAGTCAGGGTTTTTAAAGTTTAAAGAAAAACCTACTGGCCAGATGAGAAAAACATGAAAGAGAAGGGTAGAGGGGCCCCACTAGTATGTTCCAAAAACCAGGCCTTGGTCAGAAACCCAACCCCCTGGGAACACCTTTGCACCTGTGAATAGTTTGTGGGTGA
Source organism: Emydura macquarii macquarii (assembly GCF_026122565.2). Lineage (NCBI taxonomy): Eukaryota > Metazoa > Chordata > Testudines > Chelidae > Emydura > Emydura macquarii. Next base: position 11,243,725 of record NW_027130520.1, on the reverse strand, counting down.
GAGTGAGCGAGGAAGGGAGAGGATTTCTTTCACGATGTTCTCCCTGCATGCTGCTTGCAGGAGACTCATTTTCATTTCAGCCTCTAGCTAATAGAGGTCTGATAAATTTTAAACCAACTCCATCTAGCTGCTGGAAGGAAAAACAACTTTCTGTCTACAGGAAGAGAAGTCCTCCATTGCTCTGCTAGAGGCCTCTGGCAGCAGCAAGTAGAGGAGGTCTTCCCGCTGCTAGGAGGAGTGAAAGGAGAGAAATTTCCTCTACTGCACTCTTCCCTATGCGCTGGGTTTTGAATCCTTCTTCCCCATAAACAATTCCAGTGTCTGATTCTGCAGCTTTTCAGTTTCTCATTTACACTAAGGTCACTTTCCACCACTCTTGTAAATACAATTTGCCCTCATTATAAGGGCCCTCTACACTACCAGAAAGGTGTAAAATGCATAAATGAGAATCAGATCCCAAAGATTTAGATTTCATCATATTTTCATCTGGAATTTGATCATTTGGTACCTGTCACAGATTTGGCCACCCATATGACTTCTGTTAGGGGAATCCAAGCCATTGTACCTTGCATCCCCCAAGTGTTTTAAGCTCCTTGATCTTGAACGGAGTTCTGCTACTGCCTCAGTCTAGGGGGTCCCTAGACACATACTCAGAGCACAGACCTTCCATCTGGCATCCTTTTCTGAGACCTGAAAACTGCTGTCCTGCAGCTTAGTTGCTTTGGGAGCAGTAGTGATCACCATCTTCTTTAGAACAGCTCTTAACATATTTGAAGACTTATCAGGTCCCCCCACCTCAGTCTTCTTTTCTGAAAACTAAACATGTCCAATTTTTCACCTTTCTCCATAGGTAATGTTCTCAAAAAACATCATTTTTGTTGCTGTACTCTGGACTCTGTCCAATTTGTTTGCATCTTTCCCCACTGGGCTGGATTTAGGGGCAGGTGACTTAGGCGACTGTCTGAGGTGCCAGGCTTGGGGGGATGCCAGGCTCAGGGTGCTGTTTTTGTTGTTAGCAACAAAAGCGGAAATAGAATGTTTAAAGTAAAATGTTTCAGGTATTCTGCATGTGGATTCATTTTTCACTAACCTCCCAGAATGTTCTGGACCTCTGTAGAATCTTGTGTTTCACATGACAGGGATAAATCATATGTGCAAATCATGCATCAAAGTTGTGAAGTGGGCTACAAATACAATAATAATAAAAAAAGGTATTCAAAAGTTTAACAAATGGGGGGCCGCCAACGATGCTCCTCACCTGGGGTGCCATTTGATCTAGGGCTGGTCCTGTTTCCCCAGCTTCTGTGACCTTGTTCTCTCCTGTTGAATTAGAGACAAAATGGCCCTCAAGCAGAACAATTTCTGCTCTTTTAAAATCTTTTAGCCCCTTCTCTCAGGTGACACCATCGCCAGCCTCCCCACAACTTCTGCTTGGTGACTTCATTCCCAAAGCAACCTCCCCATTCTAAACCAGTTCTTCTGGGCAGAGACCAGTCTTTTGTCTACAGTGAATAGGTTTCCACTGGTTGGGTACTTACAGTCAACTACACTCTATTGTCAGCCTTGTATCTCTACATGTTGGGACTTCAACCCAACATAGAAGCAAAGAGGCAATATAGTGAAGGCAAAAGGCTGGACATTCAAAACAGTTTGCAACCTGACAGACACATAGAGTTCATAATCTTATTCCGAATTCATAAATCGTACAGAAATATGCCCAAACCAAGAGAGTGCCTGATCCAGTTTTTTTGTGCACAGAGCATGCAGGAGTTTAGGATGCAGAAGGAATGTAACACCAGGCTCTTAACAGTATAATTTTTTTTATTTAATGTATCCTTGTACTTTCCTGAAAGTAACATTTTCCAATACTTCAAAGTCAGTAATCATACCTGACTACTCAATAAGCTGAGAACTAGGTCTCTAGATATAAGCTCTTAAGTGCTTTTAATGTTAAGAATCTAACTGCATAAGTGCAATTGAAGTTGGGTGAGAATTTCACTATAAACCTTAGCTTCCTAAATCAGTAACTGAGATATAAAAATTCACTCAGTGGAAAATAAAACTGCCAGGTCATGGAACCAGAGTACACTCTGTTTTTGTAACTAAGTTTATTTTAAATAAAAAAAATTGGAGAGAATGAAGACTGAGCGTTTCATGTTTTAAGCATTTATATAATTTACAGGTAACTTTGATTTAAAAGAAATGGGGATAGGTTAACTTGTCTACATAATTTTGGTATTTAGGAAATTGGAGCAGGCACTTAAGAAGATGAAGGTGTTAAAATAAATTAGGTATACATTTTCACCCATCTTAAAAGTGTTATAATCTGGGGAGACAGTCTATCGAATTTTTGCCATCCAACCCTGCCATGTGTATAGGTTCATGTGACAATAGGCTGCACTTTAAGAACCATATCTATTCTTGTTTGGTGCATGGAACTTTGCTGATATTCTGAGTTTTGTGCAAAGAGAAGAACAGTTTTCCATCAGAAACTGCTTATTTGGTGGAATCAAAACATTCCATGGGAACAAGTTGATTCCATTGAAACTTTCAACAGAAACTAGGCAGGTCTGGTTTCCTGCTAGCTCACCTGCCTGCCTGCCTGGTGGGGATCGTGTGATCCAGGGTTTCCCAGGTTCTGAAGCTCCCAGGCTCCTCAACAGCCCACCTAATGGGAAGATTGTGTGCTGGGGAAGCTTGTACCAGAAGTTTTTGAAAAATTCCATTTTGGTTCCAATTTTTTTTAATGTCCTTTTTGTAGAAAAAGTTCCATGTCCAACTTTTCATTCTAATTCAGAACAATTTGTCTGTTTCAGAAATGCAATATTTTCCACAGAACAGAAATCCCAGTTTCTGTACAGCTCAAGTAAAGAGCATAAACATGGCCCTGAATGCTCTAAAATGTCACCTGCTATTTGTGAAATTCCCCCCATCAAAAATGGTTAACTTCAGATTAGATTGTCTCCTTTGTTTCTGATGATGGAGCTCCAGAAAGTGATGCTGGGTTAACTTTCCTCAATTTTCAATCCTCACTTCAACCAAACCTAACTCTTATTTGAATTTTATGAAAAAGCTATTTCCTCTCTTCCGTCTCCTTCTACAGAAAGGAAGAGGAGGCAGTCCCAACTTTCATTACCCCTCATCACAAATGTGGTGGAGAGTCTTCTTAAAAGAAAGAGAAATCGGACAGCCTCAACCACTGAAGATGATGTGCTTGGACTCTCTCTCTCTCTCTCTCTCTCTCTCTCGTTCCTCTTATTCCCCATCATTACAGTGAAAAATGGTCTGGGAGCAAAGCTTGGTGGCCCACCTCCCCCATTTTAAGATGCCTTCTCCTTTCCAGATGTACAACAATGTAACTGAAACAGGAATCTGGGTCACAGTTCATAAGACACCAGCCTTGATATAACGCACTCTAGAAGTCTCCTTCATTTTCCACCACACAATTCCTTTGCACACTCTCATTCAGCCTGCTGAGGTTGCTTTCCCATTCAATAAGGCCGGATTATTTAGGTAACAAGAATTGATCAGATCATAGACTGAGGTGGGAGAGAGGCAGTTTGGGTTTTCTGAGAGCAAAGAAGACTATCTTCACAAGTGGTCGTATAAGATCAGTTTCTGTTCTAACTCCATTGACTTTAAAGGAATTATTCCAATGTAACTGAAACAGAAATTTGCTGCCAGTTTATAAAACACTGGCCTTACATTGGATAGTTCAGCGGTTTAATCTGAACCAAAGATGTATGAAATTTACAAATTAGTGTTGGCCAATTTTTGCTCTGAAGCCTGTTCATGTGTACATTTTTGGTCATTGCAGATGAAATTAATCCATATTAGAGCCAGCAGAAAGCCAATGTACCAGCTCAGTGCCATTTAAACCCTAAAAAAATATTCATAAAGAGGGACTGAAGTGGAGTACTGGCTTTGTGCTATCCCATTTGTGCTATTACCCATTACAGGGGTAAATTCCCACTCTATGATTAGCTATTATACTACATTAGCTCATGTCCCTCATATTCATCAAATAGTTCTTTCACACTTTGCTACACTTCAATTGCTATCCAGTACCCCCACAGGTATAATGTTTCAGTTTTAATAATTCTGGACCCCACTTTTCCACCCACGCTAAGGATATGCTAAGTGAACAAGAATGTTTCCCTCAAATATCTTGTTTGTAGATTAGAATATAAAATTATTATAACATTATGCCATTGGTGTGTTTTATATGCAGTTAAGTAACATACATAAAGATTTTATTTCCAGAAAGTCTTGATTCAAAGTATGAACAACTGTTAATTCCCAGTTTACAAATCCAACAGTACAACCAGGGAAACACTGATATTGGTGAGAAGCAGACAATGCCTGATATTATTGGTCATCTGGGCTGAGCTGTCAGCACATAAATCATTAGAAGACTTTCATTATGACATAATTCTTGGAATTCATTATAAATTTTTCATTTTCTTTCTCTACTCCTTACTGAATATTTTAATACACTATCTTTTAAAAATAGTATCCCAAATTTTCAAATACAGCAGTCTAAAGTCAGGCACCTAAACCAAAGGGTCTGGTTTTCATAAGAGATGAACACTCACTGCTCCCACAGAAATAAATTCAGCCACACATGGTGGAAAAACGTTTGGCCAATAGATTTTTATATTTTTTGTTTCACTCCATCAGGATTTTGAGATAAGTGGTATGTGGGAGCTTTATGAGCAAGTGGATTGGAGTAGAGATGCTTGTGAGGTGCATGTGAATTTTATGTGTTCAGCCCTTTAGACATAACGATAAAAAACAGCTCGTGGGTCCTTCTGGGGAAAATTTTATTCTGGCATTTTTGAAAGATACAGACTGAGAATGTTCTATTTCTCTTTCCTCCCTTTTAGCCAGCAATTCTTTTTCTAATAATTAGCGAAACTTCAGCCTGAGAGGACTTAAATAAAAGCCCTGGCTGAGATAATTTAGTTGGGGTTGGTCCTGCTTTGATCAGGAGGTTGGACTAAATGACCTCCTGAGGTCCCTTCCAACCCTAGTCGTCTATGATTCTATGACTTATACTGCAGTCAGTCTCAGTGGTAAAACTGCCTTCAAAATCAGCTACAAGAATAGGATGCCAATAGAAGCCTCACAAAATTATTATATTTTTGGGTTAAAATAGTGCATAAAGGCCTTAATCAAGATCTGGGGCTCACTGTGCCATCCACACTACATAAACATAGTCTTTGCCCTGAAGAACTTACAGAATAGACAAGTCAGAGAAAACACGGCAATATCAGTATTAGCATCATTTATAGAAGGGGAACTGAGGGCTTGTGATACTAAGTTACTTACCCAAATACACATAGGAAGCTTGTGGCAGACCCTGGCATTGAGCCCAGATCACGCGAGTCCCAATCCATGTCTTCACTGCCTAAAACCTTCTCCCCCAAATCCTCAATTTTTAGGATAAGTTGCATTGAAGTGGACCCTTCACAAATTGAAGGCAAGTCTGTGAAGAGCACCAGAAATGCTTAAGGAACAGGACTTATCAAAAATATTTATAAATTGGCTAAATCTTGGTCCTCTGAAAATAATTGGAATTTTGTCAAGGACTTCAAGGAAATCAAAATTTCATCCAATATCATAGAATCATAGAAGATTAAGGTTGGAAGGGACCTCAGGAGGTCATCTAGTCCAACCCCCTGCTCAAAGCAGGACCAATCCCAACTAAGTCATCCCCAGCCAAGGCTTTGTCAGGCCGCAGCTTAAAAACCTCTGAGAATGGTGATTCCACCACTTTCCTTCCACCACACCACCCATTCCAATGCTTTATCATCCTTCTAGTGAAAAAGTTTCTTAATATTCAACCTAGACCTTCCCCACTGCAATTTGAAACCATTGTTCCTTGTCCTGTCAACTGCCACCACAGAGAACAGCGTAACTCCATCCTGCCTGGAACCCACCTTCAGGTAGTTGAAGGCCGCTATCAAATCCCCCCTCACTCTTCTCTTCTGTAGACTAAATAATCCTAGTTCCCTCAGCCTTTCCTCATAAGCCATGTGCTCCAGCCCCCTAATCATTTTTGTTGCCCTCCTCTGGACTCTCTCCAATTTGTCCACATCCTTCCTATAGTGGGGGGCCCAAAACTGGACACAATATTCCAAATGAGGCCTCACTAATGCCAAATAGAGGGGAATAATCACTTCCCTCGATCTGCTGGCAATGCTCCTACTAATGCGGCCTAAAATGCCATTAGCCTTCTTGGCAATAAGGGCACACTGCTGACTCAAATCCAGCTTCTTGTCCTCTGTAACCCCCAGGTCTTTTTCTGTAGAACTGCTGCCTAGCCATTTGGTCCCCAGTCTGTAGCAGTGCATGGGATTCTTCTGTCTGAAGTGCAGGACTCTGCACTTGTCTTTGTTAAGCCTCATCAGAGTTCTTTTGGCCCAAACTTCAAATTTGTCTAGGTCACTCTGTATCCTATCCATATTCTCCAGCGCATCTTCCACTCCCCCCAGGTTAGTGTCATCTGCAAACTTGCTGAGAGTGCAATCTACTCCATCCTCCAGATCATTAACAAAGATGTTGAACAAAAGTGGTCCCAGCAGTAGCCCCTGAGGCACTCCGTGTGTTACCGGCTGCCAACTAGACATCAAGCCATTGATCACTACCCATTGAACTGAATGATCTAGCCAGCTTTTTATCCACTTTATAGTCCATTCATCCAACTCATACTTCTTTAATTTGTTGATGAGAATACTATGGGAGACTGTATCAAAAGCTTTGCTAAAGTCATGATATATATGAACCAGTGATGACTAAACTATTGCTGGGTACAAGTATTTGAGGGTATACACTCAAGAAGGGGGAAGGAAATATTGAGGGTTGCACAAGGAAGTAGCTAGATGTTAAGTGGTTAAATTAAGAAAAGACAAACAGGGCAAACTTCCTGTTGGTGAGATCTACAGATTGCGGAGAAGTGGTGGAAGCACATTACAAGAGACATTGAAAATTAGCTTAGATATTATAAATGAACTGATGAGAACAATCCTACATTTGCAGAGGAATAAACTATCAAGAAGGTGCTTTCCATTTCTGACTTCTATGATCTCATGAAATAACGAAGTTAGAAGCTGCCAACAAAGTCATCTCATTCATTCCACATTTAAATTCTTTCTCAACCTCAAATCAGCAGCTGGATAGTTATTCTATGCCCCAGGTATAAAAATGTGTAAACAGAGAATGAACATCAATCATTAAGGGTTTTCCTACAAGCATAAAGGTGTTAATTACGGTTATTATGTGCTTCATAAAACAGAATTATCTACTTTGCAAGATTTATGTAACATTCTCACATATACTATAACCACCCACAGTTTTGTTAATATTTTTTTACGATTTTTACAGTTTTGTACATCTACACATCTGGAAATGAATGCAGCTTGGACAAAAAATGCTTTTCATCTTCAAAGACATCATGGTATTAAAATAGTAATTAAAAGTTAATTGAATTTTAACTGTAAATGGAAAATATGCTAATTTAGTTACAGGGGAAAACATCTAATAATTTTTTCAGTAAAACAATAATCCCACATCGCAACAAATTACAGCTGTTGTATCAGTGCATAAGATTTCTTAAATCTATAGAAAGTTCTGAATAAATCTGAATATTTTAGATGTCAGTGGTGTCTTGTTGAGTAATGTCTATTATCAGAGATGATAGAGTAGTGCACAAAAGGATGGATGTTATATGATAAATTAAATGATAGCATGTTTGCGATACTTGAAAGAACAAACACCTTGGAGTGCCTAAAGCTATTGCTAAAAAAGGATTTGGGCTATACTGAGCACACTGATTTAATTACACTGAGATTATAGCCAGCAACAGTTGAATGATTCTTAATTCTTTACCTAACATTAGTAAAGATTGAACAAGGCCTTTGGGGATAACTGCAAACAACCTTACAACTTCCATCTGAAACATCTGTCAGAATTTCCTCTGAGAGGAGTAAACTCATGAAGTACAAGACCATCAAAAGTAAGTCTTTCCCGGGAGGCTTTCAAATCTATAATCCTTATTTTTTTTCCCTCTATTACATAACAAAAAATGTACTTCACCAAATAGGACATTTATTTTGTCTGGGTTTTGACAAGTTACCAAACCATCAATTTCCCATTTAAAAATTCTTATATTTCTATTTTACTTCTTCACTATTTCGATTATGCTAAATGGGGTCAATCTTGTTCAGAATTGAAATGCACAGAGAATATTTGGGCTGTGTTTTTGAGTCAGTCAGACTGACTGAGGAGCTGAAACTTTTTTTTAAAGGAATGGAAAGATTCCCCAGGGAATGAAGAATTAGTGAAAGTACAGGGAATGAGGTCCAACAGTAGCTCAAGTAGCTCTCTCTCTCATCTCTACTCAGGGGACGAACTGTGTGTCCAGTGGAGTGTTTCGGTATTTTGTTTGTTTGTTTTAATGGACACACTGCTCTGTATTTATGTTTTAAAAGGCAATATTGCAGAGATGCATCTTGCTGCTGGAGCGGAAGGTGAAGAGTTTGTGATGGCCTTTAGTTCCTTTGGGAGTTTGTTCCACGGTCTCAAACCAGTCCCCAAGAAATCTCTGTTTTCTGCACAGTCCGATTTTATTCTTAGTGCAGAAAATTCCATTGTGCCTGATGATGGGAGTTGTGACCACAGTCTTCCTTCCAGAGCTTCAGGTGATATTTTAGAAATGCTGGGCATAGGCCATTGGAGCACCTTGAAGATAAGGATCAAGACCCTGATGTTCATTAAATACTCTTTAGGAAGCCAGTGCAGAGCACGGAGGACAGTGCCTGGCGTATCCCATGATGCTGAGTAGATATGGTGCTACTGTACTAAGTGGAATTTCCTACGGGCTGATAGTTACATGCCCAGGCATAGCTATAATACAGAGGGGAGGTGACGAAGGCATATATAACTAAGTCCAGGTCACTGTCTGCCAGGGTAGAATGTAATCTTCTATCCAACTGGAGACAGTGCTCACAGACTTTGCTATGTGAGAGATTAGTGTCAATAAGGATTCCAGAAGCATTCTTGTCCAAGCACAGGGCTTGCTTGGTAGCAGATGTATGATTGTATGTGGTGATGGCAGGTAGATCTGGGAGACAAGCCACTGTTTTTGAAATGCAAAGCTGTAGGCTTTCTGATTTATAATGGGTCACTATACCAGCAAAATCTAAGATAGGGAAAGAATCCAGGTTCAGACTAAGGGAAACTAGATAAGATTAGTGGACAGGATGAAGCTGAAGATAAACATCAGCAACAGGGCCTTAGAGGGAAGACTAAGCACAAGAGGCTGAAGTCTAATGGGATTAAAGTGCTTCAGAGTGATGAAAGGTGGTAATTTTGTTAGTGGTGTAAGCATGGAGAAGTGAACATCAGATCCAAAACTGGAGAGGAGAGGAGAGACGAAGTGCTGCCAATGACATCATGCAAGGTGTCCTGTAGAGAGATGACCAATTGGATGACAGACTAAGAGAGTCAGTAAAAAGAGGGTCAAGAGGTTCAGCAGCAGCCACGTTGAAGTCGCCCATGAGAATGAAAACAGAGAATGCAGGAGGCAGTCAGAAAACTGAGAAAAGGTGAGATCAGGCTTTAAAAGCATGTGGAGGGGAGTTGAACCAATAAGAGACTGAGTTTCAAAAAAGAGGTGGAAGGTGAGATGTTCAAAAGAGGAACAAAGTAGAACTTGAGTATGCCTTGTCAGAGGGTTCTCTATGCTCTCTCCTGTGTTTCCATGAAATGTGTTATTTGTTGATCACTTGATTGTTATGTTCCAGTACAATTTAATGTGTTTTAGTTTGTAAGAAAACAAAGAACACCTTAATTGCAATACCAGTAAGTATCTATATTTTGATACATTCATCTGAACAAACTCTTCCTTTAGATGTTGAACACAAAAAATTATGCTTGCCTTTAGTGCAAAAGTTTTTAAAGTTGGACGAGATAAGTCACAATATCTCACAATTAGAACCTACATTTTGGTTTCTAGTTGCAAAACTTTAGTAATTATTTCATAGATTGGCAGTATCATGGAATGACACAATTATCTTCAACAAGAGCCTGCAACATTGGGACCTTTATTGTTAATAGCCCACTCACATTACAACCTGAAAAGAGTGAACCTGACTCCTGACTACAACCCCGTGCTGAAGTTAAATCACTAAAGCATTTAGCTTTCAGCAGTCACGATTCTTTGAATCTCCCTTTTCTGATGTTTTTTTAAATAAAGTGACAAATTAAAGCTTCCTGAACCATTTGTAATACACTTGGATCCAAAAAGTAAAAGTAAAGTGTCACATTTTAAAAAATAATCAAAGCTTGTTTAGTATAATTTTAAAAGATGCTATGTTTTATTAATCTAAGGGGGCATATCTTCCAAAAGTGGATTTATTTTCATTTAAAGCATTCGTGCTAAAACAAAGAAGCTTGTAAAATTCGATTTACTTCTAGTTGAGCATACAGAAGCTTAATTACAAGATTATCTCATGAGAAAGCTGTTAAGGTACTGTGCTGATGACTTCTCTTTGAGGGCAAGTTTGTGTCTCATTTTACACACTTAAAGAGAAGCAATATTATGTAGAGTGCCTTTGCATAGCAACCTCACATCACAAGTAACAGTGTGGTGCAGAGAGCAGACTCTGCAGGGGCAGCTACTCCCAGTTCTGCTTAGGTGGTCAGGAAGTGGGTGGGCCATGAATGTGCAGAGCTTTCTCTCTGCCCTACTCTACTTGCCAGACAGCGCAGCTGAGTCAGTGTACCATGAAAAGTAATCTACTACTAGTATAGACAGGATTTATCACTCTCAGAGGCACAATTCCCTCTCTGTTCCAGTCATCACTGTCCCTTGCTATAGTACAATAAACTCTCATTTTCTTTCTATGTATGGGGAACACGGCCAAACCTACCCTAAGACTGTGAATATCCCAGCTGGAGAATGGTGAAAATTAATATCATTTATCCAACCACACAAAGTAGGGAAAGGGTGATTAAGATTTGGAATAGAATGGAACAAAACCCAAATCAACTATAGTTTGCAAAACATCAGTCCTAGTTTCATCCACCTGTCTGAAACACAGAGGGGCCAGAACTAGAACCATGTACCTGAAGTTTCCCAAACATCGTACCTTTAGTACAGATCTGATGCTTTGGGTCTGCAAAAGAAGATGAATGATATTTTACAAAACCATAAGTACCTCTGCCATTTCCCCTTCTCTAGATTTAGCCTCAGAATATTTTAAATCTTAATGATGATGATCTAGAAAGTAAAGAGAGTTTGTACCCAGTTTGGATTCTGTGTTCTTTATAAAGGTTAAAAAAAATGTGTGTCTGTATTTCCATTAGAAAATTAGATTTTGTCTAGCTTCAAAGACTGTGCAGGCTACCAGAGAACTTGCAGGATTATGACAACACTGTTGTTAAGTAGGTGAAATCTAATTACTTGAAATGGGACAGGATTTTTATTCAGATATTGTTGAAAGACAGATCATCTGGGCAGAGAAAGTTACGGTAGCTGAGAGATCACCACCAAGTTCTCCAGCAACACCTACATGGATCATACCTGATATTCCTGATGTTTCTAAGGTTAAGAAAAAAAATAGTAAACCTCCATCCTTCAAACATGTTTTCAGGCTTCTTTGACAAAATATATAAAATAAAAATGGGCACAAACTCACACACACACTTTGTAAATCACCCTTAATTTTTTTTCGAATACCACTGGACATTATAATGTTGTAGAGAATCAAATGCAATTTATCAACATATTTCTGATTTTGTCCATTTCAAAATCCTCTAAAATGACAAGAAACATTCTTGTCTGAGTTGTAGAGAGTATCATTATTCTTTCAAACTGCCCACTTAGACACAAATGCAACTTAAAACAGATTTCAAATACATCACGGTTATAAATTAGTCCTTCCTTAATTATTTGTGTTTATAAAACATTTTTCATCTAAGAAGCTCACACACTTTACAAATATTAATTACAGCTCACATAGAACCTCTGAAGTAGGTATTGTTATAAACAGTCTGCAAATGGATAAACTGATATTTAATCCATTGGCTAAATCATGTAGCAATTCAGAGCTGCAAATAGAATCCAGGAGTCCTGACTCTCTACAGGACTCAGAACTTCCTTCTTCTAACTAAAAAACATAGTTTCTCATCTCCCACTTGCAAGTTTTATGAGTGCTCCAGCTTCTACTGATCACATTTTTAACATTATCTACAACTAGCTGAAAGCCCATTCCATTGCCCAGGTGTAATTCATAAAGTCATGTACTCCAGATACCAGCATGTATGGGAACAGACTGTAAACCCAGTGATGACTGAACATGGTGATATTCCAAACAAAGAGAGCCCTCAGCCATGCGTGTTCCTGCTTCAACCACTTCATCCCACCTCAACAGTTATTCAGGGTTCAAAAGTGATATGCAGACACAATGACAAGCAAGGAATCTCATTATGAAGATAAGAGAAATTCAACAGGATCTGGTCATAGCAATTAAATCCTGTACCTCTTTTTAGCAGTATCTTAAGATACTTCATTCAACTTGGCACACAAGCAAACTTTTCCCTTTCCATTTGTCTTCCCACAAGGTGCTTTTACGCATGTAAGCAGTTAGGGAACAGAGTTCATAATAAGTAGCTTCAGGCATAGAATCCTTTCAAGGTACATCAGTAACCTTTAACTATTTAGCAGGGATGGCAGAGGTGGGCTAGCACACTGCCCCACCCACAAAACACATATCTAAAATTGGTGGCCAAATCCTCAACTGGAGTAAACTGTCAGAGTTCCTCGGATTTCAGTGATGCTACATCTCATTACACCACTCAAGGATCTGTTCCAAAATTCCATCCTGGAGTTCTGGTGACAACATATTTCACACAAGTTTCACTTTTGTAGAAAACCTCAACAGAATAGTAATCTCATAACTCACAACTGACAGCTGCTTTCTCTCTCTCTCATTTTATTTATATAAAAAAAGCTGAGTTAAAAGAACAGTTTTAACTTTGCAAAGTCAAGCATTCAAAAGAGGAAATGCCAGAATGAAGGTTGCCTGTGTGTATGCATTGTGGCAGCCTTTAATTACATGATCACATATTATTTTTTCCACAGGACTGACTGCCTCATTCAGTGCACTGCTCTGGGGTTGACTGAGGATTCTGTAGTGAAGGAGGCTGTTGGTAAGACCCATGCCTCACTTATTGTAGAACTTGAAAGTGAATGAAAGTGAATGAGGGGATTGCAGGAAATGAAAGGGTGGTCTAAAGGCGAAGGCTTTTAGAACTGTATTCTATGCTTCTATGTGATGCTGGGCAAGTCACTTAAACTTTTCACAGGAAGTCACTACCAATAGTGTGTTCTGCATTTGTTGGGTACCCAGTTTGGCACCCTGATTTGCAGATGTGCTGAGCACCCACAGCTGCAAATGAAGTGGCCCAGAGGCTTGGGCGACAAGACTTGTGCTGCATCTTGCGGGTAACCCAGGTCAGGGGCACAGGGGGGCAGGTGGACAATGCCCCCACCCCATAGCAACATGGATGTTGCTTTGAGATCAGGGACCAGCGTTAAGCATCCCAAATTGTAGTCTTTGTCCAAGGTACCTCAGAGGGGGAGAAGTGGGATTGCAGTCCCGAGAGAACAGTGAGAGTCCACCCCTCCCCTTTCCCTTAACACTGCTGGTAGTAGTCACCCTGGGCTTGTAGATTCTGAGGTCATTGCTGAACCACCAGCATGTTGGAGAAATCATAATTGAGGGACCCGAATATCATCATGGGTGGGGGATCACGTGCTCTATTGTTTGTGGTATAAGCCTCTCCTCTAGGTGACCCTGTGTGATATCAATCTCCTGAGGATAACAGAAGCAGCAAGGAAGCAGATGCTGCAAGTGTCTGGGTAAAGACCTGGTCCTTATGCTGCTATGCTCTGTACCGCAATGATGTCAGCAGAGTTAATACTGGAGTGGCATGGGAAAGTGTCCTACCATGTCCTAGGCTTCACCAGGGGAGGGCCTGTGGAAGAAATAAGGCAGCCCTCCCCAGAAACCTTCTGCAAAGTATTGCACAGTGCCTCCACAAGTTTCTTGCAGATCTCCAATAATTCCCAGGGCCATCTGTGTGCACATAAACCGTCTTTCCTGGGGGGCACCCTCTGCGTAGCCAGAGTGGCCACTGGAAAACACATACCCACTGTACCTCACTTTTTCTCCTTATTAAAGATAAAATATAAGAGCATGTAACCCCTACAGTTTGATTGGAATTGCCTACTCACCAGAGGTGCCTTCTTTGACACCATGCTTGGCCACCATGCTGTCCTGCACTTCTCCAGATTAAAAATAGCTCCTGGCTCTTGGGGAGAATGGATCCCCTGCTCACCTGTCTCCCATTCTCCTCCTCTTCCTCATCCAGAATTTCCTCCTTGTTGCTGACTGAGGTGGCTCAGGACTCCGAATTTGGGAGGTATCCCTGCTGCGTGTGGAGGTAGTGATGGGGTTGTCACCAAAAATCACAAGCAGTTCATTGTAGAAGTGGCATGTCTGTGGTGCAGAACCAAAACAACTGTTTGCCTCCCTGGTTTTCTGGTTTGTCTGTTGAAGTTCTGAAGTTCTTTGATTTTCACGTGGCACTGCTGTGTGTCCCTGGTGTAGCCCTTCTCTACCAGGGCTTGCGTGATCTTTTCGTAGATGTCTACATTTCTTTGGCTGGATTGGAGCGGTGTCTACACAGACTCTTCTCCCCACAGATAATAAGATCCACCATCTCCTGTGTACTCCAGGCTGGAGCATGTTTGGGGCATTCGGTCGCCGTGATCAGCTGTGTTGGCAAGCTCTCCATGATGATCAAAGAGGAAATGAGAATTCAAAGGTTCCTGAGGCTTTAACAAGGAAGGGCCTGTTTCCTGTGTACCTGGCTGTGATGCAGTGGAATTGAAAATGATCTCTAGAGTGGGCATAGTGGAGCACTGTGGGACACCTTCTAGAAGCCACTTCAGTTGAGTTTTACAAAGGTTTATAACTTGGCCAAGTTTGGGCAGATTTTCATGGGGATAGCAAAAGGCACATCCCTGACAAAAACGTCCCCCAATCCCAATAAATTTCAAGTCTCTGATCCAAAGCATGGGGGCACTAGAGCTTTCCAAGATAAGGTCACCAAAACTTTTTAAATGTTGGCAAAACTGTTTTTTCCATAGCCTCATTCTCAGAAACAGCTGAATCATTTTGGGCAAAATTTTCCAGATAAAAATTTCAGCCTGAGACAGACACCTGGCATTTAAAAATTTCAACCCAAATGGTTAAAGTTTGGCAATATTAAAAGTAACTAAAAACTTAGTCTTATAATGGGAATTGTCAAGCGTTCAGGCAACCTTAATAGTAGGCAGTACTACCAGTTCCATCTATATTATATTCTGTGTTTGTAAAATAATTGCATGTACTTTATTTGCCTTATTTCTAGGCAATATTTGATAGATCATAGAACAAGACAATGTACATGCAGAATATTAAACATCATCTGTTAAACAAGAGAAACAGCAGGCCACTGCTTTTCCTTGCCCTCTGGGCTCCCTTGAGGCCCCAGCATTCATCAAAATCCCCTCTGATCACTCTCTGACCATATTATCCTTAGACTCAATGACAATTTTCTTTTTTATAGTCTCAATGCTTCCTTTTTAAGCTGAAAAATGCTACCCAAAATGTTGTTAAAAATCAGTCATTTATGATTATCCTCACAATCAGACTTGTAAAGAGTCCTCAAAGACTTGTAAAGGGTTGGATCAAAATCACATGAGTTCCTTTGTAATTTTTTTAAAAACAGATGTTTACTTAAAGGCACAGAGCTTCTTGTTCTCCTGACAATGTTGCTTTTGTTTTGTTCTATCAGGTTTTACAGATCTGGTTGAGCTGTGGCAGCCAATACCTTAAAGGAGGATATCTGCCCTGGGATTTACTTTGCAGCTTGCTGTTGCACTGTGTACTGACTAGAGATAAGGGCACCTGTCAGCTGAGGGCACCTGTCACCTTTCAGAGGCACTTTGTGCTTCAAAGGAACTTCCCAAAGCACAAAATGCTCATTCTAGCTGTTGCAGGTCACTTTCAGCTAAAATGAAAGTTTTCCTGGTAAACAACAAACTTCTTTATGTGTTTTCTCACCCTTTAGAAAAATGAGCCAAGAATACAGGCTTCCCTACACTAGCATCTTCTCTTTTTCTGCTCTCTTACTCTTGATCCCTTCTTTCCTTTTGCAAAGTTGTAATCTATTCTCTCCCGCTCCAACAGGCTGGCTCAGACAGACCTCAAGATCCTTTGTTCCAAGTACTACAAACAAGGTTCTGTATGAACCAATGATGATTCTCAAGCATCATTCAACCCTATTGTTTCCAACACATGCAACATCCATTCTCAAAGAGCAACAGAAACAGTGAAGAGGATTCTTGGTCATGTCACAACCCCTAATATGCCAACTATAAGCTGAGCTACAGACAGGTTCTTTCTGCATGTTCTATATAAAAAAAATGCATACGCAGACATGTATATATGTGCAAGAGAGAGGGAAATATGATGACCACTTTAAAGGGGAAAGTGAAGGTAGAGAAGAGGAAAAACAATGGAGAACACAGAGCTAACAGCTCATCTACATCCCTTTGCAGAGTCTTCCATCTCAACCGGATTGAGAGGCCTAAGTGGGGAGACACTTGCCAGTCTGATTTTTCTGTCCAGGTGTTTCAGCCAGAGCATGGAGGCTGCTGGAAGGAGCCTCTAAAAGTGCACATCACCCCCGATACAGGTAGCACAATAGAAGAGAAAAGAGAAGATGGGTAGATAGGGATATTCGGGAATGGACGGAAAACGTGCCACTGAATGGAGAGAAAAAAATGAGAGATGCAGGAGAAGAATTGACAGAAAAGAGAAGGCGGAGAGAAGATATGCTATATACAGAATGTAGGATGTGTTATCTCAAGTATGCACCAACAAAACCTTTATATAACCTGCACAACTAACTCCTGGCTTCACCACTTATGAGTAATTCAGCCCCTGCAAATGTATGCAGATATGTATACAAATAACAGATATGAGGTATGTACTTATATGGGCACTACAGTATTTCAGTGCCACACACACTCATGCCTTTCAAAAATGTAAAAAGCATCTTTTTAAAATTCCTATAGAAACTCTATTGGTTTCATGCTCGTGCGTGAGCTGAAAATTGAGGATTAGCTCGCCATACAGTCTTTTGGACACGCCTTTGGTCAGGGTGGGGCAGTCAAGCAGTCTCTAGCCCTAGCCCTCAGTCAGGGCAGGGCAAGCACAGGAGTCGATTGCCCTCAGCCCGGGCAGGGCAGGGCAGGCAAAACAAGCCAGCTATGGTCTATTGAGGCTTCAAAGGCTACGAGGCAGTCACCCCAGGGTTGGGGTGGCAAAGGGGTAGCGGGACGCAGGCCTTCCCAACTGCACCATGTCCCAGCCCAGGGCCCTAACAGTGGTGGGGCATCCCGCCACTGGGTCAGCAGGGCTACAGCCAAAACTCACTGAATAGTGCTCAGGCGTGAGTGCAGGCAGACTGAGGTCGGCTATCCCTGGGCTACTTCTGCCACCCTTGTACCCCTGTACCTGTGGTCCAGGTTGTCGTCCACTTCCTCAGGGTAAAATGTGAGGGGCAGCCCCAGCAGACCCTCAGCATTGCTGGCGTCAGGCAGAAAATCCAACTTGCAGGGGCCAGGTAGCTTCTCTAGCTTGCAGGGGCCAGGTAGCTCTGGCAGGTCCTCTGAGCTCTAGCCAGTAGGCAGCTTTGGCAGCTCCTCTGCTGGGTAGCAGTCAGGCTCAGGTCCCAGCAGCAGGGAGAGACATCCTTCTCCCCCAGAAGCTCTCCCCTGACTGAGCCATAGGACCCACCCTTTATACTTACTGTTCCTGTATTGGCCCTACCCTTCTGCTTCCAGCACAGTGGGTGTGGAATCTCTGAGCCTGCCCTCTGGGAGTTGAGTAGCAGTTCTTCCTTGTCCATCTCAGAAGAAGGCCATGCCCCCTCACTATAGAATCCTTTATTAAAACCTGGTGTAGAATTTAAATAAAAATTAAAACAATAAGGCTGTATAGAAATTTAAATAGTCAATATAGAAATTATTCTAAAAACTCATAGAATTTAATAGAGAAATCTCTTTTCAATAGTTTTTTTAACAATCCTACAGAATTCAGCAACAGAGATATAATTCTCTATTAAATAATTTAAGAATATGAACATAATACAGCCTTTAATTTATTTTTGAATAATTCAGTTGAAAAAGAAAAGGAAAGAGTTCGATGATTATATCTAACTTCCTCACCCCTAGAAAACTTATAATAAAAGTGGTATAATACAGATGACTTACAACACGTCCTGTGAGAGGTCACTTAATCTCAGTGACAAAAATGGCACGATTCGTTTATAGCTTTGTCAGTCACAGAGTTGCTCTTTGTGTAGATGTTCTCATTTCTTCCAATTCCAGTTCAACTAACAAAGTTGGACACTAGTATTGTATTAATCTCATCAATCTAGTCAGCCAGCAAAACAAGGTGAGTGGGAAAAACACAGATAAAAATCCTGTATATTCACAAAAGGAAGCTTTTCCTAGGTTGGATTCTCCAGTTTCACCATGCAGTGCAAAATAAACTTCAAGTAGCTGGAGATTTGCATTGGAAAATTCCCCCACATAGCTGAAATCTCTGTTGGTATAAAGCTAGCAGGGTTGGCTTTTTTGCCTCATCCACTGGAAATCTGCCACCCAGCAGAGATGAATTCAGAGATGGTTCAGAGCAAGGCAGGGCATGCTGAGGATTGGGAAGGTAGAGCAGTGAGCATGTCGGGGAGGAGAGGATAGGGGGATGGCAGAGTGAGGCTCTATTGTGGCAGATGAGATCTTATGCCAGCCACATACACTGAAGCTGTCCCCCTGCAGCTTTAATTTTACACCCTGGCCAAGTGGCTGAGAATCACTGGCTCCCCGGTGTGTTCTCCTCTCCACAACAGCCAGGCCCTGTTTGAATGGTTCTGCTAAAATGAGCAATGGAGATATGGTTCATGTTGATACTGAAGTTGGCTTCTTCTGGTTTCAGAGTTACTGACCCCATTTAAATGTATATGGCAGTTCACATTTCTGAGCTACTGTTTCAGGTTATCTGTAGACGCAAGAAAGCAACACTGCACTGGTTATATTTTGTTCATATTTTCCAGGTTATCTTCAAATCTATGAGGGCTATATACCTATTTGTGTGTGGGGAAGCAGATGATATGTACTGTAAAATGGCTGAACTTCTCCTTTCTTGCTTTTGTTGTTTGTGTCAAATATGTTGTGTGTGTGACAAGTGGCGAGTTTTTGGTGTATGAATGGTATTAAGGATGTTCATTTCTCTTTGCAAACTTTCATTTAGATTGTAACAACTATTGCACTTAAAGTAAATCAAAGAACTTTTTTAATTACCTACAGGAACCTGGGTAACAAACAAGAGGAATTAGCATTACTCATTTATAAACATAAATTTGATCGCTTGGTATTACTGAAACCTGGTAGGATGAGTCCCATGACTGGAATGTTAAAATGATTATAACCTATTTAGAAAGGATTGAGTGGGCAAAAGTGGAACAGGAATGGTACTTTATGTCAAAAATGTTTTTACCTATTTCCAAGTCACTCACAATTGAGAAGCAAATGATCCTGAATGCTTATGGATCAATGTTTTAACAGATAAAGAAAAAGACAGGCTATTAATTATCTAAACATTTTTTTAAATTTAAGCAGGCCCAAAAATCTATTTCCTAAACAAAAGTTTGACAATAGTCAAGCGAGGCCTGGTATAGTATGAGCGAAGTAAAGTGGGACAGCTCAGAAACAGTTAGAGGTAAGTTAGGACATGACCCCAGGTCATGCTGTAAACATGTTTTGGTCTTAACCAACTTTTACTACTGTTTAAGATAAAATAGTAATGCTTTGGAAAATGCTATCTAAATTGATAGTTATTGATTGTGATATTTAGATGTTAATTATAATGATGCTTAATGTTAAACAGCCAATAAGAAATTAAAAATTATGTAATTATGGTAAAAGGTGGATTTAATGCTAATTGATTAAGGAGCATTATTATAATTGATTATAAAAGAGTAGTACACTGATTTTAGTTAGGCCAGCCCATCCACCATCAAGGTACCGTTAGAGAAGGGATTAGACCGATTCTCCTCATTCAAGGACTGAATGCTCCTGAACACGTCATTTCATCTTAATATATGAGTATAAATGCAATGTGTGGTTTTATTGTTATGCCTGTTTGCTTAACTAACTATTTTATATTAAAATAAAGTATTTAATTGTATCACTGATTGTGTCATTCACAGTCATGACTAAATTAAATTATCTGTAACCATCCTGGAGGCTTGAATCTTAAAGAATACAGTTTGACTTTATTCCTCATTTTTAAAATGCTATTTGGGAATACAAATCAAAGGTTACACAGTACTGAAACATCCTTGGAATTTCTAAATATTATAGATGACAATTTCCTAACTCAAAAAGTGTTACGTCCAACACGAGGGGATTCTATATCAGACCTCGTCTTGACAGAAAATGAGGAACTGACCATAGAACTAAAAATCAATGGTAACTTAGGAACACGTGATCATAACATGATCTCATTTACAATGAGACAAAATGAAGTCCAGACCAGTGATATATATGGAGAATGGTAAAAAATTAAGAGGACAGGTCACAGAAACAAAGCAAACTGAATAACATGGTAACATGGGCATATGCAAACTACATGTGTTTCAATATGGCTAAATGTAAATATATACATCTAGGAACAAACAATGTAGGCCATACATCTTGTAGAGGTTCTATCATGGGAAACAGTTACTCTGAAAAAGATCTGGGTGTCATGGGGGACTCAGCTAAACATGAGCTCCCAGTGTGACTCTGTGGTCAAAAGAGCTAATGCAATCCTTGGATTCATAAAGACGGGAATCTAACATAGGAGTAGAGAGATTATTTTACCTCTGTATTTGGCACTGTTGCAACTGCTGCTGGAATACTGTATCCAGTTCTGGCATCCACAATTCAAAAAGGATGTTGATAAGTTGGGGGTGGTTCAGAGAAGAGCCACGAGAATAATTAAAGATTTAGAAAACATGCCTTATAGTGATAGACTCAAGGAGCTCAATTCATTTAGCTTAACAAAGAAAAGGTTAAGAGTTCACTTAATTACAGTCCATAAGTACCTACCTGGGGGAAAAAAATTTAATAATGGGCTCTTCAAACTAGCAAAGAAGATACATCATGATCTGATGGTTGGCTAGACAAATTCAGAATGGAAATAAGGCATACATTTTTAACAATGAGTAACTGAAACAACTTACCAAGGGTCATGGTGGAGTCTCCATCACTGACAATTTTTAAATCAAGATTGGATGCTTTTTCTAAAAGATCTGCTTTAGGAATTATTTTGGAGACATTCTATGGCCTGTGTTATACAGAAGGCAGACTAGATGATTTCAGTGTTCCTATCTAGCCTTGGACTCTTTGAATCTATGAATTATTCCACATGTTAAAATCGTTAGATACTTTTAAAAAAAAATTGACTTTCTTTTTAAGGAACTTGTTAAAGAACTCAGTTATGCTTGGAAACCATCAATAATAATAATAATAAAAGACAGATGAAGTATAAAGTAGATGGTAGGATAACAGTTAAACTGCTAAGAAAAATGGCAATGGCAGTCTATAAATAAACTATATTAAACTATATGATCGACTATTCTGTACCTTTTACACCTGTGCAAATCTGTCCTGAGAGATGATGCTGTGCTGAGGATGTTCAAAACCATATACTGTAGGAAATTATAATAATATATTCTGGGAATGTCTGAATACAAAAAATTCTGGGACAGTATATTACACTTAATATTAAAAAAGGAGGAATATCATTGCCAACTATGTATATATCAGTAGATTATTCAAGTGTAAAACATATTCCCTAGGAGAAGGACATACAGATTGCCATAAGCCTGAAGGTGGCAAACTAAATAATTTCAGATACTGGAAGGGCATGGCAGGACCGCTGGAGATGAAGTCAGCTATGGATCTGGCAGGAACAACATTCTGTGAATAGGGAGGTGTGCTTGTTCCCTGCACAGTCATAGAAAAATTACTGTGAGCAAATTGGAAATTTGTTGTCTTTGTATATAAAATAAAATCTCCCTTACATACACTGCATTCCATTCCATGCTGCTTCTCAGACAGCCACCATCCCTATAGTATCTAGGCACCGTCTTATGCCATTATTTGCACACATACCATGTCTGTAGAGTATGCAGTAATTGAACTACATATGACAGATAATTCACAGGAATAGTATGGCTGCTAAAAAGAGTAAAATATAGAGCTCTCGGTCATGTAAGGAGAGGAGGGTGTTGTCATACAAACACAGAATTACTGGCAGGTTCAAATAAAATCTGTGATCTCTTTTGCAGATCTTTTTGTTTTATTAAACAGAAGTGATTAATTCTTCTCTGTTGTGTTGACCCAGTTTTACTGACAGTTGTAACTCCTTATATGTAAATATTTTTTAAATGTTTATGTTCTATGTTAAAACCAATTCTGCATATTTAAAAGAAAACAAAGCCCACCCTATCAAATAAATCAAATAAATGTCAGCCAGCTCGCCTTGTTTAACCTATACAAAAAGATTTGGATCAAGTATACTGATTGCTGTTGTTCAACATTAGTATTTACAGAAATATGTTGAAAACCATGATCCTCTGAAGACTGCACATGTGCATGCATTCACACAAACCACCTTCTTCCTCTGCATTGATTAGGCCAGCAATCTGAAAACAGTCTGTGTTCTAAGGCTTTTAGCATACATGTAGTCATAGTTACTTTAATACAAGAGTAACATTGCTAGATGTTGTAATCCCGGAATTCATATTACTTAGCATACACATCTATACCAGCTCCTACAGCACACTGCTCCTTGTCCTTAATACAAAGGCATCTTCAGGAAGGGGGAAAGCAGCCAGAGAATGTTTAAATCTTGGCTATTGGAATGGCCCATAGGGCTGTTGGCAACTGGTAGGCAAAGGAGACTGGACCAGAGCCATGAAGATCCCAGGATTGTGAGAGCACAGAGGTGGCTCAGGACCTGATCAGATAAATTGAAAGTCCTCCCTTGAAGGCATTCTAGCAGTAGTCCTTCAAGCTTTTTTTTTCTTTCCATTTTCATTGTGAATAATTTTATTGAAAGTATTCTTCAATGTGAAACCAATTTTGAGGAGGTAAAAAGAATTTCCTCCCACAATGGAAATAAAATTATTTGACAATCTAATCTTAATCTTTATTGAACTAAATATGAAAACTTCTGCTTCTTTATATGCTAGCCGTAACAAAACTGTAACGCAAAAGCTTTCCCAAGCTTGTTCTTAGTTTTACAGGAAAGATTAAATGAAAATGTAAAATCATTAACTCAAACACACTGAATACTGTAACTACTGAAATATGACACCTAATAAATGTCAATTGGATACCATTTTATTATCTATTAAAGAAGTTATTGTTCCTTGTTAAATCACTTGTTGAATTGTAGACATTTTCATTATATTCCATTATTACAAGGGGAGGAATAAAGAATTCATGGACATTTTGAATGTCACATGCACCATATATAAAACTTCTAATTGTGAACAGATCCTTTCTACTCATAAACTATACTATATAGAAGTTGTTTTTCCTCAGTCTATTATATAAATATTTAAAAACTGGATATAATGTAATTCCATATATAATTCCTGATTGGTTGCAAATAATTTCAATACAATGTTCTTCAACAAAGCTTATAATTCAGATCTTACCAAATCAAAACATGTGTATGCATGTGGAGAGAGAGAGAGATGTGATTAAATGCACACAGTTTCTGCTCACTTGAAATTTCATGTAAAAAGTAATAAGATTTATGACAACTATGGAGGTTAGCCAAATTTTTGGCCTCTATCTAAGAAGAGTAACTTCATTAGACATGCTGACTTATTAGCAGCCAGATCTATAAAATCAGCATTTGTAATAAAAATGAAGTAACTCTGTTTAAATTATTTTTAATTAATAATTTCCAAAACTGTTTCCCAGTTCTATTTCATATTACTAATGAAAACAAGTCCAAGTTAAAGAAGTATGGGTTGAATGAAAGGACTATAAAATGGATAGAGAGCTGGCTAGATCATCGGGCTCAACGGATAGCGATCCATGGCTCGATGTCTAGCTGGCAGCCGGTAACAAGCAGAGTGCCCCAGGAGTTGGTCCTGGGGCTGGTTTTGTTAAACATCTTCATTAATGTTCTGGAGGATGGGGAAGACTGCATTCTCAGCAAGTTTGCAGATGACACTAAGCTAGGAGGAGTGGTAGATACCCTGGAAGGTAGGGATAGGATACAAAGTGACCTAGACAAATTGGAGGATTGGGCCAAAAGAAATCTGATGAGGTTCAACAAGGACAAGTTCAGAGTCCTGCACTTAGGACGGAAGAATCCCATGCACAGCTACAGACTGGGGACCGACAGGCTAGGCAGCAGTTCTGCAGAAAAGGACCTGGGGTTACAGTGGATAAGAAGCTGGATACGAGTCAGCAGTGTGCCCTGGTTGCCAAGAAAGCTAACGGCATATTGGGCTGCATTAGTATGAGCATTGCCAGCAGATCACGAGAAGTGATTATTCCCCTCTATTTGGCATTGGTGAGGCTGCATTTGGAGTATTGTGTCCAGTTTTGGGCCCCCCACTACAGAAAGGATGTGAACAAATTAGAAAGAGTTCAGCAGAGGGCAACAGAAATGATTAGGGGCTGGAGCACGTGACTTATAAGGCGAGACTGAGGGAACTAGGCTTGTTTAGTCTGCAAAAGAGAAGAATGAAGGGGGATTTGATAGCAGCCTTTAACTACCTGAAGGTGGGTTCCAGGGAGGATGGAGATAGGCTGTTCTCAATGATAGTAGATGACAGAACTTAGAGCAATGGTCTCAAGCTGCAGTGGGGGAGGTCTAGATTGGATATTAGGAAAAAAAATTTCACTAGGAGGGTAGTGAAGCACTGGAATGGATTACCTATGGAGGTGGTGGAATCTCCATCCTTAGAGATTTTTAAACTGCGGCTTGACAAAACCCTGGCTTGGATGATTAGTTAGGGTTGATCCTGCTTTGAGCAGGGGGTTGGACTAGATGACCTCCTGAGGTCCCTTCCAACTCTAATATTCTATGATTCTATGATTATCTTTGTAAAGAACATTAGAAAAACAACTGGAACCAGATCCTCAGCTAGTGTAAACAGGCATAGCTCCATTGACTTCAGTTTGCAGTAAGTTGCCAGCCTTCTATCAAGCAGATTTAAAGTTCCATAACAGTAGCATACTTGCATCTGTATGAGAACTGCATTCATGAGCAAAGATAAAGTAGATATCAAGTGCCAGAGCTTGGGGTGATCCAAACCTGGTATTTTAGGCAATGTTGAGCAGAAAACAGACACAAACCTCAACATTTCATCCAAAAATTCACCCCACAAAGCAAAGCAATACCTGTGTCCATTGTAAGTAGTGAAATAGTGAATAGTGAAAAATGTTATTGGTTTCAATAAGTAATGGAGAATATATTTTGTAATAGGTTTTATATTGCAGCTCCTCTCTGCATGACATTCCAGTTGAAATCCATGAGAATTCCACATGGATTCACAGGGAGCCACACAGGGATTCACAGGGAGCCAGATCAGGCACACGGCACAGTTGCAGAATTGGGCCCAAAACGTACAAATTAAGGGAAGTCACATATGAGAGGATATCACACCCCATATGTATATGAACATAAAATAATATAAATAAACGTGCATATCTTTCATTGATACACTTTTCCTTGACTATGTATGAAAGTTCAGTCACACACAAGAACAGATTAATTTCAGATCTCAACAACTCCAACACAACTTCACTGAAATCAGTCTTTAATTGAAGACAACAGTATTATGCATTAAGATAAACTAAGAGCAGAATTTAGCCTTATGAAAGTAGAGTTTATCAAAATGGAGGAGAGATTCCCTCACCAAATCATAACATGTTGCAAATTTCAATGTAACAGGCTGGTCAAGTTCTGACAGCCTTCATATGTTCTGTCCAATAAAACACTCATCACTCTCTTTTATTTTTACTGTGCAGGAAAATACAGAAATTAAGTAAGACAACTTTCCCTTTACATTTTCTTCAGGTTCATGTTGATGACAAGAACATCTGGCAACTAGAAGTGACATTCTTCTTATAATTTTCCTAAGAGATGAAGAGTGAGGTGCAGTATAACTCAATTAAGAGCTAAAACAGTGAAGAGACATCAGTGAGGGCACAATCAGGGCTTTTAATTATATCCCATTTTTTACTTTGGAAATAAAACACCTGGCTGTGGTCATGGCCTGATCTTCAAATTGGCATACTGTCATCTTGTAACCATTTTAAGAATAAGATTGTCGATAGGCTGGTATTTAGCATTTATCTACTGTTGTACTTAAATTGATGGGAGTTACACCAGAGATAAATTTGGCCTCCAAGTGTAAGTGACAAAGCACAAACTACATTCTGTTTAATCTCTAGACAGGTGTTAGAAAGAAGGCAAAATAGCAACATATTTATCAACACCTCTAGTTGGAATTCTTTACAAGTGATGTATTTCCCACTCCAGCCAAAGCTATTTATTCCTGACACTTTGTCTATTAGAACAGAATCTTCTTCAGGAGTGAAAAAAAATTGCGACTTATGTTTTTCCATCACCAAGGAGGAGGCTCACTCAAACGAACTGATGGAAAAATGTGTGAATTGCAAAGAATGCCAAGATTCAAAACAAGATTCGTTGGGAGCCAACAAATTAATGTATTTGTCCTCTTGGTAACTAAATTGGCCAAATTAAATATTTTTCTCATCCTGCATCTTTCTTTTCTAACCTCTCAGTGTCCTAAAATTACAACGTAAACCAAAGAAAATTGTTAATGTACTAAATATAATATCATACTCTCAACCACAAATGGAACTTCCATCACCATGTTTGCTGAATATTTCAGCCTTAAGCTGCAGAAAAATCATCTTCAGAATAATGTTCACATTTGGAGAACGTCTTATTTTTCAATTTTAAACTTCCTCTGTCAACACCTTCTACATGAATATATATATAGCCAACTGAAAACCACACAAACCAAAACGAAAGTGATAAAAAGTCACAAAAAACTTTACTGTGCCTCAATACCACACATTGCCACAATACACCGCCAGTACTGCCATCTCAAACATTCAAAATCATGAATCAGGTTCCCTAAAATCATAAAAAACCACATTAAAAATCATATAATATACATATTGGGTTCCTTTTATTTCAATTTCATTTTCTGAAGCATTGTGGCGCACTCTGGCTATGTTTTCAAGCTTTTCACCACAACCATGAAGGCTTTAAAAATGAAGGCCAAGATACCCATGTTTTCACATGACTCCCACAGTTGTGGCTTTAAGAAAAATAGCAACTATCGTGAGACAATAAAATTGCAACAGCTAGCAACACTGCACCATCTCACTCAAAAGTCTGAGACCTAGATCATAGGAGTTAGGTGCCTAAATATTTTAAGAATCTGAGCCACAGTGACTAGATAGACCTTGGCAAGGTCTATCACACCGAGTCACACAACACAGGTATGATCTACACTTAAATGTGTGAAAAACCCACAGCCCTGACGAAAATAGCTATGCCAACCTAACCTCCTCTGTAGACACAGCTATGTCAATGGAAAAATGCTTACATTGGTGTAGGCTGCATCTATGCTACAGGGTTATGCTGGCATAACTATGCCGATGTAACTATGCCAGTATGGTCCCTGCAGTTTACATGTACCCTCTGGCTTGCAAGGCCATCAGAGAAAGCAAATTCCAAAGATGAGGACATACGTTAACATTAGCGCCACATTTAACTGTATTTCTTATTGTTAACATTAAAAAGGGGCTAGAAGACTTTAGCTTCAAACACCCAGTTGGTATGGATGTCTTCAGTGACATACATATTCGTGCTGCCGCTGCACTATAAAAAAAAAACCCTACATGCCGTATAAAATTCACTTAAGCACTGCTGGACAGAAGTCTGAACTCATCTTCTTGGGTTCTGATTTCTTTAGAAGTACTAAACCCTTAAAGGGGTCCATTAAAGAAAAAGTAAAAACCATGAGACTTATTGTAGTTCCTGCAAGGCTGCCTGAGGCCTGATCTATTCTGGAAATTTACATCACCATAGCTGTGAAAAATCCACACCACCGAGCAGCATAGTTAAGCCAACCTAACCCCCTGTGTAGACAGCACTACAGGTTGACAGAAGAATTCTTCCATTGACCTAGCTACTGCCTCTGGCAGAGATGGATTACCTACACCAAAGGGAGAACCGCTCCCATCTTTGTAGGTAGTGTCTACACTTAAATCACGACAGTGACACACCTGCAGTAGCAGTTTAAGTGTAGACATATTCATAGTCAGCATCTCCAGGAACAGCAGCTCCTCTATTTCCATAATATAATGGCTACTTCTAAAAGTGTCAGTTCTAAAAAGTGGGGATTGGCAACCTAGACTGGGAGGTTTGACTTAAAGTAAGATTCTACTCCAAAAATTGACACTAAAAAGGCGTCATGAGGGTCAATACTTACTGACTCCTAAATATTTCTCCATCTAAGGTGCTGAGTTTACACAAGTAAAAGAAGAGTTTTCTAAGTGCCAGTCTTCAAATGAAAACCTAGGTCTTGAGAGTTCAGCCAGGTACTTTTATTTGTGTGCTCTGCCACCATTAAAGGATCTGCAGTCCATGTTAGGCCCTCATGGACAACTGTGCATACCCACTAAGGGTATCTGAAGACAGTGACACCTATCAAACTTCCATTATCTTCACATGATTGCAATTGAGTAATCAATTCTATTCATGGTGAGTAAAATGGAATAGACTCCAGCTCACTTTTTTAAAAATAAACAACAAAAAAACTGTTGGGTCTGCAAGACTGAAAATCCATAGAAATGTATTTTTGTCACTAAAATAGGCAAATATGAGTCTCAATACACCCAATACATCTGCTTAGTGTGATTCAGCACAAAAACCACACATTAAATATATAAAAACCTAACCGATTGGAACTCATAAGAGGAGAGGCAATTCTTGATTTAGTCCTAAATGGAACACA
Organism: Emydura macquarii macquarii; assembly: GCF_026122565.2. Lineage (NCBI taxonomy): Eukaryota > Metazoa > Chordata > Testudines > Chelidae > Emydura > Emydura macquarii. Next base: position 11,214,466 of record NW_027130520.1, on the reverse strand, counting down.
GGATCTGGTTCAAGAGATTAAAATAGCTTGAACCGCTTGGTAATAGTGACCTTAACATAATAAAATTTAACATCACTGTGGGGTGGGGTGGATCACCAAAGCAGCCAACCATGGTAGCATTTAATTTCAGAAAGGTGAACTACACAAAAAAGAGGAAGTTAGTTAAACAGGAATTAAAATGTACAGTGCCAAAAGTGAAATCCCTGCAAGCTGCATGGAAACTTTTTAAAGACACCATAATAGAGGCTCAATTTAAATGTATACCCCAAATTGAAAAAACATAGTAAGAGGACCAAAAGAGTGCCACCATGGCTAAACAACAAAGTAAAAGAAGCAGTTAGAGGCAAAAAGGCAGCCTTTAAAAAGTGGAAGTTAAATCCTATTGAGGATAGAAAGGAGCATACACTCTGGCAATAAATGGAAAGGAGCATAAACTCTGGCAAATTAAGTGTAAAACTAGGAAGGCCAAAGAAGAATTTGAAGAACAACTAGCCAAATACTCAAAAAATAACAGAATTTTTTTTAAGTACATCTAAAGCAGGAAGCCAGCTAAACAACCAGTGGGGCCACTGGACGATCAAGATGCTAAAGGAGCACTCAAGGAAGATAAGATTCCATTGCAGAGAAACTAAATGAATTCTTTGCATAGGTCTGCATGGCTGAAGATGTGAGGGAAATTTCCAAATCTGAGCCATTCTTTTTTAGGTGACAAATCTAAGGAACTGTCCCAGATTGAGGTGTCATTAGAGGAAGTTTTGGAACAAATTGGTAAATTAAATGGTAATAAGTCACCAGGATCAGATGGTATTCTTCCAAGAGTTCTGAAGGAACTTAAATGTGAAATTGCAGACCTACTAACTGTGGGATTTAACCTGTCATTTAAATGTGCTTCTGTACCAGTTAACTGGAGGATAGCTAATGTGATACCAATTTTTTAAAAAGGCTCCAGAGGTGATTCCAGCAATTACAGGCTGGTAAGCCTAACTTCAGTACCAGGCAAATTGGTTGAAACTATAGAAAAGAACAGATTTATCAGACATACAGATGAACACAATTTGTTGGGGCAGAGTCTATGTGGTTTTTGTCAAGGGAAATCATGCCTCACCAATCTACTAGAATTCTTTGAGGGGTCAAGAAGCATGTGGATAAGCCTGATCCAATGGAAACAGTGTACCTAGATTTTCAGAAAGCCTTCCACAGTGTCCCTTGCCAGAGGCTCTTAAGCAAAGTAAACTGTCATGGGATAAGAGGGAATGTCCTCTTCTAGATCAGTAACTGGTTAAAAGATAGAAAATGAAGAGGAGAAATAAATAGTCAATTTTCAGAATGGAGACAGGTAAATAGTGGTGTCCCCCAGGGGTCTCACCTGGGACTAATACTGTTTAACATATTCATAAATGATCTGGAAAAAAGGGGTAAAGAATAAGATGGCCAAATTTGCAGATGATACAAAACTACTCAAGATAATTAAGTCAGAAGCAGACTGCAAAGAGTTAAAAAGGGATCTCACAAAACTGGTGACTGGGCAACAAAATGGCAGATGAAATTCAATGTTGATAAATGCAAAGTAATGCACATTGGAAAACATAATTCCAATAAAATCATGGGATCTAAATTGGCTGTTACTACTCAAAAAGGAGATCTTGGAGTCATTGTGAATAGTTCTCTGAAAACATCCACTCAATGTGCAGCGGCAGTCAAAAAAGCGTACAGAATGTTGGGAATCATTAGGAAAGGGATAGATAATAAGATAGAAAATATCATATTGCCTCTTTATAAATCCATGGTACGCCCACATCTTGAATACTGTGTGCAGATTTGGTGACCCTATCTCAAAAAAAAAAGATATATTGGAATTATAAAAGGTACAGAAAAGGGTAACAAAGATGACTAGAGATATGGAACTGTTTCTATATGAGGAGAGATTAATAGGAGTGGGACTGTTCAGCTTGGAAAAGAGATGACTAAGAGGGGGGGATATGGTAGAGGTCTATAAAATCATGACTGATATGGAGAAAGTAAGTAAGGAAGTGTTATTTACTCCTCATAACACAAAAACTAGAGGTCACCAAATGAAATTAATAGACAACAGGTTTAAAACAAACAAAAGGAAGTATTTCTTCACACAAAGCACAGTCAACCTGTGAAACCCAGAGGATGTTGTGAAAGCCAAGGCTATAACAGGGTTCAAAAAAGAGCTACACAAATTCATGGAGGATGGCAGGATTATTATTAGACTATTTGCCAGGCTGGGTAGAGATGCAAAACCATGCTTGCCAGAAGCTAGGACTGGGTGACAGGGGATGGATCACTTGATGATTACCTGTTCTGTTCATTCCCTCTGAAGCACCTGGCATTGGCCACTGTTGGAAGACAGGATACTGGGCTAGACCACTGGTCTGACCCACTATATCCATTCTTATGTTCTTAATTCAATAACCTAAATTTCCTAGCAGAGACATCTCAGCCAAGACCTGACTGGACTGGCCCAGAGAATAAAAGATTCAGAATTGCTAAAAATGTGCTAATCCGGTTAGCCTGTCTCCTCCTAACTCCACAACCTTCTCCAATGTTTTCCCTCAGGGAATCAAAAGGCATTTTCACTTGATTACACCTCCCCCTCTTTATTAGTTACACTGCAAGAAGGCAGCAGTCTTTCCCTAAATGTGGAGTAGACACATGCAAAGGGCTAACCAGGGGAGAGGCAGTTGGTGTGGACAGATGTCACAATTGTTTTACAGAGTCCCAGTTTTCATTTTTTAAGAAGCCAGTCTCTAGCTCTGATGGTTGGGGGTGGGAGAATCCATTCAAAACATGGAGTGTGAGTGATGAAGTGATATCTTCCTGACTGCAGACAGCCTGAAATAACAGCTCTGAGCTGTGAACTATCCCATTCATTTCAACGAGTCCTTATTCAGATGTCAGTGATGATACTCCAAATGTTAATAATGTCAGCTACTTCACTGCTTAAAGGACTAGCCAGGGGCACAGGAAATTAGGAGGGGTAGATATCTAACAGCCTATGGTGGGACAGCAAGAGAAGGCGCAATTCATTTTATTTTCCTGAAGGGAACTCGACTTCCAAAATTTTGGAAACTATAATGTGACTAAGATGACCAGTCACAGAGAAGTAATAACAAACAGTGAATACATGCAGTGAAGACAGTTCAGAAATAACCAATAGGCTGAAATCTGTTTGCATGAAGTGTTTGTCTAACAATTATCAATTGCAAACATATTTGTAAAAAATTAAAATTTCTTCATGAGCAATTCACAAATAAAAAAGCACAAAACACAGCAAATCTGCTTACAACAAGCCAGTTCTATCTGCCACAAATAATTCTTTCCCTCCTTGATGTTTAACCCTCCATATATTTGAGGAGAATCATTTCCCTCTCTAGTCATTTCTTAGCTAAAATATACATAGTTTGCCCTTAACTCTTCCTCCAAAAGTGTTTGATCCAAAGCCCATTGAAACCAATGGGAGAAGTTGGGTCAGCCCATAGATACCCCAATTTCAGTATTACACACAGTGTCACAGATGAAGAAATGTCATTCAGAATCAATCCCTTAAATATATATCTTCAGCATTAATATTTAAGTAATACATGCTGAGAAACAAGTTCTCCAAAGCCCCTTTGCATTTCATATTAAGATTACTCAGGAATTTGGTTAAGCATATTAGTCACAGTTCAGACATCTTCAAATGATAACTGACCATTATGAAACATAAAACCTCTCAATTAAATTATGAACATAGTCTTTCAAAATGAACAGCCAAAAAGAGTTTAAAGATTAATATACATTTTCCATTGGGATTCTCTGGCAGAAAGATTTTAACACTATGTTTCTAAGCATTCCAAGCAAATACCAAAACAAGTATCTTCATTGTGTTATTTGCAGAAGTGCTCTTTATCAATAGAAAGTTGGGGTTTTTTTTATCTCTTGCAAAGTTATTGATGTCATAGTTTCTCCTTATTAGGATTTTAGGATTGGTAATATACTAAAATGCCATCCAAATGGCTAAAGTGCCTAGATTTCTTCCCCTCCATGATCAGTGTGGCAGTATTTAACTGTCTCCTTTATCATTATATTAAAAAAAAGTCAGGCCTTGCTATTATTGAGAGACATATGAAGAAGGGAGTTCTATATATCCTATGGGCTGGAGAGAAGAGTCCGATATTCACGTGAGTGGCTAGAATTCCTTCTCAGCTTCTTGGGCCAACTTTAAAATTTTTTTAAATTTTTACTTTTAGCCCAAGGAGGCTTCTTCATGTTTTCCTAACCACCTACCAATTTTTGTTTGAACAGCAATATTACTAATGGTAAAGATAAAAAGATTCTAGGATGGGAGCAGGGAGGACTGAGTAGTCTCATTGAATGCCCCTTTTTACTTATGTTCCAATAAAAAAGAATTTATTGAGAAACTGTTTCTGAATCTTTATGCCTACAGTAGATCAATGGAGAGATCCTACACACAGAAAACTATACATCTGTTCATAAGTGGTAAAGGGGATCCAAGATATTTTGCCTACTTCCTTGTTCTCATTTAAAAGATGCCTCTGACTCTTTCATTTTGCAACACCTTAGTTTCACCCATGAGATAAAAGATTATCCAAATCCAAGGACTAATTGTGGACACAGTAAAGTCAATGGTTTTTGCCTATGACTTTAATTCAAGCATGACAGGGCCCCAGATTTCTTTTGAATATTGAAAGCCTGACCCTGCAACCCTTACTACATACAAGTAATCCTTGACAAGGATATTGTTATTCTGTCAAGCAGTCAGTCAATGTAACTTCCATAAGACTACCCAAATAAAGAGTGATCATATGAGTAAGGTTGTGCATGGCTGAATTCTAAATGATAGAGGCTGGATTAACCGTACTTATCAAAAGCACACTAATGAGCTGGCCAGTTCTTGGGAGTCTCCATTATGTTTTGATAGGGGTGGCTAACATGGAAATACTTACCCTTTCAACTTCCAGTACATTATATGCACACAACAGTATTTCATGGTTGCAGACATTAACTAGAAAAGACCAAGATATAAGCAAGAAAATTACCTCTGTTTTTATTAATGTTTGACAAAACCCAAATTGCAACACTGGAGAAAAGCTATTTCAATTTGAAATCAGATTCCAGTTTAAACTTTTTTTTTTAAGCATTATTAGTGTCAAAGAAAAATCCTGGGTTTTAAGATTAACTGCACCCCTTGACACTGACAATCAAATCATATGGTTTTTGCATCAGTTGAAGATTTAAAATAAATTTTGTATGTGATTGTACAGCTTGTTAATTCAAATCAGGACATCCAAATTATTCTTACATTTTGATCCATTAGGCTATCTACCAACATTAAAAATAAAATTGTTCTCTGCAAAGGATCCCAAAAATTGGCAACTTTATTAACTCTAGTCTAAGCATATAGAGCTTCTGAATTTAATGCAATCAGAATTAAGAGTGGTGGTAAAAAGGCTCAGGTTATCTTCCATCCAATTTTATTATACTTGATTTATGGCAAGTCTGAAAAGTCCTTATGAATAACCTCATGCCTGAGTACTTTACCACAAGGACTTGATCAGTCAAGAAGGATATTAGGCAACTTTTTTATTACCAGCTAAAACTAATGCTATAAACTCAGGAATTAAACAACATGTCTGGACATTTCAGTTTTCAAGACACATTGCCAGAGCTCATTTTTAAATGCTTTGCGTTGGATAAGAATTTAGACTTACAAATAGTTTTTTCATACAGTAGTGCTCAAGCTGAAGGATTTTGCATAAGTTGCACCATCTACCAGAGACAGATTTCAAGAATGCCCCCAATTTAGCCTAAAACTATAGTTGGTTTTGTGTCATTCATATTAAAGGAATAACGTTATCACTCGAACAATGGCAGAGAGGGTGTATGGAATATGGATCCTATTCCCAAATGCAAAACTTCCATTTACATGACTGGGAGGCCAACTTGAACAACAATCTAAAATTGTTTTTCTTACTCGCCACAAAGAAAAACACATATAGCTACAAAAAAAGTATTCCTTTATTGCATATATATCAGTCCATGGAAAAGTGCATCCTTGCTGAGTTCTTTGATAAGCACGGTGTAGTCAGTATAAACACTTGGGTTTAGCTTTTAGTTTACTTGTAGAGTTGACAGTTTGTCAATTTGTCCCTACTTAAATCGTGGAGCCTCTGCAGCCTGTATGAGTACTGCTCCAAATCTCAAAATCAAGAAGTTCTTCCCCCAAGGGAAACTGTCAGTAAGCCACTCTCAGCAGACAACAAAGAGAGTAATCTATCGACTTCCTCAGCATCCATGTTCTGGCTCTGAGCCTCTGTCTGGAGGCCATTGAGCAGTTGGATATTTTTGAAAAACCATTTAATGTTGGACATCGGCTGTTACTTTGTTTTATAGATGGCACTGCAATTACACATAGTTCTTTGCAGATGTAGGCAGGGTCTGAATGAGCTTTCCCTTGACATCTAGTGATAAACTGGGAGAAAAGACTTCAGGAGAAGACCAGATGTGCATAGACACGCCTACTGTGCCTAGGTGCCTAGGTGCTTTGCCAAGTGATCAATTTTGGCTGGTTTTCTATTACAATTCACTTTAGAAATGAGCCAGTGTGCCATGTATTTACTGGATTGTATTTACTGAGATACAATCTATCTTAAAATTCTCAATCACTGAGGGACAATCTACACATGCTATATTTGCTTTCCACTGTGCAACTCAGCAGCTTCTGCCACTAGGAATTCTAGGATGGGGAGAGGAGCGCGGAGTAGCCTGTGTGCTGGCTCAATGTCCCATGGTGCATTGCACTTCTGTGCCGTTGTTCATGGCATTGCTGACAGCAACCTGCACCATTTTTTCAACGGCTCCCCACCATTTACTGCATGCCTGCCATCTCTAGCTGAAAAGATGGATCCTGCACTACTCTCCACTGTTGCTTTCAGCGTTCTGAATGCATCGTGGCTAGTCGTGCAGTACATCATGAGCTCCGAATCGGAACAGGACTCCGAGGAGCCTGATCTGCTGAATAACATGCAGACAAACAAAAGCGCATTACTGTTTTCATTCACAGAGCATCTGCACGTGGTGAACCGCCGCTTCTGGGCATGGGAGCCAAGCAATGAGTGGTGGGATCACAGCATTATGCAGGGCTGTGATGACAAGCAGTGGCTACATGACTTTTGAATGCTCAAAGCCATCTTCATGGAACTCTGTGCAGAGCTGGCCCCTGCCCTGCGGCGCAAGGACACCAGAATGAGAACTGCCCTCTCGGTGGAGAAGCGCATGGCAATTGCTGTGTGGAAGCTGGCAACTCCAGACTGCTACCAGTCAGTCGCTAATCAGTTTGGAGTGGGAAAGTCCACTGGTGGAGCTGTAACAACAAGAGTCCTGTAGCACTTTAAAGACTAACAAATTTAATTTTTGCAGGCATAAGCTTTCGTGGGCTGTAACCCCCTTCGTCAGATGTAAGGAATAGAAATCACATAGGAGGTTTATATATACATATACAAGGGTAAGTAACAACAATGGGGAAGGTAGATAAAAGCAAAGTCCATTCAGTTAGAGTAGTTGAGGACTATTCACAACCATAGATTAGGAGGTGAGAATGTCTGAACAGTGACAATTACTTCTTGTAATGAGATAACCATTGACAATGGAATTGAGGTGTGTTATCGCAAGTGTGCAGGGCCATTAACGCATTCTGCTGCAAAGGACTGTGACTCTGAGCAATGTGCATGAAATAGTGGATGGATTCGCAGCAATGGGATTCCATAATTGTGGTGGGGCAATACATGTCATGCGCATACCCCAGGTTTGGCCCTGGACCATCCTGCAATGAAGTACATCAATAGGAAGGGGTACTTCTCTATGGTACTTCAAGCACTTGTGGATCACTGTGGGCATTTCACTGACATCAACGAGGGTTGGCCAGGAAAGGTGCATGGTGCTCATATCTTCAGAAAGACTGGCCTGTACTACAAGCAGGGACCTTTTTTCCAGATGAAGAGATTCCAATAGGGGATGTTGAGATGCCCGTAGTGATCGTGGGAGACCCAGCCTGCCCACTAAAGCCATGGCTCATGAAGCCTTACACAGGCAACTTGGACAGCAGCAAGGAGCACTTCAATAACAGGCTGAGCAGGTGCCGAATGACTGTTGAATGTGCATTTGGCACGTGAAAGGCATGCTGGAGATGCCTTTATGGCAGGCTGGACTTAAATGAGGACAATATTCCTGTGGTTATAGCCGCCTGCTGTGTGATCCATAATTTATGTGAAGCTAAGGGCAAAACGTTTGCCCCTGGGTGGAGGCAGATCGCCTTGCTTCTGAATATGAGCAGCCAAATGACAGGGGCATTAGTGGGGCACAATGGGGGGCCATACACATAAGGGAGGCATTGAGGGCCCATTTTGACAATAAGAACCCATCAGATGTTTTTGGAAACTGCGCTGTGACAGTCTATGACTGCTATACAGGTATACATGTGTGTCGGTGGTAGGTGTACATATCATGTCCAACATAAATTGAGAGTGATTCTTGTTTTGAGAACTTACTTTTATGATTAAATACAAAACAGCACACAACACAAACAAATCGTAGAGGGGAGAAAGTAGTGGGGGACCAGTGCCAACTATGACAGCTGTGTGTAAGTCCGGCTGTCATTCTTATAGCTGTCTGAGGGGGTGGAATGAAGGCGGTTGCGAGATGGTCCATGACTTTGGTAGGAATGTGTAGGGGGAGTTGGTGGAGTGCGGGGAAAGAAATTCTGTTGTGGCTGAAGGGGGGCTGAGCTTGCATGAACTTTCTGCAATGACACTATTGTATTTAGAAGCTGTCTGCTCCTCCATGGCCTTGATCATGCACTCATGGCCAGCTAAAATTCTCTCCTGGTTTTCCTTCTATTCCTGTCTGTCCATCTTCTGAGATTCTGATATTGATTGTCTCCATGCCCTTTGCTCTCTTTTGGACACCTCAGAGGACAGGAGGAGTTCCTGAAACATTCTCCTTCTTGCTTCTCCGGGATCGCTTTCTTATCAGTCATAGGAGGTCTGCCGGCATAGGGGCCTTGGCTGAGAAGGTCACATCTGTGTAAGAACAAGAAACAATGAACAAAACCATTATTGTGAGTGCTGCTTTGGTCCCCGCTCAAGGGATTGCCAATTGGTGTGGGAAAGTGGCCTACAATGGGGGCAGAAACACAGCTGCTCTGCCCAGGAACCTGAGGCAGAGAATCAGGGAGTACCTCCAAGAAAGTTTCCTAGGGGTCACGAGGGAGGATACCCATGAAATCTCAGCGTGCATTAACATGCTTCTCAGCCATACTGCCTAGATGCACAAGGGAACAGGAAAGCACATGGAAACACAGCTACTCCTGTGCATTTCTATCCCTTTATGTTTTAGCCAAGCTAAGTACCCTCATGCCTCCAGTATACAAGCAGCATCAGTTTCCAAATACTTACCAGAGCTCCCCGCTTCTGCATCCTGAGCACCTGAGCTGAAGGGCTGGGGCTGGCTGTAGCTTTCTGGGGTCAAGAACAGCTCCTGACTCCCAACCTCAGCAGCTGGACTGTTGCCCAGCTCCAGGTCATCCTCCAGCTCCACTTCCTCATTGATGACCTCTTCGACAGGGTTCAGCTCAACATCTGGTGGCCCCAGGGCTGCGGAGGTGTCTATGGGCTTCTTGGGGGTGGACATGGGGTCATCGTTGAGGATGGATTCCAGCTCTTTGTAGAAGCAGCAGCTCGTTGGCTCCATACCAGAGCGACAGTGTGCCTCCCTGGCCTTGTGGTAGCTCTGCCGCTGATCCTTGATTTTAGCTTGGCACTGCAGCATGTCCCGCGCAGAGCCCTTCTCCGCCAGGCCATGAGAAATCTGGCTCTAAGTATCAAAGTTCCTTCAGCTAGAGCGGAGCTTGGACTGCACGGCAGACTCTCCCAAAATGCTGATCAGGTCCAGCAGCTCCGGTGTACTCCAAGTGGGAGAGCGTTTGCTGAGTGGAGCCGCCATGGTCATCTGGGAAGATTAGATGCAAGCTCTCTACACCGACCAAGCAGGAAGTGGAATAAAAATTTCAAACCTACCACAACTGTAAAGAGGAAGGGCAGGTGGCTGCAGAGCAGTGGAGTTCAAACAGATGTCCAGAGTGGTCAGAATTAGCATTGTGGAACATTTCCAGAAGCCATTTACTGAACCAAAAACATACAGCAGTGTCTACGCTGAAGATTTGTCACTAAAACTATGTCACAAAAAGCTCTACGCCTCTCATCCGGGTGGTTTTATTTTGTCAACAAAAGATTCATTGCAGTGTACACACCAGGATTGTTTTGTCGACAAAAGGTGACTTTTGTGGACAAAACTCTGTAGTGTAGAGCAAGACTTAGAGGCACCTGGGGTGGTGTTTAGTTTTCCCAGATTACTGGTTGCGGACTTGATCAGGTTCTGTTCTGTATTGTTAAGTGGAACCCCTATATTTTGAGCCCATCCCGTGTTGCTGCCAACACCATCTAGCAGAAGGATTACACATAGGATTATGAAGCCTCTCAATTATTGCTGGAAACTGACTATGAGCTATAGCACTAAAAAAAGGTCTCCCAGGATCTCCAGGCTTCTCCAGGTTTATTTTTCAAAATTACCAGACCTTAATAAGGAACTTAATGTTCCTCGCATTAAAGTCAATTGGAGATTTGCCACTGGTTTTAATAAGGGCAAGACTAGGCGTAAATTACTAACTGAAGGTTTTTTTTTCTTTAGCAGATGAATTATTTCATACCAGCACTCTCTCAAGTGTGTTTTATCTGGCTAAATTACGCTGTCTAGATTGCAGTTAAATATTTGTTTTCAATTGGATGAGGCCAAAATCATTTTCAATGGCAATTCTTCTTAAATTAAGAGAACACAAAATCTTCTAAGGATGGCTGTGTTAAAACCCTGGTTCTTAACCATGATTTAAAATACATTTTCTGATTATTAATCATGACTACAATACTGTATATTTGTAAAGTTTATTTGATTGCTGTGTTGTGACAGAGATTTTGTCCTCAGGATAAAATATCTTTCACCCAAGAAATATGTTTGCAGCATACCATTAACAATTTTCTTATTTATGACAGATTATTTCCTGCATTTGTTTAAATTACTTCGTATATGCTACACTTCATATGGATGATTTATATTAAAACCTATCTTTCATGCACCACAACTTTGAGCATTACATGCTTTATCATGTGTTGTCTGTAGTGTTGTGTTGGTCCCACCTCCAGGATATGAGATCGACAAGGTGGGTGAGGTAGGTAATATCTATTAATGGACCAACTTCTGTTAGTGAAAGAGACAAGCTTTCAAGCTGCACAGAGCTCTTTTTTCAGATGTTGAAAAAGTAAGCAGAGTGTCACAACTAAATACAAGGTGAGACAGATAGTTATGCATAAGGGGTTAATATATTGAAAGAGAAGTGAAGTGGGCAATTGACACCTTTGCAGTCACAGTACAAAAGAGGATTAGTAGGTTACAAATTGTCTCTTTATGGCGTATTACAACTATTTGTAACCACCCCACACTGGAATCCATGCAGGGTACCATTAAACAAATTACAACCCATATTTGATGGGAGCCAAATGAGTTGAAAAAAATCTTGCAGATAATGCCAGGTTCTTAAGACTAAATCTTCAGAAGTTCTTTTTGTTGTGCTGTATACATGAAATATATAAATCTGTATAGGTTTATACTGTATAGAAATCAGTGAAATGTAGAATTACCAGTTAGCAACTAGCTGCTATGAACTGCTGAAGTCAACAGAAGGATTCTTATCAATTTACTGTATTGCATATTGGGCCAATCCCAGTGAATGTTTATCTGAACATTTGATGGGAAACAAATCAAAACACCTTCATGCAAGTGAAGTTGTGGTGAATGTGGGAGGGAGTGACCAGCTTTGGAAAAGTTGTGTCCTTAATCAGTAATAATGGAGGATGGTGAAGATATTCTGGCTGGCTGACTTTGAAGACTCTCACTGAACTTCAATGGGAATTGTGCACCTAAATCCCTTAGGCATTGTTGAAAATCCCAGCTTCTAGCAGTCATGTCCCATCTCACTGGGCAACCTGTGATCTAGATGTAAAATTCATTTCTTCCAGGAAAATAATCCTCTGAATTTTAAACATGCACATATCTCTTTTACAGCAGAACATTCCACCTATAAAATTCAATGCAGCTGAGTTGCCAAGGGAGAAGTATTCTTTTGTAGAGTTATCAAATAAGGCCACAAAACATTTCATACTGAATCATTTATAATAGAAAAGGCTGTTTTTGTCAAAAAATGGATAGAACAGAATGGCTTTTACTCTTTCAACCATTAGGCATTATACTATTATGATATTATGGCCTATTATGATAATACTGGTTCATTTTATAGATGGTCACTGGTGATAAAATGGTAAAATTCTATACATTTTCACTAGATTTACAACAGTTCATTACCCTGCTTCAGTTCTGGAAACCATTTGGGGACAATTCATTGGCTCAGCATTGCTCATTATTTGAAGACAGGTTCAGGCTCATTACTGCTACCTCATCTGATCAGACGGCCATCTTGACTTTCCTTTCCAGTTCTCCTCATTTCTGAGACACTATAGGATTTTACGACTACTGAAAATACTGTAGTGATATAATCTTAGTTAAAAGTGCTGATCTGCAATTCAGTTTTATTATAGTATATAAAGTGCTTGAGCATCTTATCTAGTAGCCTGATTTTCAGGAGGATTTGAGTACCTGCAGCTCTGATTGCGTCATCTGGCATTCTTGATGCTCAGCAGCTCTGAAAATCAGGTCATACACAGTTTGGGCACTCTGAATGTCTGAACAGTCAATCCCTCAGGATCCTTTTCACTTCCCTCAATCTCATTTTACACTTCTACAAATCCTCCAATTTTGCTGATATTCCACTGGGTATTCCAGGTCTAATAGAGTGTCTTCTGGGGTCTAGCTGCTATTCTGTTTTAGTCATTTGCACTTCAGGAGTAAAATCTGGAAGTAAATGGAAGTTCTACTGTTAACTTCAAAGGGGTCAGGATTTCACGTCACGTCTTCTTTCAGACAAAAGACATCCATAATGCATCTCCCTGACGCTAGAAACAATTAAATTGTATGACAGCACCTGGTGCAGCATTATTTGCCAAACTTTCCAACTTCAAGGAAGATTACAACAAAGGTATGAGGTCAGCCAGAGAAAGAGGGGATGTTTATCCAAAACTTAAAAAAAAAAAAAAGAGGCTGAGATTCAGGCCACTAGAGATAGTTTTCAAATTAGTTCATATCTCTAATAGATTCTCAGATCCACCCAGGCTAGCAACAGGGAGAAGTTGAAGTGGAAAATAATGCCCCAATTTTTTCCTCAACTTTTTTCTTTTTTTTCCCAACCACCGGTAATGATACAGCCGCCTTCCACTCCAGGATCCGAGTACTGGTATTGTGAATTCAACAGAAGCATCAAGAGTTACCATCCTTAAAATGCAGTTTACTCAGAGAATCATAGTTATATTATTTATTTCACAGTAAAGGAAACTGAGTAGAAAAAAGTTTATTATACTGAAAACACATCACTCTAGATTAGTTATAAAAGAGTTTGGGTCCTTTTATTTCTTTTAACGCCAACAAAATATAGCTACAAAGGAAAATATAAAACAGCACTTAATAGAACCAACAACTTCATTTTTGGGATTTCATCTAGACTTATTTATGTCAGGAATAGGCGTGAATGAGTCCTGAAGAGTCTGAATCACATGTACCAAATCACATGTACCAAACATGAATCACATGTACCAAACTTTACAGGGTACTTTCTCAGGGTTTGGCTGTGGGCCAATACTTGAATAGAGAAACAAATGCCAATGCAGTTTTATTTTCCACGGTACATCTGCTGGAGTTTTGTCTGGTCTAGTTTTGAATATTTCAAGTAATGGAGCTTCCAACCAGACCCTTTGGAGAGTATTTCACAGCCTAATACATCTTACTAGCAGGAAGATCTTCATTATAGTCAGTAACATTTCCTTTTAATAACATCGAGTCATTTCTGGTTATTCCCTTTATACCAGGCTATAAGTATAAAGAGAATGTTCAAAAGTTACAAACAAGCGTTAGGTACCTAACAACCATTTGTTCTTTAAAAAAAAGAAAAAAATCTGCAATTCCTCTTCCTTCTTAGTAGATCTGGTTACATTCCACCCCCTTGCTGGCCCCCTGCTCCTCCTCCCCCCCACCAAAAAAAATGTTTTCTTGTCTTAAAAAATGATCAGATTCTGTGTGTGTATGTAAAACTGGAATAAAAAAAATGGGGGAAGTTACTTACCTTGTTGTAACTGGAGTTTTTTGAGATGTATAGTCCCTATGTATATTCCACTGTGTACACATATGTGCTCCATGCATCAGATACCAGACAATTCTTGCAAGCAGTCTCCACTGGCTCATGCCTGTGCCCCTCTGGGGCTAAGAACCAGTTCCTTCTCTACCATGAATCTAGTCATGATCCGAAGTGGAGGGGAAGGAGGGTGGGTAGTGGAATACAGATAGGGAACACATCTTGAAGAACTCCCGTTACAATAAGGCACAGTTCCTCAATCTGTGCGACTAGGGGGAGCATGGAGAAAAGTTTGGTGGGGCAAGGCCGGGGCTGTGCCAGCCCCCATGGGGGATAGGGAGAGAGCAATACCCAACCCCACCCTGCACCAAGCTCTGCTCTGGGCCCACCCCCAAGCCCTGCCCTGGCTCCCAGTGATGGCCGAGGAGCCCTGCTGCAGCACACAGCCCGGCCCCTGGCTGCTGCAGTCCTACTCCCAGCCTCAGCCCTTGGCCCTGACTTCAGCCCCCTGCCCATGGCCAGGCTCCCAGCAGCAGCCCCCGGCCCCAACCGCAGCCCCATTCCCAGCCCCAGCTAAGGGTTGGGGGGGCACAGACAGGGGAAATGGGGGGCAAGGAAATGGGGCAATAAGTTTGAGCACCACTGCAATAAGCTAACTAACTTCCCTTCCTTCTTCAGGTGCTGGTCGCTATGTGTATTCCACTGTGGGTGACTAGCAAGCAATACACAGAGAGAAGGAGGGTGCAAGGATGAAAGTGGTATAGCTGCTTATAGAACCACTGCCCCAAAGGATGCATCAGCAGTAGAGCCCTGGACCAAGGCTTGATATCTTGCAAACTTGTGGATGGAACCCTATGTAGTTACCCTGAAAATAATCAAGAAAACATACTTCTTGAAGTGATGCTACCAAGGTCGTTTGTACTTGTAGAGTGAGCCTTTACCTCATGTGGGGCAGGAAGATGCTTCAACTGATAACATAGGATACAGCTGGAGATCTACTTAGAGATCCTCTGAGAAGAAACAGCTCATCCTCATACTCAGTCTGCTACAGTAACAGACAGTCTAGCTGACTTCCTGATCTGTTTAGTTGTCTGCAGGTAGAATGCCAATGTTCGTCAGACATCAGAGTGAAGTTCCCTTTCCTTACCAGAGGAATGGGGCTTTGGGAAAAACACAGTTAAGTAAATTGACTGGTTTATATGAAATTCCAAAACTATTTTAGGAATGAATTTTCAGTGTAGTCACAGTGAGACTTTATCCTTATGGAATATTGTGTATTGTGGCTCTGCCAATAGGGCCACAGGTTCATCTACCCTTCTGGCTGAGGTAATGACAATGAGGAAGGTGATGTTCACCAAAAGATGAGACATGGAACATGTAGCTGGCTGTTAAGAAGGGTGGCTTAGGCGAGTGACAAAAAAACCCACTGAATTAAGTTTCCAGTGAAGTGTTGGTTTCTTTACTGGCGGAAAGTGTTTCAGGATCAGGACCTTCAAGAATGTGGCTACTACTAGGTGAGTAAAGACTGAGTAACAGTTCGTTGGGAAGTGACACATGCCAGCTACCACCAGGTGAACCCATAGTGAGCTAGGGGAAAGGCCTATCATCGTGAGAGTAAGAAGATAGTCTAAAATAGCAGGAATAGCCACTGTTTCTAGAGATATATGGTTTTGCTGGGCCCAGAAAGAGAAATTTTCCACTAGGTTAGGTAATATTTCTGATAGAGTCCTTTCTGCTACTAAGACTGATTTGCACAGTTTCAGAGCAGGAACGTTCTTGGCTCAACTCCCATCCAAATACCAAGCTGTGAGATAAACATCATGGTTGGGATGCCTGACCATGCCATTTTTCCAGGACAAGAGATTCGGAAAGATCGGAATGCTGATAGATGAGCAGGATGACATTTGTAGGAGGCTTGGAAACCAGAACTGTCTGGGCCATCTGTGGACAATGAAGATGGTCTGTGCCCTGTCTAGTTGAATCTTTAGGAAACCCGAGGTAGTAGCAGGTAAGGGAAAGCATAACTGAAGTGTTCTGTCTAAGGTAAGAAGAGAGCATGTCCTCTGGAGTATTGAACTTTAGCTCCTCTGGAGCAGTATATGCTGCACAGGCAAACATGTTCCAAGTGGTAGCTCCCCACTGAGGCTGAGGCTGTCTGCCAATGAGTGCCTGGGAGGCACAGTGCCAATAGAATGATGTTGTTCTGTATATACCAGTTCCATAAATTGACCACTTCTATACCTCGGGGACAGAACATGCACCACCCTGCTCATTCATATAGAAAATAGTAATTATGTTGTCCAATAAAAACAGGACATGCTTGGATTGTATGAATGGTAGGAATGTTTTACAAGCTGTCAGTTCCAAAAGATTTATATGCATTCGGGCTTCACAAGAGGTCCAAGTGCCTTCTGTTCTGTGTTGGGCCACGGGTGTTCTCCAGCCTGTAGGGAGCCAGAGAGGCCCTCACCTCAGAGAGAAATACCACTGTGGTATTTGTGTGTGCTTGAAGGTGGAGTCTGGCGAATGGCATCATGTAAGTACACGATGCCATATGGCCCAGGAGAGCAAGGCATACCCAAACTGATGTTCAAGGGCTGCATGT
The DNA here is from genome assembly GCF_026122565.2 of Emydura macquarii macquarii. Lineage (NCBI taxonomy): Eukaryota > Metazoa > Chordata > Testudines > Chelidae > Emydura > Emydura macquarii. The sequence goes on along the minus strand of NW_027130520.1, from coordinate 11,197,490 downwards.
AACTAAATGTATCAGTGTGCCCATGGCCCAAAATTTGTCGATGGGAAGGTGGGCCATCACCCTGATTGAATCCAAAGTCACTCCTACAAATTCTATGGCTTACATTGGAGTCAGGGTAGACTTCTACAGGTTTACACAGATTCCCAAGGATGCTATTAGGTGGAGCAGTGACAAGGTTGACATTAAGATTTCCAGATGAGACCTTCCGGTAAGAAGCCAGTTGTCCAAATACGGGAAAATGGGGAACTGCCTCATCTGAACTAAGCTACTAAACTAAACTGAGAACACTTTTTGTGAAGACTCTAGGTAATCCGAATGTGAGCACTCTGAATTGGTGGGGTGGGGGGAATAGTCTGTGAAACAGACCATGTAAAAGTATGCATCTTTGTGTTGCCATGGCTGAAGTGGAAGGTGCAGAACATCCTGGCCTCTGCAATTTCTGCCATTTGTGAGATGGCCTGTAGGAATGCTGGTGAGGGAAGAGTTGTGGTAAGGCCCTTGATTTGTAGGGCTTTTTATGATATTTTCTCTTGTAGCACAAGTTATATAGATCAAGGAAACAGAGGGTTGCCATAGAGCCCTTCAGTGAGTACAAAGATTTACTCGGCTTCTCGTTGAAAGGATTAGTCTCATTTAAAATGTAAGTCCTCAACAGTGTTTGAACCTCCCTGGAAAACCCCAAAGAGTATAGCTATGAATCCCATTGCATCACAATGGCAGTTGTGTTGGATCTTGATGCTATATTGGCTGAATCAACTGCAGCTTGCAAACCTGCCTCTCACAACTCCAGAGTCAGACATGGTACTAGAGGGGATGCTCCTTGCTGATTCTGGCCTGTGTGGTGGGGAGGGGAGCAGGAAGGGATGGGAGGCCTTGCTAGCTTGGTACTGACTGGGGCCTCACTTCATGCTCCATAAGGTGCTGTCAAATCTCAAGCACTTAGCTGCTGTGTTCTGCTGGGAAAAGATCACCAGATACTACATTTAGCAGAGATATGAGCTTCTCCAAGGTTGTAAAGGCAGTGCTGGTGGTCATCACTAACTGAAAAGGGGTTGGGGCAGTTTCTGAAACCTGGTATCCTGAGCATAATCCAAGTTGTGCACCAGGGTGAGGATTCTAACACTAACTGGAACCATCAAAACACTAACACTAACTCCTAAAAATTAGGAATATAGAATTATGAATATTTACAGGAAGGAGAGAAAGGATCCGCTCTGGACACTGGAGGATTCCAACTTGGACCATGTGGCAGTAAGAAGGAACCGGGGAGGTGCTCAGTCTGTCCTATCCCTTTGTGGTTTTTTGGTAAGTGGGTTTTTCTTCCCTCTCCCTTTTTAAAATTATTCACTTTTTTCCAATAGGACAAATGGGATCAAAGTGAGAGAAAGGGTGTGGAAAGAATCAAAACAGAATGTTTTAAAGAAAACTTATATTTCGTTTTGAAAATTTTCATTAAAAATTGACAGAATTGATTTTTTTTGATCAAATAAAATTTGATCAAATTCAACTTGCCTCTACTCCTTTGCAATTTTCCTGTGTAAATATTTTTAGCCACTTAGTTGTCACTTACCTAAAGTATTTAGCAGGTATGGTGTCTGGAAAGTGTCTTTAGTAGAATGGGGCAGTGGATTGGTTTTGTTGACTCCCACCACTAGTACCCCAAACCCATCCCAATTTCAGGTTGGTTTGTGGTTTTAGTTAAATCTTTCACCGTTCTACTTTAGAGATCATAGTAGTTCAAGTCAGAGATGCCAAAATCTTTTGGCTATGATAAATCACAGTGACCCTTGTCTTGTGGCCAAAGTTCTTTATTTAGTATAGTAAGCTATTTTTTGTTTATAAGAAGGGTCTTTATAATGGACTTGAATGGGGAGCCAAAGTCCAGTAGGTTTATACAAAGGATAGTCAGGTCCTCAAAAGCCTTGAACCAACACCATAGAAGTCAATTGGAATTTTGCTTCTGACTTCAGTGGGAGCAGGATGAAGCCCCTAAAGCAAGCAGGAACAAAAACTTGCATTGATCATATATAGACTTTGAGATGGCCAAGTAAAAGGTGTTATGTTTTCATTAGTCAGGTCTTTAAATGAAGAAAAGCAAAATGTGAACATTTGTAAATACTGAAAGCAGCTATCGCCCTCTTGGAAAGATGCTTGCATCCAAAAATATCTGATTTCTGGACTCTTCTAATTACTGTTGAACATGAATCTAATTTTGGCTGGTAAATTCATGTTAATTATTATTTAGTTTATTGAACAGATATTTGTAAACTTAATACACTTTCAACAATTTTGTCCAAATGACAGTAATTAATAAAAGAAATGTGCAAATGTGAATATCACTTAATAAACAGTTTAATAAATGTTTACAAACCAGCCAAAATCAGATTTGTCTTTAGGGCACTAACCAATGTTGGATCTTCACTGTTAAAACAAAATATTTTATAGTTCTTTGTTTTAGAGCCATATTCATAAAGGATGTGTATTCATTTACATGGAGGTTTCCTGGACTTTGAAATACAAAATAATAATCACACCCATCTTTACAGCTCAGTAAGTTCCTTCATCTGTATATGCTTTGTCTACAGACAAACCATAGAGATTCTTAAATCTAAAAGGAACCATTCCTCTGTAGTATGTTCACTGAAGAATGGCCCAGAGCAATGTGACGTATTTAAGTGAGGGAGGACAGGAGGGAAGTAGGCTTAAATTCCTCCCAAAACTCCGGTGACCTCACCTGAGAACACCCAGTCCTATACTTCAGTTGCAAAACCTTTCTCAATGAAAAGTTATTCTCTTATGGAGACTGTCTAGCTATCAAGCGAGCTGTTGACTTCTCGTGCTACCACATTCTTGGCTACCCTATTATCAACCATGCACTGTTTAAACAACTGCTATTAATGGAGGATGAACATGACTCACTGCACAGTCTTTTTGCATTTGGCCCTACCGTTCTATACAGATGTGTAGTCACATCACATACTGCATTAGTTGAAGGTGCTCAGATACTGTGGTGATTAATGTGGTATAAACATGTATATAGAATAGAATTTGCTTCCAGGTGCACTGCCAGCCAGTGAAGGACTATGCCAAGGTGGACTTTTTGCTTGGCTTCTGCACAGTGCCTTCATCCATGCTCCTATGAGGGATTTACAAGTACATTTCATCCCTGGGAAATCAAGAAAGGTTTAACTAGCTTCTCTACAGAAGACCACAGGCTAGCTGGACCCATTGTGAAGATCTGCAAGGGAGTAGGATGGGATTAGCTGTGGAGGGAATCAATGACCCTCTCCAAACTCCTTCAAAAGGGAGCAGAGTGATGGAGTTGGTGGTGTGGAAGTGAAGGCTGTTTCTGGGCTAGAAGCCCTGACATGGTGCGATCAACTTCAGTCCTGGAGCACCCGCCTCATAGTGAGGCCCAGCGTTTCAGCACTTCTGCTTCCTCTCATCCTAATATTAGTAAGTATCAATTTAAGGTAGTAAGAAAATCTCTTTGAATTTCAATATATTTGTCAGGTGCCAAACTTTTTCAAAAGAAAGGACCATGAATTAGCACAAAACTGAAAATGACTATTGTTTGCTTGGAAGGTACCCTAATATATCAAATCATAAAGTATTTCTGAAGTACAACTAAAGAACTAAAATTTAGCTTTGCTTCAATATATCACCCTGTCATTTGTGCTATATACCATATGATCCAAAAGAACATTGTTCAGAAAGAAGAAAAAGAAATCTTATACAGGCTATAACTTCTAATCTTTAATTCTGGCTACCTTTGACTGAACTGCACCCATTGCTTCATCCACCCTCCTTGAGGATGTCAGGGGATGGAGTTATCTGAAATTCTTTTGGCCATATGTAATTAGAGAAGGTATTACATTTGCCTTAGTAGCAGCCAGATATGCTTATTAACCCTCTTGCCTTTCCAAAGCAGATGGGTCTGGAAGTGATGTGTAGGTATTTTTACTTCATTTCTACAATGTACATAGTCCACATTTACAAAAGTAAACTTGATTTCCTGTAATTAATATTATGGACTTGGGCAATCATACATGGAGGGAGTATTCCTCCCATATTCTCATATTGGTCAGCTATGTGGCTAACAGCCCATATATTTTGTATCGTAATGACAAAATTATATTCCATATCTTAAAGTTTCTGGATTGTTTTCACTCTAAATTCACTATTAAAGCTATGAAAACAAGATCTGGATTTAAACATCATTCTTCCAAAGCCTTATGATCAATAGTCCCAGTGCTTTTTCTGCTGATTGTAAGAAGTTGTACTTGCTTCTATACCTCACCAATTTTTCTTTTAATGCCAATATATGCTCTCATTTGCAATGTAAGTTCTTTTCCTTGTTGTATTCTCTGTATATTAATTCTGTCTGAGTTAATATACTTATTTTATTAGCAACACGTTAATGTGGGTAATAGTTTTCTGTAACAATTTAGATTAACCTGGTTAGATCATACTTAAAATCTAGAACCATCTTGTCAATTAAAACTGACCTAATATGTCCACATTCTTTACAGTAAATGTAATATACTTATTCATCTGAATAAGTATAAATCCTAAGATTTGGCAGCCAAATACATGTAACAGTTCTTGTTATTGTTTAGACTTCCCACCCCAGAGACTTGTGCTTATGTCCTATTTAGTACTTAAGTGTGCATGAGTTCTGGATTTAGTTGGAGATGGAAAAGACTATCAACTGCTTCACTGAGCACTTATATGATGGCGTCATTATAGTCTCTAGCCATTTGTCAACACCTCAAATTCACCTTTTGATTTGGCAGAGTGTGCATCTAACTAGAGGGTCAATACAGGTCAGGATTGAGACACAGTGACAGAGTTACAGAGATTGCACAGCATCTGCCAGCATTATACCTTGCTTTAACCAGTTCTATATTTTTTTTGCTTTTAACAAGCACTAAATTCCAAGAACATTTGTATTGAATTGGGAAAAAATAAGTGCTTAACTTTTAAACATTTACTATAGACATTTCATTTTTGAGAGTGCGAGGTGAATCAAAGATTTCACAGAATAATCGCCAAATCCACAGCTGGTATTAATCATCAGATTTACGCCAGTTGTGGAGGAGCCACTGTATCAGAAATTAGATACTAACCTGAGTTTTTGGTGGAGCAATAACTAATGGGCAGCGAGGCTATAGTTATTGTGCTTAGTGAAAACATTTTCTCGCCCAGATTCTTGGTCCATGACTTGGCCCACATTTTTCTCCATATGGTCTGGCCTTTTCTCATATTAAGCCAGCTCTGTTGGTACTGTACATTATCTAAATTACCTCAGTCTCTCATACTTCTCTATAATTCTCAGAATTTGAGGAATGACGTCTTGGATCATTTGGTTAGGATGAAATGAAGTAGATGCTTAGGTCCTGAGGAGCTGGAAACTCATTTGTTGATGCTGGCTACACTTACTTTTTATTTTCCGTATATGTACTTTTCCCTTTCCAGTATACCATTACAAGCTGGAATACACCCTACAGTTGGGAAATTGACAATGCACAGAGTCTGTAATTCTAATGTCATTTTAGACTGTAACACTACCAAACACTATCTCTCTCCTAGCCATTTATTACAAACAATGCAGTGCACTGAATTATCTGTTGTGGAATATGCATACATGACAACTATGAACAGATTCCTCCCTTCATTTGGGGCCACATCCTGCCCTGTGGTGCTAGGGAGAGACTAAGGAGCTTCTTTCCATATCTGCAATGTGGCTAATGCAACAATAAGGCTGGATTTTGAAGAGCTGTAGGAAAGCACCCTGGCCTTGGTGTGTAAGCTGTTGGTTGCACCACACGTTTTCTGGGAGAAAACAAGAGGTTTCTTTTAACAGATCAGGGAAGTATACATGACAGCATGTTCGCCCCACATCTCCCTGAGATATTCTGCGCTATACCAGTGGAGTGGGGACTCGTGGACAAGATGTACAGTTTGGCACTGCTCTGGTCCATTATTCCATGTGCTAAAGGCAGGATTTTGAAGATAGATGGAGAATAACCATCATGCATCCTTTCCCTATAGTTGTGGTTTATAAATCACAGTACATGAGTGTTTTAAGAATTACTCAAATACAATTTCAATAGAGCTAATCAGAAAACCTCCTTTGTCAAGTCTCACATGATTTCTGGGTTTTGTCAAAATTTAGACTGAATGGAAGGATTCCTACCTTCACTAATGTTTTGATAAAAAAAAATTAACAGCTGTCCATGCACAGCTCAGTCAGTTAGTTTGACTGGCCAAACTACTTAAAACCTTTACATTTAAAAAAAAATAGTCTGTCTGGTACAACAGAGAATCCAGTGATCCTCTTGTCTACTGCTTGATGTATGAGCAGTTCCAAATAATTACTCACCTGCATTTCAATGTACTTACTCTCACTCAAACTCTCTGTGAAAGCTCTTTCTGATTTCAGAAAGAGACAAGTAGCAGAACTCTTTTAAAGGTACTAATAGAATGACAGACTTATTTAGAAATATCACCAGTTCCAGCAAGTATTCTTCATTTACTATATTGAGTGAACAATTCGTTTAAGCAATTAAAATCAGAGTCAAAATTAATGGGTCTTATTCTGCTTATTCGACTTTCATGCTGTTTTAACTCCATTAGCTTCAGTGGAGGTACTGTGAGTTTCTATCAATACAAGTAAGGTTACTTAATTAGTTTTTAAGATGGTTTTTTATGTTAATCTTTACCAGTTTGGCAGATCATAATGATAAAACTCCTTCTTCTAAAAGAGATTTAAGGGGGAAGCAGATATCAAGAGCAAACAGTATACTGCTTCAGTCTCCATCCTCAGCCACTATTTGCCATCAGCATAACCTTTTCCAATGAACAGTTTATCTCATCAGTAATGAATGAAGAGATCAGGTTCTTTCATCAATGCAAAGGGAGTGACACACAGATAGTTACTAGATAAAATATTGCCAGAGGATGAATAAAGGAAGAGGGATAAATGCGGTGATTAAGAACTGGACAGTGCCTATCACATTAGCATCCACTTTTTTGGTATGTTAGGTTCAGGAATTATTGTATGACAAGATTTCATTTTCTGTAATATTTTCATCACCTGAGAGAACAGATACAAGCAGAACAGAAAATACCTGATGTTGTTTATGACCAGTTATTGATGGTATAGTTTTGGCATGTATGGTAGTGAGAATCTAAACACCACTAGCCTCAGCCTGCTATCTCAGAGGCAGATGCTATGGAAGCCAAGTACCTAACTGCTGCCAATTGTATTCAGTTGTGAGGTGATGTTATGATACAGACAGATATCCCACAAAAACTAATATAAGACTATCAATCCCATGTCACTCTGAGATAGGACCGAAAACAGACTGGGATTAGCATCCATATCACTCAACCTCACAGTTACCTAATATCTGTAACCACCAGTGCATATAGTAATGGACCCAAATTCTTAGCAATTTTCTATATATGGAATATATATCCATAACATTTTCTACATGTAGAAGGAAATTTATTTTGTGAAATGTGATCTCTTATCTGAGATACTGTCTAAGGCAAAGGACAATATCCAAACCTTCCTGAAACGTGGACTAAGCCAGATTTGCTGTAAAAAAAAAGCCTAGTTATTTCAAAAGTAAAAGTGACAAACACAAAAAATTAACTTTTTAAATCTATCAGAAAACCAATATGTTGCTACATTTGATCATTAGCTTCAAACAAAACAGAAATTAACCAGTGGCAGATGGATTTTAAAAGGGGTGATCTAGATGTGTTGCAGGGAATTTGATCACTCAATTGAGGAACTTGCAAAAGTGAGAAGATATTGAAAAAATTGATCTTGCTTTAGGAACACAAGCTACCTGGACACATTGTCTTTAGCTTGCATTCAGTCACCTGAACCTTCAAGAGTAGGATGACCATACAGTGATTGTGAAAAATCGGGATGGGGTGGGAGGGTAATAGGTGCCTATATAAGAAAACCCCCGAATATTAGGATAAATATTGCCTGGACTAGACAAGCAGGTAAGAGAGCCTAGTTGCTAGTAAGGGGTTAGGAGTTAACTTAAATGGGAATGGAAGCAGTGAGGAGAATGCAAAGAAAGAAAATTCAGTCTAGTGGGATGAAAATATTCAGATTTTGGAAGAAAAGCCTCTTTAGCTGGGTCTCCTGGTGAACTTAGTTACAACTGGAAAAAAGAGGCAACTTGGCCAGATTGCCTATACAGATTTGAAAACCTTTTAAAGATAGAAACTCATTAGGAACTCAATAGACAATCTAAGTAATATTTGGAACACTCTTCACTGTGAAGAGCATATGTACAGTACTGTATGTATGGGTCTCCAGCCACAAGCAATGTGTTTTGCCCATTGTATCACTAGTGCTTCCATCCAACCCCTAACACACAAAATAAGAAACTAATTTGCAGAAAGTTGCAAACACCAAAATCCACCTGAGGAATTCAAGGGAATGATTATCTTTTAATCTTACCATGGTTCCAAGGTATATTTAAAGTAGCCTCATTCTAGTGGTGTATAAGGCATAGGTCTTTCTTTTGCAACCACATTATTCCTAAATGGTTAGTGCCAGGACACAACTCTTTATTTTGGTATTACAGCTGCTTTTCCAAGTGGATAGCAAATTATGAAGGAAAGTCCTTGGCACTCGAGCCAATTTTCACCAACATCAAATAAAAGCATGTTTGGATGGTGCCTTGAAAGTTTAGTTGCTTTGTATGATGATCATCGAAATTATATTTTCACTTTACAGAATGGCTACTAACATACTTTGTCCATTTGTAAATGTACATGACAGAAAAGTGGCTAAAAAGAAGAAAACTCAGTAGCCTCAGTTCAAACTTTTTAAATAAAAGAAAAATGTAGAATTTGAAACAAATACATAGAGATTCATCAATAGCTTACACCCAATGGAGGAGGGTGAATACCTAGTGGTTTAAGCAAGGGATTGAGAGTCAGTATGCCTGGGTTCTTATTCCCAGACCCACTTGTGACTAGCTCTGTAACACTGAGCAAGTCATTTCCTCATTGCAGGCTTAATTGTTATCTACATTCATTTAAAGTGATTTGAGATCCTCTCATGAAACTGGCAATATTGCAAAATGTAGCATTTTACAGGACTTCTGAAAATTTTTTCCTAATGGCAATAGAAAGGTTGTGGGTATTTTTTGTGGTTTTTTGAGGGTTTTTTTGCTTTTCTTTGAGGTTTTAATAAAGTTGTTTCTTAAAAAAGGAAACTTTTTAATATGGTTTTAAAAATAGCACTGAGAACACTGAAAGCATGCTTAAATGAGTCTAATTAGCACTAAAATAGTATTCATTATTGCAACACACAAAGAACAACATGACCAATATCTTTAATAGGACACTAAACAGATATATAAAGCAGTTCAGTCGCACTGAGGAGTACAAGCAATGAAAGTAAAATGTCATCCTGCATTGATAACAATACATAAATGAATGACAGCTTCTTGTAATTCACTAATTTAGTAGAGGGGGGAAAGGAATAGAGATGCCATCAAGAGGATAATAAATGGAGAGGAGAGCATATTTAAATACCAGAATAATTTCCTAATGTTCATTAGCTGGTTTTAAGATATTTGCCAGAAGCAGTTTAATAAATCACTTGTGCTTTCCTGTCCTATCCTGTACTGACTCCTTAATCTATAGTCTAGCCAAGTTTCTTCTAATTGCGCAACAGTAGTTTAGGGGAATTCCATATCTTTATCAGTTATTTTTGCTTAAGTTAAATTTACAGTAATCCAGCTTTGGAATGAGAATAAAACCATAGCATGTTGAAGTAAGATTCTACTCTGCAAAGTGTCTCTGCAAGACTAGTATTGTGAGGTTTCATGTTTATTCTCTCCAAGGTACCCAGCTCACATTTGCTCAATTCACAACTAAAAAGATAGAAACTGAGGCTACGTTGTGGCGGCGCAGTGTGAACAGCGGTCAGAAGCAGTCAACGGGAGTCACGCAAACTACTCTGCGTGGTTTGCATAACTCCTGTCGACTGCCGTCGAATTTCCGGGTAAGTGTGAACAAGCCCTGAGTCTCTGTTCTCTTACATCAGTTTTACATTGTTTATTATAACACTAGCATAAAATTCACTGTAGTCCCCTTCCCCTGACCTCTGTCTACTTCTTTGTCTTTTGACTATAGCGCCTTGCAGTAGGGACCAACCTCCTTACATGTTTGGAGAGCATCTAGCACATAGTAAGTGCTATCACAAATAAATAATAATAGAGTGAACAATAAGGCATAAGGGATTTAACTTTCAGCACTCCAAATTCCCCCAGGGATCTGACAAGCAAGCCCACATGTCACCACCAGCAGCAATTATTCCTCGTGCCAAACTCTTCCATCTGTTGCACCTAATTCAACCCTGCTACATCTAGATAGCACAGATGTAGGAGAGAACAGATGTAGCCTTGTAAGCCAGACTAGAACATCGCATGTGCTATCTCAGCAGTATTGGCTCTCCACTGCTAATGTAATGACAAAGAATTACTAATATTTTTTTTCCACTGAGATCAGTTGTCATTAACTCTTGTATGGGTGTGTGGAGTGGGAGGACACAAAAGGCTTTCCAGGTGCATGCAGTCCTGCCCAAGATGCAGCCCATCCATGCAAGAAGGGCAAGGCCTACTTCCCCAGTGACCACAGGAGTGCACAGCATCCCAAAGAGAATTAGGAGCAGAAAAGAGGAGAAGGGATGATGCTCTTGAGCCTCTCTGGAAGTCAATGGGGTCAAAAGGGAACCAAGCCACTTTGCATCCTGAAGCATAACCTCATGGTTTCCACCCTTAAAGCAGCACAATTTAGGCCAGAATAAGCAGGTATAATATCACTGAGTACACAGAGGGAGCAACTCGGTTGAATAAGATACCATTATTTGCATGGCCACGTGCATGTAGCCACTTTTCAGAGGAGAAAACTTCACAGTTTCATAGATTCCAAGGCCAGACATGATCATCTAGTCTGACTTCTGAGTAACACAGGCCACAGAACTCTCCTGAAATAATTTCTAGCACATATCTTTAGAAATACATACAATCTTGATTCTAAAATTGCTAGTGATAGGAAAATCCCCCATGACCATTGGTTAATTACCCTCATGGTTAAAAATATAACCCTTATTTCCAGTCTGAATTTGTCTTCAACTTCCAGCCACTGGATCATGAAATACCTTTGTCTGCTAGAGACATAGGTAATTTGTGGGTTTTGTCCTGTTTGTAACTGGCCTCAGGCTCCAGCCCCTGGTGCTCCCACTCCCTAGCATTTCCGTCTCAAATGGCCCCAGTCTCTACCTCCCCTCTTGCAGCCTCATAGCAGGACCTGCGAACGCTGGCTCAGGAGAGTTGAGAGTTCTACTATCATCCAAATGAGAAACCATCTTTGGGTATATCTACACTGCTGATGGTAGCAAGCCACCCAGACTCACGCTAGCGCACTAAACATAGCAGCATGGATGCTGCATCTTGGAGGGCAGCTCAGGCTCACAAGCTTAGCCTGCCTCCTGGGTCTGAGCTTAGTTGGTTCATCTGAGTCTCCACCAGAGCCGTAACTCCCACACTGCAATTTTTAGAGCACTAGTTTAAGCAAAGCTAGCACAAGTCTGTCTTCTTGTTAGATGGGTGGGTTCTGAGTTACTACAAAGAATTCTTTCTTGGGTGTCTGGCTGGTGAGTCTTGTCCATATGCTCAGGGTTTAACTGATTGCCATATTTGTGGTCGGGAAGGAATTTCCCCCAGGGCAGATTGACAAAGTCTTAAGGAGTTTTTCACCTTCCTCTGTAGCATGGGGCACGACTCACTTGCTGGTGGATTCTCTGTACCTTGAAGTCTTTAAACCATGATTTGAGTACTTTAATAACTCAGTCATAGGTGAGAGGTTTATTACAGGAGTGGGTGGGTGAGGTTCTGTGGCCTGCATTGTGCAGGACATCAGACTAGATGATCATATTGGTCCCTTCTGACCTTAGAGTCTGAGCGTCTATCCAGGCTGGGAGGCTCACTCCCAGCTGCAGTGTAGACATAACCTTGTTATGGTATGTTATGGCTACAAATCTCACACGATTAGAATTTTCCTGGATTGGCTCTGGATGGATATGCTACAAGATTGCCCCACTATCACTATTTCAGATCCCAAGTGAAAGCTACAAGTACAGATCTTCCCAACATTTTTTTAAAGATTTGAGTTATAAATTTTTAGATCCCCTCTCTGTTCTCCCTAGAAAGTCATGTGTTCATTTTGGTTTGAATATGGGCAAAGTTTCAAGTCAGTTATTTTATCCAAGCCAGTAGTTTGCCCTTCCTTAATACAGTGATGGCAGAGGGTTGGTTTTAGGCGGCGGGGGACTAGACAGTAAGAAATAGCTGAAAAAATTTGAGGTTTCTTCCCACTCTCACCTCTAAGAAACATCAGAACATGATTAGATTATATTTCTCATGAACATTTCTTTAATACATGATTGAGACATACACATTTTAATTTCCAGAACAGTCTCTGAAATACAATTCTGTGTTGTATTCTGCACAACATTAACCTGAGTCAATAATGGGCAAAATCTCTTCTGACCTACATCCAAAATGAAATTCAGTGAAATTGTATGGGTGTAACCAAGAACAGAAATTGTCCCATGATATTTTACTGACTTGTCTTTCAATTTGTTCCCCAAAGAAATATCTATTACCTACAAGCCAGATATTCTTGGGGTAAGCTAATTCTCTCTCCTCCGTCATTCTGCAACTTTAGGAATATTATCATGGCACTTTGGCACAGAAGAAAGTAATGAAAAGTAAGTCAGCGAAGGGAGAAAATTAAAAAGAACTTGGTGCAGTGTGGGTTGGCACAAAGGTTGCACTGGCACTCATTTGGAATGGTCAGATTACCCAGGAGTGGAGAAGTCACAAGTGAGTTACGCGGTTCATCCCAAAATTTATGGTTCTCTTTAGACTTCCAAAGTATACTAGAAATGTTCACTACAACAGTGAAGACTAGTTTTGCTCAGTTTGAATGAAAATTAATACTGAAAGTATAGTAATATTCTCTAAGGAAGGTAGTGGGTGTATATAACCACCTTACATTTTGATTTCTTGGCTATTTTAAACTTTTATTCCATACCACAGAATTACAAATAAGAGCTTGCACAATTCCATCTTTACACAGTAATTTTTAAGATACAGGAGGGCAAATAAAACCTTTAGTTTCAGATCCTTGTATACAGTACCTCTCTATAACCACAGCCTTTCATATGGCCTCCCAAGCTGATTTACAAAGAAAGCAGTAACTCAATAAGTGGACGCCATTAGGAAAACAAAATTAAAGTCATGCTTTAAACACAGACGTTGAGCCAGCATGACAACCCTCCACAGGGGCAAACTGCGGATTTGAGGGGCACAGCAGTTGAAGGTAGGCTAGCCAAAGGAATTCATTTTGAGAGCTGGTGTTGACAGTCCTCTCAGCAGTGCTGGAGTTTACAGAAGAAGCCAGCACATAATTCAATATTTGATTGGTGATATACATTAGATTTAACTAACAACAATGTTAGACAAGTTAAGGCAGAGTCTGAAAACACCCACCAAGTAAAATGGAAGAATACCAATTGAAAACAAGATCAGAAGTACCAATGTCAGTTCAAATAAGGCATCGCTATTGACCAGAAGCCACAGGTCTCCACTTGATGAAATCAGTTATGCTGTGGCTTCTATTATTTCTGTATTAAGTATTGACAATGTGCTCGATGCTCAGTAAAACACAGAGGCAAATATTCATTGCTTCAATTCTGGAGGGAAGTGAGCATAGGCAATCTCTTCCTCACTAGCACATCTTTCCAGAAAACCACCATAATTTAGCTCTGTAGTTCCAGACAGTATCACCTGCAGAGCTAGCAGTGGACTCTAAAAGGACAGAAGGTGAGATGGGAGCCATCATCACAACCACATACACACCAGGTATATTACCCACCAATAAACTCTGGAGGAGCACAGGGTGCACCTTGTCAGAGTTACAGCAAGAGCTTTTCCCTCACTGCTTTTTCCACTGCAAAGAATGTAATGGCCAGCAACCATAACCTTCTTTCCCCAGGATAGCGCTGCCATCTGTGGACCACACTGTAATTTTGCCCAGAGAGATGTGTGGTGTCTGTCTCATGGAATTTTCCATAAATCAATGGATAGAGATAATTAAAACAGTGTAAAACAAATTATATATGTTGGAGCAGGGTCTGGCTGGCCTGCATGTCTGTTTTGTTGCAATAAAAGCTGCAGCTTTTGAAAGTGGGGTAAGCTGGCAAGGAAACAATGTTTTTAAATGACAGGGGGCATAGTATTGTATTGGTTCTTCAACCTACAGTGCTGACCTCTCCCCACCACCACATCAACTGCTAGCCAAGAGTTTAGAGAGACAAGGTGGACCAACTTCTGCTGGTGAAAGAGACGAGCTGTCAATCTTCTTGTCCTGAAGAAGAGTTCTCTGTAACTCGAAAGCTTGTCTATTTCACCAGCAGAGGTTGGTCCAATAAAAGGTGTTACCTCACACACCTTGTCTCTCTAATATCCTGGGACCAATACAGTTATACCATCACTGCAAACAGCCAAGAGTTTAGGATTTCCTACTCTAATGTAGTCTTCATAAATCATCCATGCCTTTGTCACTTTCAAGCTGGATTACTTTGATGTGCGTTATTTAATGCTAACCTCAATGACTGTCCTGAAGCTGTAAGTAGCTTTAGCTAGGTCAGAGTGCGGCCGTTTGCCGTTTGGGTGCTGTAGACTGTTCTGAGTACGCAATGCCACGGCTCTGCTACCCACTAGTTACTCATTTTGTCCCATGTGCACTTCAAGGGGGGGTGATTATAAATCATTAAATTCACAATGGTCTGAGACCTGGTTTCTTAAGAAAATGTTTCTTACACTATGCCTTGTCAGAGAATATAAAAGGGCCTCGGATATTCCTGCTGTCACTTCTCAGAAGTGGACATTTATAGTGCTGTATGTCTTTACATAAAGACACAGATACTAAGGTAATCAGACCTCAAGAATTCTCATAGAAAGAAACAATGATAGACAAGAAATTATGTTGCAGGTCGTCATCCAACACACCTTTTTTGGTCCCTCATCTGACCTTCACTTCCAGGAAGGATTTTACAATGTAAACATAAAATTGGCTTCTCTTTTGGGGATATATTTTGCACTTTTTATTTGGTGGCATTATCTAATCATAATTTTTGCTTTCAATAGCTGTTAAATCTATTGATTTCTAAAGTCTTGCTTTCACACTATCTAGTGCATCTACAAATAACTCACAGTGAGCCAAAAACTATACAATCTTTGTTTTATATTAAAATGAACTTTGACCATGAATAAAGTTCATAATACAAACCTCTTTGCTAACCTTTCTGAACATAAGCAACATGTGATCCATAATAGATAAATCAGGTTTTCAATAGATTCTCTTATGAGAAGACTCATTAGTAATATCAAGTATACTTTAACTCCAAATCCCCAGCTCCCTCCATTTTCTTTGGCTCTTCTACATGACATAAATAGAGGTGATAACGGTACTATAAATTTACAGCAAATCTTTGCCAATGGTTCTTACAGAACTTGATTTCTCATTTTGTTTTTCTTTTCTCCTTAAATTGCTGCAGGCGAGGATACATGTTGCTGTTAATCTTGCAGCTGAGAATTTATTTTAATCAACAATGTTGACTTTATTAAATTTGCATTTGAGATATTAAAAATAATCACTCTTCCAATGTTCAGAAAATTAAAATAGAAGACAGGAAGTGGAGGGTAAATCTCCTTTAATGAAGTGGATGGGGGACACTATAGGCATCAAACAGCATTCAATCTGTATTTGTGATTCCTAACTCAAAGTCAGAGGGAATGAAGTCAGTATTTTTAATTCCACAGAAATGTAATTTCTCTGTCATAAACTGGACCTCTGATAATACCAGTTAATCTATACCAATTGTCTCTACTATGTTAATAGAAAATGGATACTAGGGTTTACACAGCTAGTTCAAGAATACCAAAGCTGTCAAACTTGGTTGCCAAATGAGGTGCTGAGTTTCAATGGGAGCTTGGTCAAGGGTTTCCAAGCCGAGCTTTAATAGAGCGCGGTAGTAAGACTCTGGTCTTATGTAGGCAGCTGTGGCTCTGGAAATCCCTCAGTACCAACTGGCAGAGGGCACACCATACTGCACCTTACGGTAGGCCTGACACACTGTTGTTTATTCATTTAAAAGGTATCTTGTCGTACATCATTTGAAAACTAATAACATGCTGGTGATTTTTATCACCGTGAACTGTATGTAAAAATGCTGCATGTGAAATTATGGGACTCTCTGATATTATGTTTTAGAGTCAGCACACAGACAAAGGAGTTTCCTTCCAGACAAAGGGGTGAGACAGCCATTTCCCCTGCAAACTTTAGCAAAGCTTTGATACAATCTCCCACAGTATTCTTATCAGCAAGTTAAAGAAGAATGGGTTGGATGAATGGACTATAAAATGGATAGAGAGTTGGCTAGATCATTGGGCTCAACGGGTTCAATGGCTCAATGTCTAGCTGGCAGCCAGTAACAAGCAGAGTGCCCCAAGGGTCGGTCCTGGGGCCGGTTTTGTTCATCATATTCATTAATGATCTGAAAGATGCGGTAGATTGCACCCTCAGCAAGTTTGCAGATGACACTAAGGTGGGGGGGAGTGGTAGATACCCTGGAAGGTAGGGATAGGATACATAGTGACCTAGACAAATTGGAGGATTGGGCCAAAAGAAATCTGATGAGGTTCAACAAGGACAAGTTCAGAATCCTGCACTTAAGATGGAAGAATCCCAAGCACAGCTACAGACTGGGGACCGACGGGCTAGGCAGCAGTTCTGAAGAAAAGGACCTGGGGGTTACAGTGGATAAGAAGCTGGATATGAGTCAGCAGTGTGCCCTGGTTGCCAAGAAGTCTAACAGCATATCGGATTGCATTATTAGGAGCATTGCCAGCAGATCGAGGGAATTGATTATTCCCCTCTATTTGGCATTGGTGAGGCCGCATTTGGAGTATTGTGTCCAGATTTGGGCTCCCCACTACAAAAAGGATGTGGATAAGCTGGAGAAAGTCCAGGGCAACAAAAATGATTAGGGGGCTGGAGCACAAGACTTATGAGGAGAGGCTGAAGGAACTTGGCTAGTTTAGTCTGCAAATGAGAAGAATGAGGGGGGATTTGATAGCAGCCTTTAACTACCTGAAAGGGGTTCCATGGAGGATGGAGCTAGGCTATTCCCAAAGGTAGTAGATGACCAAACAAGGAGCAATGGGCTCACGTTGCAGTGGGGAGGTCTAGGTTGGATATTAGGAAAAAGTTTTTCACTAGAAGGGCGGTGAAGCAGTGGAATAGGTTGCCTAGGGAGGTGGTGGAATCTCCATCCTTAGAGGTTTTTAAACTGTGGCTTGACAAAATCCTGGCTGGGATGATTTAGCTGAGGTTAGTCCTGCTTTGAGCAGGGGGTTGGCCAAGAGACCTCCTGAGTTCCCTTCCAACTCTAATATTCTATGATTCTAAACAGAGCAGAATGAGGTCAGGGACATTTGCAACAGAATTTGTAGGAGAAAATCTGCATTTGAAACCTCCGAAGCAGTCAAGGATTAACATGGTGTCGGCTCAATGTGGGACACTGGGGCTGAACCCCAACCTGTCCTAGTGATCAGAGCCAGGAAGACCATGAACTTTGGAGGATATAAATAACTGCAAAGAGACTTGGAGTTATCCATTACCGGGGAGAACAAAAAAAACAGCACTTTGTATCTCTAAAAGATGGGTCCTTCTGCTAAAATTAGTTGGAGACTGCTGACAACTTGGTGTGAGTATGAAACAGAGCTAGACAAAGCTCTATCTTACTAGAATTAAGTTTTAGACAATAGAGTGTTATTTTTGTTTTGTTTGTAACCCTTTCCTATCTCTTTCACCCGTACTTGAAATCACTTAAATCTATGTTCTTTGTTAATAAGCTTATGCTCAGATTTATTGCAAACTATCTCAGTAGTTTGTATTAAGGTGGAGTGTATAATTCCAGCTGTTGCATATACTGGTACTTTGGAGGCAGCAAACTTGGGGTTACTTCTATGAGTGTCCAGTAAGAGGGACTGGACACTACAAGTAGATAGTTTTGAGACTCGGGATTGGAAGGGTTGTTGGTGTTACCTAGCAAGGAATAGCTTGCCTGCTGGAAGCTCAGGATGAGATCTTTCTGCTTTGGGCATACTGTTGGTGTCATGATCTAAGCCAAAGCCATGTAGCCTAAAGACACACAAGGTTACAGGGCAGGCAGAGACAGAACATTTCACTGGTTTGGGTTAACCCCCAACGTGTCACAGGATTACTGACATGAGCTGTAGATGGTATCTTGAGAATTAAGGTCCCTTTTTTGCTGCATTGGGAAGAGACGTAGGTGCACTGAAATCCCAAAATCTCTCTGTGTTGTGCACATTATTTTTGTTCTGGTTACTCTATGCATGTGCTCAATCAAATGATGTAGCGTGAAAACTGTATTTCAGCTTTCTTGTGTCTGATTCACCAACCCTCTACACTAGCCAATATTTAAGAAAGTCCTTTGATCACAGTATGTGCACAGGGTATCTCACTGTAGGCTTGATCTTGCAAGGTGCTGTTCATTCTGGTGAACTTGATCCAATGGAGCACTTAAACGCATACTGAACTTTAAACTCAAGTAGTCTTACTGACTTCAATAAGACAACTTACATGCTTAATGCTACAGTAAGTGTTTTGCTGGATCAAAAAGGTCAGCACCTTGCAAGATCAAGCTGTGTTTTAGATAAGATTTTGCACAGGTATAAGAAGTAATCACACAAGAAGGACTTTAGTGTGGGATTTTCAAAAGCAATTGACTTAAGAGAAAATGTCCTGTGGGAAAAAAATCAAATGGCATTTGTGCTTCTAAGTCACTTAGGCCTTTTTGAAAATCCCACCCATATTGTGTAACTGACAGCATTAAACTATTAGCTCTTAAGTGGAAATAGTCCTTTAACCACTAATGTTAATAAAATAAAATAAGAGTGCAGTTTTTACTGTAACGACAAGTTTTAAATGTATTTCCTGCAAATGGAAGTTCCTTATCCAATGGTATGGCCACAGAGGAAACAATGAACCTTTGATTCTTGCAATTCCTTTCTTATGCCAACTCCCAAAACTTGCATATTACATTACCTGTAGAATTGTATTAGTATGGTGAAGACCATGGTTTTATTTACAGACAATTGTCAAACAACTGGTATGAAAATTACATGGAAACATGATACCTGAAATGCTGATCTCACCAGTGGGCACATCCCTTTATTCATCAATAACAGCAATTTCCAGCAGAAAGACAGACATTTGTCCCCATACAAGACATAAGCACTGACCTCCCCGCTCACATACCACTTCAACTCAAGCTGAATAAAGATGTCTACTTGTAGGAAAAGCATAAAATATTAAATAGATAAAGTTTTGAAACAGGATGAGAAGATCAAGGTGAAAAACAGTGAGAAAAATAAAGGGTAGGTGAAAATGGTCCTTTAATAGCAGGAAGCTGTGGGGTGCTGATCACCCAAGATGCCAAGAACACTCCACTTGAAGAAACCAGTTCTTTGCAGGATCAGGTCATAAATTGGAAGTTAAAAATCAGAAACCAACCACAGCCACGGAGTGCAAACCTGAATCCAAACTTTTCCAGAGTTCAGTACACAGTAACCATGGATATCATCAACACAGGCAATAGTCAAACTTGTGTGTGCCAGTTAACAGGCCAAATGGAATAAGGACATTAATTCCAGAGGAAATGTTCCAAAAGCACCTAAAAGAATTTAGGAGCACAAATTATATTGATCTTCTGCTCCTAAATCTACCCTTATTTAGTTTCCTTATTGTCACAAATAAGGGGAAAGAGGGAAAACAGGAGCGAAAGAAGATGCCACACTGAAGTGGAAGTCCCAGTAGAAATTCTAAGGTTCAAAGGACAGCATGTCTCAATGCCAGTTCTGCTATTGTCTAGGGTGCACCCTGCATTCCTCTCCATTCCAGCTACTTGCATCCCTGTATCAGACTGTGCAGAATCTAGCTCTAATTTATAAGGTAAATTAATATGAATTAAAGATCATTTTATGAGGCAGTTATTTGATATTTTACCCATCCATCAAGTTTCAAGCGTATTTGCTGCTCAGGCTTATTAATGAAAAAACAGTCAATTTTAATTAAAAACCATCACAATAATGTTCTCTTCTTAAAAACCTTCACTTCCTATTTTGATAAAAAAAAAAAAAAAAAGACTTTTGCACCATAGGCCTGAGACATTCCATTCAACAACAGGCACTGATATAATACATTTAGAGAAGGGCCTTCCACAGACAAAGCAAATTGTAACACAAAGCTAAATAAAATGTTTTGAAAATGTGAATGAAAACACTGAGGATGCCAAGATGTGCACAAACAATTGCCACCAGTGGTTCAGTCTGGATGGTTCTGGAGAGCAGGTCCAAGGAACTTCCTAAGAAAACTTTTTTCATGTTTCTAGCTAACCTCCTGCAGAGTTCTTGGGCCCAATTTGTGATAAAACTATTGAATTATTTAAGTCTGTCTACATATATATCTATACATACATGCGCGCACACATGCACACACGGCACACAGATGCCTTAAATGTATCAATCAATCAATAATAAAGAAATCTGAGAACTGACAAAATATGATAAACAAAATTTTTGTTCCTCTGCCATAAACAGATTTCAGATAGAAAACATTTGTGCCAAGTGCTAATGCTGCTTAGGGTCTATGGCTTGTGGAAGTTTATAATATAAAACACATTTTTCAGGATTTCTGTTCAAATTTTTTCCCCAAGGTAATATTAGTACTTTCTTAAATAGGACTGATAAGATGTTGTAGAATGCCATTTCCATGTTAAACCTACTTTTCTACACAGTGCAATAATAATGATGTCATTCAGCCTACTTGGATAAAAATAAATCATACTGTTACTATAATATAGCATAGTGGCAAATGTAAACTCAAGAATCTTTTGAGCTATATTTTCCCCTAACTGTCATGTTGTTGGATTTTGTTCTTTGAGGTTTTGGCGCAGTATATGTTCCATAAAAATACATTTGAAGAGTTTGCTAAGTACAGTCTGCCAAGTGGCAGTTCTACCACTGGAAAACTCAAGGACTTCCCCATTTAGAAAAATTAAAAATTAACATGAAAACAACAAATTTATCTTCCTCTTTGTTCTATTCATCTGTTCAGAACTGTTAAACGCACAGGACTTCTGATGTCCAGTTACAGGATACATTATCTGCATTGTCTAGTTATTATTTCTAGTGCAGTACTGCTTAGGGGCCTCAGTCCCATCATGCTAGGCATGGTACAAACACTTGACAAAAAGACAGTCCCAGCCCTAAAGATCTTGCTATCTTCATATAAGATAAGAGCCAACTGGTTGATACAATAACAGGGAAAGTACATGTTTCCAAGCTTTGGCTGAAAATGTGTGATTTTGTTATAAAAAGAAAAAAAAAAGCAGCATCTTCAAATGCTGTACTTAGCAAAATGTGGTAATATCTTCCTTAGGGTATGAATTAATATAACAGTAGAGATTGTTATTTGTATTATAGTAGTGCTCAGAAATTCCAGTCAGGATCAGGGAACCATTGTGCTAGGCACTCTACAAACATTACAGTAAAAGACAATCCATGGCCCAAAGACCTTACTGCCCAAATATAAGCAAATATTGCACTTATATGATTTACAGCTGCAATTCTCCTCTCCCAATGCCAATCCTCTGAGGAGAAAAGGACTATGAAAGAAAGGCATATTCCCAAATTCAGTTTGCTTTCTTTAAAAATTATTTTTAAAAAATTTAAAAAGGATTATCTGGAAGTATTGGAAAAAGTCTATGAAAGGCATGGAACTCTGAGCACAGTAGAACTGCAGAGTTATGAACACCTTGGGATTGGAGGTTGTTCATAACTCTGAAATGTTCGTAACGCTGAAGAAAATGTTACGGTTGTCCTTTCAAAAGTTTACAACTGAACATTGACTTAATACAGCTTTGAAACTTTACTATGCAAAAGAAAAATGCTGCTTTTAACCATCTTAATTTAAATGAAAAACACAGACACAGTTTTCTTAGCTTGTCAAATTCTTTTTTTTTTTTTAATTTTCCCTTTTTTTAGTAGTTTATTCTTAACAGTTTGTACAGTATTAGCTTTTTTTTTTTTTTTTTTTTGGTCATCTCTGCTGCCTGATTGCATACTTCTGGTTCCAAATGTGGTGTGTGGCTGACCTGTCAGTTTGTAACTCTGGTGTTCATAACTGTGAGGTTCTACTGTATTTGCTCAAGGCAGTTATCTTGGATGTGAAATCATACTTTACTATTATTAAAGTCTAGTTTCCCTGGACAGTCAACCAGAACTAGCTGTGTTAAAACATTGTGTTCAGATAGTTTCAGTGAAGGAGAAAAACTGAAGGGGCAGTTTTAAGCAGTGTTTAAAGCAGGGTGACAAATCTGTGTTCTAGTAAAATGTGTGCTATAGCATCGAGACACTTATTCTTCTGAAGAAATAAGACAGAAATTTTCTAAAACTTATTTGCACAGCAAACTTAGTTAAAATAAATATTGAGAACTATTATTCGCTTAATACAAAGCCCGTCCAACTAAATGAAAAATAATCCCTAATGGGTATGGATTACAGTTGAAGTAACCCACTAATAAAAGCTTCACATTTTATGGCAACTGAATTATGGCAGTCTGTTCCAGTACAAAACCCTCCCTGGCATCAGCAGCATTGCTTGCTTAGAACAGCAGCACGATCACATTAGCGTTGCATTGTTCTGATTCGCTGTAGCATTACATAACAGCCCTAACAAATCTGATTTGATTAGTGCCAATTTGATTAGTAGCTTGATCTTTGTTTAATTCAATAGCACTCAACAGAAATGGTGGCAAGTTGTCCATTAAAAGATGAACTATGCACATCTTTCAGTACAATTACTAAGGCCACAGTCCTGCAAAGATATATCTGTAACATCCTGGGACTGACATGGCTACAACTACACAGCATGCTGCAAAGATATGCACATGCTTAATATTAGGCATTGTGAATGGTCATATTGAATTCAGTGTGACTATTACCAGTGCATGTAAAGAGAGCCAAAATAATTTCATAAGATTCTTAAGGGGATCCATAGGTGGCCTTGTATCTTTAATTTTTAACACAAATTTGTATGTGTAACAAGGCAGCACCCACTCTTGTGAGCACCCCCTTCTGGTCAGGTATGTCTGCAGTCTTTCAGTTTGTGGTGACCCCCCCCATCAGTGATTTCTTAGATGGATTTCAGTGACTCAGCCCTCCAGCCAAGTCACATACACTGTCTGTATGTGAATCAAGAACAAACCCCTTCCCAGGTGTACAGTCCACCAGAGGCCTATCTCAGTACCTCTCTGTTGGTGTCTCTCTGGCCCTTCTTGGCCTCAGTCTTTAAATAGTCCCAGCCCTGGTATGGCGCCATACCCCCAGGGCTTCCTTCTTAGAGACACTATCTTCCTGCAAACCTCTCTAGACTCAGTCCTTACCTAGTCCCAGCAGTCAGCTAGGAGCTCCTTCTTTGCCCCACCGGTCCCTGGTGGCTCTTTCAACCAACCAGGAACACAGTCCTCTCTTCTCTAGCTCCAGGCAGCAACTAATTGATGCTCTGTATTGCACTTCCTTTTATATGGCTCTGCCGGGCCCTGACTGGCTGCTCCCTGCAGTCTCTCTCATTGGCTGCTTCCCCACAACCACTCTAGGCCAATTGGAGGGCTTCTCTGCTCCTTTCTGGGACAGGGTGTGGCAGCACCTTGAGGCCTCCAGCAGGGGGCCTCCGTGACTAGTCTACTCCATCATGCCATAACATAAAACGAGACAAATATTAATATAATTTCAGGTTTCTTATATATTGCATCAGTGGTCAAATTTCATGCATTTTTGAAGTTACATTAAACATCTATTATTCAATAAACAGGGATCCACCCCTTCTTCCATTAGAGTAAATAGCAAAACTTCCAATGACATCTACAGAAGCAGGATAGGGCCACCAGTATGTTGACTTACAGGCACCTGTGGCACCATGGTATGAGATGCAATGACCTAGCTGAAGCTCCTTCATTGTGCTACTGGCATGCAGAATACCTCCAGTAGTGTGGGAATGGCTGAAGCACCATCCATTGAGTGGATGCAGCATTAACTCGTCATTTCCTTTCACTTTTCGGACAGGCTAGTGCAATTCTGGGCATTAGCTTCATGTAGATCTTGCACTTCGGCAGAGGTGACACATGGGGGGGAGGACTTGGGGTCTTTTTTTGGGGGGGGGGGGCAAGTGGGGTTAGATTTGCTGCTTGGCTTGTACTGAGCATGCTTAGTACCATCTGCTGAAGCCACTGCCCTCAGGGTCCCCCCACCACCACCACCACTATCAGCAGGTATGGGTCATCTCTACACTTCGGAGCACAATACTGTAATTTTGTTCTGCACCTGGACCAGAGTCTCCTTGCCATCCCCACTGGCTCTTGCCAGTTATGCACATTTCAGTAATTTCAATTATTGTCCACAGAAATCTGCTTGGAGTTCCATCTATTTCTGATCTTACTTGTATAGTGCCAAGAAACCAGTCTTCACATTTGCAAACAAGAAGACTTGCCAAGGCTAAATAATAAGAGTAAAATATCTCCATCATACCAACTTCCTACCTCCTCAAAACTGCAGTTGTCTTTTATTCATCTGTCATTTTATAAAGGACTCACAAGGCTCACATCTGCTGTATCCTTAATTCAACAAACTCAGCCCATGTGGTGCTAATTCAATCATGTCCTGTATTTTGTAAGTTAATTTCTCATATGCTGCCACTTTACCATGTCTAAAAATCAGTCTCTCTGTTTGCTATGAGTGTCTTTCCATTTCCTAAATCATAGTACGGAGCATATGCAGTATATAATTACTCCACTTGCATCAGTTAGCCCATAATTAATTCACTTTGCAAATGTCCAAAATAATGTATGGTTCAATTCAAAGTGTGAATTTTATTTTTTAATCATCATCATCTGCTTTGGTGATTTTTCTACAAATTATTCCACTGATCTGAAGGAAACAGAACATTTCAACCCCATTCTCATTTCTCTTTTGATGACAATTTATGCTATTAGTCCTATCAGAAGAGAATATATTTTGACTCCCAATGTGGCACATTTTTTTCTTTGACATTCAAAATGACTACCAAATCTGGTGGAACCATTTGCGGATATTGAGTCAGACCATACATTCGCTGTTGGTAACCTTTAATTTTTGTTTGTACTTCAGTCAAACAGCAATTCCCAAATATACATAGATATGGAACATTCTTAATAAACTGGTATTTCTTTTTATTGCCCACTGAGCAGAAGACATAGGACTACAGGTCCATTATTGGCCAGCCAGTCAGTAACAGCATTAGCACACTGCAGCAGCCCACAAACAGCATTGACGAACCAGGGTGGTGCAAATCACCGTATCTCCATTAAATACAATGAAGCAAGGTCAGTTTACATGAGCTAAGGATCTGGCCCACTCAGTGGAAAAATAAAGCTTCCAAGTACTCATTCTCTACGAAATTAAATAAGATGCCCACAGTAAAAACTATGGAATTAATGTAACTAATAAAGAGCTCTGCCTAGCACTGCTTGACCGAGTGCTAGATTGACTGCTGCTACTGATTTACAGAGCGAATGTGAAGAAAGTCTGCATGGCAAAATATTGAAATAAGGGTTTTCTGCTAACTGGGTACTTGTTCATCTCTAGTGTCTCATTTATGAACACCTCATGATCTAGGGTACTGTGGGTATATAAATCAGATATAATCAGCATGGATACCTGATCTTCATTTATTGCCAAAAGGAATTCACCCACGAGTGAGTAGATTTAGCAGTCTTGACAGAGAGGCTCTAAAAACCTCCCCACCTAACAGCGCTAAAGCCATCGTTAAGAATTTCGCATTTGCCAACCACTACCATACATATCTCCTATTCTACCTACAGGAGAAAAATGACAATATCTCAGATGCGTCTGTGCCTAACCGTTGGCTAAAGGTGACTCTTCAAGTGGTGATTACTATCACTGTACAAGCAGGTACCACCTGGCTCTGAGCATTGGGAAATAAAAGGGCTCTGGTGGGGAGTGCTGGCTGAGGTTGCCATTAGCCCTAAAGGGGGCATTTCTGGGCTGAATGAACCTGGCCCCATCCATCCTATACACCTGGACAGCTCCACTGAGGGAATGCCACCATCATCTATTAAATGGGAGTAGCAAGGAGGTTCATCTCCCCACTTTCCCCCCACCCTCAAGGCCTCTAGAGGAAGTATTCCTTTCCTAGGTATAGTGACCCTATGTGACCTCAGTTCAAGCAATGCAATGCCTCACTCTCTCTCAAGTATAGATCAGGCTCACAAGAACAATAATTGAACCCTTTTGTGCAGAGCTCAGAAAATGGAACTACATAGTATCAGTCCAATACGTAATTTTGCAGATGAAGCACAAACAGGGGAGCAGATAATTATAGCTGTCGAACAATGGAAATCTAGGTTAAATTGGAGAGATTTAACGTGGAGCTGGAAGACACTTGGGACCCAGGAAATTACATGTTATTCCAAGAACCAGGAACAGTGCAAAAAAGCACGAAGTCATAAGTTAGACAAACAAACGTCACGTTAAGGAGAGAAGATGTTCTTAGTCTTCCTTTTCTTCAGCATTGTATCTCTGTATGCCTTCACTACGAAACAAAATCTCTGAACCGGATTTTCAAACTGGTCTCTCACACCAGTGGTTCTTAATCTTTCCAGACTGCTGTACCCCTTTCAGTAGCCTGATCTGTTTTGTGTACCCCGAGTTGCACCTCACTTAAAAACTACTTACTTACAAAATCAGACATAAAAATACAAATGTGTCACAGCACACTATTACTGAAAAATTGCTTGCTTTCTCATTTTTACCATAAAATAAATTGATTGGAATATAAATATATTGTACTTACATTTCAGTATGATACTAACAGTGTAATAGCATACAGAGCAGTACAAGTAAGTCATTATCAATATGTAATTTTAGTTTGTACTGACTGTGCTAGTTCTTTTTATGTAGCCTGTTGTAAAACTAGGCAAATATCTAGATTAGTTGATGTACCCCCTGGAAGACCTCTGCATACCCCCAGGGGTACATGTACCCCTGGTTGAGAACCACTGTCTCACACCACATGCACAGATTGTGCACATACATATCAAAGAGCACAGTTACTGATAGTGAAGTACTACTATTTGGGTTCTGGAATGTGAGTGGGCTTGTGCCCACACAGGGCTAAAAGCCCCTTCCCGCAGTCTAAGATAAAGAACTACTGGGCCTAGTACTCAAAACTAACAGTGAAGTAGATAGGCAGGCATACCTCTCAAGTATTCCTCATTTCAGTCCCAAAGGCCTCTATATTTCACACAAATTTGGTGTCCCTTCACTTTTATTGCTGAAAATTATTTACAGAAATAATAAAGAATCATATAACTGAGGTTATAGAAGTATATTTACTCTAAAATAATGAATCCTACAGCATTTTAAGTGTCTTGTATAACAAACATTTTTTGTGCTCTCATTTTATTTTGAGTCTTTGACACACATTGCTTCTCACATTAAGACATTTGTAGGTTGAGAGACATGCAGTTAGGCATACAATTATCCAAATGATGGAAAGTGTTAAATCTGCATGCCAAACATTAGAGTTCACTTTGAAATTTAGGGCTTGAGAGTCCAACAAAATAACCAAGCAAGGAAATTCAATGTCAAGTCTGCAATTCCCACCCTATACGCACTCTATTATACTTAGGACATCACATCATAAATTATACAGAATCACTCACTACTCTGAGAGACTTGAAACAACAGGGTGAGATTAATACAGCCTTATCTCTGAGTTATCTTACTTTTGTCATTTTTGGTTACACCATCAATGCTATTTTAAAAATAATATCATTTTTAATATTATAACAAAGTTGGTCTCCTTTTAATGGAAAGTGAACACAAACTTTGCTCATGGTATTTATATTTTATTTGTGTTGCCATGATTGATTTACTTGCTTTTAATATGTTGGTTTTAAATTTCTTAGAATGTTGATCAAGTTTTTAATTTAATTTGAAATGTATCCCTTGCAGTGTTTTTATCCAGATCAGATTGTAGATAACATTTGCCTTTGCATTTGTCTTGACAATATGCACTTTCGTATTTAAGAAACTGACAACACTGTTTGATGTGATAAGCTAACTTATAACTTAGATGTTATAAGCTAATTTAATTGAAGTCTTGCAAACACAAGTTTTATCTTTAACATGGGACACAGTTGCTATGTCCTGGGAAGAGACGCTTGCCTCTCTAGACAAATGCTAAGTATATCCCCCAGACCATCCTAGAAAATAAAACTTTGCTTTTATAGATGATGCAGCACATACTTAAACGTTGACATTTTCCAATGAAATTGAACCACTTGATGTTAATATCTCTCTTCAGTACAACTTCAGGGAGTGGCACATGTGTGCACACGAATGAGTGCATACATGTGCACTTGAATGACAGTTCACTTATTCGCTGTAGCAATGAATAAGATTATGACAAAAAATTCAAGCAGAAGCAAAAGAAAATGTAATGTGAGAGAGCTTTGGGGACCTAAATGCAGAGTGCTAAGGGATCTTTCTGGAAACACAGTTCCACAGAAACAACAAGGCAGGCAAGAAATAAATAGGTCCCTCTGAGCAAATATGTGCCCTAAAAATTTGAGACAGATTCCCACAATGCATCTGGACCCATGCCAGTGTAAGCCATACTAGGGTGGAGGGCAAGGGGGAGTTTTTATCCCCTTCTAGTTCTTAGTCCACATAAGATGATAAATGTCTTGGTCGGCTGCCAGCTA
Source organism: Emydura macquarii macquarii (assembly GCF_026122565.2). Lineage (NCBI taxonomy): Eukaryota > Metazoa > Chordata > Testudines > Chelidae > Emydura > Emydura macquarii. The sequence continues at coordinate 11,168,467 of NW_027130520.1, read as the reverse complement.
GAGGAGTTAGCCCATAAACTCAAGCAATAAGACTTTTCTTGCTTTTAATGTTGTAGGTCTCAGGCATACTCCTCACTCAGCCTAATCTGGGTAAGAGTAATTGTAAAATTATAAAACTTGGGTGCCAGTACGATAATGACCCTGCTTGGGTCAACAACAGGGTTTAAACTCAGGACAGACAGGATTAAAGGCATGAGCATCCACTGCTTGAGGTTAAGTCATTTTTTCACTTGGCAACTGTCATACGCTCCTATCTGCTTTTGTTAATCAATCACTAGAGGGGGACAAAGACACAATTTAGCATTGGTTACACCTGCAACAACCAAGTTCAAAGACTATTGTTTTGCTCTGCATTGACAACTAACCTATTTTGTAGAAACATATTTTTTCACATTGAGATTGGTTTTCAATGAAAGAGCAGAGAAGATTAAGTGCCAAATTAATTTATGAAATAACAAATAAAAATCTGAAACTATCTTAAATCACCATCATATTAACACTTAGCCAAAAATCACACATGGGAGAATAGCAACAACAACAACAAAAAGTTACATAGGTCAAAGACATTGCACTATTTTCATAAGCATGCTATGAGAAGAAGCTGAAATACTGATTGACCTAATGTCTATCAATTGACTATTCCACCTCATACTGGATTAGGTAAAAATCCATTCAGAAGATCACCAGTCTAAGAAAATGAACTTCTCTGTCTAATCTCAACACATAGTCCTTGTCCTTTTAATACTAGTGGTTATTGTATTTATTGTCTGCCCATCAATATTTGTTATGAGATTATTAATATTCTCATTATCTGTTGAATTAAAAATTACTTTAATGAAGTACAAATAATTCTTTGTTAAACAGAGAGACAGAGAGGTTAGGATCAAACAGCAACTGAATCACCTGGCAAGTTTTGCGAGCTTTTTTTTATAGGGTAAAGAAAGGATGGGACCCCAATTATTTGGAAATAAGGAGACAGAAATTCTTATGATCCCCCCCACACACACACCCATTCTGACACAAAGCCACCATCACACCTCTTCCAAGTCACCTAAATTTAAACCCCTTTAGCTCTAATTTTAAAATATTTACCTTTCATTTATTCCCCATTGTGATCCAGTTAGCCTATGAGGTAGTGCCATATTAAAACATCTGGGATTCATCAAAAATGTTCTTTTACCCACTGGTTTAGTATGATCAACCTAAGATGCTTAGCAACTAAAGTTACATATGAACTGTAAATAATTTTTGGCAAAACCAGATTCAGCATCCCATATTTTACAAGTGTAAGGACTTTGTGAGTTAGAATCAAAGTCATTTTAAAAAAACAAAGAAGAGATGAGCTGGCCAGATTACATCAATGTGTATAGTATTACAGGCAAGGCTGGTAGCTCCGCCTATCATCAAAAATGCCTGACACTTCCCATCAGACCCTTTTTTCAGTTGCTTATAGTTTGGCCAAATTTTAAGTATTTGGACTTACATTTTCTATGTGGGTATCTATCTCAGACTGAATGTTCCGGAAAATTTCATTCAAAATAGGGACTTGAAATTTGAGAGAGGGTGGCCGTTGTTTCAGGAATGTGCCTTTTGCCATACCCTTTAAAAACTTCCCAAATTTGACCAAATTATAAAAGGGCTGAATTAAGATTGCACAGGCAATCTTAATAGTGTCCTTTATATGCAATTTTTTTTGCATGTAATAGACAGGCAGTGTACTTAAAAATGCAATGCTTAACATATTATCTTTGAAAGCTCGTGGCAATTGGGGGAGGTCCCTGATGACTGGAAAAAAGCAAATATAGTGCCCATCTTCAAGAAAGGGAGGAAAGAGGATCCGGGGAACTACAGACCGGTCAGCCTCACCTCAATCCCTGGAAAAATCACGGAGCAGGTCCTCAAGGAATCCATTTTAAGGCACTTGGAAGAGAGGAAGGTGATCAGGAACAGTCAACACGGATTCACCAAGGGAAAGTCATGCCTGACCAACCTGATTGCTTTCTATGAAGAGGTGACTGGCTCTGTGGATGTGGGGAAAGTGGTGGACATGATATACCTTGACTTTAGCAAAGCTTTTGATACGGTCTCTCTCAGTATTCTTATCAGCAAGTTAAGGAAGTATGGGTTGGATGAATGGACTATAAAATGGATAGAGAACTGGCTAGAGCATAGGGCTCAATGAGTAGTGATCAATGGCTCCATGTCTAGCTGGCAGCCGGTCACAAGCAGAGTGCCCCAAGGGAAGGTCCTGGGGCCGATTTTGTTCAACATCTTCATCAATGATCTGGAGGACAGGGTAGATTGCACCCTCAGCAAGTTTGCAGATGACATTAAGCTGGGGGAGGAGTGGTAGATACCCTGGAAGATACGGATAGGATACAGAGTGACCTAAACAAACTGGAGGATTGGGCCAAAAGAAATCTGATGAGGTTCAACAAGGACAAGTGCAGAGTCCTGCATTTAGGACGGAAGAATCCCATGCACAGTTACAGACTGGGGACCGACGAGCTAGGCAGCAGTTCTGCAGAAAAGGACCTGGGGGTAACAGTGGATAAGAAGCTGGATATGAGTCAGCAGTGTGCCCTGGTTGCCAAGAAGGCTAATGGCATATTGGGCTGCATTAGTGGGAGCATTGCCAGCAGATCACGGGAAGTGATCATTCCCCTCTATTCGGCATTGGTGAGGCCGCATTTGGAGTATTGTGTCCAGTTTTGGGCCCCCCACTACAACAAGGATGTGGAGAAGTTGGAGAGAGTCCAGCGGAGGGCAACAAAAATGATTAGGGGGCTGGAGCACAAGACTTATGAGGAGAGGCTGAAGGAACTAGGCTTATTCAGTTTCCAGAAGAGAAGAATGAGGGGGGATTTGATAGCAGCCTTTAACTACCTGAAAGGGGGTTCCAGGGAGGATGGAGCTAGGCTGTTCTCAGTGGTGGCAGATGACAGAACAAGGAGCAATGGTCTCAAGATGCAGTGGGGGAGGTCTAGGTTGGACATTAGGAAAAAGTTTTTCACTAGGAGGGTGGTGAAGCACTGGAATGGGTTACCTAGGGAGGTGGTGGAATCTCCATCTTTAGAGGTTTTTAAGCCGCGGCTTGACAAAATCCTCGCTAGGATTATTTAGCTGAGGTTAGTCCAGGGGGTTGGCCAAGAGACCTCCTGAGGTCCCTTCCAACTCTATGATTCTATATCCTCTCAGCCAATGAAGTTGTGGGTGCTACTTGCAGGGATTATAAAATAGTTTAGGGCAATGACATCTGGGGGCAGTGATCCAAGGAAATTTTGTTTGTAGCAGAGACAATCCCATCTCTTCTATGTAGCAGCCTGATGACCATGATTGTATCTGCCACATTTTAAAATTGTTACAGTCAAGAGTTCAGCGCTGAACTTTTACTGGCCAGATAATATATAGATTTAGAAAGGTTATTCCAGATGTATATTGTGCTATTAGGTTTGTATGTTAGAGTTTGGCAGTACTTGCATTATAATATGATTTACTTCTTTAGTGGCCCCTCTCTAAGGGGCAGATCCTGCAGAGCTTATTAATCTGTGTGTGCCTGATCCTGCCCCACTGAATTCCATGAGGGCCTTGCCATTGATGTCAGGAAGCACAGAATTAAGCCCTTGGTGCTCACTCATACTCCCACTTCTGTGGATGTTTGACTATATTGCCTGACTCATGAGGCTTACACAGTGAGGATTCATGGCAGACTTATACTGACATGACACTTATGACACTCACATCATAACTATATAAAATACACAATAAAAATATGGTATAAAGGTTTTTATCAGCATTAGCTTGGGATTGCTGTGGAAACCACGAGTGGCAAAGCCACAATGCGTTAGACAGGTCAGCTAAAACAAGTACCAATAGCACCTTTGAGTCCACATCATGTCGTCATTTATTCTTGGGATGCCACAAATTTAACTGGAACAATATTAGAGGCTTAAAGACTTAATAACTATGTTTTTGATGGATTAAAAAAGTTAAGTGCTTTAGCTAAACATAAATCCAGCTGTAAAAACCCTTAAAAGGAAAATAAATTAACACATTTTTTAAAATCTTTTAATTAAGCCTTTTAACAAATGCCTTGTCATGATTTCTGTGCTTTACCCCAAAAATCTTGGGTGGTTATTATTATTATTCATCATCCTAGTAGCCTCTCTCTACACCTGTTTCAGTTTGAATTCATCTTTCTTGAACATGACTGACCAGAGTTGTACAGAGTATTCCAGATGAGGTTTTGATTTAGCTGGACCTTGTACTCTGGTATTAACACAATACCTATCTCTACTGGAAATACCTCTCCTAATACATCCCAGGATGACATTTGCCTTTTGTACGGTCATATTACATTGGTGGCTCATAGTCATCCTGTGACCATCAAGGTCTTTCTCATCTGCCGTCATTTATAACTGATAAGCACCCAGCTTAGAGCAAAAATTCCTGTCATTAGTCCATAAGTGCATGCTCTCACTGTGTGTACTATTGAATTTCATCCCATTTCTATTACTTCATTCCTGTAGGTCACACGATTCTTCCTGCATAATATTCTGATCTTCCTCTCTATTGATGATGTTGCTTTTTTGTGTCAGGGTCATTAATGAAAATATTAAATAAAATTAGTGCCAAGAGTGATTTTTGAGGAGCTCCACTAACAGCCATCCCTTCAGCCCAAAAATTATTCTTCTAGTACAACCTGTTGTTTTTCCTTTAGCCAGTTCCTTATCCACCTGTATAATCACTGTACTCATTCCCATCTTCTCCAGCTTTAATAATTTCCCGTGTGGTACCTGTGACAGCATGCAGAACTCTGGGGTAATGCCTGAGAGCTGGGATACCACTGAGCCCTCTGTCTTGGGCTCCTTCTCACTGTGTGATGCTGAGCCACAAACCCCTGGCAGGTATTGCACTTACACAGCCTTCCACAGGCAAGGACCACATCCAGCCAGTTCAATTAACCCTTTCCAGCCACTCACAAACCAACAATAGGGAAACACCAGCTGGCTCCTCAGCCCAAGACCAAAGGACTACATATTCCAGCCTGCCCTTCCCTCAGAGTGGAAAAAACATGCACCAGCTTTTGTTACTGAGCAGTTTGTCTAAACACTTCACTCAAAGACACATTGGTTAAGATAAAACATTAAACAAGTTTATTCACTACAGAAAAATAGATTTTACGTGATTATAAGTGGCAAGTATAAAGAGATGAAAAGTAGTTACCAAATGAAATAAACATAAGATCGTAGCCTCAGTTCTACACTCTAACAAGCTCTTGAATTATCAATGTTTCACCCTTGTTAGTTGGTATAAGCAGTTTCTTAAACACAGTCTAGGCAACCTTCCCTGCCTGGGATTCCCCTCACCTCTTTCAAAGTTCTTTTGTCTTCCAGACAACCCTTCAGGTGTTCATTTGAATGGGAATGGAGCCAAGTGATGATGTCACGCTCCCCCTTTTATACACTGTCTCAGGTTGCTAGAACAATTGGGCTTTTGACCATCTTCATTGGTCAGTCAAGCCTCATTGCAAACATGCTTCCTACAGCAAATCCTTCACTGTAAACAATTCCTGTTAGAGGAATCTGTTCTTGAATGGGTGAGAGAGAACCATTAATGCAGCCAAGCCACTCCATTGTTGTGCCTGAAAAACTGTTTGTGGAGTTTTCCACCTCACATGTTCTAATTGCATGTTCAATGATGTTTCATAACTTCACATAGAATGGTAGCACATACAATCCAACAAGACTTCAATGTTCAGCAGATCAAGACTTTTAATATACTACAACATAGGGTTTTTGGGGTGCTGTTTTGAGACACAGAGTGTCACAATACCATGTCTAATGCTTTACATTAGATCTACTGCACTGCCCTTATCTTAAAAAATTCATTTATCAATTACCTAAGAGAGATGTCACGTTAGTATGGCACTATCTACCTTTGGCAAACCCATGTTTTGCATTTTATCCTATTGTTCATTTATCTCCATGGCATTAATTATTCTTTCCTTGAAAATTCGTTTTAAAGTCTTCCATACTCTTGAGGAGTACATGTTCCATACTCTTGAGGAGCCTAACAGGTATGTAGTTGCCCAGATCACTTCCCCGCCATCTTAAATATAGTTTTATTTGCTATTCTCCAGTCATATGGCACCCCTCCCCCCCAAGTCAATAGGTTTGTTAAAAATCCTTGCTACTGGACCTGCAATTTCATGTGCCACTTCTTTCAATACTCTGGGATGGAGATAATCCAGTCGCCCCAAATTGAGCACATTAAAGGCTTTGATTTTTGCTAACACCTCAAATGAGTTAATTTCCATTGCAATACATTCAATCTCATTAGCCATCCTGTCTTTGCCCCTGTGTTCTACATTATCATCCTTACTGATGATTGAAGCAAAGTACCAATAGTCTCACCCAACACTACATAGGAAGTCTATGGCAGAGCCAACAACAGAACTCAGCTCTTCTGAATTCTAGTGGTTAAGACACAGAAGAAGAGAACATCCTTTGTCTTCTTGCAACATTCTGATTCATTTATTGTCCATTCTGTGTACTGAATGAGACAGGGGTTTTGTAGAACAAAGGCGCATGTGATCATATATTACATACACACTGGCAGGGAATTGAAATGAAGTGAACAGTGAGATGGGTAGCTGAGTTACTTCAGAGATCACAACCCCTAACAGCCACAATTATGAATAATTATCTTGATATCAAAATGCAAGTTTAAAAATTCACATAAAAATGGGACTTAGAAACTTTTGAAAAATGTACCAGTTACCTTTACCAAAATAATTATACCCCAGAAATTGATTTTAAGGCACTTGTTTTTATATTTTACCAATCTGGGCCAAAGGAAAATAAGAGTCAAGAGTTGTGATGACCAAAAATATAACTGGGCTCTAAAAAAAAGTAGATAAATTCATGGAGAATAGGTTCATCAATGGTTATTAGCCAAAATGGCAAGGGATGCAACCCCATGCTCGAGGTGACTACCAGAAGATAGGGAGGGAGAGAGGGGGAGGAGAGACAGGACTGAATCACTAACTGCCCTGTTTTGTACACTCCCCATAAAGATCTGGTACTGGCCACTGAATGACGGCAGGATACTGCACCAGATGGACCATTGGTCTGACCCAGTATGGCAGTTCTTACGCTCTAAGAACCTGTCAAGCAACTATTTTATTGATCATGCACTCAAAAGTAGGGACAACATTAACTTAGCATTTTACTGGGATAGGTTGGAAATGTAAAATATTTTTGGCCTGATGTATTAAAGAATTTTCCTCTTTAATATGGGAAGTAGAGGAATGACCGTCAAAACAGATTACCTCTCAGGCTAGTATATATTACTTTTTTTTTAAAAAAAAGCCCAACACATCCTTCATCCTCAGGATGTATTTGTGTGTGCATAAAATGCAAACACAGATGAATCAGATTAATCATACTGGAGTGTGTCAACATCAAATGATGTAAATATTAGAGCCTGCCAATGCTAGGCCACATTCAAAGTGAGAACATAAGGCTTACATTACAGCAATCATCCTCAGAACAGACACAAATCCAGGACGTGTCAAAAGTCTGTTCAGCATCGGTTTCTGTTAATCATACTGTATGCCATCCCACGATCATAGAGGGCACCATCCCACTTCAATCTCATTACTAGACAACAAAGGTGCACCACCTGGGAGAGAATCTTACTCAGCTCAGAATACAGCTTAATATATGTCATTTTTAAATAATTTAAATCATATTCTCATCTTAAACATTTCCTCACTTCCTAAAGGTCTCGTTTCATATCCACAAGCTGAGATTGATTTTTGATGGAATAAAACTTTGTTTTTGAGCCTATGACAATGTTTATTGATGAGGGAGCTCATTGGGAATACGTATTTTCAAATGTCTCATCCTTCATTTTACACAGTTTTATTTTTGTCATTTAATATATTTGAACAGCAGAACAAAACAAATGACAGAAATACAAGCCCTGAAGTAACATATAATCTACCTACCAAGCTTCTTAAATCACACCCATCATTCTGATATCTGAGTACATATATATTGGTAAAGTTTTGAGAGGCGGGATGGTGAGGAATAAAATAATTACAGAGAGAACAAACTATTGATTTTTTTCACAATTTTCTGCTTAATTTTAACTATTAGCAGGAGAGAGGATAGGCTTTTGAACACGCTGATATTTATAGATTATATTATTATTGTTTGTCTAAGACACCTAGAGGCTAGAGTTGGTTGAAATATTTCAAACAAAACTTTTCTTTTCAAATATCTATTTTTAAAATAGAAAACAAAAAATTTCAAATGTGAATTTGTTACATTTATCCAAAAAACGCTACTGAAAGTGTTATTGAAGTGCTCTGTTGACTAAAAAATGGGGTTTTCAAAATATGTTTACTACCATTTCAATGTAAATGAAAAATGGATCCATTCAAAATGAAAACAACATATTATATATTTTTAAAGTGTTGGTTTAAAAACATCAAGTCACTCCTATCACTTGAATAGCTGATCTATAAAAGAAAAGAAAAAAATTGTGAAAAGATGAAATTTTGAAGGTGTTTCCATTGTGCTGGATTTGAAACAGACTCAAATTACACTTTCATATATATAATACATCCAAAATATACTACACATATACATATACACCAGTGGTTGTCAACCAGTGTTCATCCTCATCTATGTGTGTTGGGTCCTGTTTCTGTACAATGGTGACTGCTCATGGGGTGGCAGGAAGAGGCAGTGGGGAAGGAACAGGAAGAGACAGGAAGGGGGCAGAGGGAAGAGAAGGGGATGACAGATTGCCACCACCAGTGGGAGCGCTGCCTCCTCACTTCTGGGCGTCCACTTCAGAAGTGTCCAGAGAAAGGGGGAGGGCATGTACCCATCCACTAACCACAGCTACATGTCACCTCTGGGGGGATGAGCATGCTCCAGGCTGCAGTGCATCCTGGGCTGCCTGCAGCAGACAGCGCCCACCCACCCGTCCCCTGTGGCCATGTCCAGGCCCAGAGCTCACAGCCAGAGCAGGAGGCTGCTCTGTAAATCCCATCTCTGGGGGTAGAGCTGCTGCGGGGTGGAAATTTGTTCCTTGTGTGGCTTCCCAGCGAGGGTCCCCCAGGGCTTGGTGGGTGGGCTCACTCCTGCCTGACTGTCTGGGAGCAGGCACTGAGGGCCATGTGCCCGACTGGGCAGTGATGCCAGGCAGGGTGGTACATATACTGTGTGGATTTGGCCCACATAACACACAGAGAGCTGCATACACAGTCCACAATGGTAAATAGGTTGAAAACCATGGACATACACACACACATATAAACACAGATAAAATCCATATATTTATCTTTGTGATTTGATATTGACCTACTCATTTCTAAATTAGCTCTGAACAAAACGAACATAGACTAATTTGCTGTTCTTCAAGAAATGAAGGTCACTTACCAATAATCAAGGTTCTTCAAGATAGACTCTGCATCTTGCATGCTTGGGATATGTGCCAACCACCACTGTTGAATGGTGAAGCCTTCTACTAGCACTGCCTTGTCAAACACTCATATGTCCCTCTCCACCCCCATCCCTAGCCTCTGAACACATTCTGAGAGTGTGGCTATAAAATGGAGCACAGCTGTGATTACTGCTTCAGTTCCTTCCACGGCTAATGCCAAGCCAATAGAAGAAAGAACTCAAAAAAGGGGAGGGAGGATGGGGAGTATTAATATTCAGAATCCCTCTAAAAAAAACTCAGTTACAGGTAAATAACGTTCATTTCTTTGAGTGTCTTCTGCATATTCCCCACTTATGTGATATTTTAGTCAGTAGTATACATATTAAACCAGATGAAGGTAGGAGTCCTAACTAAACAAGGACTGAAGCACGGATCTATACATCTGATCTGGTTGCAATATCTAGCAGATAGTATTTAGTTAACATGTGTATTGAAATCCACTTGGCTGTTGTACAAATGTCTATTAATGGAATGTGTCTCAGACATGCCACCAAGGCTTCCATCATTCTAGTGCAGTGTACTCTCAGCTCAAAAGATGGGGAGATCATGATACATACATAACTTTCTATTATTCACTCTCTGACCCATCTCAGTAATGTTTATGCTAAAATAGGATGTCCTTTACAGTTACTTGCATATGAAACAAACAAGATACATGCAGATCTAAAATCATTAGTCAGATCTAAATAAAATGATAAAACTCTTTTCACATCCAAACAATGCAGCTTTGATTCACCCTTACTTGAATGAGGTCTGGAAAAACAAGGGAGTAATTGACATGGAACTCAGAAATTGTTTTTAGTATGAATCTAGAATGTGGATGAAGAACTATTTTCTCCTTATAAAAGTTGTAAATGGAGGGTCAGCCATTAAGACATCAAGTTCACTAATCCTCCTAGCTGATGTTATTGCTATAATTAAAAGTAGTCTTAATTGAAACATAAAATAAGGAGCATGAAGATAAAGGATCAAAGAGTGGAGACATAAACTGTGATAAATTCAAGTCCCATGGTGCAATAGGATCTCTCACTGGTGAGTAAAAATGTAGTAACTCTTTAATAAACTTTCTAACAATATTATGTGAGAATATTGATTTACAATATATTTAAATGTGAAAATGCTATTGCAGTACATATATCTTCAGTGATACACTAGGTTATCCCTTATGCTTATACATAACAAATACTCTAATTTAGATTAAACAAGGCTGACACAGCATCTATACTCCTATCAGATACCTACAGTGAAAAGCTTTTCCCATTTTATTCATAACATTTTCAAGTTGATTTCTTTCTAACATTAAATAGAATATGTTGAATATCTGTAGAGAATGACTTCTCCAACTCCATTAGAGTCCTATTGCCTATACTGTCAGATACAATAATGACAGGTCTGGGTGGTACACTTCATTGTTGTTGCATGAGGTCTGTCAACAGTGGTAAACATCTGTAGTTTCCTTTGGAAAGAAGGAGCATATCTGCGCATCACTGTTCTCTCAGCCATGCTGGGGCAATCAGTATCATCCTGGCAGAGTCCTGTCTGATTTTTTTCACCACCTTCAACATTAGAGGAAAAGGCAAGAAAGCATATATTAGCTCTGTCTCTCAGCTGAGGAGGAACACATCTATTAGAGGCTGAGTATCCACGCCTGCATTCATTCATTCATTCACCTGCTCATGGAGCATAAAGTACACACTTCACATCACCTGATTCCAGAGAACCCGTTCTCCTGCAAACGTTGCAGCCTGTTCTATAATAAGGCTGAAGTAGTGAGGTTGGAAGCATAAACATCCCTCCAGCACATGAGAGATCATGTGTCCACCACCAGAGAGATTTCTGGATTTCTCTTGAAATGGTAAGTGTTGATCCATAATGTTTACTCCCAGTCTGAAGTTTTTTGACAACCAGTGTTGCAGTGATCTCATCCTTAGTCTTGCATAACGTGACACCGTCAGATCCATCAGTGGTAGGAAGAACTTTACTTTCTGCAACAGACTCTGCAGTATAGATTGAATGATACAGTTCATCTTCAGGAACTGTTGCTCTGGAAGGTAAGTTGTTGCTCTTATCGAATCAAGAAGAGCTCCTATGAATAGGATTTTCTGTGATGGAGTCAGTATGGATTTCTTTTCATTTATTAAGAAACCCAAACTTTGGAAGAGAGAGCATGTGAATTTTGTGACTTCTTCCAGCTCACCCTCTGAGGCTGTTTTCAGGAATTAGTCATCTAAATATGGAAACACAAAAATCCCTTGTCTCCTGAAAAATGATGCTACTACCAACAGACACTTGCAAAGACACAGGGTACCAAAGAAAGGCCAATGGAGAGGTCCCTTCATTGAAAATTGTCTTGCCCTATGGCAAAGCAAAGGTATTTCCTGTGTAACAGTCTTATTGAATTATGAAAGTAAGCATCTTGGGTTTAATACTCCCAATCTCAATCTAGACAGGACAAGGAAGGAATAATGGAACCTAGAGTGAACATTGTGAAGCAAATCCTTAGAATGTACTTATTTAGCTTCCTTATTTCCAAGATCAGATTAGTCCTCCATCTTTCTTTGGGATTAAAAAATAGTGGGAATAGCACTCTCAATTCCTGAGATTTATGGGGACATCCTCTATTGCTCCCTCTGCTAACAGAAAATTGATTTCTGTTCTTAACACTAACATATGAGAGGAAAGAGAAAGTTGGTTTGAAGAGAGGATGTCACACTGGATGGTGTAATATCCTTCATAGTGTCCAAAACCCATCTGTCTATGGTCTCCTGCATTTGAGACCTTCGGTATTGGTATAAGACCCACATCCATAGACTTCTTCAGATCTGTGCAAAGAGATTGCTTGGTGGACTTCAAGTTCCACTCCATGCGTCCCTGCCAGCTCACAATCCAAGGGATCTGATGAGTCCCCAGACAAGTGTTCAGGCCTGGCTTTTTTCTTCCTTGAAACCAAAAGCCTTGCTTCTGTGGCTGTTCCAAGCACTGATCATTTATCTTCCATGCCTGTTTTCTTTGACACCAGCATCTTCTTTGGCATTGAGTCAGACGACTTTGTTACCAAGTGCTCATTCTCTTTAGAACTGGAAGTTGGTGCCAAGGCAGATGGTTTATGTTGAAAAGACTTCCTGAAACCAGAAGGGCTCAGAGATAATCCTGGCTTCTTGTTTTTATCTTCCAGGGCCTTAGAAACTTTGGATCCAGAGGATCTCATTGATCAGGTTTCTTGTAGAAAGAGAGTTTGGAGTCTGTTCTGCCTCTCCTTTCTGGCTCATGGTGTGAAAGTGCGACAGATCAAACAATTGGAAAGATAATGTCCTTCCACTAAACACTTTAAAGATAGTGAGCATAGGCATCCAAATCCGGGAAAACAGCTGAATATGATGCACATCTCTTAAATCCATGTTTCCTGCTCTTCAGATCTGTCATAAGAACAAACAGAACTAACACTTACATTATATTAGAACTACATCTAAAACTCACTATCGGTAAAACAACAAACAAGGCCCTATAACTATCTAAAGGCTCTTGTTCCACACAAGACTCACATCCATCCAGGTCAGTGATTGGAAGGACCCTGAGGTGATCCCCTTTCATAGCCATGCTTTCAAAACATGCTCAGAGGCTGAGAGGAGCTGGACAGGGGTTAGTGAGCAATTGACTGGGCACTCATAGGAGAACACAGCACCATTCAACAGCTGCAGCTGATGCATATCCCAAGAGTGGAAATATGCAGAAGACACTCAAAAAAGAAAAATACTTAGCTATTCAGACATTTCTATTCTAAATGAAATATTCTAAAATACTAAGCAGTGATTCTGATTGTTACCAACAATACTTGTTTTTTCATAACATTAATTTTCTAAATCTAACAAACACTAACCTGGATCTGGATTTTGAATTATATAGTGAAGTACAATTATTTTAATTCCTGATATTAACAGCCACTTAACTGTATTTTTCAACTACAAATTTCTCCTCGAAAAATCAATGTTTGCTTGGCTTTTGGCAGGTTAACTAGTGAAACAGTGACCATATTGTCAATAACTTGATTGCATAAATCAATTGTGTCCAACTTTTGGCCCTCAAGGGGGACTATGTTAAAAAGAAAATATACTTGATTATGAATTGAAAATGTATCCCTTGCACCTCACTCTGTGACTACTAAACTGCAGAGTTTGGATCTGCCCTGTCACTACATAGAGGAGACAGGGGTCACTGAGGCCCAGATTTTAAAGGTATTTAGGTGGTGCTGCATTTGGCATTGCAATGCCTAACTGATTTAGAAGCCTAAATCTCATTTTTAAAACTGATTTAGACACTTAGGAACCTAAATCCTATTGGCTATCAATGGGATTTAGGTTCCAAAGTTCCTAAATCATGTCTGAAAATGAGATTTAGGCTCTCCTACCACTTCCCTGCAGCCTCAAGAGGGGCAGCACTAGTCTGAATTGGGAGTGCTCAAGGCCACTTCTGCCCCTTCTCTGCTGCAACTGCTCACCAGTTTCCCCACTGTCCACCTACTGTGGGGAAAGAGAGTAGTTCTGGTTGCTCCAAAGTCTGCTTCCCTGATGGCTTGCAGCAACCCTGAAGAGAGCAGAATAGGAGCTTGACTGACTCTGCCCAAGCTAGGAGAATGCCTATAAAAGGATGATTCCCTTCACCTGCCACCCAAGTCAACCCAGGAGAGAGGAAAAAACAGGAGAAGTTGAGATCCAACAACTAGTTGAGGCTTGCTAATTCTGCAACCCAGCCAAATGTATACCAGTTTGGAGACACTTCCCCATACTGGGGAAATCCTAAATAAGGAACCTGTGGATGTGGATGCCAGAGCAAACAAAGGGAGCAGAGCAGGACAAAACATCTACAGGACAGAACCTTGACCATTCTGGAATAATATGTGCAGCCATCAGGCTGAGAAGGCTGAACACCCCAGCATGAACGGATTAACTGTGGCCATCATTAGGAGAAAAATCCTGCCTGGTGACTATTGCAAATCCCCACGTGCATGTTTTTAAACTTTGAAACTTCAGGGTTGTGATTTACAATGAACACAATGTTAGCAAAAAATGTTTTCCCGGGCATTCTTGGTTTGAAGAAACCAGATCTAAGATCCGCATTCAGTGGAGCTGTTCACTTAGTGACCCTGGTGTCACATTACTGCTGATAACAATCTTCCCCAAACAAGACCACAAGTTCAGTAATAAAACAGCCTACAGTATGATCCCCATCAGTACAGATGAAAGACCAGAAGCTATAATTACATTATATTCCATTTGTAGACTTTAGGCTTGAGACAACAAACAATTAAAAACTAATTTCAAAAGGTGAATAGGGAGGGATCACACTAAGCACACTTGTAGATGCACTGGACAAAAAGCCTGTGCAAAGTACTCAATTTACTGTATGTTGCAAAAACAGGCATGCCCGTGTACAAAGAGGGAAGAAATACCTAGTGCTCTGTGCAACCTGAAATCATGAGAACTGCTGATTGTCAAAGTACTTTTCAGGTCCCCACTAACCCCTTGAAGTAAATGCAAATGGAGATGACATTCTAAGCAATGATGTAGATCAATTTGAAGGCTCAAAGCAATACTAAACATAATGGGAGGCATGCAATAAAATCAAAATACTAGTTTATCCCATTAAGGCATTATCCAAAGCCCATTGAAATCAATGGTATTCTTTTGACTGATCTCAGTGGGCTTTGGATCAGGCCCTTAAAATGAGAAATAATCCTACATGTTATTAATCTGATATTTAGGCCTGGTCTACACTAGACCATTTTGTCAACCAAAGTCAGCTTTTTTCAACAAAACAGTGCTGGTGTACACACTGCAATCACACACATACACATGCGATGACAAAACTGCCTTGTTTTTTCAACAAAATAAAACCACCTCGACAAGAGGTGTAGACCTTTTTTCACCCAATTTAAATCGACAAAGCGTCAGTACAGACACCGTGGTTGGTTATGTCATGGTAAAAGGCCTTCAGAAGTATCCCACAATGCCCATCCTGACCGCTCTGGCCATCAGTTTGAACTCTGCTGCTCTGCACCCACCTGCCCCTCCCCCTTTAAAATCCCAGGAATTTTTGAATTCCACTTCCTACTTGGACGGCATGGAGAGCTTACATTTCTTCTTCCCAGCTTGGCAACTCCACACACCAAACTCTTTCCTGCTTGGAGCACACCAGAGTTTCTGGATCTCATCGGCATTTGGGGAGAGTCAGCGGTGCAGTCCCAGCTCTGCTCTAGTTGATACCTATGGCCAGATACCTATGGCCAGATTTCTCATGCCATGGCGGAGAAATGCCATGAACGGGCTGAAGTGCCAAGTGAAAATCAAGGGGGTGTGGCAGGGCTACCAGAAGGCCAGGAAGGCAAACTATCACTCTGGTGCAGAGCCAAAGACCTCCCACTTCTATAAGGAGCTGGAAGCCATACTCAATGGTGACCACACCTCCACCCCCAAGACATCCATGGATACCTCAGCATGCCCAGGGGCAGTAGACACTGGACACGGCAGTAAGGAGTAGGCTGGGTCTCCCAGGATCACTACTGGTCTGGAAAAAAGTTCCTGCTTGGACCTTCCTGAACAGGCCAGTGTTCCTGAAGATGCGTGCGCCATGCACCTTCCCACATCTCCTAGCAGCACAAAGTGGCAAGTTGCACAGTGGAATATCTGCCCACAGAGCACTGCCCTCAATGTCAATGTTAGAGGACCAAGTGTGGACACGCTTTGGTGACACAATGAATGCTGTATGGATGGGCGCAAGTGCTGTAATTATAGCACTTTTTGATCACCGATGTAACTACTGGCAACAAACCTTTCTAGTGTAGATATGGCCTTAGAAGGTTCAACCTTTTAACAATTAATTATAGCATTTGACTCTGAAGAGCTGTTTCTATACTAAAACCCTTCCTCTGCCAGTAACTTTCTGAAAAAGTCTAAATCTTTCAGTCTACATCTTTCCATGTTTGGTCTCAATTTGAATAAAATTGATGCAGACTTTTTTTTTGCATTATAAAATGATCTTCAGGGTAGGGACTGTATCTTCATACTTGCTCAGTATATTGTGGATGCTGTTATAATTCAGACTGTTAATAGTAATTAATAATAATAATAATAAAACTCATGTATGACAAAATATTTTCCTAAATTCTGTGCTCAAATAACTCAAAAGACAGCTGAAGTTAGAAACTTCAAATTGGCAAAATTATAGTCCTCAATGATAAAACAAGATTAATCTACATTTGAAGAAATGTGAACAGCTAAAAGTTCCATAAACTTAGTAAGTTAAGAGTGCACTGGTAAAAGGAGTTAGCAGTATGAGGTGCTTCTAAAGGCTGTCTACATGGTGAGTTAGCGTGTGGCATGCCAAGGTGTGAATCTATCATGCACCAGCTTCAGGCAACTACCTCACCATGTAGACAAGCCCTTAATCACATTAAGCAACGATCAGGAATCTTTCAAGCAATTCATCTATGCTTTTCTCATCTCCTTTTGCCTTCAATAAGGAAGGAATTAAGCAATCATATAACATGAATGAGAAATCAAGCATACAAAAGTAGGAAATGAAACGTGTAAGTTTTAACAGGTTAACAAAACATGCTGATGACAAACAAAACAGATTTGGGACCTGAACTGCAACTTTAGAATTTCCTGACATATGTATTTAATTTTTTCAAACTGAATGTAACATTTAGCCTAAATTTATGCATTTGCTAATCTTATAAGGCCAAATCTTCCAAAGTCTGAAACAAACGTGCAAAAAAACCCAGCTCATCTGAGTACACATGCACCTACATTCATGTGCACAAATCTATTTTGTGCAGGCAAAAAACTTAATTGGAGACCAAAGTTCAGTGAATAAGTATTTGTTTACATATGCAGTTAAACTGCATAGTCAAATATGGGTTTGTCAAGCATAAATTACTGCACAAGGTGCCAAGCAGTGGAGAGTCCCACACTAAAGCTCTATTTGATCTTACTGAAAATATTAAGATATGTTAGTCTGAAGAAGCAAACATCTGGATTCTGACTTATGAGATCTCCACTTGAGGGGGAGAACTATATTCACCTTATGAATTTCTCAGTGGCCCAAACAGTGGAAAAAAAGTCAGTAAAAAGCATATCTGTTACTTATTGGCGCTTTATAACAACTAGGGAGTGTTATTTGGCAGTGAATCTGCTGTGTTTCAGAAGTAAACATGTTGTACTAAATAACCCATGCCTGTAAAACTTCTGCTTTATTAAAATAGAGATAAAAGCACATGGAATTGTTTAAAATAGGCATAAACTTAATCTAAAAATACACTATTTTCAAATCTGTAATTAAAGTGCTGTAGCCAGTCTAGTGTATTTCAAACTATTCCTATCATGCCTTCTTGTACAACCATATCAGATTCCGCCAAAAAAAGGAAAATCTCTTGCTGATACTGCTTGATATTCTTTAACCCACTGGTGCCAAGCATAACTAAATTATATTTTCATTATATTACACATTCCACTTAATATTTGTACTGTCTGACAAAGTTTCCATAGAAAAACAGTCATTGTACTAAGCAACAGAAGTAAAGAGCGGGGAAGAGTATATAAAAAAGCGTATGTCAGTACTGTAATTTATATAGGTTAAAACAAACTAAATCAGGCTGCCACACTTTTTTTTGGTTTCTCACAGGAGCACCTATGAGTGTCCACAACAGCATAAGAATGATAATATTTTGATTAGGGTTTTTTTCATCTCTGGCCTTAACTATAAAATTTTCAATAAATTTAATTTTGAAGTTATATAATGGCATGAATGTCTTGTTACCCGGATTGGTCACAATGTTGCCTCCTGTACATATGAATGACCTCAGATATCATTTTAATATGTGCAGAATAATCCCATCACTTTCTGCTTCTGATTGGAATGAATAAATCATGGAGGCAGATTTTTGCAGTATTTTGGCACTTCAACTTTTGGTCCACCTACAGCCAAGAAGTGGAGATGCCACATGAAAATGAAAAATTACACTTCCACTCACTTGTATAATTCGAAGGGATTTAGAACCATAAAATTCAATCAGTCAGGTTCAATTTGAATCTAATTTGGTTCATGTCTTATTTGTGGGTCAGTTATCTGGTCAGTTTTACCCATTTCTAATCCTTATAAATTTATATTTTTTATCTAAGCATGTGCATCTCATATTCTCTCACTTTACAAAGCTCTAGTAATAGTGTGAGGAAGCATGGTCTTATGCTTTAACCATAAGAACTGGAAGGCCTGAGTTTCATTGCTAGGTCTGCCACAGGATTCCTGAATAAGTCACATGTAATTTTCAAAGAGGAGTATAACATGGAATTGGAGCACTCAGTTGTGAAAGGTATCAGTGTTCCTGGTGAATAGCACACTGGACTAGGTGTCAGGAGACCTGGGTTCTGTGCCTGATACTGCCCGTGATTTGCTGTGTAATCATTTCACTTCTTTCTGCCTAGTTTCCCCCACAACTATCTGCTTCAATTTCCCCCCCTCCCCGCTTTGTCTGCCTTGGCTTTTTAAAGTGTAAGGTCTTCAAGGCAGGGACTGTCTCATGCTATGTGTTTGCACAGTGCATAGCACAACTGCACCCCACTCTCCCCTGAGTTCTTACAGAACCATTGTAATACAAATCACAAATATTACATGGAAACATTTAAACTTCAGGGAATTCTCAAAGCGGAGATGTGGGGCTCGGAAGTTCTGAAAGTGTTGCCCCTGCTCTTGCCACCAGAGCTCCTGGGCACTCTGAACACTCAACTAGTTTCAGTCTTGGGAATTTTCAAAAGACAACTCTCACACTAGGATATGGTACCCAGCTACTGCTGTACCCCCTAGCTGCCAAATACAAAAATATTCTTTCCCTGCTCTTGGACCCTCACCAGAAAACCAAGAAAGCTCTTTGAGAAGACTACTTGGTAATGAGCCATGCCAAAGAAACATACATGATAACAGAAATGCAGATACAGCTTGAGCGAGCTGTTCATCACATCAGGCTTATTACACCTGCTCAAAGGAACTCTTGGAGAAATGTTTTAGAAGAGGCTTCGGCAGCATTCTCCTACCCCAAGCTGATTATGTTTCAAATAAAAATACAAGACCACATTGGGAAACATCCGCTGTCAACTATATCTTGGTCCAAACGTCATGCTGCATGTGGGGACACAGGTAGGTTCTGATCTATGGGAATGAGAAAGGAGGATAATGGGCCTCTCTCTGTCATACTGAAGAGACACTCCTGTTATTAAAAGCACAGAAGATAGGGATGGAACTTGCAGAGAATTCTACTCAAAATTTTCAGTCTACAAAGAATCAACTCTATGTCACATACAACGAGTTACCAGCGATATGGGCTTTGATGTTGAACAAGAAAGCACTGCAAACACTCATCAGCAGACTGGTAGCATCACCAGGGTCCAGAGACACCAACCAGTTGCTTTGAAAGAGCAGCTTGGCACCTGCATACATCAGGAATTCGTGTCTCTCAGAAACAAGGATTGATCCTGATGTTCTTTCTATAACCTTTCCGACGATTAAGGAGAAGTCTTTAGGCCTGACGGGGGGAGTGTTGCTGAGGTCAGGTTGTCAATCTCACACCTTTCATCAACACTAAATTCAATATATGTGGGGCAGGAGAGGAAACACTTGCCTGAATGTAGCAATGATTTCTTTGAATTATTTTGCAGAGCTCAGTGTGGGTAAGATTTATGGCTAAAGTCCAAGTTGGATAATACAGTCAAAATACCATGCTTAGGCTTTGTGCACAACCAGAGGTGCTCCTTTGAGAAACCAAAGAAATTGTGGCTCTCGAATAAGGCTGAGTTTGCACAGCTCTACTTCAATGCATGAAGCTCAGTAAAATCCATACCCTACAGTATTGTAAGTTTTACACTATAATATAGGAGGTGCTTTAGCCGCAAAGGCCGGGATAAATTTGACATCAGTCAAGAATTCCTGCTGTTAATAATATTTCATTAAAGTTTAAGGAACTCACAGCAAGTATCTGGTACATAACTGCCTGGACTGGTGGACACCAGACAGCAATAAAGCATTACAATAAATCTTTAGTAAACTGAGTCCCATATTTCAGCTATTGCATTTTAATTAATATGATTATTTCATGTGTATTTACAACATAACTCACAGCTGTATTACTTATTGTTTAATTAAAACAAAGAGGCCTTACACTTTGTTTCTTCCGTGGAGAAAATTCTTTCTGCCTGTCCTTCCCGGCTGAAAACAAAGTGCATGCAATTTCTGTACAAATAATAGCTTAAATGGATGTGTGGCCTAAGAGACTGCCCGTGTTGCTGTGTCTTTGTCTCTCTCTCCATGAGAAAAAGGGTAGGAATTTAGTATAGTTCCTCAAATAAGAAAATATTATTGCCAAAAAAGGTTAGAATACAAACATATCTATTGCCAGATTTTCAGTGTTGCACGTGAAATAATAACACTAGTAAAAAGTCCTACTAGGTTAAATTATGACAAGAGATAATTAATTGGGAAAGTTTTAGGGGGAACTTTTCTTTGATATTTTTGAGCAGCATCTAACGATTCTGTAATTATTGGTTTACTAACATGTTGTGTTTAATACTACTGTAATCAGCTACATTTGGCGAAGAAGGAGCATACATTAAAACAAACACACACACCCCAAAAAATTATGCAACAGAATAGCTATTATTGGACTATTCACGCATTTTACCGTCCAATACTTTGGAAGTATGCTATTTTTTCATCATTATTAGTATTTATTAAAATGTATAAACTAGCCAAAGGGATCTAGTTGACTAACACCATCTGTACAATAGGTGGAGAATAGATAGGCAATTTGACCTTGGCCTTCAGCCCTTGGGAGACAATGTGGACTAGTGGGTAGAGCACTGGACTGGAACTTGGGAGACCTGGTTTCTTTTCCAAGCTCCGCCACTGGCCTTCTGTGTGATCTTGGGGAAGTCACTTGCCTCTCTCTGACTTGCTTTCCTCATCTGTAAAATGGTGATAATGATCCCGATCTCCTTGTTTTCATCTGTCCCACAAGAATCATATCATGCCACGAAGTTCAAGAATGAATTTGATAACTGTTACAGAGTCCTTTGTAAGGGCTTGATCCAAGGTATCAAATCCAAAGTGCATCACTTTCCTTACAGTAACGTTGTCAACAGCAGATGTTAAAGCCTGTTCCCAACATAGCTTGCAAAGTGGCTATATCTTGGTTCCATCTCTGTTGATTTTCATTCCGGTAGCATATCTGGTTTTCTATCTCACAGCTGTGAATGTTTTTTGCCAAGATGCTTTGATACTGATCAGAAGGACTTTTATCTTTGGACCATTTATTTCTGACTGCCTTTCTAAAGTGCTTTAAGATCCACTGATGAAAAGTTCTACATAGGAACCAGGAATTATCATCATGGGCTGCAGCTCACCCAGGCAGAGCTCAGTTTAGGGGGTGGATTGGGCCAAATGTGGCGTTATGCCATCTGCTCCTGAGGCTGGCCAGAAACTACAATCTACACTAGGAGCCAGCATAGGCACTACTGTGGTGGGTCCATGCCATTGTAGGATTCTTCCATGCTTGAGGAATACTCTAAGCTGGCATCATATCAGCTTTTCTTATTATGTAGCTGATGATCTTGCATATGGATGTAGACAAAGACTTTACATTGTAAGGAGATAAAGACAGGGAATGGATGTAATTTAAGCAAGATGATTGAATGATAGTGTTTAGCATATACTTATTAGTTCCACATTTTCAAACAATATCTTTTTATCAGTATAACTGTAATACTTGGTGCCAGAATGTTATTTAGCTGTTTCATGGGAGAATGGGAGGCAAGACAAAAAAAATTAAACAAAGTTAAAGCCTATATCTAGTGTGTTTCCTATGTCTTGTACTTCTTCATATTTACTGCATGTTACACTGCTCACAAAAATAAGCAATTCTATTTTTTCCTTCATTAGATTTTCAAGGCATTGTCGGGACACCGTTAGGTTCTTGAAAATAAGTCCTAGTCCACCTGTTTTTTCTGCAGAGAGGGATCTGATTTTTTTTTTAAGCGCAACAAGTATATTCTCTATATAATGAGATTCCATGATTGTCACTCTGTCTGTTTGTCACTCTGAAGCCTGGAATATTTGTTGCCAGTGTGAATCAAAGGCAAAAGCTACAACCAAGTTTGAGAGCTTTTTGTTCAGAATATCACCAGGTCCAATCATCACTGGAATTCAAGGTTCATTATTGTCTTCTATTTAAGTTATCTGCCATTTTGACTTTATGAATTACACCGATACAGTGTTATTTTGATTTCAGCATTGCTGGATGAAGAGTTTATTGCTACACAAGGAAATGTTTATATATATAATCAGACTTACATAGGAGCTTTATGAGAGCACATAACTTAATAAAACATTACCATTGCAGCTATCTCTAGCCTTTGGCCATTAATTGCAAGTCTTAATTAGACTTTTGTCCACGCTGCTTTACCTTGATTCTAAGGCCCCAATCCAGCAAAGCTCTTAAGCATGTGCTCCACATGTACATTGGTAGTCTCACTGAAGCCAAGAGGAATACTCCTGTATGTAAAGTTAAGCATGTGCTTATGTGGTTTGCTGGATCAGGACCTGAGTCTCCTATCACTTGCCTCATTTTATGAGACACCATCAACCTCTTTAGGCTTCCAGTGCCACTCTAACTTCTTAAGGAAGCAGGCAGCCTCGCTGAAGGAGACTTTGAATATATTAATTTTAAATGTACAGTAAAATGATTAAAAACTATTCTGGATTTTTCTACAACACTGAAATCTTTATTTTTGTTGTCTGCTAAAAACTTTCTCCAGTGATTCCATCTGAGATTTAGCTTCCTTACATTTTTGTAGAGGTTGACATTGTCCCTTAAGCATAAACAACAAGGGGACCGTGCTCCATGTTGAACAGCTTCCAAGAAAAATGCACGAATCAGAAGGGCAAACAACAACCAAGCATTCTTTATGTTAAGTGTAAGAAATCCATAGCATATGGAAGTGGAGTTAGTACAGTTGAAATCTGGATTTTGACTGCAGATGAGTTTTAAAGGACTAAAGAAAAATTATTTCTTTTCACTAGGAACAGTATGGAGACAATACCAATTCAACTCTACTTTAATCCTTAGTAGAGGTTAAACCTTAAAGCAGAGATAATTCCCTTAATTCTGTAAGCAGTTCTTCCTTGATCTTTTTATGGCACATGCCCTGGTTTGGGCTTTAAGGCCAGAAGTTTCTGCCACAGACACACAATCTGTTCAGTTTGCTTTTAGAAAACTAGAATGTCACAAGCAATACGTGATGCAAGATGAATGACTATCCTGCCATCTCTTCCCTCATCACAACTACTCCAGCATAGCATAGGGGAAGGAGTTTGATGCAAGAACAGCTCCAACTACTCTTTTAAATAGGCCTTAAATTTTAGGAGTTGGCAGAATTTAATGGGCCATATTACAAATTCCAATTTGGTATGTTTAACACTTACTTTGCATAGATGCCAATGACCATACAAGATGTAAGACAGAGGAAAATCAGGCCCTGTATATTCAAATTTATTTGCATGTATGGCTGAACAAAATGCTTCTGATAGTAAGAGAAGACTTGAGCAAGCTTTGCTCATATCTGGAACCAAACCTTGTACTTGTTAGGACTAGATATTAGATAAGCTATTAAAAGTTATCTTATTGCAAATGCCCTTCTGCTCTACTGTTCTGACACAATTCTGCAAGAAACAGCATTGCCAGAGATGGACCATTTCAGCAAAACAAAGGACCAAGCAGATTACAAACAGCAACTTCAAGACCTTTAAATTCAATAAAAGAGATATGGTGATGAAGAGAAACAGAAAAACTGAGGCTATGTCTTCACTGCAAAGAAGATGGGTTTTTTACTGCAGGATAAGAACATATGAACATAGTACATAAGAACGGCCATAGTAGGTGAGATCAATCTAGCCCAGTATCCTGTCTTCCGACAGTGGCCAATGCCAGGTATTTCAGAGGAAATGAACCAAACAGGTAATGATCAAGTGATCAATCCCCTGGAGCCCATAGGATAACTAACACATATTAGCTATCCCACTGGTAAAATCCTCGTGAGACAAGATGTTGTGGTTTTTACTACTAGGTAGGATAGGCGAGATCATCCCCCAACAGGGGGATATCATTTAACCTCATCTAGCTACAGAGCATCTAGCTAAAAACAAAATTGCTGTGTCTCCACTAGGATTTTAGAGCAGAAGAGGTAAAGCATGTTAGTTATTTCACAAGGGGGAAAAAAACATTTTTGGCAGAGAAGATAAAGCTAAAGGAAAGAACCTAAAGGTCAGGGATAAGGGAAACATGGTGTTCAAGAAAGGAGAAGAGAATTCAAGGGAAGAGCAGAGGAAATAAAGCTAAATGGGATACAGGAACGCAAGAAAGAAAGAAGCTTACTTCATATGCATCTCCGATACCTTTTTCTTCTCATGACATTTTACTCTTTAAAGCCAAAACACTTGGTGCCTCTGATCATTATTAAGACCATGATCTTTCAGTCTGTTCCATGTGGGCAAATCCCTGTACCTATGCAGAGCCCCTTATGACTTAAATGGAACTTCACTCAGGCTTAATGGTCCACCTATGCTATACCCTTGCAATAGTGGCGGCCTATCACAAGTCATACAAGATTGGGGCTGGAAGGGACCTAAGGAGGTCATCTAGTCCAAATCCCCTGCTCAAAGCAGGACTAACCCCATTTAAATCATCCCAGCCAGGGCTCTGTCAAGCCATACCTTTAAAAACTCTAACGATGGAGATTCCACCACCTCCCTAGGTAATCCATTCCATTGCTTCACTACCCTCCTAGTGAAAATTTTTTTCTTAATATCCAACCTAGACCTCCCCCACTGCAACTTGAGACCGTTGCTTCTAGTTCTGTCATCTGCCACCACTGAGAACAGCCTAGCTCCATCCTCCCTGGAATCCCCGTTCAGGTAGTTGAAGGCTGCTATCCAATTCCTTCCCCTTCATTTTCTCTTCTGCAAACTAAACAAGCCTAGTTCCCTCAGCTTCTCCCCAGAAGTCATGCTCCACCACCCTAATAATTTTTGTTGTCTTCCACTGGACTCTCTCCAATTTGTCCACATCCTTCCTATAGTGGCGGGCTCAAAACTGGAACCAATACTCTAAATGTGGCCTCACCAGTGCCAAATAGATGGGAATAATCACTTCCCGCGATCTGCTGACAATGCTCCTACTAATGCAGCCTAATATGCCATTAACCTTCTTGGCAATAAGGGCCACTGTTGACTCATATCCAGCTTCTTATCCACGGTTACCCCAAAGTCCTTTTCTACAGAGATGCTGCCTAGCTCGTCAGTCCCCAGTCTGTAGCAGTGCATGGGATTCTTCCGTCCTAAGTGCAGGACTCTGCATTTGTCCTTGTTGAACCTCATCTGATTTCTTTTGGCCCAATCCTAGATCCTGGTGACATCCAAAACATGCTGTGTACTCTGGAAACACAGGTAAAGTAATAATCCCTGCCTTGAAGATTATATAATCTAGCAAGACATGCACAGGCAAAGAATGAGAGACAAGCATATAATATACATGTCAAGTCATCTGGGTGATGATAGGCTTACTTTAATAATTGTAAGGTTTTCTTTTAATAAGTTAAATATGCTAAATTCTCCTCTCTCCATCACAATTCAACTGTCATCTTTTCACCACATTAACTCTCTTCTTCACATTCAGTGCCCATGTGGTCCTCTAACCCTTCCCTCTATATGCATCAGCAGTTCATTAATGATTACATATACATTTAATGTATTAAACTAGATTATTTAGGCAAGTAGGTTCTTGTAAAATCCCCTGAGGAAGTGGGTCCTTAGGAAGGATATAAATGGGGAGAGCTTAGCACCTTTGGCAAACAGCTCAGAAAAAAATATTCTGTATATAGGGGGAGCACCACGCAAACAAGCATAGAGATAGTTGTAGGAGAAGTGGACAAAGTATGGCGATGCAGCTGACATCATTTATAAAGCAGAGGGGTCACTCTGATACAAGATAAGCAGGACAATAATTTTTGTCCAGTTATATTTCGTAGGTATATAAACCAACAATGTCTCACTTTCTGGCACTATATCAGTCCAGTCCCACCACTAATCATCATGCAGATTTGCTAGATTACTAATTTAACATCCTTGAAATGAAAGCAGAATGAACTGTGCTTTTGTCAGTCACAAATGACATCTGCTTCCAAGTATAAAAAAGGAAAAGTGCATGCAATTTAGACCTTACATGATTGTTACTTATCTCTTTGCTGCAGTTTTGTAATCATAACATTGTCAGATTTCACCAGACAGCAGCTCCTCTTATTTTCTCGTCACCTATCATTCAATACAAGACAACGACTGCAACTGTATTTCCTAAATGAAAGCGTAAATCACCACAACAATGCCTGACACATGTCTAAAGCTGCCATTCACAATTATCTTTGTAAGTGTGGACTGCTGCGGAGGCAAAATAAGTTTCTTTTTCCCCAACTCATTCAACCTGTTTTATGAGAGAACTAGTTACTTAAGCTGCAAACTAAAGCATTGCAGATTCTTTCCATTTATATGCACCATTAACTGCACCTCATTCAAAGAACAAATCTCCAATTTCTTCTTAATCCCTTCTCCCTTAATGGGGATTTCCAAATGCTTTTCTTTCAACAGCACTATCTTCTCTGCATCAGGAAGTGCAGGCATTCATGGTTAAACCCCTGGCTCTGCAATATCATGGCACTTAATCACATCACAAAATGGCTAACATCGTCTGTGTCTTGACATCACACACAATCTCAAAATGTCTAATCCTGAGAACAGAAATCAAATACTTTCCCTTATCTCAAAGAAAATGCTGGGTTGAAAGAAAAGCATGAAAGACAAAAGTAGCAAGCACTGTGATGGAGTTTAAAAGATTAAGGAGAAATAGAGGCATATTGTTTTTGTAGAGGGTTTTTGGGTTGGTTTGTTTGGAATGGGGTGAAAGATGGGTTTGGAAATATGCTGTAGTATAATACTGCTTGATTAGTTTCCTTTAAGTTTTCCCTATTTGTGCTTAAGTGTCTTTCTAGAACTGAGATGAGATAAAAGCCTGACCATCTCCTGCACTGTTTTGTTCCGACAGTAAGAACATGTATACAGATACATTTGATTTTTTTTTTTTTTTTGAGAAAATAAAGAGCAAATTAAGTTACAAAGCACTAAGCACAAACTCACTATGTTATTGAGGTTGTTCCAATTAACAGAAAAAAGCATGCAACTGAATGAATCATATCTTGAAATTCAGTCCACCTAAATATAACTAATTCCAAAATCTCAAACCAAAGCAATTACATTATAATGTTTATTATATTCAACTTGATGCATCTCTCTGCCATGTATTCAGTGTAAAAGGCTATTTAAATAAAATAAGTATGTCAAATATAATTTAGACAAGGCAAACGAGAAAGTACAGACATCAGCTGTCTAAATTTGTATCATTTATACCCAAAGAGTTCTTCTGAATTTGATTTTCATGAAACTGAAATCCGATCTTAAATACGTGAAAGTAGCCAAGCTAGGGAAAAAATATTATCTTAGCCATGCTGTATATATAGATGAGATAACCACAACATCAGCCACGTGAGACAAGGATTAGCCATTTCAATGGCCAAGTTAAACAAGACATATCCCTCAGCCAACTTCATTGCGCATCCCCAATTCAGAACTCTTATATCTGCATTTATGAGTCCTAAGAATCTGGGGGAGTGGGGAACAAAATTAGTCTTAACTGCACCTTTTGGCCATTTAAAATAAGCTAACTAGGGTGAACATGAGGCCCCAAAAACATCCCTGCTGTTTTGTCCCAGTGTTTATAAAATCCCACTGACCTCAGCTATCTGGAGTTTAACATGGGACACAGACTACAGCAATAGGTTCATCCAAACAATATACTGTAGATATAGTGGCCCCACTTACATTACCAGTTAAACATATAAATAAATAAGGTTACCTTGAATTTTCAGCATTCCTATACTTACAGGAAATACCTGGATTCTACAAATAGCGAGACCACTATTTACCTAGGCATTTTATAAGCATTATATGTTTTATAAGCATCCTGGCAAGTTTTGAGATTGAGCACTATAGACATAGTAGAGCAGCACTATTCACTAACTGATCTGATTGAACTGACAACAGATGTCCCAAATAGCACAAGACCAAATACATACACAAGACCTTGAGCCAGCCCTATGCTGCATGCAGAGTCAGATCTACAAGAGCCAGGGCCACTCTGCAGACAGGCTTCAAGCAGTGAACCACCATATGGGTCAGCAGCACCGTATGGGTCAGTCATGCTTGTCCTTAACTCATCTGTACCAGAGGTGAGCACAGGATTATGGGGGAAGAGAGGAGGAAGAGAAAGAGCGAGAGAAGTGACTTTATGGGGACAGAGACAAGGGACAGAATGAATAAGCTGAGGAAGAATGAGAAACTGAGAAGAAATGGAGCCTCAGAGGAACTCAATCTGGTGTAGCTGCTCTACACATACCAGGGTGGGCAACCAGGCCCAGTGTTTTCTTTTAACTATATATTGCTATCGGGGAATATTTTTAAGAGCTACCACAGGCAGGATTTGCAGCAAGTAAATAAATTACTAAAAAAAGATATAGAGGCAAAGTGACATTTTACAAGTCCAGTCCAAAACATTACAGATCCAAGTCAGTTCCATTACAAAGGCAATCTGACCTAAACTGAGGGATACAAGCTAGAGCTGCATAAAAACCACATGCTATAAAGCATTCCTCAAAAGGTGGTGAAATATTTGGGTAATGAAAAATAAAAACACTGCAATCTGGGCGATTACGCATTTCTTAAATTATTTTACCGGTCAGTTTACAACATTTCATTACATTGAGACAAAAAGGTAATTGTAAGTATTCTGCCATTTCATTGAAGGTCTTTGACCTCAAGAAGTGGCTGATGGTGCAAAGAATATATTTTCATCACACACCACCACCATACTATTTGCAACACCTTCTGGTGGGCCAGGTGTATCTAATTTGGGAGAAATCACTAGAGGCTGCCAATCTGTTCAGTTGGTTCTGTACCAAAAAGTTCTGTAATTGCTTGGTTAAGGTGCTTGTTGCCATCTGATGCTGAAATGGTAACCATCTGTTGGAAATTCCTATACTGAGCACTGTCAGTCACATTCTTAACAAAAAGAAGATTTTTTTAAAAACATTTGTTGTTTCTAACTTGTTTTTGATTCAGGTTCTGAAATATGCACCTGTCCACAGTCATCTAGCATGATGTTTCTATACTTGCTGATTATGCAGCAGCAATATAAATTTAGCTACACTGAAATACAATTATTATACAGTAGCAGTAATAATTCATAGAGGGAAGAAGTGTCGCGCTGAATGAAGCAGCGGTCTTGTGGGAAAAATGGTAGGTGATCATGCAATTTAAAACTATATCTTAATACTTACCCATGAGCAGGCAAATTCAGGTTGCCCAGGCAATCTTAATTCTGGCATTTCTTAATTTTCGAGTGCTTGACTTTGCAACCTTAATATTTTTTTAATGTAATCTTTTTTTATGGGGAGGCAATATCACAGTAGCACCTAGTGAACACAAAGAAGACTGAGGACCTGTTGTGCTAGAGGCTTTGTGATCCTATAGTAAGATACAAGACAGAGTGGACAATTTTACAGGTAAGGACCTGAAGAACAAAAAGAGATGAATGACTTGACCCAGGTCACACAAGAAGTCCACAGCAGGGCCAGGCGCTGACCTCAGACCTCTTGATTCCCAAGCAGCACCCTGACCATAACACAATCTTCTCCTCTTTTCTTCATCCGCTGCTGTGGACAAGCACCCTCCCTTCATTCACTCAGCCTTCACACTTCCTCTCCCTTTTCCCACACATCCAGGCCGTTAGTCCTGCCACTTCCTCTTCCTCAAGATTTTTGGCACTTTTATCCTGCCTGCCCTGACAGCTAGAATGCTTGTTCACTCCTGCCTTAATTACTGTAACCTCTCCTCTAGCTTTCCCTGATTCCCAGATCACTTCCCTCTGTCAATCCAAAACACAGCTACTAAAACTCTCCATCAATCAGACCATGACACTGCTCTCTACAAATGTTTCCACTGGTTCTTTCTTGCCCACTACATCAAGTGTTAAACTGCTGGTCCCTTTTCCAATTCTCCCCACTCAAAACCCATGGGAAAAGCCAGTGGCTGACTTAATATTCTCTATGTATCATCACTTCAGAATTCCCTTTGTGAGGTCTCAGGTGAGTCTTATAAACATGCTCCTGCAGAAGTAGTGCTTTCTAAGGTCTAAGTGACGGAATGAATGTTCCATGTCTCTTGCGAATCCTCTAAGATCCAAAAGTTAAGTGAGCAAACTCCCTCTCCTCCCCTCCTCTGCTGTTTTTTTCACAGGAATCTCAACCTCAACTCAAGTATGCCATAGGAAACACAGGGAGTTATCTCTACCCTAGCTGGGTTATTCTATATAGGAGAAATTTGGGCCCTAAATGCAATACATGAAGGTCAGTATTATAGATATTCAATTTAATGTCTTAGAGAAACAATTAGTCTGCCCTGTGCCTGAACTGGATATCAACCAAAAATGACCACAGAAGCTGCATTCTGAAAAGCTCTTAGCATTACCTTATTCACCTGGGCCAGCCATTAACCTCTGTAGTCAGTGTTGCTAAGATCAGGGTAACTAAATCTCACACCGCAGGACATAAGATGATTGCTGGAGGATTCTACCCTTCCCCTCTCCCTGACTCCCCTCCACAATGCAAGACAATTAGCTAGTTGCACTATAGCAGGGTTTCATCTTCTGAAGCATCAAGGAAAACAGGCCACACACAGAGGTTTGATAGACAAATCCTCTGATCAGATGTGGAAAATCCTATGTTTCTACACAACAAAAAAATGAGACCGCAAATTCTTGAGCTGTGTGGAAAATAATCTCTTGTTCCAGAAACTAAAGAAACCAACTAGGGATAACGTAATTTTAGATTTAGCTTTGACAAACAGGGAAGAAATAATAGAAAACTTGGAAGTAAGATGGACACTTGGAGCAAGCATTCACAAAATGATCGTGTTTACAATAATTCAGAGACAGGAGAAGTATAAAGATCAAAGCCAGGGCAGTGTGGAGGGCTTACAAAAAAAAAAAGTTGAGAAAGTTAAAGGAACTAAAAGTTGGATTCCATGGGTAGAAATATTGAGACACAAATTGAAAAGATAGATATGGAGCATTTTATCAGCTCTTCTACAACTGCCACAAAAGAAAACAAGCCCATTAAAATACAAACAATGACAGGAAAGTCTATCTAATTATTATGTGGCGATAAGGAGGAGATATCGACATAAGGTGGAATAAAGCAAACAACATATCTGTGAAGTTAAATTCTGCAAAAACATGGAAGCAAAAATGCAGAATGAAATACTTAGTGGCCAAGCAGCTAACAACAAGGAGAAAAAAATCCAAGCACGGAGTAAAGGGCAAAAGTCTCTATGTGACAGTTAACATTTCTAACAATTTAGAAAACAGAGGTGGGCTGGGAAGGGGGAATCAAGGTTCCTACGAAAACATCAACTTTGTCCAGTCTTCTTATGGCAAGGATTTGGGGGGGGGGGGAGCGTTATCTGCTCAGGTATTTGCAGGCTAACAAAGCCAAATATGTGATATCAAAGTGGTTCCGAATTTATGTAAAAACAAAACAAAAAACAAACCAACCTCTGTGACCAAGAAAGCAGAAATGCCAACCAAAGGAAATCTTTGTTTTGTGCTTCGGTACTATATTGGGGCATTATAAATACCGTAAAAACCACTATAGAGATACAGTACCTAGGTCCAGTCATGCAGCCACTACACGATAAAGTCAAAGTGAAGTCAGTCAACTGCTTGGATCTTTTATGAAGTCTACTTACTTCCTCATTATACAGACTTCTCTTTATTTTCCTTCCTAAAGACAGACTTTAAAAAGAAGTAGTCTTTTTGAGTCATCATTAATTTCAATCAACCTTCTGATTGGTCAAGTGCCAATGCATGTCTCTATCCATCCTTCCTGCTGCAAACTGAAGTGTGACAATAAAAGCTTCTCAGGGTTAAGTGATACCCAAAATAAGCTTTAAGGAAACAGAATATGTTATTAAGGGAGACAAAATGATAAATCTTCTCAGAGGAGCTATCAACAGAAGAAAGCTGGACTCCATCAGACAGACATTAAAATTTGTTTTAAACGTAACTGTTCGGGAAGTTTACAAAGTGTATTTTACAAGGAAAAAGATCTT
The DNA here is from genome assembly GCF_026122565.2 of Emydura macquarii macquarii. Taxonomy (NCBI): domain Eukaryota; kingdom Metazoa; phylum Chordata; order Testudines; family Chelidae; genus Emydura; species Emydura macquarii. The sequence goes on along the minus strand of NW_027130520.1, from coordinate 11,135,578 downwards.
TTAATTGTATTTTAATGCCCCATGCCAAATGCCCCTCTAGCTGGTAGTGTTGGACATGCCTCTTTCCAGATTATATCAACATGGTTAAGTCTGAGGATTGCCCAGTCCCTTCCATCTCCTTCTAACCAAAACAGACCTTTCCTTCCTGCCCAACTGCTCAGCATTCTCAGCCCCTGACGGCCTGAGAGCTGCAACCCAACCAAAATATACATTCTTCTAAGGCAGCACACAAGGCTGCAGCTAACCTACTGGGTTGGACAATTATTAATATGGCCTACAGCCATACCACCTCAGGCTATGAGTCCATTGGGTAGCATAAGCGAAGCAAAGATCTTGGTTATTAGTTGATTAATATCTACTGCTGTCTCTCAAATCGTTGTGGAAATGGTGTTACAGTGACCAGTCAGATTCGTCTTTACTTTTGTGGCTGCCATTTTACAACAAAAGTAAAAATCAAGTTAAACTGAGTGTGACAGTGACTACGGAGAGAAATAATATTGCCAATAGAATGCTTACACTGCTCAGATTCCACAGCAAAGCTGAGATTGTAAAACAAGGCTGATTTTGATTTTAAGCATCGCAGCTACATCAAAACTGACATAAACAAGGGCTGTAAGATAGAAACACACCAAAAACATGCTCATGTCAGAAGGAGTTTGGCTAACAAACTGAAGATAGGAACATAGAGGGAGCACATCCAGTGCTAAGGTTAGTAGCAGCTCTGTGCATTGCCAAGTATTTATTTTTCAGTTCCATTCTTTACTCATTGAGGGAGCGGCTTTGTTTTTGTTGTTATTCTCAGAAGACTTACCACCAAAAGTACCGCTTCAGGAATGATATTATTACAGCAAGCAAAACACTGAGTGGCTGGTACTGTGCCATCAGTTCTCAGACATAACACCTTCTATGAATGACACCCCAGATCACTGACATAGAAAAGAGGACGCGGTCACCATGTGAGCCATTACTGGTAGGCGGCATGAGTCTGGCCTAATTTAAGAAAAAGTAATCGTCTGTTTTAATAATTCTGACACTGAGCCAAGAAACTATCAGAGGAGTTTGTGGTTAGTTAACTGAAGCTATGTTAGCATCCTGATTTAAAAACAAATGTTAATGAGATACAAAAATCTTCGTAGTGCTGTCATACAGATCCTAATCATAGGCATTGAAGTACCCTTAAAAATACAGATTGATCAGTCCATCCTTTTTTACACTGTTATTATAAAACCTGTGTATTATAAAAACAAGGGGATACTAATTTAAATTAGTGGCTGGTAAATGAAGAACAAATAAAAGAAAATTCTGCTTCACACCAGAACAAGTTGAAATATTCAGAGACATGTTTTTGACAGCGTTTCCCCATCTTTTTAATTCTGAAGATTCATTAAATTGCAACAACTATACGGAAACTTTTTATTGAAATGAAATGTGCGTATGAAAAAATCAAGGAAGATTATTCAGTTTGACCAGTGGTCTGATCCTATGTCGTGATTCTTTCCATCATCTTCCCTGTCAATCTACTACATAGAGTTTGTGCTGAGAAGAGACTTCACTAGAGTTCTACAGATGACTTCTAGGCCATGGCCATGGAGCATTATGCCTTCAGGGCCTTCTCCAACTAGAAATACTTTGTGTCAGGAAAGAAAAAGTGGATTTTAAAAAGTGTAGCAATTGGGGTCAAATTTAAGGCAGATGTAATGAAATATGGAAGTAAAAGAGTGCTAGAACTGAGCTTTGTAGGAATGTTTAACACTATGCCATGTTACAACTCATTTCATAACCTCATCTCACTTAATGGAGAGAATATTGTAAACTTACAGTTGCAGTATCCAGAATCAGTCACAAGGTGGCACTTTAAATGAAACACTGAATATATGCAGTATTGTAGTCCTGTCGGTCAGGATATTGGAGAGATAAGGTGGATGAGTTAATATCTTTTATTTTCTCTCACCAACAGAAATTGGTCCAACAAAAGAGATTACCTCACCCACCCTGTCACACTGAATATATGGATATGCTGATTCGCGCAAAGATTTGTAAAGAAAAGGTGCTGATATCAGCAATAACACTGGTGGTTAAGCGAAAGTTAACAAAGTTCAGCCAAACAGGTAGATTAAAAATGACTGAAATTAAAAGAAAATTTTCCAACTCCGAATGTAAAACTGTCAGAGTAATCATAAAAACGATAAATTCCAATTTTAATGGCATCCCGTCTTTCATAAACAGTTTTGGATGCAGGGCTGTTATTTTTGGAAAGCGTAATAATCCCATAGATTCAGAATTCGAAGTATTTGCAGAATACTACAAAGTAAGAACAATTCAGGACCCAGTATCTGAAAATAAAAATAAAATGATAGAAGTAACTATAGTCATCTTTTAAGAATTTACATTTGTGAGTGTGTAGGTTATCACACCCTATTACAGAACATTTGTATGCCTGTAACATAGATTTTCAGCTTCCTAGAAAATCTCAACAGAGGGTATTCATATCCTTTAGAAGCATTCATAGCATGGAGGAAAGCTCCTTTTTGGACATAGTCACATTCAAAGAGAAGCCCAGTAAAAACAATGGGCTACATTAACCATTGATGCAACTCCAATGAAGTTATAACCCAGCATGAATATAGCCCAAAATGTTTATCAGCAAAGATCCCCTTGAAGATAGTTTTATGAGGGATGGAGGGTAAACAAGGAAGCCTGTTTATATCACTGAGAACTGTCCCTCCCTCAAAAGGTCCTTCCTATTCTCCTCTCTCACATGCACGCACACTCACACTTATGATAGTTGGAAGCCAACACCATGCGAAGCATGGACCACATCTCTAAAAAGATGAAGGAGACACTTCTGAGCATGCGTCTCTGAGTGCTTATGAAGGCATTCAGTCTGCGTCAGCATTCCATGGGTTGAGTGGCAGTAACTTCTGACTGCTGGTGCAGTATAACTCTGCAAACACACTAATACAAATACACATACAGAGGCTACATCGTGGCTTCAGCTACAGAAGCCATAACAGTGCCCAAAAATAAATTAACTACTTTGATTTTTGAAAGGCTTTTCCAATGTTAGCTAGATTGCATGCTCAGAAGAATATACGCTGCTCAAAAAGACAATGGGAGACATACCCGACCATCCAAGGGTAGATTTTGGCCCTAAAAGTGTATTATATTGCATTAATAAACGCTATTGGGAGCCAACAAGAAGCCAAAATTTGCCAACAAATACACAAAATGATTTTCCTTTGGAAACATGGAGGATAATGATATATTAGGCACCATTTTGTAATGGCAATCACTTTACCAATGTCAACACTAAGAGAAACTAAAGTCTTTTATAAACTAAATTCCCAGTCATTTACAATATCAGAGCAAATTTACAGCATGTAAAGGAAAAAATAATCAAGACACATCAGGTGCTATATGATTAGAATCATTATGATTAGTCTATGATTATTATGTGTGGCTGGGCAGAGACATGTATGAAAGTCACAAGAAAACACAGTACACAGTCGATTTCAGATTCTTTCTTTACAAAGAAAAGGAAAAAGTAACCAGTCATAGTGATTAAAGAAATTGTAGGTTTTTCTTTTGGGCAAATTGTGGTTCAAGCTCAATCATACAAAGAATTCTCTTTTACTGTAATAAGTACCTTAGTTGGTATTGTGGAGTTGTGTGTTTCCCATAAAACGCCTAATCAGATTAATGAACACCAAGAAGGTTCATCCAGGTTGTTTGATTTCCCTCCCAAGAGGCAGCTCTTGTTCTGATTTGGAAATCCTATCCAAGACATGGCTTTCATTCATAAATTCTAAGGCCAGAGTAGCCTCTGTGATCATCTGGTCTGACCTCCTGCATAACATAGGCCATAGGACTTTCCTGAATTAATTACTGTTTGAACTAGAGCATGTCTTTTAGAAAAATATCCAATCTTGATTTAAAACTTTCAACGATGGAGAATCCACCACAAGCTTTGGTAAATTATTCCAATGGTTAATTACCCTCAGTGTTAAAAATGTGTACCTTATATCTAATCTGAATTTGTTAGCTTCTACTTCCAGCCATTGGATCTTTTTATACTTTTATTTATTTATTTATTTTGCTAGATTTAAGAGCCCTCTGTTATCAACTTTCAATTCCTCACTTAGGTATTTATAAACTGTGATTAAATCACCCACGTTTTCCAATCCTTCAGTCAGTCTCATAGCTCTTCTCTGAACCCTTTCAAATTTTTCAACATCCTTCTTGAACTGAAGATATCAGAACTGGACATTTCTGTTCAGTCACTCACATCTGTGCTAGATACAGATATAATAGAATCTCTCTACTCCTACCTGATACTGTTTATACATCTAAGGATTCCATTAGCTCTTTTGGCTACAATGGGAGTTCTGTTCAGCTGATTATCCACCATCTTTTCTTTTCTTCCCAGGATAAAGTTCCCCATTCTTTACGTATATCCTGCATTCTTGATTCCTACATGTATTTTTACATTTGGCTCTGTTGAAACACATATTGTTTGCTTGAGACCAGATTACCAGATCACTCTATATCATTGATCAGTCCACATCATTATTTATCACTTCCCCATCTGTCTCATTTGCAAATCTGATCAGTAATCATTTCATATTTTCTTCCAAGTCATTGATAAAAAGCTGTTATATAACACAGGGCCAAGAATAAATGCCTGCAGAATCCCACTAAGAACACACCTACTCTATGATGATTCCCCATTTACAGTTACATTCTGAGACCCATCAGCCACTTTTTAATCTATTTAATATGTGCCATGTTCATTTTGTATCTTTCTAATTTCTTAATCAAAGTGTCATATCATATCAAGTCAAATGCTGTACCAAAGTCAAAGTATATTACATCATCACTATTCCCTTCATCAACCAAACCTGTAATTGCATCATAAAAAGATACGAAGTTAGTTTCCATGAACCCATGTTTACTGGCATTAATTATATTACCTTCCTTTAATTCTTGATTAGCCAAGTTCCTTATCAGCTGTTGCATTATTTTGCTTGGGATTAAAGTCAGGAAAACAGGCTTATGGTTATCCAGGTCATTCCATTTACTCTTCTGAAATATTTGCACAACAACAATAACCTTTTGTTAGTCCTCTGGAACTTCCCCAGTGTTTCAAAATTTATTCAGGGAAGGAACCAACATTAACTATCTAGTGAGCTCCTCAGCAAACTCCTTAAAACTCCTAGATGCAAGTTATCTGAACACAATGATTTTAAAATGTCTGACTTTATTAGCTGCTGTTTAATATCCTCCTGAGTTACTGTTGGAATGGAAAGTATTTCATCATCACATGATATGAATATGTTGTCTGGCTCCTTTCCAAATACATAACAGAAATATTTATTGAACGCTTCTGCTTTTTCTGTATTATTATCAACAGTTCCATATATATAAAGATATTATCTATATCTATATCTATCTATCTATACAAACTGCTTTCATTTCCCCTTTAAGCCAGGTCTTTTTTTTAACTAGCGTAGCTTTTGGTCTCGACTGACTTTTTGGGCCTCTGGCAAAAGTTCTTAAATAGTTCCCAATGATCATTCACATTTTTCTGTTTAAATTCTCTCTTCCAGCTGCTTTGTCTGATAATTGTTTTCAGCTTTAATAATTAACAACAACCAGGGACCTAATAATTTAGTAAGCAGGGGACAGAATACAGAGTGCCAACCTCCACAGGGAGCATAAATATGAAATAGTTGCTCCAGTTATAAAAAGGATATGGTGGTGTGAGATGCCATCCATGTTAAGACAACATCCAGAGAACTGTAAAAATTCCTCTTCATTTTATTGTTGATATTTGTGTAAATAAATGTAATGTTCATATTAACTGATTATTAAGAAAAACTTGTGCTATTTTGAAATAGATTACAGAGACATCTATTTTTAGAGCCTAAAGTCAATAGAGCTTCTGAATTTTTCTAGTCTGGGATTTTCATCAAGAATCAAAGAACCTTTTGCTTAACTGCTTTCAAATTTCACCAACATCCACTTTCTCCCTGAACTCCTTTTAAGTCTATCAGGGACTTGAATCCATATTGTGCTCTGGGGCCTGTTTTTAGCTTTGTTTAACTGTTCCTTTTAAAGCACTTAGTACACATATATTATCGGTTTGGACTTTACATTTGTTATGTTGCAAACAGACTAACCAAATCATGATCACTTACACCTAACCTACTATTAATTTTTAATTCTATGATCAACTGCTCTTCATCAGTCAGGATGGGATCTAATATAGAATTCCCCCATGCAACACTTTTTGAGTTAGGAAATTCTCACTTAAAATATTTAGAAACTCCAAGGAAGTTTTAGTATTGACGGCATCAGACCTTCAGCATACATCATTCCAACTGAAGTCCCTCATGATAACTCAGCTTTTTTTCCCTACACATTATAAATAAGTACCAAGAAGACAGTCATCCTGTGCTTTATCTGTTAGAAAACTAATCCATAAGCATTCCAGATCATTTGCTTCCAAATTGCCAGTGGCTCAAACACAGGGAATACTATTTTTGACAGAATGCCACTCTCCTTTTGACCACTTGCTCCTTCCTATGTAAGTTTTAGCATTCTAACCACACGAACTGTCCCACCAGGTTTCAATACTACCAGCTAGGGCAAATTTATGGTACTAAATGAGCAATTCCAATTCCTCTTATTACACAGACTCTTAGCGCTGGTGTATAGGCAATTAAAAATATCTTTTCCTTACACCCCTTGGTGCCTTCATTAATTTTGTTCTCAATCTTAACTTTGTGCTAAACAAGAGATCATTTACTCCCGTTTTGTTCTTAGTTTAATGCTCGCCTGACTCGTCTAGCCACTTTGCCCCCTAGAAAATTGGTTTCCCTTCTACTGAGATTTACATCCAGACTGTACAACCCCGGCTCCCCATAGCAGGTAGATCAATGTACCACTAAACCCAAACCCTCAAGCCTAAACCACTTATCTAGCCAGAGAGTCACTCCCAGAGCCTTCTGCCTTCTATCTTCCTTCATTCATGGGACAGGAAGTAGCCCTGGAAAGATCACAAGTTTCTGAGGTCATGTTATGTTTCTTTTACTATAGGATTTCTTAGCTGTGGATGTTTAATGTAGGAGAGTCTATCAAGGAAATAAATACTTAACAAGAAATATCTGGTACAAAAGGGCCATGTTTTACGGTTAACACTTCCCCCTTCAAAAAACACACAAAACAAAAAAGCACCCCAGTTAGTACTCTCTGGATACAAATTTTAAAATGAGGTTTAGTCCCTCTCCCAAACTTTGAAAGCAAAATTCTTTATATGGCCAGCTGCAATCTTACCTGGGGTGTTTGTTTATGATATTGTGCCTGATCTGGTAGCCAAGGAGTTAAAATATTCCAGTGTTGGCAGTCAAGCAATTTGCAAATAAAAGGCCTTGAAGTAAACAACAAATATCCAAAACCGCCACTACAACAATGGAACTGACTGAACTTTCCCTCCACCCATTTCTTATGTAGTATTTAATAATCTGCGTAAGCCTTGAATGAAGCAGCATTCCATAACACTGGCTCAGATGGAGTTAGATATAGATTTTTGCATCTTTTTAGCGTCAATCAATCCAAACGTCTGACAGCATTTTATGTAGCTGGGAGCAACTTGAAAGGGAAAAACTGCACCTGAAGGAGAAACAACCTGTGGACTAGACAAAGCAGCACCAACATGAAGAGGCACAGTGATAACATGACCTGGACCTCACAAAATTTGGAGGAACCAGGGACCTAATAATCAAGCAAATGGGGATAGACGATGGAATGCCAACACCATAGGAAATAGAGGATAAATTGTTGCCACAGTTTCACAGTGAATTTCACTATCATTAGGAAGGCTTGTGACTTAAATTGAATAGATCCAGATCTGCCAGTTTTCTCACCCCTTTACTGGGAGTGAGAAAGTTAAATATGAACTGGCTCCCAAAGTTTATGGAAAAGATTTTAGGGGATTCAAAAGCACAGGAAGATAACTTACATGGAAGTGACAAATCAGCTGAGGGATTACCTCCACCAATGTGGCAAAGGCTGGGGAGACACTGCTTTAAACAAGCTGCATGAAATGCTCGGGTTGGAGCAGTTTTATGATGTGTGTTCACATGGTCTTAGAATGTGGGTCAGGGATTAGAAGGCAAAAGATCTCAATAGTGCAGGCCACTGGCTAATGAGTATGCAGACAGTAGGTCTGGGTCCAAGAGGAAGCCCAGCAGAGGCTGACCCAAATATAGGTGCTAGCCGGTGGAATGTGGGTATACCCAACAAAGGGAAGCAGGTAATCCCAAAGCAGCTGCCCCAAACTGACCCCAAATTTTTTCAACGGATCTCAGATGTTTTAACTGCTAGGGGCAGGACAGAAATGGACAGGCTGCCCAGGACTCAGGTGCCAGGGGGCTGGCAATGAGTCATAGAGGGTAATTTATTGACAATCCAGCTGGAGGGTCAGTCTTCACCTCAAATGTATGGCGCTAACCACTTTATTTGGCCTCTGGAGGGAGAAAGTAACACAGCTCATCTGTGGCATACAGCATACAGCATACAGACTGGTGAGTTCAGTCCCCAGGCATTTGCCCATATACCTTGCTGAACTCTCATGGGTCAACCTGATCCCCAGTGGGAGTGGAAGTTAATGGGGAGTTGATTCTGAGGTGGAGGGAAAATGGAACTGCTCACTCCCTAGTAAAAGCCTGTGTGGTGAAGTCTCTTCAGGGGCTGGCAGGCAGAGAGGTGTGAGGAAGATTCCAATAGCAAAACCATTTGCAGCGCCAGTAGCTCAAATTCCTAATTAAAACAGAAGGGGCCAGAGAAACTGGTGATGGGAATATTGAAGGACATTCCTTTTGATCATTTACATATTCCTTTTGATATATTCTTGGAATAGATTAGGAAATTATGTTGTAAACTTGTACCAGAATTTTGGTTCTGCCACCCACTAAAGTGACGGTGAAAGCAGAAAGGTCAAGACAGACTCTGATATCTTGTCACAGCTGAACACTGCTTGTGAAAATACAGCAGCAAAAGGGGGGCAGGGTGATTTTCCTTCTTGAATGTCTCATCATCTCATGGTGACTGAAAATGCAAATGAGACAGGGGAGGGGAGAGGGGACACTGTATCATGCATGCTGGGGTGAGTGAAGCAACTAGTTCAAGTGTCGGCACACAAAGTCCAAGCTCAGAAGGCAAGTTCACAGCCTCCTCTTATCATGGAAAGCGGGGTGTTGCCAGAGGTGACCCCAACTCCAGGAGATGGGGCAGAGAAAGGAATCTGGCTCTGAGGAGCAAAATGGTTTCCTCAGATATGCACAGCTCAAGCATAGAAGACACACCCTGGGAAGACATGTCAAAGCTGGGGTGGGGTGTGAATCTCTGCCCCACCTGACACTGGGTCACCAGAGACCAGGAGTTAATGCTTAGTAAAGGCCAGCTTTGCAGGAAACCTGGACAATCCTGTCCACCTAGACAGATCAAAGCATTGCATCCTATACAACTGCAGGGAGAGGAAAACCCACAGTGCAGCCTGTGAGCTGGCACCTTAAGGAAAAAGAGTTCACCACCCATCTCGCACGCTACTAGCTGAATGGGAGGAGGAAGTAGCAAGATCAGGTCCCAGCTCCAGTCTCCAAAGCTGAGTGGGGACTAATGGGGCACAAAAGGGCACGTGTGAACTCTTCTCAGTATCTGAGTTATATTCCTCCTTAAATGGGGGAGGTGTGAAAGATGTATGGTTACGCTGTAAAAATTTATGAATGTCATAGTTCTGTATGGTTGTTATTGTGCAGTTTACTATATGTACACATGGGGTTAATTCAAGGAGGGGATAGCTGCTGGGAGGCAGGAAAGGGGAAGACAATGACTCCTGCTGACAATTGCTCTGCAAACACCTGAGGCAGTGCAGAAACAACTGTTTAGAAGTCTATCCCTGCCCTCCTGGTGAGCCACCCAATCTGGTTTCACCAGGATGAAAGGACATAGGAGAGAACAAGGGACTTTGACTGGACCTAAGAAGAGACATTTCTTGAAGGAGAGACAGAGGTTTTGAGTTAATGTGGACCCAGGCTCCAGAAGTTGGGGATCTGGGATAAGATAAGCCATGCACATAAACTGTTTATTGTGTTAAAAACCTTTTACTAGATATACATGGCCCTGCCTCAGCACAGAGGGCTGAATTAGATGACCCTTCAAGGTCCCTTCCAGCCCTACATTTCTATGTTTCTCTTATGTTTTGCTGTGTTCCTTTTGTTAAGATTAAACAATACTTTGTGTTAAGAAAATTGTCTGGTCGCTGTATTAACCACTGCTCACAGCTCACAAAGGGAAGACTTGCAAGTGCCAAACCCAGTCAGGCCTTCTGCGTAATCACGGTTGGTGCCCAGGATGCTGTAGCCCAGTGTAAGAGTGGGAAAATCACAGGATTCCACCAGAGAGAGGTGAAGGGGCAAGGTCTGTCACCTGAAGGGTAAACTCAGAGAGACCTGAAGAGTGATCATAGGTTCAGGTAGCCCTGAACTGCAATATCCACAACTCCCCAAACCCGCAGGCAGCATGACACAGTAAAAGCATCTCAGGGCCATACAGTAAACAGCAATCAGGCAGACATAGGACAAAATCCCCAAAGCAAGGATGAGTGCATCCACTGATCACTACACCAAAACTTTTCCATCTAAGCAATATCTGTAGCTGCAACAGATATGTTTGCTGACCATGAACAGGAGTGGATGCGGATGACAAAACAATGGGTGAGATTCTCATCCCCAATCTGACCCCTTTAAGCTGGGTAAAGGGGCCAAAATGGCATAGAGATGCTCTAAAACTCAGATCCAGCTGGGGAAGAGCTCATGCAGCACAGGAACTGAGGGCGACAGCTGAAGCCTGTATTTCAAGAATCCCCTCAAAAGGTCTGGCATAAGAGGTGGAGGGGAAGGAGTGCATCAGGGACACAGCTGCTGCATGTAGCACTGCAGAGATTCTAGGCATCATTGCTGCCCATAAGCAAGTACAGCTAGGTTGTTGTAATTTAGACAGCCCTTCCTCCTCTACACCCTATGCATAGTGGCCCAGAAGCAATGGGCACAAGGATACCCTAAAACACCATAGCCTTCACTGGAGCTGCAAGTACTTTCAAAATCTAATACCTAGGTTAATGTGGTCAAACGATGAAAATGCTTCAGAGTCCTTCCTGCACAAGCTACAAAGCTGTTCAGCAAACTATCAGAAAAAAAAGAGACTAGAAAGGCTAGGAAGAAAGACTGGTATGGTTTTTGGGAGAAAAGAAAGCTCTCTTTTCAAAATTAAGAAATGCAAAAAAGTTAGGATGAAATCAGTAAAAACCTCCTGATAACGTGGTCTCGGAGGTTATGGGATCATCTTCCAATGGAAAAGTTAGAAGGCCTGTTGCTGGGGCCTGAGCTCAAGAAGCTATTTGGACAAATGTAGCCCTTTCTTGGCTGACAATTATCCATAAACAGAGTTTGATTTGTACAGATTTGTTATTTATTCAAAATGTACTGAATAGTCCATGCAAACATCACTGCTTGTCGGTTGCTTATGAACTGCACATTGCTGTCGCTTTGAGGATTCCCAATTTACTGTTTGTGCTATGTGATCAGTCACCTTAAACATGTGTTATTTCTTCCCTGGTCCCTGAATGACTCCTAAACTCAAAAATTTTCGAAATGAGTGCACAAACACTTCTTGTGCAAACACTAATGTAAAAATATACTTACAATCCCTTTGATGATTCTTGTCTCAAATTCCATTCACAAGACTGATAGCAGAAAGGGAAATTGTGAAGCGTGTCAAAGAGAATTCATTATTTTTATTCAAATGAATGCTGAAATACTTTTTTATAGTATTCATCAGCTCTGTTTGGGACACTTAAAACTAGACTGGGCACAGCCTTAGAAATTATACTGCTGGAAAAACTTCTACATTTGCCAGGCATAATAGAAAATGAAGATGTGAAAAGGAGCTATAATTCACAGAGTTTAAGGCCAGAAGGGACCATTAGGTCACCAAGTTTGACCTTTTGTATAAAACAGGCCCTTAAATTTCACCCCTATGCTCCTGTTTTGAGCCCAATAACTGGAACTGACTAAAGCATAACTTTTGTTTGACTAAAGCATATCTTCCAGTAAAGCCTCCCGCCTTGATTTGAAGACATCAAGAGATGGTGGAGAATCCACCGCTTCCCTCGGTAGTGTGTGCCAATTGTTAATCACCCTAATTGCTAAAAAACTGTGCCTTGGTTCCCATTTGAATTTGTCTGGCATATGCAGAGGTAAACCCAGCTCATGACTCCCTTGTGTATGCTTCTGAGGACTGTGTTAGCCTGTTTTGCCACAGCATCACACTGGGATCTCACACAGAGCTGCTTGTCTACTATGACAGCCCTGTGTTTTTCACAAATGCGAGATAACACGAAATAAAAGTCAGCGTAAAAGAGAAATAAAACAAAAAATTCACCCTGTAATGGAGGTTGCAGCAGTTCCTGTCTGTGGGGCTGGGCCTGGCTCCCCACTCCGGGCACTGTGCTCTGGCACATGGGGTCGCAGCACCATTCAGGTTTGGTCTGGCCAGTCCCTGTTTCCCCATCATGCTAGCTTGCTGTACAGCCGCATGTACAGTTAGTTTACTGCATAAAACAACTATTTTTGCACACCAAGAAAAGACAATATTTGACCCAATCAGAAGTTAGGATCTTCAGGAATGAAAAAAACCCACATCACAAGGAGTCTCTATTGGATTCATTCCTGTTCTTTATAAACATAACATACTACAGATAAATAGCGGGATCAATTCCATTCATAAGGAATTAATTTTATCTGTAACTTTTAACAGTACACTGCATTTAATTTGTATGTGCTTAATAAAGGGAGGGCTCAAAATTTATCACCCAAAAGTATTCCCATTGAATTCTTCCTAGTGAGAAATACAAACACTGGAGCATATGTGGTAATTAAGTACAGATGTGATTATTTGACAAATAATCATAACAAATAATTGTCACTTCCTTGTTTAGAAACCACTAATTTAAAACATGTGCATACTGACTTAACCTCACCAATGCACTTTCCTCTCATTTAAGGGGGGTTTCACACTGTTATCTTTTCTACAAATTCAAACCCTTTGTTCTCTTGTTGTAACTTTCTATTTCAAACAGTTATTCTTCTCGGAAGTGTATTCCACACTGGCTTCTGCTTTGCAACACTTGTCATGAGAACCCACTTTAGGAAAGCAGGGTGGGAGGATACTGATACTAGACAAACTGTGATACTATTTATTTCAGAAATTCTGGTGACACTGGTTTAAATTAATGAGGAGCACTGTGTTCTTCCAGACTCAAAGTGTATACAGATACTCTAACTTATGGGTACTCTGACTGAAAGTAAGAGAACAACAAAACAAAAGTAAAGGCTCCATGAGACAGAACATAATATGTGTCTCCTCTCAAAGTTTGCATTGAACCCTGAGAACAAAACAGCTGCTGAACTGTGCACACAAAGAATGTGCTTAGGGCCAGACTGGGGGTTCTTTTTTCATATCTTTATACAGATATTGCAATGGGATAACTCAAGGGAGTAAGGCGCTTGCAACATGGTCCTTATTAAAGATACAGCATACATACAATCTTTAGAGGCATCAAAGTTTCATAGCTACATGGACAAGAAGAAATAGAATACACATGAACAGAGAAAGCACCAAATCAAACCCACACATACAAAAACTCCCGAACTTTTAGGGTGTTTAAGATCCAGACATGTAGTTATAACTCCTATCTTCGTAAAAGGCCAAATCAGAAATCAAATACAGTTGAAGGAGTATCAGGTCCCTAATTTCTCCCACTTATTCCAATAGGAATTAGGAGTGATTCCATTTAAATTAATAAAGTTACACCAGTGTGAACAAAAGAGTATCAGGGATTATATTTTATTTACTGGTAATCATTAAAGTAGTAAATGTCTAAATTACCTATGCTGCGTAGCAATGTTTACTTTAAAGAATATTGTTTATCTGCACTAAAAAATGTTCAGACCAGCCTTCACAGAGTATAATTTCGATTCTCAATCAAATATTGGTGTGGAGAGTTTGAAAAAATAACAAGATTTGTGATGAGTGTTTACGTAAAAGGCAAAGTTTACTTTCTAGCTTCCCCTCAGAATCTGTAGTGTAATGTTTATAGTGTGTGGCCAACATTTTGTACAACATGATGATTGTTCACAATCAGTATTTTATTTAATTATTACAACCTTCTGTAATATTGACAGTGTGATAAATGGAGAGAAAGGCTGTGATTTGTAATCCAGGCTTGTGCAGTTTTTTTCCCCTAATGCCACAGAATACAATAGAAATCACAGTGATTTCATCAAGTAACCAGAAATATAGTTACATGTTTACAAACCTCATCAGCTGTGCATTACATTTTTACATTACTCAATACTGCGGTTAGCCACTCGAGCTAAACTGTTTTTTGCCCTCTGGACACCTCAGACTGACTGGGGAGGATGAGATGGGGTCATGCTACAGCCACAATCCCCATGAAGTATTTGGCATTTGGGCAAAGGAAGGGTGTCCTAGTGTCGCACTGGTGTCACAATGGAGAGGGTGAGGTATGTTCTCTCACTCTGTGCCCTCACCCTGCCTCTCCTTGTCCCCTGGGACAGGGAGTATCTATGGGGCACTAGCAGGGTCTGCATGCCTCAGCCATGTTGTGTCTGGCTTCTGTGTAGAGCACAAGATTCAAGGGACCCCTTGGTGCCTCCTCCTCCTGCGCACACCCCCGGGGCCAGCCACAGCCTGACCTCTTATTGCATGCAGTGTGGCCAGGACAATGCAGCAGGAAGGGGGCATGCTTCCATCCATGGCATATTTCAAATGCTTTTGCCAGCTCTGATCTAGAAAAACGTTCTCCCATGGTCTAGCAAGGTAGCTTCAAAGTGCAAGTTCGCCCATATTTCAATAGGAGGAAAATGTATTTTGCTGAGAGAAACCCACAAGGAAATCCTGCTTCTGTAGTTGAAATCCCTAGTGGCTACAGTCTAGCTCCAAGCTGGAATTCTCATGACAATATCTCATGTGATGCAGGATATATACAAGGGGCCAGACTTGCAGCTCCATTGACTTCAGTGGAATAACACCAATTCATACCAGGTGAGGATCTGGCCCAAACAATTCAGAGGTGTTACTGTTTGTTAAAAAAACGCTGCTTAGTTGGTGTGTCATCAAGGAGACATTATCGTTTTCCAAAATAGGGGTTGAGATTTCCATAACAATGTTACATTTTTAAATGTGCCATTTCAACATATCCATTAGGAAGAAGTGTTTCGGCCAGTTTATTCTATGAAAACACATCCAGTTTCTGAATAAAGTGGATGATGTTTCATAGTAAAGAAGTTCTGAATGAAATATAATGTATACCCTTAGACCTAAAGCTATGATAACTTGGGTCCACCAGGCACATAAGCCAAAGAGAAGTTCCTCTAACCACAGTATTTAGGATGTTCAGATCAGTACAATGTACTCTGACTACATTAGGAAGATCGTCATTCTCTGCACAGAAATGAGAAAAATGGACAGAAAGTCTTCTTGTCCCAAAACGTTCTCAGAAGGGGAGTTCAACATTGAACCACCGTCTTCTCTCCAACTCCATAAATCCCACTGCATATGACAGCTGCACTCTTCAGTTGCCGCTATTTCAGTGTGAGGGGAAAAAGTAGTATCTTCTTCTACTCCTTTCCTGGATCATGAAATCCTGCTTCCTCTGAAATCAAACCTTTCCCTACAGCAAGGATACTCTAGGCTCAGGTGGCAGTAGGAAGACAACAGATCACAGGGAACTGTTTTTCAGGCCGAGTGAGATCAATGTGATCTCCACCACTGATGTTACAGAGGAAGTTATGAAAGCTAGAATTCTCCAGCCCCATCACTTATTCCACAGCAAAGTATGTTCCCACACTCTGCACCCTATCCACTGAGGAGGGATGTGGTGAACTCACCCTGCCTCCCAAAATGAATTCATTAGGATCAGACTTTATCCCACCTCCTTCCCTGTCCTACACACACACACACTTTGCAGGTAACAATACCCGAATAAGTCAAAACAAGTGAAATATTTCATTCAGAATTTTTACTGAATAACTATACTGCACACTCCTTTCTGTCTCTGAAGGTATGTCTACAGTGCCAAAAATTAAAAACCAAAAACACAGCAGCGAGTCTCAGAACCCCGGTCAACTGGTTTGGGCTCACAATACAGGGCTAAAAAATGGCAGTGTGGGCATTCAGCCTAGGGCCAGAGCTTTGGCTCCGAGAACCACCCACCTCTGGGTTTCAGAGCCCGTGCTCCAGCCTGAGTCCAAATGTCTCCACCGCTATTCCTAACCACACAGTGCGAGCCTGTGTCAGTTGATCCAGGCTCTGAGTCACAGCCACGGGTCTTTTTCTGCAGTGTAGACATATTCTTAGGTGCTTTTTCAGAGATAACAAACCTACACATGAGCTGCCCTTTTCTCACCCAGTCTCATTGAAGCAGCAAAGCAGCTCAAGCTGCTTGACTCTTCTTCCCTGCTCCCGCAACCCTTAATCAATCCAGCTACTGGCTTGTCTCAGAAAAAGACAAAAACAAAATACAACAATACAAAAAATCCCCATCAATCATACTGTAGCATGAGACCATGTTGCACGTGGTTTATCTTGTTATGAATGTTCTGGCACCTAACTTTTCAACAGCTAAGTCCCCTGTGGACAACTAGTTCCATTTCTCACACACTAAATAGTGTAAGTTTTAACATTCCTTTAGGTTGGGGTTCACTCTCCAGACAACAGAGCTCATTTACACTTCCTCACGGAGGTCAGGACAGTGAGCTTACAAAAAGCTTCTTCACCTCAGCTTATCCACAGAGCAAACAATTTACTTCACATCTCACAGCAAAGCCATTGGAATGCTAAAGACACTATAAGAAAGTGGACTATGCTCTCTGCTAAACGTATCATTCAGCAGAGTTGATTTGCCCATTGTTTAAAGTTTAAACACCATGGTAAAACTAGGTTTAAAAATTAAACCTATAAACTGTATATAAACACAGAGATGTAAATAACATTTTTATATATATAACTTTTTGTGCTTTACCTATCACAAACTGACTTTTAGAAGCAAATATGTGTAATATATTCGGGAAATGGTTCCTTTTCAAAGAACAGTTCAACTGAACTCTCTTTTTCCTGTTTGTGAATTGATCACAAACAGATCCCGATTCCTACTCATATATTAGTTATGTCTTTGATTTTACTTGGTGATGTTGGGCAAGTGACTTAACTTCCATGCCTCGGTTTCCCCATCTGTAAGATGGGGATAATACCTCCTTTGTAAATTGCTCTGAGATCTGTGGATAAAATCACTAGGATAATGGGTAAAAGCTAAGTAATATTATAATACAGTGTGGAATAAGAAATTTCAGTCCAGGGGTTGGTCATGATCTGTTTGCTTTGACAATTCATTATCTGTGATGTGTGACAGATCATCTGATATTGTTTCTGCTCCCAGATTGCAATTTTTTAAAAGCTGAACAACAAAATGAAAAATACCAGACCAATAAGTAACAGTGACTGATGAATTCTGTTAATCATGCACAAATACCCTTGTTTCCATGGGAATGTGGGTATTTATACGAACAGCAGGCATTTATCGAACATTTATGTGAACCAAAACCAGAATGTTTATTAGCAGAAAACAGACAGGGGGTTGAAGTGATTGAACCAAATACCTATTTAGAATTCCAACAGGTTTACGAACACTTTCCAGTCTTCAAATGACACTAGGATACACAGAACCAAGTTCATCCCGGGTGCAAGCCCTTTAACATCAGTGGAGTTACTCCAGCAATTAATTATACCAATAAAGACAGGTAAAGGTCACCAAGAGTCATCTCAATGTGATTTCAAGTGGCTGAGATATTATCCTGCCCCCTAAACTACTGAGGTTTATCATGGAAGCCATATATTCACAAACTTGTCATTTTACAAAAACAGCCCTGCTTTCTTTTCATCCTGTACTACTGTCTAAGGTCAGTTCTGGAACACTAAGTCAAGGGAGAATCTATCATTTCCATATCTAAAATTCACCATGAAGTGTGTCACTTTCTGGCTCCCTTTTTCTGACATCTTCAGCCAACTACTCTCCTTTAAGACTCTCACTCCTATTTCTCTTATCAGCTTTTGTTTAGCTCATATTTCTCTTGGTCTGAGATGCTCTTCGCTCTGTCATTACCTCCACTATCCTCCCACCAAATAGCCATTCCCGGGCAGCCTTTCATCTCCCCTGCTCTCTTTAACTTGACCTGCTGGTAATTTATAAACGATAGTTGCTTTCAGAAGAACAGAGCTATTAGGCACAGCAAAACATGGGGGACATCTACAGGCTGATTTCTGCCACAGAAAGTTAACTGATGAACTACTGGACTAATTAAGGCCATCTCATAGTTATACCTTGTACCATCTTGAAAAACAATGTCATCACTCCAAAAATAAGTCAATAAACACCCCCCCCTTCTATTCTTCATGCATGATTATCTATATGCAGCTATTTATTTCCATTAAAATAATTTCCCTCAAGCTATCTTAACCACATGCACACTTTTCAAAACAAAAATGCAGTGCAGTTCAGACTGCTTTAATATAGATAATACCTCTTTTATCTGAGTAGTTTTGGTCATTTGGCGGCTAAATCACAGAATGCAAGGGATACTCCAACCTCCAAAACCAAAAAGTTTCATATACGGCACAGTGGTACATTGTCAGCAACGCAGGGATTAGGTAGGTCTGATAGTGCATAACAAATGGCTAAAAGGATGATTAGTAGAGCTGGGTGCAGAAACTTTGATGTAACCATATTCCATTGGAACATGCAGTTCCATTGATATTAATATGCTTTGCAAAACCAGGTGGGTTCCCCCAGAATTTTGTTTAGGAAGAAAACCAAAAGAAAGATCCAACAACGCTGAAAGTCCCCATTTTAATATTTTTGGAATGAAACATCTTTTTTTTTTGTTTTTAAATGACTTCCCATTTTGAAATTTACTTTGTATTACATTATGACTATATCACAATACAAAAAAAAAAACCTGAAATCAAAATTAAACATTTTGATAGACCCAAAAAAGATGTTGGGTTTGGTTTTTTTGGTTGTGTGGGGTTTTTTTGTTTTGGTTTTTTTTTTTTTTTTTTTTTTTTTTGGGGGGGTGGTGTGTTTTTTTTGTGGGGGGGGGGGGGTTGGGGGGCGGGGTTGGAGTTTTCCTTTGTGCAGTATTTCAAAATGCTGACTTTTCTCTCCAATTCAGAACAAAGTCAAATTTCAAAATCCTTCACAAAACAGAACCTCCATCCTCCACACAGTTCTAACTATTAATCCTTGATGTTTTTAAAAGCCCAAGCAACCAAAGAAAGGAAAGGTGGCCTAATAGACAGGGTATCAATCTGGGACACAGGAGACCTAAACTCAGTTCCCAGCTGGGCCACAGACTATCTATGTGACCATGGGCAAGTCACTTAATCTCCTCTTTCCACTCAGTTCCCCATCTGTAAAATGAGGATAATGCTTCCCTACATCACAAGGGGGTTGCAAGGATAAAATCTATGAATGATTGTGAGGCACTCATATACTACAGTGACGGGGCCATGGAAGTAAATAGTCAGAGAAATACCCTATAAGAAAGATACAGGTTTAAGCCTATGCAGTGTATCAAATTTAATGCATGTTTTACAAGATTCCATGAGACATATATGTATAGCCAACGTTTTATGTCTTCCATCCTGAATAAATCTTTATATCTATTTTTCTTGGCATCTGCTGTTCTCCTTTTGATTCTCTCCTTTCACAAGATCACTTCATGTCCTTAGCATTCAGTATTGTTCTTGGAAAGGAATTCTAAGTTAAACAGGATAGCCCAGTCAAGGAATTCTGTGGAGTGAAAATGCAATCAAATGCATGGAGTCTTGCTGTAGTTTTTCCTGTGATTTGCATGTCATTTTTATGGCACTAATTGCTCCCATGCCAGAATATAGTCTGTTCCTTTTACTCTTTAGCTAGTGAAGAAGGAACATACAGTTTTCATCAACACAGTCAAATTTCTAGGCCACTTTTTCTCCAACCCTCCACCTTCTGTTCACTCATGCTTCTTCTCCAGCCATTACTGCAGCATCTATATCTTCTGCTGGGAAACTGGCCAGACAGTTTCCTTTGCTGCTACTCATGTTCCTAGGATCAAGCGAGCAGTCCTTACTAGAGCCAATGTCTTCTTTGCTACTTCCTCACTTATATTTTGAGCACCAAATGAGTTTTAGCTCTGTACAAAACAGATGATGACAGAGGGACCAATTCAGTATATGTACAATTAAAGTTGCATTAGATTGTAAGCAACAATGGTTGGAGATTTAGGGTTTGTTTCATGTTGGGATGGGGGGGGGGGGGGGGGGGGGGGGGGGTTAAGCAAGGGGACGTTAAGAATGGAAGGTCTAAGCACCAAAAATTGATATTTTTCTGAATGTTTGCAAATGTGGCTGAGGGTAAATTTTCATGAACAACAAATGAATACAACAGACCCATTGAAGCCTGCTCTGTGCAAGTGCCCATATCGGACTTCCAGCTACAGTGCAGCTACATCGGTTTTACGCGCTAGTATAGATGGGGCTCAGGTGTTTTTGGCAGAGCTTCATGACCATGTTCTTAACACTGTTGCGCTGTACTATTGTCAGCATCTGGTGACACTGTTTTCAAGCACAGACAAGGTTTCCCTGGCTACTGGTCTTTTCTCCTTCACCCAAGCAGAATCCCATTCACTTCAAGGGGCTGCATGCAGGCGGAGGGTCTCCCCATGTTGAACAACTTGAAGGATCAGGGTTTTAGATTGTAAGCTATTTGGGGTAGTGACCTCATTTTTTTGTTTAAGACCCAGTTGCAACGCCAGGGTTATTTCCCCAAATTCTGTCTTGTTCAAGTACTTGAGCTCTGCTAAAGGCATCAAGAACACAGCTCTGATGAGCAGGGTGAAGTGGGCTCCTGTAAGACTGCTGCAGCAGTGGGTTTCTGCAAGCTGTTTGGGGTGTTTTGATTATGGCAAAAGTTTAATGAAATGCTCCTGTTTTAGACCATCCCCCATGCGGGATTGCCACACAAAGAAATGCAAAATAACTTCAATTTGTACTCAAGTGCCCCTCCACTTCCAGGAAACTAGGGCAGGTTACTGCACAGATCTTTTGGGATTTTCCCAGAAATGCTCTAAACACTTTGAACCAGCCAAAATGGCACCTCAGAAAGTGCATTAACCTGATATACCTAGACCAATTCTCACCCAGGAACAAAATGTGCTACAAACACTCCAGTGAGAACTTGGGGAAACTTTGTAACTTGAAAAAATTAGTTTCTGAGACACAAGCAAATTAAAAGCAATTTTTGATGTGCTTTAGTTCAGCTTTACAAACACACAGTTTATGGTACATTTTAGCACAATCAGGCCCTAAAGTGATCAAGCCATTCTCCATGCTCAAAACTTTCAGCTAGGAGACCTCTCCTACTGAAATTACAGTACAAAACAGAATTTTTTAAGAGGAAAAGATCTCCATCTATAAATCAAGCTATATACGCCAAAGTATTTATTTGACTGGCAATCTAGAAAATGCCAGCATCTGGCAACCCACCCAGAGACACAGGATGAATGTTGCAGGAATGCTGCAAATATGAGAACTATGAAGCTATTTCTAAACAGCTGTGTCCCTGGCACAATATGGCAGCTGCTCAGAGGGTAGTGATCATTCCAATCTAAACTGAAAGATCCCATGGACTTCAAACACTGCAAAGTCTTGAAGGCAGAATTTTTTTTCAGCATCTTTCAATATGAAATGAAACTTGGAAGAGTCTTCTATGTGTATGCATATATTTCACTGGCTTCAGGGCATTATGCAATATGGCAGAGTTTGTTGTGCCTGAGAAGTTCAACAAAGGGAACTGTTGTATATCAATTTCATTGTCAAAATGATCAATAGCCATTTATTTCATTTCTCCCGCTTGTTTTATAATAGCACTGCAGGTGGAAACTCCCAAGGGATTGCTCGTCACCTGGAGGCCACAGTGTTGAACTAGGTGGGGCAGCAGATTTTAAATGTCCTGGCATAGACATAAGTAGGCAGTTGTGAGGGGCTGATGGTAGGTGACACCTGGCAGTGTGAAAAATGAAGAATAAAGGATGCAGCCTATTATAATGAGAGTCCTGTAGCACCTTAAAGACTAACACATTTCTGCGGGCATAAGCTTTCAAATGTGTTAGTCTTTAAGGTGCTACAGGACTCTCGTTGTTTTTGCTGTATACAGACTAACACGGCTACCCCTCTGGAACTTTGCAGCCTGTTATGTTGACGCACAACACAGAGATCAGTCCTGCTATTTTCATTTTTTTTCCTTAGAAGAAACACATCAGACGTGCCATCGGGCAACATCACCACCACAATTCTGTCTTTTCCTCCTCTTGGAAAGGAGAGGGGAGTCTGGTTTTGGCTGTAAATGCGCTTTTACAGACTGGAATCAGGTCTGATAGAGGCTTCTTGTCTGGGTAATAAAGAGGCTTACAGGCAGCTGTGAAGCAGAGCAGGCTGCCCAGTGTTTCTCGGTAAATATTGCAATTGATAAGTGTCAGATGTTGGTGCTATATATCTGCGTCAGCGATCTCAAAGGCATGTTCAGATACCAGACATTAAAAGGGTTAAATGGAGCAATGCTGTTGCATGGCTGAGCAACTGGAGCTGGAAAAGCAAACCTCTACAGACATCAGCAATAAGAAGCATGTAGTGATTTCCATTCATTTCTAAGGGTTTTGTGTAGGTTGAAAGGTGGTCACGTGTGCTGAAAAACATTACACCACATTGCTAGAAAAAGGGTTTTTTTTTCCCCTTCCGATTTGAATGGAGCAGGAAAGGGAGCCATTCATCTGTACTGCACTAAGTAAGGCTTTGTGCTGAAAACCTCAGACAGTTGAGAAGCAATTAAAAGAACCATTCAGCTTGTCCCTCAGCTCCAGAAACTACTCCTCCAGCTCACCTGGCAGAGGACTTCACTTTTAGCCAATTTTAAATGCATGCTTTAACAGGAGATAGCGTTGAGTGAAGAAGGATGGTCAGCCTGGAACAATGGTGCATTTAGTGTAATATCCTGTCACTTGCGTCGGCCGGAGGGCACTTCCGGGATCAATTGAGCGGGTTTTCACTGCCCGCTCAATCAATCCTGCTGCATTGATTCATGCAGCTCCGGCAGTGTAGACATACCCCTAGAGAGGGTTAGCAGACCAATCTGCTGCTAAATGCACACTGCAGACAATTTCCTCCATGGCCCTACAATCTATTTTGTAGAAATAAAGAGCTGGGCACTCTTATACCTTACAGGAATAATTCCTCAATAGTCTAGGTCTTCTCCGGATCCAGGGACCTGGGGAAACCAAAACTAATTGCTCCAGGAAGCCATCTTAGAAGCCTGCAGTTGGGGCTGGAACTGGGAGTGCAAGTGCCCACTTATAGCCTCACCCAACTCCACACAGAGGCAAAAGTGCAGTATTGCTGCTCCCTATGGACTGGAATGGAGAAACTCTGTTTTCTTCTATCATTTGTTTGCTGCTTTTTCCATTCTCTATCATTGAGTCTGCAGAGTGCTTAGCATTTCTGAAAGCTAGGCCATTTAGTTAGGAGCTGAATTTTCTGTTCCGAATTTTGTAAACTTTTGGTCACAATTTTTGTCCTTAATCAAAAAAGGAAAAGGAAGCAAGCCCCACCTACCCAAGCCTCTGCTAAAGATATGCCTGAGAAAAGATATGTATCAGGCACTGTGCACTAAAGATTAGGCTTTTTTCAGGCCCGTGGAAGCCAGTTTCACAGCGCAGAACCGTCCACTGAGAATGCCTTACATTTAGATATATGGTCTGACTGCTAAAGATCCTTAGCTGATCTCAGCTTCCACAGCAATATCAGTGGGTGAAAGGCAGTGAATTTCACCCCTGAAACGACTGCATCAATGGGGTTCATTCTAGGAACAAATCTGGAACAGTAGTTTTCAGATCATATTAGCATTAAAATTCCAAGCTGTATATTTCTAGAGGATTACAACATTTCTCAGGTGGATATAGTCACTTGGCTTTCAGCCTTGTGCCTTATAAAAAGCTACCGGAGATGTGCAGCAAAAGCCCCAAAATGTGCTGCCTGTCATAGCTTAATCCTTAAATGATGTTCACATGCTTTTTATGTGACTGAGCCGGGTTCACCCCAATGTAAGTGTTTGCAGCTCCACTGAGTATTCCTGGCTAGCCTTTAAACTGGTAAATTCAGGCAAGCAGAAACTGTTTCATCTTGCTATCTACGCTGCTTCGGCTCTGTAATTTAGGAAACCATTTCCTTGCCTCACTTGTTGCAGGTCAGGTAATAGCAGACTGACACTTTAGAAAGCTCTCTCTAAGCACTGAGAACGCACCAGCTTTGGTTCATATATAATCAAATCCCTTATTTAGAAATAAGTAAGAGCAGACTAGAGTTCTAGGTCTGATCTCGCTGTTTCAATGTCAGCTCTTAATTCCCCAAAGCCAAACAACCCCTGTTGTTCCACTTTCAAGCTTCTTATGAATTTCTTCTGTTCTGTTTACAACTCCCACAGTCACAGCCCATCTGTGCCTTGAAGTCTCTTGTCCTGGGATCCTACTTCAACCCAAAAGCCTGAATATCTATTTATCTAAGAAAGACAAGGTGGGTGAAGTAATATCTTTTATTCGACCAACTTCTGTTGGTGAAAAAGATAAATATTCGAGCTACACAGAGCTCTTCTTCACGTCAACATGGCTCCAAACATCTATTTATATTGGCATTTATATCACACTCTTTACTGGAGTATCTGAACAGATTATATAAGTTCTCACTGAAGAAGTTGTGACCCGCCCATGCCTAGGGTAGCCAAGGTCAGGGAAGGCTGCAAAAGGATAGCAGATTCTCCAGGCACTGGTGGGTGACACTGAAGTCAGACTTCCCTACCAGCCACCAACAATGCTTCTGATTCCCCACACTGGTTATAAAGAAGCTAAAACAAAATATACACAGCTCCCTTCACAGCATTTCAGTCTCTGGTTCCCAATCAGCCACTAGGTCCAGTAAAGAGATCAGATATTTAAAATTCTATGCTCTCTACCAAAAAGGTTCTCCTGACCCCAAAGGATCAGCCACGTTACCAAATCATTATAAGTTTGGATTTTACCCAAAATACCACACTGCCAGCCAATCCTTTAGTAACTAAAACTAAAAGTTAATTATAAAAGGAAAGAAACAAACGATAAGAAAATGTTAAATGATTAAAGCAATCAGATACATACAACTGATTTGAAAGGCCATATATATCAGGTTTTCATTAGAATTGTGGAGTTTTCAGGCTTGTATAGTCCCCCTGGTGTACATCCAGTACCTGGATGAGTCTCAGTCCTTTGTTTCACAGCTTCAGTTGTAGATGAGTTGATCCAGAAGTAGGTAAGTGAAGACTAACGACTGACTAAAGACAAAATGGATATGATGCTGCTGCTTTTTATGTCCCTGGCCTTCGACATGCTGTTTGTGGAAATTTACAGAAGTAAGATGGAGTCCAGGGTCACATGAATAAGTCCTGTTGACTCATCAGGTATAACCCCGGCTTCTCTCCCTGGGCCCATTGTACCTGTGACTTTCCTTAATGGGCCATTAAGCAGCTTATTGCTGCTGCCATCCTGTCTGGGGTGTCACCCAGAAACACAGCACAAGTTGAAATATAGATACAAACATATCCATAACTTCCAATACAACTATGACACATACACAAAAACAATAGCATCATACTTAGCAAATTATAACCTTTCAAATGGTACCTGACATGGCATATCTCCTATGAATTATTGTAATTTTGACATATTGATGTTAAATAATATAATAAATTATCCTCCTAATCCTGCCAGCCTCACAGAAGTCTCCGCTGGGGATTGTAGCTATAAAACAGTCTTTATCTAGGCTTTTTACTGAGTTTCTACCATGGTCCTTATATCTCCAAACTATACAGAAACTACACTCCAATAATAAGTTATACCATCTTTTAAACAGACAATGTGTTCAAATGTAAATCATTTTAGATTAACAGCAACATAAAACCATGCAGAAAAATTAATAAACAGGCTAACAAAAGTTACATTTCAAATGATCAAACATATCTATTACCTTCTAGTGATGTGGAAGCATACGCAGTACAACCAAACTTCCCCACTGTGATTCATTATTTACATGTACTATTAGTCTTTTTCTAACCATTCAAAAGATCCTTTTTTTAGACAGTAGTACTGAACAAGTTTGTTGCTGCTCACCTTTGATCAGCAGACTTACAACTTCTCTCATTCTAGTTATAACACTTGCACAGTGTCCTATTAAAAAAAAATGCCTTTTTGCCTGACATTCTGTAACTAACCCATGGGGAGGAGTGATCAAAGAGTTAAGCAGGCTGAATGTAAGATTCTTTCTATACAATTGAAGTCCACCCAGTGTAGCTATAAGGAAATCACTTTTCTTCACTCCATATGAGAAACACCTGCATCTGCAGAGTAATTGTTTTCAGGCCAAAATAACCACAGCCATTCCTCTTCTGAGATAAATCCAGTGGGTCAAGTTTTAAAGTCTGAGCAAGATTTCTGCTGAAGTTAATGGGACTGAAAGCCACAGAATTAAGCCAACAAAAAAGCATAACTATAAATACATAAAGTAAATGTGTTTCATAGCTATCTTGGATTTTTTGCAAATAAACCATATTCTTTCATAAAAAGGATTGTGTGATATGCTTACTGCCATATCTCCTTGGAGACTTCCTGTCTTCACTTAAGTGAGAATTTTCATGTCTTAGAATTTGCCCATCCGCTCTATTGGTCAACCCTAGATCACAGGAGCTTTACACACATCAGTGGTCAAATCCTGGTGGCCTTGCTCATATGAATATATCCAGTGCAGTCATGTTAAAAATTCACATTTAAAAAATTACAACTACAACTTTTAAGTCAGATTAGGAATAGCTTTGTTTATTTCCCTACAGTTTAAGAGAAACAATTCACCCACATTAGCCTGAAAGCAGTTTCTCTACACTTGCAGGTGTTTCTCATGCGAGTGTGGAAAAAGGTGATGTTCATTCAGCTGTTGAATGGATCTCACTTGTGCAGAATATGATCTCAAACATATCATGTTTAACCTTTTTCTTTCTCATCCTCATGGAATACAGAATGTCCCGAAGAGAGGGACTGTTTATTTATGGCTAGATCAGATACTACTGCTCAAATCGGATAGCACCATATGCCAAAAGGAGCCCCATTCATTTCAGTGGGATGATATATGCCATAATGGTATTACTCAAGGCAAAGGTGGCTGAGCATCGCTTCTAAATATGGAACTGTGCACAGGGCTAGATTTACACCTTACGTTCCCCTAAGCACAGCATCTTCAGTACCCCCTCCACCTACAGCTGATATTCGTGTTTTCCTTGGAGGGAAGGGGCCAACGAGGGTGAGAGAGGCTGGCTGGGCCAGTTCTGCTCAGGGGAGTAGTGGGGTGGAGAGGGGCTGGGCTATCGGCTCGACCAGCTCCAGGCAGGGAAAATATGCTCACTTCTGGGCTCCGGCTTCCAGCCCAGCCAGGGGGTGGGGCCTCCGGGGGAAGATGTGGAACCGGGTGGTGGGGCCCTGGGAAAGGAGGAGGAGGAGGAGGAGGAGCAGGAGCAGGCCCAGAGTTCCAGCACTCGTGCAGGGCCCCTAAATTGGCCGGGGCGCCTGAGCATGGACCTCATTGACCTGTGCAGTAATCTGCCACCCTGTTGGCACCCCTAGAACACCATCGCCCCAGGCATGTGCCGATTTGTGCCTAATTGGAAATATGGTCCTGACTGTGGATATGCTTTGGATAGAAATCCTGAGGGCAGGCAGGAAAGACTCATGCTACTCAAGGTTCACCAGCAGCAAACTTGTTCAGTCGTCGGCTCCAGACCTATTCCTTTTGTGTGGCTACAAAAAGCTTACAAGAGATTTGAATGTGAAAAATCTGTGTGAATAAAGTGAGCAGGATTTGGACTATGCAGGCACCAGTGTGTTGCACTTGGGCCCAATCATAACATCGTTCCATTTTGTCACTGTTTCTAGCTCTGAAACATTTTTTTTCACTCTCATATGAGAAACATTTGCATCTGTAGAGAAACTGCTTTCGGGATAACGTGGGGAACAGATATTTGATAATGGGCTCTTCACACTAGCAGACAAAGTTATAAAACAATTCAATAGCTGGAAATTGAAGCTAGACAAATTCAGACTGGAAATAAGGCTTACATTTTTAACAGTGAGGCTAATTAACCATGGGAACCATTTACCAATACTCATGGTGGAGTCTCCAGCACTGGCAATTTTTAAATCAAGACTGGATGTTTTTCTAAAATATATGCTCTAGGAATTATTTTGGAGAAGGTCTGCGGCCTGTGTTCCACAAAAAGTCAATCTAGATACTCTCAATGGTCCCTTCTTGCCTTGGAATTTAGGCATCTGTGACATTGTCTTTATATAACAAATTGTCAGAATAATTTGATCCTGATTAGAGATTTAACTAACCAGTACTATTAGCATTCAATGATTGAAGGACACTTGGAAAATCGTAGCGAGCTGGGACACGTAGGAGCATGGGAAAGAGCACAGAATGAGAGAAAGGAAGAAGAAGTAATATGCCATGTACCCACAATCCTTTTCATTAAAAGAAGTGCTTCAGATTTACATTGATTCTCAAATTCATTTCTCTCTTCTACCATCCACATTACATCAAGTTAGAAAAAAAGGAAGCAGGTAGTATAAATGGATGCATCCACACTCTATTGGATAGAACTACAACAACTTAACCACGTGTCATAGATGAGATATTGCTCACAGCAAAAGGAGATAAGTCAGCATCAGTGTCTGCAACTGTGGCGAACTGGGAAACTTCTCATTTATTTTTATGAAAGAATATGTGTGACTCATTCTCCCCCTTACAACTGTACTGGGGCAAAGAGGTTAACTGCTTTCTGTTCCAGTGGTGAGAAGTGAGAGATACGATACCTTGGATACATGGAAAACATCAAGGGCTATTATACTGAGATGTGCCAGATGCTGTGGGCACACAGAATACTCATAGACTTTTGTGTCAATAAGTGTTATGTGTATCTTTGTGTTCCTGGCTCACTGGGTGGTTTTCCTGTGGAATATTAAATCACTGGGAGTGGTGGTGATTAATGCAGAGGCTCAGTGCCAGTTATGCAGCCATCCAGCCTTTGAAGCTTCACTGCCTGGGGACAGGGGCATTGACCGGTTTTAGCTCTTGCAGGAGGCCTGGGGACAAAAGTCCCAAACTGTATAAAGTGTCAGCCTAAATTGATTCAGGGTCTGTCAGTTGATCCACATGCTGACATGAGATTTTAACCAAGAGAGCAAAACCCTCCTAGAAGAGTTTGAAGGACTTTGGAACCTGCTGCGTTCTCCATGTGGAAGTTGGATGACACCTGGTAAGCGTAGCATGTGAGTAGACTGGTTGTTGTTTTCTCTGTAAGGCTTTTTTCCCCAAAATAAATGTACTGTGCTTTGTGAAAGCTGCTGCTAGCTGGTAACCACTGTCTACAGCCCCTGGGAGAGAGCAAAACTTCAGGCACTGACCTAACGTCAGACCTGCTGGGAGAACTATAGTGAATTGCAGGGGATTGCAGCACTAAAACTGGTCCAGAGGGAAAGGAATCCATGTTCATGCCCACGGAGAGATGATAGCTGGATACATGAGTTCTGAACTTGGGCAGATCATGTAGGAGCAGGGCTTCATTTAGCCCTGGAACTGCGACAGCAACAACACTGATTTTCTTCAAAGAACACTGAGTACATTAGCTGCCAGGGTAAAAACAAGAAATTATAACAAAGAAACATGGAGATTTATTTTTGCAGCCAGCAGTGTACAAGCAGTAATAACACTGTGTGTGCTAATTACTGAAAGATTTATCACCATCTTTCTGGAGTGGTACTAGAGAAGCAAGCTTTTCAGAGCTGATGGATGACAATTCCAGTACATAAGGAAGAATGTATTTGTTGCGTTACTGAATGCAATACTTGAAGTTGGTACATTATTTCAGCCCTGTGGGAAATGTGGGTTGTTGCATTTACATTTTCAAAACCGTGTTCACTAAAAGCCAGCCTGTCAATAGCCTAGTAACAGAACGATTGGCTGCCAGACAGGCCTACAACCCAGGCTCAGTAAGAGTTGGCCAACACGGCTGGGAGAGCTGGGAAGGCACAGGGCGGGGAGGAGGGGGCATAACCAGGACTCACTCAATGGAAATGCCTATTAAAACAATGAGAGTAATATTAACTTCTTTGAAGGAAGCTTGAGTCAGCTTCACAGAGGTGGCAGCATTAGGGGTGTGTGTATAAATAGCAAAATTTACAGTAGTGGAAATATACCAGAAACCAGAAAAGCACTGAGCATCCATAAATCAAACTGAAGTCTGTGGAGCTGCAGGTGCTCAGCCCCTTAGAAAATCAGGCCAATTTTATTTGGCTGCCTGAATATGAATTTTAAAGCCTAACTTTAGCCACACAGGTTTGAAAACTTAGATTAAAGTGTTGTGGGTAGACAACTCCTCCTCCTCCCTTTGATTATCATTTAATATTGCTTTGTTAGGCTTTGCATTAGGCTTCTTGGCTCTTTTTAATTGAAATACAGCTAGATACACAATATTGTATTTTAATTGCCTGTGCAGTGCTGTGATCCCTAGGGCAAGAAAAATTAAACTGTATAAAGTGCAAAGGGCTCATCTTGCCAACAGATGGGGCAGCAATAGGTCCTAAGCATGTCGGTACTTGAATGTTTTTGATATCATAGAATATTTTATGGAACTGAGCATTGTGGGCCAAATTTTCTGTTGCCACAGCTCCTTTAAAGTTAATGGAATTGTTCTGTCAATAAACTCCAGCCCAGACAATGTGTCCCCTGGTTTTATACATATATTTGTTAGCACCTGCAGTTTTGTAATCTTGGGCAGGGGAGTGGAAATGAGTAGGCCAAGTCCATGCTTTCCACTATTGTCAATTAGAAATAATACTTCCCTCCTCCGGCCCCCTTTTTGAGAAAATGTAGAGCATATCACTTTCTTTTTCAATTCAAAGACAGTCTTTATTTTATCAGTTTATGAAAAGAATTTCTCGTAATGATTGTTTGGGTAGTGGTATTACAAGAAGCTATCATCACCTTCTTCTACCATCTTCTACTTTTCCAGTACCATTTAATAAACTGGGACACTTAAACTATCACCCAAATGCTTGAGTTTGATCTGGTCTAATAGATACAAGTGAAATTGAACTCGAACTAGTTTATGGGTTAGTCACTAACCAAAGGAGATTCACTACTCCCATACCATCACTGTTTCTAAAGCCAGGATCAAGCAGTTCAACGGAATATATACACACACATGAACAGTGTGGAGTTCCTTGTACATTTATAGCATCAGCAGTAGGGTGTTCTTAGAACCATTACGGAAAATTAATGAATTGGCCAGGTGGATAGTGCAGAAAGTTAGTTCAAATGGTGTTTGCTTGAGAGGTAGATGGCCCTTGGTGGTGATAAGTACATAGGCCTGACAGAGTACTGAAAAGAAGGTTGCCTAGGGGCATGATAGCTGTTTTTTAGCCCTAGCCCAAAATATTCCTGTATAATGCACATGTAGGATAATATATTGTAGCTTCTCTCTTAAATATATTTTGCATTTTTAAGAGATTCAGTTCTGCAGACAACAGATAAAAGTTGCACAAAGTTAAACATTTGTTTGTCTTGTTTCAATACATCAGTAGCCAGATTAAATATGTGGTTAAAAGATTAAAATATCAAGAAATGTGCATCACTGGGAACGCAGAGGTAAAGAAAGAGAGGGAGGAAATAGGTAACCATGCTCATTTTTTTCCAGTCTCAGTGTGAGGGAGTAGGACATATCTGTATCAAATTGTGAAATCCATTTTGTATTAGGAGCTCCATTTAAAATTATTTGCTGAAAATTATTTGCTCAAAGCCAGCCACCACGCTCAGGAAAGGGGATTAACACCTCCTTGAAGGACCATCTCCACTTGGAAAGCAAGACATGCAGAGAAAAAAGAGAGGGCAGAAGGGACATTGCCCAGCCTGAAAAGCTGACAATCACAGGACACACACACAGAGGGGATGAGCTCAGGCTAGGGGAGGATGAATTTCAGGACTTTTGACATTTTTCAAAGATCTATAATTCTCAAGTGCTTTTATGAGTAAAGTGACTGGGGTTAAGAAATTCCTTTGCTGAGCCTGCATTCCTTGCTTTCCTGCCATTTTGTCCCCAAAGGGACTAGAAGCCCAGAGCATCCACAGCCTAGGTGGGGCTATGATGGAGCATGTGTAAGTGACGGCAGAGATGAGGTCTTAGACACTGATTTCAGGATTTAGGATGGCTGAGGGGTGAGGGGTGACACCCCATTTCTCATGGAAAGCTGTCAGACAAGAGGCCTGAATCTGGGAGTATGCCCTGCAGCCTCAGAACCAGCAGATGGGTACACCTGCAACATGTGAGCATCTGCACAGTGAGTTACTGGGCCAGATTGTAACATGTAGCAAGATCCTACAATCAGGGCCCTGATTCATGGCTCTCAGCAGGTCACTTTCCTAGGAGAGGCAATTATTGGAAGTTAGTTTTTCTCTGCTGGGTCTGGCTGATTTATTTCAGGTCAGTGGCATACCAAGGGGCACTGGGGGAGCCATTGCCCCAGGCGCTGGCCGAACCCTCCTTGGAGAAGCTGCCCCCCACTGTCACAGGCAGCCAAGGCCCGGTGGCCATGCCAACCCCAGCTCAGGCCTGCCAGTGGTCAAGGGCTCCCACTGTGGGGGAGCAAGCATCCTCCCAGCAGCTCCACCCCCACACTGGGGCACAACAAGGGAGTGGGGACACCATAGACCCACAGTATGCCATTGTTTGAGGTGCTTGTCTGTTGTTGGCCAAACAGTACTGACTCTCAGGAGAGAGACAGATTCAGCGGATAGAAGCAGGAAGTCTTTTCTCTCTCTGGTCCATTGACTATTAGCAGCAGCAGAGAGGAAGGGCAGAAAGGTAGAAGTCTGTTGACAATAGAAATGAGACAATAACAGTGGTCCCAGTTGTTCCCCCTGGTCATTTCCTTCAGGGGCTTATAATACACAAAAGTAGAGACACACAGTTCATTCAAATATGAAATAACTGAAGGGGTTCTAGTACCATTCCCAGTCAGGGTGGGATTTTCAGAAGGAAGTTAGGCTTCATTAAGAGATAAATAGGTTAGGTACCTAGGCACTTTTCAAGTCCTACCACCAGCTAGGCTTCTTTCTCAGCACAAATAAGCAGCCAACAAATTTGACTGTTTGTACTAGTCCATGAACAAGGCATTCCAATGTTCATTTCATTTCACTAACATACAGATAGGTGAGATGGACCTTTTAATATGATATATACACAGGGAATTGGACGGAGACCACCAAATTCATTCTGCACAATTTATCAAACTGTCAGATGACCTTGGGTCAAATTTGAACTGGTGACAGAAGTCACAGGGCCTCTGTCCCATCACCAACAACCTTAGCAGTCAGGACCACACAGACAAACAAAACAGGTCTTGAAAAAAACAATGCTACTGATTCTGCTCACATGGAAGTCAATGCTGAAATGCCCATTGATTTCAATGGTATAGAATCAGGCCTATAATTAATGGACAATCTATTACTATAGGTCCTGCTCCTATAATCTCTGCAGATTCTGGGGCTACAAATCAGAGTACAAGTACAAGGAATCCAGGGACCTATCCTACAATATCTTCTATATAATGTATTAATTTAGGGAAGTGGTTTTCCACCTGTCATCCACAGACCTGGACTGTGTCTAAGGGGTTCACAAAAGGTGGTTGTTACCACAGAATGATGGTTTTCAACCTGGTATCCACAGATCCCCGGGAGGTCCATAATCTAGGTTTAGGATTTCCAAAGGGGTCTGCACCTACATTTGAAGGGGTCTGGAAATGAAAAAAGGTTGAAAACCACAGATTTAGGGTATCATTCAATATCAGATGAGCTTATGGTACGGTAAGTTATATGTAATTAATTCTGTTATCTCAGTCATTTCCTAGTGGACAGGTTGAATCATAAGGCCTATTCCACTCATGTGAGTTACTGGAAGGAAATAAATATCTGTATGCCTTCATCTATGCAGTTGTGTGTGCCATTCTGATCTAATTTTATGCACACCATATATTTGAGTCTTTACTTATAGTAACAGCCTTACAAAAGCCCGGGGAATGTAAGAAGTCAGATATGCCAATCCCCACTCTGAAACAGAACAAAGATTTACCAGATGAAGGAAGAAAATAAACAGAGCGTTAATAAAGGAAAAATCCTACAGTGGCATGAAGAGGATGATTTAACAGGCCTATTCATTCATTAGTTAAGGCTTATAAAGTATTCTGTGTAAAGCGCTATGTACAGGCTATGTATTATTAGTATGCCATTTCTAACCTCAAAGATTCTGTGAACATTTTAACCAACACCAATAAAAACAAATCTTACAAATAACCCTTGCTACAAT
This sequence comes from Emydura macquarii macquarii, assembly GCF_026122565.2. NCBI lineage: Eukaryota > Metazoa > Chordata > Testudines > Chelidae > Emydura > Emydura macquarii. Next base: position 11,100,855 of record NW_027130520.1, on the reverse strand, counting down.
GGTTATTTTGCAACATTAAAAAAATCTTTTGTGTATTCATTTGTATTAGTTAAAAAAATATTTAGTCAAAGAAGGAACCGAGCCAGTTATTAAAATACAACTACTTATACTAAAGGGTTTCTGTAAAAATGATAATGTTAAAAAAAAAAAATCCAACAGGTTTAGCCTGCTTTGATGCAGTCTCACTTCTCCACACAAGATGGCAGCTCTCGTTCCCAGATACCTATTTATTCTTCAGCAGTGCAATTGAACTAATTTATTTCCACCTGCAGGTGCCAGTGCTCTGATTAACACAGTGCAAGTAACAACCAGAGTAAAGGATAACCCAGTGTTCTAGTCAGTATTTACTTTCTCAGTAAAAGAACATTTTACACAGTCCAGTGTTGCAAGCTAGTGCTGTGCTCAGAATGAAAATCCAAAAGACATTTCAGTTTGGGTCATCCAAAATGTTTCATGTTGATCTCTTTTTTTTTTTTTTTTTTTTTTTTTTTTTTAAGATTATAACTTTTTATTCTCTTTAGCCATTTTAATGTTGAAATTTACAAACATTTCAAAATGAAAAGTTGTTTGCACTAGAAAATTCAGAAATGTTCGGTCTGAAAATGTGCAAACAGGATGTTTCAACAATTTCAAAACTTTTTTTTTCCTAAAAATATTTTAAAGTCTGGAGATTTGTCCAAACGAACCATTTCGTGGATAGTTTTGGTTTTGATGAATTGACATTTTATTTTGGCGAATAAAGGGTTTGAAGAAAAGTTCCTGACCCGCTCTAGTACTGAACACGGCATTTGCCTGCAGTCATTGTAGTACCAGCATCTACTAGCCTACAATGAGCTGGCACTACCAACTGGTAGCTAGAGGACTGAGGCGATGGCCACTGCTCCTACCCACTCTCACCTCCTCTGCAATCTTTTGAGAGGTGTCAGAGGGTGGCCAGCTCCTGTGATTAAAGTAAGTCCAGCTCTCCTGTGCCAGAGCTGGGCCAATTAAGGGGCCAGGTTGCACCTGGGCTATAAAGAGTTTAAGGGAGTTTCAGTGAGAACTGAGCTGGAAGGGCCCAGCACTGGCTGACAGAGAGAAAGGAAATGGCAGGGAGTGAGAAATGCTTCTGCAGGGAAGATGCTGACATTGGGGGAGGTGCCTGTAGGAAACCATGACTGGGTTTGGACCTAGAGGCCAGAGCCAGAAGACCGAGCTGCAGATTGGGAGGACTGGCTGTGCCAACACACTGGGACAGAAGAAGACTGCTCTGGCTGTGATAGAAGATGCCAGAGCTAAGACTGAACTTTTGTGCTGTGGTGATGGATTTTATTCTGGGACCCTGATGATTGTTGTGAACCGTTTCTGTTATTAAACCAGCCCCAAGCAGGGGTGGTGGGAACCCAGGGTACGTCCACACTGAACATGCCTTCTGGCAACATGTAGAGTACATACCCACGTAGCCCAGCCCCCTCGCACTTGTATAGATAGCAGCAGAGATGGTGAGGCACTGCTGAATCCTGTGAGTGTCTACCCTGCAAGTCCCCCCACATGCAAGCAGTGCCTCCCCATCTACATTGCTGTGTTTAGCAGTATAGTGTCCCACTGCCTCCCCATTGCGAGAGCCTTTCCCTGCCACAGGGAAAGATCTGGGAGGCAGAAGGTAGAGAGACTGCCAGAATCTTTCGCTGACATGCATAGCTACACAATGTCGTGTGGATGCAACCTGCTTTTTCACTGTGGGATGTAGCTACACATAACCCCACACATTGCCATGAAAGGTGTGTAGTGTAAACATAGCCTGGGTGAGAACACTGCATGCAGTTCTTAAGGGAACCGTTGAGGGGGAAACAAAGGGGGCATGCCAAAGTGATCAGTGATCACAAGGGGCTGTTCAGGAAGCGGCTGTCCCTGTCACAGGAAGCTATCAGCATTGCCAATGCCAGCCCAGCACAGTGGCTGCATCCTGTGGACCTGTAATGAGGATCCACTTTGTGTTCCCTCTGCCCATCATTGTGCACTCACATAAAGCCAGGCACAATCCAGCCCAGTGAGTGTTACTTATGTACATAATGCGTTGAAGTTCTTTCGTTCACGTTGTTTAAGAAGTACACAGAGAAGAAAAAAAAAAAAGTAGCAATGTCCGGAGAAAGAACATCTAGGTCTTTCTCCTCCCTCAACTTTACCAGAATACTTTGTTCTTTTTCAGAGCAGGACGCCACCAGATGTCAGTATGAGCTAGAAAATGGGAAGGACATTAGCGTCTCCTAGGGTCACTGAGAATGACTTACACATTGTGACCATAAATTGAAAAAGACTGTTCTGATCAATTGGAATGGAATAAAAAACAAACATTTTAAAAAGATACTCAATGCTGTAGATTAAAAATAGAATTGAGCAAAGGGCAAACTGAGACCCTGAACTGCAGTCTGATCCACACCATGCACACTTGCATTCATTGATTTCTGTGGGGATCCACATAGGCACAAGGATCTGTGTGGAACCTGCTTGGGGGGGGAAGAGAGAGGCCTAATTAAGTAGCCTCTTTTAAACTTTTTCTAACAATCTCTTCCATATGAAAATCTGTCCATGCAAGTTTGGATAGAAAAACTGAAGATTATCCTACTCCTGGAGTAATACTAGATACTTTTTGAAGATACATTATCAAAAGGTCACAAGACTAATCAGTCGGGTAGCCGGGTGTCCAGTTTTCAACCGGAAAGTCCAGTCAAAAAGGGGACCTGGCAATGTCCGACCGGATTAGTTCCTTTAGCAGATGTAGTAATCGGACACTGGAAGTCCAGTTACAGCGGGCAGGGGAGGAAATGGAAGCCTGTCACCCGGCCCCGCAAAGGCGACTCCTGCAGCAGCACCCATGCACTGGCTCGGGCGGCCCCTTTGAGGAGCACGGTTTGCAGGGCAGTGGCAGAGGCCAGAGTGCGGGGGCCCTGGCGAGCAGGGTAAGGGGCTCCCAGCAGGCATGGAACATTCCCCGGGAGGAGCGGGTGGGGAAGAGGGCTGCTGGGCTGGCAGCACAGACTGGGAGGCAGGAGGCTTCCATGCAAAAGGGGTCGCATTCAAGCCCGCCAGTGGGGCTGCCTGGCTGCTCTCATGCAGCCACAGGGCTCTTCTGACCTACACTCCCAGGCAGCCTGCTGGAGCTGGCGTTTACAAGTCTCTTGGGGCTGCTCCCAGAGTTGAGCGGGGGGAAGCAGCTAGTGAGAGTGGAGGGAGGGAGAGGAGCGAGTAGGGGCGGGGCCTTGAGGGGAAGAGGCAGAGCAGGGGCGGGGGCGGGGGCGGGGCTTCCAGTTTTCGCAAAATAGAAAATTGGAAGCCCTACTAATCATGCAAGCCCTGTATAAACACCAAGAGTTAATTTATATACTCAACTGTCCTTGAGGCTTGCTATTTAATTTCACACCGATAGAAGCTAGATCTCCCTATAATTAAGCACCTTGTCAATAGAGTGCCCTGCCTTTGACTGTTAGAAACTTCCAGTAAACAGGAAAAAAAAATTATTAGAGCTAGGAGAAATTTTTTTGCTGAAACAATTTTTGGTGAAAAATGCAGGTTCTCAGCAACAATGAAATGTTTCAAAAATTTGTGTCAGTTTCATCTAATTGTTCGTGTTAAAAAAAAATTCCAAAAAAATTCAAACCCTTTTCTTTTGATGTTTTCTGAACAAAAGATTTTGATTTTTCGATGACTGCATTTCAAAATTTCCTTCAATTTTATTTTTAAAAATGTAACACTCAAAATCTAAATTAAATCTTTCATTTCGAGACAAATAAAACCTTTCATTTGACCCAAAATGATTTTTTAAACTTTTCAGTTTGCCAAGAATTTAAAAAAAAAATTATTTTCAGATCAACCCAATTTTTATTTTATTTTTCAGAATTGCCAGCAGACCAAAAAATAAGTTATTCATGTAACTCTATTCCTGATACTTTTGACAATATTAATTCTACTTGAACTTCAGAAGAGCGCAGCGGACCTATACTTTTATGTGGCGCTTTCCAGAGGTATGCTTGTTGAGACAGAAAATATCAGCAACTGAGTTCAGAAAACATCTAAATTCCAAAATGGAGACTGGCCCTACAAGCATTTAAGGTGTTGAGCTACAGACACCTCACTATCCAAGTACTGAGCAATAGCAGCTAGAAGAAAAAGTGAAGAGAGAAACATCCAGCACAATGCTTCCCAACTGCCATTAATCTTAAGAGTCCCAAGCCTATAGATCCTATGAGTCAATTTTAGTTTTTCTTTAAATTATGCTATATCTTTACAGCAACTGAAATATAACCAGGGCTTGTGATTTTCAATTTTAACTGATAAACACTGACAAAATACCCTCAATGCAAAAGAAAATGAAATCTGTGTTTAGCCACTAAACACCAGAAAAGCACTAGAAATGGTTACATGTATCTAAGACCTTGACTACAGGGGGGTGGGGAGAGAGGTGATTACTAAAGAGCATTAAGGTGTTGGTTAGTTGGTCCATGTAAACTTTTCTGAGAGGCACTGAAGGTTCCCTAGCGCACTTTAATGTAATTCTGTTTGAAATGGTACTACATTAAATCACACTAGGGAACATTACAAACAGATTACTCATTACAGTACATACAATATATACTACTATGAGTAATGTATATAATATGCATACATTATATATACACATTACTCGTTACAGTATATACGAAAGAGAGAGAGCCCTGAAAAAAGCCATTTTAGACATTTACATAAAACTCAAAAATTGCTAGAAATAACCCCCCAAAAATGAAATTAACCCCCCAAAAGGCCTACATTTAAGCCAGTAAAAGATACAATCTTAATTTCTCTAATAATTAAGACAAATATTAAAACAATCTCCACTGATTTAAGTGAGTGTTACAGACTTTAGAATCAAGTCACACTCTAAAATACTATGTAGGGCCACAGCTTACCACAAACATCCATGCCTCAGTTTACATCCTGTGCCTCATTTCTCTCCTCTGGAGAGGCCTCCCTGGGCTGGTAAAGGGATTTGGCCTGACACGCAAATCAAAAGTCCTCTCACTCTAGGTAAAAAAAATCAGAGTTTAAACAGACAAACAAGTAAAACAAATATTGCCCTCTGTTGTCGTGTGAAATATGCAGATACTTAACAGAAAGCGCACCTTCTGCTGGCACATAAAAATATGCCACATCAACAAAGCTGCTGCTGTTATTCACTGCAAATGGCTTCCGAAGTAAGCAGCTACTAAATACTCTGTGGCAGAGGAGCAAGAGTTTCTTGCCCTCCCCAAGCTGAATTGTTCTTTACTTTCCAAAGCAGGGCTTCCTTTCTCCCTAGGCTGAACACTGCCCCATTTGCAGATCTTGGTTGTCTTTTCCCCTCAGGGCAGCTGTTTCTGCACCACCATTTTAGAGGCATCATGTGAGGTGCCAATGTCCTCCTTCTACTAGGGTCTGAGACGGGGCAGCACTGGTCTCTTCCTGGTCAGGGGCTGAGGTGGGCTAGACAGAAAATTGGGGAGCTGCGCTACACGTAACACCCGCACACACATCCCCCACCCCCACACACACAGCCAGACCAAGGCCTCTTCAAGCTGGGGAGGGGCAGGGCTGGGGACATCCCAGCCAAGGGCCCTTATGGAGTGCTGGGCTCCAGCTGCTAGTCCTCGCTGAGCTGGGGAAGGACGGGACTTGCTCTTTCTCGGCACGGGCCAATCCCGGGGCTGGGTCAACCCATTCCCGGCAATCTCCCCCAGCTGCAGGAAGCCCCCCGCCACCCCCCCCCCCACACACACACACCCCACTTCCTGCCCCCATCACTCCTAGCCATGGGGGAAGGGGTCACTGTACAGGGAGGGGAGCTGCCCCTGCGTTGCTGCTGATGGTGATGATGCCTTTCTGAGTTGGGTGCCCAGCCAGCAGCTGCCGCTCTCTGACTGCCCAGCTCTGAAGGCAGCGCCGCCACCAGCAGCGGAGAAGCAATACCACAACAAGCCACCCTTTATTTCTGCATCACATTTGACTTTTGCACTGGGAAGGGTGGCTACAGCAAATTTTGGGGTGTCTATAATGCCCCTCACTAGCACCACCCCTGGTCTGAGAGCTAGAACTCATAACTCATGAGACAGCAGCTTCCAAAACCCAAGATTTTCTAGCACCACTCTTCCCCAGGGCCTCTGTGTGTGTTTGCCTCTACTTAGGCCTTCTCACCAGCCTCTTCCAACAGTTGCCTCTGCCAAAAATCCCTGGGGCTTCTTCTCTGATTCCCCTCAGCTAAGCAGCCACTGCTGGTCATGCTCCAGAAGAGCTTTCGTGGCCTGCTTCTGTATCCTGTGAACCCTCCACCCTAAGTCCTTTTCAGCCTCTTTCGACAGGCCTCTGCCTTAAGACACGATGGAGAAACATGACTGGCACTTCCTGCTCCCCCAGGACTCCTCTCACACTAAGCAGAAGGAAGTCTTATTTAATCATGTCTTCACATGACCTACGAGAAAAATTCAGTGCTGACGGGTGCCACATATGTCCCATGCATTCCTGCAGCCTGGCTCATGTGGCACCCATTTAGCTGGGCTCTGGGAATGGCTCTGGAGTTCACTATGGTGCCTACTGTGCCTGCTGCCCAGCAGCCTCTCTGCTTCCCCTCTCACTACTCCTCCTGCTGGACTTTGGGAAGGAAGGAACTCTGGCCAAGGAGCAAGCAGCATCCAGCTTTCTGAGACTGTTAAGTAAGCCCAAGTATAAGACATGGTTCCCAGCCAGCCACCCCAACCCTATGACACAAAGGCAGACACCCCTCAGCCCCCACCTTAATCCCAGACACCCAGCCCTTCAAAAATCCTTAGCCCCAGCCATCCCGCCACAACACACATACACAAAATTCCCTCAGCCCTTGAGCTTACCCACCAGACATCCAACTCTCCCTCCCAAACGGCCCGTCAATCTCCAGGTCCTCCCATATGACCTTCAGCTCCCCTCAACCCCCCCACTCAGCTACCCCCAGATTAATTCCAGCACCTACAGTCACCTTTCAGCAACTACCTACCCTCAGACACCCTAGCACCATCCAGCACCCACCCAATTACCCTAATAGCCTCTTAACTCCTTCACCCAGTTGCCAAGTTTTGTAGTGCTCCGTGTCTTACCTCTTGCCACAAGAAGTGGTGGGGCTGTTGACTACAAACTGAAGCTTATGGTCATATACAAAAGATTTGCCAATTAACGTATACATAATTTACCTAAACGGTCACAAATCAAGTTCCACAAAACATGGCCACTGTAGAAAAAACAGACACAGATGAGAGATGGGCCTGAACTTCCTTTAAAGCACTAGCTCAGCCTTGTACTCCCTATAAATAGGGGCAGTGTGTGTTGTGTATCTCAGTGAATAAAACAGGTAAGAGGTGATGACAATGGACCAAAGTTCTTGAAATGGCAAGCCAGACACTTACTTTCTTCTAACAGAAAAAAACCTTGAAGCTGCAGCTCAGCAGTTACAGTCGCTCTGGATCTTATTCATATTCAAATTCTGTGCATTTATCTAAAAAATAAAATAGTTATTTCTTGAACATATGGACGCCATATTCCCAGGAAAAGGGTGGGGCTCAAAAAATGTAAACAAAATATTCTGAAAGGAAATGTGTTACATTTTAAAATGTTTAGTTTCAAATATGTTTCTGTTAAACAAAAGAATTTCAAATGAAACAAACCATTTTTTTTTAATTGCAAAAGCCTCCCAGATATCTTACGTGCTTTCCCTTGGACAGGTTATTGAACCTTGCTACCTCAGTTTCCCCATCTGTAAAAGGGACGATAATAAAACTTAACACGTTCACTTAGAAGTCTTATGCATAAAAGTTAATACAGAAGATTAAGAGAACTGTGTAAGTATTAAATAACATCATCATCATCATCCAGAAGAAAAAACTTCTAGCAGCACAGCGCCTCTTAACACTATTCTGGACCACCAGTTCAGTGCTAATTCAGGGGAGAGGGTTATCATCCTCTGAATCAACATCACTATGTAAGAAACTGGGATAATTTTAGAGCTCTGCCTTCCAAGTAAATCAGCCATCCTTCAGGCTCAGTGCGGTAGAATGATCTTGTGGATGTCATTGGACTGGGCTACAGGAGATTTGGGTTTCATTCCATGTTCTGTTACAAACGTCCTGTGACCTTGGGCAAGTCATTTACAGATGATCTCCACTCAGAGAGAGTAACAGGGAAATAATGCTTCACTGCCCCAGAAGGGTGTTGTAGTGACAAATCCATTTAGGTCTGTATGGTGCTCACATAAAGTGATGGGAGCCATTTTAGTAGCTAGTCAAGGCAAACCACCTGAAGTGTTATGGCTGCAGGCCACGTTCATAGTTTCAGGCCTTTTTTAAATCAAGACTGTCTAGGTTTGTCTGATGGTACAAATTGTTATATGCATGTACTTCTCAGCCTAACACAGTGTAATAAAGATCAGCAGAACCAGCTAAGATCTTGTTTCAGTTTACAGTCAGAGATATTCCATCAACAGATGGTATTTGACTGCCTAAATCACAATCTGTCTACCAGTCTCTCGCAGCAGGTTCCAAAGCCACTTTTATTTCAAGAAAGATGACTGAGGATTCATTTCATATAATGTCACTAGTGATAAAATCCAAATGAACGACTCATTTCACATCTGTACAAATGTATCAAAACTGCTGATTATGACATTCAAAATAACCATTTTCAGTGCAGGGGGGGCTACCGTTGCTGCAGACTTTTAGGACCTGATTCTCACTGTAACAGTAGGTATAAATTACATTTACACACAGACAAGGTGGGTAAAGTAATATCTTTTATTGGACCAATTTCTTTTGATGAGAGAGGCACGCTTTCGAGCCACACAGAGCTCTTCTTCAGCTTTGGGCCATAATTACCTGTAACTTACAGGTCAGGTAAATTACCCAGAGGCAAAGAAGAGCTGTGTGTGGCTGAGAAGCTTATCTGTCTAACAACAGAAGTTGGTCCAATAAAAGATATTACTTCAATCACCTTGTCTCTCTAATATCCTGGGACCAACATGACTCCAATTTCAGTGCATTTTACATTTATACCTATTTAAGGGTCCTTTACACTGCCATTGGGGAGTACAGGGATCTTGGTGTAAATCAGACTCAGGCCCTCAGAGTGGTGTATTTTGCTATTTGAAGTTAGAAGAGTGGAATAAGACCTCCTCTCATTAGCTATACTTGCTTGTTCACCAATATTCTCAGTTATTTTTCCACTCTTGAGAACCTATTTATTGTGTTTTATAATGCTACCTAATTATTATTAGATTTATTTTAGAGATTGCCCAACCTCCTTTTCCCCATCGGAGACATGCAGTCATGTCCACTTGTGCAATATGAATTTGTTAAAATGTAGCAATAGGTTGTTAAATCATTTACTAGGGAAAGAACTAATAAAACATGATGCATTTTCTTCAACAGAAAATGATTGCTTTAATAGCAGTAACGCGCTGTTTATTTATAGCATGTTTTCATTACTGGTTTTAATTATGATGTTCCAAATTCCCCTAATCAACATTACTCTGAGTTGGTTATCATTAAACATGCATAAAAACATTTCTAGGTTTCCACTGTTACAGGTAAATCAGATTGCCTCTGGTCCCCCAGATCTAAACAAAACCAGTGTCTCTGGCATTCACTACAATAATTTTCAGACTGTACACTGAGTGAAAACCATACACTTAGTCATATATGCTTTATTTTAAATTAAAGAAAACAAGAAAGAACAAATGTAAAGTCTTCATGAGCAAGCATAGTGTATTTGTCTCCTCTGAACATTCTGCAGAAACAATTAAAACAAAATGGCTGCCGTCTCTGCACACAGGCAGAGTTCATCAAAATGTAAACGTGTGGCATGCCATTTACAAATGCATCACATTATGTCTAAATCACAGACACAAACACTGTCTATTGGACATTTCTCACAAGATGGGTGCATTGTAGGTCCCACTGTGGATGGGTGATTGCAAAGTTCTAATGAAATTCTGCTCTTGCCTCCTTTAAAACCAGTTTCTCTGATAGACAACCTCTCTAGAAGAGCTGAAACCATGAACAGAAAAGGTGGCCTGAGCTAGCCCGTATAGAGTTGAAATGGGTGATGCAATCAAATTCTCTTCTTTTGTTAATGATTTAATAGCTGTTTTTCTACTTTTCTTTGAAGACTGGTCATCAACCACTCTTTCTCTATACAGTTTGAGCCAAGATTTCAAAGACCCTTAAGTGAGTTAGGCACCCAGCTCCCACTGATTTCAATGATCTCAGTGATTAAATCCCCTACTCTTTTGGAAATCCCAGTTTTGATGGGGATCTCAGGCTAAACCAGAAAGAACTTAGTTGCATCAATTTCCTTTATTAAATCACTTCTCATTTTCACTCAGATGTCCCTAGAAATGGTTATTTGGCTAAATAAGTCAGATCTTGATGGGAAATTGCAGTTATTTTATACAATTTATTGTATATATGTATGCTAAGGGAGTATTTAGACTAGGGACCAGGTGATGCTTCTCATCCTAATGTGGAGGAATAAGCTCCAGAATGCCTGGGATAGCCCCTGTAAGGTCAAACAGCTGAATTAGGTGAACTATATGGTGGAACTGTCTAACTGGGCTCACAGCTACCAGGAGTATCATGTCAACATGATGAAGCCATACTTTGGACAGGGATGGGCTGGCCATGTGTGGGCAGTAGGAGGAGAAGAGGGAAGGTCCCCTGGTGGGTCTCTTCCCTGAGACAGGAGCTGGCCTTCTGCTGGCATCAATTTCTCTCTCTGAGCAGCTAACCCCTGCCCAGCAGGCAGAGATCAGAGAGGTGCTGCGTTCTTAGCAGCAGCGGTTCTCCAGCAGGTCTGGGTTCACTAACCTGACTGTCCACTGGGGGGAGATGGGAGCAAATCCTCCCATCTGGTGTTCCCCTTTCAAAGTCTATGGGAAAGTAGCACAGGACCTGGAGAAGGAGGTTCACGACCTGCTGGCTTTAGGGGTGATCCAGCCATCCATCACTCCATCAGCTTCTCCAGTAGTACTGGTCCCCCAGAAAGATGGGTCAACACGATTCTGCGTGGACCATAGGAAGCTGAATACCATCAGTGTCCAATGCCTACCCCATGCCTCAGCTGTACAAGCTCCCCCTCACTTATCTAGAATCTCATAACCTCACCACTATGGATCTCACCAAAGGCTACTGGCAGGTGCCTTTAGACCCAGATACTACACAAAGATCTGGCTTCATCAACCCAGTAAGGATCTTTGAATTCCAGATTCTACCTTTCAGCCACAAGGGGGTACCCACCACTTTCCAGCACCTGGTGGATCAGTTACTGAGGAGGATATTGGAGCTTTGCCCCTACGCACACTGAAGATATCTATATCTTTGGCCTGACCTGGGAAGACCATGTGTCCCAGGTGAAGAAGGTGCTGGGTTGCTTAAGGGGGCTGGGAAGGCGGACAAGTGTAAGGTGGGGATGGCCGAAGTGTCAGACTTGGGCCACAAAGTGCGAAGCGTCTGCCTAAAACCAGAGCCAGCCAAGGTGGAGGCGATCGGAGATTGGCCTACTCCCCAGACTAAGAAACGGGTCCAGGCCTTTATTGGGATGGCTGGTACTACCGGAGGTTTGTACCTCACTTCTGCTCCATAGCCGCCCCCATCACGGAATTATGCAAGAAGGATAAGCCAGACAAGGTAGCCTGGACCGAGCAGTGCCAGAAAGCTATTGGCACTCTGAAAGAGTCTCTAATCCCAGAGCTGCTTCTGGTAAATCCAGATTTTGACAAGCTCTATATAGTGTTCACAGACACCTCAGACGCAGGACTGGGCGCAACGCTGATGCAACCTGATCCCCTTAAGGCAGGGCTCCCACATGGGGGGGGGAAAGGGTATACTTTACCGGGGCCCGGAGGCCCTGGGGGACCAGCCCACACTGCAACCCCAATGGGTATGTGTGTGGGAGGGGGCCTGTGTTACAAGTTTGTACTGGGCCTGAAAAAGTTATGCTTCGGCCCTGCCTTAAGGGGGAGAAACACCCCATTGTGTACCTGAGCAAGAAGCTACTGCCCCAGAGTAGAACTATGCTATCATAAAGAAGGAGTGGATGGCCATGGTGTGGGCTCTTCAGAAACTGCAGCCATACCTGTTCGGTTGCTCCTTCCCTGTGTATATGGACCATCCATCTCAGACGTGGCTACACCAAATGAAAGGGGCTAGCGCCAAGCTCATGAGGTGGAATCTGATCCTCCAGGATTACTATAAGAAAGTGGTTTATGTTCAGGGGAGCACCAATATTATAGATGATGCTGTGCCTGAACTTCCCCAGGTCATCAGTTGAAGTGACCCCACTCAGTTCGGTCTCACGGGGGAGGGGGAAGAGATGTGATGAAGTGGAGATATTCGTAATGTTTTCTCTGAATACTGTATATGTATCTCAGTTTCCCCTATGGGTTATTCATGTATTTCAGTGACGGGACTAAGGTGTGTGATCAGTGCAGAGAGCGCTAGTGGGCGGGCTTCCTCTGGCTGTATGTACACAGACTGTGGCCAGGACACCTCTTCCCTTGAGTCAACAGGTTGCAACACCTTGTGGTAGGCAGAAACCAAGAGAGTTGACCACCTTACCCAGGAAAGAAAAGAGATTGAGATGGAGCAAGGGGGTAGGTGGAAGGGAAATGCAGGGGAACAGAGCCCAATAATGGGGCTCTGGAATTTCCCCAGATGGTAATTGCTGTAACTTTCCGATTCATCTGCTAACAAAGTCTATGGACCAAAACACGGGCTTAAAAAAGGAAAATGTACCACATCCTTCGTTATAGAGCAACTGCAGCCACTGAAAAACCTAACAGCAATAATCACTTATCAAAAGAACAACATGGTGGGCCAATCTTCAGCTGTTTCCACCAACTGAGGATGTGATGCTGTATTATCATGGATGTGGGTTTATCTAGGTCCTACTCCATAATCCTAATATAACGTCATTATGGTAAGGGACAGAGAGGATAGACTGCAGCTGGCGCTATTAATTCTAAAATCTGTGCCATTGCCAAAAAAAAGAAGAGCCCCATGTTCCACTCCACAAGCTTTAGCTGTGCCTATGACAAAGCAGGAGCAAATGCCATTGTAGTAACGTGACTGTGCTCAAATCTGACCCTGGATCTAATTTCGTAGTCCCTAGTACTAAGGATGAAATCATCCTCTGCCTGAAGGCCGACTGTCTCGGATGCCTTCTCTAGCAGGGAGGCATGGAAGCATTCTACTGGGTTTTTTTTTTTAAATGGGTTACATCACTATTTAGTGGGTGAAATTCTGCTCTCAATTGCTCAACGGTGTTAATTGGAACAATCTCACTGAAGTTAATCAAGTTACACTGACCATTTTGTTTGGCTTCTTTTAAAATGTAGTCAATGTTAGAGAAGGCAGGTCAAAGAAGCATCCTTTGCACTTGGAGTAGAAGGCAGGGATGTCTATGATTGTCCTTAGTTCTTATGGGAGTTTGATTCACAGTCTTAGGCCAGCCCCACATAAAAGCTCTTACCGTAAGGATAACATTTGTGTGTAGGAAAGTTTCCATTTTGCCAGAGTAATGAGTTGTCAACCATTGCCTAAAGCTCTGGAATGAAGACTGTCTCTTTTACATGTTGGATCCAGACCACTGAGCAAGGAGATAAAGCATTGAACTTGACTCAATATCTATAGGAAGCCAGTATAAAGAGCAGAGGACAGTTTTTGGTGTGCTCACAACAGGCTGTGTTGCAGAGGAGATGAGCTGCAGAGTTCTGTACTAGTTGGAGTTCCCTAAGGGCTCCTGGCTTTATTCCTTGGTGTATCACATTGCTGACACACAGACAGGAGGTGACAAAGGCACATATAACTGAGGTCAAGTCATCATCCATCACACAGGGATAGTCTTAGACAAGTAGAGATGGTTAAAAGCACTACTTGTAGATGCTGCTATGTGAGAGCTTAGAGAACGGGGAATTGAGCACGCCTAAACTACAGACTGAACTGAACAGCTGTCGGCGTGCACCTTCAATCAAAGGAGACTGAAGTGTTTGTGGCCATGGTGCAGAGTGCTTTCCTCTGCCTACCATCTCCTCTGTCTTGGTTGAGTTCAGCTTCATGCAGCTGTTTTTCATGCATGAGCTAACCTCATCTAAAACACTGGGCTTTCTGGGCAGTAGTGGCATGGTGTACCTGGTGAAGGATAGGTAGAACTGTGTGTCATCTGCAAATTACTGATGCTTGAGTTTATTAGAGACACAAGGTGGGTGAGGTACTATCTTTTATTGGACCAAAACTTGTCTCTCTCACCAACAGAAGTTGGTCCAATAAAGGATAGTACCTCACCCACCTTATCGCTCCAATATCCTGGGAGAAGCATGGCTACAACACCACTTCATAACTGAGTTCATGTCACCTGACTAGTTCACCTAGGGGTTGCATGCAGATGTTGAATGGGATCAGAAAAAGAACTGATCCGTGGGATTCCATAAGTGGGGGTCTAGCGATGGAGCTTCACTTTCCCATCACTTCTCATTGGATACATCCTTCCAGGAAGGACTCAACACGTTTAGTGCATTCCTTTGGACACCCCAACCTCTCTCAGGTGGGACAGTAATATTTCATGGCCAACCATGTCAAACACTGCAGAGAGATCTAGGAAGTGTGACTAAGGGCGGGTCTATACTAGAGAGTTTTGTCAACAAAAGCTTTTGTTGACAAAACAGTGGAGGTGCACAAACTAAAATGCTCCTCCCACTGATGTAACTCCTGTGCTCACAGGTCAGCTCCCAAACTACTGCATTGGTAGCACAGAAAGGGGAGGAGGTGAGCAGCCCTCAGTGCTGAAAGAACAGGTCCAGGACTATTTAGAAAGTCTGGACATGCACAAGTCCATGGGGCCAGATGCAATATATCACAGGGTGCTAAGGGAGTTGGCTGATGTAATTGCAGAGCCATTGGCCATTATCTTTGGAAATTCACGGCGATTGGGAGAGGTCCCAGATGATTGGAAAAAGGCAAATATGTAGCGCCCACCTTCAAAAAAGGGAAGGAGGAGGATCCAGAAAACTAAAGACCAGTCAGCCTCACCTCAGTCCCTGGAAAAAACCATGGAGCAGGTCCTTAAGGAATCCATTTTGAGGCACATGAAAAGAGAAAGGTGATCAGAAACAGTCAGCATGGATTCACCCAGGACAAGTCATGTCTGACCAACCTTATTGCCTCCTATGATGAGGTAACTGACTCTGTGGATGTGGGGAATGCAGTGGACGTGATATATCTTGACTTTAGCAAAGCTTTTGATACGGTCTCCCACAATATTCTTATCTGGAAATTAAAGAATTATGGGTTGGATTAATGAACTATAATATAGAGAGCTGGCTAGATTGGGCTCAACGGGCAGTGATCAATGGCTTGATGTCTAGTTGGCAGCTGGTAACAAGCAGAGTGCCCAGGGGTCGGTGCTGGGGCCAGTTTTGTTCAAACACCTTCATAAATGATCTGAAGGATCAGCAAGTTTGCAGATGACACTAAACTGGGGGGACTGGTAGACACACTGGAGGACAGGGATAGGATACAGAGTGACCTAGACAATTAGAGGATTGGGCAAAAGGAAATCCTATGAGGTTCAACAAGGACAAGTGCAGAGTCCTGCACTTAGGACGGAAGAATCCCATGCACGGCTACAGACTGGGGCCGACTGGCTAGACAGCAATTCTGCAGAAAAGGACCTGGGGGTTACAGTGCACAAGAAGCCGGATATTGGGCTGCATTAGTAGGAGCATTGCCACCAGGTCGAGGGAAGTGATTATTCCCTTCTATTCAGCCATCTGGAGTACTGTGTCCAGTTTTGAGCCCCCCCACTCCAGGAAGGATGTGGACAAATTAGAAAGTCTAGTGGAGGGCAACAAAAATGATTAGGAGCCTGGAGCACATGACTTATAAGGACAGGCTGAGGGAACTAGACTTGTTTAGTCTGCAGAAGAGAAGAGTGATGGGGGATTTGATAGCAGCCTTTAACTACCTGAAAGGGGATTCCAGGGAGGATGGAGCTAGGCTGTTCTCAGTGGTGGTAGATGACAGAACTAGGAGTAATGGTCTCAAATTGCAGGGGGGGCGATCTAAGTTGGACATCAAAGTTGGACAAATTTTTTCACTATGAGGGTGGTGAAACACCAGAATTGGTTACCTAGGGAGATGGTGGATTCTCCATCCTTAGAGGTTTTTAAGGACCGGATTGACAAAGCCCTGGCTGGGATGGTTTAGTTGGGGTTGGCCCTGCTTTGAGCAGGGGATTGGACTAGATGACCTCCTGAGGTCCCTTCCAATCCTAATATTCTATGCTATGCTGACATAACAAAATCACTTCAACAAGAGGTGTAGGACTTATGTTAGCCTAGTTAGGGTGACGCAGGGTCAGTGTAGACACTGTTGGAGAGGTAAAATGGACAAGAAAGCCCCCCTGAGAGCTAAGCAGCTGGTTTCCACTCTCGCCTGGGAGCAGGGCAAGAGGCCCGGGCACTTCTCCACCCACTCCCTCAGGGATCCAGGGCAGTCTTGTCAATTTCACAGCTCAGCTGTGACTGCCCAGCTCCCAGGGGAGAGCAGGAGAGGAAGAAGCCCCAGGCAGCTTCCCACAGCTCCCAGCAGGGAACATGGAGGGGAGAAGCCCAGGGTTGGCTCCCGACAGGAAACGGGGGGGAGACAACCCTTCGGGAGCCTGTGGGGCTCCCAGCAGAGAGCTAAGAGACCAGGCTCTCAGCTCCCCACACTGCCCCTCTTGGGTTGGTGGAAGTGTTCCTGGTGAGGACACACTCCACCGACCGCAGGAGGATAGTGTGGACATCAGCCACCACAGTAATTACTGCAAGTTGACTTATGTTAGGTCAACTTATTTTTGTAGTGTAGTGAAGGCCTAAATGTCTGCCTTTCATAGCAAGAGATTATCCAGCAGTTCCATTAAAGCAGTTTCTATCCCATAAGGTGATCTGAATCCATGTTGTGCCAGGTCTAGAATATTTGCTTCAATTAGAACTGCTTGTAATCGGCCCTGTTCTTTTCTAGGAGATTGCTCAGGAATCAAAGGTTTGAAACTTGGAGATAGTTGGTTAGAACCAATGTGTCTAGGGTCTGTTTCTTCAGTGTTGGGTGAATTATTGCATGTTTGGTGGAGAACGGGAAGGTTCCTTCCCTGAATAAGGCATTGGCTATTTTGGTGTCATGAGTGGCACTAGTTGCTCGTGACTCTCTTACATCAGCCAGGAAAGGCAAGGGTTGGAGTCACAAGTTTTGAGCTGGGACTTCCTTAGATTGATCTGTCATCACCACACATGTTGCTCACTTTTTATTTTATAGTAATGAGTACTGGCAAGGAGTCAGGATCAGTTTCCCCTGGAGTAAAATTCAAGTAAGAAATCTGTTAATGCTTAACCTTTGCATCTTAGTTTAAGATTCCAATGAAACGCGTCAAAGTTGAAGGCATCATTTTATACACAGGCTCTGACTTGAATAACCGTTTTCTTTATAGACCTCTTGGAAGCAATTAACTTGGTTCACAAGAGTACTAAAGAGCAGTTACGATAAGCATCTCATGAGATGGAAATACAGATAAGGAGCCATTGAAGTACAACAGAATAATTAAATTCAGTTTCAGCTACGCAGACAATATACAAGATTTAAATTGATTGTAAAAATATAATCCTAATCCACGGATTTATTGCCTTAATTAAAGTAACAGTGACCTGCATTTAAAATTTGTCCAACCTGTCAATCTGCATAGTCCAGTAAAGAAAAATAAAACACACAAGAATGTGCGTTTTGAAGAAATTCTGCCTCCAGAATACTTTTATTAAACACAAAGTGTGTTAAAAGAAATCATTGAGGTTGTAAAGTCAAGCAATTAAAATTAGGAAATATCAGAATTAAGGTTGCTTGTTCAACCTTACTATGGCCCCTTGTGTATATGAATTATGAGATTCTTTAATTACATGATCACATACTATTTTTCCACAGGACCCCTGCCTTATTCAGTGCACAGTGAACAGACACTGAATATTTTGTTTTATCTTCATTTTCAACATGTAACTCCATGCCTTATTTACTGCACACTATTCAAACTGTGCTCTGAAGACAGAATTATTAATTCCTTCATGGGCTTTTCTATGGTTCTCATCACTATAATGTGCAAGTGCTACACAAATGTTAATCTATTTTAACAAAACACCTGTGAGGTGAAGAGGTGATACAGTCCCCATTTTGCAGGTGGGCACAGAGAGACTGATGGAATAGAAGGTCAACTAGGCCTTTCCTCTCACTAATGTTTATAGTTCCATGAATATAATATTTTACATAGAGTTCACAGAAGCTGAATACATGACTAAATGGAAGGATAAATAAGTTTTTAAAATGCGCTGATTGCTACTTGCATCTTCTTTGATAACCTTTTTGCATAGACTGTTGCTTTTTAAATTAGGAGAGGTACAATTCCATTAGTAAATCTTGCTCCTTGACAGACAGGTTTGGAATTAATTTAAAGGAAGGTCGCCTAAGTGGTTTCACATGTCAGGGCATGGTATGTCATCTAGTAGTGTCAAGCAACAAGACGACGGCTCACTAAAAATGGTTTCAGGTTTCCAAACGGACCATACTGGGAAGCTACAGCTACTAGCATATGCTAGCTGCATGTCCCATGGCAGGAACAGATGTGATGTCTTACGCATGTTATAGTAAGCCTAGACCAAACCCTGATGGTGTGATCTCATTAACCTCATGATTCCTGATCTCTCAGTTATGTCCAACTCTCCACTGGCAGAAGAATTTGGAATAAACTTGACATCACCCAGACTCCAGAAGTACTTTATTTGTTCCCCTGAAAGCAACCTATCTTTGATGGCTCAGAGGTCAGCAGCTCTATTTAAGCCCAGCCATGCATAGTAGTGAATTATCTATTCTTTTCAAATGATGTAAGGGTCTAAGAACATAGATGTACCTGAGTAGGCTAAACATAACAAATATACTGGTTGTTGTATGACTGAGAAAATTAACCTGTGAATTCACACATCACCAGCCTATCAAGAAAGAATTCAACAAGTTAGGTGGGCGGGGAGAGAGTATGAAATAGTTACTTGCCATTATGAAAATATACCTAAAATGCATTTTTCAGTGTTTTACCTTCCACCAACAGAACTTGGTCCAATAAAAAGATATGACCTCATCTACTTTGTCCCTTTAAAATGCATAGCATAGCATTCATGTCTGACTCGGCAGAAGTCAGTCAACTCTGTGTATATATCTGCTAGTCTGATCTGTGTTGCCACAGTAAGTCTTGCCCAGAACCTAGAGGAAGCTCAACAAGAAGAGTTAATGTGCTTGGAGTGTGGTTCACATGGGACAACTGAGATCTCTATCAGGCCCAGCCTTACCGCTAGGCAAAATAGACAATTGCCTAAGGCAGCTAAAGTAAAGGGTGGCTGCTGGGCTGTAACACACTGCCCGGTCCAATGCACAGCCAGGACCCTGGCAGCAGCCGCCCGCCTCCCGCCCGGTTTCTGCTCCCAGGCAGGAGTTGGGCTGCAGTCACCTAACTCCCGCATGGTCCCAGCACCGGCAGTGGGCAGCAGCCACCCGGTCCCCTACCAGAGCCAGGCTCCCTCCACCTGCCCCTGGCTTTCTCGTTAATTTCACTGGTCTAGTGGAGCGGTGAAATTGACAAGAAAGACATCCCCTGCTCAAATTTTTCCACTGGGGGTGGGAGGGAGGGCACATGTTTTTATTTTGCCTAGGGAAGCAGAATATGTAAAGCCAGTGCTAATCACAATACCAGAGAGAACCATTACCTTTGTTTCGCCTGTAGTATCTGTGTACCTAAGTTAACTCCATAGGTCTTTAAGGGGGCAATTTCTCACTGACTCACTTTTTTCTTTAAAAGGTAGTGACATTTTATACAAGAGATGCAGCAGACAGGGCACTGGACTGGAATTCAGGAGAGCTGCATTTTATTCTTAGCTCTGCTAATCGGGCTGCTGCTGAGAGCAGGGCCCTGGTTTTGATTAGGGCCTCTAGGCACTAATTAGAAATAGTTAATAATTTAGGCTGAGTTTGCCCAGCTCTTCCTCCCCTGTTACCAGAAATTAAATCCTGTCAACAGTTCTGTAAAGATTCTTCTTCACATTTGTTAGGTTTTTATTCCTAACAAGTCAGCAGCCAGCAAAAACAGTAGCAAACACACCACAACTTTTTCATTCAAACGAACCATTTTACAAGAAAGATCCTCACATGCAGCACTTCCACTCTCAGTTACCATGCTCTGGCTGCTAGCTGCAAAGTCAGCAGTACACGAATACAGGCCATTACATTCTAAATATTCTCTTTCCAGTTGGAAATGATAGGAACTTAATTACAGTTAAAATAAAAGCCAGGAGATGGACTGAGCAAAGAAGTATGTTGGGCTTGTATTCCACTCTTGAACTGCCACTTAAAGCAGTGTGAAGAACTGATTTTTTCAGTTCATCAGTAGTTTTGGGGAGGGGAGGAGAGGAGAGAAATCAGTTTGGATTGAACCAAAACCAATTTTTTTCTGGCTTATTTGGTGAATCAAAAAAGTCAGGTACAATTCATTTTCAATTGAACAAAATGTTTGGTTTTGCGTATTTTTCATAAAAGCAAAGGAAACGAAGGGCTAGAATTACAAAAACTTAGGGGGAGGAAGTGGTGATGGTGTAACTTTTAGCCTAGTGATTGATGTCCTTACCTAGGATGCAGGAGATCCAGGTTTAATCCCTGCTCTGAAGCAGGGACTGGATCCAGGGTGTGTTTCCTTCTAACTAAGTGCCCTAACCACCAGGCTATAGAACATTCTGGGATGGTGCTCTCTGTCTCTTCTGGTGAAGCTGTTCTACTTTGTATAAAATACTTGAATTTATATTTATGGGCTAGAAAGAGAGAGACTGAGTCTGTAAGCCTTCTTTTTTCATTTTGGCTAAAACAATGTGCCGAAATTGACACAAATTTGCAAAGTGTTTTGGTCAAACCAAATCTACCTTTTTTTGGCAAACAAAAATTATGTCCAAATATTTTTGGCCAGCTCTACCACCAGTGACCAATTCTGTCCAGACTTAAGGCACTGGGTAAAATTTTCAAACACACATAGGTGACTTAGGAACCTAACTCATTTTCAAAGCCCCAACTCTGTAAAGATTAACATGCACTCAACTTTACTATGAAATCTATTGAATTGATGCAAATCAATGGAATTCCTAATGATAATAAAGTTAAGCACAGGCATAAATCTCTGCAGAATTGGAACTTTAGGCACCTAGGATTTAAGTCTCTTTAACCCTCAGCGTCACTTGGTACTTCTGAAATTTTCTTCCATTGTTATTTTTCGGCACTTTCAGGTCAGCAACCTTAACATAAATGGAAAGGCCTTACACTTAAACGGACATGGTGAAATCTCTATCATAGTCACAACACTTCCAGGACTAAACAAAATAGTGACCACAAAAATAAGTCCTGAATATATGCTTATATAGTGTTTGTTCCCCCTTGCATTAGCAAACATAGTGAAGTGTGAAGTCATCACTTTAGTTGTTTAACCCCCCAATGCAATTAACCTTTAATAGTGCTACATTCCTTTCCATCCTATACAGCTCATCAAGCCTGCCATCTGGGATTTTGTGCACATTCATTCACATCCTCTAGTCCTGATCACAAGGTTTAACCAACAGGCACTTAATTGGGCAAAAAGCAAATATCAAGATAGCCTTACATATCACTCTTTCCAGGGGCCAGACCGTATACCCTTACTCATGGTACCTGATGCAAATAAGGGTTATTAGGGGCTGGCACTATATAAATATGTTTCATTATACTTTATTCATTAAAACAAAATATATACAAGAGAAAAATAAAATATATGTGAAACAAAGGACATTTAGTTATTTTTACAAAGAAAATTCTATTTCTTTGAACAGCAGAGCCACAAAGTTAGATCCAGACATAGATTTGCACTCCCCTAAAATTTGGGAACACCTACATCCGGGCCTCTTTCTAATGAACAGAAAGAAACAATTTCAATGACAATTACAAAAATAAGTATTGCTAAAGAATGGATAAGATAATATTTGTAAAATATTAATATATGCAAATCAACTCATCCTGATGACACACATCCCGGGATGCTAGAGAACCAGCCATCCATCTTCCTGAGCCACTGATAATTATTTTTAAAATAAACATGGGCAATAGGAAATAGTGGAAGACTGAAGGAAAGCAACTGAAAGCATGGATTTAAAATAAAGGCGAGAGGCATGATCCCATCCTGTAATGGGTTTAATTTCTATATCCAAGATAGGGAAACAAAGAATAAAAGACAATTACTGAACATCTCAGGTGACAGTCTGGCCCCACTGAAATCAATGCGAGTTTTGCAATAGACCTCAGTGGGCCTGGGTTCCCCCCTTGTCAGTAATGGAACCGGGAACAATAGGTAACATGGATTTATAAATCCCAGCTCACGCATGACACACTGTATTCCTTTTATTCAATACAAATAAAAAGCCCTCACACAAACCTACAGAGCAACAAGCTTCCCAATGGGGTGTTGCAGAACTATATGGTCCCATGGAGAAGTCAGGGAGGAATGCAGCTTCCTATAGCTTCCCAGCATATAAGGGCTGCAGCAGGTTGTGTCCCATGGGTACGGGGAGAAAGACCATGGTCCTATCCCTTACTCTGTCCCCTGTGTCTCACATACGGTTTGCAACTATGCCTGGATGATGCACAAGGGCACAAAGGGTCTCCTCGCTCTTTTCTGCCCTTGCAAACAAACACAGCAAATAGGCCCACTAATTTTTGAATGGTCTGGGCTTGTTTGTAGTGTTTGTTAGAAGATTTAGAAAAGGGAGGACATGCAGAGGCCACTCAAGCTAATCTGCTGCCCCAGGCAAAATTTCAGTGTGCCACCATCCCCCTCCCACCCCTTAAGAGTTCATGTCAAAGGCCCAGCTCTCCATCTGACCCCCGATGCCCCCAGGGCTAGAGACCCACTTCCCATCTGACCCTGCAACCCTCCCCTGGCATCCCTGTACCACCCATTAGCTTTATCTCATAGCGTTTAAGATTTCCCATTCTGCTTCTTAGGTAAGTTCTGAGATAAATCTGGGTTATGTCTAAATCAGTTTGTGAATAGAATTCCCTAGACAGAAATAAAGGCCAGTCACAGGACACATCACTCACCACCACGCTAGTGCCTCCTTGTGGTATTCCGGGGATTAGCTCAAAGCTAGCCCCGCCCCCATCCACCTGCTGTCTCTACTCACTCCTTCCTTTTTCCTGGGAGTAGCTACCTTTTCCCAGTAGCCCTTGCATTCAGCTCCTGGGCTTTATATTCCTGCCCCAGCTGAGCCTCCTTAATTAGCTGATTGATTGGTTAATTGGCCCATCAGGCCTGCATTAAACCCTGCTGGGTGAGTGTGGGGTAGACATTCCCATCACAAAGCCAATTTTAAAAATAGTAAAGGAATTTAGGCAAAACTATTCATTGTGGTTCCCCTATTCGCCTTACTGAGGAAAGGGAAAGAATACACCAACTGCGTAAGCCTATCTTAATTTCTCCTGCTGTTTTTCTATAGGGTAACCATGTTGCATTCTAAGGAACCAATCGTTTATAGGATCCACAGACGGAAGCGATTACTGTTGAGAATGCAGCACGTCCCACTGCTGTTGTCCCCCGGCCTCCTCTTAAGGCAATGGCAATAGCCCTACTCAGACTTATTCTTGTGCTGCTCCTTCCTCGTTTTTCTTGTTGAGCCAGCTTGCTCTGTACAGAAGCTCTCTCTGTACAGGGCTCTCTCTGTACAGAAGGGTTCTAGAAAATGGAAGGGCGTGTTCTGAAAGCATTGCTCAGTAGTGTTTTCATCATCTACTGTTTCAGTCAGAGCACTTCGTGCTGCGAGCCGATCACGTAGTTTTAAGGAGGGTCAATACACGCGGAGGGAGCAGCAGGCTCTGAACATGCAGAGTAAGGAGCCAGGATTTCCTGAGTTCTAATCCCAGCTAGCCTATTCTGTAGCTGTGCGGCCTTGTGACAGTCCTCACTCGGAGGGTTGGATGGTAGGGTAGCATAGCCTAGTGGTCAGGGGTTAGAGTTGTGGCATGCAGTGGGATTGTTGGTAGGAGAGCCCAGGCTTTCCCACTCCACAAGGCTCAGTGATCTGACAGCCGGGGCTGCTTACTGCTGTTCCGAAGTGGCTATCCGGCTTCAGGCAGCACGAAGGGTGCCCGCTCACCCCAACGCACCTTCTGCATGTAAGCTTCCTCGATCTTGGGTAGCAACTGCCTCCTCCCACAGCGTGGCCCACCCCCCTGACCAGCTCAGTCCTCCGGCTGTCCCCTGCTGAGATAGTCTAAACAAAACCAAGGGGAAATTAACTAAACTCCAAGTCCATATGAGAGGGAAACTGGCTCTGTAACAGGTCCTCTCTTCCCTCCGAGAGGGATCTTTTGGCAGGTGTCATGGGGAAGAGATTCTGCCTTTCTCCCAGCTCTCCTCTGCTGGAGCTGCAGGTCTGCTCTCGTTCCTGGTCGGCCCCTAAAGGAGCTGCTCCCCTGCCTTTTAACTCCTCCTATAGTTGGGGCTTTTCCTTACACAGAGATGGCAGGTCAGGGATGGCTGAGCCCAGAGCAGCTCCTTCAGCCCTTGTTGCCCATGTGTGATTTGCAGATCCCATCACAGGCCTTGGGCAGTAAAGATGGAATCCAGCAAATTCTGATGAACATCGGTGGAAGCTGGGGTGATCCATCTCTTTGGAAAGCAAAGGGGCTCCAAAAACTCAGGCACCTTCAAAAATTTGCCTCTAGATGACCCTCTCCTTCAGGTTTTCATGCTGATCTGGCCACTACAACCTGTGAGGTAAATGCCAGAAAATGCTAGTTTCTCAATACAGTGAAGAAAACAGTTTGTCGTTGCATTGTCTGGTATTATCAAGATTTTAACAACTAAATCATGGATTGAATTAAACCAGGATACCCAGTATTTGCTGGAGCAGTTTCTTGGGAAGGTTTATTAAAGTTATCTCACTAACTTAAAAAGACCTACCTGTTGCCGTCATTACAATTTACCCCCTTCCTCACTGCTGCCGCCAAAGATGACTTATCCCTGGGGCAAAAAGGAAAACCCACTTTTGTCTTTGAAAGGGACCAAATTTCAATGTGACCAGTATTTTCAATATTGTATGCAGTGTTTTTGTAGCTGTGTTGGTCGCAGGATATTAAAGTGACAAGGACGGTGAGGTAATATCTTTTATGGGACCAGAAGTTGGACCAATTTCTGGTCCAGTAAAAGATATTACCTCACCCATCTTATGTCTCAAGTATTTTCAAATAATTTCCATGGAGAGGAGGCCTCAAGGGACCATCCTTGTATTCCCTGCCTTTCCCTGAAAGAAGTTTTATAGTTAAAATTTGGGACTGGTGTGTGCTGTTGTTATTTATAGCATCTAAATGCATTTGAGACTGTTTACTTAAAGTAGCTCACCTAAAAAGGAGATAACATTAGGTCTTAATCTAATTTTTTCTTGTAAATTTTCATCAAGGTTAGCCAAAAAAGACTTTCAGTCACTCCAACTCTGTATTCCCTGAAGGTTAAAATTCAGTTGTGAGCCTTGGAAATACCCATATGCCAGTATAAATACCACCTGCTCTATTGGGAATTCTCATCATTCACTTCTTGACATCTAATGTCAACGGACTCACATTAGTAACTTTGTACAGCAGCAAACAGCCATGGCACTTTTCACTCAGTTGAAGAAATATCAAGTTAGGAGGCTCCCTCTTCTAACAATAACACAGCTGTATGCTGTTAAAGCAGTTGGTGGTTAAGTAAGAAATAATAAATAACAGTATGTCTTGCCCATTGGAGTGGAACGTGATGCGACAGAGGGACAGTTGATAGAATTGACAGCACTCGGGAGACTTAGTTTGCATTACCTACAGATCAAGAATCACAGCTGCAGCTTAAACCTCAAGTGTACCAGTGTCAATTCTTGAAGTAGATCGCCAACCAGGGAGAGGAAACCATAAGAACTACCAGTTGAGAGAAGTTCTACATCCCTAAATGGGGGTCTGCAAATTCAGGATATAGTGTCAAAATCTGTCATTGTTTGGGCTAGAAGGGAAATTGCTGCTGCTCATTCTTCTCTTTCCTCACTCCTCTTCCAGACTGAATGAGTTGTGGCATTTTGCAGATAGTGTTTTGCCTTTTCTGTGATACAATGGGCCAAATTCATCCCTTCTGTGTGATTCCCTTGAAGATAATGAAGTTACACCAGATATTAATTTGGGCCCATTGTTAAATTGGCAAAGATGCCATCAAAACCTTTCACAAATAATAGGCCTCTTTATGGCCTTTGAACTTTTATGGATATGTAACACTGTAGAATAGGTGGGTGCTAATCAGATAGAGTGATGGCCCTTAAAAACTTGCCAGTTGCATTAGATAACTAAATAAATAGATCAGTATTCAAGGTATTTCCTTTAATAATTATAAGCAAGTACAACCAAATAATGAAACAGGTACTGTGGACTTGGTCTATTTATCTTTCTATCAATACTGCCAACGCAGAACCTTCAGAAATCATGGGTCTGACCCCAAAAATCATGAGATTGACTTTAAAATCATGACAATTAAAAATAAGAAATGTTGGGTCTTTTTTATTTTTGCCTTCTGGATTTTGAGCTTCTGTGGTTCATGTTTTCAAACTGTCCTCCATAAACACATCCTTATTAAAAAAATAAAAGCTAAGATTCTCTCATAATCACATGATTCCAAGAGGTGGGACTTTAAGAAATATACCCAGTTTCTAAGACTTGTGATAAAATCACAAGTTTTTAATGGCCACACAAAAGAACTGATAGTTATATGTGTGTCTTGTATTCTATAGGCAACATGTGGGGAGTACTGTTTACTTGTGCTTTATATAAGGACATTAAATTAAAGTTTAAATACTTCTGAAAGTCAATAAAAACAATGCAGGTGAAAATCAAAGTGATGCACATCCAGTAATAGCTGGAAGGAAATGCCATTTAAAGTAGTATTATAAAAGATAACCAATCTGTTCTGTCACATAAAACATAAGTGCTACAATTTAAATATCAGAAGTGACTACCTCTGAAATAAGGATTTTTTGAGGCTGATATTTATATCTCTCATGCTTTTTACATCCTAAAAGACAGTCTTGAAATTTAAGAAGTACTGATAAAGTAGAAAATGTACAGCGGATTTTAATTTAAAGGAAATAGAATGCTATAATGCATGGTAAAGTTGTCATTATTAATTAATACTTGGAAGATAGTGGAGCTGATTAAACTATTTCTCTAGCTGTTGTAACATTTTTCTCATTATAGAATTTCATTAAATTTCTTTAATAAAATATTTGTCATCATTTATTTCCTATAAATATTTGAGGTAGGCTTATCAGATAACCAATAAGACTTGCAGCTATATAGCTAATCCTAGGCTCTCTCTAAGAAGTCATTCTGATCGAATTCCTGCCAATCTCAAATTGCAGCTTAGAGCATCTGTGGAGATTTTCCTTCCTTCCTTTCTTTCAGGGTGTTCTGCTCAGCAACAATGTTCAGCAGCAGCCAGTAAGATCACAGTTTCACATGATACAGGCCACAAAATAATTCTCTACAATTGACCTGTTCTTCTGGACCCTAAGGTATGCTAGCAAGTAGGAACCCCATAAATAAGTGGTCGTAATGTAAAGTTAGACCATCTTCTGACTGGAAAAATTATAATAATGTACTGATGAAGAAAACATGGTAAACATAATACTGAATGGCAATATATTTGCAAGCAATTTACCGAGCATATGTTCTTGCAATAAACACCAATCCCCAGACAGTTCTTTTTATAGCAAGCAAAACTTAAGCAAATACTGCAAACAATTTTCTGCAAATATTCGTTCACATTTTTAAATGAAGCTCCTCATTTGTATTCACTTTGTACAGATATTCAGATAAAGTATGGACTTGTGTTTAAGGCACTAGACTAAAACGCAAGGGATCTGGCTTCAATTCCTGGCTCTTCTACAGACTTCCTGTGTGACATTGGGCAAGTCAGGTAATCTCTCCATGCCTTATTTCCCTCTCCGTAAAATGAGCATAATAATATTGTCCTACTAGAGCTGATTGAAAACATTTTGCCAATTTTTTTGCCTTCAGAAAATGCCATTTTGTCAAAACTGAAATATTTTGCAGAAATGTATTGATTTTGACAAAGTTTTCAATCAGTTCCCTAACTCCTGGACCATCTCTCTCATTTTCACAAAATGTTTTTGAAAGTTTTGGTTTCATTCTACAATGGGACAAAACCAAATCCTGAAACCCATAGGTAGCACATGAACCACTCCTTCAGGGAGGCTAGCCCCTTGCCCCGCCCCTTCCATCTGAGGCCCCTCCCCACTCCATCCCTTCCACTCCCTCCCCCTCCCCCACCCTAGCAGACGCGGCCCCGAGACCCGGCCCCAAAGCCCGGCCACCCCCTGGAGCAGCCTCAACCCCCGGAACAGTCCTGAGCCCGGGCTACCGAGAGGAGCTCTGAGCCCCACTGTTGGCTGCATACAGCGAGTGGTGGTGGAGATGGAGTAAAAAGGCAGGCCACCACAGCACAGGTGTCCAGGTGAAATGGAATTGTTGCTTTCCAGACAGCCCTATTCCCTACCTCACATGAGATGTTTTGAGGATAAATAGACACTGAGGAGCAGCGATACTACAGTGATGACGGTCATATAAGTCCCTATGATATGAGAGAGAGAGATTGATAGATAGTTGGTTCTCTGAATCTTGGACCAGGGCAGGAGTTCCCCCATTCTTGCAGAGCATCTCTCATCTCTAAGAGGGCAAGTCTCTCTCTCTCTCCCTGCCAATATACTGTGAACATTGTGCAGGATTCTGCTCTTTGTCTTTCAGTTTCTAATAAGCTATTTCTTTGGTTGGTTGGTTTCTATTTAAATAACTTCTGCTATGGTGAGAAAAGTTTAGAAACTCGATGAGTCTTTCAGTGTGCTCTAAAATTGATCAGCTATGGCTTCTTCTAATGGATGAGGAGATGATATTATATTTTACAAACCACCCCTTCACAAATCCAACAAAAAAGTTTTATCTCTGGCTCAAATGCACTTGGTCCTGGGGTTCTGTTACAGATACATAGCTCCCAAGGAGTGTAACTCTTTTGGTAGGTCATGGATGAGAGGTCATCATTCATATACTGCATCCTGAAATAAAGCATAATTAAATGCAAGATTGAAATTAAAGTGTAGAGGGATGGAAACCCTGTGGCTAACTTAGTCAATGCAATACAAGTAAAGCACTGTGATCCATAGTATTTATAGGATAGAAACATAATAGATTTTATTAAGGCTACACTTTATCAACAAGGATGGAAAGGCTCCACTGTTAACACATGGAAAGGATCTCATTCAAAGGGATAGCAGCAGTATTTTTCCTAACATTCCTATTTTAGAACTCTAGCATGTCTGGACTATTCCCAAATTTGTATATCACATGAAATATAATTGCCTGTTACTATTCTTGGAAGTGATGTGTTTGACAGGAGCTCTAAAAAAACTCAGGAACATACAGAACTCTGAGCAGTTGCACAGGTTGCTGTGATCAGTGGGAGTGTGTAGTGATCTGACACAATGTACTTAACAGTTTCATGATGAAAGGAGACCTCAAAGGTCTTACCTTCCAGATTCCTCTTGATTGTAGCAGCTGGTTATATATAGCTACTAAGAAAGGTTCATCCTTATTATTCATCATTGAATTCTCAGAAAACTTTACATTTTCCAGACACCTACAATTGGCCTGAAAATGAAATTTCCTGTTTAAAGACATCAAAAATCCTTCAATAGTTTTTGTACAATATGTTGGACAAGGTAAAGCATAGGAATGAAAGATAGAAGTCTACTTTTAAAATTAATCATTGTTGTGACAAGTTGAGGACTGCCTAGTTTGTACTGCTGGAGATAACAAATAAAACAGAAAGGATCCTAAAAACCCTAGCACTGGCAAAGAGATGTCTCAGCGTCTCAATATTCCACTTGATGAAATAGGAAATAAATGATAATGTAACTAGACACAGAGCAAAATCCACCTGGAAGGACTCCGTAAATATATCTGACACTGGTAAAATATCAGTTTGTCCTAGATAACTTTCAAATCAGGAAATCCACAGTATTAAATGAGATGCAGCAATTCAAAACCAACAACAGGCCTCCAGAACCTGAGGAAGTTTGTCCTAAAATGACAAAATTCAGGAAAAGCATGCATGTAGGTCAAGGGGAAACATGATATCTCACATTAAATAGGAGAGTTTATGATGGAAATCAAAGGAGCATTAAAATATAAAACAGTGGCAGCAGATGCCCCTGAATCCTTTCACTTTATTCCACAATTCCAAAACTCCTAAAATATTCAAAACTTAAATTCCAGTGTATATACAATCTTTCACCTTACCAAAGTGAGCAAAGCTTTTCTCTGTAGTGGAAAACACCTGGCAAGGTACAAACGCCATCGGGGAAACTGTGTTCAGAAAGAATACAAATTCAGGGGAAACTTTGAAATATTGCTGAGAAATGAAAGTAAACATTAGAAGAATAGATGTATCCAATTATTTTCATTTCCTGCTAAAACACCCTACTCACTTTCTCTGCATAGCTTTCTCGTTTCAGAGCTATGGGCATAAAGCTTAGACATTCACTTTGAGACCCATTTTACCAGTAAAAGTCAATCTTTTAAATGTTCACAGACAAGCAACATAAATGCATGACAAACTAATTCATCTGAATTTCAAACCCAGTATTTGCAAATAACTGCATTTTTTTGCTCATATCTACATCTGTGCAACACAGCAGTCACAGATTAAGACTGTGGGCCACAATGAGTTCATAGCTGTTATTTTCTCCAGTAGACCTTTTACCAGTCACACCTACTTGTACCCCACATTGCTTCTGGAGGAGAAATAATTAGTTCAGTTTTATTTTGGACCTGTCACTTATCCCTTAAATTGTAGCAATAGCAGAAGTTGCTATTGTGACAGCCAACATTAAAGCTGGAAAAAATGGATACTTAATTTACCACAGGTGATAGCAATGGTGAGAAGTGTAGCACAGACCAGGTACAGACATTTTTACAGATTTTGTCCATGTACACACATGCAAAACAGTAAACAGAGCAGATGATGAGCCTCACCAAGGCAAATGATTTAGCAAAGCTTTTGATACGGTCTCTCACAGTATTCTTATCAGCAAGTTAAAAAAGTATGGGTTGGATGAATGGACTATAAAATGGATCAAGAACTGGCTAGAGCATAGGGCTCAACGGGTAGTGATCAATGGCTCCATGTCTAATGGCAGCCAGTCACAAGTGGAGTGCCCCAGGGGTCAGTACTGGGGCCGGTTTTGTTCAACATCTTCATTAATGATCTGGAAGATGGAGTAGATTGCAGCCTCAGCAAGTTTGCAGATGACACTAAGATGGGGGGAGTGGTAGATACCCTGGAAGGTAGGGATAGGATACAGAAGGACCTAAACAAACTGGAGGATTGGGCCAAAAGAAATCTGATGAGGTTCAACAAGGACAAGTGCAGGGTCCTGCACTTAGGATGGAATAATCCGATGCACAGCTACAGACTGGGGACCGACGAGCTAGGCAGCAGTTCTGCAGAAAAGGACCTGGGGGTAACAGTGGATAAGAAGCTGGATATGAGTCAGCAGTGTGCCCTGGTTGCCAAGAAGGCTAATAGCATATTGGGCTGCATTAGTAGGAGCATTGCCAGCAGATCGAGGGAAGTGATTATTCCCCTCTATTCGGCATTGGTGAGGCCACATTTGGAGTATTGTGTCCAGTTTTGGGCCCCCCACTACAAAAAGGATGTGGACAAGTTGGAGAGAGTCCAGAGGAGGGCAACAAAAATGATTAGGGGCCTGGAGCACAAGACGTATGAGGAGAAGCTGAGGGAACTAGGCTTGTTTAGCCTGCAGAAGAGAAGAATGAGGGGAGATTTGATAGCAGCCTTTAACTACCTGAAAGGGGGTTCCAGGGAGGATGGAGCTAGGCTGTTCTCAGTGGTGGCAGACGACAGAACAAGGAGCAACGGTCTCAAGTTGCAGGGGGGGAGGTCTAGGTTGGACATTAGGAAAAAGTTTTTCACTAGGAGGGTGGTGAAGCACTGGAATGGGTTACGTAGGGAGGTGGTGGAATCTCCATCTTTAGAGGTTTTTAAGCTGCGGCTTGACAAAACCCTTGCTGGGATTATTTAGCTGAGGTTAGTCCTGCTTTGAGCAGGGGGTTGGACTAGATGACCTCCTGAGGTCCCTTCCAACTCTATGATTCTATGATTCATTTCATATAGGCCCTGATTCTGCAAAGTACTTAACCTGAAATCGGAGCCATAATTTTTACCTTATGTCTATTTTATTATTCAGTATATCATCACGTAAAATAAAGCAATATCTGATCCTTTCTAGACAACATAGACTAATATTAATCATCTTTAATATATGCACCATCAGGATGATTACTTTAAACTTTGTCCACACTATATAATTCATAGACATGGCTTACAAGTTACAACTGCAATTTTAAAAAAAGTTTTTTCTGGCTGCTGATTAGTTTCATTGATTTGTTTCACTTTTTTAATCTAAAAGAGGTTACTCAAGTAGGGGAAAAATGTAACCCATAAACCAAGGTAATTGCTTCTAGAAAAAACTAAATACATTATTTATATTCAAAGTTATCTAATATGGTCCTGAACCTGCAACCCTTTGTCAGATGAGTAATCTTTATTCACAGTGCCATCAATTTTAGTGTGACTGTTCACAAACTGTACACATGAGAGTAATAATTGCAGGATTGGGTTCAATGTACATTAAATAATATGCAATAATGATAAACCTAGGGGAGTACTTCATCCAAGATGTCTACTTCCAACAGAATTTAGAAGCCTAAATTCCATTGACTGTCAATGAGATTTAGGGTCCTAAATGCCTAAATCACTTTTGAAAATGAAATTGGGGATCCTAAACCATTAGGCACTGCAATGCTGAGTGCAGCACAGCCTAAATATCTTTAAAAATCTGCTCCAAAGATCTTAGGGCAGGCACTGTCTCTTATGTGTTTGTACAACACAATAGGGTGCTGAACTCATTTGGGGTCTCCAAGTGCTACTGTAATATAAATAATTATTGTTATTATTTATTATCTGTCTTACCATAGTGCTTAGGTGCCTAGTCAAGGACAGGATCCATTATGCTAAGTGCTGTACAAACACAGAACAAAAAGGCAATCCCTGCCCTAAAAAGATTACAATCTAAGTATAAGACAACAGACCACAGATGGATACAGACAGGTAGACAAGGGAATACAAGGAAACAATGAGACTATGTCAACATGACAGGCTGTCATTACTGCAAACCAGCAGCCTAACCACTGTCAAATTTTGTGTAGCCATCATGGGAGAGTTTTGAGGAGAGATTGAAAGCAGAAAACTAACAAGGTTACTTACCAGTAAGTGATGTTCTTCGAGATGTGTTGCTCATGTCCATTCCACTGCAGGTGTGTATACACGCCTCCGTGCATGGTTACCTGGAATTTTTTTCCCCTTAGCAAATCCCATAGGGCCAGCTCTGGCACCCCCTGGAGCCTGTGCACATGCTGTGGTATATGAGGGGCTGCCAGCCCTACACCCCCTCAGTCCCTTCTTTCTGCCAACTCTGGCAGCGGGGATGGGGGTGGATTGTGGTATGGACATGAGCAACACATCTCGAAGAGTTTCAGAGAGGTAGCCGTGTTAGTCTGTATACAGCAAAAACAACGAGAGTCCTGTAGCACTTTAAAGACTAACAAATTTCTGCAGGCATAAGCTTTTGTGGGCTGCAATAAGTAACCTTGTTCTCTTCTTCGAGTGATTGCTCATGTCCATTCCACTATAGGTGACTATAGGTTACAAGCAATACCTTTGGAGGTGAGTCGGAGTTACCGGTGAGCCTCAGCACGGCTCTGCCAAATCCTGCGTCCTCTCTCGCCTGCTGGACGATGGCGTAGTGGGACGTGAAGGTATGCACCAACAACCAGGTGGCAGCTTTGCAGATGTTCTGCAGGGGCACTCTCTCCAGGAAGGCTGTAGATGAGGCTTGAGCTCTGGTTGAGTGCGCTGTGATGGTTCCCAGATTTGGCACCCTCACCTCCTTCTATCAGAACTTGATGCATGATGTAATCCATGAGGAGATACACTGGGTAGAGACAGGTGAGCCTTTCATCCGGTCCACCACTATGATGAAGAGCTGCATCAATTTCCGGAACGGCTTTGTACGCTCGATGTAGAAGGCCAGGGCTCGTCTCACGTCCAGCAAATGCTATCTCCTTTCCTCCTCCGAACCGTGCAGTTCGGGGAAAAAACACGGGGAGAAAAATATCTTGATTACAATGAAATTGGGAACCCACCTTGGGCAGGAAGGCTGGATGCAGCCTCAACTGAACTTTGTCCTTATAGAATACTGTATAAGGGGGCTCCGAGGTCAAGGCCCTAATCTCAGAGACCCTCCTAGCTGAGGTAATGGCCACCAGGAAGGCTACCTTCCATGAAAGCATGAGCAGGGGGCATGAAGCCATGGGCTTAAAGGGGTAGCCTGTGAGTGTCGAGAGGACCAGGTTGGGATCCCAGGGAGGCACCGGGTCACGGACCTGTGGATAAAGCCTCTCCACCCCCTTGAAGAACCTGACTGACATGGGATGGGAGAACAGGGATCTCCCTTCTAGTGGCCGATGGAAGGCCGAAATGGCCGCCAGGTGAACCTTAACGAGGCCAGCACCAGACCCTGGAGCTTTAGGTAGAGCAGGTATTCCAGAATTGCCTGTATAGGTGAGAGGCTGGGTGGAATACCCTGGGACTCCGCCCAACAGGCAAACCGCCTCCACTTAGCCTGGTACACGACCTGTGTAGAAGGCTTCCTGCTGCCAAGCAGGACTTGCTGGACCTGCACCAAGCAGGCTTTCTCTTCCTCCGTCAGCCACGGAGCCTCCAGGCCATGAGGTGCAGGGAGTCCAGTCCAGGTGCAACAGATGACCATGGTTCTGTGATAGAAGGTCGTGCTGCCTTGGGAGCTCCAGAGGTGGGACGATCAAAAGATCCAGCAGCATGCTGAACCAATGCTGTCTTGGCCAGGCTGGAGCAATGAGTATAACATCTGCTCTGTCCCTCTATTTCCAGCAGGACCTTGGGCAGATGCAGAATGGGCAGAAACGCATACATGAGAGTCCCCATCCAGTCCATGAAGAACGCGTCTCAGATCGACCCAGTCTCGTGACCCCGGAGCGAGCAGAACCTCGGACACTTCGTGTTTCAGGCTGACACGAATAGGTCCAGTTGGGGAACACCCCGCTTCCAAAGATCATAGCTGCCAGCTCTGGGTGTAGTGACCAGTCGTGGGGGGGTAGAAACGACCTGCTGGGGTGATCCGCCTCGTTGTTCCTCACTCCCGGGAGGTGAGAGGCTGTCAGGTGGAAATTGTGCCTCACAGCAAGGTCCCACAGATGGGTAGCTTCCTCGCAGAGGGCTGAGGGGAGTGCTCCCCCCTTCCTGTTAATGTAAAATTTTGGCTGCAGTGTTGTCTGTCGGCACCTGCACCACCCTGCCTGCCAGCAATCGGAGGAACACCTTGCACACTAAGCGAATGGCCCTCAGCGCCTTCACGTTGATGTGCAGGCACCTCTCCTCCCCCAACCAGAGCCCCTGAGTGCCTAGATTGGCGCTGATGTGCGCTCCCCAGCCTACATCTGAAGCATCGGAGATTAGGGTAACCGACAGGACCAGTTCCCTGAACAGAACACCCTTCATCACTGCCCGGGGAGTCTGCCACCAATTTAGGGAGGCTAGGATGGGCAGGGGAACTGTGATCACATGGTCCAAAGGGTGTCTGTTCGGAACATATACTGAGGCCAACCATGCCTGAAGCTGTCTGAGCCTCAGGCGAACTAGTCTCACTACGTACGTGCAGGCCGCCATGTGGCCTAACAGCTGTAGGCAGCGCCTGGCTGTTGTCCTGGGGTATCAGTGCAGCTGGGAGATAATAGAGACTATCGCCTTGAAATGTGGCTGAGGCAGGAAGGCACTGGCCTGGAAAGCATCCAGAGTAGCCCCAATGAACTCTGTTCGTTGCACTGGGGTTAATGTGGACTTTTGTTCGTTTATAAGTAGCCCTAGCCTGCAGCACATGGAGCAAGTGAGGGTCACGCTGTCCTGCACTTGGAACCTGTACAGCCTCTGATCGGCCAATCGTCTAGGTAAGGAAAAATTTGCACACCTTTTCATCTCAGGTGGGCGGCCACTACTGCTATGCACTTCGTAAACACCCTGGGAGCCGAAGATAGGCCAAAGGGCAGGGCTGTAAACTGGTAGTGGGAACCAGCCACCATGAAACGAAGAAAATGCCTATGGGGGGGAGGATAGACACATGAAAGTATGCGTCCTTGAGATTGAGGGTGGCATACCAGTCTCCTGGATCCAGGGAAGGGATTATGGAGGCTAGGGAAACCATGCGAAACCCGAGTCATTTGACATACTTGTTTAGACGACGCAGGTCTAAAATGGGTCTCAGAACCCCCCTTCGCCTTGGGGATAAGGAAGAACCTCGAATAGAACCCTTTCCCCCTTTTGTCTTGAGGGACCATTTCCACCGCTTCTATATTGAGGAGGGTTGTCCACCTCCTGCAAGAGGAATTGCTCGTGAGAGGGGTCCCTGAAAAGGGACAAAGGGGGGGGGTGTTGAGGGGGATAGATGTAAACTGCAGGGCATAGCCCCCCGAGACTATCCCAAAGACCCAATGGTCTGAAGTGATTTTTGCCCATTTGGAATAGAAGGGCCTTAACCTGTTTAGGAAGGGAGAGGGGCGGATCCAGGAGAACAGTCGGGGCACCACCCTTGGGCGCACCATCAAAATTGTCTCCGCTGGTTGCCCGACCTCCTGGGGGGCCCTTGCTGGGGAGCTGAGGATGAGCTCGGGGGCTGATTTCTTTTTCTAAACCCCCTATTTCTATCCCTATGCCTATAGGGTTGGAATGGCCTGGGCTGAGGCCTTTGTTGCTGCTGCGCCTGAGGCCATGACTGACTCCTGGAAAACTGGGTGTGTAAAGTCCCAGGGAGCAAAGTGTGGCCCTGGAGTCCTTCAGATCGTGCAACTTCACATCCGTCTGGTCCGAGAATAGGGCCGACCCATCAAAGGGGAGGTCCTGGATAGACTGATGCACCTCCTGGGACAGGCCCGAGGACTGCAGCCACGAGTACCTTTGCATGCAGATGTCGGAGTCTATGGCCCTGCCTGCCAAGTCAGCAGCGTCACAGGATGTCTGGAGCACTGCTCTAGCTACCGCGGTTCCCTCCTCCATGATAGTCTTAAAATCTGCAGCCTGGTCCTGGGGCAGGGCCTCAGCGAACCACCTGAGGGAGTCCCACAGGTTGAAATTATATCTGCCCAGGAGGGCCTGATGGTTGGCAGTCCTGAACTGCAGGCTTGCCGTGGAATAAATCTCTCTCTCAAACAAGTCTTATTGTCCTTGTTCTTGGGAGTTGACCCTGGCTGACCTTGCCTGTCTCGCTGGTTAGCCATGTCTACTACCAGGGTTCCTGGGGCAGGGTGTGTGAACAAATACTCAGACCCCTCGGCCAGAACATAATATTTCTTCTCAGCCACCTTTGACGTAGCAGCGACTGAGGAAGGGGTTGCCACAGGGCCTTTACAGTCTTAAGGACCCCTTTGTAGACTGGGAGGGCCACTCGCGCTGGGGTAGCTGCCACCAGCACATTAAAGAGGCTATCTGTGGCCTCTTTTAACTCCTTCACCTCCAGCCCCAAGTTGGAGGCCACCCTCTTGAGCAGCTCCTGGTACGCCCTGAAATCCTCCAGTGGCACAGATTGGTCCTGGGAGACTGCCTCGTCAGGTGAGGAGGAGGAGGACTGCAGAGGTGCAGTCTGCAGATGTGCCCCTCCTGGCAAAGGGTTGTACCCACTGAGGTTCACTCCTGGGGGTCCGACTCCTCATCTGAGGAGTGGTGCTTATGGGCCTTCTCCTGTGCTGGAGGCATGGACTGCACGCCTGATGACTTAATGGATTGGGGTCCCAGTCCTATCTGGAGACTCCATGGGGCCCAATAAGGCCATTGTTGCTGCCATTGTCCCTGGAGCCAACCTGGGGCTAACTGTGCCACAGGCTCTGACGCTTTCTGGGGGTGTCAACTCGCCCGACAACTGTACCTCCTGGGAGATCTCGAGTCATCATCATACTCAGAGGCCCCGGACCAGCAGTGCCATGTTCATCCTCGGTCCCGGGCACCCTTCCTTGCCAGGGACCGCCCTCTCGACGCCTCCAACCTGGAGGACGATGGGGACTGCCTCCGTTGCCGTGAGCGGTGCTGACGAGCGGGGGCACGCTCCGAAGAGCTAGAGGTACTGGAGCGTCGTCTCGGTACTGATGATTTCCGCTACCGCTTGCCTTGCAGCTCTGTGAACACC
The DNA here is from genome assembly GCF_026122565.2 of Emydura macquarii macquarii. NCBI lineage: Eukaryota > Metazoa > Chordata > Testudines > Chelidae > Emydura > Emydura macquarii. The sequence goes on along the minus strand of NW_027130520.1, from coordinate 11,062,286 downwards.
TTCGGTGACCGAGATTGGTGCCATCCCGAACTCCTCCGTACCGAGCCACACTCCGGCGACCGGGTTCTGCACCGCGAACTCTACGGTGCCGGGTCTTCCTCCAACGATCAGATTCTGTGTTGCCTCGGTGTGGGTGAACTCCTTGGTGCCGGGAAGCTGGAATGGGAGCTGTCCGAGCGCCGCCTGGCAGACCTCGACCGGTGCCGCCTCCTGGCATGCGCTGCCTCTGGTGCCGGGGAGCGACATCGGCGCTAAGAGGGAGACTTTACGTCCTGTCCCGGGGCAGGTCGGCTCGACAATGCCAACCTGGAGTGACTACTAGGGGAGCGGCTCTGCTCTACCCTCGGAGACCATCTGGCGGGAGATCTCCCTCCCTGTACCAGGGGTCTCCTTCACCATTCAGAGGGACCCAACGCGGGTTTCCCCCGTGACACCGGCCCCTTCTCCCTCGGCAGGGCTCTTGGCCTCTGAAAAGCCTCCGGTGTTGATGGCGTCGGCAGGGGCACTCTCCCAGGAGTTGGGGGAGGCTCCCTTACTGGAGATGCAGGCACCAGAGAAGTCTCCACACACTGCTTCTTTCTCTTCAGTGCCGGCGATGTTGCGCGGTGCCAAGTCAAGGCCGGTGCCGGCGATGCGCTCTGCACTGACGTTACGCTTGGTGCCGAGGTGGAGCAGGCCGGCTCGGACACCGGGCGGAGCGCTGCCTCCATCAGCAGGGTTTTCAACCAGATCTCTCAGTCCTTCTGAGTCCTCGGTTTAAAAGCCCTGCAGATCTTACATTTCTCTTTCCTGTGGGCTTCCCCCAAGCACTTAAGGCAGCAGTTGTGGGGGTCACTGAGTGGGAAGGCCTTCCCGCAGGAGGCACATGGCTTGAAGTCCAGCGACCGGAGCATGGCCCAGCTGCTCTAAGTCCCCACAGGGACTTGTCTTATCTAACTACACTTAACAACTACTTAACTAACTAAAACTAACTTAGAATATCAAAGAAGTTCAAACAAGAGCAATAGTACTTGCTGCGAGCAAGGCTAGTTCCAGCAACCATCACGGGCAGAAAGAAGGAACTGAAGGGCATAGGGCCGGCAGTGCCTCATATACCGTGGCACGTGCGCGGGGCTACAGGGGGCGCCGGAGCCGGCTCTACGGGATCTGCTGAGGGGAAACAAGTTCCGGGAACTGTGCACAGAGGCGTGCGCACACCTATAGTGGAATGGACATGAGCAAGCACTCGAAGAAGAACTCTTTTTAGGGAGTATATCTAAAATCTCTTATCCAGGTAAAATTCCAGTATCAGCACAATAGGATTAAGACGATATTTATTACATGGTGCTGTGTGGCCTCTATTCCTCCTGATGTCAGTGGCAATTGAGGGGGGCTCAGCTGGGACTGAATACTTTGTATCTTTGCCACAAGTCAAACACTTGTAAGAAAAGTCAGACCCAGTTATTGCCAAACAAATTCGGGACTAAAAATCCTGGAGAGGTGTTTCACAGGAGCTGTTAATTTCCACAGGGCTGCTGCAGAAAAGCAGGCAGCCTGTGTTATCCTTGTTTACCTTATGCAGTGCCCCTCTGCCATGACAAAATGCAAGCCCTGAGGTATTAAAAAAAGAACGCTGTCAGAGTAGGGGTTCTATATCTGTGAGAAATGCTTCACATAGTTTCCAATATCACAAACTCCCCCTGCTTCTATTTAAAGCCCTTTAGCTCTCCCCACTGGAAGTTATTCAGTCTAGGATATTCATTCACTAGGTGGTTACCACACGAGTTAGAGAAGCAGCAGCAGCAGACAGCAACATGCCTCCAGAAGAAAGCCAAAAAGCGACGCCTGCAAAAAGGGCCGTCAAAAAGATCCGAACCACCAGCCTAGTAATCAGCTTGGCACGAGGCTGGCAACAGTGGGCAAGAGATCACAACACAAAGCAAGCCCAAGAGCCTCCAGGATGGATGCCCCAGACAGAAGAATCACCAACTGATCCACAAAAACAAAGGCTGCTCCCAAGGTGGCCAGTTTCTACTAAAAGCGACCAAGAAAAGGGTGAGGAAAAACCCCCAAGGAAGGACACCGTGGCTGAAAGGGATGCAGAAAAAGATTCAAGTGAATCTGATGAAGCCCTCAGAAAGCTTAACATTAAAAGCAAAGAGGTGCCCAAAACTGTTGTAAGTAAAGTCTATGAAAGAGGAAATGACATTAGCCTCCTCAGTGATCGGTATGAGAAGGATAATGGGAGCCCAGAGGACTCAAGAAATTCTGACAAAATCCTTGGTGACAAAATGTCTCCTACAAGGAGGAGGAAGTGCTCAAATCTGGTGACAGAGCTAACCAAGGGTTGGAAACAGATGGAACAAGAGGACAAAATCCCAGAGTTAGAGCTACGTAAGAGTCGCAGTGACAGCCTGGATACGGAGGACAGTGGTTATGGGGGCGAGGCAGAAGATAGACTCCAGCAAGAAGACTGCGACCACATTATGAGGATTAAACGACCCATGCCATCACTGTAAGTGAACAAACACTTCATTAGGGTGCACCAAAATGGTTGTCGGACCCTGAGGCAGATCTGGGTTTCTGTGAGGGGGAGGGGAAGATAGAAAGCCAAAATTTTAGTAACTGAATAAGGGCCAAAGGGAGACTATCAAGTTTTAAGAAAAGGCAACACTCCACCCCACTCCTGATTTGATGACTCTAAACTCAAAGAGATAATACCATGGGACTCAAATCCTTAATCACACAGCATGCATAGAATATCCATATCAATTATTGTGATGAGCAGTTCACCCGAAAGCCATAGGCTGAAACATACCTACTTAAACCATGTCATAAAAAACTCTGAATCTTGAATAGATTCCTAAAATTGAACTCTCTCTGTGGATAAAACATCAACAGAGAAATGGGCTCAATTCATTGAATAAATTCTGTGCAATGAATAGCATTCCCAACTTTAACAGAAATAAATGAGGAAAAGATTGGAAGCGTCAAGGTCTATCAAAGTTTGCCTTCTCACCTCCAATCACAGGAAATTTATTGTTTGGAATGCACCCACCTGAGCTTAACAGATGATCTATTCTAGAAGGAAAAAGATGACTAGGACAATGTTTTTAGAAAGTAGCCTCCTTGATGCAAAATTGTACACACATGCAAACATTCCCACATTAACTTTTCCAGCACTAACACCTATACATGCACCTGATGGAATTTATATCAGCTATATGCACATATTTGTGCTAGAAATATTTTGGGTACAAACTTGTATGCACAAAAATGGAGGCTTTGAAATTGAGATTTGACTCCCACTCTCCTGCATATACACACACATACAACGAAGAAAAGATCTGGAGGTCATGGTGGATAATCCATCCCAATGGACAAAAGAACTATGGTGATCCTTGGATACATAAATAGGGGACTCTCGAGTAGAACTAGAGGGGTTATTTTACCTTTGCATTTGACACTGGTGCAACCACTGCTGGAATCCTGTGTCCAGTTCTGTGCCCACAATACAAGAAGGAGGTTGACAAATTGAAGAAGGTTCAAAGAAGAGACATGAGAATGATTAAAGGATTAGAAAACATTCCTTATAGTGATAGTCTCAAGGAGCTCACTCTATTTAATTTAACAAAGAGAAGGAGAAGGGGTGACTTGATAACAGTTTATAAGTATCTATATGAGGAACAATCTATCAAGGGCCATGATAGATTCTCCATCACTGACAATTTTAAAATTAAGATCGGATGTTTTTCTAAAAGCTCTGCTCTAGGAATTGTTTTGGTGAAGTTCTGTGGCCTGTGTTATACAGGAGGTCCGATTAGATAGTCCCTTTGGTCTATGAATCTATGAAAAATGCTAAATTTACAGTCATTAAAGAAATCAATTCAACCCTGTGCATGTTAGCAAAAAATCCCATAATTAAGTCTCTGACCACTTTTTTTCGCCCCTTTTATTTAGTTAGTCAAGAAAGACATTATATTTTGGTATCATTTCTCTACTGAACTTAACACCAAGTATGAATTTTCAAGTATGAAATCCCTGGCATGTCAGAAAAATCACTATAAACAAATCTTACAAAATAATGTTTTAACTTTCAGAAACAACTGATGAAACACATCTGATGTGTAGGAGGTTACCTTATGTCTGCAATGGGGTGTGAGGAAAACAGAAAGAGCAGAATCAGTTATTTAGGTTAAGAATTACAGCATACTAAACTTTCATTTTAAATATATCTGGAAAGCATTACTTTTAAAAAATCTCTCTAGACTCTCCTACCATGAATTAAACAGCAAGTCTAAATCTTAACACCACACTGAACTTTAAATAACATTTACTTGTAAGGGTTCCTGTCTGAAGATTACAAACAAAAATTGTTTGTTAATTTTGAATCCATGTGTTACCAAAATAATCGGGGAGTTTAAATCCAGATAGCGAAATCAGTGGAGTACTCTCATTCATTTCAATACAAACAGGATTTGGCCCACAGAGGTAGCTCCAAGAAGAGCAGCAGATTCTGACTGAAATTCTCAGACATGCTGACTTTGCAGAAAAAGGCTGCAAACAGCTGGGTTGTATCTTGCCCTTCCAATATAGTCACTTTAATTTCAGGAAAACAAATTATTTATACACTAGAGAAACTGCAAGGAGAAAACTGATTTTATATATATATATATATAAATGTACTTACTACAAAGTACATATTACTGTAAATATCCACCTTACCTGAACAGCATATAGACATAAAGCCAGCCAGACTTGCAAAGAAAAGAAAACAGCTTAATAAAGCAGCATAAGCTTCCTTGATGTCCGCGGTACTTATTAGCTTCAATTTATTTCTGACATCGCTTTCAATTTCAACATCTAAGGCTGGGATTTTCAAGAGATGCTAGAGGATTTAGGGTAACATTTTCAAAAGCATCCAACTCTCTTAGGAGCCTTAGTCTCACTGAAAGTCATGGGACTCAGGAACCTAAGTGAGTTGGGAACTTTTGCAACATTAGCCCTTAGGTATTCAAATCCATTAAACTTCCCATGGGAGATGGACACTAAACTCCCTCAAGCCTCTTTGAAAAGCTCAGCCTAAGACTTTAGGCCTGGATTTGTAAAGGTAATTTGGAATTGCACCAGCACTGCAATGCCTAACTGATTTAGGACCCTAAATCATTTAGGAGCCAAAATCCCATTGACAGTCCATAGGATTTAGGTTCCTAAGTCAAGTGCCTAAATCCCCTCTGAAAATGATATTTAGGCTCCTAAGTCAGTTAGGCATTGCAACCAAGAGCACAGCGATGCCTAAATTCCTTTACAAATCTGGCCCTTAGATACTGCTATATTGGGGGAGCACTATTAGAAACTATGGGAATGTTCCCACAGAACCAATTCTAGAGCCTTTGCACCGGAATTAGTCCTCAGGGCTGCTGAGCTCCCACAACTCCCCCTGCCTTCTCATTTACACAGTGCAGAACACGTGCTAGGCACTGCACACACAGCTAAAGCAGATGTTTCAGGGTGGACCCCATTGTTCATTCTATAAGACAACACCTGCCGCCTCCATTGGAACAATGTTCATAGATTAATTGCTTCTAAGGCCAGCAGGGGCCACTGTAATCATACGATGAGAGAGAAACTCCAGGAGTGGATCCTTGTGGCGTTTTCCTCCTGCTGCAGTAAGGGAGCCGGCTGGCCCTCTCTTGCCCCTTCCTATTAGAAACCATGTCTCCAACGCCTCACACCATTTTGTGTTGTCATCTACACCTATGACAAGTAAGAGCAGACTGAGTGCAAAACCTATCACATCAGAATAGCAGTATTTTACATCCACTTTAACCGTGCTTAGCCTGGGTGTAAAAAGCTCCACAAGGCACCAGGGCTGTGGAAAATCAGGGCCGGCGGGTTCATACAGCACCCTAATCATCATGTCAGAAATAAAAACCCTGGAAGTAGAGCTGATGGAATAATTCCAAAACAGATACACTGATCTGTCTGCAAGACTCTGCTCCACTGCTGGGCTTTGGGTCATATCATTAGTTATCCATAAACATCAGCACTATTCAGAGAAGTATCCATGAATCCCAAATGTTTCACAAATACTAGCACAAGCAGATCTCTGAAAATTCATACCAGAAGGGCCTTATTCACTATTCATCATTCTTCTGTTTCAGTCATCCAGTCAGGGAGAGACCAATAGCATGTTATACAAAGGACTAATCACATCCCACAAATAAGGAATGGCTAATAGTCAATATGAAACAGGTCTCAAATAACTCAGACTGAAAACTGAGCATCCACAGTAATCCGAGAATACAAATAAAGTGCATTGTACAGTCCCATAAATCAGGGTCAGTATGTTAACAATGCACAACAGGATGGAAAGAGAGAGTAAATTTGCAAAGAGCATTATCTGCAATTAATAATGTGATCAGCTCTGCCTGGAACCAACCCAGACTAAAAGGGACTGCTTACTAAAAATAAAATGTAACTGTAGCAAGGAAGTAACTATCTTTCAACGGGGGTTGGCTGAATAGCTCAAATATGTTCATATATCTCAAAATTTAATGCAGTTACCTGGCAGAACAGAAGATTTAACCATACACACTGAGGTGTAAATGGGTAAAACAACACCTTTTATATTACTTACAGCTGTCTGCCTTGCTGAAATCTGCTTGGAAAGAATAATTTTTTTTGCATTTATAGTTCAGCTCTCAAGATTGGATTTTTAAAAGCAGTCATCTTTTTCACTTTAATTTTATATTCTCAGAACGTATCATGCAACCCGCTATTTTTGATAATCATTCAATTTTGCTTTAACAACCACGTACTTACTTTTTTGTGTTTGTTTTAAATAAGACAGTCTCCTGTTTCCCCTCTAGGTCTCAGTGAGAACACACAGTGCCAGTAATTATTTCTCTCATCAGCACCCACATCCATGCCAGCTGTAACTTTAGCTGGGGTCACACTGATCCCCCAGCAGACTGCATGCAAATTCTATGTACTGGGATGATAATATTTAGTCTGTACCTAGAAACAAAACTGGTGGTGTATGAGTAATGAAAACTGCAACATAGAAGAAAACAGTGTGAAAAGTTCTCACATGTTAGGCACCCAAAGAAACAGAGGGAAATGACAGCACAGATTATGCGAAGGATAACGTCCCCTTAGAAATACAGAATGCATTCCAGCAAATAGGTCTTATTATTATTACTTATGTTGTGGTTGTGTCCTGAGGCCCCAGTTCAGATTAGGGATCCATTGTGCTAGGTGCTGTACAAATGCAGAAGATTACATGTTCTCTGCCTCAAGTAGTTCACAACATATGAGAAAGAAGAAGAGACTAATCTGAAAAAATAAATTGGAATTCAATGTACTGACTGGTTAAGGCTCAAGAAAGTAGATAGTGGGGCAAAATAGAAGTGTGAAAAGCAGGAAGGGTTAAACTATAAAACGCATGTAGAAGGGGCAAAGTAAGAATTAGATTATCTCTAACTAGGTAGCATGTGAGAATAAAAAGCCAGATGTGAAATAAAGTGGTGCTAATCTAGGCAGCAAGGGAGAAGATTAGCATGCAAAGGTGATAAGAGTATTTGGTTAGAAAGGAGGATTAAAGGAGCTAAGTGGGAACCGAGGGGGAGAGAAAATGTAGGAGACACAAAGTAAATAAAAGAACATAACAGAATGCAGACGTTGCCTCTGCTGCCTCCTTCCCTTCCCCTGATTCCATTACATTCCTGCTACAGGAGTTTTGGAGAGGTCAAGCTCCACAGGGAGTAGGGGAAGAAGCCCACTAAGCGTATGAGTAAGGGACAACCTCTCTCTGAGTATCTCTGCACAGCAAAGAAAAACTCCTAGCTGGCCCATGCTAGTCAGTTCGGAAGTCCACACAACATTGAAACAGCCCCGCAGCCGCAGCCCCAGCCCCGCGAGAGCGAGCCTGAGTTGACTGGCACGGGCCCATCGTGGAGGTCTAGTTGCTGTGTAGACATACTCTCTAAGGCCTGGGCTGCCCTTCAGCCCCACAGAGACCATCACTATAAATGACTTTAGACTCAGTCAGCATTAACTTATTCAGGTTTTCCCTCCACAACATACCCTCCTCATTGAGAGTTGGGGAAGTGGTCAGTCAAGGAGCCCGATGGAGGTCGGGCTGGGCAGGATGCTGTGTAAAGCTTTACGCCCCTTTGTGGCTCTGCTGAGATCTGCAGGTTTCAGGAGCCAAATTCCCTGCATGTTCTGTGTAGGGGACATGCCTCCAAACAGGCCAAAAGAACAAAACAGACTCAAAAGCTCACCAAATTCCCTCTGCTTATCTGGCAACAACCTGCATAGGGGAAGAGCTGGTTTGCTGAGAGTACTGCAATGTAATATTGTAATACTCTCCTGCAAGACTTCACCTCTCTCTCTCTCTCTCACACTCACACACACAGTTCAATGTTCAATGATCACAAAGCACAGGGAAACATAATAGTGCTTTACGTTTTTACAGGCCTGACTGTCCTGTGCTTTACACAACATCACTGGTGCAACTGACGTTAAAATCAATCTAATTGGCCCATGAAGAATCACACCCCTGATGTCCTCCAGTGCCCCGGAACTGAGATAGGGCTTTTACACCAACCACCCTTCCTCCCCTCTACCAGCAGAGCTGGGGCATAAGCTTGGTTGGAGAGAAGGGCTTGTGGCTGGAATATTTGGCTGCATTTTGGCCCCTTGGGCCATTGCAGCTAAGTATGTTAGAGCAGCCCTCGGAGTACAAACAGCTCAGGGAAATTAAACCATTTTGCACATTTCCCTGATTCGCATTCTGTGCAATATAGCTGCATCTCAGGACCTGGCCCAATACCTATGAATGACATTGTAGTCATGGATGTTTTTAGCAAGTTCAAGGTTGAAGGGATTGGAGTATAGTCAGGACATCACCATCCTACCCTTTGTGGCTTTGAAAATCTTTAACTAAACGTGCTAAAAATGTTGGGTCACATGTTTTATTTGGCTTTACCAAATGGGTTGATGGACTTTGAGGGAGAAATGCTATGGCAGGTAGGTATTTTCCTATTGTATGGGCTAGAAGATACTTACATTAATATGCTCTTCATCATACTTGTCTTATATTTATGCACCCTGTTATTTTAGTTAAATCAAAGTTTACTGAAAGGGGCACATTTTCAGCCACTGGCCCCATTTTTTCCATTATGAGAAGCACTTGCAATTATTGGCACCTCTAGTTTAGTTCACTTTGATTTCTAGGCCCCTGATGAACTGGCAGAAACAGGGAGAAGAATATCTAAGTGAGCATGTAAATTGTAGAAGTAATTACATTCACAGTTTTGCACCCAGAGTAGGTTAATGCTGGGCAGAAAATTTGGCTAACAAAATTGACATTCGAAGTATAAATTGGTTTCTTATATAAGATCAGCCAGGCAATTAATAGTGTCGCTTTTAAATACAAACCTGATAATTCTTCAGTATAGCTATATTAAATTAATCTAACTTTAGAATTAGTAAAAATATGCCACCTAGTGGTTAGTATTCTGGACTGGAAAAAGTTGTGTCTTACCAAAGAAAACAGTAAATAACATAAATGAGCCCCTAAAAGTGATTAAATGGAAAAGAAAATCAAGTCCCATTTTTGTTTCTTTTAGTGCAAGCAGCTTTACAGAAGAACTAAGCAGCAAGACCCAGAGGAAATACAGTCCTGTTAATGCTCTAAAGGGCAGATGGCAAGAATGGGCAGACCAGCATGTGATAACGCAAAAGCTGAATCCTTTCAGTGAGGAATTTGACTACCAACTGGCCCTGTCGACGCGCCTGCAAAAAGGAGATAAGGGCTATGGTCATCCTAAAGAGGGAACTAAAACCGCTGAAAGGGCTAAGAGAGCGGAGATTCACATTCACCGGGAGATAAGAGATATGTGCTTTATCATTGCAACAATGGCTTTGCCGAGGCATGACGGCAAGATCCAAGTCACCTTTGGGGAACTCTTTGACAGATATGTCCATATTTCAGACAAGGTTGTTGGGATTCTCATGAGAGCTAGGAAACATGGGTTGGTGGACTTTGAGGGAGAAATGCTATGGCAGGGCAGGGACGATCATGTCATAATTACTTTATTGAAATAAATGTACAACAACCCATTATGGTAAAACTTGAAATGCATCAATTTTTCTCTTGCTGCCAGTTACTGCACAATGGAATAGTCAATGTTTTGAATATAAGAATTTACCATGCAGTTGGAAAGAATTAAAAATTATTCTAAAGAGTCATACATTTTATAATTACCTCCTGTGGTATCAAACATCCATTTGCTATCCCTTTTGTATTGTGCCTTCTACCAACAGAGTTTGCAGCATTATAAAGTTATTTACTACGCAGACAAGGATGGATGTTGAAGAACTGAAGTGAATATATGCATCGAATGCACCAAAATAAATGTAAATGCACAATGGCAACAGAGGTGGCTCCACCTCAATCCCAACCCTGAGTTACTTTCACTTACAAGACTTCTCCCCACCCTCCCAAATTAACTCAGATAGGATTTTTGAAGTTATAAAGTATGCTGGATGAGGAACCAACTTAGGGTATGAACTTTAATGCACAATCTATTAAACTGACCCCTTCAGTTCTGTCCCATATTTTATAATTAAGTCATTAAAATCTATTTAAGGGCATGCAAATAGAATTTGAATGTACAGTCATCAGCATTTACAACTAAGGTATAGGAAATACCACAGTTATTTCCTATTCTAAGTATAGCAAAATACTACTACAGATACTATGATGTAGTAACTAATTGACAAAGGTTGATGTTTTAATGGTGACCACTGTATTTGGTTTTCCTTACTTTTCATAAACAAACTAAGATAAAACTGATCTCTTGTACAAATAGTGCTTTATATTTAAACTGTTATATATTTAGTAGATGTTTTATATTTATATTCGAGAAATGCATGGTATGCTGGCATAATCCCCTACAGAAAAACACTGAACACAAGGCAAGACTTGAATGAATAGTGGACATGGAAATTCATGAGAATTACTGCATGATATTACTATACAGAAATTATTTCCTATTCAATCTCTCTATAGAAATAAAGGGAAATTAATGTACAGCACATAATTCCAGGAAAGAGTAGAGAATACATGTAAGGTTATTGTATTGTTATTTATAGTGCACCAAGACAATGCTACACACTTGCAAACAGCTGCATTACAGAAAATGTACAAGATCAAGATGCAGGAGTAGCAATGGCAGGAACATTTTCCTTTAGAGCCTGCTTCTGAGAGTCAGGAAAAATATTGCTCATGTATTCCTAACTAAACAAAGAGAATACATCTTCTGTCAGAAAGCTGGTATTTCATAAGATATTCTACAACAGTACTTTTCAACCTTTTTTCATTTGCGGACCCTTAAAAAATTTCAAATAGAAGTGCAGATCCCTTTGGGAATTTTAGACGTAGTCTGCGGACTCCTAGGGGTCCACGGACCACAGGTTAAAAACCACTGTTCTATGGTAACAAAAATCTTTCGCAGACTCCTTAGACATAGTCTGCAGACCCCAAGGAGTCTGTGGACCACAGATTGAAAACCACAGTTCTATAAAATATGGGCCTAATTCTATAACCCCTATTCATGTTAGGTTGTTCCAGTGAAGTCAATGGCACTATTTCAGCCCAAACAGTGTTTAATATGAGTAAAAGTTGCAGAACTGAGCAATGTATGTATTCAAAGTTTAAAATGGTGTTTCTATACTATGTACTTCACCTCTATGCTGTACTACAGTATAGATTTCTATATTGCATATAACGCATACTGGATTATATAGACTACAGCTTCTCAAGACTATTACTTTGTCAATTTCACACAGTATACACTATTATCAGAATAAAATGTTCATTTAGGAGGAACAATCTGGGCAAACAAACTGTATAGAGTTAAAAATGAGAACCCAAATGGTTTCCTTTAATAAATTTCTTTCAAACTGAAAGATCAAACATCTTCTTACAGAAGAAAAGGGTATATGTACATTTTGCCTCAATATGTTAAACCAAGAATAGTTAAGTTAGCATTAAACACAATTACTCCTGTTTGAACTTCCCAGGAGACATATTTTTTGTATGCAAATAAGACAGACCTCAGATTTTTACAGGTAAATAATTCAAGAACCGAATACTAATATGCTCCTATAGTACATCTTGTTCTAAAACAATATTAACATTGTAAGCAAGGTAAACGATTGTGAAGTTAGCAGAGATAAAAACGTATTACATTACAGGTCTGATCCAATAGCCCTTATGTGACATTGGGACTACACATGCAAATAAGAGCTGCAGGACCAGGCTCTAATATATAGCATTTCATATCACAATATTTATTTGCCTTCCCTTCCTTGGTTCTTCATATGAATACCACTACATCTATTTAATTATTATTAAGTCATTTGTCTGTTGTCCTTTAAAAGACTGTCGAAGTACAATATCTGAATGACAAAGTGCTAATTCGAGTACCAGTGTTTGTTTGGTTTTTTCCCTCTTACTTAGAAGAGAAACATGTTCATTCACATATTGTCTAATATATTAACAGGCCATTTTAAAACGTGAACTTCCCCTCTCCAAGCCACTATCCTGTTAGATACTCATTCAACCTTGTGGTAAGGTCCACAGATCTGTTACAATGGGATTGTCATAGCAGTGTACATCCAACCGGGGAAGCAGGATCTTCCTTTAAAGGTGACATCCATAATAAGATAGGTTACTTTCACCCACTCTCTCTCTCTCTCTCTCTCTCACACACACACACAGACACCCACACACACCCACACCCACACACCTTCCCCTGGACACTATGGCATGGAGAAAGCTTCTGCCAAAAGAAAGAAAATTACATTGGCTAGGATTGGATGACCAATATGCAGAGTTAGGTGAAGTTACGAATTGATATAGACATGACTACTCTGCCCTGAGACTGTGAGTATTCCTAAGAACTGACTAGATTTTGCTGTTTAACAAAGGAGAAATATTTCTTGAATTTATTTAGGGAATTAATGCTATTTCAGTTGTAAGGACTACTTGTCTGAATGACAAGTATAATACTGATTCTTGTTAGAGAAAGCTCCTAATTTAAAAAAAAAACCCACTTCTTTTGACTGGTGAGAGCCACCAGGATGCTTACGCTAAAGGACAGGAAGTATAATGACACCTCCAGTAGAGTGCTTGTGCTCTAGGACCTTACTGGGTTGGGACAGAGTTGATGCTCTAAAAAAGCATTCAAATGTTGGGATTTGTACAAAGCATCATTCCTTGAGCACTGAGAGCACATTATACTACAGAGACTTGACATTTTTACTTGGACACTCATACATCCAAAATAAAGCCCTCCTGAGGGAATTCCAGGCTGTTTCACTGGTTTAATATGGTAATTAAACTATGGACTTTGTACCAGACAGCAAAATAACCTGTAACTGGAGGTTCTTCAAGATGTGTGGTCCCTATCTCTATTACACTGAGGGTTATGTGCATGTGCCATGCACCCAAAGCTGGAACTTTTGAAAGTGGTATTGTTCAGTGGTCTGCGCATGTGCCCTGCTCCATCTGCCGCTCTCGCACGAGGCGATAAAGGACGTGGCAGGCACCCCGCATCACCAGTTCCTTGTCTACCGCAGAGACGTTGTATTCACAACAGAGGGGAAGGAGGGTGGGTTTGGAATACAGATAGGGACCACACATCTCGAAAAACCTTAGTTACAGGTAAGTAACTTTGTTTTCTTCTTTGAGTGATGGTCCTATTGTATTCCACTGAGGGTGAGTAACGGGCAGTATTTATATGGGAGGATGGTATGAGGAGACTGGAGTGGAGGACTGCTGCTCCAAATGAAGTATCTATTGCTGAATCATGCACTGGAACATAGTGTGTGGAAAAGGCGTGTACCGAGCTTCACAAGGCCACTTTGCATCTGTCTGCGAAGGGCACATTGTGAAGTGTGGCTGTGGTTGATGCCTGCACTCTCCTGGAGTGGGCCCAAATCCCTTCAGGTGAGGATCATCCTGATAATTAATAGCAGCATGCAATGCACCCTGAGACCCACTTGGAAATTCTCTGAGTGTAAATGGCTTGACCCTTGATACTGTCTGCTATGGCAACAAAATGCCTAGATTTCTGAAATGGCTTTGTCCATTCAAGATAAAAAACCAAGGCCCTGTGAACATCTTATGACTGAAGTCTCTGTTCCTCGTTAAAGGCAGGAGGCTTCAGGGAAGAAGGTAGGTAAGTGTATGGGTTGATTGAGGTGGAATTAGGAAACCACCTTAGGTAAGAACTTGGAGCGAAGGTGTAAAGAGACCTTGTCTTTATGGAAAGTGGTGAAACGGGGGTTAGCCATCAAAGTTCCCAGTTCGCCAACCCTTCTAGCTGGTGTAATGGCAACGAGGAAAGCAACTTTCATGGAAAGGAAGGACAGTGAGCAGGAGGCCATGGGTTTGAATGGAGTGGTCATCAGTGAGGTAAGGACTAGGTTAAGGTCCCATTGAGGGGGCAATAGGCTGAATGGGAGGGTATTTCCACAGAAGGCCCTTCCAGAACCGTACAGTTAAGGGAGGGTAAATATCGAATGGCCATCCATTGGTGGTCGAAAAACGCTAATGGCTAATAGCAGCTACACGCACCTTAATGGAAGCGAGGGTATGTCCTGAGTTCTTCAATATCAATAAAACTCTCTGATATCCCAAATCTCTTTAACCCCTTTAAAATGTGACCATGGCCAACCGAATCAAATGCCTTAGCAAGATCAATAAAAACAACAGCTATTTCGTCTTTATTTTTCTTGGCCCCTTTAATTAACTTTTCTAAAATCGATATATTTTCCTCACAGCCAGAGGCTGCGATAAAACCTTTTTGTCTGGGGCATAATTTAACAGCACTTGATAATCTTTTAGCTAAAATTTTTGTATACAACCTAATCCAAATCGAACCAATAGTCAATGGCCTCCAAGATGATATTTTCTTCAACTCTTGTGGATCCTTGACTTTAGGAATTAGGATTGTACGATTGCCTTTAAAACACTCTGGAATCTGTCTATTTAAAAACCAAATATTAAAAATCCTTACTAAAATCCTACTGTCTAAATTATAAATATCCCATAAATCCTTAACCTTAATTCCATCTGGTCCAGGAGCACTACTATTATCAATCTCTCTTAAGGCTTCTCTAATTTCATCAATTGATAAAGGCCAATTTAAAATTTCATTATCTACCACTTCTTTTACTTTTGGCCATCCTCTGGTATTCCCATGTCCTTCTCTACCCAAAATTTCTTTATAATAGGTTTCAATCTCCTTAACTGCTATCTTACATGTCGCTTTATCAGGTTCTCCCATAATGATCCTAGCCAACCTTTTCTTATCTTTTTCAAAGAGGGTTTGATAGAATCTAAATTTAGCTTTTCTCCCAGCATATTTTCTATTTCTATTATATTTATCAGGAGGCTTACCCACTTTTCCTCCTTGTTTCCCATTATCATTCTGTATATTATTTTCTTTATTATTTTCCAAATTCTCTACATCTTCATGAGGAGAGTTCATCAACAATTTACATAATTCTTCAAATAATCCCCAACCTTCTGCTACAGTGGCAGAAGCATTTAATTGCTGTTCAGTAAAATCCAATTTCTCTAAAATACGAGCCCCATTACACCTAACTCCTGTTAAAAACCTATCAATTAAAATTTTATCTTTTAAAGGTTTAATTTTCTCACGTGGAGGAATATCTTCTAAAATATCTCCCATCCTGCCCTCTTCCCATAAAACCATAGAATCTTCATCCTTTTTAACCTTATTCTTGGCCAGGTCCCTCCTCTTATCTGATATTTGCTTATTTGTTTTTGTTTTTAATTCACTTTCTATACACTTATTAATATTTCTAGTCCCTGCATATTTTATTTCAAGCTGAATCAATAATTCAGTTTCCTCTTCTGTCCATACCTGAGAGCGACTTGTTTTCCCAACCACTCTAGCTTCCTTTCTTTCCTCATTCCTCACCGCAGGATGCCTATGTCCGATGTGTTGACTCCGCCCCGAGCGAGTGTAGAAGGCAGACCCACAGACCGTGCAGGCATACTTCTTCTCTGAGTTATCCACCTCTTTGGAACTGCACTTGGGGTAGTGGCAAGCTATGTTATGGAACTGCGAATATTTACCACATTTTTTGCAAATAACTCTTATTGAAGTGCTTTTATGTACATTATTTATATGCTTCGCCCATTTACCGAAACTAGCTAAAATTTGTGAACCTATAGGGCAATTAAAACAATCTACGGGATATTCTAAATAAAATATTCCCTCTTTAAATGAACTACTCTCTTTAAAACTAGCTGTATTCATAAAATTTGTATTAAAATTATCTCCTAAAATATTTCTTCTATTTTCCATAGAATCATGTTGTAAATTATTAAAATTGGTATTATTATTATTAAGATTATTAAATTCTATTAAATATGGATCATCAAAAGAATCTAAATATTTGTCATAAAAGCTAGATTTAGAATCGATTATCTTAAGGTCACTATATAAAACATTCGTAAAAGCCATCGGTAAAAGATTAAAATCTAAAACTTGGCTCTCACTAAAATCCTCTTGTTCCTCCCGAACAACACTCTTCTCTCCAACTCGGAGATTAAAATCATCCATAAAACCAGCTATTCCATCTTTTACTCTATCTATAGCATAAGGAGATAGCATCGGTCCGGCTCTATGAATAATACCCCTAATCAATTTAACACTACTAGCCGGGGCGTCGAAACTAGTAGCGGGGGCGTTTTTAACCCGGTCCAGCGCCAATCCGGTATGAAATAAAATTTCTGTTTTCTCCATAGATTTAAAGGATACTACCCTTCACAGGGGGAGGCTTACCCTTACCAGGGGGAGGCTACCCTTTCCAGGGGGAAAACTAACCCGTTACCAGGGGGGACTAACCCGTGCCTGGGGGAGGCTAACCCTTACCAGGGGGGCAGTTAGGTGCTGGGGCTGCCCTCCCCACCCCCCTCACACAGCAGGGGGGGTTCGTCCTCCGTGATCAGCCTGGACTCCGCCGGTTACCGACTCTCACCACGAGGAGGTTGCGGTTGGACTTGCCAATCAGAGGCTTTCCTCAAATGAGGGGTCCCTGCCAGCTTAATGCCGAGCCCTAACGGGAGGGTGGAAGAGAACTCGGACTCTACGGAGAGATACTTTCAGCACGGCTCTCACCATCTCTCCAGCACCAATTATTCACCCCACCTCACCCTCAGGTTCTTCGGGAGGGGACTCAACCCCTCCGACTGTCCGGGCTCAACAACTGAACAGGGTCCAGAGACGCATGAAAGCCATTAAGAGAGCCATCAGAGAGTTTTATTGATATTGTAAAGGATTTGTATACAGATTGCTACACTGAAATTAGTGTTGGTGAGGATAAGACAGAACCTATTTTAATTAAGAGTGGAGTTAAGCAAGGTGACCCGCTCTCCCCTATTTTATTTAATATAGCCATGGACCCTCTTTTATATAAATTGGAAGATGAAGGAGATGGTTTTATAGTGCAGGGTAGAAAGATAACTTCATTGGCCTTTGCCGACGATATCGCTATATTAAGTAGGTCCTATAAGGGGATGGTTAAGAATTTAAAAATTCTTAATCAGTTTTGTAAAAATTCAAGTTTAAAAGTAAATGTTAAAAAGACAAAGGGCTTTCATATTTTCCCAAGCATGGGAACATATGTTATCAACCCAAAAGATAAATGGGGATTAGGCGATGAATTAATTGATTATATTCAACCTGGTGAGTCTGAAAGATATCTAGGTGCAAGAATAGATCCATGGTGGGAGTGGCTAATAATTCCCCTAAGGAAAAATTAATTGATTGGTGTGAAAGTTTATGTAAGGCTCCGTTAAAACCTGCGCAGAAATTGATAATATTAAAAGTTTACATTTTAACGAGAGTTTTTTATGAATTACTTTTAATCGAGCCACCACTTTATATGTTAAATGAATTAGATGTTTTAGTTAGGAACACTCTTAAAAAGATTTTACATCTTCCCCAGTGTACAACTGATGGGCTATTCTATGCTAGAACTAGAGATGGGGGTTTAGCAGTTACAAAATTTAGTACCCAAATTCCAAACATGTTAATTCGTAAATGGAGGAGACATATTGTCTCCAAAGATGATTGGATAGATTTCTCGTTTTTATATGCTGGGGAAAATTTAGTGGAGAAAATTTTAATATATAGTGCTAAAACGGCTAATCCTAAAACGTGGAGAGATGAAGAGTTTTTAAAATGGAGTAATTTAAGATGTCAGGGAATTGGTATTAAATATTTTAAAAATGATTGTATTAGTAATTCGTTTTTAAAATATCCTTGCTTGGCCAGGTCCTCCTCTCTGATTGCGGCATTGCAAACGAGAGCGAATGTTTTTCCCACCAGGGAAGCTCTAGCAAGAGGACGGAAGATGGAGGAAGGGTTATGTAGATGGTGTGGTAAGGTCAAAGAGACAATTCCTCATATCTCTGGTCAGTGCATAAAAATGAAAGAAGCAAGAATTAAAAGACATAATAGAATAGTTAAAGCACTAATTGATAAAGTAGGAAATAAAGGATGTAAAATTTGGATTGAACCTTCCCTTCATAATAAAGAAGGGAAGTTGAGAAAACCCGACCTCATCATTGAAAAGGAAGGAGTGGTAGCCGTTGTGGATGTCACAGTTAGATGGGAAGACAACGCTGACAGTGTGGAGGCAGCCCACATTGAGAAGGAGGCATACTACTCTGAGTTGGAGGAGGAGGTGCTGCAGCTCACTGGTAGGAAGATCATCCACTTCTTTGGATTTGTGGTTGGGGCGAGAGGTAAATGGAGTGAAAGAAATGATGAAATTTTTAAAATTTTAGGTATTGATAAATTTAAAAGTTTTAAAGAAAGTGTGTGCAGACTTGCTATGTATGCTACGACGGCTCTGTTGGCTCTTTTTAGCGATAAACAGTGAACCCAAACATTCATTTCGTGTATCCTGTGGATTTTAGATATATTTTAGATATAGATATATTTATTCTCCATATTTTAAATTTATCAATGGGCTTTAGTTTTCGTACTATTGACCTGTTGACTATGTTTAACTATCCTTTCATGTAATTTAATTTAATTTTAAAATTAATTGAATAATAAATATTACTTATAGGTTAGATTTTGATTTTAGATTATCTTAGCTACTGAATACTAGATTGGACGGCGGACTGGCCGCATAGTAACCAGGAAAGGGCAGGTATTTACGTCTGTACAAATAAAGAAAATATCCAAAAGTAGGGGGTATGACCACAACTTTAGGGACCAGGCCCTGCTGTGTAGCCCAGGAAGTGAAATGTGTCCATTTGGCTAAATGGAAGCATCTTGTGGAGTCGTTCCTGCTGCCTGAAAGGAAATCTTGCACTGCTAGAGAGCACTTCTGTGCTAGTGGAAGTGTCCATCCAAAAACCAAGCCATCAGTTGAAGTGTTTGCGGGTTCAGGTGTTTGAGTTTGCTGTTATATTGGGTCGGTAGCTCTGGGAACGTACAAAGCATATGTGAAGGGTGCTTTGACATGTGGAGAAGCAGCAGCCAGAATTGGTGAAGCCAGAAGGGGACAATCAGGATGGTTATTACTTTCTCTCATCTGATCTTGTGAATTACTTGTGATTGGAAGGGTAAGGGGGGGAAGGTGTAGTTTGTCCGGTCCGACCAACTGATTAGGGTGTCCACCTGTGACTGAGCTCTGATTCCTCCCCTTGAACAATATTGGGTGCATTTGGTGTTGGTATGGGATGCAAAAAGATCCCTCATTGGGGTTCCCCACCGTCCAAAGATGTCTATGATCACAGAATTGTGCAACTCCCATTCATGGTTGGTTGCAAATTTTCTGCTGAGAGCATCAGCAATCACGTTCTGGTTGCCTGGTAAGCAGGCTGCTGTCAAAAGTATGTGATGTGTGATGCACAATTCCCAAAGGTGTATAGCTTCGGCATATAGGGCTCGTGATCTCTTTCCCTCTCACTTGTTTAGACAGAAGACTGTGTTGGTGTTGTCTGACATGATGAGAACGTGTTGGCCCTGAATGACTGACAGGAACACCTGGCAAGCCTTGTGTACTGCTCGGAGTTCCAATATGTTTGTGTGCATACTGGTCTCCCGTGGGGTCCAGGTGCCTTGTTTCATGCAATTACCCATGTGGGCGCCCCAGCCTGTGAGGGATGCATCTGTTATGAGTGTCATGGCGGGTGAGGATGGGAAGAAGGTCGTGTGTCCCAAGAGAGAAAGGTAAATTCAAAGGTTGGAAATCACCAAAGTGATTAGTTCTTGCAGTGTCTGGAATCTGTCCCATGTTAGATAAGCTCTGGTGGAAGTCACATATATGTGAGCTCCTATGAACTCCAGCAATTGTGTAGGAATTAAAGTTGATTTTTCAACGTTGATGCTGACTCCCACGGAGGAGAGGAGTAGAAGCAGTTGGAACGTTGATTCCTGGGTGCCTTCTTTGGATCATGTTGCTATTAGGCAGTTGTCTATGAAGGGAAAAACAAAGATCCTCTGACATCTCAGATGAGCTGCCACCACTGAGAAAAGTTTTGTGAATACTTGCAGGGCAGCAGTAAATCCAAATGGTAGGACCCTGTATTGAAGACGTTGAGGTCCCACCTTGAACCTCAGGAACCTTCTGTGTGTCGGATGTATATCTATATGGAAGTAGGCATCCTGCTTATTGAGAGTTGTAAACCACATGCCTTTTTCTAGGAAGAGAATGATTGTTGCAAGTGTGACCATGCATAATCTTGGTTTGGAAGTGGAACAGTTGAGGCATCGAAGATCCAATATTGGTCTCCATCCTCCATTCTTTTTGAGGACCAAGAAGTAGCTCGAGTAGAACCCTGTTCTTTGAAAGGGGTCTGGAATTAGTTCTACAGCTCCCTTCTGCAACAGGGACTTGACCTTTATTTGAAGGAAGTCATTGCACGGGTGTTCCATGTACGTGGACCACGAAGGAGGGCAGAATGTGGGTATCATTGTAAACTTTATGACATAACCACCCTAGATAATATCTAAGACTCTCTTGTCTGTTGTTATTGCTTTCCATGATGGCAGAAAGAGTTTGAGATGACCCCCGAAGGTGGCAGGCAGGATGGGCATTGATGTACTGATGGCTCTCTAAGGACATTCAGAAATGCCACTTATATGATGATTGAGTGTGTTGCCTGGATGACTGGGTGGTTGATGTAGGCAGACGGTCTGTGAATTTTAGGATGCTTTTGAGGAGGCTCATATTGTATTGAGGAGGTATTGGGAACTACATCTGTCTGCAGACTGATGGGTCCTGGTGGAGTCGCAGAATCCATGATGAGTGTGGCCATTTCTCAGTCTTCTGAGACTTGAAACACATGACTCCTTCATGTAGGACGCCGAATCCTTCTTAGACTTAAAAGACTTAGTATCATGCTTATGCACGTGCTTCCTTGGTTCATGGCTAGGCAAAGGGTCCTTAATATTGGTGCTGGCATACCCAGATGAATATTCTGCAGAAGGGGGAGCAATTTTGCTTGTAAAGGCCGATGGCCAGGATCTGAGAATGGTCTCATGGCAGCTTCCATAAGGTGTCTCCTGAAGCAGAGAGCCTGATTCTCCGGAGCATGGGCAGGAAAGGCAGATCCTGCACCTGGATGCAATGTGGGATTCCCCCAAGCAGTACAAACAGCGCCGGTACTTGTCACTAATGGAAAATGAACAAGGGCAGAAAGTGCAGGTTTTAAAACCCGGTGTTTTTGGGATAATCCAGTACCCAGACACAGGCACAAGAGAGATGGGGAGGGGTAGGAAAGTTTGGAGGGAAACACCACCGAAGTGGCATTCCAAGTCCTAAATCTGGTACAAAAGGATAAATGCAAACAAAAATCAAAAAGGGGATACAGAACATAATAAATCTAAACTATGAACAGTACTAAACATATTTCTGTAAAGTTTTGGAAAGTGTGTCACAAGGATGATGGGAGAGAAAAACCTCTGACTTGGATCATGCAGAGGTGAGAAGAAAGTGGAGACACCGGTAGCCCACCATTCCTTTTATTGCCTCAGGTGAAACCACAAGGCAGCGCAAGGCGCATGTGTGGATCGCTGAACAACACTACTTTCAAAAGTTTCAGCTCAGGGCGCATGCACATAACCCTCAGTGGAATACAACAGGGATCATCACTCGATGAAGAAGTTCTATTTGTTGACTTCTATTCTGGGGTCCATGAGAACACCGATTGTCCAAGTATTCATTTTTAACCTGCCTGGTCTCAGGTGGAGGACTGGTCTTGCAATAGCAGAATTCCTCTGTTGCACAGAGCCATCCAAAAATCCAGTACTAGGTTAATCAGGCTTGAGAGCCAGAAAGCTTTAAACAACATTACTGTCACTCTCTCATTTCTATAGTTTGTATTGTCCTGGGAAGCAGGTGAAAAGGTTGGAAGACATATATAGCAGAGCCCCTGTCCAGCTTTGCCCAGGTGAATAGCTAGGAACTAATTTGTCTGAGCATCTCCATCTGAAGGACCAAAGTCCCATATACTGACATGAAAACATCTGAGACCCACTTTCCCCCGTCCTTTTTCAGGAAGTTCTTAGCCCATGGAATTTTTTAGGTTGACAGGAAGCATAGTTGCAACACTGTCTACCCACGTTAGCACTGATTATAAAAGCTTGCGGGGGTACATGGCATGTCAGATGTTTCACATTTGTTTATTTTTGTTGCCTTGACTTTTCATGCTGAAAATAGGCTGAGAAAATGCCTGCCTGGACTTGGCTGTCCGTGAAGGATCTGTATAGTCAGCAGGCTGCTCTTTCAGGTAAGAAACTTCCTCCGGTAGAAACACTGATTCCTGAAGCACCAGAGAAAACAGCCAGTTCTGATGCCAGGTTAATTGTTGACTGGTGCACATGGAAGAACTCTCTGGTTTTATAAAATGGAGATCATGTGAAGGGTGGGGTAGTATAAATAACTGATGGGCCAAGAGGGTCCTTGCTGCCTGCTAGTTCT
Source organism: Emydura macquarii macquarii (assembly GCF_026122565.2). NCBI lineage: Eukaryota > Metazoa > Chordata > Testudines > Chelidae > Emydura > Emydura macquarii. The sequence goes on along the minus strand of NW_027130520.1, from coordinate 11,039,249 downwards.
TCCACATCTAAGCTTCTGTCTCTCCCATGCCTCCATAGCCATTCAGGGTGTGTGTGTGTCTCTTTTTCTCTATTCATGAGCAGGGAAAACAGCAAGAATTATCTACCCTGCTGCACTCTCTGAAGGTGAGAAACACTGGTTTATTATTCATTTTCTGTTTCTGCTTCAGTGGTGGTGGTGGGGGGAGAAATAGGGCTCCGAGATTGCTCCAAACATGTATCAGGTGGCTAGTGGTCCCCACCCCATCCTCAAAGAGGTAGGACTTGTCTCCCCTCCCCCACATGGGCCCCTTCTGGGTCTCCCAAGAAAGATACAGGCCTGGGTTTCAGGATTGGCTCCCCAGAACCTCTACACCTCTCAATTGCATGGAAACCACGTGGGCTAGATAAGTATTTCTCCTGGAGATCTCCTCAGAAGGGATGCCCTGGTGTGTGTGTGTGTGTGTGTGTGTGTGGAGGATGGGGGAGTGCTTGTTGTAGAGGTGATAGCATAGGAGGAAGCTAGGCCTGAAGGCCCCTCATTGCGCTCTCCAGCAATGACAGCATCTGTGTTCTGGTTGGTGCCCTCCCCACATAATGCACAGGGAAGGGAGGTGGTGGAGTTCTATAGGCAAAGCCATGGCTGCTGGTGACTCAGAGACATCTTCCAGCTGATGTGCTGCCCTGCTGGTTTCACTGCACTCCTAGAAACAGGGACTCCTGCCTCAGAGCAGGAAATTCTAATTCTTTGCCTGCAGGCCCTTTGCAGCTGGTGAGCAGAGGTCGAGGCAAACCCAGCCACCTCAGTTGCGTGGGTAACTGGGTCCTGGCCTCAAAGCCAGTCAGGCACTCGCCACTGGGGAAGGGGGATGGAGTAGGAGGCACCGCCTTTTCTTTTGTCTTTGGTTTCTCTGGGCATGGCTCGCGCCAAAAAGCCTGCAAAGAACCAGCTGTTGCAAATGCCTCCAAAGGGAAAACAAGACTGAGGGGCACTCTCTCCAACAGGCAAACACACTCTAGGGCCACTGGTGGGAATTGGATAGACAGGACCTTGAGCCAAACTGTTAGCCTACGAATTTGAAGTGGTTCGTATTTCCCTCTAAAAACCTCCGCACTAAGGAGAGCTGGCTCAGTCAACTGCCCAAGGGCAGCAGAGAAAACTGGAGGGAATTATAGGGAGCGGGGCATTCCCCTGCTGCCAGTGACTGACCAGTCTGGTTCTGCCCCCACTCGCAACCTGAAAGGAGGCTGGAGTACCCTTTCTAACAGCCCTGTGGACCGTAGCATGAAGAATTGCTATGATGGCACCCCACTCCAGCACCAAAAGTGATCACTATCACCTTCACTTCACTCTTTTGTTCTCACCCTTTCACTTGAACACAGCCTTCTAGCTCTCCCCCCCCAATAACAACATCCAGTTGAGATGTGCACCTGTTATACAGAATAAAAGCCACAACTGACTACAAATACCATTCATGGACTCCCATGCCAGTAACCATCCAAATCCACTGAACGCATCACAGCTTTATGCAGCACTCAAAAATAATCTATTTGACTATTTCTTCACAGTTTTAGAATTCAGTCAGACACGAAGCATTGTGTCAATAAAGCTACTTTAATATGCTCATATTACTGAACACAGTGAAGGCCTTCTCATGGTTAATATTTCTTGCACTATTCACCCCAGCGTGGAGGGCACCATACAAAGTCCTCAGGATCTTCTTTTTTCCTTTTACTCCTGTGAGAAATATTTATCAAAATATCCTCCAGACAAACTGGGATGGAGATGCCCTGCATGCATCCTCTGTTGTGCAGTGATTTTCACCCACACAGACAAGCTGAAATATGGGAAATGATTCTTTTTGAATCTAAAAAAACAATAATCCCCTGCCATCCACCCAACAATCGCAAGTTGTTCCAACATATTTTTACTGCTACACCCCTATGAAACTCATGTGATTCTTTCTGAATTTAAACATGCCCTTTTAATTATAGATAATACAACACTAAACATTTGAGTAAACAAATAGGTTCTCTAAGTTTTTTCCTCATAAAATTGCTGAATAGTTTATTTCCTTGTTGTTAATATCCATAATTTCTTTCAAGAATTCCTTCTCTTTCCATTTTGTTTTCTTCAACTTTATAGATGCCTACAAGAGTTATTGACCAGATACTAAGATTAAAACTTATTAGCCCCAGATGCAAAGAGTGACAGTACAGTAACAGCATCATAACATACTTACATATTTATCTTTTATTGGCTGGAGATTTTTTAATTATACAAGTTTCTTCCTGATGTGTAATTCCTTTTCTCCTCCCACTCCTCCCCCATTGCTTTTTCAGTTTTGTGATACAGTCTGTTGGGAACATGGAGTTCCTTATCCAGTCCCAAAGGCTTTTCATTTGCAGATCTGCTTCATTGTGGATTGAAAGGTGACATAGCACAGGTGAGCATAAGTGGACACTACATATAAAAGACCAGGCCCTTTATGGAGATTTATAAATTGAGTAAAGACCACACTAACATTACCCCGTGGAAATTCTGTGAATTCTGCACCTGTGCAGAATTCATGTCCCCTGCAGATTTCTTTGCTTCCCCATAGAAAAATGACTGACTGGGAAGCAAAGGGAAGCCACAAGAGCAGTCATGTGCCCCTCCCCAGGAGCTCAGGCATGTTATTTTGGATGCCTGGAGCAGCCAGTGGAGAGGTAAATCACTCCAGGGAACTGCTGGAGACCATCTCCAGCCAGGGGCTCCTACCCTGCACTAGACTCAGCTACTAGGGAGAAGCGCACTTCCTTTGCCCAGAGCAGCTGGGTCAGACCCACCCCTGGCTCCATACCCCTCCCATTTGCTTCCTACCCTCAGCTGCATGGAGCGGCTCCCCAGTGTGCCCAAGCCCTGTGCATCCATAGCCCCATAACGAGACCCCCACACAAAACCTTCCCCCCCTGCACCTAGAACCCTCCATAAAGCCCCCCCCACTCCCCACTCAGCACGTCCCCCCTTACCCAGACCCTGCACCCAGAACCCCCCCAAACTCCCATACTCCACAGAGCCCCGCACCCTGCATCCAGACCCACACCCCTGTACCCAGACCACCCCACTGCACTTGAATTCCCACCCAGATGAGCCCCCTCCCTAGGCACGTGGAGCACCTCGACAAGCTCCCCACATCCAGACCCCCACTCTATTGAGAGTGCAGCTGCACCTGGACCAGACCACCACCCCTCCCCACCAAGCCCCACTCCCCTAGCCCCTGACCCTCCATCAAACTGCCCACACCCAGACCCTCCCTCCGCTCACTGAGACTCAACCACCTTCATTTGGATCCCGTTGCACAGTCCCATTGCTCCTGAACCTGGAACCCCATCAATAAGCCCCTCTGCATTCAGATCCTCCTCTGTAGTCCGACCCCTCCTCCCCCACTGAACCATTTTCACCCAGACTGCCCCACACAGAACCCTCTCAGGCCACACCTGGCTGCCCCACACTAAGCCCCTCCACACTTGTATCCTGCCAGGCTGAGCCAGCCTGCCTACACTCGGGCAGAGGGGCAGGGCCCCAGCGTGTTTCAGGGGCAGGCCCGGCCCTTGCACTGTGTCAGGGTCAGGTGCAGCCTCACTGTCAAGTTTGTGTCCTGGAGTGGAGGCGGGGGATGGGATTGCAGGGTCATCTTTCACCTCAGCCAGGAGCCTGTGATCCCCATAGCCATGCTGGAGCTTCCACATTTATTTATTGACAAAGTTTGCAGAATTTTAAAATGTGGTGTGCAGATTTTTTTTTGGTGCAGATTTTTTAATATTTAGCACAGAATTCCCTCAGGAGTATAACATCCAGTGAAAAGCAGTGCTCAAAATCAGAAGCTTATGAAGATGATTAAGACCTGGGACTCTTGAAACAATGTGTATCCATCTGTTCAAACATCAACCTGGTGGACTGAAAATATCTGAGCTTATTATATTGAGAGGGATATACATTTTGATCTGGCACTAGACTCATTCAAAATCCAACCTATAAAATGGATTCTCTCTTCAGTCTATGTCAAGCCTCAGTTCCTTGCAATCACTGGGACAAGGTTCTTGGGAGTGAGGTGGAGGGGAATTATAGCCTGTAACATTCCCGGTGACTGAAGCAAGGAGACACTTAACGGTCAGAACAAAGATCTCTTTGGTATGGTCAACACACAGATTTTACACCTGTTTAAAATAATACCTTTAGTTAAAGACATTATTTCAAACAAATTTAGCTAATGTCTGTGCAACTGTGTGTTGACGCTAATAAATTTAAGCCTGATTTACATCAATATACCCAGTTTCAAACTACTGTAAGTGTGTCCATATATGGGTTTGCACCAGTTGAATTAAACTGGTTCAACTTTGTTTTTAGACAAACCCTCAGAGTTATATCCTGTTAGAGAACATTGTTGTTTTCCATCATTAAATGCTTCTGGGTAAACTTTGCATAGCCCCTGAGGCTCTCATAAACTCAAGTACTCTTTTGTGTCAAAGCCTTTGATGTAGCTTATATATTCTGAACATAAAGTTCTTACTGCTTGGGAATTGGGCCTCAGATTGGAGCCTCTATTCAAGCAGGTGCCAAATTCCCAGGAGAAGAACTCAGCTCTAAAACGCAAGAGAGAGAGAGAGACCTTTTTATTACTAGAAGAATATGCACAATTTTATATCAATCCATCTGCTGAGTCAATTATTCAAAATTCAAATTAGATATGCCAAAATCAGAAGTCTAAGTCTGCAATTAAAGGAATCAGAGATCATACAGCAGAAGGCAAAAGCAGTGTAGAATGCATCACCTGAACTCTCAGGAGAACAGGAACTAACATTGTTTTGATGAAATGTGTTACATATACTCTCAAAGTAAACACAAAGGAAATCTAAACACCAGATCTTTACTTTCAATATCATACACTGAAAGTCATATGATACTGGTATGTGACCTTATAAATATGTACTCTTCCCAGTGGGCGGGTGGGGGGGGGAATCAAGTGTGTGTTTTTTTGTTTTTGTTTTTTTAAAGAAAAAGATAACATTGCTAATGAACAGAATTGTTCCAAAACCTGGAAGAAACTGTTTAGTTACACTGCAGATTATAATATACCAAAACTAAAATGTGGTGTAGAGAAGGTCCTACATTCAGGAAGTTGCTGTGAAAATAGAAATAACTGAATATTTGTCTAAATAAATTCAAACTCAGGTTTAATTTTACATGTATTTAGATTTATTTGCTATATATCACTATGACCTTATAGTACTTAAAATCCATTACAGGATTGTTTATAGTTAGTCCTAACTCCACAAAGACAATAATACTGCTGTGGAAGACCAATGGGGAGAAAAGCCATTTTAATGTATTTACAGTTCCTTATTTTGTAAACATTTAATCTACATACTTTACTAAGCTCTAACAAGGGTTAAGAGCTATACATAGACAGGAAATGGGCCCCTGTATTTCTATTCATATTGATCATTAGCATATTATAGATAGAGCATCTGCCCTTTTTCATTACCACAGCAGTAATCTTTCTTCAGATAAGTTTTAAAAACTTTTCAAAGAACTAAATATATTGAAATACTATACAACTACATCTATTTAAGCCAACCCATTTGGCTTTTATTCCATTTCTAGAATAATTTAAAGTGCTATAAGCAGCAACCCGTTAATCATCACTTTTCTATAATAACAAAACTACTTTTAAACATTAATTTACAAGATAATATACAATGTTCATTATCTGGAACAGCTGAAATTTCAGCACAAAGTCAGTCACTGTCACACTTAACAGCAATTTTTTTGCATAACATAGAATAGAAGCTTTGAAATTAACTTTTGTTGAGCTGTTATTGCCACAATGGCTTATCAGTTTTCCTACAAAAGTGGACAAGAGCTACTGGTACTGTATTCTAGCCTGTCATTTTTTTGAGGTCACATGACACTAAATTTGCATATTTCACAAGTCTACTGAGTTACAATATTGTCTACCTATGGTACATTACCCCATTTTATCAGAGCTGGTGCTAACTGTAGTTTACAACATAAATCCACTCAAAAACATCACAACTACTTTTCTCTTTTGGACAGAAATAAGCTTTTTTTTTTTTTTGGAGTTGATGTGCTACAAGGCTACAACAGTATAACTATAAAATAGTATATATCTGACACTTTATGTTGAAGAAAAATGCATGAGTTTCATAGTCTTTGTATGTATAACACCCTATTATAGCTACAAATTTGTTCACTGCATTTCACTTGCTTTATCCATTAAGCCCAGTGGAACTATCATATTCCCTTGCTATTTTGCTTTTACCACATAGCTCAATGCTGTCAGCATTTGTCCCAAACCTGCAGATCATTAAGAGCATGTGCAAAATACTCTTTAATACAATCAGCACACAACTAGAACTTTTACTATATGATGTAACTGACACGCATTTTCTAAATATAGATATTAATAAAACAAGTGGCACTATTGAATTTGGATTAATTTTTTAACCAGGACTAAGGGTAATGGTATGCTCCAATATGGAATGCTAAACTTCTTGTCTAACAGTGGCACTATGTGAATTTATCAACCAGTGGTCTGGACCAGTCTTTGCAGCATTGCTGCCAAATCCTCATACTGAAAACTTTCCTCTAACAGGCCCAGAAGGAGGCAGTTCCATTCAGAGATATAGTTTTAATAAAAAATAATCTTAAATAAGATACAGCAAAGCAGCCCTAAAAGGACTGTAGACAAATGTGTGCAGGAACTGAGAAGACAGAGGTGTAGACTAAAGGACAGAGAATTTGGGAAGCTGTCTCCACAACAACAAGATTAAACTTAACTGACATTCAGTTTCAGTCCATGTGGCCTAGTCTTACAGAAATATCTTAAATTTACAGCAAAGTATGACAACTTAATACAGGTTTAGGAGAGTTTGAAAAATATAAATTATGCTATTTCAAAATTTTATCTGGATCATCATGTAGATAACTGAAACCACAGTATATAAAATGCTGCATTATATTGCTTCTAGGGCTTTTTGAGCTGCATTGATTCATGTCAGGTTTGGGACAATATCCTGTAGAGACAGTTACACACCTATTCAAAAGCCCAGATTTCAATGTCTTGGATAATGAAGTCTTCTCTCTTTGAAAGTGTGTGATTCCCAAATGTTTTACAAGAGTGACTTCTTCCATGGTAGAGATCCCCATCAAGCCAAAGAGCAAATTCACCCCTGGAACACAGGCAATTATATAAAAATAATTCAGAAAGGAAAGCAAAGTTAACCTTACAAATGCAATTAGAGTATCTAGAATTATGAATCATAAGACAAGATTCCTTGATTCTTCGCGCTTCCGCAGTCTCCCTTAGCTGCAGTTGTATTTGAACCCAAAAGACTTATTTTATTTGACAAAAGATTTAAGCCTCTGATAGATTCTATATAAATCTAATATAGATTCTATAGAATATCTGTAGAAATCTAATGTAGATTAAATTACCTGTAGAATAAAGTTTTGTCTGTGGAAGAATACACTAGTAATCTATAACAAAATGTCTGCACTAGACATGTAAAGTTATCTTAACCTATCAGACGGTAAAACTTTATATGTCTTCCATTGCTGAAGAAACAAAAAGGAAGACCTAAAAACCTAATAAATGTAAAAGGTGAGTTTACTACTATTAAATGGTTTTCTTACCTGACAATTGCTAGATACATATATGCACCTATAATTAGCTTTAAAGCTTCTTGAGCTCTGAGATTTCTAAAATTAAAATCAACACCAATTTTACTGCATATACAAAATATTACACAGACCATTGACATTCATTGTGAAGAATTGATTACACTACAAATCATGACTTACCCTCCCCCACCAAAAGCCAGGGAGTCCATGTCTCCTTTAATAAAAAACATATTGTCTCCTGTCCATTTGAAGACCTAATGAAAGTACAGAATAAAAACAAGTTAAATATCTGAAAAATTAAATTTTATGAATTCCAAGTGTTGTCACACTATTCCCGACACAGAAGGCTGCCATTATTCTAGTGTCAATGAGAAAATCTACAGCTCTAGAATATACAGATATTTAAAGTGAGTAATATGGTTTAGTTCCAGTGAACAAATTCACCTCTAGAATAGTGCCTACATACACTTACTTAGCTTCTCAATCTTTCCAAATCCATACCCACATTTTCATTAACTGTGCTCTCAATTACTTCAACTACAATCATTACTGGTATCCCCAAATATCCCCTGGCCAAATTGCAGCATATGTGAAATACCACAGCCCTTACTATACCATTAAATCAGAGTACAACCAGGGGCATGCACAAGGGGGGGGAAGCAGTAGCACTGGCCCCCCCAATAATTGGCAAGGGGGGAGAGCACAGAGCTCCTCTGCAGCTGTGGTGGGGAGGGTGCCCTCTCTCCTCCATGGCCCTGGCGCTCTCTCCTCCCCAGGTGCCCCTCCAAAAGCGCTGGAATTTAAATTGCTGTGCACACCTTTGAGCATAATTATCATCCCAGGTCCTATTAAATTCTTTTGACTTCACATTCTATGGAGAATACAATTTAAGCTTTGCTTACGCATATCCTGTCTTTTCAACCTTGTCCATTCCCACTCCTTTGCTCTAACCTTAACTATGGATATTTTTTCTTGGTAGGTGTAAGTCAGGCCTTTATCACCCCTTAAAACATAGCTTCTTGTAGTCAATATTGTTGACACGGTAATAGTAAATGGTTAAATAAGATGTAAAGGAGTTGTATCTCATTACCTCAAAATCTGGAGAGAAAGTAAACAGAAAGGTCTCTCCAGTGCCATAAAAGCAGTCACTCACTTTAAAAGGTTCAGAGGCTAGTGCACCAAAAACCTACAGAAGAGAACAAAAGTTGAGATCAAAAGTGTAAGATGACAATCTACACTGCACCTACAAAACCTTGTAGGCTCTATAGTTGTACTTTGTTTTATTTTTGAATGTAGTTATGTAACAAAAAAGTCTACATTTATAAGTTGCACTTTCACGATAAAGAGAGTGCACTACAGTACTTTTATGAGCTGAAATGAAAAATACTATTTCTTTTGTTCATGTTTTTTACAGTGCAAATATCTGTAATAAAAAATATAAAGTGAGCACTCTACACTTTGTATTCTGTTGCAATTGAAGTAAATATATTTTAAACTATAGAAAAACATCCAAAAATATATTTTAATTGGTATTCTATTATTGTTTAACTGTAAGATTAAAACTGCAATGAATTGCAATGAATATTTTAATCAAGTTAATTTGTTTTGAGTTAATCGCTCAAGTTAACTGCAATTAAAAGTTCTAATTGGAATTGGAAAAGATGCAGAAAAGGGTAACAAAAATAACTATGGGAAAAGTTTCCATATGAGAAGAGATTAATAAGGCTCGAATTTTTCAGCTTGGAAAACAGATGACTAAGGGGGAATATGATAGAGTTCTATAAAATCATGACTGGTGTGGAGAAAGTTAATAAAGAAGTGTTATTTACTCCTTCTCATAACTCAAGAACTAGGGGTCACCAAATGAAATTAATAGACAAAGTTTAAAACAAACAAAAGGAAGTATTTCTTCACACAGTTAACCTGTGGGAATTCTTTGCCAGAGGATGTTGTGAAGCTCAAGACTATCACAGGGTTCAAAAAAGAGTTAGATAAGTTCATGGAGAATAGGTCCATCAATGACTAATAGCCAGGATGGGCAGAGATGCAAAACCATGCTCTGAAGTTTCCCTAGCCTCTGTTTGCCAGAAGCAGGGAATGGGAGACGGGGGATGAATCACTTGATGATTACCTGTTCTGTTCATTCCCTCTGAAGTACCCGGCATTGGTCACTGTCCGAGGACAGGATACTGGGCTAGATGGACCACTGGTCTGACCCAGTATGGCTGTTCTTGTGTTTTTAATTTACACACGCGCACATCCTCATAGGTCCCTTACTATCGACCATCTCCCTTATCAGGATAGTTCCTTGTTGGAACAGAGATGGAACTTTTCCTTAACTTCTCGTCCTGATCCCAATGAAAGGGTAGGCACAATCTCCTCAACTCCGGCAACAGAACCTGACTTTGCTCTGGGCCCTTTCCTGGGTTCTTTGAAATAGTTATTTAGGCCTCTTTAAGACTACCACACACACTGTTGGTTACCAGACATTGTTAATAGGGGTTTAAAAAGACAGCACACTCAAACTCAATTAAACAAGTATTAGTCTTCCAAAAAGCAAAATAGTCAGATAAAATACTCAGATTATGCAGGCTCAAGATGGCTGCAAGGCACAGCTAAAAACTGCCTCGTCACAGCCAAAAGGGAACTATCTTCTGAACCTGAAGACAGCAGCCTGGAACCCCAACACTGACACATGGAGACAAAAAAAGGTGTATTTTCTTCAGCCCAGGTATCAGAGTGTACACAGATACAAGCATAATAAACCTGGTTCCTAGATCCTGGTGGATCTCACACCATCAGAATAATGGTGGTGGTGAGGATGGGATATGTCAAAGTTAGAGCTAGTATTCTGATTCAGTTCCGTTTTCCTTGGGAGACACTTATTTTTTTAGCTGCTGAGGCCTCGGCTGGAGTAGTGTGTGCAGTTCTGGCACTACTCTAAGAACGGCGTGAGAAAACTGGAGAAAGTGCAGAGGAGAGCAACAAAAATAAGATGTTTAGAAACATGTGACCTATGAGAAAGGGTTGAAATTATTGGGCATGTTTAGACTAGAGAATAGAAGCCTGAGGGAGGACATAACATTCTGCAAATCTGTAGAAGGTTGATATTAAGAGGATGGTGATCAGTTGTTCTCCACGTCCGCCAAGGGTAGGATAAGAAGTAATTCACTTAATCTGCAGCAAGGGAGATTTTAAATTGGAAAAAAATTCAAGTATCTACCTATAAGAATAGTTAAATAATGGAACAAGTTACTTAGGGAGATTGTCTAACCTGTTCTTAAAAACCTCAGTGAGGGGATTCCACAAACAAACACTTGTCTAGGATGGTCTAGACATACTTAATCCTGCCTCAGTGCTGGGGAATGGACTAGATGACCTCAAACTCTACTTTTCAATTATTCTATGATCTGTCTATACTCTCAGAAAGGCATAGAATGCCCAGAGCCTTCTCAGACTCTTCAACCCCTTTCAACTACCTCCTCCAGCACTCTTTATATCCATAAGAGAATGAGCTGGGTGCATCAGAGACTCAAATCCAGATCTCCAGCCAGAGAACTCAATCCTTAAGGGATATTATGTAGGCACAATCTAAACACATTTTTCTAACCAAAATAAACCTTTAGAACAGACCACACCATATATTCTTCAGGTCAGAACAGCTTGTATTAGGAACTTTACCAGAACCTAAAACTGGAGTTTCTTGCCCACAGAATCTCCTGAAGAGACCTTGTTTTGAAAGGGTTTAGATTTACAATTGAAATAAAAGAAGCCCGACTGGAGCAGCAGCCATGTAAAGACAGTACAGAGCCTTACTTAAAAAGGAAAACTACAGGACTATTTATAATACTTTGATAAATATTTGCCATTCGCTGTAAGAATATTAAATGTGATTTCTCAAAGCTTTCTGGATGATACTATCCTTCAGACTAGATTTTAAAATAAGACAATTCATTTACTCCCATTGAAAATCTGTCAGTTACATGCATTTCCAAGTTATTTTAAAGTTAAATGAATTTACCAAAGCTTTATAAAGTATAAACAGCAGTAATATTTTAAAGCAAGTTTTGCCTTATAAACAACTTTGAAGGTCTCATGCATTCCAATGGCAAGCAGTATTTCCTGTGTCAATTACAACAGGCTCTCAACCAGAAGGAGAATTGTTACATTTTTTATTAAAATAAAGCTGGTTTTAAACTTGTAGGTGGATTATTAAAATTAGGTATAGGGACTGGAACATCTTCTCTATACAGACTTATAATTTTTTTAAAAATAGATTAAAAGTGAGCAGGCCATAATATCTTAGGTTAATATCTTAGGTTGAAATTTCAAGTACAGCTTTTGAAGAACAATTTCTTCTTGCTTTTTCTTTGCTACAATTCCAATACTTTAAATTCTCTTTTCTAGTTTTTTTTTTTTTTTTAAAAACAGACTGGCTGATATTTGTTGTTCCTTTTCCTAAACAGAAAGAGCCAATTTTTTATTGAACTGAATGAATGTCATCCTGTAGCATGTGTGTTCAATAGCCACATCCTTTCTCCAATATTGGATTCACCCTTTAAGTCCCCTCTAAACGGAGTAGGTCTTGATCTGACAAGATAATGTTCCCTATGGAAACAATAAGGGGCCAAAAGTTCCAGAGGGGTAGCCGTGTTAGTCTGTATACAGCAAAAACAACGAGAGTCCTGTAGCACTTTAAAGACTAACAAATTTCTGCAGGCATAAGCTTTCATGGGCTGCAACTCACTTAGTCAGGGACACTATCAGCTTGCACTATCAGCTTGCAATTTTTAAAAGCTGCCCAAAAATCAAGTTTCTGACATCTTTTAAATAGCAAATCTACTTTTTAAAAAATATAATAAAGAATTATTTTTAAAAGGAATATTCAAGGTTTTCCTGCTAACGTTTAAGAGAATTTTTTGTGCAGGCCTGAGATCAACCACTAACAAACATGCTCTGGCCCAACCTTCCCCTTCATATGTCTTCAGTTTCAGCCTCTATTGGTAAATACACTCTTTCAGGGCTTGCAGAAGAATGGTATCTGAGTGTGCTGTTATTATGCTAGTATTTGAGATAGTAAACCATGATTAGAACAGTGAAACTTAGTTAAATGCCCTAAGAAAACAAACTGGAAAACAGAGAAAAATATATGTTTCTAATTTTTCAGTTATAGTAACCTACAGTTGGAGGAGTTACTTGGCAGAAACATTCTGAGAGGAAGATGATATTTGATAACTGTTAATCCAAATTAATAAAAAAGTGACGAGGCCTCCTATTGGTTCATAGAGTATAACTCAATTGTTTTACTCTGATTCCTCTAGGCATTTTGATTCTTTCCTCCCTCTATTCCTGAAGGGGGAGATAAATTAATTTTGTGCAAGTCAATTGAAAGAGTTAGATTTTTTTTTTTTTTTTTTTTAAACACAAAATTAGTGGCAGTCTTGCTGAAGAAACCTGTCAGATACTGTCTCAGTTGTATTAACCTATAATCAATCTTGCTAATCAATGTTGATTCTAAAGTCTTAACAAAAACCTCACTTAACTATTCCCCAGCTAATTCCCAAATTCAAATAGTTTCATACAAACAGATTCAGCTCAATCTGTGATGATGCCAGCAATCTGTAGCATGTCATTCACAGAAAATAATGAAACTATTTCATGGGTAGCACTTTATGGGCCTAAAAAAATGGCAGTTATGACTGGAATGGAGCTCTCTTCTATATATACTTTACTGGCTTGTTTTTGTCCAAAGTATACTTTATTGGTTTGTTTTGGCCAAAGGCTCATTACATTAATTTCTTCATTATATAATATCCTCTCTGCCACAACTTTAGTCAGTGGCACCTTCTCATTCATTTTCCCCTTCAGAAACACTGGAGGAAGAGGGGAGAGGGGCACACTCAGGTCCCATTGACTATTACTATTTAAGTCTGACCTAGGGTTGCAATGTGTCCATTTTCAACCAGAAAGTCCAGTCAAAAAGAAGAGCTGTCTGTGTTGGACTGGACATTAAAAGTCCAATTTTCTGCAGTAACCAGCTTCTTCCACCAGACGGCAGGAAGAGCAGTTGCTGCAGCCTGGAGGAGCACCCAGGAACCACTCCAGCGGAGAGAAGTACAGGTGGCCATCTGAGTCGGACTCCAATATCAGAAGTGTATGAGCAGGTGAGAGAAAACAGCCCCTTTATAATGATGATTTGGCTCATCTATTTCTAAGATTTTTATTGGCAGGGTTTTATCCCAATACAGAATTTTTCTACTATATTGGGACAAATGGACAAAAAGCAATTTATCTCAAACTCTACTTCAAAGAGCATTTTGCACATTTTCTGCCAAAGGATGAATTCATGAGGTAATAAGGTATTCCATTTGACCTCATCTTTACTCAACTGCTCAATTTGGCATTTCTTTAAAATAATAAAAGGTGAAAAATCTTGGAAAGGTAGCAAAACTGCGGAGTTTATGAAGTTTATTAGGACTGAGAAGAAAGGCGGTCATTTCTGTCATTAATAGACAGGAAATTTACCTTCAAATCCCTAAATAGGGACTACACACGGCTTAACAAACAGAAATGGGTAACTTCTCACAGGAAGAATGAAGTGAAGTTGGCAGAACATGAACATTCAGAAAACATACTGATCTACCTCAGTGCTCCTGTTCATTTTTCAGTATTGTGTGGCACGAACTCTGGTCACAACATACAAAGCTGGTACCATAATAAGCCTTGCTGTCCATGTCAGGTACTTTTGCTTTTTTTTTTTTTAATTTCATTTTTCAACTATTATTCAGGGACCAAGTTAATTATATTTTGCAAAGTGTCAGTAAGTTCTTGTAGAATTATTAAGCTTGCTTTTTTTTAAAATGCAAACAGCAATGCTAAGTGAGTATGCAGATTATGACTATCAAGACTATTAGATACTAATAGCTGAAAGCCTGTGCTATCAGATGGGTGTGGCAGTTGGGCAAAGTAATGCACCCTCTGTGCAATATCAGAGAAGGTGGAAGTAACAGCTATGTAGGATAACAAAGAGGTGGGTGTGCCTCCAGACACGATGCAGCTCTGTGCCCAATTCTGTACAGTTTGGAATCAGATTATTTCAGTACTTGGGGCAGGCCTTTGCATCAGTATGCCTGTGTACTAGTTCACCTAATGCTGTAGCAGGAAACATGCTACCACAACGCAAAGCTGTGTCAATTCAGGGCAGGCTACTATGGTGTTGGTGGTGCTGCGGTCATGGTAGCCATTATCTGTGCTTATGAGGTAGGATGGTTACTGATGTGTATCATTAAACAGGAAGTCATGTAGGGTGGCAGTAAAGCCACTTAGGAAGGTGTTTTGGGGATCTAGTTTCCATGCACTCTGCTGTAGTGAGCAATGTGGCTGATTGTATGCTCCCCAAAGTTTGTGCACAGAACTGCTCCCAGGCCGGAAGTACAACCATTTCCATTACCTCACATAGCTGATAGTACCTTCTTATCTAATCAACTGTTACATTCCCACCACCACAGAACCTTTGGACTACAATATTCACCTGGTTCTTCCAGGACCCTGTGACTACTGAACCTGTAATTGTAAAGTCAGAATGTCTGAGAACTTAAATTGGATGGTAACTGATTGTAAAATCCAGTGATGATTTAACCTGGTGATATTCTGAAGAAAAAACCTCTCAACTATCCTTGTAGCTGCTTCATGTTGACTCAGCCACTTTAGGTTCCAGAGCGGCAGTGACATTTCTGGAACCTTATACAGATACTATGAACTTCAGGCATTAAAATAACCTTTCGGTGTTGAAGGATGTCATGCAACTTCATATAAACCTTTTACACTCAAGGTGTTACATTTTCAAGAATGACAAAATGAAATCTTTAAACAATTCAATACTTTCCCTTTCAGGATCAGATTGCAAACTGGATCTTACAAGCAATGGTACACACAAAAGCCTTTGAAGTTGCAGTCTGTGTTCAGAGGAGTGCAGGGATTATTCTCCTGGTACACATCTCTCCGAGGGGAAAAGGAAGAACAGGGAAGAGGCTCTATAATATCTTGCAAAACAGGCCAAGCACAAGCAAGGAGATCAGGCTACACCAGGTGCAATCTGCATTGTTGCCCAGCACACTGGACCCTCCAGGAACTCCCTGTGGTACAGTATTGCTCTGGACCACTGCTAAAGAAGGCCAGTGGCTAAATGCTACAATTGAGCCTTTAATAAGTATCCTTTAAATAATACAACATAATGATTATATGTTACCCTTTTTCTTATGTTGTATCAGAGGTGGTTTTGGACCATCATGTATCTTGTTTTTTTTGTATATATTTATATATCTGTATTATGTAAAATGCAAAGCATTTTTAAAGACAAATTTCTAGACCATATTGTATGTCTCCTGTAAACATTTTGACAGTGACAAGAATTAAAGTAAACCCTCTGCAGGAGAAGGGAAACTGAGACTTGCATTTTGTGATAAATGTGGGACTTGAACTAAAGTTATTTTCTTTGTCAAGAAACCAGGTCTTGTAACAGCAGTGTTCTTCAAGTGAACTTTAAATAAAACAACCAGATTAGGGTAAACATGTTCATGGATTTTGGGAGACATGGTTAAAGTTCTGATTCATTCCAAATAGAAACAAATACAATTTATAAAAATAAAAGTTATTTTCACAAAAGTAACAAGATCCATGTTTAAACATTAATCTTAGATATATTTTCACCAACCACACATTAACAGGAAGCCACAGTACACTTAGTTATTTCTTAATTTACAGCTATACTTAGACTGCCAGAGTCTCTGAGGCACAGGTTCTCTAGTGCTCCAACTAGTCCTTAAACACAACTCTGGTAGCTACATTTGGGTAGCTAAAAAATATACAAGTACAGTAGAACCTCAGAGTTACAAACACCTGAGGAATGGAGGTTGTTCATAACTCTGAAATGTTCATAATTCAACAAAATATTATGGTGGTTCTTGACAAAGTTTATAACTGAACATTGACTTAATACAGCTTTGAAACTTTACTATGCAGAAGAAAAATGCCGCTTTCCCTTTATTTTTTTAGTAGTTTACGTTTAACACAATTCTATACTGTATTTGCCTTTTTTTTTGTCTCTACTGCTGCCTGATTGTGTACATCCAGTTCCAAATGAGGTGTGTGGATGACTGGTCAGTTTGTAAATCTGGTATTCATAAGGCTGAGATTCTATTGTACCCTCAGGGCTGGCACTACATCCAGTTCCAAAGCAACATGTAAGACCTTTTGTATAATATAAGACCTGTGTTTCATTGAACATTCCTTGCCGCCAGTTAATCCTCTAGCAAGGAACATGCTGGTTTGTGCAAACTTTTCTAAGGCTATCTTTGTTTGGCCCCCTGCACTATCCTGATGAGCATTTTTGCCAATACACTATCAATTAAAGGTAAGATTTTATGCTTCTGTTTCAGATTATCTCAGTGTAAGGGAAAGAATCACAGCTAGTGCAAACTGCAATACCTTAAGTTTTTAAATGTCTCTCTATCAACCAAACCTCTGCTGTTGTGAAAGTACATTACAGCTTCTAGAAGTAATTCAGCATATACTACAAAAAGAACAGTTACTTACCCCACAGTTGTCCACATGGATTCCACTTCTGGTGTGCGAGATCAGATTCTTTTGGCCAGCAATGTCCATTGCGGCCATGCCTATGCCCTAGATGTTTTCACAAACTCCCAACCAACCCTCAGTTACTTCATCAGTACAAAATCTAGAGGTTAGAGCACTCTGTAGATGTGGGGTCATGGAACTGATGCAGACAACACCTCAAGAACCACAGTTACCATCTCCTAAGGTAGTCAGAAAAGGTACCTAGAGTGTCCACCTCTAGGTGTTGCAAATTTTAAATCCTAGGATTTAGTGTCAGTCATTGTGGCTAAATACCCAATTCCAGGATTTTTAATACCTAACCTAATCTAGAAATCTCTCTCTCTTTTTTTTTAATGGCTAATATATCTTTTGCCAACAGACAAACTATAACTATAAACTAGCTACGCTACCTAATGAACAATAACCTAGCCTAACAACTAATTCCACAGTGAGTAAAGTAAGCAGACACTGCAGAGGTTCTGTTTTGCTGCCACAGGTGGCAAGAAGGAATGAGGAACAGTTGGACCAGTTCTGCCATTTATGTCCCCAGGTGGAGGGATGGGGTTGCAAGAGTATCAGGGTTCAGGTAAAGCCCCAACACACACCGCTGGCCAAAAATATCTAATGTTGTGTGCACTGGTTGCATGTACAGCAGAAATGGAATCCACATGGACTCTCTATCACTTGATCATTCAGCACTGATAAACTACTACAAATGTCTCTTTACCTCAAATGGACAGATGGCCTAATCAACACTGTAAGCTTAAGATGACGGTTGCTAAAATGTGCCTCTGTGTCACTAAGGGAACTGTGCAGAGATAGCCAACTTTGTTTGACATAAGCCACCTATCTGTCATGGACAGTCATTACTATCTTTCCTAGTTTGGGTGGGACATAGGTCTTGTGCCTTATCAATCCTCTGAGGTGTCTAGTCCTCATTTTTTATTTAATTTGAGAAAAACTAAATGTTATTCAGTAATAAAATGTTAGAGGACTTGCAACAGCTGTGGTTTGACACTGGATTTGCTTCATCAAAATGTTACCCAGAAAAATGTCATCTTTAAAAACTGCCTGCACAATGACAATTGTAACACAAGCATGAAGAGGGATAAGCTTAACACCAGCAGTTTTATTACTACAACACATTGATGTTTCAGCTGTTCATTTATCTACTTTAAGCAATAGTTCTGATCTTTTTTTGGCCATTATTTCCATACCTGCCCATCACTATCCTTGATAACCATTAATACAGGAGTATCTAGCCCCAACATAGTTCGATATAATGTCTTCAAGCTCATGCCATGCTTTGCAGTGCTGTAGACAAGAGTCCATGGATACCCAATGGTTCGTGGAGGAAGGTGCTTTGTGAGCTGTTAACGAAACAATGAAGATTCTCTTATGCATTGAGTAAGCACATATGCTAAGTGGGATTGAGGCTAGACTATGTTTTACTGAACTTTTCAGACACCTCTTGGAATAACCTTCCAGTTACTATATGCCAAGCCCCCTTTTGTCCTTCAAGAATTTCAGAAAACTCACTTTCCATCCATAAGTAGTTTAGAATGTACTCCAGCTATTCTAAGTATCCATAAAAAAAAGTTTCTGGTCTTTTTTATTTTGAAGCTAGCTTTATATATGAACAGAAAATAGAATTTTTAGGAAAACAGTTTTCCACCCAAAGCTGTTTTTTTTCACTCCCAACACCTACCAACATATGGCTCAAGTTTTTGTTCAAGGCAGTTGACATCTTCATATCCTTCCCTCAATATTAAAGGAACACTGGGGGCAGGAATAGGAACAGCAGTGCAGTCACAGTGTATCATCCTCTAAACCAGTGGCTCTCAACCTTTCCAGACTACTGTATCCCTTTCAGGAGTCTGATTTGTCTTGTATACCCCAAGTTTCACCTCACTTAAAAACTGCTTTCTTACAAAATCAGACATAAAAATACCAAAGTGTCACAGCACACTATTACTGAAAAATTGTTTACTTCCTCATTTTTATCATATACTTATAAAATAAAGGCATTGGAATATAAATATTGTACTTCTATTTCAGTGTATATTAACAGAGCAGTAGAAACAAGTCATTGTCTATATGAAATTTTAGTTTGTATGGACTTCAGGAGTGCTTTTTATGTAACCTGTTGTAAAACTAGGCAAATATGGCCAACGGGATAGATCACTTGATTATCTGTTCTGTTCATTCCCTCTGAAGCACTTCGAATTGGGCACTATTGGAAGACAGGATACTGGGCTAGATGGACCATTAGTCTGACCCAGTATGGTCGTTCTTATCGAGACGAGTTAATGTACCTTCTGGAAGACCTCTGCATACCCCTGGTTGAGAACCACTACTCTAAACAATCACTTGCACCTTTCAAATCCTCACTCTGTTTCAATGGCTGCCATATGAGTGCACTCAGAGAAATTGACAACATATGAGGATATGGTTGACAACACCTACAGAGCGAGACTAAGTCCCTGTGATGAGGCCAATGACCTTGATCTCTTCTTCTGTCAATATGTTTAAGTGTAGGGAGAGAGAGTGATCGTGTAACCCATACTGGAAAATTGGATGTGGTGAGCTGGGGAGAGTGTGTGCATGTGAAGCACGGGCAAGGATATGGGGACAGAATTAAGACTGACGCAGGAATCTTAACTCTACATTTTTTTAAAATTATGCCATTCTATTGCTCTCTTTATTAACCAAGTATCTTGTTAATTAATTCTGTTGTACTCCCTGTCTTTCGATTGCAAGCTCTTCAGAACAAGGTCCCGGTGATTTATTTGATATACTTAAATTAATACACAATGTTCAGGACACTTACAGAACAAAGATAATATTGTTCTATCAACAGTTTTATTTGAAAACCATACCTTTTCAATTTGTTCTGACTGTAACAATTCACTGGGATCGCTAAGATTTGGCCGAAATGCTTCAGGCTCCAGGTCTGTTTTGATATTTGTGGCCTGCTTTGAATTTATGTCTTCCCTTGTTATCTGCAAAGCAGGAGGAAATAAATAAGCATTCTAGAAGTTATGTTAAGCATTCACAATTCTCTGTTTTACTCAGTATACTCTACTTCACCATCCTTGCATTTAGGATTGTATTTAACTCCTTTGAATTTTGTTTTAAGTTTATTATATTAGGCATTTGACAGGGAAGTAGTAAATATTACACTGAAATTATTTCTTGCACGTCCTCTAATATTCAGAAGGCTGTGCCTGTTTAGGGTTGAATGTGGACTTTGTATTTACTACAATTAAAAGCCAAAGTATAGGAGTTCAACCACTGCACAAATATATTGTGTTTCTAATAGTAATGAACAAGGTGTTTGAATTATATATTTTTAAAATGCAGAAACAATTTATTTCAAAATGCTTTATGCTCATCACTCAAAAGATGACATTTTAATCAATACCCGAAGAAAATAAGTTTTAAAGCACCTATGACGCGAAACTTTTCAAGTTCCTAATACACATTTACAGAGCCTGCTTTCAAATATTCTTAAGTGGGTACTAGTGGCTAAAACCACTTCACTGGGACCCTGGAGATGTGGGTTTTATTCCCAGCTCTGCCACTGACTTGGTGGGTGACCTTGGACAAGTCACTTCCCCTCTGTGCATCAGTTTCCCCATCTGTAAAGTGGGAATAATGATACTGACCTCTTTTGTAAAATGCTTTAAGATCTACTGATGAAAAGTGCTAAATAAGAGCTATGTTTTATTGTTATTTGAAGAGCCTGAGCCAAAACTCACTGAAGTCACTAGAAAGACCCCTATGGACTTCATTGGGCTTTGGATTAGCCCGTATGCATCTATCAGGAAAATACTAGAAGTTATTACGGTCAACATTTGCCAGCATATGGTTTACCACATATACCTCCTATTCTGAATACAGGGGAAAACTGCAATTTTTCAGACACCATTTTGTGGTAACTGTTGCCAAATGTTAAGTTTTTAGATGGAGAA
This sequence comes from Emydura macquarii macquarii, assembly GCF_026122565.2. Taxonomy (NCBI): domain Eukaryota; kingdom Metazoa; phylum Chordata; order Testudines; family Chelidae; genus Emydura; species Emydura macquarii. The sequence continues at coordinate 11,017,995 of NW_027130520.1, read as the reverse complement.
CAGTTTTGACACAAAAAGGAGACTCTCCAATTTTTCAGAATCTGTGAAAACACTTTCAACTAGTAAAAATCCAGAAGTTAAATTGCAATAATCCATTAAACAGCTAAGAAACATCAACTTTAAAAACTAACTTGTGATAGACAGTAAACATAAAAAGTTACTCATAGTAAAATATGAAGGTAAGGAATATTTGTGTAATAGTAATTTGATTATAATATTAACATTAATTCTTAAACTGAGAAAATTTGCATTATTTAGTCATTTTGAGAAGGGCACTATAAAATGCACCAAACAAGGCTTAAGCTTTTTATTACTTAGAATTTATCTCAGACTAAAAGCATTTGTTAACATCTAATTTCACAAAGAACAAGCTAACTATATATATATATATATATATATATATATATATATTCAACATCATCTTCCAATTACATATATTATTAATTACTACTTATACAGCATATGTCGTTTGGTCTCCATCCCAAAATTTCAACTATGGCACATTTGAGTACTATAAATCTACAAAAGATAACTGCTGTTCAAGAATACCATAAAATGTTTATACTCTAATAAAAATTAAAGAATAAAATACACTACCACATGCAAAACATGTAGTTTAAGTTACTGATTTTATACAATTTACGCTACTCATAAGGCATTTGTAGGCAAGTTAATTTCCTTCTTAAAACTAAAGCTCCCAAACCCATATTTTAGAAAGTAGCATACATTTTATCACTGTCAACCAATATTTTGACAACATAACAGATCAATAAGACAACACTTTGAAACACTGTCTACTAAAATAAGCAGAGGAAGCAAAGCCATGACAACATTTTCCTCTGTATAGCCATTTGCAAAAATCTACTCAAACAAAATGAAAATCCAAACTTCCAACCATTTCATTAGCTAGATACTTAGAAATACACATGGAATTGAGATAATTTCATATTTTTAAAAAGTTCTTAGATATGCTTTCATCAATAAACTTGGCATAATGTACACATCAATTCCAAAGTGCGCATATGCCAAAGTACATATAGAAATACCTAAAGAGAATGCAAGAGTCAATTCAAGATTAATATTGGATAAATTTACAGAATTAATCCTGAGCTGCTTCTTTAGGGATTGGGAGTTCTAATGCCAGCTCCATTAAAAGGCAAAACACTTACCTACCTTGTATGGAAGTTGTGAGGCTTAATATATGTAAAAGAGTTTGGAATTCTTATATATAAGATCCTAACAAATATTTAAGACTTCAAAAGTACATACAGTTGAGAAAGTCTTTTTTTAATTTTGTAAACAGAGTTTTGGATTGCTCCATCTCCTCTGCATTCTTTTTAGGAAAGCTTCTATCCAACTCAAGCCACCATCCCAAAACAGAAATTAAAATACAAGTTCTCATCACTCTGGAAACGGTAATGAGAACAAAGTTTTGAAGATGACAGAAAATTCCTCTGATTTTAAACTCTGAAATGATAGTTTTGTCACACAGCTATAGCACTCCATCATACCAGTGCATAAACACATATCCAAGAGAAAGGAATTTTCTGCTGATTCTTGTAGTGTTGTAGCCAAGACAAACCCACTGAATATGGGACTTGCCCTGATCAAGGCCACTACAGAGAAAGATGTTTTAGTCTCTGGATAAGGGGTTTAACTACGAAGAGGGCACCTTGAGACGTCTGCAGAGTGTGCGCAGTTCTTCACTATTTAGAGCATCGATCCTGCGGTGATACTCAGCCACTGACACTACCTGAATATGGAGACAGGAAGACAATAATTCCACTGACAGTTGAAAAAAATTAAAGGGAAAGAAAAAAAAATGCAGAAGTGTAATGAGGAGAGGGATTTGCAATGACAAAAGAAAAAATTTAAAATGTTAGAGAAATTTGCATCTGCAAGGACTTGATGCGCATGTAAGACGTTTATGACTTATGATGAGTACACACAGTGAAGTTAGGATTTCACACACAAACGGCATCAAAGATCTGATATATCTCAATGTCCTAATGTAGGACTATAAAATAAATTTGATATGACAGTCCATAAAATTATGTTGCTAAATTAACAATTAAATGTGCATGAGGGAACAAAAAAAACCAACATTTCTGCACAACGTGATAATGGCTTATGCCCTTTATGATCTGTCTCACCCACAGGTAAGCACTTAGTTTGTCTTTTAGAACAGTAAAGCATACACTATTACTTAAAAAAAAAGCCAACCTTGTTCTAAGTAGAATTTAAAGCTGAAAAACAGATGTCTAAATACTACCAATCCCTATTCCTTCCCAAAAATCCCGGGTGTGTAAGGCTAGAAAAATTACTATCAATCGATTTCAGATTCTAATTGATGGAGCATAAAGAAAGGCAAGTAGCTGCTAAGTTAAAGAATGCCAAGATGTTAATTACCTCTTAGCTATCTCCTTAGCATTTATCATACTCCATTCAGTACTTCCATCTTTTCCTTTGGATTTACCGCTTTCTTTCTTCTCATGCAAATAGCACTGCTCCCTTTCCCACTGTATGTAACTTCATGTAGCCCTTTACACTATAGTTCTTCAGTCCTGTGAAGGTTGCATTATGGTCCCCGATGTTAACTATCTCTTCTGCATTAGTTAAAGATCACCTTCTATTCCATTTGTAGCTCACATGCAGAAAGAACACCTCTCTTAGTTTCCTATATCAAGCTATTCTGAGAAACATTTAACATACAATCTAGTAACTAACAAACATACTATAAGAAAGCAGAAACCATCACCACCATTTTCCCTCTTGTGTACCAGAAGTTGGGTATTTAATATAAGGTCTGAATTTCAGAACACTTGAGTAGCCACAATTCCTAGTGACTTCTATAGGACCGGACAGTATTCAGAACTTCGGGGGATCAGGAAACTAATTCGGGTTCCTAACTTAAACCTCCCAAGCTGAAAAATGTTGATCTCCACATTTAAACATTTGTGCTAAGAAATACTTGTGTAAGCATTATAACATCTTGACCCTTCTACATATTATCTCTTTGCAAGTCAGAGGTCTGAATTTATAAAATATTTCAAAACAACAAGACTTACTGAATGTCTAGTGCAGGGGTATTTTTACCTTAAGTGACCTAGATGTATTGTAGTTACTTATTCACAATAGCATACGGCATGTAAAGAAACATTACTGTGCACTGACAGGAACTCAACACAAATACAAATCAATTTGCATTAACAAACACAGAAAATTACAAGGATGCCTCAACAACCAAGAACTGAATGCTCAGGATACACCATGTTACCTTAACTGGTTAATCCTAATTAGTGATGGGGTTTCTTCTTTGTTTGTTTTTATCAAGAGGATAGTAAATACAAACAGCCCAACACAAAATGTATTTTCCAAAGTGACCTAAGTGTTGAAGATTTCTCTCCAAATGCCTTAGGTGCCATTTGCTCTTGTTTGAGGCAAGTGATATGGGGAAAGGCTCTAAAGATTTTGATGACAAAGTAGTATCAGCGGCCAATTGCCTGTTCAACTGAGTACAATTGTGTACCTATTTTAGAAGACTCATATAGGGCTAAGAGCCCATAATCCTTGACAGTAGAGATATAAATTAAAAATTTTAGCTCATTGCAACTTGGAGAGTGGAAGATTCCAAGTTTAGGGCAGAAAAAAAATTAAAATTGTACTGGCGTTTTTTCTTCCAGCTCTCAATTCAATTATCTTGCTGAAACTCTATTCTCTCCTCTTCTTTGAGCCTTTTACATTCCCACATTTACATCTCTTCCTCACTTCATTTTTTGTTAGTGTCTCTACATCTTAGATTTTAAGCTTTAATCCCTCCCCTTTCCCTGTTACTCATTTCAGCATTTCCTTTTTCTGGAGACTGCATGAAAACTCTAAAAGGCCCAAATCACAACCGTTCTCCAGTAAAGGGGACTTGATAGTGTGTAAGAATGGAGAAGCAAAACCAAAAGACAGGGCCCAGATATGATCACTGTTTTGTTTCTAAATTATTCCTCAGTCTGGGTGAGATTGGTTCCCCCTTTAACAAGAGGGAGAGAAATATTGCAAATACTGTTAAAAACCTAGTTCCAAAGCTAAGCACCAAAGTGCACAGTACTAATGACCCTAATCCCTCTACAGTTTTCCCTTCCACTTCAGTTCTTGAGGGCATGCTGAAGAAGGAGTCAGACATCTCAGGAACAAAAACATGACTGTTATTGAACTGGAGAGAAAGTGTGAAAGAATGTTAGTTTCCATCATCAATAGCTCAAAAGAAGAAAATTTGCAGAAAGTACATAGTCATAGCACAGTGTTAATGAATGCATTTGGGACTGTGCTTAACAAAACTAACATTCCACTTTAAAAAAGTGTGGGTACAGCACTTTTGCAGCCCTTGCCTTTTAGAGGCCTAATAGCTGAGAGAAAACGAGGCACCGAGTTTGAATTTGAAATTAAGAAAAGAGGTTATTGAATTCTGGGCCAGTAGAGCTGATTATTTATTACTTCTATTGTGGCAGCACCTAAAAGCCTTATCTCCATTATGTTAAGTTGTATGAATACAACTAAGAGATGGTCCCTGCCCTGAAGAGTTTACAATCTAAGCAGAAGACTTCAGAGAACAGGTGGATACGACAAGCAGCTGGAAGGAGCATAAAGTAAGCATTAGACAATTGGCAATGTCTTGGATTTATATTTTTCAAAGCAATGTTTATAAAATGTCAGAATGATCAGTTCGGCCAGGCCCACACTCAAAAGGCTTTGCCATATACTAAACCAACACATGGATGCAATTCATACTGCCAAAAGGGCAATTTTGCCAATACAGCTAATTCCAGCTTCTCTCCCCACCACCTCCAAGAAAAATAATTTATACCAGCAAAAACACAGTTTTGCCAGAATAGCTGTGTCTATACTAGAGCTTTTGCTGGCACAACTATGTCAGGCACAAATCACATCCCTGACCAATACAGCTATGCTGGCAAGAGCCTGTAGTGTAGATCTGGATTTAAACGAACTGTAAGAAGAGGGTTGGGGTTTGTTTTTTTTGTTTGGTTGGTGTTTTAAAATGGAAGTGTTAAGGTATGTTTGGCAAAAAGATGGTTGTTTGTATAGGATAGTTCTCTTCTTGATAAAATGCAGAAACTGCACTAAAAAGCTAGTAGTGGATATTGCTGGAACATATCCTTTTTACTTAATTGGAAGGCACTCCAAAGCTAGACCACACTTTTAAAAAATAAGTACAGCAATTTAATTACTTTGGGCTTTCAACATCATTAACCCGTGTACAAATTTACTAGTTAAAAAAAAAAAAAGGCTTCTGTATCCTCTGCACATGTGATAGTGAGAGTAGATAAAAGCAACCCGTGATGCTAACATATTGAAGGGGCCATTGAAAAAAAGAGGATGAACAATTTTGCTTTAGACCACAGTGCAGGCATACATATCTGATGAAAACAGAGTGCCTTTTTACTGGATGATATAAAAACACCACTTTTTTCTTGCAGAGCCAGCTCCAAAACAATCAGATCCACTTTTAGTTTGATAATATTTGGTTAAAAATTAGCAAGCTTAAATTTTGTTTGCATATCTGGAACTTTTCCCAATCAATTTGCTCATCTCATTTCAAACTCATTAAAAACTGAATAACATTTTAAGACAGTTCTAGAGGCTATAGCTGGTCTATATGAAAATAAAGGGACCATTCATGAACTGAATACTGTTGTGAAATGATATTTACATCACTTACTTTGGGGAAAGTATGAACAGTGCCTTTTTGTGTAAGAGTATTTTCAGTTTTTCCCTGAATATGTATTCCACCACAGGACCTGTACTGCAATGCTTAACACCTTCAATATTCATAAAACTTCTGATTTCAAAGAGAGCTTGCTAGGGAAATAAGTCTTTGCTATAAAGAATTTTTTTTTTATATTATAAAATTTAGATATGCATTAATAAGACCAAAAGTTTTCATAAGATATGCATTTGCAAATCATTTTGAGAAGAACAGCAAATATCTAAGACCAAGTGCTCTCTTGTTTGATTGATTTTTTTCCTCCTTCCTTACAGATGTAGGCAGCTTTGATTTAGCAAAATACTTAAACACCTGAGTAGTAATCCCACTGTGGTCAAAAGGACCATGGGTGTGATTAATTAGATACCTGCTTAAATATCTTGTTGAACTGGGCCCTAAAATTGGAATTTTTAGTTATAATGGTTCTCTGCAAAAGCATATAAAACAAAGGGGATCAGAAATAAAATTAAAATTACTAAAATGCAGACTATGCTGCTGCAAAAGAGTTATGTCCTTCTTGTGTTGTATTGCATGATGAGGCTATGTCTACATCGCCACTTATGTTGGTATAACTTATGTTGCTCATGGGCGAATAAGCCACCCCCCGAGCAATTAAGTTACACTGACCTAAGCACCAGTGAAGACAGAGCTATGTCAGCAGGAGGATTTCTGCCGACATAGCTACTGCCGTTTGTTGGGGGTAGATTAAGTAAATTGACGGGAGAGCTCTCTCCCGTCAATTTACAGCAGCTACACTAGTGAGTTTGCAACGGTGCAAGCGGAGCAAGCACTGTAAGCTCTCCAGTGTAGCCACAGCCTTAGGCCTGGTCTATACTAGAGGCTTTTGTCAACCAAAGTCAGCTTTTTCCGCCAAAAGAGTGATGATGTACACACTGCAATTACTGCAGTGGCTGATCTCCAAACAACCCTCCTTGGGTCGGTGGAGTGCGTCCTCACCAAGAGCACTTCTACCAACCAAAGAGGGGCAGTGTGGGGAGCTGAGAGCCCCACAGACTCCTGTGCTCCCTGTGGGCTGCCCCCCTACATTCCCTGTTCCCCACTGGGAGCCAGACCTGGGCTTCTCCCCTCCCCGTTTCCCACTCTGAATCGAGGAAGCCCCTCCCTGTTCCCAGGGGGAAGCTGCCAAGGGCTTCTGGATCCTGAGGAGTGGGGTCCAATGAAATTGACTTGGCTGCTGATTTTTGTGGGCAAGACTCTCTAGTGTAGACCAGCCCTTAGACTACATCTACACTACACTATACAGCTGTTGCACTTTATACTGGGGCTTAAGTTGGCTTAATTATGTGTCTCAGTTTTCGGTGAAGACCAAGCTTTACTTACTTATCACACTCTACCCTCAAAGTTCATCCCCACTCCCTATATATTTAATCAAAAAAGTTAAACAAGAACTCCACCAGATGTTTCACAGTAATCTAAGAATACACTGGATAGAACTATGCTCCTAAAACATACAATCCCATCTAACTGATTTTCAGAGATTTCGGACTGCTCTTCACTGGAGTAACAAGGGAAAGATTTTTTCCCCTCTGCTTTCAAACATGTATGTTACTATTCAATACTAGCATACACAGCTAACTACACAATTTGTTGTACAAATTCTGGTTACACAATTAAGTTGGACAGTTCCACTGATCGCTTTCAAAAGACACAGGCAGTTGTACTTTAAAGATAAAGCAAGGTTGGATGTCTACATATACTATTTCTGCAAGTGCCTGCAGAAGAAACTCCATGTTCTTCTTGCAGATGTCTTAACATTGTATCAAAGAGTCAGCTTTATTTTTAGATCTGGAGTCAGACCACAGAGGAGGCATTTGGGGGGGGGGGGGGGGGGGGGGGGGATATATGCCATCAGAGGGAGAGAGATTTCCTTCCAGGGCTACTATACATTTGTTGGTGGAAATTAACGGCTTTATCCTGAAAGGCGCTGAGCATTCTGGCACCAATCCAACAGAGCATTTACTTCCTTAGTGTTAAAAATATGTGTGGGATTGAAGTCAACAGGATTACTCATGTTTGTGTGTGCTGCAGGATATGGACTCAGGACCTTTTGGGATCAAGCCTTTTATAATGTTGTATTATTATTTATTTTACACAAATTTGGTTTGTGTGAAACTATCAGAAATAATTTCATATAAATAATTACATAAATTTCAAATAAAATGCAATTACTGAGGGAGAAGGTTAGAGAAGACTAATTCAACTGACAGATGCAATAGTACCAAAACATATTAGTGATTCTTGAGAGAACCCTTCAAGAATTGTTGGTACCACAAATGCTTGTGCACAATACCAAGCGCTCCTGCTTCTCCCTCCACATTTCAGTGTGGGGAATGGATATTTTCTAGGAAATTTGCCATTTTATACAGAAATGCAGGATTAGCATATTAGCTAATGACTGAGATTATCACTCTACTAAAAAGTTTATGGAAGGAAATTAGTTAATAGAGGTGAAAAGAGACAAAATGAAAAGATTAACTCATGATTACAAAGCAACTATAGCCAGTAGAACACTATATGCTTTCTTTACACAGCACGAAAGACAGTCCTCAATAGTTCTCTCTGATTTAGTAATTCACATTAATCTCAATTTATTCTCTGGAGGGTATAGATTACAGATTGTTTGCTACTGTGTCCAGTTCAGTTCAGTAAAGGAAGGGATAACAGAAGACAGCAAAAAACGGTCTCAAGGACAAACTGCATGTTTACCATTCTGGTGTTTATACCATGTATGCTTATTTAGGAGAAAAGCATACTTGAATACAACAGAAAAGGAAAGTGACTAAATGTGGTCAAAATCCATGGGCTAATTCCAGTAAAATTTAAAAGTTATCACATTTCAAAAAAGACAGCATTAATATGAAAATTTACGTTTATTTAAAAATTGAAGACAAAGAAGTTTTCAGAAATCTTGGGAAATGAAGCTACCAGTAATACTAATTAGTATTGCAACAATATTTTCAATCTGTGATGTTGTGATGACTTGGGGGTTCTGTCTGCACCACTTCTGAATTGTGGATGATTTTATGAAATTGTATCATGGAGTTACTGTGTCATGGAAAGCCTCAACACATGTGGATCCACCAGTCGTTAAAGGGGTTATGTCATGTCTCTGGGGCAACATGTTTATTCTAGCTGAAAGAACACTTCTTCCTGTTGTCTGAAGGAAGGACAGTTTGGAAGCAGTGGAAGTTACCAAAAGGCAGAACAAAAGAAGCAGATGACCCCAAAGAGAGTCTATGAAGGAACTCAAAGGGGGGGAAATTGGGGGTGAGAACCGTTAAGCAGCAGAACACCAGGGAAGCTGCGGCAGGGTAGGTAAGGGGGTGGAGGATCCTGCCTGCCTCAAGGAACATATATGATCCCCTAAGGGCTCCCAAGTGAAGGGTGAGCTAGTGAGGGATAGTGCGGTTTCAACTGTTTATTGTTTGGTATGATCTGTACTCTCCTGTACATGATTAAGCATAAAAGAGCATAACATTGTTAGTGCAAAGTGTGTGCATGTGACAACGGCTTTACAACTGCTGCATGACACCAAGTGTCAGACTGTAAACCAGAAGCTTTACACCTTTGGAGTAGAGTTGTGGGAGAGAGGGTGTGTGTATATGCCCCAAAATCTCAAGGGTCAATATTGTGCTCAGAAGGTTCCAACACTTGGAGGGGGGTGCCAGACAGGTCTGAACACTGAGTGTGTGCCCAGGGACCCCGAGATTAGAGTTCAGCCGCTGTGCCATTCATGCTCCAGGAGTTTAAAAATACCCTGGGGATCCACAGCAGCAGAGACTTGGATTCCCCTCACAGCAGTCCTAGTGGGTGGCCAAGAGGGAACAATTGCTAGGATCTGTAACAGATGAGTAAGCTTTATCTCCATTTTAAAGGACTAACAGAGGCAGAGACAGCAGGTTTGTCTACATTAGGAAAAGAGATATAGGTTATTTTACACATGTTTTTGAAGTGGGGAAGGTTTTCAGAGGTGCTGAGCTTCATACTCAAGTGGGATTGGGTATCGTGAGATTCAGTGATACCACTTGACAGGAACTGCTACAGAGAACTGGGTGGGAAACTGTTTTCCCATCCCATGAGAAGTTGAGGTTTCAGGTTCCCATGTTTTTTCCCATTCAATTCAGGATGAAAAGTCAAAACTGTGAACATTTTCACAAACTGATAATACAAAGTAAAATTTTGATCAGGTCACTCAAAATGTTTTCATAAATGAAACCCAATCACAGAAATTGGGCTTCGCAAAAAGGTCTTTTAGCTAGCCATCAGTGAAGAAAAGGAATTGCATAGGAGTTTAAACCCTTACTGAAGTTTAGACTTCCGTGATGTAGCATTGGTACACTGTACTCTCACATCTTAGCACAAAACACCACTTAATAGGACTTTAAACACATCCTCTTTATTACAGCATCACAGGGTTAAAACAAATGTTGGCTGAGTCCACTATTAGAGTCTTTCCCAGTGGTGGGGCTGGGAGGCAGCAGAGCACTACACAGCTAAAAACAGCAGCGTAGATGAAAAGTTAGGGCTTTGGCAAGTAGAGGGCCCTGTAGGCTAGGTTCTTGAGTAGATACTCTTCAGATAGGTCTGTACTCTGCTTGCTTAAGCCATGCCTGACTGTCTGCATACAGCAGTGTTTCTCAATTATATTTTGCCGCGGCACCCTTGCGCGGCCATGCGATACCCTCCGCCGACAAGTCCAGGAAATCTTCCCCTTTTCGGCGACGCGGTGTAGGCTGGTTTCGGCAGCGCACTCTGTAAGCGGTTTTCGGCGGCGCACTCACAGCTGTTCGGCGGCGCGCGATTTGTGTTGATTTCGGGGGTGCGGTTCTGCTTTTTCGCGGAACTCTTCAACTCAGCCTATTAGAGAAACTATTTGAGAAACACTGGCATACACTATTACTCAACCCTGTGCTGGGAGTCTACCCATGTACATACTCTCCATATTGCTGAAAAGTGCAGTGTAAATGAAGCCTGAGCCAGAGGGTAAATAAGATGTTGTACATAGCTTATTTTCCTAAATATTTCAGGGCAAAGTAGAAAGCACAGAAGATACACCTGAATGTTAAATTCCTTATTCACTCATAACTTAATATACTAAAAAAAAAAAAAAAGCAACTACCATTAGCTTTAGGATCCTTGATTTCTTACCTAGACTACCATATTTCATAAATCTCACAAATCTATGAAGATACTGAATTCTCTAAAGCTATTTCCAATTTTATAACAACTTCTTACTGAGACAGACTACACCACCATTCCCTCCTTACTGCTAATCAGCACTAAAACTAACATGCTGATTTTTCCCCCAGGCTAGATTAGCTATAGAAACTTTGCATAGAATTCCAGCTATGCAAAGCACTCCAACTAGAGAGACCATGCCCTACTGTTTGTTCTGTTGTACTGACTTATACCTTTAAACAAAGTGCTTTGGGGGAGTGAGTAGTTTTACACATTTTTCCCATTTTAACACCATTAACATCTTCTACTATGTTATAAGACCACAGGAATAAAAGGAGAAGGCAAAGCAGAAGTTACAACTAGATCTGCTGTAAAAATTGGAAGGCTGACTTTCCTGTTTTCCCAAAATATTGGAATAATTCTGTTGTTTACAGCTAGGGTTATTTTTGCCCCTGGATAAGGTGCTCAATCTCTTGCAACTAGAAGCTGTTCCAATCCAAACTGACATGCTGGCAAGAGTTTCCCTCCAGTTCAGGTTCTTCATCACTTTTGCCACAAAAACATTTCAGGTAAATAACCTTAAAACTACCTAAGTTCCATCATGAAGATGCTTGAAAGCCATATCCAACCAGGAGAAAAGACTATTCTATTTAGGTTCTTACATCATTCCAATAATACATAATATTTAAATTAGTCCACACCTACTGATCTTTCCTCCCAGTTTCACAAGAACATTGATGAAACCACAGGAATTGTTGGTATGTGTTTAAGCACTGCCACTTCTTCCTTGAACTTCCCAATTTCTTTCTGCATTGTACAATATGAAGAGCTTGATACTCTGTTCCCTGCTTCTTTTTTCTACAATAGTCATAACTCAAGTCATCAGTGTCATGCTGCTTCACTGGAGAGAAAAAAAAACAAACAAAAAAAGTCTCCAGCTCAGGTCTCCTCAGACCAGGAAGATCATCTTCAGAAATATTTTGACTGGTCTGTGAGAGCTATCTACAGGTATCAGCTTTACCACCTCCAGCTCGACTCATTTTTATATAATAAAAGAAAGCTGCTTTTTATGTTTTTCCCTTCGGCTCGACTTCCCTCATATAAATAAAAGAGAGGGTGGTCAAACGAAAGAATGCATTCAGAAACAGACTTCAGCAAGAAACTGCAGAGCTGGAACTCCTGGAACGTGACACAATCAAACTGGGTCTGAATAGAGACTTGGAATGATTATCTCATTAGAAGTAGTAATTGTCACTGTTCACACATTCTCACCTTCTAATCAACGGTTGTGAATAGGCCTCATCTACTCTATCTGAATGGACTTTGCTAACACCTACCCTCCCCATTATTATTCCTTACCCTTGGATGTATATATCTACCCCCTTTTTTATTTCTATTTCTTGCATCTGATGTAGTGGATTGCAGTCCATGAAAGCTTATGCCTGCAGAAATTCAATTTGTTAGTCTTTAAAGTGCTACAGGACTCTCGTTGTTTCTATTTTCTTTAGAACCAAAGTTGGATCTTGGCTATGCCACAGAGTTGATCTTCAGATAGGATGTGCTCAGAACACTGAATAGTTTTTGTTTTTTTAAATAGGGTGGTCTTCAAATTTAAAAAATACAATTTTGAATTGTGATCTCCAAAATTTAGGATACTCAATACAGAAACTGACCTTTTAAAAAAACAGATAAAACGTATTTTGATAGACTTTACATTTCTCCAGAACTTTAACACATCTTCTGATAATGTTCACACTCAGACACACAAAACTAGGCTGTTTATATTACCTTTTCCCTCTACTGCAAAATGGAGATTTACTACCTCAAGCACATTTAAAAAGAAACTAACTTTTGAAAGCACACATTTACAAATGAAGACCTTGTCACACTGTACAAACTAATTTCACACTCATTTGTGTTTACAACCTGACTAGAAATGAACAGTAGGTAGGTAAAGAAGTCATGAACACATGTCAGAAAACCAGAAGTAACAAATCACAATACAATGGTACGAATCACAGATCTTTCTCCATCAGGGAGTGTCTTATAATCAGAGTTGGATGAAATAATCTAATAATACAAACAATTCTACAGCACCCCAACTCCAGAATTGAAGTCAATCTCTCTAAGGTATTACCATTTTTGGAAATCTGAGAATATTTTCCCCCTAGAGTTCCAATAAAGCTTTGTAAGCAGAGAAGAATGATTTTCTACATTATATTTTCCTAAATATAGCAGAGGAAAAAGCATAGAAAGTACACGATTAATATCCGTAATTGTTAAAACCATCTTGGGAGTCTACAGAGATTTAGAAATTCTCTGTGAATATTATTATAGTAATTTCTAGAAAGGTATATAAAATAAAGTAAGTAGAAATTTTGATATTTTAAAATGCCTATTAAAACCACTTATTGAACACTATTTATTGACAAAAATTCAGTTTGTTAAAATAAGAAAAAATGTGCTACTGGAGCTATTGAAAAGCTCTTAGATACCAAAATGATAAGTGTTTTAAAAAACTTAAGACAGACTTTGTTTACTGTAAATAATGCTAAACAAATTAAAAAGCTTTAGTCATAACCACTTAACTGAACACTGCAGTCCAGTTCAGTCTCACAGCATATAGATAAGATGACAAAAAAAAAAATCTCAAATTTAGCATCCTGTAAACCAATTCTAAATTTAAACTTCTAAAAACTGTGGCTTAGACTGTGCATCACACCACCACAATAATGCCAGCAACAACAGACATGAAAACACATCACTAAAAATTACCAGAGTGTATTTATGATTAATTGCTTGGTGTTTTCTTCCCTTCTTGCCATACCAGAGACGAGACATCTCCTTTATACAATAAAGTGTGAAACTAAAAATCATATAAAGGACTGTTTCAAAGCATTCTCTCTACCTGCTATCAATTCCAGGCATAGACAGATCCCCACTATGGTGACAGAATAGCTTGCTAGATAGGCACACTTGACTGACAGGAGGAAGAACTAATCAGTAAATGCTATCCACCAATGGAGTGCATCCTGAGTAGTGAAGGTTCAAGTTCAAGAAAGAAAAGATTTCCTATGTTCAAGAGTGGTTGCAGCGTACTGAATGCTGAAAAGGCTAAATAATTTAAAGAGACAGAAGAAATTTGTTTTAGTTTTTTCAAGCAAAAGACTAAAATATAGAAATCATAGCTGCTGATTAATAACATTTCAAAACACTAATTTATACTGCAGCTAAATATATTTCTGTCCATACAGGATAGGGATTTTCCCCATCTTTATTATTTTTAACAGAATTTCTGCATTGAATTTTAAACTGTAGGGGTTTTTTTTGTTTGTTTTTTTAAATAAATTCCCTGTAACAAAAACAAGCATTGGAATAATTCAACTTATTACTTGGTCTAGAACTTGTATGAGAAGTGTCCCTTCAAGCAGATATCCTCTTTTTTTTACATTAAAGCTTTTCAATAAATCTTTTCAGCCACACACATTTTCAGTTTGATAAAGCACATTAAGAGCAACTTGAACCAGAATTTCATGCATATAGAAACTCACCTCATCAAATCCTAAACTGATTTTGAGAAAACATAACAGGAGGACAGTGTATCATCTTGGAAACATTTAAGTGTAAATCCTAGCCATACTGAAGTCGATGGGATATTTGCCATTGATTTAATCCCACATATTTACAATCAGAAAATTAACCCACAATTTTATAATATATATATATATGGTTCAATACACACACACGCGCGCACGCACATTAATTTAATATTCTGATGATAAATATGTGGGATTAAATCCGGACATTACTGAAACGTGTGTATGAATTTTTGAGAGAATGAATGAGAGTGTTCTGAACAAACCCACATATGAAACTGCAAAATAACTGTAACCTATCACTGAAACAAACTTCTGCACCAGATGACTGGAAGGGAGCTAATACAACACCAATTTTTAAAAAGGACTCCAGAGGTGATCTTGGCAATTACAGGATAGTAAGCCTAACTTCAGTACCAGGCAAATTGGTTGAAGCTATAGTAAAGAACAGAATTATCAGACAAATAAAGATGATTTGTTGGGGTCTGCAAAACTGACTGCAGAGTTACAAGGTGATCTCACAAAACCAGGGGGCTGATGAAGGTCAACATTAATAAGTGCAAAGAAATGTACATTGAAAACCAATCCCATCTACACATATAAAACTATGGGTTTTAAAGTAGCTGTTACCACTCAAGAAAGATCTTGAAGTCATCGTGGATAGATTCACAGACTATAAGTTCAAAAGGGACCATTATGACCATCTGGTCTGATCTCCTGCATAACACAGGTCACAGAACTTCACCCACCCAACTCCTGTAATAGACCCCTAACCTAAGACTGTTACTGAAATCCTCAAATAACGGTTTAAAGACTTCAAGGTACAGAGAATCCACCAGCAAGTGACCCATGTCCATTGCTACAGAGGAAGGCAAAAAAACCCCAGGGCCTATGCCAATCTGCCCTGGGGGAAAATTCCTTCCACCCCAAATATGGCGATCAGTTAAACCCTGAGCATGTGGGCAAGACTCACCAGCCAGACACCAAGAAAGAATTCTCTGTAATAACTCAGACCCACCCCATCTAACATCCTTTCACAGGTCATTGAGCATATTTACCGCTAGTAGTCAAAGGTCAATTGCCAAATTAGACTCTCCCATCATACCATGCTCTCCATAAACTTATCAAGTTCATTCTTGAAGCCAGTTAGGTTTCTTGCTCCAACTGCTCCCTTCGGAAGGCTGTTCCAAAACTTCACTCCTCTGATGGTTAGAAACCATCTAATTTCAAGTCTGAACTTTCTGATGGCCAGTTTATATCCATTAGTTCTTGTGTCCACATTGGTGCTGAACTTAAATAATTCCTCTCCCTCCCTGGCATTTATCCCTCTGATGAATTTATACAGAGCAATCATATCTCCCTTAGCCTTTTTTTGGGTAAGCTAAACAAGCCAAGCTATTTGAGTCTCCTCCCATAAGGCAGGTTTTCTATTCCCCAGATCATCCTAATAGCCCTTCTCTGCACCTGTTCCAGTTTGAATTAATCTTCCTTAAACATGGGAGACCAGAACTGCACACAGTATTCCAGATGAGGTCTGATCAACGCCTTGTATAACGGTACTAACACCTCTCTATCTTTACTGGAAATATCTCGCCTGATGCATTCTAGGACCTCATTAGCTTTTTTCACTGCCACATCACATTGATGGCACAGTCATCCTGTGATCAACCAATACACCTAGGTCCTTCTCTTCCTCGATCACTTCCAACTGATGCATCCCCAGCTTATAACAAAAGTTCTTGTTATTAGTCCCTAGATGTATGACTTTGCACTTTCCATTATTAAATTTCATCCTATTTCTATTACTCCAGTTTACAAGGTCATCCAGATCTTGTTGTATGATATCCCACTCTTTCTCTGTATTAGCAATATCTCCCAACTTTGTGTCATCCTCAAACTTTATTAGCACTCCCACTTTTTGTGCCAAGGTCAGTAATAAAAAGGTTAAATAAGATTGGTGCAAAGACTGATCCCTGAGGAACTCCATGAATAACAGTTCACTTTTCACTATGACCCATTGTAGTCTCCCCTTTAACCAGTTCCTTATCTACCTTCCAATTTTCATATTAATCCCCATCTTTTCCAATTTAACTAATAATTCCCCATGTGGAACCATATTAAATGCCTTACTGAATCTAGGTAAATTAGATCCACTACATTCCCTTTATCTAAAAAAATGTTATCTTCTCAGAAAAGGAGATCAGATTGCTCTGGCACAATCTACCTTTTGTAAAACCAAGTTATATTTTGTCCCAATTACCATTAACCTTGATGTCCTTAACTACTTTCCCTTTCAAAAATTTTTCCAAGACCTTATATACTATTGAGGTCAAACTAACAGGCTTGTAATTACCTGGATCACTTTCTCCCCTCCCCTTCCCTCCTAACTATGTTAACAATTCTCCAGTCATACAAATATATTAAAAATCCTTGCTAATGGGCTTGCAATTTCATGTGCCAGTTCCTTTAATATTCTTGGATGGAGATTATCCAAGTCGCCCCCTTCCCCCCTGATTTAGTCTCATTAAGCTGTTTGAGTTCAGTTTCTATCTCAGATATGGTAATTTCTACCTCCATATCCTCAATCCCATTATTCCCCCTGCCACTATCTCTAAACTCTTCATTACCCTCATTAAAATTGAGGCAACATATTTGTTTAGATATTGGGCCATGCCTAGATTATCCTTAACCTCCACCCCATCCTCAGTGGTAAGCGGTCGCACTTCTTTCTTTGTTTTCTTTCTATTCATATGGCTATAGAACCTTTAACTATTGGTTTTAATTCCCTCTGCAGGGTCCAACTCTACTTGGCTTTTGTCCTTTCTCACTTTATTTCTACATGTTCTGAATGCCAAGATGTAGCTTCCCTTGCTGATCCCATCCATCTTCCATTCCTTGTAGGCTTTTTGCTTTCTCTTAATCACCTGTCTGAGATGCTTGCTCATCTAGCTTGGTCTACAACTCTTGCCTATGAATTTTTCCCCTTCTTTAGGATGGAGGCTTCAGATAGTTCCTGCAACTTTGACTTGAAGTAATTCCAAGCCTCTTCCATCTTTAGATCCATGAGTTCTTCACTCCCCCAACTAATTCTCTTAGTTTTTTAAAGTTAGCCCTTTTGAAATCAAAGACCCTAGTCACAGATCTATTTTTGTTTATCCTTCCATTTAGTTTGAACTGAATTAGCTCATGGTCGCTCGAACCAAGGTTGTCCCCTATAACCAGTTCTTCTACAAGGTCCTCACTACTCACCAATACCAAATCCAAAATGGCATCCCCTCATGTTGGTTCAGCAACCACCTGGTGAAGGAATCTCTCAGCTATCAAATCCAGGAAAATCTGAGCCCTATTATTACTAGCATTGTCCTCCAGCCTGTATCTGGGAAATTAAAATCTCCCATTATCACAGTTTCCACTAGTATTTACTTCATTAAAAGCCTTAAAGAGATCTCTATCCATGTCCAAATCAGATCCTGGTGGTCTGTAGAACACCCCAAGCACCATCCGAGGGGAAGCTCTAGTAGCTTTCTTCCCCAATGTGATTTTTGCCCAGACAGACTGTCTTATCCATTGCATCACTTCTAATTTCTTTACAGTCTACCTCTTCACTGTTATACAATGTTACTCCATCACCTTTGCCTTTATTTCTATTCTTTCCTAAAAAGCACATACTCTTCAATACCTGTGTTCTAGTCATGACTACTATTCCACCACGTTTCTGTTATCCCTGTAATATCTGGTTTCACTTCCTGCACCAGTGGCTCTAGTTTCTCCATTTTGTTACCCAGGCTTCTTACATAAAATTTTAATAAGTACCCCAACACTCAATTTTCCACAGGATTTTATATTTACAGACTAATGTGAGCCATATATTAGAGGAAGGGCTGAATATATAAGGCTGTGATATGACAGATGTCAGATCTAGTGTGGGTAGGGTTACCACCTTTACACCAGGGGTTTACAACTCAAGTATGTACCTGGGCTAGAGGTGATGTTGGCCAAAGCTAGGAGGCTTTAAGTGGCATGCCAATGCTGAGGAATATAAAGCGCTGTGCCAAATTTTATGCCATAGATTTGAGAGGAGGAAGGGGTGAGAGAGAGACAGGGAAGGAGGGCAAGAGAGACAGGAAAAAAGGGTAACTGGTGAAATCTGGGCCTGTCATAGATGTCAATTTCACTGCTCAGCTACAGCAGTGAAACTGACAGGTTTTCTGGGTACTGTGCTTTGAGCCAGAGACAGGGGCTGCCACCCAATCCAAGCTGGGGCAGAGGAAGCTTGTGCGCTGGCTGGGACCCATGGATGTGAGCAGGCGGCTGCTGCCTGTCTTCAAGCCGGGGCGCTGGAGGTGGTCCCTCAGCTTGGAGCCAGGGTGCAGGTGGCTGCCACCCAGCTGTAAGGCCAGCTTGCAAGATGCAGGAAGCTGCCACCAGGCTCCCACCTGGAAGCTGCGACCCAGCATGAAGTGAGAGGCTGCTGCCCACCTCCCCCAGAAGCTGGGGGCTGCCACATACCTACCATCTGGGAACTGGAGGTGGGTGGGTAGTGGGCTGCTGCCGCCTGGCTTCCCCAGAAGTTGGCAGCTGCCACCTGCCTCTTCTTCACTCTGTTTTTCCCCGGATACCCCCTGCCTGTGTCTCGCGTACCCCTAGGGGTACACGTACCACAGGTTGGGAAACTATGCTCTAAAATCAAGATTCTCTAACAAGAAAAATATTAGTATAAAAACCAATATGTATGAGAGACTGTGTGCTACACAGTAAAAGGAGAACTCCTGATCTTGCTTCAGTTTCCAAGTCAGTCACCACATTTATGCAATTCAAACAAAGAAAACCTGAATCACTGCTTTTCAATAACAGCCTTTTCAGCAGCAGGAGCTGAAGACATTAATTTGTCCAAATTGATGAGAACTGCTGAATGCCAGTAAATCTGTTTACTGTTGGCATATTCATCAAAGTGGTATCTTGGAAAAGGAATATGAATACAGCAGGACAGCAATGCATTATGAAGAAAATCAAATGCTATCAAACAAAATATAAGGCACTATTTAGGTTATCATTAGCCAATAAGGGATCAAATGTATCAGGTGCTAAAAACACTGGGATAATCTCAGTTTAGGCAGAACCTTCCATGGAATATTTATTCTTAAAAACTGGTTTTAAAGCACCTAGTATGCTTAGCAATGTACAAAACAGAGGAAAACAATTCCTGCCCCAAAGAGCTTCAGAAAATAGTTCTTACATTCCGAAGCCCAACAAATTCAATGGAGTTCATCTAAACTGAGATTGGAGCTAGTCTGACATTTTACACCCCTTTTTAGTAACCTGATGGGGATTAAGGGAGGATATGAGAAAATCATGAATTACGTGGAGAAAGTGAATAACGAGGTGTTATTTACTTCTTCACATAGCACAAGAACCAGGGGTCATCACCCTGTGATGTTGTATGATTAAAATATGAGCATGTATGTCATTGTTGCTATCACTGTTATATAATTGCAACAAATCTTATACAAAGTATGCCACGTACGGTATCAATGGAAAAGTTACAATCTATCAAATATGATTATCCTGTTTGTATGCATGTGTCCTCTTTGTATCTGAGGTTATAATGATCATCTACCTATATTTCAAATGTGTTTGCTCTTGGGGTAACACCCACAAGGTAGTTTGTATCCAGTCTAGTCAGTACTTTGTGAATGGACTAGTCAACTGGATGGCCCATTAAAGGACACTCAGCTCTCACAATAGACCATAGAAGAAGCTTGTCCCCGCCTGGTGAGCCTTCCTGTGGACATTTTAGCCAGAATATGGATAATCATGGCTGCTCCAATGACTCAAGCATGCAAGGGCATGTAACATGCTCATGTGATCCTGGACTCCATCTTGTACCTGTAATTTTCCACAAACTGAGACCGAGAACATCCCCTCCACATGGGAGAAGATATACAAAACCCTGAAAGCATCTCCATTTTGCCTCTTTACTGTTCTGATCTCTGGACTATAGACTTACACTAAAAGGAGCACATTGACTATTGACTGAGGACCTTCCAGTCTTTTGGAAGTTACCAGAGACTTTACAAGCCAGCAGTCTAACATCACAGCTACAAACCTGATCCAAGAATTTGGCAATGATTGTATGTATACAATTTCTTGGACCATTTTAATTATTTCCTTTTCTCTTATAAATAAATCTTTATATATTAGATACTAAAGGACTGACAACAGCATGATTACTGGGTAAGATCTGAGTTAATATATTGACCTGGCTGTGTGGCTAGTCTTTTGGGAACAGAAGAAACCTTTGTTTGATTAAATTTGTTTTCAATTATCACACATTATAAAGTCTAATATCTGGATGGTGAAACAACGGCTGGGACACATAAGGAGACTGCATTTCTGACTTCTTGTTATCTAATGTGGTGAGACAGAAGTTTACTTTTGTTACTGGCTTGGTATATCTTATGGAAGAATAACCACCAGTTTGAGGTAGGTTTGCCCCATTTTTCAGCAGTTTGTCCTGAATCTGGTATCCTCAGCTCTGACCCACTGAGGCACAGTGACACACCCAATTAAATTAATAGGCAGCAGGTTTAAAAGGAAGTACTTCTTCACACAATGCAAAGTGCCCCGGCAACGAGTTCCATAGGATATGTTATAAAGGCCAAAAGTATAACTGGGTTAAAAAAAGAATGAGAAGCTCACTGAGGATAGGTCCATCAATGGCTATTAGCCAACATGGTCAGGGATGCAAGTCCATGCTTTGGGTGTCCCTAAACCTTTGACTGCCAGAAGCTGGGACTGGACGACAGTGAATGAATCACTTGATAATTGCTCCATTATGTTCATTCCCGCTGAAGCATCTGGCACTGTCCATAGTGGGAAGACAGGCTACTGGGCTACAAGGATTATTATGTTCTTAAACTTTCATACACAGAAATAAAAATTTCCCCAAAATTTTACAGACCTGAAATTGTACTATGGTAGAATTTTCCTGAATATTTGAGGCATTTACAGATACAAGAGTAAAAGAAAGTGTTTTCACCTTTAATGTTTTCTGGACTGTTTTATCTAACTCATCAGAGCCTCAAAATGGCTCTGCCTAGGAACTACGAAGAGGATTTAAAAATCCACCTACCCAGGACAAGAGTGGAAAGCTTTATCATGGAACTAACATGATGTTTGCTACCACCACATTGTTCACTCTGCTTGTGTGTTAAACCCCTTCAACAACCCTCTGTCTGTTTTGTTTATTAAGTACTAATGGGAGATTTCATTGTACTTTTTTGTAAAATTGTACATTAGTCTGGGTATATATTAGGGGACGTTCTAAGATACCCATATTAAAATTTCCCTATGGGTTCTACCTGAAGCAGCTGATTTGTCTATGCAAGCCTCTTTAATTTAAATAACTTGTAGTTACCCATACATTTGACCTTAAGACCATGGAGGTCTATTTCCTAAAGTGGCAGCTGTGACCAAATCCAAGCAAAATCAGTAGTCTCTATTTTCCACCTTGACAAAAGAATTGCACAAAATACTGTCAAGTCATGTGGTGAAACTGTGCATTATGACCCAAAGCCAACATATCTCGGTGTCATTCTTGACTGCACACTGACCTTTCATGAGCAGACCACTTCAAGACACTAGCCTCTATAGCAAAGATGCATGTCAACATTACTCAGAAGTTAGTGGGAACAAGCTGGGGATCAATTGCCCTAGTGCTACACACACAGGCCTTGGCCCCTGTGTACTGAGTTTCAGATTACTTTGCAACTTGTGGATAGGCAGCTGAATCAGACCATGGGAATCATTATGGGAACTTTAAAATCAACACTTCTACCATGGTTTTCTGAATTAGCAATCACTGAACCTCCAGCTATCTGCCAAGACATAGTCATAGCATGAGAATGTGCATGCGCTGAAGACTACCCAGCACTTCTCACCCAACAGGTTATGGATAACATACCCCAACTGAAATTGAAAAAAACCACTATGGACCACATGTGACCAGCTCATGTCTCTGGATCTGGCCAGGAAATGGCAAATGTCTGAATCTCATCTACTGTTCCAAACAAGCACATTATTACTGACCCAACAAACCGCCCTCCCAGTTTCAACTTGCCATGCAGACTTTGGACCACACTGAACCGCATCCAAGCTAACCATTGAAGATACGGCTACTTGATGTGCCAGTTGTAAAAATCAAAGATTCCCTTTCATGTGACTGTGGTAAGAATATCCAGACCATCAAACACAGAACACTGTGCTCCACATTGGATTCAAATGTGAATTAGAGGACATCCTCAACGTCACAGATATCCCAGCAGACTAGGAACGGGAAACAGTGCTTATCTTCAAAAAAGAAGGACCTGGGCAATTACAGACCAGCCAGTCTTACTTCCAGACCCAGAAAGATATTGGAACAGGTTATTAAACAATTTGTTTAAACTTAGAGCATAGTAAGGTGAAAAGTAATACCCATCATGGATTTGTCAAGAAGAAATCACATCAAAATCTAATTTCCTTCTTTGACAGGTAACCAGCCTACTAGCAAAGCACGTAACATATCTGGGCTTTTGCAAGGCTTTTGATACAGTTCCACACAGCATTCTCATAAGCAAAATAGAAAAATATGATTTACATGAAGTTACTATAAGCTGATGGCAGAACTGGCTAAAAGACCATACTCAGAGTAGTTATCAATGGTTTGCTGTCAACTAGGAGCACGTTCCTAATAGAGTTTTGTATTATTCAGTATTTTCATTAATGAATTGGATGATAGAGTGGAGAATATGCTTATCAAGTTTGCAGATGACACCAAGATAGGATGGGTTGAAAAGACTGTGGAGGACAGGGTTAGAATTCAAAACGATCTTGATAAATTGAAGAACTGGTCTGAAATCAGTAAAAATGAAACTGAGTACTTTGCACTTAGGAAGGAAAAATTAAATGCATAATTAAGGAGGAACTGGCTAGGCAGTAGTATCGCAGAAAAGGATCTCCAGATTATAATGGATCACAAATTGAATATACGTCAGTGTGCTGCTGTTGAAAAAAAAGGCAAGTGTCACTCTGGGATGTGTCAAGTGTCATCTGTGAAATACAAGAGGTAATTGTTCTACTTTTCTTGGTACTGGTGAGGTCTCAGCTGGAGTACTGTATCCAGTTTTGGGTGCACACTAAGAAAGATATGGACGAACTGGAGAGCATCCAGAAAAGAGCAACACAAACAAGAAATTTAAAAAGCCCAATCTCTGAGGAAATGTTGAAAGTAGTGGGAATATTTAGTGTAGAGAAGAGAAGGCTGAAGGGGGACATGATAAGTCTTCAAATATGCAGAGGTTGTTAGAAAAAGAACAGTGGTGCACTGTTCTCCATATTCAATGAGAGTAGAACAAGGACTAATCTGCTTAATTTGCAGAAAGGAGATTTAGGTTGGATATTAGGAACAACTTTGTAACTATAAGGATAGTTAAGTGGTGGAATAGGTTACCTATGGAGGTCACGGAATTTCTGTCACTGAAGGGTTTTAAGAAAAAGTTAGAAAAATGCCCGTCAGCGATTGTCTAGGTATATTTAATCTTGCCTCAGTGTAGGGGTACATCTCAGTACTAGATGATGTCCTGAGGTTCCTTCCAATCCTACATTTCGATATTTAGTAAAAAGGTTATATTTTTAAAAAGGTTATTTGACTGCAAAGTCAGATTGCAACTGCCTGGGCAATTTTAATTCTACCCCTTTGTGTCTCCACAATGAATGAGGCAGGGATCCTAGGCACAAGGAGTGGGGTAGGGCTAGGCGAGAAATAGTATGTGATCCTAAAATTGGAGACCTATGAACAAGAGGGGTAGAATTAGGGTGCTGTTTTTTTGTTTTTTTTTAAGACAAAGGTAAACAAATGCTATTATGTACAACTCATACCCACCCCCAAAATCATGCACTACCAGAAAGGTTTGAACTCAATCTTCAGCACTGCATAAGACCAGTTGAACTAGAGCACTAACTTCGTTAGCTGGCAGCAGCAGCAGGCTTTTATCCCAAAGAGATGAGATAGGCCGCTGGTGCCATGTAGTAGGTCCAAGGGGTGGTTGGACCTCTTCCCATCACCCAAGAAATTGAGGGAGTGGAGGAAAGCCAGGATGTCTTTTCCTCCACTTGGTACCTCCATGCAATGTGCCTTTCCTGATTGGTGAGTTTGGGGATGAGGAGCATGGCTTGGCTGGCTCTCCCCCACCGCTCCACTACAACTGCTGCCAGACATTCCCAGTACAATGAGAGCTGATGCAGCTTGCTCAGCTTTTCAAAATGTTAACTTATTTCATCATGCTACCAAGGTTTTCCTGGGAACACAAGTAAGAGAAGGAAAATGACAATTTTTCAATCATTTATAAATCTTTTTCTCTTTTTTGATTCCATGAAATTGAGGGTTAGCTCTTTTCTAGTCCCAGGACTTTCTCCCTGATAAATTTTAAAGGTCTGCTGATAGTAGAGCTTCTAAAAAAAGTCAATCTTTTAGAACGGAAAAAAAAGTAACAGGCAACCTAAATAAAGGGGTTACAGGGGTTCCCCCATAACAGAATGCGTTAAAGGTATAGATTGTAAATATTCTCATATTAAATAATTCCAAACTCAACTCTCCAGTAGAGACACAAAGAGCTATGAGTGGGTTAAGGACCAACCATCTCTAACAAGTAAGAGTTCTTGTATTTTCTCAGTTACAATCACAAAATGTAAATATTTGTATGTTTTTAAATTGCAATACTAATGTCTGATTTGCAGCTAAGAGCAAGAAACTTCACATGGGTGGGCTCTTAGGGAGATTGAAATGTATATTTGAGGTTTTTTTAATAGTAGTCAGTCAACGATTAAAGTTAGCTTATCACATCTGTGTGCAGTGCCTTGTGTCAAGCCTACCAGTAATTCATATCTCAGAGATTGAATTGGTAGTAATGACAGTATGAATGATGTGCAGGCACAACTGCTGGAGTTCAAAGAACAAAGGAATCTGATCCATCAGTGCTGCTCAGCCTTTTAAAAACATGCCCATGAATGCACATGTTGACTGCTGATTAAACACTGATCATTTTTATAAGACAGTGATGTGATAGAGGTAATGCAAGCAAAAAAAAAAAAAAAAAAAAAAAAAAAAAAAAAATTACATGACAGTATCTACACATTTCTAATGAGCATTCTATGCTCTGCAATGTCTCACCTAATAAGATTCTTATAAATTGGATAAATATTTTTATTTTGCAGAGAAAACAGTACTAAACTGACTACTAACGACAAATTTAAAAAAAGGAAAAATAAGCTCAGATTTTTGTGGTTTGTACATGTCAGCACCCACATAAAAGTTTGGCGAAAAGTTGTGTACCATTTACATGTTCATTGTCAAAAGAAGTTTGCTGTTTTCAGATTTCATGCTCTTTCTCCTGGAGCAATATTATTCAACTTGTCAAAAAGCATTATATGACTATCACACTTAAAGAAATAAGACATGACAGGCAGGGCATTTTGCTGAGCATCTGCATACCCCCAGACCTACAGCGAGGAATGAAGAGAGATGTACTGAACACTGGTACTTTCCATATACTACATAGTATCTATGGGATAGATTCACACAAACTGAGCATCAACCATATCTAACTTTCAGATGACTAGAAAATTCACTGGGATTCACAAAACCTGAGTGGTCCCCCACCTAATGAATGAGGAGAGATAGGCACTTAGGAATGGGATTCACAAAAGCCAGAAAACTAGGTGACTCCTTGCCTAAAATAGCCACACCCCTCTCCATGGCATCTAAGCCCCAGCCCTCTCCTGGAGATAGGCACTTTAAAGTTCAGGATGCAGCGAGGCACTTTCCTCTGCTTGGGATTCTTAGCTGCAAATCCTCTCTTGGCATTAGTCATCTATGCTGTTTTAGCAAGAAATCTGGGAGGAAGAGAAGGGGGACCTTCCTTATATCTTTCAGTCCATTGTTAGGGACTGAACCAGGATGTGGGAGACCCCCAGTGCAAATCCCCTCTTCAGCTCATGGGGCAGGCAGGTTTTGACCTGGGATCTGACACCTCCTATGTGAGTACCCTCATCACTGAGCTGTGGAATATTCTGATGCGGGGTTCCCGTCAACCCGGTCTACACTAGAGAGTTTTGTCAACAAAAGTCAGTTTTTGTCGACAAAACAGTGCCCACTACAATCATCATCTCCCTCGGGCCAACAAAACTGCCCTGTTTTTTTCAACAAAATAGAACCACCGTGACAAGAGGTGTAGGGCTTTTGTCGGCAGAGCTAGGGTGACGCAGTGTTAGACACTGTGTTCCCTTGCAGCAGTGGAGAAGCTGTCATGTGTGTCAATTTCACTGCTCTGCTGGACAAGAAAATGGAGTGGCTGGTTCCCGCTCCCAGCTGCGGCAAGCTAAGGGCGGCTGCCCTCGGGCTCCCTAGGAGGGATGTGGGCAGCTGCGAGCCGGGACCTGGGCGGGAGGCAGGCAGCTGGAGCCCGACTCCTGGCTGCACACCAGGAACAAGTGGGAGGCGGGTGGCTGGAACCCAGCTCCAGCTGTGAGCCAGAACCTGGGCGGCTGCCCCTGGCTGGGACCATGGAATGGGGCAGCCCACAGGGAGGCCAGGAGACTGTGGGTTCTTGGCAGGGAGTGAGAGATGGGTCTCACAGTTCCCCACATTGCCCCTTAGGTTGGTGGAAGTACTCCTGGTGAGGACGCACTTCATCGACCCAAGGAAAAACAGGGTGTATATCAGCCACTGCTGTAATTATAGCAGGCTGAAAGTCGACATTTTATGTTGACTTATTTTTCTAGTGTAGACAGTCTCTCTTGTTGAAGCTATTCCACTGTGAAAAAATAATGAAAGAATCATTGGGCCTAACAGAGTAAACATGAGAATGACTAGAGCCCGGTAGTTACAGCATTTACTTAGAAGGTGAGAAACCCCAGGATTTAATTTCTCTCCCTCAAATGACTTTTTTTTGGTGTGTGTTAAATTTATTATTTGCAGCAGAACAGCTTCAACAGGAGACACAAAGAGCCCCACATCAGAATATCCCACAGCCCATTGACAAGAGTACTCACCTGGGAGGTAGCAGATCCCAGGTTAAATCTCTTTTCTCCTCAAGTGGAAGAGAGGACTTGGGATGTAGGAGACCCCAGTTCAAGTGCTGGGCTAAAAGTTATGAGGATATCCTCCTCTTCCCTCCCTGGGTCATTCTGTGTAAGCTTGTCTAGACGGGCCTGATCCGGTAGGATAAGTTTGAACACATTTACCTGATCGGGCCCCGGGAAGTGAGTGAAGTGGAGGAACATCTATATTCTCCCTGCTCTGGGGTGTCGGTGTCTGGATATTTGGCATGCACCTACAATGCACATGATCAGAGGCAGAAACGTAGGTACCTAGAGAACTTTTACTGCAAAAACTTAGGCCCCAAGTGACTTTAGGCACTTACAGAATTCAGGGGCAGCTGAGTGGGGGCTTTGTGAATCCCACCAGGGCTTGATTCTGGAATATAAGTGCCCAATGTGGAAGTTAGGCTCAAATTCTGCAAAAGTAGCCCTAGTGGATATTCTTTTGATTTCAAAATAGGCATTGTTTAATTGTTTCCATTTTAATGAGTTTTAATTTTTTTAAAACAGTCTAAATCAACAGTTTGTGCCACTGGTGTGTCTACTTTTCTTCTAAGGATTCACAGTATAGAACAGGGGTGGCCAAACTGTGGCTCATGAGCCACATGTAGCTCTTTTACAATTAAAGTGCAGTTCGCAGAGCCATGTAGGCGGTGAATGGGGGGGGGGGAGGAGGAGGGAGGACAAGGGGGGTCTATCAGACTGGGGTGGGGAGCTTGGAGCTTCTACCCTGTGACAGAGTAGTGTGGCTAGAGGATTCTGCCCAGTGGGGTGGAGGGTCAGTAACTGAATTCATAGTATTGGATTGAGAAAGAGTCAATTCTGTTTAGCTTAAAACATTTAGGCTCATTGTGAATTTTAAAATTTAAAAGGAAAAAACTATTAATTATTACCCTGAAGCGCTGCAGACCCAGAAATAACAGCTTTATATACATAAATTACAAACTAAACAAACAAGAGCAAGCAGCATAAAAGCAGATTTTTTGTTTGTTTGTTTAAAAGAGTTTAAGGCTAGAAGGGGCCACCAGGTCATTTAGTCTGACATCCTGTAAATCACAAGCCACCAGTACTGCCAAGCACCTGCACGGTAAACCCAACAACTGAAATTAGACCAAAGCATTACAGCCCACAGGAGACTAGACTATTATAAACCACTGGGAGAGAATAGGAACAAGGTGCACCAGTGCCCGAGACTTCTGCAATGGCAGGGAAATTATTAAGTGAGATATATCCAGATAATCCCAGCAAGTGACCTGCTCCCACATGTTGCAGAGGAAAGCAAAACCCCCTAAGGGGCAAAATTCCTTCCCAAAATACTAAGCAGTTAGACAGGGAGCATGTGAACAAGAACCAGCCAGCCAAGCAGCTCAGAGAGAGGCTGCTCAATGACACCTCAGAACCCTGGCCCACCCCTCCCAGTGTCCCATCTCCAACTGCGGCTGTTGCTGATGCTTCAGAGGAAGGAAACAACTCTCGTGGTTCCTCACCCCTCCAAATGTATTGGAGGGGAGAAATCCCTTCCAGACCCCAGAAGTCTGAAAGCATGAGCTTTACAAACATAAAATGGAAATGAGCCTTAGGGTTCCCTATTTTCACAAAGAAACCCATCATGCAAGCACACTCAACTTTGTCTAGTTCTTTCTTAAAAAGTAATTAATTTGTGTGCTCCCACAACTCCAGCTGGGAGGTTATTCCAAAACTTCACTCTTGATTGTTAGAAACCATCTTCTAATTTCCAAGCCTAAGCTTGTTTGTGACCAGTTTATATAATTTGTTCTTGTATCAACATCATCATTTAGTTTAAATAACTCTACACCCTTCCTGGTTTTTATCCCCCCTCCCTCGATGTATTTTTAAAGGGCAATTGTATCCCTTTTCAGCCTTCTTTTTGCTCGGCTAAACAAGCAAAACTCATCTAGTTTCCTCTCATAAGACAGGTTCTCCATTCTGCTAATAATCCTAGTAGCTCTTCTCTGCACCTGTTCCAGTTTGACTTAATCTTTCTTGAACACTGGTGAACAGGACTGTACACACTAACCCAAATGACATCTTGCCATTGCCTTGCATATTGGTATTAATATTTCTCTATCTCGACTGGAAAGGTCAATGGATACATCCCTAGGATCCCATTTGTCTTTTTCACACCCATATCACATTGGTGGCTCATTGTCATCCTGTGATCAACCCACACATCCAAGTCTCTCCCCTCCTCTGTTGCTTCTAACTGATGAGTTTCCAGCTTTTAGCAGCTATTATTAGACCCTAAGTACATGATCTTGTACTTTGTACTATTGAATTTCATCCCATTTCTGTCTCTCCAATCTTCAAGGTCATTCAGATCTTCCTATATAATATTCCAATCCTCCTCTGCATTGATCCTCCCAACTTTGTATCATCAGCAAATTTCATTAGCACATTCCTACTTTTTGTGCCAAGTCATTAATAAAAATACTGAAGAAGACTGGAGTTTCTCAGGGATCAATCTTGGAACCACTACCAACCTCCCTCCAGTCCAATAGTTAACCTTTCAGCACAACCCACTGCCTTTTTCTCTTTAGCCAGTTTCTTATCCACCTTACGATTCATCTACTAATCCCTACCTTCTAATTTAACTAATCATTTCCCTTGTGGTACTATATCAAAATATGCTACTGAAGCCCAAGAATTAGACTTAATTTCCCTAACCTAAAAAAAGAACAGTTCTATTCCCAAAGAAGGAAATGAGGTTAATCTGGCGCACTCTACCTTTGGCAAACACGTGTTATATTACATCCCCACTATTATGTACCTCTATGAATTTAATTATTCTTTACTTCATAATTTGTTCCAAAGCCTTGCATACTACTGAGGTCAGAATAACAGATTCATAATTGCCTGGATCACTTTTTTACCCTTTCTTAAATATAGGCAAACATTAGCTATTCCCTAGTCATGCGGTATTACCCCTGGATAGATGTATTAAAAATCCTTCCTAACAGATTAGCAATCTCATGTACCAGTTCTTTCAGTATTCTGAGATAGAAATTATCTGGTCCCCCAGGTTTGAGCACATTAAGCTCAAAATTTTTATTTCACCTCAGCTGTGGTAGTTTCCATTTCTATACACACATTTCCATCAGCTGTCCTGCCTTCATGCCCATGTTCCATATTATCATCCTTATTGAAAATGGAGGCAAACTATTCATATAGTTGTGGGCAATACCTAGACTATCTTTAATCTCCTTCCCATCCATACTACATACATAGTGGTCAACCTCATCCTTCCTTTTTCTCTACCTAAAAATAAGTTTTTTTTAGTGAATTTCCTTGGCGAGAGCTAATTTAGCTTGACATTTAGTAATTCTCACTATATTCCTACATTTTGTAACCTCCAAGATTTGGCTTTCATTGTTGATCAATACTTTTCTATTATCTATTGGCTAACTGCTTACTCCTAATAGCTTTTTAGATGGTTATTCATCCAGATGAGTCTGGAGCCTTTCACTTAAGTTTTTTCCCCTGGTTTGGGATGCAAATTTTGTATAGCTCATTTGCAGAAATTCAAAGAGTCATTTTTTCATAAATGTAAAGGCATTTGTAGCAAAAAACCAAACAATTTTATAGCACTCCAAACCTGGGTGATCTAGATTTGCTTTTTAAATATTAAAAGTTAAAAAAAAAGTATCTACTTAAAGTTGGTTTTACTTTTAATACTAAATTAAAGCTTTTATTCATCTTTACAACAATCTCA
Source organism: Emydura macquarii macquarii (assembly GCF_026122565.2). Classification (NCBI taxonomy): domain Eukaryota; kingdom Metazoa; phylum Chordata; order Testudines; family Chelidae; genus Emydura; species Emydura macquarii. The sequence goes on along the minus strand of NW_027130520.1, from coordinate 10,986,560 downwards.
CATACTGGACAGTCTGTATGACCTTCTGTATCTAGTCTGAATATTGAAAGATTGTGCCAGTAATATAAAGACTTCTGTTCACTGAATTGTTTAATTGTGGCATACACTATGAATGCTTGAAAGCAGACATGGCACCATGTGCTTTTAATTAAAGACATCACTGTATCAAGTCTCTCTTCTCTTCATAATGGGTTGGCCTTGATCAAATCATAGACAAGTAGATCTCATTCCAGAAAGTGATGAAAGGCCATCTCAGTTGCATTTCATTAACATAGCCAATCTCATTAGCAACACTAGAGACAAATCTATATAAAAAGGTGCTGGGACTGCACAAAAACCTCCGACATAGTGAGAAGGACATATCCTTGTACGCATGGAGGTTTCCTTCATACAATAAAAATCTTTAGACCAAGGACATACCATATACTGATTTAGGGGGAGATTTTTCTAATTGTGTCTTTGAAAATTTCCCCCTTAAAATACAGCTAATTAAATCCTCTGTTCTATAATTTAAAATCATTCTATAATAATATATAGAAGATAGTTTCAGAACTACGCAAGCCAACTAGTAAAAATGGGCAAATGGGTGAAAGCTTCAGACCTCTAAAATATAAACAAGCCAGTGAAATACAAATCCATCATTCTCCCAATCAACGTTCTTATTGATCTGTTTCATATTGAGCCTTAAGTTAAGCATTACAGTATGGCTTTGATATGAACTCTTCAGCTCCATGTTCTAATTTGCTGGCTGTGCTCCAACACCACACATACTAATCCACCCCCCATGGAACCGAGAGGTCTTGAACAGACTCCCAATAAGCGTTGAGGGGGCAAACAACTTAGTTTTGAGAGAGAGATGGACATACTTATGAGTGCAATTGTATGATGGGGTACCTGTGACGGAAGGGCTTAACAGCCTTGGGGCACACTTCCAGTTTGTGCCTTATGTTTCTAAACACTCCTGCTTTAGGATTTCAGCTGGCCACTTGCAGAGGTCAGGAAAGGATTCCCCCCACCTGCAAAAAATGTATTCAGGTTTTTCTTTTTATTTCCTTCCTTTGAAGCATGAGGAATGGTCACAGCTGCAGACTGGACATTGGACTGGGGGCAGAAGGCAGGGCTCTGAGGTGGCACTGAGCATTCTCTTTCAAGTGCTTTCTTGGCTGGTTCTTGTTAACATCACTGATCACCATGTATAAGGTCGGGAAGGAATTTTCCCCTAAATCAGACTGGCAGAAATCTGGGAGGGGGAGGGGGATGTGTGTGGCACACCTTCCCCTGGAGCATGTGGGTTGGGTCACTTGTTGGGATTATCTGGGTCTCTCTCACTTAATCATCTCCCTGCCATTGTAGGGGCCTCAGGCACTGGGTGCACTTCATTCCTTACTACTCTCTATCAGTGGCGCATAATAGTTTAGTCTCCTAGGGCTGTAATGCTTTGGTCAAATTTCAGTTGTTGGGTTAAGTGTGTGTGCTGGGTAGTATTGATGGCCTGTGATATACAAGATGTCAGACTAGATGATAAATTGTCCCTTCCTGCACTAAACTCTGACTAGGAGTTACTTTCATGCCCATAATGTACAGAGCCAGTAAAAACATTTTGACAGTTAGTAAAGTCATAAGTACTGTATGTTCTGCATCAAAGACAGCCAAAGTCTGCAGTACCTCCACCATGTCCCTCTGTCTACTTGAATAATGCTTTGCGAGTAGCTACACTTCTACATAAAGACTTTTCCTCTACAGAAGAGTTCTGTATCAATCTTTTAAAATTTTTAAAAGTTTAAAAGTGTAAGCTTTTATTTATAAAAGTTTACAATTGTTGTATTTTCTGCTCATAGATGGAGGACTGTATGCATTGCTTTTTTACATATCCATTTTAAAATTCCAGTTTCTTCAATGTTAAAAATATTATATTGCCGATTGTTTGCTGCATGAACAGTTAAGCAGCAATCAACACAAGCAGTTTAGTTTCTTTCAAATGCCAGAAGATTCTACAGTATATTTTAGAAATAAGGTCGCTGCTCAGCCTGTACATTTTCCATTTGCTAGATGAGTGTGTAAGTGGAATTGTAGAAATTATTTATAAACGTATCAACTGAAGCTTGATTTCTAAATATTTTCAGTTTGCAAGCTTTATATTAGTCAATCTGTATTACTTCACATATTTTCCAATTTACTGAATTTATTTAGAAACATGGTTCCATGTGGGTCTTTTCAAACAACTTTTACACTTCGAGTTCCTTGATAAGCACTTTGCAATACTTAAAAGAACTAAAAACAGATTTTCTCATCCCTGCCCACAAAATGCTTTTGTTGAAGCCACAGAACTTGAGACCAAGAACATAGCATGAGTGATTGGCTGTTTATAAGAGTAGCAAGAATATCATCCAGTTTTATAACAGGTAATGCCAAAGAAGTCATTGGAAGGTAGATAAAACATCATGTTTAAAACTACTACAAACAACAATGAAACATTCACGGGAGGCAGATTACCCCACATCTGCCTAATGTGAATTTTTTTGCACTTTCTTCTGAAGCATCTGGTGCTGGCCACCAGAAACAGGATACTATACTAGATGGATGATGGGTATAATCTAGAATGACTGTTCCAATACTCCTATTAGTGCAGTCTACCGTAAAGAATCCAGAATCTACTACCTATGAAACTTGGTAATGTCATATAGCATCCATTTTTTCCACCCTCATTTTTAAATGTACACTTTATAGAACATCTTTAGAACCAAGGAGGTAAGAAATGTGATCACAACCAGCATAAAAACAGACCTGATATTTGCACAGAGAAAACTACCTCCAATAAATTGCAAGGACAGCTTAGCTAGTCAAAAGAATATACAATAATGGACCTTAATTATGCTAGTAGTTCCACTGATTTCCAAGAGGAAGCTCCAACAATTAGAAGATTAAATTCATTGGAACCAAAATAAGACACTCAAAACTGAAAAAAATAGGATCTAACTAACATTTTAATTAATTAAATAACAATAATTAAATAAAATTAAATAGCAAAGTCCCCGCTGTCAGATCATTTTCTCTGGATCGACTGAGCGGTCAGTGAAGATCCGCTCAGTCAATCCAGAAATTGATGTACCAAGACCACCTTCACAAGTGGCGTAGCGCTGCGTCGACGGGAACACAGTTCCTGTTGGCACAGTGCAGTGAAGATGGCGCACAGAGGAGAAACAGATAAGTTGATGGGAGTTACGCAAGCTTTTTGCATAGCTTGCGTAACTCCCGTCAACTGCCGCAGAATCTCGGAGGTAAGTGTAGACAGAGTCTAAGGGTTTTTTCCTTCTGCTCTGGATTACTGAAGTACAGACACACACTTCCTAGATAGTATTGTCAAAATTATAAACAACTCTCTTTAGAACTGGTAAATACAGTTGGCATATTTCCCAGAATGAAATAAAACTTTTTAAAATAATAATTAAATTGTGCTTTAAGTGTATTTCACTGTAAGTGTGGGTTCAGAAAATTTCCAATTCCTGACATTTCCAAAAACTTGTTGGTTATTTGCTATTTGATTGCATCCTTTGGAGATCGAATTACTTTGGGTACTTTAATATACACATCTTGATGTTTATTTCTTAAAATGCACCCTCTTCTCCATAGACGGAATTTCAGAAGAATGTGAGAACATTTTTTCCTTATGTTATAGGTGTGTGCACATATTATCTATCTGAAATATGTGTCAAACTATTTTAAAATAAGTATCTTTGCTCTCAGTGCTATTTTCTTGTCACAAAACTCATTTCAAACTCCTGTGCATGCTATTTGTATATTCCTATTTTAAAATATTGCATTAAGTAGACGTTTTGGAGCACCCTTGAAAAAAAAAAAGATCAGCAGAGGCAATGACAGCAATAGTAAGTGGGGAAAGGTCAGAGCCGTGGTGTGGATAAGAATTCCAAAGTTTCCCACACTCCCCCCCCCCCAACAATTTAAAATTAAAATCAGATACAAGTAGGATTTCTGGCCTCAACTGGTTTGGGAACTCCTCAGAAAGAGTAGAAAGTACAGAAAAGACACTACTAAAATATAGAGATTCTTCCCCTCAGTTGAATTAACAAATCCATTAGTATACTATGCCTTACATTTCAGTTATTAGTGCAGTGGAAAAAGACAAGGAATTACAAAAGGGTGCAAGAACACCAACACTTGAAAGTAAAATGAACAGATTCTTTAAAAAAAACCTGTTTACTCAAGAAGTCTCTAGTCAACAATCCCAGAAAGTCTTGTCAGTGCAAGGCTAGTACTCCCTTCCATGTAAGACAAGGTTACTCATCTTGAGCAGTAACGTTGATTCTTCAAGATGCATGTACCTATGGGACCTATGGGTGCTCTACTTCAGGCATGCACATGCCTCTCAAGCCCTTGATTGGGGTATCCTACGAGGATACTGCTTGGGAGTCATCTGAAGAAGTCAAGCACCCACAGGGACACTACTCAAAGTAGTAAAAGTTACTTATCTTGTGCAGTAACTAGTTTTTCCAGATGTGTCCCCCTATGGGTACTCCAGTACCAACCCCCTTCCCCTCTGCTTCAGACTGTTCTTGTTGGACATTCAGATAGAGAAGGAACTGAGGGAGGCTCACCTGCGCAGTCCTATAGTCCCTCCGAGTGCAGTATGAGGTTGTACAGTGCATACGTGCTGGCTGAAAGGACACTCCTAAGTGGGAAATATTCAACCAAGGGCTCAAGAGGTGCATGTGCATCTGAAGTGGAGCACCTATAGGGACACTACTCACAGAACAAGTAGTTACATATTCTTTTTTCCAGATAAAAGCCTAATTACTAAAGAATTAAAGGTAATGGACAGCACTTTTCTACGCTTTCTTTTAGAAGATGAACTTCCCTTGGTCATAGAATAAAGGTTATTATCTGCTCTAAAGGGACATACAATATATTTTTCCTATGAAAAAGGCAATACGTACATGGTAGAGGAATGTCTGACCTCCATAGCAAGAGAAATCAAAGAAGAGGGCATGCTACAAAACACCCTAAAAGAATGTATTACTAGCTAATTCTGAAGACGCTAATACAAAAATTATTAAATAAGCCATTAATTGTCCTTAAAAAAAAAAAAAAAAAAAAAAAATAGTCAAGTCTTCAAGATTATGGTAGAATTCAAGCTAACATTTATCCTTTGCAAACTTCCTAGAGTCTTTGCAACCAGGCACAACAGCACTCCGCATGGCACTGATTGAGGACCTTTTCCTGTTTTTATGGCACTGTGATACATGTTTTCATTAGCTCCAGGTTATACTAAGCTCTTTCAGTCTCCTATACTCATTGCCACTAAGAAGCTCTGACCAACACATAAGCATCACACCTAAGTGCAGCAAAGGCCAGTGCAAACACACGAATACCTATTTCATGAACTCAGCAGGCTCTCAGAAATCTATAATTTAGAGTCAATAAATCCTTACACAGATTAGAACACAGCTAACTCAGTCTCACACATCCTTCACAGGTAGGCGGCTGGAAAAATTTCTTTAGGACTAATACAGAAGCAGCTTCCCACATCCATTCCCTAATTCATCTTCTTTGATTACAACATTGTTCCCTTGAAAGGAAATGCATTTTATACTGGAAATTTTATCCAGTCACAGAAAGACAAACATATTTAAAGCACTATATATATATTAAATACTTTTCAACCTGGACCCCAATTTCCAAGGGCACAATTTGGAGCCTTCAGTCAATTACTCAAAGGCTTTTTCCTTACAATTTGTTATCAGCATAATATTTGGACACCAATATACCCATGTAACAGAGACAGAGATTTGAAAACGAGAGCCTGATGATATACAGGTGTGTGTATGATGCTAGGATAAAGTTCTGAATGTAGCAATGGAATCCTACAGGCAAGCAGTGGTCTGTAGTTTGCTTCTGACAGAATCATGTATCTCAGGGTTCTTATTTATAATCCTTAATTTCAGAAATTTAAAAAAAAAAAAAAAAAAAAAGGATAAAAAGTTCTCAGAGAAGAAAATTGGTAAAACACGTTTAGTCTAAGGTGAACCTAACTTTTTAAAAACATGCCTAAGGTATTTAGAATTAAAATGGGCACTCTAAAAATTAAGACTTTTTTGGCACTCCAATTTTATACAATAAAATACAGCAGATCCTGATGCAAGAGTGACAGTGAGTTTGTAATGGTCACACAGACTCAAATTAGGTAATGCTGATGGGTACTTCTATTATACAAGTTTGCTGCACGTAACACTGAACTCTTGTACACATTATTAAAATGGAGTAATTTGCTGTGGTACTTCAAACTACTGAACGCACACAAAAATTACAAGCGGCTTTTTTCTCCACCAGCACACTTAAAAAACATACAAATATGTTAACTGTATGCACATGTAAGATGCGTCCATAGAGACACAATGTACACTGATGCACATGGGAATAATATGTTTATTAGAAAGAAGCATATGTGCATTCCAGCTGTTATATATTACTTTAATACTAAAATATTATCCAGGCAACAATATTCTACATGTTTTTAATCTTAAAAAAAAGAAATACATTTTCCCAGTTACTCCAACAAAAACCCCTGCAATTTATAAAAGGTCCTTTGTTTATATACACTGACAGTGTACTTATTTTCTCATATTGCTTTATAATGACAATGAGATTTTTGCAGGGACACACAGGGCTTTGCATGTGCACCTAACATATAGTGAAAGAGCCTACTCTGGTATAGTTTCCTTAAACAGTAGTAAACCCGCTTATCAAAAACATGGATTTTGTACAGAGGTAGTACTTTCCGCTCTATTTACACCTCTTTCAACTTTGAGTAATCAACTGTGTATTCTAAAATACAGTTTGCTGTATGCAAAAGAGGACAGGTTCATAATTGGTGAAATGTTCCCAAACCAGTATGTTAGAGAAAAGCATTAAGGTGGCACAAATTAAACAAGTACACAAGTGAATAATTCTAGATAATGAACTGACAAAATGTATTGTATATGTAGAACTTCATAAACGTTTTCAACTTATTTAAGTCACTTTCCTTTGCATCAAAAAATATAATTCAACACATTTAATATTATTGGAAAAATTATGAAAGATCATCTGACAATGCTTTTCCTTACCTCCCACTCCCTAGTAGCAGCTTCATTAGTGCAATCACCAGTTTCAGGCTCTTCGTTCTTCTTTACCACTATAAATCCAGGCTCTCTAATAGACTCCCCAGTATCCTCTGCATATATTTCTGGACTCCACTGAATAAAAAAGGCATACAAGTGTTCTGTCCTGAAAAACAAAATCAAGTAATGATACAATATATTAAAATAAAATATATTAGCTGTTGACTTTATCAAGGATTGCACATGCATGTGAACAAAAACAAAAAACAACCAAACAAAACCTTTGTTGTGCTTTACGACCACTATCTGAGATTATAGAAACAAACATGCTTGAGAATCTGTTAATTGTGCTATTTGTTTACTTTTGGTATTTCACCAAATTTGGACAGTGAACATAGACCAGCTTTAATGTGTAACCTTTACTTTTCCATTCTCATACAGTAGCATAATACTGTCTGAGATCTCATTTTAGGAGGTTTTTAATATAGAACCAGCCACTGAAATATCCAAGCTTTAATAACACAAAAGGAATGCTTAAACAGATTAACAGGAAGTTTAAACCAAATATGAATAGAAAGGTTTGTACCTCTCTTGCCTCATTCTGCCCCAAAGGAAACCTATACTTCGAGCCTAAACTGCTTCGGAGTCTCTCTCATATTCTACTTAGCATTACTAGAGGACACAAAAAAAGAAAGCAGAAGTTGTGCATAAAACAAGACTCAAATATAGGCAGATCAGTCTGATAGTAGTAGTTTATAAGTGGTTAAATCCTAGTCTCCTTTTTGTAGGCCTTTCAGAAACACTGGGAGTTTCCAGTGTGGGAGGGCACGATCCCAGGAGACTGCACAAGAAGTTACTATCCCTCATGTGCTACAGAACCGTGTTCTATGGGAGTTCCTTATGCACTGACTGAGGGAGGTTTGGGGGAATAGTACCAGCGGCTTTGCAATACTGCAACTTCAATGACATTTCTTCACCACCATCAGGAACATAACACCCTTGAGGATCATAGCAGCCCTGAGGCTTTATGATGTTGTAGAATGGGGACCAGGATCCTCCCTCTTCCCCCTTCTTGGGGACCTCCCTTGTGGCTAGCTTACGTACTGAGAGTCAGCACAGGTTTGGCCCAAAGAGATAAAAAGTGAGCAACACAAGTTATTCTCCTTAAAATAAACCCTGCCTAAACTGATCACATTTCCTGCATACCAGCAAATTCTTATAAGAGTCTAACTGTCTTTCCTGTAACTCTGTTTCCAAAGATCAATAGCCGTTCAACAGTGCTCATCTTAAACCTTAAGTTCACATTTTATTCTAAATGAATGTTAGTACTTTTTAAAAGATGTTCAATGGACAACACTAGCGATTGAACTCTGATTTAGAACAAGGCAGAATAGATAAATGACAATGAAAACTGCCTCACACAACCCTACCTGAAGGATTGCCTATGAATGGGTGCAGTGCCAGTGTTTATATCTGTTCAAATAACTGGCATTTCAACTCTGCTAGCTAATAAATGCCAATTAATAATTGGCAACAATTGTAAGAAAGCAGTATTTAAAAACAGAAAAGTTATTGACTGTACCTGCAGGAAGCTTACTTAAGCCTCCAACGTTTAATATCCTTCCCCATTGTAAGGTGCTAGTGTCATATACACATCAAGCAGTACGTTAATATTAACCTGCTCTTTGAGCCCATCTCTCTAGCACAACAGGATGGAGATGAGTCCATCTGAATTTCTCTCTATGTTGATATATGCCATGACAGCCAACCTCCACTTTGCCTGCCAAGGATGCAGTCGTGTTAGCTAGTAGCAGAGTTTGGTTAATTTAAAGAGGTGCTAAATAGAAAGAACAGGGCATGCCAGCATTAGTATAAAGTACATAGAACTAAAACCCTTCTCTTCAAATTAGGTGCAGGAGTTCGTGCTAAACTTGTGTCCCCACACTATGGAGGTCCAGTAGTTGATCGCTCCAAGTAGCAGTGGATTCACAGGGTCCATCTACTCCTCCCCTTGCCCACCCAGAACACAGCTGTGTTTCCACATGCACAAGCTTTCAAATTTCTTACCTGACTGTGAGTAGAACCATGTTGTTCTTCTGCATCCGAGACTATCCAAGAAGAATGGCAAAATTTGCCCCTTGTGTTATTACAAGGAAGCTATAATTACTAATGCATAATTTTGACAATCATAGAAGATATGTTAAATGTTTTCCCTAGCATCAGTATAATTTAATAATGCAATCCCTCTTTACCTTTCATGTGGAACAGCAAACCAGTACTCGTGTTTCTTATCTCTTTGTGCATACTGCTGCATTGATGCACTTGCTTGTGACACAAATGTTTTTCTCATGGGTTTTCCAACTCTGAGACACAAGAACTTATAAGATCGATGTCTTCTCTTCTCTTTCATAAGAGCAGAACCTATCATTGATACAGGGGAAAAAAGCAGTTAGTTCTGCCAAGTTCTACTCCACAAGCTGAACCATACAATTAACCAACTATGTGTTAGGATGATTGATCCAATGCAGTCTGTATTCACTGCAATACTTTTCATTCATTACCAACATTTGCTACCATTCAGCACATTTAAATTCACACCTGCACACGGAACAATGAAATCTAAGAATAAGACACACAGATCTGACTACTTTTAACTCCCCCGCCCCCCATCCTCAATCCCATAGTACATACTGAAATGTCAGTTACGTTTGAAAATGCACTGTGATGGAAGTGAGTGGGGGACTGACTTAACTCCCGAGGGCCTCCAAACAGCTAGGTATGGTACTCCAATTTTTTCCTGATCCTGGTGCCAACTGTAAATTGCCAACCTCACTAGGCAGTTCTTCAGTAGCTCAGCCCTCTGGCCAAGTCACATAGTCAAAAACGAACCCTTCCAGAGTAGTAAGGAATTCAAACTATCTGCCCTCACCAGGGTCTTCAGCCCTGCCTCTGGGCTCTTTAAGTTCAGCCCTTTGCTTGGGCTTCTAAAGAAGCCTTGTCCCCTTCTCAGTGCTTAAGCCACTTTGCCAGAGGGGGAACCTGGGCCCATACACCACTGTGGGTTCCAGCTCAGGGACCTTATAAACAGCAGCCATGCACTGCTTCCTTTTATTAAGTACTATTGCTTCCCTGGGCCTTCTCCCACTTGGCCCCTTTGCCTTCGCCCATTACCTTATGGTTAAAGTTCTCAGATCATCTCTCCCAGGGCCAGTAAATGCAGCCAGTCAAACTCCTTTGGCCAGAGAGGAGCACCCTTCTTCACTTCTCTGGTCCGAGCCAGGGACTGCCTTACTACTTAGCAGGTGCGGCCTAAAGGAATTGCAGGGGCTGAGCTCTGATTGGCAGTTTCCACAAGACCTCTATAAGCAGACCTGGGGCACCCACCTTTGCTGATCCTTTCTGGGGCAGAGGGTAGTAGGACTGGGTGGCCACGAAGGGCCAGGAACACTCATCACACACATCAAAAAGACATTTACCTATAGTCTGAGATTGGAATCTTCTTCTTTCCACACACCCTCTTTTTAAAAATCCATTTTCCAAAATTACAAAATGTGACCAGATAGCAAAGTTATACAGACTATATAGTGGAAACAACACATTCACAGGAGAAAAGATAAATGTATATATCTAGACCTGTGTCAGTCTTGTGTACTGAATGTAACTGCACTAGTTACTTTCCATGTCAAGAAACCAATTTCTGCATTCATCAACACAAAATTAAGACTTATTTACATTTCTAAAATTAGCTTCATATTTATCAAATATTTTAGAGTTATAAAACACATAGGATGAAATGTACTTTGACATTGTAGCTATATATTTTGCTGTAGTATTTCTAATAAAATAATGGATTAGATTCCTAAACACTGGGTAAGTGATTGGGTATAAATTGCCAAATTGGCTAGAGGGATAGGGACGAAACCAAAATAAATTGCCTCTGAGACTGACTCTCTCTCTGAACTCCATGAAAATTCAGGTTGATTCACAAGGAAGCCTTTAAAAAGCAAACACAACACTCAAGTTTGACAAACAAAACAAAAACAAACAAGAATGAAAAACACAAGGGTCCTGCTCCTAATCTGTGGCCAATAACTCAGGAGGTGCAGGTGTACGCAGAGGTGGCAAGCCATTCAAGCACTAATCTATATTTCCATGTAAATTAAAGTCTGAAAGCTCTAAATTACTCTGGCTCACAAAAACCCTAAGGGGATGTTCAGACAGTAAGCATAACGGAGCCCAGACCATGCGTCATTTCCAGGGATCCTAAAAATCCATTTGCCACAGAAAAAACACGGAACTTGCGTTTTTACAGAGAATCTTGAGTTTTTACATTTTGTGAAAAAATAAAAACCATATATTAACTATTAATTGAATTTTACTGGAAGTACCAGTGTCATTTATTCAATAATGCACAATCTCACCTCGTGGTTGATTTTTTAATGCTCTTTAAATTTACAATGGAACCTAACTGGGACTGGGGCCAGATTGGATAATCAAAAATTGGGATAATCAGGAGAACTTGCAAAGAGCTTTCTATCCCTTGTTTTAAGATGGGAAAAGAGAAAAAGATTAAGGCCTTGTCTACACTAGCATTTATGCAGTCAGAATTTTTGTCGCTCACAGATATGAAAAAAAAACACCCCGTGACACACTGCACCCCCATGTACGCCCCTTTATGGTGTGATTGTGTATCATTCATGTTCACCCTTATAGTGTAATTGTGTATTGTTCAATGCAAAGTATGTCATGTAAGATGTTTTTGGAATACTCCTGGCATACTGAACATTATTGTTATAGTAATACGTTATGTCATACATATGGTTATGAGGCTTTGCTAAGTAGTGTTCCCAAATGTGTGTTTCATAGCTTGAAGCAAATTCAGGCAAAACCCTCCAAGAGCGGAGAGGCAGTTCGCGTCTCAATAAGGCATGCATAAAACAAACCAGCTTTTCCAGGAACAATGGATTAGTCTAAATATCGATAAGGGGATCCTCCATATCTGAGTCAGCGAGAAGCCGTATAAGGACATTGTTACCTAACCCCGAAACGGGGGTGGGGTTGAAGGAACATGTTAAGAAGGATAAACATTTTGCTGTTCTCTCTCTCTTCCAACTCCATCTACAAACATCACCAAGCAATTGAAATGCTGACCCAGGGGACAGCTTGGCTGGGAAGGAATCCAGCCAGCCTGTGGTGAGAATCATCTAAGACTGTAATGCTGCTGAAAGCGTTAAGTATGTTTAGAATGGATTTGGCTTTTATCTATCTTGATTAAATCCGACTTATTTTCCTCTGATTTATAATCACTTAAAATCTTTCTGTACTTAATAAATGTGTTTGTTTTATTTAAAGCAATGCATGTGGTTTAAGGTGTAACAACACTCCATTTGAAGTGACCAGGCTGGTGCCTATCATCAATTTCTTTGATAAATTGACAAACCAATGAGTTTGCACTGGGCAGCACTGAACATTGTAAAATGACTCTTCCTGTAGGGTTGCATCTGGGACTGGGATTGTTGGCAGAGGTCATGCCACTGCATAATCCCATTAGTGGCTGGTGAGAGGCACTCATTCCCTGAGTTAGGAGCAACTTGCTTGCTACAGGCTGTGCGTGGGCTGACCCAGGAGTGGGGGTTCACACAGAAGAGCAAAAGCAAGATAGGCTCCAAGAGTGAGGGATTGGGGTGACACAGCAATATACTAGTCCAGATTGCAAAGGGAAACATCACACCCCCTGGGCGACAAACTTTGCCAGCATAAGAGCTTGTGTAGCTGCGTTATGTTGAGCGGAGAGAGCTCTCCCACTGACATCATAAAACCACCTAAATGAGCAGCAGTAGCTACGTCAGCAGGAGAACAAGTGGAAGATATTGAGGATCATAGTCTATGCCTCAGTTTTCAAAATTTTCTACTTTTCTTTTACTCTGCAAAAGGACCACATCCCTTGAGCCTGAGAATGCTCCCCAGCCTTCCATATTTGGGCTGGTTTCACTATGCCAATCCTTCCTAGGAACTCTCCAGACCCACACAGGGAATTGAACACAAGTGATGGAACGTTCACCTTCCAAGATTTGGGGGAGTGGGGTAGAGAGGAGAGGAGGGGGACACATCAGGAAGTGGCAGGGGAAGGGACAGCAGGAAGTCCTGGAGAATCCTCACAGAAACATAGGGATGGAAGGGATCTTGAGAGGCTATTTATTCCAGCCCCCTTCACTGATGCAGGAACAAGTAAACCAAGATAAACCACTTGCTAGGGATAGTCTAACCTGTTTTTTAAAAATCTTCAATGATGGGGATTCTACAACCTCCTTTGAAAGCCTACTGCAATACTTAGCTATCCTTATAGATAGCAATTTTTAATTTAATTTTTAATATTTAACCTAAGTCTCCCTTGCTGCAGATTAAATCCATTACTTCTTTTCCTACCTTCAGTGAAGGTGTGAAAAAACTGATCATAGTCCTCCTTATAACAGCCCTTAACATGCCTGAAGACTTATCAGGTCCCCCCTCAATCTTCTTTTGCCAAGACTAAAGATGTCCATTTTTTTTTTTAAAACTTTTCATCGTAGGTCAGGATTTTTAAACCTTTTATCATTTTTGTTGCTTGCTTCTGGACTTTTTTCAATTTGTCCACATTTTTCCTAAAACGTGGCATCCAAAACTGGACACAATACTCCAGCTGAGGCCTCACCACTGCCAAGAGTGGGACAATCACCTCCCATGTCTTACGTACAATACTCCTGTTAAGACAACACAGAATATTAGCTGTTTAACAACTGCATCACATTTGTTGACTCATTCAATTTGAATTCAATTTCAACACTATTATCCCTAGATCCTTTTCCCCACTACTACATAGCCAGTTACCCCCATTTTGTAGTGTTGCATTTAATTTTTCCTTCCTAAGGAGTACTTTGCATTGGTCTTTACTGAATTTCATTGTTGATTTCAAACCAAATATGTTAAGGTCATTCTGAATTCTAAATCCTGTCCTCCAAAGTACTAGCAACCCTTTTCAGCTTTATGTCATCTGAAAGCACACTCTGCACTCCATTATCCAAGTCATTAAGGAAAATATGGAACGGTATCAGATCCAAGACGGATCCTCCCAGACATAGCCCCCCAGGTTGACAGCAAACCATTGATAAATATTCTGACTACAGTCTTGCAACAAATTTTGCATCCTTACAGTATTTCTTTTAGATGACATTTCCCTAATCATGTAGGACTGTCAAAAGCCTTATTAAAAATAAAGACGTATCACATCTACTGCTTCCCCCCCGCTTTCCCCCATTCATTAGGCCAGTAACACTATCAAAAAACAGAATTAGGTTTGTTTTGCATGATTTGTCCTTGACAAATCCATGTTGGCTATTCCTTATAAACTTATTATCCTCTAGATGATTGCAAACTGATTATTAAATGGTTTCAGTATCTTTCCAGGTATCGAAGTTAGGCTGACTGATCTGTAATTCTCAGATCCCTTTTCTGTGCACCTGATGAAGGAAGACTATCTTCATGTGCCAGGTCAAGTCGACTGATGTAAGGTAATCCCCCAGCAAAACCAACTTCAAGATCTCTACTTTGAATCTGTAATCCCCAGATCTCTCGGGTACTAGAACAAGATTGAATACAGGTGGGAGAACATCTCCATATCAAGACTCTATTGTGCCAATTCGCGAAATATTATTTATAGCCTTCTACATATTCCTTCTCTTTTGGGGATTTGAGGACAGCGGAGAAAGGAGAAAACAATGATTCAGGCTATGTCTACACTGTTGGTGGCAATTGATTTTTCCAGTTTGATTGAGCGGCAGTGAAGACATGCTCAATTGATCTGGAAGTCGATCTAATAAAACCACCTCCAAAAAAAGTGTAGCACTGTGTCGACAGATACCCATTTCCCGTTGGCATAGCATATTGGAGACGGCGCGCAAAATGGATGTTACAAAGTAGACGGGAGTTACGCAAACTACTCTACGTAGCTCGCGTAACTTCTGTCTACTGCTGCCAAATTTGCTGGTCAGTGTAGACCAGGCCTCAGAAACTGAAAAACTCTGACGTACCCTTGTTGAATCACACCCAGGACCTATCTGTGGGAGGATTAGAGAGGCACCGGTCCTTTAATTTTAATAGTCTCCTCCACAGGTATTGCGTATCGGATTTCTCCTGACTGCAGATAGGGATAGTTTCTAGTGCTGTAATCTGCCTTGCAGAAGAGAGTTATCTCCCCTTTCTCGGCTTAGCCTTTTTCCATTTGCTTTTGCTCTAGTCTCCCCTTCCACACAGGAGCAGCCACAAAAAGGACACTTAGGACCATAACAACACCTGCTATTCTTTTCCACCGATTTGGAATCAAAGGTTCTGGAAGCACTTTTTAAATTTGCTTCTTTATTTATCTGAGCACTCTGCCACTATTTTGTTTAAAGGCTGCCAGAATAACCACCAATCGCCTAAATATTTCCAGGTGCTAATGTGAGCTAAGCAATATTACAGAAAAGCCACATAGCACAGCCATATTGTCTCACTGAATCCTAGGGTAAGGAAGGCAAGCTTCCATAAGAGATGACTTTCACCTTATTAAAGCAAGCAAAATAACTGGTGGGACAAGAAGCCCTTTACCACTTGCTTGTTCCTCCACATCTGGGCTGCTCTTCCTCTCAGCCCTCCCGTGGTGGCTGTATTGGGCGTGGTTAACCCACATTGAACAGTGTCACATTAGCCTGGCAGTTGTGGCATTACTGACTGCAGCATTTAGTTAGCCAAAGCATTTGCAAGCTCTTTTGTGTCAACTTCTTTATTCCTCTAATTCAGTGGTTCCCAAACTGTGGGGTGCGCTACTCTGGATCTTACTTTGTGCAGTGCAGTGCAGCATGAGTCAGCCCCCATAGGGGGATGTGGAGGGAATGTCATCCCACCCTGCTCTGTCCCTGGTCCCAGCTTGGCTCCTGGCGCCAGGCCAGCTCCGCTCTCTGCTCTGTCCACAAGCCAGCTCTGTCCTCATTCCCTCTACAACCCTATCCCCCAGTTCTTTCCCCAGTTCCACCTTCAGCCCAAGCTCCTCTGTTGAGCCAACTGTGCAGTAATGGCAGGGGGGGGGGGGGAAGAAGAGGAAGAAGGCTCAGATAGATTCCATTGCTGGGGGGAGGGAGGGGACGGGCAACTGGAAAAGTTTGGGCACCACTGCTCTAACTGCCCATGAGGCATTCTGCCAGACAGGCCTTCCCAGCCTATTACGCTGAAGCTGCTGCAGCCAGCAACCTGTCTTAGAAGCAATATCCTGCTCCAAAGCCCTTACTCCTGAGGTTAACCAGCCCAGCAATGCTTATACTCCTTTATGCATGAATACTTTGGGAGCAGAGCCTTCAGCTCTCGTACTCTTTGGTGATGAGTCAGAGGAACTGCTATCCACAGAAGAACAAGCCAGTTTTCTCTTAATTTTCTTGGGCAATTTCTCGAACCCATTTTCTTAAAATTTATTCCTTGGGGAGACGGGGATTGGGAACTTCAGTCAGAGGGGGAGTCCTATGAACTTCTTCTGCCAGCAAACAACTCTTGATCTCTGCGCTTTCCGGAATGGATAGAAAAGGGGACACTGTAAGGGGACACTCAACGGCTCCCTGGGGCTCACAAGATGGCAGCCTCTGAGGTGAAGGCACTTTTCATGACAAACTCAGGAGCTCTCTAGCCCAAGTGGGAATTTCTTCCTTAAATGGAATTTCCTTCTTTCTCCCCTTTGTGCAAAATTCCTGACTTCCCTGGGGCTAAGGGAAGGAGACCAAATTGCCCAACAAGGCAAGGAGGAGGAGGCATCCTAGGGTGCATGTGCATTAGCCCTTGCTATGTCTGTGGTTGTTTTGGTTGGTCCTACTTATGGTTTCCCCACACAGGGTCACTCCCTTTTTGATGTAACTGCCACTCATTGCTCTCCATTTTTCTTCCATCCTTCAAAAAACATTTGTGGACTGGCTGTCAGACTCCCCACTGTGGTAACTCTAGGCAGGGGGCAAACAGCCTCTTCAGCTTGTTGTCCCCACCTCTTTTTTTTTTTTTTTTTTTTTAAATTCTCTCACAGTAGTTGCTGGATTCTATTGTCTCCCAGTAGCTACAGGAGAAACAAAAAAACTGAGCGGCATGTCTGAAGGTGGTAGCTAGTTCCTACAGGCAACAATCCACACTGAGGATATGTGGACCTAGCCCTGAGAGAGAAATTTATATTCCATGTATCTTATCTGATTTTAACACCAGCTCTGTGGTTACAAACAAAGCCTAATAGCTAAAACAAAACAAAAAAAAAAAACACACAGATGAAAATATAAAGTTAACCATATAATCAAAATAATACTGGACACAAAAAATAAATTTAAAAATCCTTCTGTGGTTTCTCCATTTCCCATGAATTAAAAGTCATATTCTAAATGCTTCCTAGATCACATACACACAAGGTTGAATAACAGAAACTGACAATTAAGTGTCCTAATGGCATGAAGGTTAACATAAGAACATAACAGCCATACTGGGTCAGACCAGTGGTCCATCTATACGTCAGGAAGCAATGAATAGAAGAGAGCAATTTTGAGTGACCCGTTCCCTGTCATACAGTTCCAGCTTCTGGGAGTTGGAGGTTTAGGGCATATGATGTGTCCTTGATCATCTTGAATAATAATCACTGACAGACCTAGCCTGAACCCAGTTACATTATTGGCCTTCATAACATCTCATAGCAACAAGTTCCACAGTTTGACTGTGCCTTATGTGACAAAGTACTTCCTTATGTTTGTTTTAAACCTGCTGCCTATTACTTACATCAGGTAAGCCTAGTTCTTGTGTTATGTGAAAGGGTAAACAACACTTCCCTAGTCACATTCTCCATATCAATCATAATCCCCCTTTAATCACCTCTTTTCTAAATTGACCAGTCCCAGCTTCTTTTAATCTCTCCTATTCCATACCCCTAATCATTTTTGTTGCCCTTCTCTGTACCTTTTCCAATTCTAATGCATCTTTTTTGAGACAAGGAGACCAACACTGTACACAATATTCAAGGGATGGGAGTACTATGGATTTAAATAAAAAAAATATATTTTCTCTCATTATTTATCCCCTTCCTAATGATTCCCAACATTATTAGTTTTTTTGACTGCCACCGCACATGAAGCACATGTTTTCAGGGGACTATCCACGATGACTCCCAGATTTCTAATTTAGATCCCATCATTTTCTATGTGTAATTGGGATTATGTTTTCCAATGTTCATTACTTTGTACTTATCAACACTGAATTTCATTTGCCATTTTGTTGCCCGGTCACCCAGTTTTGTGAGATCCCTTTGTAACTCCTCCAGCTGACTTTGGACTTAACTAGCTTGAGTAATTTAGTATTGTCTTCAAATTTTGCCACCTCACTGTTCACCCCCTTTTTTCCAAATCATTTATGAATATATATAACAATCACAACACTGTAACAAAGTTTTGCCAATCTATATCTATATCCATTTGCAAGCATTTTTATGCAAACTGAACTGTACATTCACAATGTCATTAAATATGAGATGACCTTTCGAAAAGGTTCTAATGGTGACTCATGCAATAATGGGACTATTGGTAAGAACATTAAGCTGTGCGGATGGGAGCCATGGGCATACTTTTCCCTGTGATCTTACTAAAGATACAATCCAAATTGCCAAGCGCAGTGAAAGGACATATTTTGTAATATAAACACTTCCTGTATCATTTAGGGTATAAAGCCAAACTTATTACCACAGAATGGTGCAACAATTAAATGGGTTGGCCTTTCAAAATGATCTAGTAACTGCAAACCGCTAACCACACCAGATGTTGAAATAAAATTAATTACAACCAATCCAAGAATATATTGTAATTAAACATATTACTACTTTTAAAGATATATAGGAACTGAATTGAACATGAACATTCTTTCAGAGTTATGTTTCATACAGCTACTACCTCGGGTTTTTGGTTTTGTTTTTTTTGTTTTTTTTAAAACCAGACAGTGCATGGTTTAAAGTATTGGTTCATCTCCATTAGTGACAATGAAAGGCATCATGAAATGACCAGACAATTAAAAAAACCCCCACAAAATAAAATGATTGGCATTATTTCAAAGTACAAATATTCAGATTTTACATTCTTGACAAACTGCACGTTTTGATCTGAGTTACTGCAACAACCTTTGACTGTAACTTGTAACTAAAACCTCACCAAACTGACTTTTTTGAAGAATGAAGGTCTGCAGAAAACTAAAAATTAATTTATTTTCCATATTTGAACTTCAGTTCTGTATTTGGCTCCTGTGCTGGGAAAGGTTTTTGTATGTTTTACCTTATTCTATTTCAGTATCAAGCAGAAAGGACTGAAAATATGAGTAAGTGAAATGCAGAAAAATGTATGTTGATGTTAAGATTGAGATTCAAGTCCCAAAAAAGGTTATGAAATTCTACAAGTCAAGAGTTCTCATTTAACTCAACCACACTGCATATGTTCAGTACCAAAAGTGAAATTAATCCAAAGCAGAGAGCCCTCCTGGGAGCAGGATTTAATCAGTTAACTGACATATTAAAGATCACAATTTCTCTTGAGTTCTACATGGACCAATCAGCCATGGTCCTCATATCAGCTGATTTGATTCTTCATTAAGTTTAAACACACTTGTGAAGACAGGCTCCGAGACCATGAAAAATACAAATGCAAACCTCCCACTCCCTACATGCCATTTCTCCAACAGAACCCTTTCACTTGGTAAAGAGCCCAGAAAATTTCCTCTTAAGTAGTATGAATTATATTGGTCATTAAGCCAGGAATAAATTTCAGTATGCATATACAAGTACATCAGGTTTCCTAAGAATTATTTACAATAGTTAGTAAATGCATTGAAAACTTAGTACTTTAAAAGAAGCAGCTTTTTTGTTATGGTGATTGGCAGGGGAATGGGAAGGAGATGGGGATGGTTGAAAAATATTTGCATATTTATGTTTTTCCACATCCTTAAACTTTGACTCATTTACCTTCCACTTGTCCATCTGCTGTGGCCACCATTTCGTGCTTAATTTCTTTTTGTGAATCCTGCTGCATGTTTTCTCTTTGCTGCTTGGTTTGTTGCATAGTGTGAATCTTCCAGAGTTTACGAAGCTCTTCTACTTCCGAGTCTGAATCTTGAGTTAGTTCTTTCACTAGTTTTCCCTTGTTAATCATCTCTTTTTTTTGCAAGTCTGTAATGTCTTCACAATGTAGACATTCCTCCCTTATCTCACTCTCTTTTTGTGGTATATTCTCTAGTGTTGAATCATGATCTGTGATGCCACATTCTTTACTGGATTGCATTTCTTGCAAAGATGGCTGAAGGACATCTGTAACTTTTTCCCCTACAGTATCCTCTCCCTCCTTTATTGTCATTTCAGCAGCTTCTGAACCCATAACATGGGTTACAAACCCACTGTCATTTACAGACAGTTCAACACTGGATTTTAAGTCACTGGGAACATAAGTTGAGTCTGGAATTATTGTTAAACATTCTGCGCTAGTTTGGTTTATCGTTTGGACAGATTCTGATGAGGCACCAGAAGATTTATCTTGTCGAAGCTCATCTGAAGAAACAAGTTCCTCACGTATTGGAGAGAGTTCTGATTCTGTGAACACATCCTCCGAAAGAGATTCCTCTGTGCTCCTAGGGGCAGTGCTGGCACTGTCATTCCCTGTATCCCGAACCCTGGAGTCCATTTCATCTGTATTGCTTCTTGTAATTTTCTTGAAATGGCAGAGGTCCCTTACAGATAATGGCTCTACATCTCTGTTAAGCAAAGGAGAGTCAGAATTATCACCAGAAAGTGCCTTTTATTTAACTTTTTTCCCTAAAACAAATGAGAGATGTTAATGTTCAAAGGGATCTTTAGACAGTCTTTTTGAGATTCTACGCCTGTAGTTTACAATTATTGTGATGGTCACTTTCAATAAAGTGTATTTGATTATTTTGTAATGCCAGGTCTACAACAGAATCTTTTGCAAGTTTAGTAATGTTGGGGTTTTTTGGGCAACATTTATATACAAGCAAAGGCTTTAGTGTAGACTCCTATACTGGCATAATGTGCTTTTGCCACACAGGGACCTGTATACCAGGAGGATTTGCTAGTATAGCTGGTTTAGATCTGGCCTAATACAAAAGGTACATTACAATAAACAAAGCAGCCTCTTATTCATTGGGTAAGACACCAACATTATGTATTACCAATCTGAAGGTCGAAGTTTAAAGAACCAACTAGCACAAGTGGTGCTAGGATATGGAGTACCAGGAGAAGATGTGGACAACAAGTATTTACTTGTATTTTTTTAAGTTGACTATTCATTTTTTAAAGTCTGCAGTCAAGTAATACAAAGTTCTAGAAAGGGTATGTTGTCTAGTGCCTTCTAGGAAGTTTGTGCCGTAACCACCCATCCTCCGGGAAAAGAAGTAAAAGCCCACCTTCTATTCAAAAGACCTCTTTAGTACATTTTATCCCACATTACATATATCAAATTAATTTAATTCGCACTGAGATTTAGATTTCATTATCAGTGCATGCACCTCTTCTTTAAGCATCTATTGTGTAATTGCTAAAATGGGAGGTTGGAATTATGTTTCAGCCTACATTTCAGACTAAGTAAGTTTAGGTAGTAAACTATGAATTCAAGTCTGTTTGGACAGTAATGTCTTAAACTGGCAATTTCCTCAATTTCTGAAATGCATTTAAGTAATCTTAATGCTCAATCAACTAAATCTGTATGGAATACAAATATTGCTACATACTTTTATTTCAACTGTCAGCATATAATTGAATTTAACTGAATCAAACGATGCCACAAGCCTACACAGACTGACATGAGCCCTTAAGCTTTTGTGAATTCTAATTTCCTTACAAAAAATAAAATTTATGTAAGGTCTCAGATTTTTACTGTTGAAACATACAAAATTGAATGAGTTTTTGAAATGAAGAGGAAATGAAGGGGAAAAGCAATTCTAAAGTAGATACTCAGGAGAGAATCTGAAGCAGAAATAAGTTAGAAATAGGAAAGCCAATCAGAAGCTATATTTAACCAAATTAAATAGTTTGAAAGTACATAGATCTCACTGAATTTCTAATCTAAATTTTGCTACTGCTACCACAGTTCTGGATTAAGACTTTTTGAATTTGGGTCTCATGCTGCTGTGACTTTACAAACATGACTCACTTTTTCAGGAGCCATAGCATATAGTGTTTGGACTGTCACTGTAGTAATGGGGCTGCCAGAGGTTTGGATTCTGTTTAGACATTTATAACTAAGAGAGCAACCTGGCACACGGGGAGTTTAAAAAAGGCAGATGTGAATTTTTTACATATTCATTTTTTAATTCCACTAATTGTAAGATGACAAAGCATATATAATATAGAACATGAATAGTGTTTTCTACAGGAATTGTGGATCTGAATGTAAATGCCTCTGAAGCCATCTTACTTTGTAAATGTGTAAAATTCAGAGCTCAGTCACTAGGAAAAACTAATGTAATAGTTTAAGGGGGAAAAAAAAAAAATCTGCTTTCCAGCTGCAGTAAGTACATTTGAGAACCAGTAACAAAAGAAATGAGATTCCAGAGTCAACATCTGATAAGTCTTTTCAAGTCTATACAGACGTTTCTTTTAAGATAGTTTTGCTATGTGTAAATAACTATATCAGGGTGGCTAAACTATGGCTCATGATCTGCATGTGGCTCTTTTACAGTTAAAGTGTGGCTCTATGCCCCCCCACTCTCTGCCTAACAGACTGGGATGGGGAGCTCAGAGCTTCTGCCCTGTGGCAGGGGCTAGAGGATTTTTCCCAGCAGGGAGGGAGATCTCACGGGGGGGGGGGGGGGGAGAAGATCAGTTAGTTTGGCCACCCCAACGTATATCATTATTATACTTGCTTAATGAACATACTGGAAATAGTCCTACTAGTTTTATTGGGAGTTCTGTTAGTTTACAATGCCATTCAATGACACTGCATTCAGGCTGAATGGCTAGCGAGGCCAATAGGATTCTTTCAACTTCTTAAATTGAATAGGAGAATGACTGGACCATCCCTCAGTTCTTTATACCTTTCTGAGCTGTCTGAGTCAAGGAGTGTGTCCAGTTGTAGGTCTAAAACACCAGGCACACCTATAGCACCATGTACACTATAAACAAATAAATTTAGATTTTGAAATATTGTAAAAATATGAGCCTGAATAAACATTAAAATGACTTAGGTGTCAAGCATAGGAAGAACAATGAAATGCAACTCCAAATAATATTCTGGGGAAAAAAGTCATTCCAGAGAATCCTGGAAGATAGCAATGCTGAGGAAAACAACCAGGGAACATACATCAAAGATTCACATGTAGTCAGAAGGCCCATGTGATTCTGGGCAGCAAACAAAGCAGCATCAAGATGACAGTCCCCATCTAACTTGGCTCTGGAGAGACCATACCTGAAACACTGCATTCAGTTCTAAGCAATTCATTACTAGGCAACAAACCTCTCACCTACTTTCAAAGAAAAAATAAAATGATTCAGGGACTAGAGATATTAACTCACTAGGAAAAAAGTGAGTTAAATACATATAGCTTTCTCAAACTGGGGTTGGGAGATGGACAATCAGTACAAATAAAGTGTAAACACTAAAGAGGAAAAGAAATATTAATGAAATAAGGGGCTCTGAAGTAGGAGTAATAGGATGAAACTGAAGTCAGACCTTCAGAAATATCAGGAAGGACTTCCTAACAAAGATCTACTGGGAGATTTCACAACTCCTTCTTCCGCCACCCCATTATACAGCACAATTAAAATAAAATTGCTATAAAGAGGCAGATATCTTAACTGACAATTTTCATGTAACATTTGGGCCATTTTTATTGCTTCTTCATACCACATCTATGTTCTTAAAAGCCCTATAATTCAGTTTGTCCAGAGGACACTGTTTCTGGTTGGCTTCCAAAGTCTTTCAGAACCATAGAGAAGCCACCAAAGCTAGACAAATCCATCTCAATACACCAGCAACGTGTAGGCTGACTATCCCCATTTTACCATGCTGCAGAATGTCTCCTTGCAGAATAAGAAGGGTATTTTCTGGGTGCTGGAGATTAATTTCTCAACTTGCAGAGCAAAGAGGGAGGGTCTGGGGGTGGAGGTAGAGAATAAAGGGAACTTAATTGTGAGTTTCGTGGAAGGCACTTATGCCACTCCCCTTCTGCCCAACATCCAAGTGCCTTACAATTAGTGCTGGTTTGGAATGTTTTGGCAAATTATTTTCTCATAAAAAATGTTGATTCGTGGATACCAAGACTGTTCACTGATGAAGGATGAATTTGAATTTAGATTCCATAAAATTGAAACTCCATGAATTTCTTGACTTGAAACATTTTGAAATGGAAGTGGCCCATTTTGATATTTTCTAAACAAATAATTCTGGTTTAAAGCTACTTTGCTTCAAAATTTAAGACAATTATAGGAGAAAATTTAAAAAAATTAAAAATGGTCAAAACTGAAATAGAGTAACATATTTTCAGTGACCTGAACTGAATTTTCTGGTTTGTCAATTTGTGAAAATTTTCAATTTTTCATCCCAATAAAAGGGACATTAAAAAAAATTAAATCCCAACTATTTTCCCAGGACAGAAAAAGAATTTCCTGCCCAGCTCTACTCACAAATATTAATCAATTTTGAGTCATTTAGCACACACAGACCAAAACATTCAAATGCAAGTGCCTAAATTTAGGCACCCACATCTGTATGTTCATACCTGATTTTTAGGAGTTACTTATTTAGGCACCATAACAATGAAAGCAAGGTGCTTAGTTTTATAATACCCAGTTTTGGAATTTTTTGCTTTAATTTTTGAGATAGTTGAGTTGCAGACTTGCTGGTTTATTCCATCAGAGTGAGCCATAAATTCAAATCCCTATTTTCATTTTTTGTTTATAGAACTTGTGACAGAAAAATCAAAGTCTGAAGATCAGATCTCAGGATCTTTGGCATATTGTTTTCCAGCAGATTTTTAAAGAAATGGACTTCAAAGTTAATATACCTTGGAACGAACGAACAAAGGACACATGCACGCGCACGCACACACGCACACACACAAAATGTAGGATAAGGTGAGACACCATAGCTGGTCAACGCACAGGAAAGTTTACTAAATCTAACTTCAGTTTTTCATCTGAAAATTCAGGTGGTTTGAAAAATACATATGAAAAGTTGTTACGGGTGGCCTCTTGATCCACATAATTTGGTTATCTTCCTGAGGCATTTTTCAAACACACAGTATTGATTTACCTTTGACTTACAACAACAGAATTTTTGTTAATACTTTATTAAGAAACTTTTGAAAGAGTTGCACATAACTCTTCATGTAAACAGCTTGAAAAGATATCCTGTAAAGTGTTTGTGCCCTTTAGTTTATTTCTAAGAGTTGCCTAATTTTTACAAAGTTTCTGCCTGTTTTTATGTTAAGATGGTCACGTCTCATTATGTTTTTTGATCAAAATATGGACAACTGGAGAACTAGCGGGATAACATCAAGTGACAAAAATAAATCTGAACAAATTGAGAGGAAGGGATTTGGGGACAGACTACTTAAAGCTTTAAAAACAAAAACAACCCCCCTCCCCCATACTTATTACATAATGAACATTTGGGGAAAAGGCTCTTTGCTTAAGCTTCAGACTCCTTTTAACTGCTGCTAAGATGAGAAAGATCCCACTCAATTTTTCCAGTGCTCCAGCACTTACATGGGCAATTAATCCTTTATTTTGCAGTTCACTGTATTCCTGATGCTACTAAAAAAGGCAGAAAAAAATTCAGGCTTGTTTATACTTCATAAAAAAGAGGCACATTTTCTTCTTTGGAAGTCAACCAGGAAGGATATACTAAAATTTCTACTTAAAATTACCCAAAGATTTTGGGCTAAAAACTATTGTGTTTTGCAGTGGTCACCATCAAAAAGTTAGTTTGTTTACAGTTACAATAGGAAAGCAATTGTAAGTATGGGCCAAAATTATGGTAACTGTTGCTAACTTTCTAAATAGTTGATGATGCACAGGAGGAGATGAGGAAGCTAAAACTAATTTGATGTATGTAGATATATCAATATTCCAAGAAAATTAAAATAATAAAAGCAGTTTTCCAGGTCTCTACAAGTCAATCTTGGATATTCTTTTGAAAAAGTAGTTTACTCTCTTTTACTATATAGTTACTAATGCAGATGCTATACAAGTTTTTGCAAAGTTTTACAAATACTAGTCTATCTTACATGGGTAATGAATCCTTTATTTTGCTGTCCACAATTTCTTTATACAGAGCAGCTGACATCACTTCTTCCATTGGACACATGATGCCATACTCTTCGCAGCCATTCTCTTGGATCAAAGGATCAGTTTTATGTGGATCAAACATTATATTATTTGGCGTCACTAGCAGCACACCATTGACCGTACCCTAAAATGAGAGGGAAAAAAGTGATAAAAGTTTCCTTCAAGTTTTAGTTTATCCTCGTTCTTTAAGAAAACTGTTTTCAACAACTTTTAAATGAGAAATAGCATCTTCTCTGGGGCTTTTCCATACTAAAGCAACCTCTGCTAGCCAACTATAGTGCCACAACAAACAACTTCTGCTCTGCAAACAAAGTAGTCCCTATATTTGGAGACAATACCTTCTCTCTTCAAGCAGATTTGGACCAATGCTGCCCACTTTTCAAGAAGAAAATCTCAACTTTTTCCTACCTGACTGCTCTACAGACTAACTGGGCTGTTGAGTGTGTTCAAGAGTTCCAGCAAGCATGCTGAGCAAAGACTGAGCAATGCATCTATAAATGGCAATCATAAGGACCTGAACAAGCTTCAGAAGAAAAAAGTCATGGTTTTAAAGGTTTGCTGCTTGAACCTTCTTAGAGTTGTCCAGTTCAGAGGTAAGCCATAGAAAGTATTTCATGCTAGCCATGCGCCTCTGCTTCCTCTCATACTGAGTGGCAGAAGTATGGGTACTTCTATACTGAAAAAGAAGACCTGCAGCAGTGAATGTCAGAGCTCAGGTCAACTGAAGATAGCAGTGCAAACGTTTGAGCTCAGGCCTGGGCAAGGAAGGGTTTTTTAGCACCATAGTGAGAGCCCAAGTCAGTTGACCCAGGCTTTGAGACTTGCTGCCATAGGCCTTCTTTTGCAGTATTGGTAACCTCTCTGGTTCACCTAATTGATGGACCCATCAATCAGGTAACAATAAAGAGATCATTCATGTAATAAATATTTTAAGTTGTATTTTGTAAAAAGATAGATTTTATAAAGTAACATATTACAAAATAAAGTTTACGTAAAATACTACACCAATCACCACTTTGGCTCAATGCATGCAAGAGATGCTTTAGCTAGCTTTTAAATTCTTAGAAAAGAATAGAAACAGACACCTAAGAGTAATGTTGGTCACTAATGCAACAGATTACATATAGATATTTTAGGTTAATTCTGATGTTTTTGTTTTGAAATCACAAATTCATACAGGACCTCAATCCTTCACCACTGAAATTCAGTCATCTCCTAGGTACGATACTGCCAACTATTTAACAAACTAAACCTCTTTTCTGAAAGTTTCTAACAAAATAACTAAGATTACTATAACTGAAAGATTAGAGAATATTTTTGAATTTTGCTTTGTGTATTTCCTGGCACTTTATGTATAGTTAAGTTTTACTGTTTCTCCTTCAGCCATTCATCATCTTCTGTTCATCTGTGTGAGTTTCCCACTAACCCACACAACATGGGAAAAAATACATATTTTTAAAACACAAAAGTGACTTGTAAATACAACAACATTTGTAGGGGAAATAGAAGAGGTGGCATGGTACCTTTAAAACTACTTCTATTTTTTTTTTTAAGTGATTAGACTTCAAGTTGATAAGTCTTTTTAATAATTAATAGTTCACAGGCACACTATCACAAAAGGTGTTCAATTCCTGAATATGTAAAGTGGACTATTTAGATGGGCAAAAGTGGCATTACAACATTATGAAGTTAAATTTGCTCCATTTACAAGACCGTCCCCCTCCCCCCCCAAACTACAGGTTCCATAAACTCACCTATAAAACAAAGAGTAGTGATATTTTCAATTCCTGTATAAGCAGCAAAAATATTGTGCAACTGGAATCCTAGTAACAATTCCACTGATGTCAGACAGCAGAGACTTTACTTAGCACCACAGAGCCCATATAGTTTTGGGAGCAAAGAATTTTTTGCTAGTAAAGAAAAGCAATAGTACCAAGAATGCACAGAAAGCAAGTCTGTTGAATAAATGTTATGGCATTTACACTCACTTCTTTTAAACCATGGAAGGTAATCACTAGCAGTGGTCATGACCTGTTAATTTTTTTCAGAAAGGCAGTAACTCTAGCAGTTAAACACCCTACAATTTACATCAATGGTATTGCTGCAGGATACTCCTAAGGATTTTATTTATATAAGTGTGGCCAGATCAGAGAAAGCAATGATCACCTCTTGGGAAACTCTGAATCCAAATTCTGGATTCAGAGAGAAGGCCAAACCAGGATTATGAGGTTTTAAGTAGTAATCATAGTTTTAACATTTCGATCAGATGTAGACTACAGACCATTCGGAAGTCTGTCTCTAGAACAGAAAGCCCAGTAATTACTTGGATGGCAGCTAAAAATATACCTCGGATTTCTATACTGTTTACATTGCTGTTAGTACCTAAGTCTATGTAAAAGCAATCACACGTCTTCCCTCTAAATTTACCACCACAGTAGTAAAAAAGAAAGTTCTCACTAGAATGGAACATCAGAATCAGAGCATTCAGATGGACTAAACTTCTTAAAAATGATCTCAAAGTATGCAACGATACTTAAGTAATATTCTTAAAGTCCCAGCCTTAAGGGAAGTGGAGACATCTAGATACGGTTCCTCACTGCTTGAGATGAACTTTTAAGCCTGGTCAACAGTGAACAGAGGATTATTTTAAAAACTAAGCTGGCAAAGATTCAGAAGTGAATGAGGTATTTAAGGGGAAGAAGTAACCCAAAATTCAAGCCCAACAAATCTACTTTAGGGCTTTCAACATAATCCAAGCTCTCCATCAACCATGCCTTATTTCTTCATTTTCAGGACAATCAAAACTGGAAACAGTGAAGCTGCATGTCTTCATGAGAAAATGGCCGTGTGCCACTGATGTTCACTCTTAAAAAAATAATCAAAACTGATTTGTTGTATCATAGTCCCTGCTGGAACATCCACATCGCCAGGATTGGGTCTTTGCCTCAGCATGGGCTGATTACTAGTTCCTCCTTAATGGTTGAAGGACAGTGCTGAAGATCCAAAATGCCCATACTAAAAGCAAAGCATTTTTCATTAGGGAACAGCTGTCATCTTGACTGTTATTTCCTACGCTGACAAACTGCCTACCTTTATTTAAAGTGGAGAGACATATACATGCTCTCAGTTACAGTTTCTCAGATACTTCAAGAGAGCATGAAAGTTTACCAGGCCAGGTAGAACTCCGTCACACCACATATTGCCACTCTTTAACATGATGGTGAAAAACAAAAATACAAGTGTCATTTTACTCACCAATAAAGAAAACAGATTGAAATCATACCAGGTGAAGGAATTTTGCAAGCCATTTTTATGTTGGTTAAGGGACTCCTAGAGAATAAAACAGTATCCAAGAGAGTATGTGTGAAGAATCACCTGTATGGTTACTCCTGCTATAGTTCACCTCGCCACATACTGACAGGCATGTTTTTCACATTTACTAGGTATTCCTAAAACAGTCTGTCTCAATTTACTCCAAAGAGAAGTAAATTTATTTCAAGGACAAATTCTAACATTTTTGAAGAAATTGGACGTTGATGGATGTTGTGCTTTTATTAGCTAATCACTGAGGCACAAAGAATTACAAATGCACTCCTACTGGTGTGCCTACAGCCAAAAAGAAAACCTTTGAATATCCTTGTGGAAAGGACAAACTCAAAGAAAGGACATTTTCTTGTACTTGGAGGTTTCCCAAAACAAATCAGAAAGATATGTTTGGTGATTAAAGGCAACATTTATTTTTAGGTAGTTGTCCTTTAAATTCACAGAAGACAATTTTTTTCAATTTTACAACTGCAATACAAGCAGCTTGTGAATATTTAGTTTAAAAAAAAAAAAAAAAAAAAAAAAAAAGGTTTCTGTCCCTACACCCCAATAGTATGAGCCAGTCATTTAAGATCTAACTCCAGCCAAGTACCCTATATTACAAGCTATTTGGAAACAGTATTTGGGAATAAAATCCTTGGAAGTCTTTAGATACGCATTATAGGCTTCCATAGTGTTCTTAGAGTCATGCTTAAGCACAATATGAACAGCTGAAAAATCTGCCCAAACTCCTTGGGGAAAAAAAACAAACAGACAGATTTTGTGTAATGATTTCAGAACTCTTCATCAAGAGCTGGCCTAGCTTTTTTGTTTTGTTTTAAAATAAGCCTTGGCCAATTGTTTGTTGTGATTCAGCTATGCACCTGTGATAATGTCAGGGTTTATTTCATTCCCTCATTGAAGGAAAAACTAACCTGCAGTAATTTCTTTATCTTCACTATTGAGAGTTTCAGTAGCTGAAAAGGAACCAGTTGGCCTTCCAATGCATCGCTAAGCATACGTTCCCATTTGTAACGTTCCTTGGGTCACTGAATGCTAGGTTATGGAGTAGAATCAGGTACAGATAATGGGAGCATTCTGTGCTGTGAAAGAAAACTCACAGCCGCTCCTACTCAGAGATGCTAGTGTTGTTACAGCTCTTCTTTATACAAACTAAGAAAGCTCACTCATTCCCATTAAATTCCTTTCCATGAAGACTAAATATAACTTGAATTAAAAAATCCTGCATAACTATCGATTTCTCAGTGGCTGGTGGTTCTTGATTTGACATTCTCTTCATAGAATATTAGGGTTGAAAGGGAACTCATGAGGTCATCTAGTCCAATACCCTGCTCAAAGCAGGGCCAAACCCAACTAAATCATCCCAGCTAAGGCTTTGTCAAGCCGGGCCTTAAAAGCCTCCAAGGATGGAGATTCCACCACCTCCCTAGGTAACCCATTCCAGTGCTTCACCATGCTCCCAGTGAAAAAGTTTTTCCTAATATCCAACCTAGACTTTCCCCAGTGCAACTTGAAACCATTGCTCCTTGCTTTGTCATCTGCCACCACTGACAACAGCCTATCTCCCCCACCCCCTTTCAGGTAGGTGAAGGCCACTATCAAATGCCCCCTCACTCTCCTCTGCTGCAGACTACACAAGCCTAGTTACCTCAGTCTCTCCTCATAAGTCATGTTCTCCAGCCCCCTAATCATTTTTGTTGCCCTCCGCTGGGCTCTCTCCAACTTGTTCCTGTAGTGAAGGGCCCAAAACTGGACACAAAACTCCAAATGTGGCCTCACCAATGCTGAATAGAGGGAAATAATCTCTTCCCTCGATCTGCTGGCAATGCTCCCACTAATGCAGCCCGATATGCCGTTAGGCTTCTTGGCAATAAGGGCACACTGTTGATTCATATTCAGGTTCTTGTCCATTGTAACCCCAAGGTCTTTTTCTGCAGAACTGCTGCCTAGCTAGTTGGTCCCCAGTCAGTAAAAGTGCATAGGATTCTTCTGTCCGAAGTGCAGGACTCTGCACTTGTCCTTGTTAATCATCATCAGATTTCTTTTGGCACAACATTCCAATTTTTCTAGTCCACTCTGTATCCTCTCCCTATCCTCCAGGGTATCTACCACTCCCCCCAGCTTAGTGTCATCTGCAAACTTGTTGAGGGTGCAATCCACTCCATCCTCCAGATCATTAATGAAGATGTTGAACAAAACTGGCCCCAGCACCAACTACTGGGGCACTCCGGTTGTTACTGGCTGCCAACTAGATATTGAGCCGTTGATCACTACCCGTTGAGCCTGATGATATAGCCAGCTTTCAATCCACTTGGCAGTCCATTCATCCAACCCATACTACTTTAGCTTGGCTGGAAAGAATATTGTGGGAGACCGTATCAAAAATTCATTTAGATTTCTAATGTATATTAATAAGCTTGCTTTACTATATACACATTTGATTCATATACATCACAGAGAGAGAGAGAGAGCTGTAAGCAGTTAATATAAACACACTGAATTTAGTATTTATTGAATGTTCCAATCTGATGGAACTTGAGACTATGTACAGATACCACCAACAGCTATCAGGAAGTGCATGTAAACTTGTATTGCTGCTGCTAGTATCTCCAGCAATGAATTAAGATCACCTTATTGATGAGAATATAGTCTAAAGAGAAGAAAGGCTTGAAAAGGCATAAAAACTGAACTACCAAATAGTGCTGGTGGTTTTGCAAAGACCCCCCCCCCCCCCCACCTTATGGCATGGTTTGTAGTCAACTAGCTACCTGGGCTAAATTTTAACAAGTGACAGAACAGGAAGTTTTCTAACACATTAACACTGACTGTCAGCCCCAGCTTGTAAAAATCCTATCCTATCACAGCTTTGTCTAAGAGTGGTAGAGTTGATGGGAGGAACAAAAAGATTTTGAGATGCAAATTTGTTATTGCATTAACATAACTTGGGTGGATTACTGAACCGCAAATCATGCAAATCTTTGTTCCTCCTTTCAGGAACTGGATATCATGTCTCAAAGTAAGGGACTCATGAAATTATGAAGGTTGATGGAACCAGGTCAGAAAGACAGCATGTGGGAAAAATCAGAGGATGTAGCCTGTTGGTAGTATGAGAAAATTTCTAATTATAGATTGAAGGAGGATCAGCCAGTGATGGGAGCTCTCTCTCAAATAATAGCTTGGACTAAGATTTATATATATGGAAGTGAAAATGAGGTACCCAGTTTACAATTAAAAGTTAACTATGAAAGTGCATTCCTTAGAGACAATTACTTCTGGGTTAGAAACATGGAATCACTAAATTGGATCAGATCAGAGGTCTACATAATTCAGTATCCTTTCTGACAGTGGTCAGCATCATATGCTCAAGAGCAAAGTGTAAGAACGAGACATATGCAGGTGTGAAGTGATGTGATTCCCATATTACATCTCATCCTGATTTCTAGTAGTTGAAGATTGGCTTAAGCACTGAAGCACGAGGTTTAATATTCCTTCCACTAAATGTCTAAGCACTGACACACTGATATTCTTGATGTGAATATAAGAGTGTCCAATCCCTTTTTGAATCTTCACTTCTTGAGATCAACTTTCTGCTGCAATGAGCACCAAAGTTTTGTGTGTGTGAAAAAGCACTTCCTTTTCTTGGTTTTGAATGTGCAGCCTTTCAGTTGCATTAAATGTCTCCTTGTTCTTGTGTAGTGAGACAAAGAGGCACTGAAAGCTCTCAATTTATGTTAATGATTTTAAATAGTTTTTATCATGTCTCCTCTTATTCACCTCCTTTCTAAGAGACACAATCCTAATTTTTTTTTAAACTTTCTCTTCATGAAAGTTTTTCCTGTGCCCCTTCAATCTTTTTCGGTCTTCTTCTCTGAACCTCCTTGAGTACCGCAGTAACCATTTGAGACCTGGGTGCCTATTACTACATATAGTATTCTATATTGGGGCACACCTCTGATTTACATAAAGATTTTAGAATAGTCTCCATGCATTCTTATTCACCATTCCATGTTATTCACCATTCCATTCCTTATGCATCCCACCATAATCTTTACTTTTAGACTCCAGCTGCCCATTGAGCAGAAATCTTCCTTGACACCTAAGTCCCTTAACTGTGGCAGTACAGTTAATTTAGAATCCTAAAAAGCATAAGCAGTTCAAATTTTTCCCTCCAAAGTACATTACTTTGCATTTATCAGCACTGAATTTCATTTGCCATTTGTTGCCTCCTCCTTCTTTCCCCTCACACTATCCTGCACTGCTCTGACCTCCCCCTTTCCTCTACACACAGCAACAGCAGGAGAGAAGGGTGAACCTGGAGCTCCTTCCCCATTGCTGGAAGCAAAATGGAGAATGAGTATTTCTTGGTTCCTCCCCCAATAGCAGAACAGTAGAGCGAAAAGTAGTCCTAGAGCCTCCTGCCTTGGCCTGGTGGAGAAATCTCATGGGAGGGGAAAGCACAAATGAGTCCACTTCCCTTTCCCCTCAAATATGTTGAGAGAGGAAGGCCCAACTTTCCTCTTTATGGCTCTGCTCAGTCAGTGCTTCAGTGCTCCAGACAGCAAAGGTCTCTGAAGACAATATTTGTTGAGGTATCAGATGTGGGGGCCAGTGGACACAGCTCGTTAAAATTCCTGGACTTGGACGCATGGTGTGCAACCCACTTGTGGAATACACATAGGGAAAAGTACTTGAACTTTACGTTAGGTAAGCACACAAATCTAGATATGTCATGAGCTATGTAAGTGAGGTAGCAACCACCCCATGCCCCCAACGTCCAATTCAACAAGAAAGGTTCATAAAAGCAATTCTAGTGGAACCCTATACTGAACTAGACAGTAAGGGAGAGACTTTCAGTAGTGTCTGTCTGAGAGATTAAGGAATGCAAGTCAGCTGGACTTGTACACCTAAATCTCTTAAGACACTCCTGAAAGTCCCCTTCTTTTGTCTGGGGATGGGAGAGGGTAATTTTGGTTCAATATGGAGAAATAAAGATTATATTACAGCCAACCATCTATCAACTCAAGGTTTCCCAGTCAAGTAGAGGTGCAAAATATGCTTCAAGATGGGAAGACAGGAACATATACTAAAAGAGAGTAAAAGACAACCCTGCCAAACTTGGTACAGAAGCAGATCAGATGCCAGTGTTTGGGGGTGTTTTTTTTTAAATTTAGGGTAAGAATTCCAAAGAGCAGAATATAGAAGTCCAGAAGCCTGGACTTCAAGATAAACAGGGGGTCTGAATACTTCATGAGGGATTAACTTCTTAAGACCAAGATTACCTACTGGTCTTTTCAGACAAGACCACAAACATGTGAATTGTTTCTGAAAACATGCCTGTAATAGGGTCCTTGCTGGGCTGGATGGCCTTGTGATCAACGCCCACCCGTGATGGGGACAATGAAAGGGAAGCCCAGGGCCCACCCACTTCACCGGGCTCCGACCCTGGGCCCTAGGAGGGTCAGCAGTGTTTGGCCTCTGAGGTGGCCTTCTGAGTTACCCTTGCAGGATCACTTCCTACCACTGCTTTCTTCCCTCATTTTCCAGTCCCAGATAAGGAAAGAAGGGAAAGAAACGCAAATGTCAGCCCCAGCTGGGCTCAGCATATAGTCCTATTCCCTCAGGGAGGTGTCTCTGGCCTTTTCTCAGGATACCTTCAGGGTAGGTTTGTACTCCTCCCCAGCCTCTCCTTTGTGAGCTAGGTTGCTCCCTAGTCAACCCTGTCTCCAGCTGGAGCATGCTCTTCAGGGATGGTGAGAGAGGGCTACCTGGGCCTAGTACTGTCCTTTTACCCTTTCCATTCCGGTGTGGGGTTTGTGTACCCCATCACAATGCCCTTATCCTTTTCACAACAGAAAAGTTGTAGAACTCTGACTATGCATTTTGTAGACAATAGCCTGACTTTGCAAGACATGAGTCAAAGCAACAAAGAATGATAAGGTAATTGGGTGATCTTTAGAGAATAACCTGAAGAAAGAAAGAAGGGCTTTTCTGTCCTTTTGAATGGAAAGTTCATAACCAACACCTGCAGTTCTCACTCTTCCACCTGAGAGTATGAAAATCTAAAAAAACCTATTTTAGAGAAAGTCAAGAGAAAGTTAACAAGAACTCAAAGAGATGGCCCATCATATTAAAGTCCCACCTAGGAGAGGAGGACAAGGAATGAAGTAAATACACTGCATCACACTGAAGTACAAGCAAAGAGAGCTTTTTCCTTAGCGGAGTACTGGTCTACAAAAATTTTGCCAGTATAGCCACATAATTCAAGGATGTGATGAGGTGCAAACTGCGACCAACGTAGGTGTTGGCAAGAGTCCTTAAATATAGATGCAATTATACTGGCTAAACACACTTTTGCCAATATTGCTTATTTCACCTCAGGGAGGGCTAGAATAAGTTATACTAGCAAAAGTGCAGTTTTGCTTTGCTAGCACAGTATACTAGTGTAGCTGTATCGGCAAAGAACTCCCAGTGTAGACCTGGATTGAGGATTAACAGCAGCTTTATCTATTGCTTAGCAGGGTGAAGGAGCATACTCAGAAAACAATCCAATGGACTTTGAATGCAACATGAATGAGTTGCCTACAGTAAGACATAAAACATCTTAGACTCCCCAGGACTTGCTGATCCACTTCCTAGATACATTCATTTCTGTGACATGTAGAATTCTTCATTAGTAGACTTAGCTGAAGGCTATGGAGGAAGATCTCAGTTCCTAGTAGATCAATCAGTTGCTTCCAGAATACTTGGACAGAACTCCAGTGCTCGTGAACTCGGCTAAAGCTTATTAAGAGACTATTAGACTTCAGGACACTTCTCCCAGGACACCTACTTGAGAAGATATGCTCTAATTATACATGGGACCTTTTGCTATATTGGGGATACTTCCATTGCACATGACATTTAATTTTCATTATATATAAAAAAATATATGAATAAATAGAGAGGAAGTGAAGACTATTTATAATCCTAATAAAACCCTCTAACTTTTAAAGCAACAAGAAATATGTAATTAAAAGACAAGTACATATATACTGTTATCAAAGCCCAACTAGGAAGCTACCCTTAGGGATTGCTAGCCTTGGGGATGATATTGCATACATGCCCTCATCTTACAATTTTGCAACAAAGCAAACTGTCACAACAAGTGGCATTATAAATCAGTTCTCTTGATGTGTCTAGTCTGGGAATCTAGAGAGAATGCTTAAGATAAACACATGAACTCAAATAGCTGTCCATTAATGTGGAGTGAATTACTTGTACTTTCAATTTTACAAAAAATTCTTTAAAATTTATCTAAATACATAACTCTTATACCCTGCTGAGAGAGAGAGGAGTTTAAGTACCTTGCCATAAGTCATGTACTTGCAATTAATTTTGAGAAATTTTTCAGTAAATGCTTCTTCCTCCTCCGAGGTGGATACCACCACTCTTGCAGGACGAACACATGCATAAGCTGATGAAGCAGCTGCCTCTTTTCGCTGGAGCCCATCTGGATCCTATGAAAGGAAAGACATTGTTTTCCAGAGTGCAAAAATTAATACTCTCCAATGATCCCTGTAAACAGGGCTTAAATTCTCATATATTATTTCCTACCGCTCCCCTTCCTTCCCCCACAACACACTATAAAAACTCCAGGGCACAGCAGAGAGGTCTTGGTGCACGGCTAAACGGTGCCCTCACTTACTCTTTTGCAAAACCAAGGAAGAAAATGGGAGGTCACAGATGTAAAGTAGGGCAAAGTTTGGCCCACAGGATCTTTGCATAATGCCAGTGAGAACTTGAGTTTCAGCTCTGAGTCTGAGGTTGCACCACTCACTATTAGGAAAAAGTCTGCACAAGTCTTAATACTAATCATATCTGCTACAGAAGTGATTGATATAAAAACATGGAACCCTATAGTGGACCATTTTTTAAATAAAAAGGTGGCTTAGGACATAAGCCAGGACAATTTCTGAGTGCATATATATAGAAACAAGATAGGGACTCTATTCCCAAGCCTAAATTTACTCTTAAAAATCTAAAAAATGCCTGCAGGAAAATATTCACCTTTTAAACACTTCTTGGCAGAAATAAGTGTCATTTACTATTACACTGAATTGCAGGATTTTTGTGCTCTGGGACTTCTATCTTCCCTTTGGTTCTCTGCCATCCCGTTCTCGGTTCTCCATTACTACTACTACTTTACAGAGGTGTAGGAGGTGGTTATCTAGCTTTCAGTTCTCATTTTGGTTTTTGGCCTTATTTTAGAGCTTGCCTATAATTAGGCGTTTACCCAAATAGTTATTCTCTAGAATACTCCAGAACTACAATTGTGATAAACTACCAAGTGTTGGCAAGTCCACAGATTTAAAATTTCTCCAGGCAGATTTCCCCCATGCCCTCAAAAAAAATGCTATTTGCTCTTGTGGCACTGTATAAAAAACTCTATGCCAGTATCAGCTGCAGTTCTCTCTAACTCAGAAGAGAAATAGTACACTGTTTTCAAACATTTATAGTTATTTCTAGATTACATTTTCCCCAAGTAAAACAAAACTAGGATTAAACAGTGATGCCGGCAGAAATGTTGGTGGAAGAATTTTGTATTGCTTCCAATTACTGACATTTCTCCTCTGTAATCATTAGTTTAAAACTAATGCTTGGAAAGATCTCTCAAAGTGCTAGATTCAGAACTGGTATTCAACATAATTTTAAGATGCATTTCAAGTTTTCAGAAGCTATAACTTTTTTTATTAGGAGTCTCTTTTGCAATGGTTTATCAGATTGGTAGACAGGAATCCGTCTGTGTGTGTCCTTTCACTCTGCCCTACGTGTGTCCTTGCACTCTGCCCTGGTCCCCTCCAGTCCAGTCGCAAAGCAGGTTCTCAGCACCATGTTTGAATACAAATATTAGCCTGTAGGCACAGTGCTAGTATACATAATGTAAATCACAATTAAATTGTTTAGCATTGTACTTGCAGCTTTCTGCAAAGTGACTTGATATAATTGTGTGACTTGTTATAATTATAAAGTATGTGGATTTATTCACTGTAATGTTGAAGAGTAATTCTGTGCAAGACACATGGAAATTTACTCCCTTTTAAAACATTGCTTAATTTTCAAAATAAGCCTTCTGAGTAATATATACACATTTTAATTGGCAATCTCAATTTAAAAACCAAAAATGACCACAGAATCTTAGTCCTAGTGATTACTATACCATTTGACTCCCATATCTAGAATGAGCAAAATAACCTCTCAGGAACAGACAGGATAACAGTTGTTTCTTAGCATACGTATACAGAACATTCGGAAAGTTAGCCTTAGAGTTGTGTCCTGACATGTAGGCCACAACTGTTTTTCTTTCACTTTGAGTGATTTGTTTCTTAATCCGTCTGCTGATTTCATATCCCTATTCTAATTTTCTAATTATTATTCTTAGAAGGAATAAAAAATTAGGAATGTCTTTTTGTAGGTTTTTCCTGTTAGTTTTACAGTACTGCAGAACTTTCAGTTTGCTAGAGAATTTGAGACCATTCATAACTGTATTGTATGCATTGTAGCAGCTTAACAGGAAAAGGTGAAGGTAAAAGGGTGTGTGTCTCTGGTGCTAGGGGTGGGGGGGAGATGTGAGGATTTGATAACCGGGAGCAGGGTCAACAGCCAGAGAGAGAAGTAATATTAGGAAGCTAAGAAAGGGGATGAAGAGGGTCAGAGCTCTGACAATTATGGGAGAAACTGAGGTTCTGCCAGCTGAAGACTGTCCCAAGAGTTTCAATTTTATCAAAGGGCAGACACAAAATTAAGACTCATTAATTGCTTCTATTGCCAACTAAAAATCTGGCCAGTTCCCACTGCTATAAGCCTTGTTCACCGAATCCTAGCTTTGCCACTTTGCTTTGTTTTCTAATGGAAATATACATACACACTTCTGATTTCTATGTCTTTATTAAATAGGTACTAAAGATTTGAGATGGAACATAAACTTAATGTAGATAGGAGCTAAGTCAGACTTTGATAAGTTTCCTAGTGCAATGTCTAAATAGATGAAAAATTTTAATGCAATATGTTTAAGTAGATGAAAAATATTATGAATCAACTAGAATGATTCACTTATTTGGTGTTACAAAGCATGTAGAAGGTGGTACAGATTTATATCCCTAGAGCTTAAACATTTGCACTTTTAGCTACATTACCAATATGTTGCGAAGCAATATTCATGAGTTTTTTGCAGAAAGATGCAATATTGTGTATTGGAAATAGAAATGAGATTTCAAATAAACCACTAGATATTTTTTTTAATTCTTGCACATTGTTTTTGCAAATACCTGAGAATCAAGCTATGAATGTGTGAGCAATATAATAATTAAGAAAGGGGAAGTGGCTTAATTTTGTTTTAAATGGAGATTTTTTGGTAAGAGTAAAAATAGTTCCTTTACCACAGAAAGGTTCTTAGAGAGGATTGTCCTTATGGAACATCATCCCCGGAGAATAAGCACATCTATATCAAGTGATCTTGAAGTTTTTTCTAGATAACAGCATCTGTTTTATGCCACTCACCATTACAGACCTGTCATGCAGATTTCTAAGAGATTATGAGAGTGTAGTCCCAACCACTCAAATTCTTTCCATTATATCAGGAATCTCTTTACAAGATACTCCCAAGAAGATGGAAAACAGGAAGTGAGCATATATCTATGTGGCAAATCACCTTGAAGAATCAGAGTTACTCTCTTCTTTGAGAATTGCCCTTATGGATCCACAGCCTTGGAAAGTTAATAGACAGTTGTATCTGTCCATGGGTGGCTCTTTAAACATTATTTAAAGTGACAGGGAGACTGATAGGGTGTCTAGATGTCAAGCTGAGGGAGTAATGTTGCTTAACAGCAACAAGCATTCCTTGGCAAACAAATCAGATTTTCAATGGGAAGCTACCTGCAGTCTTTATATATTACTGACAAGATGGAAGAGATCCATTAGTTTCAATGGGCTGTAGACCAGGCCATATATAAACCAGTTAGTAAAAGTGAATGAACTGACCTACACAGTTCTCTGTCTGAACCAAATGAAGGACAAAAAACTCTGAAACAAAACAGTACACCATTGAAGAAATTAAAGCTTTTAAAAAAATTGTTTTTGGTAACACAGTTTAGGACTATAACATGTAGAATTTTAAACTTGCCCATATATTTTGAGTATACAAACACAAGTAAGTTAAAACAGATGTAAGGTCACTTGTGCCTCTACCACAATTAGTTTGTGTAAAACAACTCGCTCTCCCCCACAAGAAAACATATTTCAGTAAAAACCCCTTTAGGAAAGTAGTATGGTTTTCCTATATAGTGCACTGAAATACAGACAGACAATTTGCACTTAGGCATCATGCTTATGTCAGGTATTTTTGTTTTTTGGCGCTATCATCCCAAAATGATGTACTCCAGGATGAAATTACTACTACACGTCTCACTGATCATGTAAAAGATTGTTACTGCCCTTGAAACACGTATACCTACACTTACTGTAACCTTGTCAAATTCAGCTTCTGAAGACGTAGGTGACAAGGGACTTATGGGACTAAGAGATGGGGAGCTCTCCACACTAGAAACATATTCCGGGTCAGGAACATACAAAATCTATAAAGAAATTGAACACATGCTATAGTTAACTTAAGAGTTTCATTAACAATTATTTCCAATAGTTGATGCAGATTTGTTGTCTCAAATTATTCTATGAAATTTATTCTGCTGGAGTTAACTTATGCTTTAGAATTAAAAAAACAACAATTTAGTTGTGAATTACCAATTCCACAATCACCACTTTTCTAATAAAGCAAGTAGTATTAATAAAGTCTCCTCTATTAATAGGCTCATGAGGCACAGAATGCACGAATATCTGAAAATATATCTTAACAAAAGAATCCCCTACTGTCTGCACATCATGATGGAAACCAATGTGAAATAAAACAAGTATCTTGTTTAAAGCAATTCATGAAATGAGTAAATATATGCCAGCACAATGTATTTTTGAACTTTTAAATATTTAACATTTTGAACATGTTAAGGCTGACTGTTAGAAGTAGTAGTAGTGCAGATAAAACACAAGTAAACAGACGACCACAAACTAAGAAATTTACAGCATGCTCAGAAACAGCATTTCAAACTCGTCCAGTGCTGTGATGAGTACTATTATGAATACTTGCAGAAAAAGAGTACCATTTCTCTGGCCTTTTCATAGACTAGAGTCAATAAGATGCATTGCTAGGGAACACATTCAGTGCATTTCATCCCAATTAAAAGAAGTTGATCATCTATTTCCAGATTCAACTCTTTATAAAACATGCCAAAAAACTAGGTTACTCTTCAGATCCATTCTCTTGGGAATGGCATGCACTGTGTTGCTCAGAGTTTTTGCAGCAGTTGGAAGTAACAGGAACAGTAAGTCATGCTTATAGCTTTGAAATGCTGCTAACTCCCAATATTTATCCTTTTTTCCATTTACAAAAAAAAAATGTGTCTTGGACCTAAAAGTTACCTTATGAGTCTCAATATGTTTGCTTTTATTAGTCTTTCCAAATTTAATTTAAGAAAGAGATAGTAAAGATTGGATCAGACTGTGACTAACTCCCATTGATTAGCAGTTACTCAACTGAGTAATCCAAGTGGGTGTATGGAGTTCACTAACTAATTTAAGATTCCTAAATATATCTTCATAAAATAGGCTGTCTTCTATGTTGAAAGAACAATCCCAATGTTTTCAGTAGAAATGGTAGACAAGCAATCTGA
Source organism: Emydura macquarii macquarii (assembly GCF_026122565.2). NCBI lineage: Eukaryota > Metazoa > Chordata > Testudines > Chelidae > Emydura > Emydura macquarii. Next base: position 10,944,006 of record NW_027130520.1, on the reverse strand, counting down.
ACATCTTCCTCCATTTCCACCCTACCTAGTTTATATATGAGGTGATTAATAGATAGTACCTGTCCAGGAACAACTGCTCTGGAGAAAAATTTGTTTAACTGAACCAATTCATTGGGTGTCGTATCAAATTTCAAGGCAATACTGTTCAAAGTGTCTCTTGATTCAACCTGCATCAATGGAAAGAGGAAAAAAATAAGTAACTAGTTTTTAAAAAGTGGAAATTTAGATGTTTTATCATATGCAGTCTGAATTTATAAAACTTTTGATGAAGTTAGCAATATACACAGGGTATGACGACTGCAACTAGGTAAATTATACTGCACATATGCACACACAGAGAGACTGCCAGTGAGAAAGGGAACACAGGCCAGTATCAAGGCTCATGCAAGTACGCTCCTTGTAGCTCATGGTTCCTTTCAGAGTCACCGGATTTCCATCTATGCTCCCCAAGCAACCACAGGAATCATCTCACACATATAGAGCTGAAGATTCAGACACTAGCCCAAAACCCAAAGCTTCTGTCCTCTGCTCCAGTGGAACCCAGCAAGAGATGCAATAGCCTGTGTGACTGGCTTCATGCAGCTACTAGTGATTTACCTCTACACCCCTCACCCACAAGAGGGATCCTCCTCAAGTACTGTATGCAATCCTGGAGGACATATTTTCCTTCTGTTTCTTACTGTGGATTCAGGCACTGAGTGATTTCAAGAAAGAAAATATCTTGAACAAAAACAGAATGTGACTGGAAGTAGGAATTAAGTAGAAGGAACTGATTACCTTAGAAAAGTCATTTTTTCAAGCCAATGTCAAAAAATATAAATAAAAGAATTGGATGATAGAAAGGAATGGATAATGAAGTCTCATCCCTTCTATGAGAAACACCTCTAAATAAAATATTTCATAGTTTCTGTGAGGCATCAGTAGATTAAGATAATTAGTATTACAGGAAACAGATTTCAGTTTGATATGTGTCTTCCTATCGTGATAAAGAAATATAAAACAAAAAGGGACATTAAGAGACAGCTGACAGATTGTTAGCAAAAGTTGGACAAAAAATGTTTGTATTCTTCTTGTAAATCTTAATTCTTTTTGTAGGGAAACTACTACACCCACTTAAAAGGGTTACGCCTTAAACAAGCAAAGGAAATTCAGAGTGATCTAGAATTCCATCAGATGTGGTAGAGTAAACTGACCTGGTGGTTTCTTTGTTTACTTTTTTTTTTTTTTAAATAAAGGTATTCATACAGATGATGGGATGGAAAGCTGAAGACAGTCATTTTTGCAGGAAAGTGAAAATCAGGACAGACATGATATTTACAGTTTATTAATTTTAAAAAGTGTTCTAATTTCATAAATTTAGGCTTGGAATGATTATATTTATCTGTAAACATTGATTTCACAGCACATGTGCACACCTATGTGCACAAAGACAAAAATATTTTCATCAGTAATTATCACAATTGTACAGAAAGGCAGAGAAAAAAATGCTGCTCGATAATTCAGTTTGATTTAAGGATTGAAGGATATTTACTTATAGATTTGAACATGTGATGTTGATAAAGCTTTAACTTAAAATATAAATTAACTTTTTGATTCTCATGTCATTAAGCAATTATCTGATCCCCAAAATTTTGTGCAACTGAAAATTAAAATTGATCAAAAAATTTAACATGCTTAAAAAAAACATGGATATTACCTGAAGTTATAAAATATAAAAATCAAATTCTGCAAAGCCTAAATAAATTTGATCTTTCTTGTAACTATAAATTAATTTTGTTGTAAATCATTTTCAACGCTAAGTCAGTAGGTAAAATTATGTTTTGCCTTACCTTTTTGGGTAAAAGATGTGGGGTTGAAGAGGGTAGTTGTAAACAGTAGGATGCCAAGTAATTTTGTTTTAAAAATTACTAAAAATACATCAGTTTAGAGAAACTAAACTGAAAGGCCAGCCCTTACTAATTAATTGTTATTTTTACCATCAACACAGGGATGTAGCTCCCACTATTACAAGGATGCTTGCTTTTTTACGTACCTTACCGGACACCATGATCAAGACCGAGCAAAATAATTACAGTTAATAACCATGGCTATTTTATTATTTAAAAAAAAAAAAAAAAAAAAAAAGAACACAAATAATTGAACACAAATGATAAAACAAGATACTTCCATTATAATCTTTTCTGTATGTCTTTGTGGAGCATTTAGAGGCCACACTTCACAGGTGTGCTTTCCCTTTGGTAAATTAAGACCAAAGTATATTTTTTCCCCAAAATTACTGAGTCTCCATTTTTTAGTATATCCTTAGATAACTAGATGGGCAAAATAGATTTTTCTTCCATGGCTGATAGACTTGTTGGTTATTAGTAAAATAATCAGTCAGTGTATCTTTGACAAAGCAAGAAGTATGAACTACATCTTATGAAACCAAAGAAAATATTTAAACCAGCTACTTAGAAGAAGCCATTTAAGGAGCAGTCTTATAAGAGGCCAATTAACCAAAGAACATTAAATCCATTTAAACCCCACTGATTATCCCACTTCCCATCCCCATCTCCTAGGGTGAGAGTGTGAAGAGCTCACTTATACCTTTCTCCTCCTTATTTTCATATAGGAAAAACACACCTCTTTTACATTTGTTTACATTTAAATTGGTGTCTGTCATGCTTTCATTGGCTCTACGCTTTTGGGGTTGGCTTAAGTGATACTTTCAGCTCCTGAATACGCAGTTTCATAAATATGAAATATATTTTATTGCCTTTGGTCTTGTAGCAGGAAGGATCCAGATAAAGTTAAAACAACTTTTAAAAATGTTTTTATTTAGTCCATTTTGAGATATTCTTTTAATTTTATTAATATGACAGGAAATGAAATTCTGTCTTCTGAAACTTCAAAACACTCTAGTTACTTAAGGGATGTTACTTATTGTAACTGATGATTCTTCGAGAGGTGTGGCCCTTATCTGAATTCCATACGTGGGTGCATATGTGCACCATGCACCGGAGCTGGAACTGTGAAGTAGTCTCCATTGTCCCGCACGCCATGCGTAGTCCATGTGGTTGTGTCCAAGGTCTTATGAGGCTGCACAGGTGGACGCCCTCTCAGTTCCCTCTTACCAACAGACTGCAAGCCTGTAGTACATGGGATAGTGGTGGGATTGGAATGCAGATAGGGACCACACCTCTCAAAGAGCAATCAGTTACAGTAAGTAACCTCCCTTTCTTCTTTGAGTGCTAGTCCTTATGTGGATTCCATATGTGGGTAGTGTAGCGGGTGGTATTCAGTTTGGAGGTGGGAGCAAGGGCTCAGTAGAAGTAAGAGTTTGGAAGACTGCTCTGCCAACTGCCACATCTGCTGTTGCCATTGAATGGGAAAGGGCATAATGAGTGGTGAACGTGTGGATGGAAGACCACGTCGCTGCTTTACAAATGTCTTGCCATGGGACGTGAGAGAGAGTAGGACTGACGTGGTAGCCTGTGCTCTTGTGGAGTGGGCAGCGATGCCCAGTGGTGGAGAGACCCATTAAAGGGAGTAACACTCTGACGCATCGGGAGATCCAGTTAGAGATGTGTTGGGAAGAAAGGGTGAGGCCTCTGCAGTGTTCCGCTATAGTGAGAGAGTCTGGGCGAGGCTTGGAAAGCCCTGGAGGTAGAAGGCTAGCGCACAGTGGATATCAAGTGAGTGCAAGACACGTGCCCTGGTGGAGGTGTGTGGCCTAGGGTAAAAGGTTGGAAGATGGATAATTTGAATGAGGTGGAACAGTGAAGCCAATTTGGGGACAAACCTTGGGTGGAGTCACAGGAAAATTTTATCCTATGAAATACGATGAAGGGTGATTCTGCCATTATGGCTGCTAATTCACTGACCCATCGGGGTAGAAGTGATGGCCACTAGGAAAATGACCTTCATGGATAGGTGGGAAAAGGAATAAGTAGCTAGAGGCTCAAAGGGTGGCTTAAAGAGGGCTGAGAGGACATGGTTGCTGTCCCAAGGAGGGGCAGGTGTTGAGGAGACCACCAAGGAACAGGGTAATGATTGGAAGGCTGAAGACAGAGAAGCTGTCCATAGGTGAGAGGAAAGCACTGGTTGTCATTAGGTGCACTCGAATGGAGGGGTCAGCAAGGCCTGAAGCACAAAGGTTAAACAGCTGGTCAAGGACGATTGGTATGGAGAATGTGCTTATGGAACAGTGGCTGTGTGCTGCCCACTCCATAAAAAGTGTCCACTTGGCTTGGTAACATGCCCTGGTTGTGGGGCGTTGGCTGTCAGTGAGAATGGCCTGTACCCATGTAGAACACGCCTTGTCTATTCGCAAGCCCCATCTGTACAGGTGAGAGGCTGTACAGGTGAAAGACTGCCCAACAGGTAAACTGTCTCTACTTAGCCCAATACACCACCAGTGTAGAAGGCTTCCTGCTGCCAAGCTGGACTTGTTGGATCTGCACCAAGCAGGCTCTCTCCCCCTCCATCAGCCACAGAGCCTCCAGTCCATGAGGTGCAGGGAGTCCAGGTCCGGGTGCAACAGGTGACCATAGTCCGTGCCGCTTCGGGAGCTCCAGGGGTGGGGCAATCAAAAGGTCCAGCAGCATGCTGAACGAGTGCTGTCTCGGCCAGGGTGAAGCGATGAGTATAATGTCCGCTCTGTTCCTCTTTATTTCCAGCAGGACCTTGGGCAGGAGCAGAATGGGCGGGAAAACATACATGAAGGTCCCCATCCAGTCGATGAGGAACGTGTCGGAAATTGACCTGGTCTCATGACCCTGGAGCAAGCAGAACCACGGATGCTTCGTGATCCGGGCCGATGTGAACAGGTCCAGTTGGGGAACTCCCCACTTCCAGAAAATCATGGCCGCCACCTCTGGGTGTTGCGACCAGTCGTGGCGGAGTAGAAACGACCTGTTGAGGCAATCCGCCTTGTCGTTCCTCACTCCCGGGAGGTGAGAGGCCGTCCGGTGGAAACCATGCCTCATGGCAAGGTTCCACAGACAGATAGCTTCCTCGCAGAGGGCTGAGGAGTGTGCTCCCCCTGCTTGTTTATGTAAAACATGGCTGCAGTGTTGTCCGTCAGCACCTGCACCACTCTGCCTGTCAGGAATCGGAGGAACACTTTGCATGCTAGGTGAATGGCCCTCAGCTTCTTCACGTTGATGTACAGGTGCCTTTCCTGCCCCGACCAGAGCCCCGGGTGCCTAGGTTGGTGCTGATGTGGGTTCCCCATCCCAAGTCTGAAGCGTTGGAAATTCGGGTGACCGACAGGACCAATTCCCTGAATGGAACGCCCTTTATCACTGCCCTGGGAGTCCACCACCAGTTTAGGGAGGCTAAGACGGGTGGGGAACTGTGACCACTCAATTGTGTTTTTTCAGGCATCTAGTAAATTGTTCTTAAATGATTGTCAATCATAATTCACATTTTTCTGATTACCTTCTTCCTCCCTGCTGATTTGGCTCAATTATTTTCAATTTTGTGAAACTGGCCCTTTAAAAGCACAAATAAGAAGCTTTGAAGAAATTCTTCTTCTGCAGCTCCATGTTCTCCCTTGCACCTGATAATTTAAAGCACAAACAATGTATATATTATTTGTGCTTTAAAAAGGGCCAGTTTCACAAAGCTGGGAATACATAAATAAAAACACAAAGCTGATAGATAGAGCAGGACTTTATTCTGTTTGCACATTATAAATATGATCAATTCTTCATCACTTGTACTTACGTTACCATTAATATTTAGCTTGGTGGTCAGCTCCTCTTCAGCTGTGAAAAGATGAAGTCTAACATAGAATTCTCCCACGTTGAATGCAACACTTAGTTAAGAAGTGGTCATCTAACATTTGAAATTCCAACGATATTTTAGTACTGGTAGCATGAGACTTACAGCATACATCACTCAAACTGAAGTCCCCCATGATCTCACAGCTATTTTTCTTACACGTTAAAAATAGGTGAGTAAGAAACCAGTCATCCTGTTCCAAGTATGATTTGGTGGTCTGTAGCAGACACCAATATCAAATCTTTTGCTTTATCTGTTAAGACATCGACCCATAAGTATTCTTATGAGTTATCAGTGACTAGGAAATTAGTAATGCCATTTTTGACATTCCCCATCCCCTTCTGCCCACTCGATTCTTCCTAAATAGGTTAAAGCTATTGATTTTAACATTCTAGTCATGGGAATAAGACAACCAAGTGCAAGTAATATCAACTAAATCACAGCATTTTGAGGCAATTATCAGAGTACATTAGAAGGAATACATTTAGTGACAAAAACAGCTGGAATTCCCACAAGGATTTATTCAGGGACAAGTATTCTCTCTGTTAACTAATTCACTCATTAACAAGTGAGTGACAACAGCAAACACATGTTGACAATATAGAAATAATCTCAAAATTATTCTTGCATATGAAGCAGTACACTGAGAAAACATCAGAGGGACAGTGTTAGTGGGTCAATTTAATAATTATTAGAATTGTTTCTTTGGTGTTGCAAATATCACTTCAGTTTGCTTTTTCACTCTGCTTGGATAGCGGAAAAAGATTGATCAGCTTAATTTTGGATTTCTATTTATGAAATAGTATAATGCTGTAGTGCTAAGCTATAAAAAGAAATACGGAAGTTGTAAACACAAAAAAACCCCCATAAAACAAAAAACAAAAAAACCTTTTCAACCAAAAGTAATATTTCTGTTAACTTTTTTATGCCATCCATTTCTCAAAAAGGAAATAATCCAAAATCTAAAATTTAGAAACTAAATCTGTTTGTTTTATTTATACTAAATCACTTAGAGATGCTCAGAGATGATAATTGTTGACCAAGAAAACCAGGAACATTTCATAGTATGCTAGTTGGCTGAAACAGGAATAAAGTCAGATACTTCAGAAGATAACTTCAGAAGACAGAATGCACTATAGCAGAAATAGATTGAAACATTTGACTATTGCCTTTTCTCCCCATGGTGGGCACATGGTAGCTAGTGATAAGAAACTTTAATGGGTGTGGCAAATACTAAGCTCCACAAGAGATGAGTCTTCGGGAGTAAGAAAATTCAGACAACTACAGCCATCATTTAAATTAATGGGATAGCCAAGTCTCAAAGTATCAAGGTTGGGTGTGCGCATGTGCATGCTTCTCTATATATTATATACACAAGAGAGAAATGTGTTGTTCAAAAAAGTCTTGTGCATTAGTTGGCTTCCTCCCACATCAATACTGATTCCACTAGTTATCTTGGTTTTTTAAAGCTGTGCTGTATTTTAATGGTTTGTGGAGCAACCTAAATGTCTTGGCAGGCTAGGAAGCAGAAAATAATGGCTTTTTAGGAGGAAGGAGTGGGTTTGTGAGGTTTCATTCTTTATATTTTGATACAACAAGGAATTGGAAGATTCTTTCAGGAGGATTTTAAGGGAGAATAGAAAAAGCAGCTTTGAAATTCTCCTTCTGCTGCTCCATGTTCTCCCTTGTTCCTGGTAATTTCTATCACAGGGGACTGGCAGAGACTGGCACTACTTGTTAAATTTCACTAAACTCTATTAGCAGAGTGCATTTACTTTAAGAAAAGACAGTTAAAGATTATCCACATATTTGCCATTTCTAGTTTCTTAAAGTACTCAAGGTCAAAGGTGGAAGCTTCAGAGATGATTTTTGACATATTTGAGCACATTTCATAATCACATGCTCTTAAACTACAATTTTAGATGCTAAAGTATTTCTTCACTTTAGAATTAGTATTTCTAATTTAGTATTTCTTCACTGACATGGAAGCGATTCTTATTGTGTGAAAAACAAACGAGTCACTTGTGTAGACACCAGCAATTTTTCAAAGAAGTCCCATTTACCAGAAAATGGTTGTTTATTTTCATTTCACTATCCTTCAGTTATATTAAAATTTGTCTACCAAAATTTACTAGGGGAGGAGATAGTTGGGTACTGCCATTTCTATGACTTTGTATTAAGGAAATGCTAGTTATCTAGACGATTTCATGAATATGTTTTCTGCCATGTGCAAATGGTTTGTTATTTTGTAACCAACTTCTCAATTGACATTTGAGTCATGTATGTGAGACTGCACATCCTCTTATTTCAATATGGTGAAGCAGACTTTTTATATGTGTCTATGCAAAAGTAAAAAACATTCATTTTTCCCAAACATCACTTTTTAATTACTATTATAAAACCAAATACCAAAACAGGAATATAACCAGAGCCAGGCATTTATTATTCATTAAAAGACATGGCAATAAGTTGACAGCCAAGTCAGAAAGTAAAGTGTTGTTTATATCTAAAGCTCTAAAATTCATTATGTAAAGTTGTTTTGGATTTCATTTAACACACACAAGAGAACTCAGTTGTTGGTTGCTAAACTGGATAAACTTGTACTATTAGTCAACTTCTGGTCTGATTTAAGACAAGAGCAAAAAAGCACCGTATTTAAACTGCAGGTAATTAAATTACTTCATGCAAAGTATCACCATAATCTAACACCCATTTCCAACACTAGTAGCAGTATCTCACGATAGGATGGCCCTGAGCAGGCCAACTGTTCCAACAACAATTTGGATTGAGCAAAGATTTTCAGTGAACAAGTTTGACTCTTTTCCACCACACTTTTTATATCTGAGTTCCTAAATACACATTTATAACAGAAGCACATTTAATAAAACTATAAAATCAAGGACCACGCAGTCTGGTCTACAACCCAGATTATTAACAAGCAAGCACAGAGCTTTGCTTCTCTTCTTCTGGGAATATTGGGGCTTTTTTGTTTTTGTTAACAAAAAAACCCACACCCTCAAGCTCCTCCTCCTGGCTTTCCTATCTATTAAGCCAGTCACTAGGTACATATCAGGTGTGTGAATTTATTGGGACTTATCCTCCACCAACTTGCACCTTGTGTAATCGCTTATATCTACCAGAGCAAGTGTAATGTTCTATATTTTATAGTATTTTACATTCACTTATATAGATGCAATTACAAAAAATGCAAGTCAGTGGAGAACAAGCCATAAACATGAGTTATATTTACCTTCCAGTTGGTGATCAGGTGGAGCACATGAACTGTTAGACACTTTTCTCCTCCCTTCCTCCCTCCAAAAAATAAAAAACTACTTGGCAGAAGCCAGCCATATTCTCTCTCCCATTCACACGGGGTGGGGAATGGGAAAAAAGAAGAAAGCCCATGAAACACAAATGGAGTAAGGCTAGCTGCCAGTACATATTCCTGCACCCGGTATCTTCCATAGCATGCAATCAGTGAAGGGTAGCCACAGCTGAAAGGGGCTAAAAGAGAGGAACTACTGGTCACTTAATTGCTAGACATGTCTCTGAATATCACAATTCCTCCGACAATGAGGATTTCTTAAAGGTATTGATTTTAGTTAAGTCCATCAAGTGAGCTATCAGGGTGGAGGACTCAGACACAAGTTTACTGCAACTACTGACAAGCCTGCTTTTCAATAATTATGATCAGAAATTTTAGTAAAACCTTACAGGCAAACTACCTGATCTGTCCATTACATGGCACACATTCACTTTGTGCTTTCACTCTTACCTTTGGCTAGGCCAGCCAAAGGTAAGAGTGAAGGCACAAAGTGAGTGTGTGTCACAGACAGGACTTTAAGACCCAGAATGATTAAGACAAAGGTCCACAGATGCTCAGAGTACAGCCTCTTTAAGCTACTGAGAGTTTACAGACATGTCAACCTTCTCCATTTTGTCTTTGTTGCATGGTAGTTTCAAGAACAGCACCAGTAGCAAGGCTCATTAGTCATAAGGCTATTAGGAAGCTTGTCAGTGGACATGTTTCCCCCCATGTAGGTGGGAAGACATGGCTTTTTCTCCGCACTCAGAACAGAGTGCTTTATCTTTCCAATTAACATCAATATGACTAGCTGTTTATTCTGCTGAATAAGATTGCTACCGGTTGGTAGAAAAGCAGCAGTCTCATCCTCCATGTCTCACTGCACTTTTCATTTTTCAGAGTGATTATCACCATATCCATGAATCATGTGTAAGCTGACAAAGTTCAACCAAATAAACGCATAAAAAGATTGCTGATTTCCTACAAACATGAACTTCATTTCAGCTGGCTTTTGAGCCAGTAAAATGTCTTTTTAGTAAGATCGCCAACCACAAAACATGTCACCCATCAACTATTTTGTATTCTGTCAGTTGACCAATTCTCAGTCAATTTAGTTATTTATCAATTTAAACAACATTAAATGATCAATAAATTTCTTGTGCTTCAGGGTCACTATAGCTCTAAAGAGTTTCAAAAAACCCCATACTGCCATAATAGGTACATTTTTGTAAACTCTACTATTTCAGTGGAAAAAGTCTGCTAAGGAATTTTATCATGAAGGTTTTGCAACCCTAACACAGAACTATCCTGAGAATCAAAAAATTACAGGGGCTCAAAATCAGCAGAATGCTAAATAAATTTATATAGCAAAAATAATGGAAACTAGGTTATTTAAAAAAAATCAGCTTCAATATTAACAATAAACACTATGTGCAAGGTGTGAATATGTAACCTGAAAGTATCCCTTTACAGGAAAACTGATTTAGAGCAGATAGAATTGCCACTAAGAAAAACACTAAGGGGAAGATCAAGTGTTTTGGACAAAAATAAATTTCCTCCTAAAGGTGATACACACACTTTGGCAGAAATTAAACTTTAAAACCACAAATTTAATGTCATGAAACAAAAGCCATCAACTGAAATGCAAGTGATAAAAATAGACTCTTAAAAGGTCATGCAAGAAGTGGACTATTTGAAGCACGTCAGCATGAAGATCCACTTTTTCCTAGGTTACCCCAATCTCCCAAAAGAAAAAAATGGGCGAGGAAGAAAGCAGGAAGAGTAGGATTGTCAAACTCAGTAAGAATCTCAAGGAACTGAACCTTTGGTCTGCAGTTTTAGTTTCTGCTAGTCTGGATGAGGTATCCAAAAACGTGTCTATCATACATCTCGAACAATAAAAATCAAGCATGAAACTTTTTGGTGAATTAAAGTCTGAAGAATATGTAAAGGAGGTGCTTATACTAGTACATTTAAGAACTACTACATAAGCAAGCCTTCTCTGGGACCTCCATGACAGGCTACCCAAAAAACCAACAAAACAATAGTATTTGCCCATTATTTGTATATTCCTAGCCCTTTCCTCTACCCACCAACCCAAAAAAAAAGAAGCCACCACCATACACAGGGTTAGCCAAACAAAAATTCATTCCAAAGGCACTTGAATGTCCAAAATGTGATGGTTTTTACCAGGTATCAGTCTAATATGTGCTGCGACCTAAACAAATCACATGATGATAAATGCATTAAAAATTGAGCTCTGAGATACTACAGTAGGGGAAGCCGTATATGTAAAATAATATTAGTATAGAAATGCTATTCAATAACATTTAATTATTTCTATGGCTTTCGTGATGCTACCTACTGAAGTAGTATGCAGTGTTGTTGTAGACGTCAGTCTCAGGATATTAGGAGGACAAGGTGACCTGAAGGACTCTCTCTCTCTCTCTCCCTCACCAACAGACGTTGGTTCAATAAGAGATATTATCTCACCCACCTTGTCTCACTACTAGAAGTAGCTCTGTCTATTCAGCAAGAGAACCTAGAGCACAGTTTCAGGAAATTTTACAGAGCCATACATCAGGTTTGGGAGATAGTTGGGAAAGAACAGCTACTGCAATCGGGAGTTTCGAAGTACAGTAGATGATGCATCCTTTTATATCTCTCAGATGACTGACTTTGAGAAAAGGAGTTAAAGAATCTGATATCTACAATAATAGTGATCTCTGATGAAACCAGATTTCTCTGTATCATGCAAAGCCAATTATCTACCCAAGCCAGTACTGGCTTCAATAACTCAGGACCCCATTATCATAGCTGCTAGCTATGTCTTGTAAATTGACAAATGCAGAGAAGGTTTTCCCAAGTTGATGCTAATTATTAGAAAAGGGTGCAAAAAAGCGTCCCAAAACACAAAAGAAAGAAAAACAAAAGAGCACTGAGGATGTTGCATACTGTGATTATTTTACATGTCTGACAGATTTGACCAAGGAGGACTAATTATTGTTATGAATTGTTGCTGTTTTTAGACTCAAATACACTCTGTATGCATACGTGCACAATATACCATCTCATTCTGAGAGTTTTAGGGAATGCAAACTAAGTCTTTCCCTGTAGTAAACAAACGGCAACTGGAATAAATTATAGGGCCCAAGTGTTCAAAGAATGATGTAAAATAGCACGTAACAGAATATATTATTCATACCACCTCTTTTTGAGGGCGGGGAGCGAAGATGCGGTTCTGAGGAATACTATCCCTTGTATCTTCATGAGTCGGAGGCCTGCCGTTGGTTGGCCAATTAGCCCTACTTGCTGCACCTAGGAAAGAGACCAGCAACTTAAATGGCTCATCTCCTAAAAGGTGGAGCAGGATATAGGCGAGAAGGCAGCAATATGAGCCAGAGGCTGGAACAACTGCTGAGAGGGGCAACTCCAAGAGACAGAGGGACAGAAGGGAAACTGGAGAAAATCCTTGTTAGCACAAAGGACTTTGGAATAGCCAGGAACTTTGAGTTGGTGAACTCATGGAGTAAGGAACAGATTTGGGGAAGAAACATACCTGTACAGACTTTGTGGGGAAAGGCTGTGAAGTTCTGATCATGTTTTCGTTAAAAAGGCTTGAAATAAAACCCGCAGTAATTAAATCGGACTGGAGACTACCCTACCTGGATTCAGTGAGAGGGCCCCAGGCAGGATTTCTCTAGGGAGCGGGCTCGCTCTGCAGGCACCAGCCTGGGTCCAGCCAGAAGACGCACTACCAATCCTTCACACAGTGATAGAAAAGAGGGAAGCAATCAGAAACTTAGGTGCATCTCATTCTGGGCAATATTCATATCTATACTTGGACTGAAGTTGAGATGGAAATAGGAGACAGACTTATTGAAAGTCTCTGGGTAAGATAAAAGGGATATTGTCATATTAGAGGTCTACTACATACCACCTCACTAGGAAGAAGAGATGGATGACATTTTTTTATAAAACACAAAAACATCCAAAGCACGGGAACTGGTGGTGATGGGGGGACTTCAATTACCCAGACATCTGTTGGGAAAAATAACAGCAGGACACAGATTATCCAGAAAGTTCTTGGACTGTATTGGAGACAATTTTTTATTTCAGAAGGTGGAGAAAGCTACTGGGAAGAGACTGTTCTAGATTTTATTTTTACAGATAGGGAGGAACTGGTTGAGAATTTGAAAGTAGAAGGCAGCGTGGGTGAAAGTGATCATGAAATGACAGAGTTCATGATTCTAAGGTATGGTAGGAGGGAAAACAGCACAATAAAAGATGATGGATTTCAAGAAGGCAGATTTTAGAAGACTCAGGGAGTTGGTAGGTAAGATCGCATGGGAAGCAAGTGCAAGGGGAAAAAAGTCCAAAAGAGTTGGCAGTTTTTCCAAAGAGACCTTATTAAGGGCACAAGAACAAACTATCCCACTGATTAGGAAAGATAGAAAGTATGGCAAGAGACCACCTAGCTTAACTGGGAGATCTTCACATCTGAAACTCAAAAAGAAGAGTCCTACAAAAAGGGGAAACTGGGTCAAGTTACAAAGGATAAATATAAACAAATAACACAAGTATGTAAGGACAAAATTAGAAAGGCCAAGGCACAAAACGAGATTAAACGAGCTAGAGACATAAAAGCTAACAAGAAAACCTTCTACAAATATATTAGAAGGAAAATTAAAACCAAGGAAAGGGTAGGCCCATTACTCAATGGGGTGGGGGGAAATAACAGAAAATGTGGAAATGGCAGAAGTGCTAAATGAACTTTTTGTTTCAGTTTTCACCAAAAAGTTTAGTAGCAATTGGACATCTAACTTAATGGGTGCCAGTGAAAAAGACGTAGGATCAGAGGCTAAAGTACAGAAAAAACAAGTTAAAAATTACATAATTTAGAGGTCTTCAAGTCACCAGGGCCTGATTAAATTCATCTTAGAATACTCAAGGAGCTGACTGAGGAGATGATATCTGAGCCAGTAGCAATTACCTTCAAAAAGTCATGGAGGACGGGAGAGATTCCAGAGGACTGGAAAAGGGCAAATATAGTGCCAATCTATAAAAAGGGAAATAAGGAACACCTTGGGAATTACAGACTAGTCAGTTTAACTTCAGTACCTGGAAAGATAATAGACCAAATAATTAAGCAAGAAATTTGTAAACATCTAGAAGATAATAAGGTGATAAGTAACAGCCAGCATAAATTTGTCAAGAACAAATCATCTCAAACCAACCTGGTAGCTTTCGTTGACAGGGTAACGAGCCCTGTGGATGGGGAGGGGGAGCAGTAGATGTGGGTTTTTGTTTTCTTTTTAAAACTTTCATAAGGCTTTTGATACTGTCTTGCACAACCTTCTCATAAACAAACTAGGGAAATACAACCTAGGTGGAGCTACTATAAAGTGGATGCATAACTGGTTGGAAAACCATACCCAGAGAGTGTTTCATAGAAGGGCATATCAAGTGGACTCTTGCAGGGATCAGTTCTGGGTCTGGTTCTGTTCAGTATCTTCAACAATGATTTAGACAATGGCATAGAGAGTACACTTACAAAAAGTTTGCAGACAATACCAAGCTACGAGTGGTTACAAGTGCTTTGGAGGATAGGATTAAAATTCAAAATGATCTGGAAAAATTGGAGAAATGGTCTGAAGTAGATAAGATGAAATTCAATAAGGACAAATGCAAAGTACTCAACTTAGGAAGGAACAGCCAGCTGTACACATACAAAATGGGAAATGACTGCCTAGGACGGAGTATTACGGAAAGGGATCTGGGGGTCAGTGGACCACAAGCTAAATAGGTGTCAACAGTGTAACACCATTGCAAAAAAAGCAAACATAATTCTGGGATATATTATTAGGAATGTTGTAAGCAACACATGAGAAATAATTCTTCTGCTCTACTCCATGTTGATTAGGCCTCAACTTGAGTATTGTATCCAGTTCTGGACGTCATATTTCATGAAAGATGTGGACAAACTGGAGAAAGTCCAGAGAACAACAAAAATGATTAAAGTTCTGGAAAACATGATCTATGAGGGAAGATGGGAAAAAAATCGGTTTGTTTAGTCTAGAGAAAAGAGAATGAGGGAGGACAGGATAACAGTTTTCAAATACATAAAAGGTTACAAGGAGGAGAGAGAAAAATTGTTCTCTAACACCTCGGAGGATAGGACAAGAAGCAATGGGCTTAAATTGCAGCAAGGGTAGTTTAGGTTGAACATTAGAAAAAAAAACTTCCTGTCAGGATAGTTAAGCACTGGTATAAATTGCCTGGGGAGGTTGTGGAATGTGTGTTATTGGAGGTTTTTAAAAGCAGGTTAAATAGTCACCCTGTCAGAGATGGTCTAGATAATACTTAGTCCTGCTTTGAGTGCAGGGGAGTGGACTAGAAGACCTCTAAAGGTCTCTTTCAGTCCTGCACTTCTATGATTCTCTGCATGTGTTACCGGGGTAGTAGCAGGTTATCATGGTCCCATCTGTTATTCAGAACCCCAAATTCTATTGTATGTGTGAATACACAGGCTGCAGAGCCCTAGAATTCAATGTGTGTGGATGGGATGGAGGCATGAGTTTATGATAGCAAGCTCTGTGTGTATACATGTTACTGCAAGATATGTTCTGTTGCATCAAACTTATGATGTGAACTGAAAATTTTTTACCAAAGAAACTACTGCATGACTAAATCAATATTGTATTTTGAATTACTTCAAGAGTTCATATGCTGGAGATGCACACAGGGGACCCCTTCAATAGAAGCCACATTACATGAACTGTATTCCTTCATTAAATCAAGTGATAAGTACTGTTGGAGATACCATCTCTAATGCATAAACTGTTACTGCAAACAAAAACCATAAAGCCACACAAGTTTTAACTCAATTGTAACATACATTTTCTCAGGTATTGCGATACCGAAGCGTGTACTTACTTGGCACAAAAATAAAGTTTTCTAGAATACATCCACTTGATTAACTATTGTACAGAATAGTGTGTTAAGCTTTCATATTTTTTGTTTCACAGTACGTCAGAGAACATGATTGTATACAGTGACAAAAGAGAATATCTTTATGCAGTATTAAAAGGATTTTATTAATTGTACAAGAATGACAGTTGATTGATACCTCAAGTTTACAAGTTGTAACTGATCAGCTATTTCAACCAAAATATATTTACATAATATTCAGCCAAAATGATATCATTTGGAAGCAAATCTGTCTATTTTGTTGAATTTTTAAAAATACAACATATGAAAGATTAGATTTAGATTGCAACTTCAAGTTTTCTGTGCAAAAAAGACTACAGTTAGCCTGGAACTAAACTCAAGAACCCCCCCACCTTCCCACAATATTTCTTGAAGGCAAGATTATCCATATTAGTAGATAAGAAAAATTGACCATGTTAACTCCTACATAAAGCCATAATTTGCTTTACTGGACATCTTTATAACCTATTCTTCACAGATTTTTATAGAGGAAAATATTTTTATTTCATCACAAAGCTTCAGAACTGTTCAGTAGTTACTTCACTGACTTTCAACATGTTTAATTGAAAATTCACATGCACTAATTATACAGCCACACAACACAAGACAGATATTTCTCACTTCAGTTTCCCCTAGTAACCAGAAATGTGAAAAAAACTGACTGCAGCACAGTTTGAGGGTCATTTCAAGAACATAATCAGAGAAAGGCTCCATTTTTAGATACTGCTGGGAAAATAGAGTACAGCTCTGTTAGGTATAGATCAATGGAAATTAGTAGGAGAACGCTGGAAAGGTACCACCAAGATGGACTTAATCCTATTTTTATTATTTCTCCCATATTCAGTGGATTGTTACTGATGCTGAAAGCTTTAGAGGTCATAAGTGATTTTATAGTTCAGGTTATGTACTGAAAGTTATTGAATAATTAGCCTTCAAGAGATAATTGAATAAATGTCAATCAACAGAATTATTAATTTAACTTGCATAGAAGACTAAAGTTTCACCTTTGCAGCATGCTTCATATCTCTCCCGGAAAACCTTAAAATAATACTAGCTACTTAATTTCCAATAAGGTGATCAACTATCAGAAGTAAAAGTACTGAAGAGAACAAAGGTAATTAGCCAAGCTATTTTGTTTATATTGAATATTAAAAACTTCAAAACTCTGCACATTACTATGCAAAAGGAATATTTAAAAACAGTCAAGCAGCAACTTACTGTATATTCAATAGCTCCTTTAGGCTTTTGAAAAGACATTCGTCGCCCATCTTTCTTGTCTGAGGACTTCTTCTGGCCCGTATCTGAAAAATATTGAGGCAAGGAGCGTGTTAAATTCATTTCCCTCTCTCAGTACTGTCACGGGCTGCTGACTACAACCCCGTGGGCAGACATCTAATTCAGCTTGCTCCCTGTGACTCTCGACTCTATCTAACAAACTGACAGACAACCAGCTGCTGGAACAGACTTCACTCCCCTACTATGCTTTAAGGATCTGACCAATATAAACCATTGTGACAACTGGGAATCAATTAACTACACAAGTGCCTCCAATCATCCAGGAAGTTATTAATGAAGGAAAGACTAAAATGATTGATCTCCCCCATCAGGCAAGAATATATCAACTGCACAAGCAATGCTTCTAAAGATCATGTTTAATTGGTTCTAGGTTCGTTGTTACTGTCTGCCACAGACAATGTTTATAGTTTCTGGAGACTAGATCCAGCTAAAGCTACAGCTTTTGAGTTGAACAAAATGTATTTTAAAGAGTACACAGTGTATGAGAAATATCTGCATATAAACCAAGTTATACATATAAACATAACTCTAGAAGACTTCTCTTCCTCCCGTATATTTGTTACAAAGAGTAAGATGTAAAGCACATCCTCCCTATACATATACACTTCACTTTCCTGGGAAGATGAACTTAAAGCATTGTTCTGTGGTTTAGGCAAAACTGATTTTTTTTTTTTTTTTTAAATGACCATCACCCTGTAATGCCTCCAGCCTTACTGGGATCCAATACATGAGACGGAATTTACTGCAACTACACTAGAACTTTGCTAATGTGTACTTAAAGTACAATGTTATTGAGCTTGATAATTCACCAACATAAAATATATTTTAACCATTATATTTTAATTTTACACTAGTACTTTCCTGACTTTGAATACAAGGAAGAATATTGAGGTATAGTTTGTGAAAGTATTTGAGAATCTTTCTATAAATCTTTGCTGTGAAGAAGGGAGAGATTTTTCTTATGTGAATCAGATTCGTGGATTTGCAAAAGAGTTAGCTAGGTTCTACTGCGGCATGCTATTGATTGAATTGATGCATTCTTATTTCCAGGTCTTCAGTTTATATGCTCAGTTACATATTTCAATCAAGTTTTCAGCACAGTACACAATTCTTACAATTCTCATCCCCAACCAGATGAGAAATTTGAAAAGGGATACAGTTAGACAGTGAAACACACAAAAAGGTAAATGTTATTTCATTTTTTGAAGTGTGCCAAATAACTTTTACTGTACACTTTAAAGTGATTTCCACAATCCTTTCCCCTCCAACAGCATTTTAGAAGTTTAGACAAAATCCCTTGGTTTATTTTCCCATTTTGCAGCATTGAGTGCCCCATGCCCCTGCCACGTCTCCACTGAAAACAGAAGTGAAAGTTATCAAAATGGTTACACAAAGACAACTTCAATTTACAAAAAGTTTTGTAATGCCAACTCTCTCCCTCCCCTGACTCCCAACCCCACATACACTCTCCCACTAATGTTACTAGGTTTTACTTACTAGCAACAAGAACTTTCTAGGAGAGGAAGTAATCTTGGGGAACAAGTTCCTATATGTACAACAATCTGTTAAAAGAATTACGCAAATTCTTACTCAAGTTCTTTCTGTGTGGAAAGTGGTAAGTTTGAGCACCGCTAATGAAACTCTTAATTCTTATGTTAAGATGGTTTAACTGAATTTTAAGACAACAGTTACATTTTCCTGAATTTCTAACTACCAGAATGTTGCAGTTTTATTGCAGTGCCTCTTTAACTTAACCACTACATTAAGGCTAGATGTGTCCGTTTGTTTTTACAATTAATAAAGTCAACATCACAGCATATTAAAGACTTCTTGAAGAAAGCTGCAAAAATTGCTCAGTGTGGAAATTACAGCAGTCAGTGATGAAGTACACTGAAAGCTAGGTCTAGGACAGTGGAGTACAACAGTCTGTCTCTGGAAGCCAAACTTTTTTAAGCTAAAAGTTTGAAGGCAACTCTCTCCTCCCTTCTTGAGCTCTAGCAGCTAAAAGCCACACGGGACTTCTCCTACCGGCTCCCTCCCCCACTCCCAGCCAGGAGCCAGGCTGCAGCAGCCCACGGCTTGCCCAGTGCCAAAAAAATAGGGTGGTTTTGTCAACTGTGTGTGTGTGTGTGTGTGTGTGTGTGTGCGCGCGCGCGCGCCCTGTTTTGTCAACAGCTGACTTCTGTCGACCAAACTCTAGTGTAGACCAGCCCTTTGATTTACAAATCAGAGGATGCACTTTCAATGCTTAATCAAATACAAACTTTAAATGCAGTGGCCCCCAAAGTTTTTACCCTGTGTTCCCCCTTACCGCTGTCCGTGCCCCCCCCCCCCCCCCAAGCGGGGGCTGGGAATGGAGCCACAGTTTGGGGGGGAGGGGAGGGGCCTGCAGTTGAGGCTGGGGGCAAGGCTGCAGTTGGGAGCTGAGACCGCAACCAGGCACTGAGGTTGGGGCCAGGTGCCAAGGCTGGGGGCCAGGAGCAGAGCACCATGGCCACAGCTGGGAGGCAGGGCCAGCCTCAGACTCAAAGGGCCAAGTGGTGCTCCCTCCCTGCTCCCATAGAGGTTGGCCGGGCCCTGACATACGGCCTCCCCACCCCCCATTCCTCCATGCCCCCTGAGCAGCATGCCCTAGTTTGGGGACCTCTGCTTTAATGCAGTTTATCTCAAGGGCAACAGGTTTGACACCACTGTTCTAGAACTCCCCCCACCCCCAACTGTTGAAACAGAAACAGTAGTCAGGTCCCATGTTAAGAGCTTGTACCTTGTCATTTGTGCTACAAATGCATACAGCTCCCATACATCAATCCAGATGCCAATTTTGAAGTACTTCATGCTCTGCAAATAAGTCTGATCACATGAGTGGCTGAACAATTCAAAATAATTTTCTGTAAGATGGTGCCTCATGAGGTTGAGTTAGTTTTTTTTGACTGTTGCTTTTTACTGAAAGGGAAAAGGTAAAGTATTCATTCACAGCAAGAAATAAAGAAGAGTACTTTTAAGAGAATGTCTTGTTCACCATCAAGACAGACTAATTTTCAAATTTAGAGTGCTCTTTTTGTATGATAGTAAGCACATATGGCGACCCATTTTAAGAGCCGATTTTTCCTTAATTGCTCTGAGATGTTGGATTGCATCTCTAACATTCTGCTTACATGAACCACTCCCAGCAGAATCCAAACTGGAAGTGCAGCAGGGAGCTTGTCACATGGGGTAGAACATCATGGTTGACAGTCACCATGCTGATATGAGAAGAGATCTTTACTTTAGTGTTTTAGAGGAGAAATAGGAACAAAATAACAGAGATAGGCAAGTCTACTGTATACTTCCCCAAAGCATTGGGAAAACCATGGAATGAACCTCTGACATTCAGTTTTATGTTACTCCATCTTTTTGTTGAATGAAAGAATTTGGGGGGAGGGGAGGGATGAAAAAAGGGGGAAGACAGATAAACATGGCTTTCAGCAACCTTTGTGCTTATATCCTGGGGCCATTAGGGAGCTGCAACAGCCCTTAGCATCAGTATGGAGTAGTATAAGGGGGCTTTAGAGCAACTGAGAATCAGTTCCACAGTCTTTCCCTTTTGATAGATTATATTCTTGAGAAAGGACCTACTTTCCTTATTTAATAATCCCCATGAGTTATACAATGCACATAGCTCAACTGCCTGTTGGGAGCCAGTAAAGACTGCAAGGGCTGATAGGTGAAGGACAAAAGATCAGTACTAGTTCATGCTACATTGCAAAAAGCCTTGAACCAGTTACCAGATCAGGATGGACTCATTCCCAACTAAAGCAATCTTGCTTTGTTTAACAGAGAATTTGCAAGTGTTCTACTAGCAGAACTGTACCTTCTTTCTTACTTGAAACTGAAGTTTAGGTTAGAAGCTCATGGTTTCTCAGTTGTATTTTGATGTTACCCATTAGCAGGAAACATCTTGCATTAAGCACAGACAACTGGAAATACTTAAAAATCTGAAGTCTAGCTATGTGGTTAGTATAGAGCTAGAAAAATATGAAGTGTCCAATTGTTCTAAAAGACACACACAGTCAATACTTTTATTATTTAGGAAGTCAAACTGGTACATACAAGAGTGAAAGATTGAATTACTGTAGTATAAAAACTGCTTCAGTCATCCAGAAGAACAGACTTTAGGAATGATCAGACCTAGGTATTAAAGGATGTTAGGGTAGGATTCCTAAAGCTTTAAATAAGGTCACTTTGAATTTAAGATATTCGATAACAGGTGGGATCATTCTGCTGAAAATTGAGGACGGCTGAAGGAAAGTTGATGCATTTATAAATATGAAAAAATTCATAAATGCATCATCTGGAATGCCTGTGTCAAGGTTCTATGTCACTGAACTACACTGACTGATGGAATGTTTCACTTTTGACACTGCCATAGCAGGACATATGAGACCCATTTTCTAAGTTCTTGTCAAGCCAGGTTAAGTTGGGTCATAAACCTTCAGTTTCCTGTTCCTCCTCTACTATATAATTAAAGCATCAGCAGATCAGTATTCCCTCAGCTAGCAGCACTAATCAATCTCAATGAGTGATAAAAAGTACCTGCACCAACTGAAGTTTTCATCTGCAGAGCTTAGAATTCTAATCAGACACTCTCTCAAAACTTTGCCACCCTTCTGGCAAAGCCAACGTATGTTACAATGGCATTAAGACAGGAAAATGTTTGAAGCACCTCAGAACTCCAATTCTCACGTCAGCAAAGATCACATCAGAGTAGATATTCCCTACCCTATACCAAGGGCCTAAGACATTGCTCATCTACCAACTGCTTACCAGCTCAGCATTTTTATTGCTATAGATACCATAGCAGCAGCCAAAACAGCAGGGTGCCAAAACAGCAGATATTAATACTAAAATGGGGGACAGAGGGAAAGGGAGGCCAATCAGTTTATATTACAGGAAAATGTTGAACATAACTATCCTCTAACCCAAGTTGTAAAGAGGCTAGCTCATACTTTTGGGTTTCTGTAGAAAGGACTGAGAGAACATCCATTTCCCTGACACACACTCATGCCCCATTCAAGCTTGATTTCCAAAAGTCATCAGACTGAAATATCTTGAAAAAGTTCTGAAGAATTCTAGAAAACAAATTGGAGTAATCTGGAAAAATCTTCACCCTATAGCTGAAAAACCAGTGCTGAACAGAAGAAGAGGAGAGTATGGAACAGCCAGATGCATCTTCAAGGAACTGGTATCCAGTCTGCCCTTTGTTTTCCAGCCTCCTGACTTTTTTTTGAATGAGCAGAAAAAGGAAGTTTAAATTCCTCCAGCAAGCTAAAAGCCAACATGAAATTTCTGCAGCAGCAGGAATTAGAATCCAAGAAGAACACTGTATTCAGATAACTGGAATTTTAACAAAACGAGAGTCGAATGACAAATTAGATTTTCAGAAGGCCTTGTTGAAAAAAAGTCATTCATATGAGGCTACTAAAGAAGATCAGCAGCCATGGGGTAAGAGGTAAAGTACTGTCAGTTCAAAAATTGGCTAAGAGAAAGGAAACAGAATAGGAATAAGTGGCCAACTTTCATTGCGTCAAAAGTTTAACATGAAGTCTTTCAGGGTTCTATATTAGGTCCTCTGTTTATTAAATAATCTGGAAAGGGGCAAGATATCAAAATTTGCAGAGGAGTAATTTAGGTTAATTAAGATAAAAAATGACTGTGAAACTTCAGAAGAACCTATAAAAGTTAACTGAATGAGCAACACAATGACAGATGAAATTCAACGTTAAGAAATGCAGCATAATGCGCATTGGAAAGAAGATTTGAAATATTTGTACAGTTTGCAAAGTCATAAATTAACTAGCAACTCATTAAAGGGGCCTAGGCATCACTGTAGAAGGCTCAGTTAAGACCCCTATGCAATGTGCAGCTGGGGGAGGGGGGTAAAACAAAATGTTGGGATTCATAAGGAATATGAAGAAAAATATTCTAACCCCATTTTATGAATCAATGGCATGGGCTCAACTGGAATACTGTGTGTATTATTGTTTCCCTCATGTCAAGAAGATGACTGGAGAATTAGAGGTGGTTCAGAGAAGGTTTAGGAAAATTATCAAGGGCATAGAAAAACCTCACATGAAATTGGAAAGATTGGGATTATTAACCCTAGAAAGGAGGTGAATTAGACAGTAGTTATATTTTCCAGAAATTCCACCAACCACAATATTGCAGGTTTATTGTAAGGATCCCTTGCTTTCATCCAAACAAACCTTTAATGTTTTAAATCATAATAAATCTTAACATTGTGGCATATTAAAAAGTGGCTTTTTACAAGTATTGTTATGGGGAGATTAAATTAAACAAGGACGTGCAAACACTCCATCACCACTTCATGCTCACGTTGTAGGAAAGTGATATAGATCAAACACTTGAATGGACACCTGATTTTCATCCAACAGACGATCAACCACACAAGTGCAGTCTGTAGGGCACACCCAGTTTGGAATCCCTAGTTGACAAAGGTCAAGGAAAAAGTTGCTTTATTACAAACCTCTTTGATAATCCTAACCTAATGGAAGATTAGATATTGGTTGATAGTTGGACAGATTATCCAGAGACAGTGAGTTTCAGATGAACCCATGCTTTCTTTAAATCAATAAGCATGCTGTTCTCTTTACAGAAGGCAGTGACAACACGCACAGATTAAGGACACAGGGACTCCCCAACTAGCCTTCACCTGCCAAGAACAGCAAGGATCAAAGGCACAGGTTGTAGCACAGATTTTTCAAACAAGACACTGTCTGAAAGTCAAGCAGAGAAGATTGAACATTTGCCCCTGCGAAATATCTCTATCTTTAGGATTGTTGTCATATCTCACTACAGAAGAAGCCAAGATTTTAGAAAAAGGCAATAAGGAAAGGTGATGAATCCAATGCATGAATATTGTACCATATCATAAATACAAAAAACAGATGATAATCTCTCACACACACACACACACACACACACACACACACACACACAGTAAGAAAAAAGCTTGATTTTCACCATTAATACTGACTGGGAAGCTACTTCTATCAAAGAGTGAAATGTTCCTAAAAGTATTTCAGTTTTGGCTTACCAAATTCCACAAGAACCTGTTGTGTAAGTAGAAGACTCTAGTTCATACGTCTTACTGGGGCATGGAGAAATTAAGTTGCTTGCCTTCACAGAGTATTAATTCATCTTGGGTTTCTTTAAGAGTCAGAAGTGCAAATTAATCTGCAGGGGAAGCAGCCAATCAGAGGGGTTGGTGCAGCACCCAACTGGGGGCCAGGAGGGCCAAATAAAAAGGAATAGCAGAGAGAGTAGTCAGTTGCTACTGACTGAAAAGGGAAGACCAGGTTCTTAACTGGTTGAAAAAGCAGCAGGACCACAGCCAGAACCTAGCCAGACCAAATGAGGGTACCATAATGGGCTGTTATCAATGACAGTGTCTCCAGTGAGAAAAGACCTGGGGATACAGCCCCATGCCAGGGTCGGGAGACGGTAAAGATAGTATACTACGGAACGGGACTGTTTGTTCCACCTACAGACGGTGTGCGACTTGGCCAAAGGGCTGAGTCATGGAAGACCTGCCAAAGAAACCATCGACCAGAAGTGGACGCTTATGAGAGGTGGGTGCCGACCCAGTTATACTCCCCAATATGCCAATCTCTTCGTGGGCCACCTTGAAGAAATATTTCTGGACAAATGCACCATGAAACTAACAATATACCTGAGATATGACAATATTTTCATCCTCTGGACAGACAGCTTAAACACCTTCATAGATTTTTTACCACAACCTGTCAGTTAAACTCTCTCTGGAACAATCCCATACTAGCATCAACTTCTTGGACACCACTATCAGCTTCAACAAATGGAACCCTACAACCAACCATATACAAGAAACCCACAGATCACAACACTTACTTTCATAGATCTTGGAACTATCCCAAACACATCAAGAAATCTGTCATCTACATCCAAGCACTCAGATCTCTCAGAGGAGAAAGTCTGGAATATATATCTTAACACACTCAAAAAACTGGTTTCAAACAAACAAGAAAATTCCACCAGATAAGTTGATCACATCATGGAATGGGCCTCCCAAATACCCCGAAGGAACCTGCTTTAATACAGAAATAAAACCTCCTGACCACATACACCTAGTTGTCACCAGCCACTCCATACCAGAACCCATACGAGCTATCAAACAACTATAACCAATACCTGATGGGGTTCCTATCCTGAAAAAAAATCTTTCCTGAACCCTCTCTTCGGGGCTTCAAAACCAACCCCCCTCCCCACACCTCTCTAGGCAACACCAGAACAGATACAAAATCTGCAGCTATCTCCACTGCTAAAATGATCACACACCCCGCAACACACCTTTCCAGATCCATGAATCCTACACATGCCTTTCACAACATGTGGTATACCTCACCCAGTGCACTAAATGCCCAAACAACAGCTTTGTGGGTGAAACCAGACAATCACTATGCTCTTGAATGAACTCTCACAGGGCAATGATAAGGACACACACACACACACACACACACACACCCCCCCCCCCCAACAACAAAAACCACACACCTGATCACCTGGGGGTAAACACTTTTCACAAAGCAATCACTCTGACTTCTCAGTCTTCATTCTCAAAAGGAAACCTGCACAACACTTTCAATAGATGAACCTGGGAGCTTAAATCCACTCCTCTGCTAGACACTAAAAATCATGGATGGAACAGACACTGGATTTATGGCTTATTACAACAATCTGTAACCCATTAACCCCCCCCTTTTGATCCTATGATAGCACAGATGTTAAGGGTCCACTCTACCTTGAGTGGTTCCTTACAATACGCACTAACTATTTATGCTAACCAATCTATTTGATGCTGGAAGTACCTTTTCAAGACCAGAAAAAAAGCTCTATGGCTTGAAAGCTTATTCTCTCACCAGACAAGGGTCCAATAAAAGATATTACCTCACCCACCTTATCTCTCTAATATCCTGGGACCAATACGGGAACAACTACGCTGTCACCACAAGATGTCATTTTTAAGAATAAATTATAAACAGCTGTTTCAGATATAAAAATATAAATGTTAAAAGTTAGGAGAGGAAGGTTGCTGTTATAGGAGAGATGGAAAAGTAGACAAACGGGGGCTATAAGACTCACTGGCTGCACAGTACAATGTTATGCTTACTGTATTTACCAAGTAGTTACATTAATTCTAGGACACTGTGCCTACACTACTCACAATAACATTCAAGTTTAGCAATGAACAGAGCATCATGGAACAATCACAGAAGATTTCCCCACACAATTTAATTAAACTGAGCATTAGTTCTCAACCTCCCTTAACACTTCATGGGAATGATCAAGTTAAGATTCCTCTCTGAATTTAAGTTTGGGGAGGAAAAAGAAATGATAGAAAGGAAGATTAAAACATTTTTGTAATTTTTTTTCACTTCTAGACTCGTGTGTTATTTTCTTCCTCCTTTACCAATTTGTCTATTTTTCATACTTTGAACCTACGTTAGTGTGACTATAACAAATATAGTCTGTCACTTGGATTTCAACCCTAAGCACAATATTGAGGCTTAATTTCTTAAAATTGATGTATTAATTTGTTTTCAGTTTATTGTGAAGTTCTACAAACAGACTGGATGAGTTAACTTTAAATCAGTGCTCTTTCTGGAAAAAATGCTAGTATTAAAGACTAAAAACGATTAAGCTGAAAAGAGAGAATATACAGCTCCCTTTATTAAAAATAAATTAGTTTAACATGGTGAATAGTGACAAAAACAGCAAGGGGGATTTCTCCTTTGTTTAACGAAGTCTGGCCTAGGTCATAATTAATTTTTATTACCTTTTAAAGTTAATCTAAAGAAAAAAAAATTCTTCAAAAAATGTTCTAGTAAGCCACTACCTAACAAGAAGCAACTTGCCATCACTTGCCTATTGACACAAACAGAGGAGGCATAGATAATTACAGCTTTACTAGATTTGTTCCACTCAGCAGCAATTAGATCTGTGTAATCTATTACACAAAACCAGAAAACAAATATTAATGTTGGAATAATTTTAGCCAGCATTATGAACTCTAGAACAGGATTTTTCAAAATTCTTTGACAGCATGGACCACTGCACAATAAAGTGATTGTCTCAGACCACTTCCCTTTTATTTGCAATCATGCAACATCTTTGCACCAACTACAGTGATATATAGTTTGTTGTCTTTTCATGCTTTGACAGCTGGAAGTAATGAGACACTACCATCAGACCAGCCAATTCTTTACAAAACCACCTGTGGAACACAGACCACAGTGTGAGAGCCACTTCTCAGGACAGTTAGACTTTCAAAAATTGAAGCATAAGGTTAGGCTGTTAGTCCTATATGAGCACCTAATTAAGTAGTCTGATTTTCAAAAGGGCTTCCATGGTTTTGTAAGTTTTAGAATTAAAGGGTTTTTGTTCTTTTTAAATCCTTTTAGACACTTTTGAATTTATTAACTTTAATTCCCATCTTTGACAGAGTTCAAGAAAGTCTACAAACAAAAAGCGGCAGAGTGTATTTAAGTTTTAAATGTCTGAATAGGAGTGTTATAAAATTTAGACCAAGATATAGCTGGTATTTCTAAACTAAAGAACATATGTTGAGTTATTTACTGATCAAGTCTTACAAGATATACAGGAAAAAGCTAAGGAGTTTTCCACATAAAACTTGATTATGCTGCAAACAGAGTTGTAAGTTACAGTCCATAACTTTGGGAAACCCCCCCCCCCCTTTTTTTTTTTTTTTTTTAAAGGCAGAAAGCAAGGTAATCTTAAAGTTGTGTACACTGAATTCTTTTAAAGAAGGTATCAAAATGCATAGTTTACAAGCTTAACTTCTTAGGATTACTGGTTCTCATGGTTACTGCCCAAGTTAATGACACAATCTTATAAACAGACCATCAAATTATCTTCAGGACGGACAGTGAGCCCATACCCTCTCAACATACTGGCCTGTATGCTACATACCAATGTATGCATAACTGTGGTTCATGAACATGCCAACCACACATCAAGTCTCATGGTCTTGACAAGATATCCCTCTTTACCTTACACATAAAAATAACTTATCCCACACCCATTTCAATCATGGTATAATTAAGAAGCCCACAGTATTTACATTCCTCATTTTCTCTACATATTCAGTATGTAAATGCCATCGCCTATTTCACCAAAAATCACAAAGCTCATGAGCACATCAATGCCACATTCCCCTACCCACAAATTTTCTGAGGTTTTAAAAAGTTAATTTGTTAGTTTATTCTCCTCACCACCACATGTATGTCATATACGTTAACTCCATCTACTCTACAGAAACTAGACGCAGACTCAACATAATGAAAATGAGTAAGAGACCAAGATCTTCGATATTCTGCACAGATGGCAGAGAACAGTGAACACTACATATGACATATTAACATTTCATAGACAATCACATGAAAAACACACCCACATCTAGCTGTCATAAGTTTAAGTCCATGTGATACTACTATAAGATGACATGCATTTACTACATATGGACAGCACACAGCATGAGAGCTAATGTTTGGACTACCTTAAATCTGCATTTCTAGTCTTTTAGATTTTAGTGTAACCTTCACTTAAACATTTATTTGAAATGCAGACCATTAACACACATTATCAAGTGTTTTAGTAGGATAGTTAATAGGAGCAGGATCAGTTCAATGGCCCTTACTCTCTCAAGCAGTTCAATGCAAATTCAATCCACTAACTTTTAAGGACTAAATACACGCACTTTCCCAGACACAAAGACAATATATACATTTAATTAGAGGCCAGTCATAGCTTTTCTATGTTTCCCTCCCTTTACATTCTGCCCTCCCCTTTTCATCACCACCCTTGGGCTCTCTCTGAAACCCCACATTCCCTTTTGTTTCACGCAATACTAACACACATACACAAGACAGTTCACTTGTCACAGTAGCAGCAGTATCCCCCAGAGTAGCACAAGGTTGACTAGTATTGCAATAAAAGGTGTGTGGAGGGGGAGGGAGGTGAGTTATCTTGTCTTGACTTGTTTGCCCTACATTGCAATAATCATTTATTTAATAAGTACAGAACTTCTGCTGGATTGCTTCTCAAGGTGTGCCATTCAGAACCTGTGTTAGAACTCTGACTTGCAAGTACAAACAGTATCATAACCTAACAACTAGAATTTGACTTTCCCCACTGATGTCCTAATGTTTCTATCTTATATCTGTTAATTAAACATTAGTTATAGATAAGGCAATGAGAGTTCTGTGGCACTTTAAAGACTAACAAATTTAATATTTGTAGACATAAGCTTTCGAGAGACTTAGCTCTCTTCTTCAGATGCAGTAATACAGAAAATAGGTAACACAGAGGTATCTTATAGGTATCCAGGTGCATTGAGAACAATGGGGGAGGTAGAGTCCGGTATTTAAGACCTAATGACGACCATTGAGTAGGAGGTGAGAATGGGTGAGCAAAGTAATTTACCTTTGGTAGTGAGATAGCCATTCCAAGTCTCTGTTTAAACCCAGTTTAAATGTGTCAAGTTTGCAGATCATTTCTAATTCAGCAATTTATCTTTGAAGTCTGTTTTTGGAGTTTTTTTTGGAGAAGTACAGCAACTTTCAGGTCAGAGACAGAATGCCCTGGGGAATTAAAGTGTTCTCCCACTGGTTTATGGATGTTGTTATTTTTTGTGTCTGATTTGTGTCCATTTATCCTTGTGCGTAGTGATAGTTATAGATGTACTATTTACTGGGGGGCTTATTCCACCCCCCAATTGGTATTGTTATTTCTACTCCATACTAGGGCAGGAACAGTAATAGGAGACTATTAACTTGTGCAACTGGATAGCACAGGTGTGACACACTGTACGCCATGTACACCCTGATGGTGTGATTTGTGTATCATTCATCTCCACTCCTATAGTGTCTGTGTATTGTCTAATGCAAAGTATGTCATGAGACTGTTTTTGGAATGCTCATGACATACTGAACATTATTATGGTAGTATGTTTCCTGCAATGTCACATATGTATAGATATGAAACTCTGCTATGTAATATTCCCAAATGTGCGTCTCACATGGCTCGAATAGACCCATGCAAACACACAGCAAAATGGGGTTCACGCCTTGCAGAGGCATGCATACAAGAACAATGGACTGGCCTAAGCACCTGATAAGGTGATGCTCACTTGACTCAAATGGAGGAAATCATTGCCATTGCCGGACATGGCCAATCACCTGACTCCAGGGGGTGATGAGGAAACACGTTAAAAGCAGAAGTGTTTTTGTCTCTGGAGCTCTCCCTTGTAATCCATCTATGAAGCAACATCAAGCAAAGGGCAGACTGCCATGGGGAGGCTGCTCAGCCAGCCTATGTGGTAAGATAACATCAAAGACTGAAAGGCTACTGAAATGTTAAGTTTAGTTTAGCATGCTCCCTGATCAATCTGACACATGTTATTCTGCCTCATAATCACTTAAAATCTTTCTGTACTTAATAAATTTATTTATTTGTCTTATCTAAAGCAGTGCATGTGGTTTGCGTGTGTAGAGAAACTTCGTTTAGAGTGACAGAGCTGGTGCATATCAATTTTTTTGACAAACTGAATTACCAATGCGCTTGCAGATTTACAGAGTTCCGTGCTGCCCACTGGAAATGGCAGTTCCTAGGGTTCCATCTGGGACTGAGGATGTTGGCTGGGGGTTACACCATTGTAGAATCCCAGGAGTGACTAGCCAGAAGCACTCACTCACTAAAATAGGAGCTGCTTATCTGCTAGAGGCTGTGAGAGAACTGACCCAGGAGTGGCGGTTCACACAGCAGGGCAAGTGCAAGATGGGCTCCAGGAGTGGGGGATTGGGGTGATCAGCGATATCAGCCCAGATTGCAGAGGGCAACATCATAACAGATGATTAATGCAACTTAGCTTTTTTCTGATTCCACATTTGAAACTTTCTACTGCAGTTCCACAAATGTGGTTAGCTGTACTAGCAGTACTGAAAGACCATGGGACTCCCAGGACACACTGTCTACTGCTACTCTAACAAAAATCTTAGTTGTTGAAACTCGGAGGGTGATGTCTATACACTTATTCATTTAGAGCTTTTTCTACAAGTCCACTTCATAGTCATTCAGCTCCCATCCATCTAGCTGAACCTAGATAAAGTTGCAATTTAAGGCAGATAAAACAATTTCCCTAATAGACTACCATGCAGATAGTTTGTACAAGTAGTTTCCATTGACTGTTGTGAACTTCTTGAACTTTGACGCTCATAATTAGAGACATACTGCTGGAACTGAAGACTAAGGGGGTAAATTGGCAGGAAGTTGTTCCACAATGCAAGCTTTCGAACTGTATCTGATGAAGATTTGTGGGAAGTTTTGGTTCCTTGCTGGGACTTGCTGACGCTGACCATCCACCCACTTATTGAACTGTCTATCAGTCAATTATGTCAAATTATGGGAACAGTTGTAAGGAATCAATTCATAGTATTTTGGATGCTTTATACCACTTTGAGTCTGGTCAATCTGGATTCTGATTTGGTCACGGCACAGAGACAACACTAGTTAATCTCCTGCTAAAGGAAAATGAACAGGTATGCATGCTGACTAGTATGTCTATCTGAAACCTTTATATGAGTAGACAGAAGTAGGGACAGACAGAGGATAGCAGTGACTTAATTATTTTGCCTGTCTTAGAGAAGTTTCTGGAAGGTATTTTGGGGAATTTGTCTTCTGTCCCCAATGGCTCTGTAATATGTATTCCTCTCTGTCACCGCCTTTTTTCTGCTTAACATCTTATACAACTGTTAGTTCAGAGTTACGGCACCTGTATCCATCCCTCTGTGGTCTACTCCAGAAGTGCCCAGTCAGCTCTCCAGCCATCACTTATCTCTGGGAAGGGACCTGTGTCCCACTCCCTTTTGAACAGTGATTTTAGGGCTGTACAGCCCCATCACGTATTGTGATATCCCAAACAAGCCAGTCTGCCTAACAGCAAGTACCAGTGTTTTGCTCTCTCTCTAAAAGCTATGATCAGCCTACACCAGCACTTCCAAGTTACTACACGGCTCTTTCTCTGCTGAGTACACAAGGGCAAAAGCATCACAGAGAAAACAAACAAATCAGCAGATCTACATGCATACTAAATGTCCCAGAAAACATGTATCAGTCACATGGGGACTTGGTAGGCCAAAGTCTTGCCAATCCTTCAAAGGTTGGGGCTTTCTTAGGACCAAAGGTCCTGACCATTTGCTGAATCAAAAGGTAGTCAATTTAAATTCGGATTTTATCTATTTCAAGTTCTCGTCGTCTCTAGAAAGCCCAATTTGAACCAGTATATGCAAACCACCCCAGTGGGTGGTACCTCTCTGGAGTGGTTTAGTCTCAGCAATGCACCTTAGTCACCTCCTAACTGTTTTTAGTTCCTGGAGGGGCTGTGGTAACCCCTGCTCTATGGAAAGGAACACAGTCAGACAAACAATTAATAAATTTCATACAACTGTGCAAGACACTGCTTGGGCTGCAATATCTATCACAATAGCTATTAGAACGGTTTAATAAGGTGGTATGTTTTCTACCTATTGATAACACCACTATGTTTCCCTGTTACATGATCCAGGGGATGTGGTGGTTAAGCAACTTTGTCTTGGTGTGACTGAGGCACGAATAAAGACAAGTTGGTTAAAACTCAACCAAGCTAAAACGGAAGTGACAACTGGGAGAAATGTCTCCAATTATACTGCCTCTTGGATCAAAGGCCTATGCTAACCAGTTAAAACTTCAGTTCACAAATCTGAGGTCTTGGTCTACTGCCAGCTCATACTAGATAATGCCTTGGTCACCACTGCTATCTGGCTATCTTGATAACAACAAAAACAAAAAAGTGCTTTTTTTTTTTTTAAATGTTAGAAACAATCCTTAATACTTCATTATTCCCTACAAATTACAACCCATCATTTTAAACTGTGTTATCTAACAGTTTTGGGATATGTTTGCCTTTTTATTTAAAAAAAAAAAAAAAAAAAAAAAAAAATGAACGCACCACTATCCCCTCCATCCATACCCACACCCAGCCCAAGACAACTTCACCTTTCCCTTGGCCACATGGCAATCCTTTTTCTCAGATCTGCACCTCTTATCACCACAAGATTAGACTACAGCAATGTATTTTACAAGGAATACACCTTAAGTCCACTCAGAAATGGAAGCAAATGCAGCAGCTTGTATGTTAAACACAGTATCTCACTGTAAGCAATGACATCAGTGTACCACCATTTGTACTGGCTACCTGTGAGTTTCCACCTAGAGTTTAAAGTGATGACCTATAAAGCACTAAATGGTGCCTCTGCATCTCACAGATCCCACCCTTGCCTCTCATATTTACTACAGGCTAGTAACATCTGATCAGTTTCTGAAGTCTTATTTCTGATCCTTTTTTCATACTAGTGTTCTTTCTAAACAAGAAAGACAAAACAATTAACAAGTTAGGTGAGGTCCCACCTTGTCTCTCTAATATCCTGGGACAGACATGGCTACACCTGCATTGCATGAAACACTAAACAATCAAACATATCCATTTAATGTGTTTAGTTTTGGATCTATATTGTGGTCCAATCAATTTTCAGCCTAACTTTCCTTTGTCTTTAATGGAAACTGGACTAGGACCTAAGACCAGGGTCTGAATGCCAGCACCTCAGCTGATAGGTTAGAGAGAAAAAGACCATCTTACTTAAGGGTAGGTCTTCAATGCAGAGTTAATTTCAGTTAACTACAATCAAGCTAACCTAGCTCAAATGAGAGTGGTCACAATGTAAAACACTCAAGCTACACCTAGTAGTAATGTCAGCAGTTGACTCACTGCACTAACATGAGCTTTAGCCTCTAACTCTTGACAGCCCAGTCAACTAAAGTTAAAGGTCTGTGTGGACTCAAATTAGAGGCAACATTTAAGTTGTAACTAGTTAACTGTGCAAAAGAGAAGTCTTAAGGTAACCAGGAACCAAACACTACCCAGCACCTGGAAACAATTAGAAGCCATTACAAATTACATTACATCGATCCATGCATTAAATATGAGCAAGCAAGCAGAAGCATGCATTTTGAATCAGGTGACATTTCTAGGAAGAAGCAAACTTGCTTTTATTTAGAATGTTTCTCAAAGTTTTCATGAGACATTAATAGTTTTTGTTTAAAAATAGTAAGAAGAGAAAAACCCACAGTGCTCTGTAACATAGAAGGAAATTCAGTAATATACTAGATATGTCAAAGCGATTAGTGGAGATGACAACATGGCTTTGCTATATCTAGTACTTTTATCTTCTGTCAAACTTGTTAGCCTGACAAGTTATTTTGTATGAATTTCAGTGAGGTAACTACTGACAAAATAGACTGTTTAAACTAGTGTGCTTGCTCACATGCAATGAATTCAGTGTCCTAACTCTGTTCTTCACATTTAGAAATATGAGAGACTGCTCAGCATATACCTACATATTTATAGGTTCAGATGTAAAAATACACTACAGTGAGATTATTTTCTAAAGAAACCTATTTCTCACCGTTGGGGCAACCTCAGATATGACAGCAAGGTGGACAACTAATTAAATTTAAGGTATAAAAAATCTTTAAAATGTTTATGAGTTCCAGAGGGGTAGCCGTGTATCCTGCATCCGACGAAGTGGGTTTCTGCCCACGAAAGCTTCTGCCCAAATAAATTTGGTAGTCTAAGGTGCCACAGAACTCCTGCTGTTTTTTTTTAAAATGTTTGCCTGCTTTCCTCAACCAGAAAACATACACTGCATAATAGCTAATCCTCTCAAAAAGTCAAATAGCAAAATACTAACATGGAAGAGTGAATTCTCCAATGTCACATGTTTATAATTTTAAGATACTAAACAATGTTATTTAAAATGTATATTACGTCAGTGAAATCTACAAGTTTCTACATTAGTTTGGAGATCAGAGTTTCTGAATTTCACATAATTTTTCCATACTTTATCTTAACACAGTTTAGTCATACTTTTGAAAATGATTAAAACAAAAAACAAAAAAAAACCCCACATACACAACACATTTAGATTGGGATCAAATGTGAAATGGAAGCCCTAAAGGAATTTAAGATAATTATAAGTGAACTGGAGTGACTGGAGGGCAGATTAGACATGGGCCTGAATCAGAACCCTGGATGCACACACCCTTACAATTTGGAGTAGTTAAGCCCAGATTTTTAAAGGGATTTATGCATTGTAACACTGAGCACAGCAATGCCCAACGGATTTAGGGGCCTAAATTTCATTCTCAAAAGGGATTTCAGAGTCAAAATCCCATTGACAGTAGATACCTTTTGAAAATGAGATTCACACTTCTCAATCAGTTAGACATTTCAACTCTGAGCACAGCAACACCTAAATAACTTTAAAAAAAAAAAAAAAGTCTGGGCCTTAGGCTTCAATAGCAGATCCTAACTTTGCATTTCAGTGCCCAGATCTAACTAGAATGGAAGTTGGAATTAAAACTTAGCTGCTGCAGTTCACTACTACACCTTCTATGAAACAATAAGGCATGATGGCTGCTAGTTAAAGCTTGCCACAAGAAGGAAGCATTCAAGACAACTAATTTCTGCCCATTGTTTAGAAGACTAAGTAACTATGAGAGCAGAACAACTGCTGCAGCATGTTGTGCCTATGCTGTTCTGCCAAGGAAGCCCATACCTCTCTTGAACCATATCAACAGCCATCCATCCCCGGTTTTCAGCAGCACCTTCACACAAGCCACCTTTCATTAACCGTAGCCTTAACTGTTACACAGTAACAATTTTCTAGTACAGTATAAGCACCTGCACTCTCACACAATTTAATGGGGGGGGGGAGGGGAACCAAAACAATCAATATGATTCAGGCTCACTTTGCTACAGGGTGGATAAAAATCAATGTTTGATTTTTTTTTAAAACAGATTTTTTTTTTTAAATCATCAATACTACATTTGTTTCTCGTTTAAAAAATAAGTTACAATTAAATTTCATCACAAACATGCTAAACCTACACTTACAGTCTCCTAAAAATGCATTAATGGCTCTAGTCTGACCAGCCTAACTACTAGCTCTTGCTTCTTGAAAGTTCTGGGCTTTCAGTTTCTGTTTCTCAGCAGTTTAAAGTCACATGTGCAAAGAAAGAAACAGGCTGTACAGCATTGTTGTTGTTCTGTGCTTAGGTGGTGGTGGAGCTGGGCCAAGAAAGGCAGAGGAGTTAGTTAAGACACTGTCTTAAGATAGCTTAAAAACAAAGGACAGAGAGAGTGGAAAGGAACAGCGGAGTGGACTGGAAAGAAAAAAGGAGAAATTCAACGTACACAGCTTCCTATATTCCCCCCACACTTTTGCCACAGAAAAACTGTCATGGCTTCTGGGCGTAAGAGTGACCCTATCTGGGAATATTTTGAAGAAATTCTTTCCTTGGGTAAAAAAGAAAGATGTGTCAAGTGTAAGCAGTGCAAGAGGAGATGCAGGGCTTAGTTGCAAGAACGAAACATAATGAAAACTGCTTATTGGGAGAAAATGATGTGGATATGTCTGAAGAACAGTGTGGATCAACTGGTTAGTAACTTAAATAATTCACTTTGCAATACATCATTCTGCAAGACTCTCTTTATACCTTTTAGTATAAGTGTGATTTAACAAGTAAATTCCCAAGCGGTTTGCTATGTTGGATGTTGCTAGAAAAAAAAGTTTAGCTTAGCTAATCCTTAGGCTTGTTTAGTTAGTTAACTAGGTTTAGAATCTATCACCCAAGTATATGGTACAGAAAGCTGCAATAAGAGAAATCTAGAGTTGCCAGTTGCCACTGGATGTCATTTTCTTATTTGATATTACATAATACATGCCCTTTATTTTGGAACATCATGGCCACAGACCATAAGGGAATAGACTTATGGCATCACCATATTTTACTTCAGCATAACTCAGCTTTCTCAATGGAACCCCATCCTACACTTGTTTTCTCAAAAAAACAGAAGTGCCAGTGAGTTCTCTGGGGCTTACTCCAAAATTAAGTGCACTCTAAGTGCAGTCAGTCTTAGCTTTTTTGGTAATTTGGAATTGGATCTGCATCCTGGCTGGAAAAAACCATAAATGATTAACTGAATAATAGAATGAGAAGAACGACTATTCAAAATCATTTTTGAATTGTTTCAGGATTCCATTTAAGCACAAGAGACTTTGACTGTGACTGTCTCTCTGCAACAACTTCAGAGTCATCCGTTGGTACTTTTAGCAGCAGGGTTGCAACTAAACATATTTCAGACAACAAAGTATCAGTAGCAAGCAAAAAAATTCAATCATCCAGTAAAATCACCACCATGGATGGGTTTGTAGTAAGGACCAGCAGATACCAACAAGACACCATAGATTAAAAGATTGCTCGGTTCATTTATGCCACAAATTCTCCTTTTCACAGTTAACAATAAACATTTCACTGACATGGTTGAGTCCTTAGGACCAGTCTACACTTCACCTGGTAGAGTAGACATTGGTGGAAGGTTGCTAGATACAGTGTATGAGAAGGAATTTGAACAGTGTGCAAGAAATACAGAGGGGAAATTTGCTAGTTTAAGCTTTGATGGATGGAGCAATGTACATAATGATCCAGTAATATATGTCTGTGTGACAACAGAAGAAGAGGTTGCATATCTTTCAGAAACAATCGATACATCAGGAAATGCCCACACAACAGAATATTTAAAAGAAGTGGCAGTGAAAGCTGTAATAAAGTGTGAACAAAAATTCAACCATCACATGCACAGTTTTGTCACAGACAATGCTGCAAACATGGCAAAAATAGAAGATACTTAGAAGAAGAAACAGAAGGATGCTCCTTAATAACATATGATGCAGTGCCCACTTAATGCATCTTTTAGACAAAGACTTAAGTACATCTTCTCCAAGAATAAAAAAATGTTGTTGAAGTTGCAAAATACTTCCATTAAAACCATTTTGCTTCAGCTTCACTGAAGAGAGCAGGAGGATCCAAACTAATTCTCCCTCAAGATGTTTGATGGAACCGTGTGGTTGATTGTTTTGAACAATTTATTAAGAAATGGCCTATTCTCAAAACTTTGTGAAGAAAACCATGATAAAATAGATGGAAGCATATCTCATCCAAAGTATCTAACACTGGATTCAAGAGGAATGTAAAGGATATGCTCAGTATACTGACGCCAATATCCATAGTCTTACACAAACTTTAGAGAAATTGTTGCTGCATTGCTGATGCTGTCGAAATTTGGAGGCACTTCAGGGGACGTTGAAGAAAGAAATACCTCACCGGAAAGTTAATCCGCAGGCAATAAAGAAGTGAATCAATCAAGCACTAACTCCACCTCATTTTCTTGTGAACATTCTTGATGTCAGATATAAAGGTAGATTCCTAACTTCTGAAGAAGATGCTGCTGCCATGGCATGGGCATCTCAAAATCACTCCTCAGTTATGCCACTCATAACAAATTTCAGGGCTGGAGTAGAACCATTTAAACAGTACATGTTTACTGATGATGTCTTGAACAAAGTCACTCCCCTGAATTGGTGGAAATCATTAGCCAGGCATCTGAAAACAGAGTTCCTTCAGTTGCTAAGCCAACTTTTCATAGCAGTAGCTTCCTCTACAGGCACAGAGAGAATATTTTCATCGTTTGGTATTATTCACTCAAAGCTAAGAAAATGACTAGGAGTTGAAAAAGCAGGAAAACTCATATTTCTGTTTCAGTCTATGAATAAAAATGACAGTGGGAGTGGGGAAGATGAGAGCTAGCTGTAGAAATTTTAAGGACAGCGTACGTTTAGTGTTTTGATGACTTGCCTGTTAGAGTTAATAAAATTTGAAACTAAAAAAAAAAAAGAGTTTACGGACAGCCATCAGCTGGCAGAGACTGCTGCAACTGCAAATGTGAAACATTTATGTAAAATTTAAGATTTAGTTTAATAAAATAAGTGCTAGTGTTTGGGATTTAGTTCTTACCATTCCTAATGTACTGCTGCTGCATCTGTAGCTTGACACAGGTAATGAGTATTATGTACTATTCCCTAAATTAACAAACATCAAGTTATCTAAAAAATTACAAAGTATACCCTCCTAGATGTTGTAAAATGTTGTATTGAGTTGTAAATTAACATTTTAGTGATCAGATTTGCACCATTTTTTAAGAAATATGTGAAGCAGTATCAGTGGGAAACGATTTAAATCAATGATTTTCTCAGTGACTTAAATCAAGTCATCCTGCTTTGCTGAAGTGCCAGAGACACAGCCAGGGAAGAAAATTATAAAATATTTAAGACTAACTGGTTGAATTCTCCTCCCATTTTTCACAATAAGTTAATGCATCAAAGGAGATGCTTTGGACCTGAGGTTCTCAACCATGGTTACAAACACCCCTGTGGGTACACAGGTCTTCCAGGGGTACATCAATGCATCTAGATATTTGCCTAGTTTTACAACAGGCTACATAAAAAGCACTAGCGAAGTCAGTACAAACTAAAATTTTATACAGACAATGACTTGTTTATATTGTTCTATACACTGAAATGCAAGTACAGTATTTATATTCCAGTTCATTTATTTTATAATTATATGGTAAAAATAAGAAAGTAAGCAATTTTTCAGTAATAGTGTACTAAGACACTTTTGTATTTTTATGTCTGATTTTGTAAGCAAATAGTTTAAGTGAGGTGAAACTTGGGGTATGCAAAAAAAATTAGACTTCTGAAAGGGGTATCATCGTCTGGAAAGATTGAGAACCACTGCTTTGAACTAATGACTAGATCCCTATCTTAGAAAGTGGTGAGTAAGAGAGGTTTGGGGTACATGACTAGAAAGGATTGTTAATACTCTTTTGTAAGGCAAAATGTCAGACTTTCAATAGACTGTTCAGAAAATATCAAATGAAGGTATATCTTTGTGTAATAACTGGTATTAGCCTACTCATCTCAAGCTTCCCTGCTGGGGAGAGAGGAGGTTAAAAAGTGATATTGTAGCAGCTCTAACTCCAGATATATTTTATCTCATAGATATCTTCAAACCCTATCAGGCTACCTCTGAGCATGAGTTTGATAGGAAACTATATAGTTCTTCAATCCTGAATATAAACAAGAAAAACGATCATGCTGGTTTTATTAACTTTAGCTGCAGCCTTTGTTACTGTTGACCACCATGCATTGGCTTTACTTGCCTGCAAAACCTCAAGGGAGAGGATACAAGGGGCCTTTTGTGGCTTTACATCTTCCTCTTAATAAAGGCTTGAAAAGTTTCTCCAATACCAACAAGCTGAGGCAAATATGCATACCATTCCCGCAAAACTAGGCATCCCAAAAATCATGCTCCTGAAGTGTAAAGGAACAGGATTATTGTGTAATGTTCATTGTGGATGGCATTTAATCAATATATTGTCAATCACATTGTTTGAAACAAAACTTCTCAAACCCAGGAAACAGAGATAAGTTAAATTGCCACATAAGCTTAAATCTGCCTTCTTTAGCTATGTCCCTATGTCCATAATACACATATACACACACACACACACAAAAGGCAGAGAAAAGTGTAACTAATGGGCAGGCACTACTTGCACTTGACCTATGCTAAAAACTGAGCCTACTCTTCCAACAGAATACCACACTTGTAAAATTTTACACCATATCATAACCTTTTACAAAGCATTCACACTTACACACAGGATGCTACCTAAACCTATACTTTCCCCTACCCATCAGTACCACCACAGACTGGTCATATACCCCATCTCACTACTGACAAACCCATGCCAGGACGACCCTAGTGCCCTTCTACAAGCCAAGCTACACAATTCTCTATTGTAATGATGCAGACCTGAACCTCAAGGTACATATGTACCTCTTCCCTTTGATCACACGAATTGGGGGGGGGGGGGGGGGGCTCAGCCCCAGAACTTCATATCACAATCACAACTCTTTCAAACTCTTCCAACTTAGTTCTCTCCCATTCAATATAGCTACACCTAACAGCAAATGCAGCTGAAATGCATGCACATAATTCCCAGAGGCTATTACCAGCTCCCAGAGGGCAGGGGATAGGGGACGGTCAGAGTTAAGGCTGACTAGGTGTTTACTTTACCTCTATTTCCTGGTTTTCAGAAGTTTGAGTTGTGCTGAGCTCAGCGGTCTGAAACGGCACAAACTATCAGCAGGCTACTCGAACTCTGCCTTTAGGTTTTGATTTTTTAAACCTACAGTGGGCGCTGCAGTCTGTGTCTCACCCCCACCGCACACAGGGAGGGGAAAGGATGCCCACAGACTGGCTTGGGCTCATGCCCTGCTCTAACCCACCCACCCTGACACAGAACGGAGGGACTCTTCCCCTACTCACCAACACCCCCTGCCTCCCACAGGGCATGTTCACGCTACCCCCCATCCCACTGCCCCATGGCCCCTTCCCACACAACTGACATTACTCACAGACACATAACGCCCCCTCTTGACTGCTCCCTCTACCACCCCGAGACTGCCCCGCCTTACAGCTCTCCCTGGTGCCGGTGCCTGGGGCGGACGCTGGGCCTGCGTCCGGGCCCCTCTGGTGCAGGGAGTCGAGGAAGCGGACCTGGCGGGGACCCCCGAGCGCGGGCCCCCACAGGCGGTTGGCGGTGCCGCGCAGCAGGCGGCCGCTCTTGCCGGTGAAGGCGGTGAGGTAATCCATGGCCGCAGCGCGGCTCAGGGGGCGCCGGCGGGGGAGGGCCCCATGCCGCCCGGAGGAACAGGGAGGCTCCGGCCGCGCCGAGCCCGACTCACCAACTTGTACAAACTAACTTTAGAGCGAGCCGAGCCGAGCCCCGCCCCGCCCCGGCCCGCCCTTAAAGGGGCCGCGTCCCCTAGCGGGCTTTGGGCGAGCGGCCGCAAATTCCCGCCGTCCGTCCCCGAACAGCGCGGGCGGGCTTGGCCTGGTGGGAGCGTGACAACGACGGGGGAGGGAATCGTCCCGCACACACCAGCCCGGGACGGGCCGAGGGCAGCATGCACGAAGGGAGAGAGGTAGGTGGAGGGGGGGGAGTGCCATGTGAATGGTTTGGTGGGCGTGTCAAGTATCCTGTGTAGTGTGTGCTGTGGAGATACGTGCCTGTGTCGCAAGGGTGCATGTATCTATCAGCCTGCCTGGCAGAATGTCTGCCTGCCCGCCCGCCCTCCTGGCAGGGGTGAACGTGCTGTGGGTGAGTGCCCTGGGGGTGGGTGTATCCACTAGGGGCCTATG
This sequence comes from Emydura macquarii macquarii, assembly GCF_026122565.2. Lineage (NCBI taxonomy): Eukaryota > Metazoa > Chordata > Testudines > Chelidae > Emydura > Emydura macquarii. Next base: position 10,901,336 of record NW_027130520.1, on the reverse strand, counting down.
CAGTGCGGAGCATTACACACATTATTTCCCCTTCAGAAAATCAGTGTATTATCTATCCCCTGTTGGTGAGAGGTTGGTGGTTGGGTGCTCTGTGAGAGGAAGAAAGAGGAATGGGAGACGGAGTGCACTTAGAAGTTTTGCAAACTTTGCTTCTCCTCTCCCATGAAACAAAACAGCCCACCTGTTACTACACTCTGGGCAGTATTCTGCAGAAATGCTGACCCCGAATGCTGCAGCAACTGTCATAAACAATAGTGTGTATGCACCATTATTATGATGATAGGCTCTTGTATTTTTTAATACCAAAGGTCTGCCACCAGTGCATGTACATGAGTTATTATTTCATTCTGATCTCAGGCCACTGCCATCCTCACATTTCAATAAACTTTGTTTTTGTTTTTCCAAGTTCGATGGCTAGGAATGTTTCTGTGGAAGCTGATCATTTTTCCATGCATATGCCAAGATTCGGGCTATTAGTTTATTATTATTATTGGGTTATTCATGGGGGGGGTGGGAATGTTCTTCCCTTTGTTGTGGGAAACCAACACAACCCAGATCCTGATGTTACATCCTCTGACCTGCGTGAGTACTGGGGTGTTTTACCAGTTACCACCTGTTGCAGTTTGTATTTCTTTTATCTTGGTTCTGGTGCCTCACAACTCTTTGTGTTATGGTGTGATTTATGCTGTGCAAACATTCAAAGATTTGGTTAGTATTGCCCGGATCCACAAAATTCAGCAGTGCAAAACCTAACTTTTAGGTGCCTAGAAAATCACCAGAACAACAATGGAATCTACAAAGTCAAAGTGAGGCACCAACTTTCCCTACACAATGAAAGAGGAGAGATAGGTGCCTAAGAACGGGATGCACTAAAGTCGAAAGCTCCCTAAATTAGTCAGTGGGAGATACCAATGAGAGGAGTGTGTTCTAAGTCCTACCCCTCTGATGAAGTTTGCTGCCTAAGACGGGATGCAGGGCAGTGCCTATCTGTGCAAGGAGGTTAGTGGTGATCCATGAATAGGAACCCGTCTGCTGGAGTCAGGCAGTTTATGTGTGCCTAAGACATTTTTTTGCAAGAAATGCCAGAGGAGATGAAGTGGTGCATTCCCCTTATAACTTTTAGCCCTGTGTTTAGAACTCTCCCAGGATGTGGGAGACCCAGTTTCAATTCTCTTCCCTGCCTGATGGGGGCAAAGGATTGGGACGGGGTCGCTTACTTTTCAAACTATAAGCAACAGTGGTCACAAGCTTGGTTAAAAGAGGAGGGTTCTGTAGTGGGGTTTGCAACCTTCTCAGGTAAAACCTTACTGCATCAGAAACAGTTCACTTAAACCCAAACTTCAGAACTGTAGATGAAAATGGAGCTCCAAATCTAAGCATAACAGATCCCAATGAAAGTTGAAAAGAAGTTGAGGTCTTGAGACATCAAATCCTGATGACTAAATCTGTAACATGCAATGTACATATTTCGTATAGTATGGGAAAGCTGGCACAAGCTACAAGAGACATGAAAAATACCATTTAAACATACTTAGCATCAGTGAGCCGATACAGGCAGGGAGTGGCAAGGCAGTGTCTAATGGTACCACAATCTTGTACTCAGAAGGAGGAATTCATGAAAGATCTATCGGAACTATGCTGGATAACATCAGAGCAAAGACCCTGCTGGCTTAGGAGCCAATGAATGACAGAACAACAACAGCCAGCCTGCAAACAAAACATGGTAAGTGTACAATAATCCAAGTATATGCACCAACAAATAGAGCAGGTAGATTGTATTGTTTTCACTCTCACAAGCAGGTGCAGCCAGTGTTGGATGACATACATACCTAACCATGACATCAAGTTGATGGTAGGCAACTTCAAGGCATAAATTGGCAACAACTCTACTGTCTGTGAAAGAGTCATGGGCACAGCAGAGGAAGGCCTCTGAACTGATAATGGCAAATGACAATTGAATCTCTGTGGCACAGCCACCCTAAAGGTTAGAGGCACTCTCTTGCAGCACAAAAGGATTTACAAGCTCACGTGGAGATCAACAGACAATATGACTATCAACCACTTAGACCATGTGTGTATATCTAGGAGATGGGCATCTTCTTTGCGGGATGTCAGAGTTGGCGGAGGAGCAGATGTGGGCTCACATCATTATCTTTTAGTGGTCACATTACAACTTAAGCTCAAAAAGATCATAAAGACAAAAAGTGTTATAGCAACAGAAAAAGTTCAAGTAAAAAGGAAGGAGATCAGATTCCAGATGGCACTTTGTAGTCAAAGGCCTTTCTTCAGTAAAGAGCAGCGGCCATTAACTATTGTTCCATCTAAACTGCACCAAAACAATATAATATGGTTGTTAAAAAAGCATTCCAGCCCTAAAGTAGTATAGCACCAACAGTGACCAGATAGATAGACAGACATTAAGATGTTTAAAGGAAAACTTTGCAAGATAACACTGTCTGGCAGAATCACTTATCAGCAGTTTCAGTTGGGAAATCTATACTTCCCTTTTGTTTTACCTTTAAATGTTTCTGTCTGTTGTGTAACTGATTTTGCAAAATTTAAATTGACTCCTGTATGTAAAAGGTAGTGTGCTAGGATTGGTGAAAAACATTGTTTTGTAATACTTTAGTTAAAATGATTGGTTAAGGTATAGATAAGCAGGACCTAAGTTTGACTATATAAACCGGGGTCCAAGAAGAAATTCTTTGGAACTTAATTCTGGGACTCAGCCCAAGATCAAAACTACCAGAACTCGATATCTTGCACAACCATTCCATGCAGAAGCCGAAGCCCCAGATGATCCAATTCCAAGTGGCCATTGGAAAGAGGTCACCTGCTTTATTAGGAGGGGTGAGAATTATATGTTTGGCGTGTGTATTCTGTTGATCAATTGCTAATAAATTCAAGTTGAGTTATTAATGTTAATAATATAATTATATATATATATATATATATATATACTATATTATTATAATAATAATATAATAATAATATTGTTAATATTACTTTGCTAATAAATTCAAGTTAAAGATATTACTTTGTAAAGGCTCTTTTGCTGGGAAAAGGTCCTGCCAACCCACAGAGAGTTACGCTTCGAGTCCACAGAAGGGTGGGGTGGGTGCCCTAGATTTTGCAGGTAATAACTTAGCAACTGATCCAGTGTTTTACAGGACCAGGCTGATGAAAGTCTGGAAACCAGATGGTTAAACTGGAAGAAGACAGTAGTTTGAGAAGCAGATGAACTGGTGGCCCACCAAAGAGGGTGGAAGAAAGATGCATGGATTGCATCTGGAACACTGATGAGCAGAAAGCTCTGAAAAGAAAAGGAACAGTGCAAAACACAGGCAGAAATCTTAGAGGCATATGCAAGATACAGAAAATAAACAAGGAAGAGGTTAAGGCAAAGACCGAAAATCCCTGGGTTTAGGAGAAAGCTGCAGACGCAGAAGGAGCACAGAGGGGAGACTTCAGTCAGCTCTACTGAATAGTAAGAGATCTCTCAGGAAGAAATGGACTGTCACAGGTGATGCCCATCAGGGACTCTCATGGACACATGTTGAAAATGCAATACTGTCCACAGCCAATGATCATCCACAGGTGGAGAGAAATACCAAGGCTAAGTTAGAAATAGAAGAGGGACCAGTAGCACCCAATGAAAGTATAACAACCATCAAAGGCCTCAAACAGGGAAAAGCTCCCAGGGTTCAGAGAATTCATGCAAAGGTACTAAAGGCAGAAGGTGAAGTTCTGACTGAGCAGCTAATAAAACTTTGTAATGAATTATTGGTGAAAGAACAAATGCCACAAAACTGGAAAGAGGGTATCATCTTGGCATTGCCAAAAAGAGTGATCACAGCACACAAACTGGAGATGTACTATATTGTTATTAATCCTGGGCAAAGTATCACCTATTTTTATGCTGAATAGAATGAAGAAAGCAATGGATGAAATATTATGAGAACATCTGGATTCTGTCCAGGTGGATCATGTTGTGAGCAGATATTCACCCTAACAGATCATTGAAAAAGCTACTGCTTTGCAAAACCCCATCTTAATCAACTTTAAGAAAGCATTTGATAGTGTCCACGGAGAAACCCTGTGGAATACTGCTAGAATCCATGGGATACCAGACAAATTGATTAGCATAATAGGCAACTGCACCAATATTCCCCCTCATGATCTAGCAAGGGTACCCACGTTTAGGGTCCTGGCTCCCCAGCTGTCACCTCTCTTGAGCAGAGAGACTTGTCTCATATCTTTCTGGCTGGGGTTTTTCCTGGCTGTGTAGTTCCTTGCCTACACTGTGAGTTCCCCAGCAAGTCAGACTGCCTAAGCAGGCTTTGCTTTAAATGGTGTAATTGCCCACAGTTATAAGATGCTACACCGCTCTTCCTACGCAAGCACATTTATTCTTAAGGTGAGAGCATTACAGAGAAAACATTAAAACAATAACAGAACCTACATGCATGCTAATAAGCTTACGTTTTTCTCACAACAAGAACCCCAGTGAATCTGTGAGTCACTCCCTTGTACAGCTTGACTCTTTGATCAGGGAGTAGGTAATTTTTAGACAATGGGTTTCTCCTCAGGGCCTAGCTTCAAAAGGCTGGGTCTGTAGGTGGAAAATTGCGTTCCCCTACTCCCAAGTATTTCCTAGGAAACCCAGTGAATTTAGTTTATCTCAAATGTTCCTTCTTGACTGGCCCAGTGTTTAAAAGAGTCCTTTGAAGCTCATAACAATTCCCAGGGTTTACATTAGTAATGGCTCCCCCTAGAAACATTGCATACAATCCCACAATAATACATAAATATATGTATTTTTAATACAATGAACTCTAAGATACTGTCAGAAGCAGTTTATGCAGTGTTATTGTAGCCATGTCAGTCCCAGGATATTAGAGACTCAGTGAGTGTATAATATCTTTTGTGGGACCAACTTTTGTTGGTGAGAGAGAGACAAGCGTTTGAGCTTACACAGCTCTTCTTTGGGTCTACCCACACCTGAAGAAGAGCTCTGTGTAAGCTCAAAACATGTCTCTCTCACCAACAGAAGTTGGTCCCATAAAAGATATTACCTCACCCACCTTGACTCACACAAGCAGTTTATGTGATAAAAGTTAGGGGTGCCATTTCAGATTTTGCGCGACAGCTTTAACCGTGATTCCAGGGGCTACTTAGGCACCTAAAAATTCTAGATTTTTTTGCAGCTAATAACTTAGAAATTAGCTGACAGGAGCATGGTAGCTAATTCCTAGATAAAGAAAGAAAATTAAATAAATATTGGACCCACTCCTCTCTAATATTAACATGTTCTGACATCTTGTGTCAAGTCACTTAAAGGATGCTGGTTAGGTTTAGAATTTTAATGTATATTATTACTTTATTACAAACTCTTGCATACAATAATTGAAACAATGGTAGAAAAATATAGATTACTTTCTATCATTTAGGCGACTTACTTTTTGCAGTTCACCAAGATTGGTATAGATCATTTAACTTTTGGAAGCATCCTACTTGGGAAAGGCCCTGTGAGTTTATACTGCATGTGCCTGGAGTTCTAGGATTACCATACTACAAATAATAGACTAGAAACTGACTTTAAACAGGAATGAAACTGACACTTTCAAATCACTTTTACAGTATTGCCAACCCCAAATAATCAAAAATCATGAGTCAGATTCACCAAAAATCATAAGACTGTCTTAAAAATCATGAGATTATATAAAAATAATAGATTTGATGTTCTATTTATCTTCTGCTGTTTGAGCCTTTAGGGCGCACTAGGTTCACATTTTGAAGTTTTCTCCACAGCCACAAGGGCTAGAAACTTACTTTTCTTTTAAGAATGAAGGCTGAAATCATCACATATCCACTTAACTCCAGGAGCTGGGGCTTTAAAGAAAATAATTATCATGAGACTCATGATAAAAACATGAGAGTTGGCAACACTGCATGTTTAAAGGCTAGTTACTTTCCAGAAGGCTCTTAAGCACAACACTACAGTGATTGAATTGCAGTTCTCATAACAGAATATTTAAAACCAAACACCAAGAAAATTCCACATTTTAAAGTTGAGAAAAAAATTGAATCTTCTGAGGTATATCAGGGCTGCAGGCAGGAAAGGAAAATAAACAGGCACAGCAGACCTGGGCAGCTTTTCCTCTTGAAAAAAATTTGGAGGGTCAAATCTTCCATTCCTTAATCAGGTAAAACTTCTATTGCCATCAGCGCCTGCACTCACAGATATCTCACATCTCCCTCTTTTCTGAATGTAACCTTGGCTCAGGGGGCTTGGCTGTATTTTTTCTGAGTCCCCTGTGATCTCTCTTTCAAACCTCCCCTCTACCTGCACAGAGGGATTCCTGTCTACTGACTCATCTAAGGACTTTCAGATCCTCAATCTAATCACCAGCCCTTTCTTATTTTATCACCCTGCCTCTGTGTGTAAACAAAATACTGACACCCTGCCCCAGGGGCACAAGGTGGGAGCAGTCCCTCCTCTGCAGAACTCTCATAATTTTGTGGTGCTAGGATGTGTACTGCAATCAGACCCCCTGTAAAAAAACTGGGGGAAGCCCCCCCTACTTCCCCTGATGAAAGTAGATGTGCAGTAAGATCGAATACATTCCTAGGTGAGTGGTTTGATACCGTGGCTGGAGTTAGACAAGGGTGTGTAGACAAGTTAGACAAGGACATGTCACCCATATGCCAGAACACTGGCTTCCAAAAATCCTCCTTTATGGTGAATTAAAGGAAGATAACCTGGCTGGGGATGGTCAGAAGCTACGCTATAAAGACATCCTTAAGAAACCTCTGAAGACAGTGGACATCGATGTGGACATATGGGCCAGATACTAACAAATGAAACAAAGCAACTGGAGGGGGTTGTTGAATCTAAAAATCAAGTTCTGCTTTGTTTCAAGATTTGTGATTCATAGATTTTAAGGCCAGATGGACCTTAGATCATCTAGTCTGATCTCCTATGCCATAGAATTTCATTCAGTTACTCCTGTTGTGAGTCCACTAAATTGTGTTAATGTTTATGCCAGTTTTTATTTTTTCCAAACTACTTTGCTTGTTTCTAATCATAACATGATGCAATGATGTGGTACTTCTAGCTGTAAATGAAATGTGTTATTTTAATTAAAGATCATGTTTAAATAGTATCAATTCCTTCTTTATTTAAACATTCTGAACATTTTACAGAAGTAATTGGTAATCCTAATACTAATGTGAAAACAAAACCAACAGTACAATGCTATGAGCATAGCCCTACAAATCTGTTTAAGGACACAATCCTGCAAAGTGCTGAAAGCCACAATTTCTTTGAACTACAAATCAGGTGGGTGGATTTTTTTGTTCTGACTATAGAAAAATATTTTCATAATCAAGGCTTTTTGGTTACTGCAAAAACAACGAGAGTTTTGTGGCACTTTAAAGACTAACAAATTTAATATTAAATTTTAAATTTGTTAGTCTTTAAAGTGCCACAGAACTCTCGTTGTTTTTGCTGTATACAGACTAACACGGCTACCCCTCTGGAACCATTTTTGGTTACTGTTTAGTGAAAATACCCTATTTAAAATATTAGCTTGAATAGGCACCTTCATTGTCCTAACCTGACAGGTGCTTTAAAAATAAATTAAAAGACTTCAGCTGGTTATATTGCTTAGATCTGGAGTAGAGTAACTAAGTCTTGATCTACACTAGAGAGTTTTGTTGACAAAAAACAATCTTGGTATACACACTTCAATGACCCTTTTGTCAACTAAACTGCCCTATTTTGTCAGCAAAATAAAACGTAGAGCCTTTTTTGGCAAAGTTTTTGCAAAAAAGCACATGTGTAGACCCTGCCCTTAGGTAATATCGCTGAAAATAGTTTCCCAGCTATCCCAGCATGCCATCCTGAGTGCTTCTCTGGTAAGCAGTTTGAGCTCTGCCACCTTGCAGCCCTCTGCCTCCACCCCTCCCCTTTCAAAGCCCCAGGAAGTTTTCAAGTTAAATCACTGTGGAGTGCAGCAAAGGGCAGTCCTGCCCTGCCTGCCCTAAACTACAGGAGAGGGGTGTAACTCCTGATGTGCCATGCAGAGCCAGGGAGGGAGATGGGGACTGTGTCCCTCTCTCCACCCCTCCCCCTGCGGATGCACGGGACCTGTCTCTGCTGAGGGAGTGGAGGAAGGGGGGATGCCAGCTATGAGCTGTGTGTATAGCAGCTTCTGCCTTGGGATTATTGCCTCCAGCTGCTGCTGTCTGAACTTAAAGAGACAGGACGAGTGCAGACACGCTCACTGTCCCCCAATATATGCTGTCTCTTTGTGTGTGTGTGTGTGTCTCTCTCTCTCTCTCTCTCTCAGATATACACACATTCACTCTCTCGCTTCTCCCTCCCCCCCGCTTCTGTGGGCTTCTTGTGTTTGTGTTCAGCAGTGTCAGCTTGGCTGACAGGGCAGTTTAAAAGCAGCTGACAAACTAGTAGGATGCCCATGGAAGGATGGGATTCAGAAATCTTCATCACGTGACGCTGTGCCTGTCCCGTAAGGCATTGCAAACCCTTCCCACAGTGCTACCCATAGTGCACTGCTCACTTTGTCAACAAAAGAGCTGATAGTATGAATGCTCGTCACTGACAGAAGGAGACAGTGAAGACACGCAACAGCGATTTAATTACAGCAGTGGCTGTAGGCTGGCAAAACTTTTGTCCACAAAACTTTCTAGTGTAGACAGGGCCTAAGAAACCTGTCCTGCAAAGTGCTGAGCTCCCTCTACTTCCACTGGGTGCCCAATGAAGGGGCCACACCACTAAATGGGAATGAAGGTTGTTAGCAACTTGCAGAAGAAGCATTCGGCTCAATGGCAGTTGAATGCACTCAGCACCTTGCAGGATTGTTCCTTAAATTGGTGGGTTGCTGATTTAAACCATACAGCTCAACATTTTACATTTTTTTAAGCATTTGCCAGTTCAGGAGAGAGGGCCAGTTCAAGACCGTATTTTAAATAAAGCTTTTTTATTGACCATAATACTTGAAACAGGAAAGAATATTTTTTTCATGCTGTCAGTAAAAAACACCCAAAATGATTTGTAGAGTAAATGGCAGTCTGTTCCAGAACGGATGAGTCTAAATGAGGAAATACAGAGTCACTGGGTGTACCACAGGATGTTAGTCAGTCTGCCAGCTCCAGAGCCAGATAAACTAACAAGGTCTAATCTGTCCAAAATACTGTCCTTACTACTGAGTTTATTACAAGCGGAATCTTGTCTTCTGTGAGGAAAACTACATCAGTCTGCTGCCCTATTGATATATTTCACATATTGAAAGGATCAACAACATATGGTTCATCTATTTAATCTATCAATATCTAAGCATTGCAAGTGCACCGATAGCTATGGTGTCTGGTTGCTGAGCTTTATGATAATTTGGTCTGGCACATTCACCATTATTCTGGTTATGTACTTTTTTGTGTGGTTATATTCTGTCTATTTCCCCTATCGTTTCAAATGGATGTTTTTCTTCACTTCCAGTCCTACATTGTATGTACTGTTGCTATGTGTTGTTAAACAACTACTACATTTCACCCCAAACTTACCATTAGAATTTTAATTAACATTTTGATAAAGCGTCCTGATGACTGATACTATTTTAGCTACTTTGATCCAGATGGCTCTCAAACGGCTCTAAAAACTGATTATAGAGGGATCATTCACTCCCTACTGAATGCGGGCACCTCTGAGTTGGCATGCCGTATTTATGATTCACCAGAAACACCATGAAACAACAGTTCTATCTAGAAGGGGAAATGAAGAATAAGTTTTCCCATTGAAACTTCAGAGGAAATTTTAGGAAGACAGGATGGATATTACTACCTACACTGAATTTTGGCCATGACAGCAGGATTCAAATGTCTTCTCTTGCAAAAAGTACCATGGGATCTTAATATCTAAAAATGGTACCCCCACTACCTGTCCCCTAACACCACATCCAGGCATTGATTCAGTACTGATTTAGGCCCTGATCTTGCAATTTGATCAGTGCAGGCAGTAGTTCCTACAGTCATATGCACTTACACACGGTGTGTACCATTGGCAGTGGCAAGAAAGAACAGGACTGGCTGCCTACTCAGGTGTGGCCTCACAGCCCTGCTGTCATGGCAGCGGGCTGTGGGGCGAAAACTGAGTGAGTGTGCACATTGTTTGCAGAACTGCTGAGGTTTGGCTCTGTGGGCCCTCTGGAGAGGATGCAGGGCCAAACCTGAGCAGCACTGCAATTCCCATGCACTAGGATCACAATACCACTCACTCAGTTTTGCAGAAGGCTGGCAGGGCCAAACCTGAGTGGGCAGTGGGGCGGCTAGAGCTGCTCCCCTTCACAGCTGCTGTGGAGGCCGGCTCCTGCAACAGAGCTCTCCCCTGGGGGATTGCCTGGCCTTGTCCCACTTCCAATAATCTGTATCCCCTCTCAGCAATGGGGAGTGACACAGCACTTGGACGGGCGAGGCTGGAAGTTCACAGTTGAGCATTGCACAGACTCTAACTGTTCTAAATTACCATTATCCATACCACATCCTATGGCTGGGCAGCTAGATTTTCTTGAAAGTCTCCATTCTGAATACTGACCGGGTTTCACCCTGTCTAGCTTATGAGAGCTGACACAATGGTGGCCGGCAGCAACATTTTCTGTTAAAAAAAAAAAAGCTGATTTTCTGCAATGTTTCTTTTAGATTTTTTTTACTCTTAGCTGGTTTCTGATTAGAAATAGTCTGAACAACCTTACAGAATAACAGTCCCTGATTAAAGTTGCTTTATAACCCTCAGCATCCAGAAACACAATAATGAGTGTTTTTGCCGAGGAAGCTGCTGTTACTTGCATGTGACTTTGTTCAGCACTGTTACATAAATGATAACCACTGAACTGGGTCTGTAAGGATATTTCTGAGAGTTATTTTCTGGTCTGTGACATTAGTGAGCTGGTGTTAGCAAAGGTGCAAGTACTAATTTAAGTGGAGCTCAGTCACTTTCAGCATCATATCATAAGACCCTGAGGGAATGTGTCTTACTCTGTAAAGCTCCAGGTAAATTTATGATGCTGTATTAATGATTTATTTAATAATACACGTTTGATAGTCTCCTAGTGCTATAAGTACAGACACATTTTTAGTTGCATTATGAGATTTTTTCCAATTCTAGGACCTAGTGGGCTACTTCGCAGCCTCAATCAAATTCAGAATGATACCTCTGTGAGCATTTTGGCGTCCATTCTAGAAAGGGGGGCTGGGGAGAGAAATCAACCTTGGCCAAGTAAAAAAGGAAAAAATTAGTAGGAAAATAAATGTTTTAAAGGGTTTCAAGGGTTTAGTTTACAACTAATGGTGATTTAAGGGAGAAAAGGATAAAACTATCCAACAGCATGTGGTAGTGACCTATAATTACTTGGGGACAAATTTGGTGCTAATTGCAGCCGCTAATACCAGGCAAAATGCCAGCAGAAGCTGTGTAAGATTCTTCAGAATTCTGCCAACACACACGCCTGCTATACAAGAAATAAGCCTCTTTTAAGCCATACTTGCCAAATTTCCCACTACTCTAAGCTGCAGACAAATGTGAACAAAGACTGTAATGTAAACAGCCGCCATATTTTCTCTTGTGAATTAGAATTTGAACCAGGTCTTTGCGATGAAAATGTAGTCTAGACCTAATCCCAATAATTTGGTATTCAATACAAATCAATGTTCATTACCGTATAAACTCTCTCTATATATGGAAATTTCATTTTAGTAGTTTGTATACACTTCTTTTACTTTTAAGAAATACACATTGTAAGCTCCTTTTCAGATGTGAGTGCCTAAAGGCATCCACTTCACACTTCATAACTCAAATTACTGCTTAGATGCTCAAATATATATTTTAGCACCCAAATATGAAACAGGGTGCGCCAACTTAGAGTACATTTCTGAATTTGATAGCTAAGGGCACATTTAAAAAAAGAAGTTAGAGAAGAAAATAATCAGAGCTTGTATCTGAGTAAGATTACCACTTGTCTGCCAGCTCTTATCACCTAGACCCTGATCATGCAACAGGATGGGCCTCCCTGAAGTACTAGCATTGAGATCTTAGACTCAATTTTGGTAATATTTAATTACTGTAACATTCTCTGAAGGGTTTTAGATTCCACAAGCCTTCAAGTTTCCTTTTGTCTTATCAAATCTAATGATTTCCATACTGATTTCCAAGTCATGCCTGTCAGATGTTATTGTAAAGTTAGGAGTGTGCTGTTAGTTCCTCTGGCCTGTCTACTCTGCTATACATGTTGTTTGTTACAGAAGTATTATTTTTAGTTTTATAAATTCAGTGTAATTCCAAGGTCAGTCTACACTGATTTGAGCTGGTTTATCCAACAGGTCCTTTTCTTCTTCTATAGGAACCTGTGAAATTCTGAAAAGAAAACCTGACTAATATTTTTTCTTGCATCTATGCAAAGATTTCAAAAGAGGAATGCCATAATTTAAAGAAAAACAGGCTGTGAAGATGTAAGGAAAATAAAAATATTATACAGTACAATCAAGCATGAGACATTACTGCAGTCCAATCAAGAGATATAATCTGATTCAGAGCAATGCTCTGCACAGGACAATAGAAGAGATTGAATGTAAGGCTAATTAAAAGACTAAAAGCCTTTTACAGTCTCTTTCTGCAAAACAGCGTGAGAAGTGAATCAAATTGGAGATTTCAAAAGTGGTCTCCAATTTTAGATGTCTCTGATTTTTGGACACCTAACTCTGGATGCCTTAGTCCTGATTTCAAGAGGTTTAGAGCACCAACAATCTCTATTGACTTCAACTGCTAAGCAACTCTGAAAAGGCTCTGTGGGCTATACTCTGCTCCAGTTATGCTGGAAATCCTTTCCAAAATTTAATGACAGAATGTGCACTATATGGTTATGGGGAACAGAAAAAAAAAGTTTAATCACATGTTTCTTTTCTCTTTTTCCTTATATATATATATATAAAAGGAAGGCTACATTATCACATGCTTATGGAAACATCTTTCAGGACTTCAATTCATATTTAATTAATCAAGATCAGTTTATTGGAAAGGGAACATGCTGTTCTGCTTAGAGTTTTTTCTGGTTTTTCAGAGGATCAATCCTGATCTTAATGGGATTTTATGTTTGTTTTAATGCTCTTTTAATGATACCCACTTGATGAAATAGCAAAGTTCATTTTTGATGCTGTACACAGATATCTCTCTATGTCTGTGCCCTCCTCTTATTGACATTTTCTGTTTTTTCATCATGTATTTTGAAAGTGGTATTGATGGATTCAAGGCATTGCTAGCTAATCACTTCCTTCATGTAAGCATAAGCAATACAATTACATTTTGCTTCCAGTATGCAGAATCGAGACGTGATTATAGATCAGTCATTTGACTATTAAGCATACAGTCAATGTGTGCCTTAATTCTCGTTCCTTCTCCTGTAGTATAGTGTGACTGAAGCTGTTCTTTCTCTAATGCTTATTAAATGTTCATCATCTTCTTGTTAACATATTGTGCCTTTATAATGAGCTTCCTAACACTCTTACTTAAGATAATAGAGCCTGATTTTAATTTACAGTAAGGCCCCTTTACACTGCCAGAGTGGTTTAAAAGGGCCTTAGAGCAAATGAGAATTAGGCCCAGTAGCATATCAAATGCAGCTGCCAGGATCCTCACAGCTATGAAAGTAAAGTACCATATTACAGCCCTTCTCAAGACTACAAAGATTACACAAATTAGATTTCAGAGCAAAACTCACATTTTACTGATCACATCATACATTAACATGTGTATATTAGACAGTTTCTGCAGAATCTCCTTAAAGTCTTACTTGTATCGCATGCTTTATAGCTATTAGACTTACATATTCCAAGATCACTTCATTTGTATCAGGCAAAGAATTAATGCATGTACCAAAATTTTCACAGTGGTAGAACTCTCCTATATAACATACATTATGTGTATAGACTCAGTATTTTTAAGCATAAACTAAAATCCATTCATTAACACCTGACTTCAACTCTATTGTGTCTTTATCTCCTTGCAGTAACATTAATAAAAGCACAGTTTGCCAGCCCAAATATACAGCAATAGGTAGTATGCTGAATTTTAAAATAAACAAATATATTATTGGCACAAATACAATGTTGTTTGACTTTCAGTCCTGAATAAACTCTTCTACTTCTTCACGGCACAGAAAGAATTAATTTGGTCAAAGCTACACAGCTAATCAATAGCAGAGCTGAGTAAACAACACAGGATTTGCTAGGTCCTTATCCCACTTCTGACCACTTGATCATGCTGTATCCTCTAATGTGTTAGAAAGGTTTAAATTCAGAGCAGTGTGACACACACAATGTCTACGCAGTGACCACAAACTCATTATGACCACCCTTGACCTTAATATCAACAATGTGATCCACTGACCTTAGAACAACCTTGCCTCAGGAAAAATCATTTTATTAAATGAGGGTTTTTGTTTCTTTGAGGACACAGTAAAATGCATGTCAAATGCTCCCATTGCCTTCAGTGGGCTTTTAATCAGGCTCTTAAAGGACAGAACAGTTTACTGGAGATTTTAGCTTCTAGTTCCAGGTTAAAATGTATTATGGATAGGGGCAAACTTGTGCTATTCACACACAGTGAAGAGCAGAAAGCACAAGTAGCCTGATGAACAGCCAAATTATTCCAGATCCTAATGGCCGGAAGTATCCAAAACTAGAGTCAGGGTGTGGCATGGTGCAGAGAGATACCAGATGCATCTCCTTTCCTCTGGCAATGTCCTATATTTCCCCCTTCACAAGGGTGATCTTCTTCTGACCAGGTGTGCCAAGTGCACAAAGTATGGGGCAAAATGGCAACAGAAGCTCTGGTCCTACACTTCTTCTTTTGATTCATTTTGGGATGTTTTTCTAATAAACATCTCAACTATTTTTTGGGATAGACTTGGCTTTATATAGGCAATTCTTTCTAAAGTTAATGCCTATTTCAGCATTAATTATGCATCTTTCTTGGCTAGCTGAGATGCACCTAACATTTTAAAATAACCTTGATTCAGTGGCTGAAATCCTAGTTATACATACCTTTTTCTGAGCTGTCTAAATCTGTGCACGACATTCCTGACGTTCTCTTTTGAATGAAAACCAGCAAGTGACATGTTGATCTTATTAATGGGAAGTTCTGCTTTTTTTACTGATAAAACTTCCTTTTTAGGGAACATGTGCTTTCCCACTCTTGTCCTCTCCCCCACTGTGATCAATGTGTGTGCATTTGTGTGATTCATTCCCTTCTACATTAGCACGTAGGAAACCTATGACTAGTTACTCACTCTTAATGCATCAAACCTTTTGGGACAGTTACTAAAATTTACCCTGAAATACCAAAATAGATTGTTTCTAGCTAGTTATATTATTTCAAGGCCACTCATCATAGTATGAGTACTGAATTAAGAACTTAGAGTTTGCATAGAGTGGCTCTTCTTAGATACAGCAGCTTTGTATGATTTTCTCTAGCATTTTAATTCCTTGTCTTTGATTACTGCTGCAAGGCTTTCACAAAAAGTGACTTTCAGTGTGCTCTCTAAAGGTCAAATCTGCCCAAATACAGACCTCAGGTACAAGGCCCTCTGCACCACTTAAGCACCTTTCAAAGGCCTTAAGTGATGCATAGACTTTTACACCTACCCTTTATCCTATGATGTATTTCATCCTGAATGGTTAGTGTTTTCCTCTTTATCTGTTTTGGTAAGTCAGAGTGGGATCTACAGAAGGACTCAAGTGTTACAATGTGGAGCACCACAGCACCTATTTTTTAGGGCTTAGAAAAATCACAGGAACAACACTGTGGTCCACAAAGCCAAATTAGGTGCCTGGGCTCCTATACAATCAATAGGGAGAGATAGGCACCTTAGGATGTGATCCATAAAAGCCAGCACACTAGGCAGGAAGCCAGCTAAACTAGCTAATGGAAGACAACCAGAGTGGTGTGTGGTAAGTGCCATCCCTCTCATGGATATAGATACGTAAGGCCAGGCCTTCAGGGAGATACCTAGCTCTGCTTCCAATCCGTGAATAGGAACCTATCGCCTGCAATCAGGCAGTTTAGACACCTAGGCCAGTTCTTGTGGGAATGAGCTACCTGCCTCGCTCCACACAAAACTGCTGGAGGAGGAGGAAGTGGTGGTGCCCACCTTATAACTTTTAGCCTAGTGATTAGAGCACTTGCCTAGGATATGGGAGACCCAGGTTAAATTCCCTCCTCTATGCTAGAATAGGAGAAAAGATTTGAAGTGTAGGGAGGATTCCTATCTCTCAGGTGTGTGCTCTAACCACTGAGCTATGGGATATTCTGATGTGGAGCTCCCCCAGTGTCTTCTGCTGAAGCTATTCTACTGTGGATAAATGTGATTAGAGTACAGGACTAGACCCAGGGTCTACCATCTCCAAGGTGGGTGCCTGAACCACTGGACCACATAATCATTCCTACTTAGTCTCTCTTTTTGGCTCAGTGACTGTTCCACTGTAGCTAAATATTTAAACACTGGGCCAGTGGGTGGAGACTGGGGTGAATGATTCTGTAGTCCAGTGATTAGGGCATCCACCTGAGAGGTGGTGGGAGACCCCAGGTCCAGTCCCCAAGCTCCAATCACTCTGCAGCTGCTTCAAACAGCAACACGTTTAAGAAATTTGGAGTGGGCTGAACAGCTATGCCTTCCCCCCACCCCCCAGCATCTGGCCAGGAGGAATGGTACTGTGCCCCCTCTCAAAACTAAGTGGAAAGCTGAGAGTAAGAGCAACCATGTAGAATGAGGGGAGTAGAAACAGTAGGGCTGAAAAATAGAATCTAACTTGCTAAACTCTATCCTTCTCATGTAGAGACTAGCAGTTGCCAGGACACCTCTTGGCAGACCTTTGCTCTGATATTAGGAGATTGTTCCCAAGCTTCCCTCTATCAGTTGGCGAGTGGGGGTGGTAACTTGCAAGGACTGAAGGAGGGAGCTCAGAAGGATAGACAGCAGCATACAGAGCAGTGCAAGGGGGAGAGTGGGCTAGTAATTGACAATCTCTGCAGTAATAGCTCATTCTACTCCACTATCTGCCAACCTGCTGCTCCCATCTCCATGTTTGGCCTCCTCTTCACCTCAGTTGCCTTATCCGGGATCCCCAGAAAACATTGCCCACCAAGGCTGACAAAACATGCACAGAACACATATGAAATGTCTCTTCAAAGATATGTAGCAAAGTCAGGTACCCACATGGAAAAGGAATTCACCAAAATGCATTGACCAGAACTTTACAATATTTCCAGGTATTAATGGCTCTAAAATTGTTCTCTACAAAAGAAGGCATATGTGGGAAAGATACAGTGAAAGGTCACTAAAGGGCAAAACTGGGATTTTGCCACAACTCCTGTATATGTTTTACTCCGGGAGCAGCCCTAACAGACTGTGACTCAGAAAAGTGGGGAGATGTATACTGCAGCAGTCTTACATTGACACAACATATGTCCCTCAGTGTGCTGGCACTACTTCAGAGTCCTCTGCATGGAGGGGGTGGCAGAGCCCACCCATTCCTTGTGTAGAAGGGGAAGTAGTGGCTCTGAAGAGGCTGCTTCCCACCCTGTGATGCAGATAGCTGGCACAAGGGAGTTATGTCTCATTACTCCCTTGGGGAGTGCACACTATAGGTCATTAACTAAAAAATTAAAGCAGATCTTCAGAGTTTATTGCTCTGGGGAGAAAGGGGAGACGTGGACTTTTTGGCACCATGTTACACTAAGAAAAAGGCATTACTACTAATGGGATAGCTGTAGAGCTGAGGGTGGTTTAATCAGGAGAGCATTATACTGAGAAGAACCTCTAATACAGGACACTATATACAAAGATGGGGGGGGGAGGGTTGTTTGTTTGTTTTTATTTTTATTTTCCTTTTTAAAAACATACATATTGAAGGAATATCCTTTAGTCAGCTAAGCCATTCTCACGTTCTTTACAAAGAACTCTTAACAGAGTGAACACAACAATAAATCCGCAGGCAACCAGAGCAAATATACCCCAGGTTTGCTTGCAAAGAAGTCCTAAAGTGTCCTGAAGAGTTTTAGCAGCAAAATGTAAATGTTCCAGTTGAAATGTCTTTTAAAGGAACAAACGCCAAAGCAGGAAAGATGGTCTTGTGGTCAATGCACAGGATGAGAAGTCAGAAGACATGGGTTTCTATTCCTGGCTCAGACCACAACATTCTTGTGTGTCCTTGGGAAAATCAGGGGGACCAAAATTTTCAAATGTAGCCAGTGATTTTGGTGTCCAGATTGATTTGGGATCACAGGTCTGAGGCTGCGGAGCTAAAAAATAGCAGTGTAAATGTTCCCACTTGTCCTGGAGCCTGGGCTCTGATGTCCTCCTCCCTCGCCGGGTTTCAGAGCCCTGGCTCTAGCCTGAGCCCAAATGTCTACACTGCTATTTTTTGTCCAAGCCCCCAAGCATGCGTCTGAGACTCAGTGCCACAGGCTTTTCTTTGTAGTATAGACATACCCTGAGTGCTGAGCAGCTATGGTCCCCAATGATTTAAAAATCATAAGCAGGAGCTTTGAGTGCTCAGCATCTTAGAAAATCAGGCCCTATAGATCCAAGATGGGCAGGAGCCACTTTTGGAAATGTTGACCTTCCTGTATCTCTCTGGCTGCCTTAGTTTCCTAATCTGAAAACAAGGATAATATTTCTCTTCTTCACAAGGTTTTACGAGACTAAAATCTATTAGCCTTGGTGAACCACTTTGAGATTTTCAGATGGATGGTGCAATGTAAGTGCAAAGTATTTTTGCATCTTCAGATGGGTGGGGAGAAAGTCAAGCTTACAATTAACTGCAAACACTCCCAGCACTAATTTATTTATTTAAATAGTCAAAGAGCCCTTTGCTTAAAAAATAAAATGTGTGCAGAGTGGGTGACCCTTAAAATTGATTTTCAATCTGTTTTTGTTGACTCAATACTGAGCTATCCATCCCTGGATACGGCATATATCAGACAAGAATATGCAGGCTTAACATTGCTACCAAATCTTGCAACTAGTCAGGGCTGCAACAGTGTCCACACTCCTGTGCTTCTCCACCACTAGGAAATCTGACCTAAGGATCTTTCTAGCAGTGGATCTACTTACTGTGTCTCCATTTCTCTCTCTCCCCGCCCACTTCATCTCCCATTGCCCCAGACTGTGGCATGGAGCACATCATCACGGAGCAGTCCTCTGTAAGTGTATAAGGGAAGCAGATTTGCCCTGCATACTTTTCTGTAGCTGGCACTTTTAAGCAGCAGAACTCAGCCAGGTGTTGTTCTTACTCTATGAGGGAACTTTTTACAAGCACAGGATTTGGCTTTAAGAGAAAACAGACATATATCAGTGGGCCAAATTTAGGCACCAAAGTCATACCAACAAAACATGAATGTCATGTATGCATGCATAGCCGAATAAGTGCTTGGACAAACACATACCCAATGTGTACGTATCCATTTTGTGCACACAAACACTGATTTTGAAGGGCAAATGCATATGTTAATGAAACAATTGCCTAAGGCTGCACATCCAGACATGCTTTGCAGGTTGAACTAAGGCCCCTAAATTTGAAAATGTAGCCCAAAACCTATTGTGAGCACATAAGACAAGCAGGATGTCCCTTTCCTGTGTTCCACTGAAATGAATGTGAGAGAGACAGCAGGTACAACAATTTCTATTCTGGGAATGAAAAGAAACTGCACACACAGTCAGGAACTATGACTCTGAAAGACTTCAAACCCGTAGAAGGCTCCTCTGATAATAAATAAAAGGTCAGTATGATCAGAGGAATTCTAAGCGTTTTGTTGGACAAAATAGATAAATTCTACAAATGCTCTTTGTGGTATTCAAAGTCAGCTGAGGATTTAAAGCTGTGGAGGGCACTCTGATGCCCGTCTCTGGGAAGTGTCCATGGAAAAGATAAGGTGAACAATTAGTTAAATCTGCCACCAGAATTTTTTTGTTTTTGTTACTTAAAGGAAACATTTTATTTCACTTTCCCCAACTACATACATTTAAAAGATAAAAATACCTCCTTGAAGACTAGAGAGGCATTCAAAATTATGACATGGAGAAAAGGCTATGAGACACTTGGAAGGATTACTGTGATAGGAGAGAATGTGTGCAAAATCTTCATAACTGCCCTTTTCCAGGCTGACTGTCTTAAATGGTGGTACTCTTAGTACATAGTGACTGGCTGGATAAAAAGATCCTAGAAAGAGAAAAACATCCTTCAGCTGATCTGTACTCTTGGGAGCACCATCTTCCACAGTCTTCTCTCCTCTTGTGATGTGAGCAATTGATAAAATACATACCTCATTATTCTGAATTTTCTCCACATTTAGTTAAAATATGCCACATTCACAGCGTTATCTAAAAACATGGGAATCGGAGAAACATTGTGTGGTAAGCATCTGTAGGGATGAAGACACCCAGCTTTAGGTACCTTGTACAATATGAACAGGCAGAGGAATTCAGGGAATCTGAGTTTCAAAAAAAGATTCTTAAGTGACATGCCATTTCAGGCATCCCAAAAGGGAGAGTTGGTCTCTATAGGTTACTCACTATTGCTTTCCTGTGGCTGGAGTATTATTGCAGATTTTAAACTATACCTAAGGATGAAATGTTCAAAATCTCCTAAATAACTTAGGCTCCTAAACTCTTTCAAAAGTAACTTTTGGAAATGGATTCTGAAAATGGGACTATGGGTTTTCTGAGAACATACGTGTGTTCATTTTAACAATCATTTTAAAGGAACTTTACAGATTCATTATGATAAAAATATCAAAAGTCATGAAAATGAAGGCCAGTCTAAGGTTGGCAGAAGCATCTCCTCTGCCAATCAGAAATCCCTGGTTGGGTTCTAAGTTGGTACCTTAGACATATCAGCAAGAACGAGCAGGCGATGTGGGTGACTGCCCATGGTGCCGTCGTCAGGGGGGCACCGAGGTCAAGAGGCAAGGAGTGGGGCAGGCTTGGAATGTGAGGCTGTGGAAGGGAACTCAGGGAAATGGTGGGGGGGAGGCAGCAGGAACAGGGGAGATGGGGGTGAGCCCTCAGAGGCAATGTTAGCAAGGGGCAGTGGGGGGAAGGGTGAGGAAGCAGTAGGGTCCAGAGGGGATGGGGGGATGGGTGGGGAGCCCAGGGAGCCAGCAAGGCGACAAAATACAAGTTCGCCCAGGGTGCCATTTCCCCTAAGGCCAGCCCTGTCTTCAGGTCCTATGTGTAAGGTGATGAGTCATCCCTATGCTAGGCTCCAGCCAATCCACAAGCCAGGAACTGGTCTGGTGATTCTCAGGTCAGGTACATTAACCTCGCAGGAGAAAAGCAGCTCAGTTTGCTCAATGTCTGAACTTCAGAAAAGCAGACTGATTCCCTGAAGGAGCTGATGGGCAGGATCCCTCATGAGGCTAATATTAGGGGGAAAGGAGTCTAAGAGAGCTGACTGTATTTTAAAGAAACCTCATTGAGGGTGCAGGAACAAACCATCCCAAATGTGGAGAAAGAATAGCAAATATGGCAGGCAATCAGCTTGGCTTAACAAAGAAGTCTTTGGTAAGCGTAAGCACAAAAAGGAAGCTTACAAGAAGTGGAAGCTCAGTCAGATGACTAAGGAGGAATATAAAAATATTGCTTGAGCATGCAAGAGTGAAATCAGGAAGGCCAAAGCACAATTGGAGTTGCAGCTAGCAAGGGACACGAAGGGTAACAAGAAGGGTTTCTACAGGTATATTAGCAACAAGAACAAGGTCAGGGAAAGTGTGGGCCCCTTACTGAATGGGGAGGCAGCTAGTGACAGATGATATGGAAAAAGCTGAAGTACTCAATGCTTTTTTTGCCTCTGTCTTCACAGAGAAGATCAGCTCTCTGACTTCTGTACTGGGCAGCACAGAATGGAGAAGAGGTGGTGAAAGAACAGGTTCAGGACTATTTAGGAAAGCTGGACATGCACAAGTCCAGGGGACCGGATGCAATGCATCCAAGAGTGCTGAGGGAGTTAGCTGATGTAATTGCAAAGCCATTGGCCATTATCTTTGAAAACTCGTGGTGATTCGGGGAGGTCCTGTACTATTGGAAAAAAGGCAAATATAGTGCCCACCTTCAAAAAAGGGAAGAGGAGGATCTGGGGAACTATAGACCCATCAGCCTCACCTCAGTCCCTGGAAAAATCATGGAGCAGGTACTCAAGGAATCCATTTTGAAGCAGTTGGAGGAGAGGAAGGTAATCAGGAACAGTCAGCATGGATTCACCCAGGGCAAGTCATGCCTGACCAACCTGATTTCCTTCTATGATGAGATGACTGGCTGTGGGGATGTGGGGAAAGTGGTGGATGTGATATATTTTGACTTTTGATACAGTTTCCCACACAGTATTCTTGCCAGCAAGTTAAAGAAGTACAGGTTGGATGAATGGACTATAAGGTGGACAGAAAGCTGGCTAGATCACCGGGCTCAGTGGGTAAGTGATCAAAGTCTCGATGTCTAGTTGGCAGCTGGTAACAAGGGGAGTGCCCCAGGGGTCGGTGCTGGGGCCAGTTTTGTTCAACATCTTCATTAATAATCTGGACGATGGGGTGGATTGCACCCTTAGCAAGTTTGCAAATGACACTAAGCTGGAGGGAGTAGTAGATACGTTGGAGGGATGGATAAGATACAGAGTGACATAGAAAATAGGAGGGTTGGGCCAAAAGAAATCTGATGAGGTTCAACAAGGACAAGTGCAGAGTCCTGCACTTAGGACGGAAGAATCCCATGCACAGCTACAGACTGGAGACCAACTGACTAAGCAGCAGTTTGGCAGAAAAGGATCTGGGGGTTACAGTGGACAAGAAGCTAGATATGAGTCAACAGTGTGCCCTTATTGCCAAGAAGGCTAACAACATATTGGGCTGCATTAGTAGGAGCATTGCCAGCAGATCGAGGGAAGTGATTATTCCCCTCTATTCGGCATTGGTGAGGCCATATTTGTAGTATTGTGTCCAGTTTTGTGCCCCCCACTACAGGAAAAATATGGACAAATTGGAGAGAGTCCAGTCGAGGGCAACAAAAATGATTAGGGTGCTGAAGCACATGAGGAGAGGCTAAGGGAACTGGGCTTGTCTGAAGACGGGAAGAGTGAGGGGGGATTTGATAGCAGCCTTCAACTACCTGAAAGGGGGTTCCAGGGAGGATGGAGCTAGGTTGTTTTCAGTGGTGGCAGATGAGAGAACAAGGAGCCATGGTCTCAAGTTGGAGCGGGGGAGGTCTAGGTTGGATATTAGGAAAAAGTTTTTCACTAGGAGGGTGGTGAAGCACTGGAATGGGTTAACTAGGTAGGTGGTGGAATCTCCATCCTTAGAGGTTTTTTAGGCACAGCTTGACAAAGCCATGGCTGGGATGATTTTAGTTGGGGTTGGTCCTGCTTTGAACAGGGGGTTGGATTAGATGACCTCCTGAGATTCCTTTCAACCCTAGTATTCTATGATTCTATGAATGTCACTTCAGGGCTTTGAACTCACTTCTGCCTGATAGTGGCAAGAGACTCCCCAAGGCTTAGCCTGCTTCAGCTCTGTTCCTAGTCTTGCTCCAGCCTTGCTCTTGCTCCTATCACATTCCTAGTCCTGCTCCAGCCTTGCTCTAACCTCTCTCTGGACTCCTGATTCTGGCTCTGACCCCTGGCTCAAACCACTAGATCTGACCATCCCCATCACTGTTTTTGACACTATGGAAAGATCATAGCACAGATCATTTTGAAACCTTTTTGAAAGGCATTGTAATAAATAACATCAGTCTTCATGATAAATTGTCAAGACTTCTGTTTTCTTACAATTCCTCCAAGGATAACATTCCCATCTCTTTTAGATTTCCTAAAAAATAATTAGATTTAGATAGTTCTCTTTAGTTTAGTTTAGCATTGGCAATGTGCTCAGTACTGTACAATGCACACACAATAAGCAGACCTTGGTCTGAAAAGTTTACAATCTAAGCAGATTCCTGAGATCATCTTGGCTCATCTATGCTGAAATTCTCTCTGATGAAATATCTTGTTCCTGTTTGCAAGGTGAAAAGAGAACACGCAGAGCAGCTGGAGTCTAGCAGATGTTTCATATCCTGTCAGTTTCATCCATCTCGAATTCACATTCTGCCCCTCTGCCTATGCAGCTTTAGGGCCTCGATGGCCTTTTTATGGCAGACGTGTACTAAGCTGAAAGTTTCAAGCATTTCCTTCACCTCCTCGCAATCCTTCACCTCCATTCTGATCAATAGCATATGCTGCATGACTATTCCATTTCATACACACTCCCTCTTTTGATAGTTTGGCCTCTTGTTTGTGTTTGTTTAAATGAAACTGCTTTTGCCATTTGTTGGCACAGTACTCTAAAATATTGAAAGACCTTTGAATCAGTCTGCAATATTCCTGATTATTTGTACTAGCATTATTTTCAGTAATAAGCACATTTTGAGAGTCTAAATTAACGAGAAGTCCTAAAACTAATGCACGTTCCATTTACAACCTCTTTCTATCTCAATAAGCTACCATTTGTAGGCTTTTTATTATGGCCCTGTCTTCAGCATTCTCTGTCTGACATTAAGCTCGACACCTTTATTGGTATTAAATCGTATATTTCAAGCTGTGATTCTCACAGCAGACAGTGGTTTACTATCATTTATGAAGCAATGTGGGATTTGTTTGCAAATGAGACATACAGTAAATCTTACACTGTATGGTGTTGCCCTTTGTATTTAACCCACAGTTCTTAATTGCTATGAAGATTGATGTTTTGCCTTTACATTTTGAAACCAGCACGTTGAAAGCAGAGACATACCAAGGCAGTAAAAATGTCTCTTTTATAAAGTGCACTTTACTTCTATTAACATGGTTTGTGTTGGGATCACCTCAGTGAGGGATAACAGGACAGCACCTATAAGACAGTTGCCTAGGGCAATTAACTTTAGGGAGTACAACTAGTTAATAACATTTACTTTCCAAGTCCATTGGAACTGGGTGTTGCAATAAGCATTACACACCTCTTCCACATGCAAGTGCTCAGAAGCTTGCAGAACAGGTTTCTGAATGCTGCTGAGCTCTTGATGTACATTTTGGCAGCGATATTGAAGAGTGTTTTGGCCCCACTGGAAGAAGCAGAGGAGAACGGACTCTAATGAAGAGATAATAGAGACTAGAGGTTCAGTATAAATGATTGCCATTC
This sequence comes from Emydura macquarii macquarii, assembly GCF_026122565.2. Lineage (NCBI taxonomy): Eukaryota > Metazoa > Chordata > Testudines > Chelidae > Emydura > Emydura macquarii. The sequence goes on along the minus strand of NW_027130520.1, from coordinate 10,876,072 downwards.
ACCAAAGCTTTAAGCACTAGCCTTGACCTAATATAATCAAAATAATCCACATACATGGCCATGGAAGGTACTCTCTTTCCTCTTGGTAAATGAATCTGTTTCAGGGTGATGGTGTCTCTCTTAAATCACAGATGCAAAAGCCCAGGCTGGCCAGCCCACCTGATGTTCTCTGCCTGCAAGTGTACGCACATGTGATATCTGCACTGGATTTTGGCTGCTTAAATACTTCCCCATTTGTTTAGAGGCCACGATGCCAACTAAAGATATCTCGACCACTGTCCTAAAGCATAAGAACTAGGCAATGAAGGATATTATCTACAGTATGTACAACCCAGAACTTATCAAGTCTTCTCCAAGAAGCAATTAGACCTCTTACAGGGCATGCTGCAGCTGGTGTCTTGCACAGAGAAGAATCTTACTCTATTTGTGATCTACCATGGCTGTTGCATAGGCAGTTTATCACATTTTGACAATGAAAGTCTTGTTAGGGGAAGAGAGATATAGGATAGTCATTACAGAGCCTCCATTTTACCCCAAAGTAGGTCTCTTTCCCCTCTCCCCAAATCTTTTCCCTTTCTTAAAATTGAGAGGGCCATATTAATCAGCTAGTAGTTCTGACTCCATTTCCCCCTTATCTCAGATATTCCACTGCAGATAAGACTACTCATGTAACATGCTGTTCTGTATGTTTTATTGACATAAAAATGCAGCAGAAGTTCTGATACTGTTATTGTAACAATCATGCTGGCTGGCCAGCCAGCTCCACTGTTTAGTCAAGGTCATTCCACAAGAGGTGTTTTTCTGACATATTGGCTATTTACAGTACAATTCTTACAATTCTACGTGACCGCCAATATTTTGAAAGTGTTTTGCATATAAGACTGTGTTAGTTAGTGTGGAACTCACTCCAAGGAAAGGAAATCCATTACAGGACAGGAGGAATTTTAAGGCTACATGAGTGTAGGTTTACAGGGCAGCTCCATCATCCTCACCACCCAATGAAGCATTCTCAGGTACTTTCCCCACGACCAACACATGCACATTTTCTTGGGATATTGCTGTCCACCTCTGTTTGCTGTTGCAGGTGGTAGGATGGGGAAATAAGAGGGCTTCAGCAAACATAATTTTTAGTAAGCACAAGTAATTTTCCTTTCTACATTAATTCGGAATTGCTGTAGCTGACTTGCCATGTGAAGCATATGATTGCTTTCAACAAAAAATTACACTAGTCATTCTGTTGCATTTCACTAAGTAACTACAATTCCTCAGAAGTCTACTACTTTTTCTTGAATTGTTTCTGAATAAATAATACAGATGAGAGATTTTAGCTAATACCTCTGGACTTCTCTAAATGAAATCCCTAGACTTTCTGTTTTGCTTTCTCTAATAAAGAACGTAGTTTGCTCAATCAATTCAGGCATTAGACAAGCTGAGACTAGACTCTTGCAGTACATAGCAAGAACACTTGATTTCTGCAATAACTGATCAAATACTATCACAGCGAGACATGTAAGTGAAAATATAAGAGTGGCAATAAACGAACCATGGACTCACCTGTCTGGGTTTCTTTTTGCTATTCTCTACATAAGTGATGAACAAAATATTGAAAAGAAAGTGTACAAACAATCCCAAAAGAACAAATTATCCCTTTCAGAATTTGCAAGGGCCAATTCAAATGGCTGTACTCTGAAAACATGAATTATAATCTGCTCTCCTAAACAGCCTGCTCTGCCAATGCTTCCCAAGAATATGCTGCATTACCTAGTTAGAATGCACAAAGCACAGACATTTTTCACAGCTGCATTGCTAAGAATTTTTCCCCCTTAATCTTTGATATCTGAACTGAAGAGAACAGTCTTCTTCACCAAATAACCACTGCTTATCCTAATAAAGATAGTAGTTAATTTTATACAGCAGATACTGTATATATGCATGAGGTGCTTGGAAATCTTCAAGACATTTATAAAAAGGCATGTTAACTTTAGTACTAAAAATAATACTTAAAAGATTGCTTATGCTAGATTCTGCTGGTTTATTATGTAGACTTTGGCAACTCACCAAAGGACAAGAGAACAGTTTATGATACAGTTCCCAGATGATAAGTTTTTGGGTTTTTCAGTTCCCAGATGATAAGTTTGTGCAGTTTTTTTGACACTATCACGTCAAGAGCAGTCAGCTGTATCAGAAAGTGTTCTATCATCATATTTAAACTACACTGTGTAATTAAGTTTCCTCTATCCTGTAATTCATCAAACTATTTTAACATTCTGTATGTTCAATCACATATTTATATCACAGTAAGGTACAGTCTTCAGACTGATGTGAACAGCCATTAAAATTGATGGGATTACACATGCTCATAGTCCTAAATCCTCCCTTTGCACACAGCCCAGTATTTGGGCAGTTTGCTGGATCCTTAGGTGGTGTAAATTGGCAATGCTCCTTTAGACAAACTACACAGTTGAATGAAGCACTTCTGACATGGTTTTCCATGCAAGGGCATGGACAAGAGTGATATCAAGTATTTTAATCTGACTCACTATTTTTGAATAATCCCTTCTTTGAACAGGTCTATACAAAAGAAGCAAGTCTCCTATTGTTGACATCTAAGTAAGAAGACTTCTGTTTTCAAGGTGGAGAACACTATAGTTGGAATTCATTCAGATGGTAATATCATGCAAGTGTTCCTCCAGTGCAGAAAAAATGGGCCAGATCCTCAGCTGGTATAAATGTCATAGCTCCAAGGTAGTGTATTTCCATGGAATGGGCATGGTCAAAAGTGACACCAAGATTCTCCATTCCAGTTCCTTACTGGTCATGCACTTTTGATTGCATCACCTCCCCCAGGTTCATGATCTGATAATCAGAATGAGAGCTAGCAGTTGGGCTCAGGGTTGTGTGGGAAGCATATACTGAAGATCAGTGAGGACTTCCAGCAGTAGAGGAGAATGCTTGGATGGAGTGAATTCCACCCTGTTTCCCAGGTGACAGATGGCCTGTGACCTGTTTCCACCCAGTTGCTGGAAACCGTCTGTGATTTCTCACATTAACATCCATTACCTGCCCTGCAAAATTCCATTTGCAGCTGTTAGAAAACTGGCTAGTCTCCTGTTGGCTGAGGTTTGATCAAGAGAAAAGGGAGGAGAATTCCCCTTGTTAACTGCTTTCAACTCAAACTCTGCACATTATATAAGAATTAAACACATGCATTTGACAGAGATTGTTTAATGCCAGGTATGCTTTTCTTACCTTCTTTTTTTAATACAAAAATGCATGTCTCCCTGAGGGCATTTTGCACAGATTTGAGATGAGAGGTTTTGATGGTGGAAAAGTACAGGACTAAATATAGCACACTGGCAAACTTCAGCTTAGAGAATGTTCACATAGCTATGTGTTCAAAGCCATATCCTGCCACTGATTTCTATGTAAAACTCTTGACTTTGGTGGGAGCTGCACAGGCAGAACAGGGGTAGAATATAGTCCTAAGGATGGTATCCCATGGCCATGTTGGATCATTGGATAATGGATCCTTGCCAGTCTGGAGTGTGAGAAGTGCAATCTTCTTATTTCATTTTTTCCTGTACCTGGCTGCTGCTGTTCTTTGACACACATGAAGATAGTCCTGTCCTGACAGCAGGGGTCAGGACTTAGTTCAGCTACTACACTACCACAGCATTTCTATCACTCCTGTTTCCATTCCATGGCCCACATGCTTCCCTCTGCTTATGCAGGAAAAATGCAAGAAATCCCAGCAGTAAACAGGTGGAAGAGAGGAGGAAGATGCAGCAGAAGCCCTTGAGGCAGTAGAAATTCCATCATCCCAAGTACACACAGTAAATACGGAGGAGAAGAAAGAATGCTAAGAAAAGAGGGTGCAGGGCCAGGGAAAGGCCACTTTCTATGGCATCAATCACTCTCAAATTATGCTCCCATATGAGTATTATTTTCTGTGGAATCATCCCTTCGTACACTTATATCCTGATGCACTGGGGGGAAAAGTGGTGGCACAGGCACAGCTATTGGGGGTAGAGTAGTAAAGGGTGCACGGCCCTTCAATATTTTAGTGTCCTGTTGATGACTTCCTAAGTGCAAATGCAGACTCATGCATTTTCACTCTAGTTTCTTCCAACACAACTTGTTTTATGTAATTATATCTCTGCATGTGAGCATGGCTTCCAAGAGAAAAATGCTGCCATATTGGAGAGAAGGCTTGGAGAGAAGTAGGTAGGACCTGGCCTCCTCACAAATTGTGTTGCCCACTGCAGGAAGCCCAAGACATAAGAAGGTCAGTCTTGTGGTTGATGCTTTAGACTGGGACTCAGGAAATCACAGATGAATACAGTATATTGGGGGAAAAGTCATCACAGCTTTTGTTAAAAGGAAACCATGCCTTATCAATGTATTAGAATTATTTGAGGGTGTCAACAAATATGTGGCTCAGAGTGATCCAGAAGATATAGTGTACTTGGACTTTCAGAAAGCCTTTGACAAGGATCCTTACCAAAGGCTCTTAAACATAAGAGGGAAGGTCTTCATGGATCAGTAACTGGTTAAAACAAAGGGTAGGAATAAATGGTCATTTTTCACAGTGAAGAAAGGTAAATAGCAGGGTTACCCAGGGATCTGTACTGTACAGGGATCATATTCATAAATGATGTGGGAAATAGTCAGGTGACAAAGTTTGCAGATAATAAAAAATTACTTAAGATAGTTAAGTGCAAAGCAGACTGCGAAGCATTACAAAGGAATCTCATAAAACTGGGTGACTGGGCAACAAAATGGCAGATGAAATTCAATGTTGATAAGTGCAAAGTAATGCACATTGGAAAACATAATCCTAACTATACATATAAAATGAAGGGGTCTAAATTACCTGTTACCATTCAAGAAAGAGATCTTGGCATCATTGTGGATAGTTCTCTGAAAACATCTGCCCAATTTACAGCATCAGTCAAAAAAGTTAATAGAATATTAGGAACCATTAGGAAAGGGATAGATAATAAGACAAACTATCATAATGCCATTATATAAATCCATGGTACGCCCACACCTTGAATACTATGTGCACTCTGGCCACCCCATCACAAATAAAAGATGTTAACATTGGAAAAAGTACAGAGAAGGGCAACAAAAATGATTAGGGGGATGGAACAGCTTCCATATGAGGCAAGATTAAAATGTCTGGGACTTTTCAGGTTGGAAAAGAGATGACTCGGGGGCGGGTGGTGAAGTATTGAAGGTTTATATAATCATGAATAGTGTGGGGAAAGTGAATAAGGAAGTGCTATTTACTCCTTCACATAACACAAGAAGAAGGGGTCACCCAATGAAATTAATAGGCAGCAGGTTTAAAACAAACTTAAGGAAGTACTTTTTCATACAATGCAGTCAACCTGTGGAACTTGTTGCGAGGGGATATTGTGAAGGCCAAAAGTATAACTGGGTTCAAAGAAGAATGAGATAAATTCATGGAGGATAGGTCCATCAATGGCTATTAGCCAAGATGGTCAGGGACACAACCCTATGCTCTGAGTGTCCCTAAACCTGTGACTGCTAGAAAAAGGGACTGAAAGACAAGGGATCAATCACTTGATAATTGCCTTGTTCTATTCATTAGCTCTGAAGCATCTGGCACCAGCCACTGTCGGAAGATAAGATATGGAGCTAGATGGATCACTTGTCTGACCCAGTATGGCCGTTATTATGTTCTTAAGATCAACTCCTGATACTATTATAGACTTCCTTTTTGACCTTCGGCAAATATTTAATTTCTCTGTGCCCAGTTGCCCATCTGTTTAAATGGGGATAATATTTTCTCCCATCTTCTGTCTGATTTATTTATTGAGGTGGTAAGTTCTTCACAGTAGACACTGTCTTTTACAATGAATATGGACAGCACCTAACACAGTGGGACTCTGATCTCACTTGTAGCCTGTCAGCTGTACTGTAATACAAGTATAATAATGTGGGATTTCCTTGCAGATGTTGGGACATATGCCTATTTGATGGGTCTTGCCTCCTATGGCGCTTATTTCACGGCCATTGGTGTGGTGTCTAAGTGCTAGTCCCTTGTTCTCTTCAGAAAGAAACTCTGGGAATTACAACTAGCAGTTTCTTGTCCTCTGCACAGGGGTGTTTCACATAGAGGTCAGTATGTCCCCATGTTCTTTTATTGTTAGCAGTACTGTTATAGCTGTGTCACAAACCATGCAGATGGAGCATAGCAGGCACAAAATCCAATCTTTAGCTTTTGCATCATTGCAAGTCTTTGACTTATTGAATAGGAGAACAAGGAAACAGACACAAAGAGAAAAGGAACAAAGAGAGGGAAGATGATAAAATCTAAGGGAGAAAGAGTGGTGGAAGGAGAGAATGAGAGAAGAGAAAGAAGGGGACAAAAATAAGGATAAAGAGACAAAAGCAAATGATGCAGAGAAGAGGATTTACAAAAGAAAAGTCTGAGCATGATTGAGCATTGTAATAAGTGTAATTTCACAGTATCTTGAAGAAAGGCTCAAGCATAGTGAAGATTATAGGTTCTAAAGTTTTAGGGGGGTGTTTTAGGTTTTAAACCAGCATGAATGGTTTTTTATACTTTCTTTATGTGCAGCAATTCCTTTTAATTTCCTTCATTTTGGTGCCTTCTAGTGTTTTATCAGTAGCAAGAAAAGGAAGAGACTGGGAGTGCTGACGGTGAGGAACTGATGTCACTCAGGCTACGTCTACACTGCCGCGGGAAGTCGACTTTGTTTAATTCAACTTTCAGCAGGCGATTTTTAGAAATCGCAGCAGAGTGTACACACTATGGTCTTTGCGCTGGTCTCTTGCGTTCACACAGACCAGCCTTAATTCAAATTATAAAGCAGTGCAATGTGGATAGCTATCCCACAGTGCAACTAGCCACGGTGGCTGTTGGGACGAATGTCTTCGTCCCAGGATGCAACGCTGCTTCCCCCTCTCTCCCACCCCCCCAAACAAACAGGAAAAGTGTTTTTGCGCCGTTTTTTACTCCCCATGATCACCATTGCTGCAGAAACATGGAGCCAGCTCAACTCTGCACTATAATTGTTAGCATGATAAATACATCGCAGCTTATCATCGATTATTTTCAAAATAGAGCAAGAAGCCGAAGCAGAGAAAACACCAATGCCACCGAGGCTGCCCTGCTAAAAGACATCGAGCAGAACAATTCCCGGTTGCTGCAGGCTGTAACGAATCATCTGCATTCCATGGAGCTCTGGTTCTGGTGCAGGGAAACAAGCACAGACTGGTGGGACCACATCGTTATGCAGCTGTGGGATAATGATCAGTGGCTGCAAAACTTTCCGATGAGAAAGGCAACTTTCCTGGAACTGTGCTTGGAGCTGGCACTGTCCCTGCAGCGCGTGAACACTCGCTTGAGATAAGCTATGACGGTGGAGAAGAGAGTCGCCATCGCTCTCTGGAAGCTGGCAACCCCCGACTGTTACCGCTCAGTTGGGAATCAATTCGGAGTCAGTAAATCTACAATGGGCATAGCCGTGAATCAAGTGTGAAGTGCCAAAAATAGACTTCTGCTCGAAGGCTAGTGACTTTGGGAAATGTACAGGACATAGTGGAGAGGTTTGCTAGGATGAGCTTCCCAACTGCGGGGGGGGGGCCATTGATGGGACGCACATCCCCATCTTAGCGCCTGCACACCTAGCAACTGAGTACATAAACCGCAAGGGGTTCTTTTCCATGGTTCTTCAGGGGCTTGTGGATCACAGGGGTCATTTCACCGACATCTATGTGGGGTGGTCTGGGAAGGTGCATGACGTGCGCGTATTTCGTAATTCGGGGCTGTTCTCTAATATGCAGGCGGGCTTGAGGGGAAGGGACTTTTCCTGCTAGCGTGACCACTGAGCAGCACAGCGCGACTGTCCAGAGCGGTCAAAACAGGGCATTGTGGGATACATTCTGGAGGTCAATTAATTCGATTTACGTTCCCTTGCGTCTACACTAACACTAAATCGATTTAACAAATTCGAATTAGGCACTATGTCACTTGCGGAGGTGGTCTTATTAAGTCGATTTTACTGGCACCTTAATTCGAATTAAGAGTGGTGCCAGTGTAGACGCGGGTGTAATTAAGTCGACTTAAGTGATTTTAAGTTGACCTAAGTCGCCAGTGTAGACCAGGCCTCAGGGTGGCAGTAATGACACAACACATTAAGAAGCACCTGAATGTTAGTGCTGCTCAGGAAGGCAGTGCTAAAGACAGCATCTAGTAAGCACTGTCAAACCTGAAAGTCATCCTGCAGTTTGGCTTCTCTTCCATGTAAATTGGGTAAAGTACAATAATAGTTAGCCAAATCCTGGGGCCCTCACTCAGTTTTTACTCAGTCCTATTTTTACTCAATCCACATTTCCATCAATTGATTACAATGGCTGAAATTCTTCCTTTTGGAGAGCGGGATAGACATTATAGCTCTCAACCATGCAGCTGTGGCTTCTAACCTTTGTGGTGCTGGTTAGGGGCAGGGAGAGATCTTAATAAGGAGGATTGCCTGAATAAGGACTAAGTATAGACATTTTGCCCAGTATCAGGGGTGCATGGTGACATTTTTTTTTAAGGCATGCAACAACTTTTTAGATGACAGACAAAAAAGATAGCTCTGTTCTATCGCGGACGATTCATTTCTATACTTGAATGCCTTATATATTCAATTCTACACTTGCATGCTTTTTTAGTCCTCTATATAGAAATACACTAGATTAACTCACCTCACAAACTCCACATAGCTATATTCTAATTGATCTTTTCTACATATGTGAAGTTGTAGTAGATGCATGGTATCAGAATGCAAACCTCAAAGATATATGTTAAACATCTACAGTGCACTTAACCTAATCATCTGCCAGAAATGTACAAAGGCAGGATGTCTCATTAATAATTGTTGAGTTGTGCAAAGAGAGATGTTCTCTTCTTTACATATGTAATGGTAAGTCCTCATTAAAACCTTGTGTATTCAGTTCTACATTTGCATGCCTTTTTAGTGACATTCCATGCGGCATGATATCACACATATGGTGCGTGTGAGGTCATGCTGTGCAGAGGATACCATTTTATAGATGTGTGTTTGGGGGATGGATGGAATTGTCCCATGGGCCACCAGCTGGATCATGTTTTAATTCTAGGGCATGCTTCAGCTTAAGCCCAATTTGAGGGCCCTGCTGTGTGGGGCTGACAGCTCCACTGTTTGGGACTGAAGCTCTTTGTCCATTCTCCAGATTATCTGAATTTTTGTTTATCTGATGTGGCCCTGGTCACAATTAGATCAGATAAACGGGGCTCTACTGTAGTGTGTTAGTGAGTTTATTGCTCTCTCACACACACAATTACACACAGATTCATTCATGTTATAATCCTCATCTTTCTAGTAACAGTTTAAAGCACATTAATAAAAGTACTTTTGAGCATTGTTAACTGTCTGATAATTCCTTCTTTCTTTAGCTGAGTTGCAGTTACCTTATTATGGGTCTGCCAGAATAGCCCCAGCCTAGGGGCTGCTCTAAAGTATACCAGCACCCAAGGGGCCATCCACCAACTGGGAATAGCTGCAGCACAATAGTGCATTGGTAACCCCCACTCCTGTTCCTCAATTCCTCCCTGCCCACTACTCTGGAAAAAGTATAAAAACTTGTATAATAGCCTTTACCCATTGCCTCCAAGTAGTTACTTAACCCATTGCTAACTGTCCTTATGTTTTTTTTCCCTATGTTTATCCTCTAATTTATACTTCTGCCAGCATCACTTAGGATGAAAATACTATCAGAGCAGGAAATCCACCCAGAGAGTTATTGCAGAGGCACAAGGCATACATGACACCAGTTCTACCAAGACTCTTCAGATAGTGGCTGAGGAGAGATGTCAGTCTAGGAATGTTGGAATAGAAGATCTTGATGTACATGGATGACATCGTATTGACTCTTTGACTATATAACAATTTCCCTAGTAAGAACCCCCTGCAAAATCATACCTCCATAACTTCACCTTCCTCTTTTTTTCTTCCTGGGCCAGCTTTCATGTCCCCACCTATTCTTTAATTTCCCAGAGTGGCACTGCTGGTCTCCTGGTGCAAGCCACATAGCTCCTTTCCCAATGATCAACTTTGGAACTATACCACCCATTTTAAGTTTCCATTTGAACAAAATGCTCCAGTTCTCATTTGTCTTCAACAGGCTTCAAGGATATAAAAAACACTATATTGTACATCAACAAGCATCATTACCAAAATCCATGACCCTACAGTGTTGTTCTGCAACAAAATATATACTAGATGAGGAAGTAACTGGGGGGCAGCCATTAAAAACTTAATTCTGACTAACAGGCAGGAGCTGGTTGCAAATCTAAAGGTTGAAGGCAATTTGGGTGAAATTGAATATGAAATGGCAGATTTAATTATTCTAAGGAAAGGAAGTATGAGAGCAGCAGAATAAGGCCACTGGACTTCAAAAACAGACTTTAACAAGGAAAAAATGAGTTCAGGAGAGCTGGCAGTTTCTCCAAGAGACAATAATAAAAGTACAACAGCAAACTATCCCAATGCAAAGGAAAGACAGGAAGACTCTTAAGAGGTCAAAATGGTTCCATCAGAAATTCCTTAATTACCTGAAAATCAAAAAGGCATTCTAAAAAAAGCAGAAACATGGACAAATTGCTAAGAAGGAGTTCAAAAGAATAACACAAACATGTAGAGATAAAATGAGAAAATCTAAGGCACAAAAATGAAGTAAACCTAGCGAGGGACACAAAATGTAATAAGAAGAGGTTTCTTAAATACATAAGGAGCAAGAAAAATAGGAAGTGTAGGTATACTACTTAACGGGGAAGGAGGGCTAATAACAGATGACATCAAGAAAACTGAGGTGTTTAATGCCTATTTTGCTTCAGTCTTTACTAAAGAGATTAATGGTGACCTGATACTTAACATAATTAATATTAACAACAAGGGGGAAGGAACACAAGTCAGAATAAGTAAAGAGCAGGTTAAAGACTAGTTATGTAAGTTGGATGTATTCAAGTCAGCAGGGTCTGATGAAATTCCTCTTAGGGTACTGAAGGAAACAGCTAAAACAATATTGGAGCCATTAGTGATTATCTTCGAGAACTCATGGAGGATGGGTGAGGTCCCAGGGGACTTCAGAAGGGTGAACATAGCACCTATCTTTAAAAAAGGGAAAGAGTAGTTATCAATGGTTTTCTGTCAAACTAGGAGGACATATCTAGTGGGGACCCACAGGGGTCTGTTCTGGGTTCAGTAGTATTCAATATTTTCATTAATGATTTGGATAACGGAGTGGAAAGTATGCTTATAAAATCAAGGGATGATGCAAAGCTGGGAGGGGTTGCTTTTGGAGGACAGGATTGGAATTCAAAATGACCTTGACAAATTTGAGAATTTGTCTGAAATTAACAAGATGAGATTCACTAAGGATAAGTCCAAAGTACTTCACCTGGAAAGGAAAAATCAAATATGCAACTACAAAATGGGGAATAATTGGCTAGAAAGTAGTGCTGCTAAAAAGTATTTGGAGTTATAGTGGATCATAATTTGAATGTGTCTCAATGTGATGCAGTTGTGAAAAAGATAATATAATTCTGGGGTACATTAACAGAGTGTCATATGCAAGACATGGGAGGTAATTGTCCTGCTCTACTCGGAATGGGTGAGGCCTCATCTGGAGTATTGTGTCCAGTTTTGAATACCACACTTTAGGAAAGATGTGGACAAACTGGAGAGAGTCCAGAGGAGAGCAACAAAAATGATAAAAGATTCAGAAAGCCTGACGTGAGGAAACGTTAATAAAACTGGACATGTTTAGTCTTGAGAAAAGATGACTGGGGGAGGGGGATTACCCTGATAATAGTCCTCAAATATGTTAAGTGCTGTTATAAAAATGACTGTGATCAGTTGTTCACCATGTCCACTGAAGGTAGGACAAGAAGTAATGGGCTAAATGTGCAGCAAGGGAGATTTAGGTTAGATATTAGAAAAAACTTTCTAACTAAAAGCACTGGAATAGGCTTCCATGACCCAGAGACCCAGTAATACCAACTGGCAGAGGGCACAGGGAGTTCATAGGGTTGTATAAGGATCCCCTGGGTATGATTTATGCCTAGGAGCATATTATGCATAATCATTCATCTCACATGCCACCCTATAGTCTTTACTGAAAGCCATTAACCCACAAGTCGTCATAATCATTGTGAAATATATACGTTAATAACATTTAAGGAGTTTGTTCTTAAGGTCTTGGAGTTAATGCAGATCACCAAGAGGTTACTGCCTCACAATGTATGGCTATCTGCATACTGTGCCAGATGCAAATTAAGAGATTGTAAAATCTACAAGCAAAAAATCTACAGGAAGAAAAAAACAGTAGGGTGAGTCCTGTTTATGAATAAAGAGAAAAGATTAGTCTGGTATATCTGGGAGTGCAAAGAGACCCATTGAATCCTTCACCTAGGAAGAAAACTGACAGTCAGGGCTGTCCTCAGGCCAAATGGCGCCGCAGGCAAGGAGCATCTTTGGTGCCCCCCTTCCATTTGTTAAACTTTTGAATACCTTATTTTTAATTGCATTTGTAGCCCACTTCACGACTTTGATGCATGATGTGTATGCATGATTTATCCCTGTTTTATAAGATGATAAATTTGCCCCTTGCTGCAAACTAGATTGCAGTTGAACTTTTTGCTTCCTATACTGAGCTCCAGAAGGCTTCTTTGGGGGCATCTTTTATTTTCTATGGGGGGAAACAGACAGTATTAGGGAGTGCAAAAGTCTATGTTCCGCAGTCTTAGAAAGTCATCAAACATTACGTGTTAAGCATGGCAAAAGAAGTAACAATATTTATTTGATATTGTTGTTGTGTAGATAGAGGTTCAATAAATATCTCCAGTGTTTCATTAAATATGTCCTTTATTAGTCACTACTTACACACTTCAAGTCTTAAAACACAAGTACACTTTCACAATTACACTATCAAACAAGGTTCACAATATCGCAGCTGGGCTCTCACTTCACTTCAGTTTGTTCTTATATCTTACTGACTGACTGGCAACATCTTGCCCCTTATATACCCACGAGGGCATGGCTGAGACATTCTAGGTGGTTCAAGGAAAATGTAGTTCTCAGAAAGTCTGGAAGATTCCACGAGACTCTACAAAGGTCAAGAACATTCTAGGAGGTTAGTGAAAAATGAATCCACATACAGAATATCTGAAACATTTTACTTCAAACATTTTATTTTCCCTTTTGTCACTAACAACAAAAACTCATCAACCCAGGAGGTTGCCTGAGTTTCCTGCCCCTAAATCAGGCCCAACTGACAGTGTGCTTGTCTCATGGAAGGAGGGTCACAGACAGCTTGGCTGTAAAGCACTGCAAAGTTTTTGGGTGAGCAATACTCTACAACATGAGAGCAGCTTCTTAATTAAGTCTAGGCTATAGAATGTGTGTTATGATTTTATTTTATATGTAACCATGTTTCCATTACTACTTCTTGCTACTACTTGAATCTCAATGCTTTGTTAAATAAACTTCTATTTGATTTCACTATAAACATATCTAAGTACTGTGCTAAGCGAAGCAGTGGTCTGTGATGGAAATGGTTAGCTGCAGTGTACTGTTTCTTTGGAAGCAGTGAATCTGTGAATACTGCAGGTGTCCAGTGGATCAAGGACTGGACACTCTAGGGAGACACTTTGAGGGCTCTAGGGTTGAAGTGTGGCAATTGCTAACCTGTAGAGTGACGGCAGGGCCTGCGAGGCATAGAGATAAGTGCTTGAGTTTGCCAGTGGGGAGGTGACTATTTGCAGGCACAGACAAGGCCTCCCCATGCTAAGGGCAGGTGGTAGCAAGATCCCTCACAACTCTGCCTTCCCAGGAAGTGTCAGCTTCCAAGGGAAGTTATGGAATCACTGGAGGTTTTTAAGATCTGGTTAGACAAACATCTGTCAGGGGATAGTCTAGGTATACTTGATACTGCTTCAGCACAGTGGCCTGGACTAAATGACCTCTCAAGATTCCTTCCAACCCTAAATTTCTATGATTCTGTGATTCTATGAAAAGTACTCACTCTGAAAAGAAGTCGACAAATTTTACTTTCCAAGCCCTGAATTCTCCCAATCACACAGCCCAGTAGGCCTAAATGAAGACACCACCTGTACAATATATAATAGAAGATTACACTTGACAAAGCTGATATCTTTATCTTTCTTTTAAAAAGTGATTGGAGAGACCCAGTTCCATCCGCTCTAAATTAACAGAAAGTAGAGATAATCCCAACACACATTACAGAAAAAGGTACCCTCTCAAGAAACAATAATCTGGAAGATCTCTTCTAATTTTAGAAGCTTTTTGAAGATGTCATGCCTTAGCCCAAAAATCTCAAATGCCAAAACAAAATCACCTGTGTCTCCTGAGATAGCTATTTTTCAGTGTATCCATTTTTGTCCTCCACCTTTACCTCCATTCTCTCTTTTCCTCCTCTTCTCTGTCATTCTTTCTGTCACTATTTAAAGTAGCCACTTCTGTAACCCACTAAAGAGTGGGTTTCTGCAACAACCATGGTGGTGGTGCACAATAACTTGTTCATTTTATTAAGGACTTTTACTTATTTTATTGGTTAATGCGCAAGACATTTCTTATTCTCCCAAATATGAAGAGGGTGTTTTTCATTTGTACTCTTTATCGTAGTAAAAGAAAATGGGTAAAGTTTTGATTTTTAAACAACAGCAACTACAAAAACCAATAGCAAAACCATGAAATCTCCATGGAAATACACCAGAGCAGCAATCATATAAACCAGAAGGCAATGTCAGCGATCAGGGATCAGCAGTCAAAGCATTAATGGGACATAACCAAAGGAACAACCACTAGGTGTGAAGGAACAAGCAGTCTAAATAGCTGAATTGACAAGGAGAAATGATGATATTCAAAATGCTTCAGAGTGTAAATGCAGTCTTTACTGACATGTTTCTAACTCAGCTGTGGCCTCTAACATCATTTTACATTTTGAACCGTACGGCTAAAATTCCAAGGTGAGGGCAGCAAACAGTCCAATTTCAACAATTTACAAAATTCAAATGGGTAACACCACCACCAACAAGAAGAAAGGTTTTAAAGTAGCCTGTCCAAGTGAGAAAGACACAGGTAGAAATCTGAGCCCATTTGACATCTGATTCCAGAGGGAGGAATTACTATGGATGCTAACAAAATTCTGTAAGCTATACGTGCAAAAACTGTGTTTGGGTCACCCTGCTTTCTGTACCTGCTTTCTGCTCTAGGAAAGCTGCTACACTTTAACATATGGTTTTGTAACAGCCTAGAGGATGAGAAATAAAAGACACTAGTGCTGTTTTAGTTTCTCATGTAGAAAAATGCCCAGTGTAAGAGAAAGAAGCAGGGAACGCTGAGAGGCAGTAATCAAAGCCAAATGCAAATGCTAGAGAGATTTCCTATTAAGTGAGACAGGGGAGACGCAGCTAGAACAGGAATTGGGGAAAAAGGGGAGGGGGGGAAAGAAATGATCAAAGCATCATGGGTGTCAAGGAGACAGGGAGAGTGGAAGATGTGTCACCGGTAACATGGCTAGATCTGCAGTAAGAATGGGAACTACAATAAATGGCCCTAGGCATTTTACAGGGCAGGGCAGAAGATGTTTTTGGTGCTTCACCCACTCCCCACCCTTCTGGGACAGCTGAGCAAATAAATAAAATAATTAAAGAGACAGAAGCAAAAAAACAACTGAATGGCAAGTGAACTCTCCTCAGGCGTCTGATCCAAAATTCACTGAAATCAATGGAAGTCTGTCCATTGACTTCAGTGAATCTTGGATCCAGCCCATAATGCCTCCAGGTCTTTCCATAACTTGGCAGTGAGTTCATCTACCCCTCTTAATCTGCCAAAGCCTAAATGTGTGATGTAATGTGCAACAAAGACTAAAAAAAATGGATCCAAAAAACTAGTTATACTGGAAAGTTCAAATGTTCTTGTGTCCCGGCCCATGCCCAGGGCAGCCACCTGAAAATGCCAAGGTCAGGGCAGGCTGTAAAAGGAGATCAGATTCTCCCGACGCTGGTGGGTGGCACTGAAGCCAGACTTACCAGCCAGCCACAAACTGCACTTCTGAATCCCCAGAAGCCAGTACACAAATACACACAGCCCCCTTTACTGCATTTCAGCTTCTGGCTCCCAAATCAGCACTGGGTCTAGTAAAGAGACCAGTTATTTAAACTCCATGCTCTTTACTAAAAAGGTTCCCTCTGACCCCAAAGGGTCAGCCACAATACCAGTTCAATATAAGATTGGATCTTACCTAAAATACCACGCTGCCAGTCAATCCTTTAGTAACTAAAACTAAAGGTTTATTGTAAAAAGAAAGAAATAAACCATAAGAGAAATGTTAAAGGGTCAAAGCAGAGCAAATACATACAAATGATTAAAAGTCCATATACATCAGGTTTCTAGGAGAATTGTGGAGTTGCAAGCTTGTACAGTTCCTCGGGTACACATCCAGTATCTGGATGGGTCTAAGTCCTTCGGTTCAGTTGCAAAGTGAATAGATCCAGAGGTAGGTGTGTGTCTGCAGCTGGACAGGAACAAAGATAAAATTGTTTCTGTGGTTTGATTTTACATACCCTCTGTCTCTGGCCATGCAGCCTGTGGAAACTTACAGGAGCTAAAATGGAGTCCAGAGTCACATGGGCCAATCCTGGTAATTCTTCAGGTATGCCTTTAGTTTCTTCCTGGGCCCTTTGCTTCTGTAAAGGTTTTGATGGGCCATTAAGCGGGCTATTGGCCTGCTGCCTCTCTGTCTGGGTGTATCCCAGCCAGCACAATTTGAAGTACTGGTACATCAAATATGTCCATAACTTCCATTACAGATATAACACATGAGCATAAGTATTGTCACCTGACTTAGCACATTATAACCTCTCTAACAGTACCTGACATGGCATATCTCACATGAATTATTATGATTTTGACACACTGATGTTAACCAATGTGAGAAATGTCCCCCTCTCCCCCCCAATCTAACCAGCATCACAGTTCTTACCACCTCAGTTTCATGATTCTTGATTTATGATGTTTATAATTCTCAGTGTATATATAATAAATGGGAGGGGACCCCAAACTTTTGTGGAATGTAAGAAACTTCGAGACTAAATTGAGTGATGTCCCTCAAAATACAGGACATTAGGGAAGTATGAATCCAGCAAAAGTCTCCAATGAGCTCTGTTGTAGCTGAAGTTTTCTTCATCTCAGCTCCTCCTAAAAAATACTCCTTAATCTTTACCACTCTTCTTCAAATAAGCTTAACTCCCCTGCTCCCACCTTTTTAGGCGAGCCATTCTCTGCTGCTTATCATTTCCATTCAGTATAATGTATTCAGCTTCCTATCCTCTAATATCCTTCTAGACCCTGTGGTAATGTCATTTTCCACTGAGTTTAAAAATATCTGCTTGTTCCCTATGCACCTGCAGTGGCTGGTTTTTCGCCAAACTCTTCTCCTCTTGCTAGACTCAATTATGTGCCATGCTACATTACCATGCAGGGGCGTGAGGGGGCATTACTTACTCTGCTGTATGGCCTATACATATCACTGGGACCCACACAGCAGGGAGGAGATGGAGGAATAGTTGCTGCAGCGGTGCTGAGCAGAATTGCTGGAGTAAGAGTGAGACTGCCTCCTAGTGGTTATTCCCAGCAGTGCAACAGTACATCAAAGACTGATCGAACATCGTTAGTAAGTTTTGTTATTAGGTTGGTTTTAAGTATTTGTAATTGTGTAATGTGTAAATATAAATGTGCAATAATGTGTTATTTATGTTGGCTTTTTAAGTGTTATTGTTGTTATTAAGTTTTAGCTACTCACAGTACTCACTGCTGCTTTCTCAGGCTGGATAGTAGAGTCACCATCCAGCACTCAGTTCTTAGCTATTTCCACTGTGTAAGAAGCAGCACAATTGTAGATCCTATCTGGGTTAGCTAGGTTCTCTAGCTATCCTACCCAGTGCATAAATGGTAAATTTGGAAGACTAAGGGCTCTAGAAAAGGAGCTCTTAACTGATTCTTTCTAAAAATAAATTTAAAACCCCCAAACAAACAAAAAACAAACAAATCAGGGTTGGGGTTTTGTGGCGCCTGTTTATTCATTAAGGGCCTAATCCAAAGCCCACTAATGTTGAGGGGAGTCTTTTCATTGATTTAAATAGAAAGTCAGGCTCCCAACTGGGTCCAATGGCAAAAATGCACAAAGGGGCTGAGTAAGAGAGAATGAGGAAAGGTCTGGTTGTAGCTGGATGGTAGAAAACTGAAAGATGGGAGTAGGGAAAACAAGAGAACAGAACATTTGTTATTAGTTTGGGTAAGCTTTGGATATCATTTCAGGCATCTCCAGTCGAATCCATTTGGAAGTTTGCACATCAGTAATCTTTTTCCCCCTGACAATAGAACACCAAATGTGAAGTTTAATCTAATTGGGCACTTCAAGGTTAGATATGATATTTTGATGTATTTTAACATTCTTATAATTTGATGTTGAAAACACTGTGCATTCAAGTGATCTAGATTTTCTGTAAAATCTACCACTTGCTGCTCCTTCTATCCCCGCCGCCCCCCCAAATTAGCCAGTATGGGCCTGATCCTGCAAACATTTGCTGCTATTTGTAGCATACACTACCACAAATGTTCCCACTGAAGCAGTGGGACTAAGCATACCTGTACACAGACGTATTTGCAGAAACTGGAAGTAACTTTGTAGAACCTACAAAACCACAATGTTTTTGTTCTCTCTCAGTTGGGTCTACAGCTGCAGATGTCTATTTAATACGCTCCTGAAGCTATAGAACACAATCAGAAATGATTTGGCAAGCTAAGGCTCTATAGAAGTGAAACCTGTTACTCAAAAAAGAAGGACACATTCAGGTCATGACACTCTTATTCATACCAAATAGTACTTTACACCATTATATCAATGGGACCACTTGTGGATGAAGGTACTACTCACTATTAGTAAGATTATTACAGACTGACCCATAATAGTTTCAGTTCCATTCTAAACAAGTAACAAAAATCAATGTGTGCTAAGTGGAAAAAAGAGTCTAGTTAGGAAAAAACCAAAGGTTTATTTTAGTTACAAACAATGAATAATTTTAAAAAAATGTATTAAACAGCAACATTTTTCTTGTAGTAGAAAAGCAAATAGGAAAACATTCCTTCATCATTCCAAGGAAATAATTCAAGCCTCATTTCTATATTTTTCTTTGGAAGGAGAGATTGAAAATAATCAATCATAATAGTTTTTAAATGAACATACACCTACAAGGAGACAATTATTTGTGCACTGTCATGTAAACTGACAACATAAGACATTCAGTCTACTGGAAGGCAGCAGGGGGCAGCAGTATGCTAAGTATGGAACAGAGATCAGTATTAGACATTCTTGTTTACCATACCTTATCATTGACCTACGTATATTTCAATCTCATGCCAAATAGTTACTTGTTCTGGGAAAAGAGGTTTAATCTTTTCAAAGTAAAAAGTAAAAGGCTCTTTAAAAAGGAATCATCCAAGTAATGAATGCAATGATAAAATCTTTGCATTCTGATAACAAACATCCTCTCCCAGTTGAAAAGTACATTTTAAAATAACAAATATACAAAACTGGAGACATAATGCTCTAGGTAAGATTTGGGTTGTTCAGCCTACAGACTCACTGTCAGTCATGGTGAAATTTCAAGAGGTTCCCAGGTTGAGTGAAAATAAAAATCCAGAAAGTTTGGATGCTTAATTAAACCTCTCTCGAGTTTGTTAAATTGGGCTGGAAATCTCATAAACACAAGCCTGCCGGCTATGAATAGAAACCAGAAATTATTGTGGGAGATAAATGGGGGGGAGGGGGAATGACAAAATATCCCACAACAGAACATTTCAGAACTTTAACTAGGTTCTGAGCAAAGGTTTGAGGAATGGGGGCAGGAATCTTTTTTATATAGACTGGTTTACCCATCCCTATTCACCACCCATGCCAAATTCAGACATGTTGTAAGCAAACGTAACTACTTAGACTTCAAAAGAGTTGCGTCCACTTACACCAGATCCAGATTTGACTCCCACTTTCTGAAATAATAGGTCATTAATTTCTGTGGTAGGAACACTTGTTTTAAAAATACCTATCTTGTAGTGCAATTGAAATGGTAAAACTGCAGACAAGATATGGCCAGTGCTCACATGGTGATGCAAGTTAGTTTTTGAGATTTAGCAAAATAATTTGTGAGATATAACATAGTTCTGCTGCTGAATAAAAGTGTTGCCATATGCAATATAGCTCAAGATTTCACAGTGAATATACACATAATTTGGGTTACTTAGTATGTTTGCGAACAATAGAACAGAGTAAAATTCATGATTCGCCAACACATTTGAGATAAGCTGTAGCTATAGTACTTTAGTGCTAAACAAGTATTCAGTGGTTATTTAAAAACTAAAGCCTCAATCCTGCAGAATACCTTCTCAAACGAGTAGTCCCATTGGGGCCAGATTTTCACTAGTATAAATCTGTGCAGCTCCAAAGAAGTCAGTGGAGCCGCATTGATTTACACCAGCTAAGGATCTAACGCAGGGAACTGGAGCATTGCTCCACCACTTGACAACACAGCCACTATCTCCTTATGTAAGTGCGATGATTGATTTCAGTGAGACTGTCCCGTCTATAAATTTACTCCTGCTTAAGTATTTGCAATAGTCAGGCCCTAATGAAAAGAAAGGTTTCCACTCCTAAAGCTACAGTGTAAACAATTACTGACTGCAGAAACTTCAATTAGTGGCTTATGAAGAAACAATTATAAAGTGAGACCAAAGCATATTTGCCACCTAAATAAAGAAAGGAACAAATCGTATTTCCATAAAAGTCAAAATTCTTCTAATTAGTCTTTAATAAACAGCTGATGCCTCATAAAAACATTCTACATAAAAATAAATCTGTATGTAGCAGATTTTTCTGGGGTAGAGTGGATTGTTCTCATTCTTTGTTACCAAGTTTATTTATGTAGGCATATCTCATTTTTTCTTTAAAATACCTCTGCTCTTGTACAGTCTCCACCTGAAGTCATAATCCTTGCACATGACATAGTCATTGTGTTTATAGTAATTCTGGAGGATTAGCAGCTGGTTGAAATGCAGAATTTCTCTTCTGCTGACAAAAGCCCTATGCCTCTTGTGAAGGTGGAGTTATTATGTCGATGTAGAAGAGCACTTAACATCAGTGGGAGCTAGTCTGTAATGTAGACACTGACATAAGCTACTTTATGATAACCTAACTCTATAGCGTAGACCAAGCCTAATACAGAAATATAAAGCTTGAAGTTGAATTTTTATGTTTATTTACTGTGTAACTTGTATGCGTTTGTCTTCCCTTACCATTTCATCTTGGAATCTGTGGTTCTCCTATCAAATAAATGTTTTGTTTATTTTTATTCCCAAGCAGGTCTCTGTTGTGAGGAGTGTGTGTATCAAAGTGAACTGATAACAGAAGGGCTGGTTTCAACTTTCGAGAGTGACAAACCAGAGGGGAACGGTCTAAGTTTGGTCTGTTAAGAACTCAGGAAGTACAGATTTGGGGAGACTGGAAGGGCTATTGGTGTCACCATGCTAGGCTGGTGGAAGCCAGGGTGAGACCTTGTGCTTGTGGGCAGGTTACTGGTGTCAGGGCTCTGAGCCCTAGCAGCACAGGATAAAGGCACCCCAAGGTTACAGGGCAGACGGTGACAGAATTTAGTGATCTGGGTGATCCCCAGAGCATCACAGTTCCAAACTGGGTAACTGTGTGCCTAACTGTGCACCCATCTGTGCTCCCATTTAGCCCATCTGCCTGGACAAAAGTCTGCTTCTTTGTGCACTTGAAGATTTTGCAGGAGCTGTGGCACCAACTGACATTTTTGGGGTACTCCCTTTGTTCCCATGTTTAAAAATTAGTCCATTTAGAGCAAAGCATCCACTTTCTATTAATGAAATACAGAAGGGAAATGCAGCAGATGTCCTTTTTATAACTGGGACTGTCTAAATTACATGATTTTGAAAAGGAGCAGCAGGTTTTTAAGACTTATCCAATATATTTTCTTCTCTCTATAGACTTTTGATTTGTGCTGTATAAATAACTGATTTTTCAGTTCACTGGCCTTTCAAAAGCTGTTTCAAGTCAAACCAAAATAATAAATTTTCAGTGAACCAAAAAGTTGGGGAAAAAATTGGTTTGGTTTAATCAAAAGATTTCATTCAACCCAAAACAAAATGCTGTGTTTCATTTGAGCTTTTCTACACATTTTTAATTTAAAAAAAAAAACTACAATAGAAGTAAATTTTAAAATGAAAAGTCATTTTGGATAAAAATATCTGGAATGTTTTATACTGAAAATGTCCAAACTAAATGTCATAATTTTTTATTATTTATGACTCTCATTAGACTGAAGAAGTATCAACCTGAGAAGAGAATCCTATGTGCTTAGTATTTTTATATTTATTTACTGTATTAAAGCTACATCTCTTCTATTTCAGAAGTAGTCCAGTGACACAAATACTGAGTGCATAAGAAGTGGCCAAAGAACTTACTTGCTAACATCTAAATTCTTAGGGTGACCATATTTCCCAAAGGGAAAACAAACACTGCGCGGGACTGGCCCAAGCTCCTCACCTCCTGCCCCCATACAGGGCTAGTGTCGCTGCTCACCCGCTGCTCACTTATTGCTTGCTCGAGCCCTACCTGCCCCCGCTCAAGGCTGGGACTGGTGGTGCTGCTCACCCAAGCTCTGCCTGCCCCCTGCTTGAGCCCTGCCTCTTCCCCTGTATGGGGCTGGCATCGCAGCTCGCCTCCCCTCCCCCCACGTTCCTCCACATCCCACTTTTTTGACAAAAGTGGGCATTTGTCTGATTTTCTCTAGCCAATTGATCAAGCTGGCAAAAGCAAATGGGACAAATACCCACTTTTGCCAAAAAAAAAAAAAAAAAGTCGGGAGAGCCAAGACTGGGCTTAAAAAACAGACTGTCCAAGCCAAAATGGGACATATGGTCACCCTATACATTCTGCATGTGTCCTGTCTGCTGACTTCCAGCCTTCTGGTGTGAGCTGGTCTATTCCCCTTTCAGAAATTCGTGATTCTTGGTGAATTAGTTGTTTCCTCCTGAACAACCATTTAAATGCAAAATGGCCCTAAAGAGATTCTTCTTAGAAACATAAAAGAGCAGAGTATTTCCTTTTTTTAAAGTGTGATGTTAGAAGTTATACCTTCCCATTTGTTCTGCTTCCTAACAAGTTTCAAGCAGATTTCACATGCAAGAAAGGCAATGCTAGCCAAAAGAGAGAAAACAGGGTAACAGGATGGGAATTAAAGTTCAAAAGAAGTTCCATTTACCTAGGAAAGGTCAGAACCCTTTTTAGCTGTAGGCAACGTACACAGGCAGCAAGCTGGTGAAGTGACTTTGTAGTATTCCCTTTCTTGTTATGAATCCAGCATTTTCAATGTTTGCAATGTGAACTTTTCTTTGGTTACATATTATCAATATCTACTATCAATATCTAGAAGCAATTAAAAGCACCAGAATGGCAGAAGTTAAAGATGGAAAAGATACTGAAAACATGGTGTTATGTTCAGGGCTAGCTGCACCTTTTACCCCTCCCATATTCCACCCTTCCACCCCAGGTATTAGAGCTGCTGCCTTCACCTGTCTTGGGGCAGAATTAGAACCAGTTTACAGGAAATATTCAACATTTCGAACTTTGTTTTCAGTCTGAACTGGACCCAAAACAAATATTTGTGAAATTTCCCACAAATTAGAATCAGACAAACAGGAGATACTTTGATCTAGAAAAGAAGATAAATTGTTTCAGGCAGTACTAAGTAGGAGCTTCCCTTAATAATTTTAAAAATAAAATAATTTTAAAGTATTTTTTTCCAGTGGAAATGTTCTTCAAAATTGACATTTTTCCCTAAACATTTCAATTTTGACAAAAATGCCATTCTTCATTGAAAAAAACAAACAATTTCTGACTAGCTGTGAGTGGAATCCTGCAATTCTCCCACCTTCAGACTTAGTACCTGGATACCAGCTGTGATTACTCAGTAGACCTGGCTGGGTCCATGCCCTGCAAGTCTGACCTTCGGGAGCTGTGACCAGCAGTGAATACAGTGACCCAAACACCCTTTTCAAAACAAGGTATTGTTCAGTCACAACAGTAGGAACTCAGCATAGAAAGAAAATAGGTTTTCAGCACAGTAAAAGGTAAACACATATATCTGTTTTACCTACAGTTTAGATAGGCCTAACTTATCTCAGACATCCCAACCTCTGGGAAATGGGGTTGGGGGTCAATCTGCTTCCCAGCACTCTCTCTGCCTCTCTCTCACCCATTCTTCAAGGATTGTGTTGTTATACACTCCAAAAGTTCTTTGTTCCAGTTTCCCATCTGGATCTCCCCCTTCCCCAAGGAGGGTACAAGCCAGCTGCTTAAACTAAGGATAGACAGAGGTGAAACTTCTCAGTGAATGACACCCACATTGTCCCTGTAAGTACCAGTAAACAGGACTTTCTGACATAATTGTGCAGTTTCCTGCATATGTGGCATTAACTCCCACTAAAATTAACCCCTTATAATAGTGCAGCAAATAGCACAAAGTAACCAGACAATCAAATGGAACATACAATATTCATAAAATATTACAGGCAGCTCCCCCGTCCTTTACAAATGGAATGTGCAATTTTTTTTAATGAGGAAATAGTATTAAAAAGACACAAACCTTACATTTACTATCAAAAATATTTTATGGTGTATCACATTGAAATGGTGAAGGTACACAATCTTGTGTTTGAAACATCTGATTTGTAGAGCATTTCTGAACTCTAGAAACTGAATAACGGAGAAGTCCCATGTTTTGACATTTGTGTATGAACTTATCCCATAGCCACAAATATCAAGTCACTTAAAGCAGACAGTTTTGCCAATACATGTACACTATGAATAGGGCTCCTGGGAATCTGCAACATTTATTTCTGAAAATGTTGCACAGATACTTGCCAAATTGTTTCAATGAGCTCTGCATGGACTGCACCCACATGGATCCTCATTGAAGGATGTTACCATCTGAGTTGTCCTCTTGATTTATAGCTGCAGTTGCAAGCTCTGCATGAATTCCATATGCTAATGATAATGACCTCAACACAAAAGGCACATGACTTAGCAATGAATGGAAGCAGAACTAAAACTTCTAACAAGAAGTTTTTGAGTCACACAAAAACTGTGTAAGCAAGTAATGTCTAGGTGATAGTCTGACTGGTTGCACTAATCTCTCTACGCAGATTACTAGATTTTCACCCACTTCATGTTTGTCACAGTTAAAAATACATGACACTTGGCTGCTGCAATGGGATGTCCAATGAATAAACATAGCCAGGTAACGTGATTCTCGATCACCTTTTCATTATACAGCTCTATTTCTATATGCTTAAAATAGAAGTACTAACTTCTTCTCGACAGCATTTTAAGAAGAGCAGCACCATGCTATTTTTCACTGCTGTTTTCTCTCTAATACTAACACAACTTGGTATCAATTGTTTGTACAGAGCACACTACTGTTTAAAGATAAATTGAACCCTGTAGCTCTAGCTGTGTGTTGGGGCAAAGTGACAGTGCACCAACTTAACGGAAAATCTAGGAGACATGCTTTAGCAGCTTCCCAGAGTGCACAGGTGCTGGCCCATACTTGGGGAGTGGCCCCTATGCAGATTGGTATGGCAGAGTCTGTCCTTGCTTCTTCCTGGTTCCTCTGTGATGCCTAGACAGGAGCAATACTTGTCTTCACTCCTTCCAAACTGCCCACCCCTTGCTCATTGATCTTAAGTGGAGGTAAGAGGCTCCTTACAGTCTTCTTCCTCATGCAGCCATTGTTTCTGGGAGCTGGAAACAATTTCTTCCTAAACCTTTACATAAGCTTTTAAATAATGTATCAGTTTTGCATTCATGTACTGTATGCCCATAAAGAAATAACATGCTTTATAACAGAAGATATGTTAGATGGAAAAAGCTGGAAAAAAGAAACAAAGGGGCATGTTACATTCATTTTTGCCTGATTTTCAAGGTCTTTTCTATGCTCAAAATTTAGGACATTGCAAACAATCAGCCTCTATAAAAATCTTTGTGATACCAGGATTCATGACTGCACAGCATAGGTCATTCTCTTCAGATCCAATTGCCTTAATCTTTTCTCTTCTTTGCCATATGGTAATCAAATGTTTTCTTCAGCTTCCCTGTGCCTCACTGGAACTGACATTGTTGTTGGTTTTCTATAACTTGCAAATGAATGTATTGCTAGTGAAAGATGTGTTGGACTAGTGCCCTGAAGACTAGAGGCCTTGGTTTATTAGTTCAACAGATATCACAGGCTGTCATATTGCAAGCATCTCCACAATACCTTGCCAATGTGTCTAAACCCTGAGCTGGAGGGACCACTTCGTGAGTGAGAGGTTAACATTTGTCCCATGGCTATTCACCCCTTGGCCTCTCTGCAAAGACTGGTGTAAAAGGAGCTAATTAGTGCTAATTGTGGCAGTCTTTTTATGATAGACACTCCTTTGCTAGAAAATGGATTCAGCCCACCAACTCATTTTTCAGATGCTAACCATTATCCAGTGCCACCAATCTGAATTAGTTCCAGGCTGTTGACTTGGAGGTTAAAAAGTTCAAAATTTCATTGCTAGTCTAATAATGAGCCACACAGTGCCCTTAGTAGCAGAGTTTCTGCGTATTACCATGAGTAATAAAGATGTCACTTTCTCCAGCAGTTTCAGTTCATGACTTTCATATTTTGATTTCCATTTACAAGTAACCTATAATGTTCCCTTGTGAAAACGTCTGATAAAAGAATAAAGACTCTCTGCTGGGAACAACAAATTGTACTCCCAATGTAATGACACAATACAAATATTTGACCTGTCCATGAGAATAATACTGAATTATGCACATTTAAAATAGCATCATATTATGTTGTCTTGGCAAAAAAAACACACAGGGCCTGATCCTCACCTGAATTCTGTCCCTTAATTGATATAAACTTAAAATTAGGATTCCTTAAAGGTGAAATGAAAAGGAAAAGGAATGGGTGGAGTGGGAGGATAGTGCAATTGCATCTCCTTGATGTATAAGGAGTGTCCTGAAGTCCCTCTTATGTCTCTTTTTCAAAATTGGTGGTGGTTGTTGTTGCTCGTTGATTACAAGAAAGGGTGCTCACCCTGTGCAGTTAACTGAGGATCTTTGAGATGTGTCCCCCTATGGATGCTCCACCGTAGGTGCGGTAGCATCCTGCATCTGGGATCGGAAATCTTTGTTTGCAGTGCCCGTTGGGAGATACATGCACTCCTCCTCATCTTGTCAGAGGTGATGTGTTGCCATGATATGTAGAATAGGGTCAGGTAGTCGCCAAACTGATGAATTACTGGAGATGGCTGCAGCAACTGCACTAGGGAGAGGCATCCCAGGGCCTCAACCAAATTTTCAAAATTGTTGTTTGGAGGTGTATGGGTGGGGCATAATTGCTTGCATTGATGTCTGTCTGCACTTGGGAGGAGGTCTATGATGCCTGCATTGCGTATCCTAATGCCATTAAAGGGTGAAATGTGCAGGTTGAGATCTTGGGACAGATTGATATCTACCCTGTCTTCTCTTTGACGTTGGTGTATATATGCCGAATGAATGCAGTGTCGCTCCAAATACTTTAGAGAAAGAAGGGACTCATCAGTGCGCTCAGCAAAGAGTTTAGATTCTTCAAACAGCAGATGTTCCACAGTGGTCTGCACCTCCCTGGGGAATCTCAAGAGGTGAAGCCATGAGGCACATCTCATCCCCACAAATGTCGTAATGGAACAGACCACTGTGTCCGCAGCATGCTATGGCACTGCAAACCTCAAATGAGCTAGAAATTGTCCTTACACCACCAGCGCTCAGAACTTCTCTCTTTTGTTCTCTGGGAGATGCTGACTAAATTCCTGAAACTTGGAGTAGTTGATATGGTTGTATTTGGCTAGAAATGCCTCATAATTCACAATTCAGAATGGGAACATAGCTGCCTTCTGACTGAAGGGGTCTAGCCTCTCCCAGTCCCAATCATAAGGGGTTGTCCTGGAATGATGTTGTTGCCCTTTCTCCTACACTGCGTTAACTATGAGGGAGTTTGGAGTAGGATGGGAAAATAGGAATTCCATGTCCTTAGCCGGGACATAGTACTTCTTCTCTATTTGCTTGCAGGTAGCTGGTGTTGATGCTGGGGTTGTCCAGATCTCCTTCGTTGGATCCCATAAGACCTTGTTAATCAGCAGCACAATCTTTGCTGATGTGGAGGCCTGCAAGATGTTGAGCAACTTGTGCTGTTGTTCTCTAACTTCCTCCAAGGTGATCTGGAGAAAGTCTGCAATTGTGTGGAACCGTTCTTGGAACTGTTTAAAATCATTCGCTGATGTTGGAGATGGTGGCAAAATGGCCTCATCAGGGGAGAATGAGGAGATGTGGGCTGGTGGTGTAACCTCTTCCTCTGATTCTTCTTATGTTCCTCTAGCAACTGGGAGGCCTAGAGACTGATGAGGACGGAGACTGTATTTGTCCTCGTCTCTGCTCTGCTGGTGGTTTGGGAAAGTGGGACCTATATGCAGCCCAAGTGTCCCAATACAGCTAATGCATGGGAACGGGCATCTGTGGCTGCATCCAAGGATGTTCGCACCAAGGACATAGTTCACCACTGGTTCCCAAGTATTGAGGGTGGTAGTATGATTCTCTGTGTCAAGCCCTTTGAGATGATGGTGGGGTGTGAGGTATGATGGAGTACTCCCCATCTTCCTCCTCTTCCTCCTCACTGGAAAAGGATGGTCTGCGATAGTGAAGAAGAGTGTTGTGCTACAAGATGCCTCTCCAGGGGGAGAGGAATTAACTGTTGGGAGCTCAGTACAGAGGCGTGACAATTCTGGGGTGTCAGAGACAATTTTAGATCTCTCAGGTAGCGGAACTCTTGTGGTACTAATGGGAGCATCATCGGTACTAGTGGTTGTGTATGTATCGGTGCAGACATAGAGGATATCGATGGTGCCAACATTAGAGTGCATTCCATCGGACAGCCAGTAAATGGTGCCAAGAGCTTTGTTGGTGACAATGATTTAGTCAATGCCAACACACTCGAAGGCATTTTGACATTTTTTCATCTGGCTGTCTCAGTCCTGAGTGAAGGCCTAGGGTCCTCAGACCTCTTACCAGTGCCAGTATTGGAGGTCACAGGAGCCAAGTCTTGCCACGGAAGATGTTGAGGCTACTGACCTCATGGGAGATGCTCTTTTTTGAAGCAGCTCCTTGGCGGATGATCTTGGCACCCATTTCTTCTCATCTTGGTGGAAAAGAGCAGATTTTCTTTACGTGGTGTGTGGTGAATGGGGGGCCAGCAGATGACTGTGCCAATGGTGAGTGCCAGGGAGAAGTATTGGGGCCAGGACCGGAGGCTGGCCACAAAGGGCTCTCCATCATTAAAAGTTTTAGTCTCAGCTCCTGGTCTTTCAGAGACCGTGTCTTTAATTTGAGGCAGTGAGAGCACTTTTGAGGTATGTGCCTCTCACCCAGGCAGCAGATGCACCGTGAGTGGCTATCACTCACTAGGATAACCTCATGACAGGAGAGGGACCCCTTAAACCTGGGGGGATCCAGGCATAACCCTGTGTAGGGAGAGCTTCCCAGTAGGGAAGAGTGTAGAAAAGGAAACCTACGTTAATCTAAGAATAAGTTAGAGGAAAAAAGCAAAGAAAAATAATTTATGTTTATTTAAAGAGGTAAAGGGAAGAAATATTTTAAAGAAAACAACTAAAAATTAAGAACTAGCAATGAAAGCACTAATACTACTAAGGGCACTGAAGACATATGCAGCTCTAAGGATTCTGTCCCAGACCAAAGGATGGTTGAGAAGGAACTGAGAACTGTACAGTGCTATATATAGAAGCCACTCATGGCACAAAATGGGAAGTAGTGCATGTGCCAATGGGCACTGCTACCGAAGATCTCCAATCTCAGGGGCAGGCATGCTACTCCACCTACAGTGGACCACCCATAGGGACACTACTCGAAGAAGAATCGAAACTTCAGGACTTTGATTTCTACTTTTGCTAAAGGAACTTTACAATGTTAGCAAACAAGGCTTTAAGATGAATTGCTTGCTTGTCTTCCCAAAGTGGAGGAGGGGATGCTGAATTGAAGGGCCTAATGACCCAATTCTCCACTGTTTGCACCTTGCATGCAACATCAATGCAAAGTAGATGTAAAACACTACCTAATCAGAATTTTACATCCACTTTGCACAGATACAAAGGATAGTATAAGATGAAAGGCAGAGGAAAATCAGGCCTTAGGAACTCCTAGGAAGGAAGGAAAGCTGCAGTGTAGGTTACAGTCTTGTGACAGCACAATTTAGGTCTTCCAAAGACTTCACTAAGGTTCTCTATGAAAGAGGAAAGTGAGGACCAGCTATTTCAGATATAACAAAGGTAAAAAAGACAAGTAGCAAAACTGTTGTTTTTAAACTCTTTATGCATCAAAAAGTGGACAGTAGTTGGCAAAATATACTCTTGTTTTTAGTTTATCTTTAAAACAAATGTAATTCAATAAGATATAAAAAAATCAAATCCTAAAAGAAACTTCAGAGTGCTAAATGAAAAAGATTAGTCCACTGTCAAACTAATTGCACGGAAGCCTCCGTAAGACACGGTGAGAAAACGCATAAAATGTAGTTCACAAAGTTCAATAAAGCAATTCATATAATCAATCTGACTTTTCATGTGTCTGGTCTCAGAAAGAAGCAGAGCATTAACTTTAACAATGTCAACTTGTCCTCACTATCAAATTTAACTAAATTAGTGTCCAAGTTAATATTTAAAAACACATTTTACACACTGGAAAGTAATTAATGCATTACTTGCTTGCCATCTAGTGAGATTCTTAGCCAGGAAAATGCTTTCAATCAAAGCAACTCTTTACAGTATGAGAAGTGGGCAATTCTATAAGTCCTTCATGCTTGCCTTCGAACTGCTGGTGTATGACAATCTCCCTCACAAACACACACACAAAATCAGTATATAGTGCAGTTAATTACCATATTGTACATAATGGGCTGAATTCTCTGTTACAATCAGATCTTTTTTTTGTACCATTTGGGGCCTGGATCTCCCCAGCTATGGAGTCCCCTGGTGTGTAAAAATGTCCAGCATGTATTGAACTACTGGCAGTTGGCTACTACCCCAGCAATGACCCCTAGCCCCATAGTCAGATAATGTAGGTTACATTATAGCAGCTATTTTTTAGGTGTGAACAACTTGGACATTTTTCAAAATCTTAACAAAGAGGCAATTACTGTCATGTACCAGATACGGACTAGTTACAGAGCTCCCACCCCAGACAAATACATTAAGATGTGTATCCTTTAAGACTCTTTAATGCAATGCCGGCTATGGCTGTTCTCAGTTCAGCTGAGCTGTGTTACACACAGCAACACTAGAATAGAGTTTCACATTCCATTCCGTTTCCAAATGTGCTCCTTCAGAATGTCACTTGAGAACCTGCCCTGCAATCTTACCAGTGACAAATGAGACAATAATGTTGCCTGGGCTAGGGGAGGAGATTATCATAGGGTAGAAATAAAGACACTATTTACCCAGGCCAAAATCTACAGGGTTTAGGAAGCTCATATCTGCCCTTCCCCCCTCCTTTTTTTTTGCTGCTACTTATCCCTCATAAGCAGATAGGTGATGTAACACTTCTTCACATAATCACTCCTGAAGCG
Source organism: Emydura macquarii macquarii (assembly GCF_026122565.2). Lineage (NCBI taxonomy): Eukaryota > Metazoa > Chordata > Testudines > Chelidae > Emydura > Emydura macquarii. The sequence continues at coordinate 10,844,193 of NW_027130520.1, read as the reverse complement.
CATATTGTTACACAGAAGGGGAACATGAAGCCCTATTAAATAAGCTTGAGAGCATAAAATAATATTTGTAAGTCTGGGAATGAGAGCTTTACTTTTAAAGGTACCTGTGTGATGCTGTCTGATTGAAATATGAACATTGATATTGCTGCTGTTAGACATTTGCAATCAATCTTGTACAAAGTATGTCATGTAAGGTGTCAGTGGAAAAGTTATGATTTTCTAAGTATGATTATCCTGTTTATATGCAGGTATCATTTTTGTATCTGAAGTTATAAATAATGACTATGTACTGGCATCCTATATATGTGCTGTATTCCTGGGTAACACCCACCAGATAAAAACATTGAAGCCAGATAGCTTTGTGTTGATGGCCCATCAAAGGTAATTGACTTTCACAATGGGCCATAGAAGCAACTTGTCCCTGCCCAGTGAGCCTCCCTGTGAACACTTTAGTAGGAACATGGGCAATGGACGCTCCTGTGAGTCACCAAAGGATGTAAGGGCATGTGATTTGCTCATGTGACCCTGGACTCCATCTTGTTGCTGTACTTTTCTACAAAACTGTGCTGTTGGCTGTGTGTGGGTCAGTAAAATTCCCTCCTCATGGGAGAGGGTATAAAAGACCCTAGAAACATCTCCATTTCTGGCTTCATTTCTCAGGACTGGATTTCTAATAAGGAAGCTTTAAATTAGGACTGATGACCCCTAAGCTATTTGGGTAATTGTCAGAGAGACTTTTGCAGACTAGCAGTTCCATCACTGCTACAAACCTGATATAAGAACTCTGCAGTGATTGTATGTATATGATCTACTAACCATTTTAACTCTCTATATCTTTTGTCTTAAAAGTAAACCTTTAGATTTTAGCTATTAAAGGACTGGCAACAGCGTGATTACTGGGTAAGATCTGAGTTGTGTATTAACTTGGCTGTGTGGCTGGTCTCTTGAGATCAGACGAAATCTTTGTTTGATGAAATTGGTTTTCAGTAACTGCTCATCATAAAGCCTACTGTCTGGGTGGTGATATAAGGCTGGGATGCTTACAGAGACTGCATTTTTTGGCTTTTTGTTAACCAGTGTGGTCAGACAGAAGTTTACTTTGGTTACTGGCTTGGTATATCTTATGGTAGAATAACCACCAGTCTGGGGCGAGTCTGTCCTATTTTTTAGCAGTCTGTCCTGAATCTGGCATCCTCAGCTGTCCCTCAGGCACTATGACAGCCTGTTTTTCCACATCCATATTAATTTTCTAGATAAAAGAATAATGTTATGCTCATACGCACTAATGCTGCAGAAGCAGTGTTAAACTATGCAAGCAGTCAACTACTGTGCCATGGATTATGCTCTCACACTGAGATTAATTCAATAGCAAGAGTTATGGAGGCAGATACACAACAAATTTGGAAAACTTATTTGGGTTATCATGTGAATATTATCGCAGTCAGAGATTAAACATTATGCAAAAGCCGAGAACTTCCCATTGATTTGATTAAACACAGAAACACCATCAAGACAGTGGTCTTTAGATGGCTTTGGGTATTATTGAGTTATTGAGTAACTATGGCAACTGTAGGATGTTATACTACGTGCTGCAGGATAGACTTGAAACTGAGAGGTTTATTACCTTTGCTGCTTTGTTTGCTGCCTTTATTTACTTTGTGCAGTAACCAGAACTTAATTTCCACTACAATATATGACTCAAGAAGCTTTACTTCAGTGATCAGATCCTGTTTCACAAAGTTGTTAGACATTCTCATGTGGTGCACCAGCAGCACATCATATTTATTTGGAAAGAGGTCACTGGCTTCAGACAGGACCAATTTTAGCCTTGCAAACAGTACAAATTACTCTTGTGAGGAGTTAGCTCCAATACTGCAAAATTATTTCAGCTGGATTGTTTCCTGAACACTGCTCAAGTTTAGGTTTTTAACAAGAACATTGCGCCATGGTACTGAAAGGAAATACATTTATCAGTAGTCATTGTAAATGCACCCCAATGTGGAGGGCCCAAGCAAAGCCCTCCTTGCATGCTTAAGACTAGCATGGAGCTGTGGAGGGCATGCATCAGTGGAAATAGCTTCCACACTGGTCTCATAGCTGGAGTGTAAAGGGCAACATGGTGGTCAGCCAGGTATGGCCATAGGATCCCATGGATCCAATGACCTTTGTGCTCTGTATAAGTGGCTAGTCCAGCCATGGACTAGAATCGTGGTCCCATGTTCGTGGGGATGATTTTACCACTCCATCCATCTTGGCACTTGACCTTCATAAACCCTGGATTTCTCTGATGTTGAAGTGAATGTTACCCTTAATGCTTAGACCATGCAGAATAGCATCTTCTAGAAATTATGGGCTAGACGCTGATCTCAGTTACACTGATGTAAATTCAGAGCAAATTCATTGAAGTCTCTGAAGTTTCTCTGGATTTACACCTGTTTAACTAAGATCAGAATTGGCCATATTTTGTAGATCTCCTGAACGCAGTACAGAAGCAAGCTGGCTTCCCCAAGACTAAGCAAAGAAGGAGGGGACGAGACGCAGAAGAGTGTTAGTCTTGGTAAGAAATGGCATTCCTAAGTGTTGACATTTTGAGGGAAGACTGGGTAGCAGAGAATTTGTTTGTAGGATGTAGAACTTCACCAGTCACACTTCCTTCTCTACTGGCACTGCAAGAATTTTTAATTTTAAAAACTAATGATATCAATTTGGTGTATCTGAAAGCTTCTCTGCACCACTAATACTCATGAATCCTGGTAGGAATTACATATTTATTATTACTTAATGCAATACTTAATTACTTTATTACCTCAATGTACGGCTTAAATGGGACTTAGTTGTCACATAAGAGCATATTTTGGCTTTCTGCACTGGGTGGAATTTCTCCCACCCATTTATAATTTGTTATGGGATTTTTAGTTATAAATGTAAATTAGTGAGGTATTTGTACTGCCCTTTACCAAGACATTCTGCTTCTGTGATTAGGAGAATCTGACGCTGACATATTTATCTATAGTATTGCACATGACAGTAAAATTGAAGCATGAACTGGAAGCAGGGAAATCTTGTAATACACTGCAGTGGATAAGCTGCTAAGCATTGCTTTGTAATACAACAAATTTATCTGATGGTACAGCTGACATGATGAAAGCAAAGGGGATTATTTGAGATAAGATAACAGCAAAATGCTAACTATTCACTATAACCCATGGGCAGTGACAGAATTTCAATTCTTCCACACTGACCTACTCACTCTTCCTTGCTTTAAAAGCAATCATATTAATTCTTTATTTATTTAAAAAACATTACACTTCCTTTGAATAACATTGTTAAGACCTAACAGTCTTAACAAGAACTAACTGAAGGAGTTTATCCAGCTGTTTTGGAAATGCCACTTCTCTTCCACTCACATGAGTCTTTGGAAACTGTAAGGAGCAAACAGCTTATATGACAGCTTAGAAAGTCAAAAGAGAAACTTCTCCATATCTCGTTGTTTGGTATGAGGGAACTGCAGCATAAATCCACTTGTTACTAACCTACTGTAACCTCCACCTTTCTTCCTTTTTAATTGCTCCAATTTCTCATTTGAAACCCCTAACCTAGCAAAACTCTGACATGTGTCCTTAACTATAAGCACAGAAGTAGTCACCAAGACTACCAGAACTACTGATGTGCTTAAAGTTAAGCACATGCTTCAGTGCTTTGCTGGATTGGAGCCTAGGTGCCTGACTGAAGCCCACTGAACTCCCACTAACTTCAATGGGGCTTGGATCAAGCCCTAAGAGAGGTGCTGCCAAAGTGTCTGATCTGTCATCCGTAAACTTTTTAAAACATCATCCTGAACTTTGAAAAAGTTTTGAAAAGTATTTATTGTACTGTGCTAACAATGATCAAAATATGCTCACATGATGTCTCTATGGATATAGTAAGTGTCAGGTGTATAAAAGGTTATGGGATCGGGCCCTAAGTGAGCCACAAAGACTCTGACAAGAAGGGATCTGACCACACCTTGCAACTTGGATCATACGTTCTATTATTTTGTATGAATGTGATGAAAGGAAATTAAATTTTGCACCGAACCCATAAATCTTCCATTAGCCTAATTTTTATAGAAATGTTGTTTCAGGTTAGTTCTGTTTGCTACAAGAAAAAAGATTTTACATCTACTAAAATACCCTAATCTTGCATACTAGCTGGTATACCATAATTTCTTCAATGATTATGGGCCTAATGATTCTCCTAATGATTATGGGCCTAATCCAAAAACTATTGACGTTAATGGAAAGATGCCCATCAACTTCCATTAGCTTTGGATCAGCCCCTGTAAAAGATACACTCATTGAATCATGGAACAGATATCATACGACTTACATGACCAATCACAACTATGCAAGGCTGCTCGAATTCTGAGTATCAACTACCAAATACAGCAAAATGTTCATAATTTCTTTTTTTAATGCAGAAAAATATCAGGTAAAACTGAAAAATTACCCCATTTGAGGAAATTGTCATCTGGTCACTTACCTCTCAAAAACAATAAAAAGGAGGCAGAGTTCTTTAAGTCATTTATTTGCTGTGAATTATTCAATCAGCTCTAAACCAAGCTGAATTTGGGCAATGAAAGTATGCTTTGAAACTTTATATGTTAAGTTTCTCATGGATTCACAATCTTACTCCCCACTGAAATATGAGCTTATGATACAGTAATCAAAACATTAACAGGGAGCCAATAATTCCTCCCACTCTCCATTATTCAGTGACTTGTAGCATCTATTTGAGTATGACGTTCATTTGTGGCAGATTGCTTCAAGCAATGAATTCTATTTACATTTTAATTAAGATTCAATATTTATTAACAAATAAGAATGTAGTGAAAAGGGAAGTTATCTAAAATCCTTATTCATTTTGCATTACCTTTATCAGTTCTTCCTGAATAACTTGTGTTGTGATGGGCTCCTGTTTATTTAATTTTCTCTTGATGTACTGGAAAAATGCATAAAGAAGTGAATTTCCAATCATGCAAATATGTCTCCACTTTAGCAGAACTGTTTAGAGTTACATGTCCTCTTTTATTAATATAACTTTTCCCATTAACTTGATCATATTCCTAGGATCTCTTTACATAAGTCATTTCAGCTGGATCATTGCAGATGTCACAATACACCACCATCATTTAAAAATGATGCTTGCAGATTATTTTGCACTTAAAAAATCTAAAATTCTTGAATCTAGTCATCATAATTAATAACTAACACATGAATCTGTATGCCTATGGGAATCCTGTAAATAAAATACAACTAATTTTTCTTCTCATCTGCACTAAAATCAGGAGTAACTCTATTGACATCAGTGGGACAGAGCCACTGTCCCTTTGTGCTATCATAGCCGGAACATGACTCCAGCAGCTCCAGGAAGAAAGAACTCCAGTCTCCCAAGCAGAGGTTACTGGGAAAGTAGAGCTCCTAAATGTCAGTACCATAGTGACATTAAATTAGCCATTCATTTATAACGCATTTATGAACATTGTAAAGGGGCAGGTCAGTGCACAGTTAAGCAGAGTTTCTCTTTAGCATGTGAGTTAACATCCCCTCCAACTTATTTAGCTGAGGGAAATGTGCCTAAACATAAATTCTTACGTACATTTATACACACACAGGCATGCACAAAACAGATTAATTTTCAGTGTTTGAAAACAGATGCCCTATTTAGTTAGAGAAATCTGATGCCATAAATATTTGTAAAATTTAAAATGAAATTATGTTGATGACACACATATTCTATATAGGCCTGATTCACAATTATGCCAATGACCCTTTACACTGTCAGAGAATGCGTGCATATAATATATATACACACACCATACTGACAGTGTAAAGGATCATTAGCATAACTGTGGATCGAGCCTACATAGAATAATAATAATAATAGCTAATTCTTATAAGGCACTTTTCATCAGTAGATCTTTATGAAGTTGGTCTGTGTCATATTCCCTATATTACTGCTGGTAAAACTGAGAAACAGAGACTTGAAATGATTTGTCCACCCAGCCAACTGGTGGCAGAACCAGAACACAGGTCTTCTGAGTCCCAGTTCAATACAGAAAAAAGGACTAATTATGTTTTATACATACAATATTTAAAATGTTTTCTGTCTATATAGCAACAAATAAACTAGTCAACAACCATCCTGAAATTCTGTGATTGTTCTTTAATTACAGAAATGTTCTTTAACAAAAATGATGCGGTTGGTGACAATTTTTTACAGGAACATTTTGGAAAAGAAGCAAGAACTAGAAGTACACTGATTGCAACAAAATAGTTTTATTCATAGATTATAAATTCAGAAGGGATCCTTATGATCATATAGTCTGATCTCTTGCATAACATCATCAGAGTTTCACCAAGTGGCTGCTGAATGAAGCCCATGACTTCTGTATGAACTAGAGACTATCTTTTATAATGATATCCAATCAATCATGATTTAAAGACTTCAAGTGATGGAGAGTCCACTGCAACCCTAGTTGTTCCAATGGTTAATTACCCTTACTGTTAAAAATTCGCACCTTATTTCTAATCTGAATTTGTCTAGCTTCAGAATTTATCTTGTTATGCCTTAGTCTGCTATATTAAAGAGCTCTCTACTAACAGAAACTTTCTCGCTGTGTAGGTGCTTATGGCCTAATTCAGCAGACTTAGGTAGGACAATAATGAGAAATTAAACTTACATGAAATTACAACAAAAAGAACCGTTTGCAGCAATATATTTCTCTACTGCTCCTGGCTGTTACAGAGATAGCAGCTTTTTTGTTCTGTGGCACTGAAAGAAACCAAATGCATCTTTGTAAAAGGAATGAGAAGAAGCCTTCTCCAATGGTGCTGATGCTGGAGAGGACATCTACCATCTCAGGGTGATATAACAGAGGCTCCTTATTCCTTACTTGGGAACCAGTGCAGGACATATTACCATCACAAAAGATGAATCCTCAAAGCATTCTTGCCATGGGGAAACACTCTGCAACACTAGCCATCCTACCCCAGTCCTCTCCCTAGATCCCATCACAAACTCTTCCTCTCCTTTCCTTCTCAAAGTATCTATCTTAGGCCTCATCTACACTAGAGAGTTAGGTCGATGTAAGGCAGCTTACGTCGACCTAATAGCATAAGCGTTTAACACTACAGCGTTTCTCCTGTCGATTTAACTCACCCGCTACGCCGACCTAATAATTCCACCTCTGAAAGAGGTGTAGTACTTAGGTTGTTGTAGTTAGGTCGACGCAGTGTATGTAGACAGTGTTGCTTACATCGCCTGTTGCTGCCTTTGACAGCCGGAGCAGGATGGCGGGGCTCTGGCTGTCAGCTCCACATGTGGCTGACAGCTCAGGCTTTTAGCCCCAGGAGGTGGGGCTCCAGCTTTCAGTGTCCCACAATGCTGCACTGAAGAATCGGTGCAAATGCTGCTGGTGAGGATGCATACCGCCAACAGAAGGAGCGTAAAGAGGACCCTAGGAGCTGATTTAATTACTGTGTGGCTGTAGGCTGACCTAACTTAAATCACCTTAAGTAGTGTAGACATGTCCTTAATCTTTGCACTTATTACTTTTGAAGGGTTGTCACTATCATTCACAACCCTTAAACGAAAAGGTCCTATGTTATGTATTTGTGACTTTTGGTGCATGAATTGCTATTAACTTTAACACTCATTTTTGAAAGTCTTGGCCTGTGTATAATCAATCTCTTACGTTTCATTCAGTCAGCAATAACTTGTTCTCACAGACAACATATATAGTGTACTCTTTAAAAAGGGACAGGCAGATTCTTCATACATCATTTATTAAGCTTTTAGCAGTGTGTATTTCAAAACTACTGCATACAGGACCAATTTTCTATCTCAGGCTTTCTTTGTCTGGAGCATGACTAGGTTTCAGAAAATTCATGCGTACCAGGAGCTTGGCAATAATATAAGCAAACAAAAGAACCACCAATCTCAGTATTGTTTAAATAAAAATGGAAAAAACATAATTTAAGCTGTTGGTAGATCTCAAAAGCTTTTAATTGCATACCCAAACAGTCATATGTGTTCATACTCTATACAAAAACACATTGCTAATGCAGCCTGGGCACCTTATAACAACTCACACAGCAAATCATTCTTGCTCACATTTTTCTTGGCATCAGGAAAAGATGTGCATTTTATCTTATGCAAATTAAAAATGATAAGAGACAATCTCTCAGGCATACCAACTAGATTAACTGGACACATGATGTGCTGCTGCTGCTAGATAATTTGTTATTTGGCCAATTAGTATCTACATTTACAAAATGGTATAGTTCAGAAATGCTGAATATTTTATGTCTGTAAAGTCTTTATATACTCCTATGTGCATACTAATGCACCAAAATCAACAATGAATACTAAATGTTACAATAACTCCACACTGAAATCCAACTTTCTCGTGCCCTAGGGCAAAAAACAAGGCTTGGCAACAATCCTCCATGTTCCTACTGGATCCTAGAAGGGAAGATAGAAAGACAGGCTAAATGTCTTATAAATAAGATGGTTTCATCCAATAGTGCCATCAGGTTTTTGTTTCATCTCCAGTCAGCTCATCAAAGAAGTCCATTATGGATTTCAATATTATGATCATGAAGCATGGCAAAGCTAAAAACAAAGGGCCAGTTTCTTAGGACGGGCTGTTTTGCAGCTTGCATGGATGAAGATGGCTGGAAGCCATCTTTGCGCTCCTGAATTCTGGTTTGGTGCTGAAAAGCAACATAGCACAACCACAGGCTATGCTGAACTGCATGCAATAGCCCACAAGCGGTCGTTCTGGTAGCTGGTAGAAGACCAGAGTGCAATGGCACTTGGCCAATCATCCCTTTCTTTTGCCACATCCCATAACACTGGGGGTCTATAAGGGTTTGCAAATGCTATCTTGATATATGTTGGCATTATTATCAGAATGAAACCTTGTCAGTTTCAGAGACACAGGGTAAGCCACATTCCAAACTGCTCCAATAATTCCCACTTCATGCAGCCATTTGAGATATGGTCCTTTTCAAAACCTGTATTTTTACTCTTGTACGCTTCTGTATGGATGGTACATCACTTTTGTTTTAAAACAGGCAAATAGTCCAGAGTCATTTTGCTAATGTTGGATGAACAAGTAAAAAGGCTGCCAAATATCCTATTTTAAAGATACCACCAATTTTTCACACTACTTTAAGTTCTTTAACTGCACCAGTTATCAAGGCATCTGGGTGCTGTACATTTGATTTAAAAATAAATCAAATATAAGTAACCAAAATGGGTGGCTCTGTATGATATTTTCTCTTGCCGTAGATGACTGGTTAATAAATCAACTGCTTTTATATTTAGGTGAACCTTACACCATATCCAGAAGATTGCAAAATTTAGGCTATATGACCTGCCCGGGAAAGGAATTTCCATCAGTGACAGCCCTCAGTTGAGAACAGCCTCTTTCAGTCCTGGACAATTCACTGCCAGGAGCTGACAGCACACATGTGCCATTGGCTTGGTCCATCTTTATTTTATACATTAGAGCAGGGGTGGGGAACGTCTGGCCCGCGGCGGGCCGTATAAGGCCCGCGAAATCATTTGGTCTGGACCTGGCGGCGGGGGGGAATTCGGTGGCGGCGCGGTTTCACGGCAACTTTTCGGTGGCGGGGGGAATTCGGCGTCGGGCACTGTCCCCCGCCCCCCACGGAACCCCACCGCCGCCGTGAAACCGCGCCGCCGCCGAATTCTCCCCCGCCGCCAGGGCCACCATCAGGCCCTTGACATAAAAAAGGTTCCCCACCCCTGCATTAGAGGTATACATTGGGAGCTAGGGGTGTGATTCTCAGCTCAAGGTGACATACTTGCACTAGATCTCACTGAGACTGCAGAAGAAACAGAACTAAGCCACAATAGCATGAGCTGTGGGACAGGCTTGCTGCCCTGAGTATTTGCTCACTAGAGACCATAGGCATGTACACAGGCAGACTAGCCCATCTCGCAGCTTGTGCTCCTGCAGCTATATTCTGTTTCTAGTAAGATAGCTGAATGAGAACCAGCATGAGTATATCTTCTCGAGTTGGAACTCGAGAATCCCTAACTCCAAGTGTAGACATACCCTCTAATAGACACAAATTTAACACCTGAGTGCCTTTGATACTGTGATGCTGGCAGACTAGGTGCCAGCTCTTGCCAAAATCCTCATATCTCAGTTGAACGCTGACCAATACATAGCTGGAAGCAGTTTGGCTCACATACGTTAGTACTGTTAAAATAGGTATTACGATTCTAAGAAAGTGTTTAGACTTTACTGAATGCCTGAGAGTAGCAGCATGCATTAATCTCATTTTAAACCACTGTATCCCATATTGCAAAGTAACATTTGAGTGGTGAGAGTCTTTGACTGTAAATCATCGGACGAGAGTGAGACATTAACTAGCATGAAGTGCTGATCTCCAACAGAAGTTGTTACATCCAGCCCAATAGGAAAGGTCCATTGACTCCAGATGAACTATTGTGGGACGTTAATGAAAACAAAAGATGTTGGTTGTTCTGCCCTACCTCCTGTGAAGATGAATCATGCAAGTGGATTCCTCTTGTCAGCTGAGTTTGCACCTCAGCTCCAAGGAGGAAGATAAAAAATCCTAACAAGAAGGAACTGGATCTCTGGGGGGCAAGGCTTTCTAGGCCTAAATTAGCCCCAAAGAACATATAGAGCTTGCTTATTATAGAAGCTTCTGTTCTCTTTTGAAACTTAAGATTGTAACTTATTTGTGTGTATATATTTACCTGCTTTAACCTTGTAAATAACTCTCATTTCCTTTTTCTATTTAATGAAACTTTATATAGTTTATTATAAAATTGGCTATAAGCATTGTCTATGGTGTGAGATCTAAAGTACAATTAACCTGTAGTAAGTGATTAGTTCTTTGGGACTCGTAGTAACCTGAATATTGATGTGATTTTGGGTGTAAGGGACCATCTATCACAAAGGTATCTTCACTTTGGATGGAAAATTAGATTGGAGTACCCAAGGGGATTTCTATGACTCCATGTTAAGGCGGTTATAGTGAATGAGAAGTTTACACTTGATAACTATTTGGTGAAATTTAAGTATAAATCAATCTGGGGTTTGTGCCCTGCTCTTAACAGTGTGAGCTAAGATTGTAATTCATGTTCTTGAATCATTACACTGACATTTCAAGGAAAATAAAACAAATAAATAAAAGCCAATATCCCTTATTTCCTTGGAAGAGAGCCCTTTCATTTTCTATAGGTGGCAAGAAATCAATATTGCTATACATACATTAGCAACAGCAACCATAGATAGTTGGTGAAAATATTCTTTGGGATGTGGGGGGGGTGAATAGGGGCATAGCTATAGCCCACCCAGTTAGCACCCTGGCCCACCCAAATCTGAGCACCAGGCCCAGTGTTTAAAGTGAGGGAGGATGCAGCCCCAGAAATTTTTAATAAAAGATTAAGCTGCGTTGCTGAGTGGGGCAGTCTTTTAATAAAGCTGTTACTGCCTCATACCACTCCACTCAGCTCTGCTTCCCAATCAACACAGGGCTCCAACTCCACCCCATGTCACACCCAGCTCCAGTTACTGCCTCCCCATTGGCTGATTGTTTGGGAGCTGAGAACCAAACAGCCAAAGGGGAGGCAGTCACGGGAGCTGGGTGTGACATGGGGTGGAGTCTGAGCCTGTGTTGTTTGTTGGGGAACAAAGTGGAGCCCGGGGGCAGGAAGAGAATCCCATACACCAGCTGTCACGCTGGCTGGATTGGGAGGGGGAGAGGGGGGTGGCATTTATTATATTATTTAACATCAATATGTCAAAATCATAGTAATGCATGTGAGATAGTGAGATATGCCATGTCAGATATTGTTAGAAAGGCTATAATGTGCAAAGTAAGATGTTCATGTGTTATGTGTGTAATGGAAGTTATGGTTATGGTTGATATATCTGTATTTCAAATTGTGCTGTGTCTGGGCAACTCCCCAGACAGGATGGCTGCAGCAATAGCTTGATTAATGGCCCATTAAGAAAGTCACAGATACAAGGGGCCCGGGGGAGAAGCCAAGGATATACCTGATGAGTCACCAGTTACTCATGTGACTCTGGACTCTATTTTGGTTCCTGTAATATTCCATAAGCAGCATGGCACAGACCAAAGGACATAAAAGGTAGCTGCCCGGGATTCATTTTGTCTTTAGTCTGTCTCTCAGTCATCACCTACCTCTGGATCAACTCATCTACTGAAGCTGTGAAACAAAGGACTGAGACCCATCCAGGTACTGGATGTATACCAGAGGCACTATACAAGCCTGCAAACTCCACAATTCTTCTAGAAACCTGATATATATGGACTTTCAAATCATTTTTATGTATCTGGTTGCTTTATTTCTTTAACATTTCTCTTATAGTTTGGTTCTTTCTTTTTATAATAAACCTTTAGTTTTAGTTACTAAAGGATTGGCTGGCAGCATGGTATTTTGGGTAAGATCTAAACATATATTGATCTGGTACTGTGGCTGACCCTTTGGGGTCAGGAGGAACCTTTTTGGTAAAGAGCATAGAGTTTAAATAACTGGTCTCTTTACTGGACCTAGTGGCTGATTGGAAGCCAGAGACTGAAATGCAGTAAAGGGGGCTATGTGTATTTGTATATTGGCTTCTTGATAACCGGTGTGGGGAGTCGAAGCACTGTTTGTGGCTCGTTGGGAAGTCTGACTTCAGTGTCACCCACCAGTGCTGGGAGAATCTGCTCTCCTTTTGCAGACTGCCCTGACCTTGACATTTTCAGGTGGCTACCCTGGGCACGGAAGGGTCACACCAGCTAGCAATGCCACTCATTGGCCCAACAATCTCTCCATCAAACACATGTCCTGGTTCTGGTTACTGCCTTCCCAGTGGCTCCCAGCTCCTTCAGCTAATCTGATAGTGACCAGCACCCTCCCACCCTTTAGCCATGGCAAGCTGGGGTGCACCTCTGCCAATGGGGAGGCAGTAACCAGAACTGGGTGGCATAATGGTGGAATCCCATCCCTACTGGCATGATGTCCACTCCAGGCCAAATTTGAGTACTGTTATGACCTGGCACATTGGGTTCTGCTGCTCCCATGTGGGATGAAGCCTGGAACTGGAAGCAGGATCCCATGAGCCAGGTCAGCAATCCCTACAGTTAAAAAATACCAATAAAAAACAAAGCTTGGATGTTCTGAAAGAGGACAGGTTCAGATGAAAGGATATGAATGAGTGCCTTCCCCCCTCTGATACAAAACATTTCAATTCTCAGCTGATTTATACATACATTGAATACAAAGCACATCTCTAATGGATCTCAGCAATTGGAGAGAAAAGGAGGACACCCAAGGAAAGTGTCTTTTCCTGTCAACAGTTCTAATCTTTACATTTTAAAACAAATAGAGAAAAAACAAAGCTATGTGAATGGAGGTGTGCTCACCTTAACTAACTGTGTTCTGAATCTCTAATAAAAATCCCCATGAAAGGTGAAGCAGTCTTGAGAATTTTGCACAGCCACTGTTGCTATGGAAACCACTTTCCTTATTACCATGTGATGCACAAATCTGTTTCACTTTACTTATCACTTACATATAGGTAATGAAGTGCCTGGAAAACAGAGCCTTCTCCCACAAAATCTTCTGAAACTGTATCCAAAAGAAAACAATTTGAATAATATATCTAGCAAAGTGGTATGTGGCTTTGTGGGGAACGTTTAAGTGCATTAAATAGAAAGTGAGTCAGGATCCATAGGTTTATGCGAACTTTAGGAAAGACAGAAAATCTAACACTGAACTGTAGCTTTTGCTATGCCCATTTCCATCGATTATTCTCCTTACAGCTTCCATACAAGATATCTAGTAATAAATGAGAATGATAAACTGCTAGTGTGCATGTTAGATAAGTTAATTCACAGACAAAATATATGAAAACTGTTAAACAAAAAACGTCAATCTTGCAAAAGAGAAGAAGCATATAACTTCAACCTCGAAACGAGGAGGAGATTCTTTAGGAGGCAACTTTGGAGAGAAGAGAATACTTCTGCCACACAAATCCTTTACAATAAACATAGCAACTTATTTATATAACCAAATCCCTTCAAAGAAGTAATGTACTTTAAGAATATCCAGAAATAAAGGATCTACAACAGGGAGAACTTACTGAGGTGCCAGCAAAGAACTTGCAACAGGGAGATCTTAATGAAGCGCTGGCTAACACCTGAAATTTACAGAAAAGTACCCCAGGTCACTTCTCATTCATTAGTGGTTGCTTGCAACCATGGGATGTAGGGACATGGGTCCCATTAGATTCTGAATTTGATTTCTTATGCCACTAGACTTTCAGTGATAGGAATGTTTTTCAGTATTGAAACAGTGACGTGTTGGACCCTGTGGTGTCCCACTTAAAGTGTGAATGGAGAATAGTAAAAGATCCCATACTTATAATCTAAGGATCTCACACAATGGCACTTAGACATTGCTGAACTTGTTCACAGATGACAAAAGTTAGTATGAAAATTCTGAATAACATGCAAGTATAAAAATCATACAGGGCTAATATAAAATATATCTTAATGTGGATGGCCTAACTTTAGTTTTGATGGCATTCTTGTACCAGTAGGCATGTACTGATTTCCTTACAATAAGGAAATGACACATTTAACTTCTCTGCTATGTTTAAAAACCAAAAATAATTTTTGAAGGAGACAATCCTATTGGAAAGTAAACAGAAACAATACTTGGCCTGATTCCGCTATAACTGACATGGATTTTATCATCTATTTTAGATACTTTTATATCAGTATAACTCCTGCTACTTCAATTGAGTTATTCCAGATTTACAGTAGTGTAAGTGGGATGAAAATTAGATCCATAGCAGGTAAAAACAGGTCAGATCTGTGAGTGAATGCTCACTATATTTAACTCTCCCTTTGGTTAGTAATGACATGAGCTAGCCCTTACAAATTAGTAACTTGTTATAAAATGTTATCTCAGTGTGGTCAACAAGATCTTCTTTTCTGTTAAAGTGTTTTCCTCGTTATTAATGATAACGGTGACAATAAACCAAGATGTTACTTACATTTATGGTCCCTTTAGATTCTCTGAAAGATGCATTTCATTATCCCACACAGATGATCTGAATTAACTTGCTAAAACTGAAATGACTGCCTGGTGAAATGTTATTTTTGTCATAATTTGTGTTTACTGTATGACATTTCTTTGAGCAGGCTACAGGAAATAGTTTCTTGCAGTTATGTGGCTCTGCTGTGGTGGCTAATTGTCTGCTACTTTTTCAAGCCTAATTCATTTAATCTGTATTTATTTATAGCTGTTTGGCCCAATTATTCCATTACTCTCTTATATTGCTTTTACAAGGTGTAACTCCATTGTGTGCAATGGATAGTAAATCTATACTCCAGATTTACACCAGTTTAGCAGAGGTAGTGATCAGACCCATCTTGAAGGAAATTAGTGAAAATATTTATTTTAATATAACAACAACAACAACTTTTTCCATTTATCTTAGAGGAAACATGTTTTTCTTTCCCTTTTTGGCAAATGGGACATGAAGTAAATTTGAAAAATGAGCCATCAGAGATTTATGATTATGGGAGCTTAGCCTCCTACATTTCCTGAAATTGCTTTTTGAAGAAGATTAAGAAGAGAAAAGACAGAGCATTGGAAATAGAGTGTGTGTGCGTGTGTGTACGTACACACACACACACACACACACACAGTGTCAGGCCTTGTCTGTACTAGAAAGGGTGTACTGGCAAACCCTCCTAGTGGAGATGCAGTTTATACTGGCAAAACAGGGCTTTACACTAGTTTGCCGGTCAAAATAACCTATATTTGCAAAACGCTTTTTTGCCAACATAACTGCATCCACTCTATGACTTTTGCCAGTATAAAAATGTAATGAAAATTACACCCATAAGGGTAAAGAACGACAAAAGTTTCTAGAGTAAACCAGGTCTTAGTATTTAGATTGCCAGATTCCTAAGTCAGACATTTGCATTTTTTTATTTATTTACCATTTTATTCTGTAACAGCTATTTCATCAGTGCCAATGCTGCCCTCTTATTATGTTACTGACAGTTAGCAACAGCGATCACAATAGCAGAAAATGAAGCCTTTCACATGACTAAAAAAAAATTAGAAAACCAGCAATGTGCTGTTACACAACTCTAACATACAGCACCACGGTACGTCACATTCCTCTACATGGACAAGATCAGGAACCTAAAACTAGGCACTGTTTTTCCATAGTGCTGAGCACCCAGCGCTTGCCTTTGACCTCAAGTAGAGCTGTTCACTGCTAAGCACTTTTGAAATATAGGCCATCTAGTTTGGAACCTAAATATGGATTTAGACGCCTAATTTGAAGTTCCTATTTTTTGAGAATATTGGCTGATGTTTCTAGAACTCTCCAAAGCCCTGATGCAGCCTACCACACAGACTATGGTTACGTCTATACTACATAGTTAAGTTGACTTAAGTTATGTCGATATACAGCCACCGCAGTAATTAAACTGCTGGTGCATGTCCACACTACGCTCCTTGTTTCAGTGCAGCACATCCACGTTCGCAGCTCTTGCATCAACACAGAGAAGAGTGCACCATGAGTAGCAACTGCACACAGAGTGTTTTGGGAAGGGTTTGCAATACCTCAAGAGGGCAGGTTCAGTGTCACATGATACAGGTTTCTCAATCCCATCATTCTATGGGCATCCTACTAGGTTTCCAGCTCCTTTTCAACTTCCCTGGTATCAGCTGGGTCCAGGTGAGACAGTCACAGGGCTTAATCTCCTGCAGGGTGGAGTGCCTTGGGTACTGGTGCAGCCTCAGAAGATACATGGAATGGGGGAGAAGGGAGAGTAGGAAACTACTGGAATGCTCTTTCTTTTCTAATTATGATTGGAGAAAGTTTTAGCCAGAATTAAAACAAACCGCAAACTGTTAAAACAAACTGTTAAAAACTGTTAAAACAAAGAGTTTTTTCAGATAGAGATTATTTATATTTTTATCTAATGATTTGTTGTAGAGTGTTGAAACTCGCGTGCATCACATTGCAATATGAGGTGTATAGAGAATTGTGATTTTCCCATCCCCCATTCCCACAGTGATTTCTCTGTATATCAGGACTTGTACACCTACGCAAAAAAGAAAGGAATTTGATCCTCTTTGCTTATGATTTCTCTGCAGTTACTAGCTCTTACGAATTCCGTTGTAAATATATTTCAGTAGTACTACTCCAATACAGAATTGAGGCAATAGATTCAAAAGAGCAAATCAGAGGAAAAATAACTACAGGAGCAGTGGAAAGACAGAGATTCTTGAAACGGGAGGCACTGATCCAGTTTTTTTCTAAAACCTGATTGCTTTTGAGACTCCCCTCTCCATCCTTTCAGAGGTGAGAGTCCAAAGGATACCCCTGTGCATCTATGACCACTGTGGAGGTAGAGACCCGAGTCATATTGTCCAGATGGTAAAAGTTCATTCCAATCTGAATATGTGCAGTATAGTGGAAATACATTATCTGTCCACATGACACTGACTTCTTCTAATAATGCTGTACTGAGCCATGTAACATTCCAATTTATTTTAACATAACATGTTTACTAAAATAAAGATGTCTTGAAAACTGGGTTTTAACAGAAAAATCTTCCTCAAGAGAAGTAAATCTCTTTTCTTTAAAGAATAATCTACTGTAGGAGTACAAAAATGGTACCAATTTCTCACCCTCCATCAGTAATTTAACTTGGCACAGTTTATGTCTATGTG
This sequence comes from Emydura macquarii macquarii, assembly GCF_026122565.2. Classification (NCBI taxonomy): domain Eukaryota; kingdom Metazoa; phylum Chordata; order Testudines; family Chelidae; genus Emydura; species Emydura macquarii. Next base: position 10,826,370 of record NW_027130520.1, on the reverse strand, counting down.
ATAAAGTGAATGCCAGTGGCACATCTTTATACTTGAGCAGGGAGTTTTAATTCTGTTTCTTTTCATTTTTCCTTAAAACCAGACTTTTTTTCCTACAGCCTAAGGCTAAGCACCCTGACCCCTACCCTGACTGCTCCCCCCATCAACCACCCATCCATATACCACCGCCTAACCCCAGCCCCCTGCTTGTAGAAGCAGCATATCTGCAGCTCTGCACCAGAACGACTATTTGCCTTCCTTGCCTTCCGGTATGCCTGCTGCCACTCTTTGATTTTTACAAACCCTTCTCCTCCATGCCCTGAATGATCTGGCTGTAGAAATCAAAGTTCCTGTGGAGGGAGCAGAGCTGTAACTGCACAGCTTCCTCTCCCCACAGACCCAGGAGGAGATCCACCACCTCCCATGTACTCCAGCCAGGAGAGTTTGCTGCGGGAGCCAGTCTGCTCAGCTGGGCAGTTGCTATGTGAGCTCTACATGCTGAGCAAACAGGAAGAGCAAGTCAAAACTTCCCAGGGCTTTAAAAGGGAAGGGGCACATATTGTGTACCTGGCTGCAGAGCCGCAGAGTTTAAAACTGTGACCAGAGTGGTCATGGAGGGCATTGTGGGACACATCCTGGGGGCCACTTAAGTTCACATAAGCAACGCGGTGTCTACAATGCCACTGCATCGCTTTAACTATGGGCTGGTCTACACAACAGAATTTTGTCAACAAAAGCTGACGAGCATAGTGAGGACATGCAACAGCAGTTTAATTACAGCTTGCATAACTTGTGTTGACAAAACTCTGTAATGTAGACAAGGCCTAAGTTGCCCTAAGCTCTATGTCTCTCATCCAGGTGGTTTTATTAGGTCGGCATACCACACAAGTTAAAGCAGTGGGAGGAGCACTGAAGAGTATAAACCTCCTTAATTAGGTTGGCATAAGCTACCTTACATTGACTTAACTTTGTAGTGTAGACATGCCCTTTGTTTCTCTCCTCCCCTCATCTAGCAGCAGTTCCCATGCAGCTTCTTCACACAATCTCACAACTGAAGGTGCAAGGGCACACAGAACAACTCACCTCATTGAAGTATCATCTTATTTTTTATCTCATTTGAAAACACTGCTTTTATCCCTTACATATATCTGTTCTTTTCTCCCTCTGCTATTTTTCCTCTAGATTATGTATTCATTAAGCCTGGAAAGCATTATAAATATAGTTTGTAGGAAAGAGGACAGAGAAATAAAACAAGTTCTCAACAGCTGAGAAGTTAACATGGGCAGGAAATAAAAACATGACATCCATTATATGAAAGTTAAAACATCCAAGGAAAACATTCTTAGATATGGGAGGAAGAAACTGCTCTAACAGTGTAAAAGAACACTTATTTCCCAAACGTTCCTGCAAATCCATTTAAACAAATGCCACAAATAGAAAATAAAAAAGCCCACAAGCATGGCCAAATGCTAGTGAGCATTATTTTTTGTAGTATATGATAGCTCTTTTCCCTTGTCTGCCCCGGTTCTCTTGCTCTTCTTGACTTTTGTTTCAGTTAGTAAAAAGTTGTCAGGCTGCACTGAGATTGTTCAGATGTTATAGCTGCCATGCATCCCTCCAAGCTCTGGCAAATCTGTTAGTCTTCCTTTAGCACTCTAGTAAATTTGAAGTGATTAGACAGATTTATTATTGATGACTGGGAGGCTCATTTAAAATTAGTAAGATTTGTGCTTTGTCTGAATATTGAGGCTGATATTAGTTAAGTTTACATTATGTAGAATGTTCAGAAGAGCCCTTGTGTAACTCACACATAACATAGTGTGGACTCCTTTATAGGAAATGACCCATGTACAGTTGTTTATGAATCTGCTCCTGCCTGTGATCTAATGGACTTGTTGCTTTAGCTCAAGCAGTAGAGGTTCATTATTTTATTTCCAAAAAATCCCACATTCTATCTCTGAAGAAGACATGAGTAGAGGCTTCACTGCAGCTGAGTAAGACAGGCAGGAGCTAGTCCAGAATCTGACATTATATAACTGTGCAATACTATGGGCAATTTAATGGACTGAACAGGAAGCACAATTAGTCCTGATGAATATTGACTTGATACTGAAATGGATGCCTTTCCACACACATTAACTTCTTCCTAAAACAGATAATATAGCCATTTGTCTTTAGAAGACAAGGATTTGTTAAGAGGCATTTAGACATCAATCCTAGTTCCTTGTATTTTTCTTGACAGTTATTATTTTGACAAAGTTAAATTATAAGACAAAAAAAGTGGCAAAACTTTTAATGTGCTAGGGCAGCAACTTCAAGAGAAGTTGTCACTTTTGCCAACATAGTTGTTTGCAAGGTCTTTATCTCAAACTGAACAAGTTATGTTTTTGGCCTTCACAACATCCCCTGGCAATGACAACTGTTCACTGTGTGAAGAAGTACTTCCTTATGTTGGTTTTAAACCTGCTGCCTATTCATTTAATTGGGTGACCCCTGGTTCTTTTGTTATGTGAAGGGGTAAATAACATTTCCCTATTCACTTTCTCCACACCATTTGTGATTTTAAAGACCTCTATTATATACTGTCTTAGTTGTCTCTTTTCTAAGATGAACAGTCCCAGTCTTTTTAATCTCTCCTTATATGGAAGTTGTTCTCCGTACCCCCAATCATTTTTGTTACCCTTTTTTGAATCTTTTCCAATTCTAATACATCTTTTTTGAAGTGGAGCGACCAGAACTACATGCACTATTCAAGGTGTGGGCGTACCATGGATTTATATAGTGGTGTTATGATATTTTCTGTCTTATTAGCTATCCCTTTTCTAATGATTGCTAACATTGTTAGCTTTTTAGATTGCTGATCCACATGGAGCAGATGCTTTCAGAAAACTATCCACAATGACTCTGAAATCTCTTTCTGAGTGGTAACACCTTATTTGGTCCACATCATTTGGTATGTATAGTTGGGATTATGTTTTCCAATGTGAATTACTTTGCATTTATCAACACTGAATTTCATCTGCCATTTTGTTGTCCAGTCGTGTATTCCTCCTACCTATTCCTCTCTCATAGTCATGAACTCACATTTCAATTAATTCACATGGGAATGATTGTAAAGTGACAGCTGAAGTAACCTGTTAATAATTGATATTGTACTATGACACAGACTCTATGTTTGTTAATAAAAAAAAAGGCAAGAATAACACAAAACAAATGGCTATATGAGACACTGATAAACTTTTAAAAATAATTTTTTTTCACAAGATATTAGTCTCTTTATGTAAGTAGTTTTTCATAAAACAATCCTAATGAGATGTTACCAAATGCTTTGCATTTTGATGGTAGTGTTGGTGTTACTTTCTGTCATATGTCACACTCCCTTAATGCATGGAAAAGGCAGAGTCAGGCCAATGCTGAGCACTGCTGAACAGGAAGAGTGTTTGATGAGTGCTGAACACTTTTGAAAATCTCACCTGAAAATTAAAATCTAAAATTTGTGTACCTCCCTTGGCAAACAATTATTTCTCCCCTGTATATTGTCTAGGGAACTGGACCGCATTTCAGACCAGGGCTTGTGAGTTAACTGTGCTCCCTCTGCTGGCTTTGTGGCTGCAGAACACAATGAAAATATGTCTGCAGTCCTGTAGTCATCACTATGCAGTGGATTTCAGTTGTTTGGCCTGCACTAGGAACTGCAGGATTTGGCCCTATGTCCTATATAAACAACAATTACTTTATTTTCTTTTTTAAAAATTAGCATCAAAGCAATCTTTTTAGTTTGACAGAACACAGAGGAACTCCCAGGGCAACCACCTTAACATTGTTATATATTTTAGGTCCCAAATTTAAACTATGTCCACTTTAATTTGTACTCTGGTTCACCCAGCATGAACTTGTTTGAGTAAACTGTTAATCACCAGATAAATATTGACATTTAACCACTGGTTTAACATTAACATAGTGCAACTAAAAAAACCCCCAAAACATAAGTAAAACTGGCTCTGGGAATCAGAACATTCACAGTCTGTTAATGCAATTTCTTAATCCATTTATCATGGTAATAATTAGCCCTATTGCTGGATCTCAGGCACTGATTGCTTCTGGCAGAGAACAGTGTGCAAACAAGGTCGAAACAAGGTAAAGCTTTTGTGTGAGTCTGCTGCTGACCTAATTAAATTAATGTGCTAGTTTTTAGCTACTTTATAGCCACCTGTAAACATAACACAACATTGGAATTTGAGGATATGTCTGTACTTCAGTTAGACACCCACAGCTGCCCTGTGCTAGCTGACTCAGGCTTGTGCTAAGGGGATGTTTAATTGCAGTGTAGATGTTTGGGCTCGGGCTGGGGACCAGGCTTTAGGACCCTGTGAAGTCAGGAGGATCCTAGAGCTCTGTCTGCAGGCCAAGCTGCAGTGTCTACACCACAATTAAACAGCACCTTGGCTTGAGCCCCTGGAGCTTGAGTCAGCTGGCATGAGCCAGCCATGGATACCTCACTGCACTGCAGACATACATTGATATTTTTCTGTCTCTGGTCCTCTATCCACTTCTGCTCTGCCATTAAATTCATCTTCAGGAAGTCACAAACAACTCAAAATTAACTCCAATTCTAGTGATCTAGAAAATCTTTCTGGACAAAACCATAAAAAAAAAAAAAAAAAACCAAACCCAACAACAAAGAAGACATGCTGAATGAACAAGACCATATAGGCCTGACTCAAAGTACACTGAAGTTGATGAGAGTTGAGTCCATAATGCAGTTTTCAGTTTTAGCTTCTGTATCTCACAGACACTAGTATAGCTTGCATACTGTAAAACAGCTTGCTTAATTCTAATCCTTCACTGATTTATGTGAAGCGTTTTCTGGAATATAGTGATGTTTTGGTAAAACACTGTTAACCCTTTTTTTTCTGAAACAGACCACCTTGGCTGTACGTGGATTTACCTTGTTTCTTTTTCACTTCTAATAAAGTAAAGTAATTTTAGTTAGCTCTTGCAGAGTTACAGAAAGCAACAGTAATGGGCACGTATTTGAGATGGAAGAAAGAGTTACGATTACTTGAGATTTTGTTTAAGATGCTGGACAGGTTACAATAAAAATATGATTTATAGCTCTCTTTTCTTCTTTCTGATTTGCACCAGTCCTTGAATCCACTGGGCAGTGAACAAATCTTTTGGTGGACTCCCCTGCTTTGGAAAGCCTTCTTTTCTCTATTTTTATAAATAGATCCAAGTCTGTGAAACACAGGCTCTTATCTCTACCTCTATAATATTTCCATCTTGGAGGCCATATATACCTTCCAAATTTTATTAGTTACAGCTTAGTTTCTTCAAATACAGGTATCATGTAAGTTTTCAGGGAGAATTAACTGTACGGAAAGTTTGGAACAGCATATCATGCCATTTTTGAGTTAGAAGGAAACCAAGAAAGATTAGACAAAAATTCAAATTAGTGTATTATTTTGTGATTTGTCCTGTAACTCAAAAACAGTTTGAGGTAGTTTCCTCAAACTTTACAGACAAATTCTGTTTCTTTCACAGGACCTGGAAATCTCCAGGCCAAACTAAAATTCCAACTCAAATTTATGGAGAGGCAGACAAAAATGGGGTTTTAAAATGGAAGTTAGATGCGACCTTAATTACGGAGAGGTGGTAGCTTCTCCATAATAAATATTGCCCTTTAAGCTGCTCCAGCTGCACTGTGCTACTTTAGATCCCCTGCAGTGACATCATGTAGTCTTGTTTCAATGCATTATTCAATACCTCCATATGTACTACAAATCCAGGAGGCTGCTCTTTCAGATCTCCATGGCTGTGTCTGCCTAGATGAAATAATACATTTACCCCAATTCTGAAGAGAAATGTGTAAGTATAAGAGAACCTCATTTACTCCCAACCAGTGGAACATCACTAATGGATGGGAGACGTGCTGCAAATTAGTGAATTTTTTTTGTTTGAACAAGTATTGATATCTCATTCCCTGCTGGCCAGTCAGGGAGCACCGTGTCACTCGCTCACTCTAGCCCTGGCAAAGGACTACTTACATTTCTGTTACTAGTACTGAGAGGAAGCTATGCCAGACAGTTAGTGCTGTGGGGGGGTGAAGTGGAACAGCCCGCTTCAAAAGAGGCTGCTGGATCCAAGCAGTGAAGGAAAGACGGCACTATGTTAGTCTTCTGAGCTACTGTCTGCAGTAATTGTACTGTCCTGCAGCCACACTGCTGTGAGTGAGATGCCATCCCCACTATCTGCTGTGCCCCTTGCTGCTGCTGCTGCTGCTGCTGTGTGACTATGCTGTGCCTTTTTCAGCTGTTTTGGCAAGCAGCAGCTTTTCATCAGAATGTTTATGCACTGAGTTTCTCAAATCTCTCGCTCCGGGGATCCAATTCTGTTCCCAGAGTTATTGACAATACTGTTAGTTTATCATTTATTTATTTATTTGTATTAAGTTAGCATTCAGAAGCTCTGGTCAGGGATCAGGACCCTATTGTGCTAGGCACTGTATGCTCTGCAACACAACAGAAGCACAAATATAGGACACTAGCTGAATGTGCCGTCGTGGATTGTTGGTTATGTAAGAGATGACCTATGGAAGTCAGAAATCACAATATATGTGCTGAAGTTTCTTTAAATTCTGTACGCATAAGTAGGCTTTACATTAAAGCAACCACAGAGAGATACAAAGTACATAAGGGCATAGGGCAGTGATATTTAAAGCTTTACCTTCTATATATTTCTGCTGGTGCACAGCAAAGCTTCTCTATTTTTTCCTTCATTAGATATCCCTGGTGAGTAGAAAAAAGCAATGCTTGTAGAATACTTCAGAGATTCAGAAGATCCTATCATGCATGGGATGTTTAATACTTATGAAGCTGTTGTCTTTGCACTCATTAGAGGCTTTTCTTTGCATAACTTTGTGGTCATCAGCAGAACATAGGATGCTATTTCCCCCCACTTCCTCTGGTTTCCAGACTGTTTACTTTTCTTTCAAATCCCATGACCCTTAAGTTACTCTCCCCTCCTCCGTTCAACAACTCTCAAACATAGCTTGCAAAAAACATCAAAAGTAACACTAAAATACATAAAATGGGCTACATAAAAACATACATAAAAACTAGGCATGTGTGTCTTATTTTACATTAGGGAGCCGTTAAGTGTTTAGATGTTCTGAAAACTTACGGTTATCATTTAATTCCCTATTTTTAATACATCTGTAAAGATTTATGGCAGGACGTCACACTATTTTAGGTCATATTATAAGTGATATATCCTCCTGGGACCTACTAGGTAGAAAGAGCTACCTACCATTATGTGTACAGACTTAATAAGTGTAAGTAAACATGCAATTATAGGTTCCTTGGTTTTAAGTAAACCAAATTGTTTATACTAGTTTATTCCTTCCTCTTCTTGAAACATGACCTTCATAAGCTACAGCTCCCTTATTGTTAATTTTCTTTTGAATGCTAAAGAAAAGTCAGACACGCAGAAATGATTCCCATTTCAACAATATCATAAAAATACCCTTAAGTCTTTATTCATCAGCATCAAATTTCAAATAGTTAATTTTAAAATACGTTTCATGCCTTTGGTTCATCAAATCCATTGATGATTGTAGATGTAATGAGCAATCAATATCTCCATGTTAGAAAGAAAAATGTATTGATAAATACCCAGGAAGCACTGTACTGTAATTGACTTTATCCAACAACAGAGATTTACACATCTAGAGGACAAGGAAAGCTTACAATTCTCTAGGAAACTAGTAGAACTGCAAAGCACTGATGTACTTTTAAAAAGATAAATATAATTGACCAACCAAATGACACACAGACCAAAAGGGAATACCAATACTTAACTTTTGCAGTCCTTATCTGCACTAGGAAAATTAGGTCCTGTAATTCAGCACCAGTGCAACTCCACCACCAATAGCCAGGGCCCAAGCATAATGTTTTCGGGCCCAGTACAAACTTGTAACACAGGCCCCCTCGCACACACATACCACAATCCCCCATCCCATACATACAATCTCATGAGCTATGAAAAATGTTTGAATTCTGAAATTCCTGTTACATAATCTACATTTCTGAAAAATGCTCCCCCTTTGCTATTTTTGTTTAACTTAACACCCAGCCTGAGAGTCCTACAAGTTTGCTGACTATTTTGTAACTTTTTGGTCATTATAAAGGTATTATATCCTGTCAATGTCTTGATTTTGTTTATCTGCTTCCCTAGTTAGTATATCGCCTGACTGCAGAAAGGCCTTGTCTGATTTGAAAAACTGTAGGATAGATTGGTGTCCTTTAGCTTCTTTTAGTTCCCTTTCTTTTACCCCCGGACATTTCAGGCTGCCTGATTTGTATTTATAGCCACCACCAGACATGGCAGTATGGTGTGTGTGACTGTGAGTGAATTAGACACTTACTCACATATATTTTGGGCCTGCAAATCCTACCAGAAGAAGCAGCAGCACTGGCTCCCACTGTTTTATGGTGCTTTGCTTTGCCCCTCCCACCAGCGGTCCCTCCCTCCTGCCTATGCACAAAGAACTCTGGGACTGCTAGTTCTTGATCTTGATATGATAGACCATATCACAGAGAGGAGCACAAATCTCTGTGTGTCTCAGTCTCAAACTACAAGTCCTAATTTAACTGCACAAGCACACACTCTCTATTCTAGAGAAGGGCCAACTCACTGTTCAGAATGTTGCTTGAGACTGCTCTAACACTGTTACTGATTGGCTCCAGCAAATCTCACAAGATCTGGACAATAGATACATAGATACAGGGAAATAAGTTTATATAAATGTCCTCAGGCATGATCTACAAATTAGCCTCAATTTTTTCCTCATGGTAATGGGGGATGTAGCCTGGGCCAGGCCCTCTAGGGCCTAATGGCCCCAGAAAAGTGTATCCTTTCTCCCCCCATATGGGGGCCCTGACAATAGCTGCAGTGCAGACAGGGTTTATCCAATATATCATGGGCAGATGGATTAGAGGTCCAGAGATGCAGCCCTATAGAACTTTTTATGTTCCAACACTTTACAAACATTAATTCTCACAGAATTACTCACAGAATTCTCACAGAATTCCCAGACTGAAAAAAGAGAGGTTCAGTGCCTTGCCCAAGGGTACAGAAGAAGTGGCAGAGTCAGGATTATTTATACAACACCATATGTATGCATGGCATTTAAGATTTTGGCACTGGGATTAGATCCTCACAAAATCCCATGCTCAGACCACTTGATCATTACTAATAACTCCCAAATAAAAACTACACTAAGATGGAGCTAAGGTTAAGAATAAGTATCAGTAATTTAGGGTAAAATACATTACCGGGATGTTGCAATAATCCCCCAAAAATCATCATAACCCCAGAGTTCAGGTTAAAAGAAATCTAAACATGCCTATTTATGGAAATATGCAGCTAAGATACTCAAACTACCTGAACTTCAGCACTTTACTATACTATGAAATAACCATAAATTATGATTAGCATATAATAGTATTTGTAGTCCCAGATTAGAGTAGAGTAAACTATTTTTAAAGACATATTTGAGTTTACATTTTTTCCCTAATGGTGTTTTTTACTGTACGGGAAGTTTGAAGAGTTTGTGTTCGTCCATATGAAGATCATTTGGGACAAAAATATGATCTGATACAGTGTGCTACATTTCTTAAAAGGACAGATTTTAAAGTTAATTTTAACTCAGACTAACTGATTTACTTATGAAGTCTCAGAAAATTAATTCTGTATTCAACAAGTAAATGCTGTAATTTTAGGGATAGAAGGATATGTTGTATTCTTCATACATAACAAAGTGATTGCTTCAAGTGCAAAAGAGAGACAAGGTGGATGAGGTAAAATCTTTTATTGGACCAACTTGTGTTGGTGAAAGAGACAAGCTTTTGAGTTACACAGAGCTCTGATTTAGGTCTGGGAAAGATACTCTGTCACAGCTAAATACAAGGTGGAACAGATTGTTCAGTACAGTGGTTTTCAACCTTTTCTCAGTTGCGGACCCCTAAAGATTTTTGAATGGAGGTGCAGACCCCTTTGGAAATCTTAGAAATAATCTATGGATCCCCAGTAGTCCACAGACTACAGGTTGAAAACCACTGTTCTATGGCAACAACAACCGTACATGGACCCCTTAGACATAGTCTGCAGACGCACAGGGGTCCGCAGACTATAGGTTGAAAACCACTGGTTTGCTATAAGGAGTTAACATATGTTGCAAGAGACCACTGAAGGTGAAGTGGGCAGTTAACACTGCCGCAGTAATAGAACAAAGGAGGGTTAGGGGGTTACTGATTGATGTAATGAGCCATAAAATGTACAAAACTCAGTTCAACCTTAACTATGAAATATAACCAGTGATATCATCATTATCATAATTTGATTTCTAGTAGTGCCCACAGTGTGCCAGTAGCTGTCTTCAAACACAGGAAGACAGCCCTTTCCCCACAGGACTGCTGAGACATATCCTCACCTGATGTAAACTGTCATAGCTCTTTTGACTTAAGTGGACCTACACTGATTCACACCAGCTGAGAGTCTGGCTTTCAGTTTTAGGGCCTGAATTTGCAAGCTACTTCACATGGGTGAGCTGGGTGCAGACGCAAAAATCTACCTTCATGGAACTGCTAGTTTAATAGGAGCCCAAGACCACGCTTCTCTCTCAAATGTATCAATCCATAGTAGAACTCTGAAACAAAGATATGGATTCAATGTTTTTCTGAATTATATCTATGTAAGCCTTTGTAGTGCTGTACTTCTGAAAAATATGGACGATTGTAATACAAAATACTGATATATGATTAGCACCTTGTTATTTTAAAATATAACTTCTGTTCATTAATATTTGAGCCACATAGTGTCAAACAGACTTCCAACCCTGAAAAATAAATTATCTTTGGCTCTTTTGATTACTTTTTCCAGAAACTGGAACCTAATTTCTATTACTGTGCACACCTCAGGAAGTTTCTTTCTCAGTGCCGAGTTCCTGAGGCATATTCCTTCATAAGCAGGTTAATTGGGGATTCTCAGCTGGTGTTCAAATTGCACATTTCATTTATCTTCATGGGAGTTTCTCTCTTAAAGCAGCATTTGATCCAAGTTTTTAAAATACGGTTCTCGAAATACTGATCAAAATGTTACTGAACTGGTCTATATTTTCAAAAGTGACAAATGGCTCTGTCATTGTTTTTTGAGTGGGGTCTGAAGGAGTCTGAAACACCTTAAAAAGGGGTCTGATTTTGAGATGGTGAATGCTCAGCACTTTCTGAAAGCCCCCTTTATATTATATAAATTGGACAACCAAAAACTCAGATATCCTAAATCACTTATCACTTTTGTAAATTTATTACAATATTACATTTTATTTACTAAAATGTTTAGATGGCTGCTGTTGCTGTTTGTTTTGTTTTGTTTTTTTAAAAAAACCCAAAGCTTAATATATAATGATTGCACAGGCAGCACATTCTAAATTAAACTACAGACCTTGTTTTTTGTTTTAAATCTACCTGCTTGTTCTAGGAGTGGCTAGCAGAAAGTCCATAACCTCCCTTCAGTGTTAGTTCCCCTTCTGTCAGTGCATAGGTAACTCCCACTAATGTTAATGAATATAACACGCATGTTACAAAGTGAGACAGACCCTTCCATTTTTATCAAGTGTATAGTAGACTGTAAATCAAGAAATCAGTAAAGCCCCAATTCAGCAAAGATTTATGCACATGCTGAGCTTTATACATCATATGCCCACTGACTCAACACGACTACTTGCAGTGAATGAAATTAAGCATATGCATAAGACTTTGTAGCATGAGGGCCTAATTTAGTGCTTGATTCTTCACTTCCCTTAAGCAATAAGAGGGAGGCACATCATCAAGGAACTGGGGTGGAGAGTACTGTAGGCAAGAATACAGCAGTTCCATGGCTTACTCCCTACTCTCCAGAGAAGTCTTTCTGTGTGAACTCCAAGCAGTTAGTGTTCTGCAGATTGGGTGAAATCCCCCAACCTTCTACACAAGGATGAATTTCTCTTGTTTGAAGAGAAGTGTGAGGCAAATTTGTCTGATAAGGCAGGGCAGCTGAGGGAGCAGAACACGAAAAGAGCGTGTATCTAGTGAATGCTTCTTTTGGCATTGGACAGACAACTGATTGGGAATTCTGCATGGAATCCACACAGTTCTGGCAACCCAACCCTCCATGACTTCCACCTCCTCAACTAGGCTCATTGGGAGGGGAGGCCAGCTCCTACACCAGCCTCACATCCTATCTCTAGGTTGGAAGTGACAGATTTCCTTACCCACTAACCATCATGTACTTAACTTGCATACACAATACTTTACTCAGATTTCACCAAAAGTATTGAAGACCACTAGAAGTCCTTAGGAGATAAGTGTTGCAATCTGAGGTGATGCTGAAGTCAAACGGCTTAACCTAAAAGGATGAGGCGCTCATGCTGAGTTGAAGAGTAAAGTTTTGAAAAAATAAAAACAGAAATATATGCTGAAGAAAAGGATACTGGAAACATTTTTTTTAAAAGTCAAATTTACCCCTGATAGTTTATATTCCCTGTAAGCTGTAATGATGGAGTCTCTTATTAAACTTTATTTTTAAAACTTGAGACCTAGGCCTAGTGAAACTAAAACAAATAAAGCTAATAAAAATAAGTGGAATGCTTTTGTCAATTGGAAAGTCACTGAATTTCTCTGTAAAAGCACACACTTTAATGTTAGTAACAGATAAGAAGATAGCCCCCAGTGAGCAATAAGGAAGTCAGCAACTCTGTTCCATCCAGCTAAAGAACACCTGGGGATGCCTTCCACATACTTGCTGCAACATTTGAAATGAATGATGGCTTTAAGCTCACCAATGGTGTAGTATCTCCTCAGCTCACTCCTCCGTGGATTGCGCCTTTGTGTATTTGTGGTGGTGTTCTGCTCCTCTTCAGAAGCAGCTGTCTTAATGACAGGGATCAATTTACTGGCTTGTGGGGACTCTTGTGCTTCTGCTGCCAGAGGGTTGTGTCCTGGTGCAGTAATATCTACAGACTGGGACTTTTTCTTTAACCTACAGGCAAATGAAAACAATGTGCTATTAATCCTTGTTTTATAGCTACAATATTTAACTGCTTTTACTTTATATAAAAAGAAAAGTGATACAACAAATCAACAACATATTTATATTACAATTGTATCCTGAGACGCCAACTGAGATCAGACTTTCTTTGTGGTTAATAAGTAGCAAGAGATTGTAAGCTTTTTTGGGTAGGTACTATCTAAACACGCCAGACTGATGATGGATGGGAGGAAGGAAGTATTATCATTAGAGTTTTTGCAGATAGGGAACTGAGGCACAGAGAAATTAAGTAATTTACCCACAGTCACACAGAAAACCATAGAAATATAGGACTGGAAGGGACCTCAATAAGCCATCTAGCCCAGTCCCATACACTGAGGCAGAACTAAGTATTATCTAGACCATCCCAGATAGGTGTTTGTCTAACCTGTTCTTAAAACTTCCAATGACAGATTCCACAAACTTTCTAGGTAATTTGTTCCAGTGCTTAACTATCCTTACAGTTAGGAAGTTTTCCTAATCTCCCTTGCTGCAATTTAAGCCCATTACTACTTTTCTTGTACTCAGTGGTTAAGGAGAACATTTTATCACCCTCTTTCTTTATAAAAGCTTTTTATATACTTGAAGACTGTTATCGTGTTCCCCTCTTGGTCTTCTCTTCTTTGGACAAAACAAACAAGCAGTAGATGTGACATATCTTGATTTTAGTAAGGCTTTTGCTGTTGTCTAATATCACCTTGTCATAAATTAGAGAAATATAGTTTAGGCACACCTACTATATGGTGGATGCACAACTGGTTGGAAAAGTGTACTCAGAGAGCAGTTATCAGTGGTTCACAATCAACCTGGAAGGGTATGTTCAGTGGGGGTTCCAGAGGGATCTGTCCTGGGTCCAGTTCTATTCAGTAAATGATTTGGATAATTCAGTAAATGATTTGGATAATGGCACTGTAGTGAGGGGGCGTGGCCTCCCTCAGAGATGGACAGGAAGGGATGGCCTGAGTCCTGCTGGGCAGAGCCAGAACAACCCTGCCCACTCCACTGGAAGTTGAAGGGCAAGACAGGAAGTATAAAACCTGAGCCAGTGAGCTCAGTTTGGAGGGAGCTGCTGGAGGGGAAGGATGGCTCTCCACCAGTACTGCCACCTCAGCCTGACTACTGCCTGGGGCCCAAAGGAGTGACTGGAGCTGCCTACCAGAGGCCTGGAGGAGCTACCAGAGTCACTTGCCAATGACCTGGAGGAGCTGCCAACAGCCTCTGACACTGAGGGCCTGTGGACTCTACCTCTGGCAATCTGCCTTGAGGAGACCAAAGCTGCTGCTGAGGCACAGGTATCCCAGGGAAAGAGGGACGGAAGTAGCCCAGGGGAGCTGCCCGACTGTCCGGTTGTGTTGTGTCCTGGAGTTGTATCAGTGAGTTGTGGCTGGAACCCCACTGACCCAGGACAGAATGCTCTGCCACTGATAGGGACCTGGGTTGGGATGCAGTGGAGTTGGGTGGCCCTGTGTCCCCTTCCCCGCTTTCCTCACTACCCCTGGAGTGGTCACTTCTTCCTGGCCTGTAAAGCCTCGGAGGCCAACGGCCCTTTGTTTGCCCCGACTGGTGCCACAGACTGCTGAGTCAATCTGCCCTGCCCGAGGGCCTGGAGCTACAGACTGCTTATTTGCCCTGCCCAGGCTATAGACTGCTTGATTGCCCTGCCCTGCCCTGCCTGAGGGCTGGGGCCATAGACCGCTTGCTCACCCTGACTGGGGCTAGAGACTGCTTATCTGCCCTTCCCTACCTGAGGGCTTGGCCTACAGACTGCTGACTTGCCCTGCCCAGACTGCCTAGTCACCCTGCCCTTCCTCTGGGTCAGGGCTACAGACTGCATAGATGCCCATGGCCTGCAGAAGGGCCAAGGACCCTTGCCCCAAATCTAATTCCCACTTTTAGTCTGCACCCACAGGAGCGTTGCAGTGAAGGGGCATGGCCTCCTTCCCAGATGGACAGGGAGGGACAGCCTGATGTCCTACAGGCATAGAGAGTACACTTAAAATTTGCAAATGATCCAAACCTGGATGAAACACACCTAGTTTTTTCCCTCTTTCCTCATAGGTCATGTTTTCTAGAACTTTAATCATTTTTGTTGCATTTCTCTGGACTTTCTCCAATTTGTGCACATCTTTCTTTAAGTGTGGTGCCCACAACTGGACGCAATACTCAGAAGAAGTCTTATCAGTGCTGAGTAGAGTGGAAGAATTACTTCTCATGTCTTAACATAAGAACATAAGAATGGCCATCCTGGGTCAGATCAATGACCAAGTATCCTATCTTCTGACAGTGGCCGATGCCAGGTGCTTCAGAGGGAATGAACAGAACAGGTAATCATCAAGTGATCCATCCTGTCATCCATTCCCAGCTTCTGGCAAACAGCAATCCCTGCCCATCTGACTAATAGCCACTGATGGACCTATTCTCCATGAACTGATCTATTTCTTTTATGAACCCCATTATAGTTTTGGCCTTCTTCTGGAACATCTTCTGGCAAGAAGTTCCACAGGTTGAATGTGTGTTGTGTGAAGAAATACTTCCTTTTGTTCGTTTTAAACCTGCTACCTATTAATTTCATTTGGTGACCCCTTGTTCTTGTGCTTTGAGGAGAAAATAACACTTATTTACTTTCTCCACACCAGTCATGCTTTTATAGACCTCTATTATATCCCCAGTTAGTTGTATCTTTTTCAAGCTGAAAAGTTCCAGTCTTATTAATCTTTCCTCACATAGAAGCTTTTCCATACCCCTAATTATTTTTGTTACCCTTTTCCAATACCGATACATCTTTTTTGAGATGGGGTGACCAGATGTGCATGCAGTATTCAAGATGTGGGCATACCATGGATTTATAAAGAGGCAACATGATATTTTCTGTCTTATCTATTCTTTTCCTATTTGTTCCTATCATTCTGTTAGCTTTTTTGACTGCGACTGCACATTGAGTGGATGGCTCAAATAGGGTGACCAGATGTCCTGATTTTAAATGGACAGCTCTGATACCCAGGGCTTTGTCATATATAGGCACCCATTACCACCTGTCCTGATTTTTTCACACTTGCTATCTGGTCACTTTATTTTCAGAGAACTATCCACAATGATTCCATGATCTTTCTTGAGTGTTAACAGCTAATGTAGACCCCCTCATTTTATATGTATTGGTGGGATTGTTTTCCAATGTGCATTACTTTGTATTTATCAACATTGAACTTCCCCATTTTGTTGCCCAGTCACCCAATTTTGTGAGATCCCTTTGTAACTCTTCACTATCTGCTTTGCACTTAACTATCTTAAATAGTTTTATATCATCTGCAAATTTTGCCACATCACTGTTTACCCCTTTTTCCAGATCATTTATTAATATGTTGAACAGTACTGGTGCCAGTACAGACCCCTGGGGGACACTGCTATTGACCTCTCTCCATTCTGAAAACCAACCATTTATTCCTACCCTTTGTTTCCTATTTGTTAACCAGTTATTGATTCAGGAGATGACCTTCCCTGTTAGCCCATGACTGCTTACAATACTCCTGCTAAATGCATCACACAATGATGTTAGCTTTTTTTGCAACAGTAGTACACTTGATTCATATTTAGTTTGTGATCCACTATAAGCACTTTCTGCAGTACTCCTTTGTAAACAGTCATTTCCCATATTGAATTTGTGCAGCTGATTATTCCTTCCTGGGTATAGTACTTTGCATTTATCCTTATTGAATTTTATCCTATTTACTTCAGACCATTTCTTCAGTTTGTCAAGATCATTTTGAATTCTAATTCTGCACTCCAAAATGCTTGCAACCCCTCCCAGCTTTGGATTGTCTAACATTATAAGAGTACTCTCTATGACATTATCCAAATCATTTATGAATATATTGAATAGAACCAAACTTAGAACATATCCCTGCAGGAACCCCACTCAATATACCCTTCCAGCACGACTGTGAACCACTGATAATTACTCTCTCTGAGTACACTTTTCTAACCATTTGGGCACCTACCTTGTAATAGGTTTGCCTAGAATATATTTTTCTCTAATTTATGAGAAGGTGATATGAGACAATATAATGAGACAATGGCCCATTAAGGAAACTCACAGGTAGAATGGGCCCAGGGAGAGAACCCCGGGCTACACCTGATGAGTCACCAGGACTAACTCATGTGACCCTGGACTCCATCTTATTTCTGTAAATTTCCACAAGCAGCATGGAAAAGGCCAAGGGACATAAAAGGCAGCTGCACCACATCCATTTTGTCTTCAGTCAGTCTTTACTCTTTACCTACCTTTGGATCAACTCATCTACAACTGAAGCTGTGAAACAAAGGACCCATCCAGGTACTGGATGTACACCAGAAGAACTATACAAGCCTGCAAAAACCACAATTCTACTGCAAACCTGATATATATGGACTTTCCAATCATTTCTATGTATGTGACTGCTTTAATCATTCAACATTTCTCTTATAGTTTGTTTCTTTCCTTTTATAAAAACCTTTAGTTTTAGTTACTAAAGGATTGGCTGGCAGCGTTGTATTTTGGATAAGAGCCAAACTTATACTGATCTGGTAATGTGGCTAACCCTTTTGGGTCAAGAGAACCTTTTTGGTAAAGAACATAGAGTTTTAAATAACTTATCTCTTTATTGGATCTAGTTGCTCATTGGGAGCCAGAGGCTGTAAAGGGAGCTGTGTATATTTTGTTTTAGCTTCTTGATAACTAGTGTGGGGCATCAGAAGCATTGTTGGTGGCTGGTTGGGAAGTCTGACTTCAGTTTCACCCACCAGTGCTGGGAAAAATCTGCTCTCCTTTTGCAGCCTGCCCTGACCTTGGCATTTTCAGGTGGTCTATCCTAGGCATGGATGGGTCATATCCACTATGTCCAATTGCTGCTAACATTTTTGGTGAAAACTGATACAAAAAAGGCATTTAACACTTCGGCAATTGCTGCGTTTTCTGTGATTGTCTTTCCCTCCTCACTGAGTAATGGTCCTACCCTGTTCTTGGTCTTCCTCTTGTTTCTCATGTATAGTCTGTGGTAGAGCCATAAACTGACTCCAGATATTCTGAGTCCCAATCAAATGCCTTAACCACCGACCATCCTTCTCAGTCCATAGTGACTGTAGATTCATTTTTCCTACTTTACATACAGCTATTATTTCATCACAGTTATTATTTTGTCTACTGTAGTCTCAGGTCCCAGACAGAACGATAGAGATTTCTTCCCCTAGTACATTAAATAAATTAAAAACTATTAATTTTAATTAAGACATGATAGTATACTGATTCTATAGCACATACAGATAATAGTGAATCATGAACAGAAACAGAGAAAATGCATTTACAAATATTGTCTTTCCAGTGTCTCATTTACACACTGAGCTTCATATGGCTGCCACCCTCAGCATACCCTTCTCTGATTACATCATCTAAATATGAGTTGCAATAACATTATTCAGCCACTAGAGCACACAGTGCAGAATATAAACACACTGGCTGAGGGCTTGACTACCCAGGAAAGTTACACTGATAGGAGCCAAGGTGTGAATTTAAATTGATATAGTTAGACCAGGATAAGTCCCCATGTGGATACTCTTATTCCAGTAAAAAAATACCTTTTATTCAGTTTTATCTATGCCACTTGGGAAGGATTTTAAGCTAAAACTAAAAAAACACACTTACACCTGGCTAATTGTGTCTACACAGGGAGTTATACCAGTATACTGGTACAACTGGTAAAACTTTCCTATGTAGACAATCCCTGAGATTGTCAAAATCCACTTAAGGGATTTGAACAACTGATTCCTATTAATTTTCAGTAGGAATTGAGCGTACATCATTCAGATAGCTGTGAAATTTTCACTCACTGCATTCAGACTCTTACAACAGTAATGTAAAAAAGTAATCCCACCCACACAATTGTACAGGAGAGAAATGTATAAAAAACAATCATATTAAGGCTGGTATTATATAGTCAGCATCCAACTTTTCAGGAACCTACCATATCCCTATAAACTTAAAATAGGAGCTGCTATGATGCTGCAGGCTGACAAATGTCCAGTTTTTAATGACATTCACTGCACTGGTAGTGTCAGTAGTAAAAAATTACGTGATTTTTCAAAAGCAAAATCTTGAATGTGTTTACAAAATATATAGTTGCCTACCTGATTTGATTCTGGAAATAAAAGGGATTTGTGATACTGCATTTCAAAATTACTATGATAGAAGGATGTTAATCATGCTCAACTTCTGTATCTTGCTTTGCCAATTAAAAATGTCAGTGCCCTCTGACGTGATGCTTAGCAAGCAGCATCTCTCTTAACTCTGTAGTGTCCTACTTCCAGAAAGGTTTACTCTATTCACTGGTTGCAACGGATGAAGGTGCTCCTAATGTCAATGCAAGGATCTGGTTTAAGAATGTAGATGGATTATAATAATGAACATGATTGTTGTTGTTTGACTGTAAGTTCTACAGGGCAGGACCAACCGTAAGGCACATAACACTCATTTTGGTAGTGTAACCCTAATAAATATATAAGGTCCTACTTCATTCACGATATTGCGGAAACTGAGGATCCCATAATATTAGGCTTCCACTCCAATTTTGATTTTAATAAGCTTATTCTGCATAGTCTACAGTTTTGCATAAATTTTGAGGTTTGCAACACACAAATACAGCTTGCCCTATTCAAATTTTTTGCAAGTGAATGTTAGTTAAATGATCTTAGAGCTTTGGGATGCACTTGTCGTTCTACAGCAGTTTCCAGAGTTAGCAGAGCCAGCAAAGCAATCACTATTAATCTTGCCTAATTCTTTGGAGTCTGAGTGGGCAGTATCTCGGTACGGACAGGTCTTCACAGAGCACAGACAAGGCATGCAGGAGACCACAGTAGTGGGGTGTACTGCACTAACATTCAGTGCTTGTAAAAGGCTAAAGTGACTGGACTTGATTTCTACAGCAGTTGTTACGACTTTTAGTCTTCTGAATTTTATATTGTAACAGTCATTTAAAAAAAAATTAATGTAATATAGTTGCAGCAAAATGTCTGGTTATCAAAAAAATTAGCAGGCATAACATAATACTTGAGTAGTTATATTGTTCCAGTCAATTTTTCTTAAACAAATAAGCCTACTCTGGCTTTTCCAAATTACTGCTGTTAATAAAGATACATTATTACTTTTCTGTGATTTTCCATGTCTTGTCTGCAACTCAGCTGCAATTATTTGAAGATCATCCTGTAATTCACGTAGAGCCTTAATAATGAAGATTTATGGGTAAAAGTGTACATTAGGGGGCATAATCCAAGGATACAGATTAATAGCTTGAGTGCGAGCTCCTCAACAGGGCCCAAGGAGCATGACTGACTGCACTCCACTTCCAGTCCTGGTCCAGCTGCTCCAATGGTTAAAATAGGCCTCTTTAACCCCAGTGTCATCTCACTGGGATAGGACAGAACAGGAAGACTGATACCAACCTTGCCTCTCCTCCACACATTCCCTGTATGCTATTGTTCAGGGAGCTCTGTGGAGATGGGGAGAGCCACTCAGGTGATTGCTGTGGTCAGGTTGTGCTGCAGGGACGGTCTTTGTCCATCCCCCAGTTAGCGGGGAAATTTACCCCTCTGAGCACAGTATGTAATTCATGAAGAAAACCTTCAGAACAACTTGATCCTGTAATACAATGCTTGTGGGACACATCCATGAAAAATATTTTGTGCATGCACGTGCATAAACAAACCTGGCAGGGGCATGTACTGTGATCACTACTTGGATGAGAGACTGGTAAGGAAAACCCAGAGTGCTGATGGAAACCATGGTGGCAATTGAATAGGCAGCAATCTGCTGACTTAGGCCCTGATACAACAAGTGATTTAACCACATGCCTAACTTGAAATAGGTCAATGATACTAATCACTTGCTTAAAGTTAACCCCAGAATTAAGAACTTTGCTGAACCAGGGCTCTGTTAGTACTGAACCAATGCCGCAGCATCATTTTAGATGCTGCTATGCCACTGGATATGCCATATTTCAGAAGAAATCCCCCAATGTCCTTTCCACCAGTAATAATTAAAGATTCTATGGCATTTTTTGGAAGAAAACATATATTATAAGGAATTTGTGAAGTAGCCAGATTCCAATTTTGAGCAATTACACTCTGCTGGTTTGAATTATATTGCCATTGTGGTTTGAACAGGATACAAACCTATCTGCAAGACAGTTTGATTAAGAGAGCTGTAATTTACGCTGTAAAACTAGTTAATGTAATGGCTTGCTATACAGTGCAGCACACACAGATAGCTGTTATGAATATGCTGTACTTATTCTTCTAGAAGTAAATTAATAGCACGGCTTTGCTTGCCTATATTTTATAGTGATGTGCTGACATTTACCATCCCTGCTGAGAAGGAAAAATGCCAGGTGACTTCTTCACTATACCCTTCTATCATTTCAGTAAAATATAGCTATGTTGTCACCAAAAAGCATCCCCAAAGCTGAGCAATAAATATTAGTTTAATCCTGCAAGGTTCTAAGCACCTTCCTATCTATCAGAAAAGTCATGAACATGATAAACATACAGGCTTAATCATAGGGTAGGCTCCAGAGTCAACTGCACAGATAAAGCTGTTTTAAATCCAGTATTTAATTTTAGTTAAAAGAAAACCCTTTTGATTACATTTGAATTCTATCATCTCAGGCAAATAACCTAGAAGATAAACATCCTCATATATGCCAATCTGTTTTTATATGAGAAAAGTTGTTAGAATCACTGTTCCAAAGAAAGCTTGACATCCACTAAGTCCTGTTCTTCATTTAAAATGTAATTGAAATAGCTTCGTTGCCCAGGGGTGTGAAAAATTACACATCCCTGAGCAACATAGCTATGACAACCTAACCCCTGTTGTAAACATGGCTAGGTCGATGGAAGAATGCTTCTGTCCAACTCGCTACCACTGCTCAAGGAGGTGGAGATGTTATAGCAATGGAAAGCCCCGTTTTGTTGCTCTAGTGTGCATTTATACCATGTGGTTACAGCAGCATAGCTAAGGAGCTATAGCTAAGCCACTGTAGCTTTGGAAGTGTAGACAAGCCCCAAAATGTGAACTAAGTCTGGTAAAATACCACTTCATTCATTCCTACACTCAGAATCCAATCAGAAGCCTGTCAAACACAACCCTTTGGCTGTAAAAAGCAAATACTTGCTTTGACCATATTGACACACGACTTCATTTGCAATTCTACAGCAAGAAACAAGCATTCTGTAATCAAGCCTAGCTCCAAGAAATTTGATATCTTGACTGACAATACTGCACAGAAGCACATTCGCTCTTCACTACTTCTTTGATGGATGAGACCACAATGAGTCCATTTTGGGAGAGCATAAAAGTCCAGTCTGGGACTTGCAATATCAGTAGCTGTTGCAAGGATTAGTTAAATGTTCATTATTCAGAACAGTCAACTCAGCAGAAACAATGTGAAAAAGCCTGTGCTTGACAACAGGCCAGGGATGAGGGGTTAGATCCATAAATGTATTTAGGCAACTATCTGTGTCTTTAAATGCCTCAGTCCACTATTTAGGCATCACTGACATTCCCAAAATCTATGCTCAGATGTCACCTAACCCTATAAGTGCCTAAATCTTCTAAGTTGGTGCTTCTCAAACTTTTTGGGCTCAGGACCCATTTGTAAATCTTGATAGGCTGTCAGGACCCAATAAATCTGTTTAGTGCAAAATACTTCCGGCTACTAAATATTTCTTGCCCATGATTTATAATACACATCAACATAATAAACACTAAATAAGTACATTGTGTGTATCATAGCTCCTGCAGCCCCTGTCCCGTGGGCTTGGCTGCCCACTCCGGGTATTGAAACTTTTGAGTTGACAGTGCTGTTCAAGTTTTGCATGACTGGGCTGGCCAGGCACAAGTTGTATGAATGATGTTGTGACCAGGTGCATGGGTTCACAGTGCCACTCAAATTTGGCCCAGCTGACCCTCCATCATCACGACCAAGAGGTGGCTGGGTAAAATCTGAGTGGCACTGTGACCCTGTACACTTGGTCACAATGCCTGGTCATGGAGCCCAGCCCAGCCCAGCCATGTGGGACAGGGGCTACTGCTGCAAGTTGAGTGCAGGGCAGGATCTGCAACCCCTCCTCTCCAGTGTTTCTCCTCCAGGGCCTCCTATCCCACCTCCCAGGGGCAGGACCTGACTTCATTTCCTGTTCCCCGCCCCCACACTGGGCCTACTACCACATGATCCTTTGACATATTCTGGGCACCCAATTTTGAGTTGTGACCCACGGGTTGAGCAACCCTGCCCTAAGTGCCAAACTTTCTGCTGGTAGGCATATGCAAAGCCACCCAAGTGCTAATTATACTTAGTTACCAAGTAGTTAACAATTAGTAGTCAACAAGCTACTTCAGCGGTTCCTGTTTTTTGGGTGCACGACCCCATCTTAACACTATTACATTATTAATTCAATATTAATAATTCACATTATTAATTCCCATGACTCCAGATAGGATGGAGGACACCATTTTGCAGAGCAAAATGGCTTTCTCCACACAGCACAACCTGTTGACTGAGGTGGTCCCTCCAGAGTTGCAGTGTGTTAGAGAGGATACTGCCCTGGCACTCATTGAGGATGTACAGAAAGGGCTACAGCATTCAGTGTGTTACTGCTAATGTCTCATTAAAGAAAACCATTTGTTTATGTTTATAACACACAGTATTTTACTTAGAGCAGATGTCACACACCTCATTAATTCCAGCCATTGGAGACTTTCTATACAGTAAATCCTCTCTTGTTCTAACTTACTGTAGTGGAGCAGTAAAATCAAGTCTGTCCCATAGGTATCCTGCTAGTCTACAAATCTCCTAGATTTGCTCATTTAGCTAAACAAGGGGGTACACAGAATCACAGAATACTAGAATTGGAAGGGACCTCAGGAGGTCATCTAGTCCAACCCACTGCTCAAAGCAGGATTAACTTCAGCTAAATCATCCCAGCCAGGACTTTGTCAAGCCACAGCTAAAAACCTCTAAAGATGGACATTCCACCACCTACCTAGGTAACCCATTCCAGTTCTTCACCACCCTCCTAGTGAAAACCCTTTTCCTAATATCCAACCTAGACCTCCCCCACTGCAACTTGAGACCATTGCTCCTTGTTCTGTCATCTACCACCACTGAGAACAGCCTAGCTCCATCCTCCCTGGAATCCCCTTTTAGGTAGTTAAAGACTGCTATCAAATCCCCCCTCATTCTTCTCTTTTGCAGACTAAACAAGCCTAGTTCCCTCAGTCTGTCCTCATAAGTCTTGTGCTCCAGCCCCCCTAATCATTTGTGTTGCTCTCTCCAACTTGTCCACATCCTTTTTGTAGTGAAGGGCCCAAAACTGGACACAATACTCCAGATGCGGCCTCACCAATGCCGAATAGAGGGGAATAATCACTTCCCTTGATCTGCTGGCAATGCTCCTACTAATACAGCCCAATATGCCGTTAGCCTTCTTGGCAACCAGGGCACACTGCTGACTCATATCCATCTTCTTATCCACTGTAACCCCCAGGTCCTTTTCTGCAGAACTGCTGCCTAGCTCGTTAGTCCTCAGTCTGTAGCTGTGCATGGGATTCTTCCGTCCTAAGTGGAGTTCTGCTAGTCCTCTGCACAGAGGTGAATTTCACCCATTATGAGAAGATGTACAGTTACTGAGCAGGCTAATATTCAAAGTTAGAAGCAACTGCTGCGCAAACTATTTCTTTTTCTCAAAATAAATAGAGGTGTATGCCTTCAGGGACCAACTGCTCACAAAATTTCATTTTGTAATAGCAAGTTATATTTCTGTAAAACACATCACAAAAAAGAAAACTAATACCAAAACAAATCCTCAGAGCGGCTAAAACAAATGTCTGACAGTTCAATCAGTGAAAAAACAACAGATTTAAACCATTTTCAGCAAAAAAAGAAAAAAATTCCAAGTGGCTGGGAACTTTTACAGTGTGATTGTTCTGTGAAATTGCCAATGCAGGTCCTTCATCCCCTGCCAGTAAGAGAGTCTAAAAGAAAGCCTAATGTGCTCTTATCTGTTATATGGAATATAATACTGTTTTTTCTATGCCCCAAGTGATTATTCCAGAGATTTTTATTGCACACAGAGCATGAGAACAAAAATAAGTCACTTGAAAAGCTGCACTTGCTTTTCCAATGATGAGTTCAGTACCTGTGGTATTTGTGACTCCCTAAACGTTTTGGTCAAGTATTTAATTTCTTTGTAACGAAAACAGTGATTTAGAATATGAAACTAATATTCCTCCTACCCGCAGTTCTCCTTTTTTTCTCCTATTCTGTAAAACAATCTAAGATCTTTTCTTAAAATCAGAAATCCTAAGTCTGTCACACTATGTTGCAAACCACAGACCACTCAGCTAATGGGCTGGTCCCTAGCTACACTGCTCGGCGGAGAATGCCTGAGGACTGTTCTTTTGGAGCTCTCTCCATCTGTGGCTTTACTTCCCTTACTTGCACGATGTAGAGCTATACAATAGGTAGAAGACATAGAATGTTCACTTGTGGCTAAATTAAGGCATTAAGATTTGCGTCTTCTGGGTTCTATTTCCATTTTGCCACTGACAGCTGCCAGAGTTATGAATGTTGTATAAACACATATATAGGTTGACTTGCTGTTTGAATTCAGGCAAATCACTTAACCCCTTTGTGTCTCCATTTAGCCAAAGGCAAAATGGATATAATATCTATCACATAAAATTCTTGCGAGACTTCATTATGTCTGTAATGAAGGCAGCTAGGCACAGAGTTTCACATGTTTGGTAATGATCTCAATTTACAAAACAACATTTTGGATTCTCACAGTACATTAATTTCTGAAGAATACCCACCTTTGCAGCAAATCTGCAATTTTTGGCATTACTTTATTATTTGCTGACAGTTACATTGAATTTGAAGAACATTTTAATAAAAATATGTTAATGTAAATTACTATTTTGGATCTAGCTATTTCGCTAATAGCTGCCATGCAGCTATTTAAATAATTCTACTAGCTTCATTCTCACAAAAGCTTTTCCAGAGATGTATGCAAATACTGTTAGTGAAATTTGCATGAATGTTGAAATTTCCAGCTCTGTCATATTCAACATAGAGAAACTCTGTATAATGGCTTAAAGTAACTATAATTTCCATATTATTCATATATACTTATCTAATGCTGTGGGATTATCTCTAATACAGCCTAATACATGAAATAGTATAAGGATGGCTTAGTTAAAAGTCTACATTTGTTGGTAGAAGTGTATCTATTTTGTTTGCATTTAACAAGATATTCATAGGTAAGTTTATAACACACAACACACATGGCATACTGTTTGCCATGGCATACATTTCAAAACGGCTATGCCAGTGTTTCAAAAAGACAACTGTAAAGCATTATTTCATATATATTTCAACTTGCTGACACTGTACAGAGTTTGAAACAGCAGTGAAAATAGCAGGACAATTATATGTTATATAACAAACAAGACTCCCAAATGGTATCATATTGAGGCACCAGATCACCAGTCCCTCATTAGAATAATTGGTGAAGGTGGAACCATACTGATACTTTAAAAGACCAAGCGCTGCAGATTTTGTTAATCACTGTCATACTTTAAATCTGTAAACGCTGAGTTTTCATTTAGTTATTTTTCTAAAATAAATGGTAATAGCCTACTGTTTGTTGAGTAGTTTATTAACCTTATGAAGAAGGGATCAGAATAATTCAAAGTATTTTATGACTGCATTATGAAGAAAGCCCAGGCTTCTTTACTACATCTCGGATTAGAAGGATCTATTTTTGTAACCCCTTACTGTGGTCTTTTTGATCAGAGTTCAATCCTGCTCCCACTGAAGTCATCAAGAGTTTTGCTATTGTCTTCCATGTGAACAGGATCAGGCCTTAGAATATCATCTTGTTTCTGTTTAACAAAGAACTTACTTTCAGCTAGATAGATGCTTCAAAATCAGGTTACATTGTTGTCCGATGATAAGAGTTAAGTTCTGAGAGAGGCAATATGATCCACTTATATCAAAGCATATTGCCACATGGGAGATGTAGTATTTTTCTGTGTAATTGTTTTAACTGCTTATTGTGGAATAATGACTACTGCAATGTGCTGTAAGAATTTTTGCATTAAAAAGAAAATCTTTTATCCATATTCCTTTGTTTAGAACAATTGCATTTGGGGGGGTATTTCATTATGCATATCTTTTTTATTCATATCCTGGGCCTGATTTTTCAAGTTGTTTACTACTCAGTGGTGGTACAGACGTGCACTTAAAAAAAAGTTTGAGACTACCACAACATATCCGAACGCTGTGTATATGCATTTATACAGCCAAGCTGGCAATTCCGTAACGATTCAAAGATTCATGTGGAAAGTTTTTACATTCATCAAAAAGAGGGCGCGGAGGAGTCTGGGGATTACAATGGTTTTATAACAACAAGAATCTCAGGGTATATCTTCACTGACAGCGGCAAATTCGCCACCGTCAGATTGATCTATCTGGATTGATTAAGCGGTCAATGAAGACCGGCTCAATCGATCCGGAATTCGACGCGTTAAACCCCCCCCCCCCCCCCTCAAGTGACCCAGCTCAGTGAAGACACCGCGTAGAAGAGGAGTTGCGTAGCTTGCGTAACTCCCGTCGACTGCCACCAAATTTGCAGGTAAGTGTAGACCATGCCTCAGTGTTTTACTTCTCTCACTTCAAAGAGTATACATCAACATACTAGATAGTGGCATGCACTACTAATGAGTTTAAAGTTAGAATCAAGCAAGGATTATGGTACATTAGCCATTTACATTATTTTATGCTCCTAGTATTTGCCTAGCTGTATTGTAGAGAAGCTCACATCAGCACATCCCCACGTTTCACTCGTTAATTTGACAGTACATCTTGAATTTCATGCAGTCTTTGTTTACATCTGTGACAAATTTACATACCTTAAAATATTTGCACTCTATAAGAAATGCAAATGATAAAATGCCCTGATCAACTGATCATTACAAATCATATACTGAAAGAATGAAAAATTAGTCAGTTTGGTTGAGCACACGGAGGGAAGAAGGGGGTTAAAATAATGTATATAACTATTAATTTTTAATACACTTTCTTTATGGGTTACTTACTGCATAAAAATTGGTTACTGGTAAGACTGCATTCTCCTTCCCAAAGTACTTTCCGTAAGAGCAACCCTTTTTTTTTTAAATTTATTTTTTGTTTGTTACAATAAAATAGTTATAGTAGTACATGCACTAACTCACCAGCTCCATTATTCCATTCATGTTGATCACCATTGTATTGGAGGAATTATGTTCCAGTTTGGTTTCTCATACATTTCATACATGGAATTAATGTATGTTTCTATTATTTTATAAATAAGTGGAAAAGGGAGCAATGTTGTTTTATGCTCCACTGTTGAAATTCTGGAGACCAGCAGAAGGTTTTCCCCCTACCTCATTCAAAATGAAAGATCTCCAGAACAAAGCACGAAAGAATGTACATGAAGAGCTTATGTCCATCTGAATATGATGGAAGGATTTTCTGTGCTACTAAATCATTTAATCATATAAAATGCAAAACACTTTCTTGGAGTTTAACAGTGTTCTGGTTCTTACAGCCCATAAAGGAGACTCTTTTCATACTATAAACGATAGCATATCACAGAGAATTTTAATAAGGCACCATGAAAGGAAGGACATCTTAAGTCTAATGCTGTCAATATCTCTCTTCAAGAGTTCTCCTTTTTAATCCCATTAAATAGTGCTAGTTATAACTGCAATTTGCATATAGTGTACTCTTCCACCTAGCACTACATAGTGCGATGAACAACAACCATAGAATGAGCAATTAGCTCTGATTCATGAAGCCTGGATTTTTCTCATAGCAAAGAGAAGGAAGGATAGTCCTCCTTGAAGAGAGTGTATTTTTAGCATTCCTGCTTGCTGAGATCACAATGTAGTTGCTAGTTCTCCGCAGAATTCAGGGTACATCTGATGACTCATTGTGGAGAAGTATAACCTGCCTCAGAGGTGAATCTTTGGCTTCATAAGAATGGAATAGAAACTGGGCAAAGGATGTTTTATTAATATAGCTAAAGAGGAATGAATGTAGTGTGTTTGCCTTTGAATCCAAGTATAATCTGAATAACCTGCAATCTAATTAAACGTACAGTTCAAATGTATTTGTTTTATAAAAAAAAAAGCCACTTGATTCTTCAGAACAAGCTATATCAGAAATGGAAACTATTATTCAAGATTAGCTCATTAATTCTTAGGCATACTTTATATATATAGAAAATTTTGAATTTTCTTACTGTATCCAAATTGCTGTGTCTTGAGTCAATGGTAGTTTATATTAGACATTTGAACTTACAAATTTAAAAGATTCAGAGGGGTAGCCGTGTTAGTCTGTATACAGCAAAAACAACAAGCACTTTAAAGACTAACAAATTTAATTTCTGCAGGCATAAGCTTTCGTGGGCTGCAACCCACTTCATCAGATTTAAAGGGCTGCTTCATACTGACCGCGCTATTCGGCGGCAGTGGACGGGAGTTACACAAACTACGCAGAGTAGTTTACATAGTTTCTGCATGCTGTTCATACGGCGCTGAGCCGACGGGAACAGCGTTCCCGTCAACTCAGTGCTACGCTACTCGAAGGGGTGGACTTACTCAGTCGACTTCCTGATCGATTGAGCGGGTCTCACTGACCTCTCAATCGATCCTGAAAGATCGATCTGGCGGCGGCGATTTTGCCGCCGTCAGTGTAAACGTAGCCAAATTTAAAATAAACTGTTCTGGTTCTGTTCTCTTTGAATTCTTGATTCATATGTCAGGTTAGACAAGGCATATCACATGGTTCTTTGTGCTGCAATAAGATGAGCCACTCTATGAATTCTTTCCCAGAGAATTATGGGAGAACTTGTCTGTCCTTTTTGAGTACATAGGGGGAATTGTTGGAAGGCATTGGAGGTCCAATGGCACTCAAATGGAGCCAACCTTACAGCCACAGTGCAGAGGTGTGTTAGCAGCTGAGGAGTAGGGCTAACTCAGGCTCTAACCTGGTACCCCCAGATGTCCCAGTAAACTTGAGTTGAAAGCACCTCCACACTTGTGTTAAGGGTTTGTGCACATGGACAGGACTTGGGTTAGGGGCAACACTCAAATTATAACTTCAGTTAACTTTGCTGGAAAGAAGCTGGAAAGAAGACACACTCTTCCCTTACATTCCCTGCTGGGTCATCTGACAGGCAAAGTACCCCTTAATCCCTTCCTGCCTGTTTTACCTTATCACACTAGGATAGTGACTAAAAGCAACACGTGGATAAACAGACAAACAAGAGAGAGTAATGGCAAATGCAGCTGCATTTGTATGAATCATTAGTCTGAGCAGCCAAAGTAGTTACAGATGGCCATTAGCCTTGACCAAGGCCAGACAGCAGTGACTTCTAGATATCACAGTAGAGATAAGTTTTAAGGAGGGATTCAAAAAGGGATAAAAAGTGGGAGGTTTGCCAAGTTTGACACAAGAATGGCCATACTGGGTCAGACCAATGGTCCATCCAGCCCAGTATCCTGTCTTCTGACAGTGGCCAATGCCAGGTGCTTCAGAGGGAATGAACAGAACAGGACATTATTGTGTGCTCCATCCCCTGTCATCCAGTCCCAGCTTCTGGCAGTCAGAGGTTTAGGGACACTTGGACCATAGGGTTGCATCCCTGGCCATCTTGGCTAATAGCCATTGATGGACCTATCCTCCATGAACTTACCTAATTCTTTTTTGAATCCAGTTATACTTTTGGCCACAACATCCCCTGTTGTGAAGAACATCAGGAAATACTTCACACAATGCACAGTCAGCCTGTTGCCCTGGCAACAAGTTCCACAGATTGACTGTACATTCTGTGAAGTACTTCCTGATGTTTATTTTAAACCTGCTGCCTATTCATTTCATTGGGTGTCCTCTAGGTCTTGTGTCATGTGAAGAGGTAAATAACTCTTACCTATTCACTTTCTCCACATCATTCATGATTTTACAGACCTGTAGCACATCTCCCCCAGATTTCTCTTTTCTAGGCTGAACAGTTCCAGTATTTTTAATCTCTCCTTATATGGAAGGTGTTCCATATTCTTAAACATTTTTGTTCCACTTCTGATATATCTGTTTTTAGATGAGGCAACCAGAACTGTACACAGTATTCAAGGTGTGGGCATACCATGGGTGTACACTGTGGCATTATGATGTTTTCTGTCTTATTATAGACTCATAGACTCTAAGGTCAGAAGGGACCAATATGATCATCTAGTCTGACCTCCAGCACAACGCAGGCCACAGAACCTCACCCATCCACTCCTGTAATAGACCCCTGATCTATGACTCAGTTATTAAAGTCCTCAAATCATGGTTTAAAGACTTCAGGGTACAGAGAATCCATCACCAAGTGTGCTGTGCCCCATGCTACAGAGGAAGGCAAAAAAAAACCCAGAGCCTTTGCCAATCTGCCCTGGGGGAAAATTCCTTCCTGACCCCAAATATGGCAATCAGTTAAATCTTGAGCATGTAGGCAAGACTCACCAACCAGACACCCAAGAAAGAATTCTCTGTAATAACTCAGAACCCACCCCATCTAACATCCCATCACAGGCCATTGGCCTCCTTAGCACCAGTAGTCAAAGATCAGTCAACTGCAAAATTAGGCTGTTCCATCATACCATCCCCTCCATAAATTTATCAAGCTCAGTTTTGAAGCCAGCTAGGTTTTTTGCCTCCACTGCACCCCTTGGAAGGCTATTCCAGAACTTCATTCCTCTGATGGTTAGAAACCTGCATGTAATGTCAAGTCTAAACTTCCTGATGGCCAGTTTATATCCATTTGTTCTTGTGTCCACACTAGCACTGAACTTAAATAATTCCTCTCCCTCCCTGGTATTTATCCCTCTGATGTATGTATACAGAACAATCATATCTCCCCTCAATCTTCTTTTGGTTAAACTCTTTGAGTCTCCTCTCATAAGGCAGGGTTTTCACTCCTCAGATCATCCTAGTAGCCCTTCTTTGCACCTGTTCCAGTTTGAGTTCGTGTTTCTTAAACATGGGGGACCAGAACTGGACACAATATTCCAGATGAGGTCTCACCAGTGCCTTGTATAACGGTACTAAGACCTCCCTATCTCTACTGGAAATACCTCGTTTGATGCATCCAAGGACCACATTAGCTTTTTTCACGGCCATCTTACATTGGCAGCTCATAGTCATCCTGTGATCAACCAATACGCCCAGGTCCTTCTGTTCCTCTGTCACTTCCAACTGATGTGTCTCCAGCTTATAGCAGAAATTCTTGTTATTAGCCTCTAAATGCATGAACTTGTACTTTCCACTATTAAATTTCATTCTATTTCTATTACTCCAGTTTACAAGGTCATCCAGATCTTCCTGTATGATATTCCGATCCATCGCTGTATTGGCAATACCTCCCAACTTTGTGTCATCCGCAAATTTTATTAGCACACTCCCACTTTTTGTGCCAAGGTCAGTAATAAAAAGGTTAAATAAGATCGGTCCCAAGACTGATCCCTGAGGAACTCCACTAGTAACCTCCCTCCAGGCAGACAGTTCACCTTTCAGTATGACCTACTGTAGTCTCCCCTTTAACCAGTTCCTTATCCATCTTTCAATTTTAATATTAATCCCCATCTTTTCCAATTGAACTAATAATTCCCAATGTGGAACCATATCAAATGCCTTATTGACATCTAGGTAAATTAGATCCACTGCATTCCCTTTGTCTAAAAAGTCTGTTATCGTCTCAAAAAAGGAGATCAGGTTGGTCTGGCACGATCTACCTTTTGTAAAGCCGTGTTGTATTTTATCCCAATTACCATTAACCTCAATGTCCTTAACTACTTTCTCTTTCAAATTTTTTTCCAAGACTTTGCATACTATTGAGGTCAAACTAACAGGCCTGTAGTTACCCGGATAACTTTTTTTCCCTTTCTTAAAATTAGGAACATTGTTGGCAATTCTCCAGTCATACGGTATGGCCCCTGAGTTTACAGATTCATTAAAAATCCTTGCTAATGGTCTTGCAATTTCACGTGCTAGTTCCTTTAATATTCTTGGATGGAGATTATCCGCACCCCCCCGATTTAGTCCCATTAAGCTGTTGAAGTTTGGCTTTTACTTCAGATGTGGTCATTTCTACCTTCATATTCTCGTTACCATTAGCCACCCTATCACTATCCCCAAGATCATTATTAGCCTCATTAAAAAGAGAGGCAAAGTATTTGTTTAGATATTGGGCCATGCCTAGATTATCCTTAACCTCCACCCCATCCTCAGTGCTTAGCATTTCTTCTTTCTCTGTTTTCTTCCTATTTATATGGATATAGAACCTTTTACTATCAGTTTTAATTCCCTTTGCAAAGTCCAACTCTACTTGGCTTTTGGCCTTTCTCACTTTATCTCTACATGTTCTGACCTCCAAGAGGTAGCTTTCCTGGCTGATTCCCCCCTTCTCCTTTCCCTTAATCATCTGTCTGAGATGCTTACTCATCCAGCTTGGTCTACAACTCTTGCCTATGAATTTTTTCCCCTTCCTCAGGATGCAGGCTTCAGATAGTTCCTGCAACTTTGACTTGAAGTAATTCCAAGCCTCCTCCACCTTTAGATCCATGAGTTCTTCAGTCCAGTCCACTTCCCCAACTAATTCCCTTAATTTTTTAAAGTTAGCCCTTTTGAAGTAAAAAAACCGTAGTCACAGATCTATTTTTGTTTATCCTACCATTTAGATTGACCTGAATTATCTCATTGTCACTTGAACCAAGGTTGTCCCCTACAAATAGTTCTTCTATGATGTCCTCGCTATTCACCAATACCAAATCTAAAATGGCATTCCCTCTTGTTCGTTCAGTAACTATTTGGTGAAGAAATCCGTCAGCTACCACATCCAGGTAAATCTGGGCCCTATTACTACTACTAGCACTTGTCCTCCAGTCTATATCTGGGAAGTTAAAGTCTCCCATAATCACACAGTTTCCACTAGTATTTACTTCATTAAAAGCCTTAAAAAGATCTCTATCCATGTCCAAATCAGATCCTGATGTTGTGTAGCACACCCTAAGCACTATCCTGGGGAAGCTCTAGTAGCTTTCATCTCCAGTGATTTTTGCCCAGACAGACTCTGCCTTATCAGTTCCATCACTTCTAATTTCTTTACAGTCTACCTCATCATTGATATAAAATGCTACTCCCCCATCTTTGCCTTTATATTTGTCTTTCCTAAACAGCACATACCCTTCAATACTTCTACACCAATCATGGGTACTATTCCACCATGTTCTGTTATCCCTATAAGATCTGGTTTCACTTCCTCTACCAGTAGCTCTAGTTCCTCCATTTTGTTATCCAGGCTCCTCGCATTGGTGTACAAACATCTTAATTTTTGCTGTTTTGCTTCGCTCATGTTCCTTACCTGATTTGGCACAGTCGTTCTACTGCCAATATTGCCTATTAGTCTGGTACGTATACTACCCTTCCTCTTAATGTCCATTCTGTTCCCCACTGCTGTGTCCTTTCTTACTTCATTTTCCTCCCTCTCAATATTAAAATCAGGCATGGAGATTATCCGGGCATCTCCCAATCATCTCCCCCAGCTCCCTAGTTTAAAGCTCTCTTCATCAGTTGTGTCAGCCTCCATCCTAGAAGTGCATTTCCCTCCCTACTCAGGTGAAGTCCATCCCAAGAGAACAGTCCTCTGTCCATGAATGTCTCCTAGTGACCATACATCCCAAAACCCTCCTTACAGCACCAATGCCTGAGCCATCTGTTGATCATCAGAATCTTGTCGCGCCTTTCTTGTCCTCCTCTAGGGACAGGCAATATCCCATTGAAGATCACCTGAGCCTCAATTTCCTTAAGAGTCTTCTCCAGCCTGGCATAGTCACCTTTGAAACATTCCAGCGAGAATCTAGTTGTATCATTTGTACCCACATGAAGGACAATCAGAAGATTCTTCTCCACTCCTGTGAGGATCCTCTTCAGCCTCAGGTCCACATACCATATCTTAGCACCCGGCAGACAGCACACCCTTCTGTTCTCCAGATCAGCCCTGGTTAGAGGCCTGTCTGCTCTTCTCAACAGGGAGTGCCCAATCACGTAGACCTGCCTTTTCCTGGTAACGGTGCGATTCTCCGGCCTATCCCCTGTTCTTTCTGGCTGCAAGTCATCTCATCTACTATTCGCCTTTGCAATCTTCTGCAACCGTTCCTGTATCCTCTTGGGGCTCTTATTTGGTGGTATCTCCATTGGTTCATCCACACTTTGTATAGGACTAGCTGCTCTTCTCTTCTTTCTTGCCCTCCCACCTTCAGTAACCACCTGCTGTGCCCCTTCCTCATTTTCCAACTCCGCAAATCTATTTTTAGCTCTATTTCTCCTTCACTAGCCCGTCTTTTTCTCTGCTGGGTTCTCACAGTCACATGCTTCTCCTGGCCACTTTTCTCACCCAGCAGTCTCCCCTCAGAGTTCTTTGGTCCTGCTTCCATCTGCAGGTCTGGGTTTTTCCCTTCAGCCTCCTCATTCCTTTGCTCCATCATCTACTCGAATCCCCTTCTAAACTCAATCAGAGTTTCAACTGGCATCTCCAACCCTTGAATATTCACTTCCATCAGCTCTGAGGTGGCACTTCATACAAATGAAGCTCTTTTGAGGTACTTCCTCCAGGATCATGTACATCCTGCAGCTCCCACATCCAGTCATCTTCATTGTCTTTTCCACTGCTTGGGTGACTACCATTACCACCTCTGTATCTGTCATAGCCTTTCACCCTAGTTCCTGTCAGTGAGAGAGACAGAGACAAAAACAAAAAACCCACCAAAAAACCCCACAATGAGCACCTCAACAATACCAGAACACCCCCCCCCCCCAACTCCCCTTGCAAACTCCCATTTTCAGCTCTGTTTACTGGCTCCTGGGCCATTGCCTGATTGAGGGGCTGCCTTTATAGGGCCCCTAATTAGGGAAGTCCCGCCCCCTAATTAGGCTCAGCTGATCTCAGTACACCAACCAGTACCAGCTCCTGCAAATTGAAGGGGGAAAAAAACCTGCAAAACAAACAAAACAAAACAAAAAACAAACACACACAACTCTACAAAACTCATCCACTGCCCCTAAGGCCCAATCAAACTCCCCTGTTTATCTATCGCTTTCCTAATGGTTCCTAACATTATTAGCTTTTTTGACTGCTGCTGCATATGAAGCAGATGTTTTCAGGGAACTATCGACGATGACTCCAAGATCTCTTTCTTGAGTGCTAACAGCTTATTTCACTGGGATCACCTTTAACAGGATAAATCACCGGAATCACCTTTGTCCACGTTTCCCTATGATGAGAAATTTTTTCCTTGGTGTTGATATGGCAGCATGATAGAAAGCACAAAGATGTTGGTGAGAGAATCAGATCAAGGCTGGTGTCACTGTATAACACAGCAGAGCTAACACAGGAATTCTGACCTCATGATCAGAAATTAGATTTGCAGGTAGGGTGGGTTAAATGGTACAAGGACTTAAAGACGAAGAGAAGAAGTTTGTGTCAGAACAGTCAGGAAGATAAGCCTACCAATAGCATTTAAAATTAACACGATAGGTTGGGAGAAAGGTTGGAGGCATCTAAACTTTTGGTATCTTAACTAGAGCTAAACTTTAGGGAAAAATGTTAGAAAACCTGATCAGAATTTATAAAATCAGGAATATGAGTTTAAATGGTGGAGCAGGATTTACACACCAGATAAAATCGTCAGAATTTTACCTTCCATATCAGTGACTTGACTCCTAAATGCAAGAGTAAGGATTTGTAAATCACATTTTCTATTTAGAAAATATTGGCAGGATTTCAAGATGTATTTACTAATCTTGCAATGTGTGTTTCTTTCCTTGGTTAAATCTTCTGTGAAAAATAACTATTAAGAAATCAAAATATTGTGATTATGGCTTGTTAATTGTTATTGTAAATAAAAAAGTAAAATATCTCACTCAGACGCTTAGAAGCAGAAATCAACATAAAAACAAAAGTGGTACTTTCTATTCTATTTATATGTGTCACACCAGTCCTCCTATATCTAAATTGAACCCAGACTAGCTCCACATACCTTTACATACAGTTATAAATTTGGGACTAAATTATGATTGCATTGAGAGCCTTATCAAAACCCCCATTAAAATCAGTGGGATACTTTCCATTGACTTCAGTGGACTTTGGGAGGGGAAGAAGAGGGAATGGGTCTTTACAGCCTCTTATTCTGCTAGTGAACCCATGCAGGACGATTTGGATATCTGCATTCCTTAACAAAGAGGAGGAAACTGCCAGCAACACTGACTGTCCTCAGCGTGATGGTGTCTGGATGGCTCCCTTCCAGGCTTGCACATTGGACAATGCATGGAGGGTTGCTCTGAATGAAGCAGCTGTCTGTCTCAAGAGTTGCTTCTACTGAGTGTACTTTCTCCCATTGCATACTGGGGGGGAGAAAGAGGGAAGGCTATTTAAACCAATGACATTTAAAATCATGCTGGGACAAAAAAAATCAGTCCCAAAGTGTTTAACAGAAGATCTGACTGGTGACTGGAATTTCCTTTCCATGGGAAATTTTGACATTTTTGGGGGAAAAAATCAGTTTCAAATTGGAATGACAAGCTGAAATTTCAAAATTATCTGTGAAATGAAAAATCCAAACGTCTTCTGTTTGGAGCCATCAAAACATTTTCAATGAGGTAAAAACATGTCATTTTGATAAGGTAGAACACATGTCATTTTGAGTCTCTCATTTTGATTAATTTCCTTTTGACTTTTACAATATATTAAAACATAATATATTATATATCATATAAAATTAATATTTTATAGTTTAAAAGATGAAAATAAAATAAAATGATAAAGTCAAAACTAATTTTTTTGTCATCAAAGGAATAAAAAATTGAGGGACCAAAATACCCTCTAACCCTTGATCTTTCCAAGGTCAGGATTGAGGAACTTTGGCAAAGCAGTCTGAGAAAGCTTGTACTGCTACTGGCTCTGCTGCACCTCTTTCTGGAGACAAAGAAAGGACTTCTTTAGCCAAGGCTGTCAGTCCAGCACCTATGCACTGTTGCTGTAGCCAAGAAGAAGAAGAGCTCTGTCTAAGTTTGAAAGTGTCTCTCTCACACCAACAGAAGTTGGTCCAACAAGAGATATTACCTCAGTCCAGCACCTATCATGCATGGAACTAATTCCATGTAAATAAACTCTACATTTTCTAAACTCTGATATCTCCTTACTCTTCCAAAGAGTATTTTTTGAGACTAATAATTATTCTCAACGTATTTTTAAAAGAATAAAAAAAGGAAATTAAAATATCACAGTCTTTCATTTGCATTTCATTATCCTGTTTAACATTTTTCATCCATGCAAACATTGGCAGCACAACCATTAATGATTGAAGGTTTGGGGCACTACAGCGATGGGAAGGGGCATAAAGAGCAAGTTTCTACTTGTGCACTGGCAAGTTTAGTTTGGGTTTACTTTACAGTGTGACTATGTCTACTGGTGTTCCTTGAAATATAGTTCCTAGCAGAATTACCACACCTTATAACCTGCATAATAAAAGTCTAAACATTTGCAACATCTGGAGGGGAAAAAACCTCTAAACAAAAACAAAATTCCATGACCGCAGTCTCTCACCCTTAACAACATGACATATCAACATATCATTTTTTTTCAAATTCACTTTGCATTTTGAAATGGCCTCATTCTTCATGGGCCTTGTGGTCAAAGATGCCTTTGGGGCAGCAATTAAGTGTACAATACAGATTGCCAAGACAATCAGAGAGAAATACAGTATCCTTTCAAATGGCTGCAGGGAATGAGATAACACAAATCAATTCTATGCCAAGGCACACTTTTGCACATATGCCTTTTCTGTACATATTGTGTGGCCCTAGGGCAAAATTAGGCTATTCTCCTCTCAAATAAAGCTTCCAAAGCTTTGAGAGGAAGAGATTCCAAAGCTTTAAGGTCCAATTATGAGTGGCATTGCAGGTAGGATCATTAATCAAAGTTCAAAATGTTTACTTTTCTATTTAAAAGTTGGGTTGGTATAATGCAGTATCTGGCCATTCTGGTCTGAATATTGTACTTCATCTGCAGCTCTCTCTTTCTCTTCACATTTTATTTGCTACTCATAAGAAGTGCCAGATTGACAGCTCTTGGAGACAGGAGTCCCTTTTCTGCCTCTTCTTACAAAGTTCGAAAGGTAGCATTTATTCATATTTCTCCCTTCTCATGAAAAATGGTTACCTACCTTTCGTAACTGGTGTTCTTCGAGATGTGTCGGCTCATGTCCTTTCCAAATAGGTGTGTGCACACCATGTGCACATTCATTGGAAGGGTTTTCCCCTAGTGGTACCTGTCGGGTCACTGCAGGTGCCCCTGGAATAGCCTCCATGGTGCTGAACCACCGCCTCCTTAGTTCCTTCTTGCCAGCTGGCTCCGAGAGAGGGGAAGACGGGTGGGGTCTTGGAATGGAGATGAGCAATGCATCTCAAAGAACAACAGTTATGACAGTTTTCTTCTTCGAGTGCTTGCTCATGTCACTTCCAAGTAGGTGACTCCCAAGCTGACCAAAGGAGGAGGGATCGGAGCTCACGGAATCACTGACTGAAGCACTGCTCTGCCAAAGCCTGCTGAGTAATAGCATAATGCGAGGTGGATCAATGAGGATCAATGACCAGATTGTAGCCCTGCAGATCTCCTGAGTAGGGATCTGCGCCAAGAAAGCTACTGAGGAAGCCTGCACCTTTGTGGAGTGCACAGGCAGTGCTGGGGCTGGCACCTTAGCCAGATCGTGGCAGATCCTGATACAGGAGGTGATCTATGATGAGATCCTCTGGGTTGATACCAGGAGAACTTTCATCCTATCCACTATAGCAATGAAGAGTTGGTTTGATTTATGAAAGCACCTCTCCTCTCTATATAGAAAACTAATAACCTCCTGACATCTAAGGAATGGAGGCCTTGTTCCCGGTTATTGGCATGCAGCTTTGGGAAGAACACCGGGAGGAAGACGTCCTGGTACATGTGAAACTGGGATACCACCTTAGGAATGAAGGCCAGGTGTGGTCACAATTGAATCTTGTCTTTGTAAAACACCGTGTCGGATGTCAAAGCCTTGAGCTCAGACACCCTTCTGGCTGAGGTAATCATGAGCAAGAATGCCACCTTCCACGAGAGGCAGAGGACCGAACATGTCGCTAAGGGCTCATAGGGAGGTCCCATTAATCTGGTGAGTAACATGTTTAGGTCCCATGCTGATATCGGAAGCGAACCTGAAGGTACAGTCTGTCCAGGCCTTTGAGAAAACAGGTTACCTTGGATCAGCAAAGACTGATGGTCCATCCACTCCTGGGTGGAATGCAGAGATCGCTACCAGATGTACCTTTATGGATGATATTGCCAGCTCTAGTTGTTTTAAGTGCAGTAGATAGTCCAAGATGAATGGCAGCGATGCTTGCGTTGGAGGAGTGCCCTTTTGCATCACCCAATTGGAAAACCTCTTCCACTTGGCTAAGTATGTAGCCCTAGTGGATAGCTTCTTGCTGCCAAGGAGAACCTCCCTGACCGATCCTGAACAAGCAGACTTGATGGGATTCAGTTATGGAGCTTCAATGCCGTATGGTGGAGAGACTCAAGGTCGGACTATAATCCTGCATGATTAAGTCCGGCACCAATGGTAGAGCAATTGGGGTGACAATGAACAGTTCCTGCAGTGTCATATACTAATGCTGCCAGGGTCAGGCTGGGGATATCAGTATGATGGATGTCCTTTCCCTTCTGATCTTGAGTAGGATCCTGGGAACGAGCAGGAAAGGGGGAGAATGCGTAAAATAGGTGGTGGGTCCATGGAAGGAGGAACGCATCTGCGATTGAGGACAGACTGTGGTTGAGGAAGGAACAAAACTGCTGATGCTTCCTGTTGAGTCAGGTCGCGAACAGATCTACTTGGGGAACACCCCACAGTTTGAAGGTGTTGTTCAGGATATCTGGGCAGATGGACTACTCATGACTGTGGAAGGATCTGCTGAGATGATCCGCCAGATCATCCTGGGATCCTGGAAGGTAAGATGTCTCCAGATGTATGGAGTGAGCGATGCAGAAGTCCCACAGTTTGAGGGCTTCCTGGCACTGGGGAGAGGAGCATGTTCCACCCTGTCTGTTTATATAGAACATCACTGTGATATTGTCTGTCATGAGTGATACACATCTGCCCTCTAGGTGAGGCTGGAAGGTTTGGCATGCCAGGCAAACCGCTCTCAGCTCCCTGACATTGATGTGGAGCAACAGAGACTAAAGGCCTTGGGTCCTGAGGGTCCCTAGGTGCGCTCCTCATCCCAACTTGGATGTGTTCATGACCAGAGACAGTGATGGGGGTCTGGAAAACAGGCCTCCCTCGCATACCAGTAGAGCATTGAGCCACCATTGAAGGGATCCAATGACCCAAGGGGGGAGTGAAACCTCCTTGTCCAATTTGTCTCTGTTTGGTTGATAAACTGATGCTAGTCAAGCCTGAAGAGGTCTGAGCCGCAGCCTCACATGCTGAACCATGTATGTGCAGAGGCCATGTGACCTAGGACTTTCAAGGAATTTCATGCTATTATGGTGGGAAAACAACTCAAGTCCTTTATAATGGAGTACATAGTCCCAAAGTAAGACTTTGGCAGAAGTGCCCTGGCCTGAACCGAGTCTAGGTGCTCCTATAAACTATTCTCTGGGTATGATATAATGTTGACATGGGCACGTTTAGCCAAAGCCCCAG
The DNA here is from genome assembly GCF_026122565.2 of Emydura macquarii macquarii. Taxonomy (NCBI): domain Eukaryota; kingdom Metazoa; phylum Chordata; order Testudines; family Chelidae; genus Emydura; species Emydura macquarii. The sequence goes on along the minus strand of NW_027130520.1, from coordinate 10,784,372 downwards.
TTTGTTAAAGGTTGACCGTTTCAGGTTGACATATGGCTCTACTTGTTCCATGGAGCGGCTCTTGACAAGCCAGTCATCTAGATATGGGAAAACCTGTCATTTCATGAGGAGAGCAGTGACAACCGCCAAACACTTGATAAGACAGTCCGAAGGGAAGGACTGTAAACTGATAATGAGTGTGGTTTACCAGGAACCCGAGGAACCTTCTGTGAGACAGGAGTATCAAAATGTGAAAATAAGCATCCTTCAAATTGACGGCGGCATATCAGTCCCCTGGATCCAGAGACGGGATGATCATGGCCAGGGAGACCATGCGGAACTTCAGCTTCTTCATGAATCTGTTGAGGTTTCGCAGATCGGGAATAGGTCTGAGACCCCCTTTGGCCTTTGGGATTAGGAAATATTGGGAGTAAAACCCTTTTCCCCTTAATTCCTGAGGAACCTCCTCTACTGCTCCTGCTTGTAGGAGCTCCTGCACTTCCTGTATAAGGAGCTGCTTGTGAGAGGGATCTCCGAAGAGGGAGAAGTGGGAAGAGGGAGAAGAGAAGTGGGAAGGAAGAAAATTGGAGAGAATATCCCAATTCTACTGTGCACAGCACCCAAGCATCCATGGTGATCTGAGTCCAGGCCAGTTAGAAATGTGATAGAGGATTCAGGAAACAGGCGGAAGGATCCTGGATTTGATCTGGTGTGTCGCCCCCAGGTGCACCCTCAAAATGATTGCTTGGAACTAGAAGGCTGCCTCGCTAAGCCCCAACCCTGGTTAGATGGGGGTTGTGGCATCCTATGTCTGTTATTCCTGCCCCTCTTTCTAAACTAATCCTGTCTCTGTTATGCAGGATAAAAATGTGGGGCAGGTTGGAGTTTGAAGTGCTCTCTCTGGGTTCTCAGCGTGTGCAGATCCCAAGGATTTCAGGGTAGTGCTGGAATCCTTCAGGCTGTGTAGTTTGGAGTCTGTTTGCTTTGAAAACAACCAAAAGCCCTCAAATGGCAGGTCCTGGATTGTTTTTTGGATCTCTGGGGGAAAGCCCAACACCTGTAGCCACAAACTCCTTCTCATCACCAAAGACACTGTCCTCGTGGCTGGGTCCACTGCATACAAAGCTGCCTGCAATGAGGTCCTTGCTACAGCCTTGCCCTCCTCGACAATTGCCATGAACTCTGATGCTAAAATGTCCACCATGAGGTCCTCTGAGTCCCGCACTTCCTCCACTTGGAGACCCAGGTTTTTGGATACCCTCCTTAGCAGCTCCTGGTGCACTCTATTATCCACTCACTGGTGGTGGCGCGATCCAAGTCCCTGCCACTGCCTCGTTGTGGGAGGACGATGGTGAAGCCCTGGGTGAGACCAGACCTTCTTGTCCTACTGGGTTGCGAAATTCCCTTGGGTTGCAGGCTCAGTGCCGGGATCCCTGCCGGGGTCTGTCTCCACACCATACTCTGCACTTTCCTTGGCACCAGAGTCGTTGTCCCTTTTGGTGCCGCAAAGTGATAGTTGGATCTCCGATGGCCAGGGGGGCCTGTGCTTGGGAGGCAACTGAGTAGGACAACCTGGAAGAGGACCCCTGGGCCTGATGGTATGCCCACAGAATCCAGAAGGGCCATTGCACAGGCATCTGCCACTGCACTGGCTAAGGACCCATGAAAGGTTTTGCCCCTTCTCCCATCTGTAGCGGTGTCCCTGAACTGATGCCGACTGCACCTGGAGATATAGGATTCTGCCTATGAGCCAGATGAACATGATTCTGAGTGCACGGACCATGGCGGTGCCGAGTGGGACCAAGCCTGGGGGCAGTGCTGGAGGAAGGTGACCGGTGCCGCATCATGACAGGCTTGCCTCTAGACGGCACCATACTTTACTGCAGCGCCAGACGTCTCAGCTCCTATTCCTCCATCCTGGCGGGGGACTGCTGTGCTGTCATGGCTATCAGGTCCCTAGCTGCCTCAAATGTGTCAAGTGTAGAAGGGGAGTGCAGCTCTCCCACGTGGCTCTCCCTTTCAGGTCAGTTTATTGGGACCAGATTCAATAGTACCCTCTGCGGGACTTGAAGTCGAGGATGCTGGCCCCAGCGGGGAAGGTGCCGGGTGCCCCATCACAGACTCACAGTTATCCTCTCTCCCTGCAGCCTTTACTGTGGGTGAACATCCTCTCTCAGTTTTCTTCTGCCTTTTCTGAGGTACCTAAGACTAGGAACAGTGCCAGGTCTTCTGTGCAGGGAGTGCTGTTGTGGGGGGGTCCTTTGGTGCCGAGTCCTTCTTTGGCACCATAGCGTGCCCCACACCAATGTACTGGTCACCAAGTCCGAGTGGCTCGCTTGAGGGCGGAGAGCTGCCTCCATGAAAAGGTGCTTCAGCCTAACGCTCTTGTCCTTTTTGGTCCTTGATCAAAATCCCTACAGATCTTGCACCTGTAGGTCTGATGGGATTCCCGTAGGCACTTCAGATAGGATTCGTGGGGATCACCGTTTGGCATAGGTTTATGGCAGGTCCCAAGGTAATGGGGAGGGGAGCCCCCAAATTAAATGTATCTAATTACAAGCTAAATGAATTAATTCTAATCTACTATTCACAGGTTCAATGACTCTCGACCATTAGAGGAATGGTTGCCGACAGGAACAGGCAGGAAGCTCCAATGACTGTCACAGGCAGTAAGAAGGGACTGAGAAGGCAGTGGGTCAGTACCATGAAGGCACCACTCCAGGGGGCGCCTGCATGACCCAATGAGTACCGCTAGGGGAAAAACCTTCCAATGACTGCACACGCTGCGTGCACACACCTACTTGGAAATGACATGAGCAAGCACTCGAAGAAAAACTGATTTTCCAGAAGGTCAATCACAATGTTTCAATTCACTGTACTTTCCACACCAGAAAAGCAACATGTCAATGGCTCCACTCAATTTACTCACTGATGCTCAACAATTCCCTTCCTCTGAAAAATCCACTCATAATAAGGGCCTTCAGGCTAAAAATCTGAAGGGCCTTGTACAGCTTTGGCTCACAAATGACACAGAAAAGTCGGAGCACCCAGAAACAGAGGGAAGCATCATGCTGTCTACTACTGGTGAAAGCGATAGAGATATGTACGAAGTTTCATTTTAAAATAACAAACTTCACGTACAGCAGCTTTTTGACAATAATCAAGCTTGGTAAACAACAAGCTGCCTTTTCCGCCCATCTTAGGGTGAAACTTTGCCATTTCCTATGAAACTTTGCTGTTCTTGGGTGCAATCACCTAACAACCTCCACTGCCTGTCCTGCTCCACCCCTGCCCAATTCATACCAATTTCTTTGGCTTCTCCCCTCTATGTATGAACAATGTCTGTGATTTTTCCTTGCTCGTACTTTTTCCAACATCGATCTGGTAGAACTGCAATTCCTGGCATACTTTAACAACAGCGTGCATATTTACTGGTTTGCCACCCTTACTTCTGCATTGCTGCTGGGCAACAAGAGAGTGGTGGCTGCCGGTTGGGCGCCCAGTTCTGAAGGCAGCGCTGCCACCAGCAGCCGCACAGAAGTAAGGGTTAGGGATGTAAAAGCCTAAACGTTTAAACATTTAAATGGTAATCAGCTGTTTAAACCTTTTAAACAGCTGATTACCATTTAAACTGGGGGGAGGGTGGCAGCTGGGCTCGCCTCCCCACAATTGACAGCAGCTGGGCAGCTCTTGCTTGTGGGGAGGAGTGGAGCCCAGCACGGGGGTGGAGGGCAGAGAGAGCTGCAGCTGGGCACGAGGGCAGTTCTTGGTTTGGAGTGAGGAGCCGAGCCCAGCATGGCTCCCCCCAGCCAGGCGTTTGACCATTTAAACGTTCTATTTTTAGAACATTTAAACGGATTCTTTATTAAACTAACTTTTACATCCCTATGGTATTGACTGTTGCCTCATTGCTTGTACACTACAACTTCAGGCACACATCTTGCAAAGACTTTCGTGGCTAGTTGATGAGCAACCAATCACTGCTGAGAAAGATATGCTCTACAGAGAAATATGCATGGGCACAATAGGAAGAAGCGCAGTAGAGAAGAACTGATTGTATGTTAAAAAATACATTTAAATTTGATTTGCATTTATTAAGTATTAGATATACAAAGTAAAAAGAAAAACTGTACAGTCGAAACTGTACCTCTCCTCTCCTGGCAGCGTCCTCTTCTTGGGAATTTGAAATATGGTAACCATACACAAGTACTCCCACCATTGCTACCACTGGTGGAGCTGCTCTTCAAATGCACACTAAGACACCAATCCTGCAAACTGCTCAGAACAGACAGATCCCTGTGCCAATGCAGGACCCCGATAAAGTCAATGGATTTCAACATAAGTGCAGGGGGTCCACATGAGCAGATTATCCTGAGGGACTGGAGACTAATTCTGTACTAAACCATAAAGGGTTTTTCATAATCCTCTCCAATAATCTCATGACACTGTGAAAGTTTGTGTGTAAAATGAGTGAATTTTTCTACCCCTGAATGTGTGTATGAAATGATATAGGGCTCGCTCTCTCGCTCTCTCTCTCTCTCACACACACACACACAAAACCTGTAAACCATGATATCTTCATCATTTTTAAAGCAAACTCGGTCAATTCAGAAATAATATGTACATTCAGATACCATATGCCAAAAGGTAAACTTGTTTTTTTCTCATCATCTATATACTCAGCTGAATCAGGCATGCATTAGAAAATTACAGCATCTTTTGTACATTTCCTCTCTGTGGCAATAACACAGAAGTCACTCTAATCTGGCAAAACAGGCAACTCTAGGCAAAAGGAATCTATTTGATAAGTGACTTTCACAACAGTACTCTGGCTTGACACTGACATCAACTATTACTCAGGTCAGTGCCTGCCCTTCATAATCAAGATTTATCTCTGTCACTCACGAATTATTGGAGCCTTCCTGAATTTCAGTGTTTAATGTGCCGTAAAATATATTGCCAGATCTGGGAGTCTGCTTAATCAGTGCTACGATCCAAAAATTTCAAGCACTGTCTGGCTGCAAATATGTTTTAAGAGTTTTAGCAATGTGTTTTATCTTTAAAACAAAATATACCAGGTATGGCTTCCCAAAGTGTGCTGTTGTCTAGGATCCTTCTCTGTCCACTGCACCAAGACTCCCATAGGAGTTATGCTGCATATTACCTCCTGTTTCTGAAAGACAGAAGCCGTGTAGCAGAATTGATGCTCCTTCTAGCAGTACTAAATCTTGAGTGGATTTCCTCTCAGAAACCAGGAAGGGACCATACCTGGAGAGCACCCACTTCCTAGCACCACTCCCTTCCTTGTGCTCCCTCTCAACACACACAGAGCACACAGAACAGGTGAGGTTCTACAGGCTCTGGAGATCAGGGACGCCTACCATAGAGCCATGTTCCCCTCCCTCACTACTGCCCACCCTATTACTGCACTCTCTGCTCGTCCCACATAAGGGAAAAGGAGCATCGAGCTTATAGGGAGGGGAGTCATAATTGCACCAACTCTTTGGCTGGTAAGCTAGTCATTATCTCTCACTCTTTCATTTCCTACCAGAAGGCACACTGTACACAAGTGCGTATGCACCAGTATGACATATGGGCTGGGACATGATGGACTGCCACATAACTTCACATGTTCATGAGAAAGCAACTGTACTTTAGATAAACACTTTCACAAATGAAGAGTGCTCTCTCTGCACTGGCTGCTCTCTGTAACCAAACTGTCACATTTTACAGTTCTAGGGAACAGCTTCTCAAATCTGTCCAAAATGTGTGACAAGGTATGTCTTTTTTTGCCTCGTAGGCTATGTGGAAACCATAAAGGTCACATCTGAAAAGATGCATATATCCTTAATTTCCTGGAGATAAACAGGAAAGATTTGAAAGGTGAGAAGCAACTTGCATTGACATTAGCTAAAAACGGCACAGGAAAGCGAAGCAATCAGAGTGCTGCTAGTTAGCAGCTCTGTGAAGTTCACTGAGCAGGTGGCTAAATGAATGGGCAATTTATTTTCATTTAACCATCATTTACAGGAAGCAGGGATACAAAAGTGTCACACTAATCTGTTTATTTACCATGTAAAATGATAGCTCTACCACAGCACCTAAACTTGTTCTGTTTACCATCAAATGAAAGCTATTTGTCACAGGGATGGATCATTAATATAACAAAGTTTCATGGAAACATAAAATGAATGGTCTTATTTTTTTGCTTCTCACAGGTCTGTATAAAAAAAAGGAATGTTCTAAAGCAGTGGTTCTCAAACATTTTGTATTGGTGACCCCTTTCACACAGCTAACTTCTGAGTGCAACCTCCAGACCCCCTGTGGGTGCCTGCCCCTGGTCTCTGTGGGCTCCCCACTCTCCCTTCACCCCAACCCCTAGGGCTCCCCACTTGTCCTTCGCCCCAACCACGGCACTGTGCCCTCTTCGCCCCTAACCCCTGAACCCCCCTCCTGTGCCCACCTGGGGAAACAGACCTGCATGCACAGAACAGCTGGTATTGCTGCTCACTCCCACCTCGAAAGCTGCTGCTCCACGCACCCCTAGGGGGAGTGAGGAGCAAGGTCAAGGCTCCCGGCATGCAGGTCACTTTCCCCACTTAGGCTGCATAAGGGGAAGGCAGAACAGCAGCAGCTCCTGATGTTCGCCTCACAGCACTGCCTATGTGAGGAAAGTGACCTGGATTCAGGGAGCCCTGGCGTTGCTTCTTGCTTCTCTCCCCCACAACCCTATGGGGGGACGCGCAGAGGAATGTTGGGGTAAGTCAATAGTATGTGTGTGTCACTGTTCACCCACTCCATCCATGTTCTTCCACCAAGCCAGAGTCAGGGCCCACAGCTTGCAACCCCCACATAACCATGTCACAACATCCCCAGTTTGAGAACCAATGTTCTAAAGGAAAGCATGGTGCCTACATTCAAGCATTTGAACAATAACACAGTAAGGGAGAGATTAACTCTTTGAATGCTGATGATGAGTGTGCTTGTTCTATGTAAAGTGTACCGACCCTGCAGACTCATCTGCAGACTGATGCAGCAATTAACACCTTCCCAGTAATTCAATCAGTCCCTACATCATTCACTACTGGACTTTCCTGACCAGAGACCTGACACATTCTCCTAGTTTCTGAACCCTCCCAACAGGTATCCTGACTTGATCATTATAAGTTAACACCTTCATCGCATCCTGTTCCCTCTCCCCCAAACCACACTCCTGTGCCTTCCTCTAGAACAAACCCACAAACGGACCCACCACTTATCTCTCACAATGTTCAGTTACCAGGTATTATCCTCTGCGAAACTAGACAGCTTTTTAAGAGTTATGAAGCACACATAAGTGAGCAATAGAGAAAAGTTATGCTTTGAGATACCCAGGAATGTGTGGCTCCAATTAATTTTGCCTTGGCAGTCAGAGTACTGCTTTACCCATCAAATTGTCATGAAAATGTGGGCACATACTATATCTGCAATGCTTTAAAAAGCAAAGCCTACTCAGTATGCCAGCTAGACAACTATTTCCAACAACTTCTCTGGATGTTAAAAAACAGCTATGCAGCAAAGCACAATATTCTTGTTTTATTAATTTACCTTGACATACTGCTGGTATGTTCAGGAAAAATAGCTGGAAGCAGATCACTGAAAAGAACAAGTTGCTTTCCTTCTTTGCATTTTACAGAAGAGAAGTTTTAGTTTAGCAAATATCCTGGGTTCAGAAAGCAATGTATTCAGAGAGGGCTGGGTAGCACGATGGATTCATGGTTTAGGCCACAATTTTCCAAACCAGGAGCCTGAAGTTAGGAGTTTAAGTCCCTATTTAGGCTCCAGAGTAAATGGCCTGACTGTCAAGACATTGAAGACAGTGGGAGTTACTGACCATTCATCACTTTTTGAAAGTTGTATGTAAGTACCGTGATCGACTCACTCATAGGGGTGCCATTTTCATGGTGTTTCAGCTGGTGGTTGTTTTCATCCCAGCAGTGCCTGTCTTCTTTCCAGGGCCCCTTTGCAGTAGGGAAGCATTATTATTTCCATTTTACAGATGGGGAACTGAGTCACAGAGAGATTAAGTGACTTGCCCAAGGTCACACAGGAACCTTGAAGACACAGGGATGAAGTCTACAGAACATCAAGTCAGCTACCAGAATGTTGAATTATTTTGGAGAGAGGCATTTATAACAATTACAGGAAACTCTGCATGCCTTTGATTTGAGACTGAACAGCTGATATGATTAATTAATTTGTAACACTATAATACCAGCGCTTTTGAGTGAGGACCTCAAGACACAGAGTTTACAGGATATATAATTAACACATATTGATTTATGATCCCAGGACATGGAGACTGATTTCACATAAATTGATTTGTGATGTAGAGACATATGAGTTGCTGAGATTTCTAATGAAACATTCCAATGAAGATTTTTAAACTAGTTAAGTAGCAAAGCTGGACTACTGAGACAGAAGGTAACATGTTCTTTAGTCTTATTCAGCTGTTTCTCTTCTGAATATGCAGGCACAGCCTCTCTGTAGGATCCACTTTCACAAAGCTACCCTGGCTCCCTTTTATTCCTTCTCAATGTTCTTCTTTTAATCTTCTTTCATGTCAACTTCTATAGCACCTCTTGTCTTTCCCGTCATCTTACTGTTTGACCTATGAGTCCCCACAAGCCCTAAACAGTTCATTACGTTTCCCTCCATTTTCACTTTCCCGATTCCTATTAAAAGCTTCATGTCATGGGAACCTTCTCACTAGTGGAGAAGGCCTTGATGGTGCCCCTCCACCCTCAAGCCCATCAGTTCTGCTTTGTGGATCCACTGGAGGGAGCTAGGGAGCACAAGAAACTGCTCCCGCCTTCCAGTGGTGAAACACTCTATATCCAAAGAGGTCCTGCTCCACCCAAACTAACATTCTTATTGTTAACTAGCGCTAGTCCTGAGCACATGCAAGATGTGTTGTTGTACACTTACCTACACATCTAGTCATGTGGTGGCACTAACTCAAATGGAGGCAGTAAGAAGCAGCCAGAAAGAGAGTCCCTGTGCTTAGAAGGAGATAGGGACAAGAGAACTAATGAAGTTCAACAAGGACAAGTGCAGAGTCCTGCACTTAGGACAGAAGAATTCCATGCACAGCTACAGACTGTAGACCGACTGGCTAAGCAGCAGTTCTGCAGAAAAGGACCTAGGATTGAAAGTGGACATGAGGCTGGATATGAGTCAACAGTGCACCCTTGTTTCCCGGAAGGCTAACGGTATTTTGGGCTGCATTAGCAGGAGCATTGCCAGCAGATCAAGGAAGTGATTATTCCCCTCTGTTCAGCACTGGTGAAAGTATTGTGGCCAGTTCTGGGCCACTCACTACAGAAAGGATGTGGACAAATTGGAAAGAGTTCATCAAAGGCAACAAAAATGGTTAGGGGTGTTGAAGAAAACACAGTTTGGGTGGGCAAGGAAAAGACCTTTATTAACAAGGTAATTACCTGGGGCAATAGCTTTAGCTGAACTGCGCCCCCAATCTGTGTCGTGTGAGGGTTTTTATATAGCCTTATTACCAAGTCATTGTTATACAGCAAAATGCATTAAGCATGCGTAAAAAGAGTGAGTTTGCACAAACAGTGTCATGTATACAAGGAACTTTCCGTATTTGGTTACAAAGGAAACCATTATTATTGTTAAAATGGAAAAATACAACTTCAGTTAAAAGCAAGAGACAGTCGGGCAGTTTACTTATCTCATTTGGGTTCAGAGAAAACTTTTGCCCACGCCTTGCTGACCATGCTTATCGGTCAGCGCATTCCTAACTGCCTTGTAGCTTTCAGCTACATGCTCAAACTGTCTTTGTGACAAACTTCATGTTTCCACAGGGGGCTGGAGCACATAACATATGAGGAGAGACTTGTTTAGTCTGCAGAAGAGAAGAATGAGGGGGGATTTGATAGCGGCCTTCAACTACCTGAAAAAGTGTTCCAGGGAGGATGGAACTAGGCTGTTCTCAGTGGTGACAGATGACAAAACAAGGAGCAATGGTCTCAAGTTGCAGTGGGGGAGGTTCAGGTTGGATATTAGGAAAAACCTTTTCACTGGGAGGGTGGTGAAGCACTGGAATGGGTTACCTAGGGAGGTGACGGAATCTCCATCTTTAGAGGTTTTTAAGGCCCGGCTTGACAAAGGCCTGACAAAGCTGAGATGATTTAGCCAGGTTTGGTTCTGCTTTCAGCAGGGAGTTGGAAACCTCTGGAGTTCCTGCAGCTGCTACAGAGGGGAGGAAGGAGTGAAAAATATCCCATCACCAACTCCTCACAAGGACATGGAATAGCCCCCAGCTCTCAGCACAGGCCATCCCTGGGACCTTGGGAAAGCGGTGCATATTTCTCCCCAGAAGCTCCTGTCAGTAAGTTTGATCTTTCACTCCTTTAGGTGAGAAGTGGCCCTGCAGAACAGGAATCTAATTTAATTGTATCCCTCCTAGCTATAACCATCCCCCTCCCTCTCTTCTCATATTTATGATATATACATAGCTCCTGTCCCTCCTTAGCATCCATGCATTTCCATCCCTTATGCTTTGCACGATATCAGATCTTAAGCTTGTCTCTGCTCCTTGGTCTAACACTGCTTTACTGGCAGGGCTGGATATACCAAGGCCCACACACATCAGACTGATTTTAAATCCTTTTTTGCAATGAGAGAAAAAAAAACAATAAATCATTGGTGTTGGATACTTGCTTTACGCTCAACTTTTTTATTTCTGTTCAGACAAAATTGTGAAAGAGTAAAAATGAAAGCACTAATTTAAGGGCCTGAGTTAAAGTAACCCTTTCAAACTTGAATAAGCTAAATGTGTATTCACTATTACCAGACATAGGTTCTGAAACTACTCTGACAAGTAAGAAATATATGTCTAACTTGAGGCAGCCAACAGCATGGATCAATCAAAAAATGTTCCTGTGACCTTTGTATGGGCTCTTTTGGTGCAATTCCTTTTTGTGGAAATGGAAATCAATTTAATTAAGTTTGAAATAAATATTCATCTATTTTGACCTAATATACTTAGGGTCAAATTCGTGAACTGATATAAGAGGAGACAGAGGGCTGCTATCTTGGCCCCACAGTACAGTCACACAGGAACCACACAGCTACAACACAGATTGAATGTTTTCTTGTGCACTAAGATGCAATCCTGGCTTGGTATTTATTGGCACTCCAAAAAGCCAATGCAGTGTAGACATTCTAGCTAGTGGATGTTGCCAGAGGCCTGCAGGATCCAGGGAACTACAGACTGGTCAGCCTCAGCTCAATCCCTGGAAAAAATCATGGAGCAGGTCCTCAAGGAATCCATTTTAAAGCACTTGGAAGAGAGGAAGGTGATCAGGAAGAGTCAACATAAATTCACCAAGGGCAAGTCATGCCTGACCAATTTGATTGCCTTCTATGAAGAGGTGACTGGCTCTGTGGATGAGGGAAAAGCGGTGGATGTGATATACCTTGATTTTAGCAAAGCTTTTGATACAATCTCCCACAGTATTCTTATCAGCAAGTTAAAGAAGTATGGGTTGGATAAATGGACAGTAAAATGGATAGAGAACTGGCTAGATCATCGGGCTCAACAGATAGTGATCAACAGCTCCATGTCTAGCTGGCAGCCAGTCACAAGAGGAGTGCCCCAGGGGTCAGTCCTGGGGCTGGTTTTGTTCAACATCTTCATTAATGATCTGGAGGATGGAGTAGATTGCATCCTCAGCAAGTTTGCAGATGACACTAAGCTAGGGGGAGTGGTAGATACCCTGGAAGGGACAGGATACAGAATGACCTAGACAAATTGGAGGATTGGGCCAAAGGAAATCTGATGAGGTTCAACAAGTACAAGTTCAGAATCCTGCACTTAAGATGGAAGAATCCCATGCACAGCTACAGACTGGGGACCGACAGGCTAGGCAGCAGTTCTGCAGAAAAGAACCTGGGGCTTACAGTGGATAAGAAGCTGGATATCAGTCAGCAGTGTGCCCTGGTTGCCAAGAAGGCTAACGGCATATTGGGCTGTATTAGTAGGAGCATTGCCAGCAGATCAAGGGAAGTGATTATTCCCCTCTATTCGGCATTGGTAAGGTCGCATCTGGAGTATTGTGTCCAGTTTTGGGCCCTTCACTACAAAAAGGATGTGGACAAGTTGGAGAGAGTCCAGTGGAGAGCAACACAAATGATTAGGGGGCTGCAGCACAAGACTTATGAGGAGAGACTGAAGGAACTAGGCTTGTTTAGTCTTCAAAAGAGAAGAATGAGGGGGGATTTGATAGCAGGCTTTAACTACCTAAGAAGGGATTCCAGGGAGGATGGAGCTAGGCTGTTCTCAATGGTAGTAGATGACAGAACAAGGAGCAATGGTCTCAAGTTGCAGTGGGGGAGGTCTAGGTTGGATATTAGGAAAAGGGTTTTTACTAGGAGGGTAGTGAAGCACTGGAATGGGTTACGCAGGGAGGTGGTGGAATGTCCATCTTTAGAGGTTTTTAAACTGCGGCTTGACAAAGCCCTGGCTGGGATGATTTAGCTGATGTTAGTCCTGCTCTGAGCAGGGATTTGGACTAGATGACCTCCTGAGGTCCCTTCCAACTCTAATATTCTATGATTCTATGATTGTATATCTGCTGACATCTAAAAGCAGGTGCTAAAAAGCAGAGCAGTTGCCTCTTTTCAAAGAATGAGGGCTGCTGCTTAGCCAGCCAATTGACCCAGTACTCATGAACTGTTTTAATCCGCCCACTTCAGCTCTGCTTCTGCACTCCACTCAGCACACCTCAGGTGTTGAAACAACAATCTCGCCTTACATAATAGAATCAAATATTTCAGATCTGATTCTCTTTCACACTAAGGTCCTCTTACACTACTCTGGCACACGCAAAGAAGTTTACACTCACTTTAAAGCCCCTTTATCTCACCAGAGTGATGAAAAAATGCTCTAATGTAAATGTGAATCAGGCCCATAGTTTCCAGGCAGCATCCTACTGCCATCATCTAGAGTTATGCTACAGAGTAATAAACTTCTGATCAGAATTGCAGCTGATAGTGTTTACCTGTAACTGGGCCAGACTTGCTTTGCATCTTGCATAAAAAAGATTCTAGATTTCCATAAATCCATGACTCACTAAACCTTCTGCAGAAGGGAAATAAAGTAGTGCTAGTAATAAAATGTGCCACTGTGAACAGAGGGATGAAATAAAACATTAAGTGATGAAAGCTCAGGGCTGTTTAGGTTTTTTGCTTTTGATGTTGTGGAGCACTATGATAGCAGTAGGTAGATGGTAATATTCAATCTGTTGCACCACTAGAAAGAATCTATGCCTGCTGATTAGGGGGCTGGACCACTAGAAAGAATCTATGCCTGCTATCTAGCTTTTGTTACTTTGGATAATTCAGCAAAGGACTACAAGATTCTAAATTCTAATTTAACATGAAGATAGCACAGTGGAGGCATAACTACCTAATATGGGCAGACATAAAGCTTGAGATTTCCTCTTGACTAACCAGTAACTTTGTCGGCCACCTTTCTCTGTCAGTTGAATAAACTACTTGATAAATATATATATAAAATTATACATCTTCTGCTTTAAAGTCTTGATCCTGCCAATTCTTGAACAGCATGTTCCAAGGAGCACCAGGCTGTTTTACTCCAGAGCAAGTGAAAGTGGAAGCTACATGTAATTGCAAATCAGATTAAGTGCAAACCTAGTCCCCAATATCTTACATTTCTACTCCTTTTCCAACCAACCCCTTCCCTCTCTTTAACTTCTCCCTAAAAAGGCCCTCATGGGATTCCCCCTCCCTTAATTCTCTTCTTCCTCTACAATCTGACCAGTCTGTTCTCCTTCTCCACCTCCAAACTGTTCACTTTCTCCTTCCTTTTAAAATCACTCTGGAGTCTCCATATTTTGAAGGATTAAGTGAGATTGAGGCTATGGCTACCCTGCAGTTTAAATCAACAGAAACTATGTCACTCAGGGATGTGAATTAGCCACCCCCATGAGCAACATCATTTATGCTTCTCCCACCAACATAGCTATCACTGTTCACAGGGAATAAAGTAATTAAGCCAACAGGAAAGCTCTCTCCCATCTGTTCAGAGCTGTTCTGCACCGCTGTAAGATCGCTAGTGTAGCCACAGTGCTAATAGCCATAGGCCCTCTGCAAAAGGCTGAATGTCAGCTCCAGAGTATTAAATAGATGACTGCACAGAACCCCGAGCTGTTTGAGAATACTGTACATTTCACATTTTTATTAACACCATTCTCACGGCTGGAGACACTTCTTTATATTTCCAGCACATTATGTTTTTAGTACTGCCAATTCCAACACTGCATGTTCTCAAGTGCTTTCTCCTTTAAAGCATAAATTGAAAACATTTCAAAGCAAAGCACTTCTTCCATACACAAAAAACAACAGAAAACAGAAAAAAGGCAATGGCCAATATGACATTCACAAAATCTCATAACAGAATGCACAGTCCTTTAAAAATAGTTAAATTCTTATAGAATTTATGGAAAGGAAAATAGAATATGGCTGTGAAGACTTCATAGAGGCTCTGATTCAGCAAAGCACTCATGTACATGTTTAAATAATCCCACCACTATTCTGCAAAGCCCTTTAGCACATGATTAAAGTTAAGCACCTGCTTACGTTCTATTTGGTTTGCTAATCATGGATTACTTAGGCACATGCTCAACATTAAACATATGCTTCAGTGCTTTGCTGCATCAGCATCCTAGTGAAGGCTTGTGAAATATATGGCATACTGGGTAGTAACGTGTCTCCAAAGCTTCCCTCCTTTTCTTTTATTCTAGGGCCTCAGTTCTGCAAGTTGTTCTATAGGTGTGGTCCTAGTGACTTCAATGGGGCTGTGTGCTGGTGAAGAAGGGTGTGCCCAAGCAGATCAAGTTGCAGGTTGTGGCTCTTTATTACCAATCATAGCGTAACGTTTGTTTTGTATATTTTGTACTATCCTTGGTCATGAGCCTACTGTCTTTCCTCCTATACAAGAGAGTGGAATCTGCAATCAGATCAATTTCTGTAGATTTATCATGTAATTTATTTTTCTCTCTCTCTCTTTCTAGATATATGTTATAAAGAACATTTACAGGGTGGCTACAAAAATAGGCTACTTTGTGTCACAGGATGATGCTATCTATAAAGTTCTTTTTAAATAGGAATTTTCACAATTTTAAATCACTGTATATTATATATGTCTAAAACACAGTATGTTGCTAAACGGGCTTATTAATTGTATTTATGTAATTATTTATTAGTTAATAAACCTTAGACAGTAATCAGAGGCATACAGAGACAAATATTTTGACAGGAAGCCTAGAGGTAGGGTGAGACCTTTTTCTACGTCTTTCACTGCTACGCTAATTGCCCATTTCACTTTTTCCAGTACTCCAGTGTTTTCCACATGTGCTCTTTTAATTTTGCTTCAATTGTTGTCTATGGGAATTTCCCCATTGATTTAAATGGAGCAGATCGGGCTGTTACTGCACATAAGATCTTATGGTTACTTTAGAAAAACCAAAACAACCTCAGGAACTAAATCATTTGTCCTGAGATAAACAGCTTTCCACCCTTTATTTCCATCACCATCAGTTGCTTTCAGCAGAGACCATTTAAATAATTCAACCACCAGTTACAGAAAATTACTGAGACTCAGAAGGCCAACATTCCAAATGAGACTGAAGACTAGCGCAATGGACCATTGTGGTTAGGTCTGCATCCAAAAGGAAAGAGCATAGTCTGCTGATTAGCCAGAGAAAAGAGATGCACTTCTAGGACCTGCAGCTATGTTGGTGTTCAGGATCAGCAATGAAACTGCACATCAGTCAAACTTGTACTTTTGACAAAGGGGGGAATAACACCCTCAGGAGAGAAGGTTACTAGTCCTGACAGATTCTCAAATGCTTTCCTCTTTCTACCAGCAGTCTTACCAAAACTGGGTATAAACCAGCTATTTTTCACCCACATTTCAATTTTCCAGCTGGGACCCTGCACTGTTCTTGCTGACTCATAAGGAGACATACAAATGAGTGTCATCCACATATTAGTGGATTTTACAATTTCATATGGCAGGGCATTTCAGGTGGCAGGACTGGACCCTGTGCTATTCCATAGGGAAAAGGTCTCAGGGAAGAGGAGCAGCTGCTATGAAAGTGCTAGGAACAGATTTGATCAAGGAAAGTGGAAAACACTACATGTACATCACCACTTTTTACAATCAACACACCACAACATATAATGATTAGGACCAAAACTCTAAATTATGGCTTTAAAGAGATTAAGGCTCTAATACAGCAAAACACTTAACATGTGTTTAACATTCGGCATATGCTTAACCCCCATTGACATGTCTAAGTGCCTTGCTGAACATGACTGGATTTAAGCATGATCTTATAGTTAAGCATATTTTAAGTGCTTTGCTGAATTGGGGCCTAATTCCTGTTGTGTAACAGGCTGTCATTTGACTAGACGTTTATTTCTTTTTTTCTATTAGAAGTTGTAAGATTTCTCCATTGCTGATGCTGAATTTAACCCTCAAAAAGAGTCCATATGGGTGGAATTTGGGTTTCATGGTTATTGTTCCCAATTCTGGCAATGACTCACTCTGTGACCTCAGTTAAGTCATTTATGGCCTGATTTCCAAAAGTACTGAGCAAAGGTGGCCTTTGAAAACGTCTGTAAGGTTACACAATAAGTCAGCATTAGATGCAGAAACAGAATCCATGTGAAACTGATCAGCATGCTTAATCCATTATCACAGCTGCTCCTCAGAATGAGAAGCCACCATAAATCATAAAAGGTGACCGTCTAAAAGAGGAGTCTCTCTTCTGTCTCAGCAGAGAACAGTTGGAGGGCACACTTGAGAAAATTTCCAGAGGACAGACCAGAGATGGGTCAGGCAGGAGACAGTTTTGTAAAAAGAGAAGTAAATAAGAGAGGAAATAGCATATTTTCATAGGCATATATGTCTATGGGAGCGGTCAGGAATGGAGCTTTGGTACCGCCTCAACAGCTGGAGTGGCACTTCAGCAGTTCTAAATTTACCACCTGCTCCATCTCCCTGCTGCACTGGATGTGCCTTAGCAGCTGACTCGCACTATATAGATTGCTTTGCATAACCTCCCAGAGATCAAGAAACCACTTAGGGGCACCTTTATACAAGAAAAGCCCATAGAGCACTGATATGTATAGTGTGCTGCTCACCCTAAAATGCAGAACAGCGTACAGACTGGAAAAAGCATAGACACGGGGCATTTCATTTAGCGATCAAGAAATGAGGCACTATAATGGAACGGGTCAGGGAAGTGGGCAAAGAAGAACACTTAGGGAAGCATTTAGAATAAGATGGAGTAATAGGAATGAAGACAAGGGAAGAGACAGAAGGTGGAAGTATGAAGAAAAGGTGGACTGTGTAGGTTTATTTGCTTTGTAGCATTCTGAGCCAGGCTGCAGTCCGAGGAACAACCCAAAAAGGCAGGCCCTCAAAAAAGAGACTTAAAGAATGCTTAAACTATACATTATTTACTGCAGCACTAAAAACCAACTCCCACCTTATACCAGTTAATAATGCACTTTTTATTATGCTTGCTTCTGCCAGCCTTTGTAATTAGCAGTTTTGCCAATTATCTATTTGTATTCTCTTTTTACCTACGGAATCCCTAGGTCTTGCACAGAGATGAAAGCTGTAAAAGGGAGTGCGTACTAGGGTTTATTAGCAACTCTACAAAATGTTTTGCAAAGAGTGGCAATAATATTCTGGAATTAAAAAGGTAACTACAAACAACACTCTCAGACTGGTAACCTCATGGAGATACATGTGTCCCAGGGTTGGAGTCCCTGTGGCCTCAAAAATCTCTTTTCTGAGAGCTCTTTGCATCCAAGGCAATCTCTCATTCTCTCTCCTCAATGTATTCCTGTATGTTTCCTTCCTTCCACAGATCCTCTCTCTTCCTCCTACCCGTTTGGAGCCCTATTCATCTTCTCTTTCTTCTTCCAAAGATCCATTGAGGAGCTCCCTCCATGTTGTAACTTCAAAGGCTTTCAGCCTCTTTTCATGATCTCATGACATTCTCTATTAACGGAATATGTTTATCCTGTGTTTTTATTGTGATGCTGTCTGGAATATGAGTTACCTATACTATTTAATACTAATATAACAAAATTGCAATGATTTTTACAAGATATGCCATGTAAAAATACCGTTGTAATACAGTTATAATCAGCTAAGTATGATAATATTATTTTTGTGTATGTATTATCTTTGTACTGTAAGTTATGGATATGTGTGACATATCTGTATCCAAAAACTTGTGCTGTGCTATTGAGTTATACCTCCCAGGCAGATTAGTGTCATCACCGATGACTCATTGAGGACCATCAGCTATTAAATGAGTCCAGGGAGAGAAGCCAGGGGCTATGCCTATGAGTCATCAGGATATGTAGGGATATGCCTGTGGAGAGGAACTCAGAGCTTTTCCCTGCCCATGTGCTATAAACTTGTTTGAAACATAGGATGAAGCCACATGGCAGAGACTATAAAATGTGGCTTCACCATCTCCATTTTGTCTTCATTCCTGCTTCTTACCTCTGGATCAACATCTCTACAATTGAAGTTTTGAAATAAAGGACTGACAGACCCATCCAGGTACTGGATGTAAACCAGAGGAACTGTACAAGCCTGCAAACTTCACAACACTGCTAAGAATCTGATCTGATCTGATATATATATGGACTTTGAAGTCATTTGTATGTATCTGATTGTTTTGATCATTTAACATCTCTCATCTTGTTTGTTTCTTTCTTTTTATAATAACCCTTTAGCTTTAGATACTAAAGGATTGGCTTGCAGTGTGATATTTTTGGGTAAGATCCATACCAATATAGATCTGGTAATGTGGCTGACCCTTTAGGGATCACGAGAATATTTTGGTAAAGTGAATAGAGTTTTTTAAATAACTTGTCTCTTTACTGGACCTAGTTGCTGATTGGGAGCCAGAGACTGAAATGCAATGAAAAGGCCTGTGTATTTCTTTTTTTGGGGCTTTTTGATAACCAGTGTGGGGAATCAGATGCACTGTTTGTGACTGGCTGGTGAATCTAACTTCAGTGTTAACTACCAGTTCTGGAAGAATCTGCTCTTCTTTTGCAGCCTGCCCTAACCTTGGCATTTTCAGGTGGGCTACCCAAGGCACGTACGGGTCACATTTATATATACAGCCAACTCTTTGCCCAAATAGCTTCCTGCAGCAGTGAATTCCATGGGTTAACTATTCACAGAGTTCTATTCCAAGTTCACTGTTCAAGAATTTACCTAGTTCTAAGTAAAATAAAGGAATGAATCTCTCAGTCAAATTCCCCTCTAATTCTTCCCCTTTTAAGGCCCCCTTATTCTTCAAGGCCCTTTTCTCATTCTCATATCTCCAAAGATTCTCTCTCTCTCCCCCCTTTCCCCCTCTTCCCTAACCAGCTCCTCTTTCAACTCTGAGATATCCCATTACAAGTCCTGACCTCAAAAATGTATTTCTGATGTTGCTTTCCATAAAGTCTCTCTCTATTGTAAATGTTTGCTGTGACAAAGTGTGCAAACGGAGACGGGATGGGGAAGGTATAGAAGTTTTTGGTGAATTAATTTCACCCTTATACAGTGATTTCTAGTGATGTCAGCCCACCTGGCTGAGGTCATTTTATTGTGCTATTGCTACCAGTTTATTGAATATCCATGTATTGTGTGTGGTCCTCGGGCAGAGGAATGAAATCTGCTGGTCTATTTCTCATCTTACAGCTTCATGTGGTTAAAGTCATAATCTAAGATGCAGTTACCTATTCAGACTCACTTGACTGTGACTAGCCCTGCACGAATATTGGAGATGGCCAGAGGCTCAAGGAACCTTCCCCATGTGCTTCAGTCAAGGGCCTAACACAACTAGGAAAGAGCACAGTGTGTTAGCCTATGTCACACACCACGGCATAGGCAGTGTCACCTAGTGATTGGAGCAAAACTCGAGGGCAGAACCGGAGGTGCGGTCAGGATGCAAGCCAATGGTTGGAAACAGGAGCTAGGAATCGGGTTCAGAAGTAGGCAAGAACTAGGGGTGGAGCAGAGCTGGCAAGGAGAGGAGCAAGGATGAACAAGAAGCAGCTGTGTGTAGCTGCAGGTGTGGAACACACTGAGTAGCACTTATACTGCTGTTGCTATCAGGCTTATATAGGGATCTGTTGGGCCATCTGTCCAACCAGGCTGCACAGTCACTTAATGAAGGTTTATTGAGCCCAGCCCAGCTCATTGGATTGCTAGGCAACCACGCCCAGAGCCAGCTTAGTTCCTGACAGCCTATCACTTATTCTGGCGTTAGCCACATCTGAGGAACAGAAAGGTCCACTATTTGAGGGGCTTCTCCGCACCTATTTGCACACCTATTCTCTCCTCTGCATTGTATTTTCAGTCTTAGTGACTTCATTTGTTTTTATTCAAGCCATTGGTTGTCAAACCATCAGATTCTTCCACTACTGAATGTTGTCTGGAGAACCCTCAGTGGTCGGCTTGAGGAGGGCGCCGGGCTGGCCCTTCATGACGTGCAGGAGGCAGGGGACACAGGAGGCTCTGAGGGGTGCTCCTTAGCGCCTCCCCCCCCCGCACATTGTGAAGGTCCAGCCCTTCATGATGGGCAGAAGGTGCAGGAGGCTCTGAGGGGCACAGAGCTTCCTGCACCCCCCACATCTTGCACATTGTGAAGGGCCGGCCTGGCACTCTCCCCCCCCCAAGGCTGGCGGGAGGGGTGAGACTGCCCTGTCTGAGCCAGCGCCGGGCTGTGGGGCTGGAGTGGCGGGTAAGTGCCGGGCCAGCCCTTCACAATGTGCGGGGGAGCAAGAGGCTCTGAGCGGTGCCCCTCAGCGCCTCCCTTCTGCACGTCATGAGGGGCCAGCCCAGCCCCCCTTCCAAGGCCGGGGGGTGTGGTCGCCCCGTCTGAGCCAATGCTGGGCTGCAGTGGGAGAGGCGGGGGCCGCACTGTGGGTAAGTGAGGGGAGGGTGGCCCCCCTGCAGGTAAAGACCCCCCTCTCCCTGAGCCAGCTGGGGGGGTGGCATCGAGACCCTTCCTGCCCTGCGCGGGGGGTGGGGTGGGCATGAGGGGAAGCGTAAATGTAGGCTTGGCTCCTGGGTGCCGGAGACCCTTGGTATGCCACTGAGAACCCTCTGTGACTGTACAGTACAGCTGAACTACCAATAAGCTTCCATATATTGCAGTTCAGAAAAGAGTTACTTCCACCAACAAACATTTGAAAATCCTCCAAGAAACCATGAATAACTGCCATCTTGTTAAAACTGCACCATTGCCCTTACACCTATTCCCGAATGACCCACACTCATATACCAAAAAGGAAAAGTTTTGAAAATGACTGAGCTAAGTGAGTCAAACACCTATCCTTGTCCCATAGCATATGGTTAGATGTTAGATTCTTTGGGTGTTCTTTAGTGAACCTGTTTCACAAGGCTGAAAACCAAACAACTTCTCTTTGATGATTGGCATATCGATGCTCTCAAGTCCTCTCATCTTTCTGTATATTACACCATACACCATTGTGTCTCATCCTCTTGAAATTTTATGTCCAATATATTCTCTGTAGATTGAGCAAAAGAAGAACCAGAAAGAAAAGGTGAGGAAAGTAGTGACTATTCCTATTACAAGATCTAAGAGGCTGGTATGTGAACAAAGAAGGGAACATGAGACAGACATGCTGGTTTCATTTATGAAGGCAAAATATGTTTTTTAGCTTTATTTATTTAAACTACAAAACAAAACAAAAAGAGTCATAGATCCTAGGTGCTTTCAGTTTTTATCGAAAAATCACAATTTACCATAGATATAGTGGCTTAATTACAAGTCTTAAATTTATACAGCAAAAGTCAGTGTTCAGCCTTAAAATGAAAAGAAAAAAAAATTCACCAATAGACTGTTACCATCAAAATGAAGTTTAAAGCAACATCCACCTCTCCAGGAACTCCTCTAAAGAAATGAGTATGTCCTAAGCAACAAATCCAGGACCTAGCAGCATATAAGAAAAGCTTCAAGAAAAAAATCTCTCTGGCAGTGGAATGTGTGAGGGAATCAGCTCTGAGCAGTAGCTTTTTATGGATAAACAAATTGTGTCCTCCACTGGCAAAGACTGTCAGGTGAAAACAACCTAAGAAAAGAATGCATACCTGCCTGTAAACTAAACAACTCAGATTACAATATTAAATGGTCAGATTGGACCCTGCTGTTTTGTGGGTAGGCAAGGGTGCGAGGAACACTTCCCATTGTGAGCTTTGCAACAGTGGGGCACAATTGCACTACATGAGCTATTGAAAGGGACAAGACACATACCCCATGGGGGAAAACGGCATGGTGCCCCTCATCTTGCCCTGAAACACCAGCCAGCAGAGCTGGTCTAGTGCACAGAGAGTGGATACTGTGCACTGGGGAACCTCCAGGAGAAATTCTTGCCTTTCATGAGACAGTACAGTTCATCACTGGTCCCAACATGGGGCTGTTCTTTAAAGGCACAAATGAGCCAAAACGGGGAATTTTTGTATTTATAGTAATCACGATAGGTCAAATTCAGCTCTCAGGTATATCTTGACGTCTCCCTCTTGAGAATCCATGCTAAAAAGGAGAACACCAAACATAACTGTAACAAACACTCAAAGCAAACAGGGAAAACATTTAATGTCCAAATCCAAAAACCAGTGCAAGGTAACGGAATATACATAATTATAATGAACTCGTCAGTCCATGTCTGATCTTGTAATAATGGATACTTATTCTGATAACTAACTACAATCTCAGTAAAAGTTCAAAATACCAGCTGTAATTCAGTTTAAGGTAGAGCTGCTCAGAATAACTAAGTGAAATTTTGTTGAAGCTGAAATGTCTCACAAGTTTTTGTCTGAAAGGGATTTTAAGTAAAAAAGGAGAATTTTCTCTCTCACTATGAGCTGATTGTCAGATCCCTGGCCTAGGATGTGGAAGACCCCGTTCAAGTCCCTCTCTGTCTGATTTTTGAGTGACCTGTATTGAAAAACTGCTTTGAAGCAGGCAGCGCAGGGACATGAACCTGCGCCTCCCACATCACCAGTGCTCTAGTCACCAGGAAGGACACAGGCATGGACATAGAGGAGGGCACGGACACACATACCTAGTCACCTGAACTGAAAATCTCAGCTTTCAATCTGAAATTAGACATTGACAATTTTATTTTCCTGAAAGCGTTCAAAAAATTTGGTTTTCATTCCAGTGTGGAATGAAAACATGTCCAGTCCTCGCAAGTTGTGCAAAAATGGAATTGTCCTCTAATTGGCTCTACGCTAATCACAGAAATAATGAAAATGCTGCCAAATATGTTAGTCAATCATAAAGATATCGTATTTTATTCAAGTATCAAAACCAACTGGAAAGGAAAATGATGATTTTTATCTTGTTACTAAGGCACACTAGCCAAGGATTGAAATTATTACTAATATTTATATTACAGAAATACACTAGATGATGACCACTACTGGAAACTCCAACGTTCTGTTCTTAACAAGGGCATCTTTCCTCCCTGAAATCTCTTCAAAATATAGCTGCAAGAATTATCTTCCTGGTTTGTCTCTTCAACTACATCACATTTCTCTCTGCAACTCTCCACTAGCTTCCCTGTTTCCACTACATCAAACATACTCTCCTTGTCTTCACTTTTAAAGGCCCTTTATGGCTTCTCTCTTATATACAATTGTGATGTCAGTCTTCTCTCTATTCGGCCAATAATGCCAACATGGATTGCTATTTGCCAAATTTTCCAGCATGAACCTTGGTGCTTTCCTTTATGCTGCCTCTTATGCATGAGAGGAGCTTTGTGTAAAAATCTCTACAGAAATTATACTACCATCTTTAAATCTCACTTTAAAACCGACCTATGTCTACAATGTTTTGGGCTTTAGACTGTAAGATGTTTGGAACAAGGACCATATTTTTGACATGTGTGTATCATTCTTAGTGCACTAGGGACCAGTCTCTGATTGGATCCCTCACTACCAGAACCTTGTGGTTAATACACTTGGTTCTTTAAAAATATTTTTAAAAGATACAGTGAAATACCAACGATTTTCATCGGCCCCTGAGCCTGGTCATCATTAACTGGCTGATTTCTTATAGGCATTGCAGCAGAGATTAGGGATTTAGGGGTTCATTTGTTTGCTTAGTTTTATCCAAGGTTCAATTGTGCAAGGTATTGAGAGCCCTCAGCTCTCACTGCCATAGTTCTGTGCCTCAGATTCATTAGTCTTATATTTTTTCATTATAATAATTGACGCTTATAAATATAATATAGCCTGGAACTCTTCTCTGGGCAAAAATAATAATGGACTGACATCTCTGATTTACTTATAAAAAAGATACGGAGTTGTCCCCAGGGACTTGACAAACTACAGCAGCCTGCCTGTAAGGAAAAACACAGCTATCTGTTAATTAAAGATCATTTCTCTTTTCCTAATAATGAATGTGGACATGAGTTTCAAATTCTGCAAAGGTTTTCTTTATTGTTGCTAACCACTAATGCATTTGCCATGTGTCAGCATTTCAGAAACTGTTCTTTTTCTAAATCTGGGCACTGCAGCAGCCCCTTATCTTAGCCTGGTAGGTGTACAGAGCTGATGAAGCCAGACCTTAGGATTGTTTAGTGGAATAGGGTTCTACACTTGCCCCCATTGCACTCTAGCACACAGTTATGACCAGGGTGTGCCTGGAGGAGGGACTAGGCATGTGCACTGCACTGCAGCTTCTCTGCGCAACTGCAGCAGCTGATATACAAATTAAACAAGAGCACTCAGTCGGCTCCAGAATCTAGGAGGTGAAGTGATGGCAGAAAGTCACTTGTACATCTCTTAACTTCTTCAGCCCACTACAGCCCCTCTTTCCCAGAAAAAGTTTGGCTCACCCAGCATGTAAAATTAGGGCTGAAAGGCACATCTAAAGGCATGCTAGAGTAGCCTCTTTACTGCATACCGTCTGACCCAAAGCCTTCTTGAAGTCCCCTTAACTTCAAGTTGATTTGGATCAAGGACATACGGTGCATCTCATATTCAAGACAAAGATAAAGTTTAAGAAAAAAAGTCACATTGTCATTTTTTAATCTTGGTGACATACAGTAGGCAGTATTTCAACCTTTTAAGTAGCAAGTACCCCCTAACTTCTGAAAATTTTAGTAAGTACCCCAACATTCAATTTTCCACAGGATTTTATATTTACAGACTAATGTGAGCCATATGTTGGAAGGAGGGCTGAGTATATAAGGCTGTGATATGACAGATGTCAGATCGAGTGTGGGGTAGGGTTACCACCTTTACATCAGCGGTGCGCAACTCAAGTATGTACCGGGGCTACAGGTGATGTTGGCCAAAGCTAGGAGGCTTTGAGTGGCATGCCAATGCTGGGGAACATAAAGTGCCGCGCCATAGATTTGAAAGGAGGAAGGAGTGAGAGAGAGACAGGGAAGGAGGGCAAGAGAGAGACAGGAAAAGAGGGTAACTGGTGAAATCTGGGGCTGTCCTAGTTGTCAATTTCACTGCTCAGCTACAGCAGTGAAATTGACAAGTTTTCTGGGCACTGGGCTTTGAGCCAGGGAGTGGGGCTGACACCTGAGCAAGTTGCAGGTGGCTGCCGCCTGGCTGCCAACCCGGGAGATGGGCGACTGCTACCCAATACGAGCTGAGGCAGGAGGCTTCCGCACTACTTGGGACCCAGGGATGTGGGCAGGCAGCTACTGCCCATCTTCAAGCCAGGAAACTGGAGGCTGTCCCTCGGCTTGAAGCCGGGGCGCGGATGGCTGCTACCCAGCTGTGAGCCCAGCTCGCAAGATGCAGGAGGCTGCTACCGGGCACCCAGCTGGAAGCTGGGACCCGGCAGGAAGTATGCTGCTGCCTGCCTCCCAGCTCGGAGCTGGGACCTGGCAGGAAGCGGGCAGCTGCCGCCTGCCTCCTCCAAGAGCCAACGGTTGCTGCTCGCTGCCCAGCTAGGAGCTGCGACCGGGCGGGAAGCAGGTGGCTGCCGCGTGCCTTCCCCAAAAGCTGGCAGCTGCCTCCCAGCTGGGACCGGGCAGGAAGAGGGTGGCTGCAGCCCAGCTTCCCAGGACTGCAGCGGCTGCTGCTTGCTTCCCAGCTGGGAGCTGTGACAGGGCGGGAAGTGGGCTGCTGCCGCCCGCCTCCCCTTCACTCTGTTTTTCCCCGGGTACCCCCTGACTGTGTCTCGTGTACCACCACAGGTTGAGAAACTAGGCAGTAGGCTACTTATTGATTTCCCACTTTTGTGCAGAAGGTTTTATACACACTAGAGTAAAGAAGCCATAAAACACTGTTGTATTCCTGCCATTGCACAGATTATAAAATAATACTTTTCTCCTTACCCAACCCCCTAAAAACCAATTCTTGAATTCTGCATTTCCGAAGTGAGACCAAGACAAAAGCATTATTTTCAAAATTTGTTCCACCAAGCCCTAAAGCCGATGGATCTTATATAAAAGATGAGTAACTAAAAATGATTGCATTCATTTTAAAATTTAGCATTGCGGTAGAAGACTGATAAGAAATGTGCAGCTACTACAAGCTAGTGATTAAGAGCTAAATAAGAGTAAGAAATGTGAGTGGAAAAGCATGAATAGTTCAACTTCTAAAAGTTTATAGTTTATCTATTGGATGCCACTGAAGAAAATGGACAGTTGTCATAGTGTAGTTTTCAATTTCATGCTATATTTGGGTTATCCCTTATATTTTAAATGAAAAATACAGCAAATATTGTGGTAAATTTAACTACTAAGTGTGTAATGTGTCAAGTTACAATAAAGCCCACTGTATGTTGCACTTCAATGGAGAGTAAGTTCTTTTAATCTTTTATTTTCATTACTTGTAATATGTTTTGAGCACCCTGAACATAAAAAGGCTAATTTCTAAATATTCTAATCTTTATAGATTCTTCCATATCTTGTCTGAAGCTAGGTTGTAAAGTTCTTCAAAACAGGATGCATCTCTTGGTCCATGTTTATACAATTCTTGACACAATAGGGTGCCCCTTTGAATGCTACTGTATATTACTACCTCTAATAAATGTCACCTACCACCTGTTGGAGTGGGTGCTGATTTACAGGAATGACCAGAAGGTCTGTAGTACAGAAAGGGAAAGTTCTTTTTCAACAGTTTATCATATAATGATATTGTGTGTGGAAAGATGCAGATCACATTATATTAGATTAAACTTTTAACAGTATATCTGTTTTTCAGAGATATTGATAATGATGAAAGAATAGATCTTGTTTTTCCAAGTGCCCCACTCTGGAGACTTTACTTGTTGAAATGTTGTTGACTAATTTTAAAACCTTTAGAATTACACTCAACTGTAAACTTCATCTTGCATGTGCATGAACCAAAGTAAAATTCAAGACTCTTAAAGTTTCAAGTTTCAAAAGTTAGGGCCTGTGGGACCTCCATTGCCTATAGCTTTGTTAATAGAAAATGTGTAGGTGGTTGCAAAAGCATCCAAATGTGGTAAAAATCTAATGTGAGACTGTTATGGGGGATACAAACCCCGCACTGGGCAAAAAGTGGTTAAGGAGCTGCTCTGGGCTCAACCAGCCCTGCCCCACCACACTACACCTGCAAGAGATGCACAGATTGGAGGAGGAGCTTAAAAGGAGCAGAACAGCTCACCTGGGGGCAGACCAGGGAAGAGAAAGGACCTTCACCTTGCAGCTCCTGAGAAAAGGGCTGAGGGGAGGCAGCATCTCTCCCTCAACTGCCTGAAGGCCTCTCCTCAAGGGAAAGGAGGTCCTGCTTCTGTTGTATGTGGTGAGGGAGGCATTTCCCCCTCTCAGCTGCTAATTCAGTTTGTGTTAATACCCTAGGTTTTGTTTATGGACTACCCTTGTAGGGGAGACACTGGGAACTGACCTGGCAAGAAAGCCAAGGCATGAGAGGATGCAGTCACTGCCCCAAGAGGGAAAGAGCTACCATGCCATGGCTGGCCCCAGAGAGATGCCAAGAGATGAGATGATCCTCTTCACAGCATCCTGTGCTAGACTGCTAACTTTCATCATTAGTAGGGAGGTAGGAAGAGCCCAGGATCCCCTACCAAAACCCAAATCTGCACATCAAAGGGCTTAATCCCTGACCACTAAGCAACTCTCCCAAGAACAAAGACCATCACATGTAGTTACTGTTAGAGAAAATAATTTTAGTGGTTTGTTCTCTTCTTGCCTTTCAGTCCGATGGGATCTAGTGTTCATCAACCAAATATTAATTTTCCTCTAAGTACCTACTTAATTTTGAGAATGTCTTTCCCATTGTGAATAACTCCAGTACATTTTGCTGGCTTGATGCTTGACATTGTGAGGTGCACAACACCACCTGTGATGACCTTAGCTTTGATTAGGGAGTACTCAGCATCTTGCAAGATCCTGGGCTGGATTTAAGGGCAGGTGACCCAGGCAACCGCTTGGAGGAGGGGGGGTGGCAGGCTTGAGGTGCTGTTTTTGTTGTTAGCAATAAAAGGGAAAATAGAAATTTTGAAGTGAAATGCATCAGGTATTCGGTATGTGAATTCATTTTTCCACTAACCTCCTCAAATGTTCTAGACCTTTGTATTTTTTTATATATGGCATGATAAACACAGATTTACACATCCTAGCATGCAAATTTATTGTCTTATATGACATGGATAAATTATTTATCAAAGTCATGAAATGGGCAATAAAAATATGGTATTCAAAAGTTTAGCAAATGGAAGGGACGGGGATGCCAAAGAAGCCCCTCGCCTAGGCACCATTTGATCTAGGGCTGGCCATAGCAGGATTGTATAATTTCAGAGTAGAAAATTGCTCATCTCTGTGTTCCTTCTCTTCCTAAGTGTTCTTCCATAGCAAATGTGTTAGTCATTCACATCTCACTAATTGGGGACTTGTCTCTGTGAGATGTGACAAACTTGGACCCAGATCTTGCAGTGAGCTGTGCACAGATTTCATTGCAGGATCAGGGTCTTAAGTTGTCTCTTCAGGAAAAGATTTATCTGAATGTTTTCACGGTAGAAAAGGTCACAGTATAATTGTTACAGACAGAAAAAAATGGTTCTTCTGAATGCCTATGTCTTCATCTTAGACTTGGGATATAAATCACACAATTGAACACAAACACTTTTGAAATCTAAATTTTTTTCTCTACACAGAACAAACTAGAGAGATTTTCTTTCCCATAAAATATCATTTGTACTTTAAGTTCTTTTAAAAAAAAAAAAAAAAAAAGATGCAAGTGGGTTTCATATTCAATATCGGGAAATGAATTTAAAAAACATTTCCCACAAAGGCGAACAGTGAATCACAGTTTAAAGGTCAGGGTCACTCGCCAACACAAGTTCTTGTTAATGAGATATCACAAAAACAAGGCAGTGACTAGTATTTACTATATTACATTGACACATTGCCATCGGTAAATATATTGAGAACAAATAAGGGAAAATGTAATTGCAATTATTACAAAAGAAGTGTTTCTTTCCTACATACACTAATGAAGGTGTCTAACCTTCCAAAACTAAAGAGGGTGATCAAACAGGAAAATATACTAATACTACTTTAGCAAATGTGAAAAACAGAGGAGACATGCATTGCCAAGTATAAGAAGCAGACCAACGATTTAAAACATTTGGAGTGAGACTCTTTTTATATTTGCAAAAAGAAACAATGCAGGCTTTAAATATTGTGTTGTACCACTTCTAATGCTCAGTGTATACTTTTGTTAATAGGGTGGAATGCAATATAAGAAGATTTTATAGGAAATAAACATTTACATGTAAGTAAGACAAAATAAGAAAGGTTAAAAAGCACTTTTGAGGATTCAGAAGGTTAAGCAGAGAGATAATACTCGATAAAAATCATGTGCCAGAAGAGATTTATGAGAACACCAAGCTACAGTCTGATTCATAGGAACCTATCTTGTTCCAAATGCAGTCAATGGCAACACATCCATTGTCTTTAGAGGAAGCAAATCTGGGCTTTAGAACTTAAAAGTGGGTGGTTTGAAGCTCACAAAGGCAAAATAAAATAAAACCCATATTTTTTTCCAGAGTAGAGGAATTTAAAGAGGCAGAATCATATAAAAATTAATCTCTTAATGCTGCTCAAAGGACAACATTCCATTATCCTGTGGGTAAAAGGCAAGAACAGCACATCCTTCAAACAACTGATAATCCAAAATTATCATCTGTTAGCAGGTAAACTAGGAGTATTCATGAGCCTATACAATTTCTTATTCTGGTTGAGATACAATGAGCAGGACTGGGCACTTTTATTAGTGGAGTTGTGTTTGGAGGGGGTGTAGTTTTAAGCTTTTCATTGAAATGAAGCTGAAATGCACTGAGCTCCATTTAACTATCACAGAGGATAGATGTATCTTGTTAGGTTTTGGTTGTGTTTGGATATAGGGGAAATGTCAATCTAAAAGCACCATGTTCTGGTTTCTTGATGAGTTCAAATCATCATCAGCATAAGATCAGATAATAAAATTTGTCAACTTGTGCAATACTAAGAAAATGGCATGATCAGAGAATATGCCCCAGGGTTTGTAGACAATTAGTATTCTTTAAATGCACCCATCTTCTCTGTGCACAAGACGAAGTTCAACTGGGAGCTAGCATTCCTTATCAATTATAATTACATTTTTTAAATAAGATTTCTAATTAATGTTGGCATTCCTCAGTCTTCTACTGATGACAGTCAGTTTGCTCAAAACAAAACAAAACAAACAAAACCCACATTATGGGTGATGCCAGCATTAGGAACTCTCTTTCTATGTTCACCACTTAGCAGCACCAGCAGCAGCTGTGCACTTGGTAATTTGGTCTTGTAAACTGCTTCTCAACATATATCAAAAGGATATATAATATATAGGTGATACTTGTATTTAAATACTTGTAAATCACAAAAGGTGATACTTGTATTTAAAAATCCCAGGACACTATTGGTGCTATAAAATATTAATGATTGCATACAATGCACAGTGCATCTTTGGTCAAGAGATAGTGTAAAATGCATGATTTTGATTTTTGATTAACTATAAGCAGTGGATAATTGAAAAAATGTATTCTTGTAACCTCATCCACATTCAGGGACTATGAAGATGTTGCACTGACATCTATTAGGAGTAGGTGATATATGTGAGCTGAAATCAATGGAATTAAAGTTTGATCTGTTTGTTTGATCTGTTTTACTTGCCATCTTCAATCAATGCTTTAAATCTGCCTTATCACTAGAATAATTGTTTTGATGATTTCGATGGGGCATGTTACAATGATTCAAGCCTCCATATGATGACCAGCACTATTTTGTCTTCAAAGAGAAGGTCCTGATCAGAATGTTCTTGGCATAAATCTCTGTCAGACACACAAATCCCATCTCCATTAGCAGTTCATCTGAAACCTGTTCTGAATGTAAGGTTAGACTACAGCAGAGCAAAACTTCTTGACTTATCTTGGACTTAAAAGCAAGGGAAACCCTTAGAACCAATGAATCCACCTTAAATGAACTGGTAACTATGCCTTCAAGATATATTCCCAGGGAGTAGTCAGAAAGCCTTGTAGTATGGTGTTGTGCCTGTGTGACGCGGGGTTTCAATTATCCCTATATTGACTGGGTATGTGTCACTTCAAAATGGAATGGAGAAATAAAATTTCTAGATACCACAAATGACTACTGCTTGGAACAGCTAACCCTGGAACTCACAAGGGGAGAGGCAATTCTTCAGTTAGTCAGAAATGGAGCATAGGGCCAAGAACTAAATATAGCAGAACCTCTCAGTAAGAGCCACTATAATGTAATTAAATTTATCATTGTAGGGGGAAAAATACCAAAGAAACCCATTGCAGTAGCATTTAATTTAAAAAAGGGTAAATACACAAAAATAAGGAAGCTAGTTAAACAGAAAAAAGTCACAAGAGTGAAATGCTGGTAAGCTGCATGTAAATTTTAAAAACATCATTATTGAGGCTCAAACTAAATATTTACCCCAAATTAAATAAATAAATAAATGTCACCCTGGCTAAACAAAGTAAAAGAGGCTGTTAGAGACGACAAAAAAGACATCCTTTAAAAATTGGATGCCAAATCCTGTTTAGGAAAATAGAAAGGAGCATAAACTCCAGCAAGCCAAGTGTAAAAGTAGAATTCGGCAACCCAAAAAAGAGCACCTAGCAAAAGAAAAAACAGCAATTTTTTTAAAAAACACATCAGCACCAGGAAGCCTGTCCAAAAAAAAAATAAATCAGTGGGACTACTGGATGACTGAGGTGCTAAAGGTGCACTCACAGAAGACAAGGCCAGTGCAGAGAAGCTAAATGAATTCGTTGCATTGATCTTTTCTGCAGAGGATGTGAAGGAGATTCCCACACCTGAGCCATTCTTTTTAGGTGACAAACTAAAGGAATTGTCCCAGACTGAGGTATCAGTAGAGGTGGTTTTGAAACAAATTGATAAATTAAACAGTAATAACTCACCAGGACCAGATGGTATTCATCCAAGGGTCCTGAAGAAACTCAAATATGAAATATCCGAAATACTAACTGTGGTATATAACTTATCGCTTAAATCAGCCTCTGTACCACATGACTAGAGGGTAGCTAATGTAACACCAATTTTTAAAAAAGGCTCAAGAGGAAATTCTGCCAATTACAGGCTGCTAAACCTAACTTCAGTACCAGGCAAATGGCTATAGTAACTATAGTATAGAACAGAATTATCACATCCAGAGGTGAACACAGTATCTAGGAAAGAGTCAACATGCCTTATGTAAAGAGAAATCTTGTCTCACCAATCCATTAGAATTCTTTGAGAGCGTCAACAAACATGATCCAGTGGGTGCAATGTATTTGGACTTTCAGAATGCCCTTTAACAAGGTCCTTCACCAAAGGCTCTTAAGCAGTCATGGGATAAGGGGGAAGGTCCTCTCATGGATCAGTAACTAGTTAAAAGATAGGAAACAAAGGATAGGAATAAATGGTCAGTTTTCACAGTTGAGCGAGATAAATAGCAAGGTCCTCAACGATCTGTACTGAGACCAGTGTATTCATATGTATTCATAAATGATCTGAAAAGAGGGGTAAATAGTGAGGAGTTAAAGTTTGCAGATGATACAAACTTAATTAAGATCGTTAAATTCTAAGAACTACAAAGGGATCTCACAACACTGAGTGACTAGGTAACAAAATGGTAGATGAAATTCAGTGTTGATAAATGCAAAGCAATGGAAAACATAATTCCAACTATACCTACAAAATGATGGGGTCTAAATTAGCTGTTACCACTTAAGAAAAAGATCTTGGAGTCATAATGGACAATTCTTTGACAGCATCTGCTCAATGTGCAATGGCAATCAAAAAAGCTAATACAGTGTCATGAACCATTAGGAAAGGGATAGATAATGAGACAGAAGATATCATAATGCCACTATATAAATCTAGGTTATACCTACACCTTGAAAACTGTGTACACATCTCAAGAAAGATATAATAGAATTGGAAAAAAGTACAGAGAAGGGCAACAAACATTATTAGGGGTATGGAACAGCTTCCATATGAGGAGAGATTAAAAAGACTGGGACTGTTCATCTTAGAAAGGAGACGACTAAGGGGGACATGATAGAAGTCTATAAATTCATGAATGGTGTGGAGAAAGTGAATAGTGAATCCCTCTTCACATAACACAAGAAGCAGGGCTCGCCTAATTAAATGAATAGGCAGCAGGTTTAAAACAGACATAAGGAAGTACTTCTTTACACAATGCACAGTCAACCTTTGGAACTCATTGCCAGGGGATATAGTGAAGACCAAAAGTGTAAGTTCATGGAGGATAGGTTCACCGGTGGCTACAAGCTAAAACGGTCAGGGTTACAGTCCCATGTAATGGGTGTTCCTAAGTCTCTGATTGCCAGAAGCTGGGACTGGGCAACAAGGGATGGGGATTACTTGATCATTGCCCTGTTCCATTCATTCCTTCTGAAGCATTGGCACCTGCTACTATCAGAAGACAGGATTCTGGGCTAGATCCACCCTTGGTCTGATCCAGTTATGGCAATTATTATGTTCTTATAATGGGGGTGGGATCCTAAAAGCAGAGAGAGGAAAAATAAAAATATGAAGAGGGGGCTGGACATGGAGAAACTGAAGAAAGTGGCATGGTGTCAAGGTATTTCATGCAGTGGGGCAAGACATCCCACTCATCCCCACTACTCCCTGCCAGGGAGGGGCCACAGGATCAGCGGGCCACAGTTCTGCTTCAGGAGGTAAGGGGGAAGGTAATAGTCAAATACACTTGAATGCTGTAGAACTGATCCAGCACCTGTTAAGTCAATGGAGCTAGTCTGATTTACACCAAATGATGATCTGGCCCTAGTTATATTTGTAAAATAAATACACTAGTACCTTTACTGCTTCTTGGACCTAGTTCTTGATATTTCCAAAAAAACCAACCACAAACTAGTAGTGCCTGGCACTCAGGCACACTTTATACACCGTTTGCCACATGGTGGATTATGGAAA
Organism: Emydura macquarii macquarii; assembly: GCF_026122565.2. NCBI lineage: Eukaryota > Metazoa > Chordata > Testudines > Chelidae > Emydura > Emydura macquarii. The sequence continues at coordinate 10,749,779 of NW_027130520.1, read as the reverse complement.
CATCAGCTTCATTAAGGTTCTTGATATTTTCAGCATCTACACTTAATTGCTTTAAATAGTGATTGCTGGACTTTTTTCCCCCCTCATCTCCATAGGACTATTTGCAACCTATGCATGAGAAGGATGTCAGCTCCATTCACTGGGAAGGCCTGGTCTTCACAGGTTTTGTACCAGTACAATTATTTTAATCAAAATAGTTATATAGGTATAAAGGTGCCTGTGAAAGGTGCACTCGCCTCTTGAGCGCCGCCTACCAGCGGGATATGGTACTGCAGTCCATTTCTCAACCATGGAGCCCCCTGTAGGCTGCCAACTGGTGTTGACAGGTCTTCAACAGCTTGGACTCCGGCTGGGTAACAACATTCAATTGAACTCCTTCCACGGTATTAAAGAGTCCAACAAATAAGCAGTCTGATCCCCCTCATTAGGGTCTTCAGCCTCAGCTCTGGGCCATTTAAATTCAGCTCTTTGTTCAGGTTACCAAATAAGACCTGTTCCCTTCTCGTGGTCTATCCTGTGGCTGATAGGGGAACTCAGACCTGCCCCTACTCTGCATTCCAACCCAGGGACTCTATACACAACAGTCATGTATTGCTTTCTCTAATCTGTTGCTGCTATTTTCCCAGACCTCTTCCTACTGGGCCCATTTTATCTCCAGCCCTACCTCAGTGCCAGCATCCTCAGGTTCATTGCTATCTCCAAGATAAAGAGAAGAATCCTTCTTCACTCCTCTGGTCCCAGCCAGGAACTGAACTGCTAAGGTCCTGCAGCTCCTTTTATCTGAGCATGCTGAGCTCGGATTGCTTCAGTGAGGCCTCTCCAGACAGACCTAAGCACCTTCACTGCTCCTCCTTTTCTGTCACTTTGCTGGTTCTGGGGGCAGGGTTTAGTATGACCATGAGGCCTGCTGTAGGGAACCACAAAAGCCATCTATACCATGTCACAGTGCCTTATAGAAGTTTAGCTTATTTCCCTTCCCACACAGGAATAAATATAGTGCTATAAAGCACCTCTATACTCAATCCACACTGAGAGTGGGGGTTGTGTTGCTGTAACTATTCTGGTATAGTTAAAGCAGTACAATTTGAAAGTCTTAGGTGTCCCTAGGTCTCCCTATGTGTTAGATACAGACTAATGATTGTGGTTTCTCCTTTTATTTCTTCTCTTTTTTACTTCTCTTTATTCAGTAGAGTTGCAGTCTGCTGTACCTTACCCTGAGCCCTCATTTCCTATCTTTACAGGAAGCGATGCAAAACTAAGCAAAAACATCATGCACCAGGATGAAGCTCACCTGCCTTCCTTCTTCATAAAGGCTGAGTAAAGACCAATTATCAGGGGATAATTAGTTACAATTTGCACAATTTTGTCACTATACGTAATAGCAGCTTTTTTCAAGATTAAACGGATAGGGATATACTATATAAAGCCTTTCTTGACTTTTTTCCCCCACTCAGGAATTTTTGTGAAGTTGTGTTACGATATTTTATGCAAGAATATGATTATGTATTTTAATTAATTTTCACTGTAATTAGCCTAAAAAAGCTGGGCCACATGAATATTTCATCTATTTTAATTTGATACAATCTTCCGTAGGAATATACAGTATAAGAATTAAAACATGAATTTAATGTTGCCACTGGTTTAAATGGGACTGGATGGCTCTGAGTTTTGTGCAGTTGGATACCCAGATCATCAAAGCACTGAAGTATACCTAACTTTAAGCATGTGCTTTATTCCATACCTATTCAGCAAAACATTCTAACACACGTTTCAGTGCTCTGCCTAACTGGGAGTGAGTCTGTTATATCCCAGGTTGGTAGAGCCTGAGATATTTTAGCATTTAATAATTGTTTAGTTCCCTCTGTATTCCAACTAGATATCACCAAAATAAAACTCCAAATCTGACACCCTTTTTTTGAAATTCCTAACAGAAACCAAGGATTGGCAGGGAGAATGAAATGCCCTCTTGCAACATTAATTTGTATTTAGTTTGAGAGACATATTTCAGAATTTTCTTTGGTCTATAGTCATGGAGGATTAGCACTCTACACAATGAATTCATTTTTTTTAATCAGTCTAAGCCATGGACAATGCCCCTAGGTACTTCAATGATGGCCAGCATATCTGGCCCTATAATAAATAGTTTATGTGCTTTTTAGAAAAAAAAAATAGTCTTTGTTTGTTCCTTGGTGGCGTTAGGGGTTATTGACTGCTTTAAGGATTTTGGTTTTTCCTTCTTTACTTTTCATCTCTGATGACTTCATTATCAAGGATCACTAGAAGACTTTTTTCTGTGAAAGGCACTGTTGTTGGTTTGTGCTTTCTAGTGATGGACTTTTGTTTTATCTCTATTTTTTTGAGTGATAAGTGCTTTATAGTGTTTTGACAATTGATAAATATTTCCCCCTTGGAGAGGTTATTGATTTGCTGAGATTTAGCTACCTCAACTGTTTCTCCTAATACTGATGTATTGTAGCACCTTAATGGTGAACAGGAGTATTTGTGTTATATCTTTACTATTCTTCTTGTTCTGTTTCAATAGCACATATAGACCTAATTGTGTATGACTGATGAATTAGTCAGTTTAATATTTTTTAAACTTAACATAAAAAGGAAGGCAATAGAAACCACATGTGCAAAAATGTGGTCATGTTAACTTAGGCTATGTCTACACCTGCAAGGGAAGTCGACTTACTTTAAGTCGACTTTCAGCAGCCGATTATTAGAACTCCTTCCTGCCCCATATGTGGTAAGTAGACCACATTACACACCCTACAATAGCCTTGCCCCCCCTTGGCCCTTGCCACAGCCCCCTTTTGGGTCTGGACCACCACGGTTACAACACTGTGAAATTTCAAGTATAAACATCTGAAACTGTGAAACTGATCAAAATGGACCCTGGATTTGGTAGGACCCTCCCCATAAACTGACAGTCAGTCCAAGCAAGCAAATCAAGTGCAAGAACAATATTTGAACTCCTTGATGAATTTCCACCAAGACAACTGGTTGAGCCTCCTACCCAAAGCAGAGTTTGTTTACAACAACACTGATCACATCTCTACCAGCCAGACTCTGTTCTGTGCAAACTGTGGCTTCCACCCTGTTTCCACCTGGTCAGACCTGTCATCGCCACCAATGCTGCAGCCACCAACTGGACGCACCAGATCCATGAGGCCAAAGAACTGAAGGCACATCTGGACAAGGCCAAGGAAGATTTCAAGTGGTAAGCTAACAACCAGTGCCTGGAAGGCTGGCATTCACCATCATGCAAAAAGTTTGGCTCTCAGCCCAACACCTCTGCACCAGCCAGCATCGTCATAAACTGGATTGCAGTCTACACTACGCTGTTTGCGCAGGTCTCCTACGTTTACACTGACCAACCTTAATTCGAATTGCAAAGCAGTGCAATGTGGGTAGCTATCCCACAGTGCAACTAGCCACAGTGGCTGTTGGGACGAGTGTCATCATCCCATGATGCAACGCTGCTTCCCCCACGCTTCTTCCCTCCCCCACTCCCGAACAAACAGGAAAAATATTTTCATGCCCTTTTTTTACTCCCTGTGATTGCTACTGCTGCAGAGACATGGAGCCAGCTCAACTCTGCACTATTATTGTGAACGTGACAAATACATCGCAGCTTATCATCAAGTATTTTAGAAATAGAGCAAGAAGCCAAAGCACAGACAACACCAATTCCACTGAGGTTGCCCTGCTACAAGCAATCGAGGAGCACAATTCCCGATTGCTGCAGGCTGTAATGAGTCATCTGCAGTCCGTGGAGCACAGGTTCTAGTGCAGGGAAACAAGCACAGGCTGGTGGGACTGCATCGTTATGCAGCTGTGGGATGATGATCAGTGGCTGCAAAACTTTCGGATGAGAAAGGCAACTTTTCTGGAACTGTGCTCAGAGCTGGCCCCATCCCTGAAGCATGTGAATACTCTCTTGAGACAAGCTATGACAGTGGAGAAGAGAGTCGCCATCACTCTGTGGAAGCTGGCAACCCCTGACTGTTACCGCTCGGTTGGGAATCAAATCGTAGTCGATAAATCTACAGTGGGCATTGCCGTGAATCAAGTGTGCAGTGCCATAAATAGACTTCTGCTACGAAGGCTAGTGACTTTGGGAAATGTGCAGAATATAGTGGAGGGGTTTACCATGATGGGGTTCCCAAACTGCGGGGGGGGTGGGGGGGGGGAAGAGGAGGACACGACAATTGATGGGATGCACATCCACATCTTAGCGCCTGCACACCTAGCGACCGAGTACATAAACCACAAGGGGCACTTTTCCATGGTCCTGCAGGGGCTTGTGGATCACAGGGGTCATTTCACTGACAACTATGTGGGATGGTCTGGGAAGGAGCATGATGCTGCTCATCTATTTCGTAACTCGGAGCTGTTCTCTAAGATGCAGGCGGGAACTTTTTTCCCCGACCAAAAAATTCAGATTGGGGGTGTGGAAATGCCCATAGAGATCCTGGGGGATCCTGCTTACCCTTTTCTCCCTTGGCTAATGAAGCCGTACACCGGTCACCTTGACAGCGACAAGGAGTGTTTTAATAAGAGGTTAAGCAGTTGCAGAATGGTTGTAGAATGTGCGTTTGGGCGTTTAAAGGGCAGATGAAGAAGTCTCCTCACTAGGCTGGACATGACTGAGAAGAACCTCCCTTCTGTGATATCTGCTTGCTGTGTTCTTCATAATGTGTGTGAAGCGAAGGGTGAGAGGCCCCCAGGGTTGGGCTGTGGAGGCAGAGACTGGCTGCCAATTATGAGCAGCCAGATGCCAGCACTAAGCTGAGAGCTAACTGCATAGAGCTTTGCATTAGGGAAGCTTTGAAAACCAGGGTCTGCAATGAGATGCAGGACTGATTTCTGTTCCTGTATGTGTTTGCCTTTGGTGAACCCCCACCCTTCGATATCTGTGCCCACCAAATCCCTCCTGGACAAGATATGATTTAATAAAGAAACGTGTTGAAATGATTCAAAACTTTATTTCTTAACATTCAAGTCATGAGGGAAGGGGGGGGAGTGTTCATTCATTCATTGTCTCAAGGGGTAGGGTGGTAGCTTGCTGGCCAGCTGTTAGCGTGACTGCCGCTGCTTTCTGCTCGCCTCCCCGGAGTGGAGGCAGGCACGTACTGCAGCCTGGACAATCTCCTCCGAGACCTCTTGGGGGCAGGGGAGGGTGGCAAAGCCCTCGGTTGAGGAGCATTATGGAGGGGCTGCAGCGGGACTCTGTCCTGCCTCCGCTCCTCCTGAAGCTCCACAAGCCGCCGGAGCATGTCTGCCTGGTCCCGCATGATTCGCAGCATTTCCTGTGTGGTACTGCCATCATGCGCCATCATTTCTCGGCAACTCTCCCTGTCCATGTCCATATTCTGGGACAAGGTCAGCCTCCACGCTCTGTGCTCTGTCTCTGCGGCAGCTGAGGCGCTCATGAGGTCACCAAACAAGTCATCTTTTTTTGTTTTCCTCTTTCTAATCTGAGCTAGTCTTTTGGCAGCACTTCTTGAGGGCCGGTCCACTGCCGAGGTGTCTAGAGAATGAAAGAAAAATAACAAGGTAGCCACTGTTAGCATAGTGAAGAAGATGAACCCCATGATACAATGTAGACAATGATCACCTGCTACAATATAGACAATAATCGCCATGCAGTGCACAGGGCACACAGAGCCTCATGCCATTCCTGACGTCCTAGAGAGGTCTGCTCGCTGTGCCATTACAGAGAGGATCAGAGGACAGCATGGGGGGGGGCAGTCTATGCTTAAAACACAGATTTGCTGGACTCAGCGGGGTACCCGCAGTGTTCCACCATGATGCAGGGTCCCTTGAGATGATAAACGTAGCATTTCTCATCACATAAATCAACTGTTCCTTGGGTAACCCCACAGTACAGTCACCAAAACGTCTGAAATCCCCTTCATGCCCCTCTCCCCCAATGTAAAAGGACAGAAATGCTAAGAAGAAAAAAACTCACCAGATGTGCCTTCCTCAGGATCATTAGTGCTGTCCTGTGTGTTGCTGGACTGCTCAGAGGTCAGGAATATGTCCTGACTTTCTGGGAGAACGGACACCCCGCTCTCCTGAACCCTGCTCTTCTCAGCCTCCTCTTTGTCCACGAAGTCCTCATCATTGTCCATGGACTGACACCTAGAAGATGTATTGATGCTGCGGGGCGGCATCGTGGTGGGATCACTATCGAGAATTGCATGCACCTCATCATAGAAGCGACATATTTTGGGTGAGGAGCCAGAACAGCTGTTAGCTTCCCTCACTTTCTGATATGACTGCCGCAGCTCTTTGATCTTCACGTGGCACTGCTGAGCATCCCTCTTGTGTCCCTCTCCAGCATGCCCTGGGATATCTTCCCATAAATGTCCAGATTCCTTTTGCCGGCTCTGAGCTGAGCCAGAACAGACTCCTCGCCCCACAGCCCGATGAGATCTAAGACCTCTGGTTGACTCCATGCTGGAGTGCATTTGGGCTTTGCAGTAGCCATGCGGAGAACAGTGGCAAAGCTCTCTCCACACTGGCAGCATAGGAAATGAAAATTCAAATCTTCCCAGGGCTTGAGGGGAGGGGACTTTTCCTGCTAGCGTGACCACAGAGCAGCACAGCGTGACTGTCCAGAGCGGTCAAAACATGGCATTCTGGGATACATTGTAGAGGTCAATTAATTCGATTTAAGTGATGTCGTGTCTACACTGACACTAAATCGATTTAACAACTTCGATTTAGGCACTACGCCACTTGCAGAGGTGGTCTTATTAAGTCAATTTTCCAGGAACCTTAATTCAGATTAACAGTGGTGCCAGTGTAGGATCATTTAACAATGGTGCCAGTGTAGACGCGGGTGTAAGTAAGTCGCCTTAAGTGACTTTAAGTTGACCTAAATCGACAGTGTAGACCAGGCTATAGTATCTGAAAACAAGTTCTCAATAGCTGATAATTTCTCAACCTAAATATCCTTTGAATTAAAATTAGTGATCCCAGTAATCTGCAGTCTGATCAAAGCAAAAGATTTCAAATCAGAAACATTGTAATTCTTTAAATCATAAACTACTAGTTCTTTTTTAATAAATAAAAATTAATCTGGCCGAGCACCATTAGCTGCTGTCAGGAAAAGGCTTTCTATACTGTAAGATGCAATGGGAACTACATTTAAAGTCTAACAATTTCTTTGCAAGCCAGGGATCAGGGAATTTTGCTGGTTTTAAATAAAGTAAACAAATAGGAGAGAGGAGTCACAAAAATTCATTCTGAAGCCAGGTCAGCACAGAGGATGGCCAGGAGCATAAAAGAGAAAGAAAACTAAAACTAAATCTCAGAAAATTTTGTCCCTCCAGCATCACACCTGGGGTAATCAGATGCAGAAAGGTAGGAAACCCAAGGAATAGATGTGAAAATAAACTGTTTAGTAATAACAAAGAAACAGTGTCCAACCCAGGAACCTTGCAAGATTTAATCAGCTTCTTAATAATAATGCAAATAAAAACAGAAATAAATATTTAATTAGCATTTAAATAAACACCTATGTTTCCATTTATTTGCTATATATTCATAAATTCATATCTCTGTTAATGATATGGTAAAAGTGATACTACTAATAAAATAAATATTTAGATAGTGCTTTTCATCTTTCGTGTACAAGTTAATTATTAGTTATCTTGATGCTAACTGCTTAGGAAAGACCGAGCAAGTTTGGTGCAATTATCCGGATATGAACTACTTACAGATATTACTACAGCTCACAGTTGCTTAGCCTCATGTGTCAGTGACAAGACTGTGCATTACCATATCTACTGGAATTGTGCTTCAAGTAATTATATCCTACAACATTGTTCTGATTATGAGCAGATTCTAAGCAGACTAGCTGTAGAGGCTCTCAGCTTTCGTCTTAACATCCAGCCACAGACAGGAATCCTTGAGTTCAGGCAAGAGTGGTCAATTCCCTTGGCTGGACAGCACTTTAATGAGGCCCTGCTGTGCTGACAAACTTTATGCACCCTTTGGGTTGGGATAGGTATTGTTCTTCCCATACATGGAAATTCGGTAACTTCTTTGCTATGGATTGGACACATACCCCTTAGTGTGTCTAAGAGATGATCGGTTTCTTTTTATCAAATTTGGTTTTAAACAATTCACACAAGGTTTTACATTGAGTACCCATCCACCCACAATCTACTTATATGTCCCGCATCACCACAGGATCAGGCCACCTCACAATCATTGAGTTTTATCCACACAATAACCCTCTGAGGTAGGAAAATATCCCTATTTCACAGATGGGAAATTGAGGCCCAGGGTAGATTAAGCAACTTGCCCAATGTCACACAGAAGGCCTGCAGATGAACCAGGAGTTGAACCTATGACTCTTGAGTTCCAGAACAATTCTCTATCCACTTGACTATCTGGAAATACAAAACATGTGGATTGTTTCCCACTCCTGATACCTCTCAGATTCTAAGGGACCACTCAAGGTAGAGTGGCCTGTTAACACCGCTGTAGTCTTAGATCAAAAAACCACACTACACACCAACTCAAACTGGACCCTGCCACAACAACAGATGCAAAACCTGCCAACATATCTCCACTGCTACAATGATCAACATCCCACAAAACACACCTTTCAAGATCCATGGATTTACACATGCCTATCATAACATGTGGTGCACCTCATTCAGTGTACTAGATGCCCCACCACCACCTATGTGGGTGAAACAGACTATCACTATATGCTCATGAACTAGCACAGGAAAATGATAAAAGACAAAATCACCTTATCACCTGTGGGTGAACACTTTTCACAAAGCTATCTGACCCATAAATCCCCATCCTCAAAGGAAACATGCATAGCACCTTCAAAAGACAAGCCTGGGAGCGTAAACTGATAACTATTCTAGACACTAAAAACCAAGGACTGATTTATGGTTTATTACAACATTCTGTAACCTTCTAACCCCCTCTTTTTGTTCTATGACTGCAGAGGTGTTAAAAGAACCAGTCTACCTTGAATGGTCCCTCAGAATATGTGCTAACTACTTATGCCAAACAATCTGTTTCACCTTGCATTTAGCTGTGAAGCTGGGAGTATTTTTTTCAGACAGACCTGAAGAAGAGCTCAGTGTGGCTCAAAAGCTTGTCTCTCCCAACAGAAATCGGTCCAATAAGAGATATTACCTCACCTAACTTGTCTCTCTAATTTATTTTGCTCATGCTGCAATGCCTGTGCTGTATATCTATCACAAAAGAATTGCATCACATTTCTCTTCTGTCTACATATCACCAGCCTATCTTACACCAAGCTATTATTCAAAATCACAAACCTGTACTTGACCACAAAAAGATATCCGATGAACTGCCTTTGCTAACTACATTACTGATGTAGATTTTAAGGATCCAGAGGTGCTCAGTATCAACCAAAAAGATCAAGAGAGTATGTTCTTGACTCTTGAATAAATATTGTTTTAGCTACTCTATAACATCATCTGCTGTTACTTGCTAGGACTGTGTTATCCATTTCATATCCATTGATGCTTATACAAGATGGTTATGTGTCGTAAAATTTTATAAGAATTGTACATTGCCTAGTCTCTCATTCAGGCGTTTTTTATAGATTGAAAGAAATTAAACAAATATGCAGTTTCAGGAACATTAAATATGGCTGTTTCTAAATGCAGAGGGATGTAAAGTGGCCCTCAACTACGGACAAGTTATTCAGACATGTATAACAACAATCATAGAATATATATTTTTATGTGATGGGAATTATTTTTATTTTCACATTTTGGTTGCATTTAAACAAAAGTAATTGAGGATGAAGAAACAAAAACATGAAAGCTATGCTACTATGGATTATGAAGTTTAGTTACAAAGATTAAATGTTTGTAATGCTGACAAGCAAATTCTCTCTCCTTTTTCACATCATACAAGTTATAAAATCCATTAATCATCTACCCTAAAAGTACTTGGTTTGTGTATCGTCTTAGCTCAAGACAAGGTACCAGGACAGAGTCTTGCGTTAACAGTCCCTCTCCATAGTTATTTCCCAAACCAGGTATCAAGTCTTCATTCACATGTTTAGACATTACATCAGGTGTTAATCTAAGATGCTGATGCACAAATAACGCAGCCTTACATGTAAAAAATAATTATATTAAAAAATAGTTTCTCATTATAATTTCTCTTAATTTCTTTCTGTATATTTGATCATTTCAAAGGGTTTTCCTTAGACTCCTGTTGAGGTTTTAAAGATGATCACGATTTCCTCCATGGCTCTGTGCAGTGTTGTTGAGCTGTGTTGGTCCCAGGATATGAGAGACACAAGGTGGGTGAGGTAATATCTTTTATTGGACAAACCTCCAATAAAAGTTGGTCCAATAAAAGATATTATCTGACTCACCTTGTCTCTCCAAGGTTCTTTGTAGAGGGAACCAATCCCTCTAGTGTGCCGATGAACTCTCACCTCATGAAGTCTTCAATTACTTTACAAAGTGACATTAGAACAGATTTCATGTGGATGACATCATACAGAAAATGGCCATGGTGTACACAGTGATCAGTTCCAGACAGGCATAATTTCTGCATCCACTGGCCCGCCTTTATTACTGAATCAGTTCACAAAGCAACCCTGTCAAATGAGAACTTACCACCAACCCTGCAAAATATAAAACTAACTAAGGCCAAGATCCAGCAAAGCACATAACCATGTCATGTGCTCATTTTAACCATGAGTACTTCCATGGTGAAGACTGCTCATGTGCTTAAAGACAAATGTGTGCCTAAATGCTTTGACAGATTGTGGTCTTAAATGGAGTCAGGAGAGGTGCTTTGTTTTTCCCCCCAAACTTCCTTCTATTCAGAGCATATTACAGAGGTTCTCACCACAAATAAATCATACAAACAGCATTTGAAGGTTGTTCACAAGTAAATCTATACAGCAACATTTTAAATGTAGGCTGCAATTGGATTTTTGAAAAAGGCAGCTACTAAAGAAGTGTCCTGAGCACACCCAACAATGAAGCATTCGGCACATCATTAGCTGTCAATTTTTTTTTCTTCCAGTCCCATGACATCCAGCCTTGCTTGAGATGGATTATTCATAGAATCATAGAATATTAGAGTTGGAAGGGACCTCAGGAGATCATCTAGTCCAACCCCCTGCTCAAAGCAGGACTAACCTCAGCTATATCATCCCAGCTAGGGTTTTGTCAAGCCGCAGCTTAAAAACCTCTAAAGATGGAGATTCCACCACCTCCCTAGGTAACCCATTCCAGTGCTTCACCACCCTTCTAGTGAAAAACTTTTTCCTGATGTCCAACCTAGACCTCCCCCACTGCAACTTGAAACCGTTGCTCCTTGTTCTGTCATCTGCCACCACTGAGAACAGCCTAGCTCCATCCTCCCTGGAACCCCCTTTCAGGTAGTTAAATGAATCAGAGCCTGAGAGCAAAATTTGGCTTCAAGTGACACACTAGCCAGTACTATACAGATGACAACACATCATTCACAAAACCCTACTGGAGATGGCCTTTAGGGATAAGGTAAGGGGTCGTAACTATTTACTGAAGTGTTTTATAGTTTTTGTTACAATTTTATATCCCAAATAGTGTAAATTATGAGAGGTGCTGCAAAACTTTATTGCATTTACCTTTCTGTCATTATAAATCCTGAGTCAGTCATCGTTTGGAATAAGAGACAGTGATTTCTATATTATGGTATTGCATTGCATAATGAAAGTCAAGGGACTGAAGAAAAAAGATTAAAGCTATTGACATGCTGGAACCTCATTTACTCTGATTACTTGGAGACATCCACCAATATTGGGGGGCATCCACCAATCAGCTAATATTGTTTGAATAGTTATAAAAATATACACCTAAAATAATTAAAAAACAACGCCCCACCACCCACTCTCAAACAAAGTATTTTGCATGTTTGGAAGGAGCAAGATTTCCATGAATTTAATTACTTAAATGATTATATGATACAGACATCCCTCTTTAAATTGGCAGGGGAGGAATCCATAGTAGCCAAGTATTTCTACTAGAGCACCATATTTCTCTGACTTATCCTATTCTTGGCCTGATCCAAATCCCACTGAAGGTCAAAGGAAAGACACCAATTGATTTAAATCACTGGCCCTGTTACACACTTGAGATAGATCTTTCTTGCCATACCTTTCTGTGTGCGCTTTTTTCAGCCAGTAATTGTTGTTTTGGAAATGTATTTAAGGTGTTAATTTCAGTCCAGATGTTCTGTTTTTGACATTACAAAACTAATTAAAAGGATATACAATTATTCTGGTTTAAATTCTGAAAGACATTTTGAGCACTTTTTCTAACAGAGGAGAGCATGCTTTTTAACAGCCGTTTTTTTTCAGTACCATGATGCAACATCAAAAATACCTGCTTCCAAAATTATACACTTTATTTGATCTTAATCCTTTGGTTTACACTTTTGCCATTATTAAGCAGGTACATATTAACCACCAGTAACTTTTAGTCCTTTAGCCTTGTGGGCTAAATGGACTAATAACTTTTAAAAGAACAATTATGCTGATCCCCAAGGTATCTAAGATATTATGAATATAAATAGTGTTGTTAATTTCAGACATTTAGGGAACACTTTGAAACTGATTTATTACTTCCCTCTCTGTGATATATTTTTTTCCAAAAATTGGTTAAAAATTAGTAACAGGAAGGATGCAGAACAAATTAGACTTTTGACATTTTAGAGCCATCTGAACAGTTGATGTTCCTGCTGTTAAGGATACTATAGTCAAGCAATTAGCAAAAATGTTAAAACTATGGCAAATCAATTAAAATGGTCTGTGCCAATAAGTGACTTCAAACTAACATAATACAACTAATCTAAAAGCTTCTGGAATCTCAACATCCTCACAATTTACTGAACAATAAAATCCCACTTTTTATGCAAGTTTCATGGCAGCATTGATTTACACACCTTTTTCAGATGAATTATGAAAAAGTCTGTGATAGATTGCACATACACTGCTATGAGAGAAGAGCATGAAGAACTCAGATTGCAAAGTGTTCAACACAGCCAGTAATTCAAAAAACATTAAACAACCCTATAATTGCCAGGTTGCTATTCAACACATCAGTAGCATGTAAAAAGCTATTTATAAATTGTGTTTATATTTTGATCAAGCTTTGGCAGCTGGGCAGATAAAAATCCAACTGTATTTATAATAACTACAAACATACTGATGTTATTTGTTAATATTCCATTATAATTCGTTGTGTCAAAAACAGCCAACAGCTCTTGTGGCTTTTATTCACAGTGGATGTGCAGTTTCAGCCACATTACACAGACTTCTCTCTAATTATCATGCAGGAAGTTACAGCAAGCACAGAACATACATTTTCAGTTGATAGGTTTTTTTTAAATTATTATTATATTACTACTTCACCTGCGGACTATGTACTTGCCATACACAATAGAAAAACAAATAGAACTCTAAATCTTTGACAGATGTAAAAAATTTGGCTGTGTACTGCCACTATTCATCTCCAAAGGCATCTACCCTACAAGGCAAACATGAAAAATAGTATACAAGTCTTTCATGATTCCATAGGCAGCCTGACATAGTTCTTTGTTGACTCTTTACTACGCATTGAATATATAAGAAAAAAAGCAGAAGTAATTTTAGTTTATTTGTTTAAACAATGCTATCAGCTGTTTACTTTTTAACTAGGGAAATTCAAATTTAGACAGTTGATCTTTAAAAAGTGCAAATATGCTAAAACAGAAGTACAAGCGCATTTGCTTAAAACATTAAATTACATTTGGAAAGTCTTTCATTTGAAATAAGAAAGCTTAAGCTGGACTGAACTGTAAAAAAGGGAAACCATTATTAAGGACAGATGTTTTGGTTTTGTGCAATGATTTTGTGCAATCATTATGGAATGATTATGACTTTTCATATCTTCTACAGTGTTACAGCAGAAGGAATGGTACACTAACTGACTCACCGATGTAGCTGAGCTTAAGTACAATAAAGGTACCCAAAGCCCGCATGAAAGGCTCTCTCTATCACCAAGAAACACATGATTTGCCCTTTCCAGGATACAGTGTAGCTGCATTTGTTTCAGTCACTTAGAAAATAGACACATATATAGCAGCTATACAATTTCCTTATTTATTGCCGCGGTGCTGTAGTGTAGTCTACACTTCCTACACCAATGGAAGGGGTTTTTCCATTGATGTAGTTATTCCACCTCTCAGAGAGGCAGTAGCAAGACAGATTAAAGAATTCTCTTCTGTCAACCTAGTCACATCTACACCGGGGGTTAGGTCAACCTAATTACAGTGCTCCGGGCACAAAATATTTCACAGCCCTGAGTAATGTAGCTAGATCAATCTAATTTAAGCATAGACCAAACCTAAGATATTTTCAAAGAGAAATAATAATTCATGAACTGACATTCCATGTACACAGATATAAACACCTTATACATATATGAAGCAACCTAAGCAAATTTCATTGAAATATATTTCAATCACTAAGCTTCCCTAATGATTCCATGAAGAAAAAGCAAAGCAACTAGGTTGCTTGTTTTGATGTTTAAATTAAATATCTAGAGTTAGACTGTCCCATTCAGAGGTAAAATCTGCAACAGGTGGACACAAGGGTGCAATCAAGCCTGTAGTAGATTCATCTTGCAGAATTTTAGATTGCAGTTCCTATTAGATTTCAATAGGAGTCCCCAAGCTTTATTTTCAAAGAATTAAGTGCCTGTTCGCATCAATGGGATTTGTTAGCATTCAATAGCTCAGAAAATCCAACCACAAGTAGGATGGAGACAGTCTCCAAAACCCAGGGAACTGCAAGAAAAGGGATCATTTACTCCTAGGAGGGCCTGTCTTCCTGAGGTGCTGTGTGGACACACCCTCCCACCAGTTATACATCTCCCTTGGGAATCCATGGTGCCCTCAGTGCCTGTGGCCATGAATGCCTCAATCCCAGAACGGTTGCAATGTGGTGCAAGTGTTAATGCTACTAACAGCAGTGTTAACTTCTGCATGCATAGCCATAGTTCTGAGGAGGGTATGCTGCTCTGCCCACAGCACACCTCCCATCCACTATGGCTTCTATTAGCTTTCAAGAGATGCACTGCTCCCTCTTTTCCCATCTCCACTCATCTACATGGAAGGAAGCATTAGGTGCCGAGAGCACATGATCTGGATGGCATGAGACGTGAAGAGATCTATAGCCTCCCTTTAACAACATAAAAGCAAGTTCAAGAATTTTAATTTGAGAATCAAGTGCAGGACAGAAGCGAGTCACTCTACAGACATATGTTGGATCCTTTGATCTCTCTATGAAATTGCAACTGCACAGAGAATTAATATTGGGGCACTAACAACCCAAGCGATCATTCAGATACAAAATCCTGATTGTGGACAAACACAGAGTTCCAAAAATACAATTTTTATTTCCTTCAAACTTCTAGAGAGCAGAGGAGACAAACTTTGGACTAAATTGTGGCTTAGCAACAAACCCTTTAATACACCTGTTTCTACCCTAAAAATCCAAACCAACAAAAAAGTCCCCAAAACAACAAAAAACTGCAGAGGATTCTTTCCCCATAGTGTGGGTAACTGGCTTAGGGGATATCAGGTGCCTTCTTATTCCCCTGACTTCTGCAAGTGAGTGCACAGGATGGGCTGTGATCCAACCAACAGAGTATTTATGCAGTTTTCCATTAATATAGTGCAATATATGTTCTATCATTAAATAACAGGGATTACTATGGAAAAACTCAGAGGAGGGGGCTAAAAAAAAAAAAAAAAAAAAAAGATGAATGGCACCAATTCCATATGCTGGCCAACAGTCAATGTCCACTTTAAGATTTAATGCACTTCCGCAGTGTCAGATTCCACTAAAAAACAACATAACAAGGGTTTCTCTGGGCACAGTACTTGCTGTCTCAAAATGCTGACAATAAAACCTAGAGGAATTTTACTAATTTTGTATTGACATTATTCATAGACAAGCTCCCTACATGCTCATTAAAAGTATTTTGATCCATTTCTTCTTTCAGGTACAGTAGTTTTACAATTTAAGAAAAGGTATATAAAATGAGAGAAACATTTCTGTTGCTACAATTTACCTAATGTGGGTGTGTAAAATACTCATTTGCACATGGATTTCAATAGAAGTTCTACCCTTGAATTCAATGGTAACAGGATCAGACTAATAATTCCTAAACAGACTTTTAATAATTTAATATATTTTATTACTGTTAGAGAACTAGAAATGACCTTTAGAAGTCACCTAGGGAAAACAATAGTTGACTTCTCTGTAAAAGTACAGTTTTGAAAAGTTTGGATTCAGGAATTATGGAAGGATTTCGGCCAATACAAATATTAAGCTCATTCCTTCCTCTTCGCTCTTTTTAGATATCTTTTAAAATATTTTTAAAACAGATTGAGTATCTTTTCTTCATCAAACACGCACTGGAAATTTTTCTTTATATGGTCTGAATTGTTTCCCCAGGCCCTCATGCAGTTTCTGCGGTAAAAAACACGACTTAACCTAAACCTTTTCTACACTTACTCAGTGGGGATACATTTTTCTAACCCAAACAGGGCACCTCTCTGAACATCTGGAATTTGTTTAGAATATGTGCTTAGCATCGTACACTGCTTTTGATCCATGCAAAAAGCTTACACTCACCATAGTAGGAGTTGTAGACAAGGATCGAGGGCACTATTGTCAGAAATGCTTACAGAGTAGCAAAATTTGGCTCGTAAACTGCAATTAAGAGATGAAAACTGAATAGAATAGAATAGAATAAAATAAAAAAGCCCAAACTCACTCTGCCTGAACAGCTGAACTAAAGTGCTCTGAGTATTCTCCTCATTGAATTTCACATGGTTTGCCCCTTTCTGGAAAATTCAGTTGCTCACATGAAAAAACCCAACAAATCTTAACTAAAATGAACAGTCTAATATCATATAATCTCAACTCACATAGCATAAATATTGATAACTTTGAAGACCTAGGCAAGGACAGACCTGAATGGAGAGCAAATATCAATGGTTTTGAGAAAGACAGATGCAAAAAATTGATTGAAAAAAGGGGCAAGCATTATGCCAAGGCTTCAGTTGAAGCCTACACATTTCTATGTCACATCTGTTCCCAATCTTGCTCCTTGCAGATTGGACTACACAGCTACAAGAGAACACATGGGAACACATGAGATCCCATGACATCATAATTGGATATGACAGAGCTACACACATACATACTTGTGCAGTGATTATCCCAATTCTTCCACTGAATGTCTTCACCAAAGAAATAATTCTGCTGAATTCAGCTTCACTAATTGGACAAAAGGGTCTGACAAATTCAAAATGACAAATCCCAATGATGCAAACAGGAACGTAATGATCAGAGGGATATGCAAACCCCCTCAGTCACTGCAGATACTTCAGAAAGGATTCAACCATTTTTACACTCTGATTCAGGAAAGCACTGTGGGCTTCAGTGCAATGTTCAGCTGCTAGAATGGACTCAGTGGATAATAATTTGAAAAGCAACTAGTGATTCTGAGTGCCTTTATTTTTTGGTGCTCAACTTGAGACACTGTGGACCTGATTTATACTTTATGTCTACACTGCAACTGAACACCCGTGGCTTGCCCATATCAGCTGACTCAAGCTTGTGGGGTTTTGGCTGTGGGGCTATAAAACAGCAGTGCAGACTCCAGGATCCTATGAAAGGGAAGGGTTCCAGAGACCTGGCTCCAGCCCGAGCACGAAGGTCTTCACTTCAATTTTATAGATCCATAGCCTGATCCCTGCAAGCCCAAGTCAGCTGAGGCAGATGAGCCACAGATGTTTAACTGCTGCATAGACATACCTGTAGAAAGTGAGCAATCGGCACTTTCTAAAAAATCAGCCTTCTTTAAGGCATGTCAAGTTAGGTATCTAAAAATTAAGGCACCTGAAAATCACGAGTCATTTTTGAAAATCTTGGCCCAAATACTCAGTTCGCTTGTGGTTCAAGATATTTCAAATACTGCAAAACTAAAATAGATATTTTTAAATAGTAGGTTAATGAGTAGAAGAAATAATGAATGGGGGTAACTTTTCAGTTTTCTTTACTAGAAGAGTCATTTTGAATCCCTCAGCTAGAAACATATACGAGAATTAGGATTCTGTTATTGAAGTTGCTTGAAGTGTGGAGAAAAAGTGTGTTCCCCGCCTAGCATCCCTCACAGAGCTATGACAATCATGATGTGCTCAATTTCAAAGTGCACTGGCTTTTCACTATAATATTTTGGAAAGAAAGTAGAACAATTCAAGTCAAATTTTAATAATCACTTCATGGGGGAGACTAAATGGTTTGGTGAATGGGCAATCAGTTATTGAGCATATCACATCTAGGTCACCTGTTTAAATTCAGCCCAGATCAGCTGTGAGTGAAATGCTAGCATCCAAAGGTAGTACAGTGTCGTACATGAAATGAGTTGGTGTTCTCAGTCCAGTCTCCATCACAACTGGTGATCCTTCTTAGCAGACTCCCCCTAGAAACCACAGACTGAATGAGCATGTTTTCCCTTGCACTTCCCAATATTACTGTTTTGCTCTTTTCTCCTACCTCACCACTCCAATCTTGTTCCTGCCAGGTGATCATCAGCTATACTTATAGTGAGACACTCTAAGAGATGCCACTGTGTTAATAGTTTGGGTGTACCTTCAATTTTACTCATAGGTGTCTTGGCCCAACATCAAGGTCCAGGAGAAATTGTGAACAAACCAACAAAAAACTCGCTTAGTAGGGCTTTCCAGAAAACAATTCCATTTTGCAAAAACAAATTGAGGTTTCTAAATTGTTTTCATTCTGCATTGGAATGAAAATGAGAGCTTTCAAAATATTTCATGAAAAACCACAAGAGACCCACCCAAGAATTGCCAGTAGCCCAGCAGCTAGGGAGGAACACCTAGGAGGAACCTAGTCACCTAGGAGGAACATTTCTTTGTTTCTCTCTCAAAATGCCACCCTGGACTTCAGAAAGCTTCTTGTGATGCTTTGGGGTTCACCCCAGTTCAGTCACCACCTGGTTTGCAACTCCGGGTGCCTAGAATGCTATGCTGCCATGGCTCACACTTGTGACACCAATAGCCAGCCTATGAGCATGGAGGTCTCCCCCAGGCTTCCTCCACCCAGTTACTCCTTGCAGATGGACATCAGCAATCCTTCGACCCGAATTCTCCCAAAAAAGTTTCTGCTATGCTCAGCCCCTCTTACTGAAGCATTCACAAAACTTTATTAAGTTCACTGCTCCTTTAAAGAGGCGGTACACAGGTTTATTAACTGAGGTTGACACACCCTTCTCTTTGATCACAGCACTGAGTTGGTTTCCAGTAAGAGTAAAACAAGTTTATTAACAAAGACAGATTTAAGTGATACCAAGTAGAAGTAATCAGCATAGAAGTAGTTACAAAAAATAAGTTAAAATACGCTACTAAGACTGAAACTCAGCTTAACAAACTAGAGGCTTTTGTTCAAAGTTTTCTCATCATAGTCATTCTTCCAGCATGGCTGGCTAGTCCTTAGCCAGGATCCAGTCACAGGAATAGGTACAGAGCATGCCTTTCCATGGACTATAAGAAGATCTTGTGAAAATAATGATAGCTTTGCCCTTACAGGGCCCAAATTTCAAAACAGGGTGCATAATTCTAGGTGCCTATTTGAGCACCCATAGTAAATACCCATTTTAGTAATCTAAGCATCAAAATCACTATTTAGTCTCCTGAACACCCATTTTAGGAATCTATCTTTAAGCACTGAAGTGACAGAAACTAAAGCAACATGAAATTAATAACAGTGGAAATGTTCTTTAGTTCACTAACTTGATTTTTCTTCTTGAAAAACAAGAACTATAATGAAATATATTATAGTGGTTTTAATGAGTCACACTACTTCAGCAGAGTCAAACTGAACGCAATGGGTAAGGTTTTCTGTTCATCTATGATGAGTGCGGACTTATTGTGCTCTTTCTTTGCTTCACTGAAGATCAGCTCCGGTGCACTGGCCTGACAAGTTATATTTGCATTGGAGATGGTGCCAGCTTTCACTGATATATTTATTAGTATCTGGGCTATGGACCATGAAGCCCAAGAGAAGACTATTACCAAGAGAACCAAAGTTTATTAAAAACCTGACAATATAAGAGACAGAACTCTGAAGACAAATAGCAAAGAAACACATACAGGTAAAAAAATAAAATCTTCTGAAAAAAATGAAAATGATGGCAGATATGACAATATCTTGGATGAACATTATGGAGTTAAGATACACTTTACTGAATTACGTTAAACTTTATTGAATTAAGTTTAATACTTTTGGGGTCCATTGTATTAAAATGCAATTGTTTATGTGTTATTGTGGAATTGTATGTAACTTCTCTAGGAGATGAGACTAATCTTTGATCTACACAACAAACTTACATCGAAAGTGTGGGAAGTCCACACCCCTGAGCGACGTAGTTATACTGACCTAATCCCTGAGTGTACACAGCACTATGTCGATGAGAGGGCTTCTCCCGTCAACGTAGCCACCAGGGATCATATACATTTCCAATAGTATATCACAAATATACTGCCATTTCACAGGCTGCATTGTCATTTGCAAGCCACCCAGATATCAAACTGTTTTGGTACACCTCCTCATTTCACTCTCTGGATATTAATCATCTGCCACTAAGCTCAGAATGGCTTTTCACCCATTCAGATTTTATCACCCACATCAGCATATAAAGTAGGAATATTGTCAATTATTTAGGATTTAATTTCATGTGCTGCTTAAATATGGTACTTTGGACTTTTTGTAAACTGTCCATTCACCTATCAAGTTACAGTACTAACTCCAGAGAGGAGACGATAACGGTTTGATCACACCTTCACTACTAACATAGGATACACTCTGCTTCAAAGAACTCTTTCACAACAAAGATGACACCACCCACATCTACCATGTCTCCACTGATAGTCAGAAAAAAGAATAATCTGACTGGACACCACACAACAGACTAAACCCCACACTTGATTATACTAACTTCTTCAGGAAAAAAAATTGACTGTGAAATCCTTATCAAATATCACATCCACCGCAATCTCTCCCCACTGCCGAAAAGACAGCTATACAGTCCCTGAAATCCAACCACCATGTACTGATCAAACCAGAAGACAAAGTGTGCACCATCATAGTCCTCAACCATGATGACTATATCAGTGAGACCAACCAAAAACTCCATTAAACCATTAACCCATCACCCATGCCCAGCTTCTGGCAAACAGCAATCCCTGCCTATCCTAATAGCCATTGATGGACATATCTTGCATGAACTTATCCAGTTCTTTTGTGAACCCTGTTATAGTCTTGGCCTTCACAACATCCTCTGGCAAGCAGTTCCACAGGTTCACTGTGCGTTGTGTGAAGAAATACTTTCTTTTGTTCGTTTTAAACCTGCTGCCTATTAAAGACCCAGAAACCACCCCAAACACACCAATAAGTCTGTTATCTATAGCCAGGCACTCAGAAACCACAGAACATGCTTCAAGAAGAAAATCCGGGATACAGACTTAAAGCCAACTTCACTAAACAAGGAGACTCCATCAGAAAAGTAGATTGCATTATGGAATGAGCCACGCAAGCAAACACTCTAAGAGAACTTGCTTCACTAAGGGGGTGGGGGAGGCCGTCCAACCACACACCCCTAGTTGTCACCTACCACCTCACACTGGAACCTATATGGGGTATCTGTAGACCATGAAATTTCAGCTAGGTTGGGCCTACTTATAAATTAAGCTACCAAATATTAATAAGTTGCATATTGCAGAGTATGTGAAATGGTGGCTGGAGTCCCTTTTGAAAAGGGGTGGTTGTTTCTCATTGCAACACACCCATGCTGTCTTTCCATTCTCAAAGTATGTCTGGTATTTCATTAACTGTTTATTAATTGCCTCTCTTCTCTGGACCATCTTCCCTGATGAACTTATCCTCTGGGAGTAAGTCATCTATGCAGTAAACAGAAATGTGTTAAATGCAGGGCGTGGTAGACCTCCATGGATCCAGATCTCTCAAAATACCTTATCATCAAAGCCCATGGCTGGATGCCACTCCAGGTATTGCTCAATTTAATCACAACAACCCCAAAACCCTTTGTTTGAAGGGTGGAACGCTGAAACTAAACAACAAATCTAGGTGGATAGCGCCTTTTAACTAAGTAAAACACATGGGTCTCTCCCTCTTGTATTGTTTTCGGGAATTCCTGTGTTTACTCATGTAAATTACCAAAATGCTTTGAAAAACATTGAATTTAAGAATATAAAAGAGAAGCAATAGAAATAAGCAAAGCAAGCAAGCTTCAGGAGTGAAGAGTCACTCTGGACAAGCCCTGCCATTTTGCCTAGTTGTCTTCTGAGACCATGAATCCAGGCTCTCCGCGGAAGCTGCTAAGAAACCATCGCTGCCTCTTGCCTGCATTGGTGAGGATAATTGCTTTTGCAGCTAAAATATACTGGACTTTTCGTTTGGGGGCTCATTTTATGTGTTTATAAGTATAGTAATTAAAGCCTTTCTGTCATTATCAAATAAGAGTTGTGTCAACTCCTGAGCACACTAATAGCAGATCCCAGTCTGTGAGTTAACTGTATCATTAAATAGTTACAACTCACACTCAATGGGGACCACATCCTGAAAGAAATCTTTCCCAAACCCCTCTTCTGGCCTACAAACGGCCCCCCAAGTTCATCATCAGAAGCAAGCTCTTCACAGATCAAGAAACATCAATTCAAAGCAACACCAGGCCCTGCCATAACACCACATGGATACATGCAAACATAGCTCCACTGCTACAATGATTAATGCCCCCCACAAAACATCTTTCAAGATCCATGGGTCCTAGAGATGCCTATGACAAACATACCAAATTCAGGGTATTAAATGTCCCAATAACTATGTGGGTGAAACCAAACAATCCTCCTGCTCTCAAATGGACTTGAATACAAAAATTCTAGGACAAAAACACCATATCACCCATAGGCTAACATTTTTCACAAAATGATCACTCCGTATCTAACCTCCTCAATCACACTCACTCCTCAATCACTCCTCAAAGGAAACTCCTTAACTCAATCACCTCCTCAAAGGAAACCTGCATAACATCTTCAAAAAGCGAGCCTGGGAATTTAAATTCATAACTCTGCTAGACACCTAAAACCAAGGACTTTGGCCTGGTCTACACTACAGAGTTAGATCAATGCAAGATCGCTTATGTTGACCTAATAGTGTCAATGTCTACACTAGAATGCTGCTTCCACCTAAGTCCCCCACTACAAAGACATAATAACTTCACCTCCATGAGAGAGAGACAGCGATGTTGTTAGTGTGAGGTAGTGTCTGTGTAGACACTGCGTTACTTATATCGCCCCAAGTGAGACTGACAGCTGGAGCTCTCATCCATTGCCCCGGAGCTGACAGCCTGAGCGGTCAGTCAAGTGCAGCGCTCACAGTTGGTCTCCCCAACATCAGTGCTGACAATGCGAGCTGTCAGTCAGGCAAAGGGCTCATCCAACATCGAGCTGACAACTCAGGCTGTCTATGCCGGGGTGTGGGCAGCAGTGAGCCTGCACCCAACTGACAGCTCAGGCTGTAAGCACTGTCAACAGGAGGGGGGGCCCAGCTGTGAGCCCCACACAGGGCTGCCAGTGGCTGCCAGACTCCAGCAGTCAGTGTTCCAGCCTGCCCCCTTTCAGTCAGTGGAAGCTGGAGGGAAGCTCCTGGGGAGGATGCACACCGCGGACAGAAGGAGCAAGTATGGATGTGAACCACTGCTTTAATTACTGCGATGGCAGTATGTTGAATTCACTTAAACCGATTTAATTTTGTAGTGAAGACAAGCCCTTTATCAAAGCACTGGATTCAGGGCTCCTAGACAACAATCTAATCCTCCTTTGTCCTACCACTGTAGAGAAGTTAGCTTCCCACTTTACCTTGAGTGGTCTCTTGCAACATGTGTTCACTCCTTATCTGTTCCACCTTGTATTCAGCTTGTGACACTTGGAGTACCTTTTCCAGACCTGAAGTGCAGCTCTGTGTAAGCTTGTCTCTTTCACCAACAAAAATTGGTCCAATAAAAGTTATTACCTCACCCACCTTGTCTTATTATCAACAGTGATGCCTGTAATAGTGCCCTCAAAATGCAATGTAGATCTTACATTGCATGTTTGCTCCGAGCAGCTTCAAATAATGAAAAATATAAACAAATACCTAACAGTGCTTTGCGGTATACATGACATTGCTCCATAGCAACTAAGGATGGAACATCAAGCTTTGGCCTCCTTAAACCAAGATAATTTTGGATAGAAAAGTATTGGAGACAAATACCATTTTACAGCATTATTTTGCCACTCTGATTTTGTATTGTACATATTGCCTCTCCTACCTCTTGTGAAAACATGGGCTCCTAAGACTCCGTCCACCTCCACAGGCAGAAAGGACAAAAAGCATCTGTGACTATAATTTAGCTTTTTAAATGTTTTTTCATTTTTAAATTATTTGATTAACATTTTACATTATCCTTTTAAGCACTGTTTGCCACTCTGTTTCAAGGAAATAACATACAGTAAAAACTGCATCAGACTTTCTTCAAAGCTCATTAGGGTTGTCTGCAGTTCTCCCCAAGCAATTTTTTACCTACAGATGAGCTTTGAAGCAAGACTGCAGCAATTTCTAAAATTTCTGATAATTACAAATTGAAAAAAAAAATTTAAAAAGTGAAATTACAGACAAATTACGGTCAGTTTAGTTTGTTCATTTTTGGGTTACAGAACAAGTTTTCGTGCAATACTTAGCAATAAATACTGAACACAGATGGGAGTTTGGGATCTGACTTTAGATAAAAGAACGCTTTCAAGAATCTCTTTGAATGGTGGTTATACACAAACACATAAGGCACTATAACACTGCCATCTACTGGATGAACTCAGGACTTTGGGAATTTGTAATTGTCTCACCGGAAAAAAAACAGGCTACCAGACCTATTAACAATGAAAGCTAAGGGGCTCCAGAGACACAAGCTTGTAAGGGGCAGCTATGTGCTAGCAACCTGAGTGCCAGGAGACCCAAGTTTTCATTTTAACTCTATTAATCTACTACTGATTTGCCTTCTGTCCTAGGGCAAGTCACTTCACTTCTCTGTTCTCAGTTACCATATCTGTTGGACAGTGAAAATAATGATTACCCACCTGCATAACGTGCCTTGAGATCTACCAAGGAAAAGCAACCAAATGTTATTTTCTGAAGGAGAAACTGGTGAATTCTATCCCCCAAGCCATATGTGTGCAATTACCTAATGACCATTCTGCTTGTATTAAAGATGGGTGAACAAAACAGAAAAAAAAATTCCAGTTTACCAAAAATCAATCCAAACATCACTAGTTTGAGTGCAGCTTTCTTAAACTTGTTATCTCATTGTTGTGAGGCTGCATCATATCATGATGAATTATGCATGAATGTCATCAGCTCCAAAGAGATCACTCTCTGGTAACACATCCCTGAAGAACAGGTATCAGGAGAGAGGAAGCAATATGAAGCAGCAGCAAGCCAAAGACCCACAATGTAACCACCTTTTCATACAAAGCAGGAGGAAAGAGAAAGGAAGTTATTTTTCCAGTAAAGCTTTGGCCAATCACACTTTATTCACAGAACTTGGGTTCATGCGGGCAAGTTACAGGCAACAGATGTTGCACTATCAACATTGTGTACATTGTATATTGCTCAGCACTGAAGACTGATCAAGTCTAATCATCTCTGCATGTAGACATGTATTCTTACCAAGTCTCTCTTTTTGGTATAATAATTTATATTTTGCACCTTAAATTTATATTATTGACTAAAGCCAAAGCAAATCTTAACATTTTATATGCAGATCTCCACTTTTTAAAAAGTATGTCCAGGCCTTTAGAGCTTGGCTAAATACTACCCCGTTTTTGTTTTGTTTTACAGTGTGGTGTAACATTATAGTCATGCTCTAAGTGAAAAAAACAAACAAACCTGTTTTTTTCATGCATTAGCTAATACTGTGAAAGCAGGACCATGAACAGTACTGTAACTGTACTTTAAAAACATCTTTTCCTTCCACACCTGGGAGGCTTTGATGTGATTGAAAAAACTTCCACAGCAAGATCTCTGTGTGCTTCCAGATATGTGGAGTTCCCGCCAGTATGTGAACTATCACTATGACTAGGAGGATTTCTGATTGGAATGTGCTCAGCAGGCTGCAGATTGTAAAGGGTTTATCCACCAAAAATACCAGCAACAACTTAAACTTTATTAATTACACCTCACTGCACAGAAGCCAAAATGTCCAAAGGGGATCCTTAAACATCTGTTCATTTGTGTAGATAAATAACCTTGGCTTACAAGTAGAGAGAATTTACCTAAAACATTTGTTAAGAAAATAAACTAAGAAAATTCCATCCATACCCACAGGCTAATTGGCAGGCTTCAGACTGTCTTTGTTATTTGTTTATTCTGACTGTGCAGGCTTGGAGGGATTCAATTTTTATAGATAAACGTTGGTCAGTGTCGATTTCACCATCTAAATGCAAACTGATGAAAAAATATTCTCATCAATATTTATTAAAATTTACAGATATGCAAAGTGAGAAAAATGCTGCTTGAGAACTTATTGGAGTTTTATTTAAGGATATTTGGATATGCAATGTTGACAATTTATGTTTTAACGGTTACAAATCTTTAATTTTTTAATATCAACATCTACTGTCATTAAATAAATATTGTCTGAACCCCACCCAAAATTGGTGAAATCCCAACTGTGAAAATTTAAATCAATTAAAAAAAACGCTTAAAAATAAACATCGATATTATTCATTGAAATTATTTAAAAAAAAAAAAACAAAAAAAAAAAACCCCAAAAACTGAATTCTGCTATACCTAAATATTTGCAAGCGCTTTGGCCTGAAGCTACAGAGCAGTGCTTTTCAACCTGCGGCCCACTTGCGGCCCAATCAGCACACAGCTGCGGCCCATGTGACATCCTCAGGACCAAACAGATAGTATATATTATGGCAAAGCTCTTCGTTTATCTTGGTGGGTCCAGCGCTTCCTTCTAGTGGTAGGTCAGAGAACTGCTTTACCCTTTCAACCCTCTAGTGGTGGGGGAGGGTAATACAGCCTCTCTAAGATGGCCACTCCCTGCTGGCTCCCGGTCCTGTCTCTGGTTCTCACAGGCCCTTGCCTCTTTGCTGGGGCTCTTGCCCCTCCAATCAAGGACTGGGGGGAGGGGGCAGTCCCACCCTCGACTCCAGGCCGCAACCCAGGGACCCTACAAGTAGCAGCCTCTCACTTTGGCTTCAGGAAAGCTGCTAGCTTCTGTGGGTTACTTCTCCATGCCCTTTGACTTAATGTCCATACCCTGCTCGGACAGGGGTCTTTCCTGGCCTCCTTGCCAGGGAAGACTCTTGACCCCCTAACAGAGCCACTAGGCATGGAAGTGCCCAAACCAAACTGTCCAGTTCAATCTTTCCCTTTTGGCAGGGCCTCTTCCCTTAGGCCTCCAGACGATGACCTGGGAAAGGTCCTTTGCCCTCTTCGGGCAGGGTTTTTCTCTTCCCCCAGTCTTTGTACCTGCAGGGTTCTCTGCTGCCAGTGTTCCGTTACTTCTCCTAAACCCTCCCAGCTCTTGACAGCATCTTGCCTGCTCACAACTAGCACTCTGGTAGCTTGTCTCACTCTCACAACTCTAGCCACACCCTTTCTCCAAAGGGGAGGCTTTTAACAAGTCCTAGGCTGGGCCTTGATTGGCTGCAGGTGTGTAATTAACCTGGAGTAACCCCTGCTCAGTTACCAGGGGAAAAGATTCTTGCTGAGCCTGGGGTGATATGTTGGTCTTCTAGCACCATCTAGTAGCCATCCAGTCTGACCCTGTCACAATATATTGTGTGGATGCGGCCCACAAGTTGAGAACCACTGCTCTAGAGGGTAAGTAGCTGTCTGCTGCCAACTGTTGGTGAATGGAAAGAAGAGCCAGAACTGCTTTATCTGCATAAGCTATTTACTCAGAACTGGGATGCATAGAAGCTGCAGAAGGGAAGAAGCTCTTTGCCCAAATCTATTGGTAAACAGGGGGAAGTATAGCTACAGAGGGTTTCATTTGGATAAGATTTGTATTCAGAATTCCTCAAGTTAAACTTTGAGAGCCACCATAACTGTATAGGAAAAATATTGGTGCGGTAGTGGGAGTGAAACAGAAAGAGGCAGGAAAGGGCTCCTATCTCATGGAAGGAGTTGGCTCAAGGAACCTACATAGTACTGGTTTCCCTTTACTGAGAACCCGTTGCTGTTGGCAGGACTCTTTGATAGGAGATGATGCAGAGGTGATTCCTTGATGAAATACTACACAGAGAGGGCTTTTGCTAAGGCAGCAGAGAAGAGTGAGGCTCCTCCTACCCAGTCACTAAATCAAGCTGAAATCATTACAGCTGGACTAGGGGTAGGGCTGGCTGAGGCTCCACCACAAGTGCACCTGAGACTGTGCTAACAACTGACACCAAACTGCGTGGGATTTAGCAAATGAGGGATGGGGAGTGATGTGGTAATGGGACATTTGTCTCTTGGACATATACACTGACAGGTGGTGAACAGAGTTAACAGACCACTGCCAAAGTTACTGTGGGGGAGTGTTTTACTTATTCATTTAGATATGTCGTTATTGCATTTTCCCCAAGCTGACAATGTGTTCCCTTTCTCCTAAAAAGTTGTCCTTGTTTCATACACAGGCTCAGTACTCGCAAATGAAGAAGTATTTCCTGTTAAGGGCACCCAGGGAAGTTATTTAGTGATCCCAGAAATTCTGGTTGGGGGCTAAAGTCAGTGACATTTGTTAGTTTGAAAAGGGACCCCCAGCTATTTGAAGCTCGCCCTTGTTGCAGCTGACAACACGTGGGAGAAGAGTTACATATAAGTTTTCACAAGCATGTGATCCCAGACAGGCAGCAACTGTTTGACTATGAGGAAACAGCAGGCAGTCTATATGACAGACTCTTGTTATAGCAGGTGTCTGCAACCTTTTACAGCTGTCCACGTGATGTATTAGTCATAAACCTTTCTCCCATTTGGCTGGTGTTAAAGAAAAAGCTGTCTTTACTGAAGATTATGACTGACATAATGCTGTTTCAAAAGCACTAGCACCTACTACCAGAAATTGAACTAGACAAGTGGTTTAGACAATCAGGCTTAATGGAAGCCTCAAAAATGCTTCATTTTGGGAAGCACCATCTGTATCAAAAGCTGTTACTGTTTTCCTGTGTAAATTCCCCCTTCCTATGCACTTTGAAGGCTAAATGGCTTGTGCTTCTCCATTTGCACGCTATATTCTAACCCTTCAAACAGGGCCTGAACAAGGTGTAGACCAATCTCCTACCATATCCATTTATGGGCCATGTATCACTGTGCAGCATACACCTGAACTAAGTATACTTAACTGTGTTTGTTCTTCCACATACTTGTTTCAGAAGTCTACGAACACAGTGATAATAGAATATTTTAAAATATTGTAAGAGTGCAGATTGGAAAAATGTTTTTGGGATGGGACTCCCATGCATTGTCTGCAGCAAGGACTAATGCTGAGCAGAACATTTTTGACCAATTTTTGTTGTTGTTGGAATATGATGTCAGAATATGCAAGACTAAATGTTTTGCAGAGACATATCTATTTCAATGAAGTTTCCAGCAGGAAGGTTTGTGAAGTCCAGACTGGACTGTCTAGTCACTGTAAGAGACAGAGAACAGAGTAAAAACCTGATTTTTTCAATTTCAAAATAGACATTTCAAAACAATTTTGTTTTGTGAAAATGTTCCAAAGATTTTAGTTTTGTTCCAATGCAGAACAAAAACAAACTTCAAAATCTCAGAAGTTATCATAAAAATGAATTGTCATCCTCCAGAAAGCTCTACCCAAGACTGCTGGATCTAAGAGCCTGTGTCTGACCTAGAAGCTAAAATACTGACAGTTTTCATACTGCTATAATTATATCAGTATAGAAACCAATATAGTTGAAATGATACAACCCACTAGTGTTACACCAGTATAAAGGTGCTTCTGTTAGTAGAGAGATACATATATAGATAGTGAATGAAGCACTTTGAACCAATATAAAAATATAACCAAACTAGGAGGTTGTACTATACAGGTTTCTAAGCTGTTACAGCACTACAAAGAGTATGTTTAGGCACTCCTAAGAGATCCAGGTTTGTTAGCTATAGATGATTCATCAACATCTACATGTGGCCATTAATTAGAATACCATTAATTAGAGTGGGTTACACTTTCACATTCCATCCCTAGAGAGTGAGTATGGCAGCCACTCTCAATTCTATATCCTTTTCCTTCTTAGAAACTGGATCCGAATCCCATGTGTCCCTCCCCATCATAGAGCCTCTCGTATGTATTTTTGTATTTTTTAAAATATATATAAAACTGGGTCAAATATCTTCTACTGAAGAAAAGACCCAGTAACTAAAGAGAAAAGCCACAGAATCAGAGGATTGAGCAGTGACTTCCATAGATGGTGGTGATTCAGGGCCTGATCCTGCTTCCACTTGAGTCTTGAGAGCAGGGCTGGATGTCAGTAGTCTCTGATATGGAATTTTTGTTCTTTCCAAAATATTGCTC
The DNA here is from genome assembly GCF_026122565.2 of Emydura macquarii macquarii. Classification (NCBI taxonomy): domain Eukaryota; kingdom Metazoa; phylum Chordata; order Testudines; family Chelidae; genus Emydura; species Emydura macquarii. Next base: position 10,719,042 of record NW_027130520.1, on the reverse strand, counting down.
CCATGGCACCTTCCCAAACTATTGCTGCAATATTACTACAGTGTGCATGGATATTTCTTAAAATGCTGCCACTACTTCTGCCTAGGAGAAATTCTGTCTCTGTAGAGGACTCCAGATAAAACAATGCATGCAAGCACTGAAATTAACAACATGCTAGAAGATCATTCAGAAGTTGATTAGTATATGGTTCAAGAAGGGAAGGACAGAAAACATTTAAGTGTGAATCACAAGGCCTCCACATGGTCCTGGCTGTCAATCCTCTGAATAGCTATGGGTTCTCAGGGAGAGCAAGTCTTCTACCTATTGTGGAGAGATAGGGAGGAAGAGGATAATGCCCCACGACCTGATGATACAGAAGAAATTTCACTGCGGGAAGCTTCTAGACCTTTTAGCAGGTTTTTCCTTACACACAGGATGATCTTGGCCATAGTATTCAAATTTGCATTGTCTTGCACCACTGATGAGCTGAGATTGGCATTAGTATATAATCTATTGAGATGACTCCAAGAGACTCAGTCCACTGTAAGTAGAGTATTAATTTTCTTTTTGAGCCCCAAATAACTTTGAACTTTTAATAATTACCTTTTTCTACTCTTTTTTTCTTAGCCCACAATACCAACCAAGAAAATACTTTTGTTTATACATCACAACACTGAGTTAATAGATTCACAGAAAATCTTTAAGTGGTTACAAGGATGAAAATTACAGAAAAGTCAATTGAAAGGAAAACTGAAGACCTTTAAAAACAATAAAGAAAACATGCATTTAATTGCATACAAGGCACATGAAGAATGGGAAGAAAAATGGGGGGGAGAAGGAAAACACCAAGAAGATGCTGTATGCTATCCTAATTATTAGTGTCACTCTTCTGCAGAGCAGTAGCAGATGTCTGGAGCCTTGCAGGTCAGCTTCCCAGTGAATAAAAAAGAATAGTGATAAGGAATGTGGGCATATTTTTAGTGTAACTTGGGTTACTGACACATGCACCACCCCTGGAACAGCAATGGTCACAAAATGCAAGTAGGCAAGCCCCTCCTTTAGGATTCTCAGCCCAATACTGATGCCTGGTGTCAGGAATCGGGGCCTGCAGCAGAACCAGACTTGAAGCAGGGAAAGCAGTAGAGCCAGTCTCCAGGCAACATAACAAGTGCAACTGGCCTGTAGTAGGCTACCTAATTGGCTACACTGTCTGTTTAGCTGGAAGAGTCAGCAGACCAGCTCTTAAGCCCAGCAGCAGTTCAGTAGCTGCTCAAATATTCGCCCATGGGTGAGAGAGCTCCTGTCTTAGCTTGTTTCCAGCCCTGCTCCTGCCCCACTCCAGGTAACCCAGTTCTGACCCTCAGCTCCGATTCCTGATGTCCGACTTCAGTTCTGAGCACAGCTCCAACACTTGACTCCAGCACCTAGCTACTGACCCCTGCTCCCACCACTCAGGACCACCACTCACATCCCAGTCACTGACACCTGGTTCCCAAGACCATGTGCAACTGTGCCATCTGGTGACCCCTTCTGTAGCACTATTGTACAATACGACTAAATGTTTTGAATCTATAACTTACTGGTAGATTCTAGCAACAATAATACATCAGATAATTTTTTCAACTTTACAGAGTTAGGTCTGCATTGGGACAGTCATGACCGAGCCTCTTCTAGATGCTATAGATTACTCCCTTTCTTTTTAAACTGCTTTCTATTCTATCTATTCACCTATCTATTAGGAACTAGACTGAGGCCAGCATCTCCTTTCACATACTACAGACCACCAAAATATTTTGCACAACTGTAACAATTTTTGATCACTATAGCCTGGATGCCCAAAAAAGGAGTTAGGCATGATGATGCACAGGTTCACAGAGCCTAGCTTTTAGATCCCAAGAAAACCACTGCGACTCCCAAAGCCTGAGTTAGGTGCCTAGGCTCCCTACACAAAGAAGGGGACAGAGATAAGTTGCTGTAGACTGTCATTCACAAAAGCCTGTATGCTAAGTAGGGAACTGCCGAAAAGCAATTCCGAGTGGTGAGTTAGGTGCCTATGACATTGAACAAGAAGCCAAGGGAAGGTTAAGGCCTTCCCTCATAATTTAGTTTAGTGATTAGGGCACTCACCTGGGATGTGAGAGATCCCTAGTTCTACCTTAGGGAAGTAGGGATTTGAACAGGGCTCTGCCACCTTTCAGGTGAGTGCACTAATCATTGGACTATGGGATTTTCTGATGGGAGACTCCCTCACAATCTCTCCTGATGAAGCTGTTGCAGTCTGGATAAATAATTAGAAAGTCATTGAAACAGGGGGATTGGACCTTGGGTTCTTCCCATGCCAGGTGAGCATCCCAACCACCAGGCTAGAGTGTCATTCCTATACTTGTCTCTCTCTTGCTCTCTGTGGCCCAAATGGCACTTTATTTATCGAGAGCAATAGCTTCAACAGGAAATATTGAGGGATTCTCAGACCACAGGATACCATAGCCCAGTTGAAACGGCATGGCATCCACCTCTCACAAGCGCCCCCTTGTTGCAGTGTGTGTCTGCATCTCTTTTAGGGCTGGTTCACACTTACCGCGCGATTCGGCAGCAGTCAACGGGAGTTATGCAAACTACGCAGAGTAGTTTCCATAACTGACGTCGACTGCTCTCCTTCTCTTCTGCGCGCTGTTCTCACTGTGCTGAGCTGATGGGAACAAGCGTCGCTTGTTGAGGGGGTGGACTTACTCAGTAGACCTCATGATCGATTGAGCAAGTCTCACTGACTGCTCAATCGATCAAGAAAGATCAATCTGGCGGCGGCGATTTTGCCGCCGTCAGTCTGAACATAGCCTTAGTCTGTGGTGACCTCTTATGGCAGTTTCTAGTGATTCAGCCCTCCAGCCAAGTCACAAACAGGCTGTATGGAACACAACTCAAACAGACCCCTTTCGAGGTATTAGTCCAATGAAGTCTTTAAAAGTGCTCCTGGCCCTGCCAGGAGGCCTTACCTCCAAAACATCCTTCCTGGAGACTTTTCACCCCCTTTTGTCTGTTCTGGCCCCAGCTCTCTAGCTGGGATTTTTAACAGTTCAGATCCCCTTCTGGGGGTTTATCACTGTCCAATTGTAGGCCACTTCCCCAGTGGCTTATGGAGGAACTCAGGCCTGCCATTACTCTGGGTCCCAACCCAGGGCCCCTAAGAATAGCAGCCATGCACCACCGTGTCCCTTTAACTAAACTGCTTTCAGTTCTCTGAGCCACTTTCCTGTGGCCCCAGCCTTCACCGATGCTTCACCTTTACCTCAGGACTCAGCCCAGCAGCTAGCCAGGAGCTCTTTCTTGGTGCCTGCCTGCACTGAGCTGTCTGGTGTTGCAGCCCTTCAGCCCGCTAGGAGCACGGCCTTCACTCCTCAGGTTCCAAGCAGCAGCTGGTTGTCTTACCCTGTAGCTCCCTTTATATGGGTCTGCAGGCCTCTGATTGGCTGCTCCCTCCAGCCTTTCCCTGATTGGCTGCCTCCTGCACGTCTCTCTAGGCTGCTTGGAGGGCTTCTCTATTGCTCCTTTTCTGTGACAGGTGTGGTAGACAGCAGGAGGCCTTTGAGCCTGATACACTTTGTCACCTCAATGATTAGAACACTTACATGAGAGGCAGCAACTCCCTGTTCAAATCCCTTCTAGTCTGCAGTGGAGGGCTAATTGAGCTGGGGGTAGGGGTCTCCCCTATCCAAAGAGAGTACATTTGGGGTACAAGTTAAGAGGGAGGTCCTCCTCCCCATCCCCCGTATGTTTTGTGAGAATTCGCCAGAGGGGCCCAATCCAGTAGGTGTGCTCAGAAGGCACCTACCAGATCAGGCTCTGTATGCCACTTAGATGGCCAGACACTGTCTTCCTCAAGTTTGTGAATCACTCTGGGGCTCAGGTGGGAGATAGGCACCCAGATGCCTGAAGGGAAGCGGCAGTGCACATGCTCAGAGGCAGGAAATTTAGTCACTAAGTAAGTTTAGGCACCTACAGGGTTCAGCAGAAGTTTTATGCATTGCAGTGGTCTAAAAGCTGGGACCTAGGTGCCTAATGCCTTCTGTGAATTGAGGCCTATTTCCTTGAGCTATGTTTGACTGCCAGTACAAATGAAGTAGCTTCTTATTCCCTTCTCAATTCCCTAAGCCATCAGACAGCAACTCTGACTATCTTGAGATGAGAAGGGAAACCGTTTATTTTTATTATTTCAAAAAAAAAAATAAGATAATGATAATCTTATAAAACATCAATAAATTAGAGTTGGTTGAATTTTCTTGGGAAGGGGGAAGTTGATTTTTAAATGGCTTTGCAAACTATATGAATATTTTTGTGGAACGTTGTAGTTGAATTTTTTTTATTTTTCTTGGGCTTTCCCCTCGCTTTTCCACTGGAAAAAGTGAGGGGAGAAGAGAAAGAAGCGAAAAAATGTCCACATAAACTAAAATACTGAAATCTAAGCAGTGTTTTGAATAGCAATTTTTTCATTCAAATGAAAAATAAAAAAAAGAAATCTGTGAAAAGTTTAGAAAAAAATGCAGGCTTATTTTGGGGAGCAGGGGAAGAGGAGGCACAAAATACCATTTTTTGACGAGTCTTACCCGGAACCACACTATATGTAGGAAACACGTAAGCAGTTTTGAGAACACAATGAGCCTTAAGATATGGATGCCCATCTTCCATTAATTTCAATGAAAATTAGGCATCTTCTAGGTGGCTTTGAAAATTTTAGCCTAACACTATTACATATGCCAAGTGTCTCAAGCACAATATGGCTTCTGAAACTCTCAGGGAGATTCTTATTTTGCAATCCAATTCTGGGGAAGCTGTATGTATTTTCCTCCATTTTAAGGATTAATTTGCAATTTTTTAATGACTCAGAGCAATGAAATGTGTCAAAAAAAAAATCCTACAAATGAAATAACAAGTGCAGATGTGCATGTTTATCACATCAATTTCATTTTTATGTTGTCAGACTATCCTGTTAGAAAAAGCTACAGACACCAGCATGACAGCAGTTTTAAACTGCAAATTTATTTGGTATGAGTGCACCCACATATAAAGAACAGCAATAAAAATTTTATTTTCACCCAAGATCATTCTGATAGCTCCATCCATTCACATCTTAAAGTGGGCTTAAAAGGACAATACTTTCCCTGCCCTTATTTGAGAGAGACTTTGATTTCCCATGAGCTAGGAAGAAGGATGGCCCAGCAGCTAAAGTGACAGCCTGACACTCAGGACAGGCAACATGGGTTCAACTGCCTGCTCTATCACAGACCCTTTGTGTGACCTTAGCCAAATCACATTAGGGATCAACATAATCCCCAATAGTTAGAGACTGGCTTAATATCCCTTCCAAAATGTGTTAATCATTAACTGTTGTATCTCTAGATATTCTTGTTATCCATATAACCCTTTTTGAATCTTGCTATTTGTCATAATTCTGGCAATTTACTCATCAACAGGAAATCTATTTTGACATTCAAGTTTGAGAACCATACCACCACATTTTAGTTAGGCATATTAGGTCATAAGCACGGTCATTTATAACACTAGTTTTTCTTACATTTGTATAACTCACTTGAAATACATTTTAGGTCCGATTCTTTCCATCATCCAAGATCAGCTTGGCACAGGAGAGCCGGGGCATCATGGAGCCTGCCCTAATTTTGTGGGCCATTCTACATTAGCCTAGGCCAGAATGACGTACAGCAGCCTGAAGGTCAATATTAATAAAGGGCATTAACTCCTATTGTCTGTTATGTCATGTATCTAGTAACAACATTTCCCCTCTACTCTTCTCCCTTTTCTTTAGTTTTCACATTCTTCCATAACTATCCCATCCGTGATCTCAAATTCTGATGCCTCCCTTTTATATGCCATCCATTATGGCTTCCCTCGTTTTGCCTAGTAATTTCAGTTGCTTTCAGAGTCCCTCCACCTTCTCCCTTAGAAAGGAAACCCAGCTTGTCTGCCATACAAGGTATATCCCTTCTGTCTTCATCTAGATAAAGGAACATGGCACATTTGCCATATTGGACTGAATTAGTTTCTTCAGTGTCCATTCGATATTCTAGAGTATGCTTTTAATGAGGGATGAATCCTCATTTGGAACCTGTTACTGTTCAGGCACAATGAACTCCAGATTGCATTCTTCTATTTACAAACACTAAATGTCTATTTATTTAATAATTTATTATTTAATTTAATTTGATTTGTGTGTGTTTGTTTTGAAATCTTCCACTGTACTAGTGACTATCCTAGTTTTTCTAGACAACAGCTAATGCCAATCTCCCTTTTCATATGGCCTCACTCAGCTATGTCCTCTGTTGTTTGTCTTTCAGCAGTCCAAAGGATGCAATAAAATCATTGTTTTAAAAAACCATTATAGACTTCCTCCCCCAAAAGATGGAATCCTTTATGATGAAAATCATGATGTAATAAAGTTATTAGATGCAGCAGGCACTACAATTTGCATCTTATCCTACTCTTAAAGTCCAAAAATTGTGTCATAAAATTTAAAATTTGTGTCATAAATAAGACAATGTCCACAGATACAAAAATATGTTCTTGACTTACATATTTTCATTCCTTTAAAAAACAAACAAAATATATTAAAAATGCAATTGCAGTAAAAACAAAAACTCTTAACAGGGATACTATTTTAATTCCAAAATCTCATTTGAAGTATGAACATCTTGTTCCCAATGCAATTAGCCACTTGGAAAAAAAATATTGATTTTTTTTTTAAACCATCCAGATATCTACTGTGCATGTCACTACAAATTCAGCACTAATACATCATAACAGTTCTTTGCTCTGCATCATGAATGTTTTGAACTTACTAGGAGATGTAAATAGCTCTAGTCATAATGATTCTGCCTTTTTAAAAAGGAAAATCAATAAGAAAAGAAAGTTGTTCCTGAGAGAAATTCTTGATACAAAACACAACTGCATTTTGCACACTTTATGGAATAGTAATTCTGATTATCAGGCACCTGATTTTTTATTACTGGCAACAAAGATTGCAAAAATCATGCATTTGTTTTATCAATATAGATGCAACACTGTGCGTCTATCTATCTTTAGCAGTGTCACAATATTCAATCTTTCCACTCTTGCAACATCATTAACAACATGTGCTTGCAAAATTATTCCACACAGAACATAATGTGTTTTTGTGTGCACACGCTAAGACAAGACACTTACAACAATAGCAGGTAGAGCTAACAATTTTTTCCCCTCTATGTTTTCTTGCTTAGAAAGCCCTGTTCTCCTGAGAGCAGTAATAAAGATACAAGCAAGGGATTCTGCATGTCTGGGATGAGCTCATACACTTATGCAGTGTAATTCATTTTAAAAGGAAAAAAATTACAACAAATGCCTTGCCCCTTTATGGCAAAAACAACACTAGAAGGCTTAGCTTAAGCACAGCCTTTAAAGAAGAAGGGGAAAAAACACGCAGGCTGAATGAGCAAGAGGAAACCCTTGTCTTGGTCCATAGCTAACGGTAACAAGAAAGGATCAGGGAAAATTACTGGGTTCTGAGACTTTAAGGCACATGTGCTCCCTGTGCATTGCATTCCTCTCACCTGAAAGAATGTATGAAGAGTCAGGACTGGGGCTAACTTCAGCCTGGTTCATAAAGGATGGCTTGCTTAAAGGAGGGGAAACAAACAAACCATCTTTAACTTAGTCTTTTATTAGCAAGATGGTCACAGTAGTACTGTCTCTTTAAAAGATAGTCGTGTCATCACCAGAGGACCTCTTATTGAGAGCCCTCTTTCACATGAGGCAGCCAGGCATAGGGTCTGCATCCTCTGAGTCTGTAGGAGCCATACTGTTATGTATCTAATAGAGAGAGCTGCGGTTTAAACTGTACATCTCTGGTCTCACTCTGGGCTCCTGCAGCATGTGCACAATGGAGAGACTATCAGCTGCCTCACATGCCTCACCAGTCACTTTCCCAGTTGTTCTTTGCTTCCTAGACCTGAGTTGGGAATTTCTTGCCTTTGTTTCTACCCCGCCTGAGAGGAAACAGAGATAACTTCCTCTTCTTTGTATCCCTTCACTGGGGACCCACAGTTAACTCTTCCCTGTCTACTTTAGTATAAAATATATACATTGTGTGACAAACTGAGTATATTATCTAATTCCCCCATCAGCCAGCTAACAAAGGCACTTTATCCTCACCAAGGCCTACAAAACAATACAAACCTGGAATGTGTAGGCCAAGGTGTATAGGACATATAGTGAGCCCAAAAAATGTTAGGAAATTTTTCAAAAATCCAATGGCCACAGCTTCAAAATGGCTCTGCTTCTCTCCCTTCCCAAACGTCTAATATAATTCTAACCTGGCATGAAATGTGGGCTATGCAATTTCCGGGGGATTATTTTGTTTCTGCCAAATTTGAGGGATGGAGTATTGAAAACTGGGCTTATTAGTGGAAGATAGCACCAACTTTAGGTATAGAATGGCTAACTATTGCTCTATGCTACCCCATTCCCTCTAGGACAAATGGGATCTGAGAGTTGTTTTTAATGAGACTTAATAGGACTCCTACTGGGAGAATCTGCAAAACAATTAGCAGTGTTCAGGAGCAGCTGGCCAGTCAGGAAGTATTTTAACCCCTTTCCTCTCAGAACATATGTAGGGCTCTTTCACCTGAAAGTTCCTTTAACACTATAGGTTAACACTATATGTGGTACATAAACTGTTAGGATATTGCAGCAACAAGACAGCTATTTGTTGCTATCACCAAACTGGAATTGAAATCATTAAACTGAAGTGCAAAATAGATTAGCACCTCAAAGCATCAATGTCATATATATTTGTACCCATATTATTTATAACACACTCCATTAAAAGTGGATATTCTTTAAAATATCCAATATACATGCCTTACATATTCCTCATTTGGAGGGATGTCAGTAAATTTAGTGACAAAATCTCTTCTACTCTGCACAACGTTAGTGACCTTCACTCCTTTTAATTACATCAGAAATTAAGAATCATGAACCTGAATTTAAGGAAAGTTACTCACCCTAAAGGAATTAATCTGACAGCACTTCAGGTTTCCTGCAGGAATAATTTTTTTATTTCTCTCATTTGGGTTTTTCACATCAAACCTGTCCTCCAGTCTTTACATAGGCTTCCCATAGTATATCAAGTCAAGTTTAAGGTCTTGGTCCTTATTTTCAAGGTGATCAAGGGCCCAGCATACATAAAAGATTGCTTAAAGCTCTGGGAGGAAGACCATGGTCAGCTGCTCTCCTCAGGCACAACAGAACATCCTACCATAAGGGTAAAGCTCTTCTGTGCAGGAGACAGGGAGTTCTCTGAGAGGGGTCAGTCTGAGACTATGGAATACCAAGGAACCAAAGACTATCACACACCTTCCACACCAAGTGCAAGGGGCACTTCTTCAAGCTAGGTTTCTCTAACAAGCAGCAGCATGTATATTAAAACAAAAACATCCTACCAAAATAAAATAATACACTGCACACGCAGTTTTCCCCTGGGGTAGACAATGAATTACATATGTCAGATGTTAAGTCACATACATTGCTTGATGCACTATTGGCAGGTACTCAGATATGACGGTGAGGAAGATGGTATAAAAATCTATATAGAGAAGAACAGAGCATTTAAGTCTCAGCAGTAGAGCAGATTAAAAATAACAAAAACTTAAAAAATCAATTTTTTTTAAGAAAAATGTTTCCCCTTTTTCTACTGGAAAATTTCATAATTTGACATTTTTGGACCAGATCTACACAGCGGGTTAAGAGGTAGACCAGCCGAGGGTTTACACTGCGAACGTTTTTTGTTTTTTTTTTTGTAAGAGGAAACCTTCTGTAGTATCTATGACCATAATCCTCATTGATGAGAGTCACTAAACATTTTATTAAGAGATACAAGATGATACACATGCACCTCTTAAATTTCCTCCTGCCGCAATAGATGCTTCTGTACCTCTGCTTATTTTTGGCTTTCAAAATCCCAGTCTACCCATCTATGCATACAGCAGTAAAAATCCCTTTAATATTATGAGTCTGCACAGATATCTGACAGAATAATTGACAATGGTAGGCTATGTCCTCCAGTCTAAGATAAACAGATGCCACCAGTACTGATGACTTTAGTGGATGGTTAATACCTTTCCTGCAATACACCCAGCAGATTTCAAGGATGCATTTGTAGAGGAATGCATTTGTAGAGGCAACTGTGGCTTTTGATAGTTGCTATTAGAATGAGAATCTTGATGCTGAGGGGAAAAAAAGGACTAATTGTTGTCTATTTACTGGGAAGTGGAGGAAAGAGAACTGCTGTTGCAATTTGCTGTCCTGCATCACCCTTTGTGGCTTCTGCTAGTACATCTTCAATTGCAGTATTCTGCCTTTCTTTCTGTTGCTAATTTCATGGTCACATCTGTCTCTATTTCCTGCCTTACCTCTCTCTTCCTTAAATTGACAGAAGTCTGGAGAGCTCTTATGGTGCTACCTGAAGGAGTATTTTATTATTATCCCCTGGCTAATCTACCCTGCAGTGTTCCACAATTGCATCTTCTGTTGTCATCTCTCTCATTACTGTATTTAGGAACTAAATATTTTCAGAACCACTTGTGGATTCTGAAGCACTACAGTCACTAGGTGCTGCTTGTTGTTACTGTCAGATTCACTCAAGGATTATGAAGCAGGCTACAAAGTTTTTATTTTCCTTTTCTATTGCACTTATGCTGGCTTTATGGAGTCAGTGCAGAAAACTGTAAATGATGCATGCATGACATGAAGAATTCCTCCTCAGTGCACAGAGAAAAGGCACAATTGTGCCATGCTGTCACTGTCACGGTATTTGCTGTGTGATTTGGACAAACACACAATATTCAGATTAGACAACCAAAAAACGATTAAAAAAAATTCAGATGCCCAAAATTGAAAATTAAGAGCCATTCTGGTTGCGTAGGTCTTTTAGCATCCATCAAATTATCTCATCAGAGAATTTCTCCCTGTTTTCCTTAGCATGATAATGTTATCATTAATGATGATGCTAATTGATGTCATCTTGTTTTCTTTTTCTCTTCTCTAGACAATCCTCTGGCACACCTAGTTAGTGCTGAGTGAGAGAGAATTTCATCGTATTCATCCCCTGCTTTCCATCCTTAAACATACTCTAAAATAGCAAATATTTACAACACTTTAGAAAAGTTCCTCATAAATTAAACCTTAAAAGAATCTGAGAATTGTTATGCATATATGAAATCACAAGATAGCAGTGTTAATGTTTTCAAGGAAATAGAAGCTTTAATAGCTAGAAAGCTAAATGGTTACCAGTAAGGTGAATGCCTTAAGACCATATCAAGGCACTGTCAAATCAAAGAAACTCAGTTCTGCACAAAGTTGTCACCTGTCACCTTGGATATTCATTTAGATTTACTGGAGCTTCATCCCTAGTGCAATGAGTGATTCAGGCTGCTCTAGGATCCAGTATCTTGCACAGTAATAGGTTCACTAATTCTGTAGCACAGCTCTTGGCTTCTGCTCAGCAGTTGGCCTGAGGTTATAGACTGTACTATTTATTGAGCCTCATTAAAATTGCTGTCATGGGGAATCAACTTAGCTTGGCTTTAACAAAATATTGTAAGATTGCTTGAATGTGCAACTCCCTTTGAAGTTGGGACACATACTTCATAACATATTTTAGAACCTGTCATATACAATACTGTACAATTAACAATGGACACACATATTTGTAGGTTTTAAATTAGCCCCAAACAAGGTGAAAATCATATCACCAAAGTAATTTGAAATCAACTCACTAATGACACAGTTGCATATTCTCAATAAGAACTGCAAATACCCTATGAGTTTGTGTCCAATGCCCTTGTCAACAATCCAAAGAAGTCTTAAATGTCATGTTCAATGCTCTGGGATGATCTATCATAGTGATGGGGAAGTTTTCTTATACACTACTATGGTATGATCACAGTTACATGGCACTGCTGCAGTTGGTAGGCATATCATGAAACAAAAATTTAGTTTCTTTACAATACAGCACAAGCTGCTAATACAATAAGATTGTGATTGTTACCAGGGTGTTCCCTTGTCAGAAATGCATCCAGGGAATTAAAAAAAAAAAAAAAAAAAAAAGTGTTTTCCAACTACATTTGTGTTCTCGTATTAGAACTCTTTTACAGATCCACACGGGGGTAGCTGCCCTGAGAGTATATGCAATTCCTCTATGGGGATATATGGGTGTCTAATTTCCATACTATTATCCATAAACTGGATCCACAACAGTGTTGTGCCTGCTCATGTACAGCAGAGCTCTAGACTGCATAAGCAGTGGCAGATGTACTTGAACACACATTTCAAACCCAAGGAGAAAGGGAGGAAAGCAGCCTTTTCTTTTTACTATATAAAGGGAATGAGGAAGATAATACATAGCTTGTACAGCTAACAATACAGTGATATTACCTCTATTGGTGTATAATAGTCAGGAACGAGTGGGCATCATGTGACAAGCTACAAGAGTACATTCTGCTGTGGCTGCTCCCAGGTAACGTACAGCTCAGAAAACTGCTTCAATTAGCCATGTGACTTTTTCAAAATGCTATATCTGTATTTCGTTTCTGATTCATATGCAAATTATTTTAATTCATGTATTTGCTTTTTATCTACTGATTGGTTGTTCTGGCAATTGGCATTCTGTCCACAAGTGAATCTGACCATTCCTCAGTGGCTGTAGCACTGGTATACTGGATAGCCTTCCTGGCAGACAGTTAAAACTCACATTTTACGTTTCATGAGCCTAAGCCGAATATGAAACCAGAGAACTTCATTAGTATAGTCTCCAAGCACTGACCTAAGGACCATGTAACTTTTTTGTTTAGTCTTTCTAACCAACTTACATTGAACGTTCACCTGGGTGAACAATTAACAACCAACTTCAATGACTATGGCAAGAAACTCCTAAGTCATCCAGTTCAGTGCAAGAGCACCTACTACATTACTTCTGTGTGTGTTAAATCCAGGTCTCTGGTATGCATTTAAAGTTCAATCTTGCCAACAATGAAGTCAGTGGGAATTTTGCCATTGATTTCAGTGGCAGAAGGCTCAAGGCCTAAATGATGGTACTTCAGTAACATTCCTCAGCAGATGATTCCATTACCTGATTGACTTTACCGTTAGGAATTGTTTCTCAACACGTAGCTAAAAATTTGTTTTTTCTATCTCCAAATCATTTATTTTTCTCTTGTCTTCTTTGGCTGCTTTGAATGATCTATCTCCTCTCCTTTTTATATTATTGTACTGTAGCATTACTACTTCTACCCATCAGAAATATAAACTGTCATTATGTTCCAACTTTGCCACCACTTCCTTAACATCCTAAATAATCCTCTCTCTCTACCTGTTTTGTTAGACTCCCTCCAGTTTATCAATATTCATATTGTGTTTTGTAGCCTCAAATGTATTGTACTTCTCTAATTAAGGTCTTATTAAAGCTAAATGAAAAGGAGTGATCTTTAGCCTTACAAAAAAATGCCAAAAATCAGACCCAAGAATATGTTCGATTTTAGCAACCACATCAATACTGCAATAAAAGTGCATATGTTGAAAGATTTGCCACAGCGCATTTTGTGGCTTCCTACATTATAAATGTGTCTCTCTCTGAATCAGGAAGAAAGGCTGTAGTTAGGGAACAGAATTTTCCTCCAATGATCACCTGTGACAGGGTGAATGCACCACTCTGGTGCCTCCTGCTGACCGTTCCAGGGATTAGTACTGCTCGCCAGTGCATCCCCTGCTGGTGGTGCCTCACTGCCATCACTTCTTCTCCAGGACCCATGTCACTCCCAGGACCATGGCATCCTCTTCAGTGACATAGCCCTCGGCTGTGCCACATTCTGTCTCCCCACAAGGGAGGATCTGCAGTCTGCTCTGTACTGCAGCCAATTGCCCTGCCAATTCTCCTGTGGTGAGGAGCATGGGGGGAACCCAGGCCCACCTACTACTCATCAGCCCCAGTATCCTGTAGATGGTAGCCACTGGCTGCGTCCCTTCCAATTCCTCCATACTTTTCCTGGGGCCACTTCCTTGTGGCCCCAGCACCCTCTTCGCCCTTGTCTCAGGGCTTCAACCTGCAAGTCTCCGCCATTTGCCTGGAGCAGTCTTTTGCTCCCCCGGTCCCTGCCTGCAGCACTGCTCTGTCCAATGCAAGACAGCCAGTCCTCACTTCAGGAGCTCCAGGGAGTGACTCACTCTGCTCTGCCCTGCAGCTCTTCTTATATGGGCCTGCCTCACCCCGATTGGCTGCTCCTTGCAGTTCTCTTCCTATTGGCTGCTTTTTGCAGAGTCTTCCCAGGCCACTCTTAACCCCTTAGCAGCCAGTGTGGGGTAGACACCCCCATCACACCACCTATGAAACAGCCAATATATTCACATGCTTATATTTCACAGTGACTTGTTTAAGACAATGTGGTCACGGGTCAGGTACTATGTTCTTGTAGCAAGATCTTATTTTATTAATTCCAATAACTTACTGACAATACTTTAATGACCTATAGTCTATTTTGTTTATAGCACAGAATCAGATTTTCATGTAAAAATTTATATTCTTTGCTGTCATCATTTAAAATCAGGTTCATTCAGATCTTTTTTTTTTTTTTTAAAAACAAAATGACAGAATGCCTCCTGGTGGTATTTTCACTATTTAAAGGTTCAAAATGAGAAAAGGAAATGGAAACCTAGAGCAAGAAACAAGTCCATGTCTAAGTAATCCGATCCACTGCACTTTCATGCTCAAGAAAAACATGTCTGCTTTATTGTAAATGCTATAAAAACTGAAAGTCCACTACACATAAAATCATCTAATAATATCAAGCTCAAGGATACATTACTCTCAATTGCCTTTTCAAATCTAGCTGAACATTCTATGTATCTTGACTAGCATCAACCTAGTTTTCAGAATGGTAAAACACATGCATAACTAGTGTTGTGATTGTATAGACCCCTCTGGAATTATCCAGGCCATGTTTTCCATATGAAGAATTAGCAATGAATGCACTTTTTTCCTCTTTGTACTTTTCAACCCAGCATTTCATCAATAAGTAATTCAATGAAAGAAAGTGAATACGATTTGGGACAACTCTGGGATTCAGTTTCATGAAACCACTGATACCATTAGACAGCTAATACGAAAAGGCCAAAGAGATTTAACGAATTTATATTAAAGTGGGAGAAAACAGCCTGGGGAGCCAATAGTAAAGCAATAGATTGTGGAGAAAATCATGTCTCCACTCAAATCAATGGCAAAATTCCCTTTGCCTGCAATAGAGCCAGGATTCACTCCAGATTAATATATTATTATTCATAATGTTGTAGCACCTAGGATACCTAGTCATGGATCAGGATATAACACATAAGATCAGAAAAAAATCACAATTTTTCAGTACAAGAACAAAAAGCATCTTCCTGCCAGAGAAAGAGAGAGAGAGGGAGGGAGGGAAATATGAATAAAGAGCTACAAACATTTTGCATGATCGAACATGGAAACAGAATGAAACCAAAATGAAACCAAAATTATTACAGTCTACAGCATTTATTTTTAAAGTAAATCTTTATCTTATTGACAACTGTGTGTACAGTTAGGATACAAATAAGAAATATAGCAGATCATAGTTAAAACATAATAGTTTATTGAAACCTTGATAATTGAGATTCCACTACATATGACACAGAACCCTTATACATTATGGGTGAACTTCAGACCAGTGTGGAGAAGTAGAGAGAGTACTGGACTGGGACTTAGGAGACTTTGGTTCTTTTCCCAGTTCTGTCAGTGGCCTGCTGGGTGGCCTTAATTAGGCAATTAATTTCACCTCTGTACCTCAATTTGCCCATCTGTAAATGGGGATAATGATACTAATCTCTTTTGTAAAGCACATGGAGGTCTACTGATGAAAAACACTATATAAGAGCTGGGTATTGTTATTTTACTTATTATTAATAGAATTTCTCCTTTTTTGTAAACATACAATCATAAATCCCGGATGGCATTATCAATCCTCCATTTTATACCATCTGAAAACGTGCGCCATTTAAGTCAATGGGAGTTTTGACTTCAACAGGAGCAGAATCAAGGTCTTACTGACCTTAATCAGATTTCCTTCCGATATGTTATGAAGGTCTTGTCTAGCACAACAATATAGAACTTTTTTGTGCATACGCCACAGAAGTCCTAATGGCTTGAAAAATTCAGATTAGCATACAAAGGAGCTATTCTATCATCTGGGCTTTTAGGACTGTTCAGGGTAGGCTAAGGTGATAAATTCATGTAAATGAACTTGCTGTTCTCTCAAGAAGTGATATGCTCTATTATTATTTATATTATCATAGACCTAGGAGGCAGTCATGGACTGGGACCCCATTGCATGAGATGCTGTAGAACCACGCAGCAAAACACACTCCCTGCCCCTCTGGGATGCAGATGCAAGGGTATGTCTATATTGCATTTTTAGAAGTCATTACCCATAAGATTGCTCAGGATGATTTAAAAGCTAGTGCAAATAAAATAAGCAAAATCCATTGATATTTCAGCAGAGCTTGCTTGTATATTCACCAACACAATTAACATTCCTATTCATTACTATGATCAGAGCACAATGATTGCAAAATGTAAAGATGATCTTCTTGGTAGTATTGCGCTATATGAATAGTTTTTATACAATTACTTATGCAGACCATCATTTCTCTTAAGTGGATGTATATGTCCATCATGCTAAGCAAAACACATCCAGTACTTACATTGTTTTTAATCCATATTTTATGCACCACCAGAACCATGGATCAGTGGTAAACCCATTAGAATTTTTATAAACATATTTCCCATTTCAAGCTTTTCTCTTGGACTTGTTTTACGATCAGAATTAGTCCCCTTCCTTCAAGAGAATGAAGGCACCACATGAAACACTGTATAGAAATTTAGGAATTGTCAGACTGGATAAGAGCAATGATCTGTTTAGTCCAATGTTTGGTCCTTCAGAGAGGGAAATGCCAGCTGTTATCAAAGAAATGGGTATGAAACCATAGAGAGAACAATTAAGAAATTAACCAGTCAATACGGAGAATTTCTTCTAAATGCTTGTCAGTTGGTGGTTAGTTTAATCTCTGAATCATTCTTTTCAAAATCTACTAAGCATTTGGCCTCAATTGCATCATGTGGGAATGAGATCCATAGGTTAATTGTACTTTGTGTAAAAAGTTTACTGGATTTGAATTTGCCGCCTTTCAACTTTATTGCATCCCCCCTCCCTCTTTTTCTTTTATTATTGCATGTAATGGGAGGATTCATGTACCTCCTCCAATATCATTTTTTGGGTATACCTATATATTGTCCATGCAGTGTTGTTTTAGCTGTGTTGGTCCCAGGATATCAGAGACACAAGGTGGGTGAGGTAATATCATTTATTGGATCAATTTGTGTTCAGTAAAAGATATCTCACCCACCTTGTCTCGCTATATTCTGTCCACTCGTTTCCTTTTGTAAAACACGCTCTACACAACTTGTAATTTTCATCACCTGTCTCTAAATCTCTTTTATATCTTCTACATTGTGCGCTTGAAAAGATAATAGGTGATACTGGCGGTAGAATGACTGTGCCGAATCATGTAAAGAATGTGAGCGAAGCCCAACAACAAAAATTAAGATGTTTATGCACCAATATGAGGAGCCTAGGTAACAAAATGGAGGAACTAGAGCTACTCATGCAGGAAGTGAAACCAGATATTACAGGGATAACAGAAACATGGTGAAATAGTAGTCATGACTAGAGTACAGGTACTGAAGGCTATGTGCTGTTCAGGAAAGACAGATAAAGGCAAAAGTGGTGGAGTGGCATTGTACATCAATGATGAAGTAAACTGTAAAGAAATTAGAAGTGATGCAATGGATAAGATAGAGTTGGTCTGGGCAAAAATCACATTGGGGAAGAAAGCTACTAGAGCTTCCCCTGTGATAGTGTTTAGAGTGTGCTACAGACCACTGGGATCCATTTTGGATATGGATAGAGTTCTCTAATATTTTTAATAAAGCAAATACTACTGGGAACTGTGTGATTATGGGAGACTTTAATTTCCCAGATATAAACTGGAAGTCCAGTACTAGTAATAATAATAGGGCCCAGATTTTCCTGGATGTGATAGCTTACAGATTCCTTCACCAGGTGGTTGCTGAACCAACATGAGGTGATGCAATTTAGATTTGGTATTGGTGAGTAGTGAGGAGCTCGTAGAAGAGCTGGATGTAGGGGACAAACTTGATTTGAGTGACCATGAGCTAATTCAGTTCAAACTAACTGGAAGGATAAACAAAAACAGATCTGTGACTAGGGTCTTTGATTTCAAAAGGGATAACTTTAAAAAATTAAGGGAATTAGTTGGGGGAAGTGCACTGGATTAAAGAACTCATGGATCTAAATATGGAGGAGGCTTGGAATTACTTCAAGTCAAAGTTGCAGAAACTATCTGAAGCCTGCATCCCAAGGAAGGGGAAAAAATTCATAGACAATAGTTGCAGACCAAGCTGGATGAGCAAGCATGTCAGACAGGTGATTAAGAGAAAGCAGAAAGCCTACAAGGAGTAATTAAATATATTTATTATTATATATTATTATTATTTAACATATATATTAAATAATTCTAATATTAAATAAAACCAGAACAGTTACTTGAAATAATGGCTGTATTAATATATGGCATATACCATTATTTCATTTCATTTAATTCTGAGCTGAGCTGAATACAGCAGATTAAATGAGACAACATGTGTGTGCAGGAAGGGATTAAACCCTAACAAAATAGCCGTGCTACTATTTGGTATCTTATTATATTATACATTATGAAAGGGCTGATGTATTTGTGAAATTAAAAATCAAAACCCAACAAAGAGTATTTTAAACTACCAGACAGTGCAGTATTGATCTGTGGTGTCCTAAAGGAGTATCTGGTTACAAGCAGATGGCAAATATAAGCATTAGACAGGCATCCTTCTTGCCCATAAAAGGATTAATCTCATGTTCAAAGAAGAAATGGACATGTTTTTGAGTAGACACTTGAATGCTTAAGGTTTTGGTTCAGGTAAGAACATTCATAGGGAATTAAGGATGTGCATTGTTTGTCAGATGAAGGTTTTATTTGAAGGCAATGGAAACGGCTCGTGAGGAAATAATTTGGGATTTTCAGGAGAGTCAGTACTGGAGAGCCTGATCCTGCCAAATGCTGAGTGCCTCTTTGGGGTTGCTGAGGCAATTCCTATTGACTTCAATAGGAGAACATGGAACAAACAAAACCTTTCAGGATTGGCCCTTAAACAGCAGTCCAGACATAGGACCTACTCTTTGTTTGAACTATTGTGCACTTAATAATTTTCCATAAGCAATAATGGTAATTTAAAGTTCAAGTGGCCATTGACTAGAGCTTAACTGATTTCCATTAAGACTCAAAGACCAATTAGGAATTACTAATCTTTAAGAATTAACAATATGGCCCCACTCCTACAAACCCCTTCCACATTTTGAAGAAAATGCATGTGCATAAATGCTTGCAGAATCATAGTGTATTTGAACAAAGAGTGAAATCCCAAGTATACATTATCACACAGTTTCTTCATTTATTGTGACAGTTGTAGTTTGCAGTCACTTTATTTATAATGTGCTTAGTGTGCTGACATGTAATATGTAAAAATCAGAAAATTTAATGAGCTCTCACAGTGACATTAGCTCTTCTATAAAATCTTTACAGAAAGGTGGAAAGAAACCAGCAGAATTTTATGCAGATTATCAATTGTTCAGATCAGCAAAATGCTACTTCACTGAAAACTACCCCACCATTACCATCTACTCTTAAGGTACTCCACTTCCTCCATCATCCCATTTAGTTTTTATAACTGAATAATTGCTCGCTGCATATTTTAAAAATAAAAAAATCATCAAGTCTAAAAGAAATCAACTCCAAAAAGAATATGATTCATTCCACAACAATGGAGATCGGACAGGACTTCATAGTGCATGTTATCGTCTGTGTTCCTTTAATAAGGGGTTTTGTATTGCTGCAGTATCATTGTCATCATATGATACATGGGTTGCTATAATACTTAAAATACAACCTTTTACTGAACAGATATTTGAAGGTTTCTTTAAAATGGTAGAAGTGGAAAAGCCATTTTCCAATAACATAACAAAAAAAATATCAGTAATTAAAAGATAGATTTCCATAAATTAGACCTATAGTAATCAGTCAAAAAGACCTTATGACATTTTTAGCAGGCTTATACCTAACTTCCCCCTTGTTGTTCCTTACCCTTAGATGTATATATATACCTCCTATCTGATTTCTACTCCTTGCATCTGACGAAGTGGGTTACAGCTCACGAAAGCTTATGCCTGCAGAAATTAAATTTGTTAGTCTTTAAAGTGCTACAGAACTCTTGTTTTTGCTGTATACAGACTAACACGGCTACCCCTCTAGGATGAATACAGTACTTGGTGCCCAGAGATAGTTTTGCAAGAGTACTATCCACTGAGATTTTCAGGATTCCTACAAAACCAGATCTGTCTTCACTGTGCTATGCTAATGAGTGCCTCGTTCCATCAAAGGTGATATCTTACAAAACTCTTATTCTTTCTGATCTTGGAAAAGCAGTGTAGATTCTGCAAAGGAGTGCTGGATAAGATGTTACTGCTGCAATGTATGTGACATACATTTTTAGATTGTCCTGTAAATTTTCTTTGTATCCTTTGAGATATGAATCAAAATGGGGAGAAATGGTATTTATTTAATTAAAAAATAAATATTGAAGCAAGACGCTGAAAATCTTCAGCCCCATTCACATTGAATGTATTTTCACACAAGTTCACAGAGAACGTTAAGTTACTGTCTCCCTGGCCTTTGTTTTTCCTTCCCTTTTTGTTCCTCTTTTCTTTTCTTCCACGATTTATCTTTGCTTTCTCTTCCCAGAATCCTCTTTTTCTAATGTCTCTTTCTTCAGTATAATTTTTCTGCACTGAATATTTTAACAATTAGATGAATTTACTAATTACTACCCAATCATTAGTTCATTTATTATTAATTAATGTTTCACATTTAATGTTTCTTTCACATCCATCTTTTCTCCCCTTCACTGGCAAATTTATTTTTTCATCTGTTTCTATTCAGTCTATTATTTCCTCCAAAGTATTTTGCCACCCTTGGAATATTCTCTCTTTATCCTTTTGATTTGATTCTTCTCCTTCCCCCCTCTCCCCCAGCTCTCTTCTCAAGCTTCTCCGTTCTCTGTTAAGTCTTTGCCCTTTCATCCTTCTCTTCCCCGTTCCTAGTCATTCCCATGTGTTCTCTTTCTCCCTTTACTCAGTTTTTCCATTATCATCTCACTCTATCACACTCTCTCTCTCCCTCCACTTCTCCTTTCCTTTCTCTCTGCATCCCCATTCATTTTCCTTAATTCATCACTCTTCCTCTTCACCCGGCCTCTTTCTTTTTTTTCCTCTCTTCTTCCAAATTTCCTCTCCCTGCCCCAGTTCCCCTCAGCCCCAACGTCTCTCTCCCCGTTCCCTGTTTTCACCTCCTGGTTCTGCCTCTTCCTCTCCCTCAGACTCTATTGACTCCTTTTATCCCTTGATTCTCTCCCTCCCCGCCTTTACCCTTTTCACTTCGGTTCTCTTCCTCCATCCTTTTCCCCCCACCTTATCTTTTGTTTCCATCCACTTCCCTGAGCTCATTCTCTCTGGAGCACATTCTTTTGTTCTTGAAGTGAAGGCAATGCCTATTTTTCTTCCCTCATCCCCCCTTTGTAGAGAGGGAAGTGTGGGGGTATGGCCCCCTTCTATTCTATAGAGCGCTAACAAGTAGAGGACTTCTGATCTACCCTCTCTCCTCTAGGGGGAAGATGTTCTTCTGCCCCCTCTCTGATGCATGAATGAAAGGAAACATGTTACTGTTCTGGCCTTTGCTTAGGGAGCTACCAGGGATTCTCCCTCCCCGCCAAGGCTATTCAGAAGGAGACACTGAGGCCACTACTCAGCACTTTCTTGGATTAGCAGGAGCTGAATTCTTATATGGGACTCAACTCACTGAGAATTGCACAAGCTAGAGAAAGAACTGAGAAAGTGCTCTGCCCCTGCTCCCACAAAGATATAGCAAGAGATGGAGCTCCATGATCAGCATTCATACTGGAGAACCTTATATATTGCGATTGTGTAGAATTGGTTTCAGTGTTGTCATTTTCTTAGTTATACAGGAAATTCTTTTGTTCTACTGTTATGTACAGAGTAGATTCTTTTTAGCACATCTCAATTACGTCTACTTTTTGGCAAGAAAAATCCACACTGAACTAAAATATATACCAGAGGAATAAACAAACATATTTTAACTGAAAGACCCGGAACTTAGGACAGACAGTGGAAGTGAGGCTCATATTTTATTAATAAATTGTATTTTAAAGCCATTCAACTTACTATTTTAAATTTCCTCACATTATCTGAGCTATAAATGTAAATGCATACTTCTCCCCCTGGATACATAGATGTAATTCCCATTTGTGCTACTGGAAGTTATGCTCATACTGAAGCAACAATGGACCTGATTCAGATCATAGTTATATTGGTGTCAAACAGGTGTAACCCCATGGACTTCATTGGCGTCATTCCTGATTTACATGATTGTGATGTCAAACTTAGGCCCTATACATAGGGACAAAACAGAGCAAGCAACTGTATTGAAATTGGTGGGGTTTTATGAGGTCAGAATCTAGTCCTTAAGCAATAAACCACCTCTTATAGACTGACTACTCACCGGCAGAACTCCAAGAGGTATGGAATTAAGAGAAGATACCACATGACTCAGACCCATTTGCTCACATTACAAAAGTCAATCAAGTTTGTCTCTAATACCTCACAGTGTGACCTCACATAGAAAGTAGAAATTAACAGTCTTAATGGAAAATTAAACAGAATGATCGGAATATCAGAGATGATTGGGATGGAAAAGGCCCATTACATTAATTTAGTTTATCCTCCTGCCAGTGTCATGTTTCCCACTGGAATAGAAATATCCAGGAAGGGCCAAGATAGTCAAAAAGGCAATTTACTTAGGCCAATACACGATATCTGGTACTTTACTGCAACAGCAGTAAATATCTTCCAATCTGGAGCTAGTTTGATACTGTTTGAATCATGTCTGATCAGCACTCACTTCACAGCACTTACAGTGAATAGTCTGGAGGTTGAAATTACATTCTTTGTAAATCATGGAAAGACAGACACAGGGACAGGCAATTGAAAAATGTCACATCATGCCTTTGGCTGACTCCCAACCTCATCTGAGTGGTGGCTATTCTATTTAATGTAACTGGACTCTGCCCTTTGGATGAATATCCTTTTTTCTGTCAGTTTTTTTTTTTCTTTATCCAGGCAAGGACACAGTCATAGACCAATAAAAACAATATATCTCCCAAATCTCAAAGGGCTCAGAAATAGAATAAACAAGGCAGCAAAAATGCTGCTATTTTGCAAGTATGCTTTTCTATAATCTCGCAGATAATGCAAGACCTCGGCTGCACTTGCTACAAATATCCCTCAAAACAGAAAGGCTTGCAATGGAAAATATTTTAAGAAGGGTATTTGTTCTGAGAAAACCAGCTTCATAACTCCTACTTCATAGCTACAATCTAGGGAGAAAAGTGAGACAGGATGATCTATTACTTAAATATCACATATTCTTAGTATCTACAGGTATCAGTTTACAATCACTCTTTTAATACAAACAATAGCTAACCTGAAAACTAGATCACACAGCAAAAAAAAAACAAAAATCGCACTACAGCATCTCGTTCTTTGATTAAAATCCCTTTTATCATTGTTCTGTCAAAACAATTATTACAACGCATAATGAGCTGGATTAAAACCATAGAAAGTAGGCAGAAGCCCCCTTGCAGTATAACAACCAACCAGAGGAGACTGCAATGGCTCAAGGTACCAGCATTCTCTTTGCTACAGGAGAATGCATGCACCGCGACAACACAATCCCAGAAAATTCAGTGCCAGCTGGAAAGGGGCATGGCCAGCACCACTGAGGGAGAAGTCCTGACTCAGTGCCTCTCTCATTATTTGTCTAGGCAAACAGGGCTTGATCCCACTGAATTCAATAGCAAAGCTCCCATTGCCTTTAGTGGGAGTAGGATCGAGTCTTTACAGCACACTTGTCACTACAATATCTGAGCATCTCTTTGGAGGTTTGATCTAAAACCCACTGATATCAACAGGAGTCTTTCTGACTTCAAACGGGTTCTGGATCAGGCTTTGCGTACTTATCCACAGGCAGGATCCACTAGCACATCTTCTGTGGAGTCCCATCTATAATTTAAAGCTATCTTCCATTGGCAATGCTGTTTCTTACCTTCACATCTACACTAAGATTGTACACTCAGTAGGAAGCACACCCTCTTGTTTCTTCACAAAAGTCTCTAGCACTCTTTTGGGTGCCAAAGACATAAAAACCTTTAGGAGCGTTGCATAACTCAATGGGAAGTGCATGAAAATTCAGTCTCTCCTATGTCCTGTTTCTTTAAGGAACTCTGTGCAGGCAGAGGGGAAAGATGGTCAAGGTAAGTAAGTAAGTAGCCTCATACTTTTGAGACTTAGGTTCACGTCACTACTTTACCAATGCCATCCTGTGTGACCTTGAGCAAGTCACATAGGTCTAGATCCTCAAAGAGTATTTAGGCTCCTGATCAGCAAGCAGGAAACCTTGATTTAAATCATAAATTTTAATTGTTTTGCATTTGTACTTCTTAGTTGTTTTCCTAAAGGAAAGTTGACTTTCATTGGCTGGTAACCATTAAAACATATTGATTTGCAATTAAATATAGCCTTTACACTAAATTTAATGCTTCTTTTTACTGACCGGGGGATACTCTCTATATCTATACACATTTATTTAAGCAATTATACGGGTTTTTCAGATTCTTAATTTTTATATTTTATGATGTTAGAAAATGTGAATGATGCATTTCTTATTTAACTAGATGATTAATTTTTAATTGTGATTTTGTTAAGCTCTATTTGAATGGAAATTCAAACAATAAAAATTGTGCATTTTTAATAAAACTACCTTAAATGTGCTGGATACATAAGAAAAGCTTATAAAAATGTTTTGCACTGAAAATTAATTGGTTTATTAAACAAAGGAAGTATTATCTGTAGTTAATAAATTGAACTGATTGTTTCTGATCACCATATCCGTCAAGGTTTTAGAACTTGTAGATCTCATCCTCTCCTACCCTGTTTTATTCATAGACTGGAAGAGGAAAACAATCTTTTCCTCTTTTTCAATTCCTAACTGGTTTCTTAACTTTGAATGAACTAGTCATTGACCTGAACTAGCTGCATAAACTAAAATGAAGAAATCTCTTTGCACCTGCAAAAGAGGTTGCTGCAGTCAAAAGCCAGTTTAGCAGTCCAACAAACCCTGGTTCCAGCTGCATAGCCAACGACTTTCATCAGCTCAGTGCTTTGACTTTCTTTTAAACTTGGCAACAAACATGTACTGCTTAGTCTTTTCTTCTGTATTTAAATGATTTTAATAGATTATAATAAATTTAGGCATTAACATAAGTTGTCAATTTCAAATTTAATTTTAAGTAAGTTTATTTTAAAAATGAACCTGTTTTTAATTTAAAAAACAAAACAAAACAAAACAATGTTTTTTAAAAATCAATTTTTATCACCTTGTTCCACAGGACCTCTGTCTCAATCAGTACTATGCAACCTGTGCACTGACTACAAAATTATTAAAACTTTCCTGTGGGCTTTTGTAATGAGCTTCCTCAACAATAAATTATTCCAGCTTCACAAACATCAGTGAATTTATCAGGAATCCTATGGAAAAAGTAGCATGAAATCACTAATTAAAGATGTGGTCACCTTAACTCTGGCATTTCCTAACTTGTTTGCATTTTATTTTCAATCTTAATAATGTGCTTTTAATATAGTTTATGTGCGTATAATTTCCTTGGTTTTTGTTTTTTTTTTGTTTGTTTATTTGTTTGGTTTTTTTTAAAAAAGGTTAGAAGTGTTAAGCAACCTTAATACAGGGGTAGCTATCACTCACCCTATAATACACACAGGGTTTCCTCATAAAGAAATACACACTGGGACAATCTAAAAACATGTAATACAAACATGGCCATGTATTCAGTATGAGATGATTGCTGTGTATACCAATACAACATGTGAATGGCAATTACTGTAATTGTTTCCTGTATTCCTCAACGCCCTCCCCATTGAGACTGAAATGCTGCATCTCACAATGTCATGCTGGTGGGTGCATTCTGAACAATCTATGCAGATGAAATGACAAATCTAGCAGTCATTTTTAATGGTTTTATTTCTCTGTCCTGGGATTCCAGAAAAATCAGAACAAAATCTCAATTAATTTAAAAGCTCCATTCATTACAAAGTTAACTATATTATCTAAGAGGCTGAAAGTCCCATTTTAGAATTTAACGTAGTTATTCTGTTTGTGCTGATTATAAACTAAAGAGATGAGTCAGTGCAATGCACAAAAAACAATTAAAAAAATATGGCTTAAAGGGCCAAAGCCATGATAACATACACTGATTTATAAAATCCTGTGCCTTGCAGTACAAAATGGCACTGGAGCCAAGTTCTGCTTTCAGATCCCCGGGTGCTGTTCTGACGGATGCCAGCTTTAAAATTAACCATATCCAAAGTGGGCCACTGGCCAAGTAGGTATTCACTAACTGAATCAATGCTTTTTTGGCCCACAGGATTGGTGTGTTCATTAATGCACATCATAGCCCCACATTCAGGATGCCTTCCTCCCCACACTGCACCTGCTCATGCAGCATAGTATCTGAGACCTCTACACTGAAATAGCAACCTCTGCTGGCTATTCCTGCAAGATGTGAGGCGTTCAGAGGACAGGCTGCTCCAGAAGCAACCAGAACTGATTCACTGCTCCCCCAACTGACAAAAGTCACCATAATCACATCACTTTAAGGACAAATACCTATTAAGGAGTATTTTGGGATAGATCTATATGCTGGGAAAGTGAGTAATTGTTTGATAAAGGTGTTCTTGTGCAGGAAATTGATTAACTAAACCTTTCCAGAAACTCCCTTAGGAATTATTTCATGCAGAAATGTCACAGAAGCAATAAGTGAAAACAGGTCTTTCTTTAATATTAAGGAGGCCTGAAAGGCATTAAAAGGGCCTAATCAATTTTATAAACCATCAACAACAATTTTTTGATTTTGTTATTTACAAATATTAGCAGTTCGGGAATGAAATGATAGAAAATCACTGTAGATTTCTGGAAGGTCCAGATGCTCCCCCTTTCCCACCACACAGGGAGCAAGCATGCAAACACAGGCCCCGGGTTTTGAAGCAAAGAGGAAAACAGTAAACAGCATGCTTTCTTTCCTAGTGGTAACAGAAGCAACACTGCAAATAATACACGTCTAGAGATAAGTGAAAATCTGAGGACTATGGCTGGCCAGAGAGAGGAGCAGCCACTGTGCTGTGGTCCTCCACATGCAACACAGATGGACCACAGGTTAATAGTAGCAAAATATATATTAAAAACTTATTTAGTGACTAACTTGGGCAAATTTAACTCTCACAAAGTGCAAATGTGATCAGATTAAAAAAAGTACCCTTTTAACGTAGACTACATCAAGTCACTCCACTCAGCTCAAAGGGCAGTAATAATTATGCAGTAATCACAGAGTAGGGAGTTCAGAGTTCTACGATAACTGCTTAAATTCATGATGAATCAGTTAATAGCCTCAGGCAAAAACATTTGACAATTTCAAGAGATGAAAGGAAAATATCGCCCCACCCTCGCAAATAAAAAAAGGCATGATAGATCTTATAGTTTATGCTCATAGTCTACCATAATGAGACCATAATGAAACAGTTACTATTAAACTCTCCACTGTCAGTATAAATCACATATAATCGGGGATCTGAATTTTTTCTTTATGACATTTGGAGCTGTCCATCCTTTTTCTCCATCCAATTTGACATGAACACAGTTACCAGGTTCTAACCCAGAAGTCCTCTGTCGTCTCTTGTAAGTATTCTTAATCTCTTTTTGCCTATTTATCTCATTTGGCTACTCTCATATCTGGCCACTTTGGAGATAGATTCTTTTCCAAAGTTGGAACAGCAGTTCGGAGTGGTCTTCCTATCAGGAGCTGTGCTGAACTATATGCTACTGGTGATGATTTGTAACTCAGAAGAGGAAAGAATGGATCTCCTGCTGTAGGATTTTCTTGGTTGTCTGTACAGCTCTCTCAGCATCTCCATTCACTTGAGGGCAATATGGGCTGCAATGTGAACAAAATAATATTTTGTCTGGAACAATTAACATTCTGCTGTAGTGAATTGTGGTCCACTGTATGCCACTAGTTGTTCTGGAACGCTAAAGTGAGCAAAACTGCAATTCAGTTGCTCGATAACACTACAACAGGTTCTCTCTCTCAAGTACATTATTTCTATTAACCTGAAAAAATAGGCCACTATGAACAAGTAATGATGTCCTCTGAATTCTCATAAATCTGCAGCTAGTCTCTTCCAAAGCCTGTCTGATAGAGATGATGTAATTAAAGGTTCTTTGTCTTGTGTTTGTCTATTAGTTCTGCAATGTTCACATGCAGATACTTTATTATGTCCTTGCTGATGCCTGGCCACCTCACACGGATTGGTTGGCCTGTTCACAGCATTTAATTACTCCTTGATATCCTTCATGCCTGAGGTTTAATATACCTCCTCTCAATACATTTGGAATTATGATGATTGTTTTTACTTGTGAGTCCTTTTGACTTGCTTAACTATCCACATACTGTAAATTAGTCTCACCATGTCCTTGTATCCTTTAGATACCTGGGCCAGCTAGTCCTAACACAAGTTACAACTTCTTCAAGGTGTGTCTGTCAAGGTTGTTTTCTGTAGCTGGTGTAGTTTCTTTTCTGACACTGGTCTGTATGTGTCCACAGCATCCACATACACCTTTACGTCATATTCAAGCTAACAGATAGTTGAGTGCGATGCTGGGCTTAGTGACCGAGTGCCTGCTACTGGTAGACTTTTCCCACGAACATATTTAGCAATTGGGTTAAACTGCATTAACCTTAGCAATGGACATAGGCATCTCAGTGTAGCTTGATCCAGGTCTTCTCTGTTGATGAAGGTTACAAGCAGTTTATGATTCGTTATGAGTGTAAATTAATAAAGTCCACACAGATATTTGTAAAAGCTCACATACCCATACACTTGCCAGGTACTACTGTTCAATCAGTGCCTATTGTTCTTCTGCTTCTGTGAGCGTGCAGGAGCAAAATGCAACTGGCTTCCATTCACAGTCATGTTGTTGCAACATTACACCACCTAGGCCATACCTGCTTGCATCCACACTGACCATTGTGGTTTGTTCACATCACAGTATTTGAGAACTGTATTTGAGAACTGAAGTATTTGAGAACTGAAGCTGTTGAGATTTTTTTAAAATCTTTTTGAAGGCACTGTCTTGATTTGGCCCCCACAACCAAGATGTGTTGGACTTTAAGAGTGCATTCAGTGGTTTTGTCAGTGTAGAAAGATCTTTTAGGTATCAACCAAGGTAATTCACCATCTCCAGAATATGTCTCAATTCTGGTATGTTCGTCAATGCATTCAGTTCTCAAATTGCTTTTACTAGGATTAATTCTATATTTGTTTCTTGTCTGATCCCAAAGCTTGATTTGAGTAGGCAGAAAAGACACTTTTCCTTGTTTAGTTTAAATTCACAACTGATTAGTCTTAGGACTTTGTTGAGGAATTTGTTGTGTTCTTCTATTGAAGATCCATATATAAAAATATCGCCCACAAAAACAACTCCATTTGTGTTGGTTAACAGCTCTGACATCCTTTTTTCTTTTGTTGCTGAAAATTTCAGGTGCACTGATAATTCCAAAGAGTAATCTTCAAAAGCAAAATCTCCCAAAGAGTATGATAAATGCAGTCAGTTTAGAACTCTTTGACTATAGGAATTTGCCAGAATTTACTTGAAGCATCCAGTTTGGAGAATACTGTCGCTCCTTTCACTCTGAGAAGGAAGTCATCCAGTGTTGGGAGGACAAAATTTTCTCTCATAACTGATTCATTCAGTTTTTTAAAATCCACACAGATACATATTTTTCCATTTTTCTTTATAACTGGTACCACTGGGGCACACCATGCTGTTGGCTCTGAGATTTTTCTTGATAATGCCAATCTGTTCCATTCTCTTTAATTCAGTTTCCACTTTGTGGAGCAATGGGATAAGAATGGGGCATATATAAACTATATGCACTAACAACACTGTCTCAAACTTATTTGTACAGAATCTCCTTTAAAAAATCCAACGAGTTCCACCACCTCTCTCATTTGGCCCCTCATGGCTGCAGCTGAGAAGGTTGTTGGTCTTTGATTCTTTGATCACATATAAAGACAAAAGCTATGCATTCAGAGTTTAAGTTGTTTCTGTGGTGAACTGTCCCATGCAGTTCAAAATACTTCCAGGGCTAGTCAAGTCTGTCAGGTGTAAGGTATCTTCAGCTCTGGGAGGGGGTGAAGATTATTGTAAATCTTTTCTGAGATAACTTTCACATCTGCTCCCTAATCAAATTTAAAATCAATAGTCTTGCCATGAATATTCAGTTTCACTCTCCAGGCAGGCTCTGACAGATCCCACATGATTGATCCCAGAAACAATGGCTCTTGATTGTCTTTAACATGAGTCAATTCCCTGACTGCTTTGATGCAGCAAACAACTGCAAAAGTCCATATTTTGAGTACATTTATTACATATTCACCTGTAGATGGATATATGTCTTGAGCTATAAAAATTTCCATATTTTGTACACTTATTCTGAAAGGCTTTTTCTGCTCTGTAGTTTGCCTAGAATTTCCACATCGCCTCAGGGCTTTTATGGTAATGACTTTTAATATTCCACGTACATCTGTTTACAGCTTCTAAAATAGTTTCTTGATTTTTCAAATTTGGCAAGTTGATTTTGGTTTTGCTGTCTCACCAACTCAGACTGCTTTGTTATTTGAATAGCTGTGTGGAGAGTTAAGTCTGTTTTTAATTGTTGCTGCTGTGAAAGGTTTTTATCTGTTAATCCAATAACCAGCCTCTCTCTTCTTATTTTCATGTTTTGCAGTTCCAAAGTCACAGTTTCAGCCAATGCATGCCGAGCTTCATTCAACATTTTCACCCTGTCCTTGAATTCTTTGGTGAAAACATGCTCTTTCATAAACCATATTTCTCTGAGGTATAAAATATGCTTTAGACTTAGCCAGAAACCTTTTAGTGTCATTTTTGTGACTGTGTTCAGTAAAATCAAAGTATTTAAAGATATACTCTGCCTGTTTCCCCACAGGCTAAATTAAAGAGCATACCTATAATATTTCCATTTTCCTTGTGTAGTTTTGTAGCAGTTCAAAATCTTGCAAAATACTGCTTCCAGTCTGTCCATTGAGAAAATTTGTCAACCTGAAGTTCTCTGGGGCATTGAAAACTGTCATGTTGATAAGATTCTACAACCTTTGTTGCTGTTTTTTCCTCTCTACACAACCTTTTTTGCTTTGTGCCCTCTGTGTTCAACTTTTGTTGCTGCTTTCCTTCTCTTTCTCTTCTCCTCTGGCACTAGTTTACTCCTGACACTGTCATGTATATTTTGTACACAGTAAGTTGCAGGGCCGCTAGTAGCAAGTCAAGTTTCTGTACCAGATATGACTAGCTACAGTGCTGCCTTCTCAGAGAGATACTTTGAGTGTTCACTATAAGATCCTTTAACATATTGCAAGGTATGGCTGATGTCAGCTTAAATAAGGTGTCTTAAACACAGCACCAAATATTGGTGGAATATAATTCAGTTTAGCATTCCATTGCAAAATGTGCCTGTGTGCGTATAATAAATTCTTAAGTAATGATAACTTTTGCAAAGACATTTGAAGAATTAAGCTAGGAATAATGCTAAATTTAACCAGGCAGATGAATTCAAAGACAATGACAACTGCATTGACCACTAAAACTTACAAAGCTGTTCACATTATGATGATTGATATATGCAATCATGGTAAGAGGAAACACTTAGGAAAAGCAGGCAAAGGGTGTTGTTTTTTTTTTTAAATATATATTTTCTGGCTTGTAAAACAATAGAGCAGAGAAAAAAGATTGTTCATTTTTGTTGTTACATATCATCTATGTAAATGTACATATATATATATATATATATATTGGGCCTGATCCCATGCCTATTGAACTCAGTAGCAAGGCTCTCATTGACTTCAATGGTTCAGGATTAGTCCCACCATGGTCAATTGATAAATATAAATTAAAAAAGAAAACTTTAGTTGGGTAAAACTGTGCTTAGTGAAAGACATGTGAAAGTGGCAGGGAATTCAATATTAAGAAGGATAATGAATACATGACCAGATTCTGCCCTCAGTTAGAAGAATCATAGAAGATTAGGGCTGGATTGGACCGCAGGGGGTCATCTACTCCAACCCCCTGCTCGAAGCAGTACCAACCCCAACTAAATCATCCCATCCCAGTTACACCCAGGCAGCCCTTTTGACATTGAGGTTGAAGACAATGAGGCTGCAGTGATTAGAATTTGATCCACAATGTACTGTTATGTCAAATTTCATATTATTCATTGCCTATCAAGTACCAGAGTACAATTAAATAAATCCCTCGCGGAGGAAATGGCCAGTGGCGGACTGGGTAGGAGTTAATACACAGGGGCAGACTTGAAATCTGAAAACTCATTCCTGGGCTCCACTAATAAAAGCTTGGTAAAAAAAAAAGCCCTCATTGTAATTCCAATATTTATTGTGTCTCAATGATTACCAGCTCAAACCTGCTAAGTTTAAATTTAGAATGATCTCCTCCACCTGCTAACTCTCCCCTGAATTACCAGTTCTCCTCAAAGGATTTAAACAGCGAACTGTGTTCTGTAGTTCATACATAAGCAACAGCATACATAAGCAACATTCTGCAATCAGAAGTTATTTTGTCTGTTGGGAATGAACAAACCAGACAAGAATCAAGCCTAATCTCCCAGAGCTAAACAGATTCCGCAGGGCTAACAGAAGTAAAAAGTAAAACTTAACAGTAATTAAATTAAATAGAGGCAACTCTGAATACACAGAGAGCGCGGACCTGATGAATAAGGAGGTATAATTTTTATAATAATTTTCCAGAGTCAAGCAGTAAGCTACAAACTGTAAAAGGTAGCTCTCTCAAAAGTATTATGAGTGTAGTGTTTAGGGTCAAATGAAAAATAGTTGATTTAGAAGCTAAATACATGCCTGGGGAGAAAAATGTGTGAAACTTTTGAATAATAGGGGAAATGCTGAAAAGGTGAGTTTGAAAATAAGACACAAACTGCTCTGAGTAGACAACTGAGGGTATGTCTATACTGACAGCGGCAAAGTCGCCACCGCCGGATCGATTGAGCGATCAGTGTAGACCCGCTCAATTGATCAGGAAGTCGACTGAGTAAAACCACCCCCTCAGGTAGCGTAGCGCTGTGTTGACAGTGCAGCGCAGTGAAGATAGCGCACAGAAGGGAAGCAGAGCAGTTGACGTGATTTACGCAAGCTACTCTGTGTAGTTTGCGTAACTTCTATCGACTGCTGCTGAATCGCCAGGTAAGTGTAGACCAGGGCTGAGTGGAAACTAATAAGCAAGAAAAGAAAGATGCAGACACTCAGAGAATCTCT
Organism: Emydura macquarii macquarii; assembly: GCF_026122565.2. Classification (NCBI taxonomy): domain Eukaryota; kingdom Metazoa; phylum Chordata; order Testudines; family Chelidae; genus Emydura; species Emydura macquarii. The sequence goes on along the minus strand of NW_027130520.1, from coordinate 10,685,233 downwards.
ATAGATACTAGAAAACAGGAAGGAAGCAAGAAAAAACACGAAACTAACCATATGGGTGGACAAGAAGCAAATACTATTATCCCATGGTACAGATCATCCTAAAAGCTATAAGGAAAAGATTTAGAAAATAGATGACCCTTATTCTCCCATACAAACATATCCCATGCACAGGGAAAATAATAAGGTAATGAAAAGGAAAATAATTAACAAAATTGTTATTTGCACAGACATCAGGGGCTGGATTGAAAGCAAGGCTGCTAAGTGAAAACCATGGGGGTTAAATATAAAGGATTATAGATTTTTTTAGAAGTGAGAATAGAAAGGTAGATGTAACCAAGGAAACCTGGCAGCAACTACAAATGGGGAAAAAATCATTATGCCTAAGGCCCTACACTTTCACCATAATTTTGACAGTGAGAACCCCAGGTGGCCAACAGCAGGCACTGCTGCTCTCAGCCCGGGGCAGCGGACAGTGGAAAACTGTAGAAAAGTAATAATGGACTTTATTACCGCAAATAATAAGGTCCATTATTACTTTTCTGCAATTTCCCGTGGCTTGTCCACAAATCAGCTGCAAGTTTTTGATGATCATCCCACAATTCAAGTAGGACCTTAATTATGCCTCAAAAATAAAGAGTGTTGGTTAGTGATAATTTCCTAAAGACTCCCCGGTCTGAAAGATCTTTATTATGAAGAAATGGCAATAGAGTTTTGAGAAGGAGACAGTAGATATGAAAATGGAATGCGTTTCTATTAGTTTATTTGCATTACAGTTGCACATTGAAACCCCAATCGAGATCACAGCCTCATTGTACTAGGCACTGTACAAATTAGAGTTTGTCAAAAGTTTCCATCCAAACTGTTTTTTACCAGAAAATTGTGACTTTTTTTAAATCTAAATGAAATTTTTCACATATTACATGGAAAATACTGTCTTTTTGAGAAAAAAAGTTTTCGGGGTTGTTTTACTGGTCTGTTTGTCAAACACTAAAATCTTTTGGTCAAAATCCAAACACTTTTAGTGGAAAACTGAACATTTCTATTAGGAAATGCTGCTACAATGTCGCATGGAAGTTGTAGTTATCCACTATAGACCATCCTTCACAGCCAGAATACATTTCCATGATCTACGGTGGCCACAGGACTTCCATGATACACCATGGCAGGTCAGCAAGCAGTGGAAGATCATGGTTCATAATGGGAGATATTGTTCATTCAGGGAACTTAGACTTGACAGGAGAATGGGGGCATAAGTCATAAAAACTACAGCTCTCACAAGGACCCACAGTGATATCCAAATTAAAAATTTTGGTTTCTGATTTTTTTTGCAGAAAAGTTTAAGTTTTCCATAGACTCTCCCCCACTCTCTCTCTGGAATTTTTCTGTATTGAAATTTCCAACTTCAGTGAGTCAACTTGACTAACAAAGAAAGTTTGTTGCACATACAGATATCGACTAACGGGCTTCATTCCATCTGTGAGGCTGCTTCTCTATTAAAATTCCTCTCATACAAACCACTTTTGATAGTCAATATGCATAATTCATAACAGCTACTTTATATGAGAGCAGAAAGAGCAACATCGGCAGCCTGTGGTTTTATTTTACAAGTGGGAACATTTTAGGGATTCATTTTGAGACTGATGAGTTACTAAACGTTGCTGCTGGTTAACACTACTCTTCAGTAAGGCATGATGTCACAAATCCAGTGGGCCTGATTTTGCAAGGTGCTCAGTACCTCCTGCTTTGTGCTGAGTGTCTAAGGCTCTCAAGGTCAGGCCCTCTGAAATCATAACATTATACCTTACTATATATTACTATTAAACACCCATCAAGCTATTTTTCACTTTTACTGAGATCTTACAGAATCTGAGCCAGTATTTGGACTGCACACAGGATGTAAGAACAGGTAAATTACAGGTAACTATGATGATTGTAGGCCTGATTCTACAGAACGCCCACAACTCCCAATGATACCAATGGGAGTTATTGATGTATATGGGTTGTAAAACTGGCCAAAGTAAAGTATAATTTTGTCTGAAAAATTAGCATAAACTGACTTTTCTCTTAAATTAAAAGAAGTATTAAAAAATTAAAGCCTCTAAGGATGGAGATTCCATCCTTAGAGATTTTTAAGGGTGCAGTTTGACACAGCCCTGGCTCGGATGATTTGGTTGCGGTTGGTCCTGCTTTGAGCAGGAATTGGACTATATGACCGCCAGAGGTCCCTTCTAACCCTAATCTTCTATGATTTTAAGTAAATTTCTCTTAAGATGGGGGCCAGGACCTGAGTTCCTAGTTCTCACTTGCTTCCTCTGCCCTGCTTCAGCCCTGGTCCACACTCACGTGGCGATTCAACGGGAGTTACGCAAACTACACAGAGTAGCTTGCGTAAATCACGTAGACTGCTGTGCTTCCCTTCTGCGTACTGTCTACACTGCGCTCCTTGATGGGGCAGTTTTACTCAGTCAACTTCTACACTGAGTCTACACTGACCACTCAATTGATCCAGAAAAATCGATCTGGTGGAGACGAATTTGCCGCCATCAGTACAGACATGGCCTCAGAGTTGAATGGGTTAAATGGCTATCCAGCTCCTCATCCTTTGCCCTGCCCAGTGCAGTTTACAAGATTTTAATTAGTCTATGCATTAGATTTTAAATATATTAACTCTGTGTCGCTTCTGAAGTGTTACCATTAAGCTTTATTTTAGCGGATCCCCAAAATAGACCCTGAGTAAAATTTTTAGGTTTCATTTTAAAGTATCCATAACTAAAAGAGTTTGATAAATTACCTTCAAACTTTCAAAAAAAAAAAAAAAGTGTGCACCAGTATAGCTTGAAAGTTACCAAATTATTACATACGTGTGTGTGTGTGTGTGTGTGTGTAAGTAAAAATAATTTGCTAACTTTATATATGTAAGAAAAAAGTTTATAACGGAACTCTGGGAGCAACTTTAACTACAGAACTCTAGAGACCGAATTTATAGTAAAGGTAGTTACTCAGACCCCACATCTCATGAACAGCTTGACTTAACTGTCTTATTCTATATGAATAAAGTTAAGTGCTGTTTCACAACAAATCCATTGCTATAAATCAACGGTTTCCAACCAGTGGTCTGTGGATCCATGTCTAAGGTGTCTGACAGGTTGTCATTACCATAGAACAGTGATCCACAGATCTGGAGATCAACAGACTATGTCTAAAATTTCCAAAAGGACCCACACCGCCATTTAAAATGTTTTAAGGGTCTCCAAATGAAAAAAGGTTGAAAACCACTGCTCTAAATGAGCTAGTAACACAATAACTAAATGAACCATTCAAACCTCCTGAGCTGGACTAGAATTCTGCTTCTACAGCTCCAAAAACATAGCCCTCTATAACTTGAGTTTAAGGAAACTCTGTTTGCTACAGAAGGAACCCAATGTTAACGCTAAGCTACTGCTAGTCATACAGGACATTTCTTGTGCTCATAGGTCTCTCTCTAGTGATAGACAGACTTTTGCTCCAGTAGAATGTAGCTGTCACAGCACATGGCTGCTGAGTCAATGACTATCTCCCATATAACTAGAGGGCTCTTATGGAGGACTTTGAATATCAAGACAGAGACCTAAAATGGGACTCTGTTTAATGAGGAGCCACTGCAGCAAGCAGAACGGGGGTGATATTAGGGTTACCATGCTGAAATGCAAAAACACCAGCACCCATCGCTCCCCACAAAACAAGCCTGCTGCAACCCCAACCAGAAGGCAACTATGCAACTCCCCCCTTCAACAGCCACTTATAACATCTAGAGAGATAACACATACAGAGAAATAGAGCCCTGCAAACTTGCTGATACCACTTGACATCTGTGGACCATATTTGCAGATCATGGATCGGATGCACATACAAATTTTGTATCCGTGCAGGGCTCTATAGATAAGATTGATAAAACTGACATCTTCTCACTCCCGCATGACTCACCCCCTCTTGCTATAGGTAGTCTGCTGCTTTTTCATCAGGTGGCTTGGCATAAAGGGTTGAGTCCCCACACACTGTTCCTGTGCACAACACACACAAGATAATCTTCCTACTCCTCTCTCTTGCTCTGCTATCTAACAGAGCCCTTTCTCTTACTGAGTTGTTCTGAGAACCATTTGGTTACCAGAGAAGCTCTTCACGCAAATTTCTAAAACTTGACAATATCCTATGGGCCTGATTTTCAACAGTAGCAAGCAACCACAACTCGAAATGCAGTCAGTAAGACCACAGGTGCTCAGCACCTCTGAAAAATCAAGCCTTGTAACAGTTAGGCTTACATACAACAATAATAATTAATGTGCTTGATTATATCTAATTTCTTAACATACAACCTATGCACAAGTTTTCAAGAAGATCTAACTATGAGGAAAATGAGAAGGTTAAGTAATGATATATTTTGCAGCTAAAGGGACTCAAGGAAACATTAATACATTTCAAATTGAAGTAATATTTCAACATCCTATAGCTCAAAAAAGGTCAACCAGTTTTCTTTAAACTTTGCAGAAAAGTTTAGCCTTCAGAGCAAAGTGATTTTCCTAAGCAAAATTTAATAAATACTAATATAGTCAGGGATAACCACGGAAATTGGTTACAACATTAACTACATAGGGAATATTATCTTCATCTAATAAAGCCAGTCTGTTTGCCAAGCGTCTGGTATACAGTTTTATTTCAACTACACTATTGAATCACTAGATACTATACATTTTGTATCTTGCACAGATAAAAAAAACATGTTCTGAGATTTTTTGTTCTTTGGCAGGAAGCTAAATAAATATTGCTAAAGTAATATTCCTTTTTCATCACCATTTTATTTTACTTGTTGCTTTACAACAAATGGACGACATGCCACAAGGCCACTGTCTTATAGGGAATATTTGTTTGCATCTTGTTCTAGAGAGACCAATTCATGTTCGCTTTGGAGCGTCCTAGTGGCCAAACTGAACCAGTCATTAGATGTGCATGACATAGAAAAGAAGTGTGGCACTTTAAACATTTATCCAGAAGCCTTTAAAAGTTAAGATAAATTATATTGTTGCATATTTTACCAAATGTTAACTTTGGTGTATTCTGATCTATGAGTTATTTGAATCAGGCTCACTAAGGTAAAAACTAAAAAGCTAATCCATCAGGTTTATCCACAATTTAGTAAATGGGATTGAGGAGATGGATGTAACTGCAGCTTGATGATATTCCACTGTTTAATTGTGAATAAAGAACATATGAAAGTCAAGAGGGCCCTTCATTCAATAAAGGCTACATGTGATCTTTTGGCTTATTCTGCCAATTACATTATCTTCTAACACAGACTTCTTCACAACTTTGTGTTAAACTGACAGCTTGGGTCAATGATCAACAATGAAACTTAATTACACTAAAATTGAGAGAGAGAGAGAGAAGGTGGGCGAGGTAACATCTTTTATTGGACCAATATCCTGGGTCCAAAATGGGTACAACACCACTGCAAAGTAAAATTAATAGGCATCTTTTGGATCTTGTCTTGCGAGGAAGGATGATTTTGTGGCTACTAGTACTCCTGGGGCATTATTAGGTTTCATTAATTAATGTTTGTAAAAATCCTTTGAGACCCACCTGTTGAGATGCACAACAAAAGTGTAAGTGTGGTATTTGCATTATTGGTATCCCAACACAATGTTAGTGGTAAATGTCCCACTGGAAGGTCTGGTTTTTGGACGAAAGAATTAACAAATCTTTTCTTTACTGCAGTCTAAAGGTTCCATGGCACTTTTCACAGAAGCAATGGTCTCCTGGACAAATTCCAGCTCATTTAAACTACCTTCCTCTTTCACTTTCAATCAGATATCATGGACCTCCTGATCTCTATTGTTAAAAGACTGCACTGGTTTCTTAATGTTTGTAAATCATTTTGCAATCTTTTGAGATGAAATGTTAGATTTGGATTTGAAGGCTCCCCAGAGTTCACAGGCTTTATCCAAGGTTTGGGAGTGGCACATTATAGAGAGAGAAGCCAGAGATGAAATTAAGATCTGGATCTAGATGTAGATTCTGAACATCAGGCAGAGGGAGGCCAAGCCAAGCAGAGGGAGGCCAAGCATTCCCTATCTCCCCAGTGTCAGCAAAAGAACACACTGACATAGTGGCGCATTTAAGAACCAAGATAGATGGGGAAGACCTACAGTATATGTATTATTTAATAAGGAAATTTTTGGATAAACTATGTTGACAGATTCAGGTGCCACTTTTTCTTTAGGTAGTATTAGGAAAGAAAAAAAAATATCTGGACCTCTTAGTAAGAATAAGAAAATTGTAGGGATTTAATGAGAAAGCTAGATGGTACTTTATTTCCTTTTTTTTAGTAAGTTTTTAGTTGAGGAAAAAAAAACAATAGGATAATTTGGTCTAATAAATCTGAATGGTGAGGGTATATTAGGATAAATACATTAGAAACCATTGTGTTAACTCAGAAAGCTCAAATAATAGCTGTATAGAAAAAGGCCATCAACGTACAGATAGAACAAAGTAAATTAGGGCAGGAAATAGCAGAGGGAAAACAATTTGCTTGGAGAAGAAACTGCAGAATATGCAGACAGTTAATGGTATAGCCCAAGGAAGCAGTGCTTTGGTAAGCCTAAGAAAGGTTGTAAAGTCAAAAGAAAGGAACAAGGTGTATATAGGTTCAGAAAATCTATCTGGATGCCCCTATGGAAATAATACTAACACTTTAAACAAAAAAAAAAGTGGGGGGGGTAAAATCTTCCTTTCCAAGAGGGGATTCTGATGGTATGTTGAGCTTCTCTGAAGAGAAACAACAGGTCCAAGAAAAATTAAAATCATATCTAATTTTTAAAGTAGGGTAGGAAAGTTTCAAGGTAATTTAGGAAGTGACCATAGTATCTAAGGTTATCCAATCTGAAGAAATATTAATATCATCAGTTGGCCTAACAATAAAAACAGCAGTAATGGTTAAAAATTCAGATGCCATTCTAGGTAATTTAAAACAAGTTATGAGCAAAATCGTTTACAAGGGGGATGGCCACCTCCAAAGGAAAAATTGTAAGTGAGGAAATCTATAACATATGTATTTCACGGGATAGCTTTTAGATAAAAATTAAGTATTATCTTTAATTTATATTTTAAAAAATTATAAGTTTTACTCAGGTAAATTTGGAATTTAATAAATCGGGATCTTACAGGATCAATATATTCACTGTTAAATAATGAGTATGTATCAAAAATATTTTCTTGATATGTTCTTTTTAGATATGATAAAAATACAGGGAATAGATACAAAAAGTAAAATACCAGTGTTAATTCCATTATATGTCACTTAAGGGAATAAAATACTAAAAAGGTACATATTAAATGAATAGTGTTTGGAGAAGAATTATTAGGAATGAGAGTTTTTAATACTATGCATTTATCAAAACTGTAAAATGTTCAAAAATACTGAAGAAATCCTCACTTATTTAAGGATAAAATGAGTAAATTAGGGATAAATTAAGATTTAGAATAATTAGTTAAATAGTTAAATAAAATAAGTACATAAAAAAATTAAAATTAGATAAATTAAACTAAATTAGAAAATGTAAGATTAAGGTTTTTTTTAAGATAACTAATTTATCCTAATTTTTAACTTAAGTTAAAATAAGGTAGAGAGTTAAAATTAAAATAAGTAAAAGGAATCTTTTAGGGAAGGAGAGGAAAGGGACAAAAGGAAAATGGCAGAGGAGTTGATGGATAAAATAGAGGTGGATGAGGAAAGTGAGGACAGCGCAGATGAGAGCAATGAAGAAGAAATGGAGGAGGGTGTGGTTGTTCAATTAATCAGGAGTCTAGACCAAAGACTATTAATTCCAGTGATTGTGAATTTGATGGATGTCTCAGTCGGACTATTACTTGTATTAAAAATGGGAGCTACATTTTCCATTTTGAACACCAACGTGGCTAGAATGGACTTAACAGCTATAACATCAGACAATCATCATATAGTCCAAACGGGAGCTGGAGAGCATATGAGAATTTTCAGTAGCCATCAAATCACTATTCAAGTGGGGGAGCGAATTGTATGTGGTTGTAGATTTGGACCTAATTAGCATATTAAAGCTGATTGGCTGAGCTTGGGTGATCAAACTGTATATAAAGTCCGCAGTCAGCAGGCTGAGCTTTGTAGAGAGCTGAACTCACAGAGCTGACCACCTGAACACAGCTTGAAATCACAAGAACCTGCAACAAAGAAAGGAACTTCACAGCAGAAGAAAGACCTTCACAATATCTAAGCAGCGGTGAGCATCACTGAAGAAAAGGTGCGCTTTACACTTTGGACAACTGGGCTAACTGAGTCCCCACTTTGTGTCTGAGCCTAAAATAATCCTAGATTATCCTAGATGCCCCTAGGTTTACAGGCAAACAGGCTAATTGAGTCCCCGCTTTGTCTGCGCCTGAGGTAACTCTCCTGAGAGCTGCGTAGGTGCCTCTGGGCTTATAGGCAACCAGGCTAACTGAGTTCCCGCTCTGTGTTGGAGCTTGAGGTAACTCTCTTAGCAACCTTTGGACAGAGCAGAAGGACCTTCCCTGACGAACAGAGAGATGTTTTAAAAATTATGTAAATAAAGGCCACCGGACTCTGCATGTCAATAAAGTTGGATGCTTGTGGTCTGAGTGAGATTCTGCCTCTCTACTCATCCTGCAACCGCGTGGCCTAATGCTTGGTGGATGATAGATTGTTAAGGATTTTTAGTAGTAATATATGTGTTAAGTATTAATGTATAAGATTAATTAATGTATTAGGTATATTATTGTTAGATTAATAGTGTCAAATATATAGTGTTTAGTGTTAAGAACATAGATGTATTATTGTTACAATATTTATTTCTAGCTCTATTTTTCTTTTAATGTAACCACTCACTTATAAATAAATATTATATCTGTTTTCGAAGTATCACAGCTCGTGTATCCTATCTAGATCAGAGGGCTGTATCTGTGTCCTTTCAAGGGAAGGCAGGTTGTCTCCCTGGAAATTCCAATGGGGCGGACCACCACACCAACAGTTTTTAGGGGTAACACCTTACTCTAAATTCTCCTGGTAACACTTCCTTAGGACATCTAGGGCTTGTCTACATGGTGTAGCAAAGTGGCCTAAAGGGGTGTCATGTGTAAGGCACTCTGTGTTGCACTCTAATTTTCCCACGTAGACCCGTCTGCTAATGTGTAAAAAGGCAATTCAGTAGCTTGAAATTTTCACTCTAAGTCAGTACTGAATAAATGTCCCATACTGGGACCCTCTCTAAGTGAAATTGGAAATAAACATCCTGGCTGGTTGTGGTCATTAAAGATCCAAGGACACTTCTTGTAAGACTAGGCATGTTAACCACTTCATCTGAATAACAAACCAAACTTAGACAATTAGCTTGGCTGACCTAAATTGGCCAAACAAATTCTCACTGATGTTTCAGGACACACAATAAATATCTGTGTGTTTAGGACAAGATTGAAGCTTTCAACTCTAGAATCCCCGTACTCTGCTCGCACACATAATTTCTCCTTATATCACACAAACCAGAAAATTATATCTATGAAAATATCTGAGATGGTTTAAGTGTCCTCGTAAAATCACTGGTGACTGGGGGACAATAAATAAATTTTGCACTCAAATGTGCATACAGGATGATAACTTTTCTATACATTAATTTTCTGTATGCTTCAATTCCTGTTCAAAGGTTTACAAAATGTTTCAAAACTTCACATTGTTTTAGCAGTAATGCTTCAATTAACGAGTAAAATCCTCACCCCAGTGAAGTCAATAGCAAAACTCTGTCTTCAGAGAGGCCAGAATTCATCCCATGTTTCAAAACATGGTCTATGCTTTTAGATTTGAAGAATGTGATATTTTTAAAGTAGCATTCTCATAACAGGAGCCATGAAAAATATTAAATGTTAATCATTCCACAGTGATGAGCTTTACAACATTTGTAACTAGCAACATTTACCTTCCATGAGCACATGGCTAAGGAAGAACGCTTACATTCATAATTTTCAAATTCACAGTTAATTTTAAGTAACCAGTTACAATCATTAGATTTTGCAGAGTGTTGTGTAATGTCAGCTAATCTGCTTATGCACACTATCTGTAATTGGGCAAAACCAGGTTTTATTTCTCACTTCATAATTTCACATATTTTAAGTTCAAAAGGGACCATTATGATAACAAAGGTCCTAGACTTTCATCCAATTATTCCTGAATCTACAGTAAATCTTTAAGATCTCTAATCTTGATTTAAAGACTTCAAGCTCAGCAGTGTTAGTTAGCTGTTCCAATGGTTAAATACCCTCATTACTAAAAGTATACACCTTTATTGTGTGGAAAAATAACCATAATTATCAGCCAATTTCTAAAATTTGTAAAACATTTAAAATGTTTTAAATTATTAAAACATCTCCATTCTTCCTCCCCCAAATGGACAGTTATTGAACAGGCTATGTCCTCGAATAGACAAGAGATATCCTTATTTGCTTTCAAGGTAATCATCAATATGAAAACATTGAAAATATAAGGATAATTCAATCAGACTCAAGCATACATGTTATTTTATATACAGAATGTGTATGAAGACAAGAGCAAGCCCTGCATATAAATTAGTGATCAGCCATCCTGGTGCTTTAAAACTGAAAAAAAAATGTTATTTTTTAAATAGACAAGAGACTCAGTCTCAAACAATCTCTTTCATTTAGGAAAGTAAGTGATCACTTTCTTCTAATACAAGATTAAAACCTACTGCATCACAACCACCTCCAACAACAACGTTTGCAAAAAATATTACACTGACTATTCACGTACACTGGAGATTATTTTCTACAAGAAAATTTCACAGCAGGAATTATGAAATTGAAAGAAGCTCTGAAATCTTAATCCATTTGAAGTGGCACACTGTGTGATGCTTCTGGGAAATGAAAAGGAAGCTGTTAGAACATTGGGTCCTTCAGTTATTTTTCAGAGAATAAGAGTCTGATTTACATTCTCAATTGTATGAACATCTTCAATAGGAAGTCATTGCAAGCCTTACATATGAAACATAGGGAACTTGGCCTTTATTTAAAGGAAGAATTAAATCCCCCCATATTGTATGTTTTTTAGAAATGCTAATATATTAGTATGCACTATCTACTCTCTTTTCATATTCCAAGCACATCAAGATGAAATCTAGTTTCCTGTACAGCTTTATTAAGACGCAACTTCAGTGGAGCTACCATAGTTCCACTGCACCTGGAGGTCAGGAAGCAGAGAGAGGAGGATGTTCCTTACCTATTGCTTGCCAGAGCTGAGTTCTGTGCAGGCTCCCTATATGGGAAGGTGGAGACAGATCTGTGAATAGGACAAGGGTAGTGAAATTATCATTACTGGATCCACAAATTCTAGGTACTGGCTGCATATTCCATGTAGGGGGCATGGAGCAGAGTACACAACAGCTCCTTGGCAAAACACTGGTCCTCAGCACAAATCCTTCCTGCTCTGCTTTTGTACAAGGGAAGTGAATGCTACCCTTTGGGTTGGAGTAGAGTGAAGTGGGACTGGTAGTGTCTCTCACTCATACAATTATTAGCCAGTGGGGCTCCAATCTCGGCTGGTGCCTGTAAGCACTACCACAACCTATATACACACACAAGAATGCCTGAAATGAATAGTATCTATTCCCACTTATTCTGTGCTGTACCAAACCTTCATGTCACTTAAAAATTATACAAAGTTCAAGTAAACATTTTTTGAATAGGTAGACATTGAGGGCATCATATTTAAAGCTATAGTGAGACAAATCTCATTAGTTGTGCTACTTATTAGAGTGAAATACTGTAAATTTGTTACTCCTAATATTTTTATAAGAATACTTATTTCATTAGCACAATGGATTATAATTGAAATACCATAGCTAACTTGTTTCCTTTTGCCACTGAAACAGGCCTACACAGGTAGTTCAAAGCGTGTTTGAACTCTGCATTTCTTTATCCTGCTAAAGAGCAACCCAGCAGCAATAGCTAATGATTTTTTTTTTAAGTTACTCCACCTTGAAAGGCAGCTCCTGGACCACATGCTGCTCACTGTTATAAACCATGAAATCTGGAATAACTCTACTGAAGACACTGAAAGCCATCTCTGATGTTCATGATGTGTTGCTTCCAGGGTTAGTTTTAGATTAGATAATTACATGCTGAGTTCATTAAGGGTGCATTGTTTTTGCAATAATAAATATCAATGTAGAGACAGATTATTTTTCTAGATACGTGGGCCCTGATTCTCTACTCTGTCTGAGCTGAGCTTAGATGCACTGAAGAGAAGCAGTCGGTCACAGGGAGGCAGGGCTGACACAAGGGGGTAAAGGAGGGACAACTGTACCAGGGCCCTGAGCTCATAGGGGCTCACAAAACATCTATCAAGTCAGTGTAAATAAAGTGACTTGGTAGGGGGTTTGGCCCCAGCTAACATGATGTACCAGGGCCCCAAGTTTCTCTCAACGGACCTGCAGAGAGATGGTCATGGCTGATTCGGAGCTGACCAGCCCCACTGTGACCCAGGAGTTGCACAGAAGGAGTTCTAATGTATACCACTGGAGGATCATGCTCTGCCACACCTTTTCCCTTCCCTATCCTGTCCCATCCCACTCCCAGAACTACCCTAACATATTCCACCCTCCACCTTAGAATTCCAATTCCACCTTCGACTGGGTGGTGATGCTGGAATAGGCAGCAGAGTCGTCTTCACCACGTTTGCACCAGTAGTGAGTTCCCCACACAGATAGCTTCTCCTCTGATCAGCCCCAGCTGTTTTAAGGCTATGTGGTTCAAAGTGACTTGAGTGGACAAGAGAATCCAGTCTATATGGTCTATGTGGAAAGTTAGTTCTCAAGGGGCAGATTTTCACCACAGGTCCTGGGAAATACCCTGTGAACACAAATTAATCCAAAACTAGTCTAATGCAAAAGAGCAGGAAAAGCTTGTACAGGAGATTTTCCCTTATCTCCTGTTGTCCAAATAGTTATAATGAATTTTGGGGAGAGCACAGGGGTGAGGGGATTACTTAATTTTTCTTACTTTTTCTCAGGTTTTTTAAAACTTTTTTAAAAACACAAAAACTTGTGCTATCATGTTTTTGAGAATCATTTTCTACATAGGAGTAACTTTTATCAGTCTGCAGACTTGTGGGCAGATTAATGGCTTTCTGCTTAAACAACATTACTAACTGTAGCCATCTGCCCCAAAGCAACAATGAAGAGGAAACATGATTTTACATGTCAGGTCAAATTGTTTTCAGAATAGACAATGGCAGTGAAGAGGGCACACAAACTTCATACAATACAATCATCAAGAAAAACAGAACTAAATCCCTCCTCTCCCACACCCCAATCTTTTCTGTCGCCTAGTAGAACAATGAGAGACAGAAATGGAACTATGTTTGTATTTATGGCGCCTTCTCGTAATAAACATGCACATATCACTCCATCAAGCAACAATACACAAAGCAGCATTTTCATTATCAATATTCACATATAATACTTTGTCAAGGTCCTTGACTCTCCACCCAGTTGAGATTTTATCTCAGAAAATTCAGCTGAGCTATTTATTAGGTTCCATTGGTGCCTTCCTGAGAAGAACTGTGCTGAAGTAGAAACACTTCACGAAAAAATTAGCATTTCCATCTCCCAATCCTATGTGTCTCTTGCTTTAGTCAGGAGGCTCAAATGTTGCCTATCAGCACAGTGTTCCAAAGTCAACTGTTACTTCAGCCCTATATCCTACTCCTACACATTCGAGGCATTTTCTCTCTGGAAAGCAGAGCATCAGCCAACCTCCACTCCTGCAGTGAGTTTATTTTTTTAAAAGGTATGAAAACAATGTGGAATATTTAAGCTCTAGGAAAATTGCTAATGTACTCTTTAATGCTGTAAAGTTTTGGCCTCCCTGGTAAGGAGACTATATAGGCTACAAATTCCTACATCACAGATTCACTGTTTAGCACCTTTGTAATTTTTAATGGGGTAAATGTTTAGCATCTTTGTAATTTTTAATGGGGTAAATGTTAACAAGTCATGCCATTTTCTTTTTTGATAATGCAGGCTTACTGCTCCAGTTGTACATTCTTTATGCTCCTCCGTGGTAGATACTTGTATTCCAGAGTACACAGAGGGTGTTTCCTGATGCTTTCATCACAGCTTATGGCCACTGTCTGAAATGCTATGATCACCTATTCAAGAAGTACTTACTAATTAATTTTAGGAATATAATTATATAGCAATACTCAATGGCATATAAGGAACAAAGTGAAATACCATATAATGGTATTTGCATTCATGACTGGCATGATCTAGAGTAAAAAGCATCACAACTTCTACACAACCAAGAGGATTCCCAGGGAAGGACAGGTTTAAAACACAACTAATAAAGCTTATTCCCAAGTCAAAGCAAGTAAGGTGCCATACAGAGGGGAGACAAGGCCTGTAGATGATTAAAGTCTTATTTTCCCCCAAGATCATAGCCTTATATTTGTTAAAATATGATTATGTAAAACGGGCAAGTTGTTATAAATGGCCAGCTATGTATTTTAAAATAATTGGCGTTGTGCCTTCTTTTGCTTCTTTAAAGAAGAAATGAAAGGTTTTCTCATATTTGGTTATTCTGTTTAATTGACTTAGAAATATAAGGAAAGCTTTCGATCTTTCCAGGAGGAACTCCTGTGGATTTAGAGGATGTGTATTGCGAGCTCTTGCACCTTAATTAAAGAGGTAGGCTGTAGAATCTTTAACAAAGATGTCTACTTGTGAAAATGTCTGTTACACATTGAAATTAAATGAGTGTTATCAAAAACAAAGAAATACCAAACAGCTTAAACTGTCTACCTAAAACTCCCTTCTACTCACAGCTTCTCAGCTTTCAGTTCCTTGACTCCTGTGGTGTTATAATTTTGTAAGATCTCCGGCCACTACAGAATCTCCCAGGGAAGGCAGAACCTGAATATTATTGTTAAAGAAAAAAGCAGGGTGCTGGGGGAATGTTGCTTTCAGATCTTCAGACATCATAAAGAGGAGCAGAAGATTTCTTGTGTGGGGAGTTGTTTTGTTTTATATTGTATTGTTTTTTAGGGGTGGGGGAGGTTTTGCCTAGATATGGGATGAGAAATCTCATGGGATATTGCTTAGATATTGCTAGATATGGGATGAGGACAGTACCAAAAATTTCAAGAACACTCTCTTTCCTACTCAGCCATAGCTTATAATAGAAAACTTCAGGCTGTTGCCATCTTCTCTCAGATCATGTTCCCCTCTAAGTTTTTCTATAGTTGTTCCTATACCATAGAATTAATATTAACTTTTATAACCCTTGATGACATTTTCCTCTAGTCTTACAAGCAAGCCTTTAAACTGTTAATTGCGTTTGTTCTTATGATGCATAAAAGAGTATGCTCTTTCTTATTCTCAGGCATCTCAGCTTCACACAGTTTAAACAGTGATTGACTGCTCATTGTAAGAAACATCCCTACCCTACCCATTCATGTAATCAAATTAATCTTTACATAAATATCCATGGGATTGGTAAAGGATATTAGGAAAATGCTGGAAGATCTTTTATAAATTTCACATGCTCAGGAAGACAAACCTGATTTTGAATGTTTTTGTCATGTAGTTCAAAAGGGGCAGGTTCACAAAACTATTCTGTCTATAATGCTGAGAAACCAAAAGAAAATAGGGTAATTTTCTGACCAGGCTGGTGGTTTGGCTGCCAGTGCAAATCACAAGGTGTCTGCATTAAAAAGCAAAACTTTGAATGCTCCATCGTCATCCAATACAATAGAAGCAGGAAGCGCATTTTGCTCCTGTGTATATACTCAATGGCTGTCAGTGGAGTAAGTGTCATTTTTCTGTCTAGTTGCCATATCATCCTCATCACTGTAGTATTGAGTGCATTCCAGAAGTGCATTAAGCGACATGACTAACATCTGTCACATGTGATTCATTCCCTCTCTCATCCTCTTCCAAGGGGAAAAACTGTGTGTACAGCATCCTGTTTGGTTTTGGTAGAGTTTTTTGTGTTTTTTCTTTTAAATGTACATGCTGCTCTGTGTTTATATTAGAGAAGGTAGGTCAAAGAAGTGCACATTGAACTTGAATTGGAAGGTGTGAGGCTGTGATGGTCCTTAGTTCCTGTGGGAGTTTGTTCCAGAGCCTTCGGTCAGCCCCTGAGAAAGCTCTATGAACATTAAGGCAGCATATTGATGTTGGCCCATAGAAGGACATAAAACTGAATAAATGCTGTATCCAACTCAAAACCAATAGAGGATATGAACAGACTACCGTGATCAGAAGGGTGATGGTGGTCAGGGACTGCCTCCTAAGGGGAACGGAGTCATCCATCTGCCATCCGGACCGGGAAACTAGAGAAGTGTGCTGCTTGCCTGGAGCTAGGATTCAGGACGTGACGGAGAGACTGCCAAGACTCATCAAGCCCTCAGACGGCTACCCCTTCCTACTTCTCCACGTAGGCACCAACGACACTGCCAAGAACAATCTTGAGCCGATCACTGCGGACTATGTGGCTCTGGGAAGAAGGATAAAGGAGTTTGAAGTGCAAGTGGTGTTCTCATCAATCCTCCCTGTTGAAGGAAAAGGCCCAGGTAGGGACTATCGCATTGCGGAGGTAAATGCATGGTTACGCAAGTGGTGTCGGAGAGAGGGCTTTAGGTTCTTCGATCATGGGATATTGCTTCAGAAAGAAGGATTACTAGGAAGAGACGGGATTCACCTAACGAAGAGAGGGAAGAGTATCTTCGCAGACAGGCTAGCTAACCTAGTGAGGAGGGCTTTAAACTAGGTTCGATGGGGGACGGAGACCTAAGCCTGAAGGCAAGTGAGGAAGTGGGACACCACAAGGAAGCAGAAAGAGGAGGGGGCAACAGGGGAGGCCTCCTGATTCATACTAAAAAAGTAGGACAATCGGCTAGTTATCTCAAGTGCCTATACACAAATGCAAGAAACCTGGGAAACAAGCAGAAATTGGAAGTCCTGGCACAGTCAAGAAACTATGACATGATTGGAATAACTGAGACTTGGTGGAGTAACTCACACGACTGGAGCACTGTCATGGATGGGTATAAATTGTTCAGGAAGGACAGGCAGGGGCGAAAGGGTGGAGGAGTTGCACTGTATATAAGAGAGCACTATGATTGCTCCGAGCTCCAGTATGAAACTGGAGATAAGCCAGTTGAGAGTCTCTGGGTTAGGCTTAGAAGCAAGAACAATACGGGTGATGTCGTGGTGGGTGTCTATTATAGACCACCAGACCAGGAGGACGAGGTAGATGAGACTTTCTTCAGTCAACTAGGGAAAGTTTCTAGTTCACAGGACCTGATCCTCATGGGGGACTTCAATCACCCTGACCATCTGCTGGAGCACAAACAATCCAGGAAGCTTTTGGATAGCATTGCAGACAACTTCCTGGTGCAAGTGCTGGATCAACCAACTAGTAGCTGTGCTTCTCTGGACCTGCTGCTCACAAACAGGGAAGATTTGGTAGGGGAAGTAGAAGTGGGTGGCAACCTAGGCAGCAGTGACCATGAGATGGTCAAGTTCAGGATCCTGACAAAAGGAAGAAAGGAGAACAGCAGGATACGGACCATGGACTTCAGAAAAGCAGACTTTGACTCCCTCAGGGAGCTGATGGGCAGGATCCCCTGGAAGGCTAATATGAGGGGGAAAGGAACCCAAGAGAGCTGTCTGTATTTTAAAGAAACCTTATTGAGGGCACAGGAACAAACCATCCCGATGGTCAGAAAGAATAGCAAATATGGTAGGCATCCAGTTTGGCTTAACAAAGAAGTCTTTGGTGAGCTTAAGCACAAAAATGAAGCGTACAAGAAATGGAAACTTGGTCAGATGACTAGGGAGGATTATAAAAATACTGCTCGAACATGCAGGAATGAAATCAGGAAGGCCAAAGCACAATTAGAGTTGCAGCTAGCAAGGGACATGAAGGGGAACAAGAAGGGTTTCTACAGGTATGTTACCGATAAAAGGAAGATTAGGGAAAGTGTGGGCCCCTTACAGAATAGGGGAAGCAACCTAGTGACAGAGGATGTGGAGAAAGCTGAGGTACTCAGTGCCTTTTTTGCCTCTGTCTTCACAGACAAGGTCAGCTCCCAGACTACTGCACTGGGCGGCACAGAATGGGAAGGAGGCGAACATCCCACAGTGCTGAAGGAACAGGTCCAAGACTATTTAGAAAGATTGGACATACACAAGTCCATGGGGCCAGATGCAATGCACCCGAGGGTGCTGAGGGAATTGGCTGATGTGATTTCAGAGTCATTGGCTATTATTTTTGAAAGCTCGTGGCAACAGGGGGAGGTCCCTGAGGACTGGAAAAAAGCAAATATAGTGCCCATCTTCAAGAAAGGGAGGAAAGAGGATCCGGGGAACTACAGACCGGTCAGCCTCACCTCAATCCCTGGAAAAATCATGGAGCAGGTCCTCAAAGAATCCATTTTAAGGCACTTGGAAGAAAGGAAGGTGATCAGGAACAGTCAACACGGATTCACCAAGGGAAAGTCATGCCTGACCAACCTGATTGCTTTCTATGAAGAGGTGACTGGCTCTATGGATGTGGGGAAAGCAGTGGACGTGATATACCTTGACTTTAGCAAACCTTTTGATACAGTCTCTCACAGTACTCTTATCAGCAAGTTAAAGAAGTATGGGTTGGATGAATGGACTATAAAATAGATCGAGAACTGGCTAGAGCATAGGGCTCAACGAGTAGTGATCAATGGCTTCATGTCTAGCTGGCAACCGGTCACAAGCGGAGTGCCCCAGGGGTCGGTCCTGGGGCCGGTTTTGTTCAACATCTTCATTAATGATCTGGAGGATGGAGTAGATTGCAGCCTCAGCAAGTTTGCAGATGACACTAAGCTAGGGGGAGTGGTAGATACCCTGGAAGGTAGGGATAGGATACAGAAGGACCTAAACAAACTGGAGGATTGGGCCAAAAGAAATCTGATGAGGTTCAACAAGGACAAGTGCAGAGTCCTGCACTTAAGATGGAAGAATCCCATGCACAGCTACAGACTGGGGACCAACGAGCTAGGCAGCAGTTCTGCAGAAAAGGACCTGGGGGTAACAGTGGATAAGAAGCTGGATATGAGTCAGCAGTGTGCCCTGGCTGCCAAGAAGGCTAATAGCATATTGGGCTGCATTAGGAGGAGCATTGCCAGAAGATCACAGGAAGTGATTGTTCCCCTCTATTCGGCATTGGTGAGGCCACATTTGGAGTATTTTATCCAGTTTTGGGCCCCCCACTACAAAAAGGATGTGGACAAGTTGGAGAGAGTACAGCAGAGGGCAACAAAAATGATTAGGGGGCTGGAGCAGAAGACTTATGAGGAGAGGCTGAGGGAACTAGGCTTGTTTAGCCTGCAGAAGAGAAGAACGAGAGGGGATTTGATAGCAGCCTTTAACTATCTGAAAGGGGGTTCCAGGGAGGATGGAGCTAGGCTGTTCTCAGTGGTGGCAGATGACAGAACAAGGAGCAACAGTCTCAAGTTGCAGGGGGGAAGGTCTAGGTTGGACATTAGGAAAAAGTTTTTCACTAGGAGGGTGGTGAAGCACTGGAATGGGTTACCTAAGGAGGTGGTGGAATCTCCATCTTTACAGGTTTTTAAGCTGCGACTTGACAAAACCCTTGCTGGGATTATTTAGCTGAGGTTAGTCCTGCTTTGAGCAGGGGGGTTGGACTAGATGACCTCCTGAGGTCCCTTCTAACTTTATGATTCTATCAAGACTGAAATAAATGTTGTCTCATATTATGTGTATGCACAGTGCCTAGCACAATGGTGCCATATCCAAGATTAAAACTATATTTCTTAACATTGTCCTTTGTTTGAAAAAGCTAGGCAAGATCAACCCACACTCAGCATTGCCAACCCCAACCATTCAAAAATCATGACTCAAGCCTCCAAAAAGGAGCGGCTGAAAAATCATATTTTTTAAAAAAAAAGAATATTTGCTTCTGGTGCTTGTAGGTTACACTCTACTCCTGTTTTCAAATTTTCCTGTACAATCTTAAAGACTAGACACTGACCTTTTTTAAAATATAAACTGACCTGTAAACCACCTAATTCCAAGAGCTTGAGCTTTTAAAAAAATGCTATATCATGTGACTTGCAATAAAATGACAACACTTGGATGTTTAGCGGCCTAGGATCTGCTGAATGAATCAGAACGGAATATATCAGTTACTAGTGTTCTCAAACTAGTTAAAATTTGGAAGGGTCATGAAATACAAACCAGTAGTAGTCAGGCACAGTCCTCTGAATAATGCTGCTACGTTCATGAAATTTTCCAACCAACATGGAAAAAAATGTGATAGGAGAAATATCTACAGGCTAATATCTGTAAGTGCTCTTTTACATAGCAGCTGCTCTCTCATTCTGGCAATATTTTAAAAAATATATTCCAATTAATTTAAATTCATTTGATGCTTTCATGAATTCACCCTTCAGTGAGTCTGGAATAAAGTTTCTTTGCCTTTCCCAAGAGCCTTTGATTTCCTCTCTGCATGCAGAGACATGTGCTTAATTAAAACCTTCCATTAAGTCACCATTAGCTAGACACACAAGGCATAGTAACTTGTACTTAGACTCCCTGCCAGAAAACCAGCAGTGCTGACTCTTCCCTTAAGTTAATGAAAAGTAGTTTAAAGTATCAATGAAAAGGATGATTTATGACCATACTGTACATAAATATACAGCAGGCAACATATGGCTACCATCTGCAGTTGGTGCAATACTGTCTCAGATGTAGTTACTTGGTTGCTTCAGCACCACTCTGACTGGCTCATATTATGGAATACTTATTGGAGATACTACACTAATTACCATCTAATCTAGATCATCATAATAAAGTAAAATCACCAATCTGAGCCTTTAAAAGGTGTTAGGGAACTGCATGAAAAAATCCCATTATCAAACAACAAGATTTGTGCAGATCGCTCCTATTCAGCACTTCGAAAATTTAGCCCTATGGCCTTATACATACAAAAAAGATGCAGATGTTATTGGATGCAGATATTACAGTTACATCATGGAATTTATAAAAAAATCGGATTGTTGGGATTTTTTGTTAGGATGTAAAGATTAAAAAACAGATTAAAGACTGTAAATCTGTGGGCTGGGATTAAAAAAAGCACTTGAAGAAATGAAGTAAAAAAATAGTATTCCAAGGAGTATTGGAAAAGTGTGCAGAATACTATAAAAAATTTCATTAGAATGCATTTGCGGTGCTTTGAGGGACCTACAGAAAGCAGCAGAAAAATACCCCATGAGCAATTTTCTAGACATCCCAATAAGGAAACATTTCCTTCGGCCAAAGATGCAGTGCTGTTACTTCTACATCTGAAATAGAATAGGCAGTCATTATTCCTCTTGTGCTCGTGCCTAGAGACTGCAGCTCGATTATGGCAGGCACTGATTACCATACATGTACAGTTCATATAGGTTGGGGTGAAAGGGTTCACATTCAGATTAATATGAAACTAGAATTGTTCCAAATCAAGGCTAAGTTTAAAGTTTCACAGCACTGATCATCTCAAGAAACAGTCTCAGTAAAATTCAATGATCATGGCAGATATCTTATGGGACCAGAGATCTCAAAGATTTTGCTCTCATGAGATATTTTGAGGCCAAAATCTGACAAGAACAGTTCTAGTAAGATTGCAGCTATATCCAAAATCAGGGCTGTCCATTGGCACATTAAGGACGCAAAATACAACGCACCGAGGTCACAATTAAACATATGCTTAAATTCTTTGCTGAAGTCCATCCCTATTCAGCAAAGTATATCCCTATTCAGCTTAGGTATATGTTTAAGTGCTTTTCAGGGCAGGGATGGATTGCTGAGTCAGGGCCTGAGTACCCTCATCTCTCATTGATTTCTGCACATCTCAATTCTTACCAATTAAGCAATTTTCATCTCTCTTCCAAACTGTGCTAAGCAAAAGGAAAAATGGTGAATTTATTCTCTATTACCATAATATATGCAGATCTACATAGTATATAGTGAAAGCAGTCTCAAACGGCAAAATCCTGGCTGGGCAAAATTCCCATTCACTTTAAATGGCCCCATGATTTTAACTAAATAGCAATAGTGTGGCCAAATACATACATACGAGTTGCAACCTGGAACCTCTTTATTGTTCTATAAAAATGCCTTGTGGATATCATTGGGATCATGCAAGGAACTTGTACTTTATCATCATATTGACTTAAGCACAGCAAAGATATGTCAAAAGAAATTTTGCTTTCAGGAAGCAAAATTGTTTAGCCATTCCCTTAACCAGCTTCATGCTAATAGCAGAGGCATCTTATAAGCCCTTTTGGAACAGCTACAGAGGCTGCAACAAGCCAGATGTAGTTGATGGAGAAGCATCAGCTATACCCTGACATTTGATACTTTGTCATCATAGCGATGGATCTGACTTTACATGCAGGGAAGGGGGATTGTCTTGTCATTCTGCCAACAAAATGCCAGGGCTGTGGATGCTGGTGACATCAGAAAATGGTAGGCAAAACCAGGCTTGCAGTGGCATGTGCAGGATTTATTCACAAGTGTTTCAGACCACTTGCTTTAAAGGGTTTGGAAGAACCTTCCCGCAAAAGTCTTACAAATTAGTCACTTTTCATCAAAAAACCCTGCCTTCAAATCTAAGTGCATCTTGGTCCCAGTCTGTGTTATACAAGTTTCTGATAAATGGAGACAGTATTTTGTTTTGTAACAATATAGTTTTAAGCAATAAGACATGACATTCTTCCTTTCCTCATTCCCATCTTCATATCTCTTACCTAGACATTTTCTTTACCCCTTAGAACTGGAGTTAAGAACTGAGAGGATAGGGTATGGGGAAGTGAGAAGAATGGGAATGGGGAGAGGAAAAAAGTGGCAAAATGGAGAGGTCAGATATGGCGAAAAATGAGAAACAGTACAGGAGGGTGGGTGAATGCAAAAGACAGACAGATTTAAAAGAGACAATGTAAACAGACCTAATTCTGCCAGAATAGGACCTATTCTCACTCACTGAGAGCTTGTGCTGCCTTTGGAAGTTAGAGTCTAGAGAATCCAATCCAAATTACACACAAAAATACTAAATTAAAAGAAAGTTATTACAGTTGCAAAGCCAGGAACTCAAAGGTTAGAGAATGCCAGAATTAAGGCATTAATTAAATTAATCCTATTTCAACCTCCTGGTGCATACGCATTATGATAGTTTTTAATTATACAATCACCTACTACTTTTCCACAGGACTGCTGCTTCAATTAATGAGCATCTATTTAATATTTTGTTTTCTCCTCAGCATCACACGTCAGTGGATTTCACAGATATCTGCAGACAACAGAAAAATGGTGATACTCAGGATCTTTAGTTCCACTCCAAGCTCAGGAGAGGAGTGTTCTCTAGTGGGCATAGACTCTTCTGCACATTTCCATCAAGTATGACCCTTTCTGCCCTGTCCCATCCAACTTGTCCCTGTTCCAGTCCTGTCTCTTCCTCACCCCTTGCTCCTTGTCCTAGTCCCACACTAGTGGAATCCCCCAGGAATCACCCTTGGAACTGATATTATTTAATATTTTCACTGGTGATCCTGACACAAAGTTAGAGTGTGCTAATGAAATTTGCTGATGACACAACTTTGGGAGTCATCTTTTATACAGAGCAGGAGCAGAATATCATACAGGATGAACTGGATGATGTAGACTCCTGGAGCAAAAGAAATTGGATTAAATTTCAACAGTACAAAGTGCAAGGTCATGCATTTGGGGACACGGTTACCTACCTTTCATAACTGTTGTTCTTCGAGATATGCTGCTAATGTCCATTTCAAGTAGATGTGTGCGCACCACATGCACAGTCGTCAGAAGGTTTTTCCCTTAGCAGAACCCATTGAGTCAATGCAGGTGCCCCCTGGAGAGGTGCCTCTCTGGCACTGTATATAAGGCTGTGCCAACCCACCTCCTCTTCAGTTCCTTCTTGATGGCTGGCTCTGATAGGGGGTAAAGAGGGGTAGGTCTTGGAATGGACATGAGCAACACATCTCAAAGAGCAACAGTTACGAAAGGTAGATAAAAAACAGTTACCTGCCTTTTGTAACTATTGTTCTTCAAGATGTGTTGCTCATATCCATTCCAAGTGGGTGTGCGCATGCTGCATACGCAGTTGTCGGAAGTTTTTTTCCCCCCTCAGTGGTACCCATCGGGTCGGTGCAGGCGCCTCCTGGAGTGGCGCCCTCAAGGCGTTGTATATAGGGCCCTGCTGACCTGCTACTTCCTCAGTTCCTTCTTGCCGCTCAGCTCCAACAAGATGGGTAGACGGGTGGGTCTTGGAATGGAGATGAGCAACACATCTCGAAGAACAACAGTTACGAAAGGTAGGTAACCGTTTTTTCTTCGAGTTCTTACTCATGTCGATTTCAAGTAGGTGACTCCCAAGCTGACCCTAGGAGGAGAGGTCAGAGCTCACGAGATGGCTGACTGAAGCCCCGCTCTGCCAAGTGCTGCATCATCTCTAGCTTGTTGGGTAATGGCATAATGTGATGTGAACATGTGGATGGGAAGACCACATTGCAGCTCTACAGATCTCCTGCATGGGGATTGTGCCAAGAATGCCACTAAGGACACCTGCGCCCTGGTAAAATGCGTGGTCAGGGCATGGCTGGAACCTTAGCCAGGTCACAGCAGGTTCTGATACAAGAGGTATTCCATGACGAAATCCTCCAGGATGACAATGGCAGATCCCTTCATCCTGTCCGCCACTGCTATGAAAAGTTGATTCGACTTACAAAATGGTTTAGTTCATTCTATATAGAATGCCAATGCTCGTCCGACACCCAGTGAGTGGAGACATCACTCCCTGTTGTTAGCGTATGGTTTTGGAAAGAATACTGGCAAAAAGATTTCCTGACTTGTGTGAAAATGGGAAACCACTTTGGGAAGGAAAGCAAGGTGGGGACCTTATCCCCGTGGAACACTGTATATGGTGGGTCAGAGGTTAATGCCTTAAAGTTCTGACACCCTCCTTGCTGAGGTGATTGCAACCAGGTAGGCTACCTTCCAGGAGAGATATAAGGGATAGCAAGTTGCTAAGGGCTCAAATGGAGGCCCCATCAGTTTAGTGAGTACCAGGTTAAGATCCCAAGCCAGGATCGGGCGACGAAATGTGGGATAAAGTCTTTCTTTCTTGAGAAACCAGGACACCATAGGATTGGCAAATACTGAGTGGCCTTCTTCCCCCAGGTGGAAAGCGGAGATTGCTGCTAAGTGCACCTTTATCAACGGTGCAGCCAGCCCTAACTACTTCAAGTGCAGCAGGTAATGAAACCAATGTCCCTATGTTTGTATAGTTGTGACAGCTTTATTTCTGTATAAAGTTTAGATTATGAGGGTCAGTCTCCATGTTAGTGGAGGAGGGGTCAAAAGGTCAGCCAGGGCAGAGAGCGGTCCCAACTGTAATCAAAGTCAGATCTGCCTGGCAACACTGGTTGAGCCAATCAGAGCCTGGTAAGATCAACTAAGGTGCCGTGCGCAAAGGCTTGAGGACCGTGTGCACCACTCCTGAGGGCGGGAGATTCTAGCTACCTGATTGGTCCCTAGGACCCGCTCCGAGGCTACATAAGATCTGTACGCCTAATGGTCAGGGCTGCCCGTCTCAGAGGCAGTGTGGTGGGGTTACACGTTGAGGTTGTTTGTGGGTAGGCTCGACGGACCAGGACGAGAAGTCGCCGACTGCGGACCTGGATCCGAAGCAGACGCACATCAGTCTGAGAGTCGAACATCAACACCACAGGAGTGGTGAAGAGTAATCATGAGCGCAATAAACACAAGAACATCAGTGACTTTGGAGATTTACCAAGGGGTTTATTTGGAGGTAGTTGGGTCCGGGGTTCATCCCCAAGTGTTTCGACCCACGTGTGTTTTGTTCTGTTGTCACCTCAAATAAATTCTCCCTTCTGTTTAAGAAAGATCACTGGGTCTATCGTCTCTCGTTCTACCGATGATGGATGCGGCAGGTCAAGGCCCCTCACCCTAGTAACCTGTTAACTTGTTATCCCTAACAGTAATCCAAAATAAGGGGCAACGAAGCCTGGTTTAGGGGAGTTCCCCTCTGAGATGACAACATAGAGAATCTTTTCCATTTAGACAAACACACCACCCTAGTGGATGGCTTTCTGCTACCAAGGGGGACCTTTTGTACCTGCTGTGAGCACACTGTTTCCCTAGGGTTTAATCACGCAGCTTCCACACCATGAGGTGAAGTGATCCTAGGTTGGGATGACAGAGTTGCCTGTGGTCCCTTTGATCAAGTCTGGAACCAAAGGCAGAATGATCGGAGAGTCTATGGAAAGCTGAAGCAGGGTCATGTACCAGTGTTGTCTGGGCCAAACTGGGGCTATGAATATGACCGATGCCCCATCTCTCCTGATTTTCAGGACCACCTTGTGAATGAGGGGGAACCACAGGAAAGCATAGTACAGGAGCTGGTCCCATGGAAGGAGGAATGCATCCGTCAGGGATCCCGAACTGTGATTCAAGTAGGAGCAGAATTGATGACACTTCCTGTTGGATCACGTTGCAAAGTGGTTTACTTGGGGAAACTCCCACTTTTGGAAGATGTCCCTCACTATATCCAGCTGGTCCGCCAGCTCGTTTTGAGCACCAGGCAGGTAAGACACTTCCAGGTGCATAGATTGGGTGATGCAGAAGTTCCATACCCAGAGGGCTCCCTAGAACAGGAGAGGAACATGCTCTCCCCTGCCTATTTATATAGAACACAGCCATGGTGTTGTCGGTCATCACTGACACGACTCTTCCCTGTAGGTGAGGCTGGAAGGCTTGGCAGGTCAACCGGACTGCTCATAGCTCTCTGACATTTTAGGAAGTGATACTTCCTCTGGGGACCACAGGCCCTGAGTTCTCAATGAATTGAGATGTGCCTCCCCATCCCAGTGCCGAAGCATCCATAATTAACACCACAGATGGCTGTGGATTGGCAAATGAGACCCCTCTGCGAACCTGGGTCTAATCATCACTTGAGGAACACTTGAGATGGGAGAGAGACTATCTTCTCCAACCTGTTCCTGTTGGGCTAATAAACTAATGCCAGCCGCGACTGGAGAGGTCTGAGTCTCAACCTCGCGTGTTTGACCATGTATGTGCATGAAGCCATATGGCCTAGAAGTGTGAGGCATCCCTGAACTGTGGAGGTGGGAAACTGCCTGAAGCACCTTATTATCGAGCCCATGGCCTGAAAACGAGACTCCAGTATCAGTGTTCTGGCCTGGACTGAGTCCAGGACTGCTCCAATTAACTCTATTCTTTGTGTGGGCTCTATCGTTGATTTGCTTGTGTTCAACTGGAGACCCAGACTGACAAAGATCGACCATATTAGGGTAACATGAGCCTCCACCTACTCTTTGGAATGGCCCCTGACCAATCAATTGTCCAGGTACGAGTACACCTGAATGTGGTGCTCTCTTAGGAATGCTGCGACAACGGCCATACACTTGGTGAAGACTCTTGGAGTTGACGAGAGGCCGAACGAGAGGGCTGTGAATTGATAATGGGTGTGCCCTACTACAAATCTGAGGAATTTCTTGTGAGAAGGTATTACTGAGATGTGAAAATAGGCTTCTTTTAAGTTGAGGATGGCATACTAGTTGCCTGGATCCAGAGAGGGGATGACTGAGGCAAGGGAAACCATGCAGAATTTTAGTTTCTTTATGCATCTGTTGAGATTCCGGAAGTCGAGCATAGGCCTCAGTCCCCCTTTTGCCTTGGGGATCACAAAGCATCTGGAGTAGAGTTCCTTTCCCTTCAGGTCCAGAGGAACCTCTTCCACTGCTCTGGCGTGTAGCAGTTACTGCACTTCTTGCATGAGAAGTTGCTTATGAGAGAAGCCCTGAACAGGGACAGGGAAGGCGGGTGGGACGGTGGAGTAGAACAAAACTGGAGGAAGTATCCCATTTCTACCATGCGTAAAACCCATCTGTCCGATGTTATTCAGGTCCAGGCTCGGTAGAAATGGGATAAATGATTTAGGAAAGGAGGAGAAGGATCTAGGTACTGTCCTGAAGTGTCGCCCTCGGGCGTAGCTTCCAAAGTTCTGTTCTGGCCTGGGGGGCTGTTTAACCCGAGTAGAGACTCAGGCAGACAGTTGAGGTGTTCTACATCTGTTGTTTCTACCCCTTTTTCTTGAAACATCCTGCCTGGATTGAGAGGGGTAGAACCTCTGTTCAGACTGGGGCTTAAAATGCTTCCTCTGAGTGGAAGATGTGTGGCGCCCCAAGGATTTTAATGTCGAGTCCTTAAAACTATGGAGCTTACAGTCAGTTTGCTCCAAAAACAGGTCCTCTCCTTCAAAGGGCAAGTCCTGTATTGTGAACTGTATTTCTGGCGGAAGGCCCGACACCTGCAGCCAGGACTTTGTCTCATAGCCAGGCCCAAAGCCATAGTCCTTGTGGCTGAATCAGCTGCATCTAGCCTGTCCTGGAGCAACATCCTGGCTACTGCCTTGCCTTCCTCCACTATGGCCCTGAACCCAGTCCTGGAGTCCAGAAGCAGGTCTTTAAACTTCAACCTCGCCTCCCCACAACTTGAAGTTGTACCTGCTGAGAATCGCCTGTTGATTGGCGATACGCAGCTGGAGCCCGCCGGTGGAATAGACTTTCCTCCTGAATAAATCCAGTCTTTTGGGCTCCTATGATTTGGGCATTGAGCCCTGCTGGCCTTGTCTCTCCTTTTCATTTGCCGCCGACACTACCAGTGAACCTGGCTGCGGATGAGTAAATAGGTACTCATATCCCTTGGATGGTGCAAAGTATTTCCTCTCTATCCCCTTTGCAGTGGGGGGAATCAAGGCAGAAGTTTGCCACAAGGTTTTTGTTGTGGTCTGGATCATCTCGATCAAAGGCAAGGCTACCCTTGAGGGCCCATCAAGTGTCAGGATATCCACCACTGGATCCACTGACTCTGACCTCCTCTGCTTGCAACCCCAAGTTCTGAGCCACTCGTCTCAGTTGCTCTTGGTGAGCTCTACTGTCCATAGGGATGTGGTCCTGGTAGATAGCTTTCTGCTATGTAGGAGGACCTCCCTAACCGGTCCTGAGCAGGCAAACTCCCTGAGGGTCAGCCATGAGGCGAGGTGGAGAGATTCGACGTTGGGATGCTTCTGGCGACCATAATCCTGCGTGATTAGATCCGGCACCAACGGCAGGGTTATGGGAGCAACCACAGACAGCTCCCACAGCGTTGTGTACCAATGTTGTTGGGGCTAGGCTGGGGCTATCAATATAACAGATGCCCTTTCTTGTCTGATCTTAAGTAGGACCTTGTGTACAAGTGGGAATGGGGGAAACGCATAAAGCAAGTGGTGGTCCCATGGAAGGAGGAACGTATCTGCGACTGAGCCTGGGCTATGGTTCAGGAAGGAACAAAACTGCTGACACTTCCTGTTGAGTCAAGTCGCGAACAGATCCACTTGGGAAATCCCCCACTGTAGAAAGATGTTGTTCAGGATTTCCGGATGGATGGACTATTCACGGCTGTGAAAGGATCTGCCGAGACAGTCTACCAGCATGTTTTGGAATTCCAGGGGATAGTAGGCCTCCAGGTGTATGGAGTGAGCGACACAGAAGTCCCACAGATTGAGGGCTTCTTTGCACAGGGGAGAAAAGTGTGCGCCACCCTGTCTGTTTATATAAAACATTATTGTCATATTGTCTGTTATGACTGATATGCATCTGCGCTCTATATGAGGCAGGAAGGTTTGGCACACCCAGCAGACTGCTCTTAGCTCCTTGACATTGATGTGGAGTAGCAGGTCTGCTGGAGGACCACAGGCCTTGGTTCATGAGGGTTCCTATGTGCGCACCCCCCCATACCAGTTCCGATGCATCCGTAAGCAGCAACAGTGATGGCTGGGGCCTAGAAAAGGGGACCCCTCCACATACCCTCTGAGCATTGAGCCACCACTGAAGGGACTAGATAACCCAAAAGGGAAGTGAAGCCACCTTGTCTAATTTGTCCTTGTTTGGTTGATACGTTGATGCCAGCTGCACCTGGAGAGGTCTGAACCACAGCCTCACATGCTGTACTATGTATGTGCAGGAGGCCATTTGACCTAGAAATTTCAAGCAATTTCACACTGTTGTAGTAGGAAAGCGACTCAAGTCCCTTACGATGGACCTCATAACTTCAAAACGAGACTCCGGCAGGAGTGCCCTGGCCTGAACCAAGTCTAAGGACTGCTTCTATAAACTATCATCTGGATAGGTGATAATGTCAACTTGGGCACGTTCAACCGAAGACCCAGACTGTTAAAGGTCAACCTTATGAGTTCGATGTTGTGAACCATCCCCAGGAGCTGTGCAAAAATAAATCAGATATAGGCTCCTTGTACTATTGAGTGTGACAGAGGCAGATATAGATTTGTCCTTTACTATTATGATATCGCTTAATGTGGCATAAACGAACTCTATCTTGTTATTTTCTTGAACTAAGCTCTTTCCTGAAACGTGTACTATTGAATGTAAGAACTCTTTGTATGTGAGAGTGAGGAATGAATGCAGGGCATAAAAAGATGCTAGCCTAAACTGCTCTGACAACAGAAAGGGGAGTGAAGATGACCGACTGCCATCCTGACCCTGAGGCCGAAGAATGCATATCAATAACTCTGAAGTGCAGATAAAAGATCCTGATGTACAGAAGGATCCACCCTGGGAATAGACAAAATACAAAAATAAGAGAATAATCTAGCTTGCAATTTGCTGGTGATTAACAACCATATGGAACCTGGAGGCAGCATGACACAGCAAGGCCCATAGACTTACATGAGAGCCAGTGATTATAAAAGATGGGGTGAGAACATGGAAATTTTGGGTTCGTTCTGCAATCACCACCACCTTGGAGCATCGGATTCACAACTGACAGAGCCCCAGTTCCCTCCTCATTCCCAACCTAATTGGCCTCTAGGCTGGCTTGAGCAATGCATAAAGGACTGGTAATTAATTGTGTGTGCACGCGCGCACGCTCTTTCCAATTTTTCTTGCATTTACAATAAATGTGGCGTATTGCCTTCTCCCCTAAATTAAATCCTGCTGGTCTTTTCTTTTATAAGTATAACAACGTGTGCCTCTACTTGTTCCTTGGAATGGCCCTTGATGAGACAGTCGTCTGGATACGGAAATACCTGCACCTGTGATTTCCTGAGGAAAGCAGCCATGACTGCCAGGCACTTGGTAAAGATGCGAGGGTCTGCTGACAGTCCAAAGAGAAGGATTATAAATTGATAGTGAGCGCAGTTTACCATGAACCTGAGGAACCTTCTGTGAGATATAAATATCGAAATGTGGACGTAAGCATCCTTTAAGTCAAGGGCGGCATGCCAGTCTCCTGGATCCAAGGAGGGAATGATCATAGCCAAAGAGACCATGTGAAACTTCAGCTTCTTCATGAATCTGTTGAGGTTTTGCAGATCTGGAATGGGTCTGAGACCCCCCTTTGGCCTTTGTGATTAGGAAACATTGGGAGTAGAACCCCTTAGTTCCAGAGGAAGTTCCTCCACTGGCCCTGCTTGTAGGAGCTCTTGCACTTTCTGCAAAAGGAGTTGCTCATGAGAGGGGTCCCTGAAGGACAGTGAAGGGGGGGGATGGGAAGAAGGGAATTGGAGAGAATATTCCAGTTCTACTATGGGCAGCATCCAAGTGTCCAAGGTGATGTGAGTCCATGCCCAGTAGAAATGGGCTGTTGGGGAGATAGAGGCCAGTGTTTGCCACAGCGTCTTAATGATGGCTTGAATCATTTTGATAAGGCATAGAGCTACCCTAGAGGATCTTTCTGGTGCCAGAATGTCCACCATAGAGTCCTCTGCCTCCCACACTTCTTCTGCTTGAAGCCCCAGGTTTTTGGCCACCCTCCTAAGAAGGTCCTGGTGGGCTCTATTATCCATTGGAGGTGGCACAGCTGAAGTCCCCACTACCACCTCACGGGGAGGGTTGGGGGTGGGTGGTGATGATGTTGTCGATGGGACTAGGTCTTCCTGTCCCACTGGGTCCCATGATTTCACTGGGAGCTTGGCTCAGCACAAGGATCCCCGCCAGTACCAGTCTCCACACCGTACTCCATGCTCCCCTCAGCGCTGGGGTGGTTGTCTCTCTCGGTGCTGCGCAGAGATGGTCGGGCCATCACTAGTTGAGATTCCCTTAATGAAAGGCACTTGAATAATACCATCTGGATAAGGATCGTTGGGCCTGATGGTAACCCCAAGGGTTCTAGAAGGGCCATTGCATGGGCATATGCCACTGCGCTGGCCATGGTCCCATAATGGGGTTTTGCCCTTGCTCCTGTCTATAGCCACGCCTCTGCGATGGGAGGCATAGATTTTCACTCCTGAGCCAAATGACAGACTCAGAGCTTGAGGACCACAGCGGTGCCAAGCGGGACAAATCCAGGAAGTGGTGATGAGAGGAAGGCGACCAATGCAGTGTTATGGCCAGCTTGCCTCAAGATGGCACCACTCTTTGTTGCAGTGCGAGAGTCCTTATCTCCTACTCCTCCCTTCTGGTTGGGTACTGCCGTGCCATCATGGCTATAGGGTCCCTAGCTGCCTCAAATGTGTCTGGGAGAATGCAGAGAGGAGAATGCAGCTCTCCCATGTGGCTCTCTCTGTCAGGTGAGTCTATCAGCACTAGACTTGTAGAGCCGAAGTCGACAATACCAGACCCAGTAGGGAAGGCACCAAGTGCCCTGACATGGGTTGCACACAGGTATCACCCTTCCCTGCAGCCTTCACTTTAGGCGAACGTCCCATGTCAGTCTTTTTCCGCCTCTTGTGTGGCACTGGAGAATGAGAACAGTTCTGGGTCTTTTATGCCAGGGAGTGACAGTGACGGACGTCCTTTGAGGCCGAGCCCTTCTTTGGCACCATGGCCTCCCTTAGAGAGGCTGGGGCACTCTGCACCCAGGTGCTGGGTGCCGAGTCCAAATGGCTTGGTTGGGGACAGAGAGCTACCTCCATGAGGAAGTACTTCAATCTAACACTCCTGTCTTTTTCAGTCCTCGATCAGAGACCCATGCAGATCTTAAACTGATGGGGTTCCCTAAGGCACTTCAGAATGGATTTCTGGGGATTGCCCCTTGGCATAAGTTTGTGGGAGGTCCTGCATGGTTTGAATCCTTGGGATCAAGGCATGCCCTGGTCCTGGGGTTTTGCGTGGGAGGGAGAGCCTAGATAAAAATTAACTAACTATTTACAGGTTTTGATGAATGACTACACTAGAGGAATGCTTGCCGATGGGAGAAGGCAAGAAGCTCCAATGACTGTCAAGAGCCGTAAGAAGGAACTGAGGAGGCGGCAGCGGGTCAGCAGGGCTGAATATACAGCACCATAAAGGCACCACTCCAGGATGCACCTGCATCAACTTAATGGGTATTGCTAGGGGAAAAGCCTTCCAACAACTGTGCACGTGGTGCACACAAATCTACTTGGAATCAACATGAGCAAGCACTCAAAGGAGGACAAGAATTTCTGCTAGAAACTAGAGGGTGAACAGTTGGAAATGACAAAGGAAGAGAAAGATCTGAATGTATTAGTCAATCACAGGATGACTATGAGGCCACCAATATGATGTGGCAAGGCAAATGTGATCATACACTGTATGGTATTTCCAGTAGAAATAGGGAAATATTAATGTCATTGAACATGGCACTGACAAGACCTCACCTGGAATACTGTGTACAGTTCTGGTCATCCATGTTCAAGAAACATGCATTCAAACTGGAACCGGCTATTATGATGATCAGGATAATGGAGAGCCTATCTTACAAGAGGAGGCTAAAAGAATATGCTTCTGGAACAGCTTTTAGTAGGAGCAGTGGGGGCAAACAACATAATTAGTTTTAAGATGGAGCTAAATAAGTTTATGAAAGAATTTATATGACAGGGTTGTCTGCAATAGTAGAGGATTGGACTCAATGACCAGAAGGTCCCTTCCAGTCCTATATCCCTACATTTCATTCTCCTTGCCTACCCATTCCCAGTCTCTATTCCTCAGGCTTCTCATCACAGTCCCAGTCTTCCGGCCCTACTAGTCCTAGTCTCCCCCTCCAGGAGTGCTATTTGAGTTCCAATTTCTTCTGACTCCCAGTCTCTTTTCCTCCCTACACCTAGTCCCAGTCTCCTAAGACAGACACTCACAATGGAAAATTTCATCCCAAATGGTTCAAGTTTGGCAAAGTTATATGCAATTTAAAACAGGGTCTTATAAAGGGAAATGTCAGGCAACCTTAATAATACTAGCTCACCCTATAGTATTTTTCACCATGGTATGTGGCTCTGCACTGGGGATATTTTATCCATCATATGTACTGTAAAGCTCACAGTAATCTGAATAAGTCCCTTTTC
The DNA here is from genome assembly GCF_026122565.2 of Emydura macquarii macquarii. Classification (NCBI taxonomy): domain Eukaryota; kingdom Metazoa; phylum Chordata; order Testudines; family Chelidae; genus Emydura; species Emydura macquarii. Next base: position 10,650,751 of record NW_027130520.1, on the reverse strand, counting down.
ACTCAAAGTAAGGGTGTCTTTTTATGGGACCTCCCATTTCTTTGGACATGAAAGACACAGTGACCTCACTATGTGGCTCCCAAAATTGGTCAGAAGGTGATCTGACAAAGCATTACCTTTGCTATCATAAGCTATAGGAGGATGTAATACCAGGGCCAGATAGAGGAGGCTCCCATAGGACCTGATCCTGAATCATTAACATAAACGTGATTTTTCCTGTAAGACTTCCTGGCTTCCCTTAAAGCAATGGCAAAACTCCCATCAATTTCAATGGTGGCAGGATTTCTCCTTTTAATGGGAGCAGAAGCAGGGCCATGCTGGGTAACCCAAATGTATCCACAAGGCCACTGGAAGGTGCCAGACCATGAACATCTAGAAGGAATCTCTCCTTGAGCCACGGTTCAGCAATCACACTGCCTCCTTAATCTTACCAATTTCATAAATCAGGACAGGACTTAGTTTACAATGGGAAAGCTGAGCATAGTTATTCTCCTATAATCAGAGAGGTAAACAAACATGTTAACACTCAAATTACAAAAGATGGAGTCATTGAGAGTGCTTTGTAATTTCAAGTGTCAACCTCTTTTGATGCTGTAATTCATCATATTAGTGTTTATACTTGAATTTAGAATACAGTGCTACAATTATGGAATCTCCAGGAAATAATCAGATAATTCTTATGAGAACTCCCAGGTACAGCAATTAAAAGGATGGCAGAACATAATTTTATAAATTACAGTAATGACAAAAAAGTTAACATTGAAATAAAGGGGGAGATTTTTCAAAGGCACAAAGGGCCATTCTTTCCATTTCTTGTCTTGAGACTGTGCTTGGACCACTGTCCATTTCTGTGTCCTCCTCGCACCTCTGATGGTTTCTCTGCCGAAATCACATAAATATCTTCTAAGAAATTATCTTCAGCATCACAAACAGTAGGAGAACGTGATCACCCATATATTTAAAACACAGTGAGAAATAAATTACTAAAATGTAATTATCTCTTATTTTGGCCTGATTGCACATTACATTCACTGTGCCCTTTCTGGATCCTTGCAATAGAAATTGACACGGCTTGAATACAACTTTAATGTGCCTTGTCTCTTCTGCTGTACTAGGCAGTTAATTTTGTTATTGCTAAAATTTGTTACTATAGGAAATGACAAAATACATAATTGAAATGTAGTCTTAAACTTCACTGTCATTTCCTATATAGATGTCAAATGTGCAGCACCATCTTATCACATCCGTGTATGCAAACTGAATGACATAAAGGGGATGCTATGGAATTTGCTCTTTAATTTGATCACAGCAGATATATTATGGCATACAGATGTATACTGTATTATAGCTGAGAGAAGAATGCACTCATCTACACGGTTTCATTCATGGTTTTGCATATTCTAATTTTTTAAACAAAAAGATTTTTTACATGAATGCTATCTCTTCTGTATGTGAGGGACACCTTTTACAGGCCATCGTATCTTGTCAGTGAGAGCTTAGATTTAACAACTACATGGTTTTGTTTAAATAGTACATAAAATGCTAACATAACAGAATCCAGAGTCTGCAATTCACTCTGTCCCTGTGGCCCAGAGCCCAGCCTCCCAAACTACAAGTGATCCCTTTGACCTCTGCCACCACGTCCTTACACAATGCCACCTGCTCAATGCGCAGGTGATAGAGAACGGAGAGGGAAAGGAAATGGGATGGAGCCTCAGTGCTGCTAAGAGTGACGACCAGCTGGGATCAGCCAAGAGTGATGAAAGGCATTCCTTGCCCACATTGAGATTCCACAGTACTCCAGTAGCAACTGGCCCAGAGAATGAGGGTGACTGTACGAGTCCTTCGCCCTCTCGTACAGGAGGCTGAGGTACTTCACTTACTCCCAGCACTAGGATGGAGTCTGCTGAATGCCCACCTCTTCCAGCATCTGTGAAACCTCCCAGTACAGGTGTATGTTCCTGCTGGTACAAGCGAAGCTATGGAGGATGGTGTACTCTGTCTGCACATTGATGAGCCCCTAGGTGTGCTCCAGAGACCAGGCGGCAGCTCTTGGAACATGCTCCATGATCAGCGCTGGCGATCAATACAGTTCACAGAAGAATTGAAAGTGCTCACTGTAGGTTGCTAGTACCGCTGGCAACAGGCGATGAGGGACCTTTATATCTTTGGGTAAGGATCAGGCAGCAAAGTGATCCATGCATTGGGGGAAATGGCCCTAAAGCACTATCAGTACCCGTGACCTGGTATGCACCTCTTGCCCCCATCCACACAACACAGTAGAAGGGATACAGTGCCATGCCACAGTGAAGGTGTGTAACGTACCCATGCCCCTTATGCATTCTAACTTTTGCGCACTAGACCGTCCTTCAGGGACGTACTTCAGATGTGGACAGTAGGGGGGTTATGGCACAATGACGCATGTGTGACTATATACATTCACAAGTGTAGACGCACACTTAGTGGGAGGTGATTGGCCCATATTCATTGTCCCTCTGCCTAAGGGTAAAACCACATCTTATGACCAAAAGTTAAATAAAAAATGAGTTTTCACAAAGAAGAGCTCAAAAAACAACTCCCACAACTTCCTGCAGCCAGTAATTGTGATCATTTGTGTCAGGGAGACCCTTCCCTTTTCTTATCCAGCTTCTACCTTTTCAAGCAGTAATTATCTTCAGTTGTATACAGTCCTATTCCTCTAAGGCAAAGGCCCTCTACAATCTATCCAGTAAGGACACAAACCTGTCCTGCTCCAGCTCTTTCTTGAGCTCTGTGGACATCCTTCCAAGTCCTCTGGCTTCACTTTAGTTGAATCATGAGGTTTTAGAATCAGAAAACTTTAAATGTTGGGCTGGAAGAGACCTCAAGAAGTCATCAAGTCCAGTTCCCAGAACTGAGGCAGGACCACGTAAACCTAGATTATCCCTGACAGATGTTTGTCCAACCTGTTCTTAAAAACCTCCAATGATGGGGATCCCAAAACCTCCCTGGAAGCCTATTCCAGGTTTACCTATTATTATTATTATCATCATCATCATCGTCGTCAGTGTGCTATGATACACAGAGGAATACATGGACTCAACTGCCTCTGTGGTAGCTCCCCCCTTGACACTGCAATATGGTGCAGGGTCTGTACTGGGGGAGGGGCTGTAGAGTTCACAGGCCAGTGAGTAGAAATATCCTCCAGCTAAGTGAAATTAGTTCAAAAAGATAAGACAGCCTTGGGTTATATTATCTCCTTTGTGTAGCCCCTGCTTGGGAGCCTAGGGATCGTCACAGCTGAGGATATTCCTGGCAGCAGGGCTCTTCCAATGGCTGGAGGAGGATTGTTAGCCAGAGCCTCCTGTAAATCCGAGAAGCTCTGCTAGGTAGGGGGCAGACTACGTAGCCTATTCCATGGATGGGGCAAATTCTGCCCCATGCCAATGGGATAGTTTGAGCAGGATCTCAGCAAGGTAATGCTCATAGAAGGAGTCTCCTGGGTAGAGTTTCTATGGGTTTTTCCAAAAAGGGATGGTCTGGGCCACATTATGGAAAAATTGCTCTTGCAAAACTGGAGTAAGTATGTAGCATGAATAATACGTTACATCAGAAACTCATTTGGGAAACATACTAACCTCTGCTATTTCCATGCTGGTGTCTATTGTAGATTCACTTAAATCAGAGAGAAATTAGCATATAGATAAAAAAAAGATTAAACTGGAATACTGAAAACACTTATAACAGTTTAGTATTTAAAGGCATGGAATCAGCTTTTAAATTAAACTGAACTGAAGGGGAGTTCACATCTTTGTTAAAAATGTCAGTACATGTTGTCAGTGGAGCTTGTGATAAAGCATCTTAGAAATATTTTCCTTCCTCAGATGCTGTAACTTTGAAAAAAAATATTCTGATAGAACAATTGCTTTTTTTAACTTCATTATTTAATCAGGACTAATTCAAATAGAGATGATTCACTGAATGCAAACCTTGCACATAAAACACAGCAATAGGTAGAAATAAAAGAGTTCAGATACAATATACCTGGTGGCTTTCAACAATTTGATGACAAGAGAGTTTAGGCTTTAAATCAAAGTTTTGTGATTTTTGTTAAAAATAAGTCATTCATATTATAATTGGCACCACAACATTAGAACTCAATCAGATTTCATTTTTAGAGGAAAACAAACCTTTAATTTCCTTGTCCCATAAGTTAATTCTGTTTTGTTTAACACAACATTTCCTAGAAAACAGTGTTTCTCCATAAGCAGACAATTAAAAATGAAGACTGAATTTTTCAAAAAGTACCCACTAATTTTTTTGGGGGGAAAGAGGGGGTCAATCTGGGGAGTAACCCAAAATTTGGGAATTCAGAATTAATGGTCACTTTTGAAAATTTGGTTCTAAATATATTACTCTGTTTAGAAAATTGTATTTGAACAAAGGGATCACTATTTATTGAAAACAACAGTCTGATGACACCTTTTGCCCTTTTTATCTACCTGGTCAAAAGGCATTTCCTAGCGTTACAGAGAGGAATCTACAGTATGCCATGAAAGTCTACTCTGTCTCTTTCATACCGGAAGACAGTGAACCATTCAGTTATTGTACATAGTGCATAATTGTTTGAGGTAGGGAATAAACAACCGACAGGGAACAAATGTTGCATAATAGCTGCATCTAACCTCACATCATCATTCTTGTCGTGTATTTGACCTCATCATTTAAAACATCAAGGACTCTGGCTTTCAGGAAGGAATATGTGTGGGGAATTTTCATTTACATAATATTTAAGATACAATCTGGGGTGGATAAACAGAATAAAATTCCAACGCCATTGGATTAATCCTTTTGGTGGCCTTCTGTTGCTGTAAAACTTTGAAAAAATAAAGACATTGTAGGAGAACAAAACGCTTTAAAATAGCTTTGAGGCTGTTCATGTGGTTTAAAGGTTAAATTATGTAATTTTTTAATCAAATATCAATCCCAGCTCAACTGTAGCATAATCTGTGGCACAAATATTACGTTTAGGAGAATCATTTGATCTGGTCCAAGCTTTAACTTTCCACAACCCAGAGAGCCAACTGGTGAGAAATGGAAAGCCTCAAAATTTGCAACTTTTGAAGCCCATTACTATGGCCACAGCAATGGTACATTTGCACTCATTATGAAGATGGGGCATGTATTACTCCATTTTATGTATTTTCAGCATCTCTCCCATAAATGCTGAATGCAATCTGGTACCAATATAATGTTCTCTTTGATAAGCTGGAGGTGCCACATCGTAGGGTAGTAATAATATAATTCTGTTTATATATTGCTCCCTGTATGCCAAAGAACTCAAGGGACTGTAAAAAAACAATAATGTATCCTGTTTATGTACCATGCACATTACATTTACCACAAATAAAGCTTTATAGTATGGTCACAGTCACTATACATTTTTGAATGGTGAAAAACATAAGAGAAGGCAGAAACTGACCTTTTAGTGCCAAACATAGTAGAGGTGGATGGTTTGCTTCACATTTATGAGAGTTGCACACTACAGAAACTGTTCTAGTTGACCTGGTCCCACAAAAAAAACAAAAAAACAAAAAAACAAAAGATTTTCAGAATAAAATATTTAGGAGATGGATGTAAATGTCTGAAGAATGTCTTTACTATTAAACATCTTCCACCAAAACTCATGACAGACCACTGAGAAGCATTACAGAAATAGGCAAATAGGTAGATACAAACAAATGATTTTAGTCTATTTTTATTTGAGCAAAGCAACCATTGATTTCAGTGACTGCTTCCTTACTTGGACCTAGGCAAACTGAGTAGAGACCTCAAGAATCATCCTCTAAATAATAAAAGAAAATCTTTTTATAAAACTGAAAATGCTGAAAAATGACAGTACTAAAATAGCCCCACTCCTCACATTTGCAGTTCATGGCAAAAAGACATGGCCTACAAAAAATAGTTATATTCTAGGTTCGATTGATTTTCTATGTAAAAGAAAGCAATCAAAAGATGCTCAGCCATGAGCAATCTGAATACAAATGCTTTTGTTCATTAGGAAGAAGTGATTAAATGATTTTTGACTGATTGGAGGATTTTGGCTATAAATTCCATCCTAAATTCAGATAATGCTTGGGGGAATTTCACATTAGCACAAACAACTCCAAGTCATTCCAGGTAAAATGTCTTGTTTTCTCCAACTGAGAAGGCAGTGATTCTTAAAGCTGCATGTTTTCATTGTGCTGGGTTTGGGCAGTGGGATTTTTCTCTCTATTTACTCTGTGCTCTTGCAGCACATCTGGGTTTGTAAGCCTGGTTACCCCCTTTTACTGCTGCAAAGGGAGGATGGAAGGGATCTTTCCCCTCTCCCCCACACCCCGTTTCTCACAGAATCAGAAACCAGCACCTGGATGAGCAACATAATGTAATCAGCATGCAGGACATTTCCCTTCCTGTGCAATCATTCTCCCTGCCAGTAAGTGATGTCAGCGTGTCTAGAGTTCTGGAATGAGATTTTTAAGGAAACCCATGCCCAAAGTTAGGCTCCTTGTCTGGCATTTCAAAAGCTTTTAAAGGAGTAAGGTGACCAGCCCATGTTGAAGTTCAATGGGTGTCAGGCACCTGAATATATCTGAGGCACTCGAAATAAGGAATTAGGTATGGGATTTTCTAGTCACCTAAATAAGTAACCTGATATTCATAGGTACTTAACGCTTTTGAAAATCAGGCCACTTAGGCTCCTAATTCCTGTTCAGCCACCTAATTTTAAATATGCATGTTAAAAAAAAATTTAAAAACAAAAAAACCCAAAAAACTTAGCCTGTGATTTTTTCCTAAATGGTATCAAAGGGAATAGGAATCATGGGCCTTGGTTAAATTTTCAAAAGTGCCTAAATCACTTAGGATCCCAAGTTTCATTGAAAGTCAATTGATTCTTAGGTACTTTTGAAAGAGCAGTTATGTGTATTTATTAGATTGTGATCTCCTTATGGTGGGGCTTGGGAATGCCTTTGAGTTTGTACAGCCCTTAATGCAACAGGGCCCTGATCCTGGCCTAGGGCTTATGGGGTATAAACAATAGTGACATAAATGAGGACTTGTGGCACTGTTGTTTCTCAGGAAGAAGATAAGCTACTTGAGGAATCTGCACAAGCTTAAACCTCCTGAGTACCTGAGGCATTCTCCCCTGGAGAGTGAGAGATTAGTGCAAATTTAGAGAAGGTAGGACATTGCCTCTCAAATGCATTTGTGGGGAAAGCTAGCACCTAGCCCTGCCGAATCTTTGCAAGCAACAGTCCCTCTGTGCTCCTTTTTCCTGGCAGTACAGCTTCTTCCTTTTTTTCCCCGAAAGAATTACTTACATAAATATAGTTTGGTCACATGAGGCATTGAAAGAAAAAAACAAACAAATAAGACCACATTTTGAACATTTTTTCCATGTTTTAAGCAAATTGCCCAGTTAGGATACTGAGGGGTAGGCCTTTTACTATTATGCCAGTTGTCTACTTAGAATGGCACTGATTATTTAAACATGTTATTTTTAAAGCAATACAGTTAAATTAGAGCAAAAGGCTGTGGAAATGCTCTTATTTCCATTAAAACCAGATGTATTCTGGTTTAGCTTAACTGATTTTAAGAAGAGGTTTAAGCTAAACCAAAATAAGCTTCCACACTGGGGGTTGGCCCAAAGTGAAACTCCTTTTCATTATAAGAGGGTTTCACTGTAGAGGCAACTATGCCCAGTGGGCGGCAGAAGATAAAACGTTTAGACACGAATACAGACTGACAATGAGAATAAAGGAACTAGAAAAGTGCATGCAGGATGATGACTGAATTTGTTGACATAACTAAAACAGGATGATTAATGAGAATGTCTGGGGGCTGATCACTGAGACATACAGGCTTTTTAAAAGTAAGAGGAAATGAAGGGAGGAAGCGTAACAATTTATGTTGAGAAAAAGAGAGGTAGGAAGAATATAATGGTTCAGATTCTCCTGAGAACAGAATTAGCTCAATAAGCTTACCTAAAAACTAAAAGCTATAAAATGCAAAAAAAAATCGAATAAGAATATGCCTTAGCTCACCAGACTAAGGCTTAAAAGGTAGCAAGCAAACTACACAAAGCCTACGAAAAGGCAGGCTAGTATGCATAGCAAACTACAGTATATAATACAGTATGCATAGCAAAACTATCAATACAAGCAGCAGCATAAAATATATATTTTCTATGGGAAAATGAAATCTTAGGGTTACATAGGAACAGATAGAAAAGAAGATAAACTACAACCAACACAAACGCTCCAAGAGGCAATATCTCTGAAATCACAGAATTCTAAGCAAGACAAAAGAAGACCTAGTAGCTAAAGTAGAGTTTCATCATTCAAAAAGGAATAACCTAGAAACTGGAGGCACATTTAAAAATAGGGTATCTGGGTCAAAGGATGATGGAAGAGTAATCACGGTACTGGGAACACTCCTACAGCAATTAAGAGGGAAAAAAAGAGAGAGAACGAGATAAATTCTTCATGTACAAGACTAATAAAAAGGGAGCAAGGATTTATAAAGCACGCGTCACATGTAACCTCTCAGGGCACGTCTACACTGCAATGTAAGCCTGGGCTCAAATTCAAGGTTAAGCCCAAACCCCACTTCCATCTACACACAAGTCTTTCAGAGTTGGGCTTGGACCTAGGGTCCGAGGAACCTATGGAGAAGCAGGGTCTAAGCCCAAATCAAGCTGGAACCCAGGGTTTGAGCCTTATTGCTTTGCAGAGTAGACACAGGCCCGACTTGGGTCCTGGGAGCCTGCCAAAAGTATCCCACAGACCAACTTCCTTTGCACTCTCTGTCCCAAGAATCTCCAATCAACTCCAATGAAAATGGAAGCAACCCCCTTGGGGTAGTGCAGCAGCTTGGTGAGCTAGCATTTAACACTTCCATTGTCTTCTGACAAGCAAGCTGCAAACACATCAGCAGAGAGCCTTCTCTGTTTGCAATGGAGACTGAACAGAAGCAGCCTTTAGTAAAGCATGCTGCTTCATGGTAACAGGAGCACAGCTAGATCTTGGTAAATTTCTGGTGTGAGGCCAGCAAAGCAGTGGACTTTTGTACCAGGAATGATCACACATACCAGCAAATAGCAAAAAAGCTGGCAACTTGCAAATTTGCTGGACCAGTGACCAACGCAGGGAGCAGTGCAAGGCTGAGTACAGGACAACTTGGGGCCAGAACCACACCTCTGGCAACTTGCTGACATCATCCCATTTTATGAGGAGTTTGACTGGGTGCTGGGCATAGCACTGAGCCAACAGTGGTGCAGGATAACCTGGTCAACTGGGATGCCGCCCTGCTGGCCTCAGAATCCAGCATGGGACCTGAGGGGAGCTAGCAGCAGGTGCCAAGTAAGTACTGTGAATTCACTCTGTAGCCAAAACCTGTCCCAGATGTGGCTCTGGAGCAAGAGCTCCAGCAGCACAGCCTGAGGCCATACTCGGAGGAGCTGTTTGATACTGCCCTGGAGGAGCAACCTGCCACGCGGCCTACAGAAGATGCCTCTGAGCCTGGCAAGTTTCTGGCTCCATTTTAATGTTTATTAATGCAGTAATGGGAGGGATTTCCAATCTATAAAACAATGCAAAAAAAGTGACCAGAAGCACCTGCTAGCAGAATGTATCTGCTAATGGGAGATTGTATGCCACCAGCAGCCTGACTTCTCCGCTCTGCACCACATAGAGTTCAAAATGGCGACTGGGAAATAAAAACAGTCGGAATATCTTGAAAGTATTTTTTAACTTGAGAAGGTAGAGATTTTGGCTAGGGCTATTCCTGTTTCCTAAAAATAACCACCTTCCATCGCCATATCTATAAATAGACCGTGCTGTAACCACGCAACAAGCCACTTGGAAACAGTGAACTGTGGAGGGTGGAAGTGTTTTCCATTTACAAATCTAGTCCATTTCAATTAAAGTAGTCCACAGGTGACAAAATCACTAGTGCCAAATTTGACTGGGATTTGAAATCTTTTCTAGAAGTGTGCTGTGGTGGGAGTTAGGAGGACGGTTATGGAGTTGTGTTTCCGTGCAGCCATCACAGGCTAAGCCATGTGGAAACTAATGAAGCATCCCATTGATTTCCTCATGCATTCTGACCCAATCCTAGGCACTGATAGTAGCCAACTTTCCCTGAAACAGGAATTCCAGATAGGCAGTCACATTTTGGGGAAAGGTGTATTTTCCAGGGCCACCTCGGTAGCTGACCAGCCCACTCTACTCATAGATGTGCTGTTCAGTCATTATACATTTGAATACTTTGGTTGCATACACTGCAGGCATCCCATTCGCAGCTTGGAATAACATCTCCCTTTGCCAATCAGGCACCACAAGAACTGTTATGTACTCCAAAATGTGGTATGCCTGAAATGATAGAAAAAACTTTTGTAGCATAGCCATTGATTCCCCCACCCCTATCAAGTCCAACCCAAGTAGTTCTGCAGTCCTGAGAAAACAAAAAACCAAAAAGCTTTAAATCATCATCTCTGCACTTCTTTCACTGAAATTAACCAGGTTGTGTCCAGGGAGCTTCTGTGGTTTGAAGCATCCTTCCCACAATATATCAAAGTTCAGTTTGGAAACACAACTTTTTATGCCCTTGAAATTCCACAAGAAATTTTTCTGTACTCTTGCACTGAGCTATTTGCACTTATAATCCTCTGTGTCTTGTCCTATTCCAGAACCCTCACCCTCTGCTGGCTGCAGAACCCCCACAGCTCACTCACATTGCAGCAGAAGCCTAGGCCAATATACCTCCATGGACCGTTCCAAGAAGAAGCATTTCCATGATGAATTTATGGTTTAAATTCTGGACAGGGCCAACAAGCAGGCCCAGTACCAAAGACAGAGGGACTTACAGCAAGAGGTAAGGGTGAGGCTGGCTACACAGCTTGAGGACAGGATTTCAGCACAGGAGCTGGCACTTGCTTCACAGTTCCTGCAACAGGAACGGCAGCTAAGAGAAGTGGACAAAGCTCAGCAGAAAGAACCATTTGAGCGCTTGATATCACTAATGGCCACAAGAATACCGGCTCCTGCTACATCACCCACACAATGGCCTGAGTCTCCCGCACAGTACCTTGGGATGCAGTCCAGAAACAGTTTGGACAACTCCATGTCTGGGTGGCCCATGCAACTGGATCCCATGAGTGGCTGGGCAGGGCAACCTTGCCCTATCCAGCCCTCCATACTGACCCCTTCCTCCCCTGCAGATGCCTCCATCACCCTACCCCAGTGCCAAGTGAACAGCAAACATGGAAAGGATAACAGGGGGCCAGGGTACATGCAACAGTAGATGGTTTCTGTCATGTACACCATTTCACTGCAAGCACTTGTTCATGCACTTTTTAAAAAAAATTTAAAGGTTCGTTTGTTTCAGGTGTATTGGTGTGATAATAGCAGTTGGCCTGCTTGCCAATGGGATAATGTTGTACGTTTCTAATACATGAAATAAAAAAGCCTTATTTATAAACACAAGTTTATTGTATCACTGCATCACATTATAGAGTACGTATTTAAAATAAAAGTAAATAAATGATCAATTAGGAATTAATATGCAAACACCATTCCTCATACAGTTTTCTATAGCAATCCATTCTTCAATCACTTCCTTACCTCAATCCACTCTGTGAATTCCCTCCTGTCCCACCATTTCACAAAATACTGCATAGCAATCAACGTGCTTCCGCCAAAAAGTCAGCTCCACCCTCATTCCCCACAAGCACATTCATAGAGGTACTACACCCCTTCTTCCATTGGGCCATGCAAGTCCACAATATGGGAACACAAAGCATCTCTGATTTCTGGTGTCTGGGTGCATTCAGCTCCAGCTGCGGTGGGTGAACTTTCTGGCTGAGTGAACTGATTCAGCAGCCCCCCACTGTCATAGGTCCATTCAGCGGGAAATGGCTCACCTCTGGGTTCACAAAGATTGTGAAGAGCACAGCAAGTCACAGTAATGCAGACAGCATTGATGACATTGGAATCAAAATGGGTCTCTAGACATCTCCAATGGGATTTCAGTCTGCAAAAAGGACATTTAACAGTCATTCTACACCTTCTAAGAGTGTAATTAAGCCACCTTTTCCTATGGCCTCTTAAGTTGGGGTATGGTTTCATAACCCAAGGCAAAAGCGGATATGAAGGATCCCCCAGAATAACGGGGGGAACAGTAATTCCATTTATGACAACGACATTTGGTGGGAATAATGTTCCAGCCTGTCCATGAATGTAGACTCCTGATTGGCAAAAAAACCCTGGAATCATGAACTTTCCCAGTGCAGCCCATGTTGACATTCATAAATTGACCCCTGTGGTCCACGAAGGCCTGCATAACAAACCTCAAAGGCACTACTCCATTACGTACTCATGTGCACCTTGAGGAGGGCAAACTATGATCACAAGTTCCATCACTGACCCCAGTGCACACTGGAAAGCCCATTCTCTCAAAGCCAGCAATTACATCAGGAATACCTTTTATGCCCATCACTTTGGGGTAAACCACACATCTGATTGCCTCAGAAACCTCCACCACCACTTCATGCACAGTCGACTTCCCAACACCAAACTGGTTGGCAATGGACCTGTAGCGGCTTTGCATTAGTGAGCTATTCTAATTTCCTGTAATGTGCAGGGAGGTCAGTCAAGTTTTCCCACAGTGCACCACGGACAAAGGGCTAGAGTGGTCACGTATTGGAAGGGTGGTAGGGAGTCTGGGATATGGCTGGTTTGACTCAGGTCTGTGTGCTGCAGTGGGGACTCCAGAGCCCCAGGTCTGAGCCCATGTTAAAAAATTCTTAACACAGGATTAACAATCAATCAGTTTAGATGCTCAAACTCTGGGTTCTCTAACCAAGGTTAACTGAGTCGTGTCCCACTAACCCTGGTTTTACATTGCAGTATGGACATATCCTCAGATTAATGTCTTTTACAAAATGACAATGAGTTGATAAGGATGAAGCAATAGATATTATTTACTTTCACTTTAAACTAGCTTTTGATACAGTGCTGCATTAAACGACTGGTGTGGTTAAGTATCCTGTTTATGGTGAGATTCACAAGTGGATGAAAAACTGACATAGCAATTGATTATTTACTCATTATCTCTGGATGCAGCCTGATTAAAAAGGAAGCAATAAGTGGAGTGTCAATGGGACTAGAATTAGGCCCAGTTTCATTCATATTTCCCAACAATTGTCCAGTGGAGTCAATATTATGCTAGGTACACAATTAAATTATTACTGTTTAGCATACAGTCCCCATCCCATTGTTAAAAATATTTAAAGTGTATAAAATGTGAATAAAAGTACACACACACACACAATATAAAATAAAATAAAAATAGTACACATACAGTCAAATGTAACAGTCAGATGACTTAAGTCATAAGTTTCGTATAGTGAAGGCAGGACCTGTACATGCACCCAGTCAAATCACACAACCACCACTTATGAAAATGGGGCTTAGGAATTTTTTAATATTTTACCCAATGTATTTTCAATTTCAGTGTCGTTTGTAATGTAGTGAAATTAAACCTGTATCCAGTAGATTAGGAGTGGGCAAGAAACATTTTCTGGAACTCAGAAAAATCCACCTTGAAATACCTGTTGCCACCACTAATGATCTCGAAACTACAGCAATGAGAAAAGTCAGAAGGAAAGAAAAGACCAACACCAATCAAAAAGACGCCCAATATAATTCTCCACATAACCTTAAAAACAGTAGTAAATATTTAGATAGAAGCAATTCTTATTTGCATTGTTGTAGCACCTACGAGCCTCAGGCATGGACCAGTGCCCCATTGTGGTTCTCAGTGCTTCTTTTTCCTCCAATCACCTGCCTGAAAGGAGATCTTGCCTCACTCACAAGCAAGGACATATTGAAATGACTTCTAGCTATGTTGAGATGTAATACATGAAAACAATTTTTTTTTAAAGTGCCTCTGGTCTCTGATAGAACGAGCAATGTTCTCAAGTTGCAGTGGGGGAGGTCTAGGTCGGAGATTAAGAAAAACTTTCTCACTAGGAGGGTAGTGAAGCACTGGAAGGGGTTATCTAGGGAGGTGGTGGAATCTCCATCCTTAGAGGTTTTTAAGGCACAGCTTGACAAAGTCCTGGTTGGGATGATTTAGTTGGGGTTGCTCCTGCTTTGAGCAGGGGGTTGGACGAGAAGACCTCCTGAGGTCCCTTCCATCTCTAATCTTCTGTGATTCTATGAAAGAGAGACTTCACTTAAAAGAAGATTCCCTTCCACTTCTAATAGCCTAATTTCTCCAGGGCCACTTCTCACTTCACATGGTCTGAACTACCAAAACTACCAATGGCAAATAGGTAGTATGTAATCTGGTAGCAAATAAAATGCCAAAGTTTAGAATGTTTATATACACACAATATGTATTTCTGGAAGATGTGCTTTAGCCAAACAGAAAAGTTATGCTTTAGCCAGACACAAGTTATTGAACTCAACAGAGTGGTAAGAGGGTGAAATTTACTGGCCTGAGATGCACAGGAGATCATTTAATCACAGTAGATGATTTAATGGTCCCCCTAGGCCTTAAAAATCTATGAGTTATCTACACAGATATATTGTTTAAGCTCCAAATAATACATTATTTATATTAAGTGAAAATGAATTTATGAGATTATATTTAAACTCTTTGGATCAGTAATGTTTAGATTTCAGAATTAAAAGATGCATCCTTCTTGCCTTGTTTACTTATTTATTAAGCTTACCACAAAAATGTATTTATATCTGCAATGAAATTATCCTCCCTCTCACATAAAAAAAAACAATACCTTGACAAGTAGGGTTTCTCAGATATTTTGGTGGCTCTACTGTAATGGTTCTTTACATAAGTAAGCAACTAAACCATGTGAAAATTAATGAGCCAATAAAATTAATTACTTTTCAAATGGAGACAAAGGGAATGCAATAATAAAAGGCAAATTCTGATTTATGTGAAATATGACTAAATACAGCAACAAAAATTCTCATACTTTGAAAAAAACCATGAAAATACCATCTGTAGTTAATTCAAAGGTCAGTTCTGTAGTAAGGATAAATAAATAATTCTCTTTGCTTATCATAAATAACTAGACCTGCCAAGATTATGGCCATGAGGAATATTCACGTTATTCACTCCAATTTTTTTTATTTGTAATTTTTGCCTTGTTCTATTATCAAGAACTGTTTTTGCCACAGAGCAGCTTTGCTATCTGAAATAGAAATTCTACAGGATTCTCTTTGTAAGTTATTTAGATTTGATGCATTTGATTTTGGTGAACTTTTCATCTGTCAACATCTTTTACAGCAGCCACTTTTAACAGTTTCCAAGGATCTAACATTGTTAAGTAAGATTAAGTTTGTAAGCCTGTTCATTTAGATCTTACACTATAATTTTATTTTATTAATTAATTACACTACAGTTTGTTACTTGATCTTCATATTAATCATACAGCTCACTATGGCAGCTTCCTTCGGTCTTGTGAAAAACACAATGGAACTCCCAGAGTATTCATTCTGAGACAAACATTCATAGATTCCAGGGCCAGAAGGGACCACTGAGATCACCTAGTCCGAGGTCCTGTATAATACAGGCCATAGAACTTCCCCCAAATAATTCCTAGAATTTTAGAAAAAAAAAAGTATTGATTTTAAAATTGCCAGTGATGGAGAATCCACTATGACCCTTAGTAATTTGGTCCAATGGTTAATTACCCTCACTTAAAAATTTACACTTTTTTCCCATCTGAATTTGTGTAGCTACAGCTTCCAGACATTAGATTGTGTTACATCTTCCTCTGCTAGATGATAATCAAGTCAAGCCTTAACATTCTTTGTTAAGCTAAATAGATCGAGCTCCTTGAGTCTCTCTCTCTAACGCATGTTTTCTTATCTTTTAATCATTCGCGTGGTTCTTCTTTGAACCCTCTCCAATTTATCAACATCCTTCTTGAATTGAGGACACCAGAATTAAACACAGTATTCCAGCAGCATTCACACCTATACTCCTACTTGAGTTTCCCTTATTTTTGGATCCAAGGATTTTTTAGACCCTTTGGCCACAGAGCCACACTGCAAGCTCATGGTCAGCTGATTATGCACTATCACATCCCCAATTTTTTTTGCAGAGTCACTGCTTCCCAGGACATAGTCCCCCATCCTGGAAATATGGCCTTCATTCTTTGTTCCTAGATGTACACATTTACACATAGTTTGCTTGTGCCCAGCTTACCAAATTATCCACATCACTCTGAACTTATGGTCTGCCCTTTTCATTATCTACCACTTCCCCTATTTTTGTGTCATCTGCAAACTTTATCAGTGATTTGTGTTTTCTTACAAGTAATTAATAAAAATGTTAATTACAGTAGGGCCAAGAACTGATCCCTACAGGACCTCAAACAGGGCTTGCAAGTGCTATCAGTCTGTCTCCGGATCTAGACAGCCTAGGTCAATCTATCATCCATTGCCCTCCAGTTCTTAATAAATAAATATTAGCAATATGACCAATTTAAGCAGTCTCATAACCTTCTAGCTGTCCTTCACCTTGATCTTTCATTTAGCCTCCTGCCTCTCCACAGAATACCAAAACAAAAATCTTTCTCTACATCAATGCCCAGCTTTTATAGTAGCATCTATTGCACAAAAGCATTATAATCCACATAAGACAGAGTCCCATACCGTACTAAAGGCCTATTGTACTGCTTATTCCTCTTCAGATCCTGATTATCTGCCTGTAGGTAATCCATAGACACGAATCTACACTACTTTCATAGGAAAAAGGAAGTTTCAGACAGTGATTTTTTACTTATTTGATATTTAAATTTAAAAAAAAAAAAAAAGACAAAAAGATAGAATGAGCGTGCCATACAATCGCTCTCAAATTTCATCTCCTTTTGGTACTTCATCCTCTTCCACCCTCACGGCAGCCCACTTAGATTCATTTTCTTCTGTAATTTCAGGATATGTTGGGATGAAAGTGCATTCATACTTACACAGCATTTGAGACTCTCCCAAATTATCAAAAGTAGAAACAACAACATCTCTCTCTAGCCACAATTAGTGGATAACCAATTATTTATCATTCATAAAACACTGAAAATATGCAAGGAGGACACATACTTGGAAGTCTACAATAGAGAAGAATTAGGATGGTTTAAAATTGAATTATTTTCCCCCAAATGCAAAAAGACAAGCTTCTACAGAAGTATGAAAAGAATTAGAAGAACTAAAACAAAAACCAAAAAAACCCTTCTTATTGAGCATCTTAACTAAAGAATCAAAAAGTTTTTTTAAAAGCTAGATAAATGTTAAAGATGAATGTTAAAGACACTAGATGAATGTTAAAGATAAAGATTGCCCTCTTCTTGAGAATGCATCTGAGAAAGTAATGATGGAGGATTAAATGGTTCTTTTGCATCTGTTATTACATAATAAGATGGTGAATATCTGCCAAAAAAAAAACAAGACTGACTTATAGGGACAGAAGGCAAGGAATCAAGAAGTGCAAGAACACTGGGTATTGTTTCTTAAAAATGAAGCAACTGATGTCACTTTTGATAGACAGACTGATGTCTCAGGGTACAAGAGGAAAGGAAGGATGTTAAAGCCTGGAGAAGCTTTAATAAACTGTTTACAGACTCAATTCATTCAGTTCAGAAGAAGATCCTGAAAGCCAGGCATTGTTCAATTATCATAAAAAAGGGACCAACATGTCATTTGGCAATTTTTATTGGTTGTCCCGCAAGCAGATATAGCTTAATGAAATCAAAGTTTAGGAAGCCGAGCTTCACACCAGCAGAGTTGATCGTAAATTGCTTAAGCTCACCTATGCCAGCTTTCTTTGCACCCTCCAGTAATGCTACAGATGAAATATGCTTCACAGTTGTAAAGGAGTATAGAAGTTGAGAACAATTCCATAGGCAAGACAGGAGAGATGAAACACCACATGGCACCAGTAAGGACAAGGCAGATCCATATGCTGCTTTATCTTTACCCTTCTTGACTTTTATGAGCTGCGGTCAGATATTTACTGGAGCACCTGGACACTGCACTTCAATGTTATAGTTCTTTCTCCTCAGTGGATGAGAGTGTCACCTAAAACCAATCAACTAAAATCCAGGAATTAGATGAATGAATGATGTAGAGCAGAAGTTCTGAACAAGTGAGCCTAGGAAGTTGAAGAAATGGAAGATAGTTTTGGCTGCTGCGGTGTAGACTGATTAGAGGGAAGCAGTACGAGTACTAGAAAAGCCCAAGAGGAGATTATAGTAGTCAAAGTAGGAGAGATCAAGCACATAGGCAGGTGCATCAGCTATTATGACAAAGGAAGGGCTGGATTTGGAAGTATTCCTGTCCACAGAAACTTCAGAAAACAGCCAAGAGCAGATTCATCTAAGAAAGAACAAGTTGCTATTTTACCATGTTTTCCAGTTTTAACCTAACAAAGTGACACCAATATTTATTTTAACCAATAATTCTAGTAATTACCCCATGTCTATAATTATACCAAAATTGTCACACCATTGTACAGGGGCATAATTCAATGTTTTTTCAAATGTCATTTTTCTATTAAATAGAGAAATTCAGTCATTTCCACTCATTCTATTTTGTAATAGTCAAAAGGAAATAATAAATGAATGGGAATTAGATATTCTTCAGATTTTAGTAAATAAATATATGTGTAGTCAATTAGCCTTCTGAAGCACATGGCCCAGTATACTGTAAAGCAAAATTTCTTGACTATATCACAAAATGTCTTTCTGCAAAGATTTCACTTTTAAATAGTCTTCCCTTGCCTTTAATAATCCCTTTAATAGTCTAAAAATAGTCTAAAAAGCCCTTTATTCCCTTTAATAGTCTAGTCACTTGCCCTTTTAAAAATATATTTAATGACAAAAAGGATCTAATTTGTAGTCCCTAGCTATTGTTCCATTGAAATGTATTTAATTAGGAGGTCATTTGTTTACTCTGTCTCACCTTCTGGAGGATTAATGAATAGTTAATAAAGATACCAGGGTAAAATGTTCTCAGTATCTTATCTTTAAGTGGGTAATATAGGATTCGTGTCTGCCATTTTTCCCAAATGTGGCCATGTCTAAGAGTGGGAGCCTACTAAATAGTGCAATCTTCATTTTAAAGACTGAATTAACAGTGTGTGCAGCCTACCACTTATGGCAGCCAAGACTCAACCTAGACCCTGGTGGTCTATGGACAACACAGTGTATCATAGTTTCAGGTTAACTGGTCCCTCCAGAGCACCCCCCTTAAGGATTCAGGCTCCCAGCTGTCACCATCACTCATGCTTCTCACCAAGTGTTTTAAGTCTTCACAGCCCCCTGCCATACACTGTAATATTTCCAGCAAGCCAGAATGACTTCAGGCCAGCCTCTGTGCACTGCTTTCTTTCTGAGGGCTATTAACAGGGTATTGCCAGCAGTTACAAGTTACCAGACAAAATACATTTATTTTAAGGACATATAAAAAACCATAAAGCTCCTACATACTTACTCAAACATACCAGAAATTGTCCATCAGTCTTATAGGCCCCAGAAGGCCAAAGCCATTCCAACACTTCAAGATTGGGACCTCCCCTTGGACAGAAAGTGCTGTCTATTTGTTCACTCAAAGAGAGCCTCCAGTGTGTTTAAACTCCCTATTTATATATCCAC
This sequence comes from Emydura macquarii macquarii, assembly GCF_026122565.2. NCBI lineage: Eukaryota > Metazoa > Chordata > Testudines > Chelidae > Emydura > Emydura macquarii. Next base: position 10,631,049 of record NW_027130520.1, on the reverse strand, counting down.
AAGTTTTCTTTGTCTCTTGGTTTTTGGGAAACCCAGTTTGAACAATTATATGCAAAATCTCTCTGGAGCGGTTTACAGTTTTAGTAACTCGTTTTAGTTTTTAGTTCCTGAAGGTTCTATGGTACCCTACAGAACAGCATGCAATCCCTGTGCTACCCTCCCTGTAGAGCAGAATGCAATCATACATAAACCATTCATTAATTTAATACTATGGTCCTGAAAAATATTGCTTGCGGTTGCAATGTCGGTTGCAAAGTGATCCTCCTCCCTCGTCCAAGTCAGCTGAAAATGTGACAAGCTTCTCTAGGTTGGAAGTCATGCTTTGTACATCTTTTAGTATCTTGGAAAGATCAATAGACTACAGATTTGATTATTGTCACGTTGGCAGCTAGTAATACAGTACATTAACAAATCTCCTCAGAAGATAAGGCTTTTTTGCAGAACTTAAAAGAAAATATTTCGGGTCTGACCCATAGACAACTGAGGTCAATAAATGTTTTTTAACTGATTTTCAATAAGGCCCATGAAGTATAGTTCCCTGGCTTCAGGTCTGATCCTGTGGACATTCACAGCCCCCACTTTTGTAATTACTACCTTCTTGAGGTCCCCATCGGGGACTGAACCAGGTACCTCCAGAGCTTAAAAAAATAAAATCGCAAGCTTCTGCAGCTCAAGGTAATGGACCAGGTCTGTAGTGCAAAGTTTTAACAGACTCACATTCTCTGCAGATCAGACACAGAGGTACATATTAATATATACTGTACAGTGGGTTACAATAGGATTGAGGATTAAATAGAATACTAATCAGTAAACCCTACTCTTGCACCCACTGGAGTGAAAGAAAGTTTTGCCATTAACTTCAAAGAAAAACAGAATCAGACCCTAAGAAACATACAGGGGAGACATGAACGAGCAAAGTGCAGTGAAAATCCTGTGATCTCCAGGAGAAATAATGAGAAAAATATAAATGCATTGGGAAACTGAGTTCTTGTTGAGAAGAATGAAGTTTTCAAGGATGAGTTAGATGACTCAGGCTTGGAATGGGGGCGGAAATCAAATCCAAGCAGGCTCAGTGAAGTGACTTTTGAAGACCGTGCACAACCCTGAATAATCTGTAATTCTTATTCCCCAGATAGAACAGAGAATTGTGAATAAATGCAACTGATTTATGTGGTGTGAATGAATACTGCACTTTTGATCTTCCTCCTCCGGAGTTTTCTATGTTGAAGCCTGTTAATAGGCTCATCCCACAGATGTTCAAAGATTTAAGTTTGGATTTTCATATAAAGAAAATAGAATAGTGAAGTTACTTAACATGTGCACATTGAACTTCAGTACAGCTATCAGCAGAAGTTCAAAGGGCCAGATGTATCATCAAGGATATAACACAAAACAAATTTAAAGAAACCTTAGGTTCCACATCCTAGTGCTGGTTTTTCTAATATTTCTTTTGGAAAGCTTTCTCTTTCTCCTAATCCACGTAAAGAAGTACTCCATCCCACCTGCATCACAACATATTTGAAAAATGCACTAAGAGTCATCTTAACTAAAAGTGGTAGAATGAAACTGTCCACATGGACCTGCATGGCCTTAATGCAGATTATTCTCAATGAAGATTTATTACAGCTTTCCATGAATTTCTGTAAACCATCAGTCTTCCAGGTCCCACAAGTATGGAAGGTACATTAATCTCCATTGTCGTAGATTATTTTCTATAGTATAGGATAGCCATTTGTCCTCCTTTAAGGAGGACAGTCCTTTTGGCATATTTGTCCTTTGTCCTCCTCATGTATCGAGAAGGACACTTCAATAACCTCCTTTTGACACTTCTCATTTTGTAATTTGGAAAATGATTAAGAAAAACTTAAAAATAAAAACATACGCAATCCCTTCCCAAAGGCGGCCAAAACAAAAGCCCCCACTCTCTCTCTAGGGGTAGAGCTCTGGGTTCTTCTATGAATAATGCCTGGTGCCTCCACTCTGCTCCAGAAAGGGAACGGGCCTCTTTTTGGCAGCTCAGTGGCGCCTGGCTAGGCCTTCTCTATCCCCCCAGCTCAGGGTCATGGTGAGGTTTCTCTCTCACTCCCCCTGAGCACAGGAGTCCTATTCAGACATTGCTCTCCTCTGCCCTCATCCCACCCCTCAGCCTTACTCATTGGCTCCAGCCTGCAAAAGCTTCCAGTCCCTTCTGTCACTGCCCTTATCTTCAATCCAGCTGTGTTTGGGCCTATTGAGCTCTGGTGGCCACTGTACCTGAGCTCCCGGAGATTGTTGGGCAGTGAAAGTGGGAGCTACCGTATTTGAACTCCCAGTGAGGACTGCAGGAGTAGAGAACTCCAAGGGGGTTACAAATAAAAAAAACTTGGTGGCCACTGCCAATTCTATACCAGACTGGTTCACTATATTTTGTACTTCAGTATGTGGTAAAACTGCACAATCCCTGCCCATTTGATGCAGTTCCTGCTGATATTTCTCATGATCGCATCAATCCTGCTTTTCAGCAAATAACAGGAAAGATTGTTAAATGTAAAAACAGACTATCATGGGACTCACCATGCCAAAAAGAAAAGCGGTTTCTCATCCATCTGGGAAAAAGAATTTAAATTCATTAAAAGAAGTAGGAAAGATGATAACTATGCAGCTACTGCAAGTGTCACATTGATGTTTCAATTTGTGGTAAAGGTAACGTAATACACCGCATTGAAACTGCCAAACATGATAAAGAGTTCAAAGATTCAAAGTTTTTTCCAAAGTTCATGCCCTTGAGAGACAGTTACTGAAGCAGACCTCACCAAAACATTTCATGCTGTTAAACAATTACTTGAAGTGTGTACTGCACAGCAAAAATTGACAGTTCTATTTCCTGTGATTCCAAAACTGCTAAAAAGCATATCCTGTGGAAAAAAAGTAAATCAAAAGCACTCCGTGAAAATGGGCTAGCCCCATCTTCTGTTTTTAAGTGTACAGATTACCTTAAAGAGAACATTTACTATTCGATAGCATTGATACTTCCAACAAAGGTTCCATGAAAGGCTTCCCACATGTTTTAAGGTACTCCATTGTGTTACAGGCATTCAATATTGTTTGTTAGATTTTTATGAAGACTGTTATGAAACTTCTGAAGCAATCACTACCAACATGGTCAACAGGATTGACGAGTTTGGACTAAAATATTCAAACATGTCAGCATATGCAGAAAACAACATGGGAGTTAATTATTCTAAATTTAACAGTTTTCCAAAAACAGAAAAAAGTGACATTCTTGCTATCAATTGTTTAGCTCATATCATATGTGACAGCAGAAGATTTGCGGTGACCAACATTGATACAAAAAACCTAGTTTTAAAGGTTTACAGTCATTTTAGAATTCAATCACAGAGTTCAACAGCTTTAGGAGGCTTGCCAATTTACTGGGGTAGAATGCAGTACAATTCTATGTCATGTAGTCACATCTTGGCTGTCACGTGTAACTGCTTATTGAACGACGGGCAATGTGGTGGAAAGTGCTTACAAGTTACTTTCAATCTTTGGGGGAAGATAAATGCCCTAAAGTAATATGGTATAGTTTTGGAGATGCTGAGTTGTACTGTTTCTTCTTGAGCCATGCTCGAAAAACATTCACAGATAGTAGTGAATTTCTGGAGTCAAACTTGTTCACATTAACTTCATTGTTCAAATTAACATCCAAGTTAGACAAGAAACTAGAATGTAGAAAAAATGAAATTTTATGGTTATGTTTTGAACACCAAATGGAAGAATCTCAGTGAAAGTGAATGAGTAAAGTATGAAACAGATTTGCTACCCCCCGCTTTTTTTTAAAAAAAAAAGTCAGTGAGCTCAAAAGCATTTATGAAAGACGACCTAACTGAAAATAATGTGCACACAAAAAAAACCTGTCTTATCATTGGCAAAAGAGTTCTTTTGAAGAATGTACAGAAGCTGTTGAAACATGCAACGTTCATAAAGTTATTGATATGGAAAAGTTATATGAAGAATTTTATACAATGAAAGAAGTCATTTTCTCTCTAAAATTTCAAGACTGCACAAGTGGTTAAAGAGAAATACCTCAAGATTTTCAAGACGACAAATTCAAGTTAAAATGGAAATTTAAAAAATTGGAAAAAAAATAGGTTCTTACATATTTTCCATTTTATGCAGCAATGCACATCCTGAGAGAGTATTTTCATTAATGAATTCCACATGGTGAGATAAAAGAAATTGACTGAAAATGGACACAGTGAAAGCTGACCTACAGATTTGCTGCAATTTTGAAAAATGCGGAGTTCCAAAATCTGTTTCCAGAATTCCTCAACAAAAAGCTATTGTACAAGTAGATGACAGTAAGTTAAATTCGTGCATGCTTTCTATGAAATATTTGTTTAATTGAGTTTTGTCTTTATTTTTAGAAGGACTTGTCCTTTTTCAGTTACCTATGATGGCCACCTGTGTTACTACACATCATGAGAAATGGTCACAAAGGCATGGTCTACCCTAGAGAGTTTTGTCGACCAAAGTAAGCTTTTATCAACAAAACAGTGCTGATGAACACTGCAATCACTGCCTCCCCTGTCGATGCAACTACCCTGTTTTTCGACAAAATAAAACCACCTACAAAGCCTCCATGTAGACACCACGCTTGGTTATGTTGTGGGAAATGGCCTCCAGGAAGTGCCCCACAATGCCCATCTCGACCGCTCTGACCATCAGTTTGAACCTCGGTGCCCTGCAGCCACCCGCCACTCCCCCTTTAAAGTCCTAGAAATTTTTGAAAATCCACTTCCTGCTTGGTCGGCATGGAGAGCACACATCGCATCTTTCCAGCTGACCATGGTGGCTCCATGCATCAAACACTCTCCTGCTTGGAGCACACCGGAGCTGCTGGACCTGATCGGCATTTTGGGTGAGTTGGCTGTGCAGTCCCAGCTCCACGCTAGCCATAGGAACTATGATACTTATGGCCAGATTTCTCAAGCCATGGTGGAAAAGGGCTATGAACGGGACACACTGCAGTGCCGAGCAAAAATCAAGGAACTGCGATAGAGTTACCAGAAGGCCAGGGAGGCAAACCATCGCTCTGGTGCAGAGCCAGAGAACTGCTGCTTCTATAAGGAGCTGGAAGCCATCTTCAGTAGCAACCCCATCTCCAACCTCAAGTCAGAAGAAGTCGTTGATGAGGAGGTGGAGTTGGAGGATGACCCGGAGCCTGGGATCAGTTCATTTGGTGAGGTGAGGAGTCAGGAGCTCTTCTCAACCCCAGAAAGTTGCAGCCAGTCCCGGCCCTTCAGCTCTGGCATGCCAAATGCAGGAGAGGGGTGCTCAGATAAGTTGTTTATTTAATCGGATGCTGCTTGTCTGCATGAGGTAAAACGATCTTTTGGTTTTCTGCATTATAGAGGTGGTCAAAGGGATAGAAATGCACAACAGTAGATGCATTTGCATGTGGTTCCCATCCTCCTCTTCAGCTAAGCAGTGTGGCAGAGAAGCGTGTTGATGCACGCTGAGATTTTGTGGGAATCCTCCAAAGAGATCTCAAGAAAACATTCCTCGAGGTACTCCTAAATCCATTGTTGAAGGTTCCTTGGCAGAGCAGCTTTGTTTCTTCTGCCATTGAAGGAAACTTTATCACGCCAAACGGCAATCACTTGTGCAGGAACCAAAGCAGCACAAGGAGAGCAGCACAGGGACCTGGTTTGAAGCTGCTCGCATGGAGGAGATGCATCCTAGCATCCCTGCTTACTCTGAGGAGTGAGATATCAGCTTCTATGGCCCCTGCCTGCGAAAAATGGTGGCATAATTTACAATTTTGTCCCTCTCGACCTGCATCAAGACCCCAAACAACCTTCTACCTGTAACCTCTTCCCTAGGTTTATGGCCCTGTCCAACACCCAGAGAAAAACTCACCATGCCCTCCCTTCACTGTGGAGCTGTGTGCTTGCCAGGGGACAGAGAGACCGGTATATTTAACATTATGCATTAATGCTGTTATTGCACTCACAATAAGGCTACAGTTCATTGTTTATTGTGCTTCTACAGAAGTGGCCTTCACAGTCAAACATCCAACAACCACTGAACAGCTTCAGCTGATAAGAAAAAGACCTCAGAGGAACAAAGATGTTCCAGGAACTCCTCCACTCCTCTGAGGCAGACAAGAAAGAAAAAAGGGCATGGAGACACATGGATCGCCAGGACAGAAAAGAAAACCAGGAGTGAATAATGGTAGGTTATGAGCACGTGACAAAAGCCCTGGAAGAGGAAACAGAGCTGCTAAAGTCACCAATCACTCAATACTGCAGACTGAAATCATGCGTGTTCGTCCCCCCTTGCAGCCAATACAGAACTGCTATTCATGCCCTCAACAGACTCCACCCACACATGCCTACCAAAGTCTCAGCCCTTCTTAGTACCCCCTTCAGACGACTACCACAATGATAGCTGGACTTACACCCAATTGTGATAGCTCACACTGCCCCTCATCACTTTCTCCCCTGAAGTCCCATTTTTGTATTTGTCGTCAATTACTGTTATTTAGTAAAGACATAATGTTTGAAGAATAAGCATCCTTTGTCTCTTGTACACGCTGGTTGCACCTCTCACTGATATACAATGCAATCTGGATAGCAGTCTGCATGACACATTGCTGTTTACAAAGAACATTATTGGTGCTCATTGTCAAAAGAGTGCCTTAAGGCCTCCCTGATTCAAATGGCCCCCCATTGTGCCCCTCTAACAGCCCTGACATCAGACTGCTCATCGTCACCCACAAAACGATCCATCTCTGCACTCCAGCTAAGGGCAAACTTTTCACCCTTAGCTTCACACAAATTATGGAGCACGCAGCAGGCGGCTAGCGCCATGGGAATATTGTCCTCATTGAGGTCTAGCCTACCATAAAGGCACCTCCAGTGAGCCTTTAATCTGCCAAATGCACATTCAATGCACCTGCTCAGCATGTTAAATACTCCTTACTGCTAACCAGGTTGCTCATATAAGGCTTCCTGAGCCATGACATTAAGGGGTAGGCTGGGTCTCCCAGGATCACTATGGGCATTTCAACATCCTCCATTGGAATCTTAGGGACTTTCTTTCCAGACCAAGTTTGCAGCTTTCTGTGCAGGCCACTGTTCCTGAAGATGCGTGCATCTTGCATCTTCCCTGACCAACCCACGTTGCTGTTGGTAAAGTGCCCATGCTGATCCACAAGCACCTGCAGTACCATACAGAAGTGCCCTTTTCTGTTTATGTACTCCATAGCAAGATGATCAGGAGCCAAAATTAGGAAGTGTGCGCCATCTATCACCCTGCCACAGTGAGCGAATCCCATCGCTGCAAAGCTGGCCACTATTTCACAAACATTGCCCAGAGTCAGAGTCCTTTGTAGCAGAATTCGATTAATGGCCCTGAACATTGCAATAACACAAAACGCCAAAGGTGGACTTCGACTCCAAACTGATTAACAACCGACCAGTAGCTGTCTGGATTTGCCAGCTTCCACATGACAATCGCCACACGCTTCTCCACCGAGAGGACAGCTCTCATTCTGGTGTCCTTGCGTCGCAAGGCAAAAAGCAAGCTCCGCACAGAATTCCATGAAGGTGGCTTTGCGCATTCGAAAGTTCTTCAGCCACCGCTCATCATCTCAGACCTGCATAACGATGAGATCCCACCACTCAGTGCTAGTCTCCGCTTGAAAAGTGGCGGTTCACCGCATGCAGATGCTCCATGAATGCAAACAATAATGCGACACTGTTCATTTGCATGGCAGACAACAGGCCAGGCTCCTTGGATTCCAGTTCTGATTGGGCAGTCACGATATACTGTGCAACCAGCGCAATGCATTCAGAACACTAAGAGCAACAGAAGAGAGCACTGCAGGATCCATTCTTTCAGACAGAAATGGTGGGCACTCAGGAAATGGGAGGTTGTTGAAAAATGCCGTGAAATGCAGTTTGAAGCCCATGGAATGATGGGACAGAAATCAATGCATCATGGAATGTAGAGCCCACACCCATGATGCACTGTGGCCCAAACACCTTCCCACAACTCCTAGCAGCACAAAGTGGCAAGTTGCATAGTGGAATGGGCTGCCCATAGTGTACTTCTCTTAAGGTTAATGCTACAGCACTGAGTGTGGACACTTCGGCGACACAGTGAGTGCTGTGTTTACAGGCACAAGTGCAGTAATTGCAGTGCTTTCTGATCACCGTTGTAACTTGCGTCGACAAAACTTTCTAGTGTAGACAAGGCCTTAGTGTAGCATTGTTTAAATTTAACCATTAGACAAATGTGATTTCAGTAAACTACACCAACTTTTTTTAAATTCCTGAAATATAGTATTTATGTATGGTAAGGAACAAGAAACCCAGCTTTAAATTTTCTGTGCCATAAATGAAGTGATTAATAAAATAATATAAAATAATTACAGAAATAGTATCATAATAAGCAGCTAAGTGGCCATGCACTGATGGAAAAAGTCTTAGAGGAAAAGATTTGGATCCTATGATACTTTAAAAGCCAAATAGCAGAACACCAAAAAAGGATGGTTTCTCTGCTAATTGAGATCTTCATATTTGAAAGAATGAATAATTTTGGTACATACACATAGTAGTGAAGTTTACAAGGGAAGTCAGGCAGTTTCAATAAATTAGGATGGTATTTTCAAAAAGCATCCAAGTGACTTAGGAGCATAAATCACTTTTTTTTTTTTTTTTTAAAGAAACATTAAACCCCATGCTTCAGGGTTTAAGCCAATCTCTAACTATTAGAGATCAGCACCTGACCTAACATGGGGACAAATTATCCCACATCTCCCTGTCATGGGGTTCTTATACTTTCCTCTGACATGGACTTTTCTCAAAATGTTTACTGTTTTTTCAAAAAGTGTCTACATTTTAATTAGTATTTTTGATCATTGGAGAATTTTAACCAGCTCTATTTTCCTCAGAGGGAGATGTTCCATCAACAAAAAATTTCACCGAAACCCTCACATTACAAAAACTATGACCTGCTATATCTGTTGTGTTGTTGGCAATCTCTCGGTGGTGAAGATGATCTCTTTCATGAGATTGAAATCAGAAGTCAGCAGGGTCAGAAATCCTGAAGCAGGACAATACCAGCAAGCAATAATGTTATTTTTAAAGCCATGAATGTTTTATAAACAAAGCAAAGTAAAACTGAGGTTACGGAGAATGATTTGACTCTGTCACTTTAATGCTTTAAGATACTGGAAATAATTCAGAACATCTTAAACTAAACTATATAAAAACAGACAGACACCAGGCAGTCAAACCAGAGACTAAACTGGTATATTTATCGTACCCTTAAACAAATCCCAGTTTAAAATGAATTGATAAGATTTTATGATGTTGCTAACTAAGTATATGAAATGCAGACAGAATACAAGAGCATCGCAGAAACCATTTTTAGTTTTTATTTTCCCTGGCATGAGGAATTAAGATGTGATGAATGATTTTTTTAAACCAATTTCAATTTATGAGCAGCTTGGAGCAACCAAGCATAAACTACAAGCTCACTTTTTTTTCAAGCTTTCAGAAAAGTCTATGAAACTGTACAACAGAATAAATAATGTTTTTTCCTCACTAACTTGTGAACAAGCTCCTTTTTGCCAGTTAGCAAAATGAATTATTTCAGTCTGCTGATTCCTTGCACCCAGCAATACAGTTAAACACTCTTGCTTTATGTAGGGGCTTCTATTCATTTAGCCAGATCTCCTCCTGGAAAGCTTCTTACATAGAAACAAACAACTGATCTCCAATTTTAATACAACAGCTAATGTAGGCCTCCTGGGCTCCACTGGCACCAAAGCCAACTCAGATACTTCTGATTAGAAAACAATTTCAACTGAAAAATAGCATTGCCCTTTGGTGAGCCACCATTAATCTTGGAGGGCAATCTATTAGCCACAATGTTATGACAGCTTCCCAATAAGGGCATTATAGTATGATTATGTATAGGGCAAGGTCTATGAACATAGAAAATTCTACTTACAAGAAGTGCTTGATTAGAAAGGACAGTATATGTGGAAGGAGGAACAAAGCCTGAATGTAGCACTGTCTTGGGGCTCATTCCCAAACTTCATTCCTTTGATTCAGAGTAATTGCCTAAGTCACACAATTTTAACAAGAGAATGGTTTTAAAGTTCATGTGTGGGGGCAGAAGGGAAATTCTCTATGTTAGGGTTTTGTTCTTACTCCCATTGCTGTAGCACCTGAGTCCCTCCTAAATTAGTGGTTTGGAAAAAGGGTATTCCCCAGTAATCACAGAAAATTCTGTTTGGAGTAGGGATGGATTTGAGGATGAGGGGTATAAATTACTGTGAATGTAACCCAAGAACCTCTTAATGCCAACTAGTAAGGGGATGCAGAGGGGTTACAGGATCTCCTGGGTCTGGTACTTACATTCTGGTTCACCAAAATGTGTCATGTGAGGTCTTAAACAAAAGCCAGTGTCACACTGGTCATCAATATGACTATAAAGCACATGTAGTATGTTGTATAAGGAGTTATGTATAAATACTGAAAACCAGGGGCATGCAGAGGAATAAAAATTTGGTCACCCCTAACCTAGGAAGTAATTTGACAGCAAATTTGCTCCACGAAAGTGAGATCTCCACCAGGCTTGGCTGAAAATATTCTAAAGAACTTTGGGTGAGAAATTTCTTTGGATAAGAGTATAACTTGTTTGTTAAATTTAGTTTCTAGAAAGTGTGTTATAAATTTTGTATGTAACCTATTTGTTTCCAATATTCTTACTCACTGTCCCTTGAATCTCTGTTTTTTGGTAATGAACTTATGCTTGTTTTCATTATAAATACATTTAAGTGCTGTGGTGTTAATCACAATGGTCTTCCTAAGTTGATCTTACAAGCTGGTGCATACTGTTCCTTTGGGAACAGCAGGCCTGGCAATTCTGAGAGTGTTCAGCACACAAGGGGCTGGATGCTGCAGAGGAAACTCCAAGGGACTCAGGGGTTGGTGCGTACCATGAACGCAACGCCTGCAGCGGCTTGGAAGGCAGAGCTTGTGTTGCCAGAGGCTAGCAATTTCAGGGAACTGATTTACAGCAGGCACAGCCAAGAACTCCTCATGCTAAGGGCAGGTGGTGGTGGTGCAGTCCCTCAAAACCCTGGGAATCACTGGAGCGGATACAGTGGATCACAGTGGATATGGTGACAAGGCTTTATTAGAGAAGAAGGTCTTGCAGTGACCCAAAGGTCACTGGATCTATCTAATATCTTCTGGAGATCTGGAACACAGCCATATCCCCTTGACTGAGGGTTGAGGCCCCTGGGAGGCCCCATCACCTAAACAGGAATAAACCCAGACCCACATAGGCTTCCCTCATCACAGTAGCAGGGGCAGCATGAGACACCGTGGAAATGCTAGTGTGGGACAGAAGAGCTTCAAGGGCTGAGAGCACCTGCTTACTCCTTTCTTCATTCTCTGCTGGCTCTCTCAGGAGGGTTATTGGTCCCTGTCCTGCTCCAAAAAACAATTCAGTGCAGCTTATGAGTGGGAAGGAGGTCAGAGTACTTTGTGGTGCCCTTGCCTCAAGTGTAGGGACACATTAAAGGAGAAGGGCACCCTTCGAGGCCTCCCCCGCATATCTGCATAAGGCAGATGTGGACAAAGAACCTCCCATCCCTTCAAAAATGCACTACTGCGGGGAGCAAGGATTGTGATCTTCCTACCCATCCCATCCCACTTCAGACACAGTAGTTCCTGCTCTGTATAGCGTGGTTTGCTGAAGCTGCACAGAAGCCAGGGAGAGGCTCTGTGCGCCCAGTCGCTACCTCTTCCTCCCTTCTCCAATCTTAAAAGGAGAAGAGTGACTTTCTTAACCAGCACACACTGCAATCTCACTATACATGTTGACAAAAACAACAGAGTCCCTGCTCCGAGTAGCTTATCACATAAACCGGAATCAAACTGGAATAAAGGAGCAGCAGTGGTATTCTTCCCGAGCGCCACCCATAACAAAATGATCACGAGCTCCTCAGGCTTGATTCTCCCTCAATGGAGTTCACATACTCCATTGGAAAATGCTGGATTAAGATACAGGCACAGTAGATACATGACTAAGACCCCAAGGATATCATAATTTGAGCTTTCATTAAAAAGTTTCTAATCCCTATATTTGAAAACAATAGCTTTAAAATCATAGAACTATAGTGTTAGAAGGAAGAGCGAGGGTCATCTAGTCTAATTCCCTGCCAAGATGCAAAATGTGAACCAAGTATGGTCTATAAAGGGAAGTATGTCTTCATTTTCCAGTTAAACCCAAATTTGCCAGGTTACTGATCTAGTGCAATGTGAGCTCTGCATGTAAAGTCACAGGTGAGCACAGTTCAATACAGTACACACACAAAGAAGGGAGAGGAGAGCATCAGAGCTGGAATGCTTCCCAGCAAGGGTTTGTGCCATGGCGCAAAGGCGGGCCGTGACATAGTTCCGGGTGGTCCGTCAGTGCAACTGCATTCTCCAGTCAAGTTCTTACTAAATCCTTAACTCCACGGAGCTTGTGTGATCTAAGTTAAAAGCTATATAAGTGTAATGTTTTTATCTGTATATGTTGGACAAAGTATAGAAAAAGTAGTATTAATTTAAAAAAAAAAAAAAAAAAAAACAAGCTGCAATGTGTCAAGTTTAATTCTCACAAGTACAATGGTACATTTCACTGTAAGGTAACCTAGCAGTATCTACAGTCCACCATTTACAACTGTAAAAAACAGCAAGCAATATTTCAATCTGACATGAATTGATTTATTTTTTGAAGATGAGAAGAGTGCATTGGTGAAGATAATAAAAATCCTGGATCATATATAACTACACAAAATGAGCCAGCCAAAAAAATTAAGAAAATGGTAAGAAAATATGACGACATCTACGTGAAGTTTGGATTCTCCTTTACCGGGTCGGATGAGTACCAGTTGCCTCAGTGTGTTATATAACTTTTTAATATTTTTTATTTACAATATTTGATTCTCTTTTAATTAGTAGAGAATAGGTTGAGTCTTCACTCATACAGCACAGAAATTCAGATTTTACACTAAAAAAATTGAAAACAATATAATGTTCAAAGTTGGACAACTATTTTGTTTTAAAATCAACAAGTAATGTGTTTTTTAACAATTTTGGTAACAATGTTGTGTTGGTTATGGTTCGTTTTACACAAAATTGTATTTTCCCTGTTTGAACACCAGATTTTGCTCTCAACATTTTTTTTAAATCATTTTTACTAAAACTGTTTGGTTTCAAAGATCTTGAAGCATTTCTTTAAGTGAATACTGCTAGGGATTTCTCTCATTACAATTGTTTAATGAAAAGGAAACAAATTGTTTATTTACAGTGTTATAGTTCATAGGTATGTAGTAATTAAAAGTAATAGTTTTCTTCAAGAAGTGTTAATAGTGGGCCACAGTGCTTATTCCAGCTGCATGGGTGGGCCTCAGGGAAAAAAGTTTGGGAACCCCTGCTTTACAGTACGTGCCAAAGTAGCAGGAATAGAAATGGCTACATCACTCTGGCAAGTTACAACCAAATCATTAATAGCTTTGGAAATAATTTTGCTTTAATATGTATGGAAATGTTTGCAAAAAAAACCAAAACGAAGTTTTGAAATCCCAACAGTTTTGCAGTACACCATTCTAAAGTCTCCAAATGGAAAACACCTTTACCATCCCTCCTTTTTAAAAACGCTTTAGCTTCCTGTATTAATTCTGTGTCTCAGCAAACAACCCTTGTGCAATTGTATAAAACAAGAACAAAAAAAATAAATAAATCAATAAGCCTAAAATAAAAAGCACAGAAGAGAAAGATACTTTAATCAGTGACTGCTTCTTGGTCAGCAGTTTGGTTACGCAAATTACTGTAAAGGGATTACATTTGTCAATAGTAGGACTTTGGCTCTACCCAACACTGCTGTGTATTACACAGTAATTTTGATTACTTATTTTTAGTTCTGATTTTTTTATAACTGTGAGATGAAGAGGCCAGGCAGAAGGGATGACTTACATCCACTAGCAGTTTCTTCCCCACCACCACCACCACCACATACATAAGCCATAGTTTCCAATACTTTCTGCTCTGCAATGCTGCTGCAACATATAGTGGGAGGGGATAAACATCCCGAGTAGGTCAGGAGTTGTGAAAAGCTCTAAGGCAGGTTTCCTTCTTAGTGTAGCTGACTTCTGTAAATAATACCTTTTCAATTTGTCCACTAAGGACTAAAAAGGTTTAATAAAGAACATCGGATATAAGCGGGTAAAGAGTAAGAACAAACTACTTTTATTTCTTTAATAGGTTTGCAAAGCTGGGCACAACTCCAGAACAAAAAAAAAAACTATTCTGAAAGGAGCGCGCCCCCTTTCTTTGTTTAACAGTTTATATTCCCTATCCCGGCCGAGAAAATCCCTCCCTTCGTTCCCCATTGGCTGGGTAATAAAAGGTTTACAACTTTCACGACCGCCTATTACATACATTTTCTTCCACATACAACATATAGATCCATGTTCATGCTAATAAGCGAATTTTCTATGCAAGGTGTGTGCTAATATTCTATTACCTTTTTAAGCATGCGCCTTTCTGCTTTACCTCTTGTCCTTTTCACAGGTTTTTTTTTCAAGCTGACATTCTTTTACTTATCAGATAAGAAAGCTCTCCCTCCCTTTTACCCCTGGTCTGGTGAAATTCCTGAAGCCAGAATTTATGACTAGATAAGTGCTTCCCCCTTTAGAGAAAAACTCCCTTTCTTTATCAGAGGGTGAAAGAAAGACAGACTCCCTTTCTTTAGCAGAGAATTAACCCATTGTTTACCTAAACTTATTTCCTAATATTGGAGCCATGAATTCCTTTTCTATTACTACAACTATTTTATTTCCTTTAGACTCTTAACTCTTTCACTTCCAATGCAAAATATAACAGTAACACCATCAGTGCAGTGAGAACATGACAGAGGGAACTGCAACAAGGCAGGGACAGCAAACCCCAGGAACACAAGTGGGATGAGATCTGGCCCCGTTCCTCCTGCAGAACTGGTAACCATACACACACCTGGCCTTTCAGCTCTGCTGCCTGCCTCACCTCTAGAAGGGGAGGATGTTTGGAACTTCAAAGGAACACAAGCCTCTGACCTTGATAGCTGACCCCCCTTGATAGCTCCCCTGTGGTGCTTTTTCTGCATAGGGAGTGGAGGGTTGTGAAGAGCCACATTTAGAACTGGATTTTTGCTGCAACATTAAGATTATCAATCATCTTTTTTTCTTTTTACAAGTGCATCCTTGGAAAGCAAACCTACCTGATACTGCTTTTTCTTTTTCTTCCAAACCTATAATACTGTAGCCTTATTAAATTATGTGTCAAGATTGTGACTAATGACAAAGCCAATTAACATCCAGTCAGATAATACATTAAAGAGCAGCTCTAACTTTTAGGAACTTCATTCGTGCATTTACCTTTCAGACTTGGTTAACCAGTTAACAACATTTATTTAACATAATAGAACAAAATACACACTAAATAATACAACGGGTCCAACAAGAGACCCCCTTCTCAGTAATCAATTTTTCAGTCAATCCAGACAGTATATATGTATTAATATAGCTTTTTTATCCATAACTTAAGAGAGGGAAAGTGAATGTTCTAATTCTTATATGATTTATATAATTCATAATTAAAAGTGTTGCATAAAAAAATGAAACAGTATTATGTCCTCATCTATGAGATGCTGAATGATGCAGGTACTTTAGAAATATGTGGCAGGCAGATTTGTCCCCCTTAGTCCCTTTTTTGTGTAACTTAAGTAATGAAAAAGTATGCTGCTTTACAAGTTTCCAAGTACATGGAGATGAAGCTCCTATACAGTAACTAAGGTTGCCAGTTGTAGCTGTTTACAAACAGTGAGATTATGAATCTGTTAACTTGCAATCTTGAAAGCTCCTTTCAAAGTAAGATTAACATGGAGTTTCTGCTTATCATTTTGCTGTAGCTAAAAAGCCTCATGGGCAAAACCAATAAAACTGGTTCCCCCATATTCACCAATGAATAGTTACGCAAGAGCTCATTGTGTATTTCATGGATCAACAGTATTTTATAAGCAAAGCAGCTAAACCCAATTATACAGGAATACATACAGTAAATTGGTGAAATTGAACACTTTCATTTTCTCATTGATGTGAATAAAAGTGGGAGATACTCCCTTGGGTGCAGTTGACAAAATAGCTCCTCTAAATCTTTACTATCTGTAAATTCAAATTCAAAGGGAATGAATCGATTTTTTTTTCAAATTGTATCCAACAAATACTATCCTTCTTCAGTAAGGATGAAATTCAGCAGGGTCCACATGACGCCTATAAAGCATTCAAGTCTCATGTAAACCACAGATGAAAACACTAGACTTTGGGTGCACATAGGGCTTATGTGGGCCCTCTGCACAAGGATAAATTTCACACTACTGGCTCAATCCTGCAATATATGGCATTACATAGATTTCCATGAAATTGGGGAGGCGTGTGAAAATAGGGTGCTTGTTTTCTATAATCAGATTAACTAGAACTGTTCATCAGCTACTTTTCAGTTTAAAAAAAAAATTAAACAGGAATAGTGATTAATGAATTAACAGATAAGCTTTAGCCTACTCCTGAAGTAGAGAACGTGAGCCAGCTTTACTCAGATTACGTTGGTTTATGCCAGCACAAACCCAGTAGTAGGTCCCCACTGGCAGACACAAGGCTTCAAACTGCAGTGCCATAGAACTCAGCCTCAGTTATGCTTACACAGAGGAACTACAGGGGACCAGAACAGCCCAAAGTGCAGATAAAGCTATCAATGCATGGGGTCTGACCAGGGTAGCAGGAGAGTGGCCCAATTCAGTGTCTTCTCAAAGCTGCTGCCAGCAGCAGCTCTGGAGCTCTGTCAGAAATTGACACTGCCCCACTGAAAATCTCATAGAAAGGAAGTAGCGGAAAGACTTACCCCAGCAGATGCCAGAGAATCTCCTGTAGACCACAGGAGACTGAGCTAGCAAAGGTACATTTAAATTGCACATTTTTTTCCAGCTGTGGTGAATATGGCCTAATAAATAATTATCTCCACTTTACAGATAAACAACTGAACTGAGGTAAAGGAAGTTGTCTCAGCTTATATAATGAATCATGGAAGAGTTAGTTTTGTTCTTGACCCTAACCACTGTCAGACTGGCTCATATGCTAATACCTGTAATACCAGTGTAAATCCAGACTAATTTGGAGTTATTTAGATTTGCATTGATATCATGGAGGTCAAAATCTGCATCTCATTTAGCTTGGTTCCTAATCCTCCTGCATCTCATTTAGCTTGGTATTTTTACAAGTCTGTGGCCTCAGCTGCAGATATTAATTTTATTATGTTTAATAGCATCCCAAAGCCAGGAGGGAATGATTGCTTTAAAAATAATCTCACCTTCTTTTCTCTCTCTCATTTACAAGCAAAAAAAAAAAAACAAAAACCAACAAATGAAAAAAACCTGTTCCTATTGATCTTTCAAGAACTTGCCTTCTATTTGCCTCAGATATGTATTATTTTTTAATTAATAGTTTAGATTTTTTTTTCTTCCTCAAATTAACTAAAGAGTCCCAGCAGCATATTTTTCTTAATTAGAAAAATAAGGCATTAAAAGTAACTGCATATTACCAGAAGAAAACTATTCCTACAAGATCAGTTCATGTTGATCCTCCATTGTCTGACATGAATACTGAAGCAGTTTTCTCATGCATATAGATGATATAGAGGTTGATATTAAAACATTATTTACCTCCAAAGTCCACATAAGGAAGTGAAAAATAATGAGACCATGGATTCTGTTAACTGCCATATGAAGTAAATTCAGAAATAAAAACCCAAAGACTTCCCATTGATAAGCTACAACTACTGTGTACAGCAGAAAGGACCTAAATTGCAAGGAATTGGCAAGGAATCTAGGCCAAAGCAATCTTTGGGGTTGACCTCAAGAAATGAAGAGAAATTAGAAGAACACTGATGAACTGACTGACGATGAATGAAGTTGAGAAAGCACCTAAAATTTCAGACAGGACGCAAGATAGGACATATAATCGAATACACCATGGAATGCTCTGAAAGAACAGCACACTACCAAAATGGTCACTTTTCTTTTACAACAGGTCAAATTCAGTCCTGGTATAAAACAAATTGCTTCAAAAAGGAGTTGTATCAGGAATGAGAAAAATTAAACTGTAGTACAGAATTAAATGAGTCACCATTTTAGAGAGAGACTGCAAATAACATGTCTGGTTAAGATCCTCACTTTAAGATATCTAAACAAGCAGCAAGACACTATAATTCAATCAATCATATTTCCTCACCTCTTCTGAAGCCCTTTTTTGATTAAATAGCTTATTTAACCATAAATTTTGGAGTACAAAATCTGTTCTTTTCCCATCCCCTTGACACCAACAGAGAGACTAAAAGCATAGCACACAACTGATGGCAACATAGCCAGTTTGACACACACTGCTAAGAATGATCACCTTATACTGGTTAGTTCCAGCATCTCTGGAAGAACAAATAGATCAGGTGGGCCAGTACAGACTACCTCTAGATCTCATTACCTGAACAGGGGAACAGAAAACCACAAAGCCTCCTTACTGACAGAATAGCACTATGTGGAAGTTCAAAGAGAGGCCTGCATGCCTCATTCTGAAGCTTAGCAGAGATCTTTTTTTAGCCTATAGGGGCTTATTTTATAACCCTTCTTAGCTGTGATCCCTGCACATGAACTAGAGAAAAACAACAGCCAAAAAAAGATACATACAGTACTTCGTAAACGTAGATAACCCAAATACACTCCTATCTATATACACTTACCTAAACCAAATACACTCTACCTGTATTTCTTAAATATGTAACATGACTCTGCTGCTATAGTTTGGTTTTGTGTGTGTTGTTAATCTGCCCCCCCGCCGCATTCAAGTAAAGCAGATATGATTTAATAATTACATCACATGCATTTTTTAAAAAAACAGACTTTTGTGGTACCATAGTCTGGGTGTACAATTAATATTGCTTAGATCTCTCTCTCTAATTGGACCCACATACAAGCTTGTTAACTATCATCTGCTGAAAAATTCAGTCCCTGTGTATTTGTGAACGAAACTGGTTTGTTTTGTTTGTTTCTTTTTTCATGATGATCTATTACCCCATGGCTATTACAAGAGACTTTCCCATAAACTCAGATTTTACAGATGCATTTTTCAATGTAAGCAATGTTTATTTTCCCAAATCACACTGCAGGTGAATGAGAGTAGTGAAAGTTTGTTCTTTCCAAAACGACTGACATTAACTTTATTGCTATCTAAATGGAATACATAAGGGGATAAATTGCTTTTATTATTATTGTGAGAGAGCACAACATTACCATAAAGCTGGAACGCTAACATTAGAACAATGAGAACAACAACAGACAGTACTTATATTATTTTCCACTGTTGACCATAGACTACTCTCACAATTCAAGGCCAAAGCTTTCATTCTATATTCATTTATTCACACTGAACACTCATTACAGCTGTTATGAGCTCATGTGTAAATTCCTCTCTCAATTACACCAGGGTAACCACAGCTGTAATCAATAGGGTTGCAGTGGTGCAATAGAGGAGGATTTGGCCCATATTTATATATTTCACATATGCAAAATATAAGTGTTTACGCTGACGATGATGATAATAATCATAGGAAGAAGAAAAACCTATAATGAATCGAGGGTTATGTTACTATCTCAGTAACATTAAATAAATTACACGTTCATTCTTACAAATAATACAATTATGGTATTGTATGACATGTAAGAATTAACACTGAGAAAAATGTCAATGAATAATTATATACAAAAAATCCATTGCCCACTCATTTGCCATTTTTATTCAGGTCACAATATTTATATCAACATGATCCCAACAATATCCATTTAATATTAAAACTAAACTAAAATGTTTCAAGTGTTTCTTTCTAAAACAAACAGGATTTCAGCATGAATTAAACTGAGTAAAAGAGCATGAAAGTTTTTGTTACTGGGCTGTAATCTTTTTACTTTTCTGGTAGGCACAGTGTAACTTGAAATTTACAAAATGGAGGAAAAACAGCACTGTATTATGTAAGTTATTTATTTTATATAGGTTTTTTTTAAACCTGGCAACAAAAGCAAAACAGATGATTACTTTTTTATTCTCTCTCCCCTTAAACTGTTACAGAAGTGCATTATGCTACAGGACAAGAAAAAGTTACTCAACCTGTGCAGTAACGATGTTCCTTTGAAATCTGTCCCCCTATGCGTGCTCCATTGTATGTCTGTTCTTGCGCTGCTGATCGGAGAACTTTGATAGCAGTGTCCATTGTGTCTTGCACATGCGCAGTCTCCCCTCGTAGTGCACCTCCTTCAGGAACCCTGAAAGATGGAGCCACGATGCTCGCCTCATCACCACCGCTGTGGAGATGGTCCTAGTTATCATATCAGCCATGTCAAGGGGCAGTGGTGGGGCCATTGTTGGCACCAACTGCCCCACTTGGACGATGGCCTTGAAAGCGTCCAGAGAGGCTTTTGGCAATTTCTCAATAAAATCATTGAGTCTATTATAGTTAGTGTAATCGTACTTTGCTAATAATGCCTGGTAGTTGGCAATTATTAACTGCAGGGAGGCTGATGACTACGCCTTCCTGCCAAAAAGGTCTTGGCATTTCCAGTACTTATAGTATGGTGTGTTTCTTGTTGTAGTGTTGCCAACCGTGGGAGTTGACTACATCCACCATGATGGAGTTGGGTGGTGGGTGGGTAAAAAGAAACTGAGTTCCTGATGGGGATGTAATACTTTTTGTCTGCCCGCTTGCAGGTCGGTGCTACCGAAGTTTTGCCAGACAACCTTGGCCGGGTCCCGGACGGCCTGATTTACTGGCAGGGCAATTTTTGAGGTAGCTGAGGCATATAGAATGTCTATCAGCTCATGATGGGTGTCCTGCATCTCCTCCAGGGGTATACAGAGGGTGTCAGCTACCCTTTTGGCCAACTCCTGAAACTGCCTGCAGTCATTCACTAAAGATGGTGGTGACAGCAGGACTGCATCATGGGGGGGGACAAGGAAGATACAGCCTTAGGCATGGCCTCTTCCTCCACCTCACCTTCTTACTCTTGGACATCTTGAACCAAGGCTCAGGATGCTGCATCCAAAGAAACATGCCTGGTGGGATCCTGGGTCATACTTGGTACTCCTGAGGCCGGTTGCCCAGTGTGCTGCCTTGGGATCCCAATAAGGCCATTACAGTGGCTTAGGGCCTGGTGGAGATGTCCATGGATGCCCATACCAGGATGGCAGCAGTGCCATCTAGCAGTACATGCCCAGACATTGCTGGTAATGGGTCCATATGGAGCCTGGGAGGAGCACACAGAAGTCTCATCTTCCTCACTCTCTGATCTCTCGCTCGACAACGGCGGGGCAGGATATAACTGAGGGGAACTGTCCATTGATTGGCTTCCATATGATTCCAGAGCTCCAGAAATGATGTGTGGAGTCAGGGCCTTTAAAAATTGTCTGGTCTTCAGCCTGCTGGCAGTGTGTCAATACCGATCGCCCCGGCGTCCATGGCAGTGCCAGTGATAGGGATCTCGCCCATACTGACCTCTCCGGTACTGAATGGGACGATGTCACTGGCAGTACTGAAATGGAGTCACATACCGGGAGTGTTTTAGGATATTTGTCCTTGTCCTTGTCCTTGCATACCGGGGCCTCAGTGCCCATGCCAAAAGGGTCCATGGGCGTATCAGCAGTACCTGATGGTCTGTGGGAGGCCTAGAACCGGATGGACTCGGTGCCAAGGATACAGAGCAAGATAGAGATCACTTTCGGTTATCCCTGGACTTGCTATGAGGGTTCCCGACACTTTTCCTCAAATTATGAGGAGTCCTCTGACCGTCTTTTCAACCCTGCTATCCTTTGATGTAGAAGGTTGTGGGGAAGATTCACGCTCATCGGAGGGCTATGTTTGGAGAGCCACCTCCATAAAGATGATCTTCTGGTGAAGCACTCTGTCTTTGTGAGATCTTGATCTAAGCTGTTGGCAGAGGGAGCACTTGCTTTGATTGTGACCCTCGCCCAGACAACAAATGCACTGAGAGTTCTTGTCTGTGACCAGGATTGCCTCGCTGCAAATGCCACACTTCTTGAAGTCCAGAGAGCCAGGCATACCCTTGTCCAGGGGAGTCATCCCCACCTGCACCAGGAAAAACACACAAAGTCTCTTCTTTTCTTTCTGTTTTTTCTTTTCTTTTTAAATAGATACAGCCAAATAAAGATAAGAGAAGCACAGTGGAGGTTTGCAAAGTAAAAAAATCTTACACTTGAAAAGGAACTTAATGATCCACTTAACAGATTGCTAAATGCTCCATCTCTAGCCACGTCTGACTGAGACGAAACTGAGGACGGTTAGCCCACGTGCGCTGGCTACCCTCAAGACACAGCACGAGGGGAGACGGCGCATGTGTGGGCACAATGGACACTGCCACCAAAGTTCTCTGATCAGGAGCACAGGAATCAGACATGCCTACAGTGGAACACCTTAGGGACACAACTTGAAGAAGAAACGTGTTGTTCCTCAGTGTCTTCTCATTAAGATTTCACCATTATTGAAGTAAATAGGCTTGGATCCTCTGCACCCTTTGCAGTGGACAGGATTTAATGGCCTGGCACGTGTAAAAATCTGTAGCAGTCAGCAATGTTGTGTCAGGAAAGGGTTCAGTTACCAAAATAAATAAATAAATAAATAAATAAATATGTTTAGTAGCCTGTAAAGGAAAGATGCCTAACCTACTGCAGCACATATGGCCATGTTAGCAACTAATCAGGAAGCAGTGGACAGCATATAATTTTATAAAATTAAATCCACAGAGCCACTCTTATTTGCTTCTCCTCTGACACACAGAAATTGTTGAGCTTCACAAGTAGTTCAGAGCTGTTTTGGTTGGACTCTGCTTTCAATCAACCTTCCAGTTACCAATGAAAGGAGCCTGTGGCATTCTTTTATAGCACATTGGTTTCTAGAGCTGATGGGAGAAAAACAATTCTGTTTCACAGCAAACTTCCAAAATTTGTTTTCGTTCTGCATTTAGAAGGAAGTTACTGTGCTAGATGTCAATCTCTTCCTGCCTTGGACTCAAAAAAAGTTTCTAGGAAATAGATTCGTCTCCATAAAACATTACAACTTTATTCTGACCACACGTAGAGTTGCCAGTTCTGTTTGCTGTTACAGATGGGTCTGAACAAGAACTCGAACTATGATCCTTCATACACTTTGTGGAGACGAGTCAAAGTTCAGACACAAATCCAGATGTGAATTTCAAGATTAAAGACTTGCTGTAAGAGACAAAATAAGCCTCAAATCTGAACTCTCCTGTCCCAAACTCCATTGGTTTAAAAATATGGACTCACGCTCAGATCTAAGTTTTGCACTCTGAGCCCGTCTCTAGCTGCTTTTAGTTTACAGTCATGCTTTATTCTAGGATTTAGATTATAATACTTACAAAAAATATTTAAACACTTTAGGAGTACTTCTATTAAACACTCGTCTGTGTTGCTGTCTTATTCCCAGTAGCCATTTTAGGAAAAAACAGTTTCCAAGAAGAGAACCTTATTTTTGTGTGTCTATAATTGTATACCCATTGGTTGCATGCCCAAACACTACATTTATAGGAACGTTTGTGAATGAAGACAATCAATCAATTGCTACTTTTGTACATGCAGGTACCCATTTGCCTATGAAAATATATTATTTGCTCATGCAAATTGGTGCGTGTCCATACAAGATTTCCTTGAGCAAAATTAAAGACCAGACTGAGACTAACTGAAATTTCTACTCAAATGTCTTAAAACATTAACAGCAATGCAACAGTTTAGTTACAAATGCTGGCAAATTTCAATGTTTTAAACATTTTAACTTTAATTGTTACATGTCAATGATCACACAATACAATGCTACCATTTTACCAGTCTTTGGACAGCTTGGTAGAAAGAGGTCAGTAGGGTAATATCTTTTATTGGACCACCTTTTGAGTTTACTCCATGTAAGCTTGATAGCTCGTCTCTCTCACTAATGGAAAATGGTCCAATAAAACATACTACCTCATCCACCTTGTCTCTCTAATATCTTGGGACCAACATGGATACAACACCACTGCCTACAACTTGGTAGAAAGGTTTTCATGTGTTTCCATGACAGTACAGAGGGGACATACAGTAAGGTAAGAAGAACTGTCATTCAAATTAAACCATTCAGTACACTACTGGTATAAAATTAATGTGCAGACTTTGTTAATTCTCAGGCCGGAATAAATAATCATTAAAAAAAAACCTGAATTTTGCTAAACTAAATGCTTTTTAGTGAAATTGAAATGGCATGGATATATGAGAGGCAAATGACAAAAAGAACTAGTTGTTTAAAATTCTCACAGCCCAGATCTCCAAAAGAAACTTAAGTAACTTAATCCTGGCATGGAAACTGAAAGCTCTGTGCACTGATATTTGTGACATTCTAATGTGTAAGCATTTTGGTGCACGTCAAGTATAAACATATGGAAAACTACAAGCCACTTACACCATCTTTTAGTGCTTTTACCATCCTAGAGTTAAGCCTTTTAAATTCCAGTTAACTAACATGATTTTAATTAATTTGCCTATTTTAAAAATAACTTCTGATGACTACAGGAGTACAGCAGAGAACTTCGGTAACAGCATGCAAATAGAAGTAGGAAGAAAAAGAACAGGATGTAAACATTTAGAGTCTTGTGGCTTTTTTAATACTCAATTGCTATACCTTAGCCCAAGTTCTTGTTTTCATTGATTAACTGGAGGATTTTAAAAAGAACAGAATGTATCAAAATTCCAACCATCTACACAACAAATATGAAGAGATGTACATAAAAGTAAGTAACCTGTGTACAAAAAGAAAATCTGTTGATCTGTTGCAGGAAACATTAGCCCATTCGATTCTGTCTGGCAGTTTACTAAAACATGCTTTGCCTGGTGAACAAAGCATGGATCCATCAGTTCATTCTAAAGATCATTTGAACATGTATTCTTATCAAGGAGGCAAATTGTATAAAACACAAAGCGTCACAAAAATCAAGTTATTGGGCAAAGAGAAGAGAAATTTTGAAGAAAAAAAGTTGCTTGGCAAAACCTAGAGTTCCAAACACATGAAACACAATCATGGCTACTGTGATCTAATCATTAATAATAAAGAGCAACTATGGGAGAGTCAGAGAGATACCCAGAAGAACACAAAATTGGCATGGCATGATCATGGCAATGAGAACATATGGATAAAGGAGCAGCAGGAATGAGTGAAGAAACCCCAAATACACTAGACCAGACCCTCAGCTGACTTCAATGAATCTATGAAAATTTACACCATCTAGAAATCTGGTCCAAATGTTTGAAAAGCCAAACGGGCAACTCTGAATTGGTTTCAGTGATCAATAGGAAGCCAAGATTGATCCATTTACTTCTTGAAATAAGAGAATAGTCTCATCTCTGCATCATAGATTTCCAGCTACATGGAAGCCAGATCCTCAGCACAGCTACAGCCACTTTACCAGAATGATGCAAAGGGACTTTAAAAGCTGCCCTAAATGGGGAGGTAATGATTCCCTTGATATGAAGGATTCTGGGTTTTCTTACATGGCTCTCCTGGAACCCAGCACAGGGTGTGTGATGGGGCCAACTAAGTGGGAGTATTTCAGAGCTCCTAGGGGACTGTTCTAGTTGGCAACTCACCACTTTTGCCTCCTCATACTCAGCATAAATTTGTCTCATTTTGGCTAATTTGTGCAGATTATCCTAAATTTGCATCTCCTCTTCCAGGGTTTCTGCAATATTTGACAAAGGAAGTCACTGAAAGCCATATCCCACCATTAATTTTTAAGCTTAACTCCCAATGATTTATCCGGAGTTGTGCACATGGTGCAATAATAGAAAATTGTCCCTTAAATGGGATTTGGGATTAAAGTGATGTAGTGTCACAATTAATTGATATTAGTAAACTGATCTGCAAACAACGGAGATAGGGCAAGAAAAGGAGAGTGCGTAGTCAATGAAAACTCCAGTATTTCTAGCCTGGGGATAAAAGTGTATGCTTGAGACCACTGGTTATAAATAATAATAAGCCTACCTATATATTTTTAACAGTTAAGGGATATCTAAATTAAACCAAATGAGAGAAAAAAAACTCCTAAATTTTGCTATTCCTCTTCCTGATTGACTCGTTCAGAAAGGCTGGAGAAGAGACTGGCACTTTGCTGGTGACAAGTTGTAATGTCGTTAAAGATACACTGAGACATTACTTAAATAATTGGGTAGGAGAAGCAGGTAGTACAGAATACCTTGGCAATTAGCAAAGATGAAAAAGGAAGTTGAGAATAGATGACATTTGTATTTAATCCAGGAGATATTCCCCATGATTCCTGAGTTGGGAGGATTCTCCCATCAAAGTTAATAGCCACATTCCCTTCAAAGCCTCAGGTTGTGCAGACTTTCTTTTTAGCTGAGGAAGGCTGGCTATGACTCCTTTCAGAGTTCATCGGTGCTCTGACAACTCACGTAAAGAAGCTTCAACTATAAAAGTCAGAGCCTGTTTGCTTTCTCCTCTGGAAATTCATTTTTAAAACAATCACCACCACAATCTGACTGCCTCTGCCTGCAGCATTCAAATACCACTTGGAAAAACTGAACCTGCCAACAATGAATGAGTACACAGGGATGGGGTAAAATAGCATGCAGATTACATTTGTCTGTGCTAGACATATTTTATGAATGAAAGTGTTTTAATATGAATTTTATGAATGAAAGTGTTTTTATAGAGAGCTCACTGACGCCGAAAGTCTCACCCACCGTGCCACCGAAAACGGTCAAACGGCGGCAGGGTTTCGGCGGCGGGCATTGATCCCTCCACGCAACCCCGCTGCCGCCAAAAGTGTTCCCCCAGCTTATTTACCGAGTTCCACTCGGGCCAGGTACAGTCAAGTCAAGCAGTACTTGACCTGACTGTACCTGACCTGAGTGGTACTCGGGGGGAAAAAAGGGTTGAGAACCGGTGGCTTAGACAATCCTTGAAAAACAGAGGTTGGAGGATCTTTGGGAAAGAT
Source organism: Emydura macquarii macquarii (assembly GCF_026122565.2). Classification (NCBI taxonomy): domain Eukaryota; kingdom Metazoa; phylum Chordata; order Testudines; family Chelidae; genus Emydura; species Emydura macquarii. The sequence continues at coordinate 10,603,857 of NW_027130520.1, read as the reverse complement.
CCTTCTCAAATATGTTATCTTTACAACACATTCCACACACATGCTGTACTTCTGCTATTCAGCCAGTAACTAGCCTTTAGTGCCACAGACAGGCAAAGTGGTCTGACCGTGATCAAAAAATAAACTTCACAAAAGGCCAAATTTTCCAACACTGACTTTGGGGGAGTCTGTGACTTTGAGTAGCGTCAGAAGTAAGGTGTGGTAAGTGGGTGTACTGCCCCAGGACAGAGTAGGGAAACCCCTGTGATTCCAAGTCACAATTCCCTCTATGGTTCCCTACTTGTGCTAGAGGTGGGACGGTTATCTTCTATTGGCCAAGAGCAACATTATTTGCTTCTCACTGCTGCCTCTGCCAAAGTTCTACCTATTCCCCACCCTGCTTGTAAACTCTCCACCCACTTGCTCCAGCTGAGGAACAGTAGCCATAAGGAATCAACTCTCTGCCTGAACTCTGACTGGCACAGCAGGGCTCCCATTTAACTTTAAGAAATAATCACTGCGTACAGACTGTGATTCGTAAGTTCTGGTGAAGCTTTGTGCACTAGTGGAGCCCCCCAGGGAAATTCCTTCTACTGCTCCATGGACCCTGATTTTACTCTGTTTTCACACCTGTAATGGCCCAACATTGTTTACTGCAATGGATTTCTTTTCACAACACCCCTATGAGGTGAGGGGGATGCTACTGTCCCCATTTCACAGACAGGGAACTGAGGTACAGAGAGAATTAAGGTCAAGTGTTCACAGGCAACCTTCATTCTAGCATTTCCTAACTTTTGAGTGCTTCACTTTGCAACCCTAAGATGCCTTTAACATATTTTGTGGGTGTAATTACTCTGTTTATTTTATTTTTTTTAAATCTAACTGAAAGAAGAGACATCCTATCACATATAACCATCCTGACCTTTATCTGGATCATCAGCAGGGGTGGAACATTTAGATTCACAGAACTCTCTCTGCCACTCGAGTTAAGGGATTACGTGATAGCAGCAGCAAGTTGCCATGTTCTGAGTGGACCAGTGCTAGAAAAGGATGACGCACACACTTTGTCAGAGGGTTTCACAAATATTCGGTGACAGCAGAGAAATGGTGAGACTCAGGAACCTTGGGTTCTACTCTAGGCTCTGGAAGGCAGTGTGTCGGGGGGCAGGCGAGGGGAGGGAGAAATAGACTCTGCTTTAATCCCCTCCAGCAAGACACAGTACCATTCCTGTCCCATGTCTCTCCCATCCAAATCCTTGTCCTCATTCCAGCCTCCCCCTTGAGGCTCCTTGCCCAGCTAGTCCCAGTCTTCAACACTGCTGGTTCCTCATCTGATCTGATCTCAATTCCCTACCCCCAGACCATCAAACCATCCCAGTTTCCCCACTTACCTCCCAGTTTCCTTGCCCACCAGTCCCAATAGCCCTTCACCCCCAGTTCCCAATTGTCACTCCCTCCTCCCCCTAGTCTAGCATTTGTCCCCTCTGTTTCAGTCAGGCTACTTCCTTCTCCAGGCAGCTTGGATGCCTACTGAGGCCAGTCTCCCTGCTCTGAGTTCCTGTGCCACAGCAACCCCTCACAGCCAGAAGGAGCAGTTGCAGGAAGAGTACAGCTCAGCCCCTGAATAGCCCTGAACCACTGCATGATCAGTACAGAGAGCATCTTCAGCTGCCCAAGTATAACAAGTCTCCAGTGAGCCTATGAGAACTGAGGTTTTTCTAAACTTTGTTCTCAGAAACAGCTGAACTGCTTTAGATGTAGCTTCCCAAGAAAAGCCAAGATAGCCTGAGGCAGACATCCAGCATGGAAATTTTCAACCTGAACAATTAAAGTCTGGCAAAGGTATAAGCAACTGAAAACAGGGTCACAGAATAGGAAGCATCAGGCAGTCGTAACTTAGCAGTGCTACAATCTGTGCCTATAATATTTCCAGACTGAGGAACAGTATATGCCACTCTCTGAAGTAGCCCAGAGAAGGCGTTACAAGATTGTTATAGTGAGAAGGAGATGGTTCCATGGTCAACATTCATGCAGATTTTATTCTTTTTTTTAAACAGGACTTTAAATAAATGGGTCCACAAGTCAATGCCATGTGATGGCCCCATCAGTACAAAAGGACCTACAGCCTGTGGATCAGGCCACTAGGGAATTCCCATGACCATAAGGAGAATCCCCCTGTAGTGAAAAGCTGCTGTAATGCTACTGAAATAGCCTCAGAGTTTCCTCTCAAAACATACTCAGAATCAGAGTGGATCAGAAGTTGCTCCTTCGACTTCAGCACTCTCACCTGGGAGGTTCCTTGGGGACCTAGCCTCTCTTTCAACCTATTTAATATCGAAGTGAGATTAGTAAGGGAGACAGAATAGGCTCAAATGCCAGCAACAGGTAAACATATGGAGGCAATTGTGTCCCTCCCTAGTGGGATGGCTGAGCAGAAACAAATCACAGCTACAGGCAGTGAGGCCTCTTCAGCAGGAGAGAATATTTGTATATGCAAGCCAAACAAAGTAACATAAGCAAAAAGGGAAAACAAACACTAGCTTTCTGTGCTAGGAGGATCCTCAGAGCCAGAGGAAGGAGCCCTACGTTTCCCTCAAAGGGTGAATGGGAGTTTGAATTAACCCTTGTTTTAGCAACCAGATAGTGTTTCTGCACTTTGTCACCACTCATATTTCTGAAGACCTCTTGGAAGCTACTATTAATAAATAATATGGCAGCTGGCTTAGTCAGCAGCACGTCTTGCCAGGTGCACATTATACCCAATCTAGGGCTCTAACCCCTGGACATTATTTCTTCTCTTGGTCCTATTAGACCAAGCATAGGGCAAGCTCAGCCTTCACTGAAAATGCTGTTCCAGCATGTTTGTTCATGTGCCTAGAGTATATATCAGAGAAGCATTTTAGACATTTAAAATAAACCAAAAATAAATGTGTTTATAACCACTTAGCATAACTAGGCATTTCTTATGCAGAAATGTAACTCGGAAATGGAGATTCTAAATAAATAATGCCATCATTAACTAGTTTTCCTTGAATACTAAGGGAATTCTTTCGGGGGCCTGATTCGCCTCTCAATTACACCAGTGAAAATCTGGAGTACCTTCACTGGCGTCAACAGTGTTTCATTGATGTAAAGCAGGTCTGAGTCCAGAATCAGACCCAAAATGCCTATAAGAGCATTTCTTAGCTCCAAGAACACTGTGCAATCTACATTTAATATAAAAACCGCCAGAGTTTTATCATTTATGACCTATATTTTAAATGCACATTCATGAGTAACCCTTGACATTATACGATAAGAGTATTAAAAGATGCCAAAGAGATAAAACAATAATGTCAGAAGGTTTAGTTTGAAGTGTAGTACATTTTGAATCAGCATATATTCTACTAATAAATTGCTATTAACCATGGTATCCATATTCTGCTACTCGTGTTCACACTGAAATAAATAAAGGGGGTTATTCAGAGTAAGGTGAAAATCAAGGAGGACTACTTCTGGACTGATATACTACTACTCTCAGTGACTAATGGTGGCAGAATCTGGTCCCTAATCATTAATTCAGATCCAGTCTCTAAAAAAACAGTAGTGATTAAAATGATTGGATAGAAGATATGCGTTTTCTTCATGTTCACTCTTTGAGCCAAATTCTGCAGACACTTATGCCCAGGAGAAAAGTTACTTGCAATTGCAGTAACATGAACTACACATATCAGGCAGCTTTACTCACCTGTGCTTCAGGCCCTTCAATAGGTAATTTTTCAAAACAAGTTTATAAATCAGAAGAATACAAGTCCATATAACTTGCTTCTATCAAGCAGCAAGAATAAAATAAAAGTCAAGTGAGATCTCACAGAAGGCATCTACATATGGATACACTATTAATTTCCTTTCATTCTAACACTCAGATAAGCAGGACTACTTCCTCCAATAACTTATTCAGACAGCTTTTTTTTTTTTCAATTTTTTTTCTAAATCTTACACTAAGACTCAGGGGTCCAGATTCTGAGCTAGTGTAAAATGGCACAACATTCATTTATTCCAGGTGAAGATCTTACCTACCGTATTCAGTTGTTTGAAGTTCAATATACAGCTAATGTCCTTTCAATTTTGCAAGAGAAGAGTATCAATGAGAGCTTTCAATTATGGGTTCCTATTAATTTGACTCCATATTAATAGTTTAATTTGGAAATAAACTACTGAATAACTGTTTCTATACAGCCAATTGAGCATGGTAGGCACTCTGCAGTAGCAATCTTATTTTCTTACTTGTCTGCAAAGAGCTTACAACTTAGGTACACAACATATAGAGGAAGGGTGGGATGCAATATTCAGCAAAGTGATTGAGCAGTGAAGGGTTAGCACGTGTAGTGGTCTATGAATTTTATTTAGTGTGTTTTTTATAATTTTTCTTTCATCTAAGTATCTAGTTAGGTTCTTATTCTGTCTCCATTGCTGTGGCCTCTGAGCACCTTATCAATCTTGTTAAAACCGCTCAAAGGTGTGGGAATTCAGGTTTGTAGGGCTTCAGAAAAAAGTGTATTTTAACGAGGGACTTAGAGGATGAAAGAATGGAGACATAGTGGGCTGGGCCACGGACGAAGGTTCAGGGCTCAGTTCTATACATTGGATTATACCACAGCCAACTCTCAATATTCCCTTCCATGCAGGCATATACAGAATAAGTACTTGTCTACACTTGAAACACTACAGCATAGACCCTACCTATGCCGATGAGAGGGATTCTCCCATTAGCAAACCACTACCCCGAGAGGCGGTAGGCAGATCAATGAAGAAAATTCTTCCTAGAGCTCTCTGCATGGGGACTTAGTTCAGTCTAACTACACCACTCTGGTGTATGGATTTTTCCAGCAATGTAGCTTGGTCGATCTAATTTTTTAGTGTAGACCAGCCCTCAGTGCAGCAGGAAATGAGTGCAGAGCCTTCTCCTGCTCCCACCCAGTTACTTCAAGGAATCCATAGCAGGGAGAGCCATGTGTAAAAAGTAAAAGATTCCACCAGTAAAAGATTCAACTCTAGGAAAAAGATTTTTGCTGTAATCAGTACCACAGATAACTCAAATTACGATCCACAAGTGGGAGACAATTTCTAATAGATTCTAATGTAATCTAATAGATTCTAACATTAGTTTTTCAGCTATTAACTTTACTATAGCAGAATATTGACAAACTCACACAGATATTCCTAGAGGAAAAAAATTTAAAAACCCAAACCACAGACCAAGACAACAACATTCCCAGGGTGCAAACAAAACAGAAATAAACAGAAAAAACATCTATTCTATTTTTTTTCTTCTGTTTCTTCTTTTGACTTAGTCTGCTACTACCACTTGTGATCCCTAAAGAAAATAAACTTTGCTTTCTCCATCACTAGGGATTTGAAAGCTGCTTTAGCTGGTCTTTTCAGTAACTCCAGCAGCTTTTAATATATCAATCATCTATTAATCATCTGGGAATGTATTTAGATCTGCATCATAAATCTTGTTTTTTCATCACAAGTTAATGCATACGACATCTTGGGACTCAGCTATCACAAAGCTAGACAACTGAATGGATTAGGTCTACATCAGCAATATCTGCACAATGGGTTCTGTAATTAAACAGTGTTAATTTATACAATGAAGGAAATACACTCAAGGAAGAGACAACCTAATCTAATGCCAAAATGTTTTAGAGGATGCACCCATGATGACAAAGCTATACACAAAAGATAGATCTGGCCACATCAAGATGTGTGTTGAAATTTAACACCACTTTTACATACCTGTAGTATTTTATAGACTTTTCTGAATTACCATCCTTATGACTAATAAAATGAGTATTTTTCTTGTAAAATGGTTTCATTCCATTGCAACCCAAAGGGTTTTACAAACAGTAGACTTGATCCCAGAACTGCTCTGCACACAGAGCTTCCATTGATTTCAATGGGACTTCCACATGCAGAGTAGCTGCAGAAGCAGGCCATAGAAATATGACATTTAATGTATGTATTGCATTAACACGTAGTGTGACCTCTTAGACTCAAAGGACTGACAATGATCCGTTTTTTAATGGAGGTGGTCTTCTAACAATGGAGTAGCAAAACTGGTTTATCACCCGGGGATATTTTGGGATAATTTCTTGCTTAATAAGGAGGGTCACTTGGATACCTTTTCACTGTATATGCCTTCACAAATAGCATCACTGAGTAAATAGCAGCCCATGACATCAGAGAAAGACCTTACTCTTCTGAAGTGTCATGGAATCTTAATTATCCCCTCAGTGCAGCAACAGCTTTGGTTTACAAGTCACTTTAGGAAGACTGCATGCACAGTAACCTGCACAGAATTCAATTTTATCTCTTTCCAGGGATATTTCCTATGCGCCACCCCCCCCCCCCCAAATGCATACTCTCCTGCAGACATGCTACTGCATGGCTCATACGCTTTCAAACCAAGTCACATGGTATTGCCCCTCTGATTCATAACCTCCTATAGAGCCTGATCAGTGGCAAAGCTCATGTTGACTTCAATGACTCCAGTGAAAGCATGATTAGGCCAGTAGTCAGTTACAATAACCTAAGAACATGGAACACCTAAGTATTTGAAATACAGTGAAGTACAGAGAATTCTGAAAATGCCACAATTCTTAAAAATATCCATTTTTTGCTGACCACTTCATTTAATATGTTATATTTTTAAAGCATGTTGTAAGTTTTCTGGAATGTGTTGATTAGCAGTTTAAGGTGATTTAGGTTTAAATATTTTTAAGGAATATTCTTGAATCTGAACAGATTCTCTGGAAAACATGAAGTGTAATTTGTTTAAAATTCTGAAACACGTCTGGCTCTAGCTACAGGGCAAAGCAGCTTTCTAGTACTTCTGCTTTTCAGAAGCGCATTATTTTGAATAACCACACTGGAACAAAAACTTACAGGCCTGATTATGCAACACTTACTCAAAGCAAGTAGTACTTAAGCATGTAGACTGTCAACTCAATGTTTTGTTTCCATACTCTGTTATTCAAACTTCACTTGAGTTTCCCAGCCAAATCATGAAGTTCATACTCTGGCAAGAGTTCCTTCAGTTCAATGAAAGTTTCGCCGGAGTATGCAGTTCTGGTCTAGGGCCCATATACATCAGTCATTAGGCTATTTAGACTGATTAAATAGCATAAGAGATGCATCTTACACATACTGCTTATTATTATTGTTAATATTATCCATCAGCTAATCATGTAGTACTTGCTGTGGGCAATCTGTCAAAATGATTTACGAGGAGACAAAATAAATACTTGAGGCTCTGCTTAGACCTTTTAAAATTTTGCCTTTTTCATTTATCTTTCAACTTTGATCAATACTAGATTTATTAGCAGACTACTACACTTAAAAACTACTCACATCTACTCTGAATGCACCATTAAACAAGTGCTTTATGTGGCTTTTCCCTACCAAGGTGCTATATTTTTCTAAAGACTTTACTGTTGTTTGAAGGGGCATGCACATCCAGATGACATACGCCTGGGGAAAGGAACAATTATGTCCCAACATTTCAGCATTTCACCTCTCCTGAGGACTTGAAAAAAGGATAGTAGGATAGAGTAACAAGAATGATTTTAAGGATTGGAAAACATGCCTTAAGACTCAAGGAACTCAGTCTATTTAGTGATTAAGTGATTTGATCAATACCTGCAGGGGAAGCCAAAATTTGATAACCAAGGGCTCTTCATTCTGGCAGACAAAGGTATAAAAAGCGCCAATATCTGGAAGTTGAACCTAGACACATTCAGACTACAAATTAGGTGCAAACAGGCCTGCCAATGGAACAGTTGAGGGGGACAAAAGGGTCAATTGCCTAGGGGCTCAGTGATTTAAAAGGGCTGGAGCAGATGGGATAGATACCAAACCTGCCTCACCTCTTCCACCTGTGGTCCTGACCACGCTCCACCCCCCCCCCCCCGACCCCTGCCCTCCCCCGCTTGCCACCACCACGTCTGTCCCCCCACCCTCAGCCTTGCTGCAAACCTCCTTCCCCCCTGAATTGTTGTTGGCAGGCCTGTGTGCAAATTTTAACAGTGAGGGTCAACAATACACAAAAAATTCTCCAGCGCTGGAACTCTTAAAATCAAAATTGGATGTTTGAACTAGAGAATATCTTTTAGAAAAACAAGAATTAAGTCAGGGATGTCCTATGGCCTTTGTTATCCAGGAGGTCAGACTAGATTATAATGGTCCCTTTTGGCCTTGGTATCTATTAATCTATAAATGGCTACCTAGCATGAACCAGATTATTCCTCTGGAATTATTAAATATAATTCTTTCCCCCACATCTTATTCTTCTAAATTAGTTGGGCTGGCAAGTTTGTTAACTACCATGCAATATATTGTTTTGCTACCCTGGCTCTAAATTTTAAAGAAACATATAACGCCCTGATTTACTCCCACACAAATGCATAAACTTGCTGTGGATCTGTCTAACCATGCCTGATGACATTGGCCTTGTATGTATGGGGAAAGGGAGAAATCTGTTCCCCTTTCATCAGCTACAGGCCCTGGAGCTGCACAAGGAGGAAGCAACACATTCCTTCCACCATCATCAGCATACCATGCATAGACCCCGATCCCCTCCCTTTTCTCCCTCCTGATGAATAACTGGAGGACACAGGAGCCTTGTAACATGGATCTCAAAGAAGGTACAGCCATTTTGCCTTATGAAGAGTAAGGTTGGTAAACTCTTCTTATGAACTCCATTCTGAATGAAGAGCTTTTAACCAACTGTCTCCTGTCTACTCACCCTGGTGCACAGCAGCTCCATTAGTTTCAGGGTGCATGGTCCCTTTGAGCTTTCCATAGTTGCTTGTCAGTCAAATGGAGAGAAGCCACCTCCAGCCCCATTCCTAAGTAGACACCAACAAGGAGCCTCCCTCCATATTACTACTAAAGCACAGAGTAACCTGAAAATAAGCTCTCTGTAGCTTGAAAGCTTGTCTCTTTCAGCAACAGATGTTGGTCCAATAAAAGGTATTACCTTCCCTACTTTCTCTCTAATATCTTGGGACCAATGTGGCTACAACAATGCTGCAAACAAAGAGCCAACTGACATTTATGGCTGACTGAACCCATGAGGAGGGGAAAGAGTTAGGTCGCAAAATGGTCCTTTCCTCGTAGGAAGCACTGGCTCCTCTGAGGAGATGTGATGCTCCTTAAAAAAGGTGATGTTGCACAAAAAGCTTGGCCACTGATTTGACCCATGATTGTCAGTACAAAAATTGTGGAATAATAATGTTAGGATTAGCAATGTATTTATTTCTCTGTGTATTTCTATTTTTACTCTGTTTTTCTTCTTTCTCCTACTTTTACAATCAGCAGATTAAAACTAGCTAACAATCCACATAGCAATTTTGTGTTTGCCAACATTAACAAAAAGGGACAAGGAACAGGAAGTCATTCCAGGATCACTTTGGTTTTGAGGGTATGGGGAAGTACACAAGGGATATTTATAAACAGAAGGAAACTTACTAATCATACTGCTGCCACCACATATAAGCACCTATAATTGTCATGGTTTCTAGCCTCTGTACAATCAGGAAGATTTGAACATAGGAAATAAAAGGTGGGTTGTATGGGAAAGAAAGTAATTGACATTGACAAGATATGGTATACTCTCCTTTTTTATGTCCCGCCTGGAATAGGGTTGGTAGATATAGAAGAAAATACATTTTAAAGCTCCCAGATTTAGAACAGGAGGGGCAGCTACTCAGCTGCCATAAAGTGTCATTGTTCTATGTAATGACAAGTTACTCCAGCTGAAGATGTGCCCCAAGAACTCCAACAAACAGGTGTGTCTGTTTCTTCTTGAAATATTCTTTCATCTGCTCCCTAATTGCAATGCCTCAGTGTCCTACTAAAGGCACCTTCATGACACAGACTTTTCAGTGTTGCAGCACAAAAAGGAAGCATGCCTCAATTCAGGTACCAGTGGCCCCTATTAAACACAACAGTTCAAGTTTCTTCTTTTAACATCCCAACAAGTTCAAAAGCACCTAGTGCCCTCCTCAGTTACTTAGCTCTACACTGAACTATATTTGGCTGCAATAGAAGTTAATTATGACTGCAAGTTGCCATCTCTAGTATTTATTTCAGTAATGTCACTAATTTAATATTTTTGCTACAATAGACAATAAATAGCAGGCTCAAGGACCAAAAAGAAAAAAAGTACATAAAGTAGTTGAAGGAAAACAATGAAAGCTAAGAGACTTCCTTGTGACTTCATAGCTGACTGGAATGTTGATAACCTTATGATTTTGCTTCTGACTGTTAACCTTAGGGAATCATTAATTCCCTAAGAAATGTCTTGGGGCATTATTAATAATGCAAGCTTTTAAAATGAATTCAACTACAATAATTATTTTAACATCTCTTTACACAGCACTAATATTCTCCAAAGTGCAGGAGATTACAAAGTGTAAATATGGAGAAGTTGTACTTTAAAAAAGAAAGTTTAACAAATTCAAATATTGCCTTAGACTATGCGTAAAATGAAGCAGTAAGAGTTAAGGAAAAGAAATGCATGGAGGCAGAAAATAAGTCTTTTACTGCCTGAGAGGAAAAAAATCTACGTGTGAACAGTACAGCTGTGAAACAAGGCATTTCCGGACAATTAACACCCAACACTCCAACCACTCATATTTCTGTTAATCTGGGCTCAGGTCTGGACATTAAAAGGAGTTTCACCTGAGTACAAATTAGACTCACTATACAAATTATAATTCTAAAAAGAAGATATTCTGTGCATATACACACACACACAAACTATTACTTCTGCTTTACATTTAGGTATCTTGGGCCTGATCCATAATCCACTGAAGTCTTTCCATTAAATTCCATAATCTTTGGGTCAGGCTTTTTAGGAATAAAATACATTCATTAATGTTTGAGAGCTACTTAGGTACTACAATGGTGAGTACAATAGAAGTGCCTACAATTAAATAATTTTAGCCTTGACTGTTAGTTGTATAAACAGGGGCTTTTTTAATGTTTTGAAGGATTCTGGTAATTCCTAGGATTTAAATAAGTTTTATGACCCCAGCTCAAAGACAATCAAATGCAGGGTCCAGCTCAAGGTTGGCTAATCCCAAAATTTTCCTCCATAGTTTTCACTATGTTGTCAGCATAGGTAACACAAGCTGTTCTTCCCTGCTGTACTTCTCTTCCAGTCTTGTGGAGCAGTCAGCAAAGGGGCCTGTGCAATTCAACTTTCACATTATTGCCTCCTCATAAAAAAGGAGCAAACCAGCACAGCATGGAATAGCGGTTTATTCACATGCACTCTGATTGGCTTGCAGAAGGCCACAGATTAGGATTCCTTTGCATTTTTCTTTTTTGATAGGTGAAGGAGAAAAAGGGAGTCAGGGGAAATAATTACACTACAGTCCTCTTTTCCCATCTGCAACCCACACACCACATCCAGAACAACAGTAATTAATAGCATTAAGACTACACAGAGCAAAGGTAGCAAAATTTGAGGCCTAAAGAACTTTAAAATCCCTCTAATTTTTACAGGCTACTAGTTAAATAAATTAGGCCTAACCAGAAAATATTTAAGCATGTGCACGTTTGTTTTCATGAGTCCCACTACAATTCATTTAATGTGCACAGACGTGTGCGTTTCGAATCAAACCATTAAATTGATAAGTCTCCATCATGCTATCTAATGGAAAAATACCACAGACTGTCCACAAATAAATTGGCAATACAAGGCATCTCCCTACCAGATCTTTCACAAGTCAGGAGCCTAACAGGAATATTTTCATAAACAATTTCCGTGCAATTCCACAGAAGTATTCCAAAGTATTATTTTTTCCATTATTAAATCAGTTCAGTAAAATAGATATCTGATTTACAATCTTCAAATAACACCCCTCATATGAAAGGAAAAGTAGATCCTGAAATCCTTCTCAGTTTAAACAACATAAGGCCTATATATGAAAGAAAGTGAAATAAAACTGGCTACCTTATAGATTAATAAAATAAACTGAGTTTCATCCCAAATTCTCTAATGTTACATGAGTAACAAACATCACTTAAAATGATTTTATGCATATGTTAAATAGATCTCATCATGCTTATTAAGTTAAATATCACTATTTCATTTTCTGAGATAAAAATATTTTAGTTTAGCCTTAGCAAGATATTCCCCACTGACAGACATTTAATGAAGAGAGCACTTCTCAACTATATAAACACACTGTATATTTCTTTCATATTAATAAACAATGAAGAATGTTATAATGCAGAAAGTAAAAATGTTACTGGATTAAATCTTAGTAACTACATTTTTGCTGCATTATAACATTTTTATAATGTAATTTGATTTTTTTTAAATACAAAAACAGCTTAGTCTTCCTATTTGCTTTTTAGTTTTCATTTTTTACTATTTTGGTTGCAGTTTAGTCGGTTGAAGTTTTTGTGCATTAATATAGTTAAACTCCCCCTTTGATAATGATGACTACAGAACAATAGCACCACTGGTGTAGTCATCTCACCAGATATGCATATTTCAGGAGGCTGCTCTACTGAGAATAAATGAGCACAGTGCAAAAGTGCATCTCCGCTGGAACATGCGAGCAGAGAAAGAGATACATAGTCTCTGATGAGATCAGTAAGCAGCCTCTCATTAAGGAATCTGAAAAGATCAGGGGACCTCTTAAGATAGCAAACAAATGAGGATGAGAAAGTCTTGCTGACAGCTGAGGCATCTCAATTTCCTCCAAGGGAAATGGGCTAATCTATAAGAAGTTATCGGGTGGAAATTAAGTTGTGGAAACTGCCGGGACAGACACTGCACGTTCTCCTACAGACAATCCTCTGGATTTCGCAAGGAGAGGGAAGGAAATCCATGACATAAGGGTTCAGAATCACACACAGCTTCTGCTATATCACCTCCCCAGGGCTTCCTAAGCATCAGATGCTACTCCTTGTTCTCAGAGTGTGAGCAAATGAAGCAACCAAACACCCAACTTTAAAGTTACATGTAACATACCTATTGCAGCTCCCAGCCACACGCTCACAAAAGGCTGAACCTGGACATATCCCTCCTGGATTCAACCACACATGGCACACCCCAGCCCCTTGCCAGGAGGACAGCGAGCCACCCGCCCGCCCCTGGGAGCCGCGGGGTGCGCGGAGGTGAGGGCTGGGCTGGGCTGTGTGTGTCGGCACTGCAGCGTCTCAGTGGCTGCGCTCAATCCCCGTCAGCTCTCATGCAAAGTAATCAAACCCGCAAACGCTGCAGTTGAGAGAGGCTTATTAAGGAGCCTATTTCTGCCAAGCGCAGAGGGGGGCAATGCTCCGAGCACCAGTCCGGCCAGCTGCCGGCAGCACCCACTCCCCTCAGCACCGCCGGGCACCCTCCGGCACTCACTCCCCCGGGGCATCCGTGCCCCTGCCCAGCACGCCCGGGGCAGGCAGACCCGCTCAGCAGCAGCAGCAGCGGCGGCATCTCAAGGGCACCTGGAGCCGAGCGCCCCTCTCCCGCGGCCGGAGCCGGCTGGGGGCAAAGGCTCCCGAGCACCCACCCAAACTTACCTGGCGGCCGGGGAGCGCTGCGCCTGCTGGCCGGGTCCCGCGCAGCGTGGGGCGGAGGGGGGGGGGCCGCGCACGCTCGCTCGCCGGGCTCGCCTCAGCCGGCGCCTCTGGGCTGCAGAGCTGCCGGCGGCTGGCAAGCGCGGCCAGGCATGCTCAGTTCTCTGACCCCCTCGGCGGGCCCTACCATTGAGACGGGTACGGGCGGGGGGGGAGGGCAATACCAGAGCCATCTGGACGCTACCAATCAGAGAAGCTAAAAATAGGCTCTGTCAAAAACAGAAAGCTGCAGCCGGCGGGGGCCGCGACGCTGCGCGGGAGGGGCTGCGCTGCGCTGCGCTGCCTGGCGGCGCAATGCAGCTCGGAGGTGCCGGGCGGGTGACCAGAGAGCAAAATTCGGGACTCCTTTCCCGCCAGGGGAGGACGGGTTATAGCTGCCTGCATGAGACGAGCCCTAGCTCTCGGGCGGCCGGGATAGCGCTGGGCTGGGCTGGGCTGGGCTGGCCGTCCTCTCTCCGCCGGCCCGGCGCAGCAAACCCAGCGAGGACGGGCCCGGCCCCCCTGCGGTTTCGCTTGCGCAGCGGCGGGGAGTTTTCTCACCTTGACAGGTGTCTTTGCAAAGCCGCCGCCGGCAGCTGCGTGTAACCCTGGGGCCCTTCTTCTGCCCCAGGACCAAGGAGAGCGGCCCCGGCTGTGACTCGTGTAGGCAGGGACGGGGGTCAGTGCCAAGCACCTCCCTCTTGGGCTGGAAGCCTCTGCTGCGTGTCCGGCGGGGAGAGGTTAGATTTCACACTTACAGGCAATGCCCCTCCGGCAAACCATCCCAGCCCTTAACACTCCCCTGCCCTGTTCTTTAATTCAGAGCACCTTGGCTTGTCTAAGGGCCAGGCCCTGGGCCCTTCCAGGAGGGACTGGCAGCAGAGCCCCCTGTCTCTGGTGGGCGAGGGGAGGCACGTGGGCATGATGGTCCCTTCTCTCTCACCAGCCACCTCGCAGAGGTTCTGTAGGGACCAGGATCGGTGGGAGAGGGGGAAGGGGAGACAGCCACTCCCCGCAGCATCCCATCACTAAATCCACAGGCAAACCCTGCACCAGTCATTATTAATTTAAACATATTCCCCACTCCCTGTTGTGAATTCCTTTTCCCCCAAAGTGGGGAAGGGGCACTTCACGGAAGGCTGTTTGCAGGGCATTTCCTAGCATCAGGGCTCCATTGGCTCACATTATACCATCATCCCAGGATGGAAGGTAACAGATCACATGCACTCTCTCTAGCTCTCAACTCCCTCTCCCCTCCCCTGCCAAGTTTCTAGGCAAATTGCTTTAGGAAACTATTTAAAATAAATTAAAAATAACCTGAAACCCAACAAGGTTGGGATGCACTTAAAGAGTGAATGGTAATATCCTGCCTGTAATCGGATGATAAATTGTGTCATACTGTTCAGCCACTAGGTGCCACTGTGTGAAAGATACCTGATTTAAAAGAACCTCAGTCATACCTGGCAGAGTACTGGAGGATTTTACGATGAACACATCTGGTGTGTATAAGCAAGTCCTGTAAACCAGGCCATATCTGGAAGAGAGACATGACATTGTGTCAGGAGTAAACTAAGAACAGAGAAAAAAGGAACAAAGCAACAAAGGTTGCAGGATCTCATCAACCTGCCACTCTTCACCATGGACTGACTGGAAGCAGTATTTTACAAGGTTTTGAGTTGCCAACAAACTGAAGATATACAGGTATCGTCTTTAATTTATGCTATAGGAAAGCAAGCAGAGCATATATTTAAATCCTTTTAATTTACTGAAAGTCTTTAAGATGTCTATGAAAGGATTCTGGCCATGTTTGATGCATACTTTATACCTCAAAGAAATGTGGTTTATGAAAGAGTATGTTTTCGCCATAGAATTCAAGAACCAGGGGAAATGTTGAATGTTTATAAGAGCTCTGCATGCATTGCTGAAAACTGTGATTTTGGAACTGAGAAAGTAAAAGCAATTTGACAATTGAATGCACCAAGTAATGTACCAGAATTGAGAGGTATACTGGGGATGGTAAGTTACCTTGACTGATACCTGCAGACCTTTTTACAGTGACAAAACCACTAAATGAATTCTTAAAGTCCAACACATCTTGACTATGGGGGCCAAATCAAGAAATTGCTTTCAAAAAGGTAAAAAATTATCTCAACAGCTCCAGTTCTGAAGTACTGTAATATGAACAAACCACAATGGTCAAGGCAGATGCAAGCAGCTATGGCCGATGTGGTGTATTGTTGCAACAACATGGTTCTGAGTGGAAGCCAGTCGCATTTTGCTCTTGCACACTTATAGAAGCAGAAAAATTATATGCACAGATTGAATAGGAATGCATGGCAAGCATATGGGCATGTGAGAACTTTTACAGATATCTGAATGGACTGGATTCATTTACACTAATAACAGACCACAAACTGCTTGTAACTCTCATCAGTTGAAAAGACCTGGATCTACCACTGCTGAAATGCCCATTTCTATTGCTAAGGTTAATGCAATTTAACCCAATTGCTAAATATGTTCCTGGGAAATATCTGATAGTAGCAGACACTCTGTCATAGCTCTTAGCCCCACAATCAAGTACCCATGAGCTCAAAAAATGACAAAAAAGAGCGTGTAGATGCTGTGGACATATACAAACCAGCTACAAAAAGCAACCTCGACAGACATGCAACTTCAGGAAGTTCAAAGTTACATTGGGGTGTTTGGCCCTATTATCTAAAAGACATTAAGGAAGTGACAAGAGACTACTTTGCAGTGCATGGACAATTAAGCAAGTCATGGTTAAAGGCCATTGCATCATAATTCCTAAGGAAGTGAAGAGAGAAATCCTAAACCTCATCCATGAAGGACATCATGGATTAAATAAATGCTGTGAAAAGGCCAAGCAATCAGTATGGTAGCTGGACATCAGGAATAGGGTGACCAGATGTCTCGATTTTATAGGGACAGTCCCGATATTTGGGGCTTTGTCTTATATAGAGGTCTATTACCCTCCACCCTTGACCTGATTTTTAACATTTGCCATATGGTCACCCTAATCAGCAAGGACATAAAGAATAAAATATCTGCATGTTTGAACAGTGCAGAACCTACAGATCAGCACAACACAAAGAACCTTTAATAACACCACCTCTACCAGAGAGACCTTGGAAAGACTAGATGCAGATTTATGGAAATTTAGAATACATCATTACCTGGTCATAGTGGGCTATTTTTTCAGGTATATAGAGTGGTACTGAGAAACTGAAGTACACTTTTGCTCACTTCAATATTCCAGAAAAACGAGCAACAGACTACAATTCACAGCAGCAATATTTAGGTCATTGCAAATGAAATATGATTTTGATCATATTACTAGCAGCCCACATTATCCACAAGTGAATGGTGAATGGAGATGCTGAGAAAGATGAACAGATAGCAAGTAAATCCTACATCAGGAAGATCCATTCCTTCTATTCTGAGTTACAGATCCACATTGATAGCAGCTACTGGATATAGTCCAGCATAACCCCTTATGGGAAGACAATTCAGTACTTCTGTTCCAACTTTGGAAAAGAACCTGTTTCCAAAGTAGACAGGCATGAAGCCAGACAAATTGGATAAAAAGACTAAAAGAGCTTATGAACACTTTTACAACAGATGTCACTCAGTTAGAGAACTGCCAGGTCTAGAACCTGGTGACTGCGTTCATGTCAAACTGAATGGAGAAAAAGAATGGAGAACTTAAGCTGTCATAAAGAAAAAATAATTCACTGCCCAGATCATATGTGATCAAGTACAACAGAATCTATCAACATATACACTTTTTTCCTCAGAAAAAACGATCAACAGAGGAAACTCTACAGATGGCAGATGCAGAACAAGAAGACGATGACTCAAGGATTCCAAACCAACCACATCCAGTCGTTGCAACTAATGGACAGTCAGATGACCAAGCTGTTACACTTTTGGATTGTTTAATTAAAAAAACAGTATGATTCAGAGACACTTAAATTGATATGTGCTGAACTTCAAAGACAGTGTGATAGTGTAAATATTGTAAATGAGATGAATGTAGAATTTAAAAGGGGGAGATGTAATGGAATGCTAAATTGTATTATACTTCTCAGATACTAGGTGGCACTGTGAGTAAAATATTATTTAAACAAACCTTAGGCATATCTGGCAGAGCATTAAAGGATCTTCTGATGAATAAGCAAGCTCTGTAGCCAGTCCAGAGCTGGTCTGGGGCCATGACACTGCTTTCCTAAAAGAACAGTAAAAATAAACAGGATATCAACACCATATTGTGTTGGAATTATAATACATTACACCGCATAAACAAATTCTAGTGTCCTTGTGCACCCTCAGAGTTTTTGCTGACTTTTGCTGTTGCACTTGCAACAAACTGCCTTTACAATATGAATAATATAAACTACAAAACTCCACTTACATGCAGGAAAGAGTATTACTTAAACTAAGACAGGTAACATAAGGTCATTCAACATTTTTATATGACCTCACTTAGAATAATATGTAAATTATTGCCCTATTGTTTAAAAAGTCCAGTTATTCAAGTGGGAGGAGAAAAGTGATGACAACAAAAAGTTTATCCTGTGACTGTAAGGAGTCACAATACCCAGTGCACCCTTGGATAAAAAGTTCACGAAGAAAAGCAGTTCTTAGTTTCACCAAGGTGAGTATAGGCAGAAAAGGAAACATTAAACTACAATAATACCAAATAAAGTAGGAAGAAGGAAGTAATTTTCATACATAGGCTGACATACAGTAGGATGTGTTATTAGAGAAGATTATGTAGCAACTACTGCAGTATTTTAAGAAACAATAAGATGACATCATGAAGATTATAGTACTAAAAAGGAAATGAATCATGATGACTAATTGTCTCTTCACTCTGCAGTGCTTTTACTGTGTTCTCATATAGGTAACAAGATTCTTAGAGGCAATATATTCTATAGGGAATGTCAGGAACTAATTGCAACCGTAGCGGTACATAAGAAACCATAGTTGCATATTTTGCTGCATGCCCCTAACCTACTTAATGAGAACATTTTTTAAAAGACTACTGGAATTCTTTAGCATGAAGCTATAACTTATGATGAGGGTGTCAGATAGAATAAAGGATGCAGCTTTCTGGATGCAGCCTCTCTTGGGTGAAGAATAAGGCAGGTGTGGGAGGGGCAGAGGGGCAGTATGGCTCTGGATGCAGTTGGAACTCTGCAAGAAAGGAATTGACCTCTAGAGTATTGTCTAAAATAGTATGGAACTGCACAGCGGTATTGTCCTGGACAGATCAGAAATTCCAGAAGTTGTTATGACTCTCAGGAGACTACAGTCCAATTATGAACTTTGGCCAGAGAGTTGGCCAGAGAGTGTCCGTCACAGGAACAATGCCTCTGGTGCTGACAGCAATGAGAGAAGAGAATGACTTTTCATTAAAATGTTGTATTATTATAGTCTTCTGTAGTATATGAAGTATATATAATGGTGCAGCCATTTTCTATGTACTGTAAGTTAGGACCCTTTGTTTGTCTGCAGAGTTGATCTAAGATAACTGCTATTAGAGAGGAGATATACATCCACTGTACTCTCTTCCTGAAACCCATGGGAGCTGCTGCTTAGCTCAGCACTTTTGAAGCTATACAGATGTCAAAATATTGAATGATGCTCTTAGATTTTGAAAGTCTTTGGCCAAGGGGACTGGGTTTCTTAGTTGAAACCAAGGTCCAGCTGTATCCTCACAGTGTTTCAAGATAAACATTGATTTCTCAGCAGATGAAGCCTGAGTTGGATTTATGTCCTCTCCCTCAGATAAATTGGACATTGAATCAAATTACTTATTTTTGAAAGAGACCTAGAGAATTTAATAGGGAACAACAAATAAGATTCCACAGAAATTATTCTAAAAACTTATAGAATTTAGAAGATCTTTTCTAGAAGAATTTTGAACTATTCTATAAGAAGGATGCATTCTTTATTAAGTATTAATATGATTCCAAACAGCCTATAGAAAGTTTAGCTGTTTTTACTCAATTCTATAGGAAATTTCCATAATGCCATATTTCCTAGAACAAATATTCATTAAAGAACAGAGTTAGAATGCCACTAGCTCAGAGAAAACTTGCCAGAGTGAGAACTAACAAACTAGAGGTAGCAACATCAGCAAGGATAGTGGGTGAACTGTAAAAATGGGCAGATCCTCAACTGCTGTAAATTGTCATAGTTGCACGCAAGTCAGATCTGCCCATAGAATATTGTGTACTGGGGGAGGCATTACATTCTATACAGGAGACATTGTATAGGAGATACTGAAGATGGAGGGTGAGGAAAAAGAAATGAGAAGGAGACTGGGAACATGAAAGAGAAAAATAATGAAAGGGGAAGACCAGCAAAAGGGGAAAAGGAACAGGTGGGTCACAATTAAGCATTCAGACATCCTCCCATTGAAGTCAGTGGCAACACTCCCATTGCCTTCTCTGGAAGCATGTTCTGGCCCCAAGAGAGGAGAATGGCGAGACAAAAGAAGCCCTCTCCCTTTTCTGTTTTCCCTTTCCCATCTTTCACTTCTCCCTTCTCTTCTTATTTCTTCCTACTTTTCTCTTCACTGCTTGTTCTGCCTTCCTTTTCTCTTCCGAGGTATCCACCTGAGTGGAAATCAGAGACAGCTTCTTTCTCCTCCTTCCATTTTGCTCAACAAAAATATTGGCAGGATTGCCTTTTTTCTGCAAAGCAAGATGGCCATTTAAATATCAGATGTGCTGCTGTGCCCCTGTTAGATAACAGAAGAGGAATGATTCCTCAGCATGTGGAATCCATACAGCTTCCATTTTCAACAAGAGCACAACAATTTACAAACCTCGCTTCAATATTATTTAGAAATGTCCTAAGATTTCAGTAAGTCTCTGATAATTCCACATCACTCATGAATTGAGGCAGCAGCATATGACAAACTCTCTTCTTCTTATTTTCCTTCCCTTTTTCTTGAAAACCTTTGGAATTGTAACAAAGTATTGTGCTCTCTGCTATAGTCTCTGCAGTGTTATATTAAATAGAAAGTGGAAGACTGACTGGCTCTTTTTTTGTATTTATTCTTTCCTCAGAAACCCAAACTCCTTCGGCGGAGAAGCAGTTATTACTAATGGAACTGCTATGACCACATCTCAAGGAAAATCTTTTATATACTCTTGGCTCTAGGGTTTAGCAAAGAAGGCTATACATTAGTGCTTACCAAATAAATCCTCATGGAAGGAAAGGATGAAGAGTTTTGCATTATGGGTGAAATTTACCAGCATGAAGCCTATGCATTAATTAAGTGCAACTTAGTATATGTCTAAACTAGAAATGCACAAAATTCTTCCATAAATCTACCATTGGCTACACCAGGACTTAGGTCAGCTTAACTATGTCTCTCAGGGGAGTGAATTTTTCACACTCCTGAGCAACGTAGCTAGGTCAACCTAACGTTATAGTGGAGAGCAGCCCTTTGACCCTATTTGAGCACTTAAGTGGGACTTTAATTAACAGAACTTATTTCACCCTCTGCATAAAAGTGAATTTCACCTTGGATGCAGACTTTACCATTTATAGATCACATATTTATATTAATTGCAAAAAGTTAATACAATGTTATGTTGAGATTTTTTTTCTGAAAGATAAAAATACAGGAAAGTTAGAGTTCAGGTTCAAATATTTATGAAATTTAATCTGATCATGACAACAGTCTCCAAGTATGTAAAAGGTTGTTATACAGTGGATGGTAATCAGCTGTTCTCCACTGTTCTTTGCAGTGTTTTTGTAGCTGTGTTGGTCACAGGATATTAGAGAGACAAGATTTCGAGCTACCCAGAGCCCAGACCTGAAGAAAAGCTAGTTTCTTTCACCAACAGAAGTTGGTCCAAATACCAACCTACCTTTTCTCGCTAATTGTCCTACTGCTGAGGGTAGAACAAGAAGTAATTTGCTTAATTTGCAAAAAGGGATATTTAGGTTGGATATTAGGGGGGAAAATTCTAACTGTAAGGATAGTCAAGTAATGGAATAGGTTACTAAAGAAGTTGTGGAATCCCTGTGATATTGGAGGTTTTTAAGACTAGGTTAGACAAACACCTGTCAGGGTGGTTTAGGCATATTTGACCCTGCCTCAGCACAGAGGGGAGGAACTAGATGACATTTTGAGGTCCTGTCTAGCCCCACATTACTAGGATTAAGAAATATTTTGCAATCTATGTGTTGATTTATTGGGCTTGGTTATCTTCTCATTTACAGCAGTTTTATCCTTGTGTATCTTCATTGATTTTACTTCTCTTAGGATGATTACTGCTTGAAAACACACTTTTTATCTGATCAAATACCACTTAGCATTAGGCACCAAAGCCAAAATCATACAATTAGATCCATGGATGCAGAGGCATTTGCTCAGGAGAGTCCAGATACAGGATTGGAGCCCAAGTAAGTGACATCCCTTAGAATACAAGGGTTGTCACACTAACTATAGGGCAAGTCATGCTCAGGCAAGGGAAAAGGTACAGTTTAAATGCAAAACACTAAATAATTCATTGTAGTTGCTGTACAATAGAGTAATACAGAGAAAATTGGATGCTCAGTACTTCACAGCACTGGGCCCCCAAAGAAGAATCTTCACTGTGTCAGTTATAGTCCTATCTGAGGCCTGTAAGCAACAAATTGGTATACAACAGATGCATATTTTCCACAGACTCATTTTCCCTTTAAGTTTGCCATCAGTGCCTGCCATTGGAGACTTAAAATCTTTCTGAAATCGTTCACATTGAGACTGAGACAAAGCATGAGAAAAATTAGGCCAAATAGAATCTTTGAGAAATATGCTGTATAAGTGACTGAAAAATAGGAGTGGTTTAATTTGTCTAAAATGACAATGAATCCTGATTTTAAAAAGTACACACAGTATATATATATATTTTAAAAAACCAGGAGTTCAGAATGCTACTGTGATAAAAACCTTAGCTTTGAGGCTTGTAGTGTGATGCGACAATAGTTAGAATTTAAGAGTAATAAAGGAAGAATCTTCCTTAAATTTGATAAACCGCAATGTTATATAAAATTCCCAGTTTCACTATCAATAATCATCAAGTATGGCTGACAATGGCCTTTGGGTATATGTTAAAAATAGTAGCTTTCCAGCCACTGTAACTCTCTGTGGGCCAAATCCCATTTCCAATGTCAAGCCTGAGCACAGAGGCTTGGTGCAGGGGATGTTCACAGTCTGGAGAAGAGTGAGGGGGATTTGATAGCGGCCTTTAACTACCTGAAAGGGGGTTCCAGGGAGGATGGGGCTAGTCATTAAGAGCCATATACTGCTTTGTGGTTGTTATTGCAGTGATTGTGGCCCTGCTGCTGACACACTTCTCTCAGCAGGAAGGGTCAGTGGATATGAGCAGCCTCGTATCCATGGGCATCCATCATTCCCCATAAAGAGAGGACTGCTCTGGTATCCCACTTTCCCCCCAGCACAGCAGAACCACAGCAGTTCTGCTGCCATCTGGGTTTTCTGTGCCCATGGCAGACTGAACAGGGTTTGCTCCTCTTTGAAGGTGTAGAAACAGGTGCTGTAGAAGTGGTCTTATTCCTGCATCCTCATTTTGTAGGAGTCTGATCAGAACAAAGAACAAAGGGAACTTCCTGACATCCTTACAGGGGAGAGCCCCATTGACAACAATGGGAGTTTTATCTAGGGAAGGATTGCAGAGTCAGGCTTTTAAAAAATTATCCGTTAAAGAAATAGACCTGTTACAAGGATCCTTTCTTTTCATGTGCACCAAAATGTAAAATTAAATAAAAGAGCTGAATAATTTTCAAGTGAATGCCTTATAAAATGTAAAGAGGGGAATTCAGTTCTAGAGCCTGGCCTGCCAAGCCAAGTAGATTTCAAATTGGGATTTTCTTCAGAAGAAATTCAGATGTGTTTTTCACATTTGGAATTTTTTGGCCATATTCCTCTCACAGTTTTACTTCACTATAATCAATACCCTTTTCCAGTCAGTCTGCAGTAATCTACTTTTTAGTGCCCCTCAGTGGGCTTTGAATTTGACTCAAAGTTCCTGCTAGGCATATTGGGGCTTGGAGGCAAATATTTTACTCTTGGATTGTAAGTGTTCTATTTTCAGAAGGTATGGGCAGGTCATTCTGTTCATGCATTCAGCTCACACATTACTTCTATGTGTATATAAGATTAATTTGCTTCATTTCCAAAGATTGTAATAGTTGAGTAATGTGTTATGAACATAATAATATACGTCTGTGCCTGTTCACATGTATAACGCTTCTAAATGTTTCATGAAGAGATTCTTATTAGTTATTGTCACTTTAATAATAAATCATTTCCAACCTACTTTAAACATCAATCAGTTAAGCCATACAACACTCTAGTGAGGTAAGAAAATATTACTGTTTCCTTTTTTAGTTTTAATTAAATTGGTGCAGTGCCTAAAGAGTGCAACAGATGTTATGTAAATCCAGATAAATGGATAAATTCAATGAGATCTCTACTATCAAGGTAGATGTAGCATCCCGAAACAGGAAGCTGTGAGAAGTTCCCAGCTCACTGACAAAGATAGCAATACTAGCAGCCATCTATTTAAAAAAAAAAAAATCAGTGTGCCTATTTGACATCAATATTTAATCTAACACAGCCCCTTGATTTCTGTCACTGATCCCAAACAGGCCAAAAGGAGCACGATCAAATGTCTCTCTTAATCAATGGAACTACACCAGCACCAGGAGTAAGTGCTTGTATTATTGGGCCCTTAGTTGCCAATTGGAATCAATAGGAACCAAGAAACTACATTAATTTTTTCTAGAATTTCCACTAGGGAAGGTAAATGCAGCTTCTGTAAAGAACCACAAGGCCCATTTGGGATCAACTGCATCTTGGAAGAGGACACTTAGAATGACCGGTAGGCAATACCTCTTGAGGATAACTATATATGTAGGAGCAAATGTGCATATAAGAACAGCAGCATGTATTTTTTGGACCTCATACAGGAATAAGGCTTAGAGATATCTCCAGCCTTTATAGATCTCTGTAAGGGGATTTTGAAAACAGTCAGACTGAGATCAGCATCAGACCCAATCTTCTTATTACAGACAACCATTACAAAAATAAGTAACAAAATCCTCTAAAGAAAACCGTCGTATTCCCTAGCAAGGATTTGACAATGATCAGCTGCTTCTTTCTAATATTTCCCAATTACATTATATTGGGATTAGAGATGGTAAAAAAATGGGTACCTTTCTCAAGAAATTTGTCATAAAGAATCGGTTCCCCTCTTTTGCCAAAACTTGAAACTTCAATTGAAAAATGTCAGCAAAAACTCAAAACATGGAAAATTCTGACCAGCTTCTATTTAGGATGAATAAATAATTATAGTTGGAGTATAAGGGCAAAAACTTTGTTTTTTAAAATGCTCATTTTCATTTTCTAACCATTTTGGTTTTGTCTGTGTTTTCTGAACAGCTCTGATAATACTATATTCAATCAGAGTGGTCCTAGATTTCACTGTTGCTTTGGCTATGCTGCCCCTAAAGACCATTCAGAACTACAGGTATGATCAGCCTTTTCCATTAGCCTCTACTGCCTAAATAAAGAAAACTTATTTAATACTTTATTTATTTAGATTTAAACAATATTAAAGTCACCAGTACAAAGAACTGTAGAATCCCTGACAATCTTAGAACAATCTAATAACAACTACTTAGCAGTAATTTATCTCACCAGCAATATTAAACAATAAAATGCAAACGAACATAGCAAGCCACAAAATCAAAGCAACCAAAAAGTGTGGTTCCATGCCCCATCACCTTTGGGAACATAGCCCCAACTGTCTCCAATGACTAATCAAATAAACTATGAAGCATAGCTAATAGACAGTACTAACGAGTAGATTACTATATCCACATTTTTAGTACTTACGTAAGGTGTCAAAGTGCTTTACAAACGTGAAGCCTAACTTCATTCCTGTGAGGTAAATAATTGGTGTTATCCACATCAGGCACAGAGAGGTTAAGACTGGGCTTTTCAAAGGCACCTAAATTCTTTAGGAATGGGTCCTCTGAAAATCCCAGCCTATCTAAGTTGCCTAAATCACAGAAGTCAATAGTAGAACTTGTAGCAGAAGCCAGATCTCAGTGCTTGAGAGCTGTGTTTTAACTAATAGACCATGCTATGACCCTTACTACACAATTACTGACACCATGACACAGCCACTATAAAGTTCTAGTGCAGATCTAAAGTATCTTTTATAGTGCAGTACTTGGCTGTTAGAGTTCAAAATGGCACCTTCCTACTCCTTGCCATTGTTGGCTGGCGTCCAGCTTCAGATAAATTAATGGTTAAGTCCATCCTTTCATAGGACAGCACTTTAGTCCATGCTTAACTTTAAGAATGTGCTAAGTCCTGTTCAATGCACACACTTAAGAGTTTTCTTTACTCTGGGCCTGGATACTGAGGGGCTCCTCCCAAGCAGCCAAAACCTTCTCCAGATGCTTTTCTGTTCCTACCTCTTTCCCACATATCTCTACTGCAGAAGTCCTTAAAAAGATTTTGTGTTGAGAAGAGTTCACTGTCATTTCTCATGTTGTACCAGCTCTGTGGAAAGCACTTCATTTGTAATCCATACCCTTTTATCAGTACTTAAATTCATTTAGAAACCAAAATGCAAAAATAGGAAGTGGAACTTGACTGTCAAATGAAAACCTTTTGTCTTATGTGAGGAGAAAGCTGAGTGATATAAGCAACTGCACTTTTAATATATTTAAAAAAAAATCCTGGCTCACCAGAATGAATAAAAAGAGAGATGAGGAAGCTACATTTGAAATCTAATTGTTGGAATTTTTATAACTCGCCCAAAGAAGGATAGATGTAGGCACAACATTTTCTGAGCTTTAGCATCACGAAGAACAAGATCCATGCACTGTTGCTCAGATAGTTACACAGTTACATACATGTTCTTTTAAAGCTTTTATAAATTTGCAGGCACCTTGAAGGGTGTGCATTTTTTCCATTATCCAAAATTAAACAAAAATGAGTAGAGTGGAGGTAGAGTAATATAAACAAGCTGATCATTTTATTGGGAGGAAATGCACAGATCACTTCTAGTATACCTGATTGCATTAAAAATGAAACTTCTGATGAAGTTTGTTGTACACTACGTAAGTGTACACTTTTTGTACACTGTATAAATTAAACCATGAAAGCATTTAGGGTCTAGTCCTGCACCGATTGATGTAATTGGCTAAACTTCTATGAACTTCAATGATGTAGAATAAAGTCTTTTGGTCAGGGGTTACTTCTATGATTTAGATTAGAAAACTCATAGAAGCTAGAGATGAAAAAGACCTATTAAGTCATGTAATCCACCACCCTACAAGTGCAGGCTTGGTCCCTATGATATGTTTTCTAGTGACTTGTTCAGATTATCTTTAAATATCTCCAAGTATGGGGTTTCTTAGAAGAGGATCTTAAAAATGATCAATAGGCAGATCTCCATAGAACTAAATTTATGCATAAGAATAACAATCACATTTGGACCCCATACAACTTTAGATAAAATCCAACATTTATAGATCTTTTAAAAGGGATTTGTAAAGTCAAATACATAAGAGTTGTGCTTTGCCTGTAATAGCAAAAATTACAGCCTCTCCAGCTTTTTGTATAAAAAAGTTATTTAAATTGACAATAACTAGCAGATGCGATTCTAAGAGAATATACAACAGCAACGGCAATGGTGAGACATGCATGAATTGCATACAGCCTTATGAATTTTCTATCACTTCTGAAAATGCTAGTTTTTGCAAATATGTAATTGATTCCACATGTGTATATATACATCCACAAAGATTGGTAAAGGGAATTTGCTCCTTAAATATGCAAATAAGATACAATTCAGAGTGTGAGAGTAAAATTCCAAAAATCAGTCCAAGAAAGGTATATTTATTTAAAAGCAATTTGAAAGAGTTATTTGCTTGGCAAAGAATCTAAATTTAAATAAGCACATTGCTCAAGCCACTATTGAGAAAAAATGTGCATCTAGGCAATGACGCTAACAATCTGGGAGAACACAGCTAAAAGTGTGCACTGTGAGTCAGAGTCTTTCTCAATTGAGTCTTTTCTCAATTAAAGCAGGTAATGATATGTACGGGGACCCTTTTGCTCATTTTGCTAAATGCTCTGCCTCTCATTTTATGAGGAGCTACCTGAAGGGAGGAGCCTGAAACTGGAAGCTACCAGAAGTTTCTAGCTCACCTGAGAGAACTAGCAGGCACCTGCTTGTGTTGCTGCAGCACACAAACATTACACATCTTGTTTGGAATCCATGTTATACTTATAAAATAAACAGCAGGATCTTATTCAGAGGGACAAGGCAATGCACCACGTTTATTGTGAATACAAAAATTTCAAAAAGCAATTGCCTACACACACACACAAAATTCTACAAAGATGGAGTATAATTACCAGCCTCAGTTGCTCGTGTTAATCCACTGGCCAGGTGGCTAAGCACAAGGGAGGGAGCAGGGGTCTGCCTGTGCACACCGATGCTCCTGGAGGATGATTGTAGAACCAAACCCAAAGTCCTCATCTTTTCATCCCCTTTTTATAGGGATAAGCTCTTATGCCACTCTATGGGTCCTGCTTCATCATGCTGCATCCTGATGTGATTATCAATCACCCATGTTTCGCAAGCATGACCATGGTTGTTATTTTTCATAGTTCATTTTGTTTTCGTCCTTAGAGGTGGATCCCAGGGTCATCAGGGTGGGCAGTCTTCAGCCATCTGGGTAAAAGTTGTTATCTTCACTCCCTTGAACATTCGAGGCTGGCGCCTTTTCCCGTCACTTCCTGGTCTTACATACACACAGCACTCATTCATCTATTCACACCCTAATCTCTTAACATGCACTTAAAACTTGTAACTGGAAGACACACATGTCCTTCAGAAACAACATTTCTTTTTATCTAAAACATTCACTACTATTACAAAACATCCTCATTTAACATTGAATCTTTCTGTTTCAGAACCTTTGCTGATGTTACTTTAAACAGTGATCTTAAAACACATGTACTTCAACAATAGCAACAGTCTCAGGATGATCGTTGGTAACTTTACAAACAGGATAATCAATGACCAGATGTTAGTTTCAAATAAACAGATGGTGGTTTCATACAACCTTATCAATAGTAAACAGATCACCTTACATGGCCAAAATGTAAAGCCTCACAGAGATTGCTGTGGTGGTTTATCACATACTAAAAGAATAAGGGTATTTCTCATAGATTCAATATAACAGAATCAAGCTATGGTCTGACATACAGCAAGAAAAATCAAGGGGGTTACATTAGATTAAATATTGGTCCATAACAGACCATATTCTGGTTTGCTGCAGGAGCACCACTTACCATCTCCCTGTCAATCAATGGGACTACGACCAGCAATAGGCACGATACCTGGATTTACAGACTTGGCCACCTAGCTCTATAGCAGAATCAGATGAACAATTCCAGTTGCAGTTTTGCTTGGGAGGGTAAGCAGCTGAGATGTATCTGCATTGCAAGACAGTAGCCACATCAGTGTTCGTAATCGAATACCTCCTATTTTTCCAACCACTGGTACTTATTGTGTAGTCTTTCGTAGTCCTATGCATTACCCTTCACATACTGCACAAACAGAGTACACCAAAGTCATTGATCCCAAAAAGGCTGTGCAGTTGTTTGTTGCAGTAGCTGCAAAATTAGCAGCACCCTCTTGTGTCTCAGTTAGTAAGCTACCATAGAAGCATCTTGCAGGTGCCAATTTCAGGTCCCTCCTTTCAGGCAGCTCTTCTTAAAGTGATAGAGCATCATATAAATCATGTACAAGGGTCACACAGGTACAGAAAGCCTGCTCCCATCACTTGTTTGTTTGTTCATGCCTTCTTCCATGCTGCCCCTGACACATGGTGCGGTCTTCCCAAATTAACTTTACAAAGACACTGTCATCATCACAATGATGCTGATGGTAAAATGGTTAATGACAACATTTGGCTAGGTGGCCGGACAGATTCATTAATTTTCATACATCATCAAAATCTGCAGTCTGTGCACGTAGCTAGTCCTTTTAACCATGCTATTACTGCTTCCCACCTTGTCATCCCTCTGTCCCACCCTATTTGCTGTGTGCTAAACCTGGGTGTTATCTGACTACAAATAATACAATGTGACAACAATTGCACATGTTGACCAGAGATTTCACATTGTTACTACACCCCTTCAGTGACCATTATTGCTCTATAGTGTTTTGAGTTTGGGACTTGTTTTGAATTTAGATTCTTTACTCTTTCTTAAATCAACTTTTAAATAAGTTACCTTATGGCTGGCTGATTCCTGGGCTTCACATTTAAGATAGGGAATTCTGAATTGAATTTTTAAGTGAAATTCCTTTTTGTTTTTAATGATTTTTTGTAATGGTGGAGGCAACTTGCTATGTGAATAAAATCTACATTTCCCAAAACTTACAGAAAATTCATAAGGTTTTATCATATTCATGCATGTCTTGCTTTTGCAGCTGTGTAGCTAGTTATCCATAGAACATCTGTTAATTATTGTGAGTGCCACTAAGATTTTTGTGAGAGAGGGTACGGAGATTGTAATCTTTACCACTGCAGACAAAGCACAACTGACTGTTTTCATTAAGATCAGCTTCAGATTTGAAGAAGTGGGTTACAGCCCATGAAAGCTTATGCCTACAAAAATTAAATTTGTTAATCTTTAAAGTTCTATAGGACTCTCATTGTTTTTTCAGACCTATTGCTTCACATACTATAATTCCAGGAACATTATGATTTAAAAATATCACACAGGTTTCAAGATGAATAAGTTGGCATTTGAGCCATCAATATATGTATTCTTTATGTCCCTCTGGCCTCTGTTTAGACTACCAACATGGGCATCAGTTGAATTGTGATTTGTTAATGTTTTACTCAGCAGGAGCAACATAGAACATGGCTGAGCATGGATAAGTTAGTTAATACGCTTGAGAAAAATGTACATCAGTGATATGCTCATATATAAAATCTTGTCTTTGATTTACTGTATAAATAAAAGTATTGCAAATGATTAATTTCAGTTAAACATTAAAGACACTACACACAATCCCTACAAATGCTCTTCTATTGATGTAAATCAAGATACATTCCTTGGAAGTCCCTGCATTTGCTATATCAGTGTAAATGAGTGGAGAATCAGAGGTGATAGTCACTCACGGGCTCCACTGACTTCACTTTAAATCCTGGCCCCAGTAAAAGGAGCCTGTTGACATATAAAAAAACCCCAAAAAACAACAAAACCCAGGATTTTTAGGATTCAGACAGGAGCTATTTTTCAGACTGGATTGTTAAATAAAAATTATATTAAATGGTTTCTTAATGGCTCTTCACTAAAGATCCTGAGCTGCTGGGTTCTATTGTAATCAATAGAATGTCTGGAAGCCCCGGAAGAATTCTGTAGTAACTTTCCAGGAATATCTGCAGACCTTAGAAACATGATGAGCCATGACAAATTTGAGGTGTTGGTCATATGTGGCCAGAAAGAGGACAGCATTGCAATTAAAAATGATGAGTTGTTTAAAAAAACAAAAAACAAAAAAAAAAACCCAACCCAAACCTCAATTACCCCGAACCTTGCTTGGTTTCATTCTAAAATCTGAGTTCCAGTATTAGCAAAGAGCCTTTTCAGCCCCACCCATTAAAAAAGAAAACAGTTCACAGTTTACGTTCTTAATTAAAATTTTTAAGAATCCAAACTTGGTCATGGGAGGAGAGGAGCAAAATCTTGTACATAGTGAGGATAAAGAAGACGGAAGGACAAGTGTCACCCATTTCAGCGTTAGGCATCTTTCTGTATGAATCTAATTCCTTCCTTGCACTAACACCTGAATTCCATTTCCAGCCTCCTTTTAAAGATGGAATTGGAACCAGCTCAGTAGTCCTGCTACAACTCATTTACCTGTGATGTACAATTTCAAGGGTTTTGTAGGTCAGCATGGACTACACCCTGTAAAAAGGGCGACACTGAAGTTGCTAGACATCTAGGCCTGGTGGAAAGGCTGAAAGGCTGGATCTTTTCAGATGTAATTTGAAAAATAAGACAACACTTTTGATTTACCAGTCCTTTAACTTAATTTCTCCTTGCTCTGATGTGTAGCCTCCACTCTTAGGCATTTATCCACACTGTGTCTGAAGTGTGAGTTCAGCACCTGTGAATGCTGCATTATAGGAACATGGCATTAGTATAGGTGGGTTGTCTATGGAAAGTTATTAAATGGGGGGGGAAATGGAGATGCCCATCCCCCATAGCTATGTTAACACTCACCTGAAGTTCCTAGGTCTCCATTGAGGATTTCCATGGGCAGGGAGAAGTATGATACTCTTTACCCCGTATCCTTTTGCAGCCTTCAAGAGAGACCTGCTAGCTTTCCAAGGGGCTAATCTGGCCCATGGTATTTATTGTGTACTATATCAAATGGAATCAATGACAGGTAGTCAGATTACTGATGAAAGCCCAGTGCGTTTTCAAATACATGCATGTTTAGGGATGAGCTTTTTCTGAAGTGCATAACAAATCTGTCCCCTAAGCTAATGTGAAGCCAGTGCAGTCAGCAAATGCCACTCTACTGCAGGAACATCTAACATAATATTTGATAGAACAAGAACGAATGTCATGTAGCAGGACATGTGTCACAGGTTAGGATAAGCATGTCTTACTTTTCCTTGACCTGAAGAAGAGCTCTGTGTAAGCTGAAAAGCTTGTCTCTTTCACTAACAGAAGTTGTCCAATAAAATATATTTCCTCACCCACCTTGTCTCTCTGCTTTTCCTTTGACACTTATTTTGATAATTAACTTTTATTCACTTCTGCACTTATCTGGTTTTGAAGCTTTTCACAAGCTTCCTTTTAAAAAAAGTTTAATTGAGCACAGGCAGTGTTAAGTTATCTTCTAAATCTAAGAGAAGCTTATAAAGCTCCCAGCAGTAGGATATCCTCTATGGAGGAAAAATCCAAGATGGTCATATAAGCCCTTCTCACTCCTACCCGTGCAGCATGCTGTAGCCTTTGACTGATTTGGTGCAAAATGCAGAAGTCACTAATAACAGGTTCTCTTAGTCAGACAGCTACATAGATAATTAAGGATGAGACTGGTGAACCACCTTTAGAAATATTAACTTTATTTAGTACTTAAACACAAACAAATAGAATTGCAGTTATAGAAGAGTAAGATGAATAAGATAAGTACAGCAAAATGATACCCTCTATTGTGCATACTCACAACATTATGGAGTCCATCAGAAGTGAAGATGAAAAGAATTGTAAGTGGAGGAAGCACCAGAAGTGGGATGTGACACTCCAGGCTTCTACCACCCAATCACCCCAGTGTCCTCACAAGTGTTGGATATACCTTTTTTATACACATTTTCCATACATCCACATGTATCTGGGACCATATTTAGACTGAGTCCCTGCCTGTGTCCCTGCCTTCATGTGGTATTCTGGTGAACCATAGTTGGGTTTCTGATTGCTGACATATGCTGTTCCTGTCCATACATTTCCCCGTGTTTCCAGTACATTAATGCTGTTAACCTCATGGTTACACATATCAAAAGTCTCCTAGAATTTCATTAGGATTTTGTTATCTTGTTCTTTTGCATTGTACTTGTTTATCATAAGATACATAATACTAAATATTATAACATCTGCGTCAACTACTCATGCTAACATTATGCTAACTTCTAGGCTCCTTTAATTCAATTAGGCCTCAAACTTATTACCAAGCCTATTTCATTATGTGCGTAGGAGCTGCTATCTAGAGGAAGCCACATTGGAATGCCATATCAAATCATAGAGACATGAGATAATATCTTTTATTGAACCAATTTCTGTTGGTGAGAAAGACAAGCGTTCAAGCTTACACAGAGCTCTGTGACCTACAGAAGTAGGTCCAATAAAATTACCTCACCCGTCTTGTCTCTCTAATATCCTGGGATGAACATGGCTACAACAACATTACATATATCAAATCATAGGTACCAATGTAGTCCCCATTACCATAGTACCTGAGCACCTCACAATCGTCATTGCATTTATCCTCACAATATTCCTGTGGCAATAGGGAAGTATTATCTCCAATGTACTGATGGAGAACTGAGGCACGGAGACTAAGTGACTTGCCCAAGGTTGCACAGGAAGACTGACAGAGTAGAAAAGTGATCTCTGGTCCCCCAAATCCTGGACTAGCACCCTAACCATCCGTCCTCTACAATAGCTCAATGATTCACCATGCCACACGACAAAAGAAAATTAGAAAAGAGATAACATGTAGAAAGCAGCAACTTGAATACTATTAAGACCATCAGAGAAAGGAAGAAAGTATGTGCAAGTATACAGGAAGAGCAGGATCAGAAAAAAAAGGGGAGGCAGATTTCCTGTGTGTCAGTGAAGTCAAAGTTTGGCCCTTTGATAACATAATGGCATCTTACAGAGGAATTCATCTGCTATCTTTCATATGCTGAAAGCTTTAATAGGAACTTCTTGTCTTGAATTACTAAGACTGCTTAAAGGATTTGCTGTACTGAAGCAAAGGGGTTGGTTTGAAATTTTTCTATAGTATCTTGGCTCTGCTGCTGGTACTAAAATATGTCCACCTAAAGAAGCCTTTTCCGGTATGTCCATTTTGGGAGACTGTTTCCATCAGCCATCTATACCCATGAGCTTTAGGGAACTGTACTGAGAATGGAAAAGAAAAAGGTAAATCTTTACGCTTTTTAGGAAAGTCCTGAACAGAACTGGAACCCAAATGGAAAGGACTAAAGTTAGGAATTTAAGATATAGGAGATTAAAGTTTAGGACCTATGGTAACATTCTCTTAAATTTTTCGAGTTCCATTCACAGGGCCAATTAGTCAGGCATGGATGAAACAATGGTGTTGGGAGGATGGATTTAGGTTTATTAAGAAACTGGGGAACTTTTTGGGAAAGCCATGGGCACCGGGTGAACCACCCATTAGGGAAGGCTAGCCCATGGCCCCACCCCTTGTGCCTGAGGCCATGCCCCTCCCTACTCCTCCCTTGCAGTCTCCTGGAGCTTTCCCCTACTGCAGCTGGAGGAGCCCCACCTCACCCTAGAGCGAGGCCATCCTGAGTTCTGACAGGGTGGCCCTGGAGCCCCCAGCTGCACGTGACCCCAGCCACCCCGAATCCTGGCCAACAGCCCCAGCACCAATCAGGCAGCCCAAGCAACGGCCATGCGCAGCCCTAGAGACCACCGGTGGCTCCAGCTTCCCCAAACCCAGCCAGGCGGCCCCAACGCCTGCCAGCAGCCCCAGCAACACCAGAGCACCAGTCGGGTGGCCCAAACCAATGGCTGGCTCACCCCCCTCCAGCTCCACCTTGTTCGGGGGAGGCAGAGCAAGGGTGGGCAGGAAGCTGCGGCTGCAGCACCTGGCAGATGCAGCAGGAGGAGGCAGGGCCTCAGGGTGGAGTGTGGGTGGGGCCTGGCAGTTTGGGAAAGCTAAGCCAGCACCCATGGCAGGAGCCTATACAGGCAGGATGGGCTCCACTTAAACCAAAACAGAATCAGATTGCTGGCATATAAAATTAAAAAGGTTGTACAGGAGTTTTTAAACTAAGGGCTGGAGGAAAGCTCACAAGTGCGGAGGAGTACATGGTTCAGACAGAGACATCTCTTAAGGGAAGGATTTATTAAAGGGGATGTTCTATGTATTAGTAAAGAGGATAGAAGTTGATAAAATACAGATAGGAACTGAAGAGAAACAGTCAAACAAAAAAGTGTCCCACTCAATTACATCACATGAAGGAAGACAACTAAATATTGACAAATTTCATAAGTGTTTTATGCAAATGCTAGAAGTCTAAGTACCAAGATGAGTGAACTTGCATGCCTAGTATTAAATGAGAATATTGATATAACAGGCATTACTGAAACTTGGTGGAACGATGATAATCTATGGGACACAGTAATACAATGGTACAAAATATATAGGAATGACAGAGTAGGTTGCACTGGCAGGAGAGTGGCACTATATGTGAAAGAAAGCCCAGAGTCAAATATAGTACAAATATTAAATGAATCAAAACTGTTCCACAGACTTTCTATGGATAGAAATTCCATGTTTGACTAATAAGACTATAGCAGTAGTAATATACTACCAACCACTTGACCAGGATGGCGATGGTGATTTTGAAATGCTCAGGGAGATTACAGAGGCTACAAAAACATAAAACTCAGTAGTAATGGGGGATTTCAACTATCTCCATATTAACTGGATAGATGTCCAGACAACATTAATGACTGATTCTTGGAGCAGCTAATCCTGGAACCTACCAGGGGAGAGGCAATTCTTGCTTTAGTCCTAGGTGGAGCACAGGATCTGCTCCAAGAGGTGAATATAGCTGAACTACTCAATAATAATGTGATTAAATTTGGGGGCAGAAAGAAAATACCAAAGAAACCCACTACCAATAGTTTTTATCTTTAAAAAGGGGAACTACACAAAAATGAGGAAGCTAGTTAAAAAGAAATTAAAAGGAACAGTCACAAGAGTGTAATGCCTGCAAACTTCATGGAAACATTTTAAAAACACCATAATAGAGGCTGAAATGAAACGTATACCGCAAATAAAAAAACAACAGTAAAAGGACCAAAAAAATGCAATTATGGCTTACCAGCAGAATAAAAAATGTGGTGAGAGGCAACGAGAAATCCTTTAAAAATTAGAAGTCAAATCCTACTAAGGAAAGTACAAAGGATCATAAACTCTGGTAAGTCAAGTGTAAAAGTATAATTAGGCAGGATAAAAAAGAATTTGAAGAACAACTAGCAAAAAAAAATTGCTGTTAATTTTTGTAAGTATATCAGAAGCAGGAAGTCTGTCAAACAAGCAGTGGGACCACTGGACAATCAAGGTGCTAAAGGCTCCAGAGGTGATCCTGGTAATTACAGACTAGTAAGCCTAATTTACCAGGCAAATTGGTTGAAATTTAGTAAAGAATATCACTATCAGACAAATAGATGAACACAGAAGAGAACTTGGAGAAGAGTTAACATGACTTATAAAGGGAAACTATGCCTCACCAAGCTATTAGAATTCTCTGAGGGTGTGCATGTGGACAAAGGTCACACAGTCAATATAGTGTACGTGAACTTTCAAAAACCTTTTGACAAGGTCCTTCACCTAAGCCTCTTAAGCAAAGTAAGCAGTCATTGGATAAGCAGGAAGGTCCTCACATGGATCAGTAACTGGTTAAAAGATAGAGAACAAAGGGTAGGAATAAACAGTTTTCACAGTGGAGAAAAGCAAATAGTGGTGTCCCCCAGAGATCTATACTGGGACCAGTGCTGTTCAGCATATTCATAAATGATTTGGAAAACAGGGTACACAATGAGGTGACAAAATTTGCAGATGATACAAAATTACTCAAGATAGTTAAGTCCAAAGTAACTGACTGCATAGTTATAAAGGGATTTTACTGGATGAATGGGGCAACAAAATGGCAGATGAGATTCAGTATTGATAAGTGCAAAGTAATGCACATTGGGGAAAAAATAATCCCAACTATACATAGAAAATGATCAAGTCTAAATTAGCTGTTAACAGTCAAGAAAGAAATCTTGGAGTCATTGTGGATAGATCTCTGAGAACATCTGCTCAATCTGCAGTGGCAATCAAAAGGTTAACAGAATGTTAGGAACCAGTAAGAAATGGATAGATAATAAGATAAAAAAATATCATAATGCCACCATATAAATCCATGTAAGTGTACATCTTGAATACTGTGTGTAGTTCTGGTAGCCCCATCTCAAATAAAAGATATATAAGAATTGAAAAAGGTACAGAGAAAGGCAACAACAATGATTAGGAGTATGGAACAGCTTCCATATGAGGAAAGATTCAAAAGACTGGGACTATTCAGTTAGAAAAGAGACTGCCGAGGGGAACATAAATAATTGCCCTGTTCTGTTCATTCCCTCTGAAGCATCTGGCACTGTCCACTGTTAGAAGACAGGATAGTGGGCTAGATGGACCATTGGTCTGACCCTGCATGGGTATTTTTATTGTCTTATGTTCTAGGAGTTAAAAGCCTTCTATGAACTCTGAGTACAGACA
The DNA here is from genome assembly GCF_026122565.2 of Emydura macquarii macquarii. Lineage (NCBI taxonomy): Eukaryota > Metazoa > Chordata > Testudines > Chelidae > Emydura > Emydura macquarii. The sequence goes on along the minus strand of NW_027130520.1, from coordinate 10,566,073 downwards.
GAAAATGATCAAATAAACTTAACTCTGTTTGACTAGGTTTACAAAGAGGTTGCAAAAAAGAGTTAGCTATTGGCTTTAATGATGACAAACAAGCAGAGAGAAAATATGTAAAATGACCAGAAGAACATACAAACCACTTATTTAAAAAAAAAAAGTCAATGAAAGGGAAACTAATGGTATAAAGCAACTTGTCAGTGTCAAATTATATCTTTCTTGAGCATAGTTGTGGAACAATCTGCAGTATGATTATTGAGGAAAAAGCAGGGTTTAGAAGAGATCGTGCAGGGATCAAGTATTTATGCTCTGCAGTTGCAGACAACATATAATCTTTGTTTTAATGATTATAATATTGTCAGAAACCTGGATAGAAATGCACAGGAAAATTAAGCACAGCAAGATATCTGCCTTAATTTGGGGGTAATACTAGCCATAGGCCATGTGGATTGATGTGATTGATACCCCTGAAGAAGACTGAATAACGCTGCACTTGAGCAAGCTGTCACATTTATATGCAGCACCTTGGAAGTGCTGTTTCAGCAAGAGGTGGGTCAGATAGTACAGAATTAATGAGGAAACCTTCAGCTGGTCTTGTAAGATTTGGTCCCAACATGTTACAGTGAAAGAAAGCATATGTAGCATAGATAGAGCTATCTACCTATTTATCTGAAAAGGCTCATGGGCATTCCATAGTCTATTCCAGGAAACACATGGAATATGTGCTCCTTACATGCTAAATTGAGATGAGTACACACTTCCTCCCATCTCCCCACTGAAGAGGGCTACAGTCCCTTCCCCATTTGATTAAACCACACCCCTTTTCAGAATCTTTGATTATAAGCATGATAGATGCAAAGACAAGACCTTTTGTGAATTTTGGATGACAAAAGTATCCTGTATGCTGTTATTAACATGTGACTGCTCCCCTCCTGAATCAAGTCCTTAATCTAGGTATTACCACAGTTGTTTTGAAACTAATTTCTTGAGATATTATTGTAAGGTTAGTCATCATGTCCCATTCATATAGGCTGTCAGTTCTTGTGTAGGACTAAATTATGTATTCTTCCTCACATTCTGGGGTGCAGTCTAGTCTAGAGAGAGGTTGTGTCACCACCTGCTCCATAACCCTGGGTGCCTCACAATGCTTTGCTGTTGTAGCTCCCAACCTGGGCTGCTCACAAACAGCCAGAGAGCATGTAGATCATACTCTGGGTGTCTGTGTACTGCTCCAGTCATACCCTGCTTCTACCAGCCTTGGTTACTACTTGCAGTGTGGCCCCAACACACTCCCAATTCCAAATTTTCCCCAAAACATGTGTTCTGCAATGTCCAGCCCTCCCCAGGCCAGTTGAGATATTAGAGGTCCATTCTCTGTTAAGGGGTCAATATTCCACAGTTTGCTATGTTAATTGGAGTTACCATGCAGTTCCGTTTAAACACAACACTGGATTGGTTTTCATGAAAATATAAAAAAAGTTTATTCAACTACAAAGAGAGATTTTATTAAAGTCAGAAATGGTTACAAGAGTCATAAAAATAAAATGCTTTCTAGTAGCTAAAACTTATCAGGCTAGACTTGGTTTAAGGTAAATCCTCACCCCAGGATCCCAGCAACATTTCTGACCAAATTCTCAGGTCAGACTCTCCCCTAGGAGTCAAAACGCTGGTTCCTTTGTCTTCTTAGATGAAAGAGAGAGAGATAGGGAGAAGGGCGATATTTTTGCCCCTCAATTTTATAGTCCAGTCACTCTTTGAAGTGGATTCTTCTGAGAATTCTGAAGCATGGAAAACAAGCAGGAGGAATTGGAAGTCCTGGCACATTAAAGAAACTATGATGTGATTAGAATAACCAAGACTTGGTGGGGTAACACACACAACTGGAACACTGTCATGGGTGGGTATAAACTGTTCAGGAAGGACAGGCAGGGGCAAAAAGTGGAGGAGTTGCACTGTATGTAAGAGCACAACATAACTGCTCAGAGCTCCAGTATGAAACTGGAGAAAAACCTGTTGAGAGTCTCTGGGTTAAGTTTAGAGTCGAGACCAACAAGGGTGATGTTGTGGTGGGCATTTGTTATAGACCACCAGATCAGGAGGATGAGATAAATGAGACTTTCTTCAGACAACTGACGGTTTCCAAATCACAGGACCTGGTTCTCATGGGGGACTTCAATCACCCTGACATCTGCTGGGAGAGCAATATAGCATGGCACAGACAATTCAGGAAGTTTATGGAGAGTGTTGCGGACAACTTCCTGATGCAAGTGCTGGATAAACCAACTAGGGGCCAAATGCCTCTTGACCTACTGCTAACAAGCAAGGAAGAATTGGTAGGGGAAGTAGAAGTGGATGGCAACCTGGGCAGCAGTGACCACGAGATGGTCGATTTCAGGATCCTGAAAAAAGGGAGAAAGGAGAACAGCAGAATACAGACTCTGGACTTCAGAAAAGCAGACTTTGACTCCCTCAGGGAGCTGATGCGCAGGATCCCCTGGAAGGCTATATGAGGGGAGAGGAGTCCAAGAGAGCTGGCTGTATTTTAAAGAAACCTTACTGAAGGCACAGGAAAAAACCATCCCAATGTGCAGAAAGAATAACAAATATGGCAGGTGACCACCTTGACTTAACAAAGAAATCTTCGGTGAGCTTAAGCACAAAAAGGAAGCTTACAAGAAGTTGAAGCTTGGTCAGATGATTAGGGAGGAGTATAAAAATACTGCTCGAGCATGCAGGAGTGAAATCAGAAAGGCCAAAGCACAACTGGAGCTGCAGCTAGAAAAGGACATGAAGGGTAACGAGAAGGGTTTCTACAGGTATGTTAGCAACAAGAAGGTGGTCAGGGAAAGTGCGGGCCTCTACTGAATGGGGGAGGCAACCTAGTGACAGATAATGTGGAAAAAGCTGAAGTACTCAATGATTTTTTTTGCCTCTGTCTTCACAGACAAGGTCAGCTCCCAGACTACTGCACTGGCAGCACAGAATAGAGAGGAGATGAGCAGCCCTCAGTACTGAAAGAACAGGTTCAGGATTATTTAGAAAAGCTGGACATGCACAAGTCCATGGAACTGGATGCCATGAATCTGAGAGTGCTGATGGAGTTGGCTGATGTGATTGCAAAGCCATTAGCCATTATCTTTGAAAACTTGTGGCATTTGGGGGAGGCCCCGGACGATTGGAAAAAGGCAAATATAGTGCCCGCCTTCAAAAGAGGGAAGGAGGAAGATCTGGGGAACTACAAACCAGTCAACCTGACTTCAGTCCCCAGAAAAATCATGGAGTAGGTCCTCAAGGAATCCATTTTGAGGCACTTGGACAAGAAGAAGGAGATCAGCAACAGTCAGCATGGATTCATCAAGGGCAAGTCATGCCTGACCAGCCTGATTGCCTTCAGTGATGAGATGACTGGCTTTTGGATGTGGGGAAAGTGGTGGATGTGATATATCTTGACTTTAGCAAAGTTTCTGATACAGTCTCCCACAGTATTCTTGCCAGCAAGTTAAAGAAATATGGGTTGGATGAATGGATAATAAGGTGGATAGAAATCTGGCTAGATCATCAGGCTTAATAGGTAGTGATCAATGGCTTGATATCTAGTTGGCAGCTGGTAATAAGTGGAGTGCCCCAGGGGTCCGTGCTGGGGCCAGTTTTGCTTAATATCTTCATTAATGATCTGGAGGATGGAATGGATTGCACCCTCAGCAAGTTTGCAGATGACACTAAGCAGTGGGAAGTAGTAGATACTCTGGAGGGTAGCGATAGGATACAGAGTTACCTAGAGAAATTGGAGGATTGGGCCAAAATAAATCTGATGAGTTTCAACAAGGAGAAGTACAGAGTCTTGCACTTAGGACAGAAGAATGCCATGCACTGCTACAGACTGGGGCCGACTGTCTAGGCAGCAGTTCTGCAGAAAAGGACCTGGGGTTTACTGTGGACTTGGCCCTAATTTCCAAGAAGGCAAATAGCATATTGGGCTGCATTAGTAGGAGCATTGCCAGCAGGTTGAGAGAAGTGATTATTCCCCTCTATTCGGTATTGGTAAGGCAACATTTGCAATATTGTGTCCAGTTTGGGCCCCTCACTACAGGAAGGATGTGGACAAATAGGAGAGAGTCCAGTGGAGGGCAAAGAAAATCATCAGGGGGCTGTAGCACATGACTTATGAGGAGAGGTTGAGGGAACTGGGCTTGTTTAATCTGAAGAAGAGAAGAGTGAGGGGGAATTTGATAGCGGCCTTCAACTACCGGAAGGGGGCTTCCAGGGAGGATAGAGGTAGGTTGTTCTCAGTGGTGGTAGATGACAGAACAAGGAGTAATGGTCTCAAGTTGCAGTGGGGAAGGTCTAGGTTAGATATTAGGAAAAACGTTTTCACTAGAAGGGTGGTGAAGCACTGGAACGGGTTACCTAGGGAGGTGGTGGAATCTCCATCCTTTGAGGTTTTTAAGGTGAGGCTTGTCAAAGCCCTGGCTGGGATGGTTTAGTTGGGGTTGGTCTTGGTTTGGGCAGGGGGTTGGGCTAGATACATCATAAGGTCCCTTCCAACCTTAATCTTCTATGATTACCACTCAAAAGAAAGTTTATTTAAACAGTAAAGAAGGTGACATGAAGTCTGATAATGAAGGTGGCTCCATGTGCTTTCTTTTCCCCATATATGCTGAAATGCAGATTTGCTGTGTCTGTTGCCATTTTCCCCTCTTGCTGTCTCAAGAACCCTCTTTGCTACTTATCCATAAATTAATGTGAACACACATTCCTTAGTTTAGGATAAACCTGTTTATCAATTTTTGCCTAGTCAGGCCAGTGGCATAACATGTGTCTCCGGTTCCTGGGGGCCCAATACATGCATTGCACCCCCCGTCGGCGGCAATGGACCACCCCAATGGAGTGGGCCCATTTTCCACTCTTCCCCACTCTTTCCCCAGGCAGTGGGGGCAGCGGGTGAGGTGGCAGTCGCATACCGAGGGGGCCATGCAGCCAGGTGCCGGCCTGGGGAGGGGGGTGTGCATGCTGACTGAGCCGCCCTTCCGCTAACAACCACAGCAGCCACGCTGACCCAGCCCACAGCTCCCATGTTGTGCTCAGCACGGGGCTAGAGGAGCTGGTGCCAAAAACTCTGACCGGCAGAGTTTGTGACTACAATCCCAGAGCTGGGTGTGTAACTGCAGCGTATAATGTTGCTACCTACATTTCATGATATACTTTGAAAACTAATAAATTTGCTGCTCAATAATATCTCACAAGGCATATTTTGTACAAAGACTATTACAATAGTGTATAGGGTGTGAATACAGAGGTGCTTTCAGTCACACTTTCTAAGGAAAAGAAAAGGGGGGTGGCTTTGGCCACATTTGACCTCATTCAGAAACAGAAGACAGTTGTTCCTGTGTGACAAGCCAAGTTGATGTTAATTGATTCAGCACTCCAACGTTTTCATAAGGAATTGCATCACTGGAAAACTTCCTTCAGCTCATCTGTAGGAGGGGAGAGGGTTAAATCCTTCATTGATTACTCAGGTAAAACTCCCTTTTGCTATAGTTTATTTGTGTCCTGAGGGGGAGAATTTCAAAGATACAACTCTCTTTGAAAGTTAATGGGAGTAAGGTGCTTAAGTCTTATTGTATTATTTTTAAATCTACTTCTAAATTCAGACAGTGGGGAATATTCCATTACTCATTTGTATTTTAAAAAAATTATATGGTATTAAATCATTGATTTATTCTCTTTTTACATGTATTATTCCTTGAGACAGTGACCACATCTTTGCCTCTCTGTAAAAGCCCTACTATAAATATAAAGAATTAGTAGTTATAAGAAACTACCCATGTTGTTCCAAACCAGAACCCTGTTATCATTATTTCTACGTACTCTTCCTCCAAGTAAAACAGCTAGTTAATAGCACAAAACACAGAATTTTAAAATCTTCAAAACAATAAATATTAGTCTGTTTTGACATATACATAAATGGAGTTTTAGACCTCTAAACCATTTTCACTCATCTAAAAGGTGTTTGTACAGGTTTAAAGTGCCTGAAAAGGGACACTCTTGAAAGCCATATTTCTGATTTTGATGTATATCAGAAGGTTCAAAATGAGAACACTCTCTTTATTCATTTGTTCTTATTAACTAGGTATTTCAGCAGACAGCTGGCACCACCTGCGCTTCCTTCAGTGAATGGATTTTATTTAAAAAGTAGTACCCCACAGCATGGCAAGATAAAGAGGAATTGATCACAGAACTAAAAGTTAATGGTTGCTTGGGTGCAAGTAATCATGACTTGATTATTCTGTTTGCACACAACAAATGTAAAGTCCAAACCAACACACACCCACAGTGCTTTAGAAGGTCCAGTTTCACAAAGCTGAAAACAATGGAGCTAAATCAACTCGGAGAAAAAATTTAAACAGAAAAAATGATATTTGGGAATTGTTTAAGAATAGTTTACTAGATACTCAAAAAAAGTCAGAGACTACATTGTTCTGGGTTTTTGTTTTGTTTTGTTTTTAAAACAAACCACCTGACAGAGGGGAAGTGAGAGGACCTATGAAACACAATACATACAAAATATTGTTGACAACAGGAAAGCAAAGTATTTTGCTATGATTTATTGAACTGACCCTAAATGCTTCATTTCAAGTCAGTTCAACATTAAGTTGAATTCCTCATTGTGGTGCATTGCTTCATGGGGACTGTAGTTTGAGTCTGATGGCTCCATTCTCTCCTATGGGCCAGATTCCGTCTCCCAGAGAATCATAGAAATGTGAGGCTGGAAGGAACCTTGGGAAGTCATCAAATTCCAGCCCCCTGCTCCGGCAGGACCATGTAAACCTAGACTATCCCAGACAGGTGTTTGTCCAACCAGTTTTTGAAAACCTCCAATTACAGGCATTCTACAACCTCCCTCAGAAGCCTATTAATTTATTAAGTAATTTAATTCATGAATAGGCTTGGAAGCCTAGCTTAACTATCCTTTAGGTATAAAGTTTTTACTAATATCTAACCTAAATCTCCCTTGTTGCAGATAAGCCCATTACTTGCTGTCCTACCTGGGGAACAACTGATGACAGTCCTCTTTATAGCAGGTCTTAACATTTGAAGACTTATCAGGTCCCCCTTTTTTCCCCTCAATATTAAACATGCCCACTTTTTTTTTAAACCTTTCCTCATACAGGGATTTCTAAACCTCTGTCTCCAATTTGTCTGCATCTTTCCTAAAGTGTGTTGTCCCGCAGTGGACACAGTATTTCAATTGAGGCCTCACCAGTGCCCATCCGAGAAGGACAATTATCTCCCAAGTTTTAAATAAGACACTCCTGTTAATATATTCCAGAATGATATTAGGTTTTTTTGGCAACTTCATCACATTGGTGACTCCTATTCAAGTTGTGATCCACTATAACCCTCAGATCCTTGTCAACAGTACATCTGCTAGTTATTCCCCATATTGTAGTTGTGCATTTGACTTTTCCTTATGGAGTGAAGTACTTTGCGCTTGTCTGAAATCAAAGAGATGAAATTCAATAAAGACCAATTCTCTAACTTGTCAAGATAATTTTGAATTCCAATTCTGTCCTCCTGCAACTCTTATGAGCTTGGTGTCATCTGCAAATTTTATAAAGTGTACTCTCCACTCCATTATCCAAGTCATTAATGAAAATATTGATTAGTACCAGACCCAGGACTGACCCCTGCAGGACCCCACTAGATATATCCTTGCAGTTAGAACAGCGAATCATGGATAACTACTCTGATTGTGGTCTTTCAACCAGTTGTGCAACCACCTTACAGTAATTTTATCTAGACCACATTTCTCTAGTTTACTTAGGAGAATGTCATGTGGGACTTTGTCAAAAGCCTTATTTAAAAAAAAAAAAAAAAAACCCAAGATATTTTATGTTTACTGCTCCCCCTATCTACTATGCCAGTAACGATGTCAAAGAAGAAAATTAGGTAGGTTTGACGTGATTTGTTCTTGACAAATCCATGCTGGCTATTTCTTATAACCTTATTATCCTCTAAGCGACTACAAATTGATTGTTTAATAATTTGTTCCAGTATCTTTACAGGCATTAAAGTTAGGCTGACTGGTCAATAACTGGTCTTAGTACATATCTTTAAAAAGGGGAACAATGTGTGACTTTCTGCATTTTCCAGGACCTCACACATCCTCCATGAGTTCTCAAAGATAATTGCTAATGGTTCTAGTTTCTTAAGTAGCCCAGGATGAATTCCATGAGATCCTGCTGACTAAAATCCATCTAACTCATCATAACATTCTTTAACCTGTTCTTTCCTTATTTTGGCTTGCATTCCTTCCACCTTGTTGTTAATATTAATTGTGGTGACTATCTGGTCACCTTTAACCTTTTTAGTGAAGACTGAAGCAAAATAGGCATTAAACACCTCTGCTTTATTGATGTCATTGGTTATTAACTCTCCTTTCCCACTAAGTAGAGGGCCAACATTTTCCTTCAGTTTTGTCTTGTGCCGAATGTATTTAAAGAAACATTTCTTATTGCCTTATGTGCCCCTTGCTAGGTATTTCTTATTTTCTTCTTACATGCTTGTGCTAGTCTCTTGAATTCCTCCTTAGCAATTTGTCCATGTTTCCACTTCGCGTAGGATATCTTTTTGATTTTCAGGTCATTAAAGAGCTCCTGATGGAGTCATCTTGGCCTCTTACTATTCTTCCTATCTTTCCTTTGTATAGGGATAATATTACAGGCACAAATGTAAACTGTCTCCTTGAGAAACAGTCAGTTCTGAACTTTTTTCCCCTTAGATTTTCTTCCCATGGGACCTTATCTACCCGTTCTGAGTTTGTTAAAGCCTTCTTTTTTGAAGTCCTTTGTCCTTATTCTGCTGCTCATTCCTTTCTTTCTTAGAATCATGAAATCATTTAATGATCACTTTCAACCAAAATCACCTTCAGACTCACCATCAGTATCTCCCTGTTCACTATCAGTGGCTGTCCCCCTTGTTATTTTCTCCACTTTCTGGAATAAAAAGTTGTCCCCAGTATATTCCAAGGATGTATTGGAAATTGTGTTTTGCCTTATTACTTTTCTGACAGATGATTGGGTAGTTAATGTTCCCCATTACTACCAGATCTTGTGTTTTGGATATTTCTGTTGTTTGTTCTGGAAATGCCTCATCCACCTCCTCTTCCTGGTATGATGGTCAATAGTAGACCCCTACAATTGTGTCACACCTATTTTTTTAAACCTTTTTATCTTTACCGAGGTACTTTCAACTAGTCTGTTTCTGGACCTCAGAAGCAGTGTATATATTTTTGTTGTATAATGCAATACTTCCTCTTTTTACCATGCCTGTCCTTTCTGAACAAGGTATACTTGTCTATACCAATATTCCAGTCATGAGACTTATCCCACCAAGTTTATGTGATGACAATCATTTAGCTTATAGACCAATACTGCCAGTTCTTCCTGATTATTCCCCATACTCCTTGCATTTGTGTACAGACGTTTAAGAAGTTGAGCAGATTCCACCACTGATTTCCATGTTGTTGCTCCTATGACCCTATTGTAATTTTCCATGTTCCCCCTCACATCTAACCCTCTTAAGGTCACCCCCCCCCTTTTTTTTTTTTTTTTAATTACTTACCTGTGGGCTTTTGTCACCTGCCCCATTTGAACCTAGTTTAAAACCCTCCTTAAGAGGTTGGCAAGTCAGATGTGAAGATGCTTTTCCCCTTCTTGGTGAAGTGGAACCCATTTCTTCCCAGCAAGCCTTCTTCCTATAACATCATCCCATGGTTCAGGACACTGAAGCCCTCCCATCAACACCATTATGGAGCCACATATTCATCTCCAAGATGTGCATGTCCCTGCCTGGGCCCTTACTCTCAATCAGGAGGATGGACAAGAACACAACCTGAGCCCTTCACTCTAGCTCTCAGAGTCCCTGCTGATCTGCTTATGGAAACTTTGTTTTGTGTCTAAAATAATTGGCAAAATTCCAAGCCAACTGTTGTTAATATAGAGTCATTCTGTAACCCCTATTCAACAGTGTGTATATTCTCCTTAATAAGTGTTCTGTGTAATTTGAGAATATTAAATTTTACCGGCTTCTACCAAGTCCCCTCTGACAGTTGGGTTTACTATGGTTTTGCCCCTTTAAAGATGGTTTCTCTGTTAAAAAAGATGCATAGATTAAAAAAAAGGAAGGTGAAGTATCAGCCAGCCTTGGCTTACAGTGGATTCTTTAAGCTCACTTCCAGGAGGAGGCTTGTTTCCATTGCAGTGATTCAAGTAAGCATCACCCTGTGTGTTTGGAATTAAAATGCAGACCTTAATAAGAGCTGCTTTCTGAGGAAGAGATGCACAGAATATAATAAAGTCACCCCTCACAACAGTTTAAAAATAAAAGCAGACAAGCATGAAAAAAACCAACTTTTGTTGTTTTCAACAATGAACATTCTGCACTAATGACAATTCATTGTTCCCTGAAAAAATTCATTAATAAGAGTAACATGAACACACAAAGGCAGGATCAGACAATAAACTGCAAGATTAGCTAAACATTCCTAATCCTCTAATGAAGCACTAATCTTAATAGGATGCTAGTGTGCCCTCTAGCAATGGTCTATATGTGAGACAAATAAATGCCAAGATATTTACTTTAAAAGTGGTGACTATGACTCTGATCTTGCACACACATATACACATTAAATTTTACTCATGCAGTTAATCCCATTGAAGTCAATGGAAGCAAGAACTTTTGGTGTACTAATATAAATGCTTTTATATAAAATATAAAGCAAAAATAAAAAAGTAATTTAAAGCTGCTTTGTTTCACAGCTAGATAAAGCAAGATGGTAGTTATGATTAAAGCTGCATTTACACACGCACACGTGCATCCCAAGAGAAATTTTAGGATTAGAGGATTTTAATTTTCCATGGAGCAAAAATGGAAAATTCAGGGGGAAAATCAGAAGGACAAGGTGGGTGAAGTAATATCTTTTATTGGACCAACTCTTATTGGTGAAAGAACAACCTTTCAAGCTTACAGAGAGCTCTTCTTCAGTTGTGGGGAAGGTACTCAAAGTTTCACAGCTAAATACAAGGGTGGAACAAATAAGGAGTTTACACAAGTTGCAAGGGACCATTCAAGGTGAAGTGGGCAGTAAACACCTGTACAGTTTTGGGACAAAGGAGGGTTAGTGATTGCAGATTGTTGTAATGAGTCATAAACCAAGTATCTTTATAAAGTCCATGATTTTTGGTGCCTAGCAGAGAGATGAATTTAAGTTCCCAGGCCCATCTTTTGAAGGTGCAGGTTTCTTTCAAGGATGGGGACTGACAGGTCAGAGATGGAGTGATTATTTTGTGAAAGTGTTCGCTCTCGAATGATACGATGTTTTTGTCTTTTATCATTTTTCTGCATGAGGTCATTTGAGAGTGTAGTGATTGTCTCGTTTCACTCACATAGTTGTTACTGGGGAAAATCATTAAATCTCACAAAAATGAGTTTTGTTTTATAAAGTTGGCAATATAGAGTTTTGTGGCACTTCGGAGAACAGAGAGGACACTTTGATAGGAGGGCTTAAGTAAACCAACCAAGATTTATTAATTCTAAGAAATATTTCAATACCTTCTGGAAGAAATAAAGCATTTCCACTAATTTGTTAGCTTATCAGAGCATCAAATGATAAAGCCATAAATTGTTAAAGACAAAAAGTGGTTTTTCTAGCATTTGTTAAGTACTCTGAAACTTCTGCTATGGGAAAGTTCTTATACATGTTATTTTCTTCTGCTGCAGCATACTGCGTAGTTGCAAATTCTCTGGTTTTATCCTTCTGTGTTTAACCTCTAGGATTAAAGTCTCTGGAAAGGTCTTTGCTCACTTTCTGCTTCTTAGACATCATCATCCACAGCAATCAAGTTTCACTGTTAGGCAGTCACAGGGGCAGTGCTGGGGGGAGTGGGGGTCGAGATGGACTTGTGGGTAGGCTGACCAGATAACAAGTGTGAAAAAATCAGGACAGGGGGTGGGTGGGTGGGTGGGTAATAGGCGCCTATAAAAGAAAAAGCCCCCAATATCAGGACTGTCCCCATAAAAAAAAAATCAGGACATCTGGTCACCCTAATTTCAGAGGCTATAACGACCCCACAATTTGTCATAGCCCCTAGTTTCCTCCCCTCCCAGTGCAAAGGTCAAACTTTACTCAGAAGTAAGGGAGACATAATATGGTATTGTCCCTTCTTCTCCGCTGGTGCTGGCGGTGGTTATGTCTTCATAGCTGGGTGGCCAGAGAGCGGCAGCTGCTGGCCAGGCACCCAGCTCTGAAGTCAGCACCAGCAGCAGAGGAGAAGAGATTGAGAGGAAACAAACCTAACCCCATTCTGTTGACACAGCACCGAAGGAGCCTTGGGAGCAGCTGCTCTCTGAGCCCACGCGCCGAGCAGAAGATGGAAGTTTGCAACTGTGCTCACAAGGCTGAGAAGCTTTCTGGTGCCTGGAATCTGGGTGGCAACTTGCTTCTGCTGCTCATAGTGTCAGCTCGTAAGTGTGGGGATTCCCGGACTGCAGCCCACCAGCTGGCACATGGAGGCACCAGGCTCAGGGATTTGCAGAGCACCCTGAGGTGAGGGGATTGAGAGGGGAGCTATTGGGATTCTCATGGTAAAATGCGCACACAACTGTACTGCCCAGCTCTGCTCTGTCTCCTTCACAGTTCAGCCACGACTGCAGAGCTTGCATTTCATCGTCCCCACTCTGTGTCACCAAAGGACAGAGTCGGAGAGTGGGCTGCTGGGTGAGTGTTCAGTGAGCTGAGCTCTACCGGAGACTGCAGCAGCCTTCCTCTGCAGCTCCCCCAGCCACCTCTCCAGACTTTCCCCTTTCTCTCCACCTCCTCCTGTGCCCAGAAGCTATCTCCTCCCTGGCTGGCCTTATATGCACTCTCCAGCCACATCAATGCAACTGGGCACCTCACGCGCGTACTGCCTCTTCAAAAAGAAACCTGAAGCCATGCCGAGCTGTACCTGTAAACAGCCCTCCCAACAGCAGCCTAGCTAATCGTGCCACTATAGCACAGCCCCCGCAATTTTCTGTCAAACCCACCTCAGCCCCCCCACCAGGAAGAGGTGGGTGGCACCCCTGGGCATTTAATAGTAGATGCTGTCCTTCCTCTCTGGCTTCCGGCTGAGCTCCACCAAGAATTTAATCGTCTCCTTCATATGGCATATATTGACATCAAAGCAACTTTTGATTCGGTCAACAGATCAGCACTTTGGCTCTCACCGAAAGGAGAAGACACACCAAATGTTTTGCTAAATTTGGTGCCCAATCTGCACACCAGTCACGATGTGAGAGATTTGTTGTATTTCTACACAAACTGAGGCATGCAGCAGGGATGCATTCTTGCCCCAGCACTATTCCGTTGAACTATATTAACTGAATATTAGCACTCCCTGTTCCACACATCAGAATCGAGGTTGGTCACAAAGTATTCACTGACCAGTACTACATTGACGATAGTGCTATGCTTGTGGAGAAGTCAGAGAATTTCATCCCCGTCCTCCAAGGTCTCCAAGACATTGCCCATGCTATGGAGTTGAATGTCTCATGGCAGAAGACCAAGGTTCAGAACCACAGAACTGGACCACCAGAGCCCCTGGTGCAGGTGGTATTGAGTACCACAGAGAGCGCTGATGAGTTCATCTATCTAAGCTGTAAGCAGAGATCAAATGGTCACAGTAAACTGGGTGTTCTTCAATGGATAGGTCTCTGCCTCCTGCATGAAGTCCATGTCTCACTTATGGATGCATAAGTGTTTTGTCACTGAGACAAAGTCCATGATCTATCAAACCTGTGTTCTACCTGTATTGCTAGACAGGTCAGAAACCTGGACCCTCTTAAAGGCAGACTTGGAGCAGCTAGAGGCATTCCATATGTGCTGTCAGCACAAAATCCTGAGTGTAAAATAGTTTGACTTTGTACAAAATGTCAATCACGCAGAAATCTGGCCTTCCTTCAAATCACTCATTATATTCAAAAGCAGTATTGCATGCTTTTCAGCCATGTCACTGGCTTGGACAACCCCGCACACTGTGCTCTCAAGCTCTCCATTGATGTATGAAAAGATGCATGCCCTGACTCTACAGAAAGAATAGCAAATATGGTAGGTGCCCAGCTTGGCTTACCAAAGAAGTCTTTGTTGAGCTTAAACACAAAAAAGAAGCTTACAAGAAATGGAAACTTGGTCAAATGACTAGGAAGGATTATAAAAATATTGCTTGAACATGCAGGAATGAAATCAGGAAGGCCAAAGTGCAATTGGAGTTGCAGCTAGCAAGGGACATGAAAAGGGAACAAGAAGGGTTTCTATAGGTACGTTACCTACCATAGGAAGATTAGGGAAAGTGTGGGCCCCCTACAGAATGGGGGAGGCAACCTAATGACAGAGGATGTGGAGAAAGCTGAGGTGCTCCATGCCTTTTATGCCTCTATCTTCACAGACAAGGTCAGCACATAGACTACTGCACTGGGTGGCACAGAATGGGGAGGAGGTGAACATTCCTCAGTGCTGAAGAAACAGGTTCAGGACTATTTAGAAAGATTGGACATACACAAGTCCATAGTTCCAGTTGCAATGCACCCGAGGGTGCTGAGGGAGTTGGCTGATGTGATTTCAGAGTCATTGGTTATTATCTTTGAAAGCTCTTGACACTTGGGGGAGGTCCCTGATGATTGGAAAAAGGCAAACATAGTGCCCATCTTCAAGAAAGGGAGGAAAGAGGATCCAGGGAACTACAGACTGGTCAGCCTCACCTCAATCCCTGGAAAAATCATGGAGCAGGTCCTCAAGGAATCCTTTTTAAGGTACTTGGAAGAGAGGAAGGTGATCAGGAACAGTCAACATGGATTCACCAAGGGCAAGTCATGCCTGACCAACCTGATCGCCTTCTATGAAGAGACTCTGTGGATGTGGGGAAAGCAATGGATGTGATATACCTTGACTTTAGCAAAGCCTTTGATACAGTCTTCCACAGTATTCTTATCAGCAAGTTAAAGACGTATGGGTTAGATGAATGGACTATAAAATGGATAGAGAGCAGGCTAGATCATTGGGCTCAACGGGTAGTGATCAATGACCCGATGTCTAGCTGGCAGCCAGGAACAAGCAGAGTGCCTCAGGGGTCGGTCCTGGGGCCGGTTTTGTTCAACATCTTCATTAATGATCTGGAGGATGGGGTAGATTGCACCCTCAGCAAGTTTGCAGATGACACTAAGCTAGGGGGAGTGGTAGATACCCTGGAAGGTAGGGATAGGATACAGAGTGACCTAGACAAATTGGAGGATTGGGCCAAAAGAAATCTGATGAGGGTCAGCAAGGACAAGTGCAGAGTCCTGCACTTAGGATGGAAGAATCCCATGCACAGCTACAGACTGGGGACCGATGAGCTAGGCAGCAGTTCTGCAGAAAAGGACCCGGGGGTAACAGTGGATAAGAAGCTGGATATGAGTCAGCATTGTGCCCTGGTTGCCAAGAAGGCTAATAGCATATTGGACTGCATTGGTAGGAGCATTGCCAGCAGATGGAGGGAAGTGATTATTCCCCTCTGCTCAGCACTGGTGAGGCCGCATTTGGAGTATTGTGTCCAATTTTGGGCCCCCCACTACAATAAGGATATGGACAAGTTGGAGAGAGTCCAGCAGAGGGCAACAAAAATAATTAGGGGGCTGGAGCACTAGACTTATGAGGAGAGGCTGAGGGAACTAGGCTTGTTTAGTCTGCAAAAGAGAAGAATGAGGGGGGATTTGATAGCAGCCTTTAACTACCTGAAAGGGGGTTCCAGGGAGGATGGAGCTAGGCTGTTCAGTGATAGAAGATACCAGAACAAGGAGCAATGGTCTCAAGTTGCAGGGGGGGAGGTCTAGGTTGGACATTAGGAAAAAGTTTTTCACTAGGAGGGTGGTGAAGCACTGGAATGGGTTACCTAGGGAAGTGGTGGAATCTCCATCTTTAGAGGTTTTTAAGCTGCAGGTTGACAAAGCCCTGGCTGGGATGATTTAGTGGAGATTAGTTCTGCTTTGAGCAGGGGGATGGACTAGATGACCTCCTGAGGTCCCTTCCAACTGTAATCTTCTATGATTCTATACCTTGTGCCACCCGTGGGCCCACCCTATAGATTTGTGGAATCACAGGATTGAGTCAGATCTGCCTGGTGCAATGACATCAATTCTGGTCACCCTGGCTGCCACAATGGTCTTCTGGAGACTGTGTGTGTTTGATGATGATGATGATGACAGCATAACATAAAGAGTAATTTTCAGGACTTGCAAAAAAAGACAACTCCACTATAATATTTGTGAATCTAGGGAGTGCTAGCTTCCAAAACTGAAAGCTCAGCAAACCTAGTTTCTTTAAGTTACTACACATTGATTTAAAACTGTATTTTTGCTGGGATATTGTTCTGAAAGTTTTATATGCTGGCACTCTCTACATGTGCAATAAGTGAAAATCTGGCAGAATATTTAATATTTTCTCCCCACTGAAATGTTTTTCATGGCAAATTTTACTTAATCACCACAGATTCTGGGGCCAATGAAAATAAGTCTTAGCCATGACTGTATCCATTATAGCCATTTCCAGAGTATTGTTGCCCCTTTGGCATGAGCAGTTAGCCAATATTCAAGGTGTTGCAGGTTTATTTTCTTTAAGAGGAAAATGATCATGAGATAGCTATATTCTTTAATACAAACCTGTTTATTTACAAACACAAAGGCCAGTTTCCCTGAAAACAGTAGAAACAAGGCAGTTTCCTTTCCCAGAAATTCCTATGTCTGCCTTTCCATGCTCAAGGAGCTCTGTCTCTCCACTCCCTCTCAGGGTCACACTGACAACTGCTTCTCTTGCTGGCTTTCTCCTCTCTTTCTTCCTCTTACCACAGGGCTTTCTACACAATCCCCTAGACCTTGAATTTGTGTTCAGCGAACCCCACACCAATTTAGCCTTGCCACGTGGCCCACTGTCTTGGGCAGTGGCTTCTACTGTGCCTAGGTATTTCACTACGTAAAGGGACTTAGGCCTGGTCTACACTACACAGTTAAGTCTATGCATGGCAATTTACATCAAAGTAGCTGTGTATGTGCCTACACTTAAATTTCTCTTCCACCAATGTAATCGCCCTGCTATGCTGACTTAACACCATCTCCCCAAGTGGCATAGAGTCAAGGACTACGTAGTTCAGTTGGCACAGTGTTTGTGTACACACTGCATTACTTACATCCACTGTAAGTGGCCTCCAGGATGTGTTCCACAATGCCCAACCCTGACTGCTCTGGCCACTGGGGTGAACTCCTCTGCTCAAACGGCCAAAGAACCGCCCCTCCCCTTTAAAGCCCTGTGATTTTTTGAAATTCTATTTCCTGGTTGCTTGGCTTGGAGAGCACACATAGCAACTCTAGAGCATGCTTAACAACTGCCTGGCTGACCATGCCAGGTACACTCTGCAGATGCGCTTCTACCTGGAGTAGACAGGAAGTGATGGATCTCCTGGGTCCATGGGGAGAACAGGCTGTATAGTCACAGCATCGATCCAGTAGTAGAAACATCGACATCTACGAGCAGAGCGCTAGGGGTATGGAAGAGAAGGGCTACAAGAGAGACTAGCAGCAGTGCCATGTGAAAACCAAGGATCTGTGGCAGGCATACCAGAAGGCAAGGGAGGCTCACAATCACTCTGGTGCAGAGCCATAGACCTGCCGCTTTTATAAAGAGCTGCATGCCATCCTCGTATGCTTCACCCCTCCTCCCCCAAGAGCCTCGTGGATACTTCAGAGTGGCCCGTGTCGGAGGCCCCCCACCATGAACAGTGTGGAGGAGGTGATGGATGAGGAATAGAAGAAGGAGTTTGGAGCACAGGCAAGCAGGTGATCCAGGTGCAAAGCAAGCCGGGACAGGTTTTTGATTCCAGGGCAGTCCAGCCAGTCCCTATAGTCCAACATGGGTGAGCCTGATGCAGGGGAAGGAATCTCTGGTAAGAATGCTATTTGCTTTGAAATTATGGGGATGGAATCCCCAAAGTTGCAGGATACATCTGTTGATTTACTCTTTTTTTACTTATGCTAGCAGAGGTAGTGAAACAACCAATAGAAGTAGAGTTGCTATCTGCTTCTCATTCCCCTCTAGAGTTGGGCAGAGGGGGTCCCATGGAACACTGTTTATGTGCACTGGGATTCCCATGAATCCTCCATAGATATCTTGATGAAACTTTCCTGCATGTAGTCTGCAATCCTCTGCTGAAGGTGTCTGCGGAGGGCTGTCTTACTTCTTCTACCACAGTATGCCAATTTCCCATACCACTCAAGGATTACTTCAGCAGGAAGCACTGCAGCACACAGGCTAGCAGCATACGGTCCCAGGTGGCACCCTGGCACCTGCAGAAGCTGTTCCCTTTCAGCATCCATTACCCTCAGGAGTGAGATATCGGCTAAAATCACCACTGCCTGTGCCAGTATTCATTTCAACTGCATTATACCCATACCCTCATGGCTGTGAGCTATTCCCCGCATTTCCCCACTTTCTCCCCACCAAAGCTGGTGCTGTTGTTGCCACTATGCTGTATAAATCCCAAGAAATGAGAATGTAGTGCTTACATGGAAGGTAGGGATAGGATACAGAAGGACCTAAACAAACTGGAGGATTGAGCCAAAAGAAATCTGATGAGGTTCAACAAGGACAAGTGCAGAGTCCTGCACTTAGGATGGAAGAATCCTATGCACAGCTACAGACTGGGGACCGATGAGCTAGGCAGCAGTTCTGTAGAAAAGGACCTGGGGGTAAAAGTGGATAAGAAGCTGATTATGAGTCGGCAGCGTGCCCTGGTTGCCAAGAAGGCTAATAGCATATTGGGCTGCATTAGTAGGAGCATTGCCAGCAGATCACGGGAAGTGATCATTCCCCTCTATTTGGCATTGGTGAGGCCGCATTTGGAGTATTGTGTCCAGTTTTGGGCCCCTCACTACAACAAGGATGTGGAGAAGTTAGAGAGAGTCCAGCGGAGGGCAACAAAAATGATTAGGGGGCTGGAGCACAAGACTTATGAGGAAAGGCTGAAGGAACTAGGCTTGTTTAGTCTACAGAAGAGAAGAATGGGGGGGATTTGATAGCGGCCTTTAACTACCTGAAAGGGGGTTCCAGGGAGGATGGAGCGAGGCTGTTCTCAGTGGTGGCAGATGACAGAACAAGGAGCAATGGTCTCAAGTTGCAGTGGGGGAGGTCTAGGTTGGACATTAGGAAAATGTTTTTCACTAGGAGGGTGGTGAAGCACTGGAATGGGTTATCTAGGGAGGTGGTGGAATCTCCATCTTTAGAGGTTTTTAAGCTGCGGCTTGACAAAACCCTTGCTGGGATTATTTAGCTGAGGTTAGTCCTGCTCTGAGCAGGGGGTTGGACTAGATGACCTCCTGAGGTCCCTTCCAACTCTATGATTCTATGAATCAAGGGGAGTGAGTTCAGTATCCTAAGCTTTGATTTATGTTGTGAATAAATGGACAGTGGTACCTCTGCATATTGTATCTTAAACAGCTGCAAATATGGTCTTGACAGTCTCTCCCTCCACACCAGCAGAACAGTTAAACCAGATAAGGAAAAGAAGGAATAGGGCTTGGGATAACATGTTCCAAGTAATTCTGCAAGTCTCCGCTGCTTTAGTTAATGACACAGGACTTGGAGAATTATCCTTGCAGAGAGCACGGTCAGTGATAGAGCAGAGAGAAGAAAGGTGCTGGAAAAGGTGAGGGATGCACAACAGGGGATGCTTGAGCATTTCAAGGAGCAAACAGACATGCTGCAGACTCTGGCAGACCTGCAGTTCCAACAATCCCGTGCTTGCTTCCCTCTGCAGCCTACAGAGAATTGCATATCGAGACCGTCCTATACCCTCACGCAACATTCTGTGTGGCGCCAGGGGCCACTTCACTACTCTTACCCCTCCACCCCTGAGGACATGAAAGACATTCACAGTCCCACCTACACGGACCTGTGAAAGACGCAGTTGGTGTATGTATATCTCTGAACCAGAAATTACTGTTCTTTCCCCTTCGTAACTTCTTTTCCCTTAATTTGTTAAGTTATAAACGTTTTTCTATTTCCATTGTTATGGAATAAGTCTGTTTATGGAAACAGTTCATCTTTATTAGTTCACAGCATATGCTGAGTGGTGCTGGCATCATTCACAGACAGCATTAATAGGTGCATTGGCAATGTTATATTACTGTGCACACATCACTCCCCCAAGGGATCAGACAGGGCCACAAAAGAGCAAGGCCAGATAGAGCACATGACTCAGCAACACAGAGCTACTCTGGCTCACTATTAAAATGGTCTTTCAAAGCCTCCCTGAGCTGTATAGCTCCCCACTGAGCTCTTCTTATAGCCTTGGTATCCGGGTGCTTAAAAATCAGCATACAGCCACTCCACCTTTGCCTTCCACCCCGGCACAAACTTTTCCCCCTTTGCTTCATAGATTTTATGCAGCACACAGCAGGCAGCTAAAGCCATTGGGCATTTTTTTTTCCATGGAGATGCAGTCTCAGAGTGGACAGCGCCAGTGACCCTTCAAAGGACCAATGGCACATTCAACTGTCATTTTGCATCTGCTCAGCCTGTAGCTAAAGTGCTCCTTGGTGCTCTCCCCCATGATGCATTTCCCATATCCAAACGGATTACCAACTGATCAGTAGCAATTTGGCATTGCAAGTTTCCACAGTGCAATCGCCACTCACTTCTACACTGTCAGTGCAGATTTCATATTGGTGTTGCTGCACTGGAGGGCTGGGGCGAGCTCCACACACAGATCCAGGAATGTGGCCTTGAACATCCAAACATTCTGCACTCTCAACTCATCATCCCAAACCTGCATGACAGTGTGATCCACCAGTCAGTGCTTGTTTCTCAGGTCTAGAACCTGCACTCCACCATCTGAAGTTGCTCTGGGAATACTACCAACAACCTTGAATTGTTTCTTTCTATGTAACATGGCCACCTAGCCTCCAAAGAATTGTCATGTTCCCCATGGCTCCCCTTGTGGCTATGCAAATATTGCAGGAGCAGGCAGCCTGTGTTAACAACACCGATCACCACAGTGCAGAGCTGAGCAGGCTATGCGCCTCGGTCACAGATGGTGGATAGTGAGGAGGGTCTTGAAGGTGATTTTGAAAATAAGGTACAAAACTTTATAGGATGCAGATGAAATTATGGGATAGAGAACACTGTATTATGGGAAGTTGAACCCATATTGAACCCTGT
Organism: Emydura macquarii macquarii; assembly: GCF_026122565.2. Classification (NCBI taxonomy): domain Eukaryota; kingdom Metazoa; phylum Chordata; order Testudines; family Chelidae; genus Emydura; species Emydura macquarii. The sequence continues at coordinate 10,544,799 of NW_027130520.1, read as the reverse complement.
CTGACTTATTTCGGCCCCATGAAGCATTGCAAAGCCTTCCCAAAACACCATGCACTATCTGGTGGTGAGTTACATAGTGGGATAGCTACCCACAGTACACTGCTCTCTGCCTCGATACAAGTGTTCTTAGTGAGGACGCGCACCACCGACACAGAGCATAGTGAGGACACGCACCAGTGGTGTAATAATTGCAGCAGCTGAACGCTGATGTAATTTAGGTTGATATAATTCTGTAGCACAGATGTGGTCTTAATTGTTCCTTCCACTTAGTCTGAAAGAAGGGTGTTTGCACATTCATTGGTTTTAAGTAGGTATAGTATATAGATCAAAGACCTGCTTGATGGCAGCTATTAACACCTTTTGCCATAACAGTATTTAAAAAAAAAAAAAAAAAAAAACCACTCTGTCATGCCATCAAAATGTTGGGATTAAAGTTGCACAAAACATTCACAACAAAAAGCTAAACTAATCAAATTTGAGTTTTTAATTTCATTACAAACTCAAGTTTAGGCTCATTTCCTCAAATAATTCTATGTGAATTCATCCCTGAAAAACAAAACTGTTTCTTGTAGAGAGCTTCACGTTTTGAAGTTGAGAGATCTTTAGTGCAAAGACCCAACTCAAAGGAATTTTTTTTGGAGGAACCCAATAAAGCGTGTAAAATTACCCCAAACTAAATGGCTCAAACAAATTTCAGCAGTTTTGTAGAGCATATCAATTACTTTGGGTTTTACATTTAAAAAAAAAAAAAAAAGTCAGCAGAAGTTTTTAAAGAAAAATGTTGCATGGTTTTTGCTATGTCAGTTTTCTTGATGTTATAAATTCCTACTTTATGAAACTGAACAGAGTGTATAAACAACAGGCCAGATCCTCAGCGGATGTAAATGAGTGTTGAAGTCAATGGTGTGTGTCATGATGCTCAGAAGATTTCTCCGTGTCTCAGCAGAAAGTTATGCAATTGAAGATACTGAACATTCAGCTGCAGTGTTTTCTGAACCATCTATATTTTAATCACATAGTCTTTTTGAAAGATATGCAGCAGCACAGCAGAGTCTGACAAGTAAGCCAGCTGGCAGTGTTGATGTCATCTTTTTCCAAGGGCTAGGTAGCCACCCATAATGAAATAGACTGATTTTAGTTAAATTAGCACATCAAAACCTCAGTGACTTTTCAGATTTATGACTTCTCATAAAAAAAAAAATCAGTTTGCACCTGTTATGAAAAGATTACATCAATATAGTATCCTGTTAAAAGGACCATATTTTTATACAGCAAAACAATAGAGTTCTTCACAGCTCTGTCTAAAGGAACAAAAGATCTCTGAATACGATGGACTGTACAAGAGACTAACCTAGCTTTCACGCACTGAGGTCTTTTAAAGTAAAACAAAGTGGCTACTGTATTGATAAGTCTGCTCATAGTACCAAAAGTTTGGGACTCTTACAATGTCAAGCTGAAGAAGATACCTTATTTAGACAAAGAACTAAGAGGATCCTGTAGCGGAGGCACTTAGGACACACAGGAAGCAGACTAATCTAGTGCCAGATTCCGAGAACTAAATAAATATCTCTCACCTGATACTGTGTAACTAAAAGGACTGTGAAACTGTTTTATTTATAAATCAATTATGGATTATATAAACAGGGACAAGACTCAAACCCATCCCACAAGAACTGCCAGGCAGTTCACAGGACATGTCTGCAGTTCCAGTGCCCCTTTTTATGAAAGCGCTTGTCTCTATATCTGAAAAAAATCTCAAAAAATTAGCTCCAGGACAACCTTCCTGTGGTATCCACTAACCATAGTTCACAGCTGCTCTCAAGTGCTCAGCAGCACTATAGCAGGTATACAGCTCAGCATTGGAATATGTGAACTGTGATGATCAACAAAGATTAAGACAACGTATACACTATAAACGTTTGCCAACATAACAATATTAATTAGTGGGAATCATTCTGTATGATGTTTTTAGGCGAGTTGGCCCTGTTGTGAACAGTTATACCAACCAAAAAATCCTTTTCCCCACTGTATGTTATTTTGTTTGGGGAACTAGTATAAACTGAGGTGGGGAGGCACCAGGAAAACAGTTCTTTTGGAAGTATAAAGTGCATCTCACTGGGCCGGTTGCTGGTATCACTAGATCAGCAAACTTGGGTCTAGGTTAGATTAGGTAAGAGAAACTAGAAGATGTTATGTTTGAAACCTCTGGTTAAGCATTGCGATGCCAACATGATGCTGTCCATGACTAATAGTTAGTATGAACAAATGTTCAGCATGCCAGCTAATGAGGATTAAACTCCAGTCACACTCTGATGCCTCCAATAGGACATTGAACTTCATTCTGATCTCACTTACAGTGGTTTTATACCAGGCTAACTATTGATTCAGCAAAATTACTCCTGAGTTACACTAGTGAAAGATCAGACATAGCCCAGTTAGTGCAGTTTGTCCCCTCTTTTGGGGAGACCTAATCACATTGGACATTTAGAGCAGAGATTCCAGAGTAAATGTATTTCATAGGGTAAGACGTATTATTTCCTTGACCCTAGTGTGTATTCTAGCTCGACACTGTTTATGTGCAGAGATGATGATGATGTGGGCAACTTCTCTTTGTTATACAACATAGGCTGACCTGAAAAACACTCATTTCACTCAGCACTTCACTGGGACTTGAATCAGTGAACCAAAGATGAAATATCAGCATTTTATACACAGCCATTCAGCTCCATCAAGCACATCTGAAATATTACCACTGAAATGTCCATTCTCATATCGTATTTCAGAGTCAAACCAATCTGGCAAGATCACATTTAAATATTTTCAGGAACAAGCTTGCATTTCTAAAAGCCAGTTAAACTGTGTTGCTCAGAGGCTAGGTTGCATGGTAACACTTCATATTTAATTATGAGTTACAGGGACTTGTAATTAACCCTAGATAAAGTTTCAACTATTGCTGAGGTGTCTCTACGTCTCTTATTAGCATAAAATAAATAGAGACGTACCTCCCACCATTTAAAAATAACTATACTTTTTCCATACCATGCGTGAAGGTGATCACTTGGTGGTAACCTACCTCTAATCCAAGATTGCCTCTGTTAATGTTCTGTACCAAATGCTTCAGAGTAAGAGGAAAATATTTTATCACATAACTGTGAAACACTGTCCTATGGAGGGAGATGGAAGTTTCTTCCTGGACGGATTAGAAATTCAACTGGTGTTAAACACTGTAGATTAGTAGCTTTTAATTGTTCTCCTAACTAGTGTAACTGCAGGTTATAGTATTTATTTCTGTGCCTAATTGCTTTCATGTCTTGAGGCAATGAGTTCCATAGGTTAATTATACATTTTGTAAGGATTGTTTCTCTGTATTGCCTTTGAATTTCTTTCTTCTTGTGGAATGGTACAAATTAAGATGAGTTTTTTGGGCACTGGAGAAGGGCAATAAAGTGAACTCTAGCCCACCCACAGGTTACATATACACTCTAGAGAAAAATCTTCTGGAGGATTGACAAGATGGCCTAATGGGTTTTCCACATCTCTAATATCATAAATGAAATAGAAAAAACAAACACCCACAGAAAAGCACAAGGAGACCAGAATTCAGTCTCTAAGGATTTTCAGTAAGGATTGCACAGGGTCAACCTTCCCACATTCAAGTCCCAAAAAGAACTAACTTAATTACATACCAACTTTATAAAATCTTATGATTAAAAAAAACACATTTTTTTTACAACATAACATGGCTACTTTATAATCCAAATCATCTTCACAGTTATAAATATAAATTAAGAAAACAAATTAAATCTAAACAGGTCAGTTCCCACAGAAAACACAGACAAAAACCCTCAGAGTTTCCAAAAGCTTAGCTTGATTTCACCTGAGTCTCAGTTAGAGTCTTTGATCACCAAACCCTAACACGGCTACCCCTCTGGAAAGTCTATACAGTCTGCTGAGTCAAAAAGCAACATTTTTCGTCCTCTGCTGAAATCACTGTTAGCCAGTCAGCTAACTGATTAGCCAATCACTTAGTGAAATATATACATTTAAAAAACAAACAAAAAAAAACCCTGTTACAAGAAAAATACAAAACTGAGAATAGCAAAATAGGCAACTCTTTCCTCATTATCACATTTAAAGAAAAAGTTGGTGAATCATACACCAACTGGAGACAATTTAACTAAAACAGAGTGGCTAAAATCAAAACAAAATTCAAAGTGTACAATTAAATTAAAAGAGATTATGTTTCCCTTTTCTATAATTAACACTGCCAGGGCTTCCCTGCTGGAGGGTTAACAATATCACTAACCTGTGGCAAAAGGCTTGAGCATTAGGGAAAACAGCCTGCTTTCTGCTCCTGGGCTCAGCTTCTCCTAATCCACACATGGCCTTTTTAAAGCAGCTGCCCTGACTGCTTGCTCCTAGGGAGTCTGAGTCCAGCAACAGGCAACCTATTTAGCAGACCCTAAACTACCACACCCAAGTCCAGAAACTTCTCAGTGTGGAGACCTAGTTGTGCATCTGCCTAGCAACAAGGATCCAGACACAACTCATTCATACTCTCCTACCTCATAGATCTCTTAAAGATCTCCCTACTAAGCATGTGGGTTACATATACACAAGTGCTTCCATAAATCCATTCTAGTTTTAAACGACTCAAGCTATGGACTGCTATTATTACATAGAAGATTGCTCTCCAATTTAACAGATCTTGTTAGCAAATTTTATTCCCTTCCCCTTAAAATATCTAATTTGCTCAATTTCATCCCATTAGTGCTAGTTGCACCTACAACTGTGCACATTTTTTCACACCCAGATCAAAACAGACTTTGGGTTGTCACAGGGCAGATATACCTTGTCAGCCTCTTAAGGCGGTATGGCTCCATGGCCGAGTCACTAAAGCAGGCCTCGGCTTCATGACTGAAAGGCCTAGTACCTAAAGTCTAAGTAGCAGCCCTCCTCCCCAAGGCAGTATGGCCTACTGGCCAATGTCAGTAGGGCTGTCCTGGGATTCAGGGCAGTAAGGCCTAGTGACCAAAGTCTATGTAAAGACTTTTGGGGGCCCAATTCACTTTCCCATATGTTGGTGGCATCCAGGGAGGGTCAGTCAGGGTAGGGGGTGCCAGGCCTACCCTTCTTCAGTGGGTCCCAACCCAGCGCCCTAGGGAACCGATGTCTCTCTGCTCAGTCTCGGTCAACCTACCATCCCATTCCCTGAGTCACTTCCTACCCCTTCTTCCAATGCAGCGGGAGGTGGTCTCTCTGCAATCGCTGCCTTGCCTCTGTCAGCCTCGGTGGTCAGTTGGGGTTTGGTGGGGGCACCAACTTGGCTGGCATCTGCATCAGGTAGCTCCAGCACTCTCCCAGCAGGAGCCTACAGTGCACAACTGCTCTCATTAGCAGTCAGCCCAGACTGAGCTGAGCTGCTCACTGTGGTTCCAGTCAGAGCGTGCCCCGCAAGAGTGAGAGGGTGTGGCTTCCTCAACCCATAGCATGGGGTTAACCCCCTCTGGTCCAGTGCTGGGCAGGTACACTCTCCCCCACAAGAGGATACCTGGCTGGTGCCCTCACTCCTTGTTCTCCCCACCCACTAAGGGAAAAAAGTCTGTGTTTGCATGGGCCCTACCTGGTCGGTGTAGCATGCGAAAGTCATAGGAATGAAGAGACAGGTACCATCTCATAATCTGGGCATTAATGTCCTTCATGCTGTTGATCCAATGAAGAGGACCATGGTCGGTGACGAGTTGTCTGTTTTCTGAGATAATACCTTCAAAAACCCCACTTCTGAGGCATCGATCTGGAATATGAATGGCTTTGTAAAATCTGGATGTGCCAGGATCAGCTTTCAGACTGTAGGCCTGGGACTTAACTCAGCACCATATTAAACTAAGCTTGATTAGCCTTGGGTGAAACTCAGGGATTTCACCATTAAAATTAAGAAAAAATGCTCTGCTGTTGATAAGGCATCCCCACCCCTAGCAAGAGTTATAACATTGGCTGTGGGGCGCTTTTGCGACTGTGGGGTACTTCCATTCATCTGTCCACTCATGTGTCCGGGCGAAGTTCCTCTGGGCAGCATCCGCTGGCTCCCTTGACACCTTCCAGGAGCAGTGGGTGCTGTCCGGAGTTCTTCGCTTGGTGTCCCATTCTGGTTCCCTTCGTTTGACCTTGTGACCCCCACGCCTGCTCCTTTTTTCATTCTTTGTCCCCCAAAATCAGTTGTGTCCTGGGTCCAGTGACTCCTTGCCTTTAGCAGTGGGTGGGTTCACACCCGCCCACTTCCCAGATCACAAATAGTAGCAAGAGTTATAACACCAACGGTTGTAGAGTAGAGATAGCCAGGCACTGGGAACTTTAGGGAGGATTCAGAAAGACTCAGCAAATGGTAAATTAGATAAAATAATCTCTGACCAGTGAATTTATGCTGACCATCTGCACAAAGAAGTTCATGAATAAGTTACAATTTTGGCATAAGTGATAAAATGTAAAAAAAAAAAAGAACTTGAGCAGAGAGGAGGGCATAGGTGCCAGTGCGTGACTGGTTAATTTTTGTTACCTAGGGTTATTTAATGATGATTTAATAGGTTTAGTATATTTCAAGGAGGTAGCTAGTCTTACCTATATAATGTAAATGATAAACAATGCTCTTCGGGAATCAGCTTCGGACTGCAGTTCAACATCAAGCTGCTAGAACTCATAAGACTGTGACATGCAGAGGCATCATGGCATCCCCAAACGAGTGGATCCTGACTGGTCATCCTGTTTAGTTTGTCTGTATATTGGGATTGGTGAGCATAATAGATTTGCTTGGCATATGTATCCTGTGTGTAAGGCTCTTTCACTAGGAAAAAGTCCTGCAGATCCATAAATCTCCGAGCCCTTTGGATAAGAGCGAATACGTAAATTGACCAGGTTTCTCCCTGAGCCTTGTGAGTAAGGGTAGGTGCCTTACATCCCAAGCCCTCAGTAGGGAAAGGGTGGGGATACCTAAATTAACTGGGTCATACCTTGGGCCCTCGGTAGGCTGGATACTCTAGATTTTTGCAGATAACAGACCACCTGCTCTTTAGGGCCCGGAAGACTTCCTTGCACTCCTCTGACCAGTTGAACCTTTCAGGGCTGTGACATTTTTGTCAGGTCTGACGAGGGGGGGGGGGGGGGCAGCTGGCATCACAAAGTTCAGCACAAAGTGGTGGTAATACCTGGCCAGCCCAAGGAACTGTTGTACTTGCTTCTTTTTCAATGGGGAGGGGCAATCCCACAGGGCTTGTACCTTGCGTATCAATGACCGTAGTTTCCCTCTTCCTGTTGTGTACCCCAAGTAGGTCACCTCTCTTTGCCCAGGGTAACACTTGGCCAGGTTTGTGGTGAGCCCTGCTTCCTTAAGGGCTCGTAGCACATTAGTGAGCTGCTGGAAATGGTCTTCCCAGATGGCACTATAGCTCAGAATATCGTGGCTCTGAAGTGCAGGGGTTAGAGCAGTGGCCTTGGAAACCAGGGGTTGTCAATTCAAATCTCTCTGGAGCCCTGGGAGCAGTCTCATCCATGGACTCATGTTGTGCCTTACTTGGTTGCGCGCCATTTCTCAACAGGAATCAACGTCCTCCCTGTGCTGAGGGGACCTAGGACCTGGCTCTGTAGCGAGGGGTTAGAGCTCCATACTGATTATGTGGCTGTAGCATCTGGCTCATCAGCCGCGGAAAGTGGCAGCTGCCCCATGCAGCCTGAATGGCACTGTCACAAATTGGAACAAGCCAAATGGGGTAAGGAAGGCTCTCTTTGCTCCATATCCGCGAATACCCATTGGTCAGATCTAGGATGGAGAAAAACTTGGCCCCATCCAGCCATTACAGGAGCTCATCTATCCAGGGCATCAAATTGGCGTCAAACTGGGAGATAGCATTGACTTTCCAGAAGTCAATACAAAATCGGATGGTCCCATTGGGTTTTGGAACCAGGATTGTCAGGCTCCACCACTCACTCTGTGATTCCTCCACCACTCCTAGGGCTAGCATCGTCTCTAGCTTTTTCCGGATGGCTCCTCACATTCTCATAGGGAGGGGTTGGCAGTTGTTGCATATCTTCTTAACTGGGATGGGACGATATGGTGACTAATAATATTAGTCCGTTCCGAGTGAGCAGACAATATGTCCAGGAAGTCCCATACTAGTTGCCGGAACTGTTCCTGCTGCTCTGGGCTGAGCTCTTGGCCAATCATCATGGATCTCGTATCCAGAGGCCCACCAACTATAAGCTCCAGTTTGGGCTCTGGTAGGTAAGGGGCAATCAGTAGGCCCTCCCAGGCTTTCAGGGGTTCATGTGGTAGGTTCGTACCTTCTTTCGCTGCCCGAGTAACCAGATCTCATAATCCATGGGCCCTACCTGCCATGCCACCTAAAGTCCCATGACCCTACCACTTGGCCAGTAATTTGAATTTGGAGGAGGGTAACAAGAGTGAGCCCTGGTCTCCAGGCTCAAAGTTCCACAATTTTGATCCTCTATTTTACTGTTGTTCTGTGTACGTTGCATCTGCAGCAGGTTCTCTTGGGTGAACATCCCGAGAATTTGGAACCATTTGCACTGTTGCAATATGTAGTGAACTTACCCCATGACCTGGGTTTCCTGTTCTTCCCAGTTCTCCTTTAGAAGGTCTAGAATTCCCCTGAGATGCCCCCCCATAGAGGAGCTCGAAGGGGGAGAAGCCTGTGGATTTTGGGGGACGTTTTGCACTGCAAACAACAGGGTTGACAATAATGTGTCCCACTGTCATGGGTCATCCTCCATGAATCAGGGTTCAATTGAACCTTTCCACCAGCCCATCCATCTAGGGGTGGAACACCGAGGTTTTGAGGCCTGAATGTTCAATAGATGGCACAACTCGACCATTAATCTCGACGAAATGTTGGTCCCTTGATTTGTCACTATTTCCTGAGATATTACAACTCTGGCAAGGTTTTTCATGAGTTCAGTGGCAATGGTTGGTACTATGGTCATATGTAAGAGGACGTCCTCAGGATACTGAGTAGTGTAGTTGATGACCATGAAGATGTAACAGTATCCTGCCCTGCTTTTCTCCACAGGTACCACTAGGTCCTTGCCAATGCGTTCAAATGGCACTCCGACCATGGGTAGCCTTGGATATTCCCTTTGGCTCAGCTTGTTGGCACTTGGAACAGGAGGTGCAGTAGTTTTGAATCTCATGGTGTATGCTCAGCCAAAAGAACCTTTGACCACCCGCTGAAGGGTCTTTTCCCTTCCCAGGTGTCCCACTCAAGGCACTGAGTGAGCTAGGTGCAAGAGGCCTCACTGCAACCTCCAGTGAACTAACAATTGCCTGAAGTACTCCTGGGTCTGTGGATCTTTAATCATTCACTAGAGATGGTCATCAAATTATGGTCATCATGATCTCAAATTAGGGTCTCTGAAGCAGCCCTGAAGCCTCTCCTCCCTTCTGGTCTGGTTATGTCACCTACTCCCAGGCCCAGCTTAGGGTTGGATCCTCCCTCTATTCCTGGAGGAAATCCCCATTGACTTTTAGCCCCGTCTCTTTGTCCTCCTCAGGTGTCTCTATCATGGGCCAGTGGTGGTCCTGCACCTTAGCATTAGTTTGTACACAGGCCTAGTCAGCAAGTCAGCAATTGGTCATTCAAATAATTCAGAAAGGTATGTAAAAAAATTTGCCTTTAAAAAAATGTTACAGAATAAAAGAGACAATTAATGGCATTGGTAAAAATCAGGACTAGGGGTTTGCTGGGGCCTAGTAACCCACTCTTCACTGGTTGCCCCTTCCTCCCATCTGGAGGGGGTGACTGCCATATTCCCATAAGGCTTAGTGGAATCTCGGCCAATTGTGCCCTAGAATCACAAGGTATGCCAAGTTCAAGGCCACAGCAATCTGGCAGACTTCTCTGCGTCTAGCAGCCTCCAGTCATACCCAGGCAGTCAGGTATGGCTGTACATCCCTATGGATACATTGTAGGTGGATCATCACTCCTGCCAGTTCTGGGGCTTTAAATGGACCGGTTCGGACAACTGTCGACCAGGGACTGGGTACCATTCACCTGTACAGGGATCCAGAGTTTAACCTGGCCCCTCTTCTGGGCCTGAACGCCCACCATCCACACCTGAACATAGTTAAAATCCATGAATGAGCAGTCCCATCGAAAGTGTCCCTCTTGCCCATACTCATAACAGTCCAGGTCCCCATCGCCAGAAGGTCAGATTTTAATAGTGCAGGTCCTTCTGGTAGGTCTTCTTCTCTCTGAGTTGGAGGACAGCTGGTTGGTTGCCTCTGGTCAGGGTTTAGGATGGATGTAGACAGTCTGGACAGGCACCAAGGACCTTCTGCCTCAATTTGGCAGGGACCCTGTTTGGTCGGTCTGGCCTGGCTGCCAGACTCTCCGGTTTATGAGGTCACAGCTCTGACCCTTTGGCAGCCATATTATCTTCCATCCACAAGCTGGCCTTGGCAACGGTCACTGGCCAATATCGCTGTACCCATTTCTTCTCCCACTAGGGAGGATTTGGATAAACTATTCCAGGGTTACCATTTTCACCACTTGGACAACAGTCTGCTTTTCTGGTTCCAGCCATTCGCCAACAGGTTTTGGTAGGTGGACTGAGCCGGCCCGGTCAGTTACAGGGTCAGGAGGGTAACCCAGTGCTCTGGCAGTCACTGGGGAGCAATGACAACACGTTTGACCGTTACAAGGAGTACCTTAGGGTCGTCACTGGGCCCCATCTTCATGAGACACACAGGGAGGCTGGGCAAGAAGTTCCTGGTCTCCGACCCCACTGGGATGGAGGAGGGTGGTCCACCTGGCTGTAGTAGTGCTGCCATATGCTGGATCAGGTGCTCCTGCTGTGCCTGGTATTGGGCGGCCAGTTCTCACATCATCTGCTGTTATTGCTCTTTGATGCTGTTGCTGTGCAGTGATCTGTTGCATTAGCTGGATCTGGTGCTGCTGCTGCATTGCTTGTTGCTGCTGGCTCTCCAGCAACCATTTCAGTACCTTGTCTGTCTCCATCTTAATCAAGCATGACAGAGAAAAAAGAGAGGGGTGCATCTGGTCATTGGCCTCCTTTTATTTGGACCTTTTACAAGTCCTGGACAATGCCCACATTCTCCACCAATTGTCACAGGGCAGGTATACCCCGTCAGCCTCTTAGGGCAATATGGCCCTGTGGCCTGAGTTACAAAGGAAGGCCTGGACTTCAGGACAGTAAGGCCCAGTGTCCAAAGTCTAAGTACCCATCCTTCTTCCCAGGGCAGTATGGCCCACTGGCCAGAGTCAGTAGAGTTGTCTCGGGGTTCAGGACAGTATGGTCTAGTAGCCAAAGTCTATGTAATGGCCTTCGGAGGCCCAATTCATTTTCTTGTGTGATTCTGGGCAAGTCACTTTGACTCTGTGCTTCAGTTCTCCTCTCTATAAAATGGGGATAGCAGTACAAGCTCAGCAAACTTCAAAGTGCTATATGTGAAACCATTACAGCTTGTAAAATAACTCCATATACTGAATAATTCAGGTTTCTTTTCTGTTAACTAGCCATTTGAGAGAGGGATCATCCAGTGGGTTGACATAAAATCTCTGTAATACAGCTTTAAGGGAGGTGGTGGAAGAAGGAAAAGCCAAGGAATTTCTTTCTTGGCAAAAGAAAGAATAAAGTGACAAGTGAACAAAATGCAGCAATAAATATCATTCAGTAAAGCACTGGGCATTAGAATTTCCTCTTGAAAGCCTTACATTGAGATTATGGATCTGCAGAATTAATTACAACTAACTCATTTCTAAGGAAGCAGACTATATAGGGGTTTAACCTATAATACTTCCTTACTATTATTGTAAGTAGAATTGTAAGTCATTCCCAGGCTATCCTGGCAAACAAGAATCATTATCTTGTCCAATACATCATTCTTTTATTTAGTCCTAAATCAAAATATTTCGTTTTTTCTTATTAAACCCAGCATGCCTTACAACAGGCCATCCCAATGAAGTTTAAGGATGTCCTGAAAAAGAACAAGGGGAATTGTGAACAGGGTAACATCCCAGAACACATCCCCTCATGTCACAACATGGTCCTGCAGCTGCAATCAGTTACTTCCTCATTCTCCCAATAACTTATCCACAGCCTGGAGTACTTAAAGTAATATCTTCTTCTTGGGATCCATATAAAGTGCTATATAAAGTACTATTCATACTTGAATTCACTCAGAAAACCCAAACATTTATTTGAAGACTGTACACAACTTTCTAGTGATACAAAGTGGCTAAGGGAATATCATTTACTGGACCAACTTCTGTTGGTGTAAGACCTGAAGAAGAGCTCTGCGTAGCTCAAAAGCTTGTCTCTGACACCAACAGTCAGTCCAATAAAATATATTACTTCACCCACTTTCTCTTTCTACTCTCCAGGGGAAAACATGGCTATAACAACACTGCAAAATACTATTTTCTAGAGCACTTATCTTCTGCAACACAAGTTCTTGGAACAGAGCCATTTGGGAGTAGATGTTTGACATCCAATTTAAAAATAAAACTATAAAAATACCTCAATACCATTCTTTGATTCATATGAAAAAGCATTTCTAAGTAGAGCAGTGAAAGCTATCTGATATGTGATTAGAGATATTATAACCTTCTCCTTACTTCACACAAATAAAGGGCCTCAACAACAGGGGGAAAAGATTAAGACTTGAACTACAAGAAATGAGTGTAGCTAAATTTCTCATATTAAAATGCAGGGCCAGGTCCTCATTCCCTGTTCAAACCGCTCCAAAGAGGCAGCTGTTATTCCCTAGTGTAGGACAATTTCTGTCAGGTCTTTGCCATTTTCAGATGGGTCTTGCACTCCAGCAATTCCTAGCTAATGGAATATTCCCTAGGCAGTGGTTCTCAACTAAGGATACACATACCTCTGGGAGTATACAGAGGCATTCCAGGAGGTACATTAATTCATCTAGATATTTGCCTAGTTATACAACAGGCTACATAAAAAGACCTAGAAAAGTCAGTACAAACTAAAATTTCATACAATGACTTATTTATACTGCTCTATATATTATACATTGAAATGTAAGTACAATATTTATATTCCAATTGCTTTATTTTATAATTATATGGTAAAAATAAGAAAGTAAGCATTTTTTCAGTAATAGTGTGCTGTGACACTTTTGTATTTTTATGTCTGATTTTGTAAGCAAGTAGTTTAAGTGAGGTGAAACTTGGGGGTACATAAGACAAATCAGACACTTGAAAGGGATACAGTGGTCTGAAAAGGTTGAGAGCCACTGCCCTAGAGCACTGCTACTGCTAGCAGAAGTCAGAAGAAGTCTTATAAGGTTACTTTTAATTATGCCAGAGGCCAAACTGATCGTCTATATCCCAGGATCAGGGCAGGAAAGTGGCTTTGAGCCATCTTTCTCCCACTAGACTCTGGGTTCTGTGTCCTAGTGCAACAGCAACAGAGGATCTGGCCTTCTATTTTTAGAGTCACAGTAAGCATACATTACCGGATCTATAAATATTTGATAATGTACTATAAAAAATATTTTCCAAAGGTTCACATCCCTCCTTCGTTCTGTGTGTTGACTTATATATTGCAAGTGTACATCCCATGGTGTTTTAGTATATTTCTGTTTTGGCATAACATTCAGTGAGTATTTACAATTTGCTACAATAGTATAAGTCAATAGTCATTTTACTAGAGGCAGTTTTATCTTCTGGTATTGCTATTACATCATGTTGTGAAGGAACTGTAAATAATGCATGTCACTATTGTAAGTGTCCTTTGGGAAAAGCTTGCCTAGAATTTAACAGAGATTTTCCTGCAACATCGAAAGTCATTGCATAGTTCTTTTAACATTATTCTGTATCAACAATAAAGATTTGATTTTATTTCTACCCCATTTAAACATATGTGGCCTGAATTTCCATTGCTTTCCATCTTCTATAGTTATGCATACCAATTCAAATTGAGTGTAACATATTACCACTCTGATCAGGTAGTATTTTACAGTCATTATGCAGGGATGTAAATGACTATACAAAGTGCAAGGCAGTAGAAAATTAGGCCCATGTACAATATTTTTTTTCTGATACTTCTAATTCCTTGCACATGAACTACTAATGTTAGACTACTAGCAAGAAATGTTTGTATTCTAAATATATCTTAAATGCTTCCTGCCTTCATCTATCAGTGAGTCATCAATACATTATTTATCATAATACACAGTTAAAAAATAATCAGCTAGAAAAACACATCAATACTGAGTACGGAACTGTTTTAACATCTGCTAGTTTCTCCCAATTATAAGAGATCACAAAGACTTGTTAGAAGCAAATTGCTTTAACTTCTATTTAGTATTCTTAATCCCAAGTGTATGTCTTTTGCGTCATAAAATGAAGTTTGCCAGAATCAGTGTAGGACAACATGGTTCTGAAAGCACTACATCAAATACCTAGCCATACAACGGAAACGTCACCAGGAAAGTACAACCCAAGAGAGATGTTTATGTAACAAATAGCCTCTGGCATGACAGAACTACTGAACTTTGGATATATATATATTTTTTCAGTACAAGCGGGTAAAATAATGCACATAATAAATAACAGCAGACAGCTTAAAGCAATGTAAAATGTATACATCAAATTGTGGCATGCTTCAGAATAAGGAAGAAGAGTGGAGTGTAGTTAAAACAATAAGGAGTGTGAACTTGATGATATTACTGATGTTTAAGAGAAATGTCTAGATATTTGTACTGTGTTTTGTACATTCATTTAATTTATTCTTGCCTTGTGATTATTATCTAGTGCCCAAACCTGTGCTAGATGCCCTGCAGTTGCATATTAAGACAGGCCCATGCACTGAAAAACCTAGAATCTAGACAGACAACATACAAGTTGCCTTACCTCATTTCCCCAAACTGTAATCCCACCTGACCTTAGCTCTTACCCTACTTGGATTTACCTTTTGGGCTTCATAGACTTTTTTCAATCCCTATTATGTTTCCCCAAAAAGCTGCTGCCTGGCATCCACTGATGGCTCCACTGCCATCAGCAGTTGCACAGCAATGGAAGAGGGCTTTTCTTCATTTTATCACCATCCTACACTAAGTGACAGTGACTAAGGCAAAGAAGATGAGAACAGGTCCTGACCCTGAGCCAAACCAGCCTGGTGAATATAGGTGCAATTTATATGCATTTTGTTATTTCTAGAGTGCTACAAGGTTGAGGGTTGTGTGTACGCAAAAAGCATTCTGAATGGTTAGTCTCAGTATTGACAGGGCCTATATCTGTGCTAGCATCTCATTACTAGTTTAGACCCAAGTTTGGCTCACTGAAGACTTAGGCAGAACACCATTTCCCAAGTCTTAAGTAAAAGCCTCAGGATACAGCTTACAATAGCTGGAATTTTTCATCTTCAAGTCACTTAATATCACTAACTTTGTAATGACTTAATACTGAATACATTTTGCTGTCATGTCATCAGCATGATTATATATGACAGTCCATTAGGCCTATTATTTAGAATATGAATCACAGACAAAAAATTTCAGTGTTTTGACTAAAAGCTTAGTAGAGGATGGATGCATGCAGTTTCCAGTTATTTCTGGTACAATTCTTAATGCTTTCTCCTCTGCCGCAGTGTTACCTGGGTTTCTTTCAACTGAAAGCTCTTGGTAAGTATTAGTTTTAGCGAGGTGGTGGCAGGAAATAAATCGAGACATGGCTGTCTGGCCAATGGGTGATAGCACAAACAGTATAACACAAGAGTGCTTTCACTTAAACTTTACTTAGTCTCGAACACTTACACACGTCCACAACAGGTTAGTAAAACACCCCCATCCCTCAGTAATTACTGACATTTGGTGTGGCTCTCGAGTAATACAGCGGGAGCCTTCTGATTAGCCCATCTTTCAGCTGCCGTTGGGGACCCTAAACTGTGTCCATGAAGATCCAACTAGCCCAAACTTCTCCCCCCCTTATTTACCCTTGTTAGTAGACAATAACACGTCAATAAAAAAAAACTTGTTAGGCAAGCGATTTCAAAGGCTAGGCAAGAGGTTTCCTCAGATTACTAATTAGCCAGATGTGTTCTTGTAGAGTTCACATACCTTGAGGCCCTGGCAAGCACATCCCAGAGGGCAAATATAGATAAGCTTCTTGTTTTTCTCCTAAAACACAGACCCCAGCATTTTCAACAGAGACTTTATCAAGAAGGGTGCAGGATCAGACAAAGGTTGAGCAAGATGCTCCACTCTCATGGTTGCCCAAACCCTCTCCCCTCCTGGCTTAGTCATGCTAAGGCTTAGGCTGCTGCACAGGCCTGCAAAAAGGACTATCATTTGGCTGCTATTAGTAACAAATAAGACAATTAACATTATGCTATTGATAGTGGTCCATGGACTTTACTGGTCTGTCAAAATCTCCCCCATACAATGGCAGTACTAATGTTATTCAACAACACATCTTGTTTGGCTCTCACATGTTTATCAAAACACTGCAAAAGCATTAAAAGCTTTTCCTATCAGTCCAGGCAACCTATAATTTAAGAAGTCAGCTTTTTTGCTTTCTGAGTTCATGTGGTCTATGCTCACACATTAATTGTTTAGATCATTCAGCGGTATTTGTCCATATCTGCACAGAGTTCACACATGATGTTATATGCCTGCTGAGTGTATGCTTTCCTCTATGCGCATTATTTTGCAAATATTCTTGGGCAAAATTCTCAAAAGCATTTAAATATCTGAAAAGCCTAAGTCCCCATTTTCTAAATTAATTTAGGCACCTAGGAGCCTAAGTCTCATTGACTTTCAATAGCTAATTTTTAAATGTAGATGGGAGCCTAATGATGTAGATAGGCACCTAAGTCCACCATTTAGGCCACTAAAATTTTCAGAGCTGCAGCTCAGAAGCTGCCTAAATCCCATAGGTGCCACAGTCACCTAGGCATCTGTTGGCATTCTCGAAGTGCTGTCAGTACCTCACATGGCAACAGCCATGGCCATAGAAACCAGGGTTCGTTCCTAGGTGCAGTCACAGACCCAACTACGAGAACACCTGCATTCACCATCTGTCGACTGGCCCCCTAACTAAAACAGAATTCCCTGAGCACTTATTTGACATTTTCAAACTAGATGGCAGCATGCATATCTCAAAACTGGGGTCAGATCATGTAGGTGTTCTGGGAGGGCCACATGCAGGCCACTGATAGGCCAAGTGCCAGCAGTGGGCCCATTCAAAAGGGATGGGAAAGGAAATTTAGGATGAACATGAGACAACTCAGAGTAAGAGAGATAGATGTGCTTTTGGTTTGGAGAGATATTGAGTTAAAGATAGGTTGTTAGGTGTTAGGTTGATAGGTGTTAGGTTAGCTGGTGCAGGACAGGGATTAGTAGATCAATGGGTTAGCAGGATACTTAGTCAAGGTAGGAGAACAGTGTAAGGAAACCTGGGGTAGTCAGCTAGGATGAGGAAGGTGGAAACCAGATAGGCAGAGCTGGGAGGGCATCCTCTGGGTTGGCTGAGTTAGGGCTAGTGAGTGAGGAGAGTCAACAGTGAGTGGAAGAAGGGATGGAGTGGGGAGGCCAGAGAGAAGAAAATTAAGTGGAACACCTCTGTGGTTCTGTTCCTCACAGAGAAGGAGAAGGATGAGCAAAGAGATGCGGTGGCTGTAGCATGTGAGTCAGAAGGGCTGCATGAACCAGAGGTGGTGAGGTGATGCCTGTACTCCACACCCTCACCCTACAAGCCTTGTAGCAACTTCCTCAGACTTCTTGAGCAGGTCGGCATACAGGGATATAGGCTGACCCAGAAGCCCTTCCAAAACCTTTGGATGTGCTGAACAGTAAACTCTGCACCATTACACACCAGAAACACCCACTCAATGCCTGTCAGGATCCCTCTGCCCTGGGAATCCTGGCTACTGGATCACTCCAGAGGGTCATAGGCCAGACAACAGAAACAACCATGTCCACTGTTGTTTAGATAGTGCACCAATTTCTGAGGGCACACCCTTTACTATGCTGATTTCCCAATGGATAGATACATGCTACAGAGGAATATGTGGGAGTTATATAGGTGTTGTATAGTATGGTGAGGAAGCAATGAACTCTTCTGTTTTGTCAGGAATAGGAAAACTCAGACGAGCTGACTGCAAGCTAGGAGGAAGCTGAACTGAACTCTGAGCGAATCCCTTCATCTGTAGACAACAACTCATGGGTACAAACAGCAGTGGCACTGGTGAGCACATTCCCCTACATAAAATTACAGAAACCACTACAAATACATAACAATAAGCTAGTGCAGCAGCATTTCTCCTCTGTACTTGGATTTGTGAATGGCACTTGCGTTGACATGAGGAAGTAGAACATAGATATACATTCTTACATTGATTGACATGGGACATATGCTTCTAAAATGATGTCTGTTTGCAAAGTACAATTCTTGTTCATGGACATCATGAACAAGTTTCCTAGATTTTGCTACAACTCTTACATCTGGGTAATATCTTCAAGGCACTTCATTGAATGGGAGTTACCCATGGGTTGACTGGTAAGTAGGAGATGCATCCTTTCCTCTGCCACCAGTTAATAGAGCACTAGACTAGAACTTTGGAGACCTGGGTTCTGATCATGGCCTGCTGAATGACCTTTCTGTGTTTCAATTTCCCCATCTGTAAAATGGGAGTAATGATACTGACCGCTTTTGTAAAGTGTCTGAGATCTACTGATGAGAAGCACTATATAGAGGTCAGTATTATTATAATTATTTCTCCCATGATCGAGCACACCTTTTGTGGGCACCCCCCAGGCTTAAACAGTGTGCATCCCAGTCCACTGCCAATCAATGCAGAACAAGATGTGCATAATGACATATGTGCTTTTCCCTTGCTTCACACAGAAGACAGAGGACATACCCTCCAACCATGGCTCATGATACCAGTTATCAACACACAAACCAAAGCCCGTTATAACAGTGCCCATAAAATTACTCAGTTGGTAACAGAGAGCCTTCAGCATCCCCAGACATGTGGTGAAGGTGTCTTGTTCCATTTGGTGGGACACTGCAGTACATCCCCAACCAGGTCAATAAGACATTTGTGGCATGCTACATCTTATCTAATAGTGCACATGGACTATATCTCCCAGATGGGCTTGACATGTTGATAAGGATGAGAAGGAGGATGGGGAAGAAGACAACCAACCAGCCACCAGGTATGCACCACAAGGAGGTAGTCCAGAAAACCCACCCAGAGCTGTGCAGAGCCGCACAGCTGTGCAGAGCCGCAGAGCACAAGGTAGGCTGCTGCAGGAAGCTTTCTAAAGAAGAAATGTAAATGTGGTTTGAGAGCCATGTAAATGATAATTACTGAGGCAGACTAGTGCAAACAAAGTCGAATTTATAAAAGACAGTGCCTGAGGTACAGAAGTGAGAAAAGGGTGCTATCTATACACAGTGTTGGGGTGGTGATGGTGCAATAGAGATAGTTCTGTGCAAACCACTGCTCATTTTACATTTTTAAGGTTTTCTGGCTGGTGGCTCCAAGCCTGGCAGTGCTGTCACAATACTGCACTCCACAATACTGCAGGGCTGCTTGCAAGATATGCTGGGCCTGGGGTTTTCTATCTCTTCTCTGGCCTTGCGCATTTGGGCAGGTCATGATCAAGTAGGAGCAGCAGTGTCAGAGGCAGTTTGGCTGGACAGACCAGGAGTAGGCTTTGAGAGGGGCTCTGGCTAGCCAGAGGCAAGGGACTACTGGGAGGGGTCAGGGCAACAGAGGTGATCATGTACAGGGTAGGAAATAGACTTACAGGCTAATGGGTGATGGCTGGTAACACAGAAAGGATTGGGTGCTGCGGAAGGTCCTGACAGACAAAGGTACATGGGAGCTGAGGACAATCACAGAAGTATAAATTCTGGATGGGTTACTGGAACGTGGCATCAATACAGGAAGGTTGGACAAGGCTGGAGGCAGGGGAGCTGAGCAGCCATGGGGGAAGAGGGGGAAATAGATGATTAACTGACAGACAGACAGCACTGAGGGAACGGTGTGTGGGATAGGCCAAAGCAGGACTATGTGCTTGGTGCTGGGTCTGCTCATGCACTGGTGCCCCTTTGGGAAGAACACATGATTACTGGTTCAGGGTGGTCATTAATGTGATTGCCCCTGAAATCTTATTCAGAGGCACAGTTTGGCTGTCCTGCTTGTCATGCAGACCTTGCAGTAGGGATCATCCTGGTGTCCCAGCACATTCTTGAGCCGAGGTGCATGCTCCCTTCTGAATCCCGAAATTTCCCACACCACAGCATCATTCCAACTGAACACGATCCGCCATGAATTGTTGGGTCCTAGCTGGTGCGGGGAAGGGAGAGGAGCAATCACAGCCCTAGCAGTGGCGTGGAATGAAAAGGCTCGTCAGGTCTATCTGGCATGTGAAGTGGGAAAGGCGACTGATGTTATGCTTGGACGGTTCTGCAGGGGGCTAGATGTTTCTTGGAGATGCTGCAGAGTGGCAGTGACTGCAGCGTCTGCAGCTGTGAACATGGGAGAGGCAGAGTCTGTATCATAGTGGCTGCTATCAAAGGGCCATTCTGCTAGCTGTTGGCCTCTGCTGCTGTCCTCTTCCCCTGATATGTCCTCAGCTGTCTGGGAGTCCCCCGAGGAGGGAAGCGCAGGGGACCTCTCTCTGCCCTTGGTGCAAGAGAGCATTCTTATACAGTAAGGAGACTGAGCAGGCTTCACTGCATGAAACCAAACCATCCAACCAGTGATGCTTGAACTATTCACCCAAGCACGAGTGACGTGTAGTTGAGATGGCAGAGGCTGCTCCCACACTGGATGGGCAGAGGGATATGTGAGTGTTTGGGAGTGCGGGGTGGTGATTGGGACGTAGGTGGGGCCCTGCTTGGGAGGTTCTGATGCTCCTGTGGTACATACATTTCTAAGGGGACATGGCCCACTGTTTAAACAGGGCATACTGAACGAATATCTTAATGGCTCTACAATAAGTGTGTGGATTGAGAACATGCGATTTAGGAAGCTACATCACAGCAGCAGGGAAAATTTGCTGCATGTGAGGCCCTCTGCATCTGTGGCAGGTATCCAGTCCCCACCCATTACAGCAGCTGCTGAGGTGGAGGAGGCTGCTAGCTGCAAGAGGAGAGCAAAGATGACCCGTAACTCTTGATGGGAGGGGGGCACAATTTAAAAGTTGGGGGGGCATCTCACATGTCATCTCTGGCCCTTTTCCCACTCCCCCTGTGCCTCCCACACCCATTCCAAGCCGGCGTCACCTTGCCCCCACTCTCCTCATAGCTCCTTCCCCACTTACTTCTCCCATCACCTCCTTTATGCGGATGTGGTGCAGGTCAGAGAAGGCTCCAGCCACCTACTTATAACTTGACCAAATTTGGGTGAGTTTTCACAGGACTATCAAAGCCCATGCCCCTGCTCAATTTCAAGTCTCTGCTCCAAAATCGAGTGGTGTTAGAGCTTCTAAAAATGCTGCCAGAATTTTAACATGAGTAGACAATATGTGTTTCCCTAATCTTGTTCTCAGATGTTGCTGAACCATTTTGAGAGAAAATTTTTAAAAAATTAAAAAATTCAGTCTGAGACAGACACGTGGCTTGGAATATTTCAGCCCAAACACTTAAGTTTTGCACAGTTATAAATAACTGAAAAGAATGTCTTAGAACTGGAAGCATCAGGCTCTGCCTGTGAGAATGGACTATTTTCTTTAATAGATATTCATTTACATAAAGTTGTGTAGGTAGCACCTTTTAGCAGGTACAGGTGAAAAATATTTTCAGTACGAGAACTGTTGTGGAAGAAGAAAACCATGCAATTAAATTATTAAGTGAATGATTAGGCTTTGTCAAATTAAAAATCACGTTCATGTTCATCATCATGCTCTCTCATTGATTGCTTTTTTCCTGGCCTTTTGAAAAGATTAGGCAGCATTGCAGCACTATCTAACACTGTGCTCACTTTCCAACATAGCAGCAGCAGACCATCTTAAATGGTGTACAAATGAATTCTGTCTTCATCAGAATCTGAAGGGACCAGGCCTGAAGCGGGTTTTTGGAAAGGGGCTCTCATAGTCTTCAGTTTATATTTGTTACTTTCCCACATTAAGTAAGGTACAAAATGTTTTCCATTATAGTTCTGTAAACAATTGTGGAATGATATTTATTTCTTGTAAGTGATGCATGAAAATAAACTAGGTAATTTTAAATGTAACTCTTATGTCCTTATCAAAAGACACTGAGATCAATTGGAATCCTGCCGTTGACTTCAATGGGCTTTGAGTTAGGCCTTAAGCTCTGTTCTTATAATAATGAAGAACAGAAGACAGAGTCCTCAGGGATAAATTGGGGCTGATTTCCAGATCTGAGAGACACCTCTGCTGTGCAACTATATGGTCCAAATTCGGACAGGGCATTGCGTAGAGAAACTCACCAGACTCACAGCATGGAGAATGTGGGATGGGAATTTTCTGCTCCTGTTCTGATTCACTCCAAACTCCCAAGAGAAGTCACACTGGAGGCCTTGTGTGATAGGTGACATAGTGGCTGGGAGCAATCCACTCATTTCTGTTCCTATGCCCAGACATGGCAGCTCTTGTTCCTACTTCTATTCTGGACAGGAAAAGTTTACACAATGGCACTTGGTTGGTTATATCTAGACATTGGGGGGAGAGAGGGAGGGTGTCTTTTACATGAAAGTCTAACTTTTTTCTTTTTATACTTAAAGTTGGCTTAAATGGTAGGCACGCCAACAAATGTGTTGTGCTGCCTGTTCTATCACGTCAGTATCCCAAGTAATAAGTGCAGGCTTTGAGGGCAATCTGTTCAGTAACTGAATTCAATACAGTCTTCCATTATTCACTCTTAAGTCATGCAGAACAACCAGGGCTATATCTGACAAAAACCTGCTCTGAATCTCCATATCCACAATAGGGTACAGCAAGAGCTGTCGAATTCTTTTCCCCTTTTTATCTCCTCATTTGTGTTACTAGGCATTGTCCGATAACTAGCCTATTTGCTCCTATTGTGCCTGTGATAAAGACAGACCAGAGGGCCTCAAAAGGGCATACCAGGGCCAGTATGTAAGCCCAAGAATGCCAAAAGCCCTTTTTCCTGCATGCAGAGGAGAGACGATTGCAGGGCAATTAGAGACACCTGGACCCAATGAAGAGCTAGTCCAGGTGTACTTAAACCCTGCCTTCCCTAAAGGGAGGGCGGAAGCACAGGAGAAGGAAGCTGACAGAAGACTTGTGGCAGCTGGAGGAGACGAGACGAGACGAGACGAGACAAGACGAGACACCCCCTGGCTAGGAGATGGTGTTTCTCTGCAGCCTGAGGGGCAGAGAAGGAGACAACCCTTGGCCCCAGCTGGCAGGAGGAAGCCACAGTAAGGTACCTCCCCTGGCCCTGGGGGCATGCTGAGGGGAAAGGACAAAAGACTTGTTCAGCCTGGGGAGACGGGGTAACTGGTGACTCCCTGGCCCACTACAAGGGGTAGAAGCGTGAGACCCACTAGGGTGAAGCTGGCAGTTTCCCACATGCCCTATCCAGTGCTATCATTTTCTTGGCTCTTTCTCATTGGCAGGTAAAACTTTGTTTCTTGCTATATGGCAAGGCTATCTTCAGTGCAGGTTCTTATATTGTCCCAGCACAAGCTGCACAAATATAGAATAACCTTGTCTGACATTTTCAAAAAGCAGTTTTAAAGGCCAAGTCCCTTTTCAAGGGGTAGTTGTGGGAAGGGGCTCACAATCTGTAGGATGAGAACAGGTGGACAGACTGGCAGGTGTGTAAGGCAGGGAGTCTTCCAAGGAAATAGGTAGGGGCAGATAAGAAGCACCATCATCCCCATGGAGCAGGTCAGGCACACATGGAGAAGCAAGCTTCTCTAATGATGCCACCCATGCACTCCAGCGTGCACTGGGGAGCTCAGGGAAGGAATGTGCCCTATCTGAGGCACTTTGCCTCCTAGTGCTTCCCTGGGGCAGTGCAGCCTGCATCATGCAGATCAGTGGCTTCCAGGCACCATTGGACCCATAGATGGATGGTGGATTACCATGCAATGTCCATTTCATTTGTATATAGTGCTCTAAATTTAGAAACTGCTTCATTGACACAGTTGGCTGGAGGCTGGAGTGGGAAGTATCAATGACAAGATATAAAGTAAGAAAATGACTGGGCAGACAAATGTGTCTAAAAAATAATCTGGACTACAGAGCTGGGCTTTGGTATAGAAATGGATAGAGAAAGAAGAGAGGTCGCTGTGCAGTCCACTTTGTGCTACTGTCCCCCACCCCTCACACACTCACATGTCCCTTTCCAGGCAATTAGGGCTGTACTGCTGCCCTTCACATTGCCAGTACCTTTGGAGATTTGCTCATTACCCCCACCCCCAAGCCTTTTTGAGGTTTTCCCAAGTGGAAACATCTTGAAAAATAGAGCTAAATATGTTGCTAAAGATAAGATTGAGTCATCTCCAGGATTTCAGCAAGTACACTGGAAAAATAATGGAAATATTGCAAAAAATATCTATTTTCAGGATAAAAAGGAACTATTTCTTCTTCTTATCTAAGATATACATTTATTTAGAATACTTTACATTTCCCCTTTTTTAGCACTTGGCATCAAGCTAATTAAATCATCCTATCCAAGTTTTAATTAGGATAACCTTTCATCTGTTTATGTTGTGCCAGTGACATTTTAGAATGGGCCCTGGGAAAGAGCTTTGGATGAACGAGCACACTGGCAGGCTTTGGAAACTTCTTCAGGACAAGCTGCCAGCAAACTATTTCCTTACTAAATGTCAATGATCTAGACATCAGTTGTCAGCTTGCATCATTTCTGAAAGGCTGTTCTCTGCCGGTTAGATCAAAAGTCAGATGTTACATGCCCAGAAAAAAACAAAAAGCGCCAAACAAACCAGGTTTTGACTGTATTAGGTATTTACATCCTTAGAACTGGTGACTAATGCTATATTTGAAAGAATCCAACTTAATGTTGCACTGTCCTGGGGTCTAGCTTGAAGTTTATGGATTCTCATGTGGAATATTGAGCTGCCGTCAAGGATTCTTTGTTAGATGCAGTGGAGAGGTGGACACAAGAGTGACACAGCAAATACAAATTACAGGCTTAACAAAAATGTCATCACTAACACTGGTATATCACTGAATCATAGAAATGTAGGACTGGAAGGGACCCTGGGAAGTCATCAAGTCCAACCTCCCACACTAAGGCAAGACCAAGTGAACCCATACCCCCACAACAGATGTTTGTCCAACCTATTCTTAAAAACCTCCAATGATGGGGATTCCTCAACCTCCCTTGGAAGCCTATTCCAGAGCTTAACTTCACTTCTGGTTAGAATGTTTTTCCTAACGTTTTACCTAAATCTCCCTGGATGCAGATTAAGCTCATTACTTCTTGTCCTACATTCACTGGACGTGGAGAACAATTGATTACCGTCCTCTTTATAGCTACCTTTAACATAGTTATCAGGTACCCCCTCAGTCTTCTCTTCCCCAGGCTAAACATGACCAGGTTTTTAACCTTTCCTCATAAGTCAGGTTTTAAAACCTTCCGTGTTTTTTGTTGCTCTCCTCTGGACTCCCTCCAATTTGTCCACATTTTTCCTAAAGTGTGGTGTCCAGAATTGAACACAGTACTCCAGCTGAGGCCTCACCAATGCAGAGTACAGTGGTACAATTACCTAATGTCTGACATATGACACTCCTGTTAATGCACCCCAGAATATTAGCTTTTTCTGCAGCTGTGTCGCATTGTTGATTCATGTTCCATTTGTGATTTACGATAACCCACAGATTCTTTTCAGCAGTACTACCTTGTAGACATTTATTCCCCATTTTGTAGTTGTGCATTTGTTTTTTGATTCCTCAGTGAAGTATTTGCGCTTATCTTTATTTAATTTCATCTTTTTGATTTCAGACCAGTTCTCCAGTTTGTCAAGATTGTTTTAAATTCTAATCCTATCCTCCAGGGCTCCTGTTCCTGTTCTCTAGAACTAGTAAACGTTTTCATTGCTGACCTGGATAATGGCGTGGAGAGTATGCTTATAAAATATGTGGATGATACTAAGATGGGGAAGGTTACAAACACCCAAACAGTCTTTCAACTAGTTCTGCACCTGATTTATAGTAATTCCATCTAGACCAATTTCCCTAGTTTGCTTATGAGAATGTCATATGCGACTGTGTCTAAAATCAAGATATCACATTACTGCTTACCCACTACCCACTAGGCCAGTAACGATGTCAAAGAAGAAAATTATATTGGTTTGGCATGATTTTTTCTTGAAAAATACATGCTGGCTATTCCTAATAACCCTATTATCCTCTAGGTGCTTACAAATTGATGGTTTAATATTTCATTTCAGTGTCTGTCCAGGTACTGAAACTCAGGTGGATTCCCCAGTTACTCTTTGCCCCCTTTTTATGGATAGTTACTATATTTGCCCTTCTCCAGAGCTCTGGGAGCTCACCCTCCTCCATAAATTCACAAATATAGTTGCGAACGGTTTGAAGATTGCTTCAGCTAGTTCCTTAAGTAGCCTAGGATGAATTTCATCAGGCCCTGCTGACTTGAGTATATTTAATTGTGACACACTGTACCTGATGTAACACCCTGTAACCCCATATTCACCATTTTTATATGGTCATGATATGTTGTACAAAGTATGCCTTGTGAGGTATCATTTGAAAAGTCATAATCTGTTGAACATCACTGTACTGACGGATCATCTGCTAGGATAGGTTGTAGATCTTTAATGATGTGTTGGAGAGATTTTAGCTGGGGACTGTAGGTGATGACCAGTGGTGATCTGTCTCTCGCTCAGGCAGTGGGCGGCAGACCCATCCTGGCTTACAGACAGCCCCCCAACCTGAAGCAAATACTCACCAGCCACCATACACCCTACAAAAAGTCCAATTCAGGAACCTATCCCTGCAACAAACCCTGTTGCCAGCTCTGCCCACACATCGACTCTAGTGACAGCATCAGTGGTCCTAACCACATCAATCACACCATAAGGGGCTCATTCACCTGCATCTCCACTAATGTTATATATGCCATCATGTGCCAGCAATGCCCCTCTGCCATGTACATTGGCCAAAGTGGATTATCACTACGCAAAAGGATGAATGGACACAAATCAGACATAAAAAATAACATCCATAAACCAGTCGGAGAACGCTTCAATCTCCCAGGGCACTCTGTCGCTGACCTGAAAGTTGCTGT
The DNA here is from genome assembly GCF_026122565.2 of Emydura macquarii macquarii. Classification (NCBI taxonomy): domain Eukaryota; kingdom Metazoa; phylum Chordata; order Testudines; family Chelidae; genus Emydura; species Emydura macquarii. The sequence continues at coordinate 10,517,521 of NW_027130520.1, read as the reverse complement.
ACTTCTCCAAAAAAACTTCAAAAACAGACTTGAAAGAGAAACTGCTGAGTTAGAAATGATCTGCAAAGTTGACACATTCAAACTGGGTTTAAACATGGATTTGGAATGGCTCTCTAATTACAAGAAGTAATTTCCTGTGATCACCCGTTCTCACCTCCTACTCAATGGTTGTCATTATGCCTCAACTACCCGGCTTTTCTCCACCTACCCCATCGTTATCTATGCCCTTAGATATGCATATGTTGCCTTCTATATATGTTTCCTATTTGCTGTATCATTTCTACCAACTGCATCTGAGGAAGTGAGCTGAAGCTCACAAAAGCTTATGCCTGCTGAAATTAAATTTGTTAGTCTTTAAAGTGCTACAGAACTCTCGTTTTTGCTGTATACAGACTAACACGGCTACCCCTCTTGAACTTAAAATGTATCTATCTCTACTTAATAAACTTGTTTTATTCTTTTATCTAAACCACTGTGTTTTGACTAAATTGTTTGGGAAATTTGTTGCATACTCATTACCCTTTGATGGAATGATGAATTAATGAATGAGCTTGCGCTGTGTAGTGAGTGAACTGAACAGTGTAAGGCACACATTTCTGGGGTGCAAAGCTTCGAGTGAGGGATATGAAGGTGTTGCCATATATCTGTTCATGAATGGCTTGGAGAGCATTTATGTAACTTTGCTGGGTGTGCCTTTACATGCTATTCGCTGTGTGAGTGGGGCCTGGAGGGGCTGCTTTTCAGTAATAGAGCAGTGTAAGAGACACCCTGGTCTGGAGAATTAAGGTGACCCAACAGTTCAGTGTTTCAGGTTGCACCCTGGGGGATATCACACTAACTTCTCTAAATGTTCTTTCCCTACTTTGGTTTATGTTCCCTCCTCCTTATTGTTAATATTAATTGCATTGAGTATCTGGTCACCATTAATATTTTCAGTGAAGACTGAAGCAGAATAGGCATTAAACACCTCCGTCATCTTGATGTCTTCTTATTAGCTCTCCTTCCCTTCCAGGTAGGGGACCTACACTTTCCTTGTGTGGGAAAGAGCGGGACTGCAGAGGGCCTGGGATAGAGGTTCATTGCATTCTACAAACATGAGGAGTTGAGGAAGTTTGTACAGAAAGTAAATTAATGAACTTCCTTGCTCCTACAACTGGTCAGATTCCTTCCCACTCTGTATCAAGATTAGGACTCCACTAATTATGTGTGGCTTTAGCTGTTGGTCAGTTGGCTGCCTCCCCACTGTCCTGCTGTCTCTAGTGTGTCACCTTCTTCAGGCATAGCAACTGCTTGCCCCAAATCCCAGAGCCTAGTTAGGTAGCAGAAGAAGGAAATGCATATTCCCATTATTGCCAATCTGATTGGGCTCCCTCTGCATTTGGATCACCAGATTACATAGAGGGGATCCATCATTGAATCCTTCACATGCGCTGAACTTCCCTGAGTCTCACCTGGCTGCAGCACTGTTTCTTTACTTGGCCTCTTTGGCACATTTCCTGGGAGCTGACTTTCAGTCTGTTACCCTTTCATGGAAATGGAGTCCTACAGCCCACCAGTGCTGATCCCCCAAATCACCTAGTAGTTTCATCCTTTCCCATAACCTTGCCAAAGGTGTGAGCATTCGGGGTTACAGTTTAACTCTCTGAGGGGCATATGGTAGGTATAGCATATCACACACAGATATGTTGTACAGAATTCTAACACATTATTGCTCTTTACTTAATCATACAAGACATATACAGATCTATACAAAATAATAAGCCCTACCCACATTTCTCTGCCTTAGTTTCCTCACCATTCCAGAGCATTCTTTAGGCTACTGTTAGGGTCTTCAATGGTAGTGGCTCTCAACCTTTCCGGACTACGGTACCCCCTTTCAGGAGTCTGATTTGTCCTGCATACCCGCAAGTTTCATATCACTTAAAAACCACTTGCTTACAAAATCAGACATAAAAATACGAAAGTGTCACAGCACACTGTTAGTGAAAATAACTTACTTTCTCATTTTTACCATATAATTATTAAATAATTGGAATATGAATATTGTACTTACATTTCAGTGTATAGTATATAGAGCAGTATAAACAAGTGATTGTTTGTATGAAATTTTAGTTTGTACTGACTTTGCTAGTGCTTTTTATGTAGCCTATTGTAAAACTAGGCTAATAGCTAGATGAGTTTATGTACCACATGGAAGACTTCTGCGTACCCCAAGGAGTACATGTACCCCTGGTTGAGAACCACTTTTCTATGGGATTCAGATTCCTTCCCCTGCAACTGCCTGACTTCTCTTCCAAAACATGGAGCCGCTTTCTCTAGGTCAGTTTGCTTCTCCTCTGATCTTGTCCAGTACGTCCCTTTTCTTCCTCCTGCTCAAACTTCCTCTATATCCTTTTGTGGGGTTTCCCTCTGACCAGCCCAGCCTCTCTGATTTTTAAAGGTTGGCAGCAACACTTTGGTGTCTTTGTTTTGTGTTTGTCCAGCTCCAAATCCCCTCCCAGCAGACCAACTTAGCTGAACTGGTTCTGTCTTTGGGCACCTTTGCTAGACTCATAGACTTTAAAGTCAGAAGAGACCACCATGACTATCGAGTGGATAAAACACTGTCATTAATGTTAAGTTTTCCCCTTTGTCCTCAGTGTGGTGCAGACCTGCTGCCGATCCCACTCACAACGGTGAATTCCACATTTACACAAGGCATCAGTAATACAGCAATTGCCATAGTAACAACTTTGTAATAACTTCCATGTTATCAACAAAAATTCATAACTTGTTCAAGCAGATTCCCCAGATCATCACATCCCAAGCATATCTCTTGAACCAGTTGGCTTCTGATGTATACTTACTCTTTCTTAGGATTAGATGAACAGCCCTGAAGAAGAAATCATGGAGGAGTTAGGTTGATGGGTTACCGTTCTTTGCTTGGAGGAGGAAATAAGGAAGAAAAACAAGTAGAATGACCTGCATATTGTCAAATGCAGGTTTCAGCAGATGAATTACATATAGTCCATACAAGTGTTCTGCATTTTTCTGCTATAGGTTCCTGTATCTTAAATTACAACCCAGTAGATTAAGTATTTAGCAGCCACAATACACTTTACAACTGAATCATTCTTTTCCCACCTGATCTTCTATGATGTGCTCTGTGGTCTAAGTAATGTCCATTCAAGGGTTAAGGAAGAACTTGATCCAGAGGCAGAAATAACATCATTAAACAGCATTTAAAGTCTTATGATTGACTCTACATATCTATTAGCAAACTCCCTCACAACTGAACTCTCAGTTATGCCACTTTTGTTAGGCTTATGCATGACAAAGCACTTGATAAACTTTTCTGTTCCAAACAAGCATCTATAATTTCCTCTTTTACGTTTTCCTCCACTTTCATTTTGGCCTTTATCATTATTGTTAAACCAGGTTGCAAGGATATGTATTATGTCAGCTATATTCAGTAGTAAAATAACCGGGGGAAGGCAGCGGTGGTTACATTTGTAGAGCTTGGCAGTCATTCAGTTATTAATTAGAGAGATACTGTTGCTGTAATACTAATAACTCAACCTATTGCCACCTTTCTTTTTGTAATATACAAAACCTTTTTGCTCATAACAGACATGAGGCCTACTGAACACTTGTGATTTAACTCTGTACAGCTTATATCATTATAATTCTAGTTCCTTTTGAAAGATACTGCTGCTGACAGCCAAGAAACAGATGAGTTGGTGAGTTTTATCTTACTAAGGCTGTCTTAAAAAAATCTATAGTTCTAGTCTTGTTATTGATTGCTTTTCTGATATTGTCTTCCGCTCCTTACCTCACCACAGTGCTCCTGTAAGTCTCACATCAGCTTGGACAAATCAATGGAAATATAAAAAAATGGTTTCTTGCTCTTTCCAGCTGTTTAATTAAGAAGAAGAAACGTATGAGCACAATTATATGGCTACTATTTCAATTGGGGTCAGATTCAACTCCAGCTGAAGTCGATGGCAATCTTTCATTTACTTTAATAGGAGTTGAATCAGACTTGTAGGGAAACGGGTCTAAACTGTTAGACCTTTGTACCCTGATCCCACAATAAGCTCCATGTGGGTGGAGCCCCACTGAATGCAGAGGTCATTGCAGAATCAGGGCTTGGGTCCGTAAAAGGTGTGCTCCTTAATTCACTTACATGTAAGCAAAGGAACAACATAATTTTAGGTTTTCACTAAAGGAAGACATTAATCTCTGCAGCTGTCTGCATGTTTTTCTGAGAGCGGGTGATTATAGACTGGAAAGATTGGAAGGTGATGTAATGATCACATATTAAGGAAAACTGTCACTGTAGGTCAATATAACAAAACCAGGGCCTGTATAAACCATGGCACAATGAGACAAAATTCCATGGAAACACCATCTAAATTCTGCGACAAGGTTAATCTATTCTTTCTCCATGAAATATCTTAATTCCCTTCCTCCCACCCCTCACCACACATTGAAAATACTTGAGACAACATTCAGCAATACTTATTTTCAAAGGTTTTATTCTCCCCGGGCTGTCCAACTCCATTACTCAGGCCACCTTGTTGTGATCTCCAGGCTGCTCTATACAAGAGATTATTCATTCATTTTTGCTTAGAAGAGAATTTCCCTTTCTAACTTACAATAGGTTGGGTTGGGTCAGTTCCACTGGTAGGTGCTACTGGCATAATTAGTGCCTGAATATGGTGAAAGAAACTTTTTTTTTATAGCTTTTTTTTCCCACTGACTTTTCTGAATCTCTTTGTAGGCTCCTGAGTGCTTCTAAGAAGAAAAAATAGAGCTGGGACAGATCAAATGAGTCAAGATAGAAAGAATTAAAAAGAATCAAAGTTGCCTTGCTGCCTTGGATTCCATCACTATGAATTCTGGACTATAGAATATAAAATCCTTTGGAACAGCATTATTCAAAAATCAAAGAGCAAGTATGTCTCAGAGATTAAAAAACTCATGGGAAAATACAGTTCTTCTTAGCTCCCAGTGGTTTGATTCACAGCCTATATCTTTAAAAGTTTCTCAAACATCCTTATATTCAAGATAGGTGAGGTTGTGGCACTGGCAGACCAGGTGCCAGCTCATGCCAAGGCCCCTAGACCTCAATGAACACTGACAAATGCATAGCTGGAAACCAGTCTGGCTCACATGTGTCTTAGTATTGTTCAAATAGGATGTGTCTAGGACTTTATGAAATGCATGTGAGTTACTGCATGGATTAATCTCACTTATAATATCTGTATCCCATGTTATAAGGTAATATTTAAGTGTGCTTTTTAACTATAGAAGTGTTTGTAATGAAACTGGAAACCCCCACAGTCAGGAGAGAAGCATTACCAAGTGTGAGACACTAGTTTACTACAGAGGTGTCATCTCCTGCCCAACAAAAGAAGGCCTATAGACACCAGATGAACCATTGTGGAACATTGGGAGACAGAAGACTTTGTTGATTGTTCCTCCAAGACCCATGAAGAGAGGACATGCACAAATCCTTATCCCATCACAGTTTGAACTCTGGAGGGAGAGAATAAAAATTCCTGACCAGAAAGATCTGTATCTCTATTAGGGTGACCAGATGTCCTGATTTTATAGGGGCAGTCCTGATAGTCAGGGCTTTGTCTTATATAGGTGCCTGTTACCCCCCACACCATCCCGATTTTTCACACTTGCTATCTGGTCACCCTAATCCTTATGCTGCTTGGAATTTGGAAAGGACATAAGCAAGGGGCCCTAAGTGCAGCTTGGGTTAGCCCTAAAGAAAGTATAGAGCTTGCATAGTATAGCAGTGTCTATTTACTTTTGAAACCTAACACTGTAACTCATTTGTGTGTGCGTTTACCTGCTTTAAACTTGTAAATAACTCTCATTTATTTTTCCTAGTTAATAAATATTTAGTTAGTTTATTACAGGATTGAGTACAAGAGTTGTCTTTCAAATGAGATTTAAGGTACAATTGACCTGGGGTAAGTGACTGGTCCTTTGGAGAAACCTGAATATTGTTGCAATTTTTGGTGTAAGGGACCATATATCACAAAGGTAGGCTTGCCTGGGTGGCAAGATAGACTAAAACGCCCAAGGGGACTGCTTGTGACTCCATGTTAAGGCTGTTATAGTGCTTTAGGAGTTCACACTTGTTGGTTGGTTGATGAAATCTTATTATAGAACATACAACCAGTTTGGGGTTTGTGCCTTGTTTCTTGACAGTCTGTTCTGAGGTTGGCACTTAAACTTTTGAGCTACTCTAGACAGTTAGACAGAGGTAATATCTTTTATTGATACCGTGTCTCTTTCATATCATGGGACCAACACAGCTACAACACTGCAATCCTTAAATTCAGTTATTTTACAGTAGTTATGGCCATATTACACACAATCATGTTTCTGGACTCTCATACTATTTTGAGAACATTTTGTTTCTATCATGGCTGGTATTATCATTAGTGCCCTTTTCAAGTCATCAGGTCATTTGTCATATAGTTTCAATGCTATAATTTATTCATAACATTTGACATCTGTCTCTTAGGATTGTTCCAGGATCTTTACTGTCCTTCACTATTTCTTGTTTGATGATAGTTGACAGGCTGAGCTTTTATTCATGAATCCATCACTGTACCATCTCATGACTAAAATGATGGTGAATAGATTTGAATGTGGTAAGAACAACCAACTGCAATGTGGCCAGTTTCTCCAGGATAATCAGTTAATCCATCATTGCCGGTACCCAGAAAAGAATGTATATCTGATTTTTAGCTGTAAAGTTTTGAAAACCATCATACACAAACTGCACAGAAAGAAACTAGCTATTTTAAAACAATGCTTCCAATATGCTTATACACCTCTGACATTACTGACTGCCTTTACTCCCCATACACTGCACTGCATGTGGCCTCAGCTGCTATTTCATAGTTCCATGTAAATGTTTTTCCATTTATACAACAAAATTATCCTCTCCTCTGTACATACAATATCCACAGTCCTGATCCCTGTTAGATCTTTTGTACTTACTTGTTCCATGCTTAAAGTCGTCAGTTACATTAATGAGTGTTCCATGTGCAAAGTGTTTGTGGAATATACAGTGTAGATCTGAGAGAAAAGCATTACCTGTAGACTTTAAGGACAAGAATCACTCATATGCCTAAGTATATCTACCTGTAGTGTTAAAACTATCACCTGAATACACATTGTAAATAATAATACATAGCTCTAATATAGCATTTTTCATCTATAGGTCTCAAAGCACTTCTATAAAGAAGGTCAAGATAATTATCCCCATTTTTTAGATGGGAAAACTGAGGCACAAAGTGATGTCGTGAATTACCCAAGGTTACATAGCAGGCCAGTGACAAAACCAGCTCTAGAAACCAGCTCTTCTGAGTTCCAGTATAGTGCTGAAGCCAGTAGGCCATAAACACCTGAATGAATGAAGGGAAGTCATCAAATTTGTCACATTCACATTTTTCCCCTGCTTATGTGGGGTACTCTTGTGTTGCTGACAGTGAAGCAGGTGGCAGTGTGAGATGCTCTGTCTCCTCTTTTCCTCACATCATTTTGCTTTATTCAAATCTTCACATGGTCAATGTGTGCATGTTATTTCAATTGCATTTGTAAAACCTGGAGCATTTCTCTTTTAAAAATGTGGTATATACAAATCAGGAAGAGAGACGCATAGTTAAAAAACACAGATGTTTTGGGCAGGCAGTGCCAATGAAATACTTCAGAAAGAATGAAAACTATAGTTTCTACTTCTGGCAGGTTTCATAGTGAGGTTCACCGTGCAACAAAGTTCTTGGTACTGATGCTGCTCTCACTTATACCAGGTTAACACTGTCTGTAATGGAGCTACTCCTGATTTACACCAGCGTGAAAGGAGAACCGTCCCTCTTAAACTTCCCTAGCACAGATGAGAAAAAAGAACTGTTGCGTGCTAATGAATGAACCCTGTGAACTTTGATAATGCATTAGCACAAAGACAGTTGTCACAGTTGTTTGTGTAAGACATCCTTTGCTGTAATAACAACATTTTCCCTTCAAAATTTGCCAGAGATTTTTTTCCCCTTTCTTTCTCTTTCATCTTTGTTCAGTCTAGATCAAACAGTTCAGAATCCTGGTGCAAATATACATCTAAATTCAGGAGCTTTTCCAAGACAAGCAGTCTGCTCTCTCTCCAGGCCTCTGTGATCTAGTGCTTGCCCCCCACTCCCTATCGTCATCCTATCTTTAAACGTGTGAGCCCAACAGGAGTACCATTATACCTGCTAGGCTTCCAACTTAAACCCTAGAGGAGAAGGAATGAGGAGTCAAGGATGGCATTCTGGATAGAACAGAGGAAGGGTGTCTGCAGCAGTTAGAGCATAAGGGAATACAGGCAAACACTGCTCTTCTTCTCCGCTATATCTCTTCCCCTCCTCTTTTCTGAACTGGGGAGCACCTCCAATGGCTGGTTCTTTGAACAGGTTAGAAGGCTGCTCTATTCCCAGTCCCAGCACACGTGGATGAGCCAGCTGGCAAAAGCTGCCACCACACTCTGGGAGAATTCTGTAAAACAGACCCCAGTGTTGAGCAGTACAGATTGCTCTCTGGCCAATTCCAGTGGCCCTGCTTGCTCTGCTCCTCCCAGGACAGATCATAGAGCCCAGCAGGAAACAGAATGAGGGGAGAGCCAGCTCCCCCATTCAGCATGAAACCTGCCCTTCTCCCTCTGTTCTGCATCCAGGAAGGAAGAGTGTGAAGGAGAAGAGGGCTGATGAGCCCTCTCCCAGCATATTAACAGCTAGGCCGCTACCACTACCATAAACCCAGCCCAAATAAGCCAACCCAGGAGCCTTTCTCACATCCAACCACCCAGTCCAGATAAGGGGAATTTTAGGGGTGAGCAACCAACACCCAAGGAAATGTGAGAAAATGGTATCATGCCTGGGGAAAAAAAGGGAGACAAAGAAGGTATGGAATTGGGGGGTGGACACTGAATTATGGGAACAGTGTCAGAATTATCAGAACTAATTGGGGGAAGGGAACACGGAATAGAAAAACTGGTGGAAGAGATATTCTTCTCCCTCCTGGGACTGGTCCTCCCTTTAGCAGCCTGGTGTCACAGTTCAGTGCAGCTATCTATCTGTCTGTCTGTCTGTTTGTTGGAAAGCTGGGGGAAGAGAGAGAGGCAAGGATCAGAACCAGAGAGTAGCAACAGTTGCAGATTGCTGCTGAGGTGAGCAACAGGTAGCGAGAGAAAGGGAATGAAGGAATCTGTACATAGAAAGCCACAATGACCAGGGATGAGGTTGCCCTCCTGAACTCTCTGGGAAGATGGGGAGCAGATAATGAAGGCCCCAAAGCAGTAACTTCCCTCCCTCCTTTGCTCCCAGGAACCTACAGAAGAGAGGAGTTAGTTGGAGAACATGATTTCCAGATAGCGCATCAAATCTGCCACTGTCACGCTGATCATACCGCTACATTGGGACTGTACATGTATGGGGACGTAATGTACTGCGAAGGCTGGGACAGAACATGTTTCGGTGCCGCTGAAGCCCTAATGCATCCAAACCTGTTTCTCATCAATGTTTGGAGAGAAAGCATATTTTCCCATGCGTTTTTCTTTTTTCCTTAAAGAATCAGATCAATAAAACATACAATTAGGTGCTGCTTGACTCCCAATGAGAGATGAATAGAAATAAGCATTGGCACAGTTATGATGCGGAGACCAAGTGGCATCAAATAGCTTCTGAGTCAAAAGGATTTTTCTTCATTCCACTCTGCTAGTTCACCTGGGGAGTGTGAAGTAGCAAAACCTCCATGGTCAGCCTGGTAGATTGTGCATGAGGTAATGGCAACTACAGGAGGCAGGATACTAGATTAGACCAGCCAATGAACTGATCCAATATGGCAAACTATGTTCATAAAAAATAACACTGCCTTGTTATGCTTGGAATTCCTTGGAATTTCCAGAGGTGGCTTTGTTAATCACCAGTGGTAACCAATTTGAGTTTGAAAACATATCTGGGTGAAATCCTGATCCCTCCAAATTCCATGAGTGTTTTTCCATTAATTTCAGTGAGGCCGGGATTTCCTTCTGTCTCTCTCATTTTTGTCTGTTCATTTAGGTTTTCAGCTGGGGTTGGGATCAGCAAATTCTTCAGAATAATTCCTTATTTAGGCAGGCATCTGAATATTTCTGGTCTGTTCAACCAGAGAGTATAATTTGGCTATACCAGTCTTTTGATGGTGGTTATATCATCTTTCTTTGTCTTCCTTGCTCAGGTATGTGCATTACCCTTTTAATCAGAACAGATCATCTGGCTTTATGATGAATGCCTCTCATCTTTGCAAGAATACTGAGCATGCTTAAAAGCCTCACCAGGCTAATTAGTAAGAATACACTTGAACCAGCCATGAGGTTTAGGATCTGCAGCACGGATCATCTTTGAGTTCCACAGAAGTGTTACATTTGATGTGTTTAGCTAAGACTTCTAAGTAATATTTAGGTTCCTTGTACCTCTTGCTTTTGTAACCCTTCTGCCAGACCAAGTCGGCAGCAGCAAGGGCCGGATTCTATATCTAGGGGTCCCTGTAAATGATGCAACACCAAACTGGCTCGAGCCCCCACCCAGTCACCTGGGAAATTACATACTATCCCCTGGGCGCCCTCCAAAGGGCAATACTTGCCCTCTCGCAAGCACAGAGTCTGAGTGTAGAAAGAAACCTTTTAATAGCAAAACAGAGATAACACCGCACTGGTTTGGGAAACAGTGCAAACAGAGTTCATGAACTCAATGAGCCCAAACCCATCCCAGAGTACAGGGCGTGTCCTGCGCCTCTCCCTTCCTTCTTGCCCCTGTACTGACCGTCGTAGTTGCAATATCCACCTCTCAGGTGTGGCTCCGCCCCGTATGCCGCACCAGTCCAACACAGGCCTGTCTAGGCCCCCTCTGCTGCCGTCTCCTATCGCCTGTGGGCCTCACTGAGTCCCCCACTGTTGGCAACGACCACGCCGATCTCCCACCGACTGCGGGCACCAACCGCACCTGGCTTCTGCCGACCACTGGCCGGGCTGGCACCGACTGTGACGGCCCCTCCGCCGACCGCTGGCCGCCCTGGGCTGGCACCGACTGTGCCGGCCCCTCTGCTGACCCCTGGGCTGGCACCGACTGTGCCGGCCCCTCCACCGACCGCTGGCCGCCTTGGGCTGGCACCGACTGTGCTGGCCCCTCCGCCGACCGCTGGCTGCCCTGGGCTGGCACCGACTGTGCCAACCCCCCTTGTTGACTGGGCTGGCACCGACTGTGCTAGCCTCCCACCAGAGTTGCCTGTTGCCCACTCAGTTCTGTTAGTGGTCAGGCAAAGTTCAGCTCTTAGTGATTTCAGCTCCTAATGATTTCAGCTCATAGGTAAACCTTCTGCTGTCATATAGGAAATGTCCCTGCTTTCAAGAGACAAAAGACTCCAAGGTGAGTCATTAAGTCTACCTTTTAACAATGGGAGGTGAGAGTCACTCCCTGCCTGGGGCAGCCCTTTCACTTGGCCCCTGCAATCCCAATAGGAGACTCCTCTACCTCCCCCTTTTCCAGGCTGAAACATCGGCCTGCCACCCTTGGGGAGCTCTGCCTAGTTTAGGGTGAAGTGTTCTATCATAACAGACTAAGCACAGTTTTGCTGACATCTGTTCATACAATTGAAGGACAACATTTCATTACCCCAGCAGTTAACACAAAAGTGGTTTGTAACCCAAACCCAGACCTGCTAACCATTTCCCATTATGCTCCGCACCTAGGTAAATTATGCCAAGTACTTAATTGTACTCATGCAGATACAAAGCCCATGCAAATAATGTGCCCCCCTTTACTCCGACACTCAGACCTGGCTTACACTTTAATTAAGTTCAGAGATACAGCACTCATCAGCACATCTGTGTTGGTTTCCATCAGGATTTATACCTTTAAAGCTAATTTCAATCTATTGGAGTTGATCAGAATTTTCCTAACATGAAATGTCTCAAATTGCTCAGTTGCATCTGATGGTGAGATAATTAAGCAACATGTACATATGGGGACAATAAAGATAACACAGACAAAATAAAATGGGTTAATTAATATCCTGTACAGAGAAATAAAATCTGAGGTATTAATCAGAACTTTATCCATGAGACTATTTTTGCCCTATAGGGAAAAAATAGAATTAGGCTACTGTGGCGGTGCTATTTTTGTTATTGCTTTAAAAAAGATTTGCAGCTAAAACGCTATATCTAATCTTCCATTCTGTTTTATCAATTTAAAAGGACATTCTCCTTTCATTTACATTAGTTTTACACTGTTGTGATTCTATTGACTATAGTTGCTGTTACTCCTGATTTACATTGCTGTAAGTTAGCAGAGAAGCAGGTTCATAAAACCCAATTCTGCATGCCTGACTCTGTCAAAATTCCCATCAACAGCAATGAAAGATCTGCTTGAAAAGTGAGGTTCGTTCCCTACTTCATTCAAGACTTCATCCAACATCCTATGAAGTCAATGGAAAGACTCCATGGAAGCTGGATAAAGCTGAACTCATCCCAATAAGCAGCTGTACGTGTTCACTCCAGTGAACTTTATGTGTAAAATATGAGACTTTTAAAAAATTTATGATTTTTTTTACCATTACCCAAGTGTTGGCATGTCTGTAAATTGATGCATCTTTTCTTAATGAAAATGATAAACCTTATTCACCAGATCTATTCTTAACTAACGCCTGGTCTACACTCACTTACGTCGACCTACGTACACCTGCGTCTACACTGGCATCACTGGTAATACAAATTAAGTCGCCTTGAAAATCGACTTAATAAGACAACCTCTGCAAGTGGTGTAGTGCCTAAATCAAATTTGTTAATTCGATTTAGTGTCAGTGTAGACACAAGTTCACTTAAATTGAATTTATTGGCCTCTGGGAGGTATCCCACAATGCCCTGTTTTGACCGCTCCGGACAGTTGCGTTGTGCTGCTCTATGGTCAGGCTACCAGGACATGTCTCCTCCCCTCAAGTCCCGGGAAGATCTGAATTTTCATTTCCTGTGCTTGCTGCCAGCATGGAGAGAGCTTTGCCACTGTTCTCCACATGTCTACTGCAAAGCCCAAACACGCTCCAGCATGGAGTCAACCAGAGGTCTTAGATCTCATCGGGCTGTGGGGTGAGGTGTCTGTTCTGGCTCAGCTCAGAGCCAGCAAAAGGAATCTGGACATTTCATAGAATAATAGAATATTAGAGTTGGAAGGGACCTCAGGAGGTCATCTAGTCCAACCCCCTGCTCAAAGCAGGACTAACCTCAGCTATATCATCCCAGCCAGGGCTTTGTCAAGCCTCAGCTTAAAAACCTCTAAAGATGGAGATTCCACCACCTCTCTAGGTAACCCATTCCAGTGCTTCACCACCCTCCTAGTGAAAAACTTTTTCCTAATGTCCAACCTAGACCTCCCCCCTTGCAATTTGAGACCGTTGCTCCTTGTTCTGTCATCTGCCACCACCAAGAACAGCCTAGCCCCATCCTCCCTGGAACCCCCTTTCAGGTAGTTAAAGGCCGCTATCAAATCCCCCTCATTCTTCTCTTTTGCAGACTAAACAAGCCCAGTTCCCTTAGTCTCTCCTCATAAGTCCTGTGCTCCAGCCCCCTAATCATTTTTGTTGCCCTCCGCTGCACTCTCTCCAACTTGTCCACACCCTTTTTGTAGTGGGGGGCCCAAAACTGGACACAATATTCTAAATGCGGCCTCACCAATGCCGAATAGAGGGGAATAATCACTTCCCGCGACCTGCTGGCAATGCCCCTCCTAATGCAGCCCAATATGCTATTAGCCTTCTTGACAACCAGGGCACACTGCTGACTCATATCCAGCTTTTTATCCACTGTTACCCCCAGGTCCTTTTCTGCAGAGCTGCTGCCTAGCTCATCAATCCCCAGTCTATAGCTGTGCATGGGATTCTTCCTTCCTAAGTGGAGGACTCTGCACTTTTCTTTGTTGAACCTCATTAGATTTCTTTTGGCCCAATCCTCCAGTTTGTTTAGGTCACTCTGTATCCTATCCCTACCTTCCAGGGTATCTACCACTCCCCCCAGCTTAGTGTCATCCGCAAACTTGCTGAGGGTACAATCTACCCCTTCCTCCAGATCATTAATGAAGATATTGAACAAAACCAGCCCCAGGACCGACCCCTGGGGCACTCCGCTTGTGACCGGTTGCCAGCTAGACACGGAGCCATTGATCACTACTCGTTGAGCCCTATGCTCTAGCCAGTTCTCTATCCATTATATAGTCCATTCATCCAACCCATACTTCTTTAACTTGCTGATAAGAATACTGTGAGAGACAGTATCAAAAGCTTTGCTAAAGTCAAGGTATATCACATCCACCGCCTTCCCTACATCCACAGAGCCAGTCACCTCATCATAGAAAGCAATCAGGTTGGTCAGGCATGATTTTCCCTTGGTGAATCCATGTTGGCTGTTCCTGATCACCTTCCTCTCTTCCAAGTGCCTTAAAATGGATTCCTTAAGGACCTGCTCCATGATTTTTCCAGGGATTGAAGTGAGGCTGACCGGTCTGTAGTTCCCCGGATCCTCTTTCCTCCCTTTTTTGAAGATGAGCACTATATTTGCTTTTTTCCAGTCCTCAGGGACCTCCCCCTGTTGCCACGAGCTTTCAAAGATAATAGCCAATGGTTCTGAAATCACCCCAGCCAACTCCCTCAGCACCCTCGGGTGCATTGCATCCGGCCCCATGGACTTGTGTATGTCTAATCCTTCTAAATAGTATCGAACCTATTCCTTCAGCACTGCGGGATGTTCGCCTCCTTCCCATTCTGTGCCACCCAGTACAGTAGTCTGGGAGCTGATCTTGTCTGTGAAGACAGAGGCAAAAAAGGCATTAAGTACCTCAGCTTTCTCCACATCCTCCGTCACTAGGTCGCCTCCCTCATTCTGTAAGGGGCCCACACTTTCCCTAATCTTCCTCTTGTTGGCAACATGCCTGTAGAAACCCTTCTTGTTCCCCTTCACGTCCCTTGCTAGCTGCAACTCCAATTGCGCTTTGGCCTTCCTGATTTCATTCCTGCACATTTGAGCAGTGTTTTTATAATCCTCCCTAGTCATCTGACCAAGCTTCCACTTCTTGTAAGCTTCTTTTTTGTTCGCCAAGGACATCTTTGTTAAGCCAAGCTGGATGCCTACCATATTTGCTATTCTTTCTGCACATCGGGATGGTTTGCTCCTGTGCCCTCAATAAGGTCTCTTTAAAATACAGCCAGCTCTCTTGGGTTCCTTTCCCCCTCATATTAGCCTCACAGGGAATCCTGCCCATCATTTCCCTAGGGAGTCAAAGTCCACTTTTCTGAAGTCCATGGTCCGTATCCTGCTGTTCTCCTTTCTTCCTTTTGTCAGGATCCTGAACTCGACCATTTATGGGAAGATATCCCAGGGCCTGCTGGAGAAGGGACAACAGAGGGACGCTTGGCAGTGCCGCATGAAGATCAAGGAGCTGCGCCAATCGTATCAGAAAGCGAGGGAAGCTAACAGCCGTTCTGGCTCCTCACCCAAAATATGCCGCTTCTATGATGAGGTGCATGCAATTCTTGGTGGCGATCCCACCACGGTGCCACCCTGCGGCATCAATACCTCCGCTAGGTCACAGTCCATGGACAATGATGAGGACTCCGTGGACAAGGAGGAGGAGGCTGAGGAGAGCAGGGTGCATGAGAGCATGCTGTCCGTTCTCCCTGAAAGTCAGGACATATTCCTGACCCCAGAGCAGTCCAGCAGCACACAGGACAGCACTAATGACCCCGTGGAAGGCACATCTGGTGCGGTTTTTTTCTTCTTAGCAGTTCTGTCCATTTACATGGCGGGGGCACAAAGAGGATTTCAGGCGTTTCGGTGACTGTACGGGGGGGTTACCCAGGGAACTGTTTATTTATGTGATAAGAAATGCTACGTTTATCATCAGTTGATATCTCACGGAAACTTTCATGTATGTAATATGTTATCTTGCAAAAGTTTTCAGGGGAGGGCTGCCTTGTTCCTCCCTCCACGGTATGACACTTCACTGCAATCAAGGTAGTCTGCATCATGGCGGAACACTGCTGGTACCCCGCTGCGTCCAGCAAATCTTTGTTTTAAGCAGAGACTTCCCCTCCCACGCTCTCTGCAGACACCTCAGCCTTGGCCCCACCCTCAAGAAATGCTGCGGAAAGACTATTGCAGATTCGAAAGAGGAAGAAAAAAACAAGAGATGACATGTTTTGTGAGCTCATGAACACCTCAGTGGCCACAGACACAGAGCAAAGAGCGTGGCGGCTCACCTTGTCCCAGAATATGGACATGGACAGGGAGACTCACAGGGAAATGATGGAGCATGATCGCAGTACCATGCAGGAGATGTTGTAAATCATGCGGGACCAGGCAGACATGCTGCGGAGGTTTGTGGAGCTTCAGGAGGAGTGGAGGAAGGAAAAATTCACACTGTAGCCCCTCCATAATGCTCCTCAACCGAGAGCTTTGATGCCCGCCCCCTCCCCTGCCCCCAGCTGATCTCTGAGGAGACTGGCCAGGCTGTAGCATGTGCTTGCCTCTACCGAGGTGGAGATGAGCAGAAAGCAGTGGCAGCCACGCTGAAAGCTGGCCAGCAAGCTACCACCCCTACCCTTTGAGACAACGAATGAACACTACCCGCCCCTTCCCCCATGATTTGAATGTTCATAAATAAAGTTAAGCATCATTTCAACATGTTTCTTTATTAAATCATATCTTGTTCTGGATGGATTTGGCAGGTACAGATATCGATGGGGGAAGAGGGGTGTTCACCAAAGGCAAACAACATACAGGAACAGAAATCAGTCCTGCATCTCATTGCAGAACCTGGTTTTCAAAGCTTCCCTAATGCAAAGCTCTATGCAGTTAGCTCTCAGCTTAGTGCTGGCATCTGGCTGCTCATAATTGGCAGCCAGTCTTTCTGCCTCCACAGCCCAACCCTGAGGGAATCTCTCACCCTTCACTTCACACACATTATGAAGAACACAGCAAGCAGATATCACAGAAGGGAGGTTCTTCTCACTCATGTCCAGCCTAGTGAGGAGACTTCTCCATCTACCCTTTAAACGCCCAAAGGCACATTCTACAACCATTCTGCAACTGCTTAACCTCTTATTAAAACACTCCTTGTCGCTGTCAAGGTGACCGGTGTATGGCTTCATTAGCCACGGAAGCAAGGGGTAAGCAAGATTCCCCAGGATCACTATGGGCATTTCCACATCCCCAATTTGAATTTTTTGGTCTGGGAAAAAAGTACATATTAGAGAACAGCCCTGAATTACGAAATACACACTTGTCATGCACCTTCCCAGATCACCCCACATAGTTGTCAGTGAAACGATCTCTGTCATCCACAAGCCCCTGCAGGAAAATGGAAAAGTATCCCTTGCAGTTTATGTTCTCGGTCGCTAGGTGGGCAGGCACTAAGATAGGGATGTGCGTCCCATCAATGACTCCCCCCGCAGTTTGGGAACCCCATCGTGGTAAACCCCTCCACTATGTCCTGCACATTTCCCAAGAAATGTCACTATCCTTCGTAGAAGAAGTCTATTGATGGCCCTGCACACTTGAATCATGGCGGTGCCCACTGTAGATTTACCGACTCCAAATTGATTCCCAACCAAGCGGTAACAGTCGGGGGTTGCCAGCTTCCACAGAGCGATTGTGACTCTCTTCTCCACCATCATAGCTTGTCTCAAGTGAGTATTCACATGCTTCAGGGACGGTGCCAGCTCCGAGCACAGTTCCAGAAAAGTTGCCTTTCGCATCTGAAAGTTTTGCAGCCGCTGATCATCATCCCACAGCTGCATAATGATGCGGTCCCACCAGTCTGTGCTTGTTTCCCTGCACCAGAACTTGCGCTCCACGGAATGCAGATGGTTCGTTACAGCCTGCAGCAATCGGGAATTGTTCTGCTTGCAGCAGGGCAGCCTCGGTGGCATTGCTGTTGTGTGTGCTTCGGCTTCTTGCTCTACTTCAAAAATACTCGATAAGTTGCGATGTATTTGTAACGCTCACAATAATAGTGTAGAATTCAGCTGGCTCCATGTCTCTGCAGCAATGGCAAGCGCAGGGAGTAAAAAAATGGCGCAAAAATACTTTTCCTGTTTGTTTGTTTGGGGGGGGGGGGGGGGGGAAGCAGCATTGCATCATGGGACAATGACACTCATCCCAACAGCCACCATGGCTAGTAGTGCTGTGGGATAGCAACCCACATTGCACTGCTTTGAAATTCGAATTAAGAGTGCTCAGTGTAAACGCAGGAGACCTGCGCAAACAGCATAGTGTATACACGCTGCTGTGACTTCTAAAAATCGGCTGCTGAAAGTCGACTTAAAATAAGTCGACTTCACTGGGCAGTGTAGACATAGCCTAAGAAATCAAAAGTCAGTGGGATTTGTACCTCATGCTGTTTCATTGGTGTTTCATTAGCAAATGTCCACGCTTGATGCTAGGTCCCTCCCCACCCCAAATTGCAACTTTCAGTGATACAAAACATCCTTTTTGTGCAACTATGAAAGTTATATTCTTAGTCACTGTTATGTATTACAGAATAGGATGATTTGGCAGTTAACTGATCTTTGACTACTAGCGGTAAATATGCCCAGTGGCCTGTGATGGGATGTTAGATGGGGTGGGCTCTGAGTTAATACAGGGAATTCTTTCTCGGGTGTCTGGCTGGTGAGTCTTGCCCACATGCTCAGGGCTTAGCTGATCTCCATATTTGGGGTCAGGAAGGTATTTTCTCCCAGGGCAGATTGGCAGAGGCCCTGTGGGTTTTTTGCCTTCATGGAATCATAGAATCATAGAAGATTAGAAGGGAAGATGACCTTAGGGGGTCATCTAGTCCAACCCCCTGCACATAGCAGGGCCAACCCCAACTAAACCATCCCAGCCAGGGCTTTGTCAAGCCACACCTTAAAAACCTGTAAGGATGGAGATTCCATCATCTCCCTAGATAATCCATTCTGATGTTTCACCACCTACATAGTGAAAAAGTTTTTCCTAATATCCAACCTAGACCTCCCTCACTGCAACCTGAGACCATTGCTCCTAGTTCTGTCGTCTGCTACCCCTGAGAACAGCCTAGTTCCATCCTCCCTCCTCTTCAGCGTGAGGCACAGGTCACTTGCTGGTGGATTCTCTGCACCTTGAAGTCTTAAACCATGATTTGAGGACTTCAATAACTCAGTCATAGGTTAGGAGTGTATTACAGGAGTGGGTGGGTGAGGTTCTGCGGCCCATGTTGTGCAGGTCAGACTAGATGATCATAATGGACCCTTCTGACCTTAAAGTCAATGACTAGTGAAGCTAGAGCAAAACTAGTTGAGAACTGCTTTGGCCCTGGTCTACAGTCAGCAAAGTGTGTCCACTATCTCTTTTTTTCTCCCATCCCCCATTGCATAAGTCACCCACCCCATCTCTGTTCTTCTCCCCTTCAACAGAGGCCCAATCCAATTCTCATTGTAGTCAACTGCAATATTTATTGGCTTTAATGGGGGTTGGATCAGGCCCTAGGGCATAAAACTTGGTTTTGGACCATTCAGACTCCATTCACAAACCACACACACCCAGGGATGAGGTTGGTGCAGAGTGTACATAATGTCTGCTGGAAGACTGCTTCCTGCAGTGAAAAAAATTCCTATTACAGCCAGTGTAGCTCCCTGAAATGTAACCTGGGCAGCCACTTGAGCACAGATGCAGGACTAAGCATCCCTGAGTTGTGATAATTGTTGCAGACATCCAACCACATGATTCTGAGATCAAACAAGATATTGTTGTGGGATGTGGAGTTCTTTTGGAGTGGAAGGGAGTTTGCAGAAAATTTGGAGCCTCGTACATTACATTAGAAGTAAATATTGCAACAGACTGTCTTAAGAAGGAAATCATGTCTTCATTACCAGATTCTTCAGGATGTAGATTCCCCTCCCCCCGCCCCAAACAAACAAACAAACAAAAAAACCAACAAAACCCCCCCCCCCCACTATGTTTAGAGTACAAAGAAAGATTGATAATCCCAAGGTAGGGCAATTACAGAACAGTTAATCTGATCTCAGTAGTAAGGAAGGCTTTAGAACAAGGAAAGAATAATTAGGTAAATGCTAAATAGGATGTAATACAACATGTTTTGCCAAAAATAGATTATGCCAGACTAACCTGATTTTTTTCTTTGAGAAAAAAATAATTTTTTAAGTAAGTGAAGTGCAGCAGACCTGATATACTTGGACTTCAGTAAAGCATTTGACATGGGAAATCAGCAAAAATGGGGATTAGCAGAAGATTTGTAAGGAGGATAAGGAACTGGCTACAGGGGACAAGACAATAGGTTGTGCTGAAAGGTAAATTATTGGACTGGAGGGAGGTTAGTAGCTGAGTTCCTCAAAGATTGGTTTTGAGACCAATCTGATTTAATATTTTTATTAGTGACCTTGGTGTGGTAGTAAGAGAGATACCTTGAAAAATTAGGCCTGGTGCAAGATCTGAGGCCTGTATCAAAGTCTGTCATTAGGAAACAGCAACTGCTTGCCTGCTTACAAGTGCACTGACTGGGATAGCAACTTGGCAGAAACACAGCATTGTTAACGCATTGGCATTCCTAAGAAGCAGTAGATTGTTAGAGCACTAGTATTTCCAACTTCCCCGATATATGGTGATTGCAGAAACACAATCCTGGGAGACAGTATAAGTGCTCCCTGAACAGAAATACAATACTGGGAGGCAGTACAAGCTTTCCTCAAAATACAATAGTGCATAAACACAATCATGAGAGACAATACAGAGACACCCTGACCTAGAGAGAGGAGACAGGATGATGGATGAAGAAGTTGTGCTTGATTTGGAGGCAAGGTATGGAACAATAGCTGACATCAGAGATTCAATGTGAAACGTGTTTGTATCTGGGTATATGAAAGAGGTCCCAGCAGGGGTATCTTTGTCCGGCCTAGGGGATAACAGAAACTCCCACTGTTAACTAAACTGGTCCATTGTAATAAGCATACATGTCCTAGGGTACCTGTAGCTCCTATGGGGGCACTAACACTGTGCTTCGCTTATAATAAGCTTTGCTGAGCACCTTCATCACCTAGCCGAGTCTGTGGTTATTCCTGGGCAGTGCTAATGAGGTCTGCCAATTCAGATAGCTGAAGAAGCTGAGATGGCATATAGAGGGGAACTCACACCACTACACATGCCTAACAACACAAAAAGTAGGAGTGTGCTAATGAAATTGCTGATGATGCAAAATTGGGAGGCATTGTTAATACAGAGGAGGATCAGAATATTATAATATAGGTAGATTTGGATGATCTTGAAGACTGGAGTGACAGAAATGGGATGAAATTCAATAATACTAAGTCATGTAATTAAGGTTGAATAATAAGAATTTCTGCTACAAGCAGGGGGCTCATCAGTTGGAAGCAACAGAGGAAGAGAGAATGGGTGTCTGAGTTGATCACAGGATGACTATGAACCACCAATGTGATGTGGCTATGAAAAATGCCATTCTACGATGTACCAGGATGTACCTAGGATGCATTTCCAGTAGAGATAGGGAGTATTAATGTCATTGTACAAGGCATTGTTAAGACCTTATTTGGAATATTGTGTATAATTCTGGTCACCCATTTTCAAGAAAGATGAATTTAAACTAGAACAGGTGCAGAGAAGAACTAGAGGGCTGATCGGGAGAATGGAGGGCCTATCTTATGAGAGGAGACTGGAGCCTGGTCTACACTTGTAGCGAAATTCAGTGGCAGTCAACGGGAGCTAGCTTGCGTATCTCCAGTCAACTTCCTAACTTCTAAATAGCACGGCATCCCCACTATGCTGCGCCAATGGGAAATGCCCTCCTGTTGATGCAACGTTAATTTTTTTGCAGGGGTGGATTAATGCCATCAACTTCCAGATCAATTGAACGGATTTCCACTGCCACTCAATCGATCCCAAAAAATCGATCCGGCGGTGCCGATAGTACTGCCATGAGTAATGACATACCCTGGAAGAGCTTGGCATGTTTAGTCTAGCAAAAAAGCTGAGAAGGCATAAGATTGCTCTCTATAAATACATAGTGGGGTAAATACTAGAGAGGGAGGAAAAGCTATTTAAGTTAAGGGACAATGCTCGCATAAAAAAATGCTGATCATGAACAAAATCAGGCTAGAAATTAGAACGTTTCTAACCAGCAGAGGGTGAGATTCTGGAACAGCCTCCAAAGATGAGTTGTAGGGGCAAACAACTTAATTAGTTGAAGGAGAGCTGGAGAAAATTGAGTGCAGTTGCATAAGAGGGCTGCTTGTGATGACCAGGGGCAATGCTCAGCAGCCCTTTGGCTCTCTTCCAGTTTATATCTTATGTTCCTAAAAGTTCATGTTTCAAGGTTTCAGCCAGCCACCTGATTTTTATCTTCTTCCTCTGAATCATCAGGGATGGCCATGGTTGGAGAAGGATCTTGGACAAGGTGGGTCTGGGCTCTGAGGTGGTATTGAGCATTCTCTCTCTCTCTCTTTCTCTCAGGTGCTTGGTTGGTTCTTGCTCATGTGCTCAGGGTCTAACTGATTGCCATAAGTGGGGTTGGGAAGGAATTTTCCCCCAGGTCACATTGGCAGTGATTTCTGGGTGTTTTTCCCTTTCCTCTGTAGCGTGTGGGTTCAGATCACTTGCCAGGATTATCTTGGTATGCCTCAATCACTTCCCTGCTATTGTGAGGACCTCAGGCACTGTTGCACCTCAAGCCATCCTATTCTCTGCCTGTGGCACGTACTAGTCTAGTCTCCTATGGGCTGTGGTGTTTTGGTCTGCTTTCAGTTGCTGGGTTTGGTATGCAGATACTTGGTGGCGTTGGTGGCCTGTGACGTACAGGAGGCCAGACCAGAAGACCCTTCTGGCCTTTAATGTTATGACTATGTCTCAACCCATTGAGATCAATGGGAGTACTCATGTGAGCAAAGTACATATGTAAGAGAACCAGGGAAAAATTTGGCCCGTTTTTTGTACTCTCCACTTTGCTGCTGCTTTTAAGTCCTACAGGTTTTTGGTACTTTTTTTTAAAAAATTCCGGTTTCTACCTATTTTGTGTTGGTGACACTGCTTCTTGTGATTCTCATTTAGTATAATACCATTTTAATCACACAGGATTTCTAGATACTGTTTCAAATAAGAAAGTTAACTGGGGAAAACTGTAAATAACCTCAGTCCTGCATTTGATTTCTTATGCCATTCAGGTGTTCCAGGAAGAATCAGGTTTTTTTTTCATAGCTGTCCTTCTCATAGCTGTACTCATATATCAGTAAAATGTGTTCCCAGGCATACTAGTCTCTTGGCATAATCAACTACTCATTCAAAAATACCATCTGTGCTTTGTTGGAAACTTTATTCTTTTATGAAACTGGCAGTGGTGACAAAGTTCATTTGAATTCCCAGTACTCATAATCATCAAATAGTCTGAAATTCTCTTTTAGAGCCAGCTTTCTACACTGAGAGAAGTCCTACAATACAGAAAAGTAAACCACTTTCTTTTCCCCCCTGTGTGGGGAAGCAGGGATCTTTCCTTATGTCTTATAGAGCATCCTCCAACTCCCCCCACGTTTTAGTCACCAACTTGATAGCCAAGGAAAACTGGATAAGACTCTCTTTGAAGTCTATCAGCACTTGCTCTTTAATCAGCAGTACAGATTGCTGTTGACTTTAAGAAAGCACGTTTTCCACCCAGGGACTGAGTTCATTGCCTCTAAACAGATCATATTTAAAAGCTACACTAATGACATATAAAGATACCTTAAATCTTTGGATGGATTCCTCATCACTGGCAATTTTTAAAGCAAGTGTAGATGTTTTTCTAGAAGAGAGGCTGAAGTTCACAAAGGAATTATCTCAGCTTGTTTTATGCAAAAGGTCAAATTAGATGATCACAATGGTCCCTTCTGGGTTTATAACTTATGAATCTATGAAATCATAAAAGACTTCTCGGAAAAAAATCACAGCCCAATATCTTCCCACTATGATGCTGAATTACTTCCCCTGTTCATAGTGTAAACTGGACTTAGAATGGAGCATGTAAGTTCCCTTTTGCCTCTTTCTATCCCTTTAAAACAACTGGATGTAGTTTTCTCCATCTCTGCTAGGCTCCTGCAGCTTTTGAAGCTTTAAATAGAACAGCAGAAAGTTCAAACATGCTGAGCCTTTTGTTCTGTTGAGTCTCTCTATGCTGAACTTTTTTTTTTAAAGCTACAAGTACAGGTACACAACATAAATCAAGTAGTTGGTGGCACAGTGACTTACCTTTCTGGGCCTATTTTAAATCTGTCAATCAAAAGTACCAGATGGTGTAGAAGGACATAAAAGTTCTGGAACTGATACTGCTCCTATTGAAGTAGATGACCCATAGTGTAGTACATAAGAGCTCCAGCTCTCACTACAAACTGAAGAATTAAAATCCCATATGTTCAGTCTCTCTTTTAAGTGGGCAGTATGATATTCCTCCTCAGCATTATTTTCTGGTATGTGGAATTACAGAGTTTATGTGACACTAGCTTATTCTATTCAATTTCAGTGTAGTGGGTCTGTGTAAGGATCAGAACAAGGCAGTATTCTTCAGGGTGGGTGAAGCTATTTGAAAAAAAACCAAACCAAACCAAGAACTGGTCCAAATTTCAATCCAAATGTGACTCAAACCTGAAGTTATTTTACGATTTCACTTTATTAGAAAGAATAACTACTGTTCCCTTCATCCTCACCCAAACTAAGGTCTATTCTGCCTTTGACAAAGGAAAAAGATGGTCTGGGGTTAGGGCACTACCCTGGGACTCAGAAGATCAGGATCAAGTCTTTTCTCCACTATGGTCTTCCTGTGACCTTGGGCAAGTCACTTAGTCTCTCCGTGCCTCAGTTCCCCATTTGTAAAATTGGGATAATATTATTTTTCTACTCTCACAGGGATGTTATGAGGATAATTATATTAAGGATTGTAAGGTGCTCAAATACTATAGCAATGGGGTCCTTAAAGAGTATAGATCCCCTACTTTTATCATCCTTTCCCAAAATCCATGGGCCTTACTGTAGTACTTGAAATTTGGAGTCTGGCAGCTTTTCTGGTTAGACTGCCCTTCTCAAATTCTGCCTATTCTGGGATTACCTTGAGACCAAAGATGCATGGACCAAATTCTTTTCTGGCATAACTCCACTACATCAGTAGAGAATTTGGCCCACCATATATGCTGCTTCTGATCAGGACAAGGCGAGCCCTGTGACATACTCAATGTGAAGACAGCAGCCAGCGTAAAAGACTATGCAAAACCTTCTGAGAGTCAGGGCTTGTCTACACTACAATCTGTGCCATTGTAGCTGCAGCTGTGCCATTGTAGCATTGCTATAGTGCTTAGGTCAGTTTAACTCTGCCTTTCCCCTAAATGGCGTAGGTAGGTTGGCGTAAATTTTAGGTGTAGACCAGGGGTCCATAAGGATAGGAGGATAGGGAGATGTATGCTGGCTGGAATCAAAAGATGCCTTGAACTGTGTTGCACAGAAATGATTCTATAATTGGAATGCAGAACAAAGAGGAGGGACAGAGAGAATCACAGTCATTGAATTCAAATCAAGGGAACAGAAAGATGGGAGTAAGATCAGAAGATATGGAAAAGATAAGGATGGGAGGGCCACCGAATGGGAGATACATCAGGTTCGTCTGGGAGGTGTGGTCAGAAAATGCAAATACAAATTGAAAAATGTTACTGTGGTATTATATGGAATATTCTTGGCAGAAGCTAACATGCTCTCTTGCTTCTCTATAGCCTTTCTTTTGTAACAAGGTAGAAATGTCTCATGGTTAATGATATTTTCTTCTTGTCCCTTTCATTGGCCACCCCTATTGCACTCTACTGAAACTAACTCTGATGTCTGCCTTCCTGAATTCCTAAAACATAGGGAGTAAATTAAACTTAAGATTTCACCCAAAGCCACTCCAGAGAGGAAACCAAAAAATGCAGGGAGCCAGTAACTCTCAGATTTTGCTTTGGATGCACAAAACTCCCAGGAATTCTCTAGATCAGTGTTTTCAACCTTTGGTCCATGGACCCCTGGGGGTCCACAGACTGTGTCTAAGGGATCCTAGAAAGGTGACTATGAAAATAAAGAAAAGGCATTCTGTTTTTCTGATCAATCAAAAAATATGTGAATATACCCACCTACTGGTCAAAACCTGGTTGAGTGTTGTTGTTACCATAGAAGCCCACAGTTTAGCGCCCTTTCTCACATTACGTCAAATGAGGTGCTGAGCACATGCAACATTGATACCTGAATTCTGTTCAGTCAGTTTTCAGTTTTCTAGAAGTCTGAAGACTTCTATGGCAGGAGTCCATGGACCACAGGTTGAATTTCCAAAGGGGTCTGCACCTCCATTTGAAATATTTTAGGAGTGTGCAAATATAAAAAGGCAGAAAACCACTTCTCTACATTTGCACAGGGAAAACCTTTAATTATATTACTTTTAAAAGGTGGCCTTAGAGGTGGTCAGAAAATTCTGACAAAGCATTCTTTTGTCAGAATTTGCCAAAACAAAAACATTTCACACAGAGAATTTTCAAACTGGAAATCCATGGTTTTCTACTCGCTTCCCTGACCGACGCCATGGCAGTCTGCCAGGTGGGCCAATGGGGAACCAAAAGTCTAAAAGGAAGCCCAGGCTTCCAAGCACACAGCTCATCAGAAGCCCTGGCTCTGGGGCAGCTAGCCATCACATAACTCAGTCACCTAAATCATGTGCTATTGTTAGTTAATGAGGGAACTAGACAAGCCATCCTTCACTTCTCTCCCCTTACTACTCCAGACAAACTTCTAATAGGGTTCTGAAATCTGCAGATTTGTGTCCAAACCAGGATTAGATACCTCCTCAGATATTAAATCTCATGGGACAGCCTGATTTATTGAGGTAAAAAAGTAAGCTTGAGAAATTATTATTCCTTGATAAAGAATCTGTGGATGCTATTCTTCAACTTTGAATGTTTAAATTGTGGGTTTTTCTAATTCCGTCAGGAGTTGTGAGTGAAGATCTTCCAAGTAGAAAAAAATTTGAGGCTGGTGTGGGAACATCTAAAATAACTTTCTCGGCAAAATAAATACCTGCGTATATTCTACAGAATGAGTACTTTCAGATAAAAATGAATAAAAATTAATCCCTGAGAGTTCCAGAAACTGTAAAATTCCTTTAAATTTTTGTGTGAAGTGTTGTAGTAGCTGTGTTGGTCCCAGGATATTAGAGAGAGAGGGTGAGTGAGGTAATATCTTTTATTGGACCAACTTCTGTTAGTGAGAGAGACCAGCTTTTGAGCTTACACTGAGCTCTTCTTCTGGTCTGGGAAATGTACTGAGTGTGTCACAGCTAAATAGGAGGTGAAATAGACTGTTTAGCATAAGTAGTTAACATATTTCACAGAATCATTCAAGGTGAAGTGGCCTGTTAACACCTCTCCTGTTACAGAGGTGGAAAGAAAAAAAAGCTGGGGGGCGCAGTTGAAGTGGGTTATAGATTGTTGTAATAAGCCATAAATGCAGTGCCTCTATTCAGTCCATGATTTTTAGTGTCTAGCACAGTTATGAATCTACGCTCCCAGTCTTGTCTTTTGAGGGTTTTGTGCAGGTTTCCTTTGAGACCGAGGACTGAAAAGTCAGACATAGAGTGATTGCTCTGTTAAAAGCGTTTTCCCACAGGTGATATGGTGTTCTTGTCTTTCATCATTTTTCTGTATGAGTTCATTTGAGAGCATAGTGATTGTCTTATTTCACCCACATAGTTGTTCTTGGGGCAATTAGAGTATTAGGTGACGTACACCACATATTGTGATAGGCATGTCTAGGACCCATGGCTCTTGAAAAGTGTGTTGTGGGGTGTGTTGATCTTTGTAGCAGTAGAGATATGTCTACAGGTTTTGCATCTCTTCTGGCGGTGTCTGATGCTGCTTTGAGTTGGTGTGTCCTGGTCAGTGGGGAGTATAAGCCCTCATGTGTCTAGAACCCAGGCTCCATGTTGCTACCCTGGCCTGGAACCTGACTATGAACTCCTCCACTACTCCCAGCCTCGGGTTTGACCCAGCTTGGTCCCTTGGTCCCAAAAGTCCTTATTAGGATCCTGAGTTTGCCTGGACCACCCTAGCCCATGGTGAAGGCCTGTCCTAGGGAACGTAGAGGCAGTGGGCCATTTCCTGTCCAGCATGCCCCAGAGGGTATTGGAGATGACTGAACGGGCTGACCACTCCCAGAAGAGCTCCCCATGCTTCGAGCACAAGTATCACTGCTTGCAACAGAGAACCAAGCTCTGTACAGGCAGTCCACACAGCTCCATGATGAAAATGCAGTGCTGTGAACCCAACTGGCACAGCACACTGCAGATAATCAGCTTGTACAAAAGCAGGTATCCAGACTGCACTATGGGCACACACTACAGCCATGTACCTGGACCCAGTCCCTCTCCCAGAATGTTTAATGGGGACCACCAAAAGTTCAGGAGGTTTATTAACTGGTACTGCCTGCTGTTTCTGCTTCATCCCTAGTCCTCCTCCACTGACCAAGCAAAAGTAGGACTCATTGTTAGCCTCCTGACGGAAAATGTATTGAACTGGGCCTCACCCCTACTCAGATGAGTGAGCCTGACACTATTGAACTGGGATGCCTTCCTCCAGCCTTTTTCTGCCATTTGTGATGATGCCCATCGTGCATATTTGGCAGAGACAGCTCTGCACAAACTTTAGCAGGGTAAGGGACCAGCTTCCTCCTATGCTGCCCACTTTTGGCAACCAGTCTCTGACACTGAGTGGAATGAAGCAGCCCAGCTCTGTCAGTTCTGGTGGGGACTACGTGAAGAGATTAAGGATATGTTAGCTCATGTGGAGGCCCGAAACAACTTGGATGCCTTCATTGACCTTGTCATCCACACTGACAATAGGCTCAGCAAGCAATGTAGGGAGGTGACGGTGTCTGTGCTATTACCTGGCCAGTGCCCCTTGGTACCCATTGCCAACCCACACTCTGAACCATGCAGCTGGATAGCGTTCACCGCCATGTGACACTGGAGGAAAAAGAGTGCTGTCAGCGCCATAGCTGTGTTTCTACTGTGGAGGATTCATCCATACTCTGGCCAACTGCCCATCCTGAGCTCTAGCACAATGAAATTTGGGAAATGACCACGCACAGGCTGGGTAGAGGGGTTTGGCCTGGGTGAGCCTTGAGATAATGCCCCTCTACTCCTCATCTACGCATGCCCCAGGCATGGTGAGCACTCCCCGCATCCTGAAGTCCAGGTCTGCCTCCTTGTTCCAGAAGAGCCTGACCAAATTCCACCACTTATGGACTCTGGAGCAGTGGACCACTTCATAGATGCTGATACAGCCCAAGCCCCGTGGTTTAAATGGAATACCAAGACTGTTCCTAACCTCCTGGAAACTATAGATGGCTCACTCCTGTCACTTGGGCCAGTGACACAGGAGACAGTGCCTCTGGAGGTTGCCATTTGGGACCATCAGGAGGTCTTTCAGTTCGGAACAATCCACTCTTCACACTTACCCACAGTCTTTGGCATTTCATGGCTGGTGGCTCATGATCCACACATCCTTTGGCATGAGCATCAGGTTAGCTTCCAAGTTCTGCCAGCAAGTCTGCCTACACACACCATCTGATGAATCCTGGAACCAAGACATGCTCCCCAGGCCCTGGCTGTGGGCCAGGTGGGACCACTACCAGAATTGACTCCAGTACTGTCCTCTGTGATGGGCTGTCCATCCCACACAAGACCAGAAGGCCAATTAACTACCTAAGATGTAGCTGGAGGAGGAACCAGGGATCAGATATTAATTAGACACAAGGCTTAGCTGGACAGGAAGAGGAAGAGCCTGTATAAAGCCCAGGAGCTGAGAGCATAAAGGGACTCCAGGGAAGTAGTCTGCAGTGTCTCCCTTGGAGAAAGGAGGTGTGGTAGGGCTATAGAAGGTAGCCTACAGTTACTCCCTGGGAGAAGGTCATTTGGACTGGAAAACCCAGAGAGTGGGGGGAGATCCAGAAAGATAGGAAAGGCTCATGGGAAAAGCAGCAAGGTATGGGATAGGAAAGAGAGCAGACCTGCACCCTCCAGCTCCAGCAGGGAAGAGCTGAGAGAAAGGCAGAATTTCTTCCTAAAACAACTGTCCAAAGGTCTGTCCCTGAGAGAAGGGAGGGCCTGCTACAGAGACAGCCTGAGAGGGGAGCGTTCCCCTCTCCCTCTTATATGAACTCTAGGTTTTGTTAATTCCCTTTGTTTTGTTTGGGCTACCCCAGCAGGGGACACCCTTAGGACTGATCTGGCACAGGAGAGTGGGCCATACCACGAGAGGAGGCAGTTGCTACCTGAGAAAGAGGAAGCTACGACATTACACGGAGCCACCAGAAGATGCCTTGTGGTGAGTGGACATCCTCCACATCGCCTTAACCCAGACAGCGACCTTTGAACAATTTCAGGGGGGTAATAGGAAGTGGTCCAGGCAGGGTTGCCTTAAGCGCCCGGGACTGTCAGATCACTGATAGCCCTCAAAGGGTTGGAACCCAGTGGAGTGTGAGGGCCCAGGCTCCCCTACCAACCCCCCTGCAAGTTACAGGCCTAAGCCCTGACCACTAGGTGACACTCCCCTACTATCTACCACTCCTGAGCAAGGAACTTCACACCTCCAGTACAGTGACTACAGTAATTTCTCTGAGAGGAAGAATGCGAACCTACCACTGCACTAGGATTATGACTACCTGTTCGAGCTGCAACAGGGGACCAAGATGCTGTACATACAATGTTGGAACCTCAGCTGGCTGCCCTGTGTTCCTATATCAGGAGATTCTGGCCAGGAGTTTCATACGGTCATCTACATCTCCCATCAGGGCCGCAATTCTGTTCATTAAAAAGAAAGATGGAATCCTGCGCCTATATGTGGATTATCAGGCCCTCAATCTGGTTACCATCAGGAATTGATACTTCCTTCCACTCATCCTGGGACTACTGGACCATGTGAAATCAGCCCAGGTATTCATAACATTTAGCCTGCGATGGGCCTGCAACCTGGTTCAGATCTGAGTCAGGGATGAGTGCAAGATGTTTTTTTTAATCTGGCACGGCCACTATGAAAACCTGGTAATGCCATTTGGCTCACAAATGCCCTCGCAAGATTCCAGCACTTTGTAAATGAGGTCTTCCATGACATCCTAGACCAGTACATTGTAGTCTATCTAGATGATAGCCTCATCTTTTCTGAGGAGACTACATGCCCAGTACATCCAATCAGTCCTGGAACGGCTCTGCCAACACAGCCTGTATGCAAAGTTGAAAAAGTGTAGCTTTGACTAGGATTCCATAGAGATCGTGTGCTACATCCTGTCCTCTCATGGCCTCCGAATGGCTCCCCCAAAAAGGTGGAGGTGGTATGTGTGACCCGTGCATGCCTAGGGTAGCCACCTGAAAATGCCAAAATCAGGGCTGGCTGTAAAAGGAGAGCAGATTTTTCCAGCACTGGTGGGCGACACTGAAGTCAGACTTCCCAACCAGCCACAAACAATGCTTCTGATTCCCCACACTAGTTATCAAGAAGCCAAAGTAAAAATATACACAGTCCCCTTTACTGCATTTCAGTCTCCGGCTCCCAATCAGCCACTAGGTCCAGTAAAGAGACCAGTTATTTAAACTCTATGCTCTTTACCAAAAAGGTTTCTCCTTAAAAATAGACAGTGTACTATATTAACAATTCTCCAGTCATAGGCTATGACCCCCCGAGTTTACAGATTCATTAAAAATCCTTGTTATTGGGCTTGCAATTTCATGTGCCAATTCTTTTAATATACTTGGATGGAGATTTTCTGGGGCCCCAATTTGGTGCCATTAAGCTCTTTGAATTTGACTACAACCTCAGATGTGGCAATTTCTACTTCCACGTAGTCCCTGCCATTAGCCAGCCTGCCTCAACCCCTAAGCTCCTCATTACCCTTATTAAAAACTAAGGCAAAGTATTTCTTTGGGTGTTGGGCCGTGCCTAGATTATCTTTAATCTCCACTCTATCTTCAGTGCTTAGTGGACCCACTTCTTTCCTTGTTCTCTTTGTATTTATATGGTTGTAGAACCTTTTGCTATTGTCTTTTAAATTTCCTTTGAAAAATCCAGTTTTGCTCAGCTTTTGGCAGTTCTCACATTTCCCCTAAACTTTCCAATCTCCATGAGGTAGCTTTCCTTGCTGATCCACCCCATCTTCCACTCCTTGTAGGCTTTCTCCTTTCTCTTAATAATCCATTTGAGGGGCTTGTTCACCCAGTTTGATGAAGAGTAACCCCAGCATCAGTGGACATCAACTCCTGCCATATGACACAGTGTTGACCTTTGTAACTCTGATCTAGGTTCAGGTCATATGGTGTGGATTAGGATTATAAATTAACACGTTGAATGACAGGGCATAGTATCTACTCTCAGCTGGTGCCCCAACTGCAGCTGTGATCTTTGTATTTGTACCTAAAAACATAGGTGTAGAAATCTGGGTTTCCAAATCTCAGAAGTCAAAAATTGCATCTTCATTTTTAGAGACTGCTTTTGGAAATGTGCCACCAGACCGTGTTAAATGAAGGTTATAGGAATTTTTTAATCGAATGCATGAAATGAAGAATGGTGTCAAGTGCACAAAGAAAAAGCAGACATTCCTGTGCAGTCATTGCTATGATGTGAGGCAAAATATTAACGGGGTAGGCCCAAAATAATCACTTTACAGAAATACAGCCAAAATAGCCAACTGTTTGTTTGTCTTGGGCTTCCATCAATCTGCCACCTATTCTTGAACATCTAAAAAGCGACATTATCCTCTAACACCCCAACTGCCAGATCACAGTGTTTCACATAATGCCTTTTTCCACTCTGGGGTAAAGTCCCTGCACTATCATGTACATACAAGGCAACAAAGGGCTCACTGCAGCTTAATGCAGCTTTTTCTCATTTCAGAAGAAAAGAAGCGCTTTAGTTTGTATTGTTAGATGAGCTATTTTATTTTTTACAATTGAAAGTGTTGTTTTCCTCTTCCCATGACAATCATGTGTGACAATTAATATTCAAAGGGACTGAGTCTATTCTTCCCTTTATTTTTTGCTTTAGGGTAAAAAAATAACAAACTTATTTGGGGGAGACAAAACCCTTTATTGCAATCTAGCCAAAGGCAGCTTCAGTTTAACATCTCGCTGCAGCTCTGCTTTTTAAGTGGATTGCAGATTATGTCATAACAGATGTAAGATAAACTGAGGACTGCAGATTGCATAGATAACATGCATTTCACCTGGGGACATTTGTTAGCCCTCTTTTCCAAATGTTATCCATCATCCTCTTAAAAGTCAAAAGCTAGAACACCAGTGAGGCTCTCTTTACCATACCAAATGCAGTAGAAGACTCTGAATGAATGCATATTAGAAGCAATGTCTGCTATTACAACAATACTTTTCATAGTGAGAGTAGAGGATAAGGAGCCTCAATTTATATTACATCTGAAGCATGAAATTGCTTCTTTCTCTCCCCCAAATTATCATCTCCTAAAACACATACAAGGAAAAAGTTATCTAGAAAGTTAATTGGGGCTGAAAAAAAAATCAGTACTAACATACTGTCTGGCACCCTAGACTCAGGCAATTAAACAAAGCATAAAGCTTCCTTGGGAGGATAGCATTGTCCCTAGGATTATTGCCAGCATAATTTTTTACCTGCTAAACATGGTATAATTTAGGCACCGTCTTGTTAAATTAATGAAGTCTAGTGGGTGCATGTGACTGGCAAATGAACTATGAATATGTTGATCAATTTGCTCATTCTGTATTGGCTATATAACAATGTCCATTACAAATCAGAGTTCACATTCAGTGACATGATACAGCATTTCACGGAACAACACAGAACTGTGATGTAAATGAGACAAGGGGAGTGAGGTAATATCTTTTATTGAATCAACTTCTGTTGGTGAAAGACAAGCTTTCGAGCTATGCAAAGCCCTTCTTCAGGTGTGATACTGATATTCTTATGCAATAATAGTCTGCAAAGGTTATTCTAATTTTAAATTAGTTTAATAGAGGGACAGACTGGTTCAAGAGATTAACAGTCTACTGAACTTTGAACCTTAAAGTCACTGGTTCAAATCCAGTCTAAGTTAAAAATGGCTTAAATCATTGTGCCTGACTGTTCCCACTATGTGGTAATGCGCATAAAGAAGGCAGAGAAGTGAGGATTCTGTTGTGCAGCTTCCTTTGCATCCTTTTGTCTGGGGAGGTGGATTTTGCTCCTTGCTTCACATGGAAGAATGGGGTCTAGCCCACAAACCTCACAGATTCCCTAAAATCTGTAGGAATCTCAAGGATTAGCGAGACCATCTGCACTTTATTGAAGCCATATTTCCAGAGATTCCCTGCCTGGGGCTACCCCTTGCCACAACCTTCACTTAAAGAGAGCCCACCTGCAGAGGGACTAAGGATGTATTAAAGATATCACAGCTGCAGGAAAGATGATACACAGTCCCCCCACACTCCAGCCTGCTCACTATTCCCTCTCTCTGCCCTTTCCGCTCCACGTGGATCCCTGGGCTCATCAAGAGACTTGAGGGGTTCAAGGGCTGTCACTGAGGTAGCTGATGCCCCATGTGCGGCTCAGCAGGCTACAATCTGACCTCCTGTTTGGCAGTGAAGTAAAGTGAGTCAGTGGTTTCCAACAGCTCTTAGTAGAGAAAATTTACCATCAAAACTGCCCTTAACTGGCAGTCGTTACCCATGTCAGCAGAGAGGCCGTGCATTCCTTAGAAAGGATATTGGACAACTCTCTGGTTCTTAGAGGTCAGGGATAAGGATGTAGCCCATGCTGTGCCATTTCCATGTATCATGACATGACCCTTCCTGGACATGCACCTTAATCAACACTGGTGTCACTGGGTCGCCACTACAGCCTTTTTACCCACCTTAGACAGATGTTTGGACATGGGGCATTCAGCTGAAGCCTCAAGAGAAAATATGAAAGTCCTAGGACTGCAGAAGTACCTGCAGTGAGACAACAACAAAGGAGAGCAGGTAGCCAGAATTCATACCCATTTATTATGGGAGACAGCAGAGGTGGGTGAAGGAAAAGGGCTCCATATAGGACAGCATTGTAAGGAATGTGGCAGGCTGAACCATTTTAGTAGTGTGTTCAAGAGCAGAGGAAGGTCTCCGAAGGATTCAATCAGACTTGTACATGGGGCTGGGGAGGGGATGGCACATTAGAGGGCGGTAATAAGAGAGTTGCGATGTCCCTGAGTCCAAGAGTATCAAGTTCAAGCTGTCAGGACAGGAAAGCAAGAAAGGAAAATAAACTTCCATGCATGCACAAGTGTTATGAGGGAAACACTCTGTATGATTTCAGCTGGAGAGTAGGACCCCCTCAATGTGATTCCTTAGGGTGAATCTAAGACAACCATTACAGAGAGCAGGAGCAATCTGATGTACACTGAGAACATAGTGCAGTCCATAGGAAAATGTGACCTAATAGTAACTAACCTAAAAAACAGCAGATGGTACCAACTGAAGTTTGTGGTGCAGGATGGTAAATACCACAGACTCTTCTGCGGGAATACAGCTACACAAGCTATGGATCTGATCAGGATGCAGAGTCGGAATTGTATAGCTGCAGTGCAAGAAGCGAGATGAGAAGTCCTATGACAATGGAGACAATTTTAAAAAGCATATGAGGATGTTTCCAAATGTCATAGGTGCCTCAAGGGAAAGCTGTGACTAAGCTGACTCTACAGTGGAACCAGTGCTTACTATGAAGGAAAATTCCAGTGGCACTATCATAGAAGATTAAGGTTGGAAGGGACCTCATGATGTATCTAGTCCAACCCCCTGCTCAAAGCAGGACCAACCCCCAACAAAATCATCCCAGCCAGGGTTTTGTCAAGCCGCACCTTAAAACCTCTAAGGATGGAGATTCCACCACCTCTCTAGGTAACCCATTCCAGTGCTCCACTACCCCCCTAGTGAAAAAGTGTTTCCTAATATCCAACCGAGACCTCCCCCACTGCAACTTGAGACCATTGCTCCTTGTTCTGTCATCTACTACCACTGAGAACAGCCTAGCTCCATCCTCCCTGGAACCCCCTTTCAGGTAGTTAAAGGCTGCTATCAAATCCCCCCTCATTCTTCTCTTCTGCAGACTAAACAAGCCTAGCTCCCTCAGCCTCTCCTCATGTCATGTGCTCCAGCCCCCTAATCATTTTTGTTGCCCTCCTCTGGACTCTCTCAAATTTGTCTCATCCTTAATGTAGTGGGAGGCCCAAAACTGGACACAATACTCCAAATGTGGCTTCACCAGTGCTGAACAGAGGGGAATAATCACTTCCCTCGATCTGCTGGCAATGCTCCTATTAATGCAGCCCTGTATGCCATTAGCCTTCTTGGCAATAAGGGCACACTGTTGACTCATATCCAGCTTCTTGTCCACTGCAGTCCCAAGGTCCTTTTCTGCAGAACTGCTGCCTAGCCAGTCAGTCTCCAGTCTGTAGCAGTGCATGCGATTCTTCCATCCTGTAGCAGGGTGTCTGCCCCGCACTGGCTAGGAAGTGGTTAAAAAGGCCCTGGGAGCAGCAGCCAATAGGAAGGGGCTGCAGGAGAGCCAGTCAAGGCCCAGAAGCCCGGTATAAAAGGGAGCTCCCAAGCAGCACAAAGAGGGTCTTCCAGGAGCTTGGGGGGAGGTTGCTTTCTGTCCTTCCTTCCTCCCTCCCTCCCTGCAGGCTAAAGAAAGGTAGCACCCTAGACAGAGCAGTGGCTGACTGCAGGGGCTCTGTGTGAGCTGGAACCCTGCTACAAGGGCAGAAGAGGTACTGGGGCTTCATGGAAGTGGCCCAGGGAAGTCTATTAAGGAGTTGGGGGAAGAAGTGGTGCAAGATTGCTGCACACAGGATCCCTGAGACAGGGCCCTGGTGAAGTGGGTGGACCTGGGTCCCCCGGAGTTATGCTGCTACAACTTTTGAATGTAGACCAGGCCTTACAGTGGGCAAGTCTAACTTAAAATACTGCCTCAGTGCAGCTGCATGGATACAGTTGTGCTGCTGTAGTGCTTTAATGAAAAAGCTCTAAACCAATGAGAGAGAACTCTCCCATCGGCATAATTAATCCACTGCCCTGAGAGGTGGTAGCTATGTTGCTCTCCCCCTGACATAGCACTGTGTATGTGGGGGTTTAGGTCAGTAAAACTATGTAATTCAGGGTGTGGATTTTTCACACCCCTGAGTGATGTAGTTATAGCCATATAGTTCTGTAGTGTAGATCATACCTGTTAGAGAAAAGGGATTGTCTGATAAATTAATTCTGTCTCAGTGCAGGGGGATGCACTAGATGACCTCTAGAGGACCCTCAGTCCTATCTTTCTATGATTTCAGTGGTGGTTGTATAGTGGTATTTGTCTTTCATCTCTTGGTTATTCACAGTACTTTCTGCATATGTATGTCAGTACCTTAATTTTTAGGAGTATCTAATGCTTTGGGTGCCTCAAGTTTTGGATGCTCAAGTTGAGACACTTTTAAAGAGGCTGGATCTGAAGGTGAATGCACAGCACTACTGAAAATCAGGACGTTTTAATTGCCTCCACATGAGCACTCCAAAATCTGGGCAACTATAGCCATCTCTTCTGAACAGCCTGACCTCTGTGCACAAATTTACAGCAAGAACAGAGTATTTTAAAATCAAGTAAAAATTGCTAATTGAGGGCATTAGAATCCCAAACAGAAATTGTTCTGGAGGAATTAACACTGCAACAAAGGAAACCCCACTGATGCTAGAGATTAATAACAAGTTAAAGATGTGTCAAATGACAGCGTAAGCGCAGAAGTAAACTGGACTCCTTTGAGTGCTTCGGTGCAGATGTTGCTTGTATTCTCTTTAAAGGCTCCCAGGGCAACCATAGACCCAAGATGCTAGTTCAAAATAATAATGACTGGGTCAGCAAGTCCATTCTTGTGCTAATGTACCGTAGCAAAGGCCGTAAGGGAGTTAGGTGCTTTGCTCCATTGGCCGTCAGTGTGGAGCCCTGACTGGGGAAATCTGTTCCCTACGTGGTGTCTGAATTTGGAAACCCACAAAGTGAGGCACCTCAAATCATGAATCCGTTTTGAAAATTTTGGCAGCTATTTTTTCCTCACTGAGCAAGTATAAACATTTCCAGCAGAGTAGCCAATTCTAGTTAACCATTTAAATTGTACACAGAGCAGAGTTTGAGAATGGCTAAATAGAGATTTCCACCCCTGTCATAGAATTCTGTAAGCTAACTGAAAGCCATTAGAAAGAGCATTATCCTTCATTCTGCCTATAAGTCTTTATGGTAATTTCTATCAAACTCTATTCAACTTCTATAGAATCCTATTGGTCTCGTTGTATTCTATAGGGCTTTTCTGCACTGGACTGGAGTTCTCCTAGTGAATGCTGAAGCAAAGAGAACACAAGTAGGTTTTGATGTTCTTACTGTCAATCCCTGAATCAAAGAGGCTTACAACAACCACACACCCAAAACACACACAAATCTTCTTAAAATGGGCACACAAGATCAGATTTGCACATCACACTTATTGGCCCCAGTATGGATATCGAGGAGTTAATCATATGCTGAGTGCTGTGGCACATGACCAAACACCGTAGAGAGATTGACATGGAGAGACACAAGTCTAGGGGTGAACAGAAGGTGAACATATGGTATGAAACTCATTATTTGTATATAGCTGACTTGAAATTTGGAAAATATGCCCCCATGGTCTCTGGGCCTGATTCTCCTCTCACACTGGTGTAAATCAAGGGTAACTATTAATGTCAATGAGTTCACACTGATGTAAAATTGCCAAATCAGACCTTGAAGCTGTACCCTACCGTGAGAAGAAATTAAGGTACAGTTATGCAGGCAGTCAAGATAGTGGAAAATGTTGCCCCTTGTTAATATTTGATATGGATATTATACATCCCAAAGTACTCTACAAACTATATGCCTAAGGCGTCTCTGAACTACAGCTATCTTGGGGTAGAGGGCACCCCCCAGTTCACACACACAACATTGCACAACAGCCCGGAGACATTTTGGCTAAGTACAATGTACAATCCCTTACACTTACGAAAAGGGACTTGGAATTGGTCAGATTTTCACAGCTTGGCCTGCACAAATGTACACACACAAAGACATCTAACTGATCATTCATATATGTAGCGTAAGCATGCAAAGGTGTGTCCATTTGCCAATGCAAAGTACTGGAAATCAGCTGCTTAATAATTTTGCAGGTCAGATGGACCTATGCCTTTAAAATTTCTTCTAAAGTGATGATGAAATGAATTCTCTGCAAACCAATCACTCATCATTACTATCCTTTATCATAATCACCTCCAGTGCTAGATAAATACTACCCCAAAGATTTGTGCTTTTAGGAATTTATGTAATTGAAGTGGCCATAGGTTTTACTATCTATTTTATCACTCTTTCAGGAATTTGTCTACCTTGCAATATTGTAAGCATGTGAACAACCTTCTGTTAATCTTTTTTTCTGGCTGTGTGCACTATAGCGTGTACATTTCTTGATCTTGCTCCAAGATGTCTGATAACTTATTGTCATGTCCATTATATCTGGTTCTTATCTCTTCACCTACTTCTCTCTCTTCCTTCCTCCCAGGGTGATGGGAATTTAGTGGCTTATCTTGCTGTTGACAGACCAGATCTCCAGTGACGTAATGTCAGTGCTGGAGGGATACATAGCTTTTGGCTTTCAGATCCATGCTAAAGAGACTGATATGTACAGTGTTCATGAATGCACTCCAAACGAATGCACATCCTAGCTCTATTTTGCTTCCATCAAAACAGGCTAAAAATAATACCTAAATTTGGCCCGAGAAAGGCTTGAAAAGGTGCCTCAATTTAGTGAGAGGTAATTTTCATCTTTTAAATTTATTTTCTTTACTGGTTTTTTTCCCTTTGGTTGAGCTTTAGCTTCAATCCCAGTTTCTGGTTTTCATTATTCAGCTGGTCTGTCAACCTATTTAGAATCAGCTTCTGGCGGCCATCAGATGAGTAGTACTTTGAGCATGTCTATTGAAATCAATAGGATTACTTCAGACAAAGGCTATGCTCAATGTGAGGGTGGCAAAAATCAAGCCTGTAACTATTTGTGGAAACAAATTCTCTGACCTAGTTTTTATTAGATGAGACATTTCAGTGACTACCTACCTATCTAGGCTATAAATAAATAAAAATAATATTGTAATCCAAGAAACTGTCACCAGTATCAGAATAGGCCAGTTCCAATTTCCTCCTTACTTCTCCTGAAGCTGGGGGTAACTTTTTAAAGATTTATTTCCTCTTCTCTCTGTTCCCCCTCCTTTCCTTTCTGAATCCACCTCTATTTCCTTTATTACTGCTTCCTCTCTTCTTCTCTGCTGTATTTGGCTGCAGCTGTGGGAAAGTTAAGTTGAAGAAGTGAGTTTTGCACTTTGAGTGGAAGGCCTAAGATATCATCACCTCTGGGAATGAGCTCCAAAGCCTTTGACCTATGCTTGGAAGGCCTTGACTCCTGCATTTAGCTTCACCCTAAGGCTGACTGCGGTAGTTGTTGAGGGAAGATGTTATTGCAAAGAGGGAGATACTCACCAAGGTAGTTGGAGCCAATTCTATGGATCAATCCTTAAAGATTAATACCAGTGAGCCTGGGATCAGGGAGATGTAAAGAACGGCTAGACATCGTCTTTGTCCCCACCCACTTGCACTGAACATAGCTCAGCTGCTCCGGAGGAAGTGGGTCTTTATTTAAATATATGGCTGTTTCTTAAGCAGCATAATAATCAATTAATTTTAATATGTATGCACTTAGTACAGTAGTTCTAGAGTGGCATATTCATCTAGATTCTGGTAGTAGGAGATGCTGAGCCCCCTCACCTGCCTTTAAACATACTGTAACTAGGATCAATTAGCAGGTATTTGTAATTTCCTTGCACTGTTTTGAAGTCAGTGAGAGTGGGGGCCTAATTCATGGTCGATTCTGGCCTTAAAATCTATTGTGACCATATAATCTGCCCTCCTGTGTAACACAGGCCATAGAATTTCGCTCAGTAATTTCTGCGTTAAACCCATCATTTCTGTTGGAGCTATAGCATATCTTTTGGAAAGACTACTTATGCCAATTTAAGTCTTCAAATGACAAAGAATCACCTCATCCCTTGTTCCAGTTATTAATTACCCTCTGTTTCTGTTTAACACTGTTTTAAAATTGTGTGTGTTATTTCTAGCCTGAATTTGCTTAGCTTCAGCTTCCAGACACTAGACTGTGTTATGCCTTTGTCTGTTAGATAAAAGTCTCTCACTGTAAGGCAGATTTTTTTCCAGACCTCAAATCATTTTTGTAGCTTTTTCCTAAACTCTTTCCAATTTTTCAACATCTTCTTTGAAGTGCAGACAGCAGAACTAGAAACATATTCCAGTACTGGTCTCACTAAGACTGTATGCTGGGCTAATAGCGTCAGCCTACTTTTCCTTGATATTCCCATTCTGACACATTCAAGTATCACAAATGTTCTCTTAGCCATAGCATCACAGTGGGCACTCAAGTTCAGAGTCATGGTGGATAACTAACAGATGGCCTTTTCAGGGGCATGGCTTTTCAGGACACAATGCCCTATCATGAAGGTGTTGGCTACATTCTTTGTTCCTAGGTGTATGACTTTGCAGGTAGCTGTATTAATATAAATGTTGTTTAAATGAGCCCAGTTTACCAAGCAATCCAAATAGCTCTGTAAAACTGACCTGTCCTTACTACTTTCCAGTAATACCAAGTCTGCAGCTTTATGGGTAAGCAACTCTTTGCACTAGTCTATATTACTAGTGGTGGTTTCCCACTTTTACTAGAGGTGTAGGTCCGCTCTGTGAAGATGAAACATTTGATGTCAATGGAACTAGTCACATGAATTGATATTACTCAAAGAGTATTAGGGCTGCAGAACTGGGCCTAACCAAATATATCCACACATTTTAGTTAGTACCTTTTGTGTAGGATTCTGATCTCTAGGAATTTAATTGTGTGCAGTAACTTTGCAGCACAGATACAAAGTACAGTGTGTGTATAATGAGAATATTCTGTAATTATAGCAAGCTACATCTCAGTGTCTTACCTCCCACATTATAGATTTCAGGGCAAATTAATGAGCATATGCTACACTTCTAGTTCTGTTTACTCAGTCTATATTATGGAAAGGCTGTCATCTGCTCACAGCAGCCATTGGTTTATAAAGTTATGAACAAGTAAATGCCAACATCTAGTTAAAATGCTCTGATGCAGGTGCTGCTGCCTCCATTTATGCCGTAAAGTCTTCCTTCCTGGGCATTTGTCACCTAACCACCATTTACCCTTTTACAGCTGTAAATTTTTGTCCTGTTAAAAGTGATTCATTCAACCAGTGTCCCTTCCCTCCCTGCTTTCCTAATTATATTTGAAACTACAGTAGTTTATTTTCCTTTAGATTAAAGCCTTGCACTGTTTGTTAACCTTGAGTTTAACTGCATGGGGCTTCAGTAAACTAAAAGCTTTTCACACCCCTGTCCACAACAAAATTGCAGTGTTCAACAGAGTCATGTGCCTTTGTGTCTCTGCAGGCAGGTAACTGAGTGCACTATAACCTATTATAATTGATAGTTGTGCAGCTAAAGCACACTAAAAGTATAAAAATAATCCACATTAAAGTCCTCC
This sequence comes from Emydura macquarii macquarii, assembly GCF_026122565.2. Taxonomy (NCBI): domain Eukaryota; kingdom Metazoa; phylum Chordata; order Testudines; family Chelidae; genus Emydura; species Emydura macquarii. Next base: position 10,474,731 of record NW_027130520.1, on the reverse strand, counting down.
AGAGCTCTCATCACCTTAAAAACCCCAATGTGCATGAATACACATTGTCTGAACGATTCAGTGCTATGCCTATAAACTCACTAGAGTTGTTGTGAACCATCATAACTGACATCACAGTTAGATTCTGCCTGGCTACTACACTCATGGGTAAGACACATTAAGTCTCTTAACCCACCCCCAGAGTGACTAGGCCCAGACTGGTGTTGTGTGGAGAGATTGTTTTCCAGTAGCATCCCAGGGATGCAAACCAACCTGATGGGAATGGTTGGGATGAGGAGGTAGCTGGTGGGCCAGTCCAGATAAGATGGCGATAAGTATCATCGAGACACAGTGAGAAAATTCCCCCAAATCCAATATAAAATCCATCCTTTTTACACATGCTGGACTTTCCTTGATCATGCTAGTTCATTTTCCATATGCTCTAAAATTCAAGACGTGGTTGGCTTTTATCCCCACCGCCCCCATTTTTAGCCAAAATACTAGGATGAAAGGGAGGATTTACGGCCCCATATTCATTCCCCTCCCACAACAGATTCAAACATTTGGGGTCAGTTTCAACCAGTTTTGATGTTCTGACTCAAGTGCTTAGTCTAAGCTAGGGTTCAGTACTACAAAACCTTAGTGCGTTTTGAATACACAGTGCTTTTAACCCCCTCCATGCCACTTGTGAGGCTTCAGTTGTTTACTGTTAATGGAAACCTTTAGAATTTACTTTCCTGTCCCATTTTAGGATTTGTGTGCGTATATGAATTCCACCATTAGGTGTGACTTAAACAGTCATACTAACTGAGACATTTTATTGCTCATACAACATGCTCCTGTGCACATTGCAGCATCTAGTAATTTCTTGAAGGAAGGGAACAAGCGTCTTTGAAATAAATGCTAAAAGCCAAAGACTAAGATTATCACTTGTCCTTTTTGTAATTGTAGTGTAATCAGCATTCTACATTATATTTACATTTCAAAGAAATAAGGAGCCCTATTCAACAGCTGTGCAATTACATTCCAATTATATCTCACATTCACTTTCAAATAGATTATCCTGGTGGTCCATGTCTTACGTTTCACTTCTGCGCTAGGATACAACAGCTTCCTTTATAGACGTCAATGATTATGTAAGTGAATAGTATTTTATATGGAAATAGTGTAAGCATCTTTTTCTGATTCCTGAAATTGTGGTGGTCAATTCAATGCAAAGTTACTTATTAACAAAGGAATCTAACAATAGTTCTACTGCCGCTATTGTTCTTGGCTTTATGTTTGAGTCCCTCCTGATGGCAATTCAATTTATCTCATCACTTAGCAGCAGTTTTCTTTCTGTGGGTGTGGCCGTTATGTCTACAAAAAACAACCCATTCAATTGCAGCTGGGTGAATAATGGATTTTTCGGTTCACTGGCAATTCTGAATAATTGGAAAAAATTCATTCGGGGTTAAACTGAAAATGAAATTTTTTTGTAATTTGCAATGAATCACAGGCCCCTGCTGTGAACAGTAAGGAGGAGGTGGGAGAGGAGGAGAAGTACGGGAGACAGGCAACTGGGGAATCCAGCTGTGCAGCAAGCCAGGACGTATTTTTGACTCCACAGCAGTCCAGCCAGTTGGGCATGGATGAGCCCAGTGCAGGGGAGGGAACCTCAGGTAAGCTTAGAAATAAATTTTCCAGTACAGGTATTGCTCCCCCAAATTAGCAGGACACAGCTTTGGCTTTTCATTAATTTACTCATAGTAGAAGAGGTAGTAGTACAACAGAGTTAGAATTGCTACCTGCTTTTCATTCACCTCTAGAGTTCGGTGGGGAGGAGGACATGAGGAGCAGTTTATGTACACAAGGATGTCCCCTGAATCCTCTTGAGAGATCTTGAAGAAACTTCCATGGAGTTACACTGCAATCCTCTCTTGAAGGTTTCTAGGGATGGCAGCCTTTTTCTTCCTCTGAAGCTGGACACTTTCCCACTCCAGGCACCAATATGTTCAGTAGGCACCATTGCAGTATACAGGCTTGTGGTGTACCAGCAGCAGCTGTGCTCTCTGTCTTTTTTACTCTCAGGAGTGAGGTATTAACTAAAATCACCACTGCCTGTGTAAAATGGTGCCAGTAGCCAGTGCCATTGCCCTATACTTATAGTTTCCTGCAATCAAGCAATCCCTCCTCATTTCCCTCACCCTTGGCGGGTCATACTCACCGTGGCTTGAGCTGAGAGTAGCATCAGAGATCAGGAACTCCAAGGTAAAAGTCTCAATAAGCTTGTCTCGTTTAACACTTCAGGGGAACAAGAGAAAGAGGGAGTTTTGAATCTCATATTTTGTTTTCCATTCCCAATATATTGACAATGGTAGCTTTGTGTGTTTTATCTGTAGCTGTGGCCAATGCGGCGTGGAGGGGTTTCCCACTCCACACCAGTGGACTTGACTGACCCTGAGAAGGGGGAGAAAAAAGATGTGGGGGGATATATTTTGTGAGATCCTTCAAGCCAGCACTGCATGAGACCTTGAACAGAGGGCCTGGAGGGTGAATATTTCAGACTGTATGGAAAAGGAAAGCATGGACAGGAGAAAATCACGGGAAAGGGAGAGGGAAATGCATTGGGACATAATGGGGCTTCTCTCTCAGATGCTGCAGACTCTTGTGGACCTCCACATTCAACAGTCCTGGGCTCGACTCCCATTGCAGTCTGTGGAGAATTGCAGGATAGTGCCTCCCTACACACCACCCCAACATTCACATGGCCTGAGGGCCAGCATACCTACCCTGCCACTCCACACCAGGGGAAGGCATGGATAACTGCAGCTTCTGAAAGCCATAGTTGATCTATGTCAGACTGGGGTCACCAGTGTTGTCATTTATGTAGTGCTTGACAGTTGTTAGCTGCATGCATGTGTTCCCCGTGTACGTGCTCTCCCAGCTCTGCACAGGTAACCGAGATGGCACTCATGATCAAATGAATCGACATGACCACAGATCTGCTGAGCAACAAAGGCACCCCGCCAGGTTTATTGCAGTGAAGCACAATGAGAAGTGACCTATAGCTTATAAGTACACTTCAAATATAAGTGCTCCTTTACAATGGACTGGCTCAATTAATGGTGGGACTCTCCATTATCCCCTCGACTGGACAAAGTCATTCCTTCTGACACCCTCTTTTATACACTGTTACAGACAGTTTCGTTCTACCCCTTTGACGCAGGTAGCTGCTACCCTCTTGGTGTAGTGTGATATTACTCATACCCTTGCACTCAGGGGTTCGGGCAAAACATCTCTATTCATCATATTAAAAAGACATTTCTTTCCATTAAAGTGTTGTTAGAGGGGGTCAGGTGACCCTTGTTATCTCTTCGGTGTTGTGAAGTCTTGGCACCTTCTGCCGATTCTTACACCTACTACTGTTTCGGAAATATGTATGTTTGCAGTATCAGTTTACTTCTTGCCAGTTTCTGTGAGGTCATAATTTCACAGCCTGACTCCTGCTAATTTGGCTTTATATCAGGCTTGGCCAGTCTTTCAGTTTAGGCCTTCTGTCTTGGCCTATTCCACTAGGCCTCAGGCCTCATTCCTGGCCTGTTATGGTAGGCCATGTTCCAAGCTCTCACTTTCTATTACATGTGTGTGGCCACAATGGACAGCAGTGTTCCTTCCTTTTCTTTATTTATTAGGGTTCCTAAATCTTTTTAAGTTACAATCTATTTACTTTTAAATTTTTCAGATTAAGTTTTGGAGCTTTTTGGTTTTGTTTTGAGTTATTCATATTTATTAGTTTAGAAAACATCGATGTAGAATGCCTGCAGCCAGAGAAAGTAGTGGCGTTGTCACTCACAACCCATCAAGCCAGTGCCAAGCACTGTACTTGTTGTGATAAATGGACAGCAAACCACTCAAAGCTAATAGGTGCACTGTAACTGCTATATGCAGAGATGTGAAGCAAGCACCACACAATGCCTAACAGGCCCCCATACTGCTACAACAGGTTGAGCAGAGTATATCACAGAACATTACTGTGGCTCTCTAGCTCCTTTACTGAGCCTTATAGCTCCTTTATTGAGCTTGTCTGATAGCCCTGGTGTCCGACTGTTCAAATACAGCAGACAGCCGCTTCTCCTACACCCTCTACCCTTGTGGCAAGTTTTCCCCCTTTGCTTCACAAATATTATGCAGGATACAACAGGCAACTATAAATATTGGGATAATTTTCACACTGTGATCCAATCCACTGAGTGAAAAAGGTCAGCGCCCTTTCAGTCTACCAAAAGCACATTCAATTGTCATTCCGGACCTTCTGAGCCTGTAGCTGAATCTTTCCTTGCTGCTGTCAAGGAGGTCAGTGTACAGCTTCATGAGCCATAAGAGTAAGGGGTAGGCTGGGTCCTCCACAATCACTATTGGTGTTTCAGCTGTGCCAATGGTAATAAGCTGGTCAGGAAAGAAGGGCCCTGCTTGCAGCTTTCTAAACAGTCCTGTGTTCTTAAAGATGGGTGTCATTCACCTTCCCTGACCTGCCAACACTGATAACAGTGAAGCACCCCTGGTGATCCACCAACGTTTGCATAATCATGAAAAAGTAGTCATTTCTCTTGATGTGCGCTGGGGCCAAAATGGGGATGCGCATGCTCCCTGTTGCTCCAACGCAGTTTGGGATATCCTAGAGCTGCAAAGCCATCCACTGTGCCATTCACATTGCTGAGAATCATGATCCTGGGTAGCAGGAGATGATTAATGGCCCTGCACATTTGCATGACAATAGCCCCCACAATGGATTTTCCCACTTCAGAAATGACTTCCCACAGTAGCAAGCCAGGGTTGCAAGATTCCACAGTGTTATCACCACTCCCTTCTCCATAGTCAGAATGGCTCTCAATTTTGTGTCCCCGCGTTGGATGGATGGGATGAATCTGCTTAAGGTTGTATTTGGATGAACAAATTCATCCATAAAATGTTTCTTAAACCTATCAAACTCATTCCTTTGCAGGCCTAATAATCAGTGAATATTTTAATCCCATTTCCAGTTTTTTGCAAGGAACCCTGATTAATATCAGGCTTGACAGGAAAGTAAAGAATCTTATTTTAATATGTCAATACTGTAGTTCAGCTCCTCAGATTTTCTTTATAACTGCTGGTATTAAGCTTCCCAGATCCTACTGTAGATACAATTTGAATATCCTTTAAGCAGTCTAATTCTTATAGAACATAGCTGGCATATGAGGGAAGTTAATTTGCAGAATGATACCAACTTGCTCTTTTATACAGTCTAATGATTCTTCACCAATGAGCAGCTTTATGTCCCATCTATGTTTATGCTCTGAAAACATCTATGGGTCCAGAATGTACTCCAGAGAAGTCCTGGATTATAACATCCTGCCTTCAAATGTAGCTGTCTTCTTCACAAGCTAAGCTTTGACAAATAAATAGCCATGCCAAGAAAAAAATATAAGTTGATTTTCCCCCCCCACCTTTTCAATTCTGTAGTGTCCCCACCCCTACCAGTCACTGCATCTGACTGCTTGTAGGCAGCTTTGGAGCCAGTCACCACCTCTTGGCATGAAGCAATCTCTTCCCCCATAGGAAATAATTAGTGATATGGTCTGTGATTTTAAAAATTGCGGTAGTGCACTAGCTGCTGAGGTATCCCAGCCCCCCGACGCTGGGCACAAAATGGGACTCTGTATAGGAAAACAACTGCAGGAAAATCTAGGGCTGGTGGAATGGTGTAAGGTGGAATCAAACTCATGTGAGCCAGCCCTGCTGAGTCTGCTAAACTGAACCTGATCACTGAATGTCTTGTTTAATGAAATGTAGCATTCTGACACAAGAGTGTCTTGTTGAAATGTCAGCCCCAAACAGTCTTATCTGAGGGGAGCTGATCACCAGAATACTATACAAGAAGCAGGAGACAGCTAGCTGGTCTCTTCCTTTGTTAAAGCGCCTGAGTCAAGTGTGGCCCCTTAAGGCCATTGCTGAAGGCTTTTCTTTAGCGAATGAGGGCATACTGACTATCAAATTCACATAACCTGTTGAGAGGAGTCTAGAAGTAATCAAACAAAATCCTAGTCTCCCTGTCATCTTACTAAAAATGGGGTTTACATGCAAGTCCCAAACTTCTGTGTTGTATAACATCAGCTCCCAGGAATACATAGAAACGAAAGAAGCTTCCTCTTTTCTCTGTTTCAATAACCATTATGACAAACCAACTTAAAAAGAGAATAACAAAGTGAAAAGCAGTAAAACTATTCAAAATAGCCATTCTTTCATCAAAGTTCTTTCACCATAACCAATGACATTTATTCCTTAGTTGGTCTAAACATGAACATTAATAGCCAAGTCAAGTAATCTTTTAACTTTTAAAGAAATGGTGAAGCGTTAATAAGCATCTCCATTACATAGTATTTACAGCGCATGGTAGAACGATGCGCATTTAGCATTTCCTCAATGCTGCATCTTGACAGTGCTAAAGGCCTCGTGTACCCACACACTGAGTATTTGTCCTATGGGGAATTAATATTTTAGCTCTTTGTAGTCCTGATTTTTTTCTTTGCTTTCTGTAGTATGATCAGTTTCTTACTGTATATTTTAGAAATTGAATTTTAATGGCTAGCATTAATCTTCCCAAAACTCCTAAAAAGATCAGGTGTCCATGTTGCTGCTTCTATGAAGTATTTTATGATTTAAGAGACCTGAAATAGATATTTTCCCTCTCTGGAAATTCACTGAATCAATAGGATTCCCTCCCCCCGCCACACCCTCCCCCCAAAAAGTGGCTGTATTTGTGCCATCCTCTATGTCACCGGATCTTTTAGCTTTAAGAGTCTGCTCCTGGTTGACTTTTCTATTTTATTTGTCATTTTATTATGATCTCCTCCAGCTCTGTTAACATACTACTGCAATCATGAGTCCCGTGCACATGCGCTTTTAATTATAATATATGGATTATCCCATTTTTGCTGGATATCAAATCTGCATAACCAGAAAAGCAACTATGCTTGATGTTTGACTCGTGAATCCATCTTTTTTAAAAGCAAGTAAGGCTAGGATTTTCAAAGGAGGCTAACGGTATGTCTACACACCTGCAAGTCTCAATCTCAGTCTCAGTCAACTGACTCGGGCTCGTGGGGCTAAAAATGGCAGTGCAGAGGTTCAGGTTGGAGCCCGGGCTCTGAAACCTGGTGAGGATGGCAGGTCTTGGAGCCCAGGCACCAGCCTGAACGTGAACATTAACACAGCTATTTTTATCCCCAGAGCAAGAGCCCTGTGGGCCCAAGTCAATTGACGCAGGCTCTGAGCCTTGCTGCCATGGGTTTGTTTTTTTTTAATTGTGTAGATCTGTCCTAATGCTGCTTCGAAAATCCCAACTGAAATCAATGGAATGTTGAAGTGCTTCTAGTGCAGCATAGTACCTGAGAGACCTGAAATGTTTGGCAGCTGTTAAGTGGTTAAAAGAAGGAAGGCAAAATTATTACTTTTAAAATAAGTTACCATCATCAGGTGCTTTTGGCAGAATGAATCATTCAGTCTGCACAATCACAGATGCACTATCCAAGATGAAAAGAACTATATAGAACTAGGTATTGTCATCAGTTGATCTCAAGCATTTTACAAAGGAAGTCCCTATCATTATTCCCATATTACAGATGGGGAAAACCAAGGCACAGAGAAGTGAAGTGACTTGCCCAAGATCATCCAGGAAACCAGTAGCAGAGCTGGAAATAGACTTCTGAGTCTTAGTCCAGTGCTCTATCCACTAAACAATGCTCTCTCACATGGCATAGAACCATAGGGATAGAAGGGACCTCAAGGGTTATCTAGACTAACCTCCTGCCAAGATGCAGGATTTGTTGTGTCTAAATATCCAGCCTCCACCAGCCACCATGCAGGGAAGGCATGTGTATCACAACAGTTATAAAATATAACCTAATGAATTGTAATTGCAGAGCTCTACTTAATGAAATGGGAATTTTAAACCAAATTTGAACATTGACATTACAAATGTATTTTAAAATTTTGGCCCTGTGTCTCCTTATCCAATGTAGTAGAAAGTGAAAGCCTGAGGCCTAGTATAACTGGCCTAGATACAAGAGCTGAGGCCTGAACCAAAGTCTGGCTTTAGGAAACAGAAACAGAAAACTGCTTGCCTGTTTTCAAGTTCACTGACTGATGCAGGCCGTTGGCAGAAATACAGTAGTGCATAAATATAATCATGAAGGACAGTACAGAGACACCCTGATCTTAAAGTAAGAGACAGGAGGATGGATGAAGATGTTATGCCTGACTTGGAGGCAAGGGACAATAACCGACATCAAAGAGGTATTGTGTAACTTGTTTATATCAGGGTATAAGAAGGGGTTCCTAGCAGGAACATCTTTGTCTGGCTGAAGGGATAACAGAAAGTCCTGCTGTTAACTGAACCAGTCCATTGTGACTAGCATACATGTCCTGTGAACCTGTAGCTCCAATGGGGTGTTAGCACTGTGCTTTGCTTGCAATAAACCTGGCTGAATGCCTTCACCACTTATCCGAGTCTGTAGTAATTTATGGGTCATACTTAGCGAGGTCTGTCAGTTCACCTAGCTGCAGAAGCTGAGATGGCATCCAAAGGGGAACTCACACCAGCATGCACACCCTAACTGACTGACAACACCCAACTTCTCCTTGTTGTCAGATGTCATGGTGGATTGATTCCCCCTTGTGGTAAGTGGCTTTGTTAGATGTACCATGCTCTATTCAAATAACAAGAAATTTACCTTTAAAAGGTTTTCTTATGAAATCCAAGACTACTGTTTTTTGGGGGGGAGCACAAGGAATATCATTAGACACAGTAAGCAGAGAATTTTCCTCTACTCTCTGCTATGCTTTAAGTGACTAAGGTGTCAGCTCCTGGGTGGAGGGAAGCTACTCCAAGCTCATGTCTGTAAGGGTAAATGGATAAGGGACCTGGTTTGTGAGTATTTGGTTTTAAACCACGAGCAGGGCTGTGGCAGCAGAAAGCTCACCTGGATGGATCTGTTTCACTGCAAGGTGTGTGTCACATCCAAAATTGGGTGGAAGTGGGTATGGGCAGAACATTCAGGGAGATGTGCTGATTCCAGTGGAAGCCTCTGCCAAATGGCCTTCTATTGTACCCAGTCACAAAATAAACCTGCCTTCTCCCCACACAATCTGTGGGAATTATGATGGTAACCAGACAAATATAGATTATAACTATCATATTCAGAAGTGTGTGGATAAGTGCATTCCCACTTTGTGGCAGACAATCAATAAAGTGATTTGGCATGAAGGCTAAGCCCCAAATCCTGCTGCTGCAAATGTTACCAAGATAACCTGATCACCACAGAAAGGATGGGGAACAGGGGCATAGCTACGGATGGGCCTGCATGGGCCAGAGCTCACCCACTTTGAAAGCAGGCCCACCCAACCTCCACTTAAACTATCTGTGCAACTGGAGCTTTCTCACCTGGTGGCTCCCCAAACTTCCTGCTTGCAGAAGTTTGGGTTTTTCCGCCAGCCCACCCGTCAGTCAGATGCCCTGTCAGAAGATCACATCTGGCTATGCCCCTGGTGGGGAAGAAAGGATATTAGAGAGACTGTAGGAGTACTTATAACAGGGAGCATAGGAGTATCCACTTTAGCATCTACACAGGGGTGGCCAACCCACGGCTCACGAGCAGCATGCGGCTCTTTGATTATATAAATGCGGCTCGCGAGCCGCAAGCAGCTCTTTGCTCTTTGCGGCTCTTTGAGATTGTAAGTGAAATTGACCAGCTGCCATGGAAATTGATGCATCAGGGTGAATTTTCGGGGGAGGGTAAGGGAAGTGAAATTGACCAGCTGCCTCCGAAATTGATGCATCAGCGTGAATTTTCAGCAGAGGGTAAGAGACGTGTGGCTCCTTGCGATATCTACATCTATTTTTTGATTCTTCGTCTCTGACTGGTTGGCCACTCCTGATCTACAACCAAAGACTTTAGTCCCTTTTCCCTATAATTTCTCTAACCTCTAAGGCAAATCCACAGTTTCCCAAGGAGGCAGACCCCCGTCTGTACCCCACTTGTTGCAAATTTAGTACCATTTCCTTCTAAGGTGATTGTCACTCTTCTCCTACCCCTTTCTGGAGCTCTTTTTACACCTTGGCAAGCGTCCAGACTTCATAGGTGTTGCCTCTCCCCCTAGAATGAGCAGAGTCCTATCCCAGAGTAGTTATTAATTGGAAACAACTGCTTTGGGAGTGAGAGTGGGGTTGTCCCTCACATGTGACAGCTCAAACAATCACTGTGTTTCCAATAGTGAACCACTTGGTAAGCTCTTCTTCACAAGCACCAACAGCACATATCAACATGTGTGTTAACCTTGTGGAATTATATTAAATCTTTCATCACACAAAGTGGTCAAGATTTAATCCCTTTGCAATTAATATCCCCAGCCACTCCAGCTCATCTTCCAGATTTACAGCACCAGTGGCACCATTCAAAGGCCATCTTCAGTGTTGTAGAGTCTCTTTAAGAAGCCAGATGGATAAGAGCACTGTTGTTCAAGCCTGGTTTCTTTCCTTACATCTCATGAATGACTGCAGCTAGAAACTATAAAATCTGGAATGAGAATTTAATTAGCAATTATTTCCTGAGATAACAATTCTGATTGTTGTTGGCCATGAACTGATTAGCTGAAAATGCTAAAAAGATTCTGACTGCTACCATGAACCTAGAACCTGTAATGAGAAGGGGTCTGGATTTTAAAGCTAGAGATAGAGATGATGCCAAAGAAGAAGAGTTGTGTTTTACTGAGTGGTGATAATTACATAACAGCTTTACTTCTGCTTGGTGTATATAATGCCAGATTCATTGTGTGGAAAGCAAGCTGTGCACTCTGAACGCAGGCACATAGCATGGTTTCATGTGGTATTAAATGGGTAGGATCTAGGCAGGCCATTCGTCTGGTTTTAAGCTGGACAATCCTGTGTTTAAATGGCTTGTTGCCTGTCTGGTACTGAGACAAAACTGGATGTGATTTTGTCTGATATCACTGATGAGGGATGCTATTTTGAAGAGCGTGCTACTCTGCCCTGGTTGGCATGACTTTACATGCATGGTGCATATGAGGTCACACCACACAGAGAATGCTATTTTGAAGAGCGCACTGCCCTGCTCCACAACCACAAACATGACTTCACTGAATGTGCACCTAACTCAGCCATGATGATTTCAGCTTTATTTATATATATTTATATGTATATGGCTGCATATATGGATCCTCATTAGGGCTTTACTGCTGTCCTCTGTAGCTCCAGTGAAGAGATCCTTCTGCACTGTACCCCTTCAAGGATGTCTCTCCAATTGAAGAATCCATCCAACAGCACTAGATTCTTAGTAGCATAATACCACAAGCATACATAACAGTTGGACAGAATTCTTACTACCAAGCATATACTCCTTACTGTGAAATAAAGAGCCTTTTCCATGCTTCAGTTCCACCACCCAACCAATTCTGAGTTAGTGTTCACTTAATTGAGATGCCCAAAGAGTCACTGAAGGAATTCTGGGTACAAAGCTTATGCAAATGAAGCTTTCCATAGGTGCATTTCCCCCTGTTTACCAATAGATGGAGGAGGAGGGTTCCTTCTCCTCTGGAGCTTCTGTCCTACTGGAGTTCTAGATTAATAGTTCATGCAGATACAGCAGCTCAGTTGCTGTTCTTCCCCCTGTCCCCCCACAGATGGGATCAGAGAGCACTTTAGCCTCTAGAGTTTCAGGTCATAGGACTTACATGTTCATGGCATTTGCTAATTGCATATTGTATATCTATAGTTTCCTGAGGCAAGAGCCCCTGTTTAGGATTTAGCTTGCTGTTACTTAAGTGCTGTTTTACACCAAAACATACTGAGTGCTGTTTTCCTCATTTGGTCTGAATCTGTACAATAGAAAGAAGTCCCGAACATTCCTAAAGCCAGTATTTATAGATGAGCAAATATTTTATAATATTTAAAATCAATGAATGCTCAGTATATTAAGCACTGGCCACTAGGTTGGATCTGGGTTAGGACCAAAGCATGAGGGATGATATACCTTATACATTTCAAATGAGATTTTCAAAGCTGCCTCTAAGATTTGGATTGCCATTTTCAGTCTTATATCCTCACTAAATATTAAAAAAAGTCTGGCAACAGAAATGGTTAAAACCATAGTGAGGGATATGTCCTGGAAACATGTGTCCATGTGTTGTGTGCTGGGGGAAGTTTACCTGCCTGGAAATATTGTGCTAGGTAGCAGGTACTGCAAACATTTGTGTCTGTGTGAAGCTTTTATGGCACCCATAATGATGGAAATTTAAGCAAATTATGTTTTAATAACATTCTTAATTTGATTCTTTTCATTTCTTGTACACAAAGCATAATAGGAATTTGAAAGAGGGAAAAATTGTTGCTATTTCATTAAATCAGAAAGCAGACTTAATGCCAAGAACAGACAGATTTTAGATGTATTAGATATGCAAAACCTATGCAGGTTTTCTGCAGATACAAGGTAAAGCAAAAATTGCTACAGGAAAATAATCTTGAATGGGAAAATTTTCCATGCATGAAAATTTAACTATAATGGAATTTAACATTGGCAGCAAACATAAACCACCAGTGAAATTGCTTTTGCTGTGGGAACATCTGTCTATGTCTGCAATATCTTAATAAAAACCCCCAGCCTTTTGTGTGTAGTCTGGAGAATGAAAGCTCAATTCTAGCCTCACTTTTCCCCCCTATCTTAGATCAGGCCCAATAGACCAAATCAGAACATAAATGCCAAACTTCCCTGTGCTTTGGGAAAGTTCCTTAACTGGACCTAAATCTGATCTGAATTATGTGACTCCACTCATCTCTAGTATGAACTGTGGGCTTGACCTTGAGAGATGATAAGCACCTACAGCTCCAGTTTAAACCAAATTAAGGCCTTAAGTAATAGTTTTTCGTACCCCAGATATGCATTCTGTGGATGCGTCCTCGTGAATACTGTATACAATTGGAGTAATAAAGTAAAATAGGTAGGCAGATCATAATTACTTACTATTTGTATAATGATTGGGAAGTGAAGAGACATGAAATTTATTATCACTGGAATTTGACCATGGAAGTTTACACCTTAAACCACTGAGAAAAGTGCCAAGAGAATTTGAATCACAGTAATCAGTGCCTCTCTTTCATATTTGTTTTTCTGTTCCTTGCCAAATTTTTATACCTGTAATAAAAGGTGGGGAGGGGAAGGAAAATGAATCTGGGAAGCCTAATACTAATGACTGCAAAACAAAAGGCCACACTTGAAGAGCTGAAATACAGTATTAGCATATAAAAATCACATCTTCAGACTTCTTACACAGAAGCCAAGGAATTGAAGTGGGCAAAATGTTCACTGATTACTTAGCTTGTACAGGAACAAATGTAATAGTTTATAGAAACACATGCATGTTATGGACTAATCCATTCAGATAAATGCACCTGCGAATACACTCATTACATGATCACAAGCTGAGGGCCAGATTTTCAAAAGGGCTCAGCTCCCAGCAGCTCCCATTGTGACATTTGTGGCCAGATTTTCAAAAGGGCTCAGCTCCCAGCAGCTCCCAGTGTGACATTTGTGGCCAGATTTTCAAAAGAGCTCAGGAGCTAATGTACTGAACTTTTTTGAAAATCTACATACTTGTTTTGTGTCAAAATGGGAGCTGCCCTCCTCTGAAAATCTGGCCCGGGTATTGGGTGCTCTTCTCTTTTGAAAATGTGGGCCTAATCCAAAACCCATTGAAGTCAATAGAAATCATTCATTGATTTCAGTAAGCTTTGGATTTGGCCATAGATTTTGAGGTTTGTACCTGGACTATGCCAGTGATTGAACCCTGCAGAAAAGTCACTAACCTGCCACTCTGCGGGATGGGCTTATTAATGGTAGGGAGAATTTAGGAATAGCCAGGCTTCCCATGATGCAGAGCAGTCAAGAACTTTTTGGAGTTTTGGAGTGTTTGTTTGCAGCAAGGTAACTGCATTTGATGAACACTGAAGACAGTAAGAGAACAGCGTGACATCCATATGGAGTATGCTGTGTTCACGTCTTCATAAAGATTTCTCCTATTTTATTTGAAGCTTAGAATACACAATCCTCATGGAGAGCTAAGGACAGACAGTATGCAATGTTTCTTGGCATCATGTTGGAACATTCAGCAATGACTCAGAAGAAAGAATTACTCAGAAGGAAGAATTTATTGAATTAAATCTGATGAGAGCACAGTTTAAGGATGGCTTGACAGCACCCAACATGAATTATGGAGATCTAAAAAAATCTACATGAATACTCCAAACACACATACCTTCCTCAGCATTCATTGCCTGGAAGCTGGAACTTATCAGTGTGTTCATAGATTTCAAGGCCAGGTTATAGAGAGTGCCACAGCTATTTTAAGTGCTTTGCTTTTGCTGCCCTACAGCATGAGTGACTGGTATGCATTGCCGTTGCTGAGGCTCTGCTGATAGTTATACCAGTATGAGCGTAGCATGTGACTTAGCTTAGAAAGATTTATCGGGCTGTTTTCATATCAATCTCAGTTAAGTTTAATTGAAAACAACTCTTATTGGAAGATTAGTTGCAGCACTCCCAGTCTTGAGGACCTAGTATTGGTAATATTAGGAAGTTGATTGTAGTTGCAGCAATGTGGGTGTTACTAGAGTTGGGGAACTAACCCCACACTTCGTTATCTTATGCTGGTATGACCCTGGATGGACACGATACCTTAGGATCCTAAAATATTTAGGCATTTTTAAAAATATTTTTTGTGTCCAGCAAAAGATAACCAAGCGTAGTGCCAGAAGTCAAACCACAACATACTGAATAAATGCTCATGATACATTTTTTTATATTTTGCATTTGGGTCCATGACTTTGAATGTGTTGCATGAAAATCCACAAATTTCACCAAAATGTTGCAACATGCTGCACACATTTTACAATGCTGAAATTAAGTATTGGGGCACATCACAGCCAGCAAACCCCTAATATCAAACAATGGTTAACAGACCTTTAAAATATTTTGGTTTTAATTCTCCATATTCTCCCTGTTCCCCCAAGATCCTTAAGAAAGGTTAAAAGTGGAGAAACTCTGGTTGAAATTTGCAAGCCCAAACACCCTATTTTTGAGGACTTACGTGGCACACAGGTCATCTGCTCAGTAATTGTTTGATCACAGATTAAAGGTCGGCAGATAAACTTCAGATCAAAGTGACTACATTTAAAAATAGAACATTTCTATGGAATGTTTTCCACTGAAATTTCAGAGGATTTTTGTTTTCGTGATTTGTCAGTTTCTTCCAGAATTACCTAAAACATGTAGCTTACAGCAATGTGCTTTGCTCACTGTTGTATGAGAAGTCATTCTATACACAGCAAATTAAATCAGAAGTCTGTTACCTATCTACCATATCTACTACCCCACGTGTTTCTACAAGAGGGAATGTGATTTCTCACAGACACTGGAGAGTGCTGCTTAATAATTCATCCTAAAATTTAATTTCAAAGCTCGTAATCATTTAACTGTTTAAAATGGAATTAGTCACTGAAGCAAGCTGAGAGGAACTAGAGTATTATTTACCAGCCGTCCATCTTACCTTTATCTTAGTTTAAAAACTGGATCAGTTTCATGTTCAGTCACATCAGGGCTGAACACATTACTGAAGTAATGTGCCTCCTTGTACATTTATTTTGGTATTGCTAGAACAGGCACTTATATTATAAATGGAAAAGCTGTACACAGAAATATGCTTCCTATCCATCTATCTATCTATCTAGCCGAAATGTAAATATATATAGTGCCTCCCCGCCATTAGCTCTAGTTTGACAGAATTTTCAATAACCATGCTGTAATACTTTGAGCTGTTTTGCATAATATTACTAGCAATATGACTAGCGTACAAAACAAAGGTCTTGACTGTGACTTGAACTACATACCCATTCCCCTACCTGATATCCCTGTATGAGCCTTGACCCTTGCTATTGAGCATGCTAGAACGTGAGCTCTGCAGGCCCAATATTTCCCTTCCAGTGCAAGTGGGCAGTGAGTGGGTAGAGCCTTGGATCTGCCCCCAGTGTTCCAGCCAGTGAAGATGACATGGAGTGGGTTAATTATTTGCTTATGGTATAGGCCAGCAACAAATTTCTATCCACTGGAGCAACAATTTTTTTCCCTAGAATGTTCCAGTAATGGTGAAGTAAGGCACTGTCCTTTCCTATGAACAGTGTTCCTAGCACAGTCTTGCCCAAGACTTACAGGGCATTTCTGTTGAAAGGAAAGTATTGACAATGTTCTTGAAAAACAAACCTGTGGGTCAAACTTGCTTAGATTCAAGAGCAAAATTCATCCTATGCAAAAAACCCATTTAAGGCCTATGCACTGTTTAAGCCCTGTTTTGAGGCCTTGTGGAGGCTGTTTACACTGAGGTGAATTCATTCCCAAGTGAATTAGAAGTAGTATGCTGTTGAATTATTCACTGTCAAGAAGTATGACTTTACTGGATCATAGGACTTGCCATAATGAATCACACCCAGTATGCATCTAGTACAGTGTCCTGTCTCCAACAGTGACCAGCACCAGGTGCTTCAGGGGAAAGTGTAACAACCTTAATCTTTCTGGAAAGCATAATAGATTATTTCTCTAACTGCCATGTACACGGCCGTCACCCACCAAAATGGCCCTCGCTTTGCTAGTGATTGTAGTTTTAATCTGTCCATGATTCATGATTGACTGTTTTGAAGGAATTATAAGAACTATCTAAATCTGTATCTTTAAAACAGACTAGTTCCAGGGGCTACGACCATTATCTTGTCAAAGTACAGTAAGTAGTTAGGAGGGAACAAAGGGCATATGGCCTTTGGCTTGGTGGTGGGATAGAGTTTGAAGATGCAAAAGTGGTTTGAGACACATCTGTTGTAGGCATTCACCTTCAGAAGGATTGTGATAAGGCAGAGAGGCCCCATACCAGCAGAGATAGGGCTCAGGAGAGCCGATGGGCCCAGCCAGCTCTGCAACACTATAGCAGCAGCCAATGCCCAGTCTGGAGGGGGAATAAAAGGAAAGCCTGGCTCAGTGGATGGCTAGCTTTACAGGACGGAAGACAGAGCTCTGCCTGAAGGGAGCTTTGCTTGCACAGGTGCAGAGATACAGGTCTGCAAGCTGGAGCAGGCACTGGCGAGAAGCAATTAGACCCCAGGAGTGAATGAAGCACTAGTCAGAGACTGTTTGGGAGACAAACCTGAAGAAAAGGAGAGGGGCACACCCAGAAGTCTGGGGGTGGGGAGGACAACCAGATTGAATTGGATTTGCTTTATGTAGTGGGACTTTTGGGGGCTGAGCCCATCCAACCCACACAAAAGCTGAAGGGATAATTAGCTGATGGGCCAGAGCCAAGCTACCATTGGCAGCAAAGGCAGAGACATTTTCCCCTGGAAAGACCTGTGGCCACATAGGATACCTTCCCGCTATGGTACTACAAGGACTTTTACAGTTGGACAGAAAAATGGCAACCAAACTGCTTATTCCAAGCAGACAGCAGAGCCTTGAATGGATTCAGGCCACACACAATGGTCATGGCAGAAGAGACACCTGGAGACATTGCTTTCTGGTATGACAAACCAGGAAAAAGCTGAAAAGTATAACAAGGTTGAGAGTCAGGTAAGAAATGGAAACGATAACAGAACACACCTGTAACAAAAGGCTCACTCTGACAGACCAGCCTGCTGAATGAGTCAGAGAGGTGAAAGATGCATTCTCTAGCCATATGTTATTTTTAAAATTCACTATTAGTTAAACCCAAGTTAGCTTCTGTTGAGAATAAGACTATATAAAAATATTCAGACTCTATCTGGTTTCTATCTGATTTCTCCCTTTGTATTAAATCTTGTTTTTAATTAGACTGCTTCAGTCTCAGATTGTTTGAGTATTATCCCCAGGCTGGATAGGAGAATTGAAACAACTTTCAGCCTTTCAGAGGAGTCACTGAAGCAAGAGGTGTATGCAGACTACCCTGATTGAGAGTATGGGTCAGAAGGCAACCTTGTATAGTGTGGCTTTTTCTAGAAAGTATGTCACATGCAGGGCTGCCAGCTGATGGATGCACAGGAAATGTATGACCAGAAACATAGTTTATGGTGACAGTGTCAGGTAACACCCTTCTAGCAGGGAAATACTGGATGCTGCTCTGGATGAGGCCTGATGTCTCAAGTCAGGCAGAGAGGTTGCTACAGGGTCATGTCCAGGCTTGTCTACACATGGAATTATTTTGAAATAGTTATTCAGAAATAATTCCAATTGTGGACCATTGTAATAATTGGTCCTACAAGTGTTACCCTAATTGTAAATTCAACTGTAAAAAGTGAATGAAAGTTCATAAAGTATCACAATGATCTACAACAATAAAGTCAATGAGAAAAGGTTCAAAAGGCAGAGAAAAAGAGTAAATTAGTATAAACAAAAAGGCCCACTAATATAACTCAAAGACTGTATTCTATTTGGCACTGGTGAGGCCACATTTGGAATATTGTGTCCAGTTTTGGGCCCTCCACTACAAAAAAGATGTGGACAAATTGGAGAGAGTCCAGTGGAGGGCAACAAAAATTATTAGGGGGCTGGAGCACATGACTTACGAGGAGAGGCTGAGGGAACTAGGCTTGTTTAGTCTGCAGAAGAGAAGAATGAAGGAGGAGTTGATAGCAGCCTTTAACTACCTGAAAGCTAGGCAGTTCTCAGTAGTAGTAGTAGTAGATGATAGAACAAGGAGCAATGGTCTCAAGTTGCAGTGCGGGAGGTCTAGGTTAGACATTAGGAAAGCTTTTTCACCAAGAGGGTGGTGAAGCACTGGATTGGGTTACCTAGGGAGATGGTGGAATCTCCATCCTTAGAGGTTTTTAAGGTGCACTTTGACAAAGCCCTGGCTGGGATGATTTAGTTGGGGTTGGTCCTGCTTTGAGCAGGGGCTTGGACTAGATGACCTCCTGAGATCTCTTCCAACCCTAATCTTCTATGATTCTATGATTCTATTACAATCATGCTTGGTAAACAAAAGAGTGGGATCAAAAAGTAATGGACCAAAATTAGGCTTAATTGGTGGACAAAATAATAAGGAGATGGGCTATTCCATCCTACACTCCCGTTGTGGCTTCCTCAAAAAGAGGCATTCGGGGGATAGAGGGAAGCTGGCTACCGCAACACTGGCTGATAGAAAGGAGAAGATGTGATTGCTGGCTGGCTGAAAGACAAGAGAAGGGGAAGAAGTGAGCTTCACCATCATGATTGCCACTCCCATTGTCTCCTGGGACCCCAGAATCCAGTGTGACACCACTGTGCCTTCTTCATCTTAATCTTGAGAGATGTCCTGATCAGGCAGGGCCAGCAAGAGGAATCCAGATGATGCCATCACCTCTACCAGCTCCAGCTAAATCCTGACCACCATCAGGTATGTGAGACTTTGTGTTTTCCTTCCCCACTTTATTTCTTCTCTTTCCTATCTCTCTTCTTTTTCCTTCTGTATAATAAAACAGCTTAGTTGTCAAGACTGTACATTTTGCAATACTGCTATAAGCCTGTGACCAGAGAGGCAGCTAAATGCAATACCCTAAACACTCTATTGCTGGTACAAGTTTGTCAGGTTTCGGTGTAGCTGAGAATATTGTGCTGTACCTCTCTTCTTCCAGCAGTAACGTTGCAAGTGAGAGTCAACTCCAAAGACAGAAAGCTGCATTTTCTCTCTTTGCTGTACTTTTCTCTCTTCTCTTGTGTGGGTTTGTCTTGTTTTGTCTTGTAGAAAACAAAACCAGACTTCACGAACAACAGCCATGATGACAGCTCTAGCCCATCTGTTATGCCAGGCACTGCTGCTCACAGCTGCCTGCAGGTTCTGGATACCAGGTGAGGAATAAAAACATGCCCACACCAGTTAGCTACACTTATCTTTAATCACGGCTTACACTCCAAACAGCAACGGGGGACTCTAGCGCATGATGCGAAGCAGGCTGCAGGGGATTTGTACCACGCAATCCAAGTGGATTCATGGCCGAGTCTCATTGCGCAGTTTGCATTTCAAGCTTTTATCTGCCGCATAACATATCAGCTCTAAGGTACAGCTAGCACTGGCAAATTTACAGCACGTGACCTTGCTTCCTAACTTTCCTCCTCTTTTGGCACCACAGACAAATTCACACGGCCTTGCACAGCCTGTTTATCAGGCCGAGTAGAGCCTTTTATCAAACTGGTTCTGACCAGACCCATCAAGCCCCTATCTCTGTCCAACGCGTCACAAACATCTTCCGTGGCCTACACCATCCAATTACCTTCTTCACTCTTCCACAAAAGGACAATTATTACCATCAAACAAGGGGGTTTCCTTCTAAAGTCTATCACCAGCTAAAAGAAAAGGAAGAAGGATTATGGTTAAAATAAAAGCCTTACTTCATACTTTGCATTTCAAATGCTTTAACTGATTTTCCTGCCTTTTCTGTATCTTTAATAAAAGTTTAAGAAAATGTATTTGCCATGAAACTAAGTAGGCTGAAGTTGCTGTATGCGAAACTCCAAACCTTGTTTACAGCAGTTTAATGATGGACAGTTACAGAGTCATGTTAATATTTTTGACTCTTTGGGCCATTTATTCCATCTAAATTAATGCAATAGGACACTCTTATTCTGGAATAAGAGCACATTGGTCTGGTTTAGTTTAATCCATTTAAATCCACTTAGTGCACTTGGTTTAAACTAAACAGGAACAAGGCACTCTTATTCCACAATAAGAGAATCCACACTGGGAGATTTTCAGGAATAACTGTTGTGCTTTAAATTCACACTCAATCCTAACTAACTTTCAAGTGCAGACAAGCCCTTAGATTTGTTACCCCTCTTAGATGTGTGTGCTCAGCACACTACTTCTGCAGTGCATTCATACTTGGTGTCCTATGAATGAGAGACTGGAGGCCTGGTCCACACAGTTTTTTAACTGATATAACTATGATGGTTAGGCAGTTTTTTAAACCAGCATAGTTATAGAAGTAAAATGCCCCCTAGTAGGGGCACAGATATGCTGGTATAATGATGCCCTATACCAATATAACTTATTCCTATCCTGTATTGGAATAGCTATACAGCTACAAAGCATCCGGTATAAGTATTAGGATTGTTGTACCATTTAAACTGTAGTTGTATATTTAAAGTACAACTTTCCAATGTTGACAAGGCCTGTCTCAAACCCACTCCCTTCGGTGGTAGTGCATTACAACCCTGCTTGACTACAAGGCCAGCTGGTACAAGTCAATGTCATTTAAACCACCTTTTGTTCAACGCCCTTCTAAATAGTTGTGTTTTTGTTTGTTTGTTTGTTTTATTTTATGTGCTTCATAGCTAAGCAATTTTCATGCACTAAAACGCATTCCTCATCTTAAACTTTGTTTAAAATGGCTATTGTGGAGAGTAGGAAATCTGCACAGACAGAATGACAAAGTACTCCTCCAATTGAAAAAAATAGCCATGTGTTCCAATAGACGTTACAATGTCAAGAGGCCTACTTCTCTCCCTGTGTGTTTTAAATAATAGATTTTCCTCTTGAGAGTAGGTTGATTTTAAACAATACAAAAGTGATTAAAAAGAAACTTACTTAGGTTTCAATTAGTGAATGGCACTTTGACTGGAGTCCTGGAACACATACAGCTTGGCATGGGATTTTGTCAACCACGAAGAAAGTGCAGACAATGAGCATTGATGGTAAGGACGAGACAAAATAAGGCTTGTTTAGCATTTCCTCTTTTTCAGGAGATCCGTAGTCTGATTTTATTTGCCTTCTCTGTATAATTCCTGAAAAAATACAAAAAAGTATTATTGTCTTGTAATTAATCTTAGAAGTCATCTAATGCCGTTGAAATTTATGAAGAGTTGAAACATTTTTCTTAAGCTGAAAGTCAAGATCCCTTATGTAGAAACTGTCTATTAGTGTATGAAAGCATCCTATGAAGAGTAAGACAGACCTTTATGAATCATTTTGTTACCTTTTGTTTTGTGTTTTGGAAGCCCATTCCTAAGCTTGTGTCTTCTAAATAAAAGGTTTTGCAGACAAATATCTTCAGTTAAATGTAAAAAAAAAAGTCATTCAGATATCTTAATAAAAAATTTGAATGAATTCCTATGTGTAAATCAGCATGGAATTCTGCTGTGCAGTTGATGATCCTGTAGTTGCCAAAAGCTTGGGTGGCTCAGTAAGATTACCAGTGACGGACGGGGATTGAACATCCATCCAGACCACCATAAGGACCTAACTAGAGATCAGTCCAAGTGGCACTCAATCTGCAAGGAGACTACATTCTCTTTGGGATTTGCCTTGATGATGATAAGAATATTGAGCATCCAATAAAATATGTCCTGTTCAGCAGACATTCTTGACCACATTACAAAGCTTGGCATATATACCTGCACAATGTTCCCTATAGTAAGTGTGGAAAACACAGTCAAATCATCAAATGCAAAATTAAAGGGTATTTTAAAGGTCCATCACTGTACACCTTTATTGGAGAAGCAGCTACCTATCAATTTAGATAAAACCAATGCTATGGGAAGAAATATTTCTTGAGGTGACTATATTAAATACAACCATTGATATCTTTGGACATACACAATGCTTTTAATTTGAGGTTCACACATCAACTGAGGTTCACACATCAATAGATAAAATAGTCACTCATCCCTAGCATCAGATTCTTATCTCTGATATACCAGAGTAAAACAGGAGTAACTTCACTGAAATTAATGCACCTGGACCCGTGTAAAACTGGTATGGAAGAGAATCTGGTGCTTAGATTTTTAAATGTCAGTTACACTGGTGACGTGGATTAATGTAGTGTCTTTTGTAGCCATGATATCGGAAGCAATTCTTTCTAAAAAGGAAACAGATGTTAACAGTATATCCACTGTGAAGCTGCAAGATAGGGATGAAACGAAGGGCTTGTGTCACCACTGTGATGTGTTTTACCAAAGAATAAAGTTAGTAGGCCAAATTCTCTCCTAGCGTAACGCCACTGAAATCGTAGACATACACAAGCAGAGAAGTGGGCTGTATCAGTTGAGTTAAGGTTAAAGTAGCAGATCCTCAGCTGAGGTAAATGACCATCATTCCACAGGAGCCAGGACAATTTAAACCAGCTGAAGATCTGCCCAGATTTTAACTGTTAGAAAATCTCATGTTGGCTCTGAATTTTCAGGGGAGGCCAATTTGATTCTCATATCTGTGCACAAAAATGGCATAATAAAATAATAATAATTTTATATTACTTACCTTAAATTGGCAAATTGCTTTCTAAATATTAAAAAAAAAAATCTAATTTAGAATAGGACCAAATATAAAAAGAGCAAACAATCATATGTTGACAGGTAAGTGTGTCACTCAAGAAACACTGTATGTTCAGGTGGTGGAAATCTAAGACCGGTGGCTATTCAACATTACCATACTATAAGTGAGCGCACTGTTTCTTAGAAGTGTCCCCAACTGCAGGATTTCAAATAACCCAAGCTGTAAGAGTATAAACTCTTATGCAGTTTTATCTGCCAACTTGATAACATACAAAAAGGTTCATCCAAGAACATACACTGCTGGGAAATGCCACTTGGTTCACCTGGCTCATCAGCCAAATTTTAGAATGAAAGATCTGATAAAACATTTCATAGCTTTTTATTCTTCAATGATTTCTCTCCTTTGATGAAAATACCCAGACAATGTAAAGAGGCAAATTGTGCAGTGAGTCAGTAATATGTTGCTACTACTAAAAATAACAATCGATGATTAACATTTCAAGAAGCTAGGATCTAATGAATGGCAGCAAAGAGCAACTGACTGAATATGGGCGCCACATTAGTAGTTTGAATTTATATTATAAAAATTTCTGTTATTTTGCCTTTAAATATATCTGACTTGAACCAGGTTGGTTTCTTAGAATACTTCATACACAGTGGTTTAATATCTGATTTCTTTCAAGCTGTTCCTTGTATTAGATTCAGAGTTTGGTAGCTGTATGGATACCAAGGGAACCAATTCTGAGGAAATATTTGTAGAAAACAAAACCTACTCTGAGGAGCAATTTTTATCTGTTTTTATAGACAAGATCAGTTGGACAGACATATTTATCCTCTTAAAAATACAAGAAAAGAGAGCATGAGGGCAACATATTTACATGGCAGATGGACAGACAGACAGACAGATGACAGCCAGGCATCCAGCCTCTGGAATTCAATGCCACAGGACAGAGGCAAGGAGCTTACACAGAGTTGTTTTTTTTTTAAAAAGGGCATTTATTTGAACAAAAAATGTCTGCAGCTATGATCTCTAGGAAACTTTTTTATATGGGATTAACCCACAAGGCACACATATATGATGGTGATAATCATGGTAAAAGAGCCCAGGTAGAAAATGTCATAAGCCAAGCACTAATATCTTTGGGTTAGGAAGAAGTTTCTCCAGAAACATGTTATTGCATCAGAGTTCAATATTGGGATAGCTCGCTGAAGTATCTGGCAATGGCCACAGTCAAAGATGGGATGTCAAATTAAATGGACCATTAGTCTCATCTGATATGGCATTTCCTATGTTCCTAAAATTATTTTCAGACAGTATATTTACATTTTCTCTTTTGGGTTTTGTATTCATCGGCGATCCCCTCAAGTCACAGGTTTTATTTTATATGGGTTCTTTGGTGACTAAGGAGTCTGATCTTTGAGCTGCAGATTCATTGGCAAACGTTGCAGGTGGTATTGGAAGGCAGGGTTGGGCCACGATTATAGCATGACAGTTGTCTCTCCTTTCTTTTCTGGCATTTTTCAATGACTAAGGCAAGACAATTTTCCTCAAAAATGGTAGTTCCTTCTCCGATAAGTCTTCACCAGTTAGCCTTGTCTTGGGCTACTGCTTCCCAGAGTGTGATGTCGATATCACATCTCTTGATATTTGTCTTGAAGTTGTCTTTGAAAAGTTTCTTTTGGCCTCTCCGTTTCCTTTCTCTTTTGGTGAGTTGGGTGTACAGCAATTATTTTGGTAGGTGTGCATCAGGCATGCGCACACAATACCTGCTCCTCCTCAGTTGGTGCTGGATAATCAGGGCCTAAACACTGAAGATGTTGGCCAACATGAGGACACTGACATTAGTATGATTAGTATTAATATTAGTTAGTATCTTCCCACTTTATGTTGAGTATCTTATGGTGCTGGCGTTCCAGATTTTTCAGGTTTTTTCTGTAAGTCACCCAAGTCTCACATGCATAGAGGAGATCTGGGATTACCGCTGCTTTATAAACTAAATGTCTAGTGTGCGTTCTCATATCGTGGTTTTTCAACACCCAGAGACACAGTTTGCCAAAGACAAGGCTGGCACAATGGAGACTGTGCTGAATCTCAATGTCTGTTTGCCCTCTGTGAAAGATAGCTGCCAAGGTAGACAAAGTGTTCTACATGTTTTAGTTCCTCTCTGTCAATGGAGATCTTCCTTGCTGGGTCTGATGGTTGACCGGCAGCAGGCTGATGGGAACTTTTGTTTTGCCGATGTTCAGGGTTAGCCCTAAGGTTTTGTAAGCTTCTGAGAAGAAGTGAAGGGCTGTTCATAGGCATCTGCGTACTGGAGTCCAGTTATTGTTGCCGATGTTACTTTTGTTCTAGCATGCAGGAGAGACAGGTTGAAGAGGTTGCCATCAGTCCAATATTGGATGCCAATGCCTTGTGGCAAACAGTCTTGGATTAGCATTTTCATAGCTGCTAGGAAAATGGAGAAGAAGGTGGGTGCCAGTACACAACTTTGCTTTACGCCAGTTCAAATGGCAAAGGGCTCAGAGGTAGAGCCACTGCACAGGATGGAGGCGGTCATCTGATCATGGAGGAGTCTTACAATGATGGTAAATTTGCTTCAGCAACCAAACTTTGAAATGATTTTCCACAGAG
The DNA here is from genome assembly GCF_026122565.2 of Emydura macquarii macquarii. NCBI lineage: Eukaryota > Metazoa > Chordata > Testudines > Chelidae > Emydura > Emydura macquarii. Next base: position 10,448,778 of record NW_027130520.1, on the reverse strand, counting down.
CCTCATGGTTGACAGAGTTGAAAGCTTTCAGCCGATCGATAAAGGCCATATACAGTGTTGTTCTTGACATTTTTCCTGGATCTGCCTCACTGCAAAAATCATGTTGGTGGTGCCCTGTAAATGTCTGTACATGTAATCATTTGTATTAGAAATGATAGCGACGAACAAATGAAGAGGGATAAATACAACCTTTTTGATGAGACAGATTAGGAGGCAGGATATATTTTGAAATACACTAAACTGTTTTAATATTAACTTGCAGACCAATTTACTGATGCTTTCATGTCAGTAAATCCCACTAGTTAGGAATAATACTGCTTGGTTAAACCTACCTTTGTATCAGTCAATGTTAAAAGATTAGCAGTAAGAGAAGAAGAAAACATCCATAATGCAGCTTTACTAAAATAACTTTTCAAGTCTGTGTCGTTTGCACCTCAGCTCAGCTTCTATGGAACCTTGGGGTACTGTGTGAGCATGCTTGCACCAGCCTCCACTCCTTTACCAGCTACTGAAGCCAAAGAACATAAAAATTATTCCTTTCATTAGCACACTCCAATCATTATGGCTACTGTGCAGCTTACTGTTACCATATCTCTAATGTGAACATTTCAAGCAAGATACATTCTCTGCCTGTAGGGAAATCTCCATGAAAGCTGCTTCCCTTTGAACTAAACCCACCCTGGGAAGACTTCTCTTATACTATAAATCTTCAAGCTCTTAATCTATATGACTGTGACCCAAGAATTCCTTAATACCAACTGGCAAGGGGGTAGAGGAATAGCTTGATTCTGGTAGGTACATTCTGGTTCATCAAAGAAAGCCAAGTGAGATCTGAAATAAAAGCCAGGGTCAGACTGGTCATTAATATCATTGTGAAATGTACGTACAAATACTATATAAAGAGTTTATGTTTCTATACAGAAAATAAGGTTTTAAAATCTGTAACAAGGCTGGGATGAAAAACAGGTTTTCCTCCAGACAGGAGGTCAGAAATGTATCTCTCTCTCTCTTTCTCTCAGAATGTAAATTAAGCATTGTAAGCTAACACAGTGGACACCCATTTATATTAGAAGTCAGAAGTCAAGAAAGACTTGTGAAGTTAGTCAGAAAGGAATGCACAGGAAAACAAACTATGGTTGTTTATCCTGGGTGTGTGCAAAGACAATAAACACTGGAATATATCTATGATGCAAAGAAGACACCCCATCATCCTGCACGTAAGAAGTAAATGGCCAGTACATGTACATTCATGAAAACAGGTTCTCAGCCAACCTTGGTTGCAAAGCTGCAGAAGACATTGGGTGAGAGAGAATTTTTTTAGACAAGAGGGCTAACCTGTTAAGTTTAGTCTCTAGAAATGTGTTATGATTTTGTTTAATATGTAACCATTTGTTCCAATATACTCTCTCACTATCTCGTGAATCTTAGATATATGTCTAATGAAAACAAGAATAAGTTTATTATTAAAATGCTGGTAGTCAGCAAAGTGCTGATCCTGAGTTGAATCACACAAACTAGTGTGCATACTGTTCCTTTGTGGACAGCAGACCTGGTATTTCTGTGCTTGTTCGGTGGATAAGGGGGCTGGACACTACAGGGGAATATTTCAAAGGGACTCAAGGACTGCAGTATTAACCTGCAAGGCAAAGTAAGGGCTGGCATTGCCCAGAGGATAGTATTGGCAATTATTATTATTATTATTATTGGCAATTATTTTTTAGAAAATTGGACATTTTTTCAGTAGCTCTCATAATTTTAAATCATGCCAGTGTGTACCCATGAGATCTGACATTTTGCTGATACTTCCTCCCTCCAGGGGTGTGAAGCACGACACAGAAAATGCAGCTCACATGGGCAAGACATAGATTTTCAAAAGATTCATAATGCACAGTACAATATACTGTTAAATTGGCAGCTTCCTATCCGATTTAATTTCAATTATATATGAAATGCTCCCATTGCTTCCAGTGGTTTAGTCTATATTGTAATTGGGTGCAGTTTTTAGGCTTTTTGATATTTTATGATATAACAGATTTTCTTTAATTCACTACATTTAGGCAAGCAAAACAAAATATTTTGTATTCAGAAGATTTTATCCAAACATGCTGGATTCCCACAAGACAATGCAAGATAAAATCCCAGTTAAATATGTGCCAAGGGCAAATTAAATATGGCCTTGTTCAGTTCTTCTTGTAGTTAAGGATGTTTGGCATAAACATTAGTTATAATATAAAGTACATATCCTGAGGTGCTGGGAGGGCGTCTAGCTGAGCTACATACTGAAGGTTCCGTCCCTTTATACACTACATTAGTGTCCACACTTGTTAAGCAAAATCCTCCTGATATATGTTATCTAATCCAGAAGAAGTCTTAGGATCTCCCTTTATTGGGTAGGCAGACTTGTGATGGCATTAATAAGCTAAATACAACACCATGAGAACAGTAGAACATCACATCAGTGAGAAACGTCACCAAAACATAAAGTTAGAGCTGACAAACGATAGCGCAAACCCTGTATCATAATGTATCATATCTAGCTACTCAGAGTTTAAGATGACACAAGAGCAGTATTTTCTCACAGTAACATATTTGTTCAAATGGTGCAACATTCTTTTTACTAGATTCTGAATTAAACAAAAATTAATCTGTTCCTGGTGTTTACACTTCAATTTTGCTAGATATTGAATTGTTGCTTCCGATTTCTTCCCCAGAAACATCAGAGAAAGCAAGATTTTCAGCTCTTATCCTAGGAGATGAGAATTTTTCTGTGTTATATAAGAGTTCTTTTTTCCCTTGGCTTCAGAAATACCTTTGACCTTAGCCTTTAAATACACTAATTGTATGATTATTGTGCATCTACCATGCAGATTAAGGCTGAGCTTCCTAGCTATTGTGGTATCCCCACCACATGAGGATCTTTGTGCCAATGCACTCTGACAGCCATTTTTCTAATCCCTGTGATGCATTTTCTCCTTCAACTACTTAGAGTCCCTCCCAACTACTTGGATTTTATGCGTTCTAGTGTAACTTTTCTAGCAATCCAACACAGCTATTTAATGCCTCATTACCCAGCATGGATGTTTTAGGGGTTTTGATAGATTGCTTTATCTTCAGATGCTTTGAATTTTAAATCAATATTACTCAGAAATAATTGTAGTAACATGTAACAACTAGTTGTTCATATACATGATCTAATTACACATTGCTCAGCCGATCAGGATTCAATACTTCCCTGTCTTTGAGACTTTGAAGTGAATTTAGTGCTCACAAAAGATGCCAGCATGCCTGACAGCCCTGTGGATTAAAGTCCTCTCTCCATGAGACAGCAAGACAGTTTTTTCCACACTGCATAACCAATATATCTCAAAATATTATCTCTTGAAATGAATGGTTAATTCAGCCTCCATCTGCATTCAGTTCTTTGCCTTTCTGCTAAGACTGCCACCTAGTGGCATAATTAGAGATGAATGAATATTGCAAAAAATTATTTGTAAACATTTCTGATTTTGAAAAAATGTAGATTTTGAGAAGACTGACTTTTGAATTTGTAATCATAGTTGCTCTAGAATTACAATTCTAACCTACATTACTTATCCAACCAAGAAACAGACTCACACCATCTGACTTTTGATTCCATTCAAAACAACTTGAATTGTGGATATAAAATACACAAAACAATATACTCAGTGAACTATTTGCTGGTAGGCCATAGGCTGAAATTTGTACACAAAGAAATAAAAGTGTATAACGCAAGCTAATACCTAACTTAAAGTGAACTTAAAAACAAAAAGTTTTTGTCTCACTATAAACTTACAGCATAGTGACTGAAAAGCCTTCCAGCCAGGACGACCCCCTCCCCCAGTTCAATTATACTTTATTTGTATTTTGAGCATTGTAGCTGCTGTGAGTAGAGATGGGGGGACAGAGAGAGGTGTTTTGTAGGCCACTGTCTCTCATTCTTATACCATTGTTACCTCTTTGTTGATTACACCCTGCTGTATTGCAAGTAGTCCCTTGTGGATGTGAGGTATGACCCATCACTGTGATGGAATGTAAATTTCTTATTCATACCTTCCCCCATCAGAGAATGGCCACTTCAGTAAGTGATGGTCCAACTGACTTTGTCGATACTTGTCTGGGGATGTCAGTGTGTCTTTGTCTTTAAAGAACTGGTTTAGACCTGCATTTCTAACTCTGGAATATGTTAAAGAAATGTTATATAGTAGAAACATATAATTTTACATAAAATGTCGATACACATATTTTACCAGGACAATAATGTTCAGCAGATTACGAGTTTTAAAATGATACCTCATAAGGCATACTTTGTACAAAATTTATCATAGTCTTGTAAAAGTGGTGACCATAATGGTGTAGACCAGTGGTGCTTAACCTTTTCCAGTCACACCCCCGCTTACCAGTAACAGAATTTGTTCATGCCTTCTCCTCATTCAAGGCTTCCTTAGCAGCAGAGCTTGGGCTGAAGGTGGAGCTGGAGGCGAACTGGGGATGGGGGAGGAGCTGGGGCTAGAGGTGGAGCTGGTCTGGGGATGGAGAGGGAATGAGAGCAGAGCTGTGCGGGGGCCAGAGCAGAGGATGGAGTGGAACTGTGGCTGGGGTCAAAGCTGGGCTGGGGTTGGACAGGTAGTGATGGAAGAGCTAGGCCTGGAGGCAGAGCAGGACTGAGGGCTGAACAGGGTTGGAGGCAGAGTGGGGCTGGAAGTTTGTTGCTCCCTCCCCAGCACCCTCCATGGGGGCTGGCCCTGGCTCCACTGAGTGCCCCCCAAACATTCTTCCACATCCCCTGGGGGGCATGCCCCATACTGTGAGAGCCACTGGTATAGACTGTCACACGGTATGTAAAATTATAAGTTTCTACTGTATAACATGGTTTGAGATAAGTGGTATTCTTCTCTCTTTCTCTGCCTCCCCTCCCACTCTGTATCACATGATCCACATCTACCTACTCACTGCGATTCTCCACTCATGGCCTCCCCTCTCACATCACATAGCTGAAAGTCACTTATTTATTTCACTGGCCTTTTAACTTTGGAACATTCTTCTTTCTATCCACTAGCCATTTCTTCTTTTCCAGTTTTCTCACAAAATCTTCAGATTTTTCATTGTTCCAGATCTGAGACAGATGCAGTATGTTACATCACCTCCAACATAGCCCCCTTCCAAGATATTAAAATTAAATAATTAAAAAATTAAATAATATTAAAATTAAATGTTTGAGCAAATGAAGACACTGTTTGCCATCAAGCAGATTTGCAGAGCCACAAAGGGGTAAATTGTGACCCAACATACATACTGTGATTTTGAACTATGCACTGCTTTTGTATGGAGTGGGCATAGCTTCTCTTACCACTAGAGGAAAGTATTGAAAAAATGTGGTACTCTGACTTGATAAAGCCTATGCTGAACAATACCACTGGCTACTCATGTGAGGATGTAATACCATTCCTTCTTTCATACCATGTGCCTGGGACCAGGATCAGAGTCATAAAGGTCAATGCCCTGTCATATGGAAGGGGACTATCCATCATCCCAATTTTTCAATACCAAGAGTGGGTAGGACCAACTTCTGTTGGTTTCTTGACTTAGTACCTAGAATAACAGCCACTGATACAAAGGATTTTTAAAGCAGTCCTGAGCTGTGTAAGGAATCAGCACCACAAACAGCTCCCTGTCACACAGCTGGAGCAGGAGGAAAACATCATAATTTTGCCATGTCTAATTAGCATAATTAAGATGGCAACAGTGAATCATAGTGATTAGATGAACATAAAAATGTAGTTATTTTAGTTTTAAAAGGTTTAATAATTAATAAATAATGACTGTTGTCATTGCTAAAATCCAAGTTGACTGCTGCAGGTATTTTATCTGAGGAAATAAAAATGGTGGCCTTAGAATGATCTGGAAGGGTCTAAAGACAAGGTCACACCAAAATACTTGAGGAGAGGGGTCAGTCAGGTAGAGCTGTAAGTTCCCAATTAGGTCTAGCATGAGAAGCACAATTCTCAGTCAGGTCCAGCATGACTGATCATTAGCATATTGAAAGCTGATTGGCAGAACAGGTACCAGGATTGAAAGAGCAACCAATAAGAAAGGGTCAGGATTTGTATATAAGGAGGAGACCTGACAGGCTTAGAGTGCAGTGCAGTGTGTGTGGAGAGTTGGAGAGGAGAGGTAGTGCGGCGGAGAAGGTGGTTACAGAAGGTACAGTAGAGCAGAAAGGAAGGAGCGGAGGCACCAGCTGAGGGTGCAGCAGAGACATCATTCTAAAAGGGCTGAAATTGAAACAGAGCAGAAAGACCCTTTGATGAATCAGAGGGAATAGAAGGAGTTTAAAGAACTAAGCCTGACTTTTATTAACATAAGGAATGAATGGTTCGGCTTTGAGCAGGGGGTTGGACTAGATGACCTCCTGAGGTCCCTTCCAACCTTAAACGTCTATGAATTAATTTAACTGAGTTAATAAAGCTGGATGACCGGGTCTGCTTGAACATAGTTATAAGTTTTAAATAAAGAACCTGCGTCTCCTATTCCATATGTGACTGATCACCACATGTGGAAGGTTGCTATCCAAAACTGCCACACATAGTGTATAGTGTGCAGTGTTATTATATTGCTTATAGTGTTGTGTTTGTGTTTTTGTATAAATAATTGCTGTGCCACATTGGGTTATATGACTTCTGTTGCTTTGTATTGTGTTATATGACATATGCTATTTGGTGATTTTAGAATCCATTTGTGTTAAGAATTGGTAATAAAAACATACTTTGTCTGGGTGTCAATCCTTCGATCAGAAGGCTGTATCTGTGGCCTCTCATGGGTAAACTGAGGCAGTCAGTTCTGTGGAGTTTTCCAATAACCTAAAGGGAAACACCTGGTAAACACTTGCAAATCCTCTAGGGCAAGTTACCTCATGTTACCCACTGATTGAGCCAAGTCTTGTGGTTGGTCCATTAATAAAATTAGGCCATTATGGAGGTGGCTTGGGTTAACACCACTTCAAGTCTAAGCCCATTTTACAGATGGGGAACTGAGGCCCAAAGAATCTAAGTACCTTGCCTAGCGTCATACAGAAAGTCAAGTGCAGAGCAGGGACTTGAACCAATGTCTGGTGAGCACCCCAACCATTGTACCATCCTTCCTCTCCATTGTTCCTTCCTCTAACTGCTGTGACAGCAATCATACAGGCATGACCCTAGAAGTCTAAATCTTATAGAGTATTTGTTCTCCAAGCTTGGCAGTCACAGTGAGTGACGTAGAGATCCTTGTACAGATCTAGCCTGAATGAATAGAAATGGCAAGGAGGCACAAAGGGAGAGTGACCCAGCCATTATTCTAATAACATGTAAGCACATTGAGAAGTGAATCTATTCACAATTTAGATTCTGAGTGATTAACCTAGTTCCCCATCCAGCCAAGGACTGCACTGTTCCTTACAGCAGTTAGCAAAGAAGGTTGCACAGAACTCTAAAATAAGATGTGTTTGGTCAGCTAACTTTCAATCACAGCTATTTTACTTGAACGCAGGCTGAGAGTTAACTACTACAGCTGCACAAGCAGTCCAAAATTACATCTTGCATGGTGCAAACTCTTGTCACTTGCAGCTGACTCACAATCCATATTGCAGGATGATTCATACCATGCCTTTTTTAAACAGTATTTCACCTATATTTATATTTTGCACCAGGCCAGGTCATTATTGCACCCTCTCTGGATTTGGAAATAAGGCCATGTAAAGACACACAGCAAGCATGTAAGTCCTTTTCCTACAAGTGGGTGCAGAGCATTCCTACATGTCATAATGCACCTGCGTAAGCCAGATAATGATTAAGGCCAAAGTAATTACAATATGACTTTGCACTCTTCATACCATCACAATGTTCTGTTGTACTCCCCTATCTGTTTATATCCTGTATCCTATATCGCTTGTATTAGACCATAAGCCCCTTTGAGCAGGGAATGTCTTTTTTGATCTGTGTTTGTACAACATCTAGCACAATAGGGTTCTGGTCTATGACTAGGGTTCCCAGGTGCTACAATAATACAAATAAATAATAACAATGCAGTGTCATAACATAGTGATGCAACATCATAACGTGAAAATTTGGCCCTCTGTCACTAACATGGGGATTGATTTACAATGGCATCCCAAAGCATACAAGATACTCGAAGGGAAGTCATCAGTTCTCATGTAGTAATGAATAATAAAAACAACTGTACTTACTGAGTGCCTTAGGATGCATAACGTATGGTACATGGATGGTTGTAGTTTACTTTTCAGGGATATTCCTTTACAAATAAAGGAAGTCATACAAAGTATGCCTCTGAGCTTGTACATGGAACATGGCAGAAGTTGGGCTTTATTATTTCAAGTCAACCATTCTCGCGGTACTGCAACTCAAAACATTACTTACTTTCTTCACAGGGATTCTCTTATTCAATAAAAATAGCTTAACTAGTTGTTTTACCAGGTTAGTTTATTAGAAATCCCAGCATCCTGTGTAAAAAAAGGTCTTGCCTCTCACATTGGGGAAGCTTCAGGGACAGGATCATTGTTAGATGGTCTTCATCTTTTTCTATGAGGCTATCACTTTTTTAAAAACACGAATAGCATTTTGAATCGGTACAGTCACTACAGTCAACTCTATCAGCCTTTAAGTCACATTATCTATGTTTTGAATGGAAATTAATGTTTTCACTTGTCATTGTTTCTTGCTACAAATCTTCTGCAATCTTTTTAATGATTCAACTTGGTAGCTCCTCTCTGGATGTTTTTTTTTGACTTTGTGCACTTCAGAATTGGATAGGCAAATTTATAACTGTGTGTAGCAAAATGGTGTGGCCTCCCTCTGAGGCTGGAACCAAGGGGCCAACACATGCCAGCTGGTGGGCAGGCCCAGGTACGGCACCACTCACAAGCCAGAAGTGCAGGGGTGGGACAGGAAGTGGAAGTATAAAAGCCAGGCCTTGCAGCTCAGTCAGGGAAAACTGCTAAAGGAGAAGGACGTCTCTCTCCCAGTGCTGGGAATTGATCCTGACCCTGGGTCTGCTAAAGGGCCACCCGAGCTACCTACTGGCTGGAGCCTAGAAGGCCTGCCAGAGCTGCCTGCCATTGGCAACTGGGAAGAGCTGCCTGCCACCAACAACTTGGAAGAGCTGCCTGCTGCCTGTGACTTGCCAGAGCTGCCGGCCACCAACGACTTGGAGGAGTTGCCGGACACTAGCACCGCTGAGGCCTGTTGGGACTGCCTCGTGTAATCCACCCCCAGGAGGTGGACCACAACTGGGGCTACAGGTATCTGGGCACAGGGGTGGAGGAAACAGCCCAGGGATAGCTGACCTCAGTCTGGCTGTGTTCAAGCCCAGGCAATTGTCAGCGAGTTTCAGCTGGAGCCCTACTGATCCAGTGGCAGGATGCCCCACCACTCTTAGGGCCCTGGGCTAAGACACAGTGGAATAAGGTGGGCCTGTGTCCCCCTGCCACCTTGCCATGCCACCTCTGGTGTAGTAACCCCCTCCTCCCTCTCCCTAGCAAAGCCTTTTAGGGCCATAGACTGCTTGCTTTGCCTGCCCCACCCTGCCTGAGGGCCTGGGATATAGACTATTTATTTGCCCCACCTTGCCCTAGGACTTGGACTCCTAGACCCCTGAAGGGCTGGGTAGTGAAGCGGTGTAGCCTCCCTCCAAGGTGGACCCCAATCTGTTACATTGTCAAAATAGGGAAATGAGTTCTTATGGGATCTTCAAGTAGAACATTTGGTTGACCTAAAAAGGGAAACAGAGACCTCTTCTCATCTACCCCAACAGCCATTCGATAATTCCAAATATTATTTCCTTATTACATATTCAATTCTAAAGCCAGACAATCATTTTCATGTCTACTTTTGTTTTTCTTTTATTTCCCATCTTTTTGTTGGCCAGTGCATATACTTTTTAGCCAAAATCAATTATAAATCAATTTCCTGTCACTGACTCACCAGGTACCGGTTACCTAATCTCTCAGTACCTCACTTCATTCCTCTAGAACAGTGGTTTTCAACCTGTGATCCATGGACCCCTGGGAGTCTGCAGACTACATCTAAGATTTCCAAAGGGGTCCGTACCTCCATCTGAAATTTTTTAGGGTCTACAATTGAAAAAGTTTGACAACTACTGCTCTAGAAAATGATGCTAACGATACTTCTTTAATGCATACTAACAACTTTTGTGTCGTCATCCCCCTCCTTCTCCCCCGCCGTGAGCAGATCACTTAATGTGTTTGAGTCTCCTACTGCCATCTATTTAATTAACTTGATCCTTTAGTTCATGCTTTCAGATCTAGAAGTCTCAAGGTAACTCCCTGCAGATGAACTGAGCAGGTGTGTCATTGCACAGACAGGACTATTATGAGGCTTACTTAAGTGCTTTGAGATCCTCTGATAAGTAGGGTAACCAGATAGTAAGTATGAAAAATTGGGATGTAATAGGCACCTATATAAGACATCACCCTAATGATAAGGCTCCTCTGATGTAGAAATATATAGAAGTAACAAAAAATATGTTATTACTCTTAACTGCTTTGGCTATTAAAAATATTCTGCATCTAATTTTGGTGTTACTCATTTACCTTGTCTTCAAAGGACGTTTGGATCAGACCCTATGCAGTAACAGAGTCTGAAAATACAAGGGCTACATCACAGCTAACACACATCTCTAGAGTTTCATAAATTAATATGGGAGTCAGGATGCTTCGGTTCTATGCTAGACTCTAGAAGGATGTGGGTATCAGTGGTTACAGTCAATAAAGACAAGAACATAGGCTAAGGCAAAATAGAAACATGGAAAATTTCAGGGAAAACACTTCAAGTCTCGCAAAATTATAAGCCATTTATATAGAGGTTTATAATGGAAGTGTTAGACAACTCCAACTGTATGGGTCACTATCCATTGGGCCTATATATATATATACACATCCATTTTAAAAAATCTGCTAAACTTTTCATTAGTTGGATTCTTTTAAAAATGCTTTGCGTGCAGCACTAGAATTACTGCTTGTGCTGAATGTATACAATCTGGCTAAATATTCGAAATAGTGACTGTTTTGTTTTCTCCTTCGTTGATTTTTTTCTGTGTTTACAGCTGGAGAAGCTCATAAATTCCATGACAGTGGCTATAGGAGCCGCAGACCGAGTGTAGCTTGGCAATACTGAAGTAACCCTCCCACCTTTGTGTCCTCTCTTATCACGAAGAAAATTATATGCCACGGGAACATTTCCTTCTGTTAGCAGTGTACTGTTGTCTTAGGGTGGTCAGCATGGGATTTAAATACACACTTCTAAAGCAATAATGTTTTCCAAGAATAGTATTAATGACCTTTCAAGCTGCTTCTGTACCTTTTGTTTAGCGAAAATGAACCAACTTCAGGTTTGATGTAAGGAAGTACAACGTGCCAATTTTATTACAACTTTGACAGCTACCTCAGCAAGTGTGTATTTTCCAACTGGATTCAATTTCATGCTAAGTATAGTCATATAAACTATTGCGTATAATAAACTATTTCAGTAGGTATACCATACACCATTCAGTGCTGCTGGTTCAATAGGATGGGTAAAAAAATCAACTCCAGGAAAATAAAAATTAATATGATATTTGCAGTTAAAGCAAATGCTACCATAATTGTGAAACAGCAATGTAGGCCTCCACTGCTCTTTTGAATGACACATATTATTCACCAGGCTATTGTCTAAAGGACGAATTCAGTTCTGCTGTGTGTGGATGCAACTCCAGAGCTGTATTTGATCCTAAGACTCTACTTGACAGGTCTCTGATTAGGATTCTTGAACTTTTGGTCTTTAATTCTGCTTATCCCCTAAGAACTTGTTCCTTAAACTTTGATTTTTGCTAAGATGGTCATCAATCTATGTAAGTCTCACTGTATTATAAACTATTGCTGTAACTATTGCAGCTAAAAAGAAAAAAGTTTGAGAAATGTAACCAAACAAAGTCAAATTTCACTGACATCAAGAAAAGAACAGATTAGTGTCAGATAAGTTAACATTTTCTGCATTATTAGAGAAACTGCCTTTCATAATACTGAACACAAAGCTTTACTGCATACAATGGAGGTCTTAAGTTCATTGTCTCAGTATTTTGAGAGATATATTATAGAAATGAAATAAAAATTGTCTCTAACTACAAAGCTAGGATAACTTCTGCTATGAATATTAACGTACATATTTAGATTTTGGCATTTTAAATATATCCTCCATATCTGATTAACATGAAATGATTAACTCTACATATTATACAAATAAATGTATACATAATTTTTTGCCGGTTAGATCTACCTGGAGTCCATTCAGTTTTCACAAGGAAAATCAGTGACACGCAAAAAGTATATTGTTAATTCCATTTACAGGCTATTACTGAATGTCAAAATGTTTCAGAATAACATCTGACTCATTCAGAGTCATCATGCTTCCAGTTACTGTAGGAGGAAGAGAATATTAATGTACTCTTGACAGTGGTGTACTTTTCCAGAGATCTTTCTAATCTTGTACAAATATACTTCAATAAAAAGTTGCTGCTAACTTTATTACCAAAGGACAAAGTAATTAAAGATAAGGTCAATAGATAATAGAAAAGATCTGCACATCTAAAATGCAGAAAATATTCATCTGGATAACTGATTATATTATATTCAGTTCAGTTATACAAATCTAATTTTAAAAGATTCTTTGCATGACATTTGGGACTAGTACTCCAGACTAGATGAACAATCTTCAGAAGATATGTTCTTTAGATAAAAAGGCTGTCTAATATAAATAAATAGCAGTACATGCAATCCTGTTGATTAGGAAATTCAGGAGTGGTTATTTTGTCTTCTATATTCCTGTTTTTTCCAGTTGGGCATTCCCCTTAGATGGTACTTGAGTCATAATGAAGTGCTACTTCAGAAGCTTTATCTCTTACTAGCCACAGCAATGGTCTACAATTTTGCTAGAATGTGGAGGCAACCACTAAGAGACCTATTTTTTCATTAGTGTACTGAAGTGTCCATGGAGCTGCATAACTGCATTAGTGTTGATGGATGTTCCTAGAATATGTGCCTCATAAAAAAAAACCCCACATTTTTGTTGGAAGAAGGATAGTTCAGAGGTGCCCTTCAGATGCCATTGCACTCCCCTCAGCTGAAGATTCTCATTTTAATCACTAATTCCATTATAATGACTACATCAGGCTAGATTCTTTCATGATTTAGTTGGAGGCATGTCACTTATGTAAATATTAAAAAGGGTTGGTGTGAGTACAGAGCCTTGTGGTAGCCCATTTTTTATGGTACAGGGTGATCTGGTCTTATTGCCCAGGTACACCTGTAGGAGTCTATTACTCAACATAGTACACAGCTGATGAAGTGTTCGATAGCTAGGTACAATTTTTAAAAGTACCAGCATCATGCCGTTAACCCATACATTGTCATATGCAGAGTCAGGTTGACAAATACTGTACCAGTCTTTAGTTTTTTCTAATAGCCAGCCTCAATATGAGCTGTGAGTGCCAGAACTTGGTCACAAAAGCTACATTTTGGCCAGAAGCCTGCCTGTTCAACAGAGATAGTTGGCTTAGTTTAAGGGCATATTTTTTTGAGGATGGTATGTTCAAGAAGCTGCTGCTGCTGCTCTTGCTATGACAATCCAAGAACCAAACTTCATGACATTGACAAAGCATTAACTGAGGATCTGTGAATTATGGACCAATACTTCTGGAAATGGAGGCTCAAACCAAGCCCTGGAAAAACAATAGTAAGCACATTCCACCTTGATAATAGGGATGCCAAAAAGACCTGAAAATAGCTGTCTGTGGTTAAAAATGTGTGACATGATTACATCCCATCGTATCTCAGAGTGAAACTTGACCGCATCATTACCTTCCATGACCACCTTCAGAAGGTAGCTGCAAAGATAAAAACAAGAGCCAACGTAATTCAGAAACTAGCAGGTACCACCTTGTGTGCATCAACATCAGGGTTGTGAACATCTGCAATGGCACTTATAAATTCGGTAGCTGAATATTGTGCACTGATATGGAACAGATGTAGCCACATGCAACTTGTTGACACCCACCTGAATACAGTGATGCCATGCATCACTGGAACCCTGAAGTTGACTCCAACACCCTCGCTTCCTGTTCTGTCTAACATCACTCCCCTACCGATACGTCGAATTGCTGCAACACAGCGCGAAACTCAGCGAATCCAGGAAAATAGATGTCTTCCTGTCCACCAAGACCTTGCCAATGCCCCCTCCCAATGGCTCAAGTCCTACAAGCCTTTCTGGGAATATTAGCTTAGCCTCATGAAATCAGGCTATGATCAGAAGGAGGCTTGGAAAGCAGATTGGGCTAAACAAGACAAAAAATACGTACCTTGTGCCAGATCCCCACACAAGGTTCCCGTAGACATCTTGGTCAACTCTGAACTGAATCCGAACCAACCATGGTAGATGAGGACATTTAATGTATAAATGGAAAATCAAGGACTCCCCGGCATGCTCCCCACAACAGATCATCAAACCTATCAGCACCTATTGCCCAATTTATAAATATGAAGGAGGCATCACTGCAATAAAATCTGCCACTCCTGATGTAGCCATCTGGCTCGATCAACTTTATGTGAAATTATAGTTTCTGCTGTATGCCAGCCATATGGAAGAAGAAGAAGAAGAAGAAGAAGAAGAAGGCTAGATTCTAACTTTACTGTCAGCCTAAGTGCCAGGTGGTGTAAGCCTGCACTGCCACAGAAATGCACCAGAGAACAGCTTCTGACTCAGAGTCACAACACCTCACCCGCTACAAAAAGGGAATGTTACTTCACCCTTTTCATGGAGCAATTTACTTCTCTCTGTGCGCCGGCCAGCTGCTTTGGCTGGCAAGCCGGAGGGCCTTGGGGCAGGGCTCCTCCCACTTCCCATCCATTGCTCCGAGGGTGGGTACCAGATGGACAGCCCTTGCTCCCCTGTTGGAGCCAAAGTTGGAACCCGGGCAGAGGACTAAGGGAAATTTTACTCCCTTATACAACCAAAGGAGGAGTATAACAATCTAGCTGATAGATACTAAATTCTGTTTCCTTGGTTATACAGCAGCTTAATCTACAAAGGATGAACCACAACCCCCCTGTAATCCTTTTGAGCTGAGCAATTAGCCAAATAGGTTTACGGGTTGTTCTAGCCAGGAGGAGAACCTGATGATACATCAGGTATTTTCTTTGATGAAATCTTGTTGATTTACAAAGTTTCTACATAATGTCCTGTTTCCTTGACCAGTGCAGGAATCAGACAGCAGGACACAGGTTTTTTTTTTTTGCACTCTTCCGAACCTGCCTTTCCAGCCAGTGCTCTGCTTTCTCTCAGCCCCAGTGATTCCTTGATGCCTGCTTGGCTTTCTGGCTGCTTCACACACATACACCCCAGCCCAGCACCTGCTCACATAATTCAAATACCCAAGTGGCCTTGATGTGCCTTTGTGTTGGCTGGAAACCAGGGCCTGTGTTTGGGGTGGATGCTATTTACTGTTTCAGCCACCTAATTACAATGGCTTCTGTTGTTTATTCTGTATGGAAGCCAGTGGTTTCACCTGACCCATAACACCAAGGTTTAACGCAACTGATAACAATAAGGTCTCACCCAACCTATAACATCCATGTTGCATCTCCATTGGGTTCAGGAATGACTTTAGCCCACTACTTTTAGTATGCACCCATCTAGACACCTTCAATACAGATTTAAGAGGCTGGTATACAGAGCAGCCATTCCAGCAGACACAGCTTTACTTTATGTATTTTTACTCTACTTCATTGATCAAATAAAGGTGATAGATGTGTGTGCAACTCATCAATGTTTATGTTTCAAGTGTCTTTGAGCTGTCACTACCTCCTCATTTCACTAGACTGCCCTGTCACAGAGAAAGAGGAAATTAATCAACAAATCAGCACACTCATTCTTAGTAGATGGTTTGGTATTCTGAGGCACATTATTCCACAGAAACAGTAACCTAGGTAGAAATTTACTAACTAAATAGGAGGTGTTACGTTCCTAACACTGTGGTTTTCACAATTGGTTCAGCTGTCAGGCTGCTGCTGTGGCTGACATCTAGAGCTGAACCTCCATTAAAAAACGTGCTGCAAGTAGGGTGACCAGATAGCAAGTGTGAAAAATTGGGACCCGGGAGGAGGACAATGAGTGGGTAAAGGGGTCCTAATAGAGCCTCTAGTGAACTGGGACATCGGGTAACCCTCGCAGCAAGCCCCCAAAACTACTGTGGTTGTACTGTTTTCAAAATATTTCTTTTTGCTAATCTGTCCTTTTCCTTCTTCCCCTTTGTCTCCATCACTACCGCATGTTCAGGATCCTTTGATCCAAAAGCAGAAATCTGTATCTATTTATTTTTATTTTTGTCAGTTATCAATATTTTGCCTACCCTTCTGGTGTGAGAACAAGGGATCCTATTATCTTTGAGGAACATATGTGTATGCTCACTGCTTCTAAACAGGTCTCCATTTCCCCTTCAGTTCTATCCTGTTTTGCTCCACTCATCACGATAATAGTATTACATCAAACCTTTCCCTCCATTTGACCTGGATTTACAGCTATTAGAGCTTGGAACAATCTATCTATGGAATAAGCCAAAAGAGATATATGGATTCACAAGCCTAAGGGGGAGCATAATTAAAGCTACTTGCTACAGTGTCAAAGCAGGAGCAAGCATTTGAAGTGACAGGTCTACATGAAAGTACAACCCTCTCGCTCACAGCAGCTAAGTCCCACCCGTAATTAATTTGTTTTCAGTAATAGTGGCAATTTTCCTAGCTGGCACCTTGCCAGCAAAACTCACCTGTAGAATTTGCCTTCTGAAAAAGACCGAACTATTGGGGTTGAAACAAACACAATATTCCATGTGCAAACACTGGATATGGGTTTTTTCCCCCCTGTAGTGGAGTTGAGCTGTCTAGTTCATAGATTAGGTAATGAGGCAGGAACTCCTGAGTTCCAGTTGCAGCTTTGACACGCCAAACACTCTATGGTTTTTGACAAATCACAACCTTTCTGGCAGCTGTATTGTCCCAGAGCAGAACAGCTCTCTCAATGGATTATGAACAGAGCAGTGATCCCTGATGTAGTTTGGTCCAACCTATTCTGGACATTAAAACGAAAATCATCAGTGCTTTCAATCAGCAAAAGAAGCCAATTGAGTCAGTGATGTGTACAGAGCACTGATGTGTGCAGGGCCAGATTAACGCCTAAGCAAGCCAGGCATGTCCCTATGGCCCAAATTCATTGAAGGACAGCCCCAAACTGAGTCATTCTGTGACCCTGTGTGCCAGTTCCACCACCACTCACTCAAATTTGGCCCTGCCGCCCTTTCATCAAGACAGGCCAAATTTCAGTGGTGCTGACATCATGATGGAAGGCTGGGCCAAACCTGAGTGGGCAATGTGTGGCCAGCACTATTGTTCTTCACCACTGCCATGGGGCCAGCTCCTGCACCAGGGTTCCCCCCAGTGGTCTGCCCAGGCTCAGCCTGCTTCCAGCTTGTCCCTTCTGCTCAGCAATGGCATAAATGCCTACTACAAGTCATCCCATCTCAAAAAAGACATACTGGAATTGGAAAAGGTACAGAGAAGGGCAACTAAAACGATTAGTGGTGTGGAAAAGCTGCCATATCAGGAGAGATTAATAAGTCTGGGACTTTTCAGCTTGGAAAAGAGATGACTAAGGGGGAACATTCCAAATGTATTTACCAGACATAGGCCCTCAGTCCAGCAATGAGCTCTGGGTGGGCAGAGCCCTATGCCAGCGAAGAGCACCTTTGACATCTGTGGAGCCATGGTGGACCTCATTACAGGATGATGCCTTCTGATTTGAAACAGGTCAGCTTTCCGTTATGTATTAACACAGTTTGGTTTAACTTTAATCTTTTATTAATGGTTCATTTTTAAAAGGGAAGCACTCTATTATGGTATGTTATTTGGTTTGGTGGATAGAACAGGTCAGTTCCATCCTTTACTAACAAGTCAGTAATTTTAAGAGCATTTCTTTTAAGGGCACTGCTCTTTAGGTCAAGAAAGAACAGAACTAATTTAATATTGCATTAATTTCAATAGTGACATATACTGCAGCACTGGAAAAACATGGAAACAAATCCCATAGAGAAAAATGCTGCTGTTAAATGTACCCTTAAAACACTTGACTAGCAAAGAATAACCTTATTAAATACAGTTCTTCAGCTGATCATACAGAGTTCTTTGGTTGCTTACTAGCTCTTTCAGCAAGTTCAGAAAGAGCTATATAAAAACTCATCCAGATTTGACCAACCCTGATGTTGGTAGAGAAATAGACTGGGACAAACTCAGTCAGTTTTCCAATGGCAGCATATCACAGACGACGTGCTTATTTCAGTAAATCCTGACATATTGCTCATTCTGTCAGTCTGAAGTGAAGAAAAGATTTCATTATATATTTACTGTCCTTGCCAAAGGATGACATTTAGTAATATCTAAATGGAATGGTGACTTTTTTCCCCCAGAGCAGAATGAAATATTGAATGTTTGAGGCTGTGTCAATTTTAGCCGAGAAGGTTCTGGCTCCCTGAGCATGGTGAACTTCTCTTTGTTAGTACCTATGCCTTTTCAAACCTGTGGACCACAATCTCTTTAAGGTTGTTTGAACCAATATTTCATAGTTTAAAGACTACTAGATTAAATGTGAAGAGTTGTATGCTTGGGACATCTGCCCACTAGTAACTGGACTGAGGCCAACAATTAATTTCACATAGACCATTGAATTGCTATCAGATAACTTTTAGTCATTAATCATCTAGGCCACATTAAGATTTATGACCTAGAGGTGAAAGACCCAGATCTCATTACCAAGCTCTGGGGGCTATTCAGTCCTCTAATATCTTTGTTAACAACAAATCCTCTTTAATGAACAAATTGAAAGACAAACAAAGAGTTTGTTCAAAGTTACTTTTTTTCTCTGCAGGGGTTGAATTCTATTTAACATGGGCTTGAAAACTCCTGAGGGTTAGAGACATCTGCATAATTTGTTCTATCATCTTTACTGCAGAAAGTAACTTATAAAAAATGGAAATAGCACATTCATAGTTTTCATCCTTGCAATAGCTTTGCACAGCAGAGTGTGGAAACAGATGCATCTTTTTATATAATAGAGATAAAGTAGGAACAGGTTTCCTGCTGATTTTTTCAATGAAAGAGTACTTCTGATAGTGTGCAGCTTTGAAACAGTTGGTTATTCAAGCCACGACTCAACAGTGACTGTGCATCTGCACAGAGTCTTATATATCTATAGCAGATGACTCATTTCCAGTTTTATACTAGTAAATCTGCATCACATCTCAGGGATGTCATTGCTGTAATACTTGTTGGTCACATAGAGACCAATGATGCACATGATTCTCATGTGCTTAAAATTACCTGGTTTGAAACACCTTCCTTTAGTACTGGAGAAGAAGTGAGAAGGTGAAGGTTATAAAAGATTCTATACTACTGTGGAAAGCTTTAGAGATTGCATTTCCAAGTGGAGAGTTTTTATAAACTTAACACACTTTAAGTTTTCAAAGTTCTGTACTAATAACAAACAATGTTTCTCACAGTGACCCCATCTACATTGGGCCAGGGACTGTATGAACTGAGTTCGATCAAACTTCCAGCTAAAGTAGTTTCTCACACAGCCATCATGATACTGTTTATGAGGCATTCTAGCGTAGGCCCTGCTATGGTCTATTTAATGTGGAATTCTTAGCTTAGTTCTGTCTCCACTGTCATTGGCTAGGATGACCTGGGTGACTTTAAGACTGGCTACCTTAGCCTGTATAGTCAAGTATTTTTCATTCAGCATCCATGAGCAGATGAAAACACTGCTCACTCTCACCCCATATCCTCCTTTGCTGATACCAGGAGTGCAAGGGACAGGACAAAGGTATTCTGATAGTAGGACATCAAGTGAACTTTACAAAATCATTAAAAATGTGGCTCTCTTTCCAATGCCCAGGAAGATTCTTGCAATTTGAGTTACTTTGTTGCTTGTCCAGAGAGTCACGTTGGGTGAAATAAGGGCCAGCCAGTTGCAACCAGCTTCCTGTTTCCTCTTGGCCCTGGCAATGGTGGATGCAAATCAGTGCTGATAAGAAGATCTAGAATGGAACCTTCTGTCCTTCTCTTTAGTGCAGAATCCTGGCTGGGAATCCATGAACAGAACATGTCATCTTTGAAATTAATAAAAATACCTTTCAATCATTTAAAAGTATGTCCAATCTCTAAATCTCTAAATTTTATCTCTAAATATGATGCATTTCTCAAACCAACATGAAAGCTGAAATTAAGGCTGGCAAAGCTTAGCTCTCTGATTTTTTCTTTAGACTGAGCCATGGATGTGAAGGAATAAGTGAGAGAATATGCTATAGCTTTTGGTCACTGGTCCCCACTAGTTGATGGAGCAAAACAGTCTAAAATTAATCTAGTAAGTTTAATGCCAGTGTTCTCATGTAACTGTACTAATTTTAACATCAATTTATTTTATCGCTCTAATGTCTGCAGCTGTTCCTAATATAGGGACATTTAGATGAGAAAATTGCAGGCTTTCTAGAAAAGTACTAGAAAGCAATAAGCAGTAGGATATTAATGTCCCTAAAATTTACTTATTCAGCATTGGTCATATAATCAGAAAACAGTCAAACCATGAGAGGAAAATACTACTATGAGTATTTTTCCTTCAGATACATTTTGAATAAAACTTTTATATTAAATAGAATTGAGTTTCTATGTCTGACTTAGTTATTAAAAATTTATTTTTATTTCTCACGTGCAATAGATAGATGATTGGATATCACATCAATTGGTAAACACTCTAATGTTTATCAGCAGTTATTTGTAGTAGCTAATACTAACTGAATAGACCAGAAATAAGTGGCTTATATATTTACACACTACAGAATTACATTAGAAGGGAAAATTAAGGGAAGGAAAATTAAAGGAGGGGATAGGATGACGACAAAAATGGTAGCTGATACATTTATGTAAGTTTCTTTGAATAAATAAAAGTTTCATTGCAGATAGTAAATGAAAACAGAAATGCTACAATATTAAGTCATGTCAATGAAAGTGTAATGGGGAAGGGGGATGCTGAACAATATTATCTATAACGAATACACTCGTCTTCTTTCTGCATCTCAGCCTCTTTCCTGAGGCACAGGCCAGAGTTCTGTCTTTTCAATATTGTTCAGAAAGCAGTACACAGACTTAAACCTAAGGGCTATTGTATGTAAACCCTGAAAAATAATAATTACCAGTCAACTTCAGGCAGAGAGTACCATACACTTTCTTAGCAAAACAAACATTTAATGCACACAGAACACATTGTAAATAGTATTTAGAATACTATAAATAACTTTTAAACAAAAGCCATTAGACAGTAAATCTATTGATGTTCTTCATATCGACTGCTCCATTTTGTTTCAGTTACATATATTCAAATATAAGGTTTCAGCATAACATATTATATACCTTATTGCACACATCAAAATCTTCTCTCAGAGATGGTATCTCAGTCTTTATAGTGTGGTCATAATATGTAATGTGTGTAACCTGGAGGCTTCAGAGTTTGAGAAGAATGGCAGCATTTCAGTCCTTTCAAACACTTCAGAACCCTGTCAGCAAACAAATAGTCTGGGGCACTCCACACCTAGCAGCATTACTGCCCTTATGTTAATAGCTAACTGGTTTTATTTTGCTGGTGAAGCAGAAATCTATACCCTCTACCTTAAATGGCACAGGTTTTGGGATCAGCATATAAAATATCCATTCCTTGGATCTCTATAAGGCTATCATTCTAGAGCACTATCTTTCCCCCATAGATCTGGCTAAAAGTCAGGCAAAAATTTACAAACCTTCATGTTACTAAGCTCTGCCTGATTCTCTCTTTAACTGAGACAGACTCCCAGTTTAAAGCAGTTAGCTGATAGCTAAATGTAAATTCCATAGACTCTGTAGCCTCTTGGGGTAGCCAATGCTTCCCTCCTTGCTCTCCCTCTATAGGTCTATAAAACACAACATGGTGGACCAAACCTTATCCTGATGGAAGGCTTCCCTATTAGTAAGCAAAGCTGGAATGGCACTCATATTTATCCAAAGTGGTACAGTTTTTGAGACCCAGAAGACACATATCTTGATTGTTTATGGATCACTGAATCCATAGGGCTGTCTTTAACTCCTGTATTCATAACTTCCCAACCTTGTGCTCTGACTGGGTGTGACTGCCCACAATGAAAATTTCCTATACAGTTTAAGAAACAGCTACTGAGCATGTCTAGTAACTGCCACACCCTATTTCTGGATGTTTCTGGGCCCTTTTAACTGAGTAGCTATGCCCTGGGCTCTGCAAGTGCACGCAGACAGAATATTCCAACGGAAATCCAGGTCTCCTTCCCAATGCTTCTCTCCCTTTCTTTGGGAAAAAGAAAGCCAGATGCTGCAGTATAAAGCATGTGGATGCAGCGATCCCTATCCACCAGGTTACAGCTATTAGTGCCAGTCTCCTGATGGGTGTCGATGGACAGGCCTTGGTTCTTCTGGATCCCGCCTCCCACTCAGCAAGGGGTAACTTCTTGATTTTCTTCCCATATGAATGTATGTGGCATTGCCTCCTTCCTCCTCGCTCCTTCTTGGCATGGTCACCAGGGAAGCTTGGAAGGAAAATTCTAACCATGGGGTAACCCCCAGTCACTTGCCAGATAGTTGGGAGACTCCCAAGAAATGACAAACACATTCAATATATTCACCACAGTAATTATATTAAACAGGTGATAAATATGACGTAACAGGGTAAAACACTATTCTGTGCGTCACCGGTGCCCACACTGACAATACCCATGAATTCTCCCAGTCACGTGACCTGCTATAGAAAACATAAAAAATTAATGTCCCATTGAGACATGTACTTTGAAGGGGCCCTTGATGACCTGTTACCATGGTATCTTCTGTGCAACAGTTAGCAACTTGGCTGACTGGGTTCAGTACAGCTCAAAAGACTCACAAGAAGATGGTAAGTCCCTCCACAGATTTAATAGGCAGCAGGTAATAAAAGCCCCAAACCCTTACCCCCTGGCTTGAGATCACAGTTAAGGGATCCGGGAGTCTCCCAAACAATTTCCTTGACTATCTAACTAAAAGATGGTGCACTCACAACTCCTCAATGGATCCTCAGGTTCAGAGAGGACGCTGGACTCCTCAGTCCCTGCAGATGAGTGGATGATTGCTGCTCGTAGGCAGCTTCTTCATGCAGGAGTCAGGCTGCTTCTGGTCCCAGGATTTCCCCTCACCACAAAGGACTGAGACCCACCCAGAGATTGGGTGCACATCAGAGGAACTATACAAGCCTGCAACTCCACAATTCTTCTTCTGATGTATATGGACTTTCAATCATTTGTATATATCTGATTGCTCTAATCCTTTAACATTTCTCTTATGGTTTCTTTCTTTCTTTTTACAATAACATTTTGGCAGCGTGGTATTTTAGGTAAGATCCAAACTTATATTGAACTGGTACTGTGGCTGACCCTTTGGGGTCAGAGGGAACCATTTTAGTAAAAAGCATAGAGTTTAAATAACTGGTTTCTTTACTGGACCTACTGAAATGCAGTAAAGGGGTCTGTGTGCATTTGTATACTGGCTTCTGTGGGGATTCAGAAGTACAGTTTGTGGCTGGTTGGGAAGTCTGGCTTCAGTGCCACCCACCAGTGCTGGGAGAATCTGTTCTCTGTTTGCAGCCTGCCCTGAGCTTGGCATTTTCAGGTGGCTACCCTGGGCATGGGACGGGTCACAGCGTGCCCGAGTCCACCAACCCAGTATGGCAGAGCAGCACACCCATCTTCAAACCATTGAAGGTCTTTTTATTTGCTTAGATGACAAAGAACTTTCTAGTGTAATGTAATAATGAGGCTGCTTGTATAATTTAATTTTATTAAGCTCAGAACTTTTAAATGATATGCTCCTGACCTGATTTCATGGAAGAAAAAAGAAAAGATTAATTACCCTCTGTTTTAAAAAGGTTGAGTTGATACTAAATTCCACTTAAATGAAGTTCAAGAGAATACAATTTATTCAAACATAATCTTCCACTTATATACATTAGTCCCTTTCCATTTCACATTGTTAGCTATTGCTGTGCCTCCTAGAACAGAGAGACAAGGTGGGTGAGGTCATGTAATTTATTAGACCATCTTCTGTTGGTGAGAGAGACAAGCTTTCAAGCTTACATAGAGCTCTTCTTCAGGTCTGGAAAACTTACTCAGAGTGTCACAGCTAAAAACAAGATGGAACAGATTGTTTAGCATAAGTAGTTAAATATTTCAAGGAACCATTCAAGGTGAAGAGGCCAAGTAACACCCCTCCAGTTATAGGAAGGAGGGAGGAGGAAGCAGCTGGGGGGCAGTTAGTGGCTTAGATCTAAATCTAGATTAAATCTCGTGTCTCTATTCCGTCAATGATGTTTAGTGCCTAGCAAAGTTATGAATTTGAGCTCCCAGGGTTGTCTTTTGATAATTATTTTGGATTTCTTGCATGATTTCCAGGTAATTTCCTGATTTTTTTCTTCCAATGTATGGCAGCATGTGATGATTTCTTGTTTGAGCTGGTCCCTTCTGGAGTAAGTGAGCTGCAGTGAGTGGTTCCTCAGTTTTTCTGAAATTCGTCTGCAGAGCTACTCAGCGTATTAGAGCTGTATGTAGCTGTCAGAGGGTTATGGATGGTGAGACCTCTGGGGATGCTGTTTTGTTTCTCGAATTTGCTCAGGAAGCAGATGTTGTTGTTAAGTTTTGCTTCCTTTTTCTTCATGTTGTGGAGTTTCCATTTCAAATAGCAAAATTCAATGTCTTCCATTGTTGTATGTAGTATTACTGTAGCTGTGTCAATCCCAAGATATTAGAGAGACAAGGCAGGTACCTCTTATAATAGACAATTTAGGAATCATAATCTTATACGTTATCCCAAATTCATTAGCTCATCTCTTGAGCATCACATAATGACAAGAACGTATTGGTCCAGTACTCTGCACATCGGACTTCCCATTACCAGATCCAAAACAAAACCTTGATGATCCTTATTTTACAGGGCCCTCAGTGGTCTTGCTGTCTCAGGAACCACTTCTCTTTCCATAGCTATGACTTGCTGTGACAGATGCAATCCAGGGCAATGATGAAATTACCATTGTCCAAAAATGAAATTACCATAAATGCATAAAACTATGCCCTCTTAATAGCTGATCTACCTCTGTGCAGCTCCCATCTACCTGACGTCAGAATGATCATGGATCACCTTCCATTCAGATAAAAAAGTAAGACATTTCTTTTCAATGGCCTTCACAAAACAACTACATAACATAGCTCGGTATGAATAGACTAAAGCATAAATACAAGAGAACAGAAGAGGAAAAAAATTCAAAGGACACCCGGACAGCTCCATTAAGGAAGGGATGGAGAACATTGTTCTCCAACATAGTGTGCTTATGTATTTTTTGTCTGTGTTCAGACATCAGAGTCACTGGAATGTTACAATACCCACCAACCTAGATTAGATAGGGAGCCCTGCTTTACTAGCACTTAACCATAGCCTGGAAAAGAGGTAGGCAAAGATGGTTTTGTTATTAAAGCAGAGGATTGGAAATTAGAAGATATGGGCTCAGTTCTTAACTCCGGTACAGACTGTGTGACCTTGTTCAAGTCAATTAGGGCCACATTTTCAAAAAGTATTTAGGTGCCTGAAGAGGCGGCTAGGCACCCAATAGTATTTTCAAAGGTGCAGAAGAAGGTTAAGTGCCTAATTCCCAATGTAAAATGGGGATAATATTAGTTCACTACTTTACTATGGATATACATTTGTAAACCAAATACTACAAACCAATATTATAATATATATTACAGTATATTAGTATTATAAACCAATGCTGCAATGCAGATTTAATGCCTTTTTTACATCAGTCTTTATTTAAAAAGTTAATTATGCCCAGATGCTTAACTCAATATTAACAAGGGAGAAGGATCTCAGGCTAGAATAAGTAAAGAACAGGTTAAAGAATATTTAAATAAGTTAGATATATTCAAGTCAGCAGGGCTTGATGACATTCATCCTGGAGTCCTTAAGGAACTAACTGAAGCAATATCTGAACCATTAGTGATTATTTTTGAGAATTCATGGGGAATAGGTCAGGTCTCAGAGTACTGGAGAAAGGCAAACATAGTACTTATCTTCAAAAAGAGGACAAAAAAGACAAAGAGAATTATAAACTATAAATTATCTTAACTTTGATACCCAGAAAGATACTAGAACAAATTATTAAATAATCAATTTGTTCAAACCTTCGAGATAATAAGGTGATAAGTAATAGTTAAAATGGATTTGTCAAGAACAAATCATGCCAAACCAATATAACTTCCTTCTTTGATAGAGTAACTGATCTAGTGGCTAGAGAGCAAAAAGACATCACGATATAGATGGACTTTAGTAAGCCTTTTGACAATCCCATATGACATCTCATAAGCAAACTAAGAAAATATGGTCTAGATTAAATTTCTATTAGGTAGGTGCAAAACAGATTGAAAGACTGTACTTGAGGAGTAGTTATCAATGGTTCGCTGTCATACTGGAAGGACATATCAAGTGGGGTCCCACAAGGATCTATCTTGGCTCTGGGATTATTCAATAATTTAATTAACAACTTGGATGACAGAGTGGGAAGTACAATATGTTTATAAAATTTGCATATTATACCCCAAAAGAGAGTTGCAAGGGCATGATTAGATGATGATCAATTGCTGTCCATGTCCACTGAGGATAGGACAAGAAGGTATTTGGCTTAGTTTACATCAAGGGAGACTCAGAAATGTATTCCTAAAATCCAACCTAACTATGAGGATAGTTAGGCACTGGAACAGTTTATCTAATGAGGTTGTGGAAACCCCATCATTGGAGGTTTCTAAGAACCGGTTAGCCAAACATCTGTCAGGGAAAGTCTAGGTATACTTAATTCTGCCTCAGCATGGGGGGAATGGTCTAGATCAGTGGTTCTCAACCTGCGGTCCATGGGCCGCTCGTAGCCCAAAGAGCACACAGCTGCGGCCCATGTGACATTCTCAGGGCCATACAGATACTATTGGATGTGGCCCACATAACACATTGTGGGCTGTATACGTGATTCTCTGCTAAAAACAAAAACAATTCAGACTTCAGTGTACTATGTGTGCATGGATGGATGAGTGGAGCACGACAGCAGATTTCTGAAGAACGTGCTATAGAAGTTCAAAGTGAATGTGTGTCACTTGGACAAGCTATTGCCCATATTTTTGTTTAATCATTAGAGCAGTATTTCAGCGACCCAACTGGATCACCCCATTCCAACTTTTACCAAGGCCCTATGATATCCTCATTTTAATAAAACTGACTAAAGGTAAAACAACCAGGAAGCCAGTCAGAAGACATCTTTATGATAGTATCACTCTGAAAATGCTGTGTGCAAGTTCCTGGTGCAACAATAAACTTAGTGTAAGCTTGGCATAAGGACTTTTTAAAAGAAGCACCCATGAGCCCATCATTATTGCCCCAGGAGGCTACCTTTAGTGTTTCTGAATTGCTTTCTCACTAAAGAACAAAAATACAAAAGTTACCTAAAAGGACCCTCTCTGATGAGTTTTGGAACATGAACAAAGATACAATAGGTTGCAGTACTCATACTGGGCAGAGAGAAAGGGTTTCACTTTCCCCCTCTATCCAAAACTGGTAGGCTCCAACTTTCTCAATTTTTTCCTTTTATCAAGTAGGAAGGAAAAAGAGTGACAGCAAAACCATCTACATCTCTTCTTCCATCATCATCCTCTGTAATGGAGTGCAAGAGGAGTACAACAATGGAAAAGACAACAACATAAGTTGTCATATGAAAACATTTTATGTTCCAATGTCAAATTAAATGAAAGTGGAATACTCATTCAATCAAGTAAAAACTGGTTATAACAGAACACAGAGTGTTAGTCTGAAGGCATGATGCAAATTAAGTGAATCTTGAAGTTTTAAGGAACACAACTATGCAGAATATCACCCAAAAAAATTTTAAATAATTGAATTAGAAAGGTTTCGGAACTCTATATTTAAACCAAGGAATAAAAATTATATTGCACCAAGGACTGTGATTTATTGTATTCATTGTCGAAATGCATTGTTTCAAAGACGGAGCAGAAGAAATCAGATGTCATATTCTCAAGCTCAGGTGATGGAAATTACAAGTAGAGGCCTTTTAGTCTTTTGATTTCCTTGTGTATTTGAGTTTAAGAAATCTTAGTTATTTTGTAGTTTGTTATAAATAATGTCTCCAAGATGTAATTTAACCTGACAACTTTAATGAAAAGAGAAATTATAGTTAATAAGGCTCTTTGCTAAGCTCCTTTTGTATAATTAACACCAAAGTTAATGAGTACTGAGCACCACCTTATGGATCAGTTGCATCTTAATATGGTGATGTAATTAATAGTTCAAGACCCTGGTAATGAAATTTATTTTATTAGAGACTTTGTTTCTAATAAGCTAATCAAGATGTTATCCAGGCCTAAATTAAATGGACAGGTTTTAAATAAGTCTTAATAACCTGTATTAGCAACTAGCACATTTCGGATGCTCTGGTAATATAAGCTATTCTTAGAAGCATTTCAGCATCAATATTTGTAACCATTACTAATTTTTGAAAATCATGAAGGGATTCCATTTCATTCAGATATGAATTAGAGTCAAATCCTGCTCTTTATTCTTGTGAGTACTCCCATACATTTCTGACCATCCTTTGATGATTAGTGGTGTTATATCCATCCATATTTATGAATGGGTTATTGTTTGGGTCATAGCTATAAAAATGAATGTTAGACCCAGTCCCTTCTAAACAGATATGAGGCTAAGCTCAGGATGTTAACAGATATTGAGATGTAAGACTGCAACAGTTCACATGTTCTAGAAAGCATTCTGTAAATGATGAGGAATTGTTCTGCTTATCTCTCAGTTACACTGACCATGAGTTAGTGTTTGGGTTATCCCACAGGATCTGTTAAATCAAATACTTAGATTTCTCTGATCCTTGAAGAAATATTAACATCTAGTGCCTTCCCAGAGTAGAATATTAGTTTCACAAGAAAGGGAACATATTTTTTTTTCAATTCTTGTGTGTTACCTGGTTTTGAAGTCCATTTCTCAGCTTTCATTTCCATTTTCACTCTTCCCAGTCAGGCTTCTGTAGTTGTTTAATCAAGAGAATTTACCTGATCAAAACTTTGTATGCAACTGAGAGCTGCAGTTGAGTCTTGGTTGAGCATTCACTATCTTGCATGGCAACATTTCAATTCCCTTTCAAGTAGCTGAATATTTGCTGTGAGCTCTGGAGTTCTGACTGAGACAGGCAAAGGCAACATCTGATTGGCCCAGGTCCTGTGCTCCATTCATGATATTCACAGAGTGCTACAGATATCTGGCAGGTTGCACGGTACAGCAGAACTGTATCACATTTCTTTGTATATTTCCAATGTTGTTTTTTTGGCCATGCTGTTGTGATGGAGACAGTTTGCATTTGTATGTTCATATTGGTATTTGGGGTCCAAATCCCAACAGTGCAGACAGCTGGATTTGAGTGCTCACCTGCCCATATGGAATTGTGAAGTGAGCTTTGTGAGTGTTGGCTTTGGGTGAACGTCAGGTGTTTGGTGTGCCTTCATTTTACCAAAGACTGCACGTATGTGGATGGTGGGGCAGTTTGCCCTGGTAGCTTTTGCTAGTAGCTCAGACCCTCTGTGTTACAGGTTCTACTGGAGGTAGATGCCCTATGACCATTCCACATTACCTTAGTTATGGTCTTTTTACATCAGGATCATCCCGCTAAAGACACTATTGCCAGGAGCCATGTTCCATGATTATAAGGCCACCAGTTCAGGTACTAAGCACAAATGATGTGGAATGTCTTACTCACAAATGAGCAGGGAAGCAATGCTGGAATCTTCAACATGAGGCTCTGGAAGGGCTTATCACATGGAAAGCACAACCCTGTGCTCCAGAAAGTGCTGGCTGCCCTCAATATCCTGACCACTGGGTCTGTTAGCAGGGTTATGACAGCTGTGTTGGACAGGTCACAGCGCTCAGTGCCTTGAACAGTTAGCTGTGGTCATAGATAGGCACAAGAAAGAGAACATTTGTTTCAATGGCATGATGGGTGAATGAATGAGAATACAGAATGCTTCTTTGGCCATTATAGGATTCCCAATTTCCCAAACATTATTAGGACAACCAACTGTACACGTCCCCTTCATTCACCATCCAACCAAGTGTATACGTCCCACTTATTCACCATCCAATCAAGTGTACACATCCCCGTCATTCATCATCCAGGCAAGTGTACACATCCCCGGCATTCACCATCCAAACAGGAAGACATATGCACAAATGATAAGGGTTTTTCACAGTATCAGTGTGCAGCCTATTTGTCATTCTGGCTGCCTCATATATGATGCAAGGAACTTAGAGGCATCTGCTGCACAGGCTGTTCATCACTGATGGGGCTCAGAGATGGTGACAGGTCTGGTGAGTGTGTAATTGGCATGGATGGTCATTGCCATCCTTGCCAGACACCGAGGAGTGGCATTTTAAGGAGGTAGATGTGTTAACTGAGTTGTGGACCGCCTTCTGGAGCTTATGAACCATCATTGGTTCCCATCCATATGCATACTTCCCTTAGACGGTGATGGCACTCATTGCCTGAGCTATTTTTGAGCTCTTGCCCACTCCTAGACATGGGCCTGGTGACTGTGGTTGTAATGCCTGTGCTAACCTATTCTGATTGAATTCCTTGATGTGACATTGAAGCTGTTTGGTCTTCTTTTACACTGCAATGATGAGGTCTTTATGCAATGCCCATCTTTTTCCAGGGAATCTGACTGTCTCCCTGTTCTCGGTCTCTTGAAATACAGGCAACAATGCTTAACTGATCCATTCCTATCTGGCGATCTCTTTCCCCAACCCGTCCACAGCTTTTCATCAGGTGTCAGTGCTGCTCACAAGAAGACATTCACACTGACTGGGGAGAGTTAGGGCCATTTGAAAATGAAGTTTCTTAGGGGCATTGCACTACACACAGAAAGGGCATGAGATACAACCAAACAGTCTGGAAGCTTGTGGTAGCAAAATGAGGGCTGCACAAGATTTTCTACTCAAGGAACCTTCCACTGATTGGAAATGTCTCATGGGAGATGGTGTTGGGACCAGACCTGTGTGTGCATAGCCCGGTGCAGGTATCTTAGTGTGCAAGTTATACATGCCCATGTGGACAGATGAGGCTAACTACTGATTTGTAACTCCCTCAGGGAAAGTGTGACTGCCTGTCAGTGAAGCTGTGCATCTCTTCACAGGTACTGAAATAACTATGTGTACAAACTTGCCGTAGCTGTTCTCCAGAGGGCAGACAACGACAACGTCTGAGACCCTTCCCCATGCCTCTGGACTAGATTATCGTGAGAGCAATGAGCAAGTTGTTTTGTGCACAAACATGGTGCCATAGAACATGCAATGCTTGAGGCACCTTAATGCTGCTCTGTTGCAGCACTGGGAGAGATGTATGCCTCCTATCCTCAGGCAGCAGAAATGTCAGATCTAACCACCTTGTCTTCCTCCAACAGGCTCCAGCATCCAGTCAAATGTGACAGGAAATCAGGAAGGTAGTGGCATTGTCAGCTGCCACCCATTGAACCAGAGCCAGCGATTCAATTCTATTCAGGTTATCTTATAAGCTCACTACTGTAGTAGCTGAGCAACTTCCAATAGTGCATTGAGCAATATGACTACACATCTGTCACCTGTTATTTATTCTCTCCTCTCCTTAGGGGGAGAAGTATGTAGTGGAGTGTCTTGTTTTGGTAGTTTTGTTGTTGTTGGTTTTGTTTAACAAATGCATTAGCAACATGTACATTTACAGAAAGGCAGGTCAAAGAAATGTCTTACACAGGTCACAGGCAACCACAGGCAGTCACACAGTGGATCAGAGGTCATTGAGTGCAGCAATGGACACCCTACATGACCAACATTACACAGATGCTCACAGAGACAAAGGGAGCATCTGATGAGCACTTACTGTGCTCCATAAGGGAAAGTGACAGGTAGAAAAACTGAGAAATAACCACAGTGAACAAGACTTCAATAAGTAAAGTGGACAACATGCTGTGCCATGCACCGTGTGGGCCCTCTCTCATTGCCCACATGTGCTCTAGCTGGATTGTGATGGTATGCCCTACGTATGGAACCTGGCAAGGGTCCATTTTAAGTGTCCTTCCTCAGCATGCCAAAGGGGCATCTCATACCAAGATGGGGATTACAATACTGCAGACCCCACTTGCACACACACACATACACACACAATGTGCTGAACTGCATGTACCCAGGCTTGCCAGGCCCCACCAGCAAGTGCACATTTCTCTCTCTGTGACTCTGCTTACTGTAGTGCATGCACTTCTCTGCCCTTGTATGTAACAAGGTGCAGCAGACTGTGCAACTTGTGTTTCGTGGCTCTAACATGTGCCTGCTTTTCATACTTCATGCTCCTGCATGCAAACATATACTGCAGACTGAATCGGGCCATATGTCTTTGTATGCTGATTTATACCAAGCTGCATTCTTAGTGTCTGGTTCTGCTGATAGTCTTCCAGTTTTTAAATCCTCTGCAACTCATGGATGTTACCTCAGTCTTATCATGGAGCAATTTCTTTTTCACAAAGAGTCATGCACACAATATATAAATGAGATGAAAGTGGAAAATACTGGAAAAAAAGGATAATGTCCTTTTTTTCCCTCCACACTATTTAAGTGACTCCTTCAGGCTTTAGCAACAAAATTAGTTAAGGTTGGTAGCTCTGGTTCCTTTCTTTCTCCTTTGTTCTGATGCTAGCAGTGGGATATTAGCCCATTTGGAAAAAGAGAAAATAAAAAGAAAGTAAAGCAGATCTCAAATGGATTTCCTGCATGTATCTCTTTTATTCACAGCTTTCATTTTTTCTCTACATGCTATCATTTATATTACAACTTCATTATTTAAACCTGTTACGTGATACAGATCGTGTGAGTGATTCTCTGTCAAATGTTACCTTGTCTGCCTCAGTGTTATGCAGACATGATGCTTTGTAAGAGCAGCTGACTTTTTTTTCAAGATTCATAAGGCATTTGTAGAAGATAAGTGATCTTTAAGTCTGGTTTTATTCTAACTTTCAAACATCTCATTACCTAAAAAGGCTCATTTTTGCAGTATTTTAAATATTCATGAACTTCATTTTCCCTTCAGGGCATAGGATTTAATCATCAGCAATGACTGCTCTCAGTTAGGAATCCTTTCTCAAACGTGAAAGTTTTAAATCTGTTCTGTGAACACACCATTCTGATATGAGTCAAACATAAATGCTCCTAGATGGTGGTTCAGAGAATGCTGTGTCTTTCAGTTCATAAAGATTTATAATAGGGAAGGCTGGAGCAGACACTATGGATCTGCACCCCTGAATCGTCAGTGAATTCAGATTTGAATCATCAGATCTTATCTTCTAGGAAAGGGCCAAACCTGAAAATAAAATCCTGCATGACAGGTTCAAGCTTCAAGAAACTACCTTGCCCTTGTCCCCACACTCCAGTCCTGTCTATGCTTCCCATAGACTTTCTTCCTCATTGTATCCTGCCTCCAGCCATCCATTCCCCCAATAAGTCTCATTCCTCCTGCCCCATTTAGCAATGCTGTCTGCTGACACAGGGTCCATGTGACCTTCAGTATTTACCATCTCCTAAGATCTTGGGAGAGGGGCTGACAAACAGGCTCCTCTCAGTTTTCAAATCAATGGGGGTCTGCTGGCTACCAAGTTTCCAGCCACTGAAGGGCTGTCTGATTTTTAGTGCATCTCTAAAGGTTTCTCTGCTGTTTTTACTCTCACTTCCCTTCACACCATTCAATCCACTAAAGAATGGGATTCTCATCTGACAGCCACAATCACCTTTATTAAGGCTCTTGCTGACACCAGATCGACTGCAGCCTGCAGCATTAGCAGGAAAGGACACCCCAGTCAATGGGGTGAGAGGGAGCAGTACAATTGCTTAAATAGCTGGAAGAGGTAATGCTTGACTGCAGAAGCACACAACACTGCAGCTCTAGATGACAATACCAGGATACTTGCTGGGTCTTAAATTTGCTTAGCGACATTTCTCAAAGGAAATGTCTGGCAAGAAAGGGGTTGGTTATAGCTGTGCGTTGAAGGGGGAAAATGCAAGATATTGCGTTAAATTCTGGCCCCCATTGAAGTCAACGGGAATTTTGCCGCTAACTTCAGTGGGACCAGGATTCCATCCATTATTCCTATGTTGTAATATAGGAATTTTCATCTCTACTTTTGGTACTCCTGTGTGTTTGGATAAAGAAATGGGCAAACCATTTCTTACCAGTTAAGAACCTCAGTAATGTCCCAAAATAGAACCTGAGTATTATAAAGCTGATCATTATTGCACAGCAGGATCTCCAGCACTTGCACTCCCCACCTCTTACAGCTTCCAATACAGTATTTTGGCCAAATTCACCATAATTATCAGACCTTTCTGTCTTTAACCCTGCCCTTTGCAAGGATGTATGTATCTGGTACACAATATACCATAAAATACATGTGGTATGGAAGCCTCAACATTTTGTTATTTATGTATAGCCTTTATTATTTGTACAGCGCCAGTAGTGCTTCGTCGCTAGCATACAAACTGGAACAAGTATTTAGGGCCCAGCTAGGTGGGAGTGTTTTGTAAGAAGGTAGTCTGAACCAAACGTCTGCATTATGCCTGCACGGTCTGTGGGTCTGCCTTCTACACTCGCTCGGGGCATACAAACTGGAACAAGTATTTAGGGCCCAGCAAAAGAGTCTGGAATCTTAGGGGCTCTATGCTGGAATCTTCTCCAAGAGCCCCCTTTACTTTTTAATTAATGGGATCTGTTGACAAAAAAGACCACCTATTGGTGGGGAGGAGGGAGAAAGTTTTGTAAAATCAAACATCTTAAGGTAGTCTGAACCAAACGTCTGAATATTTAGGGTGTGTTTTAATATGATTCTATGATGCAAAGTTCAGGTTGTTTAGAGATAGAGTTCTAGCTCAGGGCGATGGCTGTAGACGCCAACTGGGATCATCAACATCTCTACTGCTTACACAGAGAAGCTGAAAATACTGTAGATAGTCTTATTCCATTAATTATTTTCACATTTCCGAGGTAGTTGTAAAGCAAAGCTGAATTTATTCTGTACAGTCACTTCATACTGTTACAATTGTTCTGTTTCCTTTTCCCTCAAGTTCATGCAACACAATAAAAAGTAAATTGAATTGAGATAAAAATGTTTGCTTAATATCCTTGCTCATGGATTTTATTGCCTAGTCTTTAAAAGGAATTGCACTTTAGGCACTTTATTTTTAATCTATGAGTGATTATGCTGAATGCTTTGTGGAATGTCTTGGTAATATATTTGCCACTGTTACATCTTTCAGATAGGTCTTTTAGGTGTCTGAGTTATACCAAGTGGTTAGCCACCCACCAATGCTGCTTTGATAAAAGCCCAGTGGAGCAGCAGATCCTAAGTTGCTAAAACAATTAAATCTCCAATCCAATACATGATAAGATGCCACTTTGATTAGTGTCCTGGCAGCTGCATTCAGATCTCTTAATTTTACTGGAGAACAGCTTTGATTTGTTTATAATAGGTAACCTTGATAAAACTGATAGTAATTGATACACAGAAGTAGTCATATTTTTAAGGTAATGTTACACTCTTTAAAGGTACACAGGACAAGAATATCAGAAAATTGAATATTTAAGATAGCACTTTTAACTCTTGAGGATGATGTGATATGAATTCATATATGTATGGTGGCTATGCTGTAAAGCAAGAACCTTCACAGTGTATTTTTTCCTATTCCATTATCAATTGCCAAGATATTTGAAGTATAAACAAGCACTAAATTCAAATTCAAAGGAATTTGCCCATTATACATGTCAAATTGACAGTGCTAGATGCACAGAACAGGTACTGTATGAACAAAGACTGTCAAATGCCAGGGCCATAGGCAAGAAATTCCACTATTGCACTCCAACAGTCCACAGAGGGGCAGGGTGAGAAACAGAAGAACCAGGAGAGCCACTGAAATTTAAATTGGATGTGCATGGGAAAAACTCTGCTCTGCACATTAAGGGACAGATTGTCAGGTAATCAGCATAGTTCTGTTGAAGTTAATGAAGTTACACAAACTTACAGCAGCCAAGAATTGGGCCCAGTGTTTTCAGTATCATAGTAAGCTTTATGCACAGGATTTATAAAATGTTTTCCATGTAAAATCCCATTGTAATGTCAAGGACTCTTTTACCTCTGATAAGACATAATTTTAATAACTGAATTGGCTGCCTTGCATCAGCTCAGACAAGAGGCACTGGTCACGTGGGCTTTGACTCTCAGAACTCGTATTCCTCATGCGCTATAGTACAATTAGAATTCTGCAGAAATACGATACAAGGAAGATTGGCATTCTATTTGCCACTTTCCAAGTAGTATGGAAATGGGGTGCACCAACCATGTTGTGACCTTTTGGAGGAGTCAAAAAGTGCTGGGCCATGAAAAAATCTAATGCATCAGATGAGGATTGGATGCATCAGACGAGGTATTTCCAGTACAGAAAGGGAGGTGTTAATACCATTACACAAGGCGCTGGTGAGACCTCATCTGGAATACTGTGTGA
Source organism: Emydura macquarii macquarii (assembly GCF_026122565.2). Classification (NCBI taxonomy): domain Eukaryota; kingdom Metazoa; phylum Chordata; order Testudines; family Chelidae; genus Emydura; species Emydura macquarii. The sequence goes on along the minus strand of NW_027130520.1, from coordinate 10,411,910 downwards.
AGTTCTGGTCTCCCATGTTTAAGAAAGATGAATTCAAACTGGAACAGGTGCAGAGAAGGGCGACTAGGATGATCCGCGGAATGGAAAACCTGTCTTATGAGAGGAGATCCAAAGAGTGTGGCTTGTTTAGCCTAACCAAAAGAAGGTTGAGGGGAGATATGATTGCTCTCTATAAATACATCAGAGGGATAAATACCAGGGAAGGAGAGGAATTATTTAAGTTCAGCGCAATGTGGACACAAGAACTAATGGATATAAACTGGCCAACAGGAAGTTTAGACTTGAAATTAGACACAGGTTTCTAACCATCAGATGAGTGAAGTTCTGGAACAGCCTTCCAAGGGGAGCAGTGGGAGCAAAAAACCTAGCTGGCTTCAAAACTGAGCTTGATAAATTTATGGAGGGGATGGTATGATGGGTCAGCCTTATTTGGCAATTGACTGATCTTTGACTGCTGGTGGTAGATATGCCATTGGGCTGTGATGGGACGTTAGATGGGATGGGTTCTGAGTTATTACAGAGAATTCTTTCTTGGGTGTCTGGTGGGTGAGTCTTACCCACATGCTCAGGGTTTAGCTGATCGCCATGTTTGGGGTCGGAAAGGAATTTTCCCCCAGGGCAGATTGGCGAAGATTTACCTTCCTCTGTAGCATGGAGCATGGCTCACTTGGTGGTGGATTCTCTGTACCTTAAAGTCTTTAAACCATGATTTGAGAACTTTAATAACTCAGTCATAGATTAGAGGTTTATTACAGAAGTGGGTGGGTGAGGTTCTGTGGCCTGCATTGTGCAGGAGATCAGACTATATGATCATATTGGTCCCTTCTGACCTTAGAGTCTATAAGTCTATAGATGTTGGTCACATTCTGAGGATATCTATTTAACTGCTTGAGGAAAAACTTACTGTAAGACAGAACACTTATCATTGACAGATGAGGTCATGTAACTACATTTTGACATCAGGCCAGCTAAAATTGAAGAGATCCTTCACAGTAAATACATTAAAAATGAGAACTATATCTTTGCCAGATCCATGATTCAAATATCCTAGTCAAGCAGATAAGCTCATGAAGGTGCCAGCTACATGTCAGGAATGATTAATGAAAAACAAGAGAATTTTGTCCACTGGTATTAGGTGGCAAGGGAAGGTGAATGTAAGGAAAACTAATAAATAGTTCTCATAAAATAGTTACCCATGAGTCAGAAGCTGCTGCTACTCCCCAATAGTGTTATCAGAATTACTATATCTTATGGCTTTTCTTCCTCGGCGTGTTGGTCTCCCTCAGCACCAGAACATTTATATTCAAACTCTCCAAAAGAGTTTAGCCTAATACTGGCAGGACAGGCTACTGTAAGAGAAATTAGGCATTAATGCATTTCAAAGGAGAAGTGGCTAGATTAAAAAGCAATGATATTTCATACAAAATTAGGCATCCTGGGTCTACACATAAAGAGGTAGTAAGATCAAGCCTGAGCATACTTCCTTTGAAAACTCATTTGCACTCCAGTCACGTGTTTGTTCCGAGTGTCTGGGCTTCAGGCTGCAGCTGGGGCCATTGCCACTAACACAAGACTCAGTAGCATAAAAGACCAGAACGCTTTTGCACCCAGGGCATGATTTGGAAGTGTTATCATATGTAATCCTAGTCACTAAGAGATGATTCAAACTAAGAAAAAGAGGCTAACGAGGAAAATGTAGGGGCTGCGGTAAATATGAATCAAAAGATTCAATTTTCAAAGAAATTGACATGCATATGAGGGAAGCAGCTCCTATTCGACAGTTAGGTTCAACATCAGCAGTGATGACATCATCTTCCTTCTCTGGACGGTGCTGCTCAATCTCCATGCCAGTACTTACTTGTGTATACTTGTAGTACACTATCAGACTACAGAGAAGTGAACTGCGCCAAAGCAAATGAGCAATATCATACCCAAGGAGTTTATGTTCTTAAAGAGGCAGCTCTCTCCTGAATGTGACAAGTGCCATGGTTATCTTTATTTTTCAAGTGGACATATGGACACTAGAAACTGGACTGAGAACAAATAATTCTATATCATCCTCAAAACAGCTAACAGACATCCCCATCACAGAACGAGTAGGTGATTGGTCATTCCTCTTTCATATGGTTTTGGTGTGTGTGTGCAAGAATTTTACATTCAGTTCCAGTAAACTTTGTAATTACTGGTAATTTTCCTTCTTAATCAGATCTTATAGGATTTTCAGTCGTGGATCTTTGCGTTTTACAGATGAAACTATGTGTGCTGAACTCCCTCAGCTCTTCAGGTTTTTTCACCTTGTAGTAGCAGGGTACTATATAAGCCGGTCCTCCACCAGATGCCAAATATAATGTTGTTCTCTGAAAGGTCCAATGAGTTGCTTCAAAACCAAAGGCCTTCTAGGAAAATATATGGATATTAATTTAATGTAGGAAAAGGGCCTCTGGCTAATCACACCGGTATGTCGAGAATGCTGGCAGGATGTCTGTTTCTATTAGTTCCCAGTATTTGTTGTTTTAAACCTTTGCCTATTTCTATTGTAATTTACCATAAGACATGCCCCATAAGCTATACCTGAAGAGCTCAGAGACTTTTAGCATATTAGTGCACAATTTGGTAGCCTGTTTGTTTAGTAGTCTTTCACACAGGAGCAGATTACACTTAAGTTCATACATTCCAAGGCCAGAAGGGACCATTGTGCACATCTAGTCGGAGTTCTTGTCTAACACAGCCTATAGAACATCCCCAAAATAATTCAGATATCTGCACTGGCTTCCTGTTAGCAAAGTTTAAAGCATTGGTTTTGTCCTATTACCTAAAGCCTTAAATGATCTGGGCCTAGATTACCAGAGGGACCACCTGTCTCCTTGTGATACCCCAGTAGCTGAGATCTGACAAACCACTCAGTTGTTGACCTTCACCTGTTTTAAATGGACTATGGGAGGGAGCTGGTGAGGTGTGAGGCCACATTTGAGGTGTGAGGCTCTCATCTACACAACTAAGTTCCCCACTCTGTCAGACACATCCAAGTCTCTTGACTTTCTACCAAGGCCTCTATTTCCCTGGCCTTTTCAAAAGGGGTAAAAATTAAGAGGATAGAGGATTTCGGGGAGGCTTATTATAGGTCTAACTAGGTTGTGTTTTGTTTAGTTTTCCTCTTGCTGCTTTGCTGTCCCCTGATTCTGGTTTGATCAGTAACATTTAGTCATAGCTGAATTTATATCTTTCTTCTCAAATCATTTTTGATTGGTTGTATATATTCAAACACAAATACAAAACAAGCTAAGTGTACTCTAAGTCCAAGTGTCAAGCTGAGAGCCTCCTCGGTATATGCCATTAATGTGTAGAGTGAAAGACACACTGTTCTCATAGTAATTCTGTGCAAAAAGAGTACTTATAGACTCTCCATGAGCCAGTGATATTGACAGATCAGCGTCTTCATGTGGAGGTGGAGGATGGGTGAGGGAAACAATTTTTATGTCTACAGGATTCAAATGGTAACAAATGGAATCCCTCTCTTTCATCAGATCAATAGATGTTTTCATGCTCTTCTTTTACCTTTGTGAAAAGAACAGAGAGGAGTATCATAAATCATCTTAAACCTTTAGAAAATGGAAAATAAATCCACTTAACCATACATTTTAGAGACATGTTTGCATCAGCTTCCACAAATGAATATTCATTGTCAACAAATAAGCAATACCTTGTAGTTTGTGAATGACAATGCAGAGAAGCAAAGGACAGTACCCCAAGACCAATATCATGCTGAGAAGGTTTGTGAACGTCTGTGTCCTGGAAAAGAACACAATAACAGAGCTATCTCCCTGATGTCACTTCTGACGGAAGTTCAGTACAGTAGTATTCCCCCATGGTCTGAGCCGGCCTAAAATATTTAACATGTTACTTTAAAGAAAGCTAAAGCAGGAGCAACTCCAGATTTTAAAAATAGAAAGGATACTTTAATAGATGATGCAGCTGCAAATAAGTACTACTGAAAGCAGTTGTGGCACCAATACCAGGAGCAATTGTAGTGAAGGGAGGCTAAGAAATCACACACAAAAAAGGGTGCAAGGAAAACTAAGGGTTTCTTTAAAAAAAAAAAAAAAAAAAAAAAAAAAAACTTACTGTCACTCTCTTTTTAGTTCTGAATACCTAAACCTAGAGAAACAGGCTTTATCATGGAAACGGTCACAACTTTAATAGTAGCACTACCAGCAGGATTGACTATAACATCAGTCCTGCTTTTTATTCAAGACTTTTCTAAAAGAATGCTCTGGTACAAAAGAAGTGAGTGAGCTCCTTTAAGAAGTAATTTTACAGTGAAAACTTTCAAATAAGTTCAGGTACCCATCCTACATTTTATTTGGAGAGATCCCTGAAACAAAAAAAATTTGTCATAATGTGACTAAATTTTGCATGTATTGCCCAGCAACATATCATCATTTAGGTTTTAATGGAAACAAGATTTCCATTTTAACCACCCTTACCATACACATAAAATGCTGAAAGTGTATGAAACTGTCCACCCTCTGTGCTTAGATCACCCAGCAGATCTGTTTACAATAGCAGATACTGCAGGGACTGAAAAGCACAAAAATATTGAAGAATAGGAATAACATGAAGTAAGCAATTATTTGCATCAAATGTGGTATTGAGAATTTGAAAGTTGGCCTTATGGTCCCTTTTGTTATTAGTAAAACAGTCTTCTCTGGATTTCTACCATTTATGTGAAAAGAAAGTACAAAGCGAAAGTGCTAGTCCCATGTGTGTCCCCTGTCCTCATTATATTTGCCAGAATCTGCTAAGAATAATGATTGGTTTCATATGCCAATACACAGATCTGTATCAGCAGACTTGACCTTTACCTTGAATTTATACTTCACTCTTTCTGCATGTCAGTCAAACATTTGACCTGGTCTGTGAATGGAATACAGAGGGGAAATATAGGATTAAAAAGGGATATTGTCCATGTTTTTGGACCTCAGCCATACCTTACCTCAAAATCGTTATAACCTGGGAGACTGGATAGCTCAAAGGGTAAAAAAAAAAAAAAGGTAACAGGACAGAGATCAGGATATCCAACATCACAGCATCAACATTTGCCTAAACTCGTAAGTCTTTAGCCATTAGAAACAAGGAAGGCAGTGAGAATGGGGCACCATCAGGGACATGTTTGTGTTTTTCAGTATTTAGATACCACAGTAATAGATGCCATAGACACCATCAGGATCAGAAAGGACTTGCGAACTATTGCATATATGAAGTCCAAGTCCCAGAGTTATTAGTCAGGCACCCTCTTACCAGTGACTGGATGAATATGACAAAAATGCCTTGCAGAGGTGTGGGGGAGATGTCTCATGATCATTGTGACAGTCAGTTCTTCACTCTAGCTTTCATTTTGATAGAAATCAGGGCTTTAAGTTTAATTAGTTCAGGTACTTAGAATACGGCTCACAGTTCTTCATGAGACACTTTTGTGACCACTGCTGGGAGGAAGCAGATTTTAACAAAGCTAGAAAACTTTACTTGTCCTTTCAGTAGAAAAGCAGGTTCTACTGTTTTGATTGGTGACAAGGAAGTCTGGACTAAATAAACACACTGGATTTATAATCTATTACAACAATCTATAGCCCACTAACCCCCCTCTTTCATTTTATGACTGATGAGGTGTCAACTTGCCACTTCACCTTGAATTTTCTCTGGCAACATGTGCTAACTCATTAGTTTAACAACATATTCCAGCTCGTATTTAGCTATGATACTCTGGCACCTTTTCCAGACGGAAGAAGAGCTCTATGAAAGCTTGAATACTTGCTTCTTTCACCAACAGAAGTTGATCCAATAAAAGATATTACCTCACCCACCTTCTCTCACCTTGTCATTTGTCGAAAGAGAAACAAAATGCTTCAGGCGCTGTAGCAGGCCAGAGGATGTGTTTTAATCCTATTCCCTGAGGAGCAGCGATTATGTGGTCCTTCATTTTCCTCATTCTAGTGCAGCTTGCTGCTGGTTGCTTCCTGCTGAGTTGTTAAGTTAGCATGCTGCTCACCCCACAATGATAATTCTTTCTTTAGTTGGGGGTCTTAAAACTAAAATCGTCAAACGTTAGTGCTGCTTTAAAACTTTTGCTCAAAGTATTGGTCACATCTAGTTTTATCATGCAGTTTCCTTGAAAGTGGTCCCATTTAGATTTTTAACTGTCCAGTGATGATGTAATTAGAATGGATTTTGACTATTAGCTCAGGATGGATATTGGGATCAGCGACTTTGAGCAGTATCAACCTTAAGAACAACTGCTATGATTTCAGATTTCTGTGACATGGGATGACACCTTTTAATCCATTTTCAAACCTGCTCAGTTGTATTTAAAGAGGCTGGGGAAGTGGATTTCATCCAAAGACACATCTGCCCCTTTTAAAGTCTGCCTTATCACTAAGGCATGTATTCAGACAAGCTGCCTGACACCTCTAGTACTTAAGAAAAAAAAAGTCTTTTGTGGTCAATGTCCGCCACCCGATTCTGGCAGAAGTTAGGCAGCCAACACTGGATCTTTTCCATGAGACAAAATGGAGTGCAATCAGATTATGCTGTTCACAATAACACACTTTCAGTGTAAGTGTACAGGTGTTTGGAGGTTTTCTTGGTGGGTGTTTATTTTACACAAAGCTAGTTCAGTTGTTAGAGCTTTATGTTTCCACCTGTCTCTTTAAATGTGGAATTCTTGTCCAAGATGAGCATAGCTCTGGGAAGCAGAAAGTGCTTTGCTTCAGAGACCCAAGATCCCTGCTACACTTCCATAGTGAACGTGACTTTCCAGATGAACCAAGAGTCACCTGATTTAATTATGTCTTTCCTATAAAGGCAGCCAAGCACCACAGGAGCCAGCAAACAGAGCTGAAGTCAGGGAAGTTTGAGTGGGAATTTTAAGGGGATGAGTGGGTGTTCTGTTGCGGGGGAGGTGACAGGAGCTTAGGAGGGAGGGCTGTGACAGCTACGGAAGCAGCAGTGGTAGCAACCAAAAGAATGGAAGAGACAACGAAGATTCCTGGATGTACATTTTCCAGAGAGAGTCCCTGAAATGTGCTTTGTTTGTATGAAGTGCCACCTGATAGTCTCTTCCATCAGATCTATCTGAGGTTTGGAGATGGAGGTAGAAACTATGGTTAACTTTTGAAAGGGATTTGAGCAGATGATGGAGGGAAGGAGAGAGGAAGCTGACAGGAAACCTCAAGACTTGCAGATACAAGCTGGACCAGAGAACTGAAGATTGACTGCTGGATGAGGAAAGTGCCTAATGAAAGCTTATCTACGAGAATGACGCAGAGGCAGAGACTGGTTAGCAAAGGAAAAATAGAGCTGAGGAACAACAGAACTGGAAAGTGAAGGGGAGATGCAGGCAGCAACAGAAGATGGGAGGATGAGAAAGAAGAGAAGAATGGCTAGTCCTCTAAGACGGGAAAAGCCAATGGAGGTAGCCAGAGTTCGGAGCCTCAGGAAGCTAGAGGATGACTCACAAAAGATTGCAAGTGAGAACAGAAAACAACTTTCTGCAGCCAGAAAGAAAAGGAGGAGGAAGTCTGGAGAATCACACCAACACCAGGAAAAGGAAGGCCTACATGACTGGGGATTCCCTACTAAGAAGAACAGGAAGGCCTGTCACCAGAGCTGATCCAGAGAATAGAAGGTTGTGCTGCCTGCAGGGAGCTAAGATATGGGATCTAGACCCAGGATGTAGATCTATGTAGACAAAGGTTTCTAACCATCAGAGGAGTGAAGTTCTGGAACAATCTTCCAAAGGGAGCAGTGGAATCAAAATACCTAACTTGTTTGAAGACTGAGTTTGATAAATTTACAAAGGGGATGATATAATGAGATTAGGCCATATGCCACTGTAAGCATTCACAACTGCTAGTAGCAAATATCTCCAGCAGCTGGAGATGGGACCCTAGATGGGAAAAGAGCTCTGAGTTACTAAAAATAATTCTTTCCCAGGTGCCTGGATGGTGGATCTTGCCCGCATGCTCAGGGTCTAACTGATCATCATATTTGGGGTCAGAAAATAATTTTCCTCCAAGTCATATTGGCAGTGATCCTAGGGATTTTTTGCCTTCTGCTGCAGCATGGAGCACGGATCACTTTCTGGTTTGAACTAGAGTAAATGGTGGATTCTCTATAACTTGAAGTCTTTAAAAGAAGATTTGAGAATTTCTGTAATGGACCCTTAACCTCTAGCTGAGTTACTGGAGTGGGTGGGTGAGATTCTGTTTGTGATGTGCTGGAGGTCATAGATTCATAGAATTAAAAGTTAGAAGGAACCATTGTGATCATTTAGTCTGATCTCCTGCACATTGCAGGCCACAGAACCTCACCTCCTGACCTATGATAGACCACTAACCTCCGGCTGAGTTACTGAAATCCTCAATCCTGGTCAGACTAGATGATCATGATGGTCCCTTCTGACCTTAAAGTCTACAAGTCTTCAATTTTTTCCATCCATAACATTCAAATTTCTCTCTCTGTCCACAGAAAAGTTGAACTTTAAGTATATTGTATTCAGCTGGAACACAGGAACTGCCACACTAGATTAGACCAAAGGGCCATCTAGTCCAGTATCCTGTCTCTAGCAGTGACCAATACCAGATGCCTCAGAGGAAAGCTAACAGAAGTGTAATAATATGTACCTTCACATGTGGTCTCCTCCTACTCCTTTGCAATTACATGTTGGCTTTAACCCTGAAGCTTGAGGTTTAATATCTCTTCCTAACTTTATTAGCAATTACTGTAACCATTAGATTACTGTTATCCATAATAAAGCCCAATCCCTTTTTGAATCCTGCAAAATTATTGGTTTCAGTGACATCCTGTAGCAATGAGTTCCACATTTTTATTACATCTTGGCTGAAAAAGTGCTCTTCTGGTGCAATGCAGATCACAAATCACTAGAAGACAAGACACTCTCTGTCATGGGGATCTAGCAGTGGTATGCGTCTGACCATAGGGAATATTGCAAAACTTTCCTCTTCAACCATTAGAATCATAGAATATTAGAGTTGGAGTGGACTTCAGGAGGTCATCTAGTCCAACCGCCTGCTCAAAGCAGGACCAACCCCAATTAAATCATCCCATCCAGGGTTTTGTCAAGCAGCACCTTAAAACCACTAAGGATGGAGATTCTACCACCTCCCTAGGTAACCCATTCCAGTGCTTCACCACTCTCATGGTGAAAAAGTGTTTCCTAATGTCCAAACTAGACCTCCCCCACTGCAACTTGAGACCATTGCTCCTAGTTCTGTCATCTACTAGCTCCATCCTCTCTGGAACTCCCTTTCATGTAGTTGAAGGCTGCTATCAAATCCCCCTTCAATCTTCTCTTCTGCAGACTAAACAAGCCCAGTTCCCTCAACCTCTCCTCATAAATCATGTGCTCCAGCCCCCTAATCACTTTTATTGCCCTCCTCTGGACTCTCTCCAATTTGTCCCATCCTTAATGTAGTGGGAGGCCCAAAACTGGACACAATACTTCAAATGAGGCCTCACTAGTGCCGAATAGAGGGGGATAATCACTTCTCTTGATCTGCTGGCAATGCTCCTACTAATGCAGCCCAATATGCCGTTAGCCTTCTTAGCAATAAGGGCACACTGTTGACTCATATCCAGTTTCTTATTCACTGTAACACCCAGGTCCTTTTCTGCAGAACTGCTGCCTAGCCCGTCGGTTCCCAGTCTGTAGCTGTGCATGGGATTCTTCTTTCCTAAGTGCAGGACTCTGCACTTGTCCTTGTTGAACCTCATCAGGTTTCTTTTGGCCCAATCCTCCAATTTGTCTAGGTCACTATGTATCCTATCCCTACCTTCCAGGGTATCTTCCACTCCCCCTAGCTTAGTGTTATCTGTAAACTTGCTGAGGGTGCAATCTACCCCATCCTCCAGATCATTAATGAAGATGTTGAACAAAACCGGCCCCAGGACCGACCCCTGGGGCACCCTGCTTGTGACCGGCTGCCAGCTAGACATGGAGCCATTGATCACTACTCACTGAGCCCTATGCTCTAGCCAGTTCTTGATCCATTTTATAATCCATTCATCCAACCCATACTTTTTTAACTTGCTGATAAGAATACTGTGGGAGACTGTTTCAAAAGCTTTGCTAAAGTCAGGGTATATCACGTCCACCGCTTTCCCCACATTGACAGAGCCAGTCACCTCTTCATAGAAGGCAATCAGAATTACCAGAATGATATTCAGAAAAACTTCTCCTTCCTCTTTTGTGCCTGCTGCCCTCCAAAATAAATGCTACCCCAAGCAGAGATTCCTAAAACTCTAAACTGGGGAAGCGCTAGAGACTGCATGAAGTCCTCTAGTAGCTTTGCTATTGTCGATGTATTTGATGTGAAAGGTATTCAGATGTTATGGTGATGGGCACCAGCACCAGATCCTATAAATAGAAAAGTGGAGAAAGATAACAGATTCTGACAACTAGGAATGCCCATATGCTTAGACTGTCCATACTTTAATGGGCAGCTGAAAAGTCCAGATAAAGCACCTGAGCTGATTTAACATAGGTAATAGGAAAACAGAGCTTAAAGGTAAAGGAAAGCTGCAATATATTAAGACATCAAGGCACAAAATGAACAGATGACTCGATCTTTTTGTTTCTGTATCACATTGTAAGCTCATATTTAATGTGTTGTCTGACATGACCACTAAATCTTAGTATTACAGCTTGTCCCTCATTAATTTACAGGTTATTTTTTCCTCGGGATCTATTAGTTTGCATTTTCTTCCTCCTTTCCCTTACCCCTCCACATTCCCTCAACCTGAATTTTATTTTTCGTGTTAACTGGGTTGAAATTCACTCAGTCTTGAGCACAGTTGTGCCTAGTGACTGATTTGGTTAAAATAGTTTCCACCATTCCATACAACTGCCCTTCTAATCTTATTTCTAATGTTCTTTCCCGAAATGAATCTGCCTTTTTTGCTGCATATAATGTTTACATTGCTACCTACTCTTAGGTTTAGGTCTCTTTCATATTACTACTTTCCAGGTTTCTCACTCCCAGGAATCTGTTTTTCTGATTATTAATTTTTGAATGAACTAGGTTGCGCTCTCCAAAACCAATCCTATTTTTAATAATTTACCATATACTGTGCAGGTTTTCCTATCTCCACTGGTTTTAGAACACTTCCCAGTTAGCATCATCTGTGAACTACATTAACATTCAATGCATAGCTCTGTTCAGCTCAGTTTATTCATCTTACAAAAACCCTCCCCTTAGAAACAGTGATAGAGGTAGGGGTTCCCCAAACACTTCATGATGTCTTTACACATAGTTGCCTTTCCTTATAGGTACAATTCCTAGTTTAACTGAAAGTATAGCTGAGGAAAAAACCTAACAAGTATCATAATTAACTCAAAGAGCTCTTATTCCTGTCAACACAAGCCAACAGAGCATATCTATTAGACACTCCCTCTTTTGATGAAGCCTAGAACACCAGGTGGTCAACTTTTAATTGAAGATAATTAACTTTCAATTACCATCAGTTACATTTTCCATTGGTTAATGGCTGTAACCACTAGATGTTCACTTAGTTTGTAGTGTCTTTCATTCTCTTTCCACATGTTCATTCATTAAGAAATTAACCCTCTCTTTTTTAGTCTTCCAGGGTCTATCAGCCAGCATAGCTCAGCATAGCCACAAAAATATTTAAGGACTTAAACCCCAAACTTGGGCACCTAAGTTCCAGTTTTAGGCACCACAGCAATCCAAACCCTGTAGGTACCTAAACTCACATAACACCTCAGTTATCCCATGCTTTGGACCAGGAACTTGAAGCTGAACCTCTCATATCTGAGGTGAGTGTTGCAAGTGCCAGATGAGTGACCCAGCCACTGGGCTACTGGTAATTCTGGGGTAAGGGTGTGTCTACAGCCTGAGGAAGATTTGTCAACACTGATTCATTACCATGATCATTTTGGTTCCTATAAATCAGCATTTGCCAAGGAAAAACTGTTCCATCAAAAATGTCCCAGCCAGCTCTTCTTTTAGTTCTAATTCCAGCCTCTGATGTCCCCTTCCTATAAACAAAAAGGTATTGAATTAAACAAAGTCAATTTATCTCAATCAAAAATAAAGGTTCTCTGTTTTAATTCAGATACTCAAAAAGAAGGACTGCTATATAATCTCTATTATAACTGATCATAGAATTTATAGTGGAAGAGACAGCAGATCACCAGGTCTATCCCTCTGCTAATACAGAATATAGTTTCCTCAGACAGAAAACATTAAGGTATAAAATTGAGACTACGCTTACTTGAATTAAGCCAAAGAAATGTAAGTTAGTCAGCATTGCAAATAATGATACATTGCAACAAACTGAGCTGTTCAACACATTAGGATAGCAAAGGGATTTTCATGATTTTTCTCAACCTCTGGTCCTTGTTTGTCCATGATGGATGATATGAAAAAAGGAATAATCACCCAATTCTGAACAATAAAGAAATTACTCATCATAGAAATGCCACTATATTCTTTTTTTGTAGCATCCCAATTTTGTTTCTCTGACTTTGGCCTTTTAGTTTATGTTTCTAATCAATGCAGGAGCTGAATTGGAGGAAATAAATGATAGCGAATTTACCTGAGTAATTAGATTGTGGGTCTAATGCTGCTCCCATGGAAATGTAACTAATGAGCACAGTATTTTCTGTTCTTGTTGTATTGTTTTCACACAAGCATTTCATTACAGATTCTGTAAGAGACATTTAAATTATATGGTATATTTTGACCTTTTCTACATTGCAATTAATTTAGTGCTCATAAAAGGTTGTCAGCCCTGGAAACCAAAGTCTTTTTATACACATAACACACACAACGTGGGTAGCATTAGTCCAGGATCCTGATGTGGATCAGCTGTGCTCTGGAAGGATCATGGGGAAAGAGGATGGTTCCAGTTTGTTGATTGGATCCTGGCTCTTCATGCTAGAATTGTTGGCAAGAGTTTGGTGCCAATAATGATGGAGACGTGTAACAGAGACTTCTACCTATTTCAGTGTGGACTGAAATCATTTCACGTAGGCAAATGAACATCAGTCAGATAGTAATGAATGATTAGAGTCAATATTCACTTTGTCTGGATTTGAACCTGTGACCTAATTGTGAGAAGCTCTTTATCCCATGATCATACACTTGAGCAAACTATTTCCTTTATTTTTCTGCAAACTTCAATTTCCTTTTTATATCTGTTCTATTTTATTTCCAAGGCTACCAGACAGTTATTCATTTTTATTACAGAATTATAGTTCTGTCCCAAGGCCCCAGTCTTCTAGGCTCTCCTGAAATACAGTAGTACAGGCTATTCTTCCTTCCAATGAACTCTGTACACAATGGCATTACAATTTAGCTAACTTGTTTCCATGTCTGAGTAGTGTAACAAGCATAGAAAATACCCCTAGATATGCTTACCTTATATATGAAGTGCACTGTGCTTTTTACTGGTGTTGCAAAGGGTTGTATCGAGAGAATAGCTGATAAGCTGAAGACTATCATGCTACTACCATTGGTCATGCCATTAAGGGGGTCATATTTTTTAAGACAGGTGCATACAGTTGAATGCACCTAATTTCTGTGCACAAATAAACATTTTTACTTCAATAACAGCCAACTCATATTTGAGTTCTGCAACATGAAACCAACATGATTATTTTTATAAATTTATTAAATTAATTTAGAATATGTACTTTGAGATGACACATCCTTTTATAAAGTTTCTGAATATCAACATGTGTCTGAAATGCTGCAGACCTTGGAAAACTGATGGCAGGAGCATTTTGTTGGGACCTTCACAGACCTGCTCTGTTTAAAAGTGCAGTTTCAAAGTGTAATCAATTTAAGAGATTACTACCTTAATTAACACAAAACTGGCACACTGTGGTGAAACCTATTTAAGATCCATTCTTGTTGCTAATTCAAGAATTTTGCTCCCCTTAGAAATCGATTGCAGGTTATCCAATCAAGACAAAATTGATCTTCAACTTGTTGAAACAGATTTCCTGTAGTTGAAGTATTAAAAGTTATTTTGCTTCAGTTTTGCATCATTTTAATTGACCAGCAAGTTATTATCTGAGAATCGACATCAATGGTTGATTCATAAATGCAAGACTAGTAGGAAACAAGTAAATTAACTCCAAAGATAAAATTTAAAGTTTGTTCACCTGATCCTCAGCTAATGCATAGTGGAATAGTTCCAATCTGAAGTGCTGAGCTCTGTCCTTCCTGCTCCTCTTCCTTTGTTCAGTCTCTGTGTACTCCCTTTCAGTTCTGTTACCCCAGGATGGGATGTAATGAAACATCTTACTCATCAGAAGAGCTGAAGAGATATTTTAGCATCAATTAATTTGTTGCTTGGGTTGTAAATATTTTTAATGTTATTTGTTTAATGATTCCCATGCATCTTTCAAAACTAAATGAAAATGTTACCATAATAGTCAGAAAAGCTTGCCTTAGGTATCTTTACTTTATACCAAAACGTTCTCAGCCTTTTTCATACAGGAACTAATCCAGGAGCTCTGAAATAGCTAGGACTCTTCTCTCAACTAGTAATATAGGAAGGGCAGGGTGGTCATGATTCCCTATTTACTGCCACTGGGTCATGACCTCCCTGTCGAGAACCTCAGCTTAATTTATTTTTTACTAGTTTTTTTTAATATTGCTATTTTACTTTCTTATTAGGGCCAGATTGTGGAGCCTGTATTCATCCTTGCGAACACTTGCTCGTGCATGCAGGTTGGTTGTCTTCATTAAGACTGCTCATGTGAGTAAGTGATCAGCCACATAAGAAATGGGGGTGCACAAACTAGCATGCCAGGAACTGAAATGTTTCAAAACATCTGCCCTGCATTAGGGCACAACTGCTACATTTCCTTGTGTACTATTTGTTCAGTTCAATCTCTTCCTGTAGATGTTTTCTGGTGGATTAAATTCACACTTGGGTAATTTTTCTGCATTGCAAAAAAGGGTACCTAGACCTCAGCGCCTAAGTACTGAGAAGACAACGTTTGGATTTCTGCATTTTCTTGTATATCAGCAAGTAATTTCTTTCCACTGATTCAGTTTTAGCATGAATGACTGCTATCCTTTCCCTTTTGATCTTTAACCAGAAAACAAAGGCTATACTCTCTGATTTTAGTAGTACTACTGCTTACATTGTTTGATCCAACTTTAATCTAGATGAGATTTGGTTAAAAGGAATCTTCTGTTGTAAATTGAAAAGGCTGAATTTCCCATTTAAAATTTGCCATTAAGCTTCACTCATGTAGATTTGTTAGATACCTACGGCAGTCAATTGTACTTTCCAGTCATTCTTTCATATATATTTTATGAAGGTTTTGCTCTCTGCAATTAAGATGCATCTATACTTGTCAGAAAATCTGTCATTCATGCTTTGTGTGTGTGGGCGTATATTCAACATCTTGGACATCTTTTCTGATCAGACTCATCTTTTTTCTCTTTGCCTTGTTTTTCATCATTGCTGTAATGTTCAAGCAAAGTTTTGTAGCACCACCTTGTGGAAATGTGAAATCATTACACCAGTGAGCATTATCAAAAGCAAAAATTGCCATCCTTAGGTTGATTTAGGTACTCAATCGGTGGAGTCATATTTGGGAGAGAAGTCCCATTTAACTCAATTGGACAAAACCACTTGCATAAGTAAAGAGGTGCTGAATCGATTCCTTAGTTGGTATAACAAAGACCAGCCTGTAGTTTTTAGAAAAAAGCATTTTACAACATATTAAAGATCATAACTATTAGTTATTATTAATAATTATTTGTATTACCATAATGCCTACGAGCCCTAGTCGTGGATCAGGACCCCACTACAAACACAAAACAAAAAGAAGGTCCCTGCCCCAGGGTGTTAAAAATCTAAACACTACTTTTCTTATGTTGTAGTCCATATACAAAATTTCATAGAATTTTGTTTTCTCTGAATATTGTTAATTTTGATTTATTGTGTATTACAACTACTTATTTTGAAACCAAATTTGATCCACATTAAATAAATTTTTATCTTAAACTTTTTTGACTGGCCTGCATTTCAGATACTTCATTTGTGAGAGCTTGTTCTCACATTAAAATTGTCGCGGGGGGGGGGGGGGGGGGGGTTATTTATTTATTTTTAAATCAATGGTTTTCATTTTTTCCTTTTAAACCAGATTCTCATGAACCTGAGCATATTTTAATTTTGTAGGTGAACATGTTAGCTTAATGACTTGAATTGAATTTTGTTATTTGTTTGACACAGCTTTGCAGAGTTCTAATGAAAAATCTATGAGTCCAGGCCCACCAGATACCACAGGAGAGTTCAGAAGCCACAGTTTCTGTGGGAATGACAGAAGAACTAAGACAGATTACTAATGATGATGATGAAAAGTTCATATTATTAGATTTATCTATTAAAAATTATTCACTTTGAACATGGGGAAGAGAAAAACTTTGCAAGGCTGATTTACAAAGCTTTTTCTTAGTTGTGAGGGATATGAAAAACAGGTACAGCTGCAACTGACCTAAATATGACTTTAATTATTCCACGTCCCAACCAGCTTGTCAGAGGAAACAGTCTTGCAGAGGGATACAGAAGAAGGCAAGTTATTATAACTAATGTTGGCGCATACAGGCTATTTTATTGCAGTGCTCAGTCTTTCGTTAAAATGGAAGGCTGATGTTTTGGTAGAATATGTTGAACTGCTGCCCTCTTGTGGTTGACAGTTCATTTTAACTGAAGCTGAGAAGTACAAAGCAGACATTTTTTCCAACATGGGCTGACAGTTAGGTCACATATGCAAAATATGTCACAAAGTTAAAGAGACAGTGTGAGTTAGAGGAGAGCAGCACGAAGGCTCATTCCCACTGAGTTCAGAGAGTGTGCTGTGGGCAGTATTGTGACAGGCCAACTCAGCCAGCCATGAGGTGACACAGAAAACAGAACCAGTTCTGCAGACTTAGGTGGGAGAGAGTGCGTGTTTGGTATTAGGTGTTCCCGATGTAAAGAAGCATTAACAGTGAACCATTTAACCCAAAATACAATGGGACAGAGGGGGGAGCCCACAGGGTGGGGGTGGAGGTGACTGAAAACTACATGGCATGTTAACTGCAGGCTTTGTTAAGCAAATAACAAAGCTGTCAGAAAAACGTTGTCATCTAGCAAAGAGGGATTTGGGGGCCTTAGAATGGGGAGAAGGAGACTCCCAACACCATATAGCCAGAGTCCATGGGAAAGATCCAAGGTCTCATGGAGTCATTCTGCAGAAATGGTCCCTCTGCTCAGCATTGCTGCCTATCCCTCAGCAGCACAGGCATTGCATTGCAAGGGCTGTACTGTTACTGACAGAGTCACCCTTGGGAGCCATACTACCATTGGCTGAATCCCTCTATTTCTGTTCAGTAGCAACCGCACAAGGAAGGCCAAAGGACCCTGGCTGATTTCTATGCCAAAATCTAGGGAATGAGCACGGGAGATGCAGGAGAGAGTAGTTGTTCCCTTATTCCACCCACTGCTGCCTCCAGCCCTGCCCTCGAAACACCAAGGAGCATTGATCTTCCAGAACAATGACATTGCAGGGAAGCCATGCAGTGGAAGGATGGCACCGCCTCCTTTCATAAAGCCAGAGGAGTTCTGGCTGCATTAGGTCCCTTCTACTTAGGAAACCAGAGAGTTCAATCCAGGCCAACAACATTACAATTACTAAAAGAATATACAGGATTCCCACTGTTTAAACATTTTGACTATCTGGGCGTGATCCTACCCTGCACTCCCACTTCTTTGTGCCATTCCCTGAGGATTCTACCCACAAGTTCCTATGACACTAGCCTCCAAGAAGTGTTGCCTGAATTAGGCTAAGTGCAAACTGAGTTCAGTTCTTGCTCAGTGCCAACTGCAGGAAAACACTGGCTGGAATCTTGAGAATTTTGTCATTGACGTCAATGGGGCCAGAATTTCACCAGTTGACTTTAATTGATTTGGCGCAAGAGGTGCACGTGTTGGGGCTGTGTTCATCTGCTGCCTTTCCAGCAGCCTCCTTGTCCCTGGTAGATTGCTCATCCTTCTAGGGGTTCTGTAGGCTCTGAAGTCAAAAGGAAAGGCAAGAATTTTCTACTGAAAAGGTAGAAAGGTGCTGCAAAATATCCTCTGAAGTTGATGAATAGTTCTATGGAGAGGTACGCTAACTCTTTAAATAATATTTTCTTTAATTTCTTGACTCTCTTATTCTGGATTTATTTCTGCTCGTCTTCAGTCCATAAAAGTACTAGAAAACCAGATAACCTTCCCCCACATCATCTGCATGTAATTGTTGAGCTGCAGGCTTTCACTAGCATTTTCCAATTGCCATTCTGTAACATTTTAAAAGTTGAGGAAGTTTTGAAAAGTTACAGAGTGGGAAAGGAAACATAAAAGGTGGGAGGGGGACAAAACCAAAAAAAAAAAAAACCCTTGAGAGAATTGATTTTATTCTGTTTGGAGGCAAAAAGGAAAACAAGGAGGAGGGAGATAGGAAGAACAAAAAACAGGGCTACTTACCAGTAACTGTTGTTTTTTGAGATGTGTTGCATATCCATTCCAATATAGGTGTGTGCGCGCCCCGTGCACTAGCTCCCAGAACTTTCTTCCCCTTAGCAAGCCCCATAGGGTCAGCTCAGGCACCCCCTGGAGTACCATGCTCATGCCGCGGTACATAGGGCGCCGCCGACCCCGCGGGCCCTCAGTCCCTTCTTTCTGCCGACTCCGGCAGTGGGGACAGAGGGTGGGTGTGGAATGGATATGAGCAATACATCTTGAAGAACAACAGTTACTGGTAAGTAACCTTGTTTTCTATCTTTGAGTGATTGCTCATATCCATTCCAATATAGGTGATTAAATAGCCATACCTCAGAGGTGGGTAGGAGTCAGCGTCGATCCACTCTCACCAGCACTGCTCTGCCGAAGCCTGCATCCTCTCTCTCCTGCTGCACGATGGCATAGTGGGATGTGAAGGTGTGGACCGACGACCAGGTCACTGCTCTGTAGATGTCCTGCAGGGGCACTCTTCCCAGGAAGGCTGCCAATGAGGCCTGGGCTCTGGTTGAGTGTGCTGTCACAGCTCCTGGAAGTGGCACCTTCGCCCGCTCGTAACAGGTCCTGATGCAAGCGGTGATCCAGGTGGAGATGCGCTGGGTGGAAATGGGTAAGCCCTTCATCCGGTCTGCCACTGCTACGAACAGCTGTGTTGACTTCTGGAATGGCCTGGTCCACTCAATGTAGTAGGCCAGGGCTTGTCTGACATCCAGGGAGTTCCATCTCTGCTCCTCCTCTGAACCGTGCAGTTTAGGAAAGAACACGGGGAGGAAGATATCCTGGTTATAGTGAAACTGAGACATCACCTTAGGCAGGAAAGCCGGGTGGGGTCTCAGTCGGACCTTATCTTTATAAAAGACCATGTAGGGGGGCTCTGAGGTTAAAGCTCTTATCTCGGAGACCCTCCTAGCCGATGTAATGGCCACCAGGAAGGCTACCTTCCAAGAGGACGAGCAACGGGCATGTAGCCATGCGCTCGAAGGGGGGTCCTGTCAGCATGACGAGGACCAGGTTCAAGTCCAGGGAGGCACCGGGTCACGGACCTGCAGATATAGCCGCTCCACCCCTTTGAGGAACTTGACTGACATGGGGTGTGAAAATAAAGATCTCCCTTCCATCGGCTGATGGAAGGCCAAGATGGCTGCCAGGTGTACCCTGAGGGAGGCCAGTGCTAGACCCTGGAGCTTCAAATGGAGGAGGTACTCCAAAATTACCTGTATGGGCAAGCAGCTCGGTGGGATACCCCAGGACTGCGCCCAACAGGTAAAACGCTTCCACTTGGCCCGATACACCACCTGAGTGGAAGATTTACCGAGAACTGGTAATGGCAGCCAGCTACCACAAACTGGAGGAACCTTCTGTGACCAGGGAGGATAGAGATATGAAAATAAGCGTCCTTTAAATTGAGGGCAGCATACCAGTACCCTGGATATAGAGCAGGAACCTGAGGCATCTGATGAACTTGTTCAGACGATGGAGATCTAATATGGGCCTCAGGCCCCCCCGGCCTTGGGAATAGGAAGTAGCGCGAATAAAATCCCCTTCCCCTCTCCTGTGGAGGAACCTCTTCCACAGCCCCTAGCTGGAGGAGGGAGTAGACCTCCTGTGTGAGGAGATGCTCGTGAGAGGGGTCCCTGAAGAGGGACGAGGTGGGGGGGGAGTTTGGGAGCAAGGCCGTAAGCTGGAGGGCATAGCCCCTGAGGACTACACCGAGGACCCAGCGGTCCGAGGTGTTGTTTCGCCACTTGGTGTAGTACGGCTGGAGTCTGTGGGCAAAGGGCCAGGCAAGATCCAGGGGAAGAGGAAGAGTGCCACCCTCGTGTGCACCATCAAAATGTTTTTTTTTTATTTTGGTCCTTGCCTGGGCCGTGCTGGGGCCCTGCCGATGAGCCTGAGCGGTCATGGCGGTTAGGCGCCCAGTACCAATCCCGACCCCTCCTGGGCTGAGCGGGTCTGGGGGGGTGGCCTCGAGGCAGGCTGAGGCTGTCACTGGGTCTGCGGCTGAGACTGATGCCTCAAGGCCTGCGGGGTATAAAGCCCTAGGTATCGCAGTGTGGCCCTAGAATCCTTAAGGGCATGAAGTTTGTCATCGGTTTTGTCCGAAAAAAGGCCAGCGCCATCGAACGGCAGATTCTGGATGGCTTGCTGGACCTCTTGGACAGCCCCGACGACTGTAGCCAGGAGCATCAACGCATGACAATGGCCGAAGCCATGGCCCTGCTGGCAGAGGGATGGCCCTTGTCCGGCTGGCTCGGTGGCGGGGGGGTGCTGGTTGGGCCACTGATGAGTGGACCGACGTCGTGACCTGGCCCAATTGGGTACCCCAAGGCCCCCAGTATGGCCACTGCCACAGGGATACCTGCCAACTGGGACACTTGGTGGCGGGTCTGGGACCCAGAGCCACTAGATCTCCGCTTACTGCTCCTGACAGGTGAGCGGCTCCAAGACGATGACGAGGACCGCTGGTGCCGACGTCTACGGTGCTGTCGGGGGGATGAGCTGCTGGATGACCGCCTCCTCCACCTCAACATTTTGTTCCCAGTCCAACCCCGGGACTGGGAGCAATGCCTCTGGTGCCGCCGCGATGCTGACCGCATGGAGCGTGATCGGCTGCGAAGTGCCGAAGCCGCCGGTGCTGAAGCTGCCAGTGCCGAGGACTGCTGTGTCTGCGACAAAGCTGTCGGTGCCAGTGATCGACGACTGGTCTCGGCAGGCACCAGGATCCGCGCTGGGCTGCGTGCCAGGGATCAAGACTGGTGCCGTGTGCTTGTCGGGGTGCGTGTCGGGGATGTCGATCGGCGCTGTGCAGGACTCGCTATCGGGGAGCAAGAGCTGGAGCTGCGACTCCTGCACGAGGCGGAACTGGAGCAGCGTCGCCACGCGCGTGAACCTCTCGACCGCCCTCAGTGCCGCGGTGTCGAGGAGCTCGACGACTCAGTGGCAGAGCTCAGAGGGGAGCCCACACTCTCTACCCTCCGTGACCGTCTGGGCAGAGACTTTGACTCCTGTTTCTGCCACCCAGCATGGGTTTACCCTGAGACGCCGGTCCCTGTGCCCTCGGCCAAGGGGGGGACGGAGGCATGGGCATACCCATGAGGGCATGTGCCGCGGCGAATGCCTCCGGCATCGATGGTCCTTGCAGGGGTGCTCCCCCACCCCAAGGATTCGGGGGAGACTCCCTGCGCGGAGATGCCGGTGCCGGAGTAATCTTCATGGAACGTAGCTGGGGCATCTCCTGACTCCTCCCAGGCCGGACGGGTGGTGCAGGGGAGTCCCAGCGCACGACATCCTTCCCCTTCCGGTGCTTTGGTGCCAGGCCCTGGATGGTCAAAGTTGATGCCGGTGGGGCGCTCCGCACTGAGGAGATGCTCGGTGCCATGGGGGAACGCGCTGGTTCCGAGTCTGGCTGAAGCACAGACTCCATAAGGATGGCCTTCAAGCACGCAGCTCTTTCTTTTTGCGTGTGGGGCTTGAAGGCCTTACAAATCCTACATTTGTCTCTTCTGTGCTGCTCTCCAAGGCAGCGGAGGCAGCGGTCATGAGGGTCACACACAGGGAATGCCTTCGCACACGCGGTGCAGGCTTTTAAGCCAGTTGAGCCAGGCATGGCCCAACCTGAAGCCCCTGAGGGCTACTATCTAAGTACTCTAACTATTTAACTACTTAACACTACTAAACACTATACTTAATGATAACAGTCTACTTAAACAACAACAGTCTAGGCACAAAGGAGATGCTACTTGCTGAAGCAAGAGGCAGACGTTCCAGCAACCATCACAGGCGGAAAGAAGGAACTGAGGGCCTGCGGGGTCGGCAGCGCCCTATGTACCGCGGCATGAGCGCAGTACTCCAGGGGGCGCCTGAGCCGACCCTACGGGGCTTGCTAAGGGGAAAAAAGTTCTGGGAACTAGTGCATGGGGCGCGCACTCACCTATATTGGAATGGATATGAGCAATCACTCGAAGATAGAACCACAAAATATTGAAATATCAGAATTTACAGTTGTGATGAAAACTTGGAATTTTTAGAAAAACCAGAAGTAGAGCTGATAGGAAAATGGTAAGTGTTTTTCACCAAAACTTTCTAGCAAAACTTCTTTTTTCCAAAATTTTCACTGATATTTTTTGGTTTTAATTTTTCATTGAAAACCCTAGAAAAATGCAAAGGAAATGAAAATTATCCTGTGATTTTTTTTTAAATAAAGACCGTTTTTAATTGAAAACTTTTTTAACAAAGAAGTTTTGACCAACTCTAATTACAATAGTCTAATATCAAAGTGACAGAAACAAGGATAGCTGTGGAAAAATTGGCATTCTCTGGAGACACGCTTGACATAGAAAATATATTTTCACTATAGCTCTTATCCTAGTATCCAGTACCACCCCAGAATCTAACAAGACTCCCAAAATGCAAACCTGGATCACAAATAATGGTCACACACCCTTAATGGTAAAGCCAAAAATTATTCCCTACAAGCTCTGCCAGCTGTTTCTCTCAAGACTGAGACACAGCCATCTAGCCTCATTCATGCCTCAGTTTCCTGCAGACAGTGGGCCATTCATTCCCCTGCCTCAATTGGGCTGGACAATATGCAAACATAAAGCTGTGTATCTTCAGTGTATTAGGGACATTGCAAACCATTACTCCTCAATAAGCCCCCTGCTAGCCTCCTGTACATATTGAAGAAGAAGATAGAAAAGAAGGAAACGTGTTATTCTAGCACGTAGAGCCCTTGGAGTAGAATAATAATTCCCCAAGTCATCCTCTGTGATTTCCATCTAAAAAGGATCAAAGCCAAAAGCCAATCTATGAACTCCCATATCAAAGCCTTGTTGTAGATGTAACAAAATCAGTATGGACACTTGGGGCTAGATCCTCAAGGTATTTAGACACCTAATTGCCACTGAAGTCAGCAGTTAGATGCTTAAATACCTTGGAGAATGTGGACCTTACCCATTGCTAGGAGGAGGTCACTGACCAATACCACCAAAGCAGTTTCTGTCCCATACTGAAGTCTGGAACTGTACTGAACAGGGTCAAGGAAATTGGTCATTTGTAGATGCTGCCAGTGTTATTTTGCCACAACCTTCTCAATAAACTCTACAAGAAGGGAGATTTGAAACAGTTTGTCAGTGTCAAATAATAGTTTCTTGAGTGGGGAATCTAATCTTGAGCACACCTAGCACCCACTGCTCACAAATGGAGACATTGATGATCTCCACTAGCAACAGGCCCAGTTCACACTATTATTTATTGTTGGTATTGTGGTAGCATCTAGAGGCCCAATTAGGAGTCAAAGCCCATTGTACCTATATACACACACATAATAAAAAAGAGAGACCCTGCCTCAAAGAGCTTGCAACCACAGCATTTCATTTGACACAGCAGTTGGATATGAGAAATTATTGCGCAAAACTGAAAATCTGGTCAACTATTATCCTGTTTTAAACCTCTGGTTTTTGTGAAAGACTCATGAGAAGATTGTGGCAAGGTAACAGAGACAACGGATTTAACTGACCCTGTTTGGTCCAGTTTCAGACCTGGGTATGGTACAGAAACAGCTATATCTTCTCCTGGCAATGGATAAGGCCCAACTGTCCATTCTGATTTTGCTACATTTATCAGCAGCCTTTGATACTGTTGTGGCCTTTGGTAGCAGCAGATAGACCTGGGTCCAATTCACAGGATGCAGTCAGAAGATATGCCTGTGATAAATTGCCTGTGATAAACTTTTACCACCCCCACCTGTACTCTGTCCACTAATTCATCTCTGCCAAGTATATTTCAAATATTTCAATCTGCACAGAAGCTTCAAATAACAGCTATTGCTTTTTAAAAAAACACTTACCAAGAAAATTTTTCTTTCTTTGCTTCTTACCACTGTGAAATTTCTCCCCTACTCCCTGCACTAGGATGGGCAATATTGAAATTTGAAGAGATGGGTGTGAACCTGACTCTGTGGCTGCTAAATAATGAATATGACAATAAAAATATTGAAGTACTAAGGCTTCATGAAGAGACAGGTTTCCAGGTCGTTGCTGTAACCCTTCTTTGAGCCATTCATTGATCAACTTTCCATCAGACTAAGATGTCTTCCCTATGAACAACTATTGCGCTTTCTCTCTGTCTCTCTCATCTGGAAGGTTAGATTCTCCACTGTCTTGCAACCTGTGTAGTTATTTATAACAGTGCAAAATGAGTCCAAAGCAGGTGTAATATGCTACTAAATCAACATTTCACACTCACTCCAGTTATTGGACCTGATTCTTATTTACACTAAGGCCTCTTTACACTACTCTAACAGAGTAAAGGGACTATGAATTGGGCATAAACATATGTATGTCCATTTTTAGGCTCCCCTACATTTCCAGAGCTGTGCAAAGGGACCTTAGTGTAAATGAGAATCTGTTTTAAACTCACTTGTAGAGGAACACAAAGTGCATGGCAGTGGAGACTAGGAGCTCTAGCATTAATGTGGTATTCCTTCAGAACTAATTTAATGCCAGGTAAGAAGGATTAGCAAGAATGAACACTGGATTAGTAGCTGCAAGAATTATGGCCATGTGCAGATTCCTCTTCTCTGCACTTTCTGCTTCCCCCAACACTACTTGGGCTTCCTGAATAATATTCCTGGCATCATGTGAATTTGAGAAAATCTTAGTAATTGTTTAGCAATTTTCCTAGTATTAAAACTGCTGAGATTTTGGTGACTATCCAGAGGGGTAAGAGGTTCTGTCACTGCCTGCCCTGTAACTTCGGGGTGCTTTGGTGCTGTGAGGTTGCAGTTCAGCTCCCTGACCCCAGTAACCAGCCCACAGCCTTAAGGTCTCACCTTGGCTCTCACCACCCTAGTTACTATTGGCAAGGTGACACTAACAGTCCTTCCAGAGTCCTCTCATCAAATACATCCTCCTCTGAGTTCTTAAGTACCAGACTCTGTAATTCATTACCCACAAAGGTGTGAAACCAGCCCCTCAATTATTAGTTCGCCTTGGGGTACGCACTCCACACAGTTTGCACACTGGAGACCTGCTGGGGTGAAAATAAACAAAAAGTGTATTTAATAGAAAACACATAGATTCAAAGATGAAATAGTAAGGGACAGCAATCACATATGAGTTACACAGCAAATCAACATAAAGATGCAACCTCAGGCTTGAGGCTTCCACATTAGATAACATCCCTTTTCTAATACTATTTACGTATTTGTTCAAAAGCTGTTCAAATATGTATTGAACAGTTTTCAAATGTATCCCTTGCTATCGTGGGGATCCAGCATTCCCAGACAGCTAGTCAGAAATGCTTAGACAAAACAAATGTTTATTAGAGAAAAATGCTTGTGAAATATTACATGAGTTTAGTTTGATGTGAGATCATGATACTTGATTTCTGAAGAGCACTGAAATATTGCATAAGGGTTCTCCTATTTCTGAACTGTCACTTCCTTTTTTCCTGCCTTATGCACTTGCATTTTCAGCTAAGAGATTAAATTATATAGAGACTTTTCAACCACATAGTAAAATGTTTGCCCACTGACTGCTTTGCTGACACTTCAGCTGATGATTTGACTGCATTGCTCTTAGAAGGACAATTAACTCACTCCATATAAAGTAGTGTGTTGCCACATTCATTTTTCTGAAAAGCAGAGAGAGAAAGAATATTTGCATATATTTTTGCAAATAAAGAGGATTCCTACAATCAACACTGTTACATAAAATTATGACTGGGCTGATTTTATGATGTTGAGACACAGTTAGTGCTCACTCTAGTTCTCTATGAAATGCCTGCATGAGAACCCAATTTTCATCCCTGTACAAATCTGAGAAGAGGCACACAGGTTATCTGTGGGGGATGGGGGCATGGAATAAAAAATACTAGGTCACAGCTGCTACTACATCCCTTGGGCTATTTAATAGCAGCTGTGGCTACTCCATGAGTGGATTTGGCCAGTAGATCCGTCTCCTCATGACCCAGCCCTCCCACACCTTGCCCACTAATATAACTACAAAACACACTATCCCACAGATGGAATCCTTCCAGAGTATGGCTCTATGGCAGGCAGGAGCTGCTCTTTAAAAGCCCTGCCTCAATCAATATGTATCTCCTGCACTGCACGTTACATGTACTAGAGAGCGTTTTATAGGACAGAGTGAGCTTTTTTTGTAATTACTTTTCCTGTCTCTTTTTTAAATCAAATCCCATTGAAAAGCTACATTAAAAGAATATTAGGGTTGCACAAATAGACAACCAAAGCTGGAACTAGTCCAAGTTAAGAATGCAGAAATGCAGCCTCTCTCCCAGTGGCATGCTGCTGGAGTATCCCTCATCAGGGGAGCTCAAACTGTGACCCCCTTGGCATAAAATAAAGGATACCATTGTCAGAGTATAATCCAGGAGGGTCTTTTTCCTTAGAATGCTTTTCTGCCCTGGATAGGAGTACCTGAGCCTGCTGACCCTCCAGGCATATCGCAAAGCCCATCACTTTGAGTAAGTATTGGTGGAGGGCTGAGGCTGTTGAAGATGGATTTTTGTCTGACAGAAAAGTGCAGTGACCATTGTGGATGGCTGAAACCATTGTGATCAGCTGACTACACTTTGATCTGAGTAGAGGCGATATGATGTGGTGGAAGAAGTACTGCTGGTTTGGGTGGTTTTATGTTTTAAAACTCTTATGTGACTGAATTTTTAAATGTATAGCAAGGACACTCAGATCTGTGGCCAGGCACCCTTTCATGGGAGGTTTCTTTTAAATCAAAATTGAAATAAATAACACACTCCTAGGAGCTGAAAGCCTGTGTTGTCACATGGTTGTGGCAGCTGGGCCAAGATTACCACCATCTCTGCAGTCTCCCTCATACAACCAATGAAACTGTTGCATTCAAATTATCTTTAGAGTAAAGATGGTGACTGGCTGAGTTATCTCAGCTTTCGTAGTGGTCTAGGACTTCGACATAACATAGATACATGCCTGACTGTAGCGGTACACCACACGGATGTAAAATCAAAATGACTGAGAACTTAAAAATTGGATGGTAACAGACTGCAAAACCCAATGATGATTGAACCTGGTGATATTCTGGACAAAAAGAGCTGTCAGCCATGCTGTAACTGCTTCCATTGATTCACACTGACTCAGCAGACGTTCTCGACTTCAGAGTGACACACACAGATTCCTGGAATCTTATTATATACATAATAACAATGCAATTCTGTTTCTACATTCTCTCATTCAATGTGGATATTTTATACAAATGAGTTCCATAGACTCTGGTATACACATAGTAATGCACAGTTGCTAAATGTTCAATATGCAAATCTATTAGAAAAACGGCATTGTCTAAGATTGTTTTTATGAGAAATAATTTGACCATGTAAACAAATACTTGTATCAGAATGCACCTGCACGAAGGAGAAGTGTTAGGAAGGCAGGATAGGGAATGCGTGGAGCTCCGTCCCCATAACCATTGCATTGGCATGATGGGCAAAGTACATCATACTAGCCTTGTTTTCAAGTATTTATGATTTTGGCTTGAAACCAGCTTTCACCTGAAAGTAGCTAAAGAAGTTCTCAGCCTCACAGCAAATGAATGTGGTAGGTATCCTCTGAAGGTTTGTTCTCGGTAGAAGTAAAGAAAGAAATATAGCAGTGGATTTTTAAGACTTTTTATGTGGCAAACAGCTGAATTAAAGGAATTTACATTTTTTTCACTGCCCCAATCCAGCAAAGCATTTCCAGCTTGTGAGAAGTGACTAGTTGCTGTACAAAGTAAAAGTACCTGCAGAATGAAGGCCTTATATTGCACTTTTGAGAAGATTCATTCTATTTATTTATGTTTACAATACATATTTTCTGTTGTTCCCAAATTAACACTTGCATTCTTTAGGCAGGTAGTTTTGCTATCTTTACTACCCATCTGATTATCTTCATTCATGTAGATTAACTAACAGAAGAACACAAATGGTAGCATATTTTCTTCCTAGCAATACTTGATGAGAAACCTGCCCAGCTTGGACTTTGGGTTTTTCGCAGCCCATTCATTGTGGGAAATTGCTTACTTTCTATTCTCACCCCCTTCCTTGCACCTTCCATGTACATATCATGACTAGCATGAAGGTGCAGTATATCAGTTTATAAAGGTGGTATGCATACATGTCACTTTCAAGATATACCCCAGGCTGGTGAAGCAGGAATATCTGAACACTGGTCTCCCACGTGAAAGCAGGATCTGCAGCCAGCAAGCTGCAAGGCCAGCTACAGTTAGATTTTTCATTTAAATTTTGGCACAGTCTGAAGTCATTCCTGTTACTTCCAAGAATTGTTGCCATTGTATTAAAAAGAGTAAATTTGCTGCTGAGTTACTTACTGCCCAGAAAATCCAGCTGAAACCTACTACTGCCAAATCTGAGGATTCAATATTGGACCAGAGACTTTAAATAGCTTCTGCTGCTGAGGATTTTCTGCTGGCTAGAAAAAAAGAGGTTTGATAAAACTTCAGTTTGAGGGATTGGACATGGACTGTTAGAAACTGAAAATTGCCTCTTCTGGTATGGTTACTTCCTAGCCAGTTTTCTGATTGAATCATCTGTTTTTTAAGCCCAGATTTGGTTGTCTGGTGTCAAGGATAAAAAGAACCAACTAATTCTCTTAACTAAGTCTGAAAGACAGGAGCTCTGTTCATTTCTGTACTATACCTTTGGTAATGCTTAACACTTTGACTCTACCTCAGCACCTTTGTTCTGTGCCATATAGTTCTCCCTGTAACGTTTCTGCTTTCATGGTGATATAGTTACATTTACTAACCTCTTTTGGTATTTCTGAAAATACCCTTAATTTTATAGTAAAAACACCTGCAAATATGTAACGTTTTTAAAAGTACACTTGAATATGTATGCATGTCTGTATCTACAGAGAGAACTGTCATTATACCCTTCTATCACATATTCTTCATCTGCCCACATGGCATTCACTTGGGACATGATGATAGTGCACTTAATTGCAACGTAGTTGTAGGAGATGCCCAACCTGAAAGATAGTCTTATATTTTTATTTAAGTGGGGTTTTTTTATTCCAGCTGGAGATACATCTTTCACAAGTTCATCCAAATCTATCTGTGTAGTGGGTAAACTGAGCAAACAGGCTATTTTCAAACCCTCATTATGAATACTCTGGCATGTACTCAGTGAGTTCCCCTGCATTTAATCACACTCTGTAAGAACAGGAAACCCACCCTGATCACATATTGGATTATTGCTGTCCTTTTGAGGAAGACTCCCTAATTTACTGCCAGTTTCTGTAGGAAATTACATGTCTCTATGATAACT
This sequence comes from Emydura macquarii macquarii, assembly GCF_026122565.2. Taxonomy (NCBI): domain Eukaryota; kingdom Metazoa; phylum Chordata; order Testudines; family Chelidae; genus Emydura; species Emydura macquarii. The sequence goes on along the minus strand of NW_027130520.1, from coordinate 10,381,985 downwards.
TTCACACGTGATTATAAAAAAGGACTTCTTGGCCTCTGAATTTGGGTGCTGGTGTAAACAGTCATATTAGGTGATCTTTTTGATGCAACTGTTTCTTTGGTTGCTCCTGAGGTAACAGCTATGTCCTTTTCATTTTCCTGTCTGAGAAAGACTATAAAGTCAATCATCAATCTTCGGCCCAAGGTGCTCTGGTACCAGGTACGTTTATGAAAGCCTTGTGTTCCAACATGGTGTTCATTGTGGACAATCCATAACTAGTACAAAAGTCCATTAACAACTCATCTTTCAGGTCCAGATGAGGAAGGCCATTCCTCCTAATCACTCCCCTCCAGGTATCTCCATCGTTTCCCATGTGGGCATTGACGTCCCCCAGTAGAACGATAGAGTAGGTAGGTGGCACTCTATCGAAGACCAATTCCACCATATCCAAAAAAGCCAACTACGCTGAACTGCTGTTAGGCACGTAAACAGTCACAACAGTCATGGTTTTCTCTAAGACCTGAAGTCTCAACAAGGTGACCCTATCGTCTACCGGGACAAACTCCAACTGCACAGCACCTAGCCAGGGACTTGTGAGTATCCCCCCACCTGCCTGGAGCCTCTCATGTGGAGCCACTCCAAAGTAGAAAAGAGACCACCCTCAGTCAAGAAGTTTCTTTCCAGAGCCCATGCTATGTGTGGAGGTGAGGGCAGCTATATCTAGCCGGCACCTTTCCACATCTTCCACCAGCTCTGGCTCTTTCCCCACCAATGAAGTAGATGTTCCACATCACTAGAGACAGTTTCCATTGCAGAGGGCCAGGTCTTCATGGTCCATCCTTCCTGATGCCATTCTGGCATCGCACCTGGCCCTCACTCTTCGCCTTGTGGGTGGTGAGCCCATGGGGTGGGTACATGTTGCCTTTTCAGGCTGAGCCCGACCAGGTTACATGGGCAGCCTGGTCATCATACACCTGCCTAACACTACCTCCAGGCCATCAGATCTAAGGCCATATGTTCTGGACACCTGGGCAAACAGAGGAGCAGAGCTTTCAATCGATCACTATTTGGTGGTGAGTTGGATCCAACACACAGGATGCCTGGCCGGATAGACACAGGAGGTCCAACTGAGCAGTGCGGGTCACCTGGGAATGTCTGGTGGAGAACCCTGTGAGGAAAGACTTTAATTCCCACTTCCAGAATGTCTCCTGCATTCTGGGTGAGGTCTTGGACATTGAGTCTGAGTGGACCATGTTTAGGGCCTCAATCATTGAGGAAACCACGAAAAGCTGTGGCCTGAAGGCAGTTGGTGTCTGTCATGGCAGCAACCCTAGGATCTGCTGGTGGACACCAGGAGTGAGGGAAGCTGTCAAGGCGAAGAAGGAGGCCTTCTGAGAAATGCTCATGAATCAAACTCCTGATATGGTACCTGAACGGTACCAGTTGGCTAGGAGGGATGTAGCTGTGGCAGTCATTATAGTAAAAGCCTGGGCTTGGGAGGAGTTTGGAAAGACCATGGAGAATGACTACTGGAGGGCCTAAGAGGTGTTCTTGCAAACCATTCGTCGCCTTAGGAGGGGTCAGAGGGATGTTGCCCAGGCTGTTCTGCATAAGGGTGACAAAACGCTGATCATGACTCAGAAGATTGTTGAGCAGGGGAAAGAGCACTTTGAGGAACTCCTCAACCCTGTGGAAATTCCCTCCTTTCAGGTGGCAGTGCTGGAAACCCCCAGTGAGATCAGATCTATTTCTGTTGATGAGATCGCTGTGGTGGTTAAGTGCCTTTGCGGTGGCAAGGCAGAAGGGATGGACAAGATTCATCCGGAGATGTTGTAATCACTGGACAATGTTGGGGTGTCATGGCTAACACACCTCTTCAATGTTGCATGGAAGGTGGGTGCATTACCTTGGGATTGGCAAACGGGGTTCATGGTCCCAAACTTTAAGAAAGGAGACCAGGTGGTGTGTTCCAGCTACATGGAGACCACGCTCCTCAGCCTCCCTAGCAAAGCCTATGCCAGGGTGTTGGAGAAGAGGCTATGCTCGTTAGTTGAACCTTGGATTCAGGAGGAACAATGCGGTTTCCGTCCTAGACATGGAACAATGGACCAGATCTTTGCTCTCTCGTAGATACTCAAGGGGTCATGGGAGTTTGCTAATCTGATCTATCTTTGTTTTGAAGACCTAGAAAAGGTATAGGACCACTTTCCCAAAATGTCCTGTGGGAAATGCTGCGGGACAATGAGGTGCATGCAAAAGCAGCAAGTTAATCCCTCTATTCCCAGAGTGAGAGTTGTGTTCAGACTCTTGGTATTAAGTTGAGTTTGTTCAAGATGAGCGTTGGATTCTGCCAAGAGTGAGTCCTGTCACCACTCCCATTCATGATTTTCATGGACAGCCGAGGTGGAGACTGTATGTGGTACGGGGACATGGAGGTGGTATCTCTGCTGTGTGCAGATGATGTTGTCCTTCTTGCTTCTTCAGACTGTGCTCTCCAACATGCACTTGAATGTTTTGCAAAGCAGATGGGATGAGAATCAGCATCTTCAAATCAGAGGTCATGGTTCTTTCCTGGAAGAAAGTGGACTGTTCTCACCAGGTGAAGGGGGAATAGCTGCCCTTAGTGGAGGAGTTTAAGTATCAGGGGGTCTTGTTCATAAGTGATGGTAAGCGAGAGTGTGAGATCGACCAGTGGATTAGTGCACTGGAGGCAGTGACGCTGATCTGTATGTGGTGAAGCAGGTGCTGAGTTTTTGGACAAAGCTCTTGGTTTACAGGTTAATCTATATCCCCATCCTCACCTATGGTCATGACATTTGGGTAAGGACCAAAAGTGGAAATGAGGTTTCTCTTCAGGGTGGCTGGGTTTACTTTCCGATATAGGGTGAGAGGTTTGGCAATTTGGGAGAGCCTTGGAAGAGAGCCACTACTCCTCTGGCTCAAGAGGAGTTAGCTGAGGTGGTCTGGGTACCTGAAAGGATGTCCCCAATAGGCTTCCTTTGGAAATCTACTGAGCACATCCCATGGGGAGAAGGCCCTGAGGCCAACCCAGGATATGCTGAAGGGATTATATCTCCTGGCTGGCCTGGGAGCACTGTGGATCCACCAGGAGGAGCTGGAACCTGCTGCAGAAGAAAGGGAGGTCTCGTTCTCCTTACTCTCCATACTTCTACTGCGATCGTCACCAGGAAAAGTGGCATAAAGGAAGAGGAGGAGAAGAGAGTCTTGGATCTATATAATCTTTAACACAACCCACTTTACTTCCTCATAGCTAGATTGAGAGTTTACTGTCACCCCACAGCAATGGGCATCTGGAAGCTGTGTTTCTCATGAGCAGAACCAGGAAGGAATTGTATTTCCAAGAATGCTGGTATATGCAATATGCAAGTGAGAGTGCCAAGTCTAAACTATTTAGTGCAAACTAAACTGCATATTGCACTGCTTACTTCTCAACACAGGTTTATGGGTAATCCACCATCTTGTCCTTAATATTTAAGATCCTTTATGTGTTGGAGAATGGCACTGGAGAGGAAGGAGAGAATGAATTGACTAAAACAGTCTTTGCAAACAGTTATTTGAAAGAAAACTGCCAATTTGCTTTGATGTTATGCAAAATCCCTTTTACTCATTTCCCAGAAACATCTGTACAAACAAAGTTTTTGTTTTCAAGGATGTTTGAGGAAAGTGTTGTACATACTCATGAAAATATGTAGTTAAATGAGTATTCATACTGGAAATTTTCATGCAGCCATACATGCAGCTCCTCATTGATTTGCCAATCATCCAATCTGATAACAGAAAAAAATATCATGTGATTTCAGAGAGTTCTTATGCTACAAATTCTGATAGTGAATATTGAGACAGCAAATAATCCACAGGCTGACACATTTACATAAATTGTTCACTTAATTTCAAATAATGGATATATTTGCAAAAAGCCTATTAATGGATAATTAGTGAAAAGAAAAAGAAGCTAGATTATTCCCTTGAAATAGTTCATACTGCTCTACTAACCTCTTTTGTAAACACTTTAAGATCTATATATGAAAAGCACTATATCAGAGGTAGATATATTATTATTATTATTATTATTATTGTTGTTTACAAGATTGTCTCCATCCAGTTAAATAGTACATGAAAAGGAGAAAACATTGTGAAGCGTTATAATATTTCAATATTTTTATTTTTGTTAATATATCGGGGGGGGGGGGGGGGTAATAAAGTACAATACATGTATGCTAAAGTATTGTACTGAGGGTGCTAGTGTTATACTGCCATCCTCTTCTGGAAGGACTCAGAACCCCTCAAGTGTGTGTCATAAGCCTCGCAACAGCTGTTTCTGAGTGTTCTTTAGCTCGAGTGACAGGGGTGCCTCCTGCTGGAGCAGAAGTTTATGAGTTCCAACTCCACTGGTCCTGTGCAGGTCTCTCAAAAGAGAGACCCCCACGGGTCTGATTCCCACTCTGTCTTTTGCTAAGCAAAGTATTTTTTCCGTCTTTTCTTCTGCATCCCAATGCATCACTTTAAAAGAATGCCAAAGTTTATTTTAATTATTGTGTAGACCCTACTGACTTCCTATCTAGTTTGTGTCAGATTCAGTAATAACTCATGGCTAAATTGATCACCAAACTCAACACCTAGCTTTTAAAACCTCACACCAAACAGCTTATGCAATTTTAATTAGCTAGTTTTTCCTTTTTTCCCCCTGAATTCAAAACTATGAATAGTCCCCAATAGCATGATTTAAGGGCTCAAAAGAAAGCACTCTGTGCCATAAATTTGCCAAGCGTCCTCTTATTTAGGAGGTTTGTATGTAGGGTCCATTCCTGCAAGGTATGTAATGCACTGGTAATACATTTTATGAATGCCTAATCCAATCCACCTTTTAGATCCTGTGTGGTGTCACTGTGCAGCACAGGCTGCATTCCTGAGTCTGAGAATTTGTGTGTATGTCTCCATCACCCTGAATAAAGGATCACTTATGAGTTCACTGAGCCCCCTCTCTTCTCTAATGGACATAAAACTGAGCAACTCCTGCAAGGCACTTGGGGCCAGATTTTTAACGATATTTAGATGCCTAAAGATGCAGCTAGGCACCTAATGGAATTTTCAAAAGCACCTCTTGGTATTGATTGCCATTGCAGGGCATAGCAGTCCAGTCCTGTGAGCTCCCATTAAGCTAAGCAATTAATGCCTTAAGGCCCCTATCTCACAATAAGCTCCATGTGGGCAAACCCCTGCGTGGAGCCCCATTACAATCCCTGAAGTTTTATGAGACGCTCAGGGAAAGATAGGAGCCTAAGGGCCTGATTCAGCAAGGTAATTAAACACATGCTGAACTTTAAGCATGTGAGTAATCCCACTGAAATCAATGGCCAATTTAGCAGTCCATCCCTAGGAACACTCACATGCTTAGCTTAACTCACACTCTTCAGTACCTTGCAGAATCAGGGACCAAGTGAGTACTTCATGTATGCATGATGCTTAATCTCCCATATATATTTTACACAAGACTTCTTCTGTATGGGCTGATCTTGTACATTGAAAATAATGACTCACGACTGCCCATTGGATAGAAATTTCTCCTCATGTAATCAGTTAGCCACAGAATATAAGATTGCATGCTATCCCCAAAATAATTTGGAAAAAAACAGCATAAATACATGCATATTTTACATCAACAAAACATCAGATTGCCAAATAATAATTTGTCCAGCGTTATTCAAAGACAATAGTATAGATGTAGGAATAATATTATACAAGTTATTATAATATTCAGTAATCTGATATATATATTTTGACTTATTAAAATGTGATGAATAGAAATGCAGAATACATCTATATTCATAAATATAATTAATAGATATATATAACGAATTCTCAGCACTTATAGACTACTTTGTGTTTTTGATATTCTTGTGAACTGATAGCTACTTAAAGCTTAAAGATTAAAAAATGCACTTGTGCACAATTTTATATATCAGTAATGTATTAATATTTCTATTGAGATTCAAAAATGCATATAATCTGTTCTGTCTGTAGCCTCAACTATCAGAGCTTCTGCTTTCGTGATCTGTCAATGCTTAGCTGCGCGTTAGAGTTTCAAGCTTTTCAGTGCAGCCCTGAAGTCAGCCTTGACAGAACAATTTATCAGTACAGTAAGTGTTCACTAATATGTGTAATATTAATGGCCATCTTTGTGTGTGTGTGTGTTTAAGTCTGTTCATATCAAATTAAGCCTTCATTTGCCATACTGCAACATTTTATTTTTAGCTGCAGATTCTTTAACTGGAAACTCAGAGGAGGCTTATGGTCAGAAGAAAAGAGACTAGAGCTTCCCTATTCTTGTTCAGTTTTTCTCCAATTAAGACACAAAGTTCCTGGAGAATTAATTTGCCTTTGCTGTAGATGTCAGACCTGTCAAGTACAAATAATCCATAGACTTTACTCCTCTTCTTCAAGTATTGTCTCCAATGCAATGGTTATTGACCACTAACTTCCATCTTTCACTGTCGCAACATAGATGTAAAACTTCCCCTCTCCTTTGGATACCAGTATGTCTGACAATATTTCCAATGTAATTGTCTCTCTTTCTTCCTCTTCTTGGTTTGCCTGTGTTCTTGCCTGTTAGCGTGAGTGCAGGAAGCAAGTTATGTTGCAATTGGTGAGCAATGTCTCCATAAATAATGTTATTCTTTTACCTAGGAGCTCAGACAATTGTGCGTTTTTAAATTCATCCTTCTCATCACCTCTTTGTTAAAAATTAACTGGATAACTAAAACTTTGAACATTCGTTCAAAACACCAACATTCAAATGCTCTGAGTCTCCTTAAAAGCTTTGTTTACAGCTAATATACAAATTGATGTAAACCCATGTTCCTTTGTCTGGGGCTGATATGTTTGTCACCTTCACCTAGGTGAGGCTATTTTACTAAATGTGTTCTAGTAACGTTATATAGAGGAAATTCATAACTTCAGATATAAAGTTAACATGTGCATTTTAGAATGATATTAATGACCAGTGTGCTATTAGTTTTCAAATGATACCTTATGAGACATATTTTGTTTAAACATAATTGCAGTAGTATGTGGGTTGTGTATACAGGGGTGCTTAGGGTAAGCTATGCCTGCGAAAACGTTTAGGTAAGACAGATATGCATAGAGACTTTCTAAATAAAAACCCTTCTCTTACGCTTTGCTGTGTTCTTTCTGTTAAGATTAAACAATACTTTGTTTTAATAAGATTATGTGGTGTCACTGTATTCATACTGGACACAACTCCTGAAGGAAAAAACTTCAGGTACTGAGTCCAGTAGAACCTGCAGAGTAAGCATAGTTGCTACACAGGGTGCTATGGCCTTGGGCCCGGTGTAAGAGTGGAAGAACTGCAGGATTCCACCCCAGAGAGGTGAAAACACAAAGACTAAAGCCTGTAGGGTGGGTGTGCCTGGCGACAGAAGAGGGGATAGATCCCTGAACCTTGACACCAGTTCATTGGCCCTAGAGTTACAAAAGGCTTTGATAAGCCATATTTTTCCCCATGCTTGAAATTCGAGGCAATAACTGGGTTGGACATATTCACATACATTCATAAGGATTTGTTCAGGAGTAAGTCTTCAAGGTGGGGTCCTGTCTAAAAAAAAGTCTAGGCAGCTATGAGACTGTACAACTGAGTTGCTCCCTTGGGGTTAGAGTAGGTGCCTCTCTCACCCCAGATGTCCTCTTTTGGATGCTGATATCACTGTAGAGCCAGTTTGGGGTTCAGAATGTGGTCCCCCAGCTGAATGTCTTAGAGAGGACACCCCTTTCCAGGGATATAAAGCAGTCTAAATAAAAAACCCAAAAAATTAATCCTGTAGCTCTCAAAACAATCCAGGTCCACCACACAGTTCCCTGCGTGGCAAAAGGTGAATAATGTCTGTGAATGGGATCTGTGTTCCTAACCCTCTAAGTGACTATGGGATTCAGGCTGAGCACTCTGAGCTCTTTTAAAAAAAGGGAAACAAAGCAAAGAAGACCCCTCTTCTTCGTCAGCGGGGCCAGGCAGCAGAGGCTCTCCAGTAGTTTTCTTGATAAGCAGCCCATGTTCTGTTGGGCTAGGAAAATCTGCTTCATCAGACTGCCACACTGCACTGGGCTTGGATCCTCCCTTTTATGGAGCCACCCCTCTCCAGGCCCTCATAACTGTGCTATGTTGGGTTTTACTGTGCCCAGAGGAGCTCTTAAACCTATTCCTGACTGGGCTGAAACGTGTCCCCACCACATCATCTGTGTCTCTATAGACACAATGCATAAGAAATAATAGTGATGAAATAGAGTACAATAATTATTACCAGTGTTCTGTCCAGTGGTGGCCTTTACCAGTTTATGCTTTGAGATAGGTAAACGGCGTCGAGAATGTACTGGTGTACTATATGATGTTGTGACAAATGAATTCACTGATTTTTTTTCCCCTCTTTGTTCTGCAGATGCTAAACCATGGAAGCAAAGGAAGTGGGTTTTCAACATAAACTGGGAAGTTGTTTATATCTGGTGACAAAGTGTAAATGTGATCTGGAGCTGCCTTCTGCAAAACCCTGGATCTGCCACCTGAATATTGGCTGTGCATGAGTAACGGGAGAATGTGGAAGCTGGAAATCACAAAATAAAGCAGCAACTAGAGAGAACATTTGCTGCACACACCGGCATCAAAACCTGCCTTTATTCTGAATGAAAACCACCTTTATCCTGCTGAAATTGACTTCTCAAGCAATTGCAAGCGCCTTTGCAGCTCAGCTGGTTGGATTATCTATGAATGTGAGGGCATTTTGTCTCTATCCTGAGGTGCCGGCAAACAGCAAGTATTCTGCTTCCAGTCCATTGGGAATTACACATTGATGGAGCTGAATCCTTTATACAGAATAAAGCTGATCAGTTTGGGACATGGCGGTGCCGCCTTTTAGCATGCAAATCCATGGCAGATTGCAATCATACAATTGGTAAATTCTCACAGTGTTTCAGTTGTCCAATTTGGCGCTACCCCTAGAGAAAAGTGTCCAAGTTTTCTGAAATACTGGGGTACCTATTTATCCACACTGAGTATCCTTGCTGCTGTTCACAAAGCTCGGAATGATCATCTTGCTTTATTGTATTGCACCTATAAACTAGAGAGAGACTTGCCCATGGATAGCAAAATGAGGCTGAACTCTGCCAGACTCTTAATGGAAAGGCATTTGGATTCATTTTGGCCATAAACATGCATCAGAGAGAAGATTTTTTTAAATGTACAAGAGCCAAACTAACTCCTGGAAGCAACTAGATGGTCCTTGCTTCTCCAATAAACATGCTCCCAAATATCCCTGATAAATTACCATAGGACTGTGTAACATTTTATCATTAATCTTACTGTTTTGTCAATTTTTATTGGTGAACAAAATGAACCTATTTAAACAAATGCGATAGTATTTTACAGCTCTGAAATTTTTGAGCAGTAACAACATTTTGGCAGCACATTCCTGGAGGACCAATTATTGACGCACTAGTGGGTTCACACGGTATACATGGTTCTGTAATTCTGTAGTAAACCAGGACCAATTTCTGCAACAAAATGTTGTAAATTCAGCAGCATTCCTGTTGCACTGGAAACAAGGGCAGCAGCTGTTTTCAGATGTGCAATTTCCAAATTGCACTGATTACACAATTACTAGAACAGTAACTTTTCAAAATTCGAAATCCAAAGTAACATACCTAGTTATATTTTCTCCACTGCTGGGAGTGCTGCTGCACAGATCCATTGCTAGAAAAAATAAAATTTCCCCAAGACACAGTCCCTTCAAAAGTATTGGAAAGGTTAGAAATAATTCTATGGCTTAGTGTGTGTGTGCCTAAACCTATTTAAACATTTTTCCTTTTCTCTTATGTATTTGGTTAAGAATATGTGATTTTGCTAATAGTGTAGTTCTCGTTATTACATTGCAACAAAAATGAAATAATAAAATCCATGCCTAATGTGACTATATATTCACTCCAGTAAACCTGAAGCTGCATGATTTGTTACTCATGCATAGATCTATATATGCTATAGTGGGTAAACACTCCATAAAGTATATTTTGTGCTTCCCCGGTCTTGGACAGATTAGCACAAATTAAATTTCACACTAATCTGCCCATGGCCATGAGTGCTACATTAGGATCAAGGGGATTCAGCTAATTGTGAAAAAAAATATTTTTGTGCTATTTGAATAATGTGTGAACTATTCATCTACCGAGAGAGAGAGATTGTATACAGCAAATAGTTACTGGCGATCTCTTTAACCATGTGTCTATCAGTACTGAGTTAATAATTCATAATGAATAACTTCTGTGCCTCTAAGCATATTGTGATTTCCTCAAATTTTTATTATTTGACTTTACTCAATAAATCTTGGCTAGTTTTTTTCTTTCTTACTCTGCAGACTCAAACACTTTTCTGCGTGTATTCAATACTTGATATTCAAAATTTAGGCTGTACTACTTAGCTGTGATTGGCCACCCAAGTCACATGGTACTATTTCTGTTCCTTTACTGGTTAAACATAATTCAAAACAGGAGCATATACTGAACAGCTAGCAGGGGGATGTTCAGGATCAGAAGATTTTACTCAGAAGACATGTGAAACATGACTTCAGGAGCCCGAGAACTTGCAGAAATATAGTTGATATTGTGATAGTGTCTCCAGGGTCAGGACCCATGCCAGATATTTAGCACAAAGAAATATGTAAATGCATTACACATATGGCTTGGATCAACTTATTTATTCACACACTTTTGAAAATGTAGCCTTTCATGCCTCTTATGAAAACAAGCTATATCTCTTCACTGGCTTGGTCTTGGAGCTCACTGAAGTTTAGGACAATCCAGTGTTTGCATGGGAGCCCTTTAAAAAAAACCCATGTGCAATATGATTGGCCATGTAGAGGGCAACATTTCTCTTGTTACTGAATCAGTAATAGTTAATGTGCAGCATAGGAGAACACTGATGCCCAGTTGCCACATCCTAAGAATTTTTGTTACCTCTGTGGAGACAGTAGAGATGGAACTCCTGTCACTAGTAATGGTGAAAAATAAATTAATGCATTTCATCAGAGAAGCCAACTTTTGGCTAATTTAAAAATCAACATATTAAAAAACCCAAACAAACCTCCCTTGGGAATAGAACTTATTTTGGGAAATATTTGCACGCTGACCTCTGAGCCCACAAACCCATAAAAATAGCATTCTTCTGGTATTTCAGTAGAATCACCCCATTCGTTTCAGAATATGAGTGAAGGACATTAGCCCCCATCATTATCAGAATGGTTGTAGAAATCCAGCTGGGGTCCATTACAACAAAGTTCAGAGACTCCTCTTTGAGCTGGTGGTGTCCCCCTGGAAACTAGCAACACATTTTGGACAACAAAAATGGCTCATGAGTTTCACTGCCAAGATTCATGAATTGTGGGTTTCTCTCTCACTCTCCATACATATACACCATTGCTTGCCAGTGTCCGGTATTTATCCTTTTAATCCCCTGTCCCTTCCCTTTTATGGGCTGGTACAGCATATGTTGATGTAGACAAAGAGACTGAGTGAGTCAGTCACATTTTTCAGCAACAAGTTCTACCAAATTCATTAGATTGCTGTGAGCTGTAACCTGGAATGCACATTAAGGTGTTAATGGAGTGTCTATGCTTGGTATCAGGTTTTCATGCTGAGTTGCACTGGTGTTTATCTAGTTTTATTATAAAGCCGAATGTAAATCCTTAGACAGATATTCTATTTTAGCTGAGAAACGAATGCTGACAGTTTATTGTGAAATGACAAATGAATGCTGACATTTTATTCTTACATGTTTATAAATCAGTTTAAAGGTTAAGAGTCGTTAATGCGGGCAATCTGAAGAATCCATATACATAAACAAAATATTCACTTTGGATAACTATATATGTCCAATGTCATTTACAAAAAATAAAAGTCAGATTAAGGGAAGAGGATAAAAATGCAAATTTACCAGTATTAGTTTATCTTTTAACTGGAAACTGAATTACTTGATTGATAGGCAGTGTGATCAAATCCAGCATAAAACACAGGGTTTTTTTTTCTTAGTTTATTTTTAAACTAAATGACAATCTTCAGGATGATCCCTAAAGAAAAAATATTAAAAGCCCCTCCTAGTATTATCCAGAATGGTTAGGATCACTTGCCAGTAACTGAGTGTCTCTTTCCAGTCACACTTTAAGTGCTGGAAAAAACAGTCAATCAGTATTTTAGGAAGAGTTTAAATTCTTCTATGTTCTATGACACATTGTGTGAGTAATTTACATCATTTCTCCTATTCCAAAAGTGACTGGCATTGCCAATGTTAAGAAGTAATCACTGCTTCTTCAGAAAGATTGGGTTTCCAGGAAGATCGTTTTTCTCAGAGGTCTAAACAGTTGTAGATCCAAAAGGCAGTTTTTAATGGCTGATGATGACTATCTCCAGCTGAGAGACAGTTGTAGGGGAGCTAAAAAAAAAAATCTATGAATTTCCTGAAAGAGTTGGAGGGATAGATTATCTAGATGGAGTACACATGTTCTGTGTGCTAAGTCAGAAGTAATTATGGGCGGCACAACCAATTTAAACACCTCAGGCCTAATTTTTATTCATGCTAAGGTCCCTTCACAACACTTTGGCAATAAAAAGGGATCTTAAAGTTAAATTATATTTACACCCTCTTTAAAGTCTCTTTACCCTGCCAGAGTAAAGTAAAAGGGAGTCGGTGTAAGTGACAATCACTCACCATGTTCATGAAAAAGCACATTGTTAACACTGAAGTGAAACAAGTTTTGTGAAGCATAAATTGTTATAAGCCCTGATCCTGCACTGGGCTCTCTGCAGTCAGACCCACTGCACCTATGGAGAGGTCTGTCCAATTCACTAGGGCTCCTCACTGGTTCATCTCTATGGACAGCCCTTTGCCAGATGCGCTCTACGATTCTGTTATTTATAAGGAAATGTATGAGATTTCCAAAGTTACAAGCACACAACTGGGCACATATAATTGCATGTACCTGGAGTATGCATGCACATGTGTACAGATCAGGTATTTGTGCCCCAGTATGGCCAAGTATGCACCTAGCTAGCCATATGAAACTGCAAACACCTGAAAGAGTATTTGTGTGAAGAATTGAGGCACACACATATGTACTGCCCAATCCAGTCTTCCTGGCCTAAATTTCACAATGCAGTCCACACTGTGGAAATATCTATATTTTAAAGCTAAATAGTTGAAAAATAGCTCTTTCTTCTTCTCTTAAGACCAGACTGCAGACACCGGTGGTTTTCCTGCAGCAGTGGATTTCATCTTTAATTCCAAGCAAAGTAGGGTTGGGAGTGTGAATTCTTGTCTGGCACGTGAGGTGTCAGCCATGTCTGGTGCAATCTGCATTCCTTCCTCTGGAGGAGGGTCAAAACAATAATTCACAAGGAATGACTTAGTCCATGAATTTTGCTTTTATTTACTTATTTCACAACATTCTTGAGCACACTTGTTATTCAAAATTACCCACAAATTTCTTAAGAGAATAATTTTTGTTCTGCAGATGTTTCATGAATAATTTACCAGGTAAACAAATAATAATAATATTCAAAGACAGAAATTTGTTTTATGTTATTTAAAATAAGTCACTTTGGTATTTTTGTTCTCCAATGGAATTATTTACATAGCTAACCAACACAATACCAACTCACAAATTTTAGTCAAATATGCAATTTTTCAATCATCTGCAGACTTAACATCAGTCTTTCACAATTATTTGTGCTAGGAATGCTCAGTTGTCAAATGCTCATAACAGGTGAACATAAAAGAATCAGGAACACTGTCAAATTGAAATTCATTTTCAAATTCAAATGAGTCATCACATATTTTCCCCCACTCTCTGTTGGGCTGTATTCAGAATTCTTGTCTAAATAAGGCATTCAAGACTGAGACTATCATCAACAGCTGCAAGCAAAAATCTTGGGGATGAGACCCGGAGGGGACATCCAATCTTACAAGTAAAGTCTTTCATTTCACCTCTATAAGAGTAAATTTGATATTCTTTAAGCAATCACATGCAAGCAATTTAAATGAAATCCTTTTCCTGGACTCCAACACTGAAATATACATTCAATTCTATATGCAACTGCTCTTTGCCTGCCCACTACATATGCACTTGCCAACCACAATAAACACTTGCAGTTAAGGTATATCATTACATTTTTCCATTGCAGTGGTTCGATTAAATTGACCTCATGTTATTTAAATGGCTCACCAGGCATCTGGAAAATCGTAGGAGTAAAACATAACTGTACTTTATGTTTTACTGGAAAATATTTCAACTTTCTGAAAATTATTGCATAGCAGATAGACCTGCCTTCTGGACAATTTAAACTGTGTTTCTGGCTGCGATTGCTTGCTAGTTTTTAAAGTCCTATCTTTAAATATTTAAAAACTGAACTAAAACCAAACAAAGCTTACATTTTGGGGGGATCAGCTTTCAGTCACTGAAAAGTTGAAAACTCTTCTGTGTCCATTTAAAGGTAGAGTACCTATAAATCCCATGCCACTAGGTTATTTGCCTTCCGAAGAAAGCTTGATGTGGACACAGCAGCAGAATGAGGACAGACACATGCATGGAATTAAACAGCAGGCTGCAACTTTTATTAAACTTTACCACAGGGGAGGGGTGCTACCCACCCATCACCCATACTTTCCTATGCCAGCCATTGAATTGGTTCCAGTGCAGGAATTGTAGGGCTCCTTACCATATAATCCATAACACAGGGTAGGCTCTCATCCTACCCCCCTCTTTCCCCCAGGATTCAGCTCTCTCTGAGGCCTAGCACACTCCCTGCCACGAGGGGGACAGAGGGTGCAGCAGGGTGGGGACATCAGCCAGTGAGGTCCACAAGGTCTCACTGTATTCCATGACCCCAAGGCCCATCACCAAACGTCCGGGTCTTTTACCTCAGGGAACCATTCATTCTATTTTCTTAACCTCATTGGAAACCAGTCACAGGGGGCGCCAGCAACTAGCTTGGTTGCCCCCTGCAACCACATTGCCTGGTATCACACCACCTGCCCAATCCGTGCCCTCACTTGCTGTTGTCATCTATCAGCACCTGCATCTGAGAGATGTACGCCATCATCCCTGAAAGCTTCTGGCCCATTATAATGGATGTCCCTAGGCTGTGTCACTGAACCCCCTTTCTCCAGGAATATCTTGGTGACCTCCCTACTTACTTTCTTTCTAGCCTTGTCCTCGCCGGCTGGGTCTGTTCCCAGCCTTTGCCTGTCAATGAGTGCAGAAGTGGCAAGAGCTGATCTCACTTCATGCCTCTTCTGGATGCGAACAGCTTCGGCCCAGCAGAGATCTGCCTGCCCTCTTGGCTGCCCTCTTCTGGGCCCAATGAACTGTGGAGTGTCTGCAAATTCCAACATTGCGTATGCTCTGGGTAGCTTCTGAGACAAGCAAGCACACTGGGTTTGTTATGTTTTGCCATTCCCTGCCATCTTTTCCTTGGTGTGGACATAAGTCCTGTAACACCTAGATTTCCAGTGCCCTACTGCCTGCACTTTCCATGGGCCAAAACCCTCTGCAGCTGATAACATCATTGCCCTGATCCTGAAAGAATGAGTACCACATTTATCTGGGTCAAGACTGCAGTAGCGCAAGGTTTTTCCTCATTACCATGCTGAATTGGTACCTTGTCAAGAAGCTGCCATCACTGTGTGTGAACGGTGGGCCTGGTTGCAGTCACCAGCTATTTAGTAAGGCTCTTATTGCCTTTATAGGGCATAAGCACTCATCTGCACATTCCTCCAACCCCACATTAGCTCTCCTGCCATTCTGGTCTGTTTAAGCACCTTGCGGGCAGGGACACTGCTCCTGCAGATAGTTGCATGTCTCTTACATTTAATGCACATTGGGACCTGTCTGCAGCTGCCATAGGCACCAGCTCACTCACTCGCAAAGTGCCAAAGAAGGCAACAACAAATGTCACCTTATATAAAATGGCCTTCCTCCCGCAGACTTTGTCAGGCTTTTCAATGCTACAGGTAACCTGTCACCTCTGTGGCGCCCATCCGTCCTGGATCAACCTTCTAAGAGTTTTTGTACTATGAAATGCCCACACGGGTCTGGGAAACCCACCAACCTACTCCAGGAGAACAGGTCCACGAGCCGGACAAAGCTGGGAGCCAACCTGTTGTGGGTCAAAGGCACCATTTGTTGCACCACCTAGTGTGTGGGTATGGGCCACCCACAATGAAGCTCTTCCTGTGCCCTAAATTGCACGAATTCTGATCAGCTGGCTTTATAGGCACTCAGCATCTGCGGGGGGGAGGGGAGCGAGTCCTTGACTAGTCTCACAGCTGTCATAAGCCAAGGTTCCAGAGCTGTTGGGGCATTGCCCATGGATCCCTGCTGGCCAGCAGGATGAGTTTCCAGCATCTGTCATTCTGAAATCAAGACAGCATCAGCAACACCATTATCCACACCCAGGATGTGCACTGCATGAACAAGGATGTTAAAACACAGACAGTGTAAAATGGAGGCCTTTACCAGCCTCATCACTCAAGCAGTCTTAGCTGATTGTCTATTTACAACACAGACCACAGACTGGTTTTCACACCAGAAATGGACTTTTTAGTTCTGAAAGTTTTCTCCCCAACTAGGGACTGTCACCAGTATAGGAAAAAAACACAAGGAAAGCGATGTCCCCTGGAATACCCTGAGCTACCATGCTTTCTGGCCTCCTCTGTGTACACCACTCACAATGAAAGTACACACCCAAAGCCATACCTCCTGAGATGTCAGATTGTACCTGCAGCTCAGCCTTGGGCAACAAGTCCTAACATCATATCAAAACCCCCCACTAAACTCTTGCAGGACTCTTTCCCACATTTCTAAGTCTTCCTTCATTTTCCGCCTCATTCAGATAAAGTGGTGGGTATTTCTCACTTTAGACTGAGGCATACGCCAGACTGAATGCACTGAATGGACCTGGCCTGCAAAGTTTAGGTGTCCCATGACCACCAGTAGTTCTCTCACAGTAATTTTCTTTGCCCTTGTGAGTGCCAGTATCAGTACCCTGACTGATCCCAGCTTCTCTTTAAGACACCTAGAAACACCCCGACCTGTGTCCACTTCAATGCCCAGGTATATTAAACTTAGAGCAGGGCCTTCTGTTTTTTCTATGGTGAGGGGGACCCCAAGGCACCCAGCTAGATTCTGAAACTCCTGAAGCATGTATTCATAGCTGACTGGCCCTAATCTTCCTGCACGTAAGAAGTCATCGAGATTGTGTATGAGATTGGTCTGCATCACACAGCGCACTACTGCCCACTCCAGCAGAGGGCGGTATCTGAAGCACCCTAAGCTTTATCAAAATAATAGTGGCCTTCAAACTGAAGCCCAAGCAGTTAGAGTCCATGGGATGCACTGGAAGCAATTGAAATGCAGACTTGATGTCGCATTTTGCCAACATTGCCCCAGATCCACACTCCCTAACAGGGGATGGATCAGCCTGTGTTCCCCATTTGCCTTCATCAGAACCACACCCAGTGGAGACATGCGCGATTCTGGCTTTGGAATGTTTGGTAAGGGCTCTACCATCTCTCTGCTGCCACCTCCAAGATGACCTTTGCCCTTACTATATGCTTGAAGCCTTTTGCAGACTTCATATTCTCTGTCCAAGAGTGGCACCTTATGCCCTTGTATGGGATTTGAAAACTGGCCAAAAAATTTGTTCCATAAATAAGCTATGGCTTTTTTCCTAGGAATGTCCAATAACAAGTTCTATAATACCTGTAGCTTAATTAACGAAGGAGCCTTTCCCATGGTTACTGCCTTCCACTGAAGCATCTCATGAAGCACAGGGACTTTGTGGATCCCGTTTCCTACTGCCCTGTTGGAACCGCCTTTCACTCCCATAACAGGAGAATGTACCATTCTGACTCCCGCACCTCCTACAGCAGTGTTTGTACCAGCATTGGGAGCAAAAGCGTTTCCTATCATTAATGCAAAGTACACATTGGCTTTTATATCCGTATTTTGAAAACAAGGTTTTTGGCACTGGCAACCCACTATCTGTGTATGCCAGCTGGGCGGGAAGATAAGGAGTCACCCACTCCAGCCAAAGTTCCTGGTCTGTTTTAATCCCAGGGTAAATCAAGCTCTTCTGTCTCCCTTGTATAAATTCTCTGTCATACCCTAACCATGCTACCCCACCATGTGTAGCATAAACCCTTGCTATTAAGGCCTCATACTTGAGCAAAGAAATACATCTCTCAGGGCTCCTCACACAAATTATACTCACATAAATGCAACAGGCTGTAGACCAGTTCTTGAGTGTTTGAGGCACTTTAAGTCTTCAGGGTTTGTCCTCATCTTTTTTATTTATTTATTTTTTTATTTTTGGTGCTACTTGCTCCCTCCTCTGTCTGCTCTTCCTTGAACAGCAAGGAAATAAATCCACAAATTCCCCTTTCCAAATCTTTTCCTTAATCCCTTAGACAGATGATTCTGGAGTGGGCCATCAGATCCCACAGAAGCTCTTGGGGCACTAGCTGCCATGTCTCGTGCCTCTGTTATGTTAGCAATCATTCCACCTGGCACTGGGGGGGCTCCCTATTTGATCCGTATTCCTTTATGAGATATCAGTCCCACCCCAAACCGGTGAGTGTCACGCCTGCTTTTGTCAGGCGAGCTGGCCAACCTATGGATCACCAATGCCAGTGATTTTATCAGGTCATCCAATAACCCTTGTGGGGGATGTCCAAGAAAGGCACAAACTGGGCCACCACCATTGCCCCTAACTGCCAAGGTATGCAACTCTTCCATCAGTGTCTGTGGGCCACTGGAGAACCCCATCGCTGCTTCCTGAAGATGCCTGTTTGACTCATCATTATCCTCGTCCATCTCAATGAGGCTTCGACCCACACTATCCTCAGTTCAGAGCCTGAATCCATCCTGTGTACCTCCTGTATGAGGGTTCAGAACCCCATCCAGGAGCAATGCACTCCTTTGACTCACCGCCATCGACAACGTGAACTGCCCCTGCTGAGATCCAGGCTCCTGCCCAGCTGCTCTCCTCCTCTTGTGACTCACCTGTTGCAGGCCATGGATCCTTGCCTGATTGCCCTTTCTCCCCCACGAAGGCTGCACTCCCAAGCCTATTATTGACCAGCAAAGCTGCCTAAATGAACCTTCTCCCACCTCAGAGGTCACAGCTCTCACCACAGGCACCATAGGCAACCCTACCACCTATGCCCTGACTCCTGCCACCTCGCCTCGTGGGGTCAGGGGGAAGAGATGGGGGGAAGGGATGGGACATTTTGCCTGGCTCCATCAGAGTAGCTTCTGGAGCAGCACCTGCAAGCCAGCAGCCATACCTTTGGCCAAGCCCCACAAGGCTTTCCCCTCCTGCCAGTAGCCAGACACAAGGAGCTGTGTGCTCCCATGTTAGCCACAATAGACCTGCGGCCCCTCCACCAGCACACAGCGGGAAGGGCAGGGGCCAAGGCAACTGACTTGGCAACCACAGGGTCCCCTTACCCCCAGCTGCTGTAGTGGCATCATGTGACTCCCCTCCCCCTCCCCAGAGAGTAGTGGGCGGGGTGGGGGCTGATACAAAAGACCCAGCCCCAACAGGGCTACCCAGGGAGAAAGGGGCCCTTCATAGCCACATGACCTCTGGCCTCTCCCCCACAAATCCAGGGGCAGGGGAATGGGGAAAACAGTTTTCCTACAGCTGGCTCTGGCAGGGCAGCCCAGGAATATAGAGCTAGGGCCTTTCCCAGTCACTGTAGCATCATTTTTGTGATGCCTGTTCCCTCCCCTTTGAGTGGGGGGGGGGGGGAGCGTAGCAACAAACCCAGCTCCTGCAGGGTTATTCCCAGAAGCTGTTGTGGCACCGTGTCCCCATCCCCCCTGCCGTTGATCTGGGAGGGCTGCAGTTGCAGGCCCTACCAGGGCTGCACCACTTTGAGACCCAGAACCTCCCCTATGAGGACCCCGGCTTCTCTGCTCAAGCAGGGAGGGCAGGGGAGTCAGCATGGAATCCCTCACTAAAAGGGCTCCTGCTCCAATAGTGGCCAGGTTTGTTGGCATATGGGAGTGGGGGGGGGGGGGGGGGAAGAAGTATGACCTCTGCAGTGGGGCAGACCCGCTCCCCAAGGGGACAGTGGCCCCAGAATCCTTACCAGCCTCCCTCTGCATCTTGAGGACTGCTGTTGCTGCTGAAAGCTGATGAGTAACACTTTGTCTGCTGGAATGGAGCCAAAAGAAGCTCCACATGGCCCCTGCACTGGGCTAAATCCTATGTGCTGAGGATTACTGGCCAATCAGCCGCCCTCTCCCCCTGCTGGCCAATGGGTGCCAGAGATTCCTGGGGGAGGAATTACCTATTGTTCCTTGGCGAGTGTCTTCATCCTTTGCTACTTGGACTGTCCCCCTTTCACAGGTGACCCCACCAAGTCCCCCCTCCTGTTGATGTGAGGGGGTGGCATATTTTTCAGAATGTTTTACCACTACACTAAAGTGGGAAAATAACACCACTTTGTACATAGATCACACTTTTTATCAGAGAAAGGATCTCTTGTCACAGCCATTAACCATTTCGTAACATTCTTGTGAGGTCTAGATGTAACCCATGACTGCTGCTTGTTGTGACATTTTGTCCCCATCGACTGGCGGTAAGGCCAACTAGCGATTGATGAGCCTGCTACAGCATTGGCTAAGAGACACGTGTCTTTTAGCTCATGCAACAGAGGCTCACGCATTAAGCTCAAGAAGTCCCAGCCAGGATCAAACCTGAGCTTTCAGGAGCTTAATGCACGAGCCTCTACCGCTGGAGCTAAACGACACATCTCTCGTAGCAAGACCAGTAGCAGCCTCCTTAATCTCTAGCTGGCCTAGCCACCATTACAGCAGGACAGAGTGCCACACGAAGCAGGCATGGATTATATCTAGACCTCACAGGAATGTCATGAAGCTTAAAGGTTATGAAATGCTTGATGGTTGCAAAAGATCCTTTCTCTGATAAAAAGTGCACAGGGTCTGTGTCTAGGCCAAATGTCTAAACTGAACCAGTGAAATAGCACTAGTGTAGATCCCAGTTGTTTATTGTGTCAACTTTAGTCATGCTTTTGGATTTAGTTTTGCCCCATGTCCACATTTGTATTGTACTATATCATTAGAGTTGCTTTGCCTCTTGGAACCAATATCACAGGTCTTGGCACAATCCCCAGAAGCCTTTAAAAGTTCTTCTGAACACCCCTAGGGAATTCCCATCGTCCCCTGGGAAATTCCAATAATTCACAGAGGTAACTTCCAGAGTTCACAAATATTGGCACTGTTTCCTGGGTCTTTTCTCAAAATGGATGCAAGGATGGACTCCAGGATGGACTCTACTCTCATTCTTTGCTCATCAAAGCAAGTTTTCTATTGGAGCTTTTGAAAAGTACTTGTGAAGCATCTGAGGTGGCTATGGCAGTGTGGTGGAAAGTTTTTCAGTGGTACCTGCAAAGAATCAGAGCCCAGCAGCTGACGAACATATGACTAGAATGGTCATATACCACCCATCCAGGAGAAGCACTTCCAGGTATTACTGGAGAATGATACTCAGTGAGAGGACCATAGCTTTTAGGTCTAGACCTTGATGACACACTGGTGGGACTCTGTTGTCCTTGAGAGTTGGGGGTAGCAGCAGCGGCTGCATAACTTCAGAATGAAGAAGGAGATGTTTCTGTATCTTTGTGGTAAGCCAGCACTGGTGCTGCAACACCAGACCACCCAGATGAGACCTTTGCTTACAGTGGGAGAGCGGCAATTGCCTTATGGAAGTTAGCTGACCTGGATGGTTACTGGCCTGATAGGTACCAGTATGGTTTGACATAGAGATTTTTATGGCAATACACAGTGTGCTGACAGGTATGTGATCCACATGGACAATATGCCAGAAGGTATTTAGGAATTTAAACAATTGGGATTACCCGGACTATATCATAGCTATTGATGGTTGCCATGTAACTGTTGTGTGTCCATTCCTTTAATAAAATGAGATTTCCATTAACAGAAAGAATCATAGAAGATTAGGGTTGGAAGGGACCTCAGGAGGCCATCTAGTCCAACCCCCTGCTCAAAGTAGGACCAACCCCAACTAAACCATCCCAATCAGGGTTTTTTTCAAGCAAGGCCTTAAAAACCTCTAAGGATAGAGATCCACCACCTTCCTAGGTAATCCATTTCAGTGCTTCACCATACTCCTAGTAAAAAATTGTTTCCTAATATCCAATCTAGACCTCCCCCACTGCAATGTAAGACCATTGCTCCTAGTTCTGTCATCTGCCACAACTGAGAACAGCCTAACTCCATCCTCCCTGGGACCCCCCCTTCAGATAGTTGAAGGCCGTTATCAAATTCCCCACTCACTCTTCTCTTCTGCAGACTAAACAAGCCTAGTTCCCTCAGTCTCTTCTCACAGGTCATGTGCTCCATTCCCCTAATCATTTTCATTTCCTTTTGCTGGACTCTCTCCAATTTATCCACATCCTTTCTGTAGGGGGTGGCCCAAAACTGGACACAATATTATAGATACGGCTTCCCCAGTGCTGAAAAGAGGGGAATAATCACTTCCATTCATCTGCTGGCAATGCTCCTACTAATGCAGCCCAATATACCATTAGCCTTCTTGTCAACAAGGGCACACTGCTGACTCATATCCAGATTCTTGTCCACTGTAACCCACAGGTCCTTTTCTGTAGAACTCTGCCTAGCCAGTCGATTCCCTGTCTGTAGCAGTGCATGGGATTTTTCCATCCTAAATGCAGGACTCTGCACTTGTTGAACCTTGTTGAACCTCATCAGATTTCTTTTGGCCCAATCCTCCAATTTGTCTAGGTCACTCTGTATCCTGTCCCTACCCTCCAGCATATCTACTACTCCCCCTAATTTAGTGTCATCCACAAACTTGCTGAGGGTGCAATCCACCCAATCATCTAGATCATTAATGAAGATATTGAACAAAACCAGCCTCAAAACTGACCCCTGAGGCACTCTGTTTGATACTGGCTGCCAGCTAGACATCGAGCTTTGATCACTATCCACTGAGCCTGATGACTGCCAGCCTTTCTGTCCACCTTATAGGCCATTCATCCAACCCATACTTCTTTAACTTGCTTTCAAGAATACGGTATGGGAGACCGTATCAAAAGCTTTACTAAAGTCAATAAGTCATGTCCACCACTTTCCCACTGTCCACAGAGCCAATCATCTCATCATAGAAGGCAATCAAGTTGGTCAGGCATAACATGCTCTTAATGAATCCATGTTGACTGTTCCTGATCACCTTCCTCTCCTCAAAGTGCTTCAAAGTGGATTCCTTGAGGACCGAGGACCTGCTCCATGATTTTTCTGGAGACTGAGGTAAGGCTGACTAGTCTGTAGTACCCTGATCCTCCTCCTTCCCTTTTTAAAAGACGGGCACTATATTTGCCTTTGTCCACATGTCTGGCACCCCCCCAATCACCACGCGTTTTCAAAGATAATAGCCAATGGCTACAGCTACATGGTGATGCAGGCCATAGCTGACTTTGTGTCAGATTGCTGGACGTGCACATTGGGTTTCCAATCAAAATGAATAGTTCCAAAATTTTCAAGGATTTTTTAAAAGAGGGGGATTTATTCCAACGAAATAATATTGCAATTTTGTAGAAGTATGGCAACTTTCAAGTCAGTGACAGAGTGTCCTGGGAGACTGAAGTGCTCTCCTACTGGTTTATGGATGTTACCATTTTTTATGTCTGATTTGTGTCCATTTATTCTTTTGCGTAGTGACAGTCCAGTTTGGCCAATGTACGTGGCAGGGGGGGCATTGCTGGCACATAATGGCATATATTACATTAGTAGATGGGCAGGTGAATGAGCTCCTTATGGTGTGGCTGATGTGGTTAGGACCTGTGATGGTGTCACTAGAGTTGATGTGTGGGCAGAGTTGGCAACAGGGTTTGTTGCAGAGATAGGGTTCTGGGTTAGTGTTCTTGTTGTATGGTGTACAATTGCTGGTGAGTATTTGCTTCAGGTTGGGGGGGGGCTGTCTGTAAGCAAGGATAGGTCTGCCTCCCACGGCTTGAGCGAGTGAGGGATCATCTGCTAGGATAGGTTGTAGATCCTTAATGATGTGTTGGAGCGATTTTAGCTGGTGGCTGTAGGTGATGGCCAGTGGTGTTCTGTTGTTTTCTTTGTTGGGTCTGTCCTTTAGTAGGTGACTTCTGGGTACCTATCTGGCTCTGTCAATTTGTTTCTTCATCTTTCCAGGTGGGTATTGTAATTTTAAGAATGTTTTATGGAGATCCCGTAGATGTTTGTCTCTGTCTGAGGGATTGGAGCGAATCTGGTTGTATCTTAGGGCTTGGCTGTAGTGTAGACAATGGATCGTGTAATTTGTTCAGGGTGGAAGCTGGAGGCATGAAGATATGTATTGCGGTCAGTTGGTTTTCGGTATAGGGTGGTATTAATGTGGCCATCCTTTATTTGTATTGTAGTGTCCAGGAAGTGGATTTCTTGTGTGGACTGGTCCAGGCTGAGGTTGATGGTGGGGTGGAAATTATTGAAATTCCGGTGGAATTCTTTCCCGGGCGTCCAGATGATGAAAATGTCATCAATGTAGCATAAGTAAAGGAGAGGTGCTTGGGGACTAGTTTTGAGGAAGCAGTGTTTTAGATCAGCCATAAAAATGTTAGCATACTGTGGGTCCATGAGGGTGCCCATAGCTGTGCCACAGACTTGAAGGTATAGATTGCCTCCAAATCTAAAGTAGTTGTGGGTGAGGACAACGTCACAAAGTTCAGTTACCAGGTAACATCCATAAACCAGTAGGAGAGCACTTCAATTTCCCAGGACACTCTGTAGCTGACTTGAAAGTTGCCACACTTCTACAAAAAAAACAGACTTCAGCAAGAAACTGCAGAGCTGGAACTCATATGCAAACTTTACACAATCAAAATGGGTCTGAATAGGGACTTGGAATGGTTATCTCATTACAAGAAGTAATTGTCACTGTTCACACATTCGCACCTTCTAATCGATGGTTGTGAATAGTCCTCATCTATTCTAACTGAATTGACTTTGTTTACACCTACCCTCCCCATTGTTTTTTCTTACCCTTGGATGTGTATATATATATACCTCCTATCTGATTTCTATTTGATTCATCTGACGAAGTGGGTTGCAGCCCATGAAAGCTTATGCCTCCAGAAATTTGTTAGTCTTTAAAATGCTACAGGACTCTCGTTTTTGCTGTATACAGACTAACACGGCTACCCCTCTGGAACTTTTCACCAGTTTTTAAAGTGTCCTGTGTAAATTTTGTATCGTTCTAGTATTTTAATCAAAATGTTGTGTGGTACCAAGTCAAATGTCTAAGTATATTACTTCAATACTACTATCCTTATCTAACAAACTAGTAATCCTATTAAAAAAGATATCAAGTTTGTTTACAGGAGTTATATTCCATTAAACCCATGTTGATTCTCCTTAATGACATTACTCTCCTTTATTAATAGTGTCTCATATCAGTCACTCCATTATCTTGCCTGGGATCGATGTCAAACTGAGCTGCCTATGATTACCCGGGTCATCCTGTTTACCCTTTTAAAAAGTCATCATGATTCTTTATTTGTTTGTATTACAGTAGCACCTACAGCCCCAACTATAATTGGAAGCCCGTTGTGTTAGATGTATAAAAGTAGAGATGGTTCCTAACCAAAGAGCTTAGGGGTGAAATCATGTCCCTCCAGAGTCAATGGGAGTTTAACCACTGACTTATATGGAGCCAGGATTTCACTCAGAATGAGGGTGGGAAAGAAGCGAGACAAGGTGTAAAATGCGGGATCCAGATGATATTTGACAAATGTTATTTCTACTTTTTAATTAACGTTTTAAATGATTTTTTCTATTTTTGTTTTTGTCCCTGTGGGGTTTTATGTAGAGGAGTCTGGGGACTGGGATGGAGTAAAGTGGAAAGGCAGGTGAGAATGAGTTAATAGGAGTAAGAGAGTAGGAGAGACAATGTAAGTAGAAGAGCGATATTAAAGGAGAGGAAATGAGTAGGAAAAGAAAGAAAGTGTGAGGGGAAAAGTATGGTGGCTGGTGAGGATAATGGAAGGCAGGCAGAGAGAGGCTGGGATTGAAAGAGAAGTGGCATTATGAGTCATATGGGACAGATATCAACTTCAGATCTGGATCCCACCTCCTCTAGAATTCAGAGTTTTTCAAATTCAGGATTTGGCTACAAGCCAATCTCTATTTTGTTGTTTACCAGTTCTGGAGATAGTGAAACAGTTACTGCATCTACCAGACCTTAAATCAGATTCTGTTTTGTTACAACGCTGTAAATGCAGAATTACTCCATTAATTCCGACAGAAATTATTCTGGATTTACATTACTGTAGCTGACAGCATAATCTGGCCACACAATTTAGAGAGATGCTGTGAAGAGACACAAGAGTGGCAAGGCATGCAAAGCAAAAGAGACGTGCATGCTGTTTGATAGAGTGACAGACATTAACTTTTATTGGGACACCACTCTACTCACTACTGTTTCCCATTTATTTATATGAGGAGACAGTGGTTGGTGCTCTGCAGCCTTAGCACCAATTTCATTGACGTGATTATTAGTACAGTATAGAAATATAGTGAAACCCTTATAAAGGTCATGAAGACATTTTCTCCCTCTTGTGCTCTCAGAAACTGCAATTGAAGTGAGTGATTCCATGAGTCATTTCAATGGAGTTTTGCTGGTATTAAATGTAGGTTCCAGATGCCTGACTGGAATTTTTATGCGTAATTTGTAAACTGCCATAGGTAATCCTGTGGAAGAAGGGTGTTTTTTTTTTGTACTCATGGAAGTATTAACTTTACCTCATCTCTATTTCTGCAAGAACTTTAGATATCAGGGTTATTCATGCTTTCCAAATGCTACATTTTGCATCAAAATGTTTACTGTAATGAAACAAATCATTTATTTTTATCAGCGACTTCATCACATCTGTGTCAACTGCTGCTGATTGTTCTGAACATCTACAGAACGTGCTTGAACTGTGCCTCTCTATATCAGCTATACATCCAGAATTGTATCTTTATGAAGGTTCAGAGTAATAACTAACTATGTCACTGGACAAAGCTGCATAGGATTTCATTTTTCTTCTTAATCTTATCAGGTGAAAAGAAAAGATTCAAATTGTCTACCATTCAATGCTGAGAAAATAAAACTGGCATTACATCTCCTGAGAAAGGATTCTAGTTTAACTTCGCATCTTATGATGGCTAATTTCATTTTTCATTATCTTTAAATCAAATGTGATATTTACTAATATTAGCAGGTATGCTACATGTATGCCTACAAGTTGAATACTTTAAATTGATCCATACATGTATACCCTCTGTCTTCCAATCTGAGTGCTAATAATATAGCATATACAAATTGCACTATATTTTGGTAGATCAGATTAAAAAAGAAACTGAGCATATTACTTACATAAAATAGATAAGGAATTTCAAAGATGGTATGGGGAAAAAGAGAGAGTCATTTTCTATATATTTGTACAGCATTTAGTACAGTGGATTCCTGGTATGGTTGACCTCTATGTGCTACTACAATACAAAGGTTGACTAACATAAAAATAATAAAATAAGTAATTATAATAAAAATAAATAAAGTGTATTGCCTAATTAAAATATTGGGTTCAATATGGTGCTGTCATTTCTGAATGTGTCCTAGTGATTCAGTTGATCTAAATTAAATTAAAAGAACATTTTGATATGTGAACTAATATTTTAAAAGTACGTGGTGTCCTTGTCAAAAGCTTTACATTTTGATGGATTTACTTAATCTAAAAATCACCCAACCAACACTAAATACCAAGAAAATACTGTCTCTTCATAAAAAGGTGAGGGATTCATAAAACACTTTCAAGAAAGCATGTTGATTGCATATGATATTTTCAGAAGTCAAAGATCATTCTCATTTGCTGTTAGATTTGCTCAAACAAAGCATTCAAAACTTGTTAATGAGCTTCCATTCCTGCTGTTGTAGATGATGGATCTGAGCCTGCAAATCCTTGCACATGTACGTAATTCAAATGCTCCTCTTTGCTGCCGTGCTACTACTTGTACAAGTAAGGTTTAGTCATGTGACTAAGGCTTGCAGTTAGAGTCCCATATTTATTATACTATATGAGCATTCATAGATTGATCAGTTGGATTTCAGATTAATTTTGTGTTCCTTAGTAGGCAATTTTAAGGAATACGCTACTTGAAAATGTAAGTAAAATGCAGACATTATTGCCTTTCTGCTGCTCTAATTTGCTTCAGATTATGCAAACCCTAAGGGGCAACTCTGGTAGCGGATGACTGCCAGAACTCAGCGGTGCTCTGGCCAACCACACTTTGTACTGCACATGCCGCCTTGCCCTGGGAGTTGGGAAGAGATGTGTAGAGCAGTCTTAAAATGGATTACCAGCTGTTTTCCCCGAAGCAAAGACGTTGGAGGGGAAAAGTTCTGGCTCACAGTATGTTAGAAAAGGCTAGTGAGAAATCTATAGTGATTACCATACAAAAAACCTCAGAATTTGCAGACAGCTGCCGGATTGCAGTATCTGAGGCCCAGATTCTTGAAGATATTTAGGTGCCTAACGCCCACTGATTTTAATGGGAGTTACACCCCTAAATACCTTTGAGGATCTGGGCCTGAGTTACCACAGTTTTCACTACACTTATCATTATAATAGGAAACAGCTGGGTGAAATTAGGTGGTAAATATTGGGTCTGATTCTGGTCTGCTGCTGATTTTATACAGGTGTAACTTCATTGATCTTCTTGGCATCTCTTCTGATTTTCAGTGGTTTGGGGGGAGAACTGGGTCTGTTGACTTTTTAATGGTGACCTCTTTATCAGAGCACTTCAGAGCAGCAAAAAAATAATCAATGGGGGCCCAATTCTGTCTGCCTTCAAACACCTGTATGCATCTCCCATTCACATCAATGGGTGTTGGGAATGTGTATCTAAGGGCAGAATTTCACCCTGATTGAATTTTAAAATAAAAGTGCTATAGAAGTGCCACCAGGGGGAAATATTAGTGCTCAAATGACCAGAAATCATCAGACAGAAACAGCAACCATATTATTTTTGTGAGTCCTCGTGGGCCCGTCCTGGCTATGGGGAATTAGAAAATAACTAGGATGCTGTGGCTGCTGGCACCCAAAATAAATGATGACACTGACATTTAGGCTCACCTAACCAAGCTGAGACTTTTCCCCTCCTCCTGCTGTAATCCCAGTGTTCCCTTCCTCCGACAGAAATGAAGAGGCAGCTTTGCTCCATTCTGCTTCTTTTTACCCCCTTCCCAGATCTCAGGCTCCATCTGCCAATCCCTCTGCTCCTCCCTAGTCACAGGGCTCCTACTTACCCTTACCCCAATCCTGGCTAGAGGTCCCCTTGCTCCCCCATCAGAGACCCCTGCCTGCTGCCTCCTGGTAGTCACAGGCTGGCCAGCTACTCATTCCTGCTGCCTCAGCTTTTTCCCACATTGGACCTTCCTGCAGCTCTTGTAATGGAGGGGGCGTTTTGCTCTGAGGATGTCTGCGCCCAGCCTGATTTCTGTCCCAGAGAGGATTGAAAAGCCATCCTGTAAGCATTCTCTGATCGCAGGGCTGTTCCATACGTTTAGTGGAGGAAGGAGTTTTCTCAGGAGCTACTTATGCCTTAGCCTCTCCCTCCTCACACTACACTCTGTGATGCTGCACTAAACGGACATAATCTGCCAGACTCCTCTGCCTTCCCCCCATCCTTCCCAATGGTCTGTCCATTGTGCTCCTGGGAAAGGCACCTTCTCCGCCATCCCCTTAGGTGGTGAGCCAGCGCCTCCCAGTGCTTTCAAATCAGAATGGAGTCTGCCCTGCAGCCCCTGCTTATGCTGAATGGCATGCACAGGACATAAGTATTCCCATTTAATTGGACAACTTTTATAAGTAAGTAAGGTCCAGTGTAAGAATTGCAGATTCAGATCATATAAGAGCTCTTTTGAGGCCACTCCTAGAAAAAACCCAGGGACCCAAGCACCATGATCAAATTACATGTGATGTACCCATCATCAAAAGAGTAAGTTTACCTGTGTCACTCTCTCTGAGAGTTCAGGACTGTAAGTCATCTTGTTACCCCCTGCCTCAGTGAGAGAGACTCTTGCTGAAGGTGGACTGTGAGCCAGCTCCTTGGCACTCTAGTCTATTAATCTCCCAAACATTCTCCTGAAAAGCTTAGCCAGCTTTTACTATGCCTTGGAGGGAATTCTCAGGTGCACTTCAATCCCCAAACTGCCTCTCATAGCATCAAGCACGACCGGGGTCCTTTGTTTGTTTTAAGATAGCTGCATTAATCTGTGTTGGATGGGGTGTGAATTGAGATCCTTTCTGGGTAGGGCAATAGCTTTTCATGCGCTCAGCGGATCCACTTCCGTGAGCCATCCTCCTGTGATAGATTTCTGTGAATATGATTACCAGGAAAGGCTCGGTTTTGGGGTGGTGGTTGCCTAGACTCCTAACTGCCCTCTCTCTTCCAAAGTATAAAATGGGACCCTCCCTTTACTCTGGGCTTCTAACTTTCTCTCTGAGCTTTGCACTCACTTGATGCTCTGGCCTGTACTTAGGAGGCAGCAAGAGCTGCTACTTTTCTGACAGTCCCAAGAGATTTATCTCAAACAGCTACTCTAATTTCTTCGGAGCGTATACTCAGGAAATATTCCTATGCAAAGAGGTCAAATACCTGGTCATAAGTCTCTACCCTTTTCCCCACTTTTTCATCAAATCATACATTTTATATATACAAATTCTGTATGACTCATCTCATCATGATTTTCAAGGTTTCTGAACTTTAACCTATATAACTTGGAGGTGATTTGAAACCTTTGTAACACAGCTTTTTTAAATTCACAGTATTTCAAAGCTGCTTCTATCTCCAGCTCATTAAAGATGTGCAGTGCTTTACCTCAGAGTTTTGAGATTAGCTTGGGAACTCTCTTGACCACTAGAATCTTGTGTAATTCACAAAGTTTTTCAGAAGTAGTGAATTATTCTTCAGTAGAATCCAGCTCTCTGAATGCAGGGCATAGTTCATCCCAGCTGGATATTCTTTGGGGAGGATTGATTATTGCATGTGGGTTTTGTATCTGCATCCCCAGCATCTTGAGCTGCTGCTTCTGCCTGTCCTTCAGTTCCAGGGCTCTCTGGTGTGCATCCTCTTGCTGCACTTTCCCTGCCTCCCTCTCTCTGGCTCACTAGTCAGTTTCCCACTTCTGGCATTCACAGTCCTTGTCTGCTTTTTCCACCTTTTCTTGCTCTAGTTTGAGCCAAAGGGTTTCTAGCTGCAGTTTTTCTCTTTCCAGCTGTATCCCTTCAAGATTCAGCTTTAGCTTTGTTTCCTCCTGTCACTGCAGCCCTATGCCCACTCAGACAACTTGGCTGCCCTTCCTGGCCCTTGTCATACTCCATGAGAAGGTTTTTCAACTAATCTGACTTTTTCCTGTAGAAAACAAGCAGTGATCTGTGCCTAACTCTTCCAAGTGCTTTCCAGTATACTTAGCAAATGTTTCTTTGCTCATTCTGCTCTTCCTTCTGATTCTGTCTACCTTATTATGCTTCCTTTGCTGTTTCCTTTACCCGAAATAAACAAACAGAAAATGACAACTGTAACCTTTTCTTTGTTTCCAACCTTCTCACTTGTGAATCTTTTCAAATCTAATTTATCAGCGCTTGAAGTGAGAACCTCAGTCAACTAGCAAACTGTGTGTAAATCCTGGTCCAACTACATCATTGAGATGTTCTCAGGGAGTTCAGGAATGTGAATCACCTTATTACCCCTGTCTCAGTGAAAGTGGCGCTAAAGTGTAAGTGGCGCTAAAGTGTGTGTCAGCTTCCTGGCACGCATGCCTGTTAACATCCTAAACAATGTTCTGAGTCTTTACTTTGCCTTGCAGGTAAATGGCAGGTGCGCTTCAAGCCCCAAATGGCCTCTTACCACAGTCCTCTGCAGTAGCCAGCCCTTATCACTGGCCACACACAGAGAAATTACCAAGGTCAATGGCTCCAAAGCGATGGACTACACACCAGCCTGCCCACTCAGCTGAGGATTCACACTTTACTTTAATATTACAGCAATGAGATGATGTTATACCAAAACCAAGGTTGTTTAATTAATAAAGAACAGCACATTAAGTGATACTGAGTAAAGCTAGTGGAAACAGATATGGTTACAAATAAAACAGAGATATAACAGAGTTCTAAGAGACTAACCATAACTTTCAGCAAGCTACAGTCCTTTGCTAAAGCAATTTTCTCACCATCAGAGCTTGCCGATTTTCAGCCAAATCGGGATCCAGATTTTTCATGCATCAATTCCCTCCACCAGGAGTGTTCCTCAGGGAAATGGATACCCACAAGATTCCTCCCCCTTGTTCCTATAGTGCAACAAACCTTTTAAATGTATTCTTTTGAAGTGTAACTCCAGACAAATTTCTGCCCCCCACTGGCATGCAGATGCCATGCTGTTTTTCTCATCCTTCTGTTAATTTGCTATTCCCCTTGACTTAATGTGAAAATGAAGCTGGCTTTGTGTTGGCTTTTATCATGCGCGATTCACATCTGAGATCTAGGCAGACAGGTAAATCAACATTTCTTTGTCTAGGAAAAGCTTGTTGATCAACCCTCACTGATTTGCTTGGTTTAAATCTATTTTTAGTATACATATACAACTTAATTGTTGCCTGTAGCTACATCATGCAATGATTATGATGACCAGTATGAGGTAAGTTTTCATTTGCTGTCTTATGTGACAGTCTTTATAGCTAAATGCCATGACAGCGATGTGTTAGGTGTATTGACTTTGTCAGACCTAATAGGAGTTGCTGTTACTGACAGTGAGTCCTTTGGTAGTGGGCACTGAGGGGTCATAGGGTCACAATATCACCATTTTATTCTTCTATGTATGGTTGTACGTGGTGCCAGCTTTTTAAAAAAGTAATGGCATTACATTGCAAAGTATTTTTGAAAATCCCACTAGACTTCTATTCGCATATTTAGGCACCTAACTATGGAGGCATCATTTCAGAAAAATTTGGTGGTGGTGGTGGCTGGTGTGTCAGCTCATAGAATATTATACATGAGCATATTATGTCATGCAAAGTTTGTGTGACGGCAGGGGGAAAAACTGGAAGACCTAATGGAGCACATCGACCTATGAAAAGTCTAGCAGGAGGCCAAACCTAGGAGCATATGCCCCATTGCACTATAACAAATGATGCTCCTGCCTAAATACCTTTAAAAATCTGGTCCACACGTCCAACTGTGCCAAAGCATCACCCATTTTTTTGTTCCAGTTGGAAAAAATGAGTTTCAGAGCAGTTTTCATGTGTGAATCTACATCTAATTTCTCCTGCCTATAGCCCAGAAAGTAGTTTGAAGATGTGCTGTCAAAACAGATTTAAAAGTGTCTTCCTAATTGGTCTTTTTGTTCAAAGCAGGGTTTTTGTTTGTTTGTTTGTTTGGCTTGGAAAATGGTGGCAGTGAATCTACATTCTCCTCTCCCTTTGCATGTCTTCCCTCAGTATAGGACTTTCAATCACAGAACGAGATGGCTTCTCCCTAAGCAGTTTTCGTCTTTGATCAGTCTTTGAGCCTACCGGTCTTTCATTAGATTCCACAAATATATGTCCGGGGGAGAGGAGGAGGCATAGCTTCATCAGAATTAACAGTAGATCCAAAATGTCAAACACAAAAAGACAGTCGTCCTTTCTCCCTCAGGCAAAAATACCAGCATAACCAGCCCAGTCGTATTTTCTCCATACCCCCTAATAGTCTAGTTATCAGAGGTTTAACAAGTTTTTCTCAAAAAGAAATAGAAAATGAAGCGAAGGTGACTCCTCCCAAGTTAATTGAACCAACCAAACCATCCAGGGACAACCTACTATGACTGAGTAGCCGTGGAGTAACTATTACCATTTCAAATCCCAGCTTCTCCTTTTATTGCCCCTGTGACTCATGCTTCAAAGGAGGAATGGGAGTAGGAGGGCTTTTTTTTGGTCATTAGATTGAGAACTGGGGTTGCCACACAAACAGCAATTATCATAGAATCATAGCGTTGGAAGGGACCTCAGGAGGTCATCTCAGAGCAGGACTAACCTCATCTAAATAGCAGGACTAACCTCAGCACTTCTGTATCTGTCAGTTAAAGCTACACGACAGAAGTTTGGGCACAGATGAATTTCTTTTCCTTATAAAACAGGAGAATACTTCTTCAAGTTAATGCTGGGCAGTAAACTGTTTTGATGGCAGATGGCCTTTCAAATTGGCAACAATGTATAGTGGGTCAGAAAGGAGATTAAATTTACATGAAGCCCACATTGCAGGGTCGCTATTGTTTAGTGTAATAGTTAGCGCTGGAAAAATTATTTTCAGAGATGTCTATGGATTCTGAATTGTGACATGTACAAACCCTTATTTATGCCCTTTCTTTCTTCACTTTTCCATCCAAATGCTCGGAAGAGGGGCGAATGTCAATATTCATGGAAAAAAACTTGTATTTGTATGTGAACTAGCATGTTTATTATTTGTATTGCAGAAGCACTTGGCAGCCCCAGTCACAGATGAGTACCCCATTGTGTTACGTGGTATATAAACACATAACAAAAAGATGGTCCCTCCCCTGAAGAGCTGGTGCATGGCTGGCTACCCTTTTCATTCATAGCGAGACAGACAGCTAGACATACACACACACATACGCAGACTCTGCACCCCCGTCTACATCTTTAGCATCACTTCTTAACGTATTTTCACCACTGATGTCTGTGCTAGCAATGCTGCTAGCTTTTGACTTCCACCCAGTCCTCCCTTTTCTATTTTCATCTTCTTTTTTAATTTCTCCTCCTCCCCTTGCATGGAATGCGTTATGTATGGGACTAATGGCTCACATAACTTGGCACTGAGTATGATAACAGCCTTCACAATTTGGAGTAAGTGACTACTAAAGTAATGTGAATTGTGTGAGACAATGCCTCAATGGTGAAAGGGTAGGGAAATGGAAGAATAGTAAATTCAATAATTGATATGCTTAGTGAGTATGTTTGCTTATACGAATATAAGTGCAGTTTTATGGCACTTGGTGGAACAGTGTCACCAGATCCTGATATATATACAGAAAATGGACATGATTCTGTAACAATGCCCTGTGCAGCTGGGATTAAGCATATTATAAAATGTTATGACACAGAATGGAGACCAATGGATTCAAGCTATGCGTGTGATAAACATATATAATTGTGTGTCTTGTGGTGCTGCATATATATGGGAATTTCACAGCAAAGCCCCGAAACCAGAGTTGTGGGACTTGGGCAATGAAATAAACCAGACTACTTTTAGTGTTTGCAGTGGTTGCCGAGCCAGACGAGGATCTAGCTACAACGTCCATCATTAGGACTGTCCATGTACATTCACACCCGATTACTTCTTTTGAGTGTGACCAAAAACTGAATCCAAAACCTGTCAGAAAATATATCAGGTTTTTATTTTTTCTGTTCCCTCAGTCAGGAAGAGACTAGCTTTTTTTAAATATGAGGTTTTCTTCTTGTATAGCCAGTCCTTTTTCTTCTACAAGAAAAGATCTTAAATGCGCTATACTTTCCTGGGCCTGATTAGTTCCTGCCGCAGTTCTATCCCTAATGTGCGCTCCACTCTCTCTCTCTCTCAATACCCCAATGATTTCTTCAGGCAGTGCTCCAACTGATAATGGCCTTGGAACCATACTGTCTAATTGAGGTGACCAGTCGCACGGTGAATTCCCAATATTTAATGCTTTAAATGGATTTTGCCTTTTTTCCCTGTTGAGCTTTAAAACAAATAATGAACAAATATATAAAACCCCACGAATA
This sequence comes from Emydura macquarii macquarii, assembly GCF_026122565.2. NCBI lineage: Eukaryota > Metazoa > Chordata > Testudines > Chelidae > Emydura > Emydura macquarii. Next base: position 10,346,012 of record NW_027130520.1, on the reverse strand, counting down.
GAAGAAAGGCCCCAAAACAACAAATAAATTATTTGTAAGACAGTTTGAGCAGCTCTAGTAATACCCTGAAAACTCCATGGGCAGAATTCACAGCTGATAAAAGTCAATAGTTTGTCAGAAAACAGGTGTAAGTAGCATATTACTTTAAATTATTATTTATATTACAGTGGTGACTAGAGGTCCCAGTCAGGATCAGGGCTTGTCTGTACTAAATGCTCTGCAAATGATAATAAGAGATGCTCCCTGCTTATAATCTTGTTTAAGACAAGACATAACAAATGGGTGTAAGAAACAAATGCAGGGACTAGGAGGAGAAAAAGGAGGGCAAAGTAATAGGAACATGGGTTACTTAGACTAGCAATGTGCATCAGACTCATTATATATATAAAACGCATGAACAAGAAAGAAATAAGAAATAAAATAAATGTTAATAATTCCTACTTGCTACCTGCTTCGTCCTTGTATAGTAGTGTAATTACACCAACTTGGCATTCTGTAGGTGGCATTAAGGAATATAAGTAACATACCAAGGATCTGATTCACCTCTCACTCTACCAGTGTATTTCCACTGAACACAACGGAGCTACAGCTCTGTAACACTGTAACTCATGTGAGTAAAGAATCAGCACCATTGCCCCTGCAGTCTTTGAGTAGGGAAAACATGCAGCAATTTGATCAGGAATTTTTCCAGCACATAGGCTCAAATAGCTTTAAAAAATAAAAATGCGGGTGGTTGCTGGACCTTTCCAAAAGGTTAGTGACAGCACCTTCTCAGTCTTACACAAACAGTTATGGCAGCTGTGCCCCCAAAGTTGATTCCTCACTGTAACAGGACACTCCCAAATGGAAAATGTCATTACATCCTGACTGTTATGGGGCAGCAGTACCTATCTTTATTTTGTGAGTGTATTATTTCTAAATAAAGACAGTGAAATACAGAATCATTCATAAATTTTAAATCAACATAGATATTGATAATGTTAATTTTTATGAAAGGATTCAATCTAGATTAAGCCGTCTTCAATTTTAAAAGTACTGTAAAAACGTGAGTAATTATTTCAGCTCAAAAAATATATGTGTGATGGAACAGAAGGAAATGGCATATTTCAGGCTTAATATGAAAATTCAGTTGCATATGTGTAAATCTAGTGTACTATTGCTTAAGTCAACAGCGTTACTCTGGATTGACACCAGTGTAATGGGATGAGAATGTGGCCCATAAATTGGTGAATGAGCTCACCATTTCTCTTTACTTGAGACAAAAGGGTTAAGTTCCAATAATTCAATATTTGTTCATGAAGCTGAAATGAGGAAGGGTGTTGAAATTAGCATAAATACGGACTGTAAAATTCTTGGGCCTACATTGAAAATTGCATTATGGACAAGATGCAGCCCAGACTGGTGCTTTATGTGTGTGCACAAGCCTGACATGCAGGTGTGTACCAGGCATTGTTCACTCATATCTAACATATGCAAACAAATCACATCCTTTTTACAAAATTTGGGCCTATTACTTTTACGTCTCGTGTTGTTCAGAAACAAAGAAATCTCAGCAATTAAAAAATAAAATGTTTTCAGGATCTACATGGCTATTCGATGTAAATATTATTCATTTTTATGTTTGACTAGGTCTTTGTGCTTAGCTGACAAGGGAACTAAACTAAACTAACTAAAGTTGCTTATTTGACTTGTTCACATGAAGGTCTTACAAATTTATAAGATAAAAATGCACCAATAGTTCATTTTTTCCACATTAAATCTGTCTGAAACAGTGGGCAGGAGACTGCATGATTGAGAGCTCAGGATATCAACTCTTTGTTTACCCACTTTGCTATTTAATATCATATGTCAATTTTTGAATAGTATTTATTATTTATTAGCCTAGATTGTACATCTTTTTTAAAATAAAAGATTAGCCACTACAAAGCAAATTACTATTCATTTGAAAAATACTGCTATTTTGTTTTCTTAAGGTCATTGATGAGATTAAAAGATACAGGGTCATATCCTCAGCTGGTGTAAATCAGTGTGGTTCCATTGATTTCAGCATGTTGAAGTACAGCCCTTGTTCTTCAATGTTCTTCTTGGTTCCAATTAAAGAAATATCCTGCTTATAATAAGCTTCAGTCTGCTCATTCTCTCCTTTTAAACTGTTTGCAGAGATATTTACTTCTCGTTCAGAGTGTACGATGCTAGCCTGTCCCCAACTTCTCACTTAAATTTTTTGATAGCTACATCCTTTGCAAACAAAGCAAAACAAATAATTACTGCCAAGCATCTCCAATGATCTGGAATTTTATTCCATCCATATACATGCATAGTAACAACATTTGTTGAGAAATTATTTCTATCAGAAGTAGAACATTATCTTTGTGATCACCAGTTGCAGTATTGCTACTCTTATATTTAAATATATCTTATATATGAATTAGATTCATACTTGCAGCATTTGAGTTTAGGGTTTCATTTTAGACTGTGCCTTTCAAAAGATAAAACTGATTGATATGACTTCATTACTTACAATACTGCTTCCAGTAATTTTGTTCATTCTTTATAAAGTATTGCATTTAACAGCAAAGTTTTAAAAATTGAGACAGAGATGCATCAGCGAAAGAAAATACAAGTACTATACAAGAAAAAAATTGCCATCTTCATTTAACGTACGTTTCAGATTAAGAAAGTAGACAGAAACATACTGCTACATACAAATGCAAAGCCTAATGACTAAGGTACTGTATCTGCTAAAATATAAAGTGCAAACTGAGCCCAATAGTTCAAATAATTGAAATTTTAAGGCGACCTTTACAGCATAGTTGAAACTTTTTTGCAAGTTATATTTTAGCATATACGTATATCTGCAACAGCATATAAGAAAAAATCAGGATACACAAGTGCTTTTGAAGCTATTTCTAAAATGCTTTTCTGTATTGTTTGTGACTATTTTCTTTAAAATCTACTATACAGTGCAAACCATATGTGCTACACAATAACTATACAATAACATTACAAATGACTTTAATATAAAGTTTTTAAATAAAAAATAACATAACTACAGCTATGAATACTGCTGGTAAAATAAATTAATATTTTTGAAAATGGCACCAATAATACACTTTACTAATGGACTGTAATGAAATTACACCTTGAAGTCTTCAACTCAGCAACAATGAATTGTCTCCTGATTGTCCAGATGTAATTCAAACAGCTTTTTTTTAGATTGTATGGAATAATATACTAAACACAAGTACCAAAGGTGATCGATCGTTTCATTTGACATGTTCTGCTGCATGTGACGAGCAATAAAACTTCTTGTGAGTTATAAAGTTTGAAAGGTTGTTGAACTGGATGTCACACAGTCGGCAATATTTCCCACTGGTTGGGGCCTGGGTAGAACCATTCACACCTTTTGCTATACTTGACAACTGTTCCTCTGCTGTAGGAATTGCTGGAGAGACATTTTCGTTTGCTGCTAAAGGATTCTCAGAGATCCAAGAGGGAGACTTGTGCCCATCTTCATGTTGAGGATTCTGGGAAATGTTCTCTTGTTGTTGGTTTGTTGCAGGCCTTTCCTCCTGTTTTAGTCCACCATTAACTATTACCATGCCTCTGTTTTTTGGCAATAATGGAAGAGACTCTTTCTTCTGCACAGCGCACCCGTTTGAAGGTATCTGGCCTTTAGGAGATTCACCTTCTGTATTTGTGCTTTGATCTAAATCAGTGTTATGAATGACAAGAGAACCAGAAATGTAATCACTTGGCTTTATTCCATAATATGGAGAAAGCTGATCTGCTCCTTTAGCTTTCTTTATTGCTCCAGGGTAAAGGCATTGTGGAAGAAACAAATGTTTGTTTTCTTCTTTTGTAGCAATAAGCTGGGCTGCTTCACTAAAGACTTTAAGTCCTTGAAGAGTTGCTAAGTGTGTAGAAAACAAGTTTCCATTAGGAGAAGACTGTTTTGAGTTTCCATTTTTCTCACATTTGATTATGCTTCTTTCATAACTGACATCAGGGCTGTTTCGTTCACTTTCTGGGTTTTGAAACACTTTGCTCTCAAGCTGTCCCATGTCGTTACGCTGATGTGCAGTGACAGGGCAAAAATTTTGCTTATGGGCAAGGTAGTTCTCTACCTTGTTAAAACTGATCTTGCATACTGTGCACTCATGGTAGTCCAGCAGTCTTTTTGGAGAAGTGGATGTCCTATCTGACTGTGATAAACATTTTTTGCTGAGATCTATTGGTACATCCATCTCCAAGCAGGAAACTGTGGCGTGTGGAGTGTCACACTTTGAAACTGGAATACATTTGTTAATGGACAATGAATTTTCTAGATGCTTTGAGACTATTCCTGGAAAGATATCACACCGTGGATGGTAACATTCTCCAAGACCTTCTGTTGATTCTTGAGTAGATGTGCAAGGATTGCCAAGATTAGCCACTTCAAGAAATCGTTGCTGAACCAGTTGCGGCCTTTGCTCCTGCTCTGGTAGGCACATCTCATACATCTTCCTTCGCTTACGTGTACGCATTGTTCTCTGCATAGCAGGCACTTTGCTGGAAGCAGATCTCTTCAGTGGAGGATCATGGCGTGTGGCACAATAGTACTGTTTGTGTACCATATATGTTTCATGTCTGCTGAAAGTAATATTGCAAGCTTCACATGTGGTTTTGTTGGGATCACTTTCCCCTTCTACTAAAGGAGCATTGGGGTTCTTCACATCAGCAGGTTTTCCGTTTAATTTTTCATCATTGCTGGTTGCAGCTGACAGCTTCTTAGCCTGTGCTGAAAAGTCTTTTTCATGACCCTTACTGTTTGGACCAATCAAATCTAAGACAGTAGAGGAGTTGATGCAAGATGTCTGAAGAAGTTGATTCTCTGCATCGGAAGTGTGAGGAGTTGTACTCAGAATGTTTATGGAACTTTGACCATTGTTGGGACTTATAGCCTCAGGCATTTTTTCCGAAATGCTGGAAAAATCTGGTGACTTTGCCATCTGCTGCCATCGGCTACTGCAGTAATGCTTTTTATGGACCAAATAGTTGTCCAAATTGTTGAACGTTATGTTACACTCAAAACAAGTAGCTCCTTTTGGCATCAATGGACTGTAAATAACAGGAGGATAACTGCTACTGCCATGCCTCAGTCTTCGATGGACCAGTTCAGACATTTTGGCTAAGATCTCTGAAGCCTGAGGAACCACTGTGATGTCCTGGGGAAAAGCAAACTGAGAGAGAAAAGGTCCCATAGAGAAAGAAGGACCAATATTAGGCTGAACTGGGGATGAGGCAAGTCTTGGGCTAGATGGTTCAGACTTTATTTTAGTGTATGAAAAGCTTTGTTTATTTGTTGCAGGCTGCGTTTCTGGTCTCTGGGCTGGAAGGAAAAGTGGAGTCTTTTTTTCACATTTGTCAAGCTCAGTATCTGAACTTGCATCCTTAGTCTGCATGGTCTTTTGGCTCTGGGCAACTTCATTTCTGTTCAGAAGGTCTGTGGCTGGCTGCAAAGCTTCTTCAGTACCACTTGGAGAGTGCTCGATGTCACTTTCTCTCTGCAGCTTGTTGCCAGAGACATGTAGCTCTTGGTGCTGCAGTAGCTCCCTCTGAGTTTGGAAGCCAAAATGACAATGATTGCATCTAAAGGCAGCTTGAGTGAGATGTGAAAAGAGGTGCTGATGAAAGTTAATCACAGAGTCTGCAGTGTAGTTACAAACTGTGCATTTCAGACTAGAACCAGCCGGGAGAAATTCTTCCATTTTCACTCCTATGAAAAAGATAAATAATACACAAGTTAGGGTAATTGTTTTCCCCCCACGAAGTATAACATGAAAAGCAATCACATGGAGAATACAAACATCATGAGAACAACTCATTTTCCTCTGGTGAAAATGTTCTGTAAGTTTCCTCCCATATTGGCCACTCAGGTAATGCTTGAATCAAGACAAAATCCCTTTCCAACAGATTGCTATAAAAAGTTGCCAAAAGTGATCAATTGTGACTACATATGCCATGAAATGGCTCATTTCCCATATTGAGTTCAGCATGGATTCAGCATTGCAGATAAGAAGCAGAGAGCGCTCCAGTTAATAAAGGGAAGGAGAGAGTAGGGGAAGAATAAAAATAGATCAGACTCTCTTTAAATGGAAATGCCAAACTAACCCATTCCAGGTTTAGAAACAAGCAATTTCCACTTGGAAGAAGCTTGTTGTTCCCCCATAAATCAATAAGCATTGGGGTCTGATGTTCCACACAAGGATATATAGTAGAGGCTACAGAGAAATCAAAAGGCTCAGGAGCATGTTCTCTTTTCTCTGATCACAGGAGCATATCCAGGCAATATTCTTCAGATCCAGTCCTCAAGCTCAGAGGAGGCCTATAAAGAGCACTGAACAATGATCTCCATTGCTGCTGGTCAGTGCCTGCTTGGCTGAGATGGCTTGCCTGTCTGCGAAAGAAGATGCAGGGCTCTGGAATGGGAACTCGGTGGGAGGAGGGTGGAGAGGGTGAGTCCACTGTGAGGAAGGAGAAGGGCTTGTCTAAGAGGAAAAAATGTCAATGATGGAAGTGCCCTTTTACCTATACTTTCACCACCTATACTTAATGGCCGCGTGCAGTTATTGCAGGTGAGGAGTAAGGCTACGATTTTAGGATGGAAATTTTTAGTTAATTTCATGGCAGAGGTGTGAGAAAAAATTGTAAGTCACAGAAAGGTCATTAAATAATGCAGTTTTTGCGACCTCAGCATACATGTCCAAGAGTAAGGTCCAGGAGAGTGGGGGGTTGAAGAGTGAGCCCACCCTACACTTACCCACAGTGGTGGCTCTGGTCTTGTGGGGTTAGGCCTAGCTGCTCACTCTGGGTGTTGCGACCTTGTGCATGAGGTTGCAAAACCACTGATGTTTGGCCCATCAATCCCTCTGTGGATGGAGATGGGAGGGTGGACGTGCCAAACCTGAGTGGCGCTGTGATCCCACACACCATTCAATTTGGAGGCAACACCACTCTGTCTGGGGGCCTAGACAAATGTGTTTTTACAGCTATTTGCAAGATTTCACAGATGTTATTAAAGTTCACAATTACTGTGACCAGCATGACAAAGTCATAGCCCTAGTAATGAGACATATTTTTCTTAGATATGAACTCACCACATCTCTTCCTATCAAGTGCAGTGTAAGAACAGAAGCATACTCAGAGCCTATCCACAACCTCTGGAGAGAATGAGAATGTGTTTCAGGGTGTACTCGAGCTGAAAATGCTTAGATAGCATAACTAAGGCCAGAGTTCTCTGCTGGAAAAACAATGATAGCCTATATTGTCTAAAGAGGAGTCTAGGGCTTCTCTGAGTTTAATGAAGAAACGTTTGGACGGAAAAATATCTGTGTGTGATTTAGATTTAAAACACACACACACATACACATACATATATATATATGTGCATATATATGTGCACATGGTCAATTAAAATTGGGTTTACAGATGCTTTGTGACACTGGAGCAGTGCAGAGCAGTGAGTGTCATGGTGAAACTTTAGCTCAGGCTGTGGAAATGAATACTTTCAGAACTGGACATCCCAGCTTCAAATACTAGTGGTGGTCAAAGTGCCCTGTGACCATCATACATATGGGGCTTGGCCAGGATATGAACTGCTGTGGGTGTCAGATGCTTAGGATGACTTGCCTGAGGAAGTATGTAACTCACTGGTTAGTGTGTGTTCTATGTCCCCCATCACAGAGGATGTGGGTCTGTTATAGCACCCAGCTAGAGCCCAGTTCTTTAGCACAAGCTGTAGAAACTTGTAGTTTTAGCTGTGTAGTCCCTGGTTCAATTCATGATGTCTGCCAACATGGCAGCTGTCAGACAGGCAAACATGGCAACCATTAAACATTCAGAAGAAGTTCACACAGATTTTGCAACATTATATTTAGAACCTGTTTAGAAGCAGGTATAGTATCCAACACAATGAGATTATCCCTCACTGTTTTCAAAATGCACAGTGGAACAGTATCTAATTTCTATCCCACTATAGTTAGGTAGAAAGCACCTTGTTTTACGATCTGATCAATGGGGTCCTAATCCTTCAAACACACATGAGTAATAACAATTACACATGTAAGTAGTCCCGATGAGTTGAAAAAGAGGGCTTTGACTTTTAACAGAGACCTAAACAAATTATCCAGGCCACAAGAATTTCACTAATCTGTCCATAATTTCTTATACAAAAATAAAAATGCTATTATAGCATACGAATTAATGTAGCATAAGGTAATACATTTCTACATTAACTATGTGGCAACTTTGTGATATATAAGTAAATTTCCATGGTTTCAAGGGTAAGAATATAGTCTCTACAAAAAAGTAAATTAACTGAATGCTAAAAATTGCTTGGTTCTGCATTCAAAAGTCAGGCAGTGACAAAGTTAAGTTTGCATTCTTCACTGTGACCCGTTATATGTATTCAATATCAGATAGTCTTTAATGACAGGATCACATATTAATTCTCAGTTAATACAATATAATATTGTACACTTTTCCCTGAAGCCTAAGAAACACACTGTAACACATATCTTTTCATTTTTCTACATCTACACTAACTTCCTTGTCATCAAAATGACACAATGTATTTTACTACCTTAGGGTAGACCCGTAAAAGGATTTAGGTACCTAACTGACACTTCAGTTGCCTGGGTTCAAATTTAGCTCCACAAAACAACGGCTTAGCTGCCACCTAATCTTGAGCATTTCTACTGGGAAGAATGTGCAGAGTTGCCTAAGTCCTGACGCTGCCAAATCGCTTGGTGCCTAGCTCATGCCTAAGCCCGGTGGGATTCATAAACTACGTGTTCCCCACACTATTTTGCCTGCAGGACCCGACCTGGTAGGTGTGCTCAGAAACCATACCCACCCCTCCCGCAAAAACCAGTGGGGAGAAGGTAAGTGGGGAGAAGGTGGTGTCCCTCTTATACCTAAGTGTTTATACTCTCATGTGGGAAAGCCCGGTCCAAATCCCCACTCTTCCTGATTTGGAACAAGGAACCTGAATCCAGGTCCCTCATCTCATCTCCCAGGTAAGTGCCCTAACCACTGGGCTATAAGAAATACTGGGCTGTGGCTCCCTCATTTCCCCTGTTGAAGCTGTTCTGCTGTGTATAAAATACTAAAATATTCACTGAAGCAGAGACTGGAACTTGGGTCTCCCAGGTGCATGCCCTAACCACTGGCCGATAGATTCATTTTCTCTCTGGCCCAACAAATATTTAAATATTTTAATCAATAGTGGAACAGCTCCAAGAGGAGAGACTGAGCGTATCCTAGCTCAGAAAAGCCTGATGGGTAGGGGCCATCCCTGCTTCAGAGTGAGGATTCAAATCTGGGTCTCCTGTATCTCATCCGAGTGGCTCTAACCACTTGGCTATTGGGTTTAAGGGCACCACCATCTCCTCTACTGGTTTTTTTTTTTTTTTTTTTTACAAAAAAGGGCTGACTTGGCTTAGGTGCCTAATTCTTGTGAATGCTGAATAGAGATAGGCACCTCCCTCCCTCCCAGAATTAGGCACCTTTGAGGGGTAGGGCTTAGGCTCTGCCCCACTCTTTGGCACTTCCTACTGGCTAGTTGAAGCAGCTTCTGAATCCTATTGTTAGGCACCTAACTCTCCCCATGGATTGCACTAGGAGCCCAGGCTCTCAACTAGGGGCTGTGCATTCTACTGGGCTCACGGCCCAGTGTTAAATGTTAAATTTGCTAAATGTTAGGCAGTGCTGAGGCTAAGTTCCCTTCATGCATTTAGCTCTCAAACTTTTTCTGTGAGTTCTCTTTTCTGTAAGTATGCATTTTCATCAGTTTCTTATCCATGCACTTCATATGAACGTCTCAAGTAGCAGCACATTCAGGGAAAGAACAGAAACATATTGCACATTTTCACTCTTAGACTGTACTGTTAGCCTGGAAATGGAATATGTTATGGTTTACAATGTATTTTCATATAAATGACTTTCAAGGACATTCTTTGGCATACACAAAGTGGGACACAGAACTACAAGATACTAACCTGAAGTTGTGGGGAAAATATAATAATATTCTAATATAGTTTTTGAGAAACAGCATGCAATGACACAATTAAAGATGGTAATTTCAATGTATATACACACTGGGGCAGAGTTATGCCTGCTAATTGTGTAATCTGGAATTACCGGGCTAGACAACAGTGGAACCCTTTGTCCTTTAATAGGTCCACAGTGAGAGACCCTCTCCTGTAAATCTTGGGTGGCGTCCAGTTAAGACCATAGTGCATAGGGCTGGGGCTACCTCTTGGAAAAAAGCCCCCCTAACTCCTACTTACCTAACAAGGTACACAGAAACTGTTGGAGAGCCCTTACCTCTTCCCAGGCACACCTTAGTATCTGCAAACTTCGCATGTATAGTGGAAACTTCAGTGTGGAATGTTCTGTGCATTCACAATTTATGATTTTTCAAAGGTACTAATCTGATCACATCAAAACTAAATTTCAACAAAACATTTGGAGATACTTGATAATGGATCTAATTCCATGCCAAATGTCAGCTTTCCAATCAATGGGAAGTAATATCTCCATATTATAAACAGGGGCACCGAATTCAGGGGTTGTGATATGGTCCAAGCGGCAGTCAGCATCAGATCTGGAATAAGAATATAGGAGTTCCTAATGCCTATCCTATGCTCTAAATAACCAAACCTCTCAAGGGACAAAGCTTTACACCTTTGTTTAAATGTCTTAGAGAATCTAGGCCATTAAATGACCAACAGTTTGGATTTATGTAAATGCATGAGGAGATCAGATAAATTCCGTACTGGTAGGCTAGATAAATTACACAGATAAACAGATTATTTGTGAGAGGTGCATGGACTGTATACTGCCGTTCAGAAATGACAGACTTCTTAGGGCAGGTCTACGCTACTGCTTAAGTCGATCTAACTTAGGTCACCGAAGGGTGTGAAAAAGACACCCCCCTGAGTGACATAAGTTACAGTGACCTAAGCACTGTCCACACCAATGCTATGTCAGTGGGAGATGCTCTCCCACTGACATAGCTTCCGCCTCTCATGGAGGTGGAGTAATTGTGCCAATGGGAGAGCACCCTCCTGTCGGCATACAGCGTCTTCACCAGATGCGCTACAGTGGCTACATTTGTGCAGCTGTGTCAATGTAGTGCTTCTAGTATAGACCTGCCCTTAGTAGTATCTACTTCCAGTGCCTGATTGTACTGCTTACATTTAGAGACTCACTGAAGATGATAAGGTTTGTAGTGATTAATGTTTAAATAATAACTAAATCTCCAGGGGGATATATTGCACTTACCACTGTGAGAATTTAGGTGCATTTCCAGAGCTCTTGCATTAGAAAAACTTTTGGTGCACTGTGGAAAGGGGCAGACACTGGATATCTGATGAGCACTATCTTCATTCTCCTCTGACAGCTGAGCCCCCTCTCTTTGCCTCCCACTGCAGTAGTACATGAGATGAGCCTGCAAATTCCGCTCACTTCGATACCAAATGCCACAGGATTTGCAAGGGAATATATCTTCTACAAGCAAATATAACCAGATCCAGGTTAGCCACAGTGCATTCAGCACCAACAAATAATACGACAGGCTTAAGTCCTTTCATTTTTCCATTAAAGAAACACCTTATTTAATAAAACGTTGACAAGGCAGCCACAGGTTTCATACAATGTCTTTTGCAACGACAAGGGAAAACATTTGTTGCTTTGTTTTACAGGCCAAAATAAATTTATAAAATAACCAATTAATATAAAGCACTGGCCGAAGTTTTTAGCACACCAAAATTTTTTAAAAGTAAAATAAAATTAATAATTTCTGGCAGAAATGCAGTCTCAAATGTTTTATAGCACCATGAAAATATTTAAGAGACATTTTCCAACTACTTGGACCCTGATCCCCAAAGACTTACACATGTGCTTAGCTTTCAACGTAGAGGAAATGCACTATGAGAGACGTCATCTGCTACGGGGCCTGGCCCAAAAGAGATAATGGGGGATGGAACTAAACTGTCATAATGCAATGTACCAGAAACAAATGCAGTTCAATGATTTTTTTAAACTAATTTGAAACAAAACATTAGAGGTTAATTTAAAAAATGAAACATTCTGATATTGGTTGAACTAACCTGAAATGATATATGTCATTTAGATTTTCCTGATGGAAAGTCAAAATTTTTCATTACAATCAAAATTTTCCTGCAGAAAATTTCAATTTTGTGTAATCTGCATTTTCTGTCAGAAAAACATTCTGAAAGAAAATTCCCAACCACCCTAATTGTTAGCATTCGTAACAGGAATGCCAGCTGACTAGAACCCATATCCAGAGTGCAGATGATCTTGCTTTGATTTTCCTTATATTTTAATTTGATATTGCTATCACTACCATCTCTTCACAGGGTATCAATATATTTTAAGTTATTTCTTTTACAGCACATTCAAAGTAAATGTGACCAGTACAATTCTTTGCCCAAAAAAATAAACAACAAACTAGAAAAAATAAAGCTATTGACAAAGACATTTATACTCACCTTGTATTGAACTTGGTGGGATTACTCAAAGAATAGGTACTACTCAACACGAATAAGGGCTGAATCTGGTCCTATATGTTTATAGTGCATCCAAACCTTGAATATTGTGTACAGTTCTGGCCACTGAATTATTGCAAAGTATTTATAAACAACAAGAAGCACAGGGAAGAGCTACAATAAGGGGACTGGAAGGCCTGACTGATGAGGAAAGATTAAAAGAGCTAAATATGTATAACAGGGTTAAGTGATAACTAAGTCTATGGCTACACTATAGCCGATATCGATGAAATTTATGTCGCTCAGGGGTGTGAATATTCCATCTCCTTGAGCGACATAGGTTACACTGACACAAGCACTCATGGTGCACAGGACTATGTTGGCAGGAGAAAACAGAGGTGTTTTTTTTATGCCATTGGCATAGAGCGTCTTCATCAGAGATGCAACTGCGCTGCTGGAGTGCTGTTCATATAGACATGGCCTTAGAAAGACCACAATATCAGCTGCCCATTTTTTGAAAGGAGTCAACAGCAAGGAGGTTGAGCAATTAGAATTGTCTAAGGGGTCTTTATAGCAGTAATTGGGTGAACTTAATAAATAGAACATTTAGGCTGAATGCTCTGATACAAGAAGTATGCAGCGCTTTTGTAACCTTGTTGGTCCTAGGATATTAGAGAGACAAGGTAAGTAAGGTAATATCTTTTATTGGACCAAGCTCACCCACCTTCTCTCTCTGATTCAAGAAAGCACTTAGGGTCTGCTTAAGTCCTTCCCTATTCAGCATGCGATTAGGTCCTGTTAACGTCAATGGGACTTAAACATAGGCTTAAGCAACCTTCTTGAATACAGATGCTTTCATGAATCAGGGCTTAATGTAAAGAAAATTCCTGACAATGAGCTCTTTTGCATTTTGAAACAGTCTCTAAAGAGAAGTAGTAGAAGCTATTTCTATTGTTTGAGAAATGGAAAACTAGCCTGGATAAATATTAGAATATGTATTGTACAGTCCAAACCTGCACTGACTGAAAGAGGATGTACCATGTGAGCTAACAGGTCTTTTTATCTCTAATTTCTATGATTTTCTAATTCTGCCAGCTATGGGAACAGATTTACAGAGCTTCTGTCTGAGGGAGGGCCGAACACTACAGTGTACATCTACCATCCCAATGTCCTACATCTATTTTGCTGCATTAATAAAAACAAAACATAAGAAAAAAATTAAAACACTACAGTACAGTATTATGACTTACTGTTGACAATAGCTGTAGGCAAAATAGATGCCATAGCAGCTTGTTGAGGGAGTAGTTGTATTGAGTCCAGCAGACGTGCAGGATACATTCCTTCTGTAAGAGTCATCTGACTGGCAGCTTGTAGCCTTGAGTCAAAATCCACAATAAAGGCAATTAGCTCTTCACCCTCAGAGATGGTCTTAGTAGTGGTACACCAAAGCTGGCCCCCTATACGAAAAATAAAAACAGAAAGATGTAATTGGGAGCACAAATCTGCAGAAGAACTTCAGATATGGCTGATGTGTCTTTTTCCTCTTTTCTAACTGGTATGGATTACTTGTGGGGAGGAGGCAGATATCTCTTGCTTTTGAAAGTTCCATTTCTATCTGTAGAAAAATTTTCAAAATACTGGTAAGGAAACTATGATAAAAATACATGCATATATGCTATAATCAATTCAACTGAAGAACGATCACTCTAATTCACTCTTTTGTCTCCTAAAAGACTGACTTTACCAGAACTGAGATACAAGCAGAGCTATTCTAACTGGCACTTCTCCAATCATTTTTTTAACTGCACTTCCTAAATATTTTTTTCATACCACATTTTCAGTTTTATTCCAAGTGCCTCATCCATAGAAGAATAAAAAAAACAAAAGCTGCAAAGAAGAAATCAGATTTCCTCATAAGGTCATTTCCCCCCTCCCTTATGTTTGCTACCATCTTTCGCTGAAAAATCTTTCCTTATGTAATATTCTTCATAACATGACTGTTTTATCTCTGCTTACATTGACTGAACTTCCTGAAAAGAAGATATGCCAAAGATCTGTTTCATAAAGGCTTATTCAAATAAAGGTTTGTTTAAAAGGGGAGGAGGGGGGAAACTTTCATCAAACACTAAGATACACTATAGCTCTGGGGCTGCAAATGTCACGTGCAGTGCATTAAAAAGAAAATTAACTATGCAAGTACTTCTACTAATGTATTTGAATGTGATAGTGAATGCTCATTTATTTAACATGTTTAGACAGGCAAAGCACTTATATTGTGTTATCTACACTCTCAGGCCTAGATACATATCCAGTATAGTTAAGCCTGAAATAATGTTGCATACTTTATATGTTATAAAGCTTTTTTTCCCTGAGGTTTTGTATATATAGCAAAAGCTATATGTTGTATTCATTAGGCAAGCAAAACTGTACTCATTTTGATAAGTAATATTGCTGTGTTTATCTTTCAGCATAACTGCCTTTTCAACTGCACTTCATTTTTTTCCCCTCAAAGAGATTATAGTTTTAAAACAACTTGTTGCAAAAATCTGGTGGAGGAGATAACAACAGTGTATGATATGCCACAGCTAAATGGAAGAATTAAGACATTGTTTTAGAGAAATCTTGGACAATTAATTAAACCAGTCTATTAGCTTTCAAAGATGAGCAAACAAACAGCATCAGTGACAATGTGTTTCAGTGGAAAAATAAAGCTGAGCTTCCAGACCTCAAAGTGGTATAAAAGTTTCAAAGCAGAAAAGTTTCTTTGCATTCACCCTTTGGTATTACAGTAGTTGAAGGTAGCTACAAAGTTTACAAACAATATATTGTAACAGGACCAACGTAGCATAAGCTTCACTGCTTTCCAGAATTAGGGCATGCAAAGATGCAACTCTGACCAATTTCCTTCCGAGAATAAGGAGATAAAAAGTGAAGGTAGCAATATAATTGTATCTACAACTCCAGAATCCTAATCAACGAGGAATTTGAACACCAGTGCTGGATTAGTGTCTCATACTGGTGTAAATCAGGAGTAAATCTACTGAAGCCACTGGATTACATCAGTACAATAGCCACTCTTCTCTTCCCCCCAGGGACTAAGGAGAGCACTCAGTGCCGGAACTGCAATTGTGCTGGCTGGCAAGATGCGTCAGGGAAGACTTCTCTTCACCTCTCCTCCACTGCACACCCATATGGGGCAGGCAGAATCAAGCCCTGATGGCCTGATCCAAAGCCCACTGAGTGTAATGGACACACTCCCACTGATTTCAATTTGCTTTGGATCAGGACCTTAAGGGCATATTGTGAACTCTCTATTCACATTGGTGACCAGTAACTTCCTCAAGTAAACCCACTGACTCCAAGGGTGAATAAACTGGCCCCAAGTAATTTGACCATTAAGATCAGCCAAAAGTAGAGGCAGGATAGCCTACTGAGACACTGGGGTAGAGTTTGTTTCAGTGAATCTGAGCCATACATCAGAATGCTACAAGACAACACTGAGCCAGATCCTGAGCTTCATTAAAGTCAATGGAGCTATGC
The DNA here is from genome assembly GCF_026122565.2 of Emydura macquarii macquarii. Lineage (NCBI taxonomy): Eukaryota > Metazoa > Chordata > Testudines > Chelidae > Emydura > Emydura macquarii. The sequence continues at coordinate 10,329,918 of NW_027130520.1, read as the reverse complement.
CAATTTGCACCAGCTGAGGTTCTGATCCGGAGGCTGCCCAATGGAACAGAAAGTAAGATTCCATAGCTGTTCTAAAAAGATAGCTACAAAATCAGTCAAACAAAATTGAATTAACATAATCTAGGCATCAAACCCAAGATCAACAAAAAAAAGTATCAACAGATATTGCTTAAGCATTTATCTCCACTCCTTATTAGTTCACATTTGAATAAAAATATAATTAACTAGTTATGCAAGGAATTAGAAACGTTTATTTAATCGGAGAAAGCTGGGCAAGTGGAAGAATATCATATTGTGCAAACTAGAGCAAAAAATTACATTCCAACTGCATTGGCATGATTTCTTTATCAAACTGCATCACGCACTGAATCAGCTATCTGATACCTTCATAGCTTCCACCAAATGGAAAGATTATTTTCGGATCCTCTTCGTCAGTCTCTTAAACTGCAAACACAAGTAACTCTTTTGCTACTTAAAAATAAAACTAACTAAAACAACTTCAAGTTCTATGGAAAGGAAAAAAGTAAGGTCCTGAAGTCCCTGAAAAAACTGTGGACTTACTGTTCTTTGTAATGTTTATGATCAAGATTCTTGTGCAAACAGATCTGGTTCCTAACAGGAAGCTTATAAATCATACTCATAATTGCTGTCAAAACTGCAGTGAAGTGTACTGCAAGTTTTGATAATAAAGAATAGAGTCACAGTTCAAACTTGATTACATTTTGGAAATTCATGCTGCTCTTACAAGAATCAGTGGCCTTAAATATCTTCTTCTCCTGCCAAATTTTTCACTTGCACTTTTTATTATTTATGAAATCAGTGTCTGCACAATGTCATGCAGACCTCTGTTGATAAACTCTAATTAAGATTAAGACAAGCCTTTTGGAAAGGATCCCATCATTAGCAAACATGATAAACACAAAAATACTCCCTACTTGTCAACCAGGAGCAATTCAGTAACCTAACAGTATTATCTGTTGCTAGGCTACAGAGCTGACAAAGCTTCAATTATATTGTACGGCCATACCTATAGAGTACTGTATAAGCAAAATGTATCTAATATAAAAGCATTTAACTTCATCCACACTATCTGCCATTCATGGCTTCTTTCAATGGCAAAAATCAGGTTAATAATTACATATACCACGCTGCCAAAATCTTTGCGATGTATTATGTTTGCAGAATTTTTTCTAATTTATCTGTATGATTGATAGACATTTGCTTTGTAAAAATAATAAAATGCAAGCAATAGGTAACTGTAAACCACTAGCAGAACTACATCGGGGCTCATCAAGATATGGAGCCAAGTGTAGTATAAAAATATATATAGTAATTGAACCAATTAAATCACATTCAGATGTGGCAATACTCTGCATTCAGTATGTAGGAGGACAGGGAGCACTGAGGAGATAGATACAAACACTACTATAAAACTTTATTTTATGTAAGGCACACATCTGGACATATAATAGAAACTTGCTTGATTTTTCAATGGCCTCTTCATTTTCTCTCCCTTTAATAAAGAAGTCCATTTTGAGATTTTATAAATAATTTAGCCTTTATTTATTTTCTTTTGTATCAGTGATCTACTCTGAAAGGTAGCTTTAAAGTGAAGGGGCTATATGGTGGCATTGATTTTTAAGCAGAATTCCCCATTGCCTTAAAATGAAGGGGAAGGGGGGGAGGCTCTGCTTAAAAATCAATAGCACCACATGGCCTCTGATTAGGAACTCGGTTGCTTTTACTAGAACCAGCTTTAAAGAGCAGGTTCCTAAAAATAGTTTAACTTCCCTTCTAAAACAAAGGGAATGGCTAAATGCAATGCAAGAACATTTTCACTGAATCATATAGACACAAGCAACTTCATCATGGTACTGTAGCTATCTTACCCCATATCTGAAAAGGAATACATGCATTAAAAACGTACAGCCAGTCCTGCCATTGTTTTGTATTTTTATCCAAAGTATTGATCAAAACTTGGTCTGCTGAACCTCTTGAATCTGGATTTTTGATTGTATATCTTAGATACAAGGTTAGGAAATAAATAATTGCTACTGAAACCAATCTCCACGCTTAAACAGTCTCCACACACAAACCTCGTGTGCCAGCAGTGAATCCTAAAGTATTGTTTTGGCTGCCTATATTTCGTGCTTGGTGTTTTTGACTGTGTTAGTGCAACAGCATAAGAGGCCATTTCCTGTATACATATGTTTTTACAAAGGAGGGTCAGAAGACTATCAGAACTCATTTAATCAACAGCTTGTATTAGTCTATGGACCATAATGACTTCCAGGCACAATCAACTGAATTAAACCTTCCCCTGCTCTGAATGAAATGGTCCTATTTTACAAAAAGACATTTTTTGATAAAAGCCTTGGGGGAAAAATGTTTATTTATTTTATATCATCCTTGCTTTGTCTTTTATTTCAAGCATTTAAGGGGAATTTGCAAATCCATAATAGGACACAATCTTCACAATTGGGTCCCCTCCCCCATGGGGTGGTGACTGTTCAGAATAATTTCCGATACTGATGAATGCCCCCATTTCAGTACAGCACAAGTTACTGTCCAGATCTCTAATTTTCGACATTAACAGAGTTCTTATATCTATACGTAGCCACATTGTTTAATAAAAAATTATAATGAATTCAAATCCAATACTGTTGAAATTCCTGACAGTAGAGTAGTGCAAGGAATAGAACTTATAAATTATGTTTGCCCCTTCTTTGAAAAATGCTTTGGAGGTTTCTTTGTGCATTGGCAAATACAGTAGGAATATGAGGTATTGTGTGGATCCTCCTGCACAGCACCTGATAAAAGAATAAAGAGCTGTGACATATTCTTAAAACAATAGAGGAATTAAAGAGAAACAATGGGCCAGCTGCTTCATTAATACAATCAAAAGAGAGCCCAGCACAGAGGAGTCCAGATAATTAAGCACTACTCTTTTAGACCTTCTTTCTATAATAAAATTGCTTAAAAATTTATTAACTACTTCATAGTTGTTAGATAGATCTATGTGCTTGTTTATTTAGGTTGATTAATGTCTTTTCAGTATTCTCCAACATGCCAACTCATGGTTTATACAAGTTTTTGAATAAAATAATGTAAGCATAACTGATACGGATCTGTAGTATACACAGCAATAAATCAAAAGCATTTTGTGAACTGTGTTTTCTGTTGATAAATAATTCTCAATATTTTAAACTTGTATGCACAAACTAAATACTTTGCAGGACACTTTTGCCATCTAAGTATTTTAATGCCAGGATTCCAAACATCTTTTTAGAAAGCATCTGAACAGCCCAGCATGCAAATGTGGACTTCTCTAACAATTATAACAATGTTTACGATGCTAAATTAAAATTAATGAGACGATTTCCTAGGATGTTGTATAATTTTTCCTTGTTTACCGATCAAAGGAGATTGTCAAATAAAACTCACCCTCTAATTTTAACTTAGCTGTTGTATATAATAACTCAGCAGTATATTGATTGCAGAAATTGTAAACTCTGTTACATTATATAATATTAAAACAGTAAATGTAAGAGCAAGTGCTCACATTCCCTGTGAGAAATACAATGCATTTGGCTCAGAATAAAGAGTAAAATTTACTTCTTTTTTTTTTTAAATTCATGGATGCTACAAAATAAAGAAACAATAATGCATTATTTTATGCAATGCAATAGAAGACTCACTCAACTAAACACTGGACAGCTTGGAAAGGGACGATTCCAAGATAATTGAGTTTTAAGGAATACCATGCCTGACTGGATATAAAGAAGATATGTACCTCTTAAAAGAATTAGGGCCTGCTCTTCATCCAAATGACTGTGAGTTTTGACACTGACGTCAGTACCAAGAATTGATCCCTTAGTGATATGATAAAGGAGCAAATGTTTTTATTTGAATAGAGTGCATTTTATAAAAATTTGTCACCTATTATGTAGTTTATTTATTCAATAAGGCTATTAAAATATCTCTTCACTCCTAGGAGAGAAAAGTGCCAAAAATGAAGCACTCTATGCTGAAACACTTTCAATCAGGGTGAAGTTCTTTCCTGTATGCAGCGTGACCACTGTTTAAAGGATAGTTATATTTCAGTAGCTCTTTTTAATTAATACTGCAATACTGCTTGAGTAATTGAACCCCAGATAAACTGCATGTTTCTAAAGAGGAACAGGTATATCTAGCAATGAAATTTGACCTCTCATTTTATCCTTGCTGTCAGCTTGTTTTTTATGCATTTGAGGATTTGTATTTGTTTCTTTCAACTAAATACCAAAATTAAAACAATGTAAAATTCCACTAGATACAGAGGTAAACTACAACAGTGTTCAGAAAATATTCACAGGAAAATAATGTGGTAATTTTATTTGTTTCTCCTCCCCCCCTCCCAATTGAGCTGTCACAGCTTATTTACCACAGGGGGAGACAGTTAAACCCATATCCTTAGAAGTTCTGTGCATTTAAGAGGCTTATATATTTCTTCTGGGACCCTCGTTCAAATCCTGAGCTAATCAGAGTGAATACATATCTTTCTATTAGATGGCTGTAAAAAGTCTTAGGTGAAATCAGTTCCTGGTGGATGACAGTCCACAACATAAAACTATTAAATATTTGGCACAAATGGCAATACTTACTTAAAAGGCCTGAATGAAAGTGAAAACTGTAATATCCTCCCACATCACCAGAAGTTGAGTCTGCTGCTAGGGGTTGAAATTGAAGTGCTGCCACAAATGCTAAACCCGTTACATTTCCTTAATTCAGCATAAACTCTAACAAATGAGCTAAAGGAATTTGTTCACAAGTACAGCAACAACTATGTCTTTTCTCCGGGTGTTACTTTTTGTCCATATTACCCTTACTTTATATTCAGGGATACACTTTCCTTACCTCTTTAATGGAGGCATCAATTGGGTATTAAAAAAGGGAACTCATCAATATTTATGAGCTAGAAATTACAGAATCATAGAAATGTAGGACATAGAAATGGAAGGGACCTCGATAGGTCATCCAGTCTCCTGCACTGAAGCAGGACTGAATATTACCTAGAAAATCATAAAAAACCAGAGAACGAGGTAATATGGCCCTGCCATGTGCCTTAACACCCACCCCATCCCAACCAGGAAGCCAGGACTTTGGGGGCACAATGACTCAGCAAACCCTTTGACTCCTTACCACAACAAGTGGACTGGAGCCCTTCACAGAATTTCCTAGGAGGAGTAGCCATTTCAGACAATCACAGGAACAAGACTCAGGAGCCTTTGTCAGCAGCACTAGGGTTCAGGAGGAGAGGATTAGCTGATGAGTCCCACCAGACTGAGGAAGGACTTTCGGTGCACCTGCTTCCAGAATCCCTGCTTCCCTGCCAACAGTGCCATAGGATGGACTTTTTGAACCTTTAGGAAGCACAATGATGCCAGCAGTTCTGGACTTGATGAGCTGTTTTGTGGGGCTGGGATACTGCTAATGGGAGGGGATTTGGGAAAGACAGATAAGGAGGTTAAATAGTGGGCATGCCCTGGTGACACGTTCACAAGTCAGCGTTGCAGGGAAATCAGAGAATATACTATATAACTTTCCAATGGACTTTCTGCGCTCTTGTTCCTGGCTTCTTGTAGGGATCTGTCATTGCCCCTTGGACAGGGGTAAAGTGAATGAGGCAGGTACTTGAGAAGGAGGACTTATTTAGAGGGAGAAGGCCCATCACCTGAGGGAGTTGTGAGGGTAGTTTGTATTTTTTAAACTAATTCTAAGTGGAGGGGCAACTGGGGTAGTCCTCTATGGAGTGGGGAAGCCAAAGAGACACAGACAAATCGATAAACGGCTGTGGGCTGGGTCACTTTTTCCAGAGGGGTAGAGCAAATGATAAAGGAGCTCGGGGAGCTGTGGATTAACAGGAATTTTTATAAATTTTAATAATCCCCCATTCAACATCTGGAAAAATTAAGTTGCGCACAGTGTAACCACGTAAACACGTGCTTCTATTACTTGACCTCCCTTCTCCTTCTTTTTGTTACACTCATTTGTTGAGTCTTTTCTTTAATTGGTCCCCAATCTTACAATGAGTGCTGCACAGAGCTCACTTCAAGATCAGAGCCATAAATTGATGGGACTGCTCACCGTGCATAAATTTAAACATGTGCGTAAGTCTTTTTAGGGTCAAGTACTGAGTTTACATACTCTTCAGAACAGAGGCTGTGGTTCCTCTAGATCTGTATATTGCCTTCCATAATAGCTCTCTCTTCCTGACTGAGGCCTTTAGGCACTCCCATAACATAGATAACAATAATGAACTAGAGACGGTTTTCCTAAAAAGATTACAGTGACTTCTGCTCCTATTTACAGGATGTAAAGGGCACTGTAAGAACCATAAAGACAAAGAGGCTCCTCTTTATGGATTTACATCATAGGAAAAATTTTGCTCCCACTAAAGTCACTGGGCAATTTTCCTTTGGCTTCAATGGAAGCAGGATCATATGACAATCCAGTCTTTAATTTCTAAAAAGACAGCTAAGTGAAAAGACATTGAAAGGAGACTCTCAGGTCAAATTTATTCCCAAATTTAATTCTTATAAAAATAATCTTTTGCAAAATTGTAGAAAATTAAAAATTTTCCCATTTAAAAAACAATTCCAACTGATAAAAAAAATACCCCCAAAACAAATAAGCGTTCCCCAGTTGAATCTGGAATGCAAACACTGTAGTATTGGCCTTTGCATGAAAATCTGGAAGTGAGAAGGACTAAAAAATGATGACAACAAATGTGAAAGTTGTTAGTTTATTTACATTGTGCAATTTGTGTGAAATGCCAAAAATAAACAAGTACCATAAACCATGAACAGTATATTATTTCCCCTCCAATAACCTGGGGCTTCATCATTAATGTTGGTCCAAACTAGTGAAGATAACAGGAACAAGATTAAACTCACTGGGCTCAAAATATTATTTTAAATTATTTTTAATCAGAAAGTATCTCTTTAAAATTATGAATAAATCAGAGACAAATTAAATAATTAATCCTCTATCTTAGTGCACACTAATATTGATTAGCTATTAAAGAGGATTCTGTATTCAGTGATTTTTTCAAATGCCAGTTTGCTGAGCCTCATACAGGTGCATAGAAGCTGCCAATCTGACTGACTGCATGGTCAGCATGATTTCTAAGTGACCAGGGAAGAAGTGTCTGTATACCCCAAAGGCAAGCTGTCAAAATTGAGGCTGCAGCTGATAAACTGATTACAAAGCTGCTTAAGACTTTGCTTGTAAACAAAAGCATTTATCAACTAATAATTTGCAATAAACTGATGTAACTCCCAGCTGAGCCCCAAACTGTAATTGTCTTTACCATCTGCCTATTAAAATACCATTCTTCATCACTACACAGGAACAGAAGGGAGAAAATCTCCAACTACTACATAACTTGCATGCTTATAAATAATCTGTGAGCATTCCTCACTTCCACTATGGCTGCGGGGTTTTGTACACTTAATTTTCCTTCTTTCAGCACTAAGAAGTGCTTCTAAATTGGCAAAAAAAATTAATAAATACTGCCTGCTGCTAAAGAAAAAGAATTATACAAGTTCATCATACTCTGCTGTTCCTTAATTTTTTCTCTTTTTGCCACTCCATAGGAATTTCCTGATGGACACCCCCTGAAGCACAACCTAGCAAATGAAACTCTCGACTCCTTTTCAGCTTGTCACTTTCCATTACCTTTCTTTCTTACACATTCATTTCTTCGAGTGGTGCATTTGCTTTAACAGGGTGTCAGTTAAAACATGCTGGTTCCCCGTGGTGCAGTTTGCAAGGGTTTGTGGGATCCTGCAGGGATTGTGTAGAACTACAGAGACAGTCTGCAGAGCATTTTGCAGGCCCCATGGTGCGACTTCCTGAACATTGAGTAATTTTGCCCCACTCTTTTTTCAAGCTCTTTGCATTCTTAATCCTGAGAAAAGTTGCAGACTTTCAATGAATTTCAAAATCAGCAGATTCAGATGTTCTAATAGTATATGAGTGGTCCTTTTGTTAGATGCCTAAAATATTCAATCGTGTTAGAGGGAGAAACCAGGAGAACCGATCATTTGTAGAGAATGACTATGCCTCCGCTTTAAAAATTGAATTTAACAGACAAATCATACCATGATTTAGTGCCATCCACTTAACCAAATATTTCTCCAACCTGCACAGTGGGCCACCCACTGTTTTAAATGCAAAATTGCGACAATGAACTACAATTTGTTCAGAAAGTGGGGCTTCTTTAGAAGCTTTTACTGAAAACGCACAGCTGGTTTCACTGCATTTTTTATTTTATATGAACTTTCCAGCCCCAAACTGAAATGATCTGAAATAACACAATCCAGCAGCAGGAAGTTGAAGCTAGAGAAATTCAGACTGGAAATAAGGCACACATTTTTAATGGCGAGGTTAATTAACCATTGGAACAATTCACCATTACTGACAATTTTTAAATCAAGTTTGGATGTTTTTCTAAAAGCTCTGCTCTAGGAATTATTTTGGGGAAGTTATATGGCCTGTGTTATATAAGACGTCAGACTAGGGCTATGGATACACTGACGGCGGCAAATTTGCCACCATCAGATTGATTTCTCTGGATCGACGGAGCGGTCAGTGCAGACCCACTCAGTCGATCCAGAAATCGACGTACTAAGTCAAGCTACAGACGGAGCGCAGAAGAGAAGCTCAGCAGTCGACAGGAGTTATGCAAGTTTTCTGCGTATTTTGCGTAACTCTCGTCGACTACTGCCGAATCACACAGGTAAGTGTAGACAGGGCCTAGATGATCACAACGGTCCCTTCTGGCCTGGGAAACTGTGAACCTGCTCCTGCTTATGTGAATGTGAAAACATCTTATTGATTTCAATGGGTGCAAAATAGGGACCTGAAAAAAGGAACATAAAGATGCCTAACCTGCTAATAACCCCATAGGGATGATATTTTATTGTTTGTATTACTCTCACTGCTCATCATGTACATCCAGGCAATTCCCAAGCATAAAGAAGAGACTCTGCCCAAAGAGCTAAGAATCTAAGGACTTGATCCTGCAAACACATATGCATGTAACTGTGCACACTTAAACAGTCCCATTGGGACTACTCCCATGCATTATTCACTCTTTCATGTGTTTACAGGATTGGGGCCTAAAAGACCAAGAATCAGATGCCAATACATGGATGAAAGGTAGGGAAAAGGGCATGAGATACAAGTAAGTAAAGAAGTCACATGATGATAGGTAAAAAATTGACAGTGCAAAGTATAGCTAGCATCATACTTTTTTTGCTTGGTTTTTCTATATGTTGTGAGGACAAAAGATTGCAAAGAATTCACACATTACAGTGATGAGCATAACACAAAAGTCTATAAATAAATCAATTAAATACATTACATAAGGATTATGCACATGAGTAAGTGATGCAGGATTGGGAACATAATGATTATGGAGTTGTACAGTTATGTTAAAACAATAAAAAGTTAGAAAAATTAATGTTTAGACTGAGGGGTGTCTTTGATATATGCTCCTCTATATGTTTTTAAAATAAAATCAATTAAGGATGGAGTAGCCTAACCTAAATAGTAAATTTGAATGTCTAGGTCTGTCATTTTAAAAACTGGAAGTCTGTGGGAATTTTGTCTGGATAATAACTGAACGGCATGACCCTTATGATATTTACACCTTGTTTTTGTATTTCATTTTCTGTTTACTTAAAAAAAGATCCAGAGAACTGTGTTTTATTTATGCAAAAGTATTATGTATACGTACAAGATTCTTATACATATGATATGTATGTTTTTATTTTAAAAATACATATATTAAACTAGAGACAAGAATTGATCCAATTATATCTCGGCAATTTGGTAATTAAGTTTACTAATGTTTTTAAACAGAAATTAATTATTTGATAGATGAGCAAATTTGTATGAATGTTTTTCAAATGTGTGGTCTTATTTTACCTATTGGATCATAAAAGATTATTAAATATATATGAATTTAGGCAAATATTCTAATACATTTCTTTGAGTAGCTATATTTTATTTATAACTTTAAATTATTATCTCTTTTTAATTTAAAAATACCACCACAGAAATGGATTACATAATTTATGGGCTTATTTTTCTGCTGAATTTAATTGTATTTTAAAATTCAGTGATTTTAGTGCTGGATGAGTAATGGTTAAAAGAGATTATCTGAAACAAACACATTCATTTTTTCCTATCTTTTAAAAATATATTTTTTGAAAATTTTGTAGAATGAATTAATTCCTAGACAGATTTTCCATACCAAATAAATTCCCAGATTTTTAAAGTAGTTCTCAGACCACATCAGAATAAGAGTTTATAACATAAATGTTATAACACCCATAGTTATAATCTCTGCTCTTCTTCTGGGCAATCATTTGCATATACTCCCGGTTCAATAATGACTTCTAGTGGTCAATTCCTGAGGAATGTCACTTATTAACAAGAAGGCCACTGGAAAAATACACAGATTGCCAGCAGATGGCACTCTATGTATAGCATGAACATTTTTTTGGTGGGGAGGGAAGAAAGGGAAGCTATTATTTATTTAATTTTATCCTGCACTGAACATTTTACATTGTTGCACCAAGGCTAATAAAACTGGGAGATTTCAGGCAGTTTGATTGAACGTTCCTGTAACCCTTTTTATACTATACCTTCATGCTTGAAGCTTGTCCAGTGCCTTTTAACAATAGGTCATATTTTTGTGTTGTAACACAAAGCAGAAGGATTGACACTATCTGACGTAGAGGTCTAAGATGCTAAAGTGCTAAAGAGTCATGTACTGGTAAGTCGCATAGGAGTTACATCTCACTGCTTAGATACTACCATGAGGGGCTAATTGGAAATACCTTAAATAAACAGAGAGACAGATCAGGGTCTAAAGAAGATTATAGGTGCATTGGAACAAATCTAAATGAACAAACAAATGATCAGAGAGGAGCATTAAACAAAAATACTGTACTTTGAAATCTTACTGGTTCATTTAAAGGGACAGTCAGGGACAATTTCCCTTGTCCTTCAAGAGGTCATGTCACACACTCCTTAAAAGCTGAACAAACCTCCTAGCAACACATTCATGCAACATTTGACTTTCTCAGATACATGAATGTTCTAACAAATATAAATCAACTAAGAAGCTGAATGCCTAGTTGAAACAGATGTTGCTAAACTAGAATTTTCAGAGAAATGAGAGAGCACTATATATAAAAAGTGTGTGCAAACTCGTTAGTTATCATAATGGTGTTACAGAGAGTACTCTGATGAACACCAAAGCTGTCAGGAAAGTGAATTTTTATTTCTACCCAAAAAATTGGGCTATAATTCTTAACCAGTCAAACGTGACCAGGTAATGAACCAGAATCTATGTCAGAAAAGTGGTGATCACAGAGTAACTATTGTGCCCTGACCCAATGTCCTTCAAACCCCATAGTTAGGGCATGCCTTCAGAAGGCAAGCTGTGGAATATGGTGAACTATGGAAAGACAATCCTGTGCCAGGTTTTCAGGTCACTGGCTGCCAATGTGTTTTAGTGCAGATCCCTTTATTTAACTGCAGCCCCTACGCACTCTTCTCTGCTAAGAATCTCTGCTAAAAATCCATTACTCCAAAGCTACCTCTCTAAAACTAACTAAGGAAATTATGCAGCACCAGCCACTCTCTACTGTTTCTGTAACTGAGCTGTTGCTGGAGCACTGCAGATTATCTTCTATTTCTGTCAATAATAAATATTACCACTGATAATAAGAGCCCCATGTGTAATGCCAAGATCTGTATATAGAGGGGCTTTTGCACACAGATCAACTGCATTAGCAACAGCATTCCTACTCTTCTCTTGGTCTCTACAGAGCACTATCTGCAGATCTAGAGAGCTGTGTAAGGCCAGGGGGTGATTAGTGGATAGGCTAGGGGAGCAGCAGATAAACATCATCAAGCCACCAATCCTTAGAGGTTTCCCTGAGCTGTGTTGTGAGTGGGGAACCCTCTAATACGGGAGAGCTGCTAGGAACCACCAACTGCGGAGGCCCTGTCAGTGCAGCTCCAAGGGGAACATGTCAGGTCTGCTGGAGACTGAAAGCCTACCAATGCAGTGCTGCAAGCACAGGGAACAATGTACAAATTCAGGACCTATACATTCTGATCCCCAGCATATTGCTTGGCCACTAGCTATTTACTGCTGTTTATTTTCCTTGTATAAAATCCCATGAAATAAATTGGGGTAGTTGTTGCATTCCTTCCAGTGGGACTTATTGTACAGTATTAGAAACAACACTTAGTGCTGTACTACTACATTATACTGTTACATAGAAAGACATTCTGAGTAGCAAGAATGATATACTGGATAAAGCATCTCATGATCCTATATAACACTCTCAGTGTCCCATGTAGGTTATACTACTGTTAGTAAATCAAAGGAAATGAAATACATAAAGCAAAAGCAAAATAGCATTAAAGGATGCCTTGGGCTAGGTTTTAGCTGCATGACTCCCACTTCAATAAATGGGAGTCATTATGCTAACACTTTGTTCAAGTCTTGAAAATGTACCTCTTAGTGTCTCGTGTAAGTAATACAGAAATTCAGAGACAAGGACACAGTGATCCCATATAAGCCACCTCTTAGAAAAGCAGGTGGGGTAAAATTCTCCCAGGTGCAGAGGGCTAATACAAAGCTCTGTATCGTGTAGCCCCTTGTTGGGGCTTCAGGGAAGCTGCAGTTGAGTATCTGTGTAGTGAGCCTACGTGCCCCTGCATGAAGCAGACAGGCCCCACTTGCTCAGGTTTTAATTTCTATGAGTGATTTAAGAGAGCTCCCATCAAAGGTTTGGGCCATCACTTTGAAAGGGAGATTTTTATGTAGCAGATTGGAAGAACTGGTAACAACTACAACTCAAGCCTCCCAGTGCGCTTTAAAAATCTAACCTGCTATTAAAGCAATACACTGATGCAGCCTTAATCAAACATCTCCTCATCCAAGAATTCATCTTCACACTTCACTGGCCAATATTACTGGCGGCTAAAAAATACTTATGACTCATCTTCCTGTTTACCAAGGACATCTTGGAACTTCTTTGAGCTTGGAAGCCTGTCAACAATTTGGTTCAATGGAAAACTGCACTTCATACCTAACTGCCTAACCAACGTATAACTCAGAACAAAAGACTGAATGAAGTATATTGAACACCAACCAGCCTGTTGACAGGCGGTGACCTCATAGTATCTACGACCTCCTGGAGATGTTTCTGTATTTCACACTTTTTGTTCTGTCATAAGTTAGCACTCATGTGAACAAATAGCTGCATCCACATGTCGGAAGCACTAAAATGCTCTATTGCTCCTTCTGCTAGACTCTGCCTCCTTGGCCTTGAAAGGATAGTCCCAAACCATCCTATTTTTTAAAATGTGCCTTCATAGTTCTTAATTTATGTCAGAAAGATCATCCCTTTGGAGTGGAAATTGGATTTAGGATCTTCATAACGGAAGATATCACCCTCTGTAAAAGAGACAGTTTGGATCTGTTCCCCAACCCTTGTAAGATCACACCACAAAATGTCTTTCAGCATCACATCTTATTTTAGGTCTAAATCTCATCACCTAGTTGATCCTCATTTGGTACCTGTTCCCCCTCGCACTCTGAATAACTCTCTTTTCACTTCCCTTCATTTCTGTTCTTCAATCCTCTTCTTTTCTTCATATTCTCTTTTATCCTTCCACCTTCTCAGTTTTAATTTCATACAAATGGATATGCTATTAACTCATTATTGTTACTCTACAATCCAGTAAAATGACACACACAAATTTTAACACAAACACATGTGCAATGTGTCTGCTATACCACAAGTTCATGAGATGCTGAGACTTAATAGAATTTTCTCAAATCCCTACAGCAACCAGCATGTCTGGATGATGCCTGGTTAAAAAGTAAAGCTCTTCATTACGATGAGAAGTCAGTTGTATAGGTAATCAATAACTAGTTGGGATAAACAAACTTCTTCATGAAACTACAATAGATAAGGATTATGCCGGAAACATGAACCACGTAGGATCACTGTATTCAATCTCATTCAGTTATCAATTGAGGATAATTCCAAGGAAATTATAATCTCTGCAGATTTGAATTAATAGGGTTATATCACATTTCACATTTATTCTATGTACAGTAATAACAGGTGCGTTAACTGCTCAGGTAGGTGAAAAGAACTGGGAAAGTTATTAAGTCAATATAAAGCCATAACTATAATGGATTTTTCTGAAAACCTTTCTTGTGTGATTGTTATGAGTAAGTGATTGGCTATTTTGCAGCTAATCACATTTATTCCTTTTTTATTAATTAAACAATTGTTAAATATTAGCTCAGAAATATAAACTACATCTAACAGTATAACATGTTTTCTAGACCCCAAAGAGTGAGAAGACAGTAAAAACTCTGAGAGGTAGTTAAAGGAAGAAAGGATGGGGGAGATCAGGAAGGAAGTTAAAGCATAGATGGCTTCATGAAGAAGGCAACAAACTGGGGGTGGGAGAAGAATATGAAAAGAGAACTTAGGCAAATACATTATTCTTAGCAAAGAGGGTGTGTGGTGGGGAAGACAAAGGAGACAAGAAAAGACAGGTATGAAGGAGCTGCTAGAGGGTTTTAAAGGTGACAATGAGAAGCTTGAATCTGTTATGGGAAGCTACAGGAAGCAAGAAAATGGATTTAAAGGGGACAGGAAACAGTCATAGTGTTGGGTGAGCTGATTAAATTTCTCAATAAACTTCTGTATGCATTGGAAGGATGTGAGGTGAATCATCAGGAAGGTCAAGGAGTTGGAGGTTGCTGTAGTCAAGGGATGAAAATGATTAAACTTGTCCCAGTTCTAGCATGTACTGCCCCGCGTCCCTGAAGTAATTGTGACTGAATCTACCAATGGATTCAGGGATTTCTGCTGTTACAGAACACCATAGCTATCCTCTCCCTCAATGAGGACAACAGTTTAAGGGCCGCACTGTTCACGGAGCAGAAATGGAGCCTTAAACGTATTTTTAAAATTTAATTAATACAAGGAATACAAAGGTCACTACTTCAAAAAAGTCAATCTGCTTATAGGCTCATTCATTATTAATTATGATTAATAATTAATTATCCCTCAGTGCTTTAGGTATTCACCATGGCACCTCATGGAGAGGTTCCTGTCCCACAGAGTTTACTATCTAAGGAGCTTTTGTAATTGTTATTTACCAAGGGCAGTATTGAATCTGTGAGCAATTGCTTGAACTCAATGCAACCATTTGCATGGGTATGTGATATGCAGAGTGAGTCTGAGTTGTAGAACTTGGCCCCAAAACTAAGCAGGGGATGACAAAGAAAGAAGGGGAAATGGCTGATGGAAGCAGTTTGGACTACAGCAATAAAAGATGGCAACATGTGTGTGTATGGGGAGTAAGGGCAGAAGGTGAGGATTCTCTGTTACTATACAGAGAGACTAGATCGTTGAGTTGATATCTTTTACTGGATTGACTTCTCTTGGTGAAACAGAAAAGCTTTCGAGCTACACAGATCTCTTTTTCAGCTCCTGAAGCTATCCCGAAGAAGAGCTCTGTGTAGCTCGAAAGCTTGTCTCTTTCACTAAGGGAAGTTGGTTCAGTAAAAGATATCACCTCATACATTGTATCTTTCTAATACTCTGGGACCAGCATGGCTACCACAACACTGCAAACAAATGTTATTACATACATATGCTGAGGTTTTTTGTGGGTGCATGTGCATGTAAATACAGTTTTAGCCAGAGCAATTCTACTTTTTAATGGATTAATATATGTATTTGAGGGAGCAGAGTCCAGAAATAAGCTAGGAGTGGTGGTGTGGGTTGGAAGACCAATAGAAAGGTGACAGTCCAGGTGAGGGATTTGGAGGAGGAGAGTGACTATTTGATATCCAAAAATACTCTGCTCCACATAATTATCTACTTTTTCACCAATGCAAGTCATTATATTTCTTTACCCAATTTTTTATCCAAGTCATTTCCAACTTATTTCAGTCTGTCACAATAATATTTTCATATGAGGAGTGTTGTAACCTAATTCCTTCATTTGAATAATACATTCATTTTTAATTACTGCAACTTGATCTCAGATTATTCAAATAACTGTTTCATTTTTTATGCTTACCCTGACCCCAGTGTATTTATAGGCTTTTATCCTTACCTGATACCACTGTAATGTAATTATAGATTGTATTTTAATCATCTACTATATCCTAGTGAGTTTGTTTAAATCACTCCAATCCCGAGTCTTTTATTTCTATGCCTTTTAAAATTCTACAATGGCATTCTCATTGCATAAAAGCAATATTTTTCGTAGTTTACTACAATGAATGAACATTTTACATGCATTGCTGGCCATGTTTCTCATTTAAATTTTAAAAAGTCACTATGCAGAACTCTATGTAAAATGAATAACTCACTTGTAAACAGGCGTGGGGCAGCTCATCTCTAGAGATTTTTGTTCTTAGCTCCTGTGTGCTCACCAATAGTGCCCTTTTACAACATATTTAGCACAAATAAAAAAAGTTCACTGCTTTTTATCCAATTACAAATACAACTGTGCCTAGTGGTCATGAACAACAAAAAGTTCATTTCTGTTTTGACCAAGGATGTCAAGTGACTTCAGATATTTTTGCCTAAATTTGTTTGGAGTTGCCAAAATTATCATTAGTCAAGGAAACACCTTGAATGTTACACTTACCACTTTTTCTTCAATTGGGATTTTACTCCCAAAAGTATCATTTATTCTGGGATTTTTCAGTTTGTTTTAGTAACAACTTTAGATGCAACACATCCAAAATTTCTTCCTCTACCTAATGCTGATTCATCTCCCCAGTGTTTGGCATTGCTGCTGATGCAAGACAGGCATGTAATCTCAGAATTCAGTTTGTGAAGATGACATTATTCTGCTGCATACCTGTCAAAGGACCAGGGATCCTTCTTTTGATCACATAGATTTCCAGTCCCTATAATGGCCATTACTTTAATCACACCAAGGAAATATTTGAAGGCCTCTAGATGAACACTCTCTTTGGTAGCAATGTATACGACAAAATGGTAACAGACATTTGACGGGGGGAAGAAAGGCTTTACAGTATGATGCACTGAAATAAGCTGCCTGTCGTTTTACACCATGATCCGGTCTCCAAAGCTATTCTGTATTTGTCTGACAGGGCTATATGCCCAGCAGTGGGGTAGAACTGTTCATGAAGTTCCCACAAACCTGATTTTGCTGCTACAGCATCTGTGTCTTGTGTTAGGCAGAGTAGGTGGAACAATTATCACAAGAACCAAATGTTTGTGAAAGGTGCTGATGACAACAGATTTGGTGGCATTGGAGCCACTGAGACCTTCATAGAAGGAGGGAGATGGGACTGTTGTGGGAGAGGAGAGCTGCTGAGATCAATATGCCTGCCCTCCCTATGTAGGTAAAAGTGGAGCAGCCAGGAAGAGAGTAGAGAAAGTGGCTACAACCTAGCAGGCAAGAAGGAAAGTTGGAAATTCTAGCAGGTAGGAGAAAGATAGAAGGGATTCTAGCTTCCAGTAGCTGGAAGATGGGGAAGAGCCCCCAACAGTGTAGGGTACAGTGAAAAGGATCTTTCTCCCTCCATATAGGAAAGGGAAAAGAGTGTAAAAGGCCTTTTCCAAGAAGCCTGTAGGGAAAAGAGAAGATAGCCTATTCCTAGAAGCCAAGGGAAGAAAAGAAAGGGGAGTGTGCCTTCCCTTAGTATCAAGAACCTGTCCCTTTATTGCTCTATTGGGAGTAAAGGTGCATGCATATCTGTAATTTAATGGGTATGGTTTGGTGCAGAGATTAAGGCATGGCTTTAATTTGTTTTTTCTGATTGGCTCTTTTATGCATTTCATTTCAGAATTACACAGTCTACCTTCTCTTACTTCCTTGTGTCACATCCTTTTTTTTTCTCCCTTCTGCTCCCAATTTTTTTCACTCCCATTATCATCTCAACTTCATCTCTTCTATATTTCTTTTCATTCTCCCCTCTCTCTGTTTCCTGCTTCCAATTCTCCACTTTCTCTAGAACTTCCTCTGTATTCAGTTTTTTCCCTACTTTCTATACGAGGAGACTCCTAGTGACAGAGAAGTAAATCCTCAATTAATACGTCAAGGTGAAGGAGGCTAAAGAAAAACAAGTCTGATGGTGTGTAGAGGACATATGCCCACACTATTTAAAACACCACACACAAATGCACACTACTTGGTTCAAAGCATTAATAAAGTGGCTTGATTTACTCTTGCCTCTTCTGGATGATTGTCTCTTGGCTGCAAAGGAATTGTGATTGCAGTGCATCCAGCATCTTGAATTCTATGAACACAAATATTGCACCACAATTATCAGAAGAGGAGAGTAAATAAGAAGAGTGGCGATGGCTTTACTCAATGTAATAAGTGACACAATGAAATATTCTGCTTTTCCAAGATCCAGAGAAAGAAGCATGTTTCCCTCTGGGATTTCTACCACCATTTGGTCTAATATTCATTTTCCCTATAATAATACAAGCTTCATTAGAGGAGTAAAATAGCAATTGTCTCCTTGAGATCAAAGGACAATCTGTTAAATAAAGCAGCCGAATCTCTAAGATGAAATACCAGGAAAAGTTTGAACTGTATTTTTTGGTGAATCAAAATGTAAATCGTAATTACACAAAGCAGTAAAACGCAGAGCTCAAAATCAGCTTTATTAAGAAATGGATAGTGGATATGCTGATCTTGAATAAATGTGAACGGATACACGAATACTAGCCTATTGACTGCATATACCTAAATAGAATATATTGAATAGATTTAAAAGGATGACTAGTTAACAGTATATGTCTTAAGGAACTGCCAGAAAAATATAGAACTCAGTGAGTTACCAGCTACATTGCTTTGGTCCTGCTTTGGGCAGGACTAATCTATATTCTTTATTCATTTTATTATGTAATTGTTTTGTATTTGAAAATAAAATTAAAAATCCCTCATCAACAATCACTTCTCAGATCTCAGGTCTTCTGAAAGGTCTGTGCCTCTGTATGATATAATCAACACAAATGCCTCTATTGAGCTGCCAAAAATTTCAGCCTAGCATGTCCAATGTAAAGCACCTAAATCCCCAGTTAAGACATCAAAATACAATTAGCCTGATTTTTAAAGGTGCAGAGTATCCACCATACATCCTGATTTGGTGCTGGTTGATACAGTAACATCAATTTTACTGATTCTCAACATTGATTGTTATGGACATTACATTAACAATAATTCATTTAAATTTAAATCTTAAGCACTATGGAGCTGAGGGCAACGGAAAACTCTAAGAAAGGCAGAAAGAGACCTTTTAAAAAATCCATTTTGGGGAAGGGCAGAGACCTAAGTTTTTTAAAGAAAATCATATAAGAAAGGGAGTTTAGCATATCAGCTAGCATAGACCCTGGCACCAAGCCTCAAGCAGTGCAAAATCAGCTGAGGGAAAGGCTGCAGTGATAGAAAGCAGCCACAAACTCCTAGGTACTAGGGTATTCCCAAAGGAGACAGGACAGCTCTGATGGAACTTAAAACTGCTTTGTCATAGTGGAAACTCCAAGAGAGGGTACAGGGTGGAAACCTCCTGGCGTCTATTTTTCTCCAGCATAAGGGGACAGTCTAGTGCAGAGAAATTTAATTTCAGTCTCCTTGTGGCAAAGTAGTGAACGTGGCCCAATCTTGTAATAGTTTTTGCAATGTTAAATGTTTACATATTACCAATCAAAGAAATACACGTATAGAAATTATTCTGAGGAAAAACGAAGCCAAGAAATATAATTCCCCTGAACATTAGGCAGGTTTCAAACACGTGAGTTAATTCCAAATGCATCTGGAATGCTTGAATTTGTGGTAATTAAAAAAATAGACTTTACAGTCTTTTTCAAAGCACTGTATTTTTTTTTATGACATTTGCAAAATTACCTTTAAATTGGCTGAGTAGCACTGGATCATGACATTACTGGAGGCTGATTGGACAAATGGTTTTGCCACAGGCCTGGAAGCAAGCAGATGGGGGTTCTCTTCTTAACTCTGCCACTAGCTGGCTATAGAACCTTAGATAAGTAATTTACTTGGACCCAATTTACCCATTTTAATGACTTTACAGATATGTTCTGAAGCTTAATCCATTAATGTTTGTAAAGTGCTTTGGGATACTTGGATAGAAGAAACTATAGAAAGGCCAAATGTTGTTATTATTACAATATCAGCATAATGATAAACAATGAAAATCCTTTAGTCATTTAAAGTGCCCAGTTCTGCCCTCAGCTATGCCAGTGTAGCTCCTATTAAAGGCAATGGCAATAGTGCATTTGTGGGCAATCCCTATTTGTGGGCAAAACTGGACTTTATGGACGTAGATGGGAAATTGGAAGACAAACTCCCTTTCTACAAACTCTTTGTGAAGTCCACATATTTGGAGCACATGCTATATTTTCTACAATGCTCAAAAAGCAAAACTGAAATACAAAAAAGGGAAGAAATGTTTAAGGATGCTTCAATAATGCTTTGGTAAAAATAATTATGATAGAAAAAGGGGGAGCTGCTTTGTCACCATCACAGAAAACCAGAAGGCCACTAAGTACTACTTAAATATGTCCAGATTTGGCAGAAATTCTGGTATACCCATGTTTCTAGTCTGGTTTATGCATCAGAGTGATTTATTTTCACAGGGTACACATCTAGGTCATTTTTGTGAGATCCTCAATTTGTGTGCATTTCCAATAGAGCACAGATCAGCGTGGAAATACTGAAATATCACTTTTCCTCAAAAAACCCACTAATTTAGATTGATATGAGACAAAAATATTCTATATTCTCATGAAAGCTATTGTTTATTCATTTTTTTTCCAGTGAATGTAGTGCTTGTGAAAAGTGCTGGATTTGACTGTTCTGGATGCTGAAAAAGAAGGTAGAGCATCAACAGCAGTGCTTTCATAGGCTACATCTACACTGTGCCTCAGTTAGCACCACAGGGCTGGGAACTGCAGAACATACCAAAGTGCTATGATCTAATTGCCCTGGGTGGATGCTATTGGCATGAACTAAAAAGCGAACTACTTTAATGTGAACTAGGTACCTTTTAGCTTGTGTCTGCAGCATCCTCTTGGGGCACTTAGATTTTTACACTTTGGTGGGCTCTGCAATTCACACCCCTGTGGTGCACACCATGGCACAATGTACACAAACGCATACATTCATAGATTCTGGGGCCACAAGGGAACATTGTGATCATCTTGACTGGCCTCCTGAAGTATAAAGAACCTCCCCAAAATAATTCCTAGAGCAGGGGTGTCAAACATCCGGCCCGTGGGCCAGATACGGCCCACCAACCTTTTTGGTCCAGCCCCTGGCGGCAGCACACGCTGCCATGACATCTTGCGGTATTGTACTCTGTGGTGGTGTTGCCCGCTGCCGCCAGAGAGTACAACACCATGAGATCTCGCAGCGTTGTGCGCTGCCGCCAGAGAGTACAACGCCATGAGATCTCGTGGCGTCGCGCGCTGCCACGAGATCTGTGTACTCTGGCGGCAGTACATGGAGAGCTGTGTGCACGAGACACAGTGCTCCAAAAGTATGTATGGCCCACTTGAAGTATATTTAATTCAAATCTGGACCGCCATAGCAAATGAGTTTGACACCCCTGTCCTAGAACATATCTTTCAGAAAAACATCCAATCTTGATTTAAAATTTGCCAGTGGTGGAGAGTCCACCATGATTTTTGGTAAATGATTCCAATGTTATTTATCCTCTCTGTTAAAAATTAACACCTTATTTTTAGTCTGAATTTGTCTGGCTTCAACTTCCAGTCATTGGATCATATTATACCTTTCTTTGCTAGACTGAGAAGCCATAACGAAATATTTGTTCCCCATGTAGGTACTTATAAAACTTCAGTCAAGTCATCCCTTAACCCTTTCATTCATTCCTTAAGTCTATCACTATAGGGCATGTCTTCTAATCCTTTAATCATTTCCGTGGCTCTTCTCTGAACCCTCTTCTTGAATTGAGAACACCAGAACTGGACACAGTATTCCAGCAGCGGCTACACCAGAGCTAAATACAGAGGTAAACTGCTACTAGAGATTCCCATTTATGCATCCAAGGATTGCAATAGCCCTTTTGGCTGCAGCATCACAATGGGAACTCATGTTCAGCTGATTATCCACCACAACCCCCAAATCTTTTTAGAGAAATTTCTTCAGAGGATAGAGACAACTATCCTGGAAGTAAGGTCTATATTTTTTGTTCCTAGATGTGTACATTTCCATTTAGCCATATGAAAATGCATGTGCTTTGCTTCTATCCAACTTACTAAGTGATCCAGTAGCCTGTCCTCTTCATTATGACCCCACCATTATGAGTGAAAGGGTAGATCAACTTTAATGATCATTCAATCATTGGCTTGTCTTGTGAGACTGCCAGCTAAGGTGTCACTTGTTTTGGGGATACTTATTGACTGGAAATTGATTGAGACCACTAATACAGGTCATAAAACAGCCAAGAGAAATTAATGTATGTTCAGTACGACTGATTCTGGTTGAATTTGAATGAGGGGTCTAGAAGAGTAGGTCTCTATATCCCCTTACTAACCTCCTGAGCTTCACAGTCCTCATCTTTCTATTTTCAATATTAGTTATCCCCTATGCTCTTATCAATAGGTGCAGACAATTTATACAGAATATTTCTTAAACATTCTTGGATGGGAATATGGCCCTTAATAATCAAACTTGATACAAATACTGCTTGTTTGGCATGTCTATATTCATAGCCATCTGTTAGGGTGGAATTGTGCCTACTAACAAGGATATGCCAGTTTTAACATGATATAGGTGCCATCCAAATGCAAGTTTCTAAGAATAGACTTTAGAAAGTAGTAGTGATCACTCTTCTCCAAAAAAGATCCTCCTACTGACAAGTTTAAATACCCAGGATCTTATATATTGATGTCTCTGGTTTTATAAACTTAAGCAATGACTTGATTTTGTATCTTTAATCAAACTGTTTCAGAGCTGGACATTCCACAGTTGCAAAAATAAAATTATGCATACAATGCCACCACTGATTATCACAATCAGTATGTTAAGTCTAATCTGAATGTCAAGTGATAATTACCTAAAATGTTAAAGTTTTGTATCTATCAGGGAAATCTTTACTGACTTGATAGTGAATTTTCACCTTTTTAGTAAAACATATGACATGGTCACAGTTACAAACATGCCTTTGGAGATCCACAACCAGTACATTTCCTTAAATACTGACAGGACAAAAACACCACTCAGCAACTCTGCTAATTTCTGTGGATGTGGACAGCAGAGAAGGTACTCCTATTTCAGTGCCACTTCACAATCTATAGGTCTACATGATCTGTTATAAAAGATCTTTAGACAAGCCTCAGCTAGAAATCTTAGTTCATTAAATTTCCCAATACACAGCTAGAAACAGTCATCAAAGTAGAGTTATTTTATACCTTTAGCTTTCACAGCATACCAGGGGATGTGAACTGCATCCACATATGATGATATGGCTTCTCATGAAATGAGGTGACTACAATAATTTTAAATAGTATTACAGCATGAATATGCAAATAACTCATAATCTCAGACAAGATATATCATATGCAGTTGATAATATACTACGAAATCTGCAATGAACCACATATTAAGCTTAATATAAATTTTCTCTATCTGAAAGCAATGTGGACATTTTTAGTGGCTTATGATTAAAAACAAAGTCAGCTGTAAGAGAATGGAGAATGAAAGCTTGCTGGTATTCTGTTCAAAGTAGATCAGGGTTCCCAGAAACCTGATGCACAATCCCCCATTTGAACAATCAAGTAGTCCATTTCCAGAGAGCTATACCAAAACCCAAAATAAATCTCTAAAAAAGTTTTATATTGTTTAAACAGTTTCAACTCCTCTCAGACGTAGTTGCCACAGCCAATTGAGCTATAAGAAACCAATGGCTCTGACTTGTTTCTTAAATTAGTGCCAACTCCTGCTGATATATCTGCTCATTCTTCTTCATCTCCATAAGTTGCTGAAGAGGCAACCTCTCTGCAACAGGTGAGCCCATTTCATCCAGTGCAGCAGCTAGGGTATATGACTATAGAGTAATGGCATCTGAAATATGCCAGACTCCCAATATCACAGTTGATTGTTCCTCACCCAGGTTGGCTTTCAAAGATGATATTGTTGTGCCAGTGCTCTGAGGAGAAGATCTGCTGCCTCCTCTGTTTGGCTTGGCCACTGCTTTGGAGAAAGGATGGCTATATTTCCAATAGACTTATGATCTGTTTTAAGCAATGCACCACCCTTAGTAAGATATTTGCGTTTCAAGATTAACAGTCTCCTCTCTTTTTCCAGAGTTCTATGCATCTTCTCCTTCTGTCTGCATGACCTTCTTTTCCAACCCAAACACTGATCCAAGGTGCAAAAAAACTTTATCAGTAACTGTGATGCATATGGGACAATTCACTAGCTGCAGGCTTATGGTGCATTATACATTGAAGCAGTAGGAACACCCCAAATCAACTGATATCAAGGAGATGATCCCACAGGCATAGGAATTATCCTGAAACATACTGTACCAGTTACTCTGTTCACTGACTTCAGTGTGGTTTTGCTACCACCTGGATTTATGCTTGTGTAGAACATGCTGGAGAAAAAAGGAAAGGGATCAGGGCCACAGAGGAAGCATGAGATGTGTCCTAATTGTGAGACCCAGGAGGTGCAGAAGAGTACAATAATGTGATTTCTGGACAAGTGCAAGACTGAAGAACATAAGGTGAAGCAGATATTTTAGCTCTGTGTTCACTTGATTCTTTTGGTAAATCTCCCACCACCGCTACCATTGGCAGAGCTGGATCAGTAGCAGTGTGAACTGTGGAAGGCTTCCCAGAAAGCCTATTGTAGACACAGCCAGTGGAGATAGGAGGAATCTTGGCTGTCAAAGATGATAGAAGAGTTGAAGAATTTTATTAGCACCATGGCCACCATATCAGCTACGGCAATATTATACATTTTTCCCAAACCCTAAATGCAGGGGTTTATATATTAGGTACACTCCCCTGTGGTATAGATAAAAATCCTCCTGTGCCCAACACCATTTAATATAGGAAAACTTAGGATGCAGAAGAATATGAGATCTGGTTCCATTTTTCTTGTTCTCAGTAGCTCAGTATTTCCCAGCTGAGTCCTAGAATTTGAAAGGGAATCCTGGTGCCAGTTCAAAATCTGATACTTGAATTCATGTTCTGCAAGTAGTCTAATTTCCAGGAGAAAAAAACCATCAGATGTCATATATTGTCTGCAAGCATGGAAAAATCACAAAATTCACCTTGCCATAAGTTAAAACAAAGACTGGGAAAGTGCACTGTCATGGTAACAGTCACAAGTATCAATTCCCGACCTACACAACTGGTTTTGCCAAGCTAATTTACCATTACTTAATGTATCACTGATATGCCATATATGAGGGATGGGTTGCATCTGGCCTGATAGAACATTTTATTTGGATACCGCAGCTCAGCTCAGGACAGGTGATCTGGCAATGCCAGGGCCAGAATGGGGCAAAGGTGGGGTGTTGCAGGGGAAGGGCACAGATGCTCATCACGTGACGCTATGGCAAAAGGCAATGGGCTGGAGCAGGGAGCCAGGACCAGCCCCACAGCACAGGATCTGCCACTGTGGGGTGAATGTGGGACAAGTTCACTGTCCAACCCCCACCCCGGCCTCCCATCCCCAAGGGGCAGGCTCTGACCTCCCCTCCCCCAACAAAGGATTTTAGTAGATTTTGTGGCCCTCCAGTACCATTCCTGGCATATATATTTGTAAACTTGGACTGATTTTATAAAATAGCTGTCCAAGCACTGAAGTACAAGCTATGAGATATCTGATATCAGCCCTTGCTAATTCATGTCTAGACCACAATAAGAAGTGTATGAAAATGCCTTCTCTGAGGCAGGTCTGAATGTCATTACACCAAATCAGAATGGCTGTTCACTGATGCTAAGATTCCATGTGGATGAGTGTGGTATAAAAACTTACACAAATAAATTCCAGAGGCCTGAAGGCAGTGTATTTGTCTTCAGCGATGCCTGTCCACAATGGTAAAATTTCAGTGCTCACTGTGTGCATGCTAAGTCCAGATCTTAATATGACAGCCAAGTAAGATGATTTTCCTGTACGGGCATAGGAAGATACATGTTCTTGTGTTCTGTTAAGAGGGCAGGAGTGTAGGTGAGGGGAAGGAGTGAAGGGGAGGTGGAAGAGGAAGAACAAGTGATATTTTTGTTTTCTGATTTAGAGTTAGGCTTGCTGAATGCCATATCACAGAAGCCTATAGAAATACCCTTCAATTCTAGTACCTATGGAAACTGAGTCTGCAAAATAGGGCCTAATTGCTCTTTTATTGTAAAAATGTCCATGCCTTTTCTCCTGTAAAGAGAACATGTTGAATTGCACAATAAAAGCTTCCACACTACATTACATTTTCAGTCATAAATATAACTTTCACAATGTTGGATTTTAATAGGCTGGGAGCTTTCTTTTATTAACGTTGACACCAGGGTAAACTAGAGGGGTGTAATGGACACAGAGTATAATTTATCTTGAATGTATTAAAACTCCTTTTATACTTTTTTTTTCGTTCCTGAGACTCAGCAAAGCCAGAAAAGGAAATAAAAAGTGATTTTAACCTTTACCATAAATGTTACAACCTCAAGCTACCAATCAACCCATTCTGAGTTATATCAGCATAAAATATAACACAATAAGCTGCCAAGTGCATTAACTATGAATTTTAGACTAGAAATGGGAGTAAGAGAGAAATCTCAATGTGCTCTTTCACTAATTTTAATTAATAAAACCATGAAATAGATGACAACTTCAAAAGTCCAATTTATCACTGGACATTCAGTGCTTATTTATGTGACTAATATGGATCTCTATTTTATATTCCTATAAACAATTGGTGAATCTTTCTTCATTCTCATCTTATGAGTATGCTACTCAGACTGAGTAGGTGATAAATTCAGTTCAAAGTTGAGGATTTAATGTCCTTCTATATACCTGGCCCTTGCTCAGCCTCTGTGTTACTGCTTTGTTTAAAGAAAGAATTGTACAAGTTGAAACATAATAAAAACATATAGCTGGAGTCTAGTCTTTACTACAGTTCTCACAGTTTTGCATGAAAAATACATTGACTATAGTGTAACTAAAGTAAATGTGCTGTATGCTGAAAAATTCTGTCACTTTCTATTAGCTGTAAATTATCGACTAGTATAAACCCTAATTTCATTTGTCACATTCTGTTGCATTGCTGCTCTTCCTTGTTCCCATTCTGTCATTCTGGCAGGCCCACTCTGCCCCAGGTATCACGGCATCGCCATCTGCACCCGACATCTGTCTCTCTATTGATCACACGGGTTTAGCACTTGATCAAACAGAGCACGACAGAATACATCTCTTTTTGCAATACTGCCAATGCCAACTGCCGCATGAAATCTTTTACAAAAGCATTATTTTACCCAGTTTCTAAAACTGCAGTTGGGTTTCTCTGGTTTTACAGAATTCTAAGAGTTGTTTTTCTTTAACTTCCATCAGTTGTTGCAAAGGAGCAAAATGAACAGCCTGACAAAAATAAAAAATACAATGGTTTTATACCAGAGTTTAACTAAGAAATTAGTTAATTCAAACTGAGATTATTTATCAAATTAAATATTTACTTTTTTGAAAGGTTAATAGTAACTATAAGCTGCTGGTTTAGTGATAGAATGATAGTATACTTAAAGATACTAAGCAAGTGTCCCTGAGAAATTAAGTAATAGTAGGAGGTATCAATTACAGCAAATATATCTTGATGAATTTAGCAAAGCACTGATAGTGGTGGGAAAGGCTTTGTCATATTCCCACATATAAGGAAGCTTCTAGTTGAGAAAATGAAAACATAGCTCCAGGGGCCTGATCAAACTCCCACTGAAATCAGTGGAAAAAGTCACACTGACTTCAATGAGGGTTGGACTGGTCCCTAGATAAACCATTAGATCATATTCTCATAAATAAGGCCTTAGACTAATCAAGGTCAATCACATCATTGACTTCAGTGGAGCTGCATCAATTTACACAAGAAGAGAATTTGGCCTCTGTCAGAGGACAAATTGGAGGGGGGGGGAGAAGAGAAACAAAAATCCTGGCAGTAGGTTTCATCCACAACTCAGCCTATGGTTCATTGTGACACCAAAATGAAATGCCACTCAGAGTAGATTGTACAGAACTTCATAAACGGCTTCTACCCTTTCTTCCTAGTACATTTTGATCACCAGTGAAACAGTTTACTATTCTGACATATATTATGTCATAATTGTCAAAGTTAACTCTCCTCTAACTTACACAAGCTGCCAATAGACCCAATGGGTAATTCCAGCAGTTGAGATCAACAATATATATGAGGGATGGTGCAGGAGTTGCTATGCCACGCAAGGGGGAAACCTCTAATAGTTGACTAACCAGCGTTAGGACTGCTTTGCACCATTGCAGCAGTACATAGCTACCTTAGAGTCCTGCTCAGGTTTGGGTGTCTAAGATAGCAGTTACCACCAAAAGGTACTGGCTTGTCAAGCCATCATGAGCTAACTCCTTCCATCTTCTAGGTGTAGCTATGGCAAATAAAACATTTTCTGTGCTTCATAGAGTTTTAGCTGTGTGATTCCCAGTGACTTTCATGTAAGATTTCAAACCAGTACGATAATATGAAAATGTGTCTCAAGGTGTAACAATACTATTAGCCACCAGAATTCAGGTAGATAAGGCTAAAGGGAGGAATTCAAGTATAGCAAAATTTACAACTTTAGTCAATTTGCTTACCAAAAACACTATCAAAGAATAACAATCCACATTTTTTCATGTTAAGATCTTTATACTTTCCATAGGCAGATACATTGTTTTTCTTGGCAATATTACGTTCATCTTATAAACAAAAGTATTTAATTTCTAAAACAAATGACAACTACCAGTTTAAGAAATGTTCAGTAATACAATTGTCTGATCATGTATGTTTTATTTAAGGTATCTTTGGAAATTATGTTGGAGAAAGCAACTTCATTGTTACAAGTAATCAGGTTTTTAAAATTTTTTAACCAGAATCATGAATGTTAGAAGATTATTTCCCCTGGTTTGATAGACAGTATTGGTTATAACATATAAATTAGACTAGGATCTAACAATGTATTATTCATAAGATTTTTTTTGTAGCCAAATACATTAGACTATATAGTTATAACAACAAATTAATATTTTAGAGCTAATTGAAATTGTTCTTCCTATAAAGATTAAGCTTCTTCCCACCCTACATACTTCAGTCATTAAAATAACACTTTTAATGCCTTGTCTAAATGATGTCTCACATTAATGCAAAGCTATATTAAAGCACTCAAATGACCAGTTCTTTTGTAATGCATTCTATATGATCAGACATTGGGTCAAAGCTGGGCAGTGTGTCTGAAGTGGTATCAAGTGGAAGCTAATTAAAATATATTCTCTACAGAACTTTGCAGAAAAAAGAGACCAGTAATCATCAGAAGGTAGAGTCTGAAAATGGCATTTCTGAAAGGCTTGCAGTGTGAATTATTCTATTTGCATTAGGATACTTTTTTGGAATAAAGACTTACGATGGCATAAATACTTCAACTGCAAAGTAACGTATTTGATTCTTGACAACCTCAACAACAACTTATTTTTATTTGTTTCATAGAATTTATTCAGTATGTTTTAGATTTCTTTGCAGAAGCAATATTTAGGTACCTTTCCCAAAACCAATCTTAAAAACAAAATCAGCTTGCCATATGCAACAAATTCAGCCAACTGTTTGATTAGACTTCACTGTTTCATAACAACTTAAGGTTCCGCATCAAGGCTATGCTTCGTATTTGGATCTCCTATTTCTTCTATGTATGCAATGAATATTCAGGCTCAAAAATGAATCAAATCTTTCACCTGCTCACCCGAATCCATGAAGCACAGCCTGCACAGCCTTTTAGGCCTTGCAAGCCAGGTTCCACAGCACATAAGGTGAACCTGCTCAACCTACATCAGACTTTCTCTGCAGTAATTTACTTTCACAGCTTTGGGGTGGGGGAGAGAAAATGTGGCACAGTGTGATTGCCCCTCAGCTGCATATCTGTATCCCTAAGAACCCCCAGTGGAGAGGCTTTCATGAGAACAGGAAGAAAGATGAAAGCACATTGTGAAACTGCCTCTTCCCCTCTTCCACATTTCCCCCAACTCAGTTCCTTGCATTTCATCTCCTCTCCACTCACAGAACTGGAGAGGGGCCTGGGACTCTAAGTTTAACTAAATGTTTTCTCTGTCATAACTGCATGACTTTTTCACTGAAGAGAAATCACAGAAATATGCCTTTTCTGATGAGACCATTGGTTCATCATAGAACTCTTGGCCACTGAAGAGACCTCTCTGGGTCTCTTTTTAATGAAAGCTGAATTTCAGGGATGTTGATGTTAAAGAGTAGGTTAGGCAAGAAAAGAAAGTGGGTTGTCTAGTCAATCTTTACAGTACATGGATTTTATTTATGAGACACACACTAATATAAACATACACATTGTATACTTTCCCTTACAACAACCAGATTGTGTTGACTTTCTCTAATTTATAATATCCTTTTGTTTCATATAAGTTTGAACCTGTTAAAATCACTGTTCAGGGAATACAGTGAGAAATGTTCATTTAGTAGACAAAGCCTGGCAGACAATAACCTTTTTCCTTAAGTCTTTCATTCACCTCAATTACTCTTGGGATCATTTCAGCATGAACTTTTTACCTCTGGGTTGAATTACAAACTGGGCCTGGGCCTTTGTGTAGGAATCCTCAGTTCTTGAAAAGTGTTTAAGACTGAAAGTGAACATATCTGAAGTTCTTTATTATAATCCTCTCTTTCCTGAAATCTAGAGTACCTGGAAACTTATTCCTAGAGTCCATTCCTCAAAGCTATACTAATAATTGTTTGTAGACACACTTTGGCTTTAGTTCTTTGTCTAATAGCTTTGAATGGATGGTGATTTTTGCCCATCCAGGGACAAAGGTCAAGAAGCATGTGCTGCCCTTCACCACTTGGCTGGCCCCTAACTCTTCTTACTTCTGTTATGCAAGAGGTCAGACTAGATGACTGTCATGTTGATTCTGGCCTTACAGTCTATGAATACACATCCAGGCTTCAGCGATCCTATAAAAAATCTTTAATAGACCTGGGATCTAATCGGTGGCTGTGGCTACCATGTTGTACATTTGGTAATTTTTTTCTGTCATGAATCTCAGATGCAATAACTGTATGAGGGAATCAACATAAGGATCCAAATGTTGTTATCCATCTGAGCTGTGCAAAGTAAAGCTTTCTACCATTTTTGCATTAGTGCAAAAGTGCTCTGAGCATGTCACATCCCTGAAAAGCTCTCTACACCAACAATATGCCAAGTATGGATTCCCCACACCAGAGAAATCCCCGGTTGGCTGGTAACACCATTCTCTTTGCTCTAATAAGCAGCGCAAAAGGGGCAAAAACAGGACCAGGAATTGGCCCTAGATCTCCTGATGGGTAAGATTAATAAAAATACTGAAATGTAAACTCTGGTAAGACCTCTGAGAAAACCTCATGAAAAATATAAAGGTGTACGAAGTGACAACTGGAAGGAGAGTAGGAAGAGCATGAGAGGGTAGTTTCATAGATTTATACATTTTAAGGCAAGAAGGGACCATTATGATGAAATAGTCTGACCTGCGTAACATAAATAACATAATTCCACCCAATGATTCTAGCATCTATCCAAATTCTTGTGGTTCAATTAGAGCATCCAGTCTTGATTTAAAGATCCAAAATGATGAAGCATTTACCACATCCCTTGGCAATCTATTCCAATGATTACTGAGCCTCAGTATTTTAAAAAAAACGCATTTTATTTCCAGTTTGAACTTTGGTGACTTAAGCATTCAGTCTTGTATTTTGTGCTGCCTTTGCCTGGTAGATTAAAAAGCCAGTTTGGGAAGAAATGGTGAAGAGTGCACGAGTGGCAGTATGAGAATAGGGAAGCCAGGTTGTTGGGCAATTTATGAAATGACAGAAAATTAGAGATTACCAAAAATCAGAGAAGGGCTGAATTTTCAATGTCTGTCGATGAGAGGTAATTAATGAAATTATTATTCTCAGAGACAACCACAGGCCTAAAGTGATCACCCTTAGTATTCAACAAGACCCTATTTACATTGAAAGAGCATCTGTAATCCCTATGAGAAGGCCAGAAACTAATGGAAGCACTGGAGAAACAATTAGTCTATCTCTATCCAGCCCAGTGACAGGGAGCAAACTCCACATGCAGCTAAGACTGCAAACATTTTTATATGTTTTCTCACAAACCTGCACATGGTTGCTGGGAGCTAAGTATGTTGTTAGCTCTCACTTACACCCCATAACTGTGGTCTGCCTCAGTGAAAATACTGTTTTACAAGAAGTGGTCTGTGGTGGCAATTACATCTTTTAGTTAGTCAAATGCCTCACAACAGAATACTATGAAACCCAAAATGAAAATAACTTGGTGTGATCTCAGTTCACATAGGTAAAACACGTCGAGATTTAAAATGTTACTTTAACTATTGGCAAATTATTTTTGGAACTGACAGCTTATTTCACAAAATATATAATACTAGCAGGAATAATGTATATTATAAAAATCTTGCCTATATTACTTCTATGCCCACACCTTTGCTAATGTTAGAATATTGTTGTAAACCTTCCAATAAACCACAATATCAAGATATTAAGCAAAAGGAGAACCTGTCATTGACAGCATACAATTTTAAACTGAAAACTTGAGACAGAAAATGTTGGGATTTGAGCTAATCTTTAGATCTTGTTAAAGTAGAGTTTGTTAAAATACAGAACCTATGGTTCACTCAGGAGATGATTCTGTAAAATGCGTACAGCTATTTGACCGGCTTTTACAAGTGCAGAAGAAGCTCATGGTGGTCAGACCAGAAGCAACACACTCCAAAAACATGTATTTTTTTTCCTGAGGAAGCAGGGCTTCTGACAAAGCCGCAGATAAAATATCAGTCTTGTATACAGCTTTAAAGATTAACAAATCTTTTATTTCTTTTACATGTAGCTTCAGATCATGACACACCAGATAAGTCTCTTATTTTCCGAATGCATCTTTCAATACTAACAGTGATAAATGCCTCTTTTGACTTTAACCATAAATAGCCAGTAAAAATTAGCAAATGAAATCTCTGGGTAACACGCAGCAGGAACGTAAACTTTCTAGGGTCATAACAGCTCCAGGTATTTTATTAGATGATCATAATATTAGCAGATACATCAGTTATCAAGTTCTACAGGGAACCTATTCCACCAAGTCACAAGGTTTATGAATTCTAACCGTATCCATGATCTCATTAAACAGCAAAATAACTATTGCATATTTCTTTTTCAAAATCCCTTTCCTTTCGTATCTAACTAAAATTAAAAACTACACAGTGGAAGAAACAAGTTATTAGGTCATTAACCATTTGCAAGTATTCCATCAATATGAGGTGTAATTTTACCCAACTGCTCCAGATTTAAACCTTCTTTAAACTACAGCTGCAGAACCAATGCCAGTCTATCTAATAATGTGTGCAGTATTATCATTGTCTTTTAAAAACAAGAGAAAAGAATTCTTAGCTGTAAAATACATGCCACAGAATAGAAAGTGCTCTCCATTCTCCATTATGGAAAATTGTGGAAGGGTGGGATGAAGGATACAAGTGAAACATTACTATTCAGACAAGATGCCTTGCAATTTCTACAAAACCCAAAATGCTCCTGGGGCTAATTATTGACATTTGGCTACAGTTTTAATCAATATAATTTTAGAAACTGAGGACCCCATTCACTGCAAATATATTTCCATTTCTCACATGTCATGTGATTTTTGCTACAGGTTCTTTAAGCACAACTTGAGGTTGACACTGTAATTTGTGTTTAGCATTAGGATTTCAAATTCCCAAAAGGATTAACACAGAACTGTCAATAAAAAAAAAGAAAGAGAGGGAAAAAAGTGTTTTGAGAAAAAATATTTCCACAAATTGAAAGTAAAACTCAGAAAAAAAGATAATTTCTTAAAAACAATATTTAAGTTAATAATTTTTTGGTAACTAATGTGATGAAGTATTGGTAAATGATGGTGGGGGATAGTTTCTAGCATACATTTACCCCCTAGTTTCAGGAGTCAGATTTTCTTGGCATACATCCCATTACAAGAAATTTAATCCCATGACCTCTGGCACCATGGATTTAAGTATTCGTGTTTTCTTGAATGACATACAGTTATGTAAGACTAACGTAACTTGTTAGAGTGGAAATTAAAGCTTATTCCAGGCAGTCTTGCACGCTGCCCTTTGTTTGCTTTGCTAATGAATACCTATTACAGTAGAACATGCTCTTTTTGGCTGACCTTGCCCTATTAGGTTGCACAGTCCTCAGGTGTGTAAAAGCACACACAGGATTAAGAGTGCTTACTAAAACCCCTGCTTGCTTGTTTGACTCACATGGAAAAGCATTCTGCATTTTTTCTGATTGAAGCATCAGGAAATTCCACTTCAGTGATGTGTAGAATTTGTATAAACTCTATCCTGAAACAACATTATCATTATAGTGTTCAGACTCTAAAAGATTGACCTAAACTCCCTCTTCTCTATTTCCCTCTCACTTTATCCTCCCCCCCCATATATACATAATGTGTGCACACACATAATATATATATTCTTTATCAGTGATACTAAATGAGGTTAAGAAATCAGACAAGATATAAACTAAGATGTTTGGCACTACGATCATCCCAGAATTTAAAATGCTCTCTTTAAAATCTTGTTTCTAATGTTAACACGGTATCATTAAAATAAGAAGCAAAGTTATTACACACAAGTTTTAAAAGTGTTTAAGATGCTATGTGTTTACACGGAAACAGAAAAAGGAAGTCTGTCTTTAGAATATGAATATAGTCTCCACACACAACCAACTGTTTCTTGTTTATGACAAAGGAGTAAATAATCCATTGATCTGGCAGCAGGGCACCTGTTTTACCAACCAACTATGTATCAGTGGTCCCTGAACCCTCATTATTTTTCCTCAATTAAAGTTCATAGTCTCCTAAAGTCTGTGCTGAGCAGATGTACAACTGTTCTTGACTGCTGAACACAGAAGAATCACAAATTTAGAAAACTACTGCCATTTCATAAACCCTAGAAGTGCATTATTTGTTGTGGGTAAGAAACATTACAAACAATATGTCTCTTTTATAGGCTGCTAAGCCAGGACACTATAGAAAAGAATATTAAAGTTAAAAAACTGTCACATAAGCAGTGCATTATGAATACAGTAATGTGTTTTTTATTATTCAAATAATGGTTACTGAAATGAAAAAATAAAATCCTCTCTGGGATATAATGTAAAAAATGTGATTTATATTTACCTAGAATTAGACAAAATTTGAAGTATGAACAAAATCAAACTGGAATCAATGATCTGTAGAGAAATACAAAATATAATAACTGACAAATCACAGAAATCTGAATTAAACTGATGTTTGCTATATTCTCACTTTGATACTTTGTAATTGCTTCTTTGGCAGAAATAGGGAAGTCAGGAGGAATAACCACTAGGGCAACACTTCTTGCAATTATAATGCAGCAAGACTCCAGCTGCAAAAATTAACCAAGGATCTACATTTCACAGGAAAAAGTGTACCTGCTCCTAGATATTGTAATTTTTGAAAACAGACTATATTACATTCACATTTTCTTCAGTGCCTAGTCTGATGTGCTATGCAGAGAGAAAGGAAACACTCTGCTTCATGTTCAGGGAGATGTTCATTTCCAGTTTATTATAATACATGTTAGTTCAAGAACTAAATTGAAAACACATTTTGTGGCAAAAATTTGAAGTTTATATCCAGCATTTGTCAGTCTTTTTCTCCAGCACAATTCTGTTGTCACACTACGTATAGTATAGATTGTAGCAGATTGCAAGTCTTTAGGTCAGAGTATGTGCTTAAAGCATCAATGGCTACACCTGTCGTTTTAGTTTTTCTGGGAAGAATGTGTTATTGTTTAATGCTGCAACATGCATTAACCACAATCTGACTTCAAGGCTGGGCACTGCAGTGGGAAAAACAGGAAGGTAAAATACTACTGTTAATGAGCAGGTAATGTTATTTCCTTATTGTACTTGATGCAGATAGGTATTTGACACAATCACATAAGCACATTTATGCATACAAGCATATTTAGAGCTGCCGGAACTATATTTTGATTCCCATCTGATACTGTAATTCAGTGCTTTTAAAACAAAAGACAAAAAAGGATGGACGAGGGAGAATTATTGGGGAGCTCACATTCCAACCAAAATACTAGGAAAGATTATAGACTGCACTGTAGAAAGTGCCATTTTCTCTTCTTGGCTTTCATGTTTACTTCTCTTCAATTATTTCACAGATATTTTTCAGAAAATAACCTGATCTAATGACCTTCTAGCTCACTTAAAACTAATCTTGCTGAATTGATGATTTGGTCAATATAGGGTCTGAGGAAGAAGTAAGCACCTTTGGACAAAAGCAATGAGAGGCAGAATCGACTGTTATAACTGCTGCTATATTCTGGGGAATAATATTTCAATTACAACATCTTTTGATTAAATTAATGCCCAGATGGACATCAAATTTTTACATTTAAAGCTGCAGTTATCTGCTTGAGTTGTGCTTTGTGTAACATATGGATAAGATTGAAAGACAACTACAACAAGCAGGAAAAATACCACACTATGCCAGTTCCATTTTTTTCCTGTACATACAGTACAAGACATACTTCCATTTACCAAATACATGGGATAGTCACAGAGAGATTTAGCTGCAGCAGAAAAGATATATTTACCAGCAAAGAACTTCTGAAACATAATATGTAATAGTAAAATATAACCAAATCATGGCCACATCTACTTGTAACTTTGTCACATTAGTTGAGATGGTACACGGATCCTTCTGCTCCAAAAGGACTGCTTCCTACTATCTGAGCTAAAAATAATCTCCATTAGCAGTTAGAAATATAGGGTTTATGAGACACCTAAGCAAATCTGATTCTGTCCAGTAGAGGGCAGTTTTACTGCATTATATCTAGTTCTACATCAATAAAAGGCCAAATACCAATCTTCCATACAGAAACAGAGAAATAGGCCTTGTGTGAAGACAGCAAGTGCAGGATTCCTCTTCACAGCCCCTCTGCAGCCTGCTCCCCACCCCATGGCCACAGAGAATGGAAGGGTATCAATTCTTCTGCATTTCAGGCCTCACAATATGCAGATGTTGAAGGAAGGAATTGTTTCTCCACAGTGAAGCATTCAACTGTCCCTTCTAAAAAGGTAAGGACTAACTTCTCCACGTTGGCATCTTTCTTCCTTTAACTTTCTGGACTATCAAAATATGCACCATTCACAACCTCACTTTCTTGTGCATAGAACAGGAAATATCTGAGCAACACATTATCTGTGGAGTGGCAAATATCGCATTTCCAATGATGCTCACTATAAAAACCCAAAGCTAGTAATGATAATGCTGTAGTAACAATAAGTGTTCTTTTCTGATGTTTCGTTGTTTCAGAAGTCCTGGGTTTGTATGCAGTGTTGGTGTAGCTGTGGCAGTTGCAGGATATTAGAGAGACTAGGTGGGTGAGGTAATATCTTTTATTGGACCGACTTCTGTGGCTGAGACAAGCTTTCGAGCTTACACAGAGCTGAAGAAAAGCTCTGCGTAAACTCAAAAGCTTGTGTCTCTCTCACCAACAGAAGTTGGTCCAATAAAAGATATTACCTCATCCACCTTTTCTCTCTAAATCCTTTGGTTGTCTTTTTCTCCACTGTCCATAAAAAAGCAGCAATGGGGCTTGTGAAGGCAGGGAAATTTACTTCATTGCTCTGGCTATTGAAATATATGTTTCTCCTTTCTAATACCATTTCTATTTTTTGGCATGATATAAAAAGCTTTTACAATACTGTACCTTTTTCAACATGTCAAATGGCTTCAGCATTTTACAGACTCATAGCTTTCCAATGCTCTTAATTTTAGACTCAAATTTAGCTCAATCTGACACAAACTAATGGTATCTCACTATTAGTAATGTGAATTATTTACAATGGAAATCTTGAGAGCCTAGTCTCACCATTGCTCCATGTGGGGAAGTCAACGAGAGCTTTGAGTGCTGATCAGTGACAGTATTGACCTCTATCATGAAACTAAGCATACAGAAAATGTTAAGGGAAGTAATCCAAGCCATTGTAAGCATCCTGCACTTCTGGTACTGTCATGTCAGGCATTTTAGGTCTTGGTTTCGTATTTTGTCCCACATTTGAGCAACAGCAGTTTAAGTATGGTCCTGATGGAGCACTGATAACATTAGAAATTGATTCCTGATATTATTAAACTTTAGACATGAAGCAATTTCCAGTGAGACTTGGCAACAAAGTCTAGGTCTATTGTTACATGGTTATAAGAAGTAGCAGCTACATCTTTTTCATTTGAAAATGCCATGTGATCAAGAGCTCCAGCAAAATTAGAAGTCCTTTTCTACACTTGCAACTGTCAAGCCATCTTAAATGCTTCAGTGCTATATATACTTAAATAATGTATTTGCCTTTAAAATGGCAAAAAATCATTCTTTTCTTATTGCAAAACGAAAGGATGTTCCAGTTCTTACATGTCTTGGTTATAAATACAAGATAGCATGAGCATATAAATGATTTCAGTTATGCTTTAATAGTGCTTAATAAATCAAGATTGCATATTAAAGAATACATTGACATTCTAAACCTAAGCATAATATTTAATTAACAAAACCATTACTTTGATCTCAAAATTATTGAGCTGAGTCTGATGCCTGTTCCATCATGAGTGGTGTTCTCCACAGATCTCAACTGTTCAATATCTTCCCATGAAGTATATAGTACATTCAATGGGGAAAAAGAGTAGCACAAAGTAACTAACAATGGGCATAGGCTAATTTCTTTAAGAACACATTTATTTTTTGTTATGGAAATAATCTGTAGCTACATAACTTGTTGCAGATATGCTTAGCACTGCAGGTGAAACATTCAGTAAAACCGATGACAAATTCTTTTCAGGAGATATGTATTCAACCAATGGGAACATCTGTCTTTTTAAATATTAATGATTTATATCTATAATATTAAAAAAAAACAGCCTCCTAAATGGATTATTCATATGAATGCACCAAGATTTGGCTATGTAGGTAAATCAAATATTTCACAGTCATCTGTATACTGTATGTTGATCTAGCCACGCACTACCTTCTACATATTTTAGTGGTCTATATCACTGACTGAAATTAAGGTGAAAATGGCAATGTGAGACAGATGAAAACAGAAGTGATTTCTTTTAAGGAAAAAGCTTAGTAGATTTTTCTGAACCAGTTTGTGACTGGACAACGCTAATGTATGATGTGAGGTACAAGGATTTATTAGAAATGACTTTCTTTTCACAAACATTACCACACTAATATATTTAACATAGACATTTACATGCTTTGCATTTTAAGTGCCTCTGAAATTCAAGCACCAAGCCTGCACATTTCAGCTGCACCATCAGATGTAATGAGTTATGGTACTATCGGCATGTTGATAAGCTATAGCCCAAAGAAGAACAAGAAGGAAGTATAAAAAATATGGCCAGAGGATGGGATAAAATTATCAGCGAGTGTGTTTTCCTGTTTGGTTTTAATCTACATTTAATTAAATTCTTATCTTCTGTGTACTTATGGTCGCATTTGAATGGCGAGACTGCATTCATTATGAATGGTAAAACTTAACTCAGAACATTTCATGTGGCTTCTTTAAAAAAAGGAAGAAGAAAAATGCTAGCTTTATTCTTTATACTTAGATTTTATTAAACAGGGGTTAAGTTACTTTGGGCTCAGCTACTGCTGTACACTTAACCTTTAAGTTAACTTAAAAGTTGGACTTTAATCTATTTTTTTTACAATTTGGAAACGTTAATATCAAACATTTTGTCTCAATGAAGTCAGCAATGGGGGAGCAGTGAAGCACACTAAAGAAATGTCTTCTTCATTCTTAAAAACAGACAATGATAACAGAAAGTTTGTATTAGTAATGTAAAATGTGTGCATTAGGCTACATCCTTAATTAGTTAAAATCATTCCGACAGCCCTGTGTTTCTTCCAAAGGAATAAAAGATGTTAAAAAATTATTTTAAAAAATGACTTTTGAAAAATATGGTTTTTGAAAATTTCAGTTTATATTCTTCTCTTTCACATTTTCCATTCTACAGATCATGACACTGATCATGCAGTTCTCGCCGAGGCAAAATTCCTATTTACCTTAATGGGGGTTTTGCCTGAACAAGGAGGATAAGTTGAGAACAAAATGATCTCCTCTGTACACTGTGACCTCTCGTGCATGGAGTGGGAGAGGTCATACTGGTAGTGGCGTTCCCATGCTGGCAAGGGTGTTCTGTTAGTACTGATATTTCCCATTCAGGATGACATCACAAATTTTGCTAAAGTGAAAATAAGGGTGATGTGACAAAAATGGATGAGTGGTTAAAAAGTGGAAGCACTAAGAAGAAAAATATATCTAGTGAAAAAGAATGTGAAATTAACAAGGATCAAAGTGACAAAAGTGTAGTTATTGATAGGGAAGCATCATCAGTAATTCTCACTGGGGTAAACCATAAACATATGGATGGTGACACACTTAATGGAAGCACAAAGAAGAACAGGAATCTTATTTTAATTACAAAAATATTTTTAAATAATAATGTAGCCTAACTTAGAGAATAATAACATCATGAAACTTAGATATAAAAATGAAACGGGTCTAGGAAATTCAGTCAGATGCCAAAGGGGTCCTTCACAGAAAAAAGTGTGGGAACCACTGGTCTAATTTCAAGGAGACAGAGACTTGGATAGGTATATCAAGGTCCTCATCTAAAAGAAAAAGGCTGCATTAATTTCACCATGCAAAAATGGAAAAAAAGTGCTCTTGCTACAATTGTGACATGAACACCGAGGACCAGAGAAGGATCTAACAGAACCCTCAGACT
Source organism: Emydura macquarii macquarii (assembly GCF_026122565.2). Classification (NCBI taxonomy): domain Eukaryota; kingdom Metazoa; phylum Chordata; order Testudines; family Chelidae; genus Emydura; species Emydura macquarii. Next base: position 10,288,669 of record NW_027130520.1, on the reverse strand, counting down.
GACAGCCTGAGTCACAAAGCACAGGCATATTTCCTTAGTCATAGGTGCTGACAAAAACACCACCATTTCTGGAAGCTCCCACAATTTACCAACCTTACCAGAGTCTTGTGTGGGTTAAGCCTCTGCCAGCCAGTTCTTGGCCAAACCCCAACATAAGCGTAAGTATATCGTTTCATTGCATCAACCAAGTCATTTCTGAGAGGATAAATCAGCATACTGAAAAGATTATAGTCTTTATCTCACTCTCTCTCCAAATGGCATAACATAATTTTGAACGAGCGGGGTGGCTAGATGGAATGTTGGCCCTTAGAGGGTCCCTGGAGCAGAATATGCCACCTATTCCTGGAGCAGAATATACCACCTTTCACAAATACACCACCGACCAATTATTACGACTTCAGGTTTAGGAACTGTGCTATTCTAGTCACTCTGTTATGCATCCAGCCATCACAAAAGGAGGACAAGTGGCACTGGATGTGGTTTTAATTAGGCTGTAACTTTATTCTTAAATGTCTGGGAGTATCTGGCAGATAAAATTGCACAGTGCAGGTAATTCCATAATCATTTCCACATACTCAGGGGCTGCCATCAGCCCTCCACTTTTCCATTCAGGTCTCAGCCAACCTCTGCTGGGACCCCTCCCACCTCGTATGAGGGTTAAGGGGGGTTATAATGGGGGGTGGGGGTTGACATACTAGTCATAAGAAGTCCCACTCAGCTTGAAAAATAGTTTACATTTATATACAGCCAGTTGGTCCATTTTAATGCCAATTACATAACTTTCCCCCAAACATCTTCAGCATCACAACATTAGGTTACTGTGAACCTGTCAGCATTTAGCGCTGCTGACAGTGCTGTGATAGAAAGCATGCTAGCATGATGTTCCAGTAGGCTAATATCACCTGCTCTGCTTTGGAAAAAGCTGTCTTTTTCTGGTAGCCATCAGAGGCTGTACCCAGTGCCCACTCGCAACACAATGATTCTTACCAGGATATCCTTCATTCAAGAAAGTCATAAAAAGAAATCTAACAAAGAGACTCTGGATAGGAGAAAGAAGGATTAAAGATGTCAGACCAATGCTACTGTGCTGAGGGTGGAGTGGCCACAGTATATGGAGAGCATGTGCATGAGTTTTGCCACCCGTGGGATAGGAAAAGTGATCCATGAGGGCTCCATATGCTGTACCATTGGGGGGGGGGGGAGGCAGAATGGGGTGTAGTTAGAGGATCAAGCATTGGGTGGTGTTCTAGGCAGAAAAGCTATTCCAGTTCTAAAGCTGCAGAGTGCTTTGGTTGGAATTCTGTCTTCCTCACTCCAGCTGGCACAGAAATTCTCGTACAAAGTCCATTTACTCAGGCTTTGTGGATAGGCCCAAAGAGCTTAACAAAACTGCTTCAATGGCTTCTTCGCTGATTTGCTGACTGCACTTCTTTGGTCACCAGGATGAATACCATCCTCTTTGTCTTTGCCTTTTTGGTCTTAAGGAGGAAGAGAAACTGCATTTGCTCAGATGCAGAAAGCTATTTCTTGATTAGTGACAACCCGGTATGATGGAATATCATCTTGTACTGCATCTTGCATATCATACATTGACCAAATAATGTTATAAGTGACAACTTTCTGCACCGGAACCCAGAATAGCAAGCAGGCCTGGTTCCCTCTACCAGCCACTGGGAAAGTGACACAGACTGGGAATTACAGAAGATAGCCTGAGATGGCACATAGGCAGATTGTCCGATGGTACTTGGCTATCTTGGAAGGGGAAAACTATATAGTAACATAGCTGAGTTATGAAAAGAGCGCATTCCAAATCCTGGAGAGCAAGAGGGGCTTCATGGTAAGCAAGCGATGGAAGTGGGAGTTAGACCAAATGACAGCAGATCCCCTGACCCAGCCAAAAGGAGGTGACCTGGTGTGGAGTGAACCCGTCACAGGAAAGAAGCAGTTGCCATTATAAGGCTATGGCAACTATTCTTTAAATTTCATATTTTAATAATAGTTTGTTAAACTCATACATACGCATCGGACATAATCCTGCCCTACTGAATTTAGTGATAATACTCCCATGGTAATAGGAAGAAGGGCTACTGTTCGTATGTATATATATTTTCCATGGTGCATAAGCCTTTATATGCGCAGAATATTGACTTCATTGGGATTTTTGCTTGTATATGGACTGCAGGTTCACACTGTGTGTGCATATATTGTCCAAGAGAAAAAAGAGAGAGGGATATTTATATTATTCTTACTGTTCAGGAGTGTGGGCAAGAGGCATAATTAATGAAAAGTGAAGCAGTGAGTTATGAGGCACATGCCCTTACAAGAGAACAGTGAAAATAAATAAAGTATACAAAAACAGACATATAGCACACTCCATAACTCCATGCAAACTGTAAGAAGCCTGCAGTTTGTTTTATTAAAAGCCTTGCCTTCTAGGGCAAAAATGTCAACCTTTTGTTATTTTGCCCCCAATACAATAAAATATAAAAATAATTTTTTTCATGTATTTAATTATTTCTTTGCACAGTGCATTGTGTGCTTGGAAATTTTTATAATATTGCAAATAGTTTTGAGAACTTCCTCTCTAAATAGCATGATTGGCTTTAGTACTGATACATTTCAAGATTGATTATACTTTTATTTGAGAGATCTGGGAAGTCATGCATTTTAAAAAAAATCCCTAAGTTATATACAATGAAAATAACTTTTCCACCTTTTTGGCTATTGTTTGCATTACAATTTTTTAAAATAATAAAAAAAATATTATAGGCCAAAACCTGTTCTGACTTCGACCTATACCCTGTGAAGTCCCATTGAAATCAATATTTGAATGGTATTTTACTTTTGGCTGATCCCTTATAACTGCTAAAAGGATGTTGCTTGCTGATACTGTCTTATAACTGTGCTATCAACTCAGACCCATGTCCTGATTATGTATCATTGTAGCAGGATAGACTAACCTATACCCATACCAGCTATACTTTTTTCATTATTAAGTCCATCTTGTTCATGTGTCTTTTTGTTTTTAATTGTATTTGCAGAAATTACTTTTTTAATTAAAAAGCATTAGCACAATTGAATGGTTTATTTAAAATATAACAGGATAAATTAGTATCTTTTAGACAATTGTTAGTGTCCCTCTTCCTGTCCAGAATGTAAAGGAAAGCTGTCTTGGCTTCTACTTATTTCACTGTGAAGACCTGATCCTGCATTCCTTCCCTAGGTAAAAGTATCACTGACTTCAAAGGTATCACTGAGTTAAGATTGAATGATCAGGCATTAGGAAATTCGAAGGTAAATTTCTTTGTTAACCAAAAGTCCCCAGAAAACATCAACATACATGAATTCTATTGATGAAGAGCATATTTGTTGATATTTTAAGTTTGTCAAATAAGGTTATCACATACATTGGGAGTCTGATGTGCCATGGAAAAATGTGTTCTATTTAGAAACAATTCCATATGTTCTGTATTCTAGTTTAGGAAAGCTCCTGGATTCCTTGCTAATGTTAAGCTCCCATTTAGTAGCACCCACAAGTAATACTTTCTACCATTTCTGATTGGCTATGAAACTCCATCCCATCCGGATGGAGAATAACATGGGGTACATTGAGAACAGCAAACCTGTCTTCCATTCTGCCTTCTCAGAAAATATTGAGTCAAGTTTAAGGTCTCGGTCATTATCTTCAAGGTTCTCAGTGAGCCCAGAATATCTAAATCATCATCTAAAGCTCCGGGATGAAAACCAAAGTCAGCAACTCCACTCCTGAAGCACAATGGAACATACTGCTATAAAGGTAAAATACATCTGTGCAGGAGACAGAGCTTTGGAACTACTGGAACTAAGGACCATCACAAACCTCATCACCTTCCACTTCAAGTGCAAGGCTCATTTCTTTGACCTGCCTTCTCTAACATAAACATACAGCAGTATTTGCATTTAAAAAAAAACAGACAACAAACCTCAAATGAAAACCGTATCAAAATAAAACACTACTCTGCAAATACAATTCTCTCCCTAGGGAGAGAATGAGAGCTACAAAGCATATGAAAGATGTTAATCACACTGCTTAACACGCTACTGGAAGGTGCTCAGACACTACAGAGATGAGGACTGTATAAGAACCTGATTAGAATAAAATAGAATGATATACTATAACCTCCCTCCATATTTCTATTTCTAATGTCACTAATATGGAAACAATATCGTTGTTTGTTCATCTACTCCTGCTGCTTATTTGTCACTGCCATAGTATCATAATCATCAGAACCCCCCCATGACATCACTAAAGGCCAAGCTCCTTCTCTTTCGCCAAGTCCAATAACTCGGTGCAGGGGTACTTGGTGGGAGATAGAACCCTCTCCTAGGCTGGGAAGTGCTGCGCAACCCCTCCTGCAGTTCAGTGCTCATCTAGATATGTACAGAACGGCATGTATAGTTTGGTCAATGGATCCATATATCTGCAGATCCACCATTGATCTCTCCATTGGCTTGCTCCCCACCAGATCCCAAATACATTAATCATGACGTGTAGAAGAGTGTCATGATGTACATGGAGTACAAATGCTTAGATGTGGAGTCTTCATGCCCTGTCCCTGCAAGGCAATAGCTGACATAATTGCCTATCAGACTACTTATGCCCATTGAGGAGGGCCATCAGGATTTGCCTCACGAAAGGATTATGACTTCACATGAAAACTAAGCAGCAACATCAAATTATCTCCAAAGGGAGGAAAAATCCTGCTTAGATACAAACATTTTAAAAACCAGAGTAAAGAAAATACAGAAAATGTACAGAATGATATAGGAACATAACTGTCTCTGCATTTTCCAAGGCGGGTCTGCGGGTCTTTAAGTTTTGAACAAAGTCATTTTGAAAAGATGCATTATGATTTGGATATATTTTTTGTCTGAGAGGATGGTAGTTTCGCAACAGTGGAGCAGGAAATTAGCTGTTTTCATTTGCAATTTAAAATACAAGGTCACACCAGGTGCAGAATGCAGTGATGTATTGTTTTGGATAAAATCAGAAAGTATGTTATTATTTTCTGTATCCTTCAAATTATGATGTCACCATACTAATAATTTATTAATACTGTAGATTTCCTCCAGCCTCTGTGGCAGATAACTGGAGGATAGCAAATATAACACCAATTTTTAAAAAGGCTCCAGAGACAATCCTGGCAACTATAGGCTGGTAAGTCTAACTTCACTTCCAAGCAAATGAGTTGAAACTATAGTAAAAACAGAATTATCATATAAACATGAAGTGTTGGGGGAAGAGTCTTTTATAAAGGGAAATAATGCCCTTCACCAATCTATTAGAATTTTTTGAGGGTGTCAATGAGTGGACGAGAGTGATCCAGTTGATATAGTGTACTTGGATTTGCAGAAAGCCTTTGACAAGATCCCACACCAAAATCTCTTAAGCAAAGTAAGGAGTCATGGACTAAGAGGGAATGTGCTCTCATGGATCAGTAACTAGTTAAAAAATAAGAAACATGAGGTAGGAATAAATGGTCATTTTTAACAAAGGAATGTGGTAAATAGCGGGGTCCTCCAAGGACCTGTGTTGTTCAACATATTTATAAATGATCTGGAAAAGGGGATAAACAGTGAGGTGGCAAAGTTGGCAGATGATACTAAATTACTTAAATTAGTTAAGCCCAAAGCTGACTATGAAGAGTTAAAAGGGATCTCACTAAATTGGGTGACTGGGCAATCAAAAGGCAGATGAAATTCAATGTTGAGAAGTGCAAAAAATTGGAAAAAATAATCCCAACTATATATACCAAATGATGAAGTATAAATAAGCTGTTACCACTCAAGAAAAAGATCTTGAACTCATTGTGGACAGTTCTCTGAAATCTTCTGCTCAAAGTGTGGCAGCAGACCAAAAAAAAAAAAAAAAGCTAACAAAATATTAGGAATCATTAGGAAAAGGATAGATAAGACAGATATTATCATAATGCCACTATATAAAAATCCATGGTATGCCCTTAACTTAAATACTGAATGCAGTTTTGATTGCCCCATCTCAAAAATATATATTAAAATTGGAGAAAAGGTACAGAGAAGGGCAACAAAAATTATCAGGGGTATGGAACACTTTCCATATGAGGAGAATTATAAAGACTGGGCTTCTTCAGTTTAGAAAAAAGATGAGTAT